>NC_132785.1:13571150-23571150 GCF_048418805.1 Vulpes vulpes
AAGGAGATTCTTCAATGATTACTAAGTAATGAATAGTTGTTACCAAAAAGGCAGGCAGAGAAGCAGTCCAAGCAGCAAGTGCAAAAAGCACAGGCTCCAATGTGTATGAAGAAATCTATAATCTTGTTAGAATCTTGGACCAATATCTACCAGCTATTATAGGGAATTATATTTGAAAAATGATCACCTTAGAACATCTGAGCAGTTAACCCACAAAGTTGAAAGACGTTAAGGACGCCTTGTCCTAGCACCACTTTATGTTCCTGAGCTTGGAATCTTATCCTAATAAAAGTGATGCACTGCATTATTGTACTCTTTCATTTTTTTTTTGTTAATTATGAAAGTACATTCTTTATAACCTCCTAAAGTACTGCCAATTTATATGCTGTGGGACTGCCCCTTGACCTCTATGTGCCACAGTGTTCCACAACCACTTGTCTCAAAGCAATGTGATTATGTTAATCAAAAAGCTGCCAGGCACAGAAGTCACTTAAAAATTGCCACCAAGGGCAGCCCGGGTGGCTTAGTGGTTTAGAGCCTCCTTCAGCCCAGGGCATGATCCTGAAGTCCCAGGATCGAGTCCAACGTCGGGCTCCTGCATGGAGCCTGCTTCTCCCTCTGCCTGTGTCTCTGCCTCTCTCTGTCTCTGTCTCTCATGAATAAATAAATAAAATCTTTTTAAAAAATTGCCACCAAAAGGCCTTCTATTTGTCTTATTTTAGAGAAAAAAATATATGTGTATATGTCTGTGTATGTGTGTGTATACACATATAATAGCTTTAACATGATTCCTGGTGCCTGCAAGTACAAAACTAATATGCTTATAGGCATGCCCCATAGCTTTCCCAGGTCCAATATAATATTTTCTTTTCAGCTTAAGAAATTTCTCTATCTTTACTTGAATCTTTCAAGTGGCACATTAATTATTATACTTTGGTGACTTTGGATTTCCTTCATTTTATTTCACTTTTAAAATATATATTAATTTGTTGTTTTTTTGTTTTTTTTTTGTTTGTTTGTTTGTTTGTTTGTTTTGGTAAGACCTTTGGAATTCAGCTATAACAAAACAGAGATAGTCCTATAATACAATTTGGGCAAATAGAAAGATAATTAAAATAGGTAATCAGGGATCCCTGGGTGGCGCAGCGGTTTAGCGCCTGCCTTTGGCTCAGGGCGCGATCCTGGAGACCCGGGATCGAATCCCAAGTCAGGCTCCCAGTGCATGGAGCCTGCTTCTCCCTCTGCCTGTGTCTCTGCCTCTCTCTCTCTCTCTCTCTGTGACTATCATAAATAAATAAAAATTTTAAAAAAATAGGTAATCATATTAAGATTTGATAAGTATTGTGATAGGGGAAACCCTGAATGAGACAAAAGCAAAAAAAAAAAAAGATAAAATGGACTTAGTCTCATGGCCAGAAAGGTGTTCCAGAAGAAGCACTATGTAAGGGACAGATCTGAAAGATAAATAAGAGTTTCTCAGAGAAAATGAGAAATGTGAAGGACAGATAGTGAGGGATGAATGATGAGAGACTCATTTTTTGAACAAAATCAAAAGCCTAAAAGGAAGACACAGCAGGTCATTCTGGTGAGCAAAAATAGTTCACTATAACTGAGATTTAGAGTTTATGGACATTGAATATATGATTGAGCGAAGGCAAGAGATGAGGTTGGAGAGAAAGGCAAAGCCCTATGATACAAGGCCCAGAGAGGCAGGTTGCTTTATTCCTAGGACAATGGGAATCCAATGAAAGAATTAAAGCAATGCAGACATGATTTAAGAGATGATCCTACTGTAGCGTGCAAAATGAATAAACCATTTAACAGTCTGTTGTACTAGTTCAGGCAAGAGATGATCTGATCATTGCTTTTACAAGAAGGATGACTAGAGATGAATTTGTTAAATGCTTAGGAAATAGTAATGTTAGTACTTGGTGTCTGAATAGTGACAGTAAGGACAGAAAGAGAAATAACTGATGATTTCCATGTTATTAACACTTTGAAAATAGGTTTAACAGTGGAGTCATTTATTGTTAAGAGAGAACTTCAGTTAAGAACTAAATATAATGTGTTCAGTTTTGACTATATCCATTGATATGCCAAGCAGAAATGACCAATAAGCAAAAAACTATACAGTTCCTCCATTTCTATAAGCACTTTTGGAGTCAAATTAAATGTATTATTCATCTGAAAATGTTAATGTACTCTCTTCGATAATATTTGTGCAATGCTGATCTACGTCGTGCAAAGGCCTAAAGATTGTTTCACAACATAAAGTGAAATACTGAAACAAACCAAGGAAAATCTTGAGATACTAATAGGTGATTTAGACAATGAATTGTCTAAAAGAATCCTGAATTATAACACTATGTGACTATTTTAATGGCGATTGTATTCATGTGTTTTTTTCTGTGTGTGGCACAACTCAAAACCACACATATATTCTCATGGAAATCTATACTGGGGATGACAGTTATATGTTTTTGATGTTTGTGACAATTCTGCAACACATCTGCATTCTGAGCTGGTCAAGGAGAAAGACAGTGGAAGGAAAATTTGGATGAGAGAGTAGAAATAACAGGACAGATAAAGGAATGTTTTCTTTTGTAGGGAACCTCTGCAGCAGTATTTCTCAATCTTGGTTGTACATGGAACCGCCTGTGGAGGTTTTAAAACATAGGACCTAATAAGTACAAAATCAATAGCTGTGAGTTTGGGTGACAAGCATGGTACCCTTTAAAAAGTTTCATTAAAAAAAAAAGTTTAATTAGTTAGCCTGAGACTTATGCTTTATTAAGAGTAGCTAGTTCATAACATCTAGTGAAAGGAAAAGATTCACATATTGAGATATATTTTTTGTTTTACAAATATAATTTCCAAGTGTGAAATACAATATAAATAGTTCTACCTAAAAGTAATAATTCAATACATCACATCAATAAGAAAAAGGATAAAAACCATATTATGATTTTAATAGAAAAAAAAGCATTTGACAAAGTACAACATCCATTCATGATAAAAGCCCTCAACACGTAGGTTTGTGGGGGGGGGATACTCAACATAATAAAGGACTTATATGAAAAACTTACAAATAACATCAAACTCAATGGGGAAAAGCTCTCAGGTCAGGAATAAGACAGCAATGTCCACTCTCACCACTTTCATTCAACACAGTATTGGAAGACCTCGCCACAGAAATCAGACAACAAAAAGAAATAAAGATATCCAAATTGGTAAGTTAAGATGTAAATGTTTCGCTATTTGGAAGTGACATGGTACTATATTTTAAAAAGCCTAAAGATGCTACCAAAAAACTACTAGAACTGATAAACAAATTCAGTAAAGTCATGGGATACAAAATTGATGTACAGAAATTTGTTGCATTTGTATAGACTAATATTAAAGCAGCAGAAAGAGAAATTAAGTAAATAATCCTATTTACAACAGCACTGAAACAAAAGAGATGAAAGTCCTGTACTATAAAAACTAGGAAATATTGAGGAAAGAAATTGAAGATGACACAAAGAAATGAAAGGTATTTCATGCTCATGAATTAGAAGAATAAGTACTATTTAAAAGCTCATACTACCCAAAGCAATCTACACATTTTATGCAATCCATATCAAAGTATCAATAGCATTTTTTCACAGAACTAGAACAAATAATCCTAAAATTTATATGGAAACACCAAAGAGCCTGATTAGCCAAAGCAATCTTAAAAAAAGAATCTTAAAAAAAGAAAAACAAAACTAAAGGTGTCACAATTCCAGATTTCAAGTTACATTACAAAGCTGTAGTAATCTAAACAGTTTGGTAATGGCACAAAAATAGATATGTAGGTCAATAGAACAGAACAGAAAACCCAGAAATAAACCCACAACCATATGATCAATTATTCTTCAACAAAGGAGGCAAGAATATGTGATCGGAAAAAAGTCTCTTCAACAAATGTTGGAGGCTGCTGGGTAGCTATACATAAATAATGAAATTGGACCACTTTCTTACATCTTAATTCCTGGGAGAGAGCACAGGCAGTAATTTTTTTTTGAGATATGCTGTGGCATCACATTTCTAGCTATGTCTCCTGAGGCAGGAGAAACAGAAGCAAAATAAACTATTGATATTACATCAAAATGAAAAGCTTCTGTAAAGCAAAGGAAATAATAAAACTAGAAAATAATCTACTGAATAGGAAAATATATTTGTCAATGACATATCTGGTAAAAGGTTACTATCCGAAATATATGAAAAATTGATAGAATTCAGCACCCAAAATCATGTAATCCAATTTGAAAATGGGCAGAAGACATGAACAGACACTTCTCCAAGGAGGAGATACAGATGGGTAACAGATATATGAAAAGATGCTCAACATCACTCATCAGTGGGGAAATGCAAATCAAAACCACAAGGAGATAACACCTTACACCAGTCAGAATGGCAAAAAAAAACCACTACAAGTGGTGAGGATGTGGAAAAAAAGGAACACTTGTGCCCTATTGGTGAGAATGTGAACTGGTGTAGCCACTGTGGAAGACACTATAGAGGTTCCTCGAAAAGGTAAAAAATAGAACTAATTATACCTCTGGATATTTACCCAAAGATTGCAAAAACACTAATCATACTACTGGATATTTAGCCAAAGATAACAAAAATAGTCATTCAAAGAGTACATGCAACCCCATATTTATTGCAGCATTATTTACAATAGTCAAGATAAGCAGCAGAAGGCCAAGTACTCATTGACAGATAAATGGATAAAGAAGATGTGGTATGCATATACAATGGAATATGATTCTGCCATTAAAAAAAATAGGGGAATCCCTGGGTGGCTCAGCAGTTTAAGGCCTGCCTTTGGCCCCGGGCATGATCCTGAAGACCTGGGATCAAGTCCCAGGATTGAGTCTCACGTCAGGCTCCCTGCATGGAGCCAGCTTCTCCCTCTGCCTGCATCTCTGCCTCTCTCTCTCTCTCTCTCTCTCTCTCTGTCTCCTTTTTTTTTTTAATTAAAAAAAAATCTTGCTATTTGCAACAACATAGATGGATCCAGAGAGCATAATGCTAAGCGAAATAAGTCATTCAGAGAAAGACAAATAGTACAATTTAACTCATATGTGGAATTTAAGAAACAAAACAAAATGAACAAAGGAAAAAAAAAGAGAGAGAGAGAAAGGGACAAACCAAAAAACAGACTTTTAACTATAGAAAGAAACTATAGAAAGACAAATAGTACAATTTAACTCATATGTGGAATTTAAGAAACAAAACAAAATGAACAAAGGAAAAAAAAAAGAGAGAGAGAAAGGGACAAACCAAAAAACAGACTTTTAACTATAGAAAGCAGATGATAAGGTGGTAATGAGAGGATTGGTGAAATAAGTGATGGGAATTAAAGAATACAGTTATGATGAGCACTGAGTAATGTACAGAATTATTGGGGGAAAAAGATAATAGTTTATTGTCTTCCTCACGACCGAGGCTTAGGGCATCACAATTTCAGAAACCACAATAGTAATATGTTATCCACTTTGCATGTAATACTTATTTCTGGAAAAAATGTTTATCTTTTAATACAATCTGTTAAGAGGATTAGTTTTCTTTCTTGGAGTGATACTATAGGCCTCTGAATTTCAATATGAATTTTATCAGAATAATGTTGGTTTAGTAGTTTTTCATGTTTTTATTTGATTTTTAAATATTTCATTTTTTTATTCATGACTCACATTTTTATTTAAATTCATATGTAGAAATTAATGATTTGGTGCAGTATTTTTAAAAATTTTTTTCATAGCAATAAGGCAATGAACAAAGATGTTTAGCATATAAAAACAAATCCTAACCATAATATTTTGAAAAGTACTGTTTTTAATCAACTAGTTATTGGCTAACCAAATACAACAAGAATATCTACTGTATTTAGATAGAAGCCTGCCCCAGTCTCCACAATGTCCAGCTTTCTTTTTTTTTTTTCTTCACAGGTGGAGCCAATCAGTGATCATAACTTTTTTGGTGTTATAGACCAAACCAGAGATACACTAAAGCAGAAAGAATAGGTAAAAATAAAGCAGGACATTGTTGAGCTTCTCTCAGTGCCTTAGTTTCCTTATCTTTAAAATCAAGAGTCCCTTCAACCACATTTTATTAAGCTAAGTAAGCGACGAGTTGCTAAAATAATTTAATATTTCCCTCTGCTCTTCTAGTCAAAGATCACTAAAATAAATCTCACACTTCAATGTCAGAGTGGATACTGCAATTTCATTACAATTAACAGGTTGTCTAGTTTTTTTTTAAAACTATTAGGATAAAAACTGAACTCTGGAACCTAATAGAACCCAACAGCCTTCCATCTATCCAGATCTCCTCACAAAAGTAATTTCTTTAAACACATGTATGTTGTTAGACACATAAAATATATTCTCTCTCTAGATACGAGTTAATATTCTGAAACACATATGACATTTTTGAAGAATATCTATCCTTATGTAGATAATAGCCTTGTTATATATTAACACCAAACCAAATAGACATCTTTTTAAATAGGATTTTAATGTGTAGGTGATCTTTTAAAAATGCTTGGATTGCTTATTCTAACAAATGTACATCAGCAAAACAGTATTGTTATAAACTACTAAGAATGGAAACTGATTTGTTATAAGAAAATAAACTCAAAAATATGTGTTTAATGAGCTTCCAACAGAATAAAATTAAGCTAACAAATTCTCTTACATAGTTCTTATTCTAAGTATGATATTCCAGAACTGCATTTCTTATGTGTTAACATAAATAAAAAGAAAATATAATAAAAGAGTTGGAAGAGTATGTTCAAGCTAGAGAACAAAAAGTAGCACCATAATCTCAAATGACATAAATGGATTTATATGAGAAAACACCTCTGAAAATGAAGAATGTAGATGATAGCAGTTTTACTGTCACCAACATTTTATTTACTCAAAATATTTATTGAGATCCTACTATATTCTTGGGAACTAGAGAGAATAGTGATAATGTTAGGCAAAGCAGAGAGCATAGACTCTAGTGAAAAACTATTAAAACTATATGCTTCTTTTATTGGTCAAAAAAAACCCTTCTATTTTAAGCATCTTTAAAATATGTGAAACTTAATCTTTAAAAAAGGGGGGCATGGGCATGATTCCAGGGTCCTGGGACTGAGCTCCACATAACTCTCCCTGGTTAGCGGGAGCCTGGTTCTCCCTCTCCCTCTGCCTGCTGCTCCCCCTGCTTGTTCCCTCTCTGTGTCAAATAAATAAAATATCTAAAAAATGTGTAAAACTTTAATATTACTTATAATTTTAATGATGAAGCATATGTGCAATTCCACATAATAAGAAAACTGTCTACAAACCCAAATACATATTTTTCCCATAGTCTTCTAGACAGTGGCAAAACGGTTATTTAAAATGGCAAATAATATTTACAGACTCTGGAAAGAAAGGAAAAATCATACCTCTGACTTTATCAGAAAGAAAAATATAAGTTTCTAATATGAATTTATTTCCTTGTTTTAGGAAACTATCATACTTAAAAAAAATAAGCATTTAGGAAAATATGTTTTCCTAAGTACCTGCACCATAAGTACCAACCTTGTGTTATATCTTACACTCAGCTCCATGAACCTTCTTCATGGCCTGTCATGGTTTCTATCTGCTATGCCAAAGTCTACCTCTGGTTAACTCACAGCCTCTGCATGCAGAGATTCTGACCCAAGAGCAGTATGAATTAATTCATGAAATTTAAAATTCATATAGGTTGTCTAAAATCTATGTTACTGGCTTCCACATGAAATATAGCAGCAAAGAAAGGTGAGTTTCCCAGGGATATTTGAACAGATTAAAGAAATTTCAAGCGTTTTCTTTCCTTGGAAAGAAAAGATAATCCTTGAACAACCCTTCCCTACAGGATGGCATATTAACATCCACTGATGACTCTCTACTCACAAATCAATTAGGAAATATAATAGACCAGGTTTAGCACAGGGGGGAAAAAGTGAATTTGGGAATTCAATTGCGTGCGTGCGTGCATGTGTGGGTCTGTGTGTGTGTGTTGGAGGTGGTTGAAGGTGATTGGTGTAAAGAAATGTGGAAAGAAACCAAGAGAGTTTCTAACAGCACCCTTTCTTATCCACAGCTTTGCCCACTTCGTCAGTTTAGGGTATGAAAATATAAATGCCCAAATCAGGAGGGATAAACAAGCAGTATGAACCCAGGAAGTGTGCAGAGCAGAGAATGAAAGGAGAAAACTAACTAGCTAGACCATAAGCTAATTATACTCTGGAAATCAAAGGAGTACACAAGGGCACGTCATCTTTTCATAAAAAAAAAAAAAAAAGTGTTCACAATCAAAATAACTTCTGAAAGTTTTGCTTGGCTCACAGACACCCTTATAAGAGTGTAGGGAGGAGGAAGGTTGGCAAATAGGGTGTGGTTGAGCCTAAACTGGAAATGGCAGTCCTCTTCCACAGGCACTAAATAATAACATGGCCAACTCACTCAAAGTTTTTTTATGGATTGGTCCTAGGCTTTCACCCATCCTACCACATACTCCTGTGTCTAGGTTTTAAAACTGGCCCAACGAAAGAGGAGCTTGAAAAAAATAATAAATTGCTAGTAGTGCATGGACTGTAAAACAAAACGAAAGCTGATTAGTGTATTGTAGAGGTTATTTTTTGTATATTTTTTTAATTGGAGTTCCATTTGCCAACATAGAGTATTACAGCCAGTGCTCATCCCATCAAATGCACCCAGTCACCCCATCCCCCCACCGACTTCCCCTTCTACTACCCCTTGTTCGTTTCCCAGAGTTAGGAGTCTCTCATGTTTTGTCACCCTCTTTGATTTTTCCTACTCATTTTCTCTCTTTTCCCCTATAATCCCTTTCACTATTTCTTATATTCCCCGTATGAATGAAACCATATGATGATTGCCCTTCTTCAATTGACTTACTTCGCTCAGCAAAATACCCTCCAGTTCCATCCACGTCAAAGCAAATGGTGAGTATTTGTCGTTTTAATTAAACAGGGGTAAAGTGATTCAGAATTTTTAAAAATCCTAAGAAGATACCCTAATAGGACATCTCTAAATATTATCTCAGATGTAGTAAGCTAGAAAGAATGTTGCTCTCATCCTTACAATAAAGAGAAAGATGGAAAAATTGCAAATTAATGATTTTTTTCCTAACTTACCAGAGAACTGAGGTTTCAGGCAAATCACAGAACTTGAAAACTTGGGAGAGATAGGCACCTTTAGGGAGAATCAGAACACACACATTTGCTTATCTAGGGTACATATGGCCATATGCCATATAAGCCAGTTAAAAGACACAGTTGAAAAATTTTAATGAATTGCTAAAGCCATGTGTGAATTAATGTGAGAACTTGAAGCCACTGGGGGTTGACTATAAAGGGAGATTCACTCCCACTTGGACATGTTTCCTCAATTAACCCCATCCACATTGGCTGGGAATAATAAAAACAACCCTGAGAACACTTTGATGGTGATGCTTGGCTAGGGCAAGGAAACAGGGAGTACTGCTGAAACTCTGCACAGACCAGCCCTTTCCTTTCTTCCTCCAAACAAAACATTTAATCTGCAGAGGCAAAGGGAACAGGGGGAAAAGAAACAAAAACAGAAATTGACTTTGAAAGCGATAATACCTGCTGGCTCCAGAGCTACAGTTTTAGAAAGGGCATGAAAACTTTCTTAGGTCATACCCTCAAGACCCAAGGATGTAGGACCTGTGAGACAGGCTTAGTCAGAACAGCAGAGAATGCCCCACTCCTCTGCCCCCACTACCACATTAACAAACATTGAGTAAAAACAACAGTATAACCATGATGAGGTTGTAGTATAAAGACTCAAATCCATGGGGTGAGCAGACATTGAGCAAATAACCTTTGGTACCGAGGACATGTTCATCAAACGAACGTTATCATAGGTGTATTGTATTGGAGAATCATGACAACTGAAAATAATCATAAAGGTAAAAATGAGCTTAGTTGGTGTCACAGTTTGAGAGAGCCATCGGCAAATTTTATACAATTCTAGGTTGCTTGAGAAGGAAAAGGGAGGATACCAAATTGTTACATTTTAAATATACTCCACAGTGGTTGTACCACATTTTGATCATTGTTTCCACCTGAAGGGCAATGTAGAGGGCCACACCAAACAGACAAACATTGAAAAGAATATAACCTAATGTGATAGTACTAGAAAACATTCAAAATGTAATTGTTGGAAAGATCAAGGCAGGTTTAACCCTGAGAAAGAAAAGTCTATGGAATATATACTAGGTATTCAAAAACACTTAAAGGATTTTCAAATGGAAAACTCAAATTCTGTATAATAATGGTATTAATAGGAAAATAACTAGAATCAATGTGAATCCATCATTGAGACATATGATTTCAATCATTGTAGAAATAACTGCTAATTCATCAAAGTAGCCTAAGGATAAATACACTACTTCTGAGCTGTATCATTAAAGGTACTAATGTATATATTAACAATCAATATTGGAAAATATTTTAATTGATCACTATTTGTTCAAATTATATTTACTATCCACTTATTACATTATTGTATCAAAAGTGAAGCATATACCAAGTTTTTCAACTCAGATTTTGTACTACCTTTTGAGAAAGCTTATCATAGGCTGAACATTTTCATGATATTAAATGCTCTAGATAGTACTTTTTTATCTCAGTGGAAAACAAGGATAAAGAAAGTCCATGTAAACTATTCAGAAAAAAAAAAAAACTTTTTCAAAATAGGCCCGAGATTTATATTTATTTATCGAATGTACTAAAGACACTGAAGCTGCTTTGTATTATGTATTGCTTACACTTTACGAATGCACTTTGCTAAAGGAAAGCAACCTCAATGCATTCCATGAATCATCTTTCAGGCAGGAAACCCTGAGATTTGCCAATATCAGTAAAGGTGACCCTCTTATAAGAGTTTTCTTTCCTTTTGTCTCCATCTTCCACCAGGTTCTTAGATAAATTTAAAAATAGCATTGGCACTTAAAAATATATCTTGATTTAAATATCAAGAACTCTATAATTTAAAAGAAAATCTTGACACATCTTTATAGCTTGTATTTATAGGGAAGATTTCACAAAACAAAAGACAGAGAACTAAAAATGGCTTTTGGGTTTGCATCTTTACAAAAAAAGGAATTTGCTGCCAGGAATAACAGAGTGTGAAACAAGCCCTGCAATTCATCAATACATTTTTTTTTTTTAACCTGGAGCAGAGTTGGTCGAACAGATGTGGAGGGATTTGTGTTCAGGAAGGAAAAAGTATTCTGGATCCACACAAAAGGACAATATTTTTTTCAGCGCAGGATCTTATGGGATGTCTATGGTGGGGAAGCGACTCCTATAACCCTGGTTTATACACTTGAGTAAAAAAAGCACAAAGACATTATCCATCTATGTTTCCCCATAAGAGATTGTCTGGCATTAAATTTAAGAATAAATACTATGGAAAAAAACGTAGCAAGTATATTTAAGTAATTTTTTTCTAATAAAATAAGATGAATTATTAAAGATTAGCTTAGGTCTTAACTTGATGTTAAAAATAAAATCTAACAAAAAGGCAACTGAATTTATTAACAACAAATAAAATAGTTTTAATATTTTTATAATTTTTTCCAAATATGATTATCTTAAATAATTCATATGTAGCATAATTCATTTAAATAATATAAATGCTAACACTTCCAAATCTAACAGTTTTAAGCAATTTTGGAGAACATGAACAGCCAAACTATAATCAAATATGCCTTCTGCAATGTTTCCGTTTTCTTTTTTTTTTTTTTTTAAGGTTTTATTTATTTATTTGAGACAGAGTACCTGTGGAGGTAGGTGGGAAGGGACAGAGGCAGAAGGAGAAGCAGGGAGCTAGAGGTGGGACTTGATCCCAAGACCCTGGGATCATAACCTGACCTGAAGGCAGATGCTTAATAACTGAGCTACCCAGGCGCCCCAATGTTTCCATTTTCTAGAAACTTATGCATTCATTAATAACTGATATAAATTCAACAAGGCTAAGAAATGACAAATACCCACCATTTGCTTCAACATGGATGGAACTGGAGGGTATTATGCTGAGTAAAGTAAGTCAATCGGAGAAGGACAAACAGTGTATGTTCTCATTCATTTGGGGAATATAAATAATAGTGAAAGGGAATATAAGGGAAGGGAGAAGAAAAAGACTCCTAACTCGGGAAACGAACTAGGGGTGGTGGAAGGGGAGGAGGGCCGGGGGTGGGGATGAATGGGTGACGGGCACTGAGGAGGGCACTTGACGGGATGAGCACTGGGTGTTATTCTGTATGTTGGTAAATTGAACACCAATAAAAAATTAATTTATTAAAAAAATTCAACAAGACTATAACATGGAATAGGTATCTTCTTTCTTGATCAAGCAGTGAGTCTTGCATGTGAAAACAGAACCAAAAACAATCAAACAAATAAAACCCTGGTCACATGACATAATATACCTGGAAATGCCATATACATCCCAACTAACAAAGCAAGTTGCACTGTCAAGACTTCTATCAGTGGGGCAAGAAGTAAAATTCTACTGCAGGAGAGGGTCCAGGAGAAAAAGGAAATAAATACTTTTAACCAGTAATACAATCTAGAACGTATATAAAGATATCTTAATACTCATGTAGATATCTTAATTAATTTGATCTTCATCCTCAACCTCATATGAGTTTGTTGGAACTTGGTATGGAAATTTAATAGATTTTAAGTGGATACACAAAGCAGCTCTTCACAATTATTAATAGCTAATAGACATGGATGACATACCATTTACTGATAACAAAAGTATAGGAAATACTGTCCTAAAAATCCTAATTAAAATTGCACTGAATTGTAAATATTTATTCATCTTAAATGCTGATATAAGAAAACATAAATTTAATTATGAACATGGGGTCAGGGGATGAACAAATTTGAGACTTATCTCAGTGAGATTTCTAAAATTCATAAATGTCTTTAGAAATTGATGGCATTGGGTTATACTAGCAATAATTTCACAACAATATTGATGACAAATCCTATAATCAGTGCACCCAAATTTATATTAAGCTTCTCTTTAACTTAACAGTTAGGATTGTGGTATACTTAACTGCTAAGGTAAGCATGTGCTAAAAAAGATAGGGAAAAAGATTCTAGGTAAAATAAAGGAGGGAAATGTTACATGCAGAACATTCAAAGAACTAGAAAAATAATGAAAAGAAGAAAAATGCATATATGAAAACCTAATCAATAGAATAATCTGATTTAAAAGTCAAAGATAGAACAAAAGAAAAGTAATATGATACACAATCAATGCCTTTGAAAGAAATAAATACCATAGAAAAACTAATGGAAATAGTTTAATATATATATATATATATATATATATATATATATATATATATATATCAGTCAGCACCTCTATCTTTGGTCAAGAAAAGCTAATTTGTTACCTGAATTGTGAGTGATTAGGAAAATACAGGGCCTTTGTATACAGTAAAGAAAGAAAAAAAACTTAATAAATTATATATTCTTATATATAACCTCTGCATAAATGAGATATATTTTAATTAAGCAGTAAGATAGAATTAAAAGAAATTTTTGTTGACTAAATTTGACAGGTAACATTGTGTAAGTACAATGTATTATTTGATACCTTTCTATATTAAAATATGACTGCCAATGTGGTGATATTTATCACAGTACATAGTGATAGCACACTATCGTAGACTATATTCACTATAACGTGCATTAGATCTCTATGGCTTATTTACTACTTATTTTAACTGTCTACCCTAAAATATCATCACTCTATGCTCCTCCTCCCTCCATACCCTGGTAGCCACCATTCTACTCTGTTTGTTAGAGGTCTAACCTTTTTTTTAGATTCCACACATAAGTGATATCATATAGTACTTGCTCTCTATCCAACTTATCTCACTTAGCATCCTATGCTTAAGGTCCATCCATGGTATTGCAAATGGGAAGGCATCTTCCTTCCTCATGGCTGAATGATACGCCATTGTGTATATATACCACATGGTTTTTTATCCATTCATCTAATGATGCACATTCGAACAGTTTCCATAACATGGCCATTGTGAATAATGCTCCAATAAAAATGAATATGCATGTATCTTGCTGTTTTCATTTCCTTTGGGCATATATCCAGACTTAGAATTGCTGGATCATATGGTAGATCTCTTTTTAATTTCTTGAGGAATTCCTACATTGTTTTCTTTTTTTTAATAAATTAATTTTTATTGGTGTTCAATTTACCAACATACAGAATAACACCCAGTGCTCATCCCGTCAAGCCGCGGTGTCCTACATTGTTTTCCATAGTGGTTAGACCAATTTACATCCCCGCCCCCCCCAGCAATGTGTAAGGGCTGTCTTTTCACCAGTATTTTTTGTCCTTTGTCTTCGTGATGATAACCATTCTGACAGGTGGCTTTTAGATATTTCAGTGTAGTTTTGATTTGCACTTTCCTGGTAATTAGTGATGCTGGGTATCGTTTCATGTGTCTATTGGCCATTTTTATGTCCTCTTTGGAGAAATATCTATTTTGTTCTGCCCATTTCTTAACTGGATTGTTTGGGGGGCTTTTGTTATCGAGTTGACAAAATTATTTATATACTTAGGATATTAACCCCTTATCCAATATATGATTTGTAAACTTTTCCCCTTCTGTAGGCTGTCTTTTCATTTTGTTGTTTCTTTTGCTATTCAAAGGACTTTAAGTTTGATGTATTCCTTTTTTTTTAATTTTTATTTATTTATGATCGTCACACACAGAGAGAGAGAGGCAGAGACATAGGCAGAGGGAGAAGCAGGCTCCATGCACCGGGAGCCCGATGTGGGATTCGATCCCGGGTCTCCAGGATTGCGCCCTGGGCCAAAGGCAGGCGCTAAACTGCTGCGCCACCCAGGGTATTCCTATTTATTATTTCTTTTTTCTTTCTTTCTTTTTTTTTTTTTTGTTTGTGCTTTTGGTCTATGGCCAACAAATTATTGCCAAGACCAATATAATAAATTTCTTTCCTACATGCTCTTTTAGGAGTTTTATGGTATCAGGTCTTATGTGTAAGTCTTTGATTTACTTAGAGTTAATTTTTGTGAGTGGTGTGAAATAGGGGTACAAATTCATTATGCTATATATGTTTCTCCAGTTCTCCCAGCATGAGTTGTTGAAGAGACTATCCTTTCTCCATTGGCTTCCTTGTTAAATATTAGCTGACAACTTAAGCTGGGGTTTAAACTTAGGCTCTCTATTCAGTTTCATCAGTGTGTCTATTTTTGTGCCATATTATTTTTATTACTATGGCTTTGTAGTATAGTGTGAAATCCAGAGGCAAGATAACTGTGGCTGCTCCCACCCCCGGATTTTTTTAGGGGGGGCTATTTGTGGTCTTTTATGGTTCCACATGAATTTTAGAACTGTTTCTTCTATTTGAAGAATGCTTCTGGTTTTGATGGGGAATAGTCTGAATCCATAGATATCTGGGTAGTATGACCATTTTAACAATATTGATTCTTACCCACAAATAAATAAATGTTTTTCCATTTGTTTGTGTCATCTTCAATTTCTTTCAGCAAAGTTCCACAGTTACCATTGTACAGATCTTTCACTTCCTTGATTAAATTTATTCCTAAGTATTGTTTTTGCAAAAATGCTATTATGAGTAGGACGGTTTTCTTTCTTTCTACAATGCTTCATCATTAGTAAAAAGGAATGAAGTTAATGTCTATATCATTTTATATCCTGTAACTTTAGTTAAATCATTAATTCCAAAAGTTTTTTTTAATTGATTCTTTGGGATTCTTTCTATATAGGATCATATCAACAGCAAATAATAATTTTGCTTCTTCCTTTACAACTTAAATGCCTTTTACTTCTGTCTTGCATAATTGCTGTAGGTAGGACTTCCAGTACTATAATGTAATAGTGAGAGCAGGCTTCCTTGCCTTGTTCCTGATCTACAGGAAACACGTTTAATTTCTCTCCTCTCAGCATAATGTTAGCTGTGGGATTGTCATATATAACTTCCATTTTGTTGAGATATGTTCCTTTCATACTCAGTCTGTTCAGAGTTTTTATCATGAAAGGATTTTGTATGTTGTCACATTCTTTTTCTGCATTTATGGAGATGAGCATGTGATTTTTATTTTTCATTTTAATGATGCAATATATTATGTTTCTTGATTTGTGTATGTTAAACCATCCTGCATCCCAAGAATGGTTTGCTAATATTTGGTTGAAAAATTTGCATATATGTTCATCAGGAGTATTGGTCTATATTTTTCTTTTCTTGTGCTATCCTTACCTGGTTTTGGTAAGTATTACCAAAGTAATACTGGTCTAATAAAATAAGTTTGAAAATGTTCCCTTCTCCTCATAATTTCAAAATTAAGGAAGACTGGTCATAATTCTTCTTTAAGTGTTTGGCAGAATTTTCCTGTGAAGCCACCTGGTCTTGAATATTTCTGTTTGGGGAGTTTTTTTTATTAGTGATTCAATTTTTTTACTCATCATTATTCTGTTCAGATTTTCTTTCTTCCTGACTCAGTTTTGGTAGCCTGTGTGTTTCTAGAAATGTATTCTTTCCATCTAGATTATATAATTTTCTGGCATATAACTGTTTGTCATAGTCTCTTACGAGTCTATGTATTTCTGTAGTATCAGTTGTAAGGTCTCTATTTTTGTTTGCATTTTTTTTTTTGAGTTTTCTTTTTTCTTAGTCCAGTTAAAAATCTGTTAATTTTATTTATTTTTTTTAAAGATCTTCTCTTTGGTTGATCCTTTTTATTTTTTCTGGTCTGAATTTCATGTACTTCCATTTAAATTCTTATTATGTCTTTCTTTCTGATAACTTTGGGCTTAGTTTGTCCTTTTGAGTTCCTTGAAGCATAAAATTAGTTTTTTAGATTTTTCTAATGTCTAATATGCATTTATTGCTATAAGCTTTCCTCCCAGAACTGCTTTTGTAGCATCCCACAATATGATATGTTGCGTTTTCATTTTCATTTGTTTTTGAGATTTTTTTTTATTTCACTTCTGACTTCTTTGACCAATGGTTGTTTAAAGGTGTGTTGTTTAGTTTCCACATATTTGTCAATCTTCTCATTTTAAAGTCCTCTTATTGTCGATTTCTAAGTTTCATAATATTGTGGTCAGAGAAGATGGTATCATTTCAATCTTAAATTTGCTGAGATTTACTTTGTGGTCTATTATATGATCTATGCTGGAGAATGTTCCATGTGCACTTGAGAAGAATGTATATTCTGCTGCTGTTGGATGGAAGGTTCTTTATTTGCCTATTAAGTTCATTTGTTCTAAAGTATGCTTCAATTTCAGTATTTCCTTGTTCATCATCTATCTGTATAACCTATCTACTGAAGTCCCCTATGATTATTGTATTGTTGTCTATTTTCCTCTTAAGTTCTGTTATTAACTGCATAGTATTCTTCAGTACTTGGGTGTTGGGAGCATACATATTCAGAATTGTTATACCTTCTTGAGGTACAGAGCTCCTTTGTCTCTTGTTACCTTTTTTGGCTTGGTACAAGTGTGTGATACAAGTATGGCTGGATCTGTCTTTTTTCACTTCTGTGTTTCTTGCAGTATCTCCTTCCATCCTTTCACTTTGACCTATGGGTGTCTTTGGATCTGAAATGAATCTCTTGTAGGCAGCATATAGTAGGGTTTCATTTTCTTTTCATTAGGCCACTCTATGGCTTTTGACTGGTGAATTCAATCCATTATATTTAGGGTGATTATTAATAAGTCATGATTTATACTGCCATTTTAACTTTTGACTTCTGGTTATTTTGTCTCTCCATTGTTTATTTTTCTTTCTGTTTCTATCTAGCTTTGTAAGTTGGTAGTTGTCCACGGTGACTTGTTCACCCTCCCCTTTATGTTTTGTGTCTCTGCTCTAGATTTTTGCTTTCATGTTTACCATGAGGTTTTCATGAAACATTTCATAGATAAAATAGTCCTTTTTCTGCTGATAGCTATCTATCTTCATTCAGTTATAAAAGTCCCATCCTTACATTCTTCCTCTTTTATATTTTTGATATCACAAATTAACTCATTTTAGGCTATGCTTTCATTATCAAATTGTGGTAGTTATTAATGCTCATTTACTATAAGCTTTATGCTACAGTTAAAATGACTTTGTTATTTTTTTTAAATATTCTACTTCTGACTGATCTCATATTAATCAGAATTGTGTGCACTTTTGTGTCTTTTTTTTGTGTGTGTGTGTGTTTGTTTTGTTGTTGTTGTGGTGGTGGTTGTTTCATCTGAAAGAGCTCCTATCAACATTCTTGTAAGACAGGTCTAGTGGTAGTGAACTCCCTTAGCTTTTGTTTGTCTGGGAAAGCCTTTATTTCTTTCTCATATCAGAAAGATAATTTTTTAAATAAAGTACTCTTCTTGGCTGGCAGTTTTTTTTATCTTTCAATATTTTAAATATGTCATTCTACTCTCTGCTGGTATTTAGAGTTTCTGCTGAGAAGTTGGCTGATAGCCTGATGAGGGTGCCTTTATAGGTTACTGTCATTTTTTCCCTGACTGCCTTGAAAATTCTTTATCAGCAACTTTTGACAGTTTTAATACAAAACTGGAAAAGGTCTTGTGCATTGATATAATGATGTGTTCTTTTGGCTTTTTGTTATATATCACATTCCTTTCCAAGGCTTGGGACTCTCAGCTATTATTTCTTCAAATACACTCTCTGCTCCCTGCTCTTTCATTTCCCTTTCTGGGATACCCATTAATTTTATGTTGGGTTCTCTAATGGAGTCAGATAGTTCTTGTAGATTTCTTCACTTTTTAAAAATTTAGCTATCTCTCATCTTCCACCTGAATAATTTTTTTTTATACTTTGATCTTCAAGATCACTAATTCTTTCATATGATATGCCCTATTTTTAAATGCATTCTAGTTCACTATCCATCTCATTATTAAGTTTTTCAGCTCCAGAATTTGTTTGGTTCCTTTATAGAAATTCAATCTCTATGGTAAAGTACTGCTGTTTATTAATTTTATTCTCAATATCATTGCATTGCCTTTCTGAATTTTCTTGCAGTTTGTTGAATTTCTTCATAAGAGCTACTTAAAATTCTTTATCAGCTATACTGTAATATTCCATGTCTTAAGGTTTATTTGCTGGAAAATTGTCATTTTCTTTTGTAATGCCATATTACCATGATTTTTCATGCTGTTTGATGAAAAGTGCCTCTGCCACTGCATTTAAAGTAGTGAACACGTTTCTTTATAGGCAAGGTTTGTTTACTTTGATTCTAACAGTTCAACAAGTTGATAGTAAGTTTTATTTTCTCCTCAAAGAGTTTACTCACCACTACGGTTGGGAGCATGCACATTAAAAAAAAAAAAAAAGCAAAGTATGGCAGCAGACTGGGAGAGGTATGCGCTTAGTGCTTTTGTGCCCACAGCTCAAGAGGGGGATCCTCAAGTCTGGGGGAGTACCAGAACTCTGTGGGCTATCCTCTTGCCTCTCAGGGAAGACACCAGGAGATGCTTTCCTTCACTCCTTTTTGTCTGCCGTCGTCTTCCCTTTCCTTATCATTCACCCCAGCATCTCCCCTGGCCTCGGAGATATCAATGAGTCCCTTCAGCTATAGTCCATGTGGCGGAACAGGCCCCTATTCATTGTCTTTATTCTCTACCTCCTCTGCCAGAAGTCAGTGCTGACTCACAGCCAGACTCTTCATTACTTTCTTTGCCATCACTGCTTCTGCTGCCACTGGTTCTATGACCACTTGCCTTGCTCTGATGCCTCTTCCACAATCCAATCCACCCACTTTCTCATGCGCAAATGGATGATAATAAGCTATGCAATGTGTCTTTTTAAAAATATCCAATTAGTTGTAAATCAAAGAGGAGAGAGGAAAATAATGACTCCTGCCACCATGATGTTTATATCACTTATCAGTACAAGAGAATTTTTAAAAAGATATTCACATTTTGACTTCCTGAGGAAAAACAGACAAGAAGTTTCAGATGACAAAAAGTGAAACATTAGAGAATAGGCAAGTAGAAAGTCTTCTAAGATATCAGGAAAAAGAAAAACATGATTTGAACAAACATATTAGTGGATAAGAAAACATTATAATATTTATGGGTTTTTTTTTTGTTGTTGTTTATTCTCACATTGAAAGACTTTAACCTTCACTACCAATACTGAGCTACAAAGGTTCTATGTTACCAATTCATTGAATTTATTTTGGCCGTAATATTGAAAATAAGTGGATCTATATGTGAACTTTAAAAAAGGTAATAAATGGTCAACCAAGAATGTGGTGATATCTTTTTCAGTTTAGAAAAAGTTGACTTTTCTGAGATGGAAGGTATTTTGCACAGATGTGATCTAGTTAGGTTTTTGTATAGTTATTCTATTATTGTTTGTTTTCTCTTTATTTATTTTTCCTTACCTGAACGTGTGGATATTGTTTTTAAAGTATCACATTAGAAGTTTTATAGGAGAGGTCTGGGGTAGTTTACATTAGAATAAGATCACCTGATAAGTAAACCTAGTAGCAAGAGAATAGTTACAATTCTTCCTTCACTCTGTAAACACACAAAAAAAGTTGAAGTTGTGCTGTTGCTCTGAAACAATCAGAGTAATATTATGGAAAGCAGGATTCAACATGGGCTATGAAGGAGTATTGAAGCTTTACAACAGAGTTGAAACTATGCTTAATATCACCCTTTCCCTTCCCAAAAAATGTAAATGCAACATCAAATTATAAGAAAATGAAAAATACTTAAGATTGTACAGCGAGAATAATAATATTGCATCTGAAATTAATGATATACTATATGTTAGTTAATTGAACTTAAAGATAATATTATCTGCTATAGTTCTTCAAATCTTACCTAATTTTTATGCTCAACTTATTTAATATTTGAAAAAGAAAATGCAGATATAGAGACTTTGAAACTGAAAGGATCCCTAGGTAGCATTTGTCCACAACTCTAATTTTGGAAAGAATAAATGAAGAGGTTTATTATAACTGGGTGAGTTGTCTAATGCCACATAATTAGTAATAGCTTTGAAATTTAACTGTTAGTAGTTCTTTTTCTTTAAAACTGCGGTAGATTGTATCACATGTATATAAACTATTTTGTGTTTATTTATACATACCTGGAAGTTTACAATTTTTGTAGACAGCACTGAATAAAATACCACATACCATGTCTGCTTATCAAATTACTTATATCCGTTTCTGCATTTTAATGAGGTATCAAGAGGCCAAAAATAAAGTGTACCAATGGTGCCCTCTTTAGGTATATTTTGCTCTCTCCTTGCTGCACATTACCAACCTTATAAGTAGGTGGTGGAATAGAAAATCCTTTGTTATTAAGGCATACACGTGGACCTTTAGATAAAAGCACATTAACTTTCCTTGCTTATTATGGGTTCCACAAAAATCCAAATGTTTACATGCTCATTCATATATTCTAAAACCCTGTGCCTCAGTGTGTCCATATTTATAGATAGGGTCTTCAAAAAATGTGATTAAGTTAAAATCAAGACTTTGGGATGGGACCCAGTCCAATGTAACTGGTATCCTTGCAGGAAAAGGAAATGTGGACACAACCATGTGCTTGCAGAGGACCATATGAAGACACAGGAAGAAGTTGGCTATATGTAAGCCAAGGAGAGAGACTTAAAAAGAAACCAGTCTCGCTAATACCTTGATCTCAGAAATCCAGCCTCAAGAACTGTGAGAAAGTAAATCTCTGTTGTTTAAGTCAAACAGTCTATGGCATCCTCACCAAAGTAACACACTGTTTGCATTTATGAACACACATCATGAGTAGTTCACTGCTCTGGGCCTTGGTTTCTATTATTTCTTTACTGTTACAAATACAATTTTTACTTGCCATCGTTTCACCTTACTGGAATAATTGGTTCGGAAGCAGGAAACATTAAGAAGTTATCATTTGTGTATCAACACTATGTGTAAACATGAAGCTTTCAGTAGTCTGTACAGTGTATGCTGCTATAGGTGAGAGGATATATTTGGAAATATGTCTCGCAATAAATTGCTTATAAAGAGCAATAAGTATAGTTATCCTGCCTCACTCAGACTGTTAGAATGAATCCATTTCTCCTTGAAGTTCTGCTGACCCCAATCACTGTCAGAAGTCTCTTCCAATCAACCTAAAATATAATTTCTGTAGATTGTGTAACCGAACCGAATCCAATCCACTATCGTTTCTTTTTCTCTCCATACTTTTCACCAATTTATTATTGACAAACTTACCTATATTTGTACCATTTTGCATTGTAATTATTATCTTTGCTTTAGCTGCTTGCTAAACCAGCTGTCAATTGAACAACGGCTTCTCCTATAATTCCACCAATCTGGAACTATTTTTGTTGTTTTATATACCTGTACCTAGGAGGGTAAACAGATACCTCTCTGCCTGCAATTGCCACTTCCAGATCTTTGCTATCCTAAAAGATACCATCACTACCAAAAACATAACAGCAAAACTTTCTCTTTCACTGTGTTACTGAAGGCTCAAATATTCTCACCCCTCTTCACCTATCTGTCTCTTGGTCACTCCCTGGTAATCACTGAAGAAGTTAAATACTTGTTTATCTTTCTTCTCTTACTCTTACCATTTTCAGTAATATCAAAGTCCACATGGATACCATTTTATCAATTAGAATTCTCATTTCTCTGCTAGTCTTTTAGTTTCTTGAACTAGCCAAATTTTTTTTCTACATCAGAACCTGTTGTACCTATTTCCTGAAATGCTCTTAATCATCTTTCCATGTACAAATTTTTCAATGCTACCAACAGCTTAAGGAGTATAAATTCAACATCTTGCTTTTTCATGGTTAAAAAAATGCCTTTTGGGGTGCCTGGGTGCTTCAGTAGATTGAGCATCCAACTCTTAATTTCAGTTCAGGTCATGATCTCAGGGTGGTGAAATGGAGACCTGAATGGGGCCCCATGCTGAGTGTGGACTCTGCTTGAAATTCTTTCTTCTTCTACCCCTCTTCTACTGGTACTCTCTTCTTTCTCTCTCTAAATAAGTAAATGAAATCTTAAAAAAGAGAAATCTAAATTCTGTATCATTCATATTCATGGTAAAAATAAAAGTGTCTTTCAGGAAAGAAAGAAAAGACAAAGAAAAGAAGAAAGGAGGAAGAAAGGATGGGATAGGGGAATTAAGAACAAAGAAAGATTAATATAAAAGTGAAGTCACTAAACTATTTGAAGTATAGAGCAGGAAAAAAATATATAAACCATATTTTCCATCCTACTCTTGATAAACATGCCTAGGCATGTTATTTTGAATTTTCATACCTTTACTGCCTACTTTTTAAAAAGTAAACCACTTTGGCCAAGGCCTAGATAAAATTCATTTTTAAAAGACTTTAACCAACTATGGCCTCAGGGAAAAAAATATTAGCTACTGAAATATATAAATTTGAGAACTTGCAAAATGTGCATAATGGAACACAGAATGAAAGTGACGTCACCAAAAATTGGTGTCTGCCACTTTTTAGTCAGAAGACAAAGTTTAAGGGGAAGAGTATATCTAAAATTCATTGAAGTAACAGGGCAAGGATAACATCATGAACCATTTCCAAAGAATTAAAAGACCAATTTTCATTTTTTTGTTATGAAAATATTGGCATGTTATGCTTCATAATTAGGTCACATGTGAGGCCATACCAGGAGTCAAAGATAATTCAGGAAGTTGATTAGAAAATGTACCTTTCAGCCATCTTGCTTTCAGCTTATCTGAACCTGACACTTGCAGCTGTTTGCCATGCATATTGAGGCAGTGAAATGATTTTTATTAAAACGCAGTTAGTGTTGTCAGTTTGTTTCCAAAACTTAGTCTTGGCTAAAAGGGACATTTCTTCCTGAATATCCAACGCTCAATCCCACAGGGTTTATATTTGCTTTGTTTGAATATTCAGTTTCTGGTTTCCAATTGGAAAATTCCATGGAAGAGATTTTTTTTTACTACAGAACGTAATAAAATACCACACAAACAAAATGGGTGAATAAAATCTGCAAAAATCTCACTTAAACAGCAGCATTATTTTTCTTCAATATCTTTTTTAAAAATCTCAGATATTAGTTGGTAGACTTTTCAATCATAAATACTCCTGTTTCAAATGGTATTTCCAAATCATGATTGCACTCCACAACATACTTTTCTGGAATTTCCCTTATTCTTTTGATTCTTTTTGCTCACCTGAAAATAAATGTGATCTTTTCTGGTTTGCAAACATTTTGAAGAATACCTTTTGCCTATGTGAATGCCAATAACATATAATTAATAGAAAGAAGAATCTGTTTTGAAGTGTAATAATTTGCCAGTTTTCTTCTCATTATATTAGCACTACCATAAACTATTCATTTATTTTATTTTATTTTTTTTATTCATTTAACTTTAACTTCTAAGCTTCATCTGTTTAAGAAGAAGGCTTTATAATTATGTTACAGTGTTTGGGGAGAAATAAGAAGGGAAAAGGAGAAACCATTATCCTCCTGAGTGGGCACACTTTAGAAGATTATTAGAGAGGAATTTTTATTAATGGAATTTTTATTTATTGTATTTCACACGATGAAATACAATGATCTTTAATACAGAAAGACAACACAGATAAGTCATAACAATATAAAAACTCAAAAACATTAATTATTTGGCACAAAATAAAAGTAATAAGATGCCACAAATGTACGGATACACATTCACATGCATTGATTGGTTAAAGCTTGATAGCAAGTGAAAATAAGTGAGAGCATAAAATAAAAGCTACAGGCAACAAATGTAGCAGAAGGGAATGAGACAGGAAGGATAATAGCTTGCTATAAATTAAGAGGGAAATAAAATTAATGATGAGTTTTTAGTAGCCAAGATACTGAACTAATATTTTAAACTTGTCTTGAAGGGAAAAAAAATGGGAGAAGAAAATCTAGACATTTGGAGAATAATGGAGACCAGACTAATTGCTCTTTTAAAAATCTAATAAGAAAATAGGTACACCTAGAATTAAATATGTAAAATGATAGAGTTCAGGTGTAATTTGTAATAAAGTAATAAAATAATTATAAGCCCCTAAGAATGTCTTAGACAATCATAAAGCACAGAGAGAAATATAGCCTTAGCTTTGGAGAAGCTAAGAAACTACACCCAGGAAATTATTGTTCTTCTAACTCTAATCCCAATGATACCTCAATAATATAGTTTTGTTTAAGAGAAAAAATACAAAGATTTTTGCCTAGTTGGCAATAATTCCTTGGGATATTGTAGGAAAATATATAATTATTTTGTCTTTTGAAGCATATCTTCCTATTGTATGCAGACAATGAAAACAAATATACAAACAGTGATATTTACAGTCTAAAAAGGAAAAACTTCTTTTATGCAAACATTCTACACAGCATAAAACCCTGAAGTGGCTCTATTAATATCAGAAAAAAGTGAATTTTTTAAAAGATTTTATTTACTTATTCATGAGACACAGAGAGAGAGAGAGAGAGAGGCAGAGACATAGACAGAGGGAGAAGCAGTCTCCATACAGGAAGCTCAATGATATGGGACTCGATCACGGGACCTCAGGATCACACCCTGAAGCAAACGCAGGTGCTCAACCACTGAACTACCCAGGTGTCCCAGAAAAATAGCGAATTTAAAAAAAACAACAACAGGGGCTCCTAGGTGGCTCAGTGGGTCGAGCATCCACCTTTGGCTAGGGTTGTGATTTCAGGGTCCTGGGATCAAGCTCCACGTGGGGCTCCCTGCCAAGTGGGGAGTCTGCTTCTCCCTCTTTCTGGTCATGTTCCCTCTCTCTGTCTCTCTCAAATGAATTTTTAAAAATATTAAAAAAACTAATTGTACAATATTATAAATAAGGCCATTTCATATTGACAAAAGGGTCATGTTATCAAAAATACTTGGAGTGTAATATATGTATTCATGCAATAAAACAGATCCCAGATAAAGAAAAAAAGAATTAAAAGGAGAAATAAACACATCCACAAATATAGCTGCAGACTTTAACATTATATTGTTAATAACTGAAATAAAAAAGCAGATAAATCTAAAATGATGTATATGTATATAATTTGAACACAAATGACCAAAGTGATATCATATATGTATATGTAGAAAACTTCACTCTGTAAAAGCAAAATGCATTCTTCTCAAGTTAATACAAAACAGTAATTCAGAATCATCGAAACAATTAGTCTCCATAAATTTCAAAGGATCAAAAACCCTCAGACGATGGGTTCTGAACCACAAATTATACCATTAGAAATCATTAACATTAAGATATTCATAAAATCTTCAAATACTTGAGAATTAAGTATTAAGTATATAAATTAAGCCTTATAAACATCTCGATATTCCAAGAATCAAAGGAAAAAATCAAAGGGGAAATTTGAAGTATATATTTTAACTAAATAATAATTAAAACATAGCATTCTGGGGCAGCCTGGGTGGCTCAGCGGTTTGGTGCAGCCTTCAGCCAAGGGTCTGATCCTGGAGACTCGGGATTGAGTCCCACATTGGGCTCCCTGAATGGAGCCTTCTTCTCCCTCTGCCTGTGTCTCTGCCTCTCTCTCTCTCTCTCTCTCTCTCTCTCTCTCTCTCTATATATATATATATATATATATATATATATATACACATATATATACACACATATATATATATTTCTCTTATGAATAAATAAATAAAATCTTAAAAAATAAATAAATAAAATATAGCATTCTGTTATTTGTAGTTATAGCAATTATCAGAGGCAACTGTACAATTTCTAATAGCTAAAGTAGAAAAGCTATGTGATTTACAAATAATCTGATACTGACAAAAGGTCCAACTTTTATTCATTCATTCATTCATTCATTTATTCAGGAGAGACACAGAGAGGAAGGCAGAGACACAGGCAGAAGGAGAAGCAGGCTCCCTGGAGAGAGTCTGTTGTGGGACTTGATCCTAGGACTTGGGATCATGACCTGAGCCAAAGGCAGATGTTCAATCATTGAGCCATCCAGGTGCCCCCAGTCCAACTTTTTTTCTAAACTGTTGGGCAATTCTTAAAAACATTCAATTAACTCTATAATTAAGCAATTCTACCTCTAGATATTGAAAAAATGAAAATACGTTCACTATGACTTTTATAAAGATATTCATAGTAACTTTACTCACTTTACATTTTCATCAACAGAAAAACAAATGAACTGGTCTATTTATACAATGGTGTACTACTTAGCAGTAGCAAGAATATACTCCTGGTACATGCATCTACATGGAAAATGTCAAGAATATTCAACTGAGTAAAGAAGTCAGACACATAAGAGTACATAATTGTATAATTTCCTTTGTATGAAGTTTGATGGTAGGTAAACCCGTCATAAGAGAAATCCATAGTGATAGAAATTAAAAAAAATGCCTGCTTGGACAAAAGTTGGAACTAATGAATAATGGACAAGAAGGAGGATTCTGGGACATAGAAAGTATTCACTGCTATATATATATATATATATATATATATATATATATATATATAATTATATATATATACACACACATATATATACATATATATATATACACACACATATATACATATATATATATATATACACACACATACATATTGATAGGGATATGACTTACACAGGTTTATGCCTTTGACAAAACTGATCCAAATATTAACTTAGGATCCATTTCAATTATGTCTCAATAAAAGAAACAGTCTTATAAAAATGAAGGTACCATTTATAGTAGCAACAGAAAATCGAAAGAATCTAGGAGTTTAAATGAAAATATATACATTCTCTATATAAAATATTTCAAAATTCTATAAGGGAGCACAAAATAAGATCTGAATAGATGAAATATAGCCCAACTTGATATTAAAATATGCTCATATACTCAATGCAATATTAATAAAATTTCCATCTAAATTTTTGAGAAGTTTGATAAGTTTAACCAAGAAAAAATATATGGAAAATAAAAGACCATGGATAACTGAGTCAACCTATATTAAAACAAAATTAGGGATCCCTGGGTGGCGCACTAGTTTAGCGCCTGCCTTTGGCCCAGGGTGCGATCCTGGAGACCCAGGATCGAATCCCACGTCGGGCTCCCAGTGCATGGAGCCTGCTTCTCCCTCTGCCTATGTCTCTGCCTCTCTCTCTCTCTCTCTCTCTCTGTGTGACTATCATAAATAAATAAAAATTAAAAAAAACAAAATTAAAAAGAAAGAGGCAATAAAACAAAGCAAAACAATAACAAAAGACTGAGGAGAACTTACCCTGCCAAGTAGTAAGGCTGCAAATATGTATTAGTATGAATTTGATGTAAGAACAGAAAAAAAATAAGTTTACAATGGGTTAGATTGATAGAATACATTAGAATATATATATACACACATTCCTCTAATTTAATGAGGAATGTGTGTATATTTTGGGAAATGTTGGGAAATTTGGGTTGACCCAGAGAAACAATAATTTATTGAATTGCTACATATAACAAGGATCTGTGAGAACTAAGGACATTAATTAGAAAAAGGGAAACTACAAAGTTAAAAAATATATAAAGAGATATCATCATGCCTGCAATGTTAAAAATGTCTACTTAATAAAACCTGTAAGTTCAAACAATGAGACAAGAAATTGATGATTTTAATTATATCAAATTTAAGGGTCATTTCTAATGAAGAAAATAACAAAGAAATTGCAATTTGAAAGATATTTGTATTATCTAAAATGAATATGTTCATGACATTAAACAGAAATGTCTAGAAATCAAAAACATATATACAGGCAACCTAACAGAAGAACTGGCAAACAGATATGAATAGCCAGTTCAGAGAAGATGAAACCTCAAATTCCAAAAAACAAATATGAAAAAGATATTCAAATGTATTAGTTACAGAACCGCAACTTAAAAACAACCTATTAGCACACCACCATCATTAAATCAGGAAAACCTAGATACGCTGAGTTTTGTTATCAGCTGAAGCTGATGAAGCTCACAGCTGAAAATGTAAAGGAATAAAGCCATTTTAGTTAGAAGTATCTGCACTCAGTCAAGGTAAGTATAAGTAATAATCCTGCTTCTTAAATGTGTCAACATAAAAAACAATTCTCACACATATATACATTTGAGGATGTTTATCACAGAATTGTTTATAGTAGTGGGATGCTGGAAGCCTCTCAAGAAAGTCACACAGGGAAAATTGGAAGACCCTGGTTGATGTACAACACTGTATACATTGCAGCAGTTAGAAGTAACCAATGTCAGACATACGCACTCAGGCAGATATATCTGCACACAACCCAGCATGGATACTCCCTGAAAATATACTGACACACAGAAATAGGTTCTATTGAAACATACCATTTACATAAATTAAAAGTAAGTGCAGATAGATGTAGAGTTGAAAACTTGGTGGCAGGAACTTGAGGTGGTTGCTTGTGATAGATTTTATCTGTTCTAGCAAGTAGGAGGCAAGTCATCTGCTGAGAACCACTGAGGTAGAGGAGTGTAGAGAATAGAAAAGTTTGACTATAGAAACTATACAAAACAAATGTAATAATAAAATTTTCAGCCAGTATTGAGATCCAGCTGAGGTTAGTGACTATGCACTTACATTGCGAACAATCTCCTCAGTGTGTGATTTTTCTCCAACTGTTTTTAGCTGCCCAGTGGGAGGCTTAGGGAAAGCTGATAGTGAATCAGTAATTTAAAAAAAAATGGTCTATTTACCTGAATAAATGGATTTTTTATCCTTTTTAAAAAAATTCTTTGGGGAGTACTTACTTTGTATTTAGTTGATACTCTTGGTGAAGAACGTAGAATGAGCTCTGATTAAAAATGGCAGAATTTGGAACAGATGGATTTAAAGGCTAAGATATGTTTGGAAATCTAATCAAAAGTATGATTTCAAGTAGTTACTCTTGGAAAATCTTGCTTTAAAATGCAAGGAAATACTATGTTAATCAGGAGGGTTGGATTGTAATCCTGGCACCATCACTAGTGAACTTTGTGAGTTGAGACCCTCTTCCTAACTCTTTTGAACATTAGTTCCATCATCCATGAAATGAAGTGATCAGATGTTTGGTTGGCATCTCTCTCACTGCAGACTTAGTAAGACAAGCCGTTCTAGCAGATAGCTACCCAATCTCAACCCAATTCTTAAACTCTACTAAAATTTAGATTTGCATCCTTATATAAGAACACTATAATGGAATACAAGGTTTTATTTTTGAATAGTAATCTCAAGAGGTATTAAGCTAGAGATTTTAGGATGTATACTCTTTACCTTCATTGCCTGCACTAAGAAAATTTTGAAATTAGGTTCTAGTAGTTATGCAGTAAAAAACATATTCATTATGTATTACCTGAATCTTATGGTTGCCTGAAGTCTTTCTTGTGGATCCATTTTGTCCAAAACACCTGGCTCTGAAAACAACATCATTATTTTAGGAGCCTGTTTTCCCCAAGAGAAAAGTAAAAATTAAACAAACCATTGTTCTTTGTGGGGAAAAAAAATCAGAAAAATAGACGATGAAATAAATACTTCATGCTCAGTATCCTGCTTCACATGTAAAATACGTATTTAGGAAGTAACAAATCTGATATTCTGACTGCCAAACGTAAAATACCCCATTTGTGTCTTTCAAGCACCACAACTAAATCACCATAAAATGAGAAAAAAATATGGGCTAAAACATTCTAATTATCTGAAAAGGCATATAGCCTTTACGGCACATGTATAGTAGAAATAATAATATATAGTATAATAATGAAAATAATGTATAGCATGAGGTAAAAGTGTATAGTATGAATAAATTTTTTTTGATGAAAGTAAAATTTTGAATTGATGCCTTGACATTTTTAAATGTGACTGAAGAAAGTATTAACAAGGGATGTGAAATGATAAAGTTAAAAACATTTCTCAAACTCATCCAACAGCTGGCACATGGGTTAATGTCTAATCTTCTTCCTAATAAAGAATATAATATGTATACTTATAAATATATTTCACACATGTGCATTTACATATATGTATAATCTATATCCACACATATACACAGGTATGTTTGCTCACATATATCGATTTTTTCTTTTCAGGCACAGGATTATATTTTGTACCCTCTCCTTTAGCAAGATACTGCCATGCAACTTATTTTGGCCAAAGGACTGGGGACCGAAATGACATGTGTCTCTTTCCAGCTAATGAATTTAATTGCTAGTGCAAGACCCTACTCTCTTATGGTAATCATGGAAGAATGTATTTAGGAGGAGCCAAGGATTGAAAGTCAGCTCCCTTGTCACACAAACCAAACCTGCTGTGATTGTATGAGTAAGAAAAAAGAACAAAACAATAAATACAAACAAAAACCTAACCCCTCTCTCCCATTAAAAAGATACTTTGTTGTGTTAGCTACTTAAGAGGTTGTGTTTACACAAAACAGATGGTTTATGCTGTCTGATAGAATAATCATCATAAATATTCCCATCTGTAAGTATATTGAGAGTCCTAATAATATACACTTGAGATAGCTCAACGGTAGATTGGTATAGTGTCAACTAGCTCAGAATGTTACATTTTTGGATATAATATTCACTCTTGCTTTAACAAATATGATTATCATAGTTGTATAGTTTATTGAAAATTTAAGATTCATGATTCTGAAAACCTGGTCTGTCATTTTTATCTTTCAAATTTATTATTATTTCCTGACAAACCAGTAGGTCTAATTTGGCTTTGCCTCTCAATCGCAGCAAATTCAACTGGTTTAAAAGTTATAGATTTATTGTTCTTGCAATAAATTGTGCAGGTTGTTTTCCCCATTCTCTTTAAAATAAATATCACACAGTGCTATTTTATAATCATGTTTGTTTTTAATAGTTCATTATTTATGACTTTAATTATAGATTTCTCAGATATTTATTCAAAATATGAATATCAGATTTTATATGTCCATTTATTTTGGTGTTCATTTATATTAAACACCCTATGAAAGGATTTAGGCTCTTTCAACTAATATGCCACTGATTGATATACCTTAGAACATTGTGATTCTCATGTTTTTTTGGTATTTTGTTTTTGATTTTTTTTTAATGTAACATAGTAAGAGGACTGTAATACTGAAAAGCCCTGTGCCCTTAACGTCTCATCAAAGGTTCTGACCAATTTTGAAGAGGCTACTCTTCCATGAGCAGATGGTTGTATGTGAACTCATCCAAGACATCCAAACAGATGTCTGTCCTGAGGTCATCCTACTACAGATTAGAAGATGTGCAAATGCTAATCCAGATCTGAGCTAGATAGATAACATAGTTTTTTTTCAGTAAAATTGGATGAATTAAATAACCTAATTTTTGAAAGTTGGCTTTCAGGAAACCACAGCTGTTTGAAAATCACAGGCTACCCTCCCCATTACAACAACATTTCATTCCTTCTAATGTTCATATTTTTACAAAAGGAAAAAAAAGTTACAATTTTCCACATCCAGAAACTCTTAACTTCATAGAAAATAGGACTTTAAATGATCTTTCATATGAATCTAAAAGACACAATTATTTTGTTAAAATACATCATTTTAGAGTTATTGGGGCTAAATAGAAAGGTAAAAGATCTGCTAATTATCAACATTTCTAAATAAAAAAAGTTTTTAACAGAATATCAAAAGTTTAATATCAGTGTTTCAGTAATTATTTAAATGACACTTGGTTATTAGAAATTAGGTAACATGTTTATAATATAAACCTAATCATAACTAAATAATATATTTATTTTATTCCACAAATACTTAGAAATTCCTAAAATGTGCCAGTTACCCTCTTTTGTCACCTTTAACTGAGACAATTTAAATAAGAGAAAAAGAGTAGAGGGGTTACTTTATTTTTCAAGGTCAGGTTATCAAATTTATGATTTCCATAGTAATGACAGCAAATACTGATGCATTTAGAAGGCTGTTTTTGAAAGAGACTTTGACTTTCTCTGTCATACATAAATTTCCCAGAACTTTTATAAAGCAAATACACATTTCATAGGTTGTTTTATAATTTGTTCTCTGAACTCTTCTAATGTGGGAGATGAAAAGATGCCAGAGGCACTACCTCTTTACTTCACCTATTTGAATTTTTGAAACTTTTGTAAGAAGCTCTATTTGTTTAAATCCTTCAGATTATTTTATTTTTACTTAATATTATATTTCTCTACACAAATTCACAATAATATTCAGGTACAGGTAGTGACTATTTCTATTATTATTATGACTGACCAATTACCCCTGTTTTATTTTTACCTAATATTTTATTTCCCTAAAAAAATTATAATAATATTCAAGTACAAGTATTGGCTATTTTATTATTATTATGACTGACCAATTACCCTGGATAACAAAACTGATACACATGCTCTCCTTCTATTCCATTTTATTTTATTTTATTTTTAATTTGGCTCTTATTTGTTAATCACATTAAAAAGAAATATTACTATTTTTGACTCCCTTTAGCATTTTAAACAAAGAGAATTCCTGAAAGTGATTTATTCTTTTTTTCTTTTTGAAATTCTGTTGTTTCATAAGAAATGACATGAAATTGATTATGCTACTTTATCCAATAACTGGAATCAACAGAAGAACCATTTTAAAGAGAGTGCAAAAAAAATATGGCGGATTATTTCTGTCATCTTCTCTGAGAATTAGTCTATTATTATGAACATAAATATGCCCAATTTTTATGTGTATTATGGGGAAACGTTAATCTTAAATATGTTAGAAGACAAAGTACAAAGGAAAATGCCAGTTTATTTTAATAAATGTTTAAAAAATACAAAATATTTAAAAATTCATTATTTCATTTGTTTCTCTGAATAAGCATGAAAAACAAGCAGGATGTACATAACTTTTCTTTTCTACAAATGATAGGTTGAATTGCTGTCTTTCAAATGGCAATGATTGGTCTAGAAAAAAAGGGCTCTTTATATAGCAATTTCAGAACTTTTTCATATCCATCAGGGTGTTCATAAGTAAAACTAAGTGGACCTTCAATTCATCTCATGTGGATCCATTCACCCTGTGAATAAAGGTTATGGGAAATGTTGGAGAGGTGTAATTTGGAACAAATGCAAAATAAAGTTATATTTTTTCATACTATTGTCTTATATCCTTTATATTCTGCATCATTCTAGAATTATAATCACCACAATTGTCTTATATATAGGCAAATGAAGCAGTTAATGAGCAGATCAATAATTATTTTATCAAACATCTACTATACTATATGTTATGCAGAACTATATGTTATAGAGAGAAAGAAGGGCTTTAAAAAACTCTCATTCCCAGTGAACATAGTATGGGTTAGTATATAAGAAATACAACAAAAATTTCATTAAAAACTATAATGGATTTTAATATAGATATCCATTAAATGTGTAGTTGTATCGGTGAATGCTATAGGAATTCAGATAAACAATGAAAAGCAACTTTCCTGATGGGTTGCTAGTGATGGATTCCCAAGTTTTGAGCAGACATTTGGGGATTAAGTCGGAATGCATGTACCAAGAATATAGATATGCAATTTTTAAAAACAATGGGATTCTTTGAACTCTTCAGATATAATTTTGTTTGGAAAAATGCATGAAGATACATTAGGAAAAATAAACCTAGGGATCCCTGGGTGGCGCAGCAGTTTGGCTCCTGCCTTTGGCCCAGGGCGCGATCCTGGAGACCCGGGATCGAATCCCACATCGGGCTCCCGGTGCATGGAGCCTGCTTCTCCCTCTGCCTGTCTCTCTCTCTCTCTCTCTCTCTCTCTCTCTCTGTGACTATCATAAATAAATAAATAAATTTTAAAAAAAGGAAAAATAAACCTGAAGTGATGTGTGAATATGTCAAAAGAGCCAAATGTCTTACTTTAATAAATGGAAAACCACTAAAGATGTTTGAAGAAATATATGTACACAATATTTTGTATTTGTGTAAAAACAACTTGATTGGAATTTTTCAGTAATAAGTGTAGATTAGAGAAATTTACAAAGTTATATGAGTTGAAAGGAAGACTGCTAATTGTATAGGTATAAGTCTGTGGCCTTTGGAAGGTAGCTTCACTGACATTTGAAAGGTTGAAAGACTTTTCCTTCATGGAATATATCAATAGGAAATAATGAATAATTAGAACAAAGAATCATTCATAAATATTTTTATTATATTATTTATGGTGGTTAAAGTATAATAAAATTATATTCCCAAACATAAATGCTTGAATTTCATAAGTATGTATATAAGTAATAATATTTATACTCTTCTAACATTAAAGAAATAAAAATTAACTTCTAAAATTGAATATGCAAAAATTATATAGTGCCTTATAATGAATGGATTGTTTAAATTATGATTTTGAAAAAATGAACTCAGAATATCTTTGTAATATAATGTTAAATAAAGAAGAGTTAAAAACAATATGAAAAAAAAAAACAATATGAAAAAACAAACTAAAAAAAATGATACATAGGGGATCCCTGGGTGGCGCAGCGGTTCGGTGCCTGCCTTTGGCCCAGGGCGCGATCCTGGAGACCCGGGATCGAATCCCACATCGGGCTCCCGGTGCATGGAGCCTGCTTCTCCCTCTGCCTGTGTCTCTGCCTCTCTCTCTCTCTCTCTCTCTGTGTATGACTATCATAAATAAATAAAAATTAAATAAAAATAAAAATAAAAAAAGATACATAAAGTGAAAGATTTCCAGAGAAGATGAAGTAGAAGGAGCCTAAGCTCACCTCATCCCACAGATACAACTAGATAACACTCAATCTGTAAATAAACCAGAAAATTACCCAAAGACTAGCAGAATAGACCCTCCACAACTAAATGTAAAGAGGCAACATAGCAGAGGATAGGGAGGTGGGAGATATTGTCAGGAGCTAAACAGACTAGCAGGACTCTCTGTGAGATGGAGGTAGGGCACCGGGAACAGAGAGTGGAGAGAAACAGATACCTCAGGCATGTGAACGCCCACTTGGCTTTAAAAACCAGAAGGGCTGAATTTTGTGAGTTCTTATAATCAGTAAGGCTTAATACCTAGAGTTTTTTTGGTTTTTTTTTTTTGTTTTGTTTTTGTTTTGTTTTGTTTTTACTTTCCAAGTTCTTATTTAAATTTAAGTTAGTTGTATGCCTGGGTGGGTTAGTCAGCTAAGTGGCTGCCTTTGGCTCTGGTCACAACTCCCAAGATCCTGGGATCTAGCCTTGCATCTGACTCGCTGCTTAGCAGAGAGTCTGCTTCTCTTTCTCCCTCCACTCCAGCCACTCCCCCTGCTTAGGCTCTTTCTCTTTCTCTGTTTTTAAGATTTTATTTATTTATTCATGAGAGACACAGATGAGAGGTAGAGACATAGGTAAAGGGAGAAGCAGGCTCCCTCGAGGAGCCTGATGTGGAACTCCATCCCAGAACCCCAGGATCACAACCGAAGCTGAAGGTAGATATTCAACCACGGAGCCCCCGGGGTGTCACCCTCTCTCTCTCTGTCAAATCAATCAATCAGTCAATCAATCAATCAATCAATCAATCAATCTTTTTTAAAAATTTTAAAAAATAAATTCAAATTCATTAACATATAGCAAAGTATTGGTTTCAGGAGAATTTGGTAATATATCATTTACATATAACACCTAGTGCTCATCACAAGTGCCCTCCTTAATGCCCATTGCTCATTTAGCCCACCTCCCCCCCAGCAATCAGTTTGTTCTCTATAGTTAAGAGTCTATGGTTTGCCTTCCTCTCTGTTTTTATCTTATTTTTCCTTCCTTGCCCCTATGCTCATCTATTTTATTTCTTAAATTCCACATATCAGTGAAATCATATGGTTAAAGCCTAGAATTTTGAAAATCAGCAAGTTGAGGTCTGGGAAAGCCAAAAGGTGACAGAAATCTGAATTCCTATCACTAAAGAAATAGTACAACAAAAAGCTCCTCAAAGATAAAACAGTGAAGTAGCAGTTTGAAAATCATCTTGACTATACGAGAAGATTTGGTTATATGGAAGGAGAGTATATGCTGGAGGGGCAGGGATCGTCGAGACTTTTCCAGTAACAAACAACTGGCAGGTATCATTCCCTTCTCCTTCCCCCACCCCCAGCCTATTCACACAGACACCCATGGGAACCAGCAAAGCAACAACTCTTTTTACCTAATTTGCCAACACCACTGGCTCCACCCCCACACACTTCTGTGGGTTCTGTGACTACCCCAGGGAGAGCAGAAGATAACCACACGGACAAGTCTTACTGAGGCCCCAGCAGTGGACTGGGAGCAGACATCTGGTCTGACTCCAGGCATCACCCACCAACTAAAGCTTAATACACAACACCAGGGAAAGTGCTCTGCAGTTCAATGCTACTGCATTTCTGGAAAATGCTTGCTCTGACTCAAACACAAAACAACTCCAGACTGACCCACAAACAACACAAGGACCAAATCCTGCCTACAACAGACAAAAGGAGCCACTGCAGATGACTGAGATAAAGGCAAATTTGGCTGAGCCACAAAAGTAAGGTATATACAACACACATAGGAGACACCCCTGAAGTACTGAGTCCTGGCAAACAGGGGATATTGCTTTACAGATATTATAGGACATTTTTTCATAAGGCCATTATTTCCAAGAGCAGGAGATATAGTGGATTTCCGTAACACACAGAAAAAGAGTTTAACAAAATGGAAAGACATAATAACATTTCCCAAATGAAAGAACATGGCAAATTACAGCAAGATAATTCCATGAAATAGAGATAAAGTTATCTGCCTGATAGAGAATTTAAAACAATTGTCATAAAAATACTAGCTGGACTTAAAAGGGGAGGACTTCAGTGAGATCCTTAACAAATAAATAGAAAACATAAGAAAAAACCAATCAGAGATGAAGAACTCAATAAATTAAATATGAACTAGATGGAATACATAGTAGACTAGAGGAAGCAGAAGAATAGATTAGCAACCTGGAGGGCATAATAATAGAAACAAATAAAGCTAAACAGAAAATAAATTAATAATAATAATAATAATAATAATAATAATAAATGAAAAGACTTAAGGAACTTAGTGACATTATTAAGCATAGTAACATTTGCATTATAGGGATCCCAGAAGAGAAGAGAGAGAAAATGGGGCAGAAAATTTATTTGAAGAAATAATAGCTAAAACCTTCCCAAACCTGGGAAAGGAATCAGAAGCCAAACCAAGAGGCACAGAAAGCCTCCAACAAAATCAAGGGAAGTAGGGCCACATCAAGAAAGATAGTAGCTAAAATAGCAAATGGTAGTGATAAAATGAGAACACTTTAAAAGCAGTAAGAGAAAATAAATCAGTTATATACAAGGGAAATCCCACAAGGCTATCAGCAGATTTCTCAACAGAAATTTTGTAGGCTTGAAGGGGGTAGGATGATATATTCAAAGTGCTAAAAGGGGGAAAAATGAGCCAAGAATATTCTATCCAGATAGGATATCATTAAGAATAGAAAGAGTTTCCCAGGGCAGCCCGGGTGGCTCAGTGGTTTAGCACTGCCTTCAGCCCAGGGTGTGATGCTGGAGACCCAGGTTCAAGTCCCACATTGGGCTTCCTGCATAGAGCCTGCTTCTCCCTCTGCCTGTGTCTCTGTCTCTGCCTCTCTCTTTCTCTCTCTCTCTCTCTGTCTTTCATGAATAAATAAATAAAATTAAAAGAAAAAAAAAAAGAGTTTCCCAGACAAAATTTAAAGGAATTCATGACCACTAATCAAGCCCTACAAGAAATGTTTAAGGGGACCTTTTGAGGGGGAAGTAAAGACCATAAGTAGAAGTAAGAAGAGTACAAAGCACAAAAGCAGCAAAATTAAGTATATACATAAACTCATTCAAAGAATTCAAAAAATAAAGAGATGGCAAGTATGATATCAAATACATAAAATGTGGGGTGTGGTAGAGAATGGGCTCAAACTTAAGCAACCATCAAATTAATATAGAAGATGTTATACATAACATAATAATAACCACAAATCTTGGGATGCCTGAGTGGCTCTGTGGTTGAGCCCCTGCCTTTGGATCAAGGCATGATCCCGGATTCTCAGGTTCAAGTCCCACATCGGGCTCCTTGCATGGAGCCTGCTTCTCCTTCTGCCTGTGTCCCTGCCTCTCTCTTTCTGTGTCTCTCATGAATAAATAAATAAAATCTTAAAAAATAATAACCACAAGTCAAAACCCAGTAAAAGATATGGAAAAAAAGAGAAAGGAGTCCAAATATATCACTAAAGAAAGCCAACAAACAATGAGAGAAGAGAGAAAGAGAAGAAAGGAACAGAGAACTACAAGAACAACCATTAAACAAGTAATAAAATGCAATGAGCATGTAGCAATAATTACTTCAAATGTAAATGGAGTAAAAGCTCCAGTCAAAAGACATAGGGTGACAAAATGAATTAAAAAGTAAAACTCATCTACATGTTGCCTATAAGAGACTCATTTCAGACCTAAAGACAAATAGATTGAAAATGAAGAAATGGAAAATAATTTGTCATGCAAATGGAAATGAAAGCTAGGGTTGCAATACTTATATGAGACAAAACAGACTTTGCAAAGACTGTAAGAGACAAAGAAGACATTATGATATCTTAAATGGAATAATCCAAGATATAAAAGTTGTAAATATTTATACATCCAATGTGTGAGCACCCAAACACGTAAAGCAGCTAATGACAAGCATAAAGGAGGTAATCAATAGTAATACAATAATAGTAGGGGACTTTAACACTGCACTTACATGAATTCATAGGTCATTCAAACAGAAAATCAAGGAAACAGTGGCTTTGAATGACGCATTGTAACGGATGGATCTAACAGACATATTCATAAGATGCCATCCTAAAACAGCAGAATACACATTCTTTTCAAGTGCACATGGAACATTCTCCAGAATAGATCACATATTAGGCCAAAGACAAGTTTCAACAAATTCAAAAATATCAAAGTCATACCATGCATCCTTTCCACTCTAACACTATGAAACTACAAAACAACAACCATGAGAAGTTTAGAAAGAACACAAATACCTGGAGGTTAAATAACATGCTACTAAACAATGAATTGGACAAGTAAGAAATCAAAGAGGAAATTAAAAAATACATGGAGACAAATAAAAGTGAAAACATAGTGGTTCAAATCTTTGGGATTCAGCAATAGTGATTATAAGAAGGAAGCTTATAGCAATACAAGCCTACCTCAAGAAGAAAAATCTCAAATAAAAACCTAATCTTACACCTAAAGGAGCTAGAAAATCCCAAAACCAATAAAAGGAAGGAAATAATAACGATTAGACCAGAAATAGACAAAATAGAAACTAAAAATCAAAACAAGTGATAGAACAGATCAATGAAACCAGGAACTTCTTTTTGAAAATTTCAACACAACTGATACTTTTTTCTTTTTGGTGGGGGGAGGTGCTCTGCCTAAGGTGTATCAGAGAGAGGGTGGGGGGAAGTCTCAAATAAAATCAGAAATGGTGGAGAAAAAACAACTGATACCACTGAAATACAAAGCATTATAAAATAATATTATAAAAAAATTATATGCCAAAAATTGTACAACCCGAAGAAATGGGTAAATTTCTAGAAATATATAACGTCTGATATGTAAAGTATAAAGATAAAAATGCACTCTCTGTATTATCAAGTATATAATGTCTGTGTTATAAAGCAAAATACAATAAACACTTTGAAACAAAAAAAAAACAAGAAATAAGAAGGTTCAATAGTCACTAAGAACTAGGTACAATTTCACCAATTTTATAGCAAGTTTTGGAATCAGATTATTCTTTTTTTTTTTTTTTTTTGCAATAACTACTGCCCTAGGTTGATATTTAGGACCTCTTTAAAATATATTATTCTGGTAATTTAATTATATATTCCATGTTGGTAAATGGGCTTGGTACAATTTTGTCTCTTTGGTCTACAATAGATCCCGACACATGGTAGATGTTAAGTCTTCATTGAATAAAGGAAAGCTTGAATTTAGAAGACAAATAACATCAAAGTATCAAAATTGATACATGTGTTGTGTTTAGATAATTCACTGTATCACAGAATTATATCTGAGAAGGAATCACAGTAGGGAAATGCTTCAACATGCTGATTTTCAACATGAAGAAAAGGATAGGTGAAATTATTTCCCTAAGATCACACAGAGACCAAGAAATTTCCTTCTAATTTTAAATGCTCTTAAATTCAGAAAGGGATTTTTTTTTAAACTATGGTTTTCTTTGCTATCAATGTTAAAAGTGCCAAACATTTGATGCACTTAAAAGTAACTCGTTTTATATACTTAGAATTTTTATTCAGTCAAGCATAATTGTAAAGAGACACATAGTAAAATAATGTCTTTGTAATTTATATCTGTTAACCATTTCATAGAATATACTTGAGAGTAAATTTGGAAACATGTACACGTGTATATACACATACACATATACATATGTGTATACAAACACACAAACTCACAACTGAAAAACTTATTTCATAGTTATTCTACTTTTTAAATAAATTATCTTTTAGTAACAATGCATTGAATGCAAGTTGATGGATCAGAAGGAGGTAACATTTTCTTCTTTACTATCTAAATTTACTGTGAGGGAGTGACATAGGCACTGGGGAGAATTTGGCTTATTATTTCTCTATGTCAGTGAGAGACAGAGAAACAACAAACCTCTAGCAAATATATTTTGTTCTCAAGAAGAAAATGAACTGATTTTGTTCTCTCACCAGGGCTATTTGTGCTAGATATGGATAATGGTCACAGGTGGTCTGATCTGATCTTTTCCTATTTTAGTGGAGAAATAGCTTTTCACACTTAGGAGAGTTCACTCCTATTTAGCTCTGAAAATGAGATGCTTTTGCATTTGTTCCCAAACTGAAGTCACCTTCCTTTTATCTTGATAAAATCCTCTCATAAATAGACCTTGGAGAAAAGTTTCATAGTCAGAGGGTAAAAAGTAGTCTTTTGTAATCTTTTACACTAATACACACAGCAAAAATTGAGGTGCAGATGCAGAATTTGATTAATTTTTTGCTATTAATCTAACTTCCATTTTTTATTTTCACAACTCAAAATAAATGGCTTGTACTAATTTCCATTGAAATAAAATTACTTCGATATGCATTATGTCAACATGGTTTTAATTTAATTATATTATTTTAAAAAATATTTTTAAAGATTTTTATTTATTTATTCATGAGAGACAGAGAGAGGGAGAAAGGCAGAGACATAGGCAGAGGGAGAAGCAAGCCCCTCACGGGAAGCCGGATCCTGGGATCACACCCTGAGCCAAAGGCAGAAGCTCAACCGCTGAGCCACCCAGGCGTCCCAATGGTTTTAATTTTATAATCTTCAATTACACTATTAATTCTCAATTATTCTTGGTATATGAACTGAAATGGTCCATGTAAAACAAGGGTATTCCTAAAAAGGTAAAATAAGGAATAAGGTTGTGGTCTGGAGGCAGAGTAATTAGATGTGTGGTGAAATATTTTCTATTTATTAGATAACATTGCTAAGTTTTTAAAAAAGTAAACACTAATGTAAAATAATATTGAATTCACACTAACTTGTCCCTGTGTCTGACTGAGAAAACAAGCAGTTACTCCCTAAAGTTCTAACAAGAATTACAACCACATCAGGATGAGCTGTTTCTTTGAGTCACTGAGTGTTGCTCTATTGTGCTTGTGACTACAAACTACAAATAACTAGTTGCAGGAAAGATATCCTAAAGGCCAGACTGGGAGATCTAGTACCGTCTCTGAATCAGTAAGTCTTGAAGAATGGATTGCACTGAGAAAAAATGCATATATTTATTCTTTCCAGGGAGAAGAAAATACAATAAAAAAAGTAGGAGAGCTCAAGAAAGCTACATCTTTCAGGATTCCTCTCTGGCAGCTCATTTATATTTGTTCACCTGTGTTGTAGGATTCATTCAACCCACCTTGTTTAACTGTTTTCAAATAAACCCCTAAAAATGAATGGTTTGAACACTTCAAATTATGTTTATTGTTCAAGTCAGTTATAAGTGGGAAGACAATCTCCACTTATTTTTTATATCCTGGCAAAATAATTAAATCAAATATGGACATGCATATTTTTTTAAAATACCCTATAATGTTCCTGTGAAGATTTTGCTCAGGCAAAGCTAATAATCTTTTAAGATTTTATTTTTACATCATTTTCCTCCAAGGTTCTGTGCTATGCCTTACTCTTAAAACTGTTTAATGCTGTTTGTATTTCATGATCATAACAGCTTCGGATTTATAAAATATGTAATTTAGTTCTCACCAGGAGTGCCTGAAAAGAAACAAAAATGCCTTCCACAATGACAGACAAACTGAATACTGAGTCACACATATACTGATATTTCTTGGCGCCATAGCACAGTGCACACTCATTTCATTTGCAGTTCAGCACCACCTGTTACAGACATTCAAAAATTATATTTTTCCAAACAACCCATACCATTGATAGCATCTGATTATTTTTTCTTAATAAGCTTAGTTTGTATTTCCATGTGCTCCACTTTAAGTGATTATCCCTTTACCATGGTAAAATGTGGTTCTTTGATTTCTTTGCTTTCTAATATTTTCTGCAAACTTCCATTAAGTATTCCTATATTATAAAGTCTATTAAAATCTTACTTAAAATCTGTTCATTCCTCTCTCAGATCATTAATAACAAAGTTACCTATATGGATCTTTCATCAATCAGTTGATGTTTATGTTGGGATTCACCATAAACATTTTATTATGGTCCATTATCTCAGAATCTATTGCTCTGATACCGACAAGGGTTTATATTGTACATGAATCTATTCACAAATCCAGGCATATGAATTTATGTTACACAAAAATTATGTATTATAAAACACTACTAAAATAAGAACAAATGGCACCCTTCTTAATACTGAGAATTAAAATACTTTACAAATAAATTTTTTTCCTAAACATATTTCATTTATTATACATGACTCATTCGTTCTGCTGGGGATTAAATACATATTTATAAGCTGCAGCATATGTTTCCTTTATCTAACAAGGCACAACATTTACTTAGCTCCTCAATGTGCACATCCTGTAAAGCACTCTTAGTGTCATAGATATTTTAGTGTGGAATTTTGATAGTGTGCCAATAATTATTTTAATAGAGGATCATAGATCATAAGTACTTATTTGAATGACTGTATCATACCTCTTCTAAAAAGAGAGCTATTGGTTAAATTATGATTTAGGATATATATTAGTAAACATAGAAGAAAGTGTATTTTCATGTTTGATTGCCTACAGTTAACAGTTCTTGAAGTTTTGTGTTTGTCTTAAGCAGACAATTTTCCAGAATCATTTTGTAACAAGAAATTTTAAGAGAATACTGTACTGGTGGGGTTTCATTTAAGCAGTCAAAAGAAAGATGGCTCAGTATAAAAAACATAGGATATGAAGTAGATAGACCTTGATTTCTATGCAGGGTTATCATATCTGCCCATGATAATTCATCATCCAGGTATGACTTTTTGGTACAAATTGTGACTCTGAATAAATGGTCATAAATTGGCAGATATTTTTACTTTTCATGATTATAACAAAACAATATACCAGACTAACTAATAATTTCCCATGTTTCTCATCTCTTTTTGTTTTGTTTCATTGTTTTATGTCTCTTACTTAAGACTGCCATAATTCAAAAGAGAAGTTAAAAGAAAATAAATTAAATGAAAAACCATGAAATGAATTATAAGATTCTCACAGATGGATAGCAAAAATTATTAGCATGTATCCAGTTAAATTTATTGATGCTTTATACTCAAGATATGGTCTATGTTGGTGAATGTTCCATATAGAGTTGATAAAAACATTTAAAGTACTCTCTTACTGGAGGCAACGTGTTATGATAATGTGTTTAAATTGATTCCTTCTTTTTTTAGGTCTTCTCTATTACTGAGTTTTTCTAAATGTGCTATATATTTTATTAAAAGGAGACTGAAAGGGGTGACTGGCTCTAGCTGCCTTTGGGATGCAAAAAAAAAAAAAAAAAAGTCTGTTAGGGATCTGCCTTCAGCTCAGGTCATGATCTCAGAGTCCTGGGATTGAGCCCAGCCTGGGACACCCTGCCCAGCATGGGGAGTTTGTTTCTCGCTCTCCCCCCGCTTGTGCTTCTCTCTCAAATAAATAAAATCCTCTCAAATAAATAAAATCCTTTAAAAAATAAATAAGAGTTAAATTCTACAGTTATGATTATGGACCTCTCTATTTCTTTAAATTTTATAAAACTCTCTCAAGTACACACATATTTAGAATTATTAGATCTTGGAGAATTGATGCCTCTTTCATTAGGTAATGCCACTTTTTATCAATGGCAATATTCCTTGTTCTGTCATTTCCTTTGTCTGGCATCTAATCTGCCTTTTAATTAGTGACTGGTCTATCACTTTTAACCTATGCTATTATATTTAAAGTGGGTTGCTTATAGACAGCACAGAGCTCACTCTTATTTTTTCACCCAATCTGACAATCTCTTAATTGGTATGTTCAGAAGATGGATATTTTCTGTGATTATTGCTATGTTTGGATTAAAATATAACATCATACTTTTTTCTATTCCACCAGTTCTTGCTTATTTTTCCCTCCTTATCTTTCTTTAGGATTAATTGATAATATATTATAGTCCCATTTATGTTCATATTAATTTATAATTTATTAACTCTTTTAAAATTTTTATTTGTATAGCTTCCCTAAGATTTACAATATGTAGTTTTTATTAGCCAAAGTCTGCCTTCAGATAAGAATATACTCCTTCAATGAAGAAGGACTCTACAATAGTATATTCCCAATTTCTCTCTCCATATTTTGGTTTAATGCTATCACACATTTTTTCTTTTTTCCTATGTTATTAACAAAATTACTTTCTAGGCCCCTAGCTTCTATGGTTTTGTGTTACTTTTCTTAACACATCTGATATCCCTTCTCTAGCATATAGATACTTAAACAAGAACTGTAGGTCTCTTTGGAAAAGATCTAGGAGATTCACTCCCAAAAAATATACCTTGTTGTTTCAGAGCCTTTTTTCTGATGTGAACCAAGACTGTCCTCAGTCAAAGATTTCTGAGTCTATGAACTTCCTCAAATCTAGCAATTGGGGGGAGGGACCATAATCTTTTACTGGAACCACTTTCCCCAGCCTCCTACTCATCCATGTTAACCAGCAGCTCAGTCTCCTCAAGTAGGATGGTCTAGATCACCCCACCAGATAGACAGTGTGGGTCTATAATGGAACTGACAAAAGTAAAAGGAATTTAGAATTGTTGATAGAAATGAAAAGAAATAGATGAACAACAGTAGCAGCTTCAACACCAGCCTTGCATGTTTTTTTGACATACTTTACTACTATATGAATCTCTAAGGAGACTAAAGCAAGCAGAATCTTAAGAAGCTGTTCCCAGATAGAATAAAATCATCTTGTAAAGAGGATTTGAGAAGAGCAAAGAGTGGACAATAGTGTATGTTGAAGTCTGACAACTTATTCTCTACTCTTGGAACTTGACATTCATTCCCAGCCACAAGCACTTCTGCGGAATTTGCCCTTCAGTAGGGAAGGCTACATCCCCCAACCAGGGGTAGTCCTAGCCCCATTAACTAATAGATGAAAATACAATGGCCTAGCCCTTTTATTTCAATTCTCACCAAATTAATGTATACTTCTAGCTCCAGAGCTCCCAGTGGGATTAGCTGGTATCTCTGGTGCTATACCATAATTCAATATCTCCCTCTCTCCAAATCTGTCCCACTTATTGCCTTATATGTATTATTTTAAGAACACCACATAATTGACCTATTTGAAAATCTCTTCCTTGAGGGTAATTTTTTAAGGAAGCCAGCCGCACACGCCATACTAGTAATAAAGTATAATTTTTCTTGACTATATATTACTTCAGAGTTTTGAATAGATTTTCTGCTTTGTTTACTTTTTGGCCTCAAGGATCTTGACTTAGGTCAATCAAAAATTTCATTTTAGAGGAGTTCAAGCACATACCTTCTGTGATTGCCCTTCCTTCAAGTTACCTAGGCTTTTTCATTTATTCATTCATATATTTTGCATCTTTTATCATTTAGTCCCAGGTTTGTTTGTTTGAAAGAGCTGATACTTAAGATATTTACCAAACTCTAAATGGGTATCTTCATGCATTGAATAAGCATAGATGGTATTTGCAAGAGTGTTGTGGGAAAGAAAACAAATAGTGTAGCATGTAAACCATCTTTCACAATATGACTCATACTGGAGAAAATTTTATTTTATACCCTCTCTTTCTATACTTCAACATAAGGATGACAAAGTCCTAGCTTGATGGGACCTTTTATAATATAGCCCCAATCAACTGAGAAAACACTTTATTATAGATTTGCTAGTCATAATTTACAATAGTTTCTCTAAGGAATCTAGGACAAAATAGAAAAAGAAAACTCCCTTATGTGAAAGATTTTCTGTTCCTAATTCCCACTAATGGAAATATTGATAGAGAGTAGACACTTTGAAAGAGGACAGGCAATTTTTTTTTTGCTTTCCAAAGTAGAAACACATATATTTATTTATATGTAGGTATGTATATGAGTGTGTCTGTATACCTACTATACATATATAGTTTGTGTATGTATACATATACAATACACACATATATACATATAGTGGATCTGGGCCTGCTTTGCACTTATGGGAACTTAAAGATAGAACAGGACCAGGAAATATACATTGGCAAAAAATAAAAGTCAGTCTAGAAATTTTACTTAGACTCTATTTTCAGAAAAAGGATTTTTGGCTGCATTCTTTATTTCCAAATCAGTTAACAGCCACAGAAAAAACTTGAGAGTAATTCAAATCAAACACACACACACACAGGTCACTATTATGAAAAGCCAAAACATTTTTTCTTTAAAGGGACAGAAAGTAAATATTTTAGGTTTTCAAGGCTACCTAAGTTGTCTTGTGCACATTATTCTTCGTGTTTTATTTTTTGCAACTTTCTTTAAATGTAAAAAAAAATATTTTAATTTATGGGCTATATAAAATAGGCCATGAACTGGACTGTGCTCATAGGCTCCTATTCTACAGCATTCTCTATACTGCGTAGTTCATGAGTGTAAGTGCAGCGAGATGATACAGGCTTAGCAAGGGAGGAAGGAAATCTCTATGCTAATAAACATGATTCCTGTTAATGCAGTGGAACATAGCAGTTGGACATAGAATAGTGCACTCACTTCTTATTAGAGCTATATACTATCAAGTGAGTCTGTGTAGGTTTAATTAGCCCCAAAATATTTACCATGATTTTACATATGGAATGATATCTTGAGCAAAGAAAACATCAATTTTTTTTTTACCATCTACCCTTAAGATCCACTTCAGAACATCTCCGTAGGGTTTTTGTTTTTTGTTTTCTTTTTTTTTTTAGTTTTAGTTTTTTTGTTTGTTTGTTTTGCCATCCTTAAAATATTACCAACTGATAGAGAACAATCATAGATGATGGTGATAGCTTAGATACTGGTGCTGTCTCTATAAGTTTCTTAAACTTAATTGATCTAAGGCTGACTCAGTGTCAGAAATGATAATCTCTTGGCATTCTATGCTGTAAATAATTATTACATAGGCAATGGAATTTGGAAAAAAATGTATGAGATGAAAACAAGAGAATTAAAATATTTATAAAAACAGTCTGCAAGCAAGATTTTCTCCTAAATTATCATGAAAATACAAATTTTACATAGAGTTATTGGAAGCTTCAATAAGAAAAGTATATATGTGCTTTTGTTGGTTTATGAAGCCAGTCCAAACTTTGCTGTATCCTTTTACCTTAAGCCAATAATACAGCATAACAAAGATAATTATGTGATAATGATGATCAGGATTAGAACAACAGTCTGAATTCTCTAGAACATGTATCAATTTGATCAAATTGCAAATAAATTCCATATCCCCTGCCACTTCTAAACACATTTTTGGACTAAGGTGAAACATAACTCAACTTTGTATTAAATGCATTTATTCCTTCCTTGGAACTACATGAAAAGATAACTCAAGAATCTATTAATATAAACGTGGAATTTATAATGGTAAAGAGTTCAAAGTATTTGCCTTAAAATTCGCTATTGCATCAGTGAAGGTAGATATCAAATATTTAGCCAACAAATTGAGATATAAAAACAAACATTATCTTGGAATAGGATAAGCTTTAATTAACTGACCCTTACATTTGCAAAAAAAAATCTGAAAAAAAAATGTATGTGAGAAACAATGTCCAAGAATCTACTTAAAGATTTCTTAAAATTAAATGTGCTGTTTGGATATATCACTATGTTGACTCAACAGACCCAAAGGTATGTTGAAGGCAATTTTCAGAGTTGAGAAAACTATTCTGGATTGCTTCATTTTCCTCCCTCTCTCCGTCTCTTCCTTCCTCCCTTCTTAGTTTCGGTTTCATATTTCCAGAATTTGGTTTAACACTTCATGAAACATCTTTATGATATACTTTAGAATTTTTGTCTGTAAACTATTAAGGAAGAGCCAGAGACATGGAAAAGTTAAGGGACTCCCTCTTAGAACAAGAAAGAAGAGATGAAATTTGAGAACATGGACCTTTTTTAAGTCTTAAATATTATTTATTGGGAGATGTATAATCTCTATCATTCTTCTGAAAACCTAAATACATAAGAAAAATTTTAGTCTCACAAAAATTCATGTAAAAGCCATCATTCTTATTAAACAGACATGTAAAATAATAGGAAAGTAATTTTTTTCTAGAATGAGACCACTTGATTTTTGTTGTAAAAAAAATAACTGCATATATCTGAGTCATCATAAGTGCTGACTACTCTTAGATTGGATGAGGATATGCATGTTTATTTTTTTTTATCTTGAGGGACATATTTTTGAGTGTAAAAAATCCAGTCTGTTAACTTTTTAAATTTAATCTGATAATTGCAATTCAATTATTTAAAAATGTATTCTTAATACAAAAAAATGTCTAGTCATGGCTACTGAATAATTTGTCATATTGTATCTCATTTGTTGAACATTCCAAACAAACTCTTGGATACCCAACTCTTTTTCATCAGCTGCTTCTTAAAAATCATAAAGCCAATTGTTCATTTAACCTAGAGAATGAACCTCAGGGCATGCCCATCTGTCTAAACAAATAAGCACATTTCCAACAGAGTTACAGGCAGATTGTTCCTTAAACTGAGGTGATAAATGCTAACATTTAAGAAATTATGAATTATTGAAGAACATACAGCTTTATGTATTACTCTCCACCCCTATAGTCAGATTTATTTTATTTATTTTTTTTTAAATATTTTATTTATTTATTCATCAGAGACACACACAGAGAGAGGGGCAGAGACACAGGCAGAGGGAGAAGCAGGCTCCATGCACCGGGAGCCCGATGTGGGATTCGATCCCGGGTCTCCAGGATCGCGCCCTGAGCCAAAGGCAGGCGCTAAACCGCTGCGCCACCCAGGGATCCCTATAGTCAGATTTAGAGACATATTATTGGATTAGGAGTATTTTTGCTATTATTATTAAAATGTCATGAACATTAAAGTGTTTCCAGATTAACATAGGTAACCACAACCCTTAAAAAAGTGCATTAAAAAGGCAATTGAACATTGTAGAAATAAAGCTCCAAATATAGGACTCAAAGATATATACCTATCTCTAAAGACTTAAATTTAAAGTACATAAATTCTGTTTTAACTAAAACTTGTATGCAAAAAGTAGAATAGTAAGTAATTCTCAATAAAAATTAGACATTATATTAAAAAATAGAACAGCAAGATGTCTGTTAAATCTAAATTAATATGGTAATTATTCACTTATTCTTACAGAGTGATTTTGACCATGCAACTACATAAATCTTATAAGATATGTATATGAAATTTTAAAGGACAATTTATATTTACAAGAGTACAAAATAAAAGAAATGATCTTATCCACAATTAAGTATGTCAGTTAAAGGTTATCTGAATATAAAAGGATTGCTTTAATAGGTATGGGGTGAAAAAGTATAGATGGGAGTAGAGTTAATGTGAACTAAGAGAGAAAAACATTCAAGTGTAAGTTAAATAATTTGCCCTCTGCTTTGTGTTTGTGTGTTGAGAAGCTTTCCTCACTACTAATTTTCTTTTGAAATATAAAGGTCAGCATTTGAATGAATAGGGAAGGGGAATTATTAAAAACTGTTTACAAGGTACAAATGAGGGCAGAAACTGGAGGGAATAGGTATGCTAATGAGAACACAGAATTAGTCCAAGAAAAATTGTGAGCATCCAAAGTATTTTTCTTTCCTAATCTTTAGAAAGGTGGTTCATGCAATTAGAGGTAATCATTTATGTTCTTAGAGTGGTACAAAGACTTGGAATGACTTCCAATCATAGTAAGCAATTTCCACACTTCTGAAAATTATCCTATTTCTTTGCATATGCAATATTGTGCACCCAACATCTTAATTATGACCTAAAACCTTCTCTGTGGAAAAAAAAAAACTTTCTATGTTTGAAAAGTCAAGTCCTCCAGTTAGGATTTAAAAAAATATTGGCTCTTTATTTTTTAAAATCTATTTTTGCATTACTATAGTTTAGTTTAGAATTTCCACTAGAATAAAGATTTTCATGTTGGCTTGATTTTTTATATTATAGAAATTCAAATAACATAGTTTTTACTCTTTTGTGTCAGCTTCTCCCATTCAATAGTATACATGTGGGATTCATATTGTAGATGATTATTTAAAGTATTAATCTATATTTTGCACCTAAATGTTGAAGACATATTAGCTACTGTTCGTATTTCTACTCTCTCTTTTGATATCCTTCTCTCTCCCATTACTCTCTCATTCATGGAGCAGCATGTTCCCCTTTCTCTTGGTTCACACTTGTTTTGGTGAAAATATATTTGGTGAAAACATATTTAAAACCTATCTTTTAAAACTTGTTGACCAGCAGAAAAAAAGTATTTTTTTATTAGAAATCCAGACTATAATTTTTTTAATCAAGAATTTTCAAACTATGCCTCCTTTGTCTTATTTTCTTTTGCTGTTGATACTAAGATGATCTGTTTATTTTTCATCCTTCCTGTGTACTTTTTCTTTTACCCTGTAAAGATTTAGAAGCTTTATTTTAATCCCAGTGTTCTGAAAATTCACACTGATACATGCCTTAGGCTGGGCCTTTCTTTTATTTTGTTCTCAGGGTCCTTTCTAGACCTTTTTACTCTTGAGATGATTACCTACAATCCAAGGAGGTTTTCCTTTGTCATTACCTGAACATTTCTCCTTTTATATATTTGTCTTTTAGAAAATACTGTTAGTTGGATGCCATGCCTCAATTTTTGTTTTTGTTTGTTTAGCTTCTGTCTTTCCTCAACAAGTTCTACTGATTCTTTGGCATTTCATATTCAAAATTTAAGTAATAAATAGATAACAAAGTTCTGTTATGTACAGGTTTGCTCATTTAGTGGAACTGAATATAGGATGGTCAGGGAATGAGAAATAATCTGTGGAGGTATCCTAAAGATCAGTATCCATAGGCTTCCTAAGGTTTTTTGTTTGTTTGTTTGTTTGTTTTTAATCCTCCAACTGACTAAGTAGGGAAAAATCAATCCTGTAACACCCTTGCTATTTATTGAGCTAACTTTCATTTAATATTCTGGAGGAAGGCGAGGGAGGGGCAGAGAGAGAGAGAGGGAGACAGACGATCCCAAGTAGGCTCCAAGCATTTCACTGTCCTCGCTTTACAAAGGCGTTTACCACTCTGCCCATTTCTAACTATTGTGCTTTAACATTACAGTTCTCTCAGTTTCATAAACTGAGATTTTTCTGTTTATTTTCAATGATTTTCAGATGAAAAAGAGAAGATTCTTTATACAGACATCTTAAAATTGTTCAAATTGCTTTTTATCATATAGTTTTGATATTATGCTTGATAATTTCTGATACAGTGATATTTATATATTTTAGTCTTTTTGTCTCTATTAGTTTTATATTACCACTATTTTTTAAATATTTGATGGTTGCTGGAGAACCATGATAAAAAAGAGGGCTTTAAGAAGGTATTGAAAAGTAAATGTATTTCCCTTTAGGCTTCTTACATAAACTTCTAATATCTGAATATAGACCTTGCATAGTTATCTAAGTCTTTACCCCTTTGTCTACTTGATAATATTTCTTTACAAATTATATTGAAATGTATTATTAAAAAGTCAAAGTTACTAGTGATAGTAATAGTGATAATGAATGAGTCTCTTAAATTACACACTACGTGCCATAGGCCTGAGGAGTTGTAAACATCTACTACCTATTACAAATCAAAAGCACTCGGCTCAAATATCTATAAAATAGATATTAGAATATTGACTTATTGGGGTGCCTGGGTGGCTTAGTCGGTTAAGTGTTTAATTCTTGATTTTGGCTTAGGTCATGGTTTTTAGGATCATGATTTTGAGCCCCACAACACACTCCAGCTCAGACGGGAGTCTGCTTGAGGTTCAATCTCTGTCTCCCTAAAATCAACCAATAATCAATCAATCAATCAATCAACCAATCTGTTTTTTTTTTCAATCAATCTTTAAAGAAAACTACTGGCTTATGTTCATGGAAAATGTTTACACTGAATCTATTGCATTGTATTACACATTTAAAAACCTGGTTTAGAAATAGGGATTGAAATTTTAGGTAATTTAACAAAACCTCTTATTAGTCATATATATTTTCTCCAACCATGAATTTTTTCCAATTCTTTCTTTTACGGATTAGACTGCATATTTTCCTGAGTTCAGATGGTAGAAGCACTCTGTAATCTCAACTGTATTCATATACATTTTTCTGTCAGAAATTAGTAGTAGTTCTTATATTGTTCTGTTTCACTGGTCTTCTTAATATGCTCCATCAACATATATTATGTTTTCATGTATATCTGATCACAGTTGGGGGCCTTACCAGATAATTCTATGCTCCTTTTATGTTTCAAGTTTCTCAAAACTAACCAGTTTTTGAGGGAAAGTGTACCACTTTGGTTCAGTTGTTTCAGAAGAGTGGCAAGAATTTTATATTAAGTTAGCTTGTGTTTAAATGTATTCTTTGCTTTCAACTCACCTAGTTAACAATTCTAAAAATCCCATTATTTTTCTAAAGTGTTCAGAGACAAACCAGATAGAAATACATCTTAATAAATATTTATATTACAGTGTTGAACTTTGTATATTTTGAATAATTTTATATCATTATATAGGAAAACCAGGACACCAGAGACATTCTTTGGTGTATTCAACAACCTAGGGTACTAAATAACTTTTAGGGTAAATTTTTCACTGAAAATTTCTGAAGAATTAATTTTCTGAACTTTTGTTCAGGATGTAATCTTAAAATGTAACAAGCTTAGTTATTGTATTTTGGATTTTTATTTGGAAATACTTCCATAAGGATATTTTCCTATGTATCACATTTTAAGAAGATCCATGTAATCATGGAGTTATTATAAGAATTTTCCTAATCAAGATATAATGAAATTATATCTTTAATAATAACAGCATTAATCCAACATTTATCGTGTATTTAAAATCTTCTTTAGGAGCATATTCTCATTGGGGATATAACCAATTAGCCAAAAGAGTGAAGAGAATCTGTCAACATGAGCAAAATCATTAATGAACAGGCAGGTAGACTATATTTTGATGCTAAGTAAACAATACTCCTAGGGAGGGGCAGGAAAATAATTCAGTTAACCATCCCTTTATACATAGGTTCACACTAAAATTATTTTTTATATCTGAATAACTGTTTATTATTGCAATTCAAACCATTTCAAAATTTGTACCCAAAGCAAATTTTTATAGTACAATTAATGAGAAGATAAAACGGAGTTAGTAACAATAATGCTGACACATCCATAACTACATTCCTGCAACCAGGCCTTGCTATAATAAAGCACAGTTTTATTAAGCACTTAATTAATTGCCACATTAAAATGATAGGGGCCCAACTCATAAAAATGACTTATGAGAATGCAGGCTTCTTTTGCTGTGTTAACTGAAAATGCAAGCTGTACACACCATTTAATTAAGAAAAATGTAATCAAGCAATAGTGTGGGTGTTTAGTTTGGAAGCAAAACTTGCAGGTGTGAGGGAACAAAGAATATGATCATGACATCTTCAGCTGAGAGTACCATTTATTGGAAGTGAGTATAAGCTAAAGTTTCATAGGCTTAGCAACTGAAATAAAAAATGGTACTCAGAGGTTTTATTCTATAGCTTCTACCTATTTTTAATTTTCAATTTAGAGTTGCATTTAAGACATGTATACAACAATCCTAATTGCAGACTATATACTCAGTATCATTATCCCTTCGTTTAAAGGCAACTTAATAATAAGAAATATTTAACTTCTTACACCCCTGGAGAAGATACTGTGCTAAGGACTTTATATGGATTAATTTTATTTCTCTCAACAGTCCTTTCAAGCGCATTCCAGTTTTATAAATGGAATCTTAGGGACATTAACTTTTCTAAAGCCACACAACCATGTGGTGGAAGAGACAGATTCCTAATGGAGCCAATATGCATGACTGCACAGCCTGGGCATATAAACCTTATGCCCACTATCACTGTTTTTTATTTAAATGCCACCTGTAAAATTGTGGTCACCTTCATGCTTTACAATATAAAATCTGGGGCAATAGTTTTGTATATAAACTACCCTAATTATTTTAGATTTTCTCCAGAAAAAAAAAAGATTTTCTCCAGAAATAAAAATACAAAAGAGAAATTATTTTATCTGTTCAGAGATTCTAGGGATGACAGAAGTAGCAACAGGAAATATAGTTTTCCTTAGTGGTTTATCTGGAACCCAAATAAAATTATACTTTTCCAGAGCTGGCCAAACTTCAAAAGCTTATTCTTGTCTACTTGTCTACAGTCATTATTAATGAAATGAAAGCTATACTTTCCTTTCCTAAAGAAATAAGCCTTTAGCTGGCCTTCCCAGAGAGTTATTCATCACCAGCATTTAATTATATGGCCATGACTCACCATCACAAAATGCTGTAAAGGAGTGAGAAGTAAAAACAGTCGTTATGAGAGAATTGAAAATCATAGAATTGAGTTTAAGAAAAAAAATTTTCTTGATCCAAACCCTAACTTTCTAAAATAATTCACTCATTTACTCTTCCTTCAGATTTCTGTCCAGTTTCACCATTCTAACCCTATTCATCAAGAAAGCATGCCTAATTTTTAAGTCTCACATGTATCTGAAATCTGGTCAAGATAATATCAGCACCAAAGTAAGATAATTTAGCTATGTTTCACAGAATATATTATTACTCAAGCTCAACAATATTTTATACAATAAATACAGGTAAAATTTAATGTCCCAATGAAATATTGCTGATTAAGAAATTTGCTGATAAAAACATTTCTGCTTTAGTGACTTCAATGACAAAACTTTAAAGTTAAAAGAACTGTCAAAAGCAAACAAAGAAAAGAATGGTCATTTTTCTTCAAATAGTGCCTTGACCACCAATATCTTAAGGTTATTGTTCCTAAGGTAAGCCTGGGCAATTGAAGCAATGTAATATCCAGATAATTTTGGCTACATTAAATGTTACTGTATCAGATAACTGAAAATAAAGTACTTTCTACAGCAAAATTATAGAATATTTAAAACTCCCAATGTAATAGGCTAGGAACACAATAAGAAGCAAGCCACAAAAAAACATGAAGACCTCACTCATCAACAACAAAATATATAAAAACAAAATATACTTTTCTAAAGAAAATAAGTGTTCAAATTATATTAATAGTATATCTCAAAGCAAAGAAAAAATCAGATTTTTCAGTCATAATTATACAATACTGACTAAAATACCTGAAATAATAAAAAACTTAAAATATTTACCTTTATGTGTAATTGTTATCAGCAATCTTCATTTTTCTATATTTCTTATTTTTAGAATTATTCTATAATAAATTTGATCAAATAATCATAAATATATATGATCAAATAATCACATAATTATATATACATATATAATTTGGTATCTACAAAATAGGACCTGTGCTCTATGAGACAAATGATTATTTTGGTTATTTTTTTACCATAGAGGAAGACCTATGACAGTAAGACATACATACTGATTTATCTCTACAAGACTTTGGGGGGTTTAGTTTCTTGGTTTTGGGGGTTTGTCGTTGTTTCTAAATCAAATGCAGTACAAAATGCTATACTAGCCAAAACTGCCAGCATTTGGGCAAAAGTGGAGTTTGTCAACTGACTGAATAAGTATAAGCCACAAAGTAGGTGAAACTAGATTGTCATTGGTAGCACAAAATGAAGGATTTTTCACTGTGTGGAATCAAAATTTTTCAAGTAAAATGAGACATCAACTGTAGTCAATGGAAATAAAGATTTCTACTTGTCCAAGGGAAGAAATTACATATCTCCAAAGAGATTTAAAAATGATTTCTCTTTATCCATTGGTGGAACATAATGGACAAGATTTCTCCTTTACCCCCTTTTAAGGAAATATAGAATCAAATTCATCCAGTTTAATTTTATAGTTTGATAAATTTCATAATTACATATGATTGCAATGACTATTACCACAATCATGACCTAAGACAGTTCCACAGGTCTAAAAAAATCCCTCCAACCACATTGCAGTCAATCTAATCTGACCTCAAGACACAGACAGCCACTAATCTGCTTTTAGACTTTTTATTAGCATAATTTAATGAAATCAATTCATAGTCTTTTGTATTTGATTTCTTTCAATTAACATAATAATTTGTGATTCACCTATATCTTGTGTATTAATATTACATGTCTCTTTACTTCCAAGTACTATTCCATAATATGGATATAACAAAATCCATTATTATTGATGATTATTTTATTGATTACTGATTGACTGATTAATGGACATTTTATTTGCTTCTAGTTTTTAATGAATAATCCGGCTATAATTACCCATATGGACATATTTGTGTGGGCACATATGTTAATTTCCATTGGATAATTACCTACAAGTGGAAATTGTGAGTCTGAAAAAGAAGAGTAGCTTTAACATTTCAAAATATCATCATAGTATTTTCCAAAGCAACTGTCCCATTTTCTATTCCCAGCAATATTATATGGAGTACTAATTGTTTAAACTCATCATTACTGTATTGTCACTTCTAAAAAATTTAGTTATTTAATGGATTCATCATGGGATATAATTAGGGATACAATTTGCATTCCCCTAATGAATCATAAGGCTATGTATCTTTTTATGTGCTTATTGGCCATTCACAGGTCACCCTTATGAAGCAAGTGTTGAAAGCTGTTTCCCATTTTCTTACTGGCTTTTTAGCTTATTAGCAAGTTATTATATAATACAAGAACTGTGGGGCTATTTCGAAGTTTCAACATGCATGTAAAGTGTAATACCAGAATAAGAAAGAGATAATGAAGCAGGAGGAATATTTGAAGTAATAATGGCCAAGAACTTTGCAAAATTAATGACACCAAAATACTTATCCAAGAAGCTAAGTAAACATACAAAAATTAAACGTTAAAAAAAAAAACCAAAATCCACATAGAGATATTGAAACTTCAGAAAATTTTAGGATACGGAGAAGAATCTTGAAGACAAAGAGAAGACATCTAACCTCTAATGGCACAAGGATATGAATTACAGTGGACTACTCATCAGAATCCATGTAAGGAAGACGACAGTAGATTTGAAAGTTTTGAAAGAAAAAAAAAACTACCAAACTAGATTTCTACATCCAGCAAATTTATTTTTCAAAAGTGAAAGAGAACTCTCTGGTCTTGGCAGGAGAAATGAGATCACAAAGGGGACATAGTCATTTGGAAAGGTTCACAATAAGGCACACACATTGTGCTGCTGCTTTGCTCTAAGGGCTACCACCTTCAGAAGTCAACCTGTGGCAAGTGTGGCTATCTTGCCAAGTAGAAGAGGAAGTATAACTGGAGTGCCAAAGCTAAAAGATGAAATACTATTGGGACCAGTGTAATGAGGCACCTAAAAATTACGTACCACAGATTCAGGCATAGATGGATGAAAGAACAACACCTAATCCCAAGAGGGCAGCTGTTGCTGCATCCAGTTCATCTTAAGGATTTCAATGATTAGTCACACAATAATAAATGTTCTGGTTTTAAAACATTAAAAAAAAAGTGAAAGAGAAATAGAGACAATCTAGGCAGAACAAATGCTGAGGGAATTCATTACTGGCAGATCTGCCTGGCAAGAAATGTTAAATGATTTTCTTTAGGCAGAAGGAAAATGCAAGTTAGAAACATGGATCAATATAAAGAAGAGTTTCAGGCAAGGAATAAAAAGGTAAAATAAAATATTTTTCCTTATTCCTTACTAATCTAAGAGATAATTATTCAAAGTAATAATACTAGCAGTGTATTGAATGATTATAGCAAATAGATAAGTGAGATGAATGACAGCAATTGTCACAAAGTATGGAGGAAGGTTAAAAGGTACCTGCATTAAAAGTGAAATACTTTTATTTTAAAATCGTGAATTAGTCATAAATGTATATTGTAAATTCTAAGACAAAAAGTTTATAGTTGGTGTACTAAAAGATGATTTACATAAAATATTCTATCAGAAGAGGAAGCTAAAGAGACTTCTAGCAACAATGAGAGAACATTTCCAGATATAGTAGATATTAATCCAGCTACTGGTGCAAAAGTGGTATGCATTTAGTACAAACTATATTTTGAATTTTGATCTTTTCTTAGGCTAGCAATATAGAGATATGAAACCTTCTCATGATCCTGGGCGGTGCAGAGAGTTATAGCTCCCAGTCAACCACACAATCACAAGGGTAAATAATGGATAAACTTATACACTTACATGTTCATATAATCATTCTATTTTCTTTTTTTTAATATTTTATTTATTTGTTCATGTGACACAGAGAGAGAGCCAGAGACATACATAGAGGGAGGAGAAGCAGGCTCCATGCAGGGAGCCTGATGCAGAACTCAATCCCTGGACTCTGGGATCACAACTTGAGCCAAAGGCCAATGCTCAACCACAGAGTCATCCAGGCATCCCACCATTCTGTTTTTCAATGACAGTATTCAATAAATTACGTGATATATTTAACACTTTAATGTAAAATAGGGTTTGTGTGAGACAATTATGCCCAACTGTAGGCTAATGTAACTGTTCTGAGCACGTCTGAGGTAGACTAGGCTAAACTATGATGTTTAGTATGCTAGGTACATTAAATGCATTTTCAACTTAAAATATTTTCAAAACACAATGGGTTTATTCTGATGTAACCCCACTATAAATTTAAGAAGAGCTATATATAAATGCTTTAAAGATGAATGCTATATATGCACCAATTAGAATGCAATGACCGCCAGAGTGGGGTTAAAAAAAAAAAGACAAGTATATGTGTGTAAAGGAAACACACTGTTTTTTTTTTTTAGTTAATTAAAAGTTTTTTTTTAAACTTTCATCTGACTTCTAGCTTTTATTTTATTTTATTTTATTTTATTTTATTTTATTTTATTTTATTTTTTGATGGGAGTTCAATTTGCCAACATATACCATAACACCCAGTGCTCATCTCATCAAGTGCCCCTCTCAGTGCCCATCACCCAGTCACCCCCAATCCTGCCAACCTCCTTTTCCATCTACCCTTGTTCATTTCCCAGAATTAAGAGACAATCATGTTCTGTCTCCCTATCTGATATTTCCCACTGATTTTTTCTGTTTTCCCCTTGATTCCCTTTCACTATTTTTTATATTCCCCACTGAATGAGACCATATAATGTTTGTCCTACTCCGATGGACTTACTTCACTCAGCATAATACCCTCCAGTTCCATCCACGTTGAAGCAAATGGTGGGTATTTGTCATTTCTAATGGCTGAGGAATATTCCATTGTATACATAGACCACATCATCTTTATCCATTCATCTACCGATGCACACCGAGGCTCCACCACAGTGTGGCTATTGTGGACATATAGCAGGGTGCAGGTGTCCTGGCGTTTCACTGCATCTGTATCTTTGGGGTAAATCCCCAGCAGTACAATTGCTGGGTCGTAGGGCAGGTCTATTTTTAACTCTTAGAGGAACCTCCACACAGTTTTCCAGAGTGGCTGCACCAGTTCACATTCCCACCAACAGTGCAGGAGGGTTCCCCTTTCTCCACATCCTTTCCAACATTTCTGCTTTCCTGCCTTGTTAATTTTCCCCATTTTCACTGGTGTGAGGTGGGATCTCATTGTGGTTTTGATTTGTATTTCCCTGATGGCAAGTGATCTGGAGCATTTTCTCAAGTGCTTGTTGGCCATGTCCATGTCTTCCTCTGTGAGATTTCTCTTCATGTCTTTTGCCCATTTCATGATTGGATTGTTTGTTTCTTAGCTGTTGAGTTTAAGAAGTTCTCTATAGATCTTGGAAACTAGCCCATTATCTGATACGTCATTTGCTAATATCTTCTCCCATTCTGTATGTTGTCTTTTAGTTTTGTTGACTGTATCCTTTGCTGTGCAAAAGCTTCTTATCTTGATGAAGTCCCAATAGTTTATTTTTGCTTTTGTTTCTCTTGCCTTCATGGATGTATCTTGCAAGAAGTTACTGTGGCCAAGTTCAAAAAGGGTGTTGCCTGTGTTCTCCTCTAGGATTTTAATGGATTCTTGTCTCACATGTAGATAATTCATCCATTTTGAGTTTATCTTTGTGTATGGTGCAAGAGAGTGGTCTAGTTTCATTCTTCTGCACGTGGATGTCCAATTTTCTCAGCACCATTTATTGAAGAGACTGTCTTTTTTTTCCAGTGAATAATATTTCCTGCTTTGTCGAATATTAGTTGACCATAAAGTTGAGGGTCCACTTCTGGATTCTCTATTTTGTTCCATTGATCTATGTGTCTGTTTTTGTGCCAGTACCACAGTGTCTTGATGACCACAGCTTTGTAGTACAACCTGAAATCTGGCATTGTGATGCCACCAGCTCTGGTTTTCTTTTTTAGTATTCCCCTGGCTATTCGGGGTCTTTTCTGATGCCACACAAATCTTTTTTTTTTTTTTAATCTTTATTTATTTATGATAGTCACACAGAGAGAGAGAGAGAGAGAGAGATAGGCAGAGACATAGGCAGAGGGAGAAGCAGGCTTCATGCACCAGGAGCCCGACATGGGATTCGATCCCGGGTCTCCAGGATCGTGCCCTGGGCCAAAGGCAGGCGCTAAACCGCTGCGCCACCCAGGGATCCCTGCCACACAAATCTTAAGATGATTTATTCCAACTCTCTGAAGAAAGTCCATGGTATTTTGATAGGGATTGCATTAAACGTGTAAATTGCCCCGGGTAGCCTTGACATTTTCGCAATATTAATTCTTCCGATCCATGAGCATGGAATATTTTTCCATCTCTTTGTGTCTTCCTCAATTTCTTTCAGAAGTGTTCTGTAGGTTTTAGGGTATAGATCCTTTACCTCTTTGGTTAGGTTTATTCCTAGGTATCTTATGCTTTTCTGTGCAATTGTAAATAGAATTGACTCCTTGATTTCTCTTTCTTCAGTCTCATTGTTAGTGTATAGAAATGCCACTTATTGCTGGGCATTGATTTTGTGTCCTGCCACACTGCCAAATTGCTGTATGAGTTCTAGCAATCTTGGGGTGGAGGCTTTTGAGTTTTCTATGTACAGTATCATGTCATCTGCGAAGAGGGAGAGTTTGAATTCTTTGCCAATTTGAATGCCTTTGATTTCTTTTTGTTGCCCGATTGCTGAGGCGAGGACTTCTAGTACTGTGTTGAATAGCAGTGGTGAGAGTGGACATCCCTGTCTTGTTCCTGATCTTAGGGGAAAGGCTCCCAGTGTTTCCCCATTGAGAATGAAATTTGCTGTCAGCTTTTTGTAGATGGCTTTTAAGATGCCGAGGAATGTTCCCTCTATCCCTACACTCTGAAGGGTTTTGATCAGGAATGGATGCTATGTTTTGTCAAATGCTTTCTCTGCATCTATTGAGAGGATCATATGGTTCTTGTTTTTTTCTCTTGCTGATATGATCAATCACATTGATTGCTTTATGAGTGTTGAACCAGCCTTGCATCCTGGGGATAAATCCCACTTGGTCATGGTGAATAATCTTCTTAATGTACTGTTGGATTCTATTGGCTTCTATCTTGTTCAGAATTTTTGCATCTGTGTTCATCAGGGAACTTGGTCTATAATTCTTCTTTTTGGTGGGGTCTTTGTCTGGTATTGGAAATAAGGTGATACTGGCCGCATAGAACGAGTTTGGAAGTACTCCATATTTTTCTAACTTTCCGAACAGCTTTAGTAGAATAGGTATGGTTTCTTCTTTAAACATTTGATAGAATTCCCCTGGGAAGCCATCTGGCCCTGGACTTTTGTGTCTTGGGATGACTGCTTCAATTTCCTCCCTGCTTCAATTTCCTCCCTGGTTATTGGCCTGTTCAGGTTTTCTATTTCTTCCTGTTCCAGTTTTGGTAGTTTGTGGTTTTCCAGAAATGTGTACAGTTCTTCTATATTGCCTGATTTATTGGCGTATAGCTGCTCATAATAAGTTTTTAAAATCGTTTGTATTTCCTTGGTGTTGGTGGTAATCTCTCCTTTCTCATTCATGATTTTATTAATTTGAGTCTTTTCTCTCTTCTTTTTAATAAGGATGGCTTATGGTTTATCTATCTTATTAATTCTTTCAAAGAACCAACTCCTGGTTTTGTCGATCTGTTCCACAGTTCTTCTGGTCTCTATTTCATTGAGTTCTGTTCTAATATTTATTAATTCTTTTCTTCTGCTGGGTGTAGGATCTATTTGCTGTTTTTTTTTTTCTCCAGCTCCTTTAAGGTTAGCTTTTGTATTTGAGTTCTTTCCAGTTTTTGGATGGCTGCTTGTATTGCGATGTATTTTCCCCTCAGGACTGCTTTTGCTGTATCGCAAAGATTTTGAATGGTTGTATCTTCATTCTCCTTAGTTTCCATACATCTTTTTAATTCTTCTCTAATTTCCTGGTTGACCCTTTCATCTTTTAGCAGGATGGTCCTTAACCTCCACGTGTTTGAAATCCTTCCAAACTTCTTCTTGTGATTTACTTCTAGCTTCAAAGCATTATGGTCTGAAAATATTCAGGATATGATCCCAATCTTTTGGTATTGGTTGAGACCTGATTTGTGACCCAGTATGTGGTCTATTCTGGGGAAAGTTCTATGTACACTTGAGAAGAATGTGTATTGAGTTGTGTTTGGATGTAAAGTTCTGTAAATACCTGTGAAATCCATCTGGTCTGGTGTATCATTTAAAGCTCTTGTTTCTTTGGAGATGTTGTGCTAGAAGATCTGTTGATTGTAGAAAGTGCTGTGTTAAAGTCACCAAATATTATTATCTAAGTATGTCTTAACTTTGGTTATTAATTGATTAATATACTTGGCAGCTCCTACATTTGGGGCATCAATATTCATGATTGTTAGGTCCTCTTGTTGGATAGATCCTTTAAGTAGGATATACTGTCCCTCTTCATCTCTTACTACAGTCTTTGGGATAAACTTTAATTTATCTGATATGAGGATGGCTACCCCTGCTTTCTTTGAGGACCATTTAAATGGTACATGGTTCTCCAACCTTTTATTTTCAGGCTGCAGGTGTCCTTATGTCTCAAATGAGTCTCTTGTAGACAGCAAGTAGATGTGTCTTGCTTTTTTATCCAGTCTGAAACCCTGCGCCTTTTGATGGGGTCATTAAGCCCATTCACATTCAGAGTTATTATTGAAATATATGAATTTAGTGTCATCATGATACCTATTCAGTCCCTGTTTTTGTGGTTGTTCCCTTGGACTTACTCTATTACATAATCTCCATAATATTTCTTGCAGAGCTGGCTTGGTGGTCACATACTCTTTCAGCTTCTGCCTATCTTGGAAGCTCTTTATCTCTCCTTCTATTCTGAATGAAAGCCTTGCTGGATAAAGTATTCTTGGCTGCATGTTCTTCTCATTTAGGACCCTGATTATATCCTGCCAGCCCTTTCTGGCCTGCCAGGTGTCTGTGGAGAGGTCTGCCATTACCCTAATACTTCTCCCCATAAAAGTTAGGGATCTCTTGTCTCTTGCTGCTTTAAGGATCTTCTCTTTATCTTTGGAATTTGCAAATTTCACTATTAAATGTCGAGGTGTTGAGTGGTTTTTATTGATCTTGGGGGGTGGGATCTCCCTGGATCTGAATGCCTGTTTTCCTCCCCAAGTTAGGGAACTTCTCAGCTATGATTTGTTCAAATACACTTTCTGGTCCTCTGTCTCTTTTGGTGCCCTCGGGAACCCCAATTAAATGTAGATTTTTCCTTCTGAGGGTGTCATTTATTTCCCTTAACCTATCTTCATGATCTTTTAATTGTTTTTCTCTTTTTTCCTCATCTTCCTTCTTTGCCATCAACTTGTCTTCTATGTCACTCACTCTTTCTTCTACCTCATTAACCCTCGTCGTTAGGACCTCCAATTTGGATTGCATCTCATTTAATTGATTTTTTATTTCGGCCTCATTAGATCTAAATTCTGCAGTCATGAAGTCTCTTGAATCCTTTATGCTTTTTTTCCAGAGCCACCAGTAGCTTTAGAATTGTGCTTCTGAACTGACTTCTGACAATGAATTGTAATCCAAATTTTGTGACTCTGTTGGAGAGAGGACTGTTTCTGATTCTTTCTTTTGTGGTGAGTTTTTCCTTCTAGTCATTTTGCTCAGTGCAGAGTGGCCAAAAACAAGTTGTACTGGGAAAAGGAGAAAAAGAGAGAGAGAAAAAGGAGGGGGGGCAGACAGAAGACAAAAAACAAGGGGGAGTATCCTCTGATTCTATATACTGTAAATCCCTGGACTTCCTCTGGAACTTTCCAGCGATGCTTGGTCAATAACTTGCTTTTCCACTCTCCTTGCAGCTGGTCTTCTGGGGGAGGGGCCTTCTGTGCTGATTCTCAGGTGTGTGCACCTGGGGGAGCTGCCCAACCCCCTGCTAAGTGCATGCTCAGTGGGAGCTGTTTATCCTGTGAGGCCTCTGCTCATTCCCAGGTACAAGGTGACACCAGGAGGAACAACCACAGTGGCGCGGCCAAGTGTCCAGCCCTGGAGTCAGCTCCCGCAGTAACCACCTCAGCTCCCAGTCCACAGGGGCCTAGACGCTCGGGGGGCGGGGCGCTGGCCTGCACAGCTCGGGCCGCCCAGCTGCAGCACTGCCCCTACTGTCCTGGGCCCTCCCCTCCTCCACCTGTCCTGCGGGGAGCACAGGATCCTGTTATGTGTCCCCTGTGCCCTGGGCTCCCGGGCCTGCACTGCTGGAATTGTGCTCCCCGCGGCGCAGCCCCCTCCATGGAGCTGCTGCCCGAGCCCTTCCGAGCTGCTCCGGGTCCAGCCTGCGCGCTGCAGCCCTTTAGGGAGCTCGGCCGCGGGGTGTGGGGCTCTCCCCGGGGCACAGGTCCTGTTAGTGCTCCGGGAGCCTGAGGGCATCCCCGCCCTCCTGGGATCCTGCCCGAGCTCCCTGCAAACACCTTTCCATCCGGGAAGGTTGGTGAATCTCTGCTCCTCCGGGTGGGGCTTCCCTGTCCTGGGGGCTCTCGCCCCCCCCTTAGCCTGGTTCCTCAGGGGGCCCACTCCCTTGGTTGTTTTGTATTTCTTTATTTTTTCCCATCTTCCTACCTTGATAGATGCGCAAACTCTTCTCAATGTAGCATTCCCCTGTTCTCTCTTTAAATCTCAGGCCGAATTTGTAGGTTTTCAGGATAATTTGAAAGTTTTCTAGGTAAGTTGGTGGGGACAGTTTACTTGGGGACCCTAGTCTTCCGCCGTCTTGCCTCCTCCCCCAAGAAACACACTTTGAATAGAAAAACTAATAGCTTAAAGATGAAGGGATGGGGCAGCCCAAGTGACTTTAGCACCATCTTCAGCCCAAGGTGTGATCCTGGAGACCCAGAATCGAGTCCCATGTTGGGCTCCCTGCATGGACCTGCTTCCCCCTCTGCCTGTGTCTCTGCCCCTCTCTCTCTCTCTCTCTCATGAATAAACTAAATCTTAAAAAAAAAATGAAGGGATGAATTAAGATATACCATACTAGCACTAATAAAAACAGAGCTGGAGGAGTGCTATATTCAAACAAAGAAGACTTGAGATCAATAAGAATTTTCACAGATAAAGAGAATTAAGAGATCAACCTGCAACAATGTATAGCAATCCTAAACGTGTATGCATCTAACAATAGAATGTAGAAATATATGTGGTTCATATATATTCGCCTGGAGAATATATGTGGTTCATATCTCGCCTGGAGAGTTCAGTCAGTCAAGTGTCTGACTGGTAATTTCAGCTCAGGTCATGATATGATGGATCATGAGATAAAGTAGCATAAGCAGAACATCAGGCTTTGTGCTCAGCAGGGAATCTGCTTGGGATTTTAGCCCTCTTCCCCTCCCTTCACTTGTACTTGGCTTGTGTTCTCCCTAAAATAAAACTAATAAAACTGAACAGAAAAGTAGATAAACCCACTATTACAACCAAAGGCTTCCATGTTAATAATTGATAGGTCAAATAGGCAGGTAATCAATAAGGATATAGTTGACCTGAATCAGACTATCAATCAACTTGATCAAATTGATATTCAAAGAAAACTTCACCCAACTTCAAAGGAATACACATTCTTCTCATGGAACATTCACCAAGATCAACCCCATTCTAGGTCATAAAATAAACCTTAACAATTTAATAAAGTAGAAATCACAAAAAGTTTGTTCTCAGACCACAATGTAATTAAATTAGAAATCTAACAGAAACACAGCAGTACTGGGTGACATATGGATGCGTTGAATCACTACACCATAGACCTGAAACTAATGTTACACTGTATGTTAACTAACTAGAATCTAAATAAAAATTTATTAAAGAAAGAAAAAGCTAGAAAATTCCCCAATATTTGGAAACTAAACAATGCTTTTCTAAATAATACAAAGGCCACAACTATATTCTTGAAAAAAATGTCAAAGTATTATGAACTAAATGAAAATGAAAACGCAACTCATCAAAATGTGTAGGATGCAGTGGAAGCAGTATGTAGAGGGACATCTGCAGGATATATTATATATAGCAAGAAAGAAGAAAGATCTAAAATACAATAACCTAGCTATCACTTTAGGAAACTAGAGAAAGAAGAGCACATTAAGGTTGAGCATACAGAAGGAAAGAGACCATAAACATTATCAGAAATCAAGAAATTGAAAATAAGAAAATAATGGGAAAAAAAAGATCAAACCAAAAGCAGTTTCTTTCCCAATGAATGCATTTATAGGCAGGATAACAAAGAAAGAGAGAAGAAACAAATTATAAATTTCAGAAATGTAAGAGATGTTACTTATTTTACAGATATTCAAAAGATAATAAAGGATGCTACAGACAACTTGATACCTATCAATTTGGTAAGATGAAAAGGGAAAGGAATTTCAAAGACAAAACTACTGGGGGACCTGCATGGCACAGTTGGTTGAGCTTTGACTCTCAGGGTTCTGAGATTGAGCCTTGTGTTGAGCTCTGAACTCAATGTGGAGTCTGCCTGAGATTCTCCCTCTCTCTCCCTCCTGCTCATGCTCTCTCTCTCTAAATAAATCAACCTTAAAAAAAGGCAAAACTACCAAATTTATTTGAAGAAAAAGATGACCTGAATAGTAAGACATCAGATAAGTTGAATTAATAGTTAATAATATTTCAAAAATGAAAGACCAGTCCATTATGATTTCAATGGTAAATTCTCCAGTCATTTTAGAAAGAAATAATTCTAATTCTTCACAATGTTTTCCAGTATATAAAAGCAGGGGGGATATTTCCTAACTTATTCCACACATTGCTTTAATAATAAAGTGATATAAAACTTCATCAGAAAACTGCCCACCAATATTTTTCAAAAACATCCTTAACAAAATATTTAAAATTGAAAACAACAATGTATAAAAAGAATTATCAACTTTGGCCAAGTTAGATTTATTCCAGTATTGTAGAATTCTGGGATTCTATTCCAGATATGAAAGGCTGGTTCAGTATTTGAAGAACAATCATTGTAATGCACCATATCAACAAACTAAAGACTAAAAGGCTGAAGCATTTGGTCATACCAACTGATGCAAGAAAGGCATTTGACAAAATACAATAACCATTTATTTTTTAAAAAGGCTTAACATTAAGAGGATGTAACAAAAGAGGACTTGCCTCAATTTTATAAAGAACATCTACAAAAAAACCTACAGCTAGTATACTTAATGGAACAAAACAGATCACAGCCTTCCTAAAATTGAAAAGACAAAAAAGTCCTCCCTCACCACTCCTATGCAGTAAGAGAAGGAAATAAAATATAAATAGAGTTATTTGCAGATGAAATAATTTTCTATATAAAATAGAATAACCAAAAGAAAGAATGAATGAATCAACAAAGGAACCCCCCTAGAACACATAAATGAGTTGTACAAGTTTACAGCATTGATAATATACAGATGTCAAATGTTTTCCTACATAGTAGTAATAAACAGATGGAATTTGTTTTTAAAAATGCCATTCTAAATAAATAAATAAATAAATAAATAAATAAATAAATAAAGCCATTCATGAGGGCACCTGGGTGGCTCAGTCAGTTGTGTATGCTTTGGCTCAGATTATGATCTCAGATTTCTGGGATAGAGCCCCATGTCAGGATCCCTGTTCAGTACAGAGTCTACTTGTCTCTTTCCCTTTGACAATCCCCTTCCCCCTCCCCCACCAGCTCAGGCTCACTTACTCTCTCTCTCAGATAAATAAATAAAAATAATCTTTAAATAAAATAAAAATACTATTTAGAGTTGCATAAAAAAAAATGATACTTAAGAATAAATCTAACAGGTTTAGATTTGAAGATGGTGGAAGAGTAGGGGTCCTCAACTCATCTGGTCCCACAAACTTACCTAGATAACTTTCAAAACATCCTGGACACCTATGAATTTGGCCTGAAATGTAAAGAGAAAACAACTGGAATGATACAGAGAGAAAAGTTTTTGCTTCTAGCAAAGGTGTATTTTATTTAGGTCATGGTTGATATTTTTGACTCAGCTCACTCATACAGCCACTCTGCACTGAACAAAATGACTAGAAAGAAGAATTCACCACACACATACACAAAGAACCAGAATTAATATTCTCTGCCACAGAGTTACCGAACATGGATTTAAATATGAGGTTAAAAATTCAATTCAGAAAATTCAGAAGTACAATTATAGTTATTGGTGTTTCTGGGGGGAAAAAAAAGAAAAAAAGAAAAACCGAGGACTCTAGAGACACTGTTACTGCAGAATTGAGATCTCATCAGGCCGAAATTAAAAGTAGCTTAACTGAGATGGAATCCAAACTGGATCCTCTAACTGCTAGAGTTACTGAGGTGGAAGAGAGAGTGAGTGACATAGAAGACAAGGTGATGGAAAGGAAGGAAGCTGAGGAAAAAAGGGAAAAACAATTAAGAACCCATGAGTAAAGGCTTAGGGAAATAAATGATAGCTTGGGAAGGAAGAATATATGTCTAATTGGGATTCCAGAAGAGGCTGAGAGGGAGAAAGAGAGAGAGAGAGAACCACAAGTATATTTGAACAAATCTTAGCTGAGAACTTCCCAAATCTGGGAAAGGAAACAGGCATTTAGATCCAGGATATAGAAAAAAACAAACAAACAAACAAACAAAAACAAAATCAATAAAAACTGTTAAGCACCTCAATATTTAATAGTGAAACTTGCAAATTTCAAGGATAAAGAGAAAAGTCTTAAAGCAGCTCAAGATAAGAGATTCTTATATGGGGAGAAATATTAGATTAACAGCAGACCTCTCCACAGAGACCTGACAGGCCAGAATGGGCTGGCAGGATATATACAGGGTACTAAATTAGAAAAACATGTGGCCAAGAATGCTTCATCCAGCAAGGCTCTCATTCAGAATAGAAGGAGAGATAAAGGGCTTCCAGTATAGACAGAAACTGAAACGATAGGTCACCACCAAACTAGCTCTGCAAGAAATATTAAAGGGGACCCTGTAAAAGAAAGAGGAAGCCCAAAGAAACAATCGACAAAGCAGGGACTGAATAGGTAATTCAGGGACTGAATAGTGTCACTAAATGTGACACTACATTTATATCTTTCAAAAGTTACTCTGTACATGAATGGAGTAAATGGTCCCATCAAAAGACGCAGGGTACTGGACTGGATAACAAAAGCAAGACCCATCTATATGCTGCCTACAAGGGACTCATTTTAGGCCTATGGACACTTCTAGCCTGAAAAAGAAGGGGTGCAGAACCATTTACCATTCAAACAGTCCTCAAAAGAAAGCTGGGTAACAATCCTCATATCAGATAAGTTAGAGTTTATATCAAAGACCATAATAAAAGATGAACAGGGACACTATATCTTACTTAGAGCATCTATCCAACAAGCAGACCTAACAATCATGAATATTTATGCCCCTAATGTGGGAGCCGCCACATATATTAATTATTAACCAAAGTAAAGAGATACTTAGATAATACACTAATAGTAGGAGACTTCAACATGGCACTCTTAGCAAGACAGATCTTCTAAACAGAACATCACCAAAGAAACAAGGGCCTTGAATGACACATTGGATCAATTATATTTCACAGATATGCACAGAACATTCCATCTTAATGCAACTGAATATATATTCTTCTCAAGTGCACATAGAACTTTCTCCAGAATAGACCACATACTGGGTCACATATCAGGTCTCAACTGATACCAAAAGATTGGGATTATCCTCTGTATAGTTTCAGACCACAATGCTTTGAAGCTACAACTCAACCACAAGAAGAAATCTGGAAGAAATGCAAACACATGAAGGTTAAAGAGCATGCTGCTAAAAGATGAATGGGTCAACCAGGAAATTAGAGAAGAATTAAAAAGATTCATGGAAACTAATGAAAATGAAAATACAACAGTTCAAAATTTTTTGGATATAGCAAAAGCGGTCCTAAGAGGGAAATACATTGCAATACAAGCATCCCTCAAAAAAAACTGGAAAAAACTCAAATATACAAACTAACCTCACACCTAAAGAAATTGGAGAAAGAATAGCAAATAAAGCCTAAACCAAGTAGAAGAGAGATAATAAAGATTCGAACAGAATTCAATGAAATACAGAGCAGAAAAACTGTAGAACAGATCAACAAAACCAGGAGTTGGTTCTTTGAAAGAATTAATATATAGATAAACCCCCAACTGGACTTATTAAAAAGAAAAAAAAAAAGACTCAAATTAACAAAATCATGAATAAATGAGGAAAGATCACAACCAATACCAAAGAAATACACATTATTTTATTTTTTATTTTAAAATATTTTATTTATTTATTCACAAGAGACAGAGAGGCCGAGACATTTATGAAAAGCCTACTGTAAATATTGTTCTCAATGGGGAAAATCTGGGAGCCTTTCCCCTAAGATCAGGAACACGATAGGGATGTTCACTCTCACCACTGCCATTCAACATAGTACTAGAAGTCCTAGCCTCAGCAATCAGGCAACAAAAAGAAAGGTCATTCAAATTGGCAAAGAAGAAGTCAAACTCTCCCTCTTCACAAATGACATAATACTGTATATAGAAAACCCAAAAGACTCCACCCCAGGATTGCTAGAACTCATACAGCAATTTAGCAGTGTGGCAGAATTCACAATCAATGCACAGAAATCAGTGTCATTTCTGTACACTAACAATGTGCCTGCAGAAAGAGAAATTAAGGAATCAATCCCAATTAAATTTGAACCTCAAACCATAAGATACCTAGGAATAAACCTAACCAAAGGGGCAAAGGGTACCCTAAAAATTACAGAACGCTTCTGAAAGAAATTGAGGAAGACACAAAGAGATGGAAACACACTCCATGTTTATGGATTGAAAGAATTAATATTGTGAAAATGTCTATGCTACCCAGGGCAATTTACACATTCAATGCAATCCCTATCAAAATACCAAGGACTTTCTTCACAGAGTTGGAACAAATAATCTTATGGCTTGTATGGAACCAGAAAAGACCCTAAACGGCCAGAGGAGTATTGAAAAAGAAAACCAAGCTGGGGGCATCACGATCCCTGACTTCGAGCTGTATTACAGAGCTGTGATCATCAAGACAGCATGGACTGGCACAAGAACAGAAACATAGATCAATGCAACAGAATATAGAACCCAGAAATGGACCCTCAACTCTCTGATCAACTAATATTCAACAAAGCAGGAAAGAATATCCACTAGAAGAAGGACAGTCTTTTCAATAAATGATGTTGGGAAAATTGGACAGCCACGTACAGAAGAATGAAACTAGACCATTCTTACACCATATACAAAGATAAAATGGATGAAAGATCTAAATGTGAGACAAGAATCCATCAAAATCCTAGAGGAGAACAGAGGCAACAACCTTTTTGAACTTTGCCACAGCAACTTCTTGTAAGACACATCTAGGAAGGCAAGGGAAACAAAAGCAAAAATGAACTATTGAGACTTCATCAAGATAAAAATCTTCACATCAAAAGAAACAACTGACAAAATTAAAAGACAACCTACAAAATGAGAGAAGATATTTGCAAATAACCTATCAGATAAAGGGCTAGTATCCAAGATCTATAAAGAACTTATCAAACTCAACACCCAAGAAACAAACAATCCAGTCATGAAATGGGCAGAATACATAAATAGAAATTTCACCAAAGAAGACATACACATGGAAAAAAAAAAAAAGAAGAAGAAGAAGATGACATACACATGGCCAACAAGCACATGAAAAAATGTTCCAGATCACTTGTTATCAGGGAAATACAAATCAAAACCACAATGAGATACCACCTCATACCAGTGAGAATGGCTAAAACTAACAAGGCAAGAAACAACAAATGATGGAGAGGATGTGGAGAAAGGGGAACCCTCTCTCACTGTTGATGGAAAGGTGAAGTGGTACAGCCACTTTGGAAAACAGTGTGGAGGGTCCTCAAGAAGCTAAAAGTAGAGCTACCCTAGGGCCCAGCAGTTGCACTGCTGGGTATTTACCCCAAAGATACTGATGTAGTGAAATGCTGGGACACCTGGACCCAATTTTCATAGCAGCAGTGTCCACAATAGCCGAACTGTGGAAAGAACCATGATATCCTTTGACAAATGAATGGATAAAGAAGATATGGTATTCATATACAATAGAATATTACTCAGCCATCAAAAAGATAAATACCCACCATTTGCTTCGATGTGGTTGGAACTGGAGGGTTTTATGCTGAGTGAAGTAAGTCAATTAGAGAACAACAATCATCATACAGTTTCACTCATACATGGAATATAAGCAATCATGAAAAAGATCATAAGGGAAAGGAGGGGAACCGAGTGGGAAAAACTAAAGAGAGAGACAACCATGAGAGATTCCTAACTCTGGGAAACAAAGGGTTTCTGAAGGGGAGGTGGGTGGTGGGATGGGGTAGTTGGGTAATGAGCACTGAAGAGGGCACTTGAGATGAGCACTGGGTGTTATATGTTGGGAAATTGAATTTGAGAAAAAAAGAATAAATCTAACAAAATATATTAAAAATCTGTTCATGTAAAATTACAAAATGATAATACATTTCTTATATTTAAAAAAATGTATAGGGCAGCCCAGGTGGCTCAGTGGTTTAGCGCCACCATCAGCCCAGGTTGTGATCCTGGAGACCCGGGATCCAGTCCCACGTCGAGCTCCCTGCATGGAGCCTGCTTCTCTCTCTGTCTGTGTCTCTGCATCTCTCTCTCTCTATACCACACATGAATAAATAAATAAAATATTTATTTTATTATAATATTTATTTATTTATATACTCTGTCTCTCATGAATAAATAAAAATATTTAAAAAATAAAAAATAAAAAAAATGTAGAGATTCTTCAATCACTCATTGAAAGACTTAATAGTGTTAAGATGTCAATTCTTCCCAACTTGATCCAATGATTAAGTGTGATCTTAATCAAAACTCTAGCAAACTATTAGATTTCAACAAACTGATTTGAAATTTATACAGAAAACCAATAGCATTGACAGAATCAACACAGTATTGAAAAAGAACAGTTACAGGACTCATACTTTCTGAGTTTAACCTTTCTAGAAGACTTTGCTAACCAAATGAGTGTATTATTGATGAAACAACAGAGGTTAATGGAGCATATCATAGATCCCAGAAATAGACCCCAACAAACATAGTCAGCTAACATAACAAAGATCAAAGGCATATCAATAAAAAATAATCTTTCCAACCCATGGCTCTGTATGAATTGGTCATCTACATGCAAAAATATTAACCTAGATTTTATATATTACATTTAAATGACTCAGAATGGATCATTGACTAAAATGAAAAACACAAAATTATTGAACTTCTAGGAGATAACTTAGGAGAAAATCTACATTATCTTGGATTTGATGCTAAGTTTTAAAATATAATATCAAAAGAAATATCCATGGATGAAAAAAATTAGCCTTTATTAAAATTAAAATTTTGTTCTTTATGAAAGCTATTATTAATAGAATAAAAAGATAAAGACTGGGAGAAAATATTATCAAAATACATATCTGATGAAGGACTGTATCTAAAATATACCACAAACTAGGGGTGGTGGAAGGGGAGGAGGGCGGGTGTTGGAGGGGAATGGGTGACGGGCACTGAAGGGGACACTTGACGGGACGAGCAATGGGTGTTTTTCTGTATGTTGGTAAATTGAACACCAATAAAAATTAATTTAAAAAAATTGAAAAAAAAATAAAATAAAATATACCACCAGAAAATCTTAAATATTTAGAAAAAATCCAATTAAAATGCACAAGTATCTAAATACACAACACACTAAAAAAGACACAGAAGGTAAATAAGCATATGCAAAGATGCCTAACATAATATGTCCTTAGAAAACTGCAAATTAAAACTATAATTTTTTTCAATACATACTTCACAATGGCTACAAGTTAAATAAGAAACAAAATTGACAATATATACTAATGATATGGAGCAACAGGAACTCTCATCAGTTGATGGTGGGAATAAAAATTGATATAGCCACTTTGGATAGCAGTTTGGCAGTTTTTTACAAAATTAAACATCTACTTACATCTACTTAAATTCTTTTTTTAAAGATTTTATTTATTCATGAGACACACACAGAGAGAAGCAGAGACATAGGCAGAGGGAGAATCGGGGTCCTCAAAGGGGCCCCAATGTGGGCTTCTATCCTAGAACTCTGGGATCAGGCCCTGAGCCAAAGGCACACTCAACCGCTGAGCCACCCTGGTGTCCCTACATCTACTTAAATTCTTGCACTGCTAGGAATTTACACACTAATTTGAAGACTTATGCCCCCCCCCACACACACACAAAATCCACACGTGAATGTGTAGAGCAGCTTTATTCATAATCACCAAAAAATGGAAGCAACGATTATGTTCTTTCCTAGAGAAATAAACTGCAGTTTATGTATACAATGGAATATTATCTTGTGATAAAATGAGCTATCAAACCATGACAGTACATGGATATATTTTATTTTCTTATATTTAATTGAAAGATGCTAATCTCATAAAGCAATATAATGCATGATTCCAATTATATTTCATTCTGAGAAAGGCAAAACTGCAGAGATAATAAACAGAGAAGTGATTGCCAGGGAGCTGGGGAAGGCAACAATGAAACATAAAAACTATTTTAGGGCAGTGAAAAACTAATCTGTATGATACCATATTAAGCATTAGTCAGAAGTCATGGAATTTTAGAACACAAATAGTAAAAAAAAAAAAAAAGGTATAAATATATATGTATATATAAGTATATAATATATATGTATAGATATATGTATTTTAAATATGTAATATATATTATATCTGCTTTACATATATTTTATATATTATACATATATTTTCTACTATATAAATGTATATAATTTTTTTAAGGAAGTATTTAGGAACATTTGGGTGGCTTAGTCAGTTGAGCAACCAATTCTTGATTTTGTCTCAGGTCAATGATCTTGGGGTTGTGAGATCTAGAGCATCTGGGCTCAGCACTCAGTGAGGAGTCTGCTTAATATTCTCTCTCTCCTTCTCCCTCTGCTGCTTCCCCTACTTGCATTCACTCTTTTCCTCATTCTCTAAAATGAATAAATAAGTCTTAAAAATAAATAAAAAGCAAGCATTTAGGAGATCAGGGATGCTCTAGGAGGAATACAGACTGTGACTAATAATATAAGTGTATTACAAATGTATAAAAACCTCACTAAAAGGAGTAGGGAATAAGGAGCTAACCTAAGTTACTTTGAAAATAAGTAGATTCTATAAGACTAAAGGCAAAAGAAGCTGCACAGAAGTACTATACTCCAGCTGATAGAGTCGCTTTTAACAGTGGTATGGCAGGGGGTATAATTGACAGTTTTTTAAAGTTCTCACTACACAGAAAAAACTGTAACTATGTGAGGTAGTGATTGCGTTAACTGATCTTCATAATTTTTGCAATATATATGTATAAAAAATCACAATGTTTATAACTTAAAGTTATAAAATATTATATTTCAATTATATCTCAATATGGCTGGAAACAATAAAATAACAAACAATTCTGAAACCATTTTACAAGTATACTGCAACTGAACACATATTTCCATGAAGGAAATGGAAAGCAGAATGTTAAGTCCAGGTTCCTCATGGTTGGAGTGAGCAGTTACAGGTAAACAAGAGGACAGAAATAGAATGATCTGTGTGGTAATGGATTAGAGTTGGATATCAGTATTACGTCAAACTTCATTTAATATAAGATGATTATACATAGAAATATTTATAAATATGTGCCACACTCATGTTTCTGCTGTCAGCTAAAAGAACCTCAGTGCAAAAACATCCCAGAGCAACAAGCATAGCTAAGTACCCAGATCTTGGTTTCTAATAGGATTTTTCAATAAAATAAACCAGGGATCATTGAAGAAATGACTGATTCTAGGTCTGGAACTGGAAATACACAAAATGAACACAGAGCATCTTGTATTGCCTGAAGGGATGAAAATTCTGGGGGAGAGGGGAGGTATAAAAACAAAACCTCCAAAGATGAGGGTATATAAAAGCGTCTGTGGAAAAGCTAAAAGAGCTCTCACTGAAAAATTTGCAATAATTCAGCAACAAAATAAAGACAGTAGGATGCGGCAGCCCCGGTGGCCCAGCAGTTTAGTGCCACTTTCAGGCCAGGCCTGATCCTGGAGACCCAGGATCGAGTCCCACGTCAGGCTCCCTGCATGGAGCCTGCTTCTGTCTCTGCTCCTCTCTCTCTCTCTCTCTCTCTCTCTGCCTCTCATGAATAAATAAAATAAAATCTTAAAAAAAAAAAGACAGTAGCATAGAATCATAAACATCCATGAACCCATTCTACTATAAATAGATTCAATAAATAAATCTCCCATGCAAAATAATCCCAAATAATATATGTAGATACTTTCCCTTAACAAGGCAGCTTATAACATCTTTTCATTAAGTGTGGGTAATACATAGTTATTTCCTCTCAAAAGTAAAAAAAGAAAGGGGTGAAAAAATAGTAACTTTATGGTGGAGAAAACTGACAAACATTACCTCAAGCCGGGTGATTATTAACATTTGACAGTGATAAGTCATCTTGATAGTATGTACTCTTGACTAATGTAAGGAGAATGGCATTCTAGTTTTATGAGCCTCCTCCCAAAACACATTACCTCAGTGAGAAAAGCATCAAACAATTTCTGAGTGACAACTTATAAAATATTTGACCAGGATTCAAGGTCATCAAAATAAGAAAAGTCTAAAAAATCATCAAAACCATCAAGAATCTAAAAAGGTAGGACTACTAAATGGAATGTGGAATCATGGTTGGGATCCTGGAATTGAAAAAGGATATTAAAAAAAAAATCAAGAAAATTGGAATAAATATGGACACTAGTAATAATAGCATATCCATATATGTTCATTAATTTTGACTAATGTCCAATACACATGTAAAATGTTAATAAAAGGAAAACTCACTGTGGGACATAGGGGTACTGTCCATACTACTTTTCCTTTTAGCAGTTTTATTTAGATATAATTCATATTCCATAAAATTCACTAATTGAAAGCATGCAATTAATGGTTATCAGTATTTCACAGTTACATGCAACCATAACCACAATTTGAGAACATTCTGATCACCTCAAAAAGAAACTCTGTGGTCTTAAGCTATCATCCACCCTTCTCTCATCCCATCTCCCCTGCCATAAGCAACCACTAAGTCAACTTTCTTTCTCTATTGATTTCCTATTCTGGATATTTCATTTGAGTAGAATAACAGAATATGTGGTATTTTGTGAGGGATATCTTGCACTTAAGACAATGTTTTCAAGGCTCATCCATGTTGCACCATGTATCAAGTACTTTATTCCTTTCTGTAGTTTAAAAAATATTCTATTGTATGCATATATAATATTTTTAGCCATATATTAATTGATGGACATTTGGGTTATTTCCACCTTTGGGCTATTGTGAATGATGCTTCTATAAAAATTTTCATGCTAGTTTTGTATGGACACAACTGTCAACAATTTTTCTAGTTTGCTTTCTTCTCAGTCTTCCTATTGTACCTGTTTTAATAATTATCACATTGTAAATATATGCTCTTGTGGCAAAAACTGAGGTATATATTCATAAACCACTATATCTTAATCTTAAATATTTTATGCCTTGGACAATATTTGGAAATATTAACCTTCACTATGGCATATGTAACTTTTGTATTGTGATGAATGTATAGAATGTGACACATAATTATAATTGTCTTACCTCTCTGTTAGCAAGAGCTGAGAAACCCCAGAGATGCATGATTGACTAGATATCTGCATCCAAATGAGATTCATAAATTTTAAAGCAAAGCTTTTAGGAGTATCTGTCATATCTACTTCCTTCTACTATTATCCTAATTACAAGTATTTGAAATAAAGATATTATGTGATACGATTCATTTCCCATCAGAAATGTTAGTTCCCTTCTTCATGATTCTGTGACATATGTGCTATATAGTTTAGAACAATTCTGATGATAATGTTAAAAATATGTAAGTTGCTCTCCTCCCCCTTCCTTTTTTTTTCAAATAATACCACTGAAATGTAATAATTCCTAGTAGCCAAAAGAATACCATATAAGTCTATAGCAGTCCTCAAAATTTTATAATCAACATTCATTATAAGCTCACCAAATACTCCAATTAACCTTGACACCTCAAGTCCAGCAAAAATTATCTCTAAATATTTTTAACAAATAGAGAGTTTACCACCTGTGGACAACAGATTCTTGGAAATAAACTGAAAGTCACAATTTCTATAGTTCTCTTACCGTTCTTAGTTACTCCTCATTTTCATATATTCCCAGAAATTAGTGTTTTATTAGCTTCACATAATCCTCCAATCAGTAGCTGAATGACTATATAATTACAAACATAAAAAGTTAAAAGTCAGTCTGAGGAGGACACTTGGGTGTTATACTATATGTTGGCAAATTGAATTTTAAAAAGTACAGAAAATGTCAGTCTTCTCCATTTTAGGTAAAAAGTCAGCTTTTGAATAAACCTTGTCAATATCCAACAGAAATTTGAATTGAAGATAGATATAATGTAATTTAGACCAGAAAAAAGTTTGATTTCAAATTAGTCAAAATGTCTTAAGTCATAGCCATAATCATTACGTAGTTCTTAACAGGCAACATAACCTTGGATACAGATGTTCTCAATCACTTTTTTTTACAGAATACAATTCTTATTAAATTTGTCTGGAAAGAAAAACAAAACTATTATGCTAAGATGCCTTGCCCTCCTCAGGGTTGGGCTCTTCTTTCCCTCTTATGATACTGGCCATGAATTAGCATCTTGCAATTTTAATTCACTAATTCACCCATTTATTTATTCACAGAACATATGAGACATCTGTTATGTAGCTGCTGAGTTTTATTAGTTAAACCATTTTTTTTAAATTATGGGGAATGAAGGCTCATAATACAGACTGATGTTCTTGATGCTCTCTAGGAGTTTACCCTGTTAACCCTTCATTTTACCATTTCTGTATAAAGTAAGAGGAGGAAATTATAAAACATTTTATGGATTATAAGATATAGAAATAACTGTAAGATAAAATATTCAAGAGAATATATGATGTTTCCACAAATAAAAATGATAATGTTCACTGCTATCGGCTCACACATGAATGACAGATTTTTCTGGGTAAACTTCAGCTCAGATCTAATGCTAGCTCTTTTACTACTCCATATTTTTTTTCTTTCCTCTTGTCATTCTCACATTTTCTAAAACATACCACTGATTTTTTTTTTTTACAGAATATTTGACTAATCAAACGCCAATTTAATAAGCACCTATTTTGCGATTGTCACTATAGAATCAGAAATAAGGGATGCCTGGGTGTCTCAGCAGTTGACCGTCAGCCTTCAGCTCAGAGCATGACCTCAGTCCCCAGATGTTTGCAAACCATTTTTCTATTTATGTTTTGTTTGCCTGTTGTTTATTTGTACATTTTCTGTGTCTCACCAGGACAATACAAGCACTATTATGGCAAAGAAAACAACAAACCTATTTCATATAACAAGTGCTACATAAACACTGAATAAATGAAGTAAGTAAATAAGGTTGATGGGAAAGAAGAGGGACTAGAACCTTTTTGGACTGTGTTTTATGAAGATGCAAATATAAAGACACTATTCTTAATTTGTCCATTGGATTAACTGAATAATCTATTTCAGTATAAAGTATTAAAATTATACTTTAGTTGTTTACCTCTTTCTACCAAAAAATATTTCTTTCTCCCATTTTTCCTATTCCTTCTAAGGATCTATTGTTCAGTTTGCTGTGCTGGAAATTTCTTTTATCCTGGATTTCTTTTCCTCTCTTAAATCATCAAATCAATTGCCAAGTTTTAAAAAGCCATCTAAAACACCAATGCATAAAGTATGATTATCATTTGGAAAAAAGCAAATAATTCTCAACATATAGACACAGATACTTGCATATTTTTACTCAAGTGGAGATAACACAGTGTAAAGATATACACCAGGGGGGGTAAAAATCAATTAGCTCAAGGCCATGAGAAAGCTTTGTGTGTATATGTGTGTGCATTTTGGAAAAAAAAAAAGAGCAAGCAAGATGATAAGCTTTGTATTTCTACATTTTTTTTCTAATAAATTTATTTTTATTGGTGTTCAATTTACCAACATACAGAATAACACCCAGTGCTCATCCCGTCAAGTGCCCCCCTCAGTGCCCGTCACCCATTCACCCCCACCCCCCGCCCTCCTCCCCTTCCATCACCCCTAGTTCATTTCCCAGAGTTAGGAGTCTTTATGTTCTGTCTCCCTTTCTGATATTTCCCACACATTTCTTCTCCCTTCCCTTATATTCCCTTTCACTATTATTTATATTCCCCAAATGAATGAGACCATATAATGTTTGTCCTTCTCCGATTGATTTACTTCACTCAGCATAATACCCTCCAGTTCCATTTTGTATTGTATTTCAATTGTTAAAGTATGCACACATTAGTTATATAAATTGAAAATCAAATAAAGAAAATTTTAAAACAAAAATGCTTTGTTCTTTTTTAAATTTCATTTTTGTTCAGGTTACCACCATCTTAATTCAGACTAAAGCTACCTCATCCTTGAAAGAATATACAGTTGTTCTCTCCTCCTTCAGAACCTTCCCATTTCAGTCCACCCTACACACTTCTTGGATTTATCTTCATATAACTCAACTTAAAAACCTATAATCTCTCTCTTGTGACTACAAAATTATTAACAAAGACTCATATAACATCCATAATGTTCAAAATAAGGCTCTTTCTAACTTTATTATTCTATTACTTTCCTACCCTTTATAGAAAAATGGAACTGTCTGTGCACAAAATAATGCTGATCATTTTACTTTACCAAAGTTATACCTCCTATGTTATCTCTACCAATAAAGACATCATAGATTTATCCATTCATAATTATCTAAGCAGGCAAAAGTCATCTGATATTGAAACAAAACTACCTATTTTATCTTAAAACATTCATGCTTAAGAAAGATCCTTGTAAACTTGCCTTTTTAAAGCCATACTAAATTTTGCTACTACTTTACAAATTGTTTTCCCATGTCAGTTCATTTAATCCTGACTATAGCTGTGTTAGATAGATATTATTAAGTTCTTAAAGCCTGCAAGCAAATTGATTTGACTAAAATCATGTACCTGGTATGTTATAAAACTGGCAACTGAATATCAGTTTTCTGACTACAAAATGTGGAGTATTTTTCCATTAAATAACAATTCATCTCATCCTACCCAGCTCATTCAACTTGACTGCAAATTCTCTGATAAACTAAAACTCTTGGCTTTATTTTTTATTTTCAAAGGTAATTGACAAAATACTTTGAAATGGAATTTCAATAAATATCTTTTTAAATTAAATGGTTTGTCTTTCAGACAAATGGACAATATTCTTAATGATTTTTAGACATTACCAGAAAATATGGTCACAACATTTGGATGAATTTTCAATCAGTTGGATAAACATACACAGACCTATAACTCTGTTCTAAAAAGTTTCTGATAGACCAGAAAAATGAGCTAAAATTTAATAGAATAATGTCAAAGTTTTATAATTATTTCCAAAACAGCAATCACTGAAAGGAGATAAAATGATCTGTGAAAAATATTTTAAGATCATTTAACATACAGGTGGTGTATACAGTTGATTCTAGTTACTCATGGTAGTCAGCGGTCATATTCTATAAAGTTGCTGGAAACACTAGTGAATAGTAAACCATTGCTCCTAGACAAAATACAGGTTCTTGGGAGCTTCTGGTCACATTTCCAACAACTGATCAATAGATAACCATTCTTTATATTTCTGTTTAAAGACAGCTTATATTATCATTGACAATTATTATATATAATGATATCTCACTGATCCTTTAACATTAAAATCACAGCCAACAGCACCATTCATTGCCTGAATAAAGCTAATCTACAAATACTTTCTCCATAAATCCCACAGCAATCTTCTTTTGATTAAGGACACCAGATAGCACTTCAGTACTATGCTTGTGGGGTATTTGAAAAAGTTAAATCACAAACAAAAAACAGCAATGTGGAAATATGGCATTATGCAGACCATGAAAAGGATACTTGCTTACAGTTTGAGAGCTGAAATAAGAAGGCAGATCCTCACCTTGTTCAGCCAGGAACTTGCAATTGGGTAATACAAATTTTCACTGGTGTGCACCTGTGCATGAATGACATACAGTCAAAGCACCATGAGTACCGATTTGGAGTTACAAACACATTTTATCCAGCAGGTGAATGTGCAAATACAGAATCTGCCAATAATGGGAATTGTCTATGTATGTACATATAATTTTAGTCTACTTTTCCTTAAAAAATTCATATTTTCTTATTAAAGTAAAATCCAAGAAAGCACACAGGCTCATTATTGTTTTTGTTTTTTTCTTCTCTCCCTCTCTTTTTTCCCTAGTTGACCATCTAAAAGGTAGTGATTACTGTCTGATAAATTAGACATTGAGGGGCTTTTAATGTTTCTGGAGTCTGATGAGAATTATTGTACTTCAACCTTAAAAAATATTTATGAAAATAATATCCTGCACGAAATTTCAGGTAGTTCATGGAGATTTAAGGCATACATAATCACACTATTGTAAATTTCCTTGACTTTGAAAACTGCATTCTGTTCTAGTAAACACATTTCTAAAATATTATAAAAACACAAATGAAAACAATATATGATAAAATTAAAACTAAAAGCTAAAGCTCAAAACAGTGGGGAGAGTTAAACTGGGGACTTTTGTAATATAGCATTTATAATAAGAACTAACATACGAAATCACTTTCTTGGTTTCCACGTGAGAATTCATAGGACAGAATAAGAATTAATGGGGGAAAGCTACAGAAGACTATAAAAAGTCATCTCGTGCCAACAGAATTATCCAAACATGATTGAACTGCCTCAGAGTGTGGGTTACCTAGCATACCAGTCCCTGAAGTCTTTAATAAAAATGTGAATATTTGTTGGAGATATTGAACGTGTTCAAACACTACATGGTATTTAGACAAGATGCTTAAGGCTCTGAATTTAGAATCAGATTTTAAAATTAATGAATATTAAATTTTATTTTTTATTTAAGTCAAATACTAATAAGCAAAAAAATATTTCACAAGGAAAATAAGTTCTTTCCCTTAGGAAATGAAAATGTAAAATAATGAGTTAATATTTTAAACTTGATTTCTGAAAAAGTTGTATAACATAATGAAATTTTGTGTAAGGAGAAATTTATTTGGGAATACAGGACTTCTCGGCCCTGTGCAAGCAAAAACTCTGTTTTGCTGTAGTTACATCCAAATAAACCTTATTTGCTTTTGAAATAAATAGTATAAAGCAACTTACAATTAAAAATTTACTAATATTTACAGCTTAACCTAAGGATATTTTCCACTGTATAAATGTGTAAGAATAATATTCTTAGTTACAAAAGTCTTTTTGTTTCTAAATTTCTCAACATCATTTTATGTTTAAAAATTACTTTGTAGCGCACAATAGAATAATCATAAAATATTAGTTTCAGAATGCAATAGACATTCAATAAATGAAAGCTATCTGATTTTTACTGAATATTAACAAAGTAGTCCAACTAATTGATTTTGTCACTGATTGGCAGCTGGGGAGTTGAAACTAAGAAAAATGCCTTGAGAAACTGTAACTTGGATTGTCAGTCAGTGGGAAAACAAATGTCCCCTGCAAAATTTATCCAATTTTTTTTTTTTTTTTAGCAAACTCAGTTCCACCCAAAGATATTCAAACGATGAAACAAAACATCAGTTGATCTGAGATAGAAATTAAAAACAGAATGTAAAATCATAATAATGAAAATACATTTCAAAGTTGTCTCCTAGTAATCCTAAGTCATTACGATCAAAGAGGATACTAAATCAAGATTATTACAAATTTATTGTACCACAATAAGGAAATATTTTATATATTTAAAAATACTAACTACTGTCCCTTCTCTACAGTGGTATACAAAAACCCTTCATCATCAGAGGCAATTGTGAGAGGACATTTAATAGAATCACACAAAAAGCATTGTGCATGTCTTTTGTATTTCATCAGGGACAGAGTTGAGGGAGGGTGGCACTCTGCAGCAGTTGTCATTCTGAGGGTGCCTAGGTGGCCCAGTCAGTTAAGTGAATGTTCAGGTCATGATTCCTCTGCCTCTCCCCCTGCTTGTGCAAGTGCTCTCTCCCTTTCAAATAAATAAATAAAATTAAAAAAAAAAAAGGTGTCATTCCTACAAGTGAGCACTACTGTATTATGCAATGGAATGCATGCCCTTTGGGAAAAATTTTCCAGAGAAAATACAATTAAAGGAATCATGAAAGCTATGAGAAAATAATGAATTATTTCATTCATTTCATTTTTCTTTCAATATGTTTACCGAAGATCTGCTTTCAAGATTAGTTATATGGTTGCTGCAGGATGCAATTCTTTTTGGGTGTTTGGTCTGAAGGCCTAACGTCCTAGCTGATTCTTGGCCAGAAGCTGCCCTCTGTTTTTATGGTTCTGCCCTCCTGAGATAGTGTGATTTATAAGAAATATAACAGGTGACCCAAATATATTTCTTTTATATTTTTACTTCATCCAAGTCCCTGGCTTACAGCTTCCAAAACCCTTGGAATATTCTGAAAGGTAAGAGCAATGGAAATATCTTTCGTTATAATATTTTTTCTCTTATTCTCAGTTCCTAAAAAGCTTCAGGGCTATAAAGGTGAAACAGATGTCTTTTTATTCATAACAAACCCCTTTCAACCACAGCTGAGTTTATTTCAATGAGATGACTTTTGGAAATCTCCTAGAGAAGGTAGGGGTGCGGAGGCTGGTTACCAGAGGGAATGGATGGGTTGGAACCCTCAAGCAATTTCCAGGAAGAGGAGAGGGGATAGAGATTGAATCAATCACCACTGGCCAATGTTATAAGCAATGATTAAATGCCTATGTAAAGAAGCCTCCATAAAAACACAAAAGAAGGAGGTTCGAAGGTTTACAGATTGGTGACCCAGAAAGCTTCCATGTGCCACCATGCAGGTCCCCAAACTCCATAAGAACAAAAAATCCCTTTTGGGGGGGGACCTCACCCTATGTATCTCTTCTCCTGGCCTTTGACTGTATCCATTAACAGCCTTTGTAATACACCAGTAATCTAGTGAACAAACTTGTTTCTTGAATCCTGTGAGCCATTCTAGCAAATTAATTAAACCCAAGGAAGAGTTTGTCAGAACCTCTGATAGCCAGTAGGTCAGAAATACCAGTAGCAACTCAAACTTCACCTGGCATCTGAAGTGAGCGACAGTCTCGGGGGACTGAGTTCTTAACCTGCGGATCTGATGCTATCTCCAGGTAGACAATGTCAGAATTGAGTTGAATTGTAGGACACCCAGCTTGTATATGAGAATTTCTTGATGGTGTGGGGAAACCCCCAGCCCCCTGCACCCATATTGGAGTTGGTGATTAGAACCCTTACCTTCCTGCAGGAACGCTGATGACATTGATTTCCTCTTTGACTCTCCATCTTGTGCTCCCATTTGGTTCACAGATGGTGCCACTTTAAATAACTAGAGATACCTCTGGAACACAGATGGTGCCCCTTAGATAACTACCCTGTGACCTCACCACTGTGCCCCTAGCTCCATGACAGCTGGGGATTAAGTTGTGGAAATGGGTGGGGAGGATAGGGGGTGCAGAGTAGCTGCATAGTGCCTTGGATCAGCTGCCCAAGTCAGTGAATTATCTTGAATAAAACTCCGTGTAAACCATATGGAGTGGCTTGCTTCACTTTTGAGGATTAAGGTGCCTTCTCAATTTGGAGGATAGATTACTAAACCTCCTCCACCTTCTAACACTTCCTAACAGGGCAATCTCGGGCCTGGTTAGTAAGTACTTGGATGGGAGAACTTAGTCTCCAGTGAGAATAACAGGTCATATTTCTGTTTTAAAGTCATCCATCTGGGCAGAACAAAAGAATGATTAAAGGAAGGCATTGGAGACCAAGTGGATGGCTATAGTAATCCAGCTGAAAAAAGTTGAGGGTGAGGTAGAGAATTCAGATTAGAACAATTTATAGCCTTAGACAATTGCTATCACTATCAAAATGGGAAATGTCTAAAGGGATGGAAGGTAAAAGGTAATAGGAATGAATCATTTGAATTTGCTCAATTTGAAAAATATGTGGATGTCAACATAGAAAGCGTACTAGGAAATTAATGTCAGATTTTCTGGAGTTCTAACCTAAGTGACACTCTGGAAATCACATCATATAACGTCTGATTCCCAATATGTCCACAAAATTTTTAAATATACATTAATTCAAAGTCTATCTTGTACTCTTTTTGGTTTGGTTTGGTTTGGTTTTTATGCCTTATCCCTAATCTACATTCACCAATACACCCACAATACTGGATTCAATATAAGTCCTCCTAACATACTTTTCACAACTGGTTTACAGATTAAAAATCTACATGTCTATAAAAAACACACCCTTCCAAACTACCTTCCATAAGTGGGTTTTCCACCTTTCCATCTATTCTTAAAAATATGATTTTGGTTTCAGAGTGTATACATTGAAAATACACTACTAGTATACTGTCTCATACTGTTATTTTTTTTCATTTAATAAGACCTCCATGTGTGTACATCTAGTTCATTACGTCTGATTGCTTACATTTTCATCAAGTATGTGTACTCATTTTACTTTTATATTTCTCTATAATGAATGAACAAATACGTCTATCTACCTTTACCAACATGATACTTTGATGAATGCCTTAAATATGACTCCTTATGAATGTGTCTCACAGGTTTCCTGGGTTAAATACTTTGCAATAAAATTACTAGTATATTGGATATACAAACACTTCATTTTAATAGTATTTCCAAAAAACTGTCTTGCAATTGCTTGTGCTCTCATCAGCACCGGAAATTATTTCACTTTTTGATGTTTGCTCTCTGATGGATATAGAGCGTTAGCTCATTGTATTTAAACTTACATTTCTCAACAATAATGACGCTGTATCTCTGTTTAGAACATTATTACTTACTTAAAACTATTCTTTCTTCTTTTATGGCAGCCTGCTAATATATATCATATGAGTATCTTCAATTTTAGCAAGTAATATCTGTTTTCTTAAGCAGTGCCATCTAGATACATTCCTACAACTGTGTATTAGTTCACTGTTTTACTAAGATTCCCCCCTAACTTATGCCCAATCTTTCATTCACAGATATCTCTGGTTACACACAAAACACGCGCACACACACTCACACAGATATACTCTGGGTATCACACATCTACACGTCTACACGCCAAGGGGATAAAACCATTTCTAAGAATACCTGCAGATTTCTCATAGTTTGTGTGTATGTGTGTGTGTGGCATGTGTGTGCACATCTATGTGTATGCAGATGTGTGTACATGTGACAGAGGGAAAGATACAGAGTTATCAATATATGTCATCTTCCAGATTCTGACGGTTTCAGGAAAGTTAGAAACCTATGCTAGTTTTCCACCTATTTGGAAAGGAAAAACTAAAACAGTTTAGAAATCAGTTCTTTTTATCAATGAATACTTTATAAATGTGAAATACTTTCATTCACTCATTGAGATGATGATTTCTCTAAGTAAATATGCTACAATTTACAAATTTCTTCAACAAATACATTGGTTCTAAAATCAAGTAGAATCACTTGGAATTTTTTTCTTTAATATTTCCTGATGCATGTATGAAAATCGGACTCTTATTTTTAAAAAGTCCTTCATTTGGAAGGGACATGGGATGCTGTATTTATTGCCCTCTTGCTGAAAGGACCATTCTTCTGCTTACCCTTCAACATGCTTCAATTTTATCAATGCTATATTTTGTATTTTTCAAGCAAGTATAAACTCTGCAATATAGAGCTGTAGTTTAAAATAAATAAATAAATACATGTGTAACAACTCTGATGCCTTGTTTCAACTGTCATATTTATATTTTCTAGCACACAGCCACAAAATGTTTTGCTAAAAATATGAAATATATGCTAATTTTAAAATATATATTTGGAAACATCAGTGTGATAATGAGAATTGCCTTCTGAAAAATTCATTCTGGGAGCTATGTTCATAGATTTAAATATGTCAAAGAGGAATACAAGCAATCTGACTCATTTTGAACTGACACTTTCTTTTTCTGACCTAGGATGTGCACTTTGTTCTTATTTGTAGCCTTTCCACTATCATTTGCATTTTGCAGCCTTGATTCCAGTAGTTGGTATTGCTACTTGTGATTTCTCAAGTGTAGTCCCCCCAGGGTCATACAGTCAACAGATCTAGATGCTTCTTTCAGTTGCATAAAGTCACACATCGGGGGTGACAGTTCAGAGAAGGATCCCGCTGTGTTTGCTCTTAATAAAGCAGGAAGACTGCGGTTATCATACTCTATTTCATTGCTAGGAGTCAGTGTTACCGTATTTGCTTAAAATTACCTTGTAATGATTCATTCAAATAATTTTTTAATCTAAGGGATCCTAATGTAGTTTTTATCATATATGCTTACTATAGAGATTTGTGTATGTGTCTGTGTGCTTTAGAAAACATTTCTATTATACCCTTCTATAAAACGTTTTCTAAGATTAGATCCCAGTGAGGAAATCACCTAAACATAATAGTTCCAAGATAATATTGTTGCGACAAAAAATTTAAATGCAATATATCATAAAATTATATAATTAATTGTTTTCAAGAAATTACTTTGAAATCTTCTGTTTCTACATACACTAAAGTTTTATATGTTCGATGGCTGTGACAAATAATTCCTTTGTTTTTTTTTTTCATAAAATTTGAGATAAGATAAAAATATGAGCTTTGAATACTTTTCTAACACTGAAGCATACATAATGGACTAGTTAAAAGATGTTGAAATATTAATTTGTCTTAATTTTGCATATCTGTTGGAATTGCTATAATGAGGACTATCAGAAGATGGCAATTTTGAATATGTGAGAATACACAGAAATTCTTTAGGAGGAGAGATTTTAATTCTCTGGAGTAAAAAAAAAAGAGTGAAAGTCATAGGAAACCAATAGTGTGGTTTTTTTTTTTTTTTTTCTTTCTCCACTTAATTCTTTTCTTTTTTTTTTTTTTTCTTGTTTGGAAATTTTTGTTTTTTAATTTTGTCACAGGTATATGCATACATCCAAATTCATCAAAATGTATACATTAAATATGTGCAACTTTTGCATATTAAATGTAAACATTAAAATCGGAAAAAATAAGGCCTGCCCTGAGGGAGATTAAATAGTTCATCATTTAAAAATCCAGATTAGGGGCGCCTGGGTGGCTCAGCTGGTTAAGTGTCTGCCTTTGGCTCAGGTCATGATCTCAGGGTCCTGGGATTGAGCCCCACATTGGGCTCCCTGCTCAGTGGGGAGTCTGTTTCTCCCTCTCCATCTTCCTTTCCTTGTATATGCCTCTTACCTAGCTCATGCTCTCCCTTGTTCTCTCTCTCTTTTTCTCTCTCAAGTAAATAAATAAAATATTTAAAAAATAAAAAAAATTAAAATCCAGATTATGAATCAGTTGATCCTTTTTGGATCTTGGTAGCAGAATGACTGTATTAGCTTACTGAGACTGATATATTACCATAAACCATGTGGCTTAAAACAAGAGATTTATTCTCTCATAGTTCTGAATGCCTGAATTTAAAAATCAAGGTTTTGCCCTGGACACAGTCCTTCTAGGGGTCTTAAGGGAGAATATATCCTTTGTCTCTGCTGACAACCAACATCCCTTGCCTTGCAGCTGCACTACTCAGCTCTCTGCTTCTGCAATGACACTGCCACCCCCTCTTAAGTCTGTTAAATATCCCTCAGGTACTCATCAGTGTTGCTAGGGCCCACTCAGACAATCCCAGATAACCTCTGAATCTCAAATTCCTTTACCTAGTTACATAGCAAAAGACCTTTTCTCCAAATAAAGTAACATTCACAAGTTCTGGCAATCAGAATGTGGATATATCTTATTGGAGGAATACCATCAACCCACTACAATGACCTGAAAAGAAATCCACTGAAAAAAAATAGTGCTTCATATGTAGTTTGGAAAACAGCTCGTTAGTAATATTTATATTATTTTATGACCATGATATTTCTGAAATTATCTTTGTTCCTTTTTTCTTAATCTTTGTTCCTATTGTTTATTCTTCTCTATGGCTTTCTCCCCAGCACCTTTTCCAGTAATTTTCCTCTATTTTCCATATTCCTCTATGTTTCTTCAATTGATCATGGCTGAGGCTTGGCTAACAGAGGAAAATCGAAGTGAGTAAACATGTGGTTGAATCACAAATAAGCTAAAGTGTGGGAAGGAATAATAAAAGAATATGATTACTTCATATCAAAATCAATCCATCTACAACAATATTTTGTGTAGTGAAACAAGGTTTTTAAAACAGGTCCTTTCTTTCCACTTTTTGACTAAGTGAGACTGACAAGGTTCAAAGTAGGCATTGAAAAATTGATTAAATGGCTATTAGACCACTCTTTCATGGCAAAGATACAAAAGGATAGGTAGGTCGACTACCTTTGAAGAACATAATTTTTTTAAAGATTTTATTTATTTATTTATGAAAGACAGAGAGAGAGGCCGAGACATAGGCAAAGAGAGAAGGAGGCTCCTCAGAGGGAGCCCAATGCGGGACTCAATACCCAGACCCTGGGATCGTGACTTGAATCAAAGGCATATGTTCGACCAATGAGCCGCCCAGGCATCCCTTGAAGAACATTCTTGAGGAAGATTTTTTTTTTTAAGATCTTTTTTCTTTCTTTCTTTCTTTCTTTTCTTTCTTTCTTTCTTTCTTTCTTTCTTTCTTTCTTTCTTTCTTTCTTTCTTTTCTTCTTTCTTCCTCTTTCTTCCTTTATTTATTTAAAGAGAGAGAGAAAATGAAGGGAGAGGCAGAGGGAGAGAGAGAAGCAGACCCCCCCACTGAGCAGGGAGCCTGATGCAGAGCTCCATCCCAGGACCCTGAAATCATGACTTGAGCCAGTCAGATACTTAACCAACTGAGTCACCCAAGAGCCTGGGAGGAACTGTTAGCTATCTGCTGTGATTCCCAAGCCCCAGAAGGAAAGGATATACTTCTTTCACTTTAAGGCAGAGTAGAATTGTAAGGTCCACATTGTAAGACTTTAGTAGAGTTTTGCATACGAAACAAGGTATGAGAAAACAGAAAATCAATGTCTACATAATGTCTGAGAAATCTAAAGGACAAGATTAACTGCAGTTTGAGAGTTACTTGCACTCAGGCAGCCCGTGAGAGCTGAGAGTAGACTTTCAAATGCCTGGGGCTACAAAACGTATGGCACATGACTAGCCAATATAGAAACAGTGATTTTGGTGAAAATCTATATACTTAGAGGAATGGACACTGCAGGAGTGAATTGGGCTGTTGGTGTCAATTAACAACAATGCAAAGAGGTGTCCAATGAGAAAGAATGAAACATATTCCAAGTTCAAAGGGCAAAGATTATAGATTACCATGATGTTATCAGTCTAAGAGACATCTGTTTCCAAATTTCTTCTTTTGACTCCCACTACTCCAACTTTGCAAGCTTCAGAAATTGGATGAAGAGGAACAGAAACAGGAAAGATGACAGAGACATAAAGTAGAAGCCAAACACACACTCTCTTGCCAGGAAAGTGCTGGAGAAGAAGAGAAGAGAGGCTTTAACTAAATATCAATCTCAGATCTTTGACTATTATAAAGGAGCTGATCTTCTAGTTATTAAGTTAAACCTGATTATATCATCTGTATTAGTTTCCTATTGTTACCATAACACATTACCACAAATTTAGTGGCTTAAACAACATAGACTTTTTATTTTACAATTCTATGGGTCAAAAGTTCAATACAGGTCTTCCTGGGTTACAATAGGGATGTTGACGGGGTTGGGTTTCCTTCAGGAAGCTCTAAAATGATCTATTTCCTTATCTTTTTTCCAGCTTCCAGAGCCCACACATTCTGTGACTTCATCTTCAGAATCAGCAGGGTTCTATCTTTCAGACCATTTTTCTAATTAAGAAAGGTCCCCGATTCTAAGAATCCTTGCGACTACAGTGGGTCTACCTAGATATCCAGGATAATCTCCCTAGGTAAAGTTCTCAATTTAATAAAATTTGCAAAATCCTGTTTGCCATGCAAGGTAACATATTAATAGGTTCCAAAATTAGGACTTGGATATCTTTTGGTGGGCTATTACTCAGCTTACTACATCATCCAAGAGAGAGAAATGTCTCTGTGGCAAATTTGTCTCTGAAAAAAATTTAAAAAGATGGTTTATAAACCTGCTTTATAAATAAATGCCATAAATACTATTTTGACAATGTATCAGATACCTATAATTCAAAGTTTGGTACTAATTAATTCACTTGTGTTATTCATTACACTTTTTCTTTTTAAAACTGGGTACTGGGAGAAAAATGCACACAGTGAGTATTCTAAGTCATTTAGGTTGGAAGGGCAAGAAGCTTCAGGAATTCAGAAACCAAAGGGCATGTGCAAACATGCCAGTTAACAGGAAATCGGGGATTGCTATGGTAAGGAATACAGCCTACAGAGGCAAAAAAAATAAATAAATAAAAAATCAATCAATCAATCAATCAATCAAGGGCTAGAGGAAGTTATTAAAGGTAGAAATATGGAGCAAATGGTCAAGGTTTCCAGAAAATGAAAAGTTCAAGAAGCAACAGGGTACTCCCTGGAATAAAGTGAGTAAATGAAGTAGGAAGAAAGTAGGAACAAGACAAGCCCTGCATGGCTTCTAAAGATCTCTAAATGCCACTTTAGTGTGTGGCCACTCTCACATTTGCCTTTATACGTATAAGTGTTGGCAAAAACAGTAAATGATGAAGGCTCAGCTCAATGTCTCTTGTAAGAGACTGCGTATTCTCACTGGATGTATTATTTGGTATTATCTGGTATTGTCCAACGAACAAGCCAAATAGGTTACTAGGATTAATGTATTAATTAACTCAAATTATCCTAGATATCTGTAGGTTAAGTGCTCTATACATTTATCAAGTAATACATATTATGAAATGAGAAATTTGATAGGTTACTCTAGCGTCAGTTTAATATAATGTTGATCTTTCCTCTTTGAATAAAGTGCTGACACCAAATCAGCACCTGGATGTAAACAGATTCCCTAACTTTTTACTTTATAAAATGAAAGATATAATTTACTTTCCTAAATTCCTAAAATAAGACCAGCAAGAGAATTCAGAGCTACTTCCCTCCATATTCAGAGCTATTTTAACACCATCACAAGGCAGTATTCATTGGCCCATGACAGGAAGAATATCTTCCCTTCCTCTTTCAAAATGACAATCAAAAATTGATGGGTTCTCACTATTTTTGTTCACTGACACTGGCTAATTATTAACTCTGCAGGAAAAATTAAATTTTAATGTTAATGTCATTGTAACACACCAGGATCTGTCTCAGCATGATAAGATATCATAAAGGTTTAAGTTGTTTTGGTAAGTTAGCCACCTGTTTAAATGTTAAAAATTTACACAGCCTCCCCAGCCTTACTGGTGTCCATTTTTTATACTGATATATATGCTTATAGTCACTGTATTTGCATGGTTTGAAATAGTCCTTCTTTAAGAGGTCTGCTGAATGCATAGTTTAAACTGCAAATATTACTCAATTCTTTCAAGAATAATTTATATTTTCAAATTTTTCCATCTGATATCTTGTTAGAAGTCCCATTAAATGATTAAAATGTCTTGGAAGAAAAAAATAATAAAATAAAATAAAATGTCTTGGAAGGAAGTTGCCTAAAATTGGAACAATCTAAATAAAAAAACATATTGTAACCTCTGGACTGCAATGAACATTCAACATATAAAACAAGAGCAGGCAAACGCACTGTCAATTAATTACATGCTTCATAATAAACTTTTGAAAAGATATTCTGTGAATTTCTTTTATCTACTGGTCTCTATAAAGGAAAGACAGCTAGTTGAATAGTTTGAGTAGCCCTTTAAGTAAATTTTTATAAAACAATAATATTTTATAAGAACAAACAGCTTCTATCAAGCCAAAGGCATTGTTTTATCATTAAAGATTTCCTGTATTTATTTAATTGAGCCACAATAAAAAGATTATAGCCATGAATCTCATTTCTATTGTTAACCTTAAAATAAAGAGCCATAATGAGAAGCAAACGAGTATTTAGTTGGGATCAAAGAATCGCAATTCTGGAAGCACAGATTCAAGTAGAAACTCAAATAATGTCCTGCTTGTAGAGTGAAAGCAAGATATTTTTAATAAGGAAAAGGAAGATGAGGGGCAATTTCATGAATTAAGAGGACAACCCCCCCCCCCATTTTTCTGTGGGTGTTAAGCTAAACTACCCTGAGTTATACATTGATTGACTATGGAGTCTAACTTCACAAAGTCCACAACCATCAGTCTTGTGATCAGGATGTCTGTCTCCTACTGACTTAACAAGAAATTGCTTAAAACAGTTGTCATCTTGGCCAGCCCAAAGATTATGGCTTAGCTCAGAGACAGGTGGGGCAGTTTCTCTGCAGTGGCTGCTCCAGCTCCACTTAAAAATGGTTCCATTCATGTCAATTTTTCACATCATTAATACATTTAGATATGAGAAGATATAATTGCAAGTAGGGTTCTAGCTCAAAGACATTTTTCTTATGAGACACTGTTTTAGTATTTAACATGCTTAAAATTTTATCGTATGTAAACTATTCATAGGGGAACTATGGATCAATATTAAAAAAAATAAGAGACAAGTTCTTTGCTCTCAAGTTTATAATTTAGATAAGGTTTTGTCTTCATGGATATGAAAAAAATTATTCAGCAGCAACATTTGTTTTGAAAACAGACCCTCTCCCCCTAAAATTTGTTATTTTACACAAAGAGAATCATGTTAAGAAATGCTGAGTAGAGTTTGATGATGAGTCTTAGGAGTATCTTCTAGGATTAAGGGAAGGATAACAGAAGGATAAAGGTTTTGTGTTAGATTTAAACATTAATTAATTATTTAATCAGCAAACACTTGTTACAAGTCTCCCATGTATCAGTTTTCTTCACATTGGAGATGTAACCATGAACAAGACAGACGTGGGCTATGCCCTTATTGAAGTTAGAATAATAAAGCTGTCATAAATGCAGTGATAGAAGTGCAGGCTGCTTTGATATCACCTACTCAAGGTAAATTTCCCAAGCCAGACAGTAATGGAAAATTTTAAGGAATAGTAATAATGATATAAAAATATAATAATAGTAATAAGGATCACAATAGCCAAAATTGCTTAAGCACTACATGAAGTACTTTTGTACTCACTTTATAGGTATAAAAGGAAAAACTACTTTGCCACTTGTTGAAGATGGTAAGGCGGACTTTATTTGGTGGGACTATGGCAATGAGGTTTTGTAATAGGGGAGAGAGATTGAACTCAACCCCAAATACCATAAGGACAAGTGGAGATTTATAGCCAAGGGGCAGGGTAAGAGTCAGCAAATGGAAAAGTACTAAAAGGGGATCTCAGGGGTAAGGGGATTCTGACTAAGCTCACTTGACAGAATTTTTGCTGAGGGCAGGACAGGATGATAAGATATTGAAAGTGGGGGATAAGGAAAGTGATCACACATCAAGGGTGAGGATTTTCACTATATTGACTGAGCAGGATTCTTGCTAAAATTGGACTAAATGGGCTTAGGGCAGGTCCCAAGGGCAAGACCTAGTCAAAAAGAGAACTCAGAGGAGCCTGGCTAAGGAGGTCAGAGAGTCTTTGTCATGGATATTAAGGCATTTAATACTCATAGTGCATAAAGCAAGCATTAGTAATGTCATGCTTTTACTGATAAGAGAATCAGGGAACACCTAGGATAAAAATATTGCTGAAGATTACAGGGCAAGTAAGTAGTATAGCCTCGTCCTAAATCCAAGCTCTCTCCAGAAACAATGCTGCTAGACTTCTATTCCACTGATATTTTCCAAATCAGAGGGATACCATGCACAATCCATTGGAATGGGAGAGAAACATATCAATTGCCACATTTTAGAATTTTTAGGGTATATCCAGGATTAATTTCCACAATTTTTTCATATATCTATATATTTCTCTGTAATCATCATATGATATAAATGTCATAACTTTTTATTATTATAGTATTTTTAAATTGCCCATAAAACTTAACTAAATAAAGATCACAAAGTACAGCTGGCCCTTAAATAAGGCAGGGCTAAGGGTGCTGACTCGTCCAGTCCCCAGTAGTCAAAAATCCACATATAACTTTTGGCTCCCCAAAAACTCAACTGCTAATAGAGCAACTGTTGACCAGAAGCCTTATCAACAACATAAAGGGTCAATTAGCACACACTTTGTATGTTATATGTATTATACCCTGTATTCTTACAATAAAGTAAGCCAGAAAAGAAAATATTAAGAAAATCATAAGGAAGAGAAAATGCATTTACAGGACAGTATTATATTTAGAGAGAGAGAAAAAAAAAACTGTTTAGATGAACTGGCACAGTTCAAACACATGTCATTCAAGGGTCAACCATATTTATTCCATAAATATCCCTTAGTTTTACTAGCCATCTTACTATACTTTGGTAATAAAAATGTTTCCAATTCTTCACGTCATATTATTTCAAATTGAATATCATTCAGTGATGTCATTTTTAAAATGCTATTCCTGAGGTTCATGTGATTTCCTAAGGAAATAGATTAAATGGAAATGAATGTGTCATAGCTGCCCTATTTTTTTTTTAATGAAATGGTTTGTAACATTTTACATTCCCTCTCATAAAAAAGGGCCCATTTACTTGAATATTTTATTTTTAACCACTTTAATTCTTTTTCAATATAGAACTTGGCAAAATGTCATGTATTGTTAAGTTTTTTTTTTGGGGGGGGGGTGTTGAGACATGTTTTTATGTTTCTAGTTGCTGTTTTGTCAATCTGTATGCCCTTTCTGTGAACTGTCAGTATTCTTGCCATTTTTAAAATTAATATCTTGGTTTTGGTTCACATTTACAGAGTACCTACTACGCTCTAGGCACTGTGGATACAGTCGCATTGTCTCTAACTATGGAGGGGAGGTCAACAGGGAAAGATAATCACAGTGGAGTGGGATGAGTAGTGGTTATGGTGTGAGCAAAGGCAGAGGCATCTACTTTGCCTCTAACATCAATGGATAAAGTGATTTTTAAACTGCTTGAAGAATGGGACTTAGTCATGAGTTGAGGATATTTTTTGCATTTAATTAGGTTTGTAGCATGTTTTAAGTCTCAGAAGATCAGAAATACAGTGATTCCAAGTAACTATGTGTCACTAAAGCACAGGGTAAGTGTAGGACTAGGGTATGATAAAAAATGAGGATGCAGAGGTAAGCAGAGACCCTATGATGAATGGCTGTGCATTCTACTCTAAACTGCTCATACTCATGCTTATCTTAACCAACTTTTATTCTATCTCTATTTTAAATGTTTCCCCTATCACTTCTTCTACTTTTCTATATTGGTTCAACATAGTTTTAAAAAGTAAGTGAATAAGACCATCCTGAACTGGTTTTATTTCTCAATTAACTCAACATATTTGAAAAGAAATCCACTTACAAGGGAAACTACATATTCGAATGAATAGAATAGCAATGATTATGTTTATTTTAGTAATTACATGTGACCACATCTAGAGTAGTAATTTCAAGAAATATCTATTGTTCGCAGCAGTATCTCATGAATATTCCATAAGCTATTGGAAATGCAGTTTTCCAAGATTTCACAGGTGGTTTGGAAAACCCATATAAATTGAAAGGTCTGTGTATTTAAATTACAGCTCAGTTGGTGTTAGAGCCAGCCTCTTCACAAGTTGAACCAACTGCATTATGTGGGAGTCTGGAGGGTTTCCACAGCATAGGGCCATTTAAAGCTGTTTATACTGCCACCAATTCTCATTATAATAAATGTATCTCATGGTACAATACTTTCATCCAGATCCAAGTTGTCTTTGACACAAAGCCTAGAAAATAATTTGTAGGTAATTTTAGACAATCATGCCCTTATATTATTTACTGTGAGAGATTATTACTATACTTACCAGAGAATTTCAAAAACATCAAACTATGTTGATAATTCTAAATCTAAATACCGAGAAGCACAGAAATACAGATACTATCTTTCAAGTGACAAAAATTTATTCTAGAAAAACCCTATATGCCTGCAATCATCTCATTCAGGAATACAGCTTCATTCATTTTTTAACACTTATTAGTCACATCTAATGGCACTACATTAGAAAGGGTGGAGGATGTACTTATTTATGACTGTCCTTGTAAATACTTTTTTTTTTAATACAAGGAAGTAAATGCCGAGAAAGTTTTATTGAATACCACCACTTATAATAATAACAACTTTTAGTGTCTCCTTATCATTACTATCTTTTGGACCCTGCTTTAAGCATTTTACATATACTAGCTCACTTAATATAAAAACTCCAATAAGTATATATTACTACTATCTTCGGTTTACATATAAGAAAATTGAGTTCCAGGAATATTATGTAATATTAATAATATTCCAATGATACAACTATCTCAGCTTGAATCATAATCTATGACAGAAACTACATGCTAGGGATGTTACACACATAAAGTTACTAAGATCTTGCAACAATAGCATGAAATGACTTGTTATTCTTGTGTGACAAATGAAGCAACTAAGTTGACTTAGAAGAATTTAGTAGGACAGCCTGGGTGGCCTTCAGCCCAGGGTGTGATCCTGGAGACCCAGGATCCAGTCTCACGTTGGGCTCCCTGCAGGGAGCCTGCTTCTCTGCCTGTGTTTCTGTCTCTCTCTCCCTCTCTGTGCCTCTCATGAATAAATAAATAAAATCTTAAAAAAAAAAGAAATTAGTAGCATGGTAAATTGAACATTGACTATAGAGCATGGCCTCACCTAATTTGACTATCATGGCTTGTACCAACCTGTGCCCAAACAAACTCCCCTAAAGAGAACTGCACATTCTAAGAACTGTAATAATTATGATAGTTAAAAATAATAAGTTGAAATGAGCATTGATTCCACTAAATCCTAACTTTATCTATTTTTTTATTATTGACTTCATAAAACTTTTACTGGAACAATAATCAGTTTACCCTTGTGCCTTAGTTCTTCGTCATTTTTTTTTTAAAACATCAGACAGATGTGATAATTATTAGAGACATATAACGACAAAAAAAGAGGCAGGAGAACAAGGGGCTTGAATAATTTGGAAATTATAATTAAATACCAGATAATAAGAATTTGCTTTTGCATGAACAATGACCTATTAGAAAACAATATGAATTTTATCCTATTAAATATATTGTCAGAGTTACAAAGGTGTTAGCAATTATATAAATACCCAGGTTCTAGGGGCATTTTTATCTCTTTATAGTGTATTTACAATTTGATCTCTGATTTCGGATATATCCAAATCATAAGTACTTATTATTTCTCTCTCTTTTTTTTAACCTAACATCTACATGTAATATTAAATTGATAAGATAATTTATCCTTAATAAGTGTAGTTTCATTATATCACTGCCGGATTTTGTCATCTGATAAATGATAGAATTCACATTTCGACCTATACCAAGAAAGTACTATATACTGCTAAAGATTTTATTGAGAGTTTAGGGCTAATAGCCCTCACAGAGTTTTCTTTCTGCACTCTCCTTAGTCAAGAAAAAACATCGTCCAATTATTTCTTCAACTTGGAAAGAAGAAATAGACCTTGGATGAGAGAATTCTATAAATTTTTGGTTATTTTCAGGAAATGTATCACTAATATCATAGTAACCTACAGAACAAATTCAAAATCTTGGAGTCAAAGGCTCTTTTGAACTCATTAAGATGTCCATTATTGATACCACTGTTAACTTCTTGGTGAGGTTAATTTCCCTACCCACCCTATGAGCATTTTGATATAAAAAGATATACAAACAAATAATAAAACAATCCCTAAAACAAATGAAAAATTGAATATATAAACTTTTAAAATGAGTAAGCATAGACAATTATAAATCTCTACATATTTGTTTTTTACTTGCAAGAAAATGTTATTTTAAAACAAAGAAATCAATCTTTAGAAATATGATAGTTTCCTAATATCAATATCCAGTCATAATTCAAATTTCTCCACTTATTTCATAAAGTCATTTTGACTGTTGATTTATTGGAAATTACATCAACCAATCCTCATTTATGTTAGTCTCTTCACTCTCTTTTTTAATCTATAGGTGTCCCCAACTCTTTTTTTGTGTTGGAAATTTATGTAGTAAAGAATGCAGAACTGTATTCTGTACTAAAGAATTCTCCACATGCTCTTTGTTAGACGCGGCTAATTACTTCCCCATGATGTGGCTTAATACAGTCCTTTGACTTTTTTTTTTTTTTTTTTTTTTTTTTTTTTTTTTTTTAGTTTTAGAGCAGAATACTTGATCAGATTCATGTTTGGTTTTCTGACATAACAAAGTCATAGGTAATGGTGTGTACCTCCTATTGTACCATATCAGAGTTGCATAATACCTACTTATTTCTTTCTTTATACTTTTAAGATTAGTCAGAGGTTTCAGATGTCATCATCCCAATTCATTCAATAGTTAATTATAGCCTAACACCTCACTTGGTCAGGCTGACAGTAGACGGATACAAACTACAGATGCTGCTGGAATTGGTTGGTGATGGGCCCAGAGATAAATACTCAAACATGTGCACTGGATGATGACAAATGGAGAAATTGACTTCTCATGTGCCTTACAACCCACTAGAATTATGATTTTTAAATTCTCTACATCTATCCATCTAAAAGTTATGTATTCCATAGGTAATTTTTTTAATTTTTTTTTAAATTTTTTATTTATTTATGATAGTCACACAGAGAGAGAGAGAGGCAGAGACACAGGCGGAGGGAGAAGCAGGCTCCATGCACCAGGAGCCCGATGTGGGATTCGATCCCGGGTCTCCAGGATCGCGCCCTGGGCCAAAGGCAGGCGCCAAACCGCTGCGCCACCCAGGGATCCCTCCATAGGTAATTTTTTATATCAAAACATGCATAAGCCTGATAAGCAACTCATGTATGTATATATATTATATTATCCAGGATCCAGACAAACAGAACCAATAGAAGATAAACAGATATATATATAGATAGATATATAGATATATAAAAAGTATATATAAACAGATATATAAAAGATATATATGTTATATTCCCTTACATATTTATAAAGACTAAGAAGATAAGGAAGTCTTCTCTGCAAGCTGGAGGTGCAGGGAAGTCGGTGGTGGGAATTAAGCCCAAGTCCAAGAGCCTAAGAACCAGGGGACCAATAGTGTAAATTCCACTTAGAGTCCAAAGGTCTGAGAACTAGGAACATAGATATCCAAAGTCAGAAGAAGATGGAAATCCCAGCTAAGTTAGACAGCAAATTCACCCTTCTTCTACCTTCCTGTTCTATTCAGATCCTCAAAGGATTGGATGATGACCACCCACAGTGGTCAGGGCATCTTTTTTACTCAGACTATTCATTCAAATGGTAATCTCTTCTAGAAGCACCCTCACAGATGAACTCAGAAATAACATTTTACCAGATACCTAGGCATCTGTTATCCTTGTCAAGGAGACACATAAAATTAACCATCAAAAGTGTACTTACATATAATTTTATTTAGTATTTCTTGTAGGAGGTAAGCTCTTTGAGGTGAACTTAGTGCTCTTGTATATAATTTTTATTATATTTTGGAATAACATTTTATTTGAACATGTCACTGCAAATTCCACAGAAAATACCATCTGATACAATTTTCATATTGCACACAAATTTTCAATTATATCTTATGCTTAAATTAGTGAGATAGTGCTTATTAGCCCAATATATTTATTAAGTATCTCTTAAATTCCAAGACTTCTTTTTAGCATGTAGGATATATAGTAAAAATGCAATAAAAACCTCCTGCCCTAAAAAATAGCCTATATCTGTGGGTTTTTCTATTTTGTAAAAGTCTCATTCAATTGAATAGCATTCATATATTTTATATTTATAATATATATGTTTATTATATTATATATATAGTATTATATATTACACACATTTATATGTTATATATGATTATAAGTGATTAATGTCTAAGCATATTGACCTTGGACAATTCAAATTACCTCTACAATTTTATTTTCTGAGGGCTCTAAAGACAATGAAGACCTAGGAGAAATTCTTTGTTTCAGTATTAAGGAGAACAGCATATTAGCACATATCTAGTTAAAATACATGAGAAATCTTACTATTAGAATGTAAGTTCTAATGCCCTGCTCTCAAGACAATGTAAAAGAAAAACATTATTCTAACACATTTTTTCACCTTTCATTACTTTAGACCTTGACAATACTCATGTTTCTCCAAATTGTGTATGTAATTAACATTTATTTAAAGGTTATGTATAAATGTTTACATGTATCATATTAAATTTAACTAATGATTACCGAGAATATTAAAAATGTTTGTGCCACTGCTGTGACAGTCTTGGACTGAAAGACCATGAAGAGTCAGTTTATTATTGATTCATTAACTCAGTCAGACTTTAGTTTTCAACTGTAATACTTGCTTCCATAGACTTTTCAGTATGAAAAAAAAAATATGTGAAAGGTATAAGGCTCATGAAGCTCACATGACAATGGTTAGGACTGAATTAAGCAGCCAAACCTTGAGCTGAGGCAGTGTAGAAGGCTGTGCTTTGATGCATATATTGCTCTTTTAAAAAAAATCTGTTTCCAGGGGTTCCTCGGTGGCTCAGTCAGTTAAGCATCTGACTCTTGATTCTGGCTCAGGTCATCATCTCAGGGTCTTGAGATCAAGCTCCACATGGATTCTGGACTGAGTGTGAAGCCTGCTTAAGGTTCACAGTCTCCCTCTGCCCCTCCCTGCTCTCTCTCTCTCTCTCTCTCTCTCTCTCCCTCTCAAAAAAAATTCTATAAATAATAAATAAATCTGTTTCTTTCTGGGTTAAGCAATTACAAAAAAAAATAATAATTCAATTGCCACTCTTGGAATAGCACAGGAGAGGACAGTAAGTCTGTGGGCTAAAGAACATAGATGTCTTACATTACAGAGAGAGAAGACAGCAGAATAACCAAAATCAAAGAAAGAAACAGAGGAAGGAATAGGGCAGGAGAAAGAGAATTTTTTTTCTTGGAATAAAAGTAGGGTTGATGTCTAGTTATACTGTTAAAATATTTAAGCATAAAAATGTTTCATATCAGTTGCTAAGTAGTTGCTCCATGAATCACCAGAGAGACCACATTAACTCAGATTGCTCTAGCTCCTCTCCCTAGATCCTTAGAATTACCCAAGATCTAACAATTAAAGGGTAATATTGTGGTACCAGGGTAGCTCAGCAGTTGAGCATCTGCCTTTTGCTCAGGGTGCGATCCGGGGTCTGAGGATTGAGTCCCACATCGGGCTCCCTGCATGGATCCTGCTTCTCCCTCTGTCTGTGTCTCTGCCTCTCTCTCTCTCTCTCATGAATAAATACATAAATCCTTAAATGTATATCTATATACAAGACTTTCAGTGTTCTTTCAATTATTCTGAACAAATCATTTTATTTCTGTATGACACACACACAGAGGGCAAAATGAGGTGAGGAGCATATTACTGAATGTTGACCACACTCCACTTTCACTTGTTTATTAACTTAAAAAAAATCCACACTCAGTATTTTTTAAAAAGAAATACTATTAAGAAAATATCAGATTAAATTCAAGAGTATTTTATTTAATACCTATGCCAGGTGCTATACTAGTCAGTAAAGGTAGAAAAATAATTATGGCATGGTTCCTGTCCTCAAGGAGTTCAAATATATAAGATTGGAATGGCCCAGTAAAATGCTATCAGCCTGGATGACAGAAGTAGACAATTGTTTCACGGGGTCACTTAACTCACACTAGGAACAGGAAAAAAGAAACAGTATTGAGGAATTTCAAAGAGCAAGTGAAACTTCAATGAACAGAAGACTTGTAAAGTAAGCCAGGGGGACCCGAGTCTCTCTGGTTTTAACTGCACACTCCCCTTCACGTGACACTGATCTTAAGAGAAAGCAACCATCATGGTTCTTCAGGCCTCCCAGTGGAGGGATTTAAGCCAGACTAATACTCCTTGTTCTGACCCATTTCCCTAGACTCCTCATTTATTCCTCTCCAAGGAAGGAGAAAGTGAGTTATCCGATTAATGAGTTTGGAAGAATGTTCCTCTTTGGAGCAAGACTGCATTATGGACAGATGTGTTCTGGCCTGCTTTCTCAGCCTGGTGGTGAGCTTAGGGAGCTGGCGATGCTCTGGTGGAGCAGCTTGCAGTTCTTCCAGTAACTGGGTAAATAAGTTTGTCCAATTCTAAGAGGTATTCTCAAGTCCTTTGGCTGTGTATCTAAGCCATGTCCTTTACTCCTTTGATCTATTTTTTATTAGCAGTAAAGCTGACAATTTGGTCCCCATCTAACTGACTCTTGTGTCTATTTCTAAATTCATTCCAAGTATGAGGCAGTAAAGAAGGATGTTATTTAGGGACTCATTAAAACTACAACCGTCACTTCCAGTATATTCTCTTAAGTGGTTAAACACATACAATTTAGTTTTGGTGATTAGTTCAGAAGCCTAGAACTTGATTCAAATTACAATTTAGGTCCTGATAGCATCTCTTTTCCAGGGTCATGGCCAAGAAAGACACATCTAGCAAGAGCTACAATTTTAAGTTAATGCATTTATTCTCTCAGCTTGACTCTCTTGATAGGTCAAAAAATAACAAATAATACAAATCTATCAACACTGAAAAATAACCATTAGCACTTGCAGTATTGCTCATGCATTCATTGCGTTATTGTTTTTGTTGGCTCCAGCTGCTGTAATAAAGTACCATAGACATCATGCATTTAATTTTCTCACAGTTCTGGAGGCTGAAATTCTGAGATCAAAGTACCAGCATGGTCAGTCTCCAGTGAGGCCTCCTGTCCTCATTTGTAGACAGCTGCCATCTTGCTGTGCTCTCGCATGAGGTCTTTGTATACACAGAGAAGGAAAGGGAGTAGGCACTCTGGTGTCTTTTCTATAAGGACAGCAGTCCTGTACGATCAGATCCACAGTGTTATGTCCTCATTTTACCTTAATTACCTCTTTATAGGCTCTATCTCCAAATCCACTCACATTGGAAGTTAAGGGCTTCAACATATAAGCTTGGGGAGTGGGGTACACAATTTAGTACACAGAAATTACCTTTGTAAGAGTAATGATGACCAATTCATCTTTATTAATCACTTTTCCCGGACCAGTCTGTGCTGTTTAACTTTAATCCTTAATCTTATTGTATTATTATTATCTATTTCAGAAAACGAAATTAAAATTAAAGAAATTTCAGTAACCTGTCCAAGATAACTCCGTGACAGGATTAGAATATAGATCCTGCAATCAAATGCTGTCATTCTTTGTTATCTCTCAGCCCGGGTTGGTTCATATTCCCTGTATACTTCCATTTGCCTGTTGCTAGGGATTCAAAGACATGGGGTCTGCCTTTGTGAGTGGGAAGAAATGCAAACAAGCAATGATGAATAATATGTTAATCAATTGCTTCAATGGTATTAAGTCCAAATGTTTTACACATATACTACTTATTTTCTCCTTTTCTTTTTTTTTAGCCTTTTCTAAGCAAAAATACTGTCCATGATAAAGGCTGGAAAGAACATAGTACTCGCATACTCAGGCAACAGCGAATGTTAGTGTCAATTACATGGATTTCAAACAATAAATGGGCAGCAATAAATAGGAATGTTTCCAAGATAATAGCACAGTGCTGGGTATTTGGACAAACAACAGTCTCAGTAAATTACTCATGTAAGTCATAGCACATTAATAAATTTTATCTATGCAATATAAAAGTTAGGATCTAGAATTTTTTTTTTCACTTTTTCCTACTCTGGGGCATTGCAACCTACTAAAGCTGCGTGTATGTTTGAGCAAATTAATAGATTAATTTGTTTACATATTTGCTTATTTAATTTCTTATTACTGATACTGCAGGCATTGTAAGAGTAAATAAATCCTACAAATTCCTAATTTATGCCCAGGGATTAATTTGTTCACTAAAGATGTCCAATATGTTCTTGCTTTGAGGCTGTAACACTGCTACAGATAGAGACAAAACTGAATATTTCTGTTGTCTCCTATTAGCTTATTTTCATTTCCTTCTAATATCCCTATATTTGACTAATTATATTTGGATTTGTTCACAAATCAATTTATTTTGATTAAGTAAAAGGAGATAATTCCTAGGTTATTTTAATTAGTATTTTTAACAAACATCTGTCTTCCTAATGGAGACCTTTGCATGACCCAGCAAAACAACATGCTATCAATTAGAATTAATATTATTCAAATAGATCGTATAGAGGCAACAGCAGAAAAAAATAGAGCCCGGATAAATAACTTTCAAGCCAGTGCTGATAAGAGGTAAGAAAAAATAAAACAGATGTGTTTCATTCCTTTTAGTTTTCCTCCCAATGTGAGTAAATAGCCCCACAGAATATGCTATTTTGACAATCCTCACAGAAATTTTCTTTAAAAGATGGTTTCTGAAGAGGTAAGCTAGGAGATTTTAGAATAAATTATATTTTTATTTTCTTCTTGGAAAAACAATATTACAATCAAAATTGATATACTCTTTCATTGAATTGAATCTCTTTGTAGAATCCTTCCCAGAGTTGCCTCTACTTTATCATTCAGCAGTAGACTCTCTGCCCCACTGCCCTCTGTTTCTCCTTTAGCAGAGCACCACTTCTGTTCATAGATCTTCAACCAGAACAAAAGCTTAGCCTAAAATGGCTTGGATATAATTCAGACCGGAGAGGCAGGAAGTACTGTGAACTTTTAAAGCATTTTCACAACAAAAATGCACATTTCGAATTGGAAATTTCTGTAAGATAAGATAAGGCCCATAGTGTTCTTTTATTGATGCACTATGCAATGCAATTTTTATACTCTCCTATCTCCTGTAATAGAAAATATGACCTGGAGCTACACATAACACCGGTATTTGGAACCATTACAGGCCTTTGTAAAGTGTATTATGCCTTGGTGATACATTCAGAAGAAATCCAAAAGCATATAAATCTAACTATTGCCCTTAAACTACACCTTTGGGTGAGATTTCAAGTTTTCAGAATCTGAATGTTTCTTACCAGGCTAGAATTTTAGAACCATTGGCTATTCCTCAAATGAATGTTTGACCTCTCCCCAGACAGGAACAGGAAGGGATAAGAGAATGGCATAAAGATGGAAAAGCTATTTTTATAACAGAGGCACCATAGTAATATTAAAGAATCTATCATCTATACCTATAAGTATGCATGCGCGCAAACACACACACATTCATGAAAATGCACACACATAAAGCCCTTTATCAACCTTTCTCACTGTTCTGGTTTACTTTTCTAACTACTGCCTTTTACCACTTGATATATTGAATATGTATTAATTTGTTTTGTCTTATTCACCCACGTATCTGCATGTACTGACTGACACATAGTAGGTGTTTAATAAACATCTATGAATAATGAATAAAGTGCATATGGAAGGACACTATACCACTTTCCCTTATTCCATCATATACTGTTTCTAAAGCACAAGCTAAATATCAATTTATTTGATTTTTAAGCATCTTGGCAATTGTGCATCTACTGGATGCCCAATACCTGTTTGATAGCTGTGAGGCTGTAAAGAGAATTAAGACAAGGAACTGTCAAATGTATGGCTTTACTGAAATCTCTCTTCTGTTTGAATTTGCCTTATTTCATCATTTGTCAATGCAGAAATCCTCAATATTACCACAGTATTAGATAATTAGGCAATAAATAGAATTTTCTTGCTTATTAGGGAAAATGACAAAAATATAAACAAACCAACCAATTGGCTAGTTTTTTTCAAGTGCATAAATACATGTTGGTAAATTTATATAAATGTATAACTAATAAAATTTTATTAGTAAGGGGATCCCTGGGTGGCTCAGTGGTTTAGCACCTGCCTTTGGCCCAGGGCGCGATCCTGGAGTCCCGGGATCGAGTCCCACAACGGGCTCCCGGCATGGAGCCTGCTTCTCCCTCCTCCTGTGTCTCTGCCTCTCTCTCTCTCTCTCTATGTCTATCATAAATAAATAAATCTTAAAAAAAAATTTATTAGTAAAAAAAAAAACATATGGAGAATCATGAATTGTTTGGATTGGAGATGTGGTAATAACTATAAAATAACATGTTAAGATTTCTTCAGTGAAATTTCTAGATTACAGGAAAAAATTTAAAAACCTTTACATTATCGATCAATGTTTGTGATGCAAAAACTGCAGATGTCGGTATAATTTGATTTGATCCATTTAAATTAGAAGGGTGACTACCTATCGTAGATGAAATTGATACAGTTATGACTAAAGGCAGAAACATTTCCTTTTAATGAAAGACCTTCTAAGGATTTTTCTATATTATCAGCCCATTATTTTTAGATAATAATTTCCTTTTAACTATTTATATGTTATGTTATTCTCCCAGATATATTTGTGTTTCTCCTAACATAAATGCTAGCACATAATAGACTCATAATCTTAAAACCACACTTTGACTTACTTCTATGGTTTATAATTGTGCTTATGTTTAAATTTATACTGATATCATATACCACATGAATTTTAAATATTTGACTCCATTTCATAGGTTTTAAAAATATAAATATTATTAATAATATTAATATAATATAATTGATTATATGATTATAAGTAACCTAAATTTATTCAATTAAAATAAGTGCTATAAATTTGCATAATTCAGGACTAAAACTCATTATTAAAAATATTTATTTTAAAAAATATTTCTTTTATGTTTTTTTCACTTTTTCCTAAGATTACATGCCTACATTTTGAAGTAAATATTTTAGTATGAGTAAAATATTTAAATGAGATCCTTAGATTTGTTTTAAAAATAAGGAAAATCATTCAAAACACTTATTCTAAAATATATTTAACTGATCAATAATAAAAATTAGTTTTCAAAAATATGACTGAATTGAGTTTACTATTGATAAAAATAGTTTTATTAAAGGTAAGGTGCAGAAAGAGGTCAAAGATTGCATTTAAAAATAAATATATCATAAAAGTAGACATATTTATTTATTTAATTATTTTTAAAGATTTTATTCATTTGATACATTGAGAGAACACAAACAGGGGAAACAGGAGGCAGAGGGAGAGGGAGAAGCAGGCTTCCTCCTGAGCAGAGAGGTGGACATGGGGCCAGATATGGGGCCAGACATAAAGCCAGACATGAGGCAAGAAATGGGGCTCAATCCCAGACCGTGGGATCATGACCTGAGCCAGAGGCAGACACTTAACTGACTGAGCCACCTAGGCAGCACTAGGCAGTAGATGTAATGGGGAACGTGGGTGGCTCAGTTGGTTAAGTGTCTGCCTTTGGCTCAGCTCATGATCCCAGGGTGCTAGGATCTGGGGATCAAACCCTGTTTCTCCCTCTCTCTCTGCCATTCCCCTTGTTTGTGCTCTGTCTTTTAAATAAATAAAATTTTTAAAATATAAAAACAAATAAAAACGTTCATAAGTGCCTTACCAAGGTTAATTATATTTTTTGCACATCACTAAAAAATATTAGTATAGAAATTAATCTTTCAAAAGAACACAGTGGTCACTACATGTGCAGGTAAGAATTGCAAAGCTGCTTGTTACTGCAGGTGTCAAAGTTTTGCACTCCGGGTTAAATACCTGTGAAGGGCTCCAGGGCACACAATATTCCTTTTTGTGTGCATTCTTAACTTTTCAGACTATGTTGAGTAAAGGGTAGAGAGATCAAAGAAAAGGATAATGCATAATAAAAGGCATTTGTGGTACATTATGTAATTGTCACACGTGCTATCAAAGTTTTCTATACACCAGTTTGAAAAAGTTGAGAAAATTAGTTTATAAAACCTATGGAAGCATTGCTCAATTTGTATATATATATATTTTTTAAGATTTCATTAGAGGCAGAGGGAGAGGGAGAAGCAGGCTCCCTGCTGAGCAGACACTCTCACCTCAACCCCTTCCCCCTCCCCTTCCCCCCCAACAACTTGGGGTTAGACTCCAGGACCCTGGGATCACAACCTGAGTGGAAGGTAGATGCTTAACCACTTGAGCCACCCAGGTGTCCCTCAATTTGTATATTATTACAGGCAACTTTGACACTGGGGCTATTCAGTGTTTCTGAATATTCAGTGTTCTAACTCTTCTTTTTCACCTTTGGCAGTATAATTGATTAGTACTTTCCTTAAGCATTTTGAAGATATAAACCATTGTCTTTCTGAGCCCAATCATAGTCCTTAAAAGATGTCAATTGTCAACCAAATTTCTCCTCCTCCCTCTTCTACTCTTCTTCCTTTTTCTCTTTCTCTTCCTTTCTCTTTCTGATTCTGTATCTCCATCTTTCCTCTCAAGTAATGTTTACTCTCTCTCTCAATTGTTTTCAAATTGCCTAGAAGATATTTTTTTTTGTTTAGCAACATCACAAGGATGGAGCAGGGGACAATCAATATTCCCTTTCCGATAAGTGAAGGAAATGGGAAAGAAAGACACAAATTACTCACAGTATATCTACTGATGAAAAAAATATGCAAAATGCTATATACAAAATTAGCTTAATGACTAGAAAAGTATAAGTGTGAAGCTCAGTGAGTAGCTCAGTGAGTTAAGTGACTGACACTTGGTTTCAGTTCAGGTCATGATCTCAGGGTTATGATCGTGCCCTGCACCAGGCTCTATGCTTAGCAGAGAGTCTGCTGGAGATTATCTCCCTCTTCCTCTGCTCCTCCCTCTGCTCACTCTTTCTCTCTTTCATTCTCAAATAAGTACATAAAATCTTTTTACAAAAAAAGCATTAGGTAGTATAGAAAAAGTATTGAGAAGAGGGGCACTTGGGTGTCTCAGTTGGTTAGGCATCAGATTCTTGGCTTGGGCTCAGGTCATGATCTCAGGGTCGTGGGATTGAGCTCCAATCTGGCTCCATACTCTGCATGGAGGCTGCTTGGGATTCTTTTCCCCTCCCTCACCCTCTCCCTCTGCTCCTTCCCCCACTCATCCTCTCTCTCCTTTCCCCCTCTCTCTCTCCCTCTCTTTCTCTCTCTCTCTCAAATAAATAAATAAAATCTTTTAAAAAATAACAGTATTGACAAGAATCAACAACTATATAACTCCTGCTAACAGACTATTTCAAGTGTAGAGATTATCATGAATAGGTATTTTCTTTTATATTATTTTCTGTTGTTTCAAAAGACTCAATGAGGATGTATTTATTTTTAATTTGAAAAAAGTATTTTTATAAATAGTAACAAGACACCCCACTTTGTAATTTGTTCAATATATTGCAGAGTTAGAAAATGTCTTTCTACTTTCGCTCAAAAATCATTCATCATAAGAATATAATTGTCTTCAAAAAAGTATCATTATCTTCAATTGTGAAAAGTTGAGAAGTGAAAATGCAGACTTACAGAAAAAGATTTTTGTAATTTGTAATGATTCTGTAATTAAAAAAAATAATTAATGAAAGGAAAATTCAAGTGGAGAATTTAGTTCAGGGGTTTAAAACACTATTACAGTCTTAAGAACACACACTTCTTTCAAGTTACTGTCTGTTTTCAGAGGAAGATGAGGTCTGCTTTCTATGTCATTAGAATTGTTTGGAGGGAAAATAACTGAAGATGCTCAACAATAGATCGAATAATGTGATAACACATGGGTAGGAAAAGGATTCTAAGCAAAATAAACAATGTCATTTGCATTTGCAAGAGAAGAAGAAAGTATATTAATAAATTAACAAGAAAAATGAGATATTGTTAAAGAATGCATAACTAAAAACAAATTATATAGTATATGAATATAGAAAGGCAATTATAGAGTCTTCCTTTGTTGGATCTAAAAAACAAAATAATTAACTTTGTCCTCGATGACTTAGATGTTAGCAATGTGTTTGCATAGCATTTCCTTGATTGAAATGAAAATATCTTTAACATGAAAGCAGCACATAAAATATAAATTTAGACTAGAGAAAAAAATAAGAAGGTAAATGTGGTTAACAACATCACTTATAGACTGCTGCTAATATTTCAATGAGTGACATACATACACCAAACTAATATATCTCAGGAATGGTAAACCAGGGTGAAACCAGCTATTTGGCAAGAAAAAATATGTTTCTCAATTTTTTAAACAAGGTCTTCAACAATAGGGCAGCCCCGGTGGCTCAGAGGTTTAGTGCCGCCTTCAGCCCAGGGTGTGGTCCTGGGGACACAGGATTGAGTCCCACGTTGGGCTCCCTGCGTGGAGCCTGCTTCTCCCTCTGCCTCTCTCTCTCTCTCTCTCTCTCTCTCTGTGTCTCTCATGAATAAATAAATAAAAATCATTTAAAAAAAAAGTCTTGAACAATAATTGTAAATTTTATTCATGTAGGTGGTACATTTTTTCTTAATATTCTTACATTTTATATCTATATTTTTCTGCTTTATGAATGGGTTATTATATAACCTAATTAGTCATTTTTATGTAGAAGAAATTTCAGTCTATAATATAGTAGTTTATTGAGGCAATATTTAATTCAAATCTTATAAAATGTTTTATTTTATCAAGTATTCAAATTTATTAATGTAGTGTTATTTAATGTATTTCCTTAAATTTTTGTTATTCATATGTCTTTAAAGAACTAATATTGGTACTCTAAAACTGCTTTTACACAGTGTATTATTCATTTATTTGTTTAGTTTGTTTTTTGATTAGGTATCTTGGTCAACTTTTTTCCTACTTATTATTTCTATGTTATTATTATTTCTATTTTATTATTTCTAAGGCTGCTGTTCAAATGCTACCTATTTTCATTGTGTGGTTCAAATAACACTCAGATTTTTCTTTGCAACAAAATTTTCTGGAAATTGATGGTTCCCAAACTTTGTGCCTAAGTAGTCATACTTTCAAGAGAGTTAATGCATTATCTGGGCTTCAGTGGTATTCTAAAAATGAATCTACTGGAGAAGGGAGGCAATAATTAAATGATACGAGTCTTGTGACTCAGACTCTGTGTTACAACTCTAAGACTGTCAGTGAGCTACTGGCAAGGAATCTCTGAATGGCATTCTCTAGACAGTGAAGCTCACAGAACTGTATTTCAATTTCAACTCCATGTCCTTAATCATTTATGAAAATATGATATAAGATAAAATCTCAAGATAAAACCAGAGATCATAGGGATTATATTTTGGTCTTTCTCTGTCTAGATACAAAGTCATTTTATTACAGATGCATATCAAATTGGGCTCATAATAGGTACTCTCTACAATATTATACTGCTTGCAAAGTTTCTTGTTCTAGGGAATTGTAAATTGATAATTTGATGGCTTGTCTCAGTATCCTTTCATGTATTAAATTTAAGCTGGCAAGTCAAGAATTACTAAATTATTCCTATTTCTCTTCTAATAGTTTAAAATATGCATACATATTCACAGATTATTTTAAAAAATAAATGTAAAGATAGAAAATAAAAATAGCTAAGACTACAGAGTGTTATTCACATAACATATTGTTTTGAATCATATATTCAATGCATATATTACCTCATTTCCAGAAAAGGAAACTAAGGCACACAGAGGTTACACAGTATGCCTAAATTCACAAAGCTAGTCAATGTTGAAGCCAGAATTCTAGCCCAGCAATCTTGTTCCACCACATTATACAACTCCCACTGCAGTCATACTTTGTAGTCATATGGAACCTTTATTGTCACTCAAAAGCATGCATTATCCATTGTATTGCTGATTTTAGTAAGTAAGAAAAAATGGAAGAGTAGAAAAATCCACCAAAGCAGAAACCTCAAAAATTTGTTTGAAAAATGTTTGTAACATTCACTTAAGCATTTAATTACAGAATGCATTTTATTATTGTTAACAGAAAAATACAGGATGCTCAGATAAGTTTGGGCATACTTGGGACATGTTTATACTCAAACACATTTTGCTGTTTATCTGAAATACAATTGAATTGGGCATCTTGTATTTTTGTTGACTAAACATGGCAACCTTAACCTCATAACCTGTTAGATATTACAGATCATGAAAAAAACTCAACCTAGGTAACAAAAACACTTTGATGAATTATGTCACATAGCTTTAACATTTATAAACTTGAATATTTCTCAATTATATGCTTTAAAACTGTTGTAGTTTTAAATCAAATAAAAAACATCTGGGGTGCCGGGGTGGCTCAGTAGGTTAAATGTCTGCCTTCAGCTCAGGTCATGATCCCAGGGTCCTGGGATCCAGCCCCACATCAGGTCTCTGCTCAGCAGGATGTCTGTTTCTCCGTCTCCCTCTGCCTCTTCTCCTCCTTGTGCCCTTTCTCTCACTCACTCTCTCTCAAATAAATAAATAAAATATTTAAGAAAAACAAAAACCACCTAAATCAGTGCTCAACTGTCATTTACAGCAAAAGGCACAGAAAGCAGTTTGCCATGGTTTATAACACTCAGAATCAACAGATAAATTTTTTTAAAACCTAGGTATATATTAATATATATAAATATATATGTGAATATATATAGAATATACATGTATACATATATATATTCATACATATGAATGTATCTAGAATATTTATATATGTAGAAAACACATAGTTGAGCTAAAGAAACAAAATGTGTCTACATATCAGAACTGGAAAAGACATTCTAAATTCCCATAAGACAGAGGTCAATATCATCTATGCCTCAAATTTGGAATGTGGGTTTGAAACTTGACATGTAGGCACTGGAAATGTGGCAACATAAGAGAGGAAGAAGCCTGACACATAAGAAAGGATGCTCTCACTGGCAATAAAAAAATGCAAATTAAACAATAATAAAACAGGATCTCATGCTCTCGATATGGGCAGAATTTTAAAATTTGACAATATTAAGTGTTAGGAGGGATGTAGAACAAAAGCAACTTTCATATACTGCTGATGGAGCCTACTTGGGAAAATAATAGAGAAGAGCAATTAAGCAATATCTTATTTTATTGAAGGTATAAATAGTAAATATCAAAGCAGTCTTTGACCTATTTCCATATGGTAGGATAACTATAATAGTTTTGAATGTACCTTTGTCGAGTGGTAGCTAAATTGATTTATGTTATATTTAAAACTTTGGATCCCCTAATTATTTGAAAATAATGATTAAAAAATAAATTAAGAGAGAGGATATCTTTAAACAACTACTAGAGGAAAATTTCTCTAAAAATAATTAAATTGAGTTTCCAGATCGAAAGGGAGCTAGAGATAATGAAGCAATTCTGAGGGAAAAGTATTCTCAATCTAGAATTCAAGCCAACTATACCATAAAGTGAGTAGAAACATATACTATCATATATTATATCTAATAACAGTTTTACCCGAGAAAGACAACGGGTGTTGTGTACTACTGAAAGGAGGATGTGAAAGTGAGGAATAAGCAAGACCTGGGAATGCAGGAAGCAGGGGTCCTAGTGTAGGTGAGAAGTGAAATACATTCCTAGACTGATGATTTAAGGGAAGTCCCAAGATAAGATTTGTCCAGTGAGGATAGTGAACGTGGAGTCTAAATTAGAACATAAAGTCAGAAGGCTCTATGAGTAATATTCTAGAGTAACAAATGAATTAATAGATAACATGATGCAATTAATTGTTCTAGAATTACTTCAGGACATTTAAAGTCCAATGAGTGAGACAGCATAGAAACAAAGGCCTGGGCACCTCGTGGCTCCATAGGTTAAGTGTGACTTGAGCCTTCGGCTCAAGTCATGATCCCAGGGTCTGGGATCCAGACCCACATCAGGCTCCCTGCTCAACAGGAGAATCAGCTTCTCCCCTTGTGCCTGCTCATGTGTTCTCTCTTTCAGTCACTCTCTCTTAAGTAAATAAATAAAATCTAAAAAAATAAAATAAAATCTAAAAAAGAAGAAGAAGAAGAAGAAGAAGAAGAAGAAGAAGAAGAAGAAGAAGAAAAAGAAAGAAAGAAAGAAAGAAAGAAGAAAGAAAGAAAGAAAGAAAGAAAGAAAGAAAGAAAGAAAGAAAGAAAGAAACCTAAGGCCCATAAAATTAAAAAGAATTCAAAATTAAGAAAGAAAATTATACTACAATAATTCAGCTTTTGGGACGCTTGGGTGGCTCAGCGGTTGAGCGTCTGCCTTCAGCTCAGGGTGTGATCCTGGAGTCCCGGGATCAGGTCCTACATCAGGCTCCCTGCATGGAGTCTGCTTCTCCCTCTGCCTGTGTCTCTGCCTCTCTTTCTGCGTGTGTCATAAATAAATAAATAAATAAATAAATAAATAAATAAATAAATAATAGTTCGGCTATGGAAAATATTTATACACAAAGATGGATGTTGACACTGAATATTGTTTTTCAAAAAATCATGAAAAAACCTTTTTAGGAGAATTTAGGAATGATTTTCATACTAGAAGAAAGTGAGATGCATTCAATTATATTTAAAAGAGAAGAGCAGTGCAAAACTTAGCAGAATAAAAAACTCTTCCCTTAAGAAAAATTGAGTGAATATTCAAAAAATGAATTCGAAATGGGAAAAATACTGTGTTCAGGGGAACAGAATAGTGCTTAGAAAAATAATTGCAGGAAACTGTCATAATTTGTCATAGTCTTGTAATATTTAAACATAACAATGTGCTTATATTACTTTGAGGGAAAGCGAATTGATTAGAGCTAACAAATGTTTGCAGGATCCTTACAGAAAATATTATAAAGCATTATATATTTATATATATAAATACATAGGAAACCAAAATAAGTGGATAATTACGATTTTGGTAGAGTGATGGTTACTGCTAAGTAGCATATTCACAAAAGTGAATACAATAATCAAAATAAGTGAATAAAAGTTGTTGTATCAAAAGGAATAAGGCAGGCACCTGGGGTGGCTCAGTGGTTGAGCATCTGCCAAAGGCGATACCGGGGTCCTGGGATTGAGTCCCACATTGGGCTCCCCATGGGGAGCCTGCTTCTCCCTCTGCCTGTGTCTCTGCCTCTCTCTCCATGTCTTTCATGAATAAATAAATAAAATATTTTTTAAAAGGAATAAGCCTAAAAGCATAACGGTAAGTCCTAAAAGCAAGGTGCAAACTTATATTTGGAGTATGATATCTTTACTCAAATTTTAAGACCTAGAAAAACTACTATATTTTTGGATACAGACATATATAATACTGGTATCAAAATACATTTGAGAACTACAAAAACTATATGCAACATACTGATTGATTCTTGATAGTAGGAAAGGAAATTGGAGAGAGAATTCATGGAGTTACAATGTAGTTTACAGATTAAATGATTAATAAAACTCCAGTAATAATAAAGAACACAATATTAGGATTTGACAGATCTGAGAACTATAGATTCAGATATTTTTAGTATATTTTTTTCCTATAAGGCCAAAATATTAAAAAATTTAAAACCCTGGAGTCCTATCAGACACAGATGGAGAATTCCTGGTAATTAGAAAATTGGTATTATTGTGGGTAAATGACCAGTTAAATGTGGTGGAAGCAAAAAAAAGAAAAAATTAAAATTAAAAATAAATAAAAATTTTAAAAAATGTGGCGGAAGCATTGGAAGGAGCAGGGATGATGACCATATGGGCAGAAAAAGAAGTGAAAGAAAGCAAAGGATAAGTCTACATATGAATGTATAAAATATATGTTGACTGGGTGCCCACAACACTCGCAGCAAAGTGCTATAGACTTAGTGTATATCATCTATTTTAGGGCTCTCAGGAATATATGTTAATTTGAAGACAAGAAAACCAAAGATGGGGGTGCGGGCAAGACCTCAGAGGAGCAGGGTCTCCAAGTCACCTGTCCCCGCCAACTTACCTGGATAACCTTCAAATCATCCTGAAGACCTACGAATTCAGCCTGAGATTTAAAGAGAGAACAGGGGAATGCTACAGGGACAAGAGTTTGCGCTTCTATCAAGGTAGGAAGACGGAAAAAACAATAAAGAAATAAAAAAGCATCCCAGGGGGAGGGGCCCCGTGAGGAGCTGGGCTAAGGCCAGGGCCAGTGTCCCCAGGATAGGACACCCCATCCCGGAGGAGCAGGAGCTTCACCAACCTTCCCGGAGGGAGAGGCGCTCGCAGGGAGCTCGGGCAGGATCCCAGGGGGGCGGGTATGCCCTCAGGCTCCCGGGGCACTAACAGGACCTGCGCCCCGGGGAGAGCCCCACACCCTGCGGCCGAGCTCCCTAAAAGGCTGCAGCGGGCAGGGCTGGACCCGGGAGCAGCTTGGAGGGGCTCGGGCGGCGGCTCCGTGGAGGGGGCTGCATGGCCGGGATTGCGATTCCAGAAGCGCAGGCCCCGGAGCCCAGGGCGCAGGGGACACAGCCCAGGATCAGGGGCTCCCCCCGGGACAGGCAGAGGCTGGGAGGGCACAGGACAGCGAGGATGCTCTTGCCGCCAGGCAGCCTCGAGCTGTTCAGATCGACGCCCCCCACCCCGGAGTATCCAGGCCCCTGCGGACCGGGACCAGCGGTGGTTACTGCGGGAGCTGACTCTAGGGCTAGAGAGCTGGCCGCTGCCACTGTGGTTGTTCCTCCTGGTGTCACCTTGTACATGGGACTGAGCAGGGACCTCACAGGATAAACAGCTCCCACTGAGCCGTGCAACTGGCAGGGGGCTGGGCAGCTCCCCCAGGTGCACACACCTGAGAATCAGCACAGCAAGCCCTTCCCCCAGAAGACCAGCTGCAAGGAGAGGGGAAAAGCAAGTTATTAAGCCAGTAGGGCTGGAAAGTTCCAGGGGAAGTCAAGGGATTTACAGTATATAGAATCAGAGGATACTCTGCCTTGTTTTCTGTTTTCTGTTTGCTCTCCCCCCACCTTTATTTCTCTCTTTTTCTCCTTTTTCCAGTACACCTTGTTTTTGGCCACTCTACACTTAGCAAAATGACTAAGAGGAAAACTCGCCACAAAAGAAAGAATCAGACACAGTCCTCTCTCCCACAGAGTTACAAAATCTGGATTACAATTCAATGTCGGAAAGCCAATTCAGAAGCACAATTATAAAGCTACTGGTGGCTCTAGAAAAAGCATAAAGGATTCAAGAGACTTCATGACTGCAGAATTTAGATCTAATCAGGCTGAAATTAAAGATCAATTAAATGAGATGCAGTCCAAACTGGAGATCATAACGACGAGGGTTAACGGGGTGGAAGAACAAGTAAGTGACACAGAAGACAAGTTGATGGCAAGGAAGGAAGCTGAGGAAAAAAAAAAGGAAAACAATTAAAAGATCATGAGGATAGGTTAAGGGAAATAAATGACAGCCTCAGAAGGAAAAATCTACGTTTAATTGGGGTTCCCGAGGGCACTGAAAGAGACAGAGGACCAGAAAGTATATTTGAACAGATCATAGCTGAGGACTTCTCTAACCTGGAGAGGGAAACAGGCATTCAGATCCAGGGGATAGAGAGATCCCTCCCCCTAAGATCAATAAAAACCTCTCAACACCTCGACATTTAATAGTGAAACTTTAAATAATTCCAAAGATAAAGAGAAGATCCTTAAAGCAGCAAGAGACAAGAGATCCCTAACATTTACAGGGAGAAGTATTAGGGTAACAGCAGACCTCTCCACAGAGACCTGGCAGGCCAGAAAGGGCTGGCAGGATATATTCAGGGTCCTAAATGAGAAGAACATGCAGCCTAGAATATTTTATCCAGCAAGGCTCTCATTCAGATTAGAAGGAGAGATAAAGCTTCCAAGATAGGTAGAAACTGAAAGAATACGTGACCACCAAACCAGCTCTGCAAGAAATATTATGGGGGACTCTGTAAAAGAAAGAGGAAGCCCAAGGAAACAATTCACAAAAACAGGGACTGAATAGGTATCATGATGACACTAAATTCATATCTTTCAATAGTAACTCTGAACGTGAATGGGCTTAATGACCTCATCAAAAGGCGCAAGGTTTCAGACTGGATAAAAATCAAACCCATCTATTTGCTGTCTACAAAGGACTCATTTGAGACGTAAGGTCACCTGCAGCCTGAAAATAAAAGGATGGAGAACCATGTACCATTCAAATTGGTCCTCAAAAGAAAGCAGGAGTAGCCATCCTTATATCAGATAAATTAAAGTTTATCCCAAAGACTGTAGTAAGAGAAGAAGAGGGACACTATATCATATTTAAAGGATCTATCCAACAAGAGAACCTAACAATCATGAATATTTATGCCCTGAATGTGGGACCTGCCAAGTATATAAATTAATATCCAAAGTTAAGACATACTTAGATAATAATAACTTATACTTGGTGACTTGAACACACTTCTACAATCGACAGATCTTCTACGCACATCTCCAAAGAAACAAGAGCTTTAAATGATACACTGGACCAGATGGATTTCACAGATATTTACAGAACTTTACATCCAAACGCAACTGAATACGCATTCCTCTCAAGTGCACATGGAACTTTCTCCAGAATACACCACATACTGGGTCACACATCAGGTCTTAACTGATACTAAAAGATTGGGATCATACCCAGCATATTTTCAGACCATAATGCTTTGAAACTAGAACTAAATCACAAGAAGAAGTTTGGAAAGATTTCAAACACATGGAGGTTAAGGACCATCCTTCTAAAAGATGAAAGGGTCAACCAGGAAATTAGAGAAGAATTAAAAAGATTCATGGAAACTAATGAGAATGAAGATACAATGATTAAAAATCTTTGGGATACAGCAATACAAGCATCCATCCAAAAACTGGAAAGAACTCAAATACAAAAGCTAACCTTGCACCTAAAGGAACTGGAGAAAAAACAGCAAATAGACCCTACACCCAGCAGAAGAAGAGAGTTAATAGAGATTCAAGCAGAACTAAATGAAATAGAGACCAGAAGAACTGTGGAACAGATCAGCAAAACCAGGAGTTGGTTCCTTGAAAGAATTAATAAGATAGATAAACCATTAGCCAGCCTTATTAAAAAGAAGAGAGAAAAGACTCAAATTAATAAAATCATGAAAGAGAAAGGAGAGATCACCACCAACACCAAGGAAAAACAAACGATTTTAAAAACTTATTATGAGCAGTTATACACCAATAAATTAGGCAATCTGGAAGAAATGTACACATTTCTGGAAAACCACAAACTACCAAAACTGGAACAGGAAGAAATAGAAAACCTGAATAGGCCGATAACCAGGGAGGAAATTGAAGTAGTCATCAAAAACCTCCCAAGACACAAAAGTCCAGGGCCAGATGGCTTCCCAGGGGAATTCTATCAAACGTTTAAAGAAGAAACAATACCCATCTACTAAAGCTGTTTGGAAAGATAGAAAGAGATGGAGTACTTCCAAACTCATTCTATGAGGCCAGCATCACCTTAATTCCAAACCACACAAAGACCCCACCAAAAAGGATAATTATAGACCAATATCCCTGATGAACATGGATGCAAAAATTCTCAACAAGATACTAGCCAATAGGATACAACAGTAGATTAAGAAAATTATTCACCATGACCAAGTAGGATTTATTCCCGGGACACAAGGCTGGTTCAACACTCATAAAACAATCAATGTGATTCATCATATCAGCAAGAGAAAAACCAAGAATCATATGATCCTCTCAATAGACGCAGAGAAAGCATTTGACAAAATAGAGCATCCATTCCTGATCAAGACTCTTCAGAGTGTAGGGATAGAGGGAACATTCCTCAGCATCTTAAAAGCCCACAGCAAATATCATTCTCAATGGGGAAGCACTGGGAGCCTTTCCCCTAATATCAGGAACAAGACAGGGATGTCCACTCTCACCACTGCTATTCAACATAGTACTGGAAGTCCTCGCCTCAGCAATCAGACAACAAAAAGACATTAAAGGCATTCAAATTGGCAAAGAAGAAGTCAAACTCTCACTCTTCGCCGATGACATGATACTCTACAAAGAAAACCCAAAAGTCTCCACCCCAAGATTGCTAGAACTCATACAGCAATTTGGCAGTGTGGCAGGTACAAAATCAATGCCCAGAAATCAATGGCATTTCTATACACTAACAATTAGACTGAAGAAAGAGAAATTAAGGAGTCAATCCCATTTACAGTTGCACCAAAAGCATAAGATACCTAGGAATGAACCTAACCAAAGAGGTAAAGGATCTATACCCTAAAAACTATAGAACACTTCTGAAAGAAATTGAGGAAGACACAAAGAGATGGAAAAATATTCCATGCTCCTGGATTGGAAGAATTAATATTGTGAAAATGTCAATGTTATCCAGGGAAATTTACACGTTTAATGCAATCCCTATCAAAATACCATGGACTTTCTTCAGAGAGTTGGAACAAATCTTTGGCGGGGTGTGCGCCGGCACCCCTCTATTTATGGTCTGACACCGAGGAGGGCTATTTATTGTTTAATTTATTCATGGAGGTTCCCTCCCAATGCCCTCGCCTTCTTCTGCCCAGAGTGGGGGGCACCGCTGTGTGTACCCCAGGTCCTGATCCTACCTGTGTCTGTCGGAAGATGGACTTGTACGTGGCTAATTTAAGGGGTGAGGGTGACCGCCACCTGGGCTCTGCGCCTTGGGGGGGGGCGGGTTGGGGGCGGGTTTTAAAGTATTGACCTTGTACAGTCTGCTTGTTGGCTCTGGAGGTGAGGGGTGGCGGCAGAGTCTCAAGACTTTAATTTATTGTAGCAGCGGTGTTTTTGTGATCCTGGTGTGCGTAGGCATCAGGGATGGGGTTTCCTTCAGTTCAGAAGTGATGTCTTGAGATCATATAAAAACCATAGTCTGGAGTCTTTTTAAAAAAAATAAAAATAAATAAAAATCTTAAGATTTGTGTGGAATCAGAAAAGACCCTGAATAGCCAGGAGAATATTGAAAAAGAAAACCAGAGCTGGGGGCATAACGATGCCAGATTTCAGGTTGTACTACAAAGCTTTGGTCATCAAGACAGTGTGGTATTAGCACAAAAACAGACACATAGATCAATGGAACAGAGTAGAGAATCCAGAAGTGGACCCTACACTTTATGGTCAACTAATATTCGACAAAGCAGGAAAGACTATCCACTGGATAAAGGACAGTCTCTTCAATAAATGGTGCTGGGAAAATTGGACATCCACATGCAGAAGAAGCAAACTAGACCATTCTCTTGCACCATACACAAAGCTAAACTCAAAATGAATGAAAGATCTAAATGTGAGACAAGATTCCATCAAAATCCTAGAGGAGAACACAGGCAACACTCTTTTTGAACTTGGCCAAAGTAACTTCTTGCAAGATACATCCACGAAGGCAAGAGAAACAAAAGCAAAAATGATGTGTGGGACTTCATCAAGATAAAAAGCTTCTGCATAGCAAAAGAAATAGTCAACAAAACTAAAAGACAACCTACAGAATGGGAGGAGATATTTGCAAATGACGTATCAGATAAAGGGCTGGTACCCAAGATCTATAAAGAACTTCTTAAACTCAACAGCAAAGGAACCAACAATCCAATCATGAAATGGGCAAAAGACATGAACAGACATTTCTTCAAACAAGACCTACTTATGGCCAACAAGCACATGAGAAAATGCTCTGCATCACTTGCCATCAGGGAAATACAAATCAAAACCACAATGAGATACCACCTCACACCAGTGAGAATGGGGAAAATTAACAAGACAGGAAACAACAAATGTTGCAGAGGATGTGGAGAAAGGGGAACAATCCTGCACTGTTGTTGGGAATGTGAACTGGTGCAGCCACTCTGGAAAACTGTGTGGAGGTTCCTCAAAGAGTTAAAAATAGACCTGCCCTACGACTCAGCAATTGCACTGCTGGGGATTTACCCCAAAGATACAGATGCAGTGATACGCTGGGACACCTGCACCCTGATGTTTATAGCAGCAATGTCCACAATAGCCAAACTGTGGAAGGAGCCTCGGTGTCCACCAAAAGATGAATGGATAAAGAAGATGTGGTCTCTGTATACAATGGAATATTACTCAGCCATTAGCAAAGACAATTACCCACCATTTGCTTTGACATGGATGGACCTGGAGGGTAATATGCTGAATGAAATAAGTCAATCAGAAAAGGACAAACATTATATGGTCTCATTCATTTGGGGGATATAAAAATTAGTGAAAGGGAATAAAGGGGAAGGAGAGAAAATGAGTGAAAATATCAGTGAGGGTGACAAACCATGAGAGACACCTAACTCTGGGAAATGAACAAGGAGTAGTGGAAGGGGAGGTGGGCGGGGGGTTGGGGTGACTGAGTGTTGGGCACTGAGGGGAGCACTTGGTGGGATGAGTACTGGGTGTTATGCTATATGTTGGCAAATTGAACTCCAACAAAAAAATTTAAAAATAAAAAAATAATTTTTTAGAACATAAAGAAAAGAAAACCAAAGATCAAAAATAATAAAATTATCATATCAACTAAAGGATAGAGATAGAATTCAAACTAAATTCCATATGCCATCAACTTCTACATATTTTCTATTCTATTCTGTTGCCATATAGGTCAAAATAGGGCAAATTTACACTGTTCCCAACTCCAGGACTAAAACTTCTCAATTTTTAAGTAAATAAAGAGAACACCCAGCACACACCTGTTGGAATTAGCAAAAAAGTAAGCTAGTGAAAAGAAAATAGTATTAAGAATATCATAAGAGGGATCCCTGGGTGGCGCAGCAGTTTGGCGCCTGCCTTTGGCCCAGGGCGCGATCCTGGAGACCCGGGATCGAATCCCACGTCAGGCTCCCGGTGCATGGAGCCTGCTTCTCCCTCTGCCTATGTCTCTGCATCTCTCTCTCTCTCTCTCTGTGACTATCATAAATAAATAAAAATTAAAAAAAATTTAAGAAAACTGGTTTAAAAAAAAGAATATCATCAGAGAAAATATACTTACAGTACTGTACTGTAAAAGTCCGACTATACGTGGACTCATGCAATTCAAACTCGTGTTGTTCAATGGTCAACTATATATTGATTTCAGGGGTACAACATAATAATTTGACATTTGTATACTTTACAGTGATCACCACAATAAATCAAGTTACCATCCATCCCCATACAAAGTTAACTTTTAGGATTTACTCTCTTGACATCTTTCAAGTATGCACTACAATATCACTGACTATAGTCACCATGCTGTCCGTTAAATCCACCGTCAGAAGTTTGGCAGGTTTTTAAAATGCATAGAGACTCTTTTTCTGGAACTTATTACCAGCTAATAAAAATATTACTGGGTAGTGGTAAGTTAAACAGTGATTTTCTTCCTAAGGCATGGTATTATTCAGACTATCATATGGCAAAAGTATCCGAAAACTTTTAGTGAGCACTGATAGTGAACCAGGAACTGTGGCTTATTCCTGGAAAAAAAAAGAAATAAAGTACACTTTTCCCTCAAGGGCATATAAAGTACCAATTACAAGACAGGATAGCAATTTCTTAAACTGATATTAATGTAACGATAACAGAGAGAAAAGGGGGTCAGTGCAAACACAGTTTTCCAGTTTACCCCAGCCCTGATTGCTATTTAAACTACAGCCTGATCCAAAATAGGGAATGACTCCAGAGCTCCCAAAGGAAGTAAGGTCACAAGAGTCCTTTGGTGTCACATCAGAAGTATGGACTTTATCCATCAGAAATGAATTGCCTGAGCCAATATGCACTATTGTATATATATAAAAAAAAATTGCCTAAGAAAATGTCAAGTGAAAATTTTAAAAATAAAAGAGGTACTTCTAGCTTATTATCAACTGATTTTAAATAACGACAATACTATAATTATATGAAATTTTTAAATTTATATTTTGATTTCTTTTACTGGAGATTATCTTCTGTACTTGTTCACATTTAGCTCCTCTAAAATCTCTAAGAATAGATTTTATTCTTTTTAAAAATTAATTGCAAGAATCATTATTTCTGTTCTGAGTGGGATTGCTATCTAATTATAACATTTCCTTTAAAATTGCGCATCTAATTCTAGTTTTTGAAGAAACGATCGCAAGTATAAAAGAAAATCTTCTTTTATGCATTTTGTTTGATCTGATCAATCACATTAAAATGTAATTACCATACCTCAACTTGTTTTTTTTTAACAACTTTGAGTCACTTTCCACTACCATGCTACATTTTGGTCTAGCTACATCTTTAGACATTTTATGTTAATTACATTATTTTAAAAGTATTTTTTATCTCAAACACTGCTTTGCGTCACAGTACTCAAATCATAAACTTTTTATTTTAGATTTTGTTTGCAGGGATTACAGTGTTCAGGTGTCAGGACATAATCCACTCTTGACGGTTTTGTTACCACATAGTGAAGATGGTCTCTGTGCTTCAAACAGCTTTTTGTACTTTTTCACATTAAATATTTTCTCTATTTCCATATCATTTTGTCCTTTTCCACTGATACTGTGCAGTCTTGCCACTCACAATCAGCTCCAGCCTTTAGCTTTATCGAAAACATCGCCTCAAACATTGCAATGAATTTTCTTTCCAATTTTAATTCTCCTTGCACAAAACAATCTTGAATATCACCTACTTAGTGAAATAGATGTGTCCTGAGCTCTAAATTTTTCAGTATCCTGTCATGTCACCTTGCGGGAGTGACCTAACTTCAGTGTTTGAGCTTCTGCATTGTACGATAGCATGTAGATAATAAAGTTCACATAGGAGCTGTGAAGATAAGATAATTGCACAGCACTGTGTAAATGTGAAGTGTTGTAGGAATAGGACAGGAATGAAATACTAAGTCTCTTAATTTCACTCTGGCTTTCTCATAAATGTGTCTTGCCACTGTGTTCCTACAGCCTCCAATGGACGCATTAAAATTGCTTTGCCAGGACACAAGCGGATAGCAAGTAAGGAGTTATTTTCTTCAGAGTTTTAAGTCTATGTGAAAGGGAAACAAAATACAAGAGGGATAGAATGTAAGGAAAAAACATTTTTTTTTTCTCTAACCAGGAAAGAACATAGGTGGCCTAAGTACCTTGCTATCCTTATCCTCGGCATGAGGTAGAAAGCAAACTAAGCTATGTGCATTTATTTCTTTGCAAAAGAGTCTTCTGTGTCACACAAAGAAAGGTTTGGGGTTCATGGGGACCCGAGTTCAAAGCATCACTGAATCACTCCCTGGCTTTCTAAATGTGATTTAAGTTAGGCACTCTGAGACTCAGTTTCAAAACTATAAAATGAGGAGTAAAGGGGCTGCCTGGGAGGCTCAGTCCAATAAGCTTCTGACTCTTGATTTTGGCTCAGGTTCTGATCTCAGAGTCCTGGGAACCAGTTCCAACCTTGGGCTCTACTCTCAGCAGGGAGTCTGCTTGAGGATTCTCTCTCTCCTTCGCCCTCTGCCCCTCCCCCTGCTCACTCTCTCAAATAAATAAATTAAAATATAAATAAATAAAAAATAAATAAATAAATAAATAAGAATTTAGATATTGCATTCAGATAGTTGTGAAAATTAAAAATAACAAAAGTTTTTAATGTCGTGATTGGCACATGGTTAGTATCTCCTAGATGGCAGTTTTTGTTATCTCTGTCTTTGTGCACACATGATGGAAAGGTGTCACAATGGAACCTTTACTAAAAATTAAGTATTTAAGGTTGCAATATAAATATTCAAATAACAGAAATATTTATCTATGTATATATATATGAATGATAACCTGAATTGCATATATTTACTAATATAAAGTAGTGGACTCTGATTTCAAATAACAAAATTATATATATATATATGATATATATAATGATATCATATATATCATGAATATTTTATATATAATATATATCATATATATAAAATATATATCTCATATATATATATGTATGAGATAGCTTGAATTGTATACCTTTACTAATATAAAATAGTGGACTCTGCTCAACTTACGGAAACCTATCGCCTTCCAAAAGATAGTCATCATTAATGCCTATAACATCTGGCTAACACTTTTTTGATTCTATCTTTGGATGTTAATTAAAGTACTGTCACAATTTCTTTAACTTATCAAATATAACACATTTGGTCAGGACAAAAATCATACTAGGAAGTGCTAGCATTTCGGTATTTCCACCAACCAGTTTAAAATTTATATTGTTTTAGCCCCCATCACCTTCTTTCTAATACTAGTGTCTCAATAATTTAAATTTTTTTTTTAAGATCTTATTTATTTATTCATAGAGATGCAGAGAGAGAGAGAAGGAGAGAGAGGCAGAGACACAGGCAGAGGGAGAAGCAGGCTCCATGCAGAGAGCCTGACATGGGACTCGATCCCCGGACTCCAGGATCACGCCCTGGGCTGCAGGCTGCGCTAAACCGCTGCGCTACCGGGGCTGCCCTCAATAATTTAATTTTATTTGTAGCATGATTCAATGTTTTCCCCCTTCGGCAACAACCTAATGGATTCCTGGGTGTTGCTTTCAAGAGCAACTGTAAATGCAAAGACACTTGCCAATACTTATGGCAATTTTTGGTGACTTTAATGTCACCTTATAAAATGAATAAGAAAGTCTTTCAATGAAAGTGCTCTTTTGAAATTAACTGTCTTCCAATATAGTTTTGGCTCTCTGATCTGTTTGCAGATATCTGATCTTGTTCCCTCATGCAAACCATACCATTTCTAGGATTCTTCACTCACACTTTAATTTAAAGCACTGCTCAAAGTTTAATAAATATTTATTTATAATCTAATACAGTGATGGGATGCCTGGGTGGCTCAGTGGTGAACGTGTGCCTTCAGCTCACGGTGTGATCCTGGAGTTCTGGGATCGAGTCCCACATCAGGCTCCCTGCATGGAGCCTGCTTCTTCCTCTGTCTCTGTTTCTGCCTCTCTCTCTCTCTCTCTCTCTCTCTGTGTGTGTGTCTCTCATGAATGAATAAATAAAATCTTTAAAAAAATAAGGAATATAATACAGTGAGTGTGTGTGCTTGTGTGTGTGTGTCGTTGAAATGAGAGGAAAATTAACTTTATTGAAAAGAATGTAAGAGACTTTTACTTCTTATTTTACTTAAAAATTAACTTGTCATACTTATTGGCAACAAAAGTTCCAAATGATTTATGCTTCTCTGTCCTCATTTTTATATACACAAAATTAAAAGAAATAATAACATTATGGGGTCATAATTATGGACCACAAGTAATTAGCCTTTCTTCTTCTAGTTGATTTTGTTGGCTAACAACAACAACAACAAAAATTTTTTTTAAATTCAGATAGCACAAAAATAAGGGCTTTCTATATTGGAAATTTAGACATTTTAAATTGAAACTTAGAGAGAGATATTTTCCTTTTGAGAAACCAATATACATATCTCACCTCACAACATATGCTCTTTTATCAAAAAGGAATGAATAATGTAGAGTTCTTACTCTAGCTTTTTGGAGGTGAATATTTTAAATTTAATCTTTCACATCATTGGCTATAAAACATCTCTATCTCTCTATCTGTATCTCTTTCTCTCCATGTCTCTCTCCCCTGCACATGCAGACATGCAGTCTCTGGAGTATGTTTTGCTGTGGCATCTATTCAGTATTATCTCCTAATCACACTCTCCTTTTTCTTCTTCCTTAAAAAGAAATGGGTTTCTTATAGCTGAGTTCTAAAGCATGCAAAACATCATAAATACAAGTCATTCTTTGCCCTTGGAAAAGTGGAAGGGCTTAAGCAGATGTGTCTGGGATAAAAACGTATCTTCAAAATTCTAAATGTTCTTTACAACAGATCTCATAGAGTAACACATTGCATTGTAATGTACTTCCCCAGGAGAAGTGAAAATTCAGAAAAGCGGATGTCAGCCAGTTCTCCAGAGGTAGCTTCAGGGTCCTGAGAAACTCACCTGCGAGATACTAGATAGAAGATGCAAGAATGACTTCCAAATACTGTCCCCCTTTCCAAATTAATTATGTAGGATAAAAAGAAAAATGCTTATCATCTGCTTTAAATTAAGATTCAGGAACATCTAATGTAGCATTCATGATTTATTAGATATTTAGTCTCTACTACAGATGATACGTGCTTCATTGTGAATGGCATAAAAAGCAATTATACATCACCCTTGCCACCAAGGAGTTTATAATCTAGTCGAGTGTTATTTTAAGATATAATGCTAGGTGCTAACAAGAAATTGGTAATATTATAATTTTTCAGTGTTTAAGGAATAGCATTAGAAGCACAGATTTATCACCCTTTACCTGGAATTGATCCAGTACCGGCTGTATATCACCTCCTTCCCCAGCATCCCCCACACTAAAGCTCAGTGACTTTCAGAAAAATCCATGACTCTATTATTCACCCTCCTTAATGTTTCTTCTGCACAGGTTTTAGTTCCTCCAACCCCTCATTTCCACACGTTAATTTTATTGGATTTTACTAATGTACAAATCGGTTTTTCAGGGCTATGTAGAGGATTTAGAACAAGGACTAATTAAATAGACAAAAGGACCCTTATAACAGCTTTCATCTCTCCTGAATGAGAGGATTAATTTCAACACATTACAATTGTCTTAAGACTAATCCACAAAGAACTGCCCTACAAGAGTCTTTAATGATGAACATTTTTCCTTAGCAAATTTGTACTACTTGTTATTGAGATTTTTTTAAGGCATTAAAAAGATGCCCCCATGATTCATTACACATCATTCTAAACACTATAATTCAGAAGAAATGCTAATGTGTGTTCTAGCCGATAGGTCAAGAATTGGCATCCATAAAGCAAAAATCTCTAACTCTACATTCTACTTTCTCTTCTGCTGAAACATAATAATTTTGACCAATATTAGTGCATTATGGCTGTGAGTGTTCAGTTAATTCATCACAGCTTTGCCTCATTGAAGCAGCACCTTTATGCCAGTCATTTGCTAAAATGGCATTTTTCCTTCAATGCCAAATTGAAGTTCCTCCTTGTTAAGTTTGTTCTTTATTTCCTCAGTCTTCCAATCATGACTTATTTTGGAATATTTATGTGTATAACTCTAATAACTCTAAAAACACTAAATATAGTACAAATTTTGTTGCTATTGTAGTTTAGTCTCACAAATACCTATTTTATAAAGTAATGCATTTCAGATTTTAAGAAAATTTTCTATGATCAGTAAAACAGAGTAGAGGTAACCTATATATTATGAACATTAAACAACAACAACACTTCATCACCAGAACTACTGGGAAAAGCAAGAGTAAAAAAAAGAATAGCAAGAATGATTAAGGTTTTAAAAGTATAATTTACCTCCAAGGTTCTAAGAAATCAAATACGAGTGAAGAACAAGATATAGGTAATTCTGAATATTTGAGAATATATTTAATGAAAACATAATGACTATATGTTCCCCCAAAGTAGACTATAAGTCTACTTTGAATTTGGGGGAAAAGTAAAATATTAATGAACATTTTCCATTGTTCATTAATAACATATTTATTGAGCACATATCAGACTTTGTGTTGAATAAATCATTCATTTTATACAATAGATTAATGTTATAAAAATCTTATTGCAGAAATTGACAAATGAATTTTAAAAAATCACCACCTTAAACCTAGTCTTTAAAGGAGACAATTTGAATAACATATAGTGCTACCACTAAGGAGTTTATAATTTCTTTCTTTAATTAGGGGGAAAAGAAGAAAAATTATATAAAAATGAACATTAAAAATACTTGAAAAGACAAGAGGATCAGGTATTAATATGGAGCAAGGAAGATAAAATAACGTGATCCTTAAGGTCAATTTAGTTATCCAATTAAAATGTATTCACAGTGCCAGGCACTGTGATAGACACTAAAGATATGATGTTGAGCATAAAAGAAAGGAATCCTTCTTTCCATGGAGCCTATATTCCAGACAATAAGTGCAATGCCTGGTATGTTAGTGAGACACACTAAAAAAATAAATAAACAGATAAGAGAATAGGAAATGTGCTTAACTGGTCACAGTTTTATAATGTGTGCAGGGACAGTCTTACAAATTGTCATTGGAATAATTACCAGAAGGAGCTGAGGGAAGAAGTCATGAATATATCTAGAGGAAGAACTGAAGAAATAGTAAATGCAAATGTCCTACAAAGAGTGGAGGAAGGGGGTGCTGGTGAACAGTGAAAGATCAGTGCCCCAGCTTGAAATTGGAGAGTGAGGGGAGAGTGAGGAGTCAAAAAGAGTAATATGATAAAATACAAAAAAAAAATTAACAAAAGTTTTAATCTAAGCATCTGAAGTAAAGAGATTCCATTTACTGAGATGTGAATTACTCTGAGGGAACAGGTTTCATTGATAAGAAGATGAGGAAATGAGTGAAAAGAATGACAGGGTTCTATTTCAAGATGTTGAAATAGGAAACTTCGGAACTCACCTCCACCCATGGATGCACCAAATTTATAGCTATACATGGAGAAATTTGCCACTCAAAGAAATCCAGAAACTAGCTGAGGGAGTCATTTCCATCGAGTGAATGAGAAAATACCCACGTTGAACCATGTAGGAAAGGCTGAGACACATTCTTGCCATAAACCATATCCCCAGCACAGTAACATATGGTTGGGAAGGAACTCCCAATTTCCAACTTCTTCCTGAGAAGTGAAGGCATTGGATCCAATGTCCAGGGCTCCAACTTTTAAGATGTCCATTTAGAAGCAGGCCCCTAAAACACCGCACTCTTAAAGCTCATCGGGCTTGCATCCGTGAGACCCCAAAGACAACAGCAAACAGATATAGTTCTTAGATTGTCCCAGAGGACTCTCTGTGATTTAGGCTCAGCATAGATAGAGCAGATAGAAACACCCAACTCCCAGTCTTTCCTGAAAGAGGCCTGTTCACATACTTCAAAAGCTGCTTAAAGCGTAACCCATGCTGTTAAGTTTCTCACTGAATACACATTTAGGAGTTGACTGATTCTTCTGGGAGACCAAGGGGCTGGGGATGCCATCTCTGCCTCTCCCTCTGGCTCCCTCCAGGTCACCAGTGTCTTCCTAGGAGGAGCTTGTTCACATCACTTGCCCACCAATCCGTTTTCACAAGCCTTCCAAGTCACTCTTATCTATGGTATAGTTTTGATCACTGTCCTAAAAGATCGTTCCAGAAAGAAGCAAACCTCACATAGAAGAACTAACATGCAAGAAAATATCCAATATGGTAAATTTTAGGAAACACAGCCTATTAAAATAATGATGGGGCATGTGGGTGGCTCAGTGGTTGAGCATCTGCCTTCAGCTCTGGGCGTGATCCTGGGGTGCCGGGGTCAAGTCCCAGATCGGGCTGCCTGCAGGGAGCCTGCTTTTCTCTCTACTTATGTCTTCGCCTCTCTCTCTGTGAATCCCACGAATAAACAAAATTTTAAAAATCTTTCAAATAATGATAAATTAAGGTCTAATTTGTAGGGCTAAAAAACAAAGAAGTAAACAAAATACTAGGAAAAGCATATCTCTCCTGAGATCAGTGAGTGAGTATAAAGCATATATCCTTTGGGAGTAGTGTAGAGAAAATTATTAACTTTAACATTCTCTGTATGTTAACATTTTAAGGGCAATCCCTAAAGTAATCAAAATAGGATGCATACATTCCAAAATAATAAATAAGAAATAGTGATTAAAAACCAACTTGCTGGCAACCCAAAGAGAGAGAGAGCATATTCACAATACAGATATTTGACAAGTTCAGAACATAATACAGTACTCCAGAAAATCAACTAGAAGAAAAGTCAGATGACGGAAACACAGGGGGGAGAAAAGACTTAAAAGACACTTCACCAAAAACAGAGATATGATCTAAATAGCTACACAACATAGGTAACAGCATCGTTGAACTTCTCTGACCACCAATAAAATGCCACTGCAATGCTGTTAGTCTAAACACCAGAATGTCTAAAACAAAAGAGATGAAAAAGTGTTGGTAAGGAGGTAGAGCATCCAGGATTCTGTATGCTGTTTGTCACAGTATACATTTATACAACCACTTTGAAAAACTATTTGATTTGGATTGAAGGTATATTCCTAAATGAAATGCAGACATAGATTTATCAAAATAAAAAAAAAGTAAAAAAAAAAAAGATTTATCAAAATATACATGCTGGCGTACATAGCAGTACAACTGTTAACCACTCAAATGCCTATCGACCACAGAATGAATATGTAAACTGTGGTGTATTCACAAATAAAATACAACAGAGCAACAAGAATAAACAATCTGCAAATGCCTAGGAAGATAAAAATGACTCTTATAATCATAATATAGAATAGAAAATCAGACAAAAAAAGATACATATTCTAAAAATCTAGTTATCTAAAGAACAAAATACCAAATTTCATCTGTGCTGCTAGAAATCTGAACAGTGGTTCTTCTTGAGTGGCTAAAGACGAGACAGGAGCATGAGAGAATTTCTAGGGTGATAATAATACTCTGTTAATCTGAGTGCTGGACATATAGATATATTCAATTTATAAAAAAGATTATTCAGGGAATCCCCGGGTGGCTCAGCGGTTTAGTGCCTGCCCTCGGCCCAGGGTGTGGTCCTGGAGACCCAGGATTGAGTCCCACATCAGGCTCCTGCTTCTCCCCCTGCCTGTGTCTCTGCCTCTCTCTCTCCCTGTCTCTCATGAATAAATAAATAAAATCTTTAAAAGAAAGATTATTCAGTTATGCGCTTATGTACGTTGTTTGCATATTATACTTTGATGAAAAGTTTTTTTAAAACTTTTAACACATTCCATTATCAATAAAAAGGAATTCAGGAAAGAAAATTTTTAAAAGATACAAACAATACATATAAAGGTACACATGCAAATGTATTAAGCATCATGGTGAATGCAAATGCGCTAACTATTCAGTTAGAATATTAAAAAATATAAACCAAGGAAAATGTTAATGAAATATATATGTAAATCATAAGCTTATAATAGGGTTGAAAGTAAGATAATATAAAATTATGCAACAAGAAATCCTAACCAAAATGAAGGTTGGTATGGCTACATCAGGCTTTCTAAACAGAGGCACTATTGACATTTGGGACTGGATAATTATTTGTTATGAGAGATTGTCCTTGCAGGCTGTTTACCAACATCCCAGGCTTCCATGCACTAGATACCAGTAGCACCACCACTTCCATTGTGATAACCAAAAATGTCACCAGGCATTATAAAATGACCCCTGGATTACAAAGTCACCCCTAGTTGAGAACCACTGGACTATATTAACATGATACAAAATAGACTTTAAATAAAAGCTATCAACAGACTTAGAGCCACTGTGTAGTGTTAAATTATTTAATTCATATTTGTTCTTCAATAAATATTTATTAAGTTCCTACAATATGCTAGACACCAGGGATACAATAGAGAATAAGCAAACAGAGTTCTGGTTGTCATGGAACTCACAATCTAGTGAGGATCAACAAACAATAAACAAATAAATAATTCATTCATAACAGCTAGAAATAAAAGTAAAACATGGCAAGTGGATGGATTTTGATGTAGTGAAGTGTTATTTCTTATAAAGTTCCCAGAGAAGATTTATGTAATAAGTTGACATCTCAAAATGCATGTCAAATTAGTCATGGATAGTAACGATTGTTCTGGAAGAAAGGAAAGCAAGTACTTGCACAGAATCCAAAAACAAGAGAAAGGATAGCATCGCTCAAATAGGGTAGAAAAGAGGAACTGTAAAATAAGAAAGGTTGTGCAGCTAGTTTGTCAAAAAGTTCTGTTTTAATTGGATACAAGGATTTTAAACACATATGTAGCTAAAAACAAAGGATTAAAATACATAAAACTAGTATTATCAGAATTCCAAACAAAGTTATGAAAATACATAACCACATCTGGAGACCTCTCTCAGCAACTAAAAGATCAATCTGAGAGAACATCAGCAAGGATACAGAAGAGTGGAACAACATAAATAAGTGACTAACTTCATCCAATAGACATATCCCTAAATTTGAAAATAAACCCTTATCCTTGATCACCCTGCACTTTTAATCTTGATGAACAGTATTACTGAACTCACATCATCACCAAACTCAGAAACCTAGTTAGTACAGCTGATTCCTTTATCCCCCACCCTACATCTCTCATGTTCATGCAATGATTGTCTCATGTCTGTCTCCAGAACCGCACTAATAGGCTTTCCATCCTCTTCACCTGTGCTGCAAAAGTCCAGGACTCTCCCACCATCACTTGCCTACAACACAGTTTCTGGGGAGCACAAGCTTTTCTCTTCCAATGGCTCCTTCATGCTACCAAGATAATCTTTTGAAGCACAACTATGACCATGCAACTCCCATACTTAAATCCTTCAACGGAACCCAATGATTTTTGCTATAAATCCAAATTTATAGCAAACTCCCTTCCTCACTAATTCTGGCCGAATGCTCTTCCTTCTCTAGGTCTTAGATTAAATCAGAAAAAATTCCTTGTCATAACTTAATTTATATCAGTTTTCTTATTATTCATGCTAGCATTCTGAATTTCAACTCCTTTTTCTTTGGGGGAATTGTTTTATTAAATGTTTATTTTAAAAATTAATTATGTAATACCAATCTTTCAACCAGACAAAAAAATGCTACACCTTTAGGCATGTATTCAGTTTATGCCATAAAACCGGCACACTGATTGAATGAACGATCCAGGATACCCAATGTCGTATCACCCTAGGCCCACTATGCTCACAATAATCTCTCCCATCCACTTATGGAACCATTATCATATTCTGTATCCCTGCTATTTCTCAGCTCTGTGTTTTTGCTCAGGAGCTTCATTCTCTTTTTCCTCAAATGCCCTTACTGCTTACATGGCTAGTCTGCCAAACATCCATATAGTTTTTAAGGAACCAGTTAAGAAATGATTAAAGGAGTGGAAATCATCTCTTTAATTAAATCATCTTTGACCCTCCACTCTCCATTTTACTGCCAATAGAATGGACGGTGTCCACATTTTTGCACTCACTAAGCTTCTATCATTCAGGGTTCATTCTGGGCATAGAAACCACAGCAGTTACTTCAGCAAAGAGAACTTAATATAAAGATTTGTTAGCTAGGTATTGAAGAAATGAAAAGACAAAATGGATATATGAAAGTATTTCCTTAGGTAGGCAACAACAGAAAGCAGCTGCATCCCTAAGGCTGGAGGAACAAAGGGTTGCACATTGTTTTTTGTTTTTGTTTTTTTCTGTTTTATTTATTTTTTATTTAAATTTGCCAATATATAGTAACACAACCAGTTGCAAAATTTAAATTGTAGCAAACTCGGAGGAGGGTCCCTTCAGGGGAAAATAGATGTCTGAGTAGAAGGTGCTTCTGCCTTGGGTTCCATGGTTCTGGTTTCCTAAGTGTCATGGAAATTGCTACTAATGAAGCAAAGTGCCATGGTTAGGATAAAGCAGCTCTCTACTAAGGTGATGCTGATGGGTACAGGAAACAAACAACAACAAAATGGCACACAGTCCTTCTTTCCCTTTCAGCCTTTGGGGATCTATCACCCCCTACTGGCAGACACTTAACAGAGAGCTGTCTTGCTGGGAAAATGTGCTTTACAGGGTCCACATGTATTGATGAGTTTAAAAGAAACACTTGATATCTGGAACACAGTTCTGTCTGCTTTATTGTATTTATTTGTTTTGTTTTGTTTTGTTTTTTTAATTTTTTAGTGATAGCTTGCGCACACACATAATGCAGGGAGTGGTAAAGAGAGAAGGAGAGAGAATCTTAAACAGGCTCCACACTCAGCTCAAGCCAAGAGGGCTCCATTTCAGGACCCTGAGATCATGACCCGATCCAGAATCAAGACTGCGGCGCTTAACCAGTTTAGCTACCCAAGCACTCCTCGTTCTAGTTATTTTTAATTTACCTTTTCTTCATTCACATATTCAACAAATGTTTACTGGTAATGTCAGGTAATATAACTTATGCAGCTAGAGTAATGAATAATAATTAGAGATCTTGCCCTCATAGTGTTTGTTCTTCATTGTTTTTTTTTTTTTTATGATGGTCATTTTTTGAGTTTTCTATTCCACTAAACTCAATGTACTTTTAATCAGAGATCACACCTTTAAAATAATATTTTAAAATACAGAATATTTTAGATATAAGGAATATCATATAATAGGCACCCATGACTGCAGTGGCCCTGGTCTCTTTAGAACAGTAGATCTCAAGTGGAGATGACCTGGGCCCCACACCAAGGGACATTTGGCAACGTATACCACTGGGCAGCAAACTATAACCTGATGGCAAATCCTACCTGCCACCTGTTACTGTAAATAAAATTTTATCAGAACACTGTCACACTCTTTATGGCTGTTTTCATGCTTCACCAGCAAAGGTATGATTGTGACAGAGACCAAATGGCTCACAAAGTCTAAAATATTTATTATTCATCCCTTTAGAGAAGAAAAAAAAAAACCTGACATTTTTTAGAACAAATAATTAAATTTAGTATCAACACTTAAGAGGATATCATGTAGGTGAAAATTTTTGTTATGCATTCATGTAAATATGTGCTACCAAAATTAACCAGGGGAAATATATTAATTTACTTTTGAAATTTAAATAATTTTGTGTGAACGATTTCCCTAGGGCATTAAAAATTCAATTTTTGATCATCAGTCTAATTTAAAATATTTTCAAGCAATTTTTCAAGGACACTTAGTGGAGGAATAACTGATACAATTTTGTTTGTTCATTTGTTTCTCAATTCCCTATACTGTTTGAAACAAGTGTGTCTTCTTAAGCTCACTAGATAAGAAACATATGTTTTCCCCAAAGGTAGTACTTCTTAGTAGTATTTGGCAGATCATTTGTCACAAGAGACCTAACATATAAAAGTGTACTTTTATTCCCCTTTATGTGCCTTTTACTTTTGCAAGGGCAATATCTTTTTTTTTTTGTTTATTAGCACACTGATAATTAATTCATCAAACCATACTGCAGTAAACTTTAAAAAGAATCTCAATCCATATATAAGCCAAATTTCTGAATGAACCTGCTAATTTAAAATGCTTTTTATTAGCCATAACGTGCTACTAGCCCAGGTAAAAACTTAAGTAGGTTACAAAGTTTAAGCAAAAAAATAAACTAAACAAAGAAATTCACACTCTATGTTGCCCTTTATGTAAACTATTTTTATATGTTCAAAGATAGAGTATCACTCCCTGAAAAATCTCTCGTTGCACTATCATTGAAATCATAAAATTACTTTGAAACATTGTATTATTTAATTATTTTGACTTAAATTTTCTTCTCTAAGACTTCTTTTTACTAGTATCGCTTCACAAAGCAACAACCTATTGACTTTTCTTTCTTTTACGTTTTTTTCTTTTTTTAGAAACCACATTTTTCTCTGTCCATGAAAGAAATATTTTCCCTTTCACAAGTTGTAAGAAGTAGAAGTACATATTATCTTTGCCCTTTCAAACAAGAAAAGGGCAAAATCCTTCAAGGTATTTTTTTCCTAATTGCATGCATTTTTCTTTATTTTTTTTATTTTTCTTTACAAGATAAGAATACAATAAGCTAACCTCTCCTAAAGCTGAGTTCCTTTGTGACATTGACTAAATCAACTTGACGGGGCCCTAGTCACTATATCATTTACTATTAGTCAGTCAATAAATAATTAGTAAGCATTTACTACATAGTTCAGGTGGTGTGGGATCTATACAGTTGAAAAGAGATCTTTGTCTTCATGGTGTTTACAGCATGGTAAAGAGTCCAGAGAACCGACAATGCATGATTAATTCTAGCACACTAAGATAATGTTAGAAAAACGATAGTGTAAATACTAGATAACTATTTTAAGAGACAAAGTAGATTCTACAGGGGAAATAAGTTTATATGAAATGTTACAGAAATAGGACAGTCAGTACTTTTTGCAGTCAACACAGAGAACGAAAGGTTATTCTGGGGTGTGGCAACAATATGTGAAAAACTGTATTTTGAGAGTTCATTTGAAGAGTTAAACAGTCATCTGTGTCCCTGGAATATTAGATACAATACTAAAAAAATAAGGATTGTGAGAAATATATCAAATATTACAGTACAGAACACATTGAAGTGTGATTTTATTTTAAAGACAAAGAGGACCTATATGCTAATTTTAAACAAAACATAAACATTACCTAAAATACTACTAAAATAATATGAGCAATAATGGGGAGAGGTGTATATTTAAAATAGATAATTAAGAGTTTGTAGCTGTGTGTCTTATTTAGCGATCATATTAAGGAGATAAAGAAGAAGGGGAAAAAAAGAACCATTGCCAGGTTGCAGGTGTACTTCGGCTTGTTTCTGACAAAAGGATAGCAGCGTCATTATCAAGGGTAGAAAATCTAATATGATCAATTTGATAATTGCCTGCAAAGTTTGAGACGAAGTGTCAAGTGGCTACTCACTAGAGATCATTTATGAGCTCTTAGTATTATGTGAAGTCATTTTCATATATGCAGTTTCCCCAGAACAGTGTATGAGGAGTGAAGAGAGTCTGGAGAATATATATGTTTATAAGAGGATAGGGGAAAAGCACTTCAATAAAGAGGAGACAGTTTAGGAGTTTCTCACAAAACTAAAACCACATGACCCAGCTATCGGCTCATAGGTATTTATACAATTTATTTGAAAATTACATTCACACAAAAACCTGCATATAAACGTTTAGGATCCTTCCCATAACTTGTTATCATTTCACTATGATGTCCAAGACCCTGCAATAGCTCTCAGTAACCAAAAGTCAAATCCAATAATGGAGATGGTTTATTTTTATTATTATTTATGAAAATAGTCTCATCAAAATTCTACTAGCCAGAAAATCCACACTGTTAAATTTTCACAAGATACAATTTGTAACTTCTGATTTGAAATTCAATAGTTTGAATCATTTCATTGTCTTCCTGCAGGTAAAGTAATAATTCTCAGAATTGAAATAATTTTACTAATTATCTTTATTTGCTCTCTCTCTCTCTCTCATTTTTTTAAGAAATCAACTTTAGGAAATGTTGTAGTTACTAAGTTTCTGGTAAATCTAAAAAAAAAAAAAAACAGTGATAATCTTGAGAAGATCATTAGATTCAGAGTTTTCACAGACTGGCACTTGTCAAAAAGTTTAATTTTCAATTGTGACTAAGTTAAAATTTCAAGTGATTGAAAACTGGTCAAAAAATTACATTGCTTGTATCACTCATTCTTTAAAGTTTTTATTCAAAACTTTCTAGTATAAGATATGTGGTCTTTTATAAGACAAGTAGTCAAATTCATGAATAGCCTGTAGAAAAATCTGAGCTTCCTCTTTGTGTCTTTGTTGTTAAAATAAGGAAAATCCATCAAATTCTTCAAGAATTCTTCTAGAATATGCTGTCTGCCTTTACCCAGAGAAGAAACTGTACATCTGCCACACCTGTCACAGGGCAGTTTGACTCTGCCACCTTCAAACCCACAGTTTACCCATTAAATATATAGCTCTGCGTGTTACCCAACAGATCTAAGAGTCAAGGAAATAACATCAACAAAAATGTAATTCACCTTAGAGGTGTGTTGTGACAGTTCACAATTTCATTAAAATAGAGTAATATTGAGTGATTCTGGGATAGAAAAGTTTGTGCACCTTCGAGTGCATATTTCTTCCTCCTCTCACACCTTTAATGAGTCATAAAACATAATACTCCCCAGGTTATGGGAGCCAAGGAGCCCATCCCCCACACCGCTCATTGATGGCTTATTCATTTCACAGTTTCCACGGGCAGTATGTCAGGCTTCACCAGTTCCTCAAAGATTGCCAAAAGAGAAAGCCCTTGGTGTTTTATGTCTATAACACATATTTTATGAATAGGTTCAAACTGCTTTAATAATCCATCTGAGGAGTTTGTGCCTATCCTTAAGTGATTATATCATATCATGCTAGATATTACTGTAAGAATATACATTATTTACATGGCAGTGCTCTATAGCCAAGAGTAAAGTCAAGGAAAGGCAAATAAATTTTAACTCTGCTACACTCTAAAATAGCTGGAACTCTGTACTATCTTCCTTTTATTTCTGCTTCAAAAAGGCCACCTTTTTTTCATGAACACAGCAACCTTTCTTAATTCACTCTCCTCTTGGCACGATCATTTTCTTTTATGAATAAAACGCGCCTAATGGCTAACATATTCTTTCATCTCTAAACCAAGTTCATATTCTTGAGCTTATCCCCATCCCTCAGTTAAGGGGAAAGTCAATTATTACATTCAAGTTTTGCAAAATATTTACTCAGGCAGGGTAAAAGCCTCTCGTTAATAAGCTGAAAATGCTTTCAAGTTTACCTTCCCCTAATTTCACCTGTAGCATTTCTATCTGAAACAGTCTCTCTCCGTTACATAATCATTGGTTTTGATGACTGCGGGGGTGGGGGTGCTACTGCTGATAGGGATCATAATGGTGATGCCTTAAGTGATTTACACATATTGACAACGCTGTGGGGTTGGGGTCATTATTCCTACCTTGCTTACTTCTCATCGCACCACCACTCCAATCCTTGATTTCTATTTTATAAACTTCTCATTTTAAATTTTGTGCTTCTGATTTTCAACGACCTTTACTCATTTTACTTTGCATGCTATAATTTTTTTAATCTAAGACATGGAAATAATTTGTGATCCAGAAAACTTTATGTGACTTTTTAGTGACAATTGAGATTTTTTTTCTGTAATCCCATTAATGAACCCTGTGGTTCATGTATTGACTATGTGGATTTTTGACAGTTCAACTGTAATATGTAGATTAAAATCAGAAAGAAAAAAAAATATGAAATTACAAAAAACTAAAATTAAAATATAATAAAGAGATTCTATTAAAACATTTCTTTGTTTAATAATCCTAATATATCCCTATTTTTCCTTATTTTTATAATCTCAAAAATAAGAAAGTTAAATGGCTAATTTAAACAGCATATTTTAGAAATATATATTTTTAATTCAAATATTTGCAGTAAAATGGAACAAAAGTGGAAGCATGTCTGACATTTAAAAAATTATATTTTTAAGTTTTTTTATAGAATAAAAATATATATAACTGTCTTACTGTTAGTAGTTAAACCTTCTATCAGATTTGCTTACCAACAATACGGATTTAAATCTATTAAAGAAACAGTATCATTTCTATACTATTAAATTGCTTTGGAAACTATTTTCCCACACGTAACTTAAGTAGAAAACCTGAGGTAAATGTCCATAATACTCACACAAATTGATGATGTTTTACTGACCTATCTGGCTGGATAGACTAGAGAAAAGTCTATCCAAAATTGTTCTTGGCTAGAAAAAAAAAAAATTACTCTTGATGATGCAATGATCTGCTACTGATTCTGAAACCAACCACATTACAGCAGCAGCTTTTCTTCCCTTTTCTCTCTATTGTCTCATACACATGATAATGGACAGATGTTTATGGAAACATTTAAGCAATTAATATTGGCATAGCAGTAACTTACAACAAAAAGAATTATTTCTATTATGGAAATAATGCAGCTATGTAATATTTCTTAATTCTGTGGAGACATTTTTTAAGTTTTGTATTGGATGTCATTTCATAGATGGCTTTGTCTTTAACTCCATACCTATCCTTTCAACGAAAGAAGAAGGGATAAGTGGTTGTTGGGTGAAAAAAAGGAAAGAAATGAAATAAACATATTTAAGAATAAATTTATTAGTTTCATAAATTTGGAAAACCTAAATATCTCATTCTGCTCTAAAAACTTGGAAAACTCCACAAATACAATGACAAAATACCTTGAAATCATATAAAATGTTCACAAATTATTAGTAGTGTGATTTTAAGGTTAAATGAGTTGTGTTCAAGAAAATGATTCTTACAAATAATATATAATTTGATACACATTCCAAATTTGAGAACATTAGTAGGAACTACCTTAGCTCTATTCATGTTGTCATCACTTTACTATAAGAAGAGATGTAGAAAATGAGAGGCTAAGTCAGGTACAGATTCTGCAGCCATGTTCTTAAGTATATCAGATTTTCACCTTTATACCTAGAAGATAAACACATATACAATAAAATCACTATACCAGGTAAATTTGGTACCCTTTTAAAAATCACAATAAGAGCTATGAATTATTTACCATGTGCCAGATTTTGTTCCATGAACTTTATACATATTATATCAGTTCATCTTCATTACAACTTTGGGTCAGTTCTGGAAGGAAGTCTACAATAACAAAAGTAGACTCCCAACATCTAGAACACACAAAATTAATCTTTCATGTGACATTTTAGGTCAACAAAAGCTCTACTTCACAGTGATTCAGGGACTTATGCTGATGAAGACTCTTCCATGTTCGCCTGGTAGTCTGCAATACTGTCATTGTCATTTTCATTCTGTTCAATCAGAAGGCAGAAATGGAATGAAGAGGCATTGGGAAAGGATATTGTCTAGGCCTACGAGTGGCATAGATCACTTCCCAATGAGTGAGTAAATCAGCTAGAAAGTGAGAGGCTGCCGAACAGGGAAGCAGGATCATGGTGTACATGAACATCGTGAGCCCTTCAAGGAGGAGCTGGAGGGAGAGATCAGGACTGTATTGTTCAGGGTGTTACCAACCATATTAGAGGATCTCTTAAATCATATTAATGGTCTTTTGATTTTAAACATAGTGGATTTTTTATTTTAAACATAAAGAATTTCAGTAAAGTATGTCATCAAACTTTTTACATTTTAAAATATTGATCTTTCTTCAAATAAATGTTTTATTTTAGAAGTTTTAGATTTACAGAAAACTTGCAAATATAATAGAGAGTTCCCATATACCTCGCATCCAATTTCTCCTCTTATTAATGCATTACATCAGAATGGTATATTTGTCACAATTAATGAAGTCCAATTTATCAAAAATTTTTAATGAACTTAACTTTTAGTGTTTATCTAAATACTCATTTAAAAATCCAGTTACATAAATTTTCTTCTGTCTTACTTTCTAAGTATGAGATTGCAGGGGTGAAACTGGATATTTCAGTTAGGAGATATATGATTATGGTTCGGAATAGTTTTGTGATGCTGAAAAAGAGAAAAGTGGACATATTTGACATATATTCATTCGCTGACAAACTGTTATTGTGTATCTGTTCATTACCCAAGATAATTAAGTGCCAATATAAGCAGGCATTTAATTACTTATGAACATAGAGTAAGAGTGACTAAAGATGAATATACGAAATTTATCAGAGCTTCTCAAATTACACTGTTAATGTTGCCTTTCATTGAATAAAATGCAGGCTCCTGGAGGGGTAAAAGGAAAACAAGTATTTCTTGGAGAGCAGGGAATTCATGCTCCCAGAACAGATGGAAAGATCCAGCTGATCATTTTTAATTACCTGTAGAGAACTTTTTATTTTACTAGATGAATTACTAACACTGTAGTTATTTTATTATCCCTTTATGAAATTGTTGCCCTGTTAATGTCCTTACTACTAACAAATACGTTAAGTTTATGACTTTCAAATTGTAGAAGTAGCAAGGGAGGAAGAGGAAAATAGAAGATTAAAGATGAGAAGAAGTAGGAATAGTTGGAAATTTAATGCTACTCGACATAGGTCTCTGGTTCACATTACAGTTTATACAAGAAAAGCATGTGAGGCACTCAAATTTGACATTTTTATGTCTGTTGGACACATATTTATCATTTCTTCAATTAAAACTCATTAGATATATGGTGCCCATTATTTTAATAAATGCACACTCAGAAATAATATTAAGCATTCAGTTATGAACGCTGATGTGAAAATAAGCACAAATATAATAATATCAAAGTCACTCAGGAGGAAAATTAATATGGCCAACTACTGAAGAGGATAAGTTATAAACAGGGAGATGGTTAAGCATCAGTCTGAATATTATAAAGAAATGTCCTCCGATTTTCCATAGCAAGAGAACATCAGGAAATTTATCTAAATGAGGAAGGTGTTCATTATGTATTGCTTGAGTTGATTTTCTATTATAGTCTCTCTCTGTCTCTGTTTCTGTCTCTCTCACATACACACACATACACACACACACAACTTCAACTACATATAGAACTGAGACAACTGGCAATCAGAAACTTGCCCTAAAAAAGTCACCAAATAACCACATACTTGGTGCTTCAATCTCACCTCTCTCCACACACATAGCATCTGCCAATGTTAATTGACTACACAGGCTTTTTGAACACTTATTTTCCACTTTCTTCCTATATACTAATTTTATCTATTCCCCTTCTAATGTCTCTGATCAAGTCACTTACATTTTAATGATAAATATAAAGTACTAATATTTACTGTACGCTTAGAATATACAGAAATATTTAAAAGTAAAGAAAATTACACTACTTTACCCTCATAAAAGCAGTAAATTAGAATAGTTTTTTATCCCATTCACACTGAGTCGTGTCTATTTTCAACATTTTTAGACAGGAAAAAGGTCTTCTTCCTGAGTTTTCACACAAAAGTGTTCATTAACAAGGATCTGATCTGACTTCAAATCTTACTTCCAAAATATCTTTCTTGGTAGTCATATAATTTTTCAAGGGGGGATGAGAGGATGGGTAAAAGAAGTGATGGGAATTAAGAGGTAAAACTTCTAGTTAAAAATAAATAAGTCATGGGGATGAAAATACAATATAGGGAATATAACCAATGATACTATAATAACTTTATATGGTGTATCAATGTTATCTTCTCTGGAATTTTGTTTTTGGATTTTTGTTCCTTGATTGTACATTGTTTCATCCACTCATATTTAAGTGCCTACTCCTTATCACAGCATGTGTTGGGTACTAGAGAATCCCGATGAAGACTTTAGGCACCGCATTTATGAAATGCACCGGAGGGAAGAAAGCTCATGCTAGTCTCCTACGAGTTATACAGCTGAAGTCTGAGTCAGTTTCTATAGCTCCCTTTGCCTCCCCAAGCATATTTCTTACTTCTTGTTAATATCTAATCATATATTTCTATTCAACCATTGGTCTTCATAAGTACCATAATGCTAACATGTTTTTAAAAGCATATAAAATGCATGGTCATACATTGTCTTTCACTCAACTGGTACACATTCAGTAAGCCAGCTCTGTCTCAAGTAATAGCATCGTTACTTAGTCAACAAAATGTGATATGTGAAGCAGTAATGGAAACTATTTGGGCCCAATCCTTTCACTAAATCAATTATCACTAGAAGTAACCACATTCTAAAATCATCATGTTCCTTGCTTTTTTTCTCCATCACTATGATGACCCATTTCTGTCACCTGTTGCTTCTTAGCTGGGGTCCTGAATAATGTTTTACTGAAAACTCGAGGACTTGCCTTTTTAGCTCTCTCCATTCTCTGCATGAAACCAAAGAAATTTCTAGATCACAATTATGGTAAAGTCACTAGAGTAAATAAACATTTTAAAACCATTCCTTTCAGATATTTGGAATTTTAAAATGTAAACTTTGAATTTTCCTATGTGTCTCATTACCATGATAGCACTTCTCAAAGTTTGTTCGTGGGCATTCCCAAGATGTTTTCAGGGAGTCTAGGAGGTCAAAAATATCTTCATAATATTAGAAATTACTCTCCATTTTAACTGTGTTGTCTTTTGCACTATTGATGCAAAAGTAATGTTGGGCAAAATTGCATGTATGTCGGTGTGAACCAAGCCAATGGTACAGAAGTATTCTAGAAACCATTATATTCTTCACTGCCATACATTCTGATGTATTTTTTTAAAGTGAGTGTTGCATAGATTCACTTAAGAATACCCCTAGGGACAGGCTGGGTGGCTCAGCGGTTTAGCGCCACCTTCGGCCCAAGGCCTGATCCTGGGAACCCGGGATCAAGTCCCACTTTGGGATCCCTGCATGGGGCCTGCTTCTCCCTCTGCCTATGTCTCTTTCTCTGTGTGTCTCTCATGAATAAATAAATAAAATCTTTAAAAAAAAGAGAATGTCCTTGATAAGGCAATACAAAATATCAACTGTATTAAATCTTGAACTTAAATATACCTCTTTTCATTATATGTGTAAAAAAATGAGGAGTAAACATAAAATAACTTTTGCTGCATGCCACATAACAGTTGAGTCAACACATAACAGTCTTGAGGCAAACACGTGAATGACTACAACCTAAGCTGAACTACTCACATTATCATTGAACACCATTTTTATTTAAAGGAATGACAGAGAGGTAAACTATGCAGATGTGGGTATTTGGCAGACATTTTATTGAAATAAAGATAGTCGCTGAAAGGAAAACAAATGACAGTATCTGTTATCAATGCTATAATACATGCTTTTAAATAAAAATTAGAGATTTGGAAAACTTGTATCTGTCACAGCTTCTTTTTTTTTTTAAGATTTTATTTATTCATTCATGAGGGACACAGAAAGAGAAAGAGCAGAGACACAGGCAGAGGGAGAAGCAGGCTCCCTGTGGAGAGCCCAATGTGGGGACTCGATCCCAGGACTCCAGGATCCCGACCTGAGCCAAAGGCAGATGCTCAACCACTGAGCCACCCAGGCATCCGTGCCACAGCTTCTAAATACCTAAACACTACAAAAAAGATTGGTAATGATGTTAAAGAATGTAATTTTTTGTTCTAAACTGAAATGTGTCAATGTTAACTACATGATCAAGTTAAAAAATATTAAATATGAGAGGTGCCTGGATAGCTAACTTGGTTAAGTGTCTGACTCTTGATTTTAGCCCAGGTTATGATCTCAGGGTCCTGGGATAAAGCCCCACATTGGGCATGGAGCCTGCTTAAGATTTTCTCTGTCTCTCTCTCTCTCTCTCTCTTTTTTTTCTGCCCTGCCCTTCTCTCAAAAATATGTATTTTAACATTGTTTCAGTTTTAATTTCTCTAACTTACTTAGAGATTATTTACCTAAGTTAGTCAACTAGACTAAAGATCTTTGGAGTCATCAATTGTTTTAAGTGTAAGGAGTATCTGAGGCCAAAATATTTGATAATTGCTAATCTATGGGATAAAATCCAGGCTCTTTGGATTGTTAAATGTTGATACCAGCACCAGTTTCCTAGAAATTTCATGTTTTCCTTCATATATAGTAGACTCTAAATAAGCCAATATATCAAAATACTTTATCCCTGCATACCTCCATGCAATCTTTCAAAATAATCCTCCAAAATGTAATTCTCTCTCTCCCCACTAACATATTTCCATTATATTCCCCCCAAATTATTGAAATGTCATTTATTCATACTGTTTCCTCTACCCACCCAAATATAGAATCATTCACCAGCTCATATTTGTTCCCTCAGTACTTTAAAATACAGCTATTATTATATATTTTAAATTGCATCAATTTTCAGTGCCTTTTTGTGTTGATAAATATTAGTGGACTGAGAGACATTTGAAAACCAACTTTTTTGTATTTTATACTCAGGTTTGCTGTTTTGTCTTATGCTAGGGTAGCTAGCACATAATGATTAAAAAATAAACTACTGAATTTTATTGGTAAATCCTTCCAAGAGCTGAGACTAGGCATCAACATTTATTTGAAAAATAAAAAGTATATTACTTTTAAATTGGTATATACAGACACCATTGAAAAATTGAGTAATAAGAGTGTATTTTAGGTAATAACAGAGCTTTATATTCAAGAATGTCAGCACCTTTCTTCCTGCTTTTTTAAGGTTTTAGTAGCCATAACTTGTTTTGTGATGGATAATATGTTGACTTCTTAAAAATATATGCTTCTGTGTGTTCATGTCCAATACACTGACTTTCTCATTTGACGCACTATTAATCCTAGAGTGGCTACTATTTGATCTTTATTTCCATTTATTATAGAAATCAGAGGAATACAAATCTTCAAAATGTGCTGTCTCTATTCTATTTGCAACTTTGAGAGAATTGAAATTGCTGATGCCAATTATATAGAAAGCTTCTTTTCTAAGATGTAAATATAGCTCACATTGAACCTGAGATAGGTTTCTGCAAAAAAGCACATCGCTTGCAAAACTTATTTTTCAAAATGTGTGTACAATTTATAATGTCAGCAGTGTATAGTGGCTAATATATATGGCAGATGCAGTTTTCACAGCTACATAAAGATTATAACTTATTATTTAAGTTATGTGAACATGAATGGTTTTAGCCTAATTTATCCATCTTTCTTCTGGTGAAGTCTTTGTGATGTTCCTCTGGTGAATATGTCTTCCTTACTCTTGATATTTGGCTACTTTCAAAAATGACTCACATCCAAACTCCTGAGCCACATTACAGATCTGTTTACCAGAGCACCAAGTGTTTGGTTACAGTGATCGATTCAGAGATAGGTATGATGCAATCAAGGCAAGGAGAATCTTACAGAATCGTTACTTGAAACATTTGTAAATAAGTTTGCTTTTTCCATGGAAGTTGCCAAAATGCAAAGGTGGAATTCGGAAGCTGCTGATGGCTATATTTAATGACAAGATTTGCAAAGAGTCTGCCTGGGAATCATGCCAAATCTGGACAGGTAAGTGAGTCATAAAATGAAGAAAGATTAATTCTTAATGAAATATCTCAGTACCTGGATCCAATTGTTCCTGAAGCCAAAGCAACCCCTGGACTTTCTGGTTGTATAAGGCATTAAATTATGTTACTTCTTAAAGGCAGGTTGAGTTGGGCTCCTGTTCTTTACCATTGGAAGTCATAACTAATACAATAAAATGAACTTTGCTTTCAGGTCAGTCTTGCCAGAATTACATTATAAAACAAACAAACAATTTCACAGTATGAATGATGACCCTATTTTTTTAAGATTTTATTTATTTATTAATGAGAGGCAGAGAGAGAGAAAGAGAGAGAGAGAGAGAGAGAGAGAAGCAGAGACACAGGTAGAAGGAGAAGCAGACTCCATACAAGGAGCCCGACGTGGGACTCAATCCCGGGTCTCCAGGATCAGGCCCTGGGCTGAAGGCAGCGCTAAACCGCTGAGCCAGCCAGGCTGCCCCTGAATGATGACCCTATTAAGGGTATCACTGACTATATTGAAAACATCAAAACTAAGGCAATAGTTTTCAGTTCCTGAAACACAGAACATGCTACATTTCTTAACCTATTTTCCCTAATAACTTCATGTACAATTCAGAAACAAAAATAAGTGTCAGTTAAGTTGATATATACATTACAACTAAATTACAATGCGATTCCTAATTATTTTTAGAGGGTCCTTTTATGATGAAAAGAGAAAAGCAATTTTAGTACGGTATATCATTAGTTTCTAAATCTTCTAAATAATGAATTAAAAGAGAATCTTGTCAAAATGATAAAATAACCATATAATGTATATCTGTTACGTCTACTTTGTTGAACTCTAAAGCGCAAAAACCAGAGTAATGTTTTCCAGAATTTGTTAAAATTTATACTATATTTTACCGTTACTATTCTACATTCATTTTATTGTGTATAAAACCTTCTATTATTATCTTTTTAAAGATTTATTTATTTAAGAGAGAGAATGTGTGTGTGAGCAGAGGGAGGGGCAGAGGGAGAGGGAGATTCTCAACATGGGACTCGATCCCAGGACCCTGAGGTCATGACCTGGGCCGAAATCAAGAGTCGGACACCTAATCAACTGAGCCACCAGGTGCCCCTATTATTATTTCAATCAACAAGTGTGCTAACCTTGAGTAAGATGCATGTCGCATGTCATACAAAGTATATTGAACCTCTGTAAGAAATTTGGCAAGACAAAGAACAGTGTTTTACTTATAAGTAATACTATTTCAATACTTATTACTTATGTACTATATGTTACTTATGTACTATAACCAGTTTTAGTGAAGATTGTCTCTCTTCTTTTTAGGCTAATAAAATAATAGTTCGACAACAAAAATTTAGCTAAATAGTGCTATATTATTATTAAGAATAAAAATGCTAGATACTTCATTTCTTAAGAAATACTGTATGAATGGTAAGATGTAAACATTACACAAAAAATAAGCTTGCAAATTTAAGCAGGTTTCACACTTATATTTCCTTGTGACAAAGAAAGATTAATCATGCTTGATTTCCTAAAGCTGATTTAAACCTCACATAATTTATAATTAACCATTTTAAAGTATAGAATTCATTGGTGTTTGGTGACCAGTTCATTGATATTTGGTGTACTCACAATGTTTGCAACCACCAGCTCTCTGTACTTTCAAAATTTTTTCATTACCCCATAAAAACACCACATAGTCTTTAGATAATCATTCTAATCCCCTGGCCCCATACTAGGGTAACATCTAATCAGCTTTCATCTCTATGGTTTTGACTATTTTGGACGTAAAACAAAAAGGAATCAGGCATCATGCAACATTTTATGTTTGACTACCATGTTTCCAAGGTTTCTCTAAGTTGTATCATGTATTGATACTTTGTTCCTTTCTCATGACAAATAACAGATATATATCTACATGTTATCTCTTGAGATGGTCCTCTTGAGGTTTTGATAAGTTATGTGTTTCTGGGAATTTGTCCATTTTATCTAGAATATAAAATCTAGATAAAATTATACCCATATATATGGGTATAATTGTGAATAGTATTACTTTGCAATCCTTTTCATTTCTCTAATACTAGTAGTAATGTCTTCATTTTCATTTCTGATTTTTGTTATTTGCATATCTCTCTGTTCTATCTTAGCAAACTTAAAGTTTTACGAAATTGATTATTTCTAAGAACCATCCTTTATTATCATTGATTCTCTGTTTTTCTATTTTTTTTATTTCATTTATATCTACTCTGATGTTTGTTATTTCCTTCCTTCTACTTGCTTTAGGATTATTTTTCCCTCTATTCTTCTAATTTTTAAAACAAATTTGTTAAAGATTTATTTGTTTATTTGAGAGAGAGAGCACACTTTTGGAGAGGGCGGTGGCGTGACAAGGGGGGGGGCAGAAGGAGAGGGAGAAAGAGAATCCTCAATCAGACTCTCTGCTGAATGTGGAGCCCCAGGCAGGGCTCAGTTTCAGGACCCTGAGATCACAACCTCAGTTGAAATCAAGCGAGCTACTTAACCAGCTGAGCAACTCAAGTGCCCCTCCCCCCTCTTTTTATAAGGAAAATTTAGCTTATCATTTTTAGATCATTCTTCTATTTTAATACGAGTAATTACAGATTTATATTTCCCTCTGAGTCCTACTTCTAGCGGAATCCAATAAGCTTTGGTAAATTATGTTTTTTTTTTTACATCTTAATAAATGCTTGTTTTCTTATAATTTCCTCCTTGGCCCATTAGCTCTTTGCAAGTATGTTGTTTGATCATCACATATATGTGAATTACTCAAATTTTCTTCTATTGTTGATCTCTAATTAAATCTATTGCTGTCAGAGAAGATTTTTATATGATTTTAATCTTTAAATTTAGGATTAACCTGTGATCTAGCATATAGTTTATCCTGAAAATGTCCACTATGTGCTTGAAAAGAATGTCTTATGCTGCTGTTCATTAAGTGGTATGTAAATATTAATGTCCATTAAGTTATTTAGTGTATAGTGTGTTCAAGTTCTCTCTTTCCTATGCTGATTCACAGCCTAGGTTTTTTGAATATTGTTGAACGTGGGTTAGTTAAATCTCCAACTATTATTGCTAAACTACCTATTCCTTCCCTCAATGTTATCATTTTTTGCTCTTTGTTTTGGCTCTGTTCTGGGTGCATTTTTTTTTTTAATTGCTCTTTCTTGATGAATTGGCTCTCTCAAAACTTATAAAGGTCTTTTGTCTCCAGTGGCATTTTTTTTAAATTAAAGTCCATTTTATCTGATATTAGTGGGTCCATCCCAGTATTCTTTTAGTGATAAATTAAAGATATATATTATAGTTTTGAGAGCAATCACTTAGATGATTAAAACAAATAAAAATAATTCCAGGAAATTATGAATATATGAAATAAATACATGGAATAATATAAGTAATATATTAATCAATATGTTGGCAGAAAAGGAGGGATATAGAAAGAAAATTATATGTGACAAATTGAGAATAATTTCAAAGTGGTAGAATCAACCCTGCCATACCAAAAATTAAATAAAATGTAAGTGAAATATGTATTCCAATTCATTTGCATTTCAATTAAATAACAAAGACTGTCAGAATGAACAAAAAGAAAAAAACAACTTTCTTCCATCAACAAGAGATTCACTTTAAACATAAAGACATGAACCATTTGAAAATAAAAGTATAAAAATACACATATCATAAGCATGATAAACAGAGTATATTTCTATATCAGACAAAATAGACTTTAGGACAACTTTGAGATAGTGGAATTTCTTGCTAAAAAGACTAGATCATGGGGCATCTGGGTGGCTCAGCTCTCAAAGGAGCATCTGCCTCTGGCTCCTGGGGTCCTGGAATCGAGTCCCACATAAAAAACCTGCATACTGAAAACAATAAAATACTGACTAAAGACATTAAAGCAGATACAAATAAATGCAAAAACATACAGTTCATAGATTGGAAGAATTAATATTGTTAAATATCCATACTTCCCAAAGTCATCTACAGATTCCATGCAATCCCTATCAAAATTTCAATGGCATGTTTTACAGAAATATTTTTAAAATCCTAAAATTCCTATGGAATCACAAAAGATCCCAAATAGCCAAAGCAATCCTGAGAAAAAAAGAACAAGGTGGGAGTCATCACATTTCACGATTTCAGAATATATTACAAAGCAATGGTAACAAACGGGACAGCACTGGCATAAAAACAGATATGTAGGCCAATCGAACAGAACAGAGAACCCAAAAATAAGTTCACACACATATTGTCAAATGATTTTTTTTGACACGAGTGCCAAGAAAACATAGTAGATGTGGGACAGTCTCTTCAAAAACTGGTGCTAGAAACACTGGATATCCATATACGAAAAAAAAAAATGAGATTGGACTCATACCAAACACAAGTCAACTCAAAATGAATTAAAGACATAAAGGTAAGCTCTAAAACTGTAAAACTCCTAAAATTAAACATAGTGAAAAAGCTTCATACCATTGGTATTGGCAATGAGTGGTGGAAATGATACCAAAAGCACTAGAAATAAAAACAAACACAGAAGTGTGATACCAAAAGCACTAGAAATAAAAACAAACACAAAAGTGGGATTATGTCAAACTAAAAAAATGTCTGCACAGCATAGGAAATAATCAACAAAGTGAAAAGGCAGCCAACAGAGAAAGGGAAATCAGATATCCAATTCGCAAATCAGATATTTTGTGAAGGCTAATTTCCAAATACAAAGGGACTCTCATACAGCTCAACAGGAAAAAGAAAGAAAGAAACCCAAACTGATTTTTTTTAAAGTACAAAGGAACTGAATAGATAGTTCTCCAAAGAGAGCACACAAATGACTAAATGGTACATAAAAAGGTATTCAAGGTCATTAATTATCAAATGCAAATCAAAACTGTGAGATATCACTTCACAATAGGATGGCTGTTAGCAAAGGGTCAAAGGATGACAAGTGTTGGCTGGCAAGGAAGTGGAGAAATGAGGACCCTATTACACTGTTGGTAGGAATGTAAATTGGTATGGTCACTGGAACTTCCATACTGGTATAGCCATTATGGACAACAGTATAGAGATTCCTCAAAAAAACTAAAGCTAGAACTACCACATGTTCCAACAATCCCACTTTTGCCTGTATATCTAGAAGAATTGAAATCAGGATCTCAAAAAGATATTTGCACTCCCATGGTTGTTGCAGCATTATTCACAACAGCCAAGATATGGAAGCAACCTAAATGTCCATTAATAGGTAAATGAATAAAGAAAATGTGGCATATACATACAATGGAAGAGTATTAATTCTTAAAAAGGGAAAACACTGCCATTCGCAACAGCACAGATGAACCTGGAGAATATTATGCTAAATATCTAGGATATTGAGCTCTACACAGAAGATATGCACTCCAACATATCACTTATTTATACTATGAACCTAAAATAGTCAAACTCAGAAGCAGAGAAGAAATGGTGGCAGCTGAAGGTGGGGGAGGAAAGGGAAAACAGGGAGATAGTAGTCAAAGGATACAAACTTCCAGTTTTAGATGAATCATCTAGAGTGATCTACTGTACAGCATCCTGCTTATAATTAACCTTATTATATTGTACACTTAAAAATTTGTGAAGTAAGTAGATATGATTAGTCCTTATGAAATTAATAACAATAATAAAAAATAAATAAAAGGGCAAGAGGAAACTTTTGTCAGTGATGCATAGGTTTATGGAATAGACAGTGGTGGGTTTCAAAGGTATATATACTTATCTCCAAACTCATCAAGTTTTACACATTAATTATGTATAACTTTCGATATCTCAAAAATAAAATAGCAGCATAACTAAGCAGGAAGCAAGACATAAGATATCACAACAAAATTAAGTAGAACCCAATCAAGAAAATGTACAAAGTTAAAAATGTTTTAAAGGTTAATAGCTTTGATGAACCCCTTGAACTGAATAAGGCAAAAGGGAAGTAAACACAAATTATCAACAGAGAATGAGAGAAGTATCACTCCCGATTGCCAAGCTTTTAAGTATCAAAATAATGGAATACACACACAAAAAGAAACTTATTTCAAAAAATTTCACAACCTAAAAGAAATGCAGAAATTATTTGAAAAATGCAATTTACCAAAATTGACACAATACTAAATAGAAAATCTACATAAACCTATATTTAAAAAAAAAACCGAATGGTTCATTAAAAACTTTCCCACAAAGAACACTCCAAGTACAAATGATTGTACTGGTAAGATTACACCAAATATTTATGGAAAAAATAATCATAAAAAATTTCACAATATAGAGAAGGAAACAAATTTATTTTTTTGAGTTTGTCATAACACTTATTCAAAATCTGATATTCATAATTTTTGAGTAAAAGAAGTGGGTCAACATCTCTCATGAACATTGAAATAAAATATATTAGCAACATAGGTGCAAAAATAGATTTCAAAAGGAATCATTAACAACTAGAACTTGTCCCAGGAATTCAAGACTGGTTTAAAATTTTAAAACAATAAATGGAATTTGCCACAATAACAGAATAAATTGCAAAATTTATTTGTTCCTCTCAATAGATGCAGCAAAATAATTTGAGAAAGGTATTATTCATTTATGCTAGAAATATCTCTCATAAAATGAGGAAAATATTAGAATTGGCGCAATATGTTAACTCAAAAGAAAATTAAAAATAGTAAATCTTATTTAATGGTTGTGATGGTTAATTTTATATGTTAGCTAAGCTATGGTGTCTAGTTGTTTGATCAAAAACACTAGTCTTAAAATTAAGTGTGAAAGTAGTTTTTTTCAATGTGATTAACATTTAAATCAGACTTTGAGTAAAAAGATTACCCTACATAATATGAATTTGCCTCATTCAATCAGCTGAAAGTCTTCTGACCAAGACACTTTTCCTGAAGAAGGAATTTGGGCTAAAACTGCAACATAAAAATGCTGTCTCAGCTTGCAATTTTTCTGGCCTTCTCTGTACATTTTCGAATCAATACGCGATATCAACACATTGGAATGCCCAGATGAAAGTTATGCATAAAGTAACTCTATGGAATCCATTTTTTTCATGTTTAAACAAGATATGAACTTTTTCTTCCTTAATTTCAGGCAAGAAGAAATTTAGATATGGTGAATTCAGGTTTTACTCAAATTAAAAGCAGCTGTAATAATCCATTCCAATTCTGTTTTCTTAGACGTCTACATCTATAATTTAGAATTTTGATATTCCAAAACAAGTGTTTCCAAGATCAACTTACATACACACACATACATAGAGAAAATACTTGTCTCTTTATTGGAACACTTCTGAGTATTAAAAAAGTTAATCTGTATTGTAATTCTCCAAGATAGAACAAATATGCAATTTTCCTGAGGTTTATTTCATAAAAATGTTTTTTAGCTGCACTTTCATAAAATTTCATGGGAACACTCTTTAGCTGAACAGATATTTGGGAAAACTGACCTAGAATATTATCTTTACTCCTTTAAAGAACTGAGAATATATTTTAATTTTTTCCATGATTCAGTATGGATATATATAATATATATTATGTTATATAAATATAACAATAGCGTAAGGATATATTTAAATGTAAAATAATTAAATTATCTATTTATTTAATTATAAAATAATTATATATATTATATTAAATTATATATATATAATTTAAATATTATGGGAGTACCTGGGTGGCTCAGTCGGTTAGATGTTGATTTCAAATCAGCTCATGATCTCAGGGTCCTGGGATTGAGTCCCATTTGGGCTCCCTGCTCAGCGGGGAGTCTGCTTCTCCCTCTTTCTCTGCCCCTCCCCGAGCTCATGCTCCTTCTCAAACAAATAAATAAAATCTTTAAAAAATATATAAATATCATGCATATATAATATACAGAGATTAGAAAATAATACATGTATAAACTAAAGAAAAATTATGGGTTTATAACATATACTAACAAAATATAGATATATTATATATAAAAAAAGAAAATATAATGTACATATAAAATATAAATATAATACATGCATAAAACATGAAAGACATATATAACATATTTAAAATATATATTTTTAAATTTATGTAAATTTAAAACTATCTTAGTTTTATTTAGTTTAAAGGTTTGGACCAAATGTGCCAAACAAAATACACTGGCAATTCATGTGCGCTATCTGCAAACTCAAAAATTCTGAGCAGAAAATGCATTAGCCATATTTAAACTAAAGTTTTCAACATTCATATTGTCTTTATAAACAGACCATCCAGGGGCACCTGGATGGCCCAATCAGTACAGTCAGTGATGAAAGGGATTCTTTGGTTTCTGCTCAGGTCATGATTTCAGGGTTGTGAGATCTGGTCCCTATGCTTAGGGGAGCTTGAGGAGCATAGAGGAGCTCCTCAACATGGAGTTAGCTTGAGTTTCTCTTTCCCTCTCCCTCTGCTCCTCCCCCCAAGTACTTGTGCCCTCTCTCTCTTTAAAATAAGTAAATCTTTAAGACAACATATATATATATATATGTTGTTTAAACACACACACACACACACACACACACACACACACCAAAAAAAAAAAAAAAAAAAACAGACCATTCAACAGATATCTTCTTACATTCTGTTTTCTCCTGATTTTTCTACTTGGGCACTTGAAAGGTCATTTTCACCAAGCTTTCAAGGAATGATTAATAAGATTTTCAACAAAGACTCACAAAATTAAATGTGATATGGACATTTTCACAGTTTACATTTTATATGTACAGTTCCCCTGATACATGATTTAAGGTTTGACAGAAGTACGCAGTCATAAAAAATGAATTGCTTAATAAAATTTATATATCCAGATATCTTCAACAAAGAATGCCATCATTCTTTAATATATAAATAAACAAAATTAGAACAAGCTTTTTTGACGTAACTTGGAAATTTTTTCCTCCATAGGACTTACCAAAATAGCACATGTAATTATAGTGATCCTTTAGGAACAGAAAAAAAAAAAAAAACACATTCGCGAGTTGAGAAAATGGTTTAAGACACATGGGGTTCCATCTGCTACCTGTTCTACTTTTAAAGTACAAAACCCGTATCATGGTAGAGTCAGTAAGCCGCATTCGGAATCTGAAAATCCATCACTGCCAGCTCTGCAACAAGTAAACAAATGCCTCTTCTCTTATAGAATGAGAGTTGTCTGCCCTGACCACCTTCCTGCCTCAGACCCACAATCAAATCTGCTTAATAGCCTGCCACAACTTTTAAAATCACACTTAAGTTTATTACTTTGGAGCCAAGCATCAAGATTGCAGGAAGCTCCTGTAATACACAGATTTATTAGCTGAAAAATTGTTCCCTTCATACTCCCATTCATCACCACCTATTCTAGAACAGCAATTCTCAAATTTTGGTCTCAGGATCCCTTTCCATTCTTAAAATTGATGAAAGACCCCAAGGAACTCTTGCTTATGCAGGTCATAGCTCTCAATATTTAGTATTAGAAATTCGAACTGACAGGTTTTATAAATATTGATTGATGTTAAAGTAGTGATAATAAACCATTTGCATATTAACATAAATGTCATACTTTTAATGAAAAAAAAAACATTGTTTTGTGTCAGTCTCAGCATATTGATAGTGATGTCATCCATGGAAATGTCTAATGGGCATTCATGTGGGTTCTTGTTATTGGTGGGAGACCCCTCAGACAATTCCTCAACCAAAACCAATGTTGTGGGTGGACCAGCTTTTGTGGTTCTTCTTATTAAAAAAAAATATATATATATATATATACACATTTATTAAATGTATATATATATATATATACACATATATATATTCATTTGAGAGAAAGAGAATCCGTGCCCATGAGTGGGGGCTGGGGCAGAGGGGGTGGGAGAGAAATCCTCAAGGGGACTCCCCACTGAGCACCAAGCTGGAAGCAGGGCTCCACCCCAGGACCCCAACACCATAACCTGAGCCCAAATGAAAAGGTGGATGCTCCACTGACTGAGCCACACAGGCACCCCTGTGGTTCTTATTATGATTGCAAGACCACCTCAGCAACAACCATCAAGGAATTTTGGGAAAAAACAAGGTTTATTACTCACAAATCCTGAAGGATGCAAGGTATGCCTGGGGTCACACAATGAGGTAGAAAGAGATTGGTCTTGGCCTTCTGCCCTTATTGGGGTGAAGGAGGGGGTGCCTTTACTGGTAAATTTAAAACATAAGAATGGGCATTCAAGTGCAGGGAAGGGAAAAGCAGGGTCACTCTAGCTGTCAATTATCTAGGTTACCCCGGGCTTTCTAAAAGGGGAACTTCATGGGTGAGGCAGCCTGGCTCTTTATCGAGTTAGGTAGCTGGCAACATGTTTATTCTAGATAGATGTCTTTAAATGGATTTCTCAGCAATCAAAGGTTAATGTCAGGCACTTATATTATAATCAAAAAAATTAATTGTCAGGTACTTACATACACAAGCTACTTGTATTTTCCAAAACAAAAAGAATGGTAAGAGGAGTTCATTGTTTTACATTTTTATAAATCTCTTTAATGTCTGGATTAACAGAAGACAATTGGATTGTCATATCAGCTCTGCATTCAATATATTGTAATAATATATCTTTTGGAAAACTCTGCCAAACAATCTCAGTCTTGTAAAAATAATTTTGACTTGCTATACAGCCTGAAAGTATTGTCTGGTGACTCTTAGCATCTCCTAAACCCTTCCAGAATCTATATAAAGTCAAGCTCTGGTCTAGCTGTTAGCACCATGCCTGAGAAAACTCCAGGAGAACTGGGAATGGATATAAATACTAGAAGAATAAGGCCTGGAACAGAAAGGCCTCAAGACGTCAAAGGAAAGCCAGAAAATGTTTTCAAAGAATAAAGGTTATGGGAAGCCCCTAAGCCAAACTTCACTAACTTTACAAATTTTCCCTGAGCTAGCTCTATCAAATATATTAATTATTGAGATAAGATACTTTCTTTAAATTTTTATATTTAGGTTTATTTCTTATATTAAAGTTGACCTATCACACTGCAATTAACTGGGATACACTTTCACTAGCCCTTCCTACATAGGCATAAGAAAACAACATTGACTGCAAAAGATGACTTATGGCATGTATTCATTTCCTTCTAGTCATTTTTTTTTCCTTTCTGACCACTACAACCAAAGGAGAGCCATAAAGGTTCTGAGCCCAATCATGAGTAATTGTTTGCCTCTTAGTGGAAAATAATCCACGCTTAACTTCAGAGAGTATAAGGTCTGAGACAAAATAATAACCCAATCACTGAGGTCCAGAAACCATATACTTCAACACTTTTTATCAGGTTCCTTTATAGTTACTTTACTTACCAGTTCTTTATGTGAAACATAAAATGTAAATTATATACTTTGTCAGAATATATAAAGGATAGGATATGGACACAATCTGGATTCTATATTTAAATATTGTTTTTTTTTGTGCATACAACTGCCTTTGCTTCTCTTAAAGCAATTATTACAGACATAACTCCTGATTTTTGAAACACAAAATCAAAAAACCAGAATATTTTAATTGTACATAGGGACGCCTGGGTGGCTCAGCAGTTGAGCATCTGCCTTTGGCCTAGGGCATGATCCTGGAGACCTGGGATGGAGTCCCACATTGGGCTCCCGGCATGGAGCCTGCTTCTCCCTCTGCCTGTGTCTCTGCCTCTCTCTCTCTCTCTCATGAATAAATAAATAAAATATTTTTTAAAAAAGTAAAAGTATTTTTAAAAATATAGGAGTCACATAAGTTCATAAACATAAACAAAATTACATAATATATTATCACTTCAAAAAAGGAGTTAAATATAATACTGTGAAACAACTTTGAATCTTAAATTATACACAAACCATAGTCTTTTTCTTAAGAAGGAAGATATTTCTAATTGTGATACATAAGAATGAAAGAACAAAGATATGCACCTGGGTGGCTCAGTCAGTTAGGCGTCTGCCTTTGGCTTGCGTAGTAATCCCAGGGTCCTGGGATTGAGTCCTGTGTTGGACTCCCTGATCTGCAGGGAGTCTGCTTCTACCTTTGCCCTTCCCCCCTTCTCATGCTCTCTCTCAAATAAATAAATAAATAAAATCTTTAAAAAAAGAATAAGAAGAAGAACAAAGAAATAATACAGAGTGACAAATAGGTTAGGTATTCACATCCAACTTAGATCCATCCTATGGGCATATAAAACTTAATTTGAATAAGAAATGTAAAATGATATTCATGTAAAAATGCTAAGAACATATATTAAAATGTATAAAATCACGAGCAATTAGTCTACGGCGATGATTAGCTACTGAATTCAGAATTTCTTGAATGAAAATAATGACAGCAATTGAAGGATTTGCTATATTCAAATTTGCCTTTAAGGTATTGCATAGGGATTGAGGAGAACATATAGAACTTGTTCTGTATTTCCAGAGGCACAGAGTCACTTTGTGTAAGGTTTTTGATTGATCCTTCAAGATCAACCCAACTAGTGTATTGTTGGGAGAGTAAGATCTCTAGTATCCACCCAAATGTGGTCAGGCTATGTATTCTATGAGTTTATTAAAAGTCATAAGAGTGATGTTTTTTTTTCTCATCTGATATATGGCCCTTGTAAAGAAAATAAAACTCCAGAGAAAGATGTGTACCTTTAGAAAAGAAAATATTGTTCTAGAGGTCTCCACATCTTCAAGGGAAAGTGTACATTGCAGGTGCGTGGGCCATAGCCAAGCAGATTCCTGCCGAATCTGAGTGCTGTCACTGGCGGATTAACACTCAGCCCATCTGCTCACACAGGTTTATTGAGCCCTGAGTAGCAGACCAGGTACATGTTGTTGACCGAACTTTAGAATGAGGTACGAGAACATTTGACAAGGGAATTAAAATTTCAATTTGATTCAGAATATGATGGAATCCTTCATTTTATGGTCAAAACCTACCTCGAACTTTGGAGAAGTTATTAAACTAAAGGTAAAACAGTATCATTTTAAATTTTGTAAGAAACTACCAAGCATTTAAGAAATGAATTTTGTTGGTGTTTGACTTTAAATATCAATTTTTACTGGTCTAAGCTTAACTCAGGTGTAATCATTTCGGTTGTCTCTACATTTGTTAGCACTACTATTTGGGGACATACCATATTTTGGTGAGTATTATGAAAACTAAATATCCTTCTTTTCCTCCTATGCTGGAAAACTTAGAAGAAACTGCAGAAATAATACCACCATTTTACTGTTTCCATTTGTTCTCCAGTCTTTTATCCTTTCCCATATATTTCACATATGGTGCTCCATATTTTTAGCAGCAACAGCTCAGGTAACATATATTTACAACAGGTGTTCATGAATAGAACCAAATCAAAAGGTAAAAGCTCCTAGATTTTGTAGTAGAATGGTTCCCACCATTGAGTTTTCCAAGCAGCTACACTGTTTCCTCTCCAATGTTATAAAACATCTCTAGCACATGGAATCCAAATAATAATAAAAATAACGCTGCCCATTACACTCTGGAGATAAGAATCACATCTTCATTTCCTCAGCAATGTATTTGTTAACATACATTTAATAACAATGCATATTATTTAATCATTATATTTACACTAGTTATTATGCCTATTTCCATACAAAATGAAACTGCCAAGTCAAAATGCTGATAGAAATGGAACTAACATATAACCTCAAGTATTTTCACTGGCACCCTGAAAAAAGTTTACTCATCTATTTTTTTTTTTTTTAACTAGGCTTGTGTTAATAGCTAAAGACTTGTATTGCAACTCATTGTGAAGGAAAAGACATTACTCATGAAAAAGAGGTTCTGATTTTCAAAAAAGCTGCAAATACCAGCAAAAAAAAAAATCACTCCCCATTTTTGCTTCCCAAAATATCTACTTTATGATTCCGTTTTCACCATGTTTTTAAAGTGATGTATAATGTGTAGCACATGACTAACTCTTCATAATTCAATATATTGTCTTTAAACTGATTCATGTATATGGACCATGTGCAGCCAATAAAGCTTTAAACTCCTAGAGGGGATATGCTTTTCATTATTCCCCAAAAGCCCTTCACTTGTTGTTACACATGTAGCAATGCCTTGATAAAGACTTGCTTACTAACAAAATAAGTCAAATTTAAAGCATGAACTGAAAAATAGCACACTCACTGTAATTTATAAAAACGGTAAACTGTTTCATCACTACAGCAAGATTAATAAATGAGAGCACTTGGCAAAACTTCTTCACATATACTTATAAGAAAAGAAGCATTGATGTCATTATTCTTTCCTATAAAATAAAATCTGTGACCAATTTAGTTCAGATCTAACTTTGAACAAAAAGTATAAGAAGGTATTTCTACCTTCACACAGTAACAAGAGGATTTTCATTAACTATAATGGATTTAGCAAATGTAAATAAAAAGTTCTTGAGTTATGCTGAATATATGGCCAAAAAGAAATCCTAATAAGAAAATTTCAGGATCGTAAACAATATTAATTGAAAGTCTGAATGCTACATCTCAGAACTAAATGTTACAGTAACTTAACTAAATAACATAATTCCAGCTAGAAATAATTCTCTTACAAGTTTGTGAGAGGAAAAATGTAAATCACGTTTCCTTATTTTCCTTTTAATCATTCAATATATAAATTCCTTTAATAATTATTCTTCACCTGAAGTTCTGTTCATATTGTGTTGATGCCAATTCATTTCAAGCCTAATTTTCAAGGGCATTCCTTCCTTCCCATTAGTTTCCATTGTACTTTCTAAGACCTCATATTTGTATGATTAACACTGTCCCCTACACTCCTTTGTGTGTGTGTGTGGGGGGGGTTATAATTTTATTGACAATCAGTGGTTAACTCCTATCCATACTGACTGTAGAGTTTTGAAAGTAGTGACATGAACATTGGTAAAGAATGTATAGAGCTTGTTTGGTGGCATATTCTTTTCTGGACAACTATACACCGACATAGTAGGAGACATTCCTTATTCCCTTGGCCCAGACAGCTTTGTTAAGCCTGGTGTCAATAGACATATTTGATGTTCCCATCCTCATCACAGTAAATTTCTGAATCTTTAAGTGTACAAGGGGCACCCTGTCTGAAGCCTACTCCAAGGATGCTCTTGCAGATGTTGGTGGTATAGTCTCTAGTCACTGCCTCTTTGACGGCAAAAGGCCTTTCTTCCCACTCTTCCTTGGAGGATCCATTCTGCCTGGCGCAGGTCGTCAAAAAATTATTCCTTTAATGAAACCTTACTTTCACTCTGTGAACCTAATTTAAAGCTGTTGTTTTGCAAAATCTCTTCTTTCTCCATCACTCATCATAATTAAATGTGAAAAGATAGAATTGGAACGCATTAATCCTCAGTGATCTCAATGATGTTACCACTTCTTATTTTTAAAAACCATATATACAAAAAAAAAAGCCCTCTTGTCTTTTAGGTAATTTTGTGAGATCCAGCTTCTATCTTTGCTAGTTTCTGTTGATTTTCATCTAACCAGCTACCTCACTTCGTACAGCCAATTGTCATTTGGCTCAGAATCCTCCTTTGCATGTCAAGAAAATGCTTATGATCTGCTCAATATCCTGGCCTCCCTGCTTTTTAACCCATACATCTCCAATGTTCTGTTGTTATTTTCTTTGCACTCAGCACCCTTACCCACCTACATGGTGATCACCTGAAAACCTATTTCCCAAATCACTAAATCAGATAATCTGGTCTCTTCTGTTTTGATCTCTCCAATGCTTTGGCCATACCTATTGTTTCTTATGAGGAAAATCTCCATCACAAGGTTCTCTTCACTTTTCCCTATCTCGTGGCCATCCTTCACTTCCTTGTTTCATAATTTCAACACTATCTTTTAAAATATCCATGTCCCTTACTCATTTGCCATCTATCCTATTCATCTAGATACCCTCTTCCTAACTGAATTCAAGTATCAGTCAACAACCTTCTAAGGGTGTCCTGCCCCTCAAGGCACTCTTCAAATTCAGGCTCCACTTTGCATTTATTTTAATTGTTGTGAAATGCAAATCCAATCACATCTCTTTCCTACTTAGAACTCACCAAAGTATTTTTATCACTTTGAGTATACAGTTCAAAATCCTTTATGGCCTAAAAACACTTTTGTGACCTGAACTCCATCAATCTTATACATCATTTCATCTTTTGCCACTGATGTTCCTTCATTCCTTTCTTTCTCCTTGTGGATTTTTTGTTTGCTCTTCTCCATATCTATTACTCTTCTTGAATTTCTCTTCCCTTTCCTGGGTCAGAATTATCATTTTGATTTCAACTTAAACATCAATTCTTCCAAAGAGATTTACCTGTATACCCACCCCATCACTCCACAGATAGCTTTGTGTATATGATTGCATGACACTGGGCACATCCTTTCTCAAAGCAAAGTGTTCATGTTCAGCAGATATGTCTTCTCCCCACTGGAGGGTGAGTTCCTTAAACACACAGTCCTGTTCTTCTTCATCACCACTATACTTTTTCCGCATGGAACACCTCACCTATGAAAGGTGCTTAATTTATGTTATTAATAAAGGATAAATTTCTCACTAATATCTTATAATAATGATCCAAGTACAACAAAAAATGACTTACTCTTTGAAAATGTTGAAATTTTAGATATGAACCTCAATGTATGCCAGATATATACAAACATCAAGATTCCTTGTAATTACAGAACCATCATGACACACTTATCTGTTGTCATCATCTTTTTTTAATTTATAAAATATATATAGTTCTTAATTATTTCTCAATGTGAATTACATTTTTCTTAGGATGATAATGTAATAATCTAATGTTAAACTCTTTAACGCAGTCCCATGGTTTATTCAATTTCATTCATGTGAATCCTCCTCAGCCTGTCTGCTATCCCCAAAGTTGCAGAAACATAGATGCCTTCCAAATATCCTCTATCCCTTCTATCTTAGAAATAGAATCCTAATTTTACTCAATAAAGCAGTGTTCACAGCCAAAATAATGCATTTCCTAGCCTCCGCTATAGCTAAATATGGGCATATGACTCAATTGTCGTCAGTGACATTAAAAAGAGTATTTGGTATTTGGTGGAAGGCAGGTTGGTCAGTTAGGAAGCATATATTTTGGCTACTGCCTGCTTTTCCCTATCTCTTTTTCATAAAATGAGCACATGGTGATGATGGCTGTACCAACCATCTTGGATTATAAATTGAGTTTGAGGATAGAAATAACATTTTACAAATGTGAAGCAGATGATAGAAGGAACTTAGGTCCCTTTAAATTCAGCAAGCTTTCAAGATTCAAAAGAAGTTGAATATGATTAGTTGTTGACTGATTCCCACCTCCTCAGAAGTTTTTCTTCAGTGCAAAACTCAGAAAGCTGAAAACTACATTTCCCAGATATCATTGCAGGTAGGATTATGTATCAAAAATAGTTTCAAAATTAGATGAATTTATGCGAGATCTGGAAAATGTTAACCTCAAATCCATCAATTTTGTCTTAATATAAAACTGGCTATATATACTCTGCCATCATTGCTCCCATGGGACCTGCTTTTTGTTTGTTCGTTTTTTGTTTTGTTTTGTTTTGTTTTGTTTGTTTGTTTTCAGATTAGCTTCCTGGGCTTAGTATGACTGGGCTTGTCATTGTGTTTCAAGATATTCTCCCTTAGTGTCCTCTAAAATTCCCAGCTTTGATACTCATTTACTTATAGGTTTTATAAACTTGATTGCCCTTGTCATTTAATAAAGCCTATTTTTTCCTCAATCTCTAGTGATCCACTCTATTTCTGGCATGCTTATACCAATTTACACTTTAAAAACTACCTTTCTTTCCTTTTGACAGTTCCATTCTACCAATGGAGTAGCTCACCAAGGATGGTGTCAACCCTACCTCAACCACTCACTCCCATGGTCATACATGAAAACAGATCTTGGTGTTACTACTAAGAGCAATATTTCCATAAATCCAATGCCATGCATCCTATTCTTGACCACCTCTTCCTAATTTTCAAGCTCATTCCTTCTAGCATTCCCAAATCCAACATTCCCTCAAGTCCATTAAAAACTCCAAACCACTGATCGTATAACTTTCTGTTACTCATTGACATGATTTGGTATTTGCATTTCTTACCTGGCAAAAGAGATCACTCTAAAATGTAAGCCAATGACTCAGTCTTCCCCTATTATTCTCCCCTTTGTCCAACACTTTTTCAGTGACACCGACTACTCTGCTATTTTCAAACATGCCAGGAACATCCCTGCTTTAGGCTCTTAACGGTTTTTTTTTTTTTTTGGCTGTTGTTGTTGTTTTGTTTTGTTTTGTTTTGTTTTGTTTTGTTTTCCTGTCTTGCAGATATTCAATTAACTAAGTCACTCACCTCTTTAGGTCTTCAGGATTTTGCTCAATTCTCATCCTCCCAATTAGATTTACCTAACCAACTATATAATAAGTTTTGCTGCCCTGCATACCAATTCTTCTTCACCCTACTTTTCTTTTTCTTTCCATTCTTCCTTTTGTCTATTGATACTATAGCAAATGACCACAAACATAATGACTGAAAATAACATGAAGTGATTATCTTACAATTCTGTAGGTAGGATTTGAACATGGATCTTCCTAGGCAAAATTAAAGTGTGGGCAGGGTTGTGGTCCTCTCTGGAGGTTCTAGAGGAAAATCTGTTTCTTGCCTTTTCTAGCTTCTAGGGACCACCCACATTCCTTAGCTCATGACCACATTCTTCCATCTTCAAAGATGGGACCTCACCCTGATTTTCTTCCATTGTTACAATTCTCTCCAAAGCCCTCTGCTTCCTTCTTCCACTTTTAAGAACCCTTGTGATTACATTGGACCCACACAGATAATCTGAGCTAATCCCCCTATTATAAAATCAGCTGATTAGCAATCTTTAATTCTACCTGCACAGGTTTGGAAAATTAGGATGTGGACATCTTTGAGAGGCTATTATTCTACATACCAAAACATGCACATATGACTCTATTTCTTGACTAATGCTGTTCTATTGATCTGTTTGCCTATCTTTATACCAATAACACATTCTCACTTACTGAAATCTACCATAAAAGTAAGACTTGATATCAGGTAGTTGATAAGATTTTTAAAGATTTTTAAGATTTTTTTAAAAAATCTGTTCTAAGTTCTATGTTTTTCTTTTTTAAGATTTATTTATTTCTTAGAGAGAGAGAGCACAAGCAGGGGGAGCAGCAGGCAGAGGGAGAGGGAGAAGAAGGATCCCTACTAAGCAGAGTCCAATATGGGTCTCTATCCCAGGACCCTGGGATCATGACCTGAGCCGAAGGCAAATGCTTAACCAATGGAGCCACCCAGGTGCCCCTATGTTTTTCTACATAAAGGATAGACTCAGCTTTTCAATTTATATACAAAAGCTCTTTGGGATTTTTACAGATGACATTTAACCCATAAAACAATATAAAAGGAATTAAAAATAAAACAAAGCTGAGTTTTCAATATATTTATGATACATTTTTTCACTTGTATAGGTCCTATTGAATTTCTCTTGATATTTTTTTATATTTCATGTAACAATGTTAAAAATAATCTTTTAAAAATTTCTTCCTAAGTATTTTATTTTTTAACACTATTGCAAATGGTGTAAATCTTAAGTCTGTCTTTCCAGTTCTCTGATTTTTGTATATTGGCCTTGTATCCAATGAGAAAGTTGATTTTTTGTTTTAATAGTTTTATGCTAAATTATTAAGAGTTTTCTATATAAACATGTATGTCACTTGCCAATAACAACAATATTATCCACTCTTTTCTGGTTCTTGTGCCTTTTATTTTCTTTTTTTCTCTCTTGCACAGTCTAGGACCTCAAGTGTAATGTTGAATATAAGGTATGAGAATAAGCTAACTTGCCTTTTACACAATTTAATAGTAAAAGAATTATCAGTAAAAGGATAGTTATAGGAGTTTCATTGCTACCACTTATCAAATTGAGAAAGTGAGCATCCATTCTTACTTGTCTGAGTGATTTTCCTATTAAATAATCATTTATTGTGTGATGAATTTAAGAATAAAGAAAAATTATATATGCTTATATTTAATCCACTACTTACTGTTTGGGTCATACTTATTTCTTTCTATAGATCTAATGTTTCTTTTATGTCATTCCCCTTCATACTGAAGATCTTCCCTTAGCATTTCTCATAGTGTAAGCCTGCTGGCTAAAAATTCATTGAATTTTTATTTATGTTAAAATGTCTTTGTTTGCTTCATGATTTAAAATATATTGCTACATGTAAAATTCCAAACTGATAGTTTCTTTTAAGAGTCTTAGAATTGGGGATGCCTGGGTGGCTCAGCGGTTAAATGTCTGTCTTTGGCTCAGGGCATGATCCTGGAGTCCCAGGATCCAGTGCCACGTCGGGCTCACTGCTTCTCCCTCTGCCTATGTCTCTACCTCTCTCTCTCTCTCTATCTCTCCCTCCATCCCTGATGAATAAATAAATAAAATCTTAAAAAAATAAAAGAATCTTAAAGTCGTTATTCTATGTTCTTTTCTCCATTGTTTTTTGATGAGAAGGCATCTTTTATATCAGTGTTCTCCTGCATTTTGTATCTTTATTTTCCCCTCTGGCTGCATTCAATATTTTTTTTCCTATTTTCATTGTTAGTATTTTGACTATAATATGTCTAGATATGATTTTCTTTGCATTTATTCTGCTTACATTTTGCAAAAAAAATAAGAATATTTGGCTATCATTTCTTTAAATTTTTAAAGAATTTATTTATTTATTTATTTATTTATTTATTTATTTATTTAAGAGAGAAAGAAGGAGCAGGAGTAGCGGGAGGGGAGGGAAAGGTAGAGGGAGAAGCAGGCTCCCCACTGAGCAGACAACCCAACACAGGGTTCCAATCCCGGAACCTGGGATCATGACCTGAGTTGAAGGCAGATGCTTAGCCGACTGAACCATCCAGGCACCCCTGGCCATTATTTCTTTAAAGACTTTTAGCCACCATTTTCAGCCATCATCGCAGTTAATTAATAACTGAATTGAAATTAGACTGAGAAAAATCACCAAAAACTGTCTGGATGCTATATCCACCTAATGCTCTTTCTCCTCCTTATTTTCTGAATATCTGTGTGATAATTGCCACTATTTCTTTCTTTCTGAAATCCCTTTGTACCTCTGTGACTTATGAGGGATCACTTTTTCCTGATTCTCTTCCAACTGAACTCAGTTTCCACTATTGGATATGTTCTTACTACTAGCTTTAAATGGCTGTGTTTCCTAGACATCACTCTTTTAGTAATCTTCATTTCATATTACATGCCTTTCCTAGATAATCTCTGTCAAATTTTGTCTTTGATCCTGACTTCTGCTAAGATTTACCATCATATCCAACCTTCACTGAAATACTACAAGCAAATAAAAGCTAAACCTATTATTTGCACTTTTTGTCTTTTTTTTATAGCACTTCCATTTACCCAATCACCTAAGCCAATTATTTAGTGATTCTTCTAAATATATTATTTTTCTCATTAGTAACTCTACTCATCAACCAAGACTTGCCAAGTCTAACCCCATCCCTATTGCTATAACTGAATTAAGGTCCTCATTATTGTGACTTTGACCACCGTAAAAGAATTGGATTTCTTTCCTCTATCTATTAATCAGCCTTCAAGAAAATGCACATATTCTAAAATACAAATTAAATCTTCTCCTTTCACATTTTTAAATTCATTTATTCCTATAAAATATTACTAAGGAATTAAAAGTTAATGGTAAGCATTACTACTCCACTGCCACCATTCAATATGAACAATGACTATTTATTCAGGTGATGTGGAGTTTTAAAAGATATACTAAAAATTAACACAAACACATATATCTTAAGAGTTTAGATAAAGATCAAGTTCCTGCAAAGAATATGACTTATTTTTCCTTTAGAAAGGAAATATTTATTTTTCTCCATACTTCAGTTACTAAAAATATTTGTTTTAAAATCATAATGTTGTGGTACGTTTCCTTATCCACTTTACAATAAGATATAAATATACTCAATAAAATTTCATAAAGATTTATAAATACCATGTATATTTTTTCTGATTAATGATTTCCCTCTCTGAATATGACATTTGTGTTAAGAAATATAGTTTTTCTACATATTTCCTTTAAGTCATAAAATCTCACTGGTAATGCGTTTTTTGCCTTGTTTCAGTATTCTTATAGATATTTTTCTCCTCTAGACAAAATACTGCTTAGGAATAAGTTAACACTTTTCAGAAGGGAGAGATGGAAAAATGTTAACAAAACATATTTCTTGGGGTCTCCTGGATGGCAGTCAGATAAGTGACCAACTCTTGGTTTCAGCTCAGCACAGAATCTGCTTGAGATTTTCTCTCTCCCTCAGCCCCTCCCACCCATGTGTGCACACACAGTCTCTTTCTAAAATAAACAGATCTTAAATATATACATATTATTTTCCAGAAAATTGAATGGATGAAAATCTGCTCCTTGTCAAAAAAACATAAGGTTTATAGTTTTCTCCAATGTTTATTTCAAAAGGATGTTTTACAATTAAAATTATTAAAATTATTTCAAACTCATATAACTCAACAAATGCAATAATCAAATTAAAAAGTGAGTAGAGCATTTACAATTGTACCCAAAACCATAAGATACCTAGGAAGAAACCTAACCAAAAGGTAAAGGATATGTACTCTAAAAACTACAGAACACTTATTTAAAAAATTGAGGAAGACACAAAAAGATGGGAAAACGTTCCATGCTCAAGGGCTGGAAGAGTTGGAAGAATAAATATTGTGAAAATATCTATGCTACCCAGAGCAATTTACACATTCAGTGCAGTCCCTATCAAAATACCATGGTCTGTCATCACAGAGTTGGAACAAATAATCCTAAGATTTTTATGGAACCAGTGAAGACCCCAAATAGCCAGAGGAATGTTGAAAAAGAAAACTAATGCTGTGGGCATCACAATTCCAGATTTCAGGTTGTACTACAAAGCTGTGGTCATCAAGACAGTGTAGTACTGACACAAAAACAGACACATAGATCAAAAGAACAGAATAGAGAATCCAGAAGTGGACCTTCAACTCTATGGTCAACTAATATTCTACAAAGCAAGAAAGACTATCCACTGGAAAAAAGACAGTGTCTTCAATCAGTGGTGCTGGGAAAATTAGATAGCCACATACAGAAGAATGAAAATAGACCATTCTCTTACACCATACATAAAGATAAACTCAAAATGGATGAAAGATCAAAATGTGAGACAAGAATCCATCAAAATCATAGAGGGGAACACAGTCAGCAACCTTTTTTAACTCATCCACAGCACCTTCTTATAAGACACGTCTATAAAGGCAAGAGAAACAAAAGCAATAATAAACTATTGAGACTTTACCAAGATAAAAAAAAAAAAAACAAAACCTTCTGCATGGCAAAGGAAACAGTCAACAAAACTAAAAGGCAACCTACAGAATGGGAGAATACATTTGCAAATGATATATCAGATAAAGGGCTAGCATCTAAGATCTATAAAGAAGTTATCAAACTCAACATCCAAAAAATAAACAATCCAGTCGAGAAATGGGCAGAAGACATGAACAGACATTTCTTCAAAGAAGACCTACACATGGCCAACAAGCACATGAAAAAATGTTCCATACAATTTGTCATCAGGGAAATACAGTTCAAAACCACAAATGAAATACCACTTTATATCAGTGAGAATTGCTAAAAGGAATAACAAACATTGGCAAGGTTGTGGAGAAAGGGGAACCTTTTTGCATTCTTAGTGGGAATGCAAGCTGGTGCAGCCACTCTGGAAAACAGTGTGGGAGGTTCATCAAGAAGTTAAAAATAAACCTACCCTATGATCCAGTAATTGCACTACTAGGTATTTATCTCAAAGATACAGATGTAGTGAAAAAATGGGATACCTACACTCCAATGTTCATAGCAGCAATGTTCACAATAGCCAAACTGTGGAAGGAGCTGAGGTGTCCTTCAACAGATGAATGGATAAAAATGTGACATATATACACAATGGAATATTACTCGGCTATCAAAAAGGATGAATGTCTATCATTTACACTGACATGGATGGAACTAGAGGGTATTATGCTGAGTTAAATAATTCAATCAGAGAAAGACAATTATCATATTATTTCCATCATATGTGGAATATAAGAAATAGTGAAAGTGATCATAGGGAATGGGGGAAAACTGAGTGAGTAAAAATTAGAGGAGAAGACAAACCATGAGAAACTCTTGACTCCGGGAACCAAACAAAGAGATTCCGAAGGGGAGGTAGGTGAGGGAATGGGGCAACTGGGTAAAGGGAATTAAGGAGGGCACATGATGTGATGAGCACTGGGTGTTATACTATATGTTGGCAAACTGAATTTAAATTTTTAAAAAGTGGGCAGAGGATGTGAATTTTTCTTTCAAGAAGACCTACAGATGTCAACAAATATATGAACACCAGTCACCAGAGAAATGCAAATCAAAAGCACAATGGAATATCACCCATACCTATCAAAAGGCAAGAAAGAATACACATTGGTGAGGATGTGAATAAAGGAACTTTATGTCCTATTAGTGGGAATGTAAATTGGTGCAGTCATTACAGAAAAAAAGTATAGAAGTTTCTCAAAAATTAAAAATAGACATACCATATGACATATGGTATTTAATATGTCCACTTCTGGGTATTACTCAAAGAATTAAAGAAAACTAATTCAAAAGATATATGCATCCCTACATTAATTGCAGCATTATTTATAATGGAGAAGATATGGAAGCAACCTGTCCATCAACAGATGAATGGATAAAGAAATTATATGTATATATAGTGGAATATTATTCAGCCATAAAAAATAATGAAATATTGCCTCAACAATATGAGTATTACGTTACAGGAACCTATAGGGTATTTACTAACTGAAATAAGACAGAGAAAGATAAATACCATATTATTTTACTTATATGTAGAATCTAAAAAACTAACATACAAACAAAATAAAACAAAAACAGACTCATAAGTACGGAGAACAAACTGATAGTTCCCAGAGGGAAAGTGTTAGGGAAATGAGTGAAATAGGTAAAGGAGATTTAAGAGGTACACACTTCCAGTTACAAAATAGGTAAGTCATAGGAATGGAAATACAGCATAAGGGATATAATTCTGTAGTAACTATATATGATGACAGATAGTAACTATCTGTTACTTACCATAGTGAGCATTTAATAGTGTATATAAATGTCAAGTCACTCTGTGGTATACCTGAAACTAATATAATATTGTATGTCAACTCTACTTCAATTAAAAAAAAGCAAAGAAACAAACAAAAGCAAAATTATTTCAAACTCAATGGTTATGAAAGTTAAGTCACAAACCTAGCAAAATATTTCACATGAAATTACTGGCATGTTTGTCAATAGGAATTTCTGGGAAATAAACATTTAAAACTTTCCTGTAAATTCCCAAACAAGTAACATATGGGAAATATTTCTAAAAGGAATACTGCCAAATATTTTCTATCGAGAAAGTAATAGACTACTATTGTAATTGACTACCTTTTAACAGATAAAAATATGTTACTGCAGAAAATCAAAATTATCCTTTTAGTAACTGCTTCTACAGGCTCAGCAAGCAGTAAGAACATATAACTGTGAAATTGGATTAAAAAATAAATACATACCCTTGTAAATGTGGAATAACTGACAGAAGACACAAACTCCATTTACTCAGCTTGAATACAAGTTTCGCCCCATACCTTTAACAGGAAATTTATGAAAATTAAGAAATACTATATTTTCCTATATCTGATTTCATTTCTAAAACAAATATAGAATTTCTTACAATAAATAAAAATTGTGATGAGTCAGGTAAAATAATTCTTCAAGAAATGAAAATATTTTTAATATCTTAATATTCAACTACGGAATAGCATTTCATTTCTTAGTTACAATTTCTAGAATGTTAAAAACAAGAAGAAATACTGTTTGTTGTAATTAATTCTCATGAAAACAATGCAATTGCATTGTTAATAACTCCTTAAAATAAACCGCTTTCAAAATTTTAGAAGGCTAAATCCCCTGTTGAATATCTGCATTGTTTTCAAGGCCATCAATATTTCTTTGTGTATATCATTAACTAGAATGTGCAGTCATCAGTATTTTGATTAGTGTTGACCTAAGTGACCAACATACTTTTTATTGATTAATTATTAAGAAAGATTATTGAACTGCTTTTCAAGAGAGACAAGATAGACATCTATGGGAATAATTAAAGAATTATTATATGTAATGTGATGGTGAATTTATGTGTCAACAAGGCTGGTCCACAGTACCCGGATGTTTGGCTAAATATTATTCTGGATGTTTCTCTGAAGTTTTAGATTAAATTGATATTTAAATCAGCAGACTCTGAATAAAGTAGATTATACCCTATAATATGTATGGGTGGACTTCAATCATGTGAAGGTCTCAATAGTAAAAAGATTGACTTTCCCCAAAGAGAGGAATTCTGAGAAAAAGACTGCCTTTGGCTTTGTACTTCAATTGAGTTTTTCTGTGGGTCTTCTGCCTTCCAACCTGCTCTGCGGATTTTGGACTTGCCAGCCTCAACAGTCATAGGAACCAATTCCTTAAAATCTCTCTCTCTTGGAATATACAAATTTTATACACAAACATATAATATACATGTTGCTGAAATTACTGTACCATCAGCATTGTCAAATATATAATATATACATATATATGCACACAAACAGCACATAATTATCATTATGATATCTGTATCACATATATTTATATACAGAGAGAGAAGCAGTGTGGGAGGATTGAGGGAGGGAGTGAGGAAGGAAATGAGCAGGGGAGAGGGAAAGAGAGAGAGAATGAGAGAGTGAGATATGTTTCTCTTGAGATGTTTCCCCAATTAATACACATGGTATATTTAGGTTTGAAAAACTGCAATTGATTTTAAAATTAATGTTATCTGACTATGTCAAAGGTTTTATATTTTTATTGATACTTAACTTCAGTACCAATTATCCAGAATAAACATGGGGAAATGTGTGATTTTAAAATATTAGCCATATTTGCAGCAAGTGTTAATTGTCTAAACTCTATCACTGTCATAAAATTAGGGATATCCGTCTTTGAAAGTATTTGTTGGCAGTAATATTATTGGGAAATAATATTAATACCATCCCTCCCTAAAGCTGTCATCTAATTTGGTTTGCTTAAGACCTAATTGGGAGAGAGGAGCAAAAATGTATTTGCATTCTTTCCAATACAGAATTGACATTTATCTATTTCATAGTGAAAAATAATAATAACATTTATTTAACCCAATTCAATTCTAGACGTATATTAGAAAAGTTAAAAGTGAAATCAATAGGTAATTATATTTCCAACACTTCTTCTCTCCGAATAGGAAAGGGTATGTTTACTTTCAGAGAGGAGGGCTGCTTGTTTATATATATTTGTACTGAGGTTCTATGTTTTATACTACATCCCATCATTTTCCCAGTTAAAGCGCTTAGGTAACATACTGCAAAAAAAAAAAAAAATCTCCAGACTGTTGCATTAAATGCATGTTTCATCTTCATAAGTGCTTTTGCAAATGACAATTACTTAAATGTCTCTTTAAAACGAGAGGGCAAAATCAGTACTTGAAAGAAAAAAAAATATGCAATAAGAAATGATAGAATCAACCAATTAGAGTATACTAGCACTTAAATCACACGGGATAGAATGACCACTACATGGCTATGTAGCTTGTCAACTTCTCCTTTATGTGGTATTGGTGCAATTATTGTAGCACCAGGATTTTCACCAGCTCTTCTCTTCATTTTCTGCATCTGCCATCTATCCCGGCTTGCCCATGGCCTGTGTGGTACTGGTGCATGCTCAGTCTCGCTGTCCATAATTTTCAAAATTCACAGGCTGCTTTTGTTTCCAAGCTCCTAATACTACTGTTTATTCTTTTTTACAATCTGTTCTTAGTTCGTTTGGACTGCTATAACAAAATACTACAGGGTGGGTGGCTTAAAAACAACAGAAATTTAGTTATCACAGCTCTGGATTCTGAAAATCTGAGATCAGGGTGCCAGCATGACCCTGAGTTTCGGTGGGGGGGGGGGTGTCTCTTGAAAGTCATAGACTTCCTTTTGTGTCTGCACATAGTATAAAGGCTAAGGAACTCAGGGTGACTCTTTAGAGCATTAATCCCATTCATCAGGGCTCCAACCTCATGACTCAACCACCTTTAAAGATCCCACATACTAATAGCATCACTTTGGGGGGTAGGATTTCAATATATGAATGTTGGAGGTGATACAAACACTCAGATCATATCAAATGGGACTGGACAAACCTTTGCAGGTTTCCCTGTATGGATAACACTGGTTGAAGTCTCATCTTCAGGACTTACGGTTCGGCAAACTTGGACCCTTTCATAACCCCACTAGTTCAATACCTTCCTCTATAATTATGGGCTTAAAGATATCTAACTCCTGGGCTGATAAAGAATACATGTGAAATGTTTAAAAGGTTCTTTATAAATAAAGAAAGGCTCTATCAATATATTCAGGGTGTGTGTGCGTGTGTGTGCGCGCTCTTCTGGGGAGAGTGATGCTTTGAGATGACAATCTATTTTAATACACGTTTTTCAATATTTTTTTCTTTTTTCTCCTAAAACATCACCACTCATTAGCAGCCAATTCTAAAAGTCATCTTTGTACAACAAAGTCCTACCTCATTTGAACTTTGCTGCTTGCTATTTAATGCCCATTATACAAATTACATGAGAAGTTGCTAAAAAATTTTTTTCGTAAAATTGTGGCATGGATTTTTGTGAAATTATCATCTTCTTGATTATTACAGTAGTAAGAAACTAAGCTACCTAGTTTCTATGTAGTTTATTCATCTTTTAAAAAAACTTTTTTTCCCAAGATCTCCACTGATTGTTTCTTTGTGCTGATCAGTAGGTATTTTTCAGCCAAGCAAGAAAGATTACAGAGAATAACACACAATAGAGTCCATTCACATCGGTATCATTTACTGATTTCTCTATGTCTATAACCTGCAGATTTCTGGAAACTCGGATCACAGAAGGCCCCATCTGCAATGATAACTGGTGAAAACTGCAGGGATTCAGGGGTAGCCAGGGTCATCTGCAGAGCAGGTCACTGGCAGGTACCAATTGTGGAGCTTTCACAACATGGCAATACTGGTATTACCTGCTTTCCACCCTGGTTCCTAGCCCTCTCTATGCACATATCTTAGCTTTGGCAGTTTTGGGGTGTAACCTAACTAAGCAGGGCCTTTGTGTGGTGCCCCAAAAGGCTAGGGAAATTGTCATTCCCCCCATTCCTTTTGGCTGTGAAGGGTGCTCTTTTAAGCTAGGGAGTTCCCTCTTGGTGCTGGGCAATGCCAGCTTGGGAATGGGATGTTCCATGCAAAATAAAGCTCCTCTTACTTCCCAGCATAGTTATTCTGAAGGCCTATGTTCCACTGTGTCACTGAAGTTTCTTATGTGGATTCCAGGGCTCTCCGAGAGCTGTTTTTGTTTGCAGATCACTAATTATCTTTTTGCTGGGACAGAGACTGGGGTCTTCTACTTGGCCATCTTATTGATGTTACTGTGCAGATTCCAAACGAATATATTTATTTTGATTTGTCTAAAGATTTTGTATGTTTGTTGTTTATTTATTTATTTAACAGAGAGAGAGAGAGAGAGAGAAAGCACAAGCAGAGGGAGTGAGAGAGGGACAAGCAGACTCCTCATTGAGCACTGAGCCAGATATGGACATGGGTCTCCATCCCATCCATCCATCCTGGGATGGAATAATGACCTGAGCCGAAGGCAGACACTTAACTGACTGTCTCTGAGGAGCCCCCCAAATAAATATATATATATGTATATATATATATATATTTCTTTTATATATAGATATATATATAGGTGATATTATCTACAGATTTAAATTGTGTAGTTAGTATTTATGCCTGTCTGAACCTTAATGCAAACCTCTACCCAGTGAGTTCAAGGTAATTTTAACATAGGTGGTCATGTAAATAACTCTGTAATGCATATCTGTTATGAATGCATTCAATTTTGATTTGAAGGAACAGAGGGCCCCCAAGATGAAACTCAAAACTGAATGCATGTAATTTGAAACCCAATTTGAAGATAAGATTTTTATATAAAGAATAAAACTTTGCCTCTTTCAGATGTTCTAAACTAGCTATTTTCTCCCATATAGCAGAAAAAAAAAAAAAAACATTGTCTGAAATCTAGGCCAGATTACACATATATGTAGTCTTTTCCTACCACAGAAATTTTCACATACTAAATACATTAAATGATTCCAGTTTGTTAGTAGTTTCATTTTTAAGATACATATTACTACTGGGTGTCCACCTATAATCAACATAACAAACTGTTTCAGCAGTTGTTTGTTGTCCCCTTCTTATGGTTATTTAGAACAACTTTTGATCTAAACTGATGGTGATTGTGCCACCTGGGTGGCTCAGAAGTTTAGCGCAGCCTTCTGCCCAGGGCTGATCTTGGAGACACGGGATCTGGTCCCACCGTTGGGCTCCCTGCATGGAGCCTGCTTCTCCCTCTGCCTGTGTCTTTGCCTCTCTCTCTCTCTCTGTGTCTCTCATAAATAAATAAATAAATAAATAAATAAATAAATAAATAAATCATCTTAAAAAAATAAACTGATGGGGAACTTATCTATCTTAACAATTCCTAAACTCAACCAACTGACTCAATTACTCAGTAGTAGCAGTATCTCATCTTATTTTTTTCCTTTTTGCCATATCCAGCACCAAAGAAATAAAAATAAAAACAATTCATGTACACAGGCTGAATCATAAAACCAGTTGTGCCTTTTTCCTTTCTTAAGCAGCACTAGGGTGGGCTGAGATCTGTCTTTCTACTCTAAAATTTTTGAAGACTGAATAAAATAGCACATGTAAAAATATTTAATACATGACCAAGAACGCAGTATTTTCGTGATATTTGAATCTATTCATTATTTCCCACTTTATAATCTCCAAGTAATCTGTACTTCTTTCTTATTAGCAAAGGGATTTTTCTTCACTGATACCCTTATTTCACATTTTTTTTTAGACATGTGCTATTCTGTTTAGATTATTTCAGTCAAATTTGAAAATTGCTGAGTTCTGCCAAAGGTAATTCTTTATTTATAATATAGAGTGTAATTCTATAATACCTATTTTTTACTTTTGTTATAGAAATGGCTGCGTTAAATAAGGCACATTGTCAGCTTATTATATTCACTTCCATAATTTGTCACGCAAGCCAATTGCCAAGGAAACAAGGACAGTGAACTGAGATATGTCACCTGCCAGAGTTCTACTGGAAGTTGGTGACAGAAGAATTAAAATTCACAACCTGAGAAATTCAAAGTGGAGTTGAGCACATTCTGTTACATCCTCCATTCCACACCAGAATGGAAGATAGATAGGAAGAAAGCAAACAAAAAAGAACAACAAAAAAAAAATCTGTTGATTGTTTGCCGAGACCTAAATCATAGCTTCGTAGACTGCTGCAATAAGCTGTGCCACTCTGTCAATCAGAATGATGGAAGCTGATACTCTCGGAATGGTTTTTCTGCCTCATGCCTCTTGGGAGAACCTCCTCCTCATCTCACCAGTGAGATCTATAGATGCCAAGAAAACATATTATCTGGAGGCTCATCCTAATCCAGAGGGGCGACTTAGCCACTACTTTAGCTCAAAGCCTACTTTGATGTTCCCTTCGGGTGGGTTTCTGCCCTGAGGCATAAGGATCAGAGAAAACAAATAACAAGACAAATATAGTTTCTCAGTTATGTGGCCACCACCCAGAGGACTGTCTGGTTAAGATAAAAAAACCTAAGCAATACACCAAAGAAGAATTGAGGGAAGGAAAAAAAAATCAACCAAAGAGAAACCAGAAAAAGGTAGTATTAATTTTCTGTAGCTTAGACAACAGCTACATTTTAAATAATATATCAAAAAAATAAATAAATAAATAAATAAATAATATATCAGTAAAGTAATAAAATCAATATTGATAGCAGTAACTGCTCCCTGCTAGTGAGAAAAATGGGTCTCTCAACCTGTCATTGAAAGGAAACAAATTTAAAAAAAAATGGAATGATTTCTTTATGTGTGACTATTACAGTTGAAAAGGCAAGATAAAGATTATGAAAATCTGTCTTTAGGTATATTGTACAATTCTCAGAAAACATTAGCATATTATAAATCATGAGAAAATAGTTTAAAATATAACTCCACTAACAAAAACAAACAAGCAAAGCCTTCTGCTATAAGGATTAGCACGTGCTAATATAAACATTTGAACTCTTTCCAGCCAGATTGAAGTTTTCAACAAGTTTCCTAGGAGACAGGGAAGGAAAAGGGAAGAAAAATACTGATTATGTTTTTGAGGAATGGTAAATTGCATAAAGAAAGCACCAGAGAGCAGTCTGAAAGATTTTCATGTGAAGCAGCGTAGTCAGTGACCAAAAGAATCTAATTAGAAGGTAGGGACGCTCTCTCACTTCCATGGGTAGAGTTGACACAACTCATACTATGTAGCCGATAAGATATTAAATGAAAAGTGATAAACAAGAAAAACAAAAAGAATATTTAATAGTGTTTTTAGGAGCTTCTAAGTCATTATCAACTTTTCTGTGATCGAGGAATTACTTTTAACTTGGATCCAAAGCAAATCACTATTTAACTCATACTGGAGCACAATAAAAAAAACAAAAAAAAAAAACCAGAAGCAGAAATTAGAGTTAGCAGAGAGAGAGAATGAAAATTAAAAAAAAAAAACAAACAGGTAAGATTTTTTTAGTAATTACTAATACTCATTTGAAAATTCACATCAGTGGAAAAACAAACTACCATAGGAACTGATTATGTACTCTATTACATATAAACTTGAGTAAAGGTAGATATAACATGGAGATAATCTTTTCAGGAAGTTCCCTAAAAAAAGAATTGACAACTCTTATAAAGACAAAAATCTAAATGCAATCTGCAACAATTTTCCTATATAAATTTGGCCAAATATACGCTCAGTTCCTAGAGATGGGCTATTGCTAGTTACTAACAGACCACTGTGAGTTTTTATTGTTTATTTGATACATCTTCCCCAACTGTGTAACTTTTACTATTATGATTATTTTTCAGACAATCTTCCCATTGTTTTGCCCAAGTTTTCATTTAGTTGTGCAGTAAATAAATAAATGAGTGTAATCTTCACATTTCTTATTTCTACTAACTCAGTAAGATCTGGTGATAGAAATGGGCTGATTAACCTGTTTATTGCACTGTTGGTGGGAATGTGAACTGGTGCAGCCACTCTGGAAAACTGTGTGGAGGTTCCTCAAAGAGTTAAAAATAGACCTGCCCTACGACCCAGCAATTGCACTGCTGGGGATTTACCCCAAAGATGCAGATGCAATGAAACGTCGGGACACCTGCACCCCGATGTTTCTAGCAGCAATGGCCACAATAGACAAACTGTGGGAGGAGCCTCGGTGTCCATCGAAAGATGAATGGATAAAGAAGATGTGGTCTATGTATACAATGGAATATTCCTCAGACATTAGAAACGACAAATACCCACCATTTGCTTCAACATGGATGGAACTGGAGGGTATTATGCTGAGTGAAGTAAGTCAATCGGAGAAGGACAAACATTATATGGTCTCATTCATTTGGGGAATATAAAAAATAGTGAAAGGGAATAAAGGAGAAAGGAGAAAAAATGAGTGAGAAATATCAGGGAGGGAGACAGAACATGAGAGACTCCTCTAATTCTGGGAAACGAACTAGGGGTGGTGCAAGGGGAGGTGGGCGGGGGGTGGGGGTGACTGGGTGGCGGGCACTGAGGGGGGCACTTGACGGGATGAGCACTGGGTGTTATTCTATATGTTGGCAAATTGAACACTAATAAAAAATAAATTTATAAAAAAAAAAAAGAAATGGGCCGATTACAAGGAAACTGACAAAATTGGTATGGTACACTGGCACTTGTTATGATTTGGGGCCTTTCTTCCTTTTGAAAATAAACACTTTTTTTTTCTGGAGGAAAACTTTTTTCTTAAATAATACTACAGAAGGGAGTAACTGGTCCTTCTTATTTACCATGATACACATCCAATCTATCAAAACAGCTAAAAGTTTCTCTTTCATTCTCAAATTCTTCTTTTTCCTATGTTTAAGTATTTGCACTGGTCTCAAGTCAACCAAAGTCCTCATCATTTCGCTATTCAAGGGTCACCAAACTGATAACCGTAAATAGAATTTACCTGTACGTTCCAACAGTGCAACATTCCTTATGCTCTTATCCCACCTCTTCAGTGTTCCAACACCCGGTTCAATCAGCCTGTTTCTCATAGAATGAGGTAGAAACTCATTAAAGAATCACTTAATGTTTCACTGCCCTATCTCCAAAACTTATTTTCTAAGTTGTCCCCTTTATTTAAGTTAAACATTCACATTTGGTAATTAACATGTGTTATGTGGAACTGTTTCCTCTCTGAGTAACTTTACCACTTTGTAAATTTTATTTTTAAAGGTCATTTCTAATTGCAATCTGGAGAATAGATTAAAGAGAAGGAACACTGAATGAAAAATTATTTAAGAGACAAATACACCGGCAGAAAGATGAACTATGGCAGTACTGGTAAGCGAGGCTAACAGCTAAGGCAGATAAGACTCAAAAGTAATATTATCTTCATTGTTCAACATTTTTTTTTGAACGCATACCTTTTTTTATTTGCTTGACTTTCTAAGTACTAATCACTATCCTTCTTCAAGGTTCTTCCAAGAAATTGTGAATCCCCTGTTTCATGAGCCATATACATGAGGTAATAGTTTTGTCTTTGTTTTTTGTTTGTTTGTTTTGGTGTGCTGGTAAGTAGAAAAGCCACCTCCTGATCCCCATTCTCTAGCTCCAATCTATACTAATTATCAATTTTACTAGAAATGACTTCCCACCATTTCCATTATGTACTGTTTCTTCCCCTTTTCTTTCCTCTTCTTTCCTTCTTTTCTCTTTTCTTTCTTTCTTTCTTTCTTCTTTTTCTTTCTTTCTCTCTCTTGAATTTGCATTAATGGAAATGCTATCTTCTATCATTATACTTGATGGATAATGTAGAAAGTTTGTAAACAATTATTTCAGAAATAAATATCCTTTATATTTTGAAGGGTTTTTTTTGCCTTCCACCTCCAAGGTTGCTTTGATAAACTGACACCATTATTTAACGTGATTTTCTTGGCATAAACTATCGTCTATCTATCGTCTGTCTCTCTCTCTCTGGAAGCTATTAAGATCATTAATTTTTCTCAGGGTTTTCAAAACTGTGTGGCAATTACACCTTAATATGGGTAATTTAAAATTTTTTTGTCCAGGTACTCAGTGTGCTCTTTGAACTGGCCATTCCATGTCTGTAAATTTGCTTCAATAATTTTATAATTTCCTCCTCACAAGGCTTGCAATTACCCTGAAACTCTTATCAGAAGGATTTTTAGATTCCCAGGATCTATCCTCAAGTTTCTTGAATAATTCTTATTTTTATATCACCATCTATTTCTTTCTACTTTCAATGGCTTCCCAAAATGTCTTTGCCACTATTTATATTTTAACTAACAAATTTCAAATAAAAAAATACCTTTTCTTGTTCTGATTGTTTCTTTATCACTGTTGTTTTAAGAATTAGAGATTTCCTCCATTCTTTGTAGTCTTTGTTCCCTTCATATTCATTTCTGTTTGATGTAGATTTCCTCAAAAGTATCATGATTCTTGACTGTATTTTCATGATATATCATGAGGCATAAAAACTGCTATTTGGAAGCTTTGTGAGCCTGCATGAGCATTGTGAATGGACTGAATGAATGGCATTCAATGTACAAAAAAGTAGGTAAGATCTCCAAATTCCAATGCTTATCAATCTTTTCTCTTAGCCTCTCATTGTCTCCAAAGAAGAACCCACCATTCTCCTTTCTTAGGGATATAAGCATATATACACTAGTGCACCGGGAGCTGAATATTTTTTATATAGAGAATTTGACTTAATCTTTCCATCTTTAGCACACCCACCCCACAATGCCTTCAGTGGGCTCTGAAGGCCCCAATCCACAGGCTCTCAGATTTATATCTCAAGAGCATAAAACTCTCCTTTGGTCAAGGTGGACTGAGGTGTGGTTTTCAACAGATCCTTGCTCTTCTGGTCCCTCCCCTCATGTCCACACTCTGAGATTCTCTGCACTTGTGCAGGTTCTGGGTGAGAAATTGACTCAGTCCTCATGCGCTTCCTCCTAGCGAACACTTAGTTTTCACTTTAATTTTCTCCACCAAATCAATTACCAATGACCTATTTTTGCTTTTCGTAATTTATTGACGTTCACGTTTTAGTGTTTCTTAAGTTCACCTGTCCTTTCTTTCCTTCATCTTTGTGGATTTATACCATTGTAAAATCTAGTTCAGCCCTTTTAGTGTTTCTGTTTATTTTGCTTTTTTGTAAGACACCGAGGTACTCTCTTATGGTTAGTCAAAAATCCAGGTGATATATTTGAAACAGAGGAAAGTTTCAAGAAAATAAATACAAAGGGTTGGGAAGGAGGTCAGCAATGGAAGAAATGACCTTGAGTGGGAAGATGTAACACCAAACAATATAGCAATGAGTGTATGGATAAGGACACTTAGGGGCTTTTAATTTGATTGGTGTTCTAGACAGGAACATGTTTGAACTAACTGACCTCATAAGAACAGATCACCCCAAGATAAAGTTCCAATATCAAAAGCTCAATAATGAAAGTAGATTTCAATCTCTGAACAGTATTCAAATACTATAGTACTGAGGATGTTTTTTTGATGCTTTTTAGATAACTCTCTCCAGACAGATCAAACTTAGAATGGTGTAAATCAGAAGTCCTGGGATAGTGTTGGAAAAATAGGTATTGGAGTTTTATGACCTCATTATTAAAAGCCATATATGGGATCCCTGGGTGGCGCAGTGGTTTGGCGCCTGCCTTTGGCCCAGGGCGCGATCCTGGAGATCCGGGATCGAGTCTCACGTTGGGCTCCAGGTGCATGGAGCCTGCTTCTCCCTCTGCCTATGTCTCTGCCTCTCTCTCTTTGTGTGACTATCATAAATAAATAAAAGAAAAAAATTAAAAAAATAAAAAAGAAGCCATATATTGGGTATTGCTTTGATAGTGGTCTTAAAACTCCAAATTTTCATAATAGCTAACTAGAAAATCACCAACCTGAAGGAATGTATCGGTCTTTGGTCTTTGAATTCAATATTGTCCATTTTAAATTATTCTATACTCTATAAGCTAGAGAGCATCACCAATAAAGCAGTGTCCCCCAAAATTTAGAAAATCATGTAAGCAGCCTCAATAAATGTATACTTTTTATTTCCTGAGCTGTAAACTGGGGAATAACTGTAGTTCCACTGGCTTCATGTGCCTGTGACTTAAGCAATTACACAGAGCCTTACACTGAGAAGATTCTTGATTTACTGTTCAGTTTTTGTCATCTTGAAATTATTAATAGGTTTTGGACAAAGGGCCCCACATTTTCACTTTGCACTTGGCCTTGTAAATTATGTAACTGGGTCTATTCCCACCTCATAGAGCTGTTATAAAAACTAAATGTAGCGGCACATTGCCCTGTAGATATTAATCCTTCAATAATGCCAGCTGCCAGCCTTATTAGAATAATTGTTGTTATTATTATTATCAATAGTAGTAGTATTAAAAATAGCACTGTATTCAGTAGTACTCAATTACACCATGCTCATTATTCACTCATTCTTCAACATAGAAGCATTCATTATTTCTTGTGTTAGATACTGTTCTAGGGAATGTATTAAAATCACCAGTTGGATCTATATTCCAAATTAGACTATAACCTTCTTTAACAATCAGAACTTATCATGTTCATTTTAATAGCGCCCTTGCCTACCAAATATAGTTGCTCCAAAATGTTTGTTGGAAAAATAAATGCCTAAGTATCTTGTAAGTAACTTATAAGCTATTAAGCCATATAAAATGAAAACTATTTTTATTATCCACTCATTTTAATAATGTTATATTAGATGCCTTCCAATTTAACTTTTAATGGGGTTCTGTGCACCTACTCACTCCCCTTGGCAAATAGTGCTAAAAGCATGGTTCTTTTAAATATTATAAAGCATAATACATATGACACCCATTAGGAACAAGGCGAAATTATCAAATTTGACACTTAAAACTCAAAGATTATAATGGAATGGGTCACTGATGTAATTGCATTATCTTGCACAATTGAAATCCCTTACTCATCATATTAGGAACCCATCACTTCTACTAACAGCATGATGGTATGATGTCTGATGATATGCAGAATTTAAATAATTATAAAACTTTGCCACACCATACAAATACCAAATCACAACTTTGTTCAGTCTTTTAAGAAGAGGCTCCTGTAACAAGAAGCAAAAAAATAAGCCATTTGGCTATAAAGGCATTTTCTATTCAGAAGCTCAATACTTATCTCCAAATACCCCCATTTAAAAAAAGAGTTTCACCTCTGTGGAAAGTCACTAAAAATTCTGAGGCTAAGAAAACAAAAATAGTACAGTTGACCTTTGAGCAACATTGGGGTTAGAAGCACTCATTCCCATGCAAAAACCTGTGCATAACTTTGAGTCCCCCAAAACTTAATTACTAATAGTCTACTGTTGACTAGAAGCCTTCCAATACCATAAAGTTGATCAACACTCATTTTGTATATGTATTATATATTGTATCCTTACAATAAACCAAAGTAGAGAAAAGTAAACAGTATTAAGAAAAAGAAAACACATATACAGGACTGTGCTGTATTTATATTAAAAAAATGTCTATATATGGACCTGTGTAGTTCAAACTTGTGTTGTTCAAGGGTCAAGTATACATGCAAAGAATGTAACAACTGTTCTGAATGTACTTGACAAATTAGACAGATAAAAGGGTTACAGATTTACTGCTGATATGCTGGCATTATGTGGCACACTCTGACTGCGGTAAATAATAATAATTAATCATGATAATAACAGCTAGCATTTACAAATGTCATGCTATACACTAAGTGTTATATTCATTGTCAGTTCATTTTCACAATAGCTTTGAGAGATAACATGAATGTGTTTATAAAGATAGAGATGTTCTAAGATAGTTCAGACTTAAAGGCCATCCTGAGAAATGCCGGAATGAATGGAAGTTGCAGTCAAGTTACCGACCAGGTGAAGCTAGATTGAAATCTAAATGAAGTATGGCACATCTGTCATCATAATTTATTTGGCAAAAGGTACAAAGGGTGGATTTAGAAGAAAAATCCATTTTATCTGTCAGGGGTTATAATGTGACGATGCTAAAATTATTATAAATATTGTCGTCAAGTGGTCAAGAAAGTGTAGAGGAAAATTCAACTGAGACTGTTAAACTCTCGTTGATACCAACATTTAATTGTTAAAGTTAATAGAGTATTTTTGACTCATTTAAGATACAAAAGAGATTTGAAAACCACGTAGTGCCTAAGAAAGGTACATGTAAAAGAATAGAGGTAGCTAGTTATATTTTGTTTTTGAGGATGGCAAGGCCCAAATATAGTGGCAGAAAATTTACTGAGGGTTTAAGTTACCTGTAGTGGTTAGCACTGACTTCATCTGTTGTCAGCGGTGTCTTGTAAGTGTATTGTTTAGTATACACATATTTATATGTGTGTGTAAAAGACCATTTAATTCAAAATATTTTACATAATTTTTTCAATTTTGACTGTTCTGATAATACAAGTTTCCCTATTTCCTCCTCATATTCGGAAGTCAATAACCCAATTTTAACTTCCCTCAAAGAACACGAGATGCTGAATTTCCAAAGAAAAACAGCATTTCTGGACTGTTTACAGACTTTCATTTTGTAAATGAAAGATTTTCAATAACAATGAAATTCATTTCCTTCTAAAGAAAAATGGATGTAAGTATGAGTTCATGAAAGACCACCATGGATATCTCTATATCCACATAGCATGTTTTTCTGGGAAGTCTGTGACTATAAACTTCTTAATAGCCTGGTTGACAATTTATAAATGCTGTATTTTTAAAGCCAGTTTTGCTTTGAGTTACTATTTCATATATAATCACAAAATTGTTTTTTTAAGGGGTTGGGAGAAAGGCAGGCACCAATGCCCAGTGGGGTGCCTGAGGTTGGGTGTGATCTCATGACTCTGAGATCACGACCTGGGCCAAAACCAAGAGTCAGAGGCTTAACGACTGAGCCACACAGGTGCCCCACAAAATTTTTTTTTTATTACTACACAATTTAAACAATGATAAAAATACCTGAACCAAAATATTGTCTTTCATTTTGTCTAACCATATGAGTAATAATAAAATAGCTGTTTCAGGTATTCTTAGGGATGGGTAAAAAGTATATTTCATTTCCTACTGAAGCAAACATCTAATCAGCAAAGAGTACTAGTGGTAGCTTTCCATCTACAAAGAAAGAGGAGTGGTGATCCCTGGGTGGCTCAGCAGTTTGGCGCCTGCCTTCGGCCCAGGGCGTGATCCAGGAATCCCGGGATCGAGTCCCACATCAGGCTCCCTGCATGGAGCCTGCTTCTCCCTCTGCCTGTGTCTCTGCCTCTCTTTCTCTTTCTCTCTCTCTCTCTCTCGCTCTCATGAATAAATAAATAAAATCTTAAAATAAACAAAGAAAGAGAGGAACAATAATTTTCCATGATGACATGTCTTCAAACTCCAAATTACCACAGTAGTATAAAATGGCAATGATGTAATTCAGTGAGCTATATAAATCAACCATACATTCATTTGTAGAAAAGTCTTCGTTAGAAAATAACTGATATTTGTTCTAAAAGAATGGCTGATTTCCTAATTAGTCCAGTTTTAAAAGTACTTGTTTTGACATGAATACTGACCATATTTCTAAATTTCATGTGTCATTAATTTTTTGGCTCTTGAATTCTTAAGCAAATATCAGTTGAAAAAAATCTATACTGAGTATAAAAAGGAAGGAAGGAACAATGAGTAAGACGTTGCTTCTTCAATGGGCTTATTTTTGGAAGGAAAAATGCCGACTTGAAATATAGGTCAATACAATATAAGAAACTCTGACAAAGAGCACACAGGTTTTGTTTCAATGGCACCAAGCAATCAAGACTTAGTTGTGGATATTTTCCCTTTTCGGTTAAGTCCATGGATGGGTGGAAGAAGACAATCAAGAAAATGTCAAATGAAGAGACAGTTGTGGTTGCACACATAGCCCCTCTTTACAAGTAGCTGAAGTCCCAGATATGACTCAGAAGGCTATTGCAAGCAAGTAAATCATTCGGTACTCAGTTCAAAAGGGAAAGAGTTGCCATACTGTGTTAAAAATTCATCAGTGTAATTTTCAGTTAAAGTCATATTTTACTCGACTTATTTTGGTTGGAATCCATACTTACCTTTGCTATCTCTGAAACCCATACAATGTAGGTATAAAACTGTGCTACCACATAGTTCTCAAAACAAATGTTGAGAAATCTATCATTGATACAGTAGAATACTACACTTTGAGAAAATATCTTCCCATATTTCTTCATACTAAGGTCAACTATATGCACCGATATATTTTTGACAAGTTAGCATGGATAATTGAGAAAGAAGTATGCTGCATCTATCTCATCATATTAAATAAAGAGGTACAATGTATTAAGGGAAAAATCACTTTAAAAATAACACAGGGAAGCAATGTACAAATGGCAAAATTATCTATTTGGCATGAACACTTAAGAAACTATTTTCTAAAAGCACAGACCAATATATAACCATTTCTGTTCTATTTATTGGGTTTAAATGGAGCTTTTAAGAGGAAGACTAGAAGACACCTGCTATGCAGACATGCAGATTGGTTACAATAACCCTAAAAATTAGAAGTCATCATTACTCTTGTATTCCTAGATAATATATAAAAATTACAAAAATCTGATTGTCCTCATATAGAGAGTATTTTTTGCTATAAATAATATTTTAATGACCATAGGATACTAATTCCCTGTCTCATGAGAATTAATAGTAAACCTCCATTATCCCTTGGCACATTAGAAATACATTTCAGTTTGGAATATAAGGGGAACATAAAGACTCCTAACTCGGGGAAACTAACTAGCGGTGGTGGAAGGGGAGAAGGGCGGGTGTTGGAGGGGAATGGGTGACGGGCACTGAGGTGGACACTTGACGGGATGAGTACTGGGTGTTTTTCTGTATGTTGGTAAATTGAACACCAATAAAAATTAATTTAAAAAAAAGGAATATAAGGGGAAATTCTAAGTATAGATTGAAATATAATTGAAAGTATAAGTTGAAATTTAAACTGGAATTAGTAAAGAATCATCATGTACTTGAAGTAGTCCTTACAAACTTTAATTAGATAACTAGCATGCATGTTTATTTTTGCTGTAAAAATAAATCTGCCTATATAGGTATAACCTTGATAATAGAAAATAATTAGGTGCATAATATCTTAACAATTACCTAAAGTCTTAAGTTATAAGCTTACAATATTATTTGCTTGAGCCTAATGAGTACAATTATTGGAGCAATCATTAAAATAGCTTTATGTTTTGCATTTTAGCTTATTCAATTTTTTTAAGTGCAGAGTACATGTCAAAAATTGCCATTATACTAAACTTCTCAAAAATCGAAGTACTGTAAATAATATGCGTTTATTCAGAGTAAATAAGATTTCTAAAGTCAGAGGGAGAAAAACAAATACCAGATGATTTCACTTAGATGTGGAATCTAAAAAACAAAGCAAACAAAGCAGAAACAGACCCATAAATAGAAAACAAACCGATCTTTGCTAGATTGTGGAGGGTGAGGGGAATAAACAAAGTGGGTGAAAAGGAGTGGGAGGTACAGAATTCTAATTATGGAATGAATAAATCATGGGGATGAAAGGTATAGTATAAACATTGTATAGTGACAGATGGTAGCTACACTTGTGACATAGCATAAAGTATACAGTGGTCAAATCACTACTGTACACCTGAAACTAACGTAACATGGCATGTCGATTATACTTCCATTTAAAAAAGTTTCCAAAATTAGATATGAGATATCAGATCTTAGCATTCTTAGTTGTAAATGCCAACAATACAATACTGTCATAATTGGGATTTTACTTCGGTGAATTATACAGTGTTTCTTATACTAGGTATTAACAACAATCAGTTACAAGGTCTATCTAATTCTTCAGCAGTATTTACCTATTATCAAAGCTTAACTGTGAACTGGAATATAGGGATTTAACCAAAGGAAAAATGAGATTCTCTGCTTTTATGAGCACTAATATGATGCTAGAATCATAAATAAATTCAATAAGGATTTAATTCACAAAAGAAAATCACAAAGACTTATGGAAACAATACTCCTTTTTCAACTAGCTAAAAATTAATACCCAGGAAGGACAGTGGTCTAGCTCCTATGTTTTCCTTACAATGTCAGAGTTTTGATTACATTAGGCATTTGTATCCTGTCTTTTCATTTATAAATTCCCCAAAGTAAAAAGAGGTCGCTTAAAAACACCTTTCTTCTTGATTTAGCTTAGCATGCACTTTTCTAATGAGTTTAGCCATCATGTCAGCTAATTGAAACTGTGTAGCCTAAACAAATGAGTTCTCTGGCATGTACTTTGTATATATTTTATATTCTGTAAATTGACACAAAAATATAGAATTATGTTCATTAACTCTAAAGATATAATGACACTGTAAACATAATCATCATAAAATCAAGTAATCAAAAAATAAATGAACACTGGTACATAATTTAAATAATAAAAAGATTTGATCATGGTCATAACAAAAGAAAAAAAAAGAACAAATCTTGACAAAATTTCCCATATACTAATATACTTACAAATAAATCATTTATAAAGTCACTAGACTTGCAAAATTTTGTCTTATTTACATTTACCTTCTCCATTCTCTACTTTTCCTAGCTCCACGTCCACATTCCCATTAACATTAGACAAATGTCTATCTGCCTCATATGATGTTTGAAGTCCATTCCTAAATCTAAGTCTATTAAAAAAATAAAAGATAGAAAGATAGAAAGAACAACAGATGAAAGAAACAAAGTTCAATTTTGAAGAAAACTGTTGAATAGATTTCATTTCTTTTAGACCTCTATTTGAGTCTTATTAATTTTGACTCTTCTCTTCTAAGAGCACCTTAGTCATCCACTGAAATGATCTGGCTGATGCTTCAATAAAATGCATAAAAGTTCACTGTTACTTTGATCTGCAGGCAAAGAATCATGATATCCTGGGACACATGGGTGATAGCTTTCCTTATGTAATTCTGATGAACTGCATCAAAGTTCCATTCAGTTTTGGTTGCCTCAGCAGCAAAGAAATGTAGACAGAATGGAAGAAGTTCAGAGAAAAAGCTCAAAATGACTATGGATATCAAGTGGCATTATAAATAGATTAGATTTAAAAGGAAAAAAAAAAAGGATGAATAGCTTTGTCCACTGATAACTAAGAAGTTACATGAAAATATCCAGAAACTGGATCTAAACGCTATTTAAGAAAAGAATTAGATACTTTGGTACTAAGATAAATAGTATAAATAGAGAAATAACTAAAATTTTAACAAGTGACTTTAGATTTTAATAGCCATCCTGAGAAGTTACTCAGCCTTAGAAATATACATTTATATGTATATACAAATATACACGTACAAAAGAACATGCACACATTTTACTAACCAAGAACATATTGACCCAAGAAATTGCTATTATGTTGAAATGCATTCTTCAATCAATAATTATTCCAATCTGATTCTTAACAGTAAAAAGTAAATAATAGAAAATAAATTATTTAACGTAAAGATAGTAAATTGAGTAAAACAAGTATACTTACAACAATTCTCTTAATGAACCAGGCACTAGAGTTAAGAAATTATATATATATATATATATATATATATATATATATATATATATATATATAATAACTATTCTGTGACATGATGATGATGATTCCTTCTTTATTGTTGATGGAACCAAGTAAATTAGGAGGAAAGATAACATGCCAAGGTCGCATAGCTTGTTAATGGGAGACTCGGCAGCTGTAGGTTCCAGTGTCTATGCTTGCATCCGGTAGCTCTGCTGCGTCTCTGACGGCCTGTACCTATCTGAATGCATCGTCCGTGTCAACTCACTTCAAAGCAAGTATTCTCACACCTGAATGTCAAGGTAGTGGGGTGCTGCAGATCTGTGCCATACAACATTGGAGGCAATCGATAGCAACAACATGTGATTACTGAGTGCTTGAAATGTTTATTTCAAATTGAGATGTGCTGTAAATGTAGAACACATAATGATCAAAGATCTAAAAAAATACAAAGTGTCTCCGTGTTGATATTGTTACATGTTAAATGAAGAATTTTGGGTATATTGGGTTCAATGAAATATATCATTAATATTAATTGCACATGTTCTCTTTACTTTTTTATGTAGCTATAGAACATTTTAAATGTATATGTGATTCACCTGTGTGACTCATTACATTTCTATTGGATAGGACTCCATGGATGAATTCCACGGTCTGTGCTATTTCAAGTATCTGTAATTCTGTGCAAAAGCTGTAAAATAGCTTTTGGAAAACCTTTCAAAAGAGGATTTTAATTATTATGACTTATTCTGTTAATAAACCTGAGGAACAAAATGAGTTAACAAATGATTGATTATCTATTCTAATTATCATTGCATTTCTTTTGTTAGTGTTCAGTATATCTCTATCCAAATTACGTGAATTTTCTTTTAAAATTCACATGCTTTGAAATTTCATGTTCTAAATGTAACGACGAAAGGCTTCTTTTATTTGCTATGCTAATTTTTGACCTAGTAATTAAAACAAAATGTAAAATGAGGGTAATGCAAGAAAGTAGTTTAGAAATAAAGTTTAGAAGTGCAGCAAAAGCCTAGTTAGGGTCTTCATGCAGCCTTGAATTTCTCCCACCTATTTTTATACTGATATTTACAATTGGAAAATGCCTCAAACTTCAAATGTGCAATATTTTAATATACTAACTTTACTATGCAATGGTCAGTTTGTGAGATACCAAAGGACAACAGGAAATTAAACTTATCATCCTGAAAAACATGTCTAAACTTCATTATTTCTGGAAAATTGAGGATCAGTTTGAATCTGTTTGTAATTGTCAGTGAAACTGAAAGACTTAAGGTGATGAATTTCAAATATGTTGTTTTTGTTTCTAATCAACATACTATTTTGCTTACCCTTAAACCTAAAATGCATCCTAATGAACCTCCAAAATACCCTGGAATGCATATTAAGTATTATGCTCCTGTTTACAAGTAAATCCCAACTTAAATTGGTATTTATGAGCCTTGAACAATAGAGTAATTGAGTTCTGTTTAATTTTTAAAGTCATAATTTTCTATTAAATATTTTCTCACACAGGGATATTTTAATCATGGAAACTAAAACAATTATTTTTTATTACAATGTTAAAGGAAAATAAGAACCCAAGCTTAAACATAATGAAAATGAATATTATCAATAAATTATGTAGCGTGTTCTCTTTTTTTACTCATTTCACATATTAAATCAAAATTTATTCAAGTCTAGCTATTCACCTTACAAAAGAAAATAAATCAAACATCATCAAAGTGACATAATGTTTTGATGAATATGACAGATGACACCTGATTCATTGTAGTTTATATCTAACAAGGGCACCCTACCTGTCAGTTATCTTTCATTCATGAAATATAATAATTTTCCATGGTTGCACTATGAAAAAAAAGAAAAGGAAATATTTCTTTGTTAGCAAAATTACATTAAAGCTTTTATTTAATGTCGAGTAGATTTAAATTCAGCCAACATGTGAAATATGTACTTTATTAGTTTGCCTAGATATGTAAAATGAAATATAATAGAATTTTTGATTTATATACATATATCTCCTTAAATTTAATCAGCAGGTTCTTCTAAATACTCTTCATTTAAGGCTATGAACCTATTTCTGACAATATGGAAAACACTCAGTTCAGGCTTTTTCTTTAATTCTTCTCAACCCTAACAGAGACACCGAGATGTAAATGTGGAAAAAAAGGGGACCAATGGGACAGAAATCCTTTTTTAGTCCCTTTGGTCAGAAAGAAACTCTTAGTAACTAGAAATATTGCTCCCAGAGCATTGGTCTCCCAAGTAGTGGATTAACTAGTTTTCAGTAATTATTCAAATTTTTAAAGTGCATTAGCCTGTGCAAAACTTTAGCATACTGTTATGTTCTAAAGCATTTGCAATCTACAATTTTTTTCCGAATGCTCTTATGAATGAAATGCAATAGAATCTATTAGAGGGTGCAGATGATAGATGTATTGAAATTGAACATGTTATGGACTTTCTTGTTTGGTGAATAATTTATATTTCAATTTTTAACTAAATTTTAATGGCTTGGAACCATCTTGCATGAGGCTTCATGATATATTGATTTAATATATTTGACTTTCACCTTTAGAGGTTTGGGTTTAATCTGGCTTTGACCTCAAACTGAATGAATTTAATGGCTTCAATTTAGCCCATTTGTCCACATCACTGGACTACAAATTTCTGGTAATAACACAAACTTGGAAGCTTTTGCTTAGAAGAACCCTGGGATTCAAACGGGGTTGCTAAACAGCAGGCTAATATTTGGCCTAGTCACTTGGCTGCCAACAGTACTATTAATTTCTTATTTTTCATAAACATAATTTTTGACAAAATTTACTATGTAAAAGAGAAAATATGTTTCAGTGAAAAATACTATTTGTAAAATCTAATGAAAGGAAGATTAGAGTTATCCTGACCATATAAAGTAGGAAAATTACAATCTTACAAATAATTCAGACAGACAATAAGTCCAGGATAAATTTGCATGTGACTGAGATACCTGAATTTTGCTTACATTATCTGGGTAATTTCTTCAGTTTTCTTGAAAAAATTACAGTATTGGCCAACTGATCCTGAGTACACTTTCACATGCCTATTTATAATCATAGAGGTACAACTCAAAATTGTCTTACATCCTTCTTTCCTGTGCAACATCTTACTACAAATGAGTACAAAGAATAAATATATATCTCATATGCAAAACATCCCTCCATATAAAAAGACAAAATCTGGCTTTAATTTGGCAAGATGTGTTTTGCATATGTTCATAAAATCTGGCCTTTATGACAAAAGGCTCTCATTTATTTCTAATTTTTTATCTGGAGCCATAAGGAGAAAGGAAAATTCTCTAAAAGGTAACAAAAATGGAGATTTCTTGGAAGGAAAACTTCCAAACTCACTCTATGAGGCCAGTATTACATTGATTCCAAAACCAAAGACCCCATTAAATAGGAGAATTATAGGCCAATATCTCTGATAATCATGGATGTGAAAATTTTCAACAAGACTACTAGCATATCAAATCCAACAATACATTAAAAAATTATTCACCACAATCAAGTGAGATCTATTCTTGTGATGCAAAGGTGGTTCAATATTCCCAAATCAACCAACATGATACACCATATTAATAAGAGAAATAATAAGAACCATATGATCCTCTCAACAAATGAGAAAAAAACATTGGCAAAGTATAGCATTCATTCATTTTAAAAACCCTCCACAAAGTAGGGATAGAGGAGGAAAAACTTCAACATCATAAAGGTCACATATAAAAGACCCACAGCTGCTGTCATCTTCAATGAGGAGAAATTGAAAACTTTCCTCTACGGTCAAGAACAGACAGGGATGCCCATTGTCACCATTGTTATTTAATATAGTACTGGATATCCTAGCTTCAGCAATCAGACAACAAAAAGAAATAAAAGGCATCCAAATCATCAAGGAAGAAGTTAAACTCCCACTATTTGCAGATGACATGGTACTCTATGTAGAAAACTCAAAAAATTCCACCAAAAAAATTGATAGAACTAATACACATTCAGCAGTCATAGGATACAGAATCAATGCACAGATTTGTTTGATTTCTATTCAGCAATAATGAAGCAGCAGAAAAAGAAATCAAGGGATCAATCCCATTTACAATTGAACTAAAATCATAAAGATATCTAGGAATACACTTAGCCAAAGAGGTAAAAGTTCCCTCCTCTGAAAACTATGAAACACTTATGAAAGAAACTGAAGAGGACACAAAGAAATGGAAAAAGCATTCCATGCTCATGATTGGAAGAACAGATATTGTTAAAATGCCTACACTACCCAAAGCAAACTACACATTTAATTCAATCCCTATTAAAATACCAACAGCATTTTTCACAGAGCTAGAACAAACCATCCTAAAATTTGTGTGGAACCACAAAAGACCCCAAATAGCCAAAACCATCTTGAAAAAGAAAAGCAAAGTGAGAGGCATCTCAATTCCAGACTTCAAATTTTATTACAAATCTGCAGCCACCCCAAGACAGTATAGGACTAGCATAAGAGCAGACACATATACATAAATCACTGGAACAGAATAGAAAACCCAGAAATGGACCCACAACTAAATGGTCAACTAATTTTCAACAAGACAAGAAAGAATGTCCAATGGAAAAAAAATACAGTCTCTTCACCAAATGGTATTGGGAAAACTGGACAGCAACATGCAGAAGAATAAAGAAGGACCACTTTCTTATACCACACATAAAAATCAATTCAAACTGGATGAAAGACCTTAATGTGAGATAGAAAACCATCAAAATCCTAGAGGAGAACATAGGCAGCAACCTCTTTGAACTTGGCCACAGAAACTTCTTACTAGACACATCTCGGGAGGCAAGGGAAACAAAAGCAAAAATGAACTATTGGGATTTCATTGAGATAAAAAGTTTCTGCACAGCAAAGGAAACAATCAACAAAACTAGAAGGCAACCTACAGAATGGGTATTTGCAAATGACATATCCGATAAAGGGTTATTATCCAAAATCGATAAAGAATTTACCAAACCCAACACCCTCAAAAACAAATAATCCAGTTAATAATGGGGAGAAGACATGAACAGACATTTTTCCAAAGATATCCAGTGGCCAATAGACACTGAAAAGATGCTTAACATCACCCATCATCAGGTAAATACAAATCAAAACCATGAAGAGGTACCACCTCACACCTGTGAGAATGGCTAAAATTAACAACACAGGAAACAATAGATGTTGGTGAGGATACAAAGAGAGGAGAGCCCTTTACACTGTTGGTAGGAATGCAAACTGGTATAGCCACGGTAGAAAACAGTATGGAAGTTTCTCAAAAACATTAAAAATAGAACTACTTTATGATCCAGCAATTGCATTATTAAATATGATCCAAATGATACAAAAACACTAATTGAGAAGGATAAATATATGCTTATGTTTATGGCAGCATAATTTACAATAGCCAAATTATGGAAAGAATCCACACGTCCATCAACTGATGAGCAACTAAAGAAGATGTGTTACGTAAATATACTGCATATGGAATATATAGTAGAATATTATTCAGCCACCAAAAAGAATGAAATCTTGGCATTTGTGGTGATGTGGATGGAGCTACAGTATATCATGTTACGTGAAGTAAGACAGTCAAAGAAAGACAAATACCCCATGATTTCACTAATATATGAAATTTAAGAAATAAAACGGATGAACACAGGGGAAAAAAAAAAGAGGGGGCAAACCATAAAAGACTTTTTTTTTCTTCATAAATACTCTTAACTGAAGAAAACAAACTGAGGGTTGTTGGAGGAGAGGTGAGTGGGGGATGGGCTCTAAGAGATGGGTATTAAGAAGAGCACTCCTTGTGATGAGCAGTGGTGTTATATATAAGTGAGGAATCACTAAGTTCTGCTCCTGAAACCAATCCTACACTATATGTTAACTAACTAGAATGTAAATAAATACTTGACAATAAAAATAAAACGAATGCAGAAAAAAATGGAGATTTCTATGTAGCCTTGTTACAGTGACATTGCAAAAAGAATCACACTAACAGTTTAGTGTATTTTAATTGCCCATTTCATAATTGATATTCTCTTTATAATTATATATGCATTTAAGATTTTTTCGGGGCCTAGACCATGTATCCCATAGACATCTTACGAATAATGAGATGACCATACTTAAAATAACCATGTTATAATAAACAACTTGTGGGGCACCTGGGTAGGTCAGTCGGTTAAGTGTCCAACTCTTTATTTCAGCTCGGGTCATGTTCTCAGTGTCATGAGATCAAGCCCCAAGTCAGGCTCCATGCTGGGCGTAGAGTCTGATTAAGATTCTATTTCTCCCTCTCCCTCTGCCCACCCTCAGCCCCACATAATCATTCGCTCTCAAATAAATACATTTTTAAAAATTAAAAAAAGAAACAATTTGTTCCAGGATCATAACAAATATTAAGTTTGAATGTTATTAACAGATTGAAGACAAGGCCATGTGATGTTTAAATAATACTTAAGTACAACTTAATAGATAATACCTAAATCTTTTCCCCACCTTTATTAAAGGTTTTCCAGTTTGAGGAAAATGGACAGGATATTTCACAGCATCTTCATACTAGGTCTTACCCTATTACATGGAAATAACACCATGCATAAGGTGTTTTGCATGTAGATTTAGGCTGTCATTCTGTGAGATCTATATAAACTGTCAGAGCAATTCCTCTGTGTGCGCATGTGTGTATACATATGCATGTATCAGTTACCATAAAGTATTCTAATAAGAAGACTTTTGGTCTAATTCTTTCATCTTTCATTTGTCTGTCCTCTTCAGGAATAACAGGGTGGTAATAAACAACAAAATCAGATTAACAATATTCATGTAACTCTAATTATAAATCATTATCTTGGGCAGCCCGGGTGGCTCAGCGGTTTAGCACCGCCTTTGGCTCAGGGCCTGATCCTGGAGACCCAGGATCAAGTCCCATGTCGGGCTCCCTGCATGGAGCCTGCTTCTCCCTCTCTTTGTCTCTGCCTCTCTCTCTCTCTCTCTCTCTCTCTCTTTTTCTCTCTCTCTCTCCGTGTCTCATGAATAAATAAATACTTAAAAAACTTATAAATCATTATCTTCTAAAACAATTATAGCTTCACTTATGAATCAGATACTTCACTAATGAAAATCTTTAGAACTATTATAGTCATTAACAAATAATTCAGGAACTCAATAATCTTAAAGTGCTAGAAGTATTTAAGTATAATCACGATATTTTTTCTTGCCATCTTAAGGGATAAATTAGGTAACAGAAAGTAGTCACCACCAAATTTTTATTGTTGCAAAGTATTCATCACAGCAGTAATAAGAATTCTCTTGTGAGCATTAAGCTTAGGACCAACTCTAGAAGTACACCCTTCTGTTTCTGAGCATCGCCTTAAAAAATGGACCATAGTGGATCTTTGTGCTCTACAGGTAGCAGGCACTGCCTGATTAATGATGATGCTGAACTGACAGCAAGTACAATAGCCAGTAATTACTCTAGAAGACATTGTGTTTCAGTGTAAGACTGGCATAAGTAGCAGCTGGGTGATAGTTGATGAACACAACCTATGTGAAAGATCAAGCATATCTGAAGCCTTTTACCACAACAATGGAGCAAATACATCAAAAGGTTGATGAAACTTAGTCTTTTGTAAAGCAAGCAAATTTATCAAAAATCCATAAGTACATGCTTGCTATATTAAAGAATGCTTGTGTACACGTGAGTTATTCTACAGCTTATATATGCCCAGACTTTCTCTATACATACTGATCTTTAGGAGGTTTTCCATTCAAGTTACTATAATAGATTCCTGTGTCACACATTTCTTCAGAAGAGGAAAAGATGAAGGGCAAAACAAATGAGAAGGTAGTTAAGCAGTTATTTAAAAAGTAAGCAAATAAACATTTTTTTGCATAACCACTGAACGTGCCAGCAAACATCAATCCATATTTAATGGATAATATAATTGATCTAAATAATTTAAATAAGGTATGCAAGCAATTTTTATTTTCTCAGACAAAAAATAAGCAAATATTTTAAATAAATAGCTTCCCTTTCGTACAATAAGAAAGCTGCATATCCAGAATGTGTTCTTATATAATCAACTTTTTATATGCCCTAAAATATATGAGCTAGAAATGTATGTGTTCCTCCTCCTGAAATGAGGAATTCATCTGTAATATATCCAATCTATAAAGACATTTTAATGAAGTTTTTTTTTTCATTCCCTACCAAGATGAAACACCGTGTGTAAGAATCGGTCTCCAGTGTTGCAAATAGTAACTGCACTTAGTTCACATGCAAAAACATTAATTTCAAGAACGTTATTCTAGGAATAAAAGATAGGAAACATAAACATCTATGACTGGAAAAGCACAAAAAAAATCAACTTCTTTATATTTTATCCCACTATTCTGAATGTAGATTTTTTTTAAATGACTTCAAACTACACAATGGAGAAGACACAGAAATAAATAAAATAAGAAAATAGTGATATTTTAGAAAAATGGCATTGATTCTTCACGGGCAAATGGAACAACATTTAATTAAAGAATATACAATTCTCTTAAATTTACTTCCTAAGTTCTAATTTTGTGGAAATCTTTCAAAATATTCTTGTGTAGTAGACATTATACGAAAAGATAGTATTTTACTATGCTCAATATCTATGTAGTTTTTATGTTGGAATTCAAAACATCTAAGAATATTTAGGGGTCAAGAAGTTCTGTCAATTAAACTCAAATATACCCCAAGGTGTAGATAAAACAATACTTAAAAGTAAATACCTTAATTTTTTACTACTATGAGATCAATACATATTTGTCACATAAATGTTCCCAAATTAAACAAGATTTATCTAAAATATATATTGAATATTCCAGCATTGGGCTTACATGGAAAGATAGCTTAATTAGCCTTAATTATCAAGGACAGCCAGATCTTCCTGGCATTTGGACATTTGCCCAGTGGTCTGTTGAACTGAGGTGCATAACCCCAGTTGAGGGATCATGTCATGGCACCATCTGTTTCTGATTCTGCCCAGATTTTTCTGCCCCTCGTGCTCAACTTGCTCAAATATTTCTGCTTGGTTTATGAACTTAGGGTCATCTTAGACAAAACTGTGTGGCAGATGATGTCTCTCCTTGGCAGTCTCACATTTCCCCTTTGACTTCCCGCAACTCCCTGGAAGTCCTATGACCCATTCCCCAGATACTCACATGCTGTCCAAAGTCTTACATCACAGCAAACCACCTGAAGCTTGCCACACGTACAACATCTCAACCTCAGAAGTGTTGCTTCAGGGCTGACTACTTCAGTCAGCATTTTTAATTGTTAGCAATAGACACCAAATATGACTATTCTAAGCAAAAGGATACTGAAAGGGAGGATAGTGAGAGTTTAAAACATTCAGGAGGCATTGGGAGCAGGGGTTGAGTTTTGGATTGAATTTGGATTTAGAAAAAAAAAAAAAAAAGGCAACAGGGTAGCCAAACAGTCCAGGCAGCAAGTTCACAAGTTGTTATAAAAAAAAAAGTCTAAGCTCATTTCAATATACACACTTCAGATATTTTTTTCTGAGATATGAATATCAAGAAGTCCTAAGAAAAAGGGCTGAAAAAGGCAAATACCACAACTCTTTCCTCCAGCTACTTTTGTTGACAAATCTACTTCTTTATTATATAAGATATAGGTTACGATAGATATTATGAAGTAACAGAAATTGGAAACTTCATAAGAGAATTATCCATGAAAATATCTGTGAAAGTGTTTCTCTGAGTTCAATTTGAGATAGGATCAAACCTGATTCCATGCTAAATCCACATATCATGTGGCCAATATAATTCCAAAGAAACTTTAAGTCATTCTTGACCACACAACCTACATGATTCAAAGTTACATGGCCAATAACTGATGAGAAAAGGCCTTCAGAAATACTAATAGTGAATGCTTTTTTGTTTGTTTTGTTTTCTAGGAAAAGAGAAAAAATGTGATAGCAACACAGAGTTTATGGTACAAAAACATATGACAAAAAAATATCAAAAAAAAAAAATTGGGAAAAGGATGGGATCCCTGGGTGGCTCAACGGTTTAACACCTGCCTTCAGCCCAGGGCATGATCCTGGAGACCTGGGATCGAGTCCCACGTCGGGCTCCCTGCATGGAGCCTGCTTCTCCCTCTACCTGTGTCTCTGCCTCTCTCTCTCTCTCTCTGTGTGTGTGTGTGTGTGTGTGTGTGTGTCTTTCATGAATAAATAAATAAAATCTTTATTTTAAAAAAATGGGAAAAGGAACCTTAATACACTATTGGCGGTAATATAAACTGGTGTAGTCACTGTGTAAAACAGTATGGAAGTTCCTCAAAAAATTAAAAATAGAACTACTCTATGATTCAGCAATTGCACGATTAGGTATTTACCCATTATTTCAGCCACACAAAAAAATGAAATCTTGCAATTTGCAACTACATAGATGGAGCTAGAAAGTACACTAAGCAAAATAAGTCAAAGAAAGACAAATACCTTATGATTTCGTGCATATATTTGATTGAACTTGAAAAACAAAATGAACCATCAAATGGGAAAAAAAGAGACAAATCAAGAAACAGACTTTTCACTATAGAGAACAGAGGGTTATCAAAGGGGAGATGTGTGTATGGGGGGGGGATGGGGATTAAAGAGTACACTTATCATGATGAGCAGTGAGCAATGTATAGAATTGTTGAGTCACTATATTGTACACCTGAAAGTAATACAATGTTGTATGTTAACTATACTAGAATTAAAAGTAAAAGCTTAAAAAAAGCCGGATTCCCTAATAATCACATACCTGTAAATTAGAGCACAATGAGTTTCCATTTAAATAATCGAATTTGCAGAAGTTTGGAAAATAAAATTGCTCAGAGCTAACAGAATATGAAGAATTGCTGAGGACTATTTTAAAATGTAAAGATGCTGAAACTCAACAACAACTTACAAGCCTAGGAATTTATCAGAAAATTATCACAGATGTGAACAAAGATATACTTCCTCACAAGTTTATTATCGCAGCATATTTTATAAAAATCTGAAATATGAAACACTACAGCTATCCAGTGATTGGAACACTATATAGTTGTTAAAAGTGACAATACAGTTCGGAGGAAATGCTTAAGAACGTATTAAAGAAAAAAGGCTAGTTATAAAAGCAATATTATATAACTCAATAAAATAAATATGATCCACGAGTTGTATTATTTTTTTAGGGCTACGGGGAATAAAGTATCCCGAAATGGATGGCTTAAACAACAGAAATGTATTTTCTTACAGTTCTGGAGGTTAGAGGTTCAAGACTAGGTGCCAGCAGGATTGGTTCCTTCTGAGAGTCATGAGGGAAGCATCTGTTCCAGGCTTCTCTCCTTGGCTTGTAAGAAGGCCATCTTTTCCCTGGTCTTGTCTTCACTCAATACATTTCTCTGTCCAAATTCCCTCTTCTTAACAGATAGTAGTCATATTGGAAGAGTACCCACCCTAATGGCCCAATTTTAACATAATAACCTGTGTGACAAGCCTACCTCCAAGCACATTCTCTGGTACTTGGGACTGGTCCTTCAACATATGAATTGATGCGAGGGACACAATTCAATAATATGGCTATCCATTTTAACTATGTTTTTAAAGATATCAGTATGAGTATATGTGTGTCAATGTGTATATGTGGTATGTGCATGTGTGTAAGTGTGTATATACAACTAAAAAGAGAGAAGAACAGGAATGCATATACAATCATTTCTGTTGAAATATGATTTGTATCCCTCAAAAACCCTCATTCTACAAAATTACACACTAAAAATAGTGGGATTTATGACAAAATCAGGGATAAGAGCAGTGTGCTTAATACCTATGAAGTTTTGTAATAACCAGATCACTAATAAAAACAATAACAACTCTAATAACACTTTGAACAATTAAATTTCTCTAGGCATTTTACCTAGCATCACAGTAAGACGATCCTTTGCAGTCTTTAAAGTAGGGGTCTTGCTTCCTCCTTTGAAATAAAGATCCTGAACGATATTTACATTTCTTTTAACACTGGGGTACACCTTTACAATTTCTGTTTAGTGCTTTAAGCATCTCCAGACATCTTGACATATCTGAAAGTGTAGTTTCTTTTTTTAAGTAGGTTGGAATTACAACCCTGAGACCAAGACCTGAACTGACATCAAAAGTCAGATGCTCAACAGACTGAGCTACCTAGGTGGTGCCCCCAAAAGTGTAGTATTTTTGGTCTCTAAGACAGTCACTACTTCTATGAATGGGAAGCAGTCCCATTTTATTTTCAGCTCTTTTTAGAAGTTCTCTCTATATTGTTAAACCTCTGACTGTAAAAGTTTGCCCCTGATCTCCTCAAAGCATTAAAGTGTTGGGAAATTTAGAGGCATGAACCAACACAGCTTGGTCATTATACTATCACATCACTTCCTCTTTAAATAGATCACTTTTGAATTAATTTGCATTTTTAAGGATGTCTTCTAGCACAAGGGACAGTAGTTCAAGATGTTAAGAGTGTTTGTGGTAGACACTTAGGGGATTCTTTTCCCCTAGCACTTCTGTCTAAAACTCTTCCTCTAACCACAGGGCTACTGTCAGCATCTGCATTTTGTGCAATGTGACACTGACTTGGACGCAAAAAGTGTTCCAAATGCATGCACTTGAAATCTTAGACCATCCCCATTCCTTGGCATTGTTGAATCTGATGACCTCATTCCTTTTCCTGTGGCTGAAACTAAAATATAAAGTGTTTCCAGCCATATGAATAAGAGAAGCAGAGGTTGTCCTGTTATAGGGGAAAAAGGCAGGCAAAGCTGTGTGTAGAAAAGATAATAAAACAGAGAGGATTTAACTGTATTTGAGAGTCTGGTTTCATATACTCCAAAGATCCTGCAATTGCTGATTTTGTTTCTGTAAAACACCACACCGTCTTTAAATAAATTCATTTTTCCCCTGTAGTTATGCTGATTCAGATCAGATTTCCATCATTTACAACCAAACAATCCTAACCAATATTATAGCTGAGTAGTCAGATTTTGTGTGACCTTAGACTTGCTCATGACACTTTTCTTCATTTTAAAAAATCCTACGATAGACATCTTTCCTTTTGTAAATAGACAAAATTATAATCATCTATGAAGTGAGCAACAAAGAAAACTGCTGTATATTGATCATTTTGTAATTTGTGCAGTTTTCAATAATGCAAAATGTGGTTGACATTTAGATACTTGCTACGTAGGTTTTAAAAAAATCTTTGCGATTTGTGATGATCACATTACCACCATCTGTGACATTTACTGCCTTCTACAAATTTCCCTGAATTTAGAGGCCTTTGGGGATCTCTCACTAAAGAAAGGTATGAAATGCAACTGCATCTCTAATGCTTCTCTAACCTCTTTTCAGGAAAGGAAGTTATGGGATGCTTTACAGGGCAGTAAGCTTCTCCCTATTGCTCCACCCCCTTCCCTAAATTTCTGTTCCTCCCCTTCTTTTCTCTTAACTCCATGTGCTATGTGTCTGGTTGGTCCAAAGGAAACCCATAAGTCTTGTGAAAATGTATTCATCTGTGTGAATTGCAATTAATCTTCCAAAAGGAAGGGAAAAAATCCTCTTTAGAAGATACTCATCTCCAGTGTAAAAGCTATTAATATTTGAAAACATTTTATGCCAAAAAAAATGAAAGGTAGTGACCAAAAAAGGACTTAAATATTTCAAAGAAAAGTTGATTTTTTTTTTCAAAATGGAGACAAGGTTTCCCAGTATCTACAAAGACATAATATGTCTTTAATTAAGCTTCATGTTTAAGATAAGGTTAAAATAAGGTGAATGTTAACTTTAATCTTGGCTAAAATTCCTCTCATACTCTAATCAAGTGTAGACTTACTGACATTTCTGGTGTCTTAACATCAATATCCAAATTCAAACACAGGATCTAACATTATAATCAAGGGCTTTTGACTGAAGATTAGTTTTTTATATCCTTTTTCTTAGATTTTTATATCTTAAAGACATTTTCACATCAATCTTTGTATATATATTTATATAATTATGATTTTTACCTGTTCATCTATAAATTATTTAAGACAAAAGCTGGATCATCTCCATTTATATATGGTTTGGAGTCTTAACAACTGCTTATGTTAAGAAAAACAATGGAATTGTTTCTGGAATCAAGGAGATTTGAAGTATAATTTGGAAGGGATCTGTTTTTCAATATATACCTACTACATATCACTAATATGGTGTACATAGTCACAAAGCTTCCTAGCTAGTCTCTACTGCTTTACTCTTTACTTCCCCTTCCCTTCATACTCCTTCATCCACACACTGGCCCAGCTAAACAATCACCTGTTGAAATAAATATATTGCACCACAGATCTGAATGACTTTTTCTGGAGAATAATTTGCACAAGAATAATTGCCCAAGAGCTGATGACCTGTTCAGATGATCAGTAAGCATTTGGTTTAGCAAGTATTGCATCATAAAAGATACTCTAGGCAAGAGACAAAAACAGACAAACAACAAAAGACAAGACAAAAAAGAAAATTCAAGAAAAAGTTTTTCCCACTTACAAATTTATTACACTAATGCAGTGGTTGACTTTAATGCCAATATTTTTCTCTAGCTATCTTTTTCGCCTCCATACATAGCATAGTACTCATCACAAAGCAAGATAAATGCTGCAAATATTTTATAGAAAGAATTGCTAATAATTTAATATCAATAATGACATACACTGATTTGCATTTTGCTAAAATATGAAGATTGTGTAGTATGAACACATATTCTTACCTCTGAGCGAGTCTGGTGATGTACACAAATTAAAGAGAAAGAATTGACTACATTCCAATAATTAAGTGTTTTAGCATATACCTGCAGCTTAATCTATTTGTAAAATGCTGATTTGACTTAGTAAGATACTAAAATGTTTTTATTATTGTTAATAACATGTAACTACAAAAATACAGAACTGTATCATCTCTGCCGATTGAGATACAAAATTGATCAAGTAGATCAATTATTTTGCGCTGAAGATTGACATATAGAAGACTAAAAGTATGACTATGTTAATTAAGCTAATCATATGCAGAAGGAAGGAGTCGATTGCATTAATCTTAAAGGAGGTTGAAAAACTGATGAGCTAGTAATGAACACTGTTGAATTTAAAGCTTTAGGAAGTTAGAATATGTTATAAGAACTTTCTCTTTTATTTAAAAGAATGTGTTCCCTGTATATAAAGCAACAATCTTAATCCTCTTTTAGCTGTTATGAACTGAGCTGAATTTTCAGGTTTCCACTGTGTGCCAAATACAAAGCAAGGACAGAAATAATATTGTTCAAAGTTTTGCCCAGTTTTACTAAATTTAGGGGACAGAGACATAAGTATTATCTACTTTATTCTTTTAAAGAAAAAAAAGGATTAGGACACTCTTTTTCAGGGAAAACTCAACTTGTAGCAGCATTACACTCAGTTTCAATACAATCCTGCTGATCCGATTAAGAAGTGAAGTTACACAGGTGCATTATGTAGTTCACTTTGAAAGGAAAAGCAACAGACTTGATCAAAACATGTCTCCCCATAACTGCCTTGACAGACAGGACCACTTTTAGGATACTAACAGAAAACGTGAATGAGAATTGCTATTTCCCAGAATTGTTAAATGAGTATCTAATAATGGGTATCAGATGTTCTTTCCATTTTCTTCCTAGTCTAACTGTAAGATTCAATAAAAGAATCAGTAATTTTGACTACAAACATATCTGGCTTCCTGCTACCACCTACCTAAGTCAATTCTTTTTACATTTTATATATGTGTATAGAAGCACTGAGTGTTCTCTTCCCAATGGTGCATTATGCAAAAGATTTAAAAGTATGATTTAAATAATATCTTCATTATGCCATAAAATAACTCCAATACTCTTTGAGTTGTTGCTGAATAGAGATATCTTTCCAATAAAAACAGAAAATGAGATATTAGCACAGTTTGCTAAAGAAACATTAATTTTATTTATTTATTTATTTATTTAATTTATTACCTATTTATTGAGTTCCTTCTATGTATCAGTCCATGTCCTAGATGATTGAAATATAGCAGCAATAAATAAAGAAGGACCAAAAAATCTTCTACCCTCACTGCAGCCATATTTTAATAGTGGTAGAAAACCAAGCATCAAATATAAGTGAATATGTGTGTGGCGGGGTAGAAATTGGTTTTATGAAGAAGGCATTGGAGCACAAAAGAATAAAGGGTATAAGATGAAAGAGTGTCATTTTTAAATATAATTATTTAAAAAGCCTGCTTTTAAGTGCACGTGATTAGAGACCAGAAAGAAGTACGAGAGATGTGCCAGCTGACTTTTATGGGAAGAGTATTCCAGGCATAGGACGCAGCAAATGCCAACAAGCACACAGAGCCATGGGGACATTTCAGGACAAACAGTAGGTATAACTGCAGCACATGAGTGAAGAGATGAGAGACAGGGGATGCGTTCAGAGGGGTAATGGAGAAATACATTGGGTAGCATCTAGTAGATTGTTGTAAGGATTTTACTGAGTTGGGAAGTTCTGAGTGAGACAGGGAGTTGTTGCAGGGTTTAAAGCAATCTTGGGGACAACTTCTAGTACTGGGTCCTGTGGTGAGAATGGGTTGCTGGAGAACAAGCGTGTACCCTGGCAGACCAGTTGCACTGCAGCAAGCTTCAAGATGAGAGATGGTTATGCCTTGAACAGGGTAAGGCAAATGATAAATGGCCATATTTTTAACATATATTGAAGACAAATCCAATGAGATTTGCTGTTGGATTGGAGGTTTGGTATGAGAAAACGAAATGTGTGAAGGGTGACTCCCCAGCTTTTTGGTCTTATAAACCTGGAAAGTGGGGATTGAATCTTCTGAAATAAAGACCGAGAAAACATTTTGAATGGAAATGAGGAGTCTGGTTAGGGATGCTTTAAATTGACACATCTGTAGACATCCATATGGTAAAACTGAATATTCAGTTGCATATGCAAGACTGAAGATCATGGAGAGGTCCTAAGTATATCGATTATCAATTCAGAGATGCATTTTAATTCCATAAGAATGGATGAAATCACAATAAGTGTAGAGAAAAATATAATAGTTTAGAGAACTGAAAGTTGGGGCAGTACAATATTTAGTGGTTAAGAAAATAAGGAGAAATCTGGGAGAAAAGTGAAGAGTTGGTCCATGAAAAAGGAAGAAAATCACATTGCTATGATTCTTTATATTATATACATATATTATATATACTATATATTATCATATATGTTATTAATATATAATATTTTAATAACTTAGCATATTAATTATTCTATTAAATACAGGGTTTTAAACTACATGTATATTTGATATATGTGTATATGCATTATATATACACTATATATTATATACATATGTATAATATTATATATACTATATATTAAAATACAATATTTTATGCTGGACATTGTCTACAAAAGTAAGATTAAAACCAATCCTGGAGTTGATGCTATTTCCTCCCCTTGAGAAGGCAGATAGGAAGGGCTGTCATCTCAGTTCAATCAGGCATTGAGCTGGACCAGACCCGGATTGCAGTTTTAGTTAGATTTAGCCACTGCTCCTTTCTAATGTCTCCATGACAAGATGTATTGTGTGTTTGCTGCAGGTTATCCCTCTAGTACAACTTTGTCTTCTACGGGCCGTCAGGCTAAAAGCTCAGTGTGGCTGCCCAGCCCTACCCCCAGCCTTCCATATCATCATCTCAGCTTTTAGAAGTGTCCTATAGAGAGAACAGTCATGAGCTTGGAGTTCCTCTAGATGCCAATCCAGCATATCAGCCCACATGGCCATAATATGTTTGGGTATTTTCTTTTCCCCTAACTGATTAATCCACCTAAATTAACCTACCTTATGCCTAAATTAACCCTAACCCTCACCCTGCAACCAATGACCCTAGGAACAAAAGAGGTCTGACAATCAATTTTATTTATTTATTCATGAGAGACACACAGAGAGAAGCAGAGACATAGGCAGAGGGAGGAGGCTCCCTGTGAGGAGCCCAATGTGGACTTGATCCCAGAACCCCAAGATCATGTCCTGAGCTGAAGGCAGACGCACAACCACTGAGCACCCAGGCATCCCTAGGTCTGACAATCTTAAGCTTACCTAAAAAGTGTTCATTCTTCTCTATTTTTATAGTTCATCTTGTCTTCTTCACTTACAACTTTTTTAAAACACAAAATTTTAGTTAACCTTTTTTTTTTCTAGTTGTTGCTGTGGGAGTGATTTGCTCTTGCTAGCTACTAAATCTCACTTGTAAGTACAAGTCTAATTACTCATTATCTTTATACACACTTTGATAGTACAGGTTTCCCCCGCTATCCGAAAGTATAGCATTCCTGTGAAAACTTTTGAAAATCAAAATAGTGTTAAGCAAAGAAGCAATTAACCATTTCAAAAAAGCAAAAATCCTCTTTGATTTCTTTCAGTTAACAAAAACAGGTACTAACTCAGGTCGTTGATAAAAGCAAAGGGGCATTAAAGCACAAAGCGAACTTTCAGATAGCAGAACCTTCAGATAGTAGGAGAAACCTTTATTTGAGCATTTGAAAAAGGCTAATGAGTGACATGAACTTCAGCATAAGTGGTGGGGCAGTATCTTTACAGTAAAACAGTACCTAGAAGAGTGTTTTCTAATGAGCAAGAAGATTTGGATGGGAAGAGTGGACTTTAGCAACTGCTAGTGGTGTGACTTTAAGCAAGTTTAAATTTTTCCAAGCATCGTGCCCTGATTAAAGACTCAATAAAGGGAGTTCTCCTTGGAAACAACCATTCTAACTCATTCTCAAGCCAGTCTGTATACACTTGAGTCTACCCTTGGCTTTGGGAATGGACACATCACCCCAAAGCAGATTAGAACATGTTCTCCCCTGGCTAGTAACACCCTTAACTGGCCAAGAGACATATTCTAATGGAAATAGTCAGATCTGGCTTCATGGGGCCCAGGGCTCAGCGAACAGGAACTTAAAAAGTGCTATCAGAAAACTAATAAATTGCCACTAGTCAGAATCATATTTATTTTTTTAAAGATTTTATTTATTTATTCATGAGAGACAGAGAGACAGAGACAGAGACACAGGCAGAGGGAGAAGCAGGCTCCATTCAGGGACCCCGACGTGGGACTCGATCCCGGGTCTCCAGGATCATGCCCTGGGCCGAAGGCGCCTCTGAACCGCTGAGCCACCCGGGCTGCCCCTCAGAATCATATTTAACACCTATGATAATCTGTAAGGGTTTCATCATTATTTTTAAGTTTACAACATAAATAGTGTAATCCTCCATATCAAAAAGTTTAGGTCAAGGGTTATACTGAAAGACTAGCAAGATCTCTTTGTTGAATAAAATAACTATTTTCACCATTTCTAGGATGAAAGACAATATTTCTGCCATTCTTCAGTAATGTTGATTTTACATCCTGAATATAGATATTTCATAGTTCAAGTTTGGAAACTGCAGATAAGACAGCATATATTATTTACGTGCTTTCACAAAATTAGATCTGTTATACCTAATAAGTAAGAAAGTATAATGATCAAGAACTTGGAGTCTGGAAAAAGATTAAAAATATGAAAGAACTTGGGGCTGGAGCAGGACTGCCAAAGTTCAGAGGACTACTGCTTATTACTAGCTATGCAACACCAATGAGCTAATTATCCATGCCTCTGTTGCCTTTTCCATGAAATGGAGACCTACTACTGCTTACTTGCACAAAAGTGTGCTAATATAAAGTCTTTAGAAAATTGTCTGGCACAAAATGAACCCTAGATAAATATTAACCTTGATTGTAATGGTCTCTTTTTTTCCCTCCAAATAAATAGCATTAGCTTCTCTGTCTTTTCTAGTTGTCATTTTGGTTTGACTGAAGGGGAAACTACTCAACACTATATTCTACACAGAACACTTTTATTTTTAAATTTTACCATATTTCCAAAGAAGTGAAATTCTCAAAAATAACTGTTTTCCTTGATTCAGAAAAAAGTATTTTAATATGTTTATTCAAGTAGAGTAATGATATTTCAAATATCATCTCTTCTTTATCCCCTCTTAAAATGTATAATGAGATACTAGTTGTCCGATAAGACACCAACAAGGTTATAAATAGAATCTATATATTCTAAAATTCATGGGAGATGGACATATGTAAATGAACTGCTTATCAAGTCTGTAATTCCAGAGAGTCAGAGGGTATACAGGAAAGCTACAAACTTATATGAGGAAAGGCCAGGGTGAGAAATAAGTTTAAGCATTAAGTATATATAATCTCAATTTTATAAACAAATTAAAAAGACATAAGAATTGTAATAGATGGTTCACCAAATGTATATGGTTTTGTCTTCTCCTTGCAAGTTGGAATTAATATATATTTTTAAATAATTCAGACTCATTATGGCTTTTGTTTCCCTTGAGCTGATAGATGGAATAATATTACTTAAATTCATACATGTAGAAATATCCTCTGCCATTTCTTTAAACCAATTTTAGTGGTTACAAAGTCACTTAGAAATGAAAACCAGGATGAGCACTGGATGTTATGCCATGTTGGCAGATCGAACTCCAATAAAAAAAATACAAATAAAATAAAAATAAAGAAATGAAAACCAAATAAGATATAAATCAAGGTAAGTTCTGCAGAACAAGAATAATGGTAATGGATATAGAATAGTTTATTTCTCTAGGGCATCTGGTTGGCTCAGTCACTAGAGTGTGAGACTCTGGATCATGAGATTGTATGTTTGAGCCCCATGTTGGGTGTAGAGATTACTTTAAAAATAAATTAAAAAAATTTTAAAAGAATAGTTTGTTTCTCATATATATTTAATATTTTTAATCCACATACTCAGCTTTACTTTTTAAACTATTTCCTCTTTTGGGACACCTGGGTGGTTTAGTCAGTTAATTGTCTGCCTATTGATTTCAGCTCAGGTCAAGATCCTGGGGTTGTGAGATCAAGCCCTGCCTTGGGCTCTGAACTCAGCATAGACTCTGCATAAGATTCTCTCCCTCTCCTTCTGCACTTCCCCATGCTTGCTCATGCTCTCTAAATAAATAAATAAATAAATAAATAAATAAATAAATAAATATAAATAAATAAATAAAATCTTATAGACATATATATAATATATATATTATTTTTCCTCTTTTTTGTGGATTCTGTGACTTAATGAATAATGTCTACTAAAATTAAGCTAACTACTGTGAAGGAACAAAACACTTCAACAAAAGTATAAAACTAAGATTTAGGATAATGTAGTTTAAAAAATTAAGATAATGTAAAGAATGAAGGTCATACCATTTGATTGAGGTGTCAAGTTTAAGATGGATTCACATGGAGTGGTCAGATCAAACAGGGAGAGAGTACCACCAGGTCATTTGGATGAGGATCAACTCCTGAGGGCATAACAGATGTTGTAGGTAGATTACTCTCCAAATAATCTGTCCTTTTTGCTTTACCTGTTTTGTGAAATCCAAATTATTTTCAAATTTCAGCTACAGTTATAATGTTTCTGTGACTCTTTGCTTGACTATTCCAGAAGTTAGGAATGCCAGTATTTCTTCATGATCTCCCAGGACTCTGACCTTGTCACTATCATCATGTTTTATTATATCTTGTAATTATGTATTGTGATTTTTTTAAACCAGATAAAACTTATCACCTTTGTGAACCACTAGAATATCCTGAGATCATGTTTTATTCACTATTATCAACATAAATTAGCATAGTTTAAAATACATAATATCCACCCAATACATATGTTTGTTGACTTAAATGAAACTTTCCATTTCAATTGTTTTAAATACATAGTTCATGGTTTGTCTATAAAAATATATTTGTGCAAGAAATAGTCATCACTGTAGCTTTTTCACACCTCTGCAGGCATTTTTACACTCACTTGGTCCTATTTCTCTTGCTCATCATGTTCTCCCCAGGGTCCCCTTTAGAGTACTAGCATTCATTAATCCTTTTAATATTATTATTCATTTCTGTTTTTCTAGATTCTCCCAATATCTCTTTTCTGCACCTTTGTCCAAAGGGCCTCTCATAGAGCTAACTAATCAAAGATGGTTGCCTCTCACAGGTAAAGCAGGACATCCTTTTAGTTATTTTTCTAGCACTTTAATGTTTAATCATACTTTAAAATATATCTGTTACAAAACCTTTTTAAATATTTAAGTTTTCAAACATCGCTGAGTTTTAAAAAATGCCTTAAACATGTGACCTTACTTCTCCTCTATAAAAAGCATCAAACTTATGTTGTTATTTTTCCAAGATCGTGACATATTAGCATATGAAAAAAACTTTCTTTCCCCCTAAGTCTCACCTTCTCACTCATCCCATCCATTATCATACCTTTATACAATTCCAGAATTCAGTTCTATTAAAAAAAATCTGAATTCATTAATATATATTATATATACTGTATATATACACTATATAAAAAGTATATGTAAATACACACTATATTATATAGACACTCTTGTTTTTAGGGAGGAGACTCACATTGAGCAAGCATGCAAAGTCTGATTGTTTGTACCATGTTTAAAACATACAAACTTACAATGAAATATAATCGCAAGCCCGCCATGGTTATATCCCTGTAACAAATCTAAAATATCGAGGAGGAAATATGCAAGTGATAATATTCTAAGTCAGTATATTCTTCCTTACTGAAAGTAGGGGATATTACCATGTCAATATTAGCTTATCTGCCAACATTAACCTACAAAACCAAGATTTGATTGTTAACCAATCTACCTACCTCATTTCCAAATCTTTGAGAAGATTTAAAGTAGACTTCTCTGCTAATATTACAGCTCAACTTTCACAGGAAGTTTTTAATATGTTCTATTTCGATACTATTTTAAGGAGGATAACACATAATTTTTCTCTTATTACTACATATAATAAATATTCAATATAAAATGCATATTTTTCACAAAATTGTTAGGATTGAGAAAAGGAAACAAATAATAATTTATTACATGCTTGTTCCATATGCTTTAAAAATACCTCATAAATCTTTGCGGTAACCATTTGACACATATTCATTATCTCTCTTTTTTTCAAATGAAGTGAGGCTCAAAAATATAAAACCTATCCAGATTGCATGTAGGGCCAAGGTGCATACCTACATCTAACTCCACAGTGCACTTTCCACTATACATGGCAAGCCATAATCAGAGAACCCTGCTAATACAGCAATCCATTTTGGAGACTAAAGGACAAAGACAACAATGACAAACAAACTTACTAAATCAACAAAATTAATTTTATATATGCATACAGTAATATATATAATTGTTGCTGTTTTGCTCAGTAATTCAGATGTAAACAAATATTTCAGTATATAGCTGTAGCTAATATTAAAAAGTCAAAGTATTTCTGAATCAGGACAAAGAAAAATCTTGTAACAGGAAGATGTTCTAATATCCTACTTAACTAATCTGAGTCCCCTTAATCCTCTATTGAAAATGTTCCTCTAGGTAGCACTTATGAAAACAGGATGGCTCACTAGGTAACATGTGAGTGACCTCAAAGTCTTTTGTTTCAGAAAAAAATATCTTGCTGCCACTGAAACTACCTCCCCCATATTGCCAAAAATCTAAAAATGAATACACATATAGTTCAACAAAATGAATAAAAGATCATTTCAGGCAGAAATGGCAAAAGAAAAAATTATACAGTAGATAGATTTAGAATTTATGAAAAAAAGAAGATAAAGAAGTCCAAGTGGGCAGCCCCGGTGGTTCAGTGGTTTAGCGCCACCTTCAGTTCAGGGCCTGATCCTGGAGACCCGGGATTGATTGAGTCCCACCATCAGGCTCCCTGCGTGGAGCCTGTTTCTCTCTCTGCCTATGTCTCTGCCTCTCTCTCTCTCTCTCTCTCTCTCTCTCTGTGTGTGTGTGTGTGTGTGTCTCATGAATAAATAAATAAAATCTTAAAAAAAAATAAAGAAGTCCAAGAAAAGGAAAATAAAGTAGGCCCTTTCTGGCAAACCAAAACAAAAGGCATAACTGTTTTTAGATTAACAACTAATAAACTAATTTGGATGGAACTGCTTTGCTTAGTAGAGTAATGGTAGGTAAGATGAAAAACAAAAGTTAGGACCGGAACAAAAAAGACCTTGAAATACATAAATCGTGTGCATAATATTTTCCAGGGTCCTTGTAAAATGATTCCTAGGTGGTCTGTCCCCAGTATAACATGCCTTCTACGAGTTACTGAAACCAACACTAATCTAGATGTTTCTATGAAGGGCTTTTGGCAGATTGAATTAAGGTCTCCAAACAGTTGACCTTAAGATAGGTAATTATCCTGGATGAGCTTCATTTAATCAGATAAACCCTTAAAAGAGAATGAGATCTTCTAGAAATCACAGATTTGAGCATAAGAGGGATTTGAGTCAGGGGAGTTTCTGTTTTTGGCTTTGAAGACTGAGGAGACTCCATGGCAAAGAATGTGGGCAGTCTCAGGGATCTGGTAACAGCCCACAACTGATATCCAGCAAGAAAATGGTCATCTTGGCCCCGCACTGCAAAAAATTAAAGACTACCATCCACATGGGCTCAGAAAACTCCAGGCTCTAGGGGCATCTGGGTGGCTCAGTGGTTGAGCATCTGCCTTTGGCTCAGGTCATGATCCCAGGGTCCTGGGATCGGGCCCTGAATCAGGCCTCCTGCTCAGCACAGAGCCTGTTTCATCCTCTACCTATGTTTCCCACTCTCTGTGTGTGTGTGTGTTTCATGAATAAATAAAATAAAATCTTAAAACAAAACAAAACTCCGGGCTCCGATGAGAACAAACACATAACACCATAATTTCAGCCTTATAAGACCTAAAGAAGAAATGCCAGTCATGCCATACCCAGACTTCTGACGTACAAAACTTTGAGCTAAGAAATAGGTAGCGTTTGAGGCTACTTGGTTGATAGTAATTTGCTACACAGCAATATAAAATGAATATAGCCCAATTTAAAGCCTCTATCTTTCCTTTCTTATTCTATAAGGTTATCGTATATAACTGATACACAAAGAACTGCATATATTAATGTGTCCAATTTGCAAACTTCCATAATAACATCAACACAATTAAGAGATGTAGTCCACACTTCCCAAAGTTTCCTTGTGTCTTTTTTTTTTTTTTTTCCTTCTTGGTTTTTTGGTTTCTGGAAGGTTTTTTATTTTTATTTTTTGTTATTTTTTGGGGGTGTTTTTTTTATTTTTTGTTTTGTTTTGCTTTGTGTTGCTTTGTTTTTGTTTCTTGTTTTCTTTTCTTTTTTTTTTTTTTTTTCCAGAGATGCCACAGCTTATGTAGCTGGCCACATATTAGCTGTCCTATTGATGTCCGCAAATATTCTGTTGCTCCTGGCACCACCAAGAGTTCGCTGATATCCACAATACAGATCTCTGTGAAGTGCTAACAAGGCTGTCTCATAACACTGCCAACCCTCCTCCACTAATATCAGACCTGCTTCGGTCCCTTCAAGAAGGGGGCGATTCATTTAGTATTCTTAACTTTCTATTTTGTTATTGTTGCTTAGGCTAAAAACTCAGGGATGAGCCGATGAGGATAGAACCAAAGCTCAATGAGAGACCATATCTTCTTTACCAATTTTTGCTGAATCTTTCATTGGTTTTGAATAAAATATTGGCATCTAGATTTTCTTCTCTGTTAAAGTGAGACTTCTCAGGAAGTTGCTTTTATGTACACATAAATCTAGGATGGTGATTCCCCAATAACTCCCATGCCACAACCCACCTAATTTCTGGCATAACTATAATTTAGGAATTACAATACAACCTAGTTTAATCAATAAGAATTACTCAACAGAACACCTTAAGGCATTATGATCCAATTGCGCATTGCTGTTATCAAAAGTAGGTAGGTTTTCCTTCCTTAAATCATAAAAGACTGGGCAGCCCCGGTGGCTCAGTGGTTTAGCATCACCTTCAGTCCAGGGCGTGATCCTGGAGACCCCGGATTGAGTCCCACGTCAGGCTCCCTACATGGAGCCTGCTTCTCCCTCTGCCTGTGTCTCTGCCTCTCTCTTTCTGTGTGTCTCTCATTATTAAATAAATAAAATCTTTTGAAAAAATCATAAAAGACTAGTTATGAGTCAAATTAATTTTAAGATAAGAAAACAAGGGTCCAAAAGGTGAAAGCAAACATTTGCTTAGGTTCTGACCAAGTAACTGACAATTTTCTTAAAATACAATAAACCAATTAAGAAAACATGAATGCAAAATATCAAAATCTAATGTTCTCTATATATTACAATCAGTGAGAACTAAATCAATGTTTAGATAAATATTTCCTGACCATGAAAAAAATTAGAATAGGAAAGTTCTGCTTTAATGTTGATAAAAGTACGCCCTCAAGAGAAGGATTCTAAAACATCTTCCGAAGAAGCTATCACACAAATATCATTACACCAGGAGAAATATTATAACTCTGAATCATACTTTGTATGTTTTCTCTCAATGCTTCTGAATTCAACGCTATAACAAAAATTTAGCATTTATACTATTAGATTTAAATTTTGGAATTTCTCCCTTATCTCTCATAATCTTTAGACTCCCTTATAACAAAATCACTGCCTCAAATGTGGAATTTATTAGTCTACATTGGCTATCTCAGATTCCTGACGCTACCCTCTTTCTAGTGATAATGTTCAACATTGTTTCCTACAACTACATTGCATTTTACTACATCACTGTAATCTTGCAATAGCCCAACTCCAGAGCTGAGAAATGGAAGTATCATACATTTATTATGCACCTAATAATGCCAACTCAGCATAAGGCAGATAAGTAGTTTCTGTTAAACTACCATAACCATCACATTCACCTTGCTCAATTTCTAATATACACTTTATTTATATGTGAAACTAGTTTTAATGAATAACTCATTTCAACAAGCATTTCTTGTCCAACTAATATGAGGAAGGCACTCTGATGGGTGATGAAGAATCACAAAATGAATAGAAGATGGTCCTATGCATATAGAATCTCATGTTCTCTACGGACTACGTTGCACCACCTAATCCAATGGAATTATACTCCCTTCCCCTTATCCAACCACCCCGATCACAGCGAGGATGAGGGTATCCCTACATGAGGGTAGAGCCAGGACTGGCTTATTTTAGGTAAATTTTGTCTTATACCCTGCCTAGCCCTTTTCTCCTGGTATCACATATCTCTGCTTTCCCATGATAGCAGTCTGTCTATTCATACTGTCATCCAATGCTTTGTAATGCATTAACCTTCCCTCCCCTCCTCTTCCTCAAACTGGAATCAGGTTCCAAAACTATCTTTTAATTCATCCCTACAACCATCAGTCTCCCCTTCCAATTGCCTGAGTGTTAGAGATAGTGTGTCTGCCTGAACATAGCATAGCAATAGCATAAGAAAATAGTGACTTTATTAAACAACATGCTTAGCATTATTTAAAAAATGTCTCTTGAAAAACTTTGTATACATGTAAAATTACCAGAAGAAGAAGTTAAAATAAAGGCTATTCTCTCCTCCCCACAAACACGAAAACAATATGATCTATGTAATCTGTCAGCAGTGTATTGGAATCTAAACTTTGGCATTTATTACCTGTGTAATGGTAGGCAAGCTAATTAAATTTCATGAACTTCAGTCTCCTAATGTCTAAAATGAAGATGGATAATAGAGGAAAGATATATTTCATAGAAGTGTGATAATAAGCAAAGTTTTAGCAGAATATCTGGAGCACAGCAGACACTCAATAAATGCCATTTCTCCCTCATTCAAGTAAAAATAACAATCTAATTTACAAAAGCCATAAAGTATTTACCGCATTCACTACTAAAGTATCCATGGGGGCACCTGAATGGCTCAGTGATTGAGCCTCGGCCTTCAGCTCAGGTCATGATCCCAGGGTCCTGGGATCGAGTCCCACATCAGGCTCGCCGCAGGAAGCCTGCTTCTCCCTCTGCCTATGTCTCTGCCTCTCTCTGTGTGTGTCTCTCATGAGTAAATAAATTAAATATTTAAAAAAATGAAGTATCCATAAAATATGTTTTAAAGATTTCTTTAATAATTATAATTTATAGATGATCAACTATGTACCTAATTTCATTTTTTAAAAAAATAAGCAAGTCTAGGAAGTATTATAAAATATATATTGAGGAAACTGAGACCAAGAAAGATCAAGTAACTTGCTCAGCATCACAATATAATTAATAACAAAGTCAAAGTAGGTCTTTTTTGATTCATTTCTGTGTTCCTTTACCACCCTGCTCTGACAACACAGGGAAACTTCCTGCCATTTCAGCCCTATATCCCCACAAGTTCTCCATCTGACTTAATCTTGATGGAGAAACTCCATTTGCTCTTTGCCCTTGAGATACTCACAGTTTCAGTTTTGGTTCTTTTTGTTTTAAATCAAAACAAAAAGTGGGGATTTTCTCTAGCTACATATTTTATCATAGATCTTATTTTCTAGAGTTTTCTGCAATTTTGTCTTACATTAAGCCAAATTTCAATAAGTTCCACAGAGAGCATGAAGAACTGGGAATAAGCAGTCACCACATCCCAGCCTTAAGACAATGATTAGGTTTAAGTATGGCCAGGTGATGTATTTCTGACCAATGAGATGTTAGAGGAAATAGGTTTATTGGGCTTCTCAGAAACTATCCTTGCTCTTAATAAAGAACAAACCCATGCTATTCCTTTTCCTGTCTGTATATTACTACCTAGATGTCACACCTGGATTTACAACAACTCATACATCACCGAGATTAGCAGAGGAGCGAGGTGGAAGGACTTAATGCCTCCACTAATTGGATGAATGAACTAAATCTTGAAGCACTCTACTGCTGGACTTTGTTAAGCAAAATAATAAATATCCTTATTGATCAAGACAGTTTTAGTGGAGTTTCCAAAAGCTGCAGCATACACACCTCAGAGTGACATAGTTAGGATGAGCCTTTACCAGCATACTCTGATTACTTGATGGTGCTTTTTAAAAATTACATCATACCATGCCTGGGGAGATATACCTATTCATATTAATGTAAAAAAAAAAACACAGAGATTTTTATTACTCCAAGGAAAGCCTTTTAAAACAATTTAGGGAAAAGTAGTATATGTCAATCTAAAATGTAAGTTTTTCTTAATCAGTCATCCATACTATAGCCAAAATGATAACACATAAACTAAATTTCTTAATAAACTTAACTTCTTAATAAGCTAGACTTCTTAGAGAGCCTACTGCTTACAGCAGTGTTTCTCATCTATGGCTGAACATTTTAGTAACTTGGGGAGATTTTTAGAAATAATTATGCCTGAGTTCTCCACCTTTAGAAATTCTGACATGGGGGGATCCCTGGGTGGCGCAGCGGTTTGGCGCCTACCTTTGGCCCAGGGCGCGATCTTGGAGACCCCGGATCGAATCCCACGTCGGGCTCCCGGTGCATGGAGCCTGCTTCTCCCTCTGCCTGTGTCTCTGCCTCTCTCTCTCTCTCTCTGTGACTATCATGAATAAATAAATAAAATCTTAAAAAAAAAAAAAAGAAATTCTGACATGGTAGAATTGGATATGGCCTGGGCATCACGATTTAATTGTGAAGCTAAGATTGAAAACCCCTGCCCTATAAATTAATTCAGTTAGTTTGGGGTGAGAAAGGAAAGAATACACATGTGTATTCTTTGTGTGTAGTGTGTGTGTGTGTTTAAGTCTCAGGGTTATTATTATTATTTTTTTAATGATAGTCAGAGAGAGAGAGAGGCAGAGACACAGGGAGAGGGAGAAGCAGGCTCCATGCACCGGGAGCCCGATGTGGGACTCGATCCCGGGTCTCCAGGATCGCGCCCCGGGCCAAAGGCAGGCCCTAAACCGCTGCGCCACCCAGGGATCCCAAGTCTCAGGGTTATTATAAATTAGCTAGGATTGAAAAACATTAGCTCATGAGACAAAGTACAAATTCCTTACATGGGATATAATCCATTTTCTTTTCTCTCTCTGAATATTTTCAAACTGTCTTCCTAAGCAAGGCCTCTCTCGCATTGTGTTCCAATTATTCTGTATCAATTAGAATTTTACTTTGCTCACATAACCGAAGAACTAAAAACCAGTGGCTTAAATAGAATAAAGAGTGTCTTTTCCCCTATTCTAAACGAAGGTTTTAAGGTACACATTGATGGCTTTAAGGTGTTATCAGAGTCTCACATAATCCTTATTTTACACCTCATTGGCTAGAACATACTCATATGGATAAATCTAGCTATAAGGGAGACTGACCATATTGCCCTTATAAATAAAGTCAGTATTCTAAAATATATGGGAAATGGAGAATAGATATTGGTTGATAACTAGCCTTATTTACCAAACTACATTAAATTCTTCTGAACATCATGCTTCTTTTGTCCCTATGTGCCTTTATGGAACCCTCAAGCAATGATTTCCCTTTCAAGTCCCAGCTCAACTATCAGGTTAGCTACAAGGATCAGAAATCCCCCTAGTTGATGTAAAACTTCTTTATATAGACTTGCATCATTTCATGGCAAATATTTCCATTTTTTACAAATTAAAGGTTCATGGCAACCCTGTGTCAAGCAAGTCTATAGGCACCATTTTTTCTAACAGCCTTTGTTCACTTCATGTCTCTGTGTCACACTGTGTTAATTTTCACAATACTCAAACTTTTTCATTATTCTTAAATTTGTTATAGTGATCTACAATCAATGATTACAATTTATTGAAAGCTCGGATGATGGTTTTCAAATTTTAGCGGTAAAGTAGTCTTAATTAAGGTATTTTCATTGTTTTTTCAAACGTAATGCTATTGTACACTTCACAGACAACAGGATAATGTAAACATAACTTCTATTTGCACTGCAAAACTAAAAAACTCATTTCACTCACTTTATTGCAACATTCGCTTTACTGTGGTAGATTATAACTGAACTCGCAGTATCTCTGAGGTATGCCTGTATAGACTGATATCCTACAACCTAAGATATAATATTGTACTTACATGTTTACATCATTCTCTCTCTTTCCAGATATATTAGCTCCTTGAGTACAAAGAAGGTTTTAAGATATAAATATTTCTGGCATCTAATGATACTGCATAGAATAATGGTGAAAGCACAGATGTTATAACTATCACTTGGGCTCAAACGCTGACTCAATGACATATTTTCTATATGTAGAAATTAGAAAAGTCATATAATACCTCAACACTTTAGTTTCCTTGTCTATAATTTTACATTTGGGTTAAATAAATAGCACTCATTTGATAAAGTTATTATGAAGGTGACATGAATTAATAAACTTAAAGCACTTAAAATAGTTTCTGGCACATGGCAAATGCTGTAGAAGGAGCAGTTAAAATTATGCATCCATTGCCTAGACCAAAATAATGCTACACTTATTGAATGAATGAATCATCTATGTGTCCTGACTTACAAGTTTTAAATTATAAAGAGATTTATATGAGAGGACACAGAAGCATGAGACATTATCTTTACAATACAGAAGTGGAGACCATTGTTGAAATGAAATGCTACCCTCTAATGTGATACTTTGTTTTGAGTGAGGCCTCAAATCCATAGAACATATTATAAATGATCCCATTCAGAGGAAGTATAGTTCACTGAGAGTAATAAGGGGAAGCTTCATGAGGACATATAGTTCAAGCTGGATTTTAAAGGATGCACAAAGAAGATGCCAGAGAAAAAGTGGTAGAGGTGATCTAGAAATGGTAGCCCAGTTTGTTTTTGAAATAGTGTGAGTAGCTTGACTGGAAAAGAGCTTTCAGTATGAGATGGAGATTTTAAAAACGGATTTTGCAAGCATTCATTGCTTCTGAGCAATGTTCCAGCCATAGTGCTAGGTGTTTTCCCACAAGTTTTAAGGAAAAATCTGCATAGATACAGCAAGATCATAGAAATAAGGAATTCTAAAGAAAACTATAAGAATACAGAGTTAATGGAGGTAAAGAATTTCATGAGGAACCTGTTGTATAAAAAGATTATGATGTGGTGATATTCAGGAGCATTTGATAAAAGAATGGTCTAGAATCAAGAGCCCAGCTATGACATAGTACCTTTAATAAAATGCACTAGAACACATAGCACATCAGATGCATTTGTCCCAGAGCATTGGATTCCCTTTGCAGACATGTTCCTGAAACAGAGCTGGGCAAAAATGTCTTTTCTAAGCACACTGTAGAATTTCTGAGGTGGGGGAGGAAGATATCTATTTTAACACATTTACATTCATACTTTTAATTGACATGAAATGACATTAGTTACTTTGAGATTATAAAGGGGGATCATGAAGCTGAAAAACATCTCTTTCCCCATGTTGCTAAATATCTGAAAATTTATCTACTTGATCAGTTTATTTGAGTTGAATAAAAGTATGAGAGGAGTTCTTATTTGAGTTTCCTTGGCATCCAAATATTTTTTGTTTAAATTCATGGTTTAATACTTTGTTTTAATAACAGTCTTTATATGGAAGCATATCCTTTTTTGGATGCATTTTCTTTGCAATTTACCCCAAATTCCCTATTGTAGTTAAAAATATTCCAGCAACAAGAGATTAGATACAGTGATACCAGTAAGATGGCACAATAGGAAGCCACAGATCATCCTTCCACCCATGGAATACACTGATTCAACAATACCCCCACCAACTTTCTTTGTGTGAAATCCATAAACCAGTTAAGAGTCTCTTACACCCCAGGCAGGTGAAAAAATAAGCCAAATCAAAGCTGACAGGGAAAATTCTCTATCCCCCCAACACAGTTTCACATGATCAGGAGAAAATTCCCAGCTCTTAACTTCTCCCTGGGGAGGGAAAGGGAGGACTGGACCAGATAGCCAATATACTAGCTTTTCAGAGGAGTTCCTTGAGGGACTAGCTTCTGTCTTGTCTACCTCTGAGTATAGACAGGAATCAACAAAATCTAAATGCCTGAAGGCCCCTGACAAAAATGATCAGGTGATCATGCTGGGGTTCCAGAGGGCCCAATGGTATACAAGACAGAGGCCAATAGAGCTCAATGGTCTCCCCTCACCAGAGATAGTAAAGAGTAATATCCTGGCTTTGCAGGGGGATCTTTGAGGAATCAGTCTTTGTCTAACCCAATTTTCGTCACTAAAGGAATGCATATACTCTAGATGCCTGGGAAACTTTGAGAACAACAACAAAAAATGTAGAGCAGCATGTTGCTGCTTCAGAGGACCCATGGTACAGGAGAGAGATACCAAAGGGAGCAAGAGGTTATGATCTGTTAAAAAAAAAAAAAAAAAACCTGGCAAATACCTCTAAGGAATCTACAAATTCAAAGAAGACATATCTATGGAAAAGGTGTGAGGGGCCCCAAGGTAGTTCAGTTGGTTAAGAATTGGTCTCTTGGTTTTGGCTCAGGTCCTCAGGGTCGAGAGACTGGACCCTGAGCCAGGCTCTGCACTCAGTGCAGAGTCTGCTCAAGATCCATTCTCTCCTCTCCCTTTGCCCCTTCCCCAACTTACGCAGCTCTCTCTCTCTCTCTCTCTCTCTCTCTCGCTTTCTCTCTCTTTCTCCCCCAAATATATAAAATCTTAAAAATAAATAAATAAATAGAAAGAAAAAAAAAAAAAAAGGTTCGAAAGGCCTCCGGTATCTCCAGCTGGGCTGATTGGAGAAGGTCTTTCCTTCTAAGAAGTCCTTAAAGACTAGGAAAGGTGGCTATTTGGTTGGTTGGTTATTTTTCCCAAATATGTGAATACCAATACTAAGTTACAATGAACACAAATAAAAAGAAGAAATGTCCCAACAAAGAGAAAAAATAAATATTCCAGAAATAGATCCTTAAGAAAAGGAGATATATGAATTACTAGACAAAGATATGAATTACTGAACAAAAACTTCAAAATAACTGTCAAAAAGATGCTGAATGAGTTCAAGGAAGTGACACATGAACAAAATGTTACTTTCAATAAATGGAAAATATGAAAAAGAAACAAATTTGGAGCTGAAAAATGAAATAAATGACCTGAAAAATTCAACAACAGACTTGAGCAAACAAAAGGATAAAAGGTCATTTGAAATTTTCCAGTCAGCAAAGAAAAAAAATGAAGAAAAAAGGGAATAAAAGCAAAGGACTTTTCAGAAATAGTGCCAAAGAGACCAAAATAAAATTTATGGGAGTCACTGAAGGAGACGAGGGAGAGAAAGGGGCAGAAAGTTTATTTGAGGAAACAGTGGCTGAAATTTTCCCTAATCTAGGGAAGGATATGGATGTCCAGATTCAAAAAGCCCAATGATCCAAACTACCAAATTGAAAGAGATTTATACTGTATAAATCACTTTTATTTATTATTTTTAATTTTTTTAGATTTTATTTATTTATTTATTGAGAGAGAGAGAGAGAGAATGGCTGGGACACAGGCAGAGGGAGAAGCAGGCTCCATGCAGGGAACCTGACATGGGACTTGATCCCGGATCTCCAGGATCACACCCCAGGCTGTAGGCGGCACTAAACCGCTGTGCCACTGGGGCTGCCCCACTTTTAATTTGGTACAAAAATTTTAAAAAACAAAAATGTTAAGAATAATTAAAATGACAAAAATTTGTTAATGGTACATAATATAAAAGTATGCAAACTATGAAAACAATAATATAAAGTGTGATAGAGGGAAGTCAGATTGTAGTTTTTATATGAGATTAAACTTGTTATCAGCTTAAACTAGATTATTATAACTAAAATACATGTTATGTAAGACTAATGGTAATTACAAAGAAAACATATATTAAAGAGAGAAAGAAAAAAGAAAAATGAACCAAAGCATGTCAACAGACACACTTAAAGTCAACAAAATACAAAGAAACATTTCAAGAGAGGAAAATAGATACAAAAGAACTACAAAATAGACAGAAAACAATAAAATGGCAATAATGTTTTTCCCTACCATTAATTATCTTAAATATATTGGGATGCCTGGGTGGCTCAGCAGTTGAGTGTTTTTGCCTTTGGCTCAGGGCATGATCCCAGAGTCCTGGGCTCAAGTCATATCGGACTCCCTGCAGGGAGCCTGCTTCTTCCTCTGCCTATGTCTCTGCCTCTCTCTCTCTGTGTCTCTCATGAATAAATAAATCTTAAAAAAATAATAATTATCTTAAATATAAATGAATTAAATTATCCAATCAAAAGAGAATGGTTAAACAAATTTTTAAAAATATAAAATACAACTATATACTTTCTACAAAAGACTCATTTTCAATGTAAGTTCAAGCACAGGCTGACCATTAAGGAAAAAGATACTCCATGCAAATGATAAGCAAGAGACAGTAGAAATATCTATGTTTGTGCCAGACAAAATAGACATTATGTCAAAAATTTCCCAGAGTGAAAAAGGACATTATATAAGATAAAATGACCAATTAATAAGATGTAAAAATCATAAATATATGTGCAAGATAAGACCTCCTAAATACATAAAGCAAGTACTGTAGATCTGAGGAGTGAAATAGAAAACCAACAATAGGAGACTACAATATCCTATTTTCAATAATGGGTAAAACATTTAGATAGAAAATCAATAAGGAAAGAGTGGAATTGAACAACACCATTAAAATCAATCTACCTGACAGATAAATACGACATTCCACCCAACAACAGAATATATATTTTTCTTAAGAGTACATGAAACAAAAAACAAAACAACAAAAAAAGAGTACATGAAACATTATACAGGTCAGATTACATGTTAGGTCAAAAAACAATGCACAAATGTGGGAAGATTGAAATCATAAAGTATCTTTTCTAACCATATAGAATGAAACCAGAAAATAACAACAGAAGGAAAACTAGAAAAATTACAAATACATAAAAATTAACACACTCTTGAATGACCAATAGATCAAAGAAGAGATGATAAGGAAGATCAGAAAAAATCTATAGAAAAAATATATTAAGCTTACAGGATGCATCAAAAAGAGGTACTGAGAAAGAAGGTTACAGTGAGAATAAATGTTACATTTATTGTAAATGCTTACATTAAAAAAAAAAAAAACTCAAGCTAACTCCACACCTCAAAAAAAAAAAAAAAACAATTAAGAACAAAATAAGCCCAAGTTATCGGAAGGTAATAAAAAAGATTAGAGCAGTAATAAATGAAACAGAGGCCAGAAAAACAATAGAAAAGATCAATGAAAATAAGAGTTGGTTTTGGAAAGACCAACAAAATTAACTAAACTGTTAGAATAAGAAAAAATTCAAATAGATAAAATTAGAAATAAAAAAGAAGACATTAAATCTGATGCCATAGAAATTAAAAGAATCAAAAGAGACTAGTATGGATAATTATACATCAACAAACTGATTCATTAATGGCTATCTAGAAGGTATGGAAAAATTCCTAGAGAAAAACCACCTAACAAGATTGAATCATGAAGAAATAGAAAATATAAACGGACTAGTAATGAAGAAAAAGATTAAATAAAAAACTCATTTCATGATGCCAGCACTACCACGATAACAGAACTGGAAAGGACATTATAAGAAAAGAAAATCACAAACCAATACCCTAATGAATATAGGTGTAAAGACCTAAACAAAGTACTAGCAAATCAAAATGTACAGAGCATTAAAAGGATTATACATGACAACTGAGTCAGATTTATCCCTGGATGCAAAGAGGTTCAAAATACCCAAACAATAAATGTGATATACCACATTAAGGCGATGACGGTGACAATCACAAGATCATCTCAATATAGACGCAAAAAAGCATTTGATAAAATAAAACATCATTTCATAAAAAAAAAAAAAACCTCAACAAACAGTATAAAAGGAATGTGCCTCAACATAATAGAGGCCATATGTGAGAAGCCTACAGTTTACATCATGCTCAATGGTGAAAGAGAGCTCTTCCTCTAAAATGAGGAACAAGGCAAGGATGCCCACTCTCAACACTTCTGTTCAACATATAACACTAGAAATCCTAATGAGGGCAGCCTGGGTGGCTCAGTGGTTTGGCGCCTGCCTTCAGCCCAGGGCGTGATCCTGGAGACCCGGGATTGAATCTGTCAGGCTCCCTGCATGGAGCCTGCTTCTCCCTCTGCCTGTGTCTTTGACTCTCTCTCTCTCTCTCTCTCTCTCTTTCTCTCTCTCTCTCTCTCTCTTTCTCTCTCTCTCTCTCTGTCTCCCATGAATAAATAAATAAAATCTTTAAAAAAAAAAAAGAAAAAAGAAAGGTTGACGCCTTAAAAAAAAAAAAAAGAAATCCTAATCAGAGCAATTAGGCAAGATAAATGTAAAAAGGCATTAAAATGAGAAAGAAAGAAGTAAAACTGTTTCTATTTGTAGATGACATGATCTTATATAGAGAAAATACTAAAGACTCCACAAAAAAACTGTCAAAATTCATGAACAAATTCAGTAAAACTGTAGGATACAAAATTGGCATACAAAAAAATCATTTAAAAACTGATTTTATGTATAATTGCATTTAAAAAACCGTTCAGAATAAACCTAACTAAAGAGAGGAAAGACTTGTCCACTGAAGACTATAAAACACTAATGAAAGAAGTTAAAGAAGAGACAAAGATATACCATATTCATGAATTGGAAGAGATAATATTGTTTAAATGTCCATACTACCCAAAGAAATCTATAGATTCAACATTTCACATCCAAATCTCAATGGCATATTTTATAGTAATAGAAAAAATGGTCCTAAAATTCATATGGAACCAGGAAGTATCCCAAATAGCCAAAACTATTGTAAAAGAACAAAGCTGGAGAAATCTCACTTCCTGATTTTAACATATGTATCAAAACTTCCATGATTAAAACATGATGCTAAAGGCATGAAAACAGACATTTATACTAATGGAGTAGAATGAAAAGCCTGAAATGAATCCATGTGTGCAGAGTCAACTGATCTTCAACAGGGGTGCCCAGAATACAAAATGGGAAAAGGATACTCTCCTCAACAAATGGTGTTCAAAAAACTAGACATCCACATACAAAAGAATGAAACTGGATTCTTATCTTATACCATAAAAAATGATTAAAGACTTAAAGGTAAGTCCTAAAACAGTGAAACTTATGATAGAAAACATAGGGAAAATTTTTTTTTAAATAAGGAAAGAACTTTCTGACATTTTCAGTGGCAATGATTTCTTGGGTATGACATCAAGCACACCAAAAATAAAAAGAAAATAGACAAGTGGGACTACGTCAAACTAAATACTTCTGCACACACACACACACACACACACACACACACAAAATACTTCTGCACAATCAACACAATGAAAAGACAACATTATCAAAATAAAAATAACAAGTATCGGCAAGGATGTGGAGAAATTGGAAACTCTGCACACTGTTGGTGACGGAAAATGGCAAAGCCATTATGGAAAACACTATGGCAGTTCCTCAAAAAGTTAAAAACTAACTTTCTATATAACCCAGCAACCTCATTTCTACATGTATATCCAGAAGAACTGAAATTAAGATCTCAAAGAGATATCTACATCCCCATAGTAATTGCATTATTCACAATAGCTATGAGGTGGAACAACCATGTCCATCAACAGAGCCATGGATAAAGAAAGTGTGCTATATGCATGCAATGGATTATTGTTCAGCCACAAAAAAGGAAATCCTGTCACATACTACAACAAGGATTAATCCACGTGACACCATGTTAAGAAAGTAAGGTAGTCACTAAAAGACAAATACTACAAGACTGGACAAACTCATTGAAGCAGAAAATAGAATGGTGGTTTCTAGGATCTATGGGAAAAGGATAATGAGAAGTTGACATTCACTGGGTATAAATTTTCAATCATATAAGAAAAAGTTCTAGACATCTTCTGTACAACACTATAATTATAGTTGACAATACTATTCACCTAAAATTTTGTTAGGGTAGATCTCACATTAAATATTCTCTACCACACACACACACACACAAAAAAAAAAAAAAATAGAAAATACTTGAGTTAAAACTAAAGCACTGAGGAAATTTATAATTGTAAATTTCCATATCTCGAAGGTGAAATAGTCAATTCAGCACCTTACAAATAATATTAGTTATCCAGGTTCTTAGGGTTTTCTTTTGTTTTGGTACTGCAAACTTGAACATAATGGTTTGGAATCTAGGTTGTTTCTTTAAGACTGCAGGACAATATGACACTTTCAGATGTTAAATCCAGTTATGGCATCTGGCTTATGGATGTTTCTTGTAATTATTTTTTTATTTGAAATTATTTCCCAGAGTGCACTCATCATATTTCCAAAGTCACATTTGCCAGTAGAGGACTATGCCATATTCCTTTGCCCTAGCTTCAAAGCTGGCTTGGAAAGTGAGTGCTTGGCAATTTCAGACTTTCTGCTGGTAGATAGCATCTTCAAGTCAAAAAAATAAAATGAAATAAAATAAAATAATTAAAATAAAATAATTAATTTCAAAAAGAAAAGAAAAAAGAAAGGGAAGATTGGGAATAACGATTGGTTGAGAATTGACAACCGTTTCTACTACGTTTTTCTTACCCTGTGTCATCTTCCACAAAGCAAGACTAAATATTTATGATCTACCAATTATTCTATGGGTTAAGTCTTAAAATTTACTCATACTAAAAATGTAAAAATAAAATGTGGTTTGCATATTTCTTATTAAAACATCTGATCTTTAAAGCTGTTACTGCATAGAGTAGCATGGAATGAAACAAAATGTAAGATTCTGTGAACCCTGTTAAATTTAGCCTAAAGAAATATACTTTTTTTTGCTAGCTAACCTCAAGCACATTCTCAGTATTTCAATTTTCCACCCATGCTTCATCATTTCTAAGCATGCCTTAGTATACATTGGAGAAATAATTACAAAGGCAGCTTTAGTGGGAAGAAAATGAATCTTATGGTTTGGGATTCTCATCTACATGAGCCCCTGGCGAGGATTTACAACTTTGGATTCTTTTTCTTAAGGAATACCTCCAAAATAATATAAGTATTAGGCCTCACAACACCTGGATCCTCCACTGAGGGCATTAATTATACAATTTTATTGATCTTATTGCAACAGAAAATCAGAATTCTTAGACTCATTTCATAGCCTTTAGAAATGCACTTGTCTCCTGCGGCATGGCTGGTCTGTCCTACAAGCTACATTGGTCATTTTTTGGTTCACTGTTGTCATCTGGCTTTTTGAGAAGGAAAAGGATATGATAGGACTACACCTTAGCCATCCACTTTCAGTCTCAAAAGCTGAACATGGTAGGCTGTCTGCTTTGAATTCAGTCCTCTTAAAAGTCTATTGGCCTTTCAATAATTCTATTACCCCTTCCTGCATCATGTGAATAAAATTGAATGCTACAAGCAGGCCTTGAGAAAACAAGTATATTGCTTCAGACTCAGCTCACCTTCATCCACACTCTAGTACAGTAATGCACGTTTTAGAATAAATATATTCAGAATACACTTCCAGGCTTTCTGACTCCTTGCCATGCCCTTGGTTGTTTGCATGAGGACGTCTTTGAAGGGATCTCCTTCCAGAATCCTAAATCAGAAGGGATGCAAAACCCGTCTGATTTAAATATCCTCCACTCTCTTCCCTCTCCCAATTATTGGCCCATGAGGATAATGTGAGAACTTAGACAATGATACATAACTTCATCACCATAATGCTTCACAATACCTGAGCTACAGGCTTTGTAATTTATCTAACGATAAATTTTAGGGCACCTGGGTGCATCTGTCATTTTAGCATCTGACTCTTGATTTTGGTTCAGGTCAGATCTCAGGGTGGTGGGATGGAGGCCCACATTGGGGTCCCTGCTCAGTGGGGTGGGGTGTCTGCTTGAGATTCTCTCCCATTGCCCCTCCCCTCACTTGAGGTCTGTCTCTCTCTCTCAAATAAATAAACAAACAAACAAACAAATGATTTTCAAACTTTTTCAAAGTGGTGACCATAAACAATAAACTAGATAAATGTGTGTGTGTATATGTGTCGATACCAAAGTGAAACAATGGTTTTATATGCAGTCTTGCCAATCTTGCCTTTATTAAGTTCATAACTATTTTTCTGCCCTAGTCTCTTTGACTCTTTTGAAAATGATGGTTATAACCAGAAAAATTGACTTTAAGATCTACTAATGGGTCTCTCCTACGTGTTCAAAATCATATCATCCTACTTTCAGGTGCATAAATTGGCTGTAATTAGAATACACTATCATATAATAATAGACCACCAGACCTAGGCCTTGATATGCTATATGAGGATTGGACAAGTCTTTAAAACATCATTTTAAAAATTCTCAACACCTGGTTTTAACAGATATGATCTTGCTAAAAGAGGAAAACATAAAAATGTTGAGACTCAAAATATCTTTACTCCAAGTCAGAGGTCTACAAATTTTTTCTTAAAGGTCCAGCTAGCAAGTATATTAGACTTTGTAAGCCATTCCCAGTTGCAACTGCCGAACTCTGCCCTTGAAGCATGAATGTAGCCATAGAATATGTGAACAAATGATTGCCACTGTGTTCTAGCAAAACTTTTTTTAACCAAACAGATGATAATTTGCCAACCCTTGTTCTAAATAAAAATATCTTAGGTGCTACTCTCATGGTAATATATTTTACAATTATTTATTTATTTATTTGTGGATTTGCCTGTTTTTCACATGCTCTCCCTACTGACCTCCAGGCTCCATGAGAGCACAGGCCACTTTTGCCTGTTATCTTTGTATCCCTAGTGCCTAGCAAATAATAAAGACCCAAATACTAACTATGTCTGTGGGTAACTTTCAAAAAGGCTAGCAGAATAACCTGCTGATTAAGCAGAGCTAGACTTTTTAAATTTATGTAATAAAAGACAACATACATAGAGTCTTAGCAGTCCTTTCCATAGACATAAGGAGACGATATTTAGTCACAGGTTTTAATATTAAAAATAAAGCTGCTATGAATATCAATGTACAAGTTTCTGTATGAACAGAGATTTTCATTTCTCTAAGATACATGTCCAGGAGTATCATTTCTGAGTTGTATGGTTAATTTTGTAAGTAACTTGCAAAATATTTTTTTGCAAAATATTTTCAATAATGACTATATCATTCTACAATTCTAACAGCAGCTTACAAGAGACCTAGTCTCTTCACATCCTCTCCAGCAATTGATATTGTCATTATATTTTAGCATTTCTAATGGATGCATAGTAGCATCTTATCGTGGTTTAATTTGCATGTACCTAATGGCTACTGAAGTTGAACATCTTTTTCTGGTCTTATAAAGTGCAGAATTGATTAAGATTGAAAGATTATGACAGAACTTATAGCTTAGGATTGATGGATCCACCAAAGTTTAAGTCTTGAAGCAGAATATTAATAAGGAAATATTTTAGTTAGTTCATTTTAGTTTAGTGAACTAACTGAACTAACTAACTGAACTAACTAACTGAACTAACTTTTTTTTGCAAAAAAAAAAAAGAAAAAGTAAGTGTGTTTCTTCTCAAACACTGAATCAGAAAAGTATGTTCAGTATAGATACAGAAGAGAATGTTATCAGTTCTAATTAATTGCATGTATATTTTAATTCACTAATTATTTCTAGTTTTAACTTATTTTCTCTTTCACAGAAATATATATTAAATTAAGAGACTAAATTATATTAAGTTCAACCAATTTGGAAATTAAAATAGTAAATAATAAAGATACATCCTATGTATGGTCCCTCAGAGACAAATAGCACATCATAAAAAAAATCATTACTTTTCTTAATTTTTTAGTTTAGTTTGCTCTTGTGAATAGGGGGGCAAGAGTTCAAGCTACTCACAGGACAAATATGATGATCAAATGAGATACTGTATAAAATAACTTTTATATATAAGTACAAAAACTCTATTAAATATATGCTATTAGTATTTTTTAGAATGACACCCTTTTTGGTATAGCATAGTGGTTAACAAATATCACTAGAGTTGAATTGATACAGGTTTTTTTTTTAATTTAAATATTTTATTTATTTATTTATTTATGAAAGACAGGGAGAGAGAGAGAGAGAGAGAGAGAGAGGGGAAGAGACATAGGCAGAGGAAGAAGCAGGTTCCCTGCAAGGAGCCCGATGCGGGACTTGATTCCAGGACCATGGGATCATGCCCTGAGCCCAAGGCAGACACTCAACCACTGACCGACCCAGGTGTCCCAACACAGGTTTTAAAACAAAGTTTTACCACTAACCAGGTCCTAATTAAGTAAAGAGGCAGCTGTATACCATCGCTTCCTGGACAGTTATTAAAATAATTTTGTTTTCCTGTAATACTTAGCTTTTGCGATGAGCATAAAAGAACACAAACCTAAGTAATATTCAAATGATCCATGTCAATTTTATTTTTGCTGATTTAATACACTCTGGAGCTACTGATACATAATGTAAAAATTACACCCTAAGCCGCAAAAGTCAGATAGTTTTTCCTCATGGAGAATGTGGCATGGAAAAAGACTGAGAATATTTGTTATCCAGAATTATTTATTGTAGAAAATAATAAAAGCAACATTACAAGCCCTGGAAATAATTTCATATAGAATTGAGATGCTAGATCTTATATAACTTCAGGTCCCTTAAGGGAAATTTACTATAATGAAATTTTACCTGAATATAAATGGAAGGCCAAAGGTGAAGATGATTGTGGATTTCTATCACACACGCACACACACACACACACACACACACACCTTCCAAACTCACACACACACACACACACACACACACACACACCTTCCAAACTCTACCAGAAGGTTCAAGTCAATTATTTAGTTATAAGATATTTGACTTAAATCACTGACAAATTAGTTCAGAGCCACTAACAAAAGCCCTCTGTCTTGCCAGTTAGCCAGAAGGTCATGGCCTCTCACTTCACCTGCCTAGAAATTATTTCCATCTCTCTGTCAATTCAGTTGCTACCAAATTTTTAGGATGCAAACAAACCTCACTGGTTGTTGTTGTTGTTGTTGTTTTTATGGAAATACATTTGAATAATCCAGTCTGGAGGGGTTTCTCTTTTTTCTGAATATGATAGTATTTAAAGGCTAAAACACAAAATTTATCATTTGCAATGTTTTCACTTTTTAAAATTTCATTATTCCTCAGTGGTTTCAGGTAAGCTAATCTTGTCTTCCCGTGGAGAAAGTAGTTTTTTTAGACAAGGATCATATATTTTACTACTTTTAAATCAACCAAAGATAGAGATATACAAGTATATGCTCCACTGGTTGATCTCTTTGAGGCCATTTAGATAGAATTTAACACACTGAAAGGAACAATTTCTAAATATGATTATGGGGACTTGAGAGATCACACACCTGAGACTTGTATTCTTACCACTAGGCATTAAAACAATGTCAAGTTTAAAGTCCTCTTTTCCTTCCTCCTTCCCTCATTCTCTCCCTTCTTTCTCCTCTTCCTTCCTTCTTTACTTCCTTGCTTTTGTTCTTTACATAATTCTTAGAATTGCACCATTTTGCAATATTTCACTTCAGTGATGACATGTGTAACCAGGGAGACTTCAAGACTAATTTTATGATGATAAAGAGAATTCTGATGGTCAATCACTAAAATATTGAGTTGCTTTATAAGCAGTTTTTCCTTTTTGTTATCAACGTTTCTTCACTGTTTTCCTTAGTCAAAAGAACATCATTCTAGGAAGAAAAATTGATAAATGTAAAGTTATCTTACAAGCTCATTCAGAAATGTGACATGCTATTTTTCAAAATGCTTACTTTATGTCAATCAATGAGTATTACTGAATATCCTGAGAGAAGACCTAGTTGAATGAACAATGGCAATTACATTTTTAACATATTCTTTGGATCAAAGGATGGACTTTAGCCAGTCTGCTTATTTCTGATATTTTAAATTTGGATAGAAATAACAATTTTATAGTTGTAGATGATATATTTCATACAAGAGAATTAAACCATCAAAGTCATTTCATTTATAATACAAAAAAACCAATAATTGTACTTGGAAATTAGTTGAAGATTCTCTATCTTGCACATTACTGATAAAAAGTATATAAATGAAAAACTTCTTTACTTAAGCTTGAACATATGTTTGATCTTAATTTTTCTGTTCATTGTGATTTAGTTTAGTTTCATTACTATTTCACAATTAATTGCACTATGTTAATTTGACTGAAAGTATATATAATACATTCAGAATACATTTTCTTTTTATTCAATATTGTTCACTTAAAATACCAAAAATCAATGTATTTATTTAATGGGATAGAGTACAATTTGAATTTATTTTCTTTAACTGAAATTATTTGATTGAAAAGGAGTTCAGTATGGTTTAATGAGACATTGTCCTAGTAAAATAAGAAGAATGTCTCCTTTTGCTTGTTTTTACTACCAAAAGAACCCCAAAACAAATAAACAAAAATATGTTTAATCTTTCTTTTGCTGGCTGTTACATTTAGTGGCATATACTACAGGTTACCTGAGTAATGTGAAAGTAAGAAATTATTACTGATAGAGAATAAGTTAATATATAAATAATACAAGCAGAACACTCATTATATTGTATTTTAGTAGGTGCTTCACAGTTTATAAAGTACATTCACACATGATCTTTTTGACCTTCTAAGTATGACTAGAAAGAAAAAAAATGAATGAGGGGAATATGTGAGTTAGTAAGTACAGTGAATAGAATTTGCCAATTGTGGTATACAGAATAATATCCCCTCCAAGGATATTCATGTCCTAAAAGCTGTGGAAACTGTAAATTTGTTATGTTTCATAGCAAAGCATCATTAAGAATCTGGACTTAAAGTTCCTAGTCAGATATATTTAAGATAAGAGATATTTTCCAGGATTATATGGTTGAACCTAAATGAAGTCTTTGAATATGGAAGAAAGGAGCCAGAAGAAAAGGTCAGAATGATTTGATGTCATTAGGACCCAACCAGCCATTGCTGGCTTTAAAGACAGAGGAAGGGATACCTGGATGGCTCAGTGGTTGAGCGTCTGCCTTTGGCTCAGGTGGTGATCCCAGGGTCCTAGGATCGAATTCTGCATCGGGGTCCCCGTAGGGAGCCTGCTTCTCCCTCTGCCTCTGTCTCTGCTTCTCTCTCTGTATATCTCATGAATAAATAAATAAAATCTTTATTTTTAAAAAAAGGGAGGAAAAGAGCCACAAACCAAGGAATATAAGCTGCCTTTGGAGCCTGGGAAAGACAAGGAAATAGATCCATCTAAAACCTCCAGAAAAGAATGGAGCCCTACTAATATCTTGATTTTAGCCTAGTAAGACCCTTGTCAAACTTCTAACTAACAGAACTACAAGATAATGAATTTATATTTTTAAGCCACTAAGTTTCTGGTAATTTCTTATGGCAACAATAGGAAACTAACATATCAGCATTCCATGTGTATTGGCAATGATCACATATATTCTCTGAAGTTAATTAGAATCTTTGTGCCTAGTAAAAATAATTTTATTTTTATTCATTTCATTTTTAAATAATTTTAAAATTATGTTCATTTCTTGATTTGTGAATTGAGGCAGAATTGGAACTTTTATATTATTAACCATTGGAATATTTAACATTTTAGTTATTTGCCATTTGATAAGATATAGCTGTATTCATTGCAGCCATTCTTACAACTCAGTTGGATTTTTCTTTCCACTTAGAAACTTCTACATTTCGTATTATATTTCATCTTTATATTTTAATTTGTTGTTGTTGTTATAAGTGATGTTTTCTTCTATTATAGTTTATCTGGTTTTAACTGGTGTTAACTTTTATATATTCATGCTAAAATCAATAAAATACCTCATTTTTTGTTTACTCTAATTTTTCAGTTGAGTCTATTACAGGTTCAGGTTATGATTATATCCTTAAGTAATGAAATTTTTCCTCCCTCCTTTAAAGTGTATTTCTTTCTTTTATCTCTAATTGCATTTGTCAGCACTTCCAGAACAATGTTAAATGATGTTCAAGATTATGAGCATCCTTGTTTATTCCTGACTTTAATGATATCATTTCTAAGATTTCATCACTGAGTGTGATACTCAACACTCATCTGATCGTTTTAGTTGTATGGTCAAAACAAGACAGATACAGCTATATTCACTATGTAATTCTGCCTAAAAATGTTATAAATGCAAACTATGTTGTATATGGTGATGGATGATAATGACATTTCTTGGTGATGATCATTTCACAATAATTACAAATACCAAATAGTTACGTGCTACCCCTGAAACTTATAATATTTTCTACCCATGTATAAATATATTCCTACTCTGCTCATTACACATTGTGAATAGCAGACAGGAGTGGGGTCATGTACTGTTATAGATTATGGTGTCTACTGATAACCCTAATAGGTAAAAGTGAATGGAGCAGATACATAAATTCTAAGAGCCTCTCAACGTGTGGGAAAAAGTAAAAAAAAAAAAAAAAGAAAGATTGAAGAAGGAAGTTTGCTTACAAAGTAGAGAGAGAAGGAATATCTCAAGGTGGGAAAATACATTTTTGAACAACGGAATCCCACTGGGGGATCACTGTGCAAGTTTTAAACAGTTTAGAATATTTTTGAAGTCATTTTCCCTTAAATAAGAATTCTCTTAAGATAATCCCCAAATTTCACAAAAGGCTATTATTGCACACATAACACTCTTACACTGGTGAACTATGGTGGATAATTCAGTTTGAAAACAGAATTGGAAAGCGTGGCCTTGTCTTTAGTCACCCTTCTACTCAGGTCAGAGCAGTGGGAACAACATCATCTTAAAGGAGAGTGAAGGTACTAGAATTCCAGACTAAGATTAGCAAGAAGCAGTAGGAAAATGAGACAACCTTTCAGAGGAATTACATTTGGCATTTATTAAAAACACACATTCCTACTTGGCCTGAATTGGGCCCTGGAAACCCATATATTAGCCAAGATTTAATTTGTGATAAGGTTATTTTGTGAAAATCTGAACTATGGATTGTTTCCTCCTTTAAATAACAAGAATAAATCAATTACAAATGTTATTATTTTCATTGTTGTCTGTGTGTGACCTGTATAGTACAGTATAAAGGTGTTTCCAGGTTGACATTTTCCTGAAATCTGCATTTGTTTGATTTGCCAATTTTTTTAAAAGGATAACTTTATCTTTCCCACAGGCAGAAGTTGGTCCCCAGTGGAAGACACTTTTAATATTGAGAAACTATGTATTCCTACAATTAATTTTATCTGCAGGAAATTTCTAGAACTCATCATCTCAATAAACAAGTAAAACCTGCTGTCTCAGGACATTCAGGCTGCTATAGCAGAATAACAGACTGGGTAGCTTATAAGCAACAGAAATATTTCCACAGTTCTGAAGCCTGGAAGCCCAAGCCAACAACCCCTGGAGGAGCAGGGTACTGAGGGCTACCTTCCAATAGAACTCTCAGCCACACTCCTCTCCTTTTTTTCAGTAGGAATCCGGGATACATCACAGTTCCCACCAAAGTACATTCCTGGCACTGCTCAGACCCTCTTCATATACACGTTTGGCAACAGTTTTTCCAGGGTTCAAACATGCCTCTGTCCATGGGGAATATGAAAAGTATATTAATAAAACAAATTATACCTCCCAATGTGTTACACTTGTCTTCTTTTCTCCTTCTTCTTTTTCAATCCCTCTCCCCCTCAGCTTGTAGTATATCCTATGCCAGTCTTATATTATTCCCCTGATGACATGACACAGGCCATCATGCCCAGGGGAGTCATTATGCCCTTCTCAAGCTGCAGTTAATGTATTTATCCAATTTCCATCAAAATTGGGCAAGAATGTACCAAAAGGCATTCAACTGGGTTATCTGGGTACCAAATACATTCTTCCATGACAATGCTGTGCAACAGCAGTTCAACCTCCTATTGATGATCAGGATCAGTTAGCCCTGACAAGTTGTTGGCTCTTGCATTGTCTTTGAGTCCTTTGCATGAAGTCTCAAGTACTCAGGTATCGAGCTGTCAGGTGTCAACGTGGTGATAGGACAGTTAGCCAAACTGAAAGGAACAATTGAGCCTTTATTCATTGGATGTGATAGTGTAAGCAAGGGAAAAAGTAGGTGCTGGCTTCCCAGGGTTCCATTTCTCCCCAACAGAAGGGCACAAGGTGAGAATCAAGTAAATTAGTGCCTATGGGGAAACTGTCTTACCGTCAGGGAGTCCCGAACAAGATGCTCTTGCCATTTTTTTATAGTCAGGGGTTACAAGAGAAAGAAAAGGTAGGCATACCAAAAGTGCAGAGTCAAAGAGGAGAAAAGTGTCTTGTCAAGATCTTTTGATAAGGAGGTGAAGGAAAAGTGTCTCAGTTGAGGTCCTTGAGTAGAAGGACTCTGAATGGAGGTGACTAGTTTAGGAATATAAATTTACAAGACTGGCCTGGGGAGGGAGTAGAGTACTTCAAAGTATCCTTCCAGAAAACTATAAGGCATGGCTGTGCACTAAGTTTAGTGTGGGTAGGGCTTTCTCCCATGAGGCTGGTCAAGCAAAGACTATGATTGGGTCTGAAAGATGATACAGGATTTTTTTCTTTTTTCTTTCTTTTTCTTTTTATTGGAGTTCAATTTGCCAACATATAGCATAACACCCAGTGCTCATCCCATCAAGTGCCCCCCTCAGTGCCCGTCACCCAGTCCCCCCCACCCCCCGCCCACCTCCCTTTCCACCATCCCTTGTTTGTTTCCCAGAGTTAGGAGTCTCTCGTGTTCTGTCTCCCTCTCTGATATTTCCCACTCATTTTCTCTCCTTTCCCCTTTATTCCCTTTCACTATTTTTTATATTCCCCAAATGAATGAGACCATATAATTTTTTTCCTTCTCCGATTCACTTATTTCACTCAGCATAATACCCTCCAGTTCCATCCACGTCAAAGCAAATGGTGGGTATTTGTCACTTCTAATGGCTGAGGAATATTCCATTGTATACATAGACCACATCTTCTTTATCCATTCATCTTTCGATGGACACCGAGGCTCCTTCCACAGTTGGCTATTATGCACATTGCTGCTATAAACATTGGGGTGCAGGTGTCCCAGCGTTTCACTAATGATACAGGATTTTAACCTGAAGCCACACTCTTCACCAAACAGCACCAGTCTCTTAGAGGTCACTTGAACTATTGCTGTTCCCCTTGACTGAAACCTTTCCTCCATTGGGACTTAGAGTTTCTGATCTTGCAGAACCCAGATTTGCAGGGATAGGAAACAAATCTTCCTTAAGGCACCACTGGAAATTATAGGAAAGTTGGCCATTATTTTTTCCATATAAAGGTCAGATCCATGAATTCCTCCTATTAAGTACACAGCCCATATAAACATATTTGCCTCAAGATGTATACTGCACCCAGGAAGATGATATCTCATCCTCTTAAAGTTATTACATCTGATTTGCCAGTTCAACTTTGTTATCAGCAGACCATTCCAATCTTCTATCAGTCCAAGTTTCTAGGTCATATGATAGACATGACCAGTTGATGCCACAGTCATGGCTCATTCCCCCACATCCTTTTATATAAAAATTGTTAAAAGTGATATTTTATAGAACCCTATGCCACTGAATCAAATGTACTGTAAGCTCTTTAATAGTAGTGTTAGTTGAGGCCCCACAGGCAGGAAGGACAGAACCATACCCAGAATATATCTGTTTTTCTGTCTGAATGAATCACAGGCGCTTCTAGGGTAGAATGGGACCAGTGTTATCAACTTGCCAAAGTGGGAGCTCATTTATCTTCATAAGGGTTTGTGCCACATTGGGGGCTTAGCCTCTCTATTACTGACAGGTTTCAGCAATGGCAAAAGCTAGATCAGCTTTTTTAAGTGGGAGCTCATGGTATCAGGCTACTGCCACCATAGCCAACTTTCATTTATTGTCCACTGTACCAGGTGGCTGATATTAGAAATCTCACTAACATCAACAGGTGAAGAATCATCTTAACTGGTTGTATAATCTGACTCCTATAATGAATGCTCTCTGGAAGATATTAATATGATAAAAAGAACTTCACATATTATGCCCACTTGCATATGTACATTTGCATATTTTTTTATCTAAGACTTTGTCCGTAATCTTCCAGTCTTTCCCCAGTGGCCTGAGTTACATGTAGGTCAGGCTATTAGCCATATTCACTGGCCAGTATATGTTCTAACTTATAACCACTTCTAAACACAGCAGATAACAAGGTATATTGCCTCAGGAAAATCTCCTTTACAAAGTTTTTCATAACTACCCACGAGTGAGACTCTGGTGTAGCTACTATCCATTTTTGCCTTACATCTACATTCTTAGCTGACCTATCCAAGAACTGAGCTCAAGCTTCTTTCTACCTCAGCATCTGGATGTATAAAATTCCACATACCATAAGTGTGAGTTGAGGGAGGAGCAATGATGCATAAGCTGTCAATGGCATGGGTTCTGGGCTACCAAGTTAATGGTACATGTTCATGTCCTCTTCCCTACTCATGCTTAATTCCATTTATACCACTACCAACTAACACTGATTATTGCAAAGCTTGACCAACTTATGACTTGGTGGATCTTCCAGAACCCAGCTTCCTATGGACAGTTCCAAACATATCACATGTTCCATGGCCAGACACTCCATCTCTTCCTGAGCTCACTTACTAGAGTTCTTTTCAATAGGTATAAAATTCTCTATGGCAAATGAAATAACCTTAATATAGAACCACAGGATATTATTTTGTGACAAGCACTTGCCATAAACTTCACTAATATATCTAGTAACCCAGAAATTGTCAGTTGTTTGGTCCAAATCACAGGACTGCTTGGAAAGGGATGCAAGATGCCTTTACTTTGGATGGGATATCCTGGAAAACCTCTGGCCAGTGAGCCCTAAAAAGTTTACTGATATAGTCAGTCCTTGAAACTTCAAAAGAGTTTATCTCTCCCGAACTAGGGGTGGTGGAAGGGGAGGAGGGCAGGGGGTGAGGGTGACTGGCTGGCGGGCACTGAGGTGGGCACGTGACGGGATGAGCACTGGGTGTTATTCTGTATGTTGGCAAATTGAACACCAATAAAAAATAAATTTATTATTAAAAAAATAGAATATGCATGGCCTGCCAAGGTCTTCAATTTGTCAGCCACTTGTTGTTGATTTAGCATTGTAATAAATTGTTATATATTCAATGTATCAAGTTCAGCCTGATATCCAGATGGACCAAATCTTTGGGGACTGTACTATTAATGGGCACAAGAGTTAACATAGACCTGAAGTCTATGTATGTATGTATGACAACCATACATGAATGCAAAGTGTTTCTAAATCTTTTTTTTCAATATGGATAGAAAAGAGCACATTTGCTAAATCTATGACTGCTCCATATACTGGTGTCAGGTTACCTCAGCTCTAGCACAAATACCACAGCTGGGAACTGCAGTTGCATTGGAGGGTGCTACTAGTTCAGTTTGTGATAATGTGCTGTCGTCTTTAAGGATCCACTTGGTTTTGGTGGATATTGGTGAACTTTTGGAGACATGAAGAAGACCAAGGCTTTAAATCCTTAAAGGTGGTACTAATTTTTCATCCTCTCTAGGTTGTAATACTTTTGCTGATAAACTACCTTGTACTTGACGGTGGTTGCAGTTGCAGGGGCTCAAATTTGGCTTGCTCCACTATATAGTTCTCACCTCATAGGCCAAGTACCCAATGTGGGGGTTGCACTAACAATCAAGTCTGTCTATTCTAACCTTACATTAGGCAATTAGGATGGGCCTGTGAATTCAATATGAGCTGCATATTACCCACTGTTCGACTTACTAACTAGCCCTCATATGTCACACTCAAAAAAAGGAAACAGTGATGCTTTCAATCTCTGAATACCAAAATACATTAGTCCTTAAAATGTTTGAAAATTCCTCTTTTTCCATTGTAAATTTATATTGAGTAAATGACTGGGAAAAGACAGAGTGAATCATTATCTTGCGCATGGCCAAAGTATTACAGAATTCTTTTGTCAAAGGACCTAACATTCTCTTTTACAAGTGAACCCTTAATTAAAATTTTCTGAGGTCCAGAAACTAGGAAAGAATTTCAAACAACTTTAATAACCCCTTCCCTTAGCCTCCAAATCATCCATTTTTTAATTTTCTTCTGAGGGTACAAGTTGAGTAACTCCATTCTTGGGTGCTCACTTTGGCTATCATTTTTTCCATACTTCTGAGAGTTATTCCAGTAAAGTTCACATCATCTCCTGAGATTCTCACTGAATCTTATATCCTGCATCATGAGTGAATACTCCCACATCAATAAACTCTCATTTATTTAGTCTGATATCTCAGCCCTCATGATCAAGTACCGCCAAAATTAAATTCATCCATCATGCCATGATCTACTAATTCTCTGTATTAAAAGTATTAGAAACTCTTGAAAAACTGAAAAGTATTTATAGCTTAAAAATGTTTTAACTGAAATGACTCTACTGAAGTGTATTACTGTCTGTAATATCTTTAGATTCTTATGTATATATATCTAAATACCAATATTTCGAGTACTGGAAAGGGGATAATACATCTATAACTTCTTTACATTTGAAGCAGTTAGAGGATAAAATTCTTCCTTTATCTTTTTATGGACATGTTTAAGTTCATGCACATTCCCATAGCTGTTCTACACCAAAGCAGAATATTACCCGCACATTAATGGAGTGACTATAACTTAAATTTATCAAGGGGAAAACTCAGATAACTAAATATTATTTTATAAAATAGGCTCAGTCACTTTTATCCCATTTTATGGCCCCAAATGGACCTTTTGGAATGGATGAGAGAGACATAACTATGGTCTCTTCCACACAACTATATACTGCTGAGTATATGGAAATTCTCCTAGAATGCTAAAAGAACCTCTTAGCTACTGGCAACAATTCTCCATGGTGAAACTTGTGACAACAGTTGTCTTGGACTATGTTCTCGAGGAAAAGCAAACGGCCTTGGAAAATGAAGACTGTGTCTTCCTTGTGGTCACAGAGCAGATCTGTTTGTCATCCAGCATTATAAAGGTAGTGGGTCCTTCTAAAGAGAAAGTTTAAACATGTTTGCTAGAAATCCCTTATGGGAGATTAGAGTTTCCTAATCTCAGGGTTCATTAGCTGTGACAGGAACCCACTATGTGTGTACCATCCACCTACGTCTGTTTCTGCATTGCTTCCATGAGACTTCAGCAGTGTTTTCTATAGTAACATAACAGATTATCACAAATATAGTGGCCTAAAACAAATGCAGTTATTATATCACACTTTCTATGAGTCAAAGTTTCAAGCACAGCTTAATTTGATCCTTTGCTCAGGGTCTTACAAGACTGCAATCCAGGCACCAGCCAGGGTTCCTTGTCATCTAGAGGCTTGACGTAAGAATCTGCTTCCACTTTCATTCAGGTTACTGGTAGTTACTTGCAGTTATATGACTGAAGACCCTAGGTTTCACTTGCTGTTGACTAGATGCGGCCCATACTTCATAAAGGCCACCTGCAATTTCTTGACAAGTGGGTTATCTAACCTGGTAGTTTGCTTAATCAAACTTATAAACTGGAGTAGTCTCCCGCTCCAATCTACCAAGATAGAGTCTTAAGGTAATATAATTATAAGGGTGATATGTCATCAACTTCACCATATAATGTAACCTAACCATAATATAATAGCACATCCTATCACATTTATTATATTCTGTTGGGTAAAAGCAAGTCATAGATCCCTCCCATACTCAAGGGGAGGAAACTACACCTAAGTCTGAACATTAGGAGGTGGGAATCATTGTTTGGGGGTAAAGGGCCACCTTAGGGTCTATCCATCACAGGGTACATAGGAAACCAAGTAAAAATTGAAATTCATGGTGCCCACTGGATTGTGAGTAATATAGTCCTTTTTCTCTGACCCAGGAGCTATCTTCTGCTGGCATCCATGAATCTGTGGCAGGATGGTTTTTCAGCTATAAGTATGATAAAATCTCAGACTTTTTGTAATTTGTTTTTAAGATTTATTTATTTATTTGAGAGAAAGAGAGAGAATGAGTTGGGGGAGAGGCAGAGGGGGAGAGAGGGAAGCAGACTCCCCACTGAGTGTAGAGCCAATGTTCTGGCTTGATCCAAGAACTTGAGATCATGACCTGAGCCAAAACCAAGAATCCAACTCTTAACCGACTGACCACCCAGACACTCTTACAGTTCTTAACATGATTTTTTTCTAAACTTCTCCTAGGTATTCGTAATCTACTGACAGTTTAAAATAATATTATCCTGGCCCATTCCCTCCCTTAGTGGTGAAGGATTATCCAGAGAAGAGTTTTGGTTTTTTGTTTGTTTGTTTGTTTGTTTGCTTGTTTTAATATTTATTTATTTATTTATTTATTTATTTATTTATTTATTTATTTTAGAGAGAGAGCCCATGCATGCATGCCTATGAGGAGAGGAGCAGAAGGAGAGAATCTCAAGCAGACTCCTTGCCAAGCACAGAGCCTGACAAGGGACTCAATCCCATGACCCATGAGATCACAATCTGAGCTGAAACCATGAGTTGGGCTCTCAACGAACTGAGCCACCCAAGAGCCCCCAGAGAAGAAGAGTTTTACATAACTACATAGTATCTCCAACCCCATGACACAGACATTCAGAAACTTTATACTTCTAAAGGCAAGTACTTGACATCCTCATCTTTACTTATGTAATGGTTCTTCAATCTATGGTTTTACTGTTTAAACCAATTCATCTGGAGTATAGTTACATTACCAGTTTACTTAATTTGAATCTTTCTAGACCCCTAGAGTACAACCAAAATGACTGTAGAAAGGTAATATACCAGAACTCAGTCATGAAATTTATGGCCAGTGACCTGAATGGAATATAATCACTCCTTTCCAAACTTGACAGATTCTCATATCATTTTTTTAAAAGTTTAACAATGTATAATGTCTTACTAGAACCAATAAATACACCATCAGGGTGGTTTTGAAATGCAGATTGCCTTTAAAATTGTGCTAAAATGGCTTATTTTTCCACAGACTACTTAGCAATATGAGTTCAAAGATCACCAGTTGAATAGCCCATAAAAGGTCCATTATGTCATTTTATACACATCTATCTGCCAAGCACTCAAGATCATAATAAGAAATTAAATAGTTCAAAGAAGATAAAGTTGTGAAAGTTAAATGGTGAGACAATGCAATGCTCTACTGATAAAGAAGTTATTTCAACAGTTTATAAAGTGTTGACAGCTCTTTTCCAGCCTGGCTTAAGCACAGTCTTGTCATATTGCCAAAGCAATACATTGTCTAGTTCAACCAGGTATAGTCTGTGCCCATAATTTGAAGGTCCTCCATTCCTCTCCTCTAAATTCTCCTATAGGCATTCCAGAATTTGACATTCATTACCATTATATTATAATAAAGCAGAGAAACAGTTCCTTCTTCCCTCATGCTGTAAGAAGCACCTAGTTGGACCTGGGGAAAATTAAGTGACTCCCTTCCAAATTATCTTCTTTACTTTTCTTCTTTAAAAAAAAATGTATGTATTTATTCATGAGAGACCCAGAGAGAGAGAGAGAGAGAGAGAGGCAGAGATACAGGCAGAGGGAGAAGCAGGCTCCATGTAGGGAGCCTGATGTGGGACTCGATCCTGGGACTCCAGGATCATGCCCTGGGCCAAAGGCAGGCTCTAAACTGCTGAGCCACCCAGGGATCCCTCTTTACTTTTCTTCTACTTCTGAAACTGCTCAGAAAAAATGGGCACTACATCTGATTTTGAAGTGTTCCTTTTTCAATGCCTCTCTAGCAATCAATTTTAGGACTCCCCCGCCAAAAAAAAAGAAAGAAAGAAAGAAAGAAAGAAAGAAAGAAAGAAAGAAAGAAAGATAGAAAGAAAGAAAGAAAAGTTCCTCCATTGTTTCATGAATTACACAAAATAACCAGTTTCCTGGTCACCAGTTTCATTCCTACTACAGATCATCAGAGTCCGAATCCTCAACAGTTTCCCATCATATAGTTGTCAATGCTTCCCAAGCTTTAGAGTATATAAATATTCCCTGGTGAACTTGTCAGAAATACAGACTTTCGGGACTATGTCCATAGTGGCTCAGTCATAGATTTGCATGTTTTTTGAGTAAATCCTACAGTGCACTTCTATTAAAAACATTTTGCTACCAAAGCACTGATGTCTTGGTACACCCGGCATGGCCTTTATCAAGCTAACAAAGTGATATCATTAGAGACAATGCTGGGAAAAGATGGACACAATTAATTCTCGTGAGCCAGTAGCAATCAGCTCCAGCACACTATTTCCCCTAGGTGATTCTACTTCTACTAAACTGCTTGCACTCATATGGTATTATTAGCTGCTAGTGTCTGTGCTTTACTTGCTCCCTTTCCCTGGAATATAGACCTTTTCTTTCTCTCTGACTGATTATTTCCTACTAGGGATACTCATAATCCATCTGGGAAACTATTGTTCAAGTAGCAATCCCAGATGCTTCCATAGTTAAGGGTGAATATATTCTTTCATAGTATTCACTACATTTAATTGCAATTGCAATTATCTGTTAAAATGTCTATTTTGATCCTAAATTGAGTCATCAGAAACTATATCTCATTTATCTCGGTATCACCAGAGTTAAAAAAAATGTAGGAACTAAATACTTATAAAACTTATAATTCAGCATAATTAATTAATATAATAGAGTCAGTGATTTCAATATTGATTTAGTATTGATTTAATATTGCCATCAAGGAGGAAATGGAACAGGGAAGTGATAAGTTGACCACTGGGTTTTAAAAGGATGGATAATTGGAAAAAATATAGAATTAAAAGAAATAATAAGCAATGCCTTGCTCAGAGAAGCCAACTGGTGAATTTTTGAGGTAGAAAATCACTGGTTGGTTTTATAAACAGTATGATTATATTTCATTTCTATTAATCACATTGATAACCACACCAACCAAGGAGCATAAGGATAATCAAATTTCAAGCCTTAAGACCTAAGCCTCAGATCAAGGAGAAGGTATTACCCTCTATGTAATTTTCTAAAAGCTACAGAGGCTGGTCAATACTAAAATCTAAATATAAATTGAACAGTGTATAAGAAAAATACCATTATTGAATATGCTTTTATCGTAAATTCACTGCAGATTATTCATTTTTCAGCTTTTAGTCCATATTAATTCATAAACCTATATTTTCCTATAGAATATAATATTATAAATGTTTCCCATCTTTAAATTCAGACTTTAGAAAAGATAAGGTGACTCATTGGGTATTTCTTTGATACCAGGAACACCGCTAGGGACAATTTCATAAAGCAACAGACTGAGTATTCCTCATGTTCAGGAATTGGATAGGAATTGGAGTTATCCTGGCCACTTGCAATAGGCAAATAAGAACAAACTGAGAAATTAATCCTATTTTAAACATACTTTCAATTTTCAAAGGATACCAATGCACAGGAGGAGTTAAGAGATAAGTGAAATTAGAAGGTAATTTTTGAGAATATAAATACATTTTGCTTTATGTTCATGCTTTCTTCTTCTATTTTTGTGGTTTAAGATATGGGCAATTAGGTTCAGAGATAAGAAAATGAGAGATCTTGAGAGAAACTTAGAAGTTCTCCTCAAATCTTTCATTTTACTGATGAAGAAGATAAGGTTCAAAAATAACCTTTTATCTTGGGAAGTTGGGGGATTCTCCACACTTTTATTAACAGTATTCAATGAGGAAAAAATAAGCTCGAGATGCTACTTCCATTTTTCTATTTCTCAGTTTGTCCACTTTTCCTCTGTTTTTTTCTTTTTCTTCCTTTTTTTAAAAAACATTGTATTTATTTATTTATGAGAGACACAGAGAGAGAGGCAGAGATATAGGCAGAAACAGAAGCAGTCTCCCTATTGGGAGCCTGACAAGGGACTCGATCTCAGACCCGGGATCACAACCTGAGCAAAAGGCAGATGCTCAATCACTGAGTCACCCAGGTGTCCCCTTTCTTTTTCTTCTTAAGGAGAACAGCTTTCTCTAAAAAATAAACTTTTAGAATGACCCTCTACATGTTTGAAATAAAATTAAATCTCTGCTTAGATTTACTGACATTCTTCACCCTGGGATTTGAAATTTGTTTTAACATTTTTATTAAAAGAACACACAGCTGAGTTTTCTTCTTATCAGTTTAGAATCATTTCATTCCTGAGCAAGATGAATAGCATCTGTATACTCAGAGCACATATCAAACCCTCAACCGAGTTCTGTAACTTGATCTGTCACAATTTTTACTGCCACAATTACTCTCAGAGTCCAAAATGTATTCCTCAATTGCAGATTCTCAATTTCATAAGGGAGATTTCCCACAAATTCTGATCTCTTGTCCCTAGGTGGGGTCTCAGATGCAAGATTAAGATCATAATCCAGATTGATGCACCAAGTTTTTGGTATACCCAAATGTAAAATTCATGTCTTTCTGACCAATCTAATTTTCTACGTATTATCTTATATTGTCTTAACTATTTATTGTCAGTTGGGAATTTAAAAAATTAGTATCTTTAATTAGCTTTGTGACTTAGTCATTTTCTTTCTTGTTCACCTCTGCAGAAGGAGGGAACATGTCTTCCCGTGGTCACATTTCCTGTTTTTATGATCCCCTGGTTACTAATTACCAAAATCAAGAAACAGTTTCGAATTAAAGCATGCAGAAGAATGTAAAGAACAAAAATGAAATATCACAATCATTTTCCAGGCTTCCGTGGAATGCGAATTCTGAATTGTGGATGATTTAAAATTTTTCTTTCTACACATCAAGCCGCCAGATACATAGTATGTGGCAGACTGGAAAACTGCTCACCAGATCTATTTTCTTTTCCCCTAAGGCACATAAATAGAATTTATACTTCAGCCTCTTTTTTGAATTTAGATATAACAATGTACCAATAGAATGTGACCAGAAATAAAATGGGTCACTTTCTGCCTGACCATATAACTTCCAACATGGTTAGCCATGCTTTTCCCCTTAAGCTCAAGACTGAAGTTCTGTAGCGGGGGGCAGGGTCAAAAAAAGTAAATAACTAAAACAACAATATGGAAGGATGACCATATGAAGGAACATCAGCTTCCTGTTTTGGCCACCTTCACAGGAGTAAGAAAAAAAATAAATACCTATTTTGTTAGAGCACTGAAACTTGGATTTTTCTGTTAAAGAGTTGACCATTGAAGACATTACCTTATCTAGCATTTAATGGTTCTTAAAATTCTATGAATCTGATATTCTAGTTTGCCAAACCACATATATATATATTATAATAAATACACAATCTATGTTAAAGTGGCACCACAGGCAAGTTTCTTGTTTCTCACACCAGTAATTACATTGAATTCTAAAGTAATGTTGCTCAAAAATCTTGTTAATTTATCATTTTAATTGAAATTCCTTTTGAAGCTGTCAAATAATTTAGCCATTTTAATTAATTACAATTTTTCTTTTTCCTTTAGGAAATTTGTGTATATCATTTTGCCTTAAAATTGTCACTCACATCCTGAGAGGGTAGAAATCCCTGAAGGTAGCCTTAGAGAGGCCTATTTCCTAATTTCAAATAGATTAAAATATGAACACTTTTAAAGAGGTTTCAAAAGAACTCTTCTTTCCCATATCACATTCATATCTAGAAAAGATTAGCATATGTTCTTGTGATAAACATTCTATTTTTACCTATTGAATTTTCTATTACATGGACACATACTGAAAATAAGAATGTAAACATTTTAGCTAAACATCTAATACTTTTAATCTTTTTTCTACTTTTTTGTGTAATAAGAGCAAGCTCTCCCAAAAACACAAAAATGAAAAAAAATCTTACTTAGAAAACTAAGCCAAAGACCAAAAGGTATTCATTCTAATAAAAATTTATGGAACCCGTATGAATACTGTGTGGGTTAAACAATCAACTGTACTAATAAGCAATATTTCCCATATTAGAATATTAATTTGCCAGAGACTACCTAGCAAACTAAAATAGCTATTGTAGTGTAGCAACTAATAATACTTAAGAAAATAGTTTAAATAATAGTCAGTTAACTTATTTTAGAATAGCAAGGAAAGAAAAATATCATAGTGCAGATACCTTTAAATTTTATATTTGTTTTCTTTTATATAAGAAAAGTAAAGTAGTGGGATTTCCAGAATAACAGTGACAGGAGTTGGGCAAATACTGTTCTTAGCTAAGCAATTATTTTGTGGGGAATATTATAATAAAACAACCACTGAAATCTCTGTAAGTAATCCTAATGACATATAAGAAATGGCTAAAATTTCATTCAAAAAAACAAATAAATCTCAATAAAAGCACTGTGAGTTTACAGTATTTGAGCCATAAGCCATTCCCATCCCCAGGCCCAGAGCTGTATGACAAAAACTCCACTCTGAATAGATTCTATCACAAAGATGGGGCTCGCTTCTCCATCAACTTCCAGTCTAGGGCTACAGTTTCACTCTAGGTGGGGCAGATGAGCAGCATGTCTCATTTTACTCAGTTCCATGTTGCAAAAAAGCTGCTACAATACATTATCTAACAACAACAAAATGTCCCAGGGGCTTGGGGAAGGGTATGAATGTCATGAGTTGCTAAAATGCATTGAAGTGTCCATTTTTCAACAAAAACATATGATTTGCAAAGAATTGGGTAAATGTGACTCATACACAGGAAAAAAAGAGAAGGCAATACAGCTTTGCATTTGAGGGGAACCCGAATGCTGGTTTAACAGACAAAAATTGCAAAGTAGATTTTATAAATATGTTCAAAACAGAGAGAAAACTATGTTTAAATAATCAAAAGAAGGCATAATGACAATGTCTCACCAAGTAGAGAATAACAATAAAGAAGTAGAAATTTTAAAAAGGAATAAAATGGAAATTCTGGAGTTGAAAATTATAAAAACTTAAATTAAAAATTTACTAACAATGCTGCACTGAAGAAGAGTTGTGGCAGAAAAAAAGAATTTGTGAACTTGGAAGATCTATAAGATTAAACATTGAAAACAAAGAGAAAAGGGAAAGAAGAAAAATAAATTTAGCTACAGAGAAATGTAGAAAACCAGTAAGCAAATTAATATATTTGTAACAAGAGTGCCAGAAGTACAGGAGAGAGAGAAAGGCAATATTTGAAGAAATAATAGTTGAATTCCAAATGTGATTAAAAAGTTTAAATTACACATCTGAGAGACTCAACAAACTCCAGGTAGAATAAATTCAAAAGATGCACACCCAGATACATGATAATTGATATGTCGATAAGTAAAAACAAATAGAAAATCTCAAAAGCAGTAAGATAAAATAGGTTATCATTTACAATGGGCCCCCTCCAATAAGATTTAACAACTGACCTCTCCTGAGGAACACGATCTAGAAGGTAATGGGTAAAATAATCAATAACTACCCTACACGGGGGCGGGGTGGGGGAGGGGGGATAAGCTTTCAAGTAAGAATGCTACATCCAGGAAAAGTATATTTCAAAAATTAAGGTGAATTGAAGACACTTCTCAAAATAAAAACTGAGATAGTTCATTGTTACCTGAGTCTTCTTCCAAGAAATACTAAGTTCTTCAGGTAGAAATCATGTAAACCCAGACAGAAATTCAAATCCACAGGAAAAAACAAAGACCACCAGTAAAGATAATTATGCAATTCTAGAAGACAATATAAATGCTTATTACTGCACCTCTTTTCTCCTATTTAAAAAGTAATTTTATATATGTATATGTGTATATACATATGTATATATGTACACACAGCTCTAATATATATATATTATTATATTGTTGGGCCTATAACAAATAGAAATGTAATATAAGTAATATATTTAGCACTAACGGCTTAACCTTCAAGCTATTTAAGGTGGGTGAAAGTAAAGCTGTTTTGGAGTAAGAAAATGACACCATACAGTTGCTAAATCCTTAGGAAGAAATGAAGGAATAAGAAATGGAAAATAAGTTTTTTTTTTGAAAATAAGTTTAATATAACAAACATTATAAACATATACTTTCTCTCCTTTCTTCTCTTAGCTTCTTTAAAACCAATAATAAATAAATAATAAAACTAATACATAAGACAATGCATTGATCTATTTGTGCCAGTAATGGCACAAAAAGGAGGAAAATAGAATTATGTAAGAGCAACATTTCTATATCTCTCTAGAATTAAGTTAGTATAAATTTGAAGTGGATTCTGATAAATTAAAATAGATGTGATAAGCCCTGAAGCAACCACTAAAGACATAACTGGAAAAAAAAAAACTACAGTGAAAAATCATTAAAGGAATTAAAATATTACATTAGAAAACATTCACTTAATGCAAAGGAAAGCATTAGAGGAAGACTAAAGGATCAAAAATTAGCTATGAGACAATTTTTTTTGAAGTGAAAAGACACACATAAATCCAACGTTATCAATGATAATGTGAATGGATTGAGCAATCTGATCAAAAAAGTGATAATCAAACTGGATCAAAAAAATAAAAATAAAAAGACTTAACTATCTATGTCTATGGGAGACATAGTCTAACTATCAGTATGTCTATGGGAGACATACTGTAGATGAAAAGATAAAAACAGATTGAAAGGATTTTAAAAATGTTCATGCAAACAGCAATCATAAGAAAGTAGAAGTGTCTATACTGTTAGATGAGCTCTAAAAATAATGTCAACCCATCAGGAAAATCACAAATAAATATTCACCTCAAAGTATATTAAGATAAAGGACAGAAATAAAAAAGAAAATAGCACAATTATAGTGTTGAAGACTTTAATACCTCAGTAGGCAGGAGATCCACATGGAAATAGACTTGACCAATACTATAAATCAACAAGACCTAACAGACATCCACAGGACACAATACCCTAAAACACCTAAATACATACTCTTCTCAAAAGCACATGGAGTACTCTCTAGGATAGACAGTATTATACATCATAAATGAACCTTAATAAAAAGGATTGAAAGAATACAAAGTATGTCATCCAAACATGATGGAATGAAATTAGAAATCAGTAGCAGAAAACAATTTAGAAAACTCACAAATATTTGGAAATTAAGCAATACAAGAGAAATTATAAAATGCTTTCAGATGTATGAAAATGAAGACATTTTCAAAACTAATAGATACAGCTTATGGATACATATTACATTTATGAATGCAGCTAAATCAGTGCTTAGAGGGAACTTTATGGCTATAAATGTCTATATCACAAAAGTGGAAAGATGCCCAATGAACAATCTCACCTTCACCTTAGGACACTAGAGTGTAAAAAAAGCAATCAAGCAGAAAGATGGAAATAAATATCATAACTGAAATAATAAAATGGAGATTAAAAAACAATTAAGAAAATTAATGAAACCAAAAACTGATGCTTTGAAACAATTAACAAAATTGGCACACTTTACACTAAACAAAAAAGAAAGTAGAAGACTTAAATTACTAAAATCAGAAATTAAAGTAGGGGCATTAATACTGACCTTACAGAAATAAATTATAAAGGAATACTATGAAAAATTGCATGCCAATTAATTAGATAACTTTGATTAATGGATAAATTTCTGGAAAGACACAAATGACCGAAACTGACTCAATTAGAACTAGACAATTAGAGGAACTTCTTTAACGTGATAAAAGGTGTCTACCAAAACACCCACAGTTAACACCATACTTAAAATTAGTGAATGAGTGAAAGCTTTCCCTGAAGATTTTCTATTTGCAGACTGCTTTCTATCTTTACAAAAAATCTAATGGAATCTATAAAGAAAGCTGCTAGAATAACCAAGATAGTTTATAAGGGATCCCTGGGTGGCGCAGCGGTTTGGCGCCTGCCTTTGGCCCAGGGCGCGATCCTGGAGACCCAGGATTGAATCCCACATCGGGCTCCCGGTGCATGGAGCCTGCTTCTCCCTCTGCCTGTGTCTCTGCCTCTCTCTCTCTCTCTCTCTCTCTCTGTGACTATCATAAATAAATAAAAAAAAATTAAAAAAAAAATAAATCCAAGATAGTTTATAAAGTATGCAGGACAGAAGACCAATATATAAAAGCCAACATTTCTATGCACTAAAAATGAATACTTCATTTTTGATGATTCAAAGTGAATCAAGAAAATAATTCATTTATAACAGCAACAAAAGAATAAATGACAGATACATAGTGAGACTGTCCATATACTGAAAACTACAAAATATTGTCAAAACACTGGGTGCCTGGGTGGCTCAGTTGGTCAAGCATTTGCCTTCAGCTCAGGTCATGATTTCAGGGCCCTGGGACTGAGTTCTAATCCTACTCCCTGCTCAGTGGGGAGTCTGCTTCTCTCTCCCTCTCCCCTTCTTGTGCTCTCTCTCACTCTCACTTGTTCTCTCAAATAAATAAATAAGATCTTCAAAAAAAATAAAATGTTGAAAGAAATTAATGAAGATCAAAATAATGGAAAAACTTTCCATTTTTCATAGATAAGAAGATTCAATTTTGTTATGAAGGCAATAGTCTCCATTTGGTATACACATTTAACACAACCTCAATCAAAATCCAACTGGCTTTTTGAAGAAGTTTAGAAGCTGATTCTAAAATTAATATGGAATTACAAAGGATCTATGTAAAAAAATATCTTGAAATAGAAAAAACTGAATTAGAAGACTTAGCACATCCCATTTTCAAAACTTAACTACAAAGCTAATAAAGAGAGCCTTTTACTTATATAAGAATAAATACAAGGGTATTTAAGTATTTAAATAATTTAATACAATATTAAATAATTTAATACAAGGGTGGCTCAGACAGTTAAGCGTCTACCCTCAGCTGAGGTCATGATCTCAGGGAGCTGGGATCAAGCCCTGCATTGGTCTCCTTGCTGGGCAGGGAGTCCCCTTCTCTCTCTCCTTCTGCCCCTCCGCCTCACTCATGCTCTCTCCCTTGCTCACTCTCTCTGTCTCAAATAAATAAATAAAATTTTTAAGAAAAAAAGAATAAATACAGAGATCAGTGGAATGAAATTGTGAATTCAGACATAAAAGACTACATTTATGGTCAATTGATTTATTTGGCTTTGTTTTAAGATTTTATTCATTTATTCATGAGAGACAAGGGAGAGAGAGGAGGCAGAGACCCCCCAGGAGGGAGCCCAATGTGGGACTCTATCCCGGATCCTGGGATCACGCCCTGAGCCCAAGGCAGCCACCCAACCCCTGAGCCACCCAGGCGTCCCTTATTTGGTTTTATTTTAATTCCAGTGTAGTTAACATACAGTGTTATATTAGTTTCAGATGTACAATACAGTGATTCAGCAGTCCCAAATATTACTCAGGGCTCATCAAGAAAATTATACTCTCAATCCTCTTCACCTATTTTACCCATTGCCCCACACACCTTCCTCCTGGTAACCATCTGCATGTTCTCTATGGTAAAGAGTCAGCTTTTTTGGCTTTCCCCCTTTTTCTTCCCCACTTTGTCTACTTTGGTTTGTTTCTTGAATTCTACATATGAGTGAAATCATATGGTATTTGTCTTTCTCTGGCTTATTTTGCTTAGCATTATACTCTCTATACCTACCCATGTTGCTGAAAACGGCAAAATTTCATTCTTTTTTATGCTTGAATAGTATATATACTACATCTTCTTCACTCATTCATCTGCCAATGGACACGGGCTGCTTCCATGATTTGGCTAGTGTAAATAAAACTGCAATAAACATAGGGGTGCATATAACCTTTCAAATTAGTGTTTTTGTATTCTTGGATAAACACCCAGTAGTGTGGTTACTGGATCATATGAGAATTCTATTTTTCATTTCTTGAGGAACTTTCATTCAACTGATTTTTTTTTATAAGGATGCCAAGAATGGCACTTTCAACAAATGATACTGGGCAACTAGATACACAATCAAAACAGTGAAACCGGGTCCCTTCCTGATATCATACACTAAAATTAACACAAAAATGGGTCATAGACATAACTGTGAGAGCTAAAATAGAAACATAGGAGTAAATTTTTGTAACCTTGGATTAGGCAATGGTTTCTTACTACAATACCACGACACAAGCTACAGAAAAAAATGACAGATACATCACACTTCATCAAAAGAAGACTTTTATACTATATAACATATCCCTGAGAAAGTAAAAAATATATATATACAACCTACAGAATGAGGGGGAAAAAAAGAATGAGGGAAAATATTTGCAAATTTTATATCTGATAAGGAGCTTATATCCAGAAAATATAATCAATTCAACTCAATAATCAAAGGATAAATATCCAATAGAAAATGGGCCAAGGATGTGAACAGACATTTCTCCAAAGAAGATATGTAAATGGCCAAAAAAGCACATCAAAAAGATGCTCAGCATCCTAGTCATTAGGGAAACACAAATCAAAGCAACAAAGAAATTCCACCTCGTAGCCACTTAGGGGAATGCAATCAAAAAGGCACTAACAAGTGACGGCAAAGATGTGGAAAAACAGGACTCTTCAGATATTGCTGGCGGGTTTATAAAATGATACAGCTGCTTTGGGAAACAATGTCGTAGTTCCTCAAACTGTTAAAAATAGAATTACCAAATAAACTAACAATTCAACTATGTATATCCTCAAAAGAAATAAAAACCACATTGACGCAAGAAAAAAAAAAAACATATATACAAACATTCAAAGCAGCACTGTTGTCTAAGATACATGGTCTTTGTTCCCAGATCCTGGCAGAAAACTCCTAAAACCCTTGCAATTTCCTGAGTGATGAGGATGATAGAAATGTCTTTTGTTCTAATGAAGTGACTCTTTTTTTTTTTTTTAAGATTTTATTTATTCATGAGAGAGAGAGAGGCAGAGACACAGGTAGAGGGAGAAGCAGGCTCCATGCAGGGAGCCCGATGTGGGACTCGATCCCAGGACTCCAGGATCACACCCCAGGCTGAAGGCAGGCACTAAACCGCTGAGTCACCCAGGGATCCCCTAATGAGGTGACTCTTGATGGGCCCCTAGACAGCTTCAGGATGCGAGCTGGTCACCAGAAACACTAACCCTCGATAGAAGCTTGGAACTTCTAATTCTCCAGCCCCTATCTCCAAGGAGAGAAAAGGCCCTGGAGACTGAGTTAATCACCAATGGCCAATGATTTAATTAATCTTCGTAATGCCCACCACCTAATGAAACCACCATAAATGCCTCTAAGCAATGGGGTTTGGGAAGTCTGTAGGGAGGCAAAGACATCCACATTCTGGGAGAGTGATATACTCCAACTCCATGAGGACAGAAACCCTTGCACTTAGGACCCCTGGAGACTGCACCCTATTTAATTTTTCTTTTTTTTTTTTTTTTACGATTTTAATTATTCATTCATGAGAGACACAGAGAGAGAGAGGCAGAGACACAGGCAGAGGGAGAAGCAGGCTCCATGCAGGGAGCCTGATGTGGGACTCGATCCCATAACTCCAGGATCATGCCTTGAGCCAAAGGCAGATGCTCAACCTCTTGAGCCACCCAGCCATCCCCCTATTTAATTTTTCATCTGGCTGGTCATCTGTATCCATTGTAAAACATGGTAAACATAAGGATAGTCCCTTCCTGAGTTCTGTGAGTTATTCTAGCAAATTACTAAACCAGATGAGCAAGTCATGGGAACCCCTGATTTCTAGCCAGTCAGTTCAGGGGGCCAGAGACTTGCAAAAGGCATCCTGAACTGGGGGCAATGTGATGTGACTGAGCCCTTTAATTTATGGGGTTGGAAGTTAACCCCAGATAGTGTTAGAATTGAACTGAATTGTCAGACCCCTGCTTGGTGTCAGAGTTGGAGAAGCGGTGTTAGAAAAGACATCCTGGAGCTGGGGTCAGAAGGTAAAAAAAATCTACCTCTCAAACACCTATTTTAATAACCAGAAGTTTAAACTCGAATATACATCAATCAATGCATGGGAAGTAAAATGTGGCATATCCAGAATAGAATATTATTTGAAAATAAAAAGAAATAAAGTACTATTAAAAGTTAGAAGGTGGATGAACCATGAAAAAATTTTGCTAAGTGAAAAAGCCAGTCATGAAACACCATACACTGTGTGATTCTATTTACATGATATTTCCAGAATAGCTAAATAAATAGAGACAGAAAGTAGATTAATGGTTGCATAAAGCTTTTAGGATAGTAGAGGGAAATGGAAAATGACTGCTAATAAGTGTGGCCTTTTGGGCTTTCTTTTTGGATTATGAAATGTTCTAAAATTGATAATGGTGATGGTTGCACAACTCTGTGAATATATTAAAAAGTCACTGAATCCCCCACATAGTCAGCAGACCTAGGTTGTTTTAGAATACCTGAAAAGGCTAACCATTTCTTTTGTTTACTCTTTGCAAAGAAGCAAGGGAAAAGAAAGTAGGGAGCTTCCCAGCCTTAGTTTTAATATTTAATTCAGCTTTTATCCAAACAATATATTGGTGATTATTAAAAGATTATCTGTCTAGTGATAAAATCTATTTAACCACTGCTCCTTTAGCTGGCACCCCTTTGATGCCTCATATGTTAATGGCTGCTCATAATTTCTGGTTATTATATAGAATACTGTTTATTCATATAATTAATAGCTTCATCATTAAGACTCATTTTTCTAAATTCAAGTATAGTAAAATTATTTTAAAATCACTAATATATGTATATTTAAATATATGTAGATTAGATTAGGTTATATACATACTTATATACATATAAATATACACCTAAACATCTTGCACATATAGAAGAGTTACTTTATTATACTTATGTTTTAGCCTAACCTGAAATGTATTGTCTAACACTTTTACAACTACCTTCAAACACAATAATGTATTCATTTGTTGGGTATTTTATCTCCTACATAACAGTCTTGATCTATGTAATGTGGAATTAATGAGTATTAAGATCAAAGAGTAATAAGATTGGTTCTTGTCCTCAGAGTTTATAGTTTAACACAGAGACAGACACATAAATGCAAAACAGGATGACGAGTCCATAAAACTATTATTTATAAGATTGCACAACTACAGGTAAAGAAGTAAAATTTGGTAAATAGAGTTTACTAGGCAGAAAAAGGGAGACAGGAATTTTATTCTGTAGACTCACTAGATTGTATGATACAGTAACCAACACAGTCATATATTTGACTAAGTGAAATACTGAAGTGGGATTTGGGTGGGATTCCATTATTAAACATCTCTTGGTGAATCTTTATGAAACAGAAAAGAGAAAGGTCTAATAAATCTCATGCTTAGAAAAATCTTGAAAATTTTACACTTTCTGTTCTACTTTTGAAATATATATCTCACTAGTTAGCAAAAAGAACCTCAGAAATCTCAGTGGCTTTCACAATAAAAAAAATTATTTCTCACCTATTCAATAAAGTTGGAAGTCTTCTTTCAATTATGATGCTATACTCAATGTGCCAGGTGCCCTCCAAAATTGCCATGCTAGGGAAAGAGAGCGATGAAGAAGGGATATCTTCATCTTGACTCTATCAGTCCTTGACAGGTATATGTTACTTCAAACGATCCATTAAACAGAATTAAGTAAGTAGTTTCAATCTCATTGCAAGGAAGCCTGAGAATTCTGAGAATCACATAAAACAACTGTCATCACTATCTCTACCACAATGAAACCTCTTTGAAAATTGTATATTCTCTATGTGTTCGGCAGTTTGCAAAAGAATGGCAACCATTTTATTTTCCCTTTCCAGGATCCACACTCCCCTCAGAATGTGACTTCAAAGCTCTTTCTAGCAAGAGATGGAATTATTTCCCCAACTTTTAAATCTAGACTGACCTTGTGACTTGCTATGACCAATAGAATGTAGAAGAAATGTAGTGGTGGTCCTCAACTTAAGTCTCAAGGAAATGTGCATGCTCTGCTAGCTCCTAGAGGCCTGCAATTGCTTTGGGAAGAAGCCTGGGCAAAAGGAACACATGTTATCCCCAGCAACCAGCCCACAGAAAGCCAGCCATTAGACACAAGAGTGAAGACTCCCCAGATGAGTCAGACCCCAACACAGCTGTCAGGTTACTAAAGAATCATGAGCCAACCCAGATAAGATCAAATGAACCTGGCTTCAATCTTGTAAGGATAATTACAAATGAAAAGTAAGAAAACAATTTAATTCTTCCTGAAGCAAAACAAGAAAGAGCTCCCCCTCTCCCCCTCTTTTTTACAGTATTTCCTTCAGAAACATTTAATTGTAAATTCTCTGCCCTTTGAGATATATATATATATATATATATATATATATATATATATATATATATATATATATTTTAAAAAATGCCACCTAAGTCTACTCCAGTTTTACCACTCAAGCATATGTTTCTTAACGACATACAAGCCACCTCTTTGAAATACAATCGTTAAGGAAAATAGTACACCTACCTCCTAGTCTCCAATGAGAGGTTGGATGAAAAGGGACTAACTAGTTTAACCTCTGTTCCAAGCTCCAAGTTTTAATATTTACCTCCTGTCATCATCATCAAGATATGAGAAGTTTATTTTTCCCTTTGGATAAAGGCAATTAACCAACACAGATGGCCACTCCAATTACCGGGCAAATTTACAACGCTCTACAAGTGACACATGGGCTCTTTCCTGAGTCCTCTTACTTGACTAGTTCTGGTTAACTTTGAGAACACAAATGTAATTAGGTGTATCCACCCAGCTATATAAAAGGGCGAGATTTCCTTCTATCTTTGAAATCTTTTTTTTAGCAAATTGCCTGTGATAAACATCTCAGTCTGGTTTAATGTTTATTCAATAATAGTAACACCACTTTCTTTCTTTCCTGTATTTTGTGTAGAGGAATTTCTAGATTGGCGGAAGATCTTTTGTCTTATCCCAATAATCTGCAGAACTACTCCTCTGATGTTAGGCTCATGAACCATAATAAATTAATAATAACAAGTAGTGTTTTTTTTAATCTTACAAATTTTGGAATTTTTTGCCCAGGGTAAAACTGAGAGGTAAACTCGGTGTAACTTAAAAAATATATATATGAAGAAATTCAAACATACACAGATGTAGAAAAAATGTATAATGAATTCATGCACTAACCATCCAAATATATCCATCAAATATTAACAACTGGTATTAACTCCTATTAATCAGTATCTAAAACCACTTCTCTTTCATTTAATTTCCAAAAAAAATCCAAGACAGTTTATTTCATTCCCTGCTATACAACATTTGTTACTGGTAAACATCATTAAAACACAAAGTCAACTGCTCACTAAATGTTTAGTTGATAGTACAGCAAAATATCCAAAATAAACAAGAACATCTGAAACCATATCATCTTTACATACACTGCTTTACAATTTCAGAGTTCTCTTCCACATTTTTGACCTCAGCAAAAACAACAACAAAAGACATGACTATCGGGTTTTGTTGATGTTGTTGTTCCAGTGGGGTTCTAATTTTGTTGGACTGTGTTATGTTGGATGTACATGATTATGGACCAGGGTCTCTAATGAGTGTATAAAGTTTAGAAAAGATGGTTGGTAAAATCGTGATATTTTTTGTTAATTTATCTCAATAAAAGCCAACACACACACACACACACACACACACACACAAAGCCAGTCAAGATATGGCAGCCCATGACCTGCAGGTGACCTACCTTAAGGACAGCAGCACCCGCAACATCTTCATCTAGGGAGGACCAGGAGACGGTGCGCTACATCAGGGCTGGCGGGGCCCCCTCCTCAACCTGTGGGGGGAGTTCCTCTTCAGGAACCACCTGCCCGAGGACTAGATGCTGAAAAGGCGCCCAGGGCAAGCGGGAAGCTTCCAGAAGCATGGGTTCATCCCGGCTGACCCGAGGCTCTCGTGTTGCAAAGACCCCCTGGATGCCTTGAGCCACGGGGAAGTCCTCAGGGCAACAGGGAGCGCAGCTCAGCGGCGCTGGATGGGCTGGCGCGGTCCACCCCGGGCCCCCAAGGGCCACCGGCCCTCTCAAGGTCACCTCAAGTGCAGGTTCCTGCGGGCCTGCAAAACGTGGTGGGAGCTGCGGGCCCAGCCAAAAGCTCTTTGGAAGAGGACAGATGGGACCAGGCTGCCCCAAGTGGAAGCCCACTTCAGGCACACCTCCTAGGAAGGGATGGTCCTGGATGCGCAAGGACTCGTCGCTCCCCGTGGCCCGCGAGGAGGGGCTGGCTGGACCTCTGAGCACCTGGGGAGGGAGGAAGGTGACCGCCCCCCCCCCCTTACCTCGCTCAGAGAGTCAGCCCTGAGACTCTGGAGCCTGACGGTGGGCAGCAAGCTGGATCTCGAATGATCTGACTCTGTCATGCGGCCGTCCCCCTTGGGTGATACACCTAGTTCGTGTTCCCATCCCTGCCCACTAGACCGCTCTTTCTCTGAGACCCCTGCCTGGCTTCCCAGTTGAGGGTGGCCCCAAAGATGCTCACTATCCAGCCCTGCCACCACCCACTGGAGCAGGACCCAGCCTGTGAGCTGGGAAGGCTGGGCTGTGGGTACAGCAGGCCTGCCTGGCCAAGGGGGGGCCTCTGAGACCTGCCTACGTGCCACCCTTCCCCACCCATCCCAAACCTGCTCCCTTCTTCCTCCTCCCCACCTTTCTTTTTCCTCTTCCTTTCTGCTTCCTCTCCCTCTTCCCCAACAAGTATTTACAGAGAAAAGAAAAACTAATCTTCCTTCCATTCTTCCTTCCTTCCTTCCTTCCTTCCTTCCTTCCTTCCTTCCTTCCTTCCTTCTTTCCTTCCTTCCTTCCTTCCTTCCTTCCGCCTTCAAAATATATTACCACTTGAATATACTTCAAAACTTCCTTAATTATCCTAAAAATAAAACTACAAAAAAAATAAGCATTGCCTTTACAGCATTTATCACAGTGAGATCTGACTTTAAATATGACATATCCACTTCAGTTAACTTTTCTCTTTAATTTCCTTTTCTTAACTATTTTTAAAGCAAGGAAAGTATAATTGGAATATTTAATGCAATATTAAGTTTATTAGGTTAAAAAAGAACTTTCTCGAAAGATTTAGGAAATGCATTGTCTTCTTGCTTTAACTTTTCTTTTCCATGCTATGTAGTAAGGCAACAATATAGCTGACTAATAGAGTACTAATTCTCCCATAGAGAGTTATAAAAGATTAAAAATTAAACAAAAACAAGTAAATGAATGAAGTATGTTAGACATTTTTTCTTATGACATTTTAAACAATTTTTTAAGATCTACTTTGTAATTTTTATTATAAGCACATTGATGTTATTAATGCGCTTTATTAATTCATAGAGCATATACTAATAGAATCAAAAAGGTGGTAAATATTTCTTGGCTGAGCAGTGTACCACCCATTTGTATATATTTGTGGGATAGTAAATAGGAGAATTTTGTTTGGGCTTCACATGAAGGGTATTTTCAGAGCATAAGCACTCAACCTAATCATTTCCACAAGGGAAAATGAGATTGGAAAAAAGCCTTTATTAGAAAAAAATTACCAGTTTTTTAATTCATGTAACAAAACAAGGGTCTCAAAAGGCAAATGAACTAGACTTCAGCATATATCTTAGACTTTTGGGTTTTCTTTGACTTTTGAATTTCAGTGACATATTTCATCCCAAGTTTCTCATATCTATTTAATCAAAATCAGAAAAATATAATCTGCTCTCCCAAGTGTCCATGTGTATCTTAATCTCCTGCACACTGCTCTGTTGTTCATATTTCTTCCTCTATAAAATGAAGATGGAGAAAAGTATAAATACTTCTCTATCTCTTCCACACTCCTACCAAAGAAATGGGGAATTTGGACTTTGCCAACAACATATGCATGGAAATCCACATAAGGGACACCTAATAAATCTTAATAATTTTAATAATAGCTAAGAATGACATTGATTAATATAATACTTTGCTTCACATTTGTAGCTATTACTCTATATATTTCAGAGAACTTGAGAAAATGGGATGAGAAGTATCTGTCTTATCAGAAAATAATAATCTAAGCTACCACAGGGCTTACTCATTCCAGAAAGTGAGAAGTATTTAAATATTTACTCATGAATGAGAGGGAAAATTAGGCATTGTAAAGAAATATAATAAATGTATTATATAGTATTCTAGATTTTTATTGCTGTACCAATTATTTAGTCCCTTCTCATAACATCTCAACCCCTTGCCATGGGATATCCAGTGCCTTCTGTGAGAGGGATCTTTCCTACCCCCTAGATGTTTTACTTTGGCACAAGAGTTGATTTAGCCAATAAAATGTGGATGAAATGAAATTATATTTCAGAAGTTACCAGTCTTTTCAGAGAAAGACAAATACAATATGATTTCACTTACATGTGGAAATCTCAGAAACAAATGATTAGACAAACATACAAAAAGCAGAATCAGACCTATAAAGACAGAGAACAAACTCACGGTTGCCAGAGGGGAGAAGAATTAGGAGATGAGCAAAATTGGTGAAGGGGAGTGAGAGATACAGGCTTCCAGTCATTCCATAACTGGAATAAAAGGGAATATAGTCGATGATACTATAATATTGTTGTATGGTGACAGATGGCAGCTACACTTTGTGGTGAGCACAGCATCCCATAATGTATAGAAATGTTGAGTCACTATGTTATACACCTTAAACGAATGTAACATCATATGTCAACTATTCCAAAGTAAAAAAGATTTCATGAGAGAAGTTACCGGTCTTTCCATAGTTCCATCACAAGAGCATCTTATCCTAATAAAGGTAGATTATTCTATATAAGCTGTGGTATAAAGAACACACATGGAAGAAAGATAATAAGCAACTTGTATCTGACAGGTTATTTTAAGCCACTGTGTTTTTGTTTTTTAGGTTTTTTTTTTTTTTAACTGAAGATAGGAATATCAAATTGCTTGTATTTGAAAATAATCATAAAACATGAAAAATAGGCCTTTTTGTACTTTTGATAAGTGAGGACAAACAATGCCTTCCAACCATCTGTACTATATTTGCCCTCTGAGATCATTAATAGCACCAACATCTTACAAATGAAAACTTAGTTATTCCTAAGAAAAATAACTTCTTAATGATGCTGAGCTCTAAAACCTGAAATAAAAGTTGTAACAGAGATTTATGGTCTCATATTTAAGCAAAAGTGCAAGCAAGACTATTAACCATCTGAGCTTTCTATTGGGAAACATTTACAGCCAAAAATAAGAAGGCTTCCCTAAAGCACTAGAGGAATATGTGAAGAAATAATATGTGCAAAGAGAACTTGAGAACAGGAACACCAGTCAGGGGCTGAAATACGTGATGTCAACAGCCAACATACTGAAGCTGGGTTTATATGCGGAGAAGGAAGACAATGGGAGCTGTGAAACTCAGTCACCATGGTTCATTTAGACGGCAGGCGGAATTGTGAATTTTGCAGGAAAAACAATCAGCAACTAACTTAGCCAATAAATTGCTAAAAATACTTCACAGGAAATCATTGTTAGCTCCTAGTTTAGTGCCCTGAATCTCTCTGAATAAGTTGTATTTGATAGTTGATAGTTATTTGTCCCATGGTGTTCTGGGATATCTTTGGAATAAACAGGTGGAAAGGCTGTTAGACCCTAAAACAAACTAGTGAAATCCAATTTTTGAAAAAAAAAAAAAGACATTAGTTTGTAAATTTAACAGAAAAAATACAATGAACATACTTCAAGGAAAAATAGATTTATTTTCCTTCTGTATTAGTTTTCTATAGCTACAGTAACAAATTACCACAAACTGGGTGGATTAAAAGAGCACAAATTTATTGTCTTCCCATTTTGTAAGTCAGAAGGATCTTACTTTACTAAAATCAAAGTCTTAGCAGGGCTGTGTTCCTTTCTGGAAGCTTTAGAGGGTAATATGTTTCCTGCTTATTTGAGTTAACAGAATTCAGTTCCCTGCGCTGTAAGTCTGAGGGCCAATCCCAGCTTCAAGAGTCCACCAATATTTCATGGCTTATGGCTCCTTTCTTCCACCTGCAACGTCAGCAAGGGCAGGTTGAATTTCTAACAGACTTTCTCCTTCTTCAGTCTCTTTATGTTAACCTAGTAGGGAAAAGTTCTTTCTTTTTAAGGAATCCCGTGATTGATTGAGCCTTCTTGGATAATCAGTGATCATCTCACCATCTCGAGATATATAAATTCCATTTTGATGAAACATAATCTACTCACAGGTTCAGGTGATTAGGCATGAACATCTTTAGAGCCAATCCAGTTGTCATAAGCATAAGAATAAGAAAGGAAATAGGTATAAATAAGACAACATTTAAAAGTAGGAATGGACACTTGCCTCTATCACAGGGAACCTGAAACGTAACCAAAGATCATGGTGATAGTTTGAAAGGTCAAAAACTCCATAAATACCTGTGGCAGGGGATCCCTGGATCCCTGGATGGCTCAGCGGTTTAGTGCCTGCCTTCAGCCCAGGGTGTGATCCTGGAGACTCAGGATCAATTCTTGCATTGGGATCCCTGCATGGAGCCTGCTTCTTCCTCTGAGTGTGTCTCTGCCTCTCTCCCTCTCTCTCTGTCTCTTGAATAAATAAATAAAATAGTTTTAAAAAATATACCTATGGCAAAGGGTGAAGATTGATAGATCATCTCTACTTATAATCTATTTCCTCTACTTCTTCTATATAGGAACTAAAAGCCAAAAACTCCATTTTCACATGACATTACTCAGAATTTTTATTTTTTATCAGCCTCTAGGCTAGTGTTCTTTAAGTTTAATTTCTGGGTCACCTACAATAGAAAAAGCTTGGAATGATTGTTAGTAATATAGATCTTTGGGACTGTCCCCAAGTACTAAATAAGAATGGGACAGTAGTTAGGGGGCATTTATGGCCTGGTAAATTCTATTTTTAACAATATTCCAAAGTGATCTTATTCATAAAATTTGGAAACTTCTGCTGTAGTAGAGTTGCCTTTAGAAATCAGATTTTTTTGGTAAGTCATTAAAATATATTGGATAAAATAGACCAGGATAAAGCAAAATGCTGTAAGTGGTAAATATACAGTTATGTCTACTAGTTACCTCTTTCTTTTTCTTTGTTCAATATCTAGTGTACAAAAAAAACAAAAGATATCAAAAAACAAAGATATCCCAACAAAAGACTTCAACTATTTCTGTTTACCTTATACCTATCACTGAATATTTTATTTGGTGAAATTAAGTAGACTAAGATATAGTCAGTGCTCTTAAAACTGTTAATGGAAAAAGTCGAATGATTACTAACAATTTTAATTTATCATTTTGAATTAAGGGAATCTATTAATTTAATCTTCATTTGGAGCAATCATTAAATCTGGATGTGGACATCCAATGGGAATGTAATGCTTCAATTTTTACATTCATCTCATATCGATGCTTCTTATCCTAAATAAATAAATAATTTAAAATATCTGTGAAAGGAACAATTATTTTCACTCAGATTATTTTAAATTAGACCAAAATTGCTCTTTCATATTCTTTGTTTGTAAAGTGAGAAGATTACGTACATAAAGATGTTTTCAAATAACTTTTTTTTTCATTGATCTCATAAATAATTAATAGTTATAACTAAAAGCCCGCTTTGGAAGCAGCAGAAATATTTTATGACGATTAAATATTAGAGGCCTTTATTTTTCAAATGTAAGTGAAACACCAAAGTATGATGAATTATTATAGGTTTACATAAACAACATGAACTAAATTTAGCTGCATGACAATTAACTTACTCATCTTTGCTCCACCTTCCAATACAAACAGGGAACAATTTTAAGGACATTAAAAAGCAGTAGCAAATTCCAGTATCATTTTTTTATGCTAATAGTTTTTTTAAAACTCTAATTAATTCAGTCTTGCTGCAGAGCCATCACAGAGAGATTCTAAACAGGGTGTTAATAAACAAATGCCTAGCCTTGTAAAAAGTGTCAGTGTGATCTATATATACACATATAGCAGGCAGAGGAAAACTGTGAAGAAGGCCACAAGCCTGAGCCTTCAGTCACCCTGTAAATCACTTCTGCTTCGTTCTCCAGATAATAATGGGACCAAAATGAATGAGCGGTAGCAGAACTCATGAAGCTTTGTGAAAGAAAGAGACAAATAAAACAGCATAGCCGAACTATACCAGAAACTGCATGAAACAATAAATTTAACATCAGACCTGGAGCAAATAGCAAATATTAAAATTATAGTTTTCTAGGGGCAGGGGATGAGAAAATAGACAACGTAATCAGGAAATGTTCTATATCAAATGGAGCCATTTTAAAACTTTTCAAGATCTTATGTTTCCCTATGTTTGGGGGTGGGGGGGGGTGATGTTCAAATAAATTTGTACAATGCCAAATCTGTTAAAGACTCAATTTATCTTGCAAGTGAAATAAATATTTTTACCCACTAGATTAAAAAATATATATCAATCTTACTTAGTAACAAAAGTATGTTGCCTAAATTTCCCGTTGACAATATATTAAAAGCTTTATTAACTTGATATCTTCTCTCTATGTCAGGAATATGTGATTAGAAAGCATGAAATTATGAGAATCCAGGTACCATGGGAAAACCGGAAATTCAGTGGGGAGGGGGCAATGTTTGAGGACAGAGACACTCCACAAACCCAGGGAGATAATGAGTGGTTTCTGAAACTAAGTTCTCAGCCCAGAGAGTTCAAGACTTGCATCAGAATTTTTGTTTCTTTTTAATGGCCAACGTAGTGACATTCCTCTTTGGGTTTGATGTACAGAGCTTTTGGTAATACTAGTGTGCTTAATTAATATGCACGGCCCTTTCCTCCTACATATGGGCCTAAATCACATAGTCAAATGCGTAAAGGTTATACTTTTAGGTAGTGTGAATAAAACAGAGGACCCAGAACACTGATGCTTTAGTACCTACCCCATTACTTATGAGGCTATGGTTGTGAGGAAATCACTAACAATTCTCTCGATGTCTTAGATTCCCACCTATAAACGTGGATGGCATTGCTCTATAATAGACACTTGTTCCACACAGACTCTTTCAGATCCACTGTAGTACTTCTGTATTCAATTCCTTGAGCTTTGGTGTAATTTTGCTTTTGCTTCCTATGACTTGCAGCTGTGGCTCTTTAGAGACCTGATCTTGGTCCCTCGGAGCCCAGAGATGTGATCCATCACCCCTGGAAGATACAATCCATGATACAATCCATCACCCTCTAAGCACAAACCTAGCAGCTCTGAGCTGAGAGCTGATGAGTGTAGTGATATGAAAACCCTGGCCTTTGATTGAGACAGCCTCCATGGCCTAATTTACACATTAAAGTTTCTCAGATGAATCAGGCTTAAGCTGTGCTCCATAAGGTATATCCTGAAATTGTGCCTTGGCTTCTTCTCTATCTCTGTCCTGCTTCCTCCACTCCCATTGGATTTGACTGGGATCATTTCCTTAATAAACATTTACACAGAAATTCTTGCCTCAGTGTCTGTTTTGGGGGAGCCTAACCTAAGACACTTACAATATTGATTTTTTAAATTACTATGTTTAAACATATAGGCATTTAGTATTAGATGTGCCTTCCCAGATCAAGCACACTATATGTATTACTTTTTCCAGATAAGGAATAAAATGCATGGCTTTATACTATCTATTTGAAAACTTGGTAATATATTTTTACTTGCATTTGTTAGTTTTATGGACATTTATGAGTCCTCTATCACTTATAAGGTATATAAAAGCTCTTTAAAATCTGAAGTGTTGGGATCCCTGGGTGGCGCAGCGGTTTGGCGCCTGCCTTTGGCCCAGGGCGCGATCCTGGAGATCCGGGATCGAATCCCACGTCGGGCTCCCGGTGCATGGGGCCTGCTTCTCCCTCTGCCTGTGTCTCTGCCTCTCTCTCTCTCTCTGTGACTATCATAAATAAATAAAAAAAAAATAAATAAAATCTGAAGTGTAATTATAAAGTATGTCTTTTACTTAGTAATATGTATTTTAGGATCCTCCATGTTTTCCCATGGCTTACCAGCTCATTTCTGACAAATAGTACATTGGCTGGATGTACCACAGTTTATTTATCTATTTACCTACTGAAGTACATCTTGGCTGCCTCTCATTTTGGCAGTAAATAAAACTGCTAACAACATCTGTGGGCATTTCTTAGTAGATATAAGTTTTCAGTTCCTTTGGTTAAATACCGTTGAGTGTGATTGTGAGATTGAATTCTAAAAAAACCAACAAATTGTCTTCCAAAGTGGCCGCACTATTTTGCATTTCCAACCAGCAATGAATAAAATTTCCTGTGGCTCCATATTATCACCAGTATTTGGTGTTGTCAGTATTCCAGATTTTGGCCATTCTAATAGGTGTTTAGTGGTATCTCTTTGTTGTTTTAATTTACATTTTTCTGATGATATATGATGTGGAGCATCTTTTCGCATGCTCTTATACAATCTGTGTATCTTCTTTAGTGAGGTGTCTTAAGGCCTTTGGCCAATTTTTTAATTGTGTTGTTCTCTTATTGTTGAGTTTTAAGAGGTTTTTGCATATTTTGAGTAGCAGTCCTTTATCAGATGTGTCTTTTGCAAGTACTTTTTCCCCGTCTTCCCAGAACAGAAGTTTTAATCTTAATAAGTCTAGTTTACCATTTATTTGATAGATCATGCTTTTGGTATTGTATCTAAAAAGTCATCTCAATGTCCAATGTCATCTAGATTTTCTCTTATGTTGTCTTCTAAAAGTTTTATAGTGTTACATCTATAATCCATTTTGAGTTAATTTTTATAAACTAAAAAAATGAACTGAAATAAAGAGCACTTTACGTAAAAATGAAAATACACAAAAAAAGAGCAGATGTTAGCTATTTTCTCATATAGTCCATAGAACAGACATCTTTGGGATTTCAAAAGAGCATATTTTTAAAAATTAACTTTAAAAAAAATTCTGACAAAATTTTATTGATCTACAAGTGTCAAATTCAGAAATAATTGTGGGTTTTACAAACAGTAAGCTATAGTTCTTTCCTCTGAAGATAATTCTAATTGATAAGATTTTGAATAATTATGATATATATGTATATATATACCAAAACAGCATGTTTTAAGAACTGTAAGTTATATATATATATATATATATATATATATATATATATATATATAACAGCATGTTTTAAGAACTGTAAGATATATATATATAAATATATATGTATATACATATATATATATATCTCAAAACAGCCTGTTCTAAGAACTGTAAGTTATTAAAAAAGAAGTAATTTATCATCCTGGTGAAAAGGAAGTTTAGAGAAGTCTTCTTAAAAGTGGTTACATATAAGCACATGTTTGATTGATGAGTAGTATTGAATCATCTGAAAGAGGAAAACAAGATCTTTCCAGAAAGAAGAGATAGTATAGGAAAAAAAAAAAGAGAGTGAAATTTACAAGGTATATGGGAAATATTGCTATGTGATTATAACGTGGGAATATGAAGGATTGTGGCAAAACTTTAGAAAGGCAGATTATAAAAGGATATATTTGATAAGGAGTTAGACTTTATTATTTTGATAATTTGGATCATAACATTTTACATGTAAGAAAATTATAGAATCAGTATTATGTTTTGGAAAAAAATTCAGAGAAATAATTCTGGAAGTATTTTCTAGAATGAATTGAAATGGAAAGATATGGGAAGCAGGAAACCTTAGTAAACCTCCTTAATGGGAAGCTTAGTAGCCCAGGCAAGAAATAGTAGTAGTCCAGCAAAAAAGAAAGTATCTAAACTATTCCAGTGGCAAGTACATACAGATCCCTAGTAAGTACTTGTTAACTGACTGCCTGTTCCACTGTTACAAGGCAAGGAGAATGATTAAGGCCATTCTGTGGCCTTTAAGAAAATGACAGTATCTGTTTGTAGAAAAAAGAAAAGGGACAGATTTAAAGCAGGTTCCCAAGTTACTTAGGTTGATAAACTGATAATGCTATTACTCAGAAAGTTTTAAAAAAATGAAATAGTTTGGGGGAAGAAAAGATGTATAGCCATAGAAATGCATGTACTCTAAAGCGAAGCCAATATGTAAGTGCAGGCCTAACTATCACTGAGAGGACAAAGTCTGAAGTAGGGAGAAGCAGCTGCTAGATGAAGGGAAATTTTATAGATGTGGATGAGAGAAGCTGGGAATAATCTAGAACAAGAAGAGTGGAAAACTGAAGGAAGAATGATGAAAAAAAATTTGTAGAAATGGGGAAATGAGTTACCTCAGACGTTGGAGAAGACTTAGAAAAGAGGTCTCTCAGACACTAGGGGAAAATTAATTCAAGAAAGCCTGACAATTGAACATCATCAGTCATCTTGCTGAAACACTTTTAAGAATCCAAATCAAATAAATGTAAAGAGGGAACTAAAAGGTGAGAAATTGGTAATGATAATTTTAGACTCATTCTTAAAAATTTTGGTGTGGGAGATAAAAGAGTGAATTAACCTGCAAGAGAAAAATAGGCTCAGTGGTTGTTTTCAGAACGAGAGGACTTATGTATGTTTGCAGACTAAATGGAAGGACCCAACAGAGATAGAGAAATCAAAGGCATGAGGATTGAGGTGGAGAAGATAGCATTCCTTGCTTTGCCCCTGAGAAGAGAGAGTTTCAATAGCAGGAGCAAAGGAAGAGGATGAGGCTGAAAGAAGATTATTATTTTTTAATTTAGCTCTAGGAAAAAAGGAAAAAAAGTAAAGATGAAATACTTCATAAATTTATTAGTATGTTTAAAAGATGTTATGCAGAGCCTTCCTACTGTGATTAGAAATTACATGAAAAAGAAGCTCTATGAACAAACAAGTTTAGAAAATGCTAGATTAATGAAGGGCATATAGTTTTCCTAATAACAGCAATACTCAACACCTCCAGTTTATCCATTAATAATCTTTGAATTAGACATGCTTTATGCAACATTTTCCAAAATTGGCAGACCACAGAATACTGTTTTGATGAAGTATCTCATATGATTATAATTCCAAGAGTCTTTAATGTGGAACATGCTGATTTATATGCTATCATCTTGTCTTTTGTCCTCTATCTTCAGAGTCTATCAGTCACTTATATTATGCAGCAGAAGTATTATATATCTAGGTAATGAGTAAGAAACTTTGGGCTCCTGAGAAAATATACAAGCCATGGTTTCTATGGTTAAATTGCTCAGTCCTATCACTTTAGATATTTCCAAAACAAAATGGTACAAGGAAGTTTGAAAATAAAGTCCTGAATTATATGAAACAAATAATAATTCTCATAATTACTCAAAGATAATCAATAATAAGGCTTGGCATCAAAAAAAAAAAGTTGCCATAATCTGTTCACTAAGGAATTATACAGAGAATAGAGAACCAATCTTCTCGAAAATTACCCAGTTCTATCATTAAATCATTATAAAGGAACTTTTCACCTTTCAAAGGTTTGGAGTATAAATTACCACAATCCATGAAGTTGTATGCAAAGAACTAAATCATAAAAAAAAAAAATCATGCTGTACTATTATAGTCACCAATCTTAAAATTACTAAGATATGTTTAAAGTATAATATAAAATAAATGGACCCTGTGTAAATAAAAATGCAGAAATTAAGAAAAATTCTCTAAAAGTATAATGTTGTCCAAAGTTACTGATTACAATAATAAAAGTGTGGAATATATTTCTGTCTGACCCCTAATGAATATTCCCAGTGATTTATACAAAACATACATGTGTTTTTCTTTTTGGAAATAAAATTGTTGCTAATGACCTTTCCAGATATAATAAGAATTCCTGGAAATAGCCTGCATCAGTTCTGTTGGGGCTTTTAAAACAATTTCAAAGAGTTTAAATAAAGTTCTATGATGTGCTAATACTAACATCCTGTCATTGAGAGGGCAAGAGCAGAATCTTATAGCACAGAAATTAGAGAGTTGTTTTATTAAATAAGTCCTTTTAAAATGGAAATTAGTTGAAAGGCAATTTGATTGAAATATTGCTAAATCACAAACCAGTAAGACTATAAATTGTCAACCTAATTCTCCAACTATAAGTACCTATGGTTACCTCAAGAAAATAATTAGCTATGAGTAATACTATTTAAGTGAATACAAAAAATATATTTACAGGTGCCTGGGTGGCTCAGTCAGTTAAACACTTGACTCTTGGTTTCTGCTCAGGTTATGGTCTCAGGGTCATGAGATTGAGCCCCACATTAGGCCCTGTGCTGGGTATGGTGCCTGCTTAAGAATCTCTCTCTCTCCCTCAGCTCCTTCCCCCAACCCTACCCCCATCACCCACTCTCTCTCTCTCTCTCTAAAAAAAAAAAGACATTTCCACATAAATGAAATCTTTATTTTTTTATTCTTTTTCTCTTTATATTTCAATGAAATAGTGCAATATTTATGCAGGTAAATTCAGTTAGTACATCATTCCTCAAATGATCCTAATTAACACATTGTATGGCTTAGAATGCACTGATAAGTCTGACTATGAATTTTCTAACTTTGTGTGTTCAAGTTAGAGCCTTCTCTAGTTATTCTTACTATAATTTATGAAATGATCTAATAAAATATAAAAATAGAGCAAGATTTATCTATCTAAAGATTATGAAAAACTTTCACATTTCAGCCAGCCATCATCATGAATATGTATTCTAAAAGAAAATAAAACTGTTGTCATTTGATGATTACTTAGAATAAGAATTATACTTTAAGAGGCACCTGGGTGGTTCAGTGTTGAGCATCTGCCTTTGGCTCAGGTAGTGATCAGGGGTCCTGGGATGGAGTCCCGCACTGGGCTCCCTGCAGTGAGCCTGCTTCTCTCTCTGTCTATGACTCTGCCTCTCTCATGAATAAATAAATAAAATTTTAAAAAAGGAGAACTAATTATACTGTAAGAAAAACACTGTCTGTTCAAATGACTGATACTAATACAATTCTGAGAAAATATGCAAAGCAAAATTGTGTAAAGCCATATACCCTCCAAAAATCACAATGAAGATGAATACATATAACACTCATAACTTTAATTAAAATAAGAGTCTCTAAAAAATAAGAATAAAATAATAAAAAATAAAAATAAGAGTCCCACAGTGTCTAACGACATAGGATTTCGTTGTTTGTAGGTACTATATAACCAATTTTGCTTATTTAAGAAAGGGAAAATAAATTTCAACTTTTAAAATAAAAAAAATGAAAAAAATCATTGTGCTTACAGAAGATCAATTATTCCAAAAAAAATTTCCCTGGTCCTATATTCACTCTTTTCCCATTGTCAATGATACCCTTTTACAAGCTTTATTCAGAGTTCCATAAAGCATATAGAGCCCTGAATATGCTGATTCTTATTCTCACAAGTCTCTTTCATTTTACTTTGATTTTTGTTTATGTATCCCTTCTAGAAACCCGATACTGACCAATTTGGATTTTGTGGAAAGGTAGATAAAATGTATAAAAATGGTGCATTGCCCCGCTCAAAAATAACAATGAAGATTTTTTTGGGCCTCACTTCCCACTTGAGTATTTAGTTTTTGAAACTAAGAAGAGCTTATAGTTTCCACAATCTTCAGTTAAAGAAATAAGAAAGCAAACGCTTTGGCGAGGCGGTGGGGGGCGGATCAGGGAACAATCACTCCAAACCATGCTCATGGACAGTACTTCATACCAGCAAATATTTGTAAATTATAATGGAACTTACAGAGGTGAGAGGGAGAGAAAACCTAACCTTGAGTGGAAAGCATAGTTATAACCATAAATTTAAAAATTATTTATTCTCAGGGACAATGCCTTCTAAAACTTACTACATGACATTTATCCCTTTAACTGCCCTCCTCAATCTGACTGGCTTCTAAAGAGACCAAATTTATGTGGTTTCATGCAAGGCCTTTAATAAATAAATCTTAAGAATAGAGTAGTGTATGAATTGCATAGAAATGTCAGCCCTGAAGAGTGATCAGTGTCTGGGAGAATGGAATAATGAAGGGTATGAAGGCTAAATTTTGACATAACCTCAGTGCCACTATCTCCTTCCATCTTTCATCCTTCAAGTATCTCTTTTAGATGTCGAATTGTAGCTAATTAAGCAGTATATAAAATAATAATTATTTCAATTACCATTATTACTGCTCAGTGAGTCTATGTATCTCAAGTCACTTGCAGCTACAATTATTCCATTCTTTAAGGTTGCTAAAGCTCCTTATAGTTAATCTAGAGATAATTTACTATTTAACAATCTAATTCTAGACCCTAATTACTTTTGACTGTCAAATAAAGTATAACTTTCCTAGAGGGAGTTTCCATGATCTATAAAGAGTTGTTTTTATATCTTCTATGGTGCCTACCACACTTGAAAATAGTTTGGATATTCCAAATAAAAAGTACTGGGATCATGGCTTAAATTAATGGCTCCCTTCATCATTTGCCATGTTCTATCAAATAATATCCTAATTAAAATGTTTAATGTCTACACAGCAAAACAAAAATAATGTGTGCTAACAGGCAACATATTCTGCCCATATACAACATACATAAGGATATACAGACATTTTTGTACCATAAAACCCTCAATATAACACCATTAGAGACCATCATATTGACTTTTAAGATCAGGAAAATAAAGCTGAAAGAGGTGAAATGGTTAACTATGGAAACTCGTGGTGCTGTTTGAGGCCAGTTTTGTCAGTCTCCAAAGACAATTCATTTCTCCAGACTCGGACTTAACAGTGATTTCTTCCTCTATTTCCATGATCTCTACCTTTCTAATCTCCTCCTTCACACCTATGACATGTATTGCCTCCCACCATAATAAACAGTGATCAGACTGGATGGAGGTATCTGACAACTTCCCCTTGCATGTACAACCACAATACTTTCTGTGGTTTGTAGTTACCAAAATATTGAGAGAATTTGAAAGCAGTGGATTATGAGTGGAAAGGAACAGATCATTAGAAGCACGAATAACCTCTTTGATTTGTAACCAAAGAAAGAAGTCCAGAAATATTTTTCCACCAAATCACATAGATAGTGACAAAGCAGGAATTAGTGTGCTTGCTTCTCACCTTGTTGTTTGGAGTAACTTCACTTACTTTGTGTTGAAACATCTATCTTAAAATCAGTATAATTCTTGCTACTTTAGGGCAGCCCGGGTGTCTCAGCGGTTTAGTGCCGCCTTCAGCCCAGGGCCTGATCCTGGAGACCTGGGATTGAGTCCCACATTGGGTTCCCTGCTTGGACTTGCTTCTCCCTCTGCCTGTGTCTCTGACCCCCCCCCCTCTCTCTGTGTGTCTCTCATGAATAAATAAATCAAATCTTTAAAAAAAAATTTTGGTACTTTAAAAACACAAAATCACTGGGAATTGGGCTGACTGAAACTTTGAGGAAGTTTGATATCTTTAAACTTGTTACATAAAATTATGTAAGCTCAGCTTGGTCTTGGTTACCACAGAAGTGATTTACTGCACTTTCTTTTAAATATTCCTTACCTTCTCTGTGTGCATGTATTATAGTTATTTTGTAGTACCCTAAAGGGTAAACAAGGAACTTGAGAATTATTCCAATATGGTGAAGATACTATATTTTCATCTTTAACCAATATATGAGAAACAATATATTATATAGCTATGTTTTTTAAAAAAACATAGCTATATAGCTACTAAGCTTATACTTATGAATCAAATATAAACGTATGGATAAAATATATAATTTAGAGTATAGCTCATTAAAATTTGCCTAAGTTGAATTTCCTTAACACATTTTAGAGAAAGCTATCAAGAACTTGTCACAATAGCCTCTCAAAATTCCTGACAGTATGAAATGGTAGGTTGTATCCCTAAGCAGTTTTTATTACTTAGATATAGTGAAAATATATCAAAATAAAACTTTCTATATGCAATCTTCTCACATCAGCAACTGATTCAGTAATCTATTTTAAAATTCTTTTGTAAGGCATGGATAATTTATCTAGTCCCTGAAACAAAGATAGAATGGGGTTTTGTTTGTAATTTTGAAAATCCAGGATAGTTAGAAATGGATATGTTAGCATTTTTTATGAGTTTTAGGATAATCAGGAAGATAGCAAAAACAGTCCTTTGGAGCTCCAGGAAATAAAACTACTTTTGTTACAACACTGTGTAAAGATTCTGTAACCTTTGTAATATAAGAGGGATTACATTTTCTCACAAATGAGCTATTTCTATACAATTTCTTCAAAATACAGCATTAAAATAACCACCTCTTTGAACTTATAGGCCTATTCTCCTAAGCTTATTCTTTTCCTGACATATTTTTGAAGCTAGTATTAGAGTGCATATAATTATCCTGTCATATTTTGTTTTCCGTATACATTTTCTTAAAATTTTACCTCCAGATCTTCAAAATTTGGGGACAAACACTTTTAGTGTCTACTATTTGTGTCTTCCAGTCAACAACAGAAAGAGATGACAGAAAATTCATGGGTGTTAGAACAATGGTAATAAAAACACTTAAACACAGGAGGCAGTTGTTTTCTGCAGAAAGTTTTAAAAGTCAGTTTATGCTACTTTACATTTATTTGGGACTTGGCAGTTCACAAAGTATGTGCAAAATATTGTCTCGTTTAATTCTGATATCAAACAAATGGTAATATTAACATTAAATAGTGATATTTAATATTACTTTTTTCTATTTAATCTATGAGAAAAGTTAGCTCACAGAAGCTACACAAATTGATCAAGGTCAAGATAATCTAGTAAGTGAAAAAAAAAAAGATAATCTAGTAAGTGAAAAAATAGCTTATCTTCACCTGCTTAAATTTTCACCCAGACTTATCAATTACAAGCTTCTAAGAACACATTTTTAATCATTTACATGCCAGAACAAATGTATGTATAATTTACTGGTGGCCATATTTAATATTATTCTACTTTACTACATTCCAGAAAAAGGAAGTCAAAGAGATTAGTTAAATAGAGCCAGATACATTTATTTACTAAATCATTCAATTAACAAATATTGGTGGAGTTCCACTCATATGTCAAATTCTTACTGAAAACTGAGTATAATGGAATAAACAAAGCAGAGGTGGCTCCTGTCCCCACTAGGCTTAACATCTTACATAGACCCATGTGAATAAAAAGCATATACAAAATTCTGTATCAGAATAACCCGGTTTATGCTGGACCAACAAACATCTCTAACATTTTATTAGCTTAACCCAGGAAAAAATATTGCTTTGCTCACACCACATGTCCAATAGAATTTAGAAGTGAGACTCTGCTTGCTCATCCTAGTGGCTCAAGGATCCAGGTTGACATCCGTTTTGTGTTATCCTTACATGATTACCAGGGCAAAGAGAAAAAAAAACAAGGTAAATCACTTGCTGGCTTTTAAAGCTTCCATTCAGAAATTACAAAATATCTTCTACTCACATTTCACTGGAAAGTCACATGACCATGACTAACTTTAAACAGGACCAGAAAGCACAATGTATCATGTTTTAAGAAGCACCATGGGAATATATATATGAGTAGTTCCAATAATCACCCTTGGTCCTAAAACAGGATATATGCATATTTCATAATATGAGTAATTCAAAGTAAAAAAGAAGAATGGCATACAGACTCTAATATGGCCCTTATGATCTCCATCATGGTATTCACACCTGTGTAAATTCTCTTTCTTCAAGTATGCATAGGACCTTGGACTTGGTTCTAACCAAAAGAATATTGTAAAGGTAATTGGTCTGTGTGCGCTACTATAACAAAATACCATGGACTAGAGGGCTTAAATAACAGAAATTTATTTCTTACATTTCTAGAGGCTGGCAAGTCTATGTTCAAGATTCTGGCCCATTTAGTTTCTGGTAAGGATTCTCCTCCTCGCTCATAGATGGCTGTCTTCTTGCTACATGCTCACATGGTCTTTCGTCAGTGCATCTGCACAGAGGAAAGATGGGAGCAGCTCTCTGATTTCACTTCTTATGAAGAAGCTAATCATGTGGAATCAGAGCTCTGCCCTTATGACTTCATTTAACGCTAATTACTTATTAGTGGCCCCATCTCAGATACCATCATACAAGGGGTTATAGCTTCAACATATGAGTTAATAGTGGGAGGGATACAAGGATTTAGTCCCTAATAATGACAGATATCAGTTCAGTGGTAACACTACATAATTATCTGTAATTATCTGTTTCGTGGAGACTCTTTTCCTTGCTGTCTTTGAGGAAGGAAGGTGACATATTGGGAACCCTAGGGAAAGAGCCACATAATAAACAAATGAGGGTAACTTCTGGACAACAACAATCAAGAAACCAAGGTTCTCAGTCCAACAGCCTGAAAGGAACTGAATACTACCAACAGTCATATGAGATTGGAAGCAGATCTTTCCCCAGACTAACAACAGATGAGATTGTAGCTGTAGTTAGTGTCTTAAATTCAGCTTTATGTAATCCTGAAGCAAGGAATTCAGCAAAGCTGTACCTAAACTTCAGATTTACAGAAATGGTGAGACAATAAATGTGTGTTGTTTCAAACCACTATGTTTTTGGTCATGTTGTTACACGCTAATAGATCATGATACAACTACAGTTTAATGGAGTAATTCATTCCCAGATAAGTGATATTCCAGAAAGTTTCACAGATAGAGCTGAACCTAAATATAGTTTTCAAGAATAAATAGAAATATTAAAGTTGAGAGTGGAAGAAGAGGGAATTAAAAGAAAGCATAGAAAAATGAAAGTATTGGGCGCGTGGGTGGCTCAGTGGGTCAGACTCTTGAATTTGTCTCAAGTTGTGATCTCAGGGTGGTAAGATCTGGCCTTCATTGGGCTCCACAGTCAGTACGGAGTCTGCTTGTCCCTCTCTCTCTGCCTCTGCCAGTCCCCCCACTCTAGCTCTCCTCCCTGTCTCTGTCTCTGTCGTTTCTCTTGCTCAAATATATAATCCTTAAAAAAAAGAAAAAGAATAAAGAAAAGAAGAAAGGGAAAGAAAATAGAAGCAATCAACGTTGCTAGAATAAAAGGAATCCATATAAGGAAATGTGAGAGGATCTGCCTAGAATCCAAACTAAAGAGACATAGAAGAATTTGAAATAAATAAGTTAATGGCATATTTATGAGTTAAATATACTAAAGCTATTCTTTTACTCTGTTTCTTAAAAAAAAAAAAGAATATTTTTCCAGGTTTCATTTAATGTTTCACTTAATGCAGGAATGTTTTTAAGATTTAAATCAACTATGTAAAAATTTTAAAAATCATTCTTTATATAGCTTTATATTTTTTTCATCACTGCTTTGTGATTTATTCTCCTAAGTCTCCATCAGCAGGTAGAATGAGAAGACCCCTCCCATGCTGATGCCTTTGTCAGTCAAGGCATTAAAGTCCTTTAATGCCTGCCCTGTCTGCAGGACCCACACATGAATGCCTTGTTTCTCCCGGCACCCCAGTTAATGGAAGCACCTTCAAGGCCTCATCCCTCGGCCATCACAAGTGTTTGCACACCCATCTTGACAACTTCCCCTGCATCTGCAGGCTGCATACAAGGAGAATGCTCAGTTCCCATATCTACCTAATCCCAAGCCCAACTTTCCCTGGCCACACTTTGCAGTATTTAAAGCTTTTACTGAGCCCTGTACTTTCATTTGCCCTCATGATAGGGAAGCAATTTGGGGGGCTGTGGGGGGAGCACATGAGGAACTTAACTGAACTCCAATGCCCTCTCTTCTGGGAGTTGAGATCCCAAAGGGCTCGGTGCATTACCTCTCTTTACACAGCTTTAAAAGGAACTTGCTGACCCATAATTCACATACTAATAAAAACATGAAATAAATCAACAACTTTACTGAACAACCCAAATAAGCTTTTCATTTCATTTCATTTAAATAAGAAATCCCTATAAATAAATATCGTTTAAGCTATATATATTTAATAGATGCTTCAATTATCTATTGTTGCATAACAAGTGACTCCAAAAGTTCATGGCTTGAAACATATCAATTTGCTATTCTTGGCAATTCTATGAGCTGACTGGGCTCAACTGGATGGCTCTTCTCCATGAGGCATCAGCTGAGGTCACTCACTTGCTGCATAAAGCGGGTGGCCAGGCTGTGTTAAAGATCCTAGTTAGCTTCACACACATGTCTGTCACCTCAGTGTTCTTCCATAGGGGCTCCCTCCCCATGTGACGGTTTTAGCCTTTCATATAAGGCAGTGGTCTAGGGTGATCGTTCTTACAAGAGGCCTCATTTGCCCAGAAAACACATAAAGGCAAGCTTCTGGGCTTCTTAAAAGCTAGGCACATATGGACTTAAAACCATGATTTTTGCCACATTTTTTAAGTCAAAGCAAGGCCAGCTCATATTAAAAATTAGAAGTAAAGACTCCACATCTGAATGAGAGGAAGAAATGATTTATATTAGTTAAGTCTGGTCACTACCTACTACAATCAGTATATAACAGGCATAGTTTACTTTCAGTGAAATTGAGAATTCTCCATTTCCAAAGCTAAACATCAGAACTGAAGTTTTAGAAAACTTTTTGAAGACTACTGATAGAACAAGACAGGTAAGTTGTAGCAGCCACTGATAAGGTCATACAACTAGAGTTTGAATGTAGGATTAGGCTCACCCCAGTCAAAGCTAGGTACCACTCACACCCCTAATTGTTTAGCCTTCTGTTTTAAATGAAGCTACTCCAATTATATATTCCATCAATTTATAATTTTGTATTCAAATAGTTTTGAAAAATAATGAAAAGTATTTCTATTCTCTTTCTAAAGCATTGACAACATAAGAACATTAAAATAAGAGTTTTCTGATTAAGCCTATGCTTCCAACAGAAGCAATTTCTAGAACTGGGGTTCTTAACCTCAGAGAGTCAGTAAGTTTTTGCAATTTATGTAAAATTTTGCATATATACATTTTTCTGGGTAGATGGCTCACTAGCTATCTTCTTAGTTTTGGTCCCCCCCCATCTTTTATATGTCTCATTATGTAGAGTCAGAGAGTTATATTTGAACCATGATTTAATCAATATTAATCAAATGTCTCATTTGTCAAATAATCCTACCTGTTCAGCCTCAGAAGCAATGCGGTGAATATGAGATATCACTTGTAAAATAATTATTAAGATATTAGTTATTTTTGGCAACCACGGTTTTTAAATTATGTTTTTTTCTCATATGGGATCTAAGTAAGTAAAAACCACTAATTAACCAGTTGTCATGTGCTTCAAAATCTCTTAAGTGCTTTAAAAGTATTATCTTATTCGGTCCCCACAGCAACACTATGAAATAGGTTTCGTGATTCCCACTTTACTGCTAGGAAAACTCAAGAGATAACAATTTCACTTGTTGCTACATAGTCACCCAAAAGGAGGGACTGACGTAATATTTCATTAATACTTGAACCTCTCTCTTTAGAAGGATTATATATCTCCTCTTGAGATATGTCTGATGTAATTTGGCTTATCCAGGTAAAAGTACCACCATTTCGGGTTGTAAGCTTCCAGAACTAGTATAAAATTCAACAGGTCCTCTTTCGCCTGCTATAATTATGGAGGATGTGTCAAATGCAAGCTTGGGTCAGGAGTAGGAAGACATGAAAGACCAGTAAAGATAAATGAAGTATGAATGAGAGATAAATATAGTTATCCTGATTCAAGAAAAATTTGGCATGTTTTGCTATCACAGTCACACCTACCCTATCCTGACTGGTATAAGACCCAGTATACCAGTATACCTGTAAAAAGGGGAGCCAGTCCAGTCTGGCTCTTAAGCTGGAACTTTGAATTGCTCTGCTCCTCTACTTTTCTTGATTTTACAAATAGCTTTTTTTTTTTTAAACTCACGTTCATTCATTAATCTCTTATGTTTTCTGAGGAAACCTTTCGTTGTACACTTGAGGAGACATTTTGTCCTGCATGGTCCTAGTTTTCAGAGAACAATGATAAGTCTGTAACCTGCCAAACTTCCCCAAAGAATTATTTTGAAGTTTGGAATAGCCTCCAACACCAGAACGGGAATTCTATTAGAGGTGCTAAAAATATTTATCCTAAGCTAATTAAGGGAAATAGGATAGCAATTTTGACCACAGCCTCTTTGGATAATTTGGACCTCGACTATTAAATTGATGCTACCCTATTAAACATAATGAAAACTTAGAGGAGTCTGCATGGCTCAGTCCTTTGATCGACCAACTTTTGATTTTTGCTTAGGTAGTGATCTCAAGGGTCACGAGATCCAGCCCTGAGTCAGTCTCCTCACTCAGAAGGAGGTCTGCTTGAAGATTCTTTCCCTCTTCCCCCCCTCAAAATAAATCTATCATTAAAAATAATTAAAACTTAGAAAAAAACGTACTATACGAATTTTTGTAAAAATACTTGTATAAATGAAATTCTTCCTACTTGTACACCGCTAAGTTACTAAAAAGAGCTGAGATGGTCAAGACCCTTTTCTTTCTTTCTTTTTTAAAAGCTCAAGCGGCTTTCTTATTTCTTTTTAAAGATTTTATTTATTTATTCATGAGAGACAGAGACAGAGAGAGAGAGAGAGAGAGAGAGAGAGAGATTGGCAGAGACACAGGCAGAGGGAGAAGCAGGCTCCATGCAGGGAGCCGGGTGTGGGACTTGATCCCAGGATTCCAGGATCACATCCCCGGCCATAGGCAAGCACCAAACCGCTGGGCCACCCAGGGATCCCCTCAAGACCCCTTTCCAAAGGCTAAAAATTGCTTTGATGAAGATGAGGATGATTACAATGATGATAATGATGATGGTGAAGATACCAGCCAACATTTATCAAGGGCTTCCTGTGTGCCAGGCCATCTGCTAAGTGATTTTCCTTTTGCAACCTTATATGGTGGGTGTGATTCCAACCTCCATTATATAAAGGGAAAGCTAGTATGACTAAGGAAATTGTGCTGAAATCAAACCCTTGCAAACTGAATTCAGAACTCCCATGCTCAATCACTCTGGCATATTTGCCCTATGCAACCAAGATAAAATCTGTGTTTCTTTCCTGGGTAAAACTTTAAGATGCTGGATCATAGGTTCTTTATCAGAACCTCATTTGTATTATTTTTTGACAAAAACAGGCAAACTTGCAATTAAAAGTGAACAGAGTCGAATGGTCCTCCAATTAGGGGAAGATGCAAAATCTAGGGTCAACTGTCTTTATACCAAGGACTCAACACTTTTATATTTGGAGCAAAGACTGTATTTTTTTAAAATTTGTATGCTGTTATTTTACTTCAGTTGTAAACTGAGAATTCTACAGCATTCAGTATTCAGTAGTCTCTAAAGTGTTCATTAACGTATAATATAGAGCTTAATCTTTCCAAAAAGAAGCTGATTTGAGATACTATTCTTTTTATTTCATTTATTTATTCATGAGAGACGCAGAGAGAGGCAGAGACACAGGCAGAGGGAGAAGCAGGCTCCATGCAGGGAGCCCGATGTGGGACTCGATCCCAGGACTCCAGGATCACTCCCTGGACCAAAGGCAGGCGCTAAACCACTGAGCCACCCAGGGATTCCCCTGGGCTACTATTGTATCAGAAATCAGTCTCATCTACAATAGGGGTTGAATGGAGCAAGATATTGCTTTGACTTAGGTGTAGGAGGAAAAAAAAATGACTAGAGAGAGAAGAGAAACATTTCTGTGAAATTCTACATCTTTGATTTATTTCCTTTCTTAGTTTTAGTTTTGTAAGTCTGAGTTTAAGGTCAATCAAGCATTTGTTAAATTATGCAGAAATAACTAACACAATTTCAAACTATAGTTAATAGACATTTAAATGTTTATTTTATTAATTTACATAAGGTTTTGTGTACAATATGCATTACGATTGGGAAATAAATAAAATCAACTAGAATTGTATTTGTTCAAAGCTTTATTTTGCTTTAGAAATTATTTGCAAAAACAGAATATTATGCAAGACTAAATTAGAGCATGTGGGTTTTTTTTTCTCTTTTTTTTTCCCTCCAATTTCTCCCCCAGTCTTCTAGAGGGTGTGCTTATCTTTCAAAAAGAAGTATTAATTAAAAAGAATTCTACACAAATGGATTTGAAAGCTTTAATTTAGGTAAATCAGGAAAATGCAAATATAGTATTTGTCATAGCAGAGTGGCTTAGTTTTGCTCTCTGATGCCTTTCATATATTTCTAGTTGCCATGGCTTCCTGCCTATCACGTTCATGACAAGCATTCAAAGCAGAAATATTGTAGGAGGATTGCCTGTCGGAGGACACACATACTACATTAGGCCTTTATTTCTGGCCCACTGACACTATTCACCTAAACATAAAGGGTGAGTGGTCAAACAGACAATACTTATTTTTATTCTTGTTTTGTCATTGTCAGGACTCTTTAACCTGGCATGTTTATTTTACAGAATGGCTTTTCTTGGTGTTCCTTACGTGTTACCGGATCAGTGCCTCCTGCTGGTCAGCAAAGGCCATAACAGCACTTCTTGCATTGTCTTCCTAAAAGTTTGCTTGGTGAGACTTCTGATGTAGTTTGGATCTGTAGAGCTAAAGGGGATCTGCGATGTTTTACTAACTTGATAGTTTCTTGGGTATATGAGTCACTTTCCTGTTTCCGTTGCAATTACAATGTCTACATTTGTCTTAGAAAAGGTCTATACATGTGCTGTCCAATACAGTAGCTACAAGACCCATGTAGATTCTTAAAGTAAAATAAAAAGTGAATTAAATTAAGGTTAGAAGAGCCTGAAAATCTTTGTGAACAGGATTGGTTTCTGAGACAAAGATAAAATCTGTAGAATATATGCTAATGCAAGAACTTGTTAATAGTTTTAATTATTATTAACATTTTTAATTGAAAACTTTATATTACAATGTGATCTCTATATTCATAAAACATTACTCTGCTTTAAAAGAATATCTTGTTGCTTTCAAGCACAGTTTTAAGTCTGCAAACTCTATGTTCTACTTCGAAAATCTGGTCACTTAATTATACGCAGATTTTTTTTTTCTTAGCCTTTCTCCAGAAGGCATACAGTATTTTGACCTGGAAATAGCAAGTAGGTAGAACCAATTTTTTATTGTTGGAACTTCTCATTATAACCTACTATAACTAAGATAATATTTGTTCTAATTCACCTGCCTCTAAAGATATTTCTAAAGTATGCATCATATCATAGAGTTTAAAATTACATATATTTATATTCATTAGTATCACACTTTTTTGAAATTGATGATATATATACATCGCATATACATACATATCCTATCACATGTACATTTCTCATTTCAGCTTGAATAGTAGTTTAGCTATCATAAACTGTTTACTTCTATATTTAAAAATGCGACTTATATTTCCTCTAATATCCTGTGCAATTCCAGTAATATTTGTCTCTATTAATGTTTTATATTTATATAGAATCCACAAGTATTCATGCAGACATGTGATCTGAAGACACTTTTTATTATTGTTATTGTTTTATAAACAAGAAAGGAACAGCAGGAAATATAGTGAAATTGTAGTTTGTTCAACTTACATAATTTAAAGATAGAGTTTCACTAGATCTTGCTGCCTATAGCAAGCTGTTACTTTTTTAATATATGAAAGCTATTGTCTTTATTTTAAAGTCTGAAATTAAAATAATATACAATTGAGAAATTATCTTCCAACCATGACAACAGTATGGTAATATTTTCATAAATTTGCTTTCATCATGTTACATATTAGTCTAATATGAATCAGAGCTTCACCAGTAGAAGAACTTCATTTCTTAAAAGATTTTGTTTATTTATTTAAGGTCAGGGGGCAGGTGCAGAAAGAAAGCAACAAGCAGACTCTGTGCTGAACACAGAGCCTGATGCAGGGCTTGATCCTAAGTCCCCAAGATTATGACCTGAGTCAAAATCAAGAGCCGACCCCTTATCTGACTGAGTTACCCAGGTGCCCCTGAACTGTAAATAAACATTTTTTAATCTATCTATCTATGCAGTCAATGCGATGAGGTTGTTTTCTGAGGCATACATCTTAATCCTAATTTTATTTTAAGATTTTACTTTTAAGTGATTTCTATACCTAATGTGGGTCTTGAACTCTCAACCTCAAGATCAAGAGTCACATGCTCTACTGACTGAACCAGTCAGGCTTCCGGTGGATAGTCAGTCCAGCTTTCTTAACTTCTTTTCCAAAGGTGACGATCTCATGAACGCTTTCTAGTTAATTCCTTGCCTACCGATCTGTCTCAGAGCTTACTTCCTGAGGTACCTAACCTATGATAATGAACATATCTCTTCACATTTCCTTAATATTGAAATTTAGACAGGTACTATCTTGTGTGAAGTTGGCTGGATTGCCTAACTTCACCTCATTCAGCCTGTTTCCTGGTTCTTAGCATAAGCTATTAACCCCACTTCTGAAGGTAACTGAAAGGATTAAATGAGAAGGTTCATATAAAATCGTTCACCCAATTTATGGTGACTAGAAAGTACTTAACAAATACTAATTGTTAGGAAAATCAGACACATTTTGACTCATCCTGCCACATGTAGAAATAAAATTTATGACTGAATTGTGCCATGTATGCACAAGCTAAATAATTACCCATGTAAATTGATCATTACCCTGTAAATTATCTGTTCAATTAGGTTATTTAAATCCTATTGTAGAAAAATTAGAATCTGGATATACCTATTGCCGTGAATATACTTAAAGAATCATTGTGCTGTGACACCTGAGTGGCTCAGTGGTGGAGCGTCAGCCTTCAACTTAGGTCGTGATCCTGGGGTCCTGGGATGGATCAGGATTCCTGCGTGGAGCCTGCTTCTCCCTCTGCCTGTCTCTGCCTTTCTCTCTGTGTCTCTCATGAATGAATAAATAAAAACTTAAAAAAAAAAAAGAACCATAGTACGACATGAAGTCTAGAAAAGCTGGCATCTCCACCAATTAATTGACAATTGAAGAATCCTCAAGAAAAAAAAAATGCTTAACAATCTGTAATTTACATTTCTCAGTGGAAACCAATAGTATGTTTATATTATAGCACAGATAACATTATTAGCAGAATAATCGAGCCAAATGAATCATGACTGAAAATCTCATTACCAGAAGGCACCATGCTGATATCATAGACCTCGCATACTTTCTTCTTTCATCTTGTTGCAGTATCACATTTCTCCTGTTATTTAGTAGGTATGCTTTGGTCTCTGTTTCTGGTTTCTTATAACTATTGCTTTGATATTATAATACATTTCTTCTGAATGATGAGCCTTAAATTAATTTACTCTTTCAAAAGAGAATCTACAAACATGGACAACTGTTTCTAATAAATTTATTTACAACTAACTAATGTGCAATTTGTTGCTTGTCAAAACATTGGAAATTATGTTCTTGTTTCATGTAAAATATAATTAGCCAATACTTTCAGGAGGATGTACAAGCAGAGGAAGTATTACCAAATTGAGACTCCATAATCTATGTTTATTCTGTCTTTGATTTTAAAAAGAATTAAAGAAGTCTTATCTTCTATTCAAATGAAATCAGATAAAATAATTTAGCACATTCTCTTCATGTCTGGCTGTATCATTTCTGATTTTATGACAAGCAATGCAAACAAAATCTGTAAAAAAAAAAAAACACAACTACTTAGACTCCACTAGCTAATGAATCATAATACTCTATTCTGATATATATGTGTATAGATGTAGGTTTGTTCAAAGTTTAGTGGTTTTTCTTTTTTTTTTTTTTTTAAATTAATTTTTATTGGTGTTCAATTTACCAACATACAGAAAAACACCCAGTGCTCATCCCGTCAAGTGTCCACCTCAGTGCCCGTCACCCATTCCCCTCCAACACCCGCCCTCCTCCCCCCTTCCACCACCCCTAGTTCGTTTCCCCGAGTTAGGAGTCTTTATGTTCTGTCTCCCTTCCTGATATTTCCCAACATTTCTTCTCCCTTCCTTTATATTCCCTTTCACTATTATTTATATTCCCCAAATGAACGAGAACATACACTGCTTGTCCTTCTCCGATTGACTTATTTCACTCAGCATAATACCCTCCAGTTCCATCCACGTTGAAGCAAATGGTGGGTATTTGTCGTTTCTAATCGCTGAGTAATACAATGGAATATACTCAGTTTAGTGGTTTTTAAAAAGAAAGTAATTTATTTATTTTAACATACTTTTCTGTAATGGAAAATAAAGGTAAATGTACTCCAAAATCTTAGAGCTCCACACTTTACCTATAGCCTTTGGTGCTTAGTTCCTTTTCCTTTTTAATTTTTTAGTGTTATTTTATTCACAGGGTCCTTTGATAAGCAATCAGAAGCATGAACAGTGTTAAAATAAAATTCCAAATTACATAGCAACCATCAAAATATGATCAAAGGTTGGATTACTATCATCAGTTAGCATTTAATAAACATCTACAGAGATCTCGGTACAATCATACCATGTAGATTTTATTTTTAGACAAGATCTGCCCAAACATTACTCCTAGGTCAAAGAAGATGTTTTAAAAAGTAAGCACACTGAAAAAAATTTTACAATCAAAAAATCATTTTAACATAGAATAAAATATACAAAAAGTTTTATTTATAATGCAGAGTGGAATGGGTAACTTTGAAATAATTTAGAACAGTTCTATTTGAGTGTATAGTTTCCATTCTTTATTAGCTGAGGTCAAAGCTACTTCTCTGCTCTCTGGTATATGGTAGATTCCCTTCTATTTTCAAACCCTTCAGGTTTCTCCTCCTCTTCTATAATTTTCTCCACAGATAACAAACAGTTCCTCTTTCTTCCGCCTTCTTTTTATCAATACTCTTCCTCCCATCTGTTAAATGAAGACTTATATGAGGGTTCTCTGATAGGCACTGTTCTGCCTACAATATGGTAAGTGTCTTCTAGTCTCATTTTCCCCCCATCATCTTACCCACAAGAGTGCAAACTCCCATCATCTGCTCATTCTCATATTCAAGTGGGATGAACAGAGGTGTAATATTAAGTTGACATAATTTATTTACCTGGAATAAACAGGGCTTAAACACTTCTTGATGGGCCCATTACTAACTTATACCACATGGTATGAGTAGAAATGAAACAAATTTAGAAACAAAACCCAAATCCTAACCTGTTGTGAACCTAAATGAGTCACTTAACCTTTCAGACTTGCATTATTTTCTATATAAAATAGTGCTGATGATACCACACAGATTCAGTGAAAATCAAATAGTATATCGTATGGAAATGTTAGTGGTAGGGCAATATAATAGGAACCCAGGCCCCCAAATCAGTCACAGGCTATTTGAAACTTGTTATTTTCAAACTGTCTAGTAGTATATGACCCCAAGCAAGTCACTCTAAGTCTAGATTTATGCCTCTGAAGATGGAAATAATATACCTTACACATTAGAATAGTGATGATAATTAAACAAGATCTTTTTAAAAAAAAAAATAGTACTGAGAAGTGGGAGGGAAAGTAGGGAGAGATAGACATGTTCTATCTTGTTCAGTTACCTAGTATTTACCAATTTTTTCATCCCGAACATGCATTTGCTATCTCATGGAAGTTTCATTCTGGTGATAGTTTTGGAAGCTTGCAATGTCCAGAAATGGATGTTTCAATAACAAGTGTGATACTTATTTTTGTATATGAAATTGTGTGAACATAGCTACATGATTCTATCAGAAAATACTCTATAGGCCATTGCAAGAGAAGGGAACTCATGGAGAGGAATACCTGCCTTGATATGTACCGATTTTAAAAATTTATATAGAGGTATCTTACATTGTTTCTGTTTTTCTATACATTTGAAATACTTTGTAGTTGAAAATAATTTTGTAAACTTGATTATTCCTTGAAGAGTAGGAAATAATTAAAAGGTCAAACTGCAAAGAGGATTCAACTTGACATCACAATATGGCTCTTCCCACATGGGGATCTAGAGAACGATCATTGAAGTTGTGCTTGATGCTGTCATATACTGATTTTTCAGAATTTGGAGGAAAGATAAGGAGCAGAGACAAAGGAAGACAGAAGAGTTGCCAAAAGGAAGAATTTGGGGTCCCCTTTAAAGGACAATTACAGATAGAAATTTCTCAGCAACTACAGTGACTAGGTGGATTTTTGCAGTTTAGAAGGCTTTATCCAGAAGATAAGACCCTGAGTAGAGGCAGAGACCTTGACTGACACTCTGGGTCTGAACATTCTACCTATCTGATAAATAGAAACTTTTGAGAAAGAAGTTTCTACTGGATGCACCAATAGAGGAAAGGTGAAAAACTCCATTTTCTTTTGCTAATCTATTCCTATAAAAAATTAAATTTTACATTGAATAACGGAAATTCAGAGAGTGGTGGTGAAGTAGAATGACCTGAGTCTTGCAATGCAAAGAGAAAGAATGGTAATGGACTCCTGAGGGTTGACCAGCCTACATTACTCAAGAGTCAAGAATGTAACGCTTTAACCTGGGATTCCTTCTATTGTTAAAATTTACTGTAATTAAAGAAAAAAAATAAGAGTAGTTAAGAAACAGAAAATTATGTGTTTCTCTCTCTCCCTCACACACACACACACACACACACACACACACACACACACCTATATGCATATACAAACTACATACAGCTATTAACCATAGGATAGAATGACTGAAAGAGCATCTTACTTCTTTTTTTTAAAAAGATTTTATTTATTTATTCATAGACACAGAGAGAGAGGCAGAGACACAGGCAGAGGGAGAGGGAGAAGCAGGATCCATGCAGGGAGCCCGATGTGGGACTCGATCCCCGGTCTCCAGGATCAAACCCCAGGCTGCAGGTGGCACCAAACCGCTGCGCCACCAGGGATGCCCAAGAGCATCTTACTTCTGAACTAATGTCTTACACAGACATTAATAACAACTGAAATTGGAGATCTTCAAACTTTTTTTGTGGATTGACAAGATATGCTGAAAGATTGATCTTGCCTGATGGCACATCAACCCAAAAAGAGAAGAGAAAAGCCTTCCTTGGCAATGGACTTCAAGTAACAATAAACTTCAGTCCTTAATTTTACTAACAATTGATTTCCAGTGTTTCTCTCCATTGCTCTTTTGGACAAATTGCCCATAATTATGTATATCTTGCTAACCTTGTGATAAGCATAAAGTCTCAGAAGGATGTTGAGGGTCAAAAGTTAGCCCTAAATCTCAACCTGCTTGAATTCAAAACAGACAAGAGAGCAGTTGTGGGCTTATTCCTCTATATGCAGTTTGCTCACTCAAACTGTCAGAGAGAAATGAAGAAGTTTTTGGAGAGGATTACAGAAGTCATAGTCGAAAGACTGGGAAAGAGACACCAGAGCTCCAAGTTTATAAAGTTGTATTTTAAAGATTCAGTGATGCCTGAGGAATGAAATGGGATGAGGAAGGAAAAATTATGCACTAGGAGCAATGTTTTCTGTCTTCTGGAATGGGAAGTGAGATGAACAGCATAGGAGATTTGAAAGGTAGCAAACAATCCAGGAGACCTACAGGCCCGTGGTCAATGACTTAAGAGATGATATTAAGGAAACATTATATGTGATACTATATCCTCCTTTGAGAGTCTGTATGCATTTCTGAGTGTGGCAATACTAAAAAGCCTGGAATATTAGAATTCATGTCAATTAAAGAATACTGAACAAAGATAGAGTGATATACTGGTCCCCAACTACAGAAAACTTTGAATTGCCTCGTCAAGAATCAGTTTGATTTAAGGAAATGAATACTAGCAGGCATTCTATTGTGGAGAAGGAAAGGGTAAAAGCTTCACTTGGCCAGTAGGGTCATTATATCAGAGAAAGTGGGTCATCTGGTGGAGGGCATTACCTTCTAATAGTTGGGCAATGAACTATTTAGAGGCTCTGAATGTGGGACAATGTTGTGTTTGAAAGGACTCAGGAGAGATATAAATAAAGGTAATTATGAATCCAAAGGAGGAACGGTTGAAACTCTCATTGGACAAGTGACAGCATTTTCTGAGTTAAGCATGTAGAATATAACATCTTTATCAAGGGATGAGCAGCAGGTATAAAAATATGTTGATTTTTACTTATCGACCTTATCCTATCAACTTTGAAGTATTAGGATTACTCATATAAAAAAAATAAAGGAAATAGATGGTGACAGAGAGTATTGCAGAAAATAGTGTGGTCAGGCAAAGTCTTACTGAGGAGGTGACATTTAAGCAGACACTTGAATACAGTGATGGATTGAACCATTCATATTTTGGGAGAAAAAGCAAGCTGGGCCCAGAAATCAGCAAATGCAATATCGGAAGTGCTTGTAGCAAGGAGTTTAGAGAGTGGCTTTATGAAAGATTACATCTACATAACCAAACCTTTATTAAGGTGGTATAAATATATCCATTCAGCATGAGATCAGCAGGGGGCTAGCCAGGAGTTGCAGTGAACGCAGGGAACATGATGTCTCTGGCCTTTAGCAATGATCAGTGATAAATAAGGAAGCTTACATATAACCATTCAGAATTCAAGAAGGTCATCTGCATAAATGCCTCTGTATTGAATGCTATGGATGGTAACAAAACTCTCAAACCATACAAAGATGCAAGTTTGGAAGGCTTATGGTTAGGTATTTTCTGGGAAAGAAATCGTTGACCATTGTTAGTTGAGCCTATTAGAATTGAAAACATATTACCCTGTTCTTGTACACAATCATATGGTTTTGAAGTAGGTTTCCAGGAGATTGTGATAGGCTTCCAGGTGTGAATTGATATGGAGATATATATATATATATATACACACACACACACATATATTCATAATGTATGTAAATACATACATATATCATATATATATAATAATCAGACTGCACAAGGTGGTAGCTTTAGCCAGAAATAGAAAAAAAAATGTAGTAAATCCATGAGTCACATAGAAGAGCACATTGCTGTTATTATTTAATAACCACCTATGATAAGAACCAGCTATGATAAGAAGAGATGAAGGTTTTCTGTGAGCACAGAGCTTAAGCTACTTAGGCAGCTACAGAATTTTTTAGAAATAGTGATATCTGAAGGATTAGTTGAATCACAGGCATACTCTTACTCTTCTTTTATCCTGGTTAACTCCTACTAATCCCTCAATTCTAAATTTAGCTGATAACTTTTTCAAATGCTGTTTTTGTCCTTCTAATAAACATTATTTATCCTTTGTTATTATATTTCATTGGATCCTATTTTTTTAAATAAAATTTGTTGCAAATTGTAACCATATATCTACATGTGTGCCTTTCTTTCTTTCCTTTTTTTTTACTTTGTCTCCACAGATAGAATATAAGTTCTGAAGTTTAGACACTAATTCCATTTTGATCAAAATACCCCTGAATGAATATTGGTTGAATGAATGGGGAAAAAAAAAACTAACGTGGATAAGAAGTCAAGGAAAATATGAAAACAACAATTATCAGGAAGAAGGTGTAAAAAGCCACAAAAGAAAGACTTACTGCATTCATGAAAGTAAGAGACATTCCACTTGGGTGAAGAGAAATGTGCAAGCAGGGAGGTGCTGGGAAACAGTTTCAAAGTTCAGCAAGCAACCATAAAGGCCATATGGAGTTCGCTTATGCTCTAGAAACCAAAAAGACTTTTAAAGATCAGGGTAAAATGAACAGACCTGTTAGTTTGAAACATGGAGAATGGATTGAAAGATGCAAAACTGGAGCCCAGGAGAAGAATGGGGTAAGTGCAATATTTTAAACTGCTTTAATGGCAAAGGAATGAAGAGAAGTAGAGAAGTGCCCCCCCACAACTTACCTGTGGTTTTGCTTTATGAGGTTTTAGTTATCTGTGGTCAACCACTGTCCGGAAGCAGGTGGTGAATGGTCAGAGGTTCAATAGCAGCCTAGAGCAATGTCCCAGTGCCCACATCATTCACCTCACTTCATCTCATCACACAGGTATTTTATTATCTTCTATCATCACAAGAAGTAGGGTGAATACAGTACAACAGGACTTTGAGAGAGAGCAAGAGGCCACATTCAAATAACTTTTATCACAGTATGTTGTTATAATTGTTCACTATGTTATTAGTTTTTGTTATTAATCTTAATGTGACTTAATTTGTAAATTAAACTTTATCATAGCTAATGTTTGTATGTGCAAAAATATAGCATATAAGGGTTTAGTGCTATCTGCCAATTCAGGCATCATTGGAAGATCTTAGAATGTATCCCCCTCAGATACAGTAAAACTATTGTAAATACACTTGAGATAACCAAGAGCTATGATAAGAAACATTTGGTAATAATTAAGCTATAAAAAAAACCTAAAATTTAAATTAAATGTTTATAAACTGTGAATGGAAAAAGAACTTAAATTCTTTGAACTGATAGAAAATACTAGAAAGAAAAATATTGACAGGTTTTACTCTTACCTAATTTAAAAGGATCAAATCAAACAAACTGAAAAGGCAAACAATATTCAGAAAATATACATAGTTTAAAAAAATATTCATAGTAAAAATAGCAAGAACAGTGTCAATTCCTTTACAATATAAAAATTCCACCTCAAGTCTACATATATCAATAAACTCCAATTTATAAATAGATAAATATGAATTTCACCAAAACAGATCTACAAATATTTGATAAACATGAACAAGTATTCAACATGTTATTATCAAAGACACATCTAAAATCACACAAAAAATGTGTTTTATTCTTTGGAATTATCGACCATTAACTTGATAAAAATTTATAAATCACAAAAATAGAAAGGAATTGTTACATGTAATATATAGTAAGAAGTACTGATCTGTTATAAATGTGATTCATTTTTAGAAAACACACCCTGGTTCCTAGTGATTTTCTCTTTCCACTTTAAATTCCTATAAACATTATGCTGTTATCATATTGTCCCTATGAATAAAGATGATGTTTATTTGAATTCTTCTATACCTTATTTTCCTTTCACTTCTTTATGATGATGATGAAATATTTCAGCCATACAAGAGTGTACATCCTTAATTTTTAACTACTTCCTTTTTAAAGATTTCTATTTATTTATTTATTCATGAGAGACACACAGAGAGAGGCAGAGACACAGGAAGAGGGAGAAGCAGGCTCCCCAGAGGGAGCCTGATGTGGGACTCAATCTCAGGACCCCTGGATCATGACCTGAGTCGAAGGCAGACACTCAACCACTGAGCCACCTAGGTGCCCCTAACTACTGCTTTCTTATGAAGAATTTATAACACAAGGGCACCTGGGTGGCTCAGTAGGTTAAGCAGCTGCCTTTTGCTCAGGTCATGATCCCAGGGTCTTTGGATGAAGCCTCATATCTTTGGATTCCCTGCTCAGCAGGGAGTCTACTTCTCCCTCTCCCTCTGTCTCTACCTCCCCAACTCCTGCTCTCTCTGTGTCATAAATAAATAAATAAATAAATAAATAAATAAATAAATAAATAAATAAATAAATGATAGATAGATAGATAATCTTTTAAAAATAATTTATAACACATATTTTTATACCTGTAATATTAGTCATGGTTAATCAGACCTTTAGAAAATAGAATATATGTAAATTTATTGACTAAAAAGATAAATAAAGCAAAATAGAAGTTATAGTGTACTCTCTTATGTTAAAATTGAACAATTAGGACAATCTAATTGCCATCTTACGTATATGAAGGACATATTCTCTCCAGGGTAGTTTAAGAAAATAAAAGCACTTTCATTTAAGTTGTATTCCTTCCCGTATGCTACTTTTACCTGAGATTTACAGTTTAGCCAGCCCAAACCCAACATTTAATTACAATATAATTAGAATGTCAAATCAAACACATTTACTTGTTTGGGTTCCCCTTAAAGACCTTAAGTGCAGCAGGTGATGATAAATGTTTTGCAGATGTTTACCAAGAACAAACATTAAAACAATGGTCATCCATAATTAATCAAAATTATTCTAAAGAGGATATTTCATTTGCTCATGGTTAAGACAAAGTAGAACCATCATCCTTCTTAAGGGAGAAAAAGAAAGATCATTTCTATGAAATTCTTGCAGATTCTAATTCTTACATTTTTGTACCAATAGGATTATCAGAATGAAGTTTTCCAATTTTAAAATTGAGTGATTGTTCAACCAATATCTTCTCACCTTATTCTCTGAATATTGCATCATCTTCTTCATCACAAAATATCGAAGATTTAATTCTGTGTGACACTGTAACAGAGAAGACGTCATGTCCCAAATATTGACCCTCACATACTATCTTTGGTGCTTCTTTGCGCAACGTAGCAGAAACAATGGACAAAACTCCTGTGGTTGACCCTGCTTTAAAAATTATTTTCTAGTTCCGTGTGTATGTGTGTGTGTGTGTGTGTATTTATTTAAGATAGAGACACGTTACTTTCTCTGAGAGTACAAGAAACTGTGTTGATGATGAAACATTATAAGAAATGTCCTAGCTGGGAGAAAAGCATTATACTTCAAAATGATCAAAACAGTGAGAAGCCACGGAATGGCAAATATGCTGCAGTACAATAGAACAAGCTAAACCTACAGCTCAGGCATGCATTGAGGTGTAGAAATCCTAAGAAAGCTAATATAAAGTTTCACTGCACCGGTGGCTATCATTCAGTCCAACAAAAGCAATCTTCTGAATAATGGGAATAACATTAAGGAAAAGTCATAATTACATGGGTGGATACCTCACACTACAAATCCTACAGGGCCATCTAGTTCTTCTGTGATGCATATTATATGCACTATGGAAGAATGTCTTCCTTACAAATAAATATACAACCAGAGTGCAGAAAAAGAAGACACAATGAACAGTATTGAAATATTCAGTCTCTCACAACTCCGTATCTGGCAAGTGACTCGGGTGCTTTAGGCAGCATTAAACACTTTAATGCTGGGAGGTGGCAATGGATGACTGTGTCTTTGTGAAACCCATTTAATATGGTAATGAGAAATATATTGCTACAGATAACATCTGTGAAGTAATATAGAAGACCACAAAGTGGCGAAAAACAATGACAAAAAGTAGATTTATTCTTATTCCAAGATGATGAAGTTACTATTAAACAGCCTCTTTGTCCCTCTGCATAGAATGAAAATTAATGCCTATCGTGAAAAAATACATGAGGACTGAGTTGGACAATTATTCCTGGTTATTGACCAAACAATGTTGTCATCCCATCAGCCCACCCAAATTACGTAATTACGATGTGTTTTCTAAAGGAAGTCGGAAATCATCACAACAGCTTAATGATGTTTTATATGACCTACAAAATATAGATTCGCCTAGAGTTATGTTTTTTTCCCACACTTACAACAGATCCAAATAACAATAGGAAAGTAAGAGCAAGTTGTAGACTTTAAAATAAGCACACGTCAATTTAGGTTAACTTTATTTTATAATAAATCAAAGCAATCATTAAATTCACGTTCATTAGCTAACTTCTGGATGTACGAATAGAGCCAAGGTTTCCTTTCATTGGGGAGGTGTATTTTCAGGTCAGTTTGTGCATCACACTTTCACTCTCTTCCCTGTTTTCATAAATTCGGGCTTCCTTGGATGAGTAGCCTAAAATCAACTTCTGTTACTTCCTGTTTACTCCTTTTCTCTTCTACCTTCTGACATTCGATTTTCATTTCAAAGCTCTGATAAAGTTGCCTTTGAAGGATGAACAAATGACTTATCTGATGTTTAGCCCACTGGCTTTTTTGTGAGTTAACCTGTTCGGTATTCTCCACCCCTTACCATCACCCACATTTTGCCTCTTTCCTGGTCTCTGTAGAGCAGATCTTAAAGTGTGTCTCTGATTCCTTCAGAGAAAGAATGCTTGGTTCCTTCAGTTAAGTCTTCTCTCTCCACTAACATCTCAAGTTAGCTATGTCCATGTTCACTCCTCAGTCCTCAAACTCTTCATGTCATTTCCATCCTGTCACATGACTACCACACTCATGTTTTTGTAGCTGAGTTCCAAATATGTATGGTTTCGCTCCCAAAGTCCATTTTGCACTTACACAGGGTATGCAGTTACCCTAATCTCAACATGTCTCAAAGAAACTTCAGCATTTTTGCCTGCAGACTTGAGTTCCACTTCTTAGTTAATAGCTTTACATGATTTGCTCAATTGCTTAAATTTGAATATTTCACATTCTCAATAATCCTTCCCTTCTCATAATCCCACTTCCCAGTACTTTAAATTTTATGCTTGTTATCTCTGTTCTGGATTGTACAATGATTCCCTAACTGGACCCCATAATTCTCAACAATCTGTTGTGGTTTTATCAACATCTCTTTCCGAAACCTAAATCTGAAAGCATCACACCTCTAAGAAATTAAATTTAATACAGGTTAAAAATGAAAATTTCCAGATTTCCACCACCTGACTTCAGTTCATATTACAGCCTTATCACAAGACATTGAACCCAATGCTCCTTGATTTTTAGCATAATTGTGTTAAATATTGTCTTTTCTGGTGGCCTGTGATTTCTCGAACACCTTTCATTTCATATACATGTTCCTATTGACCCTTTTCCCAAGGTCCAGCTCATGAATATTGCCAAGGAAACCTCTGCAGAGAGGATTAATTATATTAAATCCCTCAATTCCTATCTTTCTATATCCTATTTATTGATTTATTTATTAAAGATTTTATTTAGTTATTTATGAAAAACACACAGAGAAAGGCAGAGACATAGGCAGAAGGAGAAGCATGCTCCTTGCAGGGAGCCTGATGTGGAACAGGATCCAGGACTCCAGGACCATGCCCTGAGCTGAAGGCAGATGCTCAACCAGTGAGCCACCCAGGCATCCCTCTATATCCTTTTTAAAAACATATGATCTATAGCATCTGTAAAACAACAGGTTTGAATATACAAATCTTATGGGTCTAGTGGGTCTACGTTCTCACTACATTGTGGCCTATCATTTATTGAGTAACTGTGGATAGTAGATACTCAATAAATACTTTTAATTGTGTAAGTGAATTACTGGGCTCCAGTGTTAGTGGTAGTTAAGAAACCAAAAAGCCACAGAATATATAATTTTTAAACATTCTCTTGTTTTACCATAATACCCTACTACCTATTAGCTAGTACTGCTCATATACTTCTACCTTATTAACTGACTCCTACCACTTTGCTCAGTAGTATTTGTTTCTTCAGTGGTTGTTCAGTGTCTGTGAGGTTTGTGCTTAGCTCCATCCCTAACTTTGTTGTTATATGTGTGAGGAGATAAAGGGTAGTAGTGGTGCTAGAATGAATTTAATAAAATGTAAACTCAAACAACTAACATTCACATTACAGCACCTAAGAATATTATGCAGGAAACAAAGAATATTATGCAGTGAGAATTTGGAGAAAACACAATTTTATTTCCAGTATGTCAGGGAAATAAGAAAAACTTCAAGTAGAAATGCTATATAGCCAATCTCTATGATTTAAACCATGTTTTATAATATTGCCTACAAGTACAACTTTTTTCCAAAATGCATATATTGCCTTGTTCACTAGCTGAAATTTCAGGTACCTACCCTGAAAAAATAGAACTGTCATTACAGTGAATGGAATACTATGTGGCAACTCTACTTAGTGTTATCTATTCCTAAACTGCTTTTTTTTTTTTTTATCATGATGCATTGTTTTTTTCTTCTGTAATTGTTCAGCACTTCAGCATGTATGTCTGAGGTGTGGGAAAATGTCAGAATGTGAAAGTATGGCCATCTCTGTACATCATAAGTCTGCATCTATTACACAGGTGTCGATCATACTGTCATCCCATAGGGGCACGCCAACTGAAAATTCCCCTATGCTTCAGTTTTTGAGTAAGAAAAAATGTATTATGCAAAATGAAGAACTAGCAGTCAAGAGGTAAATGCTGCTAAATGTCAATTGACAATATCATGAGCCCTTGCTCATGGGAGAGAAACTATACATTTTTACCCTATGACAATGTACTAACTGGAAGAACAGCTTTCTGCACTTTGATTTCTAGGAAGCAAGATTTTTTTAGGGGAACAAAAATTGATGGCATGCAAATTTTTCTCACTCTAGTTAGGTAAAGTTGTCTAAGTTTTAAGAATAAAACCCAAGATTATTGCTAAATCATTACATTAGTACATTTTGGAAGAAACGTTCATATTTAGAAGAAGGTATGAAATTTTTGATGAAAAATATGAAACTATGATAATCACTGTGACATTTTTTAAAAAGACAAATATGGTTTCTTCCCACAGAGAATTTACAGCTTAGAAAGTTAAAATGCAGGAATAAATATGCTTTTTAAATAATTATGAAAACTCCAAGCTAATATCCAGTCACATCTTATTCTATTCTTTTGGGTTTCAGTTTTGTTAAATTTAGAAATGCTTATCACATGCACAGAGTGATACAGGATACTTTATGAAAGAATTATTCACCAATGACAAATTTTTCATAAAATCAATTATGTAAACAAATCATTTTCTACACTTTTGGTTTAATTCTATTGCTCTGGTTGCCTTTTGTAGCACCAGTATTGTACTCTCCTAAATTATTTAAAGCGTAGAATATATTTTATTATCTGGCCTTGTAGTTCTTCATGAATTTTCTTTTACAATATTGTTTTATTTGGATTTCACGTGATTTTTTTATGTAAGACATTTCCATCAATTGAAAGAAATAGGATTTATTGTTCTAGAACACAATTACCTTTGAATGAATATCTCATTTTTGTGTGATTAAAGAATTAATTAATTGTGTTATTAAAGAATAACAAAGTACCCTAAAACTTAGTGACTTAAAAAGACAAACATTTTATTATATTCTACGATGTCGGGAGGTCAAGAATGTGGAGAGGGCTCAGTTAGGAAATTCTGCTCCATATGGATTTGAGTAACTTGTTAATATTTGACACTGGGCTGCTCTGAAGGTTCCAAGACCATTTTATTTATATACCTAATGCCTAATAATACACATACCTAATAATTCACAAACCCGTAATTCAAATGTGGATGGCTGCAAAGTTTCTACTCTAGTGAATCTCTGGGCCTCTCCATATCATTTTTTTCTCAGGGTTTTCGAACCTCATGAAAGCCACATCAGGGGTCCAAGAGACAGAGGCTGAAACTTCCAGCTTCTTCTTTTTTTAAGGATTTATTTATTTATTTTAGGGAGAGATAGTATGTGTGTGTGAGTAGGGATAGGGGCAGAGGGGAGAGAATCACAAGCTGACTCCGGGCTGAGTACAAAACACCCCCCTACACACACACACACACACACACACACACACAGGGGATTCAATTCCATGACCCAAGATCATGACCTGAGCCATAAACTGAGAGCTGGATGCTCAACCGACTGAGCTATCCAGGCATCCCAAAACTTTCAGCTTCTTAAAGGCGTGGACTGGCATAGAATTGTATATTCTCTCAGTCTAAGCAGGTCACAGACCATCCAAGATTTAAGGGAAATAAACTAGATGCAACTGCCTGGGGCAAAAAAGTGGCAAAGAAGTTGTGGCTATCTTTAATCCACCATAGTTGGCCCACTGCCCACAAATTATTTTCATTCTTCTAATGCATGAAATACAATCACCCGCTCCAAGACTTCCAACCTCCTATTCCATTAGAGCATCACATTAAAATGGTGAAAAAGGGAATTCCCCCTTATAAATATATGGTACCTAATAGAATATATAAGACAAGACTGAAATGCAACCAATATATCATTCTTGGAGTAACAATGGATATTAAATTATTAAAGCACTTCCAAAAATGAGCTGAACTCTTTCACTATTCCTTCTTGGCAGACCTATTCCCAGAACCTAGGTATTCAGTCTTGATTTTCACTATTCACACTCTTAGCACTGTTCTTAGACCAGAAATCCTGTGGTATAGAAGCTAGGTTTTCCCTAGCTCATATTAGGTTGCTAACTTGTCAATATGTAATGTGTTGAGGGTGTGTTTTTTCCTGCCCTTTCGTGTGATGTTCTCTGGTCCCATGCCAAGGCTTTTGGATGAATTCCCCACCCCCTTCTGAAACCTTGGCTATGACACGTACAAAACAGCTCTGTGCCCCTCCATACCGTGAAAGAATGAGAACTCAGAGGACAGCATGTTCTCTGCTGCTTTTCTACTTGTAAATTATCCCCCCCAAATCTGTATGCCTATACTCTGTGGCAGCACCAAGGAAAGTCAGTGGGCCACCCTCCCTCATACAACCATACCGTTCAATGAAAAAAATAGAGTAGCACCATTCTGTCATTTTTGCATCCATTTATTTTTTTTAAGATTTTATTTATTCATGAGAGACAGAGAGAGAGAGAGAGGCAGAGACACAGGCAGAGGAAGAAACAGGCTCCACACAGCGAGCCCGACGTGGGACTCGTTCACGGGTTTCCAGGATCAGGCCCTGTGCTGAAGGCGGCAGCACTCAACCGCTGAGCCACCAGGGCTGCCCATTTTTGCATCCATTTAAAATAATTTGGTTTATTTGAAAACGGAAAATATATAGCATGTTCCATGAAAAATGAGAATGCATGGACTTCAGCAGAAATAATGCATATCCTCCACTGTTGTAGAAAGACCCAGACTTTGTAAAATTCGTCGTCATTAAAAATTTAAAAATCCAGTAGTGCATCTTGTTTGCCAAAAATCCCAACATTAAGTCTGATACAAAATAAGTTTTTAGCTAAATTTATTTTGGCAGAATCTGCATGAAAATCACAACGTGGAATAAATAATATCACTTTTGAAAATACGCATTTATAATCTTATCAACTTATCTACAACTTAGTTTTTAACATTTGTACTTCAGTCTATAAATCTGGAGTTTCTCTAGTCAAAAATTCAAAAGCTACGTCTCTGGAAAATGTGTGACATTTTTTAGCAACATGAAGTAGCTTCTGACAGAGCCATTTACCATCCATTAATTACAACCCACACCGCCCATGTCGTTATGTGAATTGAGCTGAAAGACCTGACCACCTGCTCATCCATACAGAGCAGATCAGAGCTATGTCACTTACTGAGCACTTCATTAAATTATTCTTCCATTATTACAAACATAGGACTTTAAAAGATGGTTCATTTTTTAAAGTCCTATGTTTGTAATAATGGAAGAATAATTTAAGAACCATCTTTGGGAAAACCCAATTAAAAATTTTCCTTTGCTCTCATCCAACTAGGATTTAGATTTCTGGATAATCAATCATTTTAAATGCACATTTTTGGCTAATTGTAAAAAAAAAAGTTCCTGTTCTATTACTCTACCTGACAAGTTATTGTTAAATATGGGAGAAATCATTGATTTTTAAATTCTTATTTTAAAACTATCATGTTACTGATCTATCATTTATTCCTGAGGATATTTGAATCAATGTTTTGCCCTTTCTAGATAGAATACGTGGTCTTAAAAAAAAAAAAAGGAATGATAGAATTTTTCCCCATTGTAGTTGTATTATTTTATTTCTTATCTTATTACACTGGATGAAAATTCAAGATTATTACAAAATCAGAAACAATTTTTAAAATTAAATGGGAATGACGGTAGATATCATTATGACATGAACACTTATTCTTCTGTTCATATTTTATTAATGACATTTATCAATGTTATATACTTAATTTTTATCAAACTTTTTTGATAATTTTTTGATAATTTTTATCAAACTTTTATCATCTACTATATAATTATATTTTTCCTTTTGACCCATGATTAAATGAATTATGTTTATATATTGAAACCTTAACAGACTGATTGCATTATTCTTTCTGAGAATTCACATAAAAAATTGCCATGTGACTATATATATTGCTGGATTTTTTTACTAGTTTTGTTCAATATACATATCTTACATATATCTTACATATATGTTATACATATATATATATATAAAACTAAGATGCTTCCTTTATTTTATTATTTTTTTGAGAGAGAGAGTGGGTGGAGGGGTCGAGGTGGAGGGAGAGAATCTTAGGGGGTGGAGCCTGATGGGGGGCTCCATTCTAAGATCCCGAGATCATGACCTGAGCCGATGTCAAGAGTGGAACACTTAACCAATGGAGCCACCAAGGTGCCCTTAGGATGTTCCCTTTAATGTTCAAACATGACATTTGTGTTTAATGGGGGGTTTTTGTGTACAACTCTTGTGAAATTTTGATAGCAGAGATTTCGTACCTTTATAAAATGACTTAGAAATTTTGTATTCTAGTCTGTGCGTTAGAATACCTTTACAATATTTTTAAATAACTCTTAAAAAATTTAAAGTGTAAGGAATTTTAAAATGTAAAGAGTTTATCCTAAAAAATATCTGACTCTGGTGATTTATGTTTTATAATTATTAGATAAATTACTTTATTATATGCAGAGCTATAGTTCTAGTTTCATTCTCCACTTCTTCTGTAAGACCTACTGATTATTTTCATTTTCTAAAAATCTTCCATTTATTCTGATTTTTCAGATGCTTTCTGAAAATATGTGTACTAAATAGTTCAATTGCAATTCTATAAAATTTTTATTTTAGATTTGTGCGTTGGTTTTATTTCTTTTCCTCAAATTAACTATGAGTTTACATTTAATGTTGATGAAAGAAATTGTTTTTAATTCTGCTTATTTACTGATTTTTAATTCTATCACTATTATTTTCTCTTTCCTATTTTTGTTTGGTTTTGTCTGTTTCACACCACAAATTCTCCTTTGTGAATGGTTAATTTTGACCCTTGTTTTCATTAGTTGAGTCTTTGAGTACAGATGGTCTCCAACTTATGGTGATTCAACTTACCTTTTTTTTTTTAATTTTATTATGGTGTGAAAGCAATGTGGTTTCAGTGGATACTGTACCTTAAATTTTGAAGTTTTATCTTTCCCTGGGCTAGTGATATGTGATACAATGCTCTCTCGTGACACTGGGCAGCAGCACCCAGCTGAAGCTACCAGTCATGTAATAAATCATGAGGGTAAACAGGCTAATGCAATTTCAATTGTTTTGTATATGAATAGTCATTCTATTTTCACTTTCAGTACAATATTCAATAAATATCATATTTAGTGCTTTATTTTAAAATAGGCCTTGTGTTAGATGATTTTGCCCAACTGTAGACAAATATAAGTGTTCTAAGCACATTTAAGGTCAGTGAGGCTAAGCAATGATGATTGGTAGGTTAGATGTATTAAATGTATTTTCAGCTTACAATATTTACTGGGACGTAACCCCATCATAGACTGAGGAAGATCTGTGTTTAGTTTTACAGGTAAGTATACTGTGACACACTTGCTGAATCCATTTACACTTTTAAATCTCTTTACTGCTCTACTACCACCACAATCCCTACAAGAAAAGCAAATTGTCTAGTATTTATTTGATACATTTTTACTTCCGAACTCTTTAGATTGGTCTACTTTTACATGACAATATGAGGGAATATATTTTAGTTCAGTATATTTCTACCTGATGATTGATTCTCAATTAACTTTCTTTAACACAAAGTAAACCTTGATTTATAGAACCATCTTCACACAGATTATTCTTATTTTTTCCAGTTTCTTCAAATTTTGTTCCTGTTCAGCTTTCTCTCTCTTCTCCAGTAAAATTTATAATCTCTTACATTTTTCTTACCCAATGGTGTAGATTCAGTTATCTGAATCTATATTTTATCTCTGTTATTATTGGTTTTCTTTTGCCTTTCTTCTTAGGGGGACAATGATGAATTCAATTTATTATTTTACTAATTTTTCCATGATATCTTTATTCTTCTCCCCCTTTCCCTCAAACATGTTTTCCTGAATTTTATTAGTAACAAAAATATTTCTAACATATATTTCCCTTGTGATCTTTCTTCCCCTAAAGCATCTACTTATGTTTGGATGCTAGTATAATTTCTATTTTGTGCTCTCTAGTTTTCATATTGTTATTTGAGAGAATAAATTTGACTCTACTTATCATTGGGTGAAGCCTAAAGGGCAATAGTGAAAGAGTATAATGTTTTAGTCTGCTCAGGTTTTAATGGAAAAATACCACAGAATAGGTGGTTTTAACAACATAAAGTTTATTTCTCAAAGTTCTGGAAGCTAGAAATCTGAGGTCAGGTGCCAGCATTGTTTGTGTTCTGGTGAGGATCCTCTTCTTGGCTTGCATATGGTTGTCTTCTTTCTGTGTTTTCATAAAGCAGTGACAGCAACCTCTGATTTCTTTCTTTTATTATAAGGACATTAATCCCACTATGGATGTCCTCTCCTCCTGAATTTATCTAAACCTAATTACCTCCCAAAGGCCACACCTCCAAATACCATCACACTTGGTGTTAGGCATTCACCATATATATTTTGGGTGCACACTAACATTCGGTCCATAATATTCCATCCCTCTGCCCCGAAAACTTCATGTCCTTCTCACAGACACACTTTGTTCATTCCATCCCAACAGCATCAGAAATCTTAACTCTTTCTGGCATCAACTCTAAAGTCTAAAGTCCAAATTTGAGACATGAGCATGATACATCAAATGGTGGCATAGGAATATCTACTACTCATCTTCCCATTCCCCAGAAACGTAACTTTGAACAATATATGCATATGAATATACCTTCACAAGAGCCAAAAATTACAGGTGAGGTATTACAGCACCTGAGTGAAGCATAAAAATAAGAAAAAAAATATATTGAGGAAGGTAGGAAAGATAAATGCACACCATCTCCACTACCCCTCCCTCAAGCTGAATTAGTTCAAGGTGGAGGGACATCTTCCATGAGGGAGGTGAAAAAAGTGAGCTCAACCTCACTGTGGACCCCAAAGCCAGCCCACCCCAACACCAGGCAACCCCAGAGTTGGACCACTCCAGAGTTGGACCACCTAGTATCAGGCCAACCAACTCTTGTGAGCCTAGGTGACTCCTTACAAGATCCTTCTAGCCCATGTCCTGCTCACCTTGGCACTTGGCATGCTTCAGTGGCTCAGGGTGGATCCTGTGGCACAAGGCTTCCCACAGACTCCAGAAAACCCAGTCTTCTATCTTAACTTGTACCTGCACATTCCAAAGGCCACAGGCAGCTCCTTTAACACCAGGCTCCCAGCAGGCCCCCAGCTCACTCTGTCAACCACTGGTTCCAGGGGCTCCAGGTGGATTTTGCAACACTAGGCTTCCAGTATAAATCACATGAACACAACCACAGGGCACCTCCCTCTGATCCCATCCTTCTCTCCCCAGTATCTGCCAGCTTTAGGAGCCCCAGGTGGCAGCCCAGGCCCCAGGCTTCCCTGGTGGGGCCCTGCAAACCTAGGTTTGAAAATTTTGCATACCCCTAAGAATACCATATAATTGAGGTTTAACTGAGTTATGGCATGTAAGCCACATAGCAAATGTTGAACATGTTATTAATTATTATTATCTCAGTATGTTAGTTAAATAGTAAGTAGTATTCTGAAGGGCAGCATTAATATTAGTGGAATTGCTTTGAAGTAAGTGAGTTGTCATCAAAGTAGAACTGAACATTTTGCTTGTTGGTGACCCAATTCTAGTAATTAACATTAAGTGGGGATTAGAAATAGATCAGTGGTAGATGTATATGATACCGCCATAAGGAAGATTTGAAACTCCTAGTGCTTTGTAGTGTAAAAACTCAAAAGCTCATTAAAGCATATTAGCAAATCCACATGTTTGTAAGGAGACTATCTGTGATCTGAGTGTTTATTACTCTATCAATGTTTACAACTCTGTTTAGTGCATCTCTTCAGGCTATCATTTTATCTTTAAATCTCCTGAACTGGGTACCATGTTGGCAAATAGTAGACACTCTATAACTACATTTAGGAAAAAATATACTTTCATAAAACTATGCCTGCTTATGATAAACTTAATTTATTAAGAACAGAACAACAATCAATCTGGGAAAATTTGTGTTCTTAATATTATTTTATATACATTAAATTAAAAGAGAGAAAAAAATTTCAAACTGCCATTATTATTGTTGTTTTCTTAACTCAGCCCTTTTTTTAAGGGTTCCTATGAATTTTATGAAGAATAATGAAATCAGAACAAAGTCATGAAAAGAGGACATTCTAATTTAAACATTACAATTCACCAAAGTTTGTTTATTACTTTAATGATCTATCAAAAGAAATGTGGAAATGTGTTAAATCATGAGGATTAGGGACAGGCTAAATGTTACATTCCAGCATTAAAAATAAATGTGTGTATTAATCAATAAAATACCTTAATTGTATTAAAAAAGCTTGAAGAAATTTAATATTATGCCTGACCTATGATGGACATTTGAAATATATTTGTTGAATTAGTTTATTAACACAATGTTGAGCAAATAAACATAAATATTTATTTTATTTTTTATTTTAAAAAATATTTGTTTAATGAATAAATATATATCATTATAGGTCATTACTATTATAAGTCATTATTATTTTAAAATATTTAATTAATTAAGCCAAGTTTTATTTTGTTGTCTAAGGACCAGGGCCTACCAAGAAGTGATAAGGTAAATTAGACTCTCTATTTAGCAGGAGGTCATAGTATAGAGGGAGATAAATTATTTTGGAATGATGAAGTATTGTGATAAGCCTTAGAATGACATCCCTGAGGTGAAAAAAAGCAAAGAACAAGAAACAACGGACTATGGACCTATAAGACTTCACAGATGTCAATGATGTATGAATGGACTTCAAAGATATTTTAGGCCAAAAGTGCAATAAAAGAAACCATTATACAGGTATGAAGGACTACAGTCTGTTCAGGAAAAAATGTAAAATGGTTTTTATGAAGAAATTTATTAAGAATGTGGCCAAGTGATGGTTCTGGATTGATCATCTGGAAACAGTCTACAAAAGACTTCTTAAATTTTAGTCTCCACTTAGCATGAGCTCAATAAACTTTTTTTTAAAAGGGCTGAATAGTAAATATTTTAGGCTTTGTGGGACATATGATTTCATTCACAGCTACTCAATTTTACCACTGTAGTGTGAAACAGCCACATGCAATATGCAAATAGACAGATGCGCTTCTGTTGGAATAAAACTTTATTTACAAAAGCAACAAATGGGTTGTAGTTTCCCAAGCCCTATTTTAACACCTATTGGCATGGTGTAAAAAAAAGAAAAAATAGTATCATCAAATTTTATTAAGAAAGTATTATGGGGAAAAGAATTTGCAAATATTCACTCGATCTTTCACTTTACCCTTGTTTTGTGCTGATCTCAGCCTATCGATAACTGTGTGGCTGGACCAGCCCTGGTGATTCTTATGATTGGAATATGTCTGCAGCAATAGATATGAGTACACTCGGAAACAAGATTTTATTATTTACAGGTTCTAGAGGATACACAGTGGGTCACATAGTGAGTTCCTGGGTAGAGAAAGAGAAAGGAGAATAAACCTGGGGTTCTGCTTTTATTAAGGTATAAGGCAGTAAGGAGGAGGCTACGTTTTCTCAGGCTCACTATTGGTAAATTGAAAACCTAAAAGTGGGATTTAAGCACTGAAAGAGAAAAACAAGGGGACCAAATAAATGGTCAGTGATTGAAATCAACTAAGTTCTATAAAACAAAAAAGGTTAGCAAGGGGAGGGAGGAAGGGGGCAGGGAGGCTGGCTTTTTATCTACTCATGTGACTGGCAAGGTGTTATTTGATATAGCTGTCTTTGATGTGGATACTTCTTTGAAGTGAATGGTTAGGAAATCAAAGCTTGTGTCAGGCGCCTGCATTACAAAAAAGAAAAACCAACTGTCAGAGTTTAACACTATAACCTATTAAATAACATTCTTTTGCAGGCACCTATCTCTCCAGAAGATATGAAATTTAGTATCCCGGGAGAGGAAATCATTACCTTCTGTAACAAAAAAAGTAAGCAAGCTAAATTTCATTATCATTTTTTAATCAAATAATAATTTGAACTGGCAAACTTGATAATAAACTTTTAGATAAGGGAATTCCTGGACAGGTAGGAAATAAAACTTAGAAAAGTTAGCCCCTTTCTTCCTGGAGGATTGTATTAGAAGTAATGAGAAGCAGATCTGGATGCTTAGAAATGTCCATTAGTCCTTCAGAATAAAACTGTAAATTATCTTACACTCAATGATTCCGTTAGGGAATGTTGTGTCAAAAATAGAAGTTACTTTCTTCCACGGTGTGGGACTCTAGGGGGAGATCACCTTCTTGGCTACTGCCCACGCCGGCTCTGAAGATGGCCTCATCCCAGTACAGTGGTACATACATCATGATTCATTGGAATCCAGTTTTGACTTTCCTTGCCTGAGCTCCCAGGTGGACTGTATAGCCTGCAGAAGAACTTCTTGGTGCTCCATTGAGAAAACAGAGAAGATAGTTGACATCAAGGCCAGTAGCCTACCTGGTGCCTATTATTTCAAAGAGAAACTTGACCCCAAAGTCAAGACTGGTTGGCATGCAGATGATCCTGGGATTCAGAAGAAGAACATACCTGAGAAATCTACGTGTGTCACTAAGGTAGAGCTGAGCCTACCAGGAAGCGCCACCAATAACTATATAAGCTCTATGGAAAGAGAGACAGGGGTTCGTAGACTCACAGGAGCAGAGGTCGCTAGGTCAGCTACACCATATCTGCCTCCATATTGTGACACACCTATTTGGGACAGGAAAAGAGGAAAGACAGAAGGGTTTGCAGGACTAAAATTTAAAAAGCCAATCACTTTTTCCCTAAAAATAGTAAACATGTAAAACAGACTACTTAAATTATTATGAAACTAAATTTTCAAAACTGATTTAAAAACAAGGTTTTTTTTTTTTTCTTGTTACATATTCGGTAGGACTTACAAGATTGAGTCAGTTACAGATCAAGTACAAAAGCTCAATTTTCTTTGCACATGTATTTTCAGTATAGTGTAGTTGATTATGCAATTCTGACTTTTAGAAAACTAAACCTGAATGAAACAAAAATGAAAAGCAGAAGGGAAAAAACAAAATGGAAAATCTCTAACGCAGGAAGATCAATTAGGACATTTGGTACACTGTGATGAGAATCTGAACATAAAAAAAAAATCCAGTAAAAGTAATGAAAATAGATGGATTGAAAGTGGATTCTAATATTTTAGTTCTTTTTTTAATTATGTCTCTGTAACTTCATATAAAATTGTAAAAATAAGTTGTGATTAATGAAATATTTTTATGTAACTTCATATTAATTCTTTAAAAGACAAATGAATCGTTTAATTTTCTTCCAAGATTATGTTTCTTATTTTGCTTTATTCTTGACTACTTGTTCTGAAATCTAAATTGAAGTCAATGTCTAGACAATGTCTAGATGACAAACCTAAGCTATATCCCAAAATCTATTTAGCTGATAAAATAATAGTACATATTATTGGATCAATTGTAGGACAAGTAGTAGAGATTTAGGGAAAGAAAGCAGCAGAGGTTGACTCTAGTTATTTCTTGTAAAATTAAGTAAATGATGATAATCATTAACCAAGACAGCACAGGAGGAGTAAGACTTAGAAGAACAAGCTACTTCATTTAGGTTGAGTCATGTCAATTTCAAGTCATCCATGAGATACACTGAAGATAATGGATCTCAGAACAGAGGAAGAACATAGATGTGGTAATCATCCCTGACTGAAAATCACAAGACCAGATGATTCTAAAGATGACTCCACCCAGGAAGGCATCTGGAACAAGAAATTGGCCAAAGTGCAACAGACAGAACCACAATTTATTGTATGGTAGGAGAGAGATCTGTTGAGAACCCTAAGTAGTTGCATTCATAATAATAAAAAAAAAAACCAGAAGAGTAAGCTCCTATGATGCTAGGGAGAGGAGAATTTCATAAAAACAGTGGATATATCAGTAGCAATGTCAAGAACTAACAGGAGGTCACATTAAATGAAAACTTACGCCTTTGCGTGGAAGACTTCCAGAGAATTCTGGACTGTCAGTCAAAAGATGTGAATTGATTTGGGGAAATGGAAACTTTTTGTTCTTGTGTTTGTTATTTTCAAAGAGTCTGGAAGTGAAGAGAAACCAAAAGAGAAAATAATAGATAAGGAGGGAGTCCGAGGCAAAAGGAATGTAAAGAAAGTTTCAGAAACAGATAAATTTGATCTCAGGGCACCAATGGAAGTTAAAACTTCGAGCAGTATATTTGTTCTGTTTATTTGCTCTGGGCCAAGGTGAGCAAGGAAAATGTACAGAGTAAAAATTTGGAATAATTGCTGTAGGAAACACGCAAAAGGCTATGGATGAGTACACATGTTGGCAGGACGGCACTGTATTGGAGGTGATATTTTGAAACCATCAAATTATAATTATTCCATTCTGAGTTATTAGTTAATTATCCCCTCAGCAGGCTAAAAAAAGGGATATTCCATTTTAAGAAACCAAAGTGAGAAAAAATTCTATGAAATTTTTCTTGAGTTAATCTCATTTCCTTGTGAAAAGAATGGTTCACTGAGATGTTTATCAGCAAACACTCAGAAAAGAAATCTTTTTTTTCAAAAGGATCTAGAGGAAAGAATAAGAATTATATTAAGGACCTGATAAGCTTCAGTAAAATTAGTATAAACCCAGCTGTATTATTTAGCAAAATTTAAATTAGTTCAAAGCTTCTTAGAATTAAAAACCATTTTTAATCAAGTGTGTCTTATAAAACTGGAAGGGGTGTATTTACCACCTGCAGAGGTAGTTCTGTTAAAATAGCACTCTTGATAAAGAAAAGGAGACTTTCATTAAGGAATACTTGAAATCAAAATCGAATGATATCCAACAATAGCTACAATATTATTCTTTATTTTTATTTGTATTATGGAATTTTGGCATGGTATAGTTTTTAAATTTGGATTTGACCTGAGAGAGTTTGGGTTCAAATTATGGTTTGACTCCAACGGTCCTTTTTTTTTTTTTTTATGTTCAGCTACAATACTTCAGTGGTTAAAATCAATTGTTTATGTGGCTGTGTTTGCATTAGACCATATTGAGACAGTGGATTTCATTTGGCTTTGTTCTTTATCTCTATTGGAATAAATTACAGCATGAAAGAATAGGTAAGTAAAGTGTTTGAAGCCTAACTGGTGCTAAATAAATGACACATTATAGTTATTGTTTCTGTACACATTTTTCTATCAACTCTTAAGTCATCTTTATACACTACAGTCTTTATCTTTATTTTAAAGATCTTTATTTACTTAGTCAGGAGAGACACACAGAGAGAGGCAGAGACACAGGTTGAGGGAGAAACAGGCTCCCCAGCGAGGAGCCTGATGTCGATTCAATCCCATGATTCCAGAATCATGACCTCAGCCAAAGGCAGATGCTCAACCACTGAGCCACCCAGGTGCCCCTATAGTCTTTATCTTTCACGTTTTAAATATAGGGAGAGTTTTCTTCCTACAATAGAGAGGTAATTAATTACCTCCTTTACAACCCTAAACTGACTAATGAAATAATCCACATATAGTATTTTTAGGATCCATTCAACTGATCAGCTAACATGAAAAGGTATAAATTTCCTCTTGTGAAAACCATGACTTCCATTTTGCAACTAGGAAGTTAAGAGAATCACATGATTTAACACAGAGAGTGGTGTTAAAGCAAAAAGTAAGGACATTACAGAAATCTCCTATCTTTCTAAAATCCTTCAAGCCCTTCCAAACTACACATAAGCTTTTCTTCCTTCAGAACAAATGAATTGCAATTAAGTGAAAAAGCAACCAACGAAACGTTTACTTTGTATAGAGACTTGGTATACCTAATGAGGAATTTATTATATTCTTATAATATGCGAGGCTCTTTTTCCTAAAATAAGCTTATTTTTTCTTTTTGACAGGAAAGCATATTCACTATTTTTAACTTGATTTTCTTAGAAGCAAGCACAGTAAGATGTCTACATACGAGTCTCTGTACTCACACTGAAACACAAAATACACAACACATTGCACATGCCACTTTAGAGTCGTACTTATTAAATTTCATTTCTGGAACAAGATCTAGTTGAAAGCTCCGTTCAAGGAATATTGCAATTACAGTTTATGTTCAAACCACAACAGAGGAATTCTAATTCTCTGTATAAGTGGTTATATGGCTGGTAGTGCAGATGTTATCCTCTAGTGAGTACTTCTCCCAGAAGCTTCTCTCAGGGACTGTCTTACCTCTCCCAAAGGAAACGACAGCAAAAACAACAGCACAAACTAACTATGGACTGACTGGAAAACCAAGTAATCTCATTTGCTTGTGAATGCAAGATTTTTGTTGCTGAAATGTTAGGAAGCTATGTCACTACCACTATTGTACAGAGGATGTAGTAGTCCAAAGCAAAACTTCTCTGCTGGTTCTGCATTGTTTTTTGTTTGTTTTGGTTTTGTTTTTGTATTTTTGTGGAATGGCTAGTATAAACACCATGTAAGCCTTGCAGTATGTGAGGAGACAAGGTATTAATCAATGGGGGGGGGGGGGTACTCATCCCAAATTAGACCCCCTGTGGATTCTGAAAGTATTTTCAGCAGAGCAAATTCGAATGCCTCTGGCAGTCAAAGGGTTTTGGTATGTTCAACTCAACTGCAATTTTCATTGAGTGAGGAGAGGGTGGCTCCGGAATGCTTAATGTGGCAACATGTCGCTGCTAAAAAGGTGTAGATTCTGTTGTTTATTCCTACATTTATTTTACCTGACAGAACCCTACTTCTATCCCAGGGTGTTAAAGTCATGAAACGCAAGGAGCGTCTGTTTTTTGGCAGTTAGACAGACTGCATATTTACGAATAGAGCCAAAAACAAAAGACAACCAAAAAATTGGCACAGTTCTCAAATGGTGTTGTGGTAAGTCAGCTCTGAACGTGGTCTAACGTGTAGGTGACCATAATAATGATCAGATTCATTTTTGCCCTCTGTCATCTGACCATTTGGAGATTTCTTTCTATTTTATTTTATTTTATTATTTTATTTTTTTGGGGGGGATTTCTTGAAGCAATTTATGCCATTGCAATAGTATCAACTATTTCCATTACTACAATTAATCCCTCAACTAGGTTTTATCTTTTTTTTTTTTTTTCCAGAAATCAGGGATTAGCAGCTGACAACTGAAATAGAATGAGAACTGCTTGATCTCGGGTACCTGCACTGAATTTGCAGAGTTTAAGGTAATTGAGATATTTGACCTATAAACTCAAGATTATGATTAATTCGTTAATTAATTAATTAATTAACTAATGGCATTCTCTACCAAATTTTCATGGGTGTGACTTTCATTACACCATTTTAACCTAATTTAGGGTGTGGGGATGGGTTGAAGGAAAGGAATGAGAGAAAAAGAGAAAGTAAAAACAGCATGTTAGTCATTTATAGAGAAAGCAATCACAATGGAAGGAAAATGCACCAGAGTTCAGTCATCTACCGATTTAGCTCTTCCCATGTATAAATACCATACAAGCCTTGCAGTATTTTAGGAGACAAAAACCTTTCGATTTCAGTATGTTGAAAAATATCAGAATATTATAGTCATATAGAGAATATTTGACGAATAGGGGCACCTGGGTGGCTCAGTTTTAAGCATCAGCCTTTGGTTGCGGTTATGATCTCGGGGTCCTGGGATCAATCTCTGCTTGGTGCTCCCTGCTCAGCGAGGAGCCTGCTTCTCTCTCTACCTCCCCCTCTCCCCTGGCCCATGCACTCTCTCACTCTCTCTCAAATAAATAAATAAAAACTTTTTTAAAAAGAATATTTGGCAAAGAAAATAAATATTTACTATGTGATGCGGTGTCTGAATATAGGAAAAAAGCACAAATAAAATTCAGGGGGTATAAATATGAACATTTAGAAGGTATACAACTTGGAGTGCCTGAGTGGCTCCGTCAGCTTAGCATCTGAATCTTGATTTCAGCTCAGGTTATGATCTCAAGGTCCTGAGATCAAGCACTGCATTCGGTTCCATGCTGAGCGTAAGGCCTGTTTAAGATTCTCTCTCCCTCTTTCTTTACCCCTCCCTCTTATGCTCTCTCTCTCTCTCTCTCTCTACAAGAAATAAGGGAAAGCATACAACTTTTAATTAATACCTACTTTAATTGAAATAATAGTAGAAAATTGAAAATTGTATTTTTACAGGATATGAGGTGATTTTATTGCTTATATTATCTATAAATACTGCATTAAACTCTGTAGCTATAGCTATGTTATTAATGTTTTACAGGTCAATTTTCAATTATAAGATATATATATATCTGATACATATATATATATGATACATATATAGAATTTGCATATCTTATACATATATATATATATGATACATATGTAGAATTTGCATCATTGCATTTATATGAGTTACTGCAGAGCCAGGTGGTATGATTGGTCCCAAAGAAAATAATTTACTTGGCCCGAGAAATAAACTGCTCATGTTACAGAAAATATCAAATTATTCTCTTTTAATTTTTATGTAATTTATTTTACCTCCTTTAGACCACACAGAATTTCCATTGGCTCTTCTGTCCTATTTCCACTGAATTCTAAATCCAATGTTTGTTATTTCCATAGGTGTTAGCATTTGTAGCCCTTAATAAAACTTTTAATATTGCAGTTATTGTTAGATGGCATTCGATGTTGTTGCTGCTGTTGTTGTTTTTAAGATACTCCTAAATTAAACTCTAACTCCTCTTAAGAGTCACTTTAAAAGACTTGTCTCTGCCCATTTGGCAGAAAAGCTTTGAACACAGAGGGTTTTTTTTTTTTTTAAGATTTTATTTATTTATTCATGAGAGAAACAGGGAAAGAGGCAGAGACATAGGCAGATGGAAAGACAGGCTTCCCATGGGGAGCCCCATTGGGGACTCAATCCCAGGACCCTGAGATCACTACCTGAAACAGAGGCAGATGCTCAATCACTGAGCCACCCAGGTGCCTTGAACACAGATATTTTTATATGAATTTTTTCTGAAAATTACCAAACCCTGATACAATTTTGGACCTTTCTTACAGATCCTTTTATGACACAAATACAAAATATTATATATATTTTTTGCTAAACATATCAATATATTTTATAAATGTTTTCACGTCCTGAGATATTTTATTTTTTAACTCCATATTTGTCTTTCTTTTGTATTTTAATAGTCCATAATTTGGTTCTAAACATTTAGATATTCTCTCAATTTTAACTTCATGATCATTGAAGCTTAATTGGTAGGTGTGTGGTTATGTTACAAGACCACCTGGATTCAAAGTGTGGCTTTGAGTTCCTGGATAATGTATGGAATTGTTGAATCACTATCTTGCACACATGAAACTAATATAACACTATAAAAATAAGTAAAATAAAATAAAATAAAATAATAAAATAAAATAAAATAAAATAAAAAACAAAACTACTCATTACTAACCATATAGTCTTATGTTAATTAGTTAGTCTTTCTTTCTGCTTTAGTTTCCTCATTTGTGAACTGGAGATGGTAAGAGTCTCACATTCATAGATTGTTGTGAGATTGTATGAATTAAGAATATATCAAGTATATGTAATAATACCGAACCTATTATAACCACTAAATAAACCTTATCTATTTATCTGATCAAGGAGTTGGTTTTTAACCCTGGGAATATATTATCCAGTTTATTTATTAGTTTTTTTCCTATTTCAAAAGTCAAGTAAATTTTCCTTGTTCTCTTTGCTCTGTCCTTTGTTACAGGTAAGTCTATTTTTCAATATATGTTTTGGCCTACATAATCTCTCCATAGAAATTTGTTAAAAAGTAGGAATATGTTATTTCCAAACTCTCTTCCCGAATAATATAATATCAATGTGGTCTTTTCATGTCTTTTTGTTACTCTATATATGTCTGGTAAATTTTGGTTTTTTGGTTTCATTTTTAAAAAAGATTTATTTATTTATTTATTTATTTATTTATTTATTTATTTATTATTAGGGCGGGGAGAGAGAGAGAGAGAGAGATGCAAGGGGAAGGAACAGAGAGAGAGAATCTCAAACAGACTCCTACTCAGCTCAGAGCCCAGTGAGGGGCTCAGTCCTAGAACCCTGAGATCATGACGAGCTGAAATCAAAAGTCAGACACTTAACTCTCCTGGATACCGGATGCCCCTCTTTGTTTCATTTTTATGAAAAAGACCATGTTGTTTAATGTAAGCAGTTGATACAGGCTTCTTTTTTCAGTTCGATAGGTCTCTTTCCACAGATTGATTCCTAGTAAAGAAGGCTGATGAGGGGCTCCACACAAGGGAATACCTGTGGGGCAGGATGCTTGTCTGCAAAATGCCTAATCACAGCATCACTCACAACGTAAGGACAACTTCACCCTTTGACTGCAGTACTTCAGCAAATTTAATAAACAGGCAAAAACGGTCTTGTGTGTTTTTAAATTTTTTTCCCTCAGAAGTTATTTCCTTTTCTCAGGCCCTGACACAAACATTTGGAACTTCCTGTGGCATAACTATCACTTAATTTAAAGAGTGGATCTCAGTTTTAAATCAGGCCACAGCAGTTGCTGCCTATGCCTTCTATGTAGGACAAGGCGATGGAGGGAGGAAAGCTCAGCCTGGCTCAGATGTTTTAATTAAAGTTCTGTAATAAATTACCTAGACAATTTCTTCTTCTCATCTCCTGCTCTTTGGATTTATTGACCTTGCACTTAAAGCTTCTTGTCTGAGGTTGCTTGGGAAGGAAACTTTATCTCTGGTATTTGGAGGTACTGTTTGCTTTTCTGTTTCATTTTTCTAAATCCAAATCCAATTTATTTTTTTTATATATTCAGGGAACTAACTGATCAACTACCATATGCTTTTTTTTTTTTGAGCATGTTATGGTTGCACTGTATTTTCTTTTAATATAAAACTCATTATCTAAGGATAATCAGTTCTAGAAAAAAAAGTCACTCAAAGTAAATCCACTTAAAGCAAGAACCAAAATTTTCTATGAAGAAAGGACAAAATAAGGTTTTAGAGATTAACATAAAAGTAAAAAAATAAATCTTGTCAGGATCTTTTGTAAGATTTTCTTCATTAGTCATTAATTTTTTTAAAACTGACATGCTTTGTATTACTTTGCATTTGATTCCAGCAGCTGCACTTCTCTCTTCCATTGCTTTTATGAAATCCTGAAATCCTGCATCTTTCTCCAGAATTTCAATTTTTATTATTAAAAATATACATATTGGTTTACATTGTATTGTGGGATGTTTGAAATATGGAATTGTGGAGAGAAAATAGCTGATGAAATTTTGATGCAATAAACCCAAGAACAGCTGATATTAAATGGAAAGAAATATTTGGAGTCATATCCTAAGCTGTATTTTGTTAAGACAATTTTGCCTCCATATGCAACCTCATGGGGGCTCCACCAGTGAAGACTCTAAGAACACCTGTGTATATATTTCATCAATTCAACAGAATGAAAGAGCTTTTAAACCTTTTTTGTATGCTTATTTTTAATTTTGAAAATTTTGGTGACATTTTCTTCTTTTCTATATCACAAAATCTGTTTTCTGTGTTCCATAAAAATCGAGTTACTAGTTAAGTAGTTAATTATTTAAATCTTGTTGGATAGTTTTTCTTACCATCCTTTTTATAATACTATTTCAAATTAAACAAATGATGTTTTCAGTATAACAATTCAGAGATAAACTCTTAACAGTGATTCCTAATTTTAACATGTTATTTAATCATCAGTGTTCACTATTTACAATTTCTATAAAGGTCTTATATATACACATATTCTTTGATGCACACTGAATTTAAAACACCCTCACTTGCAGGATGACACACCCTAAGATGTTTTATTGAAAGATTTCCCAAACATTTGCTCATAATAAGTTATTTTAAAAAATATATATTTATTGATGTGCCTGGGTTGCTCAGTCCACTAAGTAGGCTCTTGATTTCAGGTCAGGTCATGATCTCAGGGTCCTCGAATCAAGCCCCCATGTCAGGCTCCCTGCTCAACGGGGGTCTGCTTCTCCCTCCCCCTTTACCTCTCCTCCCTGCTCCTGCTCTCTCTCTCTTTTTCTCTGTCTCTTAAATAAATAAAACTTTTAAAAATTTATTTTTTTCTCCATGAGGGGCTCTAATCCCAGTATCTGGGATCAAGGACCAGAGCCAAAGGCAGACACTTAAGCAAATCATCCAGGTGCCCCTGATGTTTGCTTTCTTCGTAAAAGTCTCCCATCCATACAACTTTCTAATTCTCTCCTACTTACAGTTAAAAGGTCCAATACTTTATTACTCTGTTACTTTCTATCTCTTTTTGTCAAAATCTCTTTTTTGTCAAAATCTTTTTAGCTTTTACTTGATTAAAGTACATCTCGTCTCTACCAACAGATATTCTCTGCTTGCGTATCTGCAAGAGTGCAGGAAGGATCCTGGTTTAGCTATTCTATTTTCATTGCTTACTCTTACACAGATTAATTTATTCTATATTTTATCCAGAGCCTTTCTTTAATATAAGCCCATGATCAAGTGGTAACAAAGACTGTTCTTTCATGGTGTGAAACATAGTAAAATTTCTCTGCTACTTACAAGATTTGTAAAAATCAGTAACTCACTTGTTAGTCATGAAAGAAACCTGCCCGTGTTAATAAAATATGTTAACAGTTTCAGTAATTATTACCAAAGACTGACTAAAGCTAAAATAATTTTTACAAGTTTGAATCTTCATTAATCTATTTAATGTTACTTCAAGTAAGTCTAACCTATGATATGCATATGTGAATATGGAGTATAAATGTTAATTCGCCTCATTTTCTGCAAAATTCCAATTTGATTATGTTCATCCTTTCAGCAGAGAAGAAACAACTGAAGTAATAGTCTTATTCATTAACTAGGATGAGAGAATGATTGATTGATTGCTTAATATTTAAACTATTCTTGCATGTGCATTGAATTAACTCCTCTGTTGATAGGGTAGCTGTCATGCATAATGCTTAGACAGCTCAAATAACGAATTATTTCATTAAAAGAACTGCAGTATCATCATTGTTATTTGTTATTCATACAAATTATGCTAATGATTACCATGTCATATTTTAAGAAGCTTAAATGAAGTCCCTTAAAATTAAGCAATGATTTTAGGACAATAAAGTAATATACCAGGACATCCCACTTGCAAAATAGGGGTTATGTGAGTCATGATTTTAGAAAATGGCTTTTAATGATCACTGTATATCTCATTTGTTTATATATCCTGGAGATTATATACACACAAATGTATAAATAAATAAAATATTTATGTAAATAAAAAATTACTTATGGATCCTGGATGTATTTATATTTATTTGATGCCCTTTGTTTATGATGATTTGTAAATGATAAGCTTTGCATACTTTTTCTTTCTTAATTTATAGGCTCACATATCATGCACAACAATTATGAAATATTTCCTCATCAGTCTGTTGTTCACTCAGCTGTACTAAGTGATATTCAAACTTGGTATCTGGACAAGCTGAAGCCAGTTGAGAGGCAGTAATTACATGGCTCTTCTCTTGTATTTATTGTGTGCTAAGATAAAGGAAGTTCCATATTCCTAAAATTTCAGATATTCAACAGAGTATTCTGATGGAGGGAACAAAACACAGTTACAGGCACTATTAGAAAAGGATAAAATAATTTCTTTCAGTGTTTATCAAGAGGACACTATTTGTACAACATTGCACTAGACACTGCAGGCTACACAGAGATGGGTAAGCCATTTTTTCTCCTCCAGTACTTTATAAATTTAAAAAGGAGAAGAATGATACAGCAATTAAACAGAAATGACAATACAGAACAAAATAAAGTGTGTGACATAAGAAATTATAAATAAATTGCTGTAATGGTCTAAAAAAGGAACAATCACATCAGTTGCAAGGACTCAAAAGAGATTTACATAGATGTGGGCTTTTTAAGGGGGTCTAAAAGGATGGTAAGGAATGACTTTATGGGATATAAATTTTAAAAATTGATATGATTTTAACAGGTAGAGAGGCGAGGTGCTAAAGGCATTCTAATTAAAAGGAAAATATTTAGGAAAACATAAGGCATGTTTAAGGAATAGCAGAAATGCATGTAAGCACAATATGTATTATCTGATCACTGCTTTATTTCACCACCTGATTCTTTATGGAGAAGCAGAATTCCATCTGAGAAGCAAAACCTGTGGAAGATGGGCCAGATATATAATCCTTTCTCAATTCTATGACTACAGTTCTCTAGGGCTTGTGTGTGTGTGTGTGTGTGTGTGTGCACGCACACACGTGTATATAAGGAAAAACCTCTTTTATGATGCCAATCCTAAATTCAAGGTCCACATCTCTGAATAAATACTCAGTATTTTGGTAAGGCTTTCATGCTCAATAGCAATGTGACAACAGCTATTTATCCACACTTCTCACGATTCTCCAAAAATTAACAATAAAGTATATAAATGGAGGAGTAGCAACTCCTTGCCCACTACAGTTGACCCTTGATCAACATGAGTTGGAACTGCCTGGGTCCACTTATATGCAGATCTTTGGTATAAATACATTTCAGTAAATATTGTAAATACATTCTCACTTCCTTATGATTTTCTTTTTTTTTCTTATGATTTTCTTAATAATATTTTCTTCTCTGGTTTTATTGTAAGAAAAAAACATATACATATAACATACAAACATATGTTAATTGATTGTTTATGGTTTCAGTGAGGCTTCCAACCAACCGGCTATTAGTATTTAGATTTTGGGGGAGTCAAAAGTTATATGTGAATTTTTTACCATGTGGGGGTAAATACACATAAGCCCTTTGTCATAAAAGAGTCAACTGTATTTTCTAGAAACTTCCATGAGTATCTACTGGATACAGTGATTGAGGGACATGATTAAGGTGAGCAGAGCAATCCTTGCCTATAACATTCTATCACCCTACTCAGGAAAGCACCTTCTCTGGTAATAAGGGAGGAGACTTAGAACCCTACTATTTTATTCTTAATCTTGATAAAGTAGTGGCAAAGTTAAGTGCAGGGTTATTCAGAGATTATTGAGATGTTCAAATCCCGAGGCTCTGCTATTTCTGCAGATTCTAAAAATTTGGTCACATCAATTTTTTTTTACCCCTTGCATGCAGTCATATCCAGGAAAGACAATGGCAAGCGTAGTGAATGAAGGGAGAAAGCTTTTCTTGCTATTACTAACCATTGCATTTGTTCACTACTCATTTCCTGAAGACCATTGAATTTACGAAGTAGTCTTGATTTGAGTGACTTGTTCTGAAAGCTGAGAAAAATATATTTGACTCAAAAGTAAATGTTACTTGAATATGAACTGAGCCTTTGTTAAGCTAATGTTTATATTACATGGGGGAAGAGTCCCATTGAAGAACTTATACTCATTTGTAAAATTTTAAAAAAACATAATTCACCAATACCAAGGAGGAAAAAGCCATTCTGTTTTCAAATCCTGGTTTTGCTACTTACTAATTACTAACCAGAAATTTATCATTTTATACCAGCTATTTGATTTCAGCTAATGTGTGAATTTGCTATCAACTGTGTGACATTTGGTTTCCTTCCTTATGCACTGGGTAACAAAAATGTCTGTTTACATATTGTTGACATCCACGTTTTACAGATAAGGAATTCAAGCCAAAGAAAGGCTCAGTAACTTCTCCAAGATGACATAGCTAGTAAGTAGTAGAACCAGGTTTTGACTGAGGTAGTACCTCCCAGAGTCCATGCTCCTACCTCTATGCCAAAAGAGGTCAGCAAAGGAAACTGAGAAGAAACATCATCACAGCAGACAGTAAGTGTGAATATATAAAATTTCTAAACTCACTTTCAGAGCTTAAAATTTTAAATCCCAAACTATTTATGAATAGAGCAATAAACACGAATTAGTCTTTATTACCATAGTATGGCTTTGGAGGTGATTTTGAAGAAAAGATCAATATATGTGGCATGGTGCTATATCAATAAAATACACAATGGAAACTATCAAATCATATACCTGAAGGATCACAAGGCAAAGATTCAGAAGATGTTTTTCTCTGTGTTCCTCAGTGACCACCTACTTAGACTGGAAGGAACTAGAAAAAGTCATGTAGACCAACTACCACCATTCTACATACACTGTACCGTACCTATTCTGGGACAACCATTTGAGTAGTAGTTTTTTCTATTGGATGAGTCAACATCTTCTGAGCAATGTATTTCAATGTCATTGTAAAAAGAGTGAGGACGTTGTTCTTAAATTATAGCTTATCGTGCACATTTTCAGATAATTAATGTTCAGAACGTTATGATTTAATGAATTATTTCTGAAAATAGCATATTTTAATATATAACACAATCCTGCACTTCCTTGAAGTCACAGAACAATGAAAAATCCTATGGCTGACTTTTTTTGAGTAGTTTTGAGAACAGTTGGTTTGAAAAGAAAAAAAAACTGGGACTTGGAGTAAAAGAATATTTTATACAGGACATTTTTGATCCATTAGTATTCTAGTTCTTGTTCCTACTATTCTTAGATGTCATGACCTTTTTATTTCCTATTCACCACATGCATTGTATTTAATATAATATATTATGACTTAATTTGAATTCATTAAACCATACAATTAGCTGCATATATTAATATTTTGCCTGCCTTTTTCCCAAAATGATTCTCGGAGATTTACACATTAAAAGCAAATGAAATGTCCTTGACGAAGGTTCAATAACTGGGCCTTAGTAAATATTATAAAAACAATAACTTCTTCATCAGTATGGGGAACCAGTTTCAAAAGCCTGAAGAATATGAATTAAATGTTCTCTGGGAGAAATGGAAAAGGTTAAAATTCATCATTTTAACTGATAGGCTTTCTATGGGAAAATAAGCAATGCAAAGAATACCAAACATAGTTTTCATTTTATAGTCTTCCCAAATACATTTTCTAGGAGAAAAATAAGTTTATTACTTTAATTGTAAATAAGCTTCTTATGATTATTATTGTTTTTTATTTAATTGTTCTAATAAGATACATTTTTTAGTTTAAAAAACATTGAATGAAAAAATTTAACACTTTCTTTTAAATTCAGTCCAACCACGAATTGTAATTTTAACTCCTTCGTGTTTGATGTGCTAAATCCATTGGTTTAAGTTTGAGCCTGTATTTCATGGGTACAAGGAATAGAATTAACTTCAACTGTAAATTTAAAACATTAAAAAAAATAAAATAAAATAAAACATTAATATCTTCTTAGGAGTATGAATCAGATTTTTTTTAAAAAAGAAACTTCCATAATTCTTACCTTTTAGCTTTTGTTCATGTTGGGAAGTAAAGCAAGGAAAAGTTTAAGGTCATTAGCATTCTTCTGGTTTCATTAGAAAAAAAAGAGAATTAGTAGTACTAAACTATGACACCAAGATGAAGTTTTCTTGGGTTCCAACCTTGGTCTGATTAATGCCATGCCAAAGATTGTTTCTGTCATAGAGCGACTCTAATATCATTCATTCCCTTTACTTAGAACATAAATGAGAAAGATCTTTAACCCCAAGACTAAATATCCAAACTCCAGATTATCTAAAGACAACAAGAGTCAGAACTGATATTTGTTTCATAGACGTTTTTGTTGGATTTACTCCTCTTGTCTTCTAGCTTCTTAATCTAGAGGCCATGGGGCCTTTGAGGAGATCCACAAACTGTTTCTATAGCAAAGGAGGAGAGAAAATTGCCTGAAAGTAGTTACTGAAGGTGATCTGACTTTAAGAGATATTAATATAAAAGCTTTGGTTTTGTTCAAACAAAGGGGAACTTGCACAAATGATTACAAAAGAAGCTTGTGAGACCTGAAGAGCCTAGGCAGTGGGATAGAAGTGAGGCCCCAAGGATGTAGAATTCCTTTCATATCAGGATCTATATTGAACCAAGTCAAGTTATGAGATTCTTTTATTAGGGGTTAAGGAAGAACTGGAGGCTTGATTTTTCCAGAAGCATTTTTGTTTACATGAGTGAGAGAGAGAGAGAGAGATTTGAAAGAGTATATCCTTGGGTCTCTTGGGTTAAGCGTCTGTCTTGGGTTCAGGTCATGGTCTTAGGTCATGGTCTCAGGGTTCTGGGATGGAGACCATGTTGGGCTCCCTGCTCAGCCAGGAGTTAGCTTTGTCCTCTCCCTTTGCTCCTTTCCCAGCTCATGCACTCTCTCTCCCTTGCTCTCTCTGTCTCTCTCTCTGTCAAATAAACAAATAAAAAAGAAGAAGAAGAAGAAGAAGAAGAAGAAGAAGAAGAAGAAGAAGAAGAAGAAGAAGAAGAAGAAGAAGAAGAAGAAAAGAGTATATCCTTGATTCTAGTACTAGACCAAAAGCCAAACAGAGCCCAGGGGCCAAAGTTGGCCAGGATGTACAGAGGCAAAGTTTACACTGAACAGAATGTTATTAAATACACAGATAAATAGGAGAATCTTTGGTCTGGACTTATGGAACTTCAATGCAAAAACACATTTCTAATGCCCGTTTTGACTCATTTTTTTTTCTTGCCCAACATCTAGTTTTCCATAGTTTCTGTGATATCTCAGCATTTAAAAGAAATGGAATTTATTTATTAAAAGACCAAATAGAGCATTTAAATCTAGTCTTTTTGTAATCTTATTTTTTAATCTTAGATTTGTTTTCCAAATATGACCATGATTAACATATATACCAGGTCATTACTAACTGTGTCATCTTGAAAAGTTTTCTAACCTCTGAATTTTTCACTTGTAAAATGAGGATAATCATGCATCAGAATGTTGTTAAGAGGATTAAATGACATAATACATGTAAGTTTCTTTTTTTTTTTACATGTAAGTTTCTGATAGCAAAAATACATGATATTTATTAACATTACTTGTAAAGTTCTATCTAGTTTCTTAATTTTACACTTCTTTAATTCTTCAGTTTGCTAGGAAAACCCAAGGTATGAAGTTAATTTTAATGATATTTTGGGCATATCATAATGGCGTAGCCTATTTTCCTAGTTATCTTGGACAATTTGGCATTGTAGTTGTCCTTCACTGTGGTACCAGTTTGTTTCATCCCAGTGCTGGATAAGAGAGGGGCGAGGTCAGTAAAGTCTCCTCAACACCCTAAAGCTATTCACCATTAATGAGCAATTAATTTCCACTCTTGGATGTTTTCATAGTAAGTCTCCATTGAACATGAAAAGAGCATAAATTTTACACTTGAAATGTCAGCTAATAACATGTCTAAATACGTATCTACAGACAATATAGAGTATCTTTTCTTACAAATTTGTATTTATAATTTTTATTTTATTTTAACGGAGATTGAAATAGCCTCATTATTGATATTATTTAAGGAATAATTACTTAATTGTATTGTTGTGAGAGATTAAGTTTCTTAAGTACAGTTATATCAAATACAGTTTAGCTGACTAGCTCTTACACATGGTCTAAGAAAGGCAAAATTAACCACAACATGTCCCATTCTCAGTACTGTATATCCTTTGTTCATACAACCATGTATTTTTCAAGTTCTGTTTTATTACTACCATGTCTATTTAACTCAGTTGGTTAGCACATGCTGCTAATGAAGCTGAGGGCATGGGTGATATCTGTTTTCAGGCCAATTAGTTTTACTCTGTCCACAGACTATAACCCTAACCTAAGGCAAATTGTATAAAAATTGAATGCCCTCCATTACAGAATGGCCAGCACATAGAAAAGTGTGATTCTTTTGTTCCATCTGGAAAAACAATTTACTGTCTATGCCCATACAAGTTAAATCACTATAGTCTTAGAGAAACACAACACATTATTATTTTTTAAATTACCTTTTCATGTATAAATTCTTACTTTTTTCTCAGATTCTTTTGAAGCAAATTAGTTCATTGGTTCTCAAACTGTTTTATTTTGATTAACGCTCACATATAAACTCCAAGTCACAAAGAGGTGAATGGTAGTTCTTAGTGTGGGCATTCAATCTGGATTTAGAGTTATCATCTTACAAAAATGGTTTCAACTTACATTTCATTCTTCAGGGGTCCACAAGTAAAAATACTATTTGAACTTTTAGGTCAGTTTCTGTTTTAGTATTAAGTTTGAATGATGACCTCTATTCATGGCAGTGGTGTATGTTAGGCTTATGATTCTCATAGGGGTGTTGAGGCTTGAGAACTGCACATATACTTCTTAGTTAGCCCTAAAAGTGTGGCTGAACATTGTAAAACAGTTAATAAATCATTACAATCAACAACTTTTAAACTGCCCATCCAAAGCAACTGGCTTGACACGCCATCTGTTATTTTTCCTATAAAACCCTCTAGTCTGTTTATCTAAGGGAGCCATTTAACATTTAAAATGATGTTCCTTTTTAAGGTATGTGATGGGTTGATGAAGACAAGCTTTTGTTTTAATTATCAACAATTTCTGTGATGCGATATAATTTTTGCAGTGCTCAGGGCCCTTTACAAATCAAAAGGAATCCAACTAAAACAGTAATTAATGTCAAATGACTAGTCACAAAAGGCCCTATTTAATTAAAAAGTTCTAATCTTTGATTAAACCTCATCACACATTCTCCTGATTGCAACTGTTGTCTCAAAAAGGAATGTAATTGGGTACATGGTATATTGTCTATCTAAAATGACACCTGCAAATTATATAAAATCACTATGGTCTGCTTAAAGTTGGAAATCACTCCTAAGTTATATTTTTATATTGTTTCTTTCTTTTTGCCACTATAATTGGAAGCCTTGTTTTTCATTAAATAATATATCAACTAAGAAATAGAGTCAAGAAAATTTACCTATGATTTATAAAAATCTGCTAATAAGAATATTTCGGACTGAACTGTATATTTTGAAGTTAAGATTGAAGAGTAGCCACATTCTTATAAAATTAGTAACAACCTGAAAAAAATGCAAATTTGAGTCAAAGTATTATGGCATATTTTGCACTTATATTTAGAAATATTTCAAAATTGAAAAAAATAAAAAATTTCTTTTTTTGAGAGAGAGAAAGCAGAAGGCAAAGGGCAGAGGCAAAAGGAGAGAGAATCTCAAGCAGGTTTCATGCCTACTACAGAGCCCTATGCAGGGTTTGATCTCATGACCCCGAGATCATGACCTGAGCCAAAATCAAGAACTAGACACTTAACCAACTGAGTTGCCCAAGAGCCCCTCAAATAATTTTTTTTAAATTCCCACATCTTTTTAAAATACTTCTCCTGTTTGAAGGCATATTGTCTTTTATTGCATATTAAAATCAATGATTATAAATTCAGGTTTCTTTTATTTATTGCTTTCCATTGCCCTGATTTTATTTTGTGATCATAGTGTTAGATTTATAGTTTCTCCTAGGTTTGGATATAGATAATGGCTATTCTAATTAGGTCATTAAAATAAGTATAAACCTAAATAGACACAAAGGTTTATTGGCACATTCTAAGAGGTACTTATTGCCATGTTCTTTTCTCCATTCTGATGACTAATATCTAAACCATGTGCAATCTAACAACATAATGCTTATTCCAGATTTAATATTATTGATTAACAAACTGATCTTTAATTGAGTGTTTTATTATTATATTTCAACCCACATTGTTATTGTTTTATCCATATCCAACCATCTTTATGCTAATTTCATTTACCATCCTAACCTAACCTGCATCATTCCAATTATTTCTATTGTTCTAAATGAACAAGGGAAGGATTTAAGAAAAGCTGAGGAGAGGAAAATCAAAAGCATTCATTCTGTCTACATTTACCCTATGTGTGGTATTTAATGTAAGTCATTTAATTTAACCTACCAACTAAATCATTCACCATACTTTAAATAAAAAACTCATTTTGTATATCACATGGAATATACATAAAAGTAGAATATGTACATATTTTTCATTAAATTAATTAAAACTATATAAAATGTAACTGAAACTTTAAGAGTACGTTTTTATGTTTATGACAGTTTGGTGTCTCATAAATTATTTGATTCTAAGATCAAGCTAATAACTAAAGAAATAGAAATGCTTTCTCAAGTCTTCATCTTAAAGTAGAATTAAGTCCTTGATTAATTACCATAACACATCTTAAACTATAACATTGAGTCATTTATATGTATGACTTATATGAGTAAAGCAGTTTGCTAAAATTTGTGGATCTGACACTTCAGTAAAAAATGAAATTAACTTCATAAGGATAATTGAAACAATAAAGCAAGTTAAAAGACATATCATAAAATGATTCCAAAATTAATCCTGTCAAGTACTTAGCATATGATGTCAAAACTGATAACTATCTACCTAAAATGAAAATATAAATATAAATTTTTACTGAATTTTGATGAGTCTCTTCTTTGAAAATGTAACAGACTGCTATAATTATTTTATACACAATAAGATAATAAATTCTCTAAATCTGGAGACAATTTCTGTGATCAGATGTATAAAAGAAAAATTCTACCAGACTAGTTAAATAGGCAATGAAGACTGTATTAAAGATTTTTGCAATAGGAGACAAAGATTGAACTCAACTTCACTGAAACAAAAGACAGCAGTTTTTAAATACCAATGTGAGCTAGTGCAAAATTACTAGAGGACATTCCAGGGGTAGTTTGGTCAATATGATTTCTCTGCATTTGCTAATTGTCTCTTGTGGAAGTTAGGCTCTAAATTTTCACAGAAACTGGAAGATGGAGGCTTTTATCTTTCTAGATGATTACATTTCAAAGAGATGTATCTTTGGATGTAGAAAATGAACATCTCAAAGGGGCAGAGGAGAAATTGCAATTGCCAGTTTTCTAAAGTAAATGCTCTAAGAAAAAAGAGGTCAGGGGCCTGGAGTCAGGAAGAAGCCTGTTGAAGTTTAGTCAAGGTTAGGGAAATGTAAGGCCATCTTGTTCAGATGATCTGTTTCACCTTTATTTAAAAATGAACATTTTGTGAAGAGGTGGGACATGATACTAAAAACGGTTGCCAATTTTTCTACTGCTCACTTTGGATTCCAACAGGTCTCTTAATTACTAATACATCTCAAGTGCCAGCATTTTAAAAATATTAGACTTCTTCCAGTTGTGATTCTTATGACACCAAAATTGAACATAGATCATATGTTATAATCACTTGATACAGACCAAATGAATCTTCATAACACCACCTTGAAGTAGATATTTGCATTGTCTCCATATTAGAGCAGAGGAAATGGAACTATAGAAACATTTAAGTAACTTGCCCAAAATCAAACAAATATTTAGCATTTGCTTGAGCCTATGAACAAACCTGGTAGAAAATAAGTACATTTCTGGGCTTAATAACAAAAGCCTCATTCAAATCATGAAAGAAGCATCAACTGTGAAGAGAATTGGGGCTTTGTGGGTTTTTTGGTTTTTTGTGCTTTTTTTTGTCTTGGAAAAAGGAAAACAGAAAAGAGATCTAAATAGCACTCTGTATGTATAAATTTTTCCATTGTATTGATTTGACATTTTGCATTAGGCCATGTTATGTATCTTTTCCTTACAAGATGATAACATGATGATGATGATTGATGATGATGATGATGATGATGATGATGAAGAAGAAGAAGAAGAAAATGACCCTAATTTTCACAAGGGACAATTAGCAAATGCAGATAAATCACACTGACCAAACCATTCTGGATCCTGAGCTAGGTGATTTACATTCAATAGCTGATTTAACACTGATCTGTCATGAGCTACTTTTTCTTCCCAATAGTGTTGATTTGTCTTATTAAATTAGATCAATGCCATTTACTTTTATTTTAAATCATAGCAATAGTAATAGTAAGACATTTATTTGGGCACTTATTATTTGTCAAGACTTGGATGAAGGCTTTTATAGCTATATAATTAACTGCATAAATGATACACAGGCACAGACAGGACTTTTTAAATGGTGTATAGTAACACAGCAAGTAGATGGTGGAACCAGGATTTGAACTGAGGAAATCTAACTTTGTAACCTTCACTCTGAAATGCAAAGCTCAGCTGACTTATCAAATATTTGCATATTCAAATGTTTTTTCCTTTATTAATACGCAGTAAAGATAAATAAAATAGACTCAAAGGAGCATGGATCCTTTTGTGATATTAACTTAACCATATTTACTGAATACAGTTTTAACTCTGCCATTTAAGAGCTCTGAAACCCCAAGAACGTCAGTTTCCTCTGAAAAATGAGAAAAATAATTTCTGGCATATCTATTTCAGAAAGGTTTTGTGTCATTAGAGTAAAATATGTATAAAAGTGTTTTTAAAACTGCCAGATAGAATGTAAATTCTAGTTAGTAATATATTTGTCTTTTTCTTCACCTCTAAATATAAATATATAAACAAAAATAAAAACTGGGCCACTAGATCCAGACAATTGCAACTTAACCCTAAAATTATTTTTTTCCTTAAGTTTGTTTATTTTTGGTCATCTCCACACCCAGTGTGGGACTCAAGCTCATGACCCTGAGATCAAGAGCTGCATGGTCTTCTGACTGAGCCAGCTACATGCCCCAACCCCAAATTTCTATTGAGGAAAAATATCTCATTTTGGCTTTTAAAAGTAAGCAAGTCTATTTAAACATATATTAAAATTAAATTAAACAACCCATTCTTGAACTCTTTAATGTTTTCCTATTTCATATGTTTAAACTCAGTAAATTTATTGATTTAGTTCAATAAATGTATTGGTGTATAAGCAAAGCATTTGATTTAGGCCATATTTTTCTGCTTTAGCAAAATATTCTGTCTTACTCAGACTAATCTAAAACAAATTTCTTAAAAATCAAGCATATAATTGATTTTTAGAAATGCATGCTATTATATGTAAAAATATAAGTTGCCAATAATAAAATTATAAATTTTTATTTGTCTGGCAATGAAGAAAAATATTTTCTAATACCCACTAATGGGAAAATATGCAGAAATAGACATTCAATACCTGGAAAAGTTAGAATTTGATCCTGCTTTATTTCTATTAATTTTATTTTGACAGTTTCAAATGTAAAGAATAATTGCAAGACTAGTGCAAAGAACTACCATGTACCTTCACCCAGTAAGCCCAGGTTTCTTAGTAAAGTTCTTTGTAGTCAAAGATCCAATCCAGAATTACCATTGGACCCCATTATGTGTTGCTGCCATTCAATTGGGAACAGTCTGTCAGTTTCTCTTTGATTTGTCCAAATTTGGCAGGTTTGTGTATTATATGTCAGTCATTTTTTAGATTGCCCTTATATCCTTGCTGCTGTTCCTTGCTGCTGTCGCAAATTACCACAGATTTACTGGCTTAAAACAATACAAATTTTATAGTTCTGGTGGTCAGAAGCAAATGAGTTCACTGAGCTAAAACCACAATGCCAATCTTCTGTTTCTTCCTAGAAGCCCAAGGAAAAAATCTATTTCCTTTTCTTGTTGAGCTAGAAGCCACTCTTATTCTTTGGCTTGTGTTCCCATTCCACCGTCTTTGAAATCAGCAACCTTGCACTAAATCTCATACTGCCACCTCTCTGGTTCTCTCTTCTGACTCCTTTTATCCACTTCTAGGACATACAGGATTACATTGGTACTGAAATAATCGAGCTAATCTCAAGGTTTGTTGTTGATTAACAGGCTTAATTCCACTTGTAAACTTAATTCTTCTTTGCCATTGAATCAAACATAGCAACGGATTCTGGGATTAGAATATGGAAGTCTTTGGGGTGGCCATTATTCTGATTACTACAGTCTCTCATTTTGGGTTTTTCCAATATTTCCCCAATTACTTTTAGGAGGAATATCACAGATGCTGTTTCTTTTTATTGTATACCAATGGGTAGCACACAATGTCTATTTGTCCCTTTGTTGATGGTAACATTAATTATTTGATGATAATAGATCAGGCAGGCTTTTCCACTGTAATGTTACTTATTACCACTTTGTAATTAATAACTATTTTTGTAGTGAGATTCTTGAAATTGTTTACATATTCTATCCTCATCCCACTTTTATTCACTACTTTCCGTAGTGATTAAATTCATTTATGTAACTTGCCTGAATCATTCGAGTAATTGCCAAATGATGATCTTCAACACTATAATTCCCTCCATATTTATTATTTGGCTTGCTAAGTAGCACTTTCTCTTCTCCTTACTTATATATTTGTATCATTGAGTACTTGTAGTTTCTTATCTTATTCAATGGGTTATAATCTACCACTGTCATTATTTTGATACTCTACTGTGTCAATTTGGCCCATAGAAACCTTTTCAGGAGTCTTTTATACAATATCCCTATCATTTGTTCGTCATCCTTTTACCTTCTTATAAAACAAGCTTTTTCAGTCTCATTTTACTCTTTTCTCTACCTCAGCCCTAGAAGCAACAATTTATTCAAGGATACTTGGTTCCTTAATTGGAGAATGATATATGAAAAGCAAGTGGAGACCAGATAAGTTCATTGCTACTGGAGTGTCACTTGTCCCAGTCTCTTTCAGTGGAAACATCCAGAAAAGACATGTATGTATGTATGTGCACACACAAACACACACACACACACACACACACACACATACCTTATGTATTTCTGCATATATGCACGTATGTTAATAACCATGAATATATACCAGTACTTCCAATTCCACTACTAAATTACAGAGTTCACACTACCTCTACCCAGTTCCAAATTTGTCCCTCCCTTGGTGGAGTGTGAAATATTGCTCCCACCACCTCAGTTGTCTTGCATGTAGCCAATCTCCCATGGCTGCTAGTTTGCAGCACCCCCACAGGGCCCCTACACTGACTTAAGCCTGCCTAACCCAGGGCTGCTTTCCTCATTTGAGTTTGCAGGTTGGATTTTTGACAGTGGAAGGAAGGAAAAAGGCGAGCAGAAGATAGAGGAAGAAAAGCTGTAAATACTGTTAAAAAAAAAAAAGTAGGGGAAAATAAAGAGGAAGAAAAACAGTCCTGTTTCTGTGAGAGCAATTTGTGAATATCTATTGATTTTTATAACTTTCTACCTAGAAATAATTTCACAATTACCAAAAAGTTGCAACTGTAATGGTAGCACAAAGAACACACATAAATCCCTTAATAAGTTTACTTTTTATAAACACTTTACCACATTTGCTTTCTCGATCTCTCTCTTCTTTTCTCTGTTCTCTATATAGTGTCTATATACATATGCACATATGTCTATGTAAGCACATATGCATATACATCGATCTGTAGAAACACACATGTTTTTTCAGAATCATTTGAAAGTAAGTTTCACATGCCATGGCCTTTTGGTACTAAATACTGTTATGTATATTTCCTTAAAATAAGAGTATTGCCTTGCATAACCCCAGTAGGGTTACTGCATTAAAATATAACACTGATATATGTCTTTTTGTCTAATCAACTATGTGTATTTCAACTTTGTCACTTTATCCAATAATGTCCTTTACAGCATTTTTAAAATACAGTACAGAACTCTGTTTAGCATCAGATATTACAATTGTCATGTCTCTTTAGTCTCCTTTAATCTGAAGTATTTCCAAAGCCTTTCCATGTGACATTGACATTTATGAAGAATACAGTTCCTCTAACTTTTTAGTAGAATATATCTACATTTGTTATTAAAATATGTGTTTCTCTTGACATAGCTAGTTACTTTCTAATAAGTTAATTTCGTATGAAAAATATTTCCACATATATATAAATATGCTAATAATTGTGTCAGTTTCAACATTTTATGAATAAAACACTGGAAACAATCTATATGTCTACTGAGAAGAAATTAGTTACATATATGATTATGTGTTTACACAATAAAATTCTACATATTTATTCAAAAAGATAATGTTCTGGTATAGAAAGATGTGCTTGATTTATCATTACTGAGAAAAAATAAATTATATAAAGATGTGATTAGTAATTTCATCACATACATGCCCTACTTACATAGCATGTAGGTATTGCTTGTTTTTATAAATACTATGACTGAACATCATATTAATTTTGCTTTGTGCTATTTTTTTTAATTTTTTATTTATTTATGATAGTCACAGAGAGAGAGAGAGAGAGAGAGAGGCAGAGACATAGGCAGAGGGAGAAGCAGGCTCCATGCACCGGGAGCCCGATGTGGGATTCGATCCCGGGTCTCCAGGATCGCGCCCTGGGCCAAAGGCAGGCGGCAAACCGCTGCGCCACCCAGGGATCCCTGCTTTGTGCTATTATTTTTATATCAAACACAAACTTAGAATATCATCCAGATTATATTTGAATACTAATCCATATAAATAAAACTCCATCTTTTAAAAACTTTTAGAATTTTTACTTTTCAGTAGGTTTCTGACATTAGATACCTATAAGAATTTAAATGGCATTTAAAAATATTATAACCTCAAGTATTTTTTTTCAATATGGGACTTTCAATAGCAAATTTTCTATATATCCAGAAAAGCAGTATCCACTAGTTTTTTAGAATATGTCAGATTATTAATTTAACTGATTAATAATTAATTTAACTGATAATTTTTGATAACATATCCAATATAAAGTCAAATACACACTAAATCTAAATGTTTATGTATCAAAAAACTATCTAAATAATGTGTACAGGTTACCCTTTGAATTAACTTACAGTTATTTGGCAGAAAAGGCCCTACGTAGAAATACCCTCCATATAATCAACCAGCATGTCAATTTCCAACCCCTCAGACCATGCAATACAAAGTAGAATATTGCTGCTAATTGGTATATGTTTTTCTTCTGGAAGTGAAAATTCTAACCTTTTACTTGACAGATGTTTGGGTAAAATGCCATGTAACATTTTGAGAGCTTATCTGTGCTCTTTATAGTTGTGTTTATGCTGCCACACATTCAGGAGCAAACAAATGAAAAAGTAAACAAAAGTAAAAATATGACCCAGTTAACTATTTTCAGATAAACATATAAATCAAAAGCAAGTTAATTTCAAATATGTAAAATACTTATTAGATTAAACAAATGAGAGATTAACCTAGAAAGCACATCTCTAAACATTCGGAATATTTGAGAACGAATGATATATAGGATGGCCAAGAGACTAGTGATATAAATAAATGCAGTTCTGTATTTTTTGAAACAAAGTTATAATTCTTCAATTTTTCTTATGCCCATTTTTGTCATAATTTAGCTACAAAATGAACTAATACTATAATAATAGTGGCAACTATTTTTTAGAGTAAGCAATATCTTTCCCAAATGTCCTGTGGTTCTCTGCAAATTTGGGAGAGGAACATCAAATATTTTATTAGTCTTTTTGAAATGATAAAATTTAGTCTCTGGGAGGTTAACCTACTTGCCTACTGGACCAGATGAAACCAAAGTCTTCCAATAATATTTTCAACATCATTAATAAGACATCTTACCCTGAATAGCCCACCCCTCCCCTCAGAAAATTTTAGATATAATCGAGACCACTACTGATCCTATGTACTCTATTTTGTGATGTAATTATATTTATAGAGACTTTGTTGAATAAATTTATTTTTTATGCTTTTGTTGAAAATGCTAAGTCCACATAAACCATTTAGCTTTGGTTTTGTGTCATAAATATCTTAAACCCATTGGGATGAATGCTCGATGTATTCATTTGGACAGAAATGAAGGCAACTGTAAGTTTCAAAGAATTAATCCACACTTCCATAAGAAAAATAGTATTTTATTAATATGCAACTATTCTATATGAATCACTAAAGAAATCTATCTGATATTGAACCTTACATATATTGCGATATTGGAACATAGCTATTTTGTATGCCTTATCTAAGAGTAAAGTCACATAAATAAAAGTGGGAAGCACTAAAACATCTTTTCTCTTTGAAATGTTATGTTAAGGTATACCAAGTCAAACAGGTTCTTATTTCATTTACCTATAAATTAATTTTTCTCCTTACCATTGTTTGGTTTCCAGCAATGCACCAAAATAAAAAGGAATGCTAGTCATGGACATACACCAAAGATATTGTTATTTTACTTGGGGAATAAATTATTTACAATGAATGAAACAATGAAAAACAAGAGAGAGTAGTTATAAACAATCAATTGTTTCTTATGGAACTAGCGTTTTAGAAAACTAAGTGATCTCTATGAAAAAAAAAAGACTTGCCTGGTGGGAAGAGGAACAAAAGCAAACATGGAAATTAATATTGCCTATATGAGAGATAGTAAAGTGATCGAAGTTAAAGTGTTAGTGAGGGGAAATAGTAATATTAGCTTATTTATATATTTTTAACATAGATTATTATGTGTTCATAATAGAAAATTTATAAAATCAAACATAAGACGTCACCCACCATCCTACCACCAGATACAAATGCTTACAACATAGCCTTATAAATGCTTCAGGCTTATGTCCCTACTTATTTTTTATGTACAAATGTGTATACATAAGTTATAAGAAAATTCTAGTAGAGTATACTCTACTTCTATTAAATGCTGCCTACTATAACGTTTTAGGTGTTCTCTCATCTTATTAATTTTTCTTACATTAACTTTTGGGTAGGATGCTAACAGATAGCTGTTGTATAATATACTTATCCACTCCTTCATTGTGGTAGCCAAAATGCTCCTTCCAAAGATGTCTATATTCTAATCCCTGGAAATTAGAAAATTTTATAGGACATGGAAGAAGGGACTTCACAGATGTAAGTAAGGTTACAAGCTTTAATTTAGAGAGATTGTCAGATCTATCTGAATGGACCCAATCTAAGGACATAAGCTCTTAAAGCTAGGGAACTTTCTCCAACTGGTATCAAAATAGATGCAGCAGAAGCAGAAGTCAAAGAGATTCAAAATTTGAAAAGAGGCCGACTCTGATAGTTTGAAAATTGAGAGGGCAATGTGACAAGGAATGCAGACAGCCTTGTGGAGCTGAGAAAATCTCCTGACTGACCACCAACAAGGAAATGGGGACCTCATTCCTACAATCATACACAACTGAATTTAGCCAACAGTTCTGGATCATGGAGAAAGGACTTTCCTTGTCTGCCTAATTCCAGAACATAAAATATATATCTCATTTGCAAAATCAAGAATGAATGAATTGTAGTTCTGCTTTTGTAGATTGTTAATATCACTTTCCGGTTTTTTTGGGGGGGGGGGGGCTCGGTCACTTGAGAGATGATTCCATTTTTCTTGATTTGCAGGAACTAGGAGTTCTATATTACATTCGTAGTATTGTTAGGATGAGAAAGTTGGAAGAGGACTCTATTTTATAGGAGGAACAAAATGCACCAAAGGGAGTTACTAGAAATAGAAATAATTCAGTAAAATCAGGAAATTACTATATTGTTCGGTTACGTTATAGAAAGAAAAACAAAATAAGGAGAAGAAATATGCAGAACCATGGAAATTGCTTATTACTCTGGTATAGGAGTGAGAAGAACCAAGAATGCAGTAGGACTTTGAGTATATGGAGTCAAGGTTTTATAAAAGACTGAAGCACCACTCTTGATTCCAGGTGGGAGTGTAGAAATGAGTTGTGCAACAAACGAAGTCATGCAGCAGCAATGTCCACAATAGCCAAACTGTGGAAGGAGCCACGATGCCCTTTGACAGAGGAATGGATAAAGAAGATGTGGTATAGACATGCAATGGAATATTACTCAGCCATCAAAAAGGAAGAATACTCACCATTTGCTTCGATGTGGATGGAACTGGAGGGTATTATGCTGAGTGAAGTAAGTAATCAGAGAAGGACAATCATCATATGATTTCACTCCTAGGGGGAATATAAGAACTAGTTAAAGGGATTTTAAGGGAAAGGAGGGGAACTGAGTGGGACAAATCAGTGAGGGAGACAAACCATGAGAGACTCCTAACTCTGGGGAATGAACAAAGGGTTGCAGAAGGGGAGGTGGGCAGGTGGTTGGGGTAACTGGGTGATGGGCCCTGAGGAGGGCACTTGATGGGATGAGCACTGGGTATTATACTATATGTTGGCAAATCGAACTTCAATAAAAACAAATGAAAAATTTTTTAAAAATAAATGAAGTCATGAAGGGGAAAATATATATTATTTATAAGAATCTTAAACCGAGCCCAAATGTTAAGGAGCTCCTGGTGTCCTGCAGCACTGTGGTTTCTTCCATGGCTTAGCTACAACGGAGTGCCTGCAAGGCACGTTGTCTTGCTCATTTTCCCATCAGCTTCTTCCCTGAAATGTCACTTGTCCTGGAAATGGTCGAAGCCCCACTCTGCGTTGACCTGTGGGGTTGGGTCATGAACCAATATAGCAGGCTGCTGCTCATCCTATGCTTTCTGCCCACGGGGTGGAGCCCAGGCAAAACAGCACTAGGAGCATAACCCAGAATTAACAATTAACAATACATATATATTTTTTTCATTATCTTTGCAGTTCAAAAATCAAGAGACTATTTCTGTGTTGGTTTTTATGTTTTGCCTGGTAGTCAATGAGCTATTTTAATTAACAAATCTGGCCTTTTCCACCCCAAAACTCATTCCTTTCATATTTTTATGGTAATAGAATTTCCTCATTTTTTCCATTCTATTTTATTTTCTCTTTTATAATTTCTATTATTTATTATTGTGTTCTGTTAATGGATGGCCTGCATTTGTCACTGTGTTCATTTTTCTCTGATTTTATTTATTTCTTCATTGGCCCCTTCCTCTGAGTTATAGGAAAATAGCTGAACTTTTTCGTATAATTTTCCATGGCTTATGTTTTTGGCTTCTTCTCTCTCTAGGGCACATATTTACATTTTCCCAGGCCTTTTCCTCTTTTTCCCCCCAAAAAATTAAAAAATGAAAAATTTGAGAAGTTTCCTTCAGTCTAGTCCAATCTCAACTGTATGTTAAAAAATATCTTCAGTGATTTAAATATGTCATTATTGTCCTTTCCACAATGACACACAATTTTCTCTATTTTCCCTTTATTTTTCTAATGATATTTTCAATGGAAATTTAGCAAGGTTTGAGGCAAGACAGGAATTAGTGACATCTACATGTCACCAATTCACTTTGACGCTAGGACAAGATTTTAGACTTTGACTAATCATAAGTATTTCTTTCGATGCATGTACCTATTTAAAACCAAGTAGTTTGGTGTTCTTTCCTTAAATGTTTTATTCTTAACATAAACTACTTGGAGTGATACCTTAATCTAATAACAGGGCTGGAGATTTCTCTAATCAGGAGTCCATGGGGCACAAGGAGTTCCTTGGGTTGCTTCTTCACAAATGCTCCCTAAAAAATATGCAACACTTTGGGATCCCTGGGTAGCTCAATGGCTGAGCATCTGCTTTTGGATTAGGGCATAATTCCGGAGTCCTGAGATTGAGTCCCAAATCAGGTTCCCCATGGAGGACCTGCTTCTCTCTCTCTCTCTCTCTCTCTCTCTCTCTCTCTCTCTCTGTGTGTGTGTGTGTGTATGTGTGTGTGTGTGTCTTTGCCCCTCTCTCTGTGTCTCTCATGAATAAATAGATAAAAATTTTAATGCAATGTTTTAAATCTGTATTTTTATATACAAATATCTTGAAAATGAGCTCTAAGCATTCAGCAGACACCTGGAAAGGTACATGACTCAAGAATCTAGCTACCATGGGGAGCCAGGGTGGCTCAGTTGGTTGAGCGTCCAGCTCTTGATTTCAACTCAGGTCATGATCTCAGGGTCCTGGGATGGAGCCCCATGTTGGGCTCCTTGCTCAGCGCAGCATCTGCTTGAGATTCTATCCCTCTCTCAGCCCCTGCCCTCATACTCCCTCTAAAATAAACAAATAAATCTTTCCAAAAAGAGTCTAGCTACCATTTTTAGAATATTATCAATTTATACTTGTTGAAATGGATAAGCCACAAAATAAAATTGTATTTAAATCCTCACCATTTTTATGCCCTCCTCTGATTGCTCTTGCCTGTTCATGTGAGCAGTGCCCTTTACCTCTAACCAGGGAGAATTATAAATCCATTGTTCACCAGAGTGAGAAAGATCTCTAATCTCAACAGACCTGTTGCTACTAAACATGAATAGTAAAGTGAAAGGGCTGCCCCCTGAGCAATCTTTTTCCTTCTCTGCTGATTGTGAGATTCACTTGTATCACAATAGTTATAGTCAATTGAGCTTCCACTGCAAAGGAAGCTCTGATCACAGCACAGGAAGCTTTTTCTTTTAAAAAAATGGCTTTTTTAATTATTAAAATATATCTCATACTGTGCAGTGCATCACACAAACTCATCTCACCTCTCTTAAAAATTTAGTATCAGTAGACAAAGCTACTTTTTGATAATTTTCTAAAACAGTTACTTTAGTGTTTGTACCTGAGTATGCTAAGAAAGTGTACACAATTCTTACAAGTGTTCAAGAAAATATTTATACGGACTGAATTTATAGATTACCATCACATTTATTGGAAAGACATTCTGTAACACTCAGCAGATTCTTGGAAGGATCCCTGTCACAAAAGATTTTAATTACCCCTGTTCGTTATTGATATACCTTCAGAGTATTGTTAATTTATATTTCTATTTATATAAATGGCTGAGTAGTACAGTAAATTTTAAAGACTTTCTTTTTTAGGCTTTTCTCTGATTCCTATACGCCAATCAAATCATATAGAAGGGGAAAATAGATCATCCCAACTCATCTAAGTATTATAGCCAATATATTTTAGAATTTATTTGTGTTTTTCTAAGCTGAGCTGGCCAACATTTATTTATTTATTTTTAAGATTTATTTGAGAGAGAGAGAGAGGGAGAGAGAGAAAGAGAGAGAGAGAGAGAGAGGAGCTGGAGGGGCAGAGAGAGAGAGGTAGAGAGAATCTCAAGCCGACTTGGCACTGAGCGGGCCTCCATCCCAGGACCCTGATCATGACCTGAGCTGAAACCAAGAGTTGGTTGTTCAACCACCCAGCTGCCCCAGAGCTGGCCAACATTTCATAAGTACTCAAGTATCTAAGTAATTTTTGTTTTCATAGTATATTTGTTGTTGTCACATAGCAAGCTTATACTATATAATAACTAGTCTTGTTGATAAAGATACCTCACTTTTTTTACTACCAAAGTTAGACTCAAGTTCTTCAATGTTTACTTTAAAATATCAAAAATTATTATATTTCCTTTAGTACTGGTAACTTGTAAATGACCATGGCCTTTTTTCTGCATAGTTTGCTGTCCACTTTTCGAGAAACAGATGACACTGACTCAGAAATCTGTGGACTCTCTAAGAATCTGAGGTTAGAACTGAGGTTTCATAGCTCCATGAATCAAACCAGCCATGGTAATTTTAAGAATGATTCAATCCAGTGATTCCTTTTACTTAACATGACTTTTAAAACATCCCTTGAGTAAGAACAGAAATAATTTTATTGGGTATACACTTGTTTATGCAGTTCTGGAATAGAGGAGACTAAACAAAGGTGCTTCACCTAAAACAAAATTGTGCTGCTTCCACGGTGATGGACGATAGCTATTTAATAGCGCTTGGTTTTCAATTGAACTGCTCCAAATTTTTTAAAGATAAGAGGTAATAATATGCTTAGCTCACTGAAAAGAGGAATTTACATAAGTAGAACATAATTATCCAAGTAAGACCTTGTCGCTGAGACTTGGGAGGGTTAATGATTATGATGATAATTAAAATGCAGGGGATTTGTAGAACACTTACTTGCTTTCTGAAGAGCTCAGTGTACTTCTCGTATATCCTTCTCATACTTCTCTATGTGATAACTATATAACGGGACATTTAAATATCTCAGAATAATAGACAAAAATGTGTGACCTGTTATACCAATAAGTGATTATAAGCTTTTGGGTTTTGCCTCACCTGAAAGGCAGGACCTCCAGTGACAAAGCTTTGTGAAACATTTCAGGTCATCACAGCAAAACTGACTCTGAGGAAAGAGTGCCACCTACTGAATCAAGTGGCCCAGGTTCCCTCCAAGGTCTGGCCTTACACAGCTTTAGAACTGTCCTAACTTGCCGTTAGCTGTAAGAAACAATGGGATTGCTGCACCATACATGAAATACTATCTTTGTTACTCGCCTGAGCTATTTTATTTTAACCATCCAGCAGGTGCATATATAAGTTAACTATTTCATTCATAAACTTTTCATTTCTTAAAAAAAAAAAACTGTATACAAAGATTGAACAAGCCTAACTTTAATGAAGAAAATTTTCAAAACAAATGCCTGGATGTCTCTCTTTATTGTTGCAGTGACCACAAGGGGGAGCCAGCATGTAACTTCTCCTGGGGCAGGAATGTTGAGGTTTCACAATTAATTGAATCCTTTAATTTCTGGCTAAGTCAGGAGAAGACATGAATATAACATTTGGAATTCATGAAGCTTTCTCAGAATTACATATTGCACAATGTAATCCAACTCCCCGTTTTAATTATATGTTAACTAATACGTTAGATGTAACATTTTTTTCATCTGACAATCTTGTTTCTGTGTGGTCTCTCTCTCAAGTACTCTACACACAACTGCACACACAAATTATTTACACCATACCAAATGAGCTTAAATTGTCAAATTTAAATATAAAAGTGTTAATTAACTTTTAAATTTGTCTCGGTAGATACTTAAAAATAAAAGTCCTGAAATATGTATCACTGTTCAAAAATTGATCATTCGTTACTAATTTATGAGTATGTCCTTCTGACTAACATACTTAGAAATGTAAAATACATGAATACTGGTTGGAAATTTAATTCATTTCTTGTGTGAATTTCAAATTAATAGAACTTGTATGTTTTTGGAGAGTTAATCCTGTAACTTTATTTATGACTTTCACTAGGAAGATACTTCATATGTGTGGGAGGACGTCACATATATATGTATATATTATCATTTTATAACAACATATATATATAGAATAAAGAAGAAAAGTAAAATATATTATTTCCTAACAAATATTTTCTAATAGCAAGATTCTGTAGTTTTAATAAAAATTAGGAAAAAAATATTCAATTTGAAATACTGTTAATTTATGAAGATATTTTAGATTTTTTTCTTATTTTGCTGCATAGGAGAGATTGAGTTGTCAAAAGCTTTTTTAAATCATAAAATATTTCCCCTTAAAATTAAGGAAAAAGCCTAAAAAAATTATACTTAACTCACATTTTTATTATAATTTATATTTATTATAACAGAGAAAGATGTTCTAGTGATTTTCCTATCAGTAATGTAAATTCGTCATTCGTTAAAAGAGAAAGCTTTGTTAAAAAGTTAGCAAATGGCCAATAGCTGTGTTTAGAGGAGTGTCACAAATATCTCTCTAAAAGGCAATGAACTAAGAGAACTATCTATGAATGAAATACTGTTACTCATTTTAGTATCCAAATATAATATGGCAACTTTTGATACTTATTATATCTAAAACAGTTTGGCTGTTAAAATTATTTTTGAAGATTCTCTATTAACAAATAGAAATATATGTAACCAGGTAATGAAATGAAGGTAAAAATTAGGACCGAAAAGAAATAGTAGAGAGGGGATTTTTCATTCATATAAACAGTGATTGTGCTGAAAATATCAGCATCAAAATTTCTTTTAAGAGCTATATTTTATTGAGCTCAAGAATACAGCAAATAGGACAAGTTTTTGAAGAATGCTGTAAGTGCTGCCTTTAGGGCTGCATGCATAAATTCTCAGAACTACAACTACAACTAGTAAGTAGTGAAAAACAGTCTCTCAGAGACAAAATTAAGTAACTTAGATAACATGAGATTTCATTAAAGAGCATCTTTAAGATTATGTGTTAAGAATTATTGATTTAATGTAGAAGTATTAATAAATATTTCTTAGTCTATAATATAGGCTATAGACCATGATGCTTCTGTTGGTAGCTATTCATTTTTGTTTTTTTGGGTTTTTTTTTTTTAAGGATTTTACCTGAGACAGAGGATACGCAGGGAGAGTGGCAGAGGGAGAGGGAGAAGCAGGTGCCCCACTGAGCAGGGAGTCCCATACAGGGCTTGATACCAGGACCCTGAGATCATGACCTGAGCAGAAGGTAAATGCTTAACTGAGTGAGCCATCCAGGTGGCCCCTGCCGGTAGCTAGACTAACCTAACAATCAATTCGTTTTAAATCTTACTTGGACTAGCATATCTTATTAACTAAATAGTTTTATATTTTTATGTCTTTTCAAGTACCTTTTCTCAATAAGAGTACATACACATTGTATTTTGATTAAATCAACGAAATCTTTGGATGTTCCAGATATGTTTAACAAAAAAAGTATTAACACAATTTTGGTTTAAGGCTGAGACTACCATCTCTGATTGTAAATCATGATTATCAACCAGTCTCTTTTTGAGAAATGTGAGATCGTGGGTACTGTTATTTATACATAACACTACATTCTTCTAGATTCCTCAACCAGGTCTCATATGTCCGTAGCCTACTATGATATAGAATACAATAATATCTTTGAACTATTTAACCATATGTCTATCAATTTTTAAAATGAACTTAATATTTTAAGCATACTTACAAATAAATTACCTAAGAACTATCAAACAAAAATATTTGGGAAGCAAGATAGAACTTATAATGATAAAATACATGTAGTGATATAAATGATAAAAAATTAGTAGTGATAATAGCTTAAAATTGTATCTGGTTAAGAAGAAGCAGAAGAATTGAAAATATCAGTTGATTCTATATCCTTTAAGAATAATATAGGGATGAGACATAAGGATAAAAATTAATTAGTTTGAGTACATGTCAGTCTTTAATAACAGAACTCCGTACTACAACTTAAAAAATAACTAGATATCTGACATAGGTCCATTTTGCTCCCTTTGGCAAATGCCCTGTGGCATGTTATTCTCTTTCTATACACTAGGGGGAAGTGTGACATAATTACTCTGGAAGGGTGGTGAGCAAATTGTCGACGAGGATGTATTTTCCTTTCACAGGTCTCTTCCTAAACACTCTTTCCCCCCTCATTTGTGTAACAGCACACTTAATCAGAGCCAGTCAATAAGCCATATTTCCCTACCCTTGAATTTTTTTTCATTTTCTTGTTTTTGCCTTATTGTAAAGCTCAGGGATACTTTATGACTTTCCTAGAATTAGCATATAATGCATAAAAGCCATGTTTGTCATATTTTTTTTGTTTGTCATATTTTTAAAAAGTAATGATCAATAAATGAGTGCGTAACTATTACTCTTTATTTAGGTTAGCTGCTGCTTTTAAAGCATCAAAGCCCCAGTTTCCAAGGCACATGTGTTGGGACAGACGCACCAAGCCTAAAGAGATAGAAAGGTAAAGTTTCACAAAGCAGCATGGTTAGGCACCCACTCAGCAAAACATTCCAGATTTCTACAAAGCTCTAGCCTCCCCGTTTATCGAAGGTATATGCATAAACTACCTACTGGGAAAATACAAAGACATTTTAGGATTTGAAGGTCTGGCTATAAAGAGCTCCTCTTTGAATTTTTAAATTGTTGAAGATAATCTCTTAAGGGAGTGGTGAATTTTGGATCCAGATCAGACTGTAAACTCAGACTATAGGTTATCTCATTGAATCCTCCAGGAAATAAATAGCTCCTTTACTTGAATCTTTAAGCAATTATCCCAACAACAATCATCAGAACTTTCTGTAATTGGTCTGGATTTGATTTTCTCTGAATCCTGAATGATTCATGTAACAGACTTGTACGTTAGTCATTCACAATTTATAAATGGCAACTTAACTTTAGTATTTATGAATTGCGATCAATACGCTAGCAATCAAAACACTCACCTTTTCTATTTCAATACTTCAGTTTTCTTTTTCCTTCTTAACTCTTTCCCAGAACCACAGGCTCAGAAGCAAATCAGTCTTCACTTGTGGATGTCTGTGATAATAGTTTGGGAAGAAAGGATCTCTGAAATTGGAAACTGAACTTGACAAAGTAAATGAAGCGGGAGCCTCTGTGTGTGTGTGTGTGTGTGTGTCTGTGTGTGTGTGTGTGGTGGTGTTCCTTACACAACATGAATCTTAACAGATCCCCCACTGATCTGCTTTGCGCTAAAGGCCAGCTGTTATGCATAGGAGCTTTGGCAAACGTGGTTATCAACACTCATTCGGTCTTGAGATAAAATTCAGATGCCACATAGCACTTCAATGACAAGATCCAGTAACAAAGCCTGAAAACTACTGTGTGTGTCCACGGAGAGGTGTCCGCTTCACCTTAAATCTGGACTGAGCTGAGGGTGACCTAAAAGGGTAGGGTCCTAAGTATTACATATCCAAATTTGAGCTTCCCCAAACTACAAAGCTGGAATTGACAGTGAGCCTTTTCCCTTAAAGGAGAGTTTTTCCTCTGGGGAGACACGGCCTCTCTTCCACCGGGCTTTCTGCTTTTCTTCTGAAACACTTTCATAATCAAGTGACTTTCCTTGCATGGGTGCCTGGGGACGGCTGATTTTTCTCCGAGGATAAAGAAAGTTACATATCGATTGCTGTTGCTCGGGGTTTGCACCAGCTCTGGCAGAAGCGGGCGCGCGAGCGCCCTCGCATTCACACACACACACACACACACACACACCCTGAAATACACATAACACCCCTAGACACACACACACACACACATACACACACGCACTCCACGCACACACATCCCTCTGCACCACATGCAGACGGATACACACGCGGCCAGATCTGAGCCTCTCTCTGCATCTGCATCTGCATCTGAGCCTCTCTAGGTGTGCGTTTGGTGCCAGGATGTGTGTGTGTGTGTGTGTGTGTGTGTGTGTGTGTGTACAGAAACCCATCGGGAAGACCGCAGCTACCTTATTCTGCAAGCACGCTGCGATTCCGGTTCCTGTGTACATGGAACCAAAAAAAAAAAAAAAAAAAATTAAATCGCTGTCAAACTTTTTTTTTTTTCTTTTAAATCTCCTGCTTCTGGAGGAAGACGGTGGAGGAGCTTCTCCCCCCGGTAGCTGGAGACTCGGGAGAGGCCCTGGGCGCCGCTGCCCAGGCGGAGCGCGGGGCCCCCGGCAGCCCAGCCGGTCTCCCATCTAACTGATCTAATCAATGACTCCGAGGAGCTGGGGCTCCTGGCTCCGCCCCCGCCAGTGTCTTCTCCGCCTCCTATTGGGCGTGGGCCGAGGGGGCGGGGCCTCGTCCCGCGCGCGGATTGGCTGGCAGGGAATCAGTATCAATGTTTAAGCGGCGGCGTGAGGTGCATAGAGTCAGTGAGCCAGAGGCGCTGGGGAGAGCGGGGACCGCGAGCCCGGCGGATGCGGCAGCGGCGGAGGGCGGCTGGGGAGACGCCGCTCCAACTGTTGAATTTTCACCTTTCGTTGCCTCCGGTGCTTTGCTTTGCGGAGATGGATTTATTTGCCTTGAAATCCGCACGTCTTTTGCAGGCTATGAGCTGATCCTGACGGGCACCAGATTGAAAGAGACCACCCGTGATAGAAGAGGAGGAAAAGAAAGAAAAAAAAAAAAGAGAGAAAAAAAAAAAAAAAAGCCCTCCACTACGGACTGCACAATTAACTATGCACACCGGTGCTGGACTTTGTGAATAGAGAACATTGAGAGGAAAATCGTGAACTATGATGCGGGGCTAAGCTGTGAACAGTCATTGGAATCCTGATTTTTTTTTTTCTCTCTCTCTCTCTCTTTTTTTTTTCTCCCAAGACTCTGAAAGATTTGGGGGTTCCCCAAGGAAAGGTTTAAAAAAATAAAACAAACAAACAAACAAAAATTACACCTAGCAAAAACAGACGCCTTGTTTTCCAGACCCTCGGACCCCGGCAGAAAGAGGTAGAGTAAAAGTGCTGCTGGATTCAGCTACACCTTCCTTCCTTCCCTCCCTCCCTTTTCTCTCCCTCCCCCCCCCCTTTTTTTTTTCTTTTCCTCCAAAACATGAATCTGGCTTTTCTTTCTCTAGAGTGAGTCAGAGAAAGCGTTAGGAAGAAGCCGCAACTAATGTCTGTGAAGGAAGGACCATGAGGCCAGAGTGAATCCGATTCGTTCCACCGCTTCTGACTCATCGGGCGGATCGGAACACCTGCATTTCTGGATGTGTCATTCCCGTATGTCGAGGTGCCTCGAGAACCCGAAATGATGTGCGGCCAGACCTGTGCCTGACAGCCCCTCGGAGGGAGCTCTCGGGGGTTGGGCACGCCCCCCCTCCCCTGCTGGACCGCGGCGGCCGCAGCTCCTCACCCCCTGCCCTCCTCGAGTCGCCCAGAGCCAGACTGAGAGCCAGACTGCAGAATGCATCACGCCAAACCTTGATGTGTTTCTTCCATCCAGCCCACTCCTACTATTAAGAAAAGAAAAAAGAAAAAAAAGAAAGAAAAAAAAAAGAGAGAGAGAGGAGAGAGAAAGGGGAAAAAAAGGAAAGAAATTGACGGGGGGGAGGGGAACACCCCGCACTTTATTAGCTTCCAATATTCACCACTTTTATTCCTCGCCAAGGTTTTCCTTTTCTAGATGAAGAGGACTGGGAGGCAGGGCCATTGGAAGGAGATGCTGAATAGAAAGAAAAGAGAGGCACTTGACAGCCCAGCCCTGTGAATGCAGAGACTGTTTCCCTTCTAGCGAGAGACACAGGGAGAGTGTGTGTGTGCGAGGACTTGGGAGGGTGGCTCCCCCTTCCTTTTTATTCCGCCTCCCCCTCCCCCTTCAGACCTGCACCTCCAACCATGAGTTGCCTGTTGATTTCCTCTCGCCTGGGAAGAAAAGCAAACTGGAATTAAACTGCATCGAGAGGAGTCCTTGCTCTCTCGGGGAGAGAATGGGATGGTAGCGGCGGCTACTGGCTTGGCACCGAGGAAGCACAGCGTGTGTGTTCTCCGAACAGAGGCGGGGATAGAGCTATAGACCCCCCCCCCCCACCACCACCACCTCCCCATCACCATCACCATCACCGCCACCGCCCCCCCCACCACCACCCCCACCACCGCCCCCCGCCTCCTCCCAACAGACTCACACCGCAAACGCTGATCTGGCGGTGGCTTTCCTGACTTCGGGGGACAGCCTTTTCCGAGGAAGAGAGGGAGGAGCCTGCTGGAGGGAGGAAACTACAAATCGGGACACTAGTTCTTTGCGCTGCATTTCCTCCCCTCCCTTTGGCTGCTCGGAAAGGAGAGAGCGAGAGGAGGAGGGAAAAGAGGAAGAAAAAAAAAAAAAAAAGAAAAAAGAAAAAAAAAAAGAATACGCTTGGCTGGGAGCTGCAGTCCGCCGCCGCCTCTGCCTCGGCCAGCAATGCAAGATTAGATCTCGAAATGCAGCAAAACACAGCCTGAGACCCAGCAGCCCGCGGAGCCAGCAGACGTTCATTTCCCAGGGCTCCGGCGCCGCTTCGGAACCCGCCGGCTCTGCCTCGGCTCCGCCGTCCCTCCGCCGCTCCTCACCCCCAGCAATCCCATCACCGGAGGCGAGGAGCGGGCGAGGGTCGCACTTTCCCCGCTGCCCGCGGACACACCTCCCCGCGCCCTCCCCCGCCCCGCCCGAGGTGAGGAGTCCGGGGCGGCCGCCGCGGGAGCGGAGGTGCAGCGCCCCAGCGGGAGCCGGGGAGACCTGCGAACGCCCCGGCCGGCCCTCGGACGCGCGGCTGCCATCCCTTCGCCGGCCTCGCCGCCCAACTTCGAGCGTCCCCAAGTCCCGGCGGCCGAGACAAAGCGCGGGGCTCGCCCCCCGCCGCAGGGAGCCGCCGCCTTGCTCCGCGCCCCTGCAGCCTCGCTGCGCCCCTGCAGCCTCGCTGCGCCGCCGCCGCCGCCGCTTCGCGCCCAGTGCGGATGCTGTAGATCAACAGGTTCGGGGAACTTGAGCCGAATAAGGAGACCGCCCCGGGGGGGGTGCCGCAGCCCCCGAGCGCCGGGAAGCAAGGACCCGCGGACTTGGGGCTCGCGTGGCGCGCGCGCGCTGCGCCGGGGCCCCAGGCTGGCGCGCACCCACCCGCTCGCCGCTCCGGCCCGGCTGCTCCCGCCCCCACCCCACCGGTCTGGGATGTACCTGTCCATCTGTTGCTGTTTCCTCCTGTGGGCCCCTGCCCTGACGCTCAAGAACCTCAACTACTCGGTGCCGGAGGAGCAAGGGGCCGGCACCGTGATCGGCAACATCGGCAAGGATGCTCGACTGCAGCCCGGGCTTCCGCCCGCAGAGCGCGGCGGCGGCGGCGGCGGCGGCGGCGGCGGCGGGCGCGGCAAGTCCGGGAGCTACCGGGTGCTGGAGAACTCCGCGCCGCACCTGCTGGACGTGGACGCCGACAGCGGGCTCCTCTACACCAAGCAGCGCATCGACCGCGAGTCCCTGTGCCGCCACAACGCCAAGTGCCAGCTGTCCCTCGAGGTGTTCGCCAACGACAAGGAGATCTGCATGATCAAGGTGGAGATCCAGGACATCAACGACAACGCGCCCTCCTTCCCCTCGGACCAGATCGAGATGGACATCTCGGAGAACGCGGCGCCGGGCACCCGCTTCCCGCTCACCAGCGCGCACGACCCCGACGCCGGCGACAACGGGCTCCGCACCTACCTGCTCACGCGCGACGACCACGGGCTCTTCGCGCTGGACGTCAAGTCCCGCGGCGACGGCACCAAGTTCCCGGAGCTGGTCATCCAGAAGGCCCTGGACCGCGAGCAGCAGAACCACCACACGCTGGTGCTGACCGCCCTGGACGGCGGCGAGCCGCCCAGGTCGGCCACTGTGCAAATCAACGTGAAGGTGATCGACTCCAACGACAACAGCCCCGTCTTCGAGGCGCCCTCCTACCTGGTGGAGCTGCCCGAGAACGCCCCGCTGGGCACCGTGGTCATCGACCTGAACGCCACGGACGCCGACGAGGGCCCCAACGGCGAGGTGCTCTACTCCTTCAGCAGCTACGTGCCCGACCGCGTGCGAGAGCTCTTCTCCATCGACCCGAAGACCGGGCTGATCCGCGTCAAGGGCAACCTGGACTACGAGGAGAACGGGATGCTGGAGATCGACGTGCAGGCCCGGGACCTGGGGCCCAACCCCATCCCGGCGCACTGCAAGGTCACCGTCAAGCTGGTCGACCGCAACGACAACGCGCCGTCCATCGGTTTCGTCTCCGTGCGCCAGGGGGCGCTGAGCGAGGCCGCCCCGCCCGGCACCGTCATCGCCCTGGTGCGGGTCACCGACCGCGACTCCGGCAAGAACGGGCAGCTGCAGTGCAGGGTCCTGGGCGGGGGGGGCACGGCCGGCGGCGGCGGCGGCGGCGGCGGCGGCGGCCTGGGCGGGCCCGGGGGGGCCGTGCCCTTCAAGCTGGAGGAGAACTACGACAACTTCTACACGGTGGTGACCGACCGCCCGCTGGACCGCGAGACGCAGGACGAGTACAACGTGACGATCGTGGCGCGGGACGGGGGCTCGCCCCCGCTCAACTCCACCAAGTCGTTCGCCGTCAAGATCCTGGACGAGAACGACAACCCCCCTCGTTTCACCAAGGGGCTCTACGTGCTGCAGGTGCACGAAAACAACATCCCCGGGGAGTACCTGGGCTCGGTGCTCGCCCAGGACCCCGACCTGGGCCAGAACGGCACCGTGTCCTACTCCATCCTGCCCTCGCACATCGGCGACGTGTCCATCTACACCTATGTGAGCGTGAACCCCACCAACGGGGCCATCTACGCCCTGCGCTCCTTCAACTACGAGCAGACCAAGGCGTTCGAGTTCAAGGTGCTCGCCAAGGACTCGGGGGCGCCCGCGCACCTGGAGAGCAACGCGACCGTGAGGGTGACCGTGCTGGACGTGAACGACAACGCGCCGGTGATCGTGCTGCCCACGCTGCAGAACGACACGGCCGAGCTGCAGGTGCCGCGCAACGCCGGCCTGGGCTACCTGGTGAGCACCGTGCGCGCCCTCGACAGCGACTTCGGCGAGAGCGGCCGCCTCACCTACGAGATCGTGGACGGGAACGACGACCACCTGTTCGAGATCGACCCCTCCAGCGGCGAGATCCGCACGCTGCACCCCTTCTGGGAGGACGTGACCCCAGTGGTGGAGCTGGTCGTGAAGGTCACCGACCACGGGAAGCCCACGCTGTCCGCCGTGGCCAAGCTCATCATCCGCTCGGTGAGCGGCTCCCTGCCCGAGGGGGTCCCGCGGGTGAACGGCGAGCAGCACCACTGGGACATGTCGCTGCCGCTCATCGTGACCCTGAGCACCATCTCCATCATCCTGCTCGCGGCCATGGTCACCATCGCCGTCAAGTGCAAGCGCGAGAACAAGGAGATTCGCACCTACAACTGCCGCATCGCCGAGTACAGCCACCCGCAGCTGGGCGGCGGCAAGGGCAAGAAGAAGAAGATCAACAAAAATGATATTATGCTGGTGCAGAGCGAGGTGGAGGAGAGGAACGCCATGAACGTCATGAACGTGGTGAGCAGCCCCTCCCTGGCCACCTCCCCCATGTACTTCGACTACCAGACCCGCCTGCCCCTCAGCTCGCCCCGCTCCGAGGTCATGTACCTCAAACCGGCCTCCAACAACCTGACTGTGCCCCAGGGCCACGCGGGCTGCCACACCAGCTTCACCGGACAAGGGACTAACGCAAGCGAGACCCCCGCCACTCGGATGTCCATAATCCAGGTAAGAGACTTGTAGCATAGCTGGGACTTGACTCTATTGCTGGCGTCCGCAGCGGTCCTGACACCTTTGGAACAGGACCAGCCGCCTGGCCAGCAGCAGTGAGAGGGGGGAAAAAAAAAAAAAGTTTTTTTTTTTCAATGAAAATCGGTTTACACTTTTGCCACTACCTGTACCTGTCTATACGTGACCCCTCCCTTGCAAATAGCCTGAGATCTAAAGGATGTGGATGTGTGTACTTCTGCTGTATGTTAAAGTTTATTTTTGTAGGTTTAAAAATGTTGGCAGCGTTCAGTATTTAGAGTTCATTTTACTTGTTGGTCGACATTTCTCTCCATAACGGAGGATACCCAGAGTAGGGGGGGATAAAAGGTTTTAATTAGATTTGCTTTTTAATTCTGTTTTGTTTTTTAAATCTGATGCCAGAAATGAAAGAAGTGTATACTCAAATATTCAGAAGTTAACTTCTTCTTCAAGTGCAAGATAGCAGCTAGCCTGAATTTCAGATCCTGAGTATGAGCCAAGTTTTCACTCCTCCCCCCCCCCACCCCCACCAAAAGTCCCTTTTAGATTTTAAACAGTGTGTTAAAGAACATGAGTTCTATTTCCTCTTCTCAGCAGAAACTGCATCCTAATGACTCAGGGTAGTTTAAACTCTTAATATGTGAATTATGTTCTGAAGCTCTTACAAAAGTTTGAATAAATGTGGGCTCTGCATAATGACCATTAACTGTCCAAGAAAAGTTTATGTCTATTTTGTCCTGTAGTTTTTCCAGTGCTGTTTCTTGGAGTCATTGAGGAAGGAATAGAGTGTAACAGAGTCGTTTCATATGGTTGAAAACAGGAGGCAAACTTGGCCTGAAAGGCACTTGATGCACCAAAAAGAATTTCAGGATGCATTTAGTTTGCATACTGTGTAAATCCAGTATAGCTAAGTGATAATTTAATATATTTTAGATAGTGTAATCCAAAGTTATTGATATATATATATTTAAAAAAAAAAAAAACCTAAATGACTGACCCATCATGGACATAGATTCTAACAATAGCAGGTGACTGGACTTTGGTCTCTGCCTAGCTTCTTTTATCCACTATTAAGTCGTGTCACAGAAAAACTTAATTCTTGCTTATTATAGATGCATGTTGCTACAAATTACCCTGGATGAGCACTACTTGAAATTCAAAATTGAGTTTAACTAAAAGTGACACTTTGGGAGGAAGATTAGTTTGGGGCAAATGAAGTTGATTTGTTCTTAATTGTATGCTTTGAAAAGCAAATACCTTTTAATGACCCTTGATTCAGTAATGTTTTTATTATTAAAATGAATAGGTACATTCCGTAACCTTATCCTTTCCAACATGAGTGTGACAAATGCTAAAAGCAAAACATATTTTCTTAAGGTAGTTTAATGTCCTTGTAAAACACTCTTGGACTTGATGCTGCTGAATACTAAAGTATCAATTCTAGTATTAAATCCCACTTTTTATGATGTCTGCTGTATACCAGTAATCACGATATTTTGATGTCTATAGAAGGCTGAACAAGAAATATATCCTTTAAAAAATATTGTGGTTTCTATGAAAGTCTTTCTGTGACTGTGTAAAACTGGTATTTATGATAATCCCTTTAGGGAGATATGTTAAAATACGTATTTATAGATCTTTTGCAGTCATCTTATTATACACATATGTTAAATACCTTTCCTCTATTTTTACCATTGACAATTACAAAGATATCACAGAGAGTTAATGCCTCTTCTTCCACTTCAAATGCTGTTAGATGAATTCTTATTTAGGTTCCAGTAAAAATGAAGTGGGCGCAGTAGAATATCAGAAAGCCTGATTACTTGGGTCAGATTAGTGAGGAACACATTTGGATGGAGGCATCCAGAAGGTTTTGAGGGGCCGGGGGGCCTATACTGTATTTACACCACGCTGTTCTTTAAGCTGTTCATCGCTTGAGGAATGGATGATGGTGATGATGATGATGATGATGGTGGTGGTGGTGATGATGATGATGATGACGATTTCTCTCAGCAGTAAATCTTAAGCCAAAGCACATCTCACACATGCAGGGAAAGAGATAATTTAAAAAGAAAACAAAGGAACAAACTTCCTTGCCATTCTCTTTCTTCTGGAATCTTAATCCATGCCATAAAAACACGGAAAAAAGTTTCAGTTTTTTAAGTTCTGGAAATTTTCTCCAAGGTGACTCAGTGTGGCATATTGCTCCTGCCCTGGAAATATCCTCGATATAAACCGTTAAAATAGGCACTCTTTCTTTCTCTTTTTTGTTCCTACTGAGTTTTTACAGTTTTACAGAGAATGCTTTGTAAATTCCTAATATGTTACTTTCCTCTTAAATATCATCAGGTTTTTCTCAGTACCTGTTGTTGAGAACAGAGTAACTATGGTGACCCTCCTTTTCTCTTTCTGTTTAAACTAGCATGCTGCAAACACTCTGTGCTGAAGTGACACGCTTAAATTCAAGGGCTCAGGTATCCATAACCTTGTTTCCGAGTGCATTTATTAATGTGCATACTTAACACAGCCTGCTAGGAAACACACGACTAAACTCACAAGTATTTCTGAAGGTAGTATTTTCATCCACAGAGTACCCTGGGACTAGCAGCTACTAGGTCTGCATTAGCTTTATTTTCCAGCATGTTTGTGCTGTTTAGAAGGGGCACGGGGTGTACTTCTACTGATGCAATGAAACGTACTTTGTAATTGTTTTGAACTACACTGGTACAGAGTGGTGTATGAAATTTAAGGATTTCAGGATGTGTAAGACTCATATTAAAGCTTACATTAAGATTTTTCTGAGTATCAAATGACATTATGTGAGTCCAATTTCTGTGGTTAAGATCTGTAGGTTCTTGGGCCTGAGAGTATTTTTTTATTGAAAATGAATGCAGAACAATCATGTAGGCTGAGTTACACAAATAACCACTATGTAGAAACAGTGGTTTGTGAGAAGAGATTTTATTTCAGGATTTCTTCAAGTTTCTCAGCTGAAGTAGAGCCAGTCTGTGAAGTGTTTAAATAATAGACTAGTGATTAAAATATGCTCAATAATGTGAGTCATAATACAACATTGTTACAATGAAATATTTTATTCATTTTAAAGCTATAACACTGATTTTGAAAAATAGGAGCACAGATTTATTTTGTGCTAGGTAAGGAAAAGAGATTGTCAGACAAATTTATAAAAGCACTTTTCTTAGTCATTTTATGTGACTTATTTCATATGTTAATATGAGAATCTAAAATCAAGTAGAGATCATTACTAATTGTCACGAGTAACTGCATATCGAGGCTTATCAAGAATTATTTGTTCAGCCTCATGGTAACTTCTCAACAGGTGTTTTCAACGAAGGCCTGACTGAGAAGAGGCTGGGGACTTCTTCACTGTTGGGAGAATTTCCAGCTTTGTTTGAACATCTGTGTTTTCAGATTTTTTTTGTAGCACTACTGCAAGTCATTTCAGTATGATCTCATAGAAGAAAATACATTGAGCCTGCAGAATAAGATCTACTAAAATAAATTTTTAAAAAGAATACATTCTCATGTAGTATTTTATAGTTCAATTTCAAAAGAGTCACCTTAGGATTGACTTTAGACTTTTTATGCTAGGAAGAGAAAATCCTTTTGATATATGTGCATGGCCTTTTCAATAAAAAGGAATTAAACACATGGTAAATACAGTCAATCCAAATATATAAAAATGAGATTGGAGCATAGAGGACTAAAGTAACATAGCATAGATGATAAATCAGTATTTTAGAAGGAAAAGGTGAAACGAAAAGTATATCTTTACTAGCAACATTATACATTGTCTGCCTTTAGTCTCACTTCTCTAATACAAGAGACTTTTGACCTATAGGGACTCTGATGAGCTCCCAAGATCATGATCTTTAAAACTTCATATTCTCGTATATCAGCGATCTCAATAACAAGCATAAAACATGTGAACAATTTCTTTCTTCGTATATAATTTTGGGGATATTTTTCTGCGGAGTTGTTCTAAGATGGCACAGTTTGATTAGTGACACTCACTCATTTCCATAAACATTATATACATCTGTATTTCTAAAGGTAATGGTGGGCTAAACAAAAAAGGAATGTGTCTTTCCTATAGGATGCCTTCAAGAGTGTCTTTACTTTTTTTAATTTTTAAAAGATGAAAGGATTAATTCCTACTCTAAGTCAATATAAGTACACAATCAAAAGGCATTTTTTTTGTTCTATCATATACTAAAAATAGTATAAATAATATACAAAAAAAAAAAAAAACTCCATCAAGGTGTTTTGAGTTTCTTCAAAGAAGAGTTTAAAATTCAGATTATTATCATTTTTGATACATTGTTACTTTTATTCTTGGTTTTGTGTGAACCCATGAAAATCTCCACTCCAATGTTAATTTGGGTCCATTTCTTTATTTTGAAAGAAAACACAAAAGTATAGTTTTTAAAACTATATGGACTAGAAAGCCCAGATCCTTATTTTTACATTTAGTTGATATAACTACTTATAGGTAATAACCCCTCTTCATCTATTAGTTGTTAGTTTTCAATAAAATTTCCAAAATGTCAGCCAGGTAAAATACTTCATCATTATTTTGCTGAGATGATAATTCATCCATCTTTTAAAAATATAGAAGTAGGATACTTTTAAATTTTTATGAGTGCATGAGTGAGTTTATGATTTTAAGTTCTATGAGTGAATTTTATAATTTCAATAAATATTATCATATCTAAGTCTACATGGAGGGTTTTGGAATTTGATTCTTCATGTTATTTAAGGCTGTGTGTGATCATGAAAGCTATATAATAGAAAAGTATGTCTTAGAATTCCAGTCTCAGTTGCTTGAACATATTTCTTAGTCAAGAAAAAAGTTTCCATGTTCTAAAACATCACCTGTGACTATATTGTTCAAGCCACATTAAAGAAATTTAATAAATAAGAAAACATAATTTCTAGAAACCTCTCATAGTAAAGTTGAAGTTATATATTATTTACTTTTTTACAGTGCAAATAGATTTACATGTGAGGTTAACAAATTGGTTACTCTTAAAATAATCTCAAATATTTTTTAGCAAAGGATTAAGAAATATACATATTTTAAAATTAAAAAAAAAACTTAAAAATCTCCAGATAGGTATTTAAAACTATTTACAAATATGATTTTACTCTTTTCTTATGTTTCGCTACCACTATCAGGTTTCAATTTTTTTACTGTGAGTGCTGCTTGTGTAATACAATGCAATAGAAATAGATCTATATGAATAAAAATATATCTTTAAATTAAGAAAATATTTCATGTTTAGATTAATAAAGGGTTACATGCACTTGCTGAGGTGAAGTTTGGCTCTGCCTATATTTATGAAAATGTGAATCCTAAAACTTCTCAGCAAAGTTAAAATGTGTGTATATATGTATATATGTCTTTATATTTCCCATAAAATGTATACAAATACTCAAGAATAAATATTAGCTTATTATATACTTTTTTAGTTCAAAGGCAGCTCTCCTCTTTTTAAAGGATGTATTCAAATCTTTATTTTTTCTTTGAAAATATTTTAAAACTTGATGATTGCACTGTTTTCAAACTTCACACATTTTGAAGTTCCTTAAAGTAGAGCCAGTCGCTCTAGAGCAGAGAATTTGAGGAACTACTGGCCTTCAGTGAACAATAGGTTGGAGTTTAGGTAGATTAAGAAAAAAAAAAAAAAAGTTTTCATCCAAGTTTCTGATTGTTTCGGGATGCTGGTAGGATGGCTAGAGGCATTGTGAAAATATATGCCTTGATCCCGATGATGAAACAACGACAGGAGGAGGATAAAGCCACTAGAGCTGCCCTTATGCCAGTTAGGAAGTAAAACTTAACTCCCTTATGCTGAGAAGTCTTGCAATACACTCAATAGTGGGTAAATTCTTACAAATGCACCTGCTAATTATGATATTAGTCATTGCTCCAGAATGTATTCCCCTCAGTGATACTTCTGTTTAATAAATCCCACAGGGCATTATCTTAAAGTCGTATTTTAGTAAAGTCATGAGGGAAGGTTTTTTTTTTTTTTTTTCCTGTACTGAATTCCTTTAACCAATGACTGTATATTTGTTAGAGAATGGCATAAAGTTCATTTTGCCTATCAATTTGAAGACTGACTTTTGCCACCCACCTACAAAACACTTTTAAAGTTCATCAGACCTACACTAATCTATTGTCAACCTATTTCAGCAAAGGAGACATTGACAAGAGTTTCCTTCAGTGGCACACAGTATTTTACGGTTAGTCATAGCTTTCACCACCAGCTTTGACAGTGATATATTGCTATCCTTTGGTCGCCTGAAATAAATTATCTATAATAAAGAAGTCCTTAATAACATCAACATTCCCTGCTGTGACTAAGCAGAAGTTTGCTTGTACTTCCTTGCTACTGCAGAAGTACAAGTTCAGTATTTTTTAGGTAAAGCAAAGAAAGACGGAAAAAAAGGCAAAAATACAGATGCAAAACTGTGGCTGTGTGGGTGGCATCCTTCACTTGTATGCACAAAGTTCTTCCAGTGACAGACTGTAAAATTGGTTTCCGACAGTGTTTGAGAGAATCTATTGATATACATGTGACACACTTCTATCTGTTCTGGTCCTAGTGGCATTGTGATTACTGGTATCTGTAGGCCTGGCCCTGGATCTAATCCAGGCAGTTTTATTGTAGTGAAATGGCTCTTACAGTTCATTGAGCATCTAGCATAACTGTACTGAATATGATTGGCGCGTTTGCATATATTTATTCAAAAAATAAGGCAGTTAAACAGCATAATTATGGGAAAATGAATCATAACAATAAAAGACCATTTAAGTTAACAAGCTTTGTGATCAAAGGATAAATACAGGTTGGGTAAATGAGACTTTAGATGTAACTAATCTACATAAATAGACTTTGGTTTGATTAGAGGAATGGAATATATTAAAATAATTTAATGGTATTAGAAATGCATTTTGTTTTAGTCATTTTGAAATATTTAAAGACTTGTGTTATTTTCTTTACATTTCTACTCAGTAATACAGTTAAGAACCACATTTATATTGGAGGCAAAATGGGCAAGGTACAGATAAGTATAATCATGTAAGCTTGTTTGGCTCTGGAATACACCCTCTCTGAACAATATTTATTATTTTTTAAACTTATAATGTTTTTGATTGATTTTTAATTAGTGGAACACATTAAAGGGACCATATAAAGGACAATTTCTTGTTTACTCTCTTTATCAGCTAAAAGCAGCCTTTGTAGAATTTGAAAGTGAGAGTATTAAAACTCTATTTCAAGCTTTCAAAGCTATACCTTTATAATTGTTTTGTAGATATGTCTTGTTTTTAAGACACTGCGTGCTTGTTTGTAAATTATACTAATACATAATGTAGAGAATGACTTTATATTCAGAAAAATCCCAGTGCTATTTTGGTGGCAAAAAAATATTTTTTAAATAACAGATTTAACTTAAAATGTGACTAAATAATTTCTTTCTAACAAGTATGGCTTTTTAGATATATTTTCTTCAGCTTCTTCTGTTGATGACTTTTAAAAAATGTAATTTAAGCATAAGTCAGCAATTGAAATACCTCTTTGCAGTATTTCTGTCTGAGTCACTAATAATCATTGCTGAGCAATGATTGGATTATAATTATACCTAGAATTTTCATGCCCTCCAATTCAATAACATTCAAGTGGAAATATACACATATTTCCTAAATTCCAATAGCTTACTTTTATAAAGCAATGCAACAGGTATTTTATTATAGGCAGAAATGTCACAGTGGCTTAAATATCTTTCTTATTTCTATAACCCAATTTTACACTATCGGTGTCTTAGATAAGTTTCTAAATATTTGCTTGCAGTATGAACACTTCCATCAGTTTTGAAACATAAAATGATAGTTTTTATCTTCAAGATATACTTTTTTTTCAAATCATAGACCCCAATATAAATGCCTTTGCTTAAAGCTGTTTATTTTATTTTTCACACGATATAATTTATCAGAGTAAAGCTGAGATTATTTTATGACTGAATATTCAATAGCTTTTTGGTATTTCACCAGAGCAATTGCAATATGCAGAACTGATATTTATAAACGAAATTCACCTGTGATTACAATGAGAAGCATCATCTTACCAGAGTATAAGGTGGCCAATCTGTGCTTTTTTGCCAATATCTCCATTTCAGTATATGACATGACAATAAGAAATCGGAATGTTTGAGATATATAATATACTTAAAATTTCAGCAAAACTTACTAAGGAAAAACATCATAATTTAGCATTCTGGGGGGAGGGGAGGGAATTAGCTCCAAAAGGAAATGTTTTCCAGCTCAAAGCGATAATCGCTTAATAATACATCTCTGATAAACATTTGTCATAAAAACTTTCCAAACAACCTTAAAAATAATTTGCTTATTTCCATGGTTCTGTCAGCAAAGAGTGGAATATTGTCTAAATATTGGTGAATTTTGTTGTGGTGACTTCTTGAGGCACACAAGTCTTGCTTTCTATTTTGTTTTTGCAGTTTTGCATCTATTATAAAATAGTTTGCCCCAATTAACTTATTGCACTAAGATTGTGAATAAGGGGAGTTATAAGTCGAGAAAAATAAAAGAGAAATGGGACGCCTGGGTGACTTAGTGGTTATGTGTCTGCCTTCAGCTCAGGGTGTGATCCTGGGGTCCCAGAATCGAGTCCCACATCCGGTTCCTTGCATGGAGCCTGCTTCTCCCTCTGCCTGTGTCTCTGCCTCTCTCTGTCTCTCATGAATAAGTAAATAAAATCTTAAAAAAAAGAAAAATAAAAAAATAAATGATTTATCTTTATGATCATTATAATTAAGATGGAATTATAGATTTTATAAAAACTCACCTTCATATAATTTCAAGGCAAGACGCTTGATTGCTTTTTTTTAATTTTTAAATTTTTATTTATTTATGATAGTCACAGAGAGAGAGAGAAAGAGAGAGAGGCAGAGACATAGGGAGAAGCAGGCTCCATGCACCGGGAGCCCGACGTGGGATTCGATCCCGGGTCTCCAGGATCGCGCCCTGGGCCAAAGGCAGGCGCCAAACCGCTGCGCCACTCAGGGATCCCCGATTGCTTTATTTTTATTATTATTTTAAGTTTTGTGTGACCTCGTGTTACATTAATGAATTTTGTTTTGTTTTAAGCCAGTGCCTAATTTCTTATTTTAATCTTCGTTGAGTAAACCAGAATTTCCTAGTTAAGAAAGTTTGGTGGTACACTTGACTATTGAATCTTATTTGGCTTTGTATGCCTGGATTATGTTTGCAGTTTAAAAAAAAACAACAACAACAATGATAATATGTTGGTGCTAATGCATGAATCTAAGTGTAGAGTAAGATAGAGGATTATTGAGAGCATGTGTGTGTGTATGCATGTGTGTGTGAAAAATAGCAAACATTTTAATACAACACATAGATTGAAATAAAAAGTCTATAACCTTGCACTTTTAGCATTGGCATGGATAATAATAATTATTAGCTACATTTCCAGATCCTGACCTTCTAGGAAAGCTACTACTTATCTCTAGATGATAATAAGGCAGGAAATAAGTGAACTATCCTATTAAACAAATCCCACTCGGAGGAATTTCTAAGGGTTATTGGCAAAAGCCTATTCTACAGTGTGGCCCTGCTATCAGATGTGCCAATACCAACAAATGAAGCTATATGCCTAAGTGGAGAGAAACTAAAAGAACTGAAAGACAAGGAATACATTTAAGGAGAATTTCTTTTTTCTGATTTTGAGCAATAGACTTTCTACGATTTTTTTTTTTTTTTATAATCAAGACAATTACATAGTAATTTGGGTTAGAATGCATGCCCAGTTCCCCATCTCAAAACCCAATTTGTTACCACCTGTGGCTATTTCTATTAAAAAAAAGAAACATAATTACTATGAGTCTCAGCAGTCTTAGAGTAAATTTTTGCAATTACAATACCTCCCTCGGGCAGATGTGTGAAAATGGCAGATTAATTCCTGCCAGGATCTTTCTGTTCCTCGTGCATTTTTAGGTTTGGTGTTGCCTGCTTATTAGAGTGGCTCTGTTTGCTCTGGTTAAAGGTTATGTCAGTGTTTCCATAGTAAATCTCTAGAAATAAAGATCCACAAGTCAGCCATTAAATTTTGCCTCAGGCCAAAAGTTGACATGTAACGCTTTAGCAGCTTTCGCAAAGGAGTAGATAATATTTTTCATCATGCTCCTCTTTTGCCTGGTTAAGTTTGAAGTACATGGTGGTAGGACCATTTGACAGTGTTGGAGAAAGCAGGACAGACTGGGAGGTAAAAAAGAAAAGTGCAGTCCTTTGAACTAGAAAATGATATTTAATCAACAGAAGTCAATGCAAGTATTTTTCTTCTATGCCTGATCCTAAAGCTACTAAATGCATAAGAATTTTAAAGAGCCATAATAAAGATATTGAGACTGGATGACTAACAGGAGATTTAATACCCTACCTATTTCCATTCATTCTTTCTTTGATTGTGGTATGGAGGCTTTGTTTTTATAGAGATCTAATTCATCTACACACACAAAAACCTGAATATTGTTAAATCTCAACAGCTTTAAAACTCTGGATCAGTGTTATAACTGTTGGCAAAGCTAATTTGTCACAAAGCAGCTTAAATCGCTGAATATTGGAAGACAGGGACCATATACAATTTGCTTGTCTCTGTAGTTGGGAGAAACTAACAAGGTTTCTAATAAATAGTAAGCACTTGAAAATATGGATCCTTTGTAAGTCTGAGATCTGATCAGATATGAGCTAGAATTTAGATTCAAACCTAGAAATTACAGAGGCCAAAGTCTAAGATATTATTTATATAAACATACTGGCAAACAGTTTATTTGAAGGTGGTATATTTTGATAATTTTTAATTGTTACCTTCTTAATAACTACAATGAAAAATTCCTATACAAGTCTATTGGTATTATTACAAGTTCCTGGAAAAAAATGACCAAAGTTTATGATCATGAGCATCAAGCTTTCAATGAATTTGTTTATATTTATACACACACATATGTATGTTTATACATTAATATATATATATATATATATATATATATATATATATATATACTGTATATCAAGAGCAAATAGTGTTAGGAGTATATCTTTTATCTTTTGTCCTATTCCTTGATATGCTTTATGAAGTATTAAAACTGCACAATCCAAATATTATGTCTCTTTGTTAAGGCTTAAGAATCACACAGCTCTAGTAAATTATTAAGAAACTAATGTTATTATTTTTCCTATATGACTTTTTTAATGAAATGAAATTATAGATAAACCATAAATAGTAATTTTAGGATTGCATTTATTTGTATTTGTTAATATAATTTCATGACTTAATCACTTTAGTACCAACCATTTGCCATCTGATAATGGGGAAAGAATATCACTGTGGGCAATTATCAAAGTGTATAATAATAATAACCCAACCTACAAAATTTTTCTCAAAATTTCAGAATCTATTTTATGTAGGTGGTATGAAATTTTTATGCACATATTGAGGTAACATAATCTAAGCTTTTATATAAACAGTATGTTGCCCATTACAGTATTGTTATTTAAAATACATCTACAACCTGCAGAGTTGTTCAATCCATAATCATCAATTCAAGTAATAAATAGCAAAAAAATTTAAAGCTCTTAATTGAAATAATTTACTATTTTTAAGCTATTCTAGAACTTAATTACTATTTTCCTGAATTTTAAACTTTAACTGTAAAAATGCATATCAAACAATAAGGAATTTTGATAGAATAAAGTCTTAAAGCAGAATGAACTTTCAAACCATATTAAAAATTTATCTCCACTTGCCAGATAGTTGGGATACAAAATCAAAGAAAAAATAATAGGGGCATAGAAATGCAAATTTAAGAAGTTTAGAATTCATTGTCAATTAACATTCAAAAGCAAGAGAAAGACTTTCTGAAAGATTATGGTGTTAAATATTGTGTAAGATAAACTGACAAATTGCAAGTTCTCAGAGGGGACATTTATATCCGCAGTTATCCAAACATTATAGTTTGAGCCCATCTGTAAATTTACTCTGGAATATTTGGTATTTTGGGAACAGAGGCATAGCACCAATGGTGCTGCTCTCTCTGGAGAGGATGCCAGGCTGGGTCTTGCTTTTCTGTCACTAGAAGCTTGAGTACTGGGAGCAGATACCCTCTCAGCAGATCAGAAACTGGGCCTGTAATCATCCATAATCGGTCTGAATTTTACTCATTTCTCTGACTGTGCTTTTTCTTGAGCTATCATGCATACTTTATCTTAAAGAATACAGCTTAGAAATCTCCTGGAAATGTGACTTCTAAGTAATATTGGTAAAAATGTGAATGTCCTGAAGATATACCAAATTTCGCACATTAGTCTTTACATGAAACCACATAAATCTGAATACATATTATTTGTTTAGAAATTTCAAAAAGTTGTTTAGATATTTGAAAGTCACCATCAAAGTACAAAATTTGAAGCTAAAGGAAGGGAATTATTATTTATGACTTATACTGACTTGTTCTGATTCTTTTCTTCTTTTCTTCTGGTCTCTTTTCTGTGATATCTATTCAGAAAATATATTTTTACAGGGATACCTTAAGAACACTGCACATTTACATCTAATGTAAATATTTTTAAAGAACTCCGATATATTCATTGATGAGACCATGGTGGTGTTTCTCACCTTAAGCTGTTTTACTATATGTACATTCGGACCTCAGATGCCTATGGTCGATTCCTATAGTGGAGCAATAGAGCAGTGGGTTGAATTTGAGATGGGTTGGATGAACTAATGTTATATTTAACATTATTAAAATGCATTTAATATATTTGTTTATTAGGTAAGCTTTTGTTTATTAGTTAAAAATCTTTTTGGATTTCCTTTCATCTAGACTTTTAAGAGATAAAATATTGATTTCTGTTACTTAAAAGCAATAAAATAAGTCTTTCCATAATTCCTTCCTTTTGTTCCTTGGGCAAGAATGTGCTCTACTGAGATATAGTAGAGATAAAATCCTTCATCTGCCATTCCTGAAAATAGAGCATTTAATTTTTTTAAGTAAACTCTATGCCCAACTTGGGGCTTAAATCACAAACCCCAGGATCAAGAGTTTAATGTTGTACCAACTGAGCCAGCTAGGTGCCCCTAGAACATACAAATTTTTAACCACTTAATAAACCTTCTTTATATATTAAGCTTACGCAGTCCAGTGAAATAGAATGACGTATCAGTTCCTAACGTAAGGAAAGGGAATTTATAGTTAAACTTATTCAACAAATACCTTCCAACTATTTTCATTACAGATCCCCCAATGAGCTTCAGTGAGGTTGGGCTTCATTTTAAGTATTCATCATTTAACTAGAGAAATCAAATCTCCCAGGGCACATCTGTTATTTAATGATATTAGAGTTTGGGTTTTGTTTGGTGTCAGTATAGGATGGTGATGGAAAGGCACTACGGGTGGGAGAGGAAAAGAGCTCTGATTCAGTATCCCCAGGTAATATGATATAAATAATTGGAAAATGGAGATATCATTTCAGTTGGTTAATTGTAATAAACCTATTATCTTGTTAGAGCATTAAGGTAGAATCAACATGTTGGGAAACAGATAAAAGGTGCATGAAAGCATTTAAAATTCAATCATTAGGTTTCATTGCACCCATCTGCTCCCAGGAAATATAATTGGAAATTTGATTCATTGACCTTTAGCTGCCATTTTGGGCCACAATTTCAAAATCTATGTTTTCAAGTTGGACATTTGTAGTTAATTCGGTAAGAGCCATAGTCAGTACACTTTTAACACAATTACCTTTTTGAACAAAATTTGAAAAAAAAAAAAAAGTCAGACCTAATGGGCTGGTGTATATTTGACCGAGTCAGAGTAGTTGTTTAATCCTGGATCTAGTTAAAGCAACTGATGTTCAAATTCATTAAGCTTTCAATTAACTAGAGGGACTGCTGAACTTTTTACTGTTATTTTATGCACAAACTCCTGCCTCTCATTAATTATTCTTTGGGTCCATGTTATACTACTTTATACTTACAACATCCAATTCCTCTAAAATTATATACCACGCCACAAGAAAAAAAAACAATATTTAGTATTTCAGGTGATTAACCTGAATTTAAAAATTTTGCACCTCTCTCAATACCTTTTGCCAAAATAAGTATGATACCACAGAACTTCTCAAAGTAGTTCTTATGTTTTCACTCGGAAGAGTGATATATGATAAAATTATATGCCTAACACGAAATACATTATGTAAATGGATCATCATTTCTCGTCAGCATCTGCGTACTGCTCTGCTCACTGAAGTTCATGTAACTTGGAAAAGAGTCATGATTAGACAGGTGTTTTTTCAGTCTATGAGATCAAATTTCTGAAATATTTATATAGTGATGAGCCAGATGTACACAGCTTAACCTTATAATCCCATTTCACAGCTTTTCCAAATACTTGGAAACTTGATAAGTAGGAAGCTGATTATTTTGGCAGCATAGCTCCATTAATAGGATTCAGCTCTTCCTTGTTTACAAGCCAGTGCTACTAATATAATCTAGTATATTAAATCAACAGGGAAACTGAAAAATAGAATCCATCCAAGGGCTAATTGACAGGGATGTCTTTTCTAAAGCTTTTTAATGTGTTTTTTATTGACTTCATACTGTCAGAACACACATAGCGCAGGTGAACAATGTGACTGTTTGGGATACTATGCTATCTTCAGTTTGGAATGAAATAGTTATAGCTCAGATTCTTCATGCTTCTATTGTAATCTTGATATAAGCCACATAAGACTGTGCATCTGCCCTTTACAAATATTCCTTTCAACATCATCTCAATTAGAAGGCTTACTGTCGTTTGACATGTGAAATTATTTTAAATGCGCTCATCTTTTTTTTTTTTTAATGAATAGAGGCAATCCGGAGTAATGTAATAATGTGTCATGATTTTCATTATGCTTATTTATTGGTTCTACAATAATAGACGGAGAGCTTATTGTTAGGCTTTCAGCTTGAGCTATTTATGCACTGTGCTACTAGGGGCACCATTTCATATTGTGATGTTCTGTCCTCTTAAGAAAAGGGGTATCAGGAAATTTAAATCAAATTAGACTACAGGAAGAGTTTTACACTTTGTCTTTTTTATATTAAGTGTATAGCTTTTATAAACTACGTAACTCTGCTTGAATAAACTCATGCTCCTTCAGAGACAGGAAAAACCTATTTTTCAAACTATGTATGACAACCTGATTCTGTTTTCAAAAGAAGAAAGGAGAAAGCAGGCTATCAAAAAAGAGAAAAATTCTTCCGTTTTTTTTTTTCACTTCTTTTTGGGAAAAAATATCTACTTTGTGTTTTATATTCATACAAAAATGTGTCTAATGCACATATAAGCAGGGCACATAACGTTTTTTTAAAAAAAAACATAGAATTAAGTAATCTATAAGGAAGAATTTTTCAAGGACAATTGAAAGATAAATATATGAGATTTTGGGGCCGTTGGTTTTTGTGCTCCATGACAGATATTCTAAAGATGAAGCTACTCCACTGAGACTGTGCTTCTAGACCTGTATAGTTGAGATTCAGACACTGCTAGTCTATTGCCTTTTGGATTTCAACTACTCTAACATTGAACTGGGAATTTGTAGTCAGCCTCCGGGGATGAATTGGCTACATTTGACTGCAGGGCCAGTTACTTCTTTCCTATTTGATTTTTGCCAAGTCAATAGTTTCCCTAGAAGAGATTTTACTCTCAGGAATAACAACTATTATAAAATTTTTACATGCAAAAAATCCAAGTTTTTGCATTAAAAGTAATTTCAGATTTTTTTTTTTTTTTTTGGTCCAGGAAATGTGTCTTTGAGTTTCTTCCTTTTTTGTTTTTTTCCAAAATTAAATGATTATACTCTTATTTATTTAATCATTATAGTCATTTATATATAGTCATTTTAGTGATAGTCGTTATGTTTATCATCATTTTATATTTTAAGAGGAATTTTTACTGCAAAACTTCTACTAAAAAATTGTACCTAAAGTAGCACCTGGTGTATAGTACGGACTCATTATGTATTTGTGGGCTGAAAATAAATTTGTAATTTAAAAGTTTTAATTGCTTGTAATTTAGTACTCAGAGGTTGTTGAGATCCACAATCCCTTCACTAAGTACAAATCCAAAGGACTAGGACCTAAACTGATTTAGGACAATTTTTAATCTTTACATGTTTCAATAAGTGTTAATTTTTTTTACATTTTTTACTGAAGAAGTAGTAACATGTTTAAATTTGAGGTATTGTACTAGTCCCTGCTGGGATGGGTACATGTACAATAAAACATTATTCTGAAATATGAAAGAATTAGGGATTACAAGACACATTTGGGTGCAAGGGTTTTGAATAAGGGTTTGTAAACCTGTCTATCTTCTCATGCTGTTATACGCACACAGGTGCATGAGACACAAATAGATTTTTTTTTACAGATATATACTAAACATAATACCATAAGCTGCTTTTTGCCTAAAATGATATAAATATCATAAGTACACATCATTCCATATCAGTGATGTTTATTCATATTATCTTAACAACGCTGGAATTCTGGGCCAATTAATGGATCATTAATTTAATCAGTTACTGTCTGACAGTTTGATCCTTTACACTGAGATTCAATTCCTAAGGTTCTTGATTTAAAAAAAAAAAAAAATTAGCTTTTTGGTCCAGAGAAAATTGCTTGCCTTTTTTTTCTGTTCTCTTATTAGATGTAATAATATTTGCTACTCATAGAACTCTCATAGGAATTCGAGATGAAATACGATTATGCATATAAAGGATATGATCAATACTAAATGTTGAATAAATGTTAACACATATGATTATTGTTGTTAACAGCAAATGACATAAAACATTGAAGCAGTTAGGGTACTGATATGCAGGCTTATTCTCCATAAAAACAATATTTCAGTTGGCCCGAATGTTAGCAATTGTACAAGAGTACAATTTTATTCCAGAATGTTTATGATTATAAAAAAGTGATTTTACTGGAATGTTAATTTATTTTATCATACATTTCCATTCTGACCTTTCTACACCAGGATTGGTCACTTTTGTTTTAATGTTAAACAGACATTTTAAGAAGTGACCAATTTTTGATAGAACGTCTTCCAAAAAAATAATTTCCAGATATTTTAAATTTCTTACACTACTGAAGCAAACTCCGAAGTGGTAAGATGTTATTAAATCTTCCTTAAGACCTGTGCTTTTTATGCAGGGAGAACTTGTAGGAAGAAAACCTCACACCAGGTAGAAACTGAAGAGAAGTTTCCACAAAAGGGCAATGAATACCAGAAAGTTAGAGACATATGATAACATCTGATTTCATTTACCCCGCTTTTCATGTAAGAAAATTGAAGCATAAAAATGTTACTCATATATATATAGAGAGAGCGAGAGAATTAATGTCATCTGATTCAGTTTAGGGTTTCTATTCCTATACCAGTTAGGATATCATGTTTGATATGCATTTATATTGAGTTATCTATATAACAAACATTTTATAGCATGAATAATTGCTAGTAGGAGTTACTGCAACTTAGTTCCTAGAATGCAGGTCAATTTGGAAAAGAATTCTTTAAGACTTCTATATATTACGCTTCAGAAACTCTGCTGGGACCTATGTACGTATAAGACATTGCCACAAGGTCTTTCAAACTGATAACCAGCAGTAGTTTCAAGAGGTTCTGTAATTTGGTCCTTTAGAGTGAAAATAGTTCCAAATTTCGGAGACTCCAGAAGAAGCCCAGGATAGTCAGATTTGATCATAGAACCGGCTTTGATTCTCTTATTTGAACCAAAGTTGTCCAATAGACCTCATTGCTTTTATCTGTGTTTAATATGATTCAGAGCTGAACAATTATAGGAACAAAGCCATTCAAGGGGGTGTGACTTGGTATCAGAACTCTTTAGGGAGCATTGATTAACAGGCATTATTAGAATGAAAGTAATAAATCTGTAAAATACATCAGACAATGATAAATAGATTAGAAAGCATAGTACAATACACACAAAAGGAAGATGGATCATACAGGACTTGCAGGTTTTTTATTTGAAGGAGTGCAAAATTTTGAGTCAATGAAAACTTGTTACTCTTACTTACTCTTATTGGGACCTCCAGCTAGCCTTTCATGAATTCCACAGGCCTCAGTTTCTCCATGCATAAAATAGAAATAACTATAATGGTTCCAGCTGGTGAGGTTGAAAGGGAGGAATAGTTTTGGAGAGGCTGAGAAACAATGACAAAAACACCCTGTAAGGGTGTTTTTACCCTGTAAGGGTAAAAACACCCTGCGTAAGGAAGCAAAGGAGACAAAGGACCAAGAACAGAAGAGTTCTTTTCTCTGGGAAAGAACAGGTTACTTACTCTTATTCTAAGTACACTCTAGAGGAACTTGTAATACACTTCAGGAAACTTAATGTGTCTAAGTGCATTTTGTTTTCAGGTGTTCCCATGATGGTACTGTTTCCACAGTTTTAAGTAGTTTGGAATTGAATATAAACATGCTACAAATCACCTAACACTGAAATCCACTTAAAAAATATGAAAAGTTTTTTTTAATCAGGCACCTTCCAAATGCAAACTCTGTAAGAGAAGTCTGTGTCACACAGAGGATGAAAACGACGTGTGTGTGTGTGTGTGTGTGTGTGTGTGTGTGTGTTTCTTGACTGTAACCTAATTAAAGATAGTGTATATGTGAAAATGCCTCATTAGTATTTTATCTACAGGAATGAGTGGAGTGAAAATTTTAATTATAAGGTTAAGAACAGAGACTTAGGTTTGCTCAGCCAGGATCCTGCAACTTTTTCTGTTAAGGGTCAGATAGTAAATATCTTCGGATTTATGGGCCATACGGTCTCTGTCACAACTACTCAACTCTGCCATTGAAGCATGAAAGCGGCCATAGACAACATATAAATGAAAGAGCCCAGCTGAATTCCAATAAAATTTGATTTTCAGAATCAGATAGTGAGCCACCAGCCAGGGTCGACCAACTATTTTTGCAAGGCATCACTAACTGTTAACATTTCTTAATTTCTTTCCATTTGTGTATAAAAAAGAAAAAAAAAAACCCGTACTATGCAAATTATAAATAGTCTCTAACAAGATCAAGGTATTTGTCTGTTATTTCAAAATTAGTTATGGAAGAATGCAGGCCTATTATCTCATGAATTTGTTGTGTAAGTAAGACTGATACTTTTACTATAGGATAAAAATTCTTTGAATGAAGTCTCCAAGCAAAGAAAGCCAGAGATACTTGAATTAGGTATTAAGTGTCAGTCTGATAAAGAGTAGAGATATTTCATTTCATTTTGTGCTAATGTTTAATTAAAAATCTGTTAACATTAGTAAAGACACTTAGCTTTATTTTAATTTCAGGTATGAATGCCAACCTAAAATAGACTCTTGCCATTGAATCATACATTTTGAATGTGATACTTATTCCTGTATTTCAGAGGGATAATGATAAATATTCTAGTAATATAATACTCATAAATTTGATCAATAATTAATATTTTTTCTTCAAATTTAGGAATGCCTTTTACTTTGTAATAGTCATTTCTGAGGACAGGCCTTCCAAATTCCTTGTATATTATCTCCTAAATTTTCATAACTGTATTCTCACATTATTCTTCTTTTTCAAGCCAGAAATTCAAATACAATGGATAATTTTTTTGGACAATTTAAATTTGCATATGATTTTTGTTGTTTTGGAAAGGGTAGTAATAAGTTATCTTTGAAGCCAATGCAAAAGACTAGGGACTTCAAAATTACCCCAAAGTATTTACTAATTATTGTTAAATATATTGGTTGGTTAGCTGATTGCCTGAATTGTTGCTTCTGAAGATTTAAAAATTCTCTATCAAGTGTTGGAGGAAGGAAAAAAAAGAGAAAGCTGTTGCATCATTCAATGCACCTTGAATTCCTTCTTTTTTTTTAATCATATTGAGAACTCGAATTTACCTTTACAGGTGACAATTTGAAAGGCAGTTTCAAAATCAGACAGGAACCTGATATTGTTCATGATTTTTTTCACTTACAAATTGAATTATCTGAATAATAATTGACTTTATCTTATAATTAACAATTTAATATTTGGGGGGGCAAGATTGGTGAACTGTGTGTACCGAAATCATCACATTCATGTTTTTATTTTGAATGTATTTTGAAAAAACAAACTGATGAAATGAATAACAGACATACACTTTGGTTCACCTTTTAAATTAGATATTTGTTTTTGAGGAATTTTACATAATGATTGATTAAATATAATGCCTTGAATTTCTTTTGCACTTTAAAAGGTAAGTTTTCAGAAGTGCCCATTTTGATAATTTATATGACTATCATGATGGTAAGTAATCATACAGTTAAGCCTACTGCATGCATTAGAACATTTGATAATAAATGGCCATTATTGCCTTTTTATGTTATTGGCCAAAGGAAAGGAAATCTAGTTATTGCAGTTATATATAATGTTCAGCATATTTAAATAATTTAACATGCAAGTATAGAAAGGTAAAAGTGCAGACTTTTTCAATGGGTTGTCTTCTCATTAGGGGTGATAGTACTCTTTTTTTCTCAGTGTGTAACAGTAATTTTTAAAAGCACTTCAAGGCAAGATACCTGAATTTCTCATTAACTTCTGAACATATCTGGATGGAGCCTTATTTTTCTCTATTCCTCAGAAAGGCAGTGTAGCAACTGACTGGGTCCTGGCAGTCACCAGCAAGTTATCTTTCTGCAATGAATTGGTTATATGATGGGTTGACTTTTTGAAAGTTAGTTAGCTGTAGTTTCTCTGTTAAAAAACAAAACATGTAGACAGTAACACTACTATGTCTTCTAGGGCAATTGAGAAGGATGATAATAAATATCAATAATGCTGTTTTGTAGATCCCAAAATAGGACCGCATACTCCAAACCTCCTACCACAGAAAGAGCACAATGATAGGATTTACATACATTTAGATTCACACAGTATGGTTTCAAGACAGATCCATATTAGCTAAATTAATCTAAGTCAATCAATTTATAAAAACCTTTTTTTACTAACTTGTTAGCAAGTTCTTTAACCCTAATAAATTAAGATTTTAAGAAAATGTATCCTGCAGAAGACTCGGCATTCATAGGGATAATAAGTAAAATTATGAGTCATCAATTTGTGTCCCTCCCTTTTTTTACTCCTTCTCTTCAATGTCAGAATTCTAGAAGTTCAGACTTCTAATGAATTGCATTGGCTACATATAACTTTGACTGCTTAGTTTGGAGGTCCAATTGCAGAGAATCCAATTTTAGGCATTCCCTCCAGTGGGGTAATCCTTCCATACTCAATAGAGACAGAAAAAGAGCACGATAGGAGGAAAGCAGAGGGGAGTCTTCAAAGACAAGAGATAGCAAAAACCAACCAAACAAACAAAAAGCAGAAAGGAATAGAACTCCTCCTCTCCTCCACCATCACCGTGACCACTGCCATAACTGGAAGAAAAAGAAAAGACTAGGTATGAGCTAGGATTGAGTTGGAGAGGCGGACTGTACTGAAGAGAAAGGGTTAATTGGAGATGTTGAAGTTAGCAACTTGAATTTTGGATCTTTTTCCCCAAGACATCAACTCATGGTATAACTATGCAATTGGCAGTGAGAAAGAACATCTAACATTCAGTGGCACCTTGGTGGCCTATGGGCTCCATGCTTCAGCAGATATAAAAAGAGAATGTGTGCTTTTATAGATAACAAATAGCACTCCTCTTAACTTTTGATTATCTCAATTTTCTTCTTTCTTGTCCAAGATGATCTTCTTTAAGATTGATAAGTTACATAATTAAATTCTGGCATACAGGTTATTATTAAAGTTATCGGTGTCGTTTATAAAAGAGTTAACATTTGCAAAAATGTTCTAATATACAGCCACATTACTTTAAAAAAAATCATCTCAGTCATCCTAATTGAGCAGTAGGCTTAAAATGCTCGCTTACAGGATGTGGCTGTTCTGGTCCTCTCATTTTTAATTTAAAGTAATGCTAGCTTTTGCTAAATGTGGTAAGAATTTCTTATATTTTTGTTATGCCTTTAGTTGCAAAACACAAATGTCGACCACGCTATACTTGTATAAAATGTATTATTTTGAAAATCATTGATAAATATAGTTATTGCCATACCTCATGCACTTTGAAAATTCCAAAGCCATAGGGTGCTGTCAGATAACTTTATAAGTGGTGGCTTAAAATGCTGTTGCCTACTTCAGCAATGTAGAAAGAACCACACCATATATTCTGTTGAAGGCAAAGCTATCAGAGGCAATGTCGGTATGAAAAGGCTTAAAGTGAATTATTCACCTCTTAACACTCCCTTGTGTTCAGTCTGCTGCAAAGAGAATGCTCACTATCAATGTTAAAGCAGTGCCTTTGAAGTAAGGGAAAAGTTCAACTTGTTTGGCTTTGTTTTCAACCCAATGGCATCGATATACTTAGTCAAACTTATGTCCCTAATTCAAAAGAATTTTCAAAATTCCACTCCCCTGTACCCTTTGGGTATGAAAACACATAGTCATCTTAGTGTAGCTGAAGCTATAATGATAAGATTTAACACTATTACTACACATCCAACCCCAAATTCATTAGTCACAAGTTCTTTCTGAGGGCGTCAAAGCTCACCTTTGTGGATTTCCTCACTTATGATGTCTTGGGTCAGAACCATATGTTTGAGCCCAAGTGCCTGGATGAATTTCCAAATCTGAAGGCTTTCATGTGCCGTTTTGAGGCTTTGGAGAAGATAGCTAACTACATGCAGTCTGACCGCTTCCTGAAGATGCCCATCAACAACAAGATGGCCCTGTGGGGCAACAAGAGAATATGCTGAGCAGGAGGTGGACTTGATCTGCTTGTTTTATTCCATTCTGTGCATAGGTAGCCTGTACTCTCTCTTCTCTGCCTTTTCAATAAATAGCATTTAGGCTAAAAAAAAAAAAAAAGACATACCTTCATTTTTCTTTAATAAATCCCATTCTAAATCAATACCTTCTTCATATTTGTATTGCAACATTTGGGAGGTCCCTCTTTTTGTCTTTTATTTATATTTAATTAATTAACATACAGTGTATTATTAGTTTCAGCAAATTTAGGCATTCTCAGTTATATATTATCCCCAGTGCTCATTACATCATGTGCCTTCCTTAATGCCCATCACCGAGTTACCCCATCCCCCTACCCACCCCCCCTCCAGCAACCCTTTCCTCTTAGCTATGGATTATATTTTTGTAGTTTATTGCATACGTTATAATTCCTGATCAGATCTCAGATACTGCTAATTTTACATTGTTGAATGCTGGATATTTAAAATATTGCCTGGAGTCTGAGCTAAGTGTATGTTTGTGGAATGAATTTACCCACTGAGTCTCCGTCTCAAAGGTTAAAAAATAATAATAATAAAATTTAAAAAAAAACAGACATAGAAAAACAAAAGAATGTCTAGGATACCAGCAATTTAGAAACCACTGCCGCCTATGTTTCCACACCAATGATTCTGGAAACGCCAGAGCCCTTTGGTTTGTCAAAAATTGTTCTCTCCATAGGAAATTTCCTGACTGCCCCCATGAGTCTGTTAACATTCCGTGACTCTGTCACGGGAAATATAAGAGAATATTGGCAAATTATCACCAAGGTATTGTGTGTGTGTATATATATATATATAGCACTAATCACAGATTGAATTCTAGCATTTGCCGAAATAGCATCTATGATGGTGAAAACTAACCATACAATCCATCTTTCTAATGATTGAATTATTTTTTTCTCTTCCTTTTGCAGGAATACTTTTGGAAAATAGTTTTCTGATTTTTTTTTCCTTAGAAAGTAATTAGAAATGGGACTCAGAACGATGAGGTCTTTATTTTTCTTATCCCACAGTTGTCTCATTTTCTAGTAATCTAAATATTGTTTTAAAATTGCTCAGACTTTGATTCGCTTATCATTATTTCATGATTATTACAGTGCTGAATGTAGGATTTAAGTGTAAAAGTTATAACAAGAATTGTCTTCGGTAACCAAGAAATATTCATATATTATCTCATATAAAATATAAAACTACACATTTTAAACAGTATATCCTAATTTTACCACCAAAGTTGCAAAATTATTTTGAAGATATTTTGCATACACTTTGGTACATCTTAGATACTAATCATTTTATATTAAATGCCTTTAGAGGGCAGCCTGGGTGGCTCAGTTTAGCACCGCCTTCGGCCCAGGGCATGATCCTGGAGACCATGGATCGAGTCCCACGTTCGGCTCCTGCATGGAGCCTGCTTCTCCCTCTGCCTGTGTCTCTGCCTCTCTCTCTCTCTCTCTCTCTCTGTGTCTCTCATGAATAAATAAATGCAATCTTTAAAAATAAATAAATAAATGCCTTCAGAGTCCTTACAAAGATATTCTATTCACTTCCAATTGTAGAATCAATTTACAAGACATTTTCTAAATGTAAAAACTCACTGTTTCTGAGGACGGATCCCAGTTCTTCACAATATAGCCATGTTTGTTTTCTGCATTGAAATAAGAAAGCTGTTCCTTTGTTGGAGTGCTTGGCTGGCTCTGTCCGTAGAGCATGCAACTCCTGATTTCAGGATTTCAGGGTCACGAGTTCAAGTTCCAAGTTGGGCTTGGAGCCTATTTGAACAAAGAAAAAAAAAAAAAAAAAAGCTGTTCCTTTGCAATAAATGCAGTCTGCAAACTTCGTTTGAAGTGTTTATGTTATGGCTGGGTAAATGGGAACTGTGCACAAGAAAAACATCTTTGAAATAAGTGAAAATTTAGCTAAATAATTCATACTAAGGTGGCTATCTTATAGAACTGTTGCTTGGGTTTGCTAGTGTGGCTAAATAGATCTTTATATCTTGAATCCATTTGTAGTCTGTCCAAATGAATATGGAACTTCTACATAGATTTTAATAGTTGGCTCTGTGTAACTGTAAAAGACAAAGTTCAGAAACAGTCTTTATTGAAGATATTTTAATAAAAGAGCTTGTAGTTTTATAATCTTCTGTGAGATGGAAGGATCTTCAGCACATGTGATATGCAGATATCACCTTAGATTTAATTCGGAATTACCTTTTATTAGCATACAGTAATGAACCTTTTTTTGAGTGTAGAGTTCTATGTATTTTTAATCGTGTACATATAAAAACTTCATGAAACCACCATCACAGTCAGGATACTAAACATTCGATCACCCTAAAAAGCTTCTTTATGGAATGCCTAGGTGGCTCAGTGGTTGAGCATCTGCCTTCGGCCCAGGGTGCCGGGGTCCCGGGTTTTCATGGACTGGATCCCAAATAAGGCTCCCTGCAGGGAGCCTGCTCCTCCCTCTGCCTATGTCTCTGCCTCTCTCTCTCTCTGTGTCTCTCTCATGAATAAATAAATAAAAATCTTTTTTTTTAAACTTCTTTATGTTATATCTCTCTAGTCAACCTTAAACCTTGGCATCCACTGACCTGTTCTTTGTCATAATAGTTTTTGCTTTTTGCTTTTTTGAGAACTTTTATAAATGGAATCAGACTGTATGCAAATTCTTGAGATGGCGTCTTTCACTCACCAAAATGCTGTTGAGATTCATGCAAGTTGTTACATCACTAGTTTGTTTTTTGTTTTTTTTTAATTTTTTTTTTTAATTTATGATAGTCACAGAGAGAGAGAGAGAGAGAGAGGCAGAGACACAGGCAGAGGGAGAAGCAGGCTCCATGCACCAGGAGCCCGATGTGGGACTTGATCCCGGGTCTCCAGGATCGCGCCCTGGGCCAAAGGCAAGCGCCAAACCACTGCGCCACCCAGGGATCCCCACTAGTTTGTTTTTTTATGGCTAAATTGTTTTCCATTGCATCCATGCTCCACAGTCTATCTGTTCACCTATTGAAAGATATTTGGATTGACTCCAGTTTTGAAAAGAGAGCTCCTGTAAATATTTATGTACAGATCTTTTGTGTGAGCCTAGTTTACATTTCCTTAAGGTAAATACCAAATTGCTGTGTCAGTCTGGGTCTCTTTTTCTTTTTTTTCCTACGGATTATGCTTTATTGACATCATGTCTAAGAACTGCCAAATGTCAGGTCACAAAGATTTTCTTCTAGGTTTTACCTGAAGTTTTATATTTACATTTAGACATATAATACACTTTGACATGTAGATATATATACATATGTGTGTATATATACATATATGTACACATACATACACATGTTAAGGTTCATTTCTACTGAATTATCTATTGAATTGCCTCTGCCACTTTGTCAAAAATCAATTGGCCGTATTTCTGTGGGCTACTTATAGACAGTCTCTCTGTTCTATTGGGCTATGTGTCTTTGCTGTCTACAGGACTACACTGTCTTGATTAGTGTAGCTTCACAGTAACTCTGAAAATAGTGTGAGTTCTTCAACTTTATTCTTTCTCAAAACTATTTTGCCTATTATAGTCACTTTGCTTCTCATTACAAATTTTAGTATCCTCTATAGGTATTTACAGGAAATAATGCTGTAAATATGAATGTTATTATGTTACATGTACAGATTATTTGAGGAACATTGATGTCTTTACCATATTGAGTTTTCCACTACATTAACACAATATATCTCTTCATCTATTTAGGTCTTCTTTGATTTATTTCATCAGTTTTTGTCATGTTCACGGTACAGATTCTATACTTGTTATTTCAAAATATTTAAATTTTCGCCTTCTCTTTTTAATTTACCCTTCATTTTTCTTGCCTTATTGAGCTTACTGAGTCTTTTAGTAGAACTTACCCAATTTCAGCCAACATGGTTCAGTTTCAATAGGTGTTTCCTTTTGGTTTTCCTCATGGATGCATATTTTTAAAATCATGATTTGTTTTCTAGAGTTATAATAGGATGAGCAAATTGTAGAATATGTAAATATATAGTCTGATATACTTCAGGAATAGTTTATTGACTATTGCTGAAAAAAATCTGATTTTGAATATCATTTATAAATTGACTACAGTTTGCTGAGTAATACATAGAGGAGAAATACATAGAGGCAAATAATCAAAGAAATGTTTCATATCATGCAGACTTATGTGCTTTGTGCGTTTAAGTGATTACTTGTTTATATCTCTGTGTTTTCAGTGCAGAGGAAAGTAAAGAATATCTAAGTTTTCATGTTCAGCAAACAAAATAACAAGAAACAAAAAAATTAGACAAGGAGGGAGGGACTCAGTCTGTCATGAGCAAATAATCTCTAAAAAATCCCCAAACTTTTGTCTTTGTATCTCGACTGAAAAAGAATAAAAAGATCCTCATATTCTAAAGTTTTTAAAGTGTTTATTTTGGGACTTTTCTGTAACTACCTATTAATTCCAGGTACTTAAAAAAAATAATAAACAAATTATATGTTTTAAAAGTAAAAGTCACTGCATTCGAGTTGAGTTTGAAGAGAAAACATTAGTTTTAAGATTAGTTTGAACGGAAGAGGATAAAATTTTCAAGAGTTATAAATATTCATATTTAATTACTTTGCTGAAACCTAACAAGCTGCAAGTGTCTGACCTCAGATTTTACTTTTTTCTTAGACTTAAAAGTTAAGATTTAGAGATATGCAAGGTAGAACTAAATTTTTAGAGTACATTATTGGAAAATATCTTAAGGCCCTTTTATTTCTGAATTAAATGATGCTGTGGTACATATGGCTTTTGTTTTGGGTCTATTTTCATTTTTCTATGCAAATACAGTTATTTTATATTCAGATTATTTTAAATGAGTTTTCTGACACCCTTGGAGCCTGGATAATGAAAATGTTATTTTCTGTATTAAAGCCAGTGTGGTTTTTATAGTGAGTTAGTTATATGTTTGTTAAAGGCCAAATGGCTATTTCATTATGGTAATTATAAGCACACACACAATTTCTCACATTTCTACCTATTTTAGTGGGTAAATGCAAGCCGTATTAGTAAACTTCTGATACTCTGCTGCTGATTAAGTTGTACATTTTTTAAAGCTGTATTTTGTGAAATTCTACAATAATAAACCAACCTTTCTTTCTTTCTTTTTTACATCTTTTTTTATCTCTTTCTACTCTCATTCTTCCTCCTGCATATGTATACCTGTTTGTCTCTCTCTCCTGTTTTTCTCTTGCCTTTCTCCTTACTTTTATTTTTCTCACCTTTCTTTCTCTTCTAAAATCTCTTCCTCTTATGTTTCTCTTTTCATCAGAATAACATTTGGTAACAATGCTATTGCTCAGTGTTCATCAAACACTCTGATGCATACCTGCAAACATACACACACGTGCACATGCACACAAAATAGCTCTTCATTCGGTGGGGAAATGTATTCTAATTCTCAGTGTAAGTTCTGTATTTTATCAGAGCTGTTTAGAAGTTTACTAATAGGCAAACACTTTCAGATACTGTACCTGTTAGAGCAGAGAAAGGAAAAGTTTCCCAGTCTGTCTCTCTGTGTCTAACTGAATAGGAATCCATATCCTGTGATGCTCCACCTAATTAAAGCCTTAAAACCACAAGGTAACTTATAATAGCATTTATGATAACCAGAGTTTCCACTCACTTTACATTTTGTTCTCTCCCCAGGATTCTGTTTTTCTGAAGTGTTCTAAGATATCCATGGCTTAGTCTTTAACTGACAACAAAAATGGGTTACATACATGTTTTTGACCAAGTCAACAGATTTTATTAAGTTAAAATGTGGAATTTCAAGTAATTGAAGTTTTAAAAATTGGCAACATTCTTTTTTTTAAAGATTTTATTTATTTATTCATGAAAGACACAGAGAGAGGGAGAGAGGGGCAGAGACACAGGGAGAGGGAAAAGCAGGCTCCATGCAGGAAGCCTGACGTGGGACTCGATCCCAGGTCTCCAGGATCACACCCCAGGCTGAAGGCGGAGCTAAACCACTAAGCCACCAGAGCTGCCCAAAAATTGGCAAAATTGTTTTGCAAACATTTTGCCCCAGTGTTGTTTTCCACCTACTTTTTATTTTATTTTATTTTACTTTATTTATTTTATTTTTTTATGTAGGCTCCATTCCCAGCATGGAGCCCAGTGTGGGGCTTGAACTCATGACCTTGAGTTCAGGACCTGAACTGATGTAAAGAGTCTGATGCTTAACTAGCTGAGCCACCCAGGCACTGCCTCCCTCCCTAATATTTTTATTACATTGTTATCCTTAAGAATGGATAGTTTACCATTATAGAAATAAACACTAAGTTGCTTCACAGAATCTAAAACCTAGTAAAACATGTTAATGAAAAATGTCTGTACCAACTACTAATTAAAGTGCATTAGAAGTGAAAAATGTTTTGACCTTGTTTGCCTTCATCTTTGCACTTTGATAAAGGTCTTTTGAACAACAACAAAAGACTATAGATTAAGAAATTTATGAGAGTATTTACTGTCCCCAAACTTTTAACAGACAGTGAAACTTAGTACATTAAGCTATTAGTCTGAACATGTCTTTTTTTTTCCAGTAATAGTTCAAAAAAAACCACACACACAGAAAAAAAATAAAATTATAACATGAGAAAAGAGTACTAGTTGTTTAAATTAACTTTTTATAAGGAAAACACATATTGTATTACATTAAGCCTTACCTTGGGCCCTCTTCTTCATGAATTGTATGCTCCGGTGTCCCTGATTCTTGCATGCTGGGTGATCTTGTATGTATCCATAGCTGCTTCAGAGCACAATGGTGTGATATGAAGTGATGCAGAAAACAGGAGAACCTTTGTTGCTGAGTCAGCTGCAAGAAGAAGTGATGTGTATGAATGTACAGTATAGGGAGATCTATGAAAGATCTAGTATCTTTCTCCCAAAAGACTCTGTTCCGTGATACAAGGAGAATTCAGTTCTTTTTGGCAGACCTCCACATCAGTTTGGAAGCAGTAAAACAACCACAAAAACAAGCCTGGTTTCTCAATGTCGTTACTCTCAATATTTTAAGTAACATTTTATTTCTTTTTTTTTTTTAATTTTACTTCACTCTGAATAACCAGAAGCAATACCCTTTTATCCTGTATAGTTTGAGTTCAATGCCATAGTCGGAATGTAGATGAGAATGAATTATAGAGATGAGTTCAGCCATATGTGCCATGCTTGTAATTGTTATTGGCAAAATTTGAAGTAAAGGCCCTGTCTCTCTTAATTGAGGAGTGGATGACTTTAAGTGATATTACATCAAGGAGGGCATAGAGTCCCAGCAGATGATGTAATTATGTTTAAAAATGAGTATTATTAAATAATTCACACTTTTAATATGGAGAAATTAGGTCATTTTTCCACTCCTCCCACATATGTTCAATCTTAATATCTAAGTCATGAAATAACACAGACAGTGTAGTAGCAGAGAATGCCAGTTATGACAGGCTCATTGTTTACTTATTAACAGGTAATTTGTGGACCGGAATCATTTAATTGTTCTGAGTACATAATTACATGTCAGCAATTTCCAATTTAATTAAAATGTCCAAATCTGAAGATTAAGGGAATTTTTGAATTATTAATCATTTTTCCACTAGGAAATCTTGTTGCTCTGCAGGAGATTTGTCCAGTGTACAACTATACGTATTTTTTTCCTTCTCTTTCGCAGACAGACAATTTTCCCGCAGAGCCCAATTACATGGGCAGCAGGCAGCAGTTTGTTCAAAGGTAAGGCCTATTAAATAACTTTCTCGGCTTCCCCATTTGCATTCGTGTCAAAATTGCTTTGCAAGAGACTACACTTCAGATTCGGACTCGTAGAGACAACACTTTCTCTTCTTTTTCTTTATATGTATTTCAGTAGCTCCACGTTTAAGGACCCAGAAAGAGCCAGCCTGAGAGACAGTGGGCACGGGGACAGTGATCAGGCTGACAGTGACCAAGACACTAACAAAGGCTCCTGCTGTGACATGTCTGTTAGGGAGGCACTCAAGATGAAAACTACTTCAACTAAAAGCCAACCACTTGAACAAGGTGAGTGAAGCCTTCCAATGCTTACAAAGTGTAAAGCTTAAGCAATCATTATAAACCTATTAGTACGAGAGTTGCAGTTTATCACGGTGGAATGGACCATTGATAATATATCAAAAGAAACAGCAAATCCTCAGCTTGTCCCAGATAGAAAGCAACTTATTCAATACCTCAGTTAACAACAGGAAGAGGAAGGGCATGGATATTAGTCTATAATCTTCTTAAAATGAGAACTTGACCTAAGTCACTAGATTGTTCTTATCTTTATGGGCATTTCTTAACCCTTCCCATTTTGTGTTTTATTAGCAAGGAAAATAGGGCATATGTTAGCTAGATTTGCACATCTTAATATACTAACTTACACGATTAAATTTAGTAAATGCACCACTTTTAGGTAAAAAGAAAACCTGACTGGGATTTTATAACTCTTAGCAGGGTTTATTTTTAGCACGGATTGTAGCTTCAATGTGGTTTTTCATGAGTCAAATTATAGCGAAGCAACACTTTTGGCTACTTTTTTTGATTTACATCTAAATCTGCATGGATATCAAATAGACATGTATTTGTCTACCCTGATAGAGACATAAAAAAGAAACACTTCTTATTAAATACACATATTTTTTTCCTGAAAGTCTATCTTCAATGTTTGATATGCCTCCTTTTTATTAGTTTTGATGTTTTTATCATTTCAAACACAACAAACTATTTGCTACTGATTCACCCAAAGAGAAGTAAGCAACTCATGTGTAAAACTTAGATGCAATGAATAAGTTTTTACATCTCGTTATAAAAAATGAAAAGGACTGTTGTATAAATGGTATTTCAGAATTACAAATGCATGTTATATTTGTTAATACTAGTTTTCAAAATACTAATGACATTTAAAATATCTAATATTTATTATTTCAGTTTTTTAATGAGAAGCTACATTTATACTATGCGACATAGTCACTTATTCTTGTAAGTCATTTATTGATTGACAATTCATAGAAAATAATTTTTTTCCTGTAGTGCAATCTGTCATGTCACACATACTTCAACAGATATGTTTATTACTTTCTCTAATCATGTTGAAATGTTAATATACACATTCACACATATATAAATTCAATACAGAAATAAATACATATGTTCAGTATAATATATATTTATATTTCTGCACTGGATATAATTATTCTGGATTTATTTTAAGGTTGGCCTCTCCAAAAGCCTTCTTTTTATAAGTAATAACTGCCAGATATACCATAGCAATTTTTTGTCTAACAATGCAATATTGCATTTTAAATTATCTTCAATAAAAAGTATTTGAATGCTTATGGAATATTCATAATGCCTACAGATTTGAATGTTTACTTAAAGTGGCTTAAATGATATTGATGGGTTTTGACTATAGCGTATTATAGTATGTTAATTTTTTAGACGAATTTTAAATAATGGGTTGTTGGATCTTAATATGTGAATACAGAACCTAACATAGACTCGTTTATGTGTATAATAAAGTGATTGACAGATAATGCATTGGCTACTTTTTGTAAGGCTGCATAAAGTAAAGAGTTTGCATTTATTATATCTTCATGAGAAACTGTATTAATCAAAAAGTTTATATGCTGTTCACATTAACTCTAAATTTTTTTCATCAACCAAGTGAGCAATGTATTTGATGAGAAGGGGTAAGGACCCCTATGGAAAAAGGAAGTGGTTTTATTTATGTCTGAAGATGTAATTTATACTAAAAATCTGTTTTTTCAATTTTGATATTAGAAAATAATACCTTAGAAAGGTGGCTATTGTTCTTAGAAGAGTATATATTGGGCATATATTTTAGCTAATACTACACATAAAAAATTGCTAGTCTAAGAGTGAGAATGCTAATGCAAATGTCTCCTCTAAAACAAGAGTTTCCACACATCCTTATTAATAAATATGGGAAAGTTATAATGAATCTGAAAGCCACACTTAGATAATCTATGAATTATAGGAGAGATACTGACCTCTACTTTAAAGCATGATTTTGGAGGATTAGTTAAAATAGTATTTCATTGATTCGTTGACTGTTTATAAACTCATTTTTTAATAAATATCTATACATCTTTTCAATACGTGAGGAAGGTTAGATTCTTTAGGAACATCAAAAATAAATTTGACTTGGAGCCTGCCTTCAAGAAACTGTATGTAACTAGTAGAGATGGGAGATCTCTCTCTCACTTTCTCCTTCTCTCCCTCTCTCTCTCCCCCTCCATCTCTCTTTGTCATTTGCCTCTGTCATCTTACCTATCTCCCTATCTATCTCCATTATCTGTATGATCTTTTTCTTCCCTTTTTCTTCTTCCTTCCCTCTCCCTCCCTCCCTTCTGCTCTCTCCCTTTCTCCCTTTCTTCCTTCCTTCCTCTCTTTCTCTCTTTCTCTCTATTTTCTTTCTTTCTCCCATGTATCAATGTTTATACCTTCGATCTACCTATCTAGATTCAAGGAGGAGACTAGCACTTACTGAGCTTCTACAATTTTCTATAAACACTGCTAGTTGCATTTCAAGTTTGGAGTTTTATCCTAGGTATAGATATAGCCAAAACTTGTGTCTTTGATACACAACTTTGCCTCCAAATGGGAGGATTTGCTCAAATAGACAATCTGATTCACTGCTATGACTAGATATCAAACAAAATTGAAGAATAAGTTAAAACCTGAGTTCATGTATGCAAACCTTAAGGGAGAACATTAAAATCGTTCATATGCATTGAATGAATCATTCAGTACTTAAAACTTATTATCCTATTTCGTTTTCATTGCATTTATAAATAGGTAAGTACTGTTACTCTCACATTTAGTGTGTATTAAGAAATTTTCTCAATATTCTATAGCTGTAAATAGTGAAGTTAGCATTAGAAATAAAATGACACGCCTTCAGAACCCACCCTCTTACCCAGTGCTTTATACTATTCACATAATGAACAGTTTACTCAGAAATAATTTTAAAATGTTTGAAGAAGCAATCAGCCATTGTCTTGGTCAATGTACTCTTGTTAATTTATTTGAAAAGCATCATGAGAAGCAATGCCAAATTGATTCAATGCACACCTATAAAGAATAATTTTCTTTACAGATGAAAGATGATGACAGCTGTATTTAAGCAATTATGTCAGATTTCAAATATTAAACGCAATTTTTAATACCTTTAAAAATTTCTTAAAGAACAAAAGTAAATTTCCTCTTAGAGGAAAGAAACCAAAAATTAAACAAATTTTTTTTTGCTTCCCTTTTTTGCAGATTTTTCCCATTTATTCTACTCCTGTTAATTGTGTTTTTTGCTACCATCAGTTTAATCACCCCAAATATACAGCACTAGTATATGTTACTCATTATTTTAGCAAAAAATATTTGAAAGGGTTCAGTAGTTAATTGAATGGGTGATGAACAGCACTACAGCTAGGGATAGGTGTAAGGATTTTATATTAATAAATCCTCTAATAGAAAGAGGTTATTTTAGTTTCTTTTAGTGGGATTTTAAAAATTCTCAAAGAATGCCCTTAGTTTCTTTATATTTGATTGCATTTTTTACCTTGCCTTTCTATTTGTCAATTAGATTTTCTCCATACTCCCTTTGCCAAATATTATAGGTGGGTAGGTAGGTAGGTAGGTAAGTAGGTAGACAAAGCAATCCAATTTGACCACTTTAAAGAAGTGCCTGTACCTTTGAATTTCTGTCCTACAGAAAGTCTGGTACAGACTACAGAATCCTGGTCAAGTATTTTGTTTGTTAGCAATGACATTTTCCTTCTTTGAAAAGATTTAGTAAGCCTTCCCTAAAATTCAGTAGTCTATACTGATTCCCAAATAATAAATGTGTAGAATTCATGAATGCTGATAATTTCTCTGAGCTCCTTATCAATAGCTTAGGACCATTCTCAGTTTTTCAAGGATAGTCAGTCTTCCGCTGTCGAAACCAACTTCTTGAATTGAAGCCACAAGCTAGTATAATAGCATCGCACATGGTAAGTGTTGACAGCCTTTGCGAGGGATGGCAGTGGAACATCACCATGGGGGAATCTAAAATACCTTCTCCGTGACCAGCTGTTGGTCCCTTCCTCTATAACTGGATTCCAGTACTTTTCTGATCCTCATAAGTTGCTTCACTCAAATTCTTTCTCAATTCTCCTTTTAATTAATTGCCGTTTAATTTCTCCTTCTTCTTTTTTTTTTTTTACTATTCAATTCTGTGCCTCCCCTGTCCTTCCTCTTCTGCTAGAAAATCTGACTTCCTAAATTACATTCTGGATTCAAAACATTTCACAATGGAATCCCTGATTAAAATCTAATACAAATAAAATCAATGGAAAGTTTAGAATGATAGAAATACCAAATAAGCCAGATTTGCTTCAGTGAATTCAGTTTTAAAACAAAATTACATTCTTAAGGGTTGCCTTCCTTCTTCCCAGAGGACATTCTGGAAAACTACAAAAACTAAAGCTAATGGATTTTTGTTGTTGTTATTCCCCCCCCCTTTTTTTTAAGACAGTGCTTGAATTTTGTTTGTGGGCCCCATATTCAAAACAGGATTAGGCTACTTTAAAGGAATGCATATTGGTTATGTGATTTCAGAGTTTGGGGAGCCTCTGAGTCCTACTCCTTCAAATCTGCCTCCCTAATTTACTGCATAATCACTTCAGTTTCACCATATTTCTAGTTATGTTTGGAAAGGAAATGTTTAAAGTTTCCACAGCCTATACTTCACCATGAAGGAATGATTTAAAAAATGAAGTAATAGGGAAATAGAAGAATAGAACGTGAAGCTTTTGTCCACCAAAAAGGGGTCGGGCCATATATATAGGATTTTGGAGGGGGTTATTAGACAGGATTAGGACCCTGAACACAATTTTGACCTCCTTTGCAATTTCCTCTAGAACTGACCCATAATGGGAAAGTACCAGCATAGTACTTTTATATTCATTCTCAAGCTTCCATTCTGTTTTCTGTGCTGCACTATGGTTACTGCAGCTCTGACCCTTCCAATCCATCGCTGTTTTTCCCCAGACCTTTCTAAAATGGACAACAGCAAATTGCTTGTACATACATAAGGACAAGGAGGTGATGGCAACGTCCATCCTCTCAGCAGCCATCTAACAATCTCTGAAAATAATCTTAAAAAGAAACGCTGCTGTAAACTTACTAATAGTCAATTTGTCTTTGGAAGAAAATAGAAAATTATTGCCATATACGGGGGACGAGAAGGAACTGTTGAGTATTTAATGTCAGGAAGAAATCATTTACGAATTTTTAAAGGCACTGCTGCTTTATGATTCCAATATGTGGCATTTAAGAAATTGTATTATTTGCCAAGAATTATTATTTTCAAGCCCTATAAGTTTGTATTGGACTGCACTTATTGAAGAGGACCTTAATATCCACATTTTCACTCTCTTGTGCTGTCTTTTAGGACTTGCAGAATTCATCTGGCTTTACATTTTACTGAATAAAATATTCCCCAAACTGTGAGCAGTTTCAGCTTATTTTTGATTACCAAACTTGCAAATAGTCCCATAGTTCACCTAACTTTAAAAGTTTCAATGACATCTCTTTTACTCATGTGCAAACATCTGCTTCTAGAATCCAGCAGCTGGTATCATGAAAATAGAGAGATTTTATCACCCTCACATTTGTTCTCATCGTAAAGCCTCCTTAACAAGTGTTGCATGATTTACTATAGACTCAATGTGTTTTTGAGATTCTCTTGCTTTTAGTAAGCACAGCAATGACTTTTGCTAAACACTCCAATTTGGATGTTGGGACGTATTTCTCAAACTTTTAAAAACTCATTTTGCTTTGGGGGAGGGGCACCCTTCCCAGCCTTAGAATTATTTTATCTTTCAAATACTCCAATACAACCAGAGGATTTTCCTATAATAGTTTTTTAGAATGACATTTTTTTTCATTTTTACAAGTAAAATTCTATAGTAATTTTATGTAGACCTGTATGAATATTGGAGTATGCCTGTAAACTCTGACAAGAAAGGTTTTCAGTTCATCTGTTAATTGAGAACTGAGAAATAATGTTAATAGGTCTTGTTTCTTTCAAAAATTTTCCATTATTTCACTTGAAACATATAAGCTACTACTACTGCAAGTTCTCTGTTCCTTTGAAAGCCATGTTATGAAATATTAGAGTAGAAAGATTTTTGAAGTATAATTTCCCTGTTTTGTAAGTAAGAAAGCAAACAGGTTCAATGACTTTAATAGAATCTTCAGTTAGAGGTAGAGGCAGTACTAATTCCAGGTTTATAATTTGTTGGTCTGTAGCTCTTCGTGTCTTTCCATTCCTATAACACTTGATAAAGAAACTTCTGTGCCTCTAAGCAGGTACTTCAGATGTGTCATAACATTTCATTTCTTTATTAATCTAAATATGTAAGCAGTTATGATTGAGAGCTTAATTCTTGATTCTTTCATATATATTGAATAAATATTTAGTATGCTTATATATTATATATATAATAAATATATTAAATAGAAGCTCCAAAAGGTAAAAAAAAAAAAAAAACTATCATACCGGATGTAGACATTGACACTACTGTGTTTTTTGTCACCAAGTATAAGGATGCATGTATTTCATCCCTGGGCATAAGATCTACACTTCTAATTGTAGGTCCCTGATATTTTCTTAGTGCACCAAGGAATAATGACTCCAGGAGAGATTTTCATCCACTCATTTATATAATTACTTTTTTCGTTTAATGAACAACTGTGCCAAGGATGCAACGATGAACTAATGCACAGGCTGGGTTCTCAAGGAGCTCACACTGTAGTAAGATATTTGACATATAAAATATGAGGTTGGTGCAGTGAGAGATAGACCCCAGGTATACATGGAGTCATGAGAAAGAAAACCCAGCCAACATTTGGGCAGATCAAAGAAAATTCCTGGAGGAGACATGTGAGCTGACTTCCTTCAGAAAATGTTTATCTCACTTGGCCTAGAGATGTTGGGGAGAGAGGATGACAGGGCACTCTCAGAAACACAAGTGAAGTAAAGCAACGTATGGACACATGTGAGTAGGAAGGTGTGAGATTTAGAAAGAGGTGTATGACACAGAGATGACAAGCCCGGTAATGGGACAGCTGACAGGGAGCCATTAGAGGTTCAGGAGGTAACAGTTCAAAGTTTCATTTTAAAGAGATTATTTTTGTCAATGCCTGGGGAGACAGGGATACTCTAGGAAGCTGAGAAAGTAGTCCAAAGCAAGGTGAAATGAGGCTCAAAGTAGTAAAGAAGTAGCAGGAATGGAACTAAGTGAAAGATTAAAAACTCCTTTTTATATATGACACTACTTTTACGATTATAATAAATTGCTTAGCATTCATTTAAAATTGACTTTAGGATAAAAGTTTCTAAAGGAAAGAAATCATTTTATACCCAAATAAATGGACTATAACTTGAATTATTTAAGTACAATTTTGTGTAATTTATACCACATATGTTAAATTAACACATAAATATTAGAAACGTGCAGCATTTTCTCCAAATGAACAATGCTTATTTGTATGCTGGAACTGACTTACTAAAGAAACTCCACCACTGAAAGATGATAGGAAAAAACAAAACAAAAATCAGTTAACCAAATCTTTGAGAGAACTTTTAAAAAACAATGAGTTAGTATGGGACATGGGTCACAATGAATCTTAGCATTATTACTTGAGCAACTGAGTTCAGTTGACCAACGTGGCAAAGACAGGTTGAGGTCATCACTGGGAAAATATTTGGGAAATAAAAATACTTCAGATGAATATCAGAAGAGGCAACTGGAAATTATAGTTTGATAGAGTAGAAGTGAGGAGGTATAAATTTGGAAACCATTGACATAGGATGATATTCAAAGTATGTAAATCAATGAGAAAGGCCATTGAGAGAAAAGAATCCAGGAGATTAGAATCCATGAGTATTGTAAGGGAAGGATCCAGGGTGGAATCCTGCAGGATTTCGAAGTTGGGAAGGGAGAAAGTTCAATAATTGTTCAACCTGCCATATTCAGTATGTTCTGTGACAATCCAAAATCCAGAGACCTCATAGATGAGTTAGGTGACTAAAATCTAGAATTTTTAGATTTCATTTCCAGCCACGTATACTTGAGAGCCAAATTAAATCGATACACTAAGTAAAATTGGATAATGCTGTTATATTAAAAACAGGGCGATACTGAGTTCTATTTTGCAATTCAATGAACTAGTTTGGAGTAAAGGCCCATATATGTGACCTGGCATCGTGAGCATAAATATATAAATTCCAGAGCTCACTTGCTTTGAAGGAAGGACATTCATTTGAAATCAAATGTTTTGAATTTTTAATGTAATTCAGTAACACTTTGTATAGTATCATATACACACATCATATATCTTAGGTGCTATGTTGTGTATTTATTCAACAAATATTCGTTGGGTTTCTGGTATGTGCCAAGCACTCCCCCAAGTGTTGAGGATTGAATAGTAAGCGAAACAAATATCCCTGTTCACATTGAGCTTACATTCAAATGATGATAAAATTCTCAAATGAACTCTTTTGAAATTTCCAAAACCCATTTTCACAGAACTGATTGTCTTGTAATGGAAGTAAAACATATGCCAAAAAATAATGAAATGTAGAAAATAATGTGCTATTGATTATGTGCCTATAAAAGGGTCTGAGAGTTTCAAAAGAATAGAATACTGATAATTATTCGATGAAGACTTCTTACAGAAGATGGAATTTGAGCTAAGCCCTAAGGGATAAAGAAGGTTTTTACTTTGAGAGGTGGAAGAAATACAACAAATACATAAATGCAGTCATGGGATAGGGAAACTGTATATAATATTTGGAGGATAATGAATAGTCCAGTGTGTTCAGAGGAGAAGGGACAAAGAGAAATGCCGATGAAAATGGGAAAGAGGGGGGATCCCTGGGTGGCGCAGCGGTTTGGCGCCTGCCTTTGGCCCAGGGCGCGATCCTGGAGACCTGGGATCGAGTCCCACGTCGTTGCTCCCGGTGCATGGAGCCTGCTTCTCCCTCTGCCTGTGTCTCTACCTCTCTCTCTCTCTCTGTGACTATCATAAATAAATAAAAATTTTTAAAAAAAGAAAGAAAATGGGAAAGAGGTGGTAGGTAAGGGAGGAAGGAAATAGGAAAGCCATAACATCGCAGTAGCCAGAGATAGGCAAAAACAAACATTTTGATTCTTTAGAGAATCCAAGAAAATGAGGCTCAAGGAACTATGCAATCTGATAACTGACAGATCACTCTTGATTTCCATGAGAGGAGTTATAATGGAGTGATGAAAAAAAAATTCAAAAAGATAGACCATGAAGTAAGGTCAGGGATTGGAGATAGTAATTTCTCTGTTATTTCAAAGAGACCAGCAAATAATGGAATGAGGGAAAGAAAAGGAAAATAGTAGCTAAGGAAGATAATATTATGAGTGAAAAATGCTGTAATTATTTAGGGTAACTAATTATTAATATGCTAAGGCAGAGGATCCCATTAGAAGGAAATATTGAAGGATTGGGCCAGATAGAGGATATTCATTGGAGCATGTAATGGAGATGCTAGCTTTAAAGTAAAGATCAACTCTTTTTCTGTGAAGGAAAGAAAGGAGAAATAAATTAAAAAGATAAACAGCAATGTAGAGGTAAAGGGAAAATAATTATAGAGTTCATAATAGGTGGGTCCAATCTTCTCTATAAAGTACAAGGCAAAGATCTTTAATCTTATTATTTTACATAAGCATTTATATTATATAATTGGCCTCACTTTTGTGAAAAGCCAAGGGAGATCCAGAAATTACCAAAAAATTCTATGCCAAGGTACACACCTGTCAAAAACAGATATGGCATTTATTTTATATTTATAATTATTTTTAAAAAACAAGAAATAGGAATAGGTCATATAGCAAACTGTGTATATTTGGTAACTATATAGCCAAATACATTAACATATTCAAATTTGTTCCTCACATACTTTCCAGTTTCACAGTTTGAATAAATGTTTGAAAGCTGATGTTTTGTTATATATGCTTAAAATTCTTAGAACAAGATGCTTTCCAGAATTAAGAATTTTTCAGATTTTGGAAAGGTGATATAATACGTAGATCATATGTTGTATAACATCCCCACTGGATTGTGGGGCTGTATTCACAATCAAACACATTAAATTTTGTAGTAAAAAAGGCCGAATGTTTATGCTAAATGTACTAAATGATTACTATAAATAGCTTATATCAGTTCAAGTCAGTTTTTACCACTCTATGAGTAACCATCATTTCCAGATCTAAAATATTTTTGAGGGCAGCCTGGGTGGCTCAGTGGTTTAGTGTTGCCTTCAGCCCGGGGCGTGACCTGGAGACCTGGGATCGAGTCCCATGTCAGGCTCCATGCATGGAGCCTGTTTCTCCCTCTGCCTGTGTCTCTGCCTCTCTCTCTATGTGTCTCTCATGAATAAAAAATAAAATCTTTAAGTAAATAAATAAAATATTTTTGGATTTTAAAATTATGGACAAGGAATTGTACTTAATTTGTATTTTGAGGCTTTTGCTTCCTTATTAACAACCATTTATACTGTGATTCAAGTAGTAACATAATGAAAAAAAATTCTACCACTCAGAGAAATTATTTATCCAGTTTCCTATTAAATCATAATAGAAATGTGCACTTCAGGTCTTGCTTCAGACCAAATATAGGAAAAAAAAGGTCTATCACCTCTGTAATAATTTTGATATGATAAATATTTGCCTTTGGAAGCTAAAATGTAACCTGGGAACATGTAAATGTTTAATTACTTCATAAGATCCTTTTGAGTACTACTTTCAGAATCTGCAGACTGATAACAAATACACCCCCACTTCTGATACAGGGTGTATTTTTGAAGCAAAATACATATTTCATGGAGATTGATTTGTCTGCCCCGGATTTTAGTTTCTTTGAGGTTTTGAAAATTCATATTGAGGGATGAAATTATTTTGTTTTGTTTTTGTCCTGAGTCATTTCCTTCCTAATATTAATTACTATGTTTTTTACATAATATCCTTTATATAGACATATGATTTTTTGCCTCTACAAATTAACATTTTTTAAGATATTTAAGAGAATGATGGCAAGAAAACTTTGATACATGGAAAGAAAACTTTTGATACAAAAAAGAAAACTTTGATATGCACGTAGATAAGCACTGCTCTACACTGCTGAAAAATGATAGACAATAAATCTTAAGTAAATGTATCTGATCATTTTTTTAATTCATAGAGTTGTATTGTAACTGTTGCTCATAACCATTAATTAAAATATAAATACATTAATTCAGTAAATATTATTTTAACACTCATGTATATGACACTCTGCCTTCAAGTTGTTTAGTCTTTGAAGATGTCAATCCTCTCTATCCACCTAGCTATGATTTCATTCATTAATTAATAAATAAAATTAATTCTGGTGAGAAATGAATAGGGAATAACTTCATATATTAGACATGCTTCTTAAAAGTGGAGTAAGACTATAAGACACAGGGTAAATCAAATATTTGAAACTGGGATAATAACATGATCAAAGATTTAGAGATGTGGCAGGTGACACCATAATCCAGGTATAGAAAAAAAAAACAAAGTAGAAATATTCTTATTGGAATATGGGGTGTAGAGTTATAATGGAAAGAAATTGGACCAAATGAATAGATTAGGGTCAGATTATGAAAGACCCTGAATGCCATACTAACGAGTTTGAATCATATTCTACAAGCAATTGAAAACTTTATTTTGAGTGGAGTTATCTATCACTTTTTTTAGAGTGATTAATTAATAATAGACCAGAGGAGAGTTGAAAAAGAAAGGAGTGCAATGGCCAAACTGATCAATCATCAAATTTCAAAAAAGCTGGGGCATGTTTAATACTTTCTAGTTTTTGTATATCAAGCCATGCAATTTAATTACTTTGCCCATAAAATTTCACTGAAATCATTCTGAGCAATATAATTCAAAAGGAAAATTACTGAGTTCAAAGTATTATCTATATTTGTTGATAATTAGCAAAGTTGTCAGAGCTGGCAACCATATCTTAAATATAAATCCTAGCAAAATCATTAAAAGATTATAAACACTGGACTGACTGTGTGAACTTACTCAGATAACAGAAGATCAGCTACTAGCAATAAAGAATTAAAAAGAAAAAAAAAATATTGAACACCTATATATGGCAAGCACTGCACCAAGCACTTTTTTTTTTTAAGAGAGAGAGGGAGCAGGGGGAGGGACTGATTGAGGAGAAAGATCTTAAGCAGGCTCTATAGCCCAACACAGAGCCCCACCTGGGCTAGATCCCCGCAACCCTGAGATCATGACCTGAGCCAAAATCAAGAGTTGGATGCTTAACCCACTCAGCCACCCAGGTGCTCCTGCTCCAAGTACTTTTAAACAAATTTGTCCTAATGGCAAGCTGATGAGATGCTCTTATCTCCTGTAATCAATGAAAAGCCTTTGCATCAGAGCACTGAAGGAAGTTGCCCACAGTTGAGGCCTTTAGCTGCGTAACAGTTGTCTGCTTGACTTCACGTCTGTGCTCTTTCCACTCTAGTCCCTTCTGCTTATTTAGTCTTCAATAATCATGTGCAAAGAGAAATCCCCAAGGCAGTTATGCTGCATATATTAAACTCAAGCATCCATGTTACTTTTAGAACTATGACAGACGACTCAGAGATATGGAAGCTACATACACACATTTAATTCCACTTTATTAATGATCTACAATTTGTAAAACACTGTAGTCTCTATGTATTAAGGCATTTCACAGTTCTCTAGGTATTTGATCAAAGGTTTTGCACAATTAAAACGGAGCAAAAAAAGCTTGGATAAATTCCATTTACCTCATTTTTTTTTTCTCCATCCCAAACCTGCCAGTATTTTCTATTTTCATTATGTCTCCCCAGCCAGCTCGTTCTAATCCCAGTAAGGGTTATTACCATCTACTTACTCACCCAAGTTAGAAACAAAGAATGGGACTCCTTTTCTTTCTCTCCATTGTCTCACTAGGTATCACTGTCTTGTTGTTACACCATCCATTTCGACTTGAAATTTCTTCAGTTCCCCTCCTTCCAGTGTATTTCCCCTTCCCAGGTTGCCTCCCTTTCTCAGAATACCCTCCCTGGCAAGTGCTCACTTGCTTCTTTTGTTGTCTGGTAGTTAAATGCCATCCATTAGCAAGACAGTGTTGTCCTTGAGATGTAAATTTGATCATTGCACTCCCCCAATTACAAGCCTGCAGTGATTTCCATGGAGAACTGGGGAAAGAAATCTACAGTTTTAACCTTGGCCTATAAACCTTACCCTTGTGTCATCCTCCTGCTAGCTTACTCTACACCAGCCAGGGAGGTCTTCTTCCAATTTCTTCTTTCATTTCTCAAGAAAGTGGCTTCTGGTGTTGAGACCTTTTCTGCACTAATTTGTCTCCCTAGTGGTCTGCAAGCTTTGTGTTGCAAAAGAGATACCTCTCTTATTCTTGATGTACTTTCAGTATATCCCCAATGTTTATTTACAAAAAAAAAAGTTATGGAGGATTAAAACAAGATCAAGGAGAAGATTTTAAAGAACTTGAAGTCTCGGGGTAAATATTATTGGATCTTGATTCTGGTAAATGACATGGTAGTATATTAATCTTCAGGGTAGTCAAGTCTGTTGCAGTTAGAAACGGATCCAACAAACGTTTAATGACTTCAAAGAACTGAATTATGCACATTTACTTAAATTATCTCATTCACCATACACAATTTTGAATAATTTTATAAGATAGTTATAAGATAACTTTATAAGATATAATTGCCTTTTCCATTTTAAATAGAGGAAACAACCAGTCTAAGGTCATCAAGCTTTTGTGTGGCTGAACCAAAACTTTAGCCTAGGCTATCTGATTACAATTTCATGGGTGTGTTCATTATCTCACAGTGGCAATTGCGTATGTGAGAAGTAATGAAGTTCTCGGTAGTCTAGGTGATATTGAAAATAAGAGGGAGTCATGGGGGTGCCAATATTTTGAGACTAAAAGCCTCAACCTCTTGGTAGGGAGTAAGAGAGGGTCATCAAGATTTCAATTTTTTAATAATAATAAATTTATTTTTTATTGGTGTTCAATTTGCCAATATACAGAATAACACCCAGTGCTCATCCCGTCAAGTGCCCCCCTCAGTGCCCATCACCCATTCACCCCCACCCCCGGCCCTCCTCCCCTTCCACCACCCCTAGTTCGTTTCCCAGAGTTAGGAGTCTTCATGTTCTGTCTCCCTTTCTGATATTTCCTACCCATTTCTTCTCCCTTCCCTTCTATTGCCTTTCACTACTTCCATCAGGTCGTAATAATATTGTTGGTTATTGAATAGTTTTGGCTGGTTAAAGCAATGTGCAGAGAAAGCAAGTGGTGCAGCAGGAATGAGTACAAGAAAAATGAGATGATCCAAAAAGAAAATACAATCCATTTGAAACATATGATACTCCCCTTGAAATATCTGACTGCAGACTTTTAGATTATTGTGTAATATTGAGGGAAAGATGGGTAAATTTGGGTTATCTTTTTGAGTGTCTGTTATTAATATTGGACTATAAAGTATATACAAAAATTAGAGTGTGTGGATAAATCGACATGTTCAGGAAAAGAGTAAAATGAATTGTCACTATGAAACACAGGAAACAAATTAATAAAATGAAGACTTATCTTGATTCTTAGCTGAGACAGAGCTCAGAAGCGGTCCTTCATATTACTAGACCCAGAAGCCGTATTTGCAATAAAGTCATTATATTTGAACACCCCGGAAAGTGGTGTTCCTTTATTTGTGAGAATACTATTACAGTTGGCCATATCCATTTACTGATTTAAAAATACATCAATAATTAGATAAGTCTATTTAGAGTGAAAGAAGAGTGGGAAAATAATGGTGGAAATGAAAGATTTGTCAGAAGGAAAAGGAGACAGCACTAAGAAAAGGAAGAGCAGGAAAGTCCTAATATACTGAAGAATATCCAAAGAGAAGTGTAAGTTTACCTCGTCAGAACATGATGTAAAATCCTCTGGAGTTTATACTTTAATAAGAACATATTTTTAAAATAGTAAAGATTAGGGGTGCCTGGGTGGTTCAGCTGGTTAAGTTTAAGCATCTGTCTGTTCAGTGAGAAACCTGCTTCTCCCTCTCCCTTACCCCTCCCCCTGCTTGTGCTCTTGCCCACGCGTGGGCACACCCTCTCTCTTTCTCAAATAAATAAAATATTTAAACAAAATAAAATGGAAAAGACTAGAGAAACAACCCTCTAGAGGCAAGAGTTTTCTGGATTTCTTCCTTGCATTATACCGAGGATACCAACACTCTTTCTGCTCCCCTTTCCTCCTATAAAATATTGAGATTTTAAAACTAGGCTACATAGAATTTCAGTTCAGAAAATGCATCTCTTAGACTTGCTTTAATTAGGTATTTTGATTATCTATACATTTGATTGCTAAACTCATTTTCTGTTTCATACCCATACGTGTGTATGAAAGCATATATGAGATATATATATATACATGTATGTATATATTATTTATCTTCAAAATTTGAATGGAGAAAGCTTTCTAATTTTTTTTTTTACACTTAGCCTACATCCATCAGAATATCATTAACTCCTGAAATGTATTATAATTGTGCCTGGAAATTCTATGAGGTTATTAGACACTTTAACTTGAAATTACAAAAATATTTAAACAGTATATAATAATACACTTTCACATAGATTCATTAGCATGAGAATATTCAAAACCCATTAACAATATAATTATTTTCATGTTCACATGACAATATCTTATTAATAATCATTTGCAGATTTTTTTGCAGATTGTTGAAAGAGTGAAAGAAACAGCTTTGTAAAAAGCTATAAGAAAAAGTATTTATTTTAGATTATGAGCAATATGTTTTATAAATAGAGGTTACACATTTTGTCTAATTTGTTTTTTGGAACTGTAGTGACATGAATATAAATATGTACATTCATTTCAATATATGTATTACTTACATGTCCTCAGTTCATTTATTAATACTATCAATATTTGAGTGATACACTATCATTTTCTTCAGATGTAACCAGTCTTTCAGTGATATCAGTTTAATAATGCTAAACTGCTCAAATTCACTTTAATAATACAGCACAATCATTAATTCTATCTTGGGGAACCCATCTGCATCATAAATTACTTTAAAAAGAAGTCAGATTTCTATTTTGCTTTGATCCAAAAACAACTGAAATTCAAATTGAGTCAATATTGACTCAATTGAGTTTGTTGCCATATAAATCCTTATTGAAATCTTCAATGATGAATAGATATTATAGATAGTAGTTAGTATGTTATCTATAATTTACTTCTAATTTATTTGAGGGAGACTAAAAGTAGTTTGTTCCTTTGGTGCTATAAGTATCCCCTTATAATTATGTCTGTGCTCCTAATGTGTAGTATCTGTTAAAATTTTGGAAAAAATAAAAAATCCATGCTGTAGTAATTATACTGATGTCTAAAGCATTACTGATATTTCAAAGTGGCATACATTATTTTTTTATCTTTTCAAAAATATTTTGCAATAGATGATTCAACATTTATGTGTGCCAGACAATGTATTAGGCACTAAAGAATAAAATTATGCACAAAACAAACCTAAGTCCTGATATCTGGTAGTTTGCCCCAGTAAATATTTATGCCATCTGAAGCTCTTGAAACAACATCTAGCTTGAGTTTTTGTTATTGAAACATACAAGTCTGAAAAGCACATCTTAGATCTACCTACCATGCATGTGAAATCAACAAGTGTTGACTTTAAAAATGGGGGGAGAGGGAAAATTTTATCATACCTGCAGCTGTGAAATCTGTAGGATGGTATTTTCCTCTCTTCTGCAGATAAAAATATTGAGGAGCAATATCCTGTGTGGAATTTTGAACAGAACAAAGATATACAGTGAAAACTAAGGAAATTTCAGTATAATATGGACTTCAGTTAACTATAATGCATCAATATTGGTTCATTAATTGTGACAAATGTACCATATGAATATAAGATAATAATAATAGGGCCAGTTGGGTGTGAGGTACATGGAGCTCTCTGTATTACCAATTTTTCTATAAATCCAAAATTATTCTAGAATTTAAAAGTTTATTTAAAACATTATTAACTTTGGTAAAAAAAATTGAGGAGACAAAATTGTGCCAGTTGTTAGATGTTAACCTAAGAATTTGGGCATTTTTAATGATGAGTAGGAAGCCATTAAAAATGTGTTGGTAGGTAATGCAGCTACACAGGGAAACTTTCTCTGTGACTGCACAAAATATAGAAAGGGAAAGGTGACATTGAGACCAGTTGGGTTGGGTAACTTTCATACAAAGTGATAAAGACCAGCATTCATGTAGTGGTCAGTACGAATGGAAAAGCAAAGGTTTGACTCAGTACAAATAAAATAATTAACACTATTTGGCAATTTATGAGATATAAAGTCTATCAGAGAAACACAGTCTGGGTGATTTTGAACAGTGATTTATAATATAAACAGGAACAGTGATTTATAATATAAACAGGATATAACATAGGAAAGTAACATATCATTTTAGACTTAGAAACTACAGTTGTGGTTAGGTAGGGTAAGAGAAGATATATTTCAGTTCCCAAGGCTAAATGAAAGTTTAATCATTTCCTCCAGGAATGTCCTGTGTTTAAATAATCTGAATCCTCTTGAACAGTGAACAAGGAATGTTTGGAATTTCTGAGCCTAGAATGTCACTGTGGACTGTTTCATAGTCTTTGCAATAATGATTGTATTCTTATTTGAAATATTAGTATTTTCTTATAAGTGCACAGTGAGTCATACTCTCAGTGCATAAACTAAGAATTAGAAGTAAAATAGGAAAATTTCTAGCTGCCAGACTATCACTTAATCAGTAATCTCTAATATGTATTCAGAATATTAATTAATGGTTTTAATAGAAGTCTAAAAATGGCACATGGCTACAATTCCAAAGTCACTTGATAAAATGAAATTTTAGGTAGTTAACTTTTATTTTATTACCATTTACATTTCTACTTTTGCTTATTAAAAGCAATTTTATGTTCCCTATCTCACAAGTGCAAAATAAATTACTTCTGAAACTTTTAAAGAGGGGTAAATGGTTGAAATTACGAAATTTGAAAGTGACCCACAAAACACGAGTAATGAGAGAAAGAGAGCTGAATTTGTTCCCATTGTGTCGAACAGTCCCCTTGATGTCAATGGAGGTTCGTAAGAACGATTTTGTAGGTAATTTGAAGTATTTAAATTAGAAATAACTATTAGTTTAAACACAATCTCAATTGGATTTAAATTTTCATTTTATAGATGTGACCAGCTCTTTAGGGTCATTCTTATTAAAGAAACCACCTTTTCATTAAAAAAAGAATCTAACATTGCATCATCCAAAGAACAGTTATGAAGTAGTTCTCTGGGTAGGGGTGAGGGAACTCACATTCATTGTTGATTTGTACATTACTTTTTATTGGATTTGGTAAAGTGTGCCTTACAATTTTGTGATTAAAATAGATAAAGATGTATATATTGACCACCAATTTGCCATGAATACCAGAAAATAATAGTGGAGTTTTGTCACACAAGAGGACAGATGCCACAAAGTCTCCTGTGATGAACTATTCTCTCAAATCCCACTGTCATTGTTGTATAAGGCTGAAGCTGAGGAGGGAGCTCCCTTGGGGAAATGAAGCCCTAGAACATGATAGAAGTATTTTTTTTTCCCATCAGGTACAGTATTTTCAGGATGGTTGGAATCCTGTGAGAGTATATTGGTCAGGATAAACCGTGCAGAGAGAGTGACTGTTCGTTGAGATTACCCATACTGCAATGAGCTACAAACATCTTTGGAAATTTTTTTCTCTGCTGAGAAAAGCTTGATACAATCGTCCCCCACCTTCAGTCCATTTTCTCTGAAATCTTTAGAGGTCATGGTCTTTTCTCTTTGGATCATTAGATAGTGCATTTAAAAATTATTTACGAAAAGTTGTGTTTGTGTATAACAACACTTCTATTTTATACAAATCAACACATACTAATGCATTTTTTATTTTATTTTTTTGGTCGGATAAAAAGCTAGATTAGTAACTGTTATATTTAAGCTGATCTGTCTCTTTAATATAAGATTTGTTTTTGTTTTTGTTGTTTTGTAAACACTTTCTGACATTCAAGTATCAGAGGTGGTTGCATGAGTATTTGTAGAAATGCTATACATTATGAAACTTTTTACATCATTGCAATGAATGTCAGCTTTGGAATTAGTAGATTCATTCCTGGTATTGGCTTAGTAATAATATCAGTTGCTTATCTCTGTCTTTCACTAGGACCTTAACTGACTGGGTCTTACCTTTAAATGAAAGGAACAAACTAGGTTATCTCTATCATGCCTCACTACTTGTAATGCTGTATATATATATACTGATGTATGGACTCTGAAATGTTTTGCTACTGTAAGATTGATTTTGCAGCCTCTATTCAAATTCTACCAGTTATTTCCTCAGTATAGAAATATGATTAATTCTACACATATAATATCAATAACTAAAAGGTCATTGAAAGGGAATTCATTTGTGCTGTCCCAAATTTTCAGCGGTCCTGTTGTTGCTAATGATGAGGATGGATGATAGTGTATTAATAATTTAAAATATTTCTGGGCAATAATGTTCATTCACTTAACACTTTTTCACTATCTACACTAAGCCAGATATATTGTGGAAAGGTGAGGCAGGAGTCCTCATGGAGAATATGCATTCTAGTCAACATATGCAAGTCAGCGGGGAGGAGAGCCATGAAGGTCCTGAGGAAGTGCAACCAGATTGTTCTCTGGGAAAGAGAGTTTCAAGCAGCGAAGGACCAGTGCGGTCCCTGCTTATCTGGCATATTGATTGAAAAGCACAAAGTCCAGGATGACTGGGGCAGAGGAGGTGAGTTTGAGGTAGAAGGAGGCATTAGGGAAGAGAGAAGGGGTAGAGAGATAGTATAGCACCATATAGTTATAGAAAATGGAAAAGGACCCAGTTTCTGGTTAATTATCTTACTGATGATGCTTGTGATCTGTTTATTGAAAGAATCATCTAATTTGAGTTCTCTCACATTAAAATATCCAACTTTGTGGGGATTCTAAATTATAATAAAACTTCCCTAGAGACAATCTTTGTAAACCCGTTTATATGTTTTCTTAGTGCCTTCGAATATATTCTGTGTGTGTGTATTGTGTGTGTGCATGTATGTGTGTATATACACACATATGTATTGCAATTGGATTCATCCCAAATATATAATTTGTGCATTTCCTTGCCACTTAGTATTATATCTTGGGCAAATCCCCAATTTGTAAATCTTCAAAAGCATTAGTTATATTCAACTCAATATTTAAACTCACTATTCAAAAATGTGGTTGAACAAGTCTTTATTGATGCATGCTTCCATTTGGGGAAAGTTATTTATATGTCATATACATATACTTTATAATTACTTTTATATATAATGGGGAATTTGCATTAATATATCTTATTATTTCTTTAGGAATTTATCCTAGAAGCAAAATTACTGTTTCAAAGAACATGAATGATTTTTAAGGTTCCTGATAAAAACTAAAACTCCATAGGAAGTTTTTTTTAAGTTTCTATTTAAATTCCAGTTAGTTAACATGCAGTGTAATATTAGTTTCAGGTGTACAATATGGTGATTCAACATTTTATGAAAACTGGGTGCTCCTCACAAGTGCCCTTCTTAATCCCCATCAGCCATTTAACCTATGCCCCACCTGCCTCCCCTCTGTCAACCATCAGTTTGTTCTCTATAGTTAAGAGTCTGCTTCTTGGCTTATTTCTCTCTCTCTTTTTTTCCTTTTGCTCATCTGTTTTGTTTCTTAAATTCTACATATATGAGTGAAATAATATGGTATTTGTCTTTTCGTGACTGACTTATTTCGGTTAGCATAAAACTCTCTAGCTTCATCCATGTCTTGCAAATAGACAATTTTCCAAAGGAGACAAACAGATCCCCATAGGAATTTAAAAAAAAAATAATAGGCTATAGATTCCTCAAAGTTTTTACGTGGAAAACTAGCCCAGTTTTCTTAAAGGGGATATTCTTAAGAAAGAAATATAATTAATTTTTCATATCTCATACTAGGTTCTAGAAATCATATACGAAAACAATATTTTTAATTTTTAGATCAGCACTCTAACCATATTCATATTATTGGCATTATTTGAGCAAAAATGTTTTCACAAATAGCTTCAAGAATGACTATAATGTCAGTTTAATGTAATAAAGAGTTTAGAGGATTGTGCTCAAAGGTTCTTTGTCCAATTAGAATTTAAAGAGATTGTTTAATGAAGTAAAAGAGTTCAGATGTTAGATATGGCAGTTTAAAAAACCTCAAGTTATTGCCATAATATGCACACAGGAATATACTTTGTTTTATCAAATTAGGTACCTGAAATTGAATGGAAAAGACAAAAATGAGCAAAATCATGAATTTTTAGTAGGTGAAATAATATATTTAGTATGTAGCTATGATCAGAGAATATGACTTCTGAATAAAACTGAAAATTCTCCTGGGTTAAAAAAAGAAAAAAAAGATTCAATGCATGAGCCTTACAAACCCTTATGGTATCATTTGTGTTTGATGATGTGTGATGTGTAAATTGTGTAGTCTTTACTTTGTGCCAGGTACAATTTTCAAAATAATCTAACCACAGCATGTTCACTAATTGCATTACTCTAACTAGCTATATTGTATGCCCTTCATTTGACAGTATAACTATATAACCTTTGAAAATGGTATCCCTTGTGATTTTTAAATCCAGCATCAACATTTTGGCAGAATCATTTTGCAGGTATTTAAGTTACATGGATTTGAATTAAAATCATATCTTCTGAAAAATGTCTGTAATATACTTTTTTCATCTACTCCAGCTCATTGGAAGTTTAACTTATTAATTCTTGGGTGACTGTTTATCAATTCATTTGTCAAAAGTGTTTCACAAAATTGAGTATGAAGAAATTATAGACTTTGAATCATTTTAGCCAAAATTCTATTAAATAAAAAAAATAGAGAGTAATGAAACAAATTTTGTGTTCATTTTAAATTAAATTCATGTGAAAAAATAAAATAAATTAACTTCATTCACCCATTAACTTATAACCATCTTAATACCACTTAGTAACAGAAGTTAGTGGGATGACCATGATTTATTATCCATAGTGGCTCATTTTTTAGGGCAAAAGGGGCACTTTTAGTACTTTCTCTGAGACTGATTTTGCACAGCAGATCAACCAATAGTTAGTTTACTGTATCGGGGTTTTTAATATAATAAGATACACAGTGATTGTGCAGGAAAACAGAAATATAAGACCAATGGACAGATAAAAAGTGAAACATAAAAATTAATATTGTTCTTTTTGGCTCCTTGGTGATTATTTTTTAATGTTAAAGCTTTTAACATTTGCATATTAATTTTTAAAAAGAATACAAGCTGTTTTTTTACTTAGAGATGTAGTGTGTATACACATCAATTAAATGTTTAATAGCTTTACAAATAGCTTTACTCATCTCCCTTGTGTATTTACAAGTGGAAATGTTTAGTTTGAAAGAGAATCCATGAGAAAGAAAATTATTTAAAATGTAATTCATAGAAACAGCTGATCTAGAATTATTTTAGTTTCTCCAAAGTAAAATAGATTGTCCTTACATATTTTACCTTTTCCTAAATCAATAAACATGTTAATATTATGCCAACTAACAAAGGTATTTATTTTTAAATTAAAGGCAAACCTATATTTGAATGCATATCAGACTATGACTTTTTATTTTGAATATATACTGGAGCTTATTAAATTTTAATACAAGTAAACCAATTTAAGGTGACTTATGGTTTAATAAATGCCAGTTAGAACAGGAAGTTAAAAGGCTTATAAAATTCAGGAAGATAATTTCAACTTGATAATATTTCATGCTGCAGACTGATAAAAATTTCTGTTACTATTTCTTTTCATCCTCTATTTTCTGGTATCCAGACATTGATATTTAGCATTTTCATGCTTTGAATAACAGTTCTATGCTTATTATTAAATTGTCTGTAATTTTATGGATAAATAAATGAGAAATTCTCCATTTCTCAGCCATGCCCAGGAAGCATACTGCCAGCTTTCATTTCTATACAAGAACTGAATGTTTCTTTAACTAGCTGCCTTCTTCATTTATCAACAGTTAATTTTATCTGTATTAGTTTACTTTTTACTTTTGTAATATTATTAATGTTTTGAAGTTAACTAGGGTGATATTTGGCAGTCTTACAATGAAATAAAACTTTAAAAGCCTTTTATTAAAATGAATTAAGATGTGCCATAAACTAGTACAGCTAGTTTCTTCTATAGTAATTTAAATATTTTACTTAGTGTAAAATAGTTACATCTGGGAATTCTAAAATGCTGCATGTATTTCATATCCATTTATTGGAATGCATCTCTAAAAATGGCAATGCTCGATGAATTAATATAATTTATAATAGAAGGGAAGAACACAAATTAACTTGTATTTTCACATTCACTTACTCTAGATTAGTACTTTTCTTGCTTTGTTTCTCTTTTCTTCTTTTTTAATCTCCTGTTCATACTGTTCCTTCTAAAGGGGAGGAAAAAAATGCTTATTTAATTTTTCTAGCTCATTCCATAAAAGAAAATCTCATTTTCCAAATTAGCATTCCAATTAAAAAAACAAACATTATGTGTATTTAAACATATATATTCAGTGGGAAGATAATCTATGTGATACAATATCTGATTTTATCTTTATTTTAACTTGTTTTATAATTAAAGAATTTCATATCCATTTCTCTAATAAATAAACTCTTAAGAGGCTTAAGAATTTCTTCAATTAAAGAAATAGAAACAGTAGAATTTCTCAGCTTCACCATAGCCAAAAGAAATCCATGGCACAGATTAGATTGGAGGGTATAGTTCCTGACTCCTCATTTCAAGGGATGTGACTCTTGTCAATACTTCCGTTTTAAGGTATGTCCACAATTTTCAAATACCAAGGAAATTACTGCTGTTAAAACAAGAAAAGAGAACATTTGAAATACAAATCAACATTTTTTTCCTGTTTAAGTGTTATAAGCTCCTGTGAATTAAAATATTATTTGAGGGGAAAAATTATTTTAAAGGAAACTGATATGTTCATTTACTTTTATAAATATATCAAGGGGTTAGGACACAGAAAACATTTTCTCAAATAACACTCAAATTTTCAAATTCAGGCCTACTAAAAATTTTTGCATTGGTCTTTCATGTTTTATCTTTTTAAAGTTTGAGCATATTATTAGAGGAATTACAGGTTGATCAGAGTAGAGATGGATCCTATATACTTTATGTGGCAATGGTGAATTAAATTGCTTAAAATCATCTGGATCTTACTATCTCAAATATCATGGTGGTGATACAATAATTTAGCATTGATGATTGCTTTATTTAATTTTCAATTACTCAGAAATATCTATTTTTAAGATTTTATTTTATTTATTTATTTATTTATTTATTTATTTATTTATTCATTCATTCATTCATTCTTGAGAGACAAAAGAGAGAGAGGCAGAGACACAGGCAGAGGGAGAAGCAGGCTCTATGCAGGGAGCCCGATGCAGGACTCGATCCCGGGTCTCCAGGATCACATCCTGGACTGAAGGTGGCATTAAGCCGCTGAGCCACCCAAGCTGCCCTCAGAAACATCTTTTATGAGAAAGATTAAATTATTACATAGCTCTTCACTTCAGTCAGAAAAGCGTTTTCTTAATTATATAAGTCTTTTATACTACTTTCTAACATTTTGTAATCTTTTACTGTCTTTGTAGGATATACGTATTGTGAAAAAAAAAAGAACACAGTTTATAAATCCCTTATTTAAGAAGAAAAAAGACACAGTTTATAAAGTCCCTATTTAAGAAGAAAATCTAAAAACTATTGCATTTTTATAGTTTAATATTCTATATTCTTTTATAATAATTTAAGCTGGGTTTTCAGAGACTAATTAAAATCAAAATAGTTTGTAAGAATACTTCCAATTTATCAATCATAGATGCATACATTTTAGAGGCCATATTGCAATACTCAGTGAGGTATATTTTTTAGTCCATGTGCTTCAAGAATGGCATATCAGGAATGTGCAGATAATTGATGGCAACATGTCCTGGATATTTTATAGCCAAGTTTTATATATTTTTTCTGGGTCAAGTTAGATGCAAATAAAATTGGTCCTACTCTGATGTTAGTTATTTAGATGTAAATGCTAGAAGTAGGTAGACCAGTTCAACTGTATGACTCCTCATGCTATATTTTCTCAGCCACAGGTGTTTATTACTAAAAATGGCTGCTGGAGGAGGGTTCTCTCTGCAATATTTTTGGAGCACAATACAATTCCTACATTATAATAGCTACTTTTTTGTGTATAAAATTATGTTCAGCAATGCTTTGCAGATTTACCATCATACAAAGCAATTGTTAGAATTTGGAAAGTAATGAATGTGTAAAGTAATCAATGAGGATGAAGGACAATCCTGGTGTCAGTCTTCCTCTTACATGTAGGGATTTCCTCTAGAACTGAATGTTCAGTATTAAGAAAAGTGTCATGAAGCATTAGCTAATTCAGAAGTTAGAAGCAAATTTTTAACCTTCAAAATGAAGTTTTTATTGATTGTTGAATAAATACACAAAGTAGTAGTTTTAGTCTCTAAAATAAGCAATATGAAGGTAAATTTTATCATTTTTTATGTTTTCCTGAAGTCTCCTGAGATCAGCATTTGATTATTTTAAAATTTTTAACCTTTTTTTTTTTCATTTTGTTTTGCTGCAAACCGAAATACAGTCACAATATATGGTAGTATAATTGTTCTATTTTAATAGAATCTATTTTTTCCCTAGTCCTCAGAGAGATCCTATGTAGGCCATTGCCAGATGTATCATTCTAGTGTATATTAATCAAGGATCTGAATCAGGATGGAACTCCTGTGTGTCCAGAGAGCTGGGTCAGGATGTTTCTGTAATTCCCTGATGAGGAGTAGAAAGATATTGGCCTTTGAGCTATATAGACTTTAGTGTTTTATATGTTATTAACCAGTTGATTCCTGCTCAGCATACCTGCTAAGTAGGACACACTTTTGTTCCAGTAAGTGAAAGCTTCAATTATTCAATTGAATATAATTTTGAAAACAGTTTCTTACTGTCTGCAAGAAATGAAACCAACTCTGTTTTTCTTTTCCAAATAAGTTAAAATTGAGTGTATGCGGACGGAGAAGTTGAATTGCTTTTTCTCTGTTGTGAGCTACCTGGTATAAAACAGTGGCTCCAGGCACACTCGGTAGCAAAGTCGGTTAAGCAGCAGACTATTGCTTTCAGTTCAGGTGACTTTCTTGAGATTGGGCTCTACACTCAACCCAGAACCTGCTTAAGATTCTCTCCCTTTGCCCCTCCTTTCATTCTCTGGTGTGCATGCACACGCTCACTCTCTCTCTTTCAAAATACTAAGTCTTAAAAAAAATGGCTCCAAATATAATGACAATTTACATCTTAAGAAATTAAGTAGTTCTCAAAAAGGAGGGGCATGATCACATTTAGTTAATGAAATTTTGCCTTTTATTATCAATACTAGCTCAGCTCCTTGGTTTTGAGATGCTGACAGAAAAAAAATATGTCATATAAAAACATACAAGATAAAAGTAAGATTACAAATGAGAAAGAAGGAAGGAAGAGGGAAAGGAAGAAAGGAAGGAAAGAGAAAAGGAAAGGAAAGAAGGGAGAAAGGATGAAAGAGGGAGGGTAAGAAGGAAAGGAAAAGACTGGTTTCCAAAGATAAATTATGTCTTCAGGGGAAATTGTACTTACTACAACTACTTCAGTAAAATTCAACTCATTTTTAAGATATAGCCTGCTGGTTATCATTCCCCTTCCCCGACTAAGCTTTTCTGAAGTAAAGTTAATTTTGGATGGGAAAATTTGGACCAAGGCAGTAGACTACCTCTTTGCCATTTATCACATCTCTACTTTGTATTAAACACTTTACAAATATCATCACTGTCCTCACAGATAAAACTTCTGTAATTTAGATGTTATTTCCACTTTACTAAAAGAGGGATTATGGCTTTGCAATTATTCTTGTACTTTAAGTCTGCTCAGGATATCTTGGTTCATGTAGAAGTAAATAGTGAGGAAGAAAACCTGGATTCTGGATTATTTTTGCCATTTGTTCTTTTAAGGCTGGATTTCAGGATCCTCTTGAAAGAATAGCAATGCCCCATCTTCTTTAGAGGTGAGGTTCAAGTATACCGATAAATGTGAGCACAGTTTGTAAGCTCTATACATACATACATGATATTATAAGAGTTGTTCTTACCAAGACACAAGAATAGATGGTTGATCTTTATATTTTATTTTTAACTATTACCTTGGTTTTCTAAACCAGTTACCTTTAACTTTTAACAGACAACATTTTATGAGAATACAATTTGATTCTAGAACACAAAAAGAAAACTGCAGATGGCATAAAATTGTTTGAGTCCTCAGTTTTCAAGGACCAAATTCTTATTTTGTAAATTTTCAAGAATGGGTTTATAATTTCCTATAAATTAATTTATTTAGTCCTAACACTTTAAGAAAGAAAAATCATATTATATGAATAGAAAATTGTATTAGAATACAATTAGAAAATGTCAATGTTACTTCAGATAGATTATTTTAACAGAAGAAAATAAAGATATATACTTTTTTGCAGACAAAAAAATAAGGGAAATAATTTGGCTATTTTTAAATGTCTTAAAGTTAATTCTTTGCACTCAGTCTTAAACAGTATTGAGCAAAATATATTACATATTTCAAAGCATTAATAGTGAGATTTAAATTTATTTTTATCATTTATATTGAATAATGAAGTTAGTGGTTCTCTTTTTTAAGCAAGGTATAAGATTTCACACATTATGAGTGTTAACAATAGAGATTAGAAAAGAATTATAAATTGAAATTCACATTGAGGTAAAAAACATTTTTCTTCTAAATGACAGTGAAACTGCTTAAGTTTTTATCTATGTTAATAGAAGAAAGGAGTCAAATATGAAGGTTGGCAGTGCTTTCATCTACTCAAATTCCTCCCACGTCCAGAGTTGATTGACACTCTCAACAAACTAATAATTGCCCACTTGATTTGTTTTAAATAATTCTCTCTTTTTTTTTTTTTTTGGATTTTTAAGTAGACTTAAATCATTAGGAAATACTTGCATCAAGTGTAATCATTTGTGTGGCTTTGACTTTTATCCTTTATTTGTTTTTATTCATTATTAAAACTTTACTTTTTTAGAGGAGTCATTTGCTTTTCTTATGGTAGAGGATCCATTTTTTTATAGAGACAATCTACCATTCATTTAGGTACCTGCTTACATTTTCAGGTGCCCCCACTCCATTGAGCTACATGCACTTGTTTTCATTAAGTTGAAAACCGATGAATTCAGGTTGGTTTTCCGCTCTTTCTACACCTCATGCCTATACAGAGTAGTTCTTATTTATTCATAAAATAAAATTATTTTATGTATATTAGCCATGTTACAGAACAGCAGTTTAGCAAATTTTTGCATGAGTGTTTCATGCTAGAAATCTAAGATGATTCTCTTTATTCCTGACAGGATATTAGTTTTACAAGCTATCTTTTCAGATTTATGTTAATGTAACATGTACTTTATACAACTCATACAGAAAAAAATGCAGAGATTTTGCCAAATAAGCAGAATACGGAAAATGTTGTTAAGAAGCCAACTGCCTCATATCCAACATGAATAGCTCTGTTACCACATTATCTGCTATTTAGGTTTATTATAAATGCATTTCTACCAGAAGTGCAATGAACCACTTGTTACCAAATCACACTGCTTGGATAAGAATGACCATCTTTATATATTCTCTATATAGATCAAAAATCAAATATTCTAGAATTTTTTTAAGATCATGGAATGCTAATAACGAAATAAAAAACACAGGGTCTATTTATTTAGCATCCTCATCCTACAGCTCAAAACAAAACTGAATTTTTTTAAGACTACAAAGAAAGTTGAAAAGGGGGTCAGAAACAAAACGGAACTGATACTACAAGTCGTCAGTATTTCACATTAAATGAATTTAAGTTTTCTTTGTTATATGAAATCAAATAGATCATAATCCCACTTATCTTTCCATCATTCCTTCAAATACATTAAAATATGCTTCAGTATTTCAGGTATTCTCCAGTTCTTTCCATGCATAATCAATCAAGTCCTAACAATGGAGCATCTAAATTCCGTGAAGGTGAACACCCATAATCTTGATAAAGCAGTAAAATGTAATTATGATGTTAAGAGTGTACACAGAGATTTCATTAAGTGGATTTTTACCTTAACCTGATGTATTCTGAATTGATTGGTTGCATTTCTGTATGTATGTATAAATATGGAAAGAGTGTATAGATATGAAAAGATACATATAGAAAGAGGAGAGGGTTTTGTGGTTTTTGTTTATTTTGCTTAGCTTTTCTTTAACAACATATGATCATTCATATTAGCTACCATTACTGAGAGATATTCAGAGTAACTTTTCTTGTTGACCTGATAGAGAAATCGAGATTATAGAACATTTGCCTGCACAGAGTCCAACAGTTTTGAAGGAAAATCAAGGTTCCAACATCAGTGTTTCATGTTTTATAAAGTTCATACTACTTTCTCTTAATCTTCCAGGGAAACAGCAGGCAATTATTTCTTCTTATGTTCCTGAAAACACCAAAGAGCACCGTATTGTGTTTTGAACAATTTACAGTACTAATTTTGAGTATTATCTAGTGAAATGAAATCACCTGTTTTACAGAAATCATTAAATAATATGATCCTTTCGAAAAATATTCCAACATATTGCTTCTCACCCTGAGGCTGATTGATTCGGGTCATAGAGATATAATGATCAGAAATGTTGCCGTGTAGAATGGCCTTGAACACTGCCAAAGCCAGTTTTCAGAGCTGAAGAACTCAAATGAGCAGTCACCTTCACGTTATGTAGCATATTTAGGAGGGGGGAGAAAGGCGATCTTTGGCACCGTGTGGAAAGTCAGAATAAAATGTACCAGCTAATCATTTCATGTCAACAACCGAAAGGGAAAAAAAAAAAATGGAAAAGCCTTGACATCTTTATTTCCCCACTCTGATTCAGTTCTATGTAAACAGAGCTCCGTTCTGACAACTGTTTAGCTCAAGGCGCAGATTTGAAGTATTAAAGATAATGGCAGATTTATTAGATTAACTTTTGCCAGGATCTTTTAGTGTCCTAGATAATTACTAGCCATGGTACATTTGAATGGTTTCAGCGTGTATTATTGTAATGTGTGCATTCCCTTGTAGGCATTGATGTTGTGTCAAAAGAGATATTAGAGAGTCTATATTTAGTTATGTTTCATTGATTTGTGTTTTTAAAGTTTGTGTGTGTGTGAAATTATTCATATTTCTGGTTTGTTTCTTCCCCAAATTAAAAAAAAAAAAGAGGTGAGGTTTCCTTTCTATTAATTTCCTGAATTTTAAAGAAACTATTCTTTCAGTTCTTCCTAACTTTAATTATTGATCTGTCATTCTTTGATTACTCAAGTGAGCACCACCAGAATCGCTTCATCAAATTTGCACATTATATTTCTCCCTTCTGTTTTGTATGATTAATTCATACAGTCTCTTTGCATACTTGCATTTTCATTCTGGATCTAGTGCCTTTTTATCCTTCTCTCTCTCTCTTTTTTTTTTTAAAGATTTTATTTATTTATTCATGATAGACAGAGAGAGAGAGAGAGAGAGAGAGAGAGAGAGGCAGAGACACAGGAGGAGGGAGAAGCAGGCTCCATGCAGAGAGCCCGACCCGGGACTCGATCCCAGGACTCCAGGACCACGCCCTGGGCCAAAGGCAGGTGCTAAACCACCGAGCCACCCAGGGATCTCGCCTCCTCTTTTTTTATATGTTGTTTTTACTAGCTGTTTTATTTATTTGATTTTTTTAAGGCATGTTTTTACACTACTCTTTTTTATAACTCTTAATTTGGTTTAAAGGTTTTTGATTAGCTCTTATTTTGTGTGGATTTCCCTAACATTCCCTTATTTTTGTTTGTGGTATTAAGGATTTTTCTCACAAACCAGCAAAGATTTCTTTTTTTCTCTTTCTTCATTTTCTTTCTTTCTTTCTTTCTTTCTCTCTTTCTTTCTTTCTTTCTTTCTTTTCTTTCTTTCTCTCTCTCTCTTTCTTTCTTTCTTTCTTTCTTTCTTTTCTTTCTTTCTCTCTCTCTTTCTTTCTTTCTTTCTTTCTTTCTTTCTTTCTTTCTTCTTTCTTTCTTTTTCTTTCTTTCTCTCTCTCTCTTTCTTTCTTTTCTTTCTTTCTTTCCTTTCTTTCTTTCTTTCTTTCTTTCTTTCTTTCTTTCTTTCTATCTTTCTTTCTTTCTTTCTCTCTTTTTCTCCTTTCTTTCTTCTTTCCTTCTTTCTTTCTTTCTTTTCTTTCTTTCTGAGTAAGGGGTGGGGCAGAAGGAGAAGGAAAGGAAGAATCTTAAGTAAGCTCTATACCCTGCATGGATCCCAACACCAGGCTTGATCTCACGACCCTGAGATCATGACCTGAAATAAAATCAAGAGTTGAATGCCCAAACAACTGAGCCACCCAGGAACCCCATGCCGTAAAGATTTTCTACTGCACTTTTCTATGTATGTAGATGAAACATCTTTTAATACAGTCAATAAATATGCGATCGTTTTCCAGTTTTAAATAATAAAAATTCATATTAGTATCTAGAATAAATGTTAATATTACTGATCCCAAATAAGGTTTTTATTTGTTTTATTATTTAAATGACCTTTTCAGAAACATATCAGAAGATGCTAAACTTAGTCTTTCTTTATAGATAGATTATCATTTGTCATTATTTACCCAGAAAAAATCTCTGTATACACCTGTTGTCTAGACATAATCATTAATAGTGGTCTCTATCACTTTCAGAAATACCCTTGCTTGGACATGTTATGTGGTCATCTGTTTTTTATGGGTGACTACTACAAAAACACAACATAAAAAGAAAAAATGTATGAATACATAGATTGAGGGAAAAGAACTGTAATTGGGATTAGGAGAGTAATTTTTTATTTTGCTACTAACTATTCTGAATTTAGTTTTCTTACCTGGAAAATAAGGACATTTTATTGCACTATCTCTAAGCCTCTCATCCCTAAAATATAAATTAACACACATAATTACATTTCCTTTGAGATTCAAACTACACAAAGACTGTGTATGCATATAAACAATAGTTGCTAGGAAAGAAATTTGGAGGGATCCCTGGGTGGCTCAGAGGTTGAGTGCCTGCCTTCGGCCCAGGGCGTGATCCTGGAGAGCCAGGATCCAGTGTCACATAGGGCTCCCTGAATGGAGCCTGCTTCTCCCTCTGCCTGTGTCTCTCCCATTCGCTCTCTCCCTCTCTCTCTCATAAATAAATAAAATCTTAAAAAAAAAAAAAGGAAAGGAGTTTGGATGAGTATGCTTGACTTAAGAGATGGCTTGATTGTGGGAGTGAATACTTGCTTTCTTTTGTTTAGAGGTATATTGATATTGTCCAAATACCTTTGGAAAAATATAAAACAAGTGTATCACTGTAACTATTACTCTGTATGTGAGAAGTAAGTCATACACGTGGAAACATGAAATAGATCTTAAGAAAATTTCAGGCAAGCAATTCTGAAAATTAAGTTCTTTCCACAATGTTCAATTAAGAGTTAAATAAGATGTATTTTTTAGTCACTATTTCTTTGAATGTTAATAAACCATATGTGAATAGAAGGCCAAACAGGGGCTCCTAGCTGGTTCAGTAGGTACAATAGACTCTTGATCTTGGTTGAGGTTCTGAGTTCAAATTCTACAGAGGGTATAGAGATTACTATAAAGAAACTCTTAAAAAAAAAAAAGGCCAAACAAAAAATAAACCTTCTTCATTATTTTTCCCAACATTAAGATGTAGTGGAAATAATTGTTCAAACTGGTATTTGATTAATTAAAATAATCAAAGAAAAACCAAAACTAGCATCACCTTTCATAGTTTATAAAATTACCTTGTGTATCTTGAATGTACTTTCCTCTCAAAGAAGCACAGACATCATTGTTTCAGAAATTCTGATTCCATTCACTCCCAAAATGCCCTAGAGGAAAAAATTCATATATTTTCGACCTTTCCACTGCAACTGTATAAATTAATACCACCCCCAAAAAGATTATGTGTATTACTCATCCTATGCTTGAATTTAGGGTGAGATGTATTATAAAAATAAAAGTGACAACAGTAATGTATGTTTTGCTCTGTAATATTAAAACATTGAGCCCCAAGATGAGTGGCTTTCACTTCCAGCAAGCTCCTCATTCACACTGAGTCTGTGTACAAATTTTATTGTACTTTCTTTGACTTGCCAGCACTGCCCTGGCATTATAACTTCCTGGCATCGTCCACTGAGTTGTTTTTGTGAACTGTTCTAAGTGCTTTGCATGCATGTGCTCCTTTAATCTTCAAAACGGCCCAATGAGGATATCCCCATTTTGCAGATGAAGAATGAAGGAACGTTGAAGTTCAGTGATTTGATCCAGAATAAGTGCAGTGAGACTTCAGATCCAGCTATGGGGTTTGCCAAATTCAGTCTCTGCCCTTCCTCACTATTCTTAACCGCCAAATATTATTTATATTCGTAAGAATGCAGTTTTAAAGGTTGAAATTTTCAACTTCTCACACAGAGCAGATAGCTGGAGACGAAGATGGTAGGACTGCTCTCTCATTGCCTGCATTGTGCTCTCTGAGTAGTGAAAGAACTCAGCAGTGTCATATGCAGCTGCATGTAGCAAGACAGGCAGTGCCTGATTTATAAATGACCCACATACACAGAACACTCTCCCTTCCTCATTGTCTTTGCCACATTCTGAACCCCTGCTGCTGACTGTGCCTTCAAAAAGTGGGAAAAGGAAATGGCTATTAGAAGCAGGCCCAGCCAGGGATGCTGGCAGGCTCCCATGTGACACTGGCCTTTCTGTTTCTCTATAAAAGTGTGTATGCATCTGTGTGAATGCAGGTGCACGTGTGCATTTGTGTGTTCTGCTTTGCTCGTGTTTTCATGCCCCCAGCTTACTTTGATCAATTTTCACAGACCAGGCAGTTAACTAGTTTCGTAAATGTTACCAGTTTTTGTAAAGACCTGGACTCTTTGGCCAAGAAATTCATTAAAAAGGTCACAAAAGGTGCCTTATTTTTCTCTAAATATTGAGGGAATTAGGGGTTTATTAAGTCGCCTGAATTTGGATAAAGTTAATCGGGTTGCTTTCATGTTTGTATGCGTAACATATACCAGATATGAACTGCGTGGCCTGAAGGAGAGTTTTCTCGAGGGAGGAAAAAATCTTTAGGCAGTTTGGGAGCATAGCAAACTTACTGAGGAAGTAAATAAACCAATATGGTATTTCTTGATTGGGAAAGTAAGGGAAGTCTAATAAATTCAAAAGTGGGAGAAAAGTGTGTTAAATGGAGGGAAAATACAGGAGAGAACAAAGGAGACTGGAAGAAGACAAACTCTTACTCATATATTCTCATAGAATCACTCCAGTGTCTGGACTGGAGGGAACCAGCTCTGTTCCTTCTCCACTTCCTATTATGTTTTACTGTTCCTTGTTGCTAGGACTTCAAATTAAAGTCAGAATTAGTATTCTTAGTACTATAGTCAGCCACCCTACGACTTAAGCGGGTTTTTTGTAAACTAAACTCAGAATCTATTTTACTATGGCTTTTTTATGTAATGAAATACATTTTGAAGTCCAAAGTCAGAATAAGGAATAAAGTTTCACAATAGAACTCATCTGTGCTTGTGGCATATATGTAAGCTCGTGCATTTTTTGCTTGCACAGAGCTCTAGTGATGTTTGCTTTCTGCTGTAATAAGAATGTTGACTTACCTTTTTTCTTTTTTACTGTCATTGTTATTGTTGTTGAATTAAGGAAATTCACAGAGAATTTTCAGATAAGATTTTCTTCTGACCTAGTTGGGTATTTTAATACTCTTAAATGCCTGTCCTCTGATTACAAGACTAAAATGAATGAGAATTCAGCTACATAGGTTTGTAATTTCTGAAATTTAATCATAACCCAGCCTGTACCTGTCAGTGTGCCATTTTGTTTTGACATGGCACATGTCACATGGATTAAATGATTTCCCTCTTCTCTGTATCTGTAGCCATCGTCAAAGATAATGATGATTACGTGGCCTATTATGCCTTCATGGCTTTTTGGTAAGAATTACAGATTATAAAATCTGCTCACTAAAGCAGTCTAATAGTCAGCTGAACTTTTGTAGAAAACCCAAAGTGTACCAAGTATTGTTTCCCTTTGATTATAGTTCTGATATTATAAATCAGTTTTGAAAATTTAATTTTGCATTCTTTTTCTGGGTCAGCATAATGATTGAGAGCCAAATAGCAAAGAAAAATTAATTTAATAGCTCGTTGCTATTGTAAAGCTCAGCTCGGTGACTCAAATCCCTACCAAGAAGCCACTGAAACCTAAGATGTAGGTATGGTACTTAGAAGACATTATTTGAGATAAAGTGACAGGGGGTAATTTGCTATGCCGCAATAAAGCATGCATTGATTTTTTATTTAAAGAAACTGAAATAAAATGACAGAAATATTCTACTTTGGAACAGTATAACAAAACAGTGAAAGATAAATTTCTTGCATTTATGTGTAAGATACTAATGTCAGTTTTTATACACCATTAGGTTCAACCACTTTGAGAGATATGTAACTTGGATCCATTCTTAGACTGTTCACTTGCAAAGCGCACATGAATACCCAATAACTAACATACACTGAGATATAATATATGTATATTATACATATATATATAATAATATATAATTCATTTTTAGGTGGTTCCAAAACACCAGGTATGAGATTTGGTTCCATTTCTTTGTAGAGCTCTTTGATATTTAGTTTTTCCCTTCTCACAGCATTTGTTTCCTTTCATGAAGAAGAGTGTGGCTATAGACTGAATTTTTGTGCCCTTCCAAATTTTATATACTGAAACCTAATGTTTAGTATGATGCTTTTGAGAGAAGATTAGGTCATGATGGTGGGGCCCTCAAGAATGGGATTCATGGCCTTATAATAGCCCCCCTTCTCCCATGTGAGGAAATAGAGAAAACACAGCTTTCCATGAACCAATAAGTAGGTCTTCTCCAAACACTGAGTCTGCAGGTGGCTGAGTTTTGGACTTTTAGCTAACAGGACTGTGAAAATAAATTTCTGTTGTTTATAATCATTGGTCTATGGTAGTTTGTTATAATACCCCAAAAGGACTAAGGTAAGTGTTTACCAAAAAAAAGATGACTTATTAATATGCTGGGACATAAAGCCCCCAGGGAAACTATGTTTTTGTGCATGTGTGCACTCAATTATTAAAAAGAAATACTTTGCTAATAATGCATATAACTTTTGCTAATGTGCAGAATCTCTGGGTGAAATGTAGTATTATATTTCTTTTTTTTTTTTTTAATCTTTATTTGTTTATTTGTGAGAGAGAGAGAGAGCATGAGTGGGAGGGAGAAGCAGATTCCCCACTGAGAAGCAGATTCTCCACTGAGCAGATTCCCCACTGAGCACCCCCCTGACATGAGGCTCTATCCCAGGACCCTGAGATCATGATCTGAGCCGAAGGCAGCCACTTAACCAACTGAGCCACCCAGGCAAGCCTCAAGTATCATGTTTCTTTTTTTTTTTTCTTTAAGGATTTTATTTATTTATTCAAGAAACAGGTAGAGAGAGAAGCAGAGATACAGGCAGAGGGAGAAGCAGGCTCCATACAGGGAGCCTGACATGGGACTTGATCCCAGGTCTCCAGGATCACGCCCTGGACCGAAGGCGGCGCTAAACCCGCTGAGCCACCCGGGCTGCCCAATATTGTATTTCTTAAGGGAAATATATTTCTGCCTTATTTTTTCCCCTTAAATGAAAAATTAAGTCAAATGTCACCCATATAAGCATAAAAACTATTTTGATTTTTATGCGTTCATTTCCTTAAAAAAGTGGAAAAATTTATTAATATATGCCTTCAGATAATGCTAAGTAAATTTCTGACTAAAAACAAGCATGTATTTGAAGCCATATTTACATATATGGAGATATACTTTCTTCTTACAAGAGACTTTTTTTATTGTTAATCTAAATACTCATGCACCTATGTGTACATACCTACAGTCACATTTTGTTTAAAAGCCCATTTATATGCATGAAAATCTTAAGCAAAGCTGCCATACACATGGTACCAAAAATGCGATTAATATACACACAAATCGAAAGTAATAGACACTGAAGTGAGAAGTCTTAGCAATCTTAGAAAATAAGCACAGAGAGCTATTAATTTGCAGGAATTTTAAGAAAATATTCTATTTCAAAATACTTCATAAGATTTGGATAATCTCACACAAACACACGCACATACACACACACACACACACACAGATATATTTTTCCTGTGTGATTTCACTTAAGCCTTATACTCAACAGCATCAATTTTACTGGCATATGCATCTATCTCTTATGCCAAATTTAGTTTATTTATGAACCATAGTGTAGAAGACAACATGTTAATTCATTCATATTAATCTTATTTTGCTTTTCCTGGTATCTACTTTTTAATTTGCCGTATTGTCATTCTCCACAGCGATTTTTTTTTTTTTTTTTTTACCATCTGGGTATTTTATATTTTGAAGGGTTTTGTTTTGTTTTGTTTTTGACGATCCGTACTAGTTTCCTAGGGCTGCTGTAACAAAATACCAGTAATTGGGTGGCTTAAAAAAACAGAAATTTATTCTCTGGCAGTTCTAGAGACTAGAAGTCCAAAATTAAAGTATTAGCAGGGCCATACTCTCACAGCTCTAGACTAGGGTTCTTCTTTGCCTGTTCCCAGCTTTTGGTAGTTGCCAGCGATTGTAGACAAATCACTCCCATTTCTACTCCCGTGGTTATATGGTATTCTCCTTGTATGACTGTCTCTGTGTCCCTTGTTTCTCTTTGTGTAAGGATAGCAGTCATAGGATTTAGATTCATTCTAGTATTAACTGACTTCATCTTAAGTGATTATGTCTGCAAAAACCCTATTTCCAAATAAGGTCACATTTTTATTTTCTAGGTGGACATGAATTTTGGAGGAGCAGTCTCCAACCCAGTCTACCCTGTGGACCCCCAAATTCATATCTGTCCCATTTAAAAAATCCATCTCCCCTCCCAATATCACCCAAACATCTTAACTCTTTATAGCATAACTATAAGTCCCATATCTCATCTAAATATCAACTAAAAAAGTCTCACATTTCAGCATCTAAATCAGGTATAGGTGAGACTCTGGGTATGGTCCCCCCTGGGCATCATTCCTCTCCTTCCACAGACCTATCAAACTAGAAAAGAAATTACCTGTTTCCAAAATGCAGTGGTGGAACAACCATAGGATAGACACTCTCTTTCTAAATGGAAGAAAATGGAAGGAATAAAAGGGTTACTAGTCTAAAGGAAGTGGAGCACAGCAGGGCAAATTCCATTAGATTTTAGAGGCCTGAGAATAATTCTCTGTGTCCTGGTGCTCTATGCTCTAAGCCCTCTTGACCCTCTGCGGCAGTAGCCTACTCTTCCCAGTCCCTGTATCTCTGGCTGCACTTGAGAGTAATTTTTCCTTCATTTTGTCTCACCTCTGTCCTCTTCGGTCCACGTTAGCAGGGTTACATAAAATTCTCGGTAACTGTTTGTCTTCTGTGGATGTTGAGGGGATCCACACCCTTAAACAAACATGTTCTCCATAGATCCATCCTTAGTAGTCTTATCTCTAATTCTGACTTCTCTAATAATGGTTGATTGGATCCATAAATCACACCCTAATCTCTACAGCAAATGGCTGTCTAGCTACACACTCATCCTTGTTTCCAGAGCATGTTATCTGGATAGGCAGATGATTTTCCAAATCAGGTGTTGGTTTCTTTTTTGCCTAAAAGTTCATTCCTCAGTTGACCTCTTTTTACTCAGTTGCCCTCACATTTTACTATAGCCAGAAAGGAGAAACCAAGACCATACCTCCTATACTTTGCTCAGAAAGCTCTTTAGCTAAATATCCAAATTCATCAATTACAATTTCTACTTTTCATTCAAGATTGGCCAAGTTTCCTGCCTTCCACTGCCCAATAACATTTCCATCTGAGACTATGAGAAACACCTTTAACATTCATTTTTTTATGTACTTTCTGTGCTTGATGATAAAGCCACATATATATCCTCAAAGATGATAGAAACTTTCTCTCGAGCTCTCCTTACTTCTTACTGAGTTCTGTGCAGAGTCATAAGTTTTTTGATGTCTGTATTTCTTCCAATAACCCCCTCAAGGCAAACGAGGCTTTTAAAACTCATGAACCTATAAAATTCTTCCAGCTTATTACCATTCCCAGTTCCAAAGTCACTTCCACATTTTTAGGTGTGAAACAGCATATCACTTCCAGAAACCAAAATCAGTTTTAGAGGGCTGCCACAACAAAATAATATACTGGGTGGCTGAAAATAACAGAAATTTATTCTCTCCCTATTCCGGAGGCCAGAAGTCCAAAATCAAGGTATCATCAGGGCTATGCTCTCAAATGACTCCAGAGGAGGATCCTTCCTTGCCTCTAGTGACTTCTGATGGTTGAAGCAAAGCTAGCACAATACTCCAATGATTATTTCCATCCTAACATGGCATTTTCTCGGTGTGACTGTTTCTGTGTGTCAGTTTTCTTATAAGAGCATCATACTTTGGATTAAGGCCCACTCCAATCCAGTATGACTTCATTTTAAGTAATTACATTTGCAAGGACCCTCTTTCTGAATAAGGTCATATTCTAATGTTCCTGGTGCACAGGACTACTGGGGGACAGTATCCAACCCAGAACATACCTTATACCTTTTTTTTTATTCCTCCAATTTTGATAAAATATATTTTTCTGAACAAAACAGTTCTATACCTTATATGATTCTTTTATTATTTTCAAAATATATGCTATATTTTGAATATACCTGAAATATGTTAGATTTTGGTCACTGAATTTGGATTATTATCAAATGAATGTAAAGTGCCTTTTACATAGTAAAATGGTCCATGGATAGAGAAAAAAAAAAACAATCCAATATCTGGGGAATGAAAACTTAAGAGAATTGTGTCAAATGCAAAAATGATAAATGAGTCTGGTAACAAAATAAGAATAAATGAAGGTTGTAGACTATAAACTTTTCCTCAAATTACTTTGGCAAAAACCAGATTGTCTCTTCAGAATTTTAAATTGAACGTAGTAACAAGGTGACTTACAGATTATTTTTTTTCTATTAACCAATATTCTGTATTCTCTATTCTGACTTAAATATCACAATAGGCATCATTTAAGCATGTGTATGAGGCAGACTTATTTTCAGGTGTTTCCATCTGTTGTGGGAATATACTTTAAGAATAGGAGAGAAACATACACAAATTAAACACAAAGCCAGGGAAAAGAGAAAAAAATGAAAGAAAACATCTGCAGGGCAACAGTGTGGAAAAATGTTTGAGCTGCCTGTTATTAACTACTCAACCTGTTTTACATTGGAATCCTGTATAATTACATTACAGGGGAGGAGCAAGCAACAGATGTTGAATAAAGGTTGAAAATAAGTAAATGAGACTATTTAAAAAATAAAGCTACTTTGCTTACCAACAGGCATTTTGGGGGGGTTGGGGGGGGGCAGAACTTTCAGATAGCAATTGATTTCATATATTCACTGTGCATTTAGGTCCAAAGAAAGCGTTCTCTGTTTTTCATGTGTAAGAAGCTGACCAGTTGTACCTCCATATATGGCTAAGTTAGAGGTGCTTAAAAGGCAAGACAAAAACAAAATGTAGCATCTCTTTAATTTTATAAAAAATATATGTACAAAAAAGAGTTGGATTAGTTACAGAAATATGCATATTTCTCATTATTAAAGTCAGTATGCTTCCAAAAACTAAGAGTTTCTAAGTGACTGAGTAAAGAGCTAAGTTTCAAATAGTCTGTTGTTTCAAGTTCCAGACAATACACATCGAAATTTCACTAGCAGTGAACATTTCTATTAAGCCTTGTTCTCTAGGGATATTAAAGAACAGTCTGCAACTGACTTGGTGGCCTGCTTACTTATCTTCTACCCACTATTACAGAAAGGTTTTTGTTTTATCTAGGATAAGTGAATCCATCATCACAAGAGTATTTTTCCCATTGACCTAGGCATTCATATAGCTATTTTGCATTGTTTCTATCTCATCTAAACTGAAATACTCCCCCAAAGTAATTTTCTTCCAATCACACTAAGTTGTACATATCTGGGGAAATACCAATGACCGTTATCTTTTAAGGACTGAACAATCTAAAGGATTTTAATATAAAAATTGCAATCGGTAGAGAAGGATTCATGATTCAATTGGCCCTTTTTTCCCACTTGGTTTTTCTAGTTGTTAACTAAAAATATTTTATTTTTCAAGCATTCCCGACTTTGCTTTCCTTTGCTATCCTCACCCTACACACCATCACAACTAGACTTCAGTCTGTTGATCTGCTTCCTCCAGGTGAGCAATTTCTTCATCTGCTAGCTTTCTTCTCTGTGATCCGAATTTTACTTGTTAGATGATGGCACTCGTAAGACTATACACACATTAATGCAGAACTTGTAGACTTGATTTCTTTAAGAGAAAGTGGTATAGTAAATAAGTAATTCTATTCTATTATATCTGCATCAGTACTATTAGTATCTCAGGAAAAGCTGTGTGGCATAAAGGATTGAAAGGAGAATCTAAATATTCATTTACATCAGAGTTTTTTTTACATTTATTGTTCTTAAGTGAGTTGAAGTAGTTCAATTCTTTAGTTATTTAATGTAAAAAGAAAATCACCTCTTATACAAATTTCACTTTGGAGTTAGTGTAGAATATACTAGGGAGGAAATTGGTAGATTGGACTGTGAGTTGATATAGGAAAGGAGGTTGATTATTTTCCTCCGGTGTTAGTTGTGGGTATAGAGCAAGTTACATGACTGTTGCAGCCTGAAGAAGAAACTGTTTCACGTAAGAAATTGAGTCCACAAATTCTTCTTCCACTTTGGACAGGCAATTGCACTCCATATTAGAAGTGTTATTTTATGGATATATATCAAAGCTACTTTACGCATGACTGTAAAATCTGTACACATCACCCTATTACAGATTCCTAAAGGCAGGGCAGAAAAAAGTTCCTATCAATTGCAACAGCTAGTGAAGCTCAAAATTAAAATCCTCTGAACTTGATAAATTTTGTCAACATATTTTAATTTCGAAGTATGTTCAGAATGGGACTCAGAGACTCTGGGAAAACACATTGAAATTTGTCATGACTGAATGGATTAAGTAAGAGAAATAAGTATCTCAGGTGAAATTTTAGTTCATCACATTATATTTTTCTATGTCTGGATTGTATATAGTCCAAGCCTGAGTCACTTGAATGCTTTTGAGAGATTAGATTGGTTTCTGAGCAGTTTAACCTCTACACAAGGCAAACGAGCCAGTTGAGAAAAATATTATATCAGGTTTTTGTGGTACTTGAAAAATATACATGTGTGTTAAACCAATCTAACAATTACTGTTATATTCATTTGTGTTGCTTTACTCATGCCAGAAAAAGAGAAGAGGTTACATTATTTCTGTATGGAAATGAATGGAAATTGGAGAGAAAATGCAAGTAAAGTCCTTAAACAGTGCTACAGTGAGGAGAGTTTTATTTATGTCTGATTCGGGGGAGTGAGGGGGAAAGTTTGACAACATGAGTGCATGTACCTACACATATACTGACACATCTATGTAAAATCATCCCTGTTATCCTTAAATAGTTGCGACTTCACATTTATTAAAATCAATTGGGAAAAAAATTTTATTTTTTCAATTCTGTAAAAATTGAAATTAAATTTAAGGATAACATTTATACTGAAAAAACATTTTGGCTTTTAGAATTTAAATTTCTGAACATTATTCTATGTGTTCTTAAAAATCTCTCCCTCTTAACTTGACATAGACTCTCTGCTGGTGAGCACGTGCATGCTTCCCGCACACGCACAGGTGTGTGCATGTACTCACCTATGCTCCACCATCACTATCTACTAATGTGAACCAGCGTCATCTGGGAGTTAGAACTGGGCCTCAGGAAACCCAAAGGCCTTTGCAAGGTAGATTAGGCCTTTATTTTTACATCCACTAAATAGTTCCAGAAGATTTTTGTCCTTAGGCAAGGCTCCTTCCATTCATTTCCATTTGGTATGGGAATATGTTCTTTCATCATGGGTACAAAGGGTGCATAGATAAGGATATGCATGCTTGCCTTTTTGGTTGTAGTCCTTTATTGATAGTTTTCTGGTGCATTGGAAGTTATCTTATCATTTCAAAACTTCTATTTCCTTCACTTAAAGTATTAAGATGGTGAAGCTTGTGAATTTTTTCTATCAACATATATGCTACAATAAAACTCTTCAATTTACAACACACTTACTGAAGTTTCACTGACTATTATCTTTTCCTATTTTTGCACATATATATTTCTTTGATTTTTAACATACTAGAATGATTATATCACATATAATCATTTTATCTGTGTGTTATAAAGTCATCATAACTATATTTTTGTTTAAATCATGGTTATCTCTCAAATATATGGCTTAGATAATCTTTATGTTTATGGATAATAAGTAGATCAATAGTTATATGTTAGACTGTGAACTTTTAAAATAATTGGTTGATCTTACAATGAATCATTCATATTTGGAATTTTATGCAAAATTATGTGCAGATATATATGTTTTTAATCATAAAAGCGTCATTCCCAATAGATAAGAAGTTTTTATTTGCCAAGTACTTCTAACTTAATAATTTTTCTATTTTGCTATTATACTTATCACCATGACCTTATTTACAGTAATAATTAGGTATTTTCTTTTGTGATCATGTATGTTTTTATCGATTCAGTGAATAAAATACTAAAATATATCTTTTATTAGAAATTTGCCAAATCAGGGGATCCCTGGGTGGCTCAGCGGTTCAGCGTCTGCCTTTGGCACAGGGCATGATCCTGGAGTCCCGGGGTCGAGTCCCAGCATGGAGCCTGCTTCTCCCTCTGCCTGTGTCTCTGCCTCTCTCTCTTTCTCATGAATAAGTAATAAATAAAATCTTAAAAAAAAAGAAATTTGCCCAATCAAATAGTTAGATTTCATTCCATTTTTTTGGGAGGGGGCTTGAGTTTTAATACTAGATATTTATAGGTCAAGGAACATACTCATCTGAACTAGTAAAATTAAAATAAGTCACCTAAAAATTTAAGGTTAGGTGACACTCTCTCAAATTCAAGTTGGTCTCTCTTTGGGCAGATACTTTGTGATCCTAAATATGTGTCCACTAGCAGGTTCCACATTCTCCAATTGTCTCAAATAATTACAACATTCTAAAGGTATTTTAGGGTTCAGTGTGGAGGTTTCTGACATTTTCCTAAAGATTGCAAAGGGATTCATTGTGAAATAAAGTATTGAAATTTGACTTGTTCACTTCACTTCATCTCATCACATAGGTATTTTATCATCTCACATTATCACAAAAAGGGTGTGTACAATACAATAAGATATTTTGAGAGAGATCATATTCATATAATTTTTATTAGAGTATATTGTTATAATTGCATTATATTGTCATTAGATATTGTTAATCTCTTAGTGTACCTAATTTTTAAAATAAATTTGAAAAATAAACTTTATTGTAGGTATGTATATACAGGCAAAAATATAGCTTATATAAGGTTTGGTACTATCCATGGTTTCAGGCATCCACTGGGGGTGTAGAACATATCCCCATAGAGAAGGGAGGACTACTGTATAACCTTTTTCGGTAATGACCATGGAAATTGTTAGGCAGCTATTCAAAAATAGTTTTGGCAGCACAAAGGATCACTTCTCCTAAGACTGAGCATACATATTTTTAGGGGGAAAAATTCAAATATAGCATGCCTGAAATTAAAAAAGACTGTCTCAACGAATTCTCCTTGTGATGTCAATATGAATTTCTTTTTAGATTGGATTTAGATTACAAGTCTGAAAATAAAATGAGCTCTCATGTATTTATATTTATTTCCCTGTTAATATTACTCATGGGAAATACACTTCACTTTTATCATCTGTTCTTTGCTCCAGGTATGGTTGATTATCAATTAAATCACAGAAAGTACTCTCCAAGATAAGAAAGTATTTAAAACATCACTGTAGACACCTTTTGATGTTCATACTGCATTATGTATGGATAAGCTTTCATATCCTTTAAAAGCACATTTTTATTTTTGCTCTGATTCAAGGGTAGCATTCTCCAATAGCTTTTTGACTCTCAGTTTGATTACATAGCAGGGTGATATATAGGGACACATCTCCTATCTTCCTATATATGAATTTCCTGACCTCTTTTCCCAGTTTCTCCATTGCTTCAGTGTGCTTTCATGATTACAAAATATTAAAGCTGTTACAGAAAAATGGCTTGTCATTGCCAGTAAAATCCATTACAAGAAACACTTCTGTATATTTACTCTAGAACATGCTATTGAGTGTATTGATTTTGCTTAAATTTTCATTCTTGGGATGACCCAATCATACAGGATAAAAAACATCAGCTTCCAATAAACTTACAGAACACTAAAGGTAATAAGAACAGAATGGTTTTAGAGAAATAATTCCAAGAACAGGCTTTATTTAAAATGTCAGTTATCCTTCCTTTCCTACTCTTAATGTATTTTAAAACTATCCATAATAATAGTAGCAACAATTGTTGCAGTATTAGCAGCTTGAGGGTAGGAGTTGTTTAGTAAGATCAAGGCCAAATTGTTTAGGTTCAAACTATCTGTATATTATTCTAAAGTTACCTTTGGGACACTATCAATTTTATTATTTTATTTTATTTTATTTTATTTTATTTTATTTTATTTTATTATTTTATTTCATTTTATTTTATTTTAAATTTTATTTATTTTTTCATGAGAGACACACAGAGAGAGAGAGGCAAAGACACCAGCAGAGGGAGAAGCAGGCTCCATGCAGGGAGCCTGATGAGGGACTCGATCCCCATACTCCAGGATCACGCCCTGGGCTGAAGGCAGACGCTCTACCCAGGCATCCTGACACTATCAATTTTAATAGTTCTTTCAGACAAACTTCATTTCACAGAAGGCATTTTTGCTTAAAATACATATTTATTGTCATCTGTGTATGTGTATGCATATGCGTTAAGGACATTTAGCTTTTGTTTAAATCACAATAAAAATAGTTTTTGTAGGAATCACACTTACAGAGAAGTATAGTTTTATATATATTCCCCACTCATATATTTACATACATGTATTTCATATTGCTTCTTTCTTTAAAAACATTGTATTTGGGCAGCCCAGGTGGCTCAGCGGTTTAGCGCTGCCTTCAGCCCAGGGCGTGATCCTGGAGACCTGGGGTCAAGTCCCACCTCGGGCTCCCTGCATGGAGCCTGCTTCTCCCTCTGCTGTGTCTCTGCCTCTCTCTTGCTCTCTCTCTCTCTCTCTCTCTCTCTCTCCGTGTGTCTATCATGAATGGATAAATAAAATATTTTTTTAAAAAAATTGTACTTTTAAAAATACTCATCTGAGCAAGGTACCCCTCTATTTTTTCAGAACTATATCCATCTCACTTAAGATAACTGAATTGAAACTTTAGATCTGTCTCAAGAGTGGAGTTCTATGAATTTAATGAAAAGCTTTTGGAGACTAAAATGTCTTTGAAAATACAGAACATATAAAAATTTTTCTGAAAAATCTATCTTTTGGGACTCCCAAATCCTATTGGCAGGTGTTGATTACTAAATAATAAGCAGGAGAGGATTAGTTGCATCTGAATTAACTCTATTTTCTGAGACTGTTAAAAATGACACCCGATTCTGCGTACTTGTCTCTAGCAATTGAAAACAAACAAGTGCTAGAAATAAGATGAACAATGAAATTTAAACTGGTAAATAGATACACATCCCAATAGAAATCAGATAGCAAGCCTGGGAGAAAAACGCTAATAAGACTATCTTGCCTGCTTCTTGCAAAGGGTTCGGCTTAATAGGCATGTTTTCATTGACCTTCCTTACTGGATTACCACTTTGCTGGGAGGATGACTTGAATTTTAGATGTATTCATCTGTGTCATCAAAAATGGTGTCATTATCTGAGATGGGGTTAGCTAACACAGGCAATAAAAGCATAAGAAAAACATCCTTTTTAAAGATGAAAAATAGTCGCATATTTAAATCAGACTATTTTCTAAGTTGCTATACTTTCGAATTTGCCCCTGTAAACCAAACAGCTTTTACTAACTATTGCATGCCAGAGCATAAGTTTATCGCTGCATATAAATCAGGTTCTTTTGGAAGCTGCATTAACCCTTTTAGGACTCTAAAATTACAAGGACTTATTAATTAATTCATATGTGATGATAGCTATAAGATAAAGGGTAAGATACAGATGCAGCTAAATAAAATAGAAGGGAGAAACTGGCACACTTGACACAATGCAGTAGAGTCAAAAAAGGACAAAGGGAGAAACGTAGGCGTGAAGAAAGAAACCTATAGATGCTGAGGTGTGGGTTTTAAGGACACTCGCTGTTTTCTGTAATTTAAAAGTATAAAGAGGTGATTATTTAAATATAGACTTTAATTTCAATAGAGGTGTCACTGATTTTTAAAAGTCCCTGAGGGGAAAATATTCTGGCCTTTGTGCTTCTGTGGATATATGCCAGGCAGGTTTGTTTATCTTATTTGAAATTATAATAAATAAATCATAAACGTTGAATTTTATAAGTTCTCAATAATTACCAGAGGACTTTGGATTTTTATGTAAACATGGTACTTGACATACAGACGTGATGTTACTTTATTTATTTTTAAAATAAGCTCTAGGCCTAATGTGGAACTTGAACTCATGACCCTGAGATCTAGAGTCAGCTGCTCTACCAACTGAGCTGGCCAGGTACCCCAGACCTGGTGTTACCTTAAATCCTCTATACCTTATAGCAAACGAGAGCCATTATGCATAACTGTTTAGGTCCTGGGATCTTTCTGAATGCCAGCATCACAGCCTCAAAAATGAATGGGATTTTTATTGTTTGGTTTGGTTTGGGTGTTTGGTTTCAAGTTTTTATTTATATTCCAGGCTGAATGGTTTTGAAATAAGTAATTTGTAAGGAGTGGTCTTTCTCATCATAGATTATCAATAGTATTTGGTATCTTCTTGGTGTAGTCTTCCTTCACATCAATGATAACATTCAGGTGTGAATAATGAGTTCTGTGTGTTCAAGGAATGGAGCATGAAAGCATATATAATGGTATCAGTGTCTTGATCCTCAAGAGATATAAGGATCTCATGGAGGCAGACGGATTGAAAAATAAGAGTTAGGGAGCTAATGCTAGAATCCATAATTCAGTGGGGAAATGGTGGCACTATCTTCATCCAAAATAGAGTGCTTATTTTAGACAACATTTTCAGGAATTTCCTGTAGTAATTTATTCTTCATGATATCCAGAAACAACTTGGAAAAGTTTCTGAGATTCAACATCTACCTATTTGTGGCTTTCTGCCTCGCCTTGAGAAGTACTTATTACCTCTCTCCTAGTTACCTAAAGGGTTTTCTTTCTTCCAAACCTTTCCTCTTCTGGCCTTCTCAAAGAATCATTTAATCTTTCAAATATGTGATCAATTTTATAGTTGATTAATAATAATAGCGAATTAGAGGAAGAGTGAAAAGAGAGAAATAGATGTAAGAAGAGGAAATATTTTTTCTAATGAAGAATTATAAATTGTAGGATTTATATAGTTAATATAAAGTACCAGTTAAGTCAACATACATTAAGACTTTCTTTAGTTTAGAAGGAGTAGGATGAGACACAAGCAGAATGGGGTCACGATGAAGTTGGAATAACTATGCCAGTGAATCATGTCATGTCCTGCTGTGCTCCACTGGAGATAATCCTGGTTGGGACCAAAGCTCCAGCTATCTTTTTCCAGAAATAATGCTGATTTGAATGTATCAAAGTGTTGTATGTTAATAAGTGTTGTCTAATACTTTTTCAGTCAAGCACCTAAATATTTCAAAAATTGTCTGAGACATACAATACACTGCTCAGATACCTATCACAGTGCCCATAGCCTGCTTCATTACATTTGTTTTTATTCAGAGCTTTTCCATTCTCTTTCAAATACTAGCAAATTTTCTGTGCATTATTATTTTACATTTTTGGCATTGCAACATATGTCCTTTGACTTATTAAGCTGATCTATTACTACCCTGTGAAATGCACAGTCCTGTGTGGTTCTTATTTCACTTTCTCATCCCTTTCCCTAGATCATCCTTTGCCTGCTCTCCACTATTTATTGAAACCCTGATCATCCACTGAATTGCAGATCAAGCACCACTCCTTGTACAAAGCCTTTCACAATATCATAGTTTGCACTTTTCCCTGTATTTCTGTCGCCTGACACTCCTATGTTCAAAATGTTATTGATCGTGAATTATTTCCCGTAGTTGGTTTTAAACCTACTTTCTAATTCTAGTCAAAGTATAAATGCCTTAATGAAGAGATAAAATTTTACGGATGGAGGATGCCTGGGTGGCTCAGTGATGGAGCGCCTGCCTTTGGCCTAGGGCGTGATCCTGGAACCCCAAGATCTAGTCCCACATCGGGCTCCCTACATGGAGCAGCCTGCTTCTCCCTCTGCCCATGTCTCTGCCTCTCTCTCTCTGTGTCTCAATAAATAAAATCTTTTCTTAAAAAATCCTACAGAATTTTACAAGTGGAGAGACATATTTTTACGTACTACCAACCTTTTCTTGACACAGCCTTACTGTTCTACAACATTCTATTCAAGATGCCTTTGCTTGAAAATCTCCAATGCCTTCGAAGCACAAAGTTGGTATTTTATTCATTCTTGTGAATGCTTAAGTATAACTTCTTTAAACTAACTACTGAACTGTGCACATCTAAAATTGTCACTGAATTTGAGCTGTCTTTCCTCTGCTGGCACATTAGTGTCATATTGTTTCTCCTTAAGAGACACTGTCAGGGTCCTTTTCTCAGAAAACAGAAACAAAAACAAAAAACAAAGTTTGTTTCATTAGTATAGTATCCAGCTTCTGAGCCAGTTCTCCTCAGCCTAAGTTAAGACAGAGATGGCCCCCATTTATCCGTGCCTTCGCTTCCAAGCATCTGCTGCTCCCCCAGGTGATGGCTGCACCTACATTATGGGATTAGGGGGAAGGGGGTAGCTAAAAACTGAAGGCTAATCCCAGAGCAGTGTACCAGGGCACACAATTAGGTTTGTGCTATGGATTCCCAATGCATGATCTGCAGTCTCATTTTTAAAATATTTTTGATGCTTGCATAGCAAATCTCCTTATATCCTTTTGCTTTCATTCCTTAACGTAAGTTTCCATTTAATGTAAGTCGTCTTCATCTCGGAGCATTATCTGTGTGTTGTCAGTATATATGCCAGAAAATTCACTCTGGTAGACGTGCTATTATGTCCAAGGGGTCACAAACACTTAAAACCATCCCTGAAGGCGTGCAGGTGCGCTGAATAATAAGTGCAGGGGCTCCAAGTGCTCCAGATACCCAGCTGCAATTGGATGCAGTTGAATATGATATAGGCCAGTGGTTTCTGGTGTCTGAATGCAACCGTGGCAGTACATTGGGAAGCATTGTGCAAAGCAGGTGCACGCTAGAGGATTGCTACTTCAAAGCTGCCACGGTTTGACTATTTGATGGTGTTATAATAACTTCCTCTTCAAAATATGCTCTCCACCTATCAAAAGCAGGCAGAGTGGTATTGCGCAACTGAGGCACAGTCTGGAAGCCCTGTTGGCAGTGGATCAACCTAAAACTATATGTGTTTGTCTCCGAGGTTTTTTATTATGTGAACTATGTTTCCACCTTCTGATTCCTTACAGCCAATTATCAGGAAGTATTTAAGTTTCTGGAGTTGTATACCCAGGGTTTAATCAGGTATTGCTGCCAACACGTAAACAGGCATCCTCATAAAATGAGCATCGTCATATTATAATGAGATTCATGGTCCCCCTTACATTAAAAAAGTGAAAGAGGCAAAAACACATCCTGCCTGTATGTATTTGTGCATGTTCCTCGATTCGTAAAACAGTATGTTCCTGTGCACAAGAAGCAGGGGAAATACAATGCAATAGATGAAAGATCACTCAGCCAAAGTGGTTAGTTTTCTGATACCGCATTTTCCCTAACCTTTTCCTTTTCTTCCGTGCACGAGGGATGCACCAAGCTTATTAAAAATTGTGCTAAAATTAAGCCTGGCAGTCATGTGAACAGTAGCAGAAAAAAAAAAAAAAGAAAAGCATGTGATAAAATTGTAATGTATTCTTTTCTTTCTTGTTCTGACACAGGGGAAAAAAAATTTGGAGACAACTTTCCAAAGCTGTCTCTAGAAATAAGATTGAAAGTGAAATTTTCACCCCTCTCATAGTCAGAGCCAAATCAGAAGGTTTATTTTTAACTAAGAGGCTAGTAAATGGGACATAGAAATCATAAATGAAAATAATTTGAATGAATGTAGATTAAGGTGCCATGTATGCGGAATGATTCACCCCATCACCCCAACAAGTATAGGGAGTTTACAGGATGGTAAAGGAAAGTAAGTGAGTAATAACCCACCGCCAAAAAAAAGAAAGGATTGTTTATGTTAGAAAAGTGTCAGCTCACAGGACTTTGGGAATCATGTCAACCCACTGAAAGGAACATTTTATTAGGGATCCGTTGGACTGTATTCTGGTGAGATTTCTATTTTAGCATCGATCCTTTGTATCTGATGTGTTAGAATATATTTGGATTAAATTGTAATTTGCCGCACTCATAAGGGAGTGTGTGTGCATGTGTGAAATTGAGTGTGTGTGCTGAAGAACAGAAAAAGACAGCGAAAACAAGCTGTTCTTATACCAGTGAAACCCTTCAGGAGAAAACTGGTTACACAGAAACTGCCAGTCGAAGGTCTTGGCTTGTCATTTTTGCTGGTCTGTGATGGGTACCTAGTTTAGATTCTGTAGAGTTAATCTCCAAAACCCCAGTGCCAGCCATAAATAGAGATGGGTGCCTGGTCTCTGCTTTTCCAGACAGCTAATTAGGTGTTATGAAAGCTTACGTTGGTGAAAGAAGGTAAATTAGAAATAAAAAAGAAAAATGAGAACAAATAAAAAATGGACTTCCATTTATAGAGTTGTCTACTTGGAAACAACTCTAATTTTAAGATGCTGTTAGAAACAGTAGCAACCACCACACTAAGAGAATAAAAACTCTTCCTATTTAAAGCTGTTTACAAAGCAGAAATAAAACCATTTTGTTGACAGTCAAAAAGCAAAGAAAACTCTCTCTCTCTCTCTCTCAAATGCCCTTACCCCGTGGCCACAGCATTTTAGAACCTCCTCATTGATACCTTGACTCAGGGGATTTTGGTTTCTGGATTTTTATGACACAGACATTTATTTCTGTATCATAAAAAAATAAATAAATCAGACGCATATGTGAGACTCTTATGCTGGAAACTCTATGCATGTTTTTGTACAAATATGTGGGCTCCCGAGGCAGCAAGCTAGTTGAAACTAGGGGAGGAAATCCTTTTATGTTTTCTAATATCTCCCTAAGTAGTAACAAATTAGTTGCCAAGTATCTCTGTTTGGGTAATGTGGCATAGTGCTTTGAAGACTGGGAAAATAAGCTTAATTTCTGATTTGTGATAAATTCCTGCTTGAGAGTGGGAGAGACTAGAATAAATACATAGATTTACTCAGGGCCAAGACATTTTATGGAGACTGACTCCTTGACATGTTCCCTTTGCAGTGAACACCACTAAAGCCATAACACACAAGGATTGGTTCCCTTGACTTTTCCCAAAATAATCATGTTTACCAAAGGCTCCCTGAATCTTTACCAGTCCTTGCTAGTTTAAATGGTGTTTTGGCTTCAAATTTTAATCTTATACATAGTAATCTTTGGCACCTTTTACCCACTGCTGAGATGGCTATGCACGCCTAGCAATACAGGGACCTTAGTTACAACATGAAAATCACAGTGTGAACATTAAGCTACGGACATCTTTGTGGAAGATTGCTAAAACCCGATAATTTAAGAGCAGGTAGTTTGATGTTTTACCTAAATATGTTCTTTCCTCACAGAGATGTAACTTCCGCAATTATAGTTCCTTTGAAGGTGTAGTTTGGCACCCAACGATTGCTTGCAGAATATCGCTAAGATTAAGTTAGTAAACTGCTAGTCTAGGTTAAAAAGAGAGAGAGCTTCCAGATATGTCAGAAAATATGAATACGTAGATTTCAGGCATTTATGCCTAAATCAATTTGAATTACATAATATTCTAAAATCAGGGGTAGCCAAGTTGTTAGTCCAATCATGGATTTCATTCCTACAGTTGTAGGGCAAAGGGAAATTAAAATTTTGGAGATTTTAAATAAAAATATAAATACCTATATGTATACATTATGTTTGTAATGTTTTATATTTAAAAATTTGTGTATATATATGTGTCTGTGTGTGTGTTTTATATGTATTCATGTTATCTCCTAAACTATGAGTATAGAACTTTCTTGTGCATTTTATTGATTCATCTGTATTTCTCTTAAGACAACTACAGATAGTAAATTTTCAGGAATACATTGGTTACACATTTGAGTTTTAAGATTTTCTTTGGACTATATCCCAGAGAAAGTTCAGTTTTTTTACACATGTGTAAAAACACATGCACGTGCACACACACATGCAAATAAAGATCTATATGTGTGTCTGTATGTGTGGTTTATTGTACAACTGAATTGCAAGTACTGTAGTCATCTGAGTGACTTTATATCATTTGCAAAAATATTATATAATTAAGATGAAAAGTTAAAATAATATGACTGTGTTTAGATCCCTCTTTTTGAGAGCTTGTGTAATAGTGGCTATAGATGTGGCTATAGGAGTATAGAAAATTCTTTTTTTTTTAAGATTTTAATTATTTATTCATGAGAGGCAGAGACACAGGCAAAGAGAGAAGCAGGCTCCTTGCAGGGAGCCCCATGCGGGACTTGAACCCAGGACCCCAGGATCATGACCTGAGCCAAAGGTAGATACTCAACCACTGAGCCACCCAGGTGCCCAGGAGTATAGAAAATTCCTAATACTAAACAAGTATACAAATTTATTATATTATTCCATGGTCCTTCAAGGAATCATGCATTTTAAAAATGAGACACTAAACTTTCCCTATAGGCAGAACTGCCCAGAATTCCAGCTGTTGGCCTTCAGAATAGTTTTTCTCTTTGCAATATAAGCATGCTTATCTCTTAGTTTCTCATCTGCATACCATTTGCATTATGCCATCATTTTGGCAAAGGGTGCCTTCTGTGAAAAGGTAATCATGTTTTATTGAGGAAAGGGTGAAAATGCAGGTAAATAATTTCTTTGTAAATCCAGATTGGTCCAGAGGAAGAAACTGAGTCTTGGATCAATTATGTTTACCTTGATTTCTTCTATCCGGAGTCTCTGAATTTGTTTTCTAATACAAATATCTAATCTATGCTAATAGCAGCAATCTATATAATTTTCTTCTTTTTCATTTGTGTGGTATATAATTCAACCTACCTATTCTGAGATGCATCTTCCGTAAGGTGCAAGAAAGAGTTTGATTATTTACCTTGTAGCTCTAGGTCTTGAGAAAATACTCCACACTGTTATTTTTATTATACATACTTGGTTTATTGAGGGGTTCATTGAGGGGATCTTAAAAATACATAATAGAAGGTACATATGACAGAAATCCTCCTGCACAACCGCCCCTTCCCCCTCTGTCCTTCCCTTCACTTAGCTTTCCTTCTTCCCTCTTTTTTTCTTCTGTTTTTCATTTTGTCTATTTTTATGTCTGGGTAGTCACTCGTTACATACTACCTATGTCCCTTTTTTGTGCCTACCTATTCATCTATTTATTTATGTTCCTTCAGAAATAATTTCACTTTCTCATAAATTCTTATTTGACCCCTGGCAGTAATAGTTCACTTTTTGCTCATAGTTTCTGCTGCTTGTACAAGAGTATCCATTAGATTTTCTTCTCTGTCTGGGAACTGCAACCGTCAAAATTACAGTCTAATCAGAAGGTGAAGAGCTTATAATGTATCATAATCAATACTTAGAATTTGCTCCCTAGGTCGTGACATAAAGGAGTCAAGTAAAAAGCTGCAGATTTTCAGCTGTGAAATGCAAACAATCATTTCATGTTGATGGTTTCAAATTCAAGGTCGATTTATACTTTCATACATCTGCATTATTCTATCTCTTTCAGTCTCTTCTTAAATTCATATTGAATTCATGCAGTGCCAGGCTATCCAAGTTGCTGAAATTGAAGTCCAGTCAATATTGAGATATAAAACTATGTTAGCATATTTCAAAGAGAATGTACGAGTTGTAAATGAATTTTTTAAAAGTCATGGCTCTAAAAGACACAAAAGTAATGAAATAGATAGTAAAGTTTTCTACTGTATTTTTGGATGATAAAATTGGTTGAAAGAAATGATACATATTTATTTTCTAACACAGACTAACACTCATGTAGAGGTTATATTTATGGTTCTCATTCACAATACGTAGAAAAAAAATACCTGATATTAAAATTTTCTGATATCCATTTTTTAAAAAAATTCTGCTCGACTTTAAATCCACATAGGAAGGCTTCCTAGCAAATTTCTATGTCTAGAGTTTTCTGCTGCTGTTCATGTCCATCTGCCTAATAATCTTCCAAGACAGGTAGTATTTGAGTTCAGTTTGAGGCTATCTTTCACCATTCCTGCCACCATTACATAATAAACAACATATTTCATTCATTCGTCTGTAAATATATTTTTTGAAAACATGAAAAATTAAAATAGAGGCAAGATACCTGAATACATTTTTAACATTTCACAAATATGAATGACACATGCTATGAAATACCACAGTACTTTGGTTCTATCAAGACACCATTTTGATATCTTTCTAAAAAATAATTAATCTCATAAGAAATTCTTTTACCTTTTGAGATAAATAAAGTTGTGGTTTATTTTATTTTATTTTAGGATAAGGAATTATTTATGTGTTTTAAATATGAACTCAGGTTTTATATATGACTTTAGAAATGAATTTATCAGTGGTGTTAAATTTGGTGCTTTCTATTTTAAATATCTTTCATATAGACTATTTTTTCCTTGCACAGGATACTATGAATTTGTAGGGATCCTCTCACATCAATTAAATGACTATCCCAAAGGTCCCTAAATGTGTAGGGAATTCTATTCCCATCACACAAAGGTAAATTGTAAATATCCTCTCCTGGAAAAAAAAAAAAAAGTCCTGATTTAAAAAGAACCATTAAACATAAAGGGAAACAATCATTTGTAGGTGAAAGGGACAACTAGGAAGATGTAGTTCAAAGTTATTGTTTAAAATATTGGGGTGGTGGAATTATGCAGCTGTTGTCATAATGCAGGAATTTTCTTTCATATTTTCTGTTCAGCATCTTTGAAATAGGGATCATTAAAGAAGGCTTTATTTAGATTCTCTGTATGCCTATTGGCAAAAGAGAGAAGCAAACATTCTCACAGAAAACATTATCATTTAAAATAGGAAATCATGAGTTGTCATTCATCTGAACTATATCTGTTGACTAAATCCATTTTCACCTACTTACACCAAAAACAAAAAGCTGAAGTGAAGAAAACTGATTGCATGATCTATGCCCATATCTAATAAAATAGGAATGTACACTTTTTGACAAGTTTATTCATAACACATTCTGATAGAAAATTCCATTTGCTCCTCTCAGTAGGAAAAGTAGGCTTTTTAAGGAAACCTTTTATTTCATGACTGTCACCAAAATAACAATTACAAGCAAAATAGGGATGAAACATGAAGAAAAAAAAAGCAGCTTAGGACTTGTTATGGAAGTATGTGATCTAGTTTTTACCCCATTATTTGATTTGAAAAATTAATCCTGGTCATCCTTTTTGAAGTTCACTGTTTCTAGGATGGGTTATACAGAACAAAGACTAACTGATACTCCAGGAGATTAGTTTACAGTGATGTTCTATTCCATTGAGAATGATTCTCCAATGGCCACTTTTTACTTCTTCCCAGGCTATGGGAATTCATTAATATCTAGAGAATAGACTTAAATAAAACCATTGTCTCAACCAGCAGGTTTATGCAACCATCCTGAAATGTTTTAATTATTGTTTTCTTTTCCTTTTTAATTAAGAGACCAGAGGTCAAACAAGCCCACTGAGAGCTGATCGCAGCCTCAGTAGAAATTTAAAAGCAACCCTAATGATTGGATTTGCTGTTTTCTCTTTTGTTTTGCAGAACCAGAAGAGTGTGTTAATTGCACAGATGAATGCCGAGTGCTTGGTCATTCTGACAGGTGTTGGATGCCACAGTTCCCTGCAGCCAATCAGGCTGAAAATGCAGATTACCGCACAAATCTCTTTGTACCCACAGTTGAAGCTAATGTTGAGACTGAGACTTACGAAACTGTGAACCCCACTGGGAAAAAGACTTTTTGTACATTTGGAAAAGACAAGCGAGAGCACACTATTCTCATTGCCAATGTTAAACCTTATTTAAAAGCCAAACGTGCCCTGAGCCCTCTCCTCCAGGAGGTCCCCTCAGCATCAAGCAGCCCCACCAAGGCATGCATCGAGCCTTGCACCTCAACAAAAGGCTCTCTGGATGGTTGCGAAGCAAAACCAGGAGCCCTGGCCGAAGCAAGCAGCCAGTACTTGCCCACTGACAGTCAGTATCTGTCACCCAGTAAGCAACCAAGAGACCCTCCGTTCATGGCTTCTGATCAGATGGCAAGGGTCTTTGCAGATGTGCATTCTAGAGCCAGCCGGGATTCCAGCGAGATGGGCGCTGTTCTTGAGCAGCTTGATCACCCCAACAGGGATCTGGGCAGAGAATCGGTGGATGCAGAGGAAGTCGTGAGAGAAATTGATAAGCTTTTGCAGGACTGCCGGGGAAATGACCCTGTGGCTGTGAGAAAGTGAAAAAAAAAAAAGAAAAAAAAAAAAAAAGCATTGGCATTTTCTTGTCTCTTCTGTTGATTTAAAAATGATCCCTCCTGGTGACAACCCGTTTTACAGGGATGAAGAAAGACCAATGCTGCTTTAAGGCTTTTAGTGAACATCTGAAGTGCCCACAAGTATGTTCTTTTCACTGCTGTTTCTTTTCCAGAGATAACAATGGTTTTGTTTTGACCAAACTTCTATTAGGACAGAATTAATGATGCTGAAAGAGAAAAGAAAAAGAGAGAAGAGAAAAGAAAGAAGAAAAAGGAGGATGAGGAGGCGAGTTACCTTTTGACAATCTGTTAGGAAGGTATGCAGTGTGAGAATGGAAGTATTTCTGATCACTCTTAAGACTGTCCTCCGTGATTTATGCTGACTTAACTGTTTACCTATAAACCCCATACAAAGCAGGGTCATAATTTGTGATCTGTGGTGGATTTCTAGCAGTCATCACAGGCTTCTACTTAAAGTCCCGAAAAGACCTTGCAGTAGTCCAAGCTACACCAAACATTAACACATATTTGTGGTAAACATTTCTGTATAAAGTTACCTGCCACACATATAAACACAAAGAACATTCCATATCATTAGTCGGAAAAAAAGTTTAAAAAAAGAAAAAAAACTTGGTCATTTGTAAGACACTTCATGTCGTATAAAAGTTAAATGTAAAAAGATATAGTCCATTTTGTCCTGCACACACATAGACTAATTCACTTCATTAAAGGAGAAGAAATTTTAAAAGGTTTAAAATGCCTCTTCAGCTTTTTAGTGTCCAACAAACTGTATAAATAATGACGGATATGTTTTAAATTTGACCTGAAAAAAAATAGTGACCGCGGAATGATTAATATTCAGAGGAAATTAACATGATTGATAGGTTTTATTCATTTGTGGACACTAAAATAGCTCAGGAAAGTGAAAATGTCTTAGACATACACAAATCATATGACCATTTAAATGTGCAAATGTAAGAAGATTCAATGTGTTTACATCAAATGACATATTTTTATTGATTTATTGCAGATTCAGTGCATATGAGCCAAATTGTTGAGTGTATAAGAGCTATATTGTGTATTTTATTAAATTAATATATAGTTGTGTTGCAAAAATATTTGGGCTTATATTGTAAATGGCAAGTGTTGCCTCGGTAGCTGTCGAACTCTATGAGTTTTGTTTTTTCCTGCTTCCTTTTCCCCATGGAGTGTGGGAAGCAGTGCCTCAGAGCAAAGTCTCTCGTTTAATGTATAGTCTACCAAGTACTACAGTACATAATCTGTTCAAAATGTGTTTGAGTGAGCTGATGGAGCTAACTGAAAGGTCAAAAAATACATCCGTCAGTCATGGTTATGTGCAAGTCCTTGTAGAAGCTTTTATTAAAGTCATGCTAAATCACAAGAATTACATTTGTACTGATACCTGAAACTTCTTCACGTTTTTTCGATAACATCCAGCTTCTGCCTATGTAGATATCATAACGTTGATTGGTTTCTCAAAAGTATCTTAAGTGGTTCAAGATGTGTGTTCCCATTATATTTCAAAACCATGAAAAAATGCTTTAATGCATGTGTGACACCAGAACCGGTTACTTGCATTGTGTAGTGTTTCTCAAGAGGTCTGGGTCTTAACAAAATGTTTTTCCTTTCTCTCAATGCTCTTCAGCCTCTTTTTATTGGTGTCCTTTGAGAACAATACACCTCCTATTCCTTCATTTGCTTACACCTTCTCTTGTGACATTTAGCAAGTTTCAAACTTACTTCCATGTGAGGCTAGGAAACCTCAAATTTCAGGAATTGGGAAAAACAAAATTAGCACTTGCAGAAGTAGCAGCAGATGGGAAAATGCCTTGATTGACATTTTCCTTCAGCATTTAAAATTTTTGGCATTTTACAGCTTCATGACAAACAGTTTCCAGCCCATACCTTAGAAAATGTGGTGCTGAGTTAAATAAAGGCTGTTTGTGCACTGGAGCAGAAAAATGCGTTATTTGCAAACTGGTGGAGAATTCTGTGCCTTCTTTTCTGGCCACCAAGCCAGTGTAGAAACAGCATAAATGTCATAAAATCATTATATTTAAAACAAAAGCAAAAGCAAAAACAAACATTGAACTGAATTAAGTTTTGTAATTTTAAACCTCGAAAAATTCAGCTGAAAATATTTCCGTCAAATGCCGTCAAGAATTTAGACTGTACCTCGTTTGCAAAACTGCTTTGAAAGGGAAGAGTGGACAACTCCCATCAGCCTTATTCTCTCGAGAACTGTATTTGGTTCCTAGTAACAGCCTTTCCAAAGCGCTACTCTTGGTTTTTATTACTCATAAATGTTTAAATTAGAAAAGAAGGGATCTTGTACACGTGAAACCTAATTGACTCTCTATATTTTGGACAATTTATGTATCTGAAATGTGTTGTCTCTGTTATATGATGTTATTTTTTGCCAGGAGACTACAGGTTGATTTAGCTTGATAGCTGAAATTTGATGGAAAACTAATTTCCATTTAGTCTTACCAAGTGTTGCCTCTCTCTTACTAGACAGATAGCCACGTAGTACAATCTAAGGCAGTATGTAAATGAAATCAACAGAGAGTAGGCTTTATTTTTAAAACATTCTTAACGCTGAGTAACCAATTGTTCAATTTATTATATGTGTCTGAAGACATTAAAACACTATACGATTTTAAGAATTGGTTGTGCCAATGTGTGAGGGATTTACCTTTAGGCTCTCTGTCACCGGTGATTTACTAGTGTTAGCTGTTTAACACATTATCTGTATTTAGTAGTGATTATTTATTTACAAGTTGGTGGTAATTCAGCAGTCAGGACTCTGAGGTTTTGTAGTTGAGTTGAGGGAATCTCGCCTTTATTCATTTGGCTGGCGACTGCCTTTATCACAGACCTCTGGTGCTTGGCTTCCAAGGAAGTCTATGAGATGCCAAAATCACCCCTCTAAGGAGCAACTTGCTCTGGGGGGGTGATATATGATCAAACAGTGATGTTTCAAGGGGTTTCAGCATAATTCAGAATGTGGAAAAAGTCACGTCCTCCAAAACTAACCCCTCAAAAAAATCCCACATGTTCAAAAATGAATAACTTGATAATACTCTGTCTTTTAGGTCCTTCAATCACTGAAGTCAAGCACAGAATAAGAATTTATAGAAATTTTTGTAAGAAAGTCAAAAGTTCTCAAATTGTTCACTGGTGAACTTAAAAAAAAATCAGTAACACAACAATCTTTTCATTAAATGTTAATAAAAGATCTTTTCATCAAAGTTAAAAGTAGTGAGAATCAGTGTTAGTTATACCTATACCAAAGTAAACATTAAAGAGACATATCATGCAATTCTAAAGAATACTTTCATATTATTTCTTAACCTTACATACTTATCCTTATTGCAGGCAATATACAAGGATTGGCTCACTACTCCATGAATTAATTGAATCCCTGGTTGGGAAATTGACTTTGTTTCGTTTTCCCGAGATCTTGTAAAACATGACTTCCCTTTAAAGGATCTAGGCAGTGCTCAATTTAAAAAATGACACCATAAAAAAAAAAAAAGTCATGTAGCGATAGAGCAGTATATGCTTTATTAGAACTAGGTTAAAAGCTGTTTGTTGCCTAATGGAGTAGAAGTTGCTGAGGTCAACAAGTAGACTGAGGTCTGGCATAATATATGCCCACTCATTATTGTCTAATTATATTCTTTTGACAACAGGCAGCATTTATCACAGCATTAATTCAAATGAGAGTTTTGGCTATCAAGATGTGTTGATTTGAAACATAATTGAATGAGACCTGATTAAAGTCTGACTTTCCTGGCCTCAGTGTTTTGCAGGTTGGCTATTCCCATGTATCAGCCCCATCACTCCATAAGGTTCTTAGCTGCACCAAGCAATTGGTGAACAAGGACAACAACAAAAGCAGCATACATTGTATGGATTTATCTCAACGCTATTGTTTAATGGCTGTGTTTAATGTGACCTATCTGGAAAATGAGGACTCCGAATAAAAAGCTATTACTAATAGTGGCGTTGCCTTCCCTTGAATTCATTAACGCAGAAGTGGTGTGTTATACTCTGTGTACCTCATCATAATTATTTTTGGAAACCAACTATGGTATCACGACTATTTTGCAAGTTATTTGTTTACCAGTAAAGTAAGATTTCTTAAAACTTTATTTAACAATAATGTCACTAGGTTCTCAATAAGAATGGGTTGAAAATCTCTCGGACAGCTTCGACAAGTATTGGCTAGTCAAATAATCACTATGGAGTCATGGCCTAAGCGTTCACAGCTTTTTATAGCTACAGTTGGTTTTAAAATAATTTAGTACAAGAACCCAAAGGACTTCAGAAAAGTCTTTTTTTAAAGCTTTCTCATAATCTCACATGATTAAGGAAAACACATATTTATAAATAGCATTTTGAAGTAAATACATACTTACCATGGCATCTTAAAATAATAAGCTGCTTTTTCTACTCATTCAACAAACATCTACTGAATTGCTACTTTGTGTTTGCCATTGGCTACTATGACCCAGAAGTAGACTGTAAACAAAGCAGTGGTCCCTGGATCACAGTCTTATGGGGGAAACAGATAGGTAAGTTCTAATACACTTGCTCTTTATAAATTGGATTTGGTTGTTTGCATTTTTCCTCAGTTTCTCCATGTATCCCTTATTTCTCACTCTCAGTGAATGGCATCTCCTAAATTAAAAGCATAACAATCTGCCCATTTGGATTGTTCTTTTAATTTTCTCCTGAAGCATAATATATATCAAAAAGCATGCACAGCTTTTCCACATTTCAGAAGACCTTTATGGGTTAAGCTTATTGGGATAGACTAATAGGCTTATATAATCATTCTTTTGCTCATTTATTTGTTGAATTCTCTGTTTCTTTTTCATTGAACACCACTTAGCGGGCTATACAAGGACCTTAAGTTACAAAGAACTAAGACAATTATAATTATGTTGCCCCCAGTAGTTTGTGCCCAGGTGATATACACTAACATGGGAATGGACCTTATGTTCCCTTGAAACTATTCTCTTTTCATAACGAAAATTTTAAGAATAGCAAAAATCATATGGCTACCATTCATCACTTTCAAGTGTGAGGGTAGAGCAAGTAGAGCAAGCTGTTAACGGTCTCTCCTGATACATCTGACCAGGGTTGAGGGAGCACTGGTCATTCAAATGAAGACCCTTATCTGGCAATGCTGCAATTAGAAGGAAGCCATGAATGCAACATATATCACAGGCTTATACCATGTCAATAAGCTAGTATGTCCCTCAAATTAAGCTTTTTTAAATAGATATGCCCACAAAATATAATTATTTGACAACTGTAGAGAACAATTCTTGGTAGGATAGGAAGAGAATGAATTCTTAAAGGTCACTATAGCATCCATAAAGCACAGAGAAATTGATCAGCAAGTTAATGGACCATCCCCAAACTCTTTATTACATGCTTTTGGAGATGGTTGCACATGGTTCGCCAAGGAATATATCATTTTCTGTTCATTTCCGACCCTAGAATTACAAAACAATCCATTGTACACCAGGGATTAAATTCTCAGTATTCTTAGAAGAGGGTGGAGCTTCTTTTATTGTTTCAGAAAGAGTTATATTTCGGAAAGAGTTATCAAAAAATAACTTTATTTTTTAATTACTTTAATGATAACGAGCCTCTTACAAGGGTTGATTGAGAGAGGGAAGATTCCAGTGAGCTTTTACAAATTTTGTTTCACAGAGGTTGACTTACCACCCATTAGGTGAAGATAGGTATTCCAGTTTTTGTCTTACAAGAGAAACATTTCATTTTGAGAGGAACAACTTATTATTTGTTTCACTCCCTTTTTTCTTATACATATTACATTATCTATGGCATTTTTATAAACTAAGTTTTGGTTGTGATTTATATTTTAAAGCCTACTTTCCTGAAGTTACGTTACTCAGATTATTTCATAATATTTTTCAAAGATCGGGATCCCTGGGTGGCGCAGCGGTTTGGCGCCTGCCTTTGGCCCAGGGCGCGATCCTGGAGACCCGGGATCGAATCCCACGTCGGGCTCCCGGTGCATGGAGCCTGCTTCTCCCTCTGCCTGTGTCTCTGCCTCTCTCTCTCTCTCTCTCTCTCTCTCTCTCTCTGTGACTATCATAAGTAAATAAAAATTTAAAAAAAAAATAAACTTTAAAAAATATATATTTTTTTTTCAAAGATCACTAATCACAAAACCAAATTTGTGAAAATTGATACTGATAAGTTCTGTTTGTAGAAACTTTCCAATTCACAGAGCATTTTCACAAATTTATAAGACATTAAAGCATTAAGGATTCTGAAACTCAAAATGGTAAAAGGATTTATCCAAGGGCAATTAGCTAGGAAGCCTTAAGCCCACAATTGAACCAAAAGTTCAGCGCTTCTGCTTGTTCCAGATTTTGTGAATTCTCTAGTCTTGCCCTATTTAATATCTTTCCTCTTTAGTATATTAAATTTATTATCTGAAAAAATTAAACTCTGCGAGTAATATACCTTCTACTTTAAGTTGACAATCATAAAATTTAGATAGTTTCTATGTTAATAGTTCATAACAGTATTAAGTAACTTGAGAAGCAGAGAGTAGGGATTGTAGTCTCCAAGAAAATGAAGACATCATTAGAATCATGCTTCTCTTAAGATTTCTCTCATGTTTTGTTGCTATCTGTAAAACTGTTTCGCTACATTGGTAGAATATTCTCCAAAATATTCTAAATGACTATTATCAGATATTAGTTTTTCTGTGAACTTGTATATAGAAACAATCATACAGACTGTAGTGAATTCCTTTATATCATGAAGTTTGACATATACTAAACTAATAAATAATTGGCTTCTTTTAAGTAATTACATAAACTCTGATAATACTGAAGAGATATTTAAAATCCTACACCTATATGTATGGATTAATATACACATATAAAGGCATGAGAGTTGACTGATTTCAAAAACCAATATTACAAAATAAAGGTGAGAGGGAATTTAAGCAGTAGCAGTATGGCTAAGTGAAGAACAACACATTTTTAAAGAAATCTTTGACTTGCCACATCCACATTGGATAAAATACTTTATCATTGGCTTCTTCAATGATCAGATGAAAAAGAGAGATTGCAATTGTTGTCAGAGTCATTTTCAAGCTGGTTAGTCAAAAGTGAAATTGTTCTGATTATGCCTGAATTTAACTTATAAAATGTTTAATATTTCTCTACGATTTACAGAAAACCAATTTTGTTTCCAGAGGTCTAGAAATAAATTTTAATAGCCCTTTACATCAACCAACTAGTTTATGTTTTGAAAATCTAAATTCAAATAGGTGGGATGAACAAATATGCATTTGTTTTGTTGATCTGCTGAATATCTCAGTATTACTTCTTTAGCAATATTAAAGGGTATTTTGATATTATTCTTTCTTACATTGCAGTTGAGAGACTATGTCTTCAATATAATAATTTGCTTTGTGATAACACTTTTAATATGTAATCCTTTTTTAAAATCAGATTTTTGTCTACATTCGTAGTATCAAACACTGTAGTATCAAATAGCTGTTGTGCATGTGGCTGTTCTCACATTTTCATCCTTATTTCATAATTTTCTCTCAAAATCATCTATTATTTAGTCTTTCGCGTTCTATTTTCCCATTAAAAATGTCCATAAATATCCTTATGTCTTCATGCTTATGGATCAATTATGGAGGTAGTGATGTGTCTTCCAATATTTACATCAACATGGAAATTGGCCAAACTGCTTTTTTCAAACTATAAGGAAACTGATAATACTTTTTAGATGTAACTTACATGGAGTGTTAAAATGGACAAAATGTGTAGTCACATATAACAGGTGTATGTGAGGTAATAAATAGGTTAGGATACAGGATCTTAGCTACAAATCTTTATGTGAGACTGCCTAGCTATTTTATTGAAAGGTTGAAAAAGAGAAAGTGAATCATCTCACTCTATTATTACTAATTCTTATATGTGGAGAAATCCTCATTTTAATATCTCATGTGAAATGTTTGGCTTTGATTGAGGATAAGAAAAGACCCTTACCTCTGAGATTATATGCTTATGATTTCTCAATCTGCATCTATTCCCCCAAACACCTTTGAAATTCAACTACTATACATATTTCATCATTTCTTTCATTTTGGATAACTACTAAAATTTACTTTCTGTTCATAGTCCAGAGGAGGAAAGGAAATAAATGAGTGGGTCAAATGTGGCTTCTCTAGTGGTTTTCCTCCTTAGAATGTGACATCCCAATTCAATTCACCACTAATGTGTGGAGCATGTATCATGTTTCCGAATACAATGGAGCATGCAGATATTAATAAAATACTGTCTCTGTCTCTATAGAATTTAAAATGTACTGGGAAATGAAGATATTTACCCAAATACAGATTGTAGTTGGCACTATGAGAGAAGTGCAAGTTGCAGTGGACCAGAGAGAGAGAGACAGACAGACAGAGACAGAGACAGAGACAGAGACAGAGAACAAGTACTTTCAGCTGAGGAAAAGAAAGGTGGGGGAGGAAATCTTTGCAGCTTCTTGGAGAGAGCAGCATTTAGATTGAGCATGCAAGATAGAGCAGAATTGCAGTGGGGATGTACAGGAAACGCATTCTGGAAGAAGACAGAGGCAGTGTGTGCAAAAAGATTTAAATGAAGTCAGAATATTTTCTAATTAGAAAGTTATAAAGGGTTAGAAAGGTGGGTTAGGTCAAACTGGGAATTGTAGTGAATTCTGAGCTTGCATGATATCACTCGAATGCTTAGACCAAGGAAGAGGAGGCCCGAGGACACCTGAATTAGGTTCACCAGCTGGGAGAGCTCTGTGAAAGGTTTGCCAAGTGGAATGCGAATTTAGGAAAATAATTCTGGGACAGCTTGCTGCTGCCTGGTGATCCATTCTTTATAAGATGCTGCCTAATAGCACCTTGTTCTTGGGGCAGATCCAACTATCGAGAGGCAATGCCAACTTTGCTGAATCTTGCAATCCTCAGCTTCAAGCCCTCGGCAGAGTATTTATGTGTATATTTCCAACTTCCCAGAAATAATTCTTCCTTTGAAATCTGTAATCATGTTGGAAGGTTTGGGAAGCAAAGAGAGATAGCAGAGAAAGACAAAGATCAAATCATGGATGATTTTCATCCCTGGAAAAGTGGTTTTTCAGCATTTCCCTATTCTTCAAGCATCTCCTGGTGATCTGCCGTGTAAATTTTGTCAGGCAGATCAATTCTATTCCTAAGAATTTTTGTCTATGTCTCCTGTCCCAGGAACCCCCAGGCTGATAGAGGGGTTCCATATCCCTATCCACCCCTATCTTATAGTTTCCATAAGGTTCTATGCATATTAGTAGAAGAGCTTATAATTATTGATAATTTAGAAACTGAGATAGGGAATAATGACTTAGTTTAGTCATCCCCAACTGGGGGCCGTTTTGCCCCCAAGGATTATTCGGCAGTATCTAGGGACAATTTTGGTTGTCAGCAGGTAAGGGAGTTGGGTTGCTATTGGCACCTAGCAGCTACTAAACACCCTGTGATGCATAGTACGGACCTCCACAACAAAGATTTACCCCATCAAAAATGTTGGCAATGCCCAGGTTGAGAAATCCTGCCTTGGAGAGAAAGAATGAGTTAAGAAAAGAGGGGTGAACAATGTTGGGCTTTGGATAATGGGTACTGAATACTAAATGGATTGGCATGTCTGTCTTCTTCCATAGTTTTGATAAAAGTCCTGGAAAATCTTCTGAGTTACTTAGCATAGGGCTCTTGTTCAGCTTCTTGAGGGTATAGTCTGCTCGGGAGGTGGGAAGGGCCAGTGTCTTTCTAAGCTGCAAATATCACAGACTCTAATCAATACCAGTAACACAGGTAATTGGAAGAAACTCCAAGGAATGAAAAGGAAAGGTGTGAGAAAAAGAAGGAAAGAAAGCAAGAGAGCAAGAAAGCAAGAAAGCAAGAAGGAAATAAAAGAAAGAAAGAAAGGAAAGGAAAGAAAAGGTGCTACTTGGGATGGCTGTTTGCTTTACTTCTCCTGAAACAGTCTGAAACTGATTTCTTAAGAAGGTTGGGTAAAACAAAAACCCCCAGCTTAAAGGGAAGGAAAAGAGTCCGCCCCTGGGACCATCTTGAGGGTCTAGTCTACTGTTGTCTTGTAGGTCAGTTGGCATGATCAACTTGCCTCCCAACTGAAGTCATCTGTACTTAATGTGTATGTAGAATCTGTCTCTACCGTGACCCTGGGAGTTTGGGGGAACCAGATTTTAGAAAGGGTGATGACACTGAGAAGTGGTGGATCAAGAAATGGCAATGTTGGAGCAGAAGCTACATGACCATAAATGTGCCCAGATGCTGTAGAATGAGTGCCTCCATTGATCTCTTAGGCATCTTCCTACCATAAATACTGATTTTAATTCTTTCAAAGTAATATGTGGAATGCCAAAAAATGTCAGATTGACTTTCTAAATGAGGTGAGGGGAAGGTTAGTGCAAATGGTTCCTTAAAAGTTTTATTTCTCTTGACACATTCTGTTTTACCCATCTGTAATGCAGGGTGGGCGGTTCCAATGCACATTTTATGAATTTGAACTTGAAATGACTCTGGTTTAAAAATAATAATGATAATGTGTTAAAAGGGTGACAGGAACTCCAGTGGCAAAGTTGAAAGTCTGCACACTGACAGGCCAATTAATACAAATAGTAATTACCGTAGCCAATCCACAGTTGAGATTTTATTTGGTATGACTTGGCTAGATGGGCATTAAGCATGTTAAAAAAAAAAAATAAGGTGATTATACACTGTAGTGAGTGCTGGTATTACCCACGGACTGGGAACATGTTCCAAATCACAGTCGCTGCCTCCAGAGGCCTCTTTCCAGCGAAGGCTCAGTCACCCACCCAGCTCCTATACAAACTTGCTGGGTTTTATTTATGCTGAAGTCTCTCCATATTAAAAAGCAATATAATTGCTGAAATACCACTACTGTTCAAGCTAATTTACTTCCTAATGGTCTATTTGCATAGTGGAATTTGCATTTTATTTCACAGCAAATGTTATAACTCCACCTGCCCTATTTTAGATAAAACACCAAAACTAAGAGAGAAAATCAAAACAGTTAAAGAAGAGAATGAATATACAAACAGTCTCACTCATCCATCCTTGCTTGGCAGCACTGAACCCAGGGAGGGGACCTGAAGAATCCTGGTATTTTCTACCCTCACAGCTAGTGTCCTGGCTTTCTGTTGCAATCTTCTCTCTGTGTCTTTGCTGTTGCAGTTCAATAAAGGTAATTTCCACAGGTGATGCTGAGCCAGGCAAAGTTCATTGTGAGGGTATATTCATTTTGAGAAATGTTAAAGACAAGTGAGGAGTTACAAGCAGGCATCGAATGTCTTACCAAACTTCGACATCACTCCTGCTCGCCTGACTTTTATTGGCCTCAGACAGACGGGAGATGCAAACTGTACATCACAGCCTAATATAACAAAGCACAGCCTTCTGACCCCCTTCTGTGATCAAGAGCATGAAATTTGGGAATATATTTTCCTTTTTCGTTCAATGACATGCATCTTTGTATATATAAATATGTTCTCTATTTTTCATGCTTCAAGGTTCATATCTTAGGGTGACAGCTGCCATTTTAAAGGTGACTCATTACAGTCATTGAGAGAGTCCCCTAACAGATGGATAGGACTTTGTTTCCCAGGGAACACTGACAGGTTACAATTCTCAACAGCTTTTAATCATTTCAACAAACTATACACATCTGTCAATTACCCTATTTGGTAATGTTAATAATACAGCAGTCTGAGGGTGACAAAGTGCTGGATTCAAAAAAAGAAATTATTCCATAACATTTTTACATAAAAAAAATAAAATGTAGGTCAAGATACATTTGGTAGCTTATTTTTTTTTTTGTAGGACAAGACTGCTTTTATTTTCCATTACACATTTCCTATGTAGGTTATTATTCAAAAGAATCCTTAAGTCCTTCGTACATAAAAGCATTAGGGAGAAAACAATGAACATGTAAAGAGTAAAACAAAAAATATTTTAAAGCACATAATTATGCAAAGTTGTTTTTCTCTTTGAAAACTTTAATCATTGCATAATAAAGATTCCCCCATGAATGGAATTGGAATTATTTCCAGTTACAAAGTAACAGAGAGGAATAGAGGATGCTAGTTTTTTATTTAATTTTTTTATCTTTATTTTTTTAGGATGCTAGTTTAAAGTCATAGGGTGAACAGCTGAATTGCCTCAATTAGAGCCATAACTGTCTCCACCGCTCTAACAATGTGACCTTCTATCAGGAGTGGACAAACTATAGCCTTTGGGCCAAATCCATCCCTCTAGCTGATTTTCGTAAATAAAGATTTATTGGAAGCCAGACATTCTGATTCATTTCTGTACTGTCTGTGGCTGTTTTTCAGTACAACAGCAGAGTTGAGTAGTTAGGACAAAACTGGATGCCCCACAAAGCAGAAAGTCTTTACTATCTGGTCTTAAGGAGAAACTGGCCAGCCCCTGCATTATGTAACTACTGCATATTTCACCTCTCCATCTGTGGATGGGAATAAATGAGGCAATCATAAATACATTGTAAGAAATAAATGAGATACTGCATAGAAAGTGTAGAAGCACTTTGGACACGTAGTAAACTTTCAAAGAATACCAGCCATTGTTGCAATGGACTCATTTTGGTGAACAAATCCATCCGCACACAAGCACAATAACAGAGTCTCAATCTTGTTGATAGTCTTTGTCAGATGCATTAGTCTAAAAACACAACAAAACAATAATAACAGAACGGTTCAAGGCTTTACTCAGTTTATTGGAGTTTCCTAGTCATTACCAGCAATTGAATTTCTTGCACATTAAGAGCCAAGAAGTCACTTACCCACTTACCACTATTTCACCGGAACCCTGGACTCCTTTACCTTGTTTGCTGCTAGCTTTTAGAAGTATGTAGTCCATGGTCAAATGCTTCTCAGTAAAGTTAAACAAGTGGCAGCTGGCACCATACAGCTCTGTTATAATGAAAACATGAGGTGGCTGCCATTACACAGTCCTGCACTAATGAGAACAGTGGGAGGCTAGCATTACAATGGTCTAATGAAAACAGGAAATGGCTGGCATTAAATTGGTATAATAAAAACAGGAGGTGGCTAGCATTACACTGGTAAAATAAATAAATTAAGAGATGTCAGGCCTCCCCAATCTCATCTCCATTATATATGACCATGGTACCCCCAATTTAGACCAGATCCACTCAAAGTCAAACCAGTGTTGGATGCAAATAAGATTTTTTTCATACTGTGCTTCCAAAGTTTCTTCGGTTTCAATTAGTGTTTCCCTGAGGCCAAGCAAGCATGTTGTAAAATAACAATATAATTTACATTGAAATCTTTTTTTCCTCTTGATTCCAAAAAAAAACAAAAACAAAAAAACAAAACAAAACCCAGTAACATTATTTCTGACTCAGAAGAAAATGGCTAGAATAAAAGCGAACGATTCAAAAGGAGCTTCTAATTTAGTCCTTGCCTTTCCTCTCCTTTCTCTTTTAAGTATCCAATGGTGACTAAAGACTCAGAGTTGCATAAAGCACACTAAAAAGAAACAGAAACAAAATAAAATACTGTAGAAAAAAAAATCAGCACAAAATCAATCATTTAACTAATGGACTTTTCCCCCTGAATGAAAGGTCAGGATTTCTCATACATTGGGTGCTTTTTTTTTTTTAATTATTAGTATAGATAGAAGACTCTTGTGTATCGCCCTCACACAATAGATTTACAAGAATCTTATGTTTTATTGTAACTCACAGAGCCAGCTGTATCTGATTCATCCTGGTCTTTTCAATCTGGGCTGAAAACAGAGCAAGTTGGCACAGATCAAGGTCAGCACATTAAGACAGTACATCAAACCTATCGGTGGCTCCAATTCCCATTAAAGAAAAAAAAAATCTCACATGATGAGATAAGCACTGGGTGTCATACTATATACTGTAAAATTTAAATAAAATTTTTAAAAACCTACATTAAAACTTTAAAAAATGTTTACATTTAAAAATACATTCGTATATATACTCACAACTGATTCAAATAGGAACAATGCCAGACATACTTCTATGCCAAGGGTGGAGTTTCTGCAGGTTCACAGACACTGCAAGTGTTAACTTCCTAGTATAGAAAACACAAGGGGCAACATTCTGGTAAGGTAGCCAGGTGAATAAATAGCCGTGTGATTCACATAAATGTGAAAATATTATAATAAAATAAAATCTCTTAATCTAGTTTCATACTTTGACATTTAGTTTTCTTTGCTCCATAATTTTTATTAGTCTTTCTCTAAGACTTCTGAATTAGCGTAATGAACAAATCCAAATGCATTATCCAATATATACTAAAGAACAAGTAAGTAGAAGGGGAAAATAATCTTATGTTATTCTCACCATACTTTTATAGTTATGTAAGATTGGGTCTTTCTTCTTGAATACACCTTTATAAGAAATGACCAAAATTGATATTATTAAATTTTAAATAATCATGGACAGAAAGTCATTTAACATGCCTTATTATTTTTTTTTCAAAGAGGTGGAATTTATAATGTAAAAGAGGCAATTTCTGTCACATGTTTAAGGCCAGAATTCAATCTATGATGTGCTGAACACTAATACATGCGTTGCATAAAATCTGTTGCCGGGCTTGCATGGGATTCACAGACATGGCTTAATCGAGACACAAAGTGATGTGTGCCATGCATTCAAAATTAGCATCTGGCCCAGGGCCACTAAATTTGGCATCCCAAGAACTGATTCTATCCTCTGCCAAGTTTCTGCAGAGACTAGACTCACTGAATTCTGAATCACAGCCTCTAATTTCCCCTTCAACAGACTCTCTTTGAATTGTGGGACCAGAGAAACTTGCAAGTGAACATAAAAATTGAATGTGAAATATAGAACTCTCCAAAGAAGAACATTCTAGATAAAAGATGGATACAGAACATGAAATATTTCCAATTAATCAATTGTAATGTGGACTGCTTACTAGCCAGCTCACCCTCCATTCAATTTGTTTGTTTCTTACACAAACAGAGAGCACACCACAGGCTGCCTGTACTGCCAAAGTCCAAAGAAATACTTGAGAGCTTATGAATTTTGCATACCATAAATTTACTTGACAGGTCTCATCACATTGGAAGCAATATTTTTTATTAGCCAACTTTGTGGAAGAAATGGCATTTTGCCCTAATATCAAACTAACCAATTCTGTCATGGCTGGCATCTTTATTACATTATTAAATACATCAGTCAATACCACCTGGTGTAATTGAGTCTTGTTATGTAACTCAGATGGTTGTTAAAAAACTACAGAGGCTTTTTTTTCAGTCAAATCAACAGGCAGACAAGAATATTGTTTTATTGAAATTTCAGAAAAATATGCATCACCACTGCAACTATTTCTGACTTAAAATAATGAATTGACCTTTTCTCAGATTATGCTCAGAATCATTTATAGTTGTGTTACTGTGAAAGTTCTATGTTAAGTCCTTGATTATACATGATTTCAGCTTTGTGTGGCATATGCAACCCACGAAACCGAGCACGGGGAAATTACAAGAGGATCACAAATGAATGAGGTGGCAAATGTGAGAAAATCTTGAAAAGGCTTGCTTAGAATTGAAGATAGGAGAGAGTGAAAACACTTAAGAGACAATAGAAGAAAAAGGAAGCATCTTTTATTTTACATTAAAGAAAATAACTTTAAAGAAAGAGCTTTGTAACTTTTCTCAGAGGTTAAGAAAATTATTTTTAAATAAGTAGAAATAATGCCAAGGGAGAGAAAATTCAAGGAAAAAATTGCAAGTGTTTAGTTTCCTTTTCTCTCCAAGCTCATGAAAACAGCTTTTAATGCCTATAGAAAGCAATGGCATAGGATTAAGTTAAATTTCCATAGGCAGAGTCAGCATTATTTAAAAAAATATCAGTTTCTAATCAGGAAAAAGCAATTTAATTTCTGATCTCTTCCGAATCTTGAAACCTAACACCTGTTCCATTGTGTTTTTCAAAGAGAAGTAAAATATTCTTCTACTCTTATCCAGAAAGAGCAAAATTCCCATGAGAAATTTCTTGTATTTTTAGCACATCTGAACTTTTAGGATTCCACAAGAAGAAATCTTGGTAATAGCCCACATTGGAGCAATTTATATGTGACTCATTTTAAATAAAAATGAAAACTTAATGAAAGATTCTTTAATCCGGACATAACATTTAATATAACCATGCACTTTCAATAGTATTTTGTAAAAGTATATCAAGCATCAAATACAAGCCTCAGAAAATGTGAAATATAACTTAGGTTTAAGAGATACAGATTTTTAATAATACTCCTACTCAATGAAAATAGTCCTTTTAATTTCTTTTAAGATCAAATTACCCTTTAAAAAATGTCTCAATGTATATGTGCCCGCAAGGCCAATCCCAAGGTTATTTTTTTTTTAAATGACCACTGAGAAAACTAATATTCCTGGAAATATTCCCCTTTAATTTGTACAATGTTGTCATCGCTGCCAACAGAAAAACATTACTAAACCCTGGGGGAGGGGGAGAGAGGGTTGTGTCACAGAGTAAAATCAGAGCTCCCACATCTTATCTCACAAAAATAGGCCCTGCATGTTATTGCACTTTTAAATATCCACGGATAGACTCTACCGAATGCTCTGGTGACATAAGAGCCATTTACTACAAAGCCCATATTCTTTATCTCACTGAACATTAGATTTTTGTTGTATTTCTTTATTCCATTTTGGTTTCTTTGCTTAGGCTTTTCTCAGGAAACTATGCCTGTTCAAGTGCTCATTACTGTTTCATTTCAGAGATCTCAAGAAATAATAACTAAATTTGACATGCAGTTCATAACTTAATATTAAGTACTTGAGAACTTACTGTATTCACCTTTGGGAGATTAGTTGAAGGTGTGAATGTAAATTCAATGCTGGATCTCCCAGTAATTAGATTATGTATATGTTAAGAACACAGTAAAACAAAGGTATGAAAATAAAGAAAAGGTTTTAAAGTGATTTTTATATTTGACATTTTTTAAAGGCTCAAATTGATTATGAGGACAATAAGACAATTATTGAAGCTTCTCACAAATGTGTTTTATATTCATAACATTTTTATTTTGAATTACATACAGAGTGCAGTGTTTAATTTTATGTGTCCATTCCATGTAATATCAATCTATCTATATCATCTATCTATCTATATCCTATTGGTTCTGTTTCTCTAGAGAACTCTAACTAATGCAAGTGGTATGCCATATTATTAGTGTTTAAGACGGATCTGTTTAATGGTAGCTTTGGTGTAGGACAGTTGAGGACCACACTGGGAAGTGGAACCTGAATTAATTTTGCATCAAATGCGTGTATAAGTTGATTCTCCCAAACATCTTCATCGAAAGAGTGGTCACAGGAAGTAACTACTTAGCTGCTTAAAGGTTAAGTAGAAGTCTATAGTGAGGGACGCCTGGGTGGCCCAGTGGTTGAGTCACTGCCTTTGGCTCAGGTAGTGATCCTGTGCTTCTGGAATGGAGTCCTAGATCAGGCTCCCTGTGGAGAGCCTGCTTCTCCCTCTGCCTATGTGTCTGCCTCTCTCTGTGTGTCTCTCATGAATAAATAAATAAAATCTTAAAAAAGAAATAATTCTGTAGTGAATGGAGGGATAGAGAAACTGGTGGAAAGAAGGGAATTCTAGAAAACGGAAGCAGCACAGACAAAACCAGGATGCCTGAAAGATCATAACTTGTTAACAAAATTTTATTAGTAGGAAACTACGCTACAATGATTGGTAGCTGTCAAAATGTTCCAGCCCATTGAGTGATTTTGTGGCAAATAGAGGAAGACTTCTCAATATTTCCTTGGAACATCTCTATTTCCTTAAGGTAGAATATATCTAAAAGTCTTCAATTATTAATAAATTATTTGCATTATTATATTAGCTGTGTACAAGAATAGAAGCAAAACTAAATATGAATTTCATTCATTGAAAGTTCTTGACTGAAAAAAGAACAGAAGAAATCTACAAATCATATACAAACAGGAATACAAATCTAATAAAATTCAAATTAACCACAATTAATTTAAGTTGGTGAATGTGTTTTGTTGAAGCTAAATTGCCATTTGAAACATGAACAGGATTATGGCATAATGCTCTGTTTAGGGACTGATTGCAGGTGGTTTTGAGTTAGGCATCGCTAAATTCCGTCTTATAATGACATAAATCTCCTACCCCTTTCCTCTTTTAAACCTATTGTAAAACATTCATTAGTACACACACCCAGATGTCTTTTTAATGAATGCTTTATTTACATATTAATTGTCTCTATTCTGTTGTCTTTAGCCTCCTGCAACCTAGTGTTGTATAGGTCTTAATTTAATAACTAAAATTTCTTACGACTTAAAAAATGAAAACCTACACTTTGAAAGCTCTCATAGAAATATTCTGACACTCAAGGATTTGTCTGCATATCACAGAGAACATATGGGCCCCGATTAAGAGAAACTCTTACAGAAAGATTTTTTATAGTCATTATTTATTATCCTAAGACTTCTTAAGGCTAGATTCTTTTTGTTCTCTTTATCCCACTCCTAATCTTTTTTTTTTCCTTCAGAATAAGCATTAAATGGTGAGATGGCAAAAGGATGTTCCATATAAACATAATGACATACATGATCCAACATTATTAATTACATTTGGTTTCATGAATATAAGTAGAGTCTATGCCTTTATCCATAACTCAGTTATAAGAAGTTATCATTGCCATCCAGGGAACCTCCCCAACATGGCAACAAGTATAGGTGAAGTGATAATCTTCCAAATGAAGGAAGGTCAATGAGATAAGGCATTGCTTAACAAATCTTTACATTTCTCCATTTTGGCAAAGTTCCTAAGAAGGAAGCAAGAAGTGGCATTGAAGTGTTTCATTCTCACCTTGATGAGCCCTTAAAATGTAATTTACTGGTGCTCTCAATTACGATATATTCCACAAGTGTTGACTATTTTTGGCTTACAGCAGCCTAACAGTCAAATGATGATGAATGAATGTAATGATCTGTTCTGTTTTAACAAAAATCTAGTGTTAAGCAAAATAAGATATTTAGACTAATCTGTATGACTCCCACGTGAAGTTTTAATAAACTGCCAAAACAATGTGCTAAAACCAGAGCGAAAAATTTTATTCCAAGAAGACAGATATTTTCCCAAGGAAAATAAGTGATTTCCTTCAAAAGGAAGTGATAATTCAGTATGCTTCCAAATGTGTTATTTGTATTAATTATCTAGATTCTAGAAGGTCTTTCTTCACATTGCTAGGAAACTTCATAACTAGTGAAGAATTCAAATGTCCTGATTATGGCAAGCATTCCCTAATATACTTTGATTGACACTACATTTTTTGAAGTTATATCATATGTGCCATATATACTTCATAATATATATGCATGTACATGTATTGGTTGTTTAAGGTCTACATGGTGGCCAAAAGCAAAACAACAAAACAAAGCAAAAACTAACTAAAAAACATTGGCAGGGAAGATGATACATATGGATGTGGGTGGCAGTGTTTGAACAACAGATCTGGTCGTCCCTAAGGGAACATTTTAGGGGAAAAAAATATTTATACCAAACTAGTGCATTGTGTTACACTGAGTGAGGGTTTCTACCAAATATTTGTGAGTTATCAAAATTATAACCCTTGCCATTTTGGGCCTGATGCCCTTGGATCCCATTCATGAGATAGAATTTTAGATGTTGTCTAGTTGTCTCTTTGCCCTACACATTTAAAATGTTGTTTATCCTGCAGAGAATTAGTTTAGAAATATTGAGCTTGTATTACTATGTATATTGAGCAACATGAATAGCTCTCTAAATTTATTTCATCAGGTCCATCATTTGGGCTAGAAGCAAATAAGCAGAACATATATATTTAAGATTCATTCTGTAATAAATAAAATTCATTCTTAATTTTTAAAACTAAGAAAGATTACTCATAGAGAGGAAGGTGATGTAATACATAAAAAGTCTCAGTGTTTACTTGCCTAGAATCAAAATACTTTTTCAGCAGAAATTCTCAGGAATTACTGTGCTCCACTCTTGTTTTTTTAGGTCCTGGTTTTGGCCCTTCCTCATTTCAGGTTTCAATCTTTTGTACAGTTTTATTGATTTCTTCATTCAGAAGGTCATGCATTTATTCAGTCACTGTTTACATTAGGCCAACTAATAGTCAGACACTGTTCTAGGCCTTGGGATAAAAACTGTGAAAAACACAAAGCCCGTCTTCATGGAGTTTAGATTTTAGTATGTCCAGATAATAATCAAGTAAACAGCAAAGATACATCCAGATGGTGATACATGTGATGAATATAATAAAATGGGTGATGTAAAGAAGAATAATTTGGGGAATGGGATTACCATATTAGAAAGCTAATGAAGTCAGCATCTCAGAGAAGGCAGTATTTGAACTATTATTAGAAGGGAGAGAAAAAAACACAAAACAGAGATAATCCATGACAAGAATGTGTCTTTCGAAGTGAGAACAGGGTTGGCAAAGTTAGAGAAAAACAAAATAAGTCAATGAATTGGAAGTTAGTGAACAAGGAGGCAACTGATAAAAGACATAATTGGAGAAGCAAAACAGTAACAAAGGGTCAAAATCTTAAAAATGATTTTATTTTAATTTAACTGAATTCTAAAAAGATAAGGATGCTAGAGTGGTACAGTAGGTTAAGCCTTTGACTCTTGGTTTCATCTCAGGTCATGGTCACAAGTTCAGGAGATTGAGCCCCACTTTGGGCTCCGTGCTCAGTGCGGATTCTGCTTGAGATTCCTTCTCTCCCCCCCCATCCTACCCCATCTAAAATAAATAAACAAATATTTTTTAAAATTATAAAAAGATCATTCTGCTATTAGATGAATGATTTTTTTGGCCTTGAGAGTATAAACAGGGACATTACTCTATAGGCTATTGGGGATCCATGGGAGAAATGATCATGGCCCAGATTAGAGGAGTATTGATAGACTGAGAGACCTGGACATATTTGAAATCTGTTTTGAACCAATAACTGATTGATGGATTGGATGAAAGAATGAGAAAATCATGAAGCAAATAAAATGAAAAGATTCAGAGATAATTTTTCAGGTTTTTAGTTGAATAACTGAGTATACTGTGGTGTTTTCTGCAGCAGGGAGAATAAGGAAAGACCAGGATTGGGTCATAGGTTAAGAGTTTTCAACATCTTACTTTTGAATTCCACATTGAATTATTAAATTCAGCCCCCAATTTTTTTTTTATGGCTGTGTCCCAACAAAACTTTATTTACAAAAACACACAGCTGCCAGATTTGGTCCATAGAGTATGATTAGCTTAACCTCTGCCCTATACCATCATTTGTCCACGAGGCCTTGGATTGAGTGCTCTTTTGACTCCCCAGGGCATGGCAGGGTGGGGGGAGGTGGGATGGGGTGGCATACATAAGTCTTCCTCTAGCAGATGACTTCAGAGAGGCTCAAGCTTAGTGGGGGCTGAGGCAAGAGATCCCTGGAGGGCAGGAGCCACCTCAGTGGCCCAGTAGAGACAGTTTAAACAGACCAATTTCCAATAATGAAGTAAAGAACCAAAGTATGGTACCAAAGTGCTACCCTCACTCAAAAAAGAAACAGATTTATATGGAACAAAAACTTCAAATTTCTCATTGCTTTTCAAACTGTACAAAACTTTACACTTATGAATGTTATTTAACCTTTTCTGAAGCATTGTAAAAGTATCTAATTCAAACTGATACTAAATTGCCCAGCCCCACAAAAATTATATATATTTTATTCACAAATATCCATTTAAAGAAATTCTAAAGAAAATTTTGGAAAACAATTAAGTAAAATATAATGTCATGCTAAAGCAGTTTTTATTCAAGGATTACAAGGATGGCTCAATATTAGAACATCCTTTAATGTAATCTATTATCCTAATAGATACAGAGAACAAAGAGTGAAATCTCCTTAAGAACTGAAAATACATTCAACAAAATTCAGTATCCATTCCTAATTTTTAAAATGTTAATGTTAATATGATTGATGGATAACCCTTAATATTATAAAATGCTGAACCATGAAAACTTTCCTACTAAAGTCAAGAACAAAATAGGATCCCAGTATGTCCATTCCTATTTAAAATTATATTTGATGTATGATCAAATGCAATCAGAAAAATAATCATTTAGGCATGTAAGTAGTGAAAGGAAAAAGGTACATTCTTTGTGTTTGCAGAGGGGAAGAAACTAAGAAAGATTACTCATATAGAGGAAGAAAATGCTAGAAGAGGGAAGAAAATATCAAAACCAAAAACAAAATTAATATACTGAATAAATTCATTTAGTAAATATGCATAATATAAAATAAATGAGAATCAGGAGATATAGTGGGAGGACTCATTTGTAAATGCAAAAAGAAAAAAAAAAAAAGAATACTTTGAAGGGCACCTGGGTTGCTCAGTCCCTGAAGCGTTTGACTTCAGCTCAAGCATGATCTCAGGGTCCTGGGATCGATGGAGCACCTGCAGCATGGCAGGTGCTGCACTCAGCTCAGCAGGGAGTCTGCTTCTCCTTCTTCTTCTCCTTCTCCTTCTCCCTCTGCCTCTGCCCCTCCTCCTGCTCATGTTTTCTCTCTCTCTCTCTCTCTCTTTCAAATGAATAAAATCTTTTAAAATAAGACAGAATATTTTGAAATAAACTTAGGAAATGTAGGAAAATTCTAGGAGAGTAAAATACTTAGAATCCTTGGAATTCCAAGGAGGGGGAAAACCTTGGAATACTTCTGAAAGATATAAAAGTAGACTTGAACAAATGGAAAGGACATATCATGCTTTCATAGGACCACTCAGCTTCATAAAAATGTCCATTCTACCAAGTTAATATGAAACTTAATCCAATACCAATATTTTTTTTTTTTTTTTAGCATGTAAGCCATTAACTCTATAGTCCAAATGGAAAAGAAGTTATTTCTTCTTAACTCTGAAGATTGAAAGAGTCTAGAAGCAATGATACTACACTGGGTGCATTGACATCTCTAGATCTTCAATCTTGGTTTCAGATCACCACCCCTAACTAAAGGAATCAGGGGTTCCTGATGAAAGATTTAGACCCCTGTAGACCCAGTCGATTCCTGTTGGCTAATTTCAGGGCAATCTGACTTCCAGAAAGAATCACGGATTCCAGTAATTAATGTCAACATGTTGAATAAACAAAGTCCATGGGACCATGGTGATTGCAAAAAAAAGTAAAGAAATAAGAGAAAGAAGAAAATAGTTACCATTGGAGGTGTAACTGTCACAGGAACTTTGAAAATTAGTAATTATGTTAGAATTAAGCATTTACCCAGACGTGTCTTTTTTTTTTTTTTTATGAGTAACCTTAGTGTATCCTCAAGGTATCAGAGAAGCATTTATCTACAGACGAATACTAACAGATATAGAAGAAAGGATAAAATTGATGAAAATAACTTCACAATCTGCAATGACATGATTTATTCAAGCGAGAATCATTAAAATATATTTCTACAATGAAAAATGCCATCTCACAGACTAGTTGCTACTTGCAAAGGGGGGAACAGAGATCTTCTGGTCACAGCATTAACTGAGTGATCAAACTTAGCATCACTTAGTGAGACAACCTGATGCCATGTCCCTCCTGACACATACAATATAAATTGTCTAGAATTATGCAAGATATATTCTTACCTCAATTTTTTATTTGGATTTAAATAAGATGGCAGAATTAACATTCACTTTATAAAAAATACCAGGGATAGAGAAACAGATTCAATGAAGCCATAAAAAATTTTCAGATAAATTCAGCATGTGGGATATTTAAAGGTAACTAGCTTGATCTCTTTAAAATTCAATACCCAGCTTAAAAAATTTCAGTGAGATTTTCTGTCAAAGAGAGGCCAAAGAGACAAAATAATCAAATGCAGTGTGATTATGTTTCAGATTTAATGTATACTTAGAATTAAATGTTAAGATGTCTGCAGTTTATTTTTAAAAGATTAAGACAGATGATAGATGGTAGATAGATGATAGATATTAATGAAATAATATAAAATGTTAATTACTAAATCTAAAGATATGGTGCATAATACACTATTCTTTGAATTTTTTTCTGTTTCAAAAATTTTAAGCTTGCAATCAGTAGGAAAAATGGCAGACAGTGAGAAACCTGGAGATATAAGAGTGGTCAAACAATAAGCAAGCCATGACTTGGAGTGACCAACTTAGTACCTGACTTTCCATGCACTGGGAAAGCTCCTCTTGTATATTATTTCATGAGTACAAAAATGCTTCTCCTTTTTCCTTATGGTAACCATTAACCTTGGGAACTTTCATACAAAGACAAAAAGGGCTATAATTTCTGCCTCAGAAATGGATTTTAGAGAAACAGTGTATTGAGTAAGACAACAACCTGGTAAATAAAAACGGGTTATTATTTAACAAAATACCTATATTATTCACTTTTCCTTAAAAAAATAAATCTTTTGAAGGAATGCAGAACAATATGAAGGAGGTCTATTTATGCCACTAAAGTAGTGACTTAAAAAATGAACATTTACGGTAAGTGTTAACGCCTTCCAGGGTATTGAAAATAATTGGTGTTTTAAAATAAACTTTTATAGCATTTAAAGTTCTATAAAATGGTTCTGCACAAACATATTTGTCGGAATAGAAAGAACAGACATGGTGATGCATATGCTTAAAACCTAATAATCTTAGAATAAGAAATGTTTGTTCCCATAACCCTCCAGCTGTCCATTCATCTCTTTCCTAAACCTTCTATTTATCTAATGTTATCATATAAAACAGCAAATGCTAAGTGAAGATTTCCTATGTACTGGACACTATTGTAACTGCTTTATCACTTTTCAGCCATTTTTTTTCCCTTACAATGCTCCTGTGTGGTTATGTATTATTGTTACCTTAACTGTATCAATGAGTAGAATGGAAGTTTGAATATATATATTCATATATATATATATTCATATATATATATATATTCCATCTTCAAGGATATATAAAATAGTGAGGGTGAAACCTCAATCTGAATCTAACCAGTAAAACTGAGAAGACCACACCCTGAATGGCTCTGTTTTACTACCTTTATAGAAGGAGAGGCAGTATAGGATTAGCCTTATGATAACCAGTTTCCACTAACAAGCCAATAAAAGGAAAAATGGTAAATAAGATGGCAGGCTTGGATTTGGGACAGATTGTGATCAGATTCTCTGCTTGAAGGGACAAAACTGTAGAATTAAGGAGAAAAACCCAAGGTCAACGTAAGTGAGCCCTCGGAACTCAAGGTGGAGAGCTACCATGCCCAGGGCCATTTTGTTACTTACTAATGCGATGGACCATAGTGTTGTGTACACAAAGAGGGTGATGTGGTCACTCCTCATCAGAAGACTACATTTGTCTGACCTTGGGGGCCTCAGGACCTTGATGGCAGTCTTGAGAGTGAGCACAGGAGATGGTGTGTCATCTTGCTTAATGTAGATTTTAGAAAACAGGATTTTACAGTTCAGGGAGAGTTCTAAAAATTTTTATCCCTTCCAACCACTGTATTTTGCATTTGAAATTGAGATTTAGTGTTGTGCTGATACTTTAAGATTAATTAGGAAGTAGGGTTGGAAACACCCTTCACGGCTTCCTCCTTCCTTTTGCTAAGTATAACACATAATAAAATTTGTAAAGGGGTCAGTTGACATTTCTCTGTCTTTTAATATTATGTCTTGAATGTAAAAAGCAGATCTGAGTAGCTGAGGATTATCAGCTACCTTTCTTCAATAACAGAATGTGTGTTTACTACTTACGATTTTGCAATAATCACTTCATCCCCAGTTTGCCTGTGTAGACACAGCCAGCATTAACTTTTATGGGGTGTGAAATCAAGCAAACTGGAACTAATTGAAGTGTTAGTCAACACTGTACTCAAATTGAATAAAGCAAGATTAATATGGCTCAGGTAATAATTGAAATACACATCTCACTCCAGATAATCTCATCTTCAAAGTAATCGATGTTCTCTATGTCCTAAGACATGGCGATCAAATTATGTTTCTGTTTACATACACGAATGTATATCTCTATCTCTACAGATACGCATACCTATGAGCATAGATCTATTATCTAAGAATCTGACTACACCATGGGCATATAATACTACAGAAGAATCGCGTGGCATAATGTTGAATTTGGCTTTTGAGTCAGATAGATTTGGGTTCAAATCTTAACTGTGTGACTTTCTGGCAATTCATTGTCTGCAAAATAAAATGGTGATACCTGTTTCAGGTCCTAAAGGATTACTGTAAAGCACTCAATATAACATCCGAAGAGACAATGCACTCCATAAACGGTGCCACATTAAGAAAATAAAGCAGTGACTCAGCCAAATAAAATATGCAACCTGTATCTACTAAATATATTCGGTTACTCTACCTATCACCTTCAATTCCTCATTTTCGTGTCAGAGTGTTGTCCAGCCAATCTAGTAGTTCTCAATGGGGGACGATTTTGCCTTCCAATGGACATTTGGCAATGACATTTTGGATTGTCATGATGTGAGGAAAGGGGTTGCTACTTGCACCTAGTGGCTCGAGGCCTGAGATAATTCTAAATATGCTGCAACACACAGGACCATTGCACACAGCAAATAATTACCTGGGCCAAACTGTCCCTAGTGAGGACATCAGGAAACCCTGGGCCAATCCCATTGTCCTTGGGATTTGTAATGATCGTGTTTATCAACAATCAGTAATTCAATATTTATTGTCTACCACATGTCAGATGAGTATTGGCAATAAAGTGTTTACTAGAAGGCAAGGCCCTTTTCCACAGTTTAGTTTCTTTGTTGCTGTTGTTTTTTTTTTTTTTCTGTCCATCTTCCACCCTCAAGTTCTGTCAGATTAGAGCCATCTTTTCAGAACTTCCAGAAAGCCATTTGTGACCTCGGCAATCCTCACTAATATTCTTCCCTCCAGCTGTCCATGGCACTACTGGCTTGTGTGTGATATGTGATACACATACTTCAGTTTCTACTCATCCCCCTGCGGTGGGTTGTTGGGTTATTCTCACTGTGTGATACATGCACATTTTATCTCTACAAAAAAAAAAAATGTAACTAGGAATCACAGCTATTTTCCAAAATCCCTATTTACTGATTAATTCACATGGTAAATATAAATCCTCCATTCATGCACTTAGATGTGCAAAAATCTTTTTTTTTTCCTCCAACGAAAGTAAAATCTATAATTTGCCATTTTATTTGGTAATGAATGAAATTAATGTCACTCACTCAGGGTAATTTCAATTGCTGGAGAGTTTCTCTAGTTGTGTCAGGATAAAATTTGCTGAATGGCAGCCTCACACCTGTTCAGCCTGTCCCTAGGAAGTGATTGAGATTCTGGGATATTTATGTGACCTAGGGGGTAGTTGTCTGAACATCTCATGGTTTTTTTAATCTCAGCTGAAAAGACATAGTCTTCTAGTTCAGGCCACATTCAGGCATAAGCAGGAGAGGGCTCTCCTTGTTCCCCATCAAAGAGCAGAGAGATTGGGATCCCTGGGTGGCTCAGGGGTTGAGCGCCTGCCTTTGGCTCAGGGCCTGATCCTGGAGACCCGGGATCAAGTCCCACATCGGGCTCCCTGCATGGGGCCTGCTTCTCCCTCTGCCTGTGTCTCTGCCTGTGTCTCTGTGTCTCTCATGAATAAATAAATAAAATCTTTTTAAAAAAAGAGCAGAAAGATTGCTCGAAGCTGCCCTATACCCACATTCTCTTAAACTCTACTCACCTGTGCCATAGTTGACCCTTCTCCAACGGGTGGGTCACACACGCTCTCTTCTCAGGGACACTCCCCAGCACCTACTCATGTCATTTTACTTTCCCCTCTAATTCTCATTCTATTTGAAGTGATTTTCAAATGTCCTATATGTGTCTTATGTGTCTGTGGTGGGAGGTAGGGGCTGGGGGGCAGGTAGAGGATTGACAGCAAAAATTTGTGCTGCCTATTTCCTAGTCTTTTTCTACATCTGAAGTGTCACTTTTTTAAAAAATATATACTTTATTTATTTATTCATGAGAGACATAGGCAGAGGGAGAAGCAGACTGTCTGCAGGGAGCCGGAGGCAGGACTTGATCCCAAGTCCCCAGGATCACGACCTGACCCAAAGGCAGATGCTCAACCACTGAGCCATCCAGGCACCCCTGAAGTGCCACTTTTGAGCCTAAAGTCCAAAAATGTATATATTTACTTTGGGGTCTGCTTCAACAGCTTGCCTCCAAGCAATGGATAGAGCCCAGAGTAATCAGAAGCATGGGAAAATCCAATCTTCAGATACTCCACGACGTCCCTTGTAGCCAAAGCAGCCTAATAAAGAAACTCGATTATAGCCACTCCCACCAATATTCCTCCTCCCCGATTTTTCATGCAATTGGTTTCTGTGTTTTACCTTTGGAATATTTTGTATACCTGAAACTATTAGTTTTTCTTTCTCCCTTCAAACCTGACTTTAATGTATATTCTTATGTGTCAGAAATTGCACGTAGATTATTTCATAACTAATGAAAACAAACGATAATTTTCCATTTGAAGTGAAAGCCCCATGAAGTTTGTTTCTTTACAAATAGTAAATTTCTAAAATCAGAGCTCTTTATCCAACTACACAGTAGCAGTTAGCGCGCTGTGGGAATACAGTAATCAATTGCCTTTATGGTTACATGTGTAATAGATAGAAGCATTTATGCTTCTAATATCCTTGTTCTGTGAAATAAGAAAACACTTGAATTAATTTAATATGCAAATTTAATACAGCTTGGGCAATGTTGTAGTTACTTTGTAAGTGTCCAGTACAAATATGAAGCTAAATATGGAGGAAGATACATGGTGACAGCAGTTCTCTTATTTGAATATGTGCTTTATGGGCATTCCATTCCCGCAATCTCACTGTACCCATTGAGGGTGTCATAAATATTTGAGTACTACTCTGAATGTGTTCATCCCTTCATATAATCAATTTCATTTTCCTTTGCTTCCTGGGATAGTACCAATTGCCCATCTTTGCACCTCCAAACCAACCAATCCAATCTCCCACAATTTTTCACCTGATGCTAGTCACAAGCAGCCAGAAAAATGAAACCTTCCTGTTAATGTCACCATTTGCATAGCTATTAGTATTCCACTGCACCATTGCATCACAGGATGAGAGAAAAAGTAACATCATATTTTATTCAATCAAGAAACAATCGGTGTCAAAAACCTGATGTCCAAACCTAACCTTTTAATTATGGCTTTCTTCCATTTGGGATTGTACTGTGAGGTACAAAAGCTTATCCTTCAATAAAAACAAAGAGACCTTGCACTGTACAGGAGAAATCCACAACAGAACCACCTTTGAATACAAGAAAAGAAATTATGTGAGTGTTTCTCCAGGGAAGCTTTGGTCCTGCACACTCCGGAAATCAAATATTTCTATGAGTGTTCACTGAGGATGTGATTGCCTGTTTTACTGCTAGATTAGGTCAATGCTGCCATTGCAATCTGCTATCACTTTACCAGCAAGGCAATTTCACACAATTAATTTCTTTCTTTAAAGGAAGCTATAAAGGACAGGCAATTGGAAACCCTACAACTTATAATGAGCATCCTTTCCTAACTAGTGCTCACATCTGCAAATGCAAATCCCCTTCTTTCTGTATGCTTGCACTCCTCCATTCAATTTTTGAATGACGACGGGGTTTTCAAAGATTCATTGTGAACTTCCCAGAAAACAAACAAACACATAAACAAGCAACAAAAACAATAAAATAGTGTTGTGAAAAGCGGAGAGCTCAGACTGACTCAGAGGTTTCAAACTCCTCTGAAAGTACTTGTGTATTCTTCAGAGATTTAAGAGTGGATTGTAATATCTGAAGGTAGAAAAAAAAAATAAAGCACCAGAAAGTAACATAGTGTGAAGACAGAGTCTCATATCTAATTCATGGGTTGGCAAACATTATATGCATTGATTTCATAATTATTTTCTGTCTGTTTTTTTTTTTAAGTTAAAAGGCCACTTACAGTTTTTCTAAACTAAAGTTTAAAGTGCTGTAAAGTATAACATAAGCTCTCTTTTTTCTTATGTGGACATACTTTGCTTTTTGGACATCCTTTTACTGTCAATACTTACATCTGTTGTTTAAAAAGCTATTCGTGGTGCAATTGCTTTTTAAATGCAAACCCATATGTGTGATCTCTAGAGGAACTGGTAAATTTCACCAAATGGGCATTCCTAAATTACATGCCATCTGTAGCTAGTGAAGAGAGGACTAAACCTGCTCAGCTGTGATTTTGCACCAATGTTTCCATCATTTTGATTGGCTCTAGGGAAATCATCCGTTTTTGGCATGAACTTTTCTAACCCCAACAGGTTATTATGGTCTGCTTGGGTTGCATTGGCTTGAAAAATATTATATTTTTGTATTTTTGGCACATGTTAGAACTTATTTGGCTTTTTGCTTCGGTTTCTTTACCACATTTTACCATTATGGCTTAAAATTCCTTTTTTTTTTTTTTTTTTTGGTTTCAAACTAGTAAGGAGATGGTGAAGGTAATTCTATTGCCTACATAGGGTTATTTAAACCACTGAAAGAAAAACAAACAAGCCCCCAGATTGCACATTCCAACAGTTGAATTACCTTAGTAAAAATTACCACATTATACAACCGAGGCTGAAAGATCATGTAAGAAAAAATACAAAGCAGAAGGTAATCTCTAGTATATATTTATACCAGGGTTTCCCTGCAAATAAAGAAGAAAGAATATTTACTTTTTTTCAGTTTGCAAATACAATTTTTCACATTTAATTTCTTTTCTAGCCAAAGGCTGTTTTGGGTTTATATCTATTAAATGGTATAAAGTCCCCAAACATCAATGTACAGTAAAACACTCAACTGACATTCTAGGCAGTCTTTTGATGTCATCCTAGGTTGTCATTGAAGTTTTAGCTATAAAATAATTCAAAGTTGAAGATTGCTGTCACATAGGGTTCAACCTAATGGTCTCACTTCTTCTCTCTTGCTTTTAATGGATCCTAACGTTTTTGTAAAGATGTGGAAACATGAACAAAGTCAAGACATGAGCAAGATGTATATTGTGCCTGTGTATCACAACCATACACAAGATATTTTCCTGCTCCTTTCTTGTAGCCATTCCTGAATATTCTCTTTTGGGTTCTCTTAGATCAGAACAGATGACTGGCGTGTGTACAGAGGAGAGAAGGGTCCTGTAGCAGAAGACTGGGCAGTAGGAAGCTTAACATGGATCACAGTGAGAAATGTCAACACCTGGAAAACGGATTGAAACTTACATTTGTAATCAATATGGCCTGATAGCAGGTAAGAGAGAAATAGAGAAGAGAGAAAGGAGACTGCATCAAAAGTCAAGGAATAAAAAACTAGTATAAAGGGCCAGGAGAAATGCAAGCATGAGATTCAACACTACTTAGAAGCATGTCATTTCTCTGACGTCTTTTTGAAATTCTAGTCTTTGACCTTTCTTTAAATCTCTCAGTTTTCAAAGAATATCTATCCAGGGTCAGTTCAGAGAACTGGCTGACCAGGGTTGCAATAGAGTAACAGAATATGAAGAGAAATTCTAGAATTAAAAATTTTAAAACCTAAAAAAAAGTTGGCACCATTAATTGTGCCAGAAACCCAGATCAAAATATACTTTGATTTTTAGATCTTTATGTTCATCTTTACATAGAGTGGTATCAATATATTGAATAACACTGCTGTCACCTCTTGTATGATCTTAAAAATTATGGCATAAATTGCATAGAAATATTTTGATGGAATCTGGGTTGAGAACTGGCAGGAAGAACAAACAAACATTTCCAGGATGTGTGGAAGATAAAGTTTTAACCAATGACCTCTGTCTTTCAGTTATAAGTAATGGGGCAGTGACATAGGGTCACTTTTCAATCAGGAAATCCTGGACTTGTTATGTGATCTAAACCACTGGACACTGTATTGGAAATTTAAGACCTTGTAGAAATAATTAGCAAACACTGCAATTTTGGTTTCACCCGTGTATTCTTAATTCCTCTGATGGAAAACTCACACATAATAATGTCCAGTATTAAACAAAAACTTCATACAGAAAAAAAGAATGTGGGTTATTTCCAGTTGTTATCTTCAAAGGTTCTTGAATTGGTTCCCACAAAGCATTCATAAGGGAACAGCCAGGTGTTCTGATGCACACACCTACACATAAGGGAAATATTACAGTATTCCATCTGACTTAAATCCTGTTGAAGCTGGATATGTAGAAGCTAGATAGAAAGCAGAATAGAGAAATATTTAGAGCAAAGGCGTAGTAGTAAAGAATCCCACAGGAGAAATGCAGGAAAGACAGAGAAGCAGGACCTTGCCTCTTTGATCATAGATCATGTAGCTGACCTCTCAGGATCAGAGCCATGGGAAGGAAAGAAAAAGAGGAAAAGAGGGTGATAACATTATTCTGATCTTTTGAAATATGATATTTATATTCTGTAACACCAGCAACCAGTATTTTGTGTAGGTCTGTTTTATAATCTCTCCTAAACTATAGGCAGTCATTCAAAAGTAGTTTCATATCCCTAAATAAGCAGCAAGTGAAAGAATTGCCAGCTGGGATAGAGGAAGTGCAATAATCAATTTGTTTACATTCTTGCATAAAGGAAATTATGGATATAGTAGTAATCACTTAAAATACGTTTGGCCTTCTTCGGGAAGGAATTATCAGAAGAGTCAGATTTGAGAAACTATTATTGAAAAAACAAAGCAATCTAGGGGAAAGAACACTGTATTCTCGTTCTTTTTTATTTTATTTTTTCTGTGCCTGGTTTGGTTTGATTCTATGGCCACTTTTATTGTTAGAAAGTCCCAACTACAAGAGAAAAGGGTGTGGTGTGATACTATCCTACGCATAAAAAACACAAATAGACATCTCTATGTGGTGTGTGTATTTGTGTGATGCAGATTTAAAATATGCTGTGCATACCGTTAGTTTCCTGAAGTAGAATTGCTAGAAATTGTCATAAGAAATATATATGAGTCCTTTTTAAATATCCAGTGACAAGTTCACATCTGGAAAATTATTTTCAGTTCTGGAAACAAATTATTAAAAATAATAAGAAAAATTGAAAAGCACTCAGAGAGAAGTAATCTGGACATTAAAAGAGTAAAAGTGACCAATGGCTGAAGACAGAGATTGGGATGGGTAAGGGAACACTAAACATTAAGCCGTTGTCAGTATTTGAAGGATTTTGGACCAAGAACACTATTTTATGTTGCTTTATTGGAGAAACCTAAAGACAATAGAAGACAATATATGGAGGTCGATTTTAGTTATTGTATGTGAGACATTTATGACCTTCCGAACTGTTGTCAGTCACCAGAGGCATTTTAATGTGGGGACATTTTGTCGAGTTTATTTATTTATTTATTTATTTATTTATTTATTTTTTCATTCATTCATTTATTTGTTCATGGAAGACACAGAAAGGAAGAGACATAGGCAGGCTCCCCACAAGGAGCCCGATGTGGGACTCAATCCCGGCCCCAGGATCATGCCCTGAGCTGAAGGCAGATGCTCAACTGCTGAGGCGCCCAGGCGTCCCTCTCAGGTTTATTTAAATATGAAATGAAAAGATGTAATTAATTAAATTTAGGATCTTTTCTAAGCCTGAGAGATTATGATTCTATCATGGAGCCACATGAATCAGCATCATTCTAAGGTCATCTTACTTTGATTCCTTAAGTCCTATACAAGTATATCTTATCATATACAGGAGATACTTTGAGGGAAACAAGAATGAGAGGGGTTTGAAACAAAAGCTTCTAGTTTACCATTTTATCTCACATAGATATTCTGATGGGAATATTTGAAAGATTGCACTTGAGTCATAAAAGTGAAATAGGGATATTTTGCAAAAGTTAAAGCCAGAATTTCATGAACAATGACATTTTTAGGATTTTAGCAAACATAGCATAAATATTTTTTCTTGTAAAATGAACTGAGTTCAGTACTAAATTCTTTTCTAAGCAATGTAATTTTTATCTAGGTCATTCTTAAATGTGTTAAGGAAAACATTTGGATTTCTAAGGAATCGCCCTGCCCATGTGTTTCCATCAGGATATGCATTATGGTTCTCAGAGAGTTTTTTTCCCATTATTTTTGCTTATTATACTTATAGAAATATTTATCTTTCACGTCCAGGATATAGGATTGTTAACTATCTGCAGCTGCAGGCTCCTAGTGATTGACATTTTAAGGCTATTATATAATAGTAGTATATAAATATACTGAATTTTACCCCAAAATTAGAAATACATTAGCCTGGAAACAGAAACTTTATGGATACTTATTGTAGGATTTATAAAAACAAACAATAGTGTTTTACATCAGGCTCACACTAGTTTGTACCAGCTTGTGAGAAAGCTGATTTTGTACATTTTGTCTCAACTGCATGGTCAGTGACATCATATTAGTAGGTTGAAATGAGTCTCTGTGGAAATATTTACACTATGGAAATTGGCAAATGTTATAAATCAGGGCTCTTTTTCCTCCCTTAAAATCCAGTTAGTAAACATTTACTGACATACCGCTGATAAAATTTAATCATAGGATCAGAGATTTTTATATATTGAAATTTATGTCCCAAGCAATAATATTGTCATTTTTTAAAAGATTTTATTTATTTATCCATGAGTGACACAGAGAAAGAGAGAGGTAGAGACACAGGCAGAGGGAGAAGCAGGCTCCATACTCCATACAGAGAGCCCAATGTGGGACTTGATCCTGGGACTCCAGAATCACCCCTGGGCAGAAGGCAGGAGCTAAACTGCTGAGCCACCCAGGGATCCCCATATATCGTCATATTTTAATTATATGTCTACTCATTATTAACAACATATTACCACTTTGTAAACTGAGCTATTTGTGACTTATCTAAATTAATTAAGGATATATATCTAGTCATTCTTTCCTTTATTTGCTAGGATTGTATTTATAATGTTTTAAATTATATACCATGCTATCAGAGAAAATAAGTTAAATATAAGTGAGAGAATCTAAATAAGGACAAAAGGCAGGTAGAAAATAATAATACAAAGCCAGTCAGTTCTGGTTATACTCAGGAGGGAGACTACATTTCCCAGTGGAAAGAGTACATATAGGAAGAAGGATAGTCTATGGCCAAACCACCCTGAATGCGCCCGATCTCGTATGAAGAAAGATAAATTGCCATATATTTATTTGAAAAGATGATCATCATCTTTATTTAAGAAATCTCACAACCTCGGCTCTATGTAGTAGAGAATCCCAGCTGTATCCACCCAAGCAAGTCCAAAGTACCCATTCATGTCTGGAGGATTTATGGAATAAGCTACCAAGAAGTACCTTGGTGTTTCTCTACCTAGAAGAAAAGTCTTCCTAAGAGAAAGAGGTAAGGTAAGAAAGCTAGCAGAATAACAAAAATAGACTCATCAAAAAGAAGTAATTTTAAATACAATATGGTTTGTCTAGCACTCAGATTTGTTTCTGAGCCTGCTGTTGAATCCATCAGTAAGATCTGAGAAAGCAGTTGCTATTGGAATTCTGAAATGGTGTAGAGGAAAGCAGTGTAGCTTTAATCATCCTCAGCAGACAAGATAAAAAAGAAAGTGTTCCCTTCTCCTCGCCATAATAACCAAACAAAACTGAAACCGTGAGGATGCACTTGTGTTAATCAGAAAGAGCATTTTGTGAACAGGTGACAGGTAAATGTACTTTCTTATGAGCAGATGTAAACCTCTGTTAAATCCCAGTCTGCAAGATATCACAGAAGGGTAGGTCCTGCAATAGGTGAAGAACATGAAGCAGTGAGATCAGGGTTACAGGGGCATGGCAACACATCACCAGCTCAGTGAAAATCAGCCAAAAATATTTGTTGGCATTTTCCACCAGGTATCCAATTTTATTGGCTAAAATCGTAACCATGTAAGCAGTGAGTTTCACTGTTATTTGATTAAAACACTGAGTCAACTGGTTAACAAAATAAAAAACTGAAAATAAAAAAGAAATCAAAAACAAAATATTGAGTTGACTGAATTTTTTCACCTTTAGCAAGTAGGAAGTAGGAAGCCATGGATGCCAATGAATTAGGCAAATCCTAACTGTTCCCTTTTCAATCAATCGAATATAGGGAAAGTGACAGTCATAAAAAATGACAGCCTCCATGCTCAAACTTGAAGTCCCCCAAAACCCAACAGTTGTTTTTCTGTGTGTGTGTGTGTGTGTGTGTGTGTGTGTGTGTATGCTTGTAGGAATATTGGTTGTATTTTTTGTGATGATCTTATATATATGAGTAATTATCACCACCCACAACAATATTTTTAAATAAAATAAAAATTTTAAAATACATATCCCTGGGATGCCTGGGTGACTCAGCAGTTGAGCATCTGCCTTCAGCTCAGGGAGTGATCCTGGAGTCCGGGATCGAGTCCCACATCAGGCTCCCTGCATGGAGCCTGCTTCTCCCCCTGTCTATGTCTTTGCCTCTCTCCCTGTGTCTCCGAAGAATAAATAAATAAATCTTTAAAAAAATAAACGTACATATCCCATATAAAATATAAATGCATAAATCTATTACATAAATAGGTAAAATAAAATTTAAAGTCTTATTTCAGTAAGTTAGTGGGAAATCATTATTTAATGCTACTATGGACAAGGGGAATTTTTCACCTTACTTTTTTTGGTGGACATTTTCTTTGGAGAGAAGAAAGAGTCAAAGATGAAAAACTCATATTTCCATCTCTCTGGTTGTCTCTTGAGACAGAGGCAAAGGAAGCAATAGAAACAGAACATTTATACTTTACAGAAGAAGAATTTAAAAGCCTTATTTCGTTATGTGGAAAATTGAAAAGACACCAGGGTGTAAGTGAAAATATAGAATATAAAGAACAAGCATATGAAGGATTTCGTGATATGTTATCTTTTGGCTCTTTTTCCTCTTATTTTTCTGTGTTTGTATGTGAGTGGTTTTGTGTGTGTGTGTGTGTGTGTGTGTGTGTGTGTGTGTTTTCTTTGCTTGCTTTTTCATCTTGGGGAACATCAGATAGAATTAGATCCATACTACATAGTGCGTACAAATACAAAGATACATATATAGCATGTTTTCTCCCTGCTTGTCACATGCTGAATCAGGGCTGTTCCTTGGAGCCTTTCTTTACCTTGTTTCCTCAGCCTAGTGTCAAAAAGGATAATTCTTAAACATAACACTGAACTTGAAATCTGTAACTCTACTAAATTTTGCTTTGTTCTCCTAGATGCTCAGGACCTATGCAATCCTTCCAAGGAGATCTATGGCTTAAAGTTCACTATTGTCTCATACTCATTAAAGTATTATATATATGATTCAAATACACCTCAGATTTTATTTTTCTTTCTTTTGTCTTTTTTTTTTCGGGTCTAGGATATTAAATAATCTTCAATAAGAAGTGACACAAATTTTATTCACCCTCAAAATAAAATAAGAAATAATCTCTAAGAGTGGTTCTGTTGGTTAAGCATCTGCCTTTGGCTCAGGCCATGATCCCAGGGTCCTGGGATAGAGCTCCATGTCAGGCTCTCTGCTCAGCGAAGAGCCGGTTTCTCCCTCTCCATCTGCCTGCCACTCCCCCTGCTTGTGCTCTCTCTCCTTCTCTCTCTCTGTCAAATAAATAAATAAAATATATTTTTAAGAAATACTATTTAAAAATGCATTTAAAGACTTAGACGTTATAAAGCATTTTATTTGTACTATTCACATGAGAATGTATCAAAATATTTCAAAAAAATTACTTGCGCTCAATGCAGTTAAATTTTTCTTAATTAAAACTTAACTTTTGAGAGCAATTTTAGGTTCACAGCAAAATTGAGGGCAAGGTGCAAAGATATCCCGTATACTTTCTGTCTTCACACATACATAGCCCCCCCACTACCAACATCCCCCACCAGTGTACATTTGCTGCCACTGATGAATGTACACTGACACACCATCATCACCTAAAGTCCATGGTTTAAATTACAGTTCACTTTTGGTGTTGCACTTTCCATGTTTTTTTTTTTTTAAGATTTTATTTATTTATTCATGAGAGACACAGAGAAAGAGAGAGACAGAGATACAGACACAGGGAGAAGCAGACCCCATGCAGGGAGCCTGACGTGAGACTTGATCCTGGGTCTCCAGGATCAGGCCCTGGGCTGAAGGTGGTGCTAAACCGCTGAGCTCCCCCTCCGGGCTGCCCTTACCATGGGTTTTGACAAATGTATAATGACATGTATCATCATATGGGATGTTTCACCCGAAAAATCATTTGTGCTCCTCCCCAACTCTCCCCAACCCTTTATCTTCTCACTGTCTCCATAATTTTTCCTTTTCCAGAATGTCATATAATTTAAATCATATACTATGTAACTATGTTCAGATTGGCTTTTTTCACATGGTAATACGCACTTAAGTTTCCTCCGTGTCTTGTCATGGCTTGATAGCTCATTTACCTTTAGCACTGAATAATAGTCCATTGTCTGGATGTACCACAATTTATTGGCCCATTCACCTACTGAAGTACATCTTGTTGCAATTATAATTAAAGCGGCTATAATCATCTGAGCGCAAGTTTTTGTGTGGAATACAGTTAAAACTGAAACATCAAAGAATCAGCCAAGTAGCATGGCTTTATTATAACAAACAACCAATATGAATAACTTAGAAATGTCTATACATTTAAACTTTTGTAATTTCCCTTGCTGGTGTCTGTTCACAGAAAATGGCAAATAATGTCAATTATTTACTTACAGTGTATGTATAAACTCTGTAGATTTACCAAATAGTTATAGGCATTTATTTATTTGCTTGTTTATTTATTTATTTATTTTTACTAAGAGAGAGTGACTTGGACAGAAATGTCTTGTTAGATTCCCAAGTTTTAAAAGATTCTGCAGATTCAATATTAGCACTTTTTTTGGCTTGTTTCTTATTTTCAACTTTCTCTACCCATTGGTAGTGAAACATGACAAATAGCCCATGACGTTTGAATATTTGACTCACCAGTGGCACTATTCCAGTTCATAATTCATGACTCAGTAGAGAGGGTTGAAGGCCATGAGCTCACATTTTTTCTCTCTGAGTATTTATTTCCTAAGATATGTCAAGTTTAAATAAATGATTTATTAAATAAACGATGTATTTAATAAATTAATAAAGTCCATTTGAGGGTCTACTAACACATTTATTAGTGTCTTTATTACTCCTGATTATAAGAGAATTCATGGGCATTTGGGAATGTTGACAAAATGTAAAAAATTATGAAAGGATTATTCTATCTCTAAAAAAGTGCAACAGCTAAACAGTGTTATGTTTCATCGCTCCATTCTCTTGATTCCCATTTTCTACTTATTTCTATGTTCCTAGCACTGCTGGCCAAGTCACAATTTGTTCTGTATAAAGTATGAGTCGCTCTTATTCTAGTTGACTTTTTGGATTAATTTAATTTTCTTAAAATTTTCATTTTGACTGAATGCATTAAAATATCATCTTAAGGGAAAGACACTGCTATCTGAAACCAAACTAAAGACACTTGTTTGTTCCTGAGGATTGTAACACAGGCAAGATTCAGTTACAACTCGGGCAACACTTTCCTTGGAAGGTGGTTATCTTTCTTAGGGTTTCTGTTGTTATAAGGAGAAGTTTCCCAAAAGTATCACAAGGTAAACGAGGTCCTTCATAATCAAGTCCAACACTGACTTTTCCAGATTCATGTTTCACAGTTTCCAAAAAGTACTTTGCAATTCAGTCTTGTTATACTTCTAAAGAATGTGTTTGGTGTTTTTTTTTTTTTTTTTTTTCCAATATTGTACCCAACACCAGTATTTCCCACCTTCTTCTTTGGTGAATTCAAGAGGGACACTCTCTGATCCTGTCCATAGTTATATTACAATCTACATCAGAGTTTCCTGACAAAGAAAAAAGATGACCTGTCATAGAGGAGTCACATCATAAATATCTGTAAAATGAGTAAAAGTAGCATAATACTTTCAAACGGTTTCCTGGTCTCCTCAGGTGAGGTAGATTCCAAACATTTTCCTTAATATTACTTGCTGCAAATCTCTGTTACAGAATTATTGTATTTTAGGGGCACGTGGGTGGCAGGTCAGTTTTGCATCCAACTCTTGGTTTTGGCTTTGGTCTTGAGATCAAGCCCCTCGTTGGACTCCATGCTGAGTGTGGAGTCAGCTTTCCATCTTCTCTCCCTCTCCTTCTATCACTCCTGCTAGTGTGTGCACTCTCTCTCTCTCAAATAAATCTTCTTAAGAGAAAGAATTGTTATATTTTATCATAATCACTGAGGTTCCTTTTCTCTTTAAAACCATATTCTTAGTTCTTAGGGTCTGAGACTTCAGTGGATGTCAAGGCCATGAGATAGTGAAGTAAGTAACAGCAGGAATAGAGAAAACGAATCTCTTCAGTTTAAGGCAGGTGTGGCTTTCCCTTAGGAAAACACTTTAATACATTTAGTCAGACTGACAACAAAAAAGTGATATTGACCTAAACAACTCAATTGGAATAAGAGTGAACTCATACTTTATGCATTAACTAGAGATACTAATGAATAGAATTGGCATGATTTAATGAGAAATTATATACAGAGAAAAGAATCTAGGAGAATTCCATTGTTTTTGATTTTCAGTGCATATCAGTAAGAGGGTAAATTTAGGAAGACAACCATATTTTTAGTGATGGGAAACAATCAATTCTATTTGTAGCAATAATGGCTTTTCAATGCCTAGTAGATATTGGATATTTGAGCTTAAAATTCAGCTGAGAAATATAGATCAGAATTTAATATTCATCCAAAGTACCACTGATAGCTGAAGCCATAAAATTAGGGAAAGGTCACTCAGAGTGCAGGTGGTGTGAGATTAGAGTCACAGATGAACCCTGAAGATTTCACCACTTACAGGAGAGAAAATCCAGAAGCAGGCTTTATTAGAGAAGGCATAATTACATATGATGATTTTTTTTAAAATTCTGAAACCAGTTATATATAGATGGGAATTGATCACATCTCTATAAATGATTAGTCTTAACCAACTGGAATTCTAATCCTGCTGTGGGGCTAGGAAAGGAAGGCAGGATCTCTGTGTGCAGTAGTTATAACTACCAGAGTTTCTTCTTTTGTTTACCAGATACTCAGTTTACTCTCATTTCCAAACAAAAATCCCTCTCACCTTTGTATAAGACAATCCAAAATTTTCAACTAGCTATAGCATCAAGCTTAATGTTCAGGATCTGTTAATATCCTTTTTATCAGGGATGATGAATGGAAATCTCTGGATAGTTCCCCATGTGGATCCCCTTGAGAATTATAAACAAAAAGACAACTTATCTATCTCACATGTTCAATTTACAATGGATCAAGAGTTCAGGATAATCACAATAAGCACTTACAGAAAGGAGAAGAACAGGAGACACATAATAGTAATATCAATTGCAATATCCTTCTTGGCAGACGTTGATGAGGGCATCCCAGCCTGGATAATTGGAGTCCTTTTTTTTTGACCAGACTCAATTCTGCTCCCTCGAAAGGGTGGACCTCAGTTCATTGTCCTAGGAAGGTTTGCCTTTCTTATTATGTTCCTTGACTATAAGGGAATTGAGTACTGTGGACTATATTCTCCTTGAGAACTGAACTGCTTTCTGCTTGTAAAAGATGGAAGACCTGACAATGGCTTTATTCCAAAAAAGTCACAATCTTTTAGTTTAGGCTGGTGCTCCTTTTGGCAGAATGACTCTCTAAAACACTTGGCTTCTCATCTATTTGATTCCAGTCGGCTTCATGTGCCAACAGCTACATTCTGTTCTTTTATGGATATACTTCTTAAATTTGTTCTATTTCCCTGCATTCTCTCTTTCACTATCCCCAGAGCTCTCACTTTCATGCTCTCAAAATAATTACAGGTGCTTTGTCCTGTTAAGCTTTCATGGGAGAGGCATAGCTTTTCTGTCTTTCTCCAGAGCCATTTTGTCCAAATGAAAAGATTTACTATGAATCACTCAAAGAGTGGAAATGATGAGTAAAAGGGCAAACATTGTTTTGGTTCCTGCTTCTAAGCAGAATTTTGTAAAATTTTCAATTTTATAGTTCACTGTTTGGCATGGAGATACAGTTGGATTTCTTAAAACTCCAAGTCTTTTCCATTTTTTTAAGTTGGAAATTTTTTGTTCTTCTTGAAATTATCTCTTTCTCTTAAGATCTTATAATGTCTACCCAATGACACCTACTAACACTATTTTCCAGCCTCCTCTCTTACATCAACATTATCTGCCTTCCAAGTTCTGATGGGGACTTGATAATAATTATTTTACCACTGCATAAGCTGAATCACTTTCCTTCCACATTTAATGTCAATTTCCTTATCGCCCACGGCAGGGCCCCTAAGCCAATGACACACATTACAGATTTCTGTGTTGCTAATACTGCTCATCGGTGTTGCAATTTCTATATCGGTCACATTATGGCTTGGTTTTGCGTTTTGTTTCTTTGTTTTTTTTTTTTTAATAGAGACCTTTGGTATTTGAAAAGAACACTGAAAATTTGAGCAGATGACATTACTTCAATCAACTTTTTCTTTAAAGTGGACAAACTAGGGCACTTGGGTGGTTTGGTCAGTTAAGTGGTTAAGTGTCTTCTCAGGTATTTGGCTCAGGTCATGATCCCAGAACCCTAGGTTGGAGCCTCACATTGGGCTCCTGGGTTAGCGGGAGCCTGCTTCTCCCTTACTCTCCTCTTCCCACTGCATGCACTCTCTGCCTCTCTCTCAAATAAATAAAATCTTACAACAAATAAAGGAAGTTGCAAACTAGAATGTACAGACTCTACATTTAAAATTTTCCAAAATTTCATGGTCTTAAAACCACAATGACTCAAATTAAGGGTATAACTCAAATGGTTTCTTACTTTTTTGCTCTAAACAAAATTAAAGGAGAAACAAACTAAGGGACCAGTGATAAATCATTAGCAATGATGTTATACTTTGTGAAATAAATTCAAAAATAATTTATAGAAATGGTCTTTGTAGGCCCAAACCTTTCTTCTAAATTAGTACATGATTTCAGAGAGAAGAAAAAATTCAATCCAGGTCCACAGTTACAAGGGTGACTAAGATTTTGTACATAGCTAGTGCTACTGCTTCGATTTCCCTCTGAAATCTACCTGCCCATGCTCTGAGATATGTGCCAGTTTTGGATGCCGTACAACTTGTCAATCAGTAACTTTACTTTTTCTTGAAAGAATGTTCACAAATTAAACTTTTACCGAATCAAAAACTTGCTTTATTGGGAACCAGAAATTACCCTATGGCTTTGTCTGCCATGTTACATTCTAAAACAGATTAATAGCACTAAAATATTAAGGATTTAAAAAGCATTATGGTTTGTAGACACACAGATGAGAATTTTTATATACAATTCCAGTTTTATTCCCATTTCACTTCCATTTGTGCACTGAGCTTGCATAAAGATAAATGATTCCTGAAGATCAATATTATGTTTACCTGTGTCATTGTAAATCTTTTTTTTAAAGATTTTATTTATTTATTCATGAGAGACACACACAGAGAGAGAGAGGCAAAGACACAGGCAGAGGGAGAAACAGGCTCCATGCAGGGAGTCTGACGTGGGACTCAATCCGGGGACTTCAGGATCATGCCCTGAGCTGGAAGGCAGATGCTCAACCACTGAGTCACCCAGGCGTCCCTGTGTCATTGTAAATCTAGCTAGCTCCTTGATGAGCTAATCTGGTAGCAAGAGAAGGTGGCTTTGGTAAAACTACCTGAAATTAGTGTCATACAATATTAGTTGATATTTTTATGTAATGCATGCTGGGTAATTACAAATATTCAAATACCATTTATGAAGCATGTTTGCAAATCACTTAATGAAGACATCCTACCTTTTCATAGTCATTTAACTTTCATTGCTGCTTATCATCAGTAATCTTCTTTACCCTCACAATAGTCTCATGAGATATAAAAACAATTAATTATATTACTCATCTGAGTGGTGACAAAGCTGGAGTACAATGAAGATTATCTACAGAGATGGTCCAAGGCCACAGAGCTACTTGAAAGAAAATGTTGTCCTCTTGCCACTTCTTTTACTTTATGATAGATTAAGTTTTTCTTTAAATATATGACTACTCAGAAGTTAAAATAAAATTGTAAAAATGAAACATATGTAAAACATATATGTGCACATATCATGTAGAAGTCTTAATAATGTTTAAAATTACTCCCCTTTATTTTAAATTGGAATCTCCTTGAAGCCAAAAATTTTCAGGGATATTCTCTTCCACAATTAACATAGAATAATTTAGAGTATTCTAGGATATTGTTACATGATTAATATAATCTTCCATAATATTAACGTTTTTCAGTTTCATACCTTTCATGATAGTCAGCAAGAATCCTAACTGCCCATCATTTATGCCCATGTGTAGTTCTCTGTCCCATTGTATAAGGATTACCTGTGTAACCAATATGATACTGAAGAAAGGATGGAATGTGACTTCCAAGTCTAGGTCATAGAAAACATTATAATATTGATTTCACTCTTAGACTATTTACTCTGGGGGAAGCCAACTGTTATGTAGTGAGGATATTCAAGTTATCACTATGGAGAGGGCCACAGTACAAGGAAGTGGTCTTCTGCCTGTAGCTAGAACTGAGGCTTCCTTTCAAAAGACATTGAGTGACTTCTGCCCATTTTTTAATTGGATAATTTGTTTTTAAGTATTGAGTTTGATAAGTTCTTTATATATTTTGGGTACTAATCCTTTATTAGATATGTTATTTGCAAATATCTTCTCCCATTCCATAGTTTGCCTTTTAGTTTTGTTGATAGACATTTTTCCAAAGAAGACATTCAGATGGCCAACAGATATGTGAAAGGATGCTTAACATCACTCATCTTCAGAAAAGTGCAAACCAAAACTGCAATGAGATATCACCTCACACCTGTCAGAATGGTTAAAACCAATAACACAGATGAAACAACAGGTGTTGGTGAGAATGTGGAGAAAGGGAGACCATCTTACACTGTTGGGAAATTCAAAGTGGTGTAGCCGCTCTGGAAAATAGTATGGAGGTGCCGCAAAAAGTTAAAAATAGAACTGCCCTTTGTTCCAGCAATTGCACTATTGGGTATTTACACAAAGAATACAAACACGCTAATTCAAAAGGATGCACCCTAATATTTATAGCAGCGTTATCTACAACAGACAAGCTATGGAAGCAGCCCAAGTGTCCTGCGATAGATGAATGGATGAAGAAGAGGATACATTATATGTTACATGTGATGGAATATTAGTCATCAAAAAGAATGAAATCTTGCCATTTGCAACAACATGGATAAAACTGGAGTGCATTATGCTAAGTGAAATAAGTCAGTCACAGAAGGACAAATATAATATGATTTCACTCATATGTGGAATTTAAGAAACAAAACAAATGAGCAAAAGGAAAAAAAAAGAGAATGACAGGTAAATTAAGAAACATATTCTTAACTATAGAGAACAAACTGATGCTCACCAGAGGAGAGGTGAGTGGAAGGTTGAGTGGAATAAGTGATAGGGACTTTTAAGGAGTGCACTTATGATGAGCTCCATCTGTTTCATGGAAGTGTTGAATCACTGTATTGTATACCTGAAACTAATTTTATACTATATGTTAACTAACTGGAACTTAAATTTTAAAAAGTAAAGAATTAAAAAGACCTTGAGTGAATCATGTCAGAAGAGAATCCTGTTGCTCAAGTCATGCCTATAGTTAACTTCAGCCCAAACCAACATTTGCCTGCAGTCTCGCAAGCAACCCTGAGCCTGAATCACTTGCTCCTGAATTCCTGACCCACAGAAACTATAAGATAAATAAATGATTTCTTTTTGTTGTTCTTTTTGTTGGTTTTCTTAAGCCACTCTACTTGTAGGTAATTAGGGGGCAGCAAATAATGACAGGTGATTCTAATATTCCTAAAAACACCCAAATTTCACTAGGTAGGCACAACTCTAATTATAGGAAGGGTGTTATTTCAGTGTAGACAGAAGCACCTGAGAAAAACTGGAGGTAACTAAAAAGGGAGGGGACTGTGAGAGCTCATTTTGAAAGATAAAAGCAGATGAAACATGGAATCGGAAGGGGGAATGTCCAGCAAAGCTAAGAGAATATATGTAGCCACAGAAGTATGGAAATGTGTCGTCCCTACAGAAAACTTGAAGTTCATTGCAGTTGACTAAGTTGTGTCGCTGCTGTAGGTGAAGTAGTTGATGGACCTGCAGAAGCAAGCAGGAACATGATCAAGTGCCTTCCTTATGTAGAAGGTAAGCTAGAAGTTAGAATTTTAGCCTGAAGGATCTCAGCAGTCATCGAAGGCTTTTCCATTGGAGAATGAGTAAACTTAAAAATGAAAACCCATTAAAGGATGATTGCAATAATTCCAGCAATAAGTGATAAAGGTGAATTTAAACAAGTAGCAGTGGTAGTGGAGAGAAAGAGGTTGATTGCAAAAATACTGAGAAAATACTTCTAATGGGACTTAGCAAAATTTTAATGTATGATTGAAGGAGAGCTGAAGCTGTATCAAATCTCTGCAATCACATAATTATAATCTTTCAATGTCTTCCCATTGAATATATTATAAAGGTAGCCCAAGACATTTTCACTTGAGCCTGCCAGCTTTTATGCTCCCTTCCTGCTACCCACTGCCCATTTTGCTTTGTGGTATGCTGAAGTCAGCTTGACCAAAGATTTACTCACTCTGTACACACTCAGCAGACAGTATGTTTCTCAAAGGAAAAAGACTCATATCATTTTCCTTTTTTAAAAAGATTCTAGAACTACATATGTAATTGGTAATCAAAATACTTGATTAACTGACTTGGATAAATTAAAACTCATTTTTATGCTTTGATTTGCCAAGTAGATAAATGAAAATTTTATTAGGATAAAGAATCTAGGAAAACAAGTAGATTTGAAGGTAGAAAATTATTAATTTTAAAGTGCTTCTGAGATATCCAAGGTGAATCAATAGACGGTTAGTTTATTCTGAATGATAAATTAAAAGGGACAAGGAACTCTTCCTGGGGAATATCTTAAAAAGGAATAAGTAGCCACTCAGAGGTAGGAAGGAAATCAAGAAGTTATGTTACAGAAGCAAAAGGTGAGGACAATCTCAAGAGGCAAGGAGTAGTAATGGTGACGGGTACGACAAATATTTATCATGCAATTGCTATATGCCAGGCATTATTATTAAATGACTTATAAGTATTATCTCATTAAATAGCTATAATTATCTATGAGATAGGCACTGTTATTTTTATCCTTGCTTAACACATTAACAAAATGTGGTACAGAAACAGAAGATAACATTGCAAGTAAACAGCAGACCTTAGATTCAACCTATCATTGTATAATTTCAAGGTTAAACACTTACATATTATATTGTAGAACATTCAAATTAGATAAGAATGTACTAGATACTTAGAATTAAAAGGTAACTGGAGACCCTACCATCAGTGATGGGTGCTTATCTATTGCTGCACAGGAAAATCATCCTAGTTTTTGGTTTAAACAATGAGCATTTATTATCTTATATTTCCTGGAGGTCAGGAATCTGATTATGGCTCAGCTGGGTGCCTCTCGCTCAGGTATCTTGTGAAGTTGGAACCAAACTGATGGTTCAGGCTGAGGCCTCATCTAAACATTCCATTAGAGAGTGAAGAAATCCCATTCAAGCTCATTCAAGTGGGCTTCTGCACAGGGCTTTCTGGTGACATGGAAACTAGTATCCTCCAGAGTGAATGATCCAAGAGAGTGGGAAAGTGGGAATAAGGCCCCAAAGACAAGGTAGGATCATTGAGGATTATCTTGGAGGCTGCTAATCAAAACTGATGCCATGATTTCTCATAAAGAAAATAATATATATCAAAATAACTATATAATTATATACACATGTATGGATATAGTAGTTATATATACATATGATATGTATGTGTGTGTGCATGCACATGTGCGTATTTTTCTGTGAGTGGTAAGATAATGAGAGAGAGAGAGAGAGAAGGAGAGAGACAGAAGAAGAAAATGACAATGTACACACTTAAGTATATTCCCTAGCCATTCTATCCACAAGGAGGTCCTGGGAATAGCAATATACCAATATTCCAGCTATGGTTTCTGAACAACCTTCTTCACTAGAAAGAATTGGGACTTTGAGGTCCAAGTCACGAAGTATTATCAAAAGAGCCTGAAAAACCTTATTGTGCCACAAATCAAAGAAATAATCGATGAATGAAGATGTTTAAAAAACACAGGAACTGGCTTTAAGAGGTTCCCACTGATCAAATCTGAGATGTTTAAAGATTAAGATAAATAACGACATCTTTTAAGTGAATTCATGAGTCTTTATACATTAGTACCAGAGACTCAGTGCCCTAAAGAACCTAAATTTATTTTCTCACAGTTATGAAGGCTTAAATCTGAGATTAAGCTGTTGGCACAATTGGTTCCTTCTGAGGGCCACGAGGGAAGGCTCTGTTTCCACTTACCTCTTTTATTTATAGATGACCATCTTCTCCTCTGGTTCTTCCCTCTGTGGGACTGTATCCAAATTTCCTCTTCTTAAACATATTGGACTAAGGCCAATAATAATGACTTTAACTTATCTACCTCTGAAAAATTCTGTCTCCAAATAGAGTCATATTCTGAGGAACTGGGGGTTAGGACTTGAATGCAGGAATTTTTGGAAGGCTACAATTCAGCCCATAACATTTAGTGATATGAAAAAATAAGTAAAGGAATCATGTACAAATAAATTAATGGTATAGAATATTAAGTTATTCAATTCAATAGAATGCCAACTAATAACAATTACTTAGCAGTGGAGAAGGCTAGCGCACACTTTGAAATTAAGTGATATAATTTGACGTTTCCTGAATGTGCCTCTTGAGATGATACAATGAGCAGGACATAGCACCATTTCTGTAGTACCCCTTCCATCTTTGCATATCGTGAAGATGCTCATCAGAAAATAACAGAGCAATTCAAATTCAGATACATTAAAAAAAACCAAAACATTGGTCTATATTCTTACAAAATGTCAAAGTTATAAAAAGCAAGAAAAAAAAAAAAAACCGAGAAACTCTTCTTGGGTGAAGGAGACCAGAGAGTTGTTTTAATCACATGCAATGAATGATCTTGGACCAGATTCTAGGACTATAATGGCCATTGTTAGGGCAATCAGCAACATTTGAGTGGGATCTGTAATTTAGATGGTAGTATTAAATCAGTGTTAATTTCTTGGTATTAATGGTTGTATCTCAGTGATGTGGGAAGGTGTTCCCCTTAGAAAATACATCCTAAAGTGCTAGAGGTTGATGAAGCATCATGGCTAATGAATAATGAAGAAATATGGCAAAATCCTGAATATTGAGGATTCTGGATAATAGAAGATGGCAGATATGCGAGTTCCTTGTACTATTTTGTAAATGGTTCCATAAAGGTGATATTTTTAAATTCCCTCAAATACCCAACCAAATAAATAGTCCCCAAATATTTTTTTTTTATATATAAAACTTCTTTCCAAACTTTACAGAAGGGATCCACTCCTCATGCCTAGTCTCAACCTAAGGAGATCCTCCTGCCCATCATTGATACACCTGATAATCCCTTCATATGTTGTGACCTGTTATGTATTTTGGATGCATATATTAGAAAAAATATAGTGTTGTCTTAAATGTGTATTTTTTAGTTGCACATTTCTACAAATCCCATTTAATGTTCTATACTTTTAAAAATCCGTACTTATTTGCAGCCCTATTCATCCTGTTTGCTGCTTTTAATTGTGACAGTATATTCCTCCCTAGGAAACCACCGGGCTTTTCCTAGCCATTAACCTAGTATTAGACAGTCAAGTTGCCTCCAATTCCTAACTGGCGTAGACAGATCTACAATGAGCTGCTTTGTGTGTATATAGTTTGTAATCTGTGTAAGAGTTTCTCCTGGACATAACTAGGTTTGGAATTGCTGAATTGTAAGATACTTGCATACTTTATTTCTCTAAATACTACCAAATTTATTTCTCAAATGGCTATAACAAAGATTCCTTATTGGCTTTTAATACTGCAGTTTTTTCTTTGCCAGCTTTGTGATACACTACATTACACTAAGTAATATTGCTATATCCAAATCAATTAACTTTTAACTTTTTAAAAAAAAAAATGGGTTTTGTTTAGGTAGTTTTTCTTTGTTCCAGTGTTATAAAATATTGTTTTATATTTTCTTGATTGTAAATGATTATCCCTCATGTTAATATGTTAATGTACCCAGATTACCTTTTTGTATAGAACGGAAATCAGGGATTCAACTTTATTTTTTCCCATATAATGAGTAATGTATGAATCCTTTAAAAAGTCAACATATCTCGGAGGAAAATATGTGATTTTTTCAACAGAAGCCAAAAAATGATATGCTTTAGCAAGCGCTAATAATTTAAAAACCAAGTTAAATAGAAATGGTTAACTAACCATGATAAAATCTTAACCAAAACAAAAACAAACATGAAAGGCAACATCTCTAACAAAGTATTAAAAAAGTTATCTTTCAATTTAGGAATAAGAGAGCCTTTACTCTAAACTGTTGAAAGTAGATTATTCATGCCTCAGATCTTGCAGACAATGGCCTACGACATGAAAAACAAATAAGTTTAAATATTGAATAAAAAGTAATGTTTTTGCTCTGAGTTATGGTTCTATACATAAAATATTCAATAACTCAATTAAAAAATCTCTTGAAATGAATACAAAACATTTAGTATATCACTGGATATAAAATAAATATGCAAAACCATCAGCTTTTATGTGTGCTAACAATAACTAGAAGGGTAAGTAGAACTATATCCTTGGCAAAATAGAGAGGTCGGGATGCCTGGGTGACTCAGCGGTTGAATGTCTCCCGCAGTCCCGGCATTGAGTCCCACATGGGGCTCCCTGTATGGAGCCTGCCTCTCCCTCTCCCTCTCCCTCTGCCTCTGCCTCTGTCTCTGTCTCTGTCTCTGCATCTCTCTCTCTCTCTCTCTCTCTCTGTCTCTCATGAATAAATAAATAAAATCTTGAAGAAAAAAATAGGGAAAATAAGGAATAAATTTAAAATTAAAATAATGATACGGGACCTATATGAAGAACACTACTCTTTTTTAAAGCACTAGTTTGAATTCATTTTTGTTTTAATATCACCTTATTTTCTTAAACCTTTCAAGATTTTTATATATCATATTCATGCTTTGTTCCCAGCAGTACCCTAAGCTTCCACACTGCAGCATACTGTAGTTTAAATACAGCAGTCACATGGTAAACTTAAAAAAATTGAGTCAATCCTTGTATCTTGGTTTTCTTTGCCTATAAGTTCACCCATTTGCCAATTTATACAGAGAAGGATCTATTTCATTTTTAAGTGTTTATTTAATATCCAGATAGTTAATATGTAGTGTAATATTCATATAAGATGTACAATATAGTGATTCAATAATTCCATACATCATCCAGTGGTCATCACAAGTGTTCTCTCTAATCCCCATCACGTATTTAACAGAAGTGTCTATTTTAAATAGGTCGTAAAGTGTCAATATAGGCCCATTCTCTGCCTCATTTCTCCTATCTCATTTTTACTACACTGGTTAGCCGGTTCAGTTTGCTACCATAACACATGGGTTGAATACTCACTTTACTAATATTTTAGCATTTCTGTTGCTTGTCTGAGCAGATTGGCCAAAAAATGCTAGAGGACATGTGGCAGTGTTTTTTATCCAACCATTGACTTCTGCTTTTAAGGAAGTAGCACCTTTTATAAAAACACTAGTGAACAGCTTGTTGCTTAATTTCTGTAACTGATTATTTCTGGGAATTGCCGAAAGAATTGTTGTCACTCAGGTTATTTGTCCAAATGTCATTACATCTTGTTTACTATTCATATACATTGAAGAGATTTTTAAAAGCGAATTATGAGATATAGACATCAACTCGCAGCTATGGAGTTTGGAATCTATTTGAACGATGTTCAGATTAATACCATTTAATATCTTCATCTTAGCAGCACATTTTAACCAGAACTTTGAAAAACTGTTTGTAAAGTGCTGACCTAGAAAGAAGCCCCTAAAAAATCATTTATTATGGATTTCTAACAGAACTAAACACTCCTCTCTTCTGTACTTGCTATCAATTTCTTGTCAGATCCAATTCAAAAATCTGATCCTGATCCTTTACGACTTAAACAAGGCAGGTAAGTTCTGTCCTTTACTGAATTCTGCTTTTTACAAGTGTGTTTTAAGAACACACATACAGTAGTGGATATTTTTAAGTGACAAAAGTTGATGAATAATTATTCTATTACTAATTAGAATCCAATTTTATGACTGCAGGCGCTTGCACAATTATGACTGACTACAGTGGCTAATATTGCAAGGGTTCTGATTTACCATAAAAAATTGCATAAACCTTCCCCATGTGCTAACGAGTTAAATAATTAAAGTACTTTTAGCGTAACACCATGTGCACTACAAAGTGCTTTCAACATACATCATTCCGTATAATCAATTGTAAATTGTCATTTTCTAAAATTGCCATAAATCTTCAGTATGATTCCAAATCATTTTGATCTAAGTGAAGACTGTACTCTTTTGAAAATAGATTGAATCCATAAGACACCCTATGCATATTACATATTTCCTTATCTTAAAGAGATTATGGGAACAGCGGCAGCCATAAATTTCATTAATTGGAGCGAAATCACTTGTCCTGGATTATATAAGAGCGGTAGCTCATAAAATAGTACTGTGACAAGTCAAAATAATCAAACTGTGTTGATAAATTCAAGCAATTCCTTATTCTGACCAGTACCAGCTACATAATTGGTGACAGCAAATGCAAAATGAAAATTTGAAGCCCTTTCTTTAAAAATTATTGGGATGCCTGGATGACTCAGTCGGTTAAGCGACTGACTCTTGATTTTGGCTCAAGTCATGATCTCAGGGTCCTGAGATGCAGCCCTGCCTCCAACTCTGTGCTCAGTGGGGAGTCAGCTCCAGAGTCTCTCTCTCCCTCTTCCTCTGCCCCCTCCTCACTGCATTCCCTATTTCCCTCTCTCTCTCTCTCTCTCTCAAATAAAAAAATAAATCTTTACAAATTATTAAGAATTTGAAGATTGTGGAAGCAAAGCATTAAATCACACTTGGAAAATTTTCTGACTGTGCCTTCCTGTGTGACTGCACAGATTGCATGCCTATGAAGCTGGCTCTGATTATAACGGGGTATGTGTAATAGATTAATAGTCACAAAATCTTTGTGTGAAAACTACAATGCGCCAGGCACAATATTGAGTTTCTGTGTCCCATATCATTTTTAATGCCCAGGAAACAAAAACTGTGAGGAGTGCCATTGTCCCATTCTAGGGATAAAGAAACTGAGGCTAGGATTTTGCAAACTCGTCCCACATTATTAAGGATATAAAATGTTTCTATTCTTCATTTTTCCCCAGTAATGATTATAAATTTAAGGAGTGGGGACTTAAAAAAGGGTCACTCTAATACTGAAATTTGAAAGATCTCCTGAGTTCAGCTGAGGAGGAAGATGTCTCTAGCCAACCTCCCTACTCCTGGTCCCAGTTTGAGTTTGTAGCATTCCTAAAAGCTTCTTTTTTCATAATTTTGGATATTTCCACGGCTTGGAACATTTTTCTATTGCTTTAAAACTTGTTGCAGTTTCTTTGATTAGCATACAGATAGGGGGAAAATATGTAAATAATTTTAGTTCCTGTTTTATCTATGATTGCGAAGCCTGGATGAGGATTTGGTTTTCACTTTTTCCACGTCTCCTAGTAACGCTTCTTCTAGATTTTAGCACAAAATAAAGTGGTCTGAACCAGAAAGATGCTACCATGTGGAGGAAAGCCTGCCTTTATAATGGGCTCAGTGGTGTCACTAGAGCTGGGATGGAGAAGCCCCAAAATCTACATTTATGTTGTTGTTGGACTCCAAGGAAACAGGCAAGTCTTCTACACATATACAACCCATTTTTGTTTTTTATTCAAGTTTTTATTTAAATTCTAGGTAGTGTGTATTGCAATATTGGTTTCAGGAGTAGGATTCTAGTGGTTCATCACTACATACCACACCCAGTGCTCATCACAAGTGCCCTCCTTGATCCGCATCACCTGTTTAGCCCATTTGCCACAACATCCCCTCCAGCAGCCCTCAGTTTGTTCACAATAGTTGAGAGTCTCTTATCACAACCTTCTTTTTTTTTTTCTAAAGTAGATTCTAAAAAAATAAATAAATAAAATAAAGTAGGTTCTATGCCTACCATGGAGCCCAATGTGGGGCTTGAACTTGCAACCCTGAGATCAAAACCTGAGCCATAATCAAGAGTCTGTCACTCAGCCAACTGAGCCACCCAGGTGCCTCTGCACAACCCATTTTTGACCATTACATGCTGTAGAAAAATCATCTTTGTCCACGATATAATATGCTGGCAATTCCATGGTCAAGACCTTAAAATTAATTATAATTTTTCATTTTTTAAAGTAACATTTTAATGAACATGTTTTTGCATATATACTTAATTTTTCTTGAAGATATTTCATTGGGGTGAAATCTCCAAGGAGTCATTACTGACTCAAAGGCTATTATGGACTTTACTAAAATCAACTTTAAATGGTTTTCATGATCATAATGAAAATTACAAGGTTATTTTAGACAATTAGAAACTACATAAAATATAAAGATAAGATCATCCCAAATTACAATAAAATGAATTTGTCACTTAAAATTTTAGCATAGATGTCCTCATTTCAGTCATATTTCTCTCTCTCTCTCTGTAGGCATGCATACACGTATGTATGTATTATGTAAGTGTATGTTTGAAATCACTATCATATTAACACTTTATATATTTGTGTATTATGCCTTTTTCATGTAACATTTTGACATTAGCTTTTTATTTGGGCATTAAAACACGGCAAATCATGATTTTTAATGTCTCTACACTGAGTTATGTTGTATTTCCACAATTTAGCCATTTGTCCATCACTGAAATTTAATTTCAAAAGGGTGTTCATATACAACTACAGCTGTGATGAATACAATTTATGAATATTTTCAGTCAAATTTTAAAAAATTAAATAACCATGTGAAAAAGTTCTATCTCCCTCTCCCTTTTTTTATGATACTGAGTTACGCTCTATAAAAGCTGTACTTGTTTACACATCATCTTTTATCTTCTTAGGATTTATTTGTTTCTTTTAGAGAGGGGGGAGTGGCAGAGGCAGATGGAAAGAGAGAATCCCAAAGAGACTCCCCACTGCGTGCGGAGCCCAGTGCAAGGGCTTGATGTGGGGCTTGATCCCATCACCTGTGCTGAAATCAGAGTCAGATGCTCAAAGCAAGGGTCAGAACCTCAATTGACCAAGATACCCAGGTGCCCCCATTTACACACCATCTGAAGTGCTTGAGAGTACCTTTCTCGCTGCCAGTTTTGAGAATTAAATGACGTTACATGACGTTTAAGTCATTACCAATTTGATTTAGCAAAAAATATTTTTCGTTGTTTTTGCTTGCTTATCTTGAACAGGTGTTCAAATTCATATCAGCTATTGTCAACTATCCATTTGGGGACTTTGTATATTTTAAAAACATGACATATGGTTGTTTATTATAAGTTAAAGATATTAACACTTTGCAAATATGCTACAGATATTTTCCCACAGTTTTTTTTCCTCCTTATGGTAGCCAATTATTTATATACTTATGCATCCATTTATTGTAAAATCATCAACTAAAAGAAACCTGGCAAAAGGTTCAGGGAAAATAGAAAATATTTGTGGAGGAGATGGATCTGAGCCCTGGCATCATCTAGCATATAAAGTGCTTCAGGAAGGACGATTGACTGGAGGGGGATTACAACCAGTCAAGGGTAGCGGATGTTTGCACTACAGGAGGGTTCACACTACAGGAGCCTTCATAGGACGGGAGCATTCACACTAAGTTGAAGTGCCTCCCTCTCCACCTCTCTCCTTTCTGTCACCTTTTTTCTCTTTCAAATAGTAACATTCAATTACTTTCCCTGACTTGAAATTATTTTATATCCATTTGTTTTTGGTGGTAGTTTTAAATAGAAATTATGACTTTTTAAAAAATTTATCTAATGCTTTTTTGGCATTTCTATTGACCATATAGCTTCTCACTAGCATGGTGAATTATAATGATGCAATTTTCTGAAATAAAATTAAACACTTGAAGCAAATTCTATATGATTATGGTTTGTGTCTTTGGCTGGATTTGCTTATAGTTTGTTTAGAATATTTGCAAGATGAATGAGATTAGTCTGTTTTTCTTTTCCTTGTTTTTGCATATAGTAGCCTTACAAAATTTATTGGAAACTTTATAGGTTCTGCTTTCTTTGAATTAATTTACATAAAGTAAGAATTATCATATTTATGAAAATTTAACAGAGCCCTCATATAAAACTTTATGGAACCAGAATATTCTGATTTATTTTTATTTTATAGCATTTTCATGTCTTTCATGAGTAATAATCTGTTTCTGATTTTATAGTATCTCTATTATAAATTTCTAAATTCATTTTTAATGTAAAGTAATATATTTTATTATGATTTTAAAATTTGTTAGCATAAATTTGCCCAAGTAATGTTTTACAGTTTTAATATATTTTTTTTACTCTTCATGTTTGTGTACTTTTTCTGTTTTCCTTATCTAACTACAATTTTGATCATTTTTATGTAAAATGTAATAATACAAAATTATTACTCTGGGATATTATCTAGGTATATATTAATCATATAATTTATGTCTGCATTTATTATTATGGTTTTTCATCTCCTGTTCCTAAAGTGTCTTTGATATTTTTTCTTACTTTAGATTTAAATGATAAATTTATTTACCTTTTTTTAAGATTTTTTTTTTTTTAGATTTTATTTATTTATTCATGAGAGACACAGAGAGAGAGAGGCAGAAACACCAGCAGAGGGAGAAGCAGGCTCCATGCAGGGAGCCCAAAGCAGTTCTCGATCCCAGGTCTCCAAAATCAGGCCTTCAGCCGAAAGCAGGCGCTAAACTGCTGAGCCACCCGGCTGCCCTACATTTTTGTTTTTATTTGAAAATTAAAATGCTTTTTAAGTATATATTTTCTAATGAATACAACTTTGGCCATAACTTATACCTTTTGGAATGCAATATTTATAATTAAAATGTTTATTTCTTTGGCCAACTTTATTTTAAAATTAGGATTTTATTTTCTTTATTATAGCTTAAAAAGACAGAAAAACACTGTACCATGTACAGGCATAACTCATTTAACTTTTTAATGTTTATTTACTCTCCCTGCTTTTAATAGTGAGAGTAATGCTAGATACCGTAAAAAATAAATGTCCAAATTTTGTGGCATATCTCAACATTTTCCTCTCGTTTACGATATAGTCCATTGCAGATGTAATGGTTAATGGTTGGCTTTCCTCCACTTTGTGATTGAGGGACATGGATGGCTTTTTCCTTTCCTTTTCTTTTAATTAAGAGAATTATTCTCTTCTTTTAGTTCTAATATGACATTAATATGTTTCTTATATATTTTCCATTCTTGCGTCATTTTCTTTTTTAAAATTCCAATCTGTTATTTCCCTAAATTAGTCACCATTTTTCTTCATAAAGTATCTTTCTCTGAAATTGTACTGTAAAGAAATCCTATCACCAAAATTCTATAGCAAATTTCTTTTTTTTTATATGCAAGCATGGATCTCACTTAAGACTTAACTAATTTGGGGATCCCTGGGTGGCGCAGCGGTTTGGCGCCTGCCTTTGGCCCAGGGCGCGATCCTGGAGACCCGGGATCGAATCCCACATAGGGCTCCCGGTGCATGGAGCCTGCTTCTCCCTCTGCCTGTGTCTCTGCCTCTCTCTCTCTCTCTCTCTCTCTCTCTCTCTGTGACTATCATAAATAAATAAAATTAAAAAAAAAAAAGACTTAACTAATTTGTAGTCTCTACTAAGTTAAAGCTCCTAGAATAGCTATGACACACCTTCCTATTTCAGAACTATTGTTCTGGAAAAATCCCAAGGCTCTGTCTTTCCAACCTTTACAGGAAAAAATAGTTAATATGGATTAATTGAAGACTAAACAGACTATTGAGCTATAGGAATGCTTTGGGTTAGAGCTTACTGTCTGAAGCACAAAGTGCTAATGCCTCCTGCCTCCTTATGTCATAAACTCTGAATTCCAGCTTTTTTGCATGATCCAGTTGGTCTCTCCCTTTGAATTCTCATCACTCTTTAAAATAGAGTCCAGTTTCTCTCTCGGATACACTTTCTCTTAGAATCTCCGTGTTTCAAGAGAGTACTAAAGCTGCCTGTGATCTTGGAGGGAATCTCATTCCCAGGGTGAGCAATAACTTGAATGAGTTCCAGAGTAAAAAAGTGAATGGATCATCTTACCTGGACAGGCCCCAGCACCATAGCTCATATTTGGTCCATAATTATTCACAAAGCCAGGTGTATTTAAAGGGACTAAAGGGACGCCTGGGTGGCTTAGGGGTTGAGCGCCTGCCCCTCAACCTGACCCCCTTAGGGTCAGGGCATGATCCTGGAGACCCAGGATGGAGAGTCCCACGTTGGGCTCCCTGCAGAGAGCCTGCTTCTCCCTCTTCCTGTGTCTCTGCCTTTCTCTCTCTCTGTGTCTCTCATGAATAAATAAATAAAATCTTAAAAAAATAAAATAAATAAAGGGACTTAAAATGTATGCTAATATATGGTGTTTACCCAACCTTGTCATCCGAATTAGTAGTGAAGGGACTCCACAGTAGCGGAACCAATAGGTTCTATCTATCTATCATCTATCTATCTGTTGTGCCCAAGATTGTGAATCCGAGAAACTACCAAGGAGCTGACACTGATGCAAGTACATGAGGGTTTGTTAGCAAGCTAGAGCTTGGGTCCAAGTATACCTGACACAGCAGAGCAGGGACTTGGACCCCGAGGGGGTTCCAGGAGGGTTTTTATGGGCTGGTCTAGGGGATTTCCAGAAGGGGTGAAGGAATTTCTTAAGCTCTGCTTTCATTCCAACATGGGACTTTCTGTCAAGGGCATTCTGTCTTAAGCTCTGTTCTTATTCTGATATGGGACTTTCTGTCTAGGGCATTCTGCAGTTTTTCCTGTAACTGAAGTAGGGTAAAGTTCAGCTCTTATTCACAGGAGCGTGAGATGGCTGCCTGAAGCTAAGAGGACTGTACTTGTGCTAACACTAAACTTGAGGTGTAATGGCCTTAATTTTCTCGGCCTCCACACTATAATCTATCTATCTATCATCTATCTCTCTCTCTCCCTCTCTCTCTCTCTCTCTCTCTCTCATCTATCTATCTACCTATCATCCAGAGATCCATTCTAAGGAATTAGCTCATGTAATTGTGGAGGCTTGGCAAGTTGGAATCAGACAGGGTAGGTTGGCAGGCTAGAGACTCACAAAAGAGTAGCAGTTCAAGTCCAAAGGCAGTTTGCTGGGAGAATTTCTTCTCGTTCAGGAGAAGTCAATCCTTTTTTTCCATAAAGGCCTTCAACTGATTATATAAATTCACCCACATGATGAAGGGTAATCTCTTCACTTGAGTCCATCGATTTAAATGCTAATTTCGTCTAAAAAACTTTTTACAGAAACACACAGAATAATGCTTGGCCAATCTTCTGGGCACCCAGGTCAGCAAAGTTGACCCATAAAATGACCTACCACAGGACCTGCATATAGGGCCTGCAGACACACCGACTCTGGGAGGAAACTATTCTGGTGCTCTTCTTCAGGGCCATATTCATCACACACAAAGCACAAATCAGATAGTGTTCAACGGGGCCTAATGGACTTGATGATTTTCTGCCATACATACATTTTTTTTCGCCGAAAATATGTCTTTCTTCTCTATCCAGGACACTCTGTTCTTCTACATCTTTCGGTTAGAGTCTTCCTAGGCCCCTTTCAAGGCTGGCCTCCCCTCAGTTTGTTTACTTATTTTATGTTCCTTGTTTCCAAAATAACATTAGTGAGATCCTCTTTGGTTCTCTCATGCCTCCTGGATGTGCCATGAAGCCGCTTCTCAGTAAATGTATAAATACGATCAAAGACCATTGGTACACTTGAATTGTCAGTTTAGTGATCTAGAAGGCTGAGCAATGAGAACTAGGGTCCTATTCTAACAAGAGATGTTTATTTTAGCATAATTTTTTAATGAAAGTGAAAGTACTGCTATGAGATATATATACATAGACACACATATATATCTACACACATATACATATATAAACATGCATGCATATATGTATATATATTTAAACATTATATAATGCTTAAAATGTTCTTATTATAATAGTTTTAAAAAAATCAAAACCTATATATATATATATATTCAAAACCTATATAAACCTATATAAACTCATATATATATATGAGTTTAAGAGTTTTCTACTTAATCTAGGCTTTCTTTTTTTTAAAGCCTTTTCTGTTGAGGCCGACTCTCATTCTCATGCCATGTCTTGCTGTAGGACAGTGATGGCAATCTTAGGGAAAAACCCCATCACCTGATGGCTCGCTCTTCATTGTGGTTGATACATATTAAGGGTGTAAGGAGTTTTTTGTTCTTGTTTTTTTTTTTTTTTTTTTTTTTTAAATAACTGATCTTATTTTTAGGCACTTGTTTCAGCACAGCGCGATCCTCCTTTGGTATTTTTTTTTTCTTATTCTCCTGAGATTTCTGTCTATTTCTGATTCTGTTCCCCAAGCCCTCTGTGAGAATAGGAAGGCAATGAACTCATTTGATTTTTGTTTTAGCAATGCCTGTCTTTTCAGTCAGTAAATTGCTCTGGCCATCTGTAAGAAACTCCACTCTCTCTGTCACTGACCTTTTGTTCCTTCCATGCTTGAAAAATGTCTTATTATTTGTCTTAACGTCTTCTGCAATCTTCTTTTCATTTGCCACCTTTCCTTTTCTTATCATATTTTTCTTTTACACTTCAAGCTTCCAAATCATTTATATATTCATAGATTTTGCATGAGCTTTTCTTTCACTGATACTTCTTTTTGGATTTGGTGCTGGTAGTCCAAGAAATACCCCCGTGTCTTTCTGTCCCCGTGTAGTGCATTTAAATATAAAAAGCTTAATTAATTTTAGCTATTCCTTATTTCTACTTTAACTTTCAAACTGAAGTAGTAAAAAATAGTATTAACTTAATCAGTCATTAAACAAATTTATACTCAATATCTACTGTGATTTAATACTTGTGATTTGTCATAATTAGATTCGACTTTAGAAAAAGTATGTATTTTCCTTGGCTGTTTACATCACATGCTCCCATTTTTCTTTCCTTTTAATTTTCTTTCTTTCTTTTTCCTTCAGTTTTAGTCTTCAGAGGTTTATGCAGAACTTATGAATATCACAAAATCTAATGGGAACATTTTCACTGTAGTTCTACAGGGCAAAGGTCTTTATGCAGGACTCTACTCTCTTTAATATACATCTTTGTCAAAAATGATAAAGGGCATAGTTTCTTAAATTTCTGAATATTTTTTTCAAAGTTTTCTGTTTATGTCAGGAAGACATGTGTGTATTTCTATCAGAAATATGTGTGCATTTCTATTTATTTAAATATAGATAATTGATTGATAGACAACTGAGGATGATAGATGATAGGTCTATGGATACTAACACACAGTTGAAGTGGAGTGGTCAAGTGCTTGAACTGTAGAAAAAGACGGCACAATCAGAGATTTTCTTCAATCAGAGAGTTTCTGTAACTACCTATAACCAATCTATAACTAATAACTATCATGACATGACCATTCCTGGGTCCCCTTGTATAGTGGATGAAAACTGCTACAGCTGAGGCTGGCCTGGAAGGCTCAGGTCTCTTCTGCTACTATAGTCATGTAGGAAAGCTCCAAGTGTCTGAGGTTTGTGGACTCAGATATTTATAATGTTTAAAAATGTTCTTATTATGATAGTTTAAAAAAATCAAAACCAAATATGCAAACCATGAATTTAATGTCAAATAGGGATGTTCTTTAATGTGGCTTGGGGAAAAAAAAAAGAAAAAAAAACTCTTGATATTTACTGTATTCTTATCATGTGCCAGGCATTGGTATAAGAAATTTGCATGGATTATTTTATATAATTAAAAGAAACTGTAAGAGAGGCTCTGTTTCACAGATGAGGAAACTCAGAAAAAGAGAATTTAGAAAACTTGTCCAAGGCCACATAAAGAACAAATGACAATGCTGGATTTGAACTCAGGCTGTCTTTTTTTTTTTTTTAATTTTTATTTATGATAGTCACAGAGTGATACAGAGAGAGAGGCAGAGACATAGGCAGAGGGAGAAGCAGGCTCCATGCACCTGGAGCCCAACGTGGGATTTGATCCCGGGTCTCCAGGATCGCGCCCTGGGCCAAAGGCAGGTGCTAAACCGCTGCGCCACCTAGGGATCCCCCCAGGCTGTCTTTTTCTACAGTTCAAGCACTTGACCACTCCACTTCAACTGTGTGTTAGTATCCATAGACCTATCATCTATCATCCTCAGTTGTCTATCAATCAATTATCTATATTTAAATAAATAGAAATACACACATATTATATAACCCTAAAGACTGGGCTAATATAAAAATTCATGGTGATAATAAACATGCTGCCAAATAGCAACCTGGTTACAGAGTTTTGCCAACATTTCATTTTAATGATTTTTAGGGATTTTTCCACGAATTAAAACAGGCATCATGAGTTTATCAGAGTCTAAATAGACTTAATGTTATACTAATACCCAGTTTGAGTCTTTATGTATCACACAACAAATGTTAAGACCTTCAGAGACACAATATAGCCACCTTACAGTGATATTTTTTGCTTTAAAACCTTGTCATTAAAGAAAATTATAAGGAACAAAATTAATCCTTAATATTTATCCACATTTCCTTTTTTTTTTTCCTTTTTTTTTTTTTTTTTTTTTGTCTCTTCCTTAGATATATGTTTCTATTTGGTATTATTTCCCTTAGACTAAGGACTGTAGTATCTTTCCTAGTGCAGATTTTTGGCAATAAGTTCTGTTTTGTTTACCTAAAGATATTCATTTTCCTTTCTTTTTGATGTGTACCTATTTAGTATATAGATTTCTGAGTGGATTTTTGTTTTTCAGCATTTAAATGCTATTATTTGTCTGGCCTTTACAGTTTCTGACAAAAAGTTGGTCTTAAATGGAATAATTGTTTGCTGGTATATATTATGCCATTTTCCTAGGATGTATTTAAGGTTTTCTCTTTATTTTTTATTTTCTCTATTTGCTTTGTATTTAATCAGCTTTAGTTTCACTAAGTTTTCTGAATATGTGTAAGTGGCTGTTTCTCTCAAAACTTTTGGAAAATTTCTAGTCATGCCTTCATCAACTATTTTTCTGCTACATTGTTTCTCTTTCCTCTTTTGGTACTTTCCAAAATACACATATGTTAGACTCCTTGTCCTTGAGATCTTATTTTTTTTTCTTTTCAAAAAACTTTGTCCCAAGTGGGGCTTGAACTCATGGCCCCAAGATCAAGAGCCATAGTGCTCTTTATTCTCTTGATTTTAATCGTTTTCTCTCCATTCTTCAGACTGGATAATGTCTATGGGTTTTTCTTTGAGATCGCTGAGCCTTTTTAACAGCATCTCTAATCTGCTGTTAAGCCCATGAAGTAAGTATATCATTTCAGATTGTATACTTCTAAGTTCTAAAATTTCTATTTTCTTCTTGGATAATTTTTATTCCTCATTTTTTTGAGATTCCCTATGTGTTAAAACATTAAGATTACATTTCTTTGAGTCATTAAATAAACTTATAATAGCTAAAATCGTCTAATTCCAACACTTGGGCTATCTCAAGACTTTTTAATCAGATGATTTTGTTCTTTGATTTTTGATAACAAGCTCCTGATATTTTTAATTTTTAATAATTTTATTGTTTGCATTGTGGAGTATGCATTTTATTGTTTTCTTCTGCAGAGCCTTGATATTGATTTATTAAATAATGTATTATAATCCAATACTTTATGATATATTTTTAACCATGATACAAATCTACCGTATATTACTTTCATTTTTGAAACAGTATCATTTAACCATTTAATAAATATTTGCTACATACTTTTTTTAAATTACCAGGAAAATGTATACATGAATACTTAAAATTGCGAAGAAGTCACATTCTTATGAATTATTTTTGTCTTCACTACTAACAAATTTCATGAAAAATAATAATGGAAACAGCAAAATTAAAAAGTCAGTATTGGGGTGCCTGGGTGGCTTGGTGGTTGAATGTCTGTCCTTGGCTTGGTTGTTATCCCAGGGTGATGTGGGACTCGATCCCGGGTCTCCAGGATCAGGCCCTAGGCTAAAGGCGGCGCTAAACCGCTGAGTCACCCGGGCTGCCCAATACATAAAATCTTAAAAAAAAAAAAAAAAGTATCTTATAAATTGAGACATTTATTTATTTTGCCCAAAGCACTTATATCCATCTTTCGCTTCAAAATCTTCTTCCTTATGTTGGCAGAGATAGTCAAATCCCTTTTGGTTGGCCCTATTTCCTAAGGGGGTAGTAATTTTCACAAAACTTTCTTTAAAAAAAAAAGATTTCTTCTATTTAATCAAGGTGGGCTACAATGATGAAATGTATTATTTTATAATGTTCTTTGAGAAAATAATGCAAAATTGTGAGTAAAGTGATAATACAGTCTGAACATCAACCTTTATATTCATTACTTTTACATTTTTAGATATTGGCCCTCCTATGATACTGCTTATGAAGAATGCAGCAGGGGTAATTTGCTTTCTAGTTACACATGAGTAAACTGCCAGGCCTAACCTTTGTGCTGCTTGCTAGAGTGATCTGGCTTGCTCCTGGTCAGCGGGAACAAGGCAGCCCCAGCTAATTGGGCAATTAAAATTAAGGAACATGCAGCACAAAGAGATTCTCCACATTCAACTCAACTCAGCATAAAATATTGTTAATTCAACATTAAAATGAAACCTCTATTTTAAATAAATACAAGGCTTTGTATTTCTCCTGGTTGGATCGAAAGCTAATTTTTTTTTATCTCGCTGAAAAAAAAAAAGTTTAGGTTAGATGGGACAACACTGAAATATTAAATTTCAATTCTTTTTTCTACCAGTAAAGTACCTTTCTGGCACATCTTGACCAACTTTCATGACAGTGATATAGAAAATGTCAAAATTCTAAACAGATCATAGCCTGTGGTGAAAATAAATTTTTCAGGGGCATAGTATAAATCTCAGCTGATTCTCTTGCATCATAATACTGATGCTTCTATTATTTGAATTGAGCTTTTTGAGTGGTATTAAACTCTAAATTGTGTCTACATGGTTGTATCAGTCCATATGTTTAAAAGAACATACATGTAAGTATATGGTTACATAACGGCTATATATTATTTGTATGTATATATTTCTAATGCTTTAAAATACAAATTTTTTTTGCTAACCTTGGGAAATATTCTTTAATCTGTTTTTTTTTCCAGTTTTGATTTAATTCCTTGATTCATATTATACCATTTTCTGTTGTATTATTACCACAATCAATAACTTACCTCCATCATTTCTGCCTAATAACACAGAATTTTCAAGTTTTTGTTATATTTATTATTTTCTTCCACAAACCTCCACTGTCTCTCCAGCTGGAACATTCACCAGAAGTTCCTCAGGTGTGTTATCTGAGGTCAGAGGTGTGTTCAGTCCTAGCCAGCACTTGGGGAGATATCTTTTTCCTGGTGATAGGTAAATAAAGTCTTTATAAACAATTACTTTGACCTCTGTAGACAGTGTCTTTGGTTTTCAGTGGTCTTTTAAGTTAAGGTGATCATAGTCTGGATCACAGTTGGCATTGTGTCTTCCTGCATTTTGTTACAATTGTACTCTACTATTCCATGTTAAAAAAAAAAAAAATCTTAGCACATCTAAGGATGTCGCTTTGCTTAGGGCTTCAAATGCAAAGTAAAAGACAAATCGAGGACAGGAGAAAAAGACTTATTTGCATGGAAGTTTGCCTTTGCTATTTTTATACTTTCCTAAATTCGAAGATGATGGTTGAATTGTTGAAGGGCTTGCAATTACAATCAGTCTGCGAGTTCCTATAATTTGCTTTCTGCACTACTCCATAATCCATATTTCTCTGAGTATGTATATAGAACACTTCCTGGCCTTCTTTAGTATCTGCAGCCATTTTAATGGTATTGTTGATCCTGTCAGTGGGGATAATACATTATCTGATCCATTAGCAAATACCACTGCAGGGAAATATTATTGCAGGAAACATGCAGTCACCAATATTTTATATGTAACCATGGAAAGGATGCAAAAAATACTAAATTGATTACCAGAACGGTTTGTACATATCATGAATTTTTTACAACTGTATACATTAATGCAACTGAATAGGACTTCTCAGAGTCTCAACGTATAACACATGTAATAGGCCTGCAGAATGCATGTGCCACCCTGAACCAAAAAATTAGTAGATTTAATTTTAAAAATATTTGGTAAGTATAAACCTGAAATTTGATACAAAAATGCCCACATTGGCATTACATTATGCAATGATAGTTGAAGTTTAGAACCCAATCTCGTTTGCCACAGATACTTTAAGAAGGTGATAGAGACTGACATCAAAAGACCAAGCTAATAGTCTGTAATGCGGAGGCTTCATGCTTAACTTCATTAATGTCACTTTCTGTTATGGGTTCATTCTTGCTAACGTGTTCTCGAGCTCCAAGGAAGAATAGCGATAAAGTATCTAGAAGTAGAGTTGCAGAAAAGCAAAGTATTTTGGTCACAGCTCTCTTCTCTTCACATACAGTTTAACTCGGCTTGTGATATAGATATCAGAGCATTACCTTAAAGTGAGGCAATGTGAAATTTCATGTACTTAACTAAACATTTTTAATGGTGAGTAAAGGTCAACAGCAGCTAAGTTCCAAAAGCCTTGCCGTACGGAGCTGGCAATGGAGCAATAGTATCACCATCATGTACCTGGACACGGCTTAGACACGCAGCATCTCAGCTCTCTCCTGAGGCCCCTAGATCATACTTTGCATTTTAGCAAAGCTCCAGGCAATTTGTATTCTTGGTCAAGTTTGAGAAGCATTTCTCTAAAATACCCTTATTTTGCCACCAGTGAAATACTATTTATCTGTGACTCAACAAGGCTTATTTCTGTATGTGTCAAGAAAATGGTAAGAGCCAAAGTACACAAATATTCTACAATGTGCTGGAGCATGCCAACAGAATTTGAGTAGATGTGAAGACGTGTTATGTCCTCAAGATTGAAAATTATAAACCCTATGACACGAACACGAATTTCTTAGGGAAGTATAGCAGCCGAAATGGTCCAACTACAATAATTAGTTCATTATGGGAACCTAGTAATATCTGGTTTGTGCTCAAGTCACACAGAATTTTTTATTATTATCTTGTTCTGTAATATTTCTAATGATTAAAGCAAGCACAAAATCCTTTACGTGAAAGGTGACTCTAAATCTGAAAGTATGTTAAATGAAACAAATCTGTCATTTTCTTTCATTTCTAAAGCACTTTAAACATTTTTATATTATAATGATTTTTATACCTGGAGTCACTATGCAATTGTTGAATACATTTTTCCATGCTGAAGATAGTTGTTTGGTGTGGGCTCTCTTTTGCTATATTTATAAATATAATTTGCTTTAATTTTTTTCAAGTATTCTTTAGCTTCTAATTATTATCTGTTGTTTTGCTAACATGTTCCAACTGGCATAGGACCCTTAGAAATTCCCTGTGGGTATTTAAACTGTTCATTTCTCTTTTTGAGAGTAAATGTATATGTATGTATGCTCTGCCGAAGTAGTAAACTACAAAATCCTCACAAGTTAAATTCAGATTTTTCTAGGTCTCAGTGACACTTTCAGTACCAAAAATAAAAACAAAAACAAAAACTTACCTATTCCCTCTGGAGGCTGGATAGGAATGTGAAATTCTCACTGAAAAATGATTTACAGTTCTTAGAAATAAAATGTATTACAAATAAAAAACATGGTAATGGAATTTCTCAAACTTATAGTTTTGAATTTCTGGGGAAATTTTCTTGGGGAAAAGGGGGAGAGGAAATGTCTACTTTTGTTTCCAAGTTGTTTTGAGTTTTACTGTTTCTCATTCTAGTATTTCATAATGAAGCTAGATATTTTCTGGCAAAGACGCATCTGTGAGCTACTGCAAGATAATTCTGTAGGACATCAAAGAAAGTAATGACAGCAAGAGTTAATTCTATTTCTAAAAGAAATAGCTGCTTTGTGGAGCTAGAAAGTAGTTGAGGCTACTGGGATAATCTCAGTCAATTATATTGAATTCACATAGGGTGATTATGTAGTTCTCAGTCCCTCCCTCTACCAGCTGTTCTTAATCAGTCCTGATTCCTTAGTTCAACTAATGCCCCCTACAATGCTGATTCTGTCTTGCTCAAGCAGGACTCCTTTAATAATTGCTCACTCATTTGGATCAAACTCTCCCATGACTTGCCTTTCTACGTTTTCTTCCTATTAGCTGTTTTTGACTTCTTTATTTCAAGTATTAGTGATTTCTTGTTGCTTTTCTTAGCCATAAAGTGTGAAATTTACATAAAATGTGAAATTTTCCATGCCCACTGATTTTTTTTCAAACAGCAGAGGTGTTTAAAGAGCTTCACTTTTTAAAATTTTTTAAAGATTTATTTATTTATCTTTGAGAGAGACAGATAGTGTGAGTGTGTGCACATGTGCACACAAGGGGGCGGGGCAGAGGGAGAGAATAGTCAAGTAGACTTCCCACTGAGGGTGGAGTCTGACACCGGAGCTCCAGCCCACCACCCATGACATCATGACCTGCGCTGAAACCAAGAGTCAAATGCCTAACTGAGTGAGCTACCCAGGCACCCTTTTAGAGCATCACTTTTATTGCTATGGTTAATTGCAATTAGAAAGTGAAAAAGAATATAAAAGAAATAGACATCTAAACTCCCATGTAAACAATGTTTCTTGCACCGTATCTGTCATCTGTAGTAGACTTTGTCCATCTGTTTCATAAGCCATTTTAGACTAAGGGGGCTGTATTTACTAAATGGAAATGAAATTATTTGTATCCATCACACACTGACATTTTTTGGGTATCTATTTTCAGAGAATCAGAAAAATAAAACACCCTCCTTCTTCTGAGAACACATTTCTCCACTTGTGTAAGACATTAATTATTTTAAAACCAGTGTTTAGTGATTTTTATGGAAAGGGATTCCTTTACCAATCATGTAATACCAAATTGCCATATTCTGAAACATCCATTTTATTTTTATGTTTAAAAATATAAACGGAAAAAAAAAATATAAACAGTATGTAATCTGCAACTGCCAATGGTGGTAATGAAATGTGTCAATATGAATCATTAATGAGTAGCTGAATTCTCAATGTACCCTGAGATCTGGTACTACTTAGTTACTATTGGCCATATATGAAGTTAGATGTTTAAAAATATTATTTAATTCAGATTTTTAGTCTGAAAACTTATGAGGTTGGTCTGATACAGTTTACCGATATACAACTTAAACTTCATGAGTTGAATGCATGTATTTAAATTGGAACTTTACGCTGGGAACTAAGCAAGTTCTTCTCCACCACTTCAGTCCCCGGATGTCCTATTTTTCTGGCTGTTGTAGACTCACGAGGTCAAATGGCCATACACAGCGTGCCAACCATACTCTTTCCTTATCCGTTACTATATACTTTCCTTATTCCTATTTCCTTATTCCAGTCTCTTTAACCCAGTTATTCCTACATTTTTCAAGTTTATCCTTGTCTTTTCCTCTCCTGCAAAACACCACTTTTTTAGTGATTTTAAAAGAAAGTTAACATGGAAGCAAAATATGCAATTTATAATCTTATGCTAATGTATTAATAATTCATTTAACTTGATATGTTTCTCTTCCCAAGAGTTCAGCATTTAGAGAGAGATTAAAACCTATGTTTATCCTAAGGCACTTCCAGTAATGGAATTTCCAATGATGAAAAAGTGCCTTTGGGCAGGAGAAGTTTTCTCCCATTCACATGCCAGATATCTATGAGAAAGGGTGTGGCAGAGGTGCTTTGTATCAACTTGTGAGAACTGATTGTTAGTGGTAAGGACAATGTCCCTGTAAATTGTACACTTCAGTGCATGGAAACAACACATCAACAACAACCAAACCAAACCAAACAAAATCAAAACAAAAAACAAACATGAAACCTGAAATGCAAAACTAAAATACACATGTACAATATATCCTAAGTAAGATAGATCGTGAAATCTCACTAAGAATGTGACATTTGAGTTGTGGCTAGAAGGAAGCAAGAGAGTGAGCTTTGTGACTATCTGGGGCAGAAAATTCCTAGTGAAGAGAATAACAAGTGCAAAGATCCTGTGGCATAAGTGTAACCTGCTATGTCTGAGGAAAAGTGAAGGCTGTAGGACTAGAGCTGAGTGAGACAGAATTGAGGAGCTGGTGATTAGAGTAGAAAAATAATAAATGGCCAGATCACAGAAGGCCATGTGGTTTCAGTAAGAACTGTGGCTTTTACTTTAGGTGGTATGAGAAGAAAAGGAATGACATGGAAACCCACTTTTAATGGGATCTATCTGGCTGTTATAATGAAAATAGACTGGAAAGGAAGACAGTAGACACAGAGAAACATATTAGGAAGCTAAGTAATATCCAGGAGGCTTAGACTCTAATAGTCACAGCAATGAAAATAAAAATCAGGTGAGATTCTTTGAGAACATATAGTTAGAATACCTGAGTTGAAGGAGAAAGGAAGGTAAGTTGACACTACTACGGTTTTTATCTCAGCAACTAGATGGGGGAATTTGCAATAATTAAGGGCTTGGAAGGGAATGACAGGTCCTATTTTGTATAATTTGTATTAAAAATGCCTGTTAGACTTCTGAATGGAGATGTCAAGGCAGCAGTTGGATACACACAAATCTGAAGTTCAAGGAAGAAGTACAGGCTAAAAATACAGATTGGGGCAGCATCAGCATATATTGAAAAAATAAATGATGGCATTTATTTATTCATTGATTTTATTATTTTTTTTCTCAACAAACATTTGTTTTAATGAATCTCATAATTCTGTGAGATTTTTGGCCAAGTTGTTTCCATTTAAAAGTACTGATTTTAAAAGCTGATAACAAAAAAAAAATAAATAAAAAATAAATAAAAGCTGATAATTTAAAACCGCCACACACATGAGACAAAACAATGGTCCACGAAACACTCTCTTTTCCTTCCAAAGGTTTTCTGATGTATTGGTACCATTAACCAGTCTTTTACTATTAAACTTAAATAGCCAATTGATACAAATACTTCTGAGACCTCTTAGAAGACCTAATATTAGTCACTATTAGAAATAATATTCATTTAGCCTTCCAAGTTTTCTGGGCCAACTTGCTGACCTTGCCAGCTCCAGCTGCCTTTTTGCCCACTGCTTTGATGATACCCACTGCAACTGTCTGTCTCATGATCATGAACAGCAAAATGCCCCGGAGGAGGAGAGTCAGAGAATCTCTCAACACGCCATATCAACAATGGCAGCCTCATCAGATTTTAAGAATTGGGGCCATCTTCCAGCTTTTTTTCCAGAACAGCAATCAATCTTCTCCTTCAGCTTAGCAAACTTGCAAGCAATGTGAGCTGTGTGACGATCCAGCACAGGTGCATATCCAGCACTGATTTGGCCTGTGTAGTTCAGGATGATCATCTGAGTCCTGAAGCCAGATGCTTCCATTGGTGGGTCATTTTTGCTGTCACCAGTCACGTTGCCAGGGCAAACATCTTTGACAGATACCTCCTTGACATTGAAGCCCACATTGTCCCCAGGAAGAGCCTTAGTCAAAGCTCCATGGTGCATTTCAACAGATTTTGCTTCAGTTGTAACATGACTGGAGCAAAGGGGACCACCATGCCAGGTTTAAGAACACCAATCTCCACCCAGACCACAGGGACAGTACCGATACCACCAATTCTGTAGACGTCCTGGAGGGGTAGACGCAAGGGCTTGTCAGTTGAACACGTTGGTAGCAGAATGTAATCCAGAATTTCAAGCATGTCATTCCACTGGCATTAACATCTTTGTGAGTGACTTTCTGTCCCTTGAACCAAGACGTGTTAGCACTTGGCTCCAGCATGTTGTCACCATTATAACAAAAAAAAATTGGCACAAATTCTACTGTGTCAGGGATGTAGCCAATTTCCCTAATGTAGGTGCTGACTTCCTTAGTGATTTCCTTCTATCCCTTCTGGTTCTAGGGTGACTCAGTGGAATCCATTTTGTTAACATGGACAATTAGTTGTTTAAAAAATTTTTGATAGTTTTTTTGTTGATCCCACCACATTTGCAGATCAGATGACCAGTACTAGTAGTCTTGTTGGAATCTATGTGTCCAATGACTGTGATGTTGATGTGAGACTTTTCCTTTTCCATTTTGGTTTAGATTTAGTGGTAGTTTTCATAATACCTCTGTTGTAGTGGCAAAGCCATTGTGAAAGAATAACAAATGGTGTTTAAAATCATGAGACAGGATGGGATCACCAGGGGAGTAAATATAGGTAGAAAACCAGTCTATTTAATAAGATAGACTTTACCCAGAATGTTATAGCTAAACCACTACCTACATAACAGTATCTCTCCTTCCCCCATCTCTGCTTATACACATGCTAATAGAAACAAAACACTATTCCATTGCACATTCTTTAAAAATACCTTATTAATGCTTTAAAATTCAGCTTAATCATCACATTCTCCTCCATTTAACTACAGAATGGCTGAGTTGTCATTTTAATGAAAAATTAGAGCGTCATACATCGATCCCCCTTTATTTAACATATTCCTGCAGCATAATTATCATCTGTATCATCTTTCTCACCCATGAGATCATGAACTTCCTAAAGGCCAGGATCATATTTCCCATGCCCGGCCCTCCCCTTGAAAATTTGAAGACACTTAGGGTATTAAAAAAAATGAAATCCAAATAAATAGTAATAGGAAGTAAGAGGGTGAGAAGGAAAGAGTTTACAGGTAAACAGTGGGAAGGGATGTGGGGGAGGGAGACAAAAATATATTTTATCTAGTGTGTAAGGCTGGCTCTGAAAAGCTGCTTGCAATTTTTACAAACACGGAATACATACTGTATAGCTTAGCAGAACATGATTCAATTTCCTCTTCTGTGAAATGAGAGTGTTGAGCTAAGTCCCTTCCAGCTTTAAAATGCAAAGACTTTATGACTCTCAGATTCCCAAGTGAAATATGATCTGTGATTCGTGCACGTTTTTTCTTCCCTGTGTTTGGTCATGCCTGGTTATCTACGGCCTTCGTGCCGGTGGGGGATGCCCTCACCGCCCCTGCTTAGTCTTACTTCCTCTCTGCCCTGACTTGGTAGACTTTAATGCCATCATTATTTTACACATTATTATTGCTCTCAGAAAATCTATGTCTGCTGTATTTGCAATTTTTGTGTCTGCTCCGTGTTGCCTTCACTTCCTTTTTCACTTTGTTAAGTAAAAGAAAACCCACTAAACAAAATCCCTCTTTTTTCTTTCTTTAAACAAAAACAGAAAGAAAACTTTGACATGAGGCAGAAAGATTATCAGTAAATACCATCACTTAAAAGCTGCCAAAAAAGACATTGGATAGAAAAATGTGACAGGAATTTGCAGTAATTATAATTCATTCACTTGTGGTTTTTCAGAGAGGCTTGCCATTGACTGTTACTGCTCCATAGTTTGCCATATACCATCAAATATTACTTAATAAAGACCTTCCTTATCCTCTTGCCATCTCTTCTGCTTCCTTCAAAGGTCGCTGCTGAAACGTAAACCAGTGGAACATGTCCTCGATATGGATTTCATTATAAACTGATTCCATTTAATGCAGCCTTCAGTAGTGACTTCGTTCTGAAATTAGGCACTTTCTATACCAATTCTAAAAACCCAAAACCTTTATTCTTCTTCCTAGATTATAGAAAATCCCATGGAAAGAATTATTAGATTTAGAATTCAGGTGTTTATGGTGAAGTAAAATAAAGCTCCAAAGTCTAAAACTCATTAAATAAAACATATTAGGTCCACTTTTAAATCTGCTTCTTACACAGTGCTTAAAAAAAAAAAAATAACACTAGCCCATTAGTCTGCCTGTTCTTGTCAGATACACAACATGGAGTTGATTTTTCATTAGAGAGGAGATTAAATTTAAAAACCAGAATAATGGAACGTTTAAGTAATAGTGAGTAAGTCATATTCTATTTGTAACCTAAATCCTCCTTTGCAATTCCTAGGTAATTAAATCAATCATATTTTAGTATACTGCTTTAGCACAAATATGATTATTTTGTACAACATCAGACCTACTTTCCTGCCACTATATATATAATTATATATATAATCCTACCATCTATCTATCTATCTATCTATGTGTGTGTGTGTATATATATATATATATATATATATATATATATATATATAATTAAGAGTCATTTCAACCTATCCGATGGCAGGTGCTCATTGAATTTTTATAATGTGACCAATGCTGCGTTTGGTTCTATAGAACAGTAGCTTCCAAAAATTTTAAACAAGTTTTACAGTTTAGAAATGCATTTGTATTGTGAACCAGCATTCAGGCACCCAATTTAGCAAAAAGAAAGATTTCATAAAAAAAAATAAACTTAGGTTTCTGTAGTGAAACACTCTGATGTTGTCTCTGCTTTCTCCTCTACTCCATTCAGTTACTTTAGTATATATCATTAAAAAAATGTTGATTGAGGCCCAGGACGAGCAGAATGAAAACTGTCACTCTGGAGTACATACGGATTCTGTCTTAGGAAAGTTGCAGCTAGGCCAGGAGAAAAGAATAACATGAAACAAAATATGGTTTAATTTCAGAATCAGTCAAATTGTCTTCAAAAAGATGAAATCTGAGCCAGACTTTGAAGAACAAAGAGAATGTGGCAAAGCAAAGGTGCAAAGGCGAAAGGCCAAATCAAAGGAATGACCGTGCATGTATGTGTTCCCAGGATAGCAAGTAGATGATCCTGGTTGAAATGCAAGATGTGCTTTTGGCACCAGGACATTATTAAGACAAAGAAATTGTTTGTAATTAAATGCTTAGAAAGTTTGAAAACAAGAGAGAGAACTTTACACCTAATATAGGAGAAACTAGAGAGCAATTTAAGGATTTTGATCATTACAAGTGTGTTGGTAAAATAATATTTTTAAAAGGTTGTAATATGAAGCAAAAAACTATACAGACTGTGTTCTAAAGGAATGACTCCAGGGAGGAAGACTCACTGTGACAGTAATTCTGATGTCATGTGAATAGAATCTAGACTAGGTGGTCGCATCAAAAAAGTATATTAAAGCCATTGGTATGGTTTATGAATTCTCTGCTTAGAGAGATGACATACATACATTAGTATTTATTATCAGATTGTTTCCCTTAAAATTTTACATCTTAAGAATGCTATAGAGTGAAATATAATGACTATTAAGTAATTAAATAACTATTACTAAGCAGTATAATAAATGCTGGGAACAAGTGGTAAACTGGTCTCTCTGAATCCAATAGGTTATACATTTATTTATTTTTTTTAATTTTTATTTATTTATGATAGTCACAGAGAGAGAGAGAGAGAGAGAGAGAGAGAGGCAGACATAGGCAGAGGGAGAAGCAGGCTCCATGCACCGGGAGCCCGACGTGGGATTCGATCCCGGGTCTCCAGGATCGCGCCCTGGGCCAAAGGCAGGCGCCAAACCGCTGCGCCACCCAGGGATCCCTCCAATAGGTTATACGGTTGATAGACTTTTCTTTTTGACTCAGCAGAAATTTCTTTTCTTGTTTTTTTAAGATTTTTTTTTTTTTTTTTTATTAATTCATGAGAGACACAGAGAGAGAGGCAGAGACATAGGCAGAGAGAGAAGCAGGCTCCATGCAGGGAGCCTGATGTGGGACTCGACCTCGGGTCTCCAGGATCACGACCTGGGCCAAAAGACCAAAGGTGGTGCTAAACCGCTGAGCCACCTGGGCTGCCCAGAAATTTATTTTCTTACACTTCTGCAGACTGGAAGTCTGAGATCAGGTGCCAGCATAGTGGGTTACTGGTGAGAGCTCTTTTCTGGGTTTGTAGATGGTTACCTTCCTGCTGTGCCCTTACAAGGTGGAGAGGGAAAGTAAGCTCTCTGGTGTCCCTTTCTCTTTTTTTATTTTTTATTTTTTACTTTTTATCTTTTTTATCTTGTTTTATTTAAATTCAATTAGCTAACATACAGTGTATAATTAGTTTCAGATGCAGAATTCAGTAATTCATCAGTTGCATACAACACCCAGTGCTCATTACATTACTTGTCCTCCTTAATGCCTGTTGCCCAGTTATAGGACAAAATCATTACATAGTCTCATTCATTTGGGGAATATAAAAAATAGTGAAAGGGAATAAAGGGGAAAGGAGGAAAAATGAGTGGGAAATATCAGAAAGGGAGACAGAACTTGAGAGACTCCTAACTCTGGGAAACGAACTAGGGGTGGTGGAAGGGGAGGTGGGCAGAGGGTGGGGGTGACTGGGTGGCGGGCACTGAGGTGGGCACTTGATGGGATGAGCACTGGGTGTTATTCTATATGTTGGCAAGTTGAACACCAATAAAAAAATAAATTTATAAAAAAAAGGACAAAATCATAGAGGGAGACAAACCATAAGAGAGTCTTAACTATAAGAAACAAACTGAGGGTTGCTAGAGGGGAGGTGGGCCGAGGGATGGGGTAACTGGATGATGAACTTTAAGGAGGTCACATAGTATCACTCTCTCTTTTTAATTTTTTTTTTTGAGTATGGTTTACACACTAAATCAATTCTTTAAACACCCCCCCCCGTTTTTTTTTTTTCAAGAGAAAGAAAGGGAGAGAGAGAGAGGTAGGGGAGATGCAAAGGGGCAGAGGGAGAGAGTGGGTCCCAAGCTGGGTGTGAAGTCTGACATATGACTGGATCTCTGTTTTAAGTTTCTAAATGGTCCAGGCGCTATCTGGAGAGAATGATGGAGAGGATTGTTGAATTTCAACCAAAGTCATAAGAGAGTAAAGCAAAAGCAGCATTTGGTTGATGACTGCTTCAAGGTGAGGTCAGATACTTCTGCTAAAGTATGGTCTACATTCACCTGAATCAGATTGTTCAAATGCAGATGATTTGATCCCCACCCTGTCTCTCCTTGATCAAGCCTTTTAGGATTGACTAGGAAATCTGCATTTATTACAAATATCCCAAGGATATCCTGAGACTACTCAAGTTTGAGAATCACTTTTTTTTTATAGTTGAGTGAACTGAAGCTGGGGAGATTAAGTGATGTTCTTGGTCATACCGTCAGTGATAAAACTAAAACTAGGATATGAGTTTTCTTGATGCTAAAAGGGAATAGATTTTGTATCCAGATGTATCTGACTATGGAGTTTGACTCTATTTTTTATTAGTTATATGACCCATGTCAGAAGGATTAAGCTTCCTGAGCCATCAATGCCTTTTCTGAAAATGGAATTAATAACATGTACCTTAAAAGTGTTGCTCTAGATTGTTTGCAGGATTCAAGTTAAAATTTTTCAACCACCAGTGCCTGGCAAAAGGAATGCTCCATGGATTGTAGCTATTTGTTACTGTAACTGCTACATGAGGGTTAATAGAGCAAGCCATCAAGGGCTTGGGCTCTGAAGCTAAACCATGTATGCTCAGATCCCATCACTGCCATTTACTGACTCAATGACCTTGAGGGAAGAGTGTTGTGTCACAATCCCCTCATCAGTAAAGTGGTAGCACTGGAATCACCTCAAGGATTTCTTGTGAAGATTAAATGAGTTAACACAAGTAAAGCACGTAAAACAAAGCTTGCCGTGTTCTCACATATAAGAACATATATAATAAGTTCTTAATGTGCTATTTTTATTATGTCCTGACACAGAAAGAGAAAGAGAAAAAGCACTGGGGAGGTCACTGCTCATGAACAGGTTTCTGGATAGTCGGACAATTTCAGTTACAGAAGAGTAAGTGTAAAGTGTGGAGCATTTAAAAGAGGTCAATGCAACCTTAAGAGTCAGGAATGCTTGGATACCTGTTTCTCCGGTATATAGACTTGTCTCCTCGGATTTTCAAATTTAGGTAAGACCGAAAATTGAGTAGACTGCATGTTCCCTCTGGGTGTCCTTGTTCTGCTGTTTGTTTTTCTCAACTGTCTTTCTACTTCTTACAACTTTTCTTGTTCCTTTAGTCTGGGCAACTTTATGTTTTCCTTGAATTTCCAGAAGGCCAGTGGGACAGAAATGCCATTGGTACATGTAAAGATATTTTAGAGTTTCTTGGCCATGAAATAGTATATTTATCACAGTCAGAAAACAAATTATTATTTCCAAAGAGGAAAAATTATTTTGAAATGCTGTAGTTAACTTCTTGTCCATTAAAAAATTCAGGTCATGGCACCTAATTAGGTTCCTAATGCAATATAAGTAACATATCAGTTACTTTTATTTAAAAACATATCTTCATTTTGATTAACATTAGATTAAAGGAGTGAGTCATATTTATATATGCACATTAAAGCAGACAATCATTAAGACCTATCGATTCTGCTTTCAAAAATGGTCTCAGGCCAGTTATTTGTGTGTCTCAGACAATGACTGATGATCACCGTTACCTCCATATTATAAGCAGACCTCGAGATGGTTGTGATAACCTTCTACCGAGTCTCCTAACATGTTCCCCATATGCATAGTGATCTTTTAAAACCATGTGTCTCCCCACATCACTCCTCTGCTTCAAGTAATTCAATGGCTTTCCATTGCTCTTAGCATAAAGTAAAAAATAATTTAAAAGACCTGTATGATCCTGCATATATTTCCTTTTTGCTTCTATCAAATCCCTCACTTGGCTTACTATGGTGTCATGCATCTTCACCCTCTTGAGTTCTCCCTCCTGACGTTAAGACTGGAAACATCTTACTTGCTCTTCATCTACCATCAACACACACAGACAAACAGAGACTATTTTTTCGTAGCTACTCCTATTCCTCAAGCAAGTATTAGGTTCAAACTTCATTCCTCCAAAAAGTCTTCTCTGATTCCATGGAATATTTTAGTCTTCGCTCTTCTATGCCAGCCTAGGACTCTATTGTATGTCCTTACATTATAGTCCTTATCACAGCGGAGGCCAAATAAGAAATTATTTAGGATTTATGGCCCACATTGTGCTTTAACCTCATCATGTTGGAGGCCATGCAGGAATAGTTCAATATTACATTCCAAGTCCCTTGAAAAATGGCCAAACGCAGAGTAGGAACTCAACAAACATTTATTAAGTGAACAAATTTGTGAATAAATAACATGTAAGATTGAAATTTAAAAATTGGGGACATACCACTGTTAATGACACATACTACTTGTATTGACTAAATAGACTAATTCTAATAAATTAACAATTTTGTTAGATTGGTAATGCATATGTGCATATGGCAGTAATGAAATGCATCTCTATTAGTTTCTTCTTATCTTCCAACAATGGCTTTTTGTTTGTTTGTTTATTTCTATGCCTTAGTGTGATACCTAGGCCTTAGTGTGACATATACCAATTGATATTAATTCAAGCTAATGAAAGCTTAAGGAATAATTTGAAAATATTGTCCATTAGTATCAAATGAAGTAAAGTGAATGCAATGATTCTCTGTTAGGTTTTAGTCTGTAAAGCATCTTTTCCTTTTGAGAACAAGCCTCCTCCATCTACTAGATTATCAATCAAATGTCCTCAGTGACTTCAAATCAAGTAAGAGGTGGATATGAGATCAGTGTTAGTAGATTAAGACACAGTGTAGGCTCATGATCAAAACAGAGCCAATAAAAATTTAATTGGAGTGATTTCTATGAACATTTAGAGTCATTCTGAGACTGTGACTACTCAATTTTGAGCTTTGGCTGGTCATTTTCTTGTAAAATACATAGTCTGCCTAAAATTAGAGAGCAAAGAGCATCAGAGATGACAGAAAAACAAAATCACTCTGATCTAGCTGTCCATTGAAGTGATACTTTACTTAATGAAATAAAGTTTTTTAATTCAATCTAATTGAAGTTTGCATTCTAGACAGAGTTTAGAGAGCTAAATTTTTTTTTGAGCTACTCCTTTAATGGGATGTGAGTATACACATGTGATACAGTATTTAAAAAAAATAGATTTGTGGATAGCTTCCCTTGAGCCCAAAGATTAAAGTTGAAAGAAATATAGAATGTTGTAAAAATTTCACTGTAGATTTTTACAGCCCTGAGCATGTAGAGAACATTATGTACAGTAACGTATCCATCTTAAGAAATAATTTACAAAATGTGTACTAAGGAGAATAAACAGAAGAATGAGGGATTTGGAAACCATGCTGAATCAATGTAGAATATGTAGAGTGGTATTATATTTTATTCTAAAACAAAGCTTGTAACAGAGGTCAGCAAAGTTTTCCTATAAAATATTAGATAGTAAACATTTTAAGCTTTTCAGGCCATATGGTCTTTGTGATAAATAGTTAACTTGGTCATGGCAGCATGAAACAGTCATAGACAATACATACATGCATGACCCTGCTGTAGTTAAACTTTATTTACAAAAACAGCTGATAGACTGGGTTGAATGTAAGATCCATAGTTGTTACTGCTTGCTTTGTATTATACTCTCAAATACTACTCCAAATTAGTCACACAGTCAGGTAAATTTTTCTAAAAGTCCTTGAGATGGAGATAGTTCATTCTTGAGTTTTGGGCTCATATTGATATTATGAAAATCTGTAGTAGAACCAATTGCCCCCCCCCCAAAAAAAAATAAAAGAAAAAAAAATTAAAAAAAAGAACCAATTGTCCCAAAATCCATGGTCTTCAACTGCAGCAGGCTATTAGAACATTTTACAATTCTAACGTGGCTTTAAATATTAAGAGCCAAAGATTAAAAAGACTAAAAGTAGAGAGATTATTAAAGTATATGGAAATTCTCAAGATGCCTTCAAAACCCATTAGAAATAATAAATTCGGTAGAGTTGGAGGGTATAAAATCAATGTACAAAACTCAATTGTATTTCCATACCCCAGCAATGAATTGTCTGAAAGAGAAAGTAAAAAAATAATTTTATGTAGAAAAGTATTTCCTGAGGGCTACAGGGTGGGGAAATAAGGAAATGTTGGTAAAAGGGGATGAACTCCCAGTTATAAGGTAAATAAAATCTGAGGATCTAACGTATAACATGGTGACTGAGGTTGATAGCACTCAATTCAAATATAATTGAAATTCGCTAAGAGAGGAGAACTTAAATATTCTCAGTAAAAAAGAAAAAGGTAAATATGTGAGGTGATGGATTTGTTAATTAACTTAATGAGGTGAATCCATTCATAATACGTAAGTATATCAAAGCATTACATTGAACAGTTGAAATATTCTGCATTTTTTGTCAATTATACACCAGTAAAACTGAAAAAAGAAAGCTTCACAAGACGGGCAAATATACGGGAACAATTCTCCATAAATCTCATGATCTAAGGCCATAGAAATGAGTAATTCTGCATGAACTTTTATTCCAGTGGAAGACAAAAGAAACTTTTACATTTAAATAAAGGGGAAAATATATGATAGGAATAAGTGCTATGCAAATAATTAAAACAGATAATGACATAGTGTATATGTGGAGGACTACTTGGGATTGGTGGTCAGAAATGGCCTCTTGGAGAGTGACATTTACTTTTTTTTTTTTTTTTTAAGATTTTACTTTAAAGTAATCTCTACACTCAAAGTGGGGCTCCATCTTACAACCCTGAGATCAAGAGTCGTATGCTCTACTGACTGAGCCAGACAGGAGCCCCTCAGAGAGTGACATTTAAATTAAGCACCAGCACTGTGAAAATCAGAAAGACAAACATTCTAGGCACAGAGATAAATATTATAAGGTCAAAAAAACAAGTTGCACTACTGGATAAATAGAGTCAGGGTACATAAACAAAATGACTGAAAAGGAGAGTGCTATTGGATAAGACTTGAATAAAGGCAAGGTCTAGGTCTAAAGGACTTTGAAGGTTAAGGAGTCAGAATTTATTTCAAGTTCAGAGTGAAGTCAATGACTTTAATTAGGGAGTGATTGTATCTGTTATATGTTTTTAGAAGATGACTGGCTATCATGATTTTCTTGGGGAAATATCAAGCATTGAAACATGAAACCAACTAGAATGCCAGCCAATACAGAAAAATGGACGGATTCACTACGTTTTTGTCTTTGAAAATATTAATGAATGAGGTGGGAGAAAGAAAGAATAATAAAAAATATTAACTATTTTTGTTTTTGTTTTTTTACTTGCGCAAGTGGGAAGGTGGGGTGGATGATGTTGTGGTTTGATGAGATGAAGAAAACAGTAGCAGGACTACATGATGAGGAAGAAATCAAGTGTTCTGATTTACATTTGTTAAGGTTGGATGACACATAATATACACTTAATACTCATTTATTACATGAATGAATTAATGATCTTTCATGCAAAAGTTTTGTCTTCTAATAACATCCAGTTTAATTTTGTTGTTTTTGCTTGGAAAAAAAAAAAAGGAAGGGATTTTAAGAGTTCACCTAATCAAATCTTTATTCATTTTCCAGATGATGACATAAAAGTCAATGGGGATAAGTGATTTCTTGGAGTAAGTACAACTGGTGACTAAAAGAGCCAGATTACATGTAGCTTTGTAACTATTAAACGAGTCCTGTCTCTTTTTGCTGGAAGCTGTCCCATTTCTCCCAGGTCTTCCCCCTACTGTATTGGGAAAACAAAAGCCACTGAAAATAGAGTGGGCAAATAAATCTTCACTACATGCTCATTATTCATATAATGGAAACTTTATTTGACAAAAACTGACAAGAGGAAAGTTTCAACTAAGCATTAAAGTTCCAACAATCCTCGTAATGAATACTGACATTTGTATACTTTCAAGAATAACTATTAAAATCCTTATTTTTGTCATTGTCCATACAACTAAAGCATTGATATGCTGTGAAAACAAACTAAATATATGTTTGTGTCCTAAGGCACACAGACCACACAGTATTTTCAAATCACCCTTTTTTTTAAATCTTATCTCCCAGTTTACTATTAAGTCTATACTACATTAGAGATTCCAAAATTCTATTTTCTACTTCTAAGCTGCCTAATTTTTACTGGTATTGGAAATCTTATCTTCAAAGTTATATTGAATATGAGGACCTTTTAATATTTACATATACATTTTACACTGAAAACTCCTCATACACTCCAATCAAAACAGGGCTTCAAAATTATAAGATTGATTGCTTGGTAAACCTTTCAGTTCCAGTCTCTCTCCCCCCGCCCCTCCTCAGTTTCTTTCAATCGCTCTCTCTCACTCAATCTTTCTCTCTTCTTTCTTTTGTAATACCTGGCCCCCATTTTGTTTGGCTTTTATACAATGTAATAAATACTTTTATTTTCTACGGTAATATTCTCAGGATATTGAATAGTATGAAAATCATTAATGTCATGGTTTTTCTGATTTTTTGTGTAGCTGCAAATAAAAATACTGAATAATACTCAACTTCTATGAAATTATTATCAAATCAAAGCACCAAGACTGAATTTTGGTATTCGCCAATTCCATGCCTGATACGCTGGGCATGTTACCCCAGGTAACTTACATGTCTCACAGTTGCCTCAATGATACCACATTTGGTAATAACGATATACCTATATACAGTATTAAAAACAAAATGTGGCTCTAGGTCCAGTATGTGTCTGTCTTAGTAAGTTGTGGATTCTTTCTTTCTCCTTTCTTCTTTCTTTCTTTCTTTCTTTCTTTCTTTCTTTCTTTCTTTCTTTCTTCTTTTCTGTCTTCTTTCTTTTTAAAGATTTTATTTATTTATTCATGAGAGACACACACACACACACAGAATCAGAGCCATAGGCAGAGGAAGAAGCAGGCTCTGTACAAGGAGCCCCATGTGAGACTCCATCTGGAAAGTCCGGGATCATGCCCTGAGCCAAAGGCAGATGCTCAACCACTAAGCCACCTCGGCGTCCCAGTTGTGGGTTTTTAAAAGCAATTTGTTATTTTTTTCTATACTAACCATTTTATTGACATACTACTCTTCCTTTAAAACTTGTAGGATTTATCATGATATCCTTTCTTTAATTTTTATGTGTAAATACTTCACATCAGTAACATAATCTGTATAAATTCAGAGACTTTTTACCCCCGTTTTAAACCATATTGTTTTGATCATCCTGCAGAGCTAAGATAAACCCCATCTAAATTTGGTTCAAGCTACACATACATCAAGAGGATATAAAGGGCTAATTTCTCATGTAATTTTGTGGACAGTAGAGCAGGTTTTTCAAGCTGGTCTGAAAATGGCTTGAGAGAACAAAGAGAGAGAAAACATATTATCAGCTTTGTGGTTCTATTACAGTTGCCTAGTGGGCTAGGGTGAGTGGTCTCACACAAAGACCAGGGCTTGCTTGGGTTGAATTTCCTGTAGGCATCACAGAGGAAGAACTTGGGCTTTCCTATCTTACAGAGATGTGGAGCAGAAGGGGAAATGGAGTTATGAACATTAAAGTTGTCAACAGTCATGTCAAAACGGAGCTAGACCTTTATGAATTATTACTTTAGATGAAAGAAGGTAAAGAAGAATAGGTACAATCACAATTTTGCCTCTTGTACCTTTTAGCTTTCAAAGAAAATCTTACAAAATGAGGAATGAAGTAAACAGATTTTTTAAAACATTTTTCACTTTGGAAGAGAGTTCTTTGGAACTCTTGTATTTCAGTTTAGCTCCATGATGAGTATTCTGATTGTGGGATTAATTCCAAGAGTGCTAGAAAAGAATTGGATTCAGTGGTGGGTGGGTCAGGGAGGATTTTGTCTAACTAAAGCAAAAACTTAGGCCATATTATTCCCTTTCATCATCAAGAGTTTAGCTTGCTTCTATCTATATTTGTGGCCAGACTAATGTTTATTCATTGTCTTCCTTCAATTTTCTTTGGATGTTCATGTTAATTTAATGTGTTTTAAATGTTCATGTTAATCTAAATATTGTTATGTTGAGGATTGGCTGAGTAGTGGTTGAAAGTCACTAGGCTCCCTTTTGTTCTTAAAAATAATATATTTCTGAAAATAACTGTTAGACTCTTGGCAAGCCATAAGATAATAGAGTGTAGAATAATTTTAGAGTATAATTAAGCTCATCCACAACTTAACATAGCCAAAATATAACAAGAATAAATTAATAATTCAATGAAGGAGTATTTAATAAGTATTCACTAATTGATGGACTATGTGCCAGGAAGTATGAAGAGTGCAAAAAAAAAAAGTATCAGATTAGGTTACTTCCATAAAGATGTATATTCTAAAGAGAAAAAGGTTTGACATATAATCTACTAATAGAGACTGAATAGGTCTCAACCTATTCAATAGGTTGAGGTCTTTAAATAAAGTTGCATTCATTGACTACTTTTAAAGAAGAAAGTATCAATAATATAACAGAGGGATGAAGTAGATAACCCTGGGTTGATGAATTGGCGAGTAGTAAAAGGAAGACCTAGGGCAGCAACTATAAAATTTCCTTGAAAACAAATGTATTTGTGAAAGCTAGATTTATTTAAAAACAGCGGATTTGAGAAATGGGGGTCTTGCTCATTAGTAAAGGAATGTTTGAGTATTTGAAAACAGAGAAACCAGGAAGTTCAAAGTGAGAAAATGGGAAAAAAAAAATGGGGTGGGGAATAAACTGCAGGACAAAGTTCCAGATGGCCTTGGTTCCAGTTCTGAACCAAGTTCAGATGGGTTGGGGTAGAAAATGCCCGTAGAGTAAATATAAGCCTGATAGCTATAGGAAGTCAGTGTCTCAAGTGAATTTGTGAAAAACGACTAGCAATGAATGACACAACAGCTCTGTGTGGGTTTACTATGATTTGTCCCATTCTTAAAATAAATGAAAAGGATAGTTTTTCTTTAAATTGAGAAAGCTGCTGTCCAAGTCTGAGCAAGGTCAAAGTCATTAATATAGTTGGAGCGTTAGGTGAAAGGATCAAGAGAACTCAGCTCAGTGCTGGTATCCAGGAAGCCTGGGCACCTGGAAAAGAATTAATTGGTGACCCAGCACTAATTGGAGAACCGCACAGCCAAGATCATTAAATAGCTGATTTTCTAGAATGTGTCTATTCCTTCCAATTAACATTATGAAATCTTTAGTTGCAAGATTGGTTTCCTGTTGTTGAGGAATGAACAGGATAAAATCTTTTTGATACAAATTTGGAGTAAGACAGATGATTTAACTCATTTAACCAGTTACTTTAGTTTAATGTAAATATAACTTAAATGCACGCATTGAAAACAATTAGTTCAATTGGCTATGTGCCCAGGTTATTAATTTGTTATAGGACAAATATTTTCATCTTGCAAACTTTATACTATAGCATTATTTGATTGGTTGAATTTTTCATATTAATAATACTTGACTTAGTTGTTCTAATCAAAGATAGAGTCAGCGTACCATTCTGTGCATTAGGTTATAAGCCATGAGTTCATGAAATTTTATTTGAAATTGTTATATTTTACATTGTATTAATTCTATAAATTATGTATTCGTATGTTTCAATGCATATATGTTTATTGTTTGTGTAACTATTCACACATCTGCGCAAAATAGACTTGACAGTTTGATAATGTCAGCTTTTATTAATTTAAAAGAATGCCCTTTTACCTCAATGATTTTATGACCTTCAACTTAGCACAGACTACTATCAGAAACTGCAAGTTATCGTCAAACAGGAAAATGAAAACTGAATCTTTATCCAGTAATATAATTTAACATTAGTCTTTGTTTCAATGAGACAAAATAGCTTAGAGGAAATTCCAGGAAGTCAAGAAGATCGTGGTTTAATTCAAGTGAAATTTATAGAATACTGACTACATGCCAGGCTCTGATTTAAGCAAACAAAAGGTTTCTGCAATCACAGAACTCCCAGTCTCGGATGGGAGACAGGAGATGCAAACAACTTCACTGTAATAAAATGTGATAAATATCCTATATTATCCTAATCACACCAATTAAATGGTATAGAATTACAAAGGATGGATGGAGAGATTCGGTCTGTGGACCAGAGCCAGTGAGTTTTGGCAAAGACTTCTAAGAAGAGTTGACGTTTAAACTGGCCCTTGAAAAATCACTAGATCTCTGCCAGGCTCTGGGTGGAAAAATGAGGATAAGAAAGGCGATGTGTTTACAAAGCACATAATATTGCCATTTTAGGGATCAGCAAAGTAGTTCAGATTCTTCTTACAGTCCTGACTGTGTACCCTTGAGCATGTATCCTAGACTTCAGACCTGGTGTGGGTTAATAGGAAAGAGAATTTAAGTTCATCACATGAAAAAAAACCATGCATCTTCTCTGTGAAACTTCCAGAGCTTTATACATTTTCCTGTGGGGAAGTCTGATCCTTTACAGCTAGAGGCAGTGAAGAAAAGTTCAGTGACTTTTCTAATAGATACCAGAAAACTGATAGCCATACATAGGCAATGGTTTCTAACTCCCAAGTCAGCACTCTATCCATCAGACCACACACATCTCACAGTTGGAGTTTGCTCTTTGCTAGAGAATAAATAAGAGGGTTAGATTATTTATTTAGCACATATTTATTTATGCATACTCAGTTCTTCCCATAGAAATTTAGGGACTATGGGTTGTCTTAGAAATATGGGACACATATAATTAGATATTCATTGAATGTGTATTTCTTAATTCCTCAAAACTCATTTAGTAGTGTAGTTTAAAAGAGTAGGATGGATAAATAATATTTAAGGATTTATTACACAATAGGGTTTGTGTTAGATGCTTTACATACTTTTCTTGTGTAATGACTACTCTATGAGAAGGCAACAATATGGTATTCTTATTTTATAAATGAGAGATCTGAGAATCAAAGAGGCAAAATAACTTGTATTAAGCTAACAGGCAACGCTACATTTATCTGACCAAAGTCCACATCCTTTTCACTACACCACAATACTGCCCTTACAGTAGTTCGAGGTAAAAGGCATATTTCATGTATCCTTATGTGCTCAAAATCAATAATACATCATCTTCATGCTTGCCATTTTAGCACAGTGAGGCTAAAAGTTAAGAAGTGATAGAAACAGTTGGATGATGATGATGGTGATGATGATGATAGCTAATAAGTATTGAGTATTTATATTGTGGTAGATAGACTTCTAAGCATTTTATATATATTAACTGATTTGATCCTTACAACAACCCAGTGAAGGAAGGACTTTCATCACCCTTGTTTTCAATGCAGATATAATACACAACAAATTGGAGTTATTTGCTCATGTTCGCTAAGCTAGTAAGTGGCCTGAAATGCAGGCAGTCTGGCCTCCTGCATAATGATGTGCTAGTGGCATATTCAGAGGGAATAGAAATAAATAATATTGAATGAGTGCCTAATATGTATGGATGTATTTTCTATGTATCTCATTTAATAGTCAGAAAAGTGTGGTACTTAAAATAGCACAGTGATTATGGATCTGAATTTAACAGAAAATGGTATATACCTATGCTATTATAATTATCCTATTTTGTGATTAAGGGCAACATCCTGAAATTAAGGGAAGTAGCTTGCACAAAATGACATTGCTAAATTATGCTATGGTCATGATTTGGAGAAAGACTCTGTGCCATTTACCCTTAAATTTTAAAGTTATGGTTATAAAGCCAAAAATAAAGTAAAAATTTGACAGGCACACTGTCTTCTTATGAAGTGTAGACAGAGCATTGAAAAGTTAATATTAAAATATGAAAAAAGGGACGCCTGAAGAGAAGAATGTATTTCATTTTTAGAGATAGAAGAATAATGTTCTTCCAACTAGAAACAAAAGTTCTTCAGTTCCTATGTGAACTGTGATATGTGGAATCATCCTTATATCTCCATTTTCTAGCACAGTGCCTACATTTGTAGGAGCTCAAAATGCACATCAGATGCATAAATGATCAACCAGGGAATGGTTAGACTAATGAATGGAGGAATGAATGGATGGGTAGCAGCATCTTAGAAGTTTAAGTGGGATGTGACTCAAACAGTTACATAGCCCAATCTTGTTATCTTAAGGTAAGAAAATAGGCAGGGACATTCTTTCCTTTTATGCTTTCTAATACACTTTTAGTAAAGTTCTTTTTCTATTCTAAGATCCCATGATTCCATTTTCCAGGAAGGAATCCACTAATTAATTTCTAGGGAAAGCATTTGAGCTTGGTTCAAAAATCATAGACCTTTGCTATCCATGCAGTAGCCACTAACCACTATTAAATAGTCACAGTGGCTATTTAAATTTAAATTATTATTTTTTCAATAAAAATCTGGCTCCTTGATCCTATTTCTAGGGCTCAATAGTCACTGTAGCTATGGCCAACATACTGGACAGTGCAGACATAAAACATTTTCATTACTGAAGAAAGTTCTATTGACAGCACTGTGGTTCAACAGGGCAGTGAAAATTCTTGAATAATAAGCAGGGTGAGGTTGAGATTGTGCCACATGGATACCTTGATAACCAGTCTGAATGGCTTAGACAAGGCAATAAAACTAGGTTGGAACTTAAGGACAAAAAAACAGAAGCTAGAAAGAGTCTCTGAATTTTAATAAATTAGTAGTGACAAGGCTATATCATATTGTGTTCATTGGTTGACTCTAGGCTAGATAACTATTCCATTTGTAGAGTATTAGTGATTTTTGTGCTATGAAGTCACAGAGTAGTACCTACCTCTACTTGGGTAATTAGGGAAGGCTTCTTTGTGAAGTTGATGACTGGACTTTATTATAAAGGAAGAGCAGGAGAATTTCAAGTCAAGGACATGAGGAAAAAGCAGGAAAAGAAATGGCAATCTAAAAAGAGGGAGTAAATGTACAAAAGCTTGGAAGTTTCTTAGAAAGACTACTCGTATTAATATGGCTGGATATGGATATTGATGGAGGTTCATTCATGTTCATGTTTAGATAATGAAGGACTTGAAAGAGAGATCAAGGAGGCAATGCAATGTCAGTACTCACTACAGTCAAATTTAGCTATTAAAGTCATTGATTGAGGGATAATAGAGAGAGCCTGTCTTCGGCCCAGGGCGTGATCCTGGAGTCCCAGAATCGAATCCCGCATCAGGCTCCCTGCATGGAGCCTGTTTCTCCCTCTGCCTGTGTCTCTGCCTCTCTCCCTCTGTATGTGTCTCTCATGAATAAATAATAAATAAATAAAATATTTTTAAAAATCATTGATTAATTATTCAGTGTACGCTGGTTGAGGTATATGAATTTGAGGAAGATCCTGAATGTTACCTTTGACTTATGATAATGGAAAATAAGTAGAAATACTGAATATAAACTAACTAACTAACTAAATAAATAAATAAACTCATATGAAAAAAATTTGTGGAGATAAATTGAGGAAAACTAAGGTTAAAGAGAGTTAACAAAAAATGTATTCCATAAATTATTCCATATATGATTCTCACTGGAATGAAATTTTATTGAAATCGTACAATCATAGATTTTGTTACTTGAAAGTTTGTCATACCATTACATATCATTGCATAATTGCATCAGTTGTTTAAACAATTGAGAGAAATATATATGCAGATATTCATATATTAAGGCAAAAAATTGTGCCATCAAATGCTTTAGAAAATAGCTTCATTCTTCAATTTTCCTTTGCTGTTGTTGATTTACCTACTTTATCTTAACTCTTGCTCTTTTCTTCCTCTTTCTATCCTCCTATCCTTTTTTCTGCGTCCTCCTCTCTATCAGAGCTTTCCTTTGTGCCCTTGGTATTGTACAAAATCACCATTTTGGTGTTCATTAAATGTCTGGATGATATACAAGAATTATTTAAAATAATTTAAATTATATTGGAGATTCTGGCTCTTTTTACATTGTGTCCAGTTGGTAATTTATGACTGGAGAAATAACGACAATATGCTCCTGATTCCTTTTAAAATAACTTTTCATTTTTCTCTTCATTTGTAATGGCTTAAACTAAAATTTTAAGGGGATGAAAACTTAAAAATAGTTTTATTAACCTAAATGAATAAACCACTTCCCTTATAATAAGCAGCACAGTACCTAATCTACTTTGTTAATATATGTTATATCATTTGTAACGTATCAGCTATGTTTCTCTCTGTTGATAATACAAGAATACTATGTTCTTAATATGTACCATATTCTCATCCCTATTATATCTAAATACATATGTTTTCTAAGAGCTGTCCTCTATATCAGTGGATAATCTTAGTACTAGATGCTTGGAAAAATTCCAGAAGTTTTCTTTATAATAGAATAAGATCATGCATATTGTGTTTTATTTTGACAGGTGTATGAGGTTGCCTGTAATAAATTAGCATACTGAGGAATATTCACATATTTTTAGCAATTGGAAAGTACAATTTATAGCATTCACTTCAAGATAAAATATAATCAACATGTGTCATTGAGGTCATTTTCCCATACAGATCTCTCACTTAGTATCCTAAAGCAAAAAAAAAAAAAAAAAGGGCGGGGGGCAGTCACAAAATATCAAAACTGCAATCCAAATTATTGTGTTCAATCTCAGCAGATCTCACAGAGGATGATTAGCAATGTTTATATTTCTATATTAGATATCACAAACAGTTTTATTTTCAAAGAATGAGAACTTTTTTTCATCATTTTTCAGGACTGACTCATCTTTCAGTTCCTACATATGTGTTCATCAGGAAATATCTTTAATGGGCATATGGGTGCAGTCAGTTGCTTCTGTAACACTAAAAATTTAGCAACCCAAACAAATCATTTTCATATGTTGCAGGTGCTGTCTATTACAAGGAAACATGTACTTTGATGTTCTTTTAATTAAACTTTCAATTAAATTAGTTAGCATTCTGCGAAAAATAGTTCCGTTTCCTCTGGTTATCAACCTGTCAATTTCAGAAAGTACCAATAGCCAGTTAGTTCTGCGCTCCCAGTATTTTTACCTTGGCAAGCACAAAAGGATAAAGAGTGCTGGTTTATCTTTTAATTCAAACTCACCTGAAACACTAAATCACACTTTATACAGCAGAGTTTAGAGAACTTAAAAACACTGTAGGTCTCATCCTTGGTAGTTTCAGAATCCAGCTAAAGTAAGTTTCTATTTGGTATTCATTTACATTTTACAAGCAGTAAATCATCTCTTTATAATAAAAATAAAATATTACTTTACTGTATTAACATTTACTCAGATCTGTTGACTTATAGTAGAAAATCATAATGAATTCATATTCCAAAATCTAGGAGCTGCCTCTGGCTTTTCTCTTCCCTGGTTACAAGGTCTTGGATAAGTAGCTTCTTTCTTTGGGTCTCAATTTCCTCATTCACAAATTCAATAAAACTGCAATTTTTAGAACATCTGAGAGCCAGCCACTTAGCAGGCATCGATCATAATATAATGATGAATAAGATACAGCCTGTGTCTTGCAGCACTTCAGATTAGTGAAATGATGCCCATTGTCTCACTGAACTCTGAAATTTTGTGGGCTTATAGAAGCATCATTCTTACTGAAAGTACACACACATACACACACACACACAAAGCAGAAGAAAATCTTTGTATCTTTACTTGAACAAACTGAGAATTTCCATTGGTAAAACAGAATAATGTCTATTAACATAAATTCAATTGGATGTATACTCAAAAGAGAACAAAGAAAAGTCTGAAATAAGTTAACCTCCTGTCTTTTTCCCTTAGAAGTATTGAAGTAATTTTACACATATGAAGTATTTTTGAACATAAATGGTTAATTACATTTGGAAAAAATAATCGTCTGAGGGACTGAATATGTTTTTGTCTTCCTCATCGTGTTTCCAACATGATACATTCTAGAAGAGTGTCCATCTTTAAAATTGTAATTATTATTTTTGATATAATTACTCTGAAGTCTGGTAACCAAAAGGCCTGATTGAAATGATTATTTTCCCATGAAGGAATTAAAAAAATTTATTTTAAAAAATGCACTCCCTGGCATTATTTTAAAAATACGGAAGAAATTCTAAGACATTTTGGGCTGCATCTGCCCATTATGCCAAACACTTTTCAGAGAGTCTATTAGAATGATCATTTAACACCTGTATCACTGCCTCCTCATAGTGTAACCTGTAATCAAAGTGTGAAGCAATCACCATAGCAGTTATAATTTAGATTATAGCTTAATAGCACTGGTTGTGAAGGACTAGATTTGAGTATTTGGAATTTCCTAACCATTGATTGCAATAAGTGGGCACAATTGAGTCAGGAGCCAAAAGCTCTCACTTCTCTTCTGAGACGGAAGTGATGGCTTCCCAGCTTGACTGAACTGGCTCTTATGCGTGAGCTATTTTGCACACTGGTGATATCTGTTGTATAAGAAAAATACCTCTGCAGAGCTTTTGTTCTAGGGAAATTTTAGCAGGCTCTCTTTTATTAGCTCTTTTTGTCAAGGGTCAGTTATACACTTTTGATCTCATTCACATTTTTTTTATAACAGTTTTAACATAATGACTAGTATTTTCCAGCCTCTACTACGTCAATCCCAGATGAATTTAGTATAGCTGTTATGACTACATTTAGTTAGAACAATTACTGAGAATTTCCAATACATTACTCCTCTTTTTATAAAAAAATCTATTTATAATTGAGTGCAGTTGACACACAATGTTGCATTAGTTTCAGATGTATATACAAACAGGTATATATAAATATATATATATATAGTGATACAACTTCCCTGTATGTTATCTATGCTTCAAGTGTAGCTACCATCTGTCACCCTACAAGGCTATTACAATATCATTGACTATACAGCTTATACTGTACTTTCTATTCCCGTGACCTACTCATTTTATAACTGGAAGTCTGTACCTCCCACAACCCTTCACCCAATTTGCCCATCTTCCTACACCACTCCCCTCTAGCAACCATCAGTTGCTAGAGTTTATTCCCTGTACTCTGCTTTTTGTTTACTTATTCTTTTGTTTTGTTTTTAAAATTCCATGTATGAGTGAAATTATATGGTTTGTCTTTCTCCCTCTGACATTTCTCTTAGCGATCCCCTCTACGTCCACCCAAGTTGTTATAAATGGCATGATCTCATCCTTTTTTTATGGCTGTGGATTTTATGAATTGTAAATAGTGTTAATAATACCATTGTAAATAATGCTGCAATGAGCACAGAGGTGTATATATCTTTTCAAATTAGTGTTTTGGGAGGGGTGAGTTCTTGGGGGAGGGGGATAAACACCCAGTGGTGTAATATTGGTTCATATGATATTTCTACTTTTAACGTTTTGAGGAACCTCTATACTGTTTTCCACAGTAGTGGCACCAATTTACAGTCCCACCAACAGTGTACAAGGGCATCTTTTTTCTCCAGATCCTCACCAACACTTGTTGTTTCTTCTCTTTTTGTTGTTAGCCATTCTGACAGGTGTGTGGTGATATCTCTATGTTTTTTTGCATTCCCCTGATGATTAGTGATATTGAGCATTTTGTCATGTGTCTGTTGGCAATCTATGTTTTATTTTTTTTTCTCCATAACAAATTTTATTTTTTATTCATTTTTTTAATAATAAATTTATTTTTAATTGGTGTTCAATTTGCCAACATACAGAATAACACCCAGTGCTCATCCCATCACAATCTATGTTTTATTTGGAAAAATGTCTGTTTCGATCCTCTACTTTTTAATCAGATTGGGTTTTTTTTTGATGTTCAGTTGTTTAAGTTCTTTATATATTTCGGCTACTAACCTCTTATCATATATATCATCTGCAAATATCTTCTTCCATTCAGTAGATTGACTTTTTGTTTTGTTGATAGTTTCATAGAAATTACTCTTCTTGACTTCAAAGAAGTTTTTATTATATTTTGAAAAATTGAGATTACTAAGAAACTAAGACCCTAAAATTTTTCACTCTATCGTTTAACTAATCTTGAATTACCTGGTAGCCTAAGGGAAAGAAAAAAGAGGGTTAAAAATTCACTAGAAAATAAAATATATAAGAACATTCTTAATGCCTGATGTTGGGATATGTCAAAGTATACTCAATAACATGTATTTAGGTAACTGAAGCAAGAAAAACTATTCCATTAACTAATATTCTTTTTTGGGGAAAATGTATATTTTCTCCTTATCTGAAAAATTACCTATTCGAATTTGTTTCACTTATAGATAATGCTTGTTTGGCTCTACTGTGTGTCATTTCAAAATGAAGTTTGGTGGAGCATGCATAGTTTCTATGGGATGGATACCGGAATCAGATAAACCTTACTTACTTAGAAGGAATTCTTGTTCGAATTCTTGCATTGTCATTTATATGGTCTTGGATGACTTCTGCTTCTTTCATCCTCAGTTATTTTATCTGTAAAATAGAAACAATATCATCCTCTGGGTTTTATAAGAATTAAGGAGATAATGTATGTACAATGTTTAATACAGTGAATATAACAGAGTAAGTACCAAATAAATGGTAGCTATACCTACGCTATGATTTTATTTGTACATGTGTGCATCAAATTGGAAAACTTTGGTTTTGCTTACACTGCTACTTTTACAATGTATTATTTATTTTCCTTGGCGAACTTTTTAGTTTGTAAGCTACTAGTCACTCTGACATACTCAAACTCTTACTGCTGTTCTACTGGAATTCTACTTAGGAACAAGCATTCTGAACTGAAATGCTATTGAGAAGCCATCAAAACTCCTGCCTTGTGGCTTGTCTGTCTTAGAAAATTAAAAGTACTAGAATGTGCTAAGAGATAGATACATATATTTAAATATCTATACATAAATATTTTGTTTAATTTAATTTGATTCTCTGTTCTATACTCATAAAGGTAGGAAGAGTTTCTAAAAAAAGTTCAGTGCTCTTACTTTGACTTCAAACACTCAGAGAAACAAGGCTCAGTGCTTTTTCATATTCACTATAAAATATCCACTCTAGTGGGTAAGCCTGTAGAGCTTATTGAAAATATCTTAGGGAGACAGATCATTGCCCACAACAAAGAGAACTACTTAATTAATCCCCAATAGATCTTTCTATTCTGCCTAAAGTCTCTATTGCCACCATCTGTGGATCTTACTCTAAGTCTGACCAGTCTTCTTTAGTATGCAAAATCATTTCCTATGAAATATAACACAGGCCCAGCCTCAGGCCAATTTCTATCCCCAGAGGACTTCTCAAAGCTTTTTTGAAACAAAATTGGTCTCCTACTTCAAGAAAATTCAAACACAAACTGCTAAGAAGATAAACTTTTCTCCATATCTTATACTCCCTGAGTCCTAGTAGTCATAATTGCTGATCCCCATACAAATGGGACAGGCAGGGTCTATTTTTGAGGAGTTTTCAGTTTTGCAAGAATGATAGACTTGTGTAAAGGTAATTATAATGTAACTTAATTCTCCAAAATATAAATGCCCAACTTACTGTGCTACCACAGCATAAGAAGGTGGACCACTAACTTTAAATGATGAAGCAGGGGAATGCATTAGAATAGCTGCTTGATGAAGAATGAGTAGGATATATTTGAGTTAAATGTGAGAATAGTCCAATCAAAATCAAGTAAACATGGCTAGAATCTAGAATACCACTGAGGATCATGGAGTAAAATTAAATCAGGATAAGAAGTTGGGTCATTATCAAAGTGATGTCATGGAGCACAGGGTCAAATTAGAGAGATTAGAGATAGAAGTGGTAGTAAAAAAAAAGTCCTAGAATCAATACAAATGAAAATATAAGGAAATAAACACATGGTTATATCTCAGGTCCCACAACATGGAATATTATGGTATTTAACTCTCCTACAGTAAATTCCCATTTTTCCCCCCTCTGGGATAGGAGATTAATAGAAAAATGAATTCCCCAAATTAATATGAGCAAATTTAAGCAAATAACAGTTTTAACAGCATTTCTGCTACTCTCTAGTTATGCATCCTTTTAGAGTAAAACAAACAAACAAAAAACCAACAAAAACAAAACAAAAAAGCAATAAAATGACCTAGAAGTATAAAAAAATTTAAAAATCTAAAGTCCTCTGGGAAATAGATTGTAGTTATCTTACCGGGGCATTCGACAAAAGGCATTAAAAAGAGAGGGAGTTGGGACCCCTGGGTGGCTCAGCCATTGAGCATCTGCCTTTGGCTCAGGGTGTGATCACAGAGTCCTGTCCCACATTGGGATCACTGCAGGGAGTCTGCTTCTCCTTCTGCCTATGTCTCTGCCTCTCTGTTTCTTATGAATAAATAAATAAATAAATAAATAAATAAATAAATAAATAAATACCCCCCCCCAAAAAAAGGGGAGAAATTTGATTGTAAATGTAAATTTGAAGGATTTTTTTTTTTTTTTGGTTGGGGGTAAGAAAGGGGCAGGAAAAACAGAATGGTGTAAAGGAAGATACCAGGTCACCTGAGGAAGGTATGATAGTTAATTTTATGTGATGACTTCTTGGCTAAGGGATATCCAGATAGTAATTATTTCCAAGGGTGTCTGTTAGGATGTTTCTAGAAGGGCTTAGCATTTGAGTAAAAATCCTCTTACCAATGTAGGTAGGCACCATCCAATCTGTAGCTATCCTCTCAGAAAAACAAAAATGCAGAGGAAAGGTACATTTTTTTTTTCTTGAACTGCAACATCCATTTTCTCTTCTTAGATATCAACACGCCTGGTTCTTGGGTCTTTGGACTCTGACTGGGATGTATATCATAAGCTTTCCTGGTTCTTTATAGAGAGCAGTTTGTAGGCCATTTCAGTCTCCATTTTTATCATGTAAAGTAATTTCAATAATAAATCTCTTATTTATAACTATATATGTCCCATTAGTTCTAACCTTGAGTAATCCAAAAAGATAACTTGGGAGTGATCCCACTGACAAGGGGATACAGATGGACAGTTTGTGGAAGATGCAGAGGTCAGTTTTGGATACTTGGAGGTAATGTGTCTATTCAAGTGAAATTGTCATGTAAACACCCACATATGATGCTAAAGATATTGATTTATTTACAATATATAATGACAGTTGAATCTTGAAAGCTAAGTTTTATATAATTTGTAAGAATCAAGTTTACCAAGCAGTGATTATCAACTGAGGAACAGTGTTTCTCTAGAGTGGCATAGCTAAAATAGCTAAAGGATTATTTTTAATATACCTTTCCAAGAGTTTGGATACTTCTCCATTTCCCCACTCACAAACTTATCTAAGAACCTTAATGTGTAACTCCGTTGATGATATCTATCGGTACCTTTAAGTACTAGGCTAGGAAAAGTTGGGAAAATTTTAGCGGGATTTAACAGAAGTGGAATCCTGGGGCAAACTTTAATTATAAATGGAATGTATAATGGACATTTCCTAATAGTCTGCTTGCTTCACTTGTTACACTAGAACAAAATTCTTACCCCTTCAAAGAGTTGTCATAGAGATGAAATAAGATAATTTATGTAAAAAACTTGGAGCAATTCCTGTAAGTATTTAAAAATATTAAATATTATTTTCATTACCTGGAGAAAGTATCAAAGACTGGTATCAACAAGTCTACACTGAAAGGGTAGGAAGATCTATGAATGGATAAAGGGAGAAGTTGATGTAAGCAGCAGCAAGGAAGAATTTCTTAGTTTAAAGGAGAAGTCAAGAAGGGAAAATAGAGGGCAGATTTATATAAAGGATAAGAGCTGACAATCCAGTATTGGATGGCCCAAACTAATTTCTTTGAATAATTTGTTTGAACATAGGGCAATTTTCATTACCTAACTCCTGGAGCTGTTATTTACTTTTCCTTCAAGGATGTCCTAAAGGCAAGAGAGGGGACTAATTAACCTGGAAGAAGAAGTGATTTGTGGGTGAATCCTATTTGAATCCATAAATATAGTGGCTCTTAAAATATTTAACAAAGAACTCTATTGGAAATATCTTCCTAGAAATATGCTTTACCCAATGAGTTGACTATGCTCATAAAGGGTTTGTAGGTGACATTAGAATTTCCATAGACGCTTCAGATTTCTTTTTGTCCAAGAGCACAAACAAGACAAATTACTTCATTTATTCAGAACCTTTCAGTTCTGTTCTTCCTACTGTGATTACAATGAACCAGTACCATAGCTCAGCTGGGTGGGATATGTCAAAGCAAGGAAAATAGGACTTAAGCACAGATTTAAATCTACAGTAGAGCTGCCACTAGGTTTCAAAATAAGTATGGACATCTAAATCTTGAAAGCTCAAAAAAAAAAAAAATAAAACTTCTAGAATCAAAAAGGATTCGGAGAGAATTACCGTCAACTCCAACTAAAAGTGAAATTAAAATTGTCTGATGATTTCAGCTTTCAAATGCTGATGAGCAAATGTGATTTTCTCCTGGATAAATGTCATTTTTGCCCTTATAAAAGTTATATATCCCAGGCAGAAAACTTTTTATGAGTTTTCTCTTAGTTAAAAAGAGTTTAAAAGTGGCTTTTTTTTCTGAATAGGAAAAATTATATAAATTCCTCTACAGAATCTTTTATCATTTCTCTTGCCCTTCCTGAAATAAAAAGCCACTAAATTACACTTTTCCAAAGTTAAACACTTTATTTTATTGAATATGAATACAGACATATTTCAGTGAGCTTATATCCCAAAGTAATCAAGTTAATAGTGATTTTTAAAATTCCTAGATTTATAGAGTTGGGAAGATTGAGATATGTCCATGCTGTTCTGATGCCCAGATCATCCTTCAAAGAAACCATTACCGTATCTCCACATTGAGAGCTCTGGACTGAGATACACTTGGATGTGATTCCGTGTCTCTGTCACTTAAGAGTGACAACACTACACTACACTACTCAACACTACACTTAAGAGTCTTGAGCTCCATTTAAAAAAGTAAACTTGCTTTAAAACTTAAATGGTAATAATTCTTTTTTCTTCTTAGACTATTGTAAATTCTATAGGTGCATAGACAATGTTTCCTTCTATCGTTCTTTCCTCTTCTCATCCCTGTTACACACACACACACACACACACAAACACAGAGGCCCAATTAATCAGTACTCATTGAGGGGGTTTGCACATTCAAAATACCTAATGTCAGAGAAAGGAGTTTTCAATGAATCTATATTATCTTATAGGTACTTTCATTAAGTATTGGAAGTATATGGAGGTATCTGGAAAAATTTTTGCTGCTTTGAAGAGAACTCAGAAAAACTTAATCACTTCTTATACACAAAAGACTAATGAAGAATGAAATACATAAAATTTAATGCATTTAGAAGATTCAATATTTTCTTTTCCATGTAAAAAAATTCATACCTATTTCTAAATACTGGACAATCTTTCTACTTCCCTTGTTTTTTGGCTAACTCTATCTACCATGAAAACTGAATGCAAGACCTTCAAGCACTTTGAACAGCTGATAATGCCATTGAGGAAGCAGGGCTTAATTAACGTTTAATAAATTGCATTCTTCAGCATATATTTCTCCTTCTTCTCCTCGCTCTTCTCTAATAAGATATAAAATATGAGATGTATGAAGTAGGAAAAAAAAAGTTGTGAAATATGCCTATCGATTACCTCCCAAAATGTCTTTTGACATTGAGAGGCCCCAAATAAACCTTCAAGAGTTATCATTATTTAGGAATAAAGATCAAATTAGTCTTAAAGATAACATGAAAAAATATTGATTTTGTATTGAATGAATTCTAGACTGAACATTAGAAATATTGGGCCATTTATTAATAAGAGCAAGTAGTAAATTATATTTTTAAGAGCACTGGATTCAATGAATCAATAATACTGAGTGCCGATCCAATAGCTTGGGTCTCTATCTGAAAATCAAAGTGAAAAAAGACTAAATACATGAAATAATTGGGAAGTTCACATGCTCAAAATCTCATATGTCAGACTCCCTCTGTCAGTCATTACAGAGTTTCATCTAATACCCCGTGATTATTCAGAAAATAGAGCAACTGGAGTGGATTTGTTTCAAAGCTAATTTGTTATAGGTCTCTTCAGCTGTAATGGTAAGTCATTAGAGTCTTACAGAATTAAAATAAAGCTGCCCTTTGTTAAACACTGAAAAATCATTAAGTAGGGTTTAAGAAGTGAAAGAAAGCTGGTATACTAGTTTAGTTCTAAACACTGAGAAGACAAATGAAAGAGTTTATTTTAAATTTGAAACTTTATCAAATACCCCACTTTGAAATGAAGTAATATAAATACAACCTCAAACATGTGGTCATAATGGATCACACTTGTGCTAGTTATTCCCAAGCTAGGACTTTAGCTACATTATTTGCATTTAGCCTTGCTAACAACTCTGCTTATATTCTTGTCAGAGTTATTATACTGCCTTCTGCAAAGAAAGGCGATATCTGTATTCCCAACCTTCTAGAACATAATAAAGAGGCAAACATTTCTGCACAAAGCTTCTTTGAGCTATTTAATTTACTTTTTGACAAAAGGAGAATGACACTGAGAACTCCAAAAAGAACAAAAGCAATTTTTCATACCATGAAATGCAAATGATAATTTCATCATTACTAGAAATACCATATCTATATATTCAGGAAAATCTCACCCTATCTTTTTCTTATATAGACCTGGTGTAGCTTAACACCGTGATAGCCTAAAATGATAACTTTCCATTTCTTAAAGCATTTTAAAGTTTTTATTTGAGAAGGAAATCAGTCAAAGAAAAAAAATCAATTAAAATTAAACCAGGAGTAAAGGTTAATCCTCTATTTCCCTGATGAATTTCTTCATCATTATATATTACCATTCATTCACCTAATTTTAGAAAGACATGAACATCTTTATTAAAGGAGATTTTTATTAATACTGCATATATATATATATATTTATATAGGCAGTTCTTAAAATCCCTAGATAGTTGGGTGGATGGGAATCATCACAGAAATAGCACATGTACTTGTATTAATTATTAAACTGATAACTGTTACAGGTGACAATAACATAAAATATTTGAAATAAATAATAGTGGGTAGAAAACTTGTATATTAGAAAGACAAAATTATGATATCATGTTTATGATGACTGTCATTGCATTTTCTCAGGGCAATATTTCAACTAGGAGCTCATAAAATACTACGTGATGCCCTACATCTCAGAACACCAGAATTCCCCTACCTAAGAAAAGGCAACAGGGAAGGAACCCTCTGACACTGACATCATTTCCACATTTCAGGCCAGACTATCTTGTGCAATCCTAGAGTGAAGAGGCCATGGGCTGTCAGGTTGATTCATGAAACAATGTACCCTTTCTTCCTTCATAAACAGGCACATTGGCACAGGCAATAGTCTTGACATTTGCCACAATAAACACCTGGGATAGCCCATTCATGCTGCCCTGTGTCTCTCTTAATTTACCTCTGTGACCAGTGAAACAATCTGGTTCTCCACTTACAACATATCAGTGATGGATAGTTCACCTAAAGCCATCTTCTCCCTTTCATATTATCCATTCCACTTGCCTGTCATGCTTATTCCTCATAGTTAAAATGCAACTTATTGTCTTTCCCATTCAAGTTATTCCTTTGGCTTCTTCTAATTCTATGAAAGGCACTCATCAGGGTTGAAAATTAGAAATATGGTGTCCTATGATCTCAGAATAAGAGTTACCAAATCCTGCTTGACCTTCCTGCACCGCATTTTCATTTTTATTATTTTTATTGATCTCCATGGCAGCAATCATTTTCAAGATCTCATAACTTTAGTGTTATTTGTGTTATTTTCCTTCTTTCTTGATTTGGTCTTTTAGAAAAATGTAAGTTTTACTATTTTCAAAGATGTGCATTTTATTGACATTTTACTAATATTTTATAGTTTTCTTTTACATATTTGACTTTCAGCTAGTTCTCTATATTTTATGATACTTATCATTGTATTTTTCTCATTTTTATTGATATATACTTTTAAATTTCACTTAATTTTTAAAAATGTGAATATAGTTGACCCACAATGTTACATTAGTTTCAGGGGTACAACATAGTGATGTGGCGAGTTTAGACATTACGCTAGGTTTACCACAAGTTTGATATGAACTGTTTATAAAATTTTCTTAAAATTTATCTTTAAAAGTGTTTAAAGGTAATAGAACTCTCATAGATTCTCAATTGACTACTGAGTAAAATCCAAACACCCTAGGTCATGCTTGAGAATTTTCTGTCTCACCTCAAACTATTTTCTAGTTTTAGTACCAATGGGATTTCTATTAAAACCTGACTTTTTCTTCTTTCCATGATCTCTTATGTTCTGGTTAAAACAGTCTTATTTTTCTCCTGTATTAGTGTACTCACCTCCTAACTAGCTTTCCTGTTCAAGGTCTTGTCTCTCCCTTTATTCACAACATGACCACCAGTGATCCTACTAAAACAAATCAGATTATTTCATTCTTCCCCTCAAAATCCTCCCAAGGCTGTCTTTGTCACTCAGAATAAAACTCAAGTCTTTATTAGAACCCACAAACCCAGAGGTCTGTGCCTTCGTCTCTCTGGCTTCATCTCCCACTGGTCTCCCCAGCTCACTCAACTCTCGAACTGTGTGGTCTCCTCTAGCAATCTCTTTTCCCCTTTGCACCCCTGTAGTACTCAGCTTGCAATTCTCCGCTGATTGCTCATCCTTTTATACACTCTATTGTATTTACTTGTGTCTCTCTTGCTCACTCCTGATAGCTTATAAGCTTTTAGAAGGTGGAGGCAATTCATTTTCCACCTTGCATCTGGAAAACTGTGCCACCAATATCTAAAAGCTTAGGCAAATATGTATCTGATGTGGCAATAAAATTTACGTTGACACATAATAAATGAAGTTAGAGTGGTTTATTGTGGGCACAACATGACATTATATTAGAATTCAATTTAAATTGGTATTTAAAAAAATTAATTCCACATAATTATGTTTTTCTTGTAAGATTCATATGAAGAAAGTCAATTAAATATACACAGTCTACCACAAATGAAGGAGTGTAGACCCTAGACAAGCAAAATTCCACATATGTCTTCAGTCTTTAATAATTTCCTGAGTCTGCTGGTTTGAGGATGTATTTATATACTATATGCAGCATGCCAGAAACTACCAAGAATAACAGCCTTTTCTCAGATCATTCTGCTCAGATCTCAGAGTCTGGAAATGTAATGAACAGATACTTAGATCAGTCCTGCTTACACGTTGTATATAAGCCTGACATTGATCAGAGTGGCTAAAAAATAAATTTGAGCTGCTTTTATTACTGAACAGCAAAGCTCAAGTGTGTGAGTTTCTGCAAGTCATTAGTTTCCTGCAGAATGTAGCTTGCGATTCGTGCAAAGGAATATGCTTCCAACTGAAGGGCGGATCCAGATTCCTCACATTGGGTGAGAGCTCCATTACTGAGCTGTGTGCTATTTTTATATCTGTAGAAAATTAAATAAACTTTTTTTCCCCCCTAAAGTGTGGGAACATTTGGGAAAATTGACACTTCTGAAAGAAACACACTGTGAAAACTGTTTTGTGTAGTTTCCTTTGATTGGTCCTATGCTATCATTTCCCTATTGGGCTCCAAAAGAATACAGACAGGAAAAATTGCATTTCTAGCTTCTGTTTGAGTTTTCAGAGCTTTATCTTTTAATAATGATAAGCACGTTTGAAAAACTGAGAAGGTATTTCTTTGTCATGTTTCTTGAAAAAAGAAACAAACTTTTCTTTAATGTGCTTCTCTCACGGGAGAGAAAGAGTCCTCCCTTATATTTTGTGCTTTTAGCCCTTCTGCAAATGTAAATGACCAGTGGGCACCAAATAGCCCTGGTGTCCCAATTCTGCAGCCAGCAGCTGGTGAACTGTGTTAAAAGAATGATCTGACCTCAAATGTTTTTGTGCCAACGTCCAAAATGTCACTGTGGCAAGGTTGAGAAACTACCTTAATCTATATCCTTCTCCCCATCTACATACTTACCTCATTCTTATTCCTCTACTGCCATCTGCTTTTTCCTTTTACTTATTATTATATTTGTGTCTCTCTTCCTTGACAGCATTATTTAAGTAAATATTCAAACTTGAATTTTATTTTATTTTTATGTCTTGAGAATATTTTTATGAGAAATGACCCACATTAATCTCATATGGGTATCGAGAGAGGCAGTTGCTAATGGGCCCTGAGGATCAGAATTTCCTAGTCAAGGGTTGTGGCTATCAAGGCTTATCTTCCCCAGACACTGAGCAGTTTAATCAAAGTGACCAGAACCTATTTACAATGCAATTGCTTGTTCCCTGAGGGAGGGGAACGGACTTGTTTGCTGCCTACTACAGAAGATGGTAGACCCTTGGCCTCGGATTCCTCAGTTGTGGAATCGGGTGTACAACCTCCACCTGAGCCCATCGTGTCATCCTATGGACTTGCTGGCAAGGAGAACCAGCATTTCCATGGTAATATTCATGCTGTTGACTGCACTGTGAGTAATCAGCTGTCCTGCTCTGATGTACCATCTTATTATCTACTTTTGGCACTAGGGAGTTGTGGCAGATTCACTCCTCATCACTCTCTTTTAGGCTGAGATTTTCCCCTAATTTCACAACTGGATAATCCTGGGAATTCAGAGCTCCCTGTAGCACTCGATTTGTAACATCCTTTCTTTCCCCCCTTAGTTTTTGTTTCTATCGCACTGCTGTAATAATTGATTGTAATAGGTTTATTTCATCATCATATCAACCATTAATCACTATCACTGGAACACAGATCTTTCTGACTGTAAATTCCATGGGCTTTCCACTGCACTGGGAATGGTTATTTTGGTTTTATTCTAATCACTTTAATGCCTCAACAGTAAACCTGAAGTTTTAGATTTGCTAATAACCTCTGCCTTAACTTGTAATGATTCTTTAAATATGTAGTTGTGTTTTTACTCTACTAGACTGTGAAATTCTTAACATCTAAGTCTTACTAATCTTTGGATTTTATACTATAAATTTGGAAAATACCACAAGCATAGTAAGCTCTCCATATTTAGTAAAACTGAGACAGCATTATCTACATTATTCTTAGATATGACTTTGTTAGTTCTAAATATAGTTTTGATATTATAGGAGATCTTTCTCAAAGTTATTTTATGAATGCTATTTTGAATATATCTCAGTATTGTATGCTTCCCTGAGGGCTCATCAGTATGCAGTCTAAAAATCCCAGGCTGAACTCCTCTGTCAACAGAACAGTTAAAGAGTGTATCTGTTGACACATCGTAGAAGAAGGGATATGGACCTTCAAAGATTGCACCTGATATTGAAATCATGCAAAGAAAATCATACTCAATTAGGTGTTTCAGCCATCTTGGGGGGACTATTTCTCCAGCTTTAGCCAGTGTTTAGTTCATTTATTTCCTTTTTTATTTCTCTTTTCATATTTCCCTCACTTTGATTTTAGTATAGAATTATAAAAGCTTTAATATCTATCTATCTATCTATCTATCTATCTATCTATCATCTATCTATCATCTATCTCTCTATCTATCTATCTATCATCTATCTATCTATCTATCTATCTATCTATCTATCTATCTATCTAAAATCAGGGTTTTATAGCTCACTTGATCATTCAACTGCTTTAGCAGGAACAGTGAAATCATGCCATAAGCTGAAAGAAGAAAAAAATCTCCATACTGACTGATAACAGATTTATTAACTTCTTGCTTGATATTGAAATTCTTCATATTCTTATGCTCAATATAACAGGGAAAAATGAAGCATGACTCTAGGCCTCATTTTGGTGGTGTTGCCACTTTCCAAGGTTGTTCATACATAAAATGTCTTCAAGAATAAATGTTTTAGGGGCTTCTGGATGGCTCAATGGCTGAGCGTCTGCCTTTCGCTCAGGTTGTGATCCCAGGGTCCTGGGATCGAGTTCCCCAATGGGCTCTCGGTAGGGAGCCTACTTTTTCCTCTACCTATGTCTCTGCCTCTCTCTTTATGTCTCTCGTAAATAAATAAATACATCTTAAAAAAACCCAAAAAGAATAAATGTTTTACATTGTCCAGAGAAGAAACTTAAAAAAAAAAAAAAGGCATGAGTTTTTCAGCTTCATAGGGAAGACTCTGGGCAGATACCATCGATGACTATTCTATCACAAGTGCCCACTCAGTGTAACTCCTCTGCTGTAACAGGTTACACAGTTTAAATAAATGTAATTTTTAAGGGTTATAGCTCATTCTGAATCAGTGAGCATAAAATAAATGATTTAAATAATTTTCCTATTGAAAATCAATATTTTCCAGTTTTTATGAGCACTGCATGTAACATAATAAATGGAAAATAAAATTTGCGTTGCACATTCTTCAAGGTCTCTTTAAGAAGCCACATGTAGCAGAGAACTGGTTGTCTCATACCTTGTATCCTTTTGATAGGTCAAAAAGAAAGAAAGAGTTTTCAAAACTGTCTGTACATATTCTGCAGATAATGTGTTTGCCACTAACCATAAATACAGAGGATCACATAATATTTAATTTAAACAGGAGAACAAGCTAATAGAACAGGGGAGTAAATTTGTAAATACGTCTTGGCCTCATCTTCTATGGGATTATTTCTGAGTTTTGAAAGCTCTGTTGAACCCTTATAATCACCAAGAGCAAGGAGGACTAACGTTATAAAGCTGATTCTTTTTCTGTGTTTTGAGTTCTGTGCCATAGTTTAATTTTGAGTTAAACTTATCCTTTGGGTCACGTTAGCTCTATAACCCTGTTAAAGGCCACCTAATACCTAAGATACCAGAGGAACATGGCTTATCACAAACATTTTTAACCCATACTTTCTTTACTCTCACTGGCATCTGGGCTCCAAATTCTATGTCCGTGCTGTGTTTGTCTCACTTTGATTTTGAGGCCATCGAATCGGCTCTGCTGTGTCCAGTATGTTATGGGACAAATGGGCTCTAACCAGCTAGAGTGTTCCAGTGTGGAGACGACTGCCTGGAAATAAGTTAGGACTCAGGGAACTACACTCCCTCTTTCTGGTCACTGGAGTACCATTTTGCAAATTGCCATTGCAATGGGCTCGGTGATACTCCAGTGCTCTGAATAAGTTAATTGCAGATTCTAAGGTACCTAACTTACTCCCATGACCTAACTGAAAACAGGAATATGGGCAATTCAGTTTGCCTCTGAGCATTGACTCGATGATGTATTAAGTACTCTGAACTTCTTAGAACTTCTATGTAAATGAGCAGGGTTTCTCAGTTTCACTTGCCCTTTTATTCTTTGGAGCATCCCTCCCCTCCAGGGACATAGAAGATAAAATTGTTCCTCTGCTTGTTTCAACCTTTTGGGAATCTGCAGTTCGACTGTTGGAAAAAAAAAAAAAATCCCCTTATCTTACCTTCATGACGGAAGAAAGCTGTGTCAGGTTTGGGGAAGCTATCACCATGCATCTGAATTTTGTGGGTGAAATGGGAGTACTATCATTGCCTGGATTTTTCTAGGTTTTCTGAGACTCTTTTAAATACTTCAGTACACAAACTAATGAAGCTTACATTTTATTTAGAGGTGGAGGAAATCAATACACTCTGTACCTTTTCCTAATGTATTTCAGTGAATAGAAGATGCATTTGAAGACACATGAGGTCTGGACTCTTCAATCAACTGTTATGAAAGATACATTTTGGAAAGGGAGAAAGCCAAATGCAAAGAGAGCAGATCAGGGCTCATTGCCATCTTCCCTGAAGGGCATCTTGGCCTTTGAACAATGCTAATTAATATTTTCTCTTTAACAAAAAAAAATTCAATCTTTATTAAACAACCTTCTGACTGTGGAACTATGTTGGATCTGGGGCCCACAGGAGCAAATGTGTAGAATTTAGAATAAGCCAGGGAAAGGAGGTGCTCTTTGAACCAGAATTGACAACATCCCTAAAACTTTATTTTATTTATTTATTTTTTTAAATTTTTATTTATTTATGATAGTCACACAGAGAGAGAGAGAGAGGCAGAGATGCAGGCAGAGGGAGAAGCAGGCTCCATGCACCAGGAGCCCGACGTGGGATTTGATCCGGGGTCTCCAGGATCACGCCCTGGGCCAAAGGCAGGCGCCAAACCACTCTGCCACCCAGGGATCCCCATCCCTAAAACTTTAGAGGCTGGCAGACATGTAGTGCTTCCCTAAGCCCTCTTTAAAAAGTATCGTCTTCCATTCCATTTATGAGAAGACTGCTGCTTTATAAGAAGTCTTAAATAAAATAATGAAATATAAATTTATTTTTAAATTTTAAAGGAAAAAGAATTTGCACTATTTTGCAGGAATATTGGATTGTTTGCATTTATATTTGCTGTGCCACTAAGATATGTAACTGGTTAGCCAGAAATACAACTAAAAAAAAGAAAGATTATCTATCAAAGCATATGGAATTCTTAAATTGTCTAAACCAAAACAGCATAGAAACACACTCTATATTCCTTCACACCTACCTATATTCAGAAATTATATTCAATACATACTTATATGCATATACATATTCATATATACATATATATTCCTATGTGTGCCTATGTGTAAATGTATGTACATATAATTATTGAAGCACACAAATGAGGAAACAATTGCACCACACAACAATAATACATACTTCTCAAATTTTTTATTTCAGCTAAAGATGGTGGTAGGAACTTATGATATTTTAGAATTTATTCTTAACTCTGCATTCCTTTTAAAACTAAGTTTTTTATATCTTGTTTAAAATATATATATTTTATATCCCATTTTAAATATATATATATATTGGGCTACACTTGGGAAGGAGTAAGATCTGTCGCTGCATTTTCCTGGGACGTCAGATCCTACATTTTCTTCTGTAAGATCAGTGTTTATAAATCCCTTGCTTTCTAAGCAAGCACTTAACAGACATCATATCTTGAAACATCACAATATTCTGGTGAGGGTAAAAAGGAGCAAATAGCATTCTTCTCACTGATCAGAATCTGAGACTTTTGGTTGAGCTACTGAAACACGGTGACGCCTGTCTGAAAACACACAGTGAACTTAGAACAATAATTATAAGCCAGGGACAGTCTCCTCACTGCTATGATTGGCAACTGGTTTCTCAGTGCAACTGAATGTCCTTTACCTTTTTCTGAGGGGGTATGAGAGATGGAACATTTATGATAAAAATAGGTACATATTTCTTCCAGCAATACCCTTACAGGTTAATGTGAATTTTATTTGCACGCTCGAATTCCTCAGTCAGATTTAAGCGGCCCACAGCCTAAACAACAACAAAAAATAACATTCATCATATTTCTGCTTGAATTTTATTTTCCCAAAGCCCTTCTCTTTCTACCTGAGTCAAACTGTGTCAACCAAGATGACAAATTATTTTTCTTTTGTTTGGCCACCCTCAATATATATCTGTAATCATGTACAGTTTTTTTTTCTCGGAACGCTATGACATTTCCATGTGATTTGTTTTCTGAGTAAAAGGACTCTTTTATTATGAAAAGGGTTACTACCAGGGTTAGCAATATTAATGCATAATGTCATACGTGGTTGTTTGGACATTATAGTGGAGGCTGCTTACAGCTGCCCTGAGTGTTTATTGTTGGCTGTGAATTAATCTGCTGTTCTAATGTGACATGTTCAGTGAAATGACATGGATCACTGGCTGGTTCAAGGTCCCTGTATAACAATATGAGGTAAATAAAAAATATTTCTTCCCAATCTAAAATGTTCCTAAGCTTCATCCCTATTAAAAACACGTGGAGTGTTGAGTAAAATCCCTCTTACCAACACACCATAATGATATTTAGTACTTCTTATAGCCAGTTGCTAATAACCCCTCCCACACTGGGAAGAATAACACCATGTTGAGTTTCATAAAAATCTAGTTTCCTTGAGGTACACTCAGCTGGCACTTTCTCCTGAGGCTCATTTAAAGTTTTATGCCTTTTCTAAAATTCCAATAGTTTGATGACAGTGCATGTGGTTGTTCAAACTTGTTTCTATTTATCACTTTCACAAATTCACTATGTATGTGGGATTCAACTTAAATCTTAAGCAGAGACATGGGTTGTTAAGTATTAAAATTATGTAAAGCATTGTTTTCATAATTTCGGTGGTTCCCTTAAAAACAGACATAAGGATTGAATATGGGGCAAACAGAGTGAGCTTTACTGTAGCAGAAGCAGCTCACCTCTTCTTTTTTATATTGAACTTTCACTTAGGATTTCATGAGAAGAGGTTTATGAATATGCTCCACTGGTGGATGATCTGGGCTACTTTACCCTCTTTGAGGCACACTAAATAAACCAGGTGTGTGCCAGAGATTTCTGTTTTCATCTCTGCATTAATAGCATGAGACTCACCATACCTTTCTCTAATGTTGTCAGGAGAGCTGAACGTAAAAATTTTTGCTTTGCAAAAGGTTACTCGTGATTACTCATGTTTTTATTAAATGCCCATGATTGCTTACTAATAAACTCAGTTTGTATGGCAGCCACTCGTGGGAATTCTGAAATGCAGAAATTTGAATTTATGTAATTGACAATGTAAGATTAGTCCAGTTGTTAAACTCATTTTCTTAGAGCATTTGACCATGTAGGTCCTTGAGCAAATTGCTGGCCTTTTCTAAGGCCCTTTTTTCCCACCTGTCATGAAGGAAAAAACAAACTGCTAATCTCAGGGGTGGTTTTGGTATGAAATGAGATGATAGCTGTGGAGTAAGCACAGTGCCTGGCATAGTAAGTAAGCATAGTAATCAATATGTGTTTACTGTTGTCACTACCATTATTATTTACATTCCTTTTGTAAACCTGTCAGTAAATTCACCCCTGATTATTTATTGTTTGTGTAGAATAAGGAAATGCTTTAAACGGAGAAAGTATGAAAATATGACTTTGAAAGAACCCAGTCTTACTGGCTGTGTTGCTCTTTTTTAATTTTTTTTTTAACTTTTACTGAGATCATAACAAACTCATCTGAGTCATTATGATCTCACGAGTAGTATATGAGACGCTTCCATTGAAATTTCACTGAAATCTTAATGCAACCATTATGGTTCTTCCATTGAAATCATAATCATATGTTCTGAAGCCATCATGGTGTATCGTGTCAATGCATACTAAGGGAGTCCTCGTGCACAGACCATTGACATGATAGACTATAATGGCTCTTTCAGAGCTGCTATGGTCCACTGTGTCAATGCATACTGAGGGAGCCCTTAACGCACTGATCCGAGCCCACACAGTACTTCTCCACTATGGCGAGGGGGATAGTCTTATGAATATTTTGATGAAAAGCTGGCTGCTGGATTTTCATTCATTTTTAATAAGCTTCACAGTGATACAGTGATTAGTGTGCATCATGCTAGTGTATGGCTCAGGCTTTATTTAAGAACACGTAACGGTTGTTATCCTCCCAAGATGCAAAGCAACTTAGGTCAGTCGCCTGTATCAAGGACGAGAGCACCTTGTGGGGTTCATTGGTAACCTGCTTCAGTGCAGTCTCCCAACCTAATAACCCCAGAATTGCTGCCAACCACTAATGAAAGCGGCAGAAAGTACTTCCTCATTATTTCTGAACAATATATCTCTGCTTGTGATTTATTTCTGAGAATTCTGGATCACAAAAAAAAAAAAATGAAGTGTTTTCTAAATTCATTTCTAAATGGAGAAGGGAAATTCAAATACATTCTCAGGAAACATTAAAAGTGTTAAGAACAAAATGTAGTCATTTTACAAAGTCTTAATTATCCATCCATGACCATATGAATCCTTTTTCTTCACAGTGAAGGAAACTAAGTGTTGGGTTGTACAGATGGACACTCATATCGTCCTAATTTTTTAACTTCACTCGCTTACATAAAAAGCTATAGCCACCTTTAAGTGTTTTATAATTAACTAAACTTATTAAGCAATTAGGGAATCCAATTTAAAAGATAACTCCAAGACTGGAGGGCCAATAAAATTAGAAAATGCTTTGCAGAATTTTAGCACTTGTTTCTTCTCGAGGCTTGACCTTGTCCAAGTTTGACGTTGCTCTTGTCCACTAAGATATATTTCTTTTTTGCTTCTTTCTCTTTATGTCGCATTTCTAAACTATTCACTTATTTTTGCCCTCAGCTGATGTCAGATCATTTTTTTAAAGTGTTAACTTACAACTGCAGTTACCTCTATATGATATAGTCTGTTATTAGCCCTTCAAGGAATACAGTACTCTCATATGGAAATAAAGCCTTATAATCTAATTCCTTAAACACCCAAAGAAATTAAAGTCAAATATAATATATATATTTTTACATAAAAATATATATTTAAAAAAAATATATATATATATATTCTGTCAAGAATGCTCTTTGCTATCACCCATGTGACAGATCAGTTTTGGTTTTGTTTGAAAAGCTTTCTATGACTAGATTCATCAGTGGCCCAAAAGAAGTAGAAATAAAGCTAATAATAATGAAATAACAATTACTAGAAAAATAAAAATTTAATAAGATAAAATAACAATTATAGCTAGGACCTATATGCCACTTATTCTCTATCCATCCCACCAGATCCATTCTCCCCTTTCTCTTCTCTTCTGTATGTCATGGTGAATTGAACCTTAATGGTTTCATCAGTATGGCTTCCTTGGTCTTTGGTATCCAGTTGGTTACAGTTGATGAGGATTATAAGCAAGACTTAAGAGGGAATGGGAAGGCAGTATGTTGCTTTTTTTTCTGCTCCCTACTCCTTCAACTCAGTAGTCTGGCAGAGGCTGAGAGTCACTCCCCAGGCTCTGAGAAATCACACGTATTGGTAGGAATTACTTTCTGCTTTTGCTAGTCATGGGGTACCTTAACACGTATTGTTGGTTCCTTTACCCTGAAACACACACATATAAAGCTGTGTATTAGACATGCATGTCTAGTAGATGGCAGATGGCAGTGGTCTGCCACATGGGTAAATGGTCCCATCATTAAAGTTACTCAATTAAATCCTTTGAGTAGATATCCAAGGAGACTTACAGAAGCACATTTTAATAATCCACCTCCAATAGTAATGAGCAAAAGTAAACTGCAGCAATACAGGAAGGACAGGATCATTAAGGTCTTGGACCTTGCAGAAATGATAACTTCGGTCACTCCACTGCGTAAAGAATCCACACCAGTTGAGATGTTCACAAAGTGTAAAGGAAACATAAAAGAGATGATGTAAGAAGGAATCGGTGGTTATCAGTTTAGGCTTTATAACCTACTATCATAGGTACTGTATTTTATGTACAGCTGTGTTTTATGTTGTGTTGTTTCTTTAGTTCGTTTCTCTGTCTTTATATATGAAAAGTATTGACTAAGGCTCATGTTCTAATTTATGTTCTAGATGGCAACATGACTCAATTGACATCATCCTGTGATGATATGATGGCTGATAGGAACTCTTTGGGCATGAAATATATTCATCCAAGTAAAAAACAAAAATGGATGCTGAATGTCAAAAGGAGTAGAAGAATATTCTTGTTGTAAAAATTTGTTCCCTTCTCTCCCTCCTCATTCGACCTCTGCTCTGTGCTCTGTGCTCTGAGCTCCAGGCAGCAGCCTGATAAGGGTGGAACTGTTGGGCTCCTTGGTGTTCCTTGGATTCAATCAATGCAAAGCCCTGGCGGGTGATGGTAGAAGGAAGTAGAGAACACTTTCCTTGTCCACACCACAGCTCCAGGCACTGTGATTGTTAGTTCCTCTCTTTCCTCATCAAGCTAAGATGTAGCAATGACCCCCTACTGTTGGCAGTCCATGAATGTCTCAGATTCCTCATTTGCTCTCTAAACTTTCCACATCTCTCTTTTTTTTTTAATTTTTTTTATTTATTTATGATAGGCACAAGGTGAGAGAGAAAGAGAGGCAGAGACACAGGCAGAGGGAGAAGCAGGCTCCATGCACCGGGAGCCCGATGTGGGATTCGATCCCGGGTCTCCAGGATCGCGCCCTGGGCCAAAGGCAGGCGCCAAACCGCTGCGCCACCCAGGGATCCTCCACATATCTCTTTAAAAAGATTATTTATTAACTTCTCTCTAGTTAAACACATCTCAGTGGGGTGGGTGTTTTGTTTTGATTGCTTGTTGGGCCCATAATTAATACAACGTATTGGCCATTGATAGGTCAGGCCAACAACTTTTCCAAATTTGTTACATGCATTATCTTACTCTTCACAACTTGATAAGTTAAGAACTACTCTTTCTCTCTTTAAAAAAAAAAAAAAAAAAATTTATCCATGAGAGACAGAGAGAGAGAGAGAGAGAGAGAGAGAGGCAGAGACATAGGCAGAGGGAGAATCAGGCTCCACGCAGGAAGCCCGATTCCAAACTTGATGCTGGACTCCAGGGCCACGCCCTGAGCCAAAGGCAGATGCTCAACCTCTGAGCCACCCAGGTGTCCCAAGAACTACTCTTCTCCCGTTTTATTTATGACGAAAATGAGCCATAGATAGCAACTGTCTTGCCCAATATCGCACGGGAAAGTAAGTGGTTATAGCTAAGATCGAATCAGGATAATCTGACTCAAGCCTATAATTTGGGGGCTTGGGGTACCTGGGTGGCTCCCCAGTTGGGCATCTTCCTTCCACTCGGGGAGTGATCCCAGGATCCAAAATCAGGTCCTCAATCAGGCTCCTTGTGGGAAGCCTACTTCTCCCTCTGCCTGTGTCTCTGTCTCTCTCTCTCTCTCTCTCTCTCTCTGTCTCTCGTGAATAGATATGTAAAATCTTTAAAAAAAATAATAATAATTTGGGTGCTTATAAAAATATTTTAGAGACATGTAGATTTCATGTAGATTAATTGTCCATTAGATATGGGAAAATCTACTTATAAAAAATAAAAATAGGAAAAGAACTGAAGCCTCTGGATTGAAATTCTTTCTACCAACAAATATGGACACTGAAAAACCTTCACAGTACGTAAAATATAAGAACTTTAACATACCAGTTTTGTATCTTATAACAGTCCAAGTTCTTTGATTGAATAAACGAAACTTCAACTTTTAGAATATTCAAATTTGTAGTCAGAACTCCTTTTCTGAAAACTCATTTTTGTTCTGAATTTGGTGACAATTTTCTACACTCCTTCCTTCAGTTTCTCCCGACGTTCGCTATGTTCTGTCTCTTAATTCCATACCAGAATTCAAATCATTAGAGTCCCTGTCTTTACCTTGGAGCCTCTCCTGTTCTTTCTTCTGCTTTTCTCTCTTGTCCTCTCTTTCTTTCTCTGTCATTTTAATTTTATATTTTTGCATTAGTTTTTCTTGCAAAATATGTTTGGTTACAGGTTTATCCATCAAAGTAAATAGCTAGTGTGGATTTACCTGGCAGATTTGGCCTGGCTGTGGTCTGGTAGTTGATTTTGAATATTCATAATCTGGAATTCTGCAAATAAAACTTAGTAAAAAAAAAAGTCATCAATCACTAGAAAGAGTGAGGATTTAAAAACAAAAATAGGAGCTAAGTATCTGGACCACCGAGATCTGCTGTCTACTAGACATGCGCCTATAGGACACAATTTTTCTGTTAGCTTCCTCATCTGTAAAACCTTACTTATGGGTTAACCCTATACTTTTTTAAGGTCTTTTCATGATTCTGTATTTCAATTTTTCTACTGGTCAAACTAAATAATAAAGATCAGCTTTTCATATTAGCTGGTATCCAAGACAAAACTGTTAGGTGTCCAAATAAGTTTGAACACAGCATAGCATATTGCTATTCATATTGTAACTCTGAGCAAATTAATATCTGATGAAAACATTTTTAATTTGTGAAGTTTCTTAAACCACAGAATGTTTGTTTACACTGAGAAGAAATGTGTTATAAGCAGTACATTTATTCTTTTTTTAAGCAGTACATCTTAAATTTGAAGAACCAGATTTTTCTATTCTAAAATCTCATCATACATAGCACTGTGGGGCTGTCTAAATACAATATGGGCTTCAAAACTTAAAGAAGAATTAGTCACGACCTGAATGGTCCTTTTCATATATAGATAATTCAACATAATATTATATTTATTCTCGAAGTAAATCCACAGGGGGCAGAAAACTAGTCTCTGGATAATGATGAAAAGCCATAAAAGAAAATTCTTCCTTTCTTAAGAATGGGGAAAAAATGATGCTATAGAGGTCAGTTCTTTGGCAGGAACAAAAAACTCTATTTTAAAATCATCTGAAAATGAATATCTATGTAGGGTTAGTGAGAGACTGAAACTACTTCAGAGAAAATGAATGAGCATACTCATGTGTCTTTCCTTATTGTGGAGTTGAAAATAGACCACTCAAGCTCATTCCTGGTTAGAGCCATGGTGCCACAGAAGAATCTTTGAAGCTGAATCTCTGCTGAAGAATAGCTCACATTCAACATTTCTGATACATCACACACAAACTAATCATTACTGAGATAGAGTTGCATGCATGTTCTTATTAACTATTAAGTAAATATTTTGATAAGTAAAATTCTGAGACACAATCTGAAAATTCCAGGATGAATGAATTTTTCACATAGCTAAATGATGGCTCATTCAGGACAACCCCAGAATGGGCACCTGATTATAAGAATCGGACAGGAAGAGAAGGAAAAAATATGAGAATACCTTCAATCTCCGAATATCTGTTCTCTTTTCTTTACCACTCTACTCCTTTCCTTGTTCTTTGTTTTCTCTAGTCTTACCATTATCATCATTTTTCTTCCCCTCTCTCTGCTTTTTCTCATACTTCTTTCCTTAAATACTGTTGGATCTTTTTTATCCTATCTCCCACTTTTCTAACCCTTTTTCTTCTGGTCTCTTTTGTCTCATTTCCTTTCCAAGTCCAAACTTTTACTTTGGTTATACTTTGAAAAAGGAAAAAAGGCTAAATTTAATGATGATTATTATAGCTGAGAAATGTATTTTTGAATGGCAAATTTAGGCCCATTACATTAACGTTATCATTTGGTTCAAGTGTTATAGGTACTTAGTAAATTAGAGTAAAATCATTTTGAGATTTTTAACATGAGGCTTATCTTTGGAAATGATTGTCAGCCTGGCCAAAGAATGGGATAGAGTTTATGATGATGAGAGATGTGCCAAAGATCAAGCTGGCCTGCTTCTCAATGTTGCCCTGCCTGAGCAAATTGGCAACTCATAAATGCTTTGGTTGATGATGCACACAAAAATACGTGCATGGGAGGCTGGTCAGCCTGCTGCTATGTGTGGCCAGAGTTCTGTTGCCAGCTGCTGAGTCCAGTCCCAGAGCTGCTCCTGGCAGACAGAAGCTTCCCTGGAGCAGGAGATTCTGAAAGACTTTTCCTATGCATATGGAAGGACATGTTGCTAGCTATCACTCAGAGAAATAAAGAAGAGAATGTTTCTAATGAACTTCCCATTCAGAAACATCACTGTCTGGAGGGTGAAAAGCATTCAGATTCATGTCAGGGTTTCAGGCGTATCCCATTGAGCTCCATTCTACTAAAAAACTGACTTAAAATGCTTAATAACAGAAGCCTACAAAAGGAAAGCACATTTCAAAGATATAGGCTGGGAGAGGTTTTATACTCCTATATCTCTCAAGGCTTGCAATTCAAATAGAACCTCAACATTGGTTTAATATTATCTTTGGTTTAAGAATTTTTAATTACTTGCTACATGCTACACACATTCTTTCACAATAACTTTGACATTTACAAATGGAGAAGCAGTATATTGTTGTCTACAATCTGGTAGATAATTAATTTACTCAAAAAAATTCACGAGAAAATACTGATATAATGCAAAAATATATTAGATGTTCAAAATAGTGAAACACAGAAGCAGAGAATAGAATGGTGGTTTCTGAAGATGCCAGGGGGGAGGGTATGGGCAGTTGCTATTAATGAGCATAAAGTTGAAGATTGGTAAAATGATTAGGTTCTAGGGATCTGCTGTACACTATTGTGTCTATAGTAAATACTACTATGTTGTACATGTAGAAATTTGTTAAGAGTGTAAATCTCATATTAAGTATTTTTATCATGATAGTGATAATGATAATAATAATAGTAAATTCCCTAGGGCTTTTAACCTCTCTGATAAAGACCTTTAACCATTCAGACAGCAATTATATTATTCCAAGAGAATTGGAATTATCTTCTTAATTAAATATATTTTACCTAGTCAGTTACCTATTCAGATAGGTTAAATATTGGCCAAGATTTTAATTGGTGCTTGAGATCTGTTCCTGAGGGTACCCAAGGAAATTCTCCTCATGACTCCCTTGCAATGTTAAGCCATTTCATAGACCCTAATTAATTAAAAAAGATGGTTAAGTCCAAAACTTGAAAGCAACATAGTAAACTAAATGCTTAACTAATTACTTAGTAATGTCCTTCAACTTTACTTAATATTAGAGTGGATGAAATTTCTCAAACCCTCTTCAACTTTACTTAAATATCAGAGTGGATGAAATTTCTCAAACCCTCTTCAACTTTACTTAAATATCAGAGTGGATGAAATTTCTCAAACCCTCTGATATTACTTATATATCAGAGTGGATGAAATTTCTCAAAGTAATTCCTGGTTACTTTACCAGGAGTTTGGTTCCAACTAACCAATCTATTTTCCTGTTTGTAATTGAATTCACTTTGTTATCTTTGTCCATTGTACAGAAAAAATTTTGGGAGATACAAGAACGGCATCTGGTTGGGTTTTGGTCATAATTTTATGATGTTCTAAATGCCCTCTTTTGCTTAAGTTCATTTGAATTGAGTTTCTTTAACTTGAAACTGAAAGAGCCTTTACCCAGAAGTTACTGAAGTAGCTTCATAAGGAGATGACTTAGCTATAAGTTGAGAAGCAGGAAATTATAGTATTTTTGGATCCAGGGGAAGAATGACTCCTTTCTCAACATATGCTTTCCTTGCTGATTCCCACACACAAATGTATCCTAAGAAGAATAAATTTGGGAGAAACTTAGAGATTTCACATCTTTATTTAAAAAAAAAAGTTTAGAGGTTATGATGAAATCTAGTCTTGTGATATCAGAGGAATTTAAAAACCATTAGGTTATGTTTCAGTTAATGTTTTATTACTAAATATAGGTTTCTGTTTCCCGAATTGTATTTATATTTTTCAATAAAGTATCTATTTTAGTCCTGATTAATAATTTGCATCTTAGTTCAGAATATCCAAGTAATAGGATAAATTCTTAACAATTCATCATCAATTTTTGAGATTGCAAGCATATAAATGTGTCATTAGTTAAATTTACCGATCTAAACATGGAGACAGAAAGAATTTTTAGCCTCTTTCTTATAGTTCCATCACATTTTGGCTTTGGTCTATTTCATAGGAAGAAATAAAATTCTCATTGTGGATTTGAATAGCTTTTCTATGAGAAGAATTTTTAAAAGTTTATTTTCCTACCTTCAAAAATTTTTTTACTAGAAAATATTGTGAGCTTATGAATATTTTAATAGAAAGAAGAGCCCCAGCTCCATCTTTTTCTTATAACAAATAACATTATCTTTGTAATTTTTCCTTACTCTATAGCTTCAGAACAGTTTTAAAGCAATCCCCTGCCTCCATTTCACACAAAGATAGATTTATACTCCACTTCCCACCTCAATCTAATGACCTCCATATTGATAAGGTATAAGAACTATTTTTTGTGCTTTTTAGTAAAATTAAATGTTTTGTAAAGATTTTATCTACCTTTAGCTTTTTCCATGACAAAGCACAATTCATTCCATGTCATTGAACAAAATGTTTATTTCAAATATTTTGGTCATAGTAGAATCATATCACAACAACCATGATTATCAAAAGTGATTTGTTGGCTAAGTTATAAAATATGTTCTTACTATTGGATAGATTCGAATGGTTTTCTTGGTGATAACATTTGAAACCTATATTCATATTCCTCTTTTTTTCAACCAAGATTCCCATAAAGAAAGAAGCTCTGTTACTCTGTATAATAAATCACCATATAGCCAAAAAAATACATTAAGGTATCATTCAGGATTGTTTAAAGTTTGTCAAAGGACTTTATAAGAACAGGAATTATCAAAGGAATCTGGACACGTGTCAAGAAATCATGAACTCTCATAAGCTTAGGGTAAAAACAGCAAAAATTATGAAGTGCCAGTCAGAGGAAAACTAATTGCAGTGGAGTGATTGGCCTCTCCATTTGATGGATTTTAGTTAAAAACCTTTATAATTAAATAATTAAATAATTAATTTTAAAATGGTTCATTTTATTTTGAATAATAAAATATATAATGATCAATATATATTCATTGCTATTGTAATTCCTGAAATTGTATCAATAGAATTATCTATAGCCTTAGTAATAGTATCATGGATCTCTAATTTAGAATTGAACATACAAAATATGGTAATGTGTACACTGAAGTCTATACTTATTCATAGACATTTAGGTTAAATATTTATGCAGGTGCATGGGTAGATATAAAGGTAATGAGACCAAATTAAATCCCTATATGATAATTGAATTTGAAAGATATTATAAATATTATTTAAAAAAAATAAAAGGCTATAGATTACTTTTGTACAATTATAGATGAAGCTAATCTTTCTCTGATTTGCCTAACTTAGCATTAGGAGCATATTTATGCTATTAGTAAAATACCTTCCTATGCAACCACTGAAACAGTAATAACCTGTTCTTGGCACTCCAGAAAAGTAAAAGTCACTTTAAATATAACAGTCTATGTCAAATATGTTTAAATCTAATCGTCCTAATTATTGATGAGTTGAACTTTATATATTCTGACAGTTTTATTGGTTATTTTCACAAATTTTAAAATCTGTGCAAGACTAGTTTAGAAAATACATGATTTTCTTTTCTTTTCTTTTTTTTTTGAGAGAAAGAATGTGAGTGTGTGTGTGTGTGTGTGGGGGAGAACCTTAAGCAGGCTCCATGCCCTACATGCCCAATGTAGGTCTCAATCTCATGACCCAGAGATCATGACCTCAGCCCAAATCAAGAATTGGTCTTTTAACCGGTTGTGCCACCCAGGTGCCCTGAAAACATGTAGTTTTCTATGTTCATATGGCAGTGTTTTTACTGTAGATATGACTTTTTTGAGATGGTATATTTGGTGCTTCTTAGTCCTATTACCAACAATTACCATTTATTCATTGGACAAATGTTCAGAATTTTTTTGGTAAAATACAATTACACAATTTTTGCTTTGCTCAATTTTTAAATAACTGATATTAAGAAAACTAAAAAATAAAAATAAAAATAAAAAAATAAGAAAAACTGATTCTGGGATGAAATATTAAATGAGAGACTCGGGCAATGCAACTTGTAATACCCACAAGTGAAGAACAAACTGTACATAAGCTGATGGGCAACACACCCGGCACAAATACAAGAATCATCAGTTGAGTTAAGATGTTTATAATTTTCCTTTTTTGGATTAAAAAAAAAACTTGAGACTTTGTGGTATTTCTGAATAGGTAGAGCTCTTACCCAGTTTTTCAACTTACATAGGTGATTTTTATCCACTTTTCACATTTAGCATTTTTACGTTACATTTTCCCCCTCTACAATAATCTGAGGAGAAACGTATCACCTTGCAGGTGCACCTGAGGGCCATTTTTTGAGGTAAAATTCAACAGGTTCATTTTTAGTTTGTTCTACCAACTCTTTTATTTCAATGTTAAATTTGTAACTGAGTTTGCTCCTTGTGAGTCACAGATGGAAACTACACCAGGTAAGTTGTCCCACAAAGGAAACTTCATTTGCAGCAAATAAGGATATCACAGGGAGTCTCTTCCAAAGGCATGACTCCCTGAGTAAAGGTGAATGCATTCTTTATTTAGGGTTAGGATAAATATTTAGATAGGGAAGGCCTTGTCTTCAAATGTAGAGGGCAGGCATAAACTCACACATGCGCTTTAAAGAAACATGCCTATGCATACGTTGGATGTTATGTAAATGAGGCTTGTGCTCTTCCTTGGGGGAAGATTTTAGTATTCTAATGAGGTAAAGGTAATTGGTCATTCCAGAAGTCACTGTGTGTGCAGGTGTGAGTTGGGGTTTATTTCAAACTGGCCTGGGTGGTCTGGGCCTCCAAAGCTGTTCCTCTGGACAGTCATTAGCATTTGCGGGATAGTTGCAGTTTCCATCATGGGATGTTATACCCATAGGGTTTTTGCCTGAGATGAGCTGGGAAGTAAAGCTTAAGGAAAAATGTGGGACAAAGGTCAGTGGGTACAAACGGGTGAGCAGTAAAGGTCACATCTTGGGCTGTAGCTGGTGACAAGTGGATAGATAGATAGATTGATTGATTAACTGGTCAATGATCACTCTAGATCAGTGCTATTTGTATCTCATGTGCCCTAATATACTAGAGGGCTAATTTGGAGAATTAGAAGAAGCAACTGTTTGGCCATGACCAGGGAGAGGGGAAGGATGGCAGCAATTAAGAGTAAAGAATTGTGGTCATATCCTAGCCTCTCTTCTGACCCCAAGTCTAGCTAAGACTGAGTATGTTGCAGGTGTCCTCCCAAATCAGAAAACCTGAGGGAGCAAGCACTGGCTGGTGAAAGCAAAGTCAGAAATGGAGAGAAGTAAAGAAGATAGAGGTTGTGGGATCTGGGGCAACAGGAGCATTCCCTGCCTCTTTGGTGTCTGTATAGCAACTCTGACCTCCACTATCTATCAGTAAGAATGATCACAAAGCAGAAACTGACTTTTCTGTAAAGTCCATGTTTTTCATGTGTGATGTGGATGAAGGCTCATGACACAGAGACCCATGAAAACCGAGTCAGGAATATGTCTTTTTTAAGGCTGTACCTAGTAGAAAGGGGTAATCATCAACTCCAGTGATTGTTGGGCACGTTCATTTCTCTCATTAGATAAAAATCAATAAAAAATACATCTTCATCCAGCAGAGTTTCTGCTAGGAGAGAATGAATAATCCTGAACTAGTAATTAAAAAAGGACAACCTTCAGAGTCCTACATAAGCCACCTTTATAAAACTCAGAATTCAAACTTATCTTCTAAAATACGCTTTAGAAGATATTCTTCAACTTAAAAAATTGAGAAAATTGCCTGTGATGGAGGATCAACATTTCTCTTTCTGTTGTAATTCTACAAAGTCTAAGAAGCGATTCCTGGAAATACTCAGGATGTGTTTGGAGAATAAGGACAATTTCCTCCTACTATTTGGATCATTTAATGTGCAACTTGAGTTGGGGGGGGGGGGATTCAAATATTTAATGAACAGGCCTAACATACAATATGCAATTTTTTTGTTTGTCTCATAACACCAATAAGGAGCTAACAGAGCTCACAAGCTCCTTTATAATGGGATGAATGACTGTTGTATTATAATTGCAAACAAAGCTGCAGATGCAATTCAAAATTCTTTTTATGCTTGCAAATATGCTGCTTATTGTTCCTTGTTTTAGAAGCAGCCTTAATTTGCACTGAAAATTCTGTTAGCATCTTATTTTCATAAGACCATGTATCTTTTAACATGGATCTATTTTTTTCCAATTGGTGAATACTTTTCTAGGAAAAATGTTTACTAAATTCATGAGACCAGCACTATTCCTGCTGCTATAATTAAGGTACAGTGCTTATACCTACCTTAGTCATAAAAATACTCACTCCAGAAACTCATTTTATGGGCAAATTTTTAGTGTATAGCTTTCCAAAAAAGCATTTGGGCGTATTTTATTTATATATCCATGTATACAAAAATGTGTTCAATGTATTTTTAAAAACTTCTTGGGAGTCATAGGCAGTTTTCCAGACAAATATTTAAATGAACAGCATCAGAGACCTTTAAATGTATATTATTAATGGTTTATTTGAAATGCATTATTTTTATTTTTAAAATGTCTTTATACTGTATGCATGGGCTTCCTAAGTAAAACTATAAATTATCATTAAAAATAATTGACAGGGACTTTAGATATCTTTCTTTCCTTCTTATATACTTAAACTTTTTTTTTTTGTTTTCCTAAATGTATGGCATTATGTATGAATTAAACAAAAAAAAATATTAGTTATAATGTTAAAATCATAAATGACCATTTACTATATTCCAGGCATTGTTTTTAGTTTAACAGTGTTAACAAGTATAGATGTCATGATAACTCTATAATACAGAAACAGTTATTATTTCCATTTTACAGATGAGAAAAGTAAGGCACAGAGATTTATTTGCTTGCCAAAACCATAAAGCTAGTGAATTGTAGAACTAGTATTGGATTCTAGACTGTTCAAATACATAAGCCATATTTCTATTGAAAAACCTAGTGATATTATTAATTCTGATCAACCTAATGAATTGGTTTGTTCTTTCCACCATAAATTACTTGTTCTTGAAAAAAAAAAAAAAAAAGCTATGATTTCAGCTACAGAATTTTCCTACATATGGCCATCCAATAGACAGGGCATGGTCAATTCCTTTTTTTCCAAATATATTTCTCACTTTTGATTATAATATTGCTAAAATTAACTTAAGTTATTAAATTAAGTCTTCTATTGTCCTTACTTTAGATACCAGTACAATATCAGAAAATAATTATGAATCCATCATTTGGGAGACTTGTGTCTGTACAAGTATCATTTTAATTTGCCCCTGAGGAGATGATATTGGAGTCTAGTAAGAGATATAAAAAAATAGAAATTATTTTATAAGCCTTGTTTCCAAGTAAAACCAAGTTAAATACATTAAAGACTTTGTTCATGATTACCTTTGCTGTTCTGTTACAGAGAAGAAAACAGCTGAAAATGACAATCAGCTAAGAAGTAGTTACAAATTCCTTCGAAGGACAACCTAGGAGGTCCCATTGTGTTTACAGCTTGAAATTTTTCAGTTTATTTCTATTGTGTGGAGTTTCTTAATTAATGCTAAATCATGTACTTGTCTGTATCAGAGGTCATCTGTTGGCTTGATGTTGCTCACCTGTGATGCCATAATTTTGACTCTTTTAGGACAGTTTTCAAATCTAGTGCCTTCCTCCTTTCTTGCAGCTTGCCTTCCTGTTTCCCGCAGCAAGAACTTGTTAAAGAGAGCAGGGAAACAGCAATATTCTAGTCTTCTTGGAAATTTGCATGTAGGAAGCAAGTAAATGCGTATTCACCACGTGCATAGTTCATGGAGTGATGAGGACAATATGAGCCTCAGAGGGAATGATTGTTTCACAACAAGGAACTCATGCATTTCAAATTGCTCGACACCTGGGCTTGAAATAAGTCCATACTCCTGTTGGTAAATGCTACTGCTGTAGCACTGGCAAGAAGACTGCCAGCTTGAAGGGGCATTCACAAAGTCATACAGCACGTTAATTTTGGTAATGCGTCTTTTTTTTTTCCTGATTGGCTAGATAACAAGAAAAAATTGGCCACATCTTCCTAGGTCTGCATCTGGTTGTATAGCACAATGAGAACAGAGACTTTGGTTTGAGTTTATGGATTCTAATTCTCATTATTTCTGGTGGTACAAATATATTTTGCTGAGACTGTATAAAGGACTGAATATTATCTGACATTCTATTTCTTTCATGTCCTTCGTCAAATTATAGTATTATTCATATCCCTTTACTCTTCTATTGTCTTTCCTTCTCACTGTCTGGACTTTGCCTTGTATAAGATTATAGATTCTTGTGTGGAAAGGATAAATATCTGATTACTCTTTGTTCTGTGCACAAACATGCTTTTCAATAGATTTATTGGTTATATTGAGTACAAGCTACTTAAAAAAATTGAGTATCTCTACTTTCTCTTTGTTATTTATACAGATACATATATACACACATATCTTAACATATATATGTTCACTTATACATATGTGTACATATGTGTGTATATGTTTATGTTTTATATGTATGCATGAATGTATATATACGCCTTGATTCACACAGATACACCTGAAATGTATTGGCCTAAGACTCTTAACTCCCACTTTCCATCCCATTTATTCTTCTTAAGTTATACCTGCTATACTGTGTATTTAAGGTTTATTTTGGACCTTTTCAATAGCAGCTACGCACATTATCTTTACAGTTACTGGAAAAAATGGAATTGAATCAGCTAATCACAGATCTGAAAGAAAAAAAAAGAAAACACACAGTGATTGTTCCTCTGAAACCTTAGAGAAAATCTGACAGCACACTCTGTAGCTATTCATATTACTTTTTCTGAAAACAAGCCCTGTCTTTAATCTGTTATTTGGTTTCAAACCTGCTTTTGATCCATTATTCACTTTGAAATTCAAAGATTTGTTCAGACATTCAGTTTAGCCATATATTCTAAAACTGCACCCACAGTTCAGAAAGATGAAGCCCTGGAACAACAACATTTTCTTAATTTCTTGGATCATAGAAACACATAGGAGCTACCAAACCACCAAACTCCTCTGAGCTGGCCTCAACACGAAGAAACACAATAATTGGGATCCAACCAATTAGAAAACAATTTATTTTTATATTGTTAGCTAAATACAGTAATAATGTAAATGAATAACTAACCAAATATTGAAATGTTTCCCAGCACTTCTTTCAATGAGCAGGAAAATTCTGGATGATTAGCATCTTGTCTCTATGTGTTGGTTTATTCTAGTCATTGTCCAATAAGGACCATATTTCTTTACTGACTGAATAGTGATTAATTTGAGAAATAATATAAAACAATAAAAAAGCCAACAGAATATCCCTTATTATGTACAATGGCTGGGATATAGCACATGGCAACAGCCAAGTGGAGCTGCTTAGTAACAACAGAATTGCCCAGTGTTTGTGGGTGCTGGATTCCCTTCACTGAGCTGAACCCCAGAAGCAAGAGCAGCTGAGGTCTTCCTAAGGACTGGCTCACACTTAAACATTATTTTTCTCAAGTTTTCCAATCAGCAAATAAATTTGCCTCCTTCGAGATAATATGAGCAAAAGGACAAAAAGAAGCTGAAAGTAGTGCTAGGTAAATTCCTCTTTGTGGAAACCAGGGAGTGGGAAAGAAATACTTTTCACAGCGTAAAAACGTTACGTTATGATTTGAAAACACCATTGCTTTCCTAAATGAACTAAATTCCCTCCTAATAATATGGTTTAATGGATTAATTTGATTAGTGAATTCTCCTTTCATAGAGCATGAACAAGCTCAACTTTAGTTTTTAAATCATAAGAATTCTTAAAATTTCGGAATGAATGTCTTCCAAATAATATGATACTGATTTACAAAGTAGCTGTGATAAATGCCCTCTTGTTCTCCAAAAGCCCTCACTATTACTTTCCCTACGAAATGTTTTCAAAATATGAACAGCGATTTCCCATTGACAAGTGGTGATTAATCCTTGAATGCCTAAATTGTATCAGTGGATTTCAGTGAAAATTCAGTCATCTTCACACAGAAACCACAAAATTAATATCATTTTATTTTGAAACAAAATTTGTAATTTTTATTGGTTCACGATCATGATTTCTGATCAGCCCTCAAAAAATGTAAACCATTTGAAATGAGAGTTTCAGATTTAAATACTAATATTCATTTTAAATTATGTTTACCTTAGGGTGTTCATGAAGTTTTAAGCAAATGCCTGAATCTAATCATTTTTGTAGTATATATTTTAGAAATACACCATTATCATTAGGTGGAATAGTTGGTAATACCCATAATCATTTAAATATTTATTTTCTTGGGGTGCTTAGGTGGCTCAGTCAGTTAGGTGTCTGCCTTCCACTCAGGTCATGATCTCAAGGTCCTGAGAACGAGCCCTGCATTGAGCTCCCTGCTGAGCAAGGAGTCTGCTTCTCCCTTTCTCTCTGTCCTGCCTCACAGCTCATGCTCTCTCTCTCTCAATCTCTCTCTCTCTCTCTCAAATAAATAAATAAATAAAATCTTAAAAAAATAAGATAAAATATTCATTGTCTCAGGGGTGTCTGGGTGACTCAGTTAAGCATCTGACTCTTGATTTTGGCTTAGGTCATGATGTCAATGTTGGGAGATGGAACCCGTATTGGGCTAAGCACGCAGGCCAGATTCTGCTTGAGATTCTTACTCTCCTTCTCCTTCTGCCCCTCCCCCTGCACATTCACATGCACCTCTATAAATAAATAAATAAATAAATAAATAAATAAATAAATAAATAAATAAAATCTTAAAAATTAAATATTTATTCTCTCTCCCATCTCTTTGTGGAGTAAGCTGCTTTTTAAAAGTGTTTTCCTCAAAGAGAAAAAATAAGTGGGAAATATCAGAAAGGGAGACAGAACATGAAAGACTCCTAACTCTGGGAAACGAACTAGGGGTGGTGGAAGGGGAGGTCGGCGGGCGGTGGGGGTGACTGGGTGGCAAGCACTGAGGTGGGCACTTGACGGGATGAGCACTGGGTGTTATTCTGTATGTTGACAAATTAAACACCAATAAAAAATGAATTTATTTAAAAAATAAAAAAATAAAATGACATGATTGGTAGATTGAAAAAAAGAAGTGTTTTCCTCATAGTTTTTTAAATGACTGCATACCATGAAAGTAAAATTGAATATTTGGGGCATATTTCAAGAACAGGATATGTGTCATTTGAAAACAATCCATAGGTGATAATTACCTTGTTAACCATCCCTGTTGAGAAGCATGCTCTGGAATGTAAATTCCCACCTGACTTCACACCCCTCTTTTTCCATTCCTACCAGAATCTCAAATTTCCTCATGCCAAAGATCTTCTACCTCACTCATGCATTAACTCCAGTACTGTTCACGACGTTGCAGATGTTGCTGAACCTTCAAGACTGATTTGAAATATGTCTTCAAAGAAATAGTTTTCAACTCCTGGCATTAGAATTCACTAATACTCTCCATTTGCTGTCCTCAATCTGTACCCAGATTGTTGCTTCTCTCCTTACTTTCTCACACTTCAAATTGTACTGCTTGCATAAAGGGATGATGCCTATTGGTAAATCGAACCCCAAGCCATTGGAGGGCACTGCTATACAGTCCCTGTAATCTTGACTCTTGCAAACTAATGAAATGCGCTGGCTTCTCATCCTTCACCCACTTGTTAAGTATGACTATTTCTGGCTCTTTCTCAGTTTCTTCCCAAGGTTCTCTTCTGTTTTCTGCATATAATCTGCATGTTCTCCTGGACCAGCCCAATATACTCCATGTCTTCTGCTATCATGCATTAAACTTGTAATTGAAATTTCTAGCCCCAAATCATATACTGCTCATAGTTGGCACTTCATTAATTTTCTATTAGCACCTAAAATTAATATAAGAAATTCTGAATAAATTCCTACCTTCCTCTCAATTTCCTTTCTTGCCCTATTTTGATAAATGGCTCTATACTCTAGGCAGAATTTCAAACTGAATCTTGTGAATTATCTATGATTCCTTCTTAGGACAATAGTGTTGTGTTAATACTTCCTTTCAATATCTCTCAGATATAGTCTTCCTTTTTATACCTTTTGCTATTACCTCATTTCAGGTTTTTCATTTTTCCTGTTTATAATCCGCATCCCCTTCCTGGTCTCCCTAATTCCATTTTGCCTTCTTCTGAACTATTTCTACTATATTTCTTGGAGTAATCTTTCTGAAATTAAAGTCTGATCATGAATCTCTTTTGTCATTCTTTAATAGTTTGCCCATTTTCTTCAAAATAAATTCTAACTTTCTTTTTATATAATATAAACTCTACAGGTTTTGGCTCATCTTTTCAACAATTGCATGTTTTGTCCTTTCTTTCTCTTTTCCACCACATAAACAACCCATGATAAAAGCATATTATTTTTTTTTATTTTCTCCATAAATGCACATGCTTTTATATTTCTCTAGGAACTTCTGTCTATGTAGCATTTTCTTCTTTATTTTTTTCTTCCAAAACCACAGCTTAAAGTTTTGCTCCTCTTTGAGGACTTTGTTTTCATACCCAAACCTAAGTAATTTTTCCTGTCTCCACATTCTGTGATATTTCCATACTTTCGCTTACATTCCATATTAAACCTGTATAAGCTTTTCCAGGTAAACATAAATTGTTGAGGAGTGAGGCCATATGTCATTTTCTCATGTTTCCAGAACTTACTGCATTACTCGAGATATCGTAGTCCTCAATAAATATGTTGACTATTTGAATGGTTCCATGCTTTGGGATTTTCTGCCTCTTATCATGAATGCCATCTCTACTTCCTACTCACTCTCCATTTTCTTAATGTCCTCCATCTTTTATGATGCAGCCCTGTCATCTCCATTAGGGCACACTTGCTGACCATTCCAGCTCTTCATTTTTCACAAAATTGAACAATACCAATTATGATGACACTTATTTATCATTCTTGTGTTAGGATAGAAACAAATGAAATTAATTTTCTCTCCATTCAGTTTGTGTGTGTATCCCTAATCCTTGGAAACAGAATCTAAGGTGGAAGTGGAAGCTGTGCAAAAGGACCCGACACTGTTCTTGCATTACACTTTTTCTTTATTATTTCTTAATTCTCTCTTTCATTTTTTTAAGATTCATTTATTTATTCTAGAGTGGGGGAGAGGCGGAGGGAGAGTATCTTTCAAACAGACTCCCCACTGAGTGCGGAGTCTGCCATGGGGCCTGATCTCACAACCCTGAGATTATGACCCGAGCCAAAACCAAGAGTCAGACACTTAACCAACTGAGCCACCCATCTTTCTCATAAGACGCAATCTCCATTGTGCAAACAACCCTGAGGGTCATAAAAATTAGTACAATTCCAAAGTGATGATTTTCCCCATTTAGTATTGTTTTCAGCAGTATTGGGATAGTCTTTTTAGTCTCAAGCTTCCTAAGTATTTCTTCTCCAAACATACATTTTTTGTGATGTTTTCTATTAACTTATTTCATTAAAGTCACAGAAATATAGAATTCTAATGCCAGGCTGTGTGTCTTTCTATTCTCCAGCAATTTTTCTGTACTACATAGATTAATAAGCTGGCACTTGAGTGACTAAAAGGAATAATACAGGAAATGTGAGATAATATGGAACTACTCTCCAAGTATATCAAAACTATACTTCATGAGTGTATCTATGGAGACAAGTGGTTTGAACGAATTACTTATATAATTCATGTAAGTATTAATGAACATAACTCCTTGTAAAGAGCTAATGCAGATGTCACAAATAAAGAAGCAATTTCAATAAGCTAGAACATAGTATCTCAAATCTTTATTCTTTATCCATTTGGAAATAGTTTGGTAGAAGTGGTCATCTTTGTAGGTAGAGTCAGAAACTAGATCCAAATACCGGCTGTTCTCATTACTGTATGACTGACCTTAGATAGTTCTACTGGCCTCTAAATCTCTTTAGAAAGAATTGGAATTATAAAATGACTCATAGGGATATTGTGAGACTGAATGTTGAGCACATATATTAAGTAAGCTAGTAGCATGTGATATATGGACACAAAACATGGAATATGTTCATACAGGTAAGTATGTAGCATGCCTGTGTGAGATAGGACAGGGTTTATAAGGTACATTGAGTTGAAGAAGTTAGTAATCTATAAAATATACTAAAGGTAGAATAAACAGAAATAAGAGTGCTTCCTGTAGATGAAGAATGCTAGAGAGACTAAATCATGATCATACTTCTGCATGGCAGTTCATATTTGGCACCTACTTGGTGATACTCAGCATCATCCTCTTCTGGTCCACATGTGCTCTACCTCTAAAATATATGAATACAATCCATGGCAGTTTAATAGGTGAATTTGTGAGCCACAACTGTGGCTACATACTGGTCATGCTGTATATTAGAGCACTCGTGTGTTAGACTCGGGCAACTTCTGATTAGGCTCCCTTGTTGCTTGTTCCACTTCATTTTTTAAAATCACATCATCAGTAGGAAAAGCTGATGTGGCAAAAAGAGATACAGGACACATGGATATTATGTATGTCAGGACCCAGTTGGCATACTCTTCAACCTTCTCTACTTGCTATCTATCCTGAGTATGTGAATTGATTCCATTGCTCTCCCCTTACTTCTCACTGTGAGTTTTACATTGATTTAATCAACTGTGTGACTTAAGCATTTTCAATTTGGTCAGTTCCATGACTCATAGCATAGCTTTTCTGGCTGTGACTTAGGGACTATCATAATATCAGGGTGGTTTCTCATATAACATACTCTAAAGATAGAAGAGGGAGGAGAATCAGCAAGTACTTCATAAGAAATACAAATGAATAAGTATGTGAAACTAGTATTTTTAACTCATGACAAATCAAATAAATGCTAATAAAAACTACTAAAGTCATTTTTACCTCCCATGTAGGCAAATTTTAAAAAAAGAATAGTCATGGTGAGTGTCAACAAGGATGTGGCAAAATGAGCATTCCTTGCAGATGTAGATATAGATGTCTAGAAAAGATAGATACAGTTGGGACATAAATTAGTAAAAACTTTTGGAGTGCGATATGGTTATATGTATGGAATCACATAAATATTGCATAGTGTTTGACCTGGCAATTATACTAGTAATATATCATATGCTATACACATTTAAAATGTTGATATTGAGTTATATTAATGTGCTAAATATACATTCTACACTTCTAATTCATAAAATACACAGAAAATAGAATCTCTGTTTGAAATCCATATGCTTTTGTATAACTATATACACCAACAATATCCTAAAAGAAATTTGACTAAACTGATATTGGTACATCAGGATGGATAGAACAGTGTTGTGTTTTTTTTTTTCCTTTGTCTCTGTGAATGCCTCAACTTATTATGGTCCTGCAACAAATATGGATACTTGTGTAAAACATATACTAAAACTTACTTTATCTCTCTTATTATGAAATATAATACACATACATAAAATAGAAATATTCTACTTAACAAATAATTATAAAGCGAATACCCATGTAACCAGCCTAACAAATTTGAAAAGTGCCCACTCCAAAAGCACCCATCATCCCTGTTCTTGATTCCTCCATCATTGGATCTGCTCCATTTAGCAACTTTCTTTATTTTATGGAAATTATTTCTTTTCTTTATTTTCTTCCTGAAAAGATGAAGGAAGTTCTCTTCTATTTCTAGTTTTCTGAGAGCTCTTTGTTTTAATGATTTCATCAAATGCTTCATTCAGTTTATTAAACAACCATATGATTTTTAAAGTCTGTCAATCTGTTGATATAATGAATTAAATTTTCTTGCTTTCTAATCTTAGACACACCCTCTGCCTGTGTCTCTGCCTCTCTCTCTGTGTCTCTGTGTCTCTCATGAATAAATAAATAAATAATCTTAAAAAATAAAAAAAATAAAAAAATTTAAAAAAGGCAGCCCGGGTGGCTCAGTGGTTTAGCGCCACCTTCAGCCCAGGGGTGTGGTCCTGGAGACCCACGATAGAGTCCCATGTCAGGCTCCCTGCATGGAGCCTGCTTCTCCCTCTGCCTGTGTCTCTGCCTCTCTCTCTCTCTCTCTCTCTCTCTCTCTCTGTCTCTGCGTCTCTCATGAATAAATAAGTAAAAAACTTAAAAAAATAAAAATAAAAAATAAAAATAATCTTAGACACATCTTACACTCCATGCATGGGCTTATATTGTTCCTATTGTAATTATTTTACTAATATTTTGCTTATGGTATTTGCATATTTTTATAGTTGAGATATTTCTGTAAATTTCATCTCTTTTGCAGTCCCTGTAAAATTTTGGTATCAAGTTTAGGTTACTCTCTTGAAAAGAAATTGTAGAAAAAATTGTAGAGTAAACCATCTTTGCCTCGTCTTTGGAAAATTTTATGGAACATTAAGGAAATTCCTTAGGTAGTCAGAACAATGGCCTCCTATAGATGCCTATTTACTAATCCCCTGGAGTCTGATAATATATTACTTTACAAGGCAGAAGGGACTTTGTAGATGTGATTAAAAATGAGGACTTTAAGATGGTGAGAATATCCTGGATTATCCGGATAAGACCAATCTAATCACATGAATTCAAAGAGGGGAAAATCTTTGCTGTGGTCAGAGAAAAACATGTGATGCCAGAATTGGGGCCAGAAAGTTGCTATATTACTGGCACCAAAGATGAATTAAAGGGGTCAAAAATCAAGGAATGAATGCATAGATTCTAAAAACAAGGAATGGAAAGGAAACAGTTTCCCTCTTAAGAATGCAATACTGCCATGATCTTGATGTTAGCCTAGTAAGATCAATGTTGCATTTTTGATCAACATGTATTGTGAAATTATACATATCTGTTCTTTAAACCACTATGTTTAATAAAATGAAAATAAAAATAAACCACTATGTTTGTATCAATTCGTTACAGCAGCAATATGAAACTAATACAATTTATTTCATGAATTATGTTGGAATTGATATGGAAGTTATATGGCTGTGAATAATATTGAGGGTAGATATTTGAATACTGATTTAATTTGGTTTCTGAGTTAATTTATGTTTAATTTTAAATCATTTAAATGACATTTAGTTATTAATTTTTGAAGAATTCGCTTAATTTTTCCCCAATTTTAAAACCTATAGCATACATTGTTTATAGTATTTTATTATTTATTTAAATTATGTTAAAAGCACATAAAATGATATTTATTACCTTAAGTTTCAAGTGTATAATTCAGTGTTGCTAACTAAAAGCACATTGTTGTACAGAAAATCCCTAGAGCTTTTTATTCTTGCACAATTGAAACTCTATACTCGTTGACTAGCAACTCTACATTTCCCTTTCGTCCAGTCCCTGGCAACCACCGTTCTACTTTCTATTTCTATGATTTGGATTACTTTGGATACCTCATGGAATCAGGCATGACTGACTGACTAACTTATTTCACTTAGCATAATATCCTCAAGATTCATCCAAGCTGTAGCACACACAGTATTTCCTTCTTTTTGAAGTTGAAAAATTCTCCGTTGTTTGTATACCACACACTTTCTTTATTCATTTATCAGTTCATGGACACTTAGGCTGTTTCCATTTCAAATATTTGTGAGTAATGCTGCAGTTAACATGGGAGTGCAACTATATCTTTGAGATCTTAGTTAAAAATCTTTTGAATTTGCATTTTCCTGGTGGTATGAGGTGGGGCATCTTTTTGTACACCCATCATCCATTTGTATTTCTCCGTTCAAGAAATATCTATTAAAGTACTTTGTCAGGTCACCTGGGTGGCTCAGTGGTTGAAAGTCTTCCTTTGGCTCAGGTCATGATACTGAGTCCTGGGATCAAGTCCTGCATCAGGCTCCTCCCAACGAGCCTGTTTATCCCTTTACCTATATCTCTGCCTCTCTGTCTGTGTGTCTCTCTGAATAAATAAATAAAATCTTTAAGAAAAAAAAAAGGTCCTTTGTTGATTTTTTAATTGGATTATTTTGTTTTTGCTTAAGTTGAAGGAGCTCCTTATTTACTTTGAATATGAATCCATTGTAGTATTATAATAGTCTGCATTTGTCTACATATTTAACTTTACCAATGAACTATACATTCCTATGCCTTTTTTGGTTGCTGTTTGGCACGTTTTTGTTTTAACTTGAAGGACTCTGAGCATTTCCGTGAGGCAGGTGTAGTGGCCATAAGCTCCCTGAGCAGTCCTCCAAACAACCAGAATATTTGATGTGTCCTCCAGTCTTCTCTTTCTCCCATGAGAAAGAAGTCACAGGCTGGAGGTTCTCTTCTGGCACTGAGCCCTGCTGGCTTTGGGAGAGGGTCTGATGTCAGGACGTGAAATCGCTCCTCCTACCCACTTTAGGATGGTTGTCCTCAGCTTTGTGCTTGCCCGAGGTATCGAAAAGTGTTAACTGGATTTTAAAATCTCATAAAGGTATTTTGGTCTGTATATAATCGTTAAATGGTTATTTCTGTGGGAGAACGAGTTCTAGGACTCCTTATTCTACCATCTGGCTGAGGCAAGTCCCATTATCTTTTAAATATCTACAAGGCTCTCATTCGTGTTCCCTTTTAATCCATGTTATGGTTATTTTTGCTTTTTCTCACTTCTTCTCCACGATTGACTCCACTAGAGATTTAGCAAGTTTACTAATAATTTCAAAGGACCTACGTCTGGGATTACTGATTCTATTTCATATTTGTAAGGCTGTATTTTAGTCCATTAAATTCTTCCAGTTTCTTATTTTCTCTAAACAGTGCCTCAGTGGATGCACATTTTCTGCTTACGTAGTAATTTCGTATACCTATTTAAAATACTCTTTGATTTTTGTTTTATTACTTTGTTGGTCCCTGCATTATGTAGAAGTATACTTGTAACTATGAAATACATACCTACTGTGGTATATTTTATCATTATACTCTAAATTAATTCCATGTAGTCAGACACTGTACCATGCATGCTTGATCCTTTGAAACATTATTTTTTTTGAGAATTGCTGCATGTTTTAATATATGGTCATTAAAACAATATTGGAGTACTTTATAATAATGTATTATTCAGATGTTGGCTATGCTATTTTGTAATTATTTGTTAGGCCAAATTTGCTCGTCATGTACTTATGCATTAGATCTTTAATGATATTCTTTTGTCAGCTGCTTCTGTCAGTTACAGGGAGAAAATATTTAAAAATCTCCCAATATGAGTGTTTTCCATTTCTTACAGTTTAGTCCATTTTTTCTGTATATCATTAGGTGCATCACATTATTAGGTGCATATAAAAATTAAACATTTCTATCTTCCTGATGAAATGTAAACAATAATTATGAAGTAATTCTCTTTATTAACTTCCTTTGGCTTAAAGTTGATTTGTCTAGATAATAATATAACTATAGTAAATATTTTCATAAAGTGTTTCTATATCATTTTCTTTTTAACATTTTTATCTTCATAATTTATGTGAGTTTCCTACATAAGCCATAGTATTAGGTTCTGAACATGGTTTCTTTTACTTGAGCATTTTGTCTATTTATAGTTGATATAACAGTTGAAATATTTGGTTTTAAATCTACCATCTTTTTGTGTTATCTATTTGAAGAAATAAAAATGAAATTAATACATGTATAGGAAAAAAATACAGACTGTTTAAATCTGTACCAATAATGTATATGATGTTAAAGAAAAGAATATAGATTATTGTCATGCATTTTGAATCTGTCTTATTTACTTTAACACTATACATTATTAATAGTATGGATTGATATAACATTTATTTCTATTTTCCCATGTACTTTCTTCAATCTTTTTTTACTTTTTTTGCCTCTCTGATTTTACATTTGAGATCAATTTTCTTTTGGCATCAATACATTATTTAGAATTTTCTTTATTGTGGCTGTGTGGATGAAACATTTTCTTAATTTTTGTTTGTGATGAAATGTTATTTTCTCATATTGAAATTTGTTTCTAAAACATATTTTCATTTATCATGAAATTCTGGACTGGCAGTTGTTTTCTTTTAGCATAGTGAAGATATATTTCCACTTTGTCTTGGCTCCTGTTTTTACTTCTGAGAAGTTATCTATCCTGTTCCACTCAAAAGTATACCATCTATTATTTTCTTGCAGCATCAAAGATGCTCTTTTGCTAAATTATGATATTTCTATGTGAAATGTTTTTATACATCACTGGTTTTTCATACTTGTAAAATACTCATTTATCGTTTTCTAAAATTACCCCACAACCATATTTTCACTTTCCTTTCATTTTGGAACTTGTTAGTTATATTATAAATTTACTCTTACATATATATATGCTCCATATGTAATTATATATGTTAGATTTGGTGTCTCTGTATTTTTTATCAGTGCTTTAGTAATTCCTTCTCATCTATCATTCACTTAACTAACTTTCTCTTTAGCTTAGTCTAATAGTCTCTCAGTTATCAAATGTTTTCATTCCCATAATACCTATATTTATTTTCCAATTTTGCACTGATCTTCCATATATAGTTTTATTTTTCTTGTAGATGTCTTTAACCTTATTGTTTTAAATTTCTTTAAACATTGTTAATTTATAGCCTGTGTTTGTTATTCTAATAAGTGAATTTCCAGTGATTTGTTTCTGTTTTCTTTTTATTTTCCTTGCAGTTCTAACTCATGGTGTTTTAATATTTCCTTTTGTGTCTGATTACCATAGGCTATGCCATGGATATCAATCTTGAGATACTATCTAAAACAATAATGGGAGACCTGGGTTGAAGTTTCCTTTCCTTTAGAATGTATAGCAACTTGTTTCAGCCAAGACCCTGCAAACAATATTGACTTAGAACCAACTTAAACCGATTTCATGGCTTAACATTTCCAAGAGTGTTCAAACAAAATTCTGTGAAAAAGCAGTTTCATCCTGAACCTGTTGTTCACTGAGATCCCAGTGTATTGTGAGAAGGTTAATTCTTTTGGAATCACTGTTTTTGTATTTTTTATGCTTTGAATTAAACTATTCTCACTCAATGGAAAGTTCAAATTTCCTAAAATCTACATATGTCCTCAGGCAAAGGTAGATTTAGAATTCATTTATTTCTCTGAATTTCATATTCTTTGTGATATTTCCTCACTGTCTTGTAGTTCCTGATACTCTTATAAAAATTTTAATAATATACTTTATCCTGATGTTATTCCTCCCTTCAGAGAGAGATACAGTCCAAATATTCTGGCCTGCTATTCCTAGAAAGAGAAAAAAAATCAGAAATGGACCTTTATCACATATTACAAACTATAAAACCCAAATATTTTAAAAAGATTTTTATGTTCAGAAGGATTATTGTTTTTTTATATCTTGATTAAGCTATGATTGACGATTAAAAACATACATTTAGATGGTAAAATGTGATATTTAAAGACGTACAATGTGATGACTTGATATGTGTAATTATATTATGAAATTCTTACTACCACCAGGTTAATTAACATACCCATCACCTCACATAGTGTGTGTGTGTGTGATGAGAACACTTAAGACTTACACCCTTGATGAATTTCAAGTATACAATACAGTATTATTAACTATACTCACCCTGTTGTACATTAGATCCCCAGAATTTATTCATCCTATACCTGAACATTTCTATCCATTGACCAACATTTCCCCATTTCTCCCAACCCTCAGCCCTTGGCAACCATCATTCTACTCTGTGTTTTATGGGTTTGACTTTGACTTTTTTTAGAATGCACATATAGATGAGATCATATAGCATTTGACTTTCCGTGTCCAGTTTATGTCACTTAGAATAATGTATTCTTAAATACAAATTATATAATAAAAGTATGATTATTCTGAAATAATGGTTACCTTTAACATAATTGTAATAGCATTCAATTGGTAAATATGTCAGAAAACACAAGTTTTCTTCCCCTCTCATTAGTGCCTTAAATTGTTAGGTTTGAAACTGACAAGAAGACTGGTAACTATACTATCCATGAAAAAAACACTTCCAAAAAAAAACCCAGTTTTTATTCTTAAAAGAATCACAAAAATATAAAAATGGAGCAGCGTTTACTCAGCTCTTCCACTGATAATATAAACAGTTGCCTGATTCTTGACAACTTAGAGAGTCTTAAGGAAGAGAGACAAAACCCCATGGTAGCTCTTGTTCTTTTAAAATCAAGATTAAATTGAACTCATGGTAAATTAAAAATCTTCTATATTCTTCTCGTATTCAGAGGATTTGACAGTTGGATATTATGAGTTCCAAAGTGTGCATACAAGTTTCATAAATAAGATTCCTTACTCCCACATGTAATAATTTGTCAAGGAGAAGGCAATTCACTATACACTTGTCATATGATTGATCATGATTGAAAAATCTTGCTTTGCTGATTTCTATAAGTATTCTATAAAATGTTTTGCTCTTTCATTTATTTTATTGGAATTATATAGGCAGATATTAAAAAGGTCACTACAGAAAAACTTACCAGTTGAATACAATTCTATACTTAATACTTTTTTTTTGCCATGATGCTTTGCATTTTCTAAGTACACAGTTTCCCCCTACCCTGTGTTTTCAACAATAAAATAACTTTCTAAAACCTAAAATACATATTGTGTATATCTAATTTAATAGAGGTCTGTTCCTTCAGGAAACTTGAATTTGGTCAACAAACAGTTTGTGACTGAGTGCAAAATGTGTGTTAATTTAGCCTTTTATTTTATTTTATTTTTTAAGATTTTATTTATTTATTCATGAGAGACAGAGAGAGAAAGAGAGAGAGGCAGAGACGTAGGCAGAGGGAGAAGCAGGCTCCATGCCGGGAGCTCAGTGTGGACCCAATCCCAGGACTCTGGGATCTTGCCCTGAGCTGAAGGCACTCAACCACTGAGCCACCCAGGTGTCCCTAATTAAGCCTTTAGAAGGCAATAATCTAAAATAGAGAATAATCGTCACATGTGGTTTTCTTTTTTTTCATTTCAGCTTTTGAGGTATAATGATATATAATATTTAAATTGTACATCATGGTGATTTGACATATTTATACATTCAAAATATTCCCCCTATTTGTTATTTAACATATCCATCAACTCACATACTTATTTTCTTTTGTGAGAGAATTTAAATTCTACTCTCAGCAAATTGCAATTATACAATAGTTTTATCATAATAAATTCTCAGATCTTATTTATTTTATAGCTAAAGGTGATATTCTTCTACCAATGTTTACCAATTCTTAAGGCTTGGAAAGATAGGTATTGTAAAACCATTTTAAGGTGATTCATTTTATTTACACTTTTCATTGTAGGACCATTTATTTTTTTTTACACATTTTATTAGTACTTTTCACTAAGGTACTATTAATATAGTATCATTTGGCAAATTTGGTAGGCAGAATTCTAAGATTTCCACTCTGTGGTGTATAGCCTTGAATGAAATCCTCCCTTGGAGTGTTGTGAAACCTTTGAACTCAATAAGCTTCCCATGATTGTGTTACATTTAATGGCAAAGGGCTTTTGCAAATGTTTTGAAGGCTCCTAATCAGCTCACTTGGAGATAATCAAAGGGAGATTATCCTGGGTTGGCCTGCTCCTATCAGTGGAACCCATTAAAGAAGCAGCAGCAGAGATTGCCTACTGATTTTAAAGAAGCAAACTGAAAGTGGTGGACAGGACCCTGTGACAGAAAATGATGGGTGGTCTGTAAGAGCTGAGAATAGCTCTTCGTTGACAACAGAAAGAAAGCAGGAGTCTCAGTCCTACAACAACAGGGAACTGAATTCTGTTAACCATCATGGAGCTTGGAAGAGGTCCTTGAGCCACAAGTGAGATCACAGCACTGACTGATACCTTGATTTCAGGCAGATGACAAGATGAGCAGAGCACTTAGCAAAACTGTGCCAGATTCCTTTCCTACAGAAACTGTGAGATAGTAAATCCATGTGTTTAAGCCACTAAAATTTGGGTAATTTGTTGGATAGCAAATAGAAAACTAGTACAGCAAGTCAAAAGAAATATTGGAGATATAATTTCATAATTTCTCTTGCCCATTGTTCATCAGTAGCAAACATTTTACAATGGGTAAATTAGTCTTGGGGAAAATTCACTATCAATTTGGCAAATTTTAACTTGAAATTGTAAAAATATCAATTATATTTTGCTTAAAAAATTGGTTCACATTCCCCATGACTATTTCTCAAATAATAACATTGCCATCCAAGATGATTTTCAGATAGGAAAATAGATGAGCTCTTCCTCCTGGAGCTCTATCCTCCTGGTGTCTTCCAGCATTATGATTCTGTGATCTTAGTGGTGTAGTTAAACACCATTACTTAAGTTTTCCATACTTCAGTTTCCTTATCTATAAAATTTAGTTAGATTATATTCCTCAAAGTTCATTTTATATCAAAAGGTCTATAGCACTCTGATATTTTGATTAAAAAATTTTACTACCTTATTGTGAGGAAAACAATCAGAATTTATTCCTATTGACCAAGCAAATAAATAAAAATCAGTAGTGGAAAACTTCCACTATTGAGAAAACCAAAATCTCTAATGGGAACCAAGAGCTAGATATTGTAACAACATTCATGTGAAAAAAACAAAAAACAAAAAACAAAAAAAAAACTAAAACCGCTATGTAACCCCATAGGAGTGATGAAAAGAATTTGTGTGAATACTGAGGAATGTTAAAAAAGTACTGAGATTGTTTCCTTTAATAATAAGTTTCTTTTTTTTCTCTGTTATGAGACCAATGAAAGCTCAAGGAACAAAGTAGAGATGAGGATAAATTCCATTCCAATTCAATTCTGTAAATATTCTATAATAAATAGATTAATGTGAACATGAAAGTCGAATGAAGTCAATACCATTAACTCATGGAAAGCATAATTATAATCAGGTCGATTCTCACACAGGGGTATCATTCATTTTACCATATAAAAGAAATGCAAGACAATTAACAGTTTCCAAATTAGCTTGATGGGAGAAAACCTACAATAGAGTAATCCATTACTTACTAATGAAGTTACATTCCATAAAGGAGCTCCTCCAAGGAATTTCCTTTTGAAATAATATTTATGTACAGTTTAGCAGAGGTGAGCATTGATTGCTTATCTCAATTGCAAATTTAGTAAGTTCCCCAGAGGAAAAAGCACACAGATTGTTAGACTGAATTGTTGTGGGTGGTTTAAAATTATGAGGAAAGGCAATGTAAAAATAGAAACCATGTGGGTTTCTTTATTGTGTTTGAGGAGAATGTTGCTAATTTATTTTTCCTATAAAAATTCAATGAAATTAGAATTTACGTTTTGCTTCCAAATTGGCAATAACAAAGGGGGAATTAAATTAACCAGTTTGTTATATTTATTAGTTCTATATTGTTCATTTTAGCCCAGCCACTGAACATGGGTGCTGACTCTGTGGCAGAAAATATTAGATAAAGAGAAATAAATGAGAAGACTTGGCATAAAATAGTGTGAGTCGTTAACTATATGTATGAACGTGAATTTAAAACAGCCAATAATGATTTTGTTCTAATGTGTATAGCACAGCTAGATGCCTTGTGGAAGTGCAAAGAAACATATGATATCATCTCTGACTTTAGACACTTACAATGAAGTAAGTTGTTTATGAACATGAGTTATTTCAAATCCATTATCGCCTATCATTCATTCATCTGTACAATAAATAAATTTTAGGAGATACTTGGTGCTGAAAGGACAGAATTCCTGCCCTCATGGAATTTACTGTATAATGAGAAGAACAGAAAATAAATATGCAAATACACAAATAACTTTAAAATTACAAATGTGTTCTCTGCAGAAATTGAAAGGAGTTCAGTGATAGAGAAAAATAGATAAGGGGGACAGCTGATTATATAGGAGGAAGGGCAACATATGCCTTTTTCAAATAGGTGCCATATAAAATGATGCACAAAGTTTAAGAAAGGAACAACTATGTAAGGAATCCAAAAAATGCCTTCCAGGTGATGCAAATATCTGTGCTGGGATGGGAAAGGACTTGGTGTATTTGAAAGTTGTACAGAGTCCAGTGTGACTGGAGCTTAAGAACCAGAATAAGAGTTTTTAAAAATGTGGTTGAAGAGGGTACATAAGGTTTCTAGGCCATGTGCATGATTTTAGATTATATTCAAAGTACCACAAGAAGTCAATGGAAGGATTTTATGAGTTATGACATGCTCAGATTCATGGCTTAAAAAAAAAAAAAAAGGATGAACGAGGTGCTTTGTGTTGTACAGTCTATTGGCAATTGAGGGTATGAAGCATAAGAGTAGAAATCCACAGAACAGAAAGAGTCTATGGCAATAGTTTAGAGAGATGTGTCCTGAATTACAATAGTGATTCTGGATAGGAAGACAAGGAGACGGACATTAGATTTATTTTGATGGTGGCATTAACAATATTTTGGATAGAGGGCGATAGAGGAGAGGGACCAATAAAGAAAGCCCTCAGAGTTTTTTTGCTTAAGAAGCTGTATGAATGATTGTGTCATTTACTAAGGTAAGAAACACATCCAGGTTTCATAAGGAGAAATTATCATGTCCACTGTGGACATGTTGCTTTGGGATTTGTAGATAAAACAAGAAAGTTGGCCTTAGGAATAACAGTAGAGAGATCCGACAGGAAATTTAAGAGTCATTAGCAGCCATAGGAATAGAATGTAGACAAAAAAGAGCAAAAGGACTGATGAATAAGCCCTAGAGACTCCAACATGAAGCTGTCAGGGAAGTTATTGGAAAGGTTATTAGAAAAACCTATGATCAATGTCCTTGAAACTCTGAGAGGAGATGGTTTTCAGAAGAAGGGACACACAGCTGTGAAAAAGACTGTGGAGAAGTAAAATTAGGACAAAAAATGGTCACTGAATTTGGCAAAAAGTTCTAGAGATCTTGACAAAAGATGTATCAAAAGATGAACAGAGATGTATCAGTGTAATAATGGAGAAAGAAGCAAAATTGTAGAGCACTAAGGAGTGAGTAGAAAGTGAGAAAGTGGAGTCTGCATGTGTAGATAGTTCTTTCTGAAATTTCATCCGAATAGATAATGGAGTAGTAGCTAGAAAGAATTGTAGGGAAACAGGATTTTCTGAAAAAGACTGTGAAGTAGTAAGACACATTTTTATGCTGATATGAATGTTCTACTGATAGGGACAGAATGATGATTTAGGAAATTGGAAGAATGGATGACCAATGGGGGAAATACCTTAATTTCTTAAAATTGTCAAAGGAGATGGGATTGAGAATTAATGTTATGGAACAAGGAGGAGAGAAAATTTGAATGCAACACAAGGGAAAATGAACAAAAAAAGATGAACATGGAAGTAGGTTAGAAATTAGGTAGGAATCTGGGGGAATTAATTCTAAAGCGATAATTTCTGCATTCTCAGTATTGGAAGCAAGATCATTACCACAAAATGATTAGGTAGACGTGATGGCTGAGGAGCACTAAGTTGTTTGAGGGGAAAAAATAATACATCAAATCATCGTTTTAGGATAGAAATCTTAGTTTTGCACAGAAATGTGTTTGGAGGGGATCCCTGGGTGGCGCAGCGGTTTGGCGCCTGCCTTTGGCCCAGGGCGCGATCCTGGAGACCCCGGATCGAATCCCACATCAGGCTCCCGGTGCATGGAGCCTGCTTCTTCCTCCGCCTGTGTCTCTGCCTCTCTCTCTCTCTCTCTGTGACTATCATAAAAAAAAAAAAAAAAAAAAAAAAGAAAGAAATGTGTTTGGATTGCCAGAGATGTTGAGTCCTCCTAACTTCTGTGATCTTAAATTTAACTTAACAAACATTTTAAATCCACCTAACTGGTTGTGTGACTTTCATTTCCATCTAACCACACTTGCTTTGGAGTAAGTTTGCTATCATTGAAGTTCTTCCAGCTGAGCAGGAAAGAAGGCAAGTGCAATGGAAGTTAAATATTTTTGAAAAGAAGCACTTGTTGCTAGATAGCGAGAGAATGGGGATCTACTTGGAAAAGTGAGTTGGAAGTGGAAAAGAGTGGGACAAGTGAGTGGGATTTGATATTTTGGTATTAGATAATTTGGAATTGGTGAACTTGGGGGTGCACAGCAGAGAAGGAAAGGAAATAAAAGTCAGTGGAGATAGGGATAAAGAAACAGATAAGACAGCATATTTGGGGAATAATGATAGGAAATGTGCTGGAGCGACTATAGGGCCTAAGTCTTTGGGTAACATGGGGAACTGCTTGTAATGTTGATAAATAATAATATTTAGCATTCTTAATTTTATTTTATTTTTAAAAAAGATTTTACTTATTTATTCACGAGAGACACACAGAGGGAGAGAGAGGTAGAGACACAGGCAGCGGGAGAAACAGGCTCCATGCAGGAAGCCTGACATGATACTCAATCCTGGGTCTCCAGGATCACACCTTGGGCTGAAGGCAGTGCTAAACCTCTGAGCCACCCGGGCTGCCCAGCATTCTTAATTTTAGACCTCAGTTAGATCATCAAATGTCACTAATAATGTGCTCAAACTTCCACTTATTTTATTGATTTTTAGAAGGGGGCATTTGTCTTCCTGGTGCAAAAGAAGATTTTTTTTTTTTTTTCTCAATGACAGTAAACATTGCTTACCTCCCCTTTTGCTTAATCTCCAAAAGTTTATGCAGGGTTTTTGTTCAGCTGGTATACAACTCTAAGCCATAAGAGTTGTTAAATATTATTAAAAATAGAAATATGTGACCTAGTAATTCCACTACTGGATGTTTAGCCAAGGAAAATGAAACACTGATTTGAAAAGATAAACACACCCCTGTGTTTATAGCAGCATTATTTACAATTGCTAACGTAGAAACAACCTAAGTGTTCATTGATAGATGAATGGATAAAGAAGATGAGTGGATGTATATAGTTTGTATATATGTATGTATATATAGTATATATGGAATAGACATATAGTGTATATGGAATGGAGTGGAGTATTACACAACCATGAAAAGGATGCCATCTTGCCATTTGCAACAGCATGGGTGGATCTAAAGGTATTATGCTAAGTGAAATAAGTCAGACTGAGAAAGACAAATGCCACATGATTTCACTCATATGTGGAATCTAAGAAAAAAAGCAAATGAATAAATAAAGCAGAATTAGACCTATAAATACAGAGAACAAATGATGGTTGCCTGAGGGAAGAGGGGCCTGGGCAACATAGATAAAGGATAGTGGGAGGTACAGGCTTCCAGTTATGGAATGAAAAAGTCATGGAATAAAAGGCACAGCATAGGGAATATGATCAATGAGACTGTAACAACATTGTATGGTGACAGGTGGTAGCTACACTCTTGGTGAGCACAGCATACTGTATAGCGATGTTGAATTGTTACATGGCACACCTGAAATTAATGTAACATTGTATGTCAACTACACTCAAACAAATTTCTATAGGGGCACCTGGGTAGTTCAGTGGTTGAGCTTCTGCCTTTGGCTCAGGTCATGATCCCAGGGTCTTAGGATTGATTCCTTCATCTAGCTTCCTGCGGAAGGCCTGCTTCTCCCTCTGCCTGTGTCTGCTTCTCCCTCTGTGTCTTTCATGAGTAAATAAATAAAATCTTCAAAGTAAATAAATAATTGTTTTAAAATTTAAAAATGTAGACAAAAATGAAAAGAGTTGTTAAATGTGGAAATATGCCTGAAAGCTGAAACTAAAATCGCCAACTCCCAGGGCCCTTGATTTCTCTTTGTGGCCTCTCCCCACACTTCTCCTAGGAAGGAGAAGCTTTCAGAGCCTGGCCCTCCTACTAATGCTGGTAGGTAGGTACGTTCAAATGGATCCAACCAGCGGTAAAAGTTGACATAATATGTAAATATTACTCCCTGTTGTATCCTCTTCTAAGTTCCTTGACAGGTCCCTGTCTCAATATCAAACAATACGTTTAAACTTCATTTTTTTATACCATCCACTATAATAATATCTCCTGATTCTTCACTCATGAGATAAGGCCAGAGTGGCCTCCCCTTCTGTTCCCTTGCTTTGCCTGGCGTTATGTCCTGTCATGTGCGGGCCTTACTTTATTAAGATTGATAATATCTATGTTATACTCGCCATATGCAATTAAAGGATAGTAATAGAAAACCATTATCTAGTAATTTCTGCATGACACGCTATCTCATATCACGGGAATGATTGGAAAATTACTTGTAATTACTTTTTTTTCACTTCTTTTGGCTAAACAAGGAAAGGGAATTTTGTCTGACTGACTAGCTCTCTGGAACGTGTTGTTCTCTGGCTGGCATTTGCAAATAGCTTGGTGAGCTGTTTATTACAGAGGTAACAAACAATTCACATTTTTGAAATTTCACACAGATAGTAATTGAGTGAGTAAATAAAATTCAGCAAATGGTGGAAAGATTCCAGTTTTCGTGAAGTCCTTTACTTCTTAGTCAAGCGTGGCCTTTCCTTGGTGGTAGTTGTATTCTGTTCTTGGATAATGACTTTTTGGTGCGGCTTCACTCTTCACTCTGATTTTTTCATGGTTTCATCACATTTTTCTGCACTCTCAATAATACTACACAGCCTCTGGGGTCTCCTACTTTCCCCAAGGACAACCCTCTGGAAGCATTATTTAAAATTGTATGAACAATGAAATAGAGAATAACAAGCTTCCACAAGCCAGTTTAAGAAGTAAAATGTACAAATAGAGTTGTATACTTCTGGAAATCATTTGTGTACTCTGTGGCTATCAATCCTCATACTCCTTTCTGCCACCGTTCTGACCTAATTATAACTCTGAATTGGTGGTTATTTATTTCCCTGAATTTCTGAAAGAAATAAATCACCACATATGCATATGTCTACACACCACAGGGCATGTTTTTACGTACCTTAAATGTATTTAAATGCTAGCGTACTGTGCATACCAGTCACCAGTTTGCATTTCCGTTCATCACATGCATTTTTTTTTTTTTTGAGAGAGAGAGAGACAGTGAGAGAGAGGCAAAGAAGAGGAGTGGAGGAGGAGGAAGAGAATGTCAAGGAAATGCCCCGATGAGCATGGAGCCCCACGTGGGGCTCCATCTCACGAGCCTGAGATCAAGACTTGAGCCTAAATCAAGTTGGATGCCTAACTGACTGAGCCACCCGGATGCCCCTCATTCGTATTATGATTTATGAGTATCCATGTTACTACATCTGGTTTTAGGTCATTCATTTGCACAGCCCTATGGTAGTACTTTACTCCATGAACTTCCCACAAGTTATCTATTCTGAAGTTAATAGATGTTTTCTGTTTTTTTTTTTTTTTTTCTTTCTCATAGTCTCCAATGGACAATTTTATACATGTGTATTGTGAGTTTCAGGAGGGATTCCCTCAGTGATCTACATGAGAATAATTGTTAGGTCATAGGCATTGACGTATATCTTCAATTTTACTAGATACTGCGAAATTACTTACCAAATTGTTTTCAACCATTTATAATCTAACCAACTGATGTATTGTTCTGAATTCATGCCAAAGCTGAAGCTTTTTTATTTTTTTATTTTATTTTTTTTTTTTATTTATGATAGTCACACACACACAGAGAGAGAGAGAGAGAGAGAGAGGCAGAGACACAGGCAGAGGGAGAAGCAGGCTCCATGCACCGGGAGCCCGACGTGGGATTCGATCCTGGGTCTCCAGGATCCCGCCTTGGGCCAAAGGCAGGCGCTAAACCACTGTGCCACCCAGGGATCCCTGAAGCTTTTTTATATGAACACATATAAAATCTTTTGAAACTACAGAGTTCTATTTCATTGTTCCTTAATAATTTGCACATTGCTCATTATCAGGGTTATTGGGTTTCCTGTTCTACAAATCTCTCCTTTGTATCTTTGGTCACTTTTCAAGTGAGTATAGTCCTTATTTATTTATTTATTTATTTATTTATTTATTTATTTATTTAACTGATTTGTTAAAAATAGAAACTATATTTACTTAATTTTTACACATTCTCAGTGTATGGCTTTTATTTTCACTTATTTAAGACAGACTTGATTGACAGAATTTTTAAAATGTAATTTTCAACATTTAATGCTATCCCTTTTTAAGAGTTTTTACTCTTTTTTGTTTGTTTCTTGTTCAGGAAATCTTCCTCTATTTTGAAGATCTAAAGCTATTTTTCTCTATTTTCTTCTGAAAACTACACAATTTTTCATTTGACATTGAATCTACCTGAATAGACTTTTGTGTAGGAGTAAAGTAAAGATACCATTTTATTTACTTTCAAGAGAATAACAACTTAATTCTACTGGCATCATTTGTTGATACCTTTGCCCGTGAACTCCACTGTCACCTCTCTTTTTTGGTCCAAACTGGACTTGTGACTGTCTTGCTCTGCTATACAGTTGTGATTGTGATCATTATTCTTCTGAGTTATATCCATATTGTCTAGATAGAGTCTAGTAACTTCTAAGAAAGCAAATGCTGGCAGTGAAACATTTTATTCTTCATGTGGCCAAGTGATATCATCAAGGCAGATCTTGAAATCTGTCCCTCAGGCAGTAGAGTGTAGTCAAAAACAAATCTTCAAGGCAGATTGCCAGGATTTGTGCCCTGACTCCCCCACTTACTACCTGTGTGATTATCATGCCCATCTTCAAAATGGGTATGTGCACCTTTTGGGGGTAATGAAGACCCTAGAAGAGATAAAAGGATGAAGATAATTCAAAGGAACTGATTTCTATAACCATGTATATATCTTTCCCCCAAATTGATCTAACTGTGACCTAACTGTACCTTGTTTGACTGAGGTTTGGTTTTCTTTTTCCAATCTACCTTTTCATAATCACCTTTCCATCACTTTAACAAAAAAAAAAGACGTATTTCCTACTCATCCTACATCTTAGCACATTCTACTATTTTTGGGTAAAATCCCAGGACAACTAACAGAGACTATTCAAAATGTTTTTGTGAGTGACTCTACCAACTGTGTAGCAAGTGCTTTTGCAAAACATGCACTAAACATTTTGTATATGTCAATGGAAAAATTTGCTTTTAACATAATGGAAAGATGACTTGATCCAGTAGTCTGTTGAAATACTAGACCTAACCTTTGATGATAGATCGGTCTGAGATATGTAACTGTAATTTAGTGAGGAGTCTGCCTCCTGGTTAAAAACCTAGGTATGCAGGGACCTGTGTGGCTCAGTGTTTGAGTGTCTGCCTTTGGCTCAGGTTGTGATCCAGGGTCCTGAGGTCGAGTCCCACATCAGGCTCCCCTCAGGGAATTTGTTTCTCCCTCTGCCTATGTCTCTGCCTCTCTGCCTCTGTGTCTTTTGTGAGTAAATAAATAAAATATTTAAAAATAAAAAACAAAAAACCTATATATGATCATTTCAAGACTGATATTAGGCAGTTACAAAGGTTTTACCTGACAGGCCTCATGGGCGACCCAGCCTTCCTTGTGCACCACACTCGGTACACAGCCACTGCACTGCAGTTTATGGAGAGAGTTGCAGCCAAGGACTCAGGCCCACTGGAGGGTCATGCCCTTGGCATATTTGCATTCCTAGCCCCGGCACCTTCCTTCCTAGGTCGCTTTATCTGCGACCTTGACAAGAGGTCTTCTTCAGGCTCTTCTGCTGAGATGTCCTTCTGCAAAGAATGGGAAAACATAAAGAGGCATTTCCTTACCCTGACTCACTACTAGCCCTCTACTCCTGGCCCTCCCTTCACACTCCCTTCTGTTTCCTCTTCCCTATCTTTGTCCATAAAATTGACAGTCTTTTCTTTGGAGCTCCCTCAACAATACATTAACCTCAAATCTGTGCTGATCCACATGGCCCACACTCACATGCTCTTTCACAGGGGCGGAAGGGGGGTGGTGTGAGAGGACAGAGGGAGTTGATGTTGTCCCAGTTTTATTTTCTTCCTTATACCATATCAGTAAGTGATTAAAGGCTCAACCTTTTCATTTTTTGACTTTTTGATTTAATGGCCACTTCAACACCTGGCAGCTCAGCTCTTTCTCTCCCAGCTCAGCCAAGCCCTTGACACTTAAAAATCAAACAGCAGAGTGACACTGATATAACAAAGCTCTTATTCTCATTAATTATGTACATGAACAAGTTTTCTCAGTGTGTAAATCTCTGAAAACAAAACAAAAATGGATAAAATTCAGATTAGATTATTTCTTTTTCTAGCAACAAGTAATAATCATGTATAGATATAAGAAACAATTGGAACAAAGACACCATTTCATTTCATTAAGAGATGTGTGCTTAATTAAACATTTTTCCTTTTTCTGCTTAATAATTTTATGTTGAAATTTTATCACATTTTGTTGATATGCAAAGAATTTGAAATCCAAATCAGATTTTTTAAAAAATATAGAGCTTATGTTATGAGAAAATAAACTCAGTTTTAACATATATATATATATATATTTTTTTCTCTCTTTGGTGAAGTATGAAAGAATCAATAAAATAATTTCGAAAATAAAAAATTACTATGTTAAATTATAATTATGGATAGGAAATGAGTACAAGAGAATAAATATGATATAAAATTATATAGAATTTCAATAAATATTTACATATATAATATAAATATGTAAAAATTACATAAAATTGCATTGATGAAGATTCTTTACATTAATATTTAAATTGGATAATGATGCTACCAGAGTCTTATAGTTATCTGATACCAGTGGGCATATATGATTGATTGATATGAGAGGAATGCTTTAAAATATTTATGTTTACAATGCACGTAACTAACATCCCTTGTAGCTATGTTTAAATTTTGGATAAATTATTTTAGATGTCAAGTTAAAAATATGTGACAAGGTACATTGCTTTTGAAATTCATTTTCACAGTATATGCTCAAAGATATTTGATGAACACTTATCTGAGGGATCGTGATGTCCTATGACACATGAGAAATAACATGGAATTTCTATCCTGGTCAGGTATAGCGTCTTTGGGAAAATAAAGTTTTTGAAAACAAATACGAAATTTTCATCTGTTACACAGATAATCAGAGTTGCAAAATCATATTAAGGACCTAGAGAAAAGCAATTAGATAAAAAACTTCTCAAACACTTTTAATTTAATTTAATTTTTAAATTTTATTTCTTTTAGAGATTTTTATTTATTTGAGACAGAGAGAAAGTGCACAAGCAGGAGCAGAGGGAGAAGCAGACTCCTCACAGAGCAGGGAGACTGATGCCGGGCTCCTGTGGGGACCCAGGGATCATGACCTGAGCCAAAGGCAGACTCTTAACTAACTGAGCCACCTAGGCACACCCTCAGTCACTTTTAAAAAACGTCTAAGAGCAAATGCCCAAACTCACTCTTGGGAAGATTAATCCCCTTGGAACTTATCCCTAAATACACTGAGTTCTTAGAAGAGTCCACCATAGAAATAATGCATATAACATGGATAGAATAGTCTATCTCAATGAAGGTCATGGTAGGAAACAGATGGTGTATTCAAATGAATGACTGAAGAGAATTTAAGGCAGAGACTCTGTACAGAGGAGTAGTCAAGGTTAAGAGAGGAAAAAAAAATGATGAAGCACTAACACAGACAGGAAGTTTCTGACTGCCACAGACTTCACCAGATCCCACTGAGAGAACCATGCATATAAAAGTTGCTTTTCAGCCTGAGGCTTTAGAGAGAGAAACACATTGGAGCTCAAACTGAGGTTGAGAGTGAGAGATACAGGAAAGTAAATGCCCAGAGTCTCTTCCCTTCTTCCTTCTTGGTATCTTATTGGCCAAACCGAACTGGAGCCAGGTGGTAGGGCATTCTGATGATGCAGTTGGTAAAGGTCAGACTCTCATAGTTTTCTTTCTTTCTTTTTTTTTTTTTTTTTAAGATTTTATTTATTTGTTCATGAAAGACACAGAGGAGAGAGAGGCAGAGACACAGGCAGAGGGAGAAGCATGCAGGAAGCCCGATGTGGGACTTGATCCCGGGACTCCAGAATCACACCCTGGGCCAAAGGCAGGCACTAAACCACTGAGCCACCCAGGGATCCCCCTATTTTTTTTTGCTTTCATTACTACTTGCTTTTGGAGATTTGAATCTGAGTATCGATACAGTAGGAATACTGCATTTATCACAGGCCTCTGAAGAACTGAAATTTTTCCTCTAATGTTGTCCATATGTAAAGACAGGTTATATTGTTGACCTATGAATTAAATAGGTTTTTCAGAACAAAGTCAAGAGATTTTTACTTACATGTATTATTCTTTGCTAATTATGTACAATTCTATGATATTAGGTAGCTCCTTGATCTTATTTGGAGAAAAATCATTCTACAGCTGGTGTTGGCTCAACATAATGCCAACTAGGAGAAGCAGTTAGGTTTAAACACTGCAAACTCAGGGTAAGCCTAAAGTGTTAAGTTAATAAGAACCTGCAACTCAAAGACAAATTTAGAAGTTTTATAAGGTTAAAAAACATAATATTAATATTTCATGTTGAGAAAGGATCTCTACATACTTGATATTTTATGTTCTTGTAATCTGAGGGAGAGTTCATCCTGCTGGGGTGGCAGCATTATAACCATAAATATATAACTTTGAATAAATAATTGAATAATTGGTCGATCTATCTTTATGATTTTAAATCTTACGAAGCACTTACTATTGACATATCCCAGAGAAGTATTTATTTGCTATATTTTCAAATTTTGCTGCAGTTATAAGAATTATATAGTACTGAGAGAAGTTTATGGTGTTTCCAGATAATTGCATGTATAAAAAAAGAAATTTATTTATATCTGACATATAAAATATTTTAAGGTAATATAGTGATTACTTTGTACACTGGTTGAAGCTTCTTTTTTCAAAAGCTTCTTGAAAGTTGGGGCTCCTGGATGTCCCTGTGGGTTAAGTGTCCTACTCTTGATCTCAGCTCAGGTTTTGATCTCAGCATGGTGAGTGCAAGCCCCATGTTGGTCTCTGTGCTGGGGATGGAACCTACTAAAAAAAAAAAAAAAAAAGTCATTGTAGAAGGTGGTAGAATTTTAAAAATATATTAAAGTTTCCTAGCTACATTTCAAAAAGAAAAAGGAGAACTGGGGATCACTATATTCTTACAGCCTGGTGGTAGCTTTAACCTTAGAAAGGAAGTGGCTATCCTATAGCTTCCACAATGGTCTGTGAAAGAACCCTGAAGATCTCTATGTGACTCAGAGCAAATAACAAATTGTAGCACAGACAAGAGAACCATTACCCTAATTTCCACTGCTGGAATATCATTTCATCTATTTCTCAATATGTTCCTTTCTCTTGTGTATCTCTTGAGTGATGAGTAACAATTTCAACCTCTGGACCAGATAGCCTACAGGATACCTAGTGAAAGCATATGGATTGCATAATGATAAAGGAAGCAAAATGATGAAAAAATAGCTCCTCTATAATAAGATAGTACTACTACAAGAATGAAGAAAAAGATAAAAGTTGAATAGAATGATAGATCCTTAATATCGTACCACAAATACCACATGGCCCTTTCCAAATATATGTTATCAGCATTCCTTACAAACAGTCTTTTTGAAGTTTACTCTTTTGATCATATTACTTCTAAGTAACATGAAGTTTCCTCTCCCATCTAAGTGTCAAAAGGCCCCTTTCCCTTGATGACCACAAGACAAATTTTGGAAGAGGCCTGAAGTTTTACTATTGTATGAAATAAAACTTATAGTTTTGGTGTATTGAGGAATTGCGTGGTCAGGATCTTTCTTTCCTGTGTTGAGAAGGTCTTATTTTATCTTATTTATTTTTTCTTAATGATTTTATTTATTTATTCATGAGAACAGAGAGAGAGAGAGAGAGAGAGGCAGAGACACAGGCAGAGGGAGAAGCAGGCTCCATGCAGGGAGCCAGACTTGGGACTTGATCCCGGGTCTCCAGGATCGGGCCCTGGGCCAAAGGCAGGCGCTAAACCACTGCGCCACCCAGGGATCCCCGAAGGTCTTATTTTAAACTTGGGCCTTAGTTTCTTCAGCACTACATTTTAAGAGTAGACAGGATCAAATTCTAGCTGAAGAAAACTGTCCATGGCAAAAAAGAAGGACTTTACTAAATTGCCAATACCCAAACTAATAGACCTAATTAAACCCAGTTTACTCAATCTCTTTAAAGAAGAAATATCTACCTTTTTCCCCCAAAGGCAAGAACTGGCTCCAAATGATTCTGACAGCCAATGTTGTTAAAGAAGGATGGAGAGCTTTTACCCATGCTGCATGCCCTCAGCCTCACCTGCTGTCTTGGAAATCACACTCTGCAGACTTCTGCTGGGCCAACCAGCCCCGTCCTAGCTGCTAAGGGCTCCTCTTTGAGGGGAGGCCTTCTTCAGTGCTATTTCATCCATCAGTGCTTCCTCTAGTTCCTGTTTTTGAGAAATGAATCACAATTTATTGCCCCTGGTTGCTTTCTTCCTGTTTGCTTAATTGTATGAAGTTTATTCCACCTTTTCTTCATGCATTATTGCTTCAAAAGTCTTGAGAAAAAAAAATGGTGGCTCAGTCAACCCTCTGGCTATTAAACTGTATTTAAAACTGTATTAAATGCCATTCTTTTTCAGGCACTGTGCTAAGCACTTTCCTTATGTTTCCTCATTTTTTTCCCTCAGACCAATCTTTCAAGGTGAGTATTATTTTCTTTTTACCTAGGAGTTTTAGAAACAGGAACGTAGAGCTACCTATTTGAGGTATCCCAGTAATAACTATTGGAACTGGGTTTTTAGTCCAAGTTTTCTTAATTCAAAAATCTAATCTTATCAATTGATTGATTGATTGGGGGTGAGGCAGGGGCAGAGGGAGAGGGAGAAAGAGAATCTTAAGCAGGCTCCACACCCAGCATGGAGCCTCATGTGGGGCTCGATCTCACAACCTTGAGATCATGACCTGAGTGGAAATCAAGAGTCACATGCTCAACCAACGGAGCCACCCAGGCACCCCTCATTTTCTTTGACTTCTTTTTATTTTTGAACTGAGAAAAAATTTGCCTGCAATCTTGAAATTGTGATGCAACTTTAATATAGCTTTTTTCCCCCATACTATCATCATAATTGAAAACCAGAACAAAAGTGCATTCATTCATACAACAGATTATTGAATATCTATAAGGTATGACCCTGATTAGTATTATTTTAGAACCCATTCTATTCTGGTCAATCCTCTCTGCCAGGGTGAATTTGTTTTTGTCCCCAAGAAACAAGCTGGAGAGAAAAGGTAGCAAAATGGATAGTCCAAGGTTCTCCCAAAATAATACTAAACTGAAAAAAAAATTCTAAGAGTTGTACAAATTAAACAACAAAAAAGTCACTGATAAAGTTTGCTAAACTTTATTCAGTTGAGGAAGCTTTTACTCTGTTGCTTATTGAAAATTCACAAAACCTTACAACTTGTCTTCCTACTTTTAGACAATAAATATTCCTATGGTCATTTTATTTCAAACAACTCAAAGTTACTATCCAAAATTCTAAGCAAAAATAATAATTAATCAACAAAGACCTTACAATTCTGAAACGAATATGGAAGGGAAATTTAACTCAGTATTTCTAAACATTAGTCCTTGATATCCTCTCTTTCAAAATGTGGTAAAAAAAAAAAAAAACCTCAAAGATACTTAATCTCAATATATCCCTAAAGAAAGAGTGTATTTGCTAATATCTCTAGTTAGAAGAGAACTTCCAGAAACATTTGGGTCCCCAGACCACTAAACTACCATGTATATTTTATTATAATAAAACTAAACAGTTCCTTTCCCAGAAGTTTCCAAGAGTTATATTCTTAGATTTTCTTCTACTTCATAAGTATAAAATATAGAATAGATATACTTCACCAGATGACCAGTTTGGGTTATGAGCATGTACACTGAAAGAGGTTAAATCCAGTTGAGTTGTCATGAGATCGTTAGGTAGGTAGATAGATAGACAGATAGATGATAGAGATATTTGTGTGTGTGTATCCAAAACAGAATAAGCATAGAATCTGACTCATTCAATTCTAAATTTATAAGTAAAATTGGTGCTTATGTTTGTACTATAACTTCAGAACCCCTACTAAGATTCTTAGGCCCTTTGAGAAACCTCCATTAGTTTTTTGTTGATACCTGAAATTCTGGCAGTAATGACTTATTTATTTGATTAGGATTCTATTACAGTTTTAAGAATGGCAGTTAAATATAATATTTTAAGCCATTTTTGTATAGTGTTAAAATACTTTAGATTTTTCCTGTGATAGACAGCAATAATGAGAAAACAAGTTAGTAGGTGGAGTGGAAGAGGACCCTGACAATAGGTCAGAGAGAAGAGCGTGCAAAATGAAAGAATGTGAAATGAATGTTAATAGATGACAGATTTTTATCTATGAAACGGTTTTCTCCAGAATCAATTCTGGTTGGGGCAGTGAGTGAAATGGTGACACTTTGAAATCCATGAATTGACAAGTACTGTCAAGTATATTATTACTGCAAGTCTAATATCTGAGGATATTCACCCCCAGGCATCAACTAATCTTTGCTTAAATGTACCATAGTCATTTCTGCCAGTATGCAAAAGAGAATGAAGAAACACAGGAAATGGTCTCACTAAATTAAACTGAATTGTCATCTACACTTAGCCTCTGCCATGGCATCATGATTCACATTGTCATGGCAACTAATATTTGAAAGAGAGCAAGGATCAAAACAGATATTCTTCTTTGGTTTGATTAACCGAGAGACATTCTAGAGAAAGAAAAGGTGGATTTTGATACAGCTTTTATAGTGATCTTCAGTTTTAATAATTTATTTTCTTAGAGACTTGCATTTTAATGAACTAAATATGGCTTGCATCTACCTGTGAACAACCTAAGAATTATTTTTCTTTTAATGAATATTTGCTATATGTTAACCATTTGCCCATAATATATACTAGGCTTTGGAGGTACAAAGACCAGACAAAAATCAGACAGATTTCCTGACCTCAAGCAAGTCACTATTTAATACGGACAACAGTTATACTTACTGTGTAGGCAATCGTAATGTAATGCATATGCAGTAGCATATAGAGAAATGTCTGAGAAACTGAAGGAGGGAGAATAATTAATTCTGCTTGAGAAATCAGACAAAATCTCAAAGAAGAGCTGAGACTTGAGCTGGAATTTTAAGAATAAGCTGGGGAAATAACTTATCCATGCATCTGGTATGATCAGGAGCTCTGCTAGTGCTGATCACAGAATTGGGCGATATAAATATTTTTTGAAGGAAATAAACTGCACATACTACCATTTCTTTCTCTTTTTTTCATACTACCATTTCTACAACATAGAATATGTTGCACAAGTACTGGTTTAGGGAGAATGGCAAGTTAGGCAGAAATAATGAAATATAAACTCTCGGATATTCCTTTGTGGACCCACTCACCAGTCTGTTCAATAATTATTGAAATAAGCTTTATAAAACATTATATTGAAAACAATTCTCATTATTGGATACCACTAGAACATTAATATAGGGTGGCAACCAAGTCTGATAACTTGGGTATATACATAATAAAAGGTTTATTGATATTTTATTGAAAACATGATAAAATGATTTTATCTTTGTTTTCAGACATTATGGCCCTGCTATAGAATAGTTAAAAGAGATCATTCAGAGAAGAAACACACTAGGTTGGATCTGCTTTTTCTGCAAGATACTGAAGATAGGATAGTATATGGATTTAATTAATATTGTCAAAAGCAGGGCAGCCTGGGTGACTCAGCGGTTTAGTGCAGCCTTCAGCCCAGGGCGTGATCCTGGAGACCCAGGATGGAGTCCCATGTCGGGCTCCCTGCATGGAGCCTGCTTCTCCCTCTGCCTGTGTCTCTGCCTCTCTCTCTCTCTCCATTTCTCTCAAGAATAAATAAAATCTTTAAAAAAATATTGTCAAAAGCATTGTTTGTGATCAAGTTGTATATACTTCAGCAGCAATTATTTCTTCTCCAATTGCATCTAGTACAATTTGGAAAGCCAATCAGCAGAGGAAAACAAGGAAGAATAATCAGAGATGTGCCCTGAAGAATATCATACAAAAATCCTGAATGGCACATAAATTCTTTAGTATCAGAGCACACTAAGGAATCTGAAGGCATGCACTGATATATAAAAATAGCTCACATTTCTCTGTACTTTACAAGTTAACTTGACACCTGTTTTTACATTTGTTTCCTGCAACAGACTCACATAGTAAGAATGGGCAGGAAATTTTATGTTTATTGTGTAAATGAGAAGACAAGAGTTGTTGAGGGTGGGTGGTTTTGTTCTTCATGAGAAGCCCAGAAATATATAGTGTTGCCAAGCTGCCTAGTTTTTATATCAGCATAAGTAAATTAAATAGAGAAGTCTATATCATCATCAAGTTCTCAAATTTAAAAATGAGCCACTGAGTCTTCATTTCCACTCTAAACAGACTTTAGAATTAATTACCTTGAACCGAAAGGGAGGAGCAAATATATACAGTTGTGTCTTCATTTTTTTCCCCATCTTGAAAAACTTAGAAGTATCTGAGGTCTTTAAAACAAAACTATTTCATATGATCAACTCTGTGCAAAACACTGTGTTTACTATGGTAATAAATTCCAAAAAGTAAACCATATACTTTTGGAGAAAAGATACACACAAATATAAATAATGTGAGCCAACCATTGATAAAGTCTAATGAATGGTCCAGACAGTTGCTTTCATCAGCAGTAGTCAACCAAGGGTTCATAAATGATAGAGAATCTGGGTTGCACCTACGCTATTGGGTATGTGAGACAAATGTGAAGCAAAGAGTAGATACAAGTAAATTTATGATCAGATGAAAGTGTAAATGCTTTTTGACTATTATGGAATGTTTATGAACTTAAAAAAAATAGGTTGTGCTGAGGTTGTGGGCAGACTTGAGGGGAGCAGTTTTAGCTGATGTTGGGGATGGGCAATGTTAATCTAGTTTCTTCCATTGGCCGAATAGATTAGAAATAAGACAATGCTTGCAAAAATTCACGTTAAAAAGCCTACATACTGGGCTGACAAGCGACGTGGAAAAGGAAGACCAGATGCTAGAGACTTTGGTAAGCCAAATAATAAGAATGCCGTCAAACAGAGTTTCTGGGATCTCAAGGCTTTGTTTCGAAGAGAACTGCTTGAAAGGACCCTTCCTTAGAGCATGCCTCTTCTAAAGGTCTTTTTTTGGAATATAGAAAGAACTCTGGGAAGCAAAGAGAGATGATTGCAAATCAGGTGTTTCCCCACAGGTTTCTTCATGATCAATTGGTCTTTTGAAAAGGAGACTTCCCTACATGCAAACCTTTACAACTGGAAGAAAAAAAAAAAAAAGGCCACTAAGACTTCAGGATATTATACAGCAGGTTAGTAAGAATTGATAGACTGCTTTCTCTCCAGCATTTCAAAAATGATTCTTTATTCTATTCAGTGATCCCTCTCAAGGTCTTCCAGAATTTTTTTCTTATTGCTTTTCTTTTATAATTTTTTTTTTCCTGGCAGGATAAACAGCCTTTTAGTTAGGAAACATTACACGCTTCCGCTGCATAAAACATATGTCTTACTTCTCCATGCCCATGGGAATTTCTGGAGTTGCTTTGCTCACTAAGTACAATACAATGTTACATGTGTTTGTCTCCCTTCTTCCTTCTTCAATGGAAAATCATGCAGTGATCATGCATTTTTTAAAAAAATTTCCTTCAACACATATACCCTCCCATCCCCCACACCCATACAAATCACATTTTCATCTTAGCCGTTGAAGTTCCTCGCCAGTTACTTGATGAGTTCTGACGACAGTGCAAAAACTGTTATTTGGCATATTGCTTCTTTTTGACGCACATAAGCAAAGTTTATTGGGATGCTCAGAGCACATAGAATTTGTTGTTAAGACCGATAAATTTCAGAAGTCAGTGTAGTGAGATGGTTTTACTTGATTTAATTCTAAAAGATACACGAGGAGACGCTTTCTCGGTTTTATTGTGCTGAACCACCTCTTTCCATGCCACCAATTTTACAGTATATGCAGCCCCTGCTAAATTTTGCAGACACCACAAAAAAACTGGAAAATTTCTGTAAATATAACACTCCAATAATTACTTCAAGTACAGTACACACGTCATCATATTCATCTGCCATTTTCATGGTGGCTTGTCCTTTCTACATTTTATTATTCATTTATGATAGCTATTACAGGCCTTTCAGATTCTATCTTGCTCTCCTGAGGAATATTTATGGCTATTATAGGGCTCTTATGAGAAGACCCAAAGATAGTTATTGCAGAAACCCTGTGAAATGCTACATTAGTACAGGGATTGGCTGGCCGTAAAAAGATCTCAAGTTGTTTCAGAGTCCCCCTTGATGAAGATAAAGAGGCAGGTCACTCCTGGTGAGGCTTCCTTTTCACCCAAGAGAACCAAGTTATTTTTGACATGGAGGTTGGAACACGTAAATTAACACGGTTCTGCAAATAAGAGCTGTTTTGAAAAGGTCACCAGGAGGAAAGCAAGAAAGGATTTAGGATGCATTTGCAAACAGATTTGGGAATGTAGTTCATAACTCTATTGCAGAATTTCTCACAGAATGTAGTAATGGGGAGATGTGAGTTGCATGAAAAAGAAATGGCAAGGTCTAAGGCAGCGTAATGTACAGATTTCATCTCTTACCTTACTTACTAGCACTGTGGTAGGACTTAGTGAGCTCCTCAAGGGAAGGGCACCAGAGTGCTTCATTCACCATGTATCCAAAGCAGATGGAATAGTGTCTGGCACATAATATTCACTTAATCTGCATTTGGTGAATGAATGAAAGCTGTTCATTAATTTATCATTATTCCTCCATGGAGAATATTTTTTTTTTAATTTTTATTTTTGCCATGATAGGATGACATGAATTTTAGTCCACAGTAAAAACCAGATGGGTCAAAATGCCTTCTGATTTCTTAATTTGCCACATGTTCTTTTTCTTTTTTTTTTTAAGAAGATTTTATTTATTTATTCACGAGAGACACAGGGAGTGAGAGGCAGAGACACAGGCAGAGGGAGAAGCAGGCTCCATGCAGGGAGCCTGATGTGGGACTCGATCCGGGGTCTCAAGGATCACACCCTGGGCCGAAGGCAGGCACAAAATCACTGAGCCACCCAGGGATCCCCGCCACACGTTCTTTTATTCCAAAAAGCTACTCATATCTTTTTTTTTTTTTTGAAAATAATCCATTCTTTCCATTGCTTGCCCTAACACCCTGTAACTGATCATCAGACCTACACATTAAGAAATTAATTTAATTCTAGGTTATTTGCCAAGTTATGGATGTTAAGCATCATGTTTCACATTTTACCAAACACCTCCAATCTTGATCAAAGGAAAGCAGAAGGGACAAGAGGAAATAATTTTCACTTAAGTGAAGAATAATAGTTTGCTCGAGGCTTTCTCATTTACCACTTTCTTTTGGGCAATTACAAAGGTGATATAGAGTTGGATCTATAGAGTTGGAGATTTGTTTAATTCTTATATATAATTTGATGTCAAATTGTAACAAGTGTCATGCGATTGCCCAAATATGTCAACCACAGTCCCTATATTAACTTCATAAATTATTCACATGGGCACTAAAAAGAAAAGCAAAAATGATTGTAGATTTTGAAAAAAGATGGATTTTTGCTTGAAAGCCAGCCCAGCTATACCTTGTGTCCTCAACTTCTCCAGTTTATTTTTCTCATGCAATAAATGAAAATTTAAAACAACCCCCGTAACTCATAAGGTTACTGTGAGAATTGAGTGAAATAAATATTATGGACACAAAGGAAGACGGTAACATTTAGATTTTGTTCTAAAGCAGTTAGAAGTATTGTGGAGTCATAGACATTTAACACTTTTGACAGGAACATTTGGCAGACACCTACAGCAAAAACTCTGTGGTCTGTCAGCAACTGAAGGGGAGTAGGTCTGGAAATGAGGCCAGGTGACTCATTCTAGACCTCTGCTTATTGGTCATGGTATCCTAGACATGCCACTTTTTTTGGTTAAACTCTAACCTTTTCTTTCCCCCTTCAGATTTTATTTATTTATTATTCGAGAGGGAAAGAGATAGCACGTGTGTGCACATGTGGGGGAGGGAGAGGCAGAGGGAGGGAGAGAAGCAGACTCCATGGGGAGCAGGGAACCCAATGCGGGGCTTCTACCCAGAACCCTGGGATCGTGACCAGAGCTAAAGGCATCTGCTTAACCAACCAAACCACCCAGGTGCCCCTCCAACCTCTTAATTTATAAAATATTGATACTAGTCCACCTTACTGAGTTCTTATAAAGATACCATTAAATACTACATTTTAAAGACATTTTAACATCATGTAATTTCTAAACAAATGTAAAGCATTGTTGCATCCAGTCAACCACCATGTCCCTGATCCTTCTGCATAATGGAACATTCCCTTGTGACATTAAAAACTTGAAGTTTCATCCTGCATTATTCCTTATATCCTCATATAGTTCTGATTGTTTCTTGCTTTCCCAGGATTTTTAGCCATCTGATCACCAACACATTACAATGTCCTCTGTACCTATGAGGAAACAAATGGAACTGGCCCTTCAGGGATCTCAATACTGTGAATTTTAAAGGACAAAAGCAAAAATCCAAAATAGACCTAGAAATGATTTTTCTGTATGATGATGCTTATATCTACCCAATGTACCATTTTCTTTTCTATCATATTTCTATGAATGTGTAGTCTCCTCTATTTGATTATTGTGAGATTGTCAACCAAAAAGAATGTCATCTGGGTTCAAGAATATGGGGACTTCTGAATATGCTTGGGATTTTTGGGTTTTTGTTTTCTCCTGTCTGTGGTTGTGGATAATACAAGACACAGTCAATGCTTTGTATTTCATTTTAGCTCAGCACAAAGCTCTTTAATGGACCATGCTTACTCTGGTGATATGGTCATTGCGCAGGTATCCAACAGCTCGTGTCAGTCATCTTAGTTGTATTAGGTACCTATACATGCAGCTCCCTGCAAGATGAAATGACCTGGGACCAATTAATTGAAAATGAAAAAAAAAAAAAGTAGTAAATGCCATTGGGAGCGATTAACAAAACTAGTTATGCATCAGTTGCAGATGGCCAGAGACACTGCTTGCCAAATGGAGTTGGCTACACACAAAGGAGAACATATTGTCCAAGCAGCAGGACTTGTGAAGGATATAGAAATTCCAGCAAAATGGGCATGAACAGATGCAACATTACCTAGATTCAACAAACGGAAGTGTTCTCTTATTGCTTAGTTGTTGTTGGTTCAAGTTATAGATATATTGTGAGGACAGGTACATTAAACACCAAAAGTAATTTTCTAATGTCATTAAGCTTAGAGCCACATGGATCTTGTGGCTACTAATCACCCTAGAACGTTATTCACTTGGGGCTTAGAGTTCAATTTTCTCTGTGGGTTTTAATTCATTAAGAATTTTCCTAATTATTGTCAGATGGATAAAATCTTCATTCTCTAGGTTGTCTCACGGTAAACTACCATGCTCTGTCAGTAATGAGCCTTATTCCTTAATCAAAGACAAGCCGGAGTCCTGTTTTCCATCTTCTCTGATTTGTAGGGTCTAGATCAATCCCTGGCCTCCCTATGAAGTTATGGTTTTAAGAAGTATAGCAATTCTTTCAATGGGAATACTTGCCAGTGCTTCTGTAAAACATACAGTCAGGCAAGATAAAGCCCTGTTACCTGGCTCTCCAACATGTCTTTATCTAAGGGGTACTCCAGTGATCACATTGAATCTGTACCTGAATGTCCAATTTAGTGATAGCCTCTAAGAAGAGAAGAAAACCAGGCTGCAGGTACATTTTTGAATAGCAAATAAAAACATGATACACTACCATTCATTTGTTTTTACAACTTAGAATCTGACTACAATCTCCTAAGGCTAATTACTAATTAGATCTCAGCCACAAGTTCTACTGTTCATCACAGTTGCCAAATAGCTCCTATTACTCAGTGATCATATCATTTCAAGCCAGTCCCTCTTGACAAAATTGACTCTAATATTTTTTTTAAATAATAAATGTTCCTAAGCTAGCCAGTATTACTTCAGTGAAAATACTGGAAAATGGCATGGGGAATTTTATTTCTCAGTTCATCTGGGTTATACTTTGTGAATTACAGAAATGATATCAATGGACAGTTTATACCACTGCAAAATGATTTCTGGGATAATTCATCTAAAGTAGTAGTGCTTAACCCTTTCAACCTGATGCCAGGACCTTCACCAGTTTGATTGAAGGTGGCAATCAGAAAAACTGTGGGGCTTGCTGAAAATTGTCATTCATGACCCATTTTTCAGCACGGTACTGCCGGCATTCCTTTTGAAATCTCATTTAATGACATATGCATACTAGACTACCAGCACAAAGGAATTCTTTTTTTTAAAAAAAGATTTTATTTATTTATTCATGAGACACACACACACACACACACACACAGAGAGAGAGAGAGAGAGAGAGAGAGGCAGAGACACAGGCAGAGGGAGAAGCAGGCTCCATGCAGGGAGTCCAACGTGGGGCTCGATCCCAGGTCTCCAGGATCAGGCCCTGGGCTGAAGGCAGCGCTAAACCGCTGAGCCACCCGGGCTGCCCAGCACAAAGGAATTCAATTTACTCTTGTGAGTTCCAAAATACAGGGCGAGTCAATATGATACTCTCCAGACCCGGAAAGAATTCTTCCATTCTCCTTGAAAAGACTTTGATGAGCTTACATGAAAGAAAGGATGCATCTAAATCTTGTTCTAACTCAAAGAACATCATAACATATGCACACACAAAAAATTAAAGTTTGTTATCTGTAACTAGGTCCAATATCTCTTTTGAGCTGCTATTCTACTATGTTGGTGGGAAAACTAATCTCAAACGCTTTCAATGTTTTCCACCCCATCAAGCCTGTGTCATGTTTATAGGGCACTAAATTTTTGCAGAGGACTTGGGGAAAAACTCCTAGTCTTTGGTCATCTGTCCAGGGATATTTCTAGAGACATCTTTCACCCTCTTAATTCTAATATTTGCTATCTAGCAGCTCTCTGTGTTTCTGTGGTACCCTTGGGGTAGAAGAATCTTTGTGAGAGTGAGAAGATGTGTCTAATAGCTACGCTGTCAAGGGTTCCTTTGCTCTGATTATCTCACAGATTTCTGTGTGGTTTTATTGCCTCTAAGCACATTGAAGAAATGGAGATAGATCTTTCTCTTTTGGTCTTTTTTCTTTTCTACCAGGACTGGGAGATTGCCTTCTAATCTCTTTTGGGAGATTAAGAATTAGGTTGATGCACAATTTTTCCTAATGCTTCTGGGCAAGATATTTTTCCATCACATGCAAACTGTATTCCGGATCTGGAATAGAATATTTTCTGGTTGTATTCTATTTTACCTTGACATATTAATGGCAATGGGGTAATAGCAAGATCCTGAATCCTACAGCAAAGAATTATAGATCTGTGCCTACATATTCCAAAACAATAGATTCATTATAACATTGTGCAGGGAATATATGGGCACATAGCCCACCCTAAAAACAGTTTCTTCTCAGGTCCAAGTCAGAGAGCACAACACAAAACAACCTTCAAACATCTATGCATCAAGTTCAATTTAAAGGTTTTGCAAATTCTCAGGGGCCGCCTTGAAGACAACTATGATCTAAAATCACCACAACTTTCTGGGTGGGTTCAAAATATGGAAATATATTGGACACTATGTACTGAAGCTGTAAAGATATCTTGGGAAGTCAGAATCCCTCCAGCAAGTGCATTTTTAGAAATGTATGCAGTGCTACCTGGTAACTCTTATGAGATTTCAGACAGTCTTTAAAGGACGAAAGGGATAGAACTTTACAAAAGCATTTCTGAAACAGAAGGAAACAAGTTTTGGCCATAAAGAACTGAAAGTAATTTTTTTTGGCTGACTATTCTAAAATTAATCCATACTTGACTGTGAAAAAGTCCACATCAATTTGTGGAAGGAATGGATGAAATGGCAATGAGATTATTTCCCTGGGAAACTGAAGAGAATAAAAATATCTACATATGTATATATATAAATATATATATATATATAAAAGTGCCCAACTTTTGCTATTACAGTTGCCAGTGATAGAAATATCTGTTCAGATATTCTATCAGTGTTAAGACATATGAATAATTTTCAATTGATTGTATAAATAACCTGATGTAACTTCAAGAACAGAAGTTACTGTTTTCTAGTTAGTGATGAATTTTCAGTCACTTTCTATTATGTCCCTTTTAAATAAAATATGCTGAAACCGTGTGTTTGAAAACACATGGAAAGATTCTGTGAACGTTTTTGATGTATATTTTATGATAGACAAAATAGCACATGTCATGTAACAAACATATCATGTGCCCAGTATGTTGCCAGACAGAAAAATATAGGCATGAATAAACCATGGACTAGGCTTTCAAGAAGCTTGCAACAGAGTGGGGGAATAGGGAAGTCAAGAGAGAAGGACAAGCCCGTATTCCTGTTGAAATATGGCTGAAAACTCAGAACAACCAACTCATCACTGGAAAATAAAATTAAAATTACACAGTGCAAATGGCATTGGAGATGTGTCGTGGAGGATGAATACCAGCTCTTCAGGTGAACGAGCCAGGAAACAGAAATCTAGGTCGAGGGAAAAGAATATGAAAAGGCAAATGTGTGACAACAAAAGGCATGATGGCATCTGTGGAAACTCCTTTGGATTGTATTATTGTCCATGCAGATTATGAAGGAGCCAGGTATTAGGTGGAACTGGGAAATAGAAATCAAATCTTTCCACTGAACCAAATGATTTTCACTCCGTTTAAGATACAGTTTGCCGTGCACTCATGAATATGGTAATAGCAAGAGTATAGTAATAGTAATAATAATGATAATCTCGGCCATGCCTTCAGTAAATGGTTACTAAGCGTTTGCTATTTGAATCCTCATAACCATCCTTCATTTAGAGCTAGGGAAACCTTGGCTCAAAGACGTCAGTAATGTGCTCAATCGCTAGTAGTAAGTTGTAGAGAAAACATTTAAACCTAAGTCCAGTTTGCAGCTTCTTTGCTGAGCTGAGGGTAAGCAAATGAATTATTTGGTCTTGCTGATTTTCTTTACCTGTCAAGTTGGCAATTAGAGTAAAACCCCAAAGCCCGGGGTTATTGTGATCAAATAAGAGAATGTGAAAGTTTTGTGAATAGGGCTGTGTGGAATCACTATGACTGATACAGAAAAAGGATAGTCTAGGAAGTCAAGCTCTTTTAAATCTTAAAGTTGATGCCATTAGGTAAATTTGGCCAGACTATAGTCCTAATGGTTTACTCATGGCAGACACAATGTTGTTCAGGATACATTCTCTAGAATACAATTACTACACATTATGAATAGGGTTAATTGTGGGGAAAGTGTTGTACGTTTAGAAAATGCTGAGCTAAACACATTTAAACTATTGTTGTTGTTTGTTTTTTTTTTTAATTTTAGGATTTCTCAGGGCCTTCAATATATATTCAGTGGATTTCTAAGGACTAGCAGTGTCTGAAGGGTTTACCAAATTTATTCATGCTCAGAAAATTATTTTCTAGGAAATTCTTCGAGGACTAGGATTTTATGGAATACATTTTGGAAATCCTGATTATGAGACATGATGTTAACCTTGGGGTCTATGTATTAACATTAGTGTAGAAATAAATTTTAAAAATTTAAATTTTTAAATTTTAAAATTATTATAATGCTGGGGTAATACTTGAATTCATATTACACACAGTCCCCTAGAAATATTAATTAAGAAAGGAGCTGAAGTCTCAGTAAGATCGGACTTTTAATATGTCACATTTAGCGCTATGTGAGACTCTTGATTTTCAAGTGTTACAAGTTCAGAGTATCGGCCTTTCAAACATTGTCTCCCATGCCTGCCTCCCAGTATTTTATTCTCACATACATTTTTTTTTTCTCCCTGATCTTCCTTTTGCAGCTGGAATTCAGTTCAGATCTGGCTAATTAGATATTATGTGATGTTGGCTCAGGGATGTTTTGTTGAAGATTTTTGTCCTCGATGGAAGGGGAGAGGCACGTGAGATGAATGCTCTTATCTCACAACCTTTGCTCTTTTTTTCTGTCTTTGAACACTGTGTGCTAGGACGTGATGATGTGGCCAAAGCAGTCAGTTTGCAGTCATGAAAATGAAAGAAGACACACTGGGAATTCAGAGTAGAAGGTCAGGAAAAAGCCTGGGTCCTTGATGACATTGTTGAGCTATCAAAAACTCAGGACAGCTTACCTTTGACTTCTAGTTACTGACAATCACTTGCTATATGATTTAAACCACCGTTAATTTCAGTTTCCTCTTATTTATAGTCCAATGCTCCTACTTGGATGAAGGACACTTTATAGATGGGCTTCTACATGTGTACTCCAGAGAGTTTGGGATGATGGAATATTGCTTAAAAACGTATCCCCAACAACAAACATTTATGTTGTCCCATATGTCACCTTCTCTTTCTTGTCTGTATTCTAGCTTTATGTCACACATGATATAAGTGTGATGTGTGTGTAAAAAGTTATTTTAGAACAGTGAGATTAAAAAAAAAAAAAACAGCTTCTTTCCTCTATCCACCCTCATCACAAAAAAAGTGTTGTTTGCTTTGTTTTGCTTTTAAACAACATTTTTTCTGCTACTGGGAAGATGAAGTAGACGTACCTTTTCCTGCTTTGCCTACTAAGTAGCATTAAAATTTACAGATATTGTTTATAGTATGAACCAAAGAAGTCTTTGGAAGTTGGAGAGAAGTAAGCACATTGGCTCAATTCCTTGGGATACAGGGTACAGCATGTTGATGAGTTTTTTGGATTTTCTGTTTGCTTTTTCCCTAGCATGGAGGTGAAAAAGATGGCAGGATGGAAAAACATGAATCTCCCCAAGAAACTCACTTCAAATATGATGTTATAGTCAGGTTGAAAGTAACCAATACTTATGAAAATATTTGTCTAGGTAATTTGAATACTGCTCCTTATTAACTTTAATAGTAATTTGTTGGCTCTGGCAGACATTATCAAAGGTATAGTTGGCCACAATTAAATGACCTTCCAGAGCAAAGCAACCCAGTTGTCTATGGTTAAACATCGTGGTTATCATCCTGACAGGAACAGCAGGAAGACTCCCAAAATCAAGCATTTTATAGGAGCTTTATTAACCCTTTTTAAAAGAATATGATGGTAATATACAAGTGCAACATATTAATAATTTCTCTCTCTCTCTTTGACTTTTATATTTAAATACATATGCATTCTTCCAGAAAGCTTATAGCAGGTAATGGATTGCTGGTAAGATTCATGCTGATACTATAAGTAAAGTTTCACATGCACAAAAAAAAAGAAATCCTGATTTGCCACAGTGTTCTCGAGGATTATATACACAACAAAAGTGGGAACAGTTGGACTTTTATTAATATCTAATCCGGTGCCCGATAGTTTGTAATTTATGACTATAAATGTAAATTGAAGGGAACACTTAGATCCTATGTAGTGGGCCTTCTACTTACAACCCTAAATCAAACCCTAAAACAGCATGTCAGTCTTTGAGAAAAGGGAATGGTGGGACACAATAGGGACTTTTAGTTCTGCCATTATTCTAGACATAAAAACTGGAAAACTAGAATAAGGTGCCTCCCCTGATCCAACAGGCTGTGATGTGCCTACGATTGATTCAGGGTGAGCAAGGGAGAGAGTTTCTTGGATTCTTGGACTCTTTCTTCTTTCTTTCTTTTTCTTTCTTTCTTTCTTTCTTTCTTTCTTTCTTTCTTTCTTTCTTTCTCTTTCTTTCTTTCTTTCTTTCTTTCTTTCTTTCTTTCTTTCTTTCTTTCTTTCTTTCTCTTTCTTTCTTTCTTTCTTTCTTTCTTTCTTTCTTTCTTTCTTTTTTTATGTTTCAGATTTGTCTTTAATTCTAGTTAGTTAACATATAGTGTACTATTAGTTTCAGGAATAGAATTTAGTGATTCAGCACTTACATACAACACCCAGTGTTCCTCAAAACAAGTGCCATCCTTAATCCTCATCACTCATTCAGCCCAGCCCACCCACCTCCCCACCAGCAACCCTCAGCTTGTTCTCTATAGTTAAGAGTATCTTCTATGGTTTGTCTTCCTCCATTTTTATTTTCTTTCCCTTACGGTCATCTGGTTTGTTTCTCACATTCCATATATAAGTGAAATCATATGGTATTTGACTTTTTCTGACTGACTTATTTCACTTAGCATAATACAGTCTAGTTCTAATAACTTCATTAAAAATGGCAAGATTGCATTCTTTTTCATGGTTGAGTAATATTCCATTATAAATATAGTATATATATATATATATGGTGTATATATATATATATATATATATATATATATATATATAGTTAATGGATATATAGTTCAGTTAATGGATGCTTAGGCTCTTTCCATAGCTTGGCTGTCGTTGATAACGCTGCTATAAACATAGAGATACAAATAAATACATAAACAAATATTAGGGTGCATGTGCCCCTGCAACTCAGCATTTTTGTATTCTTTGGATGCCTGTCTTTCATGTGTATCTGTCTTTCCCATTCATGCACTACAGCACTATAAATGTATTTTACTTTGGAATATTAAAATAGATGTTCTTCCTTTTGGGATAAATTTGGAAGATTGTAGAAATGACCCTTTAGGGAAAGAAGGGCCAAAAAAACACCCCCAGAAAACAACAACAACAAAAAAAACATTTTCAATACTTTTTTTTTCTTATCAGTTGCAGGTTTTGTTTGTTGTGCTGTTTTGTTTTATTAAGACTTCATTTTTTTTTAGAGCAGTTTGAAATTCACAACAGAATTGAGGGAAAGGTGTAGAAGTTTCTTGTGTACTCCCTGCCCCCACATGTATGCCTCCCGCATTATGAATACACCTCTAGAGTGGCACTCTTGGTTCCCCTGATGAACCTACACTGACATATCACGTCACCTCAGGCCCATAGTCTACACTGCAGTTCACTCTTGGTGTTGTACATTCTGTTTGAACAACTGTATGAAACACATCTGTCATAATGGTATTGTGCAGAGATATTTTCACTGTTCTAAAAACCTTCTGTCCTCTGTCTATTCACCTTCCCTATCCCAACCACTTATCTGTTTACTATCTCCATAGTTTCACCTTCGCCAGAAGTTGTAGAGCTAGAGTCATATACCATACAGTGTATTTTAGATTGGCACTTTTCACTTTAAAACAACAGATGTGGGAGTGCCTGGGTGGCTCAGTCGGTTAAGTGTCTGCCTTTCGCTCAGGTCATCACCCCAGGGTCCTGGGATTGAGCCCCAAGTCGGTCTCCCTGCTAAGTGGGGATTTTGCTGCTCCATTTCCCTCAGCCCCTCCCCCTGTTTGTGCTTGCTCACTTTCTCTCTCTCTCTCTGTTCAGATAAATAAATAAAATCTTAAAAAAATTAAAGTTCCTCCATGTCTTTTCATGGCTTGATGGTTACTTGTCTATTATTAATTTTTTGTGTGGGGGAATAGTATTCTGTTGTCTAGATGAAACACATTAGTTTGTCCATTACCCACTGAAAGACATCATGGCTGCTTCCAAGTTTTGGCAATACTGAATAAACCTGCTATAAACATTTTTGTGCAGAATTTTGTGTGGATGTAAATTTTCAGCTCCTTTGGGTAAATACCAAGGGGTGCTACTACTCGGTTGTTTGGAGAGACCCCCAATTTTCCAAGTTGGCTGTACCATTTTGCATTGCCACCAGCAATAAATGAAAGTTCTTATTGCTTCACGTCTTGTCCCCATTTGGTGTTGTCAGTGCTCCAGATTTTGGTGTAGAGTTGTTTCTCATTACTGTTTTCATTTTCACTTCCTTAATGACGTATAATGTGGAGCATCTTTTCATATGCTTATTGCTATGTGTATATCATTGGTGATGTGTCTGTTTAAGATCTTTGGGCCATTTTCCAATTAGATTGTTTTCTTATTATTGTTTTAAGCATTCTTTGTATATTTTGGAAAAGAGTCCTTTATCAGATATGTCTGTTGCAAATATATTTTCCCAGTCTGTGACTTGTCTTCTCATTCTCTTGGCATTATCTTTCACAAAGAAGATTAATTTTAATGGAGTACAGTTTATCAGTTATTTCTTTTATGGATTATACCTTTGATATATCTCAAAAGCTATTTAGGTTTTTGTCATATTCTCTTCTAGTAGTTATATAGTTTTGTATTTTATATTTATATCTGCAATCCCCTTTGAATTTTTGTCAAGGGTGTAACATTTGGGTCTAGATTCACTTTTCTGTATATGGATTTCCAGTTTTTCCAGCACCATTCGTCAAAAAGATTATCTTCGCCCCTACCCCTCATTCTATTTTCTTTGTTACTTTGTCAAAGTCTAGTTGACTATATATGTATGGATCTATTTCTGGGGTCTCTATTCTATTCCATTGATCTGTCTACTTTTTGCCAATACCATACATTCTTGGTTACCCTAGCTTTATAGGAAGTCTTGAAGTCAGGTAGCTTTAGTCCTCCAAGGTTGTTCCCTTTTAATATGGTGTTGGCTAAACCAGGTCTTTGCTTATCCACTTAAACTGTAGAATCAGTTTGTCATAGCCACAAAATAACCTGCTGGGATTTTGACTTCGGTTGGACTGAAGGGTGGGAAAATTTGACACCTTGAAAATATCAAATCGTCCTATCTATGAATTTGGATTATCTCTCCATTTTTTTAGTTCTTTTTTATTTCATTCATCATAGTTCTGTCATTTTCCTCATATATGCCTTATACATATTTGGTTCAACTTGTATTGAAATATCTCATTTTGGGGTGTTAATGTAAATGGCATTGTGTTTTTAATTTCAAATTCCACTTATTCATTATTGGCATATAGGAAAAAAATTGACTTTTATATATTAACTTGTATCCTGCAACCCTTCTACAAAATCTTATTAATTCCAGGACTATTTTTCATTAGTTCTTTTGGATTTTCTAAATAGATGATCATGAAGAAAGACAGTTTTATGTTTTTCTTCTCAATCTGTGTAACTTTTATTTCTTTCTTTCTTGCCTTCTTTCATTAGCAACAACTTCCAGTAGAATGTTGAAAAGCAGTGTTGAGAGAGGATATTTTTGCCTTGTACCCGATCTTAGTGGTAAAGGTTTGAGTGTCTCCCCTTTAAGTGTGATCTTAAGCAGGTTTTTTTTTAAGTAGGTTTTTGTAGGTAGTCTTTATCAGGTAGATGGAGCTCCCCTTTATTCCCCATTTCCGGAGAGTTATCATCAATGGATGTTAGATTTTGTCAAATATTTTTTTCTGCATCTATTGATATGATTGTGCCCTTACTAATTTTTTGCCTGTTGTAGTTGTCCATTTCAGGGAGAGAAGTGGTGAAGTCACCAACAAAGATCATGGATTCCACTATTTCTCTTCACAAGTTTATTAGTATTTGACTTATGAAGGTTGATACTCTATTGTCAGGAGCATAGCCATTTAGAATACTTATGTCTCTTTGAATGATTGACCCCTTATCAGTATATATGTATATACTGTTATTCTTTTTTTTAAAAAAAAGATTTTATTTATTTATGAGAGAGAGACACATACACACAGAGGCAGATACACAAGCAGGCTCCACGCAGGGAGCCTGACGTGGGACTTGACACCAGGTCTCCAGGATCAGGCCCTGGGCTGAAGGTGGTGCTAAACCACTGAGCCACCCGGGCTTCCCCCTATAATGTCATTCTTTATCAGTATATGTTATATAATGTTATTCTTTATTCCAGATAACTTTCTTACTTCGAAATCTGCTCTATCTGAAATTGATTTATCTACTTCAACTTCTTTTTGATTAGTGCTGACATGGCATATTTTCTCTATTCATTTACTGTTAATCTATATGAGTCATATTCATATGAGTTTCTTGTAGACGGTATATACTTAGATTGTTTTTTCTGATTCCCTCTGAGAATCCCTGTCTTTCAGTTGGTGAATTTAGATCATTGAAGCTCAAAGTGATTATTGACATAGTTGGATTAGTTGAATTAATATCTATCACATGCATTATTGCTTTCTTTTTGTTGCTTTTGTTCTTTGTTCCAATTTTTTGTCTCCCACTCATTTTTTACCTTTTGTGGCTTTAATTGAACATTTTGTATGATTTCATTTTCTCTCCTTTTTCAGCATATCAATTATACTTTAAAAACATTTTTTTAAAATTTTTCTAGTGGTTGCCTTAGAATTTGCAATTTACATTTAAAGCTAATGCAAGTCCTCTTTCAAATAACATTATACCACTTCACAGGTAGTGTGATTACTTACACTTAACAAGTAATCCTATTTCCTCCTTCCCATTCCTTGTATCAGCACTTATTCATTTCACTTATGTATAAGCGCACTTAAGGACACATATATCATATATGATACATACATTTACACACATAAGTACGTTGTTGGTATTATTTTGAACAAACTGTTATCTGTTATATTAAGTAGCAGTAAGAAAAATGTTTTTATTTCACTTTCTCCTTGTTCTATGCTATTTCTTATTTTAAGCACATATGAGTTTCTGACTTTATTATGTTCCTTTTCTCTAAAACTTCTTTTAACATTTCTTGTAATGCCGGTCTACTGGCAACAGGTGCCCTCATTTTTTGTTTGAGAAGGTTGTTATTTCTTCTTCCTTTTGAGTGATAATTTCACAGGATACAGGATTCTAAGTTGGTGGATCTCTTTCTTTCTTTCTTTCTTTCTTTCTTTCTTTCTTTCTTTCTTTCATTCAAGATTTTATTTATTTATTAATGAGAGACACAGAGAAAGAGAGAGGCAGAGACACAGGCAGAGGGTCAGGACATTATCCTGAGTCTCCAGGATCACACCCTGGGCTGAAGGCGGCGCTAAACCGCTGAACCACCCGGGCTGCCCGAGCCTTTTCTTTTTCTCTCAAGACTTGAGCTATATTACTCCACTCTCTTCTTGCTTGCAGAGTTTCTGAAGAGAAGTTGGATGTATTTCTTACCTTTCCTTTTCTATTGATAAGATGTTTTTTTTTTTCCTCTGGCTTCTTTCAGGATTTTGTCTTTATTTTTAGTAAAACTACGTTTTCTGTATTTTGAAAATGATATGCAGGGTATAATTTTTTGATGTGTATCCTGCTTGGTGATCTGTAAGCTTCCTGGATTTGTGTTTTGGTATTTGACATCAATTTAGGGAAATTGTCAGTCATTTCAAATACATCAAATATTTCTTCTGTTCCTTTCTTTTTCTTCTGGTATGTCCATTATGCATACATTACATCTTTTGTCATTGCCCTACAGTCCTTGGTTATTCTGGTCTATATTTTTCATTCTTTCTTATCTTTACTCTGATTTTTAAGGATTCTATGGATAAATCTCCTAGCTCAGAGCTTCTTTCCTCAGCTGTGTCCAGTCTACTAATGAGCACATCAAAGATATTCTTCATTTCCTTTAGTGTGTTTTCTTATGTGTAGCATTTCTTTTGGTCCTTTCTAAGGATTTCCATCTCTGCTTACACTGCTCATCTGTTCTTGCATGCTGTCTATCCATTAGAGCCCTTAGCATGTTAATCATATTTGTTTTAAATTTCCTGTCTGATAATTCCAATATCCCTGCCATGTCTTGTTCTGTCTCTTCACATATGTGTTTTGTTTTGTTTTGTTTTCTTGCCTTTTGGTATGCCTTGTAATCTGGTCAAGCTCCTGGAGGTAAATCTCACAGTAATACATGGATACACCCCTATGTCTGGGTCCTCCTAGAATTTTTATTGTCCACAGTGAATCTACAGCAATTGCTCAATTACAGTTCAGGTTTTCCTATCCTGGCACTAGGTCTTATGGAAATTTCTGCTTGTGAATCTCTGCTCAGGTAATCGGCAATTCTCTATGCTTGTCTGTCTCTCTACAGTCTCTGGGGCAGCAGTCTGCCCTGTGTGTTCCCCTAGCACCAAGAAGAGTTGTTGATTTTACAGTCTACTCAACTTTGTACTTGTTATGAATGGCAGAATGGCAAGTCTGAAGTTCTTAACATACAAAGCCTGAAACTAGGGGTGCTTGGCTAGCTCAGTCGGTAGAACATGTGAATCTTGATCTAGGAGTTGTGAGTTCAAGGCCCACATTGGATGTAGAGATCACTTAAAAATAAAAATAAAAATAAAATATTTAAAAATCAAAACCAAACAAACAAAACCAAGACACAAAAACAGCAAAGCCTAAAACTGGAAGTAGTCTCAGTCCTTATAACTAGGAAAGCATATGGTTTTTCTCTGAATAAATCCAGCCCCCTAGAAAAGGCATTTGAAAATAAATTGATTTCCAAAGAATCAAATCCTACCGACAAGTCAGAGTATATTTTTCCGGATTATAAAAAGAGATACTATAAAATTTAAATTTATAAATTTTTATCTTGAAATTACTCAATAGATAATCATTGTTTTAAGACTTTATTTATTTATTTGAGGGAGGAAGAGAGGGAGAGAATGAGCGGGGAAGAGGGAGAAGCAGACTTTCTGCTGAGCTGGGAGCCCAATCCCAGGACCCTGGGATCATGACCTGAGCCTAAGGCAGATGCCTAACTGACTGAGCCATCTAGGCGCCTTAGGAGTCCATAATATCTTTGTAATTATATCTGGCAAGCAAGAGAAAACCAGCCCGGAATAAGATTATAGGAAATTCTAGATGATTAGATACTTTAAAAATTACACAAGAAAACAACTGTGCTATGATTTTAAAAATTATCACAGAAATAAGATAATTTTTTGAGAAGCTATATTTTAATATTTAGAACAAACTGGTCAATGGATTACCAAGCAAAAGTAATGGAAAATATAACACTTAATTATTCGCTGATGATTTTGAAGAATAAAGATTCCACAAATATCCAGAAAGAAAATTTAATTTCTTATAAATTAATTAAATTTTATATTAACTTATACATAGTCTTTTGTTTTTCTAAGGGCTGTAATATTGTATCTAGCTATTAATCTAATTTTGAGAGGGGAAATTACTACTTAAAAATTGCTTCTTTAGCCAATTGATTTACAAACAAAAGCTCAGGAGTTGTACTCCATAGTAGTTAAAAAAACAAACAAAAGGCTCTTCAGATATATTCCAGTATTCTGAGAGATAAGAAAAATTAAAAAAAATAAAATAAATGCTGGGAAGTGATACTCTTAAAAATGTTTTAAGAAAGCAATCTACCGAGTTATCTCTAGATTAGTTTGTTAACTTGGTTTAGGCAGTGTACTTAACATGTCAAAAGGAATTCTTAGTATTAAAAAGATCATCGTGGAGCATGATTTTTTACTGCTTAAGAAAAATTTTAAATAACAACAACAACAAAACCAAAAGGAGAATGCCAGAAAAAATCCTGTGGGTTGAATTCTCTAGTATTAGTATGAATTTGTGTGTATTTTCTTAAATGCATATGCAAATACATCAATAAGTAAATAAATATAGATATGTGTGTATGCATGGGTTAATATACACACATATATTACCTCATTCTTTCTGTCAAGAAAGCTTAGGAGCAAGTGACACTCTAGTAGCAATAAGCACACTCAGCACCCAGATCTTGATTTATAAATATTATTCTCCAACAAATGAACTGGAGTTCCTTGAAGAAGTAGATGAATATATATAGAGCTGGAGCATGGAAAACAAAAGATGAAATTCAAATACCTTCACAATCTGAGCAACAAAATAAATAAAAATAGTATTGGATTATAACTCAAAAAATATCCATTTTTATATCTATAAATGTCTCTATAAAATATACATATTTTGGAAACAGTAGGATGAAGCAATTAACCACAAAATTTCTAGGCTTGTTTTCTTTATTTTTTTTCATAGTTTTAATGTTGTTTTAGACTTAAATGACCACCTCATAAGAAGAGTACTTAAAGCTTATAAAGTAAAAGTACAGAATTTCCAGTAAGGATATATGAGACGTTTGAATTTAAGAATTCTCTCAGTAACCTTCATTTCAGTGAATCTGAATACCCTAGATAAGTACAAAGTAGTAGGAAAATATAACATTCATGTACAATTTAAATGAAGTGTCTCATATAATGATTTAATTTAAATTTAATAAGCCAGTTATTGCAGGTTAATTAAATGGCACTTGATGATTAAAAGCATATTTATTTAGATTAACAGCTATTAAATGATCTTATCACACCTTTTATGGTTAATTTTGTTTTAACTATATTTTAAATTATTTAAAATTTCATCTTGTGCCCACTTCTGTTTGAAATAGTACCTTTAAAATTTAAGATTAAAACCTGTACCTTTTTTTAAAAGTCTCTTTAATCATTCGCAAACTAATTTATTATTATTAAATAAATGGATCATTTGCAAACTAATTTATTATTATTAAATAAATAGAAAACACTATGAAGCAAAATAGCATGGAGACATTTAAAAAGATCAACAGACAATTAAAGTAAGGTGAAATGGAAGTTAAGCTGATGAATTTTTCAAAGGAACTGGCTCACAATTAATTAATACTTTTTTAATTATAAAATTTCTTTCATAAGTCTTACATAATAGCATGTTTTATTATTAATAATATTAGCAAACATTTATTAAACACATTTGTATCAGGCTAGTTTTTAAGAGTGTTGTTTTAGAGGCATCTGGGTGGCTCAGTTGGTCAAGCACTGGACTCTTGATTTGGGCTTGGAGGCTCAGATCATGATTTCAAAGTCATTATTTTAGGGTTGTGAGATTGAGTCCTTACGGTTGGTCTCCACTCTGGGCAGGCAGGATTCTCTATTCCTCTCTGCCTCTCCCCACCACTCACTTTCTCTGTCTTAAAAAAAAAAAAAATTTGCTTTAAAAACAAATACACACACCAACTCATTTGATCCTCCAAACAGTACAATGTGATAGGTGTTACTGTTATCATCATTTTTTATATGGGAACTCAGGAATGGAGACATTAAACTTTTCAGTGAGAAAGAACTAGGAATTGAGAAACCCAAGGTAGTCTGGCTCCAAATTCTGTTTTTAACCTCTAGGCTATGCTATGCTATACTCTCATTCTATGGTCAAAATGATCTTTCTGAGACCTTTTGATTGCAATAAGGTACAATCACCAATAGGGAGCGACAGCCAAGTATGATGGTGAACAACAGCCTTCAGCTTCAGAGTCGGAGTTTGAGATGAGCTCCTCACAGAAGAAAGGTGTGCTTCACAGAGAGAATTCCAGAAGCAGTTGATACTAATGGGAATAAGAAACAAATGTTAAGGAACTTTAAGGTGTAAAAGAGAACATGGGGCTTTATATCTAAGAAAGAAGTTATTAGGATCATGCTTGATTTTAACAAAGATTGTTTAAGAAAAACTGACCTCATCATTCATTCTTTTATTTGTGACAGCTTAGAAAATGCTGATGGTGCTATCAGAAGAGAAATTCTGAAAGATCCCAGGCTCCTTGATAACCACAAAATTGCTTTCCCCAAGCTAAAAACATACAGCCTAGGAGTTGGATGGAAACCGCACTGTTGTGGTGAAGGGAAGGGTGATTATGAAATGGGTGTAGGAGGAGGGAGAAGGACATTCTGCGGAAGGTTTTTACTCCTGTTTTTCTCTGCTCTGTGTGCACAGGCAAATAGATATATAGCTATATAGGCCTGTTTGCTCCTATTAAAATCTTGCTCTAGCTAGAAGTCAGAGGATATTGTCCCTTCAATTCCCTGACCTATGTAGATAACTGTTTTCAACCCAGCTCACAGTGTGGTGGCTTACAATCATGGACACCATCATTAAATTGCCTAGATTCAATTGTAGCTCTACGATATATCAGCTGCATGACATATTGCAATTTATACTCTCTGGTCTCAATTTCCTTATTTGTAAATTGGTAAGATTTTATAAGACTAAAAAAAAAATTGACAAGTTTTAAAGCACATGAAACATTTTCAATGTTGTTATTAGATAGATTTTCGTATTTTTTAAGTGATTTTAACTTGATGGTTTTATGTGGTAACTGCTTGCTCCTTGTTTTTATCATAAAAGTGAGTTAGAGACAAATGGGGCTAGGGAGGGCTAGGGAGGGGTCCAGGAAAGCAGGCTCACAAAAATCCCAAAACTGCTGAGGTGTAAGGAAACCAGAGATAAGGGAACAAGTCAAAGCACCCTGTTGGAAAGGTGTAGTGGGAGGGGGTGTCTTGTTACAACAGCTACTTGTAACCAACAAAAAAAAATCATCAGACTCTAAAAAGGAAGTAAGCCATTAAAGATGTTATCACTAGTCCTTACCCTGATGGTGATATCAATGGATATGTTAAAAGGATTTAGGTTCCCAGATTAGGCTCTCAATAAAAGACCAACCCTACAAGCTCTCAGTGGCGACCCTGTTGGGACCCCTCTCACTTCTGAGAGCTTTCTCTGTATCTTTGCTTAATAAACTTCTACTGCTTTACTCTCCATTGTCTGCAAGATTCAATCTTGGACTCCGTGAGACGAGAACCTAGCTCTCCCGTATCAAATGCAGATTTACTGCACATTTCATTGGCAGGACCATCACTCTCTGCCACTTCACTCAATTCATTAATATCAAGAAATGTCATGGTAAATTCCTCACATTCAGTACATATTTCTTTGGTGGCCATGACTTAGGTTTTCTCAAGAAGCCAGCCGCTAAAAGTGGCCAATTACCCAGTCATCTTAGAGGTCCATTTACAATATAATCAGCTTTTTTTCACATGTACTATTATTGGGCCTAGAAAAAAATAAACAGCTCTAAACTCTGCACTTGCCTTTTGGATTATAGTGAATTATACACTTTAGAGGGTTCGCTGGCCTTATCACATCCAAAGAATTCTCCATTATTTGTGTATGGACTATCTGTGAGTATGTATGTATGTATCTATTTGTGTATGGATCGCTCTCACCAGTCTATTGAAACCAGTCTTTCCCCCCTACCTTCTTCACATCTAGACAGTATAATAAAGACAAACTCAACATTTGTCTAAATGAGGTATAAGAAATGTAGATTAAGTAAGAGAACCAGAATATTTTAATGACATTTTTTCAAATGTAAATATTCAGTAATTGGTGAAGGATAATTAATTGGAAGGCAGGCATGCAGAGACCTAATTTCTTCGTAGGCCCCTGCCCTAAGAAGAAACCACTGTTAAAAGGATTTTACTCCACCCTGGAAGGAGCCCTCCACCTTTTCCCATGTGATAGACAGGGTGACAAAAACTTGATTGAATGACAGGTGCATAGAGGGTTAATGAGATTAAAACAGCCCTGCCAACAAGCCCAGAAAAACCCTTAGACTTAGAGACTCTGGGGGCAAGCCTCTCAGGTCCCCTCCCTCCTCCAGAGCTTCAAACTATTACTTTAATCTTGTTCAACAAACCTTGCTTTGCTGCCCACCACTCTTGTCTGGTCTACCCCTTCATCCTTCCATGACCAAGAACCTTGAGTACTGAAGGAAAAGACATCTTATAATTCTGATAAAAATAAAACACAAACAAACAAACAAACAAAAAAAAAACTAGCATTTAAACTTGCTTACTTTTTTGAAAGACCTGATAATAATGGTTCTGTTATTAGTAACACTATAATGCAAGCTAATCATTTCTATTGTGGCTTGGTCAGAAGTCAGGAACTTTTTCCTGCTAGCTCAGAGAACACTGAACATATTGGTTCTTGCTTCTCCATCCCTGATCTGTGTTCTGTCCTCTGCCCCCACTCCAACCTCCCTTGACTCCGGAGAATATCCTCTGTATAAAGAATTTTCTCTCTATTTTAGAAATGCCAGTGAACTTGCTCATTGTAGTTTGTACACATGTGCTTCTGCTGTTTGTTCTCTGTGTTGTAAATGAAGTTCTGCTTGGGTGGGGGTGGGGGGAGGGGATGGCAGAAATAGAAGAACTTGGTTGTTGTTATATTTGGCTTATAAATAAATGTATTGAAGAAAATTTGATGAATTATTATTTGGTTTCTTAGCACTAAAGTAAACAAATTCAATGGAATGTACTCTTTATCTCCTGAGTTTAGTTTTACTTCTACACATCTCCTCCCTTCCCTCCCATTTATTTCACCTAAATGAACAGTATTGTTTAGTCCAAACATGTTTTGCTACTTTGGTATCATTGGTGCATAGTATTGATAGAAGGGTATTAAAGATAAGGCTGTGTGGGAAGGTGATCTGTTGGCAGATTATCAGTGAGCTTGGGCCTGTGAACCTGACTAGGAATGAATCGCAGGAGCCATTTCAGCATAAGGATTCCAGATATCGTAGAAATCTTTATTTTGAAGTAGTAGTAAAACAAAGAGAAATTTGTTCCCACGTTAAGCCAGTAACACCTATACTCTCACTCCCACATAACATTTTTTATTTGGTCAAAAAATTTGTTAATGGAAGGATTTTCTTTTTAAGATTTATTTATTTATTTTAAAGAGAGAGAAAGAGAGAGCATGCCAGCATGAGCAGGAGGAAGGGAAGAGGGAGAAGGAGATAGAGAGTCCTCAAGAAGCCTTCTCACTGAGCACTGAGCTCAGTATGGGTCTTCACTCAGGGCTCAATCCCAGGACCCTAGCCAAAGTCCAGAACCAGACACTTAACCAACTGTGCCACCCAAGTGCCTCTAGTGGAAGTATTAAAGCAACCTCTTTATATAATAGATTTTATGGTTTTAAAGAAACCAGGATTGATGCAATACTTCAATATTTCTTTAATGGGATTTCAACAACTGTTTGAGAACACTTCAACAAATATGAATAACTTGGTATTTAAATTGTCTTTGCCCTAATAGATATTATTTTCTCAATTTATACACAGACCTTAGGACACAAGAAAGTTCAAGGGCTTGTTGCAAAGTAAACATGAGTTTGTATCCACATGTAGACATAACTAAAATGTGTTGGGAAGGTTCAACTTGCTTCTATAGGTATAATTATTTTTTTTCATGAACATTCAGTTGATTTTTAATTTTTTGTTTTAAAATAAGGACACATGGGATGCCTGGGTGGCTCAGCCGTTGAGTGTCTGCCTTCAGCTAAGGGCGTGATCCCACAGTCCCAGGATCGAAATAAATAAATAAATAAATATTTGAATAAATAAATACAATCTTTAAAAAATAATAAATAAATAAAATAAGGACACATGCAATCTCTTATCTTCTATGTCATTAAAGAATAATTGATATTGATGATTGGACTTAGTAAGGAGAATTTAACTGAATAATTGAACTCCTAATAAATATTAAGTCATATTAAGTCGTATCACTGAATCCTGGTGGCCCTTCCAAGAGTATTTTTTTTTTAAGATTTTTATTTATTTATTCATGAGAGACACAGAGAGAGAGGCAGAGACACGGGCAGAGGGAGAAGCAGGCTCCATGCAGGGGGTCTGATGTGGGACTCGATCCCAGGACTCCAGGACCAAGCCCTGGTCCTAAGGCAGGCACTGAACCGCTGAGCCACCCACGGATCCCCTAGTACTTTTATATAATATAATAATACTACATTAAACCCAGAAGGGAACCAAGAGGAAATCTGCTAAAAAGATACCCAATTATGATAGCAAAATATATAGAATATATAATAAAATTTACACAAAATGTATAAAATGTCTAAGAATGTTAAATACAAGACTATTTATGGAGATAATTTGATTGTAATATTTCTGTTTATTCCTGGGGGTTGGGGGGGGGGAGAAAATTAAAAGTGGTGGAAAAAACACCATGGAGTATAATTCAGTCATCTTAAGTAATGAAGAGGATGTACATGTATCCAGAGGGATGGCTCATTAGCACATGTAAATAAGTAAAAAAAAAAAAAAAAAAAAAGAAAGAAAAATTAAAACAAAATGCAGTATATAACACAATACTATTATTTTTTACATATAAAACAAAATTATATATTCTATAAGGACACATACAAACAAAATGATGTATATTAAGTGCATAGGAATGGTTGCTACTGGTAGGGAGTGGAATATGGAAATGAGAATAAATGGGACAAACAAATAATAAGCTGCTGTAAACTGAACTCCTCTTCTCCCAATGCAAAATAAAACCAATAAAAATTGTTGAGAAATGAGAAGACCTGACTAAAAGGAAACATACAATAACAAAAATTATTTATATAGCAACTGATTCATCCACCTGGGATGAGGAATAAAAAAATAAAATGACAGTAAAGTTCAAAAGATTAGGAGAAACTGATAAGAATAGCAAAGGGTAATTTAAAATGAAGACTAATTGAAGTTCGTTCAAAAACAAGTTCATTCAGTAATTATTTGCCAAGCTTTTTTTTCTAGCAACAGGAAACAAAAATTAACCAGAAAGACAAAAACTTGCCTTTACCGGACTCATATTCATGTAGAATTAAATTCTGAATTGTTCATATAGACGGCACTAATGAAGAAAAAAATATCCTATAAAGCCAAATGTTAGAAAGATGCACAAAGAAATATTTTTAATGTTCATAATGATAACTCCAGTTTTATTTTAAAGAGATTTTTATCATCATATTTGAAAAATAAACATTAATTATTTGGAAAACAAAAAAAATAAAACTTTATAGACAAAATTGTAAGATTAAAGTATAAATCTAAGAAAATAAACTTTACTTCAGAATAGTGCACATATTACGAGACTTATCGAATATTTAAAAGTAACATTTTAAATGTCTATAATGACTTGCTATATGTTAAAACCAATGGCTTAAAGCGCGTCTTATTTCATATTCATAGGAGAGGTGGATTAACATGGGCTCCCTGAGCTCAAAAAATTGGTTTTGTCACCGACTAGCTGTGTAAATTTGGCAAACCACTTATCTATCCTTTCTGTATTTCCATTTGATCATTTGTGAAGCGGGGATTACAATGGTACGTACTTTAGAGGGTGAGTGAATAATCACCTTATTAAATCATCTTATTAAATTATAAGATATATAAAACACTTAAAATGACATTTCACACTAGTAAGCCCTCAGTAAGTGACAGTTAGTATTATTATGTTATAGAATCTTCTATAGGAGGTAGTAGAATATATTTGAATAATTTATATAACAAAGTTGGAAATATGAAATATATCTACTCATAAAATTCTAAATCAAATATATTCCAAAACCTGGAGAAATATTTACCTTATAATATTAATTCAGTGTGAAAATTTTACTATATCTTATTATTATGAGATTTACATTTAAATATAGTAACATTTGTTATTGTCTCTTTTCAGGTGTTCAGCATTACAAAATGTGATTTTTTTTGCTCCTTTCAAGGAGTCTTTGCTAGTTCTTGCAAACATATGTTATAAAACCCTATCACTAGATTGCTATAAAATTTATGTAGGTACATAAAGTTTTTTTGCTAAGTGCCAATTTGCAGATGACTCTGATTTTAATTTGGAGAAGATTTTTATATTTTTATGAAGATGGTGGATGATAACAGCTCCTGAAATGATACTGCTGGGATTACAATGAAGTCAGCATGGAGGATGGACACAGAATCAGGATTTCAGCTGCACCTGTGGTAGGGACTCTCTATAGAGAGGCTTTGACTTCACTGTGCAGATGTGGGTTTCAGAGATGAAGGTGTAACACTAATTCCTATACCTTTGGTTGCATAACTGCCTTCATTTTGATATTTACAAAATATTTCATAATGTAGGAATATAAAACGTTGTGATGCTTTATCTTTTTATTTATTATTATTTATTTATTCATCTTAAAAATTTGGGATGCCTGGGTGGCTCAGCGGTTGAGCTTCTGCCGTCAGCTCAGGGCATTAACCCCGGGCCCTGGGATGGAGTCCCACATTGGGCTCCTGCAAGGAACTTGTTTCTCCCTCTGTCTATGTCTCTGCCTCTCTCTGTGTGTCTCTTATGAATAAATAAATGAAATCTTTAAAAAAATAAAGGATTTTATTTATGTATTCATTCATTCATTCATTCATTCATTCATTTTAGAGAGAGACAGCTTGAGAGAGCACAAGCAGGGAGAACTGCAGAGGCAGAGGGAAATGCAGGCTCCCCACTGAGCAGGGAGCCACCTACTGAGCCACCCAGGTTCCCCTCCTTTTATTTTTTTCTTTAAGTGATAGAGGACTTTCTGAGGATGCTAAGGAAGTTTAAGGGATTTTTTCAAGATACCTAAAAGCCACTGATAAAATTAGAATCTGAATAAATACACAAATATGGTGGACTAAAGGAATTTCACTTTTCTTAATCCATTTGTTTATTGTGATCCCTAAAATAAATATTTGGAGAAAAGAACATATGGCCTAATGTCATTCATTGATTGTGGACAGTTCTTTTAGATCTGAGATACTCTACATAATAGATCTGTTATATTTGTTATAAATGTTAGCCATTCTATTTGCCTCAAAAAGGAATCCATAGCTTTGTGAAGCAGTAGAAATTCTGATTTGTAGGATAGCAGTAATGGCTGACACTTTTAATATCTATTGTTGTTATTGTTGTTTGTTGATGACTTTTTTATTCATAATTGCCCAAACAATTCAGTTCAGAAACAACTAGAATGTCTTTCAGTAGGGGAATGGATATATGAACTGTGGTATGTCTAAACAACAAAACATTATTCAGCCCGGAAAAGAAATAAACTATCAAGCCATGAAAAGCCATGAAATACCTATTACTAAGTAAAAAAGTAAATCAGAAAAGATTATATACTATATTATTCCAACTATAAGGCATTCTTGACAAGGCAAAACTATGGAGACAGTAAAAAGATTAGTGGTTGTGGGGAGGGGAGGTTGAAGAGCGGAAGCACAGAAGTATTTAAGGGCAGGGAAAATACTCTCTATGATACTCTAATGGTGGAAACAGATCATCTTATTTTTTCCCCAAACCCACCTAGACTGGACCTTACTGTAAACTATGGACTTTGGGTGATACTGATGTGTCAGTGTGAGACATCAATTGAAACAAATGTACTCTTATGGCAGGTATTGATAATGAGGGAGGATGTGCACATGCTTTCCCTGGAACATGTGAATTTCCCAACACCTGCCTCCCCACCTCAAAAAAATCACCGAATGTAGGCAAAAGAAAATAGATCATGGTAGGGCATAACAAAAGGCTCAGAGAGTCCATCATCTTGTTAACCAATGTCTGTGCACCTCAACTGGATGAATTACTTAACCTCTCTATAATTCATTTTTCTCAATTGTAATATGTAATCTATCTGAATTTTGGGGCATTGAATAAATTAATATACATAAACCACTTAGAAAACATCTGCTACACAGTAAGTATTATGTCAATATTGGGTATTTGTATTGTCATTCCTGTTCTGCAGATAGATACTGAGAATTCTTTTGGAGTGTGGGATCCTTTGGGCATTGGGACCCATGAGTGAAGGGCAGTGTTGTTTTTATTGTTTTTCAGACTGCTGAATTACCTGCCTTCCTGAGATTATCTATGAAGATCACATCTGCAACCCTCTTTAGACAATTCTAGAATAAGATTCTCAGGTCCAGAAGTTATATGATGATTGCCATGTTTTGATATACAATGTCTTATTTTTGTAGTGCTCTTTGTTTTATTTTCAGGTCACCCCAAAACTGTAGGGCTGCTGGTAACAGGAATGATATAGAACAAATTAATGGGCCAGTATGAAAAACATATCTATTAGTATTGATGAGAAAAGGAGTACAAACATTTTTATTTGAAAACATTTGTATTTGTATTGTGAGTTGAGAAAAAGAGAGAGTGAAATTACTGAATCCTAAATTAAAAGTAAAAGGCTAAAAAAATAAAATAAAATAAAAAATTTAAAAAATTAAAAAATAAAGTAAAAGGCTAAATAAAAATCATGAGGCTTTGGAATTCCATTCCCAATCAACCAATGGAGGCTGGTGGTCTGGGTGGGTAAGACACAGGTAATAATGTTGGAGCCTTATGAAGATAATGTCTTAAAAAGGAGTTAATCTGTGCTAAACTAATGCTCTGTGATCCTGTGAACAGAGAAATTCACTTGGAAGAGACTTGTGCTAGGCTTTGGAAATTTTCCTTTATTAAAGGCAAGATAGGATAATAAAAGATGACTTACCCTTCTTAATCAATCTTTGGAATTTCTACGGAACAATCCAAATCCTCCTGATACCTTAGCAAGACCACCACTGTCTAGAGAGGTGATTTGAGTATCAACTATAGGAAACTTAGAGAGAATTCCATTCATTTGCTTTCTCTCTATCTCTGTCTGTCTCTTTCAGACATTCATGCATACACACACACACATACACACACACAATCATTCTTTCTCACTCTTTCTCTTTCTCTTTTTAAAGGTAAAAAACAATCAGTAAGAAATCTGATACCCAGAGATTTGCATATCTGAAACTCATAGATCATTGTCCAGAATGCAACTCTGCAAATTTCCAGGTATCTTTCCTTTTACTACACAAAATATGTGCTTTTTCACAATTCTTCTGTGTGACATTAAGCTAATATTTGCAAAGTATAATAGTAGCAAGCATAAATGCCATTTACAAAGAATTAAATAATTTTAAATATAATTGCTTTGTTGATGAAGATAATAGTTTGGAGGGGAAATCATAGTATGTCATTTAAAAAAAAGTCACTGCCATTAAACTATGTATTTTAATTTAATTTTATTTTGTAGGATTTGTCCCCACAGCGCATAATGAAATCTTAATCAAAATGGGAGTAAATATTATTAATTCACTTTCTGCATTTATATGCCAAGGTAGTTTAAAGCTATTTTTTCTTCCTTAACCTGTGATGTTTTTCTGTCATGATTTAATTCCAATGGGCACAAAAATTTTGAACATTATCTGTCGTGCAAAGCCATCATCATTCATTTCTGAACAAGGCTGTCATTGATTCCATTAGATTTTCTGTGATATAATGATGGTCTAATATGGCTATAAGAATTGCTCCTGACATGATTAGTTGTCTTTGATTCTTACAACTTTATTTTAAGCCAAAAGTCATACTCTAAGAGAAAGTCTAAAGCAAATACATAAAAATATTTATAATTTTGGAATCTAGATGGTGGTTATTTGGTTATTTACTGTATAGTTCTTTCAATTTTGTTGTATATTTGTAATTTTTATAATAAAGTGTTGAGGGGGAAAATTCTGATGGAGACACATGGTTAAATTATGGCATGCTCTAGAATAGCCGTGTACAGGTTGGTTTTCATGGGCTCCTGGACTGCTTCTAACTGCATGGAGATCTACATCTTCACCTCTTTGAAAATCATGGGTAACATTAGAATCATTGATTAATGGGCGATATTGTCTTTTCTCTGACAACAATGCTAATTAGCATTTAGAGTATAGCAAACGGCGCATATAGTAAATTGAGATTCATGACTCTTTCAGTCTTTGTCGCTGCCTCTGAGTAAGCTTATTTAGCAGAATTTTAAACTCTTACTGCTTAAGTTTGAATCCAGATTACATGAGGATAAGGAGGGTATCTCTAATGTTTTAAAGTTTAAAACTTTAAAAGTTTTTAAAAGGCTTTAAAGTTTAACAGAGACTCTGGTGTGGCAGATTTGTATTCAGAATTCGCTAAATTTGAGTTTGTGAATGAAAAACTGTTCCCTTACTAACTATGGATCAAGATATTTAGCACCTACTCTATTACCTGGTACATAGTAGGTTCATCAGTAAATGTTTCATGAAGGAAGAAAAAAGGAAGCACAGAAAAAGGATGGAAGCGAGGAAGGAAGGATTGAAGGGAAGATAGAAAAAATAAGAAATTATTGTTCTTTGCTTTGGTCAGTGTCCTGCTATGACACTAGTTAGGTCCCTTCCAAGTCCTGTCAATGTAAATTAAATTTAAAAAAAACAATGTTTTCCCTTAGTTTCCCAGTTCCATTCAACTGCCTCGCCCTTTCTCATGCTTTTTATCATATGTTGCCCCACATCTGAGAGAAAATGGCACATCAGTAAGCTAATATTTGTGCATCTTGGTTGGAGTGGTAAGGTGAGCACGATTTCAGTAGGATCCCTAGTTCCTCCTGGTATGAGTTGTGTCTTTGAGTAGTACACAAACAGTAAATTTCAGTGAAGTGCATCATTTTACAATTAAACCCATTAAATATTCCTTGTGATGTTTAAAAGTGCTTACAAAAGGCCTCTACCTGTCTTTCCCTCTGTGTGGTCCCTTAAACAATGCAGTTTGTCTTAAGTTGACCACATTTAAATTTAAATCAATGTAGCCAATGTAGCCAATTGTATACATCAACTACTATGGCTAAGGTGCTGCACTGAATGTTGTAAAAAAATATAAAGTGAAGAAAAATCAAACTTCTGATTAGATTGTTATTGTTTCAGAGATAATAGTAAATGGTTAAAGAATAATAATAATAAAAAAAAAATCAGCGTCAGTCACCAGGGATCTTTTATAGTAATTGAAGGAAGGAAAAGAAAGAGATGGGCATTGCATGTCTACCTTACTAATAGCCATCTGTGTCCTCAGGATTGACCCTGACCTCTCCACTCCACTGCCCACACAGCTTGCTGTTTTACTTTTGTATAGTTTTAAAACAAATTAAAATCTTTAGCTCTGAATGCTGTGGTTGGCAGAGTTAGAACAGTGATAGTTCAAAGACCCCTATTTGGCAAGCAAACTCCAAAAACAAAAATGAAACCTCTTTCCAGCTTACAAAAGTCCAGAGAGAGAGATTAATTAAAGTCAAAAGAGAAAACACACACACACACACACACACACACACACACACACTACTTCCTAGTATTGTCATGATAGTGATTTTCTTTTTCCTACTTGCTTACAAAGCCTTTCTCCTTCAAGTACGTTCTGTGATAAAACAATACTCTCTTCAAGTAAAATTCAAAACATTGCAGTATTTATGAATAAATCTCCTTCCTGAACCCATATTTTAGGAATCCTAAAAGGGTTGCTAATATAAATTCTGTCACATTTACATATTACGCTCTTTCTCATCCAGTTTTAACTTCTGCACAGTCATTAATCTTGGAAGTTAGGTTTATTTTTATGGACGGTTTAACATTTTTTTCAGGTCTCTTGACACAGTGTACCATTTGCTTACCACGTTTCCCTCTTTGAGCTCCTCAAGTATGGATTTAAATGGCATGGATAATGCTAGATTTCTCCCACACTCTGAGGTAATTTACATAAGCATCCTCAGGGGTCTCTGAAGTTCCTAGTGAACATAACATTGCCCAGGATAATAGGATGCTTAGACAATGGTTTGTCCTTTGAATCCCGACTTTTACTTAGGGTTTCAGGATCCCTTTAGAAGAGCCCGATCTTCTTTAAGGTTTTTGTTTCTGTGAGGAGGAAAAATATGCTGAATCAAAGCTCTGTAGTGTGCTTTCAATTTCTACATTTTAACAGACACTAAAAGCTAAAGAACCAAGCTGTCTCTGAAGTATTGTTGGGTATGATGGCTAGGGAGGAGGGAAAACCTGCTGCTCTGTGGTGGAAAAAGAAATCCAGGGATTCTTTGTGCTGAGTGAGATAACATACCCTTTACATGTTCTCCTCCACAGCTGGCAGAAATACCTTTCTTCCTTCGTTTTTTTCCTCCTCCATCTCTTCTCTTACCTCACCTTATTGGCCCATCTGTTCACGGGAGAAAGAGCAGTTGTTATGCAAACTGTATGATGAACTGAGGAGGAAATCCTGGATGTATATACCTGTGCTTTGTAAGGTAATTTTATATCACCAAATAATGCACAATAATACACTTCCTGTCAGGGAAATGAGTTTCCCTTGCTCAGTTATAAAGTTTCAGAATGGAAATGCTACTTAAGCACCATGTGCCTTAATGCATTAATTTTGTTTTTTGGTTTATTACATTTGCTTGATTCAGTTTTATTTTAATTTTAAGATATTGTCAAATGTCCTTCATATTTTTATTTCTGGTATTTTCAGCGTAAGTCTGCAGTGACTATTGCAAAGCTATGAAGATATTTCAAATCATAAAGGCATTTGGTACACCTCAAATTATTTACCAGTACCTCAGATCTTCCTGCCAGCACCACAACATGGATTAAAATCATGGATCAATTAAAGTTCAGTCTCCTGCCACAATATATCATATTAATACTACCAGATGCCTGCGGTCTTAGGAAAGAACTAGTAGTTCAGAGTATTGGGAAATGAAAAAAAAAATCCCTTTGCTTTCTTTTCTTTCTAATTTCTCAGTTTGAAATTAGAGCACACTGTTTTACAGAAGGGAACAAAGATTAATATGTTTTGATAATTAATGGAATGTAACTGGATCTCTAATATCCAGTCTCTAATGAGATGCCAAGTTGGTGTAGCAGGAAGGACCTTGGATTGAACCTAGAATAAGGTTTGAAAAACTACAAAAGTCCTGTTGCTTAATAACTGTGTGACTTTGATGAAGTCACTTTACCTCTTTAGTCATCAGCTTCAACGTGTAGAATACATTATTATCAGAGGGGAACCTGGGTGGCTCCGTCGGTTAAGCATCTGACTCTTGATTTCTGTGCAGGTCCTGATCTCAGGGTCATGAGATGGAGACCCATCTTGGCCTCTGTGCTCAGTAGGGAGTTTGCTGGAGAGTCTCATTTTCCTTCTCTCTCTGCCCCTCCCTGGCTCTCTGTCTCTCAAATAAATAAATCCTTTTTTTAAAAAAAGAATACATCATTATCATAAATTTATGTGGAAGAGAGAGAAAGAGAGCAAGTAAGAGTTCCACAGAATGACCCTGGAAGGAATTTCCATTCCACCCCTAACAGAACCAGCACACATGGACACACACGCACTATAGGTGTTTTACCAGTTAGATAAATCTATAGTGGTCTACAAAACCTACTGAACAGTTTTTCCCATCTATTCAACGAATGTAGATTACTAGTAGATTTCTGTGAGTGAGAAATAAATTTCAAAATACAGATTTCAGTCATCAAGAAACAACAGGCATACATGGAAAAGTAATTAACAATGTAAGGCCTTTTACGAATGTATCCCAATTAATGATTATTTAGTTAGGGCAAAGGGAAAACATGTGTTTTGATTTTTAAGGATGGAGATGATCTCACAACAGGGTAAAAAAAGCCCAGTTAACTAGGCTTGAAGAAGGGCCAGCTCTAGGTGAAGTGTCATTCTTTCATTACTTTATAACTTCATGCTCTTAGTCTGATCTTGCCATATTTGGTTACTTCTGCCCTGCCTATGCCTTCCTGAGTTGCCAGGCATGGCAACCCTCCCTCCCTCCCTCCCTGCCTTCTTTCCTTCCTTCCTTCCTTTCTTCCTTTTGCCATTCATTGACTTATTCAGTTATTTCTTTTTATTGAATTTCCATCACCTGTAAGACATTATCAAGGTTACCTCTGCAAATATAAAATTGAATAAGACATATTTTTGGTTTATAAGGAAATTAAGGACTGCAGATGAGATAAAACAATACAATAGACATATTGAAGGGAAATGTGGCTCTTAAATAAAAGTAGTGCATACATATTATTTTAAATGAATCCAGTCACTAGCAGGATAAAGAAAATACTCAGAGAAGAAGAGTTATTTGAACTGGATTTAGAAGCATAAATAGTATTTCATTTCCCTGAGAAGGGAAATCATGTATTTCACAGGGAAAAATTGGCACAATTAGTGCATAAAAGCAAGAAGATAAAGTATTTATTGGGAAAGGCAATGTATTCTTATTTAAGGAGGACATAATGAGAAGTATAAGTAGGCCAAGTTCAAATGCAGGATGTGAAATTTAAACATTAATCCATTTACAGTGAGATGCAGTGTAAGTTTTTATCAGTGCTGTGCTTCATTAAAATAGCTATTTAGAAAAATGTATTATAATTTTTAGAAAGATATAATAGAGAGTATAGAAATTAGAATCCGGAAAAACAGGACCACCATGAAGGTCTGAAACAGAAGACTGGCATCAAAATAAAAGGTGACTATGAGAGAAATTAATGAGGTATAATTATAAGCTCTGCCTACTATTTGAATTTGAAGTCTGAGGAGGAATAAGATGAATTTGAGGTTTTTAGCTTGAATGGATAAACAAATCATTTCGCTAGTAACAAATATACAAAAGTAGAATAAAAATTAATGTATGAAGAGGATTCAGGCGTGTTAGATAAGGTAAGTTCAGTACTTAACATATCGAATATCAGAATATCTATTCTTTTAGGTGAAATTGTGGCTTAAGAAATATTTCAAGTAGCAATCAAAACATGTATCAATTAAAAATATCTTTCTACTGATAATGCAGAAGGAACACAGGATATAAATTCTTTTAAAAGACTTGTGATCTAATAGTAATAATTACTACAAAAATTAATTGGAAAACAGGTGCAAACTAAATTGTGAAATGTTAACTTTAAAGATTAAAAGAGACTCAGAAAACAGTGAGAAGATGAGGGGTCTGGGTGTCTCAGCTGGTTAAGCAACCAACTCTTGGTTTTGGCTCAGGTCATGATCCCGTTGTCTTGAGATGGAGCCCCATGTCAGGCTCCCTGCTCAGTGCAGAGTCTGCTTCAGATTCTCTCTCCCTTTCCCTCCTCCTCTGCCCCTCCCCACTTGTGCTCTCTCTCTCTCTCTCTCTCACACACACACACACACACTCTCTCTCTCTCACACAAGTAAATAAATGAATACAATCTTAGAAAATAAAAGGGGAAAATAGTAAGAGGATTTATTGTCTGGTTATGACAGGCAGCTTCAGGAAGTTAGGCGAAGCAGCAATATTTTAAAGAGACAAAAAAGTAAAAAAAAAAAAAAAATTGTAGATATACCTGAAGGATGGGATTCTATGTTCAGAGAGAAACTGCTTAATCAAGTTATAATTAGTTCCGTTACCTAAATGTTCAAGGCAAGATTTAAGGCCTGTCTGTCTGCATATACTGTTTAATAATCTAAGTGACTTGAGCAAGACCAGGTGGCGAGCAAAAGAAGTTGTTCCCGTTACAGTATATTTTAAGATCACAAGGCCACAACATTTAAGCACTCTGAAGAAAGCCAATATATAAATATTGATGGCTGAAACATGAATTCTTTCCTCACTTGGAATAGTACTAAAACTGTGAAAGCTTCAGCTTATATTCCGGAAAAAGAAATAAGTTCATAATTTTCTTAGAAATTGAAGGTAGACTTGCCCCACTAACTTAAATACACTGAGAATGTTAGCAATTGCTTCTGTTTTTCTGAAGTAGGGAACTGCTGATTCTTTTGTAATTACTCTTCCCCTCAGGGACTATCTTAAAGCTCCCTGATCATATTAAGCTGGAGTTTAGCTAACTCCATTTCTCACTTTCACATAATGGCAAGTTTTCCTCTAAGACTTGCCTTGCAAAGGTTTTCTAGAGTTGATGTTTTATTAGTGTTTTTTGTCTTGTCATTTGAATTACAGAAGATGGTTATCAATCATTACCAGACCACCAAAATTTAAAGCTTACACATGCACACATGTATTTGTAAAGTTTTAAAATTGAATCATAAAGCAATATTGAAAAATAGCTACTTTTAACAACACTATTCTAAAAGGCTCAGATTATATGCAAAGTTATGCATCATAAGAAAATTTTTAGGCCCCAAATCTTCAAGACTGATTAAATATGAATATTTTCTTATTAAAGTTTCAAAAATTATTAATTGAATACTTACTATAGAATAAATCTTTGTGTTCCCCAAATACCTAATGGGATGGTATTTGGAGATGTGGCCCTTGGGAAGTAATTAGGTGATGAGGGTGGAGCCCTCATGATGGGATTACTGTCCTAAGAAGAGACAGAAGACAGCTTGTTCTCCTCCCTGACCTGCCACCAGGACAAGAGACCAGGGAAAGGTGCTCTCACCCAAACCTGACCTTGCTGGCATCCTGTTCTGGGATTTCCCAGCCTCCAAAACAGTGAGAAATACTTTTTTTTTTTTAAATAATAAATTTATTTTTTATTGGTGTTCAATTTGCCAACATACAGAATAACACCCAGTGCTCATCCCGTCAAGTGCCCCCCTCAGTGCCCGTCACCCACTCACCCCCACCCCCCACCCTCCTCCCCTTCCACCACCCCCAGTCCATTTCCTAGAGTTAGGAGTCTTTATGTTCTGTCTCCCTTTCTGATATTTGTGTTTTATAAGCAACTCAGCCTATGTTACCTTGTTATAGTGCCCTCCGTGAACTAAGACAACGCCTATATATTATGTTCAAGGGATTGCTCCATATGCTGAGAATTTAATTTTGACAGAACAAAGTAGGTCTTCATGGAATTTTCAGTCGAATGTGAGAGAGAGACACCAAATGAACAAATAAGTACTTTGTTTATACAACATCATTTCAAATAGTAAAAGAGCTATTAACAAGACAAAGGATCAAACAACCAAAAGATGGGTGTGTGGAGAATTTTGTACAGCATTCTCAGGAAATGCTTCTTTGGGAGGTGGTGTTTGAAGCAGAAGCCTGAATGAAATAGGAACTAACCCACGGCAAGTGCTTGTGGAAGAGTCTTCCAGATAAATGAGATAGCAGATCCCCAAGACTTGAAGTATGGAAGGTGGGAAATGGGAATCGGCGGTGGAATGAAGATGGGTGGAATGAACGAGGGGAGAGGGAAGAGGTTTATGAGGCTAAATATGACTTGGTAAAGCAGTAAATGTTTATTATATAAATGAATGAATGTAAGTAAGGATAAATGGAGCCCACATGAACGTGAATAAACAAAGGAAAATGAACAAATTTTAGTGATAGAACAGAAGTCACTCCAAAGAAGAGATAAATTACACTGATAGGTTTAGTTAAAAGTACTGGCCACAGATATCTCCTTGCCAATTACATAAACCAGTGATTTCTAATGCTGGTTTTGAGACACTTGGTGTGGTTTTAATTATCCCAAGAGGCATAATATAATTTTCCAAACAAGTGACTAAAATTTAGAAATGGAAGAATATTTTAAAATCAAATTAGTCTGTCTACAATGCCAATAATCTAAAGTTATGGTCAGAGGAACAGGTAGTTCTTTTGCAAATGAATTTGTCTAAAATTGACTTTTAAATGGTAATGCAACACTGGAGACATTGTGAAATGCTTCTGGCACTATCACCTTATTCCTGCATTTCATTTTAACTTATAACTTAAACACTTTCTTTAAAGTTAACATGTAATTATGTTCACCTGTAGATTGACAGTAACCTAATAGGTGTATCGTTTGTGTCCTTCATTTACTTTACTTATTTGATTCCTATCATTATACGTATAAATGCCTGGGATGACATTGATAGAAGCATTTCCTGCTTAAATATCAAAGGAAAATGATGATAAAGGATATATTCTTACTCCTGCTGAAAGATATCCTCCCATTTTGTAAGCAAAGCTTTTCCTTTCCTTTTTTTCCCCCCTTATTCTATTACAGCCTATTGCAACTTTCCAGAAAGGCAAGTTTTTTTTTAGTTTGTCCTCCAGCTAGGGAAACTATTTAGAAAATTGGTTTCTTTTAGTTTGGCCCCATGCAGGCTTGACCTATTTTACCTTGTTACAGTGATGGAGAGCTCCATTCCTGCGAAAATTTAGCTTCAAAGGGTTCTGTTAATGGAAGAGGTAGAGACACCCCCTTACCAGCAGGTACAAACAAAACTTCTCTCTTTACATCTTTTAAAATCATTACCAAATTAGTCTGTTATATATATATATATATATATTTTTTTTTTTTTATCAAGGCAAGTGAGGCTGTCTAATAACAGTACAGTATCGAGGTGTAAGTTATATATTATCATACAAAGCACAGTGAGCCACGATTTACATCCACAAAAGTTCCAACATTTTATTTAGTATTAATAATGAAATGATTTGATTGACAAAAAAGTGAAGTCAGATGATAATTTTGGTCATTCTGGCATATGTCTTTAAATAATATCTTTCTTTCTGTCTTTAGCCTAAGATAAAACAGATTCAGTCTCAATTTCTAGCAAACAATCTGTTCTCCCTCTTACAGGGTAGTGCAAGATAGGAAGATTTGGTCAGCTCAGTAGGTTTTAACAAGATACTTTTAAGTATGAATACAGGTTTGGTCCATAAATGAGCATACTGTTTATTTTTTTAATGGTCAAAGAATTCTGTGCAATGACTAGAAGGCACATCACTAACCTGGGCCAGTTTCATTCATCCACCGGCCATTTTTTTATTCACAAGTAATGGAGTGAGTGAGTCAGCATAGCCCATCGCCACACCTGGGAACAAACATCAACCACGTATTCTACAGGAATATTCTATTATTACTTGAGGCGGGGTCCCAATTATTCTAGTGTAATTACTAGATTTTGGCTAAAGTGCTTACTTTATTTTCTCAGTATATTAATGTTGCTCTGGCTGGCCTAACTCAAGGTAGCTGAGTTTGCAGTAAATGTGTTTCATAAAGTTGTTTTCCAGAGACAACAAAGCATTATTAAACCTTTTTCTAAATAAAAAAGATTGGAATTTTTTTTCATGACATTGACTAATTAAGATTCAATGTCAGTGCATACTCTGGTCAGCTGACAACACAAACTAGTTCTCATCAGTCACAAACTAGTTCATCAATTATTCCTATGTCACTCAATCAATATTATTATAATGGTAGTACAGGAGTCTATATGGAGATATAACTGAATATCATGATTATATCTAAACAAATTATTTCTCTTAGGATATAGGAATTATAAGATTAAGTATTGACTAAATTCTTCTTTTTTTTAAAGATTTATTTATTTACTTTAGAGAGAGAGAGGAGGAGGAGGGGCAAAAGGAGAGGGATAGAGAGACTTTCAGACTCTCTCCCCAAGCAAAGAACCCAATGCAGGGCCTGATCTCACGACCCCAAGGTCATGACTTGAGCCAAAATCAAGAGTCGGGTGTTTAACCAACTGAGTCACTCAGGAGTCCCAGTGTTGACTAAATTCTTGTTTTAAGTTTAGCAACTATAATAATAATTTGTAATAATAAACTATTACTATTTGTTATTACTAAATTCTTGTTTTAATTTATCCTGAAGAGCATGAGAAAATTTATTCTTCAGAGTCACAAATTTGTTTATATTACCAGAGAGACACACTTTACTAAGCACATGTTTGAAACATCTGTTTAATGTTTCTGATTCTTTTTCACTTACAGTAAGCTTGTCAATAAAAAGAATCATTCAGAGAAAATATAACAGAAACTCATGTTTGAGTACATTTGAAAAGAACTCAATATATCAGGTGTAAAAAGCTTTCAAATGGTGAAACGTTTGCATTTATACCAGAAATACCTAACAACTAATAGAACAAACAATTGATATGGGGGAAAGTTTCACATAAAAGGCTTCATTTTTATAATTGGAATGCTTTCTCAGTGCATGCATGTTATTACTAACTGTCCTAGCAATCCCAGTCCGAATATTTCCATTTTGATAGTGTTGCTATAAAAGCTCTCCCCTTTTTTGGTTAAAATTTTCATCAATCCAAATTTCTAAATTTGTCTTGATAATCCTCCTTCATCTCAGTTTTTGACCCATCTCCCACATTTTAGTTTCTTATTCACTCATCTTCTGTATTGCTAAGTCTCTTTAAAATATTAGCAATCACTGTAATAACATATAATATTTAAACATTGATGATGAGACATACACCATTAACCTGGGTTCCTGAAGTTGTATTTAATCTTCCCAGCAATGCAGTTAGTATTTTATTATCTTCATTTTACAAATAAGGAAACCAAGGTCCAGAGAGAATAACTTTTTGGTAAGAAGGGCAGAGCCAGATTTGAACCTTGGCTCCTCCAGGTATAGAGATATTCCACGCTTTCCATTAAGCCACATGATTTCACTCACCATTTAGGGAATCAATCTTGTTATCATAGATCAAGTATCAAGTGTAAGACAGTATCAGTTGTACCACTAGACTACCTTCTCTTTCAACCTCCTTCTTTCTGTTTCTAGGTGAAGTTCTCAGTCATCTATGATTGTTAGACTAGAAGACAATATTCAAAATCTGAGAGGAAGAATGGGTAAATCAATCTGTAGTAAATCTCTTATGTGAAATTTCTCATTTTAATGAGACTAAATTGAATCTAAACACTCAAACTGCATTTCCAAACATTTTGACTTAATTGATACATGATTACCCAAAACATTTATGGAAATTTAGAAATCAGTTTGTTCAAAATCTTCATTTTATAGTAATGAATGTAAGGCTCAAATGATAAATGAGTTGCTGAAAGTCTATGTCAACCATATTTTATCATTAATCAGCTTTTAGACTCTATTAAATTCATATCCCTTGTTGTGAAAGTCTTTTTTTTTTTTATATATATAGTAAGCTAAGAAGATACATGGAGGGATCCCTGGGTGGCGCAGCGGTTTAGCGCCTGCCTTTGGCCCAGGGCGTGATCCTGGAGACCTGGAATTGAATCCCACGTCGGGCTCCTGGTGCGTGGAGCCTGCTTCTCCCTCTGTCTGTGTCTCTGCCTCTCTCTTTCTGTGTGACTATCATTAAAAAAAAAAAAAAAAAGATACATGGAATGGACAATGCAATGAAGAGGATTTCTGGAAAAAAAATACTCAACAAAATTATATATATGCTGGATTGTATTTTTAAGGACTTTAATTTTAGTATTGCTTTAGTCAATTCCATTTTCTTAAGCATAACCTTAAATCAGATTATAAACTGGTGATAGTGTTTTATGGTGGAGGAATATGTGTTTCAGAATCAGACAGTCCCTTCTGCTCTGATGTTATCTGCTGTATACAGTATCACATTTTTCACAAATTATTTCACTTCTCTGAGCTTCATTTTATTAATACACAAAACAAATCATATTCACCTCATGTAGAGAAGGAAAGGTAAATCTTCATTGTTTGAAAACCACCATGGTGTTGAAAAATTTGTTATTATTGATGCTATTGGAAAAGCAACACAATCTAGCTTTATTTTAGTCTATGCAGCAATTATTAACAAATGATGGTTCTTCCAGGAGACATCCAAGTATTCATTTCTCTCTTCCCAATAGAATCTGATTTCTTTCATGTCATCCAAAAGAACTGTATCCTGCCCACTATAGAGAAAGAACATGTGAACTGAGCACTTTATTTATTTATTTGTTCATTCATTTATTTATTACTTATTATTTATTTACCTCTGCACTTTAGAACCATTCCATGCTTCTCTTCTCAGATATGCTTCTTTAGCCCTTCACTGTGGCGGAAGTCGGCTAACACCCTCTCTTCCTGGATCTGAGAGCCAAATTAGCTGGATTATGACACCGTAAATGCTAGAAAGGTAGTGAAGTGATTACCTGAGTAACAAAAAGTGAAGTCCAGGAACACCTCCCCCCACCACGCACACAGACACACACACTTTCACAACACACAAGCAAATCCCTGTTAAGTTTATCTACCTTCCACAAATAGATTTAATCTTGCAGATGAATTTGGAAAACAGCTTGTACATTAGAAATACAATATTGAGACTTGCTATCTCAATTTATTGTTTCAAATTGCTCCTAGATAGAGGATTACGCTGAGTCCACTGAAGCTTTGACTGTTCATCTCAGGGGTGTCAGTGGAAAATGATGGACAGTGGAGACTCTCCCAGTGAGCTGAACCATGGCCACTCTTGAAGACCTGGATTCTTAAAATAAAGACATAATTTCATCTTCCTTGGGGTGGATAAAAATTCATTTTATATAAATATGGACATTTTTAATAGTTTGTTATACGTGCACAGACATTTGTCAACAACACGATGACCTCCTTGAGACTTTTGTTATACCCTACCATGATCCCTTTTCTTTTGCCTACCTTCAGTGACTTTTTTTTTGGGGGGGGGGGGTATGGGAAAATTTACATGTTCCAAGAAAAGCATGTGCACAGCCTCCTCCATTATCAACACCTGCCATAAGAGGACATTTGTTGTAGGGCACCTGGGTGGCTCAGTGGTTGAGCATCTGCCTTCCACTCAGGTGGTGATCCTGGGGTCCTGGGATCAAGTCCTGTATCAGGCTTCCTGTGGGGAGCCTGCTTATCCCTCTGCCTATGTCTCTGTCTCCTTCTCTGTGTCTCTCATTAATAAATAAAATCTATGGAGGAAAAAAAAGTGAATTCGTTGCAATTGGTGGCCCACACTGAGACATCATTATCATCCAAAGTCCATAGTTTACAGTAAGGTTCAGTCTGGGTGGGTTTGGAAAAAGACATGATGATCTGTTTCCACCATTTGAGTATCACAGAGAGTTTTTTCACTCCCCTAAAAATCTTCTGTGCTTCCGCTCTTCAACCCTCTTTCCCACAACCACTAATCTTTTTACTGTTTCTGTAGTTTTGCTTTGTCAAAAATCTCATATAGCAGGAGTCATAGGGTACATAACCTTTTCCGATTGGGTTTTTTCACTTAGTAATAGGTATTTCGGGTGACTGCATGTCTTTTCATGGCTTGATATTTCATTTCTTTTCAGGGCTGAATAATGTTTTATTGTTTAGATGTACCACAATTTATATATCCATTCACCTACTGAAGGACATTTAGTTGTTTCTGATTTTGGGCAATTAGAAATAAAACAGAAACATCTGTGTGTAGATTTTGGCGTAGACAAGTTTTTCTTTTTTCTTTTTCTTATTTTTTTGGTTGTTTCACTCCATTCTTTCCAGGTCCCCAAGGTAATCTATATTAGTATGTTGATACCACCTTCCATGTTTTACCCCACACAGATATGTACATATCTTTGTTATTGTATCTATATTATTCCAAAACAGTGGAATCACATTTTAAACAAATTTCTGCACCCTCATAACTATATCCTGGAAATCCACATAGAATTATGAATTCCTTTAAAAGCTAGGTAATATTATTTGTTGTTGATATACTCATTCTGTATCAATGGGTATTTTTTAGTTTTTTTAAAATAAATTAATTTTTTATTGGTGTTCAATTTACCAACATACAGAATAACACCCAGTGCTCATCCTGTCAAGTGCCCCCCCTAGTGCCCGTCACCCATTCACCCCCACCCCCGTCCTCCTCCCCTTCCACCACCCCTAGTTCATTTCCCAGAGTTAGGAGTCTTTATGTTCTGTCTCCCTTTCTGATATTTCCCACACATTTCTTCTCCCTTCCCTTATATTCCCTTTCACTATTATTTATATTCCCCAAATGAATGAGAACATACAATGTTTGTTCTTCTCCGATTGACTTACTTCACTCAGCATAATACCCTCCAGTTCCATCCACGTTGAAGCACATGGTGGGTATTTGTCATTTCTAATGGCTGAGGAATATTCCATTGTATACATAAACCACATCTTCTTTATCCATTCATCTTTAGATGGACACCGACGCTCCTTCCACATTTTGGCTATTGTGGACATTGCTGCTAGAAACATCGGGGTGCAGGTGTCCCGGCGTTTCATTGCATCTGAATCTTTGGGGTAAATCCCCAACAGTGCAATTGCTGGGTCGTAGGGCAGGTCTATTTTTAACTCTTTGAGGAACCTCCACACAGTTTTCCAGAGTGGCTGCACCAGTTCACATTCCCACCAACAGTGTAAGAGGGTTCCCTTTTCTCCGCATCTTCTCCAACCTGTGTTGTTTCCTGCCTTGTTAATTTTCCCCATTCTCACTGGTGTGAGGTGGTATCTCATTGTGGTTTTGATTTGTATTTCCCTGATGGCAAGGGATGCAGAGCATTTTCTCATGTGCTTGTTGGCCATGTCCATGTCTTCCTCTGTGAGATTTCTCTTCATGTCTTTTGCCCATTTCATGATTGGATTGTTTGTTTCTTTGGTGTTGAGTTTAATAAGTTCTTTATAGATCTTGGAAACGAGCCCTTTATCTGATACGTCATTTGCATATATCTTCTCCCATTCTGTAGGTTGTCTTTTAGTTTTGTTGACTGTATCCTTTGCTGTGCAAAAGCTTCTTATCTTGATGAAGTCCCAATAGTTCATTTTTGCTTTTGTTTCTTTTGCCTTCATGGATGTATCTTGCAAGAAGTTACTGTGGCTGAGTTCAAAAAAGGATGTTGCCTGTGTTCTCCTCTAGGATTTTGATGGAATCTTGTCTCACATTTAGATCTTTCATCCATTTTGAGTTTATCTTTGTGTATGTTGCAAGAGAGTGGTCTAGTTTCATTCTTCTGCATGTGGATGTCCAATTTTCCCAGCACCATTTATTGAAGAGACTGTCTTTTTTTCCAGTGAATAATCTTTCCTCCTTTATCTAATATTAGTTGACCATAAAGTTCAGGGTCTACTTCTGGATTCTCTATTCTGTTCCATTGATCTACGTGTCTGTTTTTGTGCCAGTACCACACTGTCTCGATGACCACAGCTTTGTAGTACAACCTGAAATCTGGCATTGTGATGCCCCCAGCTATGGTTTTCTTTTTTAAAATTCCCCTGGCTATTTGGGGTCTTTTCTGATTCCACACAAATCTTAAAATATTTTGTTCTAACTCTCTGAAGAAAGTCCATGGTATTTTGATAGGGATTGCATTAAACGTGTAAATTGCCCTGGGTAGCATTGACATTTTCACAATATTAATTCTTCCAATCCATGAGCATGGAATATTTTTCCATCTCTTTGTGCCTTCCTCAATTTCTTTCAGAAGTGTTCTATCGTTTTTAGGGTATAGATCCTTTACCTCTTTGGTTAGGTTTATTCGTGGGTATCTTTGGTTAGGTTTATTCCTGGGTAATGCTTTTGGGTGCAATTGTAAATGGGATTGACTCCTTAATTTCTCTTTCTTCAGTCTCATTGTTAGTGTATAGAAATGCCACTAATTTCTGGGCATTGATTTTGTATCCCGCCACGCTACCAAATTGCTGTATGAGTTCTAGCAATCTTGGGGTGGAGGCTTTTGGGTTTTCTATGTAGAGTATCATGTCATCAGCGAAGAGGGAGAGTTTGACTTCTTCTTTGCCAATTCGAATGCCTTTAATGTCTTCTTGTTGTCTGATTGCTGAGGCGAGGACTTCCAGTACTATGTTGAATAGCAGTGGTGAGAGTGGACATCCCTGTCTTGTTCCTGATCTTAGGGGAAAGGCTCCCAGTGCTTCCCCATTGAGAATGATATTTGCTGTGGGCTTTTCGTAGATGGCTTTTAAGATGTTGAGGAATGTTCTCTCTATCCCTACACTCAGAAGAGTTTTGATCAGGAATGGATGCTGTATTTTGTCAAAAGCTTTCTCTGCATCTAATGAGAGGATCATATGGTTCTTGGTTTTTCTCTTGCTAATATGATGAATCACATTGATTGTTTTACGAGTGTTGAACCAGCCTTGTGTCCCGGGGATAAATCCTACTTGGTCATGGTGAATAATTTTCTTAATGTATTGTTGGATCCTATTGGCTAGTATCTTGTTGAGAATTTTTGCATCCATGTTCATCAGGGATATTGGTCTGTAATTCTCCTTTTTGGTGGGCCTTTGTCTGGTTTTGGAATTAAGGTGATGCTGGCCTCATAGAACTAATTTGGAAGTACTCCATCTCTTTCTATCTTTCCAAACAGCTTTAGTAGAATAGGTATGGTTTCTTAGGGTTTTTGTTTTTGTATGTACTTACATTTTCACCTCTGCCCATGAGAAATATTCTTCTATTAATATCCTTCTACATGTTTCAATTTGTGTTGGTACTTTCATCCATATGGAATAAATTTTCTAGTTATGTAATTACTAGGTCAACAGATAATTTTAAAAAGTTATATTGGCTTTTATGGCATTTTTCCATAAGGCTGAAATAATTTACATTTTCTCCAATAAGAACTAACATACCCTCTTCCCACAAGCCTACCAAAAGTAGATACATCACTGATTTTGCCAGCCAAATACAAATTGCTATTTGTCACTTTAATTTACTGACTCCTATGCTTAGGCATCTTCTTTCCAGTGTTTAGACAATTGGACATACTCTTGTGAGTGTCCTAAGCACATTCTTGGTCAATTTTTCACCATGTTACATGTTATTTAACAGTTCATTTCTAAGAGGACTTGATATTTGTTAGTATTATTGTAAACATTTTTCCCCAATTCCCAAAGTTTTGTAGACTTTTTAATAGTATTTTCTGAAATAGTCCTTGAAAAAATTTTATATAGCAAATATTTCTATATTTTTTACAGTTACCTGACCTATGGATTACCTGTAGATTTAAATATAGCCTCCTTGATTTTCTCATATTTTTAAAGCAATTTACCTGGTTTTAACACTTAAGTCTGAAACCATTTGGATTTTCTTTCACTACATAGTATGTGATATAGAAATCAACTTCGGTTTCATTAATCTATTTTATTATTACCAACTCAAGATTGATATATGTATTTATTCCCAAGCCAATACTGATTTAATTGCAAAAAATGTATTATATAAGATATATTAGATATATTATTAGAATTTTATCAGCCCTCCTCACTTCCATTTACCAAACAACCAACCAAATAACTCTTTAAAATTAGTAATGCTTAATATAAGTAATAGTACTAATTCTAATCAAAAAGATTCATTTAGGTTTTTTCCTTTGAGATACACATACTTTCGTCAACAACGTATAACATAATATAAAGAAGCAATTGTGTAAAATAAGCAATAAAGATCAAAATCCTTATTTCAAGTTCTGAATAGTATATTCACAAATCACTATTTTGGTTTGTGAATGTTATTATAATAAATGTTATAAACATTCAACTTTGTAGTATGGGTGTGTGTGTGTGTTTATGTTCTCTGTGTTTATATATTAGCCTGCAAGTTTAGGTTCTTTGATAAGTTTAAAAAGTTAATGAACTTTTGGGGTGTCTGGGTGGCTCAGTTGGCTAAGCATCCAACTCTTAATTTTGGATCAGGTCATAACCTCAAGGTCGTGAGTTGGAGCTCAAGTTAGGTTCTGGGCTTGGTGGGGAATCTGCTTCCTCCTCCCTCTCCCTTTGCCAACATCCCTACCCACACACATATGCATTATCTGCCCCCCCTTCTCTCTCTCTCTCTCAAATAAATACTTAAATAAATCTTTAAAAAAGGAAAATGTTAATGAACTTTCTATGGTAACTTACATCCTCCAGGAAATAATTTATGTAGGGGTAATAGGATTGATAATTTACCATGGATTTAAAGATTCTGTACATATAATTTTACATTGATACTTTCAGAGTTGATGAAGTAGGACCAGGCCCTTGACCATAAAGATAGGAGAAGCACTTAAGTAGTGATAACATGATCTGATAAATCTTACTCATAAATTAAGAGCAATAAATGTTAGTAGAGTACTCTGCTTGATTGATATAATAAGCTTAATGGGCATGTGCCTCAGCTTTAATAGGAAAATTTAAGTGTTAATATTTTATTCAACTTTCTTCTTGGCTTTACCATACTTAATTATATAAACAAAAATCCTAGTCTTCTGAGAATGATGGCCAAAATATTGATTCTCAAATGAGAGAAAAATAACAGACAGCTTCTTTGACACATGTTAAAGTTGTCAAAACCTAGTCAGCTATTTAAAAGAAACTAAGTCTAACCTACCTATTAGAGAATCCTAGAGAATATAATATAAAAGTCTGTGCTTGTAGTACAGGGTATTTTTTTTGTGACTTTGTCATTTAAGTTTTCATAGGGATGTGTGCATCAAGGAATAAATTGTGTCCATTATTAGTGTGGTAATTGCTACAGACCAAGATAGGCAAATGCAGAAATGCTAAGTACTATATAATTAACCAACCATGAAATAATTTGGCTGGCATCATGCAAGTCTACTTTGCTAACAAATGATAATGCCAATATTCAGCTTTGAAATAGAGAACTTTTGATTACATTTCCAACTCAAAAAAAAAATTGCATTTCCTAAATCCCCATGGAAAGCAGCAGTTCAGACTTGAAGGAAGAAAATTTGAGAATACCTGGAATTCCTGGGGTTTCCATATTATAGAGAATTATAATGAACATTTATGACGAGGTTTTGAAGTGTCAAAAAATAATTATGTGTGTAGGCATGTGTGTGTACTAAAAATCACTTAGAGACACAAGAACAAAAAAAAAAACAAAAAAATCCCACAAAATTTAGACAAATAAAAAGCTATAATTACAGTAAATTGGCCAAATTTGACCCTAATTCCTTTAGGGCATTAAAATGATGTATCATTATTCCATGTTAATCAGATTTTGAATATTACACTAATGTATGACGACCACACAACACCAGTTATCCTAGACTGGTACAGTTTTATGTATATTTGTTATTTTCAATGAAGTTAATTTGTTATGCGCATTACTTAATAAAGCTTCAATTTTTATATTTGAGGGTCTCCTTTTAAATATATTAGAAAAATTAATAACTTTTTTTTGGATTTCTGTTGCTAAAAAGTCACTAATTATAGGGAATGCTCTATGTGACTTATTGGATAAAAAATGGCTATGGCTCTGGAAACCTTTCATTCATACATACACAAAACACCCTCAATGAGACTTTATTAACTACTTTCTGTGAAGAAATTAATTCATTTGAAGATTATTGCTACTTCAAATAACACTAAAATTTCAATTTAAGTCATAAGCTTCTCTGACTGGTTTTAACTCTATGCTTTCCTTGACAACTAAAATATGTCATCATCATTTTTACCCTGTGATTTATACTTCTAGATTATATATGTGTGTGTGTGTGTGTGTATGTATATAGATGGACAAAGATTATATAGTTTAACATTCTCATTTTAATTTGTTATATTCGCATGATCTTAAAGCACATATATGTTTTAGAATTGAAAATAGACTTGAATAATGGGCCCTTGAATAATGAAGAAAGTTACCTGAAAGTCCTATTAGTATTTTAAAAATATCATTCAAGATTTCTGTCTTTAATAGAGCCCTGCACTCACAGAGCTATGTGCATAGACACATACATAAACATTTTATAAGTGTCAATACCACACATTTTGTATTTTTTTGATCAGTGCTTTTACTTACTATATCATAACACACTGTAGTATATAAATAAATGTACATATATCATACTTCCGGTAGACAGGTTATATTCCATTTTATGATTCTGTAATGTTTTGGCCACATATCATTGTAATAAACAAGGCTTCAATAATAGACATAAGCACATCTTAGCATAGCTGTCTATCACCGCTTTAGGTAAATTCTGAAAATGAAATTGTTGTTTAAAAGAACTGATTTATGGGAACCCTGATTTATGGGAACTGTCTGCCTCCAGCTCAGGTCGTGATCCTGGAGTTGTGAGATCGATTCCCACATCGGGCTCTTTGCATGGAGCCTGCTTCTCCCTCTACCTGTGTCTCTGCCTCTCTTTCTCTGTCTGTCATGAATAAATAAATAAAATCCTTTGAAAAAAATAAAAGAACTTATTTATGTTTAGAAACAAGAAAACTGAATCCTAGAAAAGCAAAATCTTTGACAGCTCTACATTCCTACCTTTAACAGAGAATCTTATTCTATTGAAGTCAAGGTTTATGTACCCGTCTCTCCAAATCAGCATTTAAGCTCCTGTAAGGTAGAGTCCTTGTGACTCTGACTTTTTTTTGTTTTTGGAAGTCTTTGCTCATCTACATCACCCTTCCTGCACCATGGTTCCTGCACCCTCCAATTTACATTACATATATGTCTTTCTTTCTCACTAGGCTGAAAAATCCTGAAAGCAGAGACTAACTTATTTTTCTTGATTCCTTAGTATATTGTGCAACTCCATGCTTAGCAGATTGTCAATCGTGATTTTATAGGTGGTTGAATAACTTCAGGTCAAGAATAAGGCTATCACCTCTTTGTCTCAAACCTGATTTGACAGGACAAATTCTGTTACAGTGTCTTTGATCTGCAGCATTTTTCAAAATTTTCATCTCTCTGTTTGCATTACCTAGCTGTTCTTTCATGTTATTTACTTGTTCCATTATAGTCTTTAGCATATTAATCATAGTTTGTTGTTGTTGTCGGTTTGTTTTATATTGTGTTCTGATAATTCCAACATGCCTGCCCTATCTAACTCTGGTTTTGAGGTTTGCTCAGTCTCTTCAAACTGTGCTTTTTACCTTTTACTATGGTTTGTAGTTTTTGTTGTTGTTGAAGGGTGGACATGATGTATTGGATAAAAGGAACTGTAGTAAATAGGCCTTTCGTAATGCAGCGATAAAGTGCGGGGGAGAGAAGTGTTCTATAGTTTTATGATTGTTTCAGCCTTTGGGTGAGCCTGCCTCCCTGGACTGTGAACTTCAACAATGCTGCTCAGTTCTTTTTTTTTCCCCTTTAGGTGGACAAAATGGCTAGCAGGAACTAGAGTTAGGTATTACCCTTCTCCCACTTAGAAGACTAGAGAGGGCTGGAGTTCTGTATTTCCTCACCATCCCAGGTAGGTCAAGCTCTGATAAAAACCCCAGCAGGTTAGACTCTGGTAAAATCATGGTTAAGATTAACCATTAATCATGGTTAACCTCTTAAGAGGTTAAGAACCAAATGTTGTGACATATTTCAAAATGGTTCCTACTCCCCTACCCCACTGGAAGTGGGAGGGGATTATTCTCTGATATTTACCATGAGGACCTGGCAAAGCCCAAGGAGGTAAACAACATGGCTGTGCAAGAGCTTACCCATAGCTATGTTCCCCTGTATTTATTTATTTATTTATTTATTTATTTATTCATTTATTTATTTAATATTTATTTATTTATTTATTTATTTATTTATTTATATTGTGTTTTTTTTCCCCTGTATTTTTAAACTCTTGCTGTTTTTCACATTGAGCCTCCAGTGACTTGCGAATTAGAACTTAGTTTTTCCTACCTCAGCACTGTTCTCAGGGGGCTTTCTAATCCTTGGTTCCTGCTTTGGTAAGTTGTAATTCTCTGACTCTGCCTGTCTCTCCAATTTTGATGAGCAGTGATTTACCCTGTGTCCTCACTTTTCCAACAGGTCTAAGAAGAGTTGTTGATGTTTCAGTTTGTTCAGTTTTTTATGTGTTGTAAGGGCAGAGTGGTGACTCCTAAGGTCTTTACCTGCTGGACTGGAAAAACCCAGGCAGTTAGTGTTGTTTTTTGTTGTTTTTTAAACTTTATTTATTTGAAGGGGGTCAGGGCAAAGGGAGAGGGAGAGAGAGTCTTAAGGAGACTCTGCATTGAGTGCAGAGCCTGACGGCGGGGGGGGGGGGGGGGGGGCGGTTGACCTCATGATCCTGAGATCAGGACCTGAGCTGAAACCAGGAGTTGGTCGCTCAACCAACTGCGCCACCCGGGCACCTCCCCCTGCCCCTCAGAATGTTAGTTTTTAATGAAGGACTACATGAGTCCTCTAGAAGCTCTGTGAGATGGAGGGGTGAACAAGCAAGTGCTAGAACAACCTTGGGCTGCTGATCTGAAACAGTCCAGTCTTGCAGTGTACGACTGGGTTACAACTATGCGACAACTAAGGAGGTAGAATCTTGATGGCATTTAGGAAAATTGGGGCAGAAAAGGCGAAGAGGCATCCTGTATATATGAATTAATCATGTTAAGGGGTCACCATGGGACATTCCCAGGCGGCAATATTTTTATTAAATTCTGAAACATCTACAGGGATTTGTACCAGACTGTTTGTCTCTTTTGCAGCCTTCACAGAGATCCGTCCAGTAGGACAATATCAGCTGTCGAGCCTGCATCACCGTGGTATTTCTCATATGCCAGGGGGTTTATACTGCCAGAGTCCGTATTGATCCACTTTATCTGGTTTACCTTTATAGAGCATTTCACATCTTTGTTGATAACGCTAACCGAGTTGCTGCAGGAGTGAAGGATTGTTCACAATATATTGCAATGAAAGTTGTCAAGTGTCTTTAGAATGCAGCAAAATTGACAAGAAGAAGAGCTTATGATTCTGAATGCATTGACAATAGCCCCTTAAGATGATTATCTCAAACGTACAGAGTATTTTTGGGCTGAATCCAATTTGTAAATTTCTCAACTACTGTCTCAGCCACACAGTATGGTGTGACATTTCAGAATGCATTCCCTTTAATAAAAGCATGCTGCTGTACCTTTTGTGTTGCTGTGGTTAATAAAATTTAAAATTTCCCTTTGGGCAATATTCTCCTGTTTTACTGCGTAGGTTGTATTCCCTCCCTCTCCGTCCTGGCACCGAACTTCAAAATCTACATTTGTCAGCTCTGCTCAGTTGCTATGATCAAATAGACACTGTTGCTTTGATTTTAACAACTCAAATTGTTGAATTATCCATCTGTTAATTTGCTTGTTGTTTTTGTTTGTGTGTGTGTGTGTGTGTGTGTGTTTGTTTATTTGGCCTGCGGTCGACACCACTGATCCTAGAGTTAGGCCAATCTTTAGGGCGCTCTTTTATCATTCACATCTGGCTGTGGGTATATCTAAACTTACCATGTGATTACAATACTATCTGATATGCATATATGTTAAAGAGTCAAATAAATATACACAATTTGTTCTTGTCTAGAGGACAGGAACTTTAAACTCTTTCAGCTAGTCATTGTGGGACACCTAAACAGACTACTAAATAACATGCTTGTATATATATATTTTTCTATTTTAGGCAAAGTCTCTGGACTTTTATCTCAGGTAAATGAATATTTTTTTGTTTCACTTATCTAAACCAGCTGACCATTAGCACATAGTTTTCATGTTTCCTTATCGTCAAAACATAGTTATTAGTTGATTTTGATTAAATTAAGATTCAGGGGCAGCCCCGGGTGGCTCAGTGGTTTAGCGCCGCCTTCAGCCCAGGGCCCGATCCTGGAGAACCAGGATCAAGTCCCAAGTCGGGCTCCCTGCATGGAGCCTGCTTCGCCCTCTGCCTGTGTCTCTGCTGCGTTCTCTCTCTCTCTCTCTCTCTCTCACTCTTGCTCTCTCTCTGCGTTTCTCATCAATAGATAAATAAAATCTTTAAAAATAAATTAATTAATTAACATTTAGAGTTATGACAACCCAAACATTATTAACAGGTCAAAAGTATGGTTAATAGTATCAAAAGTATAGATTTTCCCCCTGCATTTTTGGTTTCTCTGAAAATAACAATCTGTCTGCTTGCTGAATTTCCTGTGTACTTAACTTCATTCAACCCCACATTCTGTACCCCATAATCCCAACTCTTCCTTTTTTTAAAAGATTTTATTTATTTATTCATAAGAGACCCAGAGAGAGAGAGACAAGGACAGAGGCAGAGGGAGAAGCAGGCTCCCTGTGGGGAACCAGATCCAGGACTCAATCCTCAGATCGCCTAAATCCAGGGGATCATGACCTGAACCAAAGGCACATGCTCAACCACTGAGCCACCCAGGTGTTCCCCAACATTTCCATTTTCTTTCTTCTCACTTCCTACCTAAAATTCTTATAGCTTTGATATTATCCCTCTGGACTTGTCTTCAAACTGTTTTTTTCATCCTCATTACTTATTCATATCTCTGTGTTTCTATTTTCCTCAATACCTTTATCACATCCATTGACTTTCCAATTTTATTTCCGTTTTTAAAGAGCTCATTTTCAATATTGTGCAGTTCCATTTTTATAACATTCTAGTCTTAATGAAAGCAAAAGCTCCTCATGTCCCTTTTAGGGGAATATAATATTGCTACAGACTGAACGTGTGTGTCCTCACAGAATTCGTATGTTGAAACCTGATGCCCCATGTAATGGTGTTAGAAGTTGTGATCTTTGAGAAGTGAATAGGTCACTAAGACCTAATTAGGTCACAGAGCCCTCATGAATGGGATTAGAGCCATTGCAAAAGGGGTCCCAGACGGCCAGCTACCCCCTTCTGTCTTGTGAGGTGATAGCAGAATGTCAGACATTTCTGAGGGTTTAAGCTCTCACCAGACACTGAATCTGCTGGCACCATGATCTTGGACCTTTCCTCCTCTCAAACTTTGAGAAAAAAATATTTGTTGCTTATAAGCCACCCGGTCTGTGGTATTTTGTTATGGAAGCTGGAATTGATGAAGATAAATTTTGTTAACCTTCTTTGCTATGCGTTATATCATTTTCCTCCAAATTATTTCTTCCTAGATGACTGCTTTGTCTTCTTTCTTTTCAGATTTTTTCATGTAAGTCTGGCAATCCTCACCTCTCTGTTAATATTTAAGAGTGGTTAGTAGAAAGCTGATTGGAAGTTCTTTTTTTGGGAAACCTCTAGATTTATAGGGTTTTTATCTTTTCTTGTACACCGAGGAAACCTCTTCCAGACTCCTGACTGCTGGATATGGTTGGATGGTTGGATGCCAGCTCTCTAGAGTTGAGTGAGAAAACAATGTTCATGCCAGCCAGTATGGGAGTGTTGTCTTAACCTCTGACTTCACACATACGATCTCCTCCTCAGTGCTTGCCAGTTCCCCCTCATTCACCCTGCATTTTCTCTTTTCTTACCTTTTCTAAAGTTTAAATGTCTTTTACCTCAAAGAGAGGGTCAGTGACATGCATGCCTCATGGAGAAATGGTTCAGGGATTCTTCAAAAATCTTTACTGCAGTTCTCTTAATCTCACACCTGAAGCGGTATTGTCCTAAGCTTTTTTTTTTTTTTAATTGCAGGGGGGCATTTTATGATATAATTTATGTTGTTTCATGTATTTTCTTACAGTAGATTAAGGATTAAATACTCTTGGATCTCCTAAATCAGTTACACTTGTTTATATTCTTTTCTTGTTACTATCTCTTCCATTCTCAATCTCCGGATGGGACTATATCTTTTAAAAATATATTTAGTATAAATTTAAGGAAGCTTCAGTAGGAGGAGAGATAAATATGCTCGTTCAAAATTGCATCTCTAACAAAGCTTTATTTAATTTTCTTTTATGTTGTGGGGTTTTCTGTATATTTAATTTTTTTCTTTTATTTGTGGAAAATTTGATAGAGAATATTTGATATTTCAGAAATATCACAAGGGAGGAGATGTAGTTTATATTTATACACTGACTCTAATGATTTGTTTCTTTTAAAAGTATTGAAGTACTTAATGCTAATGATATTAAAAGGTTAAGAATATAGAAAAGTGAGAAATATTTGTTCTTATCACCCAGAGAAAACAAAGTTATTATGTGCCAACAAACAGTGGATAGTGATCTGATTTGTTTTCCCAACATAACTTTATATGTTAACACAGTATGCAGCTAATACAATTCATGTAACAAATTTCTTCACAAAATTTTTGTGAGCAAAATAAATTCATAACACTATATTAATAAGTACACATCATTCTAGTATATTTATATACCACTAAACATAAGCATTTATCATATATTTATGTTGGACTTTTCAAAATGTTTCTAAAGTTATACTGCGGAGCTCATTCTTGAATTCAAGACATTTTATTGACCTCAGTTGGCAACTGACACTAGAAAAAAACTATTGTCAGGCTAATTTGCAAAATTGGTCAGATTATAGCTGGCAATCAGTTTCCAAGTTGTATTTCTTTAGTCCTAATAACAGCACATAACCCTTAAGTCAATGCAGTCATCTATGAGTGTGTTTTGTCATTAGTTCATTTATTGGCTTGAGGAAGAAACTATTTTGTGGAAAATCAGGAGCTCAAAGGAAGTATTATGTTTCTTTGCAGCTCTGGTAGGCAATTACTCAGAAAATTAAGGCTCCTCATCATTTTGATTTTTGATGTAGCATTTTAAAGATATCATAGTAAATGTGTAGATGCAGAATTCAGAACTGCTCCTTAAGGAAAATTTTGGATTTGCTTGTTCTTATGGACTTCTGCTGAGTCTTTTTAAGCAGTTGAATCTCCAAGTTAGAATTTCCAATTTTTGCTGGGAATGACTACTGATATTTTACCACCTGATCATCTTTTATCGTAAACATCTGAATCTATCTTCAAGCAATAATAAAAATGATCACTTAGAATCTCATTGAAATCATCACGTCAAATAGCCAAGCAACTCACTCTAACAAAAAATTGATTAATAGAAAGAAGATTTATGGAAGATTGACATATATGCAGTCTGATTTTTTGTAATATAAATTATATTCTTTAAATATGGTTAACTGAGCACATTAATTAACCAACAAATTTGCCTTCCAGGGGGTAAGCATTAATATTCCTTTTTGACAATAAGTAAAGGCCACATGAAATCACATTTGGATTACAATATAAATGTTTTAAGATGCTGGCCAAAGTAGCATTTAGAATTACCTCTATATAAACGACATTATATTTCTCTCTATAAACCACATTAATTTTTTTAAAGAATTAAGTCTTATAGAGACTTATCATTGAAAAGGTATTATGAAACGTATTTAGTGCCCTATCTCCAGTGCTTATCATTACATATCCTCTATATATATTTTGGAACAATGAAAATGATTTTCATTTTTATTTGATCATATGGATTTTTGTTTGACAGTAGTTTCATTCTTAATGTCAAATATAAAGACATTGGTAAATTCAGTTTAAATATTATTGAAGGAAAAGAGATTGGGGAAAGAGAAGGAGAGATCGTTTAAAAAAAAAAGTTGTCCCGCTCTTGCAATGATGTTGGGGGGCAGATAATTACCTTAACTTGTTAATTCAAAAGTGTTTCTACCATTTAACTCATTAGTGACTCATTATATGACCACCTGCATTACTGACTGATAGTTTATAACTTGTTTTCATTCGTTATTTTGTTTTGTAGCCCGTCTTAAAATTCTCTAATTTTTAAAAAATATTTTATTTATTTATTCATGAGAGATACAGAGAGACATAGGCATAGAAAAAAGCAAGCTCCTTGCAAGGAGTCTGATGGGGGACTTGATCCTGGACTCCCGAATCATGCCCTGAGCCAAAGGCAGATGCTCAACCGCTGGGCCACCCCGGTGCCCCATAATTCTCTAATTTTTAAGCATATTAAGCTAGACAAGCTTTTTTAAAAAAATCATTTCTAAATCTGAATCTCCTTACAAAAATCAATTCAAAGAGTAAAGAACAGTGAGGAAAATAGTCACTAATGCACATTTTACTGTCAGTCCCCATTTGTAGAAGGCACAAAAATTAGCTAAAGATATGCTGGATAGCTGCACTGATGCGTCTTTAGTCAGTTAGCTATCTGTTTCTATTTAATATCACAGAAAAGGTAGATAGTCCTCCCAAGTATGTAAGTTAAACAAAATGGGAGATAGTTTAGTTTATAAAGCCCATATCAAAGTAATTTCTGCTTCTTGCCATATATTTTTATTCAGAATGCATCATTGATTTGAATGGGCAATTCTGTATATGGATCGATGGTGGGATATGGTGAATAGCTATAAAAAGAACCTAACTATAAAATAGCTTGTGGCTAAATGCCTTATCTAAAACATTAATCCATCTGTTCAAATTAAGCCAATATATGTCTGAAGAAAATAAACTACAAGTAAATAAAACTGAATGATGAAATAATGCCTATATTTTCTCTAGGACAAATGTATTCTGGATTTAAAAGCATCATTGCTTTTTCTTTTCTTTTCTTTTTTTTCTTTTTGCCTATTCTGAAAGACTGTTTTTATGGCTTTCCACAGTTAAAATAGTTATCTCGAGATAAACAAGTTAGTCTTGTGAAAAAAAAATTGGCCTGAATTATTTTAATTTTATATTATTCTATAAAGAGGTCCATAAATAAATACAAATACGCGCTGCAACACATTCTATGTGCATCTTATAGAAGTTATCAGCAGCACACATAACTTGGTATTCTCTTCTCACACAAAGAGTAAGCAATTGGCACATACAGAGATAGAGCAGCTGGTAGTGAAAAGCATTCAGAGGAACTGGCTATTCTTTTCTGCCATTCCAGGTCACAGATATGAAATAAATGAAATCATTCTCTAATTTTTGAAGCCTTTTGTAAGGTGACATTTAAAAGTTGAAGATCATGTATAGAGTACAACTCACAAACCTGAAAGAATTTTAAGTATTTATGTTGCATAAGTAACGTATGATACAAGATAACAAATACATTTTCCCCAAATATGTAAAAAAAAAGATGAAGTGGATAATTTGAAAAAAGAGAGAGTAAAGTTTGGAGGGTTTGACTGACATCTTGAAGGTATTCTCACAATAGGTTAACAGATAGAGGGAAGGTATGAGCTACTTCTTACAAAAACTTCTTTTCTTGGTGTCTGGACACTGTCCCCCTGGTTCTATTCTCAGAGAGCTAACTAAGACCCTTCCCATTTATATCAACTTATTTTCTTTTGCTAAACTCTAAAAGTTTCAGCTTCTTCATAATTATTTACTGGCCATGTTATTTTCTTGTTTTCCTGTGGAAAGGGGGTTTCAGGGGCGCCTGGGTGGCTCAGTGAGTTCAGTGTCAGGTCATGACCTCGGGGTCCTGGGATGGAATCCCAAAAGGTGCTCCTCGTTCAGTGGGAAGTCTGCTTCTCCCTCTCCCTCTGCTCTCCTGCCCCCCTGCTCGTACATGTTCTCTCTCTTTCAAATAAATAAATAAATTTTTTCAAAAAAGGGACTTGATCTTCTCTTGTACTAATTCAATACTATCTATACTTATATAGATACATCTAACTTCATCTCTGGTCTTGACGTTTCTCCCATCTTCAATATATAGCTTTAGGCAGAGTGTAAATAAAGTAGAATAAATTGCTTCAAGAATGCCCTGTAGGTAATCACCACTTCAGAATGACCAATCATACTCAATTCCTTTCCTTGAATTCATTCCTAGCTTTACCTTTTCTATCTTAAAAGCATTATTTAAGCTATTTACTTGCTTAAGAAAAAAAAAATCTAAGTACATCAGTTTTAAAATTACATTACTCAGTTACATATTTTCTGCCTAAACTCTCTTTTGCATAGGTAGTCTCTCTTTTCAGCCACTCTCATCCTCTCATTCTTTCTTTCTAATCTCACTATTTCTCACTAATAATCTCAACAGAATTATCTTACTACTAGAATTCTCGCTCAAAAATCGTCACTTTTCTGCTTCAAATCCATTTTTTCTTAATTATTTTTGAATAAATTCAAAGGGCTTTTCATAACATTGCTCATATTATTTTCCATTTCCTTCTCTATGTTTTCTTATCCTAATATATATCCACATTGAGTGTCAGTTTTCTCATATGTGCCATGAGATATGTACCTTTTACATTTTGAGTTGTTTGTCTTTTCTTGATAAACCTCTTTAATTCTGGTAACTCAATGGAGAAATCTCATAAACACCTACTTCAAACTCAAATGCAAGTTTCACATCTCCTCTGCAGGTTTGTAAATAGCACACCACCAGTGCACCCAGTATGTGTATTCCCCCATTAGGTTATGACAGTTTCTAATTTTCACTACTGATTATAACTATATGTTTATATAGCCGCCAAACTGATTGGATGGTGAGCACCTGGGGTGCAGTAACCATTTTTCATTCACATTTGTGGGTCCTAACTGCCCCATTGTAGACACTTAAAACATCCTCATCATTTAAAAAACTGAGCCTTTGACTGAGTTTGTGACCTTTACAGTTGAAATGGAAAAAAAAAAAAAAAAACAAGCATTTTTCTTGGAAAATATAAAGAATGTCCCTGGGGTGCTAGCCAACATTTTACCTATCAACAAAATGGGCTCTAATATCCCAAGACAGACTCTCATAGTGCACTCACCTAACAGTTTCAGAATTACCCAGACTGATATTTAGCTCCATTATAGGGCACTTTAGGGGGTGCCTGTGGCATGAAATATACACAATAAAACCATATTCTCATCTCTTCACTGTGTGCAGCTCAGTGATAACTGGACTGTTAAGAAGAAAACATTTTGTGTGGTTTCTGACTAACCCTTCTCAGTAGTTTCTGTGCTGTTTCAAAGTAATTTAACTCTGGGGAGGGAGCAGAAGCAACAATCATCGGGCTGGGATCAGAATTAATAGGGTCCGTATTGATCAGGCATAGCTCCTTACTCAAGTTCTGCCTACAGTTGAATGTAACATTTCTTCACTTCTACCTTTGATTGTCTTTGGGGATCAACACTGAAAGATGTGTAAGTTGCAAAGGGTTAGTCATCTGATTCAGACCATTAAAAGGGGAGAACAGTGTGTTAGGTAATTGAAAACAGTGTGGACTGTCCATGTTTAGAACCTATTTTTAAAAGGCTTGGGGAATAATAATAATAATAAAAAAGAGCCACATAGAAAAACAATGAAAGATATAACAACCTACCATTTATTATCCATGCCTACGATAGTTTTCACTATTTTACTTTTTATTTCTCAATACAGTAACAAAAGTAATAAATTGGGCCTCCTCGCTATATATCTGCAATACTCAAATTTGTAGTTTTTTTTAAAAAGTTATTTATTATTTTTTTCCAGACTCTCCTCTTCATTCAACAGCAGATTTACATATACCATTTTATAACACTGTATACATTTATAAAATCAATTGTACCATATATTTTACTTCATGGCTTATTTTTTAATTGAATGGTTATTTTCATGTCTGACAATACAGTTGTATAAGAAAACAAAGTATTACTCATTGCTTTTATGTTTCCTCTCATGTGAATATTTCCCCCAGCCTTTGAATAGGAATTCACCATTGGTAATTAGATTTAGATCAATAAAGTTAAGATAAAAACAAGAATTTGATAGAGTGGAGAAAGAATAATGAGCAAAAATGCAAGACAAGAATGAATGTAAACATACGCAAAATAAATAGTTCAGTGTGGGATTGAAAACAAAGATTTCATTCAGGACTTATCTATTTAATGACTATAGTGATTTCCCTTGGTGTAAACGCAAGAATCCCATTTCCACCTTCAACGTCATACTGTGATGTTCCTTTGAATAAGTTTATAAATGCCTACATTTTTACTTGCTTTATTTACTGAATATGTTAATTTGGAATTTAAAATAGTTTAGTCCATACCATAGCTTGTTGACTGGTTTAGAATATTTATCTCTGTCATTAAATACATATGACACTTAAACCAATGAAAAGTAAAAAGAATTTAGGCTGCGCTAAATCCATTGTTTCATCCGTATAATACCAAGTACTGATTTGACAAGTTTCCTTTACTTCTATTCCAATGAATTTATCTCAGTGAATTCATCTTTCTAAAACTGATGATTTTACTAAACAGTGTGGCATTTTTGTATGCAACCCTAACCCCAGATTCATAATGTATCTTGCTGTTTTTTTTTCTTTCACTTTTATACGTTTATTTCCTAGGCTATGATTAACATTAGTAAGTGAATAAAATAATTGATAAAGAAATGCTAATATTAATGATCTTTATGGGCGGCAGTCAGGGAAGATCTCTCAATGGAGATAATCTGCAAAACACTAAGTTTTGATGTGGCATTCTCCTTTCTCCTACTATGGTCTTTCCATGATCATTTCTACCTTGTCCTCCTTTTGAATCTTTCTGAAAAACTATTATTATTTCTGGAAGTAGCATTAAACAAGAGTTAGATCTTTTTATTGCATTTTATTTTTTAATAGGGACTGTCAATGTCTAAAATACACAATACATTTAAAGGGACATGCCCTTTTCCATGGGAAACAAAAAAAGACAAATCCAACAACACTGGGTACCTACTACTTACTCCCTGGGCACCTATAGAACTACATTGTATTTCAACTTGTTCCTAGACACAAGGGAGTTATAAGGTCATACAAAGACACTTTTTGATTTGTAACTTACAGAGCTGATATAATTATTGACATTATGTTAATAATGTCCATGTAATTCATAAAACAAAACAAAACAAAGAACACACTGTATTTGCTCAAAAGTACTGTAATTATATATATATGGTCACTTCTCCGGGAATTTAATTTATATTGTGAAAATTGTACAATTATCACTATTTTTATTCATGTAAGGGCAAAACAATTTGTCCCTGCTTTCATTTTTCAAGAAGTCAAAAAAAATTTTTATTTACATCATATAGTCAGCACATGCTGAGGATAATTCTGAGAAGCTCTATAATAAATCAATGAGTATACATTATAAATATTTATCATCATACATCAACATATTATATTTATATAGTTCATTTTTTCAATGGTTTTAAAAGATTTTTTTCTCAATAAAGTTCTTGCTTATTAGTCTAAATCCCTTATTGCTCTATTCTCAAGGGAACTTACCCTTACACTTATCCCATCCCTCACCAATTTAAATCCCCCATTCCAATGATTACTTAGCTTCCCTTAGTTCAGTAACAATGAAATCCATAATCCAAAGACTCAATGGGGATGAAATAAGGTTGGAGTGACAAATTGCAGCTAGTATATAAGTGGTTAGAAGACCACTTTAGGAGTTTTCCTAAGCACAATGAGAAAAATGATTTTCGGTGACATATTTAACTTATAGTTTAAGGGGTGGGAGTTATTTAAGCTGCTCTGTGGAGAATAAATATAAAGGAGGCAAAACTGATAAAAGGGACAAAGGATGCTTTAGCAATTTGAGTCAAAGTTGATTTTCACATGATCTAATGATATGGTAGTAGTTATAGACTGCAGGCATGGATTTATGAAATTTTTGTGGGGAGAAGGGAGAGAGGGAGAAGTAATTGATGACTGGGAGGTTTCCTTGCTATTAACTGCATGGATGAGGATAGTGTACACAGTGTTAAGAAGTGAAGGGAAAAAAGCTTGTTTGGAGGACAGTAATTTGAAGGGTTGCCTCTTAGTTTGGGTTCCCTGAGAAACAGATACTGAGGAAATTATTCAAATTGAAGTAGTTAATTTGAAGAGGATTTTAGAGGATAGTAGTATTGGAGGAGAAAGTAAAACAGGGAACAGAGTACAAAAATGCAAAATTTTTTTACCTAGTAAACTGCCACTTAAATTACTAGATCCAGTTTCCAGTGGAAAACTTGACTTTGACCCACTGAGACATTTTGGTGTCCCTCGTGTGCAAAACATGTTCACTAGTGTTATCTTACCTTTAAGAAAAAGGATATTTATAGACCATGGAGCTAGGTTATTTATACAAGAGGACTTCTCCCCAGGGATGTTAATTTCCTTCCACTTCTGACCTATATGCAGGTGAAAAAATGGGCTCCAACCACCAGAGGAAGTTCTGTTCCAGCAGCTGGAACTGGAGCCAACATGTACTGAAGAGGAAAGGGTGAGAAACTATGTGTGGGGCGACAATGGTGTCTACACACAGCAATAAAGCAACTTAAATTTTGACTTTACCAAAGGTAAGATACAAAGATTTTTTTTAAGTTTTACATAATATACTTTACATTATTTCTTTTACAAATTGTAGTGCTTTTTGTATAAGTCACTGATCATTTTTTTCCAAATTAAATTATCAAAAAATAAGGGATTTCATAAACTCCTGGGTTTAACAATTATCCTAAGGCAACATTTTCTAATAAGGCTATATTAACTGTTAATATTATCATAGAAAATCTTTTGTAGCAAATATTTGTTCAGGGCTTACAATGTGCAAGCTGCCACGTTTTTTCATGTCTATAATATTGCATGATGGACAATAGGTGTATAAGAAGCATTTGTGGAATGTATAATAAATGAATGTATTCAAATTGGTGATACAGAGAAAGACTTAAATGAAATAGCCAAGGAAATGACTTCTGCAGTCATTAATTCACTGATAAAAGTCAATGAACAAGTGTTTATTGAGCATCTACCATTTATCTTTTACCATGATGAACAAGATGAATTTCTTACATTCATGAAGTTTATGTGTTAGTAGGCAGAGTCAGAATAGAACTAATAAAATTTTTTCAGTGCTAAGTGCTATCATTATAAATAACATTACTTTAATGTTGAGAGACTGTGTTAGAGAATGACTGGTGCTATGGTCTAAATGTTTGTGATCCCCCCTTCCAATTCCTATGTTGAAATCCTACCCTAGAGACTCCAGAGAGATCCCCATCTTCTTCCTCTTTGTGAAAACACAGCAAAAAGTCTATGACCCCCCCCCAAAAAAAAAGTCTATGACCCAGAAGAGGGCCCTCACCCAACCATAATAGCACCCTGAGCACCTCCACAATTGTGGAGGCTGGAAATCTGTTATTCATAAGCCATCTCAAGTGGTGTTGTGTTATAGTAGCCTGAACAGACTAAGACAATTAAGTACGGTGCTTAAGAGAAGGTCTAAGCAAAACGGTGACATAAGGAAAATTGAAAAACCAGGAAAACAATGAAGAAAGGGATAAAATGGAATTTGCCTTTTGGTAGCTAATCAAGTAGTTTTGGCTAAAAAACATCACAGGCAATCCCAGGTACTCCAAGACCTAAGAAACAGTTGGGACATTAAAGGGAAAGGTTTAGTGGTGATGGAGATGCCATAAAAATATATTAGGAACAAATCTGAGAACTACTCTTTTTTTTTTTTTTTTTGGAAGGCCAACTTTTGACCTCTTAGCTTATGCGGTTTGGAGAAAAATGATTTAAATGTGCACATTCCAATCTTTGTAAATCAATTTATATTATATTTAACAAGTAGTTTAGTAGTTCCTAGACCAGAACTAAATATTAATTATTAAGAAAGGGAAACTGATGGACTCCATAAAATTTGCTTTTTGCTTTTTCCTGCTTCTTTTCTTGCTAGGATCTGCACCTCCACTTTACACATGCTTCACAAGTGCAAATAGTATAGGTCCTCCTTGTAATGGACAAGGAGTTAATGATTTCTCTAGAATAGATAATGTCTAAGGAAGGACCAGGTGAGAAGGATCTGATCTGATAAAACCATAAAACCCCCCAGACCCTGAACAAAGGGAAGACTCGTTCCTTCCCTTTCCAAGTCTCCCCAGAGCTCCATCTGTTATCTTCTCTCTGCATATCTTCAGTAAATTCTTTTCACCTCGGGCTGCTTCCTGTTTGATTTCTATCCTGCACCGCAGCCAGGGACCCTCTTGGCTGGTCCTGCAGGACCACCCTCTGGGTCCCTGGAATGGGCCTGCCTGCGTCATTGGTATTACATAGTGTCCATGCCTGCAATCCTTAACAAGACAACTTCCTGCTAAATTATAGGGGAAAATAGATATTATTTTATTCTTATTTTTCAAAGGATTCTTCAGGACAGAAAGAAGAAATGAGCAGGAAAATGCAAAGACACGGGTATAGGTAACATGCTGAGTCATTGAATAGGAACAGATATTGGAGAGGAAATCTGGCTACCCACAAGAAGCCACAGTGGAACGGAGAGCGTAGGGAAGAGGCAGGTTAGGTGCTGCAGCTGGAGAGTTGTGAAGAGAAGTGTCTCCAGAACACTAAAATTAGCAAAGTAGTAAAATGAGTCATTGCAGCCAGAGGCCACTGATAAATCTATAACTTGCAGCACTGCTGAACATTTACTTGATTTGAGAAGTGAATTTGCACAGGCAGCTTCACATGACCTTTTTGAAACAAGCATCCAGTCTCCTTTGCAGGACCTCTGAAATTATTGTTCAGCGACAATTCTGGGGACAGAATCTGATCCTAATTACTAGCACGCATAACAAACAAATGTTACTGATTATATGGAATGTGAAAAATATCACCCCTCCTTCGGTGAACTACGGTGACAAGTTCCTCCCCTCTGGGAATCAGAGCTCTTACTGCCCAGGAAAAGCTCTTTGCCAAGCTGTTTGGAGGGAATTTGTACAACAAAACATCTATCTGCCCTCTGACTGATTTAAGGCTGTGTGAGCATTCTATTTACCTAATATATGAGAAAAAAATGTGTAAGGGAAACCTGTGTAAATTGAATTGGAGTTCAAACCAAGATGTAGTTGTCAGTTATAATAAGACTGAGTGCTATGTGACCTTAACTTGCAGCAACGAGCAAATTTAACAGTGATTCTAGAAGAGAGATGAAAAAAACCAAATCATTATCTTTCACAGATTATCAGCTCATAACATTAGTGCAGATCAAGATCTTTAAATAGCATAGGCAAAAGATGCATTTTAATAAATATTGCCCCACGATGATCTTTGGAGGCATGAGTGTTGATTGACAACTAAATAGCAAACATATTCTCTTTCTAGTGCATTGCCTTATTTCACCATATCCAGAAAAGATAGAAAATATGGCATTGAATTTGTTCAAAAGCAAGAAAATAAAGGCAAAAAACTTATCATCTAGAAATAAATTGCTGGCAATCTGAAGTTTATCATTTTTTTTCTCAGATTTTTTTTTTTTTTTTCTAATTCCCCAAAGGAAGTCCGTGTTGCTTTTTCCAGCTCCAGGATAATTCGTCATTAGTTCCAATCCAAACATCAAATGAAGGACACCAAATTCCACCAGTCAGCAAAGCTACCGAGAAATATAATGTAGTATCGGCAGAGCTAAGAGTAGAACTTCATTAGCTCCTGTGGAAAGCTGTGATTTCATTTTAAAAAGTCCCTGCTTTGCATCACGGTGACCAGGCACATCAAAAGCACCCTTTCCACCAAAAAGAGAGTTGATTACAAATCTTAAAATAACTGTTTGTTTGTTTGTTTGTTTACTTGAGAGTTGAACATTTAGCCTGTAGATTTTTTTTTTTTTTTTATGGAACAAAACAAAAACAAAAAAGGCCCAAGAAAAGCTACATTCATTCTTTGATGAGTTTAAAAAAAATAATCAAAAGTTAAAATGAGTACATTCAGCAATAAAATTCAACATGAATAAGCTTCTTCTATTTTAAACTACAATCTTCAAAATTATTTTGTGGACAGCATAATGAAAATTTAGAAGTTGGATTTTACAGAATGATTCAATGTTTCATAGGAGATAAAAAAAATAAAACATGGCATCAAATTTTATAGAGTTTCTGCTATTTTGGGTTAGTTTTTACAAAACATTTCTCCAATAATGATGCTTTGCTTAGATGAAAATAGTTAATGTGATGTGGCCACATGTGTAGAAAGTTCAAAGAACGGTTCAGATATCTTTACAATCCCATATTTTAAAAATTATCAGCTTTTATTAAATTTATCATACCGCCAGTGCACTACCTGAATCTTTTGCAAGTAGATAAATCCAGTTCACAAAATTCTTTCAAAGGAATTATTTTTCCTATGGAGAATTAAGGAGTCTACATAAGAAACAGAGTTGATAACATCTATAAGCAGTACCAGCAAGATAAAATCATACTTACTTATTTCTATTTAGTATCTGATTAAGTGACTGACTCATTCTTATTTCCTAAAGATGCAGTGCTATATTTTAGAGTTCAGATATTGGAACATATTGTATATTTTAGCAATTCCAATATTTATTATGAAACAGAAATAGTACAAGTTAATTGTATGAATGAGAGCAAATGTTTTAAAAACAAATATATGCATTTGGAGGAATTTTCAGCATGGTCTACACAGAATGATAAAAAAGATCAGTTCAATAAAATCTATACTAGGGAAAAAACTTTATTTACTCAAGGGTATTAAATTTATATTTAGTGTTGGAACCCTTGTCTGGGAAATTTTTCATAGAATGTATATTTGAATGTCTTAAAATGTTTTGATTGATGAATGCTGGGGATGAGTTTCCCTAACAGGTGTTATACATCTGTCTCACACAATAGTCTTTCTCATCATTATTGCAGCTTAGCTTTCTGGAAAAATCTTATATGTTGTTCTGGCGATTTCAGCTTTCTTCTGAGGTTCGATAGTATGTGTACTAGTTGTTTTTCCACTCACAGATCTGCCATCATTTTTTTGGTCATCATTAATTGAAGCTGGTACCGTAAAATTTGCTTGATGAGAAATAGGCAATAATGCCTCCATTGGGTACAACGGTTAGGAAATTGTATATATAAGTCACTACTGTGGGACTCATCATTACAGGTTGGCTTCAAACCATTGGAGGTAGCAAATCAGTATATTGGCAATAGATTTCCTCTATTACAGAATGATTTAAATTCAAGAAAAATATTTCCTAAGAAATAATCACATTTCTCAGTACTTTTTGTGGTTGCTGTTAAACAGGACTTTGCGTACATTTTAAATTTCCACTTTACTTGGTCATAAATGACTTTTTTATTCAAGTCATTTATTTTTCTTAAAGAGTTGGTCTTAGAGGCTGGCACCACCCCATCCCTGCCTCCATGATTAGTAGGATATTCTGCTAGAAAGAACAAGATAGGTAAAACCAAACTAAATGTATTGATTTTCCCTGTCTCTATATTTCTTGATACTCCAGAGCTACTTATAGATGCTGAATGGTCATATCAAGCAACTTTATAATTTAATGGTAAATAGTAGTGCATCTTCCAATTTGGATGAGAGTGCTGTGTTTGTTTTTGATTCACTATTCACAAGGATTGACATTATTCTAAAATTTTTAGCTTAAAGAAAACACCATTCCCTATAATATCTCGCTTGATTTGTATCACAAGCACCCATCTCCCACCTTATTCCAACTTCAGGTAATGCGCCAAGGGAAAAGTCAGATATATGATGATAAATCTGTATTAGGGTAATGTCAGTTGTGAGAAAAACGTAAGACAGAATTATCATTTTCCTCCTGGATTTCTCTCTCTCTTTTATTGTCTTTTAGTGCATCTTGTTTTGCATTTTGATTTTGCCTTATGGTAATTCTGTGTTGGAAAGTTACTTGGAACGAGAGTGAGCATTAAGAAACATGATTCATGTATTGTCTAAGAAGATCTATCTTTTGCCTTAACTTAGAAGAGAAGAGGAGGGAGTAAAGTAGTCAGTGTGAATTTATGTACAGGGGAGATATTGCGTGTTTGCTGTAGAAATCAAGCCAGAATTCAGCACACATTTGACTGAAGTACTCTTGTGATAATCTCTCAGGAAGGAGAGCAAAGTGGTTGGCAGCTGGATGGGCAGCTGAAGGCAAGGAAGCTATAACTTCTGGCAAAGCCCAGAGGATGTGAATACAGCATATGAAAAATCTATAATATCTTCATAGTTGGCAGGACAGATCCCCAAATCTGAATATTATTACTGTCTTCAATTTAGAGGGAAAAAAATATAACATAGCTGAACTAATGTGAACTAGGAGCTATCTGGGACACCAAACTCAAATTTTCTTTCCTTTAAAGTGAGCTTAAAAAAGAAGAATGAAAACAATTTTACACATATACACACCCAAGCACACGTATACACTGAGTGAAAAGAGAAGTATTCTATAACTTTGAGAAATATTTTTTTTTTTTAAAAGAGCAAAACAAGGAAAAGCATTGTGGTGGTGGTTCCAATAGGCATGAAATTTTGTTCTCTGTGCTTCATCAGGGATGGGCTGAGTTATAATTAATATGTATAATTTATTTAAAAATATGTCATTATCTCATTATAGAATATTTACCAAGCCTTAGTTTGCTAATCATCATATAATATGCATCCAAATGATAATTTTACAACAATCTTATTATTGAAGGTAATGATATTTATTATTGACGGTAAAGTGATCCCTCACTCTTCATTCCCTTATGTCTTTCTCATAGATATTAAAAATAATAAGTATTTCACCAATGTGCCTCATTATCTTCTGAACTAAACCCAATCCATGCTTCATATGTAGTTTGAAATTTTTATATTTTACTGTAGGTGCAGAGAAATTTCAAGTGAGCCAACAATGAGAATAGTCAAGGATAGATGAGCCAACAATGAGAATAGTCAAGGATAGAATTTACTTATTTAGATTACTTTTAAAAGGTTTAAAAGGATAACACTTTGGAATGGAATTTCACCTTTCTGATAATAATACTTCACTCACCCAGAACTAAATAGTTACAAATCACTTAATTTGTAAACAAAATTCTTTTATGTCTGGGTGTAAATCTGGTCTTTGAGGGCAGAAGCAAATAAAAATGTCACTATCAATGCTTGCAAAAGGACGGTACAAATTTCATAAAATGCATGGTTTATTCTATATAGTCTTATATAGAGAGGATCATTGGACTATGGAGGATAAACCATCAACAATATGTCAATATATCTGCTATATCTGTCTACACATCCAGACACGCATGTGTACAAATGGATTCACTCTTAAGAAATAAACTGATCCAAAATAGTCATGTTATCTTTCACGAAAACTTCCAGCCTAGATTTCTCCTTTTCTTTAAATGTTAGTGACTGCTCATGTTCTCATTCTTATTCTAACCTCACACTACCTTATCTTCTTGACACATCTTAATTATTGTCATTTAGAACTACCAACTCTCCTTCCAGAACTACTGACTCAGAATTTCTGGATGAAGTGTTAAAACTCTGCACTTTTAACAAGCCCCGTAGGTTATTCTGATTCAGGACTTTCTAGGGCCATATTTAGCAAATGTCTGTCATAGACGCTGATGACTCCACACCCCCGAAGTCCATACTTGACATATCCCACAAACTTTGAACTTCTGCAGAGAAGTGCTTTCTGGAATCCCTCTGGATTTCCTAGAGGTTATCACAGTATCCTCTACTAGTACACGTCACGTTATCCCTAAACGTACTATCCCTACATGATTTTCTGAAGCGGGTGTCAATAATGCCAATCTTCTATGTTGTTATTCCCTGATTTCAACTTAATTTCCCAATCATATAAAATTGGCCTTACTTCTTTGCAGAAATCATGTGAGTAAAATTTAAGATCACTCTAATCTCAATGTTTGTGTTTAGGCTTTGAAATGTTCACCTCTCTGCATTGCTTCTCCTTGGTACATAACTCTTATTTTGTTTTCAGATTCACTTCTAATGTGTCTGTCTCCAGACCTTCCTTGAGCTCTCTCTCATGATTGTAAGCACCTTTTTTTTTCTCTGTACTTCCCCAATACACTGTTCTCTCGATGCCCTTACATAACTATTGCCCTACATGCCTCATCTGTCTGTATGACTGTCTATCCTGATGTTCTAGTGATCTTGGACTTCATTTAGCCTATCTCAGATTCAACTTTCAGCTTCTGAAGACTAGCAGAACATCTCCATATGAGATTCTCAATAAATAATTGTTGAATGAATAAATGTAGAATGAATGAATGCATGAACGAGCCGTGGGCCTAAATGCTGTAAGAAAACATGTGACATCCTACTGCCAAATTTGTGGTTTGAATTCACCAAGGAATTTTTCATTTGTATAAGCTATGGGAAAATAATAATCAGAAATCGAGACGTGTAGTTTGTTTCTAAGGAAAAGCTAATTACATTAATTCCTCCTATAAATCCCTCTTAAGGTCCCAGAAGTGGCACAGCCCTCTGGCGGACCCAAGTCTTCAGTCACTTCAAGTCTTCACAGAATCTGTTGTCTAGACCATTGGCCAGGACCTAGCTATATTTTCCAGGCTTCACATCTTTTTGCCTGTTCAAGAACCTAAGTCTGGGATCTTATACTGACATGGATTCTTTATAATGGTGATCAAACGTTCTAATCCATCTTCAGCAAGCTCCCCTGCCTTCTTGGTGATGTCAGTGTCTGCTTTCCTCATCACTACATGAGCATATCTTTGCACCACATTCTTAACCATCTTTCTTATCTCTGTGATTGTCATTAAAAAAGAATAGGCACATTCTTTAACATTAAATATTTATTTTATGGTACTTCCTCGCAATCATTATAAATACATGAGTTTCAGCTTCTTATAAAATAAGTCATTTTGTTTTAAATTCTTTAAATCATGTTATTTAAAGGTACCTATTAGGTGATAAAATATAACTGAGTTATTGTGATATAAAAGAAACATCTCTTGTGCTCCCTCTCTCTCTTCCTCTTTTCTTAATTTTACTTTCAATGATCTTCCCTACAGAAAATGAAATGTCCTTGGGACATTATTATTAAAGAATTTATCATACAGCTATTACTTTCTTTTGATTCATTTTGCTCTGTAAGATATTATTGTAGTTAGTTGTGTTGAGATCTTCTAGAACTACCAAGTTTAAGATTATCATATGGCTCTGTCTTTAAATTAGAGTAATCTAAGTTTAATATTTGTGATATTTAAAATGAACTAAGATTTTGAGGACAGCTATCCAGAAATTAGGATTTCCAGTTCATCTTTAAGTACTCTCTCCCCAAAATATGATATAGTTAAATGACGTTAAATGAATCCTGTATTTGATGGCAGGTGGTTTGGGCTTAAGACTTCCCTGTCCCACATATTGGCTTTGTGAACTTAAAAAAATGAGGGCACCTTGTAGAATAACGAGCTCCACATCCACACCCATTAAATGGTGTTAAAAATTGCTGTCCTTGATAGTTTATAGGCTTATTTTTAAAATCAAGTGAAATGATGTATATGAAAGTACATATATCATTTAGTAAGTGATAAAGTACTAAGCAATTCAGCACATACTTTTTGTTATAACATTCTTTAATTTAAAGTGCATGGATTTTTTATTGTAAAAGAGATCATTTTTAGCATGAATATATAAAAATTGCAGTTTTAAAAACTGAATCCAAGCAATTAAAATTTCAATAGGATCCTTAGAAAACACCGATGATGTGCTTCCAGCACGATAAACTCAGTGACAAGCAAAACTGCAAGTTGTTGTATAAAATTACAGACTATCAGCTTTTGGAGTAATCCTCTTTATGGCTTCAAAGAAAAACGATAACGTCAAGGTCTTGGGTGGCTCTAGGACATTGATTGCCAAACCAAACCATTCTTCCAAACATGAGAAAACTAAGGACAGCAGACTGCTGCAAGCTATTTTTCAGCCGAAAGGATTAGATTTGTCTCATAGATGGGTCTGACATGTGATATAGATTTCCAATGGGTTGAGGTTTTCCCAGTTACAGGGTGACTTTCTCCAAGAGTTGCTGCTTTCTGAGGGTGGAGAATGGCCCCTAGTGGGGAATGGAAATTCAATATTTTACATGTGAATGCTTTCTTCTGTAAGGAAGGCTCTCTTGAGCTCCCTCCATGCAACTGTATGCCTAGTGTGTGGCAACATTTCCATTTCTTCTGCACAGAGCTGATGCTTCAAGATTCTTGTAATTACAATTGATAAGATTTTGGTAGTAGTTGCTATATGCCAAGCCAGTCGAAGCACTTTTCATGTATTAATAATTCTTATTCTCACAGCGACCATGTGAGGTATGTATTATTATCATCTCAATTACAAGTGAGCAGACTGAGACATGGAAATGCTATTAATTTGTCCAAGTTCTCATAGCTAGCAAACGATGGAACTGAGAAACAAACCCAAGCAGACTGTCTGATTCTGGAAACTGAGCCCAGCACTACCATCCAATATTCCTGGAAAGGGTTTAATATGATTTAAACAGCAGCAAAACTGAGGAGATAGGGTAACTTAAAAATTCCACTTTAATATGTGCATTCTTCCCATCTCTCTTCCTTTTTTTTACTCTGAACTTTAAAGAAGAACCACATTAAAGACTCCCTACCCACACAAAACCCTCCGTTTTCAAGTACATATCATCTAGAAAAATCTGCTGGGAAATACTTCTACATTTCAGTGCTCCTGTATGTGAAGGGAACTGTCCCCAATCCTTCCATGTAGAGCCCAGAGACCGGGTGAGGTTCTAGAGAATCTCCCTCCTTTATAATTACTGGGAAAGGATGTGAGATACTTTTCCTCCATCTGATATCCTTCAGACTCAATACAAAGAAAATGGGAGGAAATATTCATAATTAAGTAAAACTGGTAAAACATACTTAGTTCAGTTCCATTTTGAGATTCAATTTTGACTTGTTTCTCTAAAGATACCAACATTATTTATATAAATAGCATGAAAGTCCATCTGCTATTTGGCTTTGTGTGGGGTTTTTCCTATCACTGAGATTTAGGAAACACCACTTCAGGGTAAAAGCAATTTTAAGGTTATCATATTAGTGACAAAGACATTGATCTGAACAGATATGCTCAAGAGACCCAAGATACAGCGGAAGAATTCCTTTTGGCTCTCTCACCCATAATTTCATGGAGCTGGGTATAATTAACACACTTCATGGGATTTAAGTAACATTTGTTGCTTCTCTATCAGAATGCAAATTTGAGAATGATATGGATCTGTTCAGAAGATGGGAACAACTGTTCTCGAGGTAATAACTTGTGCACAGAAAGAGGTGACAGATACAGCATCACTCAGGTTTTATTAGGGACTTAACATATGTTTTATTGCAGCTACAAATGTTAAAACCAGATATATCATGAAATTAACTAAAATTAAATGGTTTATTGTCATTTTGGAATTCTTAGTCTCCATTTTCTTAAAAGCTATATTAAATAATAGGGCCTGCTGTTGTCAGATGAATACATATGTGTGGATAAATGGGAGTGCAATCTTCTAAACAAACAAACACAAAATGTACTGGGTCAGCAGCCACTGTTTAGACAGGAATAAATTACCTCAACAATAGGAAGTAATTATTAATGGGCGTGTGTGCACGTGTGCATGTGTGCTCGTATGCACAAATGCAAGGATAGCACTCCAGTCAAGCTTTCTAACCCTGGAACTCATACTCTTCTGTTCTAGGTTGGAGCATCTGATGAAAGAATCCGTTAGGGAAATGGTTTATTTCCCTGTCCTATATTTATGTGAAATGAAGGAAACATAATGCAAACCACTCATTATATAAAGATGAGGGAGCCTGATTTGTTTATTTTTTCCCCTAATTCTGAAACTTGCCTGAAAGATAATCAGCCTAATATAATACAGATAGGGAAAATCATGCAAATAATCCATTACAGGATAGATCTTTTGAAATAACACTTTAATATGGGAATATAATTTAAAGGTTATGTAAGTACTGCTTTTACTTAACAAAAAATTGAATGCAAATGAATAAATGTACAAATGTATTCTCTTATATGTGTATAATGCATCTGTACATTTACGCACATATAATATATATAATGAGAAAGGGAATAATGTGCATTTCATCTAGTGTTTCAGGTTTTCATACGTAGATATTACAAATTGCTTTAGGCACATTATCTGCACTAGTTCTACTGTTCAGGTTTGCTCACATGTGTTGCTCTCTCATCTAAGACAAGCATAAATAAATACATAAATCCAGAAACATGCTACAAATCAAGCTTTCCTTAATGGGTTCAACTTTGGCAAGACCGTGATCCAAGAGAATGCTCCTAAGCTTTTATACACATAAAACTGTATTGAAGACTCATTTATCCCATATGTCTCTTATTTTTATTTAACCACAGACAAATTATTTTAAGCTTTCAAGATCATTTTAGAGAACTACAGCAGTACTTCTTTATATCAATAGTGGATTTCAAAAATAAATTATGAGAAATGTAGTGGCTAAGCTGGCATGAACGGCATACTGAATAAAATCAAAGTCTCATTATCACACCACATGAAAAGAAGCTATGAGCCCCTAAGTAGAAATGGTGCTTTTAAATTCTAAACTTTACTCTATAGACCATATATCAAAGCTTATTGAAAAGGAGAAATCTACTAGAAAGAATAAGGAATGAAGTCTAGGTAGAAGTTAAGTTTCTTGCAAGTTGTCAAAGGGAAGTTATGCCACTACTGGGGTAAGTGGAGTAGAAAAAAAGTAAAGGGAACACATAGTTCCACTCAAAGTGCAGATGCATAGAGAGATAAGACACTTGAACTAGAATGTCCATCAATGCCTTGCTTCCTTCATCGAGAATGTCTTGCTAAACAATATGAGAAAAAGTTGTAGTAGACTAAACAGTGAGCTCTGTGATTCAGTTGCTCTACATTTTGCTATAAACTTCTTAACAGCTCATAGACTGGTTATTAAATCTTAGATGAATAGCCAATCCACAAACATACCTTGAGTATCCATACAAAGGTATTTCTAGATGCAGATTATTGAATTAGAACATTAAAACAAATATTTCTTGCAGTGATATAATGGAGATAAGTTACAACATAGAATATTAGAATTTCGGGGTATAAATATTTGTTTTTACTTTAAGTTTTATTTATTTTTTAAAATTTCATTTTATTTATTTTTTGAAAGATGCATTTATTTTGAGAGAGACAGAGGGAGGAGAGTGTGTGTGCAAGTGAAGAGAGGAGGGGAGGAAGAGGGAAGAGAGAATCCCAAGCAGATTCCCCATTGTGCATGAAGTACGATTCAGGGCTCGATCTCATAAACCTGAGATCATGACCTGAGCTGAAATCAAGAGTTGGGTTCTCAACTGACTGAGCCACCTAAGTGTCCCATAAGTTTTATTTTTTCAAGTGAAAATTAGGTAATCATTATTTATTTATTAGCAATTCTTTTTCTTTGGAGATAAATGGTGCATCTCATTAACCTTGAAGTAGTATCGTTTCAAATGAATTTATTATACATATATAAGATACATGTAGCAAGAGCTGAATTCAGGAATTTTTAAAAATGTAATATGAAATGTTTTACTCCTATCATCTTTTAAGTCAACATTTGCTATACATGTGTATTTAAGCTATTAGTAGTAGGTCATTTTATATGAAATCACTCAATGCCAGGCACATAGTGATGATAATTCTGAGGAATTGTATTTTAATTGGTACACATTTTTAAAATCACAACTAATAAAATAATAAAATAAAATAAAATAAAATAAAAATCACAGCTAAATTTTGTGTTCATAGTTTTACAACATTCTGAAAATCATTCCCGAAACACTTAGCAGCTATTACCATTCACACAAGACACTTGCCTCCAGATCATCAGTATTATTCAGAAGTCTACAGTTTGCTTGTGATACAAAGTCAAGTTTTTTCTCTAGAAACTTAATTTTATAAATTGGAGAAAAAAAATGAAGTTTTTTTGTTTTTGTTTGTATGAATTCGCGTATTACTTTCAGATTCATTCAATGATACATAAGCTAGATCATTTTTCATACAACATAGCTTTAACGCTGAGTAGGATTTACTCCATATTTATTCATAATTTACATATGAAATGAGATTTAATATTTTCATTAACAAAATATCTATTATTCAACATTTCACAAAGAAATGATGTGTTTCTCATCTCCAGACTAATATGAGTTAGATCTTGGCTCAGGTCTTAAAGTTTTCAGTTTACTTTGGGCCATAGCCAAAAATCTAATTACATATCGATATTTAAGAATTAAACCCAGATGATCTGTTTAAGCTAAGAAAGAAGGATTCTTAGAAATCATGGTGCCAATGCTCAGGTTTTCCTGTTTCAATCTCCTGAAGTCATGAATTGATCTTAAGTGGAGAACTGTAATAAAAGAATGAGAAAAAAAATTGTTTTTACATGGCAATGCACACTCTACAACTTTGAGAGAGCAAAGTTGTGTCAGAATCTTTAATAATTTCTTCAGCAGCAAGTGTTAGTGTTCTCAACAACAGCAACATGAGAAAACAGCACCCAGAATAACCATTAGCTTATTTGACACTGCTCACCACTATTGACAAAGAAATTAGTAGTAGCATCAGACTGAAGATAACTTCAGGGGACATCAGCTGCTGACTTGTTGCTTCTGCCACTGTTGTCAGTAGGTCACCGGAAGAATGAATGAAGAATGGTAATATTTAGGGAGTTTCCAATAGTACATAGGGTAGAGTCAGAGGACATTTTATGGATTTCTACTGTGACTTAGACTTAATCATTCTCTAACTCCTGTCCTTTCCCCTTCTAGAGACCACGGCCAGGTAGAGTGGTACATTATTACAACAGTGGTAGAAACAAAGATGTTATTCCCTGTTGCTTCACTTTGATTCAATCTGTATTTTATTGGCTCAAATCAAATCTAATTGCCTAAATATTATTATTCGAAAATATAAATAATGTATTTTTATAATTTAGTTATTATCCCAATGAAAATAATTATAAATATTGTGAATATTTAGAGACTATAATTATGCACATTTTTAAGAGCAAGTTTCCATAACAGGTCATTTCCTTCAAATATCTCTAAGATATATCTAGTGCATCACAAGCAGTGTGGGAAATCTACAGGCATGGATAAAATTTAAAAATAAAAGAAAACAAAATACAAAAACACAGGCTTTCTGTATCTCCCGAGAAATGTCCAAATACTTAATAAATATTTGAAAAGTGAATGCAACTTGTAATAAAAAAAAAAGTTCAATAAATTTTAAAATATTGCTTTAAAAAGTACAGATTCAATGGTAAATCCATTTATCACTTAGTACATCATACACATTCAACACTTTTGTTAATCATATCATATTAATGGATAAACTGTAGGTCTTCTAGTCAGAAATAAGTATAATCCACAAATTTGGTTTTCATGTATTTTAATCAAGAGTTTTTCTCTCTTCTCTTTCAGTGTGAATGATAAATCTGACATACCATCACATAGTAACAGAAATATTTGTCCTGTGTGGGGACACATGACAATTTCTGTAGTTTCCTTTTTTTCTAGCTCTCCTCCCCAAACACTTCTGATTTCCAACATTCTTAAGTACCTCACATTAGAACTACCCTCTCTCAAATGTCAGTAATTATTGACCAACTACTTTGTGATTTTTAAGGAAAATTATCTGAATTCTACTAGGTACACAATCAATTCAATAATCCTTACCTGGAATTTCAGGACTCAGGGCATTTAAATTAGTTTTTTCTTCAAGAATGAAAACAGATTGCCCATAAGGAAAAGAAAAGTTTAAATGCACTTTTTACAGGAAGTTTAAATAACTCACCAGCTGTTGATAAAGTTTTGGGGTTAGGAGGAGGAAAAATCTTTTTGATAAATTAAGTGTATATAACTCAAGCATAGCATCATTTTCTTCTAATTACATTTTGTTACATGAAGTCAAAAATTTTTTGAGCTTTTATTATACCCCGAATGATTGGTGGATTATCTCTGCTAATTATGCAGTTCTATAGTGATTTAAAAAAAGGACCCCTCCTTGCTTTGATATTTTAATTTTTCATCTAAGTATCTATGTTGCTCATTTAGTTGTATTTAGTCTTTGAACTGCATAGTCAAAAATTAAATTATAGTGCCCTTTAATCTTTCCTTTTGGTACATATTTCCCCCCAGTACATCAAAATATTTTGATAATGAAGTTCCCTAACAAACAATTATGAGAAATGCACTCACTAAAAATATAATCATGAGATATACTTATCTAACTAATTGATAATTTGACAGTGATTAACATTCAATTTCAAAGCATATTAACAAGTGATGTCTTTCATTATTTCTACTTATATCTGATATGTTATAATTATGTCATTTTTGCCCTTACTGTTACTTACATCACATTCCCACACTGAGAACCTTTGGTTCATCACATATATCTAATTGTGTTAGTTGCCCAAATTGTAGCTCCTTTCAAAAATCCCCTAGCTAATATCTAGTTCTACTATAGGGGCAACATATATTCCTTGGTAGAGTGCCTTGATTATGTTGAGTGCTCAGTAAGTGCATATTTTTGAAAGATACTAATACAATCTCATATAGGATAGTCCAATGATAAAAATCTGTGAATGCTCTCAAGATGATGTAGTAAAAATGATCCTTGTAATAAATGAGTAAATAGGGATCAAACATAAATATTATACTTATGAAGAATTTATAAATTTATAAAGAATAAATAGATGGAGACTGCATTTTTTTTTAAATTGCAAATGAAGGTTTTCAAAAAAAACATTCAGTTTTTTTTTTTTTTTTAACATTCAGGTTTGATTAGGTTGCTTCAAGCAAGTATGCTGTGGATTATTATTTATATATCTTGATTATTTGCCAGTGAAAGAAAGGAAAGAAAAGAAAGCTAACTTACTTACCTTGAAGAATATTTTATAAGCCACCAACAATCTTGGAGGCAACCTTTTTGATTGTATCAATTATTTGAACTGCTTTTAAATGATTGTTAACAGAAAATTTGCATAATTTTTCACTCAAATTTGCATACAACATAAATTTCTAACCATAAAAAACTTTGTTATCTTACATTAGGGATAACTACAAGATAGATGAAAAGCCAACAGCATGATATATTTTTCAAAAATGATCAATTTGATTTTATCAAAATTAAAACCTCTGCCACGCAAAAGACACAATTGAAAGAATGAAAGACAAGCCAGAAACTTGAGAAAATATCTCCATTATTATTTATCTGACCAAGAACTTGAACCTAGAAGACATAAATAGCTTTTAAAATTCAGTAATAATAAAACAAACAAACCAATTTAAAAAGTGAGCAAAGATTTAAACAGACACATCACCAAAGAGGACATATGAGAGATACCTGGATAGTTAGTGGGTACATGAGATGGCACCTTCAGTCATTAGGAAAAGTGCAAATTAGAATTATGATGAGATATCACTCCATACCAATGGAGTAACTAAAAAAACAAGATTGATTATATCAAGTTCTTTAAAAAAAAAAAAAAAAAAAAAACCTGTAGCTCTCATCCCCATTGCTGGCAAGAATGCAATATAGTAAAGTCATTTTGGAAAATATTTTGGCATTTGCTTATCAATTTAAACATATGCTTACCAAATGAGCTAGCAATCCCAACCCAAGAGCAACAACAACAAAAAAATGTGTTTATGCAAAAACTGTTCACAAATGTTGATGGTACCTTTATTCATGATCTTCCCAAACTGAGGATAATCTAAATGTTCTTCAGTGATGAAGAGATCAACAAACTTTGTCCCGTACAATGAAATACTATTCAGCACTAAAGATGAATAAAGTGGTGATACACCTAACAATCAGGAAGCATTATGGTAAGTAACAGAAGCCAGCCTGGGAAGGAAGAATCACAGGCTGTATGATTCCACTTATATAACATTCTGAACAAGATAAAATTATAGGGACAAAAAACAAATTAATGGTTGCCAGCAGATTAGAATGGATTACAAAATGTCAAAATGGATTTTTTTGTGTGTTGATAGAACTCTCTTAACATCATGATCGTGGTGGTAGCAACAAAATTGTCCATGTCAAACTTTTAGAACACAACATGGAAGTGGATGAGAGTTACTGTATGTAAAGAAAGAAAAGGGGGGATCCCTGGATGCTCAGAGGTTTAGCACCGCCTTCAGTCCAAGGCATGATCCCGGAGACCCGGGATCGAGTCCCACATCGGGCTCCCTACATGGAGCCTCCTTCTCCCTCTGCCTGTGCCTGTCTCTCTCTCTCTCTCTCTCTCTCTCTCTCTCTCTCTGTCCCTCATGTATAAATAAATAAAATCTTAAAAAAATGAAAGAAAAGAAAAAGAATAATCATACTATGTAGGTTGGCAGTGACTACATTTAGGCATAAGGCCTGCCGTCAGCGAAGGTGGGCTCCAATTTGTGAAAACATTGGAAACTAAAGAGTAGGTTTTTGTTTCTAAATTAGAACACATTATCAAATTGAAATAATGTTAGGATTGTAATTAGTTTCTCTGTTTGGCTCACTATGTGTATGAATTTTAGTGACCTTAGTCTTCAATCTATATATAATATCTAACCATCATTCTTTCTATGGAGAAATGCATGCTAAAATTTATCTTGGGATTCTTGAACTAATCATTGACTGTTAATAGCAGCTCCCTACTGTGTGAAAGGGTCATAGACTCAGTTAGAAAAATAATTACAAACGTCAAAAGTGCATTAACATTATTCATCTGTATCTACATAAGAAAAGTTAATTTTCTGAGTCAGTCAAATTTCAAATATTCACAATCATGGAACAAAAGGGACTAAAGCAGGTGAGGGTAACTGATGAAGCCAGGACATAGAGGTAAAAGAGGGGGAAGGTAAATATGGTGGAATCTTGAAATTGAGACTCCCAAGAAGAGTCCATACATGTAACATGTGTGTGGATGTGTGTGTGTGTGTGTGTGTGAGAGAGAGAGAGAGAAAGAGAGAGAGCCAGACACAGAAAATTGAATGCAACCATGCAAAGTTTCCTGAAAAGCACCAGTGAGCAAAATCCCCACGCAGCTGGTGACCAATTTAATAGAAGTTTTAACAAGAAAAGGGAGCCTTTTAGGTGTAGTCTGTACTCATGAGGAAATACTATTTCATACTATATTTTTCTGGAAACTACAAGAGAGATCATAAAATTTAGGAATTTTTGCAAAGACTGGAAACAAATATTTTTCTTTATTTTGGAAACAGATTTTCTGATCTTCCCTCGTGAAATTAAAATAGGAAAAGTGAGCCTCAAGGAGAAATAACGTCTGTGATGTCTGCCAGGTAATACGGCACCTGGTTTCCAATTCCATAGATTTACCAAGCTATATGTCTTCACAGGGAAACTTTCTCAGATGGCTGGGAGTTTGCTGCATAGGAAGCTGGGCTTATTTCCTTACCTGGAAACACTACTGCTTGAGGACAAAATGTGTGTGCATAAGAAAAATGTGGCATCAAATATCAAATCAGTTAAACCAAAGATATTGCTTAGCCCTCTGTGAGATTATAGATGTCTAGATGTGATTCAGAAGTGGGAGCACTACCTCACTGATTTGAGCAGTGCTGTGTTCTGTGACTGGAATATGGGTGACCTGAACACACTCATATGGTTCAAGTCCTATAAAATATATACTGACACATTCTTTTTACTTAGGGTTGAGGGATATGACACATTGTATGCTATCTTGAGGACAATAATTCCAACGTGAAGTCAATTTATTTTGATATTTTATTTTCTTCCTTTTTGGTTTTCCTACCTATCATAATTATTCAAATTAGATATAACTTAGGAAACTGGAAACCTAGCTCTTTTTATAGACTTAGCTTAATTTATTTGACCTATTTTACTGCCTGCTTTCAGGTTTAGTTTCCTAGGTAGACATGTGAAAGACAGTGAGGATTGTTCAACCTTAAATTCACCGCCTGATTTTCTGAAATAATCGCAGCTACTGTTTTAGTGTCATGGTGAAAATGGGGCAGGGTTTCCCATTTCTAGACAGTTATTTACAGAATTATGGAATAGTAAAAGCCTTCAGAGGTCATCTGCTTTCCTAGTTTGCTAGAAAGTTTTTCCTTCCTCAAACATTTTGGTACAAAAGAGCAATGAAAGCAAGCCTTGCATCAATTCTGGATTCATAAAAGTCAATTGTCCTTCCTTCATCATGATGCATGGGGAGTATAGTACAACATCGAGGTGCTTAAAGAAGTATTAATATACCTAGCCAAAAAAAAAAAAAAAAACTCTACGAGAATTTAATGGTTTCGCATCTACAAGTAATATCATGTGAAAAATAATTGGGCAGTCAGTTAATTGAATAAATTTTCAGGAAAAGTGATATTGCTAGGTCAAGAAAGTTGAGTTAAAATAAATAAGAATAAGACTTACATTATTTCCCTAATATTTAACAAATATATAGTCTAGAACTTACTTTCTTTTAGCCTCTTTTTTCTTTTATTAAATAGCCCTTGAGACTAAGTCATGATGAGAAATAGAAATTAAATAGAAATCTAGAGCTGAAAGGGATATTGGAAGAGGCTTTTCATTTCTCTTTGACTAACAGAGAGAGAGACTCAGAACTGAAATTGTTAGACACTTCAACCAAATTCTCTCAGATAACTAATGGGCCATACCATGACTCAGACATCACAAAGTAGCATGATATGGTTCAAAAAATGAACTGAAGTCAAAGCAAGTAAGTAAGACGGTTCAGAGTTTATGGCAAATACACTCCTAAACTTGTTAACAAATAAAATAGTAAAAGGAAAAATTCATAAATGAATATTGCTTGCTATTTTCCATGTTTGGTCAATAAGATTAATTTCTGACTGATTCACACTCTTTATGGTTGGTCAGAAAACATGTGGCTGCTTGTCAACTCAGCATGTCACAGAGAGATGAAAAGTGAAGATGGTCAGGTGAGTATCTGGACTAGTTTCAGTTGGGATCCATGAGTATATCTTCATGGATTTGAATGCAGAATAGCCAAATGCTGACACAAAAAAAATTGCACTCATTTACTAAATGCCAAGAAATGTGTTCATTATTAGTTGTTTTTTGTCATAATTTTTTTAAAGGTTTATTTATTTGTTTTTTCATGAGAAACACAGAGAGGAGAGAGAAGCAGAGACAGAGGCAGAGGGAGAAGCAGGCTCCATGCAGGGAGCTTGACATGGGACTCAATCCCAGGTCTCCAGGATCAGGCCCTGGGCTGAAGGCAGCGCCAAACCGCTGAGCCACTCGGTCTGCTCTGTTTGTCATAATTTAATAGATGTATTATCAACATATTTCTTGTCATGTTTATATGGATATCTTAGATTCTGATTAGATTATCTATTCTTTAGAGATCAGACTTAGAGACCTTCTTCCCATTCCTTTTGCATATGGCGTATTCATTCAAGGATTCAGAAATTTTAGAGTCAAAAGAGTTTAGATGTACTTTCTGTATGTACTTTATCTTAAAATATTGAGTTTAGCATTAAGGATGATAGAAACAATTTTTTTGGCCAGTTTAGTATTTCACAGATATTTAACTTGTCTTTCATAAATTAACTGGCTATCTAAATCACATGAAAAAAGAACTAAGATAGGAGAAAATGCCTTATATACTCTATCTCTTACTTTATTTTAATTCATCCATTGTTTCAGTTGTTTTCCTCTTTGTCATCTATTCAGAAGAATTGATAAGACCTAAAAACATTGCTTCTCTGAAAAGTTTTTTTTTTTTTTTTTCTCCTTGTAGAAATGGCCATGGCTCATAGGATGCAATAAATCACAGTCAAGCTATATTGAAAACATTTTGGAGCTGGTAGAAACTTATGGATAATCTAAGATATGAATATAGAATATGAATAATAATACATAGTGGTGTTTCAGCTATCACTTTAGTTGGAAAGAAAAACTAGAAAAGTCACCAGCTCCTCACAGACTTGGAAAAACAAATCTATCAAGATAAGGAAATAGAAAATGATTAATGTTTCATAAGTAGATCATTCAAGTGAACCTTCTTAGATTCACAAACATCAAAGTTTTAAAGAACAAAATGGAATATTTAATAAATATTTGTTGAGAACTTACAATGCATGAGCTACTTTGCTATATGCTGTAAAACACGGGGAACAAAATAAGACAAAATCCCATTTTAAATGTCATATTATAATCTAGGAGGCAGTGGAAGACCCATATAAATAAATAATTGTTTCTGGAAAGGCAATATATGATAAGTACCAGATGAAAGATTGAGTAAAGCACTATAGAGTTCAGACTCTGCATTTTGTTTAACTCTTTGGAGAAGCATTTAATAAAATTAAAATATTTGTTCCTGCTGTGTGGTACCCATTGCTGTATGAGAACCTATTGTCTAGTGTGGAGAGTGTAGCAGGATGAGGTCAGGCATCAGAGAGGTGGTAGCCAAAAGTATAAGGAAGAAAGTAAGGCAGTTGAGAGAGCTGAATATTAGGAAAATATAAGGGTAGTGATGAATGTAGTCAGAAAAAGAAAAATAGGGGCCTGAAGAACCCAAGAAATGAGGAAGTATTGAGCTAGTAGCAAGGAGAAGGTGAGAGGTACATGTAGCATGGTCACAAAAGTTGATTAAAGGCAGCTAGTTGAACAATCTCAAACAAGTCACTCTTTAAACTTTTGATCTCAACAAGGACAAAAGCCAAATTCAGAAAACCATTTTGAACTTCTACTAGGTACCAGACCTTCACAGAGCCCCGAAGATCAAAACCTAATAATGCATAGTGTCTATCTTTAAGGAGGCCAAAATGACATAATATTAAGATGAAATTTGCTGTTCTAAAACTCAAACTACAAAATGAATAACTTTATTTAATAAAAGGATAGAAATTAGTTGAATTTCTACTGTATATAAGGTTTATGTATTGAGAAGTCATAAAGCGCAAGCTTTCAGGTCAAGATAGGCCTCAATTCAAACTCTAGCTCACTCACTAATTCCCAGGTGGATGTCTAATCTCTGTTGGTTTGTAATTTCTTCCTCTGGAGAGTATGAATAATAATGGTTCCCATATAATAAATGAACTCTGTGAGTTATTTATTCTTTCTTCTTTGGTTGTTTATTCATCATTATCCTAGTGTCCAAGACAGTACATATCCAGTGGGCATTCAATGAAAATTTGTTGAGTAGAGTTTTGGGAAAGATTAAATGATTATGATGTATATAAAGTGTTTAGGCAGAGGAAACAGTACATAGAAATGCTAATGAATGTTAACTATTATTTTAAAAATAAAAACACAGCTTACAAGTGATGAAATATTGCTGGCTTTCAGCTGCAATATCTGTGGTTTGTGAAGAGAGAAGTGTTTTAAGGAAATACAGAATTGGACACTCTTCAATGAGAAAAAAATTAAAATCATTTTATTTTTAAACATTGAATTGCTAATAGGAAAAATCAATAACTTTCCCATTGATTGGGAGTGATTCTTCTTAGCAACTTAGCAAAGCTAGTAATATATAAGTTCTCTGGGAATAAAATTAATTTTAAAAGAACATTTAGTGAACTCTTAATAAAGAAAACACCTGCCTTTTCCATTATGCCTTTCCTCTGAGAAGTAATATACATGGAGTCACATTTACTATTCTATGGGACAATACATATTTGGATACTGGAAATTTATTTATCAGTATCCTTTCATTTCCATGGAAATTGTATAAAGAATTCAAAGATTGGGGGTGCCTGGGTGGCTCAGTTGGTTAAATATCTGCCTTTGACTCAGGTCATGATCCTAGTGTGCCGGAGTCAAGCCCTGCATCAGGCTTCTCACGCAGTGGGGCTCTACTTCTCCTTCTGTCCTTCCCCCTGTTCGTGATCACTTTCTCTCTCTCTCTCTCAAATAACTAAAATCTTTAAAAAAAAAAAAAAAAGAATTCAAGGATTGGAGAACTCATATTGAAGCTCATAAACTTTACACATTGCCCTGCCAAGTTGAGAGGTAAAACACTAAACATGAAAGAGTAATTATTCACAAGGGCAGAGTAAGTCTTTTACCGAAAGAGCAACAGTAAGTGCACTTCTCATATAGCAGAGGGACAAGGATGAGTTAAAAATAATATCAGACATTAGCAATGGATTTACTATTTTTAAATACTATGTATTGAAAGTGTTTATTATATTTTATAAGTGAATAGATTGAGATGGAGAGATTTTAAATGACTGGACAAACAGTTTATGGAGGGTAGTAGTCATATTAAAACAAGTCTTCACAATTGTACTGCTTTGAGCCCTTTAAGGTAATCATTGCAGGGCACCTGGGTGGCTCATTGGTTGAGTGTCTGCCTTTGATTCAGGTTGTGATGCCGGGGTACTGGGATCGAGTCCCGCATCAGGCTCCCTTCAGGAAGTCTGTAATGTAATCAATGTAATCACTGCAATGAATGTAATGTAATGTAATCAATGCATTTACCATAGAGTAGACAATGTTGCTTCCATCCTGAAAGCTTTCCCCTATGTCGAGCCAACTCCCCAAAACAAGATATTCTTATTTATTCTGAGACACCAAATTGTTTTCAAAGATAATAATTTATATCAAAAATACATTTGTTGAGAGAAAGCATTTCTTCTTTGTTCATTCTATGGAAAAAAAATAGAGAGCATATTATTATCTTTTCTCATATAATTAATTATTAATGCCTATTCTCGGTTTATCACCATCATTCCAATTACTAGTTATTGATATAAATACCTGAGGCTTATCAAATGCTATTCTTTAATAACTAGCTACAAAAAGAAAACAAATAGAATGAGAAAAAAAATTTCTCAAGCTGTTTTGTTGGTACCTGGTTCATTTATTTTGACAAGTGCAGTTTAATTTTAACAACTGGCTTAATCAGACTTAATGCTGACTCACTCCAGGGAACACTGAAGAGAATGCACCAGCTTGAGGGCAGAAAAGGTCTTTGCTACTTGTGATAGAAGACAGAATGTTTATTGCCTCTGTGTCTTTGCTCATAGACTCCTTGAGACGAACAGTCAAAACATTTACTGAGCACCTTCTATGTCTGTAGAGCTATGAGAATTGACACTAGAAATATTTTTGTGATATTCCTTTTCCATGACCCAAACAAAATGTTAGATAATGAAAATTTATTTTTTCCCCTTTCTTTCCAAATTCGAACAATTCCCTGGTCCATTTCTGAAATTTACCTTACTATTCCGAGTTTGACAAAGGCTCCGAGTCCTTACTGATTTGAAGATATTTACTCACTGTCTTCCATGGATGACAAACTAGAGTGTAATGCAATACTAAGGGGACCACCACTCAAGATACAGAAAAACAAGATGGCCTGCATTCTTTCAAACTACAGACTGTCAACTAATATTGAAAATGAAATTTATAGGAAACACTATTATAAAATGACTCTAAATGTCAAAAACTTTATTCCTGAATGTTAACTTATGTTCCTGGAAATAAATGGACAGAGAAGCAGGCTAAGGCTAATGTATAAACAAATAATAAATAATGAATGAAGTTTAAAAGGAATTTTGTTTTTCTTCTCAAGTTGAGGATAGAACATGCCCAGAAAATTTACTGATATGCCATGAAATACCACAAAGCCATAGAACAATTCTTAAACTTAAGGGAATGAGTAAACTCTCACTAAGGCCCCGGGGGAGGTGAGAGCATAGATCTAGCAATGTAGTCACACGATCACACGTTTATGGGACATCTGTGCTTTAATCAATGAAGTCTTGTTCTACTTCAACCTCACTCCCTCATACTCTCACCTCTATTAGTACCCTTGGGAGTGGCCATGGACATTATGAAGCCTGTATAGGGGGAAGTTAAGTTGGAAATATACCTAGTTTAGCTTTAAGAAGCTATTTGTGTGGTTCACAGCTGTTTTCTTATACCTAAGTTACTGCAGCTACCCCAACGTATGACAGTTTTCCAGGAAAACTTCTACTTCCCGCTGTATCAATTTATGTGACATGCCTATCAACTCAGGACTACTGTTACAAGCCAGAAATCATAGAATCAAGTAGGCATATTTCATGTCCCCAGTATCACATATAGAGCTATGTGGGAGTGAAGTAAAAAACAAGGTTTGACATGTATGGTACAAGAAACTAGTCTGTGGAAAATTCTTCCAATAATCAGACCAACAAAATTAGAAGCAGACAGTTTTAATACCTAGTGAAAACAGAAATTCTCTCTTGTCATAAATATGCTCAATAATGTGGCATATACCATTATAAATGTACCACACAATAAAATTACTTTAATTTTTTTCTATATGAAATTATGCTGTAGGAATTATTCTGACACCGAGAAACAAACTGTAACAGAAAGTTTCAAAGCATAACAAGATCATTAATTCAAATATTTTGAAATAGAAATAATGACTAAGCTCTTGAATTATTTGAAAATAAGTTAATAGGGGCACCTGGGTGGCTCAGTTGGTTAAATGGCTGCCTTCGGATCAGGTCATGATCCCAAGGTTCTGGGATCAAGCCCCACATTGGGTTCCCTGCTCAATGGGCAGCCTGCTTCTCTCTCTTCACCATTTGTGCTCTCTTTCTCTCAAACAAATAAATACAATCTTTTTAATAAAAGCAAAAAAGAAAATAAGCTAATAAAGATTGTAGCACATAAAGCATATATTCATATATTCTTTTTTTTAAGATTTTATTTATTTATTAATGAGAGACACACACAGAGAGAGGGGCAGAGACATAGGCAGAGGGAGAAGCAGGCTCCATGCAGGGAACCCGATGAGGGACTCGATCCCGTGACTCAGGATCATGCCCCAGGCCAAAGGTAGATGCTCAACCACTGAGCCACCCAGGCGTCCCTATATTCATATATTCAATGAATATATCATAAAACTCATAATATGCCACTGACTACAATTAACAACAGAAAATTAGAGTTGTATCAATTAAAAATCTATTTATTGTTTATCATTGTATAAGACAATGTTAAAAGTCTTGAAATAGTATGCAGAAACTGATATGTTTCTATCAGATATTGATACATACTATTAAATATCATTGGCCCTGAAGATAACAATAATTAAAAAAAATAGAGATTTAGGGAAAATAAAGTTGGCCTCTAGCTCTTATGTTTAGGATTAAAATTTGAGCTAGGCTTTCATGAATGAGTAGAATTTGTGTATGTAAGAAAATAAAGTAAAATAAAATGTAACCAAGAAGTGAAATAAGTCAGATTCAGAAAGACAAATACCATATGGTTTCATTTGTATGTGGAATCTAAAAACCAAAACAAATAGATAAACAAAAAGCAAAATCAGAACTATGAATACAGAGAAAAAACTCGTTGCTGTCATAGGAAGATGGCCAAATAGGTGAAGGGGAGTGGGAGGTACAGGCTTTCAATTATGGAATGAATAAATCCTGGGAATAAGAGAGACACAGCATAGGGAACATAATCAACAATAATGTGATAGCATTGTATGGTGACAGATGGTACCCACACTTGTGGTGAGCACAGCTTAATGTACTGAGATGTTGAATAACTGTATTGTACACCTGAAACTAATGTAACATGGTGTGTTTACTTAAATAAAAAAAAAAATAAGTGCTGGCAAAGAAAATGCGGGCAAAGGTAAAATGTTAATACAGGTCAAAGTTGATTCTGAAGATGAAGCTATTTGGCTAGAGGAGATGATTTGTTGAAAAGTATATTATATTAAGTAGTTAGATCTTAAGTAGTTTATATCATATTCTTTAGATGGTGTGGAGCCATTGAATATCATTGACCAAGATAATCACATAACTGCTGTTAATTTTATGTTATTCTTATACTAATGACAGTACATATGACTGAATGACAATCTGGGATGAAATGAAAGAAAAGATTAATGTATCGGATGATGGAATACAAAGGATTAATTTCAAGGTCACTTTCCTCCTTTATATTCTATGATTGAAATTTATGTATGTGGATAATATGAAACTGTATAAGATATTTCAATTTTTATTATTATCATTCTTTAAAGGCAAACTATTGCCTCAACAATTTATTTATAAAAACTGTAATTTCTTTTTTGTAATTTAAACATCATACACCCTAAAAATATCATTAGAAATGTGTTAAGAATTAAACTCATTTTTTCAATATATATAGGCAGTAAAACAGCAAAACTATCATTTGTATGTTCACTGATAAATTTTTAGATTTGAAAAGAAACTCTGAACTATGTTTCTTATAATTATAAATTATTGAATAAATCAGCATTGGAACGTATCAGGTGTGTTCCAGTCATTATTGATTCTTCATGATGCTCCCTCTTCAAGGAATGGTAAAAGGAAGGAAAAATAGGAGTTTTAGAAACATGATACTACACTGATCCATTTAAAGATGCAATTTCCAATTAATTGTTAAAATAAAACTTGAGCAAAAATGAACCAATAATTGAGTAATTGAATTTCTATCCCTATCATGGTTCATGTGTCCGAACCATGATAACAGAGCACCATTTTATGGACTATATTTATTCTTACCCCTTATTAATTTTGAACAATTTCCATCAGTATTCCTCTTTCTAATTTCTATAACTTTTGTTGCTAAAACTATTTATTAATTCTTATTAAAATTAAATACTAAATATCATTTTGCTTTCTTAGTATGTACTTAAGATTGTATGACTAATGTATATTCAAAATATTCATTTATAGATATCTACTAGGTCTGATGAAGCAGATTGGTTTTCTCATAGCCTCCCATTATGCATAGCTCTATGTGAATTTTATTTATTTATTATTTATTTCATTTTATTTATGTTACTTCCTTTCATATTTGCTGAAAGCCAGGGATCACCATCTCTACCTACACAAAGCCAAAACATTTTATCTACCTCTTACTTTTTGTCAAAGCTACTTTTATTCTCTCATGTTATATGATACAGGATTAATACTGTACTCTCCTAATAAGTACCATTATCCTACAGTTATTTATATATAACATTAACTTAGCAAGTATGTCTAAAAGTTAGAATAAGTTTTGTTAAGGTCACCATTTTTTACCCTTTCTATCGTTTTATTACAATAGTATCTGAGTGACAAAACTCAAACAAAATGTCAAAATCACACACAATGCATGTGTGTTTATTTAGACTATATGTGAGAAAGAAAAAGTGACAGCCACAAATAAATTCAACAAAAAACTACCTACTCAGTAAAAATAAAAGGCTTGTTTACTCCTAGTGACCATGTAATTTTAGACAACACACTAAAGAGAAGTGACCATCATATAAATGTAATTCTAAAGTACTCCTCAAATATTCAATTGAGTTCATCTGTACAACTTAATTGATGACAGTAAACACACAATGGAATTTCATTTGTTTATTTAGTTAGTTAAGATTTTATTTATTTATGTGTAGAGAGAGGGGAGGGGAGGATCTGAGAGACAAGCCGACTCCACTCTGAGTGCAAAGTCTGATGTGGAGCTTGATCTCACAACCTTGAGATCATGACCTGAGCTGAAATCAAGAGACAGATGTTTAACTGATTGAGCCATCCAGGCCCTGTTCACACAATGGAATTTCTATAATTTGTCTCATTTCTAAGTAGTAAAATATTTTTGTTTTATTGATCAATATGTTGAGGCAATTTGTACCAAATTATTCCCTATTTTCTCTTTCTTCTTAGGAAATATTAATAAATACAATATTTGATGTGTTTTAAATTTCTGGCTCTCCTACATGTAAAGTTTAATATCGATTAGTATTTCTAATTCATACACAATAAATAGTATTGATTTCCGTGCTGTCACTCTCACACCAAGAAGTCTTTCATCTCTGTTAAAGCTTCTGCATTCCTCTAACCTCCAATCATAAGAACTCAAGAAGTCAAGTAAAAAACAATGCAATGACATGAGAATTATTTCTGTGACACATCTTTACAAATTTTGTCCGCTGTGTCCTCATCCAGATTTTATTACTAAGGGAAATGCATGTCATTAAATGAAATTCCTGACTTCAAGGAACATGCAATATTGACGTGAAGACAGGAGAGCTATTGCTTCTGAAGGCCATAGTGCGAATGTCTAGACAAGAACACATTAAACCTGGTTGAGTAGGATTTCTAATCTACTTTGGACACATTTCAAGTGTTAGTGTTCATATATTTAACATAAAACTCCCAAGGATCATCAATAAACTTTTGTTTCCTATGACAGAACTTGCATGTTGATTTCCCTAAAAGGAAGACAGAGGCATTCAGATAATGCAAAATATTGAAAGTGAGACATATTAAATTCATGCCAAAATTCTATTCGAGTAAATTGTTATACCTGATTCAATATATTGGGATTGTTTGAAGTAAAATCATAGTAAGTTAAATAATTCAGAAAAAAATCAAATAAATTAGGTCATACATAGGGAAAATATGATCTTACAAACAGTTCATATTTACAGCACTGTGCATTGACTGATTGCCAATCTGCTGGTGAGATTTATGTACCCTCTTTGCACTTATCTGTTGTTTGTGAATGTATAGATTTTAAAAGTAAACTTTATTCCTTCTTTTTATCAAATAAAGAGAGCCCTGAGGGTTCAGTACACATCAATAAATATCACTTTCCTAATGGTGAATCAAGAATCTTAGTTCTGAGTCTATGAAATAGATGAAAAGTAAAAAGTACACTTTATAATCCATTTCATAATTGGTTCCATTGTGCTCTTTTTAAAGTTTTTAATATTGAGCTAACTTAATATTTTAACTAGAATATACATATATATATATAGTACTGTGACTAATTTATTTAAAAATTTGTGGTTATATTGATTATTTTATTGCAAAATGTGCTTATTTAGGTCTAAAGCAAATGGCAAATTGCTATAATTCTCTATCCATGTTGTGTAAGTAAAAACACTGTTGCTCCATCCTGTTATAAGGAATTTGGCCTTGCCTAAAGAGAGAACTGGCCTTTGTTCCTGGCTAATCTAAGAATCCTTGATATTTCCCAAGAGATGGGAATGTCTTTTTTATTCCTGGTGGGCATCTGGAACTATACTGGATGTTTTATGCTAACAAGGTGATTCATGATCAGCCCCTGAAGCCACAAGTTATCAGTTAGATGTCTGGAAGGGGTAAGAGGGCACTGAAGAGAGTTCGACCAAGGGTGCAATCACTTAATCAATCATGTCTGTGTAATAAAGCCTCAATAAAACTTTGGTCACCGGAGCTCAAGTGAGCTTGTCTGGCTGGCAATACCCTGTGTGTATAGTTACACAATGCAGATGGGATAAAGGAACATAGTCCGTGACTACACAGGGAGAAAGTGACCAGAAACTTCATGTTTGGTCTTTTCCCAGACTCTGTCTTTTCCTTTGATTGCTTCTAATTTGTGTCCTTATCTTTTAATATAATTTATGCCCTTATCTTTTAATAAACATAACTGTGAGTATAATAGGTTTCTATGAGTTCTGTGAGTCTAGTGGATTATCAATCCTGAGAGTGGTTGGGGGAAAATTCAAAACTTGCAGTTATTAGATGTCTTGAGCAGACTTAATCTTGTAGTTTAACACTGGCTTTAATCACCAAGCTAAACTGTTGAAAGGAAGTTCTTTTTTCATTTTAAATCTGTTATAATTGAATGAGTATTCAATGTAAGAATACAATTCTGTATTTATATTTGTAGAGAACTAACTGGTAGCTCTTGTTATGTAAGAATTCAGTATCTTCAACTGCTTGATTTCTAAAATAATGTACTTGATTTTCTTTTATGAAAATATTTTCACATGTTAAAAATTCTAACCGTTAAATATGTGTTAGGACCTAATTTATAATGTAATTGTTTAGATATAGTGTGTACGTAATAATTTTAATTAAGAAAACATTTTACATTTTTAAATCTTATCTGTGTAGCCAATGCATGTTTGTTTGTTTTATGTTTGGTCCACTAGTTTATTTCTCATGATGATGCACTGGTATTTTTACTAATACTCCCATGAAACTGCCTAACCAATTCTTAGATGTATTCTGATAGTGACTAGGAGCTAATAAATTCTGACAAAAATCAAAGCAATTATATTTACCTCGAACAAATGACATGTTAATAACATTTTAAACAATGAATTTTTAGATGAAGTGTGAGGAATATCATAAGCGATATCTTTAACATTAGTGAAATAGCAGGCCCTGGCCTGAAGACAGTGTTCCTACAAGCTGCTTGGAAGAATAGCACAATAAATTTAGGCTCCAGGGATCCCTGGGTGGCGCAGCGGTTTAGCGCCTGCCTTTGGCCCAGGGCGTGATCCTGGAGACCCGGGATCAAATCCCACATTGGGCTCCCGGTGCATGGAGCCTGCTTCTCCCTCTGCCTGTGTCTCTGCCTCTCTCTCTCACTGTGTGCCTATCATAAATAAATAAAAATTAAAAAAAAAAAAATTTAAATTTAGGCTCCATTGGCTATCATTTTAAGAAATTTAAGAGCATTAGATTTAGAAGATACTAGAAAGTAAGATGTTTCATTCTTTTTTATTTTATTTTTGAACTCAAAGTTGGTATAGTTTTTCAATAGTCAAAGCAAAATATTTTTATTTTTGAACGATCAAATTGTCCAGCCCCCAGTGTTGTTTTTCAGTCCAGATAGTGATCTTCAAATCTTTGTAGTGAGAGAAAGACAAATTGCTTCGATGGGAAGAGTTCCAGAAAATGAGCTACAATACTTGACCCAGTGTCAAGCTGGAGTCTGGCTGCTTTTTTCCCCCCGACTTTAATGACGCTAACCTTCAGTTATGATGGGGAAATATAATACACTCCTTTACAGAGACCTGTTCTTCTGAATCACAAATTCCAAATGTTATGCAAAAGAATTAATGTCTTAGCAGGAAAAAGATTTGAACCCTGCTGGCTTCTAGCCAAAAAGTGATCTATTCTATTAACATCAACAATTTGCAAGTTTTTGATTTCTAAAATGAGAATACAAAAGGCCTGACAGAAATATTTTGAGAACAAACACCTTTTCTAAAGTGACAAGAAATTACTAGAAGGCAAAGTAAGTTGGCTTTTGAATATGTGAAATAAAATGTTTCCTTTTGAAGCTAGATTTTCCAAAATATCAATGGTATGGTGAAGGATCAGTGATTTTCTGTTAGTTAAAATTAGTATTTAAAAACCCTTGCCAAACATGGCAAGAACAAGAGCAGATGGAGATAAGATGATGCAGAAACTTCTGCCTAAGCTCTTGGATGCATTAGCAAATAATCAAACATTTTAGAAAAATTGAAATATGTTCTGGTAAGAGATGTGGAAAAATGCCAATTTCTGGAGAACAACTAGGTTCTTTTCAGAGAAAGAAAACATATGAAAGAATTATTATGGTATTTTCCCTGGCACATTTGGTTTTAAAAATGTACTTCCATTTACTATGATAAAACAGAACATATTAAAATAGAAAAATAGCGGGCTAATAAAAACAGAAAATATAGCATAATACTAGTGGAGACAGGTTTTAAAAATTATCTTTAATTTATACTTCTGCTATTACCAACTCTGCTTTTCTTATTACATATACCAGTTTTCTGCTCACTAATGAAAGCAGCATATTTTTAAGTGATGATTTCTGTGCATATTTTTATTCTGTTTTCTGGTTATTTTTAATTTGGTGTTTTGCTTTGCTGTTAGTTTTTTAAGCTGATGACATGTCATCAATTATTTCTTGTTTTGCTTTCCAGACAAACAATGCAGTTATTTCCCAGTCCACAAAAATTATTCTCATAACACAGAACAAAGTGTCTTTACTCCATAAGTTTTTATGGAAGAATAACATGATAAATGAGTATTCCTGTAAACACTAATAACAGATAAACTTTTCTTACAATGCAATATGTAATATATGAAGAAATTACTGTATTTAACATTGAAGTATTTAAAAGCATGTTGAATTTTTCTATAAGACCAGATTAAAAATGGTATGAATGAGATCCTTTCCTAATTAACACATTAATGTTTCATATTATAAATTGTCTTCAACAACCTAAGAATCTGCTGGCACCATTGGAAAAAAAATAGCAACTTTACTTCATAAACACATCACTTGAAGAACCAAACACCCTTTTGGTTGTTAAAAGATTTGAAAAGCAGCCCTAAGAACAGATTTGAAAACAGGAAGCCAAAGTAGGGGGGACTTGTTTTTTCCAAATTCTCAGAATGTTTGCAAAATGGCACTAACAACTTCCAAATGAAATTTTTGGATCTTATTTTTCATTGGGAAATGGCTTGCAGTTTGGAGAAAACCAGTCATCTCATGAAATCAATAATTTTCATTACTGCTGAATTTGAAAATGTATAATGTTTGGGCTTTGAAACACTTCTAAATCATATTGCATATCATCTATCTGGACATGGGTTGACATACAAAATTTTAATTCCAGAAGACCCACTTTAACCCCTCTGATAGCTTAGGTTCCTGAAACCATTTCCCCCAATACACTGTCACAGATAGTGTTTTACCTAATTGGAAATTTTGACAATACCTACATTTTAGGACAATTTCTATAATAATCAGTATTAGTGTAATGAGAAATAAGACTTTTTCTCATTATTCATCATCCTATTTATTTAATAAGTAAATCCTGAAAATAACAAGACGTTTTTCAATCATTATTGACCAATGTTGTCTCTCACTCCATCTCCATCCAACAGAAAAAAGGAAAAGTGGTCAATATTTACTTTGAGAAATCTGTTTACTTAACTGTCTAAAGACATAGTCAAATTTAAAAAAAAGTACACACCTGAATATATCAATAAGTTAATAATCTTTTCATGAGAAAAAATGAGAGGAAATAGGGCAAATGATTTTGAAACCAATTAGAGAATTAGTTTTCCAGTAAGTAGAATATACATACTTATATACTCTTCTTTAGAAATTAAAATAAATTTCCAGAGTTTCTTGCAAATTTTCCACACACTGCTTTTAGTTGATAATCAGTAGGCAAGCCATTCATCTTTTAGATGAGAAATCTATTCTTAATAATAAATTACTGTAACTTAGAGGGGGAAGAGCCATACACAAAGAATAAATGAACCTCAAAGTCGTCATTATAGCTACAATCATGACATAGATTTCTCATTAATGACTTTCAAGTTTACAACTTCCCTTAAATAGAAATTTTATTCCTACATGCAAGCTGGAGAAAATAGTGATTCTTGAATGGGGACTTTCATTAGCTTTGGGCTTCCAGGCTGTAACCTTCCTTTCTATTATTATCTGATTATCCTTACAGGGAGTTGCCTTTCTTTTGCTTCCTATAATCTTGATAGAAGGATATTTTCTAGCTCCCTGCTATCACTGCCCACCTTTCACCTTAGAAGACAGGTGGGCATGTCCTTTTCCCTCTAACCACTTGAGCCCAGGACAGGCATGTGACCACCTGAAAATGAAATTCCTATCGATGAGGACCACTACATCAAAGACAGTAGTGACAATGGCAGGGACTAACCAGTCAAGATAAGCTGATTAGGCATTCCTCCCAGAGATGGCTGTTTCCCCCATAATCTCTGCTTCTTAGCTGATTCCCAGACCTAATTCTGCTAGCCTCCCAAATATTTTTCCGATTTCTTATCAAACTACCTATTTTGCTTAAATCATCTAGAGTTGATTCTTGTCACTAGGAAAGCTAATTATCTACACTAAAGTCAATTTATCTTTAAGTATTTCTTATTTTATTAAGACTTTTTTTGAGGGGTACCTGGGTGGCTCAGTTGATTAAACATTTGACTCTTGATTTTGTGATATTGAGTCCTACCAGTGTGGAGCCTGCTCAGGATTCTCTCTCTCTTCTACTCCCTCTGTCCCTCTCCCCTCCTTCTCTCTGTCTCTCAAAAAAAAAAAAAAAATTTTTTTTTGAAAGTGATCTGTATCAGTTTGTTTTTTGAGACCTGTACTATTTGGCCTGTAATTTTACCTGTTTCTTATACTCAAATTCCTGTTCCAAGATACTAGTGACTAAGCATAATATTAATAAGATTTCATTACATTTGGACACAACTCTTAAATTTTAAAATACATTTATACATATCCGTCATAAAAAAGGATGAGATCTTGCCATTTGTGACCTAGAGGGTATTATGCTGAGTAAAATAAGATGAACAGAGAAAGACAAATACCATATCATTTCACTTTTATGTGGAATGTAAAAAAAAAAAAACAAACAACAACAACAAAGCAAATGGATAAGCAAACAAATAGCAGAATCGGACCTATAAATACAGAAAACAAACTGATGGTTGCCAGAGGGAAGGAGGCTGACAGGAATTGGCAAAATGGGTGAAGGAGAGTGGGAAATACAGGCTTATCATTATGGAATGAATAAGTCAGAAGAGTAAAAGAAACAGCACAGGTAATATAGTCAATGGCATTGCAATAGTGTTGTATGGTGACAGATGGTACCTACACCTGTCCTGAGCATAGCAATTATATAGAGAGGCTGATCACTATGTGGCAGTCCTGAAGCTAATGTAAAATGTTACATAATTTTGTGTCAACTATATGCAACTAAAAATAAACAAACTTATATACGTAAATTGTTTTATCTTATCTGATCATCATAAAAGCCAAGTTTTCAGCAGAACTAGGGTTATACTTCTATCTTATAGATGGACTGTTGATTAAGGATAAGCAGATTTCTAAATCTAAACACTGCTAGAACTTTAAGCCAAGCTTTAAACTCCATATTTGTTATTATTTACTATATAATACACGCCTCCCATTATTGTAGAAGGACTAAGTAAAGAGCAAGAGGGTGGAACATATTACTATGTATTTATGTATTAGTGGTGTAGTCACTAACTCCAATATGTGTGTATGGTGGGGGGGGTATCTTTTCACACCATCAAGCATGCTTAGGATACCAGCTGGATGTCCTACAATTCAATTCAGTTCTGACACTATCTACCAGGATATAGCATCAGATTCCACCAATCTCAACTCCAGGTTATTGCCTGTGCTTCGTAAGCAGAAAGTTTGGGGTCCCCAGAAAAATAAAGACATATACAGCTTTCTTGACATAAAAATAGTCTTTTTGGCCCACAGCCATCTTGTGACAGAATGTAGGAAGAGTCACTATCAGGCTAGGAGATAGCTTAATCATAGTCAAAAGTGAAGAATGACCTCACTCACACTCTTGAGTTATCTTTGCAGGATCTAAGCCCCTTTGAACACTTGGATATCAGGCCAGTTAGAGCCAGAGAATTGATGATGCTGACATTTGCAGGTCCTCATGACTTTGACCTGGACTCAGTCTCCTTAAGATGACTTTTGCTCCAGGTCCATGCAGATTCCCCATTGTGCAAGCCCCTTCATGAATATGTATACATACACTTAGCTTAAAACTTCTCCAACTTTGTTGCTGGGGAGACACTACCTAGGGAAATATCCTTGGTTTTCTCCTTTACTTGCCACAAGTAAAAACCTTCCTTTTCCTATTCTTTGGTTTAGTTGTGTCTTTTGGCTCAGCACTCACCAAGAGGTGAACCCAATTTTGGTTACAACTTCCAAACTACTGGCTACAAATTGTAGGATCCAACAACCCTCTCCAACTCAGAATGCCAACCACATGTCCAGGTTGTTACCTGTACTTCTGACCAAGTGGCTATGAATCAAATACTTCCACAAACCCCTCCTTGGCTTCAATTAATTTGCTAGAGGAGCTCATGGAACTCAGAAACCCATTCATTCATTAGACTACTGATTTATTATAGATATTATAGCATATGAATCAATAGCCAGATTAAAAGGACAATGTCTCAAACAAAGGAACTCCTGTCCTTGTGGAGTTTGGGACCTGGCACAGTGACACATGGAAGTGTTCTGGTTCCCCCACCTGGAAGCTCTCAGAACCTTCTCTCTCTCTCTCTCTCTCTCTCTCTCTCTCTCTCTCTCTCTTTTATGGAGGCATCATTACATAAGCATGAGTGATGAAATCATTGGCCATTGGTGACTGATTCTATCTGTAGCCTCTTTCCTGGAAGTCAGGGGGAAACACTGAAGGTTTCACCCTCTTAGTTGGGTTTCCCTGGCAACCAGCACCCATTAGGTGCTTTCTGAAAGTCATACATTAACTTAAAATCAGTCGTAGAAAGGGGCTTGAATAAAAAATACCCATTTCACTTTTATGGTTCTGAGTGATTTTAGGAACTGAGGACAAGAGACCAGATTTGACAAAAGATACTCCTATTCTTCTTACCAGTCAGGAGATTCCAACAGCTCTGAAAGCTGTGAGCCAGGAATCATACAAAAAACACCTGGAAAAAAGAAAGAAGAAAGAAAGAAAGAAAGAAAGAAAGAAAGAAAGAAAGAAAGAAAGAAAGAAGAAAGAAAGGAAAGAAAGAAAGAAAGAAAGAAAGAAAGAAAGAAAGAAAGAAAGAAAGAAAGAAAGAAGAAAGAAAGGAAAGAAAGAAGGAAGGAAGGAAGGAAAGAAAGAAAGAAAGAAAGAAAGAAAGAAAGAAAGAAAGAAAGAAAAAGAAAAAGAAAAAGAAAAAACATCTGAATGGGGATGCCTGGGTGGCTCAGGGGTTAAGCATCTACCTTTGGCTCAGAGTGGGATTCTGGGATCCTGGGATCCTGGGATCGAGTCCCATGTTGGACTCCCTGGGGGAGAAGGGCTTGCTTCTTCCTCTGCCTATGTCTCTGTCTTTCTCTCTATGTCTCTCATGAATAAATAAATAAATAAAATATTTTTAAAAAACTGAATGGCCAAATATTATTTCTAATCCTATTTAATATTATACTATGAAACAAAGAAATAGGAAAAAATAGGGGGAAGTCCATAGGCACTGTTTTGGGATAACTGGTTTAAGGTTGCGTAGAACAATATCAAGGATTAAGTAAGAAAGATTAAGTGTCAAGAAGAAATCTACAATGGTATCTATTTCATATCCTACAAGATCTAACAGAAACCTCGGTGGAGTCTGGGAATCCCCTGCCCCCAATGTCTTTTTCTGGGACACTCACTCTGGATAAATGTAAGAAGAGTTCTAAGGCTGCTGGCCACCGAAGTCTTAAACTTCGTTTCCTTAGTTGACCTCCTGGCTAGACCCTATTCACTGTGTTAAGGGTAGGCTATCTGAGTGGATATTAATGGACAGTGGCTAGCACAAAGAAGTATTTTAACTGAACTTATTGATTTTAATAATTGGTATTTGTAAGCTCTCAAATAATATTCAAATAAAAAATATGTAACCTACGTCCTCAAGGAGGCTCCTTTCTAAACAACTGCCAAAAGACATAAGGAGAAATGAAGGGTGTGACAATGTCTATATGAATCAGAATTATATTTGGATTTATGAGGTCAATTATTCACCTGCTATTTCTATTTGAATGAGCTTACACAGGGAAATGTAGGAATAAGTTGAACTTATGGTGATGAGCAGAGGAGCAGATAGGGTCAGAAGGAGCACAGTGATCCATGTGTGAAGAGCCAACAGGTCCCAAAGGCTAATGGATCTAGCATGCTCCAGGGCCAGCTGATAACATTATGTATCCGGCACCACTCTCTGAAGACCTTGCACATTGTGTAAAAGGTGAATGCATTGCTGGACAAAATTCCAAGTGGAACAGTGTACACTGACTCTCCTAAGGGTACATTTGAACTTTTGGTCAAAGGACAGGCCAGTGAATTCTGGAGGAAAAGAGCATAAAACATAAGAATATTTTTGTTCTAAAGAGTATACAGTCGAGTCATGCTGTAGTGCGGCTGGTCATATTGTACTTCTCATAATATTTTTCTAGTATAATTTGCTATTTGAGTGCTGTTTTTCTCTCTGAAATATGGAAAACTTGGATCCTTCTTGACCAAATTACTATAAACAACGACAGACTTATTGGACCTTACATAATGACATTCGCACATAACAAAATTCAGCTCTAAGTGGAAGATGAACACTTACAGGAGACAAAATTTAATTTTTCCTCCTGCATGAATTGTACATGCCCACAATCCTCACACCACTTTTTTTTTTTTTTTCCTCTCCAGAGCTCAACTTAGCCTCTCACTCTATGGTTGCTTACTGCTATCATGATGATCAAACAACAAGCCACTGGAAGGAGGAAAGAAAATGGTCAAAGAGTAACCACATCACATCAACTTATAGTAGTGCCAGAGTAACATAAAACAGTTCCACAGAGTTGTATAATTTTTGACCTGGATTTATTCTTAAATACTACATGATACTGATCTCTTTGCTTTCACCCTGTGGTGAATTCTAGTGCCTGGAAAGGACTTTTTTCTCTATTTCCCTTTGGTGTTATGTTCTGTTTATCTAAATAGCACAAGCACAAAACTAAAAGGATTATATTAGTAGAGATGAGGTTTTAAGCATTTGTTATTCATGCTTTCAGAGCCAGCTCTACAGGGAATTAAGGAACAATACATTTTAAGTGGTTAGTGTTGTTTATTTTTGTAAGATCCAGCTTATAGGCCCAATCTTGATTAATAATTAGAATAGTAGAATATTATTTGTCACAAGAAAACTTTCTACTAAGAATAGTTATGCTAGGTTAGGACGCTCTTGCGTCTCATTCATGGGCCTCCTCTATTTTACTTCAATCCAAGAATCCAAGTGTCAGATTTCACCATTGCAGTATGGATGTATTGTGTTCTTTTGGTTTGTGACATAATTAGATGGTATTTTTATTGGTGGGCCAGGATATGATTGAATAATTCTTTGGTCCAGCCACTCCTTGACATATTGAAATTATAAAGGAAACATGTACTCAATGGACCACAGCTCAAAAAGAAAAATGTAAATCCCACTTGATTAGTAGCTTTGATTGGGTTCCAAATCCTCACAGCGTGATCTCTATTCATAAGTAGTATGTGTCCTAACCCCAAGATTCTGAATGACTGACTTTTTCTCTACCTTGAACTCAAACAAAATATTAAGATCTTGGCACCTTGCAACCAGCTCTAGGATAAAGGAGGCCATAGTGCTGAGAAAACAAGTTGAGATGAGATATGACGAAAAATTCAGTGAAATTATGTTTATTTGAGTATTATTTTATAATTATTACATTTGAAGAGTATACCATAAGTAACTTATGGAACTTTATGTGTAAATGTGAAAGAGTGAGGAAGATGAAGGTCAGAGGAGAAATGCTTTAAGAATACAATGACCAGGATGCCCAGGTGGCTCAGTGGTTGAATGTCTGCCTTTTTGGCTCTGGTCGTGGTCCCCTGGTCCTGAGATCGAGTTCCACATCAGGCTCCCTGCAGGGGGCCTGCTTCTCCCTCTGCCTATGTCTCTGACTCTCTCTGTGTGTCTCTCATGAATAAATAAATTTAAAAAAAAGAAGAATACAATGACCATCCCCACAAAAGCATAGTCAGATCAAGGTCAAAGAATGAGATCAATATTATTAGTGATTTCTCCTTCTCCAAGGACTTAATCAATTAAGCAGATACTGCACTCGAGTTTTATTTATTGAGCTAGCATTGATTTTTAAGTCTAATAACTCTAGCCCTAAATTCTTTTCATGTTAGATTTTTAAGGTATTTTTTTGGCAACAATAATGAATAAAAGTGTAAACTTGTAACTGTATCATCTAGTAACTTTTTTTTTTTTTTACAAAATTACTACATTCAAAAAAACAAAACAAACCCAAAATTACTACATTCATATTAACCATCACCAAGATTAAGAAAATAGGAAAGTACATGGACTCAGAAATCCTTCCTTGTGCCTCTGTACTGTCAAAAACCTGTCCTAAGTTACCACTATTCTGCTCTCTAATGTAATAAATTAAGTTGATCTAACATTGATCTTTATAAATTGAATTGCATATATACTGTCTTTTGCCTTTCACTAAGCATGTATGTGATATTCTTGCAATATATTTGTTATTGTTGTTGTTGCAAAACAATATTTCGGCCATTTTCATTGCCATATAGTATTCCATTTTCTAAACATACCACAGATGCTTTGTTTCTTTTCATAGGTGATAGACATGGGTAGAGTGTTAGAGCCATTACAAATACTGCTGCTAGGATATTTGTACATGTCTTTGGAAGTTCAGATGTATTTATTTCTATTATGTGAATATAGAGAAGTGGAATTCATAGGTCAAATATTACATGCTTAGCTGTGATATTTGTAACCATGGATGCATGGGTGGCTCATTTGTTTAACTGTCGGACTCTTGATTTTGGCTCAGGTCATGATCTCAGGGTTCTGGGATGAGGCCAGTATAGGATTAGGTATTTTGTTTGCTGTTGACATGTAGAAATAAAATTGGTATTTATAGATTGGTCTTATAGTTAATAAAATTCTGAAGTTCAGCTCTTTTTTCTATAGTTTACAGATTATTTTGAATTTTCTTCTTAACATATAGTATCCAAATAATAATTTAAAAAAATTCTTCCTATCCAATCATTATGCTGTTTATTTTATGCTTCCTTAATGCATTAGTAAGGTCCCACTGGTACAGTGATGAATAAAACTGCTAATAATGGTCATCCTGTTTCATTTCTAAGGGTACAGAGAGGGAATATGTCATCACTTCACTACTAAAGTATGCATTCCATGTTTTTCTTATAGATGACCTTTATTAAATTAAGGAAATTATCTTAGCTTTTCCGCAATGTTGATTAGTTTTTATATAGCAAGCAAATTTTTTTAAAAAGATTTTATTTATTTATTCATGAGACACAGAGAGAGAGGTAGAGACACAGGCAGAGAGAGAAGTAGGCTCCTCTCAGGGAGCCCAATGTGGGACTTGCTCCCAGGGCCCCGGGATCACGCCCTGAGCCAAAGGCAGATGCTCAACTGCTGAGCCACCCTGGCACCCCAGAGCAAGCAAACTTATTCCACATGTTAATATATTGTAATATTTTATCTTCTTAACATATTTCTATATTTTATTTGCTAAATTTTGCTTAGATGTTTTACATATTTGCTTATGTTTTTTGCATCTTTGTGTCATCTTTCTTTATATTATTTTTGTTAAAGCCTGAATTTTAACTTTATTATAATGTCCTTATCAGGTTTGGAATGGAGATTTTGTCTACTTTATCATTCAGTTTATGGATCAATCCCTTTTTTATATTATAAAGATATATATATGATTGATATATATAAAGAAGATATATATATGATTGATAGTATTCCTTCCTAATACTATCCTAATACTATTACAAGAGTCTTCTGGTGAAACTATTAAGGTTTCTTTTTCCCCCTATGGCACTTTTAAGTTATTGATTATATCTCTTTAAGAGACAGAGGACTATTCAAATTTTATATTTCTTCCTGAATCAGTTTTAGGGAGTAATATTTAATAGGGAATTTATTTCCTTTAACTTTTCAGTTTTGCTAGGCAAAGAAGTGGTAATCATATCCTAATATGAGCTCAATATAGTTTTCATAGCAGTGTTCTTTTCTTTCCCATTACTGATATTGCATTATTTTCTTTTTTCTCTTTTAACATTTCCTAAGGGTTATTCAACCAACTTTCGTCTCTGTGATTTAATAACATATTTGTTTTATATTTTGTTAACTTTTGTTCCTAATTTTAATAATCCTATTCGGTGAGGCCAAGTGTAAGCCATCAATGTTGAATAAACCCCAAACAATATCATAGTCTGTAATGTATAGTGCAGATAAATGCCATCACTAAAAATTTATGTAGAAATAATGGACTCATGATGCCTTAGTTTACTTCACCTCCTGACCCTTATAGAACCAGATGGATATTGGAGACTGGCCGTAGACTGTCTCAAACTCATCTAGTAGGGCCCTAATCATAATCACTGTGACAGATGTGATATGTTTTGTAGAGCAGTTTTAGTAAGGTCTCAGATAGTGATATGAAACCACTGATTTGATGAATGTTCTTTGCCATCCTAATCTGAAGTGTGTTGGTAGTTTTCATTAACCAAAAAAGGACAACAGTATACACTTATATTTTTGCTTCAAGATTATGTACATCCTCCCAACATCTTTCACTCTTTCACACTACAGTCTAAAAAAATCTAGACTATCTTGACAGTCTCAGAATATCACATTGATTCATTTTATCAATTAAGTTGATATAATTATATCAGTTAAGTTGAATGAAAAAGAGGTGATGAGTAGCTCAGAGAACTTGGTAAGACACATGCATTCTTAAGGGCAAGAAATAAAAATGGTAAAGATTCAGGAGACTGTCACATCCATAAAAATTTAAGTGTCTGGTGATCTTGAGATTGGCAAGACGCATCCTTCAAAGTAAAATGTAAATTACTAAATCTTGTAATTCCTAAACCAAAGAACAAAACACAACACCAGGTGAGCTTCATTAGTCTTTTGGAACCAATATGTTCTATATATAGGGAAACTTATCTGCCCAATATTATGGATGACACAAAAATTATCTGGGGAAGGGGGGAGTGTTGCAGGAGGTCTAAAGTATCATCCAAGCCACTTTGCAACTTAAGCCAACTAATTTTGCAGACCCTAAGATTTTTGAAGTATTAACTGTGAGAAAAGATGCCGTGTAGAGCTTGTACCAAGCTTTAGTCAGAGAATGCAAGGCTTTTGTGGAAGACTATGCCATCTGCAGTGGAAAGTTATATAACTTGTGAAAAACAATACCTTTGTGCTACCAAGCAAAAAAGAGAAAAAGTCTTTAATTATGGGATTCCAGGTAACCTTGCAGCAAGAATTGTCTATCATAAGTGAGGTTCCATCAGACTAGCAGAGACATAGCTTGAGCAGGTCCACATACAATCCATTGTATGAAAAAAGTGGTGCATCTAAAATCAAGCTGTAGCTGGATCAGGGGTCATAAGCAAGCTGTGTAAGCACCAAGATTAGACCAGTGCTACATAAGCATCCTTCCATTTATTCAGGCCTATGACCAGATTAAAAAGATCTATGACCATATAATAGAGGACAAAAATGCCCAATTTTGGTTAATATATCTGTCAATTCAATATACAGGTTTAGATCAGTAATCTATGCTCTTTTCACTAAAAAGTATCATTTTACATAATTATGAGGGGAAAATCCTCTGAATAATTAGAGCTTCCGGTAGTACAATAGCATTTATTGATTTATTGATTGATTAATTGATTGAAATAAGAGGTCTAAAATTAAAATATATAGATAACCCTGAGCAGTGGTAAAATGGATTGGCTGGCTGATCAGAGACCCAAAAGATTGGAAAGTAAGTATGAGGAGATCTAAAGTAGTGGCTTATGGGTATATCCATGAAATAAACAAGAAATGTAAAGATATTTGCCCACGTCTAGAGAGCATCCACCAAAGGAGAGGTACTAAACACCAGCGTACAGCCAATGACCCAACCAATTGTTGTCAGCCAGTTTTTATCTTTGTCTACCATTGGGACATGATGGGCACATAAATGATGTGGTCATGGTGTCAGAAATGGAGGCTAAACACAGAATTAAACAGATCTAGCTGTTGTCATCACAGAATTTCAAATTTGCCAGCAATAAAGAATTTTGTTGGGCTCTCAATAATAAACTCTCCCTTTAGAGGACCACACAGCCATGTATCAGGAAGTTGGCTACTTTGGGCTTCTTGTATCATGGAAGGATCAGAGGTTCCTTTTCACAGGAATAGATACATTTTTCCATACATAGGTTTGTTTTTCCTGATTTCAGGGCCTCAATCAGCACCACTATCTAATGTTTTATTTAGGATTTGACCTATCAGCTTGAGATCCCACATAATGTCACAATAGACTAGGTAATCTACTAGATGAAAGGAGATGCAAACATAGGCCCATGACCTTACGATCACACCACAAAAAAAAATGGTGGCTTAAAAAAAATTGGTGGTTTGATAAAATGTTGGAATTGTTTGTTAAAGGCACAACTGGAGTGCCAACTTGGAGGTGATGCGGTACCACCCTATAGGATATAGGATACATAATGAATCAAAGGTCTGCATATGGCTCTGTGTCTCTAATAAGAAGACAATGGTCTGGGAACAGACAGTGTAAGGAGGAATTGTCACACTTTTTAGTTGACCCATTTTGAGCTCCACAATGTGGGAGGTCTTATTCTAGGAGATACAATAAGAATATCATTGAATCATAAAGTGAATCTGTCACCTAGGTATTTTGAGCTCCTTGCTGCTCATGGACCAATAGTCAATAAAGGGAGTCATTTTCTTGGGCAGTGATATTAACCCTGATCATAAATGGATGGGTACAGCCACCCCATCCTGAGAAGGACATTGTGATCAGGCGGTCAGACCTCTCCAAGATGCCTGGCTGGGTCACACTACCAGTTAAGCTACTACAAAGAAACCTAGAATAGATAATGGAGTAGGAATACAATGAGTTTCAATTGAAGATTCCAGACTGAGGTGGTAGGAACTTTGGTTCTTCTGACTAACAGCCCATTTCTAAATCTCCCCTGAAGAATACAGACCTATAGGAGGACTACTTGCTCTGTGCTTATGAAGAAGTAGCTCTAAACTGCATGTAAGTTGAACTATCTGGGTGGCTGAGCGGTTTCAGCCTAGGGTGTGATCCTGGAGACCCAGGATCGAGTCCCACATCGGGCTCCCTGCATGTTTCTCCCTCTGCCTATGTCTCTGCCTCTGTGTGTGTGTGTGTGTGTGTGTGTGTGTGTGTGTGTGTGTGTGTGTCTCATGAATAAATAAATAAAATCTTAAAGAAAAAATAAGTTGAACTACGCAAGAAAAGGAGACGGACTTCCCAGACCCTCCTCAATGAAGGACTTGTTCACTAACCGTGGGAATACTGTCGGTGGATATCTCCTACTTGTCTCCTACTCATTCATTGACAAGTGGCTACACTTACCGTGGCTGCCTTGCCTTCAGAGAATCAGCAGACCTAAGGTAATGCCCTTCCCAGAGCAGCCCGTGTCCAGTGATTAACAAACACAGTGGTAGAGATCCAATCATTTTGGCTTCAGACAGAACACTAACGATCCTTTCTTATCCCAGAACTTCCTACTGGTTTAGCTAATGCTTTGTCCAGACAGCTTTGCATTTTGACTATTTCATCTGACATGCCCTGCTTCTACCACTTTCTTTTCATAGGTGTCATCCTTGCAAATATCTTGTATCCCAAACTCCATCTCAGTGTCTGGCTCTAAAGGACCCATGATACAATGTTCTGAACCCAGGAGATTACTAGCATCTCTAAACCTCTTCTCTAAAAATTCTCAAAATCTCTGCCTCTTCTTGAGTTTTCTCTTTGCCTTTTTTTTTCCTTCTCTTTCTATTTTTTTCTTTTCTTTTTTTTTCTTTTCTCTTTGCCTTATACAGAATAGTAAATACTTTGAAGGGAAATAAGGCATAAAATGTCAGCCTCATCATAAAACCTACTTCTCCCTTGGACCTTGCTCTCTCAAATTCTGATCACCCTGACTGCTTCTCCAGGCCTTCAGATACTAACTTTTGTATTTTATCTAGATTTTTTAGTTGTTCTCAGTGGGAAGGTCAATGAAATACAAGCTACCACATTCTAACTTTTGTATTTTATCTAGATTTTTTATTTGTTCTTAGTGGGAAGGTCAATGAAATACAAGCTACCACATTCTCTAAGTCAGCTTAGGATACCAGAAAACAATCCCATGGACTGGGTGGCTTAAACAATGTAAGTTTATTTTCTCACTGTCCTGGAGGCTGAAAGTTCTGGTGAGAATACTTTTCTTGACCTAGGGACAGAAAAGTTTTCCCTTTTCTTCTCTTTTAGGTTTTTTGGTTAGTCTAATAATGAAATCAACACAGCACAGATTAATAGGCGAAAAACAAATTTTGTGCATATTGAGGACCTATCAAAATGTGAATCTTCCTGACAGCCAGTTAATTGAGGGTTATATGCTATTCTGAGCTAAGGAGAAGGGGATAAGGATCTTGGGCTTCAAAGGGGAGGAAGGCAATTTTACAGAAACATGAGAAGAGCAGATGTTCAGTAAACAAATGACTGCCATGCCAGGCAGATAAATCTTTCTGACATACAAAGGTCATCTCTGGTAATAGCTCTTTCTTTGGGATAGGCTGCTCCCTCTCTAAATTATTTTAGGAAGTTAAGGGGGAAGTAAAAAGCTCTTCCTGAGTCTTCTTGGCCCAGATTATCTTTAGCTCCAAATAATCCATGTGCCAAAGTGGCACATTCTGGGGTGGCATATTCTGTTCCCTGTCATTGGCTTGCAGGAATTGCCTTATTTCTGTGTCACATGGCAGAGAGAGTAAGAAAGCTCTGTGGCATCTCTTCTTATAGGGGCACTAATCTCATCATGAGAGTCCTACTTTTCTGAACTTGTCTAAACCTAATTTCTTCCCAAAGGACCTGCTTCCAAATACCATCACATTGGGGGTTAGGACTTCAATATATGAATTTGGTGGGAGTGAGAGGATATAGTTTAGTTCATAGCATGTGTCATAAACATAAGTAAATTATGGCTATTTCCTGTACTTAACAAATATATGCAAATATATTTTTTAAAGGAAATAGTTGTTTAAAAGTTCCCCAACTCTCCCACTCCCACTCCAACTCATTTCTAAGAGGAAAATAGTATTTTAATTGTTTCACGTGTTATTTATTTCTATACTTATATATTAAATACGAAGCCATTATAACTTGTTAGGAGCTCTTATATTTAATTTTATCAATTTTAACATTGCCTATTGACTCTCTGATGGTGAATAAGAATACAAGTTTACTTATATGTAGAATCTTTCATCCTGCCAATGTAATTATCTTTCAAATTGTATTAAATTTGTATTTAATATTTTAACTACTATGTATGTAAATATTGTTTATGGTGGAGCCAAGTGCTAAACTGTTTATCATTTCTCATATCACCTTTTTATTTTAATTTAATGTCATCTTCCTTATGTTTGTTCATTATTATTTCACATCTGAATATTCTTTCAACACACTCCAAAAGCTCCAAAAATTCATCTCTATTTTGATGTGTGATGAAGGTAATTTTGATAATTTATCAGTTCTATTTATTTTTTTCCTGGAGACAATACTCCAGGAGCCCTCTGACTGGCTACTCTCTTTTAATCTCTTTGTTCAACAGACCTTTCACACTCACCCTGGGCTTGCGTATTACCATCCTGGTGTTGGATCTCTCATTTCATGCCTTCACTTGTATCTTCCCCACAGTTTTTCTAGCTTTTGCTGACTATCCAGTCACAAAGCCAACGCTACGTATTTTAGGTTTTTGTTATGTAATTAACCCCATTTATGGTTACCAATTCTTCTATCAGTTAGCTTTTATATAACAAATTGCCACAAAACTCAGTGGCCTACCTCCTGTTTATGTAGAATTTTAAGAATAGGGAGGTTCTGGTCTGGGCCAGCTCCACAGTATCTACTTGGCTGTCACATATATTTTGGTTAGCTAGTTCACTAGCTAGTGGCTGGTGTTCTCAGATATCTTTCATCACTTGTCTGTTGGGTTGCAAGTTGTCAACCAGGTAGCTTTAGTTCTACTCTGTGTAGCTAGCTCAGATTTGTTCACCTGGAAGTTACAGAGTTATAAGTGCAGCAGCACAAGAGCAAGTGCCAGTGAACATAAACTTCTGAGACCTCTGCTTGTCTCATATTTGTCAGAATTAAACTGGTCAGAATATATTGTATGGACATCTCAGAATCAAGGGGTCATGGGAAAGGAAGAATTTGGAGTCCTATTTGCAATCTATCACTCTCTCTTCCATAACAACACAGTTTCATACCTAATCAAAATTCCAGCCTCAAACCTTATAAATCATCTGATACTATCCACCTACCTATTTATTTATTTATTATTTGTTTATGTGTTTATATGTAAGTTAAATAGCTTATAATTGGTCAGGCACTATATATATATAATTATTTACCCTCTAATTGTCACATATCTAGGAGGTAGTTCTATTAATATTTCCAAATAAGAGATGAATCTGTGCCCAAAGAGATTAAGAAGCATGCCAAGTATCTGAAGGTAGGCTTCTGGGTCTCAAGTCCATGTTGTTCATTGTGGCCTCAGAGTGTACGCTTTGGGCCACCCCACCGTGCTGCCTGCCAAAATTACATTTAATCTCTTGCTGATTTTTTATTTGAGAATTATTTATCTTTGAAATGTATTTATCACTCCTTTCTTTTCTGTACCATTTCTCTATTTTTCCTATAAAAAATGAAAAAAACCACTTATGAACTTATGATGAGCTACAATAACTATCGTCTAATACTCTAGTACCTTCCATTCCTCCAAAACTATATGACTTTTCTCAGTTTCTTCATATTGGGAGCTTAGTCATAAAATTAGCCTTTTCCCTGGGTTAACAGGGACTTAACAACTGAAATACAAGGACATGGTATTCCTTACCCCTCTATAAATCTTTTCCATATTTCAAGCTTCAAAAGCTTTTCTTTTTCAATTTTTTTTATTTTTTTATTTATTTATGATAGTCACACAGAGTGAGAGAGAGGCAGAGACATAGGCAGAGGGAGAAGCAGGCTCCATGCACCGGGAGCCCGACATGGGATTCGATCCTGGGTCTCCAGGATCGCGCCCTGGGCCAAAGGCAGGCGCCAAACCGCTGCGCCACCCAGGGATCCCAAGCTTTTCTTTTTCAAATGGTCACCTCAGATATTTTGTCTTTGTATATCTCCATCTCTCTTGAAGCAAGCTGAATTTATATTAATCAATACTACTCTTGAAAAATAATTTATAGTCCTGAAAATTACTTTCTTACTTTAAGGATATATATATTTCAAAATAAAATTTAACTTAATATCATCATCAAAATTATTTCTTTGTTAGTTGAGTATTTTTTCTTTGCTGAATATTACAAAAGAGAAATTATACTGTGAGTACCAGGGTAAGCTAAAAGCATAAAACTTATGAAAAAATTTACCCCTAGTACATGACATGGAAAAAGTTGATTTTCAAGTCTTGGTCTTGTAGAGAATTACTAAAAGTAACTCCAGGAAGTAGTTAAGATTTCTAATATAACTGAAGATGAAGAAAAATGTGTGATTTATTTAAAGGAACAATATCATTCTAGGAGCAGGGAAACAGGAAGAAAAGTTTCACAGCTGTGGCTAGGCATATTTTAACCAGTGTGGTGAACAGAGAAATAGATAGTAAGAGGATAAGAAGAGGTTATATATAGGCATTTATAAAGAGTATCCCAGGTCTAAAGACAGTTCAAATGAAAGACTGTAGTTACCACTGTTTGTTAATCTTTAGTTATTTCTTACTTCCCAGCTGAATCCTTACTGTTACAAGTAGGAGAGACAGAGGCAGAGCTAATACATTTAATTTTAAAAGACTCCAAAAACTGATCTGATAAAACAACTTCTTTTAAACTTCATAAAAAAAAATGTGTTGCCCTAATTTTCAAATTTGTTTCTATTAGAAATAAATAAACGCTCTATCCATTCAAGAAACTCCCCTTTTACTCTGAATCTTAGAAAATTCTCTTTGACCCCTAATTTGCCAGTGTTATAACCCCATAGCTTTCTCTCTCAGCATAGGATTTCTAGCTCAATCATCACAAGATGTACCGCAGTAGCAGTAGAATCAACCAGCCCCAATTATACAGGACTCACCAAGCAGACAACATGACTGAATGGGATCTGATGTTATAACATAGGCTTCTTAATTAAGAGATCCAGAAATCCTACAGATGTATCATAGCAGGCTTAGGCCATACTGGACTTCATAATAAGGTAGAACAAATATTGGGAAGGTAGTTCTAGCTATAGCCTTGGAATATCCTAATTTATATTCTATTCTTCCTTTTACTTGGTTATGAAAGCTCAAATAAAGTAAGCTTTATTTCTCTAGTCCTAAATGTTCTTCTGTGAAAAATTTGGAGGTGATGATATGGACATAGAGGGATACTGCAATTGCTAAGAGCTATAAAATATGAAAATTGCTAATGAATAAGGCATAGAGGTCATTGTGTTATGTGCCCAAATTATCCCTCAGGAATTAAAGATCTATGCCCCCAGCTACAGTCCTCAAATATTATCTTTCCCCAGGAATTTCCCTAAGCTAAGGAGAGCCATCTCAGCCTTGTCTAAGATCTTAACCTTTCCCAGGGCAGCTGGCATCGAATGACTGCCAAATATGGAGTATAAGCTCCAGAACAATTGGCAATTGTGAAGTAGTGGCAAAATATTTGGTTAACATGTCTCTCAGAGTATGTGGGGAAATAGATGATTTAACACATAAATCTGAATCTCTAGAGGAAGAGGTATAAAATAGAATGCCAGTAACATCCACTGATGGTCATTGGCAAGATATTACAGAAAGCTTTATCACTGGGGTCCTGTGGATACGGATCTTGTCCAAGTCTACTTCTGCCGTAGTTCCCTCCATTCTTTCTAGGCCAACATGAGAGATTTCAGGTCCATTTAGCTTCACATGTTTGATTCCCTCCACCTAATCCATCACCATATTCTGCTTCTCATCTTTCGAAATGTCTTAGCTTTTCCTTTTTGGCTGAGAAACCAGTCATCCATTGAGAAAGCAGCAGAGTATAATGGTAAGAGCATAGATTTGAAGTCACAGAAAAGAGGGTAAAAATCCCAGGTCCGCCTTATGTGGCCTTGGGAAAATTCTAAAATGTTTCTAACCCTCAGTTTATTATTTTTAAATGGGAATAATCATCTCTGCCTTTCTGAATTTTAGAAAACATTAAAAAATAATATATTTTGCATGTACATGTGCTCAATCACTGCTTAATACTAAATCAATTATAGCTATATAATGACACAATGCATTTATTCATTCCTGCTGTCCTGTTCAAACGCTTGTCAGACAGAAGCTCCTACCTGACCATTCTGTCTTCACTTCCTTCCCATCCACTTCATTTTATCATTTTATATCAAATAACACCACTTTATTCAAATTTCATATCTATGTATATAAATACTAGCTGAATTTTGTTTTGTTTTTTAAATTTTTCATATTAAAACAACAAAGATCCGGGATGCCTGGGTGGCTCAGTGGTTGAGTGTCTGCCTTTGGCTCAGGTTGTGATCCCGGGGTCCTGGGATCGAGTCCTGTATCAGGCTCCCCGCAGGCCGCCTGCTTCTCCCTCTGCCTATGTCTCTGCCTCTATCTCTCTCTCTCATGAGTAAATAAAATCTTTTAAAAATGTAAAAAATAAAACAATTAAGATCTGGGGCAGCCCCGGTGGCTCAGTGGTTTAGCGCCGCCTGCAGCTCAGGGTGTGATCCTGGAGACCTGGAATCGAGTCCCACATCAGGCTCCCTGCATGGAGCCTGCTTCTCCCTCTGCCTGTGTCTCTGCTTCTCTCTCTCTCCTCTCTGTGTATTCTCATGAATAAATAAATAAGATCTTAAAAAAAAAAACAATTAAGATCTGTATTTAAAATTAGGGATAAATTGTCCTGTTTAAGACACTGCCAATTTAATTTACTTTGCAAATTATATATTGATAATTATCGTTAATATAGTTATAATTATAAGATTGTAATTTATATTAATAATTATAGATAGTTACATACTTGGGTAAAAAATAATATAATATTTCCTTAAATCTATATGAATTTAAGTTAGTATGGAAGATTTGTGATCGGAGAAATTAATTTTTTTAACTTAAATCTGCATCAACAGTTCTTTTTTTTTTTCAACTTTTAAAACTCAACAATTGGGAGGCAAAAAGTTTATTTAAATAATTAGGATACAAAGCCACAATGATTTTCTTTCATACAAATTATTATGCCAATTTTCGAATTTATTCATGTTCTATGAGGAAAAACATAGAATCTTATACAACTTTGCTTATGGAACTAATTTTGATTTCTGTTAACATGCTTGCTTCCATTGACAGGTCAAATGAAAAATAAGATAGTGAATAAAATGCGTTTTATTTTGTCTTAAGGGAAGCTCTTCCAGATAAGAGAAATATTTGAGATTTCTACTTAACTTCAGTTATATCAAAACGTTCTATTTATTTTTTTTCCATTCCTTAGCACACAATTTTAACTGAAATGGAACAGTTATAATGATTTCTTACACTGGTAAGTGCTTTGCAATTTACAGTGTGTCTTCATCTTCATTGCGTTTTTCAAATCTTTACAATAATGCTAGGAGAGAAGTCAATAGAAAAAAAAGAGTGACCTCAAAGAGGTTAAATTATTATCAGAGATCACACAATTAGGGATGGAACCTCAAAATTAAGGTCAAATAATCTGACTTCATTAGTATTGTATTATATCATAGGCAGGTGATATTCCACTCAACAATGTCTTATATAGAAAATTTACTCTTTTCTCTTTTATATTCCAAAATCACTAACAAGAAATTTGGCCAACTGATTCATTTTACCTACAAGTGAATAATAATTGGCCCTTTTCCCTAAGCTCTTTTAAAAAAGTAGATATTGGACATTATACATTTGGATAGGTCCATTTGACAGACATATCATCATTTTAATTTTGATCTTTTAGAACTCTATTATAATAAACAAGCAGATAATTACATATCCAAAAATTTTAAAAAATAATTAATGGAAATAATCATGGCAAAATTTCTACTACTCTGAGTTTTTCCTATGGTTCTAAAGTTTTATCCAGTTAATTTAGTTGGACACCCAGGTTAAAAAGAATCTCTGACAGTTCTTCTGCATGCTACTACATACTTATTAACAAGCTATTTGCTTTTTGACCAAAGCTTTGAAAAGAAGTCTTGCCCCATCAGCTGTTTGCTTATTGTTTTTGCTATACTTATGGCTTGTCTTTACCCCCTTCAAGCTGTGAAAAATTAATGGAAGGACATCACTGTTATTATCTCACTATCCATGCAAATTGTTCTTTCTCATGAAAGAAAATCCAGAAAACTATACTTCATAAAGGATACAAAATTATTTTAGCAATAGTATGAAAGAATAATTTGGGGAGTCAGAGGTTCATAAGTGCAAATTTATTTGGTGATGTACCAAATAGATTCCTTTTCCTTTAAGATTTTATTATTTATTTATTTATTTATTTATTTATTTATTTATTTATTTCAGAGAAAGCCAGAGACAGAGCATGCGCAGAGAGGGAGGGACAAAGGGACAGGGAGATGCAGATCCCTTGCTGAGCAGGAAGCCCGATGTGGGGCTGGATATCAGGACCCCAGGATCATGACCTGAGCCAAAGGCAGACACTTAACCGAGTGAGCCACCCAAGTGCCCCACCAAATCAATTATTTTTTCTTATTTAATAGTGAATACTTCCTTCTGTGTGCTGTCCTTATTGGTCCTCTTGTAACTACAGCATGAGAATTTACTACGTCTTAAATATAAAAAAATAATAATTGGACAAAAAGAGAAATTGGGACAAAATTCTATTATGCGATACCTTTGGATGAGCATGTTTGGTTTATACATACTACTTCCTGGCACAGAGCAAGTAAATATACTTTATGTATGACTCCCATTTTGGACCAGGGACAGATATGACCAATCAATCATGCCCTTTTCCTCGTTGAAGTCAAAAGTGATTCCTTAACCCTATGCAATAAAGACTTGTTGGCAGAAAGACCACTAGTTTGGTGCTTGCATGTAGTTTGAAAACTACTTATCTGAGATGCCTGGGTGGCTCAGTGGTTGAGCGTCCACCATTGGCTCAGGTTGTAATCTTGGGGTCCAGGGGTAAAGTCCTACATCAGGCTCCCCGCAGGGAGCCTACCTCTGCCTATGTCTCTGCCTCTCTCTCTGTGTCTCTCATGAATGACTAAATAAAATCTAAAAAAAAAAAAAAAAAAACAAAAACAAACAAACAAACAAAAAACTACTTCATTTTATGTATCTAGGGTTTTATTTTTTCAGTGAGTTTATATTATATGACCTGACCAGATTGGGTGTATTCAGTTAGGGAACATTTCATAACAGATATATTTGCTGAATAAAATATATGTAACTTCTGAAAAAAGACCAAAAAGAGAGAAAATTTGAAGTTGTTCTCTCTGCCTTCTTTATAAGGTCCTTTTGATCACCATATAGACCCAATTTGCTTATAATAATAGGTGTTATTGAGTGAAGAAAAATTAAGTTCCTTACTTTTATACTTTATGGTTATTTTCAAATCTATATATTCTATATTCACATAATTACCTTATCTAGTTTGTTGATAATTTTTTGCCATTTTAAATGTTTTTGCATGAGCTGAGTTTCATATTCACATATCAATATATTATCTGAAGGTAGTAGAGGTTTTTACAAAATTCTGAAGGAGGAGAGAATGATCTTCAGATTAAATGTCTAGATGCTGTTATGGATAGAAGCAATGACAGATATTCTCAATGATAAAATTAAGCAACAAAAATTGAGCTGTTTTTTTGGAAATAATCATTAATATAGCCAACTAATGTACAAATTATTTTGAAATAACAGAATCTGTAGTAGAATTATGGTGAGCAGTATACATTTATCCATTCACCCACCTATCTATCCATCCATCCATCCTTCCATTCATAGAAGAGCAATCAACAGTCATAGAAACAAAGGCAATCATGGGTATTAGAGATTTTCACAGAAGATAAAAAGTTGAGTGGAGGGAAACTAAAAATATATGTATTTTGTGCATTTCATATGCTTCTTGTTATTGAATAAAAAAGTCTAATACAGAAGACATAATTTGGAAATCATAGTGACTGAAGAAACTTTTTTCTTTGATTTATAGAGACTCTTAGGAATTAATGTACCTAATTGTGATGAAATGTTTATATTTAATTATTTTAAAAATATTTTTATTTATTTATTCATGAGAGACACACAAAGAGAGGCAGAGACATAGGAAGAGGGAGAGGCAGGCTCCATGCAGGGAGCCTGATACAGGACTCAAATCCCAGGACCCCAGGATCATGACCTGAGCCAGAGGCAAACACTCAACCACTGAGCCACCCAGGCATCCCGAAAATGGCTATATTTTTAACAATTCATTCAATTTCCATTCAGTGTCACAGTATTTATTTGTTTACATCCAAGAAAAATTAAATTTGGCAACTTTCACTAAATGAAAATAAAAATATAACCTTAAAAGTATATTTTGTATCCATTTTTCTCCCTCCTTTTTCTTTTTTTACGCTTTTCTATTTAAAAACCTCATCTGTATGTCCACATAAGCTAATGATCTTTATATGCTAATAAAGGTCATTTATTAATGTGAGGTTTTGGTGTTATATGAAAAATAGATTTTTCTTGGTTTTTAATGTAATTTATTTTAATAAGCATATAGTCTATACCGATGCAATTAAATATGCTAAATTACTATTTGGAATTATTTGGAGAAACAATTATAAGTTGAAATAAAGCTGGCAGGAGAAAGGTGTACTTGAAGGCTATAGTGTAAGAAGGTATTATGGTTTATTTGGACTTCCTGTTTTCATCTTGTAGGTTGGATTAAATTTTCCCATATAGATGATTTTGGGGGGGGCATTCTTTTTTTTTTAGGATTTTATTTATTTATTCATGAGAGACACAGAGAGAGAGGGAGAGAGAGAGAGAGAGAGGCAGAGACATAGGCAGAGGGAGAAGCAGGCTCCATGCAGGGAGCCCAACGTGAGACGCGATGCCGGGTCTCCAGGATCACATCCTGGGCTGAAGGCTGCGCTAAACCACTGAGCCACCTGGGCTGCCCTCCCCCAGGGGGGCATTCTTATAAAGAGAAATAAAATGATAACGAGAATTTCTTCAAGAAAAACGATGGGTGATGTGAATTCAGTGAATAGACTAGTTTAGGTACAGAGTAAGTTGTGAAATAGCAAGACAAATGGTCAGGAGGTCATTCTACTTATTATTCATCCATTCGTCCATTCTTCCTTGTGACAGGTATATATTTATACTCTATTGTGATCCAGACATTATTCTCATATCTTGGTATTAGTAAACAAATGGGTAAAAACTCTTGCTACCTTAGCTCTCGCATTTGGGGATGCTGGAGACTATAACTGTTGGGTATGAGATGCTTAGTAGGTCTTGACCGTGGTAGTGATGTTAGCAGTGAAGAAAAATAAAATATAAGAAAGTCTAATCAGACACATAAGCAGCATTGCATATCAACTAATGAGATATTTAGGAAAATTGTTATTCCTAGTATGAGTGTCTGGTAGGCTCATTCTATCATTTATATATGAATTACCATGGCTTCCATCTAAATGTAATAAAGCCACATTCCTGATCTTGTCTTTACTTATTTACCACAGAGTTCAAAAAGGATTTAAAGCACCTGCCAGAAATATATATATAGTAAAATGGGATAAATCTCTGTACTCTTTGTTTCCAAATTCTGTGGAGATTGAGTTTTTCTAACAAAAATAATCCCCTTATCAAGATCACATAACTATTCATAAAACAGAGGGGGCCTCTGGAAAATTGTCTTTCTTGGATCACTAAATAATTATTTTGAGGATTACGTGCTTCTATGATGCTTACTTCATTGGAATTTAGGATTGATGAGCTCAGAATCTGCTAAGGATTTAAGAGCTTCTCAAGGAAATGATCTATATCAATACAGGGTTTTACATGACAATATTCTCCTTTTTCACTGCCGTGTCCAGGTGGGGCTCACTCAGCGAGCAGCTTATGTGGCATTTACTCCATAAGCTGCCGATTATGTTCTTTAGTGTCTGTGAGCCACGGCTTCTCACAGATGGTACCTGCTATACTCACAACTTCTTAGCATGGCGTGTCAGTCATCACGGACTCTCTACATGGCCATAATTCTTTTCAGATTCTTGGGTGACATTTGAAGTACATCATCTCTGACAGCTGTTACACTTACTTGATAAACAGTGTTGATGACAAAGTTTTTGTAATTTTTGTTTCACTGACTCCATTTACAACTTAAAGTAGAGTTAATTTGTGTTTACTCAAGAAAAATGAATTTGCAAATGAATTGGCAAATTACAATAATTTTCTAATTAAGTAAAAGAAAATTCAAAACAAAAATTACCCTCAATTACCAGCAAATTTCAGGGGGGAAAAAAAACCCCTGCAAATTCCTTAATTTACTTGATTATGATTATTTTCCCACTTTCTTCTTTTTTTTTTCCATATGGCTTTGAGTAGCCTATTTTTATTTTATTTTTATTTGTTTTTGTGGGTTTTTTTGTTTTTTTTTCCTATATTTTAAAAAATGATAAACTATTATTCATGTATTTTTATTTTCTCCCTATAATGCTGTGGTCCAAAGTTGCTTGGAGTTCTCACCAATGTCCTTTAGTGGTTATAGAGAACATTACTGGGGTGCCTGGGTGGCAGTGTCAGTTAAGCATCTGACTCTTGTTTTCAGCCCAAGCCCTTATCTCAGGGTTGTGAGATGGAGCCCCGTGTTTCCGTGCCCCTCCCCCAAATAAACAAGTAAAAAAAAAAATATATATATATATATATATATATATATACACACACATATATATATATTAAGAACATTACTAGGAAACTACAACATTGGTACTACTTTATGTTTTAAATATTTAGTGTATGTATTATGCTTTTGCTATATGTATACTCTGACATCTAGAGTGCACACTCCTAAGCAGAGTCTATAGTGAAGAGTCTAATGAAGAAACAGGTATGCAGAAATTGTGTGTGTGTGTGTGTGTCTGTGTGGGGGGTAGGGTAGGGGGGAGGTAGGGATGAGAAATCAAACCAGTAAAAAAAATAAAAGGGACACCTGGGTGGCTCAGCAGTTGAGCATCTGCCTTCAGCTCAGGGCATTATCTGGAGTCCCTGGATCAAGTCCCTCATCGGGCTCCCTGCATGGATCCTGCTTCTCCCTTTGCCTGTGTCTCTGTCTCTCTCTCTGTGTCTCTCATGAATAAATAAATAAAATTAAAAAAATAAAAATATATTAAAACTTCGTTTTGTGTGGGAGATTTGCAGTTTGTTCTCCGATACACAATTTGTTTTAGCCTTTTCAGAGTACTACCTATGCTAGGGCTAGAACTATTACCTCTGCCAAGGCTCCTTTCAATAGATACTGGAAATCCTTTATAATTTTGATGTAGACTCTCAGCCAAGTGTACTTAATGGGATTGTTATCTTATGAACACACCAGTGACCAAGAAGGCCTTAACTTGCCCTTTCTTGACTAAACTTTAGATAGGTTTCTTTTCGACTGTCTGCTCCAGACAATTCCTTTTGTTAGAGCACTTACTTTACAACACTTTTAATTGTAAATTTGCAGCTCCTTTGAGATGTAAATCTTTTCCTAGCTTCTTGCTAGCTTTAACCCTCAGGAATGTCTTTCTCAAGGATCTGGGAGCCATCCCTTTGAAATGCATTCATCAGGAGAGATGGGGTATCTATCTCCCAGTCTCTTAGGGGAGGGTAGGAGCCTAACTTTAATAAGCTCCAATTAGCAAACACAAGTGGCCTCAAAACACTGGCCAAAGTCTCGGCCTAACATCTTTCAGTACTTTCCTAACACCCCTCAGCCCTTAAAATCTCTTTTGCCATTCTTTTTCCTGAGAACTTATATTCAACATCTCTTCCCTATTGCAATAATCTGATTTTTATTGCAATAGTTTTGAAAAAAAGTTCTCCTTGTCAGTGAATTTTCTCTTTATTACCGATTTTGAGAGACATGATGCGACTCCTACTGTATTTGAATCTCCAAAATTATGAGCTATATTTGAATTGAGACTGACCATGTAGACAGTTACTAATGTGATGAATTGTCTTTAAAAGTGTAATAATAATGATGATGTTAAGAAATGATGAAGAAGGCTCACCTCTGAATCACACATTTTCTTTACTTTAATAAGCTCCAATTAGCAAATTGGTGGCCTCAAAACACTGGCCAAAGTCTCCGCCTAACATCTTTCAATACTTTTCTAACACACCCCAGCCCTTAAAATCTCTTTTGCCATTTTTTTTTCTGAGAACTTATATTCAAGATCTCTTCCCTATTGCAATAATCTGATTTTTATTGCAATAGTTTTGAAAAAAAAGTTTTCCATGTCAGTGAATTTTCTCTTTACTACCAATTTTGAGAGACATGATGCGACTCCTACTGTATTTGAATCTCCAAAATTATGAGCTATATTTGAATTGAGACTGACCATGTAGACAGTTACTAATGTGATGAATTGTCTTTAAAAGTGTAATAATAATGATGATATTAAGAAATTATGAAGAAGGCTCACCTCTGAATCACACATTTTCTTTCTTAAAGACATTTCTTCATTTGAGAGAAGAAGATCATGCAAATGGGGGGAGGGGTAGAGGCAGAAGGAGAGAGAAGGAGAGAAGCAGATGCCCTACTGAGCCTGCCATAGGGCTGGATCCCAGGATCCAGATCATGACCCGAGCCAAAATCAAGAGTCAGATGCCCAACCAACTGAGAAACTCAATTCTCCTTGTTTCCGGGAGCAGAAAAAGGTTGTTAAGTTTACAGAGAGTTGTCCCATGATTTTATAGAGAATGGTAGAAGTTCCCCATATTTTTGTTGTAGGTGGCTTTTGTGTTCAGTCATAGTATTTTGGCATAGGCCTGGCTAGAAAGATCTTTAGGAAGGAAGGTACAGCAAAGGGGGCAGGAACATTGAATAAGGGTGATCATTGTGGTGCCATCTTCAGAGGTCACCTCTTGTATTATTTTGGAAATTCAATCCTGCTCTAATGATCTCATTCCAATAGCACATGATAGTCCTCACCCCAGAAAAGTGTTGTGTTAGATATTTTCTTTCTTTTGGCTATTATCTATTCTTCTTTATTTTTTTCTCAAAACTTGAGAAAACATAAAATTATTTTTGAGAAAAAAAATTGTTATTTTCTTACAAATTTAAATGGAGAAAATTCATTCTACATATTTTCCCACATTAGTTCAAGTGAAATGGAGTATTCCAAAAAATTGTCAAATCATGTTTATATTTCCTTTAAAACTTAGATTTTGTATATATGTGTTTCTGTATGTACATATATTCCTTAATGTTTGCATAAATATTTTGTAAAAATAATATTTAACGTTAATATTTGTCTGCAGCACTAACATTAATGATGCTGTATTTAGAGCTAGATTCAATGCTATGTGATATATTTGTAATTTGACCTCTGAAAGGCGAGCTCTTTTTTAGTAAATAGGATAGAGTGAAGAGACTACAGATTATGACTTTTTATATATTATATACATTTATTTGTGTGTATATATACACATACATACACCTATACGCATATATTTTTGAATGCATTATATATAAATATATATGTATGGTAGCCAAAGTTTGCCAAAAGAATGCATTTTGTGCATACTGACTTGAAAAAATACTTGAATGCATGTTGAAATACATTTATTAGATATTTATACATATATTTAAATTCCCTTAACTATAAGACACAGTTTTTCAAAAATGTGTTTTTCTTTTAATTGCATTTTGATCCACTCCTCCGATAGGATCAAAACATCCTACTGAGGACTCTGATGGTCTTTAAGCTTTCAACCCCCTTCTAGAATCAATGGGAGCACTATAAAGATTTCCTTTATTTGACTCTCAGTTTGTCATTGATTTTTCAGGATGTCTGTGTGAGTGTAATCTAAAGAAAGATTGTAGAACTGCTTAATCAATATGCCATTACCCTTCATGAATTTGGTTGATTATCCACTTACTTTATTGGGTATTGGGTAATAGTTCAACAGTGTAGTTCTTGACTGGTAACATTTTGTTAAAGTCAAAAATCTGGCTAATCTTGAGTCTGAGCAAACATTAAATTTACTAGTGACCTTCTTCTATATGACTCCTGTTCTCTTAGAGTTTCTAATGTTGCAGCTTAAGCTCAATTAATATGAAAATACTTGGCCTTGGAGAAACAGCCTTCTTCCTTGAGTAAATATGATTCAAAGAAACATCAAGTGAAGTGGCAACTGGACTTAATGAGGATTAAATTTTCTCTGACAATGTCATGAAAGGTGACTAACGTAACATTGTATTACGACAGAAATATTTAGTTTTAAGTAGATTAAGAGTACGGTAATTTGAGGGTCAATGCCTCAAGTAATAAAGGGCAGCTCAATACAAAAATAGTTTTTGGAATTATCTTGTAGAAAAAGATAGTATTAGCTTGGTTTTCCATGCATGGGTACAGGAATTTGTGGCAATTGATGGCTTCCACCCAGGTAAAATACCTCACCTTAATTTCACCTGATAGACTTCTATTAACTGAAAACATTTATAAAATTACAAAAGCAAATAGTTGCAAATATCTGAACTCACCCATGGAATGAATTATAAATATACATTAATATACAACTGGTTTACAATGTTAAAAATAAGACAACAGACCCAAAATACAATCACTTATGCTAAGCACTCACATCACCAACAGACTTAATTACATTTTCATCCTCTCCCAGAAATTGAATCTTAAACCAGTCAGTCAGGAATTACCTGGTCATCACCAGTGACGTTACCTACTGACTTTCCCCTCCCCTCCCCTAAATGAAAGTTACCTGGCCACAACCAATTGAGTTTTTACTAGTAACTTCTTCATCCTGTTCCCTTCTGCCTACAAAAGTTTTCATTTTGTATAGCTCCTTTCTATCCACTAGATGAGATGCTGATTCGTGAATCATTGACTACAGCCCATAATACCTGTAAAATTTACTCAAGAGAATTTTGTTTTTTAACAACATTAAACAACCAGGATTTGTATTAGTACAATCTGTGTAAGACAAAACAGAGGACTGGAATGTTGAGATATCTTGACGAAGTTTAAAGAGCAAGTACAGAATTCAAAAGCAGGTAGAGCTGACTTTAATGGGCTATATTTTTTATCACTATCCTATACGCTTAATGTATCTTTAGACAGCAAGTTTTGGAGAATTATTTCAGTATTGATTCTGGTCTAGATCTTCTTTTATGGGGGTTACTTTCTTGTTCCTATGTTAATACCAGGGAGATAAGTCATTTCCTCTCACTACACGTGTTATGTCCCTACAAAGTTCTGGTTCTCATTTATCAGTTATTGTAAATGTATCAATCATTGTGAAACTGCAGTAGAGATCAATGGCCGACTCTCCACTTTGTCCATGCCCAATGATGCCTTTTTTTGTGACCTGGCTAACTGGTCCTTGTTCTAATACTCCTTGATTCTCAAACCCTCCACTGACTGTATTTTGGCCTTCAAAACTTGATTCAGGTATTAGGATCACTTTGGCTTGCTGCTTGAAATGACCCTTCAGTTCCTGTTCTCAGATAGTCTTCTAGGATTCACATTTCCTGACCTATAAAACCTCACTAAAAGGAAGAGACCCAACTACCTTTCTTTCCAACACCTTGAAGAAAAAGAAAAAATGACCTCCTTGGTCATCTGCACTCAACAGCTTCTAAGAAACAAATCAAATACTATCTGTATAAATGCACTCAGTCCATTTAAGGTCTCTGAGGCAGTCTCCATTAAATGTCATGTCGTTCCTCTTATTTTCTTTACAGATGTGCTGTTTCACACACCTGAAAACGTGTTGGAGTTGAAGCTCTTGTCCAGATTTTACAATATGTCTGTCAGCATTTCCTGTGGTTGTCCATAAATGTCATCTATGGGTTCAGTGGAATAGGACTTAACAGCCTCACTGAATTTAGCAAAAGATAACCGATCCCATCTAAATAATTGTCTCCTACCTATAACTTCAAAACCTAGCATACTTTAATTACTTTCTATTTTCAAAACAAGCACCCCTCCTACTCCTTAGTACCTACAGTGTCCCAGCCATTTGAACAAACTGGAATTAGAAATTTATTGTGATTTGAAGCACCTCTTTCAATTCTTTAATTCCTCATTCTATGTAATACACCAAATTGCCTAAGTAAGATAGAATAATAAGAAGAAATATAAATAAAATTGTTTAAATTGATCAATAAAGTTAGAAACTATATTTTTTCAGGTACCCATTGACCGAGAATGCTGAATGTAGAATAATTACTATGTGCTGGGTAGGAGCTATTTAGAGATATTCAGAGACAACAAAGCTAATAAAGTATAATCTTTTTTCTTTCCTCAAGAAAGTTTAATATAGGGAATAGAATTTAAACAAGTAATGACACTACTAGATAGATGGATGTTATATGGGTGTGTATGAACAATGACGAGCACATCAAAGAACAAATGGCACTTTCTAGGAAAGCTTCACAAAAGAAATCTTTATTTGCTTTAAGATCGAGATATTTTCCATATGGTAAAGAGAGATATTGTGGCAGTTAAAATTATATGTGCGAAAGTTTGAGCCTTGAAAGAATATTGTATCTTTGGAAAAATCCAGTAGTTAAACCACAGGGAGTAGGTAAAGACAGAATTGAGTTTGGAGATGAAGAGATGAGGTTAGTGAAAGAAATATTATCCATGTTAGGCATTTAAAGAGAAAGGATCTGATACAGGAAACTAGGAGTTCACAAATTCATTGAAATGACTGGAGAGGTAAGTGTCATGTTACTGCCCCAGGAGGTGCTGATGTCTAGAGCAAACTATGTCATTGAAGCTGTGCTTCAGAAGTAAAGGAGCTACTGCTCTGGCCATGGCCTTTCAATACCCACAAAGCAGTCACCAGATAAGGGAATGCCGAAGCCAATCACTGATGTTTCCTCTCAACAGAAACCTCCCTGTAACCCATATTGCAATCTGAAAGGTAGCAGGAAGATGGACTTTATCTACCAAAATATCACCAGAATTTACTTACTTTGTGGAATCTGATTTACGGACAATGTCTTTTCAGTATAGGAAGGCACTTCAGAGAAAAAAAACTGGAAAAAAAAAAAAAAAAGGCAATACTGTCCACAGACCATCTCTTTGAATACTCAATATCCATTCATACACTTCCATGTATACTTTTACTTCTAAAATATGCCAGTAGTAACAACATATCTGCAGCATTATAAAACCATCTATTTTATAAAGAAAGATTTACTCACCTTCCCCACAATAGGAAAGACTCAAAGGTCTACAGTTACCATGTAAACTCTATATGATATTTATTTATCTGCTAGCTCGGTCAAATTCCTATTTGATATCCTATAATATAACAAATTATAAAACCAATACTCAAAGTACATCTTGTATCAACAGGAAATAGTAAATGTAAAATGCCTAAGCTTTGTATATATCTAAAAATAATTAATTATAAATATATACACATATATATTAATTAGCTTTACAAATGCTTATTGTTATTAATGACTGTCTTTTTTTTTCTAAATAGAAGCTACTTCAAACATTATTGTTCTGTAGCCTAGATGGACTGGCCTTCTCTTGCTCTGGTACCTTATGAGTCACTCAGTGAATGAGTCAGAAGAAAATGTAATGTATTGTCTCCAGTATCCAGAATCTTAGAAATCATTTTGTCTTTAAGTGGTAAGACGATCAAGGAACTAAAACTTGTTTTTCCTTGGTGGGGTTATTTGAACCTTCACCAGATTACAATATACCTAGAAAATTCATTGAAGTACAAGCTTTCTAAATATCTATTTATACCTTTTACTCTCTAATGTGCTTGTATCTTGTCATGGCATGTAGCACATCCAATTCTTCTTACTCAAAGAATAAATGGGCATGAGATAAACTAGGTGATATAATCCTAAGGTAACACAGTTAAGGTGTACTTCAGTTGCTACTCGGTTGAAACAAAACATTTCTGGTGTCTTCTTGATATAGTGGATTAGTAAGTAACCAATCATTAGGTAGATAAATCATATTGGGTATCACTGGCAATGTCAAATTACTCCAGTTAGCCAAACTGTGGAAGGAGCCTCAGTGTCCATCGAAAGATGAATGGATAAAGAAGATGTGGTTTACGTACACAATGGAATATTCCTCAGCCATTAGAAACGACAAATACCCACCATTTGCTTCAACGTGGATGGACCTGGAGGGTATTATGCTGAGTGAAATAAGTCAATCGGAGAAGGACAAACAGTGTATGTTCTCATTCATTTGGGGAATATAAATAATAGTGAAAGGGAATATAAAGGAAGGGAAAAGAAATGTTGGGAAATATCAGGAAGGGAGACAGAACATAAAGACTCCTAACTCGGGGAAACGAACTAGGAGTGGTGGAAGGGGAGGAGGGCGGGTGTTGGAGGGGAATGGGTGACGGGCACTGAGGTGGACACTTGACGGGATGAGCACTGGGTGTTTTTCTGTATGTTGGTAAATTGAACACCAATAAAAATTAATTAAAAAAATAAATAAAAACCACATTTGGAACATCATCTGTGGTAAGAGTCATCATTTGAATAATTTCAACATATTCCATTGCTATTTCCCAAGTATTATCTCTCTTTGGCACAAATCCAATAAAGGAGTTATTTAGAGATCTACTAGAAATTTCACTCTGAATCTTTCAAATCTTTGGCAGTAGTCTCCGTGATTTTCTATTTTGCGCTTGTATTTTAACAGTGAGATATAGTCTAAGAGATTCCTACATTACCCTTTGCATCATAATAGCCTCACTCCATGAGCCCAGAATTAATGTGCAAGTATTCTAATCTTTCACTCAGAGACGGAGACATAACTACTGAATGGACTCTTGTTCTGTAGTAAGACAAAGTTGGAATCAAACCACATGGTGACTTTTTTCCCAATGGTATAGATCCCAATGATGTTTGGTTCCTCACTGGTTAGAATTTGCTTAGGAAATGCATATAGAAAACTCTCTAAATTTTGTCCTCTTTCTCCAGTATACTTCTATCTTAGGGAATACTTGTACACTATTTTGGAAAAAGCTAACAGATACTCATAGCAGTGTCACAGGGCCCTTCTTCAAAAGTCTCATTTTCTCTTCATTAGTGATATATTGATCTATGATCCAGATTTTATCTGGGATTCAGTGTAATTGAGTGTAGGGCCGTAACTCTACATAATGTTAAACTTGGGTCAGCTTATTTATTGCTCACCAGACAGAGATTTTACAGATATATAAATCAAGAAAGGTCAATATTTTTCAGTGCTGGAATATCACGATCAATTAGACATCATCAAAGTTCCACATGGATACAATTTCGGTTTTGGTCTTGCTTTCAGGTAACTCTGCCAATGACTTAGGGATTGAGTCTGGTATTAGAGATCTACTATCTTCAAAGTCGTTCATCAGCTTTAACTTAGGGAACTCATTTTAATGCCAGCACCTCTCACTTTCATCACTCATCTTTAAGAAGAACCAGTACGATTCTTTACAAAGATATTTATCCTCATTTTATCTATGTATTTATTCCTCTGTGCTTTTCTTTCTTTCTTTCTTTCTTTCTTTCTTTCTTTCTTTCTTTCTTTCTTTCTTTCTTCTTCTTTCTTATTGGAGTTCATCTGTGCTTTTCTTGAGAAACTGTCCTCTTAGCCTTTTTGGAAAATGTGGTAGTAGGAGAGTAACAGATTCAACGTGAAAAGTATGCACAAACATTATCTCCCTAAGATTTAAGATTCCTTTCTCTACGTCATGTTACTTACTTGTGACATTTTAGCTTCATTCAGTCTCGGCCAAAGCTTAATCTCATTTTAGTCAACCAATTGAACTAAAGCATAAGGTCTCCTTCATTTACTTATGGTCAGATGTTAAGTCCTTAGCTTGAGATCAGTATTTTATATAAATTTGGAGTTATGTTTTGTCCTTCCTCTTCCATCCTTAGAGTTCATTACCAGTTTATGTCAATACAAATGAATAAAATCTTGGAACTTTCTTGATTAATTGATTGATTTAAAGTCCCAGTATAGTCAACATACAGTGTTACATTAGTTTCAGATGTACAATTTAATGATTTGACAACTCTATACATTATACTATGCTCACTACAAGTATACCTACCATCTGTCAGCATACAATACTATTACAATACCACTTACTATATTCCCCATGCTGTGTCTTGCATATTTGTGACCTATTTATTCCATATGTGGAAGCCTGTAACTTTACTCCGCACTCTATCAGACATTGTACTTGTCTCCCTGGGTAATGATTTTGCTTTTAACTCTATGTTTGGATACATGAATGGGAGTTGGGGTGCAATGTGAGAAGAATTTGTAGTCTTTTTAAAGAAAGGTATTATGCTGAGTGAAATAAGTCAATCGGAGAAGGACAAGCAGTGTATGTTCTCATTCATTTGGGGAATATAAATAATAGTGAAAGGGAATATAAAGGAAGGGAGAAGAAATGTTGGGAAATATCAGGAAGGGAGACAGAACATAAAGACTCCTAACTCGGGGAAACGAACTAGAGGTGGTGGAAGGGGGGAGGAGGGCGGGTGTTGGAGGGGAATGGGTGACGGGCACTGAGGTGGACACTTGACGGGATGAGCACTGGGTGTTTTTCTGTATGTTGGTAAATTGAACACCAATAAAAATTAATTAAAAAAAATAAAGAAAGCTACTTTAAACTAGTTCAGGATTTCTAAGTAAGACATATCTGGTCACATAAGAAAGAAGTATAGGGACTGTCTTTTCTGGCAAAGAATGCTCAGTGGTGCTAGGGGTGTAGGGCCCTCACATCAAACAAAATTCTTAAAGATTACCTTTTCAAGCCATAACTAAATTTTACAAAAAAAAAAGGAGAGGAAAAAAAGAAGAAAGAAAGAAAGAAAGAAAGAAAGAAAGAAAGAAAGAAAGAACGCTGTAAGATTTCCACGAACATGGGAATTCAGCAATTTGTAAACTCAAGACTTCACACCTGATTTTAGACCTATAAGACTGGTGAAGTGAGAAGTTATTCTGGGGCAGTCACAGAAGCTACTTTGATCTCATCTTGAGTCAAAATTATAAAACCCTGAGCTTGCCATTTTTTCTTGAAACTCTCCTATGCAGTCAGAATACAGAAGTATTTGTGTCCCTTATTCCTCCTAATGAACTGTTGAAGCAGTTACTAGGTATGCCAAAATTTTGTCTTTAAAGGCATTTTATTCCAGGTGGCCAGTTGATTAATTTCATAAAGTTTTGCCACTGTGTGCCATAGACTACCAGTAGCTCATTTTCCAGTAGTACCAGGATTGTTCTTCACTGTCCACACATTCAATCAGGAAAGATAATCAGTGTCTGCCCCTACTTCTGATATAAAACAGCTGCAGTAAATAAAGGTTTGCTGAGGCATATAATTCTAATTTATCATACAAAATTAGGTGTACGCAAAATGGAGAGATGAAGAAAGTGAATTGAGTCTACTTTTAATGGGCTTGAGTGTAAAAACAACTGTTGTATTTTAGCTACAATGCAGAGATCAAGAAACTGTCATTGTCCTCTGTTGCACAAGCACATATTATCACCCAAACAGTGCTTAATAGTCCACATGAAAATGATTTCTGGCTGAAACAATTAATACAGCTGCCCTAGTCATAAAGCTGGTGGCTAGATGCTGCAAGGTTGTTGAGTCCAGGCATTCTCACAACTGCCTCTTGATCATCACTCCTCCAAGACTTGTAATGCCGGCATAAACAGCAGCAAGGGAATGGCATCCACTTCATTTCTAATCTTCCAAGTATCAAATGGATGTATATACATGGACAATTTTAACTATAACCTACAATTCAGATTCTCAGGAATTCTTTAACAGTCCAGACTTTTCAATAAATATAATTATTCTAGAAGTATGGAATGCATGTGAAATGTGACAATCCACAATATCCTCTTCCAGAGAGAATTACAGTTTTTGGAGGTTTCATATTTAATACTAGAAGGTTCAAGTTCAGACTTTAAGCAATCTGGGTGGAGGAGGGCAGTTTTTAGGTGGAAGGATTATACCAGGTTTGCTTTAAGCAAGGTATTTTATTGGAAAGTTGGAGTTTGGTTTGGTAATATTTGAGATTTGCTTGGTTAGAATATGATGGGGGAAAAAAGATACCAGTTAAGAAAAGCATAGTATTAGAATGGCTAAGAGACTCTAGTGAGATTAAGGAGGTTGATCATAGGACTTGCTATAAAAGTGTAGGAAGTTCTTCCTACAGATATGTTTATCTGTGTAAGATTAAAGCTCAGAGGGAAAAAAAAAAAGATGGTACAATTTTAGAGATTTCCCCATTAACTATGATGTAAATGAATATATGACACTAAAAGCAAAAAATTTTAAAAATAAATGAGTCAGTTGGGCTTCATCAAAATTCAGAGCTATTATTCTTTAAAAGATCTCATCTAAAGAATTAAAGGATAAGCTACAGACTCAGAGAAATGGTCTGTACATCACATCCTTGATAAAGGCCTTTACCCAAAATAAAGAAATCCCAAAACTCAACAATAATAAGAGAAAAACCTAATTTGAAAAGAGCAAAGATTTGAACAGTCATCTCACCAAAAAAATATACTGATGGCAAATAAGCACATGAAAACAGGAGAGAAGGGCACCCTTCCCACCTCATGCTATTAGTCATTACGAAAGTACAAGGTAAATCAGATCTGATACTATTATATCTCCATTAGAATGCTTACAATTAATAAGATTGATCATACTAAATGTTTGTGAAGATGTGGAGTGACTGAAACTCTCATACTTTGGGAATGAAAGATGATAAACCACTTGGAAATTACTGAACAAGTCAAAATTGCTTAAAAATTATTTAAATCTTGGAAGTTACTTAAAAAATCAAACATACTTCTAGGGTATGATGCAGTAATTTATCTCCTAGTATCTGCCCAAGATAAAGAAATGTATATATACAAACAAAACTTACATGGATGTTGATAGCAGTTTGTCAGTTATAGGAACAAAGGAACTGAAACACAACAATATGAATGAACCTCCTAATAACTATGTGGAATGGAAGAAGTCAGACCAAACCCGGACAAACAATAAAGGGAGCATATACTGTATTAGTCTATTCATATGAAATTCTGGACAATGCAAACAGGTCTATAGTGACAGAAAGAGGATCAATGATTTCCTATAGATGTAGGGGATTGAGAGCAAGATGGGGCACAAAACATGCTAGGAGTGATAGGTATGCTCATTATTTTGATTGCGGTAAAGGTTTCACAGATATATACATATGTAAAAGCTTATAATTATATCTGTTAATTGCGTACAGTTTATTATGTATCAATTATCCCTCAATAAAGCTGTTTTTTTAGATTATCAGCTATTGACTTTATTAATTTTCTCCATTGTTTTTCTGCCTCAATTCATTGAGTTCTGCTCTTACCTTCATTATTTCCTTTCTTCCACTTGCTTTGGGCATACTCTGCTCTTCTTTTCCTTGCCTTCTAAGGGTAGAAAATTAGGTCATTGATTAAGACCTCTAACTTTGCTCTGAGTGTTGCTTTCGCTGTATCCCACAAATTTTGATATGTTGCATTTAATTTTATTTCAAATCAAAAATATTTTTCCATTTACTGTGTGACTTTCTTTGGCCTTTGATTTTTATGACTATGTTGTTTAATTTCCAAATATTTGGAGATGTTCCAGATATCTCTTACTGTTCTACAGTAGGATTTCTGTGGCTGTCGTGCTTACCCATACATTAGCCATTAATTTAAATTATTTTTTGGTTATTTTTATATTTCCCAGAGTCTCTTCCTCTTATGCTCTGCCACTGGTAAGCCAGTGTTCATATCATATCTCTATTTGGAGATATCTATCTCTCCTTATATTTCAGGCTATTTGGATGTCCTACAAATTCAGTTCTTTTATAGTTCCAAGAAAAGTTATGGTTTTTGTTCCATCTGGCTTTGTTTGTTTCCAGAGTAGGAGTTATACTCTTTGAAGCTTTCTAAACCTAGGAAAAACCAAATAGATATGAGGTTTTAATGAATGAAAATGTGGGATTAGAAAATTGGACAAAAGGCAATGTAATTCAAAGAATTCTAATTGTCCAATTAAAAAATAATTTTGTCTGTAACAACAAAAGAGTTGTCACTCTCCCTGTCAATATTAGACAATGTGAGAGACAGAAAAGCTAAAATAAATTGACTTAGAGGGGATCCCTGGGTGGCTCAGTGGTTTAGCACCTGTCCATGGCCCAGGGTGTGATCCTGGAGACCCGGGATCAAGTCCCACATCCGGCTCTCTGCTTGGAGCCTGCTTCTCCCTCTGGCTGTGTCTCTGCCTCTCTCTCTCTCTCTGTCTCTCATGAATAAATAAATAAATTCTTAAAAAAATAAATTGACTTAGAAAAAAAGCAATTTATTTCTATTTCTAGATAGGAGTTGGTCCATAGCTGATATGGGGTGCAAGCATCAGGGACCTAGGACATTATCTCTCGCTGAGCCTCTCAGTCAGCATGCAGTCCAGGAGGGATGCTCCTACTCCAGCTCTGCATTCTACACAGTAGGAAAGAGAAAAGGAGGGGGAAACTCCACCATTCTTCTCATTATAAAAACACTTATTTGATGTCTCTTCAACGTACCTGCTCGAATCAAATCCCACAGTTATTTGTCTATACTCAGCTACAAATAAGACCGGGACATATTGTATTGTCTTCATATAAAAGGTTTATGAGCCCAGCTGAAAAAAAAAAAAAAGTGGCATTCTATTGTCAAGGAAGAAAGAGATAATGGAAACTTTTGGAGAGATTTGGTTTCTGTCAATCACAATTAGTTCGCCTATGCATTTCAAAAGAGATATTTCGAGAATATATTTAAAGATAATAATCTCTGCAGAGTATGTAGACATTCTAAAACCACAAAATTCCTGACCTTTACTTATCTATGTGAATGCTTTAGTAAATGTATATGTTGTGTGTGTGTGTTTTTAATTTATGTGTGTTAACATATTTTGCCATGGTTATAGCTAGAGTTAGAGTTTGAGGATACTAGCAAATATTATCCTAATTAGGAAATTTAGTCTTCTCACAGAGCTTTATCATACTGAAGCCGTTACTCATATTTTTTATAGCAAACTGTCATTATTTCCTTAATGATACAAATATGAAGTAATCAAAATTTTAAATAATTACAGTAGAAGCTTACATTTTTATCATGGTAGCTGCAGATATTTTTGTTGTTGTTAGTGCAGAAATCATGCATGTATGTATTATTCTGCAGAATTCTGTTTTCAATATACATTTTTTTCACTTTCTACAGTTAGAGGAGAAGAGACAGAAATAAAAGGTAAAAATAGAAGGAGATGATTAGGAATTGACCAATGGCATGACAGTGTCTAAGCAAATATAAAATGTAGGACCAGTAAAAGTAAAACCAGATATTATTTTTGGCAACTAAGGTTATTCTTGTTGGCCACCTAAAGGAACCAGAGATCTATCTTGTTTTATTGCTAATTCAGAAAGTGTTATGTTTAGACATTTCATATATTACCAAAAAAGATTCGTAAAACAAAAGTAATTTATTGTAATGTAGGTAGTCCTTTCAGTCTATGCAGTTACTATGAGTTAAAACCTATTTGATTTATAAAACTAGACAACTACAATAATAAACACTTCACAAAATTATATATAGTGAGTTGTTCTTTTATTTAGATACTGACTGATTTTCAAAAATGCATTTACCTAGAAAATATGCATGTGATCATCAAAGTAAGATTGTGTCCCACAATTGAATCTTGATAGTGTTTGACAAATATGATAGACGGCCTAGAAGTATAAATGACAAGCAAGAATCAAGAATATAAGCATGGATGATCTATTTAAACATGCAAGCACGTTTCAACATAATGAATAAACTTATACATCAAACTAAGCCAGACACTTTTGGATTGCAAACCTATTTAGAAAATGTTTTCACTTTAGTCATCTGTTACTTCCCTTCATTGTTAAGTCAAAAGCACTACAGTTGAATTTTGAAACCAAATGAAATGAATTGAGAAGGACAAAAGAAATTAAATGATCAAAACCAAAAACGATTATACCAATGTTTGCTACACCCTGTCATAAAGATAACCTTTGAAAATACATGATATAGAACAAAAAAAAAAAAAAACCACTTAAATGGTTTTTTATTAAAGGTAGTATATAGATCTCCAAATTTTTGTGTTACCAATATAATTGAGCTATGATAACTCAGGCTTGTGTTAATCACTGTGCATTATCTCATTTAATTTTCACAAAAATCCATTCTTCATCAATTAATTATTTTTCTCTTCATTTGTTTATTTTAACCACTTTTGATAGAATGGCAGGGTAACTGTTGAGACTTTTTTCTTTGTTAATGGTACATAAAATAGTGATATGTCTTAAACAGTATGACACCTTAGACTCCTCAAAATAGAGCAGGGCCAATTTTCCATATATATAGAAAATGATGATTGGAAAGCTCAAATAAGCCTAATCAAAGTGAAATAACTAACAAGCTTTAGAACTAAGATTCCAACTCAGGATTTTGATATCTGTACGTATACACTTCATAAATGCCCTATAATACTTTCCCTCGTATTATTTGTACATAATATTTCTAACATTAATATAATTTAATGATTACAAGGATTATTTTACCATTGTTTCAGTTGTAGTTAAGTAATTAATTCTAATAATAGTTACTACTGAAATGAAAATAAATTAACATTTTTATTCTTTTGTTATGTATAGATAATATGCATTATGTTACTTCTATTCTTTGAACTTGAAAGAGTATCAGCTATGACCTTTTGCAAAAGATTACAAAATAAAATTATTTTTGCTACTGTAATGTTCATACTGATAGAATTTGGATGCTTGTGTGAAAAGCTTTTTTCATAATATAACAAAAAGTGTTACGTATTGTCAGAATTCACCTGTAAATACGATAAATCTGTTCAGCCATGCCTTAATTCTATGGCAAATTGTCCCGAAACTGTACATGGAGTGAATATACCAATTTATTTTATACAAATATGCTTTACACTTATCTTTTCTCCTCTTTATGGATATTGAGGTAAAAATGAGGTCATTGTAAAAATAATTCACTTACTAACTTAATAAATATTCATTAAATGTACCTATTAAATTCTATACACAGTCTTTAACATAGAGGATATATTATTATTAAAGTAAAATGATCTATATTCAAGAATAATCAAACTAGAAAGGGAATTAATTTTAAATACTTTTACAAATGCACATATTAATACAAATTCTGATATGTGCTCAACAGAGGAGAGGACACGATGGTCTGATAAACAATTATAGCAGTGAGACCTCCTCATAGAAGAAGAGAGAAGAGTCATGAAGGCTTCTGTAAAAAAACCCAACATTTAAGATGAATTCCAAAGCATGAGTAGAGATTGGCAAAGTTGAAGGGAAGTGTATTTCACATAAAATGAACAACTATGTAAAATCACCATGACAAGACTGTCTCTTATGCACCACTTCAACTTCTCTTAGCTTCGTCTGTTTCTTGCTCCACCAGCTCTTGTGTGGATCAGATCTGAGTGGTTTTGACTGACCTCATGCAGGCATTATCTAATTGTGCCTCATCTCAGACACCTGCCATGTGTTTTGCTTCCAATCTGTGGCTTCTCTTTTGCTGCCACTGGACTCTACTTATGGTTCATAAATGTACAACTTGTAAGGGCCGGGAGTTTAACACCTTCTGGGTCAAAGCTTTCACCATTGGAAATATGAAGCTCATGATTAAATTTCTCCCCACTTTTTCCCATGTCATGGATTGTATGAAAACGCTTGTTTAAATTCCTTCTTTTAGGTTGTCCCATGGGATCAAGAAATCAGTCACACTTAATGCAGACTAGCTTAATAACAAAACTTCATAACCTTTCCCTCATCTCCTTTATTTTCTTTGTCCTGCTCCTGAGGCCTGTACTTCCTAATAAAGCAATAACACAAAGTCCTTTGATTTAGTTTCTGGAAAATCCAAGTTAAAAAGGGATGTTCCCAGAAAGGCTGCTGTGTTAAGTCCTGGTCACATGAAAAAAAAAGTCCATTCTAACTAGTTTCAGCAGAAAAGGAATTGTCTTACATCAGGTCCTCAGAGGGATCACAAGTTTTTACATCAAATGGAGTACTCAAGACTTCTCATGTACAAGCAAGACCGTCTTAGAGAATCTGACCAGCTTTCCCCAGGACCACACCAGTCGCCCGGTGAATGACAGCAGTCAATATTAAGGCATCCATTCCACACGTGTAACACACTAACATGCCCAAGGTTCATCACTTGGGAAGCTCTAGCTAACAGATTCATAGGGAGGGCTGAGGAAACAATGCTAAGATGAACACTCAAGATGACTCCCAGAGTCATATGTGGAATGAACCACCCATGGGAGCTGCTGTTTCTGGAACAATGTCAACATTGGAAGTTAAAGAAACCACTTTGCTCCATCAGGAAATTGCTACTATAGTTACCAGCTACCTATGGCTGGTAACTAGACCATTTGCAGGAGGATAAAAAGTGAGTTTCACCCTGTCTCTTCCCTAAGAGCAAGTTGTAATATATATTTATAATTCTATAACTAAACTGTAATGATAGATAGATGGATAGATGTACACGAACACACACACACACACACACACACACACACCTCTCAAATACATATATATGTATACTAGAAGGCTCAAAATATACTGAACAGTTTATAGTATCTAACATAGTCCACCCTCTTGGTTAGTCAAAATTATATAAAAGCCTCTTTCAAAGAAAGTTAAAAGCCAGTTTTTCTAGACACTTACCCCAGTGAATGCCATAGTATTCTTTGGGGAAGGGTAGAAGGTAGAAAGAAGGGCAGCCCCCGTGGCTCAGTGGTTTAGCGCCACCTTCAGCCCAGAGCTGGATCCTGGAGACCCAGGATCGAGTCCCACTTTGGGCTCCCTGCATGGAGCCTGCTTCTCCCTCTGCCTTTGTCTCTGCCTGTCTCTCTCCCTCTCTGTGTGTCTGTCATGAATAAATAAATAAAATCTTAAAAAAAGAAAACATTTTTTAAAAAAGAAGGTAGAAGGAAGACTGGTTCTTATGATGTCTGCCTAGTCCTTCCTCAAAAGTTTATGTCTCTCTTTTTTTCAAGGGGCTCTGAGTCTGTGAACTGACTCAACCTTGGGATTTGGGGGAAGGTTATGAATTATCATTTGACTTCATTTGCCATAGACTGTTCCCTTCATTCCTTCCTTTTTTACCTATAGATTTGAGAGGACTTTATTATTAAGTTTTCCAATGTCGGTCGGTCTTATATAATCTTATGAGGAATTGGACTATGCAGAGCATCCCTCCTTATTAAAACTTATTAAGCCATATGATAAGCTGTTGTTCATAGAAATGGCCTAACATCTCTTTCATTAGGAAGATATTAGTTCTCACTACAATCACTCTTTTAAATAACAGCATCTTCCTTGCCTACAAAGACTAGCTACATTTCTGTTCAGAGATAGGGTGCTTTCTCATCAGTATTTTGCAAAGTCTTGGTGGATGCAGTTACTCTAAATCTTGTGACGGACCCAGCTATGGGGCTGAATGAGTAGGTTGTATACGATAAATATATTTTATATTCAAGTAAATGAAATTTTTTTGATTAATTCTTCTGTATTTATAAGAAATGTCTAATGTCTTAAAATCATTTAGCAAGGTAATGTTTTGGTTTTGGCTTCAGTTAACTAACTTAGCAAACAATTAAATCCATTGAAGACAGAATCTTTGTTAAGTGTTCTGAAACTTGTGGCTCAATCTGTATTATATTTCTCCCTCGGATTAGTAGCCTAACAATCTGTTTTAGTGTCTTGAAAATTATTGTTTTTCATATATTTTGTATGAGGTTTTTCTAGGGGCAAGAGGGTAAGATTTTTTCAAGCAGAAAACGTAAATCCACCTCTTGCTTCTTAGCCGTTTTAGATGGAAGGGGGATAACCTCATGAAGTGATTCTTTATTTTTATATATCTAAAGGATCAATCTACATGTATCATAATGGGTGGATTAATGTGCTATAAGGAGTAAAAGCAGAAAGATCAGTTTGGAGCCTATTCTGTAAGAAAAGGGAATTGAAAATGCTGGTTAGACTAGAAAGGTGACTGTGTTAATAGAGACAGATATGATGATATTTTAAAGGTAGGTCATCATGATAATCATGAAAAGTAGTTTTCATCTTTTAATTTTTTTCACACTACCAGAAAGTAGTATAAATTGCATATTAAAAAATTACAGGCCAATCTTTGTATGCCATAACTAGTAATGAGAATGTATTAAATACTAATGGGCTAAAAGTTTTTTTTTTCATTAGATAGTAAGATTCAGCATTATCAAACTTGCAAACTTGAGCATTTATGGTAATGAAAGATGGGCCCTATTTTCAAAGACATTAAATGGGAAAGTTAGAAATTAATGGATTCTAAAAAACTCTCTTAGTATCTGTAAACTGATTTACTAAATTTAGAGACATACTTAAATGAGTTATACTGTACACCATTACTCTCAGATAATAATGTATATATTTATAATTTATTGGCATCTCAGTGTTATAAATTTAATTTTCAGGATTTTTATTCATCATATCATAAAACAGAACTTGGAGTTTGAACTTGGTGATAAGGATAGCAATTTATTTCATTGCATATCCTCCAAGCCACACCATCAAGCAATAGAGGAGATTATCTGAAAAATTTTATAATTCAGCACTATATAAATTATATAAAATAATTTACATCAATAAAGGCAAGTTATACATAATGGGGGGAAAATCCTATATTTTGAAGAAACTTAATAGGCAGGTAGATAGATCTATTTGTAGATATAACAATATATACTTTCTAATAAGTATAATTATGCAGTAGCCTTTTTATATTATTGGTTTACAATTTAAATACTGATTTTTCTTATACCACACTTGAATAGCCTTTATCTCTAGAGCATTCATGACATTTTTTTTTCTAATAACTTCTCTTAGGCTGAGCAGTAACAGTTCTATCATTCTAATTTTTGCTACATGTTGCTTATCAAAAGTTCTTTGTTCTTCTTTAGACACCTTCTTAAGCAAATGTTGTTTCTGCCTTATAGCTATTTCAGGCCCCATTTGACCTGGCACAAATAAGATATACTCATACTGCTTTAAGTATCCCCTTAAGTTCTTGCTTTATTTTAAAGAAAACTATGTAAAGTAGGTGATTTTTAAATATTTTTTCCTATAATTATTTATACTCACTAAAATGTTGAAGTACATGTATATATTTTAAATTGAATTATAAAATAGTATTTTTATCCCTTTCTTTAACCCATTTTTTTCCTTATCTAAAAATCAACTGATGGTTCCAGGTTTATTTATGGAGTGAGTTTCTATTGATTGAGAAGGAGGTGAGATATAAAATAAAAAATGTAAGATACATATGATCCAGAATATGAATATTAAGCATTATTTCCAATGTGATGCACTCAATTATAAATGGCACACAGAATTTACAGCCTCTTTTCACTTTGACTTCCACTAATGTCTTAAGATATTAAGAAGTCAATTACTTAAATAACCCTTGATTATTCAAAATGATAAATTGAAAGTTTAACATATATTTTAAAATGTGTGTTCTCATTTCTAATGATAGCTTATAATAATTATTTCTGAACATTAAATAAAGATATTAAATTGTCTTTCTTTTAAATTGAATTAATATGAATTGGATTTAGATTCTGCAGGAAAAAAGTGCCCCCAAAGAATCAACATACATAAAATTTAAATGTCCTTAACAGCATACAATCTATCAGATCTTTCATTGGATCTCAGCAGTTAACTTGGCTCATCCCAATTTGTTCTGCATGAATATGTACATCTCAATCTACACAATAAGGATAGTAACCAAATGTATTGCAATGTACATGACAGGCCCACTCAACCAAAATTATGTCCTTCATCTTCTACAACTGGTAAATATCCTGTTACGCATTGCTGAGAGTGACAATTTGTGTCTATGATCTGAATGTAGAATCTGACTTCATTTAGTGTGTAAACATCAATAGGTCTGTACATTTTATCACTTGCTGACATTTATCAGACCTAAATACCATATACATTGAGGAAACTGCTTAATTGGAAGCTGTGCCAAAGTCCTTTGCTGAGATATGTTCTAATTATACATTTAACCTGAAATTTGTTCCTGTTGCATCTTCCCTCATTTCATTGTCAACTACATCTAGTGGGGAGAAAATAAAATTGTACCAATATTGTACCATATATGAATGAGATAAAGACACAGAGATGTGATCACATTTTTAGAACGCAGATAACAGATTGCTCTATGTGGATAAAGCAGAATGGTGGAAGGTGCAGGCCTCTGAAGAGATGAAATTAGGCTTCCAACCTGTCACAAATGATGGTGAGAAGACAGGACTGCAGCTCTTAGGAGGAATGTTTGAAGATAGTAATATTTGATTAAATAAATGTGTGTATGATGAAAACAAACAAAAAATAAATTCCAGTATGAACAGAATACACGGATAGACAATAAATTATAAAAAATATTTGCAATGCTGCAGATAGAGTTATTATCTCTAATTTATAATAGTACTTGATAAATGAAAAGAAGAGTGTTAAATATTAGAAAATCTACAAAGTATCTGAAGAGGCAATTCATAGAAGAACAAATCCTAATGAAAAGATACTTAAGCTCATTAGTTTTTAGAGTAATGCAAAGTAACCATGAGTTTTTTTTTTTTTTAAACAATGAGCTTTCACATTGGAATCAGACTAACAAAAATGTAAAACTCTTTTAACATATTTTTGGTGGAAGAGTATGCGTGTACAAAGGTGTTGTCACATATTGCTCATAAAAATGTAAATGTTTACAGCTTTCTAGTAATAGTTTGGGAAATATATATGTAGGAATATTTTATTTAATACATCAACCTCATTCTTGGTAACCTATCCCACAGGTACAATTGCACCAGTCTGTAAGGACACAGGCGCAATTATATTATGGTGACATTGTAGTTACAGAGAATCCTGGAATGAAGTGGATTTCTATTGATAAGAGAATAATTGTAAAATGATAATATTATGGTGTAGTCACATATTAGAATATCATGCATGAATCAGAACAGTGGATTGAAAATATAGCAAATGATTTGAAGTAATAGTATAAGTTATAATTGAATTAAGAAATGAACACACGTGGGATGTCTGAGTGGCTCAGTGGTTGCGTGTCTGCCTTTGGCTCAAGTCATGATCCTAGGGTCCCAGGGTTGAGTTCCGCAACAGGATCCCCACAGGGAGCCTGTTTCTCCCTCTATCTATGTCAGTGCCTCTCTCTCTGTGTCTCTCATGAATAAATAAATAAAATCTTTTTTTAAAAAAAAGGAATGAACACATGTGCTGATTATAATCTCATTTAGAATGAGAATAAATCCTTAGTGTAAACATGTTTATAATTATATAATAATATGTATATTAAAGAATGAATAATTACACTAGCACAGAAAATGGTACAGAATATAAAATATCCCTACATTGATTGTGTTTCTGTGTTTGTGTTGAGTGTGGGTGTGAATGACCTGTGAGGAATGTAAGGAAAAGGTGAGAAAAAAGGCATGAAAATTTAAAACAGTAAAAAAAATCATAAAAAACCGCATCATTATGTATGATATTATGCCATGCATGGATTTACACAAATAATTGTGCATGTAATGCTTTTTAAGAGGATATGGAAGAGAGTGAGCTCTTCAAGCTGAGGAATTAAAGAAAGTGGACTGAACACAATTACCTTCTGATAATCCATTAAATATTGTCCATAATGTCACAATTACATGAAGAATGGGAAAAAGATGCAACAGACTAGAGATCTGATCACGTCTCTAAAGGTAGATAACTGATTGCTCTTTGTGGATGAAGCAGAGTGGTGGAAGCTGCAGACCTCTGTAGGAATGAATTAGGCTTTCAACCTGTCACAAATGGTGGTGAGAAGACATGGATGTTAACTCTAAGGAGGGATGTTTGAAGGAACTGAAGCTACTTAGGGAAATAGTTCTTGGGAAACCACAATGAATCTCTCTCTATTTGAACTACCACCTTGTGGACTAATTATTTGACTTTTAACATCCACATGCTGATTCAAAAAAATAGTATGTTAATCAAATAAAGCAAGCCTAATAAAAAAATTGTGTGTTAGAGCCAATGGTTCTATAGATACATAAAGTTAAGTGAGCATTTGTCCTTGGAACTTGGATGCATTTGATTTCCCATCACATTGCCTTCTATATCCTATGATTATTATAACTCCAATCATTTTCTTCACTTAAACTTAGAGATAAAATCAACTGCCTATATATTCTAAATATATTCACATAAGTATTTTATGCTGAATAAAACTTTTTATCGTAAAGATGTCTGAAAAGGAACTATTATATCAACATATTCAAAATTTGTATATACAGAAATTATGCATAACAAATAGTCTTGCATAATTGGGGCACCATAAGTTAATGAAGGGGTTAATAGATGCCACTGCCACCAGGAAGAAAGTGAAAATTAAGATAGTTCTTCCACATATGTCTTAGACTCTTTAGGATCTAATTGGGAACCTTACTATGATTAAAAGGGAGAATTTTTTTTGAGTGAGGAGAGGGGTGGGGATGAAAAACAGAATAAGAAGTATGAAAATTAACATGCGTGTCTTCATTCTTGTACCTTAACTAATCAATAATGTAATTAATAATGCATACATCATAACACTTAAAATAGGTGAGTTTAAATCACTAAATAGTTGCAAATCCCACTTAAAGTATGTGATTTCATATTCCTAAATATGTCCAGCTACAGGCCAGGTTAATACAGGAAAGGGTAGTTTTTTTTCTGGTATAGTGAATAAAGATTTTAAAAAGACAAATCAGTCTTTAAAATTTAGATGACCAAGTAAAGTAATTATTGAAAAATGAGGACTTCATGAACAGCGTTTTCTTGGAGTATACAATGGGTATGAAAATGAACTGGAAAGAGAAGAATTTGGTGTCCTGCTTAGTATATTCAGTTGAGACTATACGAATTTATTTGCTTTTGGATTAACTTTTATCTCCTCTACTAATCTGTGAGCTCCATGAAGATAAAGCCTGTGCATAATCTGTTCAGCAATATATTCCCCCAATCCAGCACATTGCCTAACCCTTAGCAGAGACCCAATTCTAAAGTAGTAAAAGCGTTAATAAGAAAACTGTAATATGACTGTTTGCCCAATAGGATGGTGTGAATCATCATTGAAATAAATGACCAGCACTTTGTGACATGTACCATTATTATTAGATGCCTAGTAAGTGGATATTTAAGTGCAGTTATGTGGCTTTGAAATTATTTAAATAGTCACATGAAGAGTAAAAGATCACATATTCAAACTAAATTAAAGCTATTTTTAAATTGAATATAGATGTATACAGCAGGCTAAAAAGAGATATTAGGAAGGAGGGAGTCTCTAAAGCTAATAAGGCTAACTTCTGAAGTTTGCAAAAGTGTGATAATATAATAGCAAGCAGAAAGCTAAGGTGAAAGGGACAAAGTTTGAAAGAGATACCTGGTAATATTTCCAGCCATAATAAAATGATTTGGCTACATGATTATAAGTAGTTTATTAGAATTTAAGCTATGTAAATTCAAGGACATCATCCATCCTGATTTTCATTTCTACAGAAACTGGAAGGAAATCTGGCAGGTATTAAATGCAGAATAAATATTTGTTGAGTCAATTAATTAAATTGCTCTCCCTTGCACATTGCCTTAATTGTATATCTTCAATTTAGAAAAGAAGCTTAACTGTAATATATATGTTTAATAAGTATATATTACATAATTAAGTGTATATAGCTTTATATATAAATATAGAGCTTAAATTATAGCATAATGAGTCATTTTTAATGATAATATTAAACATTAATACACTTAAATTTTACTTCTCTATTTCTTGTTACACTAATTTCATCTTTTTAATGTTGTTGATTTTGTTTATTACTCTATGGATAAATCAACTAATCCCTTTTCCTACATGTACTTTTACTCCTTTGGGCAATGAAATGGGTTAATGATGTGAAGATTTCAAGACACGAATCCTAATATGCATTACACATTAGGAAAACAAATATTAAAATGTGAATATCATGAAACACTAAATTTTATCCTATGAATATTCCCATAAATATGTATTTAAACCACACTTTTCCAGGTAAGTCAATAACTATAAACTTCTTTACAGATACAGTGTTCCTGTAGTAAGTAGACTCACCTCACAATCTGTAGCAATATTCAATCTCTATTCTCCACAGGTGAAGAATTTCATCATCTTAATAAATCCAGAAAGTAAGCAAGGATTATTAAAAATAAAGAATTATTTTTAAAAAAGAATATGACTTCCAATATTAAATTTTGATTTTATAAACATTTGAGAAATTAGATAAAATTATCCTTATCTATAAGTTTACATATTCTGAACCAAACTAGATGATGAGACTAAATTTATTCTAAAATTGTGGGTTATTTTCTCTCGTTTTCCTTTTTGTTTGAAATATTTCTGGCTACAGATAATTTTTTTGGAGCAGGACTGAGTGGTGAGATTATATTCTTAGGGGAGTTCAGAGCCCTCAATAGCTGCTGAATGCTCGATAACTTCTGTTTAGATGCCTGCAGTGATGATTCAAGCTGTCAACAGGTGCTGTTAAGCATTAATCTCTAGATCCCTTACACTGAATCCTGGCACCCAAATTCAAACAGAGGATGTTCCTTGCTTGTTTCATTTTGTTTTAGAAACTTCTCCAGCCCGAGGTATTTATATTCATTAAATAAATTTTGCTGACTGTCTGTAGATATAGCAGGTGCTGTGTTCACTGTTAATTCACCAAGATAAACAAAACAGTCTTTAAAGATAAGGAGCTAATAGATTTGTAGGAGGCAGACAGAAAAATAAACATCTATAAAATGATATATAGGTTGGTATAGAGTTAGATACAGGATTTTTAAGGAAGTTAATGGAAAGTGACACATTTCAGGTTGGTAGGTAGTGGGAGAACTGAGGAAGACAAGAATGATTAAGATATTCTAAAGCCTAAACTGAGTCTGAAATTTAAGAAATGAATAGTAATGAACTTGGATAAGTGGAAGTAGGAAAGATTAATAGAGAGTGTATTGCATGAAAGAAAGAAGAAAAAGAATAAATTTTACTTTTTTGCCATTCTGAGAGAAACATAAGATTTTTCTTTTCAATTAAAGATGAATGTCAAAGGGTTTGGTAGGGTTTATAAATAACCAACTGACTATTTACAGATTCTCACAATGAATGCATTCATCTTACACACATTTATGGTGTTCCCACTCGGTGAATTAGACATTATGCTAGTGGTGTGATTAGAGTCCTAAACAAGACTGACAAGCCCCTGCCATATTGGAGCTTGCATTTGAGAGAGAGTGACAGATAATACAATAAACAAGCAATTCAATCATATTTAATGGGAGTGGAGGGTTCTTTAGATTCACCAAGACATGCTGGACCTTGAGAAACATGCATAGCTAAGAGTCAGAGGAAGAATATTCCAGTCATGGAAAAAGACAAACAAAACCCCTGTGACATAAATATCATGTTGAATTAGCCGTAATTCTCACATTTTAGCATAAATCAAATCACATGTATTGTATAACTGAAATGTGCTAAGAGAGTAGAATTAAATGCTTTATCACACATATACAAAAACAAATATGTGAGGTGATGAAATGTTCATTAACTCAAAGGGGGGAACCCTTTCACAATGCATATGCATATCAGATCATTATGTTGTACACTTTAACTATTTTGTAACTTTATTTGCCAATTATACCTCAGTAAAGCTGAAGAAAAAAATCATATGGAAGACTTGTGAAAAAACAGTTGTTTAGCCCCTCAGCTAGAGTTTCTGAGACAACAGACTTGGGAGAGACTAGAGAATTTGCATTTCTGTAATAGTCCAGGGACTGACTATACTGGGAGAGCCACTGGGTTAGAGACACTGAAAGAGGTCTATGTGGCTATTGTGCACAAAGGATAATTTTATAAGCTGAAAAGGTTGAGCGTAATTCTATAAACTGAAAGTGTCATAGCAGTCAGATCACATAGACTCATACTGACCACAATAATTTGAGTTTATTCTAAGTGCCATGTGAAGACATTGAAGGTTTTTCAGAAGAGTGGTATTATGACCCAATTTACATTTTAAAAATATCACTCTGGTTTCTATTAATAAAATGTGTCATAGTGTTGAAAGAGATAAAATAGAGAGACTTATAGAAAATCACTGTAGTAGTCTAGATGAGAGAGAATAGCTTTTTGTGCAAAGAACGTGTCAACAAAAATGAATTAGCTCAAAGAACAAATGTGGGGATTGACCAAAAGGGAGAATTTAATAATGACTCTTAAGTTTGGGGGTTGAGCATCTAGTGGCTCTATTAATGGGGAGAGAATAAAAATAGCAGAGTTCAATAAACGTTCTCTTCCATTGTTAATGTTGTGAGACCATGACCACACTATAGTAGTGTGTAATGTTGTGAGACCATGACAATATTGATTTAGAAGTTGTGTAAAGAAATATAAAGATGATTGATTACCTGACAAGAGGAGATTTTGTTCAGAGATGTTGATAGAATCCTGGTTATAGTTGTCTAAAGAAAAAATAAGAAAAGTAGGTAACTGAGGAAAATACCTGTTGGTGAAACTTTCAAGATGATTTTTTTTGGCAAAAAAAATGGACTAGTAACTAGAAGAAATTGTGGGTTCACTGCAGATTTTTAAGTTGAGAGATACCAAAATTAACTTATGTATTTGTGGAAATGGTCAGCAGAGTAGGAAAGACTGATGTATGGTATAAAAGAAATAATGAAATCCCTGGAGAATGTTTTAGAAAATGGACTCCAAAGACAAGTGGAGACTAGCTTTTGATAGAATAAAGATCATTCTTTTTCTTGAAGCTAGAATCCAGATCAAAAACATGTTGCAGGTTGATACTAAGTTTGTTAGTAGAATTAAGATAAAAGATCATCCATTTGGTTTCCATTTTTCTCAGTAAAATATAATGTAAGGCTATGAGTTGAGAAAAGATGAAAGAGATGAAGTTTGAAATAATTATCATGGATGTTAGACAGGTGAAATCATTTTGTAATTTTCATAGAATTTCATGGCAGTATTGAGCATTCAAAGTATGGAGTCATGAATTTAAATTGAACACATGTAGTCAGTATTCACTTTACCCAACAATTTTGAATATTGAAATGAAGGCAGAGAGAGAAAAATACTTGGTTTAAATTAGAGTTAAGATTTTGCTTGTAGTATAACAGAGGAAATGAAGGGAAACAATTGAAATATGTAGAAGGGGATGATCATAGTATTATACCATGGAATATAAGCTGGCAAAGTGAGAAACAATGACTAGAATAAATAGTTAATAGTAAATGATAGGTCAATGGATCAGGAGGTCTATGAACAGTTAAACTATAGTCATAGTTTAGGCATAGAGTCAGGGAACTGGAATATCAAATATATCCTTGATAAAAATGTCCATATAATAATTAGTTTATCTTGAAATACATTTTGCCCTCTTCCAAAGTTCCAGTAAGATATGCCTGACAGCAATTCAAATGTAGCATGTAAACCCTGATGTGGAGACCTGGATATTGGGGATTAGTACTAAAGAGAAAAACAGACAAGAAGAAAAAAAATCAGAGAAAAAGGAAAAGGAACACAATGATTCATTTCTTTTTTTAACATTATTTGGTCATAAAAGTTTATTTTATAAATTTGTGTTCACCGTGTTTACAATTTTAACTACCCTCAGATAAATATTTTACCACTTCCCTTAGTAGAGCAGGACAGAAAATAAATGTATAGATATTTCTGTACATTATTTATCATTAAATATGTATATAATTAAGCATAAAATTTAACTATACCATGCTCATTCATTAGATAGTGCAAGTTAAAATCAACATGATGAACTCATTTCTTGCCTTTCTTAATTTCTAAGATAGAAGGTCCTCTTGGGTTTTATTAACTGTAGTTTCTGAAAAGGCTTAAATACCAATAACACAAGATTGGTAAGTAAATGCTGTTAAACCTTTATTATTAAGTGCTTTGAACCATGACAAATGATACTGTAGAAGTACAATTATTTACATGGAAATATTGTCATGATGTGCTACTGAGAGACAAAAATATCAGCTTGAAAAAGAGTCGGTGAAGTATAATTTCAATTTTTTAAATGTTTGACTATATTACTGTGTATGGATGTACATATGCATGCAGGGAATAATTTGGATACACACATATAATTAACAGTTATCTCTAGGTAATATAATATTAATTTAGTACTATCTTTTCCTTCCATACTTTCTATTTTCTCCAATGACTATGTTACTTAAAAAATTTGGCAGGTTTATTTTTAAATCTTAAAAATAAAGTATTTTAAAAGCAGTTCTTCTCAAAGACACTATATTCCAGCAATTGCACTACTAGGTTTTTACTGAGAGGACACAAAAATACTAATTCAAAGGGATAAATACACCCAATGTTTATAGCAGCATTACCAACAATTGCCAAGTTATGGAAAGATCCCAAATGTCCACCAACGAATGAATGGATAAGGAAGAGGTGATATACATATACAATGGACTATTAGCTACAAAAAAAAAAAAAAAGAAAGAAAGAAAGAAAAAAAGAAAAGAAAAGAAAAAACAGAATGAATCTTCCCATTTCCAGTGATGTGGATAGAGCTGGAGAGTATCATGCTAAGCAAAATAAATCTGTCAGAGGAAGACAAATACTAAGTGATTAGTACTATGATTTCACTCACATATGGAATTTAAGAAACAAAACTAATGATCCTAGGGGAAAAAAGAGAGAGACAAAACAAGAAACAGACTCTTAACTATAGAAAATAAGATCATCGTTACCAGAGGGAAGATTGGTGAGGGAATGGGTAAAATGGATGATGAAGATTAAGGAGTACACTTGTGAGGAGCACCAAGTGTTGCACGAAGTGTTGAATCACTAAATTGTACACCTGAAATTAATATTACATGGTATGTTAACTAACTGTAATTTAAATAAAAACTAAAAAAAGATACTATATTCCTTACTTGACTTTGATCTCCATATATTATACTGGATACTTTGCTCCCCAAGCCATGCTAATCAAGAGATTTTTATATCCATATTAAAAAAGTAGTATTCAGGGAAGTCCAGGTGGCTCAGCGGTTTAGTGTCATCTTCGGCCCAGGGCGTGATCCTGGAGACCCGGGATCGAGTCCCCACATCGGGCTCCTTGCATGGAACCTGCTTCTCCCTCTGCCTGTGTCTCTGTCTCTGTCTCTCATGAATAAATAAAAAATATAAAAAAGTAGTATTCAATTGAAAAGTACTAAATACATGTGAGTATTTCTCTATTAGGACAGAAATGATATCTCATGGGAAATACACATGGGATTCATGTGTACGAATCCTTTCCATTCCATATTTCTTATTCAGCTTCCAGAATTATCTTTTCTGTCATCTTTTCTGAAAGATTTAAAGAAATCACAATCACTGGGAAAAAATAAGTTGCCTGAAAAGATTCTCTTATCTATAGAAAAAAGAAAACATAAAAAAATTAATACAAAGCATTCTGATAAGTTCTACTGTATAAATGAAATGTTCTTTTGTTTGTTATTTTTTTCACTTAACTGAATACTTTATGACCTTTCTCTTTTCTTTTTCAGATTGTATTGTTGTCATTCCATTTTATCACTACACTGGTACTCTAGAATTATTCCATAAAAATCTATGATCATTCTATATCTTGCTTGCTTAGTATCAAATTAATGTTATATGATTTATTTTTGTCATAATGTTTTAATGTCTACTATTAGTCATTGTCTCTTCTACCTTGGGTCATAGGATGAGCCAAAAGTCTTTGAGTCTCCAAAACTACCCCAGTTGAGCTTGTGGTAATATTTTTAGTTTTAAATTGCAGTTCATGATCATAGAGAGTTTATTTTAAAAGTCATGTAACCTTTTTTTTTTCAAATAAACTCTATGGGAATTGGAAATATACATGCATAAAAGCACCATGTTAATCATAAAAGTTTATTTATACATTCATATTCATTGTACATTAATTATTTCAACCTAGATTTGCTTTGTCTAGCATGACTTTGACCTAAAACATTGCTGTCCTTCCACAAATGTCCTCTATTAACCACAATTTCATCACTACAAGAAGTTTACCAATGAATTAATATACAAAATGATCTCTTCCTTAAAAGGAAATATCAATTATAATAAAGCATAATGTTATTTATCATTATTTATCAATCAGAACAAGAGTAAATGAGCTGGCTCTCTAATATTTTAAAACGTGGTTTATCACATTGTTCAAACACACACACACACACACACACACCCCGAAGATGTTACTTCCAACAATAGTCAGCCTTAGAAAGCAGCCTCTGATCCTGAAGGAGAAATCAGTAAGGTTTGAGCAGGAGTCCTGGTAGCAACAGAAGAATGAAGCAGGACATATTATTATTTCAAGAGCTCTGAAAATTAGTCATTAAAAATACATCCCATGAAACTCTATCAGATTCTGTCTGCTAGCCTTGCATAGAATAGAATCAAATATTTCCTAACATAATAATCAAAATGTTCAGGATGAAATAAAAAGTCACTTATGTCAAGAAACAGGAAAACCACAATTTGAATGAGGAACGAAAAATCAATTGATGACAATACTGAGATGAACCAGATGTTACAATCATCTGATCATAATTTAAATAGCATCACAAAAAATATACTTCTCTAAATGTTTGAAACAAATAAAATAGAAAACTTCAGCAAAGATGTAAAAGTTTAAAAATGACTAAAAGAAAATCATAGAAATAAAAAAATATGATAACTGAAATAAAATCTCACCAGGTGGACACTGAGATGACTATAAGCGGCAGATTGGAAGGAAATATTTGAAGATTACATATCTAATAGAGATTTTGCATCTAGAGTAAAAAAAAAAAAAAACACTTTCAAACCTCAAAAAGAAGAAAGAAAAAAAAATCCCAGTTATAAAATGTGCCAAAGATATTAGCAGGCATTTCACTAAAGAGGATATAGATATGCCAAATAAGTACATGAAAATGTTTAACATCATTAGTGACTAAGAAAATGTACATGAAAACCACAATATACCTATAGGAATAGCTAAAATAAAAAAAAAATAGCTACAACATCAAAAGCTGGTGAGGACGGGCGGCCAGGGTGGCTCAGCAGGTTTAGCGCCACCTTCAACCCAGGATGTGATCCTGGAGACCCTAGATCAAGTCCCACGTAGGGCTCCCTGCATGGAGCCTGCTTCTCCCTCTGCCTGTATCTCTACCTCTCTCTCTGTGTGTCTCTTATGCATAAATAAATAAAATCTTAAAAAAAAAAAAACCTGGTGAGGATGCAGAGAGAGTTAATCACTCATGCATTACTAATGGCAATGTAAACTGGTACAGCTGGACTTCAAAAGAGTTTGGCAATTTCTCAAAAAATTCCACAAATAACTATCATGCAACCTATGATTTATTTCACAGAAACAAAAATCTATGTTCATACGAAAATCTGAACATGAATGTTTATAGTAGTTTTTTTTAGTGTTTGTATTGAAATTCCAGGTAGTTAATACGCAGTGTAATATTAGTTTCAGGTGTACAATATAGTGACTGATTCAACACTTCCAAAGAACACTGGGCGTATCCCAACCTTTTTTTATAAAATTATTTTCAGTATTGTTATATGTGATTTTGTCACTATTTATAAGAAATGAGGACATGTTTCTATTATCATTTTAATGATGTGTAAGCCAACGCTCAGAAGGAGTCACAGTGTCATAATTGAATAAGTTTAGTAATGGAGACTAGAGACATGTCAAAGCTCTTTGCACTGTATCTCACACACCCTCATCCCCCAAACAGGTTACTTTGATAAAAACAAGAGAAATAGCAGAAAATTTTAGCTACTTCTTTCAGGATTCAACTTCAATAGTTATTGTATTTTTTAAAATTTGGCACATTTTGGAAGTTCAAAGACATTTTTTGTTTATTGGAGTAGAATATGGATGTAGAACCACTACATGACTGAAAAATCTAGTTGCTCTGTTAAAGTAAGGAAATATGGTATGGTAAGAAAGAGCAGAAGGGAATCATTACAAACCATGCCAAAATATCATCCAGATAATCTCATATCAACCTATTTAATGTGGCCCTGAACTGACTCATATGTAATTTCCCAGTGTTGGTGATGACTATCTTGTGTTTATGTAGCTCTTTTTCAAAGGTCAGAGTTCGTAAGAATTCAATTAAGTCAGTCATGAGGGTCAGCTCATATTTACATGTGCTCTAATAGAACCAGGTGCCTTCTATAAAATAATGTTATTAAAACCATCACTCTTCTACTGTCTTTGATAAATCTGGTGGTCACTATGATTCATGGAAAAAAATAGATACAGTTTCCTTGCCAGATATAATTTTCTTTTTACACGTTGGGGCAAAACCATTCTAAGAGGCTGAATTGATGTGTTCTTAAAAATGGAAACAATTATCAAAGATATTTATTAATCTTTACAAGGTGCCTATCATTTAGCCTAAGAAACTTTGCAGCTGATTAATATAACTTGGCCAGAGAAACCAGTATATAAGTCAGATTTTTCATTCTCTTCCAGAATCACAAAACCATTATAGATCTTTTTAAACATACAGCGTTCCACAGGTGTTTTTTTTTTTTTTAAGAATACATTCAGTGTGGTCACACCATATATTACGTATGAACTCTTAGGAAGAATTGTGGTAAAATTTAATAGCGACACGTTATTATTGTGATAACTATACTTATTCTGAAGTCCTTAAGTAGGAGATTGAAGAAAGCATCTCTGATAGAACATTTACTGCTCAAGCAGTTTTACTGGAACACTGAAGTATTTTTCTAAAGGCCCTTAAAAACAGAACTTATGAAAAGATGAGAACAAGGAAATGTCATTCTTTTCGAAATACATTTCCTCAAGTTGCCATTTTATAAGTAAATTAGTTTTACTCACTTGCTCTTTCCCCTTTTATTGTACATGAAGTACTGTAAACCTGTATGCTAATGATCACCAGTTACATAAATGACAAAATGAGAAACCATTACGTGACAAACAAATAGCAGGAGTAGTAGCTGGTAAATAATGTTAGCCATTATATTCTATTTGCTGTTCCCAAAGTGTGACCTCCTAAGACAACCTTTGGAAATATGTTATCATTTGGAAGGTTAATCACATGCTAACAGCAATCCTTGGCAGAAAACACGATTTTGACACTACAGCTTTTTATGTTGCAAAAATCTCGAAAGTATTATAAATTCAACTTGAAATTACACAGAGCTATGACTTATCTTTATCATCGGATCTGTTGAATTCTAAAAGCTGGTCTATTTTCAACATGGCAGAGGCAACAATTCTTACATTTTCTGAGACATTTTCTTGTCCATCAATTTGCCATTAATAGCTAATACTTAAATGAAGTGATTGACCCAAGAAACACTGTTTCATTTTTCTTGACCATGCATTCAGAAACTTCCTTCACAGTGAGTATATTTACTTTTTCATATACACCGCAACTCCTCTGTCCTATTACAAAGGAATATTAAGCTTAGCAAGCTATAATATGTGAAACAAAGAACATATTCATGATCTTTAATACTAATAGGTACAGGGATCAATAGGAAAGAAAGAAAAGGATGTTAAGTTTTGATGCAGGAAAAAACATATCATCTAAACAAGATATTTTTATTACTACAAGGGAGTAGAAATTAAACATTTTATAGACTGATAACAAGGGCTCAAGATGAGGACACAGTTACTTAAAAATCATTGACTTCAATTTTTTCTCTGCTGTCAGGTCAAGATTAGTGGAAATAAATAGCTCTATCAATACTGGATACAAAATTGGATACAATTATTCAAAATGCTTTGGGAAAAGAGTGGTGTTCATCTTTTAAAAAATTACTTAGGTCCTTCCTTTGCTAACTGAGAATAAGCCACATCCAAGATCTTGTCTCAAAATTTATCAATTCAAATATACATGCTTTAGGAATAGAAACTAAAATATCAAAGTTCAAAGGGCAAAAATTTCATAGAGAAAAGAGAATTAAGGAAACCAAAGCAGCAATCATTTCTTTATTTGTTATGGAGATACTTTGTTGTTATCTGGTGTATAAATGCAATCAGAATCCGAATCCCAGCCTTTCTAAATGTTTAGGCCTCAATCTGCCAGGAACAACAGAAATTATATTTATATGTCACCTCACCTGAAGAGCATGTGCATGGCTCATAAAGTCTGTAAATATTACATATAAAAGTATGTGCATGTATTATCATATACAGAGGTAAAGTGCAGTGTAGATCTCTCTTAAATATATGACAAAGGTAAATATTGACCTAATCATGCTTAGTAATCTCAAAACTAAAATTTAACCTCTTATCGAAAAGAAAGTAAGGAAAGATTCACAAATAGAAAAGCAACCCAGACATTGAATTTAACTTTATTCTCTGTAAGACAAATCTAGCTGAAGAGCTGATGGGCTTATTTATACCCTGTTGGTAAATTGAACACCAATAAAAATTAATTCAATTAAAAAAATAAAAATAAAATAAAATAAAAACACCAATATTGAATTGACCTAGAAAGTCTTAGCTGATAAACAGATCTCCACATCACATATAACTTGTCCATCTTTGGTATGGATTTCTTAAAATAAGCCATTAAGGATATTATTATTAGGTGAGTTGAAAATTCTGAGAAGCCAGATTGGATTTGAAATGAAAAAGCATTGACAATGTGACTTATTAGGTTATTTCATCCAAACTGTTAGTAATGTAAAAATTAATTTTCTTTTTTTTTTCCCTTTCTTACAATAGACTTATTTAGTGCCTTTCCTGGGTATTATGCTGCACTGAACACTGGTTACAAAATTTCTTCCTTATTTGAGTTTACAGTACAATAAGTGATACAGAAAGTTAGCAAGAGATTAAACACAATGTGGTAGGTGTTATAACAAGGACAGTGCAGATTTTAGAGTCATGGATGGACACACAAGATGACATCTAAGCTCTAATCTGAAAGATAAGTAGGTGTCATACAAGTGATAAGTAGTTTTAGTTTTTTAGTGAGAAGAAAAATAATGTTGGAAACAGGAAGAGTTCCAAAAAAAAAAAAAAAAAAACAAATTCTTAAAAGGAAGGGACATAGAGAAGTGGGCTAATCTAAAAGATAAGGATACAAAGCCTTTTAATCCGTAACATTCAGTTTATTTTCCCAAAAGCAATGAGGAGCCACTGAAATTCTTAAGCAGGGGTAGCATTAAGAGATTTTGTTGTTGTTGGAGATAATTCCTTATGTTCTGTTATAAATGGATTAGAGAGTAAAAAACAAAAGTATATATATTAGTGATATTAAAGTAGTATGGAAGAGATGTAAATGATGTGTGTCTTTGGGAAAAGATAGTGGGGAATAAGAAAAAAGAGTGGATTTGAATCATACTTTTTTTTAAGATTTATTTATTTATTTATTTTAGAAAGAGGGCAGAGGGGAGGGGCAGAGGGAAGGAGAAACTTAAGCAGACTCTGCAGTGAACACAGAGCCCAATGCAGGGCTGGATCCCAGCACCCTGAGTTCACAAGAGCTTGAAACGAGTTTCAACTGAGCTGACACCAAGAGTGTAACACTCAACTGACTGCCCCACCCAGACACCCCTAGGTCATACTTTAGGGGAAAACTTAGAATTATCCTGTGATCAACTAGATCCAGGGTAAAAAAAGAGTGAGACGACTCAAGAGTAATGCCTAAATTTACAGCCTAAGAAATATTATAATCTAGCTGCTATGAATTATTCTTGGTAAGTATAAATATACCTTCAAGATATAATAAATCTGCTGAGTATTAAAATACAGAATTTTATATTAATTAGATTTATAATAGTCTTCACAAATGTCCATTATAGAAATAATAGGCATTTTTATTCAATATCCAACACAAATTGGCTAAAACACACACACACAGAGTCATCTCTAAAAGAACAAGAAATTATCCTTCTCAATTTCTATAAAAGGAAAAATATTTTTCTCCAAATTTCAAAGTCAACTAAGTTGTCCAGATGAGATAAACCTGGATATGTAAATATAGTCAGTTTGATTTTAACTTTAGATTCATTCTTGGAACTTTTTTCTAAGATTTTTCCAAGAATAAATAAATAGAATATATATTCCCAGTAATACATTCAATACCAACCTCTTCTCTTTTTTTTCCAATAGACTTTATTTTTTAGAGAAGCTTTTGGATTTTCTACATTGATGGTGGTGTTAATAGAGAACGAAGGGTTTTATTTCTTCCTTTCTAATCAATATATCTTTCATTTCTTTTTTTTTTTCTTGTCTTATTGCATTAGCTAGGATTTCAAGCATGATCTTAAAAAGTGGTGGTGAGAGGTGGCATCTTTGCCTTGTACCTGATGTTAGTGGCTTGAGACATCTCACTATGTTGGATAATATTAGCTATTGGGTTTATATGGAAATTATTTTTACTTTTTATCAATTTAATAATACTACCCTCTATTCCTAGTTTATAATGAATGGATATTGAATTTTGTCAAATGCTTTTTTTTTTCTGTTTCTATTTCTGCTTCCATTATATGATTGTTCTTCTTTAGCCTTTGATATGATGAATTGCATTAGCTTATTTTTTGAATGTTGAACTAGCCTCGCACAATGGGCATAAATTCCACTTGGTCATAGTCTTTAATTCTTTTTATGCATTATCAGATTTAATTTGCTATTTTGTTGAGGCCCTTTGCATCTATATTTATGAGACATATTGATATATAGCTTTCTTTTCTTGTAATGTCTTTGCCTGGTTTTAGTATTGGGACAATGCTGATTTTAGAGAAAAGTTAGGAAGTATTTCCTCTCTTATCTTCTGAAGGACATTATGGAGAATTGGCATAATTCCTTCCCTAAATGTTTGCTAAAATTCACCAATGAACCCACCTGAAGCTGGTGCTGTTTTGGAAGTTTATTAATTGTTGATTCAGTTTATTTAATAGACATATGCCTATTTATATAATCTATTTCTTCTTGTGTGAATTTTGACTGATTGTGTATTTCAAGGAAATGGTACATTTCATCTATGTTATCAAATTGTGGGTAGAGTTATTCATAGTATTCCTTATCTATCCCTTTCAACGTACATGGGACCTATGTTGATGTACACTTTTTTTATTTCTCATGTTAATAATTTGTTGTTATGTCTTTTATTCTTAGTAGCCTGGTAGAAGCTTATTGATTTTATTGAACTTTTGGTTTGCTTGATTTTCTCTGTATATTTCCTATTTTCAATTTCATTAATTTTTGCCCTAATTTTTTTATAATAAATTTATTTTTATTGGTGTTCAATTTGCCAACATACAGAATAACACCCAGTGCTCATCCCATCAAGTGCCCCCCTCAGTGCTGTCACCCATTCATCTCACCCCCCGCCCTCCTCCCTTTCCACCACTCCTAGTTCATTTCCCAGAATTAGGAGTCTTTATGTTCTGTCTCCCTTTCTGATATTTCCCACACATTTCTTCTCCCTTCCCTTCTATTCCCTTTCATTATTATTTATATTCCCCAAATGAATGAGAACATATAATGTTTGTCCTTCTCCGACTGACTTACTTCACTCAGCATAATACCCTCTAGTTCCATCCATGTTGAAGCAAATGGTGGGTATTTATCGTTTCTAATGGCTGAGGAATTTTCCATTGTATACGTAAACCACATCTTCTTTATCCATTCATCTTTTGATGGACACCGAGGCTCCTTCCACAGTTTGGCTATTGTGGACATTGCTGCTAGAAACATCGGAGTGCAGGTAATTTTTATTATTTCTTTTCTTCTGCTTATTTTGAATTTAATTTACTCTTCTTTTTATAGTTTCCTAAGGTAGAAGCTTAGATAATTGATTGTAGAATTTCCTCTTTTTTTCTAGTATGACATCCACTGCTTTAAATTTCCCTTTAAGCATTGCTTTCATGGCACCCTTTTTTGCTTTTCCATGAAAAACCATATCATATAGCACATATGGTGATCAAATCACGTGTTTGTGTTCTGCACTATATTATAAACTTCACTAGGGCAGAGCTTACCTTATTTACCTTTGCGTATTCAGTATCAAATACAGCTCCTGGAACAAACTGGTGTTCAATATATAGATATTGTACTAAATGAAATTGGATAAAATATAGTATACTTTTATAGTTATCAGAAATTCATACATGTATTTAGAAATTCCAGGTAATATAGAAAAAAAACCTTTCAGATCCTAGTAATTAATTAGTGGAAAATATGATAATAGAATCTTAGAATACGAATAAAATTCAGAAATCTATCTCAACCTGTACTTACTACTACACAAATCTCTCTTAGCATCTTGGCATATGCTCTTTGAACATTCCACATTCTCTATTGTTCTTCTAGCAATGCAGAGAACATTGTAGACAGCTTTATTTTCTGCTAAAAAAGTTCCACTTCTTGAACTTCTTTTCTAATATTGTGACCAAATCTCCCAAATTCTACCCAGAAATATGATTTAATCTTTTACTCTCTTTCACATTAGAGTCCTTTTTACCCTCAACTCTTCACATTTTAATGGCTTACTGACATTTAATCAACAAAACTCCCATGTTCTTTTTTAATATTTGCTATAGTCAATACAAATATACTATATTCCAAACATAAACAAGTGTGTATGAGCTGTGTATCTGTAATATGTGTGCTTTTAATGCATTCACATATAGACCTATTAAACATTTTGCTATCTTACAATATCAACTGTATCTCTCTTTTTTGTAGAGTATTAAAATTTGCTAGCCACTCTTGGTTTATTTGATTCTACATTTTCCTTCATTATGGTGACAGATAAAAGCGACAAACAGAACAGGACCAAATCAGAGTTCTTCCAGGTAAAGAGTAATCTATTGTGTTTTGGTACAAGTTACACATCCAACTCTCTTGTTCCAGTTCATAATATTTTCTTTGTCTTTAGGAAGAGTAATAGATACTGTCTCTCTTGTCCATTTTTTTTAAGATTTTATTTATTTATTCATGAGAGACAGAGAGAGAGAGAGAGAGAGAGAATATGAGAGGCAGAGACACAGACAGGGAGAAGCAGGCTCCATACAGGGAGCCTGACGTGGGATTCGATCTCCAGTCCCCTGGATCACACTGTGGGCTGCAGGTGGCGCTAAACTGCTGAGCCACCGGGGCTGCCCATTGTCTTTTATTATTTTATTTTATTTTATTTTATTTTATTTTATTTTATTTTATTTTATTTTATTTTATTTTTAATCTATTTTGTCCTGTTCATTTTAAGTATTTTGAATTTCCTCAACAATAGGCATAATCTAGGTAGTCTGTTCCTAATCATCATTACAGCTGTTACCTATTTCCTTAGTCACATATTACTTTTCTAGACACTTTCAATGTAAGGCTGTAGGACAAACTTTCTGAGAAAACATGAATAGGTTAGCCAATATTAGAGTGGTATAGTTGACTTTAGTCTCCACAAGTATGTTCATCATCTTTTTTTTTTAAGGAGAAATTTTTTAAAAATGTCTTTGGTAGAAACGTCAGAGATTACTGGAAAAACTATTATGTCTTCTGTGTATGGGAAAAAGCCTTCAGAAAAAGGAACAATAAAATAAGACACTTGTATCATTCTCAAAGAATGTGAAGAAAAGCACAACAACTTCATAGCATTATAAATGCAAGTTCTAATGAGGCTAAGCGATGAAGATTCCAGTTTTCACATTACATAAGAGAAACTGATGATCATAGAGATACAATATCACAGAAATTATGAATGGCAATCTTTTCAAACTATTTTTCTTATTATAACATGATTCCTTGTTATTTTTGTGTGTAGTCCACGTGTATAAATGTGAAACAAGAATATATCGAAAAGGATATGAACAAGCAAGTACCAATGCTTAAGTAGTGATTGATAAAACCCTATCACCTCTGGGTTTACATGTAGATGCTTTTCCTTTTATGTAACTGGTAAGTGGTAATATTGCCTTGAAAAAGATTTATCCTCAGCCATCAGCAATAAAACAGGCTTGATGTAACAGAAGTAAACATGGATAAATATTAAACATATTATTGTTAATACTGTTATGCTTCAGAGCATAAGCAAAATCTTTCTTCTACATTTTAAGTGCCTATGTTTAATCTCTTTAGTGTTTAGTTTTACATTTAGATTCTTTCAAACCCAATTTTATGACTTAAAATGTTTTGTAACTTAATATTCTAATGTCATTATAAAGAACACTAAAGAATCAATTGAAGGAATGCTAAAAACAAAGAAAAGAAAAAGAAAAAAAAAAGAATTCAAAAGTCCCACCTGCTGAAGAAAAATGTTATCTTTATGTGAGTTCAGATGCTTGGCACGTTTACATATGTAAAGAAATTACATAGTACAGAAATTATGTGCCAAATTTTCATCCCATGAGATTTGCTAGCAACTGCATATGAGAAGAATCTAGTTTAGATAGAAAACATGTTATTTAAGAAATAAGAGGGGCAGACAGTTCATGAATTATTATTATATTTGTTCATTAGCAATTATAGATTCTGCATATTAGCTGCAGATAGCTAGAAAACGATGATTATAAACATTCTGAGAAAATCAAGGTGATGCATAAATGCTGAATAACAATAAGCACAAAGGTTATGATAATAACAAAACGATGGCTGGTGACTTCAGCATTTTTAGTTTGCTATTGTAATCTGTTTAAAAGCTTTTATTAGATAATTTGATGTGCTTCTGAGATGAAAAATTAAGGTAGGAGACAGGGAGGCCATTTAGAAAAAATTCCCCAGAGAGAAAGGAACATTGACAACCTTTGAAGAACCAGAAAAATATCATCTTAAAAAAATCGTTGATGGCATTAGAATTACTTAGCCTTGAATGAAAACACTAAAGATGACAATAATTTTCTTCAGATATGGGAGAGGTTTCCATAGAGAGGACTTTTATAAGCACTTCAAATAAATCTAAATCTCTTGCTTGAATAAATTTTTGATGGTCAGAGATGTGATAAAATTACAGTAGCAAAGGCCTTATTAGAATAGAAGAGGTATAAAAAAGTGTTTGTTCATGAGCAATTGAGAACAAGGATTATTTGTGATCTTAATTATCCTATATACATGAACTTGAGCAAAATCTTAGAGTTTCATTACCAACAAATTTACCAATAAATTGACTAGATATTGCTTTTGGTAACTTCTGATTCTAAAATGACATTCTTTGTATCTGATGGACCTTATTATTGCATGCCATGAGGATGCTACAAGTTTCATAATCAGTGTGACAGAGCTAAATATGAGAAGATGATCTAAACTTTTTTCTTAAAGATTGTACTTATTTATTTGGAAAGAGGGAGGAGCAGAGGGAGATAAAGAGAATCTCAAGCAGAATTGGGGGTAGATCTCACAACCCTGAAATCATGACCTGAGCCAAAAACAAGAGTCACATGCTTAACCAACTGATCTACCCAGGTGCCCTGAGAAGATGATCTAAATTTTTAGTATACATTATTCTGCATATGTTTAATAAATATTCAGTATGTAATAATTCAATGCAAGACTAAAATTAAGTTATAGATAATTGATCAAGTATAGTTCTTACACTCCATGATGCAGGAGTAAGAAATGGACTCTGATTCCTTACACATCATGTATCCTTGATCAAGCATGTATATAGTTTTCTGCGGAATTAAACACAAATCCATGGACAAGTTACATCTTTTGCAATGAGACTTCTTAAAAAGTAATAAATTTGATATTTAAAGAAAATCTATCATTGTTATGTACACACACACATTCAGGGGTATTTTTTATGTAGACTTTCTCTATAATTATCACCATTGAGAATGATGGAACAAACTTGATGGAATCATCATATCTTAGAATCCACTTTTCTCACATGAAAAGTGAGATTTGCACTGGAATCCCTATTAGTTAGTATTTTACTCCGGTTATATAATTTGGGGCCAGTTATATATTTCTAGTACTCTACATTTCTTTAGCTCTTCAAAAAAGGAAATAATCTGCAGTACCTTTGCCTTTAAATTAATTTTTACTTTTTTTTAGTTTATATGAAGGATTTATGTTATTACGGTAATTAGCTATTGCCAAGATGTCATATAAATCTGAATCTATCTGAATTCTTTCAGTACGCTAGGCACAAATGAGAAGTTCAAGAAGTTATGATCTTTCAGATTTAATGGAAGTGACCACTACTTTTTCTAGCCTTCATGAACAACAGTGCCTGTGTTACCATAGGATTGGGTTGTGGTAAGAAATGAATTTCATATTATATTTCCAGTTATTTGCAAAAGTCATGCAAAATATATAGTTTTTAGTAGAAATTTAGAAGATACCATAATATCAAATTAAGCTGATAAGATTCTGTGAACTGGGTCAGTCTCTCTTATGTTAAACCGGGAACCAAATAGCCCCCAAGTTTTAAGGAACATGCTGGCACTGACCCTGGCTCCAACACTAGGCATAATAATAGCGGTAACAACAAAAAAAGGGGAGAAAGGACCTGATCTTCAGACAACCAGCAGCATGGGGATAATCATATGATTTCAGTTGAAGGCTGCAAGAGCTCAATGTCAATCCAATGTTTGGGTCATTCAGTACAAGTTAATGGTTTATTTATTTGGCTGATGATGCCTATGATAGGATCAGTGTTTTGAACATATTTTGTGTTGTTTGACAAGAGCCAGGAGACACAACAAAGATAGAAGAAAAGCCTCAGGAACAAAACTAAGTAGACAGCAAGTGACAGAAAGCCTTAAAGAATACATGAGAAGCCAGTGCCAGAAGTATCCGTGATAACGAATTAGAATAGTTATCTTTAAAACTGCACTGATATCGGTGAGTCATGGGGATTATAAATAAATACAAACATTGTGAGCTATGGTAGATAACAAGATAGCCAGTGATGAAGAAACACAAGAGAGGGGAAGTGTACATTCTGCATGGGAGCACAAGTTCACCTGCGCTCCTCGATAGGGGATCTGATTCGCGTGCTACTAGGAATGCATGGCAACAGAATTCGTCTCCACAACAACTACATGTAAAGATATATATATATTCTGCTGTTCACATAGGAATATCCATGGGTTGCAATGTTTCTCAACCCTGGTTGAAATTGAGGATAACTTGAAAAGCTTTTAAAACATATAAATGCAATTATCTCACCTCCAGAGATTCCAATTTAATTGGATTGTGGTTGTTCCCCTATTGATTCTAAAGAATAGCCAGAGTGAGAATCCTCAGGCTCAGGCATATCGTGCTACGCACTACAGATTTAAATATGTCTCTACAGCCACAACCACAGCATGTGATGGAGAATTAAGATAGAAAATGTAGGAGGAAAATGTAGATACACATGTTCTATTTTTAGAAAGACATCTATTAGAAACGCTTCAAAGTATGCAGAGTGTTTCTTCTAAATTTTGTTTTGGACGATGGGTTTTTAGATAAATAGGCTTATTGTGATCTAAACAATGTTTAAATGCATTATAGTATTCTAGCTACCCCGCCTTCAGAATTATTATTTTATCTATGTATTGAACGAGTTTAAAGAATTGAGTCCTTATATTAAAGCAAATATTAATAGCAAAACAAAGTCTAAATTTGACATCGTTTCAATTCCATTTTATTTTAATCTGCTTAGATATTCACATCCCATGTAACTATTAATTCTCCTAATAGTTCCTCTTTTAAATAACCTTTTTATTTTCGATAGTTTTATATTTACAAAATGTTGTGTAGACAAAATTATCATGTATCCCAAATCCAGTTTCTCCTATCATTAACATCTTAACATTAGTATAATCCACTGGTCACAATTAATGAATGAATATTGATTTGTTACTATTATTAACTAAGCCCAGACTTTATCAGTTTTCCTTTATTTGTATTTAATTTTCTTCTTCTGTTTCAGGATCCCATCCAGGATGTCACATTACTGTTAGCTTCCATATGTTCATAAACTCCTCTTGGCTGTGATAGTTTCTTAGATTTCTCCTGTTTTTGATGACCATGACAGTTTGTGGATTACTTATCAGTTACTTTGCAAAGTGCTTCTCAGTGGGGCTTGCCTGATATCTTCTTATGATTAGATTTGGATTATGGATTTTATGGAAGAAGACCAGAGAGGTGAAGTGCCATGTTCATCACATACATTCAAGAGTATAGTATCAACATGACAGCACTGTTGATGCTGACTTTGATCACCTGACTTGAGGTGGTGTTTGTCCCATTTTTTAAGATTTTTTTTAAAATTTATTCATGAGAGAGAGAGAGAGAGAGAGAGAGAGAGAAAGGCAGAGGCATGGCAGAGGGAGAAACAGGCTCCATGCAGGGAGCTCGATGTGGGACTCAATTCCGGAACTCTAGGACCACATCCTGAGCCAAAGGCAGATACTCAATTGCTGAGCCACCCAGGCATCCCGTGTTTGTCAGGTTTCTTGATTGTAAGGATCCTTTTTTTCTTCCCCTTCTTTATTGTACCCTTGGAATGAATTTACAAGGGGTAAATAAAACCAAATAAGTTTTAAAAATATATAAAAGGGCAATGATAAGGAATGCTAGAGGGACACAGGACCTAACAGCAAGAGCTCCTAATGGACAAATCATGGATTGATTTCAGCAACAATATTAACAAAGTGGTATTAAATTATAACCTAATATATAACATAAATATCAGTGAGATATTTATACTGATATAAATACTGATGTAAATAAGTGATTGAATAATAAGTAAATGAGAATAGGTAAATTTGCTACACAAAAGAATCCCCAAAATGTATGCAAATATGCTCTTCTCCAACAAGAAGGCATAATTTCCCTGCCCGTAGTGTGGGCTACCCCTAATTCTATTATTTTTAACATCTAATGTTAGGCAAAAATTTTCAGGAAAATTTCATAGTTTAGAAGTCCGTGCAGCGGGGATTTACCCCAAATATACAGATGCAGTGAAACGCCGGGACACCTGCACCCCGATGTTTATAGCAGCAATGTCCCCAATAGCCAAACTGTGGAAGGAGCCTCGGTGTCCATCGAAAGATGATGGATAAAGAAGCTGTGGTTTATGTATACAATGGAATATTCCTCAGCAATTAGAAACGACAAATACCCATCATTGCTTCGACATGGATGGACCTGGAGGGTATTATGCTGAGTGAAGTAAGTCAATCGGAGAAGGACAAGCATTATATTGTCTCATTTATTTGGGGAATATAAAAATTAGTGAGGGAATAAAGGGAAAGGAGAGAAAATGAGTGAAAATATCAGTGAGGGTGACAAAACATGAGAGACACCTAACTCTGGGAAATGAACAAGGGGTGGTGGAAAGGGAGGTGGGCAGGGGGATGGGGTGACTGGGTGATAGGCACTGAGGGAGCACTTGGCGGGATGAGCACTGGGTGTTATGCTGTATGTTGGTAAATTGAACTCCAATAAAAAAAAAAGAAGTCTGTGCATATGATTCCATCACTCAAATCTAGCTTTAAATGCATTGTTAGTTGAAATGTTCATAGATATGTGCTTTTAAAAAGTAAATGAATACGTCTGAAGGCTTCTGGTTAAATACTCATAAAACATATGTTCTTTCTAAAATGTTTTTACTGATCTGAAAACAGAACTTAGAAATCTTAGAGAGTCGAAATATTTAGCAAACATAATAAGAATATGCCAAGTTATCAATATTTTTAGACCATTTATGTAAAATATTGAACAAATAGTAAAAAAAAAAGTCTTTGTTTTCTTTGGGGTTTTCCATTACTGAACCCTACTCACAAATAGTAACATTTAAAACAAGTCAGCTTGATGAATGAACTGGATTTCTAACATTATTTAGTGTAACTAAACTGTTTCAGACTATGGTATAAGGTAATCGGCATTATCCCATAGAAAACTGCATTATTTTAGAACTGAGACTTGGGTTCAATTCTACCCTTTTATTTTATAGCTTTTTACTATGTTTTATTTAAGGTCAGATTACATAATAAGATATTGACATCATTGTTATTTCTCTAGAAAACACAGGAAATATTTTCATCCCATTTCCCCCCTAAATTTTTAATTACATGTAACAACATTATTGAATAAATTGCATTGAAGAATGGAGGTGGAAAGCATTTTATTATTTCTTACCCATAACCCATTGAATTTATTCTGTGGACTAAATTTTACCACAGTGGAATAAAATCTTAGACAAATTTCATAGCCATTTTAGTCACAGATAACATAAGAATAGTTTATATTTGGCAGATATAACAAATTTAAGCCATTATAATATCAAAGTTCTCAAGTCCCACGTAGTGTATGTTTTTTTTTTTAATTTTCCAATTTTAATTTATTTTCGGGTTTTTCTAAATCATGATTAAAAAACAAATTTTCCTAAATTTAGTGCTGTCTCTTTCCAGACCACGTAGTTTATGTTTGTCCTTCTTCAGATTAGGCTGAGAAACCTCCCCTGGGATAGTAGCATATGTTTGATTTCTTCTCTCATTTTCACTCCATTACCTCCTTGATGCTGTTTTAAACACTCCATACATGGAGAGTCTGGAGAGGTAGATAAAAGAAGAGTTTACCTCATTAATATGGATTTAATCTGGCCATATTGTTCATCGTGGGGAGACTCATCCATATACTGATTCTTCCTCTCCTGGGTGCTTCTGTAGGTTTTTAGGAGGCACTTATTCCTTGAGATCTCTCATGAACAAATGAAAATTCCCGAGACTAAAGAAGCTTCCCTCAGCCCTAGTTCTGATGTCTGAATCTCTGTTGAGATCATCTGAACTTCCCAGAAAGCCTCTCAGATACTGTACCTCTCAAAGCACTTCTCTCCCATGAGGCCCAGAACTGGTTTAGAGGACCTCACACATCCTTTGGCCATCGAACCCTGGGCTTACAGGCCATTCCAATAGCGGTCGCTTCCCATTGTGCCATCTGAACTGGCCAGTCATAATGTCTCACATTTAGACTTTTCAGGCATGAATTGGGACCCTTGTGTCCTTCAAAAGTAGGAGCTTAAAACTACTTTAATTTTTTGAATATTTATTTCCAAGTCTTCCTCAGGTAACTAAACTTAAGCAGGAACAAACCCCTCCTCTGTGGCCATGTGGTGGGAGATGCAGAATTCACAGGACATCCACAGCTCCCTTTTAAGGGAGAGGTAGGTGAAGGGTTAATACTGACAAAATATGTTTTGTTTTCCCACTGTGCAAACTCTGCAGAATTGGTCTGGCACGTTGCTGTGGGAAATGTATCACCCAACATCCAGTCACATTAACATTCTGTTTTTACACAAGCAACGAATTATGTATTTTCTATGATGTATATTTGCTTTGTGTTTACATATATAAAATTAGACCCCAAATAAAAATCTCCCTTGTCCACTCATCCCAGTAACTCTGCAAAGATCCATGTCAATTACTGGTTGAAAATAATCTTTCTAAATGATATATTATGTATTTATGCATACATGTGTTCATTAAAGGCACGTTTCTTTATGTTTCTTAGAAAAGTATTTTATGCCAAATTATCATATTGGAAAAATTATTATATGTTATTATTGAAGTTCTACAAGGTTTGCCCATATATTTTATACAATAGTAGCATAGATATACAAGAGTAGCAGTACTAAATTAGAGAATGTTTCAGCAGCAAATAATTTTATTTTATTTTTTAACAAATTCAACTTTATAAATGAATAACCCTAGGGATCAAAGCAATAGACCGGTAAGGACAAGTCTATATTGTAAGTCAATAAAACAGTGGCGATGATGTTTCTGTGTTGGCCATCTTCAAGGTTTATGTGAATCACTACATCATAGTGGACCACTTATCTCGTAATTGATGATATCTTAAGTACATGCAGATATGTTTCTGCGTGTGTGAGCTTGGATAGGAAAATGTTAACATGGGATTTCACAAAATCTCTTCCTCTGCCTGTTACAGAAAACCTGAAATTTGATAGTCAAATTCCTAACCCGTTATGGTACAAAAATGTAAGTGTTGAGTGGCACCAGACCACCTTGATCTTCAATGGGACATAATATTATTGGTGGAAAAGATTTTAAAAGTTAGAGAGCCTACTTCTCCCTCTGCCTGTGTCTCTGAGTCTCTCTCTCATAAATAAAATCTTAACAAAAATAAAAATAAAAGTTAGACAATGAAGGAAAAACTGTGTAAGCATGGAGTTAGTACCAGAAGAAAATTGTAGAGAATTTAGGTTGACATTAAACACTTTAGAGCATCTATTGTGGGTGTGAGGTGTTGCTAGAAAGAAACAAGGAATAAATAGGAGTTAAATTCTGTTTCTGTTGAGGAGGGAATCACACTATGCATTTTTAGAAGTCTTAAAGATTTAAACTGATTTCACATTACATAAATATTTTTATGTTATTTTAGAGATGTCAGATTTTTTTAAAAATATGACTTCTGTGCCCAGCTACCCACATGGAAACTAAATTTAATATGGATTATATTTTATACCTACCTCCTTCCTTCCATTTTTCTGCATTTCTATAATTTTTCTATTATGAAGAACATCATATACTTAGATCTATATAAAATAGAAAGGTAGGTAGATGGACAAATAGATCATGCTCTGCTTTCCTTCTCTGCAAACATTTGATATTTATTCTATCAAATCATGATTTTCACCAGTATATGAGAAGTTTTATAAAATGAAAGACTAATCTATCCAAAATATATAAAGAACTTATAAAATTCAACACCCTAAAATAGAATAATCCAATTAAAAATGGGCAGAAGACATGAATAGACATTCTTCCAAAGAAGACATACAAATAGCCAAAAGACACATGGAAAGATGATCAACATCTGTGATGTGACCATCAGGGAAATACAAACCAGAACTACAATAAGGTATCACTTCACACCTGTCAGAATAGTTAAAATCAATAACACAAGAAACAATAGGTGCTGATGAGGATGCGGAGAAAGGGTAACCCTCCTGCACCATTGGTGGGAATGCAAACTAGTGAAGCCACTCTGAGAAACAGTATGGAGATTCCCCAAAAGTTAAAAATAGAACTGCCCTATGATCCAGCAATTGCACTACTAGGTATTTACCCAAAGAATACAAAACTACTAATTCAAAGGGATACGTGAGCTCACGTATCCCTTTGAGCCCTGATGTTTATAGCATCATTATCTACAATAGCCAAATTATGCAAAAAAAAAACCCAAGCATCCATCGACTGATGAATGGATAAGGGAGATGTACTGTCTCTATATATACAATGGAATATTACTCAGCCATAAAAAAGAATGAAAGCTTGCCATTTGCAAAAACATGGATAGAGCTAAACGTATTATGCTAAGCGAAATAAGTCAGTCAGAGAAAGACAAACACTACATGATTTCACTCATACATGTAATTTGAGACACAAAACAAGGGAGAAAAAAGAGGCAAACCACAAAAGATATTTTTAAAAGATTTTATTGAAGTTCCAACTAGTTAAGATTTCAGGCAGTGTTAGTTTCAGGTGTACAATACAGAGATTCAACACTTCGACACAACACCCAGTGCTCCTCACAGTAAGTGCCCTCCATAATCCCTGTGACCTATGTCACCCATCCCCTGACCCACCTCCTGTCTTGTAACCATCAGTTTGTTCTCTATAGTTAAGAGTTTGTTTCTTGGCTTGCCTCTTTCTTCCCCCTTTTGTTCCCAAATTAAGGCTCTTACAGAGTCTTAACTATAGAGATTCTGAACTATAGAGAACTGACAGTTACCAGAGGGGAAGTGGGTGGGGGGATGGGTGACATAGGTGACAAGGATTAAGGAGGGCACTTACTGTGATGAGCACCAGGTGTTGTGTGGAAGTGTTAAATCGCTATATTGTATACCTGAAACTAATATTGCCTGGTATCTTAACTAACTGGAATTTAAATAAAACGTAAAAACAAAAACAAAGAAAATAAAATTAAGGACTGATCATTTTTCCTTTCCCTTGTCACTAGGTGGCAATTTTTAAAAGAAAACTTTGTGAAATCAACTGTCACTTAATGTTAGTTTTTTGAGCCCTTGAAGAGCTTCTACAAATCAGATTTTAGATTGCTTTAACTATTTCCCAATGTAATCAATTGAAGAGGACTGATTCAACCTGCTTTTTGAAGAGAGGAAAAAATAGCTAAGGCTCTTACTCTCTGAATTTTGAAAGGTAAATGGTGAAATAGAGTTATAAAGTTTCTTTTTCTTTTTTTTTTTTTTGACTAAATGTGCAGAATCAGACCCCTCTTCAATTGATTGTACAGAAGCTCTAGAAAAGGTGTGCCAATTGTAAAGACATTTTTTGCCCCTTAAAAGTTGCTCTTTAAGCCAGTCTGCTCCTTTACTTCAAACCACAATCAAGACTTAAGTAAACTATTATCTCAATCTGATTCTTATTACATTATATGTCTTCATTTTTCATACTTAATTGCACATTTTTGGCTTAGTGTTTGATCCAGAATGCCAAGATGATCACTCTGTTTGTGATATATAATAAACATTAACAAATGCGTTACAATAAATGGCATGATTTCTCATGTGTATCTAAATGTAAATAAATGCATTTGCAGAATATAATCCCAGGTAATTAAGTATTATATTTAAATTCATATAATATTTAAATCATATGACATTATTAGGTCGCATATTATCAGTAACAATTTTTCCATTTTGTTAAATGCACAGTGCTATTAATCATTTGAATTCTATGATAAGATCTAAATTTTATTACAAAAGATTAAAGGCATGGGTGCCTGGGTTGCACGGTCGCTTGGGCATCAGACTTGGTTTCAGCTCAGGTTGTGATCTCAGAGTCTTGAGATCACATCAGACTCTCGTCACATCAGAGCCCAGCATCAGACTCTGCTTGCCCCTCTCCCTCTACCCCTCTCACTCATGCTCTCTCTCTTTCTAAAATAAATAAATCTTAAAATAAATAAAGATATTTTGTTTTTTATCCTTGAAAAATATATAGAGAAACTATTTTATCATTCAATTAAGGAAATAAGCAGTAAAGGGTAAGTTCTTCACTACTTTCTCCACATATTATAAAATGACCTTTATTTTCTCTTACATGTATTCACATTGACTTACCTTGAATATATTCTCCAACCCACCACTTTCTTCAAAAACGACTTTTTCTAGAAAACCCTCAGATATCCAGGGACTTAGAAAATTGCCAGTAGAAGGTGTTGCATTTGAATTTGCTTATTTATATCAGCTCTGTACTATCATTTCTATCTTTTATGTTTGTTCTACTTTCCTCAAGGGTTTCAGCAATAAGGGCCCTGTTAATCCTTTCCATTGTATCTGATCACTGACATTTAAGTATTTTTAAGGATACAGTTCAGAATTCTTTTTAGCCATCTCATTCCAAGAGATAAACTAAGCATTCATATATCAGCATTTTTATCATTTAGCAATAAAGAATAAAGTGAATGGGAATAAGAATATGAATCATTGACGATTATTATGGGACCTCACACAGAATTTACAAAAGTTGGTGTAACTTTAATGTTGATTATAAAATGACAGACATAATATTGGTATGTAACTAATTACTAAGAACAACACCATTAGAAGGTGGGCAGACATTTGGCACTTGGTAATAACAAATGAACATCTACATGGAAAATCTTGCAAACATTTTTGTTAATCTGAAGACATAATTAATGGTACCAAACAAATTTGCAATCTTTGTTTGTTTGTTTTTAATCTGCTTTTGAGTAATAAAGCCTGACTTCAAAGTATATGATACATGGGCTAATAAAGAATGCATAATCAACAAGAACATGCTCAAGCTATAATTCTATTTTAGTAAAATATTGAATATCATTAGTGAATACTATCCATTTATTAAAGTTTATGTGCTTGTGTTTAATTAATTAGTTCTAACTCTATTTGACTTTTATTTGATCACTATTGCTATAAAATGAACTTCCTATAATAACATCCAGAATATAAGGAAATCGTATCCCAAAATATTTGAAAAGAACTGGTCTCAGCAGATCATAGCAGTGTTCACAGGCCATATGAGAATCCAACATCGATTTTACTGGTGAAAATAATCGAAGAAACAATAGTAGAATACAAATATAACTAGACATATATTAAAATGTAGATGTCTTCTTTGGATTCCTAAATTTGGTTAGTGTCAGGTAATGTAAATAGCTAGAAGGGGCCATTAGCTAAGTCAAGCTTTACAAAAGCATTTTTAATGTAAGAATATTTTTAAATGTTTTAAGACATCCATTAATGGAAGATCTTATGGGAGAAGGCAAAACAAAATAAGTACATAATTTGAATATCCAAGTGATATATCAAAACAGCTGATTCAATAGATTTGTTTCAATAGAATGTTACTTGTCAAACTTGTGACCCATTGAAAGATTAATTCAGTAAGTACTAGTTGATTTGATTTGGGGAGTTGCAATCAATGCTGGTAATAATGTTTTGTACATTGGTGCCTTGTGGCTCTGACACTAGCTAAGAATAAATTTGAGTAAAAAAATTTTCATTATATGTATTTAAGCTCCACTTGCAAGGTAGAAAAAGTTTGCTGTATTTTGCATACAGCAATAATTCCTGGTGTTGACAATGTCTTACTGATGTAGTCTTTTATGTACTCTTTTAATTCAGTTTTATACTCCAAGAGTCATAAATTAACTTAAATTCTCACCTTATGTTTTATGGCATGTTAGAATGAACTTTTAGTAGTCCAATGTACATACGGAGAAATGATTATGATTACTCTGGTTCTGTAGCTGGATGCCGCGATGCCAGACTTGAGACTATACGACAATATCATTTGTTAGAACATATTCTCTCAACTATATATGGACTACTTCATATGGAGTTATCAGGTTAATTTAATACATTGCTGGGAAAAGTTGAGTTTTCTGGAAAACATTCAGAATTGGTATTGGGGAAAGAAAGGAAAGGCATTTTAGTATCATAATTGGAAGCATTATTCCTATTTTTCTGTCTTGTTTTAGGGAGAACTTGTGTCAAGTTCCTTAAAAAAAAGACCCTAAAAAAACTGAATTAGTGAAGAACAAACCTTGGATGCCACACAGACATTTCAAAGTTGGTAAAGATGGGCCAGCCATTTCTTTACCTTAGTTGCTACAAGGATGTGAGGTGGGTGGTGGTGAAAGATGCTACTGATGAGAGCTTTTTAGAGTTCAGAAAGCTTGAATTGGCATGAATAGTAATGATATTATTAAGTGAGATAAAAAATTAATGAAAAATGGAAACCATTTTCCAGGGAGGGAAAATGTGATTTTAGTTATGTTGAGGCATCAGCACCATGAGACTGCCATGAGAAAATTCTAATCTAGGTTAGCACTAATGATGATAGTTCAGAAGACATGCACAAGTAGGACACAGTTGAAGATACTATAGTAAATGAAAAAGAAAAAGTGATGACAGAAATAAGAAGTCGTAGATGGCTACCAGGCCTTGTCACCCACATGATTCTTTCTGTTGAAGGAGGGACTGAGAGGCATTAGGAGTGAACTGACTTCTCTGGATAGAACTATATTTCTTAGTTCACTGTGGTATTTTTCCCCCTTTCATTTTCCTTTGTTTAACTTGAAATTCTATGTAATCAAGCATTGCATGTAAGCACATATATTCAGCACTAAGTGACACAGAAGTCAGTAAGAACAAATATGTAAAATAAATACATTTTAGAAATAAAATGAAATACAGTTACAAAGTTTGGGGGATCTGAGAAATATACACAGCATGCTTAGATAAGCACAATACTAGAGTTGAAATACTAGAGGAAACAGAAAAATCTATTCTAAGTGAAATGATCATAACAGATTATACAGGGAGTGAAATTTAAGTTAGACTGCAGCATACAGTAGTACATAATAAAAATTACAAATATCTATGAGTGCTTTCTATGTGCCAGCTATTCTTTTGAAAGCTTCACATATATTCACTCATGAAGCCTCATAACCATCTCATGAAAATATGCAAATGAAGACTATAGAAGGTTTAAAAAATTCAGAAACACCTAAGAAAAAGGGTTCTGGATTTGAAGTAAAATTCTGTCTCTTACTAATAGAATAGCTTACCTAATATGGTTGCTATAAATATTAAATGAAATTTTACATTTAGCTGACAACAAGTTCTGGTACAGGGTAAAATATTAATAAATGTTAATAAATATTAGGTATTTTATAATGATCACAATTATTTTTATGTTATTGACTTTTGTGTTTTGTTTGGTCTTGAATAATGAATAGACCTTAGGATGGGAAAAAAGTAACAAGTGCATAGGAAAGCATGGAATGAGGACGAGAAAGGATGATGGACGATAGAAAGAATGGTAGAAATGCATGTTGTTGAAAATTTGTGAGGTGTCAGAAAAGCTATGCAGAGATTTGTAATTATTTCAGTAGGATATGGGGAGCCAGTTAAGAGATTTAAATGGAATTCTCATGATTATATCTCTGTTTTAAAACCGAACTCCAAAGCCATTGTTAAGAGTGAATGTAGGGGAAATAGAGGTTACAGAAAGATAAATTGTTTAAGAAATTATTGAAATATTTCATGTGAGAAACAGAGTGCCTGAACTAGAAACATCTCATGAATATAGAATAGTAACAGCAAAAATATCAAAGGTAACTTCCAAGTTTCTAGCTTGAATGACTGGCTTGATTGGCAATGACTCTGAGAGAAGAAACAAAATAACTGAAACCATTTCTTAAGGGAGGAAAAGTTTGTTGAGACATCACCATCAGGAAATCATGGTGTGAAAATTCTCAGCAAGGTTAGCACTGGAAATAATAGTTCTGGAAAACATGCACAAATAGGAAGTAGTTGAAGATGCTGTTGTAAATGAATGAAAGTGGAATAAAAAGCAGAAAAGATTAACAGCAATAAAGAAGTTTAAGAATAGAGAAGTAGAAAAATACAAACCATTTAAGATTATAGCAAAGGCATTTACATACACATACCACATATTTAAGTAAAATAGCTCCTAATGATTTGGAAGATGTTTTCTAAACATAAGATTCAGTTATTGCAAATGGCCATTAAATTTTCTCTGAGTTTCTTGACAGCAAAAAGAAAGAGTCAGGTGATGAGGTAGTATTGATTTCATGATCTGATAAAAAGAAATGTCTTCCTTCTGAAAAGATAAATGACTTCCTGGCAGTTAATTCGGGGAGCAATACTATCATGTGAGTGCTTATGCAAACATAATTTAATATTGTACTAGATAATGTATTCAATGGAATTTTTTTAGAAGAATAAGCGATGACCATATCTTATAAAGACACTTGATAAAAGCAATATTGATATGTTTACAACAGAAATGGACATGTTCCAAGTCCAATATTATGCTTAAATAGAGACAATGAGGAGAAAAAGTGCAAAAAGATCAGGAAAAGCAATATACTAGAGGGAAGTGAAAAAATGGTAAATATGCAAACAGTTGTTAGGCATTGACATTTTTGGTAGGATTAAATATTAGAAAAATAATAATTTGATATAAATGTTCCATAAGAAAATAATACCATAAATTGCATAATTTTAGACACATACTTTTTCAATATCAATTGCTCTTTCTTAAGCAATATATCTTTGTTTTCCTTTTCTTTTATCCGACAGCATCATAGTTTCTATAATTTGGACTAGAGGTTTGTGTGTGTGTGTTTATTATTGGCATTTTTGAATGATTCTTATTTTTCAATATTTTACAAAACAAAACACAGTATTTGTACTTATTAGGAACTTTTAATCCTAATAGCTTTAAACAAATCAAGAAAAAGTGCCACATATAATCATCAAGTTGTATGATTTTTCTAAATATTGCTCTTTCAAATTATTAATTTTATTTTAATTTTAAAGATTCGTGTATTAATTTTGAGAAAGATAGATAGGGAAAGAGAATGTGGAGGGCACAGAGGGAGAGGAAGAGAGAGAATGTCCAGCAGATTCCCCACTAAGTGTGGAAAGCTGGACACTGGGCTTGATCTCACAACCCTGAGAACATAACCTGAGCCAAAATCAAGAGTTGGACACTCAACCAACTGAGCCACTAAGGTGCCTCAAATTACAAATTTTATTAAAAATAAAAGTTAAGGGGCACCTGGGTGTCTCAGTGGTTGAGCTGGTTGTCATGATGCTGAGGTCCTGGGATCGAGTTTGCATCAGGCTCCTGAGAAGGGGGTGGGAGGAGGGAAGTCTGTTTCTCCCTCTGCCTGTGTCTCTATCTCTCTCTCTTGTCTCTCATGGATAAATAAATAAAGTCTTTAAAAAAATAAGTAAAAAATAAAAGTTGAACTCTTAAATATACTACTAAGCATTTTTTTTTTTACTACCTCAAAAGCCTGAAAAGATGTGTCAGATAAATGCTTTTTCTTTCAAAAAGAAAGTCTTCTGGGGAAAAAAAAAAGTCTTCTGCAGCTAGACTTTTTTTTGGCTAAACAGTATAAAAAGGGAAAATTATGAGTGAGAAGTTTTAAATGAAAAAAATGAATTTTCACTTGTCAGAGTGTTTTTATAATAATAACGTCTCAAACATTATCTAAAAATTTGAAGCAAGATGGTCATAGAGAGGTGGTTCAATATATTCAGAAATTGGTAAAGATACTATAAAGCTTCTCCGCTTTGAATGTGGTTTATTTAAACAGCACATAGTTCTTTAAAATTTTCATTTTCCCTATACATTTTATTATTTATGTACTTTCTGTAAAATAATATGTGATCATTATAACTAGTGGGAATGCAAAGTTATTATGGTGATCTCTAGGAAATCCTTGAATAGAGACTAAAAGTTCTGACACACCATCATGTCGAAATGTTTTATTTTCATGTGTGACTAACAGATAATGACAATTTAGCAAAAGATGGAGGACTAGGGTCCTTTCAACATTTTGTGAAAGATGGCCTCCAGGTATTGCTGGAAATAAGAAAAATCAGCTAACAAATCACTTAATAAAAACCGTTATGCATAGATATATTTTGGCTAGTACTATTGACTTTTACATTTTTGTATATGGATTATGCAGAAATTTATTATTTTTTTTAATCTCAACTAAAGTTAAAAGGAATTGTAATACAAATTTTCAAAGGCTGTCATTTTTATGGAAAAAAGCTTCCTTCCTTCCTTCCTTCCTTCCTTCCTTCCTTCCTTCCTTCCTCCCTTCTTCCTTCCTTCCTTCTTTCCTTCCTTCCAAAAATGGAAAGCTGGTAGAGCTTATAAGAAGTTCAGCTCTAAGTCCCAAACACGGATGGAATATATCAAGTCTGGTGTCTAAGACAACTTGCATGACTGAAGACATTTACTTTGAGGGAAAGAGAGAATATTGTCTGGCAATTGCACTTGACAGAAAGTGAAGAGCATATTAATCTCTCTGTCGGGTATTCAAAGAATCATAGAAAAGTCTGGCTCAGAGAGGAAATATATCCAAAAGGCTCAGTAAACCTCAAATCACGTATATAAAAGAAAAATGATCAATTTCCTTTTAGCATCTCGCTCTTCCATTCCTTGAGGTAGTCAATGGTGTAGTCAATGCTAATAGCCGAGTCTTCTTTCTACATATTTTTCCAACATAACAAAATGCGTGCATGTATGTATATAATAAATGCAATGCATTCACAATACTATGGTTTGCTTTAACAAAAAAGATGATAACCAAAATCCATAAAAATTATGCTGCAACTTGCATTTTTAAAAATAACCTATTCTAGTACATCTTTAGATTCACAGAATTATTGTGAGGAAAGTGCAGAGTTCCCAAATATCTCACACCTAGTTTCCTCTATTATTAACTTTTACAACAGTGTGGTACATTTGTCACAACTAATGAACCATAATTGATACATTGTTATTAACTAAAGTCTACACTTCATTCAGAGTTTTTCTCGTTTCCCATTATGTCTTTTGTCTGTTCCATGGTCCCATCTAGGATACTTCATTACACTTGATTCTCATGCCTCCTTAACCCTCTCTTGGCCCTGAAAGTTTCTCAGATGTTCCTCATTTTCAACGGCTTTGGAAGTTTTGAGGACTGTTAGCCTGGCATTTTGTAGAATGTCCCTCAATTAGAATCTTATGATTTTTTTTTCCTCATGATTAGAGACATTTGTGGTATGCTATGGTCAGTGTTACAGGGCAGAATGTCTAAGACAGGGCAATCTGTGTTGGGAGTCCTGAGTTGGCCATTAACCGATTACTCAATCATGAGCAAGTTTCTATTTTTTACTGTTAACATACAAGTATTTTATAACCTGAAAATATATATGCATGTTAGCATGCATGTCTATGTGTGTACATGTATGTATATCACATGTATGTATATATGTATGTATACACACATATATGTATATAATTAAAATATAGCATTGCCATTTTACCTACTGTGAGCTCTTCAGACTTGAGATAATTTTTTAATTTTTTTCTGAATTCCTGGTCATTTAGTAACTTGGTTCCTGACCCACAGGATATTCAAAATCCTTTTTTTTTTTTTTTTTTTTTTTTTTAAGATTTTCTTTTTAAGTAGTCTCTACACCTAATGTAGGGCTCGAACTCAAAACTCCAAGATCAAGAGTTACATGCTCTGCCAACTGAGCCAGCTGAGTACCCCAGGGATATTTTGAATTCTTATTGTTGAAAAGTATCTACATTTGATGTATTCTCTAACTATAAGAAATAAACTTAGGACAAAACAATAGAAACTTCTGGTAAACAGTTGACTATTACAAAGAATTTCTGACATTAACTATTGTAGAGTGGATAACCTACAAAGTTCATATAAGGCCCTGAGTGCAGGTATCCAAATATAATAAGCTGCATCCATGATATGGTGAGGGTTTTATGGTGGGCAAAATAAAAGGGAAGTTATCCTCAGTGAACTAAGATATTCTCCAGCAGAGTGCTTCTGATGAAACAAAGGGCTCTGAAGTAAGAAGAAACAAATTATTCTCAAAGCTGTATTCTCTATAAATTATAAAGTAGTAGGAACTCTTATAATTTAGTTTCAATTGAAATTAGTGAATATATGTTCAATGTCTGTGATGTGCTCAGCAATGCCCTAAGCACCACAGAGGGATAACATGAACAAAGATAAAAGATATTTCCTCAAGTTTATTGAAAAAATAGAGACATATATTTAAAGAGATAATAAGATAAAATATTGTAAGATTTGAGCTCTAATGAGTAGTAGAGAAAAATAAAGCTACCCGTAGAGGGTGGGACCCTCAAAGCCACCATTTGTTCCTTAGCTGAGTCATCTGAGGATCAGCATTTCTTTACTCATCTAATGAGTACCCACTCACAGGCAATTTTAAGATGTTCAAATGTTCAAATGCTCACAATTGAAACTTATAGATAATTCAATAAATTATAGTAGTTACATATTTTATATTCTACTTACAAATTCATTTTTGCTTATGTAATCTAAAACAAATGAGATAGTTGTGTGTTAGCCTGGAAATAAATAAATAAATAAATAAATTTAAGATTTAATAAATATATATATTTTAAGATTTTATTTATTTATTCATGAGAGACACACACAGAGAGAGGCAGAGACCTAGGCAGAGAGAGAGAAGCAGGCTCCATGCAGGGAGCCCGATGTGGGACTCGATCCTGGGTCTCCAGGATCATACCTGGGCTGAAAGCAGACGCTTAACCGCTGAGCCACTCAGGCATCCCAAAATATTTTTTGTTTGTTTGTTTGTTTTGTCTTGTTTTTTTCCAAAATATTTTTTTTGAAAGAGGCACACCTTACTTTGTTTCCTTTCCTAAACATTTGGTTGTAAAACCCTCACTTATTTTCTCATGACAACTGTAATATAATTAAAAAGCAAACGTAATTTTAAAAATAAATTTAAATAATCACCAGAAATTTTAATTTTTAATAACTGAAATGATAAAGGAGTGTTGGCTGGCCAGCATGTCTGACTTCTCATCCAGTGAAACTGCGATTTATTAACAAGGTGCTCAGAGTATGTTGTTTAAATAGAAAAGTTTCTATGTTTTATATTTATTTTTCTAGATTTTGATTAAAAATTAGTATCGATGCAGCATCGGTTTAAGGGAATTACTCGGTAAAAATGTAATGTTCATACGTGTACATTGAGGCAGCTTTTTAAAACACTCAATGAAGTAAAGTTTGACTATGCCAAAGTTTGGAATGCATTTTCACACAAGTAAATCGACACACTTCAATTGCTTTCCCAAAATGTGATTCATTGTTTCTTTGTTCAGAATTTACACTAATCTCCCAACTACAGTATTTATAAGCAGTGTGTTGTTCTCACACCGTCAATGAGTGTCACAAAGGCAGCACATTTGTTGTCATGGCAGTGATGGATCATCAAGATTTGGTGGAAGACCTGCAATTTGCAAAGTGAATGACAGGCAACATTGAAAATGCACTGCAGTGGCCTTCTTCTAGGTGAGTTGGAAGCTGGTGGTATGAGAGTTTTCTCTCTTTAAGTCATGTTTTATTTTAGTCTTCACACCAGGTTTGACATTTAGATTCAGAGAGTATAAATGAGACCTTCAGGTTTTGAATTTAAAATAAATTCTTCATGTAATAGAGCAGTAAATGTTTTACTTTTTCAAAGACACTAAGACTCATTTAATCAGGATACAGTTTTGTCCTCATCCTTCCTAGTGCAAGTCTTGGTATTTCCCAATTGAAATCCATATCATTATATTTTTCTACTTGATGTATCTGCAGGACTGAAAAAAAGAAGGGAAAAAAAATCCTCAGCATCTCTTTTTTTTAAAATTTTTATTTATTTATGATAGTCACAGAGAGAGAGAGAGAGAGGCAGAGACATAGGCAGAGGGAGAAGCAGGCTCCATGCACCGGGAGCCCGATGTGGGACTCGATCTCGGGTCTCCAGGATCGCGCCCTGGGCCAAAGGCAAGCGCCAAACCACTGCACCACCCAGGGATCCCCTCCTCAGCATCTCTTAAGAGGCAGCATTTATTTTTTGTCACTATTTTTCTTCCATAGGCAAAGTAGTTATTATTTAGTCTGGAGTTGAGCTTCCCTCTATTTTGTGACTGTTCAATTTCAAGATGCAGCCCATGTTCAAATTCCTTATGAATCTTCTACTGACCATACAACACAACCAAATTTCTCCTCTTTAAACCTCTCCAATAGATCTGCTATTAAGTTGTAAATTCGTAGAGTGCAGGATCCATTAACTGTTTTCCTTACTGGGCTAACGTCTTAACTAGTACATAGTAGCTATTTATTAGGTATGTGTTAAATCATTAAATAATTAAAAATCAAAATGCCATTATCATTATTACATTACGAAACTACTGGTTAAACTTAATCATGTACCTATCTGGTTATTGATTTTTTCCATGCTTGTGTCTTCACCAAATAGATGATCAGCTCCCAATAGTGTGGAGATACGTTCAATCCATAGCAATAAATAGCAAAATAAGGATCTTACATTTAATGTCTCTTATAGAGCCCATACAGTGCTATGCATACATAGGAGAATATCTACCAAATAGCTGATATACAATAAATATTTAACAATAAAAATAGTTGCATACACCATTATTAAAAATTCACAAACAAAAGAAAGCTTGTAACATAAAACATTAATTCCAAACTGCTATGTTAATTTGCATTGGCAAAACATGATATACCCCCAAGCAGCTCCTCTGATTTGACAGATGTGTCCCTGATTTGAGTGGAACATTTCTATAAAGTAGGACGTGTGAGTACTATTTTAAATTGCTTTGTCATAGACCCTGGAGCAGTCATAATTTTTAGTTACTCTGGTTTCTCCAGCACTAAATGCAAGTAGCAATTCCTGTCATCTGTACAACTTACAGTCATGCGATGATCTTAATATACTGAATCCTATTAGCTGAGACCTTAAGTGTTGCCAAAAGTCATTCGCTATGTACAGGACAACAATCCTGTGTCATTTTCTGTTAGGGTCCTTGACTGAGAAGTTAATACAAACTTTCCTACTACTCATTTACTCATTCGACTAATAAATATTGAGCACCACTGCATGACCTGCTGTGCAAACAAATGATTCTAATATAATTCGAGTAGGTATTACATCGTAGGTACATAAAGAGTGCAATAAGTGCACAGAGAAAGGAGCTACACAATTCTTCTGGGGGAAATTAGTGGGCATACTTTAACTATTGTGTATTCCAGTTTCAGAAAAGCATCGTAAATGTGTTCATGACTGCTTGATTGTAAACTTGTGGGATATAAATTGGGTGATAGCAGAGAAAGGGAAATTCACACCTGGCTTAACATCCTCATGCAAACAATTAGGCAATGACAATCTCCAGCAGGGTGCCACAGGGATCTATGTTTGTCTCAGGTTCATCATTTTTATTTTTGAATTAGTCGGCAAGAGACAAAGTCTGATTGTTAAATTTGTAGGTGACAGAAAACTGGGCAATATTACAAATATTGTTGGCACAGAATTAACAGTAAACATCACCTTAAAACACTAAAACAATAGGCTGAAATTAACAAGATGAAATTTAACAGGGATAAATACGATGCAAAGGATATAAAGCTGAGTGCTAAAAATCCTCAAATGAGGCAAATAAAGGATTGAAAATATCTGATTGTGGGCAGCCCAGATGGCTCAGCAGTTTAGTGCCGCCTTCAGCCCAGGGCCTGATCCTGGAGACCTGGAATCGAGTACCACGTCAGGCTCCCTGCATGGAGCCTCCTTCTCCCTCTGCCTGTGTCTCTGCCTCTCTCTCTCTCTCTCTGTGTGTCTCTTGAATAAATAAATAAAATCTTTTTAAAAAAAGAAAATATCTGACTGCAACATTTGCGCTAAACCACTGTGGGTGAGTAAGAGGAAGAAAAATCTTCTTTGGCTCTACCTGCTGATGTATCTCTGAAAAAAGTGAGCACAATTTTTGGTCATATAGAAGGATATATATATATATATATCATATATATATATATGACACTACATATTGAATATATAAATATATATTGTCCCGGGCAAAGGATATGATATGTGTTCTCTATTCTATATGTGCATATTGTATATATATATTTATATTTATATATATATATATACATATATATATATATATAATTTACTTTCAGTAAGTTACATTTCAAAAACAGACAAATTATAGAAGGGCTCTAAAGGAGGATGAAAAGAATGAGGAGTAAATAATCTAGAAATCGCAGTGCCTCTGAAGTTGATGGTTGCTGATGGATTTCAAAACTATGTCAAACAAAATACAATTAAAGGACCTGGGTATTTCTTACAGGAAGAAAAGATTAAAGAAAAACATAACAGCTGCTTTCAAATATTTGAAAGCTATTGTGTTGCGGAGGTGATTTGTTACGTATGACTACAACAGGCAGAATGGACAGAGGAAACAGAGAATTCGTTGAAATGTTGACTGAATATGTGAAATATATGAGGACAGAGATTTTTGTCCCTTATATTCATTATACTACTTCGGCTTTTACAAATAAGTCTAGTTTGAGGAAGGAACCCACCAAATATTTTTTTTTAATATTTTTGAATACATTAATGAACGAATAGGTAATAATGTATAAAAGCCTGATCTGTTGAAAAAGAGAATGAAGTCTCAATAGGTAGCAGATGAGATTCCTACTAAGTATAACTGGTGTCAGAAAAAGGCAATTGAATTGATTCCACTCTAATAAAGGAAATAAAATGTCATAGTAAAGAGTGAAAAAAAAATGTCATATTGGGATTTTGTCTTAAAACTAAAATTACCAGAGTGGAAATTTTATCTGATAGTCACCAAATTTTAAGTTGTAGAAATCATAAGTTAACTTGGACTGAATCAAGCATTGACAAATTTTGGATGTGTATGTAATTTTTGTAACACAATTTTATAATATGATTTTTTCAATTCATGTTTGATTTTGACAATATGAAGAAGATCATTCTTTAGACCAGATAGTTCACTCCATTAATTACTCCAGGCTCTGTTCTTAATTCTTTGATATTCAAGTTGCCCTCTTTGGATGTTATCATTTTTTTCAGTGTCGTAGCTTCAAAAATTGATTAAACTTTCTGATCCCCATTTGTAAAGGCTTTGCATGTAATTCAAGCATTCTCCACATCTTTTTCATCTTTTTAATGAAATCCTATAACTTCTGAAATAATTACATTTCGTTTTACTGTTAATTTTTAATGTTTTTAAGATTTATTTACCCATTTATTCATGAGACACATGCACACACACACACAGAGAGAGAGAGAGAGAGAGAGAGAGAGAGGCAGAGAGACAGGCAGAGGGAGAAGCAGGCTCCATGCAGGGAGCCCAATGTAGGACTAGATCCCAGGACTCTAGGATCACACCCTGAGCCGAAGGCAGGCACTAAACCGCTGAGCCACCCAGGTGTCCCAAATTTTTAAAGTTTTAATATGTAATCAATTTGTACAATATTTGCCAGTCAACAAGAAACTTCATAATTACTGTTATTCTGGAAATGGTTGTTTGTGGATACTTTTATAAATGATGCTATAAGTGACTACTCATTTATAAGTGATTAGGGCATTTTATGATTCTATGATCAATTTTACTTCCCCAAACAACCTTAGGTTGAAATGGCCTAAATAATATTCATAGGGGGAGGATCCTCTCTACAAAATAAAAGCTAGCTAATCATTAATCAGGACAAAATATATTAAATGGCAATGTAACTTGATGATATGTTATATTCTTTTAAACAAGTTTGACCTTGCAACAGACACATATGTGCTATGCTTAAGTCAATCTTACCACTAGGTATGAGTATTATCAGATGGCTTATGTCACTACATGTTTTAATTTAGAGTTACTCAATTATTTGTATTATGTTAGATTGAATCTATTGTGTTAGGCTATTTTGATACTCTGATTCTGATATAGAATTTATTAAGTAGAACTTTCAAATTAGTGTTATTCAAAATTTTGAATAAAACTGAATACATACACTTATATGGTCTACTTAAAAATTTTCCCACTAACTCATATCAATCTATATTTCAAGCCACATTGTTCTACATTCAGTTCTTTGACCCATCTTTCCATCCTTCTCATTTTTTTAAATTGAGAGATATTTTTTCCTTTGCTGCTGTGCTTTGTTCCTTATATTCCGCATATGAGAAATCATATGATACTTGTCTTTCTCTGATTGACTTATGTTGTTTAGTATAATACTCTCTAGCTCCATCCATTTTGTTGCAAATGGCAAGATTTTATTTTAACTGGAATTTAAACAAAAACTTTTTAATAAAGAGACATATTTTCATACCCTTTGTCTAAAATATTGTTAAATTGAGGATTTTGAAAAAAAAAAAGAGTGAATTGGCTTCCCTTCTGTGTAAATATATGCTGCCCGTTAATGGTCAATGTTTTTATTTCTAGAGATTTACAAACGAGCTATTAAAACATATATGCTAGAAATTTTAGTTTCTTGCAACTAGGAACACTTGATAGTTTCAGTTTTTAGTGACTTTCTTGTCCTCCCTGGTTCCACAAATATTGTCAATAGCAGCTTTGTAGCAAGTTCTCCCAATTCCTTGCTATGAGCCATATCTGGGCTGATTGATTTGAACTCATATTGAACAGTTAAATGGCTCCCACTGTCTCTTCATTTATATAATATTTCTATTCCCTTTAACAACCTTCTCTATCCAAAAAAAAAAAATCTCCTCTGTCCTTTGCACATCATTTTATTTTTATAGAAAAAATGGAAGTAAAGTATGAGTTGGAAGCTTTTATTTAGCTCATGAATTTCAGTAGAGCCATCTACTTAAACTGAAGGTCAGATGATGTTTTTTATTTTTTGTGCAAACGTATCCAGAAAAAAAATTAAACTTTTTTTTTCCTTACACACTTTCTTACAGAAGCCTATACTGGTTTTGGACAAACTGCTACTTGCCCACTCCACATCCTTCTTTCATATGAACCTTTTGGTTTCTTAGGAACAAAGTCCAAATATATTTATATACACTACAGTACCTTCATGTAGAATATACTTGGTGTATGTTAGCAGAAAGAAAAGTAATTAATATGTTCAGAGTAACTTGTTGAAAATAAAAGCTAATAAGTATAGGCAGGTAGTCCTCTTTATCCTAGATTAAAATTAGAATTGGGAAGACAGTTGACATTCTCCTCTGTTATAATAAGCACTGTGGATTCTTAGTAAGGAGGATACTAATAGGCAATTATCTCAAAGAATAGGAAATTAGAAATGCCTGGGAAAAAGTTTAGGGTTCCTTCCTAAGTGTATATTCACCTCCTATTTGTATGGTTTTTGATTGTTGTTCTTTTACTTCAGGTTTCACATTGAAAGAATGATTCCATTCCCCAGAGAATGAGCATCCAAGGACCAGAGCAGAGAAGAAGGCACTGATCTTTTCAACTTGGATGGAATTTCCATTGAGGTCCTACACTCTGATCCTTTTCCATGGGAGAGACTTCAGAATCCTTGTATCTTTTGCTATTATTCTTGCTGATACTTTATATATGGTAATAATATTAAGAGAAGTAGCTATTATTTGTTAAACAGCTATGTTTCAGGGGATCCCTGGGTGGCGCAGCAGTTTGGCGCCTGCCTTTGGCCCAGGGCTTGATCCTGGAGACCCAGGATCGAATCCCACGTCGGGCTCCCGGTGCATGGAGCCTGCTTCTCCCTCTGCCTGTGTCTCTGCCTCTCTCTCTCTCTGACTATCATAAATAAATAAAGATTAAAAAAAAATGTTTAAAAAAAAAACAGCTATGTTTCAGACATCATGATTATCTCCAACAGCTACAACATGTGTACAGGATGTTTAATATTATTTTTATTTTATAAACTAAGAAACCAAAGATTAGGGAGTTAAATAACAGGACAATAGCTCCCAATTATAAAATGCCAAAATCAGGGCTCTAATACAGTTCTATCAGGTTTCAAACCGCTTTAGCACATTGTCACTCTTAGCCTTCATTCCTAAGTTATAAATTAGATTTGAACTAACCTTGGGTAAATTTTGGAAGCAAAGACTAGTTTTCCCCTTACACCATGTCATTCCACATGTTTTCAGGGATTTGCTACTGAGAACTGAATTCAATTCATCACATCTATCAGGAAACTTGCTGCTACTGTACAGAGTCACTGTATATTAAATTAATGTCTTTTTTGTGGACTATCAAGACATTCCTATTTGAAAAAGACATGCCATTAAACATTTTATTTATTACTTTTGGCAGTCAGATTTAGCCAACTGCCTATTCTGTCTTTTTGTTTCATTTATAGTATGACAGAAAGGACAATGGGGCGCCTGGGCAAGCTCCCACATTTTGGGATTCTGTTCAGTGCACAGCTTTTCTGCTGCCATTTTGGAGAAAGAAAAGGATATATGACAATAGTTATGACAGCAGATGTGATTTTTATGTGGTACTAGCTCTTTTCCCTTTGCAGAGGTAAGTACCATTGAAAGTTGACACTAAAAATGCAGAGCACCACGCCAATATAGAATGTACCATTCCTAAAATTCATCTGCTCTATTGCAAAGAAAGCTTTATAGAAATACAATGAGAATAATGAACATTTTATTTAGAAAGATTTATTTGCATTTATAAGTGAAAATTACGTATGAAAACAGGTAGAGAAGATAGTAAACAAAATAACCTCATTCTCAGTCCTCTTTTTTTTTCTTGTTGGTAGCAATGGAAATTAGGTTTCCATTTCTATCAATTCAATAATCATTTATGGGACATTCTGTGTAAAAAGTCGCTGTGCTGGAAGCTGTGAGAATTAAGAATCTGACTGCGATACAGCCTCCTCTCAAGGGAGGACACAGTTTACATTCTGGACTAGAACGTGGACGCCTGCTGTAATATAGAAGCTTATGCAGGGCGTGTAACAAAAATGCATGTATCACAGGGGCACCTTAGAAAGAAAGTGGAGAGGAATTTATGGCTTGTTAAGTTTGTTCTCTGAAGGATGGATACAATTTAGTTGGTAGAAGAATATATAGCTGAGAAAAGTGAGAAATGACATTGAGATGTAGGAGTGAGAGGGCAAGTTCACTATCTAAGTAGCTGAGAAAAATGTGAATGAGAAGAGTGAATGGGAGATGAAATCGGAAGTATAAGTTTGTCCTGCTGCAGATGACTTTGAATGTCAGTTTACTATATTTCCTATTTAATAATTAAGAGATACTAAATGTTTTAGAGCAGGTGAGCTAATTAGTGCTAAATAAGGTGGAAAAAATAACAGTAATAACCTACCTGGCAGTCTAACGTTCTGATTAAGAAGGTGGACTCTGAGGTCATTTTGACTTGGTTCATATATTCACTCCTCCCCTTGGTAGCTATGTAGTTTGAGATCCTTACTCTTCCTTCCCTATTCTTTTTCTCTGTTTCATAAAATCAAGAGAATATTAATTATATGTGTAGCTAACAGTAGTGTTGTGAGACGTAAATGTGATAATATAGAAAAAGAATGAATGCAAGATGATCCATAGAGTAAGTACTCCAAAAAAGTTGGCTGCAATGCTATTTTTAAAAGTTTTTACTTAAATTCCAGTTAGTTAATATACAGTGTAGTATAAGTTTCAAGTGTACAATATAGTGATTCAACACTTCCATACAATACTCCGTGCTCATCACAGCAAGTGTACTCCTCAAGTTCCATCACCAGTTTCCTCTCCCCCCCGCCACCTTCCACTGATGGTAATCATCGGTTTCTTTTCCATAGTTAAATGTTTCTTTCTTGATTTGCCTACCTCTCTCTTTTTTCTCCTTTGTTCATTTCTTTTCTTTCTTAAATTTCACATGAAATTATATGGTACTTGTCTTTTGGTGACTGCCTTATTTCATTTAGCATAATACTCTCTATTTCCATCCATGTTGTAGCAAATGGCAGGATTCCATTCTTTTGATGACTAATACTCCATTGTATGTAGTGGTGTGTCTGTGTATGTACTTATATACACACAAAAATACACACACACACACACACATCTTCTTTATCCATTCATTAGTTGATGGACATTTGGGCTCTTTCCATAATTTGGCTATTGTAGATAATGATGCTATAAACATCAGGGTGCAAGTGTCCCTCTGAATTAGATTGTTTGTATTCTTTGGGTAAAAACTTAGTAGTGCAACTGCTGGATCATAGGGCAGTTCTATTTTTAACTTTTTGAGGCACCTCCATACTATTTCCCAGTGTGGCTGTACCAGTTTGCATTTCCACCAACAGTGCAAGAGGGTTCCCCTTTCCTCTACATCCTCACCAACACCTGTTGTTTCTTGTGTTGCTGATTTCAGTCATTCCGACACGTATGAGGGAAGCAAATACATCAACATGATACACATTAATAAAAGAAATGTTGAGAGCCATGTGATCTTTTCAATAGATGCAGAAAAAGCATTTGACAAGGTACCACATCCATTTGTGATAAAAGCCCTCAACAAAGTAGATTTAGAGGGAACATACCTGAACATAATAAAGACCATATATGAAAACCCACAGCTAACATTATCTCCAATGGGGAAAAACTGAGAGCTATTCCTCTACGGTCAGGACAGGGATGTCCACTGTTATTTAACACAATACTGAAAGTCCTAGCTCAGCCACTGGAAAACAAAAAATAAATGAAAGTCATCCAAATGACAAGGAAGAGGTAAAATTCCCACTATTTGCAGATGGCATGTATTCTATATACAAAACCCAAAAGACTCCACAAAAAACTGCTAGTACTGGTCAACATATTCAGTAAAGTTGCAGGATACAGAATCAATGTACAGAAATCGGTTGCATCTCTATACACCAAAGATGAAACCCCAGAAAGAGAAATCAAGGAATCAATCCCATTTACAATTGTACCAAAACCCATAAAATGCCTAGTAATAAACCTAATTAAAGAGGTGCAATGGATACTTAATATAATGTTTTACTAGTGTTTCTAGATATATCTAGATATTGTGGGTAGGAGACATTTAAGCAAGAGATCTGGCATGGGAGGTAACTGAAAGGTCTAAGGTTTCTAAAAAGGAAGTCATGGATGATGAGAACCAGTAAGAGAGGTCATGGTCAAGGTGCTTAGACTGCCCAGAATGCCCACTCACCTGAGAAAGTTTCCACTAGTCAAGACTGACTCTAGTGAGGTTAATACCACTTGGAAAGAATAAGTGACTGGTAGGTTTCGTAGATTTTTGAGCGCAAGACATTGAGCTCATTTTGACAAGCCATGACAAATTTACATTTTCCACATGACACTAGAACCACTGGCTTCAACATTTTCATGTAACAAAATATTTTATATAGATTGTTCTAGAAAATAATTCCTAATTTAAATTTCACCTATTTTTCTTCAGGTAATACTGCCACTATTTTCTTTTAAAAGTAATAATAGGGATCCCTGGGTGGCTTAGCGGTTTGGTGCCTGCCTTCGGCCCAGGGCATGATCCTGGAGACCTGGGATCGAGTCTCACCTACATTGGGCTCCCTGCACGGAGCCTGTTTCTCCCTCTGCCTGTGTCTCTAACTCTCTCTCTCTGTGTCTCTCATGAATAAATAAATAAAATCTTAAAACAATTAATAATAAATGAAGAAGAAAGGTTAGGGTAGCAAAGACTAATATGTAGAACATAAATAAGTACTCTTTAAGCTAGATAATGTGAATCAAAAGCTTCAGTTAATGAAGACAAAAGGAGATAAGTTCTGGTGATGTAATATATAGCATGATGACCATAAACTGTACTGTATATTTGAAAGTTGCTAAGTGAGTAAATCTTAAATGTTTTCACCACAAGAAAAAAATTCATAACTACCTGTGGCTAGACTAGACTAGCTAGATATTAGCTAGACTTATTGTGGTGAACTTTTTACAATACATACAAGTATCATTACATTGTATACAAAACAATATAATGTAATATGTCAATTATATCTCAATTAAAAAAAAACAAAAAGCAAGAGGAAAGGGCAGAAATAGTAAATTTAAAACAGCAATAAGGTTAAATAGTATTCATTTGGGACATTTGTGCAATGCCTTGAATTTTTAATCTCAAATTATATACTTTAAAATATATGATCCTTATAGGAACACTAAGAAATAGGCCACGCACGTGGGAGAACTTGAGGGGATCCAGTAAATTTACATCACTTCTCCCTGCCACTCTTTGGAACAAACTGAGAGATGGAAATCAGAAAAATGTATTCATTCACTCAACGAATATTTACTTAACTCTTACTCATACGTGGCACTCTTAAAGACACTGATGATAAAGCAGTGAATGAAACAAAAAGATGTCTGGTCAAGGAACTTACTGGTTCACAGAAGGGGACGAATGTCAGATGGTTTGGAGACACAGAGATGCACTGCTCAGAGGCCTCTTCGAGACAGGACTTGATGAGCACTGCCCTACTAGAACTGTAGCTAGATGCCAGTCCCAGACATCAGCTTTCTCAAGCCTGGCTGTGCCTCAGCTTTGGAACCAGGTTCACACTCTGTAGAGCAGACACCAGACATGCCTAAGCAAGAGCCTACCCCTTTCTGCCCAATGTGTGACTGCCTTAATAGATTCATCACTTGGGATTTGCAGAGACAGTTTCAGGTCTTCATCACGGTTCAAGAGCGTTCCAAGTGCTCGCTCCGCATACCCAACCTCACAATTCCATTTATTTCAGAAGTATTAACCCCTCCCCCAACTCTGTTGTACTTCTAATTCAGAGACAATACTCTTTCCCAAAGAGCTACCACAGATGTCAGTAAAACATAAAAGATTTTACTGTTAGAAGGAAGAAAGCCTGTTGTTGAATGTAGCTCTAGACCTTGGCCCAAAAGGACTTGCTTACTTCTTACCCGTGAAGCACGCAGTCTTATCTTCACAGTCTCCAGCAGTATGAACAATTGCAAGGAGGTGTCTTACTGGAGTGTGGAGAATACAAACTTGGCAGCCAGAAGGTTAGCAATATAAGCCAGATTCAGCACCCAGATAAGTCATCTCTTCCACAGGGCTGAGTGAGTGAGAGGTGGGGAGAGATGTGCTGTGCTACTACAGCTGAAATCTAGCCACATGGAAACATGATATCATGGGAAAGGAGACCGCTTATTTATAGACCCAGCAGGCGTTATTTTTCCTATTTCTAAGATAACAAAAATAAAATTCAGAAATACTGAGCCACTTGACAAAGAGTATATAAGAAGTAAATCCTGGAGCCCGGACATACAGCTTTTTTAATCCAAGAAAATCCATTTGAATGTCTTCTATATACCTGAATGTCATCCATGCATCAGCCTAGAGTATAGGTATAGAGAATTAAATCAGCACCTTTGTATGTAAGATATTTCAGTTAATTCAAGAGTCAGAAATTTTGGATGATTTCATTACAGCATTATATATGCAATGTTTGATTGAGAATACCAAGGGGATACTGAGACACCCTTGTCAACAACATATTGATGAAAGGCTATGGGTGGCTTCCCAAAGGAGGTCATAAGCTGAGTTGAATTTTGAAGGATAGGAAGAATGATGAGTGGGTAGAGATTAAAGACAGAAGGTTAGCCTGGAGCTAAGGCCTAGAGATCTGAGAGAGCACAGAACCTACAACAGTGGCAAGAGGGATGACAATGACTGGAGAACGTAGCACAGGGAGGGAGTGATAAAATACAGGATTATAAGCGCAAATAGCAGCATTTAGTCAGAAACGTGCTATGTGCCAAACACAATGCTGTGTGCTGAGAACACAGCCAGAATGGGCAAAATAAATGGTGTCTAGACCCTGCAACCACACTGAACATGCTCTGATTGGGGAGTGGTTTGTTGCTCCAGAAGCATAAGCAGGCAGGGCTTCCTCTGTGCTGGGGTGGACACAGAAATGGGTTCCTAACAAAAGGAAATTCCAACCTGAGAAATGAAGCATGAGTAGGGTTTCACCAGAAGAAAGGAAAAGGAAGAGCGCTCCAAAGAGAGGAAATGGGATGTGAAAAAAACCAAGGGCAAAAAGAACAGGGCATAACTTGTGAACTGAAGAACATTGGAGAATAGAATATGAAGCAAGGACATATATTCAGTTGAAAAATGATGTTCTAAGAGAAAGCATATGTGGTCTATCATCACTTTAGTAAGTGTTAAATTCTATATCCATCACTTCTAAAATCTGTGAGAAATCTCCCTTATCAGGCCAAAGGAACACGAGAAGGGCCAATCACGTGACTATACATATAGTTGTTGGGATGCTGATACATTATCCCAAACTTGACCATGATCTTACAAACTCCTCAAATTTCACGACTTTGCTTTCATCCTACTGACGGTAGGCTCTTAAAAAACTGTCAAAATGCAAATGCCTCTAGGATTCTAACATTTTAACTTTACTGATATTTATAGCAGGGTAGGAATAAACTATCCATTTTTAATGGCGTTAGAGTAGAACACATAAAATTTGACATGGAAACCCGGTCTAATTTGTCGGAGCTGACTAAGTTTAATTTTTCTTCAGAAAATAGGGCCAGTAATAGGGCTGTGAACCTAGGTATCACAAATCACATTACAAGCAAGAGGACCTCCCACCAAACCTCTGAGTTACAGACTTCTTCAGGTGTTTTTAGCATGCTCTCTTTCAAGTCTATGTGGAAAAATAATTTAAGTGAGGCCTAATTTTATATGATTCTTTTTCTATCTCAGAATCGAATTAGAAGTTCACTCGATGGGATGAGCACTTGGTCTTATACTATATGTTGGCAAATTGAATTTAAATAAAAAAAAGAAGTTCTATGCGAACATTTAATATGTACCTATGCATTTTAACACATATAGAACTCCCAAGAGATATTTGAAGAAGAGACAATGTTAGCTTTTTTTTTTTTAATCTTTTTTTAGGTTTTGTATTTTATCAGAGGTTATATGTTGTCTTCCTCTAATGTAAGGTAAAACAAAAATAAAACAAAAGGACAAAGGAAATAAAACAAGCTCTATCGAAAGAAAAATCCTACAGCTTGGAAAAATACCTTAAAAACAACTCTACGCGGTAGAGGAAAACGATGGCAAAGAATGGAATCGTCAGCATTAAGTATTTGCTCTAAATCAGCCATGCTTAATTTTTAATGATGCTAACAATAGCAGCAAACCAGCCTCTTGTTTGGCTTTGTTTACGTGATGTCGTTATTTCACCATTACTTTGACAAGTAGAGTTCAGAGGGAGTTCACTCAGAGATACCGCATCTTTTTGGAAGATGCAAAGCTGGCACTGGAAGCCACCAGGGACTCTTCTGTTTCACAGTCTGTATATGAACACACTTAGAACAATTTGGAACTTTCTATTTCATGTCCTGCCCCTAGCTATCTTATTTGTTGGAACCTGTGATCAGATTACAGAAAGATTACACTTGAACCTACACTTAATCTAAACTAAAGAGATATCAGAAGCCATGTAAAGAAATTCAATTTTCTTGCTTTTAAGAGTCAGGTGAAGGGCGGGGTTTTATTTTGGTATATATTAAATGTTGCCGAGCAACATCAAAATCGTTTTCAATAGAGTTTATACCAGTGAAGGGCAAAAGGAAGTTGTTCCTTCATTTCAAGGGGATACTTTCTATGAAATTCCCTCTGCAGATACCAGCATCTTGATGAGCAAAGGGTCAGGAAGACTTATAACAAAATGTATGTTGGAGAAAATCTTGGGGGAAAAGATATTACTCCTAAAAGGCATTTCAAAGTCGTAGACATTGCAACCCTGTCCTCTTTAATACTGTGGTTACATTTTTTTTTTTTTTTTTTTTTGGTAATAGTAAAGTGCGGCTTGTCCTTCTATCCTTTTCAATTATTGTTCTTTCTTTTGCTAGTTGAGGCCAGTAACTGTACAATCCATTCTAAACTCATCTTTAAGAAGCATTTACAGTTGAACAGACCTAGGTTGCACCCTGTGCATTACTTCTAGGCTCCACAGGGGTCTAGATAGTTTCATAGGACTTGCCTGATGCACCATAATGATGAAGTAACACAGAAGGGCTTTGTGACCTTTGTGACTTTTTTTTTTTTTAATTATGTGCACAAGTCACTTTTCTTATGTGGATGACAATGCCACCTTTAACTTGATTTACATATCATTTAAGAATTACTTAGCTCGACATGACCTTTATTAAGAACCTTAGAAAGTAACATACTTTAGAGGATCTTATGTTGTTGTTTTCACTTATGATGAGGTGTTTCAGGTCTTAGAGGAAAACACTGAGTTTGCAGGGGTTTGTTTTGGTTTTTACACAGTGCTTTAAGGAAAAATGAAATGATTCACGTTCCAAATAAAAACAAAGAAAACTGCCCCGACCCTAAGATGAAATCTTCTCCATTTTAACTGCCAGCATTTTTGTTTCCTTTGGACAAATAATTGAAGTGAAAGTTAACAAAAATGTAGTTAACTCTACTATGAGTTGTTTTTACTGTCTACTCTTAAATAATTTCTTTTTTTTTTTACATGGTATGTTTGTTCCTCACTTTGAACAAGGGGGAGTGATTATATTTCCTTTTTTTAAAAAAGGGAGAGGTATACAAAAGTTCTAAAATACTGTATGGTATAGGATTGGAGAGAGTGCTGGTTTTTCATTTATTTCTTTTTTTTGGTGGGGGGAGGTGGTTAAGGGGACCAACCCTCTTCTAAATTGACACAGGCAAGACTCTCCTGTTTGGGCTATTGGAAGCCAATTCACGGCTGCATTTCTGGAGTGTATATAAAACTAACATTGTTAGGTAGTTTCACTGGCAGAGGCGCACTCATGCAAAGCAAGATGGATGGGATGTCGGTTTTCTCTATCATGGGATCTCCATTTAGTGACCCAGATGAGGACTGAGAGAACTTGTCACACAAGCATGACAGGGCCAGATATGGCTTTAAATGGAGCTCCAAATCTCATATAGATTTGAAGTTGCTGCTAGAGCACAAAATTTGTCATAAAAGACTTGTCAGTACCGAGTTCATTAAGGTAAAGGATGATAGTACTTTATCTGGACACAATTGAGCTCTCCTTTGGCGGCCTGATCTTGAGTCACAGGAGAGTCGTGTTTTGTTTTGTTTCTTTCCTTAATGACCTTTTAAAATGATTTCATTAAGATTTTCCTGGTGCATTAATCTTAGCTCAAAAGTTTCTTACAGCTTTCTACCCCCCTTCATCCCGTTTTACTCCTTTTTTTTTTCTCCTTTGTTAAATTTGGAGGTGTGTTTGTGGTGTCAATTCACAGGCACTGGGTACTTGGCTGAGTCTGGAGGTGAGGTGTTAAACTGCTCAGGGCAGAACTTTAACACTGAAGGTGAAAGACAGGGCTCTTAATCACTTGCACTGTGACTGCCACACTCAAAATTTCATGGCTGCCATGAATTTTCTTTTAGTCAACGTCTAGAGATCAATACAGGTGTTCAGAAACACAAGGCTATCCCAGGTTTAACTGAGATCCTGATGTTACAGATTCACGAAGGATTTAATTCCTGATTGCAGAGAGGTTTCTAGGAAGGTAAGTTTGCTGTTTGATTTTTTAAAGATTTTATTTATTCATGAGAGACACAGAGAGAGGCAGAGACGCAGGCAAAGGGAGAAGCAGGCTCCGTGCAGGGATCCCAATGCAGAACTCGATCCCAGGACCCTGGGATCCCAACGTGAGCTGAAGGCAGTTGCTCAACCACTGAGCCACCCATGCGTCCCTATATCTGTGTTATATATATTAAGTTATTTGATAGTTGTACACAGTATTTGGAAGTATCTTATAGCCATTAACAATCTTTACAGTAGAGATGGTTGTGTGGTCATTAGCAATAAGGTGCAATAAGGTTTTGAGTAAAGAAGTTCTATCATCATAGAAGAGTAAGTGATAACACTGGATTTGGCATGGTGCCTTGTCCATAGTAGGTTCTCAATAAATATTTGATGAACTAATGAATAAATAGCACTCATTCCAAGAGTACCCTACCAGAGAACAGACATAGGAAATGTCAATGTTCGCTCTAATACCATGGTTAACCACAAGCACAGAAGGAAACTCAGCCCAATTGAACAAACACAATATACTTAAGACTAAAACACTTGGTAAATTCATAAATCTTGCAGGGGCCCAAAGAATTTCCTAGGAAAAAAATAATGGAAGAGTCACAGAGAAGGTACGACTTAAGATTTGATAGGTTAATAGAATTTACTGAGAGGCAAGATAACTCTATCCGTTAAGCCATATGTCTTGCAGATGAAAACGTTACCTCCTAGTGTGAGGTTCAGTATGGTGAGTGATTGTTAAATATCCTTATTCCCTTATCCTTTTTCCTATATTACGATCTATGCAATATATTACATAAATTTCATGTAGATATATACAAATTCATAAATACCTGATAAAGTTTCACTCAGTCATTGCTGCAATAATGCTGTCTACAAAAACACTGCAAATATCAGTGCCTTAAGGCGCTGATACCTTAAAATAAAACCTTTATTCTCATGCTTACCTGACTATAGGTCAGTTATGGGTAAGTCAACCTAAGCTGAGTTCTGTTGGGTGGCTCTCCTTCCAAGTGTGAGTCAACCAGGTGTGGTCCTGTGGTATGGGTTGGTTTCAGACCTACTCTGATTTTCTCTCATCCGTCTTAGCCCAGCAAACCAAATTCTTCTCACGGTGAATGGCAGACAGTCAAGAGGCCAATCCAAAAGCCTCTGCTTCTGTTCTGTTATCAGTCCTTTGGCCAAAGTAAGATACGTGTCAATGGTGCATCAAAATGTCCTCCCCTCCAGTGCACCATGACAAGCATGCACTTCCATGCAAGGAGCCATAGGTGTGCCTACATTGCCATTTTGAAGAATGAAAAAGAAAGGAACTTTGGCAGTCTTCCTTGGGAAACAATGATGGACTCTGAGCCAGCGACAAGCAAAACAGGTAGTCATTTGGGTAAGAGAAAATGGAGGGTGTAGAGAAATTTGAGACCGAGAAGCAGGTGGAATGTGTTACCCCAGGAAGCACATTTGGGGCACTGCCTGCTTTGGGAGTAGAAACACAGAAGAATTGAAATAAGAAGTCAGAGCCAAGCAAAGAAAACCTGGAATAACAATTAGTTGGGCTCAAGAACAAAAATCCAGATCTTGAGATTCTTCTTAGAGTGAAATGTGCATCCCTTCTATTAAATTACAGTTACCCCTCCCCTGAACATAGTGTGTCATAAAAAAATTGCTGCTTCTTGCTTTGTAATAAATATAATTTTATTTCATGTGATAAGTAAAGTTCTAAGATGACTGACACCTGTTTATAGTCTACTCTTTTTGTGTGTGGCAGAAGCTATAGCTCGCATCTAACCAATCAGACATGGTAAATGTGAAGGGATTTTAATGGTGTAATTAAAGTCTCTAATCAGTTTAAATAAATCAAAAGGAGATTATTCTATTCTGGGTGAGCCTGTCCTAATCAGGTGACCTCTTTTTATAGAGGATCTAAAACTGGGTCTGAAAGCAAAATACCAGATAGTGTTTCTCTCTCATCTGTGTGTGTGTGTGTGTGTGTGTTTGTGTGTGTGTGTCTGTGTCTGGGCGTGCGTGCAAGCACGTGCATGCCCCTGCATGTATGGGTGTGTTCTGTTGCTGGCTTTGAGGAAGCAATATGCGATGAGGTCTACCTCTGCAAATAAATTCTGCCAACATGAAGGAGCATGGAGAGAGATTCCTCCCTAGCTGTGCTTCCAGATGAGAACACGGCCTGCCTGACACCTTGAATGCAGACTCGCTGAGAGCCTGAGCAGAGAACCTAGCCACACTGTGCTCCTGGCTCTGAAACTGTGACGAAATTGTTTTATGCCAAAACCTATTTAAATACAATGTAATGAAAGAAAATTATTTTAATATCTGTTCAGAAATATTGAGAGGCAGCAACTGAAGGGTTAAATATTGGTGTGTTTCCCCCATCCCATAAACTCAAAGTATCATGTCACCCTTGTCAGATTTCCTGGGAAGCAGATTCTGAGACAAAATGCAGATGCAGGGATATTATTATAGAGTGTTCTTGGATTCAAAACCTGGGGAAGAAGGGAAGAGATCTAGATGGACAGGGCAGAAGGAGAAGTTGTGTTCAATGTAATCTCTCTCTCTCTCTCTCTATCTTTTGCTACTAACATCATTTCACTTTTATTTTTTATTTATTTTATTTGTTTTTATTTAAGTTCGATTTGCCAATATATAGTATAACACCCAGTGCTCACCCCATCAAGTGCCCTCCTCAGGGCCCATCACACAGTTACCCCAACCCCCCACCCACTTCCCCTTCCACAACCCTTTATTCATGTCCCAGAGTTAGGAGTCTCTCATGGTTTGTCTCCCTCTCTAATATTTCCCACTCAGTCCCCCCCACCCCGTTCCTTTAAAAATCCCTTTCACTATTTCTTATATTCCCCATAGAAGTGAAACCATATGATAATTGTTCAGTGTAATCTCAGTAGAAACCTCAGCCGGTCCTGTGGTAGCTCTAAATTGAGGTGACATTTTAGAGACATCCTAAGCTGGGGCCGAGGGTCTCACCCCCACAGAGACGGTTCATTGGATGGTGGCTACACGGGCAAGGGATGCTCCCCAGCAAAAGCTACCAGCTGAGGGCTGACATCTGGCAGCACCTACAGTAGCTGGATGAGATGACGTTTAGTCCTAAAGAGGACAGGAAGGAGCATAACCACATTTGTGGTATAACATTTCATCTGGTCATAGTTTGGGCTAACTGCATTAAGCTAGGAATCAGGAGTGTAAGGTCAATCAGTCATCATTTTCTTACTTTCTAAGACAGGAACAAAGTGACTTTATGTTCCCACTCATCTTTCTTTTTGTTTTCTCCATCTATAGAATGAAGATAACAGGAGCAAGATGCCCCTGATGTCCTCATGGGTATGTTCCTTGTGTTTAAAAAAGAAGAAAAAAAAGCTAACAATCCTGAAAACTCTACCAGTCTTTGCAACAGGTATAATAAATATGAATTATGCTGAAATTAATAGTTATAAATTGCTATCAAAATAATGTATTTTAAAACAGTAGATTTGGGATGCCTGGGTGGCTTGATGGTTGAGCCTCTGCCTTCAGCTCAAGGCGTGATCCCGGGGTCCTGGGATCAAATCCTGCATCAGGCTCCCCGCAAGAAGTCTGCTTCTCCCTCTACCTATGTCTCTGCCTCTCTCTGTGTGTCTCTCATGAATAAATAAATAAAATATTTAAAATAAAAAAAAAACAGATATAAAATTTCAAAAGGTTGCTATTGGCATAGTCAGTAATAAAGATGTATTGATATGGTAATAAAATAGTTGAGGAATAATGAAAATATAGCAAAGATAACATGTAGTATGTCCTTTATCTACCGCAAATGCTTTTCAAAACATTAAATATATTTGGCCACTTAATCCTTACAATGTCCTGTGTTGTTGTTATCATCATCGCCATGGAAGCCAATAAAATTGCTTAGAGATATAAAACTAATAAGTTGTGGGGCCAGTTTAAAATCCTATTTTAGGGAAGCCTGGGTGGCTCAGTGGTTGAGTGTTTGCCTTCGGTTCAGGGCGTGACCCGGATTCCCAGGATCGAGTCCTGCATCGGGCTCCTTGCATGGAGCCTGCTTCTCCTCCGTCTGCCTCTTTCTGTGTCTCTCATGAATAAATAAATAAAATCTTTTAAAAAATCCTATTCTAGAATAAGAGACAAAGACACATAAAATGCAGACATAGAATGTATATATTACAAAAGTACCAACATAACATGGTGGCGAAGAATTTAGATTCCAGAATGTGTTGACTTAGTTTCAAATTTCAGTTTTTACTTATTTGCTGTGTGACCACAAGCAAGTTTAATCAATTAACCTCAGTTACCTCATTTGTAAAATGAGAACAGCAGCACTTACCTAATTTTTATGTACAAATTAAATGAGATGTAAAACTCTTCGAACAGTGCCTAGCAAACACAAAAGTGCTGAACAAATTCCAGTAATTACTATTTCTTCATGATCTTCCCCAAATTGATTGAATGAGTCAACAGTCTTTGTAAGACACCACATAGACAAAATAAATAAATATCACTGTGTGAAAAATTAACCACTTCTAGGGCAATGTTTGCCAACAACTGCTCTTGTGACTTTCAATGTGGGGCCTAGCTCTGAAACCAGGACTGTACCTTCTGACCATAGAATCTCATATCTATGACATGTTTCTTCTAATACACTACCTGCTTCCTTGTTGTACTTCAGTTTCAACTGATCCCATGGATGATCTCTGTACAGAAAACAATGAACTTACTGTGCACCAGCATTGCTGTAATCCTCAACAAGTTTATGTGATGTATTATTGTTACCCCCATTTTGCAGGCAGAAAGCTAAGGAAAAAAAAATGATGAAATGACTTACCCAGGGGTAGAAGAAATGGATCTAGACCATAGAAGCTGTTGTGCTCGTCTTAAGGGGTTCACCTCTAACTCACATTCCTTAAAATGAAGTTTAAAAATTAATTCATTTTTTAAAACAGTTTTCAGTTTGTAGAAAAACTAAGCAGGAAGTGCACAGCGCCCAAATACCCCATTTTTCCATCCCTCCCCCCTGGCATAGTTTCCCCTATTATTTAGCATCTTGCTTTAATGTGGTACATTTGCTACGATTGTTGAATTAATATTGGAACATTATTATTAACCAAGATCCATAGTTTGCAATAGGGTTTGCTTTTTGTGTTGTACATTCCATGTATTTTGACAACTGTACAATGGTATATACATTGAGCATTATGTGTCATAAAGAATATTTTCACCGCCATACAAATCCCCACAGCTTTATCTGTTTATCCTTTCTTCATTCTTTTCTAACACCTGCCCTGGTCTTTTCACTGTCTCTGAAGTTATTCCTTTTCCACAAGTTATATAGTTGGAATCATACAGCATGTAGCCTTTTTAGATTTCTTTCTTTCACTTGACAATATACATTTGAGGTTCCTCTGGATCTTTCTATGGCTTGATATCTTATTTCTTTTTTTTTTTTTTGATCTTATTTCTTTTTATCACTGACTAATATCCCATTGTACGGTTATGCCACAAATTATTTACCCATTCACCTATTGAGGGACATCTTGGTTGTTTCCAAATTTGGGCTAATTATGAATACAGCTGCTATATAACATGTGTGTGCAAGTTTTTGAGTGAACATAGGGTTTTCGTTCAATTGAGTAAATACTTAGGAATGTGACTGCTGGATTGTATGGTAAGAGTAATGTTTAGCTTTGTGAATAGCTGACAGACTGCCTTCCAACGTGGCCAACCCACTTTGCACACCCAGCAGCAATGAATGAGAAATCCTGTTGCTTCACATCCTCACCAGCATTTGGTGTTGTTAGTGTTTTGGATTTTAGGCTTTCTAATAGGTGTGTAGTCATTCCTCATTGCTTTAATTTGCAATCCCCTGATGATATATGATGTTAAGTATTCTTTCATATGCTTATTTGCCATCTGTATATCTTCTGGCAAACTGTAGGTTCAGACCTTTTGCCATTTTTAGCTGAGTAATTTTGTTTTCTTAGTTTGACGTTTCAAAGTTCTTTTTTATATTTTGGATAACAGTCCTTTATCGAATGTGTCTTTTGCAAAACTTTTCTCTCAGTGTGTCATCTGTCTTTTCATTCTCTCAACAAGATCTTGTGCAGACCAGAAATTTTAATCGTGATGAAGTCCAACTTATCATTGTTTTCTTTCGTGGATCCTGCTTTTAATGTTGTATTTAAAAAGTCATCACCCAAACCAAGGTCTTGCAGGTTTTCTCCTGTGCTATCTTCCTGATTCATAGTTTTGCATTTTACATTTAGGTCTGTGAACCAGCTGAGTTAATATTTGTGAAAAATCTAATGTCTAATTCATTTTTTTGAATGCAGATGCTCAGCTATTCTAGCACCTTTTGTTGAAAAGACTATTCTTTCCCCATTAAATCTCCTTTGATCCTTTCAAACTGATTTTTAAAATATTTTATTTATTTATTCATGATAGTCACACACACACACACAGAGAGAGAGAGAGAGAGAGAGAGAGAGAGAGAGGCAGAGACACAGGCAGAGGGAGAAGCAGGCTCCATGCACCGGGAGCCCGACATGGGATTCGATCCCGGGTCTCCAGGATCGCGCCCTGGGCCAAAGGCAGGCGCTAAACTGCTGTGCCACCCAGGGATCCCTCAAACTGAATTTTTAATCATACATATAGACCATAATTTAAGCTAAACCGTATAGAAAATAGTCTTTAAATTTAGTGGATGTCCATCTAGCTGCTATATATGATACATAACAGATATAATTTAATTTCTATAGATTTTTTAAATGTGGGGGAAAGTATAAATGCTTCAATATATAGTACTGTGGCAATTAGCCATGTGGAAGAAGCAAATGTACATCTCTATCCCAAAGACTGGAATAAATCCTGGAAATATTAATTAGATGTGATTGTTTTTAATAATCGGGATGAAACCCAATAAACATACTTTAATTAAGAAAAATATATTACATTTTTAAATAATTATTACTCCATATTTATGGCATATTTGTCCAATATTTATTAAGATCCTATAGTGTGTAAGTTGCTCTGCTAAAAAGGCAGGTGGGAAGTGATAAATTTTTTTAAAAAAAGGAAATAGAGTCTGTTTTCCCATAAAGTTTTACAAGCTGGTGAGGAAAACAAACATTGATTTAAAACCATACAAATAAAAAAAAAAAAAATAAAACCATACAAATACATCTTTGCAGTACATAGTTTAAAAAGTATCAACGGGGAATGCCAAATACAGCTTTCTTCATTTTTCTGTGATCAAATGTATTTTTCCATCAAATCTCCATTCTTTCCTTTTTTCCCCAGTCTTTCCACTGTAGAAAAATGAACTACTTATATGTAGATAAATCCAATTATTTATTTATCCTTTTTTTTCTTAAATGAATTTCAAGGTTTTTGGTCCTACTTTCTCCTTTCCTTAGAGGAGATTCCTATATAGGGGCACAGGGAAGCTGTATTTTACCCTTTGGGAATCAACCATCACCTTTATTCTTATATTCTCCCACCAGTCCTGGTACCCTCTGAGCTCTAGCCACGTCCCCACTCAAGCCCCAGCTTGGTGTTCTCTTTACTATCCTCTGCTGACATCCTTGAAGTCTATCAGCTCACTTGTGAGCTCCAAGAGAACAGTGGGACAAAGTGAAGGAAGCCAACAACTATATATACAACAACTATATATATATATATATAAAACAACTTGCTTAACCCTCATTATATTGTTCTGTTAAAAGCCCAGAAAGTTAAGAAGAGAGGCTAGACACATGTAGCAGAGGAACCTGTTCTTCAATGAGGAATCAAGAAAGGCTTCCTCAAGAAAAGTGTGCTTGAAGTGGGATCTGAAGAATAAGTGTTATCCAGACCCAAAAAGGAGAGAAAAAGAAGATACACAAAATTCTAAGGGAGAAGAAAGCATGGTGCATGCGAAGGAAGGAAGAAAAGCCCTTGGATTGAAACTGAAAATGTGCTGTGAGAGGCTGGGGTTATATGTGAGCAAGCTGAGTCTAGAAAAGTCTCCGTATTTCCTTTAGAGAGCTTCAAGAGGACATAGACACTTTTAGATCAAATTAGTCTTTTGGCCTCCTTACCTCTTCATCAATAACTAATCTGGTGTATATGATTGATTAATCAGTACTCGGTTCCAGATTTCATATGTTGACAAATATATTTTGGAAGTGCTCTCTTATGGAAGGTTCATACGGGTCTTTTTCAAAGCACAACATTTAATCTCCAAATTATAGATGTTCTTTCTGAAAGCATTATTCAAAAGCATCGGTTTATGAGCTTCTTGATTGTATACCCTGTAAACCAGAAAAAAAGCAACACTTGAGCATCACCCAATGATGCTTTTCTACTTTATTGGTGTAAAGTTGCCCAAAAAGGACCCGTAGTTAAAATACAAGCAATTTATCAACATCAGAGCACATTAGCTGGATTGGTAAATAAATATCTTTGACTGCTCTTGCATAATAGCAACCAACGTATAGATTCATCAATGGTAGTTCATGCTTTTCCTAACCCTAGTGAACTATTTTGACATTGAGAACTGATTCTTACCTTAAAAACATATTAACTATACTGTCTTTTATTCAAGTCAACAGCTTAAAAAAAAAAAACTTCCTTTTAAAGCATCCTACTGAATAGTTCTTAGGAAATTGATGCTTTACTATGCTGTCTTAGTAATCATGACTAGAAAGAGTTAAGAAAACTTAGAGAAAACACAAAGTTTTATTCTAAGGAAGAATCTGTACACTGAAAGACTAGCATTTTTTTAAAGTATAAAAATAAATAATCCTCTGTAACTCTTAATTACCTTATTTTGAATTTAACACTTTCCTTGGTGTCCTCATTCCTGCTAAAGTCTCTTCAGAAGCTGAAATATAATTAATGGTCTTATTCATGCATTTCATATGTTTTCATTGTGCAACTAAAGCCCTAAAGTTCCTAATTAGATGAATATGGTCTTTCCAAGTGGTGCATTTGGAATGGCTCTTCTGTTTGCAATGGCATTATAATTCCTAATGATAATAGTAGCCATAATCACCATATTACTCAATACCACCATGTAACTCTTTTTAGTAACATCAAATAATCTAACTTTTCCAATTTTCTTTCTACATAAAAACATTTATATTTTTACTGCCAACCATATTAGACCATGTATTTGAAACATTGCTTTTCTAGGACTGATGCCTGCATGTCATTATCATCTTGTGTCCTTGTCCCTAATAAATGTTTCCCTGTGGGGACCACATGGCACTCAAAGCTGCCTGCAGTCTTTCCAGGAGGCAAATAATTAGCCACAGAAATAATTCATTTCCAGAGGGAATTCAAATTAGCCACATTCTTATGTGTCTCTCTATGAATTTCATATCAGCTAAGTCAAATTGCTTCAGTTTGGACTTAATTCCGAGTTTCTTTTACTGGTGGACGGGAGAGCTTTAGGCAAAAGGATGGTCTCAGATAGATCCATGATTTTGTCTTAAAAACTGTCGAAGTACAAACTGATAGTTACCAAGGGGAGGTGAAATAGGTGATGGAGATTAAGGAGGGCACTTGTGATGAGCACCAGGTGTAGGGACATATGGAAGTGTTGAATCACTATATTGTACACCTGTAACTAATGTTACACTGCATGTGGCTAACTGGAATTTAAATAAAAACTTTAAAAAATTAAGTAAGCTACTTATCTTGGACTTTTAATGACATTGGGCTTTTAAAGACAACCTGCCCATTCATTAGCTTCTGGACCCATTATGTATATAATTATATTTACACGTAGTCAAATTAAATATATAAATATGAATTAGAAATATAAATAAACTCTCATGTGAGTTGATGTTTGCCTCTTTTATCCTTGGACTAATTTGGTATCTAAATCTGTTTCTTTTGCCCACTTTAGAAAGTTCTGTATTTTTTACACCAATTTGACTGGCTAAATTGATCTTATCTTTTGTACAGCCACTGCCTATGAGAGGAAGTATTTTAGCCTTCTATGATGCTCCTTCTGAAGGTGGCAGATTGATATTTATTACGATTTTACTAGATTTGCCGTGCTTTGTCCAATCTTCAAGAACCCACTGGTTTCCTTTTTCTTTCTTTCTTCTCTTTAAACTGTTCTTTTTCTAATTCATAGATTAAATTGTCCTATCTTTTGCTGTCTGTACACCACACACTTCTTTACCACCTTGAGTTCTATTCCTGCCATTGAGCCTTCAGTTGCTTTGGATCTTATATCATGAACCTTTTCCTTTGCATCACTAGCTTCTTTGCTGAGGGAATACACTCTTTATGATGTATTCTGATGCCTTGTGTCTTTCTGAAGCTTTCTCTCTCTCCTTCTGTGTTGTAGGAGAAATTATTTATCTAACCCACAAGAAAATCTATTTTTTTGGATAGGAAACGGCTAACTTCTGTGTAGTTCCACAAAGAAGACAGTTCTCATCAAGAAGCTAAGAAAATCCTTTATTTATATGTTCTCTGTTTCTTTAAATCAAAGTAGCCATATATCAAAGGCCTACGGCTGGCAGAGAACAAGAGAAACACTCTCTCAGCACTTTTATCTTTAACTCGTTACTGTCCATTAAATATACGTTATATAATTATAATGTAATCTATAACACGATGGATGAACACTACATGAGAATAATGTAAATTAAGCTGAACTTCATGCAAATAAGGTAGTGGACCTCAAATTCAATGTTTTCTGTTTTACTTTCATTAACATTCTTTCGGTTTTATTTCAATGAATTTTATCTCCTCTCACTCTCTCTCTCTCTCATTCTCTCTTTCTCTTAGATAAACTTGCAGGCAAAATAATGCTAAGATCCTTGATAACCACCAAGGAAGTTTAATTAAAAGAAAACTTCAGGGAGATAAGTGCGATTTCCACACAAGGAATGAATTTCTGTCAAGTGAACAAGTCTCTATGATCAAAATGTCTTATTACCTGTCTTCTTTCTCCTCTCACTATTTCCCCCACACCATCTCTCTCTCTCTCCTCTTAAGTGTGGGAGTCATTAGCGTTCTTCACAATACCTACAATGTTCATTCTTGTAGGCACATGCAGAGGAGAATGTCTTGTTTCCATGTTCTTTGAAGTTTGCAGTGGCCATTAGACCCGCTTTGGCCACATTTAACTTCTGGACATACCTTGAAGAGCCAATGGGATAATTTGCCACATAATCTCTTTCTCTGTTAGTGCAACAGGGAACAGAAACATTCAAAATGGTAGCTTTTTCATGGGCTCTGGCTATGGAGTGGTGATGATGACTTTGAGCAAAGGTTCCAACTGAACTTCAATGGGTAACAATCAAGATAAACCCTAAAAGAAGGTAATTAAAACAGCATATTATGCAAACAGCAGAGATAATCATCATCAATAATAGATTATGTAACTTTTGTATTCACATAATCTGTGTGAATAGTATGTATATTTACAGCACAGAAATATATTTATACCATATATATATATATAAAACCCATATAAGGAATAATAACATAATGTCAAAATGGCCTGCTCTTCTGTGTACAAAGAAGATCATTTCAAAGAAGTAAATAGTCTTCTATTATATAACATTAATAAAGTGAGGTCTTCCATCGTATGAATATATTCTCATATATTTTAATTATTATTTATTGTTGGTTTTTGTTTAAACTTATTTGGTAATTTTTAAACATTTGTGATAATAAACACATTTTTATAAGTATTCTAGCTTCAAAATATTTGCACAAAGCATAGTTTTCTCTGAGGATAAATTTCTACCTGTAGAGTTTCTGAGTCAATACATATGCAAAATGGTGTTTTCTTATATGTAAAAATAACATTCTTGAAATCCAAAAATTTGTCCTTTTACTAACTACATGAGGTTTTAAGATTTCCTACAATCTTACTAAAAACAGAAACTGGGGTGCCTTGGTGGCTCGGTCAGTTAAGCATCTGCCTTTGCCTTGTCATGATCCTAGGTTCCTGGGATCAAGCCCCACATGGGGCTCTCTGCTCAATGGGGAGCCTGCTTCTCCCTCTCACACTGCTGCTTCCTTTGCTTGTGCACACTTGTTCTCTCTCTGTCAAATTAATAAATAAAATATTTTAAAAAACAGAAACAAAAACCCAAATCTTTCTTAGCTGTTACCAATTTTACTACTGAAAATAGTTTTAGAGTCTTGAATTTATTTTTATTTATTTAAATACTGGTTTGGTATATGCAATTTTACATTTTTATTTTTCATTTGTCTGCTAGGTGTGATACAACTATATGCATCATTTTCTGGGGGTAAGCTTGTAAAAATAAAACTTTCTTCCTCTGAGAGAGTAAATATTGAACTATTCTGGAAGTGAAGATACTTAGTCATACAATCTGTATGCTGATACAATACACACAGTCAACTTCTCCCTTTAGGCTATAAAATTAAGATACAATATAAATTGTGTTTTCACTAAGATATCTTTTAACTGTCTCCAAGAGATTTTCTGAAGACAAAACTGGTTTGCATTTTTATGATCGTTGGTAAAATAGTATCACATTTTTATTTGATCAAAAGTAGCATTGAATTTATCAAAGCAAACTGAATTTGTTTGAACTCTTCATGACAAATTTGATTTGTTTTAATTTTTTATAATTGAATTTTAGTAATGTTGAACTATTTTCTCTCTAGAGAACAGAACCATGACTACAAAACTCCAACCGTGTCATTTAATAATCTGAAAAGCAGCTCATTTTCACTATACCAGTAGGTACAGGATCAAATGAGTTATCAGAATGATGGATTTTTGACAATGATTGTTAGAGTTCTAGGTGATAATTGTCTGACTCCTTTTCTACGTGTGGATACAATCAGAAATAGAAAATGTGAGTTTGAGAAAAATAAAAAGAAAATTGAGGTAAATTTAGGTAATTGCAAATCTATTTGCAAATCTGTTTCAAGCAAGATACATGAAACAAAGGCATAGATCATCAAAACCTTGGAGTGAATCATGAGTAAAAGAAAAAGGGAGACTCTCCTACAATATGAAATATAGCCAGATCTCCAATCTGTACCTTGGTCAAAAGATCACAGTCCAGAAGTAAAAATTAATTTCAAGAATAATTATTTGCTTGAATCAGTCAAGTTCCATAAACGGCATTTTCTTTCCTGATCACCTTCTTTACACAGCACAGCAGCTCCGCTAACACATCTGTCATACATAACATCACTACCCTAGCCCTAGTCCAGCACTCACTTTTCTTTGGCATTCTTTTTTTTTTTTTTTCCTTTGGCATTCTTCATCTCCTTTTCTGTTGATTCTGACTACAACACAAGAAACAATGTCTCGTCAGGAAGGATCTGCCTCAAAATTAAGGCAGGAGAAGAAATTGATTGGACCAAACTAGAATCTTCTCTGGCAGATGGAACACAGAGGTCATATTGTGATTTTTCCAGATGAATAGATATGTCTTTAGTTGAGAAAGTGATATTGCTACTTAATACCCAAGGAAATCTCCCAATATTGTTACATAGAAAAGTGAGGTATATATTTTGCATGCTACCTGAGAGTCCAAAATGGACTTTATACCAAAGGGCAGTGAATCAGATTGAGAATATGAGGGCAAATAATTTCTTTAGAGTAATAATGAATTCTTAAGCAAACCAGAAATAGCCATTTTAAGGCAGTAAGTGTCATCATTTGTTTTCATTGCCTTATTAACTTTTAGATTTTGAAGCATCTATGTGAGAATATGTGAAAATTAAAATAATTATCTAAGAAAAATAACTAATAAGTAGGGAAAATGTCATCATAGGTGTACTAGTCAGAAATGAATAAACTATGCTGAAGTAGCAAGAAACTTGCAGCTTTTAATAAACTAACTTAAGTTTATCTCTTATGCAGAACCTATCACAGTCTGGGCATCTGGTCTCCATGCACTAACTCAGAGATCCAGGATGCTTCAGTTGTAGCTGAATCACCTCCACAAAACTCAGAGAAGGGAAATCTACAGGGCATTTCCTTTCTTCATCATGGTCACGAGATACATTTTTTCTGCTCACATTGCATTAACAAAAGCTGATTATTTGGTCTCATCTAAACTCAAGAAGGAGAAAAAAAAACTCAAGGAGGAGAAAATTATAGTTTTCTCTGTGTGAAACACAGATAAATATAAGATAATTCATGATAAATATCCAACACAGTGTCTGTCAAAATGCAAATATCTTGGTAATTATAATGAGGATATATGCATTTATAAAAATCTCATTTCTCTGAAATATATATATAAATATATAATTATTGGAATTCTATGCTAAAATATCAATAGTGATTTCCGGATGCAGTGATTGTTTTTTAGTTCTTTTATTTTTGAGCGATTTTGGCACAGTATATAATTTCTATACACAGAGCAGTTGGAATGTGTATATAATTACTTTTATATAAATGCATATATATGTATGTATAGAATGAAATCATCTTTTTATTTTCCTCTCTATGTTTAATTTATTAAATATGAATGTGAACAAATGCTTATGAATACATTTTTTTAATTTATTCTGGAAAAGTGCCTCTCAAATATATAGTGGTCTCCAAAATTTATAATTTTGGCAAGTAATGTCCTACTTAATTCATTGATTTGTTTGGTTAATATTTATAAATATCCTCTTTGTACCAGGCACTATTCTAATACTGAGTATTCAAGATGGGAGGGGGGATTAGGAGTCCCCATAGAATTTACATTCTAGTGAAAGAAGGATATAAAATAGACTAGAAAAAAATCAGCATATAGGATGCTAAAAGTGCTAATGAAGGAAATAAAACAGGTAACAGATAAAACTGCAGAAGTGGTGGAAGGAAGGAATTCAATGTTAAATAGTATGAAAAGGGAAGATCTCTTCATCAAGTTGATTTCTGAGTAAAGAATTTAACATCGCAAGAAAGTCAGGCTATGTGGATATCTGTGGAGAGAGCATTCCAGACAGAAAGACCAACAAGAAAAAAAAATGACCTGAGTCAGAACATAGGGAAATGTTGCAGGAATATAGGCCAATAAAGACAGAGAAGAAAAAGCCAGGGAAAGTCACAGAGTTAGAGGTCCAGGAGGTCAGGCATGTGGCAGTATATTCTCTAGGATCTTGTAAGCCATGACAATGAGTTTGGCTTTTTGAATTGGGAAGTCCTAGGAGAATTGTAAGCAAAAGAAGAGATCATATATATTCTGGATTACTCTGGCTGCTGTGTGCAAACCTATGTTCAAGAGAGCCAAGGGCAAAAAAAGAAAAAAAAAAAAAAAAAGAGGGCCAAGGGCAGAAGCAGGGAGGTCAGTTGGGAGCAAGAATCGAGATAAGAGATGATGCTCTCTCCAACTAGAGTGATAGCAATGGTGGTGGAGAGATGATCGGATTATTGATTGATCTTTGAAAGCAAAGTCAAAAGGATTTCGGTGACATATCACACTTGGAATGTGAGAGAAAGATTTGCTCACCTGAAAGAACAGAATTCTCCAATACATAAAAGGAGAAGACCGCCAAGGCAGGCTTGAGGCACAAATGCAAGAGGCATTCTTACATGTTATGATAGGAGTCCTTAACAAAATAATCGTGCAAAGGTGTTCAAAAAGCATCTAAATACACTAGTCCGTGGTTTCACGAGGTGGTAATTGCCCTGAAACTATAATAAAAGAATGAATCAATGCTTATAATGCACTTATCATATATCAGGAACTATTTTTTCTATTATATGTATGAATTATTTTTTCATACAAAATTCTTATGAGATAGATACTATTATCATTGGAAGCAAAGACAATAATTCAAGAAGAGTGTGATGAATTCTGTTAAAAAAATGCTGGTAGGTCAAATAAGAAAAGCTCTAAACTGATTTTTGGATTTAGCAACACGGAAGACATTGGGAAAATTAGCAAGATTAGTTCCGGTGAAGGGACAAGAGTGAAACTCAGAAGGAGAGGAAGTGAAGACAGGGAATCTAGATAATTTTTGAAGAGTTATTTTGTAAAGCAGATAAGAATTTAAAATGGTAGAAAGGCTAGTGGTGTCAACAAAGGGATTTTTGTTTGTTTTTAATATTAAAATAATAAACCACTGTCTGCACTCTCCTAAGGTAGATTATATAAACACAGATACAAAGAGATGTTAAGAATAATGGAAATTATCATCCTATTTTGTATATCATCTCAGTGAATGAGGAGGACTCGTCTAAGAATAAGTCAGAGGTGAAGGTATAGGAAGAGAAATAGATAGGAGACAGACTCGACGGGGATTATCTCTTGTGAGAGCTGGGCAGCATTTGGGGTCAATCCCACTTGTAGTAGGAGCAATACAAATGAACACTACATAGAGATGCCACTCAACATCTAACAGATGGGCCAAAACCCGAATATTTGACAATACACTGTGTTGGGGGATGCCATGAAACAGACAAGCTCTCCATTATGTTGACAGTCAGAATAAAAAATGGAACAATCCTGATAGAGAGGAATTCAGAAGTACTGGGAAAATCATATATGCAAGTAGCTTTTGACTCAGCAAGCCCACTTCTAGGCAACATTACCAAATTATGAAAAGGCTCATGCACATGGTTATTTATTATGCTATAGTTTGTAATTACAAAAGTTTGGAAATATTCCAAATGTCTATGAGTGCAGGACTAGTTGAACAATCCATGATTCGTTCACAGACCAAAACGCTCTGCAGGTTTAAAAATGGAGGTAGAACATTTTTTTCACATCCAGGTTTTAAAATAATTAACTTATACTCCCTTCTAGTCTCTTTATGCTTTCCCTCTCTTCCTTGACCCATTCTCTCCCCACTTTCATTCTCCTTCCTTCCAACTGCCAAAGAAAACTTGCATCTGTCAAAGTTCAACAGGTTCAACAGGCAAGGTAAACTTAATTCAAGGCTATTGTGGTAGCAGAGGGAAGTTTGCCTCCACTGGAACAAGCAGTTGCAGAGTGCTTAAGAGCTGGGGTGGAGGGCTGAGGGGCCATCTAGATTTGTTCATCGACCTCACTGTCAGGAAAAGTACATTTTCTCTTACCTTCATGATGGGAAGATAGTTTAACAACTTGAAGCAAGCAAGGTTCTCCTACTCTTCTGTAGAAACGAGAGATCATTCCTCTTTTCTACTTAATGGTTACATTTCCCTCCCTTCCTTCCTTCCTTCCTTCCTTCCTTCCTTCCTTCCTTCCTTCCTTCCTTCCATGGAATCATGTGAAATTATAAACCACTGTTGTTTTAAGCAACTAAAACATTTTAGTGTAGCAAGACATAATGCAGTATCTTATGATAGCCTATTCCAACAAAGCAAAAATGGCCCTAAATGATATTATTCTCACATCAGGTTAATTTGAATTTTGACTGTATATGAGTAAATAATATTTAAAATTTAAAATCTGGGGTGTATGTTGATATCATGAATATGTAGGAGAATATCCTTATACTTAAGATACATTTGCTTGAATATTTAGTATTTAACTGTATTACTGTATGCACTTATTTCCAAATAGTTCAGCCAAGAAAGAGGGGAACTATGTGTGTGTGTGTGTGTGTGTGTGTGTGTGTGTGTGTGTGTATACACACACACATTCATACTTAGAAAGCAAATGTGCCAAAATGTTATGTTCTAGGTGAAAATTGTGAGGATATTCATTCTACTTTTCTTTAGACTACTCTGAAGTTTTTTTTTTATTTTTTCAAAATACAAAAGTAGGAAAATATTAATGAAAAAGTGAATAAATGAACATATGTTAGAATGTATGTCATGTTAGAAAAATTCTCTCTCAGCGAGCCTTTTTAGTCACATCTCATTTAGAATTCTGTATACTATTCCCACCAAGCATTCCCTATGCCCTTCCCTGGTTTATTTTTTCATGTCATACATTCATTAGAGTCATTGGGATTGACACAAACAAAAGTCACAAATGAATTTTGGATTTTTGACTCCAAAATGACAGTTAAGAAACAAACAATAAGGATCCCTGGGTGGCTCAGTGGTTTAGCGCCTGCTTTTGGCCCAGGGTGTGATCCTGGAGCCCAGGATCAAATCCCACATCGGGCTCCTTGCATGGAGCCTGCTTCTCCCTCTGCTTCTCTCTCTCTCTCTCTGTGTGTCTCTCATGAATAAATAAATATAATCTTAAAAAAAGAAACAAACAATAGAATTAATCTATATAAAGTGGGCTATCTTGAATCTTTTTCAGCTAGAGAGATGAGTCCCTGACAAAAGCAAAATATTGTATTTTAAAAAGTCTTAATTATTGGGTCAGGACAATCACCTAGACCAAATACCTAAATAATTGAGTAAAAAGTAACCTAGCTAATAAAAAATTCAACCTTTTAAAAAAATCAACCTTTAAATTTAATTAACAAATGTTATTTTTCAAAAATCTGCTCCATAAAATGTTTTTTGAAATTTCCAAAACAATCTACCAATTCAAACATACAACAATAAATATTTTTCACTTACAATTTTTACCTCAGAGCAACACCCAAGACACACTTGTTCATGTATTATAATGTTTTACTTTCTCTGAAGATAATGCGAGTGTGTTACAATAGTGCTAGACATTATTTATTTATCAGTATTACAGCAACAAGAAATGAAAACTAAACCAAGCCAAGATGAAAGTATATAGCTACTGAAATAATGCAGGGGATCACCTTGCTAGATGTGATGCAGTTGTCTGGACAAATAAATGATGTACTGGGAGATACACACACACACACACACACACACACACACACACTGCTTCTTTATCTGATTGTAAAGAGAAACTTATAGTTAGTAGGCTAGGGTAAAGTCAAAATTATCAAAACAGTAGACATAAAAACGAAGCATGGTGTAATATATTAGATGGGATACAAGAACAGAAAAAAAGGACATTAGTTAAAAACTAAGAAAAAAAGTACTTTAGCTAGTAATAATTTATCAACATATGTTTATGAACTATAACAAATATACTAATGCAAGATATTAATAATAAGGAAATTGGTTATGAAGTATAATGTGAATTTTCTATACTTCACAACTTCACAATATTTTAAAAATCCAAATATATTCAAAAATGAAATGTTTGTTAAAAGAAAACAAAAAAAAGTGTCCAATACTTTCATTGCCTAGTTGAGTGTGTATGTGTTTAATTGTTGCTAAATTTGATGTGTTTTTACTTAATAAAAATGCCACTTGTATCTTAGGGAAAATGTAATGTACATTTTAAAACACAATTAACAGCTATTAAGGGGTGTCTGGGTGGCACAGTTGGTTGAGCATCCTAGTCTTGGTTTCAGGTCAGGTTGCCATCTGGAGGTCGTGAGTTCAAGCCCTGCATTGGGCTCCACGTTCACATGGAGTCCGCTTGAGATTCTCTCTCCTCTTCCTCTGCCCCTCCTGCTTGTCCTCTTTCTCTTTCTCTCTCTCTAAAAAGTAAATAAATCTTTAAAACATAATTAACAGCTATTAAAGATTTTGATACTTAGGGAGAACACAAAATTTCTTTGTTACCACACAAGAAAGAAAGCACATTTTCCAATCTAATTATGCAACTGACCTAGCATCAACTGTTGAAAGAAATGGGAAAACGTTTTAACCCAGCCTTAAAAGTAGAGGCATTCTTCGCCTGCTCAAACATCTTTTGTTCCCAGATATGTAAAGGATAGAATGTATGTAGTTATAATCTCTAATTTGGATTTTAAAAAGTAATAATGAAATATTACTGAAATTCAGTAATATTAACCTGAAGAGTGATCTTCTTTTCCTTTTTTTTTTTTTTTTTAAATCTATTGTTGAAGAGGAATTGAGGTATTCAGTGTGATAATATTTTGGTGAAAAAAAACAATAATAGCTAAATGCACTTGAGAAAAACCACACTTTTACATTTAAGCCCAAATATTTTATGTCATTATACTTATGTGTTTGCAGTAATGACAATATTTATAGCAAGATAATAATTGAGGCCAAAGATGGTGTTGACACAATTCTAACACATTCCTAGTATTTATGTGTCTTTTGACCACTGAGTTAAATTTTCCAAAATATAGTTTTCTCATCTACTAATGGCAATAAGATGTCTGCTTTCTGGGATCCCTGGGTGGCGCAGCGGTTTGGCGCCTGCCTTTGGCCCAGGGCGCGATCCTGGAGACCCGGGATCGAATCCCACGTCGGGCTCCTGGTGCATGGAGCCTGCTTCTCCCTCTGCCTGTGTCTCTGCCTCTCTCTCTCTCTGTGACTATCATAAATAAATAATAATAAAAAAAAATTAAAAAAAAAAAGATGTCTGCTTTCTGTATCTCACAGAATATTATAAGGTTAAATAAGACCATGTAAAATGTGTATAAATTATAACCTGAAAAAAAAGCAGTGAACTGATTATTTTTGTTTCTAAAATTAGAAATGTAAACAAGGGATCCCTGGGTGGCGCAGCGGTTTAGCGCCTGCCTTTGGCCCAGGGCGCGATCCTGGAGACCCGGGATCGAGTCCCACGTCAGGCTCCCGGTGCATGGAGCCTCCTTCTCCCTCTGCCTGTGTCTCTGCCTCTGTCTCTCTCTCACTGTGTGCCTATCATGAATAAATAAAATTTAAAAAAAATTTAGAAATGTAAGCAATTAAGAAACAAAAAGGGAAACAATTACTATAATAGTAAAAAATGGTTCTCACATTTGTATTACAGAATTTAAAATATTTTCTCATGTAGTCTTCTTTCAACCTGCCACATTTTCACATTGATTTAGTTGGATAGTGGAGCTTTTTGTTCCGGTGCAACACCTTCTATCCTTTCATCATCAAGCAAAACTCATGGATGGTTTGTTGCAAATGATATGTAGATTCTTGATAAAAAAATAAATAAACATTTTACTTCAAAACAACCCACACTAATATTTATTATTCGTTGTCATACAGTATCTGCAATATTACATATAGTAAAGGTAGATATAGGTAGACATCCAGAAGGAAGGAAGAAAAGAAAGGAGAGAGGAAGGGAGGTAGGGAGGAAGGAAAGAGAAAGAAAGAAATTCATGTATCTGTATATTTTTATGCATGTGTACATTTCTGTATATATAATTATGTACTGAGATAAGTAAGCAAGTTACTCTCTGTATTTATGAGATTTATCCCTAATTGTATTATTGATGAAAGCAAGCCTTTGGGAAAAAATCATTTTGGCTTTTTAGATTCCTACTGAGAGAATGGGGATTAAGGAATATACTTACAGAAAAGAAGGAGGAGGTAAAAACTAATTAGTAATTATAGCTTATGAATATTTACAAATTAAAGTTACTTTGTAGACCTAAAGTCTTATCATTAGAAAATGTACACTATGCAAAAGATGTTCCTTGGGAAAAAAAATAAGAACTATTCTGTACCACGTTCAGAATTCAGTTATTTAAAATTAATTTGAGACCAGTCACTCAGAAGATTTTCTTCTAGAGATTTTAGATAGCTAACCAAATGATTTGGTATCCTTTATCTACTATATAGAGCGTTAGGCCTAGTGTTGATAACCATTGAGATAGTTTCTTCTGGTGTATAAATGATTCATCTAAAAGAGGTTAAGTGCTTTGGGGAAACTTTATTAACTCTTCCTGGAGCCAAGTGTATCATTTAACAAATGGTTACTGCCTCTTCCCATCAAAAATGGCCTATTACAACCAAGTCATGTATCATATGTCAAGTAAATATAGTTCTTATTTTGTTTATTGAGCTGGAAAGATTAAGAACCTTTCCAAAAGAAGATAAAATGAAGTAGCAAAGAACTGGGGCAAAAACATGAGTCTACTGCCACCTTACAGTGTTTAATAAGTCCTTAGCTCACATTACCTTCACATTAGCAGACTTTACTTCAGCCTACTGCCATATTTCACAGGATTTATCAATCCACAAAGAGAGTCAAAGCATTAAGAAATGTGGTCTTCATTGTCGATCAGAAGAGCCAATTACAACTTCTAGTAAATCCCCGTCTAAGTCAGCGAATTGCAAGGCAAGCAAAAAAGTCACTTCTCCAGGGTATGCCTTTTCAGCAAGATTTGACAACTTACAGAGAATTATCTGAAATGGATGATCACGATCATTATGTGTCTATCATACAAGTGCTAAATGGATGTGTACTACATACATCCCATAAGAATAGGAAAGACATTTTAAGCATATCGGATTAAAATGATTTCAATGACCTTGTAACCTCATAAGCAGATATTCGAGACAATCCTGCCTTTAACCTAACCTATGCAAACTAAAGAACAGTTTAAAAATTGTTTGTGATTTTTGGCTTCTGTAGCATATTCATCTATATTGAACAAAAATTATTTTTATTTTAAATACATATATTTGAAGCAATTCAGAAACTAGAATTCCATGATTTCTGATACAAAAGAAGACAAGAGGGATCCCTGGGTGGCGCAGCGGTTTGGCGCCTGTCTTTTGGCCCTGTCTTTGGCACGATCCTGGAGACCCGGGATCCAATCCCACATCGGGCTCCCAGTGCATGGAGCCTGCTTCTCCCTCTGCCTGTGTCTCTGCCTCTCTCTCTCTGTGTGTGACTATCATAAATAAATTTTAAAAAAATTAAAAAAAAAAACAAAAGAAGACAAGAGACAGGGTTATTGATAACTTAGCATCTAATAATTATATTTATTCTACAAGTTATGCAACAAATTGAGTCATTGAAATTGAATATAATCTAATTAGTTTAATGTTGCAACTTATTGTAAGAAAGGGAATGACTCTGGTCACCAATTTTATTATTGTTACAACATGTTTTAAAAATCCACATACTTCTGGGAAATAGAATTTGGGCCATTTTAAATTATATTTTCTATAGATATCATAAGAAGCTTGGTTTTAGCAATAAGTTTCTGATTCTAACTGCTTTTGGGTGGTGGGAGGCCAGAAAGAGGGGGACAGAGAGAGAATCTTAACCCTGAGGTCATGACCTGATCCAAAATCAAGAGTCAGATGCTTAACCAACTGAGCCACCCAAGCAGCTCTAACAGCGTTTTGTTTTTTTTTTTTTAATAATAGTCAATTGATCAAGTAACAAGGGACTTAAATAGAAATATCAGAAATCTTAGTCTCTAAATTGTATTTCAATTTCACTTTTTTAAGACTTAAGATTTCAATTTTTTATGACATTAATTATTTTTTTATTTTAAAGAAGATTTGTTATGGTCAAGTCAAATTTTACTGTTTTGGGCAAGATCCATGGAACAATTGTAGAATACAAAGCAAAATAGTAGTGATCATTACAGTCATTTATAAAGCTAGAACGGGTATAACTTATGTAACTGCTCAATTATGAGCTCAGAAAGATTTTGAGACCAACTTACTCTTCTCATACCAAAGGAGAACTTCAAAAGCTAAGGTATGTTTGTGTCAACTGTAACCAAAATACCTTTCTAGACTTGGGTAGAAAAATTTTAATCAGAAACATTTAAATGCTTTTCTCATAGAAATAGGTTTCCATAATCAAATAAAAAATTATGTGTGTTATATATTTATGTATTCTGTTAGCTCAGAATTTTTAAAGAAAGTGACACCCAAATAGTGACAAGCATACCTCTCACTTAGATCTTGGTTTTTAATACTGTTCTCCAATAAAGAATAGGGACACTTGCAGTGATGGTTGATCCTATGCTAGGACAAGAACTATACAAGTATGTGAAGCATTTTTTAATATAAGAAAGAGAGAGTGCTCAAAAAAAATAAACCAACAACAAAATAAACACATTGATGAGGGTATGACAAATGAGTACAGGAGCCAACTGAAATAGCTATCAATGGCCAACGCTGAAAAATTTGAGCAACCAAACACAATATTATTGGTTTATGATATAAAATATAAAATATATGTTCATGAGTCCATCCTGATATAAATTAGAGATTAAATACATTAATAAATGGGAGAGTAGGGATAAATCCTCCATAGATTTATGTTGCTATTCTAGCCTCAAGAAGGAAAAGCATAACTCTGTAGTCTTAAGGTATGGTCTGCACATAGAGACTTCTGAAGAATAAAGTACAGGGAAAAAAAAGAAGAGAGAAAGAATGAATGAAAGAACAAAAGAAGGAACAAAAGAAAGGAAGGAAGGAAGAAAGAAAGAAAAAGAAAGAAAGAAAACAAGCAAGCAAGCAAGCTATGACTTTACAGTGCATATAATTCTGACCCTGGATTGCTCAGTTATTTATCACATTTATGAACCCAAGGTAACCTCCTGGCTAGAGAAAAAATGGCTCACTAGTAATCTTTGACATACAGGATCACAATTACTCAAGTTATCACCAGTAGTGGGGAGGAAAATGTCAAGCCTAGAGGCCAAGCTTTGGGTGGTCAAGTAGTATTTATTTGCTACAGTATCAAAAGTATTAGGAAGACTGTAGGGTGTGTTAGCTCTTTCTGACTACTGGAAAGCATATAAAAAGAAATAAGGACTTCAAAGCCTTGAACTCTCAATCCAAGACAAGGATAGAGAAGTAGAAAGTGTCCACAGCAGCATTAAAAAAAGTCTCTTCTAGAAATAGATGGGCAGAAATGGCTGAAGATGAAGTCTCAAATCTGATTTTGAGTGTAGCAAAGTCACAACACCGGTTAAAAGCACAACCTCACTGAAGTTCATATGCTAAGTTTAAGATAATGATTGTGAAGGATTAGGACCCTGAGACTTATAAATGGAATATTCTGACAGACACAGACTTAACCTACAATTCATCTTGAAAATTCCATGCACATGGAACCAATTTCTTCTTCCCTTTCTGTAGAAACCAGCCTCCTCTGACATGAAGAGCTTCCAAAACTTCATTAGGAGCAGGTGACTCTGATTCACAGTATTTGCCCATTCTATTCAAGATCCACGTCCCAACATCCCTCATTGCCTCAAGAGCCTTATGAAAGTTAATCTCAGCATGGCACAGAGGGAAAACTGCAATGCCGGTTTTAGGAGGAGGTGAAGTATCCCAAGAATTGTAGTTCCTTTCAGCAGGATTCTAGGGTGGGAATGGGTTTTCATAGGCATTACAACTAAGAAGATTAAATATAAGACTGGGTCAGACATTCAACTGGGACTTGGAATTTAATGTGTAAGCAAAAGAGGCTAACTCTAACATTGCTTGGTTATTTAATTGAAGCCTGGATTCAAAAGTGGCCCTCCAGGGCACGTGGAGTGTGGAAAGTCATAGCTTGCTTGCTTGCTTGCTTGCTTGTTTTCTTTCTTTCTTTTTCTTTCTTTCTTTTCTCAAGTGTGACAGAACTCTTATCATCCTGATGGAAATGCAAGATGGTATAGTCACTTTGGAAGACAGTTCAGCATTTCTTACACAACTAAATATGCTCTTACCATACAATCTAGCAATTACACTCCCTTGGTATTGACTCAAAGGATGTGAAAACATGTCTACACCATAACCTGCACATGGATGTTTATAGAAGCTTTATTCATAATCGCCAAAAGTTGGAAGTAACCAAGACGTTCTTCAGTAGATGAACAGATAAACAAACTGTGGCACATTCAGACAATGGAATACCATTCATCACCCCCACCCCACCCAAAAAGTAATGATTTTTAAAAAAGGAAGAAAGGGAGAAAAGAAAAGAGCTCCCAAGTCATGAGAAGACACAGAGGAAACCTAAATGCATTTAACTGAGTGAGAGAAGCCAATCTTAAAAGTTATAAACTACATACTGTATCATACTGTATGATTCCAATTACCTGACGATTCTGGAAAAGTTAACAGTAATGGAGAGAATAAAAATTGTCAGAGGTCTAGGGGAGGGAGGAATGAATAGGTGGAGCATGGAGGATTTTTAGGACAGTGAAAACACCCTCCATGACACTGTAATGGTGGACACACGTCATTTGTCCAAGCGCACAGCATATACAACACTAAGAGTGAACCCTAATTACAGACTTGAAATGGTAATGATGTGTCAATGTGGGTTCCTCAATTGTAACAAATATGCCACTCTGGTAAAGGCTGGAGGTTATGCATATGTGGGTTCAGGGAGTATATGGGAAATCTCTATACTTCCTCTTACATTGCTTATATACTGCCCCAAACTAACTAACTAGTCCTTAAAGTAAATCTGACCCTCCAGTTAATGAATCTCATGTGTCAGAACTTTCCTGGAAAGAAACATTAATGCCTTATTGAGGGAACAGGGGAATCTTTGGAAACCTTTGAAGTGGGTGTTTTCTTTATGCTGCGATGAAGGTGAGAAATGATGCTATGGAACTAAGCTCTCTGATTTCCATGGGCTTCAGGAACAGCAAATGGCAGGTGCAATTGCTTAATTTTCAAAGTTATCAGTTGGGGCAGTTTTATGTACACTAACACATACAGTAACAATAATGATTTTCATCAGAAGGTAAGAATAAAAACAGTTTTTGGTTAATCTGGTTAGTGGTAAAACGATGCCTTTTGTGCCTTATTTTTACTTTTTTGTGTCTAGGAACTTTTCAACATCCTTTTTTATTATAGAAAGAAACAATATGGGATCAACCCTCAACAACAACAACAACAACAAAGTGTAGAGCATTGTTAACTGTAAGCACAATGTTCTACAGTAAATCTCTAGAGCCTTTTCATAGATGACTGAAACCCATTAAATAGCGACTCCCTTTTCCCTGCTAACCATGATTCTACCTTCTATTCCTATCATTTTGATTACCTTAGATACTTCGTATTAGTGCAATTTGTGCTTCTATGGCTTGATTATTTCACATAGCATATCCTGAAGGTTTAGCCATGCAATTGTATGTGGTAGGATTTCATTCCTTTTTATGGCTGAATAGCATTCCATTGTATGTGTAAACCACATTTTAAAAAATCATTCATCCCCTAATGGACACTTGGTCCACTATCTTAGGAGAAAGGCTTTCAGTGTCCACCATTGAGCGCGATGCTAACTCTGGGATTTCACATGTGACTTCTACTATGTTGAGCTAATCTCTTTCTATTCATAGTTTCTTAAGTGTTGTTTTCATAAAAGGGTTTTGAAATTTGAAAAGTGCCTTTTCTGCACTTATTGATGATCATATGATTTTTAAAATCTATGGACATCTTATTTGGGGGGGGGGCTGTCAAAGTATTTTAAAGTTTTATTCAAATTCCAGTTGGTTAACATACAGTATACTTAGTTTCAGATGTACAATATAGTGATTCAACACTTCCATACAACACTATACTCATGGCTTATCACAAGGGCACTCCTTAATTTCCATCACCTATTTCACCCATCCCATCACCTACCTCCTCTTGGTAACTATCACTTTCTTCTCTATAATTAAGAATCTGATTCTTGGTTTCCTTCTCTTTCTTTTTTTTCCCCTTTGTTCATTTGTTTTGTTTCTTAAACTCCACTTTTGAGTGAAATGACATGGCATTTGTCTTTCTCTGACTGACTTATTTTACTTAGCATAATATTCTCTAGCTCCATCCATGGGATTGCAAATGGCAAGATTTCATTCCTGTTTATGGCTGAGTAATATTCCATTGTATTTACATATTACATCTTCCTTATTCATTCATCAGTTGATGGACAATCTGGCTGTTTCATAATCTGGCTAGCATAGATAATGCTCCTATAAATATCGGGTTTCATGTATTCCTTTGGATTAGTATTTTTGCATTCTACGGGTAAATACCTAGTAGTGCAATTGTTGGATCTTAGGGTAATTCTATTTTTAGCTTTTTTTTTTTTTTTAAGATTTTATTATTTATTTATTTATTTATTTATTTATTTATTTATTTATTTATTTGAGAAAGAGAGAAAGCACAGGGGGAGGAGCAGAGGGAAAAGGACAAGCAGACTCCAGCTGAGCCCAAAGCAGGGCTCCATCTCAAGATCCTGAGATCATGATCTGAGCCAAAATCAGAGTTGAATGTTTAAACAACTGAGCCACCCAGGCGCCCCTATTTTTAACTTTTTGAGGAATCTCCATACCATTCTCAAGATTGGCTGCACCAGTCTGCATTCCCACCAACAGTGCAAGACTATTACCCTTTTTTCACATCCTCACCAACACCTGTTGTTTCTTATGTTGTTGATTTTAGCCATTCTGACAGGTGTGAGGTGACATCTCATTGTAGTTTTGATTTGTATTTCCCTGATGATCACTGATATAGAGCATCTTTTCATGTGTTTGTTTGCCATCTGAATGTCTTCTTTGGAAAAATGTCTATTCATGTCTTCTCCCCATTTTTCAATTGGATCATTCATTTTTTGGGTATTGAGTTTTATAAGTTCTTTATATATTTCGGATACTAACCCTTTAACAGATATGTCACTTGCAAATAGATGATTATGGAGGTTTTACCTCTATTTTCTGTTAATGTGTTGTATCACATTGACTGATTTTCAAATGTCCAGCCATTTTTGCATCCCAAGGATCATCCCATTTAGTCATGATGTATGATCTTTGTAATGTGCTGTTGAATTTAGTTGACCAGTATTTTGTTGAGGATATTTTTCAACAATATTCATCAAAGAAATTGTGTTATTTTCTAGATTTGGTATGAAGGCAATGCTGGTTTCATAAAATGAGTTTGAAAGTGTTCACTCCTCTTCAGTTCTTTGGAGGAATTAAACAGAATTGATGCTAAATCTTTACATAATAGTAGAATTCATCAATGAAGCCATCTGGTTCCGGACTTTTCTTTTTTAGATTATTGATTATCGATTCAATCTCCTTACGTGTCATAGATCTGTTCAGATTTTCCCATTTCTTCATCATTCAGTTTTGGTGGGTTGTATATTTATAGGAATTTATCCATTTCCTTTAGGTTATCCAATTTGTTGGCATATAATTTTCCATAGTAGTCTCATGATCCTTTGTATCTCTGCAGTATCAGTTGTAACAATGTCTCCCCTTTCATTTCTGAATTTGAATCTTCTCTTTTTTTCCCTTAGGTAGTCTATCTAAAGTTTTACCACTTCTGTTGATCTTTTAAAAAACCAACTCTTAGTTTCATTGTTTTTTTCTATAATTTTTCTGTTCTCTATTTCATTTATCTCTATCTAATCTTTATTATTTACTTTCTCTGTTAACATTGAGTTTAATTTATTGCACTTTTTCCAGTATCTTGATGTCTAGAATTAAATTGTTTATTTAAGGCCCTTATTTTTCATTATGGGCATTTATCACTAACACTTCACTCTTGATACTGCTTTTGCCACATCCTATAAGTTTTTGTGTGCTGTGTTTTCATTTTCATTTGTCTCATGATATTTTCCAATATCCTTTTTGATTACTTATTTTTTAATCTTATTTATTTATTTATTTAATTTTTTATTGGAGTTTGATTTGCCAACATATAGCATAAGACCTAGTGCTCATCCCGTCCAGTGCCCACCTCAGTGCCCCCTGCCCACCTCCCCTTCCACTACCCCTTGTTCATTCCCAGAGTTGAGTCTCTCCTTTCTGTCACCCTCTCTAATGACTTCTGTTATCCCTTTGTTGTTCATGAGTCTGTTGTTTAATTTCCACATTGATATACATTTTCCAGTTTTTCTTCTGCTATTGATTTCTAGTTTTATTTCACTTCACTTCAGTTTTCTCTGTGAAAGAGCCCTCTGAGCCTTATCCAACTCTCTGTTGTACCGTGGTGTCCCTGAACAACAGCATATTGCCCAGCTCTTCTTTGTTCTCAATGGTCTCCAGGTGACTAGAATGTGCCAGACTCTGTCAGCATTCTGATACAGGTGAAACAGAAGCTAACTTTCTGGGAAGCCCCCAAGAAAGTCAGAACATTGGACATATGATACAATTTTCTCTTTCTTTTACCAGGGAAATACTGGGAATTGGGAGTTTCCTCCTAATCACAAGCTGGTCTCAGAGAGGAACTATGGTGAAATAGTACCACAAATTTTCCTACTAGCTTTGATGTGATTGGTTACCTGCTTGCCTGGGGTGCAGGAGTCTCTTAGCTGGTTTATGGATTTCTCAGAAAGGATGTCGGTCCATGTATGTTGAATAGGTGTCTCCATAGGATGAAGGAATGTCTGGAGCTTTCTATTTCTCCATCTTGCTGATGTTACTCTGTGAACTTTTTTTATGATTAAAATATGTTGACAGTAATGATTTAACTAATGGATGTTGGGGAATAGAGAGGCAATATGAGAAGTGAATAGTTGCTATTCCACTCATGCTAATTAGTGGGAAAAACGCAATTGAATTTTTTTTTGTTTGAATCCCAACATAGTTAAGGATTTTTTAAAATTATAAAAGTAGCCAATAGATAAATTTAAATAATGATATAACGAATATGTTAGAAGAAGGAAGAAAAGGGAAGTAAGAAACAGTTTAACTGAACAAAATTCCTTATCTTTCAATGGGGAGGGAATGTATTTAAACAAACTGATAAGAAAGAAGGCATAAGGACATTATTTAAAAATGAAATGGCAATTACAGAAGAAATAAAACCAGAAATAGTTAAACATAGTTTCAGGAAATAAGGTTTCCAGTAATAATGGGAAATAAAGATTTACTTTTGCATTTATCTCTTTTTGATACGATTTGACTTTTTAAATAACACTGTATTACTTTTCAAATAATTTACATTCTAAATGCATAAATAATTTGATAAGTGCAAAACCATAGAAATAAATTTTAAATTAACAATTGGTTAATAGGGACACCTGGGTAGCTCAGTGGTTGAACATCTATCTGCCTTTGGCTCAGGGCATGATCCCAGAGTCCCGGGATCAAGTCCCACATTGGGCTCTCTGCATGGAGCTTGCTTCTCCCTCTGCCTGTATCTCAGCCTCTCTCTCTCTCTCTCTCTCTGTGTCTCTCATGAATAAATAAATAAAACCTTTAAAAAAACCACAATTGATTAATAAAATTCAAATAAAAAGTTACCAGTGTATGATAAAAACATCAATTGTATCACTACTTTTCTCTGTCCTCTATTTTTTAACATAATTATGTATATATGTGTGTGTTTGTGTATCTACAATTCTATGAAATTTTGTCACATGTGAAGATTCATATGAACACTACCACAATCAAGATACAGCACACTTCCTCACAAGGATTCCTTGTGTGATCCTTTTAAAGCCATAGCTACTTCCTGCCCTGTTCCCCTCTTTGAAACCTTACTAAAACATTAATCTTCTCTGCATCACAATAATTTTATCATTTCAAGAATGTCGTATAAAAGATTTCACAAAATATACAACTTTTTGACATGGGCTTTTTTCCCCACTCAAAATAATTCCCTTGAGATCTATCCATGTTGTTGCATATATCAACTGTTCATCCCTTTTTTTGGCCAATTGATATTCCATGGTAGGAATATAGCACTGTTTGCTTTACCATTCACTTATTGAAAAACATTTTGTTTTGTTTTTCCTAGTTTTGGATCATTGAGAATAAAACCTCACGGTAAACACAGACATATAGATTTTTATACGAACATAAATTTTCACTTCCCTGAATTAAGTGTGTGATTACCAGATCGTATGGCAATTAGATATTTGGTTTTGTAAAACTGCTAAACTATTTCCCAGAACAGGCATATCATTTTATGTTCCCACCACCAAGGTAGGCATAATCCAATTTCTCAACATCTTCATCAGCATTTGGTGCTAGCACTATTTTTAAGTTTGAGTCTAGTCTTTCTGACCGTGTGTCGTGACATTTCATTGTGATTTTAATTACATTTCTCTAACATATTCTGTTCCATTGGTCTATGTTCTATCCCTCCACTGATACAACACAGTCTTTCTATTGTAGATATATCGTAAGCCTTAACATCAGGAAGAATGATTTCTCCCAAGCCATTCTTCTTTTTCAGAATTGCGTTAGTTATGTATATCTTTTGCCTCACCATATTTTATCACACACTTGTCATCATCTACTCTAAAATTTTGATAGGAATTGCATAAAATCTTAATATTAATTTGGGGGTAATGGAGACTTTTACTCTTTTGAGTCTTCTGATCTACAAATTCCATTTTTTAACAAAATTATGCTTCCCTAACTTGTACTAGCTTCACAGCTTCAATTACAATGTTTATGCAAATGATTTCTATTTCACTGACTTCATTACCAGCTGAAATTTCCAAATTTCTAGCAACATACTGGATATCAAATTGATATTTTGCAAATATCACAAACTAAACATATACAATTTAAAATTTTCTCTTTCCAAATAAACACCTCCCTTTGTTTCTCTTCTGAGGAGAGTGTAATCTCTTCTAGTTATTTGAGACATTTCTCTGCCTTGTGTAAACATCTTTTTTCTCCACTCCTCCATATTCAGTTGATATAAAATAGTATTGCATGTATCTTAGATAAAATATTCTCATACCTTGTCTTTTTCCTTTCAACTGAGGTAATTCATTTTAAAATCCTCTTTACATACCCTTATTCCATTGACATAGCCTTTGAATTGCTATGTGCTTCAACTATCTCTGTATCTCAACCTATTCAAAAGCATATCACCAATTTTTCATTCAGGAAAGTAAAGCCTTTTCTCTGGTATTCTAATACACAAATTTGGTAGTGAGATTATTGGTTTTAAAAAGAGAATTCAGTAAACTAACTGATCCTTATATTTCTTTGTTTAACAAAGCATTTACCAAGAAGACAATCTGTACTTAACAGAATCTTAAAAAAAAATAGGCTCATGTTTCCGTCATAAACGGTCTTATTAAGGTTCTTTCCTATGCACGTCAAAAGCTGGGAGGAAGGAAAAGAGCAAGAAGAGTGTGAGGTGGTGTGTGGAGTGGTTGTGTGCATGTATGCTCTTCTAAAGAAGGAAACAAGCCAGTGGGCAACTGGACCAGTTTGTTAGAAAAACAGACAGCATGTCTTTGAATGAAAAGTGAAAGTGCCCATGCAAGTGCCCTAATTTTGGGTGACTTGGACAAAGCATTTTCTCTCCCTCATTGTATGACATAAGAGGAGTCCAGCTCCTAGTTAAAAAACCAACATGTGTAGTGTGGTATGGTGGTAGATGGTGACCAAACTTGTGATGAGCGCAGCACAGCCTACAGAGATGTTGAATCACTATGCTCTGTACTTGAAACTAATATAACATTGTGTGTTGACTATACTAAAAAAGTAATAATTAAAACAAACAAAAAACTAAGTGCGATTTGTCAGGCCACGCCATAGGCAGTTACAAAGGTTCTACAGTGGCTGGCCTCATGGAGAAAGCTGCCCTCCTGACACCACACTTGGTGCACAGCCACTGCACTTCAGTCTCTGAAGAGACTACAGTCAATGACTCAGGCCTTCTGACTGCTTGTGCCCTTCCTGTATTTGCATTTTTAGCCCTAGCACCTTCGTTCCTAGGTCACTTTGTCTGAGGTCTTAGCAGAAGTCCTCTTCAGGTTCCTCAAATGAGGCCTCTTTATCAGAGCAAGGCAGAGAGGCAAAACCTGAAGACCCTTGACCCCACTCTGGCTCAGTCAGTACCAATTGACCATTCCTACCTCTCTACTTGTTCCCACCTCAGGATTCATAAAACTTCCAGAGCCTTTTATTCTAGTTTCCCTCAACAGTGAGAAGACTCTCACTCACCTGATGCTCTACCTGACCTTCCATCTGTGAGCATTTCCATGGGGAAAAATGGTGTTTTCTTTGGTTTAGCTTCTTGCTTAGCCTATCAGAGTAAATGATTAAAGGCTTACTTCTTTCATTTTTGGCTTTGCTTTAATTGGCAACTTCGACACTGCAGTTCTGGAGGGTTCTCTCCCTCTCTCTGTCTATCTATTTATCTATCTATCTATCTATCTATCTATCTATCTATCTCACTCATGAATTCCTAACACATAAATGTTGGGGGTGGGTGGAAGGTGGTGAGGAAGAAATCTATTATCACAATCTTCCTTAGGACTTCACTCCCCACTTTTCTGTACTCAGCCCCTTAAGATAAATTTTGCATTATTATTTATTAGTTCTATGTATCATTAACCTTTGGGTTCTTTCTTAATCTATAATTTGCACAATGACTTGAAGATGTTTTGGTCAAAATGCCTCTCTGCTGTTATTTTATATGGTTTAAAAAACTTTCTTTATATTTTATTTCCTCTATTTTCCAACTAATATACACGACTTTCCATCTTTTGTTAAGATTTATGTTTTTATTCATTTGAGAGACACAGAGAGAGAGACAGAGAGAGGCAGAGATCCAGGCAGAGGGAGAAGCAGGCTCCTCAAAGGGAGCCCAATGCAGAACTCAGTTCTGGGATCACGCCCTGAGCCAAAGGCAAACGCTCAACCACTGAGCCATCCAGGCATCCCTGACCTTCCATCTTTATTTGCAAATTACACATATCATCCCATATAATAATCTTCAATAATAATCAGAATACCCTGATACTCTTCAACCTGGAATGGAACCCTAACATGTTCTTTTGAATGTGAGTGTAGGTCCCTGTATTATGGGGATTTTCTTGAGAAAATGTTTTTTTATTATATTTGCTCACATCCTACAGAATTAAATGCAAACTCCTCCACCTGGAATTTAAATGCTATAATGTGATTGCAATCCAAACTTCCTAGTCTTATAATTGTTCATTAGATGTAACTGAGGGTCTGGTAAAACTGGATTATAATTGGCGATCTCTCTTTATTCCCAGTCTCTACTAATTGAAATTAACCTGAAATCTAATACCTGGCTTAAGCAGATTTTCCGTTATAAGCATTTTTTGTTTCAATATGAAATCCCATAGAAAATTTTATATGCATTATAAAAGTTATATTGAGAAATGTGTCTTTGTCATTTTGGCACTTGTTAAGTTCCCTATACTAGATTTTAAGATATGTGAGGACAGAAACTGGATCTTACTCATCTTTCTATACACTTTATTGTTGAGCAAATGTCTAATGTGTTGTAGGCATTCAGTATATATTTTTTGAGGTAGAAAGAAAATACTAGCAATACAAAAAAATATCTCATCAAGTAGGAAACATTAACAGGGATATATCTCAAATGTCATGATTTTTTTTTTCAAACCATAGCTGAAAACTGTAGGAAAACTGATTTTTACAACATATCAACTTTTTATCCTTTGTTTATGAAATGTTAGGGAAATTCTAAACCATGGAATACAGAATTTCACAATAGCAGTTAGTACACAAATCAAAGCTTATAGTTAGGTTGAGTGATTATGTTATGTCAAGGTGAAATAAAAAGTTCTTGATATCAGTTTTAGACATTAAGCATATCACATAATCACGATTATATATATTTTGATTTTTATACTTTTCCTTTGTTTCGTCAAATGAACCTTGATCCCCAAATGGATTATTTTTGAAAAGTCAAATTATAAATGCAGATATAGGTATCTAGTATCTTAGAACTCTGGCAGATGGCAGGTAATTCATGATTGTGTGGATGGGTGGCCATTTCTTTGTCAGAATAATGATACTCTGTAAGATCACAACATCAAAAAAACTGAAGGGAGGTTGCGGATGGATCAGAGAATAAAAGCTGTTATGACTGCTATTCTCTAACAGTGTATAGAAGAAAAAAAAGATTGAGCATGGAGGTGCAAATTTTGTTTTTTTTCTAGGTTAGGCACAGAAAGGCCTTCTACAGAATATGAAGATTAGCCTGAAAATAGATATGGTCTGGTTCAAGGGTTTCCAATTCTGTTTTCAATGGCTTTGTCTTTTCCAGTTCTGTCTTATCTGGTCCAGCTGTTCTCTTCCTTCACTCTTTGTTCTTGGCTCCTCCCCCAATTAGGGAGAGGTCATTGGATAACAGACAACCTGGGCAAATCAGTATGGAGCCTATTTAAGTTTCCCAGGAAACCTTTCAAGTCCTCTGATTTCAGGGAAAACTTTTCTGTGGAGTATTTTAAAGGACAATTTGAAGTCTATTTTCTCTATGTCTGAAGCCTGAACCAACATTTACAACCGTCTCTCAAAGTAAAGTTTCATTAAGCGTTAGGTATTAAGATGTTAGTTAGTAATCTCAAAGCATTGCATTAATAACATTCCACCAGAGATAAGTATGTAGATTTGGTTAAGAAGGAAGGCATTAATAGAAGCATAGCCAATTTACACCTTATCATTGTAGGATCAAGCTGAGTGTGGAGCAATCCTTCACACCGTAAGAAATGTTTATTAAAATGGAATACAGAATTTTACTTACCAGTTAGTAGAAGTATATTTATTCTCCCACATGCTTTCAAAATTAGACCAAAATTTCTATTGGATCTACACTGATTTAACAGAAAATATATAATAATAATTACTTATAATTTCTAGGCTTTTTCAGACTCTGGGAAAGAAAGCTAAATAGAAACTTCATAGATTAATTCAGGAGTATAGCCTTAACCCCACAGTTACAAATATTAGTGGATAAATAATTATCCTTTATATCTTTTTTATTTGAAATAGTCCAATTTATTTGAAAGAATAAATTATGTGTTCTTAGATTATGAAATGTGTAAAGTGATTGATCTTTCCTGAAAAAAAAATCACAATATGCAAATCATACAATTGAATTGAATTCAACTTGTCTGGCATATGTTTGTGGAGTGATTAAGATGTACGTGATGGAGAACTCATTCCCATTGTTTATGGAACTTCAAAGTAGTTAGGAAGACAAGTCACACATTTGGGAAACAGTGATATTCAACTTTCACTCAACAAATCAATACAGTATCGTATTCTACTAAAGATATTAGCCGGTTAGGCCTTTTTATAAAATTGATGACAAAAATCAAGGTTTCATATAATCTCAAAAGTTTGGAAATCTCACAAATTTTAATTAAGAATAAATGTAGACTTGTATTTAGGTTAAAAATAAATACCACAAATTCAGGATCTGAGAGAACATAATTAGCTCCCCAACACTTGAAAACTACTTAAAAAATGCCACGGACAAGATAAAAAATAATTAATAATGGAACGAAACTAGTAAAATTAGCTAACATATTCTTAGAAGGTTTATTTATTCACACATTCCCCAAACAATATTTTGAAGTGCCTACTATATGACAAGTTCTTAAAAAAATTGGTAAAATATAGTTTGTCATAGAAGTTGATCTTGTTAAAGATCTAAATATATAAGAATAACTGTTGAAAAGTATAAAGGATGTTATTTTATAAAATTATGTGAGTAAAATCAAGGTAGGTCCAGATAGTTTGCATATATATAAATATCTATCAGACAAAGGAGTATTAATCTCCCATTTTAAACCAGATCTGGAATATTGAGATTGTTTTGAGTTGCATTTTATAAAAAGAATCCTGACACACTAGAGTTTATACAGAAGAAGGTAACTAAGATGATACATGAATCTGGAAATTATGTAATAGGAACAGTCAAAAACACAGAGGATGATTATTTTAAAACCTAGTGGATTCTACTAAAGAAATACATTTCTTAAGGCATATATAACTCTTTTAAAGGTTAAAAACTGTTATTTAGAAAAGCAAGCACATATTTTCAAAGTTTTTTCAGAAAAAAAAGAACTAGAATAAATCATTTTGTTAGAGAGAGGCAAGGTTCAGTATAGTATGAAGAATAGTTGTTTTTTTTGTTTGTTTGTTTTTTTTTTTTTTAATTTGGACCTGCCAAACAATGGAATAAGCGAAGTGTTTAAGAACGGGTAAGATGTCAGAAATGGCAAAGAAGAAATTGCTGCATGAGACTATATTATGATCAACCCATGTAGTGTACATGATTTTAAAATTCTGTTTTCCATGTTGCCTTTTTATGTTCTTCCAAATAAGATACTGACAGCTTGTATTTATAACTCTTGATTATCATTATTAACAGCAATCATTAATTTTGGTATTAGGCTTTGTAGAGTGATCCCCTTAGAGCTTCTAAGATATTAAGAAGGAGTATTATTTGCAGTGTACAGACTGATTTCTAACTGTTGATCCACCTCTCTTATCTCCTACTTCTTTGTTATAGCTCAATATGTTAAACTATCAGGGACACTGTTTCTAATCTGCTGTCAGGTGCAACAAACCAGACAACCAATCTTGTTAAATCAATAAACTTAACTATGCATGGTTCTGAGTCAGTGGTCCCTTGTTTGAGTGAGATCAACTAAAGTGAGTGAACTTTAGGATAAATACTTGATAAACTAAGAGTCTATACTCTACTTAATTATATATTTGTGATCGTGGTCCCAATCAGATGCCATTCAAAATCTTCCATGGGGGTGAGGGTGGGGGAAGAAAGCTTCCAAAGAGAGAATGATAACGAAGAGAAATTTCATAAAGTGTATCTGTATTGGACTTAGGCATAATTACAATTTTTTAAAAAATTTTTGTTTTGTTTTTGTGGAGAAGAGTGGGGAAGGCTGTCTTAGGCAGATAGAAAATATTGATAAGAGGAAGGAAAAAGTAGAGCAAAGGCATGTGGATAGTAAGTAGATCAATCTTAACTGATACAAAAAGGTGACTCAAATAGGAACGGGGAGGGGGAAGCATAGAAAAGGTGAGAAGATCAAATTATTATATGTTATTGTATGTTATATGTTATTGTATAATATGTTAACATGTTATATGTTATTGTTATAACAGGTTGAGTAAAAGTTTAAGCAATATTAACACACGTAGGTGTTTTTAGTTATACTCGCACACATACACTACCTCAATTCTCATCATCATGCTCCTATTTTACAGGAAAATATGCGACATTAGCTCTAGCCATTTTTAATATTCAAAATTAAAAGCAACATCTAATCACTTTTAACTTCTAAAAAGCACTCATGAGTAGTGAAACCTGGCTACACCAACATTTCTTAGTCTTGAATAATCTGAGGGCCCTGCTGAGGCATCATTTAACTTCTGTGTGGCAAGAAAGTGGCATTTATACTTTAAGATCACTTTCCTTGTTTTCTCATTACGGTATGGAAATTAACCATGAACAATCAACAAAAATGCAAATATTGATCATACCACAGAGTGATATTTGGTTATTTTTTAAATTCATTCATTTGAGAAAGAAAGAGAGAGAGAGAGAGAGAGAGAGAGAGAGAACGAGCAGGATGGGCAGAGGAAGAGGGAGAGAGAGTCCCAAGCAGACTGTGCACTGAGCATGGAGCCCGATGCCAGGATCAATCTCAAGACCCTGAGGTCACGACCTGAGCTGAAATCAGGAGTCTGACACTCAACCAACTGTGCCACCCAGGCATCCCTGCAATATTTGGTTATCAGATAATCAAATAATTCAAAATGTGCACATATTAAAATTTTGCTCAAAAAAGCATCAGTTGGGCAGCCCGGGGGGCTCAGAGGTTTAGTGCCGCCTTCAGCCCAGGGCCTGATCCTAGAGACCCGGGATGGAGTCCCACGTTGGGTTCCCTGCATGGAACCTGCTTCTCCCTCTGCCTGTGTCTCTGCCTCTCTCTCTCTCTCTCTCTCTCTCTCTCTCTGTGTGTGTGTGTGTGTCTCTTATGAATAAATAAATAAAATCTTAGAAAAAAAAGGCATCACTCAAAACTTGGGTTTCAAGAAACTAGCTTCACAAATCATGCTTACTTGAGCAATAGGACCAGTAATGATGAAAATACTTTTCTCAGCTGCTAGAGATCTTTAGTGCTGGAGTCTGTCCTGAACTTTATTTTGATGAAAAAGGTAATGAACTAAACAGCATACCAGAGTTCCATTTCATTGCAGAGAGCCACCCATAGCAGAAAAAAATAGTACGTGAGGGCAAGGAATGAGGAGCGAGACAGAAAACCCACAGGGCATGGAAATCTGAAGGAAGATTTGGGGAGTCAAGGGAAAGTGAGAAGGGCATTAAAGATCTCTGAGAGAGTGAGAAGGAGAGTTTTAGGAAATGTTGCAGTAGTTTATAAATTAAATTCCATATTTTACTTAGGTATTTTTGAGATGTTCCTCTCCCCCCCCCCCAGTAAAAGCCTAGTTTTACATGGGTTATACATGCTTTCTTTTGTTTTAATTATTATTTTTTTGAGTATAGTTGACACACAACTTTGCTGTAGCTTCAGGTGTACAACATAGCAATTCAACTTCTCCATATGTTGTCTATGCTCACCACAAGTCTGCCTACCGTATGTCACCAGACGACTCTATTACAATATTATTGACTATATTCCCTATTTTGTGCCTTTATTCCCTTGACTTACTCATTCCATAACTGGAGGCTTATACCTCCCATTACCCTTCACACATTTTGCTCATCTTCCTACACCACTCTCCTCTGGCAGCCATCAGTTTGTTCTCTATCTCTGTGTCTGATTCTGCTTTTTGTTTGTTTATTCTTTTGTTTTGTTTTGTTTTTTAGATCCCACAGATGAATGAAATCCTATGGTATTTGTTTTTGATTTCATAAACTGTGACACATGTCTTTTTCTTCCAGTCACCAAAAGGTGCTCTTAATTTTACTTAGCTTGCAATGTAATTGTCTTGGGCATCCTGTCAAATCTCTATACGCCATATCACTCACATATCAATCCCATATTCTTGTGCATGCTCCACACCGGTTCTTTTTGTCTAATTTTATACACAACACCTTCCCAGAAGGGACTGGGTATTAATACACTGAACACATTTCTAGTACATATAAATATCTCATTGTTATGCCTTTACTGTTTTCTGAAGTCACCATTCCATCCTGATTTACTCTGTTTTCTATCTGTGTCACCAGCAACACCATTTGTGAATATAAGTTTTCTCTTTTCCTTAAGCTAAAGCCATAAGCCAAACCATTTGTGATAAAAATTCTTTCTTCTTAAGCCCAAGCCATAGCATTTTCTAGCAATAGACGTATACATACCAATAATTTCACTACAGCGACATTTTAAACCCCTAGAGTTCAGGGCCTCTGCCTCATTCATTTTTGTGACTTACACAGCAGCTAGTTTAGTATGTGCCCAATAGGGATGCTCAATTAGTATTTACCTAATAAAAGAAGGAAATTATTCTAAGTTGGCTAAAAGAATAATAAGAGCAATAAGCTTTCTGCATTATGCACTGGCTATTAATATCCCTGTTAAATCTCTTCATAGAGAGGACTGTTTTAATAGTGTATGATTTCTACATGCCTGATTTTAAATATCTATAACATTGTGAATTTGATTGCTAGGGACTCTTCTAGTACAAGCTTTATAAATCCACTCTTGATCTTAAAAAAAAAAAAAAAAAAAGGAAAAAAGTGAGAAAAAACTTAATTTTAATCAAACATAGATATAGAAAATTATAAAACAAATCTGTTAAATCTGCGAAACTCGTATCATGAGGGAGACTTTCGAAGGTCTGCAAGTATTTCTCCAGATCTCAAGTCAATTGCCCTGATTCTGTGATAAAGCTTCCGTGCCCTAGGACACTGCCAAGGGGGTAGAAGGAAGGAATGCAGTGCCTGCCAGATAGATACTAAATGGAAGGTCAGTGACCAAAGGACAGACATTGTTTGGAAAACTAAGGTGACAACTAGATACATCTATAGATACATGTACACTCACGGAGAAGGAAGGATAACAGGCAGGAACTAGAAAGGCTAGGGCCTCCAGATTACTGGCCAAACCTCCATCCTAGATCTCAAACAAATAATTCTCCATACAACCAAGTAAATTGCAGCCAACATAGTCTTGCTTTTTAAAAAGCACAAAAAGGAGACACATGTTTCAAGAATCAGATGGACATAAAGGAGACTCAAAGCGAGGCTAACCTCAAGGGTAAATACTAATAAAAATATCAGTACATTATAGAAATGTTTATTTCATTAAGGAGAATAAATAATCAGGTCTGGAAACATAACAAAGAAGTGATTTACAGAATACAATAAACATTTCTGTAAACATATCAAAGACTTGGTGGAAAGGCCAAAGGAAATCACGAAAGAAAACTGAGAACAATAAAAGCAAAAATGAACTTATTGAATATAAAAGATGTAGGGAAAAAGAGGCAAATACATACTCTATGGATATTCTTAAAAGGTTTAAGAGCAAAGAGCATAACATTCCAAACTCTTTGTGTATATGCTTGTTTTTTTTTTTTATTCTTTTTTTTTTTAATTAATTTTTATTGGTGTTCAATTTACCAACATACAGAAAAACACCCAGTACTCATCCCGTCAAGTGTCCACCTCAGTGCCCGTCACCCATTCCCCTCCAACACCCGCCCTCCCCCTCCACCACCCCTAGTTCGTTTCCCCGAGTTAGGAGTCTTTATGTTCTGTCTCCCTTCCTGATATTTCCCAACATTTCTTCTCCCTTCCTTTATATTCCCTTTCACTATTATTCATATTCCCCAACTTCTTAAACTTAAAAGTATAACTTAGGAATGAACATCAATTGGAAAAAAATAACAAGTAAGACTCATTTAATTTGTCTTATTAAAGTAAAATTATTTCTTAGGCTTTAAGTATGACTTCAAGTTTGCTTTGTGTGAATAAATACAGAGAGCTTGTTAGAACTTAGTCTTTGTTTTCAATGATGCTTACTTCTAGACAGCAGGAGCTTGGATGATTTTCAATGTTCTTTTTTTCTAGTTTTCTTTATCACATGACAGTGTGGGAATTTAATTGTCTTTACACGAGTAAGTAATAACTCCTTTATTATGAAATTACCATTGTAGTAAATAATCTTTTAAGAGATAGCCACCTACTTTCTCTCAAGATCCCATAAGCATTTTAAGTTTTTGTTTAAATCTCCTTAGTGATTTGTTAGGAGCCTTTAACAAGACTTAAAGCCTCTTATATCTAGTTGTTTGATCTAGTCATACTTACATTCTGCATTGTTAAAAAAAAATAAAATATTTAATTTATTTAATATTTAAAATCTACTGATGTCTCTGCTTGTCATGCAATCTTTCCTATATGGTAACATAAAATGAACAAGAACAAGAAAATGTAACAGTGCCACATGCAGAAATATATAAAATAAACAAAATTATTCATTATTCACAGTAAAAAGGCAAAGAATTTCCATATCTATTAAGGTGAAGCCGGTGGGGTTGAGGAAATAGATTATATCAGTGGGTTTAAAAATCATCATTAGGAAATTTGCAATAATATATATTATAATATATATTATACTATAATATGCTATAATATATAATAGTAAAAAAAAAAGCCCCTCCCGATCTGGAAAAGATTTTGTTTACTTTTCTATTTTTTTTAATTTTCATTTTGTTTCTCTACACAAGTTGTCTTGATCTTAGCAAAGCTGGAATTCTGAAAAATGTATTTTGGTATACTTAGTGTACAAAACTCTCTGGCAGCACTTTTTATGCTCTTTTATTTATTTATTTTTTTTAACTTATACCACTTCTGAGAGGCAAGGAGGCTGACCAAGTAGGTGAAGGGAAAAACCACAGTAGTCAGTGACATAAATAATCCAGAAACTCTCCAAATAGATGTTTGCTCCATCACACTTATTAATTTTCCGGCATTATTCTACTTAATGAAATACTTAGCGTATTTTAATTTAAAGCTCTTAGACAGAAACTAACAGTAAAATCCCTGACTTCTTTTTGAACAAAAATGGTGTTAATTATAGGCTCTTAAAGGTATTAAGAGGATATGAACAATCACGGAACTTCTTTTATTCTCTTCCTGAATATAGAGTTAAATGAATGAAAAACAGGAACATCATTTCATAATGTCTCCAGTTTATAAAAGCTACTCTTGCATCAAAAACCTAGAGAGGTCAATATGCAAATACAGATTTTCTTCTTCCTGCAGCTGTCCCTGTGCTGCAAATACATGGAATACTGTGTTATAATGGTCTTGTCTTCTTTTTCTGGAAAAATATAATCCATTAATTTCTAAGAGGTTCACAAAGATGCATCACCACCATTATGAAGATGACAAAGTTTATATACTTTCTATTTTCTTCTTTATGGGTAAGTCTACATTCTAGGTAAAGAATACCTGAGGTCATTAATATCATATTAAAAATTAGTCCTGGTTTGAGGAAACAGATTGGAAGCAAGAAAGGAATAAAAACATATCTTCACTCAAATGCTTTGGATTTTAGGGCTGAGGTTTTCTACAACTAGGAAAATGGGGTCAAAGTCAGAAATGCCAGAAATCCAAGTTGACTCTGCAGATCTGGTAGTCAAGATACTTAAGTGGCAGACAAATGCTCCACCCATCAAAGTGGGGCTGGTTGGCCTTTCTCATGTGTGTTGGTTGACTAGCAGGCCTGACCAAGAACCAGCCATGAAATAGGAAGCATATTGAGGAAAGAAGTTCCAACTTAATACTCATGGTACATCAAGGAGTTAAATCCTCTTTCAAACCTCCCCTACTAGAAAACAATTTTATCCATATTCCTGGTCTCACTGACTATTGAGGACTTTCACTTTGGTCCATGGGCTTAGTCCAAGAATTGGGCTATGGTGTGACACTTTTGACAGATCTTTAGGAACAAGAAGAGCAGAAAGCATTCAAGTGGACACTGCTTTAGTGTTTCAGAGGGATTCTACTCGGTGAAGATGTGGGTGGACAAGCTTTCCATTGCAAGTTGTTTGTACCATAGAAGATGGTTCTGCCCAGAAACAAAATAAAACTCAAAGACAACAATGAAGTGATTCAATTGCAATTAAATGTGAAAAGAGGATCATTAAGATCATTTTCTCCATCTCCTGGAACTACATTAAGGTTTTGTTTTCTTTAGTTTTATTAAAGCATTAACTTCCTATTTGAAGTGAAAAATAGTATCTCAGCTATCCAAGTCATAGCCAGAAATAGTGGTACTTTCCTTGGATAAGCTCACTTTAAAACAGCCACCATTAATCAATTTGGAATTCTAAGAAATTTCAATTTACTATCCATTCTTTGATGCTATTCTGTTCACTAAGAATCACCACATGTAATTCAATGAAATTCCCTTGTGGATATCCCTGTCAAACAGTGTGTATATGTACTATGTGTGTACACCAAGTTATATTTTGAAAATAATGGAAACATTACAATAAACACTGAGAGTGTTTCTTCCTAATGCTATCTTAAAGGTTAAAAACAATTAATTGTTCATAGTGAAATTCAACTTGGGATATAAAATGATTAAAGTATATTTTTCAACCGACTATAAGTAAGTCCATTACTCAGGTGTCTTCTGGTGTATATTTTCCAGTAAAAATTTGTTGCATGTAAAAATCACATTGAATCAAACTATAGCAACAAAATGCAGTTTCTTAAAGGAGCAAAATATCCTGAAGACACAGGAACGCATAATTTTATCATTTTCAATAGTCACTTTTCTTACTCTTACTAAACTTTAATTATAATAGAGTCAGATATTCCTCAAGGCTCACCAATGTCATTTGGATGAAAAATTCATTAAAGAAAGTTCTAAAATGTCACTTGCTTTCAAACTTTAATCCATATGCTGTGGAGTTAACAGAGATAAGCAATTTCAAAATACCTACTGCAGTACTTATTGCAAATATAATTTTATTTCTAATTTTTGCTATGTTTTCAATTTTTCAGTACCTGCAATTCATAGTTCTGCTTTGAATAATATATAACATTTTTATCAATTGTATTTTAATTAAAATATCTTTATAAGCTTAATGGATATTCAGGCAGTTTCTATTACTAGCAGATTCTCCAAATATGTTAGATTTCAAATAGCTCACTGAAAAATCCACTGCTACTTTATGACATATGAAGTGATAGAGGTGGTATACGGAGGAGTCAGAAGTAGAGAGAGTGAGAAAGAGAGAGACTGAGAGAAAAAGAGACAGAGAGAGAGAGACAGAGAGAGAGAGAGAGACCATGAGCGGGGGAGGAGCAATGGGGGAGGGACAAGCCAGCTCTCCTGCTGATGGGCTCTAATGAGGTGGGGGCAAGGTGCTTGATCCCATGATCCTGGGATCATGACCTGAGTTGAAGGCAGAGGCTTAACCTACTGAGCCACCCAGGCAACCTAAAATATGATTTTTAAAACAAATTCTATTAATTCCCAAATACTTAGCTTTACATTCCTACTTTGGAAAACATGAATGACATCTTCAATGTACCAAGAGGACACAATTTTGTGAATTCTATAGGTACATTATTAGATATGCTATGCCCTGCTTCTTACATGGAAATTTTAGACTCTGGTGACTGCGTGAGGCCTTTTTTTTTCCCATCTGCTGCTTCTTTTTTTTTTTTTTTTTTTTAAGATTTATTTATTTATTCATGAGAGACACACAGAGACAGAGAGGCAGAGACACAGGCAGAGGGAGAAGCAGGCTCCATGTAGGGAGCCTGACGTGGGACTCGATCCCTGTTCTCCAGGATCAAGCCCTGGGCTGAAAGCGGTGCTAAACTGTTAAGCCACCTGGGTTGCCTCCCATCTACTTTTTAACATAATTTTTCTATTATATAACTTTCATTTGCAACATGCATCATATGTAAGTATCATTTCCAACTACTCCATTAACCTTGATCCTTTCTAATCTGTCACCAGGCAGACTTCCAGGGAGTTCTTTCACTGGCACACTTCTTAAATGTCTAATGTGACACTTGATCACATTTTACAGAGGCTAAACAAAATCTTGACTTTGCATTTACTCAATTATTTTCATCAGGGTAGCCATTGCAACTGTGTAATTCAGATTTATAGATATATATTTAATGCAGATTAATTTGTTATCTACACATGTTAGCTACAGCATCATCAAATTATAATATTCCATGATGTTATATTTAGCCTTAAATCTCAAATATTCTTGAGATATAAACCTGATTAATTATTAATTTCTTCATTTAACAAAATCTCTCTCCAAATCTATTTTCTCTAGAGTTTTTTTTTTTATTTCTGTGCTGACCAGTGTAATCACAGTATTTTTTTCAGTAATTGACATTAATTTCACCTCAAATTTAGAAACAGTTATTTTATTCACTTATTTATGAAAATACTTGGCTCTAATAGCAGCTTTTGACCTTTATATGAAGATTTAACCACTTTTCTGAATTAATGTCCATTACTAAATACCATGGTGCAGTCTCCAGCCAGTCCTTCATGAAGTTTCTCATTCAGTTTTGCAACAGTGTTTGTATATTATTTCAAATAAATCAAAATCACAGGTAAAAGACAAAAGTTGAAGAGAAATTTCAGTGGTACTGTTACTGCATTCTTCACAAACCAAAACCCATCACCTATTAGATATTTTGTCATTACACGCTAACAGAAAAACTGAACCCCAAATCAAAGGATCCAAATAAAACTACGCCATTCCCCTCAAATGCTCAAGTTTGGCATTCAGATAAATCTGGGGATACATCTGCCTAAAAGAAGACGGATGTTCTTACATTATTTCTGTGTTCTGTGCTTTTCATGCATGGTGCGATTTAGATTCCTTCCCAACCATTTAAACAGACCTACTTCTAACCGTGTACTTTTAATACCTCTGAAATGAGATGCTTTTTTTCTCTTTTGACAAAGAAAAAGAAAAAAAAAATAGCAACAACAACTGCATCTTCGATATAACCCTGGACAGTGTCCCTGACAAGAATTTTGTAGTTCTCTGGCACACATGTGTGAAAGAATTGATGCTAGTAAGATGTCTATTAACCCAAAATTATTTTCTTGAGATAAATTTGAATTTGTACTTTTATTATGTAGAAAAAATGAGATAAAACATTTTAAGATAATTTATCTTTAGACATAGTTGAATCATAAATATGAAAGTTTTGCTGTTGAATAAATGTAATTGGAACATACCTTGCCAAAAAAGCTTCTTTCTTTCTTTTTAAAACTGCTATATGGAAAATTTGAATTTAGAATAGTTTGAAAGAACTATTGATATGATGGTCTTTTGGATCTTAGAGGGAGAATAGCTGTTGCTTAATTATAAACTTCACTGATATTAGAATGACTCAGATTTCCTATTTTGTTAACTACTCGTGAGATAGGACTGGAGGGTGATACTTAATTTTGTATAGTTGAATTCACTAGAACAATCACTTCGTGAAGAAAATTCAATGACCCAAAATAGGAGATATTGCTTCCTTGGAGTCCTTACATAACACCAACATGTAGTTTGGTCCTGGCAGCATATAATTGGATATGTTATTTTATTTTCATTTAACATAGTTGATTTGTACAGAAAGTTTTACTCACCAAAACATTTTGTATCATGCCTTTCAATGCAAATGAAATTTTGCTGGGTAAAAATTATATTAAAGTATCAATAAAACACATGAGTTTGAAGTACATTATGATATTGGGATTCTACAGATTTTCCTTTTCAAAGTGCTATCTCACTCACCCTAAAGAGAAAAAGCATTTTATTTTATTTTTTATTCTGGGAAATGATCAGATGGTCTATTTAAAAAAAAACAAATTGTAATAATTCTCTGGAATAACAAAGTTTAACTATTATAATATTATGCATGAGCAATGCAATTTTCTTCATGTAGTCTCATAAAGAATTATACATTGTCATTATACTTAGTAATTATGTTGGAAAAATATAATTACACATTATAATACATTTTCAGTATTACAAGTAATTAAACCAAAAAAACAATTATTCTATGAATAATTCATTTTTTCTTTAAAAAAATAATTTTTTTTTAGAAAAGAAGCTGGTATCAAAGAATTGTTAGAGACTTTAAAAGGAATAAAGAACCGAGTAGGGATTCTGTTAAAATGCTATATTTTAGTAATTTTGCAGAAGAAATTCAGAATATCATGTAAATATGTCATATAATTTAAGAATAGCTATGCTAGGGGGTTTCTGAGGGTCTCGGTTGAGCGTCTGCCTTCTGCTTGGGTCATGATCCCAGCGTCCTGGGATTGAGCCCTGAGTCATGCTCCCTACCCACTGAGGAGTCTGCTTGTCCCTCTCCCTCTGCCCCTCCTTTCCATTCATGCTCTCTCTTTCAAATAAATAAATAAAATGTTAAAAAAAAATGGCTAAGCTTAACTGATACAGAAGTCTTACTTCCATACCAATCTGAGAATGTCCTTGGCAGAAAAGAGGACATACAGAAAAATGTACATAAATTATATTAGCCCTATGAGACATATGTATAATCAAGTTTTTCACTGCTACAGAAAAGATATTGTTATGTTCCATATTCTCTTGCGTTCACAGACTACTCTATCCAAGCTAAATGATTTAACCATAAAGAGTACCTAGACATTCCACCACTCCACTTAATTTTGATATATGTACTTTTGTGACTCAACTATATTTATTATGATTGTTTCAGGTGATTTAGAACGATCAAGTAATTGGAATATATTCTAACTCTTTTTTGGTTAAATTGTCTGAATACAGAATAGGAATAGAAATTTTAGGAATTCAAAGCTTGTTTTGATTATACTATCTACCATATATTGACTGTATCCATGTTCTAGAGAATGCTCTTTACATGCATTAGATAATTTTTTGTTCTTTTTTTAAAGATTTTGTTTATTTATTCATGAGAGACACACACAGAGAGAGAGAGAGAGGCAGAGACAAGCAGAGGGAGAAGCAGGCTCCTTGCAGGGACCTCGATGTGGGACTTGATCCCAGGCCTCCAGGATCACGCCCTGGGCTGAAGGCGGTGCTAAACTGCTGGGCCACCTGGGCTGCCCTCATTTTTTTGTTCTTACAAAACTCCTAAGAGGTAGTTACCATTGTAGTTACCATTAGAAAACCCATTTTTCAGATAAGAAGACCTAGCCTTAGATTAAGTTACTTGCTCAAATAACTTGCACGTGATGAAAAAGTTTGATTCTAGAGCCTCCAACCAAGAGGATAATTGCAGCATGGTCTCAGTTTTATCAAGCATTCCTAGAACTGCTGGTTATTGAGGGTAAAATTGGGTGTTGAGAAATACCCAAATTAGTTACTTATGGCTATCAGATAACATCAGATTGTGCTACATTGTTTTAACTATATCATTGGGGCAGCCCGGGTGGCTCAGCGGTTTAGCACCACCTTCAGCCCAGGGTGTGATCCTGGAGGCCTGGGATCGAGTCCCACGTTGGGCTCCCTGCATGGAGCCTCCTTCTCCCTCCCTCTCTTTCTCTCTCTCTCTCTCTCTCTGTGTGTATATCCCATGAATAAATAAATAAAAATCTTAAAAAAAATAAAATTAACTATATCTTACTCTGAGGACATACATTTACAACAATTATACTTATGTGATTGATTAGATAGATGATAGATCTATTAACAAACACTTCTTATGTACCACACATATCCAATTGTAAATAGTTTCATAAAAAGATATATTACTTTAGAAGTACTTTGTCTCCAAGAACTGCATATGGTGCATACTCATGACTCTCTTTCATTTCTACTGACTCTAAATATCACACCTGATCAATTTTGAGGCTTCAGTCCAGTAGCTTTCCAATTATCTCATTGTGGACCAACAATTTGTACTTTCATATTAGAGTAGAAAGAGCAGGACTTGAAGTCAGACAGACCCAAGTTCTATTCTTCATTTTGCTACTGCTACTCTGCAAAATTGAAGAGTTGATTAAAATTCTCCTGCAAAATTAAAGAGTTGATTAAAATTCTCCTGTATATAACTGTAAGGCTGTCTACTCAAGCTTTATTTTAGTCATTTCTAAACTGTTGATAATACCAACATCATAATGAACCATGTCCATATAGACAATATAGGGATAGATTGAGCACTCAGTAGATATCAGCTAATAAAATAGGCAAATTATCAGTTGATGCCAGAAAAAAGCATCAGATAAACCTTCAGACATGTGTAGGATTATACATAAAATTATTTAGGATTGGGTTATTGAAATGATTAAATAAGATTGTTAAGTATGCAAAGATGATCAGAATATTGCATGTAAACATCTCTGTCACCTTCCCATCAAAATAAAAAAAAAAACATAAATAGGAGATTTGGGCATAGATCCCTAGAAAAATCATCTTCAATTATGAAACATACTTAATTACTCTTGTGGAACTCTATCTAAAAGAAAATTGGTCTTTTCCAATTCCATGTAAGTGAAGAAAATTGAAAATCATGAAACAAAGAGAATAAGGAAAAGAGAATAAAAAGTTACTATAAAAGAATGTGTACACACAAAATAGAATTTAATTTCTGCTACTACAGAAAAAAAGTTTTCCATTCATCTCAATTGGCTACCATTCCAGATATTTATACTTGGCCATCTATCTTCTTTAGCTTTAGTGGAGAATCTTCATGGTGTGATTAAATTACATTTAGTCTCTGTTTGTATTCATCCTGTAACAAGCCCCAGATTGATACTTGTGTACTGTCAACATCCCTGCATCTAATGGACAGTGGCAATAAAACTTTCCACATAAATTGTGCAATTAACATTTTTTTTTTTTAGTCTGTGCAAATGGAAAAGCCTCGCTTTAAAATATAAATTAACAACATCTGTTTTGGAGTACAGGCGGAGTATTTCAGCAAAGTTCCACAAGTTTACCACCAAATTTTAGCATGACCAGTACAGGGAAATATCGAACTCAGATCAGTCGGGATATTTATTTAATCTACCATTTTTGACAGCTAATTAGTCATGAGAATCAGTGCTCCAACCGCTGAAGCAAAATGACACACTATCGAAGAAACATTACCCATTTCTAGAATAAGTAGCAATGACTTCTTGCTTTAGTGAATTCAGCGTCTTAAGCCTTCACAAACGGAATTCCTCCAAGATTCAGTAAGGATCGTTTACATAATTTGCAGGGCCCCATGCAAAATGAAAATGTGAAATTCCTTGTTCAAAATTTATTAAGAATTTCAAGATGGCAACAGTACAGCCTTAACCCTGGTATGGGGTTCTAGGTGACTATATACAGGTCATGAGTCCATAACACTGGCCCTGGATTTAGTTCACATCACCTTGGCTGCCTTTAGAACTGTGCTAGAAATAGGATCAGCAGGTACTCTTAATCGATTTAATAAATTACATTTTAAATAGGTACTTGCTCCTGGATTAGGTTCTTAAATAGCAGCCCAACAATTCAAACCTTGACTGTATCAATATACCAGAAAGAGAGAGTGAGAGAGAGAGAGAGAGAGAGAGAGACAGAGAGGGATTTACAGTCATTTACTTAATTTCAGGCTAAAAGTTATACTTTTATTTGATATATATGGGGAAAAAATGAAGAGTAGTATTTGAATTACTTGTTATATACATTTAGAGCCCAGGTTTGCATGTATTACCTATTACATAAGTCAACTTAAACATGCTTTTATATTATACTTCGATTTTTTGTCTTGTTATTTTTGTTATTTGAACTTTTCCCTAGTTATCTGTGTAATAACATTATCTTCACTTCTAGAGCACTTACCATATGCTTGTCACTTTGTAAAATGCTGTACACATATATACACAGAAAGGTGAAAAAGAGAGATGGTTGCATGGATAGACAGACAGAAAGATAAAAAGATGATAGCTAGCTAGCCACTTAATCCAAGATGAATTTAATCCTGCCCTTCAGGTCGCTTGGAAGTGCCTTAAATTCTGCATCCCATGAGAAGCCCCACACTTCTAAATGATTTTTGCTCTTCTTTTAGGATCCTCTCTGGCTCCAGGCATGTTTCTTTCTGTAACATATTGACCTATACTTGCAGTTTGGTACCAAACTGAGTGCCTCCTACCACCAACCCCCCTCCTACCCCCGCCCTAAAGGTAATTACACAGAAAAAGCAACATTAATGTGATTTCCACTCCTGGCCATAATGGAAGTACTGGGAAGTATTTACCCCTCACCATGAACGATAATTAGACAAATGTAAGGAAAAGTGTTTTCAAATATTCAACAGCAGGTAGTACAAGGCAGAGATCCCTGAGAAAATGGAACAAAAGAGTTCATTCATTTTCTGTAGTTTCCAAAGCTCAGGAAGAGGACAACTGATCGTTTAGCAGTCTCCCCAGGTCTAAGGGGTGTCTCTCCAAGTCCTGCCCTTTGTTTGGCGTTGCTATTCCTGTTACTTGGTGTTAAGCCAGAAATGCTGGAGGCCTTTTGAATTCTCCATTACAGTCATCATTAAACCCAGTGAGTCTGGCCAACAAAGGTGTGGTTTTATCTGCAAACTGCTCCTTCCACCCAGGCTCTGCCCAAACTCTCCTCCCTCCGCTACCCACAGTTGCAGTTCGCTTCTTTGCTCCATGTGATATCCTTGGACAAGGATATCTTGTCCCTTCCCCATGGTGGAGGCCATTTGGCGCCGCCACCTCTTCATCCAGGGGCAGTGGATTTTTGCCTGTGCCTGCCTTCAGGTGGGAAGAAGTCCTGTCACTACTCCAGTGGTTTAAGGTTCTTGCTTCTTAGGAGGGAAGTGTCTTGGAAAGTGTGTTTTATGCCCTGACCCAACAGCAGCTGATCATTTCCTAAAAGCCCTCCCTGCGGTGTAGCTCTCTCTCCTGCCCAGCTCCCAACCTTTCTTGTGAGTCTGTAGCAGGGAGATAAAAGTTTGCAAGTAAGCGTAATACCCCCTGGATTTGAGGTTCCCTGTTTATCTGTCACATTAGGCCCCAGACATGAGAAAATTGTCAAAATTGTAGCTGACCTCTCCTTACTCCCTTGTAATGGAAATCACCACTTTCCCCCATACTCTGACAAAGGTGAAATGTGTCCCTTCTCTTTCTGAGTGTTTGTCACTCTGAAATTTAATTGCACCTGATTGTCTTGCAACCAACCTCAGATGGGCTTGAGAAAAGATATGATACTGTGAACCACTCGACTTCTGTTTTTGCTTAGAGTTAGGACAATGTTCTCTCACACTTTTCTATATTTTATTCAGAAATGGATCTTCTTTCAATACCTTGAGTACTTCTCTTTCTAAAGGTTGCTTCCCTTGACATTATCTCTGCTTCCTTCATTTTAATTTATTTTTTTCCTCTTCTTTTTCTTTGCTATGGTACATGTCTTTCCTATAGGGACTTTTTTTTCCAACTTTGAAAAAAATTTTTCATATTTTTTCCAATTTCTCAGAATCAGCGTTTCTTGGTCAGCACTGGAGCACATTCACTAGTGGGCCCCCCCAGTGGAATGTTTCATTGGGGGACAACCCTTATCCCCACCTCCACAGTACTAATGTCTACATCACTTACCATATACAAATATATTCATTCCTGTTCCACAGGTTATACATTTGTGGCAAGAAGTGTTCTACAAGCTAAGGGGTTAAAAGAAGTGGAGGTGTCCTTACTCAATCATCTTGCTCTTAATGTATTCCCTGGTCCAGAGCCTCCCCAGATCACTTTCTCTAAATATTCTTAAGACAATGAGTGCTTGCTTCATCTTTTACCTTTCCAGGACTGACAGATTATATTGACTTTAAAGATGAGAAAGAGAATGATCCAGGTCTCCTGAAAAGATAGTTAAAACATTTTTCTGTTTTCAGTTCCGTTTTTCAATCCCACCTTCAGAAGGAAATATCGCTTTAAATTTGTAAGTTGATTTGGTGACAGGGCAAAGGTTACAATATCTATAATTCTCTACAGCTTTCTCTGGCTTTTCATTTTTTCCTTAAACATTACTTCTTCAGTAAGTACTATTTACTTTTCATAATTTTGTTGATAGCTCTTATCCACTGTTGTCTGCCTTCCTATTGGCTTATAGGCATTCTCAACTGCTTATTAAAGCAATAGTCAAAATCAGCCAGTTAAAAATGTTTCTGAGCACCACCATCACCATCATTACAATCACTGATGTCAGCTCCCAACCAGTTTCCTGTATGTCTGACACTTTCCTACCCTCTTTCTTATCCACTTATAGTTATTTTTCATTTAAAGCTAGAACAGTATCTATTAAGTCATTTACATTAGCAACCAAAATGTTTGCAAAACAAATACCTGATAAGGAGCTAATCTACAGAATATATAAGGAACTCAGACAACTCAATAGAAAACAGACAAAAACAAACAAAAAAACCAACTAAAAAGTAGACAAAGAAAAAAATAAAAATAAAAATAAATTTAAATTAAAAAAAATTAAAAAGTAGACGAAGGACCTGAATAGATATTTTTCCAAAGAAGACAGGTATATGAAAATGTACAAAAGACAGGTATATGAAAAAACATCACCTATCATCAGGGAAATGCAAATCAAAGTCAAAACCACAATGAGATATTACTTCACCCCTATTAGAATGGCTGTTATTTAAAAAGACAAGAGATAAAAAGTGCTGGAGAATATGTGCAGAAAAGTGAATACTTGTACATTGTTGGTAGGAACGTAAATTGGTATAGTCATAATATAAAACATTACAGAGATTCCTCAAAAAATTGAAAACAGAACTACCATATGATCCAACAATCCCATTTCTGGGTAAACATGTAAAATAAATAAAATCAGTATCTTCAAGAGGTAACTGCGCTTCCATGTGAATTGCAGCATTACCAAGATATGGACATAGTATATTATTCAGCTAGAAAAAGGAAATCCCGCCATTTGTGACAACATGAAGAATCTAGAGTATATTATGTATTGTGAAATAAGCCAGACACAGAAAGCCAATACTGTATGATCTCACTTATATGTAAAATCAGAAAACTGAACTCATAGAAGCAGATAATAGAATGGTATTTGACAAGGATTGGATGTGGGGGAAATGGGGAGAAATTGGTCAAAGGATCCAAACTTTCAGTTATGAGATGAATATATTCTGAAGATCTACTGTACAGCATGATGATTACAGATAATTATACTGTATTGTATACTTGAAGTTTGCTAAAGGAGTAGATCTTAAGTGTTCTCACCATACTAACATACAAATAAGTAACTATGTGAGGTGATGGATATGTTAGTTTGTCTTGTTATGGAAATCATTTCAAAATGTACACATATATCAAATCATCATGATGTGCATCTTAAATATATAAAGTTTTATTTGTCAATAATATCTCAATAAAACTGGAAAAAAATTTTAAACAGATGAAAACAGATATTTTGAATGGTAGAGTCAATACTTAAACACAAGCTCTCTAACAACAGTGCCTATTCTTTACCACTATGCTATCACTGACACCTAAAAGTGTTATTAATTAAACACCAATAAGATTTTTGATACACCAGGGTCAATATTAGGTCTGTTTTACCTCATAATTGTATCTTACATGTGATTTCTTAGTAAGGTTTTTATTAAACCCCTGCCCTCAACCCCCCAAAAAGTTATCCCAAGTTACTAGCATTAATCAAATAATCTAACCTTAAAAATGAAAGGCTATATATTCATATTTGGAGTCATTGCAATATGGAAGCAGTAATTGCCCTCTCTTCCACAAAGTTTCCAGTTAGAATGCCTAAATATGTGTTTAGCAGATACTAAACAGGGCTGATTACATACTACTATCACTATATTATAATATGTTACATATTCCTATTTATATACAATATCTGTATGGTGAGCAACTTGTTCCAATTCACCTCTGTCTTTCCCAGTTTTAGCACCAAGTTCCCCATCCTGGAAAACCCGTCAGCCCCAGGCAAACCACAATGCTCAGTTACCCTGTGTTTTTATTCTATATTCCAATTATTTAATAACATAGAGGCTATCATGGAAGTAATGCAATTCCATGTAGAGATTCAAAAAAAAAAAACACATACACACACTTTAAAGTTGAAAACCTAGAAATGGACACACAACAATATGGTCCATTGAACTTTGACAAAGCAGGGAAAAATATCCAATGGAAAAATGACAGTCTCTTCAACAAATGGTGCTGAAGAGGATACATTACACATTATATATAATGGTATATTACTCAGCCACCCAAAAGAATGAGATCTTGCTATTTGCAACAACGTGGATGAAACTAGAGCATATTATGTTAAGTGAAATAAGTCAGAGAAAGACCAATACCGTATGATTTCACTTGTATGTGGGATTTCAGAAACAAAACAGATGGACATGGAGGAAGGGAGAGAAAGAGAGAGAGAGAGAGAGAAAGAGAGAGAGAGAGAGAGAGAAGGAAGCAAATCACAAGAGACTCTAACTATACAGAACAAACCGAGGGTTGATGGAGAGGAGGTGGGTAGGGGTTGGGCTAAATGGGTGATGGGTATTAAGGAGGGCACTTGTGTTGAGCGCTAGGTGTTATATGTAAGTGATGAATCACTACATTCTACTCCTGAGACTATATGTTAACTGACTAGAATTTAAATAAAATGTTGAAGAAAATAAAAAAGTTGAAAACACATACTGGTTCTGAGATTGATCTTCACAGTGCTTTTGTTTTCCTTCATTCCTGTCATAGTATTGAGGTTCATCAAAAGTAGTTAAATTTAGGGTTTCACAGCAAGAGTAGATATTCAATTTGGAAAATAAAATAGATGTCCTTTAGGAAAGAAATCATTTCAGGGTGGAAATGTCCAATGTCACAGTGCAGGATGGGGAAAGCAAGGAGGACGCAGAATAGATGCTGGTACAACATGAAGAGGACAGTAGGGAGGAAACTCCAGGAAGGGGATTATGTAGAAAAGTAGAGTAGTAGTCTCTGCTAATGTCACCCTTGAATGCTTACTTGAGGGTTCAGATTTTCTCAGATATAAGAGAGAAGGTAAGTTTATAAGATGATGATATGGTCTTTTAGAAAGAACAAGCTACCCTAGTATATACGGATATCCTAAAGAGTTAAGAATATCATCCAGAAAACTATTATACTGAAATTTGGTTTCTCTAGGCCTGGCTTGTTTTAAGGAAAGAGAGGAGGAATCAGCCATCTCGGAGATTCAAAAGGTTTGTCAGAGGAGGAGAAACTTCTTACCTCCATGTCTTCCCATGTGATAAGTATTTTTCTTATGGCGACACTTCCTGAGCAAAGGGCAGTGCCCAAGTAATCAGGAAATACATGGCACAACACAAAATTTCATAAATAATAGCAGGAAAAATAGTGCTGACTATATACTGTGTTTCAAAAAAAAAAAAAAAAAAAAACCCTGAACCTGGTTAAGTATGTTCTAAAGCTCTTGGTCTCACTTCATTGTTTATATAGTTCCATTCTACTTTGCTCTTGTAACCCTTGAGTCTTTCCTCTGTGAACAATGACTGTTCTCGGTTTTAAATATTCATGCAAGGAGCTGGACTGAGTAATATGAAATAGCCAAGTGACAGTAAGAAGAGGCACATAGGATAGATGATGCTCAGAGTTCAAAGCTTTCTGTTTTCCTGCGTTTCACTGTGCATCCATTCATGAGGAGCTGTGGTTCAACACTACAGATAAAATATCATTAGACCAAATATTTTCCTCATTGAGTTCCAGGACTTTTTTCACTGATTAAATAAACATGGTAAGTCTTATTTTTAGCTATACATTTTTCTAGATTCTGAGGACTGGGTCTATCTTATCTAACCATTAACTCAGTATTATCAAATTCCATTACAATAAAAGCAAGAAATATATGGCTCTGCACATTCGCTTGTTTGTTTGTTTTTTTCCTAGACCAATTTGTTCATTATTTTTTCCTTTCCTTTCTTCTTGGAATTTGATGGTATATTTTGTCCAGTATTCTGTGACTATATTTCTTCTTGCCACATTTTCCTTGTTTAGGCATAATTTTATATTATTCTACAGACTGCATCATTTATTATTTTTTTAAGATTATATTTATTTATTTGACAGCGAGAGAGCAAGAGAGCACAAGCAGGAGGAGTGGCAGAGAGAGGGGGAGAAGTAGGCTCCCACTGAGCAAAAAGCTGGACCCTGGGATGGACCTGAGCCAAAAGCAGATGCCCAACCCACTGAGCCACCCAGGCACCCCAGACTGCATCATTTAATTCACAAATTATTTTTGCAAAAAAAAAAAAAAAAGTTTAAAATGCCACAAAAAAGAAAACCAAAACAACTAAGCATTGTGCTTCAATGGAAAGCCTGGTGTTGTGTCTCATTCTATTCACAGTAGTTAACAGGTGTGAATTGCTTCTTCACTAGCATAAATTTCCTGCTGTGCAGCCCTTTGTTCACTTCATGCTGCTTTCCTGCTCTATTATGACTGCAAAAATACCTGATTCTACCTTAATGTAATTTTAAATGTTTTACTGCTTTGAATAATGTTTGTTTGGAAGACCCTTCCTGAAATGAAAGTGAATACAGTAAAGCAAGCATCACATATGTATACAAGTCCAGAAAGACTGCATGTACACACAAAAATATATAAATCATATATAAATATATATACATATATTTGAATGTGTTTGCATGCAACACTGCTTTAGTCTATAGAATCATATATATATAATATATATATATTTATATTTATACTTATATATAGGGATGTTTTGTCTATAGAATCATATATATATATATATATATTTGTGTGGGGTGTGTGTGTATGTGTATGCATTCATTAGTAAGAAAGTTTGGTTCAATACTGCAGATATAATACACTTCTCATTATCTCTCTGTCTTATTTTAGAGTTTCATCTTAGAGATTTATCTAAACTGGAAGGAAATTACTTCTGGAAATTTGTAGATACTTAGTGCCAGTAGCAGAGATATGAATTGATAAATATAACCTACTAATAAGCTTATTATGAAATTCATATCAGGAGTACTACCATTGCTGCGTGAATTATTCAAAATATGCTCAGGATCTGGTGATCTTTCTGGGTCACTTTCTGGTTCCCGTCTAGACCATGGAATTTAACTGGGGTGCCCTGTTCAGGAAAGGTCTGTGCTTATAAAGCTACCACCCTATCACCATAGTAAACCTACCGGAGGGTGCTACTGTTAAAGAAAAATTTCTGACACATGTTCAAATGTTAAGGAAGACTGAAGTCAGGACTACTGTGATAGGTGTCAAGTCTATCACAACAAGAGAGAAATTGAGCTCAACTTTGAATACAAAAAGGAAAAATAAGGATGTATAGCCAACAAGTCAATGGATAGAAAATTACTGAGAGGAGACAAGGTTAGGGAGATTCTTGCTAAATTGACCTACTGGGATTCTTGCTCAAGACAGACCAGAGTGACTAGAGATCAACAGGATAATAGGGAGGAGGGTAAGGAATTTTTCAGGTATCTATCAGGAGTGGGAGTATTCTCTCCAAACTGATTTAGTAGGATTCTTGCTAAATCTAGACTCTGCAAGGACAGACACTGGTACCCACGGATGAAGCCTAGTTGAGAGGAGAACTCAGGGCAGACTGACTAAAGGAGAGAGAGAATCTTTGTGTTAACCTAGTGGTATAATGGAAAAGACATTTTTTTCACCCACGACAGGGATTATGGGAACGAGAGGCAACAAATGATGATCTATGTTGATCATGAGTGGCAGAGGCCATGTTAGCAGCCGTCCTACCCAGGGTGTGAGTGACAGTGCTAGACACAGCTACAGTGACAGCCCATGTGAAGTTTGGAAAAGAGCTCAGCAGACAGGGTAGCTCCAGGGTGGCCATGCAACCCAGGCAGAGAAAGCATCAAGAGGAAGCCTGGAGTAGCCAATGGGAGTCGGCAGCATAAGTGACTAAGAGGGATGAAAGAAAGTGGATGAGCCATAATACACATAGACATTCCAGGCAGAAAAGGAACCTTACAGGGACGCCTGGGTGGCTCAGTGTTTGAGCATCTGAGCATCACACTCAGGGCATGATTGTGGGGTCTGGTATCGAGTCCCACATTGGAATCCTTGAGGGGTGCCTTCTTCTCCCTCTACCTGTGTCTCTGCCTCTCTGTGTCTCTCATGAATAAATAAATAAAATATTAAAAAACAAAACAAAACAAAACAAAAAAGAAACCTTATATGTGAATCTGAGATACTATCTTGTGGGGGCTTATGAGAAAGTGATATTTTATTAAATTGACTTCATTTGTACCCATGGGCTGGTGAGGCCTGGAGACTCTCAGCAACTGAAATAATAATTCAAAATAAATACAAGTCATAAATGCACGCATAATAAAAAATGTGAGTAAAATTAAAAAAAATAAGCTCATTTCTTATGTACCTTGTCAACTTGTCCTATCAGAATGTGGACTGTGAATGATAAAGTGCTGAAGACGTCGGAGACAACAGCAAATGCAAGTGAGGTAATTAAATATTACACCGAACACAAAGACAAATAATTGGAATGCAAGGTGTTTGCTCTTCAAATAAGCTGTACGGCATTTCTACCTGCAGTTCCAGGGTCCAACTGATCAGCAGAGCATATTACAGTGCATACAACTTTGCATTCATTCACTCTTCCCTTGATGAGGTTTTCTTTGTGTAACGAGAAGAGTGCACAGTCCCATCCAGCCACTGGAAATCCCTGAGTCAATATCTAGGTGCACTTTGGAGGATGAATGGCTGAGAACAGATTTCAAATATTGGCACAAGGAATCCCACTCTTAGAAGTAAGTCAAGTTGTTGCTAAACCAGAGCATGAAAGAATGGTAGACGTGACACAATCGTGGCCCCAGGGAATAAGACTCAGGCTGGTGGTGGGACCTCTTGAGAGAGCCCTCCTCTGCTCTGGGTCCCACTGCTGTGGCCACTGCTGCTGCCCTAACTCAGCATTGCAAATCACCGCTCAGACCCTCTTTGCTCAGCTTGTTCTGACATGCTTCCAACATCAGTGTGCAAGTTCTTACTGAGTGCTCTTCCAGTGGCTGGGATCAACTCAGTCTCAGAGGAATGCAAAGGAAGTAAAAGGCTCCGTTCCTGCATCTGGGAACATTTGGTCAAGTTATGGGCAGGCGATTAATATGCATAATTAATAAGCAAACTACGAAAGATGTTTAACAGAAAAGCACTAATGCACTGAACGTAGAACTTGTCAGTTCATGTCCTAGATTACACAGGTTATACAATTACTTGCAAATTTGGTTCTGCTATCCCTGTGTGATTGGGGCAATTCTTATTGTACCTTGATTCTCAGTGACCTGAGCAGTTAAACAAGGGGATTTGATTTTTTTGTTCCCCGAGCTGCCTTCCTCTCCAGGTTTATAGTTTATGAAATCCTTTCCAGTGTATCACAAGAAAATTAGCCGTTTTATTTAATTATATTGAATTTTAAGTTTTGCTCAGGTTATGAACCACGTGTAAAGATAAATATTTGAAAAAAATACAACTTTAAAACAAATTGGAGATCTTAGATTCTCTTAATTTCACAACTCGATTAGCATTTTTTTTATAAGCCAAGAGGAATTTCTTCAGTAAGAAAATTTAACTTTGATCAAGTATTTTCAAATCATAATCATACACATGTATGATTTTTTTCCCATTCTATATGTTTATATACACATATATATGCCATATATACATATACTTAAGTCTATGTACATGTATACGTCTATATGCTACATGTACATGTGTACATTTGTTTATGTAATGCAGTTAGTAGTTAAGCAAACACACTAAAAAATTCTTGTGATTTTTACATCAAATTCATTGACATTATTTCTTAAGTTATTAATTCTTATTTGCATTTCTTTCCATCCTTATTCAGGGCATTAGATAAGACCACATTGTTGAATATTAACATAGCGTAACTGTGAAGCTGCCAATATAGCATTTTTAAGCAAGTTAAACAATATCCTTGAACAAATATTTGAACAAGTTTGTCATCTGCTCACACTTAACTAAATAATTTATGAGATTTGGTAGGGTCTGCATGCAGATGGGAATGCCATGGACATATTTTAAAACATGATATTGTTATGTTCATGAAGTCTGGAAAGCTTGAATTCAGTAAGTGGGATATGTCATTTCATGGAAGAGAAAAGCCGTGTTGGCAGCATGGAGAACTTGCAGACACTAGTCAATGCAACTTGGTAATTGGATTTTGCTATTCTTAAGATTCTCTTTGGAATGAAGCATTTTCTCTACTCATGATTTGAAATCCTGTTTTATAATTTGCATTCCTTAAAATCATGTTGTATAAACATATTCAGAAGTTACAAATCAATAGTACATAATCATTTACTCTAAATTTTCACTAAACTTAACTCTCAAATAATTCATATTTACAGTCTCAACCAAAATTTTAACCATTTAATTGCAGTAAATGGAACATATCTGTTTCTTTTTTTATCTAATTCATAAATATCTTGATAAATTTGGTGGTTGCATGTGCAGATAAATAAATGGTTCTCATTATCCAGGCTGTGGATTGAGCTTAAGTCAAAAATTAGAGCTTCTTAAATGACTCTGAAGGACTCAATAAAAAGTACACACATAAAAAAACTGACCTCATTACACATATAATGTGTTCAATTATTCTAACATTTATGTTTTTCTCTAACAAATTGAACCGATGCACCCAACCAGAATTTTAAGGTTATATAACTTTAGTTATTAGTTGCTACAAGAGCTTGGATGTTGTCATCAAAGTGCTTAGTCTTCAATTCCTGTTGTCACTACTTATTTGATCTACAACTTTGAATAATTTATTTAATTTTTCTTGGCCTCAATGATCTCATCTGTGGTATGGGAATATTAATAGCATCAAACTGATAAGCCTTGCATAAGGGTGAAATTGTTTAGTATATTTAAAATACTTAGTGCTTAATATATATGAAATAATAATTATTTTTACTATTAGTAGCAACAACTATGGATATTATTGTCCACAATTCAGGATCAAAGGGGATCACAGATGCTGAAAGTAGAAAATATATTCTCCTATTAATACTCAGAGCTTCTAATGATAAGAAAACAAAAATATGGGAAATACTCTCTTTAGCACTTGTTTGCAATGGAATAGCTAAGGATTGACACCTGCTTTCAAGAATTATTATAAGGTTTCACTAATAAAAACATTGTAATATTGGTATAAGGACAGATACAAATTGGCTGAGAAAACAGGAATTGATATTCACAAAAGAAAATATACAAATGGCCAACATGCTCATGAAGACAATCAACATCATTAGTCATCCAGAATTGCCAGTAAAAATAACAAGATACTACTCCACACCCGTTAGAATGGCTACAATAAATAAAGAAAAAATGACATTTTTTTTTCTGACAATATTAACAAACCCAAATGTTGGTTAGGATGTGGAGCAATTGGTGGTATTATAAAATGAAACCATCACTTTTGAAAACAATTCAGCCATTTCTTATGTTTTAAAATAAATTTCAATGTATGCTTACAGTATAGCCCTGCAATTTCAATCCTAATTAATTGAACAAAAACAGAAAAATGCATGTCTATACCAGGAGTTAAAAACTGGAAACAAAATAATGTTCATCAACAAGTTTATTGATAAACCTATTTTATGATATTAGTTCAAGTAAATAATATCACCAAAACCAAAGTGGCTGATGAATCCCTGAAACATGCTGAGTGAAGAAAAGCCAGATCACAAGATAAATATGTGATTTTACAGACTGAAGTTCTACAACACGCAAAACAAATCTATAGTTATGACAGAAATCATTATCAGTGGTTGCCTGGATCATGGGTAAGAGAGGGTGTGTGGATTGCCTATAAGGGACTGTGAGATAATTTTTTAAAAGATTTTATTTATTCATGAGAGACACAGAGAGAAGAGAGGCAGACATAGGTCAAGGGAGAAGCAGGCTCCACACAGGGAGCCTGATGTGGGATTTGATCCCTAGACCCCAGGATCATAACCTGAGCCAAAGGCAGACGCTCAACCACTAAGCCACCCAGGTGGCCCTATGAGGGAATTTTCTATAGAAATATCTCATATCGTGGTTAGAGTAACAATAATTTTTACATTTTTATAAATAGACATCAAACTGTACAATTAAATGTTTACAGTTTAGTAGATATAAATTTAATCGCAATAAAATTAATTCCTAAAAAGTCAATATTTCCTTTGTATTCTAGGGTTGATATTGGATTAAAAAAATAACAATTCACATTAATTTCCCAACCTAGCAAAAATAAGAATCAGAGCAGTTTCTTTGACAGTTCTTCTGAAAACATTGCTGCCATAACCCCATTCTGGGTCTGAGACAGGGTGTACATTTGGTAGATTAACGGGATAGTCATGTAGAAAGTAGAGACTGAATCAGCCATGAGAGGTATGGAAAATAAATTGATAGTCCTTGTTAAATATTTTTTCACTACCAATAGAAATGCTGATATAACAAGTGGAAAATATTAAATGAAAAGAAAAAAGTTATAATAGTCTTGAATTTGAATCATAAATAGTCAATACCAATTAAAATGGGTTTTTAGATGTTGTAATATTCATCCATACTTTAGATGGAAAAATACTCAAAGTAAATCTCCCAAAATGACCCCTGTTTTTTTTTATGTTATAAACAAATATAGTAGTTGATCTAATTATAAACAAAGAAAAAATTATTCTCTTAATGTTAAGGATCCAAAATTCAAGTACTCCATAAAAAGGTAAGCATGTCCAGTTTGAACTAGGTGACATTCTAGAGAAGGCAAAACTACAGAGATAGTGAAAAGATCGATATTTGCCAGGAATTGAGGTAAAGAGGGAGCTGTGAATAAGCAGAGCACAGAGGATTGTAGGGCAGTGAAAATACTCTGCATGATAATATAATGGTAGATAGATATCATTATACATCTGCCCCAAATCATAAAATATATGGCATCAACAGTGAACCCTAATGTGAACAATGGACTCTGGGTGATTACGATGTGTCCATGTAGGTCCATCAGCTGGAGCAAGTGTCGTACTCTGGTAGGGGATGCTGACAGTGGGAAGGCTATGCATGTGTGGAGTCAGGGTATGTAGGAAATCTCTGAATCTTCACAATTTTACTGTGAACCTAAAACTGCACTAAAAAATAATATTTAAAATAAAAAATAAATTATGAGCATTTAGAAAATATAATACATTATAATGACATTATTTTTCACCAGTGATACTTAAGGTATTGTATATTAATGAACTACAAATACAATGGAAAAGGACGTATTTTAGTGTCTCTCCATGTATTTTCTATAAGATCCTTCAGAGGGAAGGAAATATCAGAAAGGGAAACAGAACATAAAGACTCCTAACTCTGGGAAACGAACTAGGGGTGGTGGAAGGGGAGGAGGCTGGGGGGTGGGGTGAATAGGTGATGGGCACTGAGGGGGGCACTTGACGGGATGAGCACTGGGTGTTATTCTGTATGTTGGTAAATTGAACACCAATAAAAAATAAATTTATATATATAAAAAAAAAGAAGCTAGTGATCTAAACAACCCTTACACCACATGCTGGTTCAGCTGGGAATGTTAATCATATTTCTATTCCTCAGGAGTGGAGAACACAAAGGCCACAAAATTTCTGCTATAAAGATGATTTATTAAATGTTGAATATTCTCCTTTTCTTTACTATGCATTTATTTGGGAAAACAACCATTGCAGGGGAAGAGAAACCATGTGACAACTAGTAATTTGCAAACAAACACACAAACAAACAAAAGGATTTGCTTCACTGATCCATGGCATTAGCAGAGTCTTAGGGGCTCATAAGGAGCATATCGGCGGACAGCACAGACCTTCATCCCCAGGCTGTGCACACACAGCCCACACTCTCATTCTCTCACACATACTACTACTCTCACAAACCATATGAATGCATCACAGAAGCGATGCCCATGCAGCACACATATGCACAACACCCCCACCCACACAAACATGCATACAGTGCGCCAGCATCATCCACACTTTTACGGCAAGTAGCAGGTATTTAAGAGTTATTACCTTAAGAAATGAATTAATTAAAGAGAAAAATGAAGACGCAAAGAAAGCTAAAGAGAGGGATAGATACTGCAACTTTTGCCCTGCCCCTCACAAAGTTACTGCCTTTCTAGATTGAAACACATTGTGAGACTGAATAACTGGGAAATTCCTTTTCTGAAGAGAATAAGTACACATATAATCATGTCCCTTATTGTATCCCAAGGCTCATCATAATATGGTGAACACAATAAATTCAAGAAATATTTGTTACATGAATAAATTAACGAGTAAGTATACTGATTGGATGAAATAATGAGAAATTATGGATCATTTTGTGGACTGAGAAGAAGTGTTGCATGCATGTATGTACTCTCGGTGGTAATCTATGCACATGGAGTTTCGTGCCAAATCTTCCTCTTTAATAGCTGGTTTTCACCCAATTAATTAAAAATGTTTTGATTATTTTTATTCTTTTATAATATCTCGCAAAAATGCTACTTATTTCCTCTGCCTGTACCCTAGTTAAAAGCCTCTTATTTCATACCTTGAAAAGATTGTTTAGAAGATTTCCCGCCTCTAGGTTCTCTCAATTCTAAACCCATCAACCTGCATAGAAATGTCAGGCTAGTCTTTTTAAGGCAAGGATTTGGGCAATTTGCTTCTGTGCTCAAACATCAATTTCCCAACCCCTGTATCAACAGAATAATTTTCAGACTCCTTATTGTCATATTCAGATTTCCTCCAGATGTGGTTGCACACTTTATTTCCAACTCATCTGCTTCTATAAGTCTCTCGATTCCCCTAATCAAGTCAACTTAGTGTCCTGGTAACACATTGCCCTTTCCCATATTGATATTCCTGCTCACACAGATCCATTTTTTAAAATGGCATCCTGTATGCTCCATCCTTGCCCCAAATCTCATCAGGCCTCAGCCCTGATGTTTATGCTATAAAGACTTCTCTGAGGGCACCAGGAAATATTCTTTCATCTGGGTAACATAACACTAATTATTATGAATTACTAATCATCCTGTATGATTCCCATATACCCAAAATATAGTATTCCTATATTCCTAAAATACAGTGCATGATACAACAACATAATACTTCTTTAAGATATAAGTATTAATGATAAAAGTCTAATAACTTTGGAAACCCTGGAAAAAATATACTGAAAAAATTTCTTATCAAAAATGCTTCAAACAGCCTTAGATAAAATGGAGCATTGATCAGGAAACGAATATTGGACAAAAGCATCTGATGGAACTGGCATTTCACCCAATACATTGTGGGAAAACACTTGTCTATGACAATTTTACAACATATATTTATGGCCTGACTTGTCCTTTTGTGTTTCCCATATAGGCATTTAAGTGTTGTAGCTGAACATATTCCCTTATTTACATCGATTTCGTAGAATTTTTAAGTTACCACTGCTGTGTTAACCCTATTCCTGGCACCATATTACTGTTTTACTTTTGTTCCCCTCTATGTCATATTTGCTCCATATTTCCAATATATATTTTTTTCATCTAGCTACATTTCTTAAACTACTCTAATCATCTGTGTTGATTTCCGATTGCTGCTGTAACTAATTAGCACGCACTTGGTGGCTTGAAACAACACAAACGTATTATCTTACCATTCCAGAGGTCAGAAGTCTGAAATGGGTCTCACTGGGCTAATGACAAGAGGTCAGCTGTGGAGCGAGCATTCCTTTCTGAAGGCTCTGGCAGCTTCAAAAGGCTGCCCCCATCCTCATTCCCTGGCAGGTAGTTCCCTTCTGTTTTCAGAGCCAGCGATAGCCAGCAATAGCCCTTATCCCTCTGCCTCTGGCTCTCTTGCCTCCCTCAGTCACTTTCTTGGACCCCTGTGATTGATTACATTAGACCTTTTTGGATAATGCAATTCTAGAATCTCCCTATTTCAAGGCCAGCTGATTACCAACCTTAATTCCACGTGGAGCCTAAGTGCCCTTTTCCTTGTAACACCACGTATTTATAGATTCTGGGGATAAGAAAGTGGACATCTCAGGGTGAGGGGAGGTACAGGGTGGACCACTCATCTGCTTACATCAGATACCTTAAACTATTTTTGGACTAAAGTGTGACACAAAAATGTTTGAAACAAGAGAAGTAATTACAATGTCTTTGGGGCACATAATTTATCTTCTTCATAGATAAGTAAATAGGCAGTATATCTTAACCTAATCTTACCTCTCAGGGCTTGAAATAGATTTTTAATCTACAGTTGATAGTAAAAACTTGTTAAATAAATGCAAACCTACATTATTTTATCTCCATAGTTCCATAGGCACATATTCACAAACTACATTGTATATTATCAATTCCAGCTATTTTAAATGCTTCAACAATATGCCATAGGATATTCTTCTATGTTTGATACTGTGTTTTTTTTTCCTTTCCTGTTAAATACACTTTTCATATCTACCTGAGGTAAACACTTTCTGCAGTGTCAATCTCTTCTAATGATCATGATTTAAAGATTAATACGTATACAAAAACTATAACCCTAGAATATCTGGAAAAACAAGAGAGCTTAGATAGTTGTTCAAGGAAAGGAGATTTTCAAGGATCTTAGTGTGACTTGGAAGGATGTGTAAAATATATTAAAAACAACAACAACAAGAGAGCTAAGATAGTTGTTCAAGGAGAGAAGATTCTCAAGGATCTTAGTGTGACTTGGAAGGAGGTGTAAAATATAAACTTGACATTAGCTTGTGGAATTTAATGAAAGTAATAAATTTATCTAGTATTTGGAAGTTATATCAATGACTTACACATTTTTTTTTAAATTAAAATAGCAGGTTTAGCATACCTTAGATCTTTTCTGTTGCTTTCTAACTCTCAGTCCCAATTTAAGTAAAGCACTATAAACTTATCTCATGACTCAGGATGTATATGTTGCCATTATTTGGAAAATGAATAATATAAACAATTTTAAAAAGTGAATGAAGCCCTGTATTCTCTGTTTTTGTAACTAACAGTAAAACTGTATAACAGGAATTCAGGGGGAGAGAATGTGAAATAATCATGTTAGAGCAACTGTTCTTGAAGATGGCTGCCATTAGAATTTCTGGGGTTACTTGGAAATCTCAATGCCCAGGTCACACCTCAGACCAGTGAAATCAGAATCTGATTCTGATGCATGCGCACAGTTGAGAACTATTGTTTTAGAAACAATGATCTTACCTCCAGGGTTGATGTGCAGTAGTTTTCCAGCAGCAAACAACCATATATGAAATTTGTAGACAGATCATCTACTAATTTATTCCCTACATTCACCTGAGCAGAATTTCTAGAAGTTTAAAATCTTAAACTTGTAACCATCCTCATGGGTAACAGAGATCGACTGCTTCAATACTTATCACTTACTGTTTGAATCTCCTCTCTACTCTAGAATCATGCCTTAGGATTCACTCTCAAAAATGAACAATTGATTTCATCTGATCTTACAATTTAGCAAGCTAGTCAGAAGTTCTTAATTTATCCATGAATGTAAAGTTACACTAAATAGATAGATTTCAAAATCCAAGGAAGAGAAGCTTTTAACCACAGATATTGACATTTGTAATACCTAACATTTGTTGAGAACTCACTCTACATATTAAACTGATTTTATGAGGTAGGAACTTTTTTTTTCATTTTATTTATTTTAGTCAATGAACAAACTTTAGTAAAGAGTAAATAAGACTTGGCATAGGCCACTAGGCTTCTAGCTCTAAACCAAGGGATTATGAACCAAGTCAAAGTGAATACAAGCCTTGTATTCTTACCTACTACACTATAGGAAAACAGAAAATGACAACATAAGAGAGTTTTTTTTTTTTTTTGAGCAGTAATGGAGATCCTCTAGGGGAGCAGTTTGTCTAGATGCTGTTCTCTTTTTGCTAAAGACTAAAAAGGCAGCCTTTCACCAGACCAGCAGAGAAATACAGTATTCCCCAAGCATTAAGAGGCAGCTGCAGGAAGCATTTTGTAAACATATGGTATTTGTATAATTAATGTTTAAGTAGAGAATTAACTTGCAGTTACAGAATTACAGTTAGAAAACCTGAACTCTCTAGAGCTGAATTCATAATACCTCTTTTTCTCTCCAAACTTATCTATTCCTTTTTTCTCCAGCCCAGTGCATGACAACTAGAAAACCCGTTATTCAATGCATCTCTTGGAAAAAATTCTCTACGCCCTTTGTTTTAATCCAGGGTCCTCTCATCCCATACTTCAGATATTTCTCCCTGCTTCCATTGCCACCTTTCAGGTCTAGAGCCATGTTTGCTGCCACTGGCAGCACAGAAGTAGCGGCCTACTTACCTTCTCCATCTATCCCATCCCCTGATATCCTGACAGATGACCCTGCCCAAAATAGAAACATAAGCATGTATTTTTTTTTCACTAAAATACTTCAATAAATTTCAGGTTAAAATACTACAAGGTAGACTTCAAGATAAAATCCAATATCCCTGACTATAGTTCTAGATGTTTTCATAATCGAGCTCTGGCTACCTGCTTAGTCTCATTTCTCATTTTAACTCTAATGCTTAAGTGAAATACTTGTGCTTCTCTGCCTCTGAGCATTTGTCAGGGTATATTAGAACTTTTTATTCTACTGGATATATCATCTTTTTCTTTTTTGAAAATTCTTCCAAATATTACTTCTTTTAGGAATTTCTTATTCCAATCTCCAGCTTACAACAAATTCTAAAAGTCGACTGCCTTAAATGACAACAATCAGAGAATGAGTAGTTAGGATTAGCTAACAAAGAACTGAATGGTGACAGTGCTTTTTTCATAAGTCTAAGGAGGTTATAAAATCTCAGGAAATGTTCTATTCTAAATTTTATCAAGCGTCCTTTCTCCATATTTGTTACTTTTTCTCCTTAAATTTCTATGAATAAAGTAGATATAAAAAAAGTAATTACGCCCTCCCTTGAATACTGCTTTGTTCAAACCCACCATGTCACTTTAAGACAATTTTTAGAATATGGTAATGCGATTATCCCTTTCTTGTAGTAGTGGGATTGATAAACCAGATATTGTCCCAGATACTGACTTATCTTTTATAATTTTATCAATTAAATTTTACAAATGAGAAGAGCAAAATAAGACAAACACTTGGAAGATAATGTAGAGATGCTATTAGTTATAATCACAGCTTGATAAATGATTCAGAAGTGATTATATTTCTAATTAATTTATATGAGCATATATATATCCATGATACTGTATAAACTAGAAGCCTGATCATGCAGTTATGGTGTTTATAATTATTATTCAATCAAATTTATAATAAAATTAATTTAGACTCTTTACTGCATCATTTTACCCCATTGTAATGTCCCATACTAGTAAACAGTTTGCAAAAAAAATAATAATTTATAATATCAAATTAGGTTTTTTGCTTTCTCTTCTCATTTTGTTATATCTCCAAGATGAAGAATATATGTCACTGTTGGAAAAGTGTTTTAACCATTCCGGAGTACAGTAAAGGACAAGAATCTTGAATTAGCAAACAGCTTTTTCCTGGCCAGAATGTAGTATATTCTAATAAGGGCATTTCCTACCACCATGCCATGAACCTGACTCTACTGGCCCACTCATTCCTTTTTCCTATTTTTAGCTCTTACAAAAGCAGGAGATTTTTTGTTCTTTTTCATTACTGCTTTGATCAGAAATTTCTTTGAGGAGAGGTAGATTATTTTTATTGAAATAACATAAAACTTAAAATATCTGCAATTATTATGTTTTTATCATGGAAGAAGGCCTCTGTATAGGGTGACAGAATTCAGCAGAGCTTACAGGAAAGCTGGAAATGGGCTTCTATTATGCCTTCACAGATTGCTTCCAAGGAGTGTCAACAGTTTGCCTAAATCTCCAGATAAAAGAGTATGCTGAACCTAGACTTGTGTTGATATTGATATCCATAACAATTGGAAGATAGGATGTTATAGAAAGAATTGGAAGGGTATGCCCACAATTATTTGAATAGCACTACTATGGTTCTTACTGATCCTTCTGTTTTGGAGCATGACTAATGCCAACGACTGGGATAGAATGAAGAATAGCTAGTTCCTAGGCAAAAATCCCAACAAAGGACCTGAAACCTATTCTGAAAGCAAATGAGTATTTTAGTTACTGAGGTTCAGCCAACATGAGGGAATGTAGAATAGTCAGCTCTGTTGTTGGTCCATAAACATCAGAGAACTGAACTATATTCACATGGCTACTTTTAGCTATATAGGCTATACAGGGTCTAAGAGCCTATAAACAAGCAGGTTTAGGTCAGCATGGAGAAGGAGAAAAAGAAAGAGAAAGGGAAAGAAACAGAACAGAGAAAAATGGAAAATTAGATGGGGGAAAAGAAAGCAGAAATGGCAGGGGAAACATTCCTATTAAAAGATTTTCAACATATGAAAAGGATAGAAGGGTGGATAAATGTGATATATAACATTTCAAAGGCAAACCTCATGTTCTTTATTATTTTTTTTATAAAAAAAAAAGATTTTGTTTTCATTCATACAAAGGAAAAAAAGAAAGCATGGACAAAGACAACTCTTGTTCCGACCAGGCTTTCATGACACTAATGGCTTTGGAAAAGCTGTAGAATAGAGGGAGTAATGGCATCTTGGGAGAAGCCAAAAGGATTGGCAGGACAATAACAGTGAAAAGCAAAAAAAAAAAAAAGGTAGTGCTAAAGATGACCCAAAAGCTTCATTCATTCATCCTATTGTACAGAGTAAGGAGGAAGACATGGTCACATGGTCACTTCCTTCAAGGAGTCATTGTCAGAGAAAGACATGAAAGAAATAATTTCAAGAGTGATCAGTTGCATCTTACGAGTCTACAATGGCACACTGCATATAAGAGAGGCACAAAACTACTCAAGGAAGTACATGATTTTTTTCTGGTTCAGAACCAAAGGCTGAATTTTCAATATGAAAGTGTTCTAAAAACAGGGATGCATGGTTGGAAACAAAAGTCGAAAAACATACTATTTGACAACAAAGATTGAGTGGGAGAAGCAGAGCTGGAGGCAAAGAGTAGGGAATTTTCTCTTAGAGTTCACCAGAGAATGAACAGCCTGATACCTCCTTCAAAACATATGAGCCATATTCTTATAGTCTTGAAATAATTGAAATTCATAAAAATACATAAATTACAATTACGGCATAATCAAACAGGTTTAACTTCAGAAATGAGGTGAATCGCTGGGCAACTGCAATCAGCTGGCAATTTTGAGACCAGCCGTTTCTCATAAAGGTGGAACTCTAATTTGGCTAACAGAACAGAGGCAAAATGAAGACACTGTGCCTCTCTTTGAGTAATTGCTTTTGTTTCTAATGGAAGAGAACCGCATCCTGTTATCCTGAAGTAGCATTACAATATGTGGCGGCCTCTAACTAAATCAGAGAAGAATAGTTAGAGAATATACAACTCTTTGATATATTGACTTCTGGAACACTATTGTACCTGAAGAAGCCAATAAATAATATTTTGAAAGGTAAGGATACATATAATTAACTTAACTGGAAAGATAAAATAACTAGTTCTCATATTGCTGCACCTAAACTTTCAAGCTTGCTTCAATAAATATGAAGCAGAGTCTAGTTGTTTATGCAGGTGTCAAAGTTTCCTGAAGGATAGGTTTTAGTTATTAATAAATCGTAACACAGGAGCGGGACATAATGTAATATCTAGGCTAAGAAATTGTATAGCCAAAGAAAGAACTCTCACCTGCCTTGAGAAGTAAATAGCTCCAGGGAGCCATATGTGGCCAAAGGAATTCACAACTTTCCTTACTCAGCACATAATTTCAGCATTTAACCTTGTATTGCTTGATCTATTCTGGTTGTGTGTGTCTTTTATTTATATCATACTGTGAGCTTAGCATGAGTAAGAACGATATCTTCTCCACTTTGCTGTCTATAACTCATGGTACTTAGTGTCTAGCAGGTGCTCAAGCAGTATTATTGATACTTATACCATACTTATGTGTATTTGATCTTGCATGCCTCCAGTAAATCATAAAATTCTGCTTTTATTTTATGTTTTCTTTGCCTCTCAGAATTTTTTTCCAATTACATGCAAGATTACTAGGTGATTTCTCTATCGCATGAACTCTAAGGTTGACACCACCTGCATGTTTAAATAATTTACATGCAAATACTTGTGTGTAAAGCACTGGCCATCATGATTTTGTTGGTGAAAAGTGAATGAGACTATGACCTCAAGAAATCTAAAATCCAAAACGACAGCTATAGAGTGACCTGATGACTATCCAAAAGTGGTAGATTGTGAAAGATATACATGTGACATGCACGGAAATGACTCCAGGCAATAGCGTATCAAGACACACAAATGCATTAAAGAATCAAACCTGTTTTGTGAACAGATTCAACTGTTTTCAGCTGAATTTACAAGCTGGATTCAGCTTGTAAATTCAAGTCTGGGAGGGCAGATGGTTCTCATGTTTTCTTAAAAGATCATGGCTAGCTCATCCTTTGCTTCCTTCAGGTCAAAACAGAAATTTCTCTTTCATTTGAGACTTCCCTGACCACCTATCTAAAATTTCAAAGTTCCTCAAACCCTTTACGTTTTATATTTCCCTTCTTGCTTTAATTTTTTTAATCCTTATTACAAGCAATATATTATATTCTACTTATCATGTTCTCTGTCTTCCCATTAATTCCTTTATGCTTTGTTGAGCACACTGCAAAGGCTTTGAATAAATATTTATGGAATGAATGAATGGAGGGAGATGGGTATGAAAATGAACAGCTGAGTCACCTAACAGTCTCTTCCCTCTGATGGATGAATTGATAGGCAATCTAAACAAGTCTTTGTTCTTTGAAAATTGTATCCGAAATCTCTCTTGAATATGGCACCAGTGTTGTGCGGTCATCCAGTTCATGTCAAGATGTTTCAATCTAGTTAGGGATCCTTTCCTGTTCTTATAAAACAAATGTTTCAATCATCCTTAATTCCCAAGTACACCTTTTCTCATTCTCTACAGCTTTGCCACACACAGCCTAATTCTCATATCCAGTCCTAGTTCTTAGAATTCCAAATGAATCAGAGCCATGAAATCCCCTTGTACCCACTTTTCTGGGTAGCCTCTTAAGGAAGAAGGAGTGAAGGACTATGCATTTTTTAAATAACTCATCTTTTATGAGCCCTATTACATTTCTACACTTTATTTTTACATTTCTATTTTTTTAAAGATTTTATTTATTTATTCATGAGAGACACACAGAGAGAGAAGGGGGCAGAGACACAGGCAGAGGGAGAAGCAGGCTCCATGCAGGGAGCCCGACGTGGGACTCGATCCTGGGACCCCAGGATCACACCCTGGGCCCAAGGCAGGTGCTCAACCGCTGAGCCACACTGGCACCCCTATTTTTACATTTCTATGGATCTAGCACGTAAAATTCTATATCCATTAATAGCATCTAAATTTAAGAGTTTCACATAGACTTTTCTTGAGTAAATAAAACAAAGCAATACATTTGGGTGCAAAGAGAAAAAAGTGAACTATAGCTAACTTCAGAGAACACCAACTGAATGTTAATCATCATCTCTAACTTTGGTATAACCTTTGATAAATGGTTAGGCCATCCTTTATTAAAACATACCAAAAGCCTTACACCAAAGTTCTTTAAAATTATGAGAGAAAATTAAATTCCTGGTGGTGACACTAAAATGGGTGTTTGTTTGCTTTACAAAAGGTCAGGATGGGTAATTCTAATTCTTAGAAATTCATATTCTATTATAAGAGATCGAAAGCACAGTTAAGTTTAAGGTAATAAGCATTAATATTATCAGTTGTGTCTTGAAAAAATGACCGAAAAAGATACCATATTTGTAGAAGATCATAAGGTTTGTTTATGTTATGAGGGCATTTGCTTCTTTTGGTTGGATTGCTAGCTGTCCAAAACTTGTCTCAGTGGGAATTGGATATAAGGGTCTTTGAGTCTTTTATCTTTTTTTTTCTTTTTTTTTCTTCTTTTTTGTTTTTCTATAAAAGCCAGGATCTCTTTAGGGACATAGTTTTTCTCAAACAAACATATATTCAATTAACAATTAATTAATGCACCTTTCAAATATCAGCTATTATGTAGCAGGTAACTTTCACAATTGTGGTGGATTCAGTTTCATGTTACTTCCTTATTTAGAAAGCATTCCATTAAAAAATAATAATAATAATAAAAAGAAAGCATTCCATTTTCATTCATTGAATATATCAAATATCCAAATTCCTTCAACTGTCATTCAACATCAATTTAATATATTTTCTTTCTAATCTCCTTGCATTCAGAAAATATTTATCATTTACTCTGCCATAGAAATTGTTATAAATCCTACCCATTTTTGAAAACCGAGACTGCACCTGGTTTATGAATAATTTACTAAATACTTCAACCTGTGTTCTACCCATGCAAAAAGACTATAACATTGTCCTATGACTTTTTTTATTTTCTATTTATCTATGATACTTATGTAACTATCCATATGTGTTGTATAGCTAGCTTTTTGATCCTCTAAAATCCCTGCCCTATATTAAAAGCATTCCATGCCTCCATTTAGCACTTTTGGTATGTAGGATTTCTGGCACATTGTATGACTACTCTTTAAAACCTTTCTAGCTGAAAAATAACTGGTCCTGGATTGGGAGGCAGTCTGAACAATGCAGAGAGGAGGACTGAAAATTCTGAGACCTAATTTTAGATAGCTGGACATAGGCAAATATAAAAATCATGGTCCACATCAGGAGGTGAATTCTGATGAGGAGGGAACATGGGTGGGGAGAAAAGTTGGAAAACATAAAACCTGTTTCTCCACTTCTGAAATATGTTGTCATGTTAAAGTGGTTTATACTCCTTTTGATTTCACATTAAAAAGACAGACCCCAGGAAATGGTTTTATCTTTTGTTTATTGGATTGTACAATACTTCATATCTCTGAGCAGATCAGGGTGGCCAGAATTTAGGAGTTGCTGCTTCCAAAAATATGTCACTTAGATTTGTTTATATTCCCATAATTCTTGGCAAAGAGCTGTCACTTAAAATTCTGTGTAAATTTACCTAATTAATATAGTTAATTAAAAAGTGAGACTATATTGACAGAGTCAGTGTGTTAAAGACTTTAATGTCAGGTCTATTAATATATTTCATAAATATTTATTGAGCACCTACTATGTGTCAGACACTACTCAAGGCATTGGGGACATAAAAAAGAAAAAAAAAGATTAAATCCTTGTGCTTGACAGGCTGGCATGCTAATGCAAGACAGACAGAAAGTAAAACACATAGACTGTAAAAAAAAAATCACTTACTTATAAATAGTATGTCAATAATTAAAATAGGACACAGTTATGTCAAGTAACAGGGTGGCTTTTTTAGATTGGGTAGCCAGAAAAGGTTTTGCTAAAAAGGTGACATTTCTGCCAAGATCTAAATAACAAAGCCATGTTGGCAAAGATTAGTTGGAAAGGGATCTGGGCAGTAGGGCCAGCTAGAACAAATGCCCTCAGGCAAGAGCAAATTTGGCATATGTGAAAAGCAGAAAGAAAATCAGCCTAGTTGGAGAGGAAAGAGCAGAATGAGACGAAATGCGGACGAAGGTGAAACTGATTCGTGTAGGACTCTCTAAGTCATGAGGGGAAATGGGATTTCCACTTTTGCAACTAGAAGGGTAGAAAGTGACATGACACGATTGGATGGCTATTGTCTATAGAATGCATAAAGTCATTTATTCAACAAGTATTTCTTGAACATATTTTATGTACCAGACACTGTTCTAGGCGCAAGAGCTATGTCAGAGAAGGAAATGTGCAATGATACCTGCCTTCTTTGAACTTCCTTCATAATGGAAGGAAGACGGACAGTAAACAATACGCAGGTAAATGAATTATGCAGTATGTCAAGAGATAACAAGTGCTAGGGAGAAAGGAAAAAGCATGGTAAGGAGGTGCAGATGAGGAATACTATGTGGCAAGGAAGGGGATGAGTTCGAATCTTAGATATTCAGGGCAGGCAAGATGGAAAATATATTTGAATAAAGACTTGAAAGGAAAGGAAAGGATTTGAGACTTCCTCTTTTTTACCGCATCATTTTTATAGTTGAGAAAAAAATTCAAATGAGGTGTTAGTGCTTTTCCTATTTTCACCTCTTACTATCATGTTTGTCTCATGCGTGTGGCTTGAAGCGTACTCTTTAACCTCTGTGGTTATTATTCCTACACTATATCCCCACATTATTTTGTTAACAGTAAAAAAAGAAAATTCTGCACTGTAATTGGATTTTAGACGATGCTCTAGACAATCATTTTTTTATGTTTGTTTGCTTTGCCATCAGCTCTTGATATTGTTCTTCAACTCACAGTTATTCAAATAGACATAATTATCAAAATAGTGAGAAACGAAATCGTGACAGTTTATGTGACAACTTATCTAGACCATGGAACCCAGGTATTTGGTCAAACACTATTTTTGGCTCTTTCTCTGAAGGTATTTAAACAAACATTAGGATAGTGGCTAAAATAGGCTCAAGAGGATACTGAGACAGAAATAGTAGGTTCAGAGGTTTCCTGAGAAGGTAGGGGGAGACGTGAGGTAACACAGAAACAGGACCAGTAGAAAATAGAATAAAAACGAGTGGCATACACTTGAAACTAATCCAACACTGTATGTTAACTATATTGGAATTAAAATTAAAAACTTAATTTAAAAAAATTGGCAGTGAGCCAAATAATTTTGCCTTCCTGCTAGATTAAACAACAACAAACCAAACTGGATGAGGGTACTATAATGAGATAAATTTTTCACATGTTATATTGGTAAGTTCAATTTCATAAAAAGCCATTATCACCAATTTTAGTTAATCAGTATTTAAAAGTAAAACAGTGTTGCTAAAAATCCTGTTTTCATCTTAGAAAGGCTGTGTTACAATTAAGCTAACAGTGTAGTCGCCCAAAAGGAGAAGCTTAATAAGCTGTAATCATGACTCACTTCTAACTAGAAATCCCAAGCAGAAAGTGGTCTGGAAAAAGAAAGACAATGGACATGTTAGTCTGAACCTCAGAATTGCTGAAGAAAACTTAACAGTAGGACAAACACTTTCAGTTTCTTAGGGCGATTTGTCAGGTCCAGGTATGTTTCTGATCTATAAGATCAAAGTTTGAAAAACTCTTAGAGGGAATAGAGCATTGACAACTGGCATCAACCTCACAGAGTCTGACCCTGTAGGGACACTGTACCTATTAACTGAAGTGCCCTAAAATCCTGGATTCAAAAAAAAAAAATATGGTGTCATATCTACAAAACTCTAAAATATCCTAGGAATGCCTCTACTCTAGTTTGTAAACAATAATCTTCCAGACACTATTTCTCATGCCCAGATGGGACATAAATATTCTTTGTCAGACTAAGGGAACTAAATTTTAAAACTAAACATATGGACATGGTTTCATGAACCCAAGACTTTCTGGAGAAAATGTGCATCCATTTGCATGCCTGCGACAAGTTCCAAATTCACATCTTTCCCTAATTCTTGGTGTCTTGCAAAATGTGAAAATGTGTATGTCTTAACTGTTGTTTTAATTTTAATGTATTTTTAATGAATACAATGAACTAACAAACATAATTTATTATGCATTTAGGCTGTGACTGCTAAAATATTTATCTGGGTAGTCCAGAACTGGATAGATTCATATCTTAACTGGTTGGTAATTGTAGGAAAGTTTTCCAGCCCTTCCCACCCCCAGAATAAGGCTGTCCCCTACCCCCGGTCATTATTCTTTCTTTTTTTTTTTCTTTTTTCTCTTCTTTCATGTTTCTTGTTGCTACTCTTTGTTTGCCTAGAATTGTTTTCTTATTATTGTATGTCACTTTCAATTGAGAATAACTCCTTGAAGACTCTGCTTTTTTATGCTTCGTGTCAGCCACAATGACCTAACATCACTTTACATCCATATCTACACAACCTAAGTAGAATTGGAATTGACCATCAGATTCTGTGAATTCAGTTCATGGGAGCCTGTCACCAATCCCTACAAGTGATGAGGCTTGTATTTCAGGAGTTCTGCCAGTCACATAAGCTCCAAATGAATCTTCCAGGCACAGCTATTTCTAAAGCTGGTTTTGAAGAGGCATTGGCTATTTCTTGATGATTATACATGATTATAAGCTCTTATTTTGAGATGGAAGTATGCGTAATGCTCTGTGAATCATTACTACTCATGATAATAAGAATAGCACTACCATCCAGTGATATAATAGCCATAAATGCTTCTGATTTATTCTTTGCAATTTAAAGTGACTCATTCAATTCTCAGGAGAGCTAATAAATACTTGTAAAATATGTGCTAATTTAGCCTAGGAATAGAAAAAAAGTGCTATATAAATGTGCAATAATCAAATAACAATAGCAATACCGTGTTCACAAGTTAATAAATAATGAACTCCTATGAAAGCTGACTTCAATCCTACATTTTAAAATTAGGTTTAGAGTTTTTGTTTTTTGTTTTTTTGTTGTTGTTGTTGCTTTTTTGATTTTTCTTTCATGTAAGAAAGGGCAAAACTAAAAATTAGTTTTTATGCTGAAGTGCAATCCATTAAAAATTGAATTTTCACACTTTGAAATTGGGGACTTAACTGCTGTTGAAAATGGCATTAATATGATAATGATATGCTAAATGAGAATTTTTCTTTCCTTGTTTTCTCTAGCCTAAGTGTATATGATTTTCTTTACTTTTTTTCCCTCCACCTTGTCTAGGCAGCATCCCTAAAATATTTAATGATTCAGTGATCCAGTGGTCACTATATTGTTCTAAACACACTGGCAACATGAGTCAAGACCCCATCTGTTATACATTCTCTGAGTCTTCGGCAGAGTGAAAGGTAACAAGACATTTTCTAGAAGCCTACTCTCAGGAGAAGGAGAGACGGAGATGTAAAATCACTTGGATACACAGTATACTGGAATTCTTTCCATCAAAGAGGGTCTCATTTATGATCTCCTGGAACACTCTGTAACAGCTCTCCTCTTTCTTCCCAAGATCTTTACACCCCAAAGCTACTCAGGAGTGCTCACTTTCTAGACATGGGCTCCTTATCCTGTCTTTGCCACCCGTTACCCTTTCCTTCTTTTGTTCCTTAAATGAACCCAGCTGCTCTTTTAGAAATGAGTAGAACTTCTTAAGGAAGTAAAAGTGCAGAGAAAATTACTGGACAAATACAGGCTTGTCTTTGGCAGGTGGGATGAAGAAAAAGCCAGGAAATTTTTACATGAATTATATTGCCCTGTCACTCATAAATAACTCAAATGTAATGTCCAAGAGTGAGAGCTCTGAGGCCTGGAATGCCTGGATCCGAGGAGCTGCTCGCCCAATCACTGTTTGAATGCCCTTGGACAAACGTCCTAATATTTCTTTGCAAATAGATGTATCTATTTTAATATGTATATATAAACACATAGTTTGTATATAAGTGAATTTAATATTTGAAAAAGCGAATAAATATAAATGCAAGAAATATAATAATGAATATAATGATATCATTATGTGACATATAATGAATAGAATAATGAACCTAATAAGAATATCTAGTGCATAAGAATTCTACTGTATAATTACATGAGTAATTATATATTCAATACCTGGTACATTGTTGATCACATGGTAACTGCTCAATAAAAATCTGCTATCATTTTTATTATTATTGTTATCTTGGCCCACCTCCTGAATTTATTTTTTAACTGGTTAACAAATACACTTCTAAAAATCATTTCTTGGCTTGGATGGCCATTTCTTAATGAATTTGATGGCCACCTAGTAAAGCACTTAGACTAACAACTTCATTCAAATTAGGCAACTTTTTCATTAGCTTCTGTTGGCTAAATATGTAGGGCTACATTTGACAGTGAAGGTCTGTCATTTCCACGATGAGATGTATAAAATATTGCATCTGTAAATTACAAAGCCACAAAATGAATGAATGTATAATTTTTTTTAATCCCAACTATACAGTAGAGTCAAAGGAGTTTAAAAAAGTACAGATAACCAGGCCTCAATAAGTCTATGGTCAACCTGTACACTTACTTGTATTTTTTTCCCTCCATAGATATTGCCAATGTACAGCCAGAATCAAGAAAACCCATGGTATACAGATTACATCATGGAATCTAAATTCTAAAGTGATTTTGTGAACTATCTAATCCAGATAGGTTGGTAGCATATTCTCATTCAGCATACGTATGAGCATCTCTAACTGATGCAGCTACTCTCTGAATAGTTATGGAAGTTGAAAAAAAAATTGCTTTTTCACATTTAATCTTTCACATTTTTAAAACAATTAACAGTTCTACACTTTTTACCAGATTTCACAAGGCTAAACATCCCAAAATCCTTCCAGTTACACTTACTCAGATAACCCTTTCCTTTTTTCAGTTTGGCCTTCAGGGCTGAACACCGGGTAAGGTATAACTATCATTCTGTGTAGCCTTCGCCTACCAAATTGTTCTAAGGATACATTAATTTCAAGATGCCTATGTCTCAGGATGCCTGGGTGGCTCAGTGGGTGAGCATCTGCCTTTGGCTCAGAGTATGATCCTGGAGTCCCAGGATCAAGTGCCACATCAGGCTTCCTGCATGGAGCTTACTTCTCCCTCTGCCTATGTTTCTGCCCCTCTCTCTATGTGTCATGAATGAATAAATAAAATCTTTTAAAAATATGTGCTTATGGCTCTATTTTATAATCCATACATCCTGCTGCTAAGTACCATGGCTACTATATTAGTAATCTATTACAGTGTTTTGAATTGCCCCCAAAACTAAGCAACCAAAATCAACAACATACATTATAAATGAGGTTATACAATTACAAAACATCTATTATATCACACAATTTCTGGAGGTCAGGTATGTAGTAGTGGCTTACCTGAATAGTCTCATACCAGGATGTCTTATGAGGCTGCACTATAGCTGTAGGCCCATGCAGTACAGCTGTGGACCTATGATTTTTGGCAGGTGTCAGCTTCCCCCAGACTGCTGGTTAGGGCCTTTCATTCCTTGTTAATGTGGGCCTTTCCACAGACTGCCTTATGGCATGGCAGCTGGCTTTCTCCAGAGCATGTGATTCAAGATAGAAGCAACACCCAAGATGAAAGCTACAATCCTTTTAAAAAACTAATAACAGAAAATAAATAAATAAATAAATAAATAAATAAATAAATAAATAAATAAATAAATAAAAATTTAAAAATACAAAAAAATAAAAAATAAAAATCTAATAACAGGGCTACCTGGATGGGTCAGCAGTTTAGCGCCTCCTTCAGCCCAGGGTGTGATCCTGGAGACCTGGGATCGAGTCCCATATCAGGCTTCCTGCATCGAGCCTGTTTCCCCCTCTGTCTATGCCTCTGCCTCTTTATCTCTGTATCTCTCATGAATAAACAAATAAAATTTTAAAGAACAAAAATAACTAGTAACAGAAGTGGCATACCATCACTGCTGTATTATACTCATTAGAGGTAGTCGTTAGGTCTAGCCAGCATTCAAGAGGAGAGGGATTGAGCTCTACTTTAATGAAAGAGTATAGAAGAATTTGTGCATATAATTTTAAAACCACAACAGCAATGATCCTGAATTGGTACAATTGCTCTTTTGTACACAGCTAAAGCACTTTTTTACTCCTTCTTATGTATTTTTACAAGATTATTGAGACCTTTTTTGACTCCCATCCTAATGTATTCCCTTTCCTTCATAACACCATGTTACTTGCATATTTGATAATCATACATTGTATATAATCATCCAAGCTATAAATGAAGTTCTTGAGACAGATCCAAGTATGGCACTATGACATGGCAATAAACCAGACCTCCCACATGACATTAATTCATAGTGCAAAATGCACAATTTTTTTTTAAGATTTTATTTATTTATTCACGAGACACACAGAGAGAGGCAGAGACACAGGCAGAGGGAGAAGCAGGCTCCATGAAGGGAGCCCAATGTGGGACTCAATCCCGGGTCTCCAGGATCATGCTCTGAGCTGAAGGCAGATGCTCAACCACTTGAGCCACCCAGCCGTCCTCAAAATGCACTATCATTTACAAGCTTATCTCATGTAATCACAGCCTCACCTTCAAAAGAATATCCTGTATCACTCTGTTGAAGTATTGCTTACATCTACAAATAATATGTTCATCAGATTTTCCCTCAGTTCTGGTTCAGCAATATGACAAAAGGAGGAAGCTGTGTTCACTCTTTTTCCTTAATAATGAATCATTGCTTTTTGCCATAAACACATTTATGGCAGTCAATTCTGAAATTCACCTTCAAATCTGATCAGTTTCAACTTTCTGGCATCTCTCCCATTTTCCATGACTTCTCAGACACCCTCACACTGGTTATAGATTATTTTGCAATTCTCTTTATAAATTGAAAGAACATCTGAAGGAGAATTGGTCTATTCAAAGCCAATAAGTCTTTTTGAAAATATTATGTGTCTGCATGGTTTTGGAAGTTTCTTTCTTTTCTTTTTCTTTTTTTTTAATTTTATTTTTTTATTCATGAGAGCACAGAGAGAGAGAGAGAGAGAGAGAGAGAGAGAGGGAGGCAGAGGCTTAAGCAGAGGGAGAAGCAGGCTCCCTGCGAGGTACCTGATGCGGGACTCATTCCCAGGACCCTAAGGATCAGAACCTGAGTTGAAGTCAGATGCTCAACCACTGAGCCACCCAGGAGCCCCCATTTTTGGAAATTTCTGCATGGCTCTCTCTTAAATTTCTTCTCCCACTTATAAGAATGTTTCGTGTTTTCTAGTCATTAATAAGTGAATTATCAAGTGGAAGCCAAACCAGCACGGACTTGAAAAAAATAAAAATGTAATTGTGTATTATCAGAACATCAAATCAAATACAGTGTCTTATCAGACTTATAATAAGGAAATTTCTTCACTGGGAAGAAATTATAAAATATGGCTTTTAGCTTCTAGAAGTTAAGGCTTTCTAGGAGCTTTAGGAGTCGGACAGTCAACACAAAATCTAGTTTGATTTGGAAAAATCTGGCAGATTCGACTTCTCTTAAGACTCAGGTTATAATTCCCCAAAGTAAAGCCTGAAGTCTTGTTTCCAGGAGAAGGCTTTCATCAAAGATTTTATAAACATACTCTCACCATCTAGACATATATATAAAAAATGACATCATTCTATAGGTTGTTTCAAGGCCCCTCTGGTGTTTTCCTCTGAGGGTTCATCTTAGGATATTATTTTTATTTTTATATATCTTTGGTATACTAACATATGTAGCACTAGACAATCCAAATTTGTTATCTCTCTCTGGGACTAGGCATTCTTACTATGTTGGTACCAGAGTACAGCTCTAAATCATCCTCAGCAATATTCAACAACAATACACGAAAGAACAACTAACAAAGCAAACAAAAAAAGAAATCCACATTGAATCCAATAAAATAAAAACAATCATGAAAAAGAGGAATTTAGCTATGCTCTCATCCCCAAAAGTACTGCGACATATTCTAAGATAGAAAAGAGAGTTCATATTGTATTGTTGAGGCAGATTTGAGACACTCAGCACAGATATTCAATTTCTCTGACAGATTTTAAGACTTGCAATTTTTAGCTTCATTAGTTAAAACTTAGATGATATACAGTAGCAAAAATTGAAAAACGTTACTTTCTTGACCTAGAGAGGTTCTTATTACTGTACATGTCTTTCCAAATACCTTTTTCTCAATCTAATTGTCTATTATTCTAACAATTTTGTGTGGACTTAGTGCTCTTCTTGGACCAGACACCATAGTTTGGAAAAATCCCAGGCAAGCAACCTGACTGAATAGGAAAATACTTATTAAAATTGCCCAGGAAATAGTTTTCACAAACGAACCTTAATGGATGTCATAAAAGACTAATGATAATGTAACATGGACTATTCCAATGGAGATGCAATATTTCCTGGAAGGAAAATATATTTATTTGCTGAAGTATCTCATGAAAATTATATTCATAATAGCTACCATCTAAAAACACAAATGAGATACAAAAACAAAAATCCAGGAAAAGTGGGACTTAACCCACTTACATGAGTAAAACTTTCCCAAGAAACCGTGAGTTGTGAGTTGTCTTTTATAGTGTTTATGAAGTCCAGGATGTGGGAAAGAAATTAATCTGCTGTTTTTATGTTGGAGGATTCAAATCTGAATACAGAGTTTTAGAGAAAGGAAAAGTTTATTCATCTAAGAAATTTTCAGTACTGTCTGAATTGTCGCTCTCAAGTGCTCACATATAAGATCCTGTGGTTACTCGTAATCTATTATCACTATAAACATTATTTCCTTCCTTATTTTCTGTCTTCTCAGTGCAAGTTCTCAAGCACAGAGAAGGTATTGTTTATCACTTTGTGCTTACGATGATGCTTGGCAAATAATAGACATCAATGAACATATTTATCAAGCAAATGAGTGATGAAAATCATCTTACCTTCGCAAAACCACCAATATATAGAGTTGTTATTTAGTGCAGTGGATAGATTATTGGATATTTTTTATTTTCAACAAATGTATTTTCACTTTATTTTCAGTAGCTGACTTAGAAGTGATTTTCATGAAGATGTCAAAAGTGTGAAAAATGTGACATGCAGGTTAAATCAAAGTTAATATATTGAGAAAATATGGACAAGAGATTAAATAAAAGTGGAAAAAGAGAGACATTTTTCATTAAGTAGCTAATGAATCCATTGAATTGTATGTGGACAGTTAGTAAAATCATATGTTGTTAGTAGTCATGTTAGTTTGAGATAATGTTACTTATCAACCCTGAGGATTCTACATATCTAGGTCTTGTCCAGAAACAAGAACTACCCCAAGGGTAACTAGTACTAAGGCAAAGAGGAAAGAGCCTAGCGAAGAAATACTTGGGTGATAGCTTGGAGGTTAGACTAAGCATTAACTCAGAACCTTTGTGTTTGTGATCTGGCAAAGATTTTTTTTTGTGCTAGATACCACAGCTCTAAGGTCTCGTGCCACATTAACTTAAGAATATGGAGAGGACATCTCTTTCTTAAATATAGAAAAGGCCTTGATTCCTTCTTATTTGATAGTCTCATAGAATGATAAAAGGAGAATTTGATGATATATTCTAAGGCAGTGGTTCTCAGCTGAGAGTGATTTTGCCCCCTGAAGGGACATTTGGCAATATTTGGAGACATTTTTGATGGTCATAACTGGGAAGGTAGAGGCCAAAAATGCTGCTAAATATTTTACAACGCATGGGCCAGGACCGCACTCCCAACATCAAAGTATCTTGCCCAAAATGCCGATAGTGCTAATGTTAAGAAAATGTGTTCAAAGGTACATGTCTAAAAAAATAAAAAAATAAAAAAATAAAAAAACAAAACAAAACAAAAAAAAAAACAAAGGTACATGTCTAAATATAGCTGATTATGTAAATTACATAGCATCTAGCAGCTATTATTATCCATATGAACCTAACAATAATAATTTAAATAATATTTCCTTATCTGCATGTAGAATATAGCTGCTTCCCTTATCTAAGTGGTTTGAATCAAACTAGTTAAGTCAATTGCTCTATGAAGACATGGCTTTAAAGGTGGTGTTACTACACCTACAGCTGCATACTTGTTAAATTGTCATCCTGCCAATGTCTTCTTTTGAAAATAAAACAAAAATCTGTTTTTGGCTTTTGGGTCCCTGCCAACAATATAATCTTGATTAAACTAGCAGCTTTTTTTCTCCTCAAAATAAGACTGAATGTTTTTATGCAGTTGAGAGTGAATCACCTTAGGGATTAGTCATGAAAAAAAAAATACATATTATAAGCTCTTTAAAGTTAAAGAGTAGTGTTAAATATATAGCAGCTTGCAGTTCCACCCACCTTGTTGTTAGTAAAGATAGAAAGACGTTTAAAAAGCACGAGGTAATAAACACCACCTGCTTTTAAAGTACAGGGATCCTGACATTTGCATTTCTGTTTGTACTTAAAGTCTGATATTCACATCGAATTATGCTGGTATTTGAAAACAGATTCACTTTTAATATAGTGTATCAGCTGCAAAATGTGAATAAATAGGATATTACCTATATATTTTCATACACCTAGTAAATACCTGCAAAATTAAATACCAAAATATTAAAACTAGATATCTCACAATGACAGAATTGTGGCTGATTTTTAAACATTAAAATGTCAATAGTTAATAAATATTTAATGTAGTAAATTAGCAGGAACCCTCTTATAAAAAGCTTAGTGTAGCCAGTAAACTCAGATCATTAGGATGATGATTTATAAATTGAAAATTCATTACAATATATATTTTTAATCTGCTTCTTTCACTTAAAAAATATCATGAATATTTATCCCTCTCTTTCTCTCTCTCTACACCTCATATGGCCTCACACACTTGAGACATACACAGAAATACAAATATTAAGTGCTGCATGGATACATTCTACTAATGGACACAATAGTTTATTGAGCTGGTCCCTTATTATTGGATATTTTTGTAGTTTCCAAACTTCTTGCTCAGATATAAAGCTTCAAGTAATATATCATCTATCTATCTATCTATCTATCTATCTATCTATCTATCATCTATCTATCTATCTATCTATCTATCCATTTATAAAGTCTTTATATGTTTTCTCGATAATTTCTTTAGGATAAATTCCTGAAAGTATGCAGCTGATCAAAGGAAAATATTTTGAAAGGTTTCTGGTACACAGTGCCAAATTGCCCTCCTGAAATGTTCACGTTTCCTGAAATTTAAATTTCTATGGTCAACCTATGAAAGAACCCACTTTTCCTTATCATCACCAAGACACATATGATTTTCATATGTCAGATAACTGATTATAATATAATATAAAATATATTTATATATAAAATATGTATATATTTATATATATAAAATATTTGACTCTAAATACTCTTAAAGTTTTTGGGTTTTTTTACGATTTTATTTAATTATTCATGAGAGACACAGAGAGAGAAGCAGGAACATAGACATAGGGAGAAGCTCCCAGGACCCCGAGATCACAACATGAGCAAAAGTCAGACATTCAACCACTGAGGCCCCCAGGTACCCTACTCTTAAAATTTTTATTCAAATGAAGAATAAAATTATGTGTGTATCTCCCAATATAGTGTATAAATTCAATAAGGGTAGTAACTATGGCTTTCAAGGAATATAGCCATGACAATTATATCATTCTCCAGGTTCCTCCAGTTTTCTCAATAATCTTTTTTTTTATCTCATTCATCTGTTTCATATACAATTTTAAGTGACATTCAACATTCACAGATTCTAATGGATAGATGCACTTGTATATGAAATATCTAAGGACATGATTCTATTTTTCAAAGAAGATGATTAGCAAATAATTAAAAAAAAGGACACTATGTTCTGATATAAAAAAATGTGCTTTTCATTTGGGAGGAGGTGAAATACAACTGGGATTTATCTGAATAGATGACCATGAAAAGTAAAATTGAATTTACAAAAAAAGATAAAGACCAGAAGAAACAAACATAGGTATACATTTCTATTGATAAATTCAAATATACTCCTACATTAAAATAAGGCAACATATTTTTTTTTTACAAATGAGGCTTTTCATTTGTTCATCATGAAACACGAAGCAACAATACAGAAGTCATGTTTATGAATGCTCAGACTTTTCAGAAGTCTGAATTCTTAATTTCCATAAAATCCCATTAATTTCATTGTATCTGAATCCTCTATTAGGCTATTTGCCTAATAGACTACGGCACCTTTATTGCCAAGTAGTTGTTCCAACATTGTTTCAAATACACAACAATTTTCTAACATAGGTTGCCAAGCTTTCTCATTTCATCCATCTCTGCACTTTTCTGCAGCTTTAACAAATCTCTTAGAATATTAAGCTCTCACTCTTTTCAATAAGACTATAGAGCTATATCTGTATCAATTTAACCAGACATAATCATCATCATCACATTTATGCTCTGCTTTATAATTAATTAAGTGATTTCATATACTTTGATTCATTGAATCACCAAAGTAACTATGGGAGGCAAGTTTCTTGCTCTATTACATTTTCCCTATGCAAATAAAACTAAGGCTAAAGAGGTGAAATTACTCATTCAAATTCACATGGGTGTTAAATTCAGCATCATATACTATCTCTTGTTTACATAAATCCTATCCTAGTTTACTTCTGTGTACATGCAAGAAAAAATTCAATATTACAAATTTCTATTACTGTTTCTACTTTATATAACTGATTATGTGTGTGAAATAAACTATTAAAATTGTTTTCAGTGTTTTAACATGAGAATCAGCTCTGTACTCATCTCCTACCATCATCTTTCCTTCTAATATTATCTATAAAACTGGAATAATCAGGAATGGCATTAGCCATCTAATACATTCAACAGTCTTGTCATATTCATTTGACATGAAATTGATCTGGCGAGTTGATGATCACTCCATTCCCAGAGTCACTGTGAATAGAGAATCCATTGTTTCATGGTTGAATATGATTAATGGCATCAATGTGACTCATTGTTTCATCAATATGATATAAACAATGAGTTGATGCAGTCAATTGAACAAACAAACAAAAAATGTCAATCTACTTTTTTATCAACTAAACCAAACAACAGGTTGACTGCACTATTAACTTTTCAAACAATTGCTTGAAATCATGTTGGACATCCCTTAATTTGGGGTTCTTATACTTGAAACACCCTTTGTTCACATCTAATATAAAGACATTTTTAGGATGTGCATCGTAGTATTGAATATTTTATTTATATAAACCTCTAAAACTTATCTTATTTTTTAAAGATTTTATTTATTTATTTATTCATGAGAGACACAGAGAGAGAGGCAGAGACATAGGCAGAGGAAGAAGCAGGCTGTAAAACTTATTTTTGATCATTCTGAATCTTATATATGTCATATTTCTAGTGACATTTCTTTATCTCAATAACTTAATATCCTTGTGCACAAAACTAGTATGTGTATATGTGTACGTGGGGATAGAGATACATATAAATAATATTTATTTATTATTTATTTTAAAATTAAGTATACCTTATTAATCACAAAATATTTTTATAAAAAAATGAGTCAGAAAAAAAGAGAATAGTATTTTTGTCAGAGTTTTAGTTGCTTCTTAGATTATGGGCAATTCCTGAGGGTAAGGAACGTGAAAAGAGAACATAAACACACAAATGTCAATCACTGAAAGTAAACTTAAGATTTTATAGTAAAACCATACCATAGCTTCTCACAAGCGTCCATCTGCAAACATATATCTGGGTTCTATTTTTTCCACCTCTTCACTTACTTCAGGAATGCAAGATGGCTCATTTCAATGAAATTGAAAGAAAAAAAGATAAAATGAATGCTATTGCAAATAAGGAACTCTAATCAGGGAAAGGGTCAAGATGGTATCAAGGACAGGCTATTTTTGTAACATAAAAAGCACTCTGATGTACATTTAAGGTAACCAGCCATTTTACATGTATTGTCATCTATTTGTCCGTATTATCAATATATTCGACTTACGCTCATCTCTGTAATGCATTCATTTCCAACTTTATTGTTTTAAATTACCAGTATTATCCAGCAATCCTGATGCTCTTTGTGGTAATCCTTCCCTTCTGCAGAAAGGTCAAATAATGGTTCACTCTGAGTTATCCATCATCCCACCCCAGCCTACCTTCAGTGGTCCTGTGTTACATTTATACTGTTTATAGGAAGGAGTTACACTAATGTGAATTCTATTTTACATATTCTTTAATTGGTTTGTCATAAACTTCTCTGTTCCAGGAGTGACTGCTAAAAGAGATTTGTCAAAAAGGCAATCAAAACGAGGGAGAAATGTGAGAAACAATACAGCTTTCCCACAACTGTAAATATCTGTTGTCTCCAACACCTCATATATTTTAGATAGACTAGCCCTCTGTTTTAGACTAGACTAGCCTAGTCCCCTGAAGTCATCTCTGTTTTATTGATAACTAGCTGCTTAACCCTTGGATTACTTTGATATTATTTTAAATATACCCAGCTCTGTCCGAAAAGTTCCTACATTATTTTCAACATATACTTTAGGTACTAAAGAACTGGTTTCAACATTTAAATCGATTACTCAGCATACCTATGTGTCATATTCTTGGTGCTTTTCTCTGACAGATTGTGTTACTGGCAAATGCCACCTACTATATAATTCACTGTGCTTCACAGTGAGTATAAAGAGATACTAAATAGTGAATAATTCATCTTAAATATTTTTGTATGGCCTTGTTTACTAGAAAAACTTGTCTACAGTGAAGAATATCATGTAATCTGTTGAAACTGTAACTAATCAATGGTAATACCATTACACAGCTGACAACCACACATAGAATCAACAGTCTTGGTAACATTTACAATTGAATTTTTGTGAGTGCGTGTTAATATTTCTACAAATAGTTCAGAAGCACCCAAAATATTTGTCATGCTAGTTTAGCAAAAGCTAATTTTGTACAGTGGCAAAATAGAAACTATTGAGGTTTATTTGAGAAATGATTATGCTGTGTTGAAAACCTAAAGGAACGCAGCAGGTTTTTTTCTTTCTTTCTTTCTTTCTTTTTTAATTTATTTAATAAAATAAATTACAAGAAGTACAAAGAAAATAAAGAATGTGAGGGGACTTGCCAAAGTAGAAGATTCAAGTAACAATATATATAGGGATATTACAACTATAATGGTATATGTATCTTATTATATATAAGCTAACACACAAGGCAATATCTTCTGTTTGGTTCCCACTGTCAGTTGTTTGCAGGAAGAACTAGAATCCTCTAGTGAGATTCTGAAACCCACATAACAAGCAAAGCTAACTTCATATGTAATTTCTGCTCTCTTTGTAAGACCATGCATCACGTTAGATCTGAAATTCTAATTCAAATTTCACTTTGAGTCATATGATTAGAGTCATGGTCTTAGTGTGAGTGGCAAACAGGAAGAATGCTAAAACTGAAAAACAATTGCAGTAGGGGATTCAGAAAAGCATTTTCATAAAATTATTATTCAGGAATAACTGATTTGTTCAAGGTGCCTCAACAGAAAACTAAAACAAAAATGTCCATGAAATGCTAAATTACTGGACTGTAATATTAAGGGGGATTTCAGCGAGGGGTACACAATAAGTTAACAAGGTATCAGTTTTATACCTAAAATTAGAATGTGTGTGATGACCCCATGAAAATAGCATAATGTGAAAACAATACAAATATTTGGAATAACAATGTAATTTGCTGGTCCCAGAAATTAATTTCCTTGAAAAAAGAAAATGTTAATTTTCCTTGGATGATTCTTTTTAATGTATATTGCATACCAGATAATTAAATATTTTATTTTAATGTACTGCTATGATAAATCTTGAAGAAAATATATTGGTGATTTTAACATATTTGGAAATAGATGAGGTTAAGCTGCACAATGACTTCTAATATTATCAGTACATTGGTCTTTTTCCTGCCATAACTTTTTAAAAGGAATGTACTTTTATTTGAAAAAAAAAAAAAGAACTTTGACTTACTTTTTTTTTAAAGATTTTATTTATTTATTCATGAGAGACACAGAGAGAGAGAGGCAGAGACATAGGCAGAGAGAGAAGTAGGCTCCATGCAGGGAGCCTGATGTGGGACTTGATCCTGAGACTCTGGGATCACAGCCTGAGCCAAAGGCAGGCGCTTAACCACTGAGACACCCTGGCATCCTTGACTTACTTTTTTGATTAATCAATAAAGTACAGGTCCTTAGAGAGGTGCTTCAATGGAACACCATGAGAAATTTTAAAAAGTGACTTTTTAAAATAATTTAAACATCTTTTTATAAGAATTTGAGTAATATGATGGATAGTTTGGCTTTTCAGCATACATAGTGAGATAAACATTTCTCCAATAACACAAGAAATTTCATCCCTGAGAGTACTATCTGATTTTACTTCTTCTTCTCAGATTTTCTCCAGTACAGAAATACATGAAAACATTAATGGCAAAAATGCAGTATTACATATTAAAGCCTATAGAATGTACAACACAAGAATGAATGCTCACTTAAACTATGGACTTCAGTTAATAATAATCAGTATTAGTTAATCAATTGTAAAATATAAACTATACTAGTGCAAAACATTAAAAATAGCAGAAATTGTAGGCAGTGAGACAGGAAGGATATTAGAACTCTGTTTTTACTATTGAAGCTTTTCTTTAAAACTGCTCTAACAATAAAATCTACTATTTAAAAGCATATAATATTACATTTTGAGAAAAATAATATACCTTCACTATTATTTTCACTATACATTGCTACATAATATTTATTACAAAGGTATGTTACCATTAATTTTTGACTTATTTTTTGTGTTTTCTTTTTTTAAAATAATAAATTTCTTCTTATTGGTGTTCAATTTGCCAACATACAGAATAATGCCCAGTGCTCATCCCGTCAAGTGCTCCCCTCAGTGCTCATCACCCATTCACCTCCACCCCCCGCCCTCCTCCCCTTCCACCACCCCTAGTTCGTCTCCCAGAGTTAGGAGTCTTCATGTTCTGTCTCCCTCTCTGACATTTCCTACCCATTTCTTCTCCCTTCCCTTCTATTCCCTTCCACTATTATTTATATTCCCCAAATGAATGAGTCTATATGTTTGTCCTTCTCCGATTGACTTACTGCACTCAGCATAATACCCTCCAGTTCCATCCTCGTTGAAGCAAATGGTGGGTATTTGTCATTTCTAATGGCTGAGGAATATTCCATTGTATACGTAAACCACATCTTTATCCATCCATCTTTCGATGGACACCGAGGCTCCTTCCACAGTTTGGCTATTGTGGACATTGCTGCTATAAACATCGGGGTGCAGGTGTCCCGGCGTTTCATTGCATCTGAATCTTTGGGGTAAATCCCCAGCAGTGCAATTGCTGGGTCATAGGGCAGGTCTATTTTTAACTCTGAGGAACCTCCACACAGTTTTCCAGAGTGGCTGCACCAGTTCACATTCCCACCAACAGTGTAAGAGGGTTCCCTTTTCTCCGCATCCTCTACAGCATGCGTTGTTTCCTGCCTTGTTAATTTTCCCCATTCTCACTGGTGTGAGGTGGGATCTCATTGTGGTTTTGATTTGTATTTTGTATTTCCCTGATGGCAAGTGATGCAGAGCATTTTCTCATGTGCATGTTGGCCATGCCTATGTCTTCCTCTGTGAGATTTCTGTTCATGTCTTTTGCCCATTTCGTGATTGGATTGTTTGTTTCTTTGGTGTTGAGTTTAATAAGTTCTTTATAGATCTTGGAAACGAGCCCTTTATCTGATACGTCATTTGCAAATATCTTCCCCCATTCTGTAGGTTGTCTTTTAGTTTTGTTGACTGTATCCTTTGCTGTGTAAAAGCTTCTTATCTTGACGAAGTCCCAATAGTTCATTTTTGCTTTTGTTTCTTTTGACTTCTGAAAGAAATTGAGGAAGACACAAAGAGATGGAAAAATATTCCATGTTCATGGATTGGCAGAATTAATAGTGTGAAAATGTCAACGTTACCCAGGGCAATTTACACGTTTAATGCAATCTCTATCAAAATACCATGGACTTTCTTCATAGAGTTAGAACAAAATATTTTAAGATTTGTGTGGAATCAGAAAAGACCCCGAATAACCAGGGGAATTTTAAAAAAGAAAACCATAGCTGGGGGCATCACAATGCCAGACTTCAGGTTGTACTACAAAGCTGTGGTCATCAAGACAGTGTGGTACTGGCACAAAAACAGACACATAGATCAATGGAACAGAATAAAGAATCCAGAAGTGGACCCTCAACTTTATGGTCAACTAATATTCGATAAAGGAGGAAAGACTATCCACTGGAAGAAAGACAGTCTCTTCAATAAATGGTGCTGGGAAAATTGGACATCCACATGTAGAAGAATGAAACTAGACCAGTCTCTTTCACCATACACAAATATAAAGTCAAAATGGATGAAAGATCTAAATGTGAGACAAGATTCCATCAAAATCCTAGAGGAGAACACAGGCAACACCCTTTTTGAACTCGGCCACAGTAACTTCTTTTTTGTTTTTTCTAATGAGAGTGAAAAATATATTAGTTTTGAGTTCCTAAATATTCTTAGCTTTAAATAGATTATAAAATGTTAACATAAAAGTTATCCTCTGATTAAATTTTAAAAGTAGTATTTAGTAAAAGAAATAGGAAGATATTCTCAAAAAAGTTGTTCATTTATTTTTTAAAAAGGCATTCCTTCAAATTTATGCCCAGATGCTAATATACAGTTTCCTTAGTTTCCACATTGCTACATGTGTATAGTGTGAATAAAATTGGTGCTTATGTTTATGGAATGTTTGAATCTATTTGATCAACGTAGTGATTGAAAGTTGCAAGTCAATGGAGTCATCAGAAAAACTATATGTGTACCCTGGTAGTGATGGGTCTTGCTTCAGATCTTCTCATATGTGCTATGGCTTCTGGTCACTTCCTTGATGCCTGACCCTGCAGGCCAGGCTGACTTGCCTTGGTCTGATTACTTCCTGATATCTGAAGTGTTCTTAAACAGCACAAATTTTCCCTTGGTAGGAATGAACAAACTGCATTTCTGCTGCTTTTGTTATTACTCTTTCCATTTTCCTCCTAATTCTATGTGGTTTATCTATGAAATACAGGGATTATTGAATTCAGCAACCCTACTATGCAGCTATATTGAAACTAATCCCCTAGACTAGAGATATACAAACTTGGTTGACCATCAAAATTCACTAGTTTTGAAGAAATACAGATTTTTATGTCCTATCCAACAACAAATTATTTCTGTAGGTGGCACTTAGAAACTTGTTTTAATATGATCACAATTAGAAAGCACTGCTTGAAAATGTAATCAGTTACAGTAAAAGGTGTGTGTGTGTGTGTGTACCCAAAAACTCTAATTAAATAAGCGTTCTATCTTATATCATTATTTCTTCTCTCCTAATACAAATATTTTCAAAGCAAATAACTGCTTTCATAGTCAGATGACCTAGTCTTCACTCATTTTGCTATTGTATAGTACAATTAATTATTAATTTTTGTTACTGCTACATGGCCAAATATACATAACACTAAAAGTACAAAGCATTCCTTTAGATCATGTCTTCAATCCTGATAAAGCCCACAATACAAGCAGAGGTCAACTTAAATGGCCCTACAGAGATCTTTCAACTTAACTCATCCTCTCAAAATCCCTCTTAACTGTTAAATTTTTTTAGATGTTGGAGATCCCTGGGTGGCTCAGCGGTTTAGCACCTGCCTTCGGCACAGGGCATGTTCCTGGGGTCCCAGGATTGAGTCCCACACCGGGCTCCCTGCGAGGAGCCTGCTTCTCCCTCTGCCTGTGTCTCTGCCTCTCTCTCTCTCTGTGTCTCTCATGAATAAATAAATAAAATCTTTAAAAATATATTATTTTAGATGTTTTAAACATAAATATAGATATTTTCTCAGGCAACTTACTCTCTCTTCTCCAACAAACCCCCTATGCTCATAATTATTGCTTTCTCTAACTGAAATGGTTAATGACTAATTGAAAGGGGAAAAAAAGGCAAAATCAGTATTTTTTACAAGTTCAAGACCAAATACATGAAATAATGAATTATGAGCACTGGACTCCCTCTTTTGGCACCTGTAACACCAATCTAACTCCTTTTCAATGAGCCCAGACACAATCTTACTTTGCATCAGAATATGGCAAAGAATGTCATAGAAGTTAAAATCATCTTGCCAATTATCATTCTGACAGAAAAATCAAAGCAAGTCTGATTGAAAAAAATTTGAAAAAATATTAAAAGATTATATTATGTTCAATAACAACAGTATGGCCAAGGTATTGAACTATCTGTTCACAAACATTATCAAATCTCTCACATATGTGTGAGATCCAGGTAAGTTCTCTAGCACAGAAAACACTAGATGCTGGTTTTACCTGGACATTTAATGTACATCGTGCCACATTAAATGCATACTGAACTTCATATGAAATAAGTTTGGGTGTTTCCAAATAAACTATCAATTTTTTGTTTAATTGACTACCAAATGACACAAAGTTTAAAAATATTTTGCAGCCACTAACTTATTAAATTCTTATAGACTCTAAATGGATTGAGTAGTCACGATATTGAAACAACCCAAAATACTTGCTTACCTAGGTTTTAAGAAAAGAGACATTCATTCCCACTAACATTTATTAAATCACCTCTAGAAATCTATCAACCCACCCGATGAATATTTTTTTCTTAAATTCCTTGTGTGTTTCCCAATTAGCAATCATACACTCATGGCGGCTTCCACATTTAGGAATATCCAATAATAAGCAGAAACCAAGGACTAAAGGGAAAAAAGAAAGAAAAAGCAACTGCAGCAATCCCATAGGTAATGGGCCACAAAACCCATAGGTGCAATACATAATGGCCATGGTGTCAGCAGCTCCAAGCCCTCTATTCTGATGAATAGAAAAAGCCAATCACATACTGTTTCCCAAAGCGATCCCAAGCAGCGTACGCGAAGCAATAGCTGCAAAATGGAGTCCCAACAGACTTATTCAAACATGTAAATTAACAGCATTGAAAAGCAATGTACAGTAATCAGGTCCCATTTAGTATTGTAACATCAGCTGGGACACAATAGCTGTCTGTGTATCCTGTAGACAGTTTGTATTGGTAATAGCTACCACATGAGTAATTCAGCACTTTAAACAAGTCAACCATTTAAGCTGTCCTACAAGTTAGGAGTGAAAAGCAAAGCTGGAACAAAGAGTAATAACAAGGAGCCATTAGCCTTGATAACACTAAGTCCACCCAAAAGCATATGTTCCCCCAAATGAGAGCAGATTGTAGGTCTCACCTGCATTTCAGATGTTGCTTCCTTAGCGTTCTACACATTTAAATAACTTAGTTCCCAAATATGTTTTTATGTAATTAAAAATACTAATCGTGGCAAGCCTTTTAAAATTCATTTTGTAGTTTTAAAATATCTTAATACTTCTTTAATAACTAGTTAAAAATAGTCATCTGATTACTGTTTCCAAGCTTGGTCCACTTTTGTTTTTCTTTTTTCTTTTTTTTTTTTTTTTTGTTTTAAGATTTTATTTATTTATTCATGGGAGGCACAGAGAAAGAAAGACGCCGAGACACAGGAAGAGGGAGAAGCAGGCTCCATGCAAGGAGCCTGATGCGGAACTCGAACCCGGGTCTCCAGGATTAGGCCTTGGGCCAAAGGCGGCGCTAAACCGCTGAGCCATCCGGGCTGCCCTTTGGTCCATTTTTCTAACTGCATAATAAACTTTAAGATTCGTAAATTAATGCACCCTGGCATTTTGTACCCACTTGTGATAAGGCCAGTGTTTGGGAGGTCTATGCTTCCCGGCGTAACCATGCATTTAAGCTTTGGAGAACCAGACTTAATCTGTTTCAACTTCTATAGTATGTTACTGGGATAGACGTATGGAGATGGTATTTTCATTCAATTTGCCAGATACTACAAAAGATCACATTTAAAGTGTTTGTAGGAGTCAGGTGCTTCTTTCCAAGGGAGGAAATCTTTCTAGATTTTCTAATTTATCCCTGATGTTAAATTATGTACTCTTGATTGCAGTGGAGCTAAACGAAGAACAGTTGCTTCACACTATTTGAAGATTATTATTCTATTTATCCTCAGCCTTCGCTCCTCAAGGCTAAATAATTTAAATCCCTTTAGTTTTTCTACATAAGTCTGTTTTTAAAGTGCTTCATCATTTTTGCGTCTGTCCTCTGAACCCTTTCTAATTTATTCATATCTTGCAGTTGCATTCGGATTTTAGTATGGCCTTTGCCCTGCAGCACTCCTGCCAGGTCACTATGGTCAGTGTTCTCTCTAATTTTTTCCAGCCATGTGTAGGCTGGGTGACAAGGGAGCTGCTGAGAGGGTTGGGTCAGGTCAGGGTGTCAGTGGGGTGACTGCCTCACCTGGATCTGATCGCTGGGACAAGAATGTGGACCAATAGAACCTCCTGAGGCTTCAGACCTGGTATAAATGATGTATGAGACTCTCTTACAGTCACTTCTGAGTTACCCCCAAGGGAGTGAAACTTCACCAACTGCTGTATGGATGTTCGATTTAAAGAATATAGTGACCCATAGGACTTCACAGATGTCAACCATCACAAAAATTCTTTAACTTATCCTTAACCTCACTATTAAACATTCAGCCTCCCGCTAAGCAGCCAGAAATATAGCTTTGAAGATTTTGCTTGTAATACATAACAGTTGGGGACTTTTCAGGTGTCTTTGTAGGGAAACAAGAAAATGCTCATTAATTTTAATTTTTCTAATGCCCTCTTCAGCTGTTTGATGAGTCAGGGTCAAAGCAATGAGCCATTTTTACATTATTTCACTCACTTGCCTTGAACCTCAAGATCTACAATCTTCTCTCTGTCAATATGTAGCCCAAAGCAGTTGAACAAATGGTATTAAAGCAAAGAGTCTGGTCTTTATCTGACTATAGATAGCCTAATGTTATCACATATTAAGGCAAGAAAAGGCATAGAATAGAGGTAAGCTTATTAAAACAGATATGTTACTGGAGGAATTGAGGGCAAGATTAAGAGTGAGTGCAGAAGAAAAAGAAAGATTCCAATAATAAAAAAGCCAAGACAAGCAGGCAAGAAGTAATCTGCGCCTAATTAAGCTTTGGGAATTGAGGGAAAGTACTTATACAGAATGTAAGTTTTAGGGAAAAAAAATGGCACAGTGAAGCAATATATGGTAGTTATGCAGATTGAAGTATATGGATGGATTGAAAATCAGGCTGAATATCATTGCATGAAACATAAGAGATATTGTGCCACTAACCAAAAATATTCAAATCAAAATGTTCAAACTAATTAAGAATATTTTGCTACTGTGGGATAAACTGGAAATTTTCTGAAGACTTTCACTTCTTCTAAGATGGTAAAAACTCTCTTTTGGTGCATTTGCTACCTGGGACATGGCCAACCAGTTTCTGGGCAAACACTTTAGATTTTTTTTTTTGTAATAATCCAATGGAACTGCATGCTGATGCTAACTTGTAAACATTAACAGCTGGAGAAAAGCTCAGAAATTTCTTTTCATAATATCAGCTGAAACATAATATATATTTATTTCTTTCATCTAGAACTCATATGTTCAATATCGTAATGTTAGATGAGGATATGATGAATGTAATGGAAAAAGAAAGAAGTAGAATTATATACGAAATGATCCAATTACAAGGGATTGTATCAGGGTCAAGATAGTTTCCATCTCTGGGAAATAAAAGTCAAAACAATTGTATAACAGCAACTCTAAAGGCCTTGCTCAGCATTAGATTAAAACTTGGTATCCCACTTGACTCATTTTATAAGATAATTAAATTAGATTCTAAACAATTGATCTAAACATTTTTTGTGTGAGAAGAACTGCACGTTCTATTTTCCTTTGCTTCCAATTATTTTTAATGTATAATTTTATTTTTCTACATTATATCTAATTTCATTATGAACATAAAAGCCTAATCATACCTGTACCTTTCTACTAATGGGAGGGAGAAAGAAATTTTAGAATAAGTTTCTTTGTTTTTGTTGTTGTTTTTAACAAGGCAATTTCTATCTTCTCACCCATTACAGGACATCTTAATTAGAGTAGATGGCAACATTATTTTTATACTTAAAGCTGTGCTAAAAACTATCATCCTTATTAGTCCACAAAGATTACTGGGCAGCATCCTAGTTCTTAATAAAACCAAGATGATTTGAGAAAATTGAAGCAAAATGTCGATGCAACACATGCTAATGTTCATTCTATAATAAATATATTAAAATTCTAATGGCTAGTAAATTGAGATATTTTATAGAATTTCTTCATGTTGGCACCTATGGTTTTCATGAATATTTACCTTACCCATATCTTTGAGTCCTTTAAAAACACTACAATGGAACTTCACTAGCTTTCATGAGAGAAGAAATAATTTGACAGTGACTATTTGATTAAAACATGCAGAATAGTAACTTTTTTTCAAAGTGTCACTAGATTAAAGTAAACTTATAGTCTTCAATATGAAAAAATATAGTGTTTCCATTTTAAAGGATTAAGAGGGATTAAGTCTGAAGTTCTGGTCCAGATGAATTACTCTTTAGTTAATCCCATATTCAAGCAAACTAATCAAGGGGTGGAGGGAAGGGAGTTCAACCAAATTGGAAGCAAAGTAACTTTTAAATTTTAATATACTTTATCTGATTAAAATGTAGTATGGCTATATGGATAAGCTTCATCTGATACTCATAATTTAAATATTTTATCTATTCCTTAGATTATTTTTTAAAAAATATGTTTAGAGTTTTGAAGAAGGATTCAGCCTATAAAGTGTTCTGAAGTTCTAACTCTCTTACCTGAACATACAGGAGTCTTCACGGTCTCACTCCTGCCAGTTCCCAGTTTAATGAACTACATTTTCAATAACAATACCAATTCCATTCTCTGCATGGGACGTCTCAAAACATTTTTCTGATCAATGCTTTTGTACATGCACTTCCATCTGGTTAGAACACATTTCTTTCTCCCTTGTTCACTCAGCAGATATCAACAGTATTTGCCAAAACTATCACCTTCTTCCATAATTCTTCCTGGAGTCCTAGATCTCTTGCAAGCTTAAGCTTATCACAATATATTCTTATAGTCTGCCAACAGTTATTACAAATTATTATTATTATTACTATTATTATTTCCCTAGTTGAGTGTCATTCATGGAGATCAGAGTCCATATCATACTTGTCCTTGAGCCTATAGGAAATAGCACATTGATTTGCTGAAGAACTAAATGAATAATTAAAGCTATATTCCTTAACTTTCACAAAAGGTCAAATGACAAAATAAGTTGAAAGCACATTGTGAAACACAGTAAAATATGTTCATTATAATAAATATATTTATTCATTTATACTCAGGGCAACTGTTTGAAATCTTCTTACTAGTTTGCTAAGATGTAATTTTGAGAATCTATTGTCCAAACAAACTACTGCTTGCTTTCTACCACAGACCCACAACGTGTATGGGATAATCAGATATCCCACCAGAATAATGGAGGTCATGCAATTATGCAACATTTGGAACTTTGAATGAAGCTGAAAAATCTCAAGAATATGAACGCAAAACGGAGATGTTAGGACCTGTGCGTTGGTAGGGTGGACTAAGAGCATATTCATTTTAAATTCTAAATATCACAGTAGGACACAGAGAAATATATAATTAAAATGCAATATAAGTTATATAAAAGCAACTATGTTACTTACAAAAATTAATATACAGAGATATATTCTTACTTAAATGAATAAAGATTACCACAATTATCATGTATCCATGTTGGAATAAAAAGCAACCGTAGAAGTCAAACTGTGACAGGTGCTACATTTTTTAGCAAACGAATGCAATGTACCCTCACACTGTGTATCTAAAGTAGTGATGACAGTAAACAAAATAGAAATGGATGGGAATTAATGAACATAGGAAACATAGACAGTCACACAATTTCCCTAGTGAAAATCTTTATGGCAACTACAACTTACCCGCTTTCTGCATGTGCCATAAATGTAGATCTATGTTTTCTCTGGGGTTTTGTATGCAGGCAGCACTTAATTTTTCTCTTTTCTTAATAACTATTTTCTTATATTTATCCTGCTTTATCATCTACTCCCCTCTGCATTACCTATTATCTTCCAGGATTACCCGACTACAAATCTATAATGACAGTTTACACCTTTCTTTTCTTACATGCTTCTGTAACCTTACAAAAACAGATAAGCAGATATCCTCATAAATAAATGAAATAATTATTTTTGGTTATTTGCTGATTACAAGTTCACAGGGAAAGCATACATAAAAATACCAGCTAGATATGGTTAAGTGTGTTTACTTGTTTTGGGTTAGCAGACATCCTTTCATCGGTATTTGTTGACATATTCTGCATTCCTTGGAATAGCTCTTGCAGATTCTTCCCTTCACAAAATCCCATCCACCCTCTTGTTACTTTTGACTCCTTTCCCTTAATTTCTTAATCTTAATTCTTCCTCCCATAAGTGGAAGGAATTTCAAGAAAGAAAAAGTGGATAACACTTCTACCCAGTGCTAGTTTGCCTAATTTCATTGTTGATATTTAAAGCATAAATGAACCTGGAGATGTACATTTTGGTTGAGTGATGAATGGATGAGGGTCAAAATTAATCTTCATATGAAACCCAAGCAGAAGACAAATAGCATCACACAAAGAACTCAGAGACCAAAGAATAAATGTGGTGTTATACAAAAGATAACAATAATTAATATTCTGTTATTACCATTATAGTTTATTATTTTTTGAAAATTTTGATATAATGGAGATACAATCGATTTTTAGATCAATTGGCTACTGGATTGCCTCTGTCTTCCCTATACTGAATATTTACAGTGCTAAATAAATGCATCCTTTCACAGGAGGACAGTTGTGAAACACATTATGTTTTTGGTTCGTTCAACCCAGACAGAGTACAGCTCATGGTAATATTATCATCAAAGCGGCAAAATGCCCTTTCTCTTTCATAGTATCTGATTTAAGGAAAGGCTATTTTCTTTAATGGTAGTAATACTCACACAGCAATTCCCACATTGACAAAATTATATTATCCAATTAATATTCTAGCTTCGAAAAGAATCACATGCCCTTCCCAAAGTTATTGAGCTAATGCGCTCTTTCCTAATATTTATATGAATTGTCAGCCTATTTTTTTATTTTCAATTTTTTGAGTTTATTATTAACATGTTTGATAGATAGAATTATCAGTGATTGAAGTCACAATTAATTACTGCAACATTTTACTGCTTTAGTAATAAATATACATCTAGGTTTCAATTGACTGATAGAATTTCAATATATAATGTAGACTGGGAGGGTTTTTTTCCTGTAACTGAAATCTATATTTGAAATGAATATTCAAATATTACAGTAAGTTTGAACACTGGCAGGCTTTGTTTTAGTCACTGGCATTGTAATGCTAGGTTACATGATGATAAGGAGGAGTTATCCTAGTTCTCTCTCTCTCTCTCTCCCCACCCCCGCCCCCGCAATGCTCCCACACAGGGTCAGTCAAACAGGCAGTCAAAGGCTGAGATCAAAGTTAAAGAAGCATAGTTGCTCATCAATATCTCTAATGTGCCTATCTCACCAGTACCTTCATCCCTGGACAATTAAAACAAAACAAAACAAAATCACTCCCATTCAGGCTTTGCTTTGAAGGAAACAGCAGAAAATCTTGCAATACAATAGCAACTGCCCCTACCTTACTGTTCTCTATTCGCCCATATACATTTCCTCATTTTCACTTTTTCTCTTTTTTTACTTTCATCTCTAGTAGAAAGGAATGACTACCTTTTAGCTTACTAAAAGTATCCCAAAAGCCATTTCTCCTCTGTGTGTATGCCTGTGTGGATAAATATTGTTCCTTCTACCTTTTGTGGCATTACCCTTACCCTTTCTGCCAAATCAATTTTATATCTTTCTAAAAAACATAAAACCAAATCACCCCTATAGTATAAATGACTTTTGTTGAACTTCACACTCCCTGAAGTCACTATTCCCAATCTTTTGCCTTTGCCAAACTTTTTGCTAAAAATTGTTTTCATCTGTTATCTCCAGTTCATTACCTATTTGCTTAGTAAAAATAGTATATAGAAATTAGCTTCTCCACTCTGAAAGATAGCTCTTTATCTAAAAAAAATACTCACCCAAATACATATTTATAATCTTGCGTGAATGCATATATGTGATTATTACCATACTGACTCTTTTAGTTCAATCTTTTGATACATTTTCCCTTTCAGTTTGCTACTCCCATAGTCCATGCTGCTATTTACTACATATATTCATCTGAATTATTTCTCTGTGGTCATATAATATTCTCTATCCCACTTTTTCTCTCTGACCCCCTTTCTCTCACATGTGCACATTCACAAGCACATACACACAACTAAACAGATCTACACATATATTTAATGTTTTATTTAGGGACTGCTTCCTTTAAAAGCATCCATTATCATAACATCCATTATCATAACATCCATATATGTCATATATGTCTTGCTTTTCTCAGGCAAAAAAAATCCATACGTAAATTTTCCTACCTCTATATCTATAACTCATTCCTGTTAATGTCGATGTAGTATACTACATTTTATGCATACCCTGATTCATTAACTGTTCTCCTGCAGATGGGGGTTCACGTGATTTCTCTTTTTATTTCCCTGCCATTATCAATCATGCTGCAATAAACATCGTTGTACATATACCCTTAGGCTTTGGTGTTTTTATTTTGAGTGATATCCAAGTATTTAGCAAGTCTTGTGTGTGAGCAACAGCCACAGCAATAGACACTAATGGTAAGACCTCACTGGAGTGAAATAACTTCCTATCTATGGAATAGATTTGCATAAGTTGGCTCGCTGGATCAAAGGGTAGGTGCATTTGTAATTCTGTTAAATGTTTCCAAATTGCTTTCCATAAAGGCTACAATAATTCATTTTTCTTTCAAGAATCAAAGAGAGTACTGTTTTCTCAACATTTCTACTCTCAGTGAATGATACCGTTTTTCATAAACATTTGAGTCTGGTATGTATTATGTCATTACATTGTTGCTTTAATTTGCATTCTCATTATCACTAATGTGTTTTAACTTTCCTTCTCACTCTCTTTTTCTTTCCTTTCTGTCCCACCTCCCTTTATTGTGGCTCCTGTCTTTTTCTCTCTTCTGTTTTTGACACCCTGAATTTGTTTTTCTGAAAATGACTGTTTTATGTTTCCCCCCATTTATAGTATTTGGTTGGTTGATTTATCCCCTTCTCCTCATATCATAAAAGTTTTGAGTAATATATTATTCTATGCCTTCAATTGGTTTTTCCAAATAAATTAAGCATCTATTGTCTCTTTGGTATACTTTGGTATATGATTTGTTAAAATTTTAGAATTAATTAATTCTAAAAATTTTTTGATAACTTATAAGTTTCCCAGTGTATTATTCTGCTTTGTCTGTGTAACAAAATGCTATAGATTGGAAGTTTTAGACAATAGCATTTATATTTCCCAGTTTTACAGGCTGGGAAGTCCAAGATCAAGATGCTGATAGAATCAGGGACTGGTGAGAGTCCTCTTCCTGGCTTGCAGATGCCTATCTTTTCACTTTCTTCACATGGTACTTCATAGCATTCTGCTCCTGCTCCTGGTACCCCCAAATTCATGCTCTTCTCACATGCAAAATACATTTATACCATCTCAATAGCCCATAAGTCTTAACTCATTTCAGCATCAACTCTAAAGTCTAAATTCCAGGGGTGTCTGGGTGGCTCATTTAGTTAAGCATCTATCTTCAACTTGGGTCATGATCTGAGGATGGCCCCATTGGGTTATCGGCCTCATTGGGTGAGTCTGCTTCTTCCCTTCCTCTCTCTCTGTGATCTCTCTCACTCTCTCTCTCTCTCTCTCTCTCTCTCTCTCTCTCTGTCTCTCTCTTAATTCCAAAGTTTCTAAACATCATTTAAATCAGATATGACTGAGACTGAAGGTATGGCTCATCCTGAGGTATGTCCCAACCACAATGATGGGACCGGCATAGAATAGACATTCATAAGAGAGAAATTAGAAGAAAAAAAGGGGTGATGGGGTCCCAAGAAAGTCTAAAGCCAAGCAAAGAAAATATCTTTAGCTCTTGAGGCTTGAGAAAATTCCTCTTTGGTTTGATGTTTTGTCTTCCTGACTCTCGGAGTGGCAGTCCTACCTCTGTTGGGCAGTGGTCATGCGCTGCACAGGGTTTGGTGGAAGACAGGGATAAGAGAATAAGCAGGTGGGAGGGTGAGGAGTGGAGGGGAGTTATGCTCCCCTCTCAGACTCTGATGTGATGCTTCATGCCCTGAAGATCCCTGGAAAACCCTACCCTTAAGTCTTGGAGGCTACTGCAGAAACCAACGGGATGCCACCTATTTGAAATCATGGAGGTAGTTCTGATGATCTCTGAATTACTTCTCCAGGTCATTCTTTCATTCTTCCTATGTCTTGAAAAATAGTGCACATTTACAGTCAAATGGCCCTATCGTCTGGTCCTGGAGGATTCAATAATTTTGATGGTCTTCCTTCATTTTACCTAGTGTCCATCTCCTTCCATAAAACCAGCAGTGTTTCTGCTGGTATGGCTGATTAGGTCCACATTTTACATATTTATGAATCTCTTTATCAAATGATTGCCCAGCCATAACCTTGACATCTCCTTCCAAAAACACTTTCTTATTTTTTTGCAATGTGATGGACTGAGAATTTCCCAAATCTTTAAGTTCCACTTCTTAATTTCTTTTTTACTTAATTTCTTCATTTCTTTCTTCTCACCTAGTGCTATAAGCAGTTAAGAGAAACCCAAGCTACTCTTTCAACACTTTGCTAAGAACCCTTCTCAATTACATATCTAATTTCATCACTAGCAACTTTTATCTTCCACAAAACACTTGAACAGGAACACAGTTCAGCAAAGATCTCCATTGTCTTTTAACAAGTTTCCATTTCCATCTGAGATCTCATCAAAATAACTTTCCATCTATATTTATACAAACAAAATTTTATAAAATGATCCTGAATCCATGTCTATTTCAATAAAATGATCCTTTATCCATGTCTATTTCAAAACATTCGATTATTAATTGTAGTCATTTTTACTGATGTTTTCTGTGTTTTCTAGGTATATGATCATGATAACCACAATTAAAACCAAAACAAAAATTTCATGTTTTCCAATGTTTATATTGTCTTTCATGTACTTCCCTTATTAAATTTGATTCTTTTTGAAATCAAACTGGAACTTGATATATCAAATGAAATTCTAATAATTTCATTATGTCATTAAAATTTCATTAAGGTATACTGCCATATGATTCCACTCATATGTGGAATTTAAGAAACAAAACAAATAAACATAGGGGAAGAGAAGGAAAAATGAGTGAAAGGAAAACAGAGATGGGGCAAACCATAAGAGACTTTTGGCTGTGAGAAGCAAACTGAGGGATGCTAGAGAGGAAGTAGGTAGGAGGATGGGATAACTGGGTGATGAACATTGAGGAGGGCACTTGATGAGATGAGCATAGGGTATTGTATACAACTTAATATTCACTAAATTATACCCCTGAAACCAATAATAAAGTATATGTTATCTAAATTGAATTTAAATAATTTAAAAAAATTAAATTATAATGACAAAAATGCTTATCTCTGCCCTGTTCCTTATATTTAACTTATATGGTTTTAGGATTTTTCTGATTAAAATAACATTTGCTGTATTTTTCTGTAAACAGGGTTAATAATATTTAAGGAGTTTTCTTTTCGCCTTCGTCCCTTGCATCTAGAAACCACCCTGGTAACTTGAAATCAACTAAACAGAAGTAGTATGAGTAATGGCTTATAATAAAGCTCTAGCTTACTTTTTTATAAGAATACAGTATGTAATGTATATACAAAATATGTATTAATCAACTATCTATGTTATTGGTAAGGCTTCTGGTTGATATACGCTATTGGTAAAGTTTTGGAGAAGTCAAAAGTTATACACAAATTTTTGACTGTGAGGGAATCAGTACCCCTAATCCCCATTTTTTCACAGTTCAAAGGTACACACACACACACACACACACACACATCACATCTTCTATCCATTCAACCATCGATAGACATTTAGGTTGTTTCCATATCTTGGTATTGCAAATCAAGTAATGAACAACAACAAAAATGAGCAAAGGCTTCTTATATGGTGACTGGTCTTAAAAGGGTTACGGTGCTCAGTTTTTTCAAGTGTGACAGAAACGGTCTGCAATACAGTCCTAGAATTTCATAGATGCTTAGAGGCAGTGACAGTGTAGTTTTTAATTTGAAAGACCTTTCAGTTGCTGACATGTTTCCTGGTTATGTATCCTTGTACTCTGACTCTTCATTTTTTCTAGAGATGTACTATTTGTTATTCTTAAACAAATTTATTTCTTGTTTAAACCAGCCAGAAGGTGTTTTGAGGCTCATACCTCACAATTCTGTGACATAATAAGAAAAGGTGCAAATAACCCTGAAGGAAATGGGAATTTGGGATTGATTTTCTCAACTGGTTTGGACTAGAGGCAATAAGTATACAGTATTACTATGGTTTGAGTGAGTGTGTCATCCCAAAATTTGTATGTCAAAATCTTAAGGCCTAATGTGATGATATCAGGAGCTAAGGCCTTTGGGAAGTGATTAGGTCATGAATGTGAAGCCCTCCTGAATAAGATTACTGCCCTTATAAAGAGGCCCTAGAAGAGATGCCTAGATTCTTCTTCCCTATGAGGTTATAACAAAGGCCCAGAAGAGGGCCTTTACCTGAACATTTTGGCAACATGATCTTGAATCTCAGACTTCCAGCTTCCAGAACTGTGAGAAGTGAATTTCTAATGTTTATAAGATATCCAGTCAAGGTATTTTGTTATAACAGCCCAAACTGATTGAGACAGTACTGGAATGTGGGCTTAGCAGTCCTTGACTACAATGGCCATCCAGAAAATTTCCACTTTGCTTATTGAAATCAAAATTTTGGCTGCTAACAGAGACCGCTGTGAAGGATACAAGAAATATATATGGACCACGAGGTTGACCAGATATTTCAAATAGTGCTGAGTCATTTAAAAGACATGTTAAGTTTAGATTCAGATTTGTGGTTTCAGCAAAGCCAGACTTCCTTAAAATAATATATTCGTATCATTCAGTTATAGAGATAATATAACTAAAAATCACACACATAGTAGAACCTTTGGATTGCTGATTTCCAGTGCTTGAACTCAGGATTCCATGAGGTCTCAATATGAAAATTAAGGAGATTTTATAAGAAATTGAAGCACAAAATTGCAATGGGGAAAGTAAGAAGATGTAGGAGACTCAAAGGATTCTATACTTTTTTGGGGGCTCCCACCATCTCCTATCACTCAAGGTTGCTTCATTTTCTGAAAATTCCTGTAATAACTTTCCCTAAGGTGTCTTCCAAGGAAAATTAAGTTCTCATACACCCCTTCTCTAGTACTCATTTCTTTTAGCTCCTGAGATCCAATTACACAATCAAACCCAAGAACAAGACTTATACATCAAATAGAATCTTAAGTATTTCTTTATTTAATATCTGTCTTGACTTTGGAAATATATATAGGAATGAATATAACTAGAGCAGGAACAGGGAGAGAAAAACACAACTGTAGATTGGTCTAAACTTTCCACTATGTTTTCACTTAAGAGTCTTTGGATTCAATGAATGATCTTGAGTAGCTATGAGTGGTTCTAATTTCTGCTGACTTTGATAACTGGCACATATTATCAATGGTGTTCTAAATTAAATGGAATTGATATGCTCAGAACTTTGTGTTATAATCTAAAGAAGGACTCCAAACACTTCGAAATGCTGAAGTGGATCACTTTTACATAACCTGTTTACTCATCCCTTATTCAAGAACTTGAGAATGCCTTTCACCAAGACATTGGGACATACATGAGTGAGAAGAGCATGATTATGAAAGGTCCCAAATGATGGTCCTCTGGGGACCTGGGGTACAAGTTAAGGCCAGCTCCTGAACAGTTTTCTCATTATAATGTGGATACTGAAATCTTGAAGCTATAGAGGCCAGTAGCAACACCTAATTCCCAGAAGAAATAAAAATGCTACTAATGGATTTGGTATCATGGTTACGGACAAAACCAGAATAGTTTAATCCTTAGGGAATGTTTGGCAGTCACTGATCAATGCGCAGTGCCTAGTACAGAGATCGATGGGCAGTCCATTAAGGTCTTACATGAACTGTATTTAAAAAAAAAAAAAAGTCAAGTTCATATAGCTAGAGTTCCAAGATGACTACCATGCAAAACTGATTTCTCTCGCCAAGATGCTAATCCCACTCTGCTTCCCCCCTCTGCCCCCCTTGCCCTCAGTTAGATGAAATCTTAGAACAGTTTCACTTTTTCAGCATCTTTTCTTTCCCTTCTCCAAACAAGTCTTAGGTTTTGCTGATAAGGTTTATTACTTTCAGTTATAGAATGTTATACAATTTCTTTTCTAATATTTTATGCCTCTGTCAAGAAAACTTAGTTCACGTTTATAGAACATATTCTCATATTGGTATAATCAATATAAGGTCTTCCTCCTACATAACTTCTTGTCTTGTTATAACTTTTAATTTTTGAGGCAAGTGTTAAAATTTACCTCAAGGGAGCAATTGGGATTGGAATAATAATTATTTAGATGTCTTTCAAAATGATTTGTTTGATGAATTGATACCTTCCTCTAAACAAATAACTTGGTTCTTAAGTTAGAAAAATAAGTTCTGATAAAAATATAAATTCCTATTACATTTTTATTTTATAAAAAATATATGTTATCAATACTGCTAATGCCCCTTTTTAAGAAGAATTAATACTGAAAGTGATGGCCTTCTGGTTTGCTGCTGGGACCTTAATAAGCTTGCTTGCTTTAAAAATAAAGCTTGCTTTAAAAATTAAAGCTTGCTTTAAATAAATAAAGCTTGCTTTAAAAATTTCACAGGCCTGCTCAATCCTGGAAACAGAAACAGGAACCAAAACTATTGCAGAGTTCCCACTGAAGGAGTAAGGATTTGACATAGAGCTGTGAGAAGTCACAGGGGAGAGAGAAGACCGGACAGAAAAAAAAGGAGTGAAGGTTTTGTGCCTATGTGTGAAATACTACCAATTCTATTGTGTGAACTTCTCACTCCTCAAAAACAAACAAACAAAAATAGAAATGATTTTGTGCTGTCTATGGAAAATACCAAGTGGACTGGTTCTCTGTGTGTTATTATGAAGTGCACACAGACCAGGACTCAGTTTGCATTTGGATTATAAATGCATCTCTCTATAAATATGATTGTGTACTCATAAAACACCATATTTATATTGATATCTGTTCAATGATTTAAGCTCTTTGGCTTCCAATAAGTCAATTTTCAAATTTTAGTGATATAAAACACAATGTCACTAAAATAATTATTTATTATAAATTGGACTTTATTTTTAAGTACTTATATTTATTATAGAGATAATCCTAAATCGTTCCTACCATTTCAGAGTCTTAATGAGAATGCAGTGTTTAAAAAAATGAAAAAAAAAAAACAAATGAAAACAAGTAATTAAGCAAGAAGTATTCACAGCAGATAAGGTTGGCTGACTCACCTATTCAGGATCTGACCAAAATGATCACGTGATTCATCATTCTCCAGAAAGAGTTTTTCTGTCTCAGTTAATTTCCAATTCTACTGTAAGTATAGGACTGGGCTGCATAGGCCCAGTGCTTCCACAGTCTAGTGTCAGGAGTTGGTTGGACAGTTATGTAGTGAGAGCCAGGGTTCCCCCCAAAAATATGGAGTCAGGACAGATAAAACAAAACAGCACTATCATCTTGTTTTGCAGCTTAGACAGGAACACACTAGCATTCTGCTTCATAGCCTTTGTAGAAATGACTTCTGCAAATCCCAAAATAAGACAATTAACCACAAGGCATTTGTCCCTATCATGAGGCAAGGGGCTGTTTGTTAAGACATAAGCCCTAAGCAAAAAGGACCATCAGCACAGAGACATTAACCTAATAGATAGACAGATATGTGATCAAAGCCCTGATTGACATGACTCAGCACACTCTGATTGCTTTAACATAGTTTCTCAAAAGAGCTCATAAAAACCCCTAAAGTTAGAAACTCCACAGATAACCATCTCAGGTCCTCTCTCTGTCCAGCAGCTTTGTACTATTGCTCAATAAACTAATAAACTTTGCTTTGCTGCCCACCATTTTTCCTCTGGTCTACCTCTTTGAAGTGGTGTGACCAAAACCCATGGGCACTGAAGGCAGAGAATTCCCACAGCATTAACACAGAGCGTATGGTAAAATTTGTTGGGATAATTTGAATGGTATCATCTGAATTTTATCAAGAGGGCACAGAGACAGGTATTTGCCTCTACATTAAATATATATATATATATATATATATATATATATATATATATATATATTGGAAGGACAGGCTTGAGCAACTTGTAATAACAGACTAAAGAGAAAGATCTGGAACAGCAGCTTCCAGGTGTGATGTTTCTTCCTGTGAGTTAGCTCAAGAGGTAGCTGCATAGATCTGAATTGGGTCACAGGATGCCCAGATTTCTAGTTAAACATTTCTGGGTGTGTCTGTGAGGGTGTTTCTGGAAGACATTAGTACTTGAATTGGCAGACTGAGCAAAGAAGTCCACCCTATTGTAGGTAGGCATCACCCAATCTCCTGAAGGACTGATTAGAACAAAAAGGTAGAGGAGGGTTGAATTCTCTCTTCCTGCCAGACTGGCTTATCTGAGACATTGTTCTTCATCTGACTTTGGACTGGGACTTATACCCCTGGTGCTACTGGTTCCCAGGCTTTTTGATTTGAACTGAAACCTATACACCACCAGCTTTCCTGTGTCTCTGGCTTATATACAGTAGATCCTGGGATTTGTCACCCTCCATCAGAACATAAGCCAGTTCTTTATAATCAGCCAGTTTCTCTCTCTCTCTTTTCCATTCTCTCTCCCTCTCTAATATATAGATAGATAGATGATAGATAGATAGATAGATAGATAGATGATAGATAGATAGATAGATAGATAATAGAGATAGTATAGATATATAGAGAGAGAGATAAATAGAAGCAATAGCATATATATATACACATATATACAATACATACATATATATGTATATGGAGAGAGAGAATGTGCTATTGTTTCTATTTTTCTGGAGAACTCTGACTAATCCAAATCATATTGTGTAACCACCCAATGAATCTGAGTCTAGAGTTGGTTAGAACAGAAGTCAAGGGGGCAGATAGTTCCCCCTTTCCCCAAGGAATGATATAGATTGTGTTCCTCAGAATTGGGGGGAAAGGAAATCTCCAAAGTGCCCACAGAATGGTCACATTAAATGGGAAAGGGGTGAGCCAGTGACCACTTAACAAACTAGAGGCTAGCACCAGTCAAATAAGATCTAATCACTCCTTGCCACAACCATAGAGAATATGAAAAGAAAACTTTTGTACTGCCAATCTGCAGAATATTACATTGGGCCCTTTCCAGTGATAGGAAATACTTTACATTAGATAAAAAAGTAAAATTTTGAAATTAGCTCAGACTAGGCTTTCTCAAACTGAATGTGGGTGTTTCATACCAAAAAGTGTACTGAAAAGCCATGGGACTACACAATATATCATCCAGAAACAAGTTTGAATGTAGCATTATAGTACTATTTCACCTCAATATTCATAGAGCAATATCCACAATAGCCAAACTATGGAAAGAGCCTAGATAATCCGTCGACAGATGAATGGATAAAGATGTGAGATGTGAGTATAATGAAAATACTACTTAGCCATCAAGAAAATGAAATCTTCTCATTTGCAACGACGTGGATGGAACTAGGGGATATTATGCTAAGCAAAATAAGTCAATCAGAGAAAGATAGTTATCATATGATCTTACTCATGTGTGGAATTTAAGAAACAAAACAAAGGATCATAGGGGAAGAGAAGAAAAATAAAACAAGAGGAAATCAGAGAGGGAGGTAAACCATAAGAGACTCTTAATTACAGGAAACAAACCGAGGGTTGCTGGAGGGGAGAGGTGAGGTGGATGGGGTAACTGGGTGACGGACTTTAAGGCGGCACGTGTTGTAATTAGCACTGGGTGTTGTTATGTAAGACCGATCGATCACCAAAACTCTACTTCTGAAACCAGTAATACTTCTATGTTAACTAACTGAATTTAAATTAAAAACAAAAAGAAAGTTACTATTTGAATTCTTTTGAGTTTTCCCCATTCGTAGAAGTTCAACAAGTGATTTTTCTTCTCATTCCCTTTCAAAATACTTACTAGGGAAATATTTACAAATGCATGAATGATCTTTGGGGTCTGAGACACATGCTTCTGGAGACCAGATATGTAAGGAAAAAGTAAAGTAGGGGTGGAATGGTATAAAGATGTGGTCAGTAAGAATCTCCAAAGTATAGTCACTTTTAGAGGTCACTAATTTTGTCCTGTGGTAGGGTAAATAAATTGGAATTTCCTATTTATGTTTCTGCAATAGTGTAAGGTTTTTGACTATAACATATTTCCTCCAAATGTGTCAAAGGATTAACTGGCTAAAGGTGACTGAAAAAGGGTGCTCCATGTGGATTTAGAGGAAAGCTAAAAGCCACTACTGCTTTTCTCTAGAATGTTATGCCTTTCTGTGCAGGCATCTTTGAATGATCAACAATGGGATAATTCGATTTCTGAATATAATATAAAAATTAATATGCTCATAAATTTGAGGAATTTTGAGGATGATGCTTATATAAAAGATTTCATTGATGCATTTTAGAAAGGAATTAAACATAGATATACAGATATAGGTATAGATATTCATATGTAAGTCTGCAGTCCTATGGTGTGTACATTTATGTATATAAATTTTTAATAACTGTACTCAAACTTCAAAGTAGTTTCTTTAAAGTATTAAAGATTGCTATTTCATAATTTTCTTTTTCTATATTCCTCTGCCTTTTCTTTAGAAAATATAATAAAATTTTGCCAAGAATCATTGAAAATTATTTTAAAGAAATTGGGGGACAACAGAATATAATATAAATGCATTTAATTTAGAATTAGAAAAGTTTGAAAGCATTATTAGTAAGGGCATAGTGTTAATTTTCCATTATTACAAAGTGGTAAATATTAATTATTTTGAGCTTTAACTTTAAATAGATTACATTCACTTCAAATATTGAATGAATTATCTAATTGCATTATTTCACATATTTTCCTCTAAAGTTTTTTTCTTTCATTTCTTGAAGACTTCTGTGAAGAAATGACCTATGACTGAATATCTACATTTTAGAATCAGGAAGTAAATGTGTGAGTAAACACTGAAACTCTCAAAGAATATCTATTTCATTGGTTCCCCTAAACTGCTTAGTTATTTATATAACTAATAGTCATTGGTTCTATAACTTGATTGCACATTAAAATTATTTAGGTACTTTTTAAAGATACAGATGCCCAGAACCTATCTTCATGTAAACGCTCTGGGATGAGACCAAGGAAATGAGTGTGTTCAAAACTTCTTCAGGTGTTCCTAACCTGTGACCACGAAATTAGAGTAAATCTGTAGGCTTTGCAGTTACCATTACTAATAGTTCTTATCTCTAGAGTTCACTCTTCTGCCTCAAAGAAACCCTTGTAGCCATTTATTAGGGAATAACTAATTTGTTTGTTTTTGTTATGGATTTTGTCCCTCAAGAGTGGTTTCCAACATATTTGCAAAAGTTGATTAATGAATATTGAAATGGAAAAAAATTGCTACATGAAACATTCTGATTTAGTTAATATGGGCTATGAAGAAGAGCTTTTGAAAGAGATTGTTGGATGATAAAAGTGACCAGGCAGCCCAGGTGGCTCAGCGGTTTAGCACCGCCTTCAGCCCAGGGCCTGATCCTGGAGAGCCAGGATCAAGTCCCAAGTCAGGCTCCCTGCATGGATCCTGCTTCTCCCTCTGCCTGTGTCTCTGCCTCTCTCTCTATCTTTCTGTGTCTCTCATGAATAAGTAAATAAATCTTTAAAAAAGAAAGTGACCCAAGAAAAATGTATTCAAGATTAATTACCCAAGGTAAGTCAATGAAACTGGGACTAGTGAAGGAAGATATGAATGAGAAGAAAAAAATAGGGTTCAGAAAGAGGAACTCCTTCCAAATACATTTGGGTCCATAACATATTTCAAATTCTACTTTGTAAAATGTCTTTTAGCTTTGTCTTAAGAGTATGTGGGCCCTTATCTTCCTTTTGTGTAAAGGATAGGTCATTCTCTTCTTGTTCGTTCTCTGTATAGGAATCTCATTGCAAAATTCAATCAGAATGATTGTACATACAAATAGCATCCTCATAGTTTTTTTGTGCAATGTGCTTTACTCACATAATTTTAGCTAACTCTAATCCATTTTTGAAGCCAAAAATGGACATGATATTTGATTCTTGGTAATTTAGAGGAAATCATCTGGAAATTACCAAAAAAAGAAAAAAAAAGGCATACTTGCAGTGTAATGATATTAAGAGTCATAAGAATGACAGAGCAAGGAAGACTAGAACATCATGTACAAAATGTGCAGGGCTCTAATTCCTTGTAAGTAAAAAATGCCAAGGACATGGGCAAAATGAGAGCAGTATGGTTAAGCTATGATCTGAATTGTGCCTGATAACCTTGCTTAAAATTTAAATTGAGCATACAGTGGGAACAACAGGAAATTGCCTGGGTTGGGTGATGGCCGAGGCCATCAGAGGAGACTAAATGAGTGGAAGTTCAACAAATTACTTCACTGAATAAAAGATGCCATGGCTGGTAAATGCCTTCCCCGACAGGGCAAAGAAATAGTTTCAACCATCACATAAAGGATAAGATAGGTATACTAATATAGAATGTAGAGGTTCTCAAATTAATAGTCACATGGTTTTAAAATATTTCTAAGTATTTTCAATGTCTAGAGTTCAAAGCTTATCATATCTTCTTAGAAAGGAAGTTTGGCGGGAACCCTGGGTGGTGCAGCAGTTTAGCGCCTGCCTTTGGCCCAGGGCGCGATCCTGGAGACCCGGGATCGAATCCCACGTCGGGCTCCCGGTGCACGGAGCCTGCTTCTCCCTCTGCCTGTGTCTCTGCCTCTCTCTCTCTCTCTGTGTGTGACTATCATAAATAAATTTAAAAAATTAAAAAAAAAAGGAAGTTTGGCAAATGTGTCCTCATTAAGGAAAAAAACTGTATCTGATAGAAATCCCATGAACACAGTCCACAGCAAAATAATATACTGGAGGGGCAGGGGGCAGTGGGGAGCAGAAACAAACTTCAGATATACTGACAGTTAAAGAGTTGTTTTCATAAATAAAAGGCCCAGAAAAATCAGTAAGTAATAGACACAAATAAGAGATTTATGAAAGAGAATGTGCAAATGGCATGGAAACAGCAAAAATTCAATAAATCACTGATAAACAAAATAAAGAAACTTCAAATAAAATGGCATTTTAATATATTTTTAAAGAAAACTGAAAGTATTCCTAATTCCTAGTGTCATATGGGAGAGAACAAAATGCTTAGGTGTAATAAAACCATTTAGATGTAGTTTTAAATGCCAGTTTGTATCTTTCAATTTAATTTATGGTATTTTCATATGACTAAAAATTTTTACTTTGACTTTTACTTTAATTGTGTCTGTCTTAGAATAAGTCATTTATAAAACTTGCTCATCTCACTAGCATTTTTCATCTATGTTTTCTTATAGTACTTTGCGCACATATGTTTCACATCGGCATTAAGATATCTTAATTCTCCTGCCTTTCTCAAATAAATAAACTCTTTAACATCTGAATTCAGGAATGAATAATCATCTCATGTAGAAAATAACTTTGTCAAAATACCCGGAAAAAAACAAATGAACTCCTACCAAGAATAAAGGAATCAGCTGACGGGTGTCAATGGATCTTGACAACAGCATTTAGCTCAGATAAACAGTTCACCCCTGAACTCTCATATATATATACACCATGTGCAAGTGGGTCTTGACATTCCACAGTTGATGATGTGAGTGACAGATGTGAGAACATAATCAGTTCTCATTCAAAATCATGAGCATAAGCTTGAAATACACACTTTAGAAGGCTCAGTTAATTTGCTAATGACTAGCTCCACTTGATTGTTTGAATGTTTGAACGTAATGAAGAAGATTTGTGGTATGTAGACCAGAAAGGAAATCTAAGGTAAAGGATTTTCAATCACACACCTTGAAAAGCTGTTAAATTCCTGAAAAAAAAATTAATTCTGACATGTCCAACTTTAAGAAATGTGAAAGTTACCCAATTCTCATAGCTTCACTAGAGTCAGTTTTGGTCAATATTAAGAAGTGGGTAGATGTTTTTCTTTGGATATCTTCTCTCCACTCTGTTGTTCTTTTCTTATTTCTCACAAGCACTGTACACTCTTATTCCATAGGATAATAATTTGATAAATTCATCCATACACTCTAAGATATTAAGGTCACCCTGTGGTATTTGCTTTTCAGAAGGGATCATATTAGAAAAAAAGAGATAGATTAATTTTAATATATATGAATGATTTTCCAACTGTGGGATTTAGATACCTTAGGCTAGATATAAAAAAAATACTCTAAAAAAATACATTATCTCTCTTGATGCTGGTGCATCTCCCATCCTTGTAATTCTCCTGTTTTCCAACTCAGTGAACTGCCATCATCACCCTTCTTGTTGTGTAGCTGAGTATCTCAAAGTCGCCCTTGACATCTTTTATTTGAATGTAACTCCAGGCTGTACTGATTTTTATCTCTCAAATATGTCTCACATAATTTCACCTCTACCCATCTCCACGCTTTTCACCTTTGTCCAGGCTACACATTTCCCCTTAGACTCACTAAATGAACAAGTTCATATTATTTGCAATAGCAAGTGAGCATCTTCAGCATAATTGAAGATAACGTTTGAAAGGGAAAAAAAAAAGTATTTTGAAGTAAGAAGTGCTTCAAGATTCCGGTAGTGTAAAGATTTGCCCAGTATCCTTGGATGTGTTAAACCTTCAGCACAAGGCTTCTTTTTAAGGTGTCAAAGGGGAGAAATATTTCAGGCAATAATTTGATAAATCTAATAAAACCACCTTTTTTATTTTGTGTCCACCTAATTAAAGCATCAACTAATCTAAGCAGAGAAGGGTTTTTAAAATCTAATTAAGTTTGCCTAAAGCCTTCTAAGAGAATTTATGATCCGCAAAATATTAGTCTAGTAGCCTGCAATTTGGTGGCATTTCTAATTGTTTTCCAAAGATCTTCTCATCCAAGCGATTAAGAAATATTTTATTTGATGCACTGCTCCCATCCCTGTGGCCAGGTGTAATCTCTGAAAATTTCATGGATTAATCATGTCTTCAGTTAGATCAAAACTTCTAAGGATTAGAATTTGAATTGCTTTAGAGTAATACTACGGAGCACAATATTATATAAAAATATACTTTTGAAAGCGTGTGTGTGTGTTTTACTTTCTCTTTCAATTCCCATAGTAACTCTTTACAACAAGGAGGTAGGTTGGTAGGAATGATTATAGCTCCCAGTTTATATATGAAGGAATTTGAGTCTTTGAGAAGTGTTTTTGTGTTTGTTTTTGGAGAGAGAGAGCATACAAGCAGGAGCGGGTATGGGGGTAGAGTGAAAGGAAGATAGAGAATCCCAAGCAGGCTCCACATGGAGCCAGATGCAGGGCTCCATCCTATGACCCAAAGATCATGACTTGAACCAAAATCAAGAGTCAGACATCCAATCAACTGAGCCACTAAGGCGCCCAGAGCAGTGTTTTGATTTGCCTTAGATCTTAGAACATGTGAGAGACATGACACCCAGAGGAAAATAAAGGGCCTAGTGAGCACAGACTTGCTAACAAAACACAATATAGGTGATATTTGGAGCTTAATGATTATGCAAGGCTTCAAATAAAGTTTCTTAAATCTAAGCCAAAATAAACCTAAGTACTAACAGAACAAATCAGAGAAACTTTGCTCTTGAGAGTGTATTTCAAAATGTTTTTTCAACATACAATAGTCCCTTCTTATCTGCAGGGGTAAGTTTTAAGACTCCCCCGTGGATGCCTGATTCATATATATTATACTTTTCCTATACAGACATACCTAGGATAAAGTTTAATTTACAAATTAAGCATAAGTAAGATATTAACAACTAGTAATAAAATAGAAAAAAATAATATATTATAATAAATGTTATGTGAATGTGTCTTTCTCGGTCTCAAAAATATCTTATTAAACTGTACTCACCCTTCTTCTTGTGATGATGTGGGATGATAAAATGCCCGGGTGATGATTTGAAGTGAGGTGAATGACACAGGCATTGTGACATAGCGTTAGGCTACTATTGACTTTCTGACAATTCATCCTCAGGAGGATCATCAGCTTCCAGATCACACAATTAACTGTGGGTACCTGAAACCAGCGAAAGCAAAAGTGCACATACGGGGGACTAACATATAGTTAAGTCTCCTGTGTGTGTGATGTTAGAAGTCATAAACCTAGCTGAGCAAACTTCAGTTTCTAATCCAGAAATACTGAATATCTCCACTAATTTCTGACAATTTAATTGTTTCTATGCTTGGTGTGCTTTGGGTCAACCAACACCATACTTAGTTTCTTGTATAAATACAAAAGCATAAAACTAGGCAGGACAAGAGTAGAGAAACATATCTTGTGACAGGAGAGATATTGGAGAGGTCCAAATGACAACTAAAACCAATTATCTGCTACATCAATTTAATTTGATTTGATAAAATCTGTAAAGGTTGCGCCAGGTACCATGGGGATGAGCAGTGAGTACAATATAATTGTTTCCTTCAGCAAATGACAATGCATAAGAAAGACAAACATGGGGTGAAATGAGTTAAGTTTTATAATAGAATTTTAAAAATTAATTTAAGTTCAATGAAATAAAAAGAGAAAACAATTCTGAGAAAGTAGTTAAGAGGGGGAGTGGCATTTGAATTCCAGTGAAGGTTGTGTATAGAGCTTTTCCAAGAAAAAAAAAAATAAATGACAAAGGCATTCTGAATCAGGAGATTGTGAGTCAATAACTATTTGAGGATCTCGAACATATTATGGCTTAATTTCAATATGTGTGGAGGAGTTTGATAGAGCACAAGACTGGAAAGTTAGTGTGGAGATAGATGACAAAAGCCTTAAATATGAGGCTACGGAATTAAGATTTCTCCCAAAAGGTCAAAGATTCATAAAGGGTTGTGATTTACATGTCAAGTCTGACTGATAGGGACTCCCAGACCCTGCTATTGAGAGGCACTTGGAGCACCATTGTGAGCCTAGTGATCTGTTTCGTCAGCAATGTCTTGCATGGGTAAAGGGGAGGTTGGGAAGGAAATTCGTGCCATGTCTCACCAGTTGGTTTATTCAACAGTCTGAATTAGATAGAGGGCGAACGTGAAGTGTTTTGTTTGCTTCCCATCACTGCCTAAAACCATGTTGTATCAGATCTCCCTTCCTTACTCTTACTAACCTCTGGATAAATCTTAGACTTGTCCAGGAGCCATTATAAGAATTGAGAGATCGTGTTCTCACTCAGTTTTAAAAGGCAAATCCAATCAATTCACTTTAATTGTCTATACATTTCAACATGTTTATTCATCTTTCTCCTACCTGATGGTTGGAGAACCATCCCTTTGGGTTGAGCCTTGCCAAGATTATTCAAACCAGCTCACTTCCGTGGACCACAGTTTTTGGTTGACAGGAAATTGACATATCTTTGTCACAATAAATACAGGGGTCATGAGGGCCTGTCTTATGGTTGCCTTTCTCTCAGAATTCTGCTTCTCTTGGGAATTTATTTCCCTTTGCTTAAATCAGATGAAGGTAAACCGGTCACTTTGCTCCCTCTTTTTCAGTTTGAATTACATTGTTAGCAGCTCTCACACAGGGACTTTGCCCAACTAGGCTGTTAAGAAGGTGAAAGTATGGCAGTGGGATGTGACACAGTGAAGAGTAAACAGCTCAGAAATAGGGTTTTACAAGCCAGCTGCCACTCAGGGCAGTGAGCCTTCGTCCCACCAGGTCAGCTCTGGGAGTCAGTGTAAAACCCATACCTCAGATTTATTAGACCCAAGAGGCATAGAAGCCAGGATATTTATACACCAACTCCTGTTAGTCATTGCTGAGTGCTATTCATGTAAGGGTGTAGTAATTCCCAGGCACTTTTGCCTGCTGTGTAAGTGGCAAAGCAATGTCCAGTGGCTCTCGGGCGAAGCAGTTAAGGTTCTGACAGTTGGAAATCCAGTGAGTAAACCCTCACTGTGGTGTAAGTGGTAATATGGAGAAGATCCCAATGACATCTGCTATACTGCCTAAGAAAGACATCTCAGGGCCTTTGGCTCAGGTCATGATCCCAGGGTCCTGGGATGCAGCCCCGCATCAAGCTCCCTGCTCAGCAAGGAGTCTCCTTCTCCCTCTCCCTCTGCCCCTTCCCACACTCATGTTCTCTCAAATAAATAAATAAAATCTTAAAAAAAAAAAAAAAAGACATCTCAAAGTCCATGAGGGACTGCCTTGGAGGCCCACTTCCCTGACTTGGGGAGCATTGCTCATGAAGAAATAAGGACAAGTCCAGGACAATCCTTCTGAGCTCTGTGACTCCTAAAATGTCTCCAGCTTCAATAATTTTTTTTCCTGTGAATTTCTATTCTTCTGCTTATATCAACTGGTAAAGTGACGGGCATGGAGCACTTTGGACCACATCTTATAAAGCCCTAACACTAATTGAAGGTTTGATTTATATAATGTCAGAGTACTTAGCTTCTACAAAAATATGTATTCGTGACACAGCTTTTTGTAATCACCGACCACTTTTGTATAATTTTTGTTCTGACTGTTTTAACAAAATATGCTTTTCATTTATATTCATAGTCAAGTACTATGGCCTTAAAAAAAGTCATTTCATTTCTAATTTCTAATAATTTCCTTTTAGGCTTCCAACATGTTAGACAAAGTCTTACAGAGAAGAAATGCAGATCTAATGAGTGGCAAATCTTTGAAAAATTAATTTTAAAAATTCTGATATTGCCTTATATTTCACCAAAAGTGACACAAGGAGAAAAGTGCAAATGCTATATTAATTCCAACTTGTGCTTTTTTTTTCTGATTTATAATCATTGAAATGCTTATAGCATCTTAAGTATAGAATTTAAAAATTGTTCACCCAGAATTATTTTCAATTTAAAAATGGAATGCTATTCAGAAAAGCTTTAACAACTTCGGTGTTACAGCTTACCTGGAGAAATTTTAGTTAAAGGTTTCATTTAAGCTCCATCAGCTGGGTATTTTTATATATAACTCAACACTTTTGTCCAACTCCTCTTCATTCACTCCCTAATGTTATATCTTACGTGATTATCTCCCACACTAAATTATAAGTTTCTTTAAGGACAGGGGTTGTCTTTTTTAATGTTAGATTATCAGCCTCCCTACCATCACCCCAAGACCAGTACTTGCAAATGCTTTGCCTAAAAGCTCTCTCTATATTACTTTTAGAACAAAAATAAAATCTGCAAGTTTGAAATACCATTTGTAGAGGATTTCATTTTAGCATCTTCATTCCTTTTTGCCCTTGAAACATTTGTGGAACATACAATGTAGCAAGCAGCTAATCATTATTAAATTGATAGGTATTCATTATAATCATTTTAATCCAGACATTATATGCTATTCTATATGCATGCCCTTGTAGGTTAACTTCATTTTGTGCTCTTAAAATGATTAACAGAGAAATACTCTGGTATGTACAAGTTTCAGCCTCTTTCCCATCAATAATACCCTTAATTGTGAAGTTCCAACAGGAGATAATGGTGGCCAGAAAAGATGCACTTTCTGGCACTTGTAATCGGCACTTTGCCCAATTGGGTCTATAATCTTGAGGGATTCCTCAAACGAAAGCATACCTTTCTTTCTCTTAACTTAGTATGTTTCATTGTGTAAATTTTGTTTGCCAAATATGGGTAATTGTATTGAGGTTATTTAATGTTACGAAGTGTTTGAAATGATTTCCTACTTTAAAATATTATTATTGTTATTATTAGTAGTAGTAATAGTATTGCTATTTAATCATCTTGTTTTCAAAGCAATAATTTATAACTCCACAAAAGAATGAATATTTCAAATGACCACTATGCACAACCTAGAAAACATAGGATATGCAGCTAAAAGCAGGCACTAGTCTGCTTAAATTGAAGGGGGGAAAAAAAAGGAAACAGTTATTAATGGGAGCTCACATTATTCAATACTTCTTTTGCACTAAGAATTTTTTAAGTAAATGGCATACAGTCTCTCATTAAATCTCCCAAACAAACTTATAGTGGAGATTCTATAATTCTTTTCATTTTACAGGTGAAGTAAGTCTCCACAGTTCAGGAATTTGACAAATGTCACTCAGTGAGCAGTAGAGACAAGATATCAGCATGGGTGTTCTGATGGCAGTGCCTGTGCTCTAAAACAGTCCTCTAAATTGTTTTACAGTGAAACAGACATGTTGCTGGAAAAGTCTATCATTGGATTTATGTTATGATTGAAAGAAATTAATCTTCCATTTGCTTATTTTTAACAAGTGTTAAGTCTGTTCTGTGACAAGTACATTATAATTAAATGATAGAAAATAACATTGCCTGCAGAAGTGACTCATGATTGACCTAGGATGGCTCTTAATGTTAAATCAGAGACAATGGACTTCCATCTATAGGTTACATTTGACTCTTGGACTCATTCCACTAACCCAGGGATTTCAAGCTCAATGGGACAATGACCCCCAGCCTTGAGAATAATTTTCTCCCTGGCAGGTTGCTGTGGCTACCTGATAAAGAGTTGGTCAGCTGAACATCTGGTCATTGCAGAGTTATGGACCTGGTTCAATACCTCCAAATTTTAAAGGAAAATCAGAGGTTGGTGTGTTAAACACCTTCATCTGTCTTCCTCTAGCATAACCGGCTTGAAATCTACTGAGTCTCTATGTCCTTTTACTCTCCTCCATGATTATTCTCTTCTTGCTCTCCTATCCTCATCATTCATAACTCTTTATTTTATTTCTCCTCTGCCTAGCATCTAGGTATCTCTTCTATTTTTTTATTCACTTTCCCACTAATTTTTATTGATAAATTGGCCTGTAAGTTTAAGGTGTACATTAAGATGGTTCAATTTAGATATACTGCAAAATGGTTACAGTGATAGATTCAGGTATGATAAGAAGAAAAGAGAAAAAAAATTACCTCATTGAAACAATAAACAGAAAAGAGAAAAATTATCCTGATGATGAGAACTTTTGGAGTCTATCCTCTTAAAAACTTTCCTAGATATCACTTAACTTTAGTCATCACATTGTACATTATATCCCTAGTATTTATTTGTCTTACAACTAGAAGTTTATACCTTTCTATCTGAAACACTACTTATTACTTTAAGAACCAGAAAAATAAAAGATAGTTTATTCCAACTCTAGAAAAAGAGCTAAATATAAATTTTAATGCATTTCTTCCCCTTAATTGCTAAAGTTCCAAGAAAGTTGGTATTTGAAGTACAGAAGAATCTTTTTTTTTGAAGTACAGAAGAATCTTATACTTGCCCTCTATATTGTTGAAATCTTCATAACATTTCCAAAAATACTTGACCCCAAATATTTTGTGATCATTAATGTTTGATCAATCAAAACATGGCCATGGTTTAGAAAGGTTTCTAAAAGAATGCACATAATAAAAGATGGTAAAATTGGTATGATACTGTATATGTGTCAGTTATCTAAGGCTGCATAACAAATCACAATGGATTTTCAAAAATTGAAAACTTTTAATACTCATAATTTCTGTAAGTCAGCAATTCAGTCAGGGTAAGCAAGGGACATTTCTCTCTCCCTCATGATATTTAGGCCTCAGCTGGCAGATATGAAGGTTGGGGCTGTAATCACCTGAGGGCTCACTTGCTCAAATGTCCAGTGACTTTTACTAACTGAGGATCTGTTTTTCTCTATACAGGCCTCTCTAAGAGGCTTCTCCCTGTGGTCTCTCTGGGCTCCCCGAGCTGGTCTCCCCATGGTGCCTGACTGAGAGGGTAAACATCCTAAGGTGGAGCCAGGAAGAGTTATATCACCATTTATGACCTGATGCCTGAAGGCACATGGCATCCATCTCATCATTCCCGATTGGTGGAGGCAGCCCACAGTCCCAAACAGGTTCAAGAAGAGGGGAGATAAATTCTGTCTTTGGACTGGAAATGGCAAGTTTCTGGAGGGGCATACAGGACAAGAAATACTGTCCTATCATTTTGGGAAAAGATAATCTGTCCGAGGAATATTTTGTGTTCTCCATTTATATATGAACCATACACTGCAATACATTAACAGTTGTTTCTTCTATATCTGGGATGTATGCTCGAATTACTTTTCTTTGTATTTCACTATATCTTTCAAATATTCATTCAGAAATAGTGAACATGCATTACCTTTGTAATAGAAAAGGTGAAAAAGAACGAGGTGCTTCTATGCATTTTTTAAGCAACGAGAAAAGAAAAGAAAAGAAAAGCAAGAAAACAAAGCTCAGGATCAGGAAAGCAGTCCTTGTAACAACTGCATCTTGCTCTCTCATTGCCTCCCCATCTTGTCTTTACCTGGTACAGTTGCTACAGTTGGCCTAAGTTCCTTCGTACCTTCTGGCCTGAGTGTTTCCAAAGCATCTAAGGTTCTATTTCACACTTAACCACCTCTGCATCCACTCTCAGGGAGGAGAGAGAAAAACGGCTGGTGGAGATCCAGGTTTAAAGCACAAAGAACAAGTCATCCCTTGATACTTTCTATCAAAGCATCTCAGAAAAAAAAATCTGTAAACATTACTGAGAATAAATATGTATAAAAAGATTTTTCAAAGAGAAATATGTAAGCTACCTCCCTATTATTGTTAGCTATCCACTGTCACTTTCAGGTTTGGGGTTTGGAGTTTTGAGGGAAATTTTTATGGCCCCTAAAAGCCGTGATCATTCCCCTGACATACAATAAGTTCCAATGATGCAAAATATCTCCCAGTTTCTTTCTAGCTTGGAATTGATAATCTGATCATAAGAATGACTCCAACTCTTAAGTGTCTGTGTAATACTTTTCTATTCGGAAAGGATTTCTGCATGTAATTGTGTTTTCATAAACTCTAACGTGTAGGTAAGCTGTGTAGGGTAATGTCCTCTGTCTCCAGAGGGCAAAACATGGCTTTAAATGATTTTTCCATATTTTTACAAGGAAGTATAACTGAAAGGACAACAAAGGGAGTCTACTTTCTTTCACAGTGCCAAAGAAGAAAGGATTATTTTAGGTCTAAAATGGCTTTTTTCCTTCTTCTTCAAGACTTAATGAATGGCCAAGGGTAAAAGTGTAAAAGGTAGCATGTTGGCATATTCTCGTTACAGACCCCCAGGAATGAACACTCTTGAGAGGGCACCACAACGCCACTTTTCATGTTGCATGTGCCATCCGCATTAAAAGATCTTTGTTTGCAGTCTTGTGCCCGACTCCAAGAACTTGGAGTATGGATGCCTGTAACTATGGAGCTGTCACCTTCTGCACTTTGACCGGGCTGAGCACCCTGCACTAAGAAAGATCAGCTCAGGTGATTAATACCAGTGGAAACTGAACTGTTGTTCTCTAACTACTTGCTGAGGGGGTGGGACCCTTGGATCGCTAATTAACCATAATCATTATTAGGGTAGCTACTGCTTTAAAACTATTTCTAAGCTTCCCAGTTATTTTCAGGTTCTGTGTTCCCCTTCTCCTGCCCACTTGATTGGTTTTAAATTGCAACTGTCGACTACAGCTTTCTATAGCACTTACTCATGACTGCTCCAGCTTTCAACTTTCTCTTTCCATTCAAACAGCTAAATTGGAAGTGTATAGTGCTTGATTTATATTTAGATGTATTTTTTAAATGAAGAGTTAAAAGTTAAAAGTCTGCACAGCTGCAGGAAACATTATTGAAAGTCCTTTAAAACCATTATGTAGACTCACTCAAATGGCTGCTACAAATGCACATTATAAAATCGGCCTTTTAGCTGTTCGTATTTCATTGGAGTTTGTACTATTTTCCTTTGCTATTGTCAGTATTTAATGGTAATCATTTAGTATCATAAAGCTAGACATGTTTCTCTACATAAGAATAATAACGGCAAGTATAGAAAAAATAAGTGGGCAAGGAAAGAAGTTTTAAAATGTTGTGGAGGATTGAGGTTAAGGCATGCATCAAAATTAGTTTGCAGAAATATTGTAACAAACTTGCTTATACTATAAGTACATTTATCATTTTAAGAAAGTAGAAGTCCATATGGAGTGTGGATTCAGTTAGTCTCTGCAGTGTCTCAAGGGTGACACGACAGACCCAGATTCTTTCCATCTCTCAGCTCTGTCACTTTCAGCATCCAGTTTCAGGTAGGATCACTTCTCTTTGTAGGGTTAAGGTGGTAATTGGTATTTGCAAAGCTCCCAGGCTACTTGCTTCCTTTTACATAGTCAGCAGGAGGGAATAAGGGGTGGAAATAGGGAAGTGGAGGAGAGGGAGAAGAAGGAGCCTGGAGGATGAGAGGGAAAGAAGGAAGGGATGGAGGGAGCAAGCGAGGGAAAGAAAGAGAGAAAGAAAATGAGAGGAAGAAGGAGAGAAGGAGGGAATACAGAGAAAATGTGTAAGAGAAGACAGAAAAAAATCTCCCTAATGGACTGATAACTCTCAGGGAGGACATTGGGAATCATGTACTAATTGGCTCAATCAGATATTCTAACCAATTACAGGTGAGAGTGATGGTAAACTGTGATAAAATAAGGCATCAAATCAGGACCTCTCCCTGGAGCTATGTGTTAAGGCAGCTTTTATAGAGTCTCTTGGAGGACATGGGGACAAGGTCAACTCTTTTTTATTTTTTTAAGGTTTATTTATTTTTGAGAGAAAGAGGGAAAGGGAAAACACAAGCAGGAGGAGTAGACGGGGGCGGAGAGGATCGCAAGCAGACTCCAGCTGAGTGTGGAACCCAATAAGGGGCTCGATCTCACAACCTGAGATCATACCTGAGCAGAAACCAAGAGTTGAAGGTATAATCGACTGAGCCAACCAGTGTCCAAAGGTGAATTCTTAAACAAGGTTAAGATTCTTCTAAAAAGAAAGATGAGGAAATAGATACGGCCAAGGTAGCTACCAGTGTTTGCTATCTGTAGGCAAGGTTAGAAATCATATAATAAAATTTAGACACATACAAAAGAACTTGACTTTTTTTTTAAATATTCAGCTCATATACTATTTATGAAAATCTCATTGGAAATAATTCAAGTAAATTATAGAGTTATCACATAGGTATTTTAAACTGAGTATATTTTAAACCACTATCACAAACACTCATTTCTTTTTAGTTTGAGAACTCTGGATAAATTTTTATAATTTACCACTTCTATTGAACAGAATGTGAGAACATTTCCTTTAAGAATTGCAGCTACTTTGTGATTATTTCCCCTTTCCATTATATGAAATATAATTTCTTATTGTCAAAACACAAATGTATTAATTCATTTAACCCATAACTGGTATATGCCTAATTCAGAGAATAATAGGTTAGATGCTTGTTAATTATAGAAATATGACATAAAGGGATTTGGTTCCCAAGCTCTAAATGGTATAATCAAACAGATAAGATGTATACAAAACAGATTTTCTGCCAGTGCAAGGCAGAAAATAAGTGAGAGAAGCACAGATAGACGGTAATGGGAAATGAGCCTCTTTCCATACAAGATGACCTATGTGAATTTTCCAAAGTAAATCTCAATTTCCAGTTCTTATGGAATTATTACTAGCTTTTCTTACTTTATCATTACTTATGTCATTATCAGCAGCTCTGCTCACTTTTATCTGCTAGTTTTTCCTGCATATGAGTCACAATAGAAGGACTTTTTTACAACAAAGTATTTAATTACTTTTCTCCTATAGGGAAGTTATAAACTAAGCTATTAAGTTAAAATGGACCTATGTACTCAGCCGCAAAAGCAGTCTTCATCCCTGCTCTTCCTATAACACACGAAGCAAATAATGCAATCTGTTATAAGGTAAAGTGATCTGATCACTATGCTAGGTCTCAGGTAGTAATGTTTGTTTTGTTTTGTTTTGTTTTTTAAATCCACAACTGTCCTAAGTAGCTGAAAGCTTAGACTTACCTAATTCAAAATTTCGACTGGAATTATTTGAGAATTATATCCCCATATGGTGCTTTGGGCAAATATAAGCAATTATAATGCACACCCCCAGAATGAAATTTTCAGAAAATAATAGCACAGTAGTTAGTGAAGACAGGGATTTTTTTCAACTACTTCAAATTGAGATCTTCATTTTGAACATAAGTTTGATCATTTTATTTGAAGTACTATAAATTCACAGAACAGGAAGAAAAAAGGAGATTTGATCTTCAGCCCCAATTCTACCACTAATTAGGTGGATTATATTTATAATTGTATTTGTCATCTCTGTCTGAATGTGTTCTTCTATAAAATGATAGAGTTAAACAATCCAATTCCTAACATCCCTCTTTCATGTCTAAATTCTAGAGTGAAATATTAGACACAAAATATCAAAATAGATCACAGAACTATGTGTGAAAAACACTTTTGCATTATTTTTTATTTATTTGCATAGAGATTTCCATATATTAACACAGGTAACTGAGAGCTGCTTTTGATATGGAAACAATCATTTATTTTTGTAGGAGGAAATGAATCATTTTTTGGCCCTTTAAATGAGTCAGATCATGGGAATGCTGGTTGCACTATCTCTTTTAATTTCTCAGTCATCCTTCAGAGTAGACATTAGACTATCAGAGGAATTGATGAAGAACGATAAAGCATGGAGTTAAAATTACTTGTCCAAGATCATACAACTAGTAAATCGTGGAGGTGGAATATAAAACCATGTTTCTCTATGCTTTTTTATTATAGTCAAGTGATCCTGCATAATTTATTGAGAGGCCTTATTGAGCTTATAACGCTTTTCAACAGGGGATGGTAGTTCACAAAAACATATTTCTCTTTTTTAGAATCAGAGATTTATAAACCACAGAAAATAGGTACTTCACTAAAGGTTGAATAAAGGTTGAATGTCTAGATTGCCAAAACAATTTAAGTAGGGTAGGTTTGGACAGTGTGGAACAATCAGCCTTTCCTTCCTTTGTACAAGTGATAGAAGGCATTTCTCCTCCCTAAGGCCCCCAGAGAATGCTTTGAAATACTCTACAGGGCATAATGTGGGAGAATCTGGCCATAGTTTCCATTTATATAAAGAGAGTTTTTATTTTAAAAGCACTTTCACATGCATTATGTAAATATTCAGTAATGAATATTTAATCCAAAGGCATCCGAGCCTCATCTATATTTTTATGGAGCATAATTTAAGCAACTTTTAGTCTCCCGATATCTCTGCCCTCCGAAGAACCCCACTTATGACAGCCTGTTAAAAACTAGATTTAATAAATGTCCAATATCAATTCACCTTGCATATAAATAAACCACTTCATTCCAAAATACAACTTATTACAGATAGTTTTGTTCTTACAGAGTCAGTGGGCTGCACTGTCATACAATGGAAATGGTACACTGCAGGACACTTAGGCCACCTCCTCTGTAGGGCTGAAATTGCTCAAGATTAAAATTAAAACAATAAACTTCAGCCTAGATGTGTCTTCATTACTAAAGCTTTGGGTCATTTACTTTAACAATGTCAACTTACTTTCGGTCTCACATTCCGTTTAATTAGCGAAGGAAGTAATATGCAAGAGCACACCTCATGGTGTCCCATTACCTTGGAGAAATGTTTTATCTGTTCCTAAAAATAACAGGTCCAATTCTTATACCCTCTGTGGAATGAGAAGATATCTCAATGGGAAGACACCATACAACCACTAGTATAAAATTGACTCTCAGTTTCTAAAAAGAATGTACTTGGAATGAGGATAAAACGGGCATTGTGTGTATTTTATACCTAACATTATGTTAAAAAAATACATACCTCAAATAGTTATATAAAAGTAATGTTTTCCAGAAATTCTAACCAGATAGTGAAGGGGAGTTGAAACTAATAAAAACACTACATATCCATTCTGGTAAAATATCAGTTTAGTTACTACCAGTGGATATAAAAATGCAGCATATGTTTTACTCCCAAGTATTCTGAAATTGCAGTGGAAAGGAAATCTAGCTGTATTTATCCAACTCTTGGCATGACCATGAAGATTGGCAGCCATAATATATAATTTTTAAAATAAATAATCCAAAGGGTAGTCCATGATTTACTTTGGTGAACACAATGGAGGGTTTAAACAGTACATTGTATAAGCAGAACTCATTAGATGTAATCATCAAGTGAGTTATTTCCCCTTCTGTTTACTCAGGGTTGACATTCTCCTCCTGCCTCTGGATGATAACACAGACCAGCCCCTAACTTTCCATTCCCACATAAGTAATAAAGAGTTCTATTACCATGTTAAGTCAATAAAGAAGCTGTCCTCTTTGGAAATTGCACTTTCTGTCCAATTTAATTTTCTCATTCTCCCCTTACTAGGGTCTGTTCTAGGTAGGAAATCTTATGCGAGATGGGAACTGGTTGATGCCTTTCCCTACTGTTTCTCCCTCATGTTGCTAACCCAACTTCTTAGTCCCTTTGGTTTGAGAGTGAGAAGCAGGTAAGAGAAGTAAAGGGAACAATAAGTACTGGACTTCTACTATTATAAGACGGCTTATATAATTACCACAGATCTTCCCTCCTATAATTGCAAGGTCAAGAAAATATTTCTCACCCCTGAATTGCAGTTTCCACACAGACCAGGCTGGCAGCTGCAGAAGCCAGTACTTGTTGTATGCTAAATATTATACAAACTATTTAATGTATATTTTCTGATAAAGACTCACTTAGCACATTTAGGAGTAGGCTTTATAATTTCATTAACGTGTAGAGAAAGCCGAAATCAGAGAAGTTAAATGTATTCTTCAAATTGTTATAGCTTATAAAGAAGGAGGCAACAGGCAAACAAAGGACATACCGACTCAAATGCTTTTATGTGGTGTGATACTACCTCCCTGCATGACTTTATATATATGACATACTGTATAGAAGGTGATAAGTATGGTAACAGCTACAGAGCCACAAACAGAAGCTCTGCTTCTGCTTCTTGGAACTAGATTTCTGGTTTTGTGATAAGGTCAGGCAGGTGAGAAGCAGATTCCATGACTCACTATGCTGTATTTCCAAAATAGTTTTTATCTTATTATTGCCTCCCATGTAAAAAAAAAAAAAATACATGTGCATATACACCTACACACACTCACAGGGACACATATACAACCGACCATCTACTCATAGCAATTACTAAAATAGGCACTGAGAAGCCTTGTGGTTTTGCTTTGAAGACAGGAGGGATTACAACACAATCAGGTAAGTGCTATAAATACATGAAAAAAAATATTTGAGGAACACAGGGATAGCATGATTTCCTCCTTTGTCTGTAGAGACTGGAGAATGAAGAAGCACATGTGCACTACGGGCCTTTTCTCCATTTTGTAGCTTATGTCACATTCATTAGTTCATTTTTATTACTTACTTCTCTAAGAAACCCATTTATCTAAACAGCACACAACAGTAAGTGTTCTTGCTTTCTTGCAGGCATCCCAAAAATATGTCTCAAATGATTAAGTGATTGGATGGTAGTGGGGCTCGAACTTGTCTGAGTTGAGGAAGCCTGGGATGACCTGGTTACTATGCATGCGAAGCTTACTTTTAAAGAAGAGCAAAATATAAGTCAACAAATAAAAACAATTAAATGCAGAAAGTGATAAATGCTGTAAGTTTTGTGGTAAGTGCTGTAAGAAATGGCCGTGGGTGTCCTGTTTTAAGTCATAATGGATTTCATGGAGCTGGCACTGCCATATTAAAATGAGCAGCCCCCTCTTTTTCTGTCTTGATTCTTCTCCACCGCATAATCAATGATATAGCAAGCTTATTGTTATTCAGATAGGTAGCAAAAATTAATGTTTGGAATCAGAGTCATTTCTCAAATGAGATTGAAAGAGGTTTCTAACGGCCATTACCTCATCAGCATTTAGCGTCTCTTTTGAAGGACAGGAGAGTATGGAAGAGACGAATCAGAATTAGGAAGAGTGGAGATAAAAGAAAAGCCAAAGGAAAGGAATTTTTTTCATTATGCTGTAGACTTTAATGGATCTCTGTTGTCAGTCTAATTTGTAAAGATCAATGACTTCTGTTAAACGGCAGTCTGGGCTTCCCTATCTCCTTTTAATTCATCTACTCAGCACATGCTTTCCTTTTGAAAGATAAGAGCACGAGGAGTTTTCAGATATTTTTGCTAGTCCTTTTTTTTCCCCTCTCAGCTATCAAATAACCCAAAATGTATATGATAATGAAAACTTCTTATCAAGGACTAGGATGTGAAAGCCACCAGTTGAAATACTGTCAAAATAGAAGCAAACTACAGTTTATCAGGAGTGCATTTAAGTTGTTTACAAGTTGCCAAACATGAGAAGGAAAATGAGAAATTGAGTCCAATTTTCAGAAATTTCTTAATGTTTATCTGTAAAAAAAAAAAACCTACAATATAACTGGTTCAATTTTCACAGTTTATCCAGAGTCCTTATGTCAAAAAGGAACCTTATAATTCTTTGTGCAAACGTATTTTAGGTATTTCATAGAATGTGCTACTTATACTATGTGGTGTAGAAGATATGTCCCTTGTTTTCAGTTGATCATATCTATTTACCTAATATTTATAAGACTTTTGTTTGACTCTCAACATTGATCCAGCTTTTTGTTCTTGCAATGTCTAGTTTTGTTACTTTAAAATACAACAGGAGAAAATAAATTACATTAAAACACTGATAAATGATAATTTAAATAAAATTATAAATATGCAATAGTAAATGATGTATGTAATTTTATATGCAATACATAGTTTATATATTATATGTGTATATTATAAATTACATAAATATATAATATATACATTTGCAAATAATATATGAAAATTATATAACATAGTCTCATATAAAATTGCTATTTTTTATGGATTCATATATATGAACATTTTGCTCCTCTATTTCTATAGAAAACAGCTCATTTCCAAAAAGATGTTGCAAATTAATGGTATTTCATTGCAAGCTTTTAGAATGCAGAATATATTTTAATATTTGATCACAGTCACCCACATCTATTGTATACAATGTTGAAAACGCCACCCTATAATATTAACATTGAGATCCTAAACAACCTTCAATCATCTAGAGAAGAATCAATTACCTTTTGCATAATGTACTATAAAGGTCAAGGAAGTTGACTAATACATTTTAAAGGAGTTTTCAATAATACATTTTGAAATCAAAGGGTTTCCTGTTGTCTCACTTGAAATGAAAGATAATTTACCACAATATGCCATTCCCCAAATATTTTAGTTAATTGAGGTTTGTTATGTGATTTACTTTCGAAGAATTTTGGAGTCTATAGTAAAATGATGGTGTAGAACAATTTAAAAACCTTGTGACATGAGTCAAGCAGACTTGGGTTTGAATCTCATTGCTAATGATCAAGCAGATCACCTTGGCAAAGCAGAAAAACAGAATCTAAAAGAAAAGTGTGTGTTCAAACTTTTTATTTTCCTATAATCCAGCCTTGCAGCTGAAAGAACCCAACAGAATTCGACCGCTAGGGCACAGGCTCAAAGGAGCAGTAGTGGGAGCCACATTTATACCCTCACCACAAAAACGAATTGTACCCATATTGTATTGTACCCATATTGTTGAGGAGAAAAAGCAAAGAAAACAGCATTGGTGAGAAAGTCTCTAAAACCACGAGCCCAAATCAGTGCTACTGTCTGGCCCAGGCCGATTCATTCTTTGTCTCTCATTTCCCATTCTCTTCTTCATCAATTCACTGTCTTCTCTAAAAATAAATCATGAACAGGACATATACACATAGTGAAAAATGAGAAAAGGATCTTAAGGAAAAGGCCCTTGAAGAACAGTAATAAATTATTAGAAAGTACAAGGCGAGTTCTAGCGGGAGCGTTCAAACAAATACTACTCCTTAGTCTAAAAAAAATTACAAAAATATGACCTTTCAAAACAAGCTCATTGTCCAGATAAGAGAACTAGAAGTTCAAGGAAGTGATTATAAGACAAAGGAAGGAGATAAAATCAATCTGGAAATGCTGAGAGGAAAACTAGAAGTTAGAACTGAAGGTACTAGAGTGATGAAAGTAGCATTTAATGCCACAAAAGTAGAGCAAATGTGACTGAACAAAGCAGCAGGGAGACAGTGGATCAACATGAGGAGATCACAAATATGGAGGGATACCATGGTGATGCAAGCTGTAAGGCAGGACAGAAAGGTGGAGATTGAGGAAATGCATCATCAGTGAGCCTTACTGAGCAAACTTAAAATAAACTGTGTGTCTAAAGCATACTTCTTCTCTGAAATTTTGTTTTCAAAGTTTTCTAATTAAAACGAAAAGTTATTCCCTGAGGAAGAGAAATATAATAAAATAATTAAGACTATTCTGGTCAAGCTATAGAATTTCAAGAAATTGTAGGAAAAAAAGTCAGGAACATGGGGCAGAAATTCAGAATGACCTTAAATTCTTTCATAAAATAATCAGCAATGGAAGGTACTGAAGATACATCTCCACAGTTTGGCGGTGAAAAAGTATTGGTCGCTTCTGCTCAGAAAGAAAAAAAAAAAGAAAAATTTTCAAGATTCACATACACAAGGAATAAAAAGGGATGCATGAAAGGAGGATATTGAAGGAAGCAAGGTTTCCAGTAAGGGAAATGAAAAATAACCAAATAATGCAGCCACTAAAGAGATTATCCAAATAAAATGATTCAGGAATGGAGAGGTTGTGTTTCAGTGACTCATAAAATGACCCACTAAAGCAAAATTATAAAATACAGTTAAAAATGATTGGAACTAGGGCAGCCCCAGTGACTCAGTGGTTTAGCGCCACCTTCAGCCCAGGGCCTGATCCTGGAGACCAGGGATCAAGTCCCAGGTCAGGCTCCCCGCATGGGGTCTGCTTCTCCCTCTGCCTGTGTCTCTGCCTCTCTCTCTCTCTGTCTCTCTCTCATGAATAAATAAATAAAATCTTTAAAAAAATTATTGGAATTATATTTAATAGGATATAATGTAAATTTAAAAAGGAGAAAGAGTACATGTGGTTGTGATGATTTCCTTATGTTTTTAAAGCAATGAGTCAGTAATGGTAGTCTAATTTGAAATATACAGTTAAAAGACACATGATGATTTCACTCATACATGGAATTTAAGAAACAAAATAAACAAGCAAAGGGAAAAAAGAGAAGCAGATCAAGAACCAGACTCTTAACTGTAGAGAACCAACTGATGGTTACCTGAATGGAGGTGGGGGGGGGGGGATAGGTGAAATAGGTGATGGGAATTGAGGGCACTTGTGATGAGCAATGAGTGTAGTGATGTATGGAGGTGTTGAATCACTATATCATACACCTGAAACTAATGTCACACAGTATGTTAACTAATCAGAATTTAATTTTTTTTTAATTTTTATTTATTTATGATAGTCACAGAGAGATAGAGAGAGAGGCAGAGACACAGGCAGAGGGAGAAGCAGGCTCCATGCACCGGGAGCCCGACGTGGGATTCGATCCCGGGTCTCCAGGATCGCGCCCTGGGCCAAAGGCAGGCGCCAAACCGCTGCGCCACCCAGGGATCCCCTAATCAGAATTTAAATAAAAACTTTAAATAAGAGAGATACATGTGATACTGGCACCATTTTCACTTTTCTTAATTTAAAGGGACATTTTGTAAGCACCATATTTTTTAGTGTGTGTGTATGTGTATGAATATATATTTAAGTTAAATTCAGTAATTCCTTCACTTATACTTCTGTGGTGGTAATTGTTATATTTTATTGAAATGAACACTTCTTAATTAAATAACATGCATAGGTGTAGTTCACTTCTCATAGAGTATCATCAATCTCTCCTACTATTTGCATGTATTTATAAGAAAGATCAGATTATATGAAATTATGGTTGGCAGATGTTGATAAGGCAAATTTCTAGGAGGTCAGATATTCTAGGAAATTTTTACTAGTCTCTGTATTTTCCTATGTTCCTATAATGATTATATATTATTTAAAGAAAAATGCTTTAATTTTTGTCTTTAAAAATATCAGCATATTTCTTCCATCTCTAAATTCTATTGTACTGTCTTAGCTTAAAATAGTGTTTAGCCATTTTCCAAAATGTTCTAATTATCAGTTGCACAGAATGATTCATATTCAGATTACAAATTACTCGTATCTGCACATTCATAAAAGTTTTTAAAGGTGTGCTTTCCAAAAGTCCGTTCTGAAAAAAGAACAAAATAGGAGGCTGTTTTTCTGTTTTAACTCAAAGTTTTCTACAGATACTGGAGCCAAATCTAAATTTAAGATGTGTCACTATTTGTATGAGGGCCTAAAAGTCTCTTCCTAGGCACATTCTCCCACCCATCACCACCTTTCCCCTCACCACCTACCCCTACTGACAAATAGAAAGTATGCACTATCCTTTCCCCTCCTTTCTCAAGATTCTCTATTCTTCAGATGACCAGAGTTGCACCATTCCAGCATAAAGCCAAGGTTAGCCTGGGCTCTGTGCATTCTACTAAGTTAAGCATAAGCTAGAACTTTTGGGGTTCATGAGTCTAAGTCACTCTGCTGATAGGTCTTTTGGGTATTTTAAACCAGGAAGGGTTAATAGAGTCTCCTTTCGCCTCAGTGTCCAACGAAAGATGAATGGATAAAGAAGATGTGGTCTATGTATACAATGGAATATTCCTCAGCCATTAGAAACGACAAATACCCACCATTTGCTTCAGTGTGGATGGAACTGGAGGGTATTATGCCGAGTGAAATAAGTCAATCGGAGAAGGACAAGCATTATATGGTCTCATCATTTGGAGGATATAAAAAATAGTGAAAGGGAATAAAGGGGAAAGGAGAGAAAATGAGTGAAAATATCAGTGAGGGAGACAAAACATTAAAGACACCTAACTCTGGGAAACGAATAGGAGGAGTGGAAGGGGAGGTGGGCGGGGGGATGGGGTGACTGGGTGATGGGCACTGAGGGGGGCACTTGGTGGGATGAGCACTGGGTATTATGCTATATGGTGGCAAATTGAACTCCAATAAAAAAAAAAATAGAGTCTCCTTTCCCACGCATATGATTATGTGTAGACAAACTGGCTGAACTGTTAGGGTGGGAATCCGCACTTTTCCTCTCTGCCCCTGTTCCCTTTCAGGTAGAGATGTGTCCATTAGTGTAACACTCTTGACACTTCTTCATCCCTCCACTAACTTCTTCCTGAGAAAGTGGAGTAATTTATTTATGTGATTAGCAAGTTTGGAAGAAGAAACTGGTCATGTACAGCTCAGTCTTTTATTTTCCCTTTCCTCTTGTGAGGCAACCTGAATTAAACTCTTTTTGCTGGTCCAGTAGCAGCTCTGTCCCAGTCAGTCCGTCATTACTGGTTGAACAAGTATGTCTAACTTGAGGGATGACTATGTGGAAGACCGTTCAACTCTTACATATAAGCCACTTCCTACCATTATTTGTTCCATAGTCAAGATGATACCTTGATTTTCATTGTCTTATATATATTTATCAATTATATTTATCAATTATTTATATAATATTTTATATATATTATATATATTTATCAATTAATTTATAGCTTTGGCAGAGATATAACACTGAACTTGTATTGGACCCCAGCAAAGTGTGTTGTGAATAGTAGGAAAACATCATGAAATGGTAAAATGTCCAACCCTTGGACTGTAGGATTCTGTAAAACATTTTCTCAAAATATTAATTCATTTCCTAAATCTTTCTTAGTGTACTGTTTTGCATGCTGTAAGTACTAATTCTGTTACCTATTTAGTTGGTAAGTGTCATATTAATAGTACACAGAATATTGTTATCCTAATTACTATTATCATGTTTTAATGAACTACAAGAAAAGAGCTTTCATTTTTTTAAAGTTATTTCTTACAGAGACACTTTTTCCCCCTTCAATTCAAAGATCCATTTTTTTTAGGTTAATATCTCTGATAGCAAGATATCATACAGCCTGCCACAGCCTGTCAGTATTATTCTTTATTTCTTAGTAGTATTAAAATAATGACATGTCCTGGGGCACCTGGGTGACTCAGTGAGTTAAGTGTCTGCCTTGGACTTATGTCATGGTCTCACAGTTCTTGGATTGAATCCCTTGTAGGGTTATCTGCTCAGCAGGGAGTCTGTTTCTCTCTCTCCCTCTGCTCCTCCCTGCCCACCACTCACAGTCTTTCTCTTTCCATCTCTCTCACATAAATCAATAAAATCTTTTAAAAAATGACATGTCCCTACACTCAAGAGTATATTACATTTGATGAAATGTGGTATACAGATTTTCTTTATCTGGATTGAATCCGAATTTTGAAAAGTGGCTTTTAAAACCATTTTTTTTTAATACTCATACCTCTGTTGAAATAAGTCATTTCAATTGTGAGTCTTTAAAATTAAATCAAAAGAAAATGCCAAGAATATTTTGCTTCTCTCTTTTGAGATCTTAGTTTGAAGGGACAACAAAATATCTAGGAGTCAGTAACGACTTCTCTGAAAGTGGGTATGGATGTCCTGAAGCATAGAAGCAACCTGGGTGGCTCAGCGGTTTAGCGCTTGCCTTCAGCCCAGGGCCTGATCCTGGAGACCCTGGATCGAGTCCTATGTCGGGCTCCCTGCATGGAGCCTGCTTCTCCCTCTACCTCTCTCTCTCTCTCTCTCTCTCTCTCTCTCTCATGAATAAATAAAATAAATAAAATAAAATTTAATTTAATTAAAATAAAATAAAATAAAATAAAATAAAATAAAATAAAATAAAATAAAATAAAATAAAATAAAAAAAGAAGCAACCTGGAATAGAATTTAGGGATGCCTAGAAATGCCACATGATACAAGATTACTCAGTTTGCTTTGGAATTTGCAGTTACTGGTTTGCTACCTGATAAACTGATAAGACATGAGTGTACATAGTATGAGAGAAATGTTTCTTCTGTGCTTGGTACAGCTGACTCATGCTTTACTACTCCTGACTAAACTCCACAAAGGCCACCAGATAACTAAAAACAAAAAACAAAACAAAACAAAAAACTGCATCCCTCATGGCAGGGTTAACATTAGCCATAGAAGAATAAAGATCTCACTATCTGAGAAGACTAAAAATGGGTAGTATGATGGTCCATATATAATCCTTACCTTTCTACAATTGTCTTTATATAGTTTCGATCTTGTATATTTTATGTATATTAAAGATATTTATCTCTTTAATATAAATATCTGTTCCACTATTTCCATCAATCACAGTAACAACTTGTAGCAAGAATTTAAACTCTGTTCTTCATTATAGTAAAAAAAGACAAGACAATTTCCTTAGGAACAATTTTTTAAGAAGCATTTAAGGAAGAGTACAGATCCCTGGAAAATATTTTTCTGTGGCCTCATCTTCCTTTTCCTCTCTATTAAATTAACAGTAAAGCAGAGAATAATGGAGAGACACTAGCTTCAGCAAACTTGTAGTGACTTTACACTACTTGCATAGAGATGTAATTCTCTCTAGCAGCATTGAGAGATGAGATAAACCAACAAATCATTTATGATGGATCATACTGCAGTTCTGTAGAAAGCCAAAGTCACACTTTCACACACCCACAACAATTATATTAACTGTAGCAATACAAAGTCTGATACATCAGTATAAAGGTGTGAAAGTGTCTCCTGGTTCAAAACAATATATCTGAAAAGAATTTTTATAAAAACACAGATTTATTTTTAAAAAAATTGGTGGGAGACATTTACATGCTTTTCAAGTTAAAATACCTAAGGCGGTTTAACCTGAGGAAAAAAATAAATAAAATAACTTGAGGATTGTAATATATTAGAAGTAGATGGCACTTACTTATTTCCAAGCATTAAATTACTTTTAAAATGTCAATATAGCTGTAATATATTTAAGAACTTAAAAAAAATTATATAAGAAAAATGTGCTATTCTTGCTGGGTTATTCAGCATAAACTTCTATGAGGCTTTTCATATGCAGATAAATTTACCCTTCAAATATGGAACTATGCAAATAAAGAAAGGCCAATCAATTTCCTTTATGGGTGAAAACTGGCCCTGCTGCTTGGTGATATTCACATTTTAAAGAGTTAGACAACAATTCTCCTTGGCAATGACCATCACAGAGTATTACTTACCTCTTCTGAAAGCCACCAGTGTAGAGGATGATTAGGTTTTGTGTAAGAAAATTCATTTGACCATAAAAATAATAGTTGCAAAAAAACTAAATAAAGTAAAATCCCATCCAGTGAAATGCAGCATTATATTTTCTCTACACTGTTTTCTCTCCTCTCCCTTTTATTCTGTGAAGTAAGACTTTATTTAAAGACACCACAATAGGGGCACCTGGGTGGCTCAGTTAAGAGTCTGCCTTTGGCTCAGGTCTTGATCTTAGAGTCCTGGGATAGAGCTCTCCATCCCCCCCATAGGGCTCCTGACTCAATATGGCATCTACTCCTCCCCCTACTGTCCTCGTGCACACATACACACTCTCTCTCTGGAATAAATAAATGAAATCTTAAAAAAATAATAAAAAGACATCACAATAAATACCTGTAAGTATGTATAACAGATTGAGAAACCCCCTCCTTCTCCTCTAATCTGATGTCGTTCCTTGTTACCACGAATGCATTCTTTGTTTTTTGTTTTTGTTTTTTTTTTTTTTTTTTTAAAGAAAAGAGCATAAATATTATTCGGTGATATCCTATCTTAAAATATGCTAACAAAGAATTTTAGCTTCCTCACTCTCAGTATTTTTGGGAATTTCTCATCTTCCGGATTCTAATCCACCCTCTGGAAACATGTAAAGTATATACCCAGTACTATGTAAAAATATAAACTTTTTGAAGAATAAACAGTATATATCCATTCGTTTTATAATTGTTATTTTATTTTTATAACTGTTACTTTATTTATATTACTATCCTTAGATTAAATGCAGAAACAACAAATTTACTTCAAAAAAAAGTTTTCAATCTGGAGTAGCTGGCTGGCTCAGTCTGAAGAGCATGACACTCTTCAGGATCATGTGTTTGAGCCTCATATTTGGTGCAGAGATTACTTAAATAAATAAAGCAAAAAAAATTAATTTCCAAATTATCATCAATTGTATTTAGTGATGTATTGGGTCAAAACTGACAAGGAAGAACTGATGCTATGGTTCATATCCAACACAAATACGGCAAAATGGCCAGTATTAAGCCATACGAGTAGTACATATTTAGTGCTGGTCAGAAATTCAGATCTCTTCTTTGAATCTAACAAACCAGGTGAAATAACTTCAAAAAGCTTAAAAATGAAATAAATATATATAGATGTGTATATGTATAATACACATATATATGTACATAAATGTGTACATAAACATGAATGTGTGTATAATTTTTTTCTAGTATGTTTCTTTTGCTTTTTTTCTTTTTTTTTTTTTTCTTTTGCTTTTTTTCTTAATGGAGCCTTCTGATTTTGTTATTGATATTTTTTTCTTGTTATGAGGTCTTTGTCAACTCCATATTTAAGAAGGTAGCTTCTTATATTTTCTTCTAGAAATTTTATTCTTTGGCTTTTATACACGGTCAATGTTCAATATCAACTTTGATTTTGTATAGAGTGAGAAGTAAGAATTTTTAACACACAAATTCAATTGTTCTACCATTATTTTGCATATAATTTACCTGGCATTTCTGTTGAAAATCAAATATATATATATAATATTAAATATATATATAATTCAACAATTATACATATAAATAAGTATATATTTATAATTTCAATATACAAGTAATTATAAATATATAAAAATCAAACATATGTTCGTATGGTTTTTTTTCAAACATATGTTTTTTATTTTCTTTTTTTACTTACTTATTTTAGAGATGGAGAGAGAGAAAGAGAGAGTGCACACAGGGGGAAGAGCAGGAGAGAAGGGGGAGGCACAAGTAAACTGCAATGAGCGTGGAGCCCGACATGAAGCTTGATCTCATAACCCTGAGATTATAACCTGAATGGAAATGAAGAGTTGGATGCTCAATCAACTGAGATACCCAGGTGCCCTCATATATTTTTTCTAAATATTGGCAAGTCTAAATTTTTGGCAATTTTTTTCTGTTCCATTAACTTATAATTTTGCCTGTAAGGTAGCTGCTTATTATCTTCGTTACTGTAACTATACAGTCAATCTTAAAATACATAGTATAATTTTCAATATACTTTTAAAAAATAATTTTGTATGTTTTAAGTAATTTGTTTTTCATGTAATTTTGACTATTAGTTTGCCAAACTATATGGGGAAGTCTACTGGAATTTGATAGGGTTGCTTTGATTCTATGGAGATCAATTTGGGAGACTTGACATGGTAACGATATCAAGTATTTTAATGCAGGAATATGGCTTTTCTATTTATTTAAGGTTTTAAAGGCTTCCCCCAACAATATAGTATACTTTTTCACTCTACAGATTTTATACATATTTTATTAATCTACCTCAAATATTTTCTATCCTTGGTACATTTAAAATTTTTATTTTTTCAAATTTGGTTGCTTATATGAAAGAATATAATATGAATATAATGAATGCAACAGATTTTTACATAAATCTTGTGTCCTGTGATATTTTGAAAAATTTTAATTATGTGTTTTTCTTATTTTTAAAGATTTTCTAATTATACAATACTGTCATCCTAAAGTAAATATTAATTTTTACTTTCAAGTAATTATTGTTACTATGTTGTTTTTTTTTTCTTATCTTATTAAACTGACCAGGAAAAATGTTGAAAGAAATAGTGAAAATAGACACTCTTGCCATGTCTCAATTTTAAGGAGAAATCGTTCAGTATTTCAACATTAGGTATTATGTTACTGAAGATGTATTCATAGATGATCTTCACCATATGGAAGAAAATCCTATCAATTCCTAGTTTGTTAAGACTTTTGTGAATGGCTTTTGAATTTTGTCAAATGGTTTTTCTGCATCTACTGAGATTATCTTTTTTTCTTTCATTTTTCTTATTTACGTGGTGAACTACATTGATCTTCAAATTCTTGAATATTTAGGACAAACTCAACTGGGTGCTGATATTCTATCATTTTTATAAAATACTGAGAGGGATTTGATTTGCTAACATTTTATTAAGGACTTTTCCATCTATGTTCATGATGGATATTTTTCTATAATTTCCATAGATATCAGTCAGGTAAAATCAATTGACAGTATTGTTTTAGTGTCTTATGTCACACTCCTATCCTGACTATTTTAAAATAGATTCCTCAGAGAGAAGTTTGAAATCTCTGATTACAGTTGTGGATGTGTCCATGTCTTACCTTAGTTCTCAACTTTTGAGTGATGCATTTTGAAGCTGTGTTATTATATACACATAGAAAAGTGTGTTTTTATAAGGAAATGACTCATCAATGTCTCTCAATTATAACTCTTTCCTATTAAGAGTACGTTGCTTAATAATAGAGTAGCTACACCAGTTTTCTTACACTTATTATTGGCATTTTGTGCTTTTCCCCATCTACTCACTTTGTGTATTTCTCTGTATTTAAGGTTAATTTCTTTTTTTCCCTTAAGTATTGAGATATAATTAACATAGCATTATATTAGTTTTGGGTGTACAATGTATTAATTTTATATTTGTATTTATTGCAAAGTGATCATTACAATAAGGCCAGTTAACATTTGTTACTGTATGGAACACCTGGCTGGTGATGCTGCTGGCTCAGCAGTTGAGCATCTACCTTTGGCTCAGGATGTGATCCCGGTCTGGGGATTGAGTTCTGCATTGAACTGCCTGTGAGGAGCCTGCTTCTCCCTCTGCCTATGTCTCTGCCTCTCTCTCTGTCTCTCATGAATAAATAAATAAAATCTTAAAAAACAATCTGTTACTATATATAGTTACAAAAGCTTAATTTCTTTTTTTTATTTCATTATTTAATTTTCTTTTTTTTTTTCTTTTTCCTAAGTAGGGGCTTGAACTCACAACTGTGAGATCAAGACTTGAGCTAAGATCAAGAGTTGGATGTTTAACTGACTGAACCTTCCAGGTGCCTCAGGAAAGGTTAATTTCTTAAAAATAAAATATAATTATCTCTTTTTAAAAACAAAATCTAGTCTGATAACTTTGGTCCTTAGTTGATGTGTGTCTTCCTTCCACTTATTCAAGTGCAAAGGTGAACAAAAGATCATTTTCCTGGGGCAGCCGGGTGGCTTAGTGGTCTAGCGTCACCTCCAGCCCAGGGTGTGATCCTGTAGACCTGGGATCGAGTCCCATGTCAGGGAGCCTTCTTCTCCCTCTGCCTGTGTCTCTGCCTCTCTCTCTCTCTCGTTATCTCATGAATAAATAAATAAAATTTTTTAAGAAAGATCATTTTCCATCAATCATCTGTTTTGTTTGGGTTTTATTTACCATTTGTTTCAACTTTTCTGGTTCTTTTTTTTTCTCCTTTCCTGAATTTTACTGGATTATTTTAATATTCTATTTTATCTCATTTGTTTGTATAGTCCCTACTTATTTTGCTTTATTTTTAGTTGGTTTCTCTAAGACTTCTAATTTATGCATTTTTTTTACTTATCAGTCTATCTTGAAAACATCTTATACATCTTTGTATAAGATCTATACACTATACTCCTAATTTCCCCATCTATCTATCATTTTAGATTTTTAAAAATATTTATGCTGTAGACTCCTCACTACTTTACTATTGTTTTTACCTTAAAAACTCAGTTTTCCTTTAAAAGAATACTCATGTATATGCCATCTTCACACTCTGAATTCCTTGTATAGATAAGTTTCCTTTTAGTATTGTTTTGAAGAATTTAGTTTTATATTTCTTGTGAAAATTTTGTTGTGATTTTTTTCAACTTCTGTGTGAAGATCTTTAATTTGCCTTCATTTTTCATGTTTTTATGTAAATGACATTTTTCTTTTATACAGATATTTTCTTCATACAAAATTCTGTTGTTTTTCTTTCAGCACTTTAAGGTGTCATTTCATCCCTTCTGATACATATTATTTCTGCTGATGAAATCAGTGATCACTTTTATCTTTGTGCCCCTGCATACAGTGTATGTATTCTGGATGCTTTAAACATTTTCCTCATCATGTTTTTTGGTTTGGAGAGATTGCTTTGCGATATGCTTTGGCATGGTTTCCTTTGTATATATTCTCCTTGAGTATTGTTGAGACTCTAATCTAGGCAGTACTAGCTTTCATCAGATCTGGAATATTTTACTTATTATATTGAAGATTTTCACACCTAACCCCTATTCTCTTTTGGGCTCCTATTATTTGATAAAATTTACAGACCACTAAGTCTCTGTTCATTTATTTTCAGCCTTCTTTCTCTCTATGCTTCAGTTTGAAGACTTTCTATTCCTATGATTTTCTTTCTTTTCTCTGTAGTACTTATTTTTTCACAAGACCATTAATATAAAATAATTTACCTTTTAAAATCTATATATTCAAGTTTGCTCCTTTTTTATATTTCCATTTTTCCCTTCATTATGCCTGATTTTCTTTAGGTTCTTAAATGTTTTTTTGTAGGTCTACCAACATGCTTGTCTAACACTTTTAGGTATGTTTTTATTGATAGATTATTCTCTTGGTTGCAGATCTTATTTCATTATTGCTTCACATGTCTATTAATCATTGTTTGGGTGGTGGACATTGTGCTCATGGTTTTGATTCTTTGCTTTCTGTTGTATTTTTTAATAAGGTATTGAGCTTTTGTCTGGATGGCAATTCATTTTCTTGTGAATTAGCATGATTATTTTCTGTTCTTTAAATTTTTATTAAGCTGGCTCTAGCGTAACCTCTTGTTTAAATGTAGTTTATCCCTGCTTATAAGTTATGGTCATTCTGGGGTCTCTACTAAATGTTTTTTCCCACTTGGGCTGATCAGAACTCTGTCTTCCTGCTTAGTGAGAGGTCCAGAAATTATATGGTTTATAAATCCTGTTATTCCATTAATTGGCAGTTGTTCTTCAGCTGACCTAAGAATTGTCAGTCTATACATATCAAATTTATCAATCAGTCAAAGATTCAAGGGAATCCTTATGCATTCTTCTGCCGCTCTTTTTCTGCATAGCTCCATTATCTAAGTACTTAGCCCCCCAAATTCTAAACACCTCAGCTTCTCCAAATCTAATCTTGTATCTCATGAAATTATCTGAATCCACTTGGGTTGCCCTTTTCTGAATTATGCTCTGGAAGGCTCATCCAGGAAAAAAGCAAAATTAAATGTAAAGTTCATGTATTTTCTCTCTCTCAGGGAGTACACTTTAATATTTTTTTCTAACAAAAGTAATAGTAGTTTCATATATTTTGTAGTTGTTTATGCCTATAAGGCTAATCTGATATGGCTAAAATGTATGGTGAAAGAGAAGTACATCACATATATTCTATTACCATATGCCTGTATTATTAGGCCATTTACTTTACTTTGTTCATCATTGTGTTAGCTACCTTAAAGATGAAAGCAAATTGCAATGACTTTTGGAGTCTATTATCAGTTAGTTCCACCACTTCCCATGTAATGTAAAGAGTTTAAAACACTATCATCAGGACACCCCCTGGGTGGCTCAGCGGTTTGGCACCTGCCTTAGGCCCAGAGCATGATCCTGGAGTCCTGGCATCCAGTCTCACGTTGGGCTCCCTGCATGGAGCCTGCTTCTCCCTCTGCTTGTGTCTCTGCCGATCTCTCTGTGTGTCTCTCATGAATAAATAAATAAAATCCTAAAAAAATAATAAAACACTATCATCATTTATTCACATTTTGTGTGATTATTATCATATATTTTAATTTCACACATAATAGAAACCCCACTATATATTATATTGTTTCATAATTTTTCTCTCTGGGCTTTAGTTTGAAAAGTTTCTATAATTTTTAAATTTAAAAATAGGTTTATATATTGGAACAAATATTAATTCTTTAAGTACTCTTCTTTGTCTTTCCTGCTTTAGTGTGCCTCCATCTTATGTTATTTTCCTTATGCTTAAAGCAATCTCTAAGAATCTTGTCTGTGAAAAATCAGACAATGAGAAGTTTTTGCTTTTCTGAAATTGTGTTTATTCCCTATACATTTTGTTGATATACTTTGAGTATTGGGATTTTAAAAAAATTATATTCGCACTCTAAATATGTCATTTACTTTTCTTCTGTTTAATACTATCAGCTGCCAGCTTTATTGTTGCTCCTTTAAAAGTACTGTGTTTGAAAAAATAAATAAATAAAATAAATAAAAGTACTGTGTTTGTTTTCTTTTTCCTTCTATCTACTTTCAAGATTTTCTATCTTTGGTTTTCCTTGTATGCAAAGGTTTTGAGGTTTGTCAAGTATCATTCTCTATGGATTAATATCTTTCCATTAATTTTGGAAAATTATTGTCTGGTGTCTCCCCAAAATTCTCCCATCCCCTTTTCTTCATCTACTGACCAATCCATTATTTAAATTATAAGACTCTCTCATCATGTCCTCTTTTGACCTCAGTGCATATGCTGCACATTCTCTACTACTTTATCTTTCCATTCAATACTTCCTCTAATGTGTTTTATTCTCATATAATTTAAAATCAGTTTTAGTTCTTAATTTCAGTTATAATATCTTTACAACTTGAGAATTTGTATTTAGTTATTTTTCATAGAGTTCAAATCCTTAGTAAAATTCTTTAGTAAAATTCTCCTGTTCACTTATTTTCCTGAACTATATAGTAATTTCCAAATCTGTGTCTGATAACTTCAATATCATGATTATCTCTGTTTCAATATTTCAATATTCCTTATCACTTTTTCTCTGAATTGTCAATTATTTGTTCCTATCTCCTGGCATGTTTGTTAATATTTGTTTGAATTCAGATTCTATTTATTAAAATTCTTTTTTTGAGGAGCTCAATGATGTCATTTTGCATCATAAATAATTTGATTTCTGAAAGGAAATTAGAGAAATTAGGTGATGAGATTATTTACAGCTAAATTTGAATTTTGGAGAATACTGCTCTATTTCCTTACTCTATTTCTAGGACAGAGCATTTCAGAGATTTCAACTGAAACCCTGAGATATTTACTAGTATCTTTTTCCCTCGTAAATGCTGAATTCCAAAATTTAACACCCATCTCTGTGAGACTCAGGAGCGCTGGACTCACCTCTTCAGTCTCTTAGCTATTGTTCTCTGCTTACTTTCTTATCCTCTCATACTATTTAGCATAGTAATCAACAAATACCTTCAGGAGAAAAGCAATGAATAATGTAAAACGGACTTCAATATGCTTCCTTTCTCTCTGGGATCTTTAATTCCTTGGCTCCTTAATTCCTGGCAATTTTGGCTGCTTTCCAATACTGTTTGAAGAATAACTTTATGAAAGATCTTGCATTTGCAGTTGTTTTTCTTAGGGTGATTATTCTGATAGAATGCTATCTCATATCCGGAAGCGGAAGTGAGCTGTTTACCTCTTAACTGTATTAATAGGTTACATATTATCCAAATGCAAATCCATTATCATTGTTCTTAATGTATGCCTCATTTAAAGGATGAATTATTAAAATGTTGGTCTCTAAATTGATGAATCTAAAATTTAATCTATACTGAATTGGAGACAGGAGAAGAATGACCCACAAATTAGGATGCTGAAGGTTGTTGTAAGAGAACACCAAAATTGTGGTCATGAAATTACCTTCTTTTCAATGATTACTGTTTCAAAATCTTAGTAGAACCAGTTTTAAGGTTGCGTTTTCAGGAACAAATTTTATAAAGGATCCATTTCAATCTTTAAACTTGTACATGTATTACGATGTATAAACTTTATTTGTAAAGGAGTACATTTCTATCATTTATGAATAAAAAAGAAAAAACATATTTAGACTGTGTGTAGTCATTTATTTATTTATTTATTTATTTATTTATTTATTTATTTATTAAACTGGCCAAGATTTGAACAGAGGAGCATGCAGAAAATGCTTGGTAGAAAACACATAACTAAAATTTTTTGTGAACTCAACTTGATCTTCAAGAACTAATTTCTATAGGTTTGTTTTTTGTTTTTTGTTTTGTTTTGTTTTGTTTTTGTTTGTTTGTTTTTTTTGGCTTTCTGGAAGAAAGCCCAAAACTCTAGCATTATTTAAGGAAATGTTAAATTAAAATAGTGATATACTGTACAAATCACAGTCTTTTTATTCTATGCTGACAACAAAACAGCACATATATCTTTCATTCTTGATTAGCTTCAAATAATCATTAGACCCATGTGATGGGGAATTCATATTCTTTCAGAAACCTGCATGTCCATAAAAGAATACTTTAATTAGGTACTTTTATTGATCAGTTGGAGAAATATTTTAGGCACTAAGTAAGGCACTAAATTTATTTTCTGAACTGGTACATCCTCTCATTTTTTATTTACTTGAATTGTCAGGCTATTGAGAAAATGAAGGTTTGTTAAAGGATTTCTATTAATTCAGTCTGATTACCATTGAATCTTATAATCAGCTTCATATTTTAGCATGAATAACATGTAATTTTGCAGCTTGGGAAACAACATTTGGTTTTTACATCTTTATCAACATCAATCCAAAGCTGCAAGTTACTTATTAAATAGCACAATTTGGTTTAAATTCGCCTCATCAAATACGAGTTTCTCATATCTCTGTTTAAGATAATTTAACTTTCTGGAAAAAAAAAAGCTATCATGTTGATGTTGCACAATTCATTAATAAAAACACAAGCAGCTATATTTCACTGTAGGTTTTGCAACCATAGATTGCCAAAAACTTCTGCAATTTCTACTTTGAAATACTGAAGTCAACCTGTACTCCTATTAGGAAGGCAATATTTATGTATTTCCTCTATGGCAGATAACAGATTTAATATTTCTATACATCTTTAGGAAGAAGTTAGAGAGCCTGGTTTTCCATACATGGCAATCATCTTCTTTAACTGGCAGCATTTGTGACAGAAGAAACTCCATTAACTTGTTCTATTAGTTCTCTGTGCAGTCAGCAAGATCAATGCTGCATAAAATGATGAAATGACTAACAGACTTCCTCAGAGTCCTGCCGAGTGCTTTCTGCCACCCAGAATATATAATTACTGCTCACATAAACAGGTAGAATTTGGTATTCTATCGCTCAGGCAATCCCTGGAAATTCAAGGTTTTTAATGAGAGGAATAAAAATAAAGTCTTTCCTGTCTATGCATACAAAATCATTTATTATACCTTTATTATGGACCTGTTATATTAAAAAAATAAAACTGTAGAGTAAAACCTAATCTTTTTTTTTTTTTTATTGGCTAATGTGATGACCAAACAACTTGGCACAATCTAAAGAGCTTCTAATAGAAGAGATTTTCTGACCAGATGTCTCCCCAAAGCCCATTAGTTACTTGTGGACAGCAGAACACAAGGTGAGCCAAAAACAGAGGAAATAGGAGCTAATGAAGCCAACAGACCTGAGGATACTTTACCGAATATAAGTAAACAAGAGACAGATATCACACCATTAAAAATAATCCGAGCTGCGTGTTTTGAAACAGGTATCTTGCTCTGCAGATGGCACAGCTGCTAGTACTTATCCGAAGAGAGGGATTCTCTACTAGGAAAACTTGTGCAACAAGGAATATTAGCCACTTCAGAAATATAAATGGGGCTTTTCTTTCCTTTTGCCTCCATTTTCTGCTGTCTGCTTTTCCTTTCTACCACCCTCCCCTGCCTTGCCCATTTGAGATGAAAGCTAGCTTCAGAGCTGACTAGCTGCATGGGCCTGCCAATACAAACCTTGAGTATATTACATTTTAGTCTAACAAAATATAGGAAGCATGAAGCTAAGCAATCACAAAGGAAATGATTGAAAGGAAGAGTCAGAACAGATGTAAAATGAGGAGAAGCATGAAAAAAAATCAACATTAAAATCAAATCCAAGACATTTTTTGCTAGCAAGAATGAGTCTATGATTTGCAGATTGAATATAACTAAGAAGAAAGGTATTTTTCATAACAATGATTTATATATTCAGTCTTTTGTTGGAAAAGGATTCTTTTTGTATTATAGCAGTATCTCTTCCTGCTCTTATATTTAAAGGTCTTTTTGCATTTCCATTATAAACCCCTAGATTGAGTGTTTTGTAACTTGGCCACAAAAATTCACTGCAGATAGAAATTTTAAATTCAAGATATTATTCTTGTGGTGGATTTTCTAGGCTATTAACATTTTTCATTTGTCCTTTTGTGAGTTAATAAGACTATATAACTTGTTTAAATGTTCTTGTTATAGAGAACATTAATGCTTTCCTACATAAGTCTTTTTCCTGAAATAAAATTAAAATTAAATGATGTAATACTCTCTTCTGAATCAGTAATTTCATGTTTATGACATCCATGTTATCAGGAAGTAAAAATGAATGATTTTAATTTATTAATCAGGCTGTATAAATCATGCAATCAGAGCAAAGTGACAGAAGTTTTTTTGGCTTCACAGAATCACTGAAAATTAGAGTGGTAAAGAACTGAAAAGTCACTTAATTTGATCATAATATAATAATTACTGCAAGCAATAAGTACAGTATATGTTAAAATAGTCATAGAAATTTCTTTAAATTTTACTCAGGATGATATTAAAGTTTTTTTCCAGGAACAATTGAGTGAAGGACATATTTCCCGTAGAGTAAGTTCAAATGTCATAGTGTATCTTACCTGATTTCCATTCGAATTCAGAGGAATGCCAATAGAGAGAGCATATTGTATTTATATGCCACTATTCAATATCAAGGTTTATAACATTTCTCATATTTTATTTTTTCCCTAGATTACACTTAGAAATTTATTTAGAAGAAATGATAAGAAGCATGGCCTTAGATAAGGTATATTAGATTAAGTATGTATGTCTAGACTCATTTATATTATAAGAATATTAAGCAAAGTGTCAAACATTTTCCACTTCTATAATTCAAGAAAAAAAAATACTCATTGGTCACATATACAAAGTACTACTCTAGATCCGAGGAAATCAATAAAACATTATCCTAACCTTTATGTAATTCGCACTCCAACAGAGGAAAACTATAAATATTGATCAACCAGAAGAGACTGTGATATATCCTATGATAGGTTTATGCATGTGGCACTATGAAAACAGAGAATAGAACTGTCTTGTCCAGTCTAGGGGTCAGAAAAATCCTCCTCACACACACACAATTTTTTTCCAAGTATTCAAGATACGAAAAGCGTTAACATGGTCAAAAAACAAAAACCAAAACCAGAACAAAACAAAATCAAAACAGCAAAGCAAAGGAGATTTCCAACACAAAATTTAATTATACAGACACACACATACACACACACACACACACACACACACACACCACCAGAGGAAGGAGAGATAGAAAACATTGGAAACTACTAAATAAAAATACTAAAGAATAAAGAGGAGGCAAGGTGTACTGAGAACTAAAATTATAAATATATGCATAATTTAGGGGGTTAGGTAGTATAGGTATTTTCTATCACACTAGAAGTTTGCTACTGAAAATGTAAGACATGTGCCGGGAGGCCTGAGTGGCTCAGCAGTTGAACGCCTGCCTTCAGCTCAGGACATGATCCTGGAGTTCTGAAATCAAGTCCCACATCAGGCTCCTTGCATGGATTCTGCTTCTCCTCCGTCTGCCCATGTCTCTACCTCTCTGTCTCTCATGAATAAATAAATAAAATCTTAAAAAACATGTAAGTCATGTGTAACTATTGAAAATCTTTAATATTCTGATGTGATCAAATATGAGTTTTAGCTAAGACAGCTTGTTGACAAAGCTAGACCAATGAGGAAATAACTCAAATAAATCTTTGGTCTATTCATGCTAAGGGCAGAGAGGATGCAACACACAAAGCATAATTAAAAATAAAAATAAACAAGGCATGTTAACTAGGAAAGCACTAACACCAACGGACACCACGAAGATGAGAAAATATCATCAGTTTGCTTAAAGGCTTTTAGAATTTGAGGTGATCCATAAATACCCATGAGTATCTTTACCTATCACAATTTCAATATAGGATTCTTAGTTAATAGTTGAAATTTTAATGAGAAGAGAGGGAGGATGAGGATAGTACCAGAAACCTGAAGAATACCATGTTCATAAGTTGTGAGCTGAAAAAGAGGAGTCCTAAAAAGACACCGAGTAGCAAGAATCAAGTAGAACAAGATAAATTTTGGGTTCTATAAATTTAAAGTGTAGGCAGTTAAAAGTTGAGAAGTTAGTATCATAAAATACCAAAGATACAGATAAGACAAATACTGGAAAGTCTACTAGCTTTGAATAAAGAGGTGAAGAATTGAGTTGATTCAGTGTAGTTGTTGGAGTAGAATCATGATCACAGTCGTTGTAAGACTGAATGGGAGATAAACAAATAGAGCTTAAAATGACATGAAAGCAGGGCCAGTTCCATCTCATTATTCATAGAATCCTCAGGCATAGCATAAAGCCTGACATAAGAAAGATTTTCAATAATGGTGTGTTAGTGGATAGACATAAATGAACTGATTCATCACTATTCTTTCCAGAAATGGAACCGAAAGAGAAGAAAATCAGTTGAGCCCATAGCTACAAGAAATTTTATTTTCTCGTATTTCTGTGTAGAAGTTAAAAAGCAGTTCTTGGCATAAGAAAATCAAAATTTGAATATGTAAGATATTGGTGAAGAGCTAAATTATGAAACAAGCTCTAGGAGATGAGATTGTGTAGGGTCAAGGGAAAAGTGTGGCAGTCTTATTTCCTAAGCTTGGGAGGCAAGAATTCTAGTTGGGTGTGACAGAGACAAGCACGTAGGTGAGGACTTTCCAGTGTGTGACAGGATTGCAACACAGATTTTACATTTTTTTGATATAGAAGAGTCAAAGCAAATTTTTGAGAGGGAAAAGCAAGAGGTTGGCTAAACATTGTAAGAAAGTTGAGAAACTTCAGAAAAGAAGATTATAGATAATAAGCAAGAAAAACAATTGATAAGCAACATTAAAGTTCAATCAGAGATTAGAAACATCAATTTATATATTAGCCATTCACAAAGCTAACCACTTTCAAGAAATAGATATACCAGAGAAGCTGAAGAAGAGATAAATAATTCTAGGATTAGGTATTTTGGATAAAAGAGAAACAAAAACATGTTTTAAAGTAATTAACCAGTTCTACAGCCATCTTCTGTGACACTCAAGATAGGGGAATAAAGCCAGACGGTGTTTAGCCTTATAAGAAGGAAAAGATCAAGAATTTGGAGATTTTTAAGAGGCTGAAGAGCAAGTATTACTGAACTGAGGGCATGAGATGGAAGGGATAAGTGCTTTGGTCAGGATGTGAGATGTTAGCATTTCATGTGCCTGAGAAAGATGTTAGCCTATCGCATATGGCTATGGAAAGTCAGCGGCTCAATATACAAGGGTGAACATTCCAAGAATTGGATGGATCAAGCTACTTTTTAAGCTAAGATGTAAGAAAGGTTCTTCATATAGGTATTACAATGACTCAAAACTGCAGCGCAGCTTGAGATAGAAAATATATCAATAGGCCAAGTGCAAATTATTCACAATAGGCCAGACCCATCACTGATAGTGATAACATCGGTATCAGGAAGCACAGCTAGTAAGTTAATTGAATGGCATGAGATTTAAAGTTGAGTATGGCCTTTCTATCAGAATAGAATCCAAGGAGTAGGACAAATGATACAAAATGCACATGCCACTTCAACGCTGCAATGAAAATTTCAATTTACACTAGATTGCTTTTAATTCAAACATTTCATTGTGTACATTTTGCATCATTTCATGGGTTATTTGCTGTGGGTTATTTACTGTGGATATATAGATGATTAAGAAAATGTGTCATGGAGGAGCTTACAAACTACTAGGAGCTCACAGTTTATCAGATCTCATGACTGGAAAAGGTTTTCCATGTAAATGAATTAATAAGCCTCAAATGTATCATTATTTTTATCCATAATTTGCAGTTAATTATTTACCTGGAATCTGCTAATGATAGTCATTGGTATATGAAGTGGGATCAAACCTATTCCTTCCCTTAAAGGGATAATGATTTATTTGTAAGTAAAATGAAAGAGTAATAGGACATGTCATGTAAGTAAGTGATAAAGACAATAGTTGTTTCAGGAGTTTGGAAAGGGAAACCAGACCATGTTATCTTATTTTCTTGTAAGCCTCAAAGAGTGTTTCTTCAATAATCACCATTCTGTTATTACTATGATAAAAAAAATGAATGGAGTTATAGATATTCTAGAGGGCATTTACAGAATGTCCTCAGACATTCTAGAGGGCATTTATAGAAAACAGAGCATCTTCTGAATTGTCTCATTCCCTGCTGGATCTGCCTAGGGGAATAAAGATAATTATGGTGATGAGCTGTATCATTATTATTTTAATTTATTGAGTGCTAATGGTACATTCAGCAATGTAGTAAATAACAAATAGGAAATGATCACTCCAGCCTCAGGACAGAGGCAGAAAACAATAACACAGAGTGTTATGGAAGGGGACGGCAGGTCCAACACTCAGTGGCTTTTTAGAGAAACTAAACTTGGAATAGATCATGTAAGGGGATCTAACAAATAAGTGGGAGATAAACAGGAGAAAACAGTGAGGGGGATACAGTGCTATCTATGAGTGGTGGAAGAAAACAACACTTTACAGGTGGCAAAATAATATGAGACCAATCAACCAGACAATCAAATATAGTCCATGATTTCAAAATATGCAGTCATATCCTCAAATCAAATCTGTCCTCATATGCCCCAGGCTTTTATTTGAAATCTATGGTTGCTGCGACTATAAAAATGAACCGTCTTATATACTGAACAATCCAAAAGCCCCCAGTGAAACTGCAGGAAGAGTTTGATAAACTATTAATTATGGATGAGATAGGAGGTATGAGTGCTGCAGGAACAAGGGGCTTTGACCAAGTATGGATGGGTCATAGAGATGTATGGTGCTAGGAATCTTTTTTTTTTTTTTTTTAGATTTTATTTATTTATTCATGAGAGAGAAAGAGAGAGAGAGAGGCAGAGACACAGGCAGAGGGAGAAACAGGCTTCATATAGGGAGCCCGACGTGGGACTGGATCCCCGGTCTCCAGGATCAGGCCCCGGGCTGAAGGCGGCACAAAACCCCTGAGCCCCCAGGGCTGCCCTGGTGCTAGGATTCTAACTTGTAGACTGGAATACAAAGACAACTGGTCCAGAGGGAAAGAGATGTCATATAGGATGTTTGCCTTGGGGCTAAGAATCTTTTTTCTGAACCCTCTGAGGTAGAGAATATGCCATAGGATTGCCAAAAATCTGAATGTCTCCAAGGATATAGGACCTTTTATCATTATTAGGACTCGGGAGAAATAGAATTACATATTCTCAGTCAGATTCAGGTGAAAATCTTATTTATGCATTCCATCTTGGAAGGAATAGGGCACAAAACACCTATATGGGATCAAAGATAATTTTGGAAACTCAAAAATTCAGTAATGAGAAAGTAGAGAGATCATTACTAAAAGAGTGTTCTGTGTCTTTCACTATTTGTCATATCCCCCTGCTTATGAGCCTTCTCTTGATCAAATAGGAGAATCCACATTGAATCTAGAAAAATTGAGATTGTTATAATTTCGGGAGAAAGAGAGGTAGTGCTCAGCTATTGGGCTTTCACAAGGGTCTTTTGGGCATCAAAAATAAATCACGAAAGGAGCTGAAATGAACAAGGTCATAGGAAGAGCTTGGAAGCTAATTCAAGGAAAGCCAGTTGACCCTGCCTCAGGCTAGATTGAGAAGAGGGGTGAGAAATTGCCCTTAGAGGAGGATGAAGCCTAAAAAAGGGGCACCAATGCTGGGCCAGTGGTGAGCTTGAGGAGAGAAGAATCCACAGTGAGAGACCCCTAATACTTCTTTGTCCAAAGCTAGGGACATCTCAGGATCCCTGCCAGTATCTTCATACTATCATCTGACATTTTAGTGAGGATATCACATAGCCCATGCTGAGCAAGCTTGTTATTTCTTCTTCTTACCACTGTTGGGGAATAGCTTTCCATCTGCTGCTTTCTGAATGCCTTTTTGAGTCGAAATAAGAAGACAGCATATTGCTGCTTCAAAGATGCTAAGTCCTGAATATGACCTTATGTTGACCATCTTGACTTCCCAATGTCCTAGGACACTCATTAATCCCTACATAACAGAAGTTGGAGATCTTGACAACAAGAAAGAATATCATATAGTGTTTAAGAATGTAGGATCCAAAGTCAGACAAACCTACATTCAAATCTTACCTTCTTAATCTTGTTCCTCATTCTAGATCATCCAAAGCATTATTTCTTTACATTAACTAAATGGTAACTGAGCATATTAAGATGATTCTGGTCTTAAAAAATAGAAAACACTTTATTTAGTTCCATCAACTCTATGAACGGACAGTGATTACATATTTATAATCCATAGTCTGGACTTTGCCACCAGAACACCACAGCAGTTTCAACACATAGCAGCTCTGTTTGGCTAGCTCTGGACTGTCTGGACATACTGCAGATAGACCAAGAAAGTGGATAAAAATTCTCATAACATTATCCTAGTTTCATTTTTAAATAAGAAAAAATTTCATTGATACATCATTAAACAAGAATTCAGATGTGGAGAAGGAATTCATATTCTTCCACTCAAATAGGAAATTTTATTGTACGATTATATGTTTAAATTAGAGTCAGAAAGGGTGTCAGTACCCCCAAAAGACATGGGAATTAATGAAAAGGGTAGCTAGGTGTGGCTGGAACTTAGCAGTAGGGGAATGATTCAAGAGTAAGGATTTGGTGATATATGTAAGAGTAATCATTGGTTAGGCGGATTGGATCATGGGAAAGAAATTGTCATGCTTTGAACATCTCCACAAGTCTTACAGTCTTCAGGTGACACTGCTCCCTGTAAACTATTTTTATCATTATTTTCAAGATAATCATATCAAAATACTACTTTAAAAATTATGGTTGAATATCTCTTTCCGTTAGAGAATCTCCTCAGACAATTTCTCTTGCCGTCTTCTTCCTCTCTCCCTACTAGAAGTTTGCATAAATAAACAGTGCTCTGTTAAGGCCAGGCACCAAACAGAAAACAATTGTATTTTATTGCCTCTAAGACACATATCTTTACATGTTAATATTCATGGAATCTGACTCTTTACCACAATTGATGGTGTATAGAAATTAAATGGCAGAGCATTTTCTTTCTTGAGGGCACATTACAAACTGTGTATATTACAGTGGATGCATCTTAGATATGATAAAATATAGTATATCCTTTGGCTAGTAGAGGGATTAGAGCTCTAAATTCATTTACAGAAGATCATGATACAGAATTTGAGAGAAAAATAAAGTACGATTACCAACACAGAGGATTCTGAATTTTAAGATGTAATACACAAGGATGAATAATGAAAGAAACACAAATCCTGGAATTTGAGAGACAGGGCCTAGATGAAACATTTACTATCACTGTGACAGAGAAAACTTATTTTAACTTTTCTGAGTTTTAGCTCTTATTCTATAAATTGGAATAGTAAGATCTTTAGGATTACCTATAAGTTATCGATATAGGACCAGACCCTCTAACATCTATTGCATATTTTTTTTTAAAAATAAGTGGATTATTATGCCACTGATAGAAAAGTAATAATGTTTGTGCTTCTATTTCTCAGTTTATAGGGTGAGAAATGGCTGTTGTTCCACTTGTTACCGTACCCTTCACTGTATCATTAATGATGACAGAGACATCCCCTCCTGCAACAATGTTTATTTGTTCTTGAAATCATCTGAATACACATAATTGCCCTTTTTATTGGTTTAATTTCAGTATTACCACTGTAACTTCATGATTTTCTGACAAATAACTTTTGTTGAAAGTAATGTTACCTGAACTGAACTTGGTTTAATTGATTTATTCAATGGAGACACCCAGAATAGCATTTGAAAAGTTCAAATTAGTCTAAAACTAGTTACAGAAGCTGAGGGATGGAATAATGCCATCATCAAGGTCCTACCTGTCAAAGCACTTCCACTGAACAATCCTTTTAAATAATTCCATTTTTAGTTCATGGGACTACAAAGCTTCTAAACGACAATTGTTCATTGCATCACAAGTGACAAGGTATTTATGTCATATTCTATAAGCATCAAAATATTAAAGAAAATAACCAATGGCCATGAATGGCAAATAAAATAAGTGATTTAGACAATTATAAAAAGAACACTGAGCTATTAAAATTAGTCTGATCTTTAAGAAATTTCAGCCCAGCAGCACTAATGTTATTAAAAATAGCAAGATCATAACAAGTAGTCATTAGTATTTGCATATGTGAGTGAGAATGTTCTTAATTACAAATTACATTCTCTAAATTATTTAGAAGCTATAAATCAGCTCAACAAAGAATAACAAGTTTAAGGACTAAAGTGTTTTAGAGGATTTTCAAATGCAAATGATGGCAACACCACCACCATCAAAAAAAAAAAAAAAAAAAAAGGAGCGAAAGAGAGAGATTGAGAGAGAGGGAGGGAAAATTTTTGCTCCTTTTTCAAATCAAACACATGTATTTGAATAAAATATTATGACAGAAATTATAAAACTTTCAAAATTTTAGTAATACCTCCCTTAATCAGGAATGCTGTTTTCTAAAAATCTCAAATGTTCCTGAAACAGAAGTGAATCAGACTGAGTCTAGGGCTTCCAAGATAATAGACATAAAGTTCTAACATTAAGTCATTCAATTAACAACTATTTCTCAAATATTTACTATCTGGGAATCACTATGCAAAATGTTAGGGAAATACTTGAGACAACTTCACCATCGAGTAAGATGGAGTAAACATGCCTTCCTCTATTCCTCATACTAAGTAAAACCATAGATATTATACAGAAAGCAAAATTAAGATGACCCTGGAAGCTGGAGAGAATGTCAGACCAATTAAAGGAGCTTGAACCAGAGGCAGGATGGTGGTGAGTTCCTTAGGTTTTCTTTTCACTTTGTATATCCCAGACTGGATCCTAGAGAAACTGGCATCTGGAAATGTCAACAGAGGTCAATAAAAGTTCTCAAGAAAAGCCTGTTCTTTGTGGCCAAAAGACTGTGAAGGAGGCAGCCCAGCAAGACAGAAAACCTTTTGATGATAGCTTCACTCCAGTTAAATACTGCTGACCAAATTGCAGCCCCACCCCAGCTTACCAAATCATGAGCTTAGACTTCCATCTTTGCCAGCCTATAGTCAGGTGACCCAATTCACCCACCAGGGTGGTGTCAGAGAAGAGTGAGGAGGGAGTTAGAATGACTTCCACCCTTGCTGTTAGTGGAGTACAGTGGGCAGTAGTAAGAATGTGTCCCTCTCCCTCTTAGCCAGGATTGTATCAGCAGACGCTCTGTCAGGAGCCTGAATTCCCATCCAGCCCTATAGTCAGGAAGAGCTCTTCACTCCTAGGTGTCAAAGGAGGCTGAGTGGCGCACCTACCCTACCACCCTACTTGGCAGGAATATGGTAGCATGTCTGCCCCCTTCACCCACCAGAGTAGTACTGGAGGAAGCCAGCTAAAACACAAAACTTAAATGAGATCCAGTCTTAAAATACTGAAAATGTCCAGGTTTCAATTGAATATAACTCATTGTATCGTGAACCGGGAAGATTGCAAATGGAACGACAAAAAGACAACAGACACCAATACCAAGATGATGTAGATGTGAGAACTATATGACTAGAATTTTAAGTACTCATGAGGATGCTCCAGTGAATATGTTGAATATGTTTGAAATAAACGGAAAGATAGAAAACCTCAGCAAAAAAAAAAAAAAAGAATATGTAAAGATGAATCAAATGGCCATTTTAGAACTAGAATTTACAATATCTGAAATTAAAATAACTCAATGGATGGGCTCAATAACAGGATGGAGAAGGAAGAGGAAAGTCAGTGAACTTGAAGAGCACAATAAAAATTATTCAATTTAGCGGTGCCTGGGTGGCCCGCTCAGCTAAGCCCCTGACTCCTGGTTTCAGCTCAGGTCATGATCTCAGGGTCATGGGATCAATCCCACATCTGGGTCTACCCTCAAGTGTGGAGTCTGCTTAAGATTCTCTCCCTCTGCCCCTCCCCTCCCACATACCCCTTCTCTCTAAAATAAATAAATATATATTTTTAAATTACTTGACTTAAATGGACAGAGAGAAAATAAACTGAAAAAATAATAAACAAAGCCTCAGAGACATGGTGAAATATAATACACGATTTAACATTTTGTGTCATCAGAGTTCCGGAAGGAGAAGATAAGTATGTGTGTATTGGGGACCGAGAGAAAGTATGTAAAAAATCGATGGCTGAAAATTCCCCAAATTCGAGCAAAACCTGGTGGAACTTGCCTGTTCCCTGAAAGACTGTATATTCTAACTGTAGAATGAGAAAATGGGTGCATGGAGAAGGGTAAAGATGCCAATAAACACAGTACAATGGTAGAGGTATTAGAGTAGATATTTGAGCAAAATGTGGATAGAGGATAAATTCACTCTGATTGGAAGAAAGACATTTCGGAAAGATGAAGAAATGTGAATCTGATCATAAAGGAACTAGAGTTTAGCAGAGAGAAATGAAAGAGAAATACACAGTGAGCTGTGAAAATTTGTGGTTTCTATCTGTTACAATGGCTCAGAGAGTGTTACTTATTTTTATTTTATATATGCTTTAATGCCAGATGATGTAGACTTTGGGCCTGAAGTAAACTTGAAGCAGCACATTAGAAGAAAGGAATGATATGGGCAGGTTTTAACAATTCTAAAGAGTGATAGCACCAACCATGACATAGAGTAAGATGCATAGAGGAGACTGACTTCTAAAGTGGCAGCTAAACACTAGTAAACTCACTTACCCTCTAAAACAGTAATAATGTGGGAGAGATAACTAAAATCAACATTTCAGAAATCTAGCAGTTAACCAGAACCACGGAACAAACTGAAAACTGTCTCTCCAAGAGAAAGTTCTGAATCTCAGTAAGACAGAAGGTCAGTAACCTTTATCATAAGGGAAGGCATGAAGGGAAATCTGACCAATCATCGATTATCCACTAAATTATACCTGATGTAAAATTAGATAAAGACATCCAAACAAAGGAAAACTATAGGATGTCCCCAGTGAGTATGGACACAAAAGGCCTCAATGAAGTATTAACAAACCAAATCCAGAAATATATGAGAAGGATTATAAAATGTGACCAAGTGAGATTACCTCACAAATGCAGAAATTTGTAGAGTTCAACAGATGCAAATCAATTATTGTAGCATACCATGTAAATAAAAATCACATGATCATTTCAACATAGGCATGAAAAGCATTTGACAAAATCTAACCCCCATCCATTATTAAAACACTTAATAATCAGAAAGGAGAACGAAACATCCTCAATCTGATAAGGAATATTCTCCAGAACGCCCACAGCTAACATCATACTTAATGGAGAAAGAATGAATGTTTTCCTCTTAAGATCAGCAACAAGAATGCCTACCGCAGTCACTTTTATTCAACAATGTACTAGAAGTTCTAATCCTGATGCTTAGACAATTGTCCAAATCCTTTTTCTTTTCTTTTTTTAAAATCTCTTCTATACCTTGATATAGAACATTCCTACTTTGTAAAAGTAAAATATTTACATTTATAACTTCCATTCCTTATAGTAATTCAAAGTAATGAAAGCAGAATACTTGCCTTAGACATATCTTCATTACTTTATATTCTTACTTTTAATTGCTCCAGAGGGTTTTGGAGGCGTTTATATACGTTTATTCTAGGTTTGGCCAAATGAAGTGCTGTACTTGTTACTATGAGATAACTGGATGGAATTTTTTTTTTTTTTTTTGGCCTGGGTATTTCCTTATTTCTAGGCCCAAAAGTATCACTCAGACTTCGTATGGTGTGATTGATGAGAGTTTCAAAATATTATTCTTATATTTACATGAGTCTCATGCTCTTTTTATTTCTCTATATTTACTCTTTATCATTCATTTTTTAAGATTTTTAAATTTACTCATTCATGAGAGACAGAACGAGAGAGAGAGAAGCAGAGGGAGAAGCAGGCTCCATGCAGAGAGCCCGATGTGGAACTTGATCCTGGGACCCCAGGATCACACCCCGGGGCCAAAGGCAGGCACTAAACCACTGAGCCACCCAGGCTGCCCTCTTTATCATTCATTTTATGGTACAATTTGTTCTTCTTTCTTGGTTTTACTCATTTCCAACTCCAGTAGATAATATAGCAATATCTTATTTGTGATCTAAAATTTCTCTCTTGCATTTCAAGTATCCCTTTCATCTTTCCTCCATCATTTAGCTTTAATAAATTGATCAACTTGGTTCCAAATAAAAGACTTCAGTGAAAAAGATTATTATTCTATGTCTGTCTTGAACATCTTAAAATAAATAAGCCATTGGAAATTTAAAAAAAAAAGGTTTTGGTTATAATGATACTTGTCCTTATTTTAGTTTGGAATTTATTATATCTAATGGTGAAGAACACCCACCTAGCTGTATCTATCAGTATAATGCTGTAACATGTATTCCCTAGACACCTTGACAAGTGTGTTATATGAGAAAAGTAGAGAGAAAAGGAGAGTGATTCTCTCCAAAGAACCAGTATGATATGATAGTGAAAGTTATCTGTACACTTAAAAGCGATTTTTAGAATTTTCATTGAGAGGAAATGTCATAACCTATAGTCCATTTTTATCTGCTCTAATAAAAAAGGCAATGAATGTCACAACTCTTTGATATCTCTTATAAATTTTAAACATGTCAAAATTGCATACTATTATTCCCATAAAATTTCCATGAGGTAAGAAAACTAGAAATATCAGTCTGAGCAACCACATAATATATTCTGGGACTTTTGAAATGTTATTTTATGTGGTATTTTGCAAAATGTTATTTTCTTTATCTTGTGGACATCTCTTTTGGACTTACCTATCCTCTGCCTTTTTTTTTTCCCAAATTGCTTCATTAATGGTTTGCTTGGTATGGTGCTATATAAATAATAGTGATGTTATTATTTTAGATTAATAGTTACACTTTTCAAGTTCTGAAAACAGACTCTATCCATATCTATTCATATAATGTTTCCTACATGCAGTATCTAGACACTTGGACAAGAATCTACTTAATAAAACATAATACAAAGAAGAAAGAAAAATACATTCCTAAATTTCCGAGTGTTTTATTAAAGGTTATCTATGAATTTAAGAATGGATTTTAGAGGTTTTCTTGAATAGGAAGATTATAACCTATAGGTCAAATAGAAGAAAATGGGGAAAAGAAAAGACAAATAGGATGTAAATTCGTGAAGAAAATAGCATTGTGCCTTTTTGGAAGTTTGGAACTGAATTTCAGCATAAAATATTTTTATTGCATTTTAAATGAAACTACATGAATGCTATTTATTAAAAACATGCTTGCTGTAATATGCACAGTTATAATGCAATTAATAAATCAAATGTTTATTACATTGACTAGTTCAGTGCCGACACCTTACTTTATGTGATGGATATACGGACAGAAAACTACGTATATAGCACTTGGGTAAATCAAGTTTTACTTCTAAGTATATTAGATAAATACTCTAAACTTTAAAGACAGATACTTTCATTAAATTTTATTTTGTAAATAAAAATATTCTTATATTTTTAATATGTTGGCTTAAAGCTGGTTATCCTACATAGTTCACACACATAAAAAGTGTTGTTATAGCAGGTAATTTATTAATATTATTGAGACAAAAATACATTTATTTATCCACCCACAAGTATTTACTATTCACTGGCAACCTATGTGTCAAAAAGCAGGGAAGATTCCCAGACAAAATAACAAATGAGACTGAAGCTATCCTCAAGAAGTTTTTAGGTTAGGGAAAAAAAAATCACATTATGTGTATTTGAGGACTATATATTACTGTTAATTTCTCTTTATGATATTCATTGATTAGAAAGAACATGGAAGTCATGATTTTTTTAAACTTTCTGTTCTAGGTTGACAGGGACCCTGAGTCTCACACAAATTACTAGAAGTTTAGAAGGCAAATGGAAATTTTCCTATTTGCATTGCTAAATCTCCATTAAACCTGATTCCAGTGATTTTCATTTTAACTTGACATCTGGAGTGACTATGTCAGATTTTGTGGCTGTTACTTGGGTGACAACCCAAGAATAAAAGTTTAAGAAAATTGGGTTCACGTCTCATAATAGTTGACTGGGGGGTTGAGACCGGTTTAAGAATCTAATCACTATGTACCAATCCTATCTTGTTCACAAAGGTCATATGATTTACATGAACACAGATTTACCTCTTCTCCAAATTCCTGTAGTCTGTAACTATTCATTTAACCTCTTGTTTCTTTTTGTTTTATCACAAGTGCTCTGCAGACAAAGTAATTTTCTGCGTCTCCTATATTCACCTTAACATGTAGCATGGTGCTGAGCAGACCTTGACCTTATGTGAAAACTCACCCATTCATGATATGTGTCTTATTGGAAATCACATTGAGAAAGTATTGGAAATTCTCAGGGCTTGGGTCACATTGAGAAGGTATCGGAAATCCTTACGGTTTTGCATAGTTTTGGAATGATAGGAGGTGTGACATGTTGATGGAGAGAGACTGGAAGAAATGCAGTCATACTAATTTCACTCTTCCCACATGGCACACTCAATATCTTGTACATAGTAATAAACACTAAGTTGAATTGTTTACTATGATAGGAACAAAAACAAGATGTATTTTACCTGCCTTTATTTAAAAATCTGCTTCTGCCATATATGCCCAGGGCATAGGAACTTAACATTCTTAGAATTCTGGCTAATTTGCAGGTGGAACATAAGGAGAGGAAGTAGGTTGGTGGGAAGAAATCATCTTAAGCTTCTTTTAGTCCCCAGACATCAAAGGTTTTCATATTCCCTCCAAGGTCATTTTACTTTGGTGAATTGTGGCTTGCACATTATGCTTCCTATCTTCTTCCCAGGGTGTCGTGAGAATTAATGAGATACTCAGCCCAATTCACATATTTCTCCACACCTCTGTGGATCTCCTCCACACCCCAAGGAGTACTTTATAGGCATCCTTTACTGGAATTTCAGTATGCTCAATTAAGGAAAATTTAATTAAAAATTTATTTCAAAAATAACATCAAACTCCCCAATGCTTTCAAACTTACAAGCGTTCCTCTCTGTAAAACACATATTAATTAGGGAACCCAACTACATTTGGTGTTCTTTGAATGCCTTGAACTATTTAACCACATACTTCCCCCTTTAATTTTTTTTTAAAAAGTGTAACTGGGGGAAATGCTCTACAAAATTAACATGCATCTTGCACCCTATTCATGCTTCTGTACATGGAGTTCTCATTGCAATTAGTTGGAACTCTGCACACTGATGAAATGAGGTGTTTGCAGAGGAGAATGCCAATCTGGCCCTCCACCTCTACTTTTCTGATTAATTTAAACTTAAATTATCAAGAAGTAACTCATAAGGATCAGTTGATTTTTCAAGATGATTCCTTGGTGTTTTATAGATATTCAGAGTTCCTCTCAGTCCAATGGTTTCCTGTACACTTAGGGAAAGGAAAGGTAAATATTAAAGAAAGGAGTGTGTCTGAGTGGGGCAGGGTATGAAAGTGAAAATACCAAGGGTTAACTTGAACCCTAAAGAGTCAAATTAATTTTCCAACATCTGAGTCAAATGGTTGTGTGTTGTGGTAGAGAGTACTGGCTCTGTCTTAAAAAAAAAAAAAAATTCTTCTACTATCAACAGCTGGCTCTGTTATAACCACCCTATATGGTTTGGGCAAATCACTAATTTCCGTGCTCTTCAGACTTCCCATTTACAAAGAGGGAACTAGATCACCTCTCGGGCCTCTTCTAGCCCTAATTTCTCTATGTCTGTGTTTTATTTCCATTGTCCACACCAAGGACTGGCCCTGTATCTCAGAAATCATATTTTACCTGTTCACATTTCCTACTAAATAAATGTTCAGTGGGAGAGCTTGTGACATGTCCACTTTTTATATCCACAGTTTCCGGCACAAGGTAGGCCCGCATACAAGTTTGCTGAACTATCAAAGGCCAAAAATAAATAAATAGCCTCAAACTCTAAAACCCTATAATCTCATTTTTCCAAAAGTAAACATCTGTATAACTATTATTTTATCTTTTCTTTTTAAATTTTACATTGTGAGGCAGGTGAAAATAAATGACAGTGAGAAGCACAAGGTACATTAAGAAATAACAGGAAGGTTTTATTGAAAAGTAAAATCAAGAACACTAGAATGACCTGTATCACAAAGCCTGTGAGGGGAAACAAAAAAAATAGGCAATTTTCTAAAAGAAAACTAGCCCACAATGGCCTCGGCTGCTGTCCTGAACTGCAGAATACATGTATAGTCTGTGTTTAATGGTCCACAAGTGGCAAATTATCATTTTTCATTTGTTTTTATTTCTCCTTGGTAATTGGAAAGATAATATAACAGCATCAAAAATAGCATTTATTACTTCTAACAATAAGGACCCAACAGAAAGCAACTATTTTGAGACTTAATGAAATATCCATGTGCAGTCCTAAGACGAGCAAGTTAATCACTAAACAGAGCTGATGAAATATCCAATTTAGTTGTTTTGCAGAGATGTTATCTCCTGCCATGTTAAGAGGAGATTTTCATACAAAACGATTAATCAGCATTAATCTTGGCTGCCACATTAGTCTGCCCTTCCAGCTTCTTGCTGTTAATTTTATAAATGGCAATTAGAGCACAGTAACATACCTAAAACAGGACTATTTCACATTCTTGCCCTAACTTGCCAACACCTGCATTTTTCCTGGTCCTTTTCCTCTTGTCTGGTTACTCTATTTCCTGTATTTAAAATAGCTTCATCTTTTTCTCCGTCTTCCTCTTACCTCTGGTCACCTTCTCTCGCCTGCTAAACTAATTTATTTTTCTATCTTACTCTTCTTATCTGGCATCCAATGCTCATGAATTTGATCTTAACAAATAATAGAGAGTCAGCTTTTCCGGACTGGCTCAAGAATCATTCTCAATCTGCTATTGGCTCCTACTGAATGCTATTTGGAAAGAAATTATATCTTAAAAATATCATTTAAAGGACAGACTAAATCCTAGTATTGTATGAAGTAAAATAGCCACAATCTATATACATGATTATATCATATCAATGTAGCTTCTCAAAGAACTACTTTCTCTTAAGTTCACCTGCAATGTTTTGTCTTTGAATTTTATCTTAGGATGGTATGAGAAAGGCTGTTGTTCAAAATTCCTAAATACATACCTTTCAGGAAGAGAGGAAGAAAGAGAAAATAATTGTTTTCCTTCATGAATTGGTATTCTTTTTTTTTTTTTTTTTCCCTCTGTTCTTTTTTTCTCTTTGACAGCTAGGAAACTCAACACCAAATTTTACATTCACTTGTAGCAACTGGCAACAAAACATTATAACCACCTTAAGCTTTAAAATGGAATGCAGTCTCAAGGATTTCTGTTTTCTACTATTGACCTTTATTATCATGGTTTCTAGATTCAGAAATGTGTGCCATGTGTTCTGTATCCAAAGTCTAATGAAATATCTAATATAACTGTTTTTGCAGAGATGTTATTTCTTGCCATGTCAGGAGGAGATTCTTATGCAAAAATGATTAATCAACATTAGCTGGATATAAGACTTCCATGTGTTATTATATACAAAGTGCGATGTCACTGAACATTATAGAATTGATTCTGTGGGGCATTTAGCTGGCTCAGTTGTTTTGGAGCATGTGATTTTTGATCTTGGGGTTTTGAGTTCAAGCCCCACATTGGGTGTAGAGATTACTTAAAAATAAAATAATTGATTCTGTGTTTGGAAATATATAAGCTGTCATCTTACATGCTACTCATAAATGCAGAATTCTATTTCATCCAATAAAATATGAAATAGAGTTTTTAATGGTGAATTATAGTTTTTATTTGAAATAAAATAATGAGAAAAACCCAATATGTAGAATTTCCAAATTGAATTTCAAAATTAAGCTCTATCTCTCTCTTGTTTTTAAGATTGTATTTATTTATTCATGAGAGACACAGAGAGAGAGAGAGAGGCAGAGACACAGGCAGAGGGAGAAGCAGGCTCCATGCAGGGAGCCTGACGTAGGACTCGATCCCAGGTCTCTAGGATCACACCCTGAGCACTGACCACTGAGCCACTCGGGCTGCCCAAATTAAGCTCTCTTTATAAATAAATGTAACCATATTAAATTGCATTGGAAATATAGTCCAACAAGGAATTTTTATAGGGAAGTTATATAGGAGCTTGAGAATTTCTTTAGGAAATAGCTTTATCAGCAAATTCAGGTGATGGTTACAATGAAATTAATGTAGACCTCATTTCTCTACTTCTATAGAGTCAATATGCTTACATTTTGGGCAACCTTCTTCCAAATGACCCATGGAATGGCGATCTAATGCCTTCAAAGTTGGCAAAAAAAAATTGGTTTCAGAAGAGAAACGTGCAGATATTCTTTATTCATCTTTTTAAGTCTCTTTGAGTGATCTAAGAAGAAATGCTTGGTGCTGGGAACTGTTATTCCACTACTGTTAAGTGTTATTAATATTGTTACAACCAGGAGCTCCATGTATTATACACAGCTTCTTTCTCTAACTGCAGTAGATTGGATTGCCAGAAAATGAACGGTCAGGGGACTCTCATTTTCTCTGTTACAACGATTCATACATCAATCTCATCCTAATTTCTTTAAACCTATTTCAAAAATCTTGAAAGTACAAGCATAGAGTACACACTCAATTACCAGCCTGTTTGTTTCACAGATAAAGAATTGAGTAGTGGAGAAAGTAAATGAAGGTGAGAAGTTAATATGATAGTTTTGGTCGTCATACCAGTTTAGCGATCTGTAAAGTAAGGCCACTTGCTGCTATGGCCAATATCAGAAGGTTATTTGGCTTAGTTCTAATTCGTATGCAAGCCAAATCCCACAAGACTTAACATGTGTAAAAAGTTAATTTCAAATATTCAGGAGTGACATAAAATAGTATATACAAGGATTTTTTAAAAAGCTACAGAAATGAAGTTTCACTGTTCCCTGTGGAGTTGGAATATCTAAAAGCAAGTGAGTAAAACACTATAGGGACACTCATGAATTTGGTGTCATTTTAGTCAAATTAAACATTCTCACACTTTAGTTGTTTATTATTTATAATATAGTCCCTGTGATACATCTCACAAACATTCATGATACAGTAGCGAGTACCTCTGCTCTAGATGCAGTTTAGAGAAGATGACTAGCATTCTCTTGAGGGTCTTTCTCAACTTTCAAAGATACAAATAGTTTACTAAACATCGCTTAACTCATATCCTTCCCAGCTAAATATGTGTTGTTACCAAAAGCCTCAGGACATGAAAGCAGTCTATTAAGTTATAGGTATTTAGCTGAGAGTTTCCCCATTCAATACTCTTTCTCACTCAGGTTACTACAATAATATGAAAGGAAAATAATATTTTTTTCCTATTGTGAGGAACACGTGTGCCTAGATAAGAAAGGATTCAATTTAGTATATCTGCATCTACCACTTCTAATTTTTTCCCATTTCCAATTTTTAAGAAGTATTAGGTATTTGTTTTTCCACCATTTAGTGAATTATTTCCAGTTACATCTGAATCAAATTCTGGCCTCAGAATGTTATAGTATGACCACTAAGTTTTCTTATGGCCCGTGGTAAATAGCAAATCAATAGATCTGAATTTAAGCAAGGTAGATGAATTCGAGTAGAATGCTAACTCATAAATTTGAAAGGGGAAAAAAAAAGAAAGAAAAGATTTTGCTCTATGCTCCATAAAGTCAATCTGTTGAATTCACTATCATGGGAGGTCACTGAGCCCAATACCATGGCTATATAGTTTTATGACTCTTAATAACATTTGTTGTATGCAAAGCATAGATAATGACAGAGGAAACCAAACCTTATGCTTCACTGCATGTACTACTTTTCTTTGTGGTTCATGAAGAATAAAACAATACATTGAAAGTCACAACTAACTACTGAAGGAAAAAATTAAGAAATAATACTCATGGCCTGAATTTTTAGTTGATTTTCTAACATGATATATCATAATCTGTTTTGCTATATTCTAATGTCCCTCTGTATTTTGAAAATGAAATGTTAAGAATTGCTAGTTGAGGAATGTGGTAATCTGTACCAAAATGATATAAGAAGAGAAGTTTGTTTTTGATATCCTCAGTCTAATCCTTTTTTTGCTTTTTCTTTCTTCACCTAGCAAGGTCTCCTCCAAGGTTAAAACATCTTTTCCAACGTATTAATGAAAACATAAAAGGAAACTCAGATATAAATGATATGATAGTTTTAAAATTTTTTTATTATAATACAAACTTCATTTATAAGAAAATCAGGATTAAAAAGGGTTTCATGGAAATTTGAAACTATAGGTGATAGTTCTTCAGGGAATTTGTCAAGATTTTTGTATGTCATCAGGACCACTCTATTCAGAATGCATTTGCCTCAAAATAATTATTTATTATTAAATGCTTTCGAGGTAGAATAAGACTTAATTGAAAATTCTCATTTTATAAATGATTGAAAGACTCTTCCATCATCTTCGAACTTGTAAATGACAAAGCTGATGCTAGAAATCAGTTCCTATGAGGGTTAAGAGGAATGTTTGGAAAAGAACATTCCATTTCAAAAGAATAAAATATTATTTTCTTTGTACATTTCATAGGTAAGATAACTGTAAATTTATTTTCCACATACTTGTGAGCTCAGACAATGCAGCTGAAAGAGGAAAGCTAACCTAGACTGGAAACCCACTGACCTAAGGCACAATGTTCATCCACTTGACATTTAAGGTTAAAAATGAAAAGAAGTGAAAAAAATAGTCTATGGAGAGGGCTCATTTATGATATAAAAAAAGACGATTTGAATGCTGCAGAAACTGATGGGGATTTTTGATTTGTTGAATGGAGCTTATTAATTGCTTTCTTGAGATAATTAAAGCATTTGGTAGTCAAAATAATTGGAATCATTGAAAATAAAAGATTTAACCTTGACAGTAGTTTCAGTCTGACTGTTGAAATTCATGCCTGTAAGGAAAAATATCCTCTTAAAGTTTATAATGATACTTATGGCACTTTCTCGATATCTAATATGTTTCTCTTTAAATAAATCAGCTATGCTATTCAGTATGACTCTTCTGGTTTGAGTTTAGTAACAACAACACAGAGTGGTAATGTCCTCTTTTGTTTCAAAGTTTAGACAATGAATCAGCCACAAGAAGTGAGGGAAAGTATATCGTTTCAAGGCCACATGTTGGTATGTTTTACTTTGGCAGTGGGGTTGGGGTTAAGGATATGGACTTAATATTTAATAAATACTTAATGTTTGTATTTCATCTTCAAAATAAAATATTTTTTCTTTTTAAAAATTTTTTTAGATGTGAAAAGTTGTAGAATTCTATTTGTAATGCTAATTTGTAGAATGGTGAATGTACCACAAATTTGGACATTTATTTAAATACATATTTTTCTTGCGTGTATTCAATATATAGAAAAATAAGGATTTTTTTGGATAAAATACCTGATGCCTTAAATCTTAGTCATTCAGTAGTAGATCTCTATATGCTTTATATTAGAAACAGCTGAGGGTTTCAGAATAAAACAATTATTTCATTTTCTAAAAATGATACTCAGTTACGCTTCTTTTTTTTTTTTTTTTTTGTTAAGATTTTTCTGCTTTAAAGAGAGAGGAAATGCATGAGCAGGGGGAGGAGCAGAGGGAGAGGGAGATGAAGAGAATCTCAAGAAGATTCCTCTCTAAGCGTGGAGCCTGTCATGGGGCTTGACATGGGGCTCGACCCCATGACCCTGGGATAATGACCTGGGCCAAAATTAAGAGTCAGCAACTTGGGCAGCCCTGGTGGCTCAGTGATTTAGCGCCGCCTTGGGCCCAGGGCCTGATCCTGGAGTCCCGGGATTGAGTCCCACGTCGGGCTCCCTGCATGGAGCCTGCTTCTCCCTCTGCCTGTGTCTCTGCCTCTCCCGCTCTGTGTATCTCTCATGAATAAATAAATAAAATCTTAAAAGAAAAAAAAAGAGTCAGCAACTTAGCCACCTGAGCCATTTAAGGACCCTATAAATGATGTTTCATTGAAAGTCACAGTTGAATTTGTTCTCAGGCCAATTGGGTGGCCTAATCATTCGATTCTGTTTTTGAAATCAAGATAAAGTTGTACTGTTTGTGAAGGTAATATCCTAATAATGAAACAAAACAAAACTTACTGAACTTTAAGTCCTACCTTAAGACCTGGTTTTAACTTTTAACTTCACAAATTGTCAGCTCTGTGACATTACCACGTACATTACCTCGTGCGTGCATGCATGCGTGTGTGTGTGTGTGTGTGTGTAGAAAATGAGAATAATTATATCTGATCACTTATCATATCTAATTGTGAAGATCAGGTCAAACTAATGCCCATAAAAGTACCTTAAGAATACACACACACACACCCACACACACACACACACAAACAGACAAAAATCCACAGTAGAAATTTTGTTATTTTTTGAATGAGAGAGAAAGGTAAGAATGAACTTGAATAAGAGAACAGAGGAATATGGATATAAATTAACTCTTTATACAGTAGAAACTACACAAAGAAAAAGAAAAACTGAGAAAACAACAGAAAACTGTGCAGCACAGATACTGAAATACTGAGTGCCTACTATAACTGCATTTATTTTTTATTATTTTCAATTTATTCCTCTATCTTCTGTTATTCAGTTTCCATACAGACAGTTGTTTTGAATCATTCTTCTGTGATTTTTCAAAGACCATCCTTGGTTAAAAATAAATATATAAATCAAGAAATACTTTGATCCTCTGTCTCAGGTTTCTTCATCTTCTATTCCTTCGTTTGACTTGCTTGTTTTCTTTCTGGATCTCTCTCATGAAATGATCTGAAGCAAGACAGGTAAATGGTGCTTATATCCCCAAAGACACAAGTTCTTAGAATTTCTGGTCATGCTTAAGACTTCCAACGTGTACTACAGAACTTTTCCATCCAAAAAGGAAGTTTCCAAGAAAGTTTAAATTTGGTACTTTATTTTTGCAGTGCATCAGGAAGGCTTTATGCAAAATAATTGTGTACTCTCATTTCTTTTTTCACACTGATGTAAAAGAAGAGCCATGGCTTCAGTTTTTAAAATGTTGAAATTCACTTTAATAAAGTTCTCTTTGTTTAAATACACAAATTTTACTAAAGTTATTTAATGTTTCATAATTTATCTTAAAATACATGAAAAGCAAAGTGAAATATTTTAGCACGTTATAATGATTTACTTTCTCAAGATTTCGTGTTCTCTGGGAATTAAGTACCCAATGGTTTAGGAAGATTGTTTTGCTGGACTGTCCTTTTTTAACATTCCTGGACAAATCAGCTAATCATTTGAAAAGCCCCTATTTCATAGGTCAAAGTCAATTATGTTTACAGCTATCATCCCAAAAGGGATAATACTAACTAAATTTTTGGTCTATTTTTAATAGCTTTATTGAGGTATTATTTCCATACCATAAAATTCATTCATTTTAAGTGTACTATTAAATGATTTTTAGTAAATTAACAGAGTTGTGCAAACACCAACACAACGTAATTTTGGAACATTTCCATGATCTCAAAAAAAGGTCCATCATGCCTATTTGCAGTTATAATTCTCTTCTCCAGTTTCAGACAAGTACTAATTTTCTTTCTGCTTTTATAGGTTTGCTTTTTGTGGATATCTCATAAAAATGTCATCACGTAATATATGGTTTCTGGCATCTGGCCTCCTTCACTTGGCACGATGCCTTTAAATTCATCTGTATTATAGTATGTATCAATACTTAGTACTTTTGTATTGATAACTAGTATTCAATTGTGTGCATATGTCCCATATGGTTTGCTCCATTTACCTATTGATGGAAATTTGGATTGTTTACACTTTTTTGGCTATTGTAATAATGTTGCTATGAAGATCAGATCCATGTCTTTCGTGAACATATTTCATTTCTCTGATTTTTTAAAGAAATTGTCAAATCTTTTCCCAAATTGGGTGCTTTATTTTGTATTTCTGCCAGCAGCATATGAGATTCTAAAATCCCCACATTCTCACCAATATTTGTTATTGTTTGTCTCTTTTAGTGTAGCAATTCTAGGGGGTTGGGGCAATAGTATCTCTTATTTTGATTTGAATGTATCTGTCCCTAATGTCCAATGATATTAAAGTATCATATTATGTTTTTATTGATGATTCATATATCTTTGCCGATTTTTTAAAGATTTTATTTATTCATGAGACACACACACAGAGAGAGAGAGAGAGAGAGAGAGAGGCAGAGACACAGGCAGAGGGAGAAGCAGGCTCCATGCAGGGAGCCTGATGTGGGACTCGATCCCAGGACTCCAGGATCATGCCCTGGGCCAAAGGCAGGCACTAAACTGCTGAGCCACCTAGGGATCCCCATATTTGCTGCTTTTTTTTTTTTTGGTGAAACTGGTTGTTGTTTTTTATTATTGAATGATAATATTTTAAAAATATTCTGGCTACAAGGTCTTTGTCAGCTATATGATTTGCAAATATGCTTTGCCAGTCAATAGCTTGTATTTTCATTTTCTCAATAGTACTCTGTGAAGTGCAAAGGGTTTTTATGTCTACTACTTTACTATTTGTTTTCTACATATTTAATATAAAATAGTAAAAAGATTTATAAAACATAGTGACAAATATTTAGCATAGGTAATTGTCAAATCAAAACAAAAATTAAGAAGTCAAACACTGGCTACAATGCATGAGTCAACACTTAAATCACATTGCAAGTGGTAAATAAACAAATGAAGACAATATCTAATTTCATTAATATTTAGATAAGTTTAAAAGTCATGGTACTTGATTCTGCTCATTAAATTAGTCAAATGAAAAAAGAACTATAGAACCTCTTGAGGTAGTTAAAAAGAGACTGGTTGATAGCACCTATTTTCTTGCCTATATTCTATACCAACTGACAGGTTTTAAAAGTTCACAGATAGAGAACAAACATAAAGGATTAGCTGAGGAACATACGTTATATGAGGATAAAAATGGCTTTGCTAACTCCACAGCCAATGCCTTCATCCAGCCCAGTCTTTGGGACAGCCCATGGAAGGATAAGCAGGCAGGGTTTATGAACGGAAGATAATTTTTAGGTGAACTATCAGATAAAGGATTTATTATAGGAATTAATCATTACTTAACCTGGGGAACAGCTGAGGAGATGAATATGTGAAAGGGAGAGTTGGATTATCAGAGAAGTCACAACAAATTGATCTGAGAAACCAAGCATGTGTAAACAATAATGGGGGACCATTAAGAGATGTTGGTAAAGAAGTCTATGGGAGTTCTTTCTTCTGTGGTTTGCAGTCAAGTGTCTTGTGAAGAGTGTTGTGACTCTCTCGATTAGCAGAGCCAGCAGCTTGGAAGAATATCTGGTCATGAAATAGAGAAAAGTAAGAGCACACTGAGCCCTCGCAGAACATTGGTGATCACTGTCATTGTCTTTGAATGCATTATCAAAAAGAATGAAATCTTGCCATTTGTAAGGACTTGGATGGAGCTAGAGTATATATTGCTAAACAAAGTAAGTCAGAGAAAGACAAATACCATATGACATCACTCATATGTGGAATTAAAGAACTAAAAGAGATGAACATAAGGGAAGGGAAGGAGAAAGAGAGAGAGAGAGAGAGAGAGTGAGAGAAAAGCAAACCATAAGAGACCCTTAACTCTAGAGAAAAAACTGAGGATGTGTTGGAGGGATGTTAGTGCGGATGGGCCAAATGAATGAAGAGTATTAAGTATTATGTGATGAGCACTGCGCATTAAATGTAAATGATAAATCACTAACTTCTACACCTGAAACCAATTTTAACCATATATTAACTAACTAGAATTTAAATAAAAACTTGAAATTAAAAAAAGCATGATATTGAAAAAAATAATGGATTCTGGCGGTAGCTTTCAAATCTCACATAAGTTTTCTGTTGAAAAACCTAACCTGGAATCACCCAGGCAAGGGGATTCTGGGAACTACAATGCTAGTTTAACCAATTGACAGTACAAACCATCAAGGGAGAACAAATCCCCTTCCCCCACCCCCCACGTTAGCTTCTCTCCATAAAGATGGACAATGATTGTTAACATCAAACTATTAATTTGCTTCCATGTAGGATGGAGTAAAGGTTTAGTCTAGAGTCCAAAATATTTATGGAAAATTCTTTTAAATGGACATAAATAATGGGCAGGAGAGCTTTCCCTTGGCTATGTTCAGTGTCGATAAGGATATTTGAAAAAGGATGTTTACATATATTACTGGGGGAAATGTATGTTAATTCATTTTCAGAATATAATTTGAAACTATGTATTAAAAAGTTTAAAACATGAATGTTCTTTAATACATTATTTATGTTATTCAACTATTACAAGCATGTATCCAAAAGAAGCAATTGAAAAAGTGTGGAAAAATATAATATGTATAATATTTGCAGCTTTGTTTATAACAGGAAAAACTTGAAAACCAGTTCAACATGCAATTGCTTTAAAAACTTGTGGTACTGGAGCACCTGTGGGTGGCACAGTCTGTTAAGTGCTGCCTCTTGGTTTAAGGTCATGTCATGATCTTAGGGGTCATGAGATTGAGCCCTACATCAGGCTCAGGTGCAGAGTCTGCCTAAGACTCACTTTCCTTCTCCCTCTGCCCTTCCTCCCCACATAGGTGTGCACTCTCTCTCTTTCTCTCTCAAATAAATAAATAAATCTTAAAAAAAAAAATCCTTGTGGTACTAACATAATTATTATATATTATTAAGCCTAAAATATGTAATTATTTCTATATTAGAAGAATATAATTTTATAATGACAAATAATGACAACGTATAATATGTGAACATGTTAATAGGGTTTACTTATGAGTGACAAGAATTCAGTTAATATTTCTTTATACTGTTAAATGCTGTTTGAATTTTTACAATGGACATGCATTACATGTAAAAGAAAAATATAGTGATATTTTAAAATCTGGGGAGTAAACAATTGTGTTAAAACTGGATATTCAATTAATATTTTCAACAAGTTCAGTTTTTTTTAAGAAAATTGAATTTATTTTGGATGATTGCAACAAAACACACCAAGTAAAAGACTCCTATCAATGTACTTATTTGAAAAATTTTGAATATAAAGCTGAAAAATGTGAACACATTTAAACCTACTGAAGGTTTAATGAAATTGAGACTAGTATTTAAGCCTGTTGAAGTGGTTTCAATATAATCCTTTACCTAAAACAGTTTACTGCATTTAATGGGAGCATCAGAGACACTTTCACTTCCTTTTCATACAAGACTATAAGAAGATAGAGCTTATTGTTGCTATTCTATTCTTCATTTTTTCTTTCACTTTGATTCTAAGGACAGAGCATCCTTTTCTTTTTGCCATAGATATGACTCTGCATAAATCTCTTAGGAAAGCTCTCTAGGCAGGAAATGATATGGAGAAAAAAAAGTTCTTCCTCCTTTCTATATAATTTTTCCCTCTGTGAGCCTGTGGTCTGACCCTGAGATTTATTATGAATTCCAGGTGCCAACCAACTTTCTTTTGTGAATTATAATCGCTGGCTTCTTGCTTTGTTAGAAGCATAGACATTTAAACTATAAGGGCTTCCTTGTGTAAGCATCCCTGCCATACTCCCTTGTTTTCTTTTAGCTCTCTTCCCGTGAATAAAAGGGCTTTTAGAGTGAAGCTAAAAGTCAGATTTGTGAACAAATATTTCCTTTGAGTTAACTGAAGGTCAAACTATCTGATTTACATTGGTTAAATACCATAAAGACACAGCACATTAGCTATTAAGAGAGAAGAATGTAAGTATGGAATTAAACTTTATATGAACCTCTACATAAAATGAATGAATGAGCTACATGCCACAGCAATCCACAGATTAATGGACATATTAATGACCGGAGTGAAGCTTCAGGTTTTGACCACAGATTTCGAAGCCAGACTTCCTTAGCATCAACATTCAGCTCTGCTGTGTATCCTGAGGCAAGTTTCTAAGCCTCTCTGAGTCTCAGTTTCACATTTATAAAACAGGCATAGTAATTATGGCTAATTCATGGGATAGCTATAGTCAAGGAGTTAATTTATGTTGAATATTTTTAAAAAGTGCCCGCTGCTATATGGCTACTACATGGTATAACAATAGTTAATTTTAATAATTTTTAAAATGGGAGCGTGAAAATCATTAAAGTGGGTCAATATCTTGTCTCAAATTTAGAGGATTTAATGATCTGGTGCTCTGCCTACATAGCTCTTTTTTTTTTCATTATAATATAAAATAATAAGTACAAACAATTTTAAGGGCTACTGTAAGATAGGCTTTGTACTCTAACACTTTATGTGTATCATCTCACTTTTTCTACACAGATTCTACAAGACAGATTAAATATACCTAGGAACAAACTGAGGTAGAGAAAGTTTGCTCAAGGTCAGCTAATGAGTGATAGAGCAAATCTGCCCATGCTTAAGTCTTTGCTGTTAAACGTTGTATTTTATGTTCTCATGACTGAAGTTAAAGGTAGGAGACAAACCTATGTTCTTATTTGCTTTCTCTAAACTTTGGTTTATAAATTAGTTTAGACCTTCTTTAAAAATCTGACCATAAACATTTCCTCCTTTAACGAATCATTTATGTGCCATTTATAACTGGTGCCTCAGGGTACTCTTATCTTTCCACCCAATTAAAGTTAATCGAAGATTCTCAAGTTTCTATAAAGGTGTATTTTGTATAGATTTCGACAAAAATGAATACAATCTAAAATACTCAGTTAACATGGCAAGAAGATGAGTGATATTTAATTCATCATGATTGTTACAAAGTCACATATTAACGTTTTCCCAATAAGGTGGGATCCAGGACTATCTGCTGTCTTAGGGATTTGCAGTTTTAAACAGGAACATTTCTCTTTTATTATTTTGTAGCTCAGAGTTAATGATGTTGTCTTAAGTCTTTTTCTTTTCTTTTATAGCTCTTTGAACTAAAGCAATGTATATTTCATCCATATTTTTCCCTTCAGACCCTGAGCAATCTGTGGAGGATCAAAACTTAGACAAATCTCGAATTGGTCTAAGTCAAAGAAAATAGGTGAACATTGGCTGATGGAAGTGAACAGATTTTGTAAACAGATTTTCAACATACTTTGTAGGCTCCCTTTTGTCTGTGTTTTCTTTCCGGTTCTGCCTAAGGTCTAAATCAAAACCTAAATAAAACCATCTCTGCTCTGGTGAGCTATTATTACTATTGTTATATAAATTGGAAAGGGACATGTTTTCCTCAAGAAAATTCACTGCCCTTTGGCCACAGTAGTGTCACAATAAATATACAAACCTAAAATTACCCTGATATAAATGGACCTTGCTACAGTTGTCAAGAGCCCAATCATACATGCAATCCTGACCATCTTTCATATACATCATATCCAGTCACTCAAACATTAGGGTGGACAAGAACTCAAGACGTACAAATAGAAGAACCAGTGCTACAAATGAAGAAATAATGATATTTTAGAGTAAGTGGGGAAGAATTTTACATTTTCTTGAAACTGACAGTAAGGTCTTTTTAACTCTGCTTGTTATCACTCATTAACTTCATTCATCAGGCTCAAAGTTATCAAGGGTTCTAATATTACTGGCTATATTCATGTTACAATTATATTCTGAAAGTCCACAGCTCATAAGATTAAATACTGTTGAATGATTTGTAAATTTTGCATCCTCCTTTAACTTGATGAGATGAATATTTAGAATGCAGGTGTGTTTGTTTCCTAGGGCTGCTGTAACAGTTGTGCGCCTTAAAACTGCAGAAATGTAGTCTCATGGATCTGGAGGCCAGCAGTCCAGAATCAAGGTGTCTATAGGGTCATGCTCCCTCTGAAATCTGTAGAGGAGGATTGTTCCTTTCCTTTGCTGCGCTTCTCGTGGTTTGTTGGCAATCTCTGTGGTCTTTAGCTTAACTAAACTCAACTCTGCTTCTGCAAGACTTTAATCTCTGCTTCTATTGTCACGTGGACTTCTCCCATGATTGTCTGTGTGTCAGAGTCTCCTCTTCTCATAAGGACACCAGTTATGTTCAATCAGAACCCACACTATTCCAATATGACCTCATCTTAACTCAATTACATCTGCAAAGACCTTATTTCCAAATAAGGTCATATACTGAGATACTGGGGGTTAGGAATTCAATATATCATTTGGGGAACACAATTTAACCCATGAAAGAAGGAAAAGCCACCATGATGTAGGGTCTGTCCTAGGTCAGGCACGTTGAGGCAGTTTAACATTACAGACAAAACATCTATCTTTTCTGGGTATCTATTCCCTTCTCCATAAAATGAGGCTTAGAAGGAAATCTTAACGTTATTTCTGTCTCTGATCTGCTTGCTGTCTGTGACTCATTCTTGATATATCTCTACATTCTTCCCCACCTCAGTTCGAAAGATTTCCTAGTGCTTGAGACATAGTTCGACAATTATGCTGTACTTTCCTCACTTATCATTCTCTTCTGCATGGCTGTTTAGATGTCAAAGTTATGTTAAATTCAAAGCACAGAAATTGGACAATTTTATAGGTATCATGACTTCAGATCTGGACCACACTCCAACAGATTAACTGATCATTTCGGCCAGCCCTTGCTTTTATGTGGTAGATTATTTGTATTCCAATTCAGACATGGTTACTATGCGATTAATTATTTTAGTCAGTGACATAACTGTGAATGCATCAAAAATTCTAGGGCAGTTCAGTAACAGGAACCGTTACTTATACTGCCTTTAATATGTACACCTAAAATCTTATGATTGACTTTTACGGTTAAAATCTAGTGTAAGTATCTGAAATGAACAAAAAATAAAAAAGACAATGAATTTTGTTCCAGATAAGTATTTAACGATGCACAGAGAAAGGCTAGGTTTCTTTTGAGAGTCTGAAAATACTGCTAATCATTCATTTTGTAATAAACCCACTGGTTACCAATACTTCATGTTCTCTGTATGTTAGATTTCTTTTTGTATCCGAACTTTAAGCTAACTTTCTGGGTTTTAGTTTCAGTTATATCCACTACTTCAGGAAGTTCCTTGCTGGATATTTCTTACTTGTTTGATGAAGCTTGATCCTTCTATCTGACCTTGTTTTAGAAGTAGTTCCTTAAAAGCTGTGAGTTCTTTCTCCGTTTATCACTAAAAAGTTTTTCCCTGACAAAACTGAACTAAATTCTCTTCCTCTGGGGCTGCATTCTTTGTGTTAAGTAAGGCAAGCCCCCAAGCAAAGTTGTGTCCGTTCTCCAAGATGGTCTATTGGGGAAATCCACTGACCTTTCTGTGGTATGGCAATGGGCCACTGTCAGGCCTTGGCTGGCTCCCTGGGCACGCCTTTCAGCCTAGCCTCAGGCCACAGGGTTGCAGGTGCATCCTCTCCAATGTGCAGCTGCTGCTGTCCACTGTGCCTGGGGCCTTCACCCTCAACATCTGGTTGAAGCCTAGAATGCTGTCTTCCTATATTGACATCTTTTTCTGGTTCCCAATATACATATCTGGATACATTTTATTTTATTTTAAAGATTCTATTTACTTATTTGAGAGAGAGAAAGAGAGAGAGAGAGAGAGAACACAGGGAGAGTCAGAGGGAGAAGTAGACCCTCCACTGAGCAGGGAGCCCGAAGTGGAGCTCAATTCCAGGACCCCAAGATCATGACCTGAGCTGAAGGCAGATGCTCAACCAACCAAGCCACTCAGACATCCCAGTTTGGATACTTTTAGTTGGAAGCATTCTGTTGTTAATACAGTACCTGCAAAGGTATTCTCTCTCTCTCTCTCTCTCTCTCTCTATATATATATATATATATATATATATATAATCATGCATATATATAGAATCTAGAATCATGCATCCCTGGAGTCACTCTTGGCCAGGGCTGAGTCAGGCAGAGGAGCCTTCCTGTTGTCTGGGTGGAGTGGCTGCTGTCTCCAGGGTGGTCTCCGAGGCCCCCTGCAGTGCTGCCACCCAGGGCAGCAGTCCCTTACTTGTCCTGGAGGGGTTCTTCTTGTGGAGACCCTGACAGAGCGGGATGGCACTTGTCATCTGTCAAAATGCCACACTTTCCCTTTTTAAAATCCTTTTCATATGTCATTGGACTCCATTTGCTTTATCTTGGTATGCATCTGTGTTTATGAGGTATATTAGTTATGGTTTTTTTTCTTATGGTAAAAAACACATAACATAAAATTTACCATTTTAGCCATTTATATATATATAACTTGATACAATCAAGTTTTAAAAAAGCTGAAAACTGCTACTATACTACCACAATTGTTTTTGATTAGAAGCATTTGATCCACTTGCTGCTAAATTGTGAAGTAGGGGTTAGATTGTCCTTCTCTCTGACTCCTCCTCTACGGTACAACATCCTGGTACAAAAAGGGTGTGAGATTTCAATTAAGGTTAACTGACAGTTGAATGTTAATAGGCTGTAACACATGACATAGTTAATATAGGAAAAAATCAAGTCATCACATTCAAGATTTGGGGATAAGCAAGCAAAGAGTAAAATTATTTTTCAGATAAAGGACCATTATTTCTGAATTTAAAAAGCTCATAAAGGTATTAAGTATTCTAGTAACTGTTGTTTGAAACAGTATCTCACACAGAACCACACCTTGCCCCTTCCTTTCTTCCCAGAATTCTACCCTCCTTTTTTTGTGAAGAAGATAAAACTACAACTGAGACCAACTTTCCTGATTCAAATGACCACTAAGTCATACAGCATGTATCTTCAAGTTGCTGAGCTAACTACACAGAGTAAACTGTTTTTTTTTTTCTCCCTTTCTTCTTCTCCGTGTTTTTCTCATGTAGATTGCAAGTATTGTAATAGAAATTCCACACTATTTATGCACTTGTACACAAATTATCTGGGATATCTTGGGAACATCATTTAAAACTTTCAGTCTTAGCTCCTGGTTGTTCCTTATTTGTAAAAATAAATTTAATGAGAAATTGGGTAGATAATAACAAGTGAATCTTACAGTTTTAAAATAATATATCAGGGATTCTACACTCACCTGAGAATTAAGCTTAACAGTTAACTACTCACAGAAAATTTCTTCCATTATAAGATTGAGCAAGAGGGAAGCCAACTTACAGATTCTTGGTAAATTTAGAGTAACTTTCCCAGCACTTTTGCTTTTTCATCTAAAGCTCATACCTCAATTACTCACTTGGAATTTTGTCAATTTCTAAATGCTACCCACAGTGCCAGAGCCTACGTCCTAATTTGGAGAGCAGATAACAGCAAGTCTTGTTCTACGGCTTACTAGCTATGTGGCTTTGGACAAGCTGCTAACCCTTTTTGAAGCGCAACTTCTGTGACAAGATGAAAATTGCAGCTAATATATAGAGGGGTACAGGAATGGAAAAACAATAATAAAAGATAAATAACAATGTAAGAGTATCTAAGTTAGAAAGTGTACAAAAACATACTATTCGTTATATCACTAGTCCCCTTTTGAGTAGATAAAATTATAGAATAATGAATTATGATTTGGGTTACATAAATTACCTATTCAATGAAATAGTCTGAAATCCTTAAGTAACAATGGGGTAGCATACACCTTTCAATTTAGAGTAAGGTGAAGGATGGATTTTTGAAGTAAAAACAATCAAGTTAAAAATAAAAATGATTCCACCAATATACCTGTATCTATATTGTAATGCAGATATATAGATATACATATAGCAAGTACTGTAGCTGGATATACTATAAAAATTTAATGATAGTAATGTATAGGATATTTATGTATTTTGATTTTTAAAAATTTTGTTTTTTCCTAAAGAAACTGCACTAATTTCACAATAAAAAGCAATTTGCATTTAGAACACAGAACTATGTCTCGAAAACCAAACATAACAAAATAAACTGTCTTGAAAATAGCAGTCCAATGATGGTTCTGACGAATTAATCCAATAAAAAAATAAAGCCACCCTAAACAACCAAAATATTTTAAAGAGAAAAACATTTTTTAATGATATATATACTTGACAACAGCTCCCTTTCATTTTGGCTTTACAGCTGAGGAAAGCGAAAAATGAATTCAGTTACAGGTGATTCATAATTCATATAAATTCATTTTTTAAGGAACTGCACTCTAGCAGTTATTAATTATTAGAAGATTTACAGTATATTTAAGAATGATGCATAGCCATGTCTGCTGGAAAAGAATGGATCCTATCCAAATAGCATGGAAATAAGTGTTGCATTTATACATAAGGAAAGAGGATTTAATTCCACCATTATTATTGCCATTTTTAACAGCAATACAACTCTGCAGCAGCCATCATAATTATTGTCATAGGCTGGGAGGTTGTGGGAGGGCAAGAACATTTTTATAGATTAATAATCTCTTGAGGTCATGGAGTACCAAATGTGTTTCTTCTCTACTGGGGAGAGGGGGAGGAGAGGGAGCTGCATCTGATTAAATCTGAGAAGCCTGGGTTTCGGTATGAAGATCTTAACAAGGAAATGAGATTGAGCCGCTATAAAACTCATCCAGTTCAACTACAGTAAATATTGCTTGGCGGCAGTGAAATCTTAATTAGTATTTCCCTCCTGTTAAACAATTCCAGTGGTTAAAAGACACTGAAATAGCAGCATTTACTTCCCTTAAAATGTTCCTTTTTAACTCTTTTTTACCTCATCTTTTCAGAGGAAGACAGTCTATGACCTCCCCATGTCTTTTTATGATTATTTTCCATTGCCTTATATCCACTTGCTTGCTTATTTTTTTTAATTTTGTATTTAAAATTTAGTTTGAAAAAAATAAATTATAAATAAAATTTAGTTTGATAAATACAGCATAAAAACCTATTTCTCTCAGGTCAGGCCAATCATCTCAGTTTTGGTTACAACAAAGATGTTTCTACAAAAAAGACTAAGCTGAAAAGTGAATTATGTCAGTATTTGCTCTATTTTTAGAGACATCAGTAATTTCAGCTATGACTTTGTAAACATATTTCTAGAATAATGTCACAACTCTTATATTTAATTGTGATGCAAGTAATTGCTTGGACATGGACAACTCTTCTGAAACTGAGACTGATTTTTCTCCAGACTTATTCATACATTTCTAACAGAATTTGGACTCACTCTTCATTCAACTTCACTCATTCACTTAATATTTATTTAGAAAATGTAAGTACGTTGAGAGAGATCCTAAAGAGGCTTAGACATGGCTCTCACTCTCAGAGGACTTGCAAACTATGTGAAAATACATCGTGCATAGAAGAAGCAAATACATGTCTACCCTTCAAAAGGTTAATTGATTTATACAATGAAACTTTTAAAAGCACCAACAAAATAAAGTTTAAAAAAACTCATTAAGCCAATTTTTTTGTACATGGATTTTCATGACTGCTTTAAAAGTTTTGTTTTGCTTCTCTTCTTTCTATAAATTGATTAAGAAGTATACTCTGAGCACTTTAGTCACAAATCAGTATACTCTTATGAGTCAAAAAGGACAGCAAAGGGACAAGATGTTGCGACAATGCTGTACACCAAGACTGTCTCTAGTAAAACAGGACATATAGTTATCTTTTTTAGTTTATTTTTAGTAGACTCAGGAATATTACTAACTCTGCTCTTTTCTGCCTATTGTTCTTCCTACACATTGACAACAGAAATACTTAATTCCTTAAATGTAACCTTACCACAGTCAAAAGGAGTCTCTGAGAGAGGACTTTGGTTGCTTCCATTTTGACCACAAACTTTCTAGTTGGGTTCCTCTTTCCAGCTTGTCTCTTGGCTCAGAAATAAAGACCCTGAGTGCAAAGCATCCTCTGAACCCAAACTACCCCCTCAAGCAATAAGGTTTGCCTTGAGACAACAAGATGGAGTCCGTGTTTGACTCCAAGACAAAGATCCATTTGACCTGCACTGCCTACCTGCACATACTTACTTATCCACCTTTGCCTCACATTTTCCTTATATAAGCTTGGAAGTATTTTAGTACTTGGGAGACAGTCTTTGAGACACTAGTCTGCTGCCTTCTTGGTATTGAACTAACTGAAATAAATTCCTTTCTTGTTTCACCACTACTTATTTATTTGCCTTTGGCTTATGTCAGTGGTGAGTGGCTGAACTTGGTCTGTTTGGGAACCCCAGAGCCAGGTACTCTTGCACCCCTGTCCATGGCTACATCTTTAGGATGGGCTGCTGGGCTCCAATGGCCCCACAAGAGCTCATGCATCCTTGCCTTGGCAGATGGGAACATTTCTGTTATCTCCCTATAGCATTCCTTTCTTGGTTGCACTGGCCAGACTTCTGCCTTCAGCCTTCTGGTAAAGAAGAGCAGGCATTGGTCTCTATGTCCACATGTGTGCCAATCCTCATCATGACCATTGATCTGTTCTAAAGATTGGTGCAAAACCTCAAAATTGCTGCAATGCCACAGGGTAGTCGAAATCCTGACAGGTAGTAAGATGTCAGTCTCATGGTCTAGGAGGAAATCCCTGTCCCTACTCTAAAAATTCACTTGAAATAATCTCTTTCACTTTTCTAGTAATCTACTATCTAACTTGTTTGGAATGGAGTTGGTTGACCAGTTTTGCTGCCTTTTAGTAAATGAACATATAGATTTATTCAAAAGACATACTTTGGAATGGGTGGGTATTTAATACCTATTGTCTTCAGCTTTAGATGTTAGTTAGAATTCTGGGGAAAAAGTGCACTTAACATTTTGATGCATTACACTTATCTTTACAAAACATGAGGGAAAGAATCAGAACTATTAATTTTAATCAGTGTACAAAATAGGGGGAAAAATAGAGCTGCAATAATAGATACTGAAATAGTCCTTGGTACCCCAGTGCCCCACTGTTATGCAAAATATTTAACAGCATGAAAACAACTTAATAGTCATAGAGTCACTGGTCCCATCATTTCAACCTCTGGGTGCATCCATCCTAAATATGTTTATATAATCCTTGTTTCTATAGGATTCTCAGTAAGAAAATGAAATCAAAATGCATGACTAACATAATGCTGTCAATATTTATGAGACCATATAAATCTGATCCACATTGTTGGCAAAAAAACAGCTTCTTTATAGTCCAACAGTTCTTAAATAATAAAGTTTACTTTGGATGATTAATCTTAGGAATCTTGCTTACACATCTCCACTCTGATCTTTTAAATCATATCACATCTTCTTTTCATTTAGTAAGAATCTAGATGATTTGTATACCCTTCTTTGATTGATGGTTTTGGAGTAGAGCTCTCACTGGGCTCAGTTAACATGCAAGTCAATAACACTGATGTGAAAAGGGCTCTGTGTTTCCTTCCTTCTCCACAATGCTATCAAAGCACACTTCCGAAAAACTCCCTCCAAGTGTGTTGTTTGAGCATTACTATGGGATCAGAGACCAAGAGTTGCTCATTTTAAAATCTAAATTAACCTTAAATTCCTATGATTAGTATTTAAATCTGATTATTCACAAGTATTTCTTTTCTATAATCTATCTTAAAACCTAGCCTCTTAAAATAAAGAACTTTAGAATTGCAAATTAAAATATAAAATGTATGGATTCTATTGGTTCATTTTAATACTACTCCATTCCTTGGTGCCCTGAATGAGTCAATACTCTTCAGATACTGCTTCCTGTTCCATTAAAGAATTGAGATGTCTCCCAAAAATATATATAATGTAGCAATGCAATGTTCATGGTTTTATAAGTAAAACAATAAATATATTCAGCTAATTGTAGCTAATTCAGGGTTGTTAATTAATAAAAGGGGAATTAAGATTATAAAACATCATTTTATTTATTTATTTATTTATTTATTTATTTATTTTAAAAAAACATCATTTTAGAAAGTTTCTATAGTGATACAGTAGACCTACTACCCTGTTTTGGGAAGAATTACGTCCATACTTGGAAGAAGAAAATGTATATGTATTACAGGTATTTTTGAATGAGACATGTAATACTTTTCAATACAAGTCACTTATTAATGCTTTAAAGCCTTCACTGTGAGGAAATTATTTTAAAGGTTTAATAAGTTAATTACAACATATATTGTATTTATGCCTTCATTTTCATTTCCCTTGATAGAAATAGACAATTACTTGTTACTATAGTAAGATAAGCTTCGTAAACGTTTGGAAGTTGTAATCATCTCTTCCTTTCCATTTCTTTAAAAAATAAACAAAGACACTTTCTGTTTCTACCTTCACTTGTTTATATGTTCTATATTTTAATGTAACTGACCATTTTGAATTTCTTCATAATTTTTTCTAAGTTTTCAGTAAACACACTAAATGGCGGATTCAAGATCTAACTACTGGAATACCTCTGAAGAGCTGATATGCTTATTATTGAATTTTCTTCTGGGATACTGAATTATTCCTGATTATTTATCTTTCCCTAAAGGACCTTTTTCAGGGTGAGTAAACAGTGAATCTGTGCTTAATTCCGCTATTTAGAGACTTTTATAGTCAAGATTTTTTTCTTACATTCCCATCCTTGCCTTCATGTGTGAAGATGCCTTTGCTAATGCTGAAAGATTATGAAAAGAGGGATGGGAGCCCTGTAGATCCCTCTATTTTGCATAGACATTAAGGGACTTTTCTGAAAGAAACTACTCATTTAAAATCTAGCACTTCTTGAATTCCATTTTCTTGCTTCTATTACTCAACATTTTGCATCTGAGTTACCTTATTTTTAACACTATGGAACAAAAATTTGCTTTGCTTTTGGGCAATGGCTGTAAACATTTTATTCAGCATTTTTCTTTTCTCGTGTGTTTCCCTGTGTTTCCTCATTTTCCTCTCCTTGTGCAGCCATTAATCATTTATGACTACTTAACATTTTTTTTTCCAGAGGACAGCTATATTCAATGCCAATCATTGCCATTCTTATATCTAAAAAGTGATGCAGTTGGATAGAATTCATGTTGATACTGCTATAGAAAAGATACTGATGATATAAAAAATGTGTTGCATTTTATATATTATATATATAATATATAAATATATAATATATTTATATATATTTAAGATATATTTAAGACATATATATCTTAAATATATATAAACCAGAGGCTTATATAGAGAGATGATATGAAGATATGTAAATAAATTCAATGTAAGTGTATTTAATATTTTGTCCTGGTACGGAGATACAAATGGAATTGCTAGTTATTGTACTCCCTACAAAATAACTACAGATGAATTTTTTTTGTTTCATAAATGCCAATCACATGTAAGTACTTATGTATTTTACTACATGACATTTATTGTTTTGGTTATGTAGTCATTCTCTTACTCATTCGCTTCTTCTTCCATTTTTTCAACATATTTGATTTTCCAACTAATATATGTTACATTGATCGCTATTCTCATGACGCTTTCACACATGGAGGAGACCCATCATTGTTGTCATATATCCTTTAAAATCATCACTATTGCTAATTGGTTCAGATGTAGTTTCCATTGTGGTGTATGTGTGAAACAACATAAATTATTCATTTTTAGTATTTATCTAGTACTTATTCATATTTAAGTATGTAGTATCCATTTTTAGGATTTATTGGAGTATTTTTATATTATTATAAATCATTTAGTACTACTATAAAATATTTATATTTAATATTATTAAATAGGGTTATGAATGCAAAAATAATTTTGAGCTGCAGAATTCCTAAAAACCCTATAGAGTCCAGCCCTTTTATTTTCAGATGATACCTCACTTACTAAAGTAACTGAGCATCCACTTACTTGCTTTTGAGTTACACAGATTTGGTAACTTAGTAGGTATATTATGGTGTCATATCTATATAGTTATTCATTAAGTTGCAAATTAAAATTTTTAAATATTGTGAATATTACTAATTTCTTTATATTCTTCCTTTATGTAACAATTCAAATTCAATATTACCCATGTTGTATCAAGTTGTAGTGATCATGTTATAGATCAAAATACTTGAGATATTTTTCTATGGCTACAGTGATTTGATCAGAATTATTTATAGTCTACGCTATGTATAGCATGACAGGTGACTCAAGATAGAGTTGCAGACTTTTACTTAAGAACAGACTTAAAAGTTAGCATCCCATCATCCAGTGCATACACACTCATGAGTGGTCTCATATTCAACATATGAACTGTCAGAGTAATCATTTACCATGGATGTCTCTGATGGATGAGTTACTCATTTCTGCCTAATGGACCACTCAGTGTTTCAATTCAACAGTAACTAAGCATATTCTTTATAGTTTTCAATGATCAAACACCTAGTATATTCCTTAGTCCTTAGGGGTACTCAGTAGTTCTTTGATGATGATTTTGCTTATGAGCCAAATAGATTAGGGAAGCAGAAAATAGGAAAATAATCAATGGTAAAAGCTTACGTATTTTCGTACTCCAACATTAACTTTAAAGAAGACTGGTGCATTTGTCTTCTAAACCTATGACTCTAATAAAAAAATTGTTCAAAATTAATTAATATACTTACATATGTATACTGAATATGATAGATATCTTTAATGAAAGTTTTTTGGGTGATGTTTAAATCTTTATGATGATACATTTATATCTTAGCTTTAATAATAACTGATTACATTAACAACAATGTATTGTCTGTGATATTTCTTATGCATTATATTTTAGAGGTTTTTTTTTTTAATTTTTGTTTTGTTTTGTTTAGAGAGAGAGAGAACGAGCATGCAAGTGGAGGGAAGGGGCAGAGGAGAGGGAGAGACAGAATCTTATGTAGACCTCATATCCAGTTGGAGCCCACATGGGGCTTGATATCATGACCCTGAGATTATGACCTGAGCCAAAATCAAGAGTCAGGTGCGAAGTGACTGAGCTACACAGGCACCCCTATTTTAGAGTATTTTTAATTAGAGATGCTCGATATGTTCAAATAAAAAATGGTATATATAATTTAAGGTTCACATGATGTATCGTATAAAATTGCTGTTTTTTTTTAAGATTTTATTTATTTATTCATTAATGAGAAACACAGAGAGAGAGAGGCAGAGACACAGGCAGAGGAAGAAGCAGGCTCCATGCAGGGAGCCCGACATGGGACTTGATCCCGAGTCTCCAAGATCACACCCTGTACTGAAGGCAGGTGTTAAACCACTGAGCTACCCGGGCTGCCCCAAATTGTTCAGTTTTACTGTAAATGGTTCAATAAGGTTTATTTGAAATTTGCAATAGTTATATGCAACTTGTGTGTTTATTTGGCACCCATTACCACAGTTTCTTAAGAAATTGCACAATTTGTTTATATTAACTATAAGTCAAAAATACAGAAGGGCAAATATCTCTTCATTTTCTAATTTGCAACTGACATTTAGTAATAGATTAATAGTCACATCTACTCATAACCTATTTTTACATGATATAGACCTAATCATGCCAATGAATAATGAGTAATATGCCATTTTAAATTAGTAAATGTCGTATATATTTAGAAAAATGTGAAAATTTAAAAATATGAAGATTTCTTCAAATTCTCCATATTAACTGAGTTCAATTTACAATATGTATATGGGGTACCACAGAATTCTATTTTGCCCATTTAATCTTACGGGTTCATTTTATGCATGTTGTACATGTGAATTTGGACTTTACTCTTTCTGGAGTCAAAATTAATTTAGTATAATATGGAGTATTGGAATACAAACAAAATTAGCTTTCTGAAGAAATATTCCCTACAGACTACTAGCTACATCACTTAACCCACATTGTGGACTACAGAGTCTTGGCAACAGTCAGATTGACTACACAACCCATGTAGGCATCCTTTCTTTTTAATAATTGAAAAGATTCTATTCCTTAAAATGCTGTAATAAAGCCATATTGGTTTTCTTTGGGGGGTGTGGACAATGACTAAACCCATAAATTGGAATGAGAATAATACAGGTTTTACCATACAAATAACTAAGGAATTTACAAATGCAGTAACTGTACATGATGTAAAAAAATAAGAATTTGTTATTAATTTTTAGTTCTTCCATATTAATCTAAGGAATAGATGAAAGACCTTAGTTAGTGGAGGAAAACTTATCCATCCTGGGTGTTTTCCCATAAGTTTTCACATGCTTTTTTTGGATTTACTCCTGCTGAGCCAAGAACCTTAATTTATTACAGAGACCAATTGCTATATGTACATTTCCCCCAGTTTCAGCTCATAGCAGTATTTAAAGAGTGTTTCATGTATCACACCCATGGCATGGGTTGCTCCCTGTATGATGTCTATCCATACCAATGATTTGTGCTGTTTGCTGTATTGGTTTCCTAGGATGATCCTAACAAAATACCACCAAGTAGGTGGCTTAACACAACAGAAATGTATTGTCTCAAAGTTCTGGAGTCTAGAAGTCTGAAATTAAGTTGTCAGCATGGATATACTCCCTCTGAGACTTTGGCTAGAATCCTTCCCTGTGTCTTCCTAGCTTCTGGTAATGGCCATTAATCTTCGGTGTTCCTTGGCTACATCACTTCTATTTCTGCTTCTTTCATCACATTGGCCATCTTCCCTGTATGTGTCTGTGTCTCTTTTCTCACTTTCTTATGATGACACCAGTTGTACTGGATTAGGCTCACTTTGGTAGAGTATAACCTTACCTTAACTTGATTACATTTGTAAAGACCCTATTTCTAAATGACTTGATTACATTTGTAAATACTTTTTTTCTAAATAAACTCATATTTACAGGTGTTGACAAGACTTGAGTATGTCCTTTTTGGGGGGGGGGGTCATTGCTCAATCCATAACACTTGGTAATTGGAAGAATGGCTCTCCTGTTGTGTCAGGCCCTGTGGCTCTACCTCTTCTCAAATGCATATGTTGAAATTCTAATTCCCCAGGTGATGATATTAATGGATATAATGGGTGGGGGCCTCTGGGAGGTGATTAAATCATAAGGTCAGAGCTCTCATTTATGGGATTAATGCCTTTATAAAAGAGGCTCCAGAAAGATCCTTTTCCCCTTTCTACCATATGAGGTTACAGAAAAAAGATGACTGATTGCCTATGAACCAGGATATTCTCACCAGACAGGAATTTTCACCATGTTCTTTGACTTCCCAGCTTTCAAAGTATGAGCTATAGATGTGTGTTGTTTATGAGGCACTCAGTCTATGTATGATATTCTGTTTTAGCAGCCTGATGGGTTAAAGTTTAATCATGGTAAACTAGAAGGTCCAAAGATTAGGAGACAGAGTATGGTCAGTGGTATTTGCATGACATTTTTATCCCTTTACAAGGACAAATCTAAATAATAGCCACTTATTACTATTTGCTCTACTTTTAAATCTTTGTCGTAGCATCAGAAACTTCAATGACTCAAAGGATTCTGGGAACAGGCACTGATATTGCTGAGAGATTGGTGATGTTTCCAAAAGAAAATGACCTCAGCCATGCTCCATTAAGGAAACTTTGTTCATCATTCTAGCAAGAAGGAATTTGTGATTTGACCCTTTTATTATATTCTTAAGGCAGGAATGTCTTTCCCTAGGGTAGGATGGTTGGTCCCCGGTGAAATTTAATTACAAACCCTGCCTTATCTTCACGAAAACCAATCATAACCTTGACGATGTTGAAATGAGTTACTCTCTAATGGATTTAGGAAGATATACATATCAAAAAGAGCTACATAAAGTGCCTCAAGCAGGGAATATCTGTTATTCATTCTCTTTCATGCTGATATGCATATATCTTAGGGTAAAAGGTCCTAGGTTAGCATGCATATATTGCTTAAGAAAAGTGAGGGGGTTAAACCCTTTTTGTTTTGCTGGCATTCTTGTATGGCTGGGACGTGGTATGTAGGACATCTTCAATGATATTTTCCCCAAATATTATGTAACACCTTTTAGGATGTCATTTGCTGTATGAGTAGAAGCTATTCCTATTTATCCACTTTAATATAAATTAATAAGAGTTACAATATATCCTTTTACAAAGTTATGTTTTTGTAAATCTCATAGATGAAGTTTTTCATATTTGGAATTGGCAAGTTTCACAGTGAAAATTAAATGAGTTCAGAGGGAACACAGTGATATCTATATGGGCTTCAGACCTAGACACACTGGGTTAGAATTATGGTTCTATATTACTAGATGAGAGATTGAAGGCCAGGCAACAGAGTTAATATAAGAAAAGTATCTCTCATATGCATGCAACTCATTTGGGTAATCTAGTTACAGACTTTGAATCCATCTTTTGACATTTGATTTTAACATCCCAAAAGAGATGTGATTTTTCTGTGACTTTATATTCTCAAAAAGCGGATATGCAACAAAACCAAAACTCTATGATAGTAAAACTCTAGGGATAAGCATGAGATTATAATCCAACACACTGTTTGCCTTACTGAATCTTTCTCTCCTTCCAAAAAACAATGGACAAGCCCTTTATTTTCTCCACATGACATATATTAAAGGTCAAATTGGCATAAACTGGCTACAAATTAATAAAAAATTGAAAGGAAGCAGTTCATTTTTGGAATATAGTAGTTCTAATATTTTATATGCTAAAACCTATTAAAAGTTAGAAAGCTGGGAAATTTAATTTCTTTACAATAAAAATGAAGCAAAACAATATAAACGTAACATCTTATTAAACTATTTTTAATGAAAATGCAAGATTTTGGTATTCTAAATTATACTCATCTTAAACTGTTTTTGAAAGTGAAGTATAATGAACATGCTAAACACATAAATCCTAAGTGCTCAAATGTATACATTTTCACAAAAGAAACACATCAATGTAATCAAGTTAATAAACAGAAGGTTACAAGCACCTTTTTACTCTTTTACAGTAACTATTCCTCTGCTCACTAAAGGTAAGTACCATTCTTTTTTTTTTTTTTTTTTTTTTTTTTTTTTTAGTAAGTACCATTCTGACTTCTTTCATCATTGCTTATTTCTGAAATTCATATAAATAGGATCATTAAAAAAAAAGCTATCATCTTGTTTCTGGCTTCTTTTGATTAGCATTATGTTCAACATTATCATCATTATTACAACCACATAATTGTGTGAGATTACTCATGTAGTAATCTATCATTTCTTTATTATATGATTTTCCATTGATTGATTACACCAGTATTTACTTAGTGTATTTTTTATGGATATTTGAGTTATTTCCACTCAGGGAGGATTATAAGTGAATAATGCTTTAGTGATCATTTTTATATATTTTATATATTTTATATTTATATTTTTATATATTTTATATTTTTGCTGTGTATTTATTGGCATTTTACTTGGTATATAAAGGTACTGCAGTTTGTTGATTCTAGACATTAAGACTATTTTGGATATCCCAGTAGTCCTGAAATGACCATTTGTACATGTATTTTTTTGTTGGGAATACTAAGCATCATAAGATGCACCAAAGTGCAACTAACTTTCTTAGGTACTGAAAAACAACTTTTCAAATTTTTAATTCAGACATCTATTAGAAGTTTTCAAATGTTTCATTTATTCCACAACCTCACCTCACTTATCAGTCTTTTTCATTTTAATTATGTTGGTGGTTGTGTAATGATCTCTTACTATAGTTTCAAGTTGCATTTCTGCATGATTAATGAAATTGATGACATTTTCAAAACTTATTGACCATTTGGGCATCTTCTTTTATAAATAGCTTTTCTGAAGTTTTTTAATATCTAAGTGTATTCATATTATTCTGAAAGTAAACATGAGGTTTCAGAAGGAGAGATAGATTATTATTACAGCAATGGCTACATTAGTACTCCATGCCCTGTTCTTTATTCCTAGCAATGAGAGGTAGATAGGCAGGACTGCTTATATGTCAAACTGGAGAATGGGATCTTTTTTTTTTCTTTGCAAAAGAGATTTTATTTATTTATTTCACTTTCATGTAATAAGGATAGAAAACATGAGATCTATCATCTTAACAACTGTTAAGTGTACAATACATTTGTTGACTATTGGTACAATGTTGTAAAGCAGATCGCAGGTGCTTATTCATCCTACTTAATGGAAATGTTATTCCTGTTGATTAATCACCCCCATTATCTCCTTCCTACCCAGCTCTTTGTAACCATGTTTCAAGTCTTTAATTTTATTAATCTGGTTATTTTAGATATGCCATAGAAGTGGGATCACATGGTATTTGTCTTTTTGTCTTTGGCTTATTTCACCTAGCATGATGTCCTCAGGGTCCACCCACATTGTTGTATTTTGCATAATGTGTTTCCTCTTTATGGCTGAATAGTGTTTGATTGTATGTATATATCACATTTTCATTATCCATTCTTCTGTCAATGGACATTTCGGTTGGTTCTACATCTTGGCTATTATGAATAGTGCTGCAGTGAACAAGGGAGTGCTACTATTCTCTTCAATATCTAAGTCATTTCTTTGGTCACAAAAAGGGCATTTGAAGTTAGGGAACTCCTGTAGCTTTTGTGTATGCTGTCTAGCTGCTACATTCTTCTTCTGAAAAATGAAACAAATTTAATGTATCTAATGTAAATACCTCCTCTTTAGGGAAGTGCCTGGATTTTTATTTTGGAATGTAAATACATATTTATTTATATTAAGAGAGAGACACAAAACAAGCAATGACTCTGAAGCTTCTAGTTTTATCCTAATCTAAAATGTAAATACATGACCTCTAGGCAGTTAAATCTCCTGAGCTCTCGCCATCCTGTCATCTTTTCATTTTCAAAACCTGTGCTTTAGCCCAACTTGTAGTTTTCTTTGCTCAGAAAGCCATAACCTCCTGAAACATAAAAATACTCATATTCCTTGTCATCTGGGTTTTGTCCAATTTTGTATTTTTTGTTATTCACATATATTTATAGAAGATCTTCATATATTTATTTTGACACAAGTTTTTGTCACATTCTTGTTCTATGCCCCTTTTCTATATTATTTTTACCTATTTGTATATCCTTGGTATAATACAGGTATTTAATGCTGACATCTTCCAGTTTATTAAAGCTTTCAATAGCTGTGTCTAATACTAACCCCATTTACTGTAATCTTAATGACAATTTTTATATTATTTAATTTTAGAATTTATGTTTTATTATTCTCAATTGCTGATCTGTAGTGAATTTATCTTGTTATCTGTTTTCTTAAGCATATTTATCACAATTAATTGAAAGACAGTGCCTGATACCTTTGCTGGCTGAATCACCTTAGGGCCAATTTTAGTTGTCTGTTTCCTCTTGGCTTTGTTTCTTGATAATTGTTGACTGCTATAAATTCTGTATAAAAATCATGAATGTTCTATATAATGGTATCTTCTTCAAGGAGAATTTAATTTTGTCTTTGACAGATTAAGGGCAAATCACTTTGTATCTAAATCCTACCTCAGATTGTGGTGATTGGACATTAGATCTTATCTAGTGGTTTTTGTGTGTGTGTGTGTGTGTGTGTGTGTGTGTGTGTGTGTGTGTGTTTTGTTTTGTTTTTTAATGCCTTACTCCTAGGCTCCTAGGGATTAGTCTTTCAGTTCTTTTTTTCTTTTTAATTTTATTTATTTATTCATGAGAGACACACACACACACAGAGAGAGAGAGAGAGAGAGAGGCAGAGACACAGGCAGAAGGAGAAGGCGGCTCCGTATAGGGAGCCTGATGTGAGATTCGATCCCCAGTCTCCAGGATCACACCCTGGGCTGAAGGCGGCACTAAACTGCTGAGCCACTGGAGCTGCCCTAGTCTTTCAGTTCTTTTCTGAAATCTTAGGATATATAAAGGTCCATCCTTCTCCTGAAATCCAAACTTTGCTTCATAGCACTCTTTATGCATTGCTACTGAAAGTACTACTTCAGAAAACTTTTTTAGGATCCTCACAATCTTTATAAATCAAATATATTTCACCTCAATGCATTGTCTCATCTCTCTATAATCATGGTTCCTCAAGATCTAGCTGCTTTAATAGCTCCCTGAAACCTTTCAAATGATTTTTTTTTTTGGTGATGTTGCTTTGTTTCTTCTGAATTTGTTTTGCTTGTTTTGTTTTGATATTTTAACCAGTGTTTCTGGTCATTCTTGGGAAAAGAGTTTCCTTTTCAAAACGTGGCCCATCATACGCAGAATGGAAATCTTACTCAGGCTATAAATATTCCTAAATCCTTACTTATCATTTGACATTGAGTAAAAATTTTACTTTTTTCATAAAATATTTTTCTGGCATGCCATATTGTCATGTTTCATTGGTTAATATTCTCAGAGCTTCTATACACTTATTAAGGTTTATAATTATTCAGTTTTGCCATTGTTTTGTGTCTGTGTTTCACTAGACTCTAAACTCTAAGCATGGGGGGGATATCCCAAATTGCTAACCATGTTATCTCTAGTGCTTTACATACAGCAAACAATAAGTATTTTAAAACTTTGAATAAATTTTAAAAATACAGAACGTATATCGGAAGATTATCCAAAATTCAGCTAGCACTCTAATAAATGTTAAATTAGTTTACTTTCAATAGGTTATTAGAGGTTAGTTAGACCTCATGGCAAAAGATTCTCTAGCAGCTAAGATGCAAATATGCCTAAAATTTTACTTGAGATCTTTTCTTTGTAATAATTGAAAGTTCAAACACATATTGTGGATGTAGTAGATTAGAAAGACTTTTAAGTGAAAAAAAAAAAAAAACAAGAACAGAGCATGCACTATGTCTCTAAGAATACTTGAAAGCTCCTGTGTGGGAAAAAAATTAAAAAGTAGGTAATAAATGAGCGTGGTTGTTTCTTAGTTCTGATAACAGAGATAAATGTGATAAAGTTCACTAAAATATTAGAAATGTAATTAAATAAAATTTGTTTTTAAGAGGCATGTTCAATAGCAGCATATTTTATGGATAGTCTCAATAAATGGACATAATGAAAAGTTAAGTTACTATCCTGAATCTTCATTCAGTACACAATATTAATTCTCTAGTGAAATCGTCATCTTTGACATGTGGCCTAAATATTCTTTCATAAACTAATGTTTCATTTTATTTATATCTATTATTTTTGAACTTCAAAATCTGATAGTCTTTAAATTCTGCTATCCCAACAGGTTGTCTACTATTTCAAAATTACTCAAGGGAAAAAAAAATCTATGAACACATTGGCTTAATAAATTTTTCAGTCATAGAATTTTCCCAAAGAAACTTCAAGACAGAACTAGATAGACCAGTGCCAGAATCACATAGTTCCTATTAGGAACAATAGAATAGAAAAAATAATTGTTAAAATAATGACCAATATCATTATGTGTTCAAGGAGAAATACAAGTTTGTCATCAATAAGATATCAGAAGTAAAATTGAACTAATTTTTATAAAGAAATACAGCTTTGAGTTTGTTTATTGAGTTTAGTGTCAGCTGTATTTTTGTTCACATTTATATTTTCTAGAAAGGTAAGTGATGCTGGTATAAAAAGCAATAGATTTAGGCCTGTTCTGGATTAGAAACCTATCTTTATAATTCATCATAGGCTTAACCTTACATTTTTGTTTCCATGTGTATATAATATGTTGTTGACATTATTTATCATTTCGACTTAAATATATTCACAAAGTACCTATCAGAATTCCTGGCTCAAGCTTTTTTTTTTTTTTTTTTTTTTATATTTATGATAGTCACAGACAGAGAGAGAGAGAGGCAGAGACACAGGCAGAGGGAGAAGCAGGCTCCATGCACCGGGAGCCTGATGTGGGATTCGATCCCGGGTCTCCAGGATCGCGCCCTGGGCCAAAGGCAGGCGCCAAACCGTTGCGCCACCCAGGGATCCCTGGCTCAAGCTTTATAAACATCCAAGGTATGGTACTTTCTTCTTTTCCCCTTGTGTTAATGTTGCTAAATTATTTTTTATTTATTGTATAATTGTTATTAAATTTAATATTCATCTTGTAACCACCATATTAGATCAATAAGTTGGAATTATTTTCTATAGTTTGACATTATTTTAATTTTCAAAACAAATCCTTTTAAAAAGTGAAATCTTATGGAAAATGTTGGAATATAAATAAAATATTTCATTGAGGAAAAAATCATAAATGGCCTTTTGGGCCAAGGACTAAATTACAACAATGTGGTATATAACCTGTGTCTGGGTCTCTTGAAGTCTCAAGGGAAAATGGTGATAATGGAGCTCAGTCTGACTTGGAGAATTTAGGGATCTCTGTTATCATATAATACACATTGTTTAAATATAAATACAGACAATATATCTCATGAAATACTTCTCCAAAAGAGAAAATTTTCCAAGGCTAAAGACAAATTTGTATTCTCTTTATTATGATCAATTGTTATTCCTATTATCCTGTCCCCATACAGAAACAGAAGTTACAAAATATATGCAAGTCGCACTTCTAGGTCAAGGATATAGTCTAAAATACAGAAAACCTATTTTGGAGTTGGAATTCAGAATTGGCTTTTTTTTTTTTTTAAATCAACTTACTTTCCCAGGGTCTCAAAGTAGTACAGAAAATTGGTCTTCTACACTCACGTTACCCGGGTAAAGATTCTGTTGTTGATGGCAGAGAAAACTCCACTATCTGGATTAGCCATAGTCTTGCACAGGCTTGTCTGTTCAGGTTAGGATGAAGATGGGCAGCACTATAAGCACTAAATCTAGAGAGTGATGAAGTGTTGTGCTTGTATCAGAGATAATATTTTTAAGAAGATACACTGAAGACCAAACTTCTGTTTGCACTTTTTTATGCATAGACATTTTTTTCAAGAGTTCCTATTTCCCTTTCTCCTTGAGTTGCATTACCAAATAGTGATAGTGCCTTTAGTAATCATAACTTCAAATTGAATCAGAATTTGAGAAGAAGAAAGAGGAAGGAAGAGGGATAAAGTGAACAAAATAAAATAAGTTTTATATTATCCTGATACCCAAACCAGACAAGAATGCCACAAGATAGAAAATTACAGGTCAGTATCTCTAATGACCATAGGTGCAAACAGCCTCAGCAAGATATTAGCAAACCAAATTCAACAATACATTAAAAGGGTCATACATAATGATCAACTGAGATTTATTCCAATGATGCAAGGATGGTTCAACATCTACAAATCAGTCAATGTGATACCCCATGTTAACCAAATGAAGGTTGAAAATCATGATTATCTCAAAAGATGCTGAAAAAGCACTTGACACAATTCAACATAGACTTATAATAAAAACCTTCAATAAAGCAAATATACCTCAACATAACGAAAGCTCTATATGAGAAGCCCACAGGTAACATCATATTCACCACTGGAAAGCTAAAAGTCTTTCCTCTAAGGTCAGGAATAAGACAAGGATGTTAATTCTTTCCATTTTTATTCAACACAACATTGAAAATTCTAGCTATAGCAATTAAGCAAGGAAAAGAAAGGAAAGGCATCCATATTGGAAAGAAAGAAATAAAACTGTTATGTGAAGATGGCATTTTGCCATAAATAAAAATTCCATTAAAACACATTTAGGACTAATAAATAAAGTTGGTAAAGTTGCAGGATACAAAACCAATACACAAAAATCTTTTGGGGCGGCTCTGGGTGGCTCAGCAGTTTAGCGCCACCTCAACCCAGGGCATGATCCTGGAGACCTGGAATCAAGTCCCACATCTGGCTTCCTGCATGGAGCCTGCTTTTCCCTCTGCCTCTGTCTCTGCCTCTCTCTCTCTCTCTCTCTCTCTGTCTCTCATGAATAAATAAATAAAATCTTTAAAAAAAAGAATGTTACTATTAAAAAAAATCTTTTGCACTTCTAAACACTCATAACAAATTATTAGAAAGAAAAATAAAGAAAACAATCCCACTTACAATTGCATCAAAAAGAGTAAAAAATGTAAGAATAAATTTAATCAAGGAAGTGAAAGTCCAATATATCAAAAACTACAAGACATTATAAAAGAAATGGAAGAAGACACAAATGGAAAAATATTCCATCCTATAGGTTAGAAAAATCAATATTGCTAAAATGTCCATACTACCCAAAGCAATCTGCAGATTGAACGCAATCCACATCAAAATTCCGAAAGCATTTTTCAAAGAAATAGAAGAAATAATCCTAGAACTTGTAATGTACAACAAAAAACCACGACTAGCCAAAGCAACTTGAAAGTACAAATTGTTCCTCGATCCATGGGCTGCAGAACAGACGTTGTGTTAGTAGGCATGAAAATAACATTAATTTTGCTGTACATCTGAATCAGAACTCTTGGGTGACCAGATGCTTTAACACTTGGAAATGGTTTCTTTCCTTAAACCTCATGAACCAACATGTGCTGGTTTCAAATTTTCCTTCTGCTTCCTCACCTCTCTCAGTCTTCATATGATGAAAGAGAATTAGGGCCTTGCTCTAGATGAGGCTTTGGCTTAAGTGAATATTGTGGCTGGTTTTTTCTATCCAAGCCACTAAAACTTTCTCTATGTCAGAAAGAAGACTGCTTTGCTATCTTAACATTTATGTTCACCAGAGTAGTACGTTTGACTTCCTTTAAGAACTTTTCTTTTGCATTCACACCTTGGCTGTCTGGTGCAAGAGATCTAACATTCAACCTATCTTGGCTTTTGACATGAATTTCTCACTAAGCTTAATGATTTCCAGGTTTTGATTTAAAGTTAGAGACACCCAACTCTTCCTTTCACTTGAAGACTTAGAGGCCGTTATAGGAGTACTTAGTGGCCCAAGTTCAATATTTTTGTGTCTCAGGGAATAGAGAAACCCAGGGAGAGGGAGAGACATGGTGACAGCTGGTCAGTAAAACACATATAATATCAAAGTAACATCAAAGATCACTAATCAAAACAACAAATGTAATAGTAGTCATGAGAAAGTTTGGAATATTTTAAGAGTTACCAATATGTGCACATCCCCGGTGGCTCAGAGGTTTAGCGCCGCCTTTGGCTTGGGGTGTGATCCTGGAGACCTGGGATTGAGTCCCACATTGGGCTCCCTGCATGGAGCCTGCTTCTCCCTCTGCCTGTGTCTCTGCCTCTCTCTCTGTCTGTCATGAATACATAAATAAAATCTTTAAAAAAAAAAAGAGTTACCAATATGTGACATAGAGACACAAAGTGAGAAAATACTATTGGAAAAATGGCACGTATAGACTTGGCTTTACACAGAGTTGCCCTAAACCTTTAATTAGTAAATAATAATAATAATAATAATAATAATAATAATAATAATAAATAATGCAGTATCTGTGAAGTCCCATAAAATGAGGTATACCTATTTGTACAAAACAAATGGCAAAAAAAAAAAAAAAAAAAAAAAACAGCAAAAAATCCACCCTAAAACCAAAAAGCAAAAGACACAAACTCATGGATACAGAGAACAGATTGTTGCCACAAGTGGGGGGAGCATTGGAGAAGTGAGTGAGGGGGTCAAAAAATAAAAATAAAATAAAATAAAATAAAATAAAATAAAATAAAATAAGATAAGAAATAAGTTTTATTTTCCTGCATTTATATGTAGAGAGGAATTGGGCTCTTTTTTCACATTGGATCAAATTTCTAAGTCTTCTTCCAGTTAGGTATAATCATGTATCTTCTTTAATAAGCACCCAGAAAGATAAGCCTGTGATTATCCTCATCTCAAATTTCAAACTGCTTGTTCTCAAGGGGGGTTTAATCCAGTGATCTTTACTTTTTATCGAGCACTACAGATATGAATCCTGCCATCAGTACTTGAAAGCACCACCCTCCCCACCACGCTATTAATCAAGGCTTTCCATTTTCTTAGCAACAGAGCAACAGGTGCTGCTCCCTGAACAACCAGCATCTGGAGAACACCAAAACTTATTTTGTCAGCTCTTATTTTCTAATAATACCCTAATCATAAAATGAGGGTTTTTAACAGTCTAGCATAAAAACCAACATGATATTTTATAAATAGTTTATGGGCCACCAATAAAAGACAATTCAAACAGTAACACAAAAGGAGAAAATGCAGGCAAGGTGCATTTGAAGTATTCAGAGAATCCTCACCTGAGCTCCACCAGCTGGGTGCCCAGCAGGGCTCAAATGATTTTCACTTGAACATAAAATTTTTAAATCCCCCTCAACAATATACTATTTTTTTTCCTCTAATGAGAAGTATAAGTTCAATAAAATTGGGATTTTTAAAAATTTTCCACTTGACATTTCAAAAATATCACCTTGGTTAATTCTGACCTTAATGGTAAAATTAATGATGATGAGACTAGTATAATCAAAGAAGCAAAAATTACCATTTTTTGAGAACTTTTACAACTCTTTAGTTTTGCTAAAAGCTTTGCGCGCATTATTGCTTAACTGTCAGAACAGCTCAGTGAGATAAATGTTACTTCTCTTATTTATAGATGAGGAAACTGAGGTTCAAGGGCCCCTCGATGGCTCAGTCAGTAAAGTGCTTGACTCTTGGTTTCCATTCAGGTTATGAGCTCAGAGTCATGAGATGGAGCTCTACAGTGGGCTCTGCTTGTCCCTCTTTGCTCCACCCCCTGCTCAGTCATGCTCTTTCTCTCATAAATAGATAAATCAATCAATCTTTCTCTCATAAATAGATCAATCAATCAATCAATCTTAAAAAAAAAAAAAGAAAAGAAACTGAGGTTCAGAGTAATTTGTCATATTTCTTAATACACAGAGCCTAGAATTCCAACTCAGGTTTGTCTGAGAACAAAGCTCAGGTTTCTGGCAACAGAGTGATACTGTCAAGGAGAAGTTCAAAACTTGGGCAGCCTGGGTGGCTCAGCGCCACCTTTGGCCCAGGTTGTGATCCTGGAGACCCAGGATTGAGTCCCATATCAGGCTCCCTGCATGGAGCCTGCTTCTCCCTCTGCCTGTGTTTCTGTGTCTCTCATGAATAAATAAATGAAATCTTTAAAAAAAAATTCAAAACATCCTAGTGTTTTATGATTTGCCCAATGCTTATCTTTTTTTTTTTAAATTGAAGTACCTCATAATCTCATAAATCAGCTTGCAAGTGCATTATTAGCATTTCTATTTATTAATTTGCTTAAATTTTATTTTATTGTGAAAATAACACTTAAAATGAGATCTATCCTCTCAACACAGTTTTGAGTGTGTATTACAATATTGTTAACTACAGGCACACTATTGTTCAGTAGATCTCTAGAACCTACTTGTCTTGCATAATCAAGACTTTATGCCCGTTGATTAGCAGCTCCTCATTTCTCCCTTCCTCCGGCTCCTGAAAATCAACTTTCTGCTTTCAGATTCTGTGAGAGTCACTATTTTAGATATAGGATATAAATGCAATCATGCAATATTTGTCCTTCTGTAATTGTCCTCAAGGTTTATCCATGTTATCACATACTGCAAGATCTCCTTCCTTTTTAAGGCTGAATCGTGAATACAATGTATATACAAACCACATTTTATTTGTTCATCCATTATTAGACATTTAGGCTGCTCACACATCTTGACTATTGTGGTAGTGCTACAATGAACACTGAAATACTTTGAGATCCTGATTTAAAATCTTTTTCATAAATATCCAGGAGGGGGATTGCTGAACCATATGGTAGTACTGTTTTTAATTTTTAAAGAGTTCAGTTTATTTTTATTTTTAACCTTTTAGTTATTTATTTATTTTTAAGATTTTATTTATTCATGAGAGACAGAGAGAGAGAAAGAGGCAGAGACATAGGCAGAGGGGAAGCAGGCTCTCTGCAGGAGCCCGACATGGGACTCCATCTCGGATCCTGGGATCACAACCCGAGCCAAAGACAGATGCCCAACTGCTGAGCCACCCAGGTGTTCCATATTTTTAAATTTTTAATATTTTTTGTTTATAGTACACTTGAGTGGGGCAGGAAGGGGCCCAGGGAAAAAGACAGAGATAATCTAAAAACAGGCTCCACACCCATTGCAGAGCCCAACCTGGGCTCCATCCCACAACCCTGAGATCATGACCTAAACTAAAATCAAGAGTGGGATTCTTAACTGACTGAGCTATCCAGGTGTCTTTTTTTTTTTTTTTTTAATTTTTTGAGGAAAATCTCCATATTGTTTTCCACAGCCAATTGCACTATTTTGCAGTCTCACCAACAGTGTACAAATGTTCCAATTACCCCATATCCTCACCGACACATGCTCTCCTCCAGGTTGTTTTGTTTTGTTTTGTTTTTTATAATAGTCATTCTAACAGGTTTGAGATGGTATCTCATTGTGGCTTTGATTTTTATTTCTCTGATGATTAGTAATGTTGAGCATTTTTTCACTGGCCATACGTACATCTCCTTTGGATAAGTGCCTTTTCAAGTCTTCATCTCATTTTTTTAAAGAGTTTATTTATTCATGAGAGATACACAGAGAGAGGCAGAGACATAGGCAGAGGGAGAATCAGGCTCCTTACAGGGAGCCCAATGTGGGACTCAGTCCCCAGACCCAGGGATCACGCCCTGAGCCAAAGGCAGACAACTGCTGAGCCACCCAGGCTTCCCAGTTATCTCATTTTTTAATTGGATGATTATTTGTTTCTGTTTTGTTTGCTATTGAGTTGCAGGAGTTTCTTAAATATTTTGGAAATTAACTCATTCTCTGATATATTATTTGTAAATAGTTTCTCCTGTTCCTAGCTTGCCTTCTCATTCCAATGTTTTTTTTTCCCCCCAATGATTGTTTTCTCTGCTATTCAGAAACTTTAAGAGAAAAGAAAACAGGGGCCTTGAATGTGTCACTAATTTACCCAAGACCACAGACTTAGAAAAAGACAGCATCAGAACTTAATTATTCTGAATAACCCATACTTATGTGTACAAAATAAATCCATAGACTTTATTAAAGCCTTTTTGGAAATGCCATATGAAACATTAGCTATTTTAAAGAACTTTGAAAAATAGACAAGAAATAGTAGTATGAAATTCTGGTAATGAAGCCAAGAAGGAAATAGCAATATGTGACAGGCCCAGTGGGCAACATCTTTTGTTTTATAAAGTACATTTTTTATGTGAAATTACTCTAGAAGAGGCTACCAGCGTCTCTTATTCAAGTCAATTCCATATACAATAAACAGTTTATGTCCACCATCTGAGGCAAAGGAGCACCCAATAGTACCTTAATGTGTCCATTGAATCTATCTGCTAAATTGCATGGCCAATTTGTGGGTTGATTCAACAATTTCAATTCTCACTGTGAACTGCTAACTCATAGATATTTGATATGATCTCTTATCTTTGTGGATTATATTAATAATATCTGGTGTTGTTTTTTTTTCATTCCTAACGTAAGATTTAGCCCATTGCTTGGTAACTGAATGGAAAAAGAAATAATTTTTTTATATGATAGTTCTTATGACAGTATTTTGTATTCAATAGAATAATGAGGAAATAAGGTAGCTCTGTTCTCTTATTTTATTCAAGGTCAATAGATACAAAACAATAAGGGAAAATAGAAAAGGTTGATTAACATGAATATTCATCAGATACATTGGAAATCTTACTTTATTTATAGAATAACCATATACCTTCATGTTTGAAGTGACTGATGATGTATCTTTTAATATAAATATAAGAATAGATTCTGTTCCTCCTCCTGATTTTATAGTATGAAGAAGCTCTTACTTGAATCAATCCCAATAAAAATTTGGAATGACAACAATCCATTTAAAAACAACCTGTTATGCCTCTCAAAGATCACACAATTATGTAATTTCGTTGTGCAGAAATAGTTCTTTTCTGTCTTAGAAAACATGAATGTTCTAATTACCCACTCATCTTGGTTCAAAGATTATTATAATTTTTAAATTGTATTCTTCTACAGAATATAGAGATTGGAAAATTATTTTCTGATTGAAAAATGTGAAAAGTCAATTTACTGACTTTATATTCTTTCTTTGATGTCTAAATATTTATAGTAATATTGAATGATTCTACATAAAGTACTTAATATTAACAGAGTTCAATGATTATGTGGAATTCTAGTCACTATAAAGTGTTTAGAAATTGCAGGTATTTTATACAGCATCACTATTAGATCAGTCAGTATCCAGGCCACATCTTTATGCATCCCAGAAAAATAAACCAAATGAGGGAAGCCTGTCAATGCAGTTTACCACGGTCTATGTTCAGAATAGATAGGAATTGCTGTTGCCATATCAAGCACATGAATTCTATCTGGATCTTTAAAATTGCTGCAGTTAGCAATAGTGACTGATATCGAAGTACTGTGATCTTTTTGTCCCCAATATGTATATAAGATACATAAGATTTCCAAGAAGAGATTCTGCAGGTTAGGAGACACCAAAAATATACTCTCATGACTTGCACAAATTTATACTCAAGGTGAGCCTCCAACAAACCTAAGTTTAATGAATGAATAAATGTTATTAAGATCACTTTTACATGGAGTGGCCAAATAAAATCAGTTCTAGAAGCTCTAATTTAATCTGACAACCCCATTCTGTCTATACAAATTTGATCTAGGGGGAATCAGAACATTTGGGCTTCACTGACATCATTGGCTCCATGTTCTGTAAGCCAGGAAATATTAATGCTGAAATAGCACCTATACAGTGGAAGAACTGGGCAGATTATAGGAAAAAATTTCAACATCTCTGCTAATTTAATACCATTTTTACTTTATATGGTGCATCAACAGCCAATGCTGAGAGGCCACTAAGTCAGGGACTTTCCCAAATAGTTTTTACCTATGATCGTAATTAAGTGCCTGTAGTCCATAGTGACCAGTTCAAGAGTAGAAGAATAAAAGATAATGAAGTAGATGAAGCAGAAGGGAAAAGAGGACAAAACGGATACAAGAAGGGATAAGCAGAGTAAAACTATTATATATGCAGATGCTTCTTGGAAGTATCCTGGTCACAGGTTAGGTATGCTTTTCAGTTGTGTTGTATAGAGCTCTATAGAAGAAGAGGGCCAGAAAGAAGAGGATTAGCCAGATGGGCAAATTTATGTCTCCTTACCCTATTTCTTCTTTCAAATAGGATAGTTCTACCTTTATATATAGTTTCATGATATTTCTATAGATATTTCATGTGAAGAAGCAGTTCTGCTACTTTAAAACACATGTTATTACTTTAAAAAAATAATTTCTCTGTCTTGGGAAGAAATAATAGGTAAAGTGTAAGGAAGTAGAGATTTAGGCAATTATCTTTATTCTATATTTGACACATCCTCTGTTTTGGTCCTCAATCCACCACCCATTAGCTACAGAAAACAGATCTTCAGACATGGGTCTTTTATGGTTCCCATTTCTATCTGCAAAATCATCTTTTATGTCCCCTGTTGAACTCAGACTTTTCCTAAAGTGGAAGCCTCATTTATCTCCTGACATGCTCTACAATTTCCCTTTTCCATAACCTTGCTCACCTATTCTCTTCCCTACCTAAAATACTCTTACTGAGATTTCTAACCAGTATTCACATCCATATTTCAAAGCCCTCCTCAGATGGAAATGTGTTTCAGTGCCCTTCTTGCAATCCCCATCAGGATAGGGAATTTTCCTTGTCTGTATTAAATACTACAAACATATTATGCATTATACATTTGGTTTTAGTTTTTGTTTAGATCAATTATAAAATTAACAGCACAGTATCCGGGTGAAGAACAATGCTCTGGGGTTAGAATGCCTCGGCTCCAATCTCACTTTTTGTCACTTCCTAGGTGTATGACCTGAGCCAGTTACTTAAGCACTTAGTGCCTCACATTCCTTAAATGAAAAATGAAAAAAAAAATCCTATTTAATAGGCATCTTGTGAAGTTTAAATAAAACAAGCTACGATAGCATTTTGTACATGGTGAGCTCTATAAAGCTACTGATTAATATTATTATTTTTTATTTTTATGAATATGTGTTATTTCTCCAAAAGACAGCAAGGGCTCTGAACAGGATGCATGCTTATTCTATTATTTATGCATTATAGAATACATCAAGGTGCTTGATATGTAATAGGTAAAGATGATTTTTAATTGAATTAAAATAAATTAAATTAGTATCTTCTTTATGGTTCCTCTGTAATAGAATCTTGAATTTTTTTCCTCTTTTCTTCTTGGTTTCCTGATACAGTTCCAACATTGGTGATTACATTTGGTTTATAACATTCCTGGTGTGCTTTAATTGGAAATGTTGTTTTCTTGTCTCCCAGAAGGGTAGATAGAAGACGAAGCATGCAATGATTCCACTCATAAGTGGCTACATTCCGGTGTAATGTAAAGGGAACTAATTCTCTTCACCCCTGCCTAGCAGAGCTCTGTAGAGGCAATACACACATCTTGTAAATGAAAACTCTTCATGAGGTGCTTTCATTTATCTCTCAATGCAATAAGCACAATGGATAATATGCCTTGGGAGCTTACTATGCTCATGTCAGTATGACAGATTTCTCAGGTATATTTTATATTTATCCCTGCAACGGTGTTAAGAAGAGGGTGGTATGATTATTCCTTTTTTTTTTCCCAGATAAAACAATGAACTCAAAGAATTTATACGGTGTGCTGAAAGTTACACAGCTAATGAAATGGAAGAATCAGGATCTGAAGACAATTCTATCTGGCTCCACAGAATGTAGCTTTTTGTCAGAATGATTCTTTATATACTAATATTAAGAGTCTTTCTTTAAGCTTCAATATCCATCTTTATTAATAGAGTATTTTCAGTGACTTATAGCTCAGATCCTTCACAGAGAACAAATTTTAGTAAGAAGAGCACTAAAGCATTTAAACCCTATCACAAGTGGATGGGAAAGTACATAAAGTATTATGGTAGGATAATAACAAACTATTAATTGAGAGCTGTGGTCTCCAGTATTTCTTTTTGTCCCTTGCTATTCCTCCCATTCACCCAAAGCTTTTGTATTATAATAATCTGGGGTTCTGGATTTCAAAAAATATAAGCTCAGAAGGGCTTAGCACACAAAGTTAATGCTATAAATTAAAAACCTGCAAAAGCATACAAAATGTCAGGTTACCACAATCAAGACCAGATAAAATACTCTTGACTCAGTAAAGAATAAGGAATGGAGAATCAGGAAAGGGAAGATAAGACATTTGAGTGGTTTAGTCTCTGAGATCTTATTCCTTGTCCATATTTGTTCCAGACAGAGGTTCAATATGATGACTACTAATTAGAAAGTTCAGGCTGGCTTTGGGAACATGTAGCAGAGAGAAGCACCTTGGAAGATAAAGATCCCTCTTAATTTTCACACAGTCAGGATGATGAAAATGCAAAATAAATAAATAGATAGATAAATAAAATAAAAGGCTGCATAATGGTCTGGTCAAAAGACTTGAAGCAGCCTTGTAAAGTCTTCATGTGCTTCAGAGTATTACAAGGCACACAGAATATTTTGCCTTATTTGTAAGCAAAGCCATCTATGCCAGACTATTGCAAGGCAAGAAGAGGACTCTCATTCATGGCAGGGTTACTTAGCACCCACCTCTATGTAATGAAATCCAAAATCCTATGAAGAACAAGGATGAGCAGATGTAGGACAGAGTAACACAGGGGCCAATTGCCAGCAATTTCCATAAAATTCCACTAAATGATTATCTAAGGAACCCCAACATAACTCAACATAAGGAATAAGGTAGACCCTGAACTCTCCCATCCCAAAGAAAGTAGGTTCACAATAGAAACTTAATTTCAGATGCAGAAAATAGAGTTGTATTTTGTGCATAATTGAGTTTATGATCTGAAATCTATAGCTATTCATAACTATTTTAACTTCACTAGTCCAATTTAAACCAATATTTTCAGAAATATAATTACTCGATTTAAATAAATTAATTGTAAAAACACCATAAAATGTATGCATAAACTGCATTAAGTGCTGATTCTATAACTCTGTACCTATCCTTTGTTTTAAATATAGCTTTTTTAGAAATGGAACATCACCATTGATATTTCTATTGGGAATAACTTATAGCTCTTTCTTCATTGTCTACTCCTGGCTTGAAATAATTTTGAAAGACTACAATGAAAATATTTTAATCCTTTATTTCATCTTCTATAGAAAATTGCTCAAAAGGTTATATATTGTTAAAGTTAGCAGACTTGTTTTAAAAATTTCTTTAGTTCTCTCTCACCAGTCTCACAGATGTTCCAGTCTCTTCCTCTTACAAAGTAAACTTTTAAAAAGGACACCTCTCTCCCATGTTGGCCAGAATGGGTTCGGATTCCATTATCCACTTCAACTTTAGGATACATCTTTTGAGCTTTTGACTACTGATTCCTACTCTTCATTTTGTTATCTAATACTATATGAGGTACCATTCCAAACTTTAGTATCTTAAAACAGCAGACATTTATGTGCACACATTTTTTTTCTAATTTGGTCATCATTTGGAAGAGAAAGTTGTTCTGTGCTCTATGTGTCATTGGCAAAGGAAGATCTACTTCCAAAAATGGCTTCATTCAGGGATCTGAGAAGTTCATGCTGGCTGATGTATTACAGCTCTGCTGGAGCTCTATAGGCAGGAGTCTTGGTTTTCCTCTATGGAACCTAACCATGGGGCTAGAGTAGATTTGCAAAGTTATGGTCTCAGGATATCAGCATTTCTTACATGGTGGATGTCTTCCCCTATGGACAAAAGTACAAGAGGAAAAAAAAAAGTACAAAAGGAAAAGCTTCCAGGTGTTCTTATATGTTAGGCTTAGAACTTAACATTACTCCTAATATAATGTACTTATTACAAATCCAAGGAGAGTGGCCGCACAAGATCATGAATGGCAGATGATATAGTTCATTGGGGGGGGGGGGGGGGAGGTATGAGGGTATGATGAAACACATGGCATACTTTTTTATCATGTAGATTTACAGACTCTCAAGTATTTTGACTTTTTATCCATTATCTTAATTTTTCATGAAGACTGAAGAAATGGAGAGGGATTGTCAATAATCAAATAATCAAACAAGCAATTATAAAGCTAAAAATAAATAGGGGAAAAAGTTCTAAGGAAAGAGAATAGCATGGACAAAATTTGTTGGATTATGAGGAACCATGTTAACTACGAAGAAGGCTAATGTGGTTGCAATACAAAGAGTGATAAGCGCCATGATATAAGATGAGGCTCAAGAAAGAGATGGGTCTTGGTGGGCCTTTGGGCTCCATAAAGGGAGTTTTTCCTTTATTCCAAGAACACTGAGAACCTATTCAAGAGTTCTAAGCTATAAAATGACATGGTACAGTTTGCAATAAAAAAAAATTACTTTTTCTGATATGCATAAACCAGCTGAAGTAGAGGAGGACTACTACATAATGACTATGGGGAGGACTACATAATGACATGGGGAGAACAGTTTGGAGTTGGGAACTGAGAAAAATAATGCTTGGTAAAATTAGATGGATATGAGAGATCAAATGCAGAAACATATAGAAACATAAAGGGAAGAGGTGATAGATTAGATGTATTAAGGGTGAAGTGTGGGAAGAGTGTGTGTCAAGGATGACTAGACAAGTGGGTGGTGCCATTTCCCACAATAGGGAATCCTGAAAGACATGGTGGGAGGTTCCTTTGGGACTTTTAATAAGAGATCTCAAAATGGCAATTGGATACATGGGACTCAAGTTGGTAGAAACATGAGCTGTCTGTATGTAAGGATAATATAAGGCATGGTATAATTTTTTTTTCTTGAAGGAAATATGTAGGAAGAATGAAAAAAAATTCTCCATTTACAAAAATGGGACAATAGTATCACTTCATAATGCTTAATGCTCAACATATTGCCAGGCATATATTAAACACTCAATAAATGTTGGTTATTATCACTATTGTTATTATTACTGCTATTGGTTGTTTTAAGTCACTTAGAACTATATTTACATGTGCAAAAGTCAGAGAGGTTAAGCCAAAAAGTCAAAGGATAGATTTGCTTAGTGGAGATGCGGGAAAGGAAAAGAGAGCTGAAGACATCAGCCACATCTGATGCAAACAACCCAGGTGAAAGATTAAATGCAATCGTCAAAATCATATGCACTGATTGGTATTAAGGAGGGCACTCATTGTGATGAGCACTGGGTTTAACATGAAAGTGATGAATCGCTAAAATCTACTCTTGAAACCAATATTACGCTATATGTTAACTAACTACAATTTAACTTTTAACAAAACAAAAATAAATGAAATAAATAAAATACACTCTCATGCTCTGGGAGTGCTTGAAGAATGAATAAGGTGAAACAATATGATACTTCAGAGTGCCTATCAAAGCAGACTTTTGTGGTGAAGCTCTAATCAAGACACAAAGCGAAAACTCTAGCCAGTGCATGCTCTCACAGCCAAAATCCAACTGCCTAGCCACACGCCTAGGCAGATCAAGTATCTTTCATGAGTTTCAAGGCATTCCTCCTAGGGGCGCCTGTCTGGCTCAGTGGATTAAGCATCTGCCTTTGGCTCAGGTCATGATCTCAGGGTCCTGGGATCGAGCTCTACATGGGACTTCCTGCTCAGCAGGGTGCCTGCTTCTCCCTTTCCTCTCTGCTCATGCTCTCTCTCACTATCTTTTTCTCTCTCTCAAATAAAATAAATGAATCTTAAAAAAAAAAAAAAAAGAGTTCCTCCTGTAATGCCAGCAGCCCTGATATTTACTCTCCCTACATATTCCCTTTTGAGGACTTGTAGGTTTTTTCTTGCCATCTGTCTTGGTCAGGAGTCCTTGATCTACCATTCTGGTCTTCCACAGTCACCCTAACTGAGAGCATCAAACAGCATTAGTGAAGGAGGTGGGTTTCTATCAGGCATTCTATACCTAGCATTTATTTATAATTTGCATTACAAATATATTTGTCAAACATTTATCAAGACCCTACATTTGTGCTAGATACTTTTCTATATTCTAGGAATCCAGAAAACTGGCTCTTGGCAACTTAATGATTCTAATGATAAGAAACAGAAGTAATAATGGAATAAATAAATGAGAGGAAAAAGTAATTTTCCTTAATAATATCTGTTATAGTTAATAATAAAATTAGTTGATATGGTGAAAAATGACTAGGGGGGTGGAGGTGGAAGATGTGCACTTTATATTGAATTATATAAAGAAGCCACGTTTGCATCTTGAGGCCTAGGGTTTTAGGAAGAACAAATACTCAACTCAGAGGTTCTGAAGGCACGAACAATATTGGTGCATTGGAGGAACAGAAAGAAGGTTAGTGTCACTGACTCACAGTTTATCAGCAGAGAGTGGAAGGGGATGAAGTAACAGAGGAAGGCAAAGGTCATGTTATGTAGACTTTTGTGCCCATGATAAGAAAGATGAAGATTTTGAATTTTATGTGTCATGGAAAGTTCTTAGCGGGGGAAACAGACGATCTGATTCATGTTTTGTAACTGTCTCTGGGTACTTTGTGTTGAAGAGACAAGAGGAACTTGAGGGAAATTATTTAAGATGCTGTTTCAAGAGAAAAGTGATGGTTGTTTAGATCATAGTGGTAACGCTGAAGAGGGAGACAATTGGACATTGGGTACAAGATACACTTCTGGTAGAATAAATAAGATTTTTGAGTTTATGGATAATTTTGGAGTGGGGGAGTACCACTTGCAAAGAATGAAGTTTCTGATATTAAGACATGTCAGTGCACAGAGAGTAACTGGGGTGGAGGAGGGGAAAGGATGAAATAGTACATTCACCCTGAGTTTGTGGAGAATCTAAGATGGTTTTAAGATGTTTTAACAAATGGTTATCTATGGTGGAATATCCAAGAATTAAGAAGAGTTTTAGGCATTTCATCCATGTGATTTCAGTGCCTGGTAATATAATTCTAACCTCAGACTCCTGTAAAAGAATTCCTTTTTGTCCTAAGTCTCTTTTGGTATGAGAGAGGGATGGATATAAAGGAGGCTTCTACGTAACATTTATGAGCTTATGAGCCAAAAATACCTCTATCTTTAGTTTACCACTTGGAATATTTGACAGAAAAGGGGCTAATCTTGAGCTGAGACACAATTCATGCTCCTGCGCTTCTTATTTCTATTAATGTAAATGGTTTAATGAAAGAAATTCAGATTAAAAGTCAGTAGACATATTTTGGTGGGGAGGTATGGTATGCAGGAAATGTCTCATTAACCAGCTCTGTGATAAGTCACATACACTGAGCATGTCTCATTTCCCAATTTACAGTCATGATGTTCCTTCCTCCTCCAGGATTCAAAGATAATCATGCATATCATGTATAAGGCATTCTAGGGAAAAGTACATTTGAAATACAATCCCTAATAGTCCAGTCTTTAAATGTGAAATCGAACCACTAAGTGATTTAGAGACTTGCCCAAAGAATCACACACGCTGAGTAGCATAAACTGATTTTATATATTGAATTCTTAGCTTAAAATCCCTCATGCATACCAGAAGTCAATCTACTTTTTCAAAACTCATGTTTTAATAATTAAAACCTAACATTTGATCTTTAAACATCAATGAGTAAAGATGCAGGTACTTTTCAAATCTAAGAGTGAATGTGATCATCCTTACAGATTAGAACATGTGAGAAATATAAAGTAGTTAATACAAACAGGCTAGATTGTGTATGTTTTTTAAAAGGATTCACCTTTTCAAATCCCTTAAGTATGTATGAAGTTAACTATGAATAATTCTTCATTATTAGATTTACAAACTTTTGTTGAGATTTGAATAGTTGAAGGTAAAAAAATCACAAAAGTAAAATCAAGAATACTTAAGAATTGCTTAAGTGTAATAACTGGTCCTTTCTTAGTGCATAAGTCATTAAAATAGTGAATAATCTTCATATGCATGTACACAGTTTCAAATCTCTAGGATTGAACTGGCATATGATACATTTTGATTCTTATATTATTATGCAAAAGACATTAATGCCCAGTCAATATACTGTGTGCCCTGAGTTGGTTGCCATACTTCCCCATAGTGATGTATTTGGTTCAACTGTGGCAGATGTTTACATAAATATTATTGATGATTTAAGCAACTTGGCTCAGAGGCTTTTTTTAAATAACTCCTGTTGAAGAAGAAGTGATAATAGTGGACAATACTGTCATCTGTCATACAATACTTCAGGATGTTCCCATTAAGAGGAAACCACTCAGCAGTTTTTTTCAAGGTGTTACCCATCAGCCACAAATACCTCCTTATTTTCAGTTTTACTCTGTGTCAACATAAATTAATAGGGGGTTTACAAGTTAATTTCTTTTACTATCCAATGCTTTCTCCGAGAGCATGTAATGAATTCATGAGCAGCAATGAACACATCTCTCATATCTATAACAGCACTTTTATCTAACATATTTGACTTGTAAGTTAGCAAGACATAAAATGATCTAACCAAAACAACGAGCAAAGCCATATAGAGCACTTGCCCTCATGCATCAATACTGTGTAGAAATCAAGTTACAAGGACATGTAATTTGATGTCGTGGGTAGAGCGTACTGCTGAAAAGAGCGTCATTTGGGTATGAAGGTGTAGGTAGAGATCATTTCTTACCCCTTACTAGCAGTAGGATCATGGCACATTATGAAACCTCTCTAAATTTCAGACTTTGTCTCTCAACTGAGGATAATGGAGTAGCTGCCTCAGACGATCTACTGCAGATGATATCCTCAATATGCCTGGCATATATTAAGCACCTGAAAATTATAGATAACATCACTGATGTTACAATTATTGTGATTATTAATATCAGAAATAAGGGAAAATGATGTTTCTACTTAAGGTGGTTTTAAAAACATGTCCACTAATTCTTTGACAGCCCTCCCACCAGAAGATCAAGTTTAATCTGCCTATTAAACACACTGGCAGGGATGCCTGGGTGGCTCAGCTGTTGAGCGTCTGCCTTCGGCTCAGGGCATGCTCCCGGAGTCCTGGGATCGAGTCCCACATCGGATACCCTGTGGGGAACCTGCTTTTCCCTCTGCCTGTGTCTCTGCCTCTCTCTCTCTCTCTCTCTCTCTCTGTGTCTCTCATGAATAAATAAATAAATCTTAAAAAAATAAACATAGACCGGCCTTAAAAACTTCTAACAAATGGAATGTAGCAGGAGTTACTGTGTGCCTTGTCACACATTGTGGTAAAGTTCCCATCTGCTCTCTCTCTCTCTCTCTCTTTCTCTCTTTTGGGACACACATATTTGGACTCTATACCCATGTGAGAAGTCCCTGAAGCCACCGTGCTGTAGAAACCACAAAGAGCTAGAGATAACCAAGGAGTGCCAGCTGCTTTATCCCCAGCTGTTCGATATTTCCAGTCCATAGTCACTACTGTTTACCAGACACATGATGATTCCAGCCACAGCCAAGATCTGATTGTCACCACACAAGAAATCTTGAACTAGGTGCTATTTTTCAAGGCACTATTTGAGGTGGGGGGGGGGGGATTTTAGGCAGCAGTTGATTACCAAATACTATCACTATGTTATCCCATCTTATAATTTCTGCCTTTTTAAAAAATCTATCCCTTTCGACATCTCAGTTATCCGCTTTTCTTATGAACAGAATAGAAATACTTATTTTTACATGGTAGAGCAGTACAGGTCTGTATGTTCAAGAGGCTGAGGGATATGGAGAGCAAAAGATAGTGAACTGTTGTCCAGGCCACAGGTATGGATAAAAGTATGCTGTCTTTTATGCAAGAGACCACGATTCAGACAATGATTCATGGTCTAATGCCAATGGAGGCGATAGACAGCTGCATTATGTCATATTTTCCAGGCAGTAGAGCTAGTGACAAGCCATGGGTTTAGAAACATTGGACAGAGAGTTGCCATCTGCACTGAGATTGCAGCGCAGTTACAAAGATTCACTCACAAAGCACCACTCTCCTGAAAGCAATCTATAAATGCACATGTGGCTATCCCCGAAGTTACAGGGCTTCACACCTAATGGAAAACCACCTTCAAATGATTATCCACTCTTGAAGAATGTGTTAAAATCTTTAAGTCATAAAACCTTAGAGTATTTGATCTGACATGGACATTCCAGGCTTCATTACAAAATATCTCAAGAGATAAAATAGGACAAAAATGGCCTGAACAAGCCAAGGCACTCCCCAAAAGCATTATTGCTTTTTTTTTTTCTGATTTTCATCTCCAATCTTTAGTTAATTTATTCATTAAAAGGTGTGGCGCATTGATCAGCTTATTGTTATTTGTTTTACAGAATAGTTATTAAACATAGCACTTAGATTCCATCAAAGGACAATACTGTCTTCTGTGGCTTTGTTTCAGGAAATTTCAAACGAGAGAGCTCTCTGAAACTTTTCTACCTCATAATTTGAACACTTTAAATCGAGTTCAGTTATAGAGTTATTATATGACCACAAAATTGTGAGTTTGTGGCTGATATTTAAGCTTGCCAGAGATTAGTGCTCAGACCTTTGCCGTGTTCTTCAATATGACTGTGCAAGTTCAGGTGTACAGAAAAGGTGAGACGGACAAACTCAGGAGGAAGATCCATCTCCCATAAACACATGTTGAAATTTGGAGTTATCTGCATTAAAAATAAACGTTAGTTTGTAAAAGTTGGTCCTATAGGAAAATATTATGTTTAGCATTCTTTTTGCCTCTTTTCTCAGTATTCCTACAATTTTCATCAGCCAGCCTTTATATTTGGACATTTCAAGCACTCCCCTTTGCCCTGCTTTGTCAATCTTTCCCTGGTCTGCCTCTAATGTATGAGATTTTCAAGGTCCAACTGTTTGGGGATGGGAAGGGACAAAGCAGAATTTTGTTTGCTTCTAATGTTCTCTGAAATATGTGACAAGCCCTGCAGGAAATAACATTTTGGATGCCAAACTCTCATTACCACATTAATTGCCTCTGTCATGACAGTTTGGGCCTGAGCAAATGTCTGGAAACCCGCTGCGTTCCTCAAGAGAACCACGCAAGCCAAGGGAAAGTGGGTTTGAAGTTCCTAAACAGTCAGCTAAAAGGTGCTGTTATCGGCACATGTTTGGGATTCATCTTTACCACTTGAGTCACTGTTAAATTGGTGAGGAAGTGGCTGTCAAAAATCTTTGCCTCTAAAAACTTATGGAAAATATTCATGACAACGAAGTAAAAACATGGTTAAATTATATTTCATCCGCATGGCATTTTCACAACAAGTGATTGATTGTCCAATTGACTATATGTCCAAGTAACACAGGGTGAGGGGGGTGGGTGCAGGGCTGAAGATAAAAGCTCCAAAATGGGCTTTCAGCTTCCCTTCATCTGCCATGGCATGAACACTGTGTAATCAGACCAGCTCATGAAAGGGGAATTTGAACTGGGTGGACAGTAAGTCATATTTGAAGTCAAAGCAAAATCCCAAATCCCCTTAATACTCCCCCCTGCCCATATCATTAATCTTCAAGTAGTCTTTTTAATTAATATAATTAGAGGCTTTAATTATTGAAAGTCAGGTTAAAGATGAAAAGTACCATGTAATGAAGATGATTATTTTCTTTCTTTAGACCCCAAAGGCAAACCAAGTGCAGTTTTTTTTCCCCTAGTCCTTTCAAGTTCTGGGATATTTCCTGTATTTTAAATAATTACAAGATTTAAGGCAAAAAGTTGGGTGTACAAAATATGTGAAAAGAATGACTGATCACAGAGACAATATGTCTGTAATCTTTCTTACGTCATAAAGAAGGCTCGAGGAATCAGGTTTCAGTGATAATCACAGTATCACAAACGGAGGGTTCATATAAACTGGTACAATCTTTTCCCCAAACCAACTTATAAATAAAGGTTCTTAAATGTGAAAAAAATGAAGAAAAATGTTATGATGTAGAGGCATCACAATTCTTGTAGTATGGAAATTTTGGTAAACATTTTATTGTTTATTATTAGAATGAAGACTACGCAACTGTAATAAAGAGCTTCTAATCTCTTTACTATAGTCACAGATTTCAGAGACCCAGGTTCTTTCCATTTTCTTTCTCTGCCATGCTCATATGTCTCTTTTTTCTCTAGATGGTCAAAGTTGGGTTCCTACCACTTCTGGCATCAAGCCTGAGGAAAGTATAAAGTCCGAGTACTAAGAACTTGCATTTTTAAAGAAACAGATTTGAAGGTGCAGACATCATTTCCATTTGTATCCCACTGGCAAAACTTAATCGCTTGGAGATATCTAGCTACAAAGGATGCTGGAAAATCTAGTTTTTAAAGTGAGTAGCCATGTACTTTTAAAAATGAGGTGTTGCAATGGCTCTACTAAAAGGATGAAGGGGGAAAATATACTGGGGACAATAGGAGTCAATGTCATAAAGTCTTAGGTATGCCAATATACTCTGAGGTACCTATTTTTATGGAATGGTGTAACATCAGTAAATGATATTACTAAAAATTTGTAGCATGGATAAATACATATTCTATATAATATGTATATCCATTATAATATACACATATACCATTATACTACATACACACATATATACCCATAAATGCATATATGTTATGTCATGGTTAATTTTGTGTCAACTTGACTAGGCCAGAGTACACAAATATTTGGTGACACACAGTCTAGATGCTGGTGTGAGGTATTTGTTTAGATAATATTAACATTTAAGTCAGACTTTAAGATTCCCTCCATAATATGGGTGGGCCTCACCAAATCACTTGACGGACTTAAGAGAAAAGAGATGGACAGACAACCCTCAAGGGAGAGGGACTTCTGGATTAGACTGCCTTTGGGCTCTAGTTGCAACATCAGCTCATCCCAGGCCTACAGCCAGCCTGTCTACCCTGCAGCTTTTGTACTTACCAACTTCCACGGCTGCGTGAGACAATTCCTTACAATGAGTTCTCCCTCCACACACACGTGCACACCTACACACACATATATAAAATATTAAAATTATATTATATATCCCAGGGGATTTAAAAAAAGAAAGTGCATTCCTGATTTACTGGATACTGAAGTTAATATAGACCGATCAGGTATCTTTATAAATTACATTATTAGGGTTTTATGTACTCCGTTTTGTCGCACTTCATTTTGAAATTAGAAAAATTTATTAAAGCTTTATGTTTTTTGTCAATTTTCCTTTTTGTCTCTGTGTTTCTTATTGGGCCACGTTGCTGCTTTGTTATTTAATATATATATTTTCATAATTACCTTTGTTATATGTTATGAAGTATCTTTGTCACCTCTACTGCTTTTTAACTGAAAGCATATACTTTGAACAACTTTGCTCAATCTTTCTTTTCAAGATTTAAATAATATTGTTTTAGGTGAACCACTTTTATGTGTCATAGATTTGGGGTTTGCTTTATAATACAATTAGTCTTTTCTTATTTCCTTTAACAAATTGGTTATAGTCATTTGCATGTATTGGTGGGAAGAATACATTTGATCTTAATTTTAGCAAATTATTTTATGTTTACCCATCTTTATAAAGTTTTTTTCTCTATTAATGCATGTTTTTAGTCTCTTTTTCCCTCTAAGTTTGCTATTTTTTAAATAATATTTATAAAATTTGAATGATTGTCTCAGAGATTATATTTAAATTATGCTTTTCTAAGATACTTTGTTCTATATTTCTAAATAGAGTAACAGTTAGTTTCAAGCTGCAAAATAATATGATTTAGTTTGTCCATTGCCCCTCTTCTCTCACCTTCTATTGACAGATTTGGCCTATGGCATATCCTTTTTTTTAATGTTTAGTTTTTGTACAACTAAATACATTTCTATTTCTACTAATTGATTTGTCAAGTATATGTCATAATGTTTGACTCGTCGCTGTAATACATAATTTATAAGTCCTCCACTTTTCCCCTCATCCCCTTCTGAATATTTTTGGATATTTAATTATGTTTGTATTCTATTTCCAATCTGGTCTACATTTTCCTTCAAAACTGAGTCTTATTATTCACTATATTTGAAGCTTATGGCTTTGGCTAAATTTTCAAACACCAACTCTTGGCAGGAGGTATTCATTCTCTATTCGATTCCTCAAGAGATTCTTGGGAAAAACTATTTGTCTGTAGCTTTTATAATTGAAAGATCTTGGTTGGATATAGTATCTTTGGCTCAACCTTTATCTTCTTAAGAAGAATATTTTAAGCCCAGTGTCTTCTGGAGTTGAATAATAGCATATAGTCGGCTGAGGAATTTTTTTTTTCTCTCTCTCTCTCTCAATCTCTCTCCTTTCCTTTTACATTTGCCTTACTGCCAAATGTTTATTTTAAAACCCCAATAACTTTACTAGGTTATATCTTAATATCAGCCACTATATTTCATTTCCCCTAGTACACAGTACAACTTTCAATCTGTAGATTCAAGGCTTCCTGTCATTATTATATTTTGAAATATCTATTCTGTTCCATTGGTGTGAAACATTCTAATTTGACTATCTTCTAAATCTGTCATTTTCTAACTTTTCCTTACCTCCTTGATTGGTTGTGGGTATTCTGTTAGGGGAAAGAGTTGATTCTTCATTTCTTCATTTCTATCTTCCATATTCCTTATTGTGTTTCACATCATCTTCTAACTTATGTAACTCAATTTCATCTACAATTCTAAGACTGCTTCCTTCATTTCCTTCCTTAATTTCACCAGTCCAAATATGCTTTTTTCTCATTTTTAGGCCATATCTTCCCTGAGCTCTTATATTTGAGTTCTGTGTTATTCTTTTATATGTATAATTCATGGCTGAATCCTTTGTTAAAATTCCCTTTTAATCTGCAACACATATTTACTAAATATTTTTCCTCTCTTTGTTTTACTGCTCAATGCACAATTTTTATTATCACATTGTTGTCCTGGATCTCTTTGAGTTGGCTGATGGAGAGGGGGGATGATGGCAGTCAAGCTTGTCTTTTAGGTTTCCTAACTCAAAGCCTGCCTCTTTTGTCACTTGGATGTCCAAATGTTTTATTAGAATTTGGTGTCTCTTTCTGTAGGCTTTCATTTTGCCTCTTTGAAGACAGCTATGTTCAGGAACTCTTCTGTCCTTACCTATGCACCCTGGCATCCCACATACCATTGTAACTGATCTTTCCCAGATTTCAAGACAAATTATGCAAACTTGAGTAATGTAATTTTGCTAGAACTGCTGAGATTTGCTACCCCAGGACCCTCACCCAATCTCCTTCACTGGAACTTTGCTCGATATGCCTCCACTCTCTACCTTTCCTGGGTGAGGACTTTACATGATCTATTCCTTCCTATCTCAGTCCTCCAACTTTTGCAATTCAGGATGGGTAACTGATCTTTGAGAACATATTGTTTTTTTATAAGCTCTCTCTGGAATCTGCTGCTGCTTGACCCTTCAGTGCTCCATTCTAAAACACCCTGCCATTTACAACACAAGGTGCTCTAGCACCACAGATTCCTGCATGTCTTTGACTATTAATAAGCTCTTCGCTTTATGTTGGCATTTAGAATTCTGTCTTATTGCTTCATCGAAAGCTTGACTTTTTCCCCCTTTATGCAGATTTTTCAATTAGTGAACAAGAAAGATTCATATCTGAGATTCCACTACATTTATACCTGCACCACTTCAGTTTCATTAAAGAATCCAAATCCACAGTGGGTAAATTATATGCTGACATCCCCATGACAAGTTGTGAAGAGAAGGTACTAGAATTCAGGTACTTAAGTTCCAGTCTAATCCTCATTTGCCTACATACTACCTTCATCCTCTCTGGTACACTACACACAGCTAAGGATCACTAATGCTTTGCATTTTATACCCAATCTAAAGTTAATTGATGTTTTAGTGATGTTACATAAATACCATTAATTACTTATAGAATATTGTTTACAAATTCGTTAAATTTAATTGTTCCTTAGTTGTGTCCTAGGATGATGGTCAGCTATTAAACACCAGGGAAGCCATACTGCTTATTGTTTGCAGAAAACCATTATGATTGTTCTGCTGTACCAATTATTAAATACTTGAATATCATCTCTGATTTTGTCTACACTAGAGGTCAATTGATTATTTTGGGTTCATTTGGGGGTTGGCAATACCAATGTTTATATGAGCCCTGGATTATATGAATACACACACAATTGAGATGTATATATGTATAATTTCTTTTTTTATTTTTTTATATGTATAATTTCATGTAATTAATGGCATTGAGAATTTTTGCTCAACTGAGAGGGAAGAAAAGAAAGAGATCAGTAAGATGGAACCACTGAGATCACCAGCAAGTTGAGGGAGTCCTTGAATGATATAAATTCTTGTTTTCATGTCTTATTTATAAAGTTATGGGAAACAAAGGAAAAAAATAGCAGAGCATACAGGCAAATTACCCATCAGATGATATCTGGTATTACCAGGAGCTTTTAGAGATGAAGAAAACACCACAAAATCATTTTATAATCAGCATTGTAAACACAAATTTGCCCTAAATACTGCAGGAGACATTGCACAACCATTTTTAATTTCAGAGGTTACAACATCTCTTCTGCAGAATTCAGCACTCTCACCAAATGTTACAGAAATTATTTCCAAAGGCTCTGATACCATAAAGTGAAAAAAAGATACAAATGATCATGAGCATGTGGTTGAATTCACTAACTTCTGCTTTATCCATAATAGTTTAGCTTACTGGATTTTTTAATTGTTTAAACCACGTCGGTCAGATACCGTGACGATTCTCACTCACCAACCAATATCTACCAGGGAGTAGCAATCTACGTGCTCAGTTTTAAAAAATCTGGTGCTTTAATGAATGTGTGGCAGAAGGTGCATGATGAGATTACTGAGTAGTTCACCCCGTGGTCTCCTTTTCTCTTGGGTTTTCCTTTCTTAATAATAAAGTCTGAGCAAAGTATATGCCACCTGAGATGGGCAAATTGTCTACGGGCCATGTTTTGCACCCTTCTTTAATTGGATAAAATGTTATTTCTAAATCAGCAAAGAAAATTTTGAAAACATCCACATGGCTTTATCCAAAGGCATGTTAGGGGGATGCCTGGGTGGCTCAGTGGTTGAGTGTCTGCCTTTAGCTCAGGGTGTGATCCCGGAGTCCCTCGCGCATTGGGCTTCCTGCATGGAGCCTGCTTCTCTCTCTGCCTGTGTGTGTGTGTGTGTGTGTGTCTCTCTGTATCTCCCACGAATATATAAATAAAATCTTAAAAAAAAATACACAACAACACAAAAAAAGCATGTTAGGTATTTTATAGAGCCAGCCCTCATTTATGCAAATGCAGTTTAAGCCAATAACCTACCAATAAAAGAAATTTCACTCTTTCTGTAATAGAGGGAACTCTGAGAAACATCCAATTAATAGGACATGCTATTTTGAATGCAAGCAGTTGCTCTGGCCAAGGAAATTTTTGAAGGAACAATGGAAGCTCTGTCTTCCAGAGGCTTATTGAAGTGGTCACTAAGGTCACAGTAGTGATGGCTTCAGTCAAGCCATCCATTAACGTGAGCCAAAGAAGATCATACCTTGTCTTGTCTAGCAATTTGGTGAGCTAAGGCTACTGTATTGCTAGCATTAGATATAAATAAGCCAAATCCTCATTTAGAAAATAGCCAAGAATTCAAAAGTCAAACTTAGAGAAGGCAAGAGGCAGACTAGCCTTTGCAAAGTAAAGTCACAAAATTTGGGGCTGTTTACTCTTACTCCTCTATTCTTAGCCCTCTATTCATCTATTCACTCATTATCTATCTGTGACAACAGTAACAGCAACAAAAAAAGCATGTTGGCTTAGAACACACAAGGTATGCCAATAAAAAAACAAAAATTCCCCTTTTCTCACTGGCAATTTTAACTGGCAATATTTAGAGACTGGAGAATAAACACTTCAGAAAATTACAGATGCTCTCTTTCCTCACTAGATAAAACCTTGTCACATTGGGAGTACTACATTTCAAATTTTACAAACCCCAGAGAGAGCTGATTTATTATTATATAAAGTATAAAGGAGACATCCCTTTTTCACACAAGTTCTCAGTGTTAACCCATGAGACAGACTATTTCCCATAGCAAGGACATGGTGAAATGAGACTTGATTAATCTTAATGAGGCTATATAGAGACAGAAATCTATGTTCCTAAACCGTTTAATCAAGGGGTTTTAAGAAATCTCATTTTTCTATTTTTCTAGATAAATCAGGGTGATGTGATGATCTCTGAAGGCTTAAAGTGAATTCTAATTCTACTTATTACTAACCTCTAATCTTAGTCAAGTTATGTAATTTATCATAATTCCATTTTCTTATCTTTAAAGTGAGAATAATAATGACCCCCCCCATAGTCTTACAGAAGTTTTTTTTTGATAAATCAAGAGATTATGTTCAAAATAACTTCATAAGTTATAAACTAACATACAGAGGTTTCTTGTTTTCACACTGATGTTGAACTATGCTCTTTTGACCACTTTGAGAGGCTAGAAGGAAGAAAAGAATAAGAACTTTGTTTTCAGTTAGTTTACACCTTTTGTCACTGTAGGTTAAAATACCAGAGTGTACTTTTATCATTTTCTCTTTAGACAGTTCTAAAAGAACTGATATTGAATTAAATCAGCACATCTTCCTTTCAGCTTAAGTGTAAAGACTTCCAGAATTGGTTTCTCCTAAATATATTATTTATAAAATATAAATGTAGATTCACTTTTTCATCTCATTTAAGTCAGTTTAATGACTACCATCCTCTTTATTGGGCATGGTCTTTATATTTTTTATCAGCTTTGAGAGAGGTACTTGAAATATTCTACTATCTGTTAGAAATGCCTGATTCCTGAGCATGATTCATGTGTAAAGATCCCTAATTCTATGTTCATACTTCTTGTCATGCCTTGCAGTATGTATCACATTGAGTTTTTTGAATTTAGGCATATTTTTCTGTTGGGAACAATGTTAAAAATGGTATCTCATTCTCAATCTAAACAGATCTACTTAAAATGTAAATAAGTTTCCCTTTGAATCCTGGATTATTTTCATACAGTAGTCAAGAGACAGATTCTCTAAAACAGGATAAAGTTTCACACTCCTTTGCAATGACAGTGAGGCAAACCTAACTGAGAATTTCAAACAACTTCATGCTCTTTTGTCATAACTTCTTTCTCAGAAGATACAGAATGCATAAGGAGGAAGTTGTAGAAGTTCTACAACTTCCTCCAAAAGTTAGCTCTTCCTATTCTCTTTGTAACCTTCCTGTAAAGCATCTGTCTATATACTTAAATGATAATGTCAGAGAGGGTTTTCAATTTTAGGGTATTTAAATTGACTCAAGACAAAGGAGTAATGCCAGTTAGGAAGAAAATAATATGAATCGATAATGACAATCTCTATTTCCAAGAGACAGGGACAGCTCAATTCAATTTGTAGAGTGTGTCCTCCCTGTATGTCCACCCAATCAACAGAGACAGATTATACTCTGCATATAGAAGGTGTTCAAAAATGCCTGTTGCTTAGATGTTTGGGTGGTGAATGACTCTTCAAAATAGAAAAAAGATACCAAGTGGTAAAATGCTGTAGCACATCTATCGGTACAAGTTAATATAATAATAAGCAAAGAAAAAGGAGGTTTATAGTTTACACTTTTTAAAAAGTTGTAAAATCAAAGAGCTTAAAATTAAAGTCCAAGATTATGACAGCAGCAGACTATCATCGAATATCTGACTTAAGGCAAATGTCTAAAATCTAGACTATTTAAAGCATTACTGAACAGGCATTGGTGACATTATAGAAATAAAAAAAAAAAAAAGATATACTTCAAAATGACCAGACCTCTGAAATGGAATTGATTTTCATTGTGTCTGTCAAAAATGAAGAAAAGAAAAGAGTCCACAAAATAAAATGGCATTTGATACAAATGGTGCTATTATTACATATAAATTGAATATTGAGACTCCATATAATCTACTTGCAAACTAGATATATTCAGACATCTAAAAATGAAATCTGTAAGAGGGAAATATAGTGAAGTAGTATAGAAAAGGGAATTTTAGCATTAAAAATGTGAGTGCACCAATGGAATACAAGAGTAAATTATATGAAGTCACTTTTATTCTCAAAGAAGAAAAGTTAGAATTAATATTGGAATGTTCTTGGAAGAAACTTGGAAACATTTCAGGTTAGGAAAAGAGCTTTTTTTTTTTTTCCTAAAAATGAGTTTCTCTATATCTTACTACTATTATTTCAACAGGTTATTTTAACTTAATTTCAAACATAATTTACAGAAAACATAATTTATGTTGTTTAGCTTGAGTTTCCTACAGCTATTAATATTCAGCAAACACTTGCATTTCCAATATGGGCTTTAAATACTATATGAATAAATATAAATGAACCTCGTGGAGTCCCATACTTAGCTCAAAATTCAGAACCAACCTATGCAGAAAAGCTCTTGGTTTGGCCACTGTAAAATGCATTTTCTTACCCCTACTTGAAATCTGTAGAGTATTCAGAATGAAAAGACATGTGCAGGTCACTACAAAGTTAACGATGACACTGAAACAACCTAAATATTCTTGTAGATGTGTTTAAATGGATTATTATGTTTCTGTACAGCATAGCATATGCAATGAAAAAGGAAATGTAAAGGCAGTGACTCGTGCAATGAGCACGTACCCATGTCACCAAAGTCTACCTGAAAATGTGAGTTGGACTGAATGGTGAAGACTAATGTCATTTGTTAGTCGAATGAACTTTCTGAATAAGTTCACAGAAAAGAAGTCAATGAGAAAAGGAGGTTAACTATTAAATTCACATATATACAGAAACGTAAAATAATAGATCGAAAGGATTCTATTCAAATATTAATTTAAATAAAATAGTAGGAAATATAAAATATTTTAAATAATAAATTTAAGAATAATTTCTTTTTGTATAGTTTGTTAACACACATATTACTCAATAGATCCATGGTCTCCCACATGACACCCCAGTTATATTTTAAAATAGTGGCATCTGGGTGGCACAGTCTATTAGATGCCGGACTCTTGGTTTCAGCTCAGGTCTGATCTTAGGGTCCTGAGCATGAGCCCCGTGTCATGACCGGCTCTACACTCAGTGGGGGAATGTGCTTGAGTTTCTCTCCCCCTTTCCCTCTGCCCCTCTCCCTTGTGCGCATGCTCTCTCTCTCTCTCTCAAATAAATAAACCTTTAAAATAATAAATTGATCATGTTAGCAACTATAGCTAAAAAATAATTAGATTGTATTTCTTCCCCTCCCTCTTCTTCAAACACTTCTGTTCTGTCTACAAAATCACATTCCCAGTGCTTGCTTTGGTAGCACCTATACTAAAATCACATTAATGATCCTGGCCCTGGTGTTTAAAAACACATCAAACGTGAATATAAGTTAGATGGATACAACTGATGACGTTTAGAAATAGAAACGTAGCCCTGAGTCAGTAATGAGACACTGACCTAGAGAGATAGTAATCAACCTGAAGGCAGGGCCAGGACTTCTCATTTGAGAAGTCCATGCCACACACACAGCAGTAGCAGGCAGCCATCCAGGTGGAGGTAGAGGCAAACATAAACATAAAACACAATGGGTCCCATTCAGTCTGTGTGTTTTTGCTAATGCCATTCTTTCTAGAATGGCTTTGGCTCTCCAACTACACCTGGTGTAATTTGAACCTTTCTTAAATAGCAGTTCAAGTTTAACCTCTTTTTACTTTTGACCTCATCTGCAGTTGGTCTCCTCCCAGATACTTCTCTTACTGGTCTTGTGCTTTACTGTGCTTACCGTTGTCTCCCTGTTTTGTACTTTCTCATCTATAACATTAGCTCTTTACTTGAATAGAAACTCTCTGGGGACAGGGACTCTATTACTGCTCATAATTATCTATCCCACCATAATGTTTTGAATTACAATTACACAATGAATGTCTGTTAAACACACACACACACACACACACACACACACACACACAAACACACACAGACATGATGAGTAAAATGAATAGATATTTAGAAATTGTAAAAGTTAAAAAAAAAAGTAAAAAAAAAAAGAAATTGTAAAAGTACCCATTCAGAACAATGCTTCTCAAAACCTGGTTTGGGAGCAATCTGTTTCCTAATTAGCAACTAAAGAATTTAGCAAATTAGCAATCTTCTGAATGTAAAACGTTGAGGATGGGATTCAGAAATTTGATTTGTGTCAATCGGCTCAAAAGTACTTGAATCTTGATTTCTACAGACTTCAATTGGGTATACTAGTATCATTCATCATTTGTCATTATTTCACTATCATCTACCCACCACTTTCTTAATAAACATCCAGCCAATTCCCTAATAGCCATGTATTGTTTAGAGTGCTCAGGGATCAGAGAATCTACCTCTATGGGTCTGGCTAAAATATTGTTTAATGCCACCTGTAGAGACAGCATCATTTCATGCCCTTATATTAAACTGGAGAATCATATTGGGCTTTTTCATATTTAAAATTACTATGTCCTCTTTGCAATGCAGGTGCTAAACCACCACCTCAATTTTGTTAGTAACGACACAAATATTGGTAATGGGGGGTTTTGTTCCAAAATTTAGATATCACTCCTTTACACGGTCTAATTTGCCCTGCTATGAATTTGCTACCTTTCCAACATCATGTCTTCCTGTTAAATTTAGCTTTATTTGTTCAGAGGCTAGTTTCTAAAATAGTAGCAAGAAGTGTCAGTAGGTAATGGGTTAACTCAGGTATTTTACAGCAAAGTAAAATAAAGCAAGTTACTGTTTAAAAGGATAAATGACTATAGAAGAGAGGCCTTCGTGAAAAGAAATATGTTTCCAACATTTGGTATGAAAAATGAGGAAATTATATTGACAAACATTGGCCTATTTAGATGTGATTTTTTGTAGTTTCTTTTTCCCTGTGTCCATGGAAGGAAATAATTAGGACTATAGTAGCTGACCACATTTTAGGGAAGTAGAATTAACTCTTTTCTGGGTTGATTGAACCCGATAAAAAGCCTATATTGTTTGTTCTATTAACACCAGGTTGGAGAAAAAAGGATGTGAACAGCAAAGAAAGGGATATTCATGTGATTTAAGGATTGTTGATATCCATGAACCATGGAGAATTGTTCAGAATTTCACAAGGTACTAAGAACTTTACAGAATTTAATTCATTTCATTTCACATATACTTTTTAAAAGAAATTAAGACTTTATTTTAGATAACCAAATAGGATGCAGTGAGAATGGGAGTTACATACTATTTTCTGAGATCACACAATTCCTACAGAACTGTGATTCGTACACTGAGTGTTGCACTTCAAAGTCCATGATCTCTTTGCTCTAAAATAATATTTCTATGAGAAAGCAAAAGATTTAAAACTTCTCTTATCAAAGCCATGGAGAAAGGTTTAACATTCACTACCAAAAAGGATAGTGAGATTGGTTCATAAATTGCAGTGTTTTCCATCCTCCAATTTCTGCTCAAAATTGCTCACTATTCTTTACTTACATCTGTTTCATTGAAATAGTAATGAAATTCATGGCAAAAGAGTAAAAACATGATAAAGCACTAAAAAATGCAAAATGGAATGCTTTGCAAAAGGTCAGTATTTCTCCTACCCCCACCCATCAGCACTCTAAGCCTCATTCTCAAAGGCAACCACTAACATTGATTCATTTGCATTCTCTCAGAATATACAATGTTCATACAAGTAATATAAATATGCATGTATATGTGTTTGCTTGTGTGTACACGTATCCTTTTTGTATAGTCACAGAAGCATAGCATATACAAGGAGATATGCCCCTTTTTTCCAGATGTATAACTCATCATCATATGTAAAAATATATCTTCAAGATAATTTTTCAATGTATATGTAAATCTATTGCCTCTGTCTTTTTAATAGCTACATATTCTTTCAATGAATGCCTCTAACTATTAAACCAATCTGTTACTGCTAGAATTTATTTTTTTCCAACATTTTATTATCAAAGACAATGCTATAGATTACATATGCATATATGCATCTTAACATACATGCCTGCAAAATCCATTCTTAGAAATGTAATTCCCAGGTAAGTGTGTGTGTGTGTGTGTGTATATGTGTGTGTGTGTTTGATTTTTCAAATCTGCATTACTTCCCCTGAGTTTTCACCTATTTCCACTCTAACAGTGTTTGAAATGGCTTGTTCCTCATACCTTCACCTACCCAATATTAACACATGTTTTTGATCTGTGCCAGTGTGGAAAGCGAAAAATGGTATCTCATTATTTGTTTAATTTGCATTTAATTATGCACAAGATTATGTTTTCATATGTTTAAAAGCCATTTATCTTTGGATTTATTTATTACAGTGAACTGCATCTTCCTGCTGTGCTTGTTTTTCTCTTGCATTTTGATCACTTTTGTCAATTTTTTTATTGATTTATAAATACTCTTTTATAATAAGGGAATTAGGCTTTTGTCCATCATTTGTGCTGCATACATCTTTCCCTGTTTATCTTTTGATATGGCTTACAAACTATTTGCCCTGTAGAAATTTTAAATTATAAGACTCAACTTTATCATCAGTCTTTTTCTTTATTGCTTTTGGCTGTTTGTGTCTTATTTTAAAAGTTTGATTCTACTTCATGTTTATTTAAAAAAAAATATGCTGATGGCTACTCCTGATGACACACCAAATGTGCTTCTTTTTTTTCTAATTTATTTTTCCATGCAGAATTTATTTTAGTAACACAAATAGAAATATAGTTTCATTTTATTTTTTTCTATATATACAGACAATTGTTCTGAGATTTTGATTTGAAACATTGTATATTTATTTTTTCTCATAAATCCTGAACATTTTTACTAACTTTATTAATAATAAATTTTCTCTTTTATTTCCTCATCTTTTAATGAGCATAATTTTAAGGTCATTTTCAGGATTAAATTTCATATATGTAAAAAATCTTTTAATGGTGAATAGTTCATGGTAACCACCCATTGTGTGTTAGCTACTATTATTACTTATTGACTAATATATAATAATTTTATAACTTCACATCACAATTAATTGGATTTAAAATGTATTAACTTCAATAACCAAACAATAACAAATGTAGTAATATTTAGATTATTTTGGCTTTCTTGTGTATAGACCCTGGTCACTCAAAAATGATTATTTTCCATCTTTTAAAACAAAATCTAACTCATTTTTATATTTCACGATAATGCATTGACTTATACTTGCAGAGAAATTTTAATAATGCTCACACATCTTTTTCCTTTCTTGATCTAAGTACACTGGTATTATTTTTAACTAGTTCTACATTTTGTGACATACACCTTTTTAGGTATTAACATTATTAGTATTGCATAAGCTGTTGTTTACTTATGTGACTTTTTTCCTTTTAATTATTTGGACTTCTTGACATTGAAATATCTGAATATCTAGGGTAATTCTTCTTATTCTTTAATTCTTTTAATTTATTAAAAATTTAATTAATTTTTTAATTTATTATTGAATTCTATTTGTTGACATGCTATTTAGAATTTTTCATGATTATGATTAAATTGCTTTGGTTTCTTCCTTATATGGTACATTATATATTTATATGTTTTGGAGTGTATATATAGTGCTAAACTTGCTTTATATAAAAACTTTTAAAGGTGTTTCTTATTTTTATATACTCTAGAACTTTATTTATTTCAGGTTTTCAGGTCTTTTGGAATAGAATTAAAAACAAAATTATGTTAGAATTCTTTGTATTTGTAGCTATTTGTCAATTTCATTCCCAAACTTCAATGTTTGTCTTTTTAAAAATATTTTTGCTATTGATTAGATGGCTAGTAATGTATTTTATTGTTGTTATATTTTTTTTTCAGAGACTTCCCTTGAAATTATCTATAAGTTCTAACATTTTTTCTTTAATTTTAAAATTTTTGTTATTTACTGTATCAATTCCTTCCTTTTGTCCTTAAGGTTGATTTCCTTTCCCTAATATCTTGAATGAATTCTTAATCAATTAATTTTTGGTCACATTTCATCATGGATAATTTCCTTTATTTTAAGTCAACTAATGGTAGATGTTAATCACATCTACAGAATGCCTTTACAGTAATCTTTAGATTGGGATTAGGTGATATAACTAGGTAGTATAACCTGACCAAGTTAACACATAAAATTAACCATCACAGTGATGAAATTCACCTAAAATTGGAAAGTCAATTTTATCGCAAATGTGTCTTGTCCATTCCTACTGGTTTACCTCAAGGAAACTTCCATCCTCTCACTCATTGCTCCCTGGATTCTAATGATCTCTGTCTCTCAGCATATGGACGTGGCAAGATAACTTGTGGTAGTAGGCTTTGTCAAAACAAGTTATCGGTTCTTATCACAGCCCAAGCTGAAACACCACATGAACAGTTACCCCTTTGGTGGCACACAACTGATGGTTTCACCTTTTAAATAATAAAGGTAGCAATACTCTCAGCAAGTTATGAGAGGAAAAAATAGTAAAACTATCATGTTTTCCATATTTCATCCAACTTAACAATGTGGCTTAGTTTTCTTCCAAATAGGCTATAAGCTCCCCAATTCAGGGCCCTTGTGCTTACTCTGGGGTACATTAATTCCTTGGAGTCTTCAATTCCCCACTTATCACCTTTGGTATCTTCATAGTTGAGTTGCTTGAAGTAACTAGGAGATTGAACAATAGATTTAAATTTAGAAAAATGTTAAGTGATGTTTGCTTATGGACAATTATCATAAAAAAGAGAAATTCTTTTTATATCAGATAAAAACAGATAATAAACAAAGCTAAATCATAATATCTTGAAATTCTTTGGTCATGATTACGGGAACTGAATTATCCAGCCATTATTATTATCACATTTTTGTTATTGCTCTCGATCCAATTTGTCCAAGGCAGTAGCATGGCTCATAAAACAATGATTTCCACTGATTAATACATTAAGTTAGATATATTAGGATGTAGTGGGTGATAGTTTGTAACTGGGAAGGTGATTCTGACATGTCTCCCTGAGCTTACCGGCCAGTGTTTCCTCAATGTGACAATCACTTCCTTAAAATCAGAGGGAGACCACAACACTTCTCTATACACTTACATAATAAGGAGAAATTACTTCTAGATATCTTTTCAAACCTAAATTTTAATAACACAATGTATCTTTGTTATATTATATTATATTATATTAATTATATTGGCAGGGTATGAATGGTATATTATAATCTCTTTGGTGCAACATACATCACAAATTCCCATATATTTGGCTCTATGTCTGCCTCTCTCTTTGGATATCTCTTAACAAATAGATTGATTCTGAAGGCAACGTAGGAAATCATATAAATGTTGGCTGTGTTTCCTCCACTTTTAACTCAGGAAGCGTAATATATGAATGGACCATTAGAATTTTTCTAGTCTATTGGCTATGGCTAAGGCAGAATGACATTTAAACAGTTCCCAATTTTTATAATTTTTCATGTCACCACTCTATTCATTCAACTCTCACAAGCACTTATTTTTCACTTCTCACCATCTTTTCTACCCATAATAGTTTACGAATGATGCTAAGCATCATTTAGAACAGGTGAACCAACAGCATATTTTTGTTTTCTTTACTGCAGTCTGTCTCGCAGTATAGTTCGATCGAATTTTTGGACAAGTAAAAATACCTACATGCAATAATCTGTCCCATTTCAACATCAGCCAACAAATAAAGATAATGCAGTAACAGTGAATAAACACACTTGATGCACTGTATGAGAACCAGATTTTTTTAAGTTAATATTTTTTTCTTTTGAAAGAAAAAAGTACTATAATTTCCATGATCCATAATAATAATTACTACTATTTTCTAGTCACCTTGATTTATTTTTAAATTTTTAAAAAAAGATTCATTTACTTATCTGAGAGAGAAAGAGAGAGAGTATAAGAACGGGGAGAGGGACAGTGGGAGAGGGAGAGGAAGAAGCAGACTCCCTGCTGAGCAAGGAGCCCACAATGTGGGGCTTGATCCCAGAACCCTGAGATCACGATCTGAATGGAAAGCAGATGCTTAGCCACCCGAGCCATCCAGATGCCCCATCCTGTCACTTTGATTTAATTCTCCACCCTCTGGGGCCCTGGGTGGCTCAGCTGGTTAAGCATATGCCTTCAGCTCAGGTCATGATCCCAGCGTTCTGGGATCAAGCCCTATATAGGGCTCCCTGCTCAACAGGAAGCCTGATTCTCCCTCTCCTCCCCACTCATGCTCTCTCACTATCTGTCTCAAATAAATAAATAAATAAATAAATAAATAAATAAATAAATTCTTTTAAAAAAATTCTCTATCCCCAATTCCTTACTATTAAAATGAGTTTTATTAGCAAAGGAGCATTGGCAAAATCATTTAATCATTTTTCAGAATTTTACCTGAAAAAATCTGGAAACACAGATATGTAATTGGCAGAAACCTTTGATTACTCAGGCAGTACTAAAATGATTTAGAATAATTAAGTTGTATTTATACTCCACCACTAATGAAAGTAGAAACCAGACTGATGAAGTGAACACCCTAATGATTGCTGTTAGTAACACCAACAATAGCAACAAAAACTAGCATTGTGTGGTTGCTATGTAAGGCCCTTTGCTTTCAGTTAGGTAAGTGTTGTCTTATTTAATAAAGTCTCTGTGTGATCTATGAGAGGATGTCACTCTCACATATGAGAGCATTTTATGGACAAACTACTTCCATGGTGTGTTGAACAACATGTTCAAGTTTGTGCAGTTAGCATATGACAAATCTGGGATTTGAAGCCAGGTCTCTTGACTTAAGAAATAGAGGTCTAGGGCACCTGGGTGGCTCAGCCAGTTAAACATCTCTTTGGCTCAGGTCATGATCTCAGGGTCCTAGGATCAAGCCCCACATTGGGCTCCCTCCTCAGCAAGGAGTCTGCTTCTCCCTCTCCCTCTGTCCTTCTCTCAGTGTACTCACTCTAGCGCTCTCTTTCTCTGTCAAATAAATAAACAAAATCTTAAAAAAAAAAAAAGAAAGAAAGAGAGGCCTTCTCACAATTCTACACTTCTCCCAGTTGTCATGTTTTCTTTCAATACTACAGATATTATTTACCTTGCTTCCATTACCCCTTTCAAATGTCCATTTCATACAGTGCATTTATAGCACCATCCAGGAAAATATTATAATGCTGATGTTCTCCCCTTTTTCTTATAGTCCAGAGGCAGAGACAAAAAAAGTCAGCATATATAGATCTTGTTTTTGAATAAGAAATATTGGGGGGAAACCACTTGATGGTAGGAATTTGACTAAGCACTGATTTACCTTCTTATCTGGTCGCTTCCCTAGTCACTGTTAACAGAGCAGTGGCCTTGTCTGCTTTTGAAACATATGGCCGTGAACACCTCCTTCCAGTCCTGACACCCTCGTTGGGTGAAATAATGTGAACAGACGTCACAACCTCATAGTGGAAATGAAAGGGTAATAGCTCTGGCAGTAGAATTCCTGCTTCATTACTCATGACTCCAATTGAACTACCTACTTGTATGCTCTAACATATATACGACCCATTAGATTGCCTATAATTAATTTAAAAATTTTCAACACAATTTGATATTTATGTGTTAAGTGCATATTTACTTTAATCTACATGTCTCAGAGGAGGTTGGTTTATTTTGAAGTATTCTAATGTAGAATCAACACTCAAGGGATAGTTAGTTAACATTTGAAAAACATTAATCAGGCATCCGCACTCTAGAAACCACTACTACACTTACTTCAACTGACCCTACCAAACTATATCTTCATGAGGAGCTAATTAATTAGCATAAAAACGCTAGAAATAGCTTTCCATTAATAAAATGAGCAGCTTTCAAATTTGTAAATTAGCTAGACATATTTTATAGACGCTGCTACCACGGGATGATTGTCATCTAAGAATCTGGTGAGCACAGTCAACTGATGCTCTTTAGGGTAGCACTCTGGGCTCCACTTTAAAACTTGAGTTCAGGTCCAGGTTCTGCCAAATTACAGCGCATTAGTCCCTTAATTCTCACTAAGTAGACAGTTGGTGTTAACAGCTAGAATATCATTATATCTGCTTCCAATGAACCTTGGTGCATCGTTGGAGAACCTAAAAGACACTTTTCTTAAACATCACCAACCTTACGAAAAAGGATTATATGACATGCCCAAGCAGCAGAAGGTGTTTTTGTAGGTGTAACCTAACATGAGACTTTCATTTGGTGGGAAATTTGTTTGGGCATTCCTAGATCCCTCACCTATTCTTAGTCATAAAAGCAAATGATTGATAATTGTTTTTTTTTTAAAAATCACATTGTCATCAATTAGCTTAAAATCCCCATCTATTATATCCTAATAGCATTTGGTTTATTTTTTAAGTTATGAGGCCTGTTGATTACTATTAGACCTTGCCTAATACAAGTTCTTATTGTAAGATGATGTACACAGAGATTCTTAATATATTGCAGTATCCTTGCCATTGTTTCTTGAAAATATGTGTTTTTTTTTTTTCATTGCCACCTTCATTCTGTCACTTCGATAGCAGCATCTCAGGTTCATAGCCCATGATACTTCTCAAAAAGGAATCTTTAATAGCACAGAAATAATTGTCTTATCCATTCCACCCAGTCAGGAGCTACTTTTAGTTTTGCAGATGGCTAGTATTCACTTAGGTTAAGGTCTAGGCTTTCAAGCCAAAGTGTTGGTGACACATAAAGCTCAACACATACTTCAAAATCATAATGTGAAGTTCGAAAATAATTGCTGGGATATCTAGATTTCTAATTAAAAGACTTCTAAAATGTCAGGTTCTTTGGGTAACATCATGCTCATAATCTCAAAGAGCATGTCATAGTAATTTTTATCTCTTTTCTCTCTTACAAGTTCTCCCTGTTCTCTCCAGCTATGATTCATCGAAGGAAAATCACTCCCTCTTTTCCACCTTTAATTCTTGATCAAAACTTGAACTTACACTAATTCCTTTGATATGATTTGGTCATAGATGGAAACATCTTCTATGTTTCTAGGTAAAGGTCATTATCGTGAACCAGAAGAAGGGATGTCTCCACAGCTTGTACAAAATCTGCGATTTGGCAAAAATTAGTACAAATTAATGTACTAGACTATTTCACAAAAGATATATTCATACAATTTCCTTCTGTTCAATACTTAATTAACATATTATATAGCTGGTTAGCATGTTATCCTAATTAGATTATATATACTTTATGGGGATAATCAATGTGTTTACTTCTCTAATCAATACACTTTAACCATTAGTTAAAGTTTCTATTTTCTAACACTTCCCAGAGGTATAATTATATACATATAAAATATTTTCTGCAGTCTAGGTCATATAATCACTTATAAATACTTGAGTAATATAAGTGACTACAGTAAAGTCAATATGTTATCATAAGGAATATGACTAACCGGTAACGAGTTGTAGCAGAAAAAAAAAAATAGTAGCTTTAGTGAAGAGGTTTCATTTCTATCTTTAACAATTACCAGCTAGGTGTACTTGACCATCTGACCACTGAGGGGTTTTGTGGGAATTAAAGAAAAATAACATGAAATGACAACTAACTCCTTAGAGAGTTAGAATGTAGTGAATGCTTATAAATGTACCTTCCCCTCTTATATTATTGGGGTGTATTCTTTGAAAGACATAACAACCCAAAAACGTGCTTCACTAGCAAAGACTTTTCTAAATAAATGCAAAATCTAAAACAAAATTCTGGTTTGCTGATGTTAATGAATAATAAAACCTATTGGGTAATTGGAGAGAAAAATAGGACTATCAAATATATAGTAGCCATTGTATGAAAAACCTTGGAGTTAAGATGGTAAAAAGAAGTATGTTTTTAAACAGATAAAGAAGACAAAACAATCCAGTTACCTAGAGGAAAGAATTACCTGAAAATGAATAAAACCTGACAATGAAATTTTAACAATTCAAAAAAAAAAATGACAAAAGCAAAAAGCTAAAGTATGAACTATCTGACGGAAATGATTCATTTTAGGGAACGTTCATCTCAGACTTGAGTTAAAACTTTTCACTACTTAACAGGAACCAAGAATACTTCTTTTCACTGTATATCTGGTAATCTATTACAATTGCTTCATAATATAGAGATAAGATTTTTCAAATATGGAGTCATTCAGGCCTTAGTGTTACAACAGCTTAATGCATATGACTTTTTCAGAATATCCACAATTTGAATTTTTATGTAGAAGTGTGAACAATAATAAAGAAATACTAGCAGCTCTCCTGCCTCCAAGATATGTTGCAAAGGGCTACAGTACTTTCGTAGTACACCCTTACTGAAAATGTTAAAAGTAGAAAAGTCCACTGATTCTTTCCTTGGACTTCTCAATGTGAGAGTTGACCGAGAAAGTTCACACAGCTTGGCTAAATTTTAGGCAGGTTTCTGCTTGATTCTAGCCACCTATCCACCCTCACCTCCCTTTGCTTAGAGCATTTACTTTAGAACACTTGTAAATTTTTTCTTTGCCTCTTTGAGATGTAGAGCTTTTAAAAAAGTGTCACGTCAACTTTACAACTCAGAATGTCTTTCTCAGAGACTCGGGAGCTACACTTAAAAAGGTAAACATCAAGAAAGATAGAACTCCTATCTACCAGTTTCTGTGGGAAGGTAGGAGCCTTACTTTGGAGGGCATCTTGCTCCAAGTTGTGAAACTGCCTCATGCTGTGAAGATAGGAGAAAGTTTACTTTTCCTTCAGGTAAGGCCAATTAGCCAACACAGATGGCAAAGATCGCACCCTTACTCCAGGGCTTAATAACCTGCCTGCCTTTTGTTTCAGAGGCACTGACTTCAGCCTGAGCTCTGGCTTCTCCACTACTGCAATAGCATTGAAAACAAGTCTTTCTTGCCAGTTTAACAATGTTCAATGCAATTTCTGCTTTGACAAGTGTTAGTGCTAAAAACAAAAATAAAGCAGCAGAAGGAGACGGGGAAAATATGCACTATTTTTATAGAGTATTCAAATATGCCCTCTTTGATAACAGAATGTCTGAATAGAGACTTGAAGGAAAAAAGGAGATATGAATATATGGATTATACAGAATTCTGAGGTATGAACAATTCAGACAAAAGAAATAGCAAGTGTGAAATTCTTGGTGTGTTAGTGTCTTAGAAAGTCTGAAGAACATCAAGGAGATATTTTTTTCCATAGAACATCATTATGCATGGAGTCTTTTAAAAGTCAATTTCCTTCTTGCTTTGATCAGAAAACTGAGGCCCAGAAGAGCTTGATGACTTCTGTAAATAAGCACAGTAGAATTTTCTATTATGAAAGCAATTCAATAGTGAATCAATGTGATTTGTTTTGCTGAGTTGTGTTTTTCTTTAATAAAAAATGCTAAGGAATTATCAACTGGAAATAGTCCTATCAGTTCACATCAGGAAATGTAATCATTTATAAGAAATGGCAAAATGTGCGAAAATTCTTCAGTTGTGAGCTATAATACAAAAATCTTTAGTAATGAATAACTGAAAACCAGAAAACTTGAGCTCTATACATTTTGAAACTGAAGTCTCAATTATTGACCAAGGTATGCTAGAAGAAAACCAGTTCATAAAATGTCTCCTTGAAAATATGTTACTGTTCAGTATAAAGTAGAAGTCAAATAAAGGAGGATCTAAACAGTGATGAAGGACTACATACCTTAAATACAGAATTGATAGAAAGCAGAATAGAACTCTGGCTCTTCCACTCATCAGGTAAGTAACTCAGGGAAACTTATTTAAATTATTTAAACTATAATTTCAACATTTGTAAAACGAGGATATTGATATAATACCTCACAGGGCTGTTTTAGGGTTAAACAAAATAATGTATGCAACCTACGTAGTATAGCACATGCTTAAAATTCAACAATGCCAGCAATTATCATCATTAGTATTTCTATATCGTTACTAAATAGACTGCAAAGCTACTGAATTTGTATTTTAGTAACTTTTAAATGTTGAAAGTTTAAGGAACCATTCAAAGATAGAGAAAATATAATAAATGACTTTGTGGTTTTTTTTTTTTTTTTTTTAAGATTTACTTTATTTTAGAGACAGAGGGTGGCTGGAGAGAGCAGACATGTGAGTAGGGCGAGGGGCAAAGAGAGAGAGAATCTCAAACAGGCTCCCTGCTGAGCCAGAGCCCAACACTAGCCCAGATTCCAGGACCCTGAGGTCATGACCTCCGCCAAATTCAAGAGTTGGAAGGTTATCAACTGAGCCACCCAGGCACCCCAACATTGTGGTTTTATCCAACCTTCTAACTTTTCTCTTCCCAGGAATAGGTTATTAGGAAATAAATTTCAGTCACCCTATCATTTAAACTACAAATATTTCAGAAATATCTCTAAAAGATTAGAACTCTTAAAAAATAACAGACTCTACATACCATCTCACAGCTGAAACACTGTAATAATAATTTCGTAATGTCAAATATGTAGTCAATGTTCAGATTTCTGTCTCAAAAATTTTTCAATTTTTTCATCTGTTTTAGAGTCTGGTATAAATAATATTCACACTTTGAAACTGGTTACTATATCTCTTAAAAATGTTTTCAATCTGTAAGCTCTCCCTCCCTGTCCCTCTTTTTCCCTCTGCCTCACAGTCTTGTTTAATAATTCCAGTCATTTTCTGTTAACTAACTTGAATTAAAAAAAAAAAAAAAGATTTCAGGTCATTTTACATTAAAACCCAAGGCTAAATAATGCTAACATTCTACCCATTGCAGTTGCAGGCAAAGATGTCTGCTGGTAAAGGAAGTGAGTAATTAATTGGTCACTAGCCTTCAGATGGAGAGGAGGTGAATGACTTGGAGTGCAACAGACTGGAAGCACTGAGAAGAGGAGGCGTGGTCCCGACAAGGCTGTTTGGAGCCAGGGTGAAGCAGTCACTCAGACTTAGCAGTAAAATCAATAAAGGCAAATTGTTTGCAGCTGCTCACAGAGTTCTTCTTGATAAACAAGATTTTGCCATTAAAGATTACAGAATAAGAGGGTGCTACAAAATAGTCCACGGTTCTCACCAGATAATCCCAAATGAGGTAATCATTTCACTTGCATCCTCTGATCCTATCGTGTTAAACCTTTAAAAAGAATTTCCTGGTATATAGCAATGATTGAAGTCATTTTCCAAAACTCACATATATTGCACCGTATTTCTCTCTCTCTCTCTTTCTCTCTCTCTCTCTCTCAGTAATAGAGCAATAGAAATAAAATGAATATGGAAGGAACAATAATGCTCGTGTACAGATGTTAACTGAAAGAACTGTAAAAAGTAAATATTCCAGTCTGTGAGAAAGTAATTGTACAAACACATCCTTTCCAGAAAATCATATTGGGTGGCTGGGAGAACTCAGCCAATTAAAAGAGATGTGATTAAATTTAGCCAGAATACTAATAATTCAAGGAAGAAGACAGAAGTGTGCAGACTGTAAATTGAATGGGAATTTCCAACAAGTAATATGCACAGGTAAACTTGAGTTCCTGATACCAATATGAACTAATGATATAAAATTGTAAAGAAATTAAAAGCATTGCAAAACTCTGAAGGTTCACCATTATGAAGAATAATGACAAGAGCTAAAAAGACAAACATCCATGGAGGGCCCAACACTGTGCCATCGCTACATTTACTCTAGAGGGATCAGAGAATATCTGGCTGTGATAATGACTATTGCATGTGTTTAAACAAATAATTTTATTTCTCTGAACCTCTGTTTCTTTTTTTTAGGGAAATGGAAATAAAAAATATCTACCTGGGTGCTGTAAATGGTAAACGATAAAATGTATGTAACTGATCTTTCATAATGCTTGTCACTTGGTGATATTTATAAAACAGTGACAAACATTCCTCACATACAATGTTAGACTCTCCAGATTGTAAGACACTTAAAACTCAGCTGCAATAATCACAATGCTTGAAATTTGAAAATGGAAGCCATCATTAATATTATTAACATTATTATTTTTAAATCTCTCTGACTTCTCTGCCAAGGATTCATTCAGTTGATAATTATACGCTTCTAATGATGGAGAGTCCATTTCCTCTTGAGTTTCACAAAAGTACTTTCAAATACACGTAGTCACTTCTTGTGAAATTAGACTTTTGTTTCTTTTTCAGGCTGAGTTAGGAGCTGCTCTTGCTTCCCTGCTAAGCATATTAAATTAGAATACAATTCACTGCTGTTTTTGAGGCTAGACCATATTATTTTGGTTGAAGGAAGTGAGAGAAGTGCATCTTAAAACCCAACCAGCACAGTGGCCAGTGTCTTCCATAACTGTTTGCTATTGGTGATGATGATGATAATGAATCTATTTCTGATCTTTGTGCTTACAGTAATCATTTTGAAAGCTATTTCAAAGTTTTGTATTAGATTCTTCTCTTGTTGCATTTTCAAAATATACAGCTGGCCTCCATTATCTCACACATGCCTCTGTGGCATGAGTGTTTTGTATTATTGCTCATTTGTTTCTTTCTCTGCCTACTCATCTGTTTCCTGGCTGTGACTTTCAGCCTCCTCATTTGTCTAAGTAAGTGTTGTCCTTGGCTGTTTCCCTTTCGTCATTTCTATTGTTTCTTGCTTTCTGGTCACTTTGTTTGATGACATCTGTTAAACACTTGCACTCATTAATATCCTCCAAGAGTTGCTTAATAATAGAAAAACCCTGTTGAGTCTCTGTGCAGTTAAGAAAGAAACCTGTCCAGCTTTTGATGAAAGTCTGTACACAGCTTACTCTTAACTTGGGAAATTGTCAGAAGTTAATGACAAGGAAATAAAAGCAGATGCAACTAGTCAAGAATTTCTTTGGTGTGTGTGGGGGTGGGGAGGAATTTAACTTGTTTACTGGTTCAGTAAAGAAAATGTATGTACATTTCAAAATGTGGTTATAAGAAATGAATCATCTGCCTGTAACTTATGCTGAGAAGTATTCTGTTAAAATATGCCCATGATGGTTACTATTGGAGAAAACTTTTAAATAAGTTTAATTATGAAAGCAAAGCCTATTCTCTTTATTTTATATTATATGTGTGCATAACATATTTCAAATCAAATCTCTCATACTATTTTATGAGATATGTAAACACTTTGACCACCTCGTCCGTAAGAATGTTCTGAAATAGACATTTATATCTTTTCCAATGCTTATGTCTCAGGAAAAGGGATAAAAGTGGTAATTCAATATGACATTGTTCAAGATGACCAACTTTGACTTCAAAGTCCATTTTACCCTCTGATCTGCAGGCCATGTATTCCCTCTTTGTGTGCCTAAAGCTTCTGTTGCCATTTTTATTCTAGAATTTTCTGTGGAAGAGGCTATTGCAAATTAAGTGCTCACATCTTATGGAGTTTTTGCATCAGTTATAACTTGTGGAGTAGAAAGCTATAAAGATCATTTACAGTTCAATCAAGGTTTCCGTTAATGCCACATCTGTTAGGTACATGAAGAACATGTCAGCTAATATTAAGAATGACATAAAGAGTGTGTTCACCCAATACTTGAAGTCAGAGCACAAAGGATCCTTTCATATGGAAATTAAACTCCACAATGGGAATCCTGGTAGGAGGCCAGGGATTTTACTTCACCCACCACTTCCCTGGGGTGAACTGAAGTTTGAAAGGAGTTCTAGGTTCACTCGGGTTTTCTTCCTCCTAAAATGGTACCTATTCTCTAAGTCTTGAAATGTTTTTCTTGTTCAGACTCTATTTCTTACATTTCCTATCTTGAAAGTATGCCTGGTTTGAAAATCCTAATTATTCTCTTTCTCCTTTAAAAAAAAATCTTTTTACTTTTATATTTAACTTTGTTTTCCCAATTGTTTTAGGTAACAGTAAAATACAGACTGTTAAGGCAACTCAAATGATGAGAATATTTACAAACCATTTTGTTGGAGAAGTGAAAGTGGTTCCAATGTATCTTCATTATTCTGAAACACAAACACACACAGATATACACCACAGACTTTGTGGGTACCGTTCTCTGGACAAGTGAACTTTATCCCAAGGATACTACTTACTTTACAACTGGGACTGGTTGCCTAGGAACGAGCTCTCAATCCTAGACCCGAGGAGTGCTTGTCCTACTAACAGTGATTGAGGCTTATTAGCTCCATTAATTCTATTCTCTAGAGTTTGTACTAGGGGACAGAGAAGGAAAACTTTCTTTCTAAACCATGGCCTGTCATCAGCAGAGATCACATACCACATGTACTGGATGCTTATTTTATAGAATTCGCTACAAATCAGCTAATCTGCTCAGGATGTTTACACAGAGGTCTTTTTGTCTTAATTGGCCATAGATTGGTTTTTGTTGTTATTATCTTCCCAACTGAATGTAGAGGAAAACAGACAACATTAAAAAAATAAATGCCATTTATATGCCTTTGAAGGGAAATCAAATTATTTAGGCAAGTTTCATATATCAGATAGGGAAAAGACAATGGACTGTACAGAAGGCCTGGCCTATTACTATGTCGTCCTGTCTCTTTCACATCTCTGTATTATACCATCTAATCTAAAATAAGCCAATTCTGAGAAACTGGCTTTTGGCCAGGGAGAGGTCCTGTTCAGGTTTACTCTATACTGCATATAGAAAACATCCTTTATTGAGAAACAAATGGAATCCCAGTTTCACAGACAAAAATACCAAGACAAAACTATACTGGAGACTCTTAGCAGCCCAGCAATTGTGAAGCCACGTAAATTATAGGGTTCTTTCTAGTTTTCGAAAGGCTCTGAGAGCTAGTATGGAGACAGTCTTCTCTAGTTTGAATTTGTTGAGTATCATAGATAAATTCCCAAGGCTTCATGTACTCATACATGTTTGAGGACATTGGTCATCAGAAAAAAGCTTGTACTGGTGGTGCTTATGTGAGTCTCAGAAGGAGAAAAGGAACACCAATACCAGGGGTTCTTCAACTGGAGCCAGTGGATTAGGTTCAAGAATTCATGGGCCCGTACCTCCCAAACTACTTACGGAATTATATGACAGTATGCATTTTTCTTCCGGGGAATTTTTTCCAAGTATGTTTTTGCTATTGTATAAAAATAAATGTTATTTTCAAATGCTATAAGCCAATATTTGCACTGTCACATATGGAAATTAATGCACTTGATTGAAAGCTATATGCGTACCTTTGGACATGGAATCAGATAGTAGTTATTTCAGGTATATATTATATCTTGTGTGAGATGGATGTATGTTTTCATCTTATTTCCATATGGTGGATTTAGTAGATTTTAAATGAGTTTATAATGGCTAAAATCTATTTGGTATTCACATATAATCATAATAATATTATCTTGATCATTTCTAAAATATGTTATCATTTCTATGGACATAAAAATACATAAAGAAATACCAATTTCTAGGAGTTAGACATAAGGTATATCCACTCAGAGGTTTAGTAATATTGACAGAAAGGATTCTTGATATTTCGTGAAATGTAAGTTTAATAATGTAGTACAGTTACTCTATTCTTTTCATCAGAAAGAAAAATTTAAATATTAGTGTGGACATTAATTTCTAGAGTGTGAGGCTGTACACTGAACTGTCTTCTAGCTAATCAATATGAATTATCTACATACATTGTGTTGGACTTCCTGTTGCATGATATTAAAACAAAATGTAAGAGAAATAGCCTGAGTCATAATAAATATTGGCATCCAATCATGAGGCAGGACTTTCATCTCTGCCATAAAAGATTGAAGCCACAGAACATGCATTAATCATAAAATGATTTTATATGCCTTTATTGGGTGTTTGTTCTAAAAGGTTATAGAAACAAAAATATTTACAGAAGTAATGTCTTCTCAATATGCCACCTGAGAGAGCTATGTTTAGAAAGTAAAATGATGCACAATATTAGATTCAAAAAGAAACCTAAGTTTAGAACTGCAGAGTAAAGCCATTGTATCAGTTCATAGGGGCTGAGACAGACATAAAGAGGTGCAAATATTTAGAATAAATCTATAAACATAGCTGAGGCAACCACTTTCAGATAATGGTTAGTTAAACTACCTGTGTGTCACTGCCACATAAATACAAGGTGATATGTGTTCATTTGGATATATTTAGAAATACCTTTATATTTTGATAAGTTTTAGAATAACTTGATTATTAAATATGTATTGACCAAAGGAATCAAGAGTACATGGAGAAATGGCTGATTCTGGGGCTCAGACAAAGAATATAAAATGATTCTGGAGCAATTGTAGCACTGGAATGTAAAGAAATGTTCAGGAAAAATAAAAAAGAATAAATACATATCTAAGGGACAAGGAAGAGAAAATTCCTAGTGGCCAAAGGTGAGACAATTTGAGCGACAAATCAATAATATAGTATTGGTTTATAAATCAAAATATAAAATAAATTTCCACAAATTCATGTTGATATAAATCAATAATAAATAGATGATACATAAATAAATAAGGAACAACAGACAAGTTTTTCTCATAGAACAATTCCAGATAACATGTAGACATTCCTTCCTCAAAGAAATGGAGCTTAGACATCCACCCCGCAGCCCCTCGTTAAATATTGGTGGGACTTAGTGACTCTCAAATAATAGTGTATGAAAGAGGAAAATAGTGCCTTTGCAATGAAGAAATCTTAGCCAAGTGATCAAAGTTATGTCATTAGTGATGTCATGTGGATGCCATGATATGGTGTGATGGGATGAACAGAGCACTTCATCTCTGACATGATTTCTAAAACTTGAAAACCCTGGCTGAATGACAAAACAAACTCAGACAGACCAAACATGAGGGATATTCTGCAAAATATTTGACCACTATTGTTCAAAAGGGTCAAAGTCATTAAAAAGAAAAGGAAAGGTGGAAAACTCTCACAGACCAGTGGTGCTAAAGACACGATGATTAAATGCAGTGTGGTGTCCTGTGCTGGATTCCGTGACAGAAAGAGGACATTGATGGAAAAACTGGTGAAACTGGAATAAATTCCGAAGGTTAGGTAAGAATAATATATCAACATTTGTTTCTTATTTTTTGACAAATGAACCTCGGTACTAGAAGTTGATAATGTCAGAGAAAATTAAATCCGGGTGAGAAGTATACAGAAAATCTCTCTAAAATCTTCACAACTTTCCTATAATTCTAATACCTTGCCAAAATGAGGGGCTTTTTAAAAGAAATACTTGTGGACTCCTGCTGAAAATATCAACATTATAAATGCCAATGAATGAAATTTTTCTTTCTAATTATTATTTATGCTGGTGAGAAATTCAGCATGGTTTCTTGTTATCCTCTATAGTTTATCCCCACTGCACTCTTTTCTTATAGTTAGATGTTGTTAACAATATTATATAGTCTAGGAGGTAGAGTTAGTATATTACCTACTTTTATTTATTCAATGCTTAAAATAAATTGTTGTGCTTAACGTTTAAACTGTATGATGATATATATAGCATGTGTTGTCCAAAGCTTTATTACAGATTTATTTCATTAATCAGCGACCAAGATGTTGTGAATGATCTAAGATAGAATTTAGTTGGGATGCCTGGGTGGCTCGGAGGTTGAGCGTCTGTCTTTGGCTCAGGGTGTGATCCTGGGGTTTCCAGGATCAAGTTCTGATTCAGGCTCCCTGTGAATAGCTTGCTTCTCCCTCGGCCTATGTCTCTGCCTCTCTCTCTGTCTCTCATGAATAAATAAATAAAATCTTAAAAAAAAAAAGAATTTAGTTGTATGTCATAATGTTATTAATCAGTAATATAGATTAAATCAACATATAGCTAAAGAAGTATTATCCATCAGCCTCACCCTAAACTAATACGTAAGATGGGAAGGAAGGCTATGGAGTAACAAAAAAAATAAAAGAAACCAACTCCTAAATGTGTTTCCCATGCACACGGTGCTGTATATTGTTTTCCTTTAAGCACTAAGAAAGTTATGCTGCGCATTTGGATCAGCAACACAGGTATGTGGTATAGGAAGTGACCTTTTTTTTCCAGTTGCTCTATGTATGAACATTACTCTGAGAAATGCTTGAAATGATGGGATTCTGAGATAGCTTGTTTGAGCCAAATTCTTTTGGTCTAGTTTCATTTTATTTCAGGATTCATGGCATTGTTATGAACAAACAATTACAATTCCACATAAATAGATATAGTAGACACATAAGAACTGCAGAATTGGATTCAATATCCAACTGCTAGACTCTGACTCTGGAAAAAAGAAGGATTTAAGAATGGGGACTAAGCTTCTGTGTAAAGGAAGAATTTTTTGTTTCTTTTCCCCAAATCATAGTCAAAATTCTTTTCCTACACTTTCACTGATTTCTCTTTAGAGGAAAACAAAAATCAAAGAAATATATCTCTACCAAGATTAGCATATTTATTTTCCTTGCTGTTATGTGTGCTGCAAATTTTTCTCGTTTGCCAGATGAGTTCTGGCCCAAAGGATAGGAAACCAAGGAAGAACAGAGTACAACCGACTTCCTTTTTGAACCTATCTAGACTCAGGGTATGGTTAAAGCTTCCCCTGCATCTGTATAAAATATATTTTAATATAGGTTATATGCAATATTATATATTCTTTTACACACACAAACACACACATGTATATAATCAAAGAGGAACCAGGAGCTATTTGAAAAAAAATACATTAAAATCTGCTTGTCATCAATCCAAAATATCTTCTAGTCCGAGCTCTTTATAGTCCTCTAGGGATTGCAATAAAAGAAAATTCTGTTAAAATGCCATGACATTATCCCCCCTCCCCACCCCATTCCTTCTATTCTGATAATTTTATCTACCAACTAGCCTCACTTAGAGGGAATAAGGGGATACCAAAGAAATCTGAGAGTACCAAAGTAGAACTCCTCCACAAGAGTTGTCCTGTCACTCTGTACCACTTCCCCTTACCAGAATTGTCCCTCTGGTTCCTCCACCTTTCATGCATATTATTGTGCTTTACTACAGAACTGTCATTTCTGCGTGAAGTTCATACTTGTCAAAAACAAGTATATACTTCCATTTGTTCTCATTGTGTATGCATACAACTTTATTTTGGTGCATATTATATACTCGTTAACAAAAGCCTATATGTTTCTCTCCTCCCATTAGCAAGTGAGTAGACTGACTCCATAATTCCCTGTTATTAACCTCATTTTACCACTGGAGCTTACAAAGCACTCCATGTGATTATTAGCAGTTTTTAATAAATGACACTTACAATAGAGAATACATGTATACCTTCTCATTGTCTCCATATGTAAAGAAAAATTGGTCACTTTTGGCAATCACATATGTTAAGTATCGTTGCTACTTTCTGTCTGAAGTACTCAGAAGGGATGTTTGTCTTCCAGAAAGTTTTCAGTTCAAGTGCCAATACCCTGCCATTTGGCTGGGTATGGTATCTATAGAAAGAAAATATTTGCATGTTGTGAAGGGAAAGTATGAAATAGTAAATATACTTTTACCTGGAGCATCCCCCCCACCACCACCACAATAACACAACTGCATTTTTTGTCATTTCCAAATATAGATACTTCGTGCATAGTTTTTATCAGGGTAACCCCACCTCTCCACTCTGCAGCATTTAGAATTTAAATTGGGTACCTTGGAATTGAAAACTGTAGCTGCTTAAGGCAGGTGAAAGAGGAATTGTCACATTCATGCTTCTGAGTGCACCAGAAGGTGAAAAGTTTATTGTTCCACCACATGCGGCAGACTTTATTATTTCTAGAGTGAAATCTACAAACATAATGAAATTGAATTGAATATCTAAAGGTGGATATGTACCTTGAGGGCACTTCACAAATTCGCACACGGAGAGAACAAAGAGAAAGCATATAAAGAAAAGGCAGAAAAATATATATAACCTAAATTGGAAACTACTGAGAAGAATAAGAAATAATAAGATTGGAGAATTGATAGAATAATGAACTGGGAATTCCTTCTCTACTCGATACCCAGAGCAAAGGATTTGTTATGCATATTTCCTGGCTGAACAAAGTAGCTTGAGTTTTCTTATAACACCAAAAGTGTTCTATAGTTATTAGTTTTATAAGTAATGCACATGTAGAAAACATATTTCAATGTTGAAATAATTAGTATCAATCCTAAAAGTGCAATTTGACACTGAACTTCATTTTCTTAACCATCTCATATTTTTTGCCTGAATGATGCAGATGGTTTTGAATATTCTGCTTTTTTTTTCTGGACTGACATTAATTCATGTAGAAATTCTCTATTCTCTTTAAATACAAGAACTTTTTGATGCAGTAGAAAATAAGTTATATACTTAAGTCTATGTTTGTTCAGGGAGTGTGAATGATCCATTTTAGAAGAGAATATACAAGTGAACAAGAAAAGATGTTTGACTCATAACTAACAAATTGCAAGTTAGCTCAGTTTTAGACATAGTTAATACTTGAGCAAAGTTTTAACTACCAGGTCAGTTTATAAAATCACTTTTCATCTGGGGACATTCAGGTGTCTCAGTCGGTTAAGCATCTGACTCTTGATCTCCCCTCAGGTCATGATCTCAGGTTTGTGTGATCCAGCCCCATGTCGGGTTCTGCGCTGAGCATGGACCCTGCTTAAGATTCTCTTCCTCTCCCTCTCTCTCTCAAAATTAATTAATTAATTAATTAATTAATTAATAAAGTAAGTAAGTAAGTAAGTAAATACATAAATATCATTTTAATCTAGATATTTTCTAGGTATTCCCATATTATTTTTTTTATCTCTAAACTCATTTATCACCTATATGTTCCTATAAAATTGTTGAATCTCTTATGGTTCCCACTGACTTTATATTAAGATCCAACAGATGGAAGCACAGCAGTGGCATGTATAATGAGACAATAGGACAATGTCATGATAGAGTTCTATTCTCAGAGAGAAAATGGTCTATTGATGTGGTGTTCTCAAAAGCCTGAAGAAAATGTGTGATGATTCTTCTACTGACATTTGAAATATTGGTACTATATTAACAAGGATAATGTTTCCAAGAAAGTCCACCATTTTACCTGTTACTGTTCATATGAGATATATAAAGACAATATTCTCAAGTACTATTGAATTGTCATTCGCTATGTATACTTTTTATGCACGTGAGAGTAGCTGAAAAAATAACTCAGAAAGGCAGAGCTGGTGAATAACTAAGGATAAATACCTGTTAACTTGGTGGGAGAATTATCCAAGAAGATGAATTATGTGCCAAAAGATAAGAAATGAATAATTAAGAATATAAATAGGAAAAGAGATAGTATAAGTTTCTAATGGTAGGGAAGTGAACAATTGTGATATAATATAATTATGGTGCAAAGTTTCAGGCACATTTCATCTTCTCCCCAGAAAGTTAAAAACCAACAGTGACAGATTTCACTAAATACCATCAGAAAACAGTGGAAAATTTATTTATTTATTTATTTATTTATTTATTTATTTATTTATTTAATTTTTTTTTTTAGTGGGAAAATTATTTAAAGTGTCTTCTTAATTAAACCCAAATATATAAAGTTGGCTTTATGCAAAATTGTAAACTAGAATCCTTTCTTCTACTTTTCTGTAATTCTACACTAATTCCAATATTTTTATCATATTATAGTACTATAATAAATACTAAAATCTCTGAAAATCCAGTTCCCATTATATGATTAGTCAAAAATAGGTTACCCCATTACTTCGGTTGTATTTTATCAAAAGAATCTATCTGAAGAGGGTAACATCAATTCCAAAGTAATGAATCTCTAATGATAGACTGGCAGGTACTATGGCAAATGAATAAGAAAGCTATTTTAAGAAATTTCCTTTTTGAGAAACTTTAAGCTTTAAAATTTATTTCACTTATTTCCCAGGTATTCTGTTAGGTAGCAAGCACAGAAATATAAATTAAAAAGAGTTTTTTTTCCATTGATTTGAAATACAAACACACACAAACACACACATATACACACAATTTATGAGTAGATCAACAAATAATCCTCATCTCAATATCTATGGTTCAGTCGTGAACCACTATGGGGGTTACCTTTAAAGCATAACCTTAGTTAGAAGGAAAAACACCACATAAATGGAATTCAAGATTTTGATTAGTAGCCTGATTTTCTATGTAATCATTCAATTCGTCCTACCTTTTCTGTTAGATTTTTACCTTTTCTTGATTAATATATGGCCTCTAATTTCATACCAAGATTCCAGTTTCTAGGACAACTAAATTAAGATCTTGTTTTCTTGTACAATGATGGTATAGGAGAATTTGGTTGTTATATTTGGAATACAAGCTGTAAAGTGCCAACACTGATTGGGGGTTTCCTTTTTGGAATCATGCAATCTTAACTATCTCATTGAGTTTTTACTGAGCTTTCTTGAGTACTCAAGAAAAGTATCAAGTACTCAAGGAAAATTATTTTCTTAGGTCATTGTTTTCTTTAAAGGTAAAGCCTTAGGGTAGGGATAGGTTTGTGTATTTTAATATTAATCTAAAGAAACAGATTTAAGAAAATCATTATTATACACACATCTCATTCTTTTTTTTATTTTGATTTTTTTTAATTTATTTTTTATTGGTGTTCAATTTACCAACATACAGAATAACCCCCAGTGCCCGTCACCCATTCACCGCCCCCCCGCCCTCCTCCCCTTCCCCCACCCCTAGTTCCTTTCCCAGAGTTAGGAGTCTTTATGTTCTATCTCCCTTTCTGATATTTCCCACACATTTCTTCTCCCTTCCCTTATATTCCCTTTCACTATTATTTATACTCCCCAAATGAATGAGACCATATAATGTTTGTCCTTCTCCGATTGACTTACTTCACTCAGCATAATACCCTCCAGTTCCATCCACGTTGAAGCAAATGGTGGGTATTTGTCATTTCTAATGGCCGAGGAATATTCCATTGTATACATAAACCACATCTTCTTTATCCATTCATCTTTCGATGGACACCGAGGCTCCTTCCACAGTTTGGCTATTGTGACCATTGCTGCTATCTTTAAAACCTATGTTATATACATGTTATATGCATGTATAGAAGAAAATATGTGCACATTTTAACACACTGGAGAACTGAAGTATGTGTGTATACACAAATATATTACATGTAATGTAAGATATATATATTTTATATATAATTTTCCAAGCTAGAGACAACCACTAATAACATGTTGATGAATGTAAATATAGACAAATATACATGCACATACATATATTCATCCACCAACACACATGAAGATAAATACATACAGCTCGATAGATATTGACATATATTTAATGTTTTGCTTATAGAAATGCTATCATACATTACGGTCTATGTACTAAGCTCTATACAAAAAGAAAAACACATTTTATATGTTATGAAAATAGTTGATATTTTTATTCTGGACAGTTTTCAGCTGAACATGTTTCATTGCCTTGAATTCTTATTTTGAAGAGTCCAGTCACCAGGAAGGACTGAGTCTCTATTTCCTAAGAAAATTGTCATCATTATTGACCTGCTTACAGAGAAAGAGCAGCAAGAGAAAAAGAAACACAACGTGTTACATCGCATGCTTTTACTTTGCCTTTAAGAACTTTTTCCTAGAGATCAATGTTTGTACCTTGTAGAATTATGACTTGCACATTGCCTTTTCAATAGGGGTCAGACAATCAATGTAACACTGCTATTCCTTCCGCCACCCTTCAGTTGTCTAGTGTTGCCATGACCATGCACTCTTTAATTTTCAAATTGAATTTGGATTCGTTCCAGAGACCCCTTAAATAAATTGATTTTTGACTGTAAGTGGCTTACATCGGCATGATGTTTGGAACTAATGCTGTGGCAACCACAGATAGTTGGGAGTAAAAATCTCATGTCATCTTTGCCAGATGCTAACTTTTAGGATAGAAATATCTTTATTTACCTTGTAATGAGGTTTGTTTGCTTTTTTAAATAATTTTCCTTCTCTACCCTAATTTTCAGCAAACTGATTTTATTAACAGTTGTTGATCACTAACTTTAGTTATGACAGATATTCTTTAATTTTCTCCCAATTTCACAATTGATATTCTTATACACAGCTTTGCTTCCCTTCCTATGTAATTGGAGTGTGGCAATGTACTTACCAACAATAAACATTTAGGATCTGAAGAAACTTTGAAATTATAATCAGTTTCTGTTGCAAAAAGAAATCAATGTTTACTCAGAATGATAGATTCTTTCTGTTTAAGTAAATATTTTAGTTAATAAATAGTATTTCCTTTGCAAATGTCTAATAATAAAGTAACAAATAAAAATGTATTTTCAGTCCTTAACTGAAAATATAAATAAAATCTCAGGATTTTGTGGTATCTTGGGTAATCAAAGACTCATTAATCATCTTTAAGTAATTTCTAAATAGAATGAAAGCAAGTTATTATTTCGAATTTCCCTAATTCTATAATGCTTTGGAAATATTTTTTTCTTTTCACAATACACTTTTCTTGCTACCAAAAATTGCATAATTAAAATATCTTAACTAAACAATATAAGCTACAAAAATATATTTAAATCCAGTGTATTTAAAGCATGTTCACATGCATTTCTTTTAAAAATATGATTCACATAAACCGTTGGGGAAACGTTTGGCAATGTGAAAGAAATAACATAATGTTCATAGTCTTAAACATTATTCTTGATGTTATAAATTACCCTGGTAAAATTTTGAAATCCCCAAATTAGTAAAACCTTGTATGATATAAGCATTTATAAAAGTGAGATGAATGAAAATTAAAAATTGAGAATAACTTAACTGTCCAAAAGAAAGGGACTAATTTAAGGAAACCTTGATAAAAACCTAAAACATGAGATAGACCATGAGAATGATGGTCTTTTTAAATAATGATGATTTTTTTAAAAATAAAAAAGTACATAAATACATTAATTTAAAAATAAATAGGTGTATAAATATATTAATATAAATATATTAATATAAAAACATAACTCCAATGTGTTGCTTTCTCTTTTTAATTCATATTTATTTTGTTTTTCTATTCTTCAGTTGGCATTAACATTTGCAATTAAGCAAAGTAATAAATCCCTCATGCCTAAACAACTCACTGACAGTTACTTCTACATAAATAGGTGTGATATAAGTAAGAATGAAGGTGTGGTTAAGAAAAGAAAAGGGAAGGGCTATCAAACATTGTAAATCTTTAAGAACACTGAATCCTTAGGAGTCTACACAATTCCCCAATTACTTGGAAGTGACTGGGCCATTGTGGGCAATAGACATGAATGGATTTCAATTCTATTCTTTCCCTCCACCTTTCTCCTTTTATTTTAGATGTCACAACTTACACTTTAAGCCCACAATGTTCAAATTCTTAAACTTTGATCTTTCTTTTCTCCTAATTGGTAAGGAATATATTTTCCTTAACCATTATTTATAAACTCCTTCAAGTCTAATTGGTTGCTTACCCAATCATCAAAATGAGCAATTCAATTAATTAATCTTTTGTGGATTTTTTTCCAACTAAAATAGAAAAAGTAAAAATGGAAATACTAAGTAGAAACTATTTTTATCGCAGTTTAAAATAGCCATTGTAATTGTAATAATCTGTATATTAAAAGAATAATTCCTATTTTTTTTTTAAGATTTTATTTTTTAAAGTAATCTCCACATCCAATGTGGGGCTTGAGCTCACAAGATGGAGATGGAGAGTAGCATATTCTACTGACTGAGCCAGCCAGGCATCCCAACTCCTAATTTTTAATAAGAGAAATAGAAAGATTAAATCTTAGTTATCTAAACATGGATCATCACTTTTAAAAATAACTGTGTAATTATTTACAGCTAAAAATAATTCTAGGTTCACTTATTTAGGTTATCTGCCACTTTTCTAGGTCTCCTTCCTATCTCTCAGTAAGTGTCAATATTTGTTAATAAAATAATGGTGTTTAAGCCCCACTGAAGAGAGGGGTTAGGAGAAATTATTAAGAATCTCAATAAGGTAAAGACTTACAAACTTCAGGTTTTGATACATAAATTGACTCTCTAATTATGTACAAAGGTCATTTGGTCCTGGAAGTAACAGTTCCTTTCTTATGACCTTTTTAATGATGTTTCCTTAAATAACAAAAATTTATCAGGGCTATCTGCTGAGGGGCCATCAACTACCAGAAGACAGTGGATCCTTATCCCTTATAGAGATTGTTAAGGCATTAGTATTCACCATCCTCTTTCTACCTGGGCACGTTCCCCAGGAAGAGACATGAAATCATTATCTTTCCTGTGACTGATTCTCCTCTTAACTGAGAGGCCAGCTGATTGGTCATCTATGATGATCTACCATGTAGGGCTTAGGAACTAAGCTATATGCACACTTTGGCCCCTTTATTGCATTCTACCAGCATCTTTTTCCACAGAGGATTCCATGACTTCATATTTAGAACTTATTCAAATTAGTTTAACATCACAGCAGCAACAGCACTCACCCTCAAAATTTTCCTAATTAGAAAATATTTATTTTTCTCCAAAGTCCCATTATTGCCATGATATCAACCAAGATAATATTTTTTTTTCTTCCCCATTTGCTCCTCTCCTTTATCTTACAGGTATTTCTCCCCTCACCCCAACACACACAAATCAAATTCTTATTTCCTTTATTACATGAAAAAACATGTGAGGTAACTTCTATGCTCCTTATAGAAGTAAGGTTTCAAACTCTATCAGGTTCTAGAGACTCTTAAATCTTATCAATATATGGCTAATGATAAAAATGGACAGCTTTTACAAAGAAATAGCAGAGGAACAATAAAAAAATGTACATTATCCTATATTTTTACATATGCATGTCTTCATTCATTCAGCAAGTACTTACCGACTGCCTACTATGTGCAAAGACGAGCTAAGCTTTGAAGATGAAATAAGAGAAAAAAATATTCATCCAAAAGGAGCTTGTATGTATAAAATTGGCAAAGCAAACAAATGCTTAGTGATTCACTTGGTGAATAACAACTTACTGATTAAACATAGTAACGCAGCGAAGATAGATATGATAGAAACGTCAACAAAGTCTGCCTACTTTTGTATTAATAGAAATACTGAGGGGCTACACTGGGCCAATATCTTTGTCAAATTATCTTGTTTCCAATAATCCTATATGATCTAGGATAATATTATCTACGGAGATAAGGTAACAGATAAGTAAATTACCCAGAACCACATATCTAGTGTGTATTATATCTCAGAATCAAACCAATGATCAATCTAATTCTAGTCTCTAATGCTAAATTCCAATGATAATTAGTTTGGGTCTAGAAAGATGAGTAGACATTTGACAGTTAAACCAAATCAGGAAGGAATATAGGTTCTAATCCATTGAATATTGTTCGATTATTATTTTGTAATCTATTAAGTCAGAAGTGTTCATTTCTCTTTAAAGATTGGTGGTGGTGATACTAAGATCAATCCCGAATACAACCTTGTTCTAAAAACTTCATATATATGAAAATGCTTATTTGTCATTAACACCATGAGGCCACATTGTTCACTTCATTTTATACCGGAAAAAAAAACAGAGAGGTTAAGTACTTTGTTTAAAGACACACATCTGGAGAGCTTCAAAGCTGGAATATGCAACACAGGACCCTGCCATCCAAGTCCATACTCAGAACAGATGTGCAGCCCTCCTTCTTTCAGGAAGATACAGGCAGTGTGAATTTGAGGTTTAAGCAATGGGGAAACTATTAGAGAATTCAATTTAAAGTAGAGTGTTCTCTCTTTCCCCTCATGAATGCAAACAGGAATTATCAAGAATAGGCAGGTTTATGTAACCCTCTCTTGAATGGTGAATGCATCCTTTGTATTTAATCTAAATGACACTTCTCACTCTACTAGATGATTACATGTTTATATTATTGTGACCTCTTTCCTTCCTCCAGCAGTCACTGCTTCTCAGGCTGTGGCTCCTTGATGGCAAAGACAGCTTTATTTGTTATTGGATCCTCAGCACCTGGTGTGTCCTCAAGAGCACGGTTTATCAATAGGAAAACCAGACAGAACTCCAGAAAAAAGGTCCAGGCAAGAGATGTTGAAGTCTTAGCCCACAGTTTTAGCAAAGGTTATGGGAATTAGGAAATATGTTGATGAAATAATGAAAATATAATGATCGTCTAGATATGGATTGGGAGAGACAGAAGAATCTAAGATGGGTAACAAATGTCTGGTGGGAGATGAGGATTGTGTGGGTGGTGGAATCATTCACAAAGAGAGGAATTTTAGGAGTTATGTTTTAGATCTACTGAGTGTGATTTGCCTGTTGTTTTCAAATAGAGATGAGTTGTCCAGGAGGCAGGTGGATAAAACAAAGCAAAACAAAACAAAACCTGAGGGATTCAGATTCATTGTTATCTCTTACTGATGCCTTTAAAAATAAATGAATTCTCGGGAGAAGCTGGATTTGGGGTTCCCTCTCACTATATTGTATGGCACTGTGCCAGAGGTGAGGTTTATGGGAAGAGTATGTCTCAGCCTTTTCTACTGGCTTCAATGTGGATATTTTCTCAGGGTCCCCATGTGTAGGAGTCATTCAGCTAGCTTCTGCATTTCTCTCAGGTAGAACAGCTCTCTGTGTTCGGAGTGTACCTAAATGAGCACAGTATACAGCAGAGGAACTGAAAAGACATTTTTCCGAAGAAGACCTACAAATGGTCAACAGGTACATGAAAAGGTGCTCAGTATCACTAAACATCGGGGAAATACAAATCACAACCACAATAGGCTGTCACCCCACACCTGTTAGAATAGCTATTACCAAAAAGAGAAGTGATTATAAATGTTGGTGAGCATATTGAGGAAAAAGAACCATTGTACACTATTGTTGTGAGTGTAAACTGATGCAGCCACTATGGATAATATTGCAGAGCTTCCTCAAAACAAAAAATATATAACTACCATATGATCCCACTTCTGGGTATACATCCAAAAAGAATGAGATTGGGATCTCAAAAATATATCTGCACATCTGGATTCATTGCAGCGTTATTCACAATAGCCCAGACATAGAAACAACCTAGGTTTATACTGATGGAAGAATGGATAAAGAAAATGTGGTACACATACACACACAGCATTTTATTCAGCCTTAAAAAGGAAAGAATACTTGTCATTTGAGGCAACATGGATGAAACTGGAAGGCACTAGACTAAGTGAAAATAAGCCAGCAGAGAAACTCAAATATCATCTGGTATCATTTATATGTGGCATCTAAAATTTCTCTAAAAAGTCAAACTTATAGAAAGAGAGTAGAATGGTTGTTGGCAGGGACTAGGGGGGTCGGGAAAATAGAGACTTTGGAAAAAGTGTATAAATGTTCAGCCATAAGATGAGTGAGTCTGAAGATCTAATATGTAGCATGGTGACAACAGTTGATGACAATTGTATTTTATTATTAAAATTTGCTAAGATAGTGGAACTTCAGTGTTCTCACACACATAAACAAGCATATGAGGTAAGTAAATAAGTGAGGGAATGGATGTGTTAACTCTATGGTGGGAATCTTTCAGCATGTGTATGTGTATCCAATCAACCCAATGTACACTTTTAATAATTACAATTTTAGGGCAGCCTGGATGGCTCAGTGGTTTAGCACTGCCTTCAGCCCAGGGCCTGATCCTGGGGACCCAGGATCGAGTCCCACGTCAGGCGCCCTGAAAGGAGCCTGCTTCTCTCTCTACCTGTGTCTCTGCCTCTCTCTGTCTCTCATGAATAAATAAAATAAAAAATCTTTAAAAAATTACAATTTTATTTGTCAATTATATCCCAATAAAGCTGAAAAAACAAAAGATATTGTAAAGAAACAAAGCCAATTTCTATTATTTTTTAAAGATTTTATTTATTTATTTGAGAAATACAGAGAGAGAGAGAGAGAGAGAGAGAGAGAGAGAGAGAGAGAGAACAAGCGGGAGGGAGGGAGCAGGACCCTGGGGTGTGGGGTCCTATCCCAGTACCCCAGGACCACAGCCTGAGCAGTCTCTCAACTGACTGAGCCACCCAGGCGCCTCATAATTTTTTTCTTTTTTTCTGAACTGGTGGTCACTAAAGGGATTCTTGGAAAGCATGGAAGAAATAAACTTAAAAATTGACAAATGAAAAAACAAAAACAAAAACCTGACAAATGTTTGTGAAAAGCAACTACTCCCTTTGGATATCATCAATTGAACAACTCAATCAAATCATTTGTGTATTTTTACAAACTTGCAAAGTGCTGTATTTTTCTTCTTAATTGTAGATGGGTGGAACTGCTTTCTTTTGGGTAGTGGAGAAGAATGCACCCTACAGTTTTTAAAACTTCTTCTCTGATATTGGCATTTAGCAGTAGTACTAACAGCTTGATACTTTAGAAAAATTCAAGAAAATCATGTCCTTGACAGGGTATAGCTATTGCTTGCTGGAGAGAGCAGCTACAGCATCTTCTGATCTCATCATTAGCAATGAAACTGGTAACCCACTTCTGCAAATTGGCAGATTGAGTAGGGAGTCTGAGGAGCAAAGTGGCAGCCTTTCCTTTATCTCTGCTCCAGAGTTAAGAGCAGTTCCAGTTTTGTTTTTTTTTTTTTTTTTTTAGTATTGCTGTGGTGCAGCAGTAAAAAAAAAAAAAAAAAAAAAAATCATAATAGAAAGAAAAAGAAGACAGCTAATGATGAAAAGACCTCTCTGAAGTTACAACAGAGATGAGCCTATGCCATATCTGGGGACTTATCTGGGGACTGTTGGAGTGGCTCTTCCAAAACACAAAATGAAAATATCTTTAATTTGGGGGGGGGGGTCATCATTTACTATTATGTTCCAACTATGATTTCTTCTAAAAAATATGTACCTATATGTATTTATATTCCTGATTGTTTATATTCATTAGAATGAGAAGAGAAATGTGTTCTATTCGTAAATCAGAATATATGCAGTGCATGGAGTAGTTTAGGCATATCAGCATATAATTTTGAAATAATTAATTAACTTAAATATAGTAAAGCCAAATAAAAAATGGAAGCTGGATCTTACTACCAATAATAACCAAATAACGGAACATAAACATTTGAATTAAATGATTTTAAATATAAAATCACAAGTGGCTAAAAAGCATCAGTACAAATTATAATTTTATAGAAGCAATCTGAAGGTCTCTTCAGTAGGATAGCTTATCAAACAAATTATAATTTTACAGAAGCAATTGGAGGTCTCTTCAGTGGGATAGCTTATCAAACTTCAGTGCTTATGGTCTTGGGGTTCCCTGGGTGGCGCAGCGGTTTGGCGCCTGCCTTTGGCCCAGGGCGCGATCCTGGAGACCCGGGATCGAATCCCACGTCGGGCTCCCGGTGCATGGAGCCTGCTTCTCCCTCTGCCTCTCTCTTTCTCTCTCTCTCTGTGACTATCATAAATTTAAAAAAAAAAAAAAGTGCTTATGGTCTTACTTTGCTAGTTGAATACTTCTTAAAGCCTTGTTCTTAACGTATATCACAGATATGGAAGCACTAAAACTTTACTCTTTATATGGTATGGTGCTCAGTCAATAGGTTATTATTATATGTCTCCTCTGGATCTCTTTACCTTAACTGGAAAAATTATTGAGAACATAACATGATTCTGTGTTTTCTTTACATTTTAGAGATGATCTGCATAATATTAGCTAGGCGCTATCAATTTGGGGAACTAAAGATTTTTCTTAATAGAAGTAGAAATTTGAGCATATTTTTGAAATATCATGAATGGTCTGTTCTATTCTACTCTATTCTATTCTAGACATTTTAACAGAAAATGTTCGTATATACCTTTTATTCCATTAAAGAATAGAAGACATGAGTCCAGAGACAAAACCACGTCTAAATTTACAAAATGAGTCAGTTTAGCTAATGAGTATGCACAATCTAAGAACCCCTTTGCCAAGTGGAGTGAACCTCCTAGCAGAAGCACTGCTATGTAATAATGATATTGGAAAAAGCACAAGTGAGAGCAGAAATGATGGTGGCTTCTAATTCAGCTTTGGCTGATGAGCTAAACGAACTGGCAGTGTTTATAGGACAGGGACTCGAGGGAGTACCAATAGCCAATTTTCTGTGCAGACTAATACAACGTTTTCTTTAGCAGAGTAAATTGGTTGAAATTTCTCTCCATTTTTAGATGTCTTTTGTTCAGTGCTTCATAAGTGCAGTTTGCCATGGTATATTTCTATTTGCTGGAGAGTTTTAATAATTAGGAAGAGCTTTAGCAAACTGGCAATAGCTTCCTCTGCACTAAAGTCAGGTGTGATGAACACTGGCAGGCTTCTGATCCCTTGCACCAGTGGTTGAACGATTCCCAAGGGTTCCGGGTAGAAGAACTGACAGGTCAAGCCATGTGCCTAGGCCAGTCAATTCTAACTCTGATTCTACAAGGTACTTGCAGTGCAGGGATGGGAAATTGAAAATAAGAGTAAAGTAGAGGACTGAGTATTTGATCCCATTTAACCTTCTGGTTAATCTACCGTGAATCAGTACTAGACAAATGTGGGGGGGGGCCAAGATTCTTTTGAATTGCATCTCCACGGGCTAAGAGTAGACACACATCTGGGCATGTATTTGTAATGGCTTATATCTCTTCGGTTACTTTTTATGGAAACAACAGCACCACATTTTATTATTCTTTTAAAAACGACTTACTACTCTGACAAATTTCTAACTAATGATATAATTACTTCATTAGGTAGCATAATTAGAAATTACTTGAAGTATAAAGAGCGCCTGGTAAAGAAATGCTTAATTTACTAAATAATTTCGATTCAAATGATTATTAAGTTAAAATCAGAAGTTGCTGAAAACCTCAAGTAATGGTTTTTACCAGTGCCACATGATAAAGTAATTGCTCAATTAGCAATTAGTTACAAATAGCAGTGCCCTTTATTTTTACCTAAAATAAGTAAGCTGATTTCCACTCGTCAAAAATGAATATTAATTAGATGAGAAAATTTTTTAAAAATCATACCTTGTTAGTAGAACCTACAGCCATACAGAAGCCCTTTCTGGTTTTTTTTTTTTTTTTTTGCTTTTTTGAATTAGGTATATAAATAAAGAAAGAAACTTTTTTCTTTTTCCCCTTTACTCCAGAAGCATGGCAGAAAGGGAGACATTCTGATTTAAGCTTGATTTTTCTGACCATTCTTATTAAGGTGAACTAAATGAATTTTTATTATTTAGAAGACAAAAAAAGAGTACTGTCCATGTCTTTCTCTCTCTCTTGTTTTCTTATTGAGGTATAACTGACATATAACATTATATTGGTTTCAGGTTTATAATAACTTGACATTTGTATACACCATAAAATGATGACCACTGTAAGTCTGGTTATCATTGGTCCCTGACAAAGTTATAAAATTATTTGCCTTTGATAAGAAATTTAAAAATTTACTCTTTAGCAACTTGCAACTATGTCTACAGTATTACTGATAATGATCATCATGCTGTATATTACATCCTAATTACTTGTATATTTTATAACTGAAAGTTTCTATCTCTTGACTCCCTTCACCCATTTTACCTGCCCTCTCGCCTCCTCCCCTCTGGCAACCACCACTATGTTCTCTATATCTATGAATTTTACATTGTATTTTGTTTTGTCTGTTCATTTGTTTTGTTTCTTTCAGACTCCACATATAGCTCAAAGCATATGGTATTTGTCTTTATTTGTCTAACTTATTACTTAGCATGATATACTCAAGATCCATTCATTTGCAAGTGAGAAGATTTCCTTTTTTATGGCTTTTTGGCTATTGTAAATAACGATGAAACAAATATAGAGATGCATTTGTCTTTTTGAATTAGTGTTCTTGTTTTCTTCAGATCCAAGTACCTAGAAGTGGAATTGTTGGATCATTTGGCATTTCTATTTTTAGTTTTTTTGAGGGAATTCCACACTGTTTTCCAAAGTGGCTGCATCAATTTACATTCCCGCCAACAGGGCACAAGGGTTCCTTTTCTCCACATTCTTGATAACATGGGCTAGTCTTTGCTTTTTGATAATAGCCATTGATAATTGATAATTATTGATAATTGATAACAATTGATAATTATCAATCAAATTGATAATTCTAACAGATGTGAGGTGATACCTCTCTGTGGTTTTGATCTGCATTTCCCTGATAATAAATGAGGCTAAGTATCTTTTTATATCCTTTTTGGGCTTCTTTGGAAAATAGTCTATTCAAATCATCTCATTTTTTAATTGGATTGTTTTATTTTGTTGTGTTTTAGAGAGAGAGAGCATGCAAGTGGGGGAGAATAAGCAGTAGGGGAGGGAGAGAAAGAATCTTAAGCAGGCTGCTTGATCTCACCACCCTGAGATCACTACCTGAGCTGAAATCAAGAGTTATATGTTTAAACAACTAAGCCATCCAGGTGCCCCAAGTTGTATGAGTTTTATTATATACATTTTGGATTGTAACCCCTTATTGGAAATATGACTTGCAAATATTTTCCCCATTTATTAGGTTGAGATGTATACTATTTTTAGTTATGTTATTACTTTATACTCAGAATATGGTTGAAATGAAAAGCCAAGGGTTTTGGGTGTTTTGTTTTGTCTTTTATTAATTATTATGTATTCATTTTTGTTTGTTTTTATTTAAATTCAATTAATTAACATTATCATTTGTGTATGATATTGAACTCATCAAAGCAAAGAACTATGTATTAATAATTATATATACTTGGGCCCTTGAACAATGCTTGCATATAGTAGACATTTAATGGAGGAAAAAAGGGAAGAACTGAAGGAGGAATGGAAGAAAAGAAAAGGAGAGAAAAGAAGGAAGAGAAAAAGGAAAGAAGGAGAAAAAGGAAGGAAAGAGAGAGGAAAAGAATAACTAGGGAAAGAAAAAATGGAAACAAGAAAGAGGAGAACATAAACTGGTTTTAGTTGTCTATGTATCATTTAGGTTGAATTTATCAAAATTGGAGAGTAAATTTTAATTATTGGAAAGGAGACTGATTTCCTAAAGTAGCCCACTCAAAAAAATATCACCCAACCACCTCCAAGTATCTCCTAAACTTTGAATGACTATTGCAAAAGAAATATGGTATCAGTGTTTATATTTAATTAATTTATAAATATTTACATTAAAATTAAATGTCTTTTTTATAAGAACTAACTTAAAAAATGGAAACAATGGTATGGATTACATATATGCCAAAAGTATTTGTATGTTGGAATTGCTATGGGGATACTTAAGTTAATTTGTATTACCTTCTATCACTAATCAACTGGTTTGCTCACTGCTGAGAACCTTGAGAATTAAGTTTATTAATACTTGTTAAACATGAATATAACTTGCTTGAGACTTGAAAACTAGGTTTGTTTCTTTAAAAGGAAACAGTAAGATGTTTTTTCTGACATTCTGTTTGAAGATAAAATGTATCTGCTTTTATAGAATCACATGAACAGAAGGTAAAAAAAATATTATTTAATTATTCACAATGCCATCTATATGTTTTACTCACTGTATGATACAATATGCAAGAATATCAAGGGTTTTTTATATTTAACTTGGTTTCCATTATAAAAATTATCTTGCCCTTAAGTTTATTCCTACTTATCTTTAATTACTTTTGATTTAGTGACTTAAGGTAATTTTCACATTTATTTCAGAGTCTGTTTCAGGGTAAGTGAGTGTACTAGTTAGACACACATGGTGTGGAGGTAGGCCCATACATTTCTCACTGAGCTCATTTCCACAAATGAAGTATGATTAATTTTCATTTGGTATTACAGGGTATATTTGGTCTTCAGGGCAGCAACAAAGACTGAAAAGGTCTCTGATCATGGGGAAAAGACTTAATTGAAGAATCCACTGACAAAAATAGAGCACATCAAAACATAAACATGCCTAACACTCCAGATCATATGTGTTTGTTTAGCAGTTTGTGAGTTTCTTTGAACTTTGTTCAATTAGCATATAAACAATCTCAAGATCAACCCCCCCCCCCATATTTTCTATTTCCAAAGATGTATACTACATACAGATCACAAAACTGGTTGCATCATTTGAGAGTTTTGAGTTTCTCTCTTATTCATTTAATTAGAATGCATCTACCATCCTCTAGCCTTACTCCATCCTACAGGATTTCTAGTACCACAACTGAAGAGAGTGCCAGGTCTTTTACAGACATTATAAAAATCCTCATCCAAACCTTATAAGGAAGTTAGACTGCTTTCTGTTTATGTGTGAGGAAACTAGTATTTTGTAGGTGTTTGAAGTCGGTGAGATTTTTAATTGCTAGTTCATATGCTCCCCTTGATTGGTGATTCAAATATTCTGAATTCAGTTCAAGGAAGTACACAATGCACATCTGCTATTCTGCAAAGATTGGGCTGGCCATAGGGAAAAAAAGAAATGAATCCAGAATCATATATATTTTTTATATGCAGGTTATAGTAGGATTATTAGTTGCTTAAAATAGACTTGAGAATGCTAAATTACTTTAGTAGGATGCATCTTAATGATAATTACAACCCTAAATATCAACATTTTTTTAAAAATGTTACTTTTTAAAGCAAGTGCTTATGCAATGCATCCATATGCTATGTATGTTCTAAGTGCCTAGAATATTCAGTCTTTTAATCTGCATAAATAAATCTACAAAGAAGGAATTATGATCTTTCTCCGAAGAGGAAACAGAGATACCAGGAGATTAATAAGCTTGTTCAAGATCATCCAGCAAGAAGGCTGCATCAGAGATTTGCAACCAGGCAGCCTGACTCCAGAGACTGTCCATAACCACTGCACTGCACTGCCCCTCCTGGGCTCAGGCACTTCCCACCAAGTTAACCTCTTGGGATAATCTGTATGATTACCCAAACTGACTCTGCCGAGAATACCAGCCGTACCTAACATCCTACACCTCTCTCTGTCACTTTCCATCATCTCTTCTTCACCCGCCTTGTTTTCAATGCATTTCTCCAGGGTTTCCATCGTAGATGCTGTGCTTTTCAAGTGTTTGTGTAAATTAAGTTTCCTTAGAAACATGAAAGAGCAAGAAAGTAACTATAAAGGGCATATTTAAATAGGTTACTAAACACCAACGTGATTTTTAAAAACAGGAAACCCCACAGATAAATATATGTATATATATATATATATACATATATTTATATATATATATATATATTCCTAAGTATAAATTATTTATGACTTTAAATATATTTCAGGAAAGGGAATGAGATTTGCACCAAAAACAGAGAAATTTAAGAACAGATTAGTCTTTTGAGAAAACTCTATCATTCTTTTTATTCAGCATGTATGCTTTCTTACTATCTACACATTTGGGCTTGCTGTAGTTTATACTGAAGAAAGGGAAAATATATCTAATGTTTATCAAATGCTTGCTAAGTAGCAGGCACTTTCACATATAGCTTCAAGTTCTAACAATGTTTTGTAGTATTATGATCCTCATTTTATATATTAAGAAACTGGGGCATTGATGGAGTGACTTGCCCAAAGTCACACAGCTGGTTAACAGTGGAGAGAGAATTCTAACCCAGGTTGTCCTCTAGTGTGCCAGGTTTGGCTTTTCATTTTTTTTTTTTAAAGGAAAACAGGAATGTAATAGAGATAATCTTTTTGGACATATAGATTTCTTTCTTTTTTTTTTTAAAGATTTAGTTATTTATTTATGATAGGCACAGAGAGAAGGAGAGAGAGAGAGAGGCGGAGACACAGGAGGAGGGAGAAGCAGACTCCATGCAGGGAGCCTGACGTGGGACTTGATCCCGGGACTCCAGGATCGGGCCCTGGGCCATGGGCAGGCGCCAAACCACTGAGCCACCCAAGGATCCCCGGACACATAGATTTCTTAAGTAGTGTTTTGTGATAATATTCAGTGTTGTCTAATTTATCTACCAGGTCATAATTTGCATTTCTCCCTTTTACAATTGAGCTAAATTTGGGATTGTTTGCCTTTCCTTTGCAATCTGTGCCTTGGGAAAGAAATAAATGTATTTAACAATACCCATGGTATTATAAGCTCCATGAGCAGTTAGCTCTCAGGGTCACTGTTCAGGTCACATGGATCCCCCTTCTCTGGAAATAGCTTGCACGCAAAGGAGAAAACCTCCAGCCATCATATTGTTTCTCTATGGGCTGTTTTCTTGACCATGACTAATAGACCCAAAGGGAGCATATCTGGTCCAACCTGGGTCAATCAGGAGTTTTAACATTTTGATATGAGGGACGGAAACTGAGAGTTATCAGAGCTCAATTCATGCTCACTTGAATACTCTTGCTGTGTAACCTGTGAATCTCTGCTGGAAAGTAGCTCAGAGCAGCCCTGTTTTAGCCTTAGCCCTAGATTTGGACTTTTTTTTTTTTTTTTTTCCCAATTCATTTTCACTGTAGATCTAATGAGCTAGAGTTTTCTATTGCTTGCCATGAAAAGCATGTTTACTCATATATAGCCATGATCTTATAGGCCTTCAAAAAGTTATATGAAAGAGGTAAATTCCCCCAAGTGAGAAACATCCATAATGGGAAGGATGGCCCACTGGTAGATTCAGAATTCACATATTTTGTGACAATACTTTTATTACATGTCAGGTGTATTCATTTACTATTGCTGCTGTGACAAATTATCACAAACTTAGTGGCTTTAGCAAAGGAAATTATTTTTTAATTCCAGTTCTTGGGTCAAAAAAATCAAGGAATCAGAAGGGCTGTTTCTTCTGGAGGCTTCCAGAGAGAAATTTGTTTTCTTGCCTTTTCCAGCATTAGAGTTGGCCCACATTACTTGGTTCATGGTCTTCTCTCCCATCTCCAAAATGTCTCATTAGAATTGATAATTTCTCATTTGTATCTATTCTTTGTCTAACTTTGGTCCTCCTACTTCCCTCTTCTAAGAACTTTTGTGATTATACTGAGCCTGGAGGGATACTTCAGGATAATCTCCCCACCTCATTCTCTTAATCACATGTGCAATGTCCCTTGCAAGATAACAGGTTCTAGAGATTAGGATGTAGATATCATTTGAAGCCTATTGGTCTTTCAGAGGCCATATATAGTCTACTACACTACAAAATGTATATTATTATGGTATCAGTAAAAGGACTGCTGAGAGTGATGTTTTACACTGCCTGTTTTCAAGATATTAGCAAACCTCATTAGGTTTGGCTTCCAAAGACTCCACAAACCAGAGAAAGTTCTAACTTCTCTGCATTACCATGAACTCTAAAAAGGTACCAACTAAGAACAATAAAAAATATATGATCTTTCCAACATTCCATATCTCTTCTTTCTGATCTCGTTTACAGAAAAATTTGGAAAGATCAAGGAGAGTGAGAACCCGAGCAATTGGTATATTTAAGTCAATAAATATGTCCAAGATGACTTACAAGTTAGTCTATTTTTAATTGACAATTAATATTTTGAAATAAAGCTGGATTTAGAGAAAGTGAAGTAAATGAAGTGTTTTCAAGTTTTAAATCAATCAACACCAGCTGATTGTGTAATGCTTTTATGAATACAGAACTTGTATCACATTTTAATAATATTCTTATTGTTTCTCAAACATCAGATCCATCCAAGACAAATTCAACATTAGTCATTTTATAAAAAGCTTCTGTAATGTTGAAGGAACAATATTAACTCTGTGAGTTGGTAAAATAGAGGAAATGCAACGTGTCTTGGTTTTAGTAAACACAGCCTGCCATTAAAAGTTTTTTTTTTTTTTAAGGAAAACATATTTTGGATCTTTGACTGAATAAAAATGAGTATCAAATGTCATTTGAAGTTTGGTGAACACAAGTAATTAAGGCCCAGATGCTCGCCTTGACCCTCTGCCTGCACACTGTCAAACGGCCCAGATTGTCAACACTTGTTTACAGCAACCCTGATCAGAGAGGTACATAACCCCAGGTTCTTAATACCTACAATTGTCAATCACTACAAACACAGACTCTACACCAGTGACCTTTGTGAAGCAGAATGAGCTCTGACAGATTTGATAATAGTGAAATATTCCAGGGCATGACACACTCACTATTAGGAGCTTTCACTTTTTTAACCCCCAAAATACTGTAAAACACAGAATCAGCTCTTCTCTTTGATTTTTTCCTTCACTAGTAAAATAAAAGGGAGATTGGAGGCTACAATCTGAACAGAGACAAAACTCATTTTTAACCATCCAAATACTACATATGCTAATCAAGTAATGCATTTTCTCCAGTGGGTACCTCTGTGTGTGGTAGTAGAAAAGAGCACAGAATTTATAGTAAGATACAAGAAATTTAAGTCCTTTTCCAACATGGTTTTTAAAATTATTATTATTTTTTATTTTGTGTTCTATACAGGTCACTTAAATATTTGAGTTTCAGGTATCATAAAATAGTTCTAAGAATAGAATCTTAGCATTTATTAGCATTTATTGAGCACTTCAACATAGAAATGATTCTAATAGCTCTAACTAATAATCCTCAAAACAATTTTATACAGTAGATAATATTATTATCAATATTTAACAATGAGGAAACTGAAGCTGAGGCTTAGAGCAGGTGAAAAATAATCTACAGACTCTTGAAATGTCTTAGTCTTGTACTAAGGGTAATAATACTTCAAAGAAGTTTAGACTCAAGATAATGATTTTCATGTTTGTTTATTTATTATTTATTTATTTATTTATTTATTTATTTATTTATTTATTATTTGGTTATTCATGAGAGACACAGGCAGAGGGAGAAGCAGGGTCCCTGTGGGGAGCCTGATGGAGGACTCGATCCCAGGATCCTGGGATCATGCCCTGAGTCGAAGGCAGATGCTTAACAACTGAGCTACATAGGCGTCCCGACTTTCATGAACTTTTAAAGTCAAAGTAGATTATAAGATTTAAAAACAGGTGGCACATGAGGTGCCTGGGTGGCTCAGTTGGTTAAGCATCCAAGTCTTGGTTTTGGCTCAGGTCCTGATCTCAGGTCCTGAGACTGAACCCTGAATTAGGCTGTGCATTCACTGTGGAGTCTGCTTGACAGTCTCTCTCTTCTTCTCCTTCTGCTCTTCCCACTTGTGGTGTCTCCCTCTCTCTTAAATAAGTAAATAAATCTTTAATAAAAGTAAAGAAAGAAGGGCATCACATTACACAGAACATTTGATGTGGATATGATGTGTTGCAGTCCTTACTCTGTCGACCACTATGACTGTGGTGTTAGGCAGATTACTTAACCTCAGTTATCATCAATGAACTCATTTTTAAACTAAAAATAAATATTATAAGGTTTTCTGTGTGTATTAAATGAGTCAGTGCATGTGAACACTGAGTAAGGTGCATGACACAGAGCAGGAGCAGATAAATTATCATTTCCGTCTCCTTCCTCTCTTCTGTTTCCAGGTAGACCAGAAAAGCAAAGACACATTATTCCAATTTTTGTCTCCAGCCTTCAATAATTCACTTGGTGAAATTACTTTATCCTATTTTGTTATCACAGTATGGGGATCATGATATGGATCACGGGAGATAGTAAATTAGACACAATTTGTAAGTACTAGCCCAGTGGTTGGGATGGATTATGAACTTAATAAATTCTGCTCTCTCTCTGTCAAAGTGACTTCTATATCCTGTCACATAAAGTGTTGTTTAGTTGAATGAGTCCTAAGAGATCTGTAGATGCAAAAAGGGATGAAAAAGTTTGACTTTTTAATAGGACAAATATTCCCTGAGCAACTACTTTGTGCAGTTGTGGTGCTCTGAAATGGCATTGTGAGGTGAGTAAGACAGAGGCTAAGTTCACCAAACTCACATTCATGGTGGAGAAAGGGACGGAGCAATGACTATGTAGATGATTAGTGTGTTAAATGCTAAGAAAAAGAAAAACAAAAAGGGATGGTGTGACACTTCGAAAAAGGGTATTTGTAAGGAAGGAAGCCAGCCATGCAAAGCAAAAAGGAGTCTTCCAAGCTATAGAGTGCCAAGGAAAAAAGTCCCATGTGGCAAAAATTATGTAAGGGGTGAATTTTGTTTCTTTTAAAATCAACTTTCCCAAGAAAAAAATTACATAAAATGCATCTATTTTACATGTATGAGTGGATAATAATGATAATGTTTTTTTTTTAAGAAAAAGATTTTATTTATTTATTCATGAGAGACACTGTGAAAGAGAGAGAGACGCAGAGACACAGGCAGAGAAGCAGGCTCCATGTAGGGAGCCTGATGTGGGACTCGATCCCGGGTCTCCAGGATCAGCTGAAGGTGGTGCTAAACTGCTGAGCCACCCAGGCTGTCGCTTACAATATTTTTCAAATACATTTTTTAAAATATTTTATTTATTTATTTATTTATTTATTTATTTATTTATTTATTTAAGAGAGTGGTGGGGAAGGAGAGGGACAAGCCAACTCATCAATGAGCACAGAGAGGGATGTGGGGCTTGATCTCAGGATCCCTCTATCATGACCTGAGCCAAAACCAGGAGTCGGAAAATTAACTGACTGAACCACCCAGGTGCCCCTAAATAAATTTTTAAAACTACTTCCAGAAATTTTTCTTTTGATTCTGAATAAATTTAGTTTATTAAAAAAAAGTCTTCTTGCTCTTTCACATAAGTGTGAATCATTTTAAAATTGGTCTTTTTTGTTCCATTTTAAAATTTGTGCCTTTTTCTCTTTCTGCTATTGCTTGTCTTCAGCGTAACTTGTCTTGGTTTGTTTTAAGATTTTATTTATTTATTCATGAGAGACACAGAGAGAGAGGCAGAGACATTAGGCAGAAAGAGAAGCAGGTTCAGTGCGGGAAGCCTGATGTGGGATTCGATCCCAAGACCCTGGAATTTGACCTGAGTCAAAGGCAGATGCTATACCACGGAGCCACCCAGGTGTCCCCATAACTTGTCTTGTTAATGTATGTTTTCTTCCATATTTTTTTTTTCTGTTCCTACCATCAGATATAAATGCATATATATTTCTTGTCTAGGTTTTTGTCACTATAAACAATTCTGAAATCACATAAATGTGCACTTAAGCACATATTTTAAGGCTGATTTAAAGCTCCTTGTTGTGTGTGGGGGGTACCTTTTACCTGATTGTTTAGTCAATCGTGTTTTATTTTTTTATTAGTAGTTGTTAACATATAGATTTCTAAGATGGCTCCAACAGCTCACAATTCCAGCAGCAATGAATGGGAGCACTCCCTCACCTCCGTCCCTGACAAGGACTGGGATGGGCCCTTTATACTTAAATCTTTGCCTGTTGGATAAGTGAAAGTGGTACTTTAAGACTGCTTTGATTTTACTCCCTGGTTACCACTAAGTTTGAGCAACTCTTCAAGCTTGCTGCTAATTTGGATTTGTCCTTCTGTGACACGCCTATTAATATCCTTTTCTTCATTCTTTTTCTTTCAAGTTGTTCATTCCTTTCTTATCAATCTTTAAATACTTGTTATTTTTTAAGATTTTATTTATTTATTCATGAGACACAGAGAGAGAGAGAAGCAGAGGGAAAAGCAGGTTCCATCCAAGAAGCCCCATGTGGGATTCAATCCTGGGACTCCAGGATCACACCCTGGGCAGAAGGCAGATGCTAAACCCCTGAGCCACCCAGGGATCCCGTTAAATACTTCTTATATTTTCTATGCTCCATAGGCAGTATGTACCCTATATGTGTTGTTTCTCTAATGACTTAATTTATGGGAACTTCATGCAAATTTAATTCTTATATATGAATACGAGTTTCAGGAGTTTCCTACCTAATTATATATTTAATCAACTAGATTTTCCTTTATTATTATAACTATTATTTTTATACTTATAGTTTTTTTTAACATTTGTAGCATTATAATTATGAGTTTTACATTTAAATATTTAATTTATCTGGAATTTACATTGTGCATAATATAGGACAGAGCCTAAATCTTACTTTTCTCCAGATGCCTCTCCATTTGTGTGAGGACCATTTATTGAATAATGAATCCTGTTGCCACTGACTGGAAACATGATTATATATTAAATCCTCATATGTACTAAGATTCATTTCTAGATTTGCTTTGAAAGATACTTTCAGGAGAATACTGAGCCTGTTTGTCAGTACCATAGTGAGAAGGGAGACAGTGGCATTATATGCACTTGAATAAGAAGATAAAAATCACATCACACCATGTCTTGTAGACTCTTCTAAAATAAATTAGAAGGAAGTTAATTCATTAAAAAAATAATGTCTGTGGTGCAGGTGGTTAGTATGGGGGAAAGACAATAGAAGAAAGAAGACCCATTTTAAAAGGCCAACTCAGGAGTCCAAACAAAAGATAATGTGGCAAAGGAGATGGAACAGGATTAATTCAAAATATCTGGGGCCTTTGGGTGGTTATTTATTATCTAGGGTAATCTAGGCAACCCAGATATTATAGGTTCTGTACCACAGCGAGCGGAGCCACAACAAAAAGTGTACAGTAAATTTCAGTTTTCTGAGATGCTTAGAGAACGGAATTTCTAATAAATCAGAAATGCTAGTTACCTGATACTTAATCAAAAAACTTCTGTGTTTCAGCATTGCTTGTTGATGATATTTCTAATTTGTATTCATCACCTTTCCTGAGATAGTTAAGTTCAGTTTATTGAAGGTAATTGAATCTTTCATGATTCAGAATCCGCAATGCCTCAGGGACATCATTCTAAACATCAATCCTCATTTTATGGGCATAGATCAGACTGAAACTCTAGTGAGTATAAGTAAAACTCTGGAAATTGCATTTTTACCAAAGCTCTGATATCAACCTAGTTTATTATTTCTTTTTTTGGGTCATTCGAGTTCTTTTCCCTAAAAAGCTGAGGGTGTAACAATTTTGGTTAGCTGAAGTTTCAGGTTTATTGTAATATTTATAATATATCAGAGGATACAAATCCTTGTTCTTAAAGAAAATTTCTTTTATCCTCCCCACCCCCCACCCCCAGTTAATTCAAATATAACAGAAGTTAAAGTGTGGAGACTTTAGTGAGGGTATGGGGAAGAAAATGAAGGGAGCATAGATTTTTGTCTTAGACATTAACAGAATGGTATCCAGGTGGATTTTGGCCAGAGGAAACAGAGAAACCTGAATCCTCTCTTGCACGAATAAGTCATCCCTTATTGCTGTTTGCAAAGGAGGTAGGTTACTATTAGGCCTCGCCTCCGAACCCAAGTATGTAAATTCAATGAGCTACACTGGGGAAAAATAGATATTTCTCTTTATTTAAACACAAGGTGGCCTCAAGTCCAGAAGCACGGCAGCAGAATTACCTACCTTTCATCTTCCACATACAAACTCAAGCTGTCAGCTTCCAGTAGCAAGGATAGGCAACCCAAGATCATATTAACCCTCACCAAGTAAGAGAGGTCAGCAAAGACATTGCCTTGATACGTAAGGGAAAAGTGTCTAGTCCTCAAACCTGAAGATTTTTTAGAAGTGGGACAATGCACACGGTAGTGACCTTCAAGGTGACCTACCCTGACCGCTCACATAGACCAGGGGACCAGCTATGTCACATTTCTCTAGACTCCTGGCAGAGAAAGAGATGAAACAGACAAAGAGACAGATGTCGGGAGTAAGATGAAAGAAAGTTTTTGAGAAATGAGAGGGAGGAGCCCAAGCTACTTTATCACTTTTGCATTTATTAAAAAATTCCAGAGAGAAAAAGCCACCTATTCCCCAATATAGACTGCCGCTGCAGCTAATGATACACCGCAACAAAAAGCCGTCTAATTAGTGTCCTTTGATCGATCCAATTAACACTTTTCTTTCCTGGTGGTACTGTGTGGTGGTGATGGGTATTGTGATAATTGGAGGAGGAGGAGAAAACGCTAGAAACTTAAACTCTTTTCTCTTTAAAACCAACAGTTTACATCTTACTAAAGAATTGTCCTTCTTTATCTCAGAAGGCAATGCCCATGGAACAAATGCACAGCTCTAGGACAGGTGTTCAAGGAGCAATGAGGGTAAAGGCACACCCACTTAGCTAATGGGGTGAACAACAGCGATGTTGGAGATTGGTGGAAGATCAGATGTCCTAGAAAGATCAACAACATGTTCTATAGCCATTATTAAAATGAACAAAAGTATAACTTATTAGGAATCAGAGACAGCATATTCAAAGTGATGTTTCTATGCATTAGTGCTTTCCAGAAGTACTTTTTCTTAAAAAAGAAGAGCAGAGAATTAGATATGGAGAGAGAGCAAAAGGAACACTTGGAGAAGAGCAAGAGTAAGACAGGAAAGACAACAGGAAGTATATTGGAGTAAAAGTGGTGACCTCTCCACAGCCCCACCCCTGCAAAAAAAAAAAAAAAAAGAGGGAGATGGAACTGGAAATGTTCTGGAGCATTATTTTTAACTGATAAGGTAAGAAGCTGCTAAGTGACTTGAGCACACAGAGTGTTGGTTTTCCATCTAGCAGCATGGAGACTGCACACAGCTTCTTCCATCACTTGGGTCAGCCACTAACTATATAGTCTTCAGTGGGGGTCAACAGGCACTTATTAATGTCAACTGGCCAAATGCTACTTCCACATTTTCTTCTCAGTTCAAGCTATAAAATGGGCCCAAGCATTGGTGAGAGCTCAACAGTGTTCATCATATTAACAAAATGTTTTGTTTTCAGATGAGTCATTATTGAGCGATCCCTGCTTCGTGATCTACTTATGGGTGACTTCAAGATGAGCAAAGAGCCTGGCTTTCACCAATAGAAGAATTTGTACTATAAATTTAATCTCCTCATTTCTATATATTTTTTTCAAAATATTTTGGCATTTTCATTTAGAATATAAAATAGTATACCCACGGGGTAGGAAATATGAAAACTATTTTAAAAGTATGAAGAAGAAAAAGACACACAAATTCTCCTCATGCTTCGAGGTAATCTCTGTTCCCACTTTAAAGCTCCTGTGACCTAACCACCAAACTGCCCCAAGGAGTTGACACCAACTTTTATTACCATTCTCTATAGAAGAGAAAAAGGAATGAATTTAGTGGATATATCTTAATGTCTGTCCCTTCCCTTACTCTTCGATATTATAGTTTAATTTTCTCTTTATTTCTTAATTTTTTTAAAAAAATTTTCTCTTTATTAACTAATTCCACAGCAGCCTCCATATCTTTTCCAAGTAAAGACTCAGGAATACCCTCTTCAATTGTAGTCACCAGAGTCTCCATAGGATATTGTCAAAACAGTTTTAAAACACACCTACACCAAGCTGTGCCTCCTATTCCCCAACAGGTAGCTATTCTCACTTTGTTCAGCTCAGTAGTTAGTCTGCTTAATTTTTTTATTAGTTCGAATTACACGTTTGTGCCTGTGTTTTATATGTATTTTATTATATGTCCAAGAAAGATACTTATTATTAGACTTGAAAGATTTAGAAATCATTTTGTTAATGTCTTTAAAAGATAAGAAACTATATGCCACAACCTTGAGAAATGTCTCGACAACTTCTGTTCTAACAGTCCCAATAATATGAACTCCACTTAACAAGATAGTTCTACTTTTAAATTTTTGCCCAGTTTTTAAAATTAAAAAAACTTTCTTATTATAACCCGAACTATATATCTTTATTTGGGCTAATTGTGCAATGTAGAGCACAACTTTGTTCTCCTTTCTGTTAAAAAAATAATGATTCTGTCAAAAAAAATTTTGTAATGCTTCCTTAAGTATTATCTTTAAATACAAGTTAACAAATTGAATCCTTTCAGTTGCTTCTCCTAAGACTCTCTCATCATCCTCTCCACTATCCAGGCTAGTATTGTTTAGTTTTGCCGTAATTTTAATATCCCTCCTAAAGTAATAACACCACACACTGAGCAATGATATTTTAATGTATTCTGACCATCATTCATTAGAAAGTTAGTAATTTAAATTTGGCACGCATTGTTCTTAGAGTGGTCATAATATTTCCTTGTGCTCACAATTTTATTTTCTAGATAGTCATAAAGCATTCAGTTAAAAATTCTTTCCATGTGTCTCCCATGGACTTACTTAACATATGCTTTCATATTAGTGATTTGCATTGTTCAATCTCCTCAAAGAAGGGCTACATTTACTTCTCACTGCATTGCCCAACATTTTGTGCAGCAGCAGCTTGAGGCAAAAAAAAAAAAAGCCTGTGCTTTTGATTATAATATTTCATGTGTTCCTGAGAAGGATCAAACGTGCAATAGCTAAACATACATTTTGCATTAAATACGACCAGGTAAACAGCTTCTATCCCTTATTTTATCAATAATTTATCATGTGGTATTGGATGTAATGTTTAACCTGTGAGATTAAATGTTCTAATTTGAAAAATTAATATAATATCACTTTCCTAAAACAAAAAAAAATAAAATAAAACAAAATCTCATGACCCTGGTAATGTACACACAATATAAGGTAAGAAGGCTTTGAAAGACATATAGTACTATATAGAAATATGAATCTACTGAATTCTGCATCCCCCACAGAATGATACCCTCTCAACAAGGATCCTAATGGTATACAAGAAGTACAACCTAAACAAATAGGTGATATTTACCTACTCTCTTTTTTGACATTCACTGGAAGAATTTTTCACATTATAGATTTTTTTTTAAATTTTATACTTTCAAAGCTTAGTGTAAGATTGCAATAGGCCAAGCTAATGTTTAGGTCCTAAGATTAATATTCATAGTAAAAAAATTCATAGTAAAAAATCCTACTTAATTTCTTTTAATTTTTAAATATAGATTCATAGGAGGTTATAAAAAATGTAGAGAGAGGTTTCATGTACCCTTCACTCAGTTTCTCCCAATGTAACAGCTTGAGTAACTGTAGTACAAAATCAAGACCAGAAGTGGACATTGAACAATTCAATTTATAGTTTATCGCTCTGCAAAATGTTATCACATGTAAAGATTCATGTAACCTCTCTAGCAATCAACATACAGAATATTTCATTCCATAAAGCACCATTGTGCTACCTTTTAATAGCTATACTTATGCTCTCCTCCTTCTCTAAGACCTGAATACGACTAAACTGATTTCACAATTTTCCATAAGCATGAGTAATCAAGACATCGTGGTATTGGCAAAAGAATAGACATGTAGTTCAATAGAACAGGTAGCCCAGAAATAGACCCACACAAATACTGATCTTTGTCAGAAGAGCAAAGACAATTCAATAAAGAAGGGATGAGAAGGATAAACTTTTCAATAAATAAAACGCTGGAATGACTGGACATCCACATGCAAGGAAAAAAAATCCGTAACCATAGATGTTATACCTTTCACAAAAATTAACTCAAAAGGAGCCAGAGGCCTAATGTAAAATGCATAAATATAAATCTAGAAGAAAAGGTAAGAGAAAATGTGGATAACCTCGGATTTGGTGATATTTTTGGGTACAACACTTTAAGAACAATCAGTGAAAGAGAACATTGATGTTAGACTTTATTAAAATTAAAAACTGCTCTGAGAAAAATACTGTTAGAAAAATGTAGACAAGCACGGACTGGAAAGAAATATTTGCAAAACATGTATCTGGTAAAAAAAAAAAAAAAAAAAAAAAAAAAAAAAAAACAAAAAAAAAAAAACTTCTAAGGAAAATTTACCCCCCAAAAAACCCAAAACAAAAACAAAAAAACTTACTTAAAAAAAAAACTTACTACTCAGCAGTAAGAGAATATATATATATATATATATATATATATATATATATATACACACACACATACAGAGAGAGAGAGAGAGATTTAAAGGGACATGTTAGCAAAGAAGATATATGATGACAAAAGTTTTGATTTCTTTCATCAGAGTTTTGTAGTTTTTCACATGCAAAACCTGAATATGCTATACTTATACTTCAGTATTTCATCTTTATGGCATTATTGTAAAACAGTATTTTTAAAATTTCAAATTCCAACCATTCATTGTTTTTGTATGGGAAAACATTTGACTTATGCTTTTACTTTCTGCCCTGTAATTTTATTATTCTCATTTACTAGTTCCAAGAAGTTTTTGGGATTCTCTGGGATTTTTGTAGACAATCTTGTCATCTGCAAACAACAATGGTTTTCTTTTTTTTTTCTCACTAAGTATACATTTTCTTTATTTTTCCAGTCTTATTGTACTAGCTTGTACTAGCTAGAACTTCCAACATGATGTGGATCAAATATGAGCATTGAGAAAGGAAATCCTGGCCCTGTTCCCCATAGTAGGAAAGAACATTCAGTTTCTCATCATTACGCATCATGTTAGTTGTAGATTTTCTGTAGATGCTGTTTATCAAGTTGAAGCACTCCTAGTTTTCTGAAACTTTATTGTAATGGGTGTTGACTTTGCCTAAAGCTTTTTCTCTATCATTCGATGTTGCATAATTTTTCATCTTTCACCTGTTCATATAGTGGATTAGATTGTTTTTCAAGTGTAAAAACAGTCTTATAAATCTGGGATAAGTTTCATTTTATCATCGTAAACGAAATTTCCACTCATTGTTGGATTTGATTTGCTAATATTTCTTGAGGATTTCTGCAACTATGTGTAGGAGACGTATTGGTCGGTAGTTTTTCTTTCTTGCAATGTCTTATTTGGTGTTGTAATAAGAATAATTCTGGACTTGTAGAAAAAGTTAAGAAGTGTGCCTCTGTTTCTATTTTCTGGAAAATACTGTTACAGAATTAGTATCATTTCTTCCACAAATATCGGTAGGATTCACAGGAAAAGCTCTGAGTCTTGGAACATTATTAAATATTGACTCAAGGGATCCCTGGGTGGCACAGCGGTTTGGCGCCTGCCTTTGGCCCGGGGCGCGATCCTGGAGACCCGGGATCAAATCCCGCATTGGGCTCCCAGTGCATGGAGCCTGCTTCTCCCTCTGCCTGTGTCTCTGCCTCTCTCTCTCTCTCTCTCTCTCTCTGTGACTATCATGAATAAATAAATTAATTAATTAAAAAAATAAAAAAATGTGAAAACTAGTAAAAAAAAAAATATTGACTCAATTTATTCTTTAATAGATACGGCTCTACTCAGATTATTAGTTTCCCCTTGTGTTACTTCTGGTACTCTATGTCTCAGCAAATTGGTCTATTTCATCTAAGTTATTAAATGGGGACACAAAATTGGCATAACATGAACTTAAGAAGAATGTGTATTCTGATGTTCTTGGAGTAATCTATATATGTCAATTAGATCAAGATGACTGATTATGTTATTGAGGTCATTGATATCTTATTGATTTTTCTACCTGCTTGATCAATCAGTTACTGAAAGAGGAATGTTAAAGTCTACAATTCTAATAGTGGTGTGTCTGTTTCTCCTTTTACTTCTGTGCTTTGCTTCACATCTTTTGATGCTCTAAAATCCCATATTGTAAGATTGTTATGTCTTCCTTGAGAATTGACCCCTTTTCATTATATAATGAAATGTTTTATATATATATATATGATATATATAATGATATATATATAATGTTTTACTTTATCCTTGATAGTTTTCCTTGTTTTTAAGATAGTTTTGTTTAAAATTAATATTATTCCATTCTTTCTTTGATTAGTCATAGTATGGTATATCTTTCCTTGTCTCTCTATTGTTAGCCTATCCATGTCTTTATATTTAATGTGGAATTATTGCAGACAAGATATAGTTGTCTTTTTTTTTAACCCACTCTGGCATTTTCTGTATTTTAATGGTTCTTTTGCACCATGAACATTTAAAGTGATTATTAGATAAATAAATTAATATCTACCATATTTTTAACTCTTTTATATCTATTTCACTTGTTCTTTACTTTTCATTTTTTTCTTCTCTTTTTCTGCCTTCTTGGGTTTCCAATTAAACATTATTTATGGTTCTATTTTATCTCTTCTCTTAACATCAATTCTATTCTTATTTTTACAATTAAGTGGCTGATCTAGAGCTTCTAATAAACATTTTAACCAATCTAAGTACATCTTCAAATAATATTGTATCACTTCAGGTCTACTGAAGCTACCTAAAGCAGAATTTCTATTTCCTTCTTTCCTTCCCTTATGGCATAGCTCTGATTAATTTTACTCAGCATATATGCTATATTGCTCAATATATTATCACTACTATTAAACAGTTATCTTTTAATCAACAGTAAGAAAAATAAAATATCTTATTTTTCCTTTATTTGTTTCCACTAAACACTCTTATTTTCTTTATATAAATGCAAGTTTTTTTACCTATATCATTTTTCTCGTCCTTGAAGAATTTATTTAAGCATTTTTGTAAATAAAGTGATACAAGCTGAATGTATCCTCCCTAAATTCAAATGTTAGACTTATCTCTCACTATGATATATATGAGGTAGAGCTTTTGAGAGATAATTAAGTTTAGATGAAGCCCTGAGGATGAGGCCCTTATAATGGGACTAGAGCCCTTATAGGAAGAAGAGACCAGAAGTCTTTCTCTCTGTCACACAGCCAGAAGGTGGCTACCTACAATCCAAGAAGAGAGCTCTACCTGACACCAACCTTGTTGGCATCTTGATCTTGGACTTCCAGATCTGTGAGAAATAAATTTCTGTTGCTTAAGCACCAAGTGTATATTTTGTTATAGCAACCAGACTTAAGACACAGGTTTGGTGATGATGAATTCTCTCAGTTTTTGTCCAGAATGTATTCTCCTTCACTTTTGAAATATAATTTCAGTGGATATAAAATCAGGTTAGTGGGGTTGTTTTTCTTCCCAAATTTAATGTTTTATTCTACTTTTTTCTTATTTGCATGTTTTTTTTTTATGAGAAATTCCCTATTCTTATCCTTGTTAATTTATAGGGACTAGAGTTTTTCTCTCTGTTTTCTTTCAAGATTTCAAGATTTCCTTTTCTATTTTGGTTTTCTGCAGTTTAGAATAGTCTACAACTAGATGATGTTGGGTTTTTTGTTTGTTTGTTGATTATTTCCTTTTCTGGAATTTATCTTGGTCTGTGTTCCCTGAGCTTCCTAGTTCTGTGTTTTGTTGTCTGTCATTAGTTTTGAAAAGTTCTCAAATAATATTACTTCAAATATTTCTTCTGTTCTTTCTATCTTTCTTCTTCTGTCTGGTATTCCAAATACAAATATGTTACAACTCTGAAACTAGCCCACCACTCTTGCATGTTCATTTCTTTTTCTCCCCTTTACTGCCTTTGTATTTCAGTTTGGAAAATTTCTACTGTCTTATATTTAAGCTCAGTGATTCTTTCCTCAACTAGATCCATAAGCCCATCAGAAGCATTCTTCATTCCTGTTAGTGCTTTTTATTTTTAAGATTTTTTTTTATTTATTCATGAGAGACAGAGAGAGAGAGACAGACAGACAGAGACATAGGCAGAGGGAGAAGCAGGCTCCATGCAGGGAGCCCAAAATGGGACTTAATCCTGGGACTCCAGGATCACACCTCAGGGCCAAAGGCAGGTGCTAAACTACTGAGCCACCCAGGCATCCCCCTGTTAGTGTTTTTGATATCTAGTACATCCTTGTGATTCTTAGAAATTTTATCTTTCTGCATATATTGCTTATCTGTTCTCATATGTTGTTTACATTTTCCATTAGAGCCCTTTACATATTAATCATACTTATTAAAAATGTAAACATTAGTGTCATATACAAGTCTGGTTCTATTGCCTGAATTGCTTTTAGAAGTATTTTTTTTCCTTGCCTTTCTGCCATAGCTTGTGATCCTTTATTGAAAGCTGGACATGGTATGTAGGGTAATAGGGACTGAGTTAATTAGGGTGTGAGGATTTATTTAATCTGTCTAGGAATTGGACTGTGGTTAATGATTGCTATGGCTGTGTGTTCTAAAAGTGTCAAATTTCCTCTATTTCTGGTTGGGGTTTTTTGTTGTTGTCGTTTGGTTTTTTGGTCTCTTTTCTCAATTTTGGGGTTTCCTAAATACTCTTCTCCTCAAGGAATGTCTAATTCTTGCAGCTTTATCATCCATAACCCTTTGTTATTACAGTGGAGTCCAGTTGGTGTGGTGGTAAGATTAAGAGCTGATTGTGAGTGTTCTTTAATCTTATGATTAAATCAGTTTTGGGGTGTTGTATGTTTCTGGACATGTGTTTCTCCATTGGTACAATTTCTTCCCCACTCTTAGGTAAGATTGCAAGGCTGAGAGAGATTGGTTTGGCAGGAACTGCCCCAGATGGGATAAGGCTCTATTAAAATATTTTCCTCTGGAGAATAGGCTCTTCTTATGGAAAACACTCAGGGTTATTTCACAATGTTTCCTTTTCCTTTCCACTGCCAGAGCCAAGAGGGGGTCTTCCCTGATCTTCACTGTGGGAACTTTCTAGGGCTCCTGGAGGTAAACCCCACAAGAATATACGGCTCCTATAAAATTGCAGCCTTCAGGAATTTGATTCCCATGCTAGCTCAACACAGCCTCCAACAATTTGTTAAATACTACTTTAGTGTTCCTACTATTTTATGGCTCTAGTGGCTTTTGCTTTAAGAAAGGCTTTCTCTGTAACCATGGGTTCACCTTTTACTTCAGATTTAAAATGGAGATGTGCACTTCAACTTCATTTCCCTGGTGGGCCCAAGAAAGGCTGCTGATTTACACTTCATTCAGCTTTTTTTGTTGTTGTTGTTTCTTCTTGTAAGGATGGAATGAATGACAATTTCTTATCTCTTTGCACATCACAGCTGTATCTATAACAATTGTCCTGTCCAATTTTTAATACCATTTTTTACTCATATTTGCATATGTTATGAACTTAATGAAATTATTATCATCCTTATCATGAGTTTTCAAATGCTTTATACATATGCTGATTTTTGTTAAAGATTTTACTTATTTATTCATGAGAGACACACACAGAGACTGAGAGAGAGAGAGAGGCAGAGACATAGAAGAAGGAGAAGCAGGGTCCATGCAGAGCCGGATGTAGGACTCAATCCCAGAATTCCGGGATCACACCCTGAGCCCAAGGCAGATGCTCAAACACTGAACCAACCAGGGGCCCCTACATGTGCTGATTTGAAACCAGAAATGACTTCAGGTAATATTTACAAACAAACTCCCAAAAACTCTTGTAATTATTGGAGAAGAAAAGCTAAATTCTAGATTTCATTTTTTTTTTGTTTGAAAGTCTTATTTTAGACTTGTGATAAGTCTGCATGTTCTTATTTGAAATTGTTTGTCATGCACCAATACTATATTAGCTTTGGTGCCTCAGGCTGCTTAGCAAGGTTGTTTGGGGCAAATGTTAATGAAGCCAAGGTCATAGGTTTAATCCTCACATGGGTCAATTATCTTTCGAAGTTCCACTGCCACAGTTTGCCCTCTTTGTACAATCTCCAACGAGGAATTTTGCAAATGGGTATTATTGCTCACCAAGGGGATGGAATTAAAGAGCAAGGATTGAATTACTTTTAGGGAAAAATAACTCAATGTGCACATAGTCTAGTAAGGAGACCAATGGTTCTATAATCTTATAATAAAGGTTGTTAAATATTTATGCTTTTTCAGACTGTAGTTGGTTTTAGACTATCCCTTCAAGCAATAAAGGACCAGAACATGAAATGACATGACACATTCAAAGTGAAATACATGTATATGCATTTGAGAGATAAATGCACACATTGTGGGGAGATAAAGTGACATCATACATACAAAGCAATGAGTTTTAGAAATTTCCCCAAAAAAGTTCCATTCATGACTTCTGTATTATTATTTATGCAATTGCAATACAAATATTTTAAAGCAATTGCTGTGTTTAAACCAGAATATTTTCTTTATTATTTCATTTAAGGGGGGGGGGGGGAGAAAAAGATCCACAATCTCAAATTTACTTCTCATCTACATGTTTTTCATTAGAACTGGAATCAACAAAGACAAGCAAAATATCAAAATAATCTACTGCTCTATTTTTAGGCACTCTATGATCTCTAGTAGATAGCATTTGCTTAACCTCTCCTCTCAACTTATTTCTTTTCTTAGTAAATATTTTTAAGTGCCATTGTTTTACATCGTCACCACATACTGCTCTGTTTCCACATCTTTTCCTAAAAATAATAATTATATTATCCAATTCCCACTAAATCACTCCAGTAAAATATGCTACAAACCTTGTGTTCATTATGTCCCTCCATTGCTATTAGAAGACCATATCTTTACTTCTTTGACTCTACTTTCAGAGTGATAACAGCCTACAATAACCAAATTCAAAGGACCCTTGTGTTCCTCCTCTTACTTGACCGCTATAATGCCTTTGATACTGTTAGCTACTTTCTGAAACCCTTTTCTCCATTGCTGTTAATGGCACCGTTCTTTCTAAGATCCCTTCCGTTTTTACCAACCATTCTTTCCCAGTCTTCTTTGTTGGCTCCAATTTCTCTGCTTGTCCTTTATGCATCTGTTTTTCTTCCCAGAATTTTCATCTACGAGTTTCTTCTTTCTCTACTCAAAAAGACCTCCTGGTAATCTCAACCACTTTCATGTCTCCAATTCTTTTTTTTTTTTTTTTTTGTCTCCAATTCTTTATACTAGATGTTTGGTTTCCAAATTTCCATCATAAGTCCAACCCTGTCTTCAAGACCATAAATTCAATGGATAGAACATAATTAACTCCTTAGTTATGTCTGCCATTCCTACTATTTCACAAACAAATCAATTGTCAGGTTCTCTCAATTGTACCTCCTTCTGCATCTGATCTCTCTTCTCTAATTCCTACTGCTTTTACCCTGGTGTGGACCCTAGCCACAGCCTGATTTATAGTAATAAGCTCTTAAATAGGTTTTGCTTCCAGTCTTGCACAACACATCTGGCTTTTACTGCCAGATTGATTTTTCTAAAATGCAAATCTAATCACGTTTACTCCTGATTAAAACCTTTTAACGGCTCCCTGTTTACCAGAGGATAAACAAAAACTTGGTATGATACGTGAGGCTTTCCTTGATCTAGCCCCTACCTTGTAACTCTGGATTCCTCTTTCATCACATCATTCTCTTTGCCCCTGGCAGATCCCTTATGGTTCTCCTATTATGAGAGACGGTTTCAGGAACTTGTGGCTGAATTTGTTTTCATTCCTCAGTTACTGTGTATATACCTGACACCTAATCCCAACACACACATGCACACACACACACTCACACTCTATCCCCAAATTGCCTAGTGAACAGTTATTCATCATCTAACACTTAGGTTGAACTTAACCTTTTCTCTACAAACTTTTCTGACATCTCCAAGATTATAAATAAATGTTTGCACCCCCAAAAACCTCATATTTTCAATCCATATTTCTATGTCCAACTTCCCTACTCAATTTTAAGTTCCTCATCAGCAGATTTCCTATTCATCTTAGTATTTCCAGAATACTAATAATAGTATTACATGACACATTCAAAGTGAAATATATGTATATGCATTTGATAGATAAATGCACACATTGTGGGGAGATAAAGTGAAAATACATTGATCTGTAAAATAGTTAACTGAAGTTTTTATTTAACTTCGTAAGATTAAACATGCAGAAAGCAAATATTTTTCTATAACTGAGAGTTAGAAAGGATACCTCTATTCAAATAACTATATGAAAATTTAGAAGAACCTAGGATTATTATTAAGAAAAATGAGATACTCTTGTTGACCTCATGCAATCCAAAGAACTGGGCAGAAAGAGGAAGAGGCTCTTAACATACCAGGAGACATTCTACTCTCAGAACATGCTATAATTGAATTCTCTTGGATTCAGATATATTCATGAAGCAGAATATTTGAAAGGAAGATAGAGGTGTTACACAGTTGCAATTGATAACTAACTGCTTCCTTGTCTTTCTTTTATTCAAATCAGCTAAATATTTTAGAATTATGGCACTGAGGGAACACAAGAGGAAGAATGGCCGAGTAAACTTATTTTAATACTTTTCTTGAGATGGACCTAAGCTTGAAGTTGTGCTTCAACCTAAGGAAAAGTAAGAATAGGCAAAGAAAAACATTGTATATGCTCAAACATCTGTGTCACTCCTAAATTCTCATTGCTATCCCTGCTCTCTGCAAGTGAAGTTATATGACTTGCAGTCTGAGTTTTAGTTATGAAATATATATATATATAAATGAATGAAATATAATGAAATTATATGTTTTATAAATAATGTGTAAAATATTGTATAGTTTCAGATATTGATATGAGCTATGTAATCATCACTTATAAACTCTGATTGCCTTTGCAGTTTCCTAACTTTGATATGGATGTGCATCTTCAGATCTAGACAAATAATCAGACTGACCCTAGAATGGAAAATGAACTACCATTTACTCTGATAAATTAAACACTTTGCCATGTATTTGTCAATAGGTTGGAATGCCTTCACAAAGCAGTCTGCTTTGTCAGCAAGTAGTGGTTTATTGCTATTTCCTTCTAATTTCCCAATGGGCTAGTACAAACTTGAGATTACAGCAAGACAAAACCATCAGGTGTCAGATTGTCCATCTTCCTCTTCAGCTACTGCCTTAGTCCTCATTAACTTGCTCACCTGTCTTAGGGAGAAACTTTGTCTTTCCTCTTAGAAGTGCAGGAAGTGAATGATTTTTAAAAGAAATATTGCTCACAGAGATGCCTAGAGAAAGTCCCCTTTATTGCTTTATATTGTACTTTATCAACATTACCCATTGGATGAAAATTGCCAGAAAGATGTCTGCCTCATGGGAGCTAGTATAGCTGCAAAGGGGCATTTCACTTTAACTTCCTATTTTTCATCTGAATGTGGATGAAAGTAAACACACACAGAAAAAGGATTTTGACTTGTATAAGGTCAGAGACAAAGAAAGAGGAAGGGGCTTTGTGTGTCATATGCAGTGGTGGGCTAGGAAGCATTTGCAGAGGACTGCAGAGGTCATAATTGGAGAACGCAATGCTTAAGGAATGACTCATCAGTTCCCAGAATGGGCTTTGGTCTCCACCTCATAGCCACTCAAAGCCTATGATGCAGGATTTAGTTTTTGTTTTCTATGTCCAGGTAATAGAAGTGTTCCACTGTGATTTGAATTCAGTTTTCTGATTCATATAGTTTTCTAAATTTTTAATGGTCAGTCAACTAACTGGATGTATTAAAGACTAAATTCTATGGAACCAATGACAGAATATATACACACAATTTTGTAGGGAAGAATTCTCAAAGTGGGGTAAGGCACATTGAAGGGAATATTTGAGATGCAAAATGATCCAATAGTAAAGCATGAATAACTATCATAAATTCTATTCACATTTAATTTTACCTAATATAGCTTAAATTATTAAGCTTACTTAAATTTAATTTTTGACAACTATCCTAGAAGTCTATGTGAAGAAAATTTTAAGATTTCTAAAATAACAAATAGCTTCAATGTTTGAATTCACATATGAATTTCAAAGGCTTTTATTTATTTATATATAAATCTATACATTATTTAAATATGATATATATGTATATACACCTGCATACATATGCACAATTACATAATATAATTGAAATAGGGTTTTTTAGATGGCATAAGAAGATAATACATTATTTAACAGGATGGGCTACCTCTTACACAGGAGGTTCTCCACTTAAGCAGGAGAATCTAGATTTTAATCCTAAACTGTGCAATTTACAGTCTGCCACCTTGGGCAAGTAATTTTCTTCTCCTTCTATTTAAGTTCATTTCTTTCTTTATTATTTTTTTAAACTGTACTAGTAATATTTATATCACAGGACTATTTTGAGAATTAAGTGAAATGACATATACAGACATACTTAGCCTAATCCCCGGCCCATTAGTTAAGAAATAATAGATATATTGAGTCTGTCAGGCAAAAAAAAAAAAAAAATGTCTTAAACTGAGAAAATTTAATCATTAGTAGAGTACAGGTGAATTACTCAGCTGCTTCTAGGATTATGTTGACCATTGAACAGGAGGGCTGTGAGGTTCTATACACATCTAACACAGAGGCCACATAATTGTCTTTCAACTTCTTGGCAGCCACAATTACTCAAGGAGGACTGGATTAATCATTCTTTGACCTCAACTACAGAATCCTGGTTTGAAAAAAATAATTATATCACAACCGCAAAGGATATATATGAACATTGTATTACTAGATTTTGATGGCAAGATAGAATATGCCAAACAGAGGTTTCTCTAGAAAAGCCTGTGAATATAGTTACTTTCTTGGCCAAAGGATGCTTTGTTCGTGCTTCAGAATAAAATCAATTGACTAGTAAGTGGCTATAAATAGTGGCTGAATATTTGCAAGATTGATGCTATTTCTTTCTTTAAAATTTCTGTTTATCTTATGTGAAAGTGATAAAACACAAAGTACACCACATACTTACTCTATTTGAGGAAGAAACTTCCTGTTACCACCCTCTCCATCTCTCTATTTCTTTTTATATAGGAAAAGTGAGGTGACACTGTTTGCATGGTGCTAGCTCTTTCCATTGCTTAGACTAATGAAGTAGATGCCTAATCGGTTTCTCTGACTTACTACCAGATAGAGTTCTTTCCTTAAAGAAGTAGGCAACATAATTTTTGGAAACATGCACTCAGTTATCACTCCTTGCACACCATTGCACTACAGTAAAATTCAGAATTGTAACCACGGCCTACAAGGTTTTGCACAATTGGACTCTGCCCATTTCTGATATGATTTGGCACCTCTCTCTCATTCTTACTAATATCCCATAATTCACAGGCCATCTAAATCTCAAAAGTTATCCCCACCTTAAAGCTTTTGCTTCACTATGTTCTCTCCCTATAATTGTTCTCTCAGACTTCTTCCTTCTTGCATATTCCTATATATCAACTCAAATTCAGCTCCCCAGAGAAGTTTCCCTACCTAGACATACATTCTGAAGGAGCACTCCATATATTAACTTCCGTATTTTCATCAAAGCATTTATCATAATCTCAAATTATCTTTAGAATTTTTTAAGAGGTAGTTATTGTCTGATACCTATTATCCAAATAACCAAATACTTCCCTCATAAAAATGAAAGCTCCAATATTATAAGGAATATAAGTGTTTTTACCACTGGATCCCAAATACCACTGGTATTTCCACTGGATACCACAGTGTAGCACACAGGAAGAACCTGATGTATGATTATTGATTGAGTGAATGGGTGCCTTACTGAGGTAGGACAGGGGAGATAGGAAAATAGCCTTAGATAGGCTAGCCTAGAGAATCTAAAGACTAACTGCAGCTGCTTAAATTAAAAGAAAAATATTTTCCTTTTTTCTCCCACCTGCCGCTCTCTCTCAAATCTCTCAAATCTCCGAGAGAGAGATTTGAGAGAGAGAGAGAGAGAGAGAGAAATCATCAACCTGTATTTAAGGTATGAAACACTTCACACACACACACACACACACACACATACAAGTCCTATAATTTATGGATCATGAAGTAGGCTATTTGACAAGAAGCATGAGAGGAAAAAGAAAAAGAATCCATGCGTAAGGGGAAAGCTAGGAAAATCTTTAAAAAGAAGATGCAGGGTTATGATGGTTAATTTTAGGTATCATCTTTGGTGGGCCATGGATGCCCAGATTAAATATTGTTTCTGGATGTTCTCCTTGAAGGTATTTCTGGATGAGATTACTGTTTGAATCAGTGGCCCAGTAAAGTAGATTGACTTCCCTCATGTGGTTCTGAACAGAACAAAATGTGGAAGAAGGGAGAAATGATTCTGTTTTTCCTGCCTTACTTAGTGAGCTGGGACGTTTCCTCTTACCTTCTCTGGCCCTCAAACAAATTTAAACCATTGACCCCTGGTTCTCAAACATTCACACTTGGACTGAATTACACCACTGGCCCTCCTGGGTCTCCAGTCTGGAGACAGCAGATTGTGGGAATTCTCAGCCTGCATAAAGGTTCTGTTTCTCTGGAGAACCCTACCTAATGCAGAGTTAAAGTTATAAAGACTTCCGTATAATTATTTCAAAAGGATGGGGAAAAAATAATACAACTGTTGTAGTTGGTTAGAGTTTAGCTATTTATTTTTATAATGAAAATGATAGGAAAGGAGAGGAAAAATGTTCCAAACAACATTAATAAGATTTGCTGACAAAAACAAGGTAGATATGAATAAAAAAATAAATCAGAACTAATTTTTATTTATGAATGAGCTAAGTGAGGAGGATAATTTACTTATTGATGATACCTAAATACAGTAAGTAAAATAGAAAAGTCAAATAAAAAAAACAACAAAAAAAATGAATTTATGTAATATGCCACATACTTTCATATGTAATTTAAAATAAAATAATTTTAAGTTATAAGATGTAAAAGCTTCAGAAAATAAATTACTTGTTTTTCTGAAATAGGTAAGAGGAAGAAAAACTGGTTTTCATATGAAGTATTTCAAGAACATAAAATAGTCTTTAAACTCAATATACATTTAGACAATAGTCACCTGAACCTTATGCACTTAACAGAGTCCCTGTATACCAGAATTCAACAATTTGACAATTTATTGATGATTTATATGTAATAAACACACAGATACAGATGCATGAACTGAAAGAAAAAATTGTAAATTTAACCATTTTAATTAATTTTAACCATTTGTGTCATCAGTTTGCTATGCCAGCCTATGAAGCTGAAAGTGAAGAAAGTCACAGGACTGGACCTATTATTTTAATATAGTTAATTCAAAACTCAAAGTCTTCAGTCTTGCATATTGGCTGTTCTGACAGAAGGTAATTTAATTTGGTTGCTTTATTTGTTCCTAAATATTCTGAAATTATACATGTGCAAACACTTGGGATTATTGGCTGCTATTAATCTCATATGATATGAATACAAACACATGAACACAGACACAAACTCTCTCTCTCTCTCTCTCTCTCTCTCTCTTTCACTGTCACACACACACACACACACACACACACACACACACACACCCCAGGTAAAACCAAACTATAAAATCTTTCCTGGAACCCTGTCTCTTCCTTAGAGTCATTTAAATTTAACAATTTAACTAACATTATATTTTCTAAAGAAATAAGTCAATTCCAGTAGAGATTATATTCCCGATCATGTACTCAACATTAAATGCATCACAGTAATTACCAAGAGTATAACATGAAAACAAAAGTACAACCATAAACTCTGGCACTACATAAATCACTGGATATAGTTATTCTTGGCTCTGAAGCACACACACACACACACACACACACACAGAAGTCATTAGATTATACATGGCATCCACAGGCTAGTTTTATTAGATTTATGCTTTTTAAATCTCTGGTAATTCAACTAACAACATGTCACAATAGGGTTTGCTATAGTACTGGATGAATATTTCATACCAATGTGTTTCTTCATGTCCTTTGCCTACCACTACTCTGAATTTGGATCAGCTGGGTCAGAGACAAACTTTTCTTAATTATCATTCCTTTCTTATATTTTTACACCAACATTTGGGCTATGTTTATATCCCTTTGACCATTACTTCAACACTTTTGTCTCATGCTAAACGAAGAAGCTCTGGTTCCTGTAATGAAATCAATTTAGTTGTAATATGGAGAAAGGAAACATGTTTAATGACATCTCAGGGGTTACACACGGTGCCATGGCAGCTAGTTAAAATACACAACCAGACTCTCAAGTTGTTTTGGCTGTGTTACCAATCTCAAAGAGTTAACTCATTTATTTCTCCATGGGGACTTTTGAACTGAATGACTAGTGATTTAAAGACAAGTAAACACAACCTTTTTCATTTGTTAAAATTCCAAACAATTACTACATCATAGCATAGTGCTAGGCACTAAAAAAATATTTGACCCATGATTTGTAATTAATACATAATCAGACACAATCTACTGTGCTTTTTATATGTAACTGTGGTATTGGTACGTTTATGATAAATCTGGACATCTCTTTTTCTATAACACAGAAACAAACAGAATGTCTGTGCTAACCCATTCGATACGTGCAGTGTAGGTCATATTAAAATGAAATGAGTTTTTATCACTTCCCAACTGAACTCGTTACTCCATTAAGATAGATCAAATTGCTAATCTTGACAGAGATTGATTACCAATTAACTGTAGAATAAGCCAACAAAAATGAAGGGTTGGGAAATGCCTTGAAATTTACTGAGACATCTTTATTAAATACAGAAGTCTGCAGCATAAATACTGCAAACGAAATTGCTTTTGAAAAATGTTTTAGATGCCACATGAGGTGGTAATGGTATTCTGACAAAACAGAAAAATCTCAGTAGTTCTGTAGTGAAACTTAAGGGGATCTTCCAAAGAACCTACATAAACCATTCAATAGAATTTAGGTTTTCTGACACTCTTTCCTCTTGGCACATTGTGACACAGAGTTGCATCAAGTCAAATGAGTATCTCTTTTCCTATTGTCCTGGGCAACAAATAGCTGCCTTCTCCCTATCGTTTGTAGGTTTCTTTGTCAGGTTGCAAAGTCTAGCTTTTACAGCACTCCATTTTTTTTTTATGCCTGTGGTAGTCCTCAGATAACTAATATTTCTCTATACAAGTCTAATAAAGTTGGTGACAAGCATTAGGGTTAAATGTTTCCAAGACTTAATTTGTTTGAAGTTTTCCCACATGTGGCTTAGTAGACAGCTTCTGAAATGGCAGCTCCAGAGCTGATTGTTCAAATCCCAGGAGAAAGTTAGTGCAGCATCTGCAGCCTGAATTATGTTGGCTCCACCAAGCTCCCTGCCCTTTACAAAATGATTGTCTGATGTGTGGTTACTTGGTTTTTTATCAAATAAGTAGTTCTGCTTTCTGGAACCTTTCAAAATGGCAATGGGTCTCCGGAACCTAAAACCACCTAATAAATTGAAATTCCACAAATTGAAATTCCACCTTCATTCCAGGTTCTACAAAGCTCATGATTTTGTGTTTTTAGGTCCTAAAAATAGGAGCTTAAAAGCACAAAATATCTACATTCAAAGTAACTCTGAAAAGCTGAATGTGTATGAAGAAAATATTGGGAAGGATTCACCTAAAGTAAGCTGGTGCTAATGCTTCAGAAAGTCTTTCCTCTTTCTACTTGTCTGATGGATGCAAATCAAATTCCTTGACCTTAGGAGAGTGATCATAAAATGTAATCAAAGTTTCCAGATCGAAAGGTGCTTTAAATGGTTCAGTAGGCAGCTGCATCAATGCTATAAAGCATCGTGACTGCTAACATAGGTCATGTTTCAGGAAAACAAGATGAAAACCTTTTGCTTTTAAAAGAAATTTGGTCAAGTCCTAGGAAAAGAATGACAGCTATATTTATATGGCCTCCAACCCCAAGAAACACCAAGTAATTGCGAATTTTTAATGTGATTAACCTCCAGATTATTCTTGATATGTATATTTAAAAATTGGCTACAAGTACTATCGTAACATTTCAAAATGAGAAGTCTGAAAGGTTAGAATATCCAGTGACTTAACTCAAGGTTACAAACCAAATATTAGTATAGGTTTTTAAGTACTTGCATTTCTTCCTTGTAAAAAATTCAAAATATTTCCAGCATTGGGGAAAAAGGGTCTGTAAATGTACTTCTGAACAAAAAAAGCAATCCACAATGTGAAAAGCAATTAGTAGTATACTTGATGAATGTATAAATTCCGAATTACCAATTGCTTAAAAGATTATGAGAATGTGTTTACTACTTTGATGCTTCCTAACTGCATTTATTTAAAGCTGATGCATTTAATTTGGAATTCTTGTTTGAATAATTCTAGTCAGGTTGAAACGTGTGTGTGTGTGTGTGTGTGTGTGTGTGTGTGTGTTTATGATATTTGAAATAAGTTTATTAAATGCATTTATTGTATATATTTATTTACAACCACACTCCTCCCTACCTCCTACAAAATGTGAAGAATTATGCCAGAAAGAGACTAAATTACAGGTCATATTTTTAAATATTTTTCAAACTTTAATGGAAGAAAGTTTGTCATTTCCCAGGGGAAATATTATAATCCATCTAGTTTATTGAATGAGATACTGAAGGAACCTTATAACAGGGAACAGTGGTCAGATGTGGCAGTGAGGCCAATATTGGTTCTTTCCCAAGAAAGCAAAAGTGAAAGAATTCCTGTTGCTAGCCTCTTACCTATTATCAATTTAAATCAAGAAACCAACAATTTTTTTTTTGAGCACCACAACAAACCAGGAAATACAAGTTAAAAGCATAAAGAGAATTAGACAAGATTAGTGCCCTCAAAGAAAATAAATAGAAAAAGGTAATCAATTACAATGTACTCAAGTATTACAATGAGAAAAGAGATAATAGTGGCATGTACTGAATTAGCCCACCCACCGGTGTGCAAAATTTGTATGCTGAAGCCTAAATCCAATGTGACTTCATATGGAGAAAGGGTATTTCAAGAGGCAATTAAGCTTAAATGAGGTCACAAGTGTGATAGGGCTGGTGTCCTTACAGAATAGGAAGAGACACCAAAGATCTCTCTTTCCTCATACACAGAGTAAAGAAAGGCATGTGAGGACGCAGCAATTAGGCGGCTATTTGCAAGCCAGGGAGAGAGACTTAACCAGAAACCAACACCGATAGCACCTGATCTTGGACTTCTAGCCTCCAGAACTTAGAAAAAATAGATTTCTGTTGTTCAAGCCACCCCAAATGTGGTATCCTATTATGGTAACTGAAACCGCCTAATGATAGATAGATGATAGATAGATGGATAGACAGCCAGATATGAAAAAATAGAGCAAAGAATAAGTTCTTGCTACAGACACGGCCGAAAGCTGTAGAAAGGAAGAAACACTTGAATTAGGTCTTAAAAGATAAATTAGGAAGTCTGCCTAGTAAAATACTTTCCCTCTTACAATTTTGTTTACGTTCTTCTGAAAATAAGCAATTACCAAAAGTTATAACAAATGACCCTGCCGTGTCCTTTTTTATCAGTTTATTCCGATTTTACCTCATACTTTTTTCCATAAGTGTCAATGTCTTTCAAACTAAAACTATTCTTTCAGACCTAAACCTCCCATCAGTTTAAATGTTGAATTTCCCAGTACTGCTCTGCCTCTGATCTATACTTCCAGTGAAACATTGCTACTTTGGTCTTCTCTTGATTTATGGAAATTAATTATTCCAACCATTTTGGCACAACTAGTACCACCTCTAGTACTACTAATGACAAATGTAAACATATGGTACATTCTTTTTTCATGCACATTATTATATTTATTGCTTAAAACAATGTTCTCACACAAATGTCTTTAATCAGATTTCAAATAGGGAGAAAAAGTTTAGAGAGGTTAGGTGATTGGCTAAAGCGACTTGGTTATTATGTTCGGCTACTAGGACATGAAATAATTGCTAAATTTAGCGTTAATTTTTGGGGTGGATGGGTCAGTGGACATTTACTGTTTGGGAGCTAATGGTCAGCATCCATTCACATACCATACATTTTTCTAATAAGAGCCCACAATCTCCATTTGCAACAACTATCTCCAGTTCTCAATTTGCGTGTTCTGGATGGAAGGCAGCCTAGGCTTAGGTCAGTCAGTTCATTCCTTTACTTTAGCAACAGAGATCAGTTAAAAATGGCCACATGAGGCCCATTTGTTGTTAAACCAGGGTTTTTGTTAGGGTATCTTGAGGAAGTGCCTGTTCTCTTCCTCCACCCTTGAACCAAGAGGGAATAAAATGGAACCCTGTGGAATCATTTCATTACTATGTGCAGCATGAAAATACAACCAAATTAGGGAGGAAAGCCAAGCCAGGGAAGGGGACAGAAAAACCGTCCTGAAGACTTCATTTGACCAATGTAGACATTCATACCTGATTGTTTGCCATTTTATAATGTGCCACTATATCAACCGGGCTACTTTTAGTCATATGAAGCAACAAATTTTGTCTTTCTTGGTGAAGTCAGTCGGAGGTGATATTCATATTCATCATAACCTGAAATCCTAACTGAACAAGTTTTCCTCTAAAATAACTATCTGAAAGGCAATTTCTAGACCAACAGCTGTATTAATCTATGAATATGTATTCGAGTAATGAGCCTCCTTATGAAGTTGATATAGCAATTCATAACCATGAATACAGGGTTAGCATCTCAAAGCTGGGTCAAAAAACTGCTTGCTTAAGCAGGCATACATTAAGTAAAATATGGCCACCATAAGAGAGAAATACAGAATGAGATGCAACATAGTATACTCTAAAATTAGATTTTTAAATTACAATTGGAATATTTTGAAATGCAGAGGCAAAAAAAGAAACCAGTTGCTAAGATCTCAAGAAGAATAAATTGAGAAGCAAGTTTATTAAGGAGAAAATTAATAGTCAAATATTATAGAGTCAAAGTTTGAAAGAAACTGGCTTACTTCCTGTTGTAAGTGGCTACCAGAAGGGTTGTTTCATCCTTACACAAGAACTAGTTAAACTAGAGTCTCATTTTTCATGGTATATAGTGAGCAAACTAGAGACAAATAAGGTAGAGACTATTAAACAAAGGCTATTAAGAATATTCGAAGCTTCAAGTTACAGGAACCACAGAGGGCTCCTGGAGACTTACAATGTCTCCAAGGAAAGACCCCACTGAGAATAAAATGGCAGAGTCATCCTTGTATTGTCAGTATCTCTCCAAATAGTGGCACAAGAGTGACTCAGCAAAATTTTACTGACTAAATGAATAAATGATAAATGGGACAGAAGCTTCCATTTGTTTAGGACTTTTAAAGGAAAGATTATAGCATCTAATCTGGTCATTTCACCTAGAAGAAGGGGACATTTCTCCTAGAATAATTCAATCTAAAATTGAATACCCGTAGAAAGAAATTACAACATGGAAAGAGCAGTGACAAGAATGGCTATTTGTAAGTATTCATGTAATATTTTACATATACTCTCAGTTAAATCCCTAACATAATACCTTATGTGCATGTGTGATTTTTATTAAGAACACTCATACTATAGACTGAATTAGCTCTTCATTCCAAATAATTTGGTATGCCAGTCTATTTTGAATTACGTGAGGGAGGGAATTCCAGGTGCCAATGAGACGAGAAGGGTCAGAGAAATGCTGGTAGTCCAAGGACACAGTGTAATCATTACTTTAAGTCAAAGAAAGTTGAATGTGTGGATGTAGAGAAAAGAATCTTATTGAGAAAGTACAATGGCTAAAAACTGCCTGGTTTTGTTTGTTCAAAATAATAAATTAAAGAAAATATCTAACCCACCTGAAAAAACAAACAAACAGACAAACAAACAAACTGTTTTCAAGAACTTTATTTGGGCCATTTTCATACACACACATAATACTATGCTAATTTTAAATGAGTCTCAGTTTTTCACTTAAACATGCCAGCAGGAAGTCTACTTGGCAATACTTTCTTGAATGTTTTGCCAATTACTGTATGTACTTGAAAACAACAAAACTGCTTTCTATAAAAAGCATTATATAATTCAAACTTTTCAATGATCCAGAAGGGGTTCCACCTCAATTACTCTGAATGAGTCAAATTTACTGTATTCTTTCCTCATCAATTTTGAGTCCCACTCTTGTCTCAGTAAAGAATTCTAAAAACATTCAATCGAAGATGCTAAATTTTGTGAATATCTTTTATCTCACTGAACCATGCTTGGCAAATCCACTTGGTCTCCTCCACATGAGTCCTTCTGAACCATTCCTCCTTTTCTGGAACCCGAAGTAGATGGCCATCGCTGTCTTCTAGCATTGATAATGTACATTTATTAAGCACTAACAACATATTATAGACTTTAAGACACTGTTTCATTTAACCTTATACTTGATGTTATTCTTATTTGTAGGATTTTATTTATTTATTTTAGAGAGAGAGAAAGAGCAGGGACAAGCAGGGAGAGGGGCAGAGGGAGAGATAGGGGGAGAGAACCCTAAGCAGGCTCCATGCTTGGCACAGAGTGAGAAGCAGGGCTCGATCCCATAAGCCTGAGATCATGATCTGAGCTGAAATCAAGAGTTGGAAGCTTTGACTGAGCCACCCAGTTGTTCACCCCCTGCCACTGGTTGTTATTCTTACCCTCACATTACAGAGGAAGAAGCTGATAAGTAGAAGGATTAAGTAACTCCCCTGAGTCACACAATCAGTAAATGGGAGAGTTAGGATTCTACTGCAGGTCTACATGACTCTAAAATTGTACTCCAGAGTAGGAGGGTAGGGAAGGAGTAACAAATCCATGATGTTAGTCTGTTTTGGATGCTGTCATAAAATACTGCCAAGCATTGTTTCAGGCTGGGTGGTTTATAAACAACAGAAATTTATTTCTCACAGTTCTGGAAGCTGGGAAGGGAAGTCCAAGATCATGGCACCAGCATGTTTGTTATGCTGGTGTCTAGTGAAGACCTATTCCAGATTACAAACTATCTACTTCATGTTGTGTCCTCACAGGGCTAGGGAGCAATGTGGGATTTCTTTTTTAAGAACACTAATCCCCTGGGGCACCTGGATGACTCAGTGGTTGAGCATCTGCTTTTGGCTCAGGTCATGATCCCGGGATCCTGGGATCCAGTCCCTCATCAGGCTCCTCGCACCGAGTCTGCTCCTCTCTCTGCCTATGTCTCTGCCTATCTCAGTGTGTCTCTCATGAAAAAATAAATAAAATCTTAAAAAAAAGAACATTAATCCCAACATGGAGCCTCTACCCTCATGACCTAAGCATATCCCAACCTTCTCATACTATCACACTGGGTATTCAAATTTCAACATATAAATTTTGGAAGAACACAAATGTTCAGACCATAGCTTCCTCTACTTGTTTTTATAAAGTTTTATTGGAAAGGCACCATGCCCACTTGTTTGTTTGTTTGTTTGTTTGTTTGTTTTTGATTGCTGTTTTTGCACCATAAACTGCAGACTTGAGTACCTATAGCAGAGACCATATAACTCAACAAAATTGAAAACGTGTTCTATCTGTCCTTATACAGAAAAAAAAATGCCAATCCCTGTTCTAGCATCTGTATCATTAAGTATCCCCTCTCTACACTCAGTATCATCATTCAAACAATTTTTCCCCTAGTAGACACATTTCACTGGAATTCCAGCAGCGCTGAACAACCAGTCATTCATTCTATAAATAAATTTTAAAAAGTAATTTGGGACAATCCCCATCTAATTCTGGAAAGTCTATAATTTTGAAGATATGAGTGCACCTTTGAGCAATTCACATGATTTAGTTTACTTTTCTTTAGTATGTTTTTCCAAGTCTGATTAAATTTCATATTAGGGACCAAAGAAATTAGTTTAAGCATAATCTACTTAGCACTGTAAAATGGTAAATCATAACTATAGTGTAGAAGACATAGTCTGGGACATCACCCGTGAATGGATGATACACATCAATATACTGTCAGATTCTCATTTGGAATTTTTCAAATAGTGGTTTCACAATAGATAAAATATACAATATTCTAACTGTTTTTTTTTTCTGAATGCTAGATGAAGCCAGAGTGATCTCAGGGCAGTGACAGCTGAAGTAGGACTCAAGACCACAGAGAAGGACTGAGCTGGGTTGAGATGGGTTATTTAGAAGGCTGTTAAATGTATGTGGTATAAATGGATGTTTGGACCGTCAATGGAAAAAAGCTATTTTACAAAGTTTAAATAAGAACTGTAGTAAAGAGATGTTCCCAAAGCATCCTGTAGGTGAGAAATGAAACTTTCCATCCTATAGAGTAAGAGAGTTTTATGTCTTGCCAACAGTCATTCCATTTGCTCTTTTAGTGGTAACCCTTGTTCCATTTTCAATAAAGTCTTAATTTTCAAGAAAGTTTCCATTTTGAAATTCATTTTTCCACATGTATTTAATTAACAAATTTATTTAAAATCTATTGGGAAATTGCAAGCTTCACTATTGATCTGTTAAAGAAAAAAAAAAGGCACTGATGCAATACAAGCAACTGTTTTCTCAAGCCAAAATTGATTGAGAGCGTCCCCTGTATAAAAATGAAATGCATTTCTGTGGATGCACTGACGCTTCACCATCTGTCCAACATCTCAGATTTACTCTCCCAGATAACTTCATATTTCACCCTGAAGTCCCTAAAGAAACATCACTTTAAACAGGGCCACATGGAAAAATACACTTCAATAACATTTGAAGGTCTTGCGTTTAGCTGCAAGGGCCTCTAACCTAAATGACTGATGTGCCTAGAGAGAAGCTCCATTTGAAGTTATGGAAATGGAGATGAGCAAATGCAAGGGATGGAATGTATAAAAAACCAAATGATGGCCGTAAAAGACATAGGGATTTACAGATAAGGCCAAAAGATGCTGGCAGCCATCTATCAGTCTGCCTTGATGAAATAGGTATTGGAAATTAACTCGGGAACCCTATGAATTACATTCAATCCATGCTCTGGGCTAAGCACTTGTCAATTTCAGCTGCTATTGCAACCTATTACTTACAGACTACATGGCTGGCAAGCTAATAGCACTGGATACTGTTAAAGAAAATAGAGAATAAACTGAATGTAGCAAGGCTTGTCACTGACAGAGCGTGCCTTTCTCAAGTCCTGGGTGAACATTCAAAGCCTGGACTGTTTACTTGCTCCCAGTGAGCACTTAACCTCACATATCATCGTGTCTATGAAGAAGAGTCTTCCTGAAGGATTAGTCACCCATCAGCCAGATATCTGGGAACTTTTGCTAGCGTTTTCAAAGCCTGCGAGAAATGCTTGGAATTTGAATGTTTTTAAACTTGTCAACTTCTACAGTTGCCTTCTGAAGTGAGACAGATGCTATCGTTGACAACTGACCATCACTTTCAGACAAGGCCAGTCCTACTGCTTTATGCTATATTCCTTTTAATCATCAGTTGGCTCCTTGCTTACCCATGCAACATCTAATTCTTACACTTAAGGGCAAATTAGGGCAGAGGTTTGAGTTTGTACTACAAAACATGTATGTCTCCGCTTCCCATAGACTCCCTATGTCTCTGAGTAGCTTCAGTCTTATCTCATAAGAAACAGGAAGATGCATCTGTACGACAAAATCTTTCTTTAAGATGAGTTGCACGAGTGCTCTGAAACTATATTGTATTTTTCAACTGATAAGCTTGTCTAACATTGAAATATTTTAATAAGCAAGCACATTCAGAGTAAATGTCAGCCAGAGCGATCTTCTGACTAACAGATGCTAGTGGGTATAGAGAGGGGGAGAGGGACGTAAAAGCACTGAAAAATCAAGCAAGGCCAAATTAGAACAAATGTTTGTCAAGTAAAAAGGGCAGCTCTTCATCTGATGGAAGGAGTTTAATTAGAAAAGTCACAGAGAGAAGCTGTCTCAAAAGTACTGGTCCCATTCTCTTCAGATAAGCTAATGAACCTCATTGAACTTTGCAGAGAAACGCTGAACCAATAATACAAGAAAGAAAGAATTCACAAAATGTGCTGCTGTGCCTCTTACATTCAAGAGGGTCAATTGCTTATGCCACCTCCAGGTCATAATAGAGAAGTACTGTGGCAATCTGCCTTCTGATTCTCCTTCTGAGTGGTCAAGTGGGTAAATGGATCAGAAGGAAATATGATTTAAATATGCCCCCTTTTAATAACAATAAAAGACATTTATTATTAGGCAGTGAATTATAAAATATGAATCACATATTTTATGTACCAAGTCACCTACAAATTTATATTCTACACTGATTGTGGTCTAATTCTATCTCTGGTGATTTTCTCCTCCCTGGTAGTAACTATAACAAAAATCTATTAAAGGACATGTTTCCTTTTTTTTCTTTTTTTCGTATCAGTCAAAGTCATCTTGGATGTATAAAGAGTATTATAAGCAAGAATTTTGTGACAATGACTGTATAAGAAAGACACAAACGCCAGAGGAAGCTGGATAGGGAAAAATTGAAGTCGTTTACAAATAACACTAAAAGAAGACTCTAAACTCTTCTGATTGTTTAATGCTTCAGTGCCTTTGTTTGTCAGTTTTATTTTCCTTACTGGTTAGCCTTTTGCAGAGAATTCATGTCTGGTATTGAACTCCTTGAGAGAGTAATAAAGCACATACAGAATAGAGTAGCATGTGGAATTAAATTGCAAAATGCTTATGGTGGAGCTTTCCCGATACGGGACATTTACCAACTACCTTTAGGAAAGCTCCTGTTGTTATCCGACACAAGCAAATGCAGGTGCTATACATTAAACATATCAGTCAAATGCTTCCTCCAATCCCCTCGCCATCTCATGAGAGAAACCTAAAAGCAAACCCCAAGTTGTAATACATTGCAAAAAAAAAAAATCCTGAAATTAACAGGCATCATTGTCATTTTCAAAAGTATGAAATACACACACACACACACACACACACACACACAACACACTCCAGAGAATCCTAATCAGGAAGAAACTGGGATATTGTATTCTATTATGTTTCACATTTTCCTGTTGGCATGGGAAAAAATCATGTTAAAATTTTTATGAATTTTCTGACTTAAAACCAGAAAGCACACAATATTTAAATACAAGCATGCTTATTTTGCCTTTTGTGGGGAAGACGGTATCAGAAGAGAGAATCATGATCAAATCTCATCAGATTTGCCTAGAATTTAATTTTTGGTTATGAATCCATACATCTGATACCCTCCAGATATTAAATGGAATTATCCTCAACTACTTGTTCCTAGGGTAGGAAACTAAACTTGGGAGCAACACAGATTTTGAGGCTAGACATACAGTACACTGGAGTTAAGGAATCAGCATGTGTGATCTTTCTTGATAGCATGAAGTCATCTTTTTAGAAATACCATTGTCCTGAGGCATGAGGGCGGAAGTTTGGCAGTGGAGATTGAAGGCATTGGGAACAAATATCATCTATTTATGGGATTATTGCAGAATTGTAGTGTGGCTAAGGAGTTTGAATCAACAGCTATACTAAGCTTGTTCTGCAATATTACCCACTCTCTAGATAAGATAGAAAATAGATGAAGTAACTCTAAGTGGGAAAGCAAACAGCTTCAGCTACTTCCCACTTGTGACATTATGTGAATTTTTTAGTAGGTTTAATTTATTATTTGTGAAATGGTAACTTACTTAGGTGGTTTACTTACTTAGAAACCATGCTGCACAAAGCAAAGGCTGTTTCAATAATTATTGTGTGTAAGAACTAAAAACAATCAGGTCACTTATTCTAGATCCTAATATAAACGAGTGAACATGTGTACTCCTTGATAGTAGTTATTCTTACATTTTGCATACAGCCTTTTTTCAATTCATGGCTAAATGTAATCATGAAATAACTCACTGGATCTTAGCATTGGAAGGGAGCTTAAAGAGCACTTAATCCAACCTTTTAAGTAGTGAAGGATTTTTTCTAAATGATTTCTGATGGATATACAACAACTCTTATTGGAAATTTCTAAGGAAAGGAGCTCACTCAAGATTAACTGAATCTTGATGTTAGAAGGAATTGAGCAAGTAATTTGTCTAACCACTCTCAAATTTTTAAATCCTCTCTACAATAGCTTTGACACTGACCTTCATTCATTAATTCAAAAAATATTATTTGAATATGACTACATTAATTTCTTCATACACTCTTTGCTCACTACTTCAAGAAATAGTATATAACCTGTTTTAAACATTCAAGTCTTAGATTCGGGGAATATAATAGCAAAATAAGGTAGGACTGATTCTTTCTCTTATGGAATATACTTACACAGGAGAACATACCTTATAGATATAAAACTGTAACTTAGTTAATATGCTATGAAAAATAAGTACAAATAACTAATATTTTAAAGAGGGCTTCCCTAAAGATGTGATTTTTGAGATCCAAAAACAAGAAACTCAGACTGGCCATCCTCTCTAGCAATTGGGAAATAGTACCTGTGTTAAGCTGGTACTTCTCTTTTAATTACAACTTTATAGTTCAACAAGAGAAAGCTTAAACTTCTTGTTAAAAATAATTTCTATCCTTATTCACCCCTTAAACGTCAGTCACCAAGCTAATAACTTTGTATAAAATGATCCAATTTCATCTCCCCAATAACTCTAGAGGGAGTTATTATATTGCCTCTTTACAAATGAGAAAACAGATATTCAAAGATTTTGGATACCTCTTCAGGTTCACATTGCTTAGAAATCAATAAGCCAGAAGTGAAACCCAATCCTCTAAGGTTACATACACATTATACACATTGTAGAGTTTGAAAACAGCTTTAATATCCACCTGTAGACTTCCTCTGTCTACAATGAACTCTCTTAGTTTCCCTTCATTATGCTTCATTTCACTGATTTTTATAATTGTCACCACCCTTGTGTTTTTTTTTTTCTTCTCATTTAAACAATGAGAATTGATTGCAAACTCTAGGTAGAGTTTAACAAGCATGGTGTAAAGTGAATCACAATTGCTTTTTGTATATACATTCCCTTTAAGTTATAATTCAGATTACTTTTCTAGTAGTCATCTCACTTTTTGAATCACATTAAATATTCTGTCAGCTAAAATCTTTGTCTAATTCTTAATACACTGTGATACTAAGCTGCGACCCTTCCTTCCTGTACATTCATATTAGTTGCATAAGACAGTTATTTGATTCTAAGGCATTTGACAATTTTACTAAGTTTTTCCTTATGTCAGGAAAAATATGTCTCTTTGTACATGCCAATCATTAATCTACTTCTCTGTGGTCAAACATATCCATCCAAATGACCACTTGACAGTGAGGACAATATAAGATAGCATTTTTGTAACAGTGAAATATGTGTCTTCTCTAAATTACTTCATTTTACCTTCCATTATGTAGTAAGAACTATGGGTTATCCCTATGAAATAACTGGAGCTTCAAGAGATTGAGTAACTAAGGTCCCAGAACTAGTAACTGCCTGAGCTAGAATATAAAATGCCTCCTACAGGGACACCTGGGTGGCTCAGTGGTTGGGCATCTGCCTTTGGCTCAGGGTGTGATCCCGAGGTCCTGGGATCAAGTCCAACCTCAGGCTCCCTCCCTGCAAGGAGCCTGCTTCTCTCTCTGCCTGTGTCTCTGTCTCTCTCTGTGTGCCTCTTGTTAATAAATAAATGTTTTAAAATGAAATATATAAAATAAAATAAGATAAAATAAAATGTCTCCTATGGCTCACTGATAGATATGTAAATACAGCCACCATGCCTACCTTTAGTTTTCCATTCTTCTATTTCTTCACTAAACATTCACTGAATATAAGAGAAACATAAACCACAATATATATATCCTCCATAACATATTCAAGTAAGGAAAACACATTCCCAGAAATAAAATGTGATTTAATGCCATGCTAGGTATTATATAATGAAAGGCCAGAGAGTGAATATTCTAAAGTAGACTAGAATCAAGACACTTTGCCTTCCTGTATGAGGTATCTTCTGAATTGGGTTCTGAAAGATGAGTGAAAGTCATCACCTCAGAAATGGAAAGTTTGGGAAATATCAAGTCATATACACCCAAAGGCCAGGTGGGCAGGACTCTATTTGTGAAGGGCTTTTTGCTCAATATCAGAAATACAGAATATAAAAAGAAGTACAAGTGGAGAAGGAAACAGATGCTAGGTCATAAAATACTTGATATGCCATGCTAAGGAGTTTGGACTTTATCATGAAAGCTATGGGAGTCATTATAAGATTTCGAAGCAAGAAAAAGACATGATTAGATTTGCATTTTAGAAAGCTCACTCTGGCAGCAGTGTAAATAATGGATTAGAGGAAAGTAAAACTAGAAGGAAGCTATCCAGCCAGGAGGCTGTTACAGGAATCCAAACAAGACAGGGTGAGGGCTTAAATTAAGGTAGCAATAGTGAGGATATTAAAAGACAGAATCATAACTCAAGCAATAGTTTGCAGGTAGATTCAACATGATGACTTTTTGGCTGGATGAAGGAAATAAAAAACACACAAGATTACCCCTGATTTTTGATATGGGCACTGGTATCAATTGAAAATAGCCAGAGACAAAGATATTCAGATTTAGAATGAAGAGATAAGTTTGTTTTTTTTAACATTTTGGGAAAAGGTGCTTGTGAGACACCTGAATGAATCTGTTTGGGGGCAAAGGATATTTGCCTGTAGTTCAAGGTGAGCTTGGAGATGACCAACATACAAGTAGATGAAGACATGACTGGATACAAATGCTTACACTAAGTACATCAAGTGATAAGAGAAAGCCAAGTACAAACGTAAGGGAAGAGACACATATAAAGGACTAACGTGAGACATCAAGAGAGCTGGAAGACAAGCAGTAATGTATTTAGTCACAGAAGTCTAAGATGAAAAGTGTTTTAAGACAAAAAGTCCTCTATCAATGGTGTCAAAGACATCTGAGAGGTCAAAATAAAGTTTAAAAATTCTCCTTGACTGGAATTTCACTGGAAGGCTAAGAAGAATACTCTCAAAGGCCAGGGAGTAAATGAGAAATAAATGAATCACATATCCAAAAAAAAAAAAAAAAAGAATCACATAGATTTAGCAATTATTTTGAGAAGTTTTTCTATGACAAAATATTAGACGGGCAGGGGAAAAAATGGGATAGGGTAACATTGCCTGGGTGGTGTTTCTTTGCTTTTTGTTTGTTTGTTTGTTTTCTTTTGTTTCGGAATCATAACATGAGAGAATGGATTTACATGCTATAGAACCAAAAAAGCATTTATGGTGATGGTTGAGATACCGAGGAGCTCACATATTTGAGGTCTATCTTATCCTATGAAGAAGATGGAGAAGTCATCTCTTGAGAATGAGGGCTATTGGGAATTTAAAGGGCTAGTGGGAAAGAAAATAGTGAATACTAATAACCTATGTGGGAACAAAGTACACTGGGTGACATTGCAAAGGTTTTCCAGTGGAGGTTAAAGACCAAGAATTGGTGGTGACCCAAACGATACTTTTTTGGAATGATTTCCAGCAACCTCTATCAATTTAGAGAGAAGGTACTGAGGAAGCAGCGTATTTGATTGTTTTAAAAATGGGCTCCTGGAAGTTAGATAAAAATTAAAAAAGAAAAAAAAGAGAGAGAGAGAGAGGAAAGAGAAAGCAGGTCAAGGAATGTGTCGATTAATCCACTGGACAAATATTGGTAAGAACCAGATGTATGCCGAGGGGCAAGGCTGGTCTTTGAGGATGTACTTCGCAATAAGGTAGACACGGCCTCAAGTTATCTGACCTTGAAGTCTAACATAAATAGGGAAGGTCATATATTTAATCCTCTGTTTCTGTAGGCAGTACTTACTACCGAACTAGTATGAGTAATATCACGTATTTATAACTTTAATGAAGTTTTATTATTTGACTTCTCACCTTTGAATTTTATAGATGTATTTTATTTTAGAGATAGAGAGAGTACATGGTGGGGGGGGGGGGGGAGGAGGGGCAGAAGGAAAGAAGCTGACTCCCCCGTGACCACAGCCCTACATGGGGCTCAATCCTATACTGGGAGATCACAACCTGAGCTGAAACCAAATGAGTCAGTCATGTAACTGAATGAGCCACCTAGGTTCCCCAATGAACAATATATTTATTTTTCCTCCTATAAAAATTAAGGTTATCATCTTATTATTGTATTAAAATCACAGTATTTTTTCTTCACTTCAGGTCCATTCTTCAAAGTCAGCAACTTACAATTTTTATGTTATTTGTGCTTTCATGCTGACATCTTCAGAAGTCATAATTCTTATGGGTCCGGGAGGCTTTCTCAGGTTTCTAACATATACAGAAAAGATTATGTTTGTCCTCAGAGTAGTTCACTTCTTTGGGTGGCTCTGTAACATGAGCTGTCTGCTTAAGATCTGTAACCATCAGCCAGGTCATGATCTCAGAGTTGTGAGATCGAGCCCCATGTTGGGCTCCATGCTCAGCAGGGAGTCTGCTTGAAGATTTTTCCCCTGTCCCTCTGTTTCTACCCCTCCTCCGGCTCACACATTCTTTTCTCTCTCTCAAATAAATAAATCAATCTTTTTTTTTTTTTTTTTTTTTTTGTAAAGATCTGTAGCCATGAGAGGGAGAAAAAAATAGAGAAGTTTTGCATTACAAGAGTGTCCCTCTCATTGTCCCTTTTATTTTCAGATATTCTAAGAGAGGATATTTCTTTTCTAAGAAAGAAAACATTTCTTTAATTTTCTGTCTATAAAATTAGGAATCTTGAGACCAGATGCCATTTAAAATCCTTTGAAAAAAAAAAGGAAAAAAAAAGAAAAGAAAAAAAAAATAAAATAAAATCCTTTGAAATAAGCTGAAATACAAGTAAATAAGATCGTCATTATAAAAGGTAACATGGAAATTCAACTGATAGCTTAAAGATATTAAATCAGGGGCAAACTTTTGTTTGATTGTAATAATGTTACTAAATTGCCTTGTCTTTCTTAGGATTTTCCCATTAGCAACTTAGAGGGAAATTTTCACTTTACAAATATCCTGTAAAATCATGAGGTAAGTGAGAATTGCATTATATCTGACCAGGGTAGCAATTCCTGCCTGAAAATGAAAACAAAACAAAACAAAAAAACAACAAAGCAAAAGCTACCAGAGATATAGTTTTGCTCAAAGAGAGTATTTAGAATATTCAAATAATTTTTTACAAACCTATTTCACTCAATATTTTTGGAATAAATTCTAAGTCTAGGACCCCAGGTTACTCGGGTATAAAGGAGAAAAATTCACTGAACATTGTAACAATTAAATTTTTCATTATATTATTTAATAAGACATTTATACTAAGAGCACGATAGTATGTGAATAAAAAAAAGTATTTTGGCATAGAGTAGGGAACCAGAAATTCTGACTAAAGGAATATCAACATCTTAGAAATTTCCCTCTCAAAGCTCAATGAGGAAGAATGGTTTGGGGCCCTCTAGCCCTTAGGGGTTTAGGATGCGTAGGGGAAGAGTTGGAGTGTGCTGATGAAATTCATGTTTTAGTCAGCAAACCCTGTCACATAACATAGGACCAGAACTGATGTGATTTGCTGGTGTCTGTGCTTTCCTGTATAGAGCAGTTCATTTCTTTACATTTTCACTCTTTCTCTTTTCCAGTTCCTTAATCACCCATCTCTGGCCAAAATACATGTGTGAAAAGTTTTATTTCCCTGTCTTTATTTTCATGCTCTTTTCATGTAATCATGTATTTGCACCATTTTTTCTAAACATCCATACATGTGCAAGGACATTTTAGAGAGTGAGAAGTTACCACTCTGCACATGTTTGCCATTATAGTTATTTCTCAATATATCCAAATGATATTTACTAATTAATCTTAGAGAGTTCAAGTGCCCACACACTCCTAGATTTTACAACACATACGCCACAGACCCAAACACATCAGTAAAATTGAGTAAATTGTGTAGATAGGTAGCATTTGTTGCTGCAACCAGAGGTTCTAATATTCACTCTTGCTATTTACTGGAACTCTCAAAAATATTCTATGTTGAAGACATTAATAACAACATATTAAAAGCACCGAGTTTTACTAATAAAGATGTCCAGCCAAGTCAATCACAAATGGAAGGAAAAAAATTGTAAATTCCATCTGTTAGAGTACAGTCACTTATCTTCTTGAAAATCACATTGCTAATTGCTCATTGGAAATCTTTCATTAAAGGGGCTGCAGAAGGACACCCATTTATTACAAAGGTTTAGGTGAAGAATCAATTTGTAATTCAGTTATTGATAAGGAGCAAGTGTTTTAGGGCACTAGAATGGTTATGAAGCAGAAATAGAGTGCCATTTTGTAGCAAATACATCAGAAGAAATGTCAGTCCAAGGAGTATTCAGAAATAGGCACAAGAGTTTGCAAGTCACAGGAACTAGCAAAGAAATATTTGACCCAGTATGCCAGGAACACCTGGCTGTGCCACATCTTTAGGGAGAGGGTTAGTATTAATAAGAAAATATTTAATTCTCAACACTATATAATGCTGCATAGATCTGTTAGCAGATTAGGCAGGCCTGCTTTGTGAAAATAAGCTGTGATCTGATCAACTATACAACAATAAGCAGAATAAATATGTTAACCATTAGTATGATGACAAATGCTATTTGTTTTATAAAAACCAAGTAAGTGACACTTGGGTAATTTGAAACTATCCATCAAAATTCTCAGAAATTTTCTATGATGTGCACTTAAAAAGGCTTAAAATCTGGGATGAGGAGACTCACAACATGCTTTAAAGGTCTCTATGCATGCAAGTTAGAGACAGTAAGAATTTTTAAAAAAGGAGGGTTATATAGAGAAAACCATGGTCACTGTACTTTCACTTGGCACCTTAAGTTTGCTTAATCTGTCGTACAATTATACTAACAATATGTATTACTTTTGTCAGTGCTTATTAAATATCAAGTATTATGTTATGTGTTTTACAACACCTTTATTTTATATCATTTTTATAGCAGCTTCATGGCTGTTATTTTTGTTGTTGTTGAGTTTGTTTTGGTTTTTCAAATTTTTATTTAAATTTTACTTAGTTAACATATAGGGTAATATTGGTTTCAGGAGTAGAGTTTAGTGATTCATCACTTACACACAACACCCAGTGCTTATCACAAGTGCCCTCCCTTAATGCCTGACTCCCCAGTTAGCCCATCTCCCATCTGAACATTATTGCATTGCTGAAACAGATGGAGTCAGAGGGTCTGAGAAGTGGAGTAACTTTCTCATAATTACAGAGCTACAGGAAGCTACAACCAAACTATAAACCTACATCTTGTCGAAATCTCTGCAATATTTTCTCTAAATAGTATCTTAAACCTTTGGACATCTGAGTAGAATTCTAAATAAACAAGAGATTTGGAGCCAGGCTCCGGTTTCAGATGTAAGCATATTTGAATATAAGGCGAACCTTAGACAACTGAATTAAACTTTTAAAATCTCAGTTTCTTCATCTGAAAAATTACTATAATTGTAAATAACTGAATAAATGTCTGTGATTATTAAATAAAATTATTTGCATATTGGCATGGTGCTGGCAGGCAGTCAGAACTCAGTCCATGTTGCTGGTATTCATCATCATCATCTTCTTCATCATTTGTCAGCCTCAGTGTAGGTGTCAAAGCTCTATTATGTTGTTGTTTATTGTTATTTCCTTAATTATACTTTATCATACCTGAACAAAATCTTTGATTTCATCATTTATTATGTGTGATTTTTGGCAAAGTATTATGAACTACCTTTTCCTCCTCTGGAACAACCAGGTATGTCAGTGCGTTGTTTGACACAGGACACTTTACTTATATATATAAAAGTACTTTGTAAGTCAGGCTATAAAACATAGGGATTGGAATCAAATTTTTAAACAAAACCACCATCTTTTCATAAGCTGTAACAGACACTACTAACCAGTCAGTACCCTCCAACTTTGCAAAGTTATCCCAGAATCCTTTTTCACCAGAGTGTTCCAGAGCCATTAAAATTAGTTCAAGTTTGCATGGAAAATAAAACTTGTCACCTTCCTGCCCTCTAGTTTTACTCAGTGTTCACAGGCAAATTCATATGTACCTTCCTAACTACTGAATTCAGTTAACTGAATAAATAGATGTTGATTGATCCAGGGTTTCTACATACCTACAGTAAAAAATAAATCAAATTATCATAACTATAATGTTGTGTAGTCCTCTAAATTCACTGTCTGAAGTATATCTTTTTTTGGGGGGGGGGATGATAGAGAGCGTGAGTGGAGGAGGGAGGCAGATGGAGAGGGAGAGAAAATCCCAAGCAAGCTCCATGCCGAGTGTGAAGCTTGACCTCACAACCCTGAAATCATGACTTGAGCCGAAATCAAGAGTCGGAGACTTAACTGACTGAGCCACCCAGGAGCCGCTCTGTTAAAGACATTAAAGATATTAAAGAAGGAGTCATATTTAATTTTAATTCTATTCTACTTAGCAAAAATCATATGATAAACATCTAAGTTGAATTTCATCAATTCTCCTGAATTGCTGTAGGAACAGCTGACTGAGTTCATGATTACACTTATTAAATATTTTAAATATTCTGATCAATATATTTTTATGTTGCCTAACTTAAGAGCACTCTATTCTCTGCCACCTTCTAGCCACTAATTCAGGTTCAAGCTACCACCACCAAGTGTTTCTAATTATTATTTGTTTACTTGTCTTGGAGAAAGAATAAGGCATCAGAAAGAGAAGAAGATATCTTCAAATACATTTTTATATCATTCTTGCCCACTGTGTAGATGAAAAAAAAAAAAACATTTTGGGTAGAACATAGGCATATACTTTAAAAAAAACTGATGACTCTGCCATTTACTCCTAGAAAAAACGATCTTAGAAGAAAATTGTGAGCTTTAGCGTCACAGGTTATAATCTCAGCCTCCATACTTTGCAGCCATGTGATTTCACAAGTCATTGAATGTACTTGAAATACAGTCATTAAATATGTGAATGATTATATAAAGAAAGTAGCTAGCACTTTGCTTCTTGTCTGGTAGGAATTTTGCAAATGTCATTTCCTTCTTCTCTTCTGTCCATTCATCTTTACAAATTGCAAACTCTCTGATTAGTGGTAGGTTTGGTGCAACCCCAGAATTGTGGTGGAGAAAGCTGAGTAATTTACCCAGTCTCATATTTTCACTTCTCATGTTTTTCTTATGTCTGCCTGCAACTTGATCATTTGCCTCTGTTCCCACTCTAGTGTTCAATTCATCTGATGAAGAACTGGTTTACCTCCTTCTCTTTGGAGGAATCAGGGAGAAAAATAGTATCCATTCAGAACTTCTTGTGACAAAAAAAAGAAGAAAGAAAGAAAGAAAGAAAGAAAGAAAGAAAGAAAGAAAGAAAGAAAGAAAGAAAAAGAAAGAAAGAAAGAAAGAAAGAAAGAAAGAAAGAAAGAAAGAAAGAAAGAAAGAAAGAAAAAGAACTTCTTGTGTCATAAGTATTTCACATGCATTATGGTATCACAGTTACATATGGGCCATATAAAGTAGATACTATCATCCTAGTTTTGCAGGAAAAACACTGAGGTACAAATAATTTATGCAGTATGTCTTCACTGGTAGAGACGATGAAAAAAATTCAAATTTCTGTTTGCCATTACAAAATTTATGTACTTTGGATTAACCTTCCCCCAAACTATAATTTTCTTCTTTGTAATGGCTTAGAAAGCCACATTTCTACATTCAACCCACCAGAGAGCAGTGAGCAACAGTTGGTGCAGGCTGTAGGGAAAGATGAGGCTTATGAGGAGTCCCTGCTTTTGCAAGAATTCTTGCCTAAGGCTATCTTTTCTGATTGTACTATCTTTAATTCTAAACCAATGATTAGCTTCTTCCATAACCATGATCTTACTGGACTACAAACCACTTTTGCAAGCCTCCAGATAAATGCTGCAAGCTCTTATTACCCACTGAGAATTCCTCAATAGTCAATTTGATTCTTTCCCTTTGATACCAAGCAATTGATGGAAAGCAAAGAACATGATTCTGTCCCTGAAGAAAATTCCAAGAGATAGTTACGTAAATAATAGAAAATAAAAGGGGTGTCAGTGAAATAAGTATTTTATCTCTACTAGTCAATACTTTGAAAAAGCTAGAACAATTTATATTTGACAAGGTAGACACATTTGACTACGAAAAGTCAGTCCGACTGTATACACACACACACGCAACAAATATATTTATCACTATCCTTTTGTGAACTTTGTATGTTGGCTGTATAAGAATGCAAACTTTATGTATGACAAGAAAACACTTGTTCTGTCATTATACATTTTCTTTACCCTTAACCTAATGAAAAAAAAAAGGAACTAATGGTGCTTTATTATTTACCTTAAAGAAATACTGAGGATTAATTAGATGTGCATGAAGTAATCTGAGCTCCTTGGAAAAACGGCAATAATAAATAATATTTCAATGGGAAAAATTAATATGCACATAATGTGCATATATTAACTATATTCATATAGATTCCATTTCTGTTATATGTGCATGTATATTAAATGGGTATTTATACATATGTATTTAACTTTTTCCTCACTAACACATATATATTTGCTTTTTCATCTATTTACTTGTTTATAAAAGTGAAAATATTTCAAGAAAGTAAAGTTCTTTATGGATTTTGCAACTCTTCTAGGAAATATCCATTTAAAATGTCTGGAATGTGTGTTAAGAACAAGAAATGACTTTACAGTTCCTTGAGAAGAAAAGCAATTTCACAGTGCACAAAATGGCTTAGAGTAATACGGATGTTTTTTTCACTGTATTCTTAATTAAGAAAGATTGACACCTGTGAAGGTTTCAAGCCAAATAAAAATCCCAGATTTTAATTAGCTTCTCTAATGGTTATGTTTTCCTGCTAGAAGACATTTGCAAATCTACCAATTTCTCAGGGAGAGTAGTAGAACATAAATAATATTAATAATTATATTTATTACTTCCATAAGTGTCATGGTCTGCAGTGATGCAGAGATGGCACCAGATTAAATAATTAAATATGTTACAGTGGCTTTTGGCTTCTTCTCCTCCATCTTTATAACCTGCCTTTTTAGCTGTCAGTATTGAATACCTGACTGCCACCCACCATCCCTGACCTTTTGTACCTATAAACAGGCCTCTGGGTATTTTCACCCTCTTACTGCCATGCCCCATCTACGTCATTTTCCACAGACAGTGACCCAGTTCGGGGAGTTTCTAGCCTCCTTTGTACAACAAAACTACAAATACCGCCTTCCATTACTACTTGCTAAAAAGCTCAGAATATTGATAAAGTGACCTTCGCTAAATTGAGATATTATACAGAAATACAAGGTATTTTTTTTTTTACTCATTTCATTAGTAGTGGAATACTGCATAACAGGTTTCTTTTCCACAAGGGGTATTCCTATTTTAACAGGGAAAAAGTGTTAACTCAAATAATAAATCATTGATAGTGGGATTTTAAGTAGTATTTTTCAGCTAGGAATAGGTGAGGTGATATTCAAACCTCATTTGATAGGTGACAATCTACTTTATTTTAATGTATAACATTTCTGAAAAATAGCTGAGGGAATAAATATCAATCATTTATTATATCATGAATCTCTGAGAAAATATATGACTAATTGTAGGGTAAAATATTGAGATAAATCAATATGCATACATGTATCTTTTCACACGAGTGTCTGCATAACTGTGTCTATGCAGACTATCCATATGTATGCAGACACATGCACACATACACTTATACATCTCTACATTTATTTTGGCCCCAATCTGTTCATTATTTTCAACCATTTACGTTCTACAGCAAGTCAATTACATTGACTACAGGATGATTTAATTAAGTCATTGTATTGGCTAAAAATAGCAACCAAGGCCAGTTTTCTCACATTGTCTAAACTCAGTTATTATGTTTATAGGATTATTAAACTTCTATGGATATATAAAGGGGTTATCTGTATATAAATTCTACAAATTGGTTGAGATTATTTGACAAATACATTATCATTTGAAAACTTTCTTTAAATGGGATTTCAGACATTCACTTGAAAGAATAAGAGATTAATAAAATTAAAATTAATTAAAGAGAAGATTATTAAATAACATATGTGTTAAAAATTCAGAACAGTTAACTAGTCAATGAATGTGTGTCATTTGAGACATTCTAATACATAGCATGTAATTCTTTGGTTAAGAAGCACAAACAATTTTTAAAAATCCAATGTCGAAATATAATTTAAAATAAAATAAATGAAACCGTCTTAGAATATATTGCGTATTTGAGGTGGCATAATTTTAATGTGTTGGACCCTTTTGTTCCTCTTCTTTAAAAGACTCAGTAGACTTTCAGAGGGATAATTTCAGAGCATCTTTGGGCATCGGTATATTCAAAAAAGATGCATAAAAGCTATTAATTGAGTGAATAGATGTTAGTTTGTAATTAAATTTACAAAAATTCAGTCTTACACATTGAGGAGCTTAGTGTTAAACTTAGAAAATTGTGGGAAGCTCACATTTTCTGGAACACAGGAATTAAGATATTTCACCTAATTTCCACACCTAGAATTATAGCTTAATTTACAATTTAAGGGCAACCCTGGTGGCCCAGCGGTTCAGCGCCACCTTTGTCCAGGGGAATTATCCTGGAGTCCCGGGAGTGAGTCCCACATCGGGCTCCCTGCATGGAGCCTGCTTCTTTCTCTGCCTATGTCTCTGCCTCTGTGTGTGTGTGTGTGTGTGTCTCTCATGAATAAATAAATAAAATTTAAAAAAAAATTACAACTTAATATAGAATTCCATACAACCTTGTCAAACTTCCCGCAAATTTGCCTCTTACTGCCTATAAGTCCACTATTAGGGATTTGCTTCTTTATCTCTAGTAAACAATAAAAAATAATATAGAAGTGACATTCAAAAAATAACATTAAAAAGTGACATTCACTTCACCAACAAGAGATACAGAGGTGCAAAAATTATTCCATTTTTATACATGTTACTATATAGAATGGGAAGCAGAACAGACACTTCAAAAACTAGTAGGTGTATTATATATTAGATATGGTGATTTGAAAAGAGAAACAATGGGGGCTGGAATAAGAGCTGTCAGCTGGGTGATGTGTTGAAATTTTAGAGAGATTTGTCAGGGGAGGCATCACTAAAAGAAAGTGATACACAGCAAAGAATTAAAGGAGATGATCAATGAATCATGTGAATATCTAGGAGAATAAATTTCCAGATAGCAAAAGCAATACGGAAAAGTCTGCAGCAAAACTAAACTGAGTGTGCATCAGAAGTGTGGTAGAAGGGATTACAGTGGTAACCAGAGTGAGAAGGATTTTTATAAACCATAGTAAAGACTTTGATTTGGAATCCAATTGAATTGGGGAACCATTTGAGATTTTAAAAAGGAAAGTGAAATCTAACTTGTATTTTAATAGTATGACTCCAATTGCCATGTCGAAAATACAGTTATGAGAGGGACAGAAAAGAAAGCACGGAGCTCAGGGAGGAGTCTTGGCAATAATCCATTAAGAGATTATGGTGCTTAAACTAAAATGGTTGGGTTGCTGATTTGAAAAGGATCAATAATAACTTCACAGACTCTGACCTGAGCATTTCAAAGAGGTTTCCATCAACTGATAAGAAGAATGTTAATTTTATGGAGGGACGAATATTAAGACTTTAGTTTTATACAAGACAATTGTCAGATATTTTATGAATCATTCAGATAGAGATTTGTATAGGCTATAGTGTTTCATAAATTCAGGGCAAGGTCTAGACTACAAACACACATTTGTTATTTATCTATAGATAGATGTTATTTAGAATCATGAGACTGAATGAGATCATTACTAAACAAGGTTTCAATAAAGAAAATGAAAGTTTTAAGGACAGAGCCTTGGGACATTCCAATTTTAAGGGCTTGGGGATCTGAAGAGAAACTTGTAAAAATGAGTAGGAAGAGGAGAACCAAAAGGATAATGTGAAATCTAAATGAATAAAAAGTTTCAAAGGGAGACAATGATTGACTTTGCTAAATGCTATTGAGAAATCAGGAATATGATGAGTGGATTTAGTACATGGAGATTATTGATGACCTTGATAAAATAAGTTTTTATGGAGATGCACTGAGGAAATCCTTTTGCAATTGGATTTATGAAAGAATGAGAATGTAATGAGAGGAATTATAGACTGCCAACTTTTAAAGAAAGTTTTACCATATGGGGAGTAGAGTAGTGAATGGGGATAGGGGTAATGGCACCAAAGCAGGATCTTTTGTGTTGTTGTTTTTATTGTTTGAATGAAAAAAAGCATCCTGTTGTCGTTTGATGGAATCATCTTGTTAAAAAAAAAAAAAAAAGGATCGAATGTTGGTATAATAAAGAAGAGAATTAAAAGACCTATGTTCTTCATTGTGTGGGCAGGGCTAGGATTTATTATAAGGGTCTTCATTTGCCTATAGAAACTTGAAGGAAGGGGATCCCAGGGTGGCTCAACGGTTTAGTGCCTGCCTTTGGCCCAGGTCATGATCCTGGAGTCCCGAGATCGAGTCCCACATCAGGCTCCCTGCATGGAGCCTGCTTCTCCCTCTGCTTGTGTCTCTGCTTCTCTCTTTCTCTGTCTCTGTCTCTCTCTCTGTGTCTCTCATGAATAAATAAATAAAATATTAAAAAAAGAAACTGGAAGGAAGTCAAAGTACAGATAGTGGCAGATGACTAGATGGTGGAGAGAGACATCTGTGGAAGTTTTCTTCTGATTCCTTTATTTTCTCAATGAATAAGCAGACTCATCAGCTGAGCATTAAAAGGGGGGGTAGGGAAGTGGAGCTTGGGGAACAGAGTAGAAATTGTGAAGTAATCCTTAGGATAGTGAGAGCCTACACGGAGAAGAGAGATGTACTGGTTGTATCTGTGAGGGTTAAGGACCTACTTGAGATTAGTGATCATAAATTTAATGTGAGTACAGTAAGCATTACTGTGTGATTTTTTTCCAGGCACATTCAGCTGCATGAGTACAAACTCTGGGTTAACAGAAATGTGGATTTAACCCATGATAGAGTTTGACTATGCCAAAGATAGGTCAGAAATTTTTAGAGGTTGAAGATGAAAAAAAGTGAACTAGAGGGGGGTAAAAGGCTGGAAGTCTAATAACTATGAGTGAAACTGAGATTAAGAAAGTGTTATGGTTATTTATAGTGATATATTCCAGATACAACCATGGAAACAAGGAGCCTAACCAATTGGAGGACAGAGTCATTGAAGGATATTGTTCAACCACCTGAGAATCTATTACAGAGTTAAGATGGGATTGTTTTTGTGAATAATGAAATTATAAAGAGCTGAGTTAGGAGTAGTGTTGGAAAGAGTAAGCCAAAACCTGAAATACTTGAAAAATGATGGTGTATGGTCTGTTATAAGAATAGGTCATTGGCTTTGTCTAATGATATGAAATGTAAAGCTTGGGCACTTTAGGGAAGAAAGAGTGAAGATCTGAATGGGGCTATAAGTAATGGAGACTTCTACCCCACTGCTAGGCCCAGTAATATGAATTACATATATGAAGAAACTCCAGCCAGTTGGGAAGGGCACTGGAGAAATGAGTCCCAGAAGATAAACAAGTTTCAATTAAAGCAAGATGGTAAAGGAATCAGAGAAGAAGTTAAAAATATAGGTCACAAAGAGGATATACAATGAACTCCGCATCCCAGAGGGCAGAGGGAAAGGTTTAAGATGAAGAGGGATGGGAGAGGGGGACATAATAGAAGAATTAATTGTGAGGCACTGAATTGAGAAATTAGGGCTTCTTGTGTTGATCAATTTAAAAATCTTGGAAAGTGGGTGTGGTAAAATAAGATATATGTTTAGTCTTTGACCCTGGTTTCTGGCACAGAGCTCCTCAAATTCTTAGAATTTCCTGATAGGAATATATTTTGTCATTCATAAGGAGACCTTTCAAGCTTATTCTAAAACGGTGAATTAAGGTGCTTGCTTCTGGATGGACTCAGGATTGGGCTGGTCATGAGAAAGACCAAGTGATAAGACAAAACTTTCAGCCTACCCAAAGACCTCCCCCTTCAAGGGAAAGGGGATACGGAATAACATATATATAAACTCTTGAAAAACAAGATGTGATGAACTTCCAAGTTGATTGAACATCTCCATGCCAGAGGGTGGTGCACCCCAGTTGTGTAGGAAGAGAAACTCTTGCATCCAGGACCTTTCCAGACCTCATCCGACATATATCTTCATTGGTATCCTTTATAATATCCTTTGTAATAAATTAGTAAATATAAATAAATGCTTTTCTGAGTTCTGCAATCTGTTGCAGCAAATTAATCAAACCTAAGGAAGGTGTCATGGGAAGGTCTTAACTGTAGCTCATGGGTCCGAAGTGCAGTTGACAATCTGGATTTGTGATTGGCATCTGAAAGGCAGTGGCAGTCCTGCAGAACTGCGCTTAACCCGTTGGTTCTAATGTTATCTCCGGGTTAGATACTGTCAGAATTGAGTTCTGTTGTAGGATACTCAGTCAGTGTCCACAGTGAATTGAAGAACAGCAGCTTGGCGGTGTTGGAAAAATACATGGGTGAGTCTCAGAGTTTAATGGGAGATGATGATGGTCATGAGTTTATTCAGTAAAAATGAATGAATGAATGAATGAATGAATGAATGAATAAATAAGAAATAAGAAAAAAGGCTGGCCAACAACCTCATTTCTACCTGCCAGTGAACAATGATGCTAGGAAAGGAGGGTCTCACATCGAGAACTCTTGCTCTCTTATGACTCCTTCTTTAAGAAGGATATAATTACAATGAGGTTAAGATTAAGCACTTTTTTTTGCATTCAGTGAAATGACATGGATGTTTGAAGACAAACGAAGAGGTCTTTGCTGACAATCTTGATAGGGTAAACATTTTTGGAAGGCTAAGGAAAATTGATGCAGTTTAGTTTCTATATGTTGCATATTTAAAAACCAAGGTTCAAAAAAAAAAAAAAAAAAAAAACAAGGTTCATTACATCATGGTGTTTAAGATTTGGCAGACTTTCCTCTGAGGTTGGTATATTACACCGAACTAACAAGAAATATTGTTCAGTTCTCATATAAATAAAGGCAGTGACTATATTTGTATAATTATGTTATATAGTGAGTAGAAAAAATGACATGCAAAAGGAAAGTGTCATGAGGAAAATCTCGAAGTAAAGTAAATTTTGCTTTATTAACTAGTGTTAAAGTTTTAGGATAAAATTCTACATGGTAAGAGTAAGAACTTCAATGATATCAAATCAAAATCAAATACCATGAGAAAGCAAGTAATTTCTCAAACCTATTATTTTTTTTTTCTGCTGATGTTTTGTTTGTTTTTGCCAACAGTGTTGTGGACCATATCAACATCTGAGGTCTTTTTAGAAGCATCCAATGTGTGTCCAAACACATACTCATATAAATTACAGTAATGAAAGTATCCTCTAATATACATTCTGCATCTTGTTTTTTTCCCTGCTTAATAATAAATAACATATATTAGGTATCTTTCATGTTTTCCTCTATTAATTTCATGGGTTATGTTTTGCCCTTATTTTATCTCTATATCACTGAGTCACATATATTTTTATAAACCCATGCACAAGGAGGTGAGGAAACTGACTTGTTTTTCTAAATGGCTAACCAACTGCCCCTATATAACTTGCTGAGCTGCCACTATTGTCTCACTTATATTCAAATGCCTCGATTGTCTTGTATTAATTTTACATTCACATGTTACACATTACTAAGACCAATTCTTTCAATTATCATAGTTTTATAATATTTCTAAAGTACTTGGCAATATCGTCTCATCTTCATTACTGTTACAGAATTTTTCTGGTTGACTTATATGACCTTATTTTTCTGTAGGATGATTTGTGTAATTTTATCAAAAAAAGGTTGTTTCTGAGCATTTTTAATTATTGGAGTGAATAACCCATTTAAGATAATTTTTGAATCACAAGAGAATGCTATTTAGAGAGAATGAGAAAATAAAATGATGGTGATGATGAGTTCATATTCCCCAAATTAGTGGAAGTATAGCATAGTAAAGCAAGGAGAAACTGGCAAAGGGGAATTACAAGAAGTTCTGCTGAGAACCCTAACAGAAACATTTCAGAATCTTTTCAATATTATAGAATTTATTAAACTTTCTAGTATTTGATTTTAACTGCTTGGACAATAAGAAGATAACTTTTTTAAAGTTTTCATCCTCTACACAAAGGACCCACAAAAGTGGATAATAAGGAATGGGTTAATTAGAAAGAAAAAAAAACAAATTAGTAAGAAATAAAGGAATTAACAACAATAATTCATAATGATGTTATGACATTTCTGTAGTTTTAATATAAAAGTTATACATTTGCTAGTTACTACTATTTAAATATGGTTCCCTTTTTTCCTCTCCCATTTTATATGCAGGAGCAGTGCCTGAGATGAGTTTCAATAGTTTCTCAAGTTGCCTTCAAAGATATCCGCAATTTCTTTCTGCTTTTGTAAAAAATGGAAGTCAAACTAGAAGAATATACAGGGTGTGATAAATTGATATATTTTTCATTACTTGAAAACGTGGACGATTTTCACTCCTATATATTTAGCTGTTTTGGCTTTGAACCTTTGCACTTCAATCAAAGTGCAATTCTGAAGGAAGACTGTGTCTTAAGTTTTATTGAAGACTCAGCTATGTTTTCTTTTGCACTGACTTCACCAGAACTAAATATTCTGGCAGAGAAAACTCACTGCTTGCGACCATTTTACCTACTGTCCTTTAGTCTAACTGCTTATCAATCCTTATTAACCTTATCTTTAATCTGTAAATAAATGGGGAATGCCTACAGATGAGGTGGATTCAATAATAAATACCACTTTGATTAATCTAATAAATAAATAGATAAAAAATAAATAGAGAAGAAGCTGGAGAGAAAACTGGAAACAAATATACTTCTGTTATCAGCATCTACTATAGTTAGCTCCAAGATAGAAAACAAAGGAGAATATTTTATGACAAGAGGCAACATTTCAGACTGAAAGATGTTAGACATTTTAGCTGTGCCCTTGAGAGGGAATAGATGTGTGTGACATATGTGTAATTACTCAATTATCAGTGTTTCTGTGTGTGTGCATGCACGCGTGTGAATACTGAATAGTTCGTATCTTAATATATTATGTCTTAAAGTTTTAAATGACGCAGTAAGTCTCTATGTGGTGCATACCTATGGAATCAGTGAAATCATGTCATAAATATTACTATGATCTCTAATAATCAGCTACATGTTGGGTAATTGCGTTTAGGTTTAGAAATATCAAATTATGGGGCCATTTGCTATATTTCTAATGTGAAAGGCTCAGGGGAATCTATAAATACTCTAAACTCATACTTGCCATGGAAAAATTTTACTTGTCGCTGAATTATTACTTGGCCTCTGAAAATCATTATCATCATTTGGCTCCCTTGGAGAGATAATTTACCTCATATGGACAAGCACTTTCCTCCCAAGAGGGAGTAGTTTTACTAGCCTGGGTCTCATAGGATCAGAAATACTTTTAATTGTTTCTCTAGTGCTGATAGCTTCTTTCAACTGGTAAGAGGACTAATCATCTTATGCAAATACCAAGCCAATGAAATAATATGATGTTTGTATTCAAAGCAATTAGGTTGCCATTTTAATTTCTGTTCTGTACTCATAAATTCCAATAAGAAACCCTGAAACATCATTTGTGATTTTTTTTATTGGACTTCTAATTAGTAGAATGCATTTAGAGTATTTTTGAAGATTTTGTAAATATATTACATATAATATACACAGTCCTATATATCCTATATATTATATATTAGAAAAATTATAAAGTTTAATATCTTAGCTTCTTTATACCTTAACTTCTGAGAATGGACTCAAAATACACAGAATTTTAAATGACTTATTTTTAAATGTCATTTTGTTTAGGAACATAATAAATAACAATAAAATGACCAACCATATTTATCTCTTGACTGTGTATCCCATTTTCTTTTTCTGGACTGTAGCTAAGTAGGCCTGTGCAAGGCTGCTAGATTACTGATTACACACATCTCGCCAATGGGTCCCCATACACAGACATAGACACACACTCACATGTACATGCACACACACTCACAGATTCTGAAGTATTTCATTTTATTTTATTTTTAGTCTTCCCAGTGGTCTGGTACTCATTTCTATATAAAATGTACTCTCTAAATCACTCTGGACCTCTACCTTGGGCAGTTTTATGCATCCTAAATAAAGACAGCAGGGCTGTGGCCATCCCCAAAGAACAATGTTCTTATTTCAGGATGCAGACGCCAAGCAACAGGAGTCCTGAAGCTGCATCTGACTCGAGCTTGTCAAGCTTTACAAGCTGTTATTTTCCTTGCCTCTTCACTGTCCTAGGGACTGCCTGATTGTCCTCTTGAAGCTTTCGCCATTGATTCCTGTTTCCTTACTGTGATGCTCTTCCTGGGAGATAGAGAGGCTGTACAGATTGTTCTAATGAGGGTAATGCACTCAGCTCTTACAGAGATGTGTGGTGACCAGGGAGGAAGCGTCAGAGATGCCCAAGTGATTTGTTTAATCTGCTTTTTCTATTAATCTAGATGCTGCACGCCCCATTCCCTTGAGAGGTTTACAGTAGTGACAGGCTGTCGGTGTTTGGGACTGGCAGATTTGTATTTATAGAGCCCTGGTTTCAGGGGTGAAGGGAAGACTCTACCCTTTCATTACCTTTTCCCTGAAACATTAAGACAGAAGGAAGAAAATGGTGTTTTAGATGTGTGATGCTTCTCAGAAAAGTGACACTTGTCTACAATGTCCCATTTGGGGTAGCCCACATTCCATTCCATAGATTTCATATCACTTAAAGTCATTGCATTTTTTCCCCGAATTTTGTGGGGGGAAAGAACGTATTACAGGGAAACAGAGAGAAACTGAGGGAGAAACTAAAAGTGAGAAAAGGAGGGATGGTTTCTTAAGTGGAAAAGAAAATTCCTTTAACACAAGTTACAGTACTACCGAATATGCTGCGGCACTTGAGATGCAGATTCAAGTCCTGTTTTATTTATTTTAAAGCATTACAGATGCACTCGAAAGACAAGCCATCAGTCAGCAATGACAGAGAACATGAAAATGTATAAGAATAAATTGGGCTTTAATTTTTCTTGACTAACTATAGACATTTATCATAACTAACACTTATAATAGCATAGTACTCTCCCCCACCCTCTATTTGGTAATCTCATCTATTTTGTTATGTGTCTTAAACCTAATTAGAAAGCAGCAGTCCTGGCTGGGATAAAATGACAATATTTCTTTTGACCAATATTGGTGAAACCCACTGCAATTAAAGTTATGGCACAAGTTTATGCAAAAACAGTGCAATATTTTTGCTAAATAGTGTGTGAAGTCCTCCTACTTGTGATACCTAATTACTGGTGTCATGCTTGTAACAGCGACATCTGTGCACACTCAACACTCTAATGGGCAGCTCCTACAGGACTAATGCATTTTAATTGATGGTGTTTAGCGTGGCTTTTGGTTTTTCTCTCTTATGAGAAGCTATGCCCTTCTGCTCTCTTGTCCCCAAATGAGCTGGCTCTCTGCTGGGGAACTCACAGTACAGATGGTCAACAAAAGGTGAAGATTGCCAGGACTCTGGCTATCTGTCCCTTTCAGCCAAGATAAAATCTGAATTACTAATCAGCTTCCTTCTGCCCCCACACTCACTCTTACTCTTAGCCAAGCTGTTTACATTTGGACTTAATGCTAATCTCTCTTTGTCAAATGGCTTTATCAAGTCCTATTTGATTTGAAACACACCTTCCTAACTAGCAAATCAGGACTGGACCATTCCAGTCCCTTAGCACCAGCAGTTCATTTCAAATACAAATTGTTCTTTCCTTGGGGAGAGAGCTAAAGCCTGGTTAAATTTCATCTCTGGTATCATCTGAAATGGGAAGAAAAAGTACTCGAACACAATAGAACTAAATGGAAGATCACGTGTGCTTCACGAATCTGGATAGTGCACCCTCTATAGAATTGTTATCAATGTTATTATTATGTTTAGCTCTTCACAAATATCATATTTGGACTCAGAGTTTTCTGAGCAATGTAGCCTTAGTTCTACTTTGATAAGAAGTCAGTTACATAGTAAAGAATAAATGGAATGATACACACCTTTCACTGCATTGACCTCATAATTCTTATATCATTCTTTGTTACTAAAGGAACCATTTAAAAAATAATTTGCAACAGTTCAACACATAGGTTGCAGTTGTAAAGAAAAACTCTACAAAACAGTGTTTAACTCCCGGGGTCTACTGTGCTCAAAGCTTCTGATGCTGGAGGCCTGAAGGACACAAGAGGGTCAATCCCAGTTTGGAAGTGGGCAGGAAAATTGGCTACCCCCTGCTGACCAATTAACAAAGTCTATTTGCTGAGTTTTTTTTGTTTTGTTTTGTTTTGTGATTTTATTTATTTATTCATGAGAGACACAGAGAGAGGCAGAGAGAGAAGCAGGCCCCCTTAGGGAGCCCGATATGGGACTCGGTCCCAGGACTCCAGGATCACACCCTGAGCCCAAGGCAGATGCTCAACCGCTGAGCCACCCAGGGGTCCCTATTTCCTTAGATTTAAAGTCGGCTAGTTTTGGGTCTGCCTGTGTGGCCACCCAGAGGAAAGTGTCACAAAGTTCTAATGAAATGCTGTTAATTTTGAGTGATATTCAGTGCATTCTTCTTTCTGCATTTGGGGGAAAAAGAGAGATTAAATTTCATTCCCTTAAATCATGATCTTAGTCTGGTTTCTAGGCAACCACAACAACAGAATGAGAAAAAAAAAAATAGAGTCTTTGGAAGATTGGTTTTATTTTTCCTGAATAAAATACATGTTTTTGCCTGTCAATCAGGTTTTTTTTTTGTTTTTGTATTGCATATTGTGTCATGGGATATTTCTAAATCTAAGCTTCAAATTAAGAAAAAAATCACTCAAGGTAAATGCTATGTGCTGCTATTAACTTTATGCTCTAAGAAAGATACCCTCTTTTAATGCTACTTAACGAGATTCAGATGGTGAATTCTGTACATATTAAAAAGTAGATATTCTGACAGATACATGTAAGACTGTCCTTCCCTGGTATAAAAAACCAAAATGATAAAAGTGGTGTTGCACAAGTAAGCAGAAGAATAAAACTAAAGCAATGAAGCAGATGCTTCAATATAAACACACTTAATAATGTTGAAAGGTATTGCAGAGGTGCACACATAGTCTGCCAGAAAGCAGCACTCACATTGGCTGCTATAGCAAAATACTACATATCGGTGGCTCAAATAATAGACCTGGAGAATTCCCTCTGGAGGATGGAAATCCTAGATCTGAGCACTGCCTGATTTGACTTTTGGTGAGGGCGATTCTTGTCTTCCAGAAGGACATTCTCTCCCAGAGTTCTCATAGTGTGGAGAGGAAGAATTAGCTCTCTGGTTTCTCTCTTTCTCTCTTCTACTAGATTTTATTTACTTATTTGACAGAGAAATAGAGAGAAAGAGAGAGAGTGCATGCAAGCAGAGGGGAGCAGCAGAGGGAGAGAGAGAAGCGGACTCCCTGCTGAGCAGGGAGCTAGATCCCATGATCTTGGGATCATAACCTGAGCTGAAGACAGACATTTAACTGACTGAACCACCCAGGAGCCTCTCTCTGGTCTTTACTTATAAAGGCATTAAGCCCCTCATGAGGATCCCATACTTATGAATTCATTTAAGCCTAATTACTTCCAAAGACCACACCTCCAAACACCATCACATTGCTGGGTTAGGGCTTTGATGTATGAATTTGGGGGGATACATTCAGTCCATAAAGTCCTCAATACTTCCATGTTTACTGTTATTTTGCACTTTAATTTTATGTTAACTGGTTTAGTCATCAGAACAACATTTTCACAAGAATTATTACGTCATATTACAGGCAGGGAAATTCAAGTTCAGTTTGATACTTAATTAACTTGTCCAAGTTTCTACTATTATTAAGGGCCAGGATTTTTTTTTTTTTTTTTTACTTTGGATCTTCAGATTTCTGAATCATATATTAGCTATGTAAAAACCTTAAAATATTAAAAATCAAAGGCAAACTATACTGATGTCCTAGCTAGTACTCTAGTGTTAGTCACAAAATAAAGGTTTCTGAATGGATGAATGAATAAGCTCCTCCACCTCATGAGAAAGCATAAATCATACCAGATGCAATTCAACTCTTCAGTTCAACACTAGGGATACAGATATAAGTAAGCACCCTTGGCAGAGTTCACACAGGGGACAATGAACAGAGACAGATATTATAATTTTCACCTTATATCCTGAAGTTTATGGTAGTGCATATTATATTATGGAACCAAAAGGAAGGTAGGTCAAAGTAGAGAAGATGTAACTTGAGGGAGGTACCTTAGTCAAGCAAAGCTTTTCGTGAGATGCCAAAATTCAGCCTTGATTTCAGGATCTTATCTAATATCAAAACAATGGTGTTAGAAAGCATTCATTAACCATGAAAAACATGATGCACATCAAACTCTGAATGTAATTGTATTCCAACAATATTGATGTAAAGGAATTTTTTCTTAGGTCTTTTGTAGAATAGAAGAGTATCCTGAACCAAGCATGGAAGTATCTCTCAATTTTCTTATCCATGCAATAGAGAAAAATATTTTCACATTGTAGGGGATAAATGAGAACATGTGAATATTCCAGTAAAGGAATGATATCCCATCTTTTTCAAATATATCCTTTTTTCTTTAATGTTTGTTTTTTGTTTTTGTTTTTAAAGATTTATTTATTTTAGAGACCGAGTGAGCGAGTAGGGAGAGGGGCTGAGAGAGAATCTTTCAAGCAGACTCCCCACTGAACATGGAGCCATGCATGAGGTTCGATCTCATGACCCTGAGATCATGATAAAATCAAGAGTTAAAATCTATCAAGAGTCAAATGCTTAACCAACTGAGCCATCCAGGTGCCCCTATTTTTTTTTTATTTTTTTTTCAGGTGCCCCTATTTTATTTTGTTTTTAAGTAAGCCTATGCCCAGGGTGGGGCTTGAGCTCATGACCTAGAAATCAAAAGTCACATGCTCTATGACTGAACCAATCAGGTATCCCTTGAACATATCCTTAAATTGAACTCTTAAAGTTCTGAATAGTCGTTTGCTATTTCTGCTTCTTGAAATGTCTTCTATTTCCTTCATGTCAAGGAAATAATAATTATTATATGACATTTTCCTGATGCTCACCAATTGTCTGTGATCTGACCATCAATTCCATAATATTTATGTAGAAATGTAAAAAATTCAATGAATATATGTTTTGATTATTATTACATTTTATTGCTCAAATTAGTTTTGATTAAATAAGAATCTGCAATATATGTATTTCATAAACATGAAAGTTAAGCTTAGTTGACCTTTTAATATGCTAACATCTGTAATTGTAGAAGGAAGCATACCAAGTTAGGAACCAGTAACTACATTAGCATATTAGCAATGAAAGAGTTGTTATTTTACTTTTTTTTAAAGATTTTTTTCATTTATTTGAGAGAGAGAACATGCACATGTGAGAGCAGGGGGAGAAGCAAAGGGAAATGGAAAGGTAGAGAATTTCAAGCAGAATCCCCACTGAGCACAGATCCCAAAGGGCCTGATCACTACCATGAGATCATGACCTGAGCTGAAATCCAGATTGGACATTTAACCATCTGAGTCACTCTAGTATCCCCAAAAAGGTATTATTTTAGGCATGATATCCTATTGCAAAGACTCACTTGAAAAGTCTGAAGTTTGGCTCAAAATTTTAACTCATTGATGGGGCCAAAATACCAATTGAATGTAGTCTAATCAACTCCAGGATACTAGAAAACAAATTAAGTCATATTAAAAAAAGAGAGAAGCAAAGAGAAAGTAACAGCTTAGGTACATATTCTGGCTTCTGAGAAATAAAGAAAATGTTTGTGGTACACTTTGAAAGGCTATATTGTTATTGTTTATTGCTATACCTCTACCATGGAATCACTAGAAAGTAGGGTTTGCTTTTTCCCCCACATCAACTAACACACTGCAAAATTTCTCAGTGATGATTTAAGTCATTATTTATAGTTTATAATTACAATAAACTGTTATTACCAATATTACAGATCAAAAATAGCAATGCATCATTACTATTCACTCAATAAATAATTATTCACTCCTTCCCCCCGCTGGATTAGGTTAAAATATAAGTAGGTTAAAAACTATTTCAAAATTTTTATGTAAAAAAATTCATATTTACGGAAAGGTTGAAAACTGAGGAGGGCACTTGATGGGATGAGCACTGGATGTTACACTATATGTTGGCAAATTGAATATTTTTTAAAAATTGGGATCCCTGGGTGGCGCAGCGGTTTGGCGCCTGCCTTTGGCCCAGGGCGCGATCCTGGAGACCCAGGATCGAATCCCACGTCAGGCTCCCGGTGCATGGAGCCTGCTTCTCCCTCCGCCCGTGTCTCTGCCTCTCTCTCTCTCTCTGTGACTATCATAAATAAATAAAAAATTAAAAAAAAATCAAAAACTTTAAAAAAAAATGTAAAAAAACAAAATAAATAAATAAATAAAATAAGCAAGCCAAAAAATATAATAATCCCAAGTAAACCCATCATTTATATTTAACCTTTGTAAAAATTTTATCACAGAGGATTCAAATAAAATCATAAATGAAAGAGGAGAAATAACAACCAACACCACAGAAATACAAAGGATTGTAAGAGAAAATTATGAAAAATTATATGCCAACAAATTGGACAATCTAGGATAAATGGATAAATTTCTAGCAACATAATAACCTCCCACAAGTGAATCAGGGAATGATAGAAAATTTGATTAGAGCAATTACTAGCAATGAAACTGAATCGGTAATCAATAAGTCCCAACAAACAAAAGTCTAGGACAGATGGCTTCACAGGGGAATCCTACCAAACATTTAAAGAAGAGTTAAAACCTATTATTTTCAAACTATTCCCCAAAAAATGGAACTGAAAGAAAACTTCCAAACGCATTCTATGAGGCCAGCATTACCATGATTCCAAAACCAGACAAAGATTCTACAAAAAAGGAGAACTATGGGCCAATGTCCCTGATAAACACAGATGCCAACTCCTCAACAAAATACTAGCAAATCAACAGTACATTAAAGAATCATTCACTATGATCAAGAGGGATTTGTTCCTGGGTTGCAAGGGTGATTGAGTATTCACAAATCAATTGACAGGATACACCACATTAACAAAAGAAAAGAACCATATGATCCTCTCAATAGATGCAGAAAAAGCATTTAACGAAATACAGCATCCATTCTTTTTTTTTTTTTTTTTAAATTTCATGTATTTGTTCATGAGAGACACACACACACAGAGAGAGAGGTAGAGACATGGGCAGAGGGAGAAGCAGGCTCCATGCAGGGTGCTTGACGTGGGATGGGATCCCGGGTCTCCAGGACCACGACCTCGGCCAAAGGTGGTGCTAAACCGCTGAGCCACCTGGGCTGCCCACAGCATCCATTCTTGATAAAAACCTTCAACAAAGTAGGTGTCGATGAAACATAAAGGCCATATATGAAAGACTCGCAGCTAATATCATCCTCAATGGGGAGAAACTGAGAGCTTTTCCTCTATGGTCAGGAACAAGACAGGGATGTCCACTGTCATCGTTATTATTTAACACAGTACTAGAAGTCCTAGCCTTAGCAATCAGACAACAAAACCAAATAAAAGACACCCAATTGGCGAGAAAAAAGTCCAACTTTCACTATTTACCAATACCATAAACTCTAGGTAGAAAATATGAAAGACTCTACCAAAAAATTGCTAGAACTGATATACCAATTCAGTTAAGTTGCAGGATACAAAAATCAATGTAGAGAAATCTGTGGCATCTCTATGCACCAATTACAAAGCAGCAGAAAGAGAAATCAAAGAATCAATCCTATTTACAATTGTACCAAAAACTGTAAAATATCTAGGAATAAACCTAAACCTGTACTCTGACCACTATAGAATACTTATGAGAGAAATTGAAGATGACACAAAGAAATGGAAAAACATTCCATACTCATGAATTGGAAGAACAAATGCTGTTAAAATGGCTATACTATCCAAAGCAATCTACATACATTTAATGCAATCCCTACAAATACACAACCATCATTTTTCACAGAGCTAGAACAAAGAATCTTAAAATGTGTATGGAACCACAAAAGATTCTGAATAGCCCAAGCAACTTTGAAAAAGAAAAGCAAAGTTGGAGGCATCATAATTCCGGGCTTTAGGTTTTATTACAAATCTGTAGTGATCAAGACAGTATGGTACTGGCACAAAAATAGACATATGGATCAATTGAACAGAATAGAAAACCCAGAAATGGACTCACAACTATATGGTCAACTAATCTTCAACAAAACAGTAAAGAATATCCAATGGAAAAAAATTGGTCTCTTCAACAATTGATGTTGGGAAAACTGGACAGTAACATGCAGAAGAATGAAACTGGATCTTTTTCTAACATCATAAACAAAAATACATTGAAATGGATTAAAGACCTAAATTTGAGACAGGAAACGATCAAAATTCTAGACAAAAACACAGGCAGTAACCCCTCTGACATCAGCTGTAGCATTTCTTACTAGATACATCTCCTGAGGCAAGGAAAACAAACACAAAAATGAACTACTGGGATTTTGTCAAAAGATAAAACTGTGAAGGAAACAACCAAAACAAACAAACAAACTAAAAGGCAATCTTTGGAATTAGAGAAGATATTTGCCAATGACATATCTGATAAAGGGTTAGTATCCAAAATACATAAAGAACTTATAAAACTCAACACTCAAAAAACAAATAATCCAGTTAAAAATGTGCAGAAGACATGAATGAACATTTCCCCAAAGAAGACATACAGATGGCTGACAAACACATGAAAAGATGCTTGACATCACTCATCATCAGGGAAATACAAATCAAATCTACAATGAGTGTTGGGTGGCTTGTTCTGTTAAGAATCTGACTCTTGATTCTGGCTCAGGTCATGTTCTCAGGGTTGTGAAATTGAACCCTGCATTGGGCTCTGTGTCTCCTCCCTCTGTTCTCCCTGACTCTCTCTCTCTCTCTCTCTCTCTCTCTCTCAAAACAAAATAACAATGAGAGATCACCTCACACATGATCACAATGCCTAAAATTAACAGCACAGGAATCACATTTTTGGCAAAGATGCAGAGGAAGGGGAGCCTTCTTACACTGTTGGTGGGGATGCAAACTAATGTAGCCACTTGTGCAGTATGAGAGTTCTTCAAAGAGTTAAAATAGAACTACCTCTTGATCCAGCAATTGCACTACTAGATATTTATGCAAAGGATACAAAAATACTGACTTGAAGGGATACCTGCACCCCAATGTTTATAGGAGCATTATCAACAATAGTCAAATATGGAAAGAGCCCAAACGCCCATCGACTGATGAATGGATAAAGAAGATGTGGTACACACACACACACACACACACACACGCACACACACACACACGAATATTATGCAGCCATCAAAAGAATGAAATATTGCCATTTGTAAGGATGTGGATGGAGCTAGAGAGTATTATACTAAGCAAAGTAAGTCAGTCAGAGAAAGGTACCATTTGATCTCACTCATTTGTGGAACTTAAGAAACAAAACAAATGAACACAGAATTGAGAAAAAGAGAGAGAGGCAAACAAGAAGAAAAGACTAACTCTAGAGAACAAACTGCAGGTTGCTAGAGGGGAGGTGAACAGGTGGATGGGTTAAATAGATGATGGGTATTAAGGGGAGCACTTGTGATGAGCACTGGGTTTTCTATGTAAGTGATAAATCACTAAGTTATACACCTTACACTAATTTTACACTGTAGTAACTAACTGGAATTTGAATAAAATATTGAAAAAGGAAAAAAACACACATCCAAATGAATAACAATAACAGAAACACTGGATTTCCAATCTTTGAAGAATTTAAGAAAAAGTAAAACCACTTCTATCTTTGTCAGTGCAAAATGAGAGGGATATCATGGAAGATTTCATAAAGGAGATCATGTCAGAGTTAAATCTTAAGAAAATAGATTCTGGTCAGTGGAAATGGCAGAAATAATAGTAAGAGAACATTTGTGTCAGACGGAATGGGATTAGTAAAGATGAAGAAATGTTTATCTATTTAATGATGGTAAATGGTGCAGTTTACCTAGTTTTAGAATATCTCTGTCAATGTTGAGATATATAAAGCTAGAGAGGTAGTTAAATATGAGAGCAAAGTGATAATTGAATGGTTGTCTCTGGAATTTTGACTTTATTCATTAAATTTTCAAGAGGAAATATCATTTGTTTATTTTTCTTGAGTGTTGGCATCATCAGCCAAACAAGTGAAAGGTGGAGAAAATAAAGGGAAAAAATACAGGAAAGAAAGGAGAAAGGTTATGGAGCAAGTGCTACTAAAACATGGGAATCAATTGGATCACTAGTTTTAGGGTTTGGTGAGTTCTGTACAGTATAAAGACATTTGTTTCTCTGAAGAAGTAACAGGAACAAGAAGGAGAGTTCAACAGTGTTTTCAGCTTTGAAACAAGTTGAAATATCTTTTATGCAATTAACCCCAATTCTCTAGTTTTTTTTCTTCTTCCCATCAGGATTGATATGTTTCCTTTTCTTCCCTCTAAAAAATAAACTAACAAAATCTCTATTGATCCTACATACCCACATTTCAATAACTCTATTCTCTTTTCATAGTCAAAATTTATGTTGTACTGATAATGTTTTTTGTCCACTTCTTAAACACTCCAACACCCCTCCATAATGGTAGGTTCTACAATAATTTTAATGTATTGTTTCACTCTTTCACACATAGATGGACAACTGTGCAATACTGACACTGTTCATCAACACTGAAAATTGTAAACCTATTTTCTCTTGGTTACTTTGAAAATGCTCACTTCTGATTTTCCTCTAACAATTTGACCCCTCTCTTTCAGTTGCTGTTACAGGCTTCTATTTCTTAATCCACCTATAAATATTAATGTTCTTTATGATTCTTAGTTAAGTGCACTCACCTTACTTTTGAGAGTACTAAACCTTAAACACCAGACTTCTATAGCTATGTCATTAGATTTGGATCCTGAGTCTCAAAACAATATCCCAAAGTCACTAAAGTTCATGATAAACTAATCATTATTATACAATCTGATGAGGAGAATGGGCAAAATAAGCAAATCCACAAAGATCTGTAAAATGTCATAAAACGCATCAGTATGCACACATAGTAGTACCAGAAGGAAAGGAAAAAGATAAGAAAATATATTTGAAGAAATGGATGAAAAATTGCTAAATTTTATAAAATAACATAATTATACACATACAAAATATGTTCAGTGAATTCAAAGTAGGATAAACAAAAAGACACATCTTGAAATATCATAGTCAAACTTTTTAAAAACAAAAAATCTTGAATATTGAGAGTGGAAAATGATTTGTCATGTACAGTGGAACACCAATAAAATATTTTGTATCAGGAAGACTTTTATATCAGAATTTTATAAAAGAAACAAGGGAGGCCAAAAGGAAGTGGGAAGGTATGTTCAAAGTGGTAGAGAAAAATACTGTCAACTAAGAATGCTGTATCCATCAAAACTATCCTTCAAAAATGAGGCAAAATAAAAATACCCTAAAGTAAATAGAGATAGATATTTTTATGGTATTGATTATAGTGTTGGTTTCATTGGCATATACTTATATCCAAGCCCATTAAGTTATATACATTAAACATACGTAGCTTTGGATCTCAACAGTGTCTCAAAAAATTGTTTGTTTGTTTGCTTTTTAAGTTTCTGAGAACCTGTTGCTAGCAGAACTTCTGTAAATACTAAAGAAAATTCTATTTTTTTAAGATCAAAGGTAATTATACCAGATGACAAGTTGAATCCACAGGAAATTAAAAGGGCCCTGGGCAGGGGGGCTAGGGGGGAACGAGCAAACCATTTCTAAAAACCAAATTGTTCAGCATAATCCAATACTTACCCAGCATGTGAATTTCAATAAAAATAAACAAACATTATTTCTTAAAAAAAGCATTTTGCTCATACCTCTCTCTATTCTTCTCTTGTCTTCCAGAGTTCCCATGCTCAAGTAAGAAACCTGAGCATATCTTTGGCTCTTAATTTTCCTTTTTTTTTCTCTCAAACAAGAAAATGGCCTTTTTATCCCATATTACAAATAACTACTTCTCAAATCCATATGGTTTTCTTTATTTTATCTAGTATTGCCCTAACCTGAGCCTCACCATTATCTTACAACCATACAGGCTTCTAACTGATTTCACTGCTTTGTCTTGTTGCACTCCAACCCTCCAACCGATTTTATGCATAGTAGTCAAAGGGATATTTCTGAATAAATACGACCACATCACCTCCTTGGCTGAACATCTTCAGTTTTATTCAAGAACTTCGAACTATTTAAACATTTCTAGTAATCTGTGGCAGCCAGAATTCTAAGATGGGCCAAGTTTCCCACTCTACAGAGTACAGGCTTGTATAATACAATCTCCTTGAGTGTGGACATATCTGGTGAATATTAAAGGGTAGTAGCTCCCTGATGAGGCTACACTATAAGGGAAGGTAATAGAATAGTAACCGTAGTGATTGTATTATGTTATGTAAGACTTCATCTGTTGAATAGAGAGAGATTTTCCTGCTGACTTTGAAGAAGTAAGCTCCCATGTTGTGAGAATGCTATATGGCTAGGAACTGACAGTGGCTCCTAAGAACTGAGAGAAATCCCTAGCATATAGTCAGGGGGAAGAAAAAAGTTCAAAAAAAAATTAAAAATTGGGACCTCAGTCTTAAAGTTCCAAGAAAGTGAATTCTGTCAACAACCCGAATGAGCTTGGAAGAACCTCTAATATTAGCATAGCCCTGGTTGTACTTTAATTTAGCCTGGAAAGATCCTAAGCAGATGGCCTAGTTATACTATTCCTGAATTTACTGACCCATGGAAACTGTGAGATTAAAAAATGGGTGTTGTTTTAAGCCACTAAATTTGTAGTCATTTTTTATGCAGCAAAAGGAAACTAATACATGCTGTAACTCTTTTGTCTTCTTCAGATTCTCTTCATAAAACAACTCTTCTCACATCTTAATCTATATTTTAGCCAAATTTCATTTCCCTCCATATCTCTAATATACTATATTTTTGCGTTAGGGGACTTACAGAGTATTCTCTTTGATTAAAAAAAAAAAAACTTTCATAGCTCCTTTTTATTTACTTAAATATACCCATTATCAGGTCTTCATTGAAAGTTTCTGAATATCTTTGGCATGAATCTGCTTTAAAATTGTCTTGTATTAGGTATATTGTGAGCATTCACCAAATGATAGATAATAGTGCTTAGGTGCTGATTCATTCAGTCATGAACATGCTCAAAATGAGTGTCCTGTTTTCATCGTCTTTTGAGTGATCAAATTGACTACTTTGAACATAATCAACTTATTAGACTTTTCAATCACTAAAAAGTCATTATATGGTATTGGCCTCTTCACATCCTACTAATAGTAAATGATTTTATAGGTATTACTGCATGAGTATCCCCAAGAATTTTCCTAACCTTATATGAAAAGTTTCCCGCAAATATTGCCCTATGACTGGCAATTTTTTTCTTTCTCCTTTAGAGTGACATTTTGACAGCTTTCTTAGATTTAGAAGAATATGAAAACAATCAATCAATCAATAAATAATCACTAACTTTTAGAATGCATTTTTCATGAATACAAACATACATTATAGTATTTAAGCAATTATTTTAAAGGAACCTTCACTATATTTCAATTAAGCAGAATAGGTTTAAATATGGTAAAACACTAATAGCTTTTTTAAATAAAGGTTTTCAATAAAAAGCCCAGCAGACTTATACATATATTGAAATCACATTCTAACTTACTCATATAAAAATTCTCATTATTCAGAAAATTATTGGAGTGATTGCATTTATGAAATTTTAATTCCATGAGCAACAGATTAACATGTATATCCAGGTAAAACTCTTAATGTCTCCACAATCATGGATATATTTAATGTTTAATTCTAGAGAAATCAAATTAGGGAGCAGAAAACATTCTTATCAGTCCAAATTACAAAGGGAAGGCATAGCATTCTGATGTGGGTTTGGATGTGACATTTAAATCTTGATCTCTTCCCAATCTGATAATCTATCGTTCTCTTTGACCTGGTTGTCCATAATATGTTATCCTAGAACAAAAGTAAACATACTCCTATTGTACCATTCAGTAATTGTGCCCCTTGGTATTTAACCAAAGGAGTTAAAAACTCATGTCTACACAAAAACCTGCACATACATTTATAGCAGCTCTGTTCATAATTGCCAAAACTTGTAAGAAACCAAAAAGTCCTTCATGAGGTGAATGGATAAATAATCTGTGGTACATCCAGACCATGAAATATTATTTGGCTCCAAAAAAAAAAAAAAAAAAAAAGAAAAAAAAAAAAGAGAGAGAGAGAGAGAGAGAGAGAAATCAAGCCATGAAAAGACATGGAAAACTACTTAGATGCATATTACTAAGTGAAAGAAGGCAATATAAAAAGCCTACATACTGGGATCCTTGGGTGGCGCAGCGATTTGGCGCCTGCCTTTGGCCCAGGGCACGATCCTGCAGACCCGGGATCGAATCCCACATCGGGCTCCCAGTGCACGGAGCCTGCTTCTCCCTCTGCCTATGTCTCTGCCTCTCTCTCTCTCTCTCTCTCTCTGTGACTATCATAAATAAATTTTAAAAAAATAGCCTACATACTATATAATTCTAACTATATAGCATTTGGGAAAAAGGCAAAACTATGGAGACAATAAAAAGTCAGTGGTTGCCAGAGGTTGGAGGCTGGGGAGGAATAGGTGGAACACAGAATTTTAAGGTAGTTAAAATATTCTGTGAAGTACTATAATGATGGACACATGCCATCATACATTTGTCCAAACCCATAGCATGTGTAACACCAACAGTGAACCCCAATGTAAGCTATCAACTTTGAATGAATATAATGCTTCATGTAGGATAGATCAATTTTAACATTCTGATGGTGGATGCTAATAATGGAAAGATGATTACATGTATAGGGCCTGGGGTATATGAGAAATCTCTCTATCTTCCTTTCAATTTTTCTGTGACCTGAAAACTGCTCTAAAAAATAGTCTTAAAAATCTTATCTTAGATATTCTTCTAGTTATACTCACTGCCAACCTATATACCTTGTTTAAAGTATCCATTTGAACAACTATACTCATCCCTCCTTTTCTTCAACTATCCTCTAACTAGCTTAAATATCAACTGCCTTTTAGTTAGTTCTATATTTTCTTGGATTTCACATCTGTTCTACCTTAGCTTCTGTCTACATTTTACCCACATATTTCTTCCTGCCCCAGAGTTTTGAGTACTCTGTGTACTCTTCTTCTTTAATATCAAAACTACAACTTTCTGTTTCTTTATTTGCAACTCAAGCCACAAACTAAGAAAATATACCTATTTGACAAGTCCTTAATCAATTCCTTTTTCTCAAAATTCCTTCATATCTTTCATTAATATGCAGAGTTTCTTATAATTAAACATTTGCTTCATGCGTCCTGTTATTTCCTTTGTATACTTAACATTATGCTATACTCCAAACTGTAATTACAGTTTTCCTTAAGGTTTCTTAATTCTTCTTTGTGTCTGGTTGCCTCTTACATTCTGAAGCCTTTCAGATTTTCTTTTTTAAGATTTTTTATTTATTCATGAGAGACAGAGAGAGAGAGAGGCAGAGACACAGGCAGAGGGAGAAGCAGGCTCCATGAAGGGAGCCCAACGTGGGACTTGATTCCGGGTCTCCAGGATCACACCCTGGGCTGAAGGCGGTGCTAAACTGCTAGGCCACCAGGGCTGCCTGAAATTTTCAATTTAAATTACATATATTAGAAAAAAGGTAATCACTCTCTTCTTTCAGATTTTTAATTTCCTGAAGATGACAACCCAATGTAAAATCCATTCACTTTTGTATATTTAAACTTTCACCATCTACATTCAAGCTATCATCCATTAGAACTATTACAATAATCATAATAATCTCTTAACTAGTCTCCATACTTTATTTCCCAACTGGTCCACTTCTGTCCTTGTAGGACATTATTCATTCCTATGAACAGCAGAAGTTGATTGACTGATTGGCTTGTTATTTACTCATTCATTCATTTATAAAACTCTTCTTAATTTCCCTTCAGTGTCTTTTCTTTTGGCAAACAAATAAAATTTATTTGAACCTTAAAACCTTCTGTGTCTTTTCATTATGTAAATGGGCAGCCCTCAAATACTTTCCTAAATCTAGAATCTGTATTCAGTCTGACTTCCTACTTACACCTACAGACTTACCTTATGTCAATCTCTCCCTTACTCCTTATACTCCAATGCCACTGGGTTTATATGTTCCTCACATATGCCATCCTCTTCTATGCTTTTCTTCACCTTCCCCTCTCTCTTCATATGATTGGCTCTTCTCAATCTTCAGAGCTCAAATTAAAAATCGTCTTTTAGGCATTGATATATGTGGTCACCCTGAACAATCACCATACATTATCTCTATTAAACCACTTTTAAAATATAGTCTTCTTCAGATCTCTCTCTCTTTTTAAGATTTATTTATTTATTTATTCATGAGAGACACAGAGAGAGGCAGAGACACAGGCAGAGGGAGAAGCAGAGTCCCTGCCAGGAACCTGATCCTGGATCCCGGAATCATGCCCTGAGGCAAAGGCAGACACTCAACCACTGAGCCACTCAGGTATTCCTCCTTTAGATCTTTTTGATTTTTTGTTTCTCCTTCTCTAGATGTTTGTGGTGTGTATTTATTGATAACTTCATTTAATTAAAAGTTTAATATTTACCCCTTTTTATTCTAAGTTTTTTAGGACAGAGTTTTATCTGTATCAAAAAGCCTATGATAATGACTCTTAGTATCAAGTTTCCATTTCCATTTCTTAACATGGTAGACATACTTAACATGTGTTAATTTGTATGTTAAGTGAATGAATAAGCAAATAAATGAATCAATAAATGAATAGCTTACAATGTCTCATCATCAAGTACTTAATATACAATTTACCCTTGAACTCTAATTTTTTTTTTAAACTTTTCATCTCTAGACATAAGAAAGGTGAATGAACTGGTTCTGTTTCACTTGATTTTCTATGCATACAAGAATAAAAAAATATATATATTTAATTGTAATATACGTCCCCCATACTATATCTGGACATCTTATTTTAACAAAGTTCTTATAAATATACAGCTATATTTGAAATTTTAAGTCTCTACTAAGTATACCACAATGCAAAACAAATTCCATTTGCTACAAATATTCCATACATAAGTGTTTAGATACATATTCTACTTCAGCTTTAAGCTAGAGAAACATGTAATACATATTTGCTTTAACTACATTTATGTTTTAACCCTGTCCCTTTCAAAATATTCCAATCCAAGACATAGAATAGTGCAGTTTTAATAGGTATAGTATTTGTTTCAAAGATAATTCATTTGTTGTAGAAATTACACAATTTTAATTGTTAAAATAACCCATATAAGCAACATGATTTAAAAGGACATATGAGTTTGAGTACCAATACTAATTGTTTCTAACTTCTATATATTTGGATAATTTTATTCAATTTTTAGAATCTTATTTTTTGTTACATAAATATAACAATAACATAAGTTATTGGAGATGTAAAAATAATTTATGTGAAAGAAGTTTTTCAATGTTTACCTTATACAAATATTAGTTTAAAATAGTACACCACAGTTTATATAATAAGAGATGACATGGAAAATGAGTACTAATATCATTAAGCACTTGCCCCAGGAATTTGTTTCTCACTTCAGTACTTTGTATATGATTGCAAATATCCAAAGAAATTATAAATGAGTCCTCCATTTTTTTTTATGTTTCCAACAAACTGGAAACATCAAATTAGAATTCAGTCTTTTTTTCTCCCCATGACTCTTAGAATCAAGTTTCCATTTCAACAACCAATGCATTTGTCTAAACCTCCAGGGTGCCTACCTTCAAGAGAAGGTGGAGGCGTACACACACTAACTTTTATGTCATCTTGTCATGCTGTGGTATCTCAAGGTGCTCTGCAATAACATTAAACTTAAAAAAGTTATCTCTCCTGCTGAGTTAATTAGTTAAAATCAGATAAGTGGCAATGACAACAAAAACATCTTACATTCAGGCTTAAACCTGGAGCCAATATCAATAGACATAGAGGAGTTCCTTGAAGCAGGTGTCTTGTAGCTCAAAAAAGAGACCACCTGCAGAGACATATTTCAGCAGGAAAGATGTAAGGAGACCTGCTTTAGTAGACTTCAACTTCTGAGCTATGAAAAGAATCCCAAGCCCAAGAAGGTAAGTCTTTATTTTTGATGTAGTGGTGTAACATGAAGTTTGACAAGTGCCACTGGGGGGAAAACGTCTTACATCCAATGATGTAAATTTTGAATAGTTGGCAGCACCTATGTTTTAAATCAGTCATGGCCCATTAAATAAATGAGTTAGGCTGTCCATGAAGGATATGTCAGATGTTTAATACCTTGTAAAATAATGGCCAAGATACCCTCTGAAACCATACCAAGAAAAGTTGATTCTCCTTCATTCCAGCTACAAGCAGATATAATCAACAGATTGAAATCAATAAAACATGAATCTAAATTACTTAATCATAGTAATATTACTACTACTGAACACTCCAGGAAGCCATAGGGCAAATTCAAGGAAGAAAAATCTCAGAAAGAGCATTTAACATTGCACAATCCCACTAAAATTCTGCATATTCTGGAGTGACATCAAGTTAGTGACATAGGTCATTCCCAACTTCAGACTCCCTCACAAGAATACCAACCACAACTGTACACAGACAAGACAACATTGTGAAAATCCAGAACACAGAAATGAGGCAGAAGCACCCCCTGGATCAGAGACCAATAAGGATCACCCATTAAAAGAGAAGCAGCTATACCACAATACCCCTTCCCTAGGCCAGCACAGCACCACACAAAGAGGGACCACTGGATCTATGGTCTCTCTAGTGGGCAGAGAACTCAAAAGTAGATATCTAGCTTCCCCAGCATTATGGGTTGCCTCCTAAGAGGACTGCTTGGGTCTTTCCTCACAGAGATTGCAGGGGGCAAAATCTGTGGGGCTTGACCACTGAAAATCATACTGTGATACAGAAGGTAGGTAATCAGTACTTGGATCTTGGCATACAAAATTCCCACATGCTGGAAAACCCAGAGGAAATCCCAGTAAGTGTCTTTGCCCATATTCACTGACAAAGCAGTGGTCCTATCTCACTAGGGAACTCAATGAAGAGTTCTGACTGATTCAGAAATCTAAATAGTGAGTCTTGCTGGCCTTGGAACCTGTGCTGCCACTCACCCTGGGTAGTGAGATTAATTTGTAGCCATGCCTACTGTTGAGTGTAGTTCCCAGTCCTACCCAGCAAGAAAATCTGACCAAAACACTTAGGAAGCTGTGTAGCCCAGCAGTATCTGAGCAGAAAACCCAGCTAATGGCCATACCCTTTTCCAAGCCAAGCCAACAAGGAGTTTGGTGCATAGTTCTGCCTAATTTTGGATCCCAAATAATGAGTCTTGCCAGCTTAGAAGTATATTATGCCACCCCACAAAGGCAAGATAGGTAATTCGTAGTTTTGTCTACTGTTGTGTGTAGCCCCTAGCCCTACCCAAAAAGAAAACCTGATTAGAGAACCTAAGAAACTAGACAACCCAGCAATACTCAAGTATAGAGATGGGCCAGTGACTCATCTACAGTTAGGCTGACAGCTCTGACAGGTCAGGGAGTTTGATGTGCAGTTCTACTTGATTTGTTCCCCCAAATAGTGATCCTTGCTGGTCTTGAGGTCTGTTCTGTAGCTCCACCAAGACAGGGAAGCTACTTTGTAGCCCTGCTCACTCTTGAATCAGGCCTTCAGTCCTGACCAGGAACCTAATCAGAGTGCCTAGGAAACTGTGTAACCTATTCTACAGCATCTACACAGTGGCATTTGACTTGCAACTGCAGCCAGATTGCCATCTGCAGAGCAAACCTGGTGGCCCCAGGGAACTTAGTGCACAGTTCCCCTGAATTAGGTCTCCAAACAATGAGCTATTATGTCTTGAGAAACTGTTCTGATGCTCTTCACAGGCAAAGATGCTAATTTATAGCCCTGTCTACTATTGAGTATAGCACTCAGTCTCACTCAATTAGGATGCCCGACCAGAAAATCCAGACAACCCTGGATCATATCTTAAAAATACACTTGAAAAGGAAATCAAGACAGAAATTCTAACCAATTATTCTTATCCAGCAGCATTCCTCCATGACCTCAGAGCTGAGGCAGTGGCTTCACCCAAAAATTGATCCCCAAAGCAGACCCTACCTGCCTCAAAACTCTATTAGAGACTCTTCCAGAACACCAAGCTGATGTGACTGCTGAAGCGCTGTCTCTGCCAAAGCAAACATGTAAAATATGGAAGAGGAGAACATTTATTCAAATGCATAGATATCAATATAAGGTACCAAGGATCACAAAAAATCAGGTAAACATGACACTGCAAAAGGAAACTAATAAAGCATAACTGATTCTAAAGAAATGAAAATCTATGAACCGTCTGGTAAAGAATTCAGAATAGTCCTCATAAAGTAATTTAGTGAAATATGAGAACACAGACAGATAACTAAATGAAATTAGAAAACAAGGCATGAACAAAATATAAAGTTCAATGAAGAAATGGAAACCATCAAAAAGAAAAAAAGACCCAGAAATCCTAAAGCTGAAGAATACAATGATTGAAAAAAAGAATTCAATAGAGAGTTTCAAGAGCAATAAGCCTAGCAGAAATAAGAATAAGTGAAACAGAGTTAGGGCATTTGAAATAAACAAAACAGAGGATCCAAAAGAAAAAAAAGTATTAAGAAAGCATACAGAAGTTATGGAGCATCATCAAGAGAAACAAGTTAAAGTATAAGAATCTCAGAAGAGTAAAAGAAGGGGACAGAAAGTATGTTTCAGGCAACAATGGTTGAAAACTTCCCAATTTTGGGTGATAGATTGACATCCAGATTCATAAGGCCCAAAAGATCCCAAACAGATTGAACTCACAAAGAATATGTATTATTATTAAATTCAAAAATTAAAGACAAAAAGAGAATTTTGGAAGTAGCAGAAGAAAACTGACATGTCACAAACAAGTGAACCAAAGGTGAATTTCTCAAGATAATTTTTTAGGACAGGAGAGAATTGGATAATGTATTTAAAATATTGTAGGAAAAACTTGTCAATCAAGACCTCTATACCTGGCAAAGTGTTACTTCAGAGATGAAGGAGAAATAAAGATTTTCCTGAAAAACAAAAGTTGAGACCATATATTATCACTAGATGATCACTAGACCAACCTTATAAGAAATGCTAAAGGGAGTTCTTCAAGTGGAAATGAAAGAATATTAATTAATATCATGAAAAAAGATAAATGTAGGAGTAAAACTCACTGGTAATTGTAAATGTATCATCAAAGCCAGGTTTTCTCATATTGTAAAAGGACTGGTTCATAATTTACTTGCAACTATAGTTTAAAAGTTAAAAAAACAATTAAAAATACCATAACTACAATAACTTATTTTTGGATACACAATGTAAAAAATGTAAGTTGTAACATCAATAACTTAAAATGTGAAGGGGGAAGGAGAAGTAAAAGCATAAATTATACAAATGCTATTAAATTTAAGATATTATCTGCCTGAGGATCCCTGGGTGGCTCAGCAGTTCAGCACCTGCCTTTGACCCAAGGTATGATCCTGGAGTCCCGGGATTGAGTCCCACGTCAGGCTCCCGGCATGGAGCCTGCTTCTCCCTCAGCCTGTGTCTCTGCCTCTCTTTCTGTCTATATATATGTCTATCATGAATAAATAAATAAAATCTTAAAAAAAATATTATTCTGCCTAATGTATCTTATGTAAGCCTCAGGGAGAAGGGAAGTAACCACAGGCAAAACATATAGAAGATACAGAAGAGATTATTTTTAAAAACTCAAATCACAAAAAAGACAGCAAAATAAGCAGTAAATAATTGATCTGCAAAATAGAAAACCATGAACAATGTCAGAAAACAGTGGCATTAGAAAGTCCTTACCTAACATTTTAATAATAATTACTTTAAATGTAAATGGATTAAATTCACCAACTAAAAGGCATAATATAGCTGAATGTATAAAACATGTGACCCAACAACACCTTGCCTATAAAAGACTTACTTGAGTTTTAAATATAACATAGCTGAAAAATGAATCGATAGAAAATTTCAAGAAACTGGTAAACAAAAGAAAGCAGGAGTAGTTATATCAGACAAAATGCACTTTAAGCTAAAAATAGTCAAAAGAGACAATAAAAAGTTATTATAAAATGATAAAGTAGACAATCCATCAAGAAGAATTAACAACTATAGGTATTTATGAACCCAATAGCATATCATCTTAATATAAAAAGCAAATGCTAACAGAACTAAGTGGAGAGGGAAAGGAGAAAAAAATGAGTGGGAAATATCAGAAAGGGAGACAGAACATGAAAGACTCCTAACTCTGGGAAACGAACTAGGGGTGGTGGAAGGGGAGGTGGGCTGGAGGTGGGGGTGACTGGGTGATGAGCACTGAGGTGGGCACTTGATGGGATGAGCACTGGGTGTTATTCTATATGTTGGCAAATTAAACACCAATAAAAAGAAATTTATTAAAAAAAAACTAGGTGGAGAGATAAAGAACAAGAGAATAGTTTTTAGGGACTTTCATATTCCATCCTCAATAATGGATAGATCATCTAGACAGAGATACAAGGAAAGAATAAATTTGAACAACTCTAGAAGCCAGGCAGATCTAAGAAATATGTACAGAATGTTCCACCTAATAACAGCAGAATACACTTTCTTTTCAAGGGCACATGAACATTTCTTACGATATATCATATATTAGGTCACAAAACAAATGTTAGTAAATTTATGAAAACTGAAATCATACCAAGTGTCTTTTCTGACTATAATAGTGAAAAACTAGAGATCAATAATTGGAGAAAAACTTGAAAACTTACAAATACATGGAAATTAAGTGATACACTCTTCAGCAGCCATGGGACAAAGAAAATAGCTAAAAGAAAACAAATGTGCCTTGAGTCAGTGAATATGGAAACATAACTAATCAAAACATATAGGATGCAGCAAAAGCAGTTCTAGGAGAAAAGTGTATAGCTATACACCAAAAAAAAAAAAAGATTTAAAATAAAATAAAAATCCTATCTTTATATTTAATAGAAAAGGAAAAAAGAAAAAAGAAGAAGAAGAGGAGGAAGAGGAGAAGGAGGAGGGGAAGGAGGAGGAGGAGAAACAAAGCCCAAAGTTGGTAGAAGGAAGGAAATAATAATAAAGATTAGAGCAGAAATACTTGAATTACAGTTCAGGAAAACAATGAAAACAACCATCAAAACTAATAATTGGTTCTTTGGAAAGATAAAGAAAATTGAAAATACTTTGCTAGATTAACCAAGAGAAAAATAGAGAAAAAGCAAATTAATAAAATTATAAATGAAAGAGGAGACACTGCAACTGATAATACCTAAATACAAAGAATATTAAGAGACTACTATGAAGTATATGACAACAAACAGGACAATCTAGAAGAAATGGAAAAATAACTAGTAACATATAATCTACCAAGACTAAATAAAAAAGAAATAATAAATCTAAACAGGCCAATAACAAGTAATTAGATTGAATGAGTAATCAAAAACCTCCCAACAACAACCAAAGCTAAGGGCCAGATGTCATCGCTGGTGAATTTTACCAAATGTTTAAAGAAGAATTACTGTCAATTCTTCTCAAATTCTTAAAAAAAAAAAGTTGAAGAGGAGGTAAAACTCACAAATTCATTTTATAAAGTCAGCATTACCCTCATATAAAGACAAATAAAGACAGTATAGAAAATAAAATTATATAATAATATGTCTGATTAATATAGATGCAACAATTCTCAACAAAACAGTAGCAAATCAAACTGACTTGCACACTAAAATGAACATACACCATGATCAAATGGAACTTACCTCTCATATGCAAGTATAGTTTAACGTATGTGAATAATTCAATAGGCTATATCACATTAGTGGGATGAAAAATAAAAATCATATGAACATCTTAATAAATGAAGTAAAAGCATTTGGCATATTCAACATTCATGATAAAAAACTCTCAACAACCTGGGTATACAAGGAATGTACTTCAACATAAGAAAGGCCATATATGATAAGCCCACAGTTAACATATTCCACAGTAAAAGGTTGAAAGCTTTTCTCATATGACCAGGGACAAAGTAAGGTTGCCCACTCTCAGTACTTCTATTCAACATAGTACTGGAAGTCTTAGCCAGAGTAGTCAGGCAAAGAAAATAAATAAATAAGTAAATAAAAGACCTCAGAATTGGAAAGGAAGAAGTACAATGGTCTGTATTTGTAGTGATATACTTTTATATATAGGAAACCCTAAAGAGACCATCAAAAAAAACTGTTAGAGCTAATCAACAAATTCAGTATATCTGTAGGATACAAAATCAACATATAAAAATTAATGGTGTTTCTATACACTAACAATAAATCATCTGAAAAAGATATAAAGAAAGCAATCCCATTTATAATAGCATCAAAAATAGTAAAACATATAGGAATAAATTTAACCAAGGAGGTAAAAGTTTTCCATATTGAAAACTATAAAATGTTGATGTAAGAAACTGAAGACACAAATAAATGGAAAGATATTCCTTGTTCATGGATTGGAAGAATTAATATGGTTAAAATGGCCATACAACTCAAAGGCATATATAGATCCTATATAATCCTTATCAAATTTCCAATGCATTTTTTCAAAGCAGAAAAACTAATCCTAAAATCTGTATAGAACCACAAAAGAACCATAATAGCCAAAATATTATTGAAAAAAAAAAAAAAAGAACAAAGCTGGAGGTAATCCACTCCCTGATTCCAAACTAGATTACAAAGTTATACTATTCAAAACACTATGGTACTGAAAAAAATAGACATGTCCAATAGAATGGAATTGAGAGCCCAGAAATCAACTCATGGATAAAAAGTCACCTAATATTTAAAAAGAGACCAAAGAATACTCATGGAGAAAAATAAATAAATAAATAAATAAATAAATAAATAAATAAATAAATAAACAAACAAACAATAAAAGGCAATCTCTTTAATACATGGTGTTGTGAAAATTAGACATTCGTATGCAAAAGAATGAAACTAGACCTCTATATTAGGCCATTCACAAAGATTAACTCAAATTGAATTAAAAAGTTAAATGAAAGGACTGAAACCATGAAACTTCAAAAATAAAATGCAGTGAAAAATCTTCTTGATATGGGTTTTGGCAATGATTTTTTAAATATGTGATAGCTAAAACACAAGCAACAAAATTAAAAATAAGTGGAACTAAGTCAAACTAAAAAACTGCACAGTAAAAGAAACAATCAGCAAAATGAAAAAGCAACTTAGAGAATAGGAGAAGATATTTACAAAGTATATTCTGATCAAGTGTTAATATTCAAAATATGGAAAGAACTTATACAACTCAGCAAATAAACAACTCACTTAAAAAATGGACAAAGGACCCAAAAAGACATCTTTTGCAAAGGGGATATCAAACGGCCAACAAGCTCATGATAAATTGTTCAACACAACTAATCACCAGGGAAATGAAAATCAAAACCACAATGAAATATTATCTCATATCATTAGAATGTCCATCATCAAAAAGGCAAGAGATGACAAATGCTGGTTAGAATGTGGAGAAAAGGGAATCCTGATGCACTGTTGGTGGGGGTGCAAACCCATACAACTAGTCTTGAAAACAATATGGAGATTCCTCAAAAATTAAAAATATGACCCAGAAATTTCACTTCTGGAAATATAGCTAAAGGAAATAAGAGCACTAATTATATCTGCACCCCTAGGGTCAAGTAGAATTTTTTTATGAGTTAAGACATGGAAATAACCAAAGTGTCCAACAACTAATGAATGAATAGAGGAAATTGGTGTGTAAATATATGATAGTATAATATTCAGCCATAAAAAAATAAGGAAAGGGACGCTTGGGTAGCTCAGGAGTTGAGTGTCTGTCTTCGGCTCAGGGAGTGATTCTGGGGTCTGGGGATCAAGTCCCGCATCGCGCTCCCTGCATGGAGCCTGCTTCTCCCTCTGCCTGTGTCTCTGCCTCTTTCTGTGTCTCTCAAGAATAAATAAATAAATAAAATATTTTTAAAAAAGTAAAGAAATAAGTGAAGTAAGTCAAAGAAAGAATAATACTGTATGATTTTACTTATATATAGACTGACAAAATCAAACTCAGAAACGGATCAGTTCTGTGGTTGCCAAAGGCAGGGATGGAGGTGGGGGATTTGGGTGAAGGTGATCAAAACACATAAACCTCAAGCTAAATGAGAAATCATTTCTGGGGATGCAATGTTCAATGTGATGACTATAGCTAACAATATTGTTTCATATATTTGAAAGAGAGGAGATCATAAATATTTCATCATAAGGAAAAAATTATAAATATGTGAGGTGATATGTGTTAACTAAACTTATTGTGATGGTTTTTTTTCAAAATACACATAATCTAATCATTATGTTGCACATCTGAAAATTATGCAATATCAATGTGTATCTCAGTAAAACTGGGGAGAAAATGCCACAACTTCTTATTCTCATGTAGGTTGTGGGCAATTAAGCTTTTGATATATATATATATATTTTTTTTTAATTCTCCAGGGGTAAGCTGTATTACTGTTCAAATTATTTACTTTCTTTCCCTTGGGAAATATACTACCCACTAACATCAGACTTTGACTATTTCTTGCTGCAATTGTGAGCAGAAGTGATGGGAGCCACTTTCAACCAAGGTTCTAAGAATTATCACATGGTTTCATCATTCTCTTGTTTCCCTTTGCCTTGTGGTTTATAATGATCCAGATGGGGATGTGGCTTTAGCTTGGGTACAAAAATAAAGATAACGTGAACAGAAAGGCAGCCAGTCCAAGAGAGGCATAAAATATGATGAAGTTGTGATCACAGTTTAGGATTCGGTTGCTGCTGTAGCATAATTTAACCAAAAATCGATACAAATCTTTCATTCTAAAGCAAAGAAACAAGCCAGCAAAACAAACAAGTAGGCAAATAGTTGAGAAGCAGATTATTTAAAAAAAAAAAAAAAAAAGCATTGTTAATGTTTGTAGAGAACTACATAAAGCAGGGATTTTAAAGTATAAAGGATTCAAGATATTCCACAGATTAATACTATTTCCTAGATTACAGATCTCCCTCAAGATGGCAGAGTTGAAGTTGAAGTTTCTTCAATATTAAAGCACATTCTCTTTGGGAAGGATATAGTTCAAGGATGAGCATAGTGGAGGTGAAAGCTTCGAAGAACTTCAGAAAACAATTGTCTACAACTAAGGTAAAAAGCATAGACAGAATAATAACTCCATATTTGCAATTCAGGTCCATAATTGACTTGTCAGACTGTTTCGTAGTTATACAAAGATAGATTTAATTTTCAATTTTCCAGATTTCATATTTCCTAGCTGCTAAAGAAGACAAAGCCAGGGAATGCCACTGCACCAATATTACTGTCCATTCTTTAACTAGCTGTCTCCTATATCCTTATAGCTCTATGGAGTACTATTTCTTAAAGTCACTGTATTCCAGTTAGAGCACTAACATTAACTCTTAACAGTAGAAGTATAAGAGAAATGACATATATGTATTATTGTGGTATTATGTAGAATAAAGAAATTAGTAAATAAAGTGATACAGGGAAACATGAAATATTTTTATTAGAAATACACAATCAAAATGAAACCATGAAAGAAGTCTTAGCTCTATGGAAATGTATGAATAATGTAGATCATGGAGGGACCTACCAACGAGTCATCTCTTCACTTTGACATTGACAAGGTATAATTTTATCCAATCAGGTTAGGGAGCACCTGGGTGGCTCAGTCAGTTAAGCTGCTGCGTTTGGCTCAGGTCATGATCTCAGGGTCCTGGGATCAAGTGTGGGGCTCCCTGCGGAGCAGGGAGTCAGCTTCTCCCTCTTCCTCCGCCCCCCAGCCCTACTCAAATTCTGTCTGTCTCTCTCAAATAAATAAATAAATAGATAAATAAATAAATAAATAAATAGGTCTTTAAAAATAAAGCTAGAATACAGTGTAAAATACATTAAGTCACTAGCTAAGTCATCATTAATTAATCTCCCAACAGACAAAAATATTTTCAAATCATTTTAAAGACAGAAGTTGTTTGAAGAAAAATATACTAAAATTTGGCAGATATTAATGCCAGTAAGTGAGGTTTGTTTCAGTTTCCTATATGTACATACCTTTCCAAGAGAATACATTAGTCAAAAAGATGTAAAAGATCCAAGTGTGTATTTATTATTCTACATTGTGCATGTGCATCAACAGACTGGTTGATGAGGCCAATGACAATTTTGCACATTAGAAACACTTTAGGTTAAAAGGATAAAAATAAGCATTGCCAACCACTTACAAAGCCCTGCCGTTTTTCCTTTGAGTCTGCGGCATACTGGCTATGGTTAATGCACAAATGTAGCATGATTAATATAAAGATTGTTCTTTACATTAAACTAAAAATTATTGAGCATGAATAATATTAAATTTATGTCCCACAATTTAAAATAATGAACCAGGTTACCCATAAAGTTGTCAATATAATTCTCCAAAAACTGAGATCATTTTTCCTTTACTAAATGTAATGTCCTATTATACAATTTAATTTCTCCAAATTTGAACTACCAGTATTGTTAACTTTAATTTTATTATATCCACTTCATTTTTTAAAAAATTCTTTATGCGGCAATAAACATGAATTCATGTAAAAGCAAACACTATAAAAATAGTGTTTTATAAAAAAAATATGTATATGTCAATTCTTGATTTCCTGGAATTTTTCTGAAGTGGTGCTGGAGGGAAGATATTTGAAAATCAAAGGGAGGAGAATTGACAAAATTTAAGTTAGAAAAATTTATTTAAGTAACAATAATAATTAAGGGGCTAAAATCAAAAAGCCTGAGGTAAATTTGAAAACATGGACCAAAAAAAAAAAAAGTGGAGTGGGATTCTTACATGATCTTCATAATGGAATGTAAACAATTGACACATGAGAATAAAATGTTGAAGTGTTGCCCTGTAATCCACTGTAAAAAGGAAGTTAACAAGACAAAAGGTAGCTAAGGCATAGGTACATCACAAATTGATTTCATTTTTGATATATAATTGTCTAACATATTCACTGACACCTAGTATTTGCTGGATTCTCAGTTCCCCACTGGTTTTCCATCCTTGGTCAAGACCAGTCAATCATTTATATTTTTCCACCGCTATATCTCCAGTACCTGGGCATATTAGATACTCAAATATTTAGAGAAAGAATTATTATTTTCTTATGTTAATATCTGGTTTATGTGCCTAACCCATTTACCCATCGATTATCAGAACTATAAATTTAGCCATCTTCAATGTTGGTTCCATTTCCTAGTAATCCAATTTTCATAAACGGAGAAGTTTCCTTTTATATACATTATCACATATAAGACAGGAAAAATTATTAGGAAAAAATCATGTCATTTTCATCACAGGAAATAGTTATTGCTATGTACAACAAATTATGTAACTTCTGAGTAGCTTTTAAGAACCAACATATTTTAATTAAGGCTATATTTTTAGATGCCAAATAAAAAAGTGATAGAACATAATAATTAGCTTCTAAGAGTCCTATATTAACATTACAGATAGACTGGCTATGAAAGACACTGAAATGCACAGAACAACAACAACAAAAAAAAAAAGGCAGAAGGGGGAAAAGTCCATGTAGGAACCAAAAATAGAAATAAATGACCAGGGGATGCTTCCTTTATTTAAACACCTCTTAGCACATTTTTTTAAAAGTATGAATATATTTAATCCATTTTGTCAAAGCAACTTTATTTAGCTGGCTGTTTACCTTTCTGCAAAGCCTCATTACCCATAAAAACAAAGAATGAAGTTGATTAATGTGCTCTAAGTGTGATGTTCAAATTGTAATTTTCATATACGTAAATGGATGCTTCTGCAGTATTTTGTTTGATAATTTACAGAGTTAGCACCGTCCAAACCACTAATCAGTTTCTTTTTATGATGACAGCTGCAGAAGATTCTTTTGGAATGCTAATTTTCATTAGTGCTTTCCCTTCCTGAAGACTAGATGCTTGGCTCAGGAGTGATTTCATCACTGTGAACTAAAGTTTGAGAGCAAAGGCATTTGGGCTATTCATTACTTTTCCAAGAGTGCACAGAGATAGAAAGAATTGCAAATAAAAAAATCTAATGTTTGGATTTTAAATGTGTGGAATGAATTTAAATAATACATATGATATTGAAGGTGAATAATTTTCACAAAAGGAACTTCTGTTCAGGCTGTTGCTGACTAAATTTGCTGAAGTTGGCATATAAAAAGAGAAAAAAGTGCTTAAATGTTAGCAAGATGATATTGTATATGAGTTTGAGAAAAAATAAAATACTCATTTTCCTTATTTGTTATTAATTAAACAGTAATATTTTAATTCATTAATGTTACAGGTAGTTTTCTACCTACAGAAGTGCCTTTTCATATAGTTTTGTGGATACCATGAATCATTTTTGGGTTTTCAATTAGATCATATGATTAAAAAATACAACAAAAATTTCTCAAACTCAGGGAATGCTTCTCATGTTTCAGTGTCATCATCTCTAGAAGAGCAGCACATTTATCTCACTTAAAGATGAGGAAAGGAGGCAGTGTAGGAAGACCCTGATATCACATCCTTCCATGGACACAATTAACGAATCTACAGCTACACATGAAAAAATTTCCTTGGGGAGGCTAGGTGGATCAGTAGGTTAAGCATAGGACTTTTGGTTTTGGCTCTGGTCATGATCTCAGGGTCCTTAGATGGAACCCCATATTGGACTCCACGCTCAGTGAGGAGTACCCCCCTCTTCTCTCCTTCTGCTCCTCACCCCACTCTTGCACATGTACTCTCCCTATTTCTTTTTTGAAATACACACAACTCAATAACAAAAAAAAAAAAAAAAACAAGCAATCATATTTAAAAATGGGCAGAGGATCTGAATAGACATTTTGCCAAAGAATACATACAGATGGCCAACAGGCACATGAAAAGAGGCTCAATATCACTAATCATCAAAGAAATGCAAATCAAAACCATAATGAGCTATCACCTCACACCTGTCAGAATGCCTATTATCAAAAAGACAAAAAAAATAACAAGTGTTAGTGAGAAGAATGTGGAGAAATGGGAACTTTCTTGCACTGTTGTTAGGTATGTAAATTTGTGCAGCCAATGAGGAAAACAGTGTGGAGATTCTCCAAACATTAAACATATAATCCAGTAATTCTACTTCTGGGTTTTAGCCTGAAGAAAATGAAAACACTCATCTGAAGACATATGCATCCCTATGGTTATTGAAACATTGTTTATTATAGCCAGGATATGGAGAGAAATTAAGCATCCACAGATAGATGAATGGTTAAAGAAATGTGGTATATACTTAAAATAGAATATTACTTAGCCATAAAAAGAATAAAATTTTGCTATTTGAGACAACACGGATTGACCTTGAATGTAATATGTTAAGTGAAATAAGTGAGGCAGAGAAAGACAAATGCTGTATGATTTCACTTATATCTGGAATCTAAAAAAACAAAACAAGCGAACAACTAAAACAAAACATAACAAAACAAAACTCATAGATACTGAGAACAGATTGGTGGTTGCCAGATGGGAGGGTGTGAGCGGTAGATGAAATGGATGAAGGAGATCGCAAAGTACCAACTTTGACTTATAAGATAAATAATTCATAGGGCAGCAGTGTACAAAATGGGGACTACAGTCAATAATATTATGTCACAAATTCAAAAGCTGCCAAGAAAGTAAATCTTAAAGTTTCTCATGAGAAGGAAAAAAATTGTTGTAAATTTGTATGGTGACAGATGGCAAATAGACAATGTGGTGATCATTTCACAATGTATACAAATGTCAAATCATTAGGTTGTACACTTGAAACTGAAGTAATACTGTATATCAATTTTACTTCAACAAAAAAATAAAAATAAAGATAAGAAAACTGAAGTAGAGAATTTTGAAGGAACTTGCCTAGTATTACTTAACAAAGCCAGATATGAAGCCAAACAATCTGGATCCAGAGTCTGGAATTATCTGCAGGTATTACTAATAAATTCATAGAAAGAAATCATATTCATTCAAAACAGAGACAGTAGGTAGATTAATGCCTTGTCCTACCATGTATGAAGAATAAAGCTTAAATCTAGATTCTTAATATCCTGCTAACCCATGTTTTATAGAATTGCTTCCATTTCTCACAGTAACTCCCACTTTGTCTGAATAGCAATATTGGTTTCTGTTAATTTGGAATTTTCATGCTTGGATGATAGTATTAATATTTTATGCCAGTGTAAATGCTAAGTCTCCAATCAAAAGGTCTAAATATATTAATGTTCTGCCTCTGTGCATAGGTATGAGGAGATAAGATGAATTATGCTGTCTGAGAAATTATTTTTGTACAAATGAGATTTTTTTGTATTTAAAAAAACCTGTTGGTATAAAGAAGACTTTTGATCTTTCTTTCCTCTTTTGAAGACTGAATAAAATATTTTTCATAGCATTAAAATAATAGTCAACCTTAGGTTTTCAATCTTGATCCTTCCAGAGATATAAAATATTAATGTATGCAAAAGATAAATAGAATTTGCAATATTGTTAAATGTAGATTTCATTTCCTATTTCTGTCCTAGGTTTAGTACTGTAATTTTTAACATCTCTAGAGAATGCTAGCCTATAAAACGGAATAGTTTTCAGAAAACAAAACAAAACATAAATCAAAACTGTTGCTTGGCAAGCTCTCATCTGCTTTCTTACCATCCTTTTACTTTCAGCTTTTCTTCTAACAATTAGTAAGATCTAAAGATCTTCCACTACCTCCACATCTTCACCATCCATGCTCTCTTTTACTATCTGCGTCACGATTGCCTCTTCTGCCAGTCTATTTAAATGGCTCTGAGGAAGACTGTTCACTCCTCTCGATGGTTATGCCACTATTTTATCATCTTTCTGTGAGTATTCATAAATCCCCTCTTAGCTGAAACACAAAATTCTTTTAAAAAACCTATACTGGCCATGATAATGTAATATGAAACAAGTTGTACTTTCTGTCTCATGATGAATTTTAGGATATCTTTAAATATGCATCCTAAGAAAAATAATATATTATGAAAGACATGACCCAAAAAAATGAGAAAGATATATAGAAAAGTAGTGTTTTTAGGATTGAGGAAGTTATAATTTTAAGAAGTAGACATTTGAAATTTCAACTTGTACCTTTCGTGTTATAAATAAAAAAACTACTGATTTTTCAAAAGTCCTTAAGTAAACCTCTAGAAAATGTTGTTCCATTTTATTTTTGAAAAATATATCCGATCACCAAAGTAAAATATGGTAATTTAACTTATGAAAATGTGGGGAGAAAAAGATTAATGGAATTATAGTGTTGTGATAGCGTTCTATAGTCACCCATGGAAAGTGTAACTTTTCTTTTTGTTTTTTGTTTTTTGTTTTTTGTTTTTTGTTTTGTGTGTGTGTGTATAACTGTTTTCTTATAGCCATCAGAACATTTTAACATTTAAATAACTTATCCCTTGAGAATTGCTTTCTGATGGGTTCCAGAATGTTATGGTGATTTGTGTAGTCTTTATTGTTGTCACAATGACTGGGGGACACATTGACACTTATTAAGAGAGAATGGTCTGGGTAAGATAGTCCTGCACAATAAAGAATTTTCCTACATCCCACACAACATTCTAATGTCACAATATTTATTTAGATTAAAACCCTATTTACAATTATCTAGAGCTTGATTCTAACCATTTTATATGTAAACACAAAATATTTGTCTTATGAATTTTTTACGCATTGAATTTTCCAGGAATGTAAGAACTGTGTAAATTCAGAAAGGACTACATATATTTGGTTTTAAATTTTTCCAAGGGATGTTCATGATCCAGAAAATCATATCCCCAATGGCAATGCTATTTGTGATATTTATTATTAATTTGGTTATATCAGTCTACATTTATAGCTATCAGAAGTACGGTGCACAAACTGGCTCTTTAATCATATCTTGTAGTGAGGTCACTTTTGTGTATTTGCATACTGAAATTTGTACTATTTTATTACACATTTATTTCCTTTTATTTCTTTCTCCTTCACACATTTAGGACATTGCACTGATTTTATAAAATTACATGTCTGGGTAGATTTTATTATCCATTATTTATGTTGCAGGGATTTTTTTAGCTCACTTTACATTTGTTATTAAAAAGATTGTTGGATCTGATAAGGCTGACAATCAAAAAGAAGAACCTTCTGAAATAATGAAATACCAACATATTTGTTATTCACTATTTTTTAAATGGCAAGTTAACAAAGTAAGGTAATTCGAGACATGTTTGATACTGTTTTTGATGTCAGAAAAAAAGAATAATATGGCAAAGAATCGTATTATTTTTGCCTTCATTTTATATTCAGCTGCAACATACTGTAGTGATCTTATTACGAAATGGAACTTTGAAAAGACCATGAAGTGGCATAGACTGGAAAGAATCAAAGGATTATAAGATAGTGCCATAAACAGAATTGGAACAGAGGCTATTCCTACTGATCACAGGATTCGGGAGAAAAAATACCAAACAAGCCAAAAAACAAAACAAAACAAAAAAATAAGAAACATGGCCCAGATGCAAAACTGATTTAAACGACTGATTTAAGGTTTTAAAGAAAATAAAGAGATTCAAAAGACAAAGGAATCTCATAACGAAGGAGAAAAGAAAGGAATACAATAAAAATAAAAAAAATAATGAATGGAAAATATAGTTTATGATATATTCCTCAGAACTCATACATTTATTTAAAGCACTATTTTTTTCTATCTTGTAGGTACTTGTGGCCTCCTTAAATTAGTTGCAGTAACACATGGGACAAGATACACACATCCTCTAACAATATTAAAACCAGAGAGTAGCAACTCTGCAAGAAATCTAGTCATCTCATTTATTATGATGATTTATTATTCACTGAGCACCAACTCACTGCTTCTTATAACAGAGAAAGAAGCTTTTTTTTTCCTATTTTAGATATTTTTAAATATAAATAAAAATAAATGGGAGAAAGGAATTGTCTTGAGTCTCCTACTATACCACTTATCTCTTTTCTCTAGAAATTTATAATAGAAAAAAAGTTGACTTAAGCCTCTAAAGAATAAATGATTAAAACCAAGGAGCGAGGAAAATAACATAACAAAGGGAAGAGAAAGAACTTAGAGGGGGGGAAAAAACACTTAAATTCAAGTTTCCAATCTGATTTGAATAGTCTTTAGAGTACATGATCACAAATATCAAATACTGGGTTTTTTCTCCATCTTTCTCTATGATTTTTATATAAATTATCTCTGCTGTATTTGTATCTTATTCTTAAATTATTCAGGATCCAAAATAATCTTTTTTTCTTACTATTTTTTATTTTTATATAATCTTTGCATATTCAGCCTTCATTTATCCATAAATTACATTACATACTCATGCATACACAAAGCCCACATACTAGATAAAAATCCGTTGAATTTAAGATCAATAGCACCTGAGAATTATTAGGCACTTATCTTCATGGAAAGATACATTGTAACAAGATTATTATATCAGTACATGGATAATTTCCAATTATTTTTAAAAATAGTACCTCTGCTTTATAACAACACTAATAATTTACTGAGAACTTGTTAAATGACAGGTATAGTGAAAAATGCTTTCCAGACATTTTTTCATTGAATTCTTGCAGCAATGTGAGTGATATTTATTTTCACCGCCTAATGGACACAAAAATTGAGGTACAATGAATTAAGAAGTTTCTCATAGTCAGAGGAAGAAAAAGTATTAACCGGGATTCAAAATCATAATTTAAACCATGTTCTTAGTCTTTATTCTCTACTTTTTTCTAAGAAATTATTCCTAAATTTTACTTTTAAATGAACTTTTTAAAATACAGAAAAACACAAAATATTAATGTAACAAAAACTCACCACACTCAAGAATTAACCACTATTAACTATTTATACTGGCTTTCAGTTTTCTTCTAAGGAAATACTATATTAGCAAATAAATTAATAAAACCCTTGATTGTTGCCTCATGTCTCCTTCATCTCTTCACACAGAAGTAGATATCTATATCTACTTTGTTCTTTCTATGTGTGACACTGAATCCAGTGTTCATCCTTCTCATGGCCACTCTTTATTTTCTTAGCATTTGAAAAGAATATCTTTTCAGAAACGAAGGAGTTCTCTCCAGGAATGTGATCAACAGCGAGAATGTGTCATACCAGGTAATATTATGCTTGCATCATCTTTCAGAATAATGGTGGTTTCAGTAGAGAATGGGAAGAAACAACCCATCTGGACACGGTAAATTAATTGTACTTCAGTGATAGTCTCCATTCAAACTTTTCAATATATTGTTCATCTCCTCTTAGAAACGTATGAATGTATAGACATCAAAGTCATACCAAATTCTACTGTATATGCCACATAGCAAATAAAAGCTAAATGCACAAATTAAGCTTACATAATATTGCTTATCCCAACATTTTTTTAAAAAATGGCAAAGATGAAACTGTATAATTAGAATCTGGTAAGGCCTAATATTTTATATGACCTCTTCATGATCTAAAAGAGGCTTCAGCAGAACACCTACCTTCAGAAAGGAGAATAAAAAGACCATACAGACTGTACCATCTGAAAGCAAGTATTGCAGTTCAAAATGAATTGTTTCTTTTAAGTATTTTTCCTATTTAATCTCAGCATTTTTTTCTCCTTTTTTGAATGCTCTGCTAAGTAAAACTACATGAGCAAATTTTCCATAGTCAAGACTCTTTGTCTTCCTTGTTTCTGGATAGCTAAAGATATGTCTTCCCACACAATCTAAAAATGATGGTACCTACAAAACTACTTAAATGATGGTTCCATTACCCCTTGGCAATACGAATGCTTTAAAGGAGGGCTGAGTACTCAGGACGAAGATTTTTGATCTTCTGTAAGGATTGGGTTCTCTCCTGGGAGATTTTAGCTTAGCTATTCCTACAAATGGGAAAGCCTGTGTACTCTGTACTCAGAGAAATGCAAAATACAAGTCTTGGAAAAGGCTTTGGGGACATGGTGCTTACTGATGTATAAAAAGACGTAAAACACAAAGCAAAGGATATAATTTCAATTTGAAGAGGACTCAAATGAAATTCTACATGCACAGAGTAATTATAACACATGTGCAATGATATAATACTATGGACCATACTATGGTAGAAACACAATTTTTAATCTATGTATTGAAATTGTGTAACAACTTTAGGCCCCATTTTTCTTATAATACAAATGGAGCTAATACAACTTGTCATCTACCTCATAAGGAATATTATGAGGATTCATGAGATCATTAAATGAAGAGTCTCTAAGTGCTTAATTTACTCCCTGGCAGGAACTCAGAATTCCATTCACCCTTGCAGAGTAGGAGGGCATATTTGGTCCAGAAAGAGTTAATACACCTGCTTAATTTCCTTCTATCCATCTAGAAAACCTCTAAATTCTGTTTGGTATGTAAATAGGACTATTTATAATGCATTATGAGATCCTTAGGGTAAGAGACAAAATTGCTTTTTAAGTAAATTAAAATATAACAAGTTTTTTTTTCTAATAATCTTTTTAAATGGCTGTTGTAAAAGTCCTCAGAATGGCCTAATATTATTTTGTCTCATTCTATAGGTAAGGGAGTGTATTTTTAAAGATTGACAAGTATACATTTAATATACAAAATAATATAAAAATATGTAGACAATCAGGATTATCATTATCAGAGCCAAGTTATACCTGAACACTTCTTGCGTCTTTTCTTGCTACCAAAATAATTCGATTATTCTCTTTTTAAATAAGCAAGATTTTTAATGAATAATGAATAACAATTATAAAGGGTTTTTTTTTTTTGTGTGTGTGTGTGTGTGTTGTTGTTGTTTTTAATGCAACATTTAAAACTTATTGTTTGGTAAAATTCCCCTAGGAATCTATCTGGCCCCAGACTCTGGTTTGTTGGGAGGGTTTTTATTACTGCTTCAGTTTCCTTGCTGGTTATGGGTCTATTCAGATTTTCTATTTCTTCCTGTTTCACTTTTAGTAGCTTATACGTCTCTAGGAATGCAACCATTTCTTTCAGGTTGCCTGGTTTGTTGGCATATAGTTGCTCATAATAGGTTCTTATAATTGTATTTCTTGAGTTTTGGTTGTGATCTCTCTCCTCTTTCATTATTTTATTCATTTGAGTATTTTTTTAAATAAGTCTGGGCAGAGATCTATCAATCTTATTAATTCTCTCAAAGAACCAGCTCTTTGTTTTGGTGATCTGTTCTACTGTTCTTTTGGTTTCTATTTCATTGATTTCTGTTCTAATCTTTATTATTTCTCTGGGTTTAGACTTTATTTGCTGTTCTTTCTCCAGCTCCTTTAGGTATAAGGTTAGGGTGTATATTTTGAGACCTTGCTTTTTTGAAAAAGGCTTGTATTGCTATATACTTCCCCTTTGCTGCATACCAAAGGTTTGAACAGTTGGCTTTCATTTTCATTTGATTCCATAGATTTTCTGAATTCTTCTTTAATTTCTTGGTTGACCCATCCATTTTTTAGTAGGATGGTCTTTAGCCTCTATGTATTTGAGTTCTTTCCAAACTTCCTCTTGTGATTGAGTTCACAGGCATTGTGGTCTGAAAATATACAGGGAATGATCCTAATCTTTGGGTATCAGTTGAGAACTGATTTGTGACCCAGTAAGTGATCTATTCTGGAGAATGTTCCATGCACACTCAAGAAGAATGCATATTTTGTTGTTTTAGGAGGAATGTTCTAAATGTATCTGTGAAGTCCACCTGGTTCAGCGTGTCATTCAAAGCCCTTGTTTCCTTATTGGTTTTCTGCTTAGATTATCTGTCCATTGCAATGAGTGAGGTGCTAAAGTCCCTACTATTATTGTGTTATTATCAAAGTGTGTCTTTAATTTTGTTATTAATTGGCTTATATAACTGGATGTTCCCATGTTAGGGGTTTAAATATTTACAATTGTTATATCTTCTTGTTGGATAGGCCATTTAATTATGATACAGTGTCCTTTCTCACCTAAAGAACAAATAATACAATTAAGAAGTGGGTAGAAGACATAAACGGATATTTCTCCAAAGAAAACATACAAATGGGTAACAGACGCATGAAAAAATACTCAACATCACTTGGCATCAGGGAAACACAAATCAAAACCACAATGAGATACCACCTCGCATCAGTCGGAATGGCTAAAATTAACAAGTCAGGATATGACCGATGTTGGCAAGGATGTAGAGAAAGGGAAACCCTCTCACTCTGTTGGTAGCAATACAAGCTGGTAGAGCCACTCTGGAAGACAGTATGGAGGTTCCTCAAAAAGTTGAAAACAGAGCCACCCTATGACCCAGAAACTGTACTACTATGTATTTACCCCAAAGATACAAATGTAGTGATCTGGAGGGGTACCTGCACCCCAATATTTATAACAGCAATGCCCAGAATAGCCAAACTATGGAAAGAGCACAGATGTCCATCAACAGACGAATGGATAAAGAAGATGTGATATATATGGAATACTACTCAGCCATCAAAAAATGAAGTCTTGCCATTTGCACGATGCGGATGGAACTGGAGGATATTATGCTAAGTGAAATAAGTCAATCAGAGAAAGACAATTATCATATGGTCTCACTCATATGTGGAATTTAAGAAACAAAACAGAGGATCACAGGGGAAGAGATGAGAAAATAAAACAAGATGAAATCAGGCAAGGAAACAAACCATAAGAGACTCTTAACTATAGGAAACAAACTGAGGATCTCTGGAAGGAAAGGGGTCTGGGGACAGGGTAACTGGGAGATGAACATTAAGAAGGACATGTGATATAATGAGCACTGGATATTATATAAGACTGATTAATCACTGACCTCTACCTCTGAAACCAATTATATGTTAATTAACTGAATAAAATAAAAAAACTATTATCAAATTCCAAGCTTAATGATAACACAGGCCTTTTTTTATAATCTTCTAAAATAAACTGCAACTCTTTTATACATTAAACATCTTGACAAAACAGAGGTTCACAGAAATGTTCCAAGATGTTCAGAAGTAATAATTATGAATGTTTAATAAAATTATTGAGGACATATTTGCCACCATGCTAGGAACTTTCACATTAAAGCAATTGGCTCCATGACAACCAGACAAGGTGGACATGGTACTCAGGCACATCCCATGCCAGGACACAAGATCCATGAGACATTAGAGGTACTGGTGATGGTAACCAAAGCTCTAAGATCCCAACCCTTATCACAGTGTCATTCTGCTTCTCCCAGAAATGACTAATAAACAAAATACTTACATCTGTCTCAAAAGGAAGATACTTCTTTTCATAGACCTGAGAAAGAGTGGTAACTAATTTTCTCAGGAAAAAGAAGAATTCTTTGTATTTGGTTTTGATAACAGAACACAATTTAAGAAAAAAAATAAATTAACTCCTGGCAAGAAACTTAAAGCACAGAGCCAAAATGAAGAATAGAAGGAAAATATGTGATATTCACACAAATAAAAATATTTTATAGGACCATGCCAAAAATTCAATGCTAATTGCATGATTCAGAATGTGACGGTCATCTCCTAATTAAGCAAGTATTTCATAAAATCAATTCACCTATATTGTTGGGGCTTCTATTGAATATTTGGAATAGATACTAATAGGTGAAATTGTAGCTGAAATAGAATTTTCTTTTTTATCCTAAGCTTCACTCTGTTTGAAGTTAACTTAATTTCTACTTTCTAAGCTTAGATATAAAACCATATTTCATATATGGGCATAAACCTAACTAAAGTACTATGTACCAAATTTGGAAGTGTCATTAATTACTGAATTACTAATAAAGGTTAAACTCCTTTAAAAACACACCACTTTTTCTGATCACTACCCTTAAACGTAGGCACATATTTACAGTTTTTATCTCGAGTCATGTATATTCAAAGATATCAAATGGATTTCTAATTTTTAATAACTCTAATTTATGAGAAAGTATGCATTAATAGAAAAGGCACCAAACTTCTTACAACCTCTAGATTCTAATAAAATTTTGTCATTCGTCTAAGGCCCTGTAAAAGTTATGACTGTTTTTCTCTTGGAAAAATTCCCCTCCAAACAAAGGAAATGGACTAAATAATGATCAGCCAAAAAACAAAAATAAAAGAACTCCACAATTCTGTTTGCAAGATGTCCAATTACTCTTTAACTAGTAAGCTCCTTTGGATTTTGTTTTATGTATTTTTAAAAATTCACTTGATTTATAGTGTATACTTTATTCACCATCTTTAATATTTTTGTCTACCTCATTCAATGTTTTACATAGCAGGTCAGCAAATAAACTGTATACTATTATTAAAACAAAATACAAATTTCTGGTGTTTTCACCTCTACAATGATAAAATTGTATTGTGGATAGAAGCGGGCTGATAATACCCAGCTCCTACAGCCGTGGTAAATAGAAAAAATAGAATCTTTTTTTCTTTTTTCTTTACTTACAGCTTTATGTAGCTGCTACCAGTGATTCATAGATGCATATAATGAAGTTCTATGGCATAGGCAAAGTTAAAGAGAGAAAAGGAAAACCAAGATTCATATTAAAAAAAGAAACTCCTAAGAATCATATCATAAATCTTTCTCTACCTTTTTTTTCAATGCCCAGTTAAAATCCAGACTACTATTATAGGCAATATAACATCTATTCCATGACTACAGTCCAGTTTATATTCATATAGTATGTAGTTATATGATTAATATTTGCCCTTATTAGTCTAGGGGTAAATGTCTATTTTGCATTTTTCTTATACTTTCAGACTCTATCAGATGAGCAAGGGCATTGTAGGTACTGAATATTTATTAAATAATTTTAAAATGAAATAGATACACAGAGAACCTAGACAATATCATACACTCTATTAATAGAGTCTATTCTTTGGAAAACAGTATGGAAATTCCTCAAAACATTAAAAATATAATTACTATATGATCCAGTAATTCCACTACTGGGTATTTACACAAACAATATGAAAACACTAATTTGAAACAGTATATGTGCCTCATGTTTATTGCAGCATTATTCACAATATGGAAGAAACTAAGTGTCCATCCATAGATGAATAGATAAAGCAGATGTGGTACATGTATAAAATGGAATATTATTCAGCCACAAAAGGATGAAATCATGACATTTGCAACTTGGATGTATCTAGAAGGTATAATGCTAAGTGAAATAAGTCAGAGAGAGACAACACCATATGATTTCATTCATATGCAGAATTTAAGAAACAAAACAAATGAACAAAGAAAAATGAGACAAACAAACAAAAGCTTAAATACAGACAACAAACTAGTGGTTGCCAGAGGTGAGGTAGGTGGGAGGATGAGTGAAATAGATAAAGAGGATTAAGAGTACATTTATTTTGATGAGCACTTAGAAATATATAGAAATCTTGAATCATTATATTGTATATCTGAAACTAATATAACATTATATGTTAATTATACTTAAATTTTAAAAAGAGACTAAAAAAAGTCTATTCTATCAAAACAATGCATAAGAGGGGAAGCAGTGCATAGATATAAACAGCTCCATCTTTTCTTTCATTTTGATACTACCTTATAAAAAGATAATTATGTTCAAATTCATGTTTGAACATAAAGAAGTACTCTAGTATGCCCAGATATTTTTATAGTCTAAGAAATAAAATTATACAGAATGCTCAAGGTATATTTCAGTATATATAGTTATTACCCCAAACATATTACTAACATCAATTCTATATCTACTAAGATATATCTAGTTATACAGATTTATTCAAATACAAAAATGATAAAATTATCACGTTGACTTGAGAAAATGTTCCTAACATTCATGAAATTGTGTTTGTAGATTATACATTAGTCAAGATACATTTTCTTTCTACCACTAGTTCCCTTGTGCTATGGTCAGTGGCAGCTCCAGATTAGCAGAGGGCCTTGATGGGCAAATCCTGAGAGGAAGGGTGTACTTGGCTCAGAGAGCTCTAGCTCTTTCTTGCAGTCCTTGAGACTGTTATCTCTGAGCTGCTTTTCTGTGGCAAAGGGGTCAGGTTTCTAGCTCTGTAGGAGGAAATGAAAACCCACGGGAGTGGGGAACACCTAGCTGCTCTCAAAAGACAAAACAAAGTTGCCCAAGAGATTAAAAAACGAGAAATTGGGCCTATCAAGACCTTTATCTTTTTAAGACATTACGTAATTAATATAGTGCCTTTTTCTGTACACTGTCACCGGATCCATGAGCCATAATGAACATATGTAAGGGTAGAGTCTCTTTCTTACATGATTTTATTTTTTATATTTTAAAAATAATTATGTTGTAGCTGGTCTTCAGATATTCTGGGAAGGAGCAAGGAAGAACCAGCTATATGAAAATGCCATGCCATCCCCGGGTTTATCCCAAGCTAATTTTCAAAGGGAAGAGACAATTTCCTTGAGGCAATATGCTTGCCTTAAAAACAACTGACATTTCTGCACCATAATCTCCATTTAGTCGATTGGAGCCTTTTCTGATATGGTCATTGTTGAAGAAAAACAGAAGGAGTCAGAATATTTCAGATCATCCCATCACTCTGGGTATGTGTAGCTGATATTGGCTACTGTTACTCTCACAGAATGAGATGCACATTAGAAGCCAAGGTCAATGGAATATATTATGGAGGCTCTAAAATGGGCTCTACAATACAATATTGATTGACAAATAGGAATTCCATGGGGTGGTTCTTCTTCTTCTTCTTTCTTCTTCTTCTTCTTCTTCTTCTTCTTCTTCTTCTTCTTCTTCTTCTTCTTCAAGATTTTGTTTATTTATTCACGAGAGACACAGAGAGAGAAAGAGGCAGAGACACAGGCAGAGGGAGAAGCAGGCTCCTTGATAGGAGCCCCATGAGGGACTCGATCCCGGATCTCCAGGATCAGGCCTTGAGCCAAAGGCAGATGCTCAACCACTGAGCCACCCAGGCGTCCCCCATGGGGTTCTTCTTAACAAGCAGAAGTCCTTCTCCTTAAATATGGGTCTCCTAACGCCCAGAAATACTTAAGGTTGCCTTTCAAAATAGAAAGTTAGGTATATCTACCTAGCTCTATCCCTCCGTATGTATCTTTACCTCTATATATCCCAACTTCATAGAAAAGTTCATTTAAAAGGAGTTAATAAACCTCTGGTGCTACTCTCTCTGTCTCAGGACAGACTGTGTTCTCCATGCTTTACAGGCAATAAATTTTGTCTCTTCATTATCTCCAGTGAAAATGATAAAAAATTAATTGAAATTTTATATCATAAAAATACATATTTCACTGTATTTCTTTCACATTGCATCATGAAATATGTTAGTATTAAAATGTTCCTAGTAAGCCAGAGAACACTTATATAAAATTTGTCACATACAATATTTAACAGATATCTGAGTTCAGTACTCTATAACTAGAGAGAGGCAGACACGGTCTAGGGTATAGTGCATCACACCAGAAGCTAAAAAAAACCTGGAATCTGAAGTCCTTGGCTCTGCCACTGACTATTCAGTAATACCAAATGATTTTTTAATCATCTGCGTTTCATTTTACTCACTTGTGAAAGAGAGGAGAAAAAAAATTCTCTCATAAAGTGTTTATGAGGGAACAATGAAATGGTTAAGCATCTAAGGTTTAAAACTCAAGGTTTTGAGAGCCAGGATGGTGGTCAGAAATTTGAATTTTCTTATAGAAATATTAAAAATTAAGGGGCAAGTTATTTCCGGGAGCCTGCCAGGACCAATTTTAGAGGAATTGATGAATTGGCATGAGAAACTGTGGTCTGGCAATTACCCTTAGAGAGGAAATCACCGCTTGTCTGTACAGAAGTATTGGCAGACATGCAAGTAATCATGTGATGGTATAACTGTGCACCCAGGTACTTGGGCTCCTGACACAGAATATGATCCCCTGGAACCATATTGTTAACACAGGGACTTCCAGATCACTAGTTCAGCAATGATTCACATGCCCCTTAAAATCCAAGCCTCACAGTCTCCTCAGAAAATTCAAATTCTTTGTCACATGGTGCTGCTATAAGAGAACAGAAATAGGGAAATGAAAAGGTAAATCCTGTTCAATAGGTGTAATAAAGACACTAGAGAATAAAAATAACATAACAATGCTATGAGCAAGTAACCTACAAGTATAATTGATGTTGGTATAAAGCAATATAACCGAGTTTTGAGATCCTCCTATTTCCTGCATGCAGCCTTTCAAGAATGAACCTGCCGCAGTGATTTCCAACCCTCGACTGACAAGAGAACCAGCTGGGAAGGGGTTAAAAATATTATTGCACACACCATACCCCAGGCCAAATAAATAAAATATTTCTGATAATAGGCTTTAGATCTTGGTGTTTTAAAAGGTGTACAAGTTGATTCTAATAAGCATCCAAGTTTGGAAGCCACTGATCCAGGGTAATTCATAGCTACCAACAGTAGCAATTGATTTCTGGCTACCGTAAGAAAAATTGTAAAATATCTCTTCATTTCCTTAAAGGAGCTGAATATGAAAAATAGCTACTCCTAAAACTTGTAAAGATTAACAACTAAGCCAATGTTTATTGATCTATTGTAGAGTAGAATACAAACCAAAGATTCAGCTTTCCACTCATCTGAATCTATAATATCCGTTGAAATGCATTCATATAAACTCCGGTACTTCCACTCCTGGGACTGTCTCACAAGTCTAAACATTACATTTAAAGCCACTGCCTAAAGTCCTCAAAGGAAGCTTTCTTCTCTAATTATTGATTTTTTTTCTTTTGCCATCCAAAGTTATTCATTTTGGTTAGAGACTTAAGTGGTAACATGAATGCTCTGTCCTGCATTCATAGACCATAGCCATCATTTATTCAACACAATATAATAGCATCTTATAAATGTCACCATATTTGCTTAAACCTGTAAAACACTGATATCGAATGTCACATGCAGGCTTTCTTTCTCGGTAGATATATTATGCTCATTTTCCAATTATCTACTTCAAACACCACTTTGATTCCTTAAAGGGTTCTGAAGAGTAATTTATGAGCTTACCTAACATTTCTGTTTGTTTGGGTTCTTTCTCCTAGCTAAAGTAGATTCTGAAAAAGAGTTAATATCACTGAACTTGCAACAGTCTAATCACTGATTAGGAAGTACAAGCTTGAATGGAAGGCTACTTGAGGCCTATCTGAAACTGCTGTAGAACCTTTAAAATAAAGGAATAAATTTATTCCTCCATATTTAGGGTTTCTTTAAATGGGATCATGAATGAACTTCTTAGGATGAGTCAGCCCATTCAAAACACATGCAATTCTGTATATGAACATATATGTAAGTCTGTTTTTCTGGGAAAATAGCATATAGTTACCAATCAAATTATAAATGGCAAACAGTGATGTAAAATTGTTAATACCACTTGCTATAAATATTCTAAAATCCCTCTGGATTTAGAGCTGCATTGTCTTCACTTCCTATAGAAAGGGTTCACCTGACTTGTGCTTAGTTAAATGCCACCGTCCTAAATCAGAGAATGTCATAAGAAACCACAAAATGCAAAAAGATATTTACTACACAGACGTTAGTAAGTATGCCATGTATCACATTCCAGAGGACGCATGAGAGATGTATTTTCTTGGCTTTCCTCTTCAGCAACTAGGTTTTTATTTTATCTTACTTTGCTTGCTTCTTGTCTTTGAACCCTAAGTTTAACTTGGAGTACTTTGCTTTGTGACACTGAGACTGACAGGCTACAAGCTGCCTTTCCCAGACTCTCTGGAGACCCGGCAGGAGTTGGAAAGGTAGGACAAGGAGGGAAGTAATTTCTTTCTTGCCTCTAGGTCCGGGATCATCCTTCCAATAGCAAAAGACAGGTTGAGTTTCAGGTGCCATCTTATTGCCATATTCCCATTATCACCTCACAGGTTCTTACATGGGCCTTGGATGGTCAGAGCACCCTCTATGAGGCTCTTCTATCAGCGTTACCAGCACCAGCGAAACAACATTCATTTCTCATTCTAATGTCTACTACCTTGCCTTTGGTTTCCCGAGTCCTGGAGGTAGTGGCTGGTCCTTGCAGTTTTGAATGTCTGTGTTACCTTCGCATAGTCTTTTTGCTGTCTCAACTTTCCAAAATTGTGTGACCAATGTTATGTATTAAATCCTCTCTGTTAGAAAAATACTTAAATGGCTTCAAATTCCTCCACCAAATCATGACTGATGTATTATGAATCATGTAACTTATATTTTAACCTTCAAAGATCAGTTGATTAAAAAAAAGACTTAATTAGTATCAATTAAGGGACAAATGCATTCTCTAAGGTCAAAACCTTAGAGTTGGTCAAAGGCATCCAATGCTACATGGTGGATGAGAAGGATGAAGTTTCATATAACCACCATGATTTATCTGATTCTCCAGGGAAGAGTTTCATAGGTACCCTAATGGTTGAAACCATGTGACAAAGGGTACAAAGTATATATGTGGAACGATACACGTCAGGATCAACAACATAATGTGTGGGGCTCAGCACAAGATGAAAATGTTTGGATCCCCGTAAAAATATTTAAAATTTCAAGATGACAGCAGCAGAGCATTAAACCAAATGTGGGATGCTTATCAGTTGGAGTCCTGTGTGACTGCAGATAACATATTCATTAGGAACCAGTTCTGCCTACAAAATATTTTTTTTTTTTGGAAACTTGCATGAAAAAGAAGGAAAAGTATCAGAGACGGATAGCTAAGCCAAGGGACAGAAGAAACTTCAATACCTCTCACAGTAAATATTTCATTTGTCTCACACTGGCACTGGGGTATGCAAACATGCCTGTGTGACCAAATCCAGGCCATCACCTATTTTAGTAAGTAAAGTTTAATTAGAACACAATCAGGCTCATTTGTTCACAAATTGTCTATGGCCACTTCTATACTAATTGACAGCAGAGGTGAGTAGTTGTGACAGAGACTACACGGCCTGAAAAAGCCTAAAATATTCACTTTCTGGCCCTTTAGAGAGAAGTTTGCCAACCTATAGAGTAGCATCATTTACTGGATACAAAGACAAGTTGAAAATTTCTTAAATGTGTTCAACTCTTTTACATTTTATGTTACTAGGTAACTAGAACAATTACCTTCTGCATTCCTTTTTATACCAAAATACATGAAAATGTATCCCAGGTGAGCCTCCAAATCTTAGGTTAGAAAGTCATAATTATTAGTTGGTCTCATCTAGAAATCCCTGGAAAGCCATCAGAATTTTTTTTAATTTATTTTTTATTGGTGTTCAATTTGCCAACATATAGAATAACACCCAGTGCTCATCCCGTCAAGTGCCCTCAGAAGTTCTGATAGGCAGTCAGCACTGTGTGCCCAAAAGTAGGCAATTTAACATGAATAAAATTGAACTAAGATAGTCTTCAATAGCCTACAGTATCTCGGAATGATTTGTGGATAAAAAGTCATTAATACTTATTTACAGCATTTTTAGATGCCATGCTCCTGAGGATGCCCAAATACCGCCTCTGCAAATGCCATACTAGCCTGGCTATCAAAGGCCAGCATTTATATTCAGTTTTTGGAAAAGTCATCTAAAATAACTGGGCAATTATATAAAAACTTACCCATAAAACAAAGTAAATCTTATTACCAGCACCGTACTCAGAAATTACCAACTTTCATTTTAATGACCTCCAGATGCATTACACAATAGCAGCTCCTCATTTCAGGAAAATAGAAGTAGAATAACTATGCACTGGGGAGTTAGCTAGAGAATCATTCCATTCCTCAAAAATACAATTTCACTTCAAGCATAAGCAGTCAGGGATGAGTTGTGAGTTTAGAGTGAAACATACAAAGATCACCTAATGTTGTTTTATTTGAATGGAAGAAATGTACAAATCAAGGCAATTGGACTTACTCTTTCCTCTGCTAAGAATTAGGATTTTAACGCACATATTATATTGGTCATTTAGAAAACATACACAATGGCATTCCGTTTAAACTATGAATCAGAAATAAAAAATAACAACAGATGGAGAAAATAAAATTGAATTCCTAGTATATTGCAAACAAGCTTAAATACTGTATTCAGCTCCCATGGCACGCTGTTGGTCTAAAAGCCTGAATGTGACAAATACTACTGGTTACAGTGTCTCATGGCCCATGTCTTCCTGTAGCCACAAAATTCAAAGTTTGTGATAAACTCTTTTTCTTTCTTTTTTGGTTTTGTTTTCAATTTCTATCTACACAATTCTAACAAAGTTTGAGGTTACTTCAAGTCATAAAAAGTTGACCCATGTGTTTTCCTCATTTGGATTCTGTTATTTTGTGATGTTTTTCAAAGGAAGCCCATTGTATTAATTGCAAAATACGGAAGAGGATGTCTCTTCTTAAGGCCTGACAAAACCACCAGTTTATGACATCCCAAAACTCATCGTATACCAGAAAACAAAAACAAGAACAACAAACCCTAAGAGGATTTCCTAGTTCCATAAATTTCACCATTACAATGGATTCTATGTCCTGAATTGAGGTTTTCATCAAGAGTATTTTCAGAACCAGGTCTAGCACTTTCATCTCTCCTTTCGTGTGTGCCTTCTCATTCAAACCCTGGACTAAAACATACTCATATGCAGGCTTTTTAAAAAATTTTTTATTTATTTATGATAGTCACACACACACACACACACAGAGAGAGAGAGAGAGAGAGGCAGAGACACAGGCAGAGGGAGAAGCAGTCTCCATGCACCGGGAGCCCGATGTGGGATTCAATCCCGGGTCTCCAGGATCGCGCCCTGGGCCTAAGGCAGGCGCTAAACCGCTGCACCACCCAGGGATCCCATATGCAGGCTTTTTAAATGAAAGTATAACACATACAGAAAAGCACACAGATCAAAGTCTACGGCTCAGTGAATTTCATAGTTAGAGCACTTTTGTCTAGTCAGCATCAACTAGAGAAACACAATGTTCTAGCATGCCCAAAGCTCCCACTCCTTTCTCTTAGCCACATCTCCCAAGAGGAGCTAGTATCATGAATTCTAACCTCAGAGATTACTTGTGCATATTGTTCCATTTCCTATAAATGGGATTATACAGTATGTGCAGCTCTTGTGTGTCTCCATTGTTCTGCTCAATATTATGCTTTTGAGATTCATTCACATTGTTGCATTAATTTTAATTTTCTAGAGAGTTACCATTATGTTGTGAATCAAAATTCTGATTCTCCCTTACAAAATCCTGCACTGTACTATCCTGTATTAGTTCCCTTTTATTGTCTATTTCAATGAACTCCTTGATATCGACATTGTGTTATTCACTGTTCTTGGCATTATGAGAACAAAAAATTCTGTTAAAATCTATCTTTGGCTTAAGGAGTTTAACATTTAATAGAAGAAAACAAACAGAACTAACTCAAATGTCATATAGAATTACAGAGGCCCTGGGTAGAGGTCCAAGAAACATATTGCAAGAATGTATAAGTAGGATGTATTTATTTTGCCTCAGGAGATGTTGCCCTGATGGTTGCAAATCATTTAGATAGCTGATGAAAGAAAATAGGGAACTGTTGGCTTAGGACATGGATGAACAATGTCCTGTAAAACAAAATTGAAAAGAATCCTCAGATGAGAGGAACTAGCTGAACTAGCTGATTCAAGCACCTTGAGGGCCTTGTCCCTCATGCTAGGAGATAATTCCTTTTCCCTTTTCCTTTGCTCCTTTCTGAAAGTCCTACCTGCCCTTTCCATTCCGTCGTTTTCCACTGCTAAACTTATTTCTTGGCTCCTCTTGGATTTTTCCCTATCTTTCTGATTGCCATTATTTAAAGAAGACTTGATTATATCAATTAAACATAAAGCAAAAGAAATCTAATTGTAAAATAGTCATTGATATTTTCTAGGCCATGTATTTTACTTCCTATTCTTGACATTCTCTTAGCTCAATATAGAATGTACTACATAGGATGCACTATTACATATTTATATACATACATATATACACACATATATTCTATTACACACATATAGAGAATATGTGTATATTCATAAATATATTTAAATATATGTATATATAAACATACACACATATATATACTTAAATACATATGTATATGTATTTATATATCTCAGCATTTTGAAGTTACTGATCTACAAAAAATTATACATGTTTAATGTGTACAATTTGATGAGTTTGTACATATGCAAACACCTGTGATACTATCACCAGAGGCAAAGGAAAATATGTTCAATGTGTATATAATTTCAGTTATATTAAATGAATAAGTTCAAAAGATCTGCTGTACAACATAGTGTCTATAGTCAATAATATGGTATTGTGCACTTCAAAATTTGTTAAGATAGATCTCGTGTTAAGTTCTCAACATATATACCTAAGCCCACATACATGGCACTATTATAAATTTTGTACAATTTTGTACCTTTAGAGTATATTCACTTTGCATGTTTTAAGTATATGTTATTTGATGCTCAATACTTGTTTGGGAAATGTTCATATTAAGGTTATGACAAGGCTGAGTTGTTAGCTAAAGTATTCTTTTATATATATTACAAAAGTCCACATCTAACTCTATTGCATTTATTTTTACTTCTGTGGCTTAAAAGTCCATCATTACTATAACAATCAGTTTTTTTAAAAAAAATCATACACTATTTTTGATTATGATAGCAGTTGTTTCCTGCCAAGCATGTAATTATTAGCAGCCCATGCCTTGAGTTCAGTCCATATGATGACATAGCTGCTCAAAATAAGTAAAAGTATTAAATGGCTGCAGTAGCTTCCTCCATATTGACATTAGTATTAATACTCTTGAAATTCCTTTTATTGGTATCTCAGAAACGTTTCTTCTGTGTTTCTAGTGCATAACTTGTCTTGAGAAAATTATTCTATATCTAAAGTTAATTAAAATATCAATTTTAATGCTATTAGTATTTTAAAATATGATATGGTTTTGATTATTTTGTATGCATGAATTACTTAGACAAATATTTGATCAAATGAAAATATTAATCTTGCCTAACTCAGCTGACTCTTTTTCCCTAAATTGATTGACAAAAAAATACACTGCTGATTTACTCAACAATACAAACTTATTTAGATCCATATGTACTCAAAACAACACTATTAGCAAATGATATAATATGAAATAAAATATCATTCCTTCCATTTATTGGATTATATTCTACCAAACTAAACAAAACCAGGATGAGCTTCTTCTCAGATCTCTTTTCTTATGAATTTATGGACTGATACATAAGAAAAATAGAGTTAGACCAGTTTTTAAAATGAAAATCATCACATACACACACTTCATTTGTTTTCTAACAATTTTCCTGGAATGCTCTGTGGGGCCACTTATATTTCCTAGGAAAATCAGAATAGAAATTGCTGCAATAAGTTCAAACATATGGATGCAAAGAATATATATATATATATATATTATGAATGAAACATTCCTATAATCATGCCAGTATATTACTTGATATTGGACTCTACTGACTTTGCCCAGAAAAGTTTTGGAACATTAAAACAATCCAATCCAGCCAGTTGTATCATGGTTACTATTTTTGTGCTACATTATTACCTTAAGATTTTTATTGAATGGGAAATGCCTTAGAGTCACAAAATTCAAAAGACTGATATAAATCTAATTTTGTCTTCACTTATTATTTCTTCTTATGTGGTAAAACTGTATTTTTATCTTGTCTCATTCACAAGAGAATGTTTTATATCTCTCTCATTAGTGAAAAAAATAACACTCCATAACATTAACCCATTTATAAATTACCTGAATAGCAAAGAAATTATGATTCTTATTTCCAGTTATTTCCTATCCCTATTTCAGATGAAAAACCCTAAATTTTCTTGGGTGAAAACAAATCCTGGATCTGAGATGACTTCTAAATGTTTCTAAAGGAGTCTTGAAATATTTGCATTTTTAAAATGTCAAGGATAGTCTAAGGGATTTACTATTACCATAGAAATTTAGAATTTCAGGTTTATAGAGTAAAATATAATTTAAAGTTTGGGATCATTTCAGAAAACAAATTTTACACTGTACTGACCAAAAGAATGGCATTTACTGTGATTTTTTTAAAAACATTTGTATTTGAAAGACCTCTGAATAAATGACTGATACTCTCAAAATCCCTAGAGGGATTCTGTTTATGATCTGGTCTAGACTGATAACAGAAGTAATGAATAAGAAGCTGTGGGAAAGTTCTAAGCAACAGGAGGTTTTGAACTTATTGCAGCAATTTCTCTTCTTTGAAGAATATGTGATTTGGCCAAGAAAAAGAAAAACTGAGGGGTCCAAGTCAAAATCTAATAATGACTCTTTAAAATGGGTTTAGTTCCCTTTAATATGAAAAAAAAAGTTCAAGAGAATAAAAGAGACATTTCTCAAAAGATCATGTATAAATAATAAATACAAGTGTAATGAGATCACCAGAAAATATATTTATCGTGATCCTCTTTTATTCATTTTGTTCTTTGAGACTTTTTCCTTAGTTAATCAGAGACAGATTATTTCCAGTATTATTACAGTAGAAATAGAAAAAGCCAAAAAGTCAATGTTGTTCATTATTCTCTTCTGTTTTATATCGAAACTGAATCTGAGGGTAGTAGGGTATCAAGTTACCACTATATATTAAACTACGAAGAGAGTAATGAAAAACACAATTAGCCAATCATAATAGAGAAGGGTCATCTGTGTTGGGGGAAAGGAATGTGAGCATAAACATAGACAAGATCTAATGGTGGGATACAGGAGAAGGTGACTAGGGAGGGCTGTGTGGAGAGAAGTAGAATCAATCAGATAACTGTTTAGCAGCACAGGTAGCCAGTGCTTGGATGACATGAAAGCTGGGTCCAGGTCACAGATCATGATGGCCAGTAAAGGAAGAAATGGAGATAGCTTAGTGGCAAAGTCAAAATTGTTGCTTATTTCATATCTTCCCTTATTATTAGTTTGCACTTCACCCACAGACAACCCATCAAGGAAATCTGGAAATCTGTCTCTTATTTGGAAACCATTTTGTGTTTATTTAGAATCTCCACTTGTGAAAATTTCCTATGATATTTCTAAGCTCCAAAAATTATGGCTAAAGGTCCTTGACATCTCAATGGGCAATGCTGTTAAGAAAGGGAAGACTTACTCTAGCTTTGGGGGAGGGTATGGGGAATATCATCACTTAAAAGAATTAGAAATGTTCAACCCAACTACAAATCAAGTTAAAACAGCTGAAAAAAGATATATTTTTTATACAAGTTGACGAATGTTTGCTATCTAAAATTCAGCTTTTCCAAAGACACAGTAAACCAATACTTTACTTATGCAACTGCCAAGAACATAAATTAGCTCAAACTCTTTGCAGATTATTTGATAATTACATCTAGAATCATAAAAATGGTTATAACTTTAACCAAGACATCAGTTCCAGGAACTTATCCTAGGGAACTAAAAGGGAATGTACAGAAAAGTGCATGTACATTAAAGTATTATCAAGATATCATTAAGGCATTATTTATGATATCATAAAACTCAAACCTGCCCAAATATCAACAACATATGGATACATCTTTAAGTAGATGTATCCATAGGACAGAAAAAAGTGGAGGTAAATTCCATTATACGTAGGATATTTTAAGTAAATTTTGTTCTACATATATAAATACGGAGATGAATTCTATGTAAATATGGAAGGAATAAAGTAAGATATATAACTCTACATGCAATAAGCAAATACATACAAATTCATGAGCATACACACAGGGACACTCACACACACTTTGCTGACTACCCAGAATTTAATAATAGATGAGAATTGTGGGCAGCCCCGGTGGCACAGTGGTTTAGCGCCGCCTGCAGCCCAGGGCGTGATCCTGGAGACCCTGGATCAAGACCCACGTCAGGCTCCCTGCATGGAGCCTGCTTCTCCCTCTGCCTGTGTCTCTGCCTCTCTCTCTGTCTCTATGAATAAATAAATAAATAAATAAATAAATAAATAAATAAATAAATAAATTTTTTTAAAAAAAATAGATGAGAATTGTGTCCTTTTTAAGATGGGAGAAATTCTAGGGTACTGTGAGCATAAATAATGCCATCAACTTGTTGCTGGCTGAGGTTCCAGAGAACTCTGCAACACTGACACAGGTCAACTGTGATGGAACTCCACATAGCCTGCTTAAAACTCTCCTGAATAGCTCCACATCATGTCTCAATTCCTATACATATTCTGAGTTCTCCAGTGCTTGATCCAACTACTAAACAATCATCGCCCTTAATATTTTAATTGTATACTTTTACGGGATAGAATATGAAAGAGAGATTTTCTTTTAGGATACACCTAGAGTCAAGATGATGACAAACACAACAGAATCTCCCTTTAGGGAAATATTATAACATCTAAGAACACAATAAAAAGAAGAGGATTGGTTGACTACTTTTAAATTGATCCAATGGAGTTGTCATCCAAGTTCCTGTTCCCATATATAGGTTTTCAGACACCAAAAACAGGACACTTTTTTTTTTTTTTAGATTTTATTTATTTTTTCTTGAGAGACAGAGAGGGGTGAGGGACAGAGGCAGGCAGAGGGAGGAGCAGGCTCCATGCAGGGAGCCCGATGTAGGACTCGATCCCGAGACTCCAGGATCACACCCTGGGCCAAAGGCAGGCGCTCAACCGCTGAGCCACCCATGCGTCCCCAAACAGGACACTTTTACCTTGTATTATTCTGCCTACATCTGAATATTCAACTATACAATTATACCCTCAAATATCCTTTTTTTAAAATCTAATGCTTGTTTACTCTATTGAGCAAATTGTTCTTAGATTTAGAAAATTATTTCTGTCACACCTATGAGAAAAAAAAGTGTTTTGAGAGAAGTTTTAATCCAGATATGACATATTCACCATAAATTTTTCAGTACTAATTGTTAGAGTTTATGGTACAGAACTTACATATGTCAGACAAATAGAACGAGTTTGCCTCCACTTCAAACAAAAATGCCATTCTTACTTGCAGAATACACAATTTAAAAAAATGAAAGCAATGTTGTAGAAATGCATTACATAATAGTGAGATCACATTGAAAAAATAGTAATATTGAAAAGAGAGTGCAATCCAAAAAAAAAAAAAAAAAAAACTATGAATGCTTCTTTCTTTCTTTCTTTTTTTTTTTTTCTTTTGAATGCTTCTTTCTTGAGAAATATCATTCCACCAGTGGTCGATTTCTTAAAAGAAAAGATAAAAACTTAAGTACATTAGTTTCCCACTTTTCATTAAGCAAAATGAAAGCAAATAAATATGAATAATAAGAATGACACTGATTCATTATGATATAATCAAGGTTTAGAAAGAGAAAGTAGAAGTTACCGTTCTGCCAAAATTCTCTTTCACTGTAGGCTGCTGCATTAACTAGGGTGCTTTCAGTTTCAACGTAAAACAAAAAACAGAACAAATCGGTATACTTTAAACATTAAGGAAAATTGTTGGATCACATACTGAGGTGGTCTTTCATGGTAAGATGTTTCTAAATTCAAATCCTCCAGAAAAGACAAAAGCTTCTACCTCGATAATAGCTCCCTTAAAAGTTAGGAATTGAATTGCATTAGTCCTATTATGTCTGATGTAAGCCCAAAGGTAATATTATCGAATACATTGATTGGCTGATGCCATTTGGGATTTACTCTAGGAGTTGAATTAGGGTCTTTTCACCGAACCCAGGAAACACAGGATACAATCGAAGGGTTCAATCTGTCCAATGTCCACTCCACTCGTTACTGAAAGTCAATTTCAATTTTTAGAACTCACCAGGATTTTTCATTGTCCATTGCTTACGATTGTCTCCAAACCAAAAAGTAAAATTTTAATTCTAACTTAAGCATCATAAATACTTCCCCCAATCAGACAGAACTGTGTGTGTTTTAAATAAAAGCTTGTCAGTCAGAGAGTGGGCATACTCTAGGAGTATCAGCTAAGCTTGTGAGAGGGACTGAAGTGAGGGCTCTGTCAACTTTAGCCATACAGAGCATTTGACTTCTATTCTACTGTTCACATGCTGAAAAACACAATATTCAAAGTCAAATCACCTGATTTCTAGTCTTAATTATAAAACCTTCGAGGTTTCATGACAATCTTTCTCTGATGTGGAAATTTTATCTACAACATAATTAGTACTAAGAGATTTCTATAAACATTAAATGAAACCATTATTCTAATGTGTTTTCTAAACTGTAAAGTCCTGTAAAGAAAAGAAAATATTACTGTGCACAAAGGTTAGATATTATTGACATTTTTAGGATGTTCTCAGCTAGCAGAATCACTTTATAAGCCAAGAATTACAAAGGTCATTTAATTACCAGTTTGACATTTTAAGGTGTATTTTTACTAAAACTTTAGATCCTGTTTCTGAACAGCTTTTGATAAATACATCAACAAAAGGAGAAGCAAAGAGTGAATGCGGCACTGATTCCAATCATGCACTTAAAAAAACTTTTTTCTTAACTTTATTAGTTTTCCTACTTCCTTTCTCATGCTCCATCTGTAAGTTACTAATCCAAGAACCATGTCCCTTGAGCATATTTTTTTTTTTCCCCACAGAGATAGTTTCTTGAACTGAAAGGATGTTAAGAGAAAGATTACTGCCTAGTAGAGGATCTCCTCCTGAAGCAAAAAGTGGACCCAATGGGACAATCAGAAAAAAAGAAAGAATTACTTGGAGATTTGAAACAAAGTAGGTTTTAAAGAGTATAGTCAGGAATACAGGACCCAGAAACCTCAAACCACCCCAATGAGAATTTTCATTAGCACGGACGAGTTTATTTCTAAAAGTCTCCATCCTCTCCATGCCTTTCCAAATTGGTTTCTAATTGTATTAAATTTCCTAGAATAACAATCCTTTTGGAAGAAGAACATCCTGACCGACACAAAACTTGACCCATTTTTAGATATAATTGGTATTATGAAATATATAATTGGCTGTACGGCAAATAGTAGAAGCTGGATTAATCAATCAATAATTGTGAAATTGATGGCATGGACCAGTTTCTCCAGGAATGGGTAAGCTAAAACTTTGGTGATAAAGCTATATAATTATAGGCAAATCTAATATATGGAAAGACTAGTAACAGTATAGGATTTATCTTCTTTTTTTTTTTTTCTAAAGATTTATTTCAGAGAGAGAGAGAGAGAGAGAGAGATAATGCAAGTACAGGGAGGGGCAGAGAGAGAGAAAGAGGAGAGAATCTCAAGAAGGCTCCTCACTGAGCACTAAGCACTGAGCCTGACATGTGACTTGATTTCATGACCCTGAGATCAGGACCTGAGCTGAAACCAAGACTCAGTCACTTAACTGACTGAGCTACCCAACTGCTCTGATTTTATCTTTTTGACACAACGCTTTTGCCTATGTTGCCCAAGTATTGACTTATTGAAAATTTTTTTAATTCTCTTCAGATGATGACTTGTCGTCTTAAAAGTCATACTATCTTTTTAAATGTGCTGTACTACTTAGTATTTTTATTCATTATTGCTGAAAAGTGTTTCAATTTAACAACCAGAAGCTTCCAGAGGCTAGCTTCCAGGACACAGTGAACACTCAGGTTCTTCTTTATTACACATCTTCCAAGTATTAGGCTCAGTATTAGATGCTAACATGTTTTTGAGTAATAATATACTAATTCTGGGTAACTGATGTATTTACACAGAGATGTGCCATGTCGTCTGATTTCTAAGATTCAGTCAACAAAATGTAAGATAATTGGAAAAAAGGTGGAGATATCAGAGGTTGTTCTATGCTAAATCAAAATTTTAAATTAATAATCATATTTTGCCTAGCACATTAGTTTTAAATTTTTTAGACCTAACCTTATGACTCAAACTTTGTGCTTATACTGCAGAAATATTGTTTCATTTTCTCTTCTAGGTGATACCTGTAATTTTGGTTCTCAGTATTACTATAGTAATATAGTAAAAAAGCATTGCAAAAATCATCTATGTCTGAAGATTTTCTTCATTTCTAAAATTTAGCAGCATTTCTGATAAGGTATTATTTTTCATTATAAAAGCCTGACCATTTTCCTTACAAGAGTGTAGACTCTATTATGGTAGATTCCATTAAAAATCTAGTGTCCATTTAGATCTAGCTTGAAGCAGGAAAAAGTATAGCATAAGAAAAATGTGTAGAACAAAGAAACCATTATTTCTTCCCTTCAGTTATATTTTTACAAATTTCTTATTCCCTCAAGTTGTCTATTAATTTGGCTCCCAAGGGAAAAAAAATTGCGTGGAATAGGATTCCCTTCCTGCTGACCTTTAAGAAAATATACTTTTTAGAGTAAATTTAAGTTCACAGCAAAATTTAATGGAAAATGGAGAGATTTCCTATTTATCCAGCCTCCACACATGCATCACCTCCCCTATCATCAACATCCCCCACCAGATGGGTTTATTTGTTACAGATTATGAACCTAAATCATCATATCATCATCACCTATCATCCATAGTTTACAAAGGGTTCACACTTGGTATTATGTAGTCTATGGGTTTGTGTAAATGTATAATGACATGTATCCATGACTACAGTATCATCCAGAATAGTTTCACTGCCCTAAAAATCCTTTGTGCTCTATCATCTATGCCTCTCCTCTAACTCCTGGTAACCATTGATCATTTTAGTGTCTCCACAGTTTCATCTTATCTAGAACACAATTTAGTTGGAATCATACTATGCAGCTTTCTCAGATCGTTTTCTTTCACTTAATATGCATTTAAGGTTCCTTGATGTTTTGTCATGGCTTGATAATTTTTTTTAGGGGCCGAATGATATTCTATTGCATGCATCACCACAATATATTTATCCATTCACCTACTGAAGACATCTTGGCTGCTTCCAAGTATTGGCAATTTTGAATAAAATTGCTAAAAAAGTGGTGCCTACATGAGAGTTAAGCTTCTATATTTGGCTCAGGTCATAATCTTGGAGCCCTGCAATGGGCTCCCCACTCAGTGAGGAGTCTGCTTGTCTCTCTTACTCTGCCCCTCCCTGCATGCATGTGCTTGTTCTCTCTCTCTGTCTCAAATGAATAAATAAAATTAAAAGAAAAACTGCTATAAATATTCATGTACAGGTTTTTGGTTAACATGGTTTTCTTTCTTTTCTTTAAATATAGAGAGAGTAGAGACAGAAGGGGAAGGGATAGCATGGGGCCCAATGTGGGGCTCAATCTCACAGCCCTGAGATCATGACCTGAGCTGAAATAAGAGTCAGATGCTTAACTGATGGAGCCACCAAGGTGCCCCTGTGGATATAGTTTTCAATTACTTAGAGTGACTACAGAGAAATGTGATTACTAGACCATATGGTAAAAATTTTGTAATGATTTTTTAAAAAAATATGAAATCACTGACCCTAAATTCTAAATCTCCATTTTTATAGGAGATTAGAATAAATAACATAGTGTTGAACAAAAATCAAAGCCTCGGTTTTATGAAGAGAGTGAAAAATTATGTAAAATGGTTGGTGGCAATTTATTAGCAACATCCAGACTTGACAGCAAAAGTTTTAGTCTTAAAAACATAAATTTCATAGGTTCTTGGATTACTGATAATTATATGGCTGTCAATAGACTCATTGGATCCAAAAGAAATTTAGATTTTCTTATAACAAATTGTTCTTATAATACTCAGTTTCATTGGGTCGCTAGTGTCAATGTTATTCCATTTTCCTAGTATAACGTTAGATTCCAGCACCCCCTCTCACCCACCCTTAGAATCACTACCACTAAAAAACACTGCCAGAAATGTCAATATATATTCATTATGCATATAGTTCAGGAAAGAAATTGTTAAAAGGTATTTTCCTTGTGAATAGAACACTTTTGCTAAACCAGAGTTTCCAAAATCATGTCTTGGAGAGCAAGAGTTCTAGGTTAAGGTAAGTAAGGTTGTAGATTAATTTATATTACATAATTCCATCATTCTCCATATATGTTAGCGTGTTAAAGGTTCTGAGACTGTTTCAGCAATAACAAATATTTAAATTTTTCAACTTACTTGTGCACAAATTCGTTTTCACAACACCAAATAAACCCACAGAACAGGCTTTTAGAAACAGTGATCTAAACATATCAATTTATATTGTCCAGTTTGAAACTTAAATATGCTACATACTTTTATAATGATAACTCATTTATCAGGCATTGTTATAAAATATAGGCTGGTCTATATAAATTAAATGTCTTAAGTTCATCTACTTATTCTTAAAATGATTATTGAGTGACTCTGCACAAGGAGTACTCTTTGCTATCCAAAGAATAAATATCTGAAAAGATGGTACTCAGAAGCTGAAAATGTAGAAAATTATACACATAAAATTTTGTTATAGTATGTGATAATTGATAAAATATCTGTTACATTGATGGATTTTTTCTGAAATATTGCCCTTTTTAAAAAACAGTTTGATAAAACTATATTTAGAATAAATTTGAGCTTTGTTTCATTGCATAGGATTACAACATTGAATTTAACTTAGTATAATAACCAAGTTCAACTTTCTTTGCTTTATGGTTTCTTTGGATCATTGTGCAGTCTCGGACCAATGCTTCCAATTTGTCACTCACAGCAAAATTAATGATTGGAAGAGAAAATCAAATAGCCAAATTTAACCACTGAGCTAACCTTTATCCATTTTTTATTGAAGTATAACTGACATATATTACTCTATTAATTTCAGGTGTACACCATGGTGATTCAATATCTTTATACATTACTAAATCCCCAAAGTAAGTCTGGTTACCATCTGTCATCACACAAAGTTACTACGCTATAATTGATTATATTCCCTATGCTGTACATTACATTGTTATGACTTACTTACTACTGGAAGTTTGTGCCTCTTATTCCCCTTTGCCTATTTTGCCTAGCACTCTGACACTTCCCATTTCTACAAACTGATAGTTTATTCCTGTTTTGTTTTGCTTTCCAAATTCCACATATTAGTGATATCCTATGGTACTGATCTTTCTGTGTCTGATTTACTTCATTTAGCATAATAAACTCCAAGTCCATCCATGTTATCACGATGGTAAGATTTTAATCTTTTTTAAACCTGATATTTACATATATCACATCTATCTACTCTTTCCATTCATCTATCCACAGACACGAAGGTTGCTTCTATATCCTACTTTTATAAACAATACTGTAAGTAAACATAAGGGTGCATATATCTCTTTGGATTGGTGTTTTCATTTTCTTTGAATAAATGCATAGAAATGGAATTGCTTGATCATATGGTAGTTCTATATTTAATTTTTGGAGGAACCTCCATAATGTTTTCTATAGAGACTATACCAAAGTACATCCAAATTAACAGAATGGTTTTCTTTTCTCCACATCTTCACTAACACTTGTAATTTTTTTTTGTTTTTTTTTTTTTTTTGGTAATAATTTAACAAATGATATGGAATGATATCTCATTGTGGTTTGATTTGCATTTCTCTGATGATTGATGATGTTGAGCATCTTTTCATGTGTCTATTGTCCATCTGTATGTCTTCTTTGGAAAATGTCTGTTGAAGTCTTCTGCCAGTTTTTAAATCATTTTTCATATAAAGTCGTGTAAGTTCTTCATATTTTTTGGATATTTACCCCTTATCAAATGTATGGTTTGCAAATATCTTCTCCCATTCAGTAGGCTGCCTTTTTGTTTTATTGGTAGTTTCTTTTACTGTGCAAGAGCCTTCAGTTTGTTAAAATCCCATTTGTTTAATTTGTCTTGTGTTGTCCTTGCCTGAGGAGATTGGTCCAAAAATATATTACTAAGATTGATGTCAAAGAGCTTACTACCTATGGTTTCTTCAAGGAGTTTTATGATTTCAGATCTTACGTTCAAGTCTAATCCACTTTGAATCAATTTTTGTATATGGTATAAAATAGTGAATGGTCCAATTTCATTCTTTTGCAACTAGCTGTCCATTTTTTCCAATATCTCTTAATGAAAAGACTTTTCCTCATTGTATGTTCTTGCTTCCTTTGTCATAGATTGACCATATATGTATGGTGTTTCTCCCCCACCCCAGGCTCTCTATTCCATTGCTCTATGTATATATTTTCATGTATGTACCATATGCTCTTTTCATTACTACAGCTTTGTAATGTAGTTTGAAATTAGGAAGTGTGATACCTCTAGATTTTTTCTTCTTTCTCAAGGTTGCTTTTGCTATCTAGAGTCTTTTGTGGTTCTATACACATTTTAGCAATTTCTGTTCTAGTTCTGTGTAAAATGCCATTGGTATTTTGATAAGTATTGCATTGAATCTATACATTGCTTTGAGTAGCATGGAGATTTTAGTAATATTAGTTTTTCCAATGCACAAGCATGGATTATCTTTCAATTTATTTGTGCCTTCTTCAAATTTTCTTCTTTATCCTTATTATATAAAGAGGATCATCTGTTTTGGTGAACATTATCCACTTTTCCTCCTTCTCAGATTTAAGGACATGGGGTTTGCTATAATTTTCTAACTAATTATTTTTTAACCATTATGTGCCCTTGAAGGTTTATGCCATTTAATTCATTTTTGAAGTAGATTTTTATAAATGGTCTTATCCACCTTCTTAAAATTCAATGAATTATGTATAAGACATTTGAGCACCTACTATCTGCTTGCCCTCAGCCTAGAGATATCAAAGAAGATGGTGAAACATAATCTACATACTTATCACCAGGAATACAATATACAATAGCTCATAAATTGGAACAGAATCAATAAAGTAAGAGTAGAGTACATATATAAAAAACAAATTCTGTGGATTGTTAGGAAGAGGGGAGAGCGAATGCTAGCTGGTAAAACAATAAAAAGGACCAAACTGTCAAATGCTATCAACACAAACAATAGATCTTATACATAATCAAGCTTATTAATGATTCAAGGCAGACTCACCCTCACTACTGTTGTTCAACATAGTACTAGAAGTCCTAGCCTCAGCAATCAGACAACAAAAAGAAATAAAAGGCATTTGAATTGGCAAAGAAGTCAAATTCTCACCCTTTGCAGATGACATGATATCTTATGTAGAAAACCAAAAAGACTCCAACCTAAAATTGGTAGAACTCATACAGGAATTAAGCAACATGGCAACATATAAAATCAATGCATAGAAATCGGTTTCATTTCTATACAATAACAATGAGACAGAAGAAAGAGAAATTAAGGAATCAATTCCATTTACAATTGCATCAAAAACCATAACATACCTACGAAGAAACCTAACCAAAGAGGTAAATGATCTGTACTTTAAACTACAGAACGCTTTTGAAGGAAATTGAGGAAGACACAAAGAAACATAAAAACATTCCATGATCATGGATTGAAAGAACAAATATTGTTAAAATGTCTATTCTACCCAAAGCAATCTACAGATTCAGTGCAATCCCTGTCAAAATACCATAGACATTTTTCACAGAGAGAGAATAAATAATCCTAAAATTTGTGTGGAACCAGAAAAGACCCTGAATAGACAGAGAAATGTTGAAAAATAAAACCAAAGCTCATGGCATCATAATGCCAGATTTCAAGCTAGATTGCAAAGCTGTGATCATCAAGACAGTATGGTACTGGCACAAAAACCAACACATAGATCAATGTAACAGAATAGAGAACCCAAACATGGAGCCTCAAATCTATGATCAATAAATCTTTGACAAAACAGTAAAGGATATACAATGGCAAAATGACAGTCTCTTCAATAAATGGCACTGGGAAAATTGGACAACTACATGTAGAAGAATGAAACTGGAATATTTTCTTACACCAGGCACAACAATAAACTCAAAATGGATAAAAACACCTAAATGTGAGACAGGAATCCATCAAAATCCTAGAGGAGGACACAAGTAGCAACCTCTGTGACCTTGGCCATGAAACTTCTTGCTAGACACATCTCCAAATGGAAAGGAAATAAAATAAAAATGAACTACTGGGACTTCATCAAGATAAAAATGTTCTGTACGGCAAAAGAAACAGTCAACAAAACTAAAAGGCAAGCTACAGAATGGGAGAAGATATTTGAAAATGACAGTTAAAGGGCTAGGATCCAAGGTCTATAAGGAATATAACAAATTCAACACCCACAGAATAATAATCTAATCAATAAATGGGCAGAAGACATGAACAGATATTTCCCCCAAAGAAGACATACAAATGGCCAACAGGCACATGAAAAAATGCCAACATCACTTGGCATTAGGGACATGCAAATCAAAACACAATGAGATACCGCCTCACACCAGTCAGAATGGCTAAAATTAACAAGACAGGAAATAACAGATATTGGTGAGGATGCAGAGAAAGGGGAACCCTCTTGCACTGTTGGTGGGAATGTGAGCTGGCACAGCCATTCAGGAAAACAGTGTGGATGTTCCTCAACAAGTTAAAAATAGAGCCATCCTATGACCTAGCAATTGCACTACTAGGTATTTACCCCAAATATACAAATGTAGTGATATGAGGGTCATAGCAGCAATGTCCACAATAGCCAAAGTATGGAAAGAGCAGAGATGTCCATCAACAGATGAATGGATAAAGATGTGATAAAAAAATATATATATACACACACACACATATGTATATATGTATATTTTGTGTATATATATATACACACATATATATGTATATATATTTTTTGTGTATATATATTATATATACACTATGAAATATGACTCAGCCATCACAAATGATGAATACCATTTACATGAACATGGATGGAACTGAAGGGTATTATGCTGAGCAAAATAAGTCAAATCAGAGAAAGACAATTATATGGTTTCACGCATATGTGGATTATAAGAAACAGCGCAGAGTGTCACAGGGGAAGGGAGGGAAAAACCGAATGAGAAGTCATCAAAGGGCTTGAAAAACCATGAGAGACTCTTAACTATGGGAAATAAACTGAGGGTTGCTGGAGGGGAGGTTGGTGTGGGGGGTTGGGGAGCATTAATTGGGTGACAGGCATTAAGGAGGGCATATGATGTGATGAGCACAGTGTTATACACAACTGAAAAATTCTTGAACACTACATCTGAAACTAATGATGTACTCTATATTGGTTAATTGAATTTAAGTTAAAAAAAAAATGATTCAAGGCAGAAGCAATAGCAAGGATTAGGCCAAGCTTTTTCCCTGAGAGTGATTTGACAGTTGATTAATTCTCAAATGTAATTTCTCTTCCACATTTGAAAAAGTTCTTGTAAAGATTTCAGGTGTGATATATAAGCAAAGCACGTGGATTATTGTTGGAAGAAAAGGACTCATTCAGTTATGGAACATCTCTTTTATATCCTATTAACTACATAATTAATGTGACATTTTGCGGCGGGTCATGCCTCAAAAATTAACTGAATGCTCCTTTACATCAAGACCAGATATATCCTGATAAAAATATTTTAAAAGTAAGAATTCTCCATTATCTTTCTAAGGTAAATACTACATGTGTATTTACCAGGAGATTTTTCTTACAAAGAGATTTTAACCGGGCCATCTCTTTCTTTCCCTAGGTTCCCTGAAAAGGGAGAATATAGGTTATAGACCTGTAGTGAATCTGATGTTTCCAAATTATATTACTGGGTAGTTAACTCACAGAAGTAAACGGTGTAACTTGGTATGTCTCTTAACTAAGGCCAGTGTGACAAAAGTCAAGGTGCATTTTCACTTCAAGACAATCGTGTTCCCCATTGTCTTTTCACCAATTAAAAAGTCTCACACATTAAAAGATTCATTCTTCTCTGTTTTTTCATCATGCATACCATTTTAGCTGCTAATAAATAGAACAATATAAAGAAACACAATATAAAAAATAAGCAACACCACAACCTCAGAATAAAATATACGACACTGGTTTTGTAGTTTAGGGTCATTCTTCACTCTAATAGAATGCATTTACAAACAAAACCATATAAGAAATATATTTAAGTGTTTTTCTTTTATTTATCCCGGATTTCATTCCTGACATTTGAAAAGATTTTCTGATAGATGTGAGACAATTTTTAGTATGCTATAAATATACTACATCAGCAGCCTATAGAAGTAAAGTTACCAAGACTTAAATGATGTTAAACAATTTGTCAGCTATTTATAATCAAGTCAATATCACTCTTTTTGGAAGCACATCTTTGTCAATCAAATTTCTTGAGGTGGCTGCCCTAATATTCATCAGTTCTTTATTGCTGACATCTGAAATATATAGGAGTTAAGAGTTAAAGGCCAAGCCATTTTGAAAATGTGCTGGGTTTATTATCAGTAAATCATAGATTATCTACTAGTAATAAAAACTCATCTAATTTGATCATTTCTATTTCATGCTTCTGCATTACAGTGATATGGTATTTATTGAACAGTTCTCATTTGTCTACTGTTTTTTGTTTGTTTTCTTCTTAGAACTCCCTAATAAATGTGAAATTGATGAAAAAATCTGTTAAAATTCATTGACGATAGTGTCATGCCAATTCAAAAAGTGCAACTATAATTACATCACATAGATAAGTAGACATTAAAAACCATTTAGGAAAAAAAAAACATTTAGGAAAAATAAATAAAAAAATAAATAAAATAAAAGTTATTTAGGGAAAACATATGCATAGAAACTGCATCTTGAGATAAATTCTAAACATTAATTAGATTGTAGCACATTTAAATCCATTTAACCTTTTTAAACGTTTCTGAAAGGACTTTAAAACAACTTACCCAATGAAAATTCTGTTATCTTATCTTGGTATATTTCTTGAATAATCACATATATATTTATGCAGGGCAAAAAATTCTAAATTATTTGTATTTCATTCAGAATAGAAAATTTTAGAATTTAGGAAAGTTATATAGACAGCAAACATAAAAAAATATAAAAATTCATTACCAAATGACTAGCATAGCATCCAGTTTGGGATATGCACACACATGGGATACATATACTGGGTTCTTTGAGAAAATTATTAAAATTTCTAGAAGTATTTGATTTCTCATATATTTTAGTTACTATCTTTTTATAATTTATAATTTATATAATACATTGATATAATAGTAGTGCAAGTATGTAACTTATTAACAAATAAACAGAAATGTTTCGGAATGCTATTTAATAAAAAACATAAGTGATCAAAAATAGTATAGATACATGGGTGAAAGACACGGTCATGGTTTTGAAACAAATCAGCCCTATCAAGCATTTATCATATATTCTAAAGTATTGTAGAAGAAAAATTTTAATATGAAACTTGCCTCATTCTGCACCACTGTTATCAGTCCCCAGTTCTTTCTATAACTTTTTCTCTTACTATTTATTGAAGGAATATATACTATGTCAGATGTGGTTGATTAGCAGATTGGTGAAAGAATATAATATTTGTTGAAAAAATATATAAACTTTAAATGATATCAACTGAAATAATTAAATATAAAGTTTAATCTCTCACTTAAATTTTGCTCCACTTGATCTTAGCCAAAAGGCTAAGAAGTGACTGAATATTCCTGATCTCATAAATAGAAAGGTACATACTGTCATAATTTAAGCTCAATAAGTAATATATATGGAGAGAGAATTAGAAAGAGAGGATCAAAGTTCAGTGTTTATAATATTTATGAAGCAGATGACAAAGAAACTTCAACTTCTTAATGGTACTTATGTTGTTATACCCAAGTGGAGATAATCTACCAAAAAAACAGCATTTGATATATAAATCTAATAGTATTTATAAGATTAAAAGCTATGATTATTATAATTAAAATTTTTAAAATTATGACACAGAATGAACAAATTTTACATTCCTAAAATTTTGTTATTACAATTCTCTATTTCCTGTGAAAACTGGGGAATGAGGTCACTTACCTATTGCTAAACTTCAGCCATCAAGTTGCAAGCCATCACATTTAAGGATGGTGAGCTAGAGGGTATTGATGGAAAAGCATGATGTGCCAGATACATTCTTCCTTTTTTAAAATATAACTAATAACATTGACTTCAATATATTAAGCACTTCTGATGTAACAGGCATCATTCTCTACATATTTAATGGCACCTTCTTAATAAATGATAATACAGCACTATCTCCATTATTCAGATTAGGAAAGTAAGGCTTTGGAGGAGTTAACCTGCTTGTCCCAGGTCAGGCTTCAGTGACTAGAGCAGAATTCAAAAGCATATGTAGATCTATCTTCGTTTCCAACTAACACACTCTAGGACTTTGTATTGAGTTCCTATCTTGTTTCTTACTCTGGTGAGTAAGAATAACAAAATAAAATAAACTAAATTAAAATAAAATAAAACAAAATATAAAGATCAAAAATCAACTCTAAAGCCAACCCTAGAAAATCCCAGGTTTCCTTTTCCTTTGCCACCCACCTTGATCATTACCACTCTTTTTTTTTTTTTTAAGATTTTATTTATTTACTCATAGAGACAGAGAGACAGAGAGAGAGAGAGAGAGAGAGAGAGAGAGAGAGGCAGAGACACAGGCAGAGGGAGAAGCAGGCTCCATGCAGAGAACCCGACGTGGGACCCGATCCAGGGTCTCCAGGATCACGCCCTGGGCTGCAGGCGGCGCTAAACCACTGCGCCACTGGGGCTGCCCGATCATTATCACTCTTATTTCAAGGGGCATCTTTTAAAAACATGGTCTTTTAAAGCATTCTTAAAATGAAGAAAAGCTGATAAATAGAAATAAAGAAACTCAAGCATTCACTTGTGCCACCAAAACTCTGCTTCCCACTGTTGGCATAACTGTATGATTCCTGTGTCCTCATTTTAAACTTGAAGCTCTCCAATGTGCCTTATAGTTAGGAAGGAAGGCAAAAGAAATTCTTTGACCATCAGCAATAGTCTGGTCTTAAGAGTAAAATCTCCGAGAGAGTAAAATCCAAGTCTGTGGAGATCATTACCTATGTGGTTCTTCTTGAAACTTCCCACAACATTGAGAGTTTGTGCCAATTTGTACTCCTCACTGGAGAGTTTGTGTCTAGGAGAGCAAGGACCATGCTGTTAGTGTATTTTGTGTAAGTGAACAACAATGGCACTTAATTGTATGTCAGAAAGGATTTCATTCTTCATACAATATTCATGATGATGACGTTGTGTGAAATTTATCTTGACATTGTTAATTCTGTTACATAGAAAAGCCAACAATTGATAGATTTATATTTAGAATATAATACCTATGAATAATTTTAAACTGACAGCCTAGAAATTCTGGGTCCTTCCTTCTTGAAACTTAGTGGAAGCAAATGTAATGGTGGATAGATTCCCTATTCAATGTGCTTTAACCCTAACCAGCACATAATACCTTATTTAGTTTCTGTGTCCAACGGTCATTTGTCTCCTAGCTGTGACTGCCAAAAGACTTGCCAATTAGTGTCAATCGTGGAGGTAGATTGGGAATGTGGGCATCTAACCAGGAAGAAAAGAACTAACATCATTAACACATTTTGTATGGAAATAAGAGCAACATAAAAGCTGTCATTAATAAATTTATCCTAAAACATAATCTCATAATATTTCCTAGTCTTCAAAAAAATTCAAACTCCATCAATTAATTTCATTGAAATGAAAGTAAGGTATGATCACAGGATATCCTATAAATCCATTATCTAATCTATAATATAGACATTATTATTATTATTTGCTGTTTCCCAAATTATCTCATAGATCTCAGAGACAACCATCTAGAGAAAATAAGCAACCAGAATATTGCCTTCTGACTGTAATTTTTTCATAGTATCTTCTCTACATGCTATCAAAATTGCAGTGGAGAGATTCAAAATAAGTATACAGGAAGAAAACACTTTCACACTTAATCTAGAGGGAGGTAACTCTTTCCCAAGGGATGTGCAGATAATTTATAGTTAAGCATTTTATTTTGATCTCTATATCCCTATATCACTTTTTCTATTTGGAATTAATTTGATTAAGTGCACACCAAGACAGAATAAAAAAAAAAAAAGTTTTCTGTTTGGGCAGACAGCCAGGAACACAGCAGCATAACCTTTTTTTTTTTTTTTTTTAATTGATTGAACTACTAGTGATACACATAATTGACTTAAAAATTAGAGGTGGACTCTGAAAGCACAGAGAATCTCAAATAGAGAATATGGCCCATGGACAGGCTTGTGCCCTTTTACATTATGGATCCAGAAAATCCTCACTTAAAAAACTCTTAACAAAAACCCTGCTTTTCTGTGCATCAAAGAAGGCACACAAAACACTGAATCATGATTTTTTCTGTATATACACTTTTAAATATCTGATATCATTTCAATGTCAACATACTGATAACACATCATTGTATCATTAGCTCAAAGCAGAGTTTTCTTAAATAAAGATAATCATAAATGCAAAACGAGTTCTAATCCTACTTCCTTTTGCTGCTTGGATTTCTCAAGTTCACACACCTATTTATCATAGGTACTTTTTAAACTTCAGACATATTCTATTTCCTGAGCCATCTTTTTATATTATTCTCTATGTGTCTTTCTACCAATCTCTATAAAACTTCATTGAATACTTGATATATAATTATATAGAGAAAATACAGGAGGCAAATAGAAAGTTCTAAATAACACCAAATACATAAAATTTAGAAAAAAAAATGAAAGCTGATGCTATATTTTAGGTTCATACCTTTAAATGTGATTGAAAAAGATGAGAGCTAAGTCACTTAAACAAATATGCTACCATGTGCTGCTATGTATTGAAGCCTTAATGTCAGTTAAATATAATTTTGATATTTAATTTCTTTAGTCTTGGGAGATTGGGAATAAGGCTAAAAATGCATGGTATTTGCTTAAAAGATAAGATAAGGTTTTGTAAATCCATCTCACTACTTCTAGGAAAATCAAACTTCTTTCTTAAAATAAACCTCAGTCAGTATACTCCTGGGTCTGAGCATACCAGAGACTTATTTACAGTGCGTGAAAACAGTTAAGGAGACCTGAGAAGGTGAAACATGGAGAAAACCTGTGGGAAGCTTGATCAGCTACATTACCAAAGAAGAGATGCCTATTTTATAATAACCTTCTTGGGGATTAATAAATCCATACAGTAGTTTAATTGTTAACTTTTACCTGGTTGTATTAATATGGTCATAAATGAAGCTCTTTGGTACCCAGGACAGGTAAAAGCCTGCTTACCCTCCATTTGAAGAGCCGTGGCAAATTTACTTGGTCTGATAATGGCTGGTTAAAGATATTTATTGTAATCCTTCAACTTGGGACCTCAGAAACTACAAGATGAAATTTCATTTCTAGCATAGTGATGAATAGTCTATAACACAGCTATTAGTACCTTTATCTTAGAGATGTGAGCATCTGAGACCCAGAGAGTTTAGTATCTTGCTTAGAGACACTTAGAAAATAACAGACCCAGGATTAGAATCCAAATAATTATATCTGGAAAACTTTTTTTGGTTGTTTTCTACCATACTATAACATTATTGTTAAGCCATTCATTTAACAATACGATTATGCGGCAACTGCCATGTGAAAGGCAAATTCCAACCAATGAAGACGATTTAGTAAAGAAAGTCTTATTTTCAGTAAACTCACTTTTTTTCCCTCTTCTACTGACTAATGTCCAGTGTTAGTAACTTCATTTATGTGTTTCTGTCAGGTTCTCTAATATATCATTGCTCACACTGACCACTTTGCCTTCCAAAATTATGTAGGTAAATAGCTATTCTTCACAAAAAAATTTCATTGCACAGACAGCGATAGTCACCCACAGCTAGTCACATTTCTACACAAAATAAGGAAGGGTGTATGGGTTCTTGGTGAAAGAAATTCTAGTTGCATGCTTTGCCACTACTTTCACCAAGATTCTGATGCAACCCCTGGGGGAATGTGTTGTCTTCCTACACTTAAGAATAATTGCTTTAGTAAACCACTGTTACTAATGGGAAAGTGTCATGTCACAGGAATGTATTAGGGAAGAGAAAAATAAGAGCATTACCACATGAAACAATTAACTTCACAGCACTGAACTTTGAATTTCTCCAAGTATACCTGGATTTGCTTCTTCTGCATGGTTGAATTATAAACCCTCAGAGAAGCACCATATTTCCAGAAAGACAAACCAAATTTTGAGAGTAAGATCAGGTAATACTAAACTAGGAAATTCAAATGTATGTACACACACATGCATTCTTAGTGGGAATGTATACTGATACCGACTCTAAGGCAATATTGGTAATATGAACCAAAATTTTAAGTATACTTACATTACAAGTATAATTTCATTTCTAGGTACTTATCCTATAGATAAACTCACACACAAGTGAAATCATATCTGTACAGTTTTACTAAAGGGTAAGCAGTGTTTTCTGAAGCCAAAGAACTGAAACAATTCAGAAATCCAAAAAAAAAAAAAAAAAAACAGACACATAGATCAATGGAACAGAATAGAGAATCCAGAAGTAGACTCAACTTTATGGTCAACTGATATTCGACAAAGGAGGAAAGACTATCCACTGGAAAAAAGACAGTCTTTTCAATAAATGGTGCTGGGTAAATTGGACATCCACATGCAGAAGAATGACACTAGACCATTCTCTTACACCATACACAAAGATAAACTCAAAATGGATGAAAGATCTAAATGTGAGACAAGAATCCATCAAAATCCTAGAGGAGAACACAGGCAACACCCTTTTTGAACTTGGCCACAGCAACTTCTTGCAAGATACATCTATGAAGGCAAAAGAAACAAAAGCAAAAATGAACTATTGGGACTCCATCAAGATAAGAAGCTTTTGCACAGCAAAGGATACAGTCAACAAAACTAAAAGACAACCTACAGAATGGGAGAAGATATTTGCAAATGACATATCAGATAAAGGGCTAGTTTCCAAGATCTATAAAGAACTTCTTAAACTCAACACCAAAGAAACAAACAATCCAATCATGAAATGGGCAAAAGACATGAAGAGAAATCTCACAGAGGAAGACATGGACATGGCCAACAAGCACCTGAGAAAATGCTCCGCATCACTTGCCATCAGGGAAATACAAATCAAAACCACAATGAGATACCACCTCACACCAGTGAGAATGGGGAAAATTAACAAGGCAGGAAACCACAAATGTTGGAGAGGATGCGGAGAAAAGGAAACCCTCTTACACTGTTGGTGGGAATATGAACTGGTACAGCCATCTGGAAAACTGTGTGGAGGTTCCTCAAAGAATTAAAAATAGATCTGCCCTAGACCCAGCAATTGCACTGCTGGGGATTTACCCCAAAGATACAGATGCAGTGAAATGCCAGGACACCTGCACCCCGATGTTTCTAGCAGCAATGTCCACAATAGCCAAACTGTGGAAGGAGCCTCGGTGTCCATCGAAAGCTGAATGGATAAAGAACTGTGGTCTATGTATAAAAGGGAATATTCCTCAGCCATTAGAAACGACAAATACCCACCATGTGCTTCGACATGGATGGAACTGGAGGGTATTATGCTGAGTGAAATAAGTCAATCGGAGAAGGAGAAAAATTATATGGTCTCATTCATTTGGGGAATATAAAAAATAGTGAAAGGGAATAAAGGGGAAGGGAGAAAAAATGAGTGGGAAATATCGGAAAGGGAGCCAGAACATGGAAGACTCCTAACTCTGGGAAACGAACAAGGGGTGGTGGAAAGGGAGGTGGTCGGGGAGGTGGGGGTGACTGGGTGATGGGCACTGAGGGGGGCACTTGATGGGATGAGCACTGGGTGTTTATTCTATATGTTGGCAAATTGAACTCCAATAAAAAAATAAATAAAATAAATAAATAAAAAATATATAAAAAAAAGAAATCCAAAGAGAGAACATTAATTTTATAAATACATGCATCTATCAATATAATAATACTATGCAGTCATAAAAATTGAAAAAGCTCTTTCTGTGTGAAAATGTCCAAGATATATTGTTCAGTGAACAAAGAAAGGGGCAGAAGGTATTAGAAGGATATTTGAAATCCTTTATTATTGAGAAAAGAGGTGAAAATATTTTATACATATTTGCTCATAGATGAACCTTCAAAGAATCTCCAGTAAAATCAACAGAGATGGTTGAATTAAGAAAAGGCAAATAACAAGCTATACGGGGACAAGAACTAGAAGAGAGAACTTCACTTACATACTTATTTATCATTTCAGATATTTGAACCATATGTTTGTGCAATATTATAAAAATATTAATATAAAGAATATATAAACTGATAAAACAAGAAAGAGCTCTTGTTCTCAAATGTTATTATGTGTTATTTTTTTAATTTGGCCAGTGGGAGACAGTGAAATCAATATTTTAAATATTTTCTGTCTTCTGTATGTGTCATAAACACTAATTTGCATTTACAATTATGTTATAGAAATCAGTGTGATTGTAAGTTGTGCAATTCATTATAGCTTCTAAAGACTAATATTGCAAGTGACATTGAGTGGTATTTTGGAATAAAACTGAGTGGTCATTATAATCATTGGACTGACATTATATCAAATTTAAATCATGGATTCATCCCAAGATAAAATTTAAGAGTCTAGTGTTGAAAATGCAATGTCATTGTGGTTTCTTAAATAATTACAAATTATAATCCATTTCACTGAAATAGTTCATTTTAAAATTTATAGTTTTATTAGCCAAGGAAGTAATTATTTTATTTAGAAAATCCAAACTAGTGTATAAACCATAGAGGCATAAACTCTATTAAATTAAAGGTTCAGAGTATTTTATTTAGAATGCAAATAGGAAAAAAAAGGCTATATATGCTTTATAGACTTTTAAATTGATAGTACAAGAGCTTAGTTTCATGGAGCAATAATACAATGAATTTCAGGTTCTAATTTTGTGGGTATAAAAAGTACCACTTCTGATAAGAACATCTGACTCGAGTGTCTCTGAAAACTAGTTCCACAGATTTCCAGTGCTCTTCAGAACATGGGAACTGATTGTGATTAATCAGGGAAAAGCCCTTCTCTAATAAGGCTCTGTCCAGTCCAATTGCTGAACATGACAGTCTTGAGAATTACATCGCCAAATGGTCTACTAAAGATGGAAGGTTGAAAGATTGGCTGAATTAAATAGCTCACCTCAGATGACCTTAAAAATGGACATTTTGCCAGAAGGTGAAGAAAAATTCATGCATTACTGATTTTTTTTAATATTATATATGTATTTTGAAAGAAAAACATTATAGGACATTTCTTTTATCCTTAATACTTCTAGGTATTATTATCCTGTCTAAATGCTGCAATCACTCAGGTGACAGCCTGTGGTGTGCATCCATCCCTTCACTCCTGATTACAGATAACATTTATAGCATGAGGATGAGGGAGGGAAGTGAGAGCCTGGACACGGAGAAAAGTCATCAGGAATCACAAGAGAATAGAAGCTCATTTTTATGATTTTGCCATCTCCCAGTCAAGTGCTTGCTGCAGACATTTATTATTATTACAATGTGGGCTTCTAAGACAAGTGAGTCATTTCTCAGAGTGGGTTATCCTCCAACGTAATTAATAGCCAGAAGATTTTGCACATCGATTTTTTTTTCAACTCAATAGCAAAAAGTCCTAACATTGGTGCATAAAGTTACATATGACTCAATCATCACACAAAAGACAGTTCTGATTGTACACAGATATGTCATCAGTCTCATCAAAAGAGAGTGTCCTCCATTAAAAAAATGTGTATATATATATGTGTGTGTGTGTGTGTGTGTGTATGTATGTGTGTGTATACATACTTATGTTTATTAGAAATAACTTTTCACCAACCACATTAAGGCAGATTTTTATGGCATTCTCAATTTGGTGATATAGATAAACCATATATCAGCATTATTTTTTATACAGATCAAGCAATACAAGTTAAAGGTATTTTTTAATCTATCAAATATAATGTTTATGAGCCATTGTACTTTTACCTCATTAGAAAGCTTTTTTTTCTCATTAGAAAGCTTTAAACATACATAAAAGGACATAAAATAATGATAAGTAGAAAGAAGAAAATTAAAATCCTCATAATTTCATTACTCAATAACCACCACTGCCAATGTATATTATTCATTTGTGTCTTCTTGTGTTGCTACATCATGATATGTTTACTCAATCTTGTCTGGATGAGTATTTGAATATTGTCTAACATTTGCTAATAAACAACCCTGGGGTACAAATCATTTTAGCTAAACTTTTATATAATCCCACCAGTATTTCCTGAGAAAATATTCCTAGAAATATAATAGTATAATTTAAGACTTTTAATATATATTACCTTATTTACAAAACTTTGTACCAATTTATACTCCTACTATGATTGCCAGCTAGCATTTGCTTTCATAAATCTGAAAATATAGATTACCATCTTGCTGAAAATCTTTTCTGAATTATTTTAAAAATATATTACAAATATATAAAGATTATGTTATGTCTGAATGTACATTTATTTTATTACAAAAATGACAGTTTATAATAACTTGTTCATTTTTAGATACAATGTACTACTACAACTTGTCCATAGTCTAAAAATTATCTCAAAATAAAAAATATTTAGGGACACCTAGGTGGCTCAGTGGTTGAGTGTCTGCCTTTGGATCGGGGCATGATCCCAGGGTCCTGGGATCGAGTCCTGCATCGGGCTCCCTTCATGGAGCCTGCTTCTCCCTCTGCCTATGTCTCTGCCTCTCTCCCTCTGTCTCTCATGAATAAATAAATAAAATATTTTTAAAAAATTAAAAATAAATTTAAAAGTTTTTTAAAAGACAACTAACAATTAGCTCCCTGAAGTTCTTTGTGTCAAGTATCATTCCTACAATATCATCTTCTCTACAGGGTTACATAAAACATCATTTATATTATGTAAAATACATTTTGATTTTAGTATTTCACAATAAAAATTTTAATTGATCTGGGATTTATTTTCATACAAATATAGAATATTTATTATTCAAAATGTTAATTAGTTGCCCTAATGCCATTCATTGATTAACCAACTCTTTTTTTCTTTTATTTGAACTGCCATGCTCATCTTATGCTAATAATTATTAAATGTCATTGAGGTTGCTCACTCACCTTCACCTTTATTTCATTGATCTCACTGTTCTTGTGCCAGTTTTATAATGCTTTTATTGTTGTGAATTTGTAAGTTATATTATGTGGCAAGTAAATTATCTCTTCATTAAGTTTAAAAATTATTTCAAAATTGGTTATTTTTATAGATATTTTCTTTGATTATAGTAAATGAAAAAAAAATTCTCAAAAAGACATTAAGATTGTAATTAGAATTGCATTATACTATTACATTATCTCATGTTTATAAATGTTCATTCATACTTCCTTTAAGAAATATTAAGTGAGTGAAAGATTCCATTTGCACAAGAAGTGACTAGAAAAAGTATTTGAGCTTTGATTGGGAGGTGGGGAAGTAAACTGCTGTCTCATGGGAGTTTAGACAGAAACCAAATTTGAAAGAAAAGAATTTTTTAAATTGTTCTGTGATTCTTTGGGGGTATAATTTATGAAAACTTCTGTAGGCACATACTTTCAAACTGGATACACAGTTCCTACAAAAAAACTCTAAAGACAGTTTTATTATCCTAATTAGAGACCACACAAAGACAAAGCAACAGTACCTTCTTTCTCCTCTTTCCTAAACTCTGATCATATGACTCTTTGGCTATTGAACACAGGTCCCTGAATCTCTACCTATTTTAATTCAGTTTCCTCTATATTGTTCAAGTGTACAATTTTCATTTTTCTATCTACCAGTTCAGGGAATCCTTTCCTCTCGCTCCTTCATTATGTTGCTGAGCCCATCCTTTGAGTTTTTCATTTCAGTTATTCTATTTATAAGTTCTAAATTACCAATTGGTTCCTTGTCATAACCTTCTATGTTTTTGCTGAGATACCCACTTCTTTTAATTTTTTTCATTTAAGTGTGCTTGTAATTGTTCATTCAGTCTTTTTTTTTTCTTTTTATGACTGTTTAAAGTCTTTATCAGATGAATACCCACCATTTGCTTCGACATGGATAGAACTGGAGAGTATTATGCTGAGTGAAGTAAGTCAATTGGAGAAGGACAATCATCATATGGTTTCACTCATATGGGGAATATAAGAAATAGTGAAAGGGGTTGTAAGGGAAAGGAGGGGAACTGAGTGGGAAAAATCAGAGAGGGAGACAAACATGAGAGACTCCTAACTCTGGGAAATGAACAAAAGGTTGGAGGTTGGGGTAACTGGGTGATGGGCACTGAGGAGGACACTTGATGAGATGAGCCTTGGGTGTTATACCATATGTTGGCAAATCAAACTTCAATAAAAACAAATAAAAAAACTAAATTAAAAATTTCAGCTTTAAATAGTTTTGACTTAAAATTTGGATTGTCATTAATTATACCTATATTCTTTGTAATTTTGATAGTAATGGATATTTTATAAGAAAATTACTGTTAAAACAGAAAACATAGGTTTTTACATTTTTTACACTTTAAATCACATTTTTGGGTTTTTAAATTTTTATTTATTTTGTATTTTTTAAATTTAAATTCAATTTGCCAACATATAGTATAACACCCAGTGCTTTAAGCCACATTCTGATTAAAATATATATTGAAATTTGTGTATTTTGAATACTACTGCACTTTATTTTTTTTTAATCTTTTAGGTCAGGCGTCCACACCCTACAACCTGCAGTCCAAGTCCAGCCCCTTCCTTGCCTATGTACGTAAATAAAGTTTCACTAGAACAGAAAAAAGGAGAAAATCTTTGTCAGGTAATCTTAATTTCCCTATTATCTGAGTTTTGGCATCTTCTTGATTTTCCTTTTTTTTTTTTTTTTTTTTTTTTAGTTTGAGATCTTCCTTGTTCTTAGTATGACAAGATCTTCAATTGAAATGTAGACATTTTGGGTATCGTGTCATTAAACTCTGGGTCTTATTTTAACCTTCTATTCTAGCTGGGTTCTTCTGATATCTTTAGGCAGAGAAAGAGAAAGGATCCTGCTTTATTTCTCCTACATGGGGCTAAAAGTCTGGGTATCTCAATTGGTCTTTACTGACACCCAATGTGTGAGGACTTTTTGTAAATGTTGGTCAAGAGCGGGAGTTCTAGCTCCTCATTAAACCTGCAGTGATCCTTTCCTGGCTAGATGGGAAGAATAAAAGCACCACAGTACTCTCCCCATGTCTTCCACTGATACCACATGGGTTGGGGTAGGGGGGCCCTGGGGCAAGTGGTAAAAGTTCTGACTCTCCACTAGGTCTTCTCTGGCACTACTCCAGTGGTAAAGAGGATGACAACTTATTACTGCTACATGGGAGTAGAAGCCCAGCTTCCACACATAGTATTCATTCATACCATGGGAATATGCGGAAGAGAGGTAGGAGTGGGACTTATCCTCTTAATGAGGATGAAAGTCCCACCTCTCTATAGTCCTATTTTCCTTCTCTAACATGATCCCAGTGGGAGACTTTGTAGTGCTTCCTTACAGCCTAGAGAGAGTAGAAGATCATATTCTCCACCTGGCATTGGTTGGCATGGGTAGAGGAAGAACAAGAGTTTTTTCTATGGTGTTTACACAGAGAAATTATTGTCCAAAAGTTTTCTATCTTGATAAGCAAACTCCCCCTGGTCCTTTGGCTAGAGATAGCAGAAATTTATTATAGCTTTTGTCTGCACTTATTGGCATTTCAGGGCTGCTGGTTCATCTCCAAGTCTGATACGTTATTCCCTGGGTCCCAAGTTCCCTAGCTATTTTTTCTTCTCTATACTTTTCAGAGTCTTCTTTTGTTTGTTTCCTATATAATGCCAAGATTTTTGGTTAATTAGCAGGAAGATAAAAAAAAAAAATTAGCAGGAAGAATATGGAAAAGTACATCTACTCCATTTCCTCAGATCTGGAAGTTTACAATTCACTTTAAAAATATTGAAAAAAATATTTTAAAAATGAGGTTTGGGACTTAAATCTGCAAAATTTATAAAAACTCTGAGTTCTATGATACATTCAAAATAATTGGAACAGGAGCGTTTCAACCTCTGGAACTTCAAGTTCTCTATTCCTTAGCAAGAAGTGGGGAGGAATATAAATTAAAATTAGTTTCCGTGTGTTGCAATTATTCCACTTATTGCTTATTATCTTACTTTGTGAGTTTATGTGCTTCTGAACTGTGTTAGAGAATAGAACTGAAGAAGAGAATAAGCTAAATTTGTCACTAAACATGACAAACAAGAAAAACTTCAAAAGTCTAGACAAAACTTTTAACTTAGTTATAAAAAAGGTATCTGAGTAAATCAACAAATGTACAATAAAGTACATTTAAATATTTACCTTTGTGAATCACTCAGAGAGGAAAAAGTTGTACGTGTTGGTAGTAAGAACTTCAACAGCTATAAATAGAACTTTAATTTTAGGAGTATGTTTTAATCATCTTTCCCAAATTACCAAATCAAATTATTCTCTCTCCCTTCACTTCTGTTCTCTTCCCTTTTTTCTTATTTTCTTTCTTTTTTTCGTAAGACTTTCTGTTCTTTATTACTACATATCAGTTAGGATTATCTTCTAGATCCTGGTATATCATATCAAAAAGCATCAGTGATCACTAGTTTCCAGAAAATAAATTTTCAGAAGAGAAAATTTAAAAGGAAATCTGTGAACTAAATATGACATTTAAGGAAAAAACAAGATTTTTAATAAAATAGGTTCCGAAGTATCTGATATCAACTCTTTGCTTTATGAACCTGTTAACTTTCTACCTCGGGAAAAAAAAATACACGGTAATAACTTTTTTTAAACTGGATTTTCACACCTGATCCTCTACCCTGTTTTGGTCTTGGTGAGCAATAGTGAGAAAGTGACACAAACATGCTTTTCCTAGCTAATTTTGCTACCTACAGGCAATGGGAATATGTTTCAGGTCAATACATTGCATACTTACCTTGAACAATGTTACATCAATTATATCCCAGTTAAAACAGAATTAGGGAATAATACAAAATTAAATGCAATTTCTTTTGTTCTATTTTTTCTTAAATGTTTGATATGTAATATTTTAAAACATCCTAACAAACCATAGTTTCTCATATTGTGTTTTGTTTATCAATTCTTATTTTATGCTCTGGTTGTATTGGATCTTTCTGTTGAAATGGAATGGTCTTCAAAAATATTCCAAAAGATTTTAGTTTTCCTCTAGTTACATAATGCATAAATTCAATTTTAAGGGCAGACTATACCATTTGCACATAAATATCTGAAATCTTGCCATTGTCTGGTATCCTACCAATTTGTTTCAAACAGTGCTGGGAATATTAAGCAACACAGCCCCTTCTGACAACAAAGGTACTATTAAGGGCTGTTGCATCAATAATGGGTGGATGTAAACTCCCTAAATAATCATAGATTGGATATTGTGGAGCAGTTTCAAAAGCGCAATTATAGCCCATTGTGTCAGTAATGTGTGCATTTAGGCCTCTTAATAGTACATATTGGCATAATGACTGTGAGATAGTGGAACTAGTTACCAAAGGGTAGATTCTCATTTCCTGGATATATTTTAGGATCGGAAATAACTGTTTGGAATTATTTAGGTTCATTCTTACTGGAGTCAGGGGGTTGGAAAATGTTGCCTCTAGTGGGCTCTTCTGGCCCTGTCTTTAGAAAAAAAATTACTGAACTCTTACTCAAGTTTTTCTCAACCTTGCTTTAGAGATGCAGAGCTCAATTTAGGATACACATGTGTCACATTTGTCTCAATTCAACTCCCACTGTGAAGCGTACAAAATCTATAGGTAGGATTGGTCTCCCTAACTTACAACTGCCATCACCTCATTGGCAAGCCCACTGTTTCTGACAACAGAAAAAAAATTACTGTAATAAAAAACGGAGATTAAGCATCTCCTGCTTAACATCAGTAATCTATTCCTAATCTCATCCTGAAAAGTCAAATGCTCTGCATTAAAATGCTTACCTGCAGCCTACTTTCCAGCCTTTTTTTATGAGAGAAATTATAACACATAATCACATACATATCAAACCAAAGACCAATTTCCTAAAATGTAACTAAAATACAGTAATATTCTTACATGTAAGCAATAGAACTCTCCTGCCAAGATGCTAAATACTTAAGGCATCATTTTCTGATCACAATCTATTTATTAAAAAGCAGTTTCTTTCTGTGCAGCTAAGTAGCATGTGCAGTCTGTATGCCATTACATCAACATTGCATTTAGGATAAAGCAGAGCAAAACTATCATATAGCAACAAGTAAGTTGATTAGAGAAATACAAATAAAAATTGAGAGTAAAAAGAAGGCAATTTTCAAAAATGAGGTTTTTCTTATATACCAAATAGAGTAGAAAATAGAGCCTGAAGAAAGCTGAAAAAGAAGGAGCAAGGCGGGTAGCAATGGCCTATTTCTGGTTGCAAAAGGAATGCAGCAGAGGATTTGGGTGGTGGAGGGGCAATTTCAGGGACACCATGAGATTTAGCGGAGCTGAAGAGAGTCCATGTCATTTTCAGTGCTGTTCTAGGTACCCTTGAGCAGGAAATACATATTAAATATTTCTGGTTAGGTGGTTCAAGCTTTAGGGTAAAAGAATTACAAAGTTGATCTTTGCTTATACTTTGCTTAGTCTCAACTTTTTAAAAATAAATATGTTGGAAGAATCCAGCCAGTCTGAGGTTTTAATTAAAAAATATTCATAATTGCATCTGTACATCTCTGTTAATGGCATTCACTCTACTTTTCTAAGCATATTCTGATGAAAACTTTAAGAATTCTTTGATAATAACTTTTCTCACACATCATGTATTATGTTTTGGGTTTTTAAATAAAAGTCATCCCTACATTAATATTTGTAAAACATAACCCAAAAAATCATATATTCTATGATACTAAGGTTTCTAAAACCAAGAGGAAGTTTATTGACCAAATGTTAACAGGGAGGTAATTTTGGGTGTATGTTTATGAATAGAGTCAAACTCATCTAATATTCTACTTTCTATAAAATTCCAAAGGTGTCTCCAGAGTCCAAGTTCTTGGATAAAGTGTGTTTACATTTGTCCGTGGGCCTTCTTCATGAATCAGTATCATATTCCTTTAACTAATATCCCACAGTGTGTTCATTCAGCTTACAAGACCAATTGCTCCATCCTGCTGTGGCTTCTCCACACTTCTCCTAGACAGTGTATTCTTTCCCCAATACTGGACAAATAATCCTTTCCCTGAGTGCCATAAATTTTAGCAGTAAATTATTAGAATTCGTAGTAGAAGTAAAATCATGGTCCCAATTAATGAATTTTCATTTCCTATTTTCAATTATAACTTTTAATTCCTAATTTTATTTATTTAATGCATAAACTAGTTACTATCTGTAACTCTGTGTTTTAATATTTCCAAAATTAGTTTTGGATGTATTAGCATTTGCTATAGGGATGGAAACTGATTAAACTATAAAAGTATAAATGTATAAACTATAAAAGTAAAGATAAACTTTAGCAAAATTACTACAAAATGAAGAACATCTTTTTTAATAACTACTTTTTCCCCTCTCTTTACATAAATAACAAACAGAAACAATGAACTAAAAACCCTGTTAACAAAAGAACTACTAGGATATTTAGGAGTTTTGAACTGAGTCATTAAGAATGTTTCTCCATTTCCAACAGCATATGTCTATTCCCATATTTATATTTACAAAATATTTAGTGTATGGTGCATATTTAGTGATAGACATATGAGTTTGGGTTAGCTTTATATTTTAATAATCCATCTAATATGAACACTAATATATCTCTGGAATTTTATTTCTTTAGAAACAGATATATCCAAGATGTTAAGCTATCCCTAATTTTTCTGAATGAATTATTTCAGAAGAGACCCATGCCTTCTTACATAAAAGATGATGCATTCTATTAAAGTCTTAGCAATCAAGATTAATATTTTTTAATTAAAAATGATAATGAGCTTTAAGAATTAAAATTTTCAATATAAATTCTTTCTACTTTTTTACATCTTTAATTTTGCTAACTCATGGATAGATAAGATTAGGAGCAGGTCAGCCAAGGCTCCCTGTGCAGACTTTTAGTTATTCCCTTCTTGGAAGTGGACAGGTTGTAGCCCTAAGCTGAAGTAATGTCATAGAGATCTGTTACCAAAATAATCTTCCAATAAGTAACTCATCATCTATTCATAATCAATGACTGACTGATTGGAGACAATAGCATACTCAGAGGGGGTCTTCATACAAATGGAAAAATTAGTCTCTATTCATAAGGAATGACACATAAAGTGAAAGCACAGCACATGTCAAGAACCAATGTACATTTAGTCTGAGGTATAAAACAAGGCTGCATCAACTATATATCATTCATTTATGCATTTATGCAGTCAGTTCATGTATTAACTGCCTATCTGATTTAGTTCATGATGCTTGGTTTTACAAAAATCAAAATAAAAGAGACATTATGGCTGCCCTAAAAGACCCCAGAATCTGTTATAAAAACAAATATGAAAACAAGCAATTATAAAATAATATAATAATAATTACACCAAGCCTTATATACAAAGTACAAAACAGGAGCTTATGGAGAGAAATACTACTCAATTTGACTGAGGAAGTCTGGAGAAGTTTCTTTTTTTTTTTTTTAAGATCTTATTTATTTATTCATGACAGAGAGAGAGAGAGAGAGGCAGAGACATAGGCAGAGGGGGAAGTAGGCTCCACGCAAAGAGCCCAATGTGGGACTCGATTCTGGACTCCAGGATCATGCCCTAAGGTGAAGGCAGACGCTCAACCATTGAGCCACCTATGCATCCCTGGGGAAGTTTCATAGAGGAGGAAGCATCAGAATTAAGTATTACAAGATAAATACTATTATGCTCAGGAGAAAGTGAGGGTAGGAAAGTCATTCCAAAAAAAAAAAAAAAAAGGAAGCATTTTGGGTAAAGGCAGGAAGGGGTGAAAGAGCAGGGCGTTTTCAGAGACCTAAGTTGTTTGGTGTTGTTGAGCCATTATGTAGAAAGGAAAAATGACAGGATATGAGTTGGACAGGTAGCAGAGTCTGATCATATCTGACATAGTACTGCTAATGCTTGAGTGAGACAAGCAAGCAAAAAACAACAAAAATAAAACAAAACAAAGCAATACAAAACAATAGCTATATACTATATTTCCACATAGGACTCAAAGGAGTCTGTGCTAGAAATCTAGATTTCAGCAAATCACAAGACAGTTGAAATCATGGGCAGGAAATATAAATTAGAGGAGGAAACAGATCCCCTTTGAACAGCAATGTGGAGTGTGCAGATTGAAAGGAAAATTGTAATAAGTGGTCTGTGGAGATAGAAGAAGAATCAGGAGTGAACAATTTCACAGATATCCTGGGAGGAGTAATTTTAAGTACAGAGTCATTAACGGTGCCAAAGGCCATGGAGGTCAAATAAAATAAGGACTGAACATATGCATAGGATTTGGCAACTAGCAGATCATTGCTTGTCTTAATGAGAGAAATTCCCTGGAGTGCCAATGTTGCAGTAGACATCTATAAATCTGTAGCAAAGAGCAGTTTGAAAGTCGTGTTTCCCAATTTTAAGAACCAGGGGCTTGTGAAGGAAAAGATTTTGCAAAGGCTAAAAGCTTAGTTGTACATATCAAAGTTTAAAGTCTAAAAGACTTGTGAGTCACATTGTGGATAAGAATGTATAATAAAATTAATATTTTTTCCCAAATCAGCAAGAACCAAATGAGGTAAGACAACAAACAGAGACAAGGGGTGGGTATCATGGAAAAAGAGAACCTGAGGGACAGAATCGATATTTAAAAACTATTGAGTCACTAACATTTGGATAGAAATCTTGAATAAAGTTGGGGATTCAAGAAATGAAATAGGCTATTGGCAGTCTTCTTGGTTTAGTTTTAGAGAAATATTTTCATTTGGGTATGCAGAATTCTTTGAGTGTGACAATCATATTTGGCAATTTTGTTGCAGTAAAATGAGAAAATGGATATATCAGTATATACAACACCTTTTAAACCTTGAACTCTAGCAAATTGGCTAAGAGATAAAATGATTAAAAATAACTATAGCTACAATATTTTGTTAATATATACACAACATAAAAAGTTGTAAGTTATGACACCAAAAACATAAAATTTGGGGGGGGGGGGTGAACAAGTAATTATTTATGTAGTTGAAGTTAAACTGTTGTTGTCATAAAAATGCACTGGTATAACTATAAGATATATTATGAAAGCCTTATTATAATCACAAAGCAAAAGCATCATTATGAAAATAATCAATTTATGAAGAAAAGACAGCAAGAGAGGAAAGAAGACAAAGGAGCTACAAACCAATCAGGAAGCAATTAACAAAACGATGATAGTAAGTTCTTACTTTTAATAATTACTCTAAATATAAATGGCTTAAAGTCTCAAACTGAAAGACATGGAGTAGCGGCAATGACAAAAGATATGCTATCTGTATAGCAGGGTTAGCTAGACTTCGACAAACTACATACTAAGTAAAAGCTGTAACAAGTAAAAGTAGGTTGTTATATAATGATAAGGGGGTCAATTCATCAAATATATATTATAATTGTAAATATATATGTACCCAATGTTGGAGCACCCAAATGTATTAAAAAAATATTTAACCTATCTGAAGACAGACATAGACTACAATGTAAGAACAGAAGAGGACTTCAATACCCTATTTTCAACAACAGTTAGATTACTGAGACAGAAAATCAATAAGGAAATAAAGGACTTGAACTTTACTTTAGACAAAATAACCCTAAGAGATATACAAAACATTCTATCAAGCAGCAGCAGAATATATTTCCTTTTCAGGTGTACATGAAGCATTCTCCAGGATAGATTATGTTAGGCCACAAAATAGGTCTTAATAAATTTAAGAAGATTAATATCATATTGAGTATCTTCCAACCAACCATAGCCAAGATGTGGAAACAACTTATATTTTGATGCTGAGTTGAAGAAAATATTGTGTGCATATGTATACATGTGTGTATATAATATATCTATATCTATACATCTGGACATATATCTCTCTATATATTATAATATATGTAATATATAATATATGTATACATGTGTGTATATAACATATCTATATATATATGGACATATATATAGAGAGAGATATATCTATATTATTAAATAAAATATTGTGTGTATACGTATGTGTGTATAATAAATATACACACATAATGGAATATTATTTGGCCATAAAAAATAAAGGATTCCTGCCTTCTCTGACAACATAAAACTTAGAGAGAATTATGGTAAGTGAAATAAACCAGACAGAGAAAAACAAATCCTGTATGGTATCACTTACAGGTGGAAACTTAAAAAAAAATAAGTCACATTCATAGAAACAGTAGATGCCGGAGGATGAAATAGAAACACAGGTTGGAAGAAATGGGACATTTAGAATAAGGGTAAAATGTTCATTTTTAAGAATAAATTCTGAGGTATTAAATATAGTATGTGACTGTAGTTAATAATATGGTATTGTAAAAAAAATAATATGGTATTGTATGCTCAAAAGTTGCTGAGAATAGATCTATAGATCTTAAGGTTTAAGGTTTAAGGTTTCTCATCACACACAAAAAAAGAATTGACTATATGAAGTGATGGATGTGTTATCTTAATTTCAGTAATTATTCCATGATATATATGTTTATCAAATTATCAAGTACACCTCAAATATATACAATTATATTTGTAAATTATTCCTCAACAAAGAAAAGAAATAGAACAGTGATTGTGATCCTTTGAAGATGATAGATTTTAAAAGGGTTGTTGGGTAGGTAGGATATAGGTAGACAGCTATCTCAAGACTATAGGAAATTACCTAAAAGTAAAGCAGTCCTTGAGCAGCCCAGGTGGCTCAGTGGTTTAGAGCAGCCTTCAGCCCAGGGCCTGATTCTGGAGACCTGGAATAGAGTCCCACATCAGGTTCCCTTCATGGAGCCTGCTTCTCCCTCTGCCTGTGTCTCTGCCCCCCCCCCCACCAGTGTCTCTCTCTGTCTCTCATGAATAAATAAATAAAATCTAAAATAGATTAAAAATAAACATAAAAATAAAAATAAATAAATAAAAGCAGTCCAGAGACTGAATCAAGTGATACTTAGGAAGGCCTAGGTATTAGTTAGGTGGTGGGTATTAGAGAACAAAAAGTCAAGTTTTTGTTTTTGTTAGTTTTTTACATGTCTTACAAATAACATTACATGAATGGTAGTTTGTTAAGACAGATACAGTCTAACAGAAGAGCAAATCATAACAAATATAGTTTTGTACACATAGAAAATTACACAAAAATCTACACTTAAAATATCTCTCTAAAATAATTTAAACATGTCAAGTGGTCTGTAAATACATTAAAAAGATATGCATGTACTCTGAAGGTTTTGCTTGCTTTTTAAAGAATTAACAACAAAAAACCCACAAAGGGATAAACTTCACTTCATACAAACATTAGCACATAGTTTCTGTAAAGTCACCAATACAAAACTAAACTAACATTAAATATGCCTTTTCTTGTAAATAACTTGGTGTCTTTTCATATTTTATTTTACTTCATCTTTAATTTATTCTATCAAACAACATGTCAGTAATATCATTTCTACAGCCACTTCATTTTGAAAGAGGCAAAGAGTCAGATGGGCACATTCATTTTATTGCTAACATTTTTTTCTCTTATTTCCTGTCTTCAAATAAGTTCCATAGGGGTTAATTCAATTGAATTTGAGACAGAAAAGAAAGACTTCCCAGAAAAGATACCATCCCTCTCCCTCCCTGCTTGAGTGCTGCTTAGAGAATTGCTAAATTGCTTAGATAGAATGCAGAGTACGGTATCATTATTTCTCAGCAATTTAAAAATAAATACGACAGTTAAAGTCTTTGCGCCATTTTGTTGACCTTTATAATATAAACATTAGGAAACAGAATGTGTGACTATGTTTTAATTAGTCTATTGATAATTGACATTACAGAGTAAGCCAGAAATGCTTTTAAGGAGAGATAAAGCAAAGTAGAGGGATTAATATTTTGTTTTTAAAATCTTGTACTATTGTGATAGCCTAAAGAAATTAATATTTTACTTCTCTAGGTTACCAGGAGAACCACAATTACAGAATTTGATTTTAATGTGTTCACAATTAATTCAGAATACTCAGTTTAATGAGGAGTTCAAATAATATTCATCAATCATAACTGCATCTCTTGTTATTTTAGCAAGATTTATTTTAAATATTAAGGGAATTCAAGTTGGCTTCAGATTCCTTGAATAAGTATAAGATCTGGTGAGAAAAACATGTCTTTTAAACCTTCTACAGGTGATATATAGCTATTAAAGGACCTCAAATATATTTTACTTATAAAATCAAAAAGTCAAATAATATTGAGATTGTTTGTTGTTGTTTGGTTTTTAATGTTCTGAAGATTCTTTCCTGACAACTATATTTTTCCTTTATGAGCAATGCATTAGGACAGAAATGTAAACTCATATTACTGGCTGGCCATTTCATAGAAGTTGTATATAAGCTGCTACTAATACAGACTCTCAGGAGTCTGCTTTTAAGTCTCAAGTGACTAATAAAAATAGCAGCTACAGATATGTCATATATAGACAAGGACAAATTCTAAAAAAAAAGAGGAATAAATGGAAAGAATAATAATTACAACAACAACAATACAGGGACATATGAAGAAAACAAGGATGCATTTATTTTTAACCTAGATCTAAAGAAAAAAATTTCCTAATAATATCATTCAGAATATAAAGCCAGTGGAAGAGGTAAAAAATAGAATCTATTGCATGGCAAAATTTACTATAAGCAAAGTAAAATATTAATAATAAACTGGGAAACATATTTGTAACATATATAACAGGTCAAAAAAATAAACATGAGTTAATCTATATTATTGCTGAAAATGCAGTCTTTAAAAAAATTTCATTCACATTACCTACCAGTTGAATCATCAGTCTCACCTGAAAGCATCCATTCTGAAAGTACCCTAGAAGAAATATAATTATGCGAAATGTTATTCATGATCACATTGTTAGTAACAGCAAAAATTAAAAACACTCCATAAATCTATCAATAGGAAGTTGACTCATGAGTACAACCACATATTGGACAACATACAGCTGTAAAAAGGAATGAGGTGTCTTTCAGTCATGTGGATATACATTTAAGGTGGAAAAAAAACAAGGTATAAAATAGGATGCAAAGATTTATAAAATTTGTACATGTACACACTAATTTTGTTTGCAAAAAATAACCACTACATCAATATTTGCAGAAAAAACATTTGACAGTATGCAATATCCATTCCTGGTAAAACTCTCTGCAAACTAGGAATATTTAGGAACCTCTTAAACCTGATAAAATGTATTTACAACATACTTAGTAATGATATCTTACTCACTTAATGGTGAAAGTGAATACTTGCTTCAAAGATCAGATATAGAAAAGTAAAATCTTGCCATTCTATTCAGTATTGTACTAAAGATTCTCACCAGTGCAATAAGGCAAGAGAAGGGGGGTGGGGAAGGCATCCAAAATAGAAAGGAAGCAGTAAAACTATGTAGGAAGCTAGTGGAATCTATAAAAGCTACCAAAGGTAATAAATGAGATTGACAATTTTATAGAGTAGTAACTCAATATAGTGAAATAAATTGTCATTTTGTATACTAGCAACAAATCAAAAATTAAAACAAAAATACTCTTTACAACTGCATCAAAAATATGAAGCACTTCAATGGAAATCTGATAAAGGCCTATACACTGACAGCTATAAAACATTGCTGAGAGAAGTTAAAGAGGGCCCAAATAAATGAAGAAATATACCATGTCCATAGACAGGTAAGAAGACTCAATATCATTAAGATGTCACTTTCACCCAAATTGATCTATAGCTTTGAAGAAATCCTAATTAAAATCTCATTAGGCTCTTTTAAAAATAAAGATTGGAAAACTGATTCTACTATGAATGTACATATATCTACGTACATATATACATACACATGGATGTGTGTACATGTGAGGGGGTGCAAAGGACATAGCACAGCCAATACAATATTTAAAAAGAACAAGAAAGTTAGGAAACTAACATTCTGTGATTTCAAGACTTATAATAAAGCTACATTAATCAAGACAGAGTAGTATTAGTGTAAGACAAGTAGAAAAATGGGATAAAATAGTTCAAAATCCATCCATACATTGATAACTGACTTTCAACAAAAATACAATGGCAAGTTGGTAAAGAAAGGGAATCTTTTTACAAATGATACTGGGTATGCAAACCATATCTGGGGGCATCACAATGCCAGATTTCAGGTTGTACTACAAAGCTGTGGTCATCAAGACACTGTGGTACTGGCACAAAAACAGACACAAGATCAATGGAACAGAATAGAGAATCCAGAAGAGGACCCTCAACTTTATGGTCAACTAATATTCAATAAAGGAGGAAAGACTATCCACTGGAAGAAAGACAGTCTGTTCAATAAATGGTGCTGGGAAAATTGGACATCCACATGCAGAAGAATGAAACTAGACCAGTCTCTTTCACCATACACAAAGATAAACTCAAAATGGATGAAGGATCTAAATGTGAGACAAGATTCCATCAAAATCCTAGAGGAGAACACAGGCAACACCCTTTTTGAACTCGGCCACAGTAACTTCTTGCAAGATACATCCACGAAGGCAAGAGAAACAAAAGCAAAAATGAACTATTGGGACTTCATCAAGATAAGAAGCTTTTGCACAGCAAAGGATACAGTCAACAAAACTAAAAGACAACCTACAGAATGGGAGAAGATATTTGCAAATGACATATCAGATAAAGGGCTAGTTTCCAAAATCTATAAAGAACTTCTTAAACTCAACACCAAAGAAACAAACAATCCAATCATGAAATGGGCAAAAGACATGAAGAGAAATCTCACAGAGGAAGACATAGACATGGCCAACACGCACATGAGAAAATGCTCTGCATCCCTTGCCATCAGGGAAATACAAATCAAAACCAGAATGAGATACCACCTCACACCAGGGAGAATGGGGAAAATTAACAAGGCAGGAAACCACAAATGTTGGAGAGGATGCGGAGAAAAGGGAACCCTCTTACACTGTTGGTGGGAATGTGAACTGGTGCAGCCACTCTGGAAAACTGTGTGGAGGTTCCTCAAGGAGTTAAAAATAGACCTGCCCTATGACCCAGCAATTGCACTGCTGGGGATTTACCCCAAAGATACAGATCCAATGAAACGCCAGGACACCTGCACCCCGATGTTTCTAGCAGCAATGTCCACAATAGCCAAACTGTGGAAGGAGCCTCGGTGTCCATCGAAAGATGAATGGATAAAGAAGATGTGGTTTATGTAGACAATGGAATATTACTCAGCCATTAGAAATGACAAATACCCACCATTTGCTTCAACGTGGATGGACCTGGAGGGTATTATTCTGAGTGAAGTAAGTCAATCGGAGAAAGACAAACATTATATGTTCTCATTCATTTGGGGAATATAAATAATAGTGAAAGGGAATATAAGGGAAGGGAGAAGAAATGTGTGGGAAATATCAGAAAGGGAGACAGAACATGAAGACTCCTAACTCTGGAAAATGAACTAGGGGTGGTGGAAGGGGAGGAGGGCGGGGGGTGGGGGTGAATGGGCAATGAGCACTGAGGGGGACACTTGACGGGATGAGCACTGGGTGTTATTCTGTATGTTTGTAAATTGAACACCAATAAAAAATAAATTTATTAAAAAAAAGAAATATTACAAAACATTAATTCAAATAGGTAATAGACATAAAACTTAAAATTATACAACTTCCAGAATGAAACACAAAACAAAAATTTGTCATCTTGGGCAGCCCCGGTTGCCCTGCGGTTTGGCACCGCTTTAGGCCCCGGGGTGTGATCCTGGAAACCTGGGATCGAGTCCCACATCAGGCTCCCTGCATGGAGCCTGCTTCTCTCCCTCTCCCTCTGCTTGTGCCTTGGCCTCTCTCTTTCTCTTTGTCATGAATAAATAAATAAAATCTTTAAAAAAAATTGTCATCTTGATATGGAAATATTTCTTAGGTATAATACCAAAAGCATAGAAACTGGAATTCATCAAAATGATAAGAAAATCTCCATTTTTCAGAAGGACACTTTACAGAAAATGAAAAGACTAGTAATATATTGGGAGAAAATATTTGCAATTTATGTATCTGACAAAGGTTTTGCATTCAGAATTTAAAGAATTTACAAGACACAGTAACAGCTAGACAATAAAAAAAATGAGCTAAATATTTGAACAGAAACTTCATCAAAGAAGATGTACAGAAGGAAAATAAGCACATGAAAATACTCAAAAATGGGCAGCCTGGGTGGCTCAGCCGTTTAGCGCCGCCTTCAGCCCTGGGTGTGATCCTGGAGTCTCGGGATCGAGCTCCGCGTGGAGCTCCCTGCATGGAGCCTGCTTCTCCCTCTGCCTGTGTCTCTGCCTCTCATTCTCTCTCTCTCTCTCTGTGTGTGTCTGTCATGAATGAATAAATAAAATCTTTTTTTTTTAAGGAAAATACTCAAAAAGCATTAGTGATTAGGGAAACGCAAATTAAAACCCCAAATACAAAATTGTTCACTAACTTTGGAAAACAGTTTGGCAGTTTGTGAAAAGTTAAACATACATGTACCATATAATCTAGCAATTCCACCTCTAGATATTTATGCAAGGGAAATGAAAGCATGTGCTCAAACAGAATGTTGCACACAGATGTTCTTAGCAGCTTTATTTGTAATAGCCATAAACTGAAAAAAAAAAAAAAAAAACCTAAATGTTAATCGTCTAGAGAATGGATGGAGAAACATGCTATACCTGCCCTATGGAACACTCCTCAGCAATGAGAACTATCAACAGACACAACATGGATCAGTCTCAAAGCCAACATGCTAAGTAGAAGTCTACAAAAACTTCTATAAAAAACTATAAATGATATGATTCCACTTACATTAAATTCTCTAAAAGGCAAAACTGTAGAAACAAAATAAGTCAGTAGTTGCCTGGCAAAAAAAGAGAGAGGGTGGAGGGAGAGGTGGGAGCTGGTGGCAAGACTCTGGAAGGAGAGATTACACAGGGGGAAATGAAACTTTTGGGAATGATTATACTTATTCTCTTGATTATGATGATGATTTTGTGGGTGCATACATATCTGGAAACTTAGCTGATTTACATTCTAAATGTGTGGCATTTGCTGCATGTCACCTATACCTCTATAAAGCTGAGAAATAATAAATAAGATAAAAATTACAACAACCAGGAGTCTATAAAAACTAAGCTTCCAATGGCCAGATATGGAACAATTTTATCAATGGAAAAAAATAATAACTACAATGGGTTGGCATATGTTGAAATTTAAAAAACAAAACAAGACACACAAACCTTAACTTCAGCTTGGCACTCACAAAAGAGATTGGGGGGGAAAAGCCAAAGGAAAGAAGTCAGCATTCATCCTACGTGTTCGATGTAAACTGTATTGAAAGATAACAAAATAGATCAAAAGTTAATCTTTATAGAAGGAAACAATCCAGGTAATAAATGTGAAGTAACTTTCAGGCAACGTTCATTAGAGAATAAAACCATTAGAAAAAAGATTGATCGGGAACTTTACAGTGAGGGTTCAGGATGTAATGGCCTGACTTTTTGTTTAATCTTAGTATCACTAAACACAATGAGATAGTCCATGCTGCCTGCTGTAATGTAACAAGAAATAATCAGAATTACCAATAGATATTTTTAGGTAAAGAACGTTGAAATCAAATCTTCCAAAATCTTTCTAGTTACCTTCCTCTACAGGAGGAAGAGTTAATGATGCCATGAAAACACAGAGTTAAAACCAGAAACTAGGACATTCTACAAATAACTGAAGCAAATAATTCAAAGGGTTAATGACATGAAAAAAAAGAGGGGGCTATAGATTTTTTTAAGTGCAATTTAAGGACTTGTCTTACATTATGATTTTTATGAAAAGTTTTAAATATGGATAGATATTAGATGATTTCAAGAAAGTATTGTTAAACTTGTTAGATCTTCTTGTGACTATGCAAAAAACTGCCCTCATTTTGGGGAAATATATACATCCTAAGATATCACATAAAATAATGTATGGTCTTGCAGTTGTCTAAAATACTTGACAACATATCAAAAAAAGAATGGATGAGGCAAAATCTGGATAGTTGTTTCACATTCTTGTATGTGTGTTTGATATTTTTCATAATGAACATTTTGAAATTACAAAATCAAAGTCTTTTGAAAATGAAATATTTATTCTTCTTGTCTCCTCTCAAGTAAGCTGCTTTCCTGTTATTCTATTCTTACCTGGTATTTGGTCTAACTCTCATTTTCCCTGCCCCCTAGATCATAGGAATACATCAAATCTGGGATTTATCTAAAACTTGCTTAAACTATCTGTATTTTAAGAAGGCTGCAAAGTGAGTATTGACATGGCTCCATAGGAATTTGATTAGCCCATTTTATGGAGATTTTTCCATTCTTCTCAGCAGAAGGAAATATAGAAACCTATTCAGAATATATTAAATCCCTGTTTATTCATTCAGAGTGGTTTGTGAAATAGAACATCGATGTGAATTAGGTATTCTGGGATTTTTTTTCCATACAATTCATAAGCAATTTTCAAAGTTTGAACAACAAGAAAAATAATCTTAAGCATGATACATATTGCCTCAGAGTTCCTAAATCATCACATCAGTTCCCATTGCACATTACCATGGACACAGAAGATATTGGGACTAAATGCACTTTGTCATATAAAAACCATGTCTATTCAAATATATTCTCTGATAATCAACTTTGTATACTTATACCTCTATTTTTCCAAATAAAGTAAAGGGTGGGAAATTCTAAAAGAGAATTTATTTATTTGTAAAATAAATTCTACAGGTGAATTTTAAACACAGGTTTGAACTGCATGGATCCACATAATACACATTTTTACAGTACTGTCAATGTATTTCTCCTTTCTTTGGAATTTTTTTTTTCCTTTGGAATTTCTTAATGACATGTTCTGTTCCCCAGTTTACTTTACTGCAAGAATACAGTACATGTAAAAAAAAAAAAAAGAATACAGTACATACATATGACATACAAAATATGTGCCAATTGACTACTTACATTATTGTTAAAGTTTCCACTCAGCAGTAGGCTATTAGTAGTTATGCTTAGAGGGAGTCAAAAGTTATACACAGATTTGCGTCTATGCAACTGCCAGCGCTTCTAACCCCCATGTTATTCAAGGGTCAATTGTGCAAAATATTTTTTTCATATTCTGTATTAAATTCTAGTATTTTTACCACTGACTGTATGTGTTGACCATTATTAAATTCCTATAAACATTTCTATCTTATATGCCCTACTCAGATTTCATTATATTTCATCTATCTTTCTAATATACAAAGAACTATTAAGTAGAATTTGTAATTTTATTGCAATAAATTTTTGGAATATATGTAATTCTCTATAAGGTGATACATTTACTTTTCAGTAAAGAGAAAACTGTAAGATTTAAGTACACAAAAACACTAAAACTGTGATTTGTTCTCAGGGAATTAATGAAGCACAGAGCAAATCTAATTAATTATTAAATACAGTAGGTAGCCTAAAGTATGATTCCTAGACTATAAAGTAAAAGTGTACTAGTTACCTGGCAAATCCAGAAGCATATCAGAAATGGTCACTTATAAAAACATCTTTACTTTTACATGAAGACAATCCCATTTTCGTCAGGTTCACCCTCATTTCTAATAAATTATTCATACCTACTCAACCACACTAATTTAGATATTACTATTAAAAGTTATTAGGAAATTTCTTATTCATCATATACAACCATGAAGAGTAAAAATATGTCCATCTGCTGTTTTGATTTTTTTTAAATCCTACCTGAACCTTATTTGATATTGTACTTAAGGTAGGGATGAAATCTGAGAAAAATAAATTGAGAAAAATAGGCCATCTTTGAGGATTTCCTTCCAGTGTCATAAAAACCTGTAGTAATGAACTCTGGCACAAGTGCTTGCTAACCTAGAAATTAGGAGATTATTCTTTATCATTCAGGATTTTTAAAATTTGTTGCAATCAGACGTATTTTTGTATCTTCCTCAGTAGGGTTCAACAAACAAATGCGAAATGTCATAAGAATAATCAATACTATTTGTGGAATGTTAAATTGATGACACAGATACATGTGCCATCCTCGCTTTACAACAATCCCCGATGGATTTACTATTCCTAACTTAGAGCTGCTGAGAGTGGTTGCCAGACCAGATAAAATCTACACACCTGGGAAGCACCCTTCAGTCACAAGCCTGTATAAACCTGAGTTTTTAGCCACCATCAGGTCCCCATTTCCAGATGGCAGAGCTAGTTTTGTTCCTGGCAAGAAAGTAATATACAGGCTCCATTCCCTACACACCTGGCATAAGGGAGCAAGCAGGCCTTCCAGGATTTTCAAGTTCCTTTTTCTCACTTAGACTCAATCCCCTCACTAATGAAACAGGGTAGGCTTACACAGACAATGCAAATTTTAGTTCTCTCCTATTCTAGGAGTCCGTAAAAGGGAAAATATTCAGAACTAAGGAAAGACTTTTGAAGGCAACTTAATTTAAAAAAAAAAGGAAAAATCAGTGACTTTGATTTATAACCAAGTGAGTTTCAGTTTGAAGAATAAAATACTTCACATTCTTAATAAAAAGTCTAAAAAATCACCAGTACACAAAAAATCACTCCTAACAAAATTACTTTAATGACTTGTGGTAAATGTACTTTTGAATGCTGGACAATTTGGAGAGTAGCAGAGTGCTTTATTCTTACAAGGATCATTTGTTCTCTATTTGACAAAAACGATGAACATTTCATTCTGTTTTACTTTTAAATGGGTATTATTGTCTTTGTTATTTGACAATGTCAAGTAAAATGTCACACCAATCAGAAAAGCCCATTCATACTTAATAGGTAGACCGCAGAACAGAATGTACCTTTGACTGATTTATGGCTTGAAAAACCTACATAAACAATGTTGATATTTCCATTTTTACCAAGTATCAGCACAAGACATTTCACAAATGTTGTTTAAGCAAAACACAACTGCTCGTTGCTATAAAAAAAAAAAAAACAGTAGCAAGTAACAGAATGTTGTTTTTTTTTTTAAAACTGCCTATTTACTGAAAATGGGTAGTTATAACAGTAGTATGTTTTAACCTTTAACTTTGTAAACTTTATGTTCATTAACGATCAAAACATACTGTTTGAATTTGAAGTTCTTGGAACTGAGGGTTAAGATTTAGAACATTTTTTGGCAATGTTTACTAACTATATTTTTGTGCTCGAAACTGATAATTAGCATATGAACTTTATAAGTATAGATCCTAAATGCTCTTTCTTTGTCAGAGCTTTGCTAGAATGTTCTCTTAAACTTCTTATTCTAAAAATCTTGATGTTGCTTGTTCTCATTTAAATGTTAATATGGTCCGCAAGTTTAATTGCATAGCACCTTTCTTATCAAACTCTCTTCTAATTAAGTACTTCAAAAGAAAGGGCAGACTTTCTAAACATTTTACAGCTATAATGTTGCTCTACAATCACGTGAACAGATTTCAAATACCTAGAGACAATTTTATGAGAAGGAACCGCTCTGATTTTCTCTTACTTCTTTGGATTGATGTATTAGGAACTGCGCCTCTTTCTGCATGTTGGGGCTGCATTTTTAAGAGGGATGTGTGTATGTGTGTGTGTGTTTTGCTGATCACTACAAGAATTCAGGAGGAAATGCATTACCCTTGAGTTCCGGGGAACTTAGACAGATTTATGGGATGCATTTGTGTGCTCAAGCATATCAAGACCTGCATAGAAATCAGTGCATTCTCTAAACTCAAAATCATTTAGTAATCTCTCTTACATCCCATCTCCTTATCAAGGAGAAACACCCCACAACTATCACTAAAGCTTCAAAAGCCTATCATTTAAAACAAATCTCCAGGAAATCCATTGCTTTTAATATCAGAGGCTTATTACTTGTGCTTTACATATAGACACAAATGTGGAGATTTGTATTTTAAAAACCTTAAGCTTATATCCACACATACAACAGGAAGAAAAGGCTATTACGTGTTTTTGACTTGTTAATTGCAATCTCTCTGTTTTATGTCTTAAAAAAAAATCGGGTGAACTCAACCAACAGAAGTGTCAAACTAAAGGTCAGACTAATACCTGGAAAGGTGCAGCAATGGATTTTGTGGGGGCAAACTGATTAAACTAAGTCAGCTTAATTCAAAGCAGCAGGAGCAACAGATGCTGTTGCCTTTGTTTATTTTCCCTTGTTGCCAGATGGAAAGAGAGAAATAAATACTAGGACAGAGAAGAAAGCTGCTGAATTGTGTTTCTACTCCATCTTCGCTTGCTGCGACATTTCAACATGCAAAGTGGTCTAAGCAAAGTAGTTTATTTTGGAGTGAACTTCCCATCCCTGGCAACCAGCTGGAGGCATCAGTAGAATGACAATCACCTACATAAACAACATTGTTTATTTTTTTTTCTCATGAAAAATGAAGTAATTATAAAGTATTCTTTTTTTCTGGGAAATCTTAAGACAACTATGAAGCTATGCATTCCCACACTGGACTGTATATTTTTGAAGGCAAAAATTCTGTCTTGAAAACCACTACACTTTCAGCAGTTTGCATTATTTGTCATACAGTAGACACTTGGTAACTGGCTAAGATTCAACACAGAATCAGTCTTTTTTTTTTTTTTTTCTCCCAGAACTGCTGAAGAATTATTGAGTACCACTTCAGGTCTGTCATTATTATACTACACCTTGAGAAAAGTCAGTCTTCTTTTGCACTTCTTTTTTTATTTTTTATTTTTGTAGTAGCCCTCTGAAGTCATAAAACTTAATTGGAGTCCATTGAATTTGAATTTAATAATTATTTGAGGAGCTGGTATATGTCAGAAGATTTAGCACTGGAGACAGTAGTGAAGAAAACATTAAAAAGAGGGATCTCGTAGAGCTTTCATTAAAAGCAATAAGGATAAATAAGCAAATAATTCGGTGTGCATTGGTCTTAGCTTGGGAGCTCTAGAAAACAGAATCTGCATCAAAACATCCAAATGCTAATTCTTCATTGAGGAATCTTGAATAGGGGCTAGTGAGAGTGAAGGCAAAGTTCAGTGTGTTAGAGGAGGGTGGGAGCAAATACAGGGGTGATGTGTTACCAAGCTGGCCACTGCTTCACAGTCATGGTCCTTTGGCTATGAGGAATAGCTCTGGCCAGGGTTTCAAGAAAACTAGCAACAGTCATTCAAAGACGGGAAGGAAGGGAAAATCATCTGCCTATATCTTCAGGTTCTATGCAGTTGTCTTCTTTTTCTCAGTATGAGAAGTTTCTCACCACTTCCCCAAACTCCCCACCCCTTGGTGGTGGTGGTGGTGGTCATAGCATGGTGGTGGTTAAATTCTACTTACAAGACTTCTGGGTTACTTGGCCCTTGAAGCAGCTTCTGGGGACACCAGCATGTCTCATGGTATGCAGCTTCTTTGGGGCTTGGTAATGGCAGTAAGAGCCAGAGCCTCTGTCAATCATAATGGGTGGACCCGGGTGCCACTGTAAACTTCGTAAATACAGCACTTGGCTCATCAGTGGCACGTAACCCACATCAGGCTGATTCATTCCCTGGGTATATTATTCTCACCCGAAAGAGAAATACACATTATGAGCTTACAAAGGGTTGTTAATGTAACCCTTGGGTTGCCTGTGGTCTTCTGTTTCTTTGGAGGAAACCACAGCCAGCAAAAGAAAGACAGCAAACAATGAGACAAATGAGTGGAGAAAGTTTAAATGACCTGGTGTCTTCGGTGTCATTCCTTTGGGGTGGTGGAGAAACCCCGGTTCCAAAAGCTTTTCATTTGATTTAGTCAGCTACCTCAAAGCTTTACTAGACCACTTGGTTTAAGCTGCTTTGTGTTGTGAGTCTGTCTTTTACAATGGAAATAAATCCTGCCTAATGCAGCATGTATTATTTTCTTCATTTTTCAGAAAAGAAAATGGAGACATTAAGTCATTTGCTGAGCATCATTGATTTAGTTATTTTGACTAAATCACAGCAACCACTCTGGTACGTGTGTCATTGATAGCAATCAATTGTTACATATTTACTGAGAATTACTACATAGAAAAGGACATGAGGACACTAAGTTATAGCAAATATAAATTAATCTGACAGTTGATTCAAAAAGTACTTTCCTATATTTCAGAGTTTCAGGCTAATCACTAGGAATGCAAATATAAATTGTATGCAACTCTATAGATATTTTTAGGAATTTATAGTAAGTATTTTGTAGTAAGTATTTTTTCCTGTTTGTCATTTCTGTCTCATAGTGAGAGTGGGCGCTAATGTTTACTCTACCCCTAAACACAAGGCATTGTGTTTCACATATAATATCTCACTGATTGCATTTGTTCTCCCCACAACCCTTTAATCTAGAAACTGGCCCTCAAAATGGTTAAATAATTTCCTGTTAAGTCGCTACTATTTCGAGGAGATGGGGCTGAGTCAAAGTATCCCTGATGGAACCTTTAATACATCACAAAACAAAATAATAGTATTATATTTATGTTATTGTACACTTTGGATATAAGGTAAACTTAAGGAAATTCTGTGTATCTTTGGCAGTAAACCAAATAAATAGCTATAAAGTATAAATACATCATATACCAAATATATCTCTTGTAAATACTAACTGAAATGTAAACTGGGGTAAACTATTTACTAATTTACCCTAGTTTTGCACAAATGTATCCTAAAAACTCTATTTTGGATCCTGTTTTAGAATAGTTTCCTCAAATGTATGAAAGCCACGTACAATATATTAGTGCTAAAAAAAGTAAACTGGAATTTTAATCATATATCAATGCAAAGCTACTGAATTAACATATACCAGAAGGTCTCCTTTCTTTTCTATGGCATCTAATTACTCTAAATATATTAGCGCACATATTAGCATAATTGTTTCACATATTGCAGAGTACTCTTAAATACTCATAGAAAAGATGTACATACTATCCTATATCATTCAATCCACTGAGTATTTTAATTAGTTAAACACAACATTAAAAGTATATGGGGCACCTGGGTGACTCAGTCAGTTAACCATCTGCCTTCAGCTCAGGACATGATCCCGGGGTCCTAGGATCCAGCCCCAAGTCAGGCTCCCTCCACAGAGGGGAGTCTGCTTCACCCTCTGCCCCCCACCCCTGCTCTTGCTCTCTCTTTCTTTCTCTCTCTCTCTCAAATAAATATCTTTAAAAAAAAGTATATATGTGTGTATGCACACATATATTCAAGTGAGAAATGCATTGCCCCCGATAATCTGAATATGAAGATTAGTTTTAAGAAGCACTAAGAGTGCATTCTATCCTCATTCAACTTCTTAAAAATCTACAGAATGTTTTATTCAAATTTTATTCAGATATATTACTAAGTTTATACTATGGCTCATATGATACAATGAAACAGGAAGGGAAGACAACTATATCTAAAAATTATACAACCAAAAAAAAAAAAAAGTTTAAACAGGACACAAATTCACCTCCAGATATTTAGGCAAGAAAAAAAAAAAAAAAGAAACAACCACACATGTTAATGAGACACAACATCCAATCACAACCTATTCTCTCATGCTAGTTTAATCAACAAATTGGTACAGAAAATAATGTCACACACTTAGGAACACACACTTAGGAACACTTACTGTTTATAAACAAATTCAGTTACATATCTTTGAAAATAATCAGGTTTCAAAGCTTACTATTTTATCAGAGCATGTATGAGAGATTTGTAGAAGTTACAAGTAAGAACAGAACTAAATTGGAACATATTAAGAAAGATTATAGAATAAACTGTGTCAAATTACTTGATGCCTTGAAATATAAGAAAAAGCTAATAAGGATATTTAAGATAGACATAAATACATATTAATATATATATTATGTATATATATGTATGTGTATATATATATTTATGTTGGGACATGAGATATTTCAAAACAGTTGCATTCTGAAAATAGTGTTCACAAAATATAGAGTGTTCACATTGTTAAAACACTCTGTTAAATTCACCTTTAGTGTTGTTTGTGAACTATTTCCAGCTCTGCATTTTCCAGACATAAGGTAAAATGGCAGTTTCTATATCCCTTGAGGCTGGATTGTGAGAAAGTTGTAATAAGGGAAGGGAGCTCGTGTGATTGTTACGGCAAAAGAATTATGAGGAGGCCAGAGTATATAATAACTGATGAGAGTCTCTCCAGAGCTTTCTTTCCTTCTGCCTAGAAGACTAGCAATTTCAAAGATGAAGCCACATTTTTTAGGCTGTAGCATGCTGAGTCTAGCCTAGGTCAAATGGATGGAAGAGATGTGGGTTAGAACCTTGAGTGGGACTGTAAAGAACATGTCAGTTGAGCAAGAAACATTTTCATTATGTCATTAAAATTTGAGCCTTTCTTGTTAAAGCAGCAGAAATTATCCTAACAAGGTTGATACTGAAACACAGTGTTTATTCTTTTCAAATAGAGTAACAATTTATTTGGTGACATCCTGGTGATAAAAAAGTCAGAAAGATGTGTAATCAGTATAAACGTATTTTCAAGTAGTAGTTTAAGTAGCGTAAGATTTTTCTCTCAAATTTGATCTCAGCATTTTAAAAGTAAACTCTACAAATAAATGACAACATGAAGATCCCTGAGGAAATTTAAGCCAACGATCTACACTGCACTTAGACATAAATGGCTGTGCCCCAATGACCTAGGCATACTTCAAAATATACCTAAAATATTAAAGGACCTCACAGGTAGAAAACAGTAAAATGTGGCAACACTTAAGTTATCACTAAATATTCAGTCTCCATAAAATCAGAATTTGAAAATGCTTAATAAAAGCACTTATCACATTCACTGTTTTATAGCTGATGGCAAAATAACACAGGAAATATAAAGGGGATTTCATAACAAAAGTGGTGCCAGAGGAGTGACTAAAAGTTGAGATGTCAGGTAAAGCTCACCCAGGTGGGGATTACATAGGGTGAAAGGGAAGGAACTGAAGATAGCCACCTGGGAGAGTTGGCCATGGAAAACTGGAACAGCGATCAAAGCCCTGATCTGATATGGTCTGAAGTCCATTCCTTCTGATCATCTCAGAACCTATCTTTCTCTATGACATATTCACTCTCCTTTGTGTCCTTCACTTTATCCTCTACCAGCTCCTTGAGAGCTTTGTTAGGTTGCTCTACTCTCCTCTAACTAATAGATAATCCTTCCTAAATTTTCTTATCAATTGTCCTATCCACCTCTCATTTTTACAGTTTCTGTATCATCCCCTTCTTCCAATTTCTGATCATTTTACTTTTTTGATCTTCAGTTTTTCAAACCTAAGCCACCTCTCTTCCTCCCCGAACATAATACTAACTTTTCTCACCTTCGTAATGCTAAATTGAAGAGAGGATTTCAAGAATTTCCTCTTAGTGATCTTTTAACAATATTTGACAGTGTTACCATCTGCTTTCTTTGAAAGCAAAGCACTCTCTGCCTTCATTTTTTTCTATAGTGACAGCCCAAAGGTTTCTTTATAAGAGGGTTTAGGGGACTTACAAAAATTTGAAGGTGGGATGTCTGGGTGGTTCAGCAGTTGAGCGTCTGCCTTTGGCTCAGGGTGTGATCCCGGAGTCCCAGAATCGAGTCCCACATCAGGCTTCCTACATGGAGCCTGCTTCTCCCTCTGCCTGTCTCTCTCTCTCTCTCTCTCTCTCTCTCTGTCTATCATGAATAAATAAATAAAAATAATAATAATAAAAAGTGAGGGTAACATACTGCTAGTACATATGCAGTGCAGCTGGGTTTGCCTAACAATTTTTCATTCATTGAAAAGTATATTTCTATATCAAAGTAAGTTGGGGACTCTGGAACAATTGGGGTGTGATAGTGCACTTCCAGAGCTTCCCTGACCCCAACCTCCCTCCTCTGACTTTCCTTCTGCCTCTCCAAGGATCACTTATCACAGTGTCCCTTTCAGACTCCTCTTTATTTTATTTGTATCTTAAAGTCAGTGTTCATCAAGACTTAGCCTAGGCCCCTTGACCATTATACCACTTGCTCTCTGATACAGTCCCATAAAAATTGTAACTGAAATAAAAGTAGATAAAATTCATTTGAGTTACTTTAAGATTCTCTAGAAGGGGAGTGGTGATTTCTGGAATGATGCAGTGAACACCAATTCTGATGAACAGTAGGGTAAGAATTGTTCCTGTTCTCCTAAGGGCTGGAGCCAGTCATGGAAAAGCAACAGCTGCCTAAATTCCTTCTACACCTCCCTGTGCATTAACCTCATCCCCTTTGTACTTTTTGGGTAGTCTTGCTCTATTTTCTATTCCCATGTTACAAATATAGGTACCTTGTATGCTTGATTTCTGGAATTTAGATACACTAATTCTAGTTACCAACATAGATTGGCTGGCCCTTGCAAGTCCCTAGTCCATGCCCCAGGAGGGAATCTTATTACATATACAGTTTCTTCTACCTATTAAAATCAGTCTGCTTTGATATTGAAACACTCCTTCTTTCCTTAATTTTAATATACTTGAGTTCCTTCCCAATAAAATTTTTCATAATTTAGCAATTATAATGTATTTCAACATTTAAACACCTCAGATATTTCATCCTGTGTAATACCCTCTTGCCACCCTTGCACTTGAACAAGGAAAAGGAAAAATAGAGTATCAGTGTTGATAGGTAAGCTCAGCTAGGCCAGTTCCTATTCCTGTATGGAATTTTAGTCAAGAAAAATATCTATTTTTGTGTGTGTCAGGCTGTTGGAACAAGTCAAAGGCAGAGAAACACTACGACCCAGTTTCCCCAAGTGCAGTCCATTGCGACAGTTTCTCACTACACTAAAAGTGGTCCCTCTGCTCCTGCAATTTAATAAAGGTGGAAAAGATTGAATTTCCTAACTTCACCCAAACCAATTAATCAGCCAGCAAATTAAAGTCAGCTGTGGATTGAAACCCTCAGTCACAGTTTGGGCACTCTACTATTAGTCATATTATTGACAAAGAGAATCAGATTTATAGACAGCAGCAGGGCATTCAGATACTTTTGGAAATGAATATGATTCTTCATATTATTTTTCTCAGGTTGCCTGCTATAGACTTATCCTCACACATCGTTATTGAAAAAAAATAGGATAAGTTTTGCCATTCTAAGTCCACTTGCCAATACAGAGTTTCAACAATTAAATTTTGTAGTTATAATACTGCAAACTTTGCTTTGCCAAAGGAAGTTTCCTTGTTTAAAATGTCATGTTAATACCAGGCAGAGACAGTTCTCTTCTAAAGTAAATACATCAGCCTTAATGTTAATTGGAAAAACAAAACAAACATAAAAAAAATTGTAACATTACATTTTATCCTTAAAATACCAGGTCTAAGCTCTTGCTACCACTATGATTTTGCAGAGCCCTGGAATTATGTGCTTGCGGGCTATTTGTATTTTTTTCTGAATTGTTGTCTACTAACTCCCCAGTAGCTATCATACCGGGTTTGGTAACACTTCAAATTTAATGACACTAATTACACCCAAAATGCTTTTGTAACAAGTATGTCAGCATTTTATATATTTCGTTCACAACTAAATGAATTTGTAGAGAAATACAGCACTCTTAGGCTTATAAATTGCATGATTACACATTTGGTAGTCTTAAATCTCAATAATCTGAATATACGTCAATGGTACACCTAAAACCTCCGGAATTAGTTAGCAATAATGGTGCTTTTGAACACCTAATCTTCCTATCTGAAGGTTTACTGGGCATGTTGATTACCTTTTCACAATACCTCATATATATTATGCTATTCCTAGACATGCATATTCTAACTAATGAGATCATAGAGCAAAAGGAGAGAATAAGAAATCAGAATCTTGGTGTAGGAACTTCTATTTCACTACCCTCAAATTCTAAAATAAATTATATTCTCCGCTCTAATCACTTACCACTTCCTTATTTATGAACCCACTCAAAGACCTATTATACAATAGCATGCACACCTATTTATTTTAAAAATTTAATTCCATCACTTTTTTCAAAAGAAGTTCAAATATGTAATTCGACATTTAAAAATACGTTAATCATGACAGTGAGCGGGTGCCATTTGTTGAAAACTTGTTCATGAAATGTGAAGGCATGAAAATTCCTAGGTATGAACAACAATGACAAAATAAAATCAGCAATAGTATTCTTGTACTTGTCTACAAATCAATCTATATAGAGTATCTATATAGAGTATCACTGTTAAAAACTTTAAAAATAGGGCCAACCCGGGTGGCTTAGCAGTTTAGCACCGCCTTTGGCCCAGGGCATGATCCTGAGTCCCGGGATCAAGTCCCACGTTGGGCTCCCTGCATGGAGCCTGCTTCTCTCTCTGTCTGTGTCTCTGCCTCTCTCTCTCTCTCTCTCTCTCTCTCTCTCTCTGTGTGTGTGTCTCATGAATAAATAAATAAAATCTTAAAAAAAAATAAAAACCTTAAAAATAAATTCAGTTGTTTAAGTGTGAGGTGCACTCACAAATTAAAACCAACTGAATAAAATTAGAGAAAGTCCAATCCTGGAAAATTAATATAAGATATCAAGAGTCATAACACATTATTTCCATGTGCATTTTAGTGTTTGATAAAACCTATTTATAAATGTAAACTCAATTCATGTAATTAAAATAATATAACTGCTAATGGTGTCTTGACTATATAACAGAGCACAGCAGATCTAGACACAGACTTTACAACTTTTGCAAAAATTAGCTCAAAATGGATCACAGATCTAACTGTAAAACACAAAACTATCCAATTCCTAGAAGATAACATAGGAGAAAATCAAGAAGACCTTGGGTAACAATGACTTTTTAGACAACACCAAAGGCATGACCCATGAAAGAAATAATTGATAAGGTGCACTCCAATAAAATGAAAATGTCTGCCCTATGAAAGACAATGCTAAGAGATGAGAAGATAAGCCACAGGCTTGGAGAACGTATTTGTGAAAGACACATCTGCTAAAGAACTGTTATCCAAACTATAGAAAGAACTCTTAAAACTCAAAAATAGAAATGGACAATCTAATTTAAGAAATGGCCCACCACACACCTTAGGCCCACCACATACAGATGGCAAATAAGCATATGAGAAGATGTTCCACATCATATGTCACAAGGAAAATTCACAATAAAACAGAGATACCTCTACTCACCTAATAGAAGGGGCAAATCCCTAGACACAGACAATATTAAATGCTGGCGAGGGTGTGGAACAAGAACTCTCATATATCAAATGTGGGAACACAAAATAGTACAGTTACTTTGGAAGACAGTTTGGTGGTTTCTTGCAAAATTAAACTTTTAATTTTGCAACCCTGCAACCCATCATTTGCAATCCTTAGTATCTATTTATTGTTCTAGATAACCAGCATTTGTAATCCAGCATTTGCAATCCTTGGTATCTACCCAAAGGAATGGAAAATTTCTGTCCACACAAAAACCTGCATATGTTTATAACAGCTTTATTCTAATAGCCAAAACTTGGAAGCAACCAAATATCTTTCAGTAGATGAACATATCATTAAACTGTGATATACCTAGAACAATAAAATATTATTGCTCAAAGAAATGAGCTGTCAAGACATGAAAAGACATCAAGGAAACTTAAATGCATATTACCAACTGAAAGAAGCAATCTGAGAAGGCTATATACTGTATGGTTCCAACTATACAAATTGCTGGAAAAGGCAACAGGATGCAAACAGTAAGAAGATTAGTGGTTGCCAAGACTTAGGGGTTTGAGACGAATAGGTGGACCACAGAGAGTTTTAGGGCAGGGAAAATTCTCTATGATATAATGGTGGATACGTGTCATTAAACAGTTGTCTAAAACTATGGAATGGACAACCCCAGGGTAAACCCAGATATTAATTATGCGCTGCAGTTGATTATGATATGTAAGTGTAGGCTCATCAATCATAAAAATGTACCACTGTGATGGGGGATATTGGTAATGAGGGAGACCACGCATGTGTGAGGGTAGAGCAGAGGGTATAGGGAAATCCCTGTACCTTCTCAATTTATCTATGACCCTAAAACTGCTCTAAAAAATAAAATATTCATGAACAACCAACCCAGATTTTATACTTTAAGGACTTAAGTGGCATAAAAATGCAACAGCTATTTTTGAAATTTATTACACAATGGGTATTTCTGATACTGCTGTAGCTTATTACAAAGAAGAACAACTGTAGATGAGTATACCCTTTCTTATATGAAAAAGACAAATGACATATATCTTATTATAACTTTAAAATTTTGATTTTAGTAGTCTGAGAAATCTCAGTGATCTGTACTGAGCTCTGCTAAAAGAAGGAAGTTGAAAAAGAGCATAAGGAATTAGTTTTTTACATCATACTATTCACAATGAGGTCTATGGGGACCAATCCTTTATATCCCTACAGAGGCTCTCCACAATTCCACTGTGGATGTCTGTCTGGCTTTTCTAGTCACATCAATCCCTAGCTTTTGAAGTCTACAGGCGTTTACTATTTTTTTAGCATACTTTTAACCCAGTCTGTCTTTTACAATAACAAACAATGTTTTAGTTGCGTGTATTTCCTAACTCTGGAATTATCTGGAATAGGTTTCCTCCTATCCTGCCACATACTTCTTTTCAATAATTTAAACCAGTGCTTTTGGATACTGTAGTATTCCACTCAGAATCCCTCTTGAGGTGCATACACTCGTACTCCAAATTCTGGGAATACTAACTGCTGAGAGTCACCAATCTGCTGCTCCTAGTGGAGAACTGCCTTGACCATAGAGAATTTCATTGCCCAGAAGCTGCATCAACAACAGGTTGATGTAGAGAAATAAAGGCCTTATCAGGCCTATCACCTACCTCAAATTAATACAACTATAAAAAGTATCCCAGATCCAAAGCTATGCATAAAAACAGCAAAATTTGCAGTTACAAATGCAATGAAAGTCAACTTCTGTGGCCCAGCCCAGCAATTCTCACTTCCTTCCAGTTGTACCTCATAAGACCACTGCTCAGTGAATCTTCCATATGCAACTTCTTATCTCAGAATCTGTTTCCAGAAAATCCAGTCTAAGACACTAACTCTTGAATTCTCTAAAATATATAAAGAATAGAGAAAGTTTAAAGAAAAGAACACTTTATCACAACTAGAGTTTTGCCCCAACTCAGTATGAAACCCTAAAAAATCAAGTTGGATTACTTATACTTTACTTGAAGTGGCAGGCCTAATACTTAGAACTGAGTCCAAAGCCAGCAGCCTCTATTGCTCCATTCATTTTTTTTTTATTTGTAAGATTTTATTTATTTGAGAGAGAGAGAGGGTGCACACACACACACATGAGTCAAGGAGGGGCAGAGGAAGAGGGAGAAGCAGCCCAACGTGGTGCTCGATCTCAGGATCCTGGGATCATGATCTGAACCCAAAGCAGACACTTAACCAACTGAGCTACCCAGGTCCCCCTGCTCCATTTCCTTACTCCTACTTCTTTGTACTTTATGGAATGGAAAAACTTGTCCTAGGCAGAGCCAACCAGCCATTAGAGAGAAGCTGGCCAAAGTTGACTCATCTAAATCTTACTAGGGAAGGCTTAGCACCCCCTTAGCAGCTCTGGGATGCTCGTACAACTCCAAGTATACAGAACACAACATTCTTTAAAAACAAGCAAACAAAAAAGAAGATGCACGTGACCAGATAAGACCTGCTGCTTTGCAATTAATGTTCAGTCTTCTAGAAATTTAGCCCATCCAGTGGCTATCTTTGGAAATCACCATCAAAATTATCACTACTTCTTGGGAAGGTAAAAATGGAGAGAAATTATGAACTCCTTCTAGCAAATATTACTAATTACAAAGTCTATTACATAGGACTTTATATATAAGGACTGATATATTTTAGTATTTTTTAATTATTAAGACAGATTCCCAGCCAAATTGTAAGTACTCTAAAAAAAGGAGGGGGGACCATGCCCTTTTTCCTGTTTCTCAGCTTCAGTAATAATAGTCTGTGACATATTGTAAGTATAAAAATTGTTTTTCAACAATAAATAAGAAAATTTGATAAAATATGTGTTTTTCCAAGAAACTGATAATACTTTGGAGAGAGTACCAATCCATTTATGTGCTAATAGGTATCTTCTAGTTTTCACAGCTGTTAATCAACATAGAGTTCAATCATCTATGAATCCATCTATGTCGTCTTAATATTATTAATTAGGTTTGTCAAATTTACTCCTAAAGTTAATCTAAATGATTACACATATCTGCATATATAAGGGGCCAGTGTAGATGACCATATAAATTTTTCACTACATTTTTGTGGGAATATCACTTGAATGGCACCGGTGAGTTGTTCAATCAGGCAGTAAAATCTCTCTGAAATGTGGTCTATGGATTTATTGGAAAGAAATTATTTCTTTATATTGTCCATGATAAATGCATGTGGACTAATTGTGACCCACTGATTTGATTTCTAACTACTCTCAGGTTATATGTCAAATTTAGCAGAATATATATCTTCCCTTTGTGAAAACAGAACATGTGTTCATTACCAATATGGAAAATCTAGTGTTTCTCATATTTCTGGTGGATTACTTACAGTGGTTTTGCGGTTAAAACTACAGCATATTTAAATACCCTGTAATGTAATTCTTTCAGGTATGGAAACTTAATATTATTTAAATAGTGAATTGGTTTTTGTGTATATATGCTGCTTTATAATAGACATTTTCAATGGTCTGTCCATGGCCCCTCAAATCCCTTTGCCACTTTTACACATACTGGCTCCCACTGTGTTTTCACCCTTCAAAGCTAGTTTCTGCACTCCTTAATTAGACTCTTGTTATTAGACTCCTAGATCTAGACTTGGGAGTGCCTGGGAAGTGATGTCCACCTAGGGCAGCCACTAAGCAAATGGCTTAGTGGTATAAATGGTATAAATACTCTGATTTTCTTATTCTGAATAAAATAACTCTAAAGGTGGACTGCAGCGTGTGCAGAGCTTCCAGTGGGATTGAACTCAAGTTAGATTACAAGGAACAATGTGTTACATGATAATTTGCTTGGCCTCCTACCAAATCCCCATTACCTCAGAAGATGACCTTATTTTGAAATAGGTTTGTCTCAGAGGGAAGTAAATTAAAATGAGGCCATTGGTGTGGGCCTTAATCTGGTATGACCTGTGTCTTTATAATAAGGGAGAATTTGGACACACACATACATACACAGGAAGAACAGCATGTGGAGATGAAGACAGGTATGGGGTGATGTATCAATAAGCCAAGGAAAATCACAGATTGCTAACAAACCACCAGAAGCTGGGAGAAACATGGAACAGATTCTCCTTCACAGCTCTCAGAAGGAACCAACTCTGCTGGCACCTAGCTCTTAGATGTCTACTCTTCAAAACTGAAGGATGCTTTCCTGTTTTTATACCAGTCAGCTTGTGGTATTTTGTTACAATTTCCTGGAAAACCAGACACTTTTCTGTAATACTTTCCTACTCCTTCCCCACTGCACTGGGAATGTTCTCTAAAAAATCATTTTTATATATGGTACCCAGCTCAGTGTTTGCTTCTGGGAAATCCAATCTAAGACAAACTCCTAATTTTATCTCAAATTACTGGTGTGTGAAAAAGATTATTAGGAGAGAATTGGAAAGACTAGTCTTCTTACAGAAGAAGTCAGACGTATTCAGGAATTGAGCATTTAGCCTTCATTATGCCATCGATGAATATCATACCTTTCTAAGAGATGACAATTACCTCATTAACTTCTCCTCTTATTCTAACAACAGATACCAGCACTTTTCTCATTAACTGAACTTATTTCTGGATTTAAGTACTTTAATTCTATTCTTAGAATTTCTTGGTTTCCATTTGCCTTTTGCCTTGGTTCTGTGACCTTCCTTTCATCTTTGGAAACTGCTTATAGATTTGAGCCTATTGCAGATTTCCCCAAACTGTCATTTAGGATCCATTTACGGTCTCCTACTTTTCTTCTGTGTTGCAGTTATGCAGAAATGTATCATCAGAATTTATTTCAGAGCCTTTGAACACTGTCAACACATGTATCCTTTAGAGTTACAGATTAGATCATGGGTTCACATTTACCTTTTTAAGCTTTCCTAAAGTCAAGGGTATGTCTTTGAATCTACTGAGCAATTCTGTCCTTCAATATTCTAAATTCTAAAGAGGCACAGCCACTTTAATTGAAAGGTTTCCATCACACTCACATCCGCAGCCAGTTTTCTTCCCTCATCTGAATGAAATCCAGCAATTGCCCATTTGCTTCCTCATGTAAGATGAAATTGTCAACAAGGTAAATAACAAATTTATTAGATGCCATCCTTTTAGCAGAATTAGATTTCTAACAGATGTTCACAGAGTTTAAGTCCTCCATTATTTCCATACAGATGGTTTTGTGTTAATTTGGAAATCTCTTATGAATTTTTATCCATAATCTTCATTTGATTTGAATATATATCAGTCTTTCAAAACATATTTATTTTGTATTTATGTTGGTATTTCCTAGCAGCCAGATTTTGGCAGAGTATTAATCCACAATGATATTAATTCTGTGTATTTTCTTTATTTTCACCTTTACTCACAGACCCTACTTTGCTTCATAAAGCAGGTGTATGAAAACAAAGCATAACATTATAAATGTTCTCAATATGTCTGTCTTCTGTTTTCCTTTCTTTTGAATAAGATAGTAGTCATCTTGAGCTGCCATAAGAAAATACCATAGGCTAGGTGACTTAACCAACAGAAATTTATTTTGTCACAGTTCTGGAGGCTGGAAGTCTGAGATCAGAGTTCCAGAGTTGTTGGGGTTTGATGAGCGCTCTTTCCCTGTCATGCAGGTCGCTGCCTTCTTACTTTGTCCTCACAGGGAGTCAGCTTTCTGGTATCTCTTCTTGTAAGGGCAATAATTCCATATGAGAGCACTACACTCATGACCTCATCTAAACCTAATTATCCCTCAAAGGCTGCATCTCCAAATACCATTATATAAGGGGTTAGGTCTTCAACATATGACTTTTAGGGGAATAAACATTAAATCCATAACAATGTCCGCTACCCTTTTCCATTGCTCTGCTCTGCCAAGTCTCATTAATATCTATGAAAGCATTTGTGTTAAAATCTCAGGCTTGCTTAATACCCAATATGAATTTCAAAAGGCTATATAGGTAAAATATAATTTAAAGCCCTCTTTTACTTACTTACAATAATCACTGGTTACTCCTTAAATATGGTCTTTCTCTGTGTGTGCATGTGCATAACTATGTGCATATGTGACATACTAGAAGAGCAGCAAAATTCAAATGGATACTTCTCTTCTTTCACATGCATACCAATTTAAATGATTTTGATTATAGTGGCAAGTCTGACAACAAGTGTTTCCCTAGTCTTCATGAATTTCAACTTATCCCTTGCTAGAAGAACATTGCTCTGTCACCAGAAACCAGAGTAGTGAAAAATTGGTATTTTTAATGGAATTTATTTATTTATTTATTTATTTATTTATTTATTTATTTATTTCAGAGAGATTGAGACAGAGAGCGAGAGAGAGTGCGCAAGTGGGGGAGCAGGGAGGGGCAGAGGGAGAGGGAGAAAGAGAACCCTAAGCAGGCTCAGCACAGCCCAATGCTGGACTTGACATGACAACCCTGAGATCATGACGTAAACCAAAATCAAGAGCTGGACGCTTAACCACTCAGGCACCTCCACTCAGGCACCTCCTAAAAATTGGTATTCTTAAATATGAATAAAATGATCAGCTTCCTTTTCCTCATCCTTCTACAAGGTTTTGACTATCAATATGAAGATATGACTACTCCACAGGTGTTTCTAAGACTTTCAGGATTTTTGTCACATGTCTTCAAAGGCAATAAGAGATACATCAAGTTTCTCCCCACCAAATTACTTGTTTCAGTCATCAACCAGTATCAGTGGGTGCCACTGCATATTGTCAGTCTAGCGGCCACATCTCAGGTTTATGTCTCAAGTTCTTCAACATAAATATAACCATTTAATAAACATCAGCTACATTTTAACACGAGTACTATTTCTTTATTATTTCATTAGCTTGTCTTATCTTACCAATTAGATTGTAAACTCATTTATATCTAGTAAATATTTTAAATTGTAAGAGGCACTTGATGAATAATTAATTAGCCATGTATGTTTGGAAAAGTCACATCAATTTAGTGGGGTGCAAAATAAAGTTTATAGGTGAGTTGTAATGATATAAATTTGACATGGGATCCCTCATATAAGTAGTAAAAAAGATTGTAAGTCACTCAGCCACATGCTTTGCAGAACGTAATCACTCAATAAAAGTTAGCTATTGATGTTTATAATAATTGCACCTACCAAAATTAACAATTACTTAGGGGTAAATTTCTTTTAAGAGTAGTTATTCATTCTTACTATTACTATTTTGTGGTTAGATGTTAAACATTCATTAAGACAATATTGTGAAAAGTAACTACAGCCTTGACTCTCTGTTGGGATGTTTAAAGTGGCAGAGGCTGGGAAGTGATATGCTCACAGTGGCAGTTGGGACAGACTGGAAGACAGAGATTGAAGGCAGGCAGTTTGTAAAAGACCTCACTTTTACATGTGGATTTCCCTCTAATACAAATGTCAACAATGCTGTGCAAAAGTGGCAATGCTTGAGAAATTCTGAATCCATAATGAAACATCATCTTTCAACTAATCCACTGTGGCCAGACACACGAAACACCTGCCTGCTTTGTAGATTCTATGCACTCGATTCTATAGTGCTTAAAGCTGAAAATGTCACCATGATTTCCAAGGGAGTTCTTCATGGTTAGGAACTGCTATAAGTGATTGATTTCCATGTCAGCTTAAAATCTGCTAGCTTTGTCATGTCCTTAATGTAGTTTTAATATTGCTGTTTTTTTTTAAAAAAATAGATTTAATGTAGTCAGTGTACATACTCAACAAACTTACCTGCAAGTAAGACATTTTCCAATCAAGATTTTAGATTTACTTAAGAAAAAAAGCGTGCAATTCAATTTTAAGAATTTTTTCAGTGTTTCCTGTTGACTTTGATGTGGTACGTTTAATTTTATGTAAGCATTGACTCTTCTTTTACCAGAAATAATTGTAAATCAATGGAAGAATTGACATCAGTTTTTTTAAGGTAAAGAGTTGAGTCATGCTGATACAATAGAGGCAAGAATCTTCATCTTTTTTTTTTTTAATTTTCATTTATTTATGATAGAGAGAGAGAGAGAGAGGCAGAGACACAGGCAGAGGGGGAAGCAGACTCCATGCACCGGGAGCCCGACGTGGGATTCGATCCCGGGTCTCCAGGATCGCGCCCTGGGCCAAAGGCAGGCGCCAAACCGCTGCGCCATCCAGGGATCCCAGGCAAGAACCTTCAAAACAAGTAAGCAACATCATAGGAAGTGAAATTTAGGAGGATTTTATTGTCATGATTGCCGTGAACCAGCATTAGATTTTCAGTTTCCTTTTATAAGGAATTTTATACTATATTTCTTATTTTCCTGTAAAATTCTGTTATATTGACATAAACAAATAAATTCACATTTGAATATTTTATAAGGTTCTTAAATATCTCAAAAAGATAAAATAGAATCAAAGGATGCAGTAAGGTTTTATCTCCCAGGCAAAATTTCCAACACTTGTTTGATAACTATGCATAAACATGTACATAGCTAATAAAATATGTAGTTTCTTATACTTACGAGACATGTCCTATCACTGAGAAGACAGTCGATCTTTTTACAATTATTGTACTTCATTAAAATCAATAAAGTTTCTCTTTTTGTCAAAACCAGGAAAAATACAAAACTAATATAAAAATCTCAGGTCTAAAAATCACTTCTAAAAATATATAATTTAATCATTTATTCACTGAACGATTCATCACCAAAAAAGTAAAAGCTTGAAGTTTCAAGTATTCTAGCAAACTGCCCAATGTCACAGGGGTTGTCATGGTAGAGCCAATAGTAGCATCTAGTCTTCTACGTATTTGCATTTACTTCAAAGACAACATTTTTCCTGCTGTGCAATGCTGCTTCTCCAAAACCCTAGTGTGTTGGCCAAATACGTGTCATCTTTACATTTAAACATGCATTCTTTAATTTCATGCAAATATTTGTTCAGAAATTTTGAAGAGAACCCCTTAATTTCACAAATATTCATTTCGTATCTACAATGTACTAGACACTGTGTAACAGTCAAAAACTGCAAATGATCTTTGTGTTCATGTAGCTTGGCATCTGAAAAAATGATAGCCCCAGGCTGAGTCCTTTAATACACATGACCTCATTTTATCACTCAAGTGAAATATAAATACTAGCGTTCCTTTTTTTTTTTTTTTACATTTAAAAATAAGCAACTAAAAATAGTTTCAACTTGCCCAGAGTCACACAGTTCAATGTGTAGTAGATCTGAAGCACCTGGGTGGCTCAGTTGGTCAAGCATCTGACTCTTGATTTCAGCTCAGATCATGATCTCGGGGTCATAAAAGCAAGGCCCCAGGGTGGGGGGTGGGGGGAAGAAGTTGTATATCTGGAACCCATTTTTTTTTTACATCTACTCAAGACTTCCTAGGTTCACTGCAGTTACAGCTATGGATGCTCTTCACCTGCAGCTTCAGCCCCTCCCTAATATCTGAAACAAAAATAATAGAAATAATAGAAACAACACATATAGCCATGTTCTCTTCCCAGTTCCATCTTATCTACTTGAATATAGAATCAGTGAACGTACAAGCTAATTCAATCCATAGCTACTGGGTCCACATTACCTTCTTATGTCTCTTCCTAGCTTCAGAGCTAACACATAAGAATGAGAGCCAGAACCCTAGATGGCACTATCCTTATCATGCCACAATTCATGTTTCATAGACATCATGTAAATTCATGAGAGATATTTCCCTGAAAATGAGGTACACTGTATTGATGGATTTATGCTGATCTTTAGCTTTGTTAGACTGCCAAAAGGAGAAATTAAAGAAGAAAAAAAAAAAAAACAAACTTATTTTTGCTAGATACACCCAATCAAGAAGCATTCATCGCCCTGAAAGGAGATGACCTGTCATTTTGCCATATTTTGCTTTCAGTGATTCCATGCTGGTTTTGAATAGTTGTTACTTCTCATAAGCCATTCTTTACAAAGTGGTCCTGGATTTGGTCTGAGATCAACATTTAGTCCCCTAATCAGTCGTTGTAAGGCAGCCTATGTCTTTTCCTCTTCTCCTCTTACTTTCTACATTATTGTTATTACTATTATTAGCTTGAGAAACATTCACTAATATTTTAGCATCTTTTCTTCTCTTTAAAATGCCAAAGATCAGTTACAGTGATCTGTTTCATGGGCAAATTCCTTCACTGTTTTGGGATATATTTCATCTAAGCCGATGAGCTGAACTACTCAGAGTGACTATTAGAACCTTTTTACCCACTTTGAACTTAAATCCCTCTAAACAACATTCATTCTATCCTTTTTAGTTCATACATCACTCACAATGACAGAGAAGACAAGTAAAATAGAGTTGAGTGGTTTTGCCTTCTTGTTCTCACATATCAACATTCAATCATTAGCTCCAGGAAGCATACCTATCCATCCCTTTTTTTTATATATATAATTTAAAAATCCTTTGAATTTATTATATTATTTTCCTTGGATCGCCTTGCAAAATTCAACTACCTTGAAACTTCACCATCCTCATGCCTTTTCTCCTGCCTGGTTTTGTCAAATATTATGTTGGTTATACCCTCCTCTTTACAACTTCCCTGCAGAGATTTTATATCATTTGAACATTTTTATTTTTTTTTATTTTTTAAAAAATGTATTTATTTATTCATGAGAGACACACACACACAGAGAGAGAGAGAGAGAGAGGCAGAGACATAGGTAGAGGGAGAAGCAGGCTTCCCGAAGGGAGCTTGATGTGGGACTGGTACTCAATTCTGGATCCCAGGATTACGCCTTGAGTGGAAGTCAGAGCCTCAACTGCTGAGCCACCCAGGTATCCCTGATAATTTTTAAATAGTGAATTCTGGTTCTTGATTTCCACAAGCATTAAAAATTATCATATTTAAAAGCTTAACTAAGAATGAGAAGTTTTATTTGGAAAGGGCTGTCAGATTCTATAGGAGAGTCCAGAGTAGTAGTGACCTCTGAAAAGGCTCAGATATTGGTGGGGAGGGGAGGAGGATGAAGTAGGAAGGAGAACCCTCAAAGGGTAAGGAGAAATGGAACAGAAGCTTCACGGAATATAAGTGTAACAACAGTCAAGCAGAAGGAAGGAATATGAAGGACATTTTTAAAAGCTGTGAGATATAAATGTGGGTGTATTTTCTATGCATCTCTCTAGTGGATATCTTTACCCATTTTCCATGTATCTATCTTGCAACTATCTCAACACATTGATCTTTATTAACTAAAAAGAAGAATTATCTTCCCTTTCAAATCATCCAATTTTCCACAGTCATTTTTAAACAAAGACAGTTTTATTTCCTTGACATACTAACTGCTAATAAGTAAAATATGTTTCTATCCCTTTGCTGTTACTGTTAAATTGCTCATTTTTAATGCAAATAAACATGAGGGTAAAAAGTTTTATCCTTCATGTTGTAAGTTTTTGCACTACATTTCCAATGTAATGTGTTCTAAAATTATTAGAGAAGATATTTTGGTAGACACTGGAAACTTACTTTTATTTCATCCCATAAATATATATCTATAAGTAAATATTTTATTCATGTTATATTTTAACTATGAATATAAATCAATGGATTATAAATAAAATATCTATGCATATGAGACCATATGCATAATTTTGCTTGTATATTTTAGGTTTTCTTATTTTACTATCAGTCATAACTGCTGAATACATATTAAGCTAAGTATTTCTCAGTTTGTTCACAGGTTATTTGTTTTATTTGTAAAAAGAAAGTTTAATATTTAACTGTCAGTTAAAATACTGATGTTGTCTAACACTGAACCACATTTCAGAAAAAAAAATTATCAGTAAAATAGGAAATAAATATTTTTTCTGAATTCTTAAAACTTTGTAATCCCAGGTTTTGGCTAGAGTTTTAGAAACAGTTAAGCATAATTAAAAGAATCACTCTTTGTCATGGCTATTGGTCTCTATCATAGGGAAGAATTCTGTTGCCTTTGCTTGGGGTGGGTATTTTCATTGGCTTACCTGTTGTTAAATTTGATTTCGAAAGGCGCCAACTAAAGTGTTGCCTGATTTGGTAAATTTGAAACTGTGGTTTTGGATCATGTTAATGATAGGGATATTAGAAATCCATCAATCCTGAACTCAAAAGTTACTTAGGCAGTAAATTTACCAGGAGGCTAGAATTCTAAGCTCCTTTAGTGATCTTAACCCTCAGATGGAAACATCTCTAGGTGTATGTTCTACTTGTGTTTGTTTTTAAAATAATTTTGGGGAAGTTATTTCTTCTTTCCCATTTTGAAAGTATTTCTTAGCTACTAGTCTAAGTCTTTTGCCATGGCATTTCTGAGGATATGTAGGAAAATGAAGAACCTTGATTGGCCACTGCCCAGTTTGAATGCCATTTGTTGCAGGAATATTATAGATATAATCCTCATTTGGGATGAGAAGTTGAATCATAGAATCTCCAACACCCAGGAGTCCTAAAACTATAATGTTTAAAATATGTGAAGAAAAAGTGGAGTTCAGCATATATGGGGAAGGTAGAAAAAATATGAGGTTAGAAGCAGATTATTATATAGTTTAATAATGATCATCATTACACACCCCATACCAGTTTACCATCATTCTAGTTTTAGGAAGCTGTTATGGACCTTGGCTCTTGAGGAGCCCAATTTTCTTCTCAAACAGACTTTACCAGGGGCAGAGAGAAGTACCATTTCCAACATCCCTCTGTGTCCAAGAAGCCATCCTGTCTCTGTTTCTTTTCTATCAGAAACAGACTAAAGTTATTTTCCCCCCAATCTTTCACTAAACCCCAAACTTTTGAGAAATATGGCTAAACAAGATGACCATAAAGGTATCTAACCTATTATGATTCTAAAAACCCTTTCTTCTCCCCAAGTTTAAGTCCATGCACCCTGGAGTGGAGAGAATCAAGCTCATTATGTTGTTTATCCCAGGTAACTATAAAAAGTGGGAACTTCTAAGTTTCACACCCAACAATTAGCTACTTTTCTATCTTTACTACTGTGAGTATAATTGGATTTGAATGAACAGGAGAAATATAAGAACAGTCTCTATATGGGGTGGCTGAAAAATTCAATAACCTGAATCCAATGTGAGCACCGTAAATATATACTTTGTTAAAAATAATAAAAATATTATGGAACATATAACAAATTCCTACTAATGTCAATATTCTATAAATCAATCTTTACATCACTGTTTAATATATATCTCTCTTAACTGTAACTCTATAATTCTATTTGATATATTTTCTCTGCTATTTTTTTTCTTTTGGTTCTCTTAAAAAATGTTTTGAGCTCATCACTAACATATAAGCCTTTAATACATAGCTACTGACTGAGGTTATTGACAAAAAGAAGGAATGAAATAAATGGCATGACTACCAAATCTAATTTTTAAATATAATTCAAACTATTTAAGTCATTTCAAGTTTAAAAACCCAACAATTTATATATCAGAGTACTAAGAGATAGAGATTTTTATCTTTCCTAACTATTTAAAGGAAAAGAAGACCATTTTCCTATACAAGAATAATCATACTTGAGATTCCATACCGTCGTACCTACATCTAAATCATTTTCATCCTTAATAATTTCTTTTTTTCAATATGTAAATTGCTTAAGATGCTTTATTTTTAACTACAACATCAAAACAAAAGTGTTTGCCTTTTTCTCATACTTCTGGCTGTAATCTGTCTTCTTTGTCTAATAAGATTTTACTCTGTCCTTGCCTTCAAAACACCATTGACACTAGGTTCTTAAAATACATAAATATGTCATTATTGCCAAAAGCGGTGAATATATTTCAAACCCAATCTGACCTAATCTCCCTGTGGTATTTGAAATTGAAGCCCACTCTAATTTTTTGGCACTATTATCTATTATCTGTGTCTCTTGGCGGCCATCTTATCTTTTTCTTGGATTTTCCTTTCCATTTAGAGGTTCTCTATGAAGATTTTTTTTTTCACTCTTTTAACTATTGGTTTTTTTCTTCTATCTTTCGATTATCTCTTTTCATCTAATTTCAGTTTACACTCTTATTGAAAAAATTCCTTTAATTCATGACTTCAGTCATCCATTTACCAATGATTTCCAAATCTGGAACTCCAAGCAAACCTTCTATTTGAACTCAGGCATTGTATTTTCATCCCTTTAATGGCTAGCTCTGTATATGTATGCATAATGATATCGTAGCCTATACTACAAAATGAACTCAAAGCCCCATAACATCTTCTTGGGTGAATGTTTTTTTCCATTTTTATGGTCATATTAATGAAAAGTACTCAATTAAATTTGTTTTCCTCTCCTTATTACTTAAACACAGTTAAAATATTTTTTGTATTTTTTTATTGGAGTTTGATTTGCCAACATACAGCATAACACCCAGTGCTCATCCCATCAAGTGCCCCTCTCAGTGTCCCTCACCCAGTCACCCCAACCCCCAGCCCACCTCTCTTTCCACTACCCCTTGTTTGTTTCCCAGAGTTAGGTGTCTCTCATGTTCTGTCTCCCTCTCTTATATTTCCCACTCATTTTTTCTCCTTTCCTCTATTATCCCTTTCACTGTTTTTTATATTCTTCAAATTAATGAGACCATATAATGTTTGTCCTTCTCCGATTGACTTACTTCTCAGCATAATACCCTCCAGTTGCATCCATGTTGAAGCACATGGTGGGTATTTGTTGTTTCTAATGGCTGAGGAATATTCCATTGTATACATAGACCACAGCTTCTTTATCCATTCATCTTTCAATGGACACCGAGGCTCCTTCCACAGTTTGGCTATTGTGGACATTGCTGCTATAAACATTGAGGTGCAGGTGTCCCGGCATTTCACTGCATCTGTATCTTTGGGGTAAATCCCTAGCAGTGCAATTGCCGGGTCGTAGGGTAGCTCTATTTTTAAATCTTTGAGGACCCTCCACACCATTTTCCAGAGTGGCTTACCAGTTCACATTCCCACCAACAGTTCAAGAGGGTTCCTCTTTCTCCACATCCTCTCCAACATTTGTTGTTTCCTGCCTTGTTAGTTTTCCCCATTCTCACTGGTGTGAGGTGGGATCTCATTGTGGTTTTGATTTGTAGTTCCCTGATGGCAAGGGATGTGGAGCATTTTCTCATGTGCTTGTTGGCCATGTCTATGTCTTCTTTGGTGAAATTTCTGTTCATGCCTTTTGCCTGTTTCATGACTGGATTGTTTGTTTCTCTGCTGTTGAGTTTAATAAGTTCTTTATAGACCTTGGATACTAGCCTTTATCTGATAGGTCATTTGCAAATATCTTCTCCCATTCTGTAGGTTGTCTTTTAGTTTTGTTGACTATTTTGTTGTGCAGAAGCTTTTAATCTTGATTAAGTCCCAATAGTTTGTTTTTGCTTTTGTTTCCCTTGCCTTCATAGATGTATCGTGCAAGAACTTGCTGTGGCCAAGTTCAAAAAGGGTGTTGCCTGTGTTCTCCTCCAGGATTCTGATGGATTCTTGTCTCACATTTAGATCTTTCATCCATTTTGAGTTTATCTTTGTGTATGGTGTAAGAGAATGGTCTAGTTTCATTCTTCTGCACGTGGCTGTCCAATTTTCCCAGCACCATTTATTGAAGAAACTGTCTTTTCCTGCTTTGTTGAATATTAGTTGACCATAGAGTTGAGGGCTCTTTTCTAGGTTCTCTATTCTGTTCCATTGATCTATGTGTCTGTTTTTGTGCCAGCACCACACTGTCTTGATGATCACAGCTTTGTAGTACAACCTGAAATCCAGCATTGTGATGCCCCAGCTCTAATTTTCTTTTTCAATACTCCCTTGGCTATTTGGGGTCTTTTCTGATTCCACAAAAATCTTATTTGTTCCAACTCTCTGAAGAAAGTCCATGACATTTTGATTGGGATTGCATTGAATGTGTAAATTGCCCTGGGTAGCATTGACATTTTCACAATATTAATTCTTCCAATCCATGAGTGTGGAATATTTTTCCATCTCTTAGAAACAGAGTTAAAACATATATTTTAGCCTTCCTTGCTTTTAGCTGTAGTCAGAGGACTGTGTTCCACAGGTTGTAATAGGAGAGGAAATAATATATTCTATTTACAAATATGGCCTAAAATATTCCCCATTTTTTGTTCTAATTTTCTTTCAGCGAGAAGGAAACTTGAGACAAAACTGATTGTTATAAATTGAAACGAGAAAAATCTTGTTGAATCTTTGTTGAAGAGAGCTGTCCCACACAATCCCATTTTATGAAGAAGAAATAACCTTCTTTGTACTTACACCATTAGTCATTTGGAGGATTTCACTAATTTAAATGCCCTAAAATACCGAGATGGGTAAGCCCAAAACCTGGATGTCATTGTGGACTTCTGCATTTTTCTGATCAACTCAGTCATGTAGAGATAGGCAAATATGTGCATGTGTACACACACTTTATCTATCTATCTATCTATCTATCTATCTATCTATCTATCTATCATCTATCTATCTATCCAACCATCCATTCCATTCCATTTTTCCTTTTAGGTCCCCACCATCATTTAATTCAGGTATCCATCTGAAGGATTATTCTTGTATAGGAATTTAGTTTCCCTAAATATAGCTTCACCCTTAGTTATCCTTATCTCTGCTCAAACTTACATACAAAGTAATGCTTCATAATTAAATGCTTATTTAACTCACCTATTTGAAATATTTTAATTACTGTCATTTTTATTTATATAATATTAAATGAGTTCTATGATTCATATATTTCTAGATGAGCATATAAATGAGCATAATCCCTAATTTTAATGTAGAATTAGACATATAAAAATAACTATAAGAACACAGACCTTCTCCCCTTGTGTGTAGGATAAAAGTCAACCCCTTGACATGGCAAAGAAGGACTTAGTGAATTTCTAGAAGATATTAAACAGATGTTTTGAGAACATTTGGAAGAAAAAGCAATGATCATTAGGAACCAGCATGGGCTTACAAAGTATAACTTCTTTTTGATAGAGTTGTTAGACTGGCAAATTAGGTGAATTTTATAGACAAACTTTGTTGATTTCAGCAATGCTTTGTGTGTCCTCAGTAAAGTTCTTTCACTAATATCCTAGGAAGAATTTGGGAAAATACTAGTTGGAAGGCAAAATATCAGAATGTCATCTGACAGATACATAATTAATGTACTTCATATGTTTGTTAGTAAGCTCTTCCCAGCAGCTCCTTTTGGAAAGTTTAATGATGTGTTCGAAATCATAAAAGATAAGCTAATACAAATTTAAATTCAAAAAAGCTGATTAAAATAATTAAAGACATTAAATGAAAGAACCTCAATTCAGAAAACTATTTCATTATACTAGGCTTAAATCAACAAAGATGATAAAGTATCTAAAATATATTTTTATAGGGGTGCCTGGGTGGCTCAGTTGTTTAAGCATCTGCCTTGGGCTTGGGTCATGATCTCAGGACCCTGGGATCAAGCCTTACATCGAGCCCACGTCAAACCCCATATCAGGCTCCCTGGCAAGATGCTTCTCCCTCTGCATCTCCCTCTCCCTCTGCCTGCAGTTCCCCTTGCTTGTGCTCTTTCTCTTTCTGTCAAATATATAAATAAACTTTTTAAAAAATAAAGTAAGATAGATTTACTGTAAAACTTCTTCCCAGGCCTTGCACTAGACAAAATATAAATTTTCTTCTCAATGCTTTAATGGATGCATGAATTAGGAATTCATATTGTGCCTCCATCTTTAGATGAAAAATTCTAAGTTCCCACAAATTAGAGGTCACAATTAAAGCCACCCATCCCTTAAAGTTGTGAAATTAGATTTGGGACATAGTCTTGTTACTATAAAGAACCTGATATTACCATCAGCTAGCACTACATTTCTGCTGGTATTTAATTAGAATATGTTTTAAATTATGTGCTTTATGTGTCCATATTCAAGTAATTCACATCACCAGCACAGCACTGCAGAAATGTGACTTAGCAACAACCATATGAAAAATAAAATGACAGCAGTTTAGGTGACTATAACTTCAAATAGTGGAGATCGAATCCACTAGGAAATCTTTAGTTACATGTAATTGAAAACCCAGCTCAATCTGGCTTAAACCAAAAGAAAATCTATTATCTCACCTAGAATGAAATCCATAAGTAGGTGGCTCCAGGCTAGGTGTGATAAATGACTCAGTGATATTCCCATGGTCTGAGCTCCTTGCTAGCTCTTCTTGTTTTTTTTCTTACACTCTAACCTCAGTGTTCAAGTTTTGCCTGACCTGTTTTCAGGTAAAGAAGACTGGAGAGATTGTAGGCATAGTTTTAGGCAGTTCCAGACATTCTTCATTTATGAAAACAAATATTTATTTTAGTGTCCTTTATTTTAGGGTCCCCTTCTCAGGGAAGAGGAATCCTTTCCCAGAAGACCGGAATAAGTCAAAATTGACTTAAATGGTCATTCTTACACCACAAAAAGAACTAGATCAAAAATATTATCTTACATCAAATATGATTTGCCCCTGGAGCTGGAGATGGTGTCACCCTGCTTTAAGTTTTTCTGGGGAAAGTGGAGGACAGCCAATCAGTCTGTGCTAGAAAGAAGAAGAAAAACGGAATGTTTAACAACTAAAATGTTGGCTACAACATCAACATACTATCAATTACTTCCCCCCAAATTCAGTCCCATGTGCTATGCACTTTTGATTGTAAACCAAATGCTTTGAGGTGTCTGTAACTATATGACTTTTTTTTAAATTTTTACTTCATATCCGGTCAACATATTTTTGAGATCTGGCTCCCAAATTCCTCTTAATCAAATACATAAATGAGCATTACTGATGCGAATAGCAGTTTTGTAAAGAACTAATGTTTTGGGAGAGAGGGAATGGACAGTATTAATCAAAGTAAATCAATTTCCCTATAATTAAAAAGTATGCCTTCACTTTGGAAGCCATGATTAATAAACACATCTTATTGCTATTGTTATTTCTATTATTATTATTTCACAATTGCCCTTTTCAGTCATAAAACCCTCAGCCTTCTTCCCTTTCTAAGCATCTTCCCCCATGAGCAGTCAAATTTCCTGGAGCACTGTCCCCAACTCCTACCTATTAAACACTGATGCCAAAATTCAGTATGTCTTGCCAAAACCCTAACTGTCTTATTAGAAGAAACAACATTCCTTTAAAGGCTGTTTAGCACCTCTCTCTTTTTACTTGGATATGCAATACTCAACATTACTATCTGATATTGTATATGAGAGTGTATCTTCCAAATACATAAAATATTCTCTCGAAGAGGAAGCCTAAGGAAAATTAGTTTCCCTGAGATTTGGTATTTTCCAATTCACATCAGTGGGACTATGTTTGTTACTGGACACAACAATTTAAAAAGGCACCATCTATGTCAGTGAGGCTTGTGGAAGTTACCCCAACTGCTAAGAAAAGCAAATGAAATGAAGATGAAATGACTAATAGAAGAAAAACATTATTTTCAAATATTTGAAAAACTTGAAAGGCAGAAAATGTAGAAAATGAAATGTAAATCATTTTTAATTAAATATAAATATCCTTCACTTTAGGACAATTTTTATATGGATATACAAATATAGAGACAAAATGCAGGCAATTGGGATGCCTGGGGGGCTTAGTGGATGAGCATCTGCCTTCAGCTCAGGATGAAATCTGGGGCCCTAGGATCATGTTTCCCTCTGCCTGTGTCTCTGCCTGTCTCTCTCTGTGTCTCTCATGAATAAATAAATAAAACCTTAAACAAACAAACAAACAAAAAAACTGTAGGCAACAACTTTTCAAACTTAGGCATTTTCTAACATCTAATGTGAAAAATTTTTCATGTAATTATATATTTTTAAGAGTATGCCTTTAATCAAAGAGGTTTTGAGCATGGGAATAATGTAATCAAAATTATTCATTATTAATATTAAACTAGGACTAGTCTGTGTAATGGATTTGATTACAGAAAAACTGAAGACAATAGGACCGGTTGTCACTGTGCCTTCCAAAATGGTAGACAAGTAGGTTGCATGTGACTTTTGAGCACTTGAAATGTTACCAGCAGCATTAAGAAACTAAATTTTTAATTGGATTGAATTTAATTGACTCAAATTTGAATACCCATATGTGGTTAGAAGCCAGCGTTTTGAACAATAGAGATCTAGCACCTTTCCATCACTGCAGAAGTTTCTACTGGATAGTCCTGATTTGATAGACATGAGAAAAACACAGACAACAGTGATGGGTTTGTGACAGAAAAGGAACTAATTCTCACAGAAATCCTTTAAAAGAAAGGGTCGATGAGTTTTTAAAACTGACTGACAATGAAGTTTGAATGAATGAAGAAGTTTCCCAGCTAGTGGTCTCTGATGCCTGAAAAGAAAATCTTTAAAATGTACACATTTAAGCTACTTAGAAAAAGGTAAATGCACACATTTTTTAAAATAATTTTCATATATGCAGTAGCAATAGTAGACCTGTAATAGTATAATTATTTAACAGTCAGTGCTTACTGCATTTGAACTACTGTAGTAGCACTTACTATGCTGTTTTATTTAATCCTCAATGTAACATTATGATGTAATATTAGTAAAATATTACTATTAACCCATTGTGAGTATTCAGAAACAAAGATTTAGAAAAAGTTAAATATCATCCAGAATATTACACAACTAGGTAATGAGAGAGCAGGAATTTCAACTCTCATCTATCCAACACTGGCATCCACATTAAAAAAAAAAAAGATTTCATTTATTTACTTATTCATTTGAGAGAGAGAGAGAATGGGACAGAGGGAGCACAAGCAGGGGAAGGGTTACAGGGAAAGGAAGGAGCAGGCTCCCCATTGAGCAGGGAGCCCAAAGTGGGGCTCACTCCCAGGACTCTAGGATTATGACCTGAATGGAAGGCAGATGCTTAAGTGACTGAGCCACCCGGACACCCTGGCATCCACATTTTTAACTGCTAGGCTTCACTGCCTTGTGTTCTACTGGGTGCTGCCTGAAATGTCTTACCTAACATATTCTTTCTTCAGTATTTACTAGTGTGAGAGGCAGCTGCCATCGAAGGATGTGCAGTGCTGTGATCAGGACAGATATTTCAAAATCTATAACAAATCTGATATTCTTATATTTTCTTTTTTTATATTCTTATATTTTCTGAATACATGGCCAAAGAACTTGTATTTCGCATACTAAATGTTCATTATGAACTTACTGAGGCAAAACTAAGTCCTATAATTAATATGAATTGTAAATTAAAATATACAGTATTAACATTCTGGTAATTATTATAAAATAAATTGTATTTTAAGTCACATTGTAACAATTTTATTTCTTTTTTAATATTTTATTTATTTATTCATGAGAGACAGAGAGAGAGAGAGAGAGAGAGAGAGAGAGAGGCAGAGACACATGCAGAGGAGGAAGCAGGCTCCATGCCGGGAGCCTGAGGTGGGATTCGATCCAGGGTCTCCAGGATCACTCCCCGGGCTGAAAGCGGTGCTAAACCACTGAACCACCCGGGCTGCCCAACAATTTTATTTCTTGTGAGTAAAATCTGAGAACTATAAAGCTTATGTGTCAATAAATGTATCATTGTGGCTATACAGTTTAGATTTTTATTTTTAATTTCCAATCTCCTAATGTTTTTACCCCAACTCAAGAAATTATTCAAACTTATCACTATTTCTATTCCAACCCCAGAATGTCCTGCACATGTTAATGTGTAATTTGAATTAATAATTTATTACACACTTGCCTTGTGAAAAGAATAAAACATTTTGCAATTACAACAAAATGAAATGATTAAAGCTAAAATGTGTTTCTATTTCCCTTGGCTCTTAGTAATGGAAAGAGAGGACACCTTGAAAGAAATCCACTGACTTCTTTGTCTTTTCTTCTCTGCTAGCAAGCAGCTGTTTAGAACATAATCTACAGGATTTGCACCTCTCAGAAAGCTTGTTTCAAAACAAAAATCTGTTTCACATGATTATTAAATAATGTGTTTGGTTGGCAGAAACTTCTATTATTTGGAGACAAACCCGAGTGTATAAAGAGCAATTCATGTTCAAAGAAAAGAGGCAAATGAGATGTTTGTGGATGATATTAGAGACATTATTGATACTTTCCTTTCTGATACTGTCCTCAGAAAAAGAGATCACTTTTCCACATCATAACCAGAGCTACAAAAACTATATTAGAAGGAAGCATTGTAAAATTGGTAACATTTACTAGCAAAAAGAAGGAACCAAGGGGCTCTGAGACTCTTTGGAGAAATTATGCTTGTTTGGAATTGGTAGCAAGAACATTATGGATAGAGAGGTCCTCAAAGGGAGGGAAATGTTTGAAGAGAAAGAATAAGGAGGAATTAAAAGTGAGAAAGCTTTATAGCAGCAATGTCCACAATAGCCAAACTGTGGAAGGAGCCTCGGTGTCCATCGAAAGATGATGGATAGAGAAGCTGTGGTCTATGTATACAATGGAATATTCCTCAGCCATTAGAAATGACAAATACCCATCATTTGTTTCGACATGGATGGAACTGGAGGGTGTTATGCTGAGTGAAATAAGTCAATTGGAAAAGGACAAACATTATATGGTCTCATTCATTTGGGGAATATAAAAATTAGTGAAAGGGAATAAAGGGAAAGGAGAGAGGATGAATGAAAATATCAGTGAGGGTGACAAAACATGAGAGACACCTAACTCTGGGAAACGAGCAAGGGGTAGTGGAAGGGGAGGTGGGCAGGGGGTTGGGATGACTGGGTGATGGGCACTGACGGGGGCACTTGGCAGGATGAGCACTGGGTGTTATTCTAAATGTTGGCAAATTGAACTCCAATAAAAAAATTTTAAAAAATAAATTCAATTAAAAAAAAAAAAAACAGTTAAGAGGCCCCTGGGTGGCTCAGTGGTGAGCATCTGCCTTTGACTCATGTCCTGATCCCAAGGTCCTGGGATGGAGGCCAGCATCAGACTCCCCTGCATGAAGCCTGCTTCTCCCTCTGTGGGTGTCTCTGCCTCTCTCATGAATCAAAAAATAAAACCTTAAAAAAATAAAAGTGAGAAAGCATGTATGTGGGTCTTATCCTGAAGACTTAAGTCCTTGTCTCTTATGGGTACATACATACAAGGTAGAACCAGGCCTAACTTGTCTACTCATCCAACTTTGGTGCAATTCCAGGATGCTTAGGGTAATAAATATTTCAACTTATATTACTGTTGACTAGTGAAAATTAAAATTATTTTTTCAAACCTGAGATACAGCAAGAGTATGTGACTTGGCAATTTTTTTTAGGTTTGAGAATCTTCTGAAATTTTCTTGGAAGAAAAAAATTTGTAACTGGTGTCCCTACTAGTTAGCCCTTTTCTGACAGTGTTAAAAAATAAAATTTATTTGCTCAGTGTATTTGATCAGAAGCCACAAATGCGTTCTGTATTATTTGTTGCTTACTATCTAGGTTGTTAAGAGCCACAGGTTCATAAGCTTATTATTTCTGATTAATGATCCACAGGTTGCCTGGGATGGTAACCTCAGGTGATGGCTCCCAGATGTCATGACTTAAGTTAACTCATATGATAAAGGTAGGATAGTTTCTTATCCTGCAATACAAACATCTTGGGCCTATGCTTATGCAAACAATTACTTCATGAGTATTTAAGTTCTTTCCCTACAAATTTTTGTTAATTGCCTCATGATTTAGTCTTCTTGCTGGTCCTATTGTTAGTAAAACCTTTACACATGCTTAAGATCAATTTGTCTAAGACATTTGATTTAAGAGAGGGTATTCCATATGGGTTCATGAAGAACAACTCCAGAATAATTTTCCAGAGACATCAGAAGAGATATTGGCTGCACCTGCAGTGAAGATTTGGTGGCAAGAAAAACACCTCCTACAAGCTGACCATCCAGTCATCACTCTATCTGACAACCTGACCAACAGGCTTGTCCATTTCTGTATATGCATGCCCCAGGACTAGGATTCTCACACACTACAGTATGCCCAGTGAAATTTAACTTTCAGATACAGCATTATTTAACTATAATGTATGGGATATAATTAAATATAAAAAGTATTTGCCGGGGCAGCCGGATGGCTCAGCGGTTTAGCGCCGCCTTCAGCCCGGGGCCTGATCCTGGAGACCCAGGATCGAGTCCCATGTCGGGCTCCCTGCATGGAGCCTGCTTCTCCCTCTGCCTGTGTCTCTGCCTCTCTGTCTCTCATAAATAAATAAACCTTTAAAAATAAATAAATAAATAAATAAATAAATAAATAAATAATAAAAAGTATTTGCTGTTTATCTAAAATTCAAATTTAACTGGCATGCTCTAGTTACAGATCAGAGAAGGAAGTAGCCTGGAAACAGGTTATATAACTTGCCTAATAATCTTTTAAGAATAGAAATGACATCCTTCAAAACATCTAATTTGGAGAAATAAGTAGGAAGAGGTGGAGCTAGAGCCCTTAGCAAAAAGAGAGGCACTATAAAAGTAGGAAGAGGACTACAGACATTAGAATTGGTTACTTTCTTTTTGGAGGGATTCAGCTCTTATAAGGACTCTATATAGAGAGTTCTCAAGCATGGACCTTGCAACACTAGGTCGTATTGGCTCACATCTCATCAAAAATAAACAACAAACAAATAATTCCCTTTATTAATCTATATACTAACTTTGAAAATAAAGGTATTTATATAATTTCATGTGAAAGTAACTTGGGACTGAAATTTAAAGTTTTTCCTCTTATTAACTGGGCAAAATATATCATATTATCTAATCTCTCCAAAACTCACTTTTCTCACCTTAAATGAGCAAAATAATCCTGCTCACCTAAGGGCTGTGAAGAGTTTTCATATAAGTAAGATACTCAATTCAGTACCCGAATTATATTAATCACTCCATACAGTTTAGTATCACTAAGACAATGTAAGTATAATGTGTAAATAAAATTGTATGTCGGCAATTATTTTTTATCTAAATAGATGCATTCAAGAAAACTAAATTTTGCTTTACCACAGTATTCTTTACCCTTAGAGCAGAGTTCTGAGACACAGTAAATCTAAAAAAAAAAAAAAAAAAAAAAAAAAAAATTGTTAAAGGAATAAATATATTCAGATTAATTCAATTTAAGCATATGACTTATTGTCCTATAACAACTTAGAACCAATTTTTACTATCTACGTCAGATCTTCAGAATTTTGACTTGGGACCCTGAAAAGTTATTTCCATGAAGCTATATTTTAATTTATATATCATTATTACAGATTTTGACTTTCTTATGGTTGGATTGAATTTTAATTGATTAACCTATGATGTAAGATGCAACTAAGTATCAACATGTTATAAATAAAAATTCTAAAGCATATAATATGTATGTAATATATAAATAAATGTACAATTACATAAAAATAATTTTATGTTTAACTTTTCTTTCCTTATAGGAGTTTATAGCTATCTTCTCATAAGATATTGTGAACATGAAATTATTACTTTTGATTTCCAGATTAAAAAGAAAATAATTATGAAAATGATTATATAGCAAGCTATAACTAAATTATTGCTAAAGCTATTGTTTTAATAGCATAATGTTAGTTTTCATTATTCACAATTAAAGAGGGAATATATTAGTGAAATAAAACAATCCTTGCCTCCAAATTTCCACATTTAACATTGTTGTTGCCAGCATTTGTCTTTATTTCAACCATAACTCAGTGACTAAAAAAGATAAAGGAACTTTCTCTCTCCTCCTAACAGAAACCAACTTCTAAATTAAAGCTACTTCTCATATACAGTCTCTTCACAATAGGAATTGATGATCTATTATTTCACTGGATTTGGGACTTTTGACAAGAAGATCTGGTGATTCAGAGAATTAAACTGTGTGTGGATGAGCAAGATTAAATTCTGTACAAAAACAAAAAGAAAGAGCTAGAGAGAAATTCATATTGATATTGGACAAATGTTTTGATGAAGCCTTAGGAAAAAAGAATAGACACTAATCAAAGTAAGTATCATTCATGCACTATATTGAATGCAACCAAGAACAGATGTGAAAGGCTGATGCTAGAGAAATAATGAATAATGAAGTTGTTCAATGCCAACTCTCATTTTACCTGATTATTACTGGTTCTTTGATTGAATTATAGATGAGAAAAGTGCATTTGTAAAGCACTAAATATATTCCAATTATTGAATTCACATGAATCTATCACCAAAAATGATCCACCACTAGTATTTGGGTTACCTACAAAGAGGCTGAATCAGAATGCCAGATTGTTTAAAAAAAAAAAAAAACTCTACTTAATAAAAAGCTGTATTTATTGAAAAATAATAATTGTCACTGTAGTTGAGCACTATTTATGCAGCTGGTCAATGTGTCCAAAGCTTTATTTTTATTTTCTTGTTTACTTTTTCAGAAACACCACGGTAGATATCATTGTCATTTCCATTTGATAGATAAGAAAACTAGTTTAAAGAACTTAACTAAATTACTAAATCTCATAAGACCAATAAGTGGAAGAGCCAGGATTGATCTATCTATATTTATCTCTGTCTCTCTGTTTCTCTGTCTCTCCAAAAACTCCTATTATGAAGACTCTGGTCAATATGTCATCATGACCTGACTCAATTCTTCATCAGTAAAATAAAGTAAATAGTGATACTCAGCCCCGGGCATTATTTTGGTACCAAATTAGAAAATGTTTGAAATCTGAAAACTGAAAACTGACACTATCATTTACAATTGCACCCAAAAGCATAAGGTACCTAGGAATAAGCCTAACCAAAGAGGTAAAGGATCTATACCCTAAAAACTACAGAACCTTCTAAAAGAAATTGAGGAAAACACAAAGAGATGGAAAAATATTCCATGCTCATGGATTGGAAGAATTGATATTGTGAAAAAGTCAATGTTTCCCAGGGCAATTTACACGTTTAATGCAATCCCTATCAAAATACCATGGACTTTCTTCAGAGAGTTAGAACAAATTATTTTAAGATTTTTGTGGAATCAGAAAAGACCCCAAATAGCCAGGGGAATTTTAAAAAAGAAAACCATAGCTGGGGGCATCACAATGCCAGATTTCAGGTTGTACAACAAAGTTGTGACCATCAAGACAGTGTGGTACTGGCACAAAAACAGACACATAGATCAATGGAACAGAACAGAGAATCCAGAAGTGGACCCTCAACTTTATGGTCAACTAATATTCGACAAAGGAGGAAAGACTATCCACTGGAAGAAAGACAGTCTCTTCAATAAATGGTGCTGAGAAAATTGGACATCCACATGCAGAAGAATGAAACTAGACCATTCTCTTGCACCATACACAAAGATAAACTCAAAATGGATGAAGGATCTAAATGTGAGACAAGATTCCATCAAAATCCTAGAGGAGAACACAGGCAATGCCCTTTTTGAACTTGGCCACAGTAACTTCTTGCAAGATACATCCACGAAGGCAAGAGAAACAAAAGCAAAAATGAACTATTGGGACTTCATCAAGATAAGAAGCTTTTGCACAGCAAAAGATACAGTCAACAAAACTAAAAGACAACCTACAGAATGGGAGAAGATATTTGCAAATGACGTATCAGATAAAGGGCTAGTTTCCAAGATCTATAAAGAAGTTCTTAAACTCAACAGCAAAGAAACAAACAATCCAATCATGAAATGGGCAAAAGAAATGAACAGAAATCTCACAGAGGAAGACATAGACATGGCCAATATGCACATGAGAAAATGCTCTGCATCATTTGCCATCAGGGAAATACAAATCAAAACCATATTGTAGATATTTTTTACTATTAACAAGTGGAATGTTCACACACTGGGTTTATTTTATTTTTAAAAAATATTTATTTATTTATTTATTTATGAGAGAGAGAGAGAGAGAGAGAGAGAGAGAGAGGCAGAGACACAGGAGGAGGGAGAAGCAGGCTCCATGCCAGAAGCCTGACGTGGGACTCAATCCCGGGACTCCAGGATCGAGCCCTGGGCCAAAGGCAGGTGCCAAACCACTGAGCCACCCAGGGATCCCCAACACACTGGGTTTATTAAGAAAATAAGATATGGTTCAAACTTCATGATGATTACAACATAGTTCGACAATTTTCTATATACTTAAATATAGATGATAACATGAAAGTTTCATAAGGAGTTCAGAGGAAGGAGAGACTTCATACAAGAGAGAGTGTGTTCAGGAAGGAAGGAAGAAATCCAAATAGATAAGAAAACTAGTATAGGGTGTTTTAGAACAGAGTGTCAGGACTAAGCAGAGGTATTCAGGAGGATTTACATAAATCATCTTGCTAAGTTTTGTGCAATATATGACAGTTTCTAATTTTTCATATCCTGATCAATATGTTCTACAGTTTAATAATAATTTAGGTAAAAAGTAATATAATTTTAACATGCATGGCTTTTCTTAAAAAGTGATTTTGCTCATCCTTTATGGATTAAACATTTATAATTAATCATCTGTGGTGAAGTCTAGCCATATTGGCTCACTATTTGCTACTGATGCCAAGTATTTCTTCACTAGTTAGAGAAGCTTTTCATGTGTTAGGATATTAGTCTTATGTTTTTCGAGTTGCAAATATTTTTCAACTTAATATTTGTCTTTTACCTAACATACTCATTTTGCTGTGGAATTTAAAACATATATTGGCTTTAATTTTTCTATTTTACGGATTCTGAGTTTTGCACCATGCTGAGAAAAGCCCTGTCCATTTTCCAATATTTTTTAAATATTGGAAAGAATGAAATATTCTTTAATTTTTTTCCTAGAATTTTTGTGTTTTATTTTTATATTTAAATATTTGAGCCATATGGACTTTTCCATGGAGTAAAAGTATGACATAGGATTCAAATTTATTTGTTTTTCATTGATTTACGCAATTGTTGAAATAGCATTTATTGCAAAAATAAAACTCCAATTTTATATTTCAATAAATTTCTATGTTTTAGGTGTATGTATACATTTTATCTTATTTTCCAGTAATTTGTTTATGAATCAACATTAGAGTACTTTATTTTTTTAAAATATTTACTTATTTATTTGAGAGAGAGAGAGAGAGAGAGCAGGGAGGAGGAGCAAAGGGAAAGAAACTTGAGCAGATTCCATGCTGAGCATGGAGCCCCACGCTTTGCCGTATCGCAAGACACTGAGATCATGACCTGTGCCAAAATCAAGAGTCGGATACTTAACTGACTGAGCCACCCAGGTGCCCAACATTACAGTACTTTAAAAAGCATTATAATTTTATGAAATGTGTTATAATGAAGTAGAGGTAGTCTTTCAACATGAGTCTTCATTTTCAGAAATTTTATGGATACTCTTACTTGCTTATTTTTCCACATTAAATTCAGATTTTGTAGTTAAATTTCTCTTATTTTTATTTGAGATCCCCTTCAATTTATTGATTATCTTAGGAGAAATTTCAGAATCATTATGTTGAATCTCCCGGTTTCCAAGTAGCAAATAGCATAATTAAGGTCTCCTGGCCTTTTCTCCCTCCATATCAGTGGCAGCTCAAGACATAGCAAAATAAACTTGATAGCCTAGCCTGATCAGGGAGGCTTGTAGGTTCAGTCTCATTGCACCTCTCAGTGCCTGTATGAGAAAGTCACCTAATTAAGACTCAAAATAGAAGGACAAAATCAACCCATGGCAGACACTGAGGTAGACACCCAGGTTCTTGTGCAACTTGGAGAGAGGGGAAGGGGGCTAGGGGTCCACAGCCAGTGATGAGGAGGGAGACTAAGACAACCAGAGAAAACAGCTTCATTACCCAGAAGCCTTGTCTAAGGCTAAAGGAATAAACCTAACTAAACACCCAACAGCATCACTGAGTCCCGCAGAGCTATCGAGTGTCCCTGCAGGGGCAGCACTGCATTTTCCATACACATCCTTCTCAAAGTGTGAGTCAAATGTGTCAACCCCATTGTGTCACTTATTTATTATCTATCTTCCCTTGTCTAGAATATCAATTTATGACTGTGGACACTTGTCTAGCTTAATTACCTATTATATCTCTAGCAATTGCAACAATACACTTTTTTTAGAAGAAAACTCAATAAATGTATATTGAGTAAATGAATAACAAACCCATAAATAAATGAAGTGATATTCTGCTAAAGATATTACCTCTGACCATTGTACTCCATTAGTTTATTAGTGAGATGTACCATGAGAGAACAAATTAGAAAAGCCAAAAAGCCCCGAGGTGTGAGAAGAGATGTACATGTGAGTTAAAGACAAATATACATTTATTCTTTTGCTTGTATTGCATTATGTTTATCTATGTGTTCCAGGTGAAGCCAAAATTATTTAAGTCCTTTTTTAAAAAAATTCAGTTTATCTATAGGTCCTTGATCATATTTGTCCGGCAGAAATTTTATTTGGAGTCCTATGGTCATTTGAAACCTTGACCTTTCACTTTTCCTTCAAAATACCAACTGGAGTAAGCATTGACTTTGCTTGTTATCATTGAAAAAAATATGGTCCAGATAAAACTTTGCTTTCAGTGGCTAATGCACAGTTTCTTATTCATGTGTTCATTATGAGTGAACTTGACCATTGCAATAGTTTCCATAATCGCTTCCCTACCGTTAGAACAATTTTTGATGATATCACCCTCATGCTTCACTTGCTTAATTAGACCCCAGTGCATCAATGAGTCATTTTAACTTTCTCCTGTGAAGGCTCTTCATGCCCAGGGCTCACCCCTGTCTCTAAGTTTTATGCTGTTCTTTTTAGCCAAGGCTGCAAGACATTTGAGTACAGTTGGTTTCTAGACAATTTATGTTTTCATTGATAACAAAATGAATCTTTACCCATATCTTTGATGCTGAGTAAGGAGGGGATTTGATGTTTTCTGAATACCTACTATGTGTGAGATTGTTGCTATGCATGTCACATTTATTTCATTTAAAATTAAGATATTATTTTCCTTGTAGTATATTAGTAATTTCTCACTTTAAATGTTTTGGGATTGTAAAAATTTATGAAATAGGAAACAAAGTTAGCCAATCTTTCTCAGCCCAAAAGAAAACATTTTTAATATTTTGAAATACAATTTACAGGGTTTTCCGATAGATAAATTTACACATGTATATGATTGTGCCGTTCGTGTAGTTGTCTACTTATTAAATCAAGGTCTTTTCCTCATTTTATTAAAATATCTTTAACATATCCTGTTCAATGACTGTAAGTTCTATTACAAAGCTTTTATGCTGTTTTTAATGGGTAATTGGAATCGCAATTGATAGAATTAAAAGCATGAGTTGAAAAAAAGAACAAATAACTTTAGGGATACAATTTAATATAGATAATCTCATGACTTGTACTCCTACGTTTAGTTTACTTTATTTTTTTAAGATTTCATTTATTTGTGAGAAAGAAAGAGAGAGAGAGAGAGAGAGAGCATGAGCAGGGGGTGGGGCAGAGGCAGGGAGAGAAGCAAACTGCTCCTGAGTGGGAAGCCTGATGTGTGCTGGATCCCAGGCCCCTGAGATCATGACCTGAACTGAAGGCCAACACTTAACCAACTGAGCCACCCAAGCACCCTTTGTTTAGTTTAAAAACTGATTTTTAAAAAGTATGATTTCTTATGCTATAAGAGAATTATGTAATAGTCTTCTATAGTAAAGAGAATTCGGAGCCAAGTTTTATATTTAAGTGATTTATCATTAATTATGTTATTATTAACTAACCCATATTTTAATATTGTATATATTATTATAATTTTTATTTATATATAGCTATTTATCTCACAAACTCATAACTTACACTTACTAAGGTTAAGATGTTTACATCATAAACATCCCTTGTGTTTCCAGTCACTCATAATATGGGAGACCTGTTGGAGGCAATATACTTTCTCCTTTTCACTCTAAATGCAATAAAGTTGCATTAAATTGAATAAACCAATTTTAGATCAGGTTCACACTGGCTGCAAACCAGATTTCCAAATTACCGGCTAATTACTTCCACTAGTTTTAGTGAGAGGAAATGGCATTAGAGTGAACATGGGGATGAGTTGGGTCATACAGAACTGAAGAAAATAAATTTACTGATATGTTGGTTCAAGTACGGTCTTGTCTAATGTCAAGGAAATTATATGCATGCAGCTCTGTTTTGTATGATTATTGAAGAGGGGGAAGTATGGAACCAGCAACCTTTATTTTATACTCGGGATTCTCCAAATTCTTGTTTAAATCTCTGCTCTGTTTGTTTACTAAACAGTACTGGATACTCTTGGAAGACAGCATCAGTTAAAAGTTAAAATAGTAACAGTCACCAAACACAGAAGCTCTCTTTACTCAGCAGAGTTAAGTTACCTTGAGCCCAGAATTGGGGAGTAGGCAAGAGGAAGTCCCCTCCTGTCCTGTTCACACATGTCCTCAATATTCAACTGAATCCATTCAGTGGAAGGAAAGGATTAGGAAGATAAGAAATGATATTGATAGAGACATTACTTATGGCTTCAACCTCTACAAGAATTTTCATTTCAGTTTAAATAAATAGTTTTTCTTTTTTTAAGAATAGAATTCCTTGGAAAAATAAATAAAAGCTTAATTTGAAATCAATGAGAAGAGTTGAGTACCTAAAAGCATGATGGATGAAAAAAATACCCAAAGCAGAGAAAATTAGCAAAGCTTATGTAGCAAAGCTCCACTCAATTGGAAAAGCTCACCATAGAATTTATTGGTGAAGACTTAGGGACCTCGAAGACGAAGGAACACATGGTTTATGAGTTTATTTTGTGGGACACTGTTTTAATAATGGTGGTAGTAAAACTTTCCTTGAGACAAATTGGTAAAGCAGAAGGTTAGCATCAAGGTAGTGCTGAATAAGACTTTGTAGACATGTTCTTAGCAACCTCAGAATGTGACTATCATTTGTAACGTTGCATGTGTGACCCTCTTGGACAGGCTGATATTTCCTAGAGTTTATTCTGTGATAATACTTTGGAAATTCTTAAATCACTCAAGACTAAATTATGAGCACAAAACCTTAAACTGGATAACTATTGAAAAGAGCTAGTTTCGTTTCTGTAATAGTTTTTAAAAGAAACACGTCTCCTTATCACTATTTTCTTTAGTGTTTACAAGTATATGGGGTACTTGAGAAACCCCAGATAATTTTCAGGAATAATCTGGTTGATAAAACAAATACAGAATGAAGATATTACATTTAAATTATTCTCCCTGATGGCTTATTTAAAAGTATAAAATAAGTACAAATATAAAATAGTAAAATAAGTGATTCACTTTAACAGATGCAGTGACATACACAAAAGATGACATAATAGTGTTTTGGTGTTGACCCTGACAGCTGAAAGTATTATTATTTGTTTGTTTGTCTCCTGTATTTACTGAGTGGAGACACAGGGAGTTAAGAGAGAAAGTGTCAGGCAAAATAGAAGATGTTTGATAGTCCAGATTTAATTAGCTGATACAAATATTATAATATATCAGCACTTTTAATAGTATGACCTTCAGTTGTTCCTCAGGAGACACAGCACAACAAAGAGAAAGATCTTTCTTCTAAAATGACAGCTGCTGATAATTCTCTGTATTTACACATCTTGTTCCCACTAAAAAGCACAACATGTCCTTAATTTTGAAATGTTCCTCAAAGGTTAATGGGTCTGACCTTACATTCCTGATAATTCAGCTTTTGTATGGTAGGCCAAGTTCACGGCAAAGTCAGGGGAATAAGGATTATTACAAAGCTAGGACTATGAAAGGCCACAGAACAAGAATAGAGTGAAAAGTATGGAGTTAAAAGATTAGCACTGATCCTAGATTATCACAAAAGTTGCCCAAATATTCTCCTGGTGTGTGTGCTACCTCCAGATGCTCAATCTATCTTAACCTGCCTACAGATTTATTCTTTCTTAAACACATCTTTGATCGTGCTGCAATCACAAGTAAAATGTTCAAAAGCTCCGTACCTGAAGTATAAACGCTATCTGCTTATCATTTGGCCACTGCTTATCTTGCCACATTTCTTCCACATGCCTCAATTATGTAAAGCCTCCATTTGAGCTGGCTGCTCTATTTTGTCTTAGTTTGACTCAAAACAACACTGCCTCATACACTTGCTCACAAAACAAATCTCAAACACACATGGGATATGCCTAGCTGCTTCACCATACACCTCCTTTTCATTGACATCTTTCCCAAATATTCTAGAAAAAAAAATACATGTTAAACTCTCACCTTCTATAACACTCTGTTAATAAAGTATTTGACATACTCATGACCTGTTTTCTCGAGGTTAAAGTGAGATCTTGTAGCTAACATTTGTTCCTACTGCTTAGTTTTACAAGTACTTCCTTACTCCATAAATACCAATGGTTAACTAAACAAATACTTATATGTTGCCCACCAAGTCTGAAGAGAGTTATAGGAATTTTGAGACATGAACAATATAAATAAAGCACGGAATATATTACAATTGTTTCCAGATTTGTAATTACAAAGGTCACAAGAGAGTTACTAAGGAAGAATCAAGTAGGGGCCTCTCCACTTGCCTGTTGGTGTCTTTGCCTTCTCCCCAAGTCTACCGTGTCTTGCTTCCATGAGACAGTAGTTGAACAATGTTCTGATGGTGAAATTCCTACCTAATTCTGAGGGATTGTTACTATTTCCCATGGTTAGATCCACCAGGCTTAGATTTTTACACTTCATAGTTTTTAAAGAGGTTTAAAAACTTTAGATAACTGAGTAAAAGAATTTAGAGAGAATGGATACACACTGTGGGTTGAAAGTTTTAAGCCAAATAAATAACATATGGAGGAAAGTAGCTAGTATTTACTGAGAATTGGTATATTTGGGGTGCTATGCAAGGTTCTTTGTGAACATATCTTATTTATTCTCAATTTTAACAATGAGGAAATTGAAACTCAGGATGGTTAACCAGCTTTCCCAAGATCACACGGTCAGAATAACAAGGCTCAGATTTCCATTCAATATGCTGTTTTTAAATTAAGACTATTTCTCTTGCATAAACATCCAGGTGAGATATAGCTGAGTTGTATGATAGATGTATTTTCAATTATTTTAGAAACTCTCAAATAATTTTCCAAGTGGTTACGCAATTTTACATTTTATTAGTAAGTTTATTGCATAGTTTATTAATGTTCCAGCACTCCCATATTTTGCCAGAACTTGGCATTTTCAGTTATTTAAAATTTTAGCCACTCTAATTGGTATGTATTAATATCAGACCAAGGTTTTTACTTGTATTCTCCTAGTGACAAATATATTGAGCATCATTCCTGTGCTTATTGGTCATTCATACATCTTCTGTGAAATGTCTGCTCAAACCTTTTGCCTATGTTTTTTGGGTTGTCTGTCATATGTCCACACAAAGATTCCACATAAATTTTCATAGCTCTTTTATTCACAATAGCCAAAATATGGTAAACCACCCAAATATCCAACTATAGGTGAATGGAAACATAATATATAAGACTTAGCAGTACAATGAATACTAGACAACAACCAGAAGCTGATGACATATATAGCAAAGTGAATGAACCTCAGAATCATTGTGCAGAGTGACAAAAGCCACACTGAAGAGAACATACTGTATGATTCCATTTGTAAATAAATGATTGATAGATAGGTAGACATATATAGATGTAGATATATAAATTCATAAATCCAGAAAGTGAAAATTAATGTATAGTGACAAAAATCGAACCATCATTTGCCTGGGGTCATGGTTAAAGGACACCTTGACGGGGATAAATATGTTTTATAGTTTCATTGCAGCAATGGTGTGGCCAGGGTATACATGTGTCAAAACTTTTCAAAATGTATATTTTATATGGTAATAGAAAGCATATCTCAGGTTGATAAAAAATAAAAAGACATACATACAAACATACATACATAAATATATACATACTAGGGAATGGATCAAATAAAATATGATTTTGGTATTATTCTTCTCACTGTATCTAAGAAGATTAAAGAAAGTGTCTCTATTCAGAAGTATCTTTACCTTGTTTTTGATCTTATCTGTTGTATGTCTTGTTGCATCCCCTGGTTTCCATGTCATCATTAATTTGTCCCACAACTCCATTAATGAACTGTTGAAAACTATCAATGTGTTCATGATGGCTAATTTTTAGGATGTTGAATTCAGAGTCAACATTGCTTCTAAAGTCAAAAGGTATTCTTTCTCTCTGTATGCACATAGATTACTAAATACTCTATTTCAAGAATGGTATTCTCTGCTAATGTGTAACTTTCAAAACATTCATTACTCCTGAGAATTATCAGGAAATGATTCTCTGTTTGCCAATTATAGTCCCAGTATGAGCAATTAAATATACACAATGACTTCAACAAGAAGAGGACAATTTTTAGGATCAAATTTATCTTTTTTTTAAGTTTCTCTCTCAAATATCTATTCATGATAAAAATTCAACAAATTAGGCATAGAAGAAACACATCGTAACATAATATAGGCCTATATAATAAGCCCACAGTTAATATTATACTCAGTTAAGAAACACTGAAAGCTTTTCCTTTAAGATCAGGACATGACAAGGGTGTTCATTCTGACCAATCCTATTCAACATAGTACTGAAAGTCCTAGCCAGAGTAGCCAGGCAAAAAAAGAAATGAATGGCATCAAAATTGGAAGGAAGAAGTACAATGGTCTCTATTTGTGGGTGATATGATTTTATAAAGAGAAAATCCTAAAGACTCAATAAAAAATATGTTAGATCTAATCAATGAATTCAATAAAGTTGCAGAATATAAAATTAATAGATAAAAATCAGAAGTGTTTCTATACTCTAACAATAAATTTTCTGAAAATAAATAAATTGATCCATTAACAGTAGCATTAAAAAATCTTTTTTTAAAAACCTTAAGGAATAAATTAACTAAGGGAGTAAAATATCTATACCCTGAAAACTATGATATATTGATAAATCAGTGAAGACACAAATAAATAGTTATCCTATGCTCATGGATTTGAAGAATTAATATTTTTAAAATGTCAATACTAATGAAAGGTATTATAGATTCAATGATATGTCTATGAAGATTTCAATGGCATTTTATAGAAGCAAAATTTATACTAAACCCCCATAAGAAACCACAAATAGCTAAAGAAATCCTGAGGAAAAAAAGAACAGAAAAGGCATCACACTTCCTGATTTTGACCTATATTATAAAGCTCTACTCATCAAAATAGTATGGTACTGACATAAAAACAGACAAGCAGACCAGCAGAACAGAATCAAGAGCCCAGAAACAAACTGAAGCATATATGGTCAACTAATATTTGACAAGGGAGCCAAGAATACTCCATGGGGGAGAGAATCTTCAATAAATAGTGCTAAGCTAATTGGATATTCACATATAAAGAAATGAAAATGGAACCTTAACTTACAGCTTTCCTAAGAATTAACTTGCTATAGATTAAAGACTTAAAATAAGGCTTGAAATCACAAAACTCCTAGAAGAAAACATAAGAATAAAGTTCTTTGGCATTGGTCAGTAATATTTTTTTGGACATGACCACTAAAAAGCATGAGCAACAAAATAAAAAGTAAACAAGTTGAGACTATATCAAACTGATAACCTTTGGAACAGAGAAAAAAAAATCAACAAAGTGAAGACAATCTATGGGATGAGAAAAAAGTATTTGCCAATCACGTATGTGATAAAAGATTAGTTTCCGAAATACATAAAAACTCATACAACTTAATAGCAAAAAACTCCATAAATAACCCAATTTTAAAAATAAGCAAAGAACCTGAGTAAACATTTTCCAAAGAAGATATATGAAAAAAAGTCAACATCACTAGTCATTAGGAAAATGCAAATTAATACAATAATGAGATGTTATCTCATGCTTTTTAGAATGGCCATTATCAAAAAGACAAGACAACAAATGCTGGCATGGATGTGGAGAAAAGGGAATCTTTGTACATGGTTGGTGGGATTCCATAATTAGTGCAGCCACTATGGAAAACAGTATAGAGGATTCTCAAAAGGTTTTTAAAAAAACTATATGATCCAGCAATTTCATTTCTGGGAATATATCCAAAGGGGGGGGGGGAAAGAAACCACCAACTCAAAAAGGTATCTATACCTTTAGGTTCAAAGCAGCATTATTTACAATAGTCAAGATATGGAAGCAATAGTAGTATTCATCAGTGAACAAATGGATAGAGAAATTGTGGTATATAAATGCAATAGAATACTATTCAGCCATTTTTTAAAAAAGGAAACCCTACTGTTTGTGTGAACATGGATGGAACTTGAAGGCATTACACTAAGTAAAGTAAGTCAGACTGAGAAAGACAAATACTGTCTAATCTCACTTATATGTGGAATCTGTGGTTACCAGAAGTGGAGGGTGGGGGGAGACTATATTGGAGGAATATAGTCAAGAGGTACAAACATTGAGTTAAAAGATAAATAAGTACTAGGGATATAATGTACAACATAATGACTACAGCTAATATCATTGTTGTGTGATATATAGAAAAGTTTTCAAGAGATTACATTCTAATGTTGTGCCCAAGATTGCGAATCCAAGAAACCACCAAGGAGCCGACACCGATGCAAGCACACCAGGGTTTATTTGCAAGCTCTAGCTTGGGTCCAAGTACACCCGACACAGCAGAGTAAGGACTTGGACCCCAAAGTGGGTTACAGCTGGGTTTTTTAAGGGCTGGTCTAGGGGATTTTCAGAAGGGGTGGAGGAATTTCTCAAGTTCTGTTTACATTCTGATATGGGGCTTTCAAGGGCATTGAGCTCTGTTCTCATTCTAATATGGGACTTTCTGCCACCGGTGTGGGCTCTGTTGTCTTTCTGATATGGGATTCTCTGCCAAGGGCAATTCTGAGCTCTGTTGTGTTTCTGATATGGGATTCCCTGCCGAGGACATTCTGCAGTTTTTCCTGTAAAGTTCAGCTCTTATTCACAGGGCCCTAAGATAGCTGTACTTGTGCTAATGCTAAACTTGAGGTGGAATGGCCTTAATTTTTCTCCACGTCCACACTAAGAGTTCTTGTCATAGGAGAGTTTTTTTTTTCCTTTTTTCTTTTTATTGTCTCTGTATACGAAGATGGAGATCCGCTAACCCTATTGAGGTAATCATTTCACAGTATATTCAAATGAAATTTACTCAATACTGTATATCAATGGTTTCTCAATACAATAGAAAAATTAAATTGAATTAAAAGGCAAAAAAAGCCTCTCCCAATGCAGTCATCATAGCTAAACTGACAAAGGGATCAAATAGTAAAACACCAGCCCACATGCAGCTCCTGGGTTTTTACAGTCACATGCCTTTTTGCACATATACTGGCATTATAAAAAGAATGTCTTCAATGCTAAAAATGCTTTGGATTCTAAATTCAAAATTTTCTGATAGTGGAATGAAGTTCCTCATAGTGGAATCCTTGCAACACTTTGATCACATTATATATGGTCAATCTTCTACTCAAGGACAAATTTAGCTTACAAATTTTATCTTCAGAACACAAATCACTTTGCCAGAATTTTCTAAGGAAACTATGCAAAATCAACAACTCAAAACTAAATAGTGTCTCTATCACCTCAATGAGATTCATTTTATAATTATAATGGAGAGAAAAAATAAGTACCTATACCTATAGATATCACATGTGTCATCATACTCTAGAGATATAAATGCTTTTTAACATCAAAAAATAGTAAATATTTATTGAATGAATGAATGATTTTCAAGGTAAGTCTAAAAATAATTCTTTTAAAAACATTAACTTTCTTCAGAAATCAGAAATAAATTGCAATATATTATGGAGACTGGTACTAATACTTTAACATCATCATTAACACCTTCCTCTTTAAATATCTCTCTCATGCCTTTAAAATCTGAGAGGGAAACCTGAAGGGGAAATACATACAAAAAGAAATTTAACTGAGACTGAGTGGGAAATCTAGCTTAACCATGACATTTTGAAAATGAGTGCTCCACCTGATTCCTAGCTTTAAAAATTACGTTGGGTGCTTTTACCATTTTCACATGTTGCTATGAGTCAGTAAATCACTTGGAGGACTAGGACTAATACATGAGATGGACTGCAAATATAGAGATTTGCTCAGATTAAACTCAGTGTTTTTTTTTTCTCTGATCCTGATATTTCAAGTATCCTCATACCCATCTTTCAATGGAAAAAAAAAAATTCCACTTATCTGGTGTTGCTCTGAATAGAGCTAGAACATTTACTTCAGAAATTTATCCTTATTTCCCTCAATTTCTCAAGATGTTCACCTCTCCCTAACTCAATTATTCCTCTTTTAATTGACAGCATAAGCTAATTTTGTTACAGATATTTGCCAGGGATTGCAATATATATAAATATCTACTGAGGTAAGAGGCATTGGGACGATTGTCATATATATATGCATCTAGTTGTTCTGAAATTTAATCCTAGATAAAGCCAGACTAATAGAAAGTTCAGTGTACAATGGCTTACTTTACAAAAATCAGTAAAACACTGGATTTACTGATATACTTTTTGACAGAATGAACCAAATCATTATATTAAATGTATTAAATATATGTATTTAAAGTCATTTACCAATATTTGAGAATACTGGTATATCTATAAAATTGTATTTTATTTTCAAAGCAGATATTATTTCTTTTTTTAAGGATTTATTTATTTGAGAGAGAGAGAGAGAGAAAGAGCACATGCACATAGGCAAGAAGTGGGAGACAGAGACAAAGAATCTCAAGCAGATTCCTCACTGAGTATGGAGCCTGACTCAGGGCTCACAATCAGGATCCTGAAATGATAACCTGAGCCAAAAATCAAGAGTCGGATGCTCACCCAACTGAGCCACTGAGGCACCCCATCAAAGCAAAAAAAATACTTCTAAAAATTAAAATATATCTATTCATTTTAAGTAAAAAAATTGTGCTTATATTTTCTGAAATTTTTAAAAATAAACATCAGCAAAACGATCTCTGCATTTTGTTCACACTTAGGTTATAGTGGCTTAGTTGTATCTGTTTCTATTATAGTGTGTATTTTGTGAAGAATTTTTTTATGATGTGATTTTTTTAAAATCTTTTAATAAGGAAGTTTTGAAGATGACTATGAAGATAAATCTGAAATTGACCCAACCTTCAAATAATTCTTCTCTTTAGGTCATTATATTTTTAATATTTTTAACAGAGGAAATATTCTTTATATAGGTGCTGAGATACCTGGTAAGATCAAATCAAACTCTGCAAAGAGAAGGATATTCTTAAATTTTTCATTTTGAAATGCAAAAATATTTCAGTCCAAAAATTTTTTAAAGATTAATTCCTTTTCTCCATTTAAAACCTCCTTCTTTAATAAATATTTTTAAGAGAAAATGCACAAAAAATGTTGTCTCTTCTCATAATAACTTAAGTGTTCCTAAATTCAAATAATGCAAAATCACAGACTTCATTGTGTTCCACTTTAGCAAGGACTGTAAGTTTATCCAATTGAAAAATATAAGCTCCATGAAAAGGTTCCCCCCATAGGTCAAAATGCTGCAAATAATAGTTTAGTCTTTCCAAATTAAGTTATATACTCCCTTTGGACTACCATAATTTAACACCTTTTTTTTTTTTTTTTTTTGCTTTTGCTTTCACAGATGTAAATTTTATGGTCTTCCAGTTTACAAGAATTTTTCAAAAACTACAATTCACTAAATTTCTAAACTGATGATTTCAGTATTCCATTTGTTGAATATTTTGACTAAAATTTGTTAACAAAAATACTACTAAAATTATATATATATATATATATATATATATATATATATATATATTAAAACTACATATTTTATTTCATTGGTGGAATATCATTGTTTTCAGATACTTGCACCAAAAGTGATTCCAAGTACACTTAGGTTTCATAGGCTTTTTAAGTTAGTAGGATAGATTCATGGTCCTATGCTATATTCTACCAAATTTGTTTTGTATTTTCATCACATTGAACACATAAATTTATTTTAGGTGGTTAACTTTTCAAATGAATTTTTAAAAGCATTAATAGTAATGAATGTCAGAAGTTCCACCTTAAACAGAAGGCACATCAAAAGTTTTACACTGACTTCAAGAATTGGAGGAGAAAAAAAAATAAACCATCACTAGAATTAATTTATCTTTCTCTTTGAAGTTTCTGATGACACATGTAAAACTAGGCATCCTCTAACTGTTCATTAAGGTTTTCAAGTACTGAGGTAGCCAACACTTTAATAGCTATCACTTATACAACTTCTTCTATGTGCAGATGAAAATTTGGGGAAAAAAAATGGGCAAAGTTGGAAGTTCAGCTTCTAAATGAATCGTATTGTATGTAAACAATACCTTAATATAAAAATAAGTGAAATAAATTTGAAGTCATCAGATCCAGATGAAAAGGCATCCTTCAGAATATGTCAGCTTCGGGTATTAAAACATCATCAACCAGCACAGTTGATTTAAAATAACTCTGGGATTTTTAAAGTAGATGTTGACTGTGCTGCAGTAGAGTTGTGTGTGCTGATTTTTGTGACTTGGGGCACCCACAGTGGTTAGCAACTCTTGACAAATATTTGTGCAAATTATACATTCATCTTCAAATTTCTTTTGAGAATGAGATAGACAGTGGGGCAGGAATTACTTTTTTCTTAAATATATACTTTGTTCCCTTACACGAAAATGGAACCCAAGTGGAAGAAGGAAACCCTTGCCCCTCCCAAAGCTGAAGCCAAAGCAAAGGCTTTGAAGGCCGAGAAAGCAGTTTTGAAAAGTATCCATAGTCACAAAAAGAGGAGATCCATAAGTCACATAGGTCCAAGACAGTGTCTCTGAAAGCAACACACATATCCTCAAAAGAAAGCTCTCAGGAGAAACAAGCTTGATCACTATGCCATCATCAAGTCCCCCCGACCACCCAGTCAGCCATGAAGAAAACAGGACAACTTATTTGTGTTCATTGTGGATGTCATGGTCAATAAGCCCCCGATCAAACAGGCTGGGATGAAGTGACAGGTCATCGACATTGTCAAGGTCAACATCCAATCAGGCCCAATGGATGAAGGCATACATTCCACAGACTCTTGACTGATGATGCTGTGGATGTTGCCAACAAAATTGAAATAATCTAAACTGGGGAATCCCTGGGTGGCTCAGTGGTTTAGCACCTGCCTTTGGCCCAGGGCGTGATCCTGGAGTCCCAGGATTGAGTCCCACATTGGGCTCCCTGCGTGGAGCCTGCTTCTCCCTCTGCCTGTGTCTCTGCCTCTGTCTCTCTCTCTCTCTCTGTCCCTCATGAATAAATAAATAAAATCTTTAAAAAAAATTTTTTTTAAAAGAAATAATCTAAACTGAGTCCAGCTGGCTAAATCTAAACATGAGACCATTTTTTTTGCCAAAGAGGTATATTGCAAAGTTAAAACAAACAATAAAATAGGTAGGTTTAGATGTATTCTATTCATTTTAAAAGTCACTCTAGCAAGAGCATTCATACTGCTCTTCATTTTTTCTATGGCAAGACTGCTCAGCCTTTATTTCCAACACATATTTGCAAGGATTAACGGCTACCCTATTAAATGGGGACCTGGAGGCTTCATGCATCTAGCAGGCTACTGCACAGAGCCACTATTGGATATAAACTATTGTATCGAGTGGCACCAGGAACAGCAAAGTGGAAAAATGAAAGAAGTAAGCTATTCCTACACTCCTGTGTGGAGAGACGCTTCCTTTTAATAGAGAGCTTGCAAGCTTGTTTTGATTGGGGGGTGTTAATTATGTTTTATCTGATAGAGGTTTGAAAAGGAAATATCAATTATCTACGACTGTGATTTAGATTTTATATTAAAGAATATTATTGTTTGCACAAGAATCACCCAGAGTATTAATAGAAACTGTGGCAGAAACAGTAAGTAAAAACTGGAAGTCAAACCAATCTTATATGTAGTTTAATGTGACTATTAATAGAATTTTATTATAAAAGCAAACCAACAAACTCTGGGACAATTCACAAGAAGACAGGATGTGGTACCAGGACAATGGGTATAAACTGGATTCATCTTAAAGAAACTGGAATATGATCACCCTTATTAAACCCAAAGCCCAAAATCTTTGCTAACTCAATTTCGAGTTTATTTTTCTTGATAAGCTCCTTCCCTTAAAAAAAAGACTCACTGTAACTAATTTCTCTCAACCTCTACATATTCAATCTGAATCTGCATGGCTTTTCTTTTGCATTTTGCCTTGAAAATTTGACAGTACATACATTAAAGAAGTCCGTAAAGCTCCACACATTTCATGTTTCAATTGATTTTGACTATTAACATAATAAAAAAAGAAAAATTCCTGAGGACACTATTCAGATTTTACATCAGTGTTTAGAAAATTTGCAAACATTTATTTTGAAATCTTTGCTGGTTATCCAGACCTTTTCCAAAAATTTCCTTTAGTATTATTAATAATATACTGTACATGCTGCATCTCTAGGGATTATAGAATATATTTATGTTTTGCTATAACTTATCTAAAAAGGTTAAATTTTAATTAGAGTCAAATAGAGCAATTTTCTAGATATTTGAGGATCCTTCTAGAATGTAGTTCTCTCCTGAGATTAGGGATAATAAGAATAAATATATGTTAACCCATGAACACAGATCTGCTGTGTTCCTAGCAGCTAGTTGCTATTACATTATGCTTCATCCTATGTTGCTGCAGACTAGTAAGCTCACTTTATTCAGTTTACCAAATTTCATCAATGCAGTGGACACTTGTTTACTCAGTTTACCAAATTTCATCAATTCAGTGGACACTTGTGTATATTCCCAGCGTCTATATCCCCACCTTCTGATAGTAGCTCTGATGCCACTCTCAGTAAATATGGTCTGGGGGCAAGGATAGAGCCCCAGAAGCTATATTACCCAGTTTTCTCAAGATAGACGATAAACAGGTGACACATTAGTGAAGTAGGTAGGTGGGTAGATAGGTAGGTAGGTAGGTAGGTAGGTAGACAGATTTTCTTCAACCAGTTTGTAATGAATTTTTTGTCACTTGCAACTGAACAAGTTGCAACTGATAAAACTGATAAAAGTTTTATACTTTTATAAAGTATAAAACTGATAAAAGTATAATAATTAGATGATCATAGCTTATGGAATAATGAATATTTTACCACATGGCCCTTATTTTAGTGTGATATGACTCTGCTTTTGGGAGAAGAACAGAATGACAAATGTAAAAAATAAACTTTGCTCTCGGTTACACTCATGATGCTTCGACTCAAAACGTAAGCATGCTTGATTTGTATTTGTCCTCATGCACGCTAATTTTCCCATTAGATACAAAGGAACAGTAGTACTTTCATAATATACTTCCAAACACTGGCATTCAGACACCTAAAGAATGGTTATGACCAAGTCAGTGTTTCCTTATAAATTAAGTGCTGACCACCAAACAGGTGATTTTATCCACATTATGGACATCAGTTAATATGGAAAAAATAATCTGTTGATTTCAAATTTTACACGTCAGAGATATATAAATGTTCTCCCCAAACTCACAACTCCCATCTTGATAAATACTTCAGAATTCGGTAATCATATTTTTCCAAATGAACAGACAACATTATAAAATTGCAGATGAATCAGAGTGCATGCAAAAAGTAGCTGAGCAGCTGCAGTTCATGTAGTTTGTGCACAGGAATCTATTTTACAGCCTGAGCTACAGAACATCCAGTATTTCTCTTATGAAATTGCCTTGATTTCTCAAATCCCCAAGGACTATTAAATAAGATTTCCTACCTTGACATAAGTAGAATAAACCATCTGGTTCAGATGATGGGGCTGTGCCTAGAGGAGTGACAGCAGCCTTTGTTTATACTGTAGACCTAACTAAGGGGTTGTAAATGTATAAATATTCTGTAAAAATAATTTAGCTTATAAGATGAATTGATTCAACTGATTAAAAAAAAAAAAAAACCTAGGAGAGATCTCAAGCAAAGCACAGGTTATGGGAACATCTGGCAATATTGACTGCAAAAGGGGAACATCAGAAATGTAAAAGGAAGAAAAGTTGTAGGTTTCAGAGAGAATAGTCCCGAAGAAAAAACCCCTTCCCTGTACCTTAAAAGCACTGAGGTGTTTAACATTTTCCTTCTGTGGTTAGTATCCCTTATATGTGTCTATTGACATCCACATTGTCTGTCTCACAATGCAAGCTCTAAAAGGCATGGACTGTTCTATAGAGCTTGGCAAGGAGCCACATAGATATGACCATTTAATAAATGCCCTTTGATCAAAAGAACTGGAGGAAAACAGGGATGAAGAAGACTACATAAGTAAGAAAAAGAAAAGAAAAAAGAAACATTTATTTGTTAAATCAAGGGAATTAAAAGTGTCATCTTTTTCTACTTCATGAACTAATGCTCAAATCATCCTGAAGTGTTAAATTCTTTATCTTGTACAAACAATTGACATAGGTAATGACTATGCCATTAAAAATCATCTCGAGCAGCCTGGGTGGCTCAGTGGTTTAGCGCCGCCTTCGGCCCAGGGCATGATCCTGGAGACCTGGGATCGAGTCCCACATCGGGCTCCCTGCTTGGAGCCTGCTTCTCCCTCTGCCTGTGTCTCTGCCTCTCTCTCTCTCTCTCTCTCTCTCTCTGTGTGTGTGTGTGTCCTGAATAAATAAATAAAATCTTTAAAAAAAATCATCATCTAGAAGTGCCTGGGTAGCTCAGTCAGTTAAGCGTCTGCCTTCAGCTCTGGTCATGACCCCAGCTGGACTCAAGCCCTGCACGGGGCTCCCTGCTCAGTGGGGACCTGCTTTCTCCCTCTCCTCCCCACTCCTGACATCTGTTGCTGTATCTCTCTCTCTCTCTCAAATAAATAAATAAAATCATTTAAAAAATTTAAAAAAATCATCTAAGAACTATGTAGACTCAAAATTAATAACCAAGAAGAATCTTGACACTTCCAGCAGTGGTGCTCCTTCCCTTTGGCCCTGAGAGTATTGTAGTGGCTTTGTGCACTGGCGTATTGATGACTTCCTCAGTTTTGATAATACAAATATTAATTCTGGCTCACCGACAAGCTCACCACATAATATTTAGCTGCCAATAAAGATGACCCACACTCCAGCTTTTTGTTAGGGCACGTAATATTAAATTCACAATGCCCTAAATCAACTTTTGATTTAAGAGAAAATATTTAGGAAGGATTTCCTAAAGATTATATAATCTATTTCTCTATACACCGTGATACCTATGCCTTTATCCAGCTCTCCTGATAGCTGTACATCTGAAAACTATTGTATTGGTGCCCCATAGGACTAGTTTGATTAAATTGTGATTTGGTGTAATTCCATTAGCCTGATAGTGAGTGACATTATAAGAAATAGCCCAGTGCAATTCAAAGCTATGTTTACCAGAAGATAGGGCTGAGAATTTTTTTCATTAGATTGTAGTATACTCTTTGGGAGGAACTTAGAAAAAAAAAATCGTTTGTTTTATCTTACAGGCATTATGAATCATCCACTTATCCTATTTTCTCTTCTAATTTTCTACTGTAGAGGTTAGAATGAAATTATGACCAAACTTTTTGTGTTATAGCCTCATTTCAAGGTCTACTTATATGTCTATCCTGGTGACCTCTTTGTAACATATTTTATTACTTTTCTGGATTTTTGGTATTTTCTAACTCTTCTTAATCTTCTCTGAATAAAGGACATAAATCAATGTTCATATAAATAGGTTTAACAACAAATGTAGGTATATTTTAAAGTTTAAAGAGCACTGAAAAACTGAACTTATATATTTTTAAGGCGGACTGTGGTGTGTGTGTGTGTGTGTGTGTGTGTGTGTGTTGGGACTGTAGTATAGTTGAAAAAATTTAATTGGGAATATAATACCAAAATTACTGAAGGTTATGAAATGAATCTAATAATCATACTTATATTTACCACAAATTGGATACTAACTTTGTCTGATACTGGGCAAGCCATACTTCAATCATTTTGTGGTTGAGAAAAAGGAAGCTCAAAAAATAAATTAATGGGCAGCCTGGGTGGCTCAGCGGTTTAAGGCCGCCTTCGGCCCAGGGCGTGATCCTGGAGACCTGGGATCGAATCCCACATCCTGCTTCTCCGTCTTCCTGTGTCTCTGCCTCTCTCTCTCTCTGTCTCTGTCTCTCTCTCTCTCTCTCTCTCTCTCTCTCTCTCTCTGTGTGTGTGTGTGTGTATGTGTCTCTCATGAATAAATAAATAAAATCTTTTAAAAAAATAAATAAAAAATAAATTAATTTGACCAAGCTTATACTAAGAGTGTGCGTTAGAACTGATACTTTTGCCTAGGTCTTTCTGACTCCAAATATAGTATAAAAGCTCATGGGAAGCCTTTCCACATAATATTTAAGTTATGTGCTTTCTAGTTAAAGCAAGAGCTGAAGAATAGCTGCTCATACCTCAGAGACACAGGCCAGCTTATCCTATCCCTCTGGAAATCTCAAAAGTACGAAATTGCTGCCAAATGGGTAATTAAATCTTGAGTGCATCAATAGTGATATAAGCATGGAAAGAGATGAATCTATTATACTCTGAACTGGTTGTGCCATATCTTACACACATCTGGAGAAACATACTCTAAGTAGGAATCTGGCACACACAAAGTTCACAGAAAATGATAAGCAAGTATTTCATATGAAATGCATTGCAAAAGTAGACTATATTTAACCTTTAAGGAAAAATACAATGTCATTTGTTACAGTTATATTGTGTAATAAGCACCCACAAAACCTAGTGTAATCCTGCAATGAACATTATTTTGGTCCTGAATCTATGCTTAGGCTAAATGGTTCTGCTCTCTTAGGCGGGTCTTGATAAGGTCTACTCATATGCCTGTGTTCAGCTGTGGGTTGACCAGACATGGCATTTCTCACATATCGTTTGCCTCAGCTAGATTAACTAGATGGCCCACTGACTATCCGGTCTGTTCCTCTGAGAGGCCAGTCAAGGCACGCTGTCACGGCGAAGGCACAGGACCAAAGGCGAAATGGAAGTAGGAATACATTTAAAATCTGCATATATGTGTTATTAAGTCTATGTATATTAATATTATTTATGTAATTTATTATCCCAGAGCAGACTAAGAAGATTTCTAAAATACCAATACAACTTGGCACCTAGCCTTAGAACTGGCACAGTGCCATTTTTGCTATATTCTGTTGCTTAATGCAAATCACAAGCCAACTCAAATACAAAGAGGAGGGTAAGAGATTCAACTTGGGAGGAGGTACAGAAAAGTTACTTTGCAGTGGGCATGGATACAGGGGAGGCTAATGGAGAACTGGGGCCATCTTGCAAACATTTTACCACAAATATTAAATGAAAACAGAGTTCTCCAGTTTTTCCAGTATTTCTTCCAGTATTTCTCTGTATTTCTCAAAACTATTAAAACTCTAATTTGATCTTTTTCAGTTCTCTACTTCTTTGCACTCCCCTGCCTTTAATTTCTAGGCACTTAGCATGCATGTGCTACTCTAACTTATCTGAATCCCCCCCCCTTCAATCATTTCATCACGGTCAATTTTGATGCCTCAAGAAAATTAATCATTTTATCTGAAACGCCACTATTCTTTCTCCTCATATCAGTGTTAACTATCAGGCAATATTCAACATTTGGTCTCCTACTGCCTAAAGGAATAAAGAATTTCTACAGAAAATTTTTGAACATGACTAAATAGATCCAGGGTCCTTTACAATACTACTTCAATTGGGCTTTCACCACCATATCCTTTTATTCATCTCTTGATAACACCATTGTTTTATTACCAAAGCAGCTCTTCCCAGATTTGTCTATATTCTTTAAATGCATCACATCCCTTATGCTCAAAAATAGGCCAATGTTCTAATTTACTGACAAGACTAGTATGGTTAAAAATATACATGCCATGGTCTCAGCTTATAGCCGTCGCCACACCCTCTGGTCTCTTTAAAATCTTTCCTTTCTCCCATTATTTCTATTTTGGAAGAAGAGGTGCTTCCCTCATTCCTAATAAGGATTAACCTCTTTTTTTTTTTTCTGCCATTGCACATCGTGGTACTTAACATCCTCATTTCTTTTCTCTTTCCAGAAACTCTACTGAGACCTCTCCTATCTACATGAGAATATACTCATGTCTCAAAAACTTTTCTTTTCAGGCTTGTCTGATATTTTCTCCGTGGGTGGGCAGGCTTGTATTGCTAATTTCAAAGAATCATACACATTCTGCAGACCTAAGTTTACTACTACCACATCTCTTACTCCCTTACTATGCGTCTTCTTCCTCATAAAATTGCACCTTCAGTGGAAATGTTCTTCAACTTTGTGATGACTTATTAAGCACTAGTACTTTCTCTCTGCATTGTTTATCCTTGACATTCTCTGCAACCATCAATTCTCTGTAACTATGTAAAATCTATACATTCTTTCAGTTTGTAATTTTGTTATCTTGATTTTCTTTGAACTATGCCTCCTTTGTTCTATCTCATTCTTCTTTACAGGTCCTTTTTCTTTACTCCTCACTAAATAAATAATACACTTAGTGACATTTACTGAACACCCACTTTCTACCAGACACTAGGCTACATTTTTTATATGCATCTCTTTTAACCTCATACAAACCCTATGAGGGAACTGTAATAAATATTCCTATATTGCAGATAAAAATTTTGAAATGCAGGTTAATTAATTTGGCTAAGTTTGCACAGGTGTTACATGGTAACTGTTGGATTTAAACTGTCTACATTCAAGAACTTTGATCTCAATTACTGCTATATTTCACCAATAAATAGCATTCTACAGTTGTCCCTCAGGTTTTTTTTTTTCACTTTATTTGGTTAACTTCACTATTTCTTTCATTTTTCTGGTATCCTTTGTATTCAAATACTCATATTAGTCACTCTAGTTCTGACCCCTCATCTGTCCTTTAGCCTCCTAAGGTCACCTTTAATTAACTCCAGCTCATCTCTAACTCATTCTCTAGTCCTACATCCACTTGTCCTCTTGTCATATATACCCTGCCAAACTGAGAATACAAGAGGTGAGCTAAAATTTATTGACTGCCATACACCTTGCCATCATTCTCATAAATAATGACAATTACCATTTATTGTTTTGTGTCTATGAGTCACTGTGAGAAGCATCCTCTACACACTCAACTTATTTAACCTTCTAAAACTTTTGAACATAGAAAAATCTAATAGTGCTGGGCTTACATTAATATATGCCAACAGTAAAAACAAGACACAAAAATAAAAACCTATTTATATTACTGTCCAAAATATTTCATCTTACGCCTGATTTGCCTCATTAATATAGATTTCCCAAACTAGGCCTGAAGCATTTGAATTTCCAACCCTGACTTAATAAATAAAGCTCTCATTTGATCTCCTTTTCCACTATATTTCTTCTGCCCAAATTCATCTCGCTCAAGTATCTTTGTCTTTTGATGTTTTAGTGCAACTTAAAAAAGCCATAACAAACAAAAGTAAGAATTCATTGGCTTGTTTCTGAAGATTCATTGTTAAGGTAGGCTTATACATTTTTTCATGCTTTGGATCTAGTTCTTTATGATTTTGGAGGCTCTGCATCCCATGTGTGTCAGCTTCATTGCTGCACTGGGTTCACAAATAGCCACAAGCACCAACCAACCACAAGTATATTCTTCATCATTCATATCCAGGGAAGAAGACATTTCCTTCCCTTACCATCAAATTGTATACTGAATCATACCTGTGTTGAACCACCTGGTGCCCTTGGGCCTGCCTTTTATTGATTGACATGGGTCTGGGTTCCTTGAAGCAATTACCATGGCAAGAGATTTAAATTTACTCTGATTCCTAGACAAAACAGGTCTACCCATGGATACCAAGGCACAGACAACCTAAAACCTTTTCATCTTTGTGCAATGGATGAGAGTGTAATATATGATGTAATGTATAATGCTATTTTCTTTACCTTCCTGCATGGATGAAACTCCACCTTTTATACATTTGCAACCTGAGGTTACCTAGCACAGTGTCTTAAATATAGTAAGTGTTCAACATATATTTGTGAGCAAATATTGAGCAGCTTGACAGTCTGGGAAGCAAGAAAAAAAAATCAAAGTTAATGAGTTTAATGAGCAAGCATAATTTAAGGTATAGATACTATATATATGTATATATATATCTGAAGCTCATAAGTTAATTATAAATGTATTCCTTTTAAAATATATACTGTAGCGGTATACATTTGAATTATCAAAGGAGGTTACTTTTTCTCTATCCATTCAAAATTTTATGAATAAAAGCCATATTTTTTTCTAAATGAATTTCTCCTAAGGAGACATCTGAAATTCTATCAATAAAGTATTAAATTTTTTATTGTTAAAAAATAATCACAGAATTTAAATTTTTCAGCTGTTTTATTTTTCAAATGCATGTGGTGATGTGGAAAACAAAGGCTGAAAAAAAATTATTAAATTTCCTTACTGTCTACAGTCCATTGGCAAGTCCTTGAAACAGACTCAGCTGCCCTGATGTTAATACTTTGTTAAGGCCAACAGGCCATCTTAGCCCAAACCCCAGGATCTTGTAAGTCTACTTTAGCATATAAAAATTCCTTTGGAAACTTCATCTCTACCCCCAAGATACATGTTGGCAATCATCCCCAAAGCATATGATCCACTGCTATACATCTGAATGGTCTCATTACTCAGGTTTTATTATACTGTAATAAATGACCCTTTCCCCAAAAATAACTAGCTCCCCCAATGTCCTGTTGTTTCTAAAATTCCTTAGAGACCTACCATATCCCTAAATCCCTCCCAAATTGAAAGTATATGATGGACCACTCCTTATTACCACAGTGCAGCTCTTTCTACCCACAGGTCCTGTCCCCGTGCTTTCATAAAATCACCTTTTTGCACCAAAGACATCTCAACAATTCTTTCTTGGCCATCGGCTTCGAACCCTAACATTCTTTCCCACATCATGTGACATGGCAAAAAAAATCCATTCCAACTATGGAATCTATTCCCTTGACAATCGACTGCAGGCAATAAAAAATTCCTGAATTGAGTTAAATAATTCCATTAGAAGTGGACTTTTCCAGTATTTTGGAATTCAAACTAAAACTGTAAAAGTTATCCACATCACCCATATCAGAAATTTGTGAAGATATTTACAGAAGCAAAAAATTATATTGTCTGGAGATGATGCATTATTTTTATACATAATAGTACAATAAAGTCTTTTTAGATATATTTTCTAAAGGATTGAGTGAGCAGTACATATGAGAAAATAATTTTTCAGGATATACATGAATGTTTCATTCTAAAGGATTATGTTGCTGTGTAATTCTTTGGCTAAAATGGATGTTTAAGCCTCACTATCCAACTGCACCCTTGACAAAGCATGCAATGATATGAAACTTTCTTCTTTAAAGTTGGTAGTCTGTATAATTTAATGCCAAGCTCAAAGGAGAAAACATCATGCAGCTCTTACTTGAATTTCTGAAGTGGTGTCTGTCACAACTTTACAAACTACTTGTAAGCATGCTAAACATATTGTAATGATGATCTTCCTTTGGTAGTGGCAGATCTTGAAAAGAGCTACCGCTGAATTGTCTCTGTGCTCTGAGCTAAAAACAACAACTGCCTAATCATTTGTTTAAAAGAATTCTGAAGTTCCTTTCCCATTAGCAATTTTTTAAAGATTTTATTTACTTATTTATGAGAGACACAGAAAAAGAGGCAGAGACACAGGCAAAGGGAGAAGCAGGCTCTCTTTGGAGAGCCTCATGTGGGACTTGATCCCAGGACCATAGGCTCACAACCCATACATTTGGAGTATAAGGGACAGGGACAAGCATAAAATGATGTTAATAAGGTAGTTAGATTGAGAGATTTTCTCTGCCTTCCATACTAAATGGTTTAGAATTTATTCTTCAGGTACTGAGTCCTCAGTTATTAAAATCTACTAATATGTTTAAAATCTTGTAGTAAAAATCTTGTAACTACAATGAGCATTTCTTACCTTCTTATGCCTTTGCAGCCTTTGATAAGTAATTGTCCATACCTGGCTTGATATTAATTAATAACTGTATAATTGGAGGTGGATTTATAAGTATTCAGAAAAAAAGAACTTTGCGCATGTGATTAGGAAACTTTAGATGGGGAGTATCTGGGTGCCTCAGTTGGTTAAGCATCTGACTCTTGGTTTCTGCTCAGGTCACAATCCCACTGAGGTGAGATGGAGACCCGCATCGGGTTCCTCACTCAGTGTGGAGTCTGCTTCAGATTCTTTCTCCCTCTACCCCTCCCCAATTATGCGCTCTTTATTTCTCTCTAATAAATGAATAAATAAAATATTTTTTAAAAGAAACTTTAGATGGGACAATTATTCTGTATTATTCAGGTGGGTCCAATCAAATCACCTTTCCTGGCATAGTCAAAGTAAGATGTAATACTGAAGAGTCAGAGAGATACAATGGGATGGCTTTGAAGATGGAGGAAAGGCACCCCATGCCTGGGAATACAAAGGGCATCTACAAGCTAGAAAAGTCAAGGAAACAGATTCTCCTCTAGAGCCTCCAGAAAGGAATGCAGCCCTGACAACTTGATTTTATTCCAGTAAAACTCATGTCCTATTTCTAGCCTACAGAAATGTAAGGTAATAAATTTATGTTGCTTTAAGTCACCCAGTGTGTGTATTACCAAATTTGTTGTAATTTGTCACAGCGACAATAGAAAACTAATACTAGCAATCACATTTATATAAATGAAGAGATGGATGAAGGATATGGGAAACAGAACCTGAGGGATAGAGTCTGAACAAAAAACAAGTGTGAGAATTTCTTCATTATCATTACAGAATTACAGTAGTGTGGAAGAATGATATTTTTGCCTTGTGTTTTAAAGTTTATTTTAATTGCAAAATAGATTTTGCAAAGAGTAATGATTTCAGATATATATCTTTCTACAATAATCTGCTCTCTGTTTTCAGAACTAAATCAATGTATCCACAGCCAGCAGGTTAATGACAAGCATAGTTTAACATATTTAAATGAAGAAATGGTTTACTTAAGTATTCTAACATGTAATTTCTTCTTACAAACATTCATATTCTGAAGATTTTAAGCCATTAGTCCTTGGCATTATTAAAACTAAATTTGCAGAGTTACTGAAAAATTCTTTGTGTCAAAGATAAAATATAAAGCAAGTTAGATTTAGCTTCTATTTTATGGCAATAGTTATGTAAAAATGTGTTAACTTTCCTCTTTATCTTTTTATTTTGTATGTGTATATACACACACATTATAAAAAGAATTAATAGAGTTTCAAATATCCCATAGTAAAATTCTACATGAAATTTCCTTTATAGTGTTCTGTTATTTTTTAACTTGTTTTGTCCTTTGGTTTCAATAATAATTTAATTTAATAAGTGTACACATATTCATACATGTGTATACTGTATATATATTAAAACTTGTAATTAAAACTGGATAAATAAGAGTTTGAAGTATATCTTTTGACATTATAAATAGTACTACTAATAATACTAATAGGGGATCCTTGGGTGGCTCAGCGGTTTAGCTCCTGCCTTTGGCCCAGGCATGATTCTGGAGTCCCGGGATCGAGTCCCACATCGGGCTCCCTCCATAGAGCCTGCTTCTCCCTCTGCCAGTGTTTCTGTCTCTGTCTCTGTCTCTCTCTCTCTCTGTCTCTGTCTCTCTCTCTCTCTGTCTTTCATGAATAAATAAATAAAATCTTTAAAGAAAAACAAAGAAAATAATTTAAACAGGACAGAGAGTATGTTAAACAATACATATAACAAAGGAAGCATCAAGGAATTATTATAATCAGAATTCATAAAAACTGATGACAAATTGAAACACATTTGTTTCAACAGTAAGCATACATGTGAAAACATTTATTCATAAGAGACATACTTTCAAATTAGCCCCAAATCAACACCCAAACATGTGTCTATAAGAGAGATGTGTAAAGAAGTCTCTTTCACAGATATCTTTGAATTAATCTATATATTAAAATAAAACTTTATAAAACATCTTCAAGTTTTTTCACAAGGTAGGAGATTATAATTGCTTTTCAATATATCAATATTTGGAAAGACGTGAGTACATGCTACAGAAAAATCTATTTTGTTTTGGCAAATAGCAAATAATATGAACTCTAATTTCATTTATTTTTAATATTTCATTTATTTACTTGAGAGAGAGAGAGAGAGTGAGAGAGAGAGTGAAAGCATCACCAGGGGGAGGGGCAGAGTAAGAAGCAGACTCCTTACTCAGCAGGGAGCCTGACCTCTCTGGGTTCTGACAAGGGGCTCAATCCCAGGACCCCGGGACCACGACCTGAGCCAAAGGCAGTCACTTAACCGACTAAACCACCCAGGTGCCCCTGAACTCTTATTTCTAATTCAGAACTTTCTAATAACATGGAATGGGTCATGATTAGCTCTTGCTCATAATGTGGAGTCACTTGGAGGCATCACAGGCTCAGAAGATCACATGGCTTGCGTTGTTGCAAGGTTCTTTATTTAGTGTAGTTGGCAGCTACAGAGAGAATTAAATTTGGGCTTTGTTGCAAACTCAATGGAATTTATAAAAGAATAGATTATGAAATTTCAAATTACCATCAAAACAGTGGTTGTGACTTAAGAGGGTAATGAGGCAGTTTATTACCCATTACCACCTTCTCAAGACATAAATCCTCTAAACTGCTAAAATGAGAGACAGGATTATATAGTAAGTGTAATAGCAGATTCAACCTGCATTTGAAAAATAATTTTTGGGACAATTTCTCTTGTCTCCTATCCAATAAAAAAAGAAGTTGAGTAGCTGATTATGTGTAGACGTTTTTCCCAGACCCTTGTTCATAGACCAACCAATGGAACCCTGAAGTTGTTCCCTTCCTCATCCCTGCAACTTAATGCCTGTCTGTGTCACTCTGTCTGGCAAAAATGACTTTGTAGATGTGACTGAATTAGTGATTTTGAGATGAGGAAATTATTCTGCCCTATGCTACTGCCCAACATGACTGCAAGAATTCTTCTAAGAGGGATTAGGAAGGAGTCAGAGAAAGTAGTAGACATGAGGACAGAACCAAAAAAGTTGAAGTGATGAGAGAAAGGGTCCAAAAAAATGCAGATGACCTGAGGAAGGTGAAAAAGGCAAAAGAATAGATTCTCCCTCCAGAGCTTCCAAAAGGAACGAGTCCTACTGAAGCCTTGACTTTAGCCCAATGAGACTGATTTTAGAATTCCAATGTACAGAACTGTAATAAAATAAATTTGTGTTGGCTAAGTCACTAAGTTTTTGGTCATTTATTACAATAGCAGTAGTAAACTAATACAACTACTTAAATAGGACTAATAAAAACCAACATGACACACCACAGATTAAGAGTTTTCTTCAGGAGTAATCTCAAACTCAAATGTTTTATCAATGCTTGAGAATTCCCTCCCTTAAAAAATCAGTATATGGGAGGATATTTGTAACAGGTAGGGTTATATATAGATAAGAAAATAGAGATTACTCAGCTTTGTTCCTCAATAAAGAAATAATTGAAAAGTATGCTTTTTATTTGCTTCTTAGAACATGTCACCCTTTTCAAAGAAGCAAATAGTAAAAAATACTTAACAGAATGAAAACATTATTAGAATGATAAAGTCAAATTAAGTTTTTTAGTTCTTTATGTTTTCCTACTTTCATCCATAAACTCCTTTCCTTGTGATGAATGTCAAAAATAATAACTGACATTCAAATTCCTGTATGGAATCCTAAGAAAAATCAGCCCTGAAATTAAACAGAAAAAAATCAAGCACTGACAAGGAAGTTTGGTAAATTATTTTTCAAATGTTTTTAGATTATATATTTTTTGGTATAACAATATTGCATGTGGAAATGGATGGCCAGTTATAAAGTTCGTTCAAATAAAAATATCATAAATACATAGATTACAGAGTTTTTTTTTTTAAAAAAAAGCTGTTACAATTTGTTCTCATGTTTTTAAGTGATTTATTAGAAAATACTTGAAAACTTTGATAAACCTTGATATTGCACAGAACAAAGACACACTAGACAAACTTTTATAAGAATCACAAACACTGACAATCTGCATGTTATTTGTTCAATGTTAATAATGCACACAGTTAAAAAAAATTCACAATACAAAGGCTGTATTAAAGAAAAAAAAATCAATCTCTTGAGACCCTGGCCCCAGCCTCAGCCCAAAGGCAGACACTATAATCAGTCTTCTAAGTATCCTGGTAGAAACACTCAGTGTTCACACATAGACTTCACACACATATCCTCTGCCCTTCCATTTTAATACTGTGGTACACTCTCACCCTGCTCTGGATTGCTTGTTTGTTTTAAATAAAATGCCCTGCAGGTCATTCTATTACCCGTTTTTATAGGTATACTTGTTCTTTTTAATGGACACAGCTCATTTTCACTTTATAATGTGCCATCATTTACTTAGTCTTCTGTGTATTTGTTTGTGTAAAATACCATTAGTCACAAAGAAAAATTGAAAACAGAATTTAGATAATGCATAAAAAATAATTATCACTAAAACTAATTACTTCAATGAGGACAGCCTATTAAGAAGAGGATGAAAAGGACAAAATGTTGTATTTGTTCAATGTTTGTGTGTTTATCATAGACTACAACTACAGATTTGAATCATTTCTCCCAAAGAACCTATGTCATATATTCCTTAGTATGGAGCTGAGCAATAAATGTATGGGTGATTAATGTTATTTCTCATATTAATATTAAACATATCCAAAACTCAGTTCCAATTGATATTTTCATTTAAAATTATTCATCTTTTAAAAATGTGACTTCAATAAATAAGTCACAAAATAGATCTCATTGTCTCCTTATTTTTATTATTTCTTCTGGGCAGTATCTTCATAAATGTTTTTATGCCTTTCTATGTTGATAATGCTAGAAGAATGGAAAAACTGACTCCAATTCCAAAAAATATCATATAATAATTTTTTCTGTATTAAATTACATGTATTCCTAGGGTGCCTGGGTGGCTCAGTCAGTTAAGTGTCTGCCTTCAGTCAGGTCATGATCCCAAGGTCCTGGGATCAAGTCCTGCTTTGTGCTTTCTGCAGAGTGGGGAGCCAGCTTCTCTCCCTCCCTCTCCCCATGCTTGTGCCCTATCAAATAAATAAAATCTTTCTAAATAAATAAATAAATAATAAATAAGTATTCCCATACCAAAACAGCTTCCATACATTGAACAAGCTACTACAAAATTTGAAGTTTAAAGTATGAAACCTGTCTTGAACATCATTTTATCTCACATTATGACCAACACAAATAACATAATATCAAATTCTGATCAAATGTTAAAAGCATGTAATGATAAGAAAATCAAATATTCAGAGTCAAAATCAAAATTCCCCATTCAGCAGCTGAGTAAACTTTGATGATCTATTTGCATACGGAGTCTTAGTTTTGCAATATATAAAATTCAATCAATAATTATACCACAAAATGCTGTAACAGATAATATGATATATGGGAAGACTTTTGTTATTTCAATTAAAAATATGTTATGACTATGTCAACCACTCTGCAATCAAATATTAGTGCTTATTACTGCAATTGATATATGCCAAACAAAAATATAAATATATTAGTAGATTTATTTGTAATGAAAGAGCATAGAATTGAAAGAATGGGAACCTGAGTTCTATTTTTGTTCAGCAAACTCCAACTGTATGAATTTTCAACCTCTGAGACTCAGATTCTTCACTAATTATTAAATTAAAAGATTAAATCAGTTGATCTCTGAAATTCCCTTGTTATATGCATTATTAAATATATAATTAATTTTCATTACATATATTATTAATAACTTTTATAGGTAACAACATATGGATACCTATAAAAGTTGTGATAATAAGCTGAATTTCAAGGTGACTCTTAGGTCTTTTCTATGCTGCGAGTAAAGTTAAGAATAATATTTGAAGTTTATAAAGGCCAGGATACAGTAGTTTGTGATTGTGCTGTCACCAAGAAATACAGTAAATCTTTACTCAGAATTGTTATCAACTATCTTTGAGGATCAACATTCTTTATTTTAAGATTTTCTTTTTTTAACTTATGTATTGATTTGAGAGAAAGAGAGGGAGGAAGGAAGGAAGGGATCACACGTGCGGAGAGAGGGGCAGGGAGAGGGAGAGAGAATCTGAGCTGACTCCCTGCTAAGCATGGAGCCCCACTCAGGGCTCAATCTTAGGATCCTGAGATCATGACCTGAGCAGAAACCAAGAGTCAGATGCTTAACTGACTGAGTCACCCAGGTGCCCTGGGGTCAACATTCTAATATTAATACCTGGAGCAAGTATATAAAAGTAGTGGCAGTAGCAGGATAATATATATTATAATAACTCTATATCCAAAAGGAAAGAGAAAGAAAACTGAGAGAGGGATAGAGAAGGAGGCGTAGAGGTAGAGGGATTAGATAGAAGGAAGGAGGGAAAATTAGGGATGTATTATCAAAATGTCAAAATGGATAATAAAAACGTAAAGTTTCTGTGCAGGCCATGTAGATAGCAATCCTAAGTAACAAAATTACTCTCAAAAAATAAGTCAAGGAGATCTGAAAATGCACATGGAAAAGTTACCTCACAAAACAGGCAATGAGCCAGTCAAACATAATTGAGTCTGATTAAAAAAAAAAAAAAAATGGAGGTTAAAAAAACAGCAGATTAGCCACAGGGTGGAGAAAGAAAAGAGATTAAGCCCTTGTTTGTTATTGTCTTTCATTTTGAAAAGCTTACTATGAAAACTCATTCACTTTCTAAATCATTTATATTCTAAGTTCAGTCAATCTGCCCACAGAATGATACGTGTGATAATTGGGCAAGATCCTGTATTAATTGGCAGAAATCACAAATGCTCTTCAGTTGGACATTTAAAAATATATTGTTTTCTTATTGTTTTCTCATCTACCATCTCAATCCCCTAAATTTTTGTGGGGATTTTTCTGCTTGTCTCATATATTTGTTTTGTGAGGCATGGAATCACAATTTCCTCTCTTTTGGACTAAATTGATGCATACTGATATAGCACTGGTTATACAATCTATCATTTATACCTATAGAAACATGGATTTTATTCAAATATATGTACATAAATATGAGCATTAATGGGGTCTTTGATTCTTTTCAATTGATTGGAAAGGGGTGTCTGAGTGGCTCAGTCAGTTAAGTTTCTAGCTTCAGCTCAGGTCATGATCCTAGGGTCCTGGGAGAGAGCCCAACTTTGAGCTCCCTGCTCAGTGGAGAATCTACTTGTCCCTCCCTGTGCTCCTACCCTGCTCATGCTCTCTCTCAAATGAATTTTGAAAATCTTAAAAATAAACAGATAAATAAATACATAGCTTGGAAAAAATAAGTATAGCAGTCCTAAAGCTAAATTTAACAGCAGATAAAGTAAGGGATATACAAAAGATTGTTTTGAATTAAATTTCATTGAATCCAATAAAAAAGAACCAGTAGAAACATTTTTTTTTTGTCTCTTTAACCACTACTGGTATACCCTGAATTAAATTATTTATTCATTCTTTAAGGTTAAAAAAAATAAATAAAAACTAGGGAAATCTAAAGTAAAACCCTGAAAATGACTAGGCAAGAAGCCATATCACTTATATGATAAATGGAGATTATAGAGTTCTGAGAATCACGGAGTTATCATTTAAGATAACTTTATGAGGGATTCCTGGGTGGTCCAGTGGTTGAGCACCTGCCTTCAGGCCAGGGCATGATCTTGGAGTCTCAGGATCAAGTCCCTCATTGGGCTCCCTGCATGGAGTCTGCCTCCCTCTGTGTGTCTTTCATGAATAAATAAATAAAGTCTTTTTAAAAATAAAAAATAAAATAACTTTATGAGTTTATGACTTTTCTTTCTCTATCCACAGGAAGATAATAATTATTTCCAATTTCACTTATTCGAAAATGTATTTTTTTGCCATTTCTTCTGATGGACTATGAACATACGTGGCATACACATTTTCATAAGAGTAACAAATAAACTTATGTATGTTTTATATATTTTTTCGAATTTTTATTTTAATTCTAGTTAGTTAACAGACAATACAATATTGTTTTCAACAGTCAAATTCAGTGGTTCATCACTTAACACAACACCCAGTGCTCATCACAAATGCCCTCCCTAATGCCCATCTACCCATCTAGCCCATTCCCCTCCCACCTCCTTTTATCAATCCTCCTTGTGCTATCAATCAGAGTCTCATGGTTTGTTTCTTTCTTAAAATAGAAAAAAAAAGAGGGAAAGGAAATATTTTTTCACATCACTGTTCTATTGCAACTATTTTTCTGAGTATTTGTGGATGCCAAAGAATCATATCTACTTGACTTGTATAGTGACCATCACAGGTTTTCAATCAGATCTAAGTATGGAGCAGCACTAAATATAAGAGGAGAAGAAGCTGAGAGCAATATAAAATTCAACAAAGGCATCTAATAATAAATGTCACTTATTCTGGAAGTCTTAACGTACCCAACAAATGCTTTTGCATACAGAAAGTGCTCAATAAAGATTGCTGAGTGAGTGAATAAAGGATAATAAAATAAATAGCAGCTAACTAGATTGATTTTTGTGTGGCAAAATATAGATTGCACTAGAGTTATAAGGTATTCAAATACTCATTTACCATGTACTTCGGGGTAAAGCTGGAATATATTAATTTTAAAATATCATGGAATTCAGGGTGTGATAGATAAAATAGCTAGTTTAACTGACTTAAGAAAGAGGAGGAACTAAATTGTACTGGTGAAAGAGCCACATAACCCTGCTTTGTCAGGGTACAGATTTTAGTACAGGGTACAGGGTACAGGGTACAAATTACTGAACGATTTTAGTCAAATATATACATATGTATATATAATACACTTTTCATCTAATTCATAATAGGCATTGTGAAATATACACTCACACATACATACATACTCAACAGCATAAAGGAGAACTGAAGCAATAGTTTTGGTGTGTTTTATTTTGCAAGTACTTCTTTAGTAAAAAGTACAAGTTTATTAAGAATCTAGTTATTTAAACAGGAGTTAGTGATATTAGATCAAGAAGTAATGCTCAAAAAAAACTGAGAATTCTATCTTGGCAAATACATGAGAAAGGCTGAAATTTTAAAAAAGGAATTGTTGGAAAGTGAATTGAAAATTTAGACAGATAAAAAGTTGTAAATTATCTATCACAGACTATCAAGTAAAACTAGAGAAAAAATAAGTAGGGTCTTCTTCCAAATGGTCAGTTACTTCTAAGATAATAAACTGGAAAATGCAGCGCCATCAATTACTGAAAAGAACTGAAAAAAAAAAAAAACCCATAAGAATTTGATTGGGCAAGGAAGCACAGGCATTATTTAAACGGCTGATCTGTAAGGAGTATATTTCTAAAATAACCTCTGATCTATTTTTCCTGAAGAATTATGTCCAAGTAAAAGGGCTTTCAATTTATAAAAAGAATAGCAATCTGGATATTTTCTTTTATTTTAAGCTAATTTTTAAGCCCATTTTTTTACTGTTCTATTTATTTGTTTACTGTTTGTTCCTTTTTGAATACTGTAATGGTGTTTATTTTAACAGTACTTATCTGATGTAAATATCTGTAAGAGTTGTCACATTTTCAGTAAATGGCACAAAATCAAGACGTAAATCATCATATGATGAGAATACTGTTCCTCCCATGATTGAAGTGGAAAATGGAGACCCCTGAATTCTGGATGGAGGCCATGTGAACCATGATGATGATCACAAATTTGCTGCTGCTGAACCATTGTCTATCATTCTAGGAAGGACCTTGATAAAGTTGTCCTACTAAATACCAGCTCCCTAACTGAAGGGAGAGAAACTGATGTCCCTGTCAAGAGTCACAAGGGACAGTCTGGACCACATGATCCCCGAAGATGTCCATCGATGTATAATTACTCTTTAGGACTAAACAAATCTCTTCTGGAAACATTAGCATTAAGTATTTCTATGTTGATGAAGACATGATTCAGAGAATTTCTGAGATTTCAAAATAATTTCTGAGTTTCAAAAAAACACTATTTTTTGTGGTTCTATGACAGCAACATAGATATGAGTATATAAAATATTATATTTACTGGTCTAAATAATCAATGTCCTTAGAAAGTAAAATTATATCACCATAGACAAATTCATCTTAATTTTCTACAATTCAGTTGCATTTATTCAGTAATGCTTAGGTATAACAACCCAGGCAAGATCATGTAGATGTAAGAGATTAAAACCACGGATTCTAGCTTAAAGAAGATTAAATTTTGTTCACACATAATAATAATACAGTTAAAGTTGAGTCATTACTCCTCTTTTTTTTTTTTTTTAAAGACAGGAAGAGAGGTGGGAGAGGGGCAGAGGGAGAGTGAAATCTTAAGCAGGCTCCACACTCAGCATACAGCCCAACTGGGAGCTTGATCTCAAGACCCTGAGATCATGACCCCAGCCAAAATCAAGAGTCAGACACTTAACCAAATGAGCCACCCAGGCATCCCCTTACTTCTCTTTAATTAAAAGACTAGGGATCCCTGGGTGGCGCAGCGGTTTGGCGCCTGCCTTTGGCCCAGGGCGCAATCCTGGAGACCGGGGATCGAATCCCACATCGGGCTCCCGGTGCATGGAGCCTGTTTCTCCCTCTGCCTGTGTCTCTGCCCCCCCCTCTCTCTCTGTGACTATCATAAATAAAAATTTAAAAAAAAAAAAGATTAATTGAAAGACTAAAATTAGGAAGTCTCCATGGTTGTATGTGAGTAAATTCTAGAGTAAATATTAAGTTAAATTAGAATATGTATGGATACTATCTTTTTCATACTTGTTAGCCATCTAAATAATATTTTGAATATAATTGGCATATTATCTCATAATTTTGAAAAATGGATCATTCACACAACATATTTAAAAGCTTTTGAGATGTTTTGCTGTATTCCACAACAAATCACACTTTAATTCTAACATATACATTCTACGACAATGAACCACATCATTGGTTTATCTGTCAATGAGACCTATTTTAATTACTGCATAATTTCTGTTATCGGGTATAACAAAATGTTGCTAGGTTATGTTTCTGGTACCTTGCATTTAAAACAATTTACAAATTTCAGATTTTTCCCCCCAAATAAGTATTTTCACAAAATTTCCTTTTGATTTATATTGGTTTTCAAAGGCTGTAAGGATTATTTCTTTTGTCTCTTTTTCTACTGACTTTTTTCCACATAGTCTCCCCTTCAGTCATCATTTACTTCATTTTCTTATTGTCCAGAGAGCATTTTTTTTCAAGGCCATTTTGTTAAATTTAACTTTCAACTCTTATAAGATTTTTTTCACTTAATACAACTAGAGTCTCTTGACATTTATCCTTTTCATCAGAATCCTTCTATTAGCTGCTACAGGTTGGCTTTGCCATTCTCTTTTCCTCTCTCTCTCTCTCTCTCAACTGCTAATGGGAGAATAGTACTACACATATCTATATGCCACCTTCTTGCTCCTTATCACATTCTGAAGAGTATCTAACATTCACTCATAGTGAGAGAAAAGAGCTTGAACAAAGGGGAAAAGCCTACAGTTTATGGCCTTCCAGCAGGATTGTAAAATCATTGCTAGAATGAGAAGCCAGCTGTTGCCATGGCATTTTGCCTAGAACGGTTGAATCAGGTCACTTCCTTCCTGAATGGAGAATATTGACATCTTATTACCATAGGTATAAGAGATTACATATGTCGCATGCACTTATAATGTCTGTGAACTACTTGAATGAAATCATGGTCACTCACCAAGAATCAGACATCTGAATTCAGCTCTGCCTCCGTCAGTAAAAAGCTACACAAATCAGTGCAGATAATTAGTTTGACTCTGTTTTGAGTTAACCAGTGGTAATCAAGGTTAATGATACCTATTTCAAATGGTTGTTGAGGCACTTTATTTACTATTTAAACCTGAACCCTATGTTAGCATCAATGTGCACTAAAAATTATGATATTTGGAGTTTCTTAGGTAAGCAAAGAAAAATACTCCAAGGCTGACATTTAAAATTCTTGAGAACTTTCTAAATAATCATATTGTCATCATGCCTCCTAGAAGACAGATAATCACTGAGTTAAGCAGAAGTTATATTACTCGTGTAATTTACTTTTGTGATAGAAATAAACAAGTAAGTTCTCAAGGTTATTAAGCGACATATTGTCTACTGCCAAAGAAATATTTAGGAGTTTATGAAGGTGTTGATAATTATAAAGAGTTTTAAGTTTGAAAGATTATGTCACCATCTGGACAATAGATGCCATGGGGAAAATGAGACAGGCTTATTCACCATTACTTCTGAGCACTCAGAGGCACTTGAAATTTGATGGAAAGAAAAGGGCAAACATATTCTACTAAAGATATGGGGTTATGTGCACATCTCCTGGAGAGCTAGAATCACTATTCTTTACCTGGCTTAAATCTGAACCCATTATCTTAAGGACAAAGAGAAATGACAGTTAATTGTGTTAGTTGCCAGTGTGCTTGGTATAGAGCAGAAAAGCTTAAGAAAACATAACATTTTTTTTCTCTTCAGAAAAATGATATCTGTTAAGCTCTAAAATAAATTTTAGTACAAAGATACTTATTAGAAAAATAGTGCTTAGCATTAGTATTCAGAAACCACATGCTATGTTTTATTTGTCCACTTACGGTATATTTCAGATGGCTGAGTACACTTATCTCATGGCTTCACATTCAAGCCATAAATTTGTGCAATATGTTCTGTTAATTAAATTGACTAATACTATAAATTTCTGGAATAAATACTTGATTTTCTTTATGTCAGTGTAGTTTTGAAGATTTATTCCGCTTCATCGTGGGATCTCCTTATCCATTCATAAAACAGTTTATTTTCTTTGTCATTGGATAACTCATTTTGATAATTCCGTACTTTTGGTTGCAGTTAGATAAGGTCAAGGTGAATTAGTTTCTTATTACACATCAAAGAGTAGAGAAATGAGAATTCACGGACAATAACCTAGAGAGATCACTTATTGTTGACTAAAGGAAGCTAAGACCAGAGGATCTTGCTTTCACCAGCAGAGTTAGTTACACATAAACTAGGCAAAACCTCATGCCTACAGAGCACTTAACAGATTAACAACCTTCATTTCAGACAATTCTTAATATCCAAAAACCGTGCTTAGTTATAAAGTGTAAGAAATGAATTTGCTGTAAAGCATAGAACTGAGAAACATAATTGAACATCACTACCCAGACCTGGTTTACCTTGGAAATGGGGGTTTACAGGTTTTCAGAAAAGAGCTGCTCGTCCAAAATTCCTTTTTACAGTAATCAATATATTTCTAACAGCAGAACAGGCACCCAACAACTTGTTCATTCCTTATTAAGAAGGTGAGCTTCCCTAAGATTCTCTATAAAAAGTGAGATCTAAGAAAAAGGATTTCCATAGTGAAACACAGGCCTATATTAAGATTCCAACACAGCCTCAGGGTAACACCTCTCCCATGATGATGGGACCTTCAAGTGGCCATCTCTTCTCTTTTCTTGCTTTTTTTTTTTTTTTTTTTTGCTCTAAATAACTGTATATTTTATCCAATAAGGTCTTTTCTATAACCCATTCTATAAGGAATTGTGGGATTTGTCTGAAGCCATTTTTCATGACCAGGGATAGACTCAGAAAGGACTCCCATGAATGATACATGATAATTATGAAAAGATCCACCCTACTTGACAGCAAGAAAATCTGTCAAAGACAAATCTACTTTTATGATAACCCCTTCATTTCATTCACTTAAACCTCTCTATGCTAAAGATAAAATAGGAGTTTCTAAGGTTCTCTGTCATCCCTCCTATGAGTTTTTACCATAAGTTTATCTAAGTAGTAATAAATTGTATTAAGTTTTTCCTTGGACTTTTTCTTGAACAGAGAAACCCATTTCACAAAGGCTAAGTAATCCTAAAAATTAAGAAGCAGTATTGAAATATTCACATTCTGGAGAAAAATGCTTCTGGGGAAAAGTAAAATATTTTGCAGTGCTATAAATATAATGAGTAGGTAAAGTATCACATTTACAAATGCTAGCACTTTATTACAACTGAGCAATCACTGAATGAAAAACAGATTTCCTTTTCTTATTTCTTTTAAAGATTTTGTTTATTTATTCATGAGAGAGAGAGGCAGAGACACAGGCAGAGGGAGAAGCAGGCTCCATGCAGGGAGCCCAAAGTGGGACTCGATCCCAAGACTCCAGGATCACGCCCTGGGCTGAAGGCAGACATTTAACTGCTGAGCATCCCCCAGATTTCCTTTTCAATGAGCATTAAGGATATGACCTGGAGGTAATAAGCACAAGACAATGTAAAATCTAGTACCAGACTTCAAAGATGTCTGCTGGTGTCAAGCTTTTTGTCTTCCTTTTTTTTTCTTTCTTTCTTTCTTTTTTTTTTTTTTTTTTGTTAATAAACAAGGTAATTCTAAGGAAATCGCAAGTAGCACCCAGAATGCTTATTTTTAACACAAATCACAAATATAACTTATTAATTTTGTGTAATTAGTTAATGTCTGTCTTTTCTCCTTGTCTATGTTCCCTGCTAAATTCTTAAGATACAGCACTTGGCACATGGTAAATTCTCAATAAATAATTATTGAGTGAATTTGCTACTCAGAAAATTCAGTATGATCAATAACATGAAGAAATGAACTAGAAAACCAAGTTTTTTGGCTTACAGTACTTTTTTTATTTTTAAACTTTTCATTTTACATTCAATGAAGTCAACTTTCCAAGTACAAAAAGCAGATAATATATCTTAAAAGTAATTGAAAAACTAAGTTTCTTTATTCCTGGAATATGAAAACGCTTCATTCCCCCCACCATTGTATTTCTAGCTGAGAGTGCCGAAGCCTCACAAAAGTCAAGATTGTCTTGTAAAAATATAGTGAAGTGTAAAATGGGAGTGTGAAGGTGGAGTTAAGCTATCTGCTGTAAACATTACTTGGTAACTGTAAAAAAAACAAAAACAAAAAAACCCTCTGATTTTAATAGCTTGTTTTCTAACCTGCAAAATACTATGCTTCTGTTCAGACCAAAATGTTGGGCCCATGGGCTGTCCGGTTGGCTCAGCAGTTTAGCGCCACCTTCGACCCAGGGTGTGATCCTAGAGACCTGGGATCCAGTCCCACGTCAGGCTCCCTGCATGGAGCCTGCTTCTCCCTCTGCCTGGGTCTCTCCCTCTCTCTCTCTCTCCCTGTGTCTCTTATGAATAAATAAATAAAATCTTTAAAAAAAAAATGTTGGACCTAAATATCCTAGCTTCAATTACTATTTGTAGCATTGTCATCTATCTGTACTAATCACAGAGTTTCATGTTAAAACAAAAGTGACAAAACCACATTCCTTTTCTCAAGGAGTTCTTTTACTTGATTCCCACAAATATATTTTGGAATCAAAGTAGGAAGGAGTAGGGACAAGTGCTAACAGAGAGGTCATTACGGAAGCTTACTAAAGAGAATCTTAACCCATCTGGAAGGTATAATGAAAAGTTTCCTGAACCAGGTGATATTTTCATCCTTTTTAAGCTGAATACTTAAGGATTAGTAAGAAACATCTTTGTGTAGGAGTGAAAATATAAATTCCAGAAAATGAATGTAAAAACATTGAAATGTTTGATTAATTATGTTGTATTTGCCTTTAAGTAACTGCGAGTCATTCAGCATTGCCATAGTTAAGGTGTCTGTGAGGAAAGTAATGACGGACAAAGCTGGAAATGTGGGCAAAAGTGAGCAGTGAAAGTCTTCTCTTAAAATTCAAGAATTGTAGAAATACTACTAAGGCAGAGATGGTTCAAAATTTCTACATTCAAATATTTTAAGAGTGGCAAATCTGTTGGCTATCAAATATATAGAAAAGTACTGCTAATGTGTTAGTTGGAAGAAATTTGCATATTAAAACCTCTGTTTTTACTTAAAATATCTTTTTCCACGTAGGTTTGAAAGAAACCTACATTTCTTTGAAACCTGAAAACTAACCTACTTAGTTTTTGCTAACTTTACCTGATATACAGCCACTTCTTGTTTCTTATCATTAGTCTTTACCTGTTATATCTTCTTCCATTATTTAACTTATATGTTGTTTTTATCACTGGTTTCTAACAGAAAGAATATTCATCATTATGTTTTTTTTAAAACCAATCTAACAATCTTTCCCTTTTAATTGGAGTATTGAGACTAATTAGGGATATTTTGGGGTTTAATACACCATCATGCTAATTAAGTTTTTATTTTTAAGTTTTTAATCCCAACTGTGGTTTCTTATGTCCTTTTTTCTTGCCATATTTTATTATATAAATTTTTTTAGTATTCCTTTTTATTACCTATTGACTCATTAATTCACCTTGCTTTTGTCATTTAATAATTTCTCTAAAAAAAAAAAACTTGAAGTTATCACTTTCTAATTGAAATATTCTGGCTGCCTGGATGGCTCAACAGTTAACCATCTGACTCTTTGTTTCAGCTCAGGTCTTGATCTCAGGGTCATGAGTTCAAGCCCCAAGTTGGGCTCCACAATGGGCACAGACCTTACTTAAAAGAAAATTATTATTTAAAGAAAATTAAATTAAAAAATATTATTCTACTTTATGCATATTTTATATATCATAAAATAGGATGCTTCTATTTCATCTCATTCTGCTCTTTATGCTATTATTGTCATACATTTCTTTCAATGTTATAAGCTGATATTACATTACTATTACTTTTTTATTAAACTGTAAAATCTTTTATAGTAAATTTTAAAGATGAGAAAAATTATTTTGTTTACCCTGTCTTTATATATCTGACCATTCTTTATGAAGCTCTTGGTTTTCATTACTAATTGTTTTCTGTCTGCCTGAAGGAGTCTCCTTAATAATTTTTTGTACTATAGATATACTGTCAATAGATTCAGGAATTGCCAAAAATGTATTCATTCTGTCTTCCATTTTTGAAGGATATTTAGTAAGAGATAGAATTCTAGTTAGGTTTTTGTTTTAATAATTTAAGGATGCTATTCCATATTTATATGCTTGTATTACCTTCAGTAAAAAGTGTGTCATTCTTATAATTGTTCTTTTTTACATAACAACTGTGGATTTTATCCTCCTTTTGCCTTCTGGCTGTTTTTTATAGTATTTTTCTTTATTATTTTTTCAGAAGATTTATTATAATGCATCTTCATATTTTCTTTCTGTTAATCTTGACTGAGTTCCTTGAATATGGCCATTTAAGAATTCATCAAATCTTAAAAGTTTTTGTCCATTATTACTTTGAATATTTTTTCTGCCTTTTTCTCCTTATCATCTCCTTCTAGGATTCATGTAACCAATGGTACATTATTTAATATCATCTCACAGCCCACAGAAATTCTGTTTTATTTTTTACTTTTAGCATTTTCTGCTCTCTATATTTAAATTTGGATAATTTCTGCTGCTCTTTATTCAAATTCACTGGTTTGATAATTTTTTCTGTAGTCTGTTATTCAGCCATAGAGTGAAGTCTTATTTCATGTTTTCTATTTATCAGCTCAGAATCTGCATTGGCCCTTTCTTATAGTCTTCATTTCTGTATAATGTTCATATTTTCTACAAGTCTTTGAATATATATGTATATGTATATATATATTTCATTACTGATATAAATCATCGATGATGATGTGATTCATATATATGAGTCATAGGTAATTCATATGTAATTCATTTACCCATGAACTAATCATATATATGCTTTGTAATTATTTTATTTTTTGTTTGAGTATAGTTGACACAAAATGTTATATTAGTTTCTGGTATACAACATAGTAATGTGACTTCTCTATATATCATATTATGCTCATCACAAGTGTAGTTATAATCTGCCACCATATAATGCTATTACAATATTGTTGATTATATTCCCTGTGCTGTACCTTTCATCTCATTGACTTATTAATTCCATAACTGAAAGCCTGCATCTCCCACTCCTCTTTAATCATTTTGACTATCTCCCCACCTCGCTTCCCTCTGGCAACCATCACTTTGTTCTCTGTATTTATAGTTCTAATTCTGATTTTGTTTTTTTATTCATTTTGTTTTTAGAGCCCATATATGAATGAAATCATATGACATTTGTCTTTCTTAGTCTGAGATCTTTTACTTAGTATAATATCCCCTAACCCCATCTATGTAGTCACAAATGGCAAGATTTCATCCTTTTTATGGCTGCATAATATTTCATAAAATATAATATAATATAATATAATATAATATAATATAATATAATACAATAATGTAATTTCACATCCTCCTTATCCATTCATCTATCAATGGATATTTAGGTTACTTCCATAGCTTGTCTATTGTAAGTAATGCTGCAATAAACATAAGGGTGCCTTCAATACCCTTCAATTATTCAATTCAATTCAATCCAAATTAGTGTTTTTGCCTTCTATGGGTAAATACCATAGTGGGATTATTGGATCATATGGTATTTCTATTTTTAATGTTTTGAGGAACCTCCAAACTGATTTTGAGGTTTTGGAGTCCTCAGTGACTGTACCAATTTACATTCTTACCAACAGTACACAAGGGTTTCTTTTTCTCAGCATCGTTGACAACACCTGTAATTTACTGTCTTTTTGAACACAGTCATTCTGACAGGTGTGAGGTGACATTTCATTGTGATTTGGATTTGTATTTCCCTGATAATTAGTGATGTTAAGCATTTTTTTTATGTCCCTGTTGACCGTCTGTATATCCTCTATGGAAAAATGTCTATTCAGGTCCTCTGCCCATTTCTTAATTGGATTATTTGGTTTTTTTTAGTGTTGAGTTGTATAAATTCTTCATATAAGTCGGATATTTAAAAAGTACTGAGTTTTATTTTGGTAAGCACTTGATATATTTGATCAGCTCAATTGTTTTTGGGCTTACTTTAAGATTTATGAGGAAAAGTATAAGACGTCCTTTGTACTAGGACTAGTTTAGCACTACATCTAATTTATGGCCTTTCTGAAATATCTATTGGATGCTACGTAAATTCAACAATGTCTCTACACACTGGTTATTCATGTCCACAAATTCTCTGAATCTTATGAGATCTAAGAGTACTTCAGGTTACATCTCCTTCGGGGCAATCCTTTCGTTGTAGCTACTCTTCACCTGACCTCCTTGTGTGTCATTCTACATATATGTAGGTTAAAGTTAAAGTTAAGATTCAAGGGAAACTAATGTAAGTTTAATTACACTGCCCTTCAAATTTCAGTGATGTCTTATTCCCAAACTCTGTGTCCTCAGCTTAGCAAAACCGCAAAGTTCTGATTAGGTTCACTCTTTGTGTGCTACGGATGCAGTAAATGCTTTCAGATTAACAACAAACAACAAAAATCAAAAGACATCAACAAAAAAGTTTGTTAGATTGTTTACCAACTTTTCCTTTTGTTTCGTTGGGATGCAGGCTTACGCTGCCTTTCATTCAATATATAAAAAAGGCTATTTCATATATTTTCTCCAGTTTTCTTGTTATTCTAGCATGAAAGCTGGTTTAATACCAGTTACTCAGTCATGGCCAGAAGCCAATATCCTAGTTGACATATTTTAATTACCTCTTTTCCAGTGTTTCAAGGCGAGAACCCAGTCTTTAACTTTTTTTTTATTTCTTTATTTTAATACTTAGCAGAGTACTTTTCATATTACCTGAGGCTCTACAAATTAAAATATTAGTATTTAGCTCTAAAAATAGGCTGAATTAAAGGCACAGATTTATGCATTCCTTGTGTATAGGTATGTTCAGAGATATATTCAGTTTCATTACTAGGAAGTATTATTTCTGAACCATATATTCAAAACATCTGCCATATTACTAGGCAACGTGCTTTCTTTACTTAATTGTTGCTGATACTTTTTTGTCCTTTCCTAATTGTTCTCTTGTATTCTTTGTTCTCTGACTATTTGCCTCCGTCTTGCCTGATCAGCATTTTGCTCAATTACCACTGTGGTAATAAGAGGGCTGATGCATCTAGTTTGCTTTGAGGCAATAATAATATATTCCAGACTGAGTCCTAACTGAAATTGGATTCCCCTGTTGGGCAGAAAATAAATGCCATGACACATCCCATGTGATTTTTAACAAATATTATCCATGATACAAGTACCCAAATTGTATTATTAAAAATGTTAACACCTGCTCCTGCATGGGCTATGTATTCTTTGCAGGTTTGTGTTTTGTTTCCGTTCTAGGTCCTCTGTTCTTTCATAAGGAGTCTCCACAGCCATGAATTTACAATAAGTTAAATTCCTTCTTTTTGTTACTACTTTGCGAATTCTGAAGTTGATAACTCCTGGGCGATCACCAGTAACTCTGCTTTCCCATACTGATCATTTTGATATATCTATTTTAAAAATCATTTCCATTTTTTACAGTTACTTCTGGAAAAAAATTAAGCATTGAATCATATTTTCCCAGAACCATTTATTTTACTTCATTATTTAACTCCTTCAGTATTATATTTTCTTCCTTCACTTACATTTATTCAATAGATTCTTAATTGCCGCAATCGAAAAAGAATTAAAAGTACTGCTTACAGTATCTGGAATCATATAGACCTATTCTCACCTAACAGCTGTGCATTTTTAGATAAATTACATAATCTTCCTATTCCTCTGGATTTTTACATATGAAAGAATTCACAAGGCTGCTAATAAGAATTAAAAGGAGTATACATGCTTTAGATTCCTTCAGTGCTTGGAGTGGTCCTCAGTATATAAACACTCTCAATAAATGCCATATTGTATGTACTGACACTGCTGTTATTCTTTCCCAACATCAATTAAAAAACAAAATTCCAGAGGTGACTAGGACTTCAAGAGAAACAAATTATCTGCATAAACAAAATCTTTTTGTCCATATTTGTAGACAGTTAACGTTAGGTTGTCTATCAGGAGCTCTTTAAAACTACAAATATAATTTACAATCCATAAGTTAATGTTTGCCAACCTTTAAGAACAGATTATTAGATGAATTATTCATTTGTTCTATATCAATAAAACTGTATTTATATCTTGTCCATTTCCTCAATTATAATACAAGCTCTATAAAGAATACCTGCTTTGTTTATTTCTGTATCCTCTATGCCTGGCATAGTCAGTAGCACATAGTGAACACCTAATAATTACTAGGTAAAAAATATAATATACATCTAAATATTTTCCTGCTAATGTATTTAAATATTTAACGATAAAACTGTTAATAGTAGTGATTTATGAAATATTTTTGTTACATAACATAATACTTTGTAATGGTTAACTAAAAGAAGTTATGTAAACACTATATTATCTCTAAACTTGATCTAAATTATCCATATTACAAAGGTTGAGGAAAGTATAATAATCATAGTCTCATTTTATTGTTGTTATTATTACTATTCCAATTGGAAAATTGTGTCTCTATTTCATTAATTTAAAAAGAATAAATGAGCAGAGAGGAATAAATAATCACAGTGGGCATTTCCAAGTAATCTAATTCTTATGAATCAGAGAAAATGAAGATCAGTTATAAATCCAAAATCTTTCTATGAAGTGTGGGTTGATTAGTCAATTCAGTTCAGACCATCAAAGATCTATAAGCATAGTGAGAGCTTCAACTACTGGTATTTGAAGATCAAATCAGTAAATGATAATATAAAAGTCAAGCCAATCTGAGAATATTAGACCGCCTCAGGTTGACATACCCTTTGAGAATTTGAGTATTTTTAAGAATATCTCAAGACAGAATAGGTTTATGGATGTTCCATGTACTGATACTCACAGAATACAATCAAGGGATAGAAGCAAAATAGGGGGGAAATGCAACCTAATTTTGCAAAATAATTGGACGATATTTTTGTTTTGTTGCTACAGCCTTAGAGACTATCTTCTGATTTTCTCCATGGGGAGGAAGTCTTGAGTTAATGGCTTGAAAATTGTTAAGCCTCTCAGGTGAATTTCAAGCCAGCCAATCCCCTTCATAACCACTTAGAAAACATGCCAATTTCAGTTGTTGGCAGTCATTTGTATGACCTGCCTCACTTAATATCACAGTAGGTTGGGAAAATATCCAACAAAGCACCACTTTGAGATAGAATTGAATACCTGCAACACAATCAAATTTAAAAGAAGAAGAAACTGGCCATGATTTGGAATGATTTTAACATAGACCAAAATATTGATTAAACATCTTGAAGCACTGATGCATATTATATCATTTGCCAATAACCTAAAAATATCTTCAATAAAATATATGCTTTCAAGTTAAATTTCCTCATAAGAAAATATAAAATTAATCTGATGCTAAAATTGGAAAGTCTTACTCAAATGAAAAATATGACTTCAGTATAAGAATAATCATAAGCACACATGTATTGAAATACTTGGTACATCTCCATTTTACTTAAATTGTATTACCTATTTTTATGGCCAGTAATGCTAGTTCTGGCCAAAATAGAAAATACTGAGGACTTCATTTTCTTTTAAAATAGAGTCATCATCCTATTTTTCTCTCTGGCACCAAATTCTTAAACAGATAATATACAATGAACCATCATTTGTTTCAGTCCTATCAATCTCTAACTGAGTTTGTAATTTCCGTGACCTCCAATTTGGCCACAAACCATGCTACCATTTTTCTAGTCTGAAAGAACTTCTATCTCTTCCAATGGCCTTTGTTTTATTTGATTAAGATGATTTTGTTTTCCCTTTGATTTCAGTTAACATTGTTGCTTTTCTGATAAGGAATAGTGTTTTTTATCTATAAGGAAATTAGTATTAAACTAAAATGTAGATGATGTTTATCTTCAATTGAGTAAATATTTTCTTAAATTTAATAATAATTTTTTTTTTTAAAATAAGCTTATTTTCCTCCATTCTCTCAAACTTCTAGGATCTGAACTTCGTTGAATAAAAAATGCATGCAATTATTGGTATATGTTACTACTTTAAAGACTGGATATTTTTCCCCTTGGTCTGTTTTCTTTTTTTGTAATAAAAGGATGTCATCCACATTGGCAAGGTTGTTTTTTTATATCTTTATCAAAATTTTATTTATTATTCAGAGGTGTTCAAACTTAAATATATTTATTAGTACCCTCTCTGCTACTCTGGTTCAGAAAAATATCTGGAGGGGTGCCTTGGTAGCTCAGTGGGTTAAGAGTCTGCCTTCTGCTTAGGGCATGAACTCGGAGTCTCTGGGATCCAGCCCAGAGTGAAACTCCCTACTCAGTGGGGAGTCTGCTCCTCCCTACTGCTTATGTTCTTTATCTCCTCTCTCTCTCTCTCTCTCTTTTTCTCTCAAATAAATAAATAAATAAATAAATAAATAAATAAATAAATATCTTTTTTAGAAAAGAAAAGAAGTATCTGGAGTTAAGAAGCTCATTTCTGAGGTTTTCAAGTAAATGTATGAATTGCATATATAGCACAATTTTGTAATTGTAACATCATGAACATTTCATCAGTAGTCTCACATTTCATTTAAAAATATAGGATTTAATCAATAGCTTTAAAATCCCTTCCATTAACTCTCAGAGACCATTTCTAGCATTCAAAATGCAATTCTCCTCAGTATTTTAAAATAATTTCTATCCACTGCATCTGCTCTTTAATCTTGAAATTGCAATAAATTCAGTGCATCTAATATCACAAAATAAAATGTTGTACCATAAGAGAGATATCTTCAATTGTCTCTTAGAGATTTTTACTTCATCTATTTCTTTCCCATTTTTAAACTTCACTCTTTCTATTTAATCACAACTGTTTATTAACCAGGAAAATAAGATCATATATATATAGGTTTATTGTATGTGTTATTAAATTACAACTATCAAGCCAGTATTTCTAAAATATGTTCCACGAAATCCTGGTTCCTCAAGTAACAGCGGGTATCATTTGTAATCATGTCTGTAAAATTTTCCTGTGTAGAAATTCAAATAAATCTAAAATTCAGAATCTTAATGCTAGGAATACTCTGTGCTATACTTCCTCAACATTTTTATAACAGATTAAATTTTCTAGGAGCATCTTTCAAATAAAGAACTCCACGGAATGCTCTTTAGGAAAAGGTAATCTAAGTAAACAGATTTTCTTTTGTATTCTCTGCCACAGAAAAAGTAAAACTAGTATGGTAATTAGCTATCTCTACTGGTACCTACCCCCATGGTTGGGTTGAGATGCTTTGTTTAATTTCTATTACCAAATTTTCTATTTTGTAATATGTTCAACTTATAATATGTGCAATTCTTAAATAATTTTGGTGCAAATAATTTGTTAATTCATTTTCTCCTACAAACTAGCACATTTTATTCATTTTTATGTTGGGCCACGACATAGCTGGTAAACATTATTTGATCACACTCTTAATCTATATTAATAGATTATATTAATCTAGATATATTAATATTAATCTTAATAGATATATTAATAGATATATTAATATATAGATATATTAATCTTCTCTGTTTTCTATGCCAGAAGTCTGAGATTTCAATATCAGGGCATGTATCTTATTGTCATTGTATATGTCACAACAGCCCAGTGTTTGTAACACTCAATGAACTTTGAAGGAAAGTAGAATGTTTTTAAAATAAAAATAAAATTTCTAACATGTTTTTCTGGGTATTATCTAATATGTTTAATTGAATCTCTTTCCTTTTAAAGAATTAATGGTATAAATCATCCAAAATATTTGAAAATGCATTCTAATGTCAAATTTTGTATTTAATGATGTATGTAATTTTTTCCAGGCAAACTTTGACTTTACACCTCAAACTTTGTGTCACCAGATGTTTCTAATTGACTATTGGTTACTTCCTCCTGAATAGTTTTCTTCTTTCAACTTTACATTTGCATTGAGAGAGAATGAAAAACATGGTGATTACTGTACAGCAAATTAAGTTCTACAATGGCCTAATTAGAATGGCAAATTATTCCATTCTTTCCCTAGAATATTCCCATCACATCCAGTGAAAAACGTACAAAACAAATGAGGCATTGAAAAGTCTTACTTAATTTTATACCTTTTAGGAGGAACTGTAATTGGAAAAGAGAAAATACTAAAATTTAGAAAAATTTAAAATTAACATAAAGCTAAATGATATGAAGTTAAATGTTTAAAAATTTTTTAAAAATTTCCAACTATCTGCACAAACCATCTATTTCATAACATGCCTAAAATTTGGACACTCATTAAAATTTCACCCCACAGCTCATTCTTATTGGAAGAATCTCATCTGCATGGTGATTTTTAATTTTCTTTGCATTTATTTATTTATTTATTTTTTAATGTGTTTTTTTTTTTTTTTGTTTTGTTTTTTTTTTTTTTTTTTATTTATGATAGTCACACATAGAGAGAGAGAAAGAGAGGCAGAGAGAGAAGCAGGCTCCATGCACCGGGAGCCCGACGTGGGATTCGATCCCAGGTCTCCAGGATCGCGCCCTGGACCAAAGGCAGGCGCCAAACCGCTGCGCCACCCAGGGATCCCCTTTTCTTTGCATTTAAATAAATAAAATAAACATACATAGATTATGATGTAAACAAATACTATAGAAGTATATTTAACAAGATGTGTTTTAAAACAAATTTGTAACAGCATATACATGCTGTGTTAACACATGAAATAAAAAGATCTAGTGTGTGAATGAAAAGCTACTATAATTTTATTCTATTTTTTCTAGTTTTCACTTTTTTATTTTTTATTTAGTGTGAACCAAATAACTACTGTAATTTTATTCTATTTTTCTGGGGTTTTTAGTTTTATTAAAATTATATTCATTTAAGAAGTACAACAAATTGGTTTTATATATGTATATATTGGGAAATGATCATGACAAATTTACTTAATGCCTATGATTTCATTTAGTTCTATATTTTTTCTTGAAATGAGAATTTTTTTTAAAGATTTCATTTATCTATTATGAGAGACAGAGAGAAAGAGAGAAGAGACACAGGCAGAGGGTGAAGCAGGCCCCATGCAAGAGCCTGACATGGGACTCAATCCCAGGACTCTAGGATCACGCCCTGGGCCGAAGGCAGGCACTAAACCGCTGAGCCACCCAGGGATCCCCAAGATGAGAATTTTTAATATTTCTCTTAGCAACTTTCAAATATACAATACAGTGTTGTTAACTATAATCACTATGCTATACATTCCTGTAATTTTAAAGTACTAAGTAAAGTATTAAGCATTTTAGGAGATCTGCAACTCAAATTTATATAAATGTATATAGTATGATTTTTTGGGGGGTGACAATATCATAAATACTACTAATACTAGAATGTAGGGAACTTATAAATTTCCTCATTCAGGTTTATGAGAATACTTTTATTCTCTGCATGGAATAAAATAGAAATCTAATCAGCTATGATCATACCAGAGTCCAAGAATGATCTGTACTTTAGTCAGAATTACTAAATGTCTCCTCTATCACCGTCATTTTTTCACTTGTTTAGGGAGCACTTATTATCTCCATCTCCACAGTGAAGAATTTAGATTAGGTGTTTTCTATAGTTTTCCTAGTTTTAAATTATTCCATTTCTATGCCTGTGAAAATATGAATTAAGGTAAGAAATACGGATTATTAGCCAATAAAGAGCTCCAGAAAGAGAAAACAGAGTAAAAAAAGAGAAAGGAATCACCAGTTAAATCCAAAGCTGATGCATGTGATTTTTACTAATGGCATATATCATTCTATATAATAGGGAAAAATATACTCCTATAATGGCACATTATTTTAAAATTTCAGAAAATTGAAAGTCAAAAATTCTACATGTTCTACGGCAAAATTCTACAATTGAAAATCAAAAATTCTACATGTTCTACAGGCAAAAATTGGTTGCATACAAATGTAGCAATATTTACATATAAATCCTTAATCATGAAATTACTAATATTCTGTTATATGTTTAATTAGAAACATGAATCAGGCATCATGAGTGCATTTGTGTTATAGAGACTGGGGAGAAATGGAAGCTAAATCATCGTCCTCCAGAGCATAAAGTTACTAGTCAATGTCTCAAATTGAAAAATTAAGAAGTAGAAAAGCAATCATATTAATTTGAGATATAGTAGTTAAACAACAACATCAAAGAATTAGCTAAGAGAGCTTGCAATGTTTATCTCAAGGAAGACAAGAGAGGAAAAAGAAACTTCTAGAACTATGTGATTCTTTGTATGAATGCTTATAATTTAATTTTAGAAAAAGAATAAACAAAATATATTCAGAATACTGATCCACAAATTAAAGCCAGAATTGTATCTCTAAACATCTAACTCTGTTTATTATATCAGTGTTTGTAATATTATAGCTGGTAAATAACCGAAATTTACATATTAAGAGAAAATTTTCATGAAATATGTTGCATACATACAATGGAACATATATACTCATTAAATATTTGGAAGAGTTTTATAATTATGAAAATGCTTCTAAGTTAGCATTAAGTGAAGAATGAGATGCAATTCAGTTTTGCATATAATTGGAAAGACATTCATTAAAATATAGTTATCTTTGGAAAGTAAGACTCGTGGTTTTATTTTCCCCCTCTAAATTTTAAGTATTTTCACAATATTTTATAATAATATTTATTTTATTTATAAAATCTTAAAAAGTTAAAAACTTATAAAACTATGACTACAGATTTTCCATGAGACTGTATAATGTTCACTAAATTTTCAAATTCAATCAAAACAGCAAAGGAAATTTGAACTTATGAACCTAATATAAATGGCAATATGCTTATTATTTTTCCTATTTAATTTAAGTGAAGAAGTTTCTCAAGTTTATATAGAGTTTATAGCTTTCCCCAGAAACAGATTTTGGGGTGAGGGATTATATCTTGCCAACAGGAACTTTCCTTTATTAATTAGTTATTGTCACAGATTGTTAACATAGTCAGAATTCTTTTTTTTTTTTTTTTTTTTTTTTTTTTGCTCCTTTTTATAAGATTTTCTTTCTTTACTTGACAGAGAGAAAGAGTGTGTGCACAACAGGGGGAGCGGGAGAGGAAGAAGCAGGCTTCCCACTAAGCAGGGAGCCCAATGAGGAGCTGGATTCCAGGACCCTAGGATCCTGACCTGAGCAGAAGGCAAATGCTTAACTGACTGAGTCCTTCAGATGACCCCCCCTTTTTTGCTACTTTAGATGACAGCTTATAGTTCTTTCTTTCACATCTTTTTCAATGCCCAAAAAGATGAAGGTATAATTTTTCTGCAAATGCATTCCCAGTTATAAATCTGATTTGAACACAAGAATGCATATAGTCATATACTTGCTAAGCCAAAGGTATAATAGGAATGCACAAAGGCAACACAAATAATTTATGTCTACATGATGCCACCATTTCAAGGAGAAAATTGGAAAGCAACCAATCAGTAGTCTCTGGCGTGTGAGTTTTGTCACTAAGCTACTTGCCTGATGTTTTAACTGAATTACTAAATGAGGTCATTTATTGCTCTAACATTAGGAGATTGAATTGACTATACATTGCTTAGTAAAGATATGTTTCCAAGCACTAAAAATTCTCAACTTTTTGCAGTTCTCTACATATGAAAAGCAAATATATTATCAGTAAGTCCTTTCTGAGGGCAAACAGTATGACCAGCTCTGTGTTGAGTATAGTAGAGGCTTAGATAAAGGACTTTATATAGCTTGGTAGGCATAACTCTAACATTTGTATAATATGTAACATGGAGAAATCCATAACATGCAATTGTAGAAATTTGTAGGAGAGACCATATAAATGCTGGGGGAGGAAGTATGCAAGTATTCAAGAAAAGGTTTATATTCTAGATGTTAGCATTTCAACACAAATTCTTCTGAATTTCCATCAAAATTCTAAAAAGGTAATTATGTTTCTACTGCATAATGTGCTATCTTTCATAGTTTTTAATATATATATATGAGAAGAATGCAGATTCATGCATAGATTTACTATTTTTAGAGGAGCAAAGATGGAATATGGAGCTTAAATGCATAAAACTACGATGATAAAACTGCTGACTAAAATCATAAAATACCAATATATGCAGGTGACACAAATTTTCCACTTAATAAATTGCCCATAGGAAATCACAATAAAAAACTTGTGGTCTTATGGTATAGTACAGTGAGTATTCAAATGTATATTTCTATTTACCATGCTATTTTACTGCTAATTTATTTCCAAAGAGTGTATCTGGTATGTCTTTCCTTAACAGAGTTATTGAAGGCAAGGTTATTAAAAGTGATAATCAATTATCACATTAGTTTCACTTAACTGAATCTGTCATCATATTGAATATTTTTGGTAGAGCATTTGATTGTAATTTTTCTCCCTGTTTCCCTCATTCAGTTTAATTCAGTGAATGTAGTAAAGACCTAACCCCTCTTCTCTGTGAGAGTGTCATACTGTCAACAAAAATGCTACTAAGCCCAAAGGGAAAAAAAGTATTTTGATATAGTGACTGACATATTCATTGGTAATAAAGGACTTTTCTTGTCATCCAAGGTTCATCTTAATATGTACTGTGATTTTTTTTTTTTTGCAGTATCACTACTACTTAGAGATAAAAAGAACAATTCAGAAACACAGAAAAAAATATTCCACTATTTTGCCTTTCCTCAGAGGTCACTGATGGAAATGTCAGAGTTGGTGAATAGTCGTTTTGCCTCTGTTTATATACATGTGGTCATAGCCAATCCTTCTGAAGCTGTAATTCTCTCACACACCATCAATTTTTGCCCAAGATAGAATATAGAATACTACAACTGCAAAATGTGTTTCTACAAAAACATGAGAAGAGATATTTTATTTTCAAAGCTATGAGTTGAAATCAATGCTAGAAGTGGAATCTATGAAAGTGGGTATCATTTTTTTTTGTTTTAAATAATTTAAAATATATAATGCTTAATCACAATATCAGAAATCTTAATATATACCATATATATATTAGTATTTCTGATATTGTGACTAAGCATTATATATATATATATATACCATAATTCCTAATATATATACCTCCTATCTCACCCCAGAGTTACCAGTGCTTACAGTCTAGCTCATGTTCTTCTTTCCCAAGTCAATGAAAATGCTATTTGTCTTAACCAATAAAATCAGGGTTCCCAATAACACAATGGATAATGTCATTAGAGAGTTATTCCTTGGATATGTCAACATCTTTTCAATAAATATTTATTGAAAATCTACTGTATGTGAAGCACTATGATACAGATTTGAGAGACACTTTTAAGCAGTCCTTACACAAATTTCCTGTGGTGGGGCTAATACCTTATGTCTTTAGGGTATACCATCTTCGAGAATATTGGCAGAGCACAAGGACCATAAGTGTGATTCAGTTCTCAGGTACCAGTTAGGGGAGTGAGTTAAAAAGGGAAAATAAAAGGGTAATGAGTACACTACTAGTTATAAAGTTGAATCTCCTTTAACACTTTGCATAAATAGTACACGAATGCTCTCTGAATGAACAACTTATCATAGGACAGTAGACTTATGGGAGTACAGAAGCAGAGAGAGGGTGATCTGAGCTGTAAATTTTAGAGCTCAAGACTTAAACAGTGGCACCGTTTAGTTGATAATATCCATGCAGTTATCTCTAAGCTAGAGATAAAAGATTAATAATAAAGTTGAGAAGGTGGTCTCAGATGCTGGTTGAATCATCAACATAATTTAATCAAGATGAGGGTATCAGTAAGAGAAAGTTCAACATGATGAACTAGGTGGCAATGTTGTAGAGTTCCGAATTACGAAAGAGTAGCTTGAAGGCAAACAGAAAATGACTAAAACAATAAGGGGAAAAAAGATGTTTCATGAAGTTTAAAGGAATGTGGTAGCCCTAAAAGGCATAAGAAAGTATTGTTTCTGAAATTAAGGTAAACACACACACACACACACACACACACACACACACAACACGCACATATATATAATGTGTATATATACAAGTGTATATATATTCATATTCTTTATCATATATGTTTTCACATGTGCTATATTATTCCATCATCAGAACAAACCAGGGGAACAGGAAATATAGAATGTTTTGAGTGGACAACATCTTTGAAAATGTACAATCCGTTATTTAACAATGTTATATAAGTGACCAGGCTAAAAGCCAGTGGTTTGCAACAAAAAGCATATATACGTGGTCTATAGGTAACCATGGCTTGCCTGATCTAGACTGGACTCAGCTGTGTTTTTCTGTCTTCAGGCTGTGGTTTGTCTGGGCTTTAGCTTCAGGCTGCAAGTGGAATTCAAGATTTCTCCACCTGCATGTTGCTGGGAAGAGTCCAAGTTGAAGAGAAACAATTACCTAAAGCATGTTCTTCTCATGACAGCTGATGTAAACTGAGCAAGCACATATAAGGCCCCTGCAGATGTCACTTTCTCATTCTTTTGGCCTAAAGCAAGTTATATGAACAAGCCAAGCATATACAATAGGAGTGGTGAAAAAGGACATTTGACAATAACCCAAACTATCGCAGGAAAAATACAGGGCCCCCTTAAGAGAATAAATTGAGGGAGTGTCTAAGAAAAGATATCAAAGGTCAAAAAAAAATCTTCCCCTCAACTTTTCCAGTAAATTAAATACTATAAATACAGGTCTGCTCTCTTACTCTTCGCTTCTCTCCCTTCGATGCATCATTCCTGTATACCTCCTATCTCACCCCAGAGTTACTAATGCTTACAGTCTAGCTCATGTTCTTCTTTTCTAAGTCAATATACATGTTTTTTTTTGTCTTAACCAATATAACCAGGGTTCCCAATAACACAATGGATAGTGTCATAGAAGGGACGTCAGAATCCACACACAGCTGATGAGATGGTACAGTAATTATTTTACAGCTTGTAATCGCAGATGGCTGTATTATGGGATATTGAGAAATTCCAGGGAAGCAGGTAAAATAACAATTGGTTTTCATACAAAGTCTCTCAAAGTTGCATTCTCAACATAAGCTGCAAGTGTCCTCCTCAGATAGTGTGACGGACTACAAAATGCTGCAATCTAATTATAGCAGAAAAGCTAAAAAAAGTTATTTGTACGTTGATGCAATTTAAATTTTAAAAAATGAATAAAATGAGTAAGCAATCCCAATTTGTAAAGACTAGGTTTCAGTAATATTACGAAGGATTGTCCAGCATAATTTGGGGAACATGTGTGGACAGGGAAATTACTTCTTCAGGGTAGATAGAATAATGAATACATAATATTCCATATTTGGGATATATCACTATTTGGTTATCCAATGATTGTATAGATGGTTTTCAGTTATGGATATTGTGAATAAAAAAGTTTTAAACATGATAAGTCTTTGTGTGGACATATATTTTAAGATCTTGTGGAATGAAACTAGTAGATAGTGGGGTTGATGTATTTTATAAACTCATGAAAAGTTGCCAAATAATTCTCCAAGTATTTTTACTATTTCACTCCACCACCAGTAATATATGAAATTTCCAGTTGCTTCACATCTTGACCTCATTTGGTTTTATCATTCTTCTTTATTTTAAGCTATTCTAGCATGTGTAGAGTATATAGTGGCTTTAATTTGCACATCCCAGGTGAGTACGATAAAAACTTTTCCTGAGTGTTTGAAGGATCTATTCAAGTCTTTTGATAATTTTTATTGGATTCCTCACTGGACTTTTTGTTTTGTTCTATTCTTTATATATTCTGTTAACAAGACTATTGAGGCTACCTGTGGCTACTGAGTACTCAAAATGTGACTGAGGTAACCAATTTTTAATTTTATTTTTATGAATTTAAATTTAAAATAACCACATGTGGCTAGGGGCTTCTCTATTGGACAGAACAGATCTGGAAAGTGTATTCTATCTCACTGATCTCTTTGTCTAATCTAGGTAAATCACATTCATTATTATAAGTCTTGAATACAAGTGGTACACTTTCTATAATTTTTTTAAGACTGCTTAGGCTATTCTATAACTTGGTGTTTCCATATAAATAGTAGAATCATTTATTTCATCAAAAGAGCCTGGTGGAATTAATAAAGACATTGTACAGAACTATTGATTATTTAAGAGAAAAATTGACATCCTAGCAGCACTGAATCTCCCAATGTATGAGAATGGTATTTTAAAATTCAGTATCCAGGGATCCCAGGGTGGCGCAGCGGTTTGGCACCTGCCTTTGGTCCAGGGCGCGATTCTGGAGATCCGGGATCGAATCCCATGTCGGGCTCCCGGTGCATGGAGCCTGCTTCTCCCTCTGCCTATGTCTCTGCCTCTCTCTCTCTCTCTCTCTCTCTCTCTGTGACTATCATAAATGAAAAAAATAATAAAAAATAAATAAATAAAAGTAAGAAAAAAAAGAAAAAAATTTAAAATTCAGTATCCAGTTGTTTTTTGGTAGTTTAGAGAAATACAACTGATTACTGCACATTCACCTTGAATTCTGTGACCATGTTAACTTTACTTCTTTGTTCTCGTAACTGGTTATAAAATCCCTAGTATTTTCTATCTCCATAATGAGGCTGTTTGCAAGTAGAGTTGTATTACTTTCTTTCTAATGTCTTATAACCCTATGGGTTTTTAATGCACAATCAGACTCCCAAACTTGAAGACTTACTTATCTGATTATGTTGCACTGCATAAGATCTCCAGTATGACAATGATTTAAATTTTTAGAACAAATATTTTTATTTCTAATCTTAGGCAAAAAGCAATCATTATTTAATATTTGAATATTCTGTTAGCTAGAAGTATTTTATACTTGAGGAACATCCACTTTATTCCCAGCTTGAGAAGGGTGTTTAGTTTTGTCAAAGGATTTTTATGCATCTGCTGATATGGAAAATTGAATGGATTGATTTTGAAATATTAAGTCAATCTTGGATTTCTGGAATAAACTCGACTTGATTGTGCTGGGTCACAGTAAAGGTAATAAATGTCTTCATTTCTAAAAGGACATTGTTGGCTTAAGGACTATTTTATCTAACATTAATATAGCTAAGCCGAGTTACTAATAGCTATTAGTCTCATATTTCTGTTTTCTAAACTTTTATTTTCTTTACCTTTAGATGTTTTTCTTGTTATATTTTAAATTTCTTTTTAAAATAAATATATCGATATTTGCCTTTTAACTGGTGAATTTAGTCGATTTACATTTATTTTTTTAATTTACATTTATTTTAAAGATTAACCCATATGTAACTGTTCTATCATAGAAGTTTATCATTTCAATATATCCCACTTTCCCTACCTTAAAAATATTTCTTTCCTACTATTCTTCTAAAAGGATATCTGTATTTCCCTCAACTCTGATACTATTTTTCTATTCCATAATACCAACCCATCCTGTTAAGACCATGTACACTTTCATTTGAGTTTTTATGAATATATTTGTTTACCCTTTTTATGTTTATATATATGTACTTCTACGCATACAAGTATTTGATGGTATAATATAAATATAGCATATATTTAAAGATTATAATAAATATATTTGATTATATTTTTACAAAGTAAATCTGGTAGCTCCCTTGAGTATGCATTTTTCCACTTTTAATTACTTTGTTTAAAATTTCTCATTAAAAATATGTGTGGTGACTTTTCTGAGGCATCATATGTATAAAAATATTTAAAGAGGGTATTTTTTTTATCATGCCATAATATTCAATAAAACTTCACCTGGATATTGAATCCTATGTTCTGAGATTTTTTTCAACATTTTGAAAACATAGTCTCAAGGCTTTACTGAATTCAGTACTAAAGTTAAAAAATTTTATGTGAATCCAATTTTTTTCTTTTGTATGATCTACTCTTTCTCCTTATAGCTATCAGATATTTTCCTCTTTCTCTAATAATATATTATATAATTAGTGTAGGCTTTTTCCTAAACTCTCTTCTTTGACCCTTCATTAGATTTCTTTAACATGAGGTCTTCCTTGGTTTTTCAAACTAATTAACGATGTTTACTGGACACGTTAACTAAGACTCTTGTCTCAAATGTTCTACCATCCAATTAAAATTCTAAAATGAGCTCCAAGTTATAGACATCAAACTACAATAAAGACTGAAATAGGTTAAGTAGATTAAGAAGCACAAACTTCTATTTATAAAATAAATAAGTCATGGAGATGAAAAGTAAAGCATAAGAAGGAATATAGTCAGTAATATTTTAATAACATTGTATGATAACAAACGGTAACTACACTTACTGTGGTGGACATAGAATAATGTGATAGAATTCTCAAAATGACTATGCTGTACACCTGAAACTAATATGACATTTTATGCTGACTATAATTAAATATAAAGAACTTTGTACCAATATTCTTAGACTTATTAATGTAACAATGGTTTTTATTTGCATTAAATACTAATTTTTAAAAATGTTTCTGATAATTGTCATGAAGACACACTCAGTGAAATCTGTAGTACCCAACTTAGAGCAATTATCAAAGAATATTCTTCACATGTATTTTCCAGATACTCCAATAAAGACTATAGATACCAAAAGTTTGCCAAATAGAGTGTTAAGTTATTCAAACACATCATTTTCAAGGACTTACAAAGCTAGTAGCAGATGGATATGCACGTGTGTATTGATAGCTTTTTTATGTGTGAATTATTTCTTAGATGTAACTCTTCTTATTTCATGTTATCATAAAAATGTAGAAGGGCATCTGGGTAGCTCAGTCAGTTAAGCATTCAACTCTTGATTTTGGTTCATGTCACAATCTGAGTCCTGAGATCCAGCCCTGCTCTGGGCTCCTTGCTCGGTGCAGTCTTCTTGAGATTCTCTCCACCTCCCTCTGCCACAATCCCTCTCAAAAAAATAAAAAATAAAATCTTTAAAAAACATTGAATTTGACAGGTACTCATATCAAAAACCATGTTTTATGAACAAAAATAATTTCTTTAATATCCAAAAAACTAAGAAATATACTCAGAAACTGTCACAAGAGGAGCCTATGGAGTCATCGTGACTAAACATATGATGTGGTATACAGGTTGGGATCCTAGAACTGAAAAATGACATTAGGTAAAAATTAATAAAATATAAAAAAGTATATATTTAGTGAATAATAATGTATCTATATCTGTTCATACATTATAGCAAATGCACTATATTAATGCAAGTTGTTAAAAATAGGGGAAAATGAGAAAGAGAGGAAGGTGGTGGCAGAGTAAAGGGACCCCTAGGCTTGCTTTGTCCCAAGAACACAACTAGATAATTATCAAATCATCCTAAATACCCAGAATTGACCTGAAAACTGAGAGAACAAACTCTACAACTAAAGGGAGAGAAGAGGCCACACCGAAGAAACAAAACCGTGGTGAGAAAAGGATCACAAATGCTATAGAGGGGAGGGAGGCAAGGGCATGGAGAAAAGAGAGAGAGAGAGAGAGAGAGAGAGAGGAGCACATAGGGAAACACAAAAGGAGAATGGTTCACCAAAGCCATTGGCATGGAAAATGAGAGGGGCAGAATTTTATGAGTTCTGGCAATGAGGAGCTTAAAGCTTGGTTTTATAGGTCAGAAGGTTTGGCTGTGATAGTCAAGAAGGCACTGTGCTGCTCCTGCAGAGAAGGCAGGCAAACAACTCGGGGACAGGCGGCATAAAAACAGCAAAATGAAAAATGACTGGGGCACACAGTGAGGAGATTATTTGCTCTTCTCCAGCAAGGCCCTATGAGGCAACATTCTCAGAAACGCCCCTCCAGGAACAAAGGACCTGGCTGGTGCCATCTCCCTCCCCTGTCCTTCAGTATAAACGCAGAGCCACCAGTGGGAAGCAGCACAGTGCCTGTGCTGGCAGCCTATTTGAATACAAGAAGCTCCACTCCTCACGGCTCAGGTGGGACTACAAGCTTGCCTCATTTCCAGTGTGGTGGGCTCCTCACACAGACGAACAGCACAAACCCCTGTCCACATCATCTCCCAACCAGAGAGTTCTGCAGAGCCCTACTTCTAGTAGAGGTGGTGACAGGTCTCCTTCACAAGCAGACCAGAGCACACCTAGATAAAACTTGCCACATTCAGGCCAAGCACCAAAATACTATATGCTATACTAACAGACTGGATAATCTGGAAAAAATGAATAAATTCCTAGAAGCATAGAAACTATCAAACCTGAAACAGAAAGAAATAGAAAACTTGAACAGACTGATAACTAGCAAAGAAATTAAATCAGAAATTAAGTTCCCCCAAAAATAAAGGTTCAGGGCCAGATGGCTTCACAGGTAATTCAACCAAAGATTAAAAGAAGAATTAATACCTAGTCTTCTCAAACAATTCCAAAAAAGAAAAAAAAACAACAGAAAGGAAGGGAAACTTCCAAATTCATTCCATGAATTCATTCCATGAGGCCAGTATCATCATGATACCAAAACCAGATAAAGACACCACTTAAAAAGAGAACTATGGCCAATATCCCTGGCGAACACAAATGCAAACATTCTCAAAAAAATACTAGCAAACAGAATCTAAAAATACATTAAAAAATTTGTTCATCACGGTCAAATGGGATTTATTACTAAATTGCAAGGGTGGTTCAATATTAGCAAGTCAATCGGCATGATGCATCACATTAAAAGAAGGGATACGAAGCACATGATCATTTCAATAGATGAAGAAAAAGCATCTGACAAACTATAACATCTATTAATGATAAAAATCTCAACAAAGTAAAAGTTTAGAGGGAACATACCTCAACAAAATAATGGTCATAAATGAAAAACTCACAGAGGACTTCATATTCAATGGGGAAAAAACTGAGAGCTTTTCCTCTACAGTCAGGAACAAGACATTGTTGTCCACTGGTATTTAATAGTACTGGAAGTCCTAGCCTCAGCAATCAGAAAATGGAAAGAAATAAAAGTCAGCCAAATTGCCAAGGAAGAAGTAAAACTTTCACTATTTGCAGATGACATGATGCTATATATATAGAAAACCCAAAGGACTCCACCTTTGGGTTGATATACGAGTCAGTTAAATAACAGGATACAAAGTCAATGTATAGAAATTAGTTGCATTTCTATACACCAATAATGAAGCAGCAGAAAGAGAAATTAAGGAATCAATCCCATCACTATTGTATCAAAAGCAGTAAGATATCTAAAAATAAACCTAACCAAAGAGGTGAAAGACCTGTATTCTGATAACTATAAAACACTAATGAATGAAATTAAAGATGATACAAAAATATGGAAAGTCATTCCATATTCATGGATTAGAAGAACAAATACTGTTACAGTGTCTGTACTACCCAAAGCAATCTACATGTAATCCCCCTATTAACAAACCAACAGGATTTTTCACAGAGCTAGAACAAACCATCCTAAAATATGTATGGAACCACAAATACTCCAGATAGCAAAAGCAGTCTTGAAGAAAGAAAAGCAAAGCTGGAGGCATCATAATTCCACACTTCAAGTTATATGACAAAACTGTAATAATCAAAACAGTATGATACTAACGCGAAATAGACACATGGATCAATAGAACAGATTTTAAAAACCCGGAAATGAACCCACAACTATACAGTCTAATGTTCTACAAAGCAAAAAAGAATATCCAATGGAAAAAAGACAGTCTCTTCAACAAATGGTGTTTGGAAAACTGGACAGCAACATATAACTTTACCAATTTCTTACTCAGACCAAAAATAAATTCAAAATGGATTAAAAACAAACAAACAAGAACAACAACAAAAAAAGGATTAAAGACCTAAATGTGAGATCTGAAACCATAAAAATCCTAGAAGAAAACACTGACAGTAACCTGTATGACATTAGCCATAGCAACTTCTTTCTAGATATGTCTTCTGAAGCAAGGGAAATAAAAGAAAAAAAAATATTGGGAGTACATCAAAATAAAAAGTTTCTGGACAGTTAAGGAAACAACAAAACTGAAAGGCAACTTACAGAATGGGAGAAGATATTTGCAAATGACATATCTAATAAAGGGTTTGTATCCACAATATATGAAAAATATATACACTACCTCAAAAAATGAATAATCCAATTAAAAATGGACAGAAGACATGAACAGACATTTTCTAAAGAATACAGATGGCCAACAGAAACATGCTCAACATCACTTATCATCAGGGAAATGCAAATCAAAACTATAATGGGATATCACCTCACACCTGTCAGAATGGCTAAGATCAACGGCACAAAAAACAACGGGTGTTGGCGAGGATGTGGTCAAAGGGGAATTAAGAAAGGTAACTTTTTTTCTTTACATTAGACTATTTTAGTCTACTACAAAATCATTTAGCATGTTATAAAATGTAATTTACTAAATGGGCCTTGGCTGCCCAGAGTTATTCCTTTATTTATTTATTATGATTTTTAAAGATATCTAATCCTGAAAGTGAATAGCTTATACTAATTATCAAGATAATTATTCCCATTAACTGTATCAACCGAAAAATGGATTTAACTAATCAAAATAAAGGTACAATAAAAATACAAACCAAATCATAGCAAATTTCCCAGTGCCTTGGTTACTATGGCCTTCACTGCTTGTGGAAAACTGCAAAGCAATTAAGGACCATAGTTGCTCATATATAACATGGTTGTAAATATCAATGGAGTCACGTTTTCATAAAGCTAGAAGCAACACTGACAAAATCTATGAAAATCTACATTTCTGATGTCAAAGTCTCTTTCCAATTATCTTTCTTGATTTTTTTGAGGTATGATTGACAAATAAACTTGTATGTATTTAAAGCATATATCATGATGATCTGATATGTGCATACATTGTAAAATGATTATCAAAAATTAATTAACATATCCATCACCTAACATAGTTGTTTTTTGTTTGTTTTGGTGAGAAGGCTTAGTATCTACTTTCTCAGAAAATTCCAAATATACAGGGCAGCCTGGGTGGTTCAGTGGTTTAGCTCCTGCCTGACTTTGGCCCGGAGTGTGATCCTGGAGACCCGGGATCGAGTCCCATATTGGGCTTTCTGCATGGAGCCTGCTTCTCCCTCTGCCTGTGTCTCTGCCTCTCTCTCTCTCTCTCTCTCTCTCTCTCCCTCTCTCTGTGTCTCATGAATAAATAAATAAAATCTTTAAAAAAAATAATTTCAAACATGCAATACAGTACCATTAATTATAGTCATATTATATATATATATATATAACTAGATCCTCAGAACTTACTCATCTTATATATGAAAATTTATGTCCTTTGACCAACATGTCCCTGTCAACCCCACCCTCCAAAGCCCCTGGCAAAATCTCTCTCCAGTTTACTTCCTTGATTTCTGACTTTCTACTGGTTCACTCTGTTCCACAGTCACTGATCTCTTAGGTTCCATAACGTACATGGCCTCTAATCCCAAGTCTGCCCTGGTATGTTTTCTTAAACATGCTATATAGATACAACAGAAAATGTAGCTGTTTTTTAAACTCCTTCAGTGAAAGTATAGAAACTTCTAATTTTGAGGAAAGTCACTTTGTAACTAAGGTATAAAGGTCATCTACTTGGCTAAGATTGTGAACCAGAGTAGACCTGAGGAGTCTTTTGAGGGTCACACACAGACACACAAATAAGAAAGTAAAGTATATGAATATGTATATGAAGGACCACATTGTGAATTTATGAATACATTATAGGAACTTAGACTAATGTCTTTAAAATGACCTTATTGACACTTCTAGCCTAAAAATAGTCATATCACCTTTCCTAATCTGACTTGCAGAAAATATCCAAAAACAGCCTCAAGCAAGGAACAGTTTCAATGGTCATGATTTTCTTTAACATATTGGTGTGTATGCCTCTAGCCAGCTCTGAACATAAATACTTCAGTTTACACTGGAGAACAGTTTTACTGGATGGCTATGGGCAATTTCTATGCATATGCATAGAAAAGTATTCTTATGCATTTTAAGCCAGAGAATCCCTAATCCCAAAGAATTTACACCCTCTGGTAAATGTTTTATTCATGTTAAAATATTTAAGAATGGTGTGATGTTATTATTTCTATTCTTCTGTCATTCCATGCACTAACATTCACTTGAACTTTATTTTTCTTAACAACAATCTCAACAGTGATGTCAGAGTGCACATATAGAACTATCATGTTTTTTTTTCTAATTATATTACCATTCCTAGCACAAAATCTGCCTGACTCTCCAGAATGTTCCTTCTTAGTGATGACTGCTATTATATGTCATGTCATCTCTTTTAAAGTTGTCCCTCAATAGTGACTTACCCAGCATATTTCACTGATAGTTTGCATTTGTACTGAGACTATGAGCTTGTTATTTTAGCTCTGTCATTTTAGTAAGGTTGCCAATGTTTGCAATAAGCCTTCATGTATGTATAAAATTAAATTCCATGTATTGGTCAATTCCTACCCTGATTTCCTCAACAGATTTCCATTATTTTTCTTTTCTAATTGGGCTAGGTAATCCCTATTAGTTATGAAAAGAATCATAACTTTAAACCCAATCATTTTTAGAAAAAAAAAGCTTAAAAACTTAATTTAAATTGGCAAAGAATCAAAATATAATTAATATTTGGTTGTGTGTGAACAAAGATATACATATATTGGTTAATATTTCACAGAATCACAAAATGTCAGGTTTAGGGAACACCTCATATTTAAGCTGATACAATCACCTACAGCATGTTTGTATTTTTATAACCTCTTAGTAAATAGTATCTAAAGCTATAATGAATTTGGGCCTAAGCATTCTCATTCAAAATGAAAGAGAATTTTCTTGGGTTTCCCGTGGTACACCCTTAGCAAACAACATAGAACCTACAAAAAAAATGAGCATCTTTGTGCTTTATAGCATGAGGATACTCTAGGATAGAAACTTTATAATTTGACAACTCTAAGCTTTCCAATAAGATATCTAAAACCTAACTCATACTGGATAATGTTCAAGTCCCAAAACAAAACTCCAAGATTTACTTAAGAAATGAAAACACACTTTATTCCAAAAACTTATTTTCAATCTGTCTTAAAATAATTTTCTATAGGTATTTAAAACACATTTCTCAATAATTTATCACAACGTTAAATGATAACAGTAATCTGCTTATCGCTCATTAAAAATACTTAACTGAGACTGATCTGGGTTCCCAATGGAAATTACTTTGCAAAACATGCAACATGTTTGACTTTGTAAGCTCAGTTGTCTTTTGAGAACCTAAACAAAGCATGATTGGCTTGTACTAAATTTTCTCTGAATATGAACTCCCCAGTCATAAAATGCTATTAGCTCTGGCTCCCACCGATGAGGGCAATATTGGCCAGACCCTTACCCATGTTTGATTTGGTGCCTACTGTATACATTCCTTTTTTCTTTTCTTTTCTGTTTTTTTTTTCTCTTGTATTGTGAAAAATGTGAACTCCATAATGTCACTGGGAGCGCTAAAGATGCTGACTAAAATGCAGGAGTAGTCTTCGTCTTCTCTTCCCTTCCTCAACTATCTGGGAGGTCCTTTACACATGAATATGACAGTGAGGGGTGAATCCTTCATAGCTCAGGCCCCAGTTAAGGAAGGTCACCATTCTCTAGAATTTTCAAGTCATCCCCAATCATTTTGAATCTAATCTTAACAGGGCTATACAGTACCTGTGCTGCCCCTTACCTTGTCAATGCCTCATTTCCTGAAAACATTTCCCTGTGCTCTTTGCAACTTAAAGTCAAAACAGAATCATCTCTATCCTTATCACATCTATGAAAATTCCCTCCACCTTCTTACCATCACTGAAATGTAGCCCTTTCCTAATAGCACTACTTCCCTCAAATCCCTATGTCCTGTGTCACATGCTCGTAGACTGGGATCTGGAGATATTATCTATTTGACTTTCTTACCATGACTTGACATGTTTTCTCCCAGGACCTTTGAACTTGCTGTTCCTTCTACCTGGAATTCTCTCTTGTACGCCACCTGCCACATCTGCATGGCTGCATCTTTCATTTCCTTCAAATATCACCTTCTCAGTGAGCCCCCTCTAGTCCCCTATCTAAAATATCAACCTCCCCTTCACATCTTATGCCCCCCTCCCTACTTCATCACCTTAGAATAATATGAATCAGGTCAGGAAATAATGAAACCTTGATATTTTCTTGATACTGTATTGCAGATATTACATATTTAATGGCCATTTTGTCAGTGACTTCTGTGTGCTGGGTTCTGTGCTACATTACAGATACAGGATGGTAAATGAGATAGAGTCCTTAACTTCCCAGTTTGAAGACTGATGATGTGTCAAATCCCTACTATGTTTCAGCCATTTTACATATAGTCACTGTAATTTGCAAAACAACCCTTACCTGGTCTCTTTTTTCCAGCATTATCCCTTCTTTTTTTTTTCCATATTACCTTGGCAATTAATCTAAAACATAAATCTGAATTAACTGCTGAAAACTGTGCAGTTTCCTATTTATAGAATATCCTTTCCCTATGTCCTTACCTGGTTGGCTCCAACTCACTCAACATTTAATATTTAGTGTAGATGTACCATAAATGAGTCACTGTTTTATATATATATATATATATATATATATATATATATATATATACTTGTCAGATGTCTTTCATTTGTGCTTTCATAGTTTTCATTATAGTATCTATCATTCCATCATGAAAGGATTGGTTGAAATCCAGGTCATCTATGGGATGATCTGTCTTTGATTCAACCATTAAATAACAGACATGTAATAAATGCTTGACAAATAAATCGTACTTCTCTGTGAGTAAATTTCCACAGGAAGAAAGGTGAGCACTCATTAGACCCAAGTACTGGGCTCAGACACACAGGTGAAGAAACACAGGAGATAAACATCTACTTTTCATCTGTGCTAGCACTCCCATTGCCACCTTCACTGCGAGCCTCTTGGGAAAGGATAGCTCAGATGATATAGAGGATGATGGTGGATGTGCTCAATTGTAAAATACTAAATGATAGGAGAAGATGTTTGGAACCACAGAAATTCAGAATGAGAAGAAACCTTGAAATAATAAAACTTCACAGATAATGAACTCTATATTACAGGGGAGGAAATAAGACTCAAAGAGATTAAGTGCCTACATCAATGTCACACAGCTGGTGCATTTTAGAACCCTCATTTAAATTCATATAATTAGGAGTTTTCTCACTATATGAACTTCCATTCAATTTTTGAGAAGTGAAAATGGTGTGGAAATCCATATGGGTGTCATGAAAACATGATACAGTTTGCAACTATTTATGCCTTTATCACCACTCATGCCACTTCTCATGAGTCAGTCTAGCACCACAAAAATTACACAGGCCTAAAATAAATAGGTTTGTTGCCTCAGGTGTTCATCTGTCCTGCTTTATCTGCCTTATTCTCCCAATCTTTTACTTGACCACTTAACCATGATCAAATACATTATTTTCCTACTGCCATCACTTTATTTCTTCAAGATTTCTTATTACACCTATCTGTAATTCTCCCTCTTTTCACTTTTTATGTTTTAAATTTACTTTTCTTTTAAAAATTTTATTTATAAGTTGTATTCTTCTTTAAAGGCAGGTATTAGTCAATAACGGGGAACTATGGAGTCTTCCTAGGTGGCCTGGAAAAATACTACAGGTGTTGAGGCTCCTGGTTCCAGTGATGCCTGAGCAGAGGTAATACACTTGGCTGTCCATATTTCTTGTATGTATTTTTCCTCAACAGACCTTTGCCTGCCTATAGATTTACTTATAATGGGATTTCTTGGCCCTCCTAAGCCTCTAACAGCTAGTGCTCATAGTGAAAAAGAGCCCCAGAAGAGAGAAACACAAATCTAAGAATAATCCCTTATAAATTCCCAATATCGTAGATTTATTGGAATCTTTGTGACTATAGGTTATCTCAAGAGAGAACAAAGTCTATACTTGAAGCAAGCAAATTCAAGTCATAAAAGTATCCAAAATCCACTTTCCAGATGGTTTGTATGGAAATAGTGCTCTTTTCCTCTCCTATATCATATACTTTCTAGAATCTATTAATGTCCATGGAGTGAATGCTTTATTTTCTGGAGTTTCTAGCCGGGTTTCCTGTGTCCATTTGTCAATACTCATCAATAAGAGCAACAACATTTAAGTGGAATTTTAGCCTTTGTTCATTGTCTATTTGGTTTTTTTTCCTCCCTTCAGGGCATTTCCTTCCTTTTTGTATAAGTATGATGAAAATCCAAAGATGTGAAACCAATGGATAGAGGCTAAGAGGCTATCTCTGGGAGGATCCCTGGGTAGCTCAGTGGTTTGGCACCTGCTTTCAGCCCGGGGAGTGATCCTGGAATCCCGGGATTGAGTCCCACATTGGGCTCCCTGCATGGGGCCTGCTTTTCCTTCTGCCTGTGTCTCTGCCTCTCTCTCTGTGTCTCTCATGAATAAATAAATAAAATCTTTAAAAATAAAAAAATGGCTATCTCTGAGCCTGTGCTTCATTACATGGAGACTATATTATTAGTAGATAATGCACATTAAGTATAGTAACAATAATCAGTTTTAGATACTATTAAAGATGTTTTAAAGCTCCTTTTTATAAGGCAAATATGCTAGAGTCCCTGGTGACAGGCAATGCTATTAATAGTAGAGGTTTTGTTAGCTTTCTGGATATTTCTTAAATTGTAGGCAGTTGAAAATACTTACATTCTCTCACTTTATTCATGTCTCTGGAGATGAGGCTCATTCTACTCTTAGTCTGATGCAATTTCACATGATATTCTCTCTTTATGAGTCATGCCTCAAATCCTCATGACTTGGACATTAGTTAAAAATCAATTTTTCATTGATCAGTAAGTTCTTCCTCTTCCTGTTTTCATGTAAAAGCAAAGATGTCTTTCACATATTTCACTGTACTTTAGAATATAGTATGCTTCAAACTTCTCCACGTATATCTTTATCATTGCTTCCTCTATCATACTCAGAATCACTCCCAACATTCTGAGCTTTCCCTTATGTTTTATGGAGAAATAACAGGCTCTCCCAAATCTATTTAATACTAGGTGGCTAAAATCCTTGTTTCTATTCTCTTCAATTTTCTGCTACATTTCTTTTAAGGCTTAACTTTCTTGGAAGCTTTAATTGGTCCATTTTTAATCCCTTTTGACATCATGCAATTATTGGTTTCCCTTGTAGGAAAAAACATCACACTCTTGTTGTTAAATATAAAATATTTTACTGTGCAACCTCTGTGAGCACTTCAAATTGACCTTTTGTGTTATATGTATGGCGTCAGCATTGCACAATATGACCTCGTGTAGTATTCTAATATTTTAAACAGATCTTCTCCACTAGCTGCACCAGATAATCTTTTGGTTAACTTATGTACCTCCCTAAAGTTCCTGCTATCTTTATTGCAATGACCTTAAGGCTATATTCACTTCTGGCCAATTAAGCTGTAAATCAGAATTTATCACAAATAGTGGTGCAATTATAGGCTGCAATGAAATTGCTCAGCAAAGAGAGATATCTGTATACATTTAGGTTTTGTTTATTTGCCAAAGAACAGATAGAATTAAAGAAACTATAGCTGCCTCTACTCTCTCTCCCTCAAAAAAAAAAAAAAAGTCTATCTGGAATATTTACATTTTATTCTCTTACTAAAAATATGTGCTTTATCCTGTATATTCTCTTACTAAAAATATGTGCTTTTTCCTATATGATTTTATATACTTTCTGAAAGATTGACTCAAAGATTAAATTTTATTAGGCATTAAAAGTAAGCTTACAGTATTATGCAGCTATATTTAACTTTAGAAAACATAAAAAACTTGCTAGCCAATGGTGTTTAAAATTGTTGCACTTCCATTGATTGTATTGACACTACCAGAAATATCATTTTGAATGGCTAATTGCTTTTCCATTTGAAGAATGAAACAGGCAATCTGTGTTGAGTCTGGTCATGAGATGTTCTCATTTACATTTGTAATCTGTGTGAGCTCTAGTCAACACAGGCACCAAAATGTCAACTCTCCACAAGAAGGCCAGATATCTAAATGAACAGGACAATTATGGAGAGGTTGAGCACATTTACATTTCTCTATATTCAGAGAATAAGGAAAAACAACAAAGCACATAGTTGGGGATATGAACAAGTTGTAGCAGAAATCGAAGTATCAAATGCACTGTGATAGATGTCTTCTAATATATTTTTTTAAGGAGTTCCTGAAAGTCTGTGATTCCATGAAATGTTGCTTAATAGCAGTGCTGTTTTCATGTACATTGTCAAGTTATTTCAGCATATGATTCAAGAACATCTACCAGCAATATATTTTTACTCTATATTTAATGGATTGTTTTATCACATGCAAGGACATTCATTCTTTAGAGAATATCTGTGTATATATTTAATCCTTTGGATTGTTATAAACGTACAAAGATTGGACTGATATACAAAGTTGAAGATTATCAGTTTAGAGTTAATTACTATGAATCTAAGAGAGTGCATTCAAGACTAAAGTATTTTAAAATTAAATAGACATTTAAAAGTTTCAGTTATTTAAATTAATTATGAACCCTTTTATAAGTTAGGTATCAAGTAACTCATTTTATAAGATCAAACTCATTCACTTATAAGGACAACACTAACCTTAAAATTATGCTATGCAAATAATATTACAATTGGCATATTATAAAATTTTATAATAGCCTAATAATAGCAGATCTTTTAATTAGAAAAAAATGTGTCCTGACATTTCTCTAAGATTACTTTAAAGATAGGATTTGGTTTTAGTAAATACTAATGTGTATTTGGGGGTCACTCAAGAATATAATTCATTATTCTTTCTTTTGTATTCCTCTTGATCACATTTAAAACATGAGATACACATGAACTTCTGGATATTCTCCATTCAAAATATATATATGTATATATATTTATATATTGCATCCCAAGCCAAATTTTATTCTTTTAGATCTTCTGTACTTTACAAAAGTACATAAAATATCTGCTTAATCTAAAACATGAAATACAAGTTCCTTTAGTTACTTCATAATTGCTCAAAAATAGGCATTTACTAAGTACTCTGGGGGATACAAAAGTAAATCTAAAAACTTAGCCTTTAGAAAAGGAAAAGAGACCAATGCACCTATAACTGGAATGCAATGTAAAATGCAAAAATAACAATATAGACTGTGTAAATTTCCAAAGGAGGGAACTGAAAAGAGATGGTTTGTAGTATGGTGTGGGGAAAGGGCAGGACAGTAAAGAAGAAATCTAGGAAGTGGTTTCAGAGTTGAGTTTAATAAAGAAGACTCTAATACAAAGAAGTAAGATTGTTCAGGCAGCTTTCTGCAATGTTATTATTCAAAATGGCAAAGGGATGGCTCAGTGAATGGCCCAGTGTGGTAAGAAAGAATTGTGTCTGGGCAGCCCAGGTGGCTCAGCAGTTTAGCACCGCCTTTAGCCCAGGGCCTGACCCTGGAGTCCCGGGATTGAGTCTCACATCAGGCTCCCAGCATGGAGCCTGCTTTTCCCTCTGCCTGTTTCTCTGCCTCTCTCTCTCTGTGTCTCTCATGAATAAATAAATAAAAATAAAAATAAAAAAAAGAATTGTGTGTGTACAGAGGCCATGGGAGAAAAGGTGGACAGAAATTAGGCCAAAAAACCAGAATTAGTAAGAATTGTGAGTGAGATTTTCCAGTTGATTTGGGAGACCTGAGGATTTTGAATAAATAATTATAATTATAATTTTAGAACTTTAGAAACCTTGTAATTTTAGAAACTTTATATTGGCCTGAATTTTTAGTATTGACTAGAACAGGACAAAGGGTCATTTGGTAATACGTAGACTAGCAGTGAGAGGCCACGAAGGTCTACTTTGGGGCATTCTAGTAAAATTTAAAAGAAGGGACACATCTAAAAGTTATGATAGAGTTAACACCAGAAGAATGTGAATTTGTGAGAATATACAAAATACGAAAGTAGAGGAGTCCCAAGATAATAATCTTGAGGAAACTTTTAGGGAAAACAGAAGAGTCAATGAGGAAGAGAAGTTGTATAACTTTTTAAAACCCAGTTCATAGACTCCACCATCTTCATGAAGCATTCTTAACCTATCTTCTCTATCATTAATAGAGAATTCATTTTGTGGTAAGTATAATGTGGGAGTGCTAAGCTAGGAAACAGACTAATTTCAAAAAAAATTCAAAAATCCACAATCAGCTATGGGATCTTACACAAGTTACTGAAACTCTCTGAGCCTCCATTTCCTCATCAGTAAAATAAGGAAGGACAATAATTATACCTTCACAAAGTGGTCTATGTTACCTTTTACCCTCAGAGCTCCAAAAGTATCTACTAACTTTAATATTTATGTGATTAAATTTTGTGTAACCTGTAGAGTTAGCTTGGTATCGGCAAAGAGGAATCTTCCATGTGTGTCAAGAATATGCTCCAGTTCCTTCCTATTCACGGGGCTATAAAGACTAAAGATTACATCAACCTAATAATTCCATGCAAAATATAGCACTAATTTGTTCACTCATCCATCTATTCAATTACACTATATTTATTGAGAACACACTATATCTCATTGTGTTGAAGAACCAGCAGAGCTAAGGTCTCCTCCTCTTATAAATTTTAGATCTTAGTAAGAAGAGAAAAGTAATAAAAAAAATAAACAGACTGCCTTGAAAATAAAGAATGAGAAAGTCAGATGAGTGGTGATGATGATGATCAAAGCAGTAGCCATCATAGTGGCCAGGGAAATCTGAGATATGAAGGATGAGCAAGAGCAGCTATGCATGGGAAGAATGTCCCAGGAAGATCATTTATGATCAGTTCCTTCATTCACATCTCAGTCATCTTAGTTACACGGTGTGTCCTGAGTAATGTGTTTTTGAAACACTAATCACAATCAAGCTATTCACCCTTTGCTTATTTTCTCATCTTAAAATTGGTCTAAATTAGTACATACCTCTTAAGGTTGTTGTAAGGATGAAGAGTTAACATACATAAAGTACATGACATGTCATGAATTTGGTACATTTACTAAAAATAATGACTTTGAAGTTTGTATATGATTCTTTTTTACACATGTATGTGTGTGGATTTGCATATATCTACATGTATGCATATTTGCACATATGCATATATACATACATGCATATAAGGATAACTATAGGAAGTTTTGAGCTGATAGGATGATATAGATTAGAAATTTCCATTATGACCAGAAAGAGTAAATGTAGTAAGATTGCTTCTGCCAAAGTGCCTGCATATCTACATATATGTAGATACATGTAACTATATACATACACAAATAGATGAGTGTGTGTGTGTAGTTAAAATAGATACAAGGTGATCCATATTTTAATGCAATTCTTTCTTGTTTTCCAACATTTTATTGAGAATTTTAAAAGTGACAAATGTTTCAGGTAGTGTTATAATTTGCATACAATACAAAGTATGCCTGCATTAGGATGCTGCATTAACAAAAAAATCCTTAAAAAAATGAGTAATTAATGAAATACAGTTGATTTCTTACATTTGATGCAAAGTCTGCATCAAATCAGGCAATCCTCCTCCACATTGGTACTTAAGTCATTAAAAATGGGGGCTTCCAAGACACCACAACAAGTGAAGAGAAGCCTTGAGAATAATGGCAAGTAAGAAGGACAGACTGAAAAAGGGCTGGTCTCATACCTTGGACAGAACTCAGTCACGTGGCCCAACCACATGACTTCCTACCTGCAAGGGAGATGGGATGATAATAGACTTAGAGATTTCCAATGTGACCAAAAAGAGGAAATGTAGGAACTCATAAGATTGCCTCTATCACAGCACCTAGCAAAGTATGCTGGATATTTGAATCCATACAGTAAAAATTTATAGTTGTCACAGTGGATCATAATAATTTCATAACATTTGCCTTAACAGACAAAATAATGACTCATAAATCTGATATATTTGGATTCAGCTCTATCTCTCTAGATTATAGAGCAAAAATATATTATTTATTATGCACAAAGCTCCTTCTCAACACCAGTTTCTCCCTATTTCTAGTTATTGTTCAGATGGATTAAAAGAAATGCATACTTATATATGCATTATAAACTGTAATAACTGCAATAGTATAAAAACATGTTATTACTGCCATTCAATATGTAGTATTTGTAAAATAAGTTTATATATAGTACATAAATGTACATACACACACTAACATACACTGTCTTATAGTAACTTAAATTACTATCTGGACCTACTATTTAACTTATTTTCAATACTTTCACAAATCTCCAACCAAATAGTTAAATCTTTCAGGGTGTATGGGGTCATGAGATATTGGGAATGCTAAACACATGGTCATCTCTCAATAAATAATTGTTGAATGAGTAAACAGGGTCAGCTGGTGGAGGCGATTTCATGTCAGGCTGAGGAATTTGGCTTTTAACCTATAGGGATAACCATAGGAAGGTTTTGAGCTGAGAAACAGCATGATGAAAACAGTAATTTAGAAATGTTACCATGTCACTGGATAGAGAAATGATGAGAGAGGAAAGGTTGGAGAGGAAACTAATGAAGAAGCTACTGCAGTAATTCAATATATAAATCTGGGCTTACCTAGTGGCAATGGAATGAGAAATAAGGATCAAATGCTAGAGACATTTTAAATAAAATTTGGCAAATTATTTAATGGTGAATTAGACCATACAGAGAAGAGAGACAAAGATTAATTCAAGACACTGAACTTAAGATCAAGGAAGAAAGTGACACTGTTGGTGGAGAAAAAGCCACTTAAATGTAATGATTTGAAGGGATTTAACACACTTGTTTGTTGATTTCAGAGGCAGAGGCAGGTGCCTTACACTTGCCAGTAATTTTTCTATATGATAGTTGTGTGAAGGAGTGCATGCACAATTAGTCATGTTGAATTAGAATTCTTTTATTGTAAGATACTCTCATTTAAAGAATATTAAATCTCATTTTGGGAGTTGAAATAACATTTTTAATATTAATTTAGGTTATAGGGCTACAAAACGCTATCAGTACAATGCTATGAAACAGCCTCATTCAAATAAATAGCATTTCCACTTCTAAATAACAAGTGATTGAGTTAAAAAGAAAATCCTTTCAAAGGATATACTATAAAATATGCCACACAGATTTTGTTGTAATTAGGCAAAACCGCTGTGTGAGCTGCTTTCCATTCCAAGTTAAAATTGTTCATAATTCCTAGATTTTATTTATAGGGCTAACATTTAGCCTGAACTAACTTGTAAATTAAGTAATGGAATTAATCTTTTTTTTTTCTAACATTATCAATTAAATGATTTTGCTTATCAAATTGCTTTGTTTGGAAAAAGACTCAATATCCAATATCTTATCCAATAGAATATTTCAATTCAATTTTCATTTAGTGGATTCCCATTACATATAAAGAAATTCACTGTGTAAATAGTACTTTGTTGCTTTGAGAATTATTAACGGTGTCTACAAGAACTATTATGGAGCCTATCCTTCCTTCCTGATAAGATATGCAGAAAGAAGAACAATCCGTATAAAGAAAAGAACTGTAAATAACAGCATTTCTAGGACTCAGGCTTCTCCTCCTCTGACCTTCTTGTGGAGGAAATTCCTTCAGTTGATGCCAAAATATCTTTATTTCCAGTGAAATAAACTGGAAACTCCTGCAGTTCTATTTGAAGGCATATCAGAAATCTTTTTTCTCAATATTTTCTAGTTATACAGATTATCTATAATCTAATAAAGGAAGTGATTATGAGGGAAACCATATGTCATTTTACGTGCTTTTTCGACTGAAGACTAGAGATACAGGGGTGAGAAACATACACAAATTTGTCAAATACCTATTTCACAGTAGTTGTTGCATGGATGACCAGACTGAATTCTCACTAACTTTATGAAGTTAGTCCTAATTTTATCTTCTCCATTTTACAGAAGAAGGAACTCAGGTGTTTAAATTAAAGTCATGTAACTTCCTTAGGGCTGCCTTTAGTTAGGCGCTTAAGCAACTGACTCTTGATTTTGGCTCACGTCATGATCTTGGTGTTGAGAGATGGAGCCTCCCATCGGGCTCCATGCTCAGATTGGAGTCTGCTTGTCCCCCACCCTCTGCTCCTGCTCTCTCACTCTTTTTATCTCTCTCAAATAAATAAATAAAATCTTTAAAAAATAAATAAATACAATAAAGTCATGTAACTTCTCTTTTATCAAATCTAAATTAATCTTGTATTAAGACATACAATTATTCTATACATCACAAAAGTGAAATAAAATAGTAGATTAGAAGACACCATTTTTTACCAAAAGGATACAAAAATACTGATACAAAGGGGCACAGGCACCCTGATATTTGTAGCAGCATTATCAACAATAGCCAAACTATGGAAAGAGCCCAAATGTCCACTGAATGATGAATGAATGAAGAGTATATACATATGCCACAAAAATAATGAAATCTTGCCATTTGCATGGCACGGAGTTGGAGTATATTATGCTAAATGCAATAAAAGTCAGAGAAAGACAGATACTGTATGATTTCACTCCTATGTGGAATTTTAGAAACAAATAGATGAACAGAGGGGAAGAAGGGAACAAAGAAGGCAGACCATAGGAGACTCAACTATAGAGAACTGAAGGTTGATAGGGAGGTGAGTGTGTGTTGGATATTGAGGAGGGCACTTGTGATCAGCAATGGGCATTACATGTAAGTGATGAATTGCTGAATTCTACGCGTGAAACCAAGTTTACCGTATCTGTTAACTAAATGGAGTGTAAATAAAAGCTTTAAATAAAATAATAAAAAAAAGACAACACCATTTAAAGAGACATCACTATTTCAGAAATAATAAAAGGTGATCACATGTGAGAGTGAGGTCGGCAAGACAGCATACTGGGAAGCAGTTCTCCTTCCTTAACAAAGACACCAAATTTATAAAAATTATAGACTAGGATATCTCTGTGAGGACTCTAGAGACCAACTGAGAAGCTATAGCACCCATGCTATTGTAAAAGCAGCACAGGATTCATGCAAAAGGATAAGAAAATTCATAGCATTTGACACAGCTGTTGGGCCCCTTTCTCTATGTGGAATAGGGCAAAACAACTGGGAAGAACCTCTCACACCCAGAATGGCAACAAAAGAGCAACAAATCTTCTGGCATGTTTGGGAGCTGCCCAAGAGACAGGTTTCTGTCTTTCCTGACTCAAGATGTTGACATGATTATTACCAGAGCCCCAGAGCCCACTGTACCTGTTTTATACACTGATATTATAGGCTTTGTTATCTATCTTTATTGTTACAATGTTTTTTAAATGATTAAAACACTGTTTCATTTATTATCCATTTTACTTCATCAGCTTTATTTCAATATGTGCCTGAAGCCTGTTCTGCCAATTCCTGGGTGTCTTGAGTAGAGGTGACAGAAATCTGAAGGCTTTAACTGAACAACTCCAGCCTGACAGCCCCCCACCAGGTTCAGAATGCAGAGAAACTGGGAAATCAGCTTCATCTTCATGACATCACCACATAAGGCCAATCACGAATGTCTCTTTTTTACCTTATGTAATAAGAATTAGACATATTGAGCAAATGTGAAGGCTGGGCTTCTCATCTGATCCTAAAAGATTCACAAGGCTTTCTTGTCAAACCAAGAATACCATATTTGGCCAAACTAGCCTTCAAAGATGAAGGAGAAATTAAGGCTTTCCCAGGTAAACAAAAGCTAAGGGAATTCATCACCACTAAACCCATTCTACAAAAAATACCAAGGTAGTCCTTAGAGTTGAAATGAAAATATAGTAGGGAGCAACACAAGTAATATGAAAATATAAGGTTCCCCAGTAGAGATAAACACATAAACAAATATAATAATTAGTACTACTATAATTTCAGTGCACAGAATTTAAATTTTAAACATTTTAAACACCTAAAAATCTACATGAACAGGTATACAATATATAAAGATGTTATTTGTGGTATCAGCAAAATTAAATGGGAGAGAGTGGAACTGTAAACAGTGGAGTTTTTGTATGTAATTGAAGTTAAGCTGTTATCAGTTTAAAATAGATTGCTGCAACTTTAAGATCTGTAAGTATTTGCAATGGTTACCACAAAGAAAATATCTATTGAACATACACAGAAGAAAATCAAAATAGCACTACAAAAAAAAAAAAAAAAAGAGAGAGAGAGAGAGAAAGAAACAAAGAAACAAAGAAACAAAGAAAAAGAAAAATCAATGAAACACAAAGGAAAGCAGTTAAGGAGGGACAAAAATGTTATCAAATGTATGGGAACAATTAACAAAATGGCAATAAGAAGTTGACCTCTATCAGTAATTACTGTAAATGTAAATGAATTAGGGTCACCCTGGTGGTTCAGCGGTTGAGCATCTGCCTTTGGCTCAGGGCATGATCCCAGGGTCGTGGTATCGAGTCCCACATCAGGCTCCCTGCATGGAGCCTTCTTCTCCTTCTGCCTGTGTCTCTGCCTCTCTTTCTCTCTGTCTTGAATACATAAATAAAATCTTATAAAAATGTAAATGGATTAAACTTCATAATTAAAAGAAATGGATTGACTGAATGCGTTAAAGAAAAGCAAACAGAACACAATTAAATGCTGGCACAAGAGACAAATTTTAGAACTAGAGACACACACAGGCTAAAAGTGAAAAGGTAGAAAAAGATGTTCTATACAGATGATAACCAAAAGGGAGAAGGAGTTGCTATACTAATATCAGACAACACTGACTTTAACACACAAAAAAATATTATAATAGACAAAGAATAGCATTATATAATGATAAAAGATCAAGTCTCCAAGAAGATATAACAATTATAGATATTTATATGCCAAACCTCAGAGCTCGAAAGTATAGGAAGCAAACTCCAACAAAACTGAAGGGAGAAAGGCAGCAATACAATAATGGTAGGAGCCAATAATACCCCTATTTCAACAGAACAAGTCGATAGACCAATAAGGAAACAGAACTTTAGAAAACCATAGATCAGTTGGTCCTAACAAATATATACAACACATGCTATTCAACAATAGTAGAATATAAAATCTCAAGTGAATATGGAGCTTCTCAAGGATTAGGCCTTAAACAAGTCTTAACCAATTCTGAAAAAATAAGTCAAAGTATCTTTTCTGATCACAATGAAAAGAAAAAAAATCAATAGCACAAGAAAAACTGGGTGTAAGAAAAATTCACACAGAAATTAAAAAATGCCTTGAGACAAATGAAAATAAAAGCACAAAATACCAAAATATAGGAGATGCAGCAAAAGCAGTCCTAAGAAGGAATATTATAGCTATAATTGAATATATTAAAAAAGAAATAATATATAATAAATCAATGACCTGATATTACATATCAAGAAATTACAAAAAAATAAAAGAAAAATTTAAACTCAAAGTTAGTAGAAAGAAGGAAATAATAAAGATTAGAGATATACAAAGTGGGAAATAGAAAAAAATGTTTTCACCTGTAACAAACAACAAACTTGTTTTCACCTGTAAAAATCAAATTGTCAGTCTTAGCTAGATTAACAACAACAAAAGACTCATAACTAAAATAAAAGTAAAAGAAGGATTATCACATATAGTGTTTCAGAAATAAAAATTATTATAACTGTTCCTAAATAATCTTACACCAACAAGTTGAATAACCTATAAGAAGTGAATAAATTAAGCACACAACCTAACAAGACTGATCATGAAGAAATAGAAAGTCTGAATAAAACAATAAGTAAGGAAACTGAATCAATAATCAAAATCCACCCAAAAAAGTAAAGCCCAGGATGAGATGCTTTAATGGAGAATTCTACATCTAGACATTTAAAATTAACAATAATTCTGTATGTTCTCCAAAAAATCAGAGGAGAAAAAACTTCAAAGCTTACCCTATGAGACCAGTACTACCTTGATACCAGAGACAGACAAAAACATTACAAAAAAAAAAAAAAAAACCTACTGATCAATATTGTTTAAAAAAATAATCAGCCAAATACTAGCAAATCAAATTCAACAATACATAAAAAAATTGAATGAAATGACCAACTGGGATTTATTCATAGAATGTAAAAATCATTCAACATACAAAAATCAATTGATGTAATATGCCACATAAACAAAATGGACAAAATCCATATGATCATTTCTATTAATTCAGCAAAAGCATTTGAGAACTCAATACCATTTCATGATAAAAACATTAAAAAATAGCAGTAGAATATAATAAAAGTACATTTATGAAAAGTCTACAGCTAGGGACACCTGGGTGGCTCAGTGGTTGAGTGTCTGCCTTTGGCTCAGGGCGTGATCCTGGAGACCCGGGATCGAGTCCCACATTGGGCTCCCTGCATGGAGCCTGCTTCTTCCTCTGCCTGTGTCTCTGCCTCTCTCTCTCTCTCTCTCTCTCTCTCTCTTTTTCTCATGAATAAATAAATAAAACCTTAAAAAAAAAAAAAGAAAAGTCCACAGCTAGTATCATTCTAAATGGTAAAAGACTGAAAGTGTTTCCTTTAAGATCAGGAAAGAAGACAAAGATACCACTCTCACCACTTCTACTTGAGATGCACTAGAAGTTCCAGCCAGAGAAACTGAGCAAGAAACATAAATAAAAAGTATCCAATATTAGAAGAATGAAATAAAATGATCTCTATTCACAGATAATAAAACATTATTTGCAGAAACTTGTAAAGATTATACATACATACTGTTAGAACAAATAAATGAACTGAGTAAAGTTGCAGGATACAAAATCAATATGCAACTATCAGTTGAATTTGTGTACAGTAAGAACAAACTATTGGAAAGAAATTAAGAAAACAATCCCATTTACAACTGCATCAAAAAGAATAAAATGTCTAAGAATAAATTTAACCAGAATATAAAAAATCTGTATACTGAAAACTATGACATTAATGAAAGAAACTGAAAAAGGCACAATAAATGGAAAGATATTCTGTCCTCATGGTTTGGAAAACTAACACTATTAAAATGTCTATATGATCCAAAGCCATCTATAGTTTTAATGCAACCCTTTTCAAAATTTCAATGGAATTTTTCACAAAAATAGAAAAGAGTGATCTTATAATTTGTATGGAACCACAAAGGTCCCAGATAGCCAAAGCAATCTTTTATAATTTTTTTTTTTTAGCCAAAGCAATCTTAAGAAGAACAAACCTGAAGACATCACACATCTTTATTTCAAACTACACTGCAAAGATATAGAAATCTTTAGAAATGTTTTATTGACATAAAAACAGACACATAGATCAGAGGCACAGAGAGCCTAGAAATAAACTCACAAATGATCAATTAATTTATAACAAAGGAGCAAAAGATAAACAATGGAAAAAGGATAGTCTCTTCAATAAATTATACTGGGAAAACTAAACAGTCACATGCAAAAAAATGAAACTGGACCCCTAAAGTACTCCATAAGAAAAATCAGCTCAAAAGCAATAAAATACTTGAATGTAAGACCTGATAACATAAAACTCCTAGAAGAAAACACAACAGGTAAGCTTCTTGACATTGCTTTTAGCAGTACTTTTTTTTTGACACCAAAAGCAAAGGCAACAGAAGCAAAAACAAATGAGCCTGTTTCTTTTTTTTTTAATAATCTTTTTTTTTAATTTTTATTTATTTATGATAGTCACACACACACAGAGAGAGAGAGAGAGAGAGAGAGAGAGAGGCAGAGACACAGGCAGAGGGAGAAGCAGGCTCCATGCACCGGGAGCCCGACGTGGGATTCGATCCCGGGTCTCCAGGATCGCGCCCTGGGCCGAAGGCAGGCGCTAAACCGCTGCACCACCCAGGGATCCCAATGAGCCTGTTTCTAATGAAAGCTTCTCCACAGCAAAAGAAACCATCAATAAAATGATAGGCAGCCTACTGAAGGAGAAAAAATATTTACAAATCATGCATCAGCTAAGGGGTTAAAATACAAAATACATAAAGAACTCATACAACTCAGTAGCAAAAAAGAAAATAAAACACAACAATAACAAAAATAATTTGATTACAATATTGGCAGAGAAACTGAATATACAACTTCCAAAGACATACTAATGGTGAACATGTACATGAACAGGTACTCAACATCACTAATCACCAGGAAAATGTAAATCAAAACCACAATGTATGGTATCACCTCACACCAGTCAGAATGACTATCATTTAAAAAGATAAGAGATAAGCGCTGGCAAAGATGTGGAGGAAAGTAATTCCCTGTTCATTGTTGATGGGAGTATAAACTGGTGTAGCCACTATGGAAAACAGTATGGTGGTTCCTCGAAACATTAAAAATAAAACTACCGTATGAGCCAGTAATCCCACTTCTAAGTATATTCTCAAGGGAAATTAAACAGAATATCAAAGGGATATCCAGACTTCCATGTTCATTGCAGCATTATTCACAGTAGCCAAAATATGGAAACAACCAAGTGTCAATCAACAGATCGAGATGATGTGGTATATATAGGATGGTGACAGGTGATAGCTGGACTTGTAGTGAGCACAGCATAATGTATAGAGAAGCTGAATCACTATGTTGTATACCTGAAACTAATGTGTGTCAATTATACTCAAATTAAAAATTTTTATACTAAAATTAACTAAATAAAATAAGGGCACTTGGGAGATGCTGTCAGGTAAGTGTCTGACTCTTGGTTTCAGCTCAGGTCATGATCTCCAAGTCGTGAGACTGAGCCACATCTCAGGCTCCAAGCTCAGAGTGGAGCAGGCTTGAAATTCTCTCTCCCTATCCCTCTGCCCCCCTCCAACTTGTGCTCTCTGCCTCTCTCAAATAAATATTTTTTTAAAAATAAAAGGATGAGGTAGTATGTGTACACACACACACACACACACACACACACAGGAATATTATTCAGTTGTGAGAAAGAAGGAAATCTTGCCATTTGCAATGACATGGATGGATCTTGAGGTCAACAATAAGCCACACAAAGCAAGAAATACCAAATGGTATCACTTACATATGGAATCTGAACAAACAAATCCCCAAAACAGAGTAGAAGAGAGGTTACCAGGGGCTGAGGGGAGAGGAAATAGGAAGGTTTTGGTAAACGTGTATAAACTTTCAGCTATAAATAAAGTCTGAAGATCTAGCATAAAACATGGGGACTATAGTTAATAACACTGTATTGTATAATGGAAATTTGCTAAGAGGGTAGAACTTAAATGTTCCCTCCAAAAAAGGATAAATTTGTGATGTCAGGGATTGTGTTAATTAACTAGATGGTGGAAATTCTTTCATAGTGTACATGTTTATCAAATCACCACAATTTACACTTCCGATTCTGTCAATCGTACCTCAGAAAAGCCAAAAAATATATTTACGTTGTATTAGTAATATATTACGTTGTATTAGTTCCCTTTTGGCTGCTGAAACAAACCACCAAAAATTAGGTGGCTAAAACAATATAAATTTATTCTCTTAGAGTTCCCGAAGTCTGAAACTTCTGGCCAAAACTTAGGTGTCAGCATTTTGGGAGGGGGGGGGGCGGGGGGAGTTTTTAGGCCATGTTCGTTGCTTAATGGCCCCTTCTTCCAGTGTCAAAGCCCACAGTTTAGCATTTCAAATCTTTCTGCTGAGGTCATCACAGAGGACATCTGCCTTCTGTCTCTGTAATAGAATCTCCTTCTGCTTTCCTCTTATGAGGACAACTGTGATTGAATTTAGGGACCAGGAGATAGATAATGAAGGACAATCTATTTCAAGATTCTTAATCAAGTAAGCAAAGTCTCTTTTGTTGTATAATGTAAGATTCATAGGATGCAGGGATAGAACTTGGATATATTTGGGTACTATTATTTCCCTACCAGAGGTGTGTTTCTATATATCTTGAGATTAGTCTTCTTAAGAAATTCTAACATATTTATAGTGCTTTGAAAACCATGGACTTTGGTTTGAGCAGAAGGATTTTTTTTTAATCCAATTTAATACAAGGGTAAGGAAAATATTTGGGAGGACAAAACTTTCCTTGTCTCAAGGTCATCTGAGGTTTCCTTTTCTCTCCAGAATCTCTGCAAGCTCAGTTCTCTAAAAAGACCAACAAAAATTAACCTGATGCCTATCAGTGGTTGTCAGAGTATGTAGACAGTTGATGAGAATGTTAAAGATCAATATTTATCTGATCATCTAACATGTTTTCCCATAATATCACCATTCTTTATATTAAATTACAATCAGAAAAATAGACTAGTTGTCTACCAGCAGCCTGTGATTATACATTGCTTAGTAGCTGGAAATCACAGGTTTATTTATTTTTTTAAGATTTCATTTATTTGAGAGAGAGAGGGAGTGTGTGCAAGAGTGGGGAAAGGAGTGGAGGGAGAGGGAGAAGCAGATTCCCCATTGAGCTCAAGGTTCAATGTGGGGCTCAGCCTGGGGCTCAATGTGGGGCTTGATCCCAGTGCCCAGAGATCAGGACACTTAAGTGATCGAGCCACCCAGGCATCCCACAGGTTTATTTTTTAAAGGTATCTAAGTTTTGTAGTTACCTGCAGGAGGCAATTAGCTTTTTTTTTTTTTTCTTATTCCAGGATGAATGATTATAAAAACACATCATAACTTCTTTCCTATGAAGCGTTGAGACACATTGATTCCTTTACAGTGTTTTCAATTTTCATTGTTTAATTAAAACGATTACAGAGAAGGCCACTTGAAGGGCACAGCAAAAGGGACCATAGATGACTCTGGAGTCATTCATTTGGCCCAACGGTGCCATTCTTACAATGATCTGTGGGATTTCTGTTGTCAGCAAATGTCCAGCCCATTGTTTTTGCATTTCTGTCTTCAGGGGGCCGCTGTTTCTCCATGAACTCCCATGGAGCTTCGCTGCAACACAGCACTCTATTCCAGGGCTCAACTGTCTCCACTAACGGCCTTTTCTTCCACAATGTGGCTCCCTGATGGGTCTCCTTGTGTTTCATTTTTACTTTGTATGAAATGTACTGCAAATAGCTGTTTATGCTCTGTCTATTTTATGGTGTCATGCCTTCTCTTTGGTGTATTAAGGGCCTGAAAGTCTTCTATTAGCTGTTTTCTACTTTAATTAGTTGCCTGCCACTCTTGTGTCTTTGAGCTATGTAATCTCCAATAGGTAGCAAGCTAAATTATCTGACATTTTTCTTTCTGTCAATTTGCTTTAAAATGTACCTTAGCAGTCTTTATGGGCATATATTATCATTAAGATAACATACCACTAACTACGAAATATTCTTTCATGTCCACATAAAATATAAATATATATACAATTTTAAAAATATATATATACATATATGTGTGTATATATATGTGTGTATACAAATTAACCTCTAAAAAAGTGACCCATCTTAAAAGAAAATGGGTCAGAATTCAACAAGGTACTGTAAGAGGACATTTAGTAAACATGAAAAATATGATCCTAGAATTTCTTATTTGTAGGATAGGAATAATAACACCTATTTCAGATATAATATTTGCCAAATATCAGCATTTTGTCTGAAAACAGCAGGTATCGATAAAAGTTAATTATATTATATACCAAATCATAGCATATCACATAAATGTGTAGCTATTCATTTAACATAAATCTTTGTGATGACTACCATGTCTCACACCTATGCATCTGAGTGCCTACTATGTGTTTGTACTCTCCTCCTGTGTCATACTAATTTCAACTAACTCATTGCCTAAAAAACAAACCACAGACTTTTATTAAGCATGTAAAACCTCTTTTGGAGCAAGCTATTAAAAAGGATTATTATATGCATCTTGAATGAAGAGACCATGTACCCTACATTGAATAAATTCTGTCTCTCAATTACAACTGTTTATGGCATTTTGAAAGATTCCATCTTGCCTGGCCTTTCTGGAACATCCAAACATTGTTACTCAACAAATCTCATTACATTTTTTAAAGATTTTAGGGGGCACTGTAACACATAGGAGCATATGCTTCATATACAAGTTACTTGGATCACTCAAACATTTAGAAATGCTATGCAAATTTATGTGTATCACAGAGAGCCATTAAAATGTCTATAGAGACAGTCTAGTCTTGTGGAATGGCTAATTCTGGCATTCTCCTCTTCAAATGAATCTAAATAACTTTTACAGGCTGCCACTTTCATTGTTCCAGTGACTCCCAAATACCCACACAGTATGTGATTTTGAATTATGCCCATCAATGATCTCCCTCCTATTTCTACCCACAAAAAGTACAATAAGTGACTTCTATTGATCTTTGCCAAAGAATAAAATAGTGATCTAAAGAGGTTCTTGACAGTTAGCACAGTTGTAATAGATGTGCCCCTTCATCATGTGTCTTGTAAATTTTGGAGCCCAAGGAACTAGAGATAATTTTTTGTGTGTGTCTATAAAACTAAGAGCTTGATGTAGGGTTGAAAGGGTCATTTATATAATTAAGAGTTTACAAAGAGTCAGAATATATCCACTACATTCAAAATATTTTATAAAAGTTTCTAAATATTTTATTCTCACCATAACCAGTGTTTTATAACCTAAAATGATTTAAATGGTGCAATGTACGTGCTAACACAGGTAGAGTTCCATTGATGTATTTTATAATATTTCCTACAATTTTCTTTGTTGATAGATACCAAGTGTTTATCAAATCTGATTAAGCATTTCAAAAATCAAGTCAAATGATTCAGCCAAGTGTTTTAACTCATGGAACTCAAGCAAATCTTAAAGAAGAATAATGTAATAGAGGCGACAAAGTAAGGTTGTTAGGAGCTCAGATTTGCCTCTACTTGGCCTGGGTTCAGTGTCCAGGCGTGCCACTGTTAGGTCTGTGTTCCTGGGAAAGTCACTGAATCGTTCTGTACCTCCATGTTTAAATCTGCAAAATTGAGATAATCGATTTTACAACATTTTCATAGGAATGATTACTTACTTTGAGACTTATGAGGGGCTTAGAAAAGAGCATGACAAAAAAGAAGAAAAGAAAAGAGCATGACTCATAGTAAACATTAAATAAATGCAAATTTTACTATTAAAACTACAGATTTAAAAAACAGGTCTAGGGACGCCTGAGTAGCTCAGCAGTTAAGCGTCTATCTTTGGCTCAGGGCACGATCCTGGAGTCCGGGGATCAAGTCCTGCCTCAGGCTCTCCAGGGAGCCCGCTTCTCCCTCTGTCTGTGTCTCTTCCTCTCTCTGTGTGTCTCTCATGAATAAATAAATATAATCTCTAAAAAAATAGGTCTGTACTCAAATCCATCTCATGGAACAGAAATTCCTGTGGCACACTCATGTAATAACAAATGTGAAAATATCATAGATGTCATCAGAGGAAATCATTACCCCTACTTACAGTGTTTATTCTAGGATATCCATATTTTCCTATGACTTATCAGAATAAAGTCACATTCCAGCCATTATACTTCCTACTAATAGTCTTTTTTTTTTTGCCGTAGTTAAAATATGAAATTTTTGTGAAGAGAACACTTCAGTAAGTATAGTCTCTTACTATTTTACCGTACCAACTTTTGAATTTGACTTTTTTCTTCCTCTGGAATTAGAGGTTGTAAAGTCCTGAAGGCAGCATCTAAGTACTCTTGCCCTTTTCACTGAGGTAGATTAGAGATTTTCTTTTCTTTTCCAATTTATGGACCCATGCAATTTGATTTGTACAGTTGCTTTGGGAAGGATTTGATACATGTGGACTTTAGTATAGCATATGAGTACCAATAAATTATCATACCCTGATTCATCAGTTGGAAAGAAGGAAAAGAGAGGCTAAAATGTTGAAATATGTGAAAAATTCTCCTTTTGTCATTTTTCCTATAGTCAGAACCTAAGTTGTAGTTCATCCACAGAAATTCTATTTTGACAGGGTAACAACATCTTTGATAGTTGAGGGAAGAAATAAAAGAAATAAAAGTTAACTTCCAAGCCCTCTGGAAACTGTACTCTTCACTCCTCAGGAAGAAAAAAAAAAAAAAAAAAAGAGTGAGAGAAATCTCATCTAAAAACCGTCTTTTGCAAGAGAAAAATTCTGTCAGGCTCTGCTAAAACCTATTTGCCATTGAATTTTGAACATATTCTTAAATTTCATTAGGACATAATGTATTTTCATTTTTCAATGTTAGGTTAAATATTATATTGAGTGATGCCTTTACCAATTCAGTTTTGGATTCCACAGGCTATAATCCTCCTTTGTATGTTTTAGTAACTCTAAATCTGCTCTATTTCTTCTAGGAATTATTTTCTAATATGATTCTTTTTCCACTAAAGCAGACTACTCTTTTCATTGAAGTTCCATTTTGAAATGTTCATTAGATGTTGAATGTCTATCAGTATCTACCGTCTATGTGCCCCTAATTCTTCTGTGTGCCTTTCAACTTTCATTTTCCTCAATGCAAACACTTTCGTATTTTTACTTTCATCTATTCTTTAAGGACTTGAAGGATGACAAAACCACTTTCAGAAAGAGCTAGGTCAGTAATAGAAGGCATTTTTTATAAGATTCTCCACCATGCATAACAGAGCAAAACAGGGAACAAGAGGAAGCAAACTAGAGTTGTGTGAAATTGCTCATTTATTCTTCTCAAATAGTTTTCAGTTTTTCATGAAACTGCTGAAAAATTCACAAATTGTATTCCAATGAGATGAATATTTGTTTTCCAAGTTTTCATCAAAACTTTCGTCTTCAGGTAAACATTGTATATGCATAAGACATCCTGCTCCCGTGTGTGCTGGTAGTACCTGCCTGTTCTCAGGCATGAAAATGGAAGTGGGATATTAAATATGCACAAACTGACTGACTGGATAAGGAGAGATGCAGATAGGTCTGTGACTAGTGAATACACACTAAGATTTGGGGGGTGGGGGCATGAGCCTTTACCACACTTATATCACTCTTCCAAAACAAAGAGTTTAAACTGAAGATTTTTCTAATAGGGAATGTTTGTTTTGATTTGTTCTTTCTACCTTTTTGGCTAATTTTATTGTGAGAAACCATCTTATATGTCAAAATCTTTTATTCATAATAAGGGGGAAAAAATGGCCCAGATGCTTTGCCTTTTTCCAGCATTCGTGGTTAGGTTTTCATGTAGAACTTTTTTTTTTTTTTTTTTTTTTTTGTGATGATGGTGAACTATTTGATAATAGTTCATTTATTTCCTGCTTCCAATTGTAATTTTATGAATAAACAACTTTAAATACCATAGTGCCTTAATGTATCAGTAATATGATGGCAAATTTGGGTATCTGGTAGTTTGTAATACCATGTAATGGGTACTTTGAAATTGGCTTTCCTCTATGTGCATTTAAAGGATATTGGAGCATTCCTTAATTAGGATGAGGTAAATTATCCCATCATATAACTTTGACACAGATGTTTGTTAAGATAGAAGCCCAGCATAAAATGACATTTAGAGGGACGCCTAGTTGTCTCTGTGGTTGAGCACCTGCCCTTGGCCCAGGGCATGATCCTGGAGTCCCAGGATTGAGTCCCGCATCGGGCTCCCTGCATCGAGCCTGCTTCTCTCTCTGCCTATGTCTCTGCCTCTCTCTCTCTGACAGTGTGTCTCTCATGAAAAAAAATAAAAATAAAAAAAATGACATGAGTCATTTTAGTTCAACCCTATGAGTGGTTGAACTAAGAGGCAAATCAACCAACCATACTTCCTTCCTTCTTCTTTCCTTCCTTTTCTCCCTCCCTCCTTCCTTCTCCTAAAATCTCAAAACCTGATATTGATCTTTATCCTTCACAAAAAGTGAAGCAAGAAACACCCATGTGTAAACCAGGCAGGTGCAGAACAGCAGAAAATGGTGAGTCCTCTATGCCCAGCCCCAAAATTTTCAGTGTCCACATGACATATGATACTCTGCACCCTGATTCTGTTTGCCTTAGCCAGTTTTTGGTGCCATTCCAAAGCTCTGAACTACCTTAAATTTTTTTTTCTTGATATCCTATACCTCCTAGCTAGCAGTGGATTCATTTATATCATTATCATTTATATCATTATTTGTATCTCATGATTGATTTAGTTAGCATAAGAGATTATCACATGTTCACCCATACACACTATCCTCCCAGCATTTATAATGCATCTGCATAAGCATGTATAAAAGGTAGTAATTTAGTCTGTTTTTTTTTTTTAGGGTTGTTTTTTTGTTTTTGCAGAGTAAGAGAGGGTTTGTTTAATTGCTTTGTTTTATTTTTCATTTCCCATACTTTCCTGGTTCTTTAGACACATACGTCCTTTCGGTTTACTATCAGATTTTTTAAAAAAATTTCTTGAATATTAAAGTAATATAAATAATGCTTTTAAGTTAATTATTCCTTTTTTTATATTCCTGCCTATTTATCAAGCTAAATGCTATGTTATTAGCAGTAGGAATATGACACCTGTTATATTATGTTATACACCTGTTTTAAGGAGTGGCTAAGGTCCATAAACATTGAGGTGAACTTCAAGTACCCTGTTGTAGATCATAAAGTAGGGCTTTGGCTGGCAACTGTAGACTGAAAATAGGAATGAAGAAAATAATAGTCTAGTTTTATATCCTAGGATTCTGAGTTCTCCTAAATTAAAGGTGTAGCCAGAATTATCATGGAAAAAGCTTACCTTCTATGACATGCTTTATTTCCTAAGTAGGACCATAGTTAGGAAGCTTTCCCAGGAGATAGAATCAAATTATGAGATTCCCTAGCAATTTAAAGGCTCTTTGTTGGTTTCATTTCTACATTTGCTCATTTGGAATCTTCCATGTTTACCTTTACAATTACCTCAAAATATATATTGGTTATCTGTTATGTACCATTGCATTATAGTATCTGTTACGGTCACATTGGTGAATAGAGCACAAATCTCCCCCCCCCCCCGCCCCCCACGGAGTTTAAAATCTAATAGATGAGGTCATGATTCTGGTACATGGCAAATACGGTGTATTGTGAGAGGCACCTGATCCAACTACAGAAAATCCTGGTGACCACTTAGGATAATATAAAGCCTAAAGCTAGGTTTTTATATTATTAGGATTTAACTAGTCAAAGGGGAGAACAAGAAAATGAGAGTGCTTCAGACTGAGGAACCATGTAAAAAGACTCAGAAGAAAAACAGATTATGGATAAGAGAAAGTAATTTATTCTGGTAGGAGGTTATGGTGTGAGGATGGTGATACCGAGAGATGAGACCAGTTCATGAAAACATGAAAAGCCCATTGACCATAAGCACAACTATTTGCTTTATCCTGATGGTACTGAGGGGAAGCTGGTCATTAAGGAATTTTTAATTACTAAATGGTTTTCTTTTCTTTTTTTTTAAGATTTTTTAAATTTATTTATTTATTTATGATAGTCACAGAGAGAGAGAAAGAGAGAGAGAGAGAGTAGGCAGAGACATAGGCAGAGGGAGAAGCAGAGGGAGAAGCAGAGGGAGAAGCAGGCTCCATGCACCGGGAGCCCGACGTGGGATTCGATCCTGGGTCTCCAGGATCGCACCCTGGGCCAAAGGCAGGCACCAAACCGCTGTGCCACCCAGGGATCCCAACTAAATGGTTTTAATAGGAGAAATGTGTATATATATATATATATATATATATATATATATATATATATATGTTTAATATATATTGTGTGCATGCATGCATGCACACACACATACATTTAGGACTAATTATGTGGAAAAGATGGAAACAGTTATAAACTTGAGTGAGTGCCCTAAGTCATTTTAGTGCAAATCTCCACCTCATCTCCATGCCATGTATGACAGATGCATTATGAATATTTGCTATCAAGTTATTCAGTCCCTCTTACTCTGCATTCACAGATTTGACTCAGTGGAGGTAGCACTGAAAAAAATGCTCCCAATTCTTACCAACTATGAGTCTGGCAAGTAACTTAACCCCTCCTAATTTGAGGTTTCTTTCATTTGTTTATTTAAAAAAAAAAAAAAGTTTGGTAATATGTCACTAACCCAATATAGAGCGCCTATGGAAAATAAAAATAACCTGAATATTTAATTTTATTGCATTATATCACAATAATATATATTTTGTTATATCAAAGAAATTTTTTAGATCAAATAAATATTTATTATTATTGTGTTATATCACAGAAATTTCTCCCAAAAGACTATAGCATAGCACAAATCATGACAAAGGTAACTTAGTTATGTGAAGAATGATGGCTGGAGCTGGCCAGTGTAAAAATCCTTCACTTGTTTCTGATTTGTTCAGTAGCCACAGCAAATAACAAGAATATGAGAAGTTTGCAAGATATACAGATGACTCCGGTGGGAGTGCAAGAATGACACTTTGAAAGTTGGAGGAAGGAGGAGGAGAGGGACAAAGTTTTTTTTAAAAAACATCCTGAAATTTATTATTTCTTACCAAGCAGATGCCAGGGAGTATCACATAGTATATGCAATAATGGGAAATAATGCAGGTAGATACATTTTGGTATGTGTTGAGCAAGCAATAAATAACTGCTCCTTGGGCAGCCCCGGTGGCACAGCGGTTTAGCGCTGCCTGCAACCCAGGGCATGGTCCTGGAGACCCTGGATCAAGCCCCACGTCAGGCTGTCTTCATGGAGCCTGCTTCTCCCTCTGCTTGTGTCTCTGCCTCTCTTTCTCTCTCTGCATCTCTATGAATAAATAAAATATTTAAAAAAATAAATAACTGTTTCTACGTTGCAGTCTTTGAGAACCTGAGATATAGACAGTTCTGATCATGCTGATGCTTCCAGCTGGGAACAAAGTTCATGTATCCTAGTTTATCCCAAAGTAACTGAAGAACATCTAAGGCGCACTGTGCTGAGGTCTAATTATCTTTGCACCATTGACAGAAAAATATAATTTTATTTGCGTTGTTGATAACAAGTTTTATATTCTTACTATGTGGGTGGGTCTTTTAGCCAAGCTATAATGGCAGCATTCCAAGTCACCTGCTCTTCTTGGGAGATAGCAGATGTGTTCAGACTTCTTTTTGGTGAGTCATTAACTTTCCAGGCCTTAAAAAGGCCTGCACACAAGAGCTCTGCAAACCATCTGTGCCTCTGCTTCCTACCAATTCTGGTAACCCTCTCTAACCAACACATGTATTCACACTGTTAACTCTTAACAACAAAGCTCCATCAACTTCAGAAATTTCATGGCAAGGCAAGTATTGCTTTCAAATATTTCTAGGTTATGGTCTCTCAATTAAATGCATTTTTGTATTTAATACAGACTCAACTAACTTAACTTTTGCAGGCTACCAAACAGGAATGTAAAGTCCCATTTCTTTAAAGGACTGGAAGAAAGCACCAATTATCATCCTGAATACCTTTTAGTTAAAGTGATACCTAAACTATACCAGACTAATGAATTGAGACCATTTCATAGGAATTTTACTCTATCCCATTTACTTCATGCAGTATCCAAAATGTTGTACACTCTTTGGCTACCTAGTAGGAAGATATGTTAGATATACATTTATTCATAGCTCAGAATCACCATGGACTCATTAACGGGCCGTCTCATTGTAAAATAGTACTTTCTGCAAGCACTTCACATGGCTTATCAATCAACTCAATTTACATTTATGAGTGTCCTTCACGTGTCCATCCCGTGGTGCTAGGGGGACTTTATATAAAAGAAGATACGATAAATATTTAAAAGGCTAAATCAAACAAATAAGTTTTTTAGTTGATCCTTACAAATCAACAGCAATTTTAAAGCTCTCATGCATAAAAGAATAGATTTCCTGGCTGAAGAGCAGGGTGTGGAAGGATATGATCTATTACAATCAGTCTGCAAGGTGGGAGATGGAGGTCAGTGATTGTAAATTGTGGCAGAAACTCCTCCAGAATCAGGAAGTCTTTATGTGACAGGCGTGCACTGAGTAGGTGCAGAAAGGAAACCATATGGTTAATAAAACACACATGCACCACACATACAAGCACACACATGCACACACATACAACTTTACAGTAACCCTAAGGTCAAAAAGTTTGATTTTAGAACAAAGAAAATCACCTCTTTAAAGTTAGCAGCATAGATTACATTTTAAACACTGATACTAGGGAACCAATCAGTAGCAACCCAATTTTATCTGTACTAAATTCAGGGAAATTTGAAGACATCCATGCTTGAATATCACACAGACAATTATGCAAAACATCAAGCCACTTCATAGGTCTGCAGGGACTGGAAAGAATATCTGAGTATCGTCTGCATACATACGACACTACAGGCCACGGCATTGAATAATGTTATACACTAAAAATATCTAAATACAAAGCTAAATAGGATTTCAAACAAGCCCCAGGGGAATCAGAAAGTAACTTGGCAAAGCACAAACCATTCCCTAAAGAAACAAATTGAAAGGAGAATAAAAGGATAAAGAAACTATCCAAAACAACCCATGCTAATTCCAGAAAATTCAAAAACATAGAGTTCTATCAAAGAATGACACAGTCAGCAGTATTCAAACTAGACAAATAGCCTTAAAAGGGTACAAGAAAACAGACATTCAGCCAAAAAAAAAAAAATGCTCATGGACATTATGTAGTAATCTAAGTCTCAGGTCAGTACTATGTGCATTCAACATGAGGTGCTAAAATGATATCCTAGCAAAAATCCAAGATATACTGTCTTTATCTAATGATTAGTAACAATTTTAGTGTTGTTGATGAAGAGCTTAAAAAACAAACAATATAAGTGTCCAGCATTGTAGATTCTACTCAGCTGTTTTACCTCTATCATTGTGGACCCAATGCCCCATTTTAGAAAAGTTTTATATATATCTATATAGATGATAGATAGATAGATGATAGATAGATAGATGATAGATAGATAGATAGATGATAGATAGATAGATAGATGATAGATAGATGATAGATAGATAAATAATAGAATTCTTAAAGGACAAAAGGTGATATTGCTGTTGTCTTATCTTTATCATTATCCAATTATCAAATATTATAAAAATTATATAGTTTTTTCTTCCTCCATGTAGACCACCCATCACTTTTTTAAATATTTTATTCTTGATCCGGTTTTCTTATTACCCTAATTGTCAAAATTTGCTACCTCCACAAAAAAATTGCACTAAATGAAGTCAAACAGGCAAGGAAGAAATTACTCAAATCTACCGAGTAGGAGAGAGAGACTGAGCATAACTCCTCTGAAACAAAAGTCAAATGGATTTTTATTTTATTTTTTTAAAACTATCTACTATCTGTCTGTCTCTTTGTTTGTTTGTTTGTTTATTTATTTATTTATTTATTTATTTATTTATTTATTTATGAGAGCATGAGAGAAAGAGCATGGGTAGGGGGCTTGGGGAGAGGGAGAAACAAACAGGAGCTACCCTGGACTAGATCCTAGGACCCTCAGATCATGACCTGAGCCAAAGGGAGACATTTAATTGCTTAACTGATGAGCCATCCAGATGCCTCTCAAGCGGATTTTTAAATGCTGGGATGAAATAAAGGAAAAATTATTGTTTTTTTTCTGGAGGACTTTGCAGGAAATCATGTCTACGATTAAACTATGTTTGCTAATTGTCAATTCTCTCTCATTGAAGTTAGGATCCCTCCCTATCCCCCCACCCCCACCCTACCCTCCACTGAAACTAAGAGATAGGGGCTCTACCTTCCTTGGTGATTACATAATTACATTTCAAAGGTATGGCTCTCAGTCCTTGAGAAAGACTTTCATGCATTATAAAACCAGAAATAAGCTGGGAAAAGTTTACATCTCAAGGGATCAGGGAAAGAATCTCTAATTACAAGGTTTCTAAAGTCAATGCACCAAGTAAAGGAAGTGTTGGAAAGAAACCTGTCCAAAGTGTAGTCAAGCTGTGAGGAATATTAAGGACATCTTGGTCAGCCATATGCATCTCTTAGAAAGTACCGTTCAATTGCCCTAGAAGTTTATCTCCCAGACTGGTGGCTGTTGGAAGTATTCCAGATTTTTTTTAAGATCTTATTTATTTATTCATGAGAGACACAGAGAGAGAGAGAGAAGCAGAGACACAGGCAGAGGGAGAAGCAGGCTCCACGCAGGGGGCCCGATGCAGGACTCAATCCCGGGTTTCTAGGATCAGGCCCTGGGCTGAAGGCAGGGGCTGAACCGCTGAGCCACCTGGGCTGCCCAAGTATTCCAGATTTTGATTAACAAAACAAAGTTACCAATTTCCATAGCAGAATAAAACAATGATCATTACATTATAGAAAAACAAATATATATATGATTATGCTCATGAATGTGCTCAGGATAAAGCAAAATCATATTTCATATCATCATGATCAAAAAATGGATAAGCCTGTTTCTAACATTATAGGAGATAAAATGGTAGCAATAAATACATTTTTATATTTTTACGAAGATTATGAATGTTCTGTAGTCAATAGTCATGGATGTCATATTTTATAATTTTAAACCTTTCCATTTTTGATGCTTAGAGAAGTAAATATAACATTGCATTGACGTGATATGAATATGTGTCAATATTGAATAAAAGAAACTAATTCTTGACCACAATTAGTTTTAAATGAATACTGCCACACCAGTGGGCAAAATGAAACCCACCAGATTGATTTTCTTTGCCCCGAATCCTTTGTAATAAAATATTCATATCTATATGCTCTCAGGAATTTGGCAGAAGACACTTCAATTAACATACCTCAGTGCTTCTAATTTGATGGCTACCAAATTAGAAATTTAAACAACATAATGGAATGAAGTCTTTTGTGATAAACAAACCTTGTTGCTGTGGGCAAGCTTAGATCTTTTTTGGTTCTGTTGTTGTTGTTGTTGTTGTTGTTTCTTGGAACTGTGCTTGCCTGTAAGCTACCCACCTGGCTACTCAGGCTCTCCTTGGGAGAGGACTCCACGCTCCTTCTCTTCAGTTGTTCACACCTTTGTTTAATTCCTATTGAAAGAAAAACTCAAACTTGTTGGGAGATTTTTCTGAAGTCACTGCAGGTAGTTAACAGTTTGGTTAAAAATAATTAAGCCAATTTGTTAATATGAAACTTAAACTCCTTCAGATAGAACACTAAGCTCACAGGATAAAAGAGACTGCCTAAATGGAAGGTTCTCCGGGGAGGCTTGGAGCCAGACCCAGCATGAGGTGCTTTATTTTCTACTGTAAATCTTCACACTTCTGCAAAATTGTTGGAAGCCAGTACCTCTGTGGGTAGTTTTGCTTATTCTTTTCTGCATGTAACTGGTCCCTACTGGGAGTACCTCTAGTTGCTCCCAAGCAGATACCCTACAGCTAGCTCAAAGCATTAACAGAATGCAGAGTGAACTGAATACCGTGTGACAGATGCTTTCAGAGGGGACAGCCAAGGTAGAAACAAAAGACAGAATAACAGATACACTGTACTTGCCTCCAAAAAAGATGGAATTGATGCTCATTCTCCCAGAATAGGGGAAAAGCCCATTCAATTATGTCAGTCCTATTTATGCTTCTGAATCATTTGAAGCAAACTGTCCCGCTTTCATCAGTCGTTAAGTGCCTGTCAGTAGAAGGTAAGGCGTTTAGTCTTCAAATAGTATCTTAGCTAACAAACGAGCCAATGTTTCTTCTTGTCACAGCTAAAAGTCTAGTTCAGTCGAGCATTAATATTCATGTGTGCAGATATATTTATATACACTTTATATTTATTCATTTTTCCATTCAGTATATATTTATTGATTGCCTCCTCTTGTACAAGGTACACTGCCCTAGGCACTACTGATACTGCAGTAAGTAAAGAAGAAATCCACATAACTTTTGTTTACCTAGTCACTGGATGAAAATAATAAAGTAATTCTATCCACATGATTGTTTTAAAACTCTTTGTTTTGTTTTGAAATTTGATCTTAGGTCTAAGAAATTTGCTTTGTCGTTGCAAGTCTTCATTCAAATTAATTCTCCCCTATACCTTTGTACATAGATGGGTTTCTTTGCCAATCTGCATATAAAAGGTTCATAGGCAAGCAAATACTGATTCTCACCTGAGCATAGCACCAAGATGGAGAGGTACTCATGATTCTTAGTAGTGTGTCTGTCTGTCCACATTCATATACATGTGGCATACAACCATATAAAACATGTCTATAAGGTAAACAACAACTGATTTTCATGCAAGACTTTTGAAACCAGATGCATATTATAAGCATGAAGTCTGTAAAATGCATGTTATATTTATAGGAAGATCCTGTCATATTCAACAATAAAAAAATAAATGGATTTTGTATTCCAGAGGCTCTTCTGATATAAGCTATATTTATACCCCCAAAATATCACTTGCCAGTTTCAGAATACACTATTGTGCCGTTAATAATTCCTTAATTTCTCATTGAAGAAGACTTTATAGACTTCTATTCTAACTACTTATGAACCTACTGAAAAGCTTTATGTTTGTCTTAAAATCCACCTATTTTTTTATATCAAAAACAAAATAGCTCCCTCACTGAATCTTTAAAGAATGTTTGTATGTGAAAGAAAACAGGACACATTGGAAAATATTTTCCTCTCTTTGCCTACATTTTATATGTCCCAACTTAGTACACATTAATTTTAAAAGCTAGAAAAAATATGGTAGAAATCTTAGGTGGACAAATTTGGCCTACACATTACACAGTGGAACATAATGTATTTTTGGAAAATAGCTACAGCGATTCCATAAATGAATAGTAGAGCAAACATTTGATGTGAAACAGTGTTGATATTTCTAAATAAATATTTTGCTCAAGACCTCCAAACAGGTAAGAGTATCCTCTATTGATTTAGTAATTGCAAAAAAAAAAAAAAATCAGAAAATGGACAAAGGGTGCTTTCTAAAAATTATATTTAGTTTATATTTATATTTTTAGTTTATATTTTTAACCAAGATAAAAAATAACTAGATTTGAACTATTTATAGTCTGGTTACCCTTAACCTCTGCCTCACATTTCAGATTAATTTTTACTTCTTTGCCCTTTATTGTCAGCACTCTAACAAGACAAAATTTCTAGTTATTTTAATCGATAACTCAAAAACATTTATTGATCACTTACTGAGTACAAAGTGTTTGGGAGGTTCTGCAAAGAAATAGCACAACTCCTGAACAAACTTGCTGTCTTTCTGAAGAGATTAAAGAATAGTGTGTGTGCATGTGTGTGTGTGTGTGTAACCAAATATAACACGTATAGGATCATAACAATAAGTAGCAATAACCATGTAGTTAATAAGCAGCTACAGTTCTCTGGTATACTAAGTGTATATTGTGCACACTACTATTTTATCTAGTGCTGGATGATAAAGAAATGAAAGAGTTAGTCCCTGTCTTTAAAAATTCAAATCATAAAACATCTTGAAGATGGAGTATTTAAGAGATCACTTAAGTTAACTTTTCACTTTCCTAATGAAGAAGAGTTTACAATGCAGAGAATAAACTGCATGTGCAAAGAAAATGACAAAAAAAGAAGTACAAAACAAATTAAACTATAACAAGATGGAACATAATCGTGAAGTAATTAATTAAAGTGAAGAAATTCTGAAAATGGAAATAAAGGTAGGGATACAGTTAATTAGGCAAATCTTTAAAAATACGTTTATGATGTCTCAAATGTTGCATAGCTATTGAGAGGCTACCTCATGTATCTGAAATGCCCCAGTGATTGTCAGGTAGAGTCCAGCTACCTATAAACAAGGATTCAAAAAATATTTATTTTCACATAAAGTAGGTGAAAATACCCAAGAAGAAAAAGGCTATGCTTGAATCTGCACAAGAAAATGAATACAGGGAGGGCTGTGTGACTCAGTTAAGCGTCTCTTGATCTCAGCATCAGAGGACTGAGCCCCAGCATCAGACTCTGGGCCCAGCCTGGAGTTTGCTTCTCTTTCTCCCTCTGCTCTTCCTCCTGCTTGTGCTCTCTCTCTCTCTCTCAAATAAATAAATCATTTTTAGAAAAAAAGAAAATGAATATAAATTCAAGAGATTTCACCAAAATTATAAAGCCAGCCACATACTGACAATGAAAACACCAAGATCCATCAGGTAAAGGGGAAGAATTCTGCATCAGGGAAAATACAAGTAACTAATATAATTTCCCATCTCATTATTGATCAATCTTAATTGAAAAATTAAGAATCACTAATTTACACACTAAAAATTAAATTCCATGATAGTCTGGCTAAGAGTGTATGACACTAGTAATCATACAAAAATGGAGCACAAATTTGAATAATTTCTATGGGATAGCTAATGCAACGTGTTTTCATCAAAAATTTAAAAATATTCATAACTTACACCTTACCAAATCTTTTTAAAATCTTTTTGAGGAAATCATTCAAGACTTCAGGCACAAAGATAATATTGTGATTTTATTTATATTATTACAAATTTGGAAACAATATAAATAGGAAAACTAACTAAAATATTATGATTCAACAATCAAGTAAAATATGCACACATTAAGTATTGTGTTTACACATTTTAAAATCTGCGTATTCATTGTCTCTATTTAGAAATGATATTTTTCCTCCTCCTTAATCTTGATACATTACAAAGTTCCTGAATTAAATGTACTCTTTATAGGATTAAAAAAGTTCTCTAACTTTGGTCACCAAATTGATGTTAAGTAAAATCAAATGAATTATTAACAGGGTAGGAGATGAAGAACTAAAGATAAAATGTGGCAAGGTATATCCTGGTCAAATTCGAACTGTCCTTGTAACACCTAATCTCAAAGACTCCCAACATGTGGGGTTACAGTATGAAAGTGTTACTGGCCTCTGTTATCATGGTGCATGATGACCCAAAGTTCTTTCTAAAAGGAGGTCATTAGGGGCAGCCCAGATGCCTCTGCGGTTTAGCACCCTCTTGGGCCCAGGGATTCTGGAGACCCGGGATCGAGTCCTATGTCGGGCTCCCTGCATGGAACCTGCTTCTCCCTCTGCCTGTGTCTCTGCCTTTCTCTCTCTCTCTCTCTAATAAATAAATAAATAAATAATCTTTTAAAATAAAATAAAATAGAATAAAATAAATAAAATAAAATAAAATAAAATAAATAAAATAAAAGGAGGTCATTGAACCAATATAAAATACCATGACATCACTCTCAGTGCCCCCTCTATTATCTCAGAAATATTTACCTGTACTTACTTTTGGAAGTGTATGTTCATTCTAATAACACTTGAGAAGAGCTCACACACATTTTCTGAGAGTCTATATTTGAAAAATGGCAATGTGTGGGCAATGGGATATTCTCCATTTAGTATTCAGATCTTTTAACATTGAAAACTCTTGCTCCTATGGGGCCTAAGGCTGTTGGGTGTGTGTGTATATATATATACATACATGTCCGGGTTATCAGTTTGGGAGAAATAGTACATTACATCAAATGAGGTATTTTTCATTTTAATATTTTATATTGTAAAGCTAAATATAGTTTGGCTGTTAGCTAAAATTGCATAGTTATTTGAAAATTTCACTTATACTTTGTTCACAGATCCATCTTTGCTTAAAAGCATAAAGTGACTTTAAACAATTCCTTATCTGTTTAAATAAGTTTTGTCTCTCAAAGTAATCAATCGATCATCAACACAAGAGCAACTGAACTCTTTATTTTCTGGAAATAAGAAAAATTTTAAAAACATACATATAACTGGTGTCACTAACATTAACAACATATGCAATGTCTCTAAACATGTGGACACTGTTCATTCTCTTATAGAATTTCTTTTTAACTTCTCAAATTCAGTTGATATTAGCAGTTGATGGTAAAGTTGTCACCAAAATGTCAAAGACTGACCAAACATCCTGAAGTGTGCTCCACAATGAGAGGGACATGAACTTGGGAAAATATTGAAATTCCAGCCAGCAGGCTACTTAGAATCTACTTTTTACAATGTGTGCTTTCAGGTTTGCCTCAAGAAAAAAATGCCAAGTAAGTTAAAAATGGTCAGTGTTCTTTTCTTTTTCCCTTCTCCCAAAGAATATGACACATAATTGATTCAAATATTTGGATATAAATCACCCCAAATACCTACTTTGTAGGCAATTAAATGAGAAGCTAAGTCACTCTCACCTTTCTGTATTTCTCCATAAACCTGATAAAAATATAACCAATATGCATTTATTGTAACTCCATTGGAATGATTTTTTTAGAATCATACATTTCTTCTGTACTACTTTACAACTTCACTTGCCAGTTTGTATTAATCTCAAATAAAAGTAAATAGTAAACATTTCTAAAATGCATTTTCTTTACAATTATCTCGATCATTAATTTATTCTTGGGGTGTCTGGGTGGCTCAATTGGTTGAATGTCTGTCTGCCCTCAGCTCAGGTCATGATCTCCCTGCATCGAGCTCCCTGCTCAGCAAGGAGTCTGCTTCTCTCTCTCTCTCTCTCTTTTTCTCTCCGCCCCTCCCCACTGCCCATTCTCTCTCAAATAAATATTTAAAATCTTTTTAAAAATTATTCTTTATATATTTGACCAATAATTATTTTAGAAATTATTCGATTCACCAAAGTGGTTGTAGTTAGGAGGAAAAGCATACAAAATGAATGAAGCAATCCCCATTCATCAACAAACTTGTAACTGGGGATGAAGAAGGGTAGGGAGCAAATTACAATCTAATAAATTCCACAAAAAAAGATACAGTGTGCTCCAAGAGCTCATTCCTGAGGTTGTCAAGAGTATTTTCACAAAGAAGAGGATATATTAGCTTGCCTTGAAAGATGAATAAGGGTTTTTTAAAGGAGAGGAGAAGATGAAAGAGATAGATAGCAAAGTAAAGACCTTAAAAGAATATGCTACACTAGAGAAAAGGGAAATCTGAGTATGGTTGGAACTTAGAAAGTTTTCTTGATATTGAGTGATATGGCTGCCTTTATATAAAATTTCTTATTGCTTCTTTTTCTTTTCTGGGAGTGGTGCTATCTGGTCTTTTTCCTCAAACTGTTTCAGGAAAAGCTCCTCTCTTCACTCACTAGGTTGCAGCCATATATTTCTTTGGAAACATTCATGTTCTCCAACCTTCTTTTATTCCTTCCCTCAGATTTTGGACTTCTTGTTCCTTTCTTTTTTAAGATTTTATTTATTCATTCATGAAAGGCATAGAGAGAGAAAGAAGCAGACTCCATGCAGGGAACCTGATGTGGGACTCGATCCTGGGACTCCAGGATCTTGCCCTGGGCTAACCAACTGCTGAGCCACCCAGGCATCCCTTCCTGTTCCTTTTCATTGGAATCCGATTCTTCTAGCTCCTCAGGACTGGCTCCTTCTCATCACTGAGTCTTAATTTACATATCACTGAAGTAACAACCACGTTAATCTCTCACATAGCAATATTTTATTTTCATCACAGCAATTATCACTTTTTGAAATTATCATATGTCTTATTTACCTACCTATGATTTATCAATAGCTATAAAGATACAAAATTTGTAAAGGCAAAAAGCTAGTCTATTATTTAACACTAACACCACCACATAGGAAGCAGAGGCAGGTACATAGTAGGCATTATATAAATGTGTTTGAATGAAGAAATAAATGATGCAATGAAAAAAGCAGATGGAATGTATAAAGCCTAAGAAAAATCAATCAAATAATAAGTGTATTTAAAATGTCAGCATCAAAATTGCATTCTCCCCCATAGCTTTTTAAGATTGAACTTCATCAAAAAGCATGCAATAAAAAAGAACTTTGTGAGTAAAGAAATGGAGGTCCTACATTTTGCAAATGTAGTTAAATGAGCCAGTAAATATGTGTATTAATATTTATTTGCTTACATTTATATTCAAAGGTGGATGAACCCTGGTTATGTTGAGTTTATGTTTACCTTACTTATATCACAGAATATTTGTGAGATTCAAATGAAAAATGGATGAAAAAGTATCATAAAATGTAAGAGATTGCATTTTCTTGCTTTCTAGCAGTAAAAGAAATAAAAAATAGATTCTTCTGAGTAGAAAGAAAAACAATTTAAAATACCAATTAAATAGACTACCACTGGTATATTTTCCATTACCATCTGGTTCCTCTCAGTCTATGAATTTAGTCAGGAAAACAATAAGTAACAGAATTATAAGAAATAGATCTTTTGTTGATCTTCAGAAAAATGATTGTATCATTATGAAAACAGTGTTCTTTTTTAAATGTCACACAAAATTGTGCATAGCCAGAGTAAATGAGCTGGTAAATGGGCTGGCATTAATAATTATACTGACATGCATGCAATTTCAAGTATTGACTAATAAAGTGATTGATAATTTTCAGATAATTAAATTTAAAATTATGAAAGGACTTTAAACAAACATGACTTGTAGCTTTTATAATGTTTAATTAAGTACATGCTAAATGTAGCAATAATTTATTTCATCAGCAAAACTTTGTGAATATATGTGCAAAATAAAACAATTTCAATGAGAATATTATTATCATAAGGCATTAAATGCCATTCTTTTTTAAAATAATGGTTTATTTTTTATGGATATTTTTACCCTTGCTCTCCATTTTGCATATGATTTCATACTCCCATTAAGCCACAGAATTAATTAAGCTTTTAATCTTATTGTAGACTTATAAAACACTTTCTGAAGTTCTATCAATAAGAATTTTGAGACGAATAAAAAAAAAAGCCTAGAATTGTTTTCTTCAAGTGAAGGAAGAAGAAAAAGAAAAAACAAAGGTAATCAAGAAGAGCCTGAGGAGACATGATTATTGGGTGCAATATTGTATTTCTGTTTGGAACTTGGAACTAAAAAATGACATTATGGAAAAACTAAAGAAATCTGAATAAATTATGGCCTTTAGTTAATATTAATGTATCAATATTGCCTCATCAATTGTGAAAAATATACCATACTAATGTAAAATGTTACTAGTGGAGGACAATGGGTGTGGGCATATATGAAGTCTATATTTGCAATAGTTCTGTGCTTTTTTTTAATCTTTACTTTTTATTTAATTTTTAAAGATTTATTTATTAATTTGAGAGAGAGAGTGAGAGGGCACAAGCAGAAAGGACAGAGGAAGAGGGAGAGAAAACCCAAGTGGACCCCACACTAAGTGTGGAGCCAACACAGGGCTCCATCCCAGGAGTATGAGATCATGACCTGAGCCGAAATCAGGAGACAAACGCTTTCACTGACTGTGCTACCCAGACTCCCCTCATTCTGTGGTTCTAAAACTATTCTAAAAGAAACATTTATTAAAAACATACAAAGGGAAATATACTCATAAGTTTAACAGTCATCATTATGCTATTTGGTGAGCAACAGACTAAGGAAAACCTCCATACTAAGTAGCAATTTAAAGTCTTAATCCTATTAATCTTACTGGGAATTTTTTGACAAGTAAAGAACACCTGAATCATTTTGCCAATGAACCTAATATCAAACTTTTGATCTCAAAGAGCTACCAATAATGAAACATACATGTACACATATATGCACTACGTGTACTTCTATGAAGGCTTTCAACTGCCTCTGCCGAGTTATATTCCATATGATTTCCCTAAATACTAGCTTCAACTGATGAGATGTGGAAAACTAATCAAGGAAAATTGGTTCATAATCTGGCTAGTGAATAGAGTTGTGACCTGGTTCAACAATATAAGCAGAGCCAAACAGATCACCTCCCTCAGAAATAACGGACTATGAGATATAGAAAAAAAAAGTGCCACTTTCCAGCAGTAGCAAAAATAACGTACCCAAAGTTGTCATGTTGTGGAAGAACCTGTGGTTATCATTATGGGGTAGAAATAAGAAGAGTAAAGAGAATCTAAATGAAAGAATAAGGGAAATCCAGCAGCTACTGGAAACAAGCCTGGAGTACCTGTGCAGTTCAGTTAGTTAAGTGTCTGACTTTGGCTCAGGTCATGATCTCAGGATCCTAGGATCCAGACCCAGGATCAAGCCCACATGGGGCTCTGCACAAAGTGGGGAATCTACTTGTCCCTCTCCCTCTGCCCCTACTGCTCATGATTGGGCTCATGCTCACTCACTCTCTTTCTCAGAAAAATAAAGTAAAATCTTAAAGAAAAAGAAAAGAAAGAATGTAAAACATGAGAGACACCTAACTCTGGGAAACGAACAAGGGGTGGTGGAAAGGGAGGTGGGTGGGGGGGTTGGGGTGACTGGGTGACAGGCACTGAGGGGGGCACTTGATGGGATTAGTACTGGGTGTTATGCTATATGTTGGCAAACCGAACTCCAATAAAAAATGTACAAATAAATAACATCTTTAAAAATACTATTTTAAAAACCTTTGAATATTTCAATGTTGATTTCTTCATTTTGACAAATGTACCATGCCAACATAAGATGTTAGCACTACGGGACACTAGGCAAGGGTTTACTGGAAACTCTGAATTATCTCTGCAACTTTGTTTTGAATCTAAAATTATTAGAAAATAAAAAGTTTATGACGAAGAAAAAAAAAGGAAACAAGCCAATATCCTCAAGAGATTAACAAATAGAAGAAAAAGAGAGAGAAAAAGAATTACAAACCGAATCTTCCTTAGAGAATATCATTCTTTGCTAACAGCTCTCCAGTTTCCTTCTCTGAACACAGTAAGACCTGCTGTATTTTGATTTCTATATTTGTATCATTTCCTTAACAATAAATTTCTCTTTTCTAGAGCAACCAAGGTCACCTCATGCACCTACCTATAGTCAAAAGAACCATCTAAGACAGACATCAGGATTGTACTAGATACCATACATGTTCATTGGATATCCTTCCTCTCTGATATCATACTTCTTTATTTCCACTGGCACTAGCTGCTTTTTGGTTCTGTCAGAAGCAAACTGTCATTATTTTCAATATTTGATTAGAGTCTCTAAGCTAAGCTTTAATTTTAAATTTGTAACATTATGAGGGTTTCAAAAATTACATTATCTTCTGAATAATTTTTAAATAATCCTTCCAGAAAACAACTTCCTTGTTACTATATATTTTGGTGTCAAAGATAAAATTACAAAGCCATAGGCCATATAGTTATCCCTCATCAACAAACTAATCCTTTATCATTCTTCTTATTCAGTATACACACACACACACACACACACACACACACACACACACGTTACATCTAAGATGCTGAGAACCAAAAAAATCCTGGATTGCTAGAGGGTAAATATTACTGGATGCTACCATAGGATTCACATCATTATACATTGTACATATCAGTATTTCTAATGCAATTGTCTCTCAATTTTCTTTTCTGTTGACAAATTTCTAAGTTTCACGAGGCCAGTGATGTTCTGTCTAATGTTATATCTTCAGAATCTGAAACAGTATCTAGCAAAGTGGTTGCCTAGCCAAAAATATTGAACAAAGAAAAAGAAATGTAGAAAGACAATTATTCCTATAGTTAACCATACCAAGAAAAACAAAAACAATAATAAAAGTAATAGCAACCAGGAAACAGTGGAATAATGACTTCAAAATATTAAGTTAAAAAATATGTCTCATGAAATTGTATTTCAAGAATAAATACATGTTTAGTCAAAACAGAGTCTATAAAACCTGGAAAGAATATGAAGAAATGACAAAAGGATGTTTTTTCAAGGAAAAGAGAATTATCTCTAAAATGAAGTCTAAGAGGTAAGAAAGAACACTGATGAAAGAAAATAAGAGACACAGATAAATCTAGGTCGACACTAGGATTTTATAATATGTGAGGTTTTAAAATAAAAGAAATAAATACAGGAAAATAACATATAACTAGAAAGGAATTACATTATTTTGCAGTCCTTGCACCCCTCCAGAGAAATGCAAAGATACTGATTACGTTTAGTCCCTAGTAAGTCTGTAGGCTTGTTAAAGTTTTAAAGATTCACAATAAAAAAGAGAAAGAAAACAAAATAAATTTATAGATATGAGTCTAATCACAATAAATATGAATGTATTAATAAATATAAAAAATGGTCCAATTGAAAAAATCCAGCAATATTCCATATATAGGAGACATAATAGAACAATAAAGATATAGATAGAGTAAAACAAAAGATATACCACTTGCAGCAAAAAATGCTAGTAGAAAGTACTTCAAATATATTCTCTCAGTTTTCCTTAGTAACTGAACACTGATTTTCTTCAGAATGGCAATTTGTCAAACTTAAAACTGTATTTTCCCAGCTCCCTTGCAGTAGGTGTAGCCAATGAGGCATAAACTGTGGCTTCAAGGAAATCTCTTTAATAGAGATTCACTCAATTGGAAGGAAGACCCATTTTGCACTTCCTCACATTTTCCCTCCCTGCTGCCTGGCATGTGGATATGAGGTGAAGAGGAAAATTAAAGCATCGTGCTAAAAATGACATAAGAGAAAGAGATAAGGAGCATTGTTCCACGGTAACTAAGGAGCTGCCATTTCAACCCTAGACTGCATTTGCCAGACTTCTTTTATGTAGGAGATAAAAAGCAACCCTGCAGCTCACTTTGTCTTCAGTTATATACAACTGTACTAAATCTTAAGGAGCATATGACAGAAATAATAAATTTAAAAATACTGATGTGACTAATTGTGATCAGATTACACCACTGAACAAAAATAAATCATCCCACAAGAGTGACTTAAAACATTATTTTTTAGATTCTGTGGGTCAATAATCCAAACAGAATACAGGGACAGCCTGTCCCTCATTCCCAACATCTGAAGCCCTAGTTAGAAAGTTTCAAAGTCTGGGCATGATCCATTGGCAAAGAGTAAGAATCATCTGGAAGAGTGATTACTCCCATGACTTCTGTGGATGCCAGGACCAGCTTAGACCTTACCTCCATCTGGCCTCTCCATGTGGTTTCCTCATGTTCTTCAGTTAGGGTTTCCTCACAGCATGGCAGATGAAAAGGAATGTTACTGCCTTTATGATCTAGTTTTAGGAGGCACATGGTACTGCTTCCTCCTTAACTACGACTTTCCTAGGTTCAAGAAGAAAGCAAAGAATGTATTTCAATGGCGGAGATGTCCAAGTCACATTGTGAGAGAAGCATATGGGACAGGAGATAGCATTGCTGTCATTTTTCTAAAATACAATCTGCCACACTGAGGAAATAGGTAAGTAGGGCCAGCATGTCGTCATAAAATATTTAATTCATAAGGAAGACATAATAATCCCAATCTACTTTTATTAAATAAAATAGCTTTAATATAAATAAAGGAAAACTGACAGAACCACATGCAAATATTAACAAAACCATAAGTAAAAACTGACAAATCCACCTTCAAAAAAGGAAAGCTCAACAAACATCTCACAATAAACTATAGGGGAGATTGAAAAATAAGTCCATAAGAATAACAGAGATTTGAGTACCACAATTAACAAGCCTAGAAAAAAATGATACAAATAAGACATTTCATAATATGGGGGAATGGTTTTCAAAGATTTTAAAACCTTGAACACAAACTAGTGCCAGAATGCAATCAAATTTAAATGAGTCTGTTTAATATAGATCACATTCTCGTATTACAACATAATTAAGCCTGAAATATATGATGAAAAAAAAAGTCACCAAGTTATATATTAAGAATGCATACTTCTAAAGAATTCATGGGTCACGAAAAAAATCCCATGGAAAAACTTAAAATATGACTGAAAAAGTTAGAACAGAAAAAATTACATAAAAATGTTGGATTCAGGGCACCTGGGAGGCTCAGTGTCTGAGCATCTGCCTTTGGCTCAGGTCATGATCCTAGGGTCCTGGGATTGAGTTTTGTATCAGGCTCCCCACAGGGAAGCCTGCTTCTCCCTCTACCTATGTTTCTGTGTCACTTATGAATAAATAAATAAAATCTAGGAAAAAAGTTGGGATTCAACTAAGGAAAGATATACACTTACAACCTTTTGATAAACAAAGGAAATACTACAAATTAAGGAGTCAAGTCACCTAACAGAAATTAGATTAAAAAACAAAGAAATAAAAATGGAGAAAAAAGTAAACAGTCATGATAGAAGTAATTAATGATTTAGGATATAATAGTACAGTAGAACAGATTAACAAACCACTTGGGTTGTGAAAGGTGTAATAGAATTGTCAAAGCAGAGTTGCAGAAGATGTGTGTGTTTGTGTGTCTACACATGTGTATGCGTGTACTTGCATGTGTGTGTGAGAGAGACAGAAACAGAAACAAAGAGGCAGAGAAAAGAAAGGAGGGAGATAAGAAGAAAGAGAAAAAGAAAGGATAAAAAATACATTTATTATTTAGCAGAGATGAAAGAGCAAATAATTTTTTTCAATTTCATACCAAAAATTCAGAAAAAGTTTAAAATTGCACATATTATGAAAATGTATATATTCAAGAATAAAAAAATTTGAATAATTCTATAACCATTCAAAAAATTAAAGTAGTTGTTAAAAATCATTCTACAATAATTACCAAGCTCAGATATAAAAATGTTATTGATAAAACATTAAGTAATACCAAAATGGTGATATATCATTTCTTTTCAAATATGTCTGTAGATTCAGTGAACTTCTTTTCAAATGCCAACAATATTTGTCTGTTTTGGGGTTTCTTTTGGTCTTGTTTTGAGGTAACTTGTTAGGTTGATTCAGAATGTTAATTGAGGTAAAAAAAAATAAAAGTATAACCAAGTGCCTCAGGAAGAAGAAAATAACTGGACAAACTTGCATTAATAGCTAGCAAGATTTATATGTTATAAAGGAATAAACTCAGACTGGTACTGGACACAACAAAGACAAACAGACAATGAGACAGACAAAAAGCAGTATTAAAGATTACTGTAAAAGGATGAGCTACCACGCTGGTGTTGGAAAAACTATTTATCCACATGAGAAAAAAACTGGATGCTTACCTCATATCAGTAACAAAATTTAATTTCCTAATATAATATAGGTGAAACTCTATATCATTACAGAATAAAACAAAAATTTCTAAGACACAAAAGTACAAACCACAAAGAAAAATTTTGATATAAGGTAACAGATTAAATTGAAAATTTCATTAATCAAAAGATGTTATAAAGGGACACTGAAAAGCCACAAACTTTGATAATTTTGCAAGATATATCAAGAATAATATCAAGAATAAAGAATTCATACAATAGGTAGGAGAAAGATAAAAAATACAAAAAAACAGAAGTTGAAGTAGCACTCAGAGGAAAATAAATGGGCTTCAAATGTTAGAAAATATGATCAACCTCATTTGTAAAGAGGAGAGTGCAAATTAAACCACCACGAGATTTAGAAATATCCTCAATATCAGCAGAAAATAAGAAACATATACTGCTTTAGTAAGGATACAGAAAGCAAGAAAATTCATCCAGAAATTCTCATGCCCTGCTAGTCAAAATGTAAATGCATAAAACCTCTTTTGAAAACAACTGAAAATTTAAATTAATGAAGTGGAACATCTGCATACCCCATGAATCAGCAACTCCAATCACACATGTGTACCAGGAATTATGTGCAGAAATTTTTATCATCTTATCATTTAAACATAGAAAAAAGAGAAAGAAAGAAGTCAAAATAATCTAAAAGTTCATCAACAGTGAAATGTATAAATAAAAATTATAGCACACTACACACTATGAATGTTCCAGAATTACGATTACACACATTAATCTGACTAAATCCCATAAGCCAAATACAATTCTAAAAAGCAAGTTATAAGAATATACACAGCATGGTTTGATCTATATCAAGTTCAAAAACATGTACAACTAAACATTATGTCGTTTAGGAATAAATACATGTGTGGTAAAACAATAAAGAAAACAGGAAATAATAAACATAGCATTCATGTCCCAGGATACCTGTGTGCAAAGGTCACAGAGAATACACTGGGGAGGGAGTTTACAAATGCTTCAAAAAATATATGGTAGGTATATAATATTCAATTTTTATTATTCTTAAGCCTGACAGTTTGGTATCAATCAAAGCTTTTATTGTAAAAATTGTATTTACCTCAGGGCATCAATAATTTCATAAAATAATAGCCTATGTTCTCATTCCGGAAGCATGGTCCCTAACAAAATGATATAATTAATACAAATCCACCTGCTTCCTAACTTAACACTATGTTAACTCAGCTTTTTGGTGGGTTTTCAAACAGTATAGAACTAACAATGGCTGAAGTTAAGTCAACCATATGATTTTCTATCTGATTTTAATAAATTTATATTTCCCTGAACTGAAAGAAATATATACCCAAATTATTAAAAATATACAAATTATTATATATACATATATAAAAATATTTTTAAGATTGATTGATTGATGTCAGGGGAGGGGAGCAGAAGGAGAGATAGAATCTTAAGCAGACTCTGTGCTAAGCATGGAGCCCAACCTGGCTCAATCTCACAACACTGAAATCATAACCGGAGCTGAAATCCAGAGTCAGACACTGACCGACTGAGCCACCCAGGCACCCCCACATATAAAAATATTAAAGATAATGACCAGGACATACAAGGCTCATAAGAAGATAAAGGATATATAATTTTAAAAGGTATATAATTATAAGATATACAAGTAATGCAAATATATACCATCAATAAATGTTTTCTCAAAACAAAATGATATAAAATCTATGCAATACTATTTTGATTAGAACAATACGTCTACAAGATCATTAGAATTCTTATATCCTGGGGATGTGCAGTATAATGCACCTTATTCATTGATTATAAATGTATTTTTTTCTTCAGAAAACATAGTTTCTAATCATGAGATAAGAAATAAAATTACCGGGGATCCCTGGGTGGCTCAGCGGTTTGGCGCCTGCTTTTGGCCCAGGGCGCGATCCTGGAGACCCGGGATCGAATCCCACGTCGGGCTCCCGGTGCATGGAGCCTGCTTCTCCCTCTGCCTGTGTCTCTGCCTTTCTCTCTCTATATGTCTCTCATAAATAAATGAATAAAATCTTTAAAAAAAAAAAAAAAAGAAATAAAATTACCTTTCCCTTCATTTGTTTTTTCCTTTTTTCCTAATGAAGAGGATGGAGAGTAGAGTTTGTATGGATAATCTTAGAAATTATTGGAAAGATAAAAATGAAGTAGACAATAAAGTGTGGTTAGCTATTTTTTGCATTCCAGCCATAGAGGAAGTGAAGACTGGTACCTTGGGATAGTCTATCAGCTAAGCAAGTTGGAGTTGATGGGTGACTGATGGGCTGACATAACCAGGTCAGAGTGCTGTGCTAGGCTCTTCTAACCCATAACAAAGAATTATCATAGACAGAGCCATATGCCCCTCTAGAGTGGGGATAGGTGTTAGAGAAATAGCCCATAGCAAGTGGGTGTGTAATTCTTTTTTTTTTTTCCTATTGCAATAGGTAAGCTAAAAATGGTAACCCAAATAATTTTCCATTGAAAATACTGAAAACCAGAATTACACTGGAAAAGTAATAATTCTGTCCTCCATTAAAACTTCAAAGAATTGAAAGCTACAGAATACTGGCGATGACATCAATTTATTAATATGAGTACTAAAAAAAGAATTTAGGACAAAGTTTACTAAACTAATGCATTTTATATATTAGTACAATGAAACACTATTCTAAAAAAATATATAAGGATTTCAAGACCATATAAGTATACCCAATTGGAATTTTGCAAGACAGCTTCACATATCAATTTGAGAATTTTTTGTGGTAAAGAAACCTATTACCTTCTTAAAACCAGCGTTTGCCAAATTAATTTGACCAGGTTTTTTTTTTTTCTCTATAGAGATAACTGTATACTAACATGTTACAGAAATACTGTTTTACTCAATATACTTTAATAACAGTTGGCTTATAGCCAGGCATATATAAAAGACTAGAGGCAAAGAATAGTCTGTGCAAGTCTAATTTTTGGAATCCTACTTCTGAGCCCATAACTGTAAGAAGCAAAAAGATGACGAAATGCTGAATGTATATGTACATGTATATGTACATATATATATATATTCACACAATATCCAGTACTAGGTACTGAATACATAAATGCTGAATGAGAATGAAGTAGTTCCTGTCCTTATTAATTCCTTGCTATTATACTGGGGGAGATAAACAAATTTAAGTAAGCACGAAATTTAAAGACTCTGAAGTTTAATACATATATTAAAACTCTGCCATGATGTGATAAGTACAGTCAAAATATAGATAAATAAATATCCCACTCCAACAGGAGATAAGAACCTAGATTTTTCCCCAAGCACATTTATAAAGACAGGAGCAAAAGAGGAAACAGAACAGAAAACAGAAACAGATTGCAGTTTCATTACATCTGAATTAAGGTTGTAGGGCCTTTGTTTTGCTACTATGTAAAAAACAAACAAGGGATTGATATAGGGAATAAAAGAGTCAAGGACTACTTTAGGTAAGGTGGTTAAAGAAATCCTGGTGAAAAGGAGACATTTTCCTGAGACATAAAGGAAGAGAAAAACCTAATCGAATTTTGGTAGGGGTAGAATGTTGGCAAGGAGCATTCCAGGCAAAAACGAAAACAAAAACAAAAACAAAACAAAACCCAAGGCTGGACAAAGCTTGGCATATTTAAGGAAATGAAAATAGCACCAGCATATCTAGAGAACCATGAGTTTGAAGAAACAGGAAGGGCCAGATATGTAGCTCACAGAAAGGTATGAATACACATTCAGATTTTATTCTACGTAAAGAGGGGAGTCTTGAAAGATTTTAAACAGGCAAGTAATACAATGTTAAGCACATTTTTACAACAAATAGAGGTGTGGGCTGATGATGGTGAGTATGGAATCAAAGACAGTACTCCCCCGACTGTTGTAAGCAATCCTGGTAAAAATACGATGACAGTCTTGATTGGGGTGAGGTCATCAGCTGACAATTAAAAGAGGTGTTGTCTAAGGGAGAGTGGAGCTGTAGGAGTGAGAAGTTATGAAATCACCTGTAAGAATAAGAAAGTAAGCTTACTAGAGAAACGAAACAAGGAAATATCAAGAATAGTAATTTAACTGTTGAAACAAAGCAGCTGAATGTTGTGGTATTCTCCCTCAGCATTTGGCTGTTGAGCTAAAGTCCTTCAGGCAAAAATATCAAAGCTCATCCAGGTTTGGAGTTTGCTAGTATTATAAGAAGAAAAAAAAATAAGAGGAAAGTGATTTGAGAATAATTCTGAGAAAGGCTGAAGCAATGTATCTCAGAATGTAGGTAGGCAAGAAAGGGCAAGAAACTAAAGAGCGAAGAGAGAGAGAAAGAACAATAATGAATGAGGAGGAAACTTCCCATGTCCTTGCATCTAGAGATTCATGAAGATACAAAAGGAGAAAAGAGATTATATTTGAGAGCGCTGAAAAAGAACAGTTGCTTTAAATTTTAATTAAGGCAAGAAATGTGAAGGGACTTACCTAAGGATGAATGTATAGGCAAGAATAGGATAGTCACTGAGCTAGTGTTCCGGAGATGGGAGATGAATGGGGATTGGGATGTACAGGGATGCACAGAGCAGTGTGAGAATGATTATCACTGTAAAAAAAGAAGGCCAAGAAGGGAAGATAAGAATAATTCTTATAATCACTAAGATAAGTGTGGACATGCAGAGCTACTGCTGTGTTCGCAAATGCTTATGCCTGTTTACGAGACGGCATCTCTCTGATGTTTATTCATGCTCATGGGATATTGCCAGCTCTCTGAGAGAGTTCCATGTGTGATAATAGCCATTCTAAGCAGCAGTTCCCTGTGGCTAGGCATAAGGTCCTAGGGAGTTTACTTGAGGCTCCCTAGTAGCTGTTGCGGAGATTGGGAATAGTAAGTTTTTGAGGCTTTTCATAGTTTGGACTCTCAAGGTTAAAACTTTCTTGCATCTAGTTTTTATCCTCCGCCTTTCTAATAGATGGATTCCCCTTCAGTCTAATCTGAACATGTGATTTATCTGCTTAAAGTAATTCAAAGACTACTCAGGCTTTGCCCCTTAAATTTGATTTACATCAGAATCACCTTTTGGAAAATCTTTTAGAAAATGCAAATCTTGCATTCAATCTAAGAATTCTTCATCATAATTTCTGGAGATTAATATATTTATATATTTAATCAACATATTTAATAAAATTTCCCTGCAAAAAAAAAAAAATCAATCTGCTTAATAAGATTTCCCTGCAATTGTGCAGCTTGGTCTACACTGGTCAAAAGTGGGAATTTCCAGCTAGACAAGATAAAACAAAACAAAACAAAAAACCCTTCCAGGATCTGGCTATTTTTACTGCCAATCAATAAATCTAAATTGGCTTCCAAGGAACAGTGTATTTTGGGTTTCACCAAACAAATGCAGGTTCCTTGGCTATAGAAAGTAGTTAACGGTTTGCCATGCCTGTTGAGAAAGCAATGATCCCTGATCCCTGTCCACAGGGCACACTACTGATTCAGTTCCAGTCTTTACCTCAGCAAGCCCTCCACATTGCACTGGATGATCTATCTGTGTGTATCTGTTTTCGTCCTAGGATGTTTTAAATTCATCAAAGATGCATTTAAAGATAAGGATGAATAAACAAGTCGCTGCTCTTACCTCTGTGTCTTCAGAATTTAGCATAGTCCCTGGTATGCATATTGTCCCTTTGATGTTTAAATAAACTAAATTGTAAGACTTTACAGTTAAGTGAGAAAGAGATGCAAACAATTAAAGTATAATTGGTAAGTACTCTCTGGAAAATGACATGAGATAATCTGTCAGCAATGGGAAGGAATCCCCAATTTAGGTTTGAATGTGGGGTTGAAGAGAAGACTTCACAAAAGATGTGAAAGAAAGCAATCAGTGTTTGAAAATTCTTAAACGCAATTTTTTAAATGTTCATATAAGAGTAGAGAAATGTGTCAATCAAGGTTAAGCATCTATTTAAGGTAGGGAAATGATATAAAAATCAAGTAGTGAGGAAGCACAAACTGCTGCTAGTGATCACTCAGAAACTGATTAAGCAATGTGACACTATGTTTAGAGTAAATCTTAACCTCTTTGTCCCCTTTTTCTATTTTCTGAAAATGAGCACTTACATTGGCTAGCAGGTCTTCTACAGCATATCTACTCCTGAAGCATAAAATCTCTTGGTAGAAAAAATGATGGGATTTGAAAACAGCAGAAATGAGCTTGGGCCCTGGTTCCTGTACTCATTAGCTTACTTTGTCATGAACTGAGTCCATAAGTTTGAGACTCAGTTTCTACAAAATGAGGATAACGCGTCTTGCTTTGCAAGAGTTTTTATGAAGATAACATGAGAATATATGTGGGAGTGTGATTAATAAACTGAAAAATACTTCATAAATATAAAATTCTCTTATTTTTATTCTACTCCCATTTTATTCCTATTTCTTATATTTTGTTTTTTCCTAGAAAAATATTCTAATTATAATGTATAATTATAATGTATTAGCAAAATTAATATCAAATTCGTTTATTCAAGGGCTCAATTATTTAAATTAATTTAAATTTACACCCATGATCTCAAGGAAACTTAAGATATAAAACACATTCCCTTTGTTTAGAGAGTTCATATTCAAATGAATTCATATTTATAAAGCGCACTTAACAATATTTTGTATATTCACTTTTTTTTTAATTTCTACTTTCTCCCCTAAGGGGAAAGTGCTTTTAATCTATTCTCTTATGGACTTAATATTTCAGGAAAAAAATATATGCTGATGTGAGAGCAATAATAATATTTGACATAATAATCCTTATTATCCATAAGAAAATAATTACAGATTTTAAACTATTAATTTGTTCTTTCTATACATAACTTTCAGAGCTTGCTGTGTGGCAGGCACTGTGCTAAGTACACAGGATATAGCAGTAGCATAATAAAGTTACTGCCTTCAGGAAACACAGCATATTGGGAAAGATATATAACTTAAACAATTACAATAAAGTAAAATGAATGTACATGGTGATACAAAAAAGAAAACCACATAGATGCAAATTCTGACACTTGATACAATCAAGGCAAACCATACTAAAAAAAAGTAAGAAGCAAAGGCTTAAGACCATAAGTGTTTCAAAGTCAATCATCTTGTGTCCTGTGACATGTCACTTGCTTTTTGAATGTCAGTTCCTAGTCTGCGCATATCTAGGTTATTCAATTTTGCTTTATTTTTATCAAATCATATCCATCCTTATCATCCATGAAGGAATCTTACACTTACTTAGAGTGAGTGTAATAGACAACAGATGATATTGTCCATGTGAATAAACTAAAAATAATAATAAAACAAAATGGGAACTCCTATTAAAAGGAATTTGAGGATACTAATCTGAAATAAGTTAAATCATTATATTTCATGAGAGTAAAATAAGTCACTTCTTTGTTAACTTTTCAAATAATGGATGAGGAATTTAGAGAATTAAATTCCAGCAATAAAATGCTTATATGATCTAGTATGTCACATACCCTCCCAATAATAATGGATTATTGTAGAACCCTAAGAGTAGTCTGCTTGAGAGCTGTGTGGCTCTGACAGATTGACAGTCATGCCTTGCTGAGCAAGTTAAATCTTAGAGTGCAGGTATCCACAACTGAGCCAAAGTCAAACTCAGAAAGACAATTTTGACAGCTCAATAAAGCACTGGAAAAATTATTTGTAGAGCTTGTTAGGATCATTAGTTCTTACAATGCAACAAGTTATTAGGACCATTTGCTACATTTTGTGAGTTTTGCTTCCTATAACTTTAAATATCATTTATCAGAAACAAACTATATTACCTAATGGTTCTCCTATCTACTGAAATCGAAATGTTTCTCAAGAAGTGGCTTTCCTTTGTTTCACTCTTCACTACAAGCAAAAAGGGATCTTTTTTTTTTTTAAATCAGCATTAATGAAACCACCTAATCAATTTTTTCTGATATTTATATTTAATTTTGTATGAAGAAAAGTGCCTGATACAGAGTAAGTTATTAGCAAATACATATTGAACAAATAAGTATTCACAGAGCTACCTTGAATCAAAAGCTAGTATGGAAAAATGATGGCAAAAGTATAGTCAGCATGTAAAGAGAATAATGTTGCAAGATCAGTTAAGAAAAAAATTAAATTTGATTTACAAATAAGTTTTTTTAAGCCGATACCATAACACTACTGTGCTTCCTTCAGTAATGAAAAATGGAAAGGCTTTGCCTTGTCTCAGTTAAGCAGAAATGACAAGGAGCTCTTGCTACAAACCACAAACAAAAGGATTCAAAGATCTATTACTGAGGCAGCGCCAAGCCAACCACTGTCTCTATCCACAAAAGGTGTATGACTAAATATGAAATGGATTTTTGAAATAAGGGCCATATCTGGCCCAAATAATTACTGTATTAAAACCACTGTCATTTTGGTGGAGGGCTGACAGATGAAATATCTAGCTGATGACAGTCTTATCATATTATAGCTCTTTTGCTGTTACACATTTCTCTCTTTGTTCCTTGCCTTGATAAAGCTGAACTGTAGAATGTTAACACAGCCTTGAAAGTTCAATTTCAACCTTATATAATGTGTTTAACTAAAAAAAAGACATATTTAGCAATGCCTTCCTTCATCAGTATTGATCATTATATTTTCTTTGAATTCATCCTCAAAAATCCCATCTACTATCTCTAGCTCATTTCAAGGGCTTTATATATTTTTCACTTTCTTGTCTTTACTTTTATAATTTCTTACTGTGATTTTTTTAAGAAGAATCTCAAAAAAAAAGAAGAATCTCAAAAGCATCTATCTAAAAAAAAAGGCAATCCACAAAATATGAGTACACTTTCTAGCAAATTAGAGTACCCATATTTTTGTTATGAAACATAAGAATGTAAGGGCAAATGGCTGAATTGGATTACAATCAGGGTTGCTGCTAGAAAATCACAAAGTCCATCATCATTACCAGTGGTAGAGTTAGAAAGGCAATTGAAACTTAGAAATGTATTTTTTAATGGTGCATAGGAAAAATGCACAATGCACTAGATATTGAATTTTCCCTGACTTGGGAAAAGTTATAATCGTTTCTAATTTTCTTTTATGTAATATATGACCGTTTGAGATCAAGTAAATAGAAATTTCTAAATGTCAATGCATAAAGTATTTTATAAACAAGAGACACAGCCAGCAAGTCTGCTGTATTTCTGGAAATGTTCCCTACACTCTAAAGTTGACAAGGCAGAGAGCCATTGCAGCATTAATTGCAGGCTTTAGAATGGAAGACTATTTCTCTGTAATTAAGACTTTCTGAAATTAAAAAAAAATATGATCTACACAAGCTTCCATGCTTTTATGGTAAATTGTTACATAATCATGAAATCAAGTGATTTAAATGGTGGCTACTGGACAGTCAGATTTTCACAAACAGGTTGCCAATACTGATGAACTGTTTGTCCCAAAATACTTATACCTTATCAGCCCTACTTTTCTTTGTGGGAAAGACACGGGCTGTTCCTGCCAGAACAGAGGGATCAGTAATATGGACAGGAGTTCCTGAAAGGCACAAAGCAAAAGGCAACTAAAATCTGGTCATGAGCACTGATGGCTCTGGACGCTGGGACACTGTTTCAGAGAGCAAGAACCACAAGTAAAGCAAAAAGCTTCCAGGTGGGGACGGATTTAAGGTCACAGGCAGTTTTACTTCAGAAGAGCTAAAAGAAAAAAAAGAAAGAAAGAAGAAAGAAAAGAAAGAAAGAAAGAAAGAAAGAAAGAAAGAAAGAAAGAAAGAAAGAAGAAAGAAAGAAAGAAAGAAAGAAAGAAAGAAAGAAAGAAAGAAAGAAAGAAAGAAAGAAAGAAAAGAAAAGAAAAAAGACTCTGAAATAATGGTGGGCAGAAAGGAGAAGGCCTGTGTATGGCTACTGCTCTAGTGATGTTCAGAAACTACACAGGAGCTAGCACAATCACAGGCTGAGAATTCAAATGTTCTCCAACTAATAAACACACCGGGAAGAAGGGATCATTCTAGATGACCATGATTTGTGTTTGCATGAGTGCTAGAAGTGTGGCAAACTTGGAAGAACCAGCATTGAAAAGGACTGCATAGGGCTGCATCCTTGACTCTCCTGCAAAGTGTCACCCAGAACTTTTCACGGCTGAGATAAGCTTTCCCCAGCACTAGATGACAAGATTGGAGACTAATGCCAATGAATAAACTGGCGTGTTCTTGGCCTCCCTTGCACAAGACAACCCACAATACTTCATCTTTCATTTCTTTCATCAGCCTCTGAAGGTAATTCTGAAGAGATGAGAAGGTTCAGTCAAACGTGGCTTTTAGCAGCCCACCACACTGGCACGCCTGTTCACATCCATTCTAAATGGGTTTCTTCCACCTTCTACAACTCAAAGCAACCCGGTCCAACACCCATGTGACCAAAGCCTTTAATCTTAAAATTAGCACCTACTGCTTTCTGTTATCTGCCTGAAAAGTGGTTCTCAGGTGATCAGTATGCTCTCCAATCTGCTGTAATGTAGTTGACTATTGGGCTACAATCACTAAAATAATGACTCCTGACCCTGACAGAGCAAATAGCTCCAGAGGCCTTGGACACTCAGTAAGTCACTGACTCTACATCACTAAGCAGCATTTTGTAACCAACACTGAAACGTCCCTACCATGTGTAGGGCTCGTTTCTATAATATGTACATTATAATTTCTATCACCAGCAACAGCTCTGTGCGCTGCTTTCCTCTGTGTGTGAGCTGTACTTGGGGTGGTACCAGGATTCTATATTATGTTATGTTCACTCTGAATCTTCTTTCAAACCCAGATACCCACACACACTCCACTAGCAAAACTCCAATAGGCAATGACTTGAGTGTCCACATTCATTTCCTCAGAGTAGCCCCTCCAAGTCAGTTGCCTCCAATTCCAGTGGCTGAAATCAAGCTATGACACAGATTCTCCTACACAAAGATTTCAACAGTTTGGGTTGAATTGCATTATACGGCAGATATAAATGTTCAAAACTTCAGATGTGGATGGAAAGCCACTGCTTTAAGTTTCCTTTTCCCTTTATTTCTTCTTTTTATTTAAATCTGACCCCAGAGTATTACTGTGGCTCCTCATCCCTTTTCCCTGAGGTAGCATGAGAAACCAGAAAGCCTGACTGGTGCCAGGAGGAAAGGCTGCCTTGAATCTTCAGTCTATTATAGATGTCAGGTCTACCAGTCAGTGGAAGCTCGGTGATACTGCTGTGTCTGTGCTAGACTTGGGGCAAAATAGTTTTTTTTTTTTTTTTTTTGAGGCCAAAAAAAACTATATTAGAAACCTCCTTGAGGAGTTCTGAGCCACCTGACTTTCGGAGGCCCCACAATCTCCCTGATGCATCATCATACACCACCTAGTCATTGCTTCATTTTTTTTTTCTGCCACCAATCCTTCCTCCTATAAAATGACCTCACAAATCTCAGTCTTTCAAAGAACAAAATCTAGAAAGAAGAATTTATCTAAGTACATTGCACAGTTCACCCAGAAAACACAAATCTTCTCTGAGATAAGGCAAAACAAAGCTAGGCAGACAACTTGGAATAAATGGGTGAGGGCAGGAAGAGGGAGCCACCAGGAGTGTGAAGGACAGCAGCTCATAAAAAACAAACAAACAAAAAACCTGCTGGAGGATAATAGAGCAGGAATAAATTTATGTCTCCATAAATTACCATTGGTCCTTGCTTCTTGATGTCTTTCTATTCTTTCCTGTCACAATGGATGGTGTGCTGGAGAATTCTGAATCAAAAAGAAATTTTAGTCATCCATTTTGAATAACTTTCCCACTCTTTTAATGAGAAATTAAAAAAATTTGTATAAGGCCATGTACCCTTTTAGTCATCCATTTTGAATAACTTTCCCACTCTTTTAATGAGAAATTTAAAAAACTTGTATAAGGCCATGTACCCTCTTATGGCAGAGTTAGTTTTAGCATTTATAGAAAAGTGATATAGAATTATCACAGTACTCATATGATTTATATTTTTTATTTTCAATATGCCCATATTGTACATCTGTCTCACTATTTACGCCATAAGTTTCTTTGTCAAAATTACTTAATTCAGTGAGCCTACTGCACCTGATATTATTTCCATACATCATGACATTTATGATATGAAATCCATATAAATAAAATGGTATTATTAATACTTTCAAGTATATTTTTGTAGTTACTGTCCTTCAAACTTCTTTGAAATAAGAAACTATACTCATATAAATAGAAATATATCTTCCCTATGTGCCCCACAGCCCCAAAGTTTCTAGTGCCATATCATACATTTTTACATACTGAATATTACTTACATCAATGAAAAATTAAAATTGAACTAATTGTTTCTAATAATCAATGTTGGATATTTTCAATTTGGTTGATACCTTGCTGAATTCATAATCTGGTAACCTGCAACCTGGCAAAGCCATGCTTAGCCTTTGTCTTTCCATCAGAAGCATGAGATTTCAAGTTCCAGAACTGTTATTGTCTTCATTCATTTGAAAAATGACTTATGCCATAGGGTAAATGTGTGTGTGTGTGTGAGTGTGTATAGTCACTTACTCAGGAACTGCTAAGCTACACAGACTGCAAAATAATATGTAACATGGAACCTGTGGTCTAACTGTGGGTTTGAAACCTGCCTCTACCATTTACTAATCTGTAACCCTGATCATCTTAACTTCACAAAGCTTGAGTTTCCAAATCCTCAAAATAATAACAAAACCTATTTCATGCGGCTCTAATCAGGAGTAAGAAGAATGCATACAAAGCTCTTAGTAGCGTATATGGCACATATTAAGCACTTAATAAACATTAGCTAAACACATCCAGCATTGGTCTTCCATAAAAATGATTTTCAATTTTTCTGAAAGCACAGTAAATAATATAGTTAAATCACTACTCAGTACATTTATAAACTAAATAAATTTTTGTGAAATTATATTTTCCTTACTATGTGTGATGAAGAAAATATATTTTTTCTCTTCCATTCTATTCTATACTTGTCTACATTATTTCATTTTAAAAATGCTGAGCAGGACCCACTAAATTGATTTCACAATCCACTAAAATCAATCCTCTCTGACAAAGAAAATAAAGAAATATAATTTAAAAATGAATAATCATGATCGTAAATGAAATTTTTGCATTCAAATACATAACATAGTCAAGTCTAGATTGTGATAGTTTTGGTTCTGAGAAATTTCAGGTTTTGCCTGCACTCATAAATAAAATGCAATGTTTTAGGAGAGAATTTTAGTGTCTGGCAGCAGATGTTGTAGGAATGTAATTTTTTTCTGAATAGCACCCAAAGATTTTGTGAAGCAAGGGATATTTCAAAAACTATAAGGAAGGAAAAAGACAATGTTTCTCTATGCTAAAATACATAACACAAGTCCAAAGTATTTGGAATAAGAACTGTCCTAGAAAATCCAGAATAATTGTTTACAAAAATGATGCAAAAACGTTTTCCTACTTAAAATGAAATCTGTATTTATACTGCTAATTTCCAGTACATGAATATCCTGGACACTGTAAATGTGCTAATACAAAGTCATGTACATGTATGGGTCAAGAAGCTCACTTGGTATTTCTCTGGGCATTAGCACAAAGATACTTGCTCCTTTCAATATAGTCTGTAATTCATTTAAGTATTACATTTTCAGCTCTCAATTAGGTTTTCAAATCTTAGTAATTTGATGAATTTTCTTACCATCATGTCCTATTTTTAATAATTTAGTCTCTGATGCCCCTTCTTCATTTCATGGGACGCTATCATGACCTACTCACTGATTGTTAACATGCTTCTCATATTTATGTCTATATGAATCTTTCAAACATCCAGCATTTAACAATAGATATCATATGAATTATAAGTATTTCTAATCCTTTACTGCAAAAACTAAGTATTCACGGGATTCAATGAAAAGTATGATTTATAATTTTAATTTATTTATGGATAAAATAGTCTCAAGTTTTTTCATACTCATCTAAAAAGGCATGTTCAGAAGCTTAATGTCCTTGGTAAGCATTTATTTTTATTTCAAAATAAAATGCAGAGGTAAAGTAACATTATTAAATTTCAATTCTCTCAATGGAAAAAGAAATTTGGAGAAAAATTTCCTGATTTAAAAATTCTTATTACCCTTCAGTTTCCACGTATCTCTTCCTAAAAAGTAAATCCACTCAAAAGGACTAGTATTAAAAAAAAAAAAAAAAAGGACTAGTATTAGAAGTTTGCTTTTGTAAAAACTGACATAAGATATAATACATATAAAATAATGTTGCACATTTGGATGTATTTAGTAAAACATTAAAATAAGCCCTTTTCAAATATTTATAATATATATAAATAAGAATTATTTCACCTTCTTAGAATTCTAAGGAAGGAAGATGCTGGGAGTTGAGAGTCTGATATGAGGAGAAATGAAAATTTCTTCAGAGTCAGAAAATTCAGGACAATCAAATTTTTAATAAAATGATATCAATAACCACTTCAAAATCACTTGATTGTTAAAGACATTTCAAAGTAAAATAGTATGATGAAAATAAATGTTTTATATTTAATTGGCATTCCACCTTTTAGCAAATTGATTTCTCTTAGATTAGGGCACCAAAACAAAATAAAACAATACAACAAAACTTCAGGTTCCAGTCAAGATGGAATAAACTCATTCGTCACTTTTACTAAATAAAACTAAATACCCCTATACATAACACAACAAACAAGAATAGAAGAACTCTGAAAGGTAGAAAGAGGATTCTGTCTAGGAATTTCCAAATTAAAAAATGACAGAAAAGCAGATTCCTGAATTTCCTTATTGTCTCCCATTTACCCTGGACAGAGTGCTACAAAAGCTGCCAATCCAGAACCACCAAAAGACACAGACAAAAAAAAAAAAAAAAAAAAAAAAAGCTAAAAACAAAAAAACCCCACGACTCTCTATGCAAAGGTCTAGGAAAAGGGTAGCCCTAATGCCCTAATAAACCAATGAAACCTCCCTCATCCTACTTCCCACAGTTTCAGCAAGATCAAATGAGGACTGATTTGCAAACCATCATCAACCCATAGAAACAGGAAGTGTGGTTCAAATGCCATACCACGTATGACAAGCAGAGAGATAAGCATTTCCTTACATTGTTGAGTTCTGTAAGCTTGTAGTGATTGACCACTTACCATATATCATTCAGAGACATTGATAGATCATAACTTCCAACAACTGAATTGATTAATGGGCCTATTATTTTTGAATATAAACCTAGTTACAAACAGTCTGTTTCACTCAAATCCCAGTTTTTATCTGAAGAATCCAATGTAAAAAAGGTCTAACTTCTACTATACTTAAATTGAAATCACATGAGATTGAGCATAAATAAACAGTAATTCCTTTGAATTTCTCTATCCATAAGGATACTTAATGATGTTGATTGGAAGTATCATAGCAATGTGAGATGGGGAATTAGACTTCATTTTGGATTGCAAGTAACAAGAGGATTAAAGTACCCCTCTCTTTTCCCCACCACATCCATCTGACAAATATTTTTTCCCAACAAATATTTTTTTATATTCAGTGTATATACTATGTGAAATCAATGTTTCATTTGCTGAGGATACATCAGTGAATAAAGTAAAAGAGCCTGCCTCCTGGAACTTATTTCTCAAGGAGAAAACAGAAAATAGTTAAGATAAATAAAATACCTAGCTTATAAGATGTTGATGTACCAAAGAGAAAAAAAAATATATATATATATAGCATAAAATATAAATATTAAGTATTGGGCAAAGGATACATTTTAGAGAGGTAAAGACGTATAGAAATGGGAATATCATCTTTAGAGCTATCTAGGGGAACCCCTGAAAGAGAAACATGCCTGATATAATCAAGGAACCAAGACTAGAGTGGAGGACTAAGGGAGTGAGTTGTGAGATGTACGAGTGGGACGCTACTGTGCATATATTATACGAATCACTGTATGAACTTTGGCTTAAATTCTGATTGGCAATAAAAGAATTAAAGTAATTTGAACACAAGGATGATATGATCACCTCACATGCTCATGCAATCACCTTGGCCACTCTGTTGAGAATAGACTATGGCAGAGTAAGGGCAGAAAGAGCTATTCCAATAATTAGGCATGAGATGACAAAGGGTTGGATTAGAATGTTGATCTTACTCTTTGGTAAGAATTGATTTAAGGCAAAATCAATTATATATGGTGATACATTGATTGAGTATAGAATTTGAAAGAAAAGAATCTAGGCTAAAGCAAGATAATTTTACCTGGACATCTTACTAAAGTAAGAACGATAGGAGAATTTTTGTTTGTTTGTTTGTTTGTTTGTTTTGCTTTGTTCTACTTTGTTTTGTGTTGTTTTAGTGAGAGAGAAGGTTTTGGAAGTGATAAAGATGAAAAAACAGATTGAATATTTGGAGAGGCAGAAGAAAAATAGAATGAGTGTAATGACCTAGAAGCCAGATGAAGAAAACATCTTTAGAAAGAGAAGTAATTGACTGTTTAATACTGCTGATATGTCAAATACAGTTAACAATGGGAAGGTCATTGATGATCTTGACATGGAGGTGGGGATGAAAGACTAATTGATTTAGGTTCAAGAGGGAATCAGTGAAGAGGAATATAGCAAGAATAGAAAATTACCTTAAGGAGAAAGGAAGTTTAGATGGCATAAAAAATAAAGATGACACACATTCAGCTCATGTTTGCTCAGCCCTTCATGCATGGCAGTATAGGTGTTTTATGTATTTTTTCATTAAATCCTTACAACAAATCTATGAGATAAATATTATTATCCTCATCTCATTATTCTCATTTTATGGATGAGAAAATTGAGGTACATCAAGGCCAGGAAACTTGATCAAGATCACAGAGACTCCATTTTTATGCACTATACTATGCTAATAATCAGAACTGCATCATTTAGAGTATTTTTGACTATTTGGTAGATTTAACACAAAGCGATGTGACAACAAAGTTCACATAGCTGAAAGTCTGGAGTTGCATGGCTATAGGTCTGATTAATTATCAATACAACAACATCAGAAACCTTGTTTGAGTTTTTTGAAGAAAGGTTGCAAAACTCCAAAAAAATGTATCTTCATATGGTAACATTTAAAAGTAGGAAGGAAAGGCAAGGAGATTCTCTTAGTGGACATTTTATAGAAGAAGAAAAATTTCCTAGAATTGCCACCTTCTGTACTTTTTTAGCCAAGACAGAACAACTTACCAGAGCTCCTCCTGCAAGGAATGCTGGACAAATGAACACTCAGCCTTTTCAGCCTTTATAATGGGAGTCCAGCTACACTAGCAAGGAGAAGAGAGTTGGGAATATCTGCTGGATTAGCAAGCACAGATCTGGTAGAAAGAATACTCTAGAGACAGAGACAAGAGAGAATGAGAAATGTTACATCATGCAGCTTAAACCTGCTGAGTAAAGGGACAACATTTTTTAAAAGAATTTATTCATTTATTTGAGAGTGCACACACACACACACACACACACATGAGTGCGGGGGAAGGGGGAAGGCAGAAGGACAGGGAGAAGCAGATTCCCTGTGGAGCATGGAGGCTGATATCCATCCTACGATCCTGAGACCATGACCTGAGCAAAAATCAGACCCTTAGCCAGCTGAGCCACCCAGGCGCCCCGAGGGATGATAATATTTTAAGATGATAGTAAAAAGGCAAGGAAAGTCTTAAAGCTTAATGTGAAATTTGAGTTGTTTTGTGTTTCATTTTTGGCACGAAGTAAATGTTCTAAAATCTCTCAGGACTAATCAGTGTTTTTTGTAATATAGGCCTTAAACTAAAAATAAATGAAATTTTAATGTTCATGAACTGAAGACTTAAATTAAGATGCCTATACTACTAAAGTGGTCAACAGATTCAGTGTAATCACTATCAAAATCCCAGCAACTTTTTTTTTCAGAAATAAAAGGAATCCAAAATTCATATAGAATCTCAAAGGACCCAAAAAGCCAAAAACAATCTGGAAAGAAAACAAAACAAACAAATATCAAAGCTGGAGGCCTCACATGTCCTGATATCAGAACATATTACAAAGCTATAATAATCAAAACAATATGGTATTGGCATAAAGGCAGATATATAGACCAATAGAACAGAATAGAAAGCAGAAATAAATCCTTGCATATGTGGTTAAATGGTCTTCAACAAGGGCATGAAGAACACTCAATGTGGAAAAGACAATCTCTTCAAAAAACAATGCTGGGAAAACTGGACATCCTTCTGTGAAACAAAGAAATTGGACTCTTACCCTACACCACATATATAATTTAACTCAAAATAGATTAAAGACCTAAATGTTAAACCTGAAAGTATAAAACACCTAGCTGAAAACATAGAAAAAAAAGTTTACAACATTGGATTTGATGATGATTTCTTAGATGAGATGTCAAAAATAGAGGCAACAGAAACAAAAACAGATAAATGCGACTACATCAAACTTAAAAACTTTTGCACAAAAAATTTAAAAAATTCAACAGAGTAAAATGGCAACCTATAGAAATGGAGAAAAATTTTATAAACATAATACATCTGATCAGGGGTTATTGAGAATTTAGCCGAGTTACTCCATGGGTTTGCTGCCTTGTCATCTACATTGTTTGGCCAAGCAGCCTGCAGAGCTCTTAAACTGACCTCGCACATGCCCTAGATAGTGGCCTGTAGAATCATAAGCAAATGTAAATTCCTGATTATAACTTCCCTTACAGTCCTTGTGATCAACAGTATCCCCTGCCTCCCAGCTCCTTTTTTTTTTTTTTTTTTTTTTTGCCCCAAAGTTAAGACTCCCATGGAATGTACCAAAACCTGGTTCTTTTTGTTTAAATTTACCAATCTGACCTTAGCCAAAGAACCTTAAAGCACTCTGGACTCTAATAAAACCATATATCCCGTTCTTAGCCTTGACTCTGCATGTTTCTCACTGAGGCTTGCCAGGTATCTCCTCTAGAACCAGTAAGTAATGAACTTCTCTATTTCAATTTCTCTTGTGTTCTATTTTTGAACTGGCTTACCATTCAGCACTCTGTGCTCCACTTAGCAGGTATTAATTTGACAGATTCATAACAGGAGTTAATATACATAAAAACACATAATAATAATAATAATAATAATAATAATAATAATAAAACAACAACAACAACAACAACAACAACAAATGCTGGCAAGGAAGCAGAGAAATCAGACCCCTGTTCATGACTGATGGAATGTAAAATGGTGCAGCTACTATGGAAAACAGCATGGAAGTTCCTCAAAAAATTGAAAATAGAACAATCAGATGATCCAGCAATCCCATTTCTGGGTATATATCCAATGGAATTGAAATCACTATGTCAAAATGGTATTTGTACACCAATGTTCATTGAAGTATTATTCAAATAGACAAGAGGTAGAAGCAATCTAAATATCCACAGATGGGATAAATAGCTAAAGAAAATGTGGTATGTGTGTGTGTATATATATATAATATCTATATATTATATATATAATGAAATACTATTCAGCCTTTAAAAAGAAGGAAATCCTGTCATATGATACACATCGATGAACCTTAAGGACATTATACTAAGTGAAATAACCCAATTACAAAGATAAATGCTGCATGATTCTACTTATATGAGATATCCAAAGTAGTCAAACTCTTAGATGCAAAATTGTGGTTGCCAGGAGCTCAGGGAACAAGAAAAATGGGAGTTTTCTGATCCTGTTGATCACAATGCTTCAAAAGGTATAGAATTCCAGTTTTACAAGATGAAAATGTGCATATCTGTTGCACAATAATATACAGTTAACAGTACTGCATTGTACACTTATTAAAAATTAGTAAGTTGATAAATTTTATGTTTTTTACTACAATTAAAAGATTTAAAGAATAAATGAAATTTTAGCCAGGAATAAATATGCATGCCTTTACCATTGCATGCCTTTACCATGATCTGAAATTGGTCAACTATAATAAAAGTTTGCATTTACTGTTTATGTGAAAAGAAGTTTGACAGATTGTTTATAACTGAGGAAATCAACGTTTAGAGGATTAAGTATTTTGCCTAAAGTCACTTGTCTTATAAATGGTTACATTATTATTCAAATTAAGCACATCTGATACCAAATAACCACGAAAATATACGATCTAGTTTTCTGTGGTGGCTGTTTTTGCGTTGTGTTTTTAGCTAACATGTTAAAATATGTATGACAAACACTTTGCAGTGGAGACTTCCTTGGTCTAGTGAGTTTTAGTAATTTTGCCAAGCTCATTATTAAGGTTATAGCTATATAGTTAATTTTATTTATAATATGTAATATGCATATACCTGTAGATTAAATATAGACCTACATAGCTGTAGTATGACCTGAAATTCTGCTTCTAATAACATTCATTTAATTTGACCCTTTTTACAACTTTTTCACACGATTTAGTTGGTATGAGAAATAATGGAATAATATCTCATTTTGCTGATGAAGAAACTCAAGAGAAATTGTGGTATCTGAGTTTATTAAGGTAAATCTTCTGTTAATAGGAGAATCAAAAATAAAACCCACATCTTGGTCTTTGTTCAGCCTCTTCCCAAAAAGTATGCTACCTGCTACCATTTGGCAACTTTACCCATTATCAAAAAGAGTCTAAAAGTTTCTTCAATACTTCATGTGAATTAGAAAGATGAAGCACAAGCTTTCAAAAAATTTTCCAGCAGTGGGCTGCTTATGGCTCTACTCCTCTTCTCCAACAAGGTTCTTTGTCACCTGCATTAATAGCACTTGAATGAAAAAAAAAAAAAGTAGAAGCCTTGCTTTACAAAATTTAAAAACAAAATTCAATCCAGTGTCACATATACACTTACGGAAATTGAAATTACCACTTAAATCTGTAAAAAAATCAAAGTATCTTCCCTTATCACTCAATTTGTGATACACCAAATTTTCCTTAGGGTGTCTTAGATTCAAGTTTCTTTTTCTGTGGTTTTAACTGCTCTCCTCACCCCAGTATTGGTGTTTCCATGCAAATGACACCTTCTATCCTTCTGCTCACTTCTTGCTGCCTTAGCTCTGCTTACTGATTTATTGTTCCCAGACAGTTCCAATTCTTCTGGCCTTCCAACACGGTAGATGTGCTTCCTCAGCTGTTTACGTGGTTCTCTGACAATATTGTGTGTACTGCAAGACAACTAAGAAGGGGCTTTAGCTTCTTAACTTCTTCTAATTATTCTGATTTGTACTGGTTTGAAGTCAATTGAACAGAAGCAGACAGAGGATCAGTCTCAGCTTGTCTCTTTTTTTTTTTTTTTTTTAAAGATTGATCTCTTCTTCCTATCTGGGTATTGTAAGAATAGTATTCATTTTATTCTTTTAATGTATGAATAATTCAATATTTAACTATCCTTGCACTGTATATAATCTTTTTCCTTTCAGCTTTTATTCTATTAGTCTTTTTAAAACGACATTTTAAAAAATATCTGCGGGGTTAATTGAGGTATAGATCTTACCGGAGACACAAGTGTCACTTTTCCATCTATCTCAGTCATATTCTTTAAAAACTATTTATAGAATCATAATATGTATAAAAGGTAATATGTAGATTATAAATAACAGCTACTACAAAGAATGGAGGATCCAAATCCAGCCAGAAACCTACTTACAACAATTACATGTTGGTTGGTGAAATTAAGACATAGATGTTTGAAAAGAGATTATGAGGAAGAAACAGATAGAGATGAAAATATGTTTGGGGGAATATATTTTCAGTTATTAGTCAACCAAAATTTAGAAGATGGGTGCCTATGAGACACAGGTAAACCTTATTTTTTTGTCTTTAATTTGTTCTTGTTTAATGATTTGCTATAGTTTTCTATTTCTTTGTTCTCCAAAGCTAGATTATAAAACAACTCAAAGAACTTCATATGTGGAAAGCATTATATGCATAGTGATGGCTAAAAGGCTGATAAAAAAATATATGCATTTTTTAATTTCTCAAAAATATGATGTGATTTAATTTCAAAATCTACTAGAATGTACTAGAATACTACATGAGTCTTTGAGACCACTCTTCAAAAAAAAAAAAACTTCTTGAAAAAGTCTCTTATTCAACTAAGAACACAAGTACTAATCATAATTTGTCTTATACTGAGTTAAGTTTTTGCCTTCTTTTTAATAGTATCTTATTAACATATTATCCTCTAAAGATAGTGTTCAAATTTATTGCAGATTAAATTCCTAGAAAAGGAATTGTCATTTGAAGTAATGATGCTTACACCTTATTTTTCCATTGGAACAAAATTATAATAGGAAGTTACATTTCTAACCCTGAGGGGGCTGGATGTCCATTTTTATAGAAGTCACCGCAAATAACACATTTAATCAACTATAAATGATAGGCCTATATAATCTGAGGCTGCTAAACGATATATACATTGGGAAAGGAGAACAGCACAGTAAGCCATCATATAAAATTGCATTTAATATAATAGAGTGCAGCAGAATACATTACAGTTGTAATGTATTTAAAAGATTTAAAATAATGGACTTTATGGTGGAACAAGTGGCAAGCATTTCAGAGACACAGAGCCCAAGCCTTTAAACTTGAGATCCAGTGCCACAGTACCCCAGAGGTCAGGAGCAGGCTGTAAACCCAAACTCCTCTGCCCAAGGTGTTCTATGTTCCTAGAAATAATGCCCAAGTCAATGGGAACAGAGATTAATTCCACTAAAAACGTTTGGGAGCAAATCAGACTTCACATCCAGGTTATTCTGACCCTCAAGAAGAATGTAACTATTTCCAAGTATCTGAATCCCATATTTTTGTCCCATCATAGTCTATGTGTCTTCATTCCTAAGCTTGACTCATGGTGCTTCTCCCTCCCTAGCCTTTCCACTGAGACCTCTGGTTCCACTGAGAGTTTTATGTAATACCTTTTCTTAAGTAAGAACATTATCTCCCTAAAGACACTACTAGCCCTGAAATACAATAGCAATAGCAACAATAGCAGAGGCTGGTTACCTGTTCATCAAAAACTTTTTTCTTTTCCTCTTGGCCACATGTCCTTACGACCTTTGTGGTGAGGTGTGACCATGTGACAGCATTCCAGTGAATGCATGCAGGAAAAGTGTTGAGTGTTGCTCCCGGTCTTCAACCATTAAAAACCTATGTTCAATCTTCCAAAAAATCATTCCCTTTCCTTCTGGCTACAATGGAGACCACTCCAGAGAAGTCTTAATAATCACCTGATAAGATGGTAATAGAATCATCCGTGATAGGAACCCAGATTCCTAAATTATCTCTTGGAGCAAAGCCAGTCAGAAGAGCTGATGACTGGGATTGTTACATGAGTATACAATAAATCATTTTTACTTTAAGCCATGACATTGCAGATGCTCTTCTATTAAAGAAGCTAATGGAGCCCTAATGAATACATTGTCCATTCACCCACACCAAAGTCCCTAGGTCAAAGAGCCACTTTTTACAACCTCCATTTGTTTTTAATTCCTTAATGCCTTTACGTCTTTTGCCTTTTCATCTCCAGTAAGTTTCACCTCCTCTCCTCTTTGGTTTCTTTTTCCATCATTCCAACAGCAATTTATCATTACTGAGAACATCCATACCTGTGAGATATTAAATTCATACACTCATTCTCGTATCACAGCCTCCATGTAGCTCACTCATTCAGTCGCTCATCCTTATTGTGCTTGCTTTTCATCTTTATATTATATTCATTCTTTTGACCCCTCTATTTCCTCTCTCCACTCCTTTAACTGCCCTCACTGTCTTGCTTAGATTACATGCTCCAGCACTTCCATCACCCTACTCTCAGTATTGGCAACTCCATTTGCCAATTGACCCTCCTCAGCAGATTAGTGGCACTCACCTGCATGGATTGGCACCTCTATCAATTCAAGGTCTCTGATGTCAATTAAGCTTTCAATGTGCCTGGGAACAATTCTGTGTTTTCCTAATTAATTTCTTCTCTTATTATTCACATCAGTTATTTCAAACCTACATTTCCCCCAAATTTATGATACTGCCACCATGCCTCTATCCTAGCCAATGGCCAATTTCTCATTATGCAGAGAAAACAGAAGTTACTAAAAGGAATTCTGTAATAATTTCTTGCTGTGAAACCTAAACTTAATCCATATCTTGTCACAATGGAAAATATGTCTCTTAATATGGTTAATCTTTCACCTGTGATGGGCATCTCTAAGGGTTGCTAGATAAAATTCAGGATTCCCAATTAAACTTGAATTTCAGGTAATTTTTTTTTAGCATAAGTCCCTGGGATATTTGGAACATACTTATACTACAATATTACTTAGTTTATCTGAAATTCCTATTTTTCTGAAATCCTAGCATTTTGTTTTATTTTTTACTAAATATGACAGCCCAATTTATTCCACTTCTACCCTCTATCCAGCTTCTCCTAAGCACTCCCATTGTCTTTTGTGTTTTCGGTACACCAATTCTACTGGTTATTGCTCATGAACATTTGTCATACTCACTTCTCTCCTAAACTGAATGATTCTCCCTTGACATCATGCTCCTCTCCACTGGTTCCCTATCTCTGTCCTGCTCTTTACACTCTATTGGAAGTTGTGTCTGTACACTGTCTCCTCTTCTTCCCTTCACATTCACTAAGCTACTTAATTTTCTCTCATCAAAATTAACAATAATTTTGCCAAATGAATGGACACTTAGTCTTTACCTTACCTGACCTGTAAGTAGCATCGGACACTAGTGAGCTACTCTTTTGTTTCTTGAACTACTGTCTTTTTTGGACATTCATGACACTGGAGTATCCTCCTTTTGTTTTTGTTTTTGTTTTTGTTTTTGTTTTACTCTCTGACCTTCTTAGTTTGCTTTAAGTTCGCTTTCAAGCTCCTCTCTTCTGCCCAAGCTTAAAAGGCCATGTTAGCAGGAGGTTTGCTTTGATTTAGGGCCACTCTCATTCATGTACTCTCTTTAGAAAAGCATCCATCCCCACATCATTTGCATCATACAGAGCCCTCATTCAAACATCAACATGTGGGCATAGAAGTCATTTTGAGAGACTGTTCATGGCCTAGGGCACCATCTTCAGGGCTTTTGCTCTGTATGGAATGTTTGCATTCAATTTAATAAAGTTCTGATATTTATTTTCAGTCTCTTGGAGAAGATATGGATTATCCAATACATTTATTATTCTATGTAACTGAAACACCCACTGTGGCCATACTGCAAAGCCTCTCCATTGCTATGAATGAATTTAAGCTGCCAACATAAATCCACAAAAACTTTCACCACAATAATCAAATACAAAATAGTGGCTTTTTTATCCTAGGTCAGTGGTCTAGGAAATCCTTGGCTAAAATCTTTGAAGGATAATGGCTCCCTCACCTATACCATCTATTTAATGATTTTTTTCCTATATCTTGGGGAAAGGATGAAAATATCAAATTATAAGATTAAACTCCGGTTGTCAAGTGAGCTCCCAGAAAATCTGTGTATATCCTTCTCAGAAAGATGAATATCATATAATTAAATTAAGTGGAACTTGGGAGGCTTACAAAGTTTATATGAGAATTTTTTGGCCAACTGTGTGACAGATTTTGTTTACTGTTGCCATTAAAAAACAAGAGATCTGCCTTTGAAACTGCCTCAAAAGATCCAATAGAGTAGTGACTAACTGCCTTCACTGTCGACCCTTGAATCTAGGAGGGAATATTAACAATGTCCAGACTACAGAAGATCCACTGGTTTCTAGCTTTCTGCTGTTCTAAGTATCTGCTTCATGGCTTATTTAAAATAACAAAACTAGGCCAACCCTAGAGAAAAGAGTTATTCATTATTTTGTCAACTACTTAACAGAGAGATATGCATAGAATAATGAGTTAAATGATCCATAGCTACTAGGATGCTGCACAGATATTGGCTGTACAGTTCTAAGACAAAATTTCTAGGCATTATATAGTCTTCATTGACTGTAAATAACCTTTTGTTAGGTAGTACTTTCTACTGTCTGCTTGTATACAACACACTCTTCACATTTGAGGCAAAAGAAAGATATCCTAAGAGTTCAAGAGTGCATTCCCTCCCATTGTCCTAGCACACCTTTCATTATGGGAATATATATTTTGAAATAGAAGCAACTATTTTCATAACAACATTGTAATATTTATAACCAGCTCCTCAATTTGGCACTATTAGACATGTTCCCAGGGGTGGAGAGACACTGTTCTGTGCACCGCAGGATGTTTAACAACACCTTTGGCCCCTGCCTACTAGATATCAGTGGCATCTAAGTTTGTGAGCACAAAAAAATGTCTTCAGGCATTTCCAAATGGAAAATTGTTCCAGTTTGAGAATCACCATTTTATACAATTAGCCATTAATGCGTGATAATATCTGCAATTCCCCAAAGAGAGCTGCCCTTCCACATCTCAGAAAGTTCATATCCCTTACCTGAAGTGATCGCTTCTTCTCATCCATTACCACATATCCCTTCAAAATGACTCCGTACGTTCTTTGCCAATCTACCATGAAAGAATTTCACTGAAGGGCTTCAGTTATACAAGCCAAGCCTGCTGTCATTTTTTAGGCTATCATCCTCTTGGCCTTTCCAGATAATTCTTAATGCCTCACTAGAAAGCTATCCATTGACTCAGAGCAGGGCCAGTAGCATGTATATTCTCTTTGTTCATTCCTGAAAAACAAAAACCGATTACAGTCACCAAGATTTACCACCGAAGTATTATGTCCAATCTCAAATCAATACTGTAGCGTCATAAGTAGGGCAATCATCTTAGTTGAAACTTAAATGACATTCTCTCCAGAGTCCTTAAATATGTCTGGCACAACATACTTCAGCATTAGTTAGATAAGTAGTGTACCCCAGATTGGTCTCAACTTCTCTGTGACTATTGCAATTTTTTTTTTCTTTTTCCCCAACCACTCTCTGGATATAATTCTGCCCTCAGTCCCTCCAAGCTGGTATCCATGTTTGTTAGAATCAGCAAATTTAATTCAGAAGCACTTGCTAGTTGTTTCAGAACTCAGGAGTCTGCTCAATGAAACTCTTCCCCATCTCCTCCTCAATTGATCACTCTAGAGGACTGTATATCTAGGAATACATTATGATCAACAGTTAGCAATGAGTCTTAGCTTGGCTTCCTCAGTGTCATCTAAACTTTAAAGAATCATTTCTCATGTTCTTACAAATTGCTTCCAAAATGATTATATCAACCACACCCACCTCCCAACAATTCTTATTCCTAACTACTTTTCCATTGACATCTCTGAAAGGTAGCAAGGTTTATGGAAGTGCTGAGGAAAAAAAAAAAAAAAAAAAGGAAGTGCTGAGGAAAGTACCTTAAAACTGAAAAATATCATGATAAAATAAAAATGTTTAACCCATGACAAATAAAGGCAGACTTCTTTCCCTAGGAATGGTAGTCTGGTAATATTCTTTAAAGCCAACACTTAAGATACCTATCTTCCTAACAGGCCACAAGGATATCTGGATTTTAGCTGTGTGTTTAGTAACTGAAAATCCAAATATATGATATGGTTTCTAGATTTCTTGGATATCACCTTGACCAGATATAAACTTGAGAATCCAATATAATGCCATTCATCAGCATTTCATTTATCTGACTTCTAAATTATTGACCTATGGGATCTCTGGGTGGCACAGCGGTTTAGCGTCTGCCTTTGGCCCAGGGCGCGATCCTGGAGACCCGGGATCGAATCCCACATCGGGCTCCCGGTGCATGGAGCCTGCTTCTCCCTCTGCCTATGTCTCTGTCTCTCTCTCTCTCTCTCTCTCTGACTATCATAAATAAATAAAAATAAATAAATTATTGACCTATGACAAAATGATCCTCCTTGAATATTCACTAAATTGTATGATGTTCTGCATTCTGCTCACTTATGTCCCACTAACGGAGAAAGAACTTAAGATTCCTAGTTTACGTCCCCCCGCCTTCCAACTTTCCTTCCAGTTCTGCATTGCTGGGAAATCAGGTAAGTCAAAGCTATATAAATTTAATTCCAAAGCACCTTTTCTCCATCAGGAGCCTGACAACTGGGACTAATCAGAGACTATGTGTGCCACCTAACTTCTGTTCACCCAGAGACCAGGTATGGGGAATTTAACTAAACACTGCTTTATTTCTGTCCAAGTTAGAATAGGACTTGATGAGTTCACTTACTTCCAGAGGCCTGACATACCCCATAAAGTAACATGTATCACTCGTGTCATGCTTAAGTATGACAGTGACCAGAGTTCCACTGTTTGGCATTTTAGCAACTCAGACAAATGCATCATAAAAGTAATCCACTGGTCTTTGACATGAGGGTACATAATCTGTATCAAAAAAATACTTCCCATGGAATCCTAAAGGATTCTCAAGAAAGCATTTATTTGGGGCTCATACTATTATAATTGATATGAAATCTACTCTGGGGATATACTCAGGAGGGCCCATTGTAATCTACCACTTGGACATCTGCTCCTGCCTCTGATTCTTAAAATGTAATAGGGACCATTTTCTCCTACAGGGTCCCATGAAGCAACTCATACCTGAGATCTCAGGGAGCACATACACCTCCCCAAACTCCATGCACTCCCTATCTCACTTCCTCTCCCCCTTCAAATTTGTCAATCCATAAAAGCTTCTTGTTCTGTCACTTAAACATTACCACTTCAGAACAAAACCACCATCTTCTAAGTTCACTGAACTGCCAATAGTGAAATAAGACAAGAATCTTTTCATTGGTCCCCCTATAATAATTAGTGTTTCCTTATTCTCCACATAGAGTTTATTCTCTGCACAGACATCAGAAGATTTTTAAAATGTAAATCAGATATTTCCCCTCTTAAAACCATCTAGTAACTTCCCATTACTTAGATCAAATCCAAACAATCTGCCAAAGCCTAAAATATCCATCATAATCTGTGGTCCAGCCTCTCTACTAACCATTCTCCTCTTCAATAGACTCTACCAAATGACTTTCATGCCCATCCTGACACATGCCTTGATTGGTCCTTGTACTTAGTGACTTGTTTCCTCTGAGGTTAGCTCTTCATCATTCTGGTCTTTGCCCAAAGTCACCTCAGAAAGGAACTCTATCAAAAAAGCACCCCAGATACTCTAATTTCTTCAAAGTAATTACCACTTTCTGAATTGTTTTAGGAATACATTATAATCAACAGTTAGCAATGAGTCTTAGCATGGTTTCCTCATCTAAACTTTAAAGTTTAGATGACACAACAATTCCTAATTGTTTTAATACTTGTAACTCTTCAAGGCACAAACACTCTGGTTCACCACTGCCAAGCTTTTTTGTATATGAGGTATGTAATTATGCACCAAAACCATCATTTAAAACCAACAAACACATCTGTAGAGGAAGCAGTTACTTTAGGAGAAAGCTATATTTGAACTCTAGAAAGAGGTAAATGGCATGAGTTGTGTCCCCCAATAATTCATATGGTGAAGTCTGATGCGCAGCCTTTTCTCCCTTTGGAGAAAGGGTCATTAAAGAGGTAATTAAGTAAAAATAAAGGCATTATAGTGGGTCCTAATCCAATATGACTACTCTCCTTATTAGGAAAGGAAAATCTGAACACAGATGGTTATAGACAGAAGACCATGTGAAGACATGGGATTAGATGGCCATTGCAAGCAAAAAAGAAAGGTTTCAGAAGAAACCAACTCAGCTGACATCTTGATCTTAGACTTCTAGCATCCAGAATCAGAAAAAGCAATCAATCAATCAATCAATCAATCAGTCAAAATCCCACAAAGTTCTGTTGTTTAAGCCACCCAGCTTATGTTATAATTTCTTATGGCAGACCCCACAAATTATACAACAGGGGATTTTTGCTTTCCAGAGAGCATATTAAGTTTGATGAGTTGAGATGGGGAATGATAAGACCCTGAATCAAATTAGAGGATGCTTAGAAAAAAATGAGGATAGAAATTTAGTGCTATTGAATAAACTAGATTTGGACTTCTTATATTTACTGAAGAAAACAGAAATGTACAATATACCAGGATTAATACTCATGATTTTTTACAGAAAGGAACATATTTAAATCTAAATATAGTTTGCATTTTGGAACTATCCTTTTAGATGGTTAATAATGAAGAGGGAAGAAGTGCATAAGGGTATGCACAGTCTTATCACCACATGATTATTAATTCTGAATACATTGCTAAAAGAAGGAATTCTGGTACAAAGAAAACTAATTTGATGAGATAGCTGAAGAAATAAGTGGTATTTGACAACACTGCCACACAGAATTTAGAATGAACCAATACCTAGGGCTATAAGTCTGATTAAAGAAAAAACAACAACAAATTTAAAGCAATAGATAGTGTGACACACAGTGCCATATAAACAATAGACCCTTAATAAATGCTTACTGAAGGCCAGGGCATTGAGTTAGTGCCCACCAAAAAATAGCCAAATAAAACAATGAAGAAAAACTAAGACTGAGAAATAACAGAAAGGTTAAGTTAGTTATTGAATTCACATAGAGTTTCAAGGCACTTCATATAAAAACCCTAACAAAAATAGCACAACACAGGAGAGTAAAGTCACTAGAAATCACAGACCCACTTTTTAGATAATGAGACCCAGCCTCATAATTGTGAGCCATATTTTCTGTAATTTCCTGGGGGAATTCTTTTTAACTTTCAACTGAGTGTATTGGCAAATACTTGGCAACTCATATCTTAATAAGCAACAAAGAACAACCAATCAATAAACTGTGAAATGACAAATATTAGCAATTAATGTGGAGTATAAATTGTAGCCACATGAAGGTAAATACACTCCAAAGTGTTGCTGCTTGACTTTAAGTGCTGATAACATGTCCAGGTTTTTATGTTGTACTCCAAATACAGTGAGCCTCAATATGAAGACCCCAAGTATTAATTACTGTGTACTAACCTGACCAGTATGTAGTTTCATCAGCCTTTTGACATATCAACTTTTATCCACTAGAAAAATTGACAATACTTTCTTTTGTGTTGAATCCTGTTGGCTCTTACTTGAATGTATTACGTCTCTGTTTTGTTTACTGCACCGTACATAGCTTATGCTTGTGCTGCTTTATTGTTTAGGGCAGGTGTTCATCTTTTCTTCTCTTCCTTGCTGTACCTGGAAGAAGCAATACAAAAGTTTCCTCCTTGAATTTACCGATCAGATTCGTTAAAGAGAAGATGAAGCTGTCCTTAAAATTTCGAATTACATGGTCACCAAAGAGAAGAAATTATTCTAATTAATGTGGTAAAATTAAAAAATAAATAAGTAATAAAACCTACCCAGTTTTAGGTAAAAACTATAAAGATTAAGTGAAGCTGAAATTCTTTCTTTGTTTCGTTAAGTTTTTATCTAAATTCTAGTTAGTTAACATACAAGTGTGCTACTAGTTTAGGTGTACAATATACTGATTCAACACTTCCATGTATGTACCACCAGTGCTCAACACAACAAGCACACTCAAAATTTTTGAAATTAGAGCTGTTGATAGAAAACAGAGTGCTCAATTGCTCAAATCTGAAATTTTTAATTTTAGGAACTTTTAACTTTAGGAGCTCTATCTATTCAGAGTACTGAATATAAAATGAATAAACAAAACTTTTTTAAAAAAAATTTGCAGTTGGATCTCAGAGAACAATGCCTAAGAGGATGAACTATAGAACTATATAGACCTTTATCACTTTATAGCTTTGTATTTATTTGCTAAATTCTTCATTTCTAAATCATGAACAGTAATAAATCTGCTTTTGTATAGCTTTGTGAAGATTACATGGGTTGTCATATAAGAAGCATTTAAAATAAAGCCTCAGATATCATAATATTCAGTAAATATTAGTGGTATTAGTTGTGATTGTATCACTATAAGAAACCAGAATATGCCACTACAAAATATGCCTCTTTGGCATAAGAACTATTTTGATTTGATTATTCTGAAAAACAGACACAGGAAAAGCTCTGGAACAGTATGCTACCCATTTGCAAGAGAAATTCACATTTATAAATGAATTCTCCAATTGTATGCATGTCACTTTCTCTGTATCAGGAAGAGAAGGATGATTCTAAAACACAAACTACTCATCAATATGGAAGATACAAACAAATCTCCATAATAAAACTTACCTTTGTTTACTGTGCTAATTCTTGTAACTTTCCCATAACTTGTGTCTATATTTTTCTTTGTTTCACCTGAAGATAGTACTTAAGCTCAAGTTCTAGCCATGTTTTTGAGTTTACTCATCCCTTGGTTTCTCCCTGTGTATATGAGATATACATATTGATAAACTTTTGTTTAATCTATCTGTTTGTAACAGGTCCCAGCCAAGAACCTAAAAGGGTAGAAAGATAAGATTTTTGTCCTCTTTCTACATTATTATTGTAAATAATTTAACTATATATTTATTGAGCTTCTACTATGTGAAAAGCGATTATAATAAAAAGCAATTTATGTATTTTCTGAGTGACAATCAGTTTTAAAAGTCCAGGTCAAATTTTTATCACCCACTTCCTCCCCCTCCACCATCTTCACAATTCCAGTCTAACCACCTGAATGCAAAATTATACTCCTCAACAATTTAAATTATGCCATTATTCCTTTACTCATTTTTTATCACAGATTTAAGCTCTATGGTGCTATGAAATCTGCAGACACAGAAGTTCATGATTTATGTATGTATTTGATAGCTTCACCCCTGACATCCTAGCCTCAAATCTAGACTCTTAAACTGCCCACTTAGCTCTGTTAACTGATTTTAATCTTGCATATTAGAGGAGTCATTCAAATGTTCTTAGGCATTATCATCTTGGCACTTTAACTGAAATATATCTTTACATTTTAAAAAAATAGAACATAACAGTGAATAAAAGCAGCCCTTTATTCACACAATGTATGCTAATGTTGACCCAACTGCTCTTAGCTTTTCAAAAGACTCTTGTGATTTCCTGGAATTTCCTGAACTCAGCACTTTGATGACCATGGCTATTTTAACTTCATTGCTCTCCCAATTGCAAAGGAGCTTTTGACATTTGGATTTTGTGTTCATCTAATGGCAACTGCAATTAAAGCTTTCCCACATCAATGAGCTAACTTTCTAAGGCCATTTCAAAGGGTGAATTCAATATTCAAATTGCATGATGCTTATTGATCTGTGTGCTACTATTTGTGTGACTGGAAAAGTACTCATTAGAAATTTTCCTGAGAATATTGATAAAAAAAAAGTAGTGAACAAAACTAATTTTACTCAAGGATTCTGCATTCATATAATGAGAACATAGCTGAAGCCCAAATAATTAATTGGTTAGCATCAGGCACAGGTGGAAAATGAAGCCAAACTTTCAGGCCTGACCAAACAGTGCTTATTTTGAGAGGATGAGAATCCAAACTGCATTTCTAGATTCTTGAAAGTGCAATTTAATCACCTCACTATCACTTTTAAAAGGTCTCCCAAGAAACTGCAGGTTCAGACAGCTTAGAAATAAAAGCTTCCACTTTAGCCCCATGATCTCTAGTTGATTTAGGAATACTTGATGTCACCTAAAGGTTCACAGGGCTATAAGTGAGTGCTTCCTTATGTAAGTTCTGTGGATATTTAACACTGGATCTTTATGTTGCTGCTGTTAAGTATTTTCAATTTCAATTTTATTTTTATCAGATAAAAAAAAAAACACAGGGGAAAAAATAAAGTAAAACAAAGCACCTCTGAGCAACTTTGGAATATTTGTTTCAGGCACATTTGCCCAAGACTGTATCTACCCATAAAAAGTAGATTGGAGAATTATTATAATTATCTGGATAAGTGTGCCATTAAACATTTCATCTTTGCCAAAACATCTATTCACATAATTTCCAATCCTTTTTTCTAATGTGCTCGCTGTATACAAAAAAATAAAAAACAAAAGTCATTTTGAATTACCTAGTAATCACATGAAGAATAAATTGGACCTTAAACTTAGCTAACATTCTTTCCTAAGTTTGGTACTTTTAATTGGCCAAAGTAAAAAATTGCTTTAATTAATTTTTATATGTGTATCTATGTGGGGAAAAATAATAGAGGATATGGAATAATCATAATCATTTGGGAAATAAAGCCTGCTAGCATTTCAGGTATTTTTATTTTCTTAAACACTTTTACTACAAATGAAAAAAGGAAAGCAGGTAGATAGCCTCAGAATCCATGTTTTGAACTTGATACAGATGTTCTGGGAAAAAGCAATAAAATTTTCCCTTATATTTAAGAAAAATAGGAAGAAAGTAAATACAAAAAGGTGAGAAAGACTCATATATTCTTGCCATTTGTGACCCCAAACAAGCCAGTAGCAAGAAATATGCTGATTTTTTTTATGACACCATTTCATTTAGCCATTAAATCACACAGTTGTTGAAGACACACCAACGGGCAGCTATTATTGCTGTCTTAATGTTGCTAACATGCATATTTATGTAATTGAACAATAATATAATTTATATAACTAGGTATCTTACAACAGATAGTGAAGTTATTATTATCCCTATTTTATAGATGGAAACATTGATTCAGAAAGTTCAATGACAAACCTAAGGTAACTTGACTAGTTTGTGGCAAAAATGGTACTAGTAACATATTTTTACACCTAGTGTAAGACAACTGCATTATATACATATGGCAAATAGGCTTGGTGTGCATATGAAGAAGAGAATATAGAGAGAAGGAGACAAATAAATGTAAATAAAATATACAATCTTTATTGAAATTCTTGGTGTGTGAGTATGTGTGTGTGTGTAGAAGAGAGAGTGGCAATTAGAGTAATAATTATAGGTCTAGTTCTGGAATCCAAGAGAGGAAAAACAAACCATCACGATAATAAAATCAATAGCAAAAGGAGTTGCTTCATAAGTTGAATGGTAATTGGCATAAAATAATGAATGCAATTCTGTTTGATAATTGCATCTGTTCTATGAAAAGACTATTTTATCTAGGTGATAATAATGGATATTTTTCAATGTATGTTTTTATTTTTCCTGGTATGGTTAAAAAAACAAATAATATGAAGGGAAATTAATATCCAAGGAAATAATAAACTTTAATAGTTTTGTATACTGACATACTGTCTAAATACTAACAAAATATAACCATTTCTCTAAATATTTGAAATCATAGATCTGAAGAGTTTACACATATTTTATTGTATGTGAATATAGATATCATGTCTTCATTCTAATTCCTTTTATGTATATATCATCTTTCTATGTGGAATGGGTTAGAAAAAAAAATTTTAAGACAATTTTGTAAAAACAACATAGTTTGCTTATGCATGCATTCATATCTACATGACCAACACTGTGTCAGTTTCCAAGAATATCAAGATCTAGAAAACACAGTCCCTCCCCAAAGCAGTTGAGTAAAGAAGACAGATGTGTAAATTCAAGGTAGCTCTATAGTGTGATGATTAGTATTAAAAAAAAAAAAAAAGAGCAGTGTACAAAGGACATATACTAAAGGGTTCTTACCCCAGGCTGGACTGAAAAGAGAGATGACATCTCAACTTCAGAATCTTCATGAATAAACAAGATGGAGCCAAATAAAATGAAGTGTCTAAGTGATGAGGGGACAACGATGGTATGCTAAGCTTTTACTAGGGATTCTTAGGAGATGTTAAAAAAATAGTGTCTGCAGAGTGGCTGGACAGGGAAGGTCTCTGTGTAATATGCTTTGGCTGGAACTTATGGTATTTAAAGAAATGTAAATTGAGACCAAAATTTAACAGGCAGATTATAAAGAGACACATGCATTATATTAAGTAAATTATTTTTTTGAAGATATTTGTGTATGTAAGATTCTGTTCAATATATACCTTTTTGCCCTGAAAAGATTTATGCCAGTTGATTGACACTTTGTATCTTATTTTGGAGCATTTTTTAAGATTCTCAAAAATGAGAATCACAAATGTCATTGGTCAGAAAAATATTCCCTATTGCTCACCTTTTCATATTCCTTCCCAACCCAAACAAATGTTCTATAGAATTATCTTTATCACTGTTATTGTGAAGGGTGGCTTTGTCTTCATAAAAGATAGTAACAAACATGTGTCATAAAAATAGGGATTAATAATCCTTGTAATTTCATCTATGCTAATGAACTTCAAATGTTATTCATATTTCTTATATATTGAGGATTTGTCACAACAGAAATACATAATACAGGTAGAACATTAAAAGTATAGTTACAAATCGTCCTTTGCAACAAAACAGTTTACATCCCGTTGTCGATGGAATATTTGTAAGCTGTTTGCCTGAATAATGCGTGAGGTAAAGCACTTGACAGGTTAATTATACATTGCTTCAAAATGTATTTCCTAGCATTTTGTTTGGAATTGGTTATGTTTTAATTCCTTTGGTTCTCCTTCTCCTCTTTTATTATGGAACCAGAAAAATACTTTTTTAAAAGATTGTACCTGAAACAGAAGGGGTCTCATTAGGCTCATTTTCACTCCTTTCCAAACCTCTGCTCATACCCTTTAGTGGTTGCTCCCTAAGGCAGGAGTCATTGCTAACCTGAGTAGCCAATGCCTGAAATATTTTTTGGAGGTATGTTTTACTACTAAAGTCTTAAAAGTCATGAGCCACATGATTATAGTTTTCAGATTCTATCTAGGTAGATTTTCTACCCAGACAACTGTTCTGTTTTGACCATTTTCCTATCTCTCCCTTTCTTATGAATAACTGCAGGGCTTCTGAACACAATCCCACCCATTTCACACTCAAGGAAAAGAGGATTGAAACAAGTTTTTTTGTTTGGTTCTCTTGGCTTAAGCAGTGGTCTCTAATTAGCTTTTATCACAGCTCTAACTTGGAAGTTCTTAAGGATCTGCCCAGGTCTTAATATAGCAGCACCACATTTCCCATTTGACCCTAGCTTCTAGTAAGTGTAATTCTCTCAGAATCTCAAGAGTAAAAATAAGTAGATAAATAAAAACAAAACAAAACAACAACAAAAAAGAATCCCAAGAGTAAAGGAGTCCTGAATTTCATAATCTTTGAAAGACCAGTTGTCATAAAACAGCCAAATAGGAATAGATTATGTATTTCCAGTTGTTTTTCTAGTAGCTATATGGTACTTTCCTTGATCTGTGACCATCATAAAGAAAGGTATCCACAAATACATTCATTAATCAACATGCATTAAATATCTACTATGACTTTATATATTTCTCATCCATATCTTTCCACTACAATCCAGACCCATATTTTCAAAATCTACTTGACATTTCAACTTCTCTATTAGGTATCATAAAAATATCAAGGAAAAAAAAGGGTCTGTCCTTCCCAAACCTTTCCCCAGCTTAGTCAGATTTGATTTCTCCTTTCCAACTCTTTATCTCTCATCTGATCCATCACCAGTTACTCTTGGCTCTACCTTCAAAATACAACTTGAGTATATCTCATTCTTTTCTAAGATTTTACTTATTTATTTTTAGAGAGAGAGCATGCAAGTGCCTGAGCAAGGATCAGGGGGGATAGAAGGGAAGAGAGAAAATCTGAAGTAGACTCCATGCTGGCGTGGAGCACCATGCAGGGCTGGATCTCATGACCCTAAGATCATGACCTGAATCCAAATCAAGACTGAGACCCTTATCTGACTGTGCCCCTATCTCCTGTTCTCTTCCTCTGTGGGCTCATCATTCCAAGCCCCCAAAAGATCTCTTCTTAAATACTGTGCCTTCTAAATGATTTACTTGCCTCAAGTTACCTAATCTTCATATAGGAGTAAATAAAATTATACATTTTATTACTTAAAACCTACTAGGCTTCCAATGGTTGAGAATAAGTCCAAATTTACAATCTTATCCTTTAATATCCTATTTATGATTGGTCTTCAATCTCATGTATTACCACTTTCCTTCCTTCTTGATTCCTATGCCACGGATACACTGTTTGTTTGTTTCTATGCTTAAAACATAGCAAGCATATTTTTAATCACCAGCCACTCTTCAATATCTGCACAAGCTATTTCCTCTGCCAATAAAGTTTTCACCATCAAGTTTTTTGCCAGTTTATTTTTGCCTTTACCAACTTGAAACTTATTTATTTGCATTTTTCTATTACCTAATAAATACATTTAAGTAATATACTTTGCTCTAAATATCATCTCCCAAAGATTTTGAAATTAATACACTGTAATTCATTTTAAACAATCTCTAATTGCTGCTTTAATTTTTTATTTCACTTAATCATTTCTTAGAAGAGCATTATTTAAACTCCTGTGTGCATGTTGGTAGGCATGCAAAATGGTGCAGTCACTCTGGAAAAGTCACTATGGAGGTTCCTCAAAAAGTTGAAAATAGAGCTACCTAAAAACCAGCAGTTGTACTAGTAGGTATTTACCCAAAAGATACAAATGTAGTGATCCAAAGGGACATCTGCACCCCCAATTTAAAGCAGCAATGTCTGAAATAGCCAAACTATGGAACGAGCCAGATGTCCACCAACAGATGAATGGGTAAAGAATATGTGGTATACACACACACACACACACACACACACACACACAACTACTACTCAGTCATCAAAAAAATGAAATCTTGCCATTTGCAACTACATGGATGCAACTAGAGGGTATTATGCTAAGCAAAATAAGTCAATGAGAGAAAGACAATTATATGATCTCACTCATATGTAAAATTTAAGAATTAAAACAGAGGATCATAGGGAAAGGGAGGGAAAAATAAAACAAGATGAAATCAGAGAGGAAGACAAACCATAAAAACTTAATCATAGGAAATAAACTGAGGGTTGCTAGAGAGGAGGGGGTTGGGGGAAAGGAGTAACTGGGTGATAGACAGTAAGGAGGCCACATGATGTAATGAGCACTGGGTATTATATAGGACTGAAGACTCAAAAAAAAAAAAAATAAGACTGAAGACTCACTGAACTCTGTCTCTGAAACTAATAATACACTATATGTTAATTAATTTAATTTGAATAGAATAAACTCCCATGTGCATGTTTACAGAGGTCAAGGTCACATTTTCCCTTTTACTATTAATCAATTTGATATTTATTTATTTACCTATTTACATCAAGTTCAGAAAATGCAGCTAAAGTGATTTATGATATCGGCAGTTAGCCAGTTTTGCTTTGCAACCATTATTTTTTCATGATCAGTTTTTGTTTTTTTCTAAAATGTTGCAGGGTTTTGGAGAAGAAAGTGTGTTCTAGCATGGGCTCAAAAGTGCACATAAACAGATGTTGTAATGAGGTATCTTACACAAGGTTTAGAATCTATATTGAGTATGTAACATGAAATCTAGCGTGAGTCAGTATTGTTTGAAAATCCTTTAAGAATGTTCCAGAATAGTAACATATAAAATGATGCTGGAATAGATCAATGCATCTGATCAGCACAGAATGAAGTCACTCATTTGCATTTAGAGGCTGCCCTTCATTTTCTATTTTTAAAAGTGTATATTTAAGTAGTAGAAAATATTTACTGTGGTCACATAACAGTGTGAGAAGCAGTGGCAAACTGAAACTCAAGTCTCCCATCTTGGGCTCATTTTTAAAACATGTTCATTGATGAAAAATTGTGCAGAATCACCTATGATGTTAAATCTGTTTTGATTTTTCTGTCTCTCTCTTTCTCAGCTTCTTTCTCTTTCGGATGTGTGTGTGCGTGTGTGTGTTATAATTGTATTTTCCCATTTAAGACTTTTTGCTATATGTTTCATTTTGTCTAATTTTAAAACTCACACCCTTGTCAGTTTGTTTGAACTTACTACATATATCTTTGACAATCTCTTATTCTCAACCATGTTTGTTCTCCCTTTCTTCCTTCTTGGTTTAACAAAATTTTATCCATTTTTCAAAGATTTATTCTTTGTATCATCTCTAGTTTCTTCTTTATCAGAACTTCTCATTCACTGTATCAATTTTGGTGTTCATAGCACAAACTTTCTTATGATCCATATATGTTCTTATCTTCTTCCCTAATTTGATTGCTCTTGAGAGCAGAATGTATTCACAGCATTTAGGACCTATTAGGTGCTACTGGGATCTAGCACAATACTTTGTGGGAGTAGATATTTAACAGATACTTGATATAAAAGAAATTTCAAATTTCAGAGCATTAAAGACCCTTGAGGATTATATGACCCAATATCCTCCCTGTAGATGGCATAGCAGGGGCCCATTACTATAAGGTCACATTAGAATTCAGGCCTCACAGAAAGCATCCAGTATCCCTTATATTAGATGATGGACTCAGACTCTTAGAAGAAAATACAGAGCTACTTCACACTATATGATGTGAATACATTTGGTGATTTAAAAAGCTCACTTTTTTAAACAAAGCAGATTAAATCATTTTCAAAAGATGTAAATTATAGAATGCTTTTACCTTAACTGAATAAACCATACTCAACTAAATATTCTTCTCATTAACATCTCAATTCTGCTGTTATCTCAGTTCAGTCCTTCATCCATATGACAGTCTTTCAATTATTTACAATAACATTATATATATATGTCAGAAATTGCAAATATATAGCATATATGCTGCCACTCTCCTATACTGTGATCATATAACACAAGCCATCATTCTGGCCAAATCTAGACATAGACCTTTAGACTCTTTTACTCAGTTTTATGGGCAAGCAATATCAATGGATGGTCAGAGGTACACATAATGTATTTTTATTTAAAAAATTCACAATCTATCCCCCAGGATGCTGATCCTATTTTATCCATCCCTGCAAGATGATTATACAGTATCAACTTGAACTGTGAAGTAGCTATTTGACTTAGTTTGGCCAAGGAAATATGCATGAAAATGAACATGCAAGCAGAAGCTTGCAAGCAGAAGCTTTAAGAGACAGTTAAATTCATGGTTTGCTACATCTTGCTTCCCTCTGCTGTGGGAGCTTCTCTGTCAGTAAGATTCCTGTAATGAAAACCATGTTGAGAAGAATTACAGCAACATGAGCAAGAAATAAGCCTTTGTGTTGTTAGCTAGCCACTGATATGTAGTTGTCGTTTAGAACTATAGCATAGCCTATTCTCTACTAATTTGTAAAGCATGAAAATGCATTCATTCATTTGTTCATTCATCAAACATGTTTTAGTTTCAATCACATTATGAAGTTCTTGGAGTACAGCAGTTAGCAAGATAGACATGGTCTCTGGTCATAGAATTTACATCAAAATGAGGAATCTGTTTGTTTGTTTTTAAGAAATTCTTTTAACACAGATAAAGTAGAGATTGAGCTTAAGGCCATGAATGGAATTAATTAAATGTTATAATAGGGAAAATAAAGTTGAAAAGTTAGAGTTTGATTTAGATACTGTGTTTAGAAAACTCTTCTGTAAGAAGATTAAATTTACCTAGAAGGTAGAAAAATAGGAATTAACAAGCTATAAGGAATGTTGGATAAAGTAGGAATGGATCAAGGATAGTGAAGACATGGTCAAAAAGCTAAAGGAAAAAGAATTTGATGTAGGTCAAATATTGGAAGGAAGCTGGTATGAGCTAAAGTATACTGAACAATTAATTTGTTCTAAGACCAATGGAAGTCAATTATAGGAATTTAGGCTGAGATGTGATGCACATTCATGAAAGACCATTCTGACTACTATATGGAAAACAGGTTAGAAGGGATGAGAGTGGAAGAAAAAGAAACAGTAAGATATTGAGATAATCTTAGTAAAGAACAGGGTGGCTTATACTAGGGCAATGGCCATGAAGCTTGTGGCCATCATTACATATTTGAGAATGGAAACAGTTGATGGGATAGAGTAGGATATGAGATAAGAGCAGAAAAAAAAGTGACCCTTGGGGTGCCTGAGTGGCTCGGTCAGTTAAGCATCTGACTGTTGATTTCAGCTCAGATCATGATCCCAGGGACATGAGATAGAGCCTAGTGTCAGGCTCTGTGCTGAGTGTGGATCCTGCTTAAGATTCTCTCTCTCCCTCTCCACCCAACCCTGACTCAAATATTCTCTCTGAAAGAAAAAAAGGGAAGGAAGGAAGGAAGGAAGGAAGGAAGGAAGGAAAAAAAGAAAGAAAGAAAGAAAGAAAGAAAGAAAGAAAGAAAGAAAGAAAGAAAGAAAGAAAGTCATTTCCAGAGAGATTGGCATAGAACAGATTTAAAACTTAGTGAGTGAGAATAGAATATTCAAGTTTGGACTAATTAATTTTATCTTGCTATGAGACATTCAAATAGAAATATCAGATAAGTAATTGGGTACATATAACTGAAGTTCAAGGGTAGTATCTGTACTGGAGATACAGATTTGTGAACTGTCACAATATAAATGTCATTTAAAGGCACAAATATGTATATAATCTTTTTGTGAAAGTATATAGGGAGTTGCAGATAAGAATCCAACCTTAAGCCTTGGACAACATCAAAACACAGGAGTTAAGGAGTAAATCCAGTGAAGGAGCCTGAGAAAGATCAATTTTAAGAAAGGAGAGAATGCATGAAAATGATATAACATAGAGGTTATTAAGTCTTTCCAAAATAGAGAGGGTGGTCAAATCTGCTGAGTGTTGTTGAGACATCAAGTGATATTACAGGGGGGAAAAAGGTGTTTTATTGAATTTGATAACATGAGAGGCTCTCAGTGATTTTGAAAATAGTGGTGAAGAAAGAATCTGGACTGAAAGGGCTAACACATGAGTTCCAGCCAAACAAGCATATGTTGTCACTCTTTAGAGAACTGAGACTATTGAAAAGGATTCCAGAAATAGAAAAATACCTGAAGAGTGTTGTGCATTCATGGGGGATTTTTTAAAGAATGTGAGGCACTAAAGCTTGTTTCACATTGATGGAAATATCCCATAGGAAGGGAGAGATTTATTTACTAGAAAGAAATCATAGCTGTAGGCATGAATACCTTGAGATGATTGAAAAGAATGGAACCCAAAGCACACATGAAAAAAAAATTTTAAAAAAATGGATTTAAGTAGGCCAATCCACTTCTTCATTTTTACATTAAGGAAGAAAACAATGGTGTTTCAAGAGCAGGTAGTTTTACAGAGAGTGATAGGATTATAAAGAACTTGAGATTCTCTAAGTGAAGTATGAACAAACAGAGTGAGTAGAGAAAGGGTGAGAGAATTTTAATAATAGGTGGGAGGTATGAAATAGTTAAGCAAAAATCCCAACCTAATAAAGAAAGTATGGCAAACTGAATGATCACTTATTTCAAGTGTGACTGGCCCATGTGGTTGTAAAATTTTCCTTGCAGGTTAAGGAAAGACAAATACTGTGGTTTATCCAGGGTTTTGGCTTGGCTTTGGAGTATGACTAACAAAGGGATAAGCAATTATAATAAAAAAAATAGAACAAGGAACTAAAGAAAGAAGCCTACTAGTTTGTAAATTATGGGGTAAAAGGGTAGGATGTCTCAAAAGATGAAAGTATAATAGCTGTGGGACCATTATGGTAAGTGAGTTGGAGAGTTAGGAGGTAGAGGTAAGAGCAAAGAAGGTAACTTCTAGTGATGCCAATGCATTGTCCTGGTCATAAATCTTTCCTGCCTCATCTTTTAATGCAACTAAGATTCATTTATTAATCCTTGTTTCACTTTATTTTTTTATCTCAACTGCTTTATTTTTATGTTATTGCACTGGATTCATTTTTGTCAGCAATTTAAGATAACTTTTTGGAATAAAGCAAGGCATTCATTAATTTATTTGCACATTTCAAAATGCTTCTTTTATGGCATGGTTTCTAGATGTGTTTTATTGCCAGCTCAGTTCCCCTTATCTAGATTCTATTTTTTTTCAGTGTTTTTAATAAAAACAAATACAGGGATCCCTGGGTGGCACAGAGGTTTGGCGCCTGCCTTTGGCCCAGGGCGCGATCCTGGAGATCCGGGATCGAATCCTACATCAGGCTCCCGGTGCAAGGAGCCTGCTTCTCCCTCTGCCTATGTCTCTGCCTCTCTCTCTCTCTCTCTCTCACTATCAGAAATAAATAAAAATTAAAAAAAAATAAAAACAAATACACAGAAATAAGAATAATCACCTAAAGGTAGGTTAAAAGAGTCAGTCAGTAATAGAAAGAACCAAGACTGGAACACAAGTCTCATGACTCCTGGCCCAGTATATATATCTTTTGATTTGCAGACGTAAACAATAGTTATAGACACTTATTTAGTGATAACCCTGTTCTACTCACGTTGCTTAATACCTTACATGGTCCATTTCATTTATTTCTCACAAATAAACATGAGGTGAATATTAGCCCATTTTAGAGAGAAAAAAACTGAGGCTTAGGAAAATTAACTTGTATAGAGTCACACAGTTAAGAAGTAGTAGAGACCGTATAAAATCTCAGTGTAACCCACAGTCTACCTCCATTACTCCAATTTTCTACTTGTCATCTATTCAAGTAGGTTCAAGTTGCATTTCCTGTTTTAACAACCACTCATATACAGAGTTTTTTTTTCCTTAAGATTTTATTTATTTATTCATGAGAGAGAGAGAGAGAGAGATAATGAGAGAGAGGCAGAGATAGGCAGAGGGAGAAGCAGACTCCATGCAGGGAGCCTGACATGGGACTCAATCCTGGGTCTCCAGGATCAGGCCCTGGCCCAAAGGCAGCACCAAACCACTGAGCCATCCGGGCTGCCCCCATACAGAGTTTATAATGACTTAAAATTCCTTGGTAGCCTTTATTTGCAGTCACTCTATTAGCTTTGTTTATTCCTTGCACAAAACTAGAAACATAATAGGTACCTAATAAATATTTAATTCATTGAATTAGATTTCTAATCAATCAGAAAATTGGATAAACCTTGCTTCTCATATCTTCATTCCAATAATTAACTTAAAAATGATTAAAATAGGACTAAAGACAGAGTGTTGTAGAAACTCCTCTCCATCATTCTTCTAGCATGAATATTTAATTGACTATGCAAATTTTAAATCAATATAATATACTATCTCTAACATACATTCTTCATCTTGTCCACAAAGATAATCTGAGAGGCTGTCAGAAATCATAATAAAGTTATATTTTTTCTGTATATTTTTTGCTTGTCTAGGAAAGATGATCAAATAGGAAATACAATAATTTGACATTACCTATTCTTAGTGAACCCATGTTCATTTCTATTTATCATCGCTAGCTCTTCTGAGAATACACAAACCATCTAGGTAATTATTGATTCTATATTTTATGTTTACTATGTCCATAAATCATATTTTACCCTTTTTTGTTTTCCTTAAAATCTATGGGTAATATCTGTTTATTAATATACTTAGTCTTTCTGACTTCCAGGGAAGATGGCAGAGTAGGAGGACTGTAAGCTCACCTCATCCCACAGATACAACTAGATAACACACATCACTTTAAATAACTGAGAAAATGACTCAAAGACTGGCAAAACAGACTCATGACTGCTAAATATAGAGGAAACCAAATGAAAGAGAATAGGAAGGTGGAATCATGGTCTGGAGCTAACTAGACTCACTGGCACTGTCCATAGGAGGGTGGGACAGGCAGGTGTGGAGAGGAGAGAGGAGTAGATCTCCACACCAGGCAACCCAGGCACAAGAGACTGCACAGGAAGATGAATCCCCATAACATCTGGTTTCAAAACACAGTAGGGCTAAATTTCACATGTTCCAACAATAAGCAGGGCTTGACACCTGTACATTTGAAAACCAGTGGGCTTCATTCTGGGAGAGACTGGAAGGGAAGGAAACTGAGTCCCTACACTTAAAGAAACAGCACTATAGAAACCTGGAGATACAACATAGAAGTAAGGCTTTGAAAAATATCTGCGATATATGGGAGGGAGATTTGTTTACTAAGACCATGCCCTAGAAGGATAGGGATCCTTGGGAGATTTCTCCAAGAAACAAAGAGCTGGATGGCACTGTTTCCACCTCTGCCCTCCTAACCTAGACACACAGAGACCTGCATGAACCTGCAAGGCTCAAATACTCATTACCAAACTTGCTAACAGCACCCCATACTTCCAAATTTCCACATTCTCCTGCAGGTGTGCCTTCTCCATCCAGGGCTCAGTTCCAGGTCCCTTCCCACAGCAGACTTGCACAAACTTGCTAATACTACATGCCCCACCCCCCATTTTTCTGCAGACCTGTCCTCTCTGATAAACATTTGGCTAGAACCCATGCAAAGTGGTGCCATAAGCCTGGCAGGGTGTAAACAATCACAACTGGGACCATGACAACTAACTCTAAACTGACTCCTGCCCTAGGCAGAGAGGGAGATAACCACACACAACAGTCCAACAGCAGCCCTTGCAGTGGGCTAAGGGTAGAAATCTGGTCTGACAGTAAGCCTGCCCATCATTAAAAGCTTCTCAGGACAAAACACAGGGAAAGCACCCAGCAGTTTGGTTCTACTGTAAATGCCTGGTCCGGGGATCCCTGGGTGGCGCAGCGGTTTGGCGCCTGCCTTTGGCCCAGGGCGCGATCCTGGAGACCCAGGATCAAATCCCACATCAGGCTCCCGGTGCATGGAGCCTGCTTCTCCCTCTGCCTATGTCTCTGCCTCTCTATCTCTCTCTCTGTGACTATCATAAAAAAAAAAAAAAAAAAAAAATGCCTGGTCCGACTAAACTCAAGCCCAATGCAGACCTAGAGTTTCCCACAAACAACACAGGAACCAAATCCTACTCACAACAGGCAAACAAATCACTGCACATAAATGGTTTGAAGGCAAAAGCAGATTAGCCACAATGTACAGCACACACACACACACACACACACACACACACAAGAGGCACTCCTAAAGTAGAAGGTACTAGTGAAAGGGGACTTTGCACTACAGGACCTCTTTCTCATAAGGCCATTTCTTATTTTTTCTTTAACGATTTTATTCATTTGAGAGAGAATAAGAGCAAGAGAGAGCATGGGTGTTAGCACACACAGAGGAAGAGGGAGAGGGAGAAGCAAACTCCCTGCCAAGCAGGGAGCCCAATGGCAGGCTCAACCCTTGACCCTGAGATCATGACCTGAGCTAGAGGGAAATGCCTAACTGACTAAGCCACTCAAGGGACACCAAGGTCACTACTTTCAAGAGCAGAAGACATAGCTGACTCTCCTAAATCCTAGAAATGGAAACAGTTACACAAAATGAGAAGATAGAGGAATATGTCCCAAATGAAAGAACAGGAAAAAATCACAAGAGATAATATATCTCATAGAGAATTTAAAGTAATGATCATAAAGAGCTTAACGGACCTAGGAAAAGACTGAAGGATCATATTGATAGAAAACCAATCAGAAATAACTCAGTAACTAAAATTAAAGATACACTAGATGGAATAAATAGTACACTAGAGGAAGCAAAATTACTGATCAGTAAAATGAAGGATGTAGTAATGGAAAGCAACCAAGCTAAATGAGATTATATATATATTATATATATATATATATATATATATATATATATATATTATATATATATATAATGAAATATATATTGAAATATAATGAAACTAGACTTAGGGAACTCAGTAATACCATCAAGCATAATACTCATATTGTAGGGATCACACAAGGAGAAGAGAGAGAAAAGGGGCAGAAATTTATTGGAAGAAATAATAGCTGAAAACTCCCCAAATCTTGGATAAAAAAGAGAAGTCCAGATCCAGGAGGCACAAAGAGCTAACAAAATTAAGCCAAAGAACTCCATACCAAGACAAACAGCAATTAAAATGGCAAACATTATTGATAAGAGAATTTTAAAAGCACAAAGAGAAAAGTTAACAGTTACATGCCAGGGAAAACCCCTAAGGAAATGAGCTGTTTTTTCAGCAGAAACTATGAAGGCCAGAATAAAGCGGAATGATATAGTCAAAGCTTTAAAAGAAAAAAACCTGTGACTAAGAATGCTCTATCCAGCAAGGCTACCATTCAGCATAGAAGGAGAGGTAAAGAGTCTCCCAGACAAACAAAAGTTAAAGGAATTCATGACCACTAAACCAGCCCTACAAGAAATTATAAAGAGGTCTCTTTGAGTGGAAAAAAAGACCATATGCAGAAGTAAGAAAAGTAGATAACACAAAAGCAGTAAAAAGTATATCTGTAAAAAATTAGTCAAGGAATTCACAAAATAAAAGGAGGTAAAGTATGACACCATAAACCTAAAACATGGGGAGAGAGGAGTAAAGAATGAGTTCAAACTTATGTGGCCATCAAGTTAATACAGACTGATATATGCATAAGATATTATTTATAAACCTAATGATAATCACAAATCAAAAGACATATGGTGATGGAATGGATAAGAAAACAAGACCTATCTATATGCCACCTGTATGAGACTCATTTGAGATCTCAAAGCACACACAGATTGAAAGAGAGCAGATGGAAAAGCATTTATCATGCAAATGGAAATGAAAAAGAAAGCTGGGGTAGCAATACTTATATTTTCAAAATTGACTTTAGAACAAGGACTGTAACAAGAGACAAATTATATGCCAACGAATTGGACCACCTAGAAGAGATGGATAAATTCCTAGAAACACATCACCTGTCAAAATGGGAACTAGATGGGAACTAGACAAATTACATGCTAACAAATTGGACCACCTAGAAGAGATGGATAAATTCCTAGAAACACATGACCTCTCAAAATGGGAACTAGAAGAAATAGAAAATTTAAACAGACCAATTACCAGCAATGAAATGCACCTACTAATCAAACTAAAAAAAGTCCAGGACCAGATGGCTTCACAGGCAAATCCTCCCAAACATATAAAGATTTAATATCTATTCTCAAACTATTCCAAAAAATAGAAAATGAAAGAAAATTTCCAAAAACATTCTATAAGACGAGCATTACCCTAATACCAAAACCAAATAAAGACAAAAAAGAGAACCAGGGGCCAATATTTCCTATGAACATAGATGCAAAAATCCTCAAAAAATAGCAAACTAAATCCAAAAATACATTTAAAAAATCAATCACCACAATCAAGTGGGATGTATTCCTGGGATGCAAGGGTAGTTCAGTATTCACAAATAAATCATGGTGATACATGATACCAAAAAGAGAAAAGATAAAAACCAGATACTCATTTTAATAAATGCAAAAAAATGATAAATTTCAACAACAATTTTCAAAAAATGCCCTCAACAAAGTCAGTTTAGAGGTAACATACCACAACATAATAAAGGCCATATATGGAAAAACCCACAGCTAATATCAGATTCAGTGGTAAAAAACTGAGAGCTTTTTCCCTGTCAGGAATAAGACAAGGATGTCCTCTCCCACCACTTTTATTCAACATAGCACTGGATATCCTGGCCACAACAATCAGACAATGATAAGAAATAAAAGGCACCCAAATTGTTAAAGAAGTAACATTTTCACTGTTTGCAGATGACATGACACTAAACATAGAAAACTCTCAAGACTCCTCCCAAAAAACTATTAGAACTGATAAATGAATTCAGTAAGATTGCAGGATACAAAATCAATATACAGAAATCTGTTGCAGTTTCTATACACTAATAATAAAGTAGCAGAAAGAGAAATTAAGAAAAATTCACAAAAAATAAAATACCTATGAATAGGTAAAAAGAGGTAAGGGACCTGTGCTTTGATAACTATAAAATACTGATGAAAAAAATTGAAGATGACACAAATGGAAAGATTTCCATGTTCATGAATTGGAAGAACAAAATCTATTAAAATGCCCATACTACCCAAAGGAATCTACAGATTTAATGTAATTACTATCAAAACACTAACAGCATTTTTCAGAGAACTAAAACAAATAATCCTAAATTTTGTATGGAACCTAAAAAACTTCAAATAGCTAAAGCCATCTTGAAAAAGATGAACAAAACTGGGGGTATCACAATCCCAGATCTCAAGATATACTACAAAGCTGTAATTACCAAAACAGTATGGTACTGGCACAAAAATAGACAGATAAATCAATGGAACACAATATAAACCCAGAAATAAAATTTTGTATATATGGTAAGTTAATCCATGACAAAAGAGGCAAGAATATAGGGTGGGGAAAAGACAGTCTCTTTGGTAAATGGTGTTAAGAAAACTGGACAGCTACATGCAAAAGAATGAAACTGGACCACCTTCTTATACCACACACAAAAGTAAACTTAAAATGGATTAAAGACCTAAGTGTGAGACCTGAAACCATAAAACCCCTAAAGAAAACACAGAGAGCAATCTCTTAAACATCAACTTTAGCAATATTTCCTTAGGCAAGGGAAGTAAAAGCAAAAACAAACTATTGGGACTACAAAATAAAAAGCTTTTGTACAGAAAAGGAAATCATCAACAAAACAGTAAGACCACCTACTTAATGGGAGAAGATATTCACAAATGATATATCCAATAAAGATTTAATACCCAATATATATAAAGAATTTATGCAATTTAACACCAAATAAATAATCTGGTTAAAAAAACTCAGAGGACCTAAATAGACCTTTTATCAAAGAAGTCAAACAGATGGCCAATAGACAAATGAAAAGATTCTCAACATCACTCATCATAAGGGGACTGCAAATCAAAACCACAATGAGGTATCACCTCATACCTGTCAAAATGACTTAAAAAAAAAAAGAAAAAGAAAGAAAAACAAGAAAAAACAAGTGATGGCAAGGATGTGTAGAAGAAGGAACCTTCATGCACTGTTGGTGGGAATGCAAACTGGTGCATTCAGCGTGGAAGACGGTATGGTGGTTTCTCAAAAGAATTTAAAACATAATTGTCACATGATCTAATAATTCCACTTCTGGATATTTACCCAAAGAATGTATCCCTATTTATTTCAGCACTATTTACAATGGCTAAATTAATATAACACTGTATATTAGCTGTACTGAATTACATTAAAAAAAATTTAAAAGAAACAAACCAAAAACCAGACTCTTAGACTAAGAGAAAAAACTGATGATTACCAGGTAAGGGGATGTATGAAATAGGTGAAGGGCATTAAGACTGCACTTATGATAAGCACTAATACATAGAATTATTGAATCACTAAACCATACACCTGAAATTAACTTCATGATAACTATACTGGAATTAAGAATGTGTGTATATTTGTTTGTGTGTATATATATTCTTTCTTTATATATAAATAGATATATATATTATAAATATATATTATATATTACTATATTGCAGATGACATACTATATGTAAAATATATTTTATATATTATATAAAATATTTCATATTGTAAAAATATGTATCATATATAATACATGCATATTATTAGTTTATATAGCATATATTTATCATATAAATTTATATAATATGAATTTATAATATAAAAATATTATATATAAATCTATATTGAATATCTATATTATTATACATGATATATTTTATATTTATATATTATACATGTATTATATGCTTATATTTTATATTTGTATATATTTTCATATAAATATATATTTATATACATATTCTTTCTCTTTTTTATGATTCGTGTGCGTGTGTGTGTGTGTGTGTGTGTGTGTGATAAAACTCTTCCACCACTAATTGAATTCAGTTTTACTTCTTGTTTCCTTTTTCCATACATGACAAAGAGTTCTGCACACACATGTCTGGATTAGACCAATACAGGCAGAATGATTTGGGGGTCCCAGTAAGGCCCCAAGACTCCATAAATTCTTTTAATAGATTTGCATGACATGACTGGTGGTCTTTATTCTGTCACTAAGATACCTTCTTTTTAGGTTTTCAGTATGGGGTCCTTGGAGCAGAAGCTCTAAAACCTTGGAAATGAGAAATGGAAGCCTTTGGAGACTTGACCCTTAAAATGAACGTGTAATCAATCATGAGGGTACATAAATATCTTCAAAAGATTTGATCCCAGGCCAGCAAAATTTTACAGTAACATGAATAAATGTATTAACATAGTTCAAAATTTTGTATCCCACCAAATGAGGGTGGGGTAAAATTGGTTTACAAAAGAAGCAAAGATAAAGGAGATTCACAAAGGGAAATATAGTCTGTGATACCATGAAGCTATGTACAGCAGAGAGAGATTCTTTTTCAACAGATTTTAAGTATCTCTGGTCCTACTGACAAAATCATCCCCATTATCAAATTATGTTAGTCCTACTAGTAAACTTTTTAAGTATCTCTGGTCCTACTGACAAAATCATCCCCGTTATCAAATTATGTTAGTCCTACTAGTAAACATTTCATTAATCCAACTTCTCTTTCTTCAACTGCTCAATCACAACGGAATTTCCTAAATTATTTTTAGAATTATATGGTGCATTGCTTATTTTACAAGGACAAAACATGCTAATCATGCAAACATATATGTTCCTGTACCTGGAAAATAATTTCTCATTGTAATTTAAAATTTTTGTATTGGGCTAGAGAAAATTTAATGTCCTCAACAAATCATTTCATTTTTCTGGGGAAATTGTTACACTAGGAAATCTAGTGTTGTGTAATTTTGTTGATTACAGTATTGCATCTAAAATTTTTTTGTGATTAGGTTCCTATCTATGGAATCTGGGGGCAAATGATATGTCACCAATGATCCTGGGTCAATAAAATAGTCGTTCATCCTCCATATTCTCTTTTCTCCTCCAGCAACCTAGGAACCATGTGTTTTAGGTGGCAAACTAAAAATTTGAAGAAGTAGGCAAAGCTCAAGTTATGGAGGGCCTGAAATTCCTCACTAAAGAAAGTGAATAAAGAACTACTGAAAGATACAAGCAGGGTGTTAAAGTCCTAGAATATCATTTTAGAAGCAGTGCCCTAGTCTCAGTGTGAAAAGTGAATCTGAGGAGAACAAATGAAGTGAGAGAGTGGATATTGTAGGAAAACAAGTAAGAAATGAGGAGAACCAAAGGAAAAGGGTGGAAATGGTCATTGAGATACCTGAATGAAATTTAGAGCCACCAAGAAAGTACAATTGACCAATAGAGTCAAGGATAATGCTATCTTTGGGACTTGTGTCACTGAGTTGGAAGCAATATTACTTACAATGTAATACAGAAGGAAGTGAAGATCCTGTTTTAGTTTCCTTGAGAAATTTCAGTTATGTCATTATTTTCCTCCTTGTATTTGTATAGTTCATTAGAATTTTCAAACTATTTTCAGAGTGTCAAAGGCAACAATTGAACTAAGAGCTTGTTTTTGCTCTAGTCTTAGTGTTTTAAATCATAACTCTACATTCTATTTGATAAAAAAAATCTCATATACATTTTACGTAAATTGCATTTAATAGTCTACATTTTAAGATTTCACAGGTCAAGAACTATATTTACCTGTTTGTTTCCCATCATTTTGCTCAATTATAACCCATCAGTTTATGTAAAATGCAGTTCAGAGTTGCATACATTGAGCTTTTTCTAAATATTACCTTCAATTTTTATATAAACTCAGACAGCTCCAGCATTAGTAAAAATATGTAAAAAGTAACATTCTTTTATATACCAAAAATTTGGCTTTCAATCAAGTTTTCTTGGTTGATATAACCTTAGGTTCAAAGACTTCATTTGGAGTGATAACTGTGTCTTAAAGTATTATTTCAGTTAATCTCCCCCCATTTGTCATCTGGTCTACCATAACTTTAAAATGAGATCTCATCTTCCACTCTCACTCCTCAGGCATATTTCCCTTGACCTTACAGATCAGGTCAACCTTCCTTTGTACATGATAGCCAAGATCCAGTTACTGTATCTTTGTGGCCATTATTAGACTTGGAAATTTCCATTTTCTTTTATGATCTTTTAATCACTCTGTTTCTCCTACCTGACTATACATGCCTTTATTTCTTCTTACTCTAGTATCTTACAGTGTTTACCAAAATTACTTAGCACTTAAATTAATTAAAAGTGCATTAAATAAAAAAATGCATGAAACAGTTTGAGTTTTTTTGTTTGTTTTCTAAATAATCATTTTGTATTATCTGAAGCTTATATTCTTGTTTCTTCATTTGGTTTTCATTGATATACATGTATTTTTGCCATTCTGCTTTTAGCTATTTTTATACTGGATAACACACATACTAAAAATGCTAAGTATAAATACCATTTAAAAAGTATATGGAAAATCTCTGCAAAATAAAAAAAAAAAAAGTCTCACAACATTTTAAGGCTCTTTACTCCTATTAACCTCAAGGGATTATTTAATTTCATAAAAGAGGTGATACAGTGGCTTCTAGGACTCCATACTCAGCAAGATACAGAAAAATGATTTAGCCATATTTTTATTCTCTTCTTTTCTTCAGGAACCTCGAAGACAAGAGGTCAATTTAGCCCCCTTTTATTCTTAAAAAAAAAAAAAAAAAGAATTTAGTGTTCTTGACAGGTGTCAGATTGCAAGTCCTTAGAGACAAACGTTTCCTGTTTCCCATCAGAGCATTTATAACAGATAGCTCTATGTGGTTTTGCTTCCTCTTCTCTGGTTCCTTACCTTACCCACAGGCCACAAATCTGACCCTCAGAGAGCAAATGCAGTAGAGTAATTCGGTCTCCTGGCTATTAAATCACTGACTCTTTAGCACATGTTTCCTATAGAAATGGCAGAAAGCACACATGTGATAATGTTTCTTGTATGATGTTATACTTTATTCCCTGTAAAGTGGATGGATGTGTTTAACCTACACAAAAGTTACTGAATAAGCATGCAATCAGAACACCTTCAACCTTCTTTTGTTGTCATCAATGTCATAATAGGTGCTTTTAAAATTACATTTGTTTTAATGACTTCAAAATCCAGTGTCAGAAGTTTGGTAATTTTTTCCACTCAAAATGTTCCAATTTTAAGGATGAATAACTGTTCCAATTTTAGGATGAATAACTTAAAGCTTCAACAAACATCAAATGTACTGATTTTCAAACATTTCTCTTTTCCTGAAATATTTTCCATGCATTGATATTATTCTTCAGATTCTGCTGGGGAAGCTCCTATAGCTTTTTTTGTCAAATGTTGCTAAAGACTCTAAAGTATGTTAAAGTTAGTCTCAGATCTGGTATAGCAAACATCCCAGGAAGACTAGGTGGACATAATCTCCACACAAAAGAGATGGCCTATCACCTTATAATAATGACAAGATCATCAAATATAAAGACTTTGAGGCCATCTTGTTATCAGAAGAGGAAGTAGTCTTCCACTTTAAGTCCAGGAAACTTTCCAGAAATGGAAGAGAGGTGGCAATCCAGCATGGGCATGTAGCCAGTAAGTCTGACCTGGGTAGTTTAGGATGGTACCGCAACCTCCCCTGTGTGTAGTCATCCTGGAAGGGCAAGTCAGGAGCTTTTAAATTGGATAACTTGGTGACAGGATAGAACCCAATGCATAAAGAGATGTAGTTCCCAAAACACTATGGGTGTTTTTACATTCCTGTTCCAGGCATTTTAGAACTTGGATGCCAGCATCTTGACACCATTCCAAGCAAAAACTCACATAAATGCATCTCACTTTCAGTTGTAGACCATTTCCTCAATGTGGTTATTGACATCTTTATTCATTTCCTCGTATCTCCTCTGAGCATATGGAGGAAGTCAGTGCAATATATTAAAAAACAACAAAATAAAAAACAAACATTAACAATGTGTATAAAAGGAAGGCCTTTTTACAGACACAGTTCTGCCCACATTTTTAGATGTAAGTTTCACATTCACCATCAACCTCAGCAACAATCTGTGTTTGTAATAATGTTTCTAACAAAGACATTAGGTCCTGCCTCAGTGACGGCCTCACAGAAGGCGCTCATCTCATATTTCTCCGGTGGGATATTGATTATATTTAGCTTCACCAAAACTCAAGTATATTCAAAGGATTTCTTTCTCAACTCAGAGGCCTCTCTCAAGCTCCTCATTGGTCTTCTTATAAAGTCCATTGATCTTGTAGACCTAGTGGTGATTAGTATTGAATATGTTAAAACCCGTGTGTCTAATGATCACAGTGTGGATGTAAATCTTTTTTTTTCCCATCTTGGTTTGGATCTAGGGATGATTTCCATGGTGCCTGGATTGTGGCTGAAGATATATTGTGAAAAGTTCATTTACAGGGGATTTTAGAGAACATAATCTGTAAACTGTTGGTTCTATTGAAAATTTTTCATTATCACTAATTAAAATTACTCTCATAAACAGCCTCTCTATAATATCTAAAGTTTCTATTAGGAAATCAAAAGGTTAAGATAACCTCCATAATATATTTTAATTATGAGTGATTGATTAAAAAAATGTATTCCCCAGGCCCCTAAATATGATTCTCTGTATCAACCTGAAATAATTTCAAATCATGTGAACACAGAAAGAAGTGAATGCTTATTGAGTACTATCCTATGCTGCAGTCATGACACCAGGTGCTAGAAAGCAGAGATTAGTAAGACATTGTCCCAGAACTCACAGTCCAGTGAGACACATTCATTTTCTCCCTTTACTCCCTGAGGTGCCCTATCTTCCCTTTTTTTTTTTTTTTTTTTTTTTTTTTTTTTTTTTTTTTTTATGATAGTCATACAGAGAAAGAGAGAGGCAGAGACACAGGCAGAGGGAGAAGCAGGCTCCATGCACCGGGAGCCCGACGTGGGATTCGATCCCGGGTCTCCAGGATCGCGCCCCGGGCCAAAGGCAGGCGCCAAACCGCTGCACCACCCAGGGATCCCCTATCTTCCCTTTTTTTTACATTGGATGCTGACAAAATTTGTACAAATGAGTTGATGAACACAAGCAAAAGAGATAAATAGCAAAACCATCTGAAGTCTTCTTGGGCTGGCTCTTCTCCAAATGACAACTGATAATTAGGTAAGTAAATGAGACCTTACTGAAACAACTGACTTTCTCTGATTAAAATACCATGCAACATAATGACATATTGCAGAGGGAACAACCTTTTCTCTTCATGCTCACTACTCTCTTGTTGACTTATCATTCAGTATTGGGTAGAGAAGCAGCTAAATGTACAAAGTTTAGGGTCAAGTGAAAATTACCCGAAGCTTTATGGGTAATTAGGTTGGGTTATATCAGGCAAGGGAGTATTCATTAGTTACAATGCAAACACTATGTGGTTACTAGACATTCACATCCCAGCATGGTTCCTAGTTCAGCCCGTAATTACCTATTCACCAGATGATCAGTTTTGCAGCCGGGTAAAGAAGGAATCCTCAGGAAACACTACTGTGTCACCCTGGAAACCTGGTGACTAACAGAGTAAGTGAGCTAAGCAAATTTCATTATTTCTGGAAAGGAAAAAGCCTTTCTTTAGTATTTCCTTATCCCCAGAGAGAGTTTTATGTCATTTAAGGAAGTGGTCTCCTACATGTGACTTGAAGACTTGGTAAGAGACCTTTTGCTCTAAGATATCAACCCTAGTGATGGCCTCATTACCATTATAGATTCATTTCCCCAAATATTGGGCGACTTTCAAGTGAAGAATCACAAGGTAAAACCCCAGTTCTGCCAAGAGCCTAGAATTTTAAATTGTAGTCAGCTAATAGCTTAAGTAACCACTTAAGAAAGGTAACCACATGATTAAGTTTATCCAGTGAATCTAAGACAATCCCGGTTTATAATCCTCTGTCATGTCATAATCATTCACTATCAATCTGGGTTAGATGATAATAAATTTAGGATCTATAATTCTAAGGCTCAATCAGGATTCACAGTTTCACATAACAGCAACCACTCCAGCTAATTCAAGTTTTTGGAAAAAAAGATCTGATTGGTGGAACTAAGACTGTATATTCAAACTGTAGTTGCCAAAGATGAGAGAGAACTGGAAGGTGCTGCCTTCAAACAAGAGGTCATGGGCAAACTAACCAAACCAGAAAGAGTTCAGAGCTTGAAAAAAAAATCTTTAATCATAATTTATTTTCCTTCGGGCTAATCGCTAATGTGTTGAGTTACAATTTGATGTGACAATATGTATCTCATAAGGGCATAAAGAACATTAGTTAAATGGAAAAAAGAATCCCAGACAATACATTTCTCCTTCATCCTAGTGTTACCCCAAAACAATCCTTTGCAAGTCTGACAAAGACACTAAATTCTGTAAGTGGTTTCATGCCCTAAATTTGTTGATAGATCATCAGATCTATAAAGCCCTGGAATAATATAATAGTAAAACTGTAAACTTCTCTGGAAATTTTATATTAATTTCTCAATTAAAAATTTACTTCCTTAAAATATAAAAATCTCTAATGTTATTATTAGTATACTGGTTTATTAGGCATATGTGGTAAGCCATGCGTAAAATGGGAAGAATGGATGGTATGGTTTAAGATTTTCAGCAATACTTAGCTCAAAAATGTTTATGCACGAGTGTGAAGCTGCAGTTTGATTTTTAAATGCAAAATGTTGTTTTCATAAATTAATGGCCTCTTTATAGAAGTTGATGGAAATATTTCATTTCCAATAAAAGTCTAGAAAAAGGATCAGACACTACCAGTGATACTTTGAAAAACGAGGAAAACAAGCTCAGTTCAATTTTTAAAAATAACAAGAAAACTCTGTCCTATTCCAGATGTGTTGGTAAAAAGATAACTGTTAGCTTCCACTTAAACTCATAATAATAATTTGCCTTACAATAAAATTATTTAAAACGTTGATATACAGTATTAAAATACACATCATGCGACAATCAAGAAAGGAGCTTTGATTTTTGTTTGATAAGAAAACACATCTCTCTCATAATAATAATAAAACAAGGTCTCAATAAATGCACATCATGTGGTACACCCAGAGAACAAAAAGAAAGTAAAACAGTATTCATCCCTAGTAATTAGAATTGAACATCATTTGAAAATTGAACATCCTACACTCAGCTCACTAATGCTTCATGTAACTATTGTCTAGAAGCCAAAACTCTGTTTACCTTAACATCTAGATTAGAAGTATGACTGTAATGTCTTTTATTAATATTAAATCCTGTTCTACCATTAAATATGGCTTAACTTTAATTTCAAAGTCCTAAAACAAAAATAAAAGTGCCATATGGGAACTTATACCTGGCCCACATACTGTTTAAGACAAAACACATCTTTCATAAAGGCATTTTTCTTTGGCAGGCCCATTATAACTATGCTTAAACATTCTATGTCTTCTCTAAATGTTCCTTCTTTACTTCTTTATTTCTTGATTGATGATGAGAAGGAACTTCAGAGACATGTTAAGGATGATCCCTGTATAGATTTTGCACTGTACAATAAATGCCTAATCACAGTGGGACTATTTGTAAGTGATCCATCCTAATAGAAGGAAAACATAACAGAGTCTATCTATCCTGCCGTTAAAAGTCCTTCAGAACATGAGTGATTGCTAATTGTATGCTTTAAAAAAAAAGTTCTGACAGTAGAAAAGACTCCATTCAAACTAGGAATTGATAAGCTCTGCGCCAATAAAATATACACACTCCACAGTTGATTAAACCCTTCACGTGACCAAAGAACTCAAAACAATGCAATATTAAATAAGTTAATTAAAGCAAATAAAACCTACTTAAACATGTGGGATTACAATATTATGTTTCATATATTGTATATTATTACATTAGAAAAGATAGAATTTTACCTAATATTTAAATTAAATGAGCTAATGATTTTTAGTTAAGAGCACAGAGATGCACTTAAATATGAAATTAAATCTAACCAAAGGCACACCATTTATTATTTTGTGTTGCCACCAGATCACTAAACTTGAAGCAGTTACCACAAGTTAGGCTCAGAACAAAGTTTCTCTAAAAACTTGAAGAAAATAACTTATGATAAATTCTTTATATACTCAAAGTATCTATAACTTCAAAGCACATAAACTTAAATAAGTATCATGATGAATATGGAGACAAATAGGATAATTTGTGTGTGTTCTATATGCATTAAATGCCTTTCTAATATTCCATTTATCGTTATGAATATTCCTTTTATCTTCAAATTATCACAGAATTTTACCACCTTTTTTCAATGAAGAAGCCAAAAGACAAAATTACATACTTCTTAGAATGATAAAACAGAAATATTACAGAATATTTAGTACTTACTTCCTATATCACCAGCAAAGGTCTTAAAAATCAAAGTCAGAAATCGGAATTTTTCTATATTTCATGTTCTGACACAGATCATTAGAACATTCTATTCAGTGGATAATATGAAACCCACATTGTCTAATTATATCCTGTAAAGCTGATTATTTGGTGAGTAATCATGAACTCACACAAAAAAGATCCAGTAGTGAATCCAAACAAACACTTCCAACCAGTACCTTTTCAATTAAAATATGCCATTCTAGAGCCCACTATCTATTTCAGGGCTTTCTTCACTATGAATTTCCAAATAGCTTAATAGCTGGTCTTATTAAGAAATGCTTTATCCTTTTCATTTATTTCTTGCCCAATGTATATCTGAAATCCTAAAATCCCACAATTATACAAGTATGATTCTCAAGGAGGATAAAATACAGTCAGAATTCATTCCAAAGATGCCACTAATAAGAAACAGAGAATTAATAGATACCACACAGTGGATGGCTCAGGGACTTAGGTAATAAATACTTTTATGAATTATATTGTGTGAATAAAAACTGATGTATGAGCAACAATTTACCTACATAAATATATTTTAACAGTAGGTTTTTATTGAATTCACAAATAATAAATGACTTAAGTTTTAAGGAAAACATATTATATGACAAAAGCACTATTCTATACTTATAAAGTCTAATAACATACTAGACCTACAAATAATGTTCTCTAGTAGCTAAAGCATCAGGATACACAAAAAAAAAATAAAAAAGAAGATAAAATCTTATAAGATTGTTTAAATTTTCTGTTTTCTGCAAAAATGGACCCCTCCCTACATGTACTCTACTTCTAATATAGCCAAGACTTCCCTCTTGTGGCTGGTTGATGTCAATATATACTTCTTTATCTTTTAAGTGACCAATTTCTTAGTGTTTCAGCAAGGAAACCGAAAAGACCAAAATTGCATAGTTTAAGATAAATTAAATCAAATATGAATAAAATCTAATTTGAGCAAGCTTATCAGATTCTCTAAAATATTTTAGAATTTAAAATAAGACAATTTAATTCCCAGTATTCCTTCTAACGTTTGGTTTAAAACTTTTGTTTTTCTGAGTATTGATATACCTTCTTCTGTTCCTGGCTTACATTTCTAAGGATACTGCTTTATCAGAAAGCACTTTGGTGTCTTCTGAAATAAAAGATTTCCTATGTTCTTTAGACTATTTTTTTTAACCCTACAATAAGTGTGTGTGTGTGTTGGGGGGGGGGGGGGCAATGTACTTTTAATTAACGTTATTGTTTTGTAAACACACAAAAAGATGATTTTCCTGAAATTCAGGCTGACCTGGATAGGAATAAGAAAGGAAAATATTTAATTCACTGTCGCTAGTGAGTTAGGATAGGAATTCCACTTGCACACACAAAATAAAGAGGTAAAATTCACAACTTAGCTGAAACAAAGAGAGATTGAGGATTTACTCTACATGACTCTCCATCATTTATATTTCAGTTAATAGTTACAAAACTCTGCAAATATATAACTAACTTCCATCTTGTAGCTGAGGAAGTTGCTGTTTTGATAATTTCCATAAACAGATCTCAAACTAGAATGGTACACCATTAACAATTAATTGCTATATTAGTTTTGCTAGACAACTTTCTCATTTTTCTGCCTCTGTCATTTTCTGCCTAACCTTTACTCTCAACTAAAAAGAAGAAATATTGAGATAAAGAGGTTAAGAAGTTCAATCAAAATTTCAGACAAAAATCAAGTTCCAGTTATGAAACAAGCCACCAGATTCTTTACCTCAAAGTAAAAGTATTAAAAATATAGCCTCTTTTTTTTTGGCACCAGGCTTTACTCCATTCTAGCTGAGATGACTATTTCTTAGATGCCGTGCAAGAACTCCTATCCAGAGTGAAGTAAAGATAACAGATTAAGTTGATACAAGTTTCAAAAGTAGTCTGTTTTATGATAATGAAAGTGAATACAAATTACTAAAAAAATAAAATTGCAAAGAATTGAAGGTAATATATTTTAACATTTCTATAAAACCAAAACTTAGAGATGGATACAATTCACTAAAAAGACTTTTGAATTATTAACAAACTTGTCAGCATTTGCTATTTCAGTACAGGCTAGAAGGCTGTTGCTGTGCTTCCTCTTTGATAAGGTTTAAGAAAAATCACTTTCATGGTGATTTTCAAAGAATATCTTTGAGGCAACATTTATATCATTGCCCATCATGTGTGATGAATTCCAAACCATGATCACCATAATTTAGAGGACTTTTCCTTTTGAGAACTATGAAGACAAAAAAATGGGGGGAGATTTGAAGATATTTTACTATAAAAATGATTTTTTTTCTTTTGAGAATAAACAGTATCCTACAGGAATTAGCACAATTAAAAAAAAAAAAAGAACTGCTTTATAGTCACCTGGTAATAGATCATCATGGACTGTTTTCAAGTTTATTTGAAGCAGTGTGTTTCCAGTGATCCATAATGAAAGCCACTCTAGGCATGAATAAATATGTAAGAGGGGTTGAAACCTGCCCTTTAAAATGTTACTTTCCCCTGTACTTTAATGAACGGAAAGTGTTCTAAGAAAGATTTGCCCACTAACACTAATAGAGATTTTAGGTTAATAGTTAACATGAAAACTTCCTTCAAAAGTGAACATGCTTTTTGAGTTTCAAATTGTTTGACTTATCTTTAATTCCATTAGAAATAAAGCATTAGACAGTAAAATTTGCTGTATCAGAGAAATACCATTTGTCTTAATTCAGTGTCATGGAGAATCTTTGAGAGAAATATCAAGGATTGTCAAATGCTGCTAAACCAATGGACCATATTAGATTTTTACCATGATGCATACTTCTGTTGAAAGCAATGTTATATTAGTAGAGCATATAATAGACTTAAATGCAGAAGACAAATCTGGCCATATATTTGTCATAAGATATGCACTCATAAGTTCTCTATTCATTCCAATTGTCATATAATACTAAATGCATCCTAACTAAACCCTCTATGGCTAAAAAGAGAGATAGAGAAAGATTTAAAGCATAATATAAACATAAAGACACACATAAAATAGGTCTTGTGTACAAGAGATTAACTACAAATTTCATCAGGACATATTTGAACTCTTACTACAACAGTGCTAAAATAAATTAGTGTTTTCAAATTTCAGTTACAGAACTCAATTGTGTGTGGGGGGGAACTATATATTGATTTGTTATCACACTTGACAACTTCAAGGTTTCAACATACTTTTTAATTTTATATACATTTAGCCACTTAGGTTTTCCTCTAAATTTTGTTTTTGATAATTAAGCCATCCAGATATGTAAAAGAAACACTGAATCCCTCCTGTCCCCAATAGTTTAATCTATTTTTTGAAAGAAACAACAGAAATAGTTTTAGAAAAAAATATTCCCTCAAAATCCGGAAAATTGTAATGGACAAGCTAAGAAAACAAATGGCCATGAAGAATAAATCAAAGAAGCTTTCACAAATGAAATTTATGAAATTGCCATAAATGAATATGAGGAAATATTAATAATTCAATGATTTAATATAATTTGTTATATTTTCAAAATTTATCCAAGTAAATTGTATTATTTGTTCTTCACAACACTTCTTCGAGTTAAGATTTATTATATTCATTTAAAATAAATTAAATTTCTAGATCACTTCAAGCTTAGGCATAGTAGGGGGCAATAGAACTAAAATTCTAGAATGATAGGTTTGCAGTTGATAAAAGTGTAAGACCTACTATGTGTTCCTGAGCTAAGTGTATGAAATCATTAAAAAAAATTATAGCAACATTATATCCTTAAAGACTGTGATGTATAAAATGATATTGAAGAAACTAAAAATGCTTATTATGAAGAAGATTTGCAAAGGATAGATTTGGAATGGTTGTGTTGTAGGATAGATCTATTCTATTTTTCCTTTTTTTCCCAAATTGCTGACTGATGATCAAGAGGAATTAGTCATATGGAAGCCTATATCTGCTCAATGTCTAACAATGGTTCTTTGAAGGGAGAGCTTCCTAATCCCTGAGGTATTCAGAGCCTAATCACTGGGGGTAACAAATATAGTTATAAGATTGTTGAGGATTAAACAAAATAAGACATGAAAGCATTTAGCACAGTAGGTTTGCATGGATAGCATGATAAGACATCAGTAAATTTTAAGCATTATTATTTCATACATATACTCCTTTATACCTGCAAGGCATTTGCATATTAACTGTTATTTTATTAAGCAGTGAAGTACCACCTAAAGTATGAAGACAACTAAGACAGTCTCCACTTTTGAGGAGTTTATTCTCAAATCAAAGGAAATAGCTAATTATTTCAATATGGCCTGATAGGTGCTAACTAGTAGCTGTGGAAGCACAGAAGAGGCAGGCACTGAGTTCAGCGGAATTTCTAACCAGCTGCCCAGAAGCCATCCAAAGGATTCCAGAGCTCAGTTTCTTTCTTTATGTTTTGAGTGTTTTCAAAATTATCTAAGTTGATAATTTCAACAAGTGGCTAATTCATCATTATTTTTTACTTCATATGAATTTCACGATTAGAAAGTAGCCTGGTCCTCAGGAATGACTTCAACATTTCAGCATAGAAAGAGCTGAAAATGGGGATCCCTGGGTGGCTCAGCGGTTTAGTGCCTGCCTTCTGCCCAGGGTGTGATCCTGGAGTCCTGGGATCGAGTCCCAGGATCGAGTCCCACAGCGGGCTCCCTGCATGGAGCCTGCTTCCCCCTCTGCCTGTGTCTCTGCCTCTCTCTCTCTCTCTCTCTCTCTCTGTGTGTGTGTGTGTGTCTCATGAATAAATAAATAAAATCATAAAAAAAGAAAGCTAAAAATGAGGTTGAAAGTAGGACTGGAGCATTTACCTGAAAGCTATATTTGCATAGCAAGCACATCAATTTTTAAATTATGATATCTTTTTATTGAGTTTGGTTTTGGGAGAAGTGATAGAGATCATGAGGATCATAAACCATGCAAGTCATCCAAAGTGCCACCACTGCTGGCTTTATAATATAAAATACAACTTCATCACTTTGGGTATTTCTTAAAATATCATCTTATTAAGACCTAAATCAACTTTTGCACAATGAAGGAAACCATCAACAAAGCAAAAAGGCCACCTACTGAATCAAAGGAGATATTTGTAAATCATGTATCTAATAGTGGATTAATATCCAAATTATATAAAGAAGTTACACAATTTAATAGTTTTTAAAAACTATTAAAATTGGACAGAAAACTTGAATAGACATTTTTCCAAAGAAGTCATACAGATGGCCAACAGACAAATGAAAAGATAATCAACAACACTCATCATCAGGAAAATGCAAATCAGAACTCCTAGGAGGTATCACTTCACATCTCTTAGAATGTCAAAAATCAAAACACAAGAAATAACAAGTGTCAGCAAGAATATAGAGAAAATGGAACCCTCTTGCACTGCTGGTGGGAATGCAAACTAGTGCAACCATTGTGGAAAACAGTATGGACGTTCCTCAAAAAATTAAAAATAGAACTATCCTACGATCCAGGAATTGTACTACTGGGTATTTACTCAGAAAATACAAAAACACTACTTCAAATGGATACATGCACCCCACGGTTTATAGCAGCATTATTTATAATAGCCAAACTATGGAAGCAGTCCAAGTGTCCACTGACAGATAAACAGATAAAGAAGACGTAGTATACGTATACAGTGGAATCTTAGCCATAAAAAAAAGAATGAAATTTTGTCATTTGCAGCAACATTGATGGAGCTAGAGAGTATAATGTTATGCAGAATAAGTCAGCCAGAGAAAGACAAATACCATATAAGCTCACTCATATATGGAATTTAGGGAGCAAAACAAAGGAGCAAAGGGAAAGAAGAGAGAGGGAGACAGAGATAACCCAAGAAGCCGACTCTTAACCAAAGAGAACATATTGATGGTTACCAGAGGGGACAGGGGAAATAGAGGATGAGGACTAAAGAGTATACTTATCATGATGAAATAAAATCAAATAAAACAAAAATAATTTTTAAAATGGTTTAACTAAGTTTATTTTTCTGCATCCATTTTTTTTTAACTTTAGTAAGATTAATAGAACCAATCATTCATGTTGAAGCAAGGTCTAAACTCTTCAAGGTTGCCTAAGCAATACTACTTAATTTCAGGAATTATTATTAAGGCGGCTACTTTGTATACAGTGCCATGTTAGCATCATACTAGACCTTTTGCAACATGCAACAGAAATATGACATGGTTCTATTCCAAAATATTTGTAGGTTGGTTTGGAAACAACCAAACCAAACCAAGATGTGATTCTGACAAGACTTCCTTTCTCTCACTGTGTGGCATGTAATTTGTCATTAATGTGACAAGATTTTCTTTCTCCTTAGAGAACCATCTCTGCTGTCTTCATCTCTCAGGATCCTTTGCATTCTTCAAATTCCCATTGAATACCATGTTCTTTCATTCTTCTGAATAAATGGTTCTTTTATGAAATACCACACAAATACTAATCTTACTCTCTACCACAATTTTTTAACATAGTTGTTTTGTAGTTTTCTTATTTTTCTTAATCTTACTGGTCTGCGCATCACTTGCAGCCCCTAAAATAATACTTTCCCCTCAGTAGGTGCTCCATAAACATTTGCTAAATAGTGAAACTGAATAGTTCTGGCTTATCTCAGTTTAATAGTAAAAGAGGCAAAGAAATAGCTATTGCAAATATTAATAATTTTTATGTAATTCTAGTTTTAAGACACTCACAATATAATTTGAACTCAAATAATGTGGTTCATAAAAATGACTGGTTTTGTACTCCCACCAAATTCCTTTGTTATGCAATTGTTAAATTGCAACTCAATAGCCAATATCGTGTTTTTAGTCTTGCCCTTTGATAATGCTTTATAAAATGTGTGGATCATAGGATATAAAAGGGTGAATTGAGCATTATCAAAATCATAGAGCTAACCAATAAAAGTAGCTCACTGGCATGTTTCTGAGCCAACAGTTCATTATAGAAAAATGGTTACCATGCCATTCGAATATATATTAAGGACAATCATTCCTTTCCTTGGGCCACTAATATTTCCTTAAAATTACAGTATATGGAAATTTTAAAATTATAAAACTAATAGAAAGATATAAGTAAAACAAAGATGTCTAAAAAATTTAAGAATTCCATCACAACAAAGTGTTTAAGAACCGTTTGCCCACAAAAGAAATGTTCCCATTTTGACCTTTGGACAATTGAATATCTACTTCTAATTTCTGCAGAGAATACTTGTAACTGTGATGGTAATTTTGTGATGAGCCATAGAAACTTCAATACTTAAGCTGGCTTTGGGTTAAAGATAGCCAGCATATATAGAAGTTTATTAATAAATCTATAAATCTATTTGTTCTAAGCTAGTAAATATACCATTGTGGTTTTTTTTTTTTTTTTTTGCTTTCACTCTGCCTTCCCTGTGCTTTTTTTCCCTTTATTATTCTCATTCTATTTTAGTTTAATAAGACTCACCTAAAGCAGTATTATTTGAGTTGCATGAAACAGTAGTTTCATGATATGTTCTACAATAAAATGTAGCCATTGTTACACAAGCATGGAAAATATTATAGAACCTATTCCCCTCCACAGAAATTCAATGTACACATTAGCATTTTAAAAGTTCTGAGAAATCATTACAGTAAAGAAACCTCCTTAACTTGGGTAGCCAACAATTTTCAAGTTTATTTGACTTTTACCATGTAACTTACTATAAATAAGAGGAATTTATTACGTATCATGAACCACATAAAACAGTTTACTTACATTTTATCACTTAATCATCAGAACAACTGCAGGAAGTATGTACTACTATTACTCAAGTTTGCAGATGAGGAAATTGAATCTTAGCTAAATTAAGAATATGTTTGAATTGATAGAACCAGTGAGGCTCAAGACTACTCTGTCTCAAAACTGCATCCTTTACCATGTTTTTCTGTCTCACTATTAATTACTCGCTTTCAGAAAAGCTGCTTTAGATTTGAGGGAAAGGGGACTATAACAAGGGTGAGAGATGTTATTAGTCCAAATTAGGTTCTTTCTTGAAAGAATATCCTTTGAAGGAAAAACATGATGGCAGTTTAACAAATCTGTACAATTGTCTTAGATCCAGAATAATAAGAGACCCAAAAGTTCTCATTAGCCTAATACACGGTTCTCTGTGCTATACCAACTCCCCTTAATAAGTTTATCACTTTCACACTGCTCTTACCTGCTTGATATCTGCTTCATTCATTCATTTCTTTTATTCACTTTCATATTACAGTTTTGATATTTTGTTTATAATTCAGATTTATAAAGTGCTGAGTTATGTGTCAGCTGAAGATCAAACTTAGTCATCTCTCACACTGCTTAATTATCATGTCCATAAGATTCATATAAAGTTAATCAAGCCCAATGATTTAAAAAGAAAAAAATAAATAATTGATTGCATACATAATTACTTTACATGAAAAAATATCAGGTTTTAGAGAAAATTAGGGATTCAGTTAACTTCAGTGAAGTCTTAACATTGTGTTGGATATTGTACCAGACACTGGAGGTAAAAATTAAAGTAGGATATGGATCCTGTCATTGAAAGAAGACTAGAGAAGAAAATAGTAGCATAACAAATAAAATTCTAATACTCTCATACAGAGAGTAATCCATAGAATGGGTATAGGATGCACAATGAAATATGGGAAAACAGGGAGAAAGGTATCTCTCTGATTTCTGGAAGATCAAGGAGTTTGTCAAAAGAAGAACATGATGAAAGAATGAAGTTCCAGCAGAATAGCATTCCCTAATCACAGATATGAGAAACAACAGGGTGTGTGTGTGTGTCTGTGTGTGTGTGTTTGAATAGTAGGTATCTCAAGACTGTCAAGGCATGAAATGTAACCTATGAAATGGTATCACAAGAGATGACATAGGAAGACACAGATCAAGCCATGCAGGTGTACTATATTGTGCCAAGGGATTTGTGAAATCCACTGAATAATTTTAAGCATAGGACTGACCTGCTTAGACTTGCATCCTGGATAGATTATAATGGCTTTAATCTGGGAAACATATATTTGTGAAACATGACAGGTGATGAGACCAAACAGGTCTTTATGAGTTTTGAGCTGAGAGATGACAAGGGCTTGAGTGAGAACAGTGGTAATAAAGATGGAGATAAGCAGATCAATTCTCACAGTATTATGTGCTAAAACTGGAAGATGGTGGATTGCATTTGATATGTGTGCTGGGAGAGTGTTATATACTAACTGTTTTTGTACCCTCCCAAAATTAATATGTTGAAGCCTTAACCTCTAATGTAATGGTATTTGGAGATGTGGCCTTTGGGAGGTCATTAGATTTAGATGAGGTCATGAGGGTGGTACCCCATTATGACATTTGTGTCTGTACACAAAGAGGAAGAGAAACCAACCCTCTCTCTCTCTCTCTCTCTCTCTCTCTCTCTCTCTCTCTCTCTCATTATATAAGGACACAGCAAGAAGGTGGTGATGTGCAAGCCAGAGAGCTCTCACTAGGAAGTGAATCTGCACACACCTTGACCTTAGACTTCCCAGCCTCAGAATCAAGAAAAATAAACATCAGTTGTTTAAGTTACACAGTTCTTGGTATTTTGTATTAGCAGCCACGTTGACTTAGAGGTAAGACCAGAGATTTTCAAGCTCAGCTCCTTCATTTCTGATTTGTGTTAAGGACTGAATGATGGAGGCACAACTAAAACAGAGATAACAGGAGAAGCATTACGTTTGGAGGAAAGAAAATGTGCTTCCATGTAGGCAAAGTGAATTTGAGGTAAGGATGACTTATGAGCAATTTCATATAAATAGGAAATGATGGATACATGACAAAAAGGAGGAAGAGAAGCAAAAGCTACTGTAAGATATAAGAATGTATAGATGCACCTTAAATGCACCTCAAAAATGCTTTTCCTTCTCTGTGCATCATACAAGATAAGAAAAAAAAGATAATTCGTTTTAACAGAATTGAAAAATAAGCAAATATTCTTTGCTTCTTATGAACTTTGTTTTTTGCCTTAAAGGTACTTTATCTTCCTAAGGGGTAAAAGTCATTTTGAAGAAGGCTTTATTGGATGCCAGTAGGAAACTAGTTAAAGAATTCTATGCTGGCTTTTCAATAGCAACTGGGAAAAAAAAAGGTAGAAAAACCACCTGAGGAGAAATATGCTAACAAGCTTTCACCGTGTATATCTCTGAACTGTTCCTATTGCAAGAGAATGAAACCCAGCTCCTTATAACTTAAAAGGGAGGAGAAAAAAAAAGTAATTGGTTCATATGAACAAAAGATCCAAGAAATGGCTTCAGGTATTGCTTGATCCAGGCTCTCCAGCAATATCATCAAGATTCAAATATAATGTTATGTGCCAATTATACTTCCATTAAAAAATTCAATTGTACCTTTTTTCTCTGATCTACTCTCTCTGGGGAGACGTTATTTTCATGTTCCTTCTGTCTATATTTGGGGACCTTCGTAGCTCTCTGTTTATATCATCTTAAACATTTTGTTAGGAAAATGCCTTTTTATTTTGAGCTCAAAAGAAAGTGCAAGAATTGAGCCTCATTGGCCCAGTTTGGGGCATTTGTTTATACCTGAACCATTATGCCCAGTGGGGACAGAATATGCAGATTGGCCTTGTCTGGATCATTTGCCCACAGCAACTGCTGGCTGAGGGGGAAGAGGATACTGGTGAGCACCTCTGAGTAAGAGGGGTTCCCCTACAGGAAGTCAGGTTCTGATGTAAGAGAGAGAAATGAACACTGAGAATGCAGAATCAACAGCTATCCACCAGAGCCTTACCACAAAAATAGCCAGGTCAGAAGAAGGGTATGTGTGCCTATATGTTGTGTTTGTGTATGCAGGTGTGTGTACACATTTACAGTGAGAAGAGTCCAAAATCTATTCCTCCTCTTAAGACTGTTCCATTTGGGAGTCTCCTCCCTCACACCCACCAGATTTAAAAAGCTAGGGAAGATTCTCACATGGGCCCAGACTCCTAATAATCAGGTTCACTCTTGGGGAAAATCCCTGGGAAACTTCAATTCTATCCTTTCCTCCCATGTGAAACTACATGTTCCAAACAAATAATGCCCTATCCAGTTTAGCATCAGAGAAACTGAAAAGACTCCTTTTCTCTACACTCACTCTCCAGATGTTTGGCATACCACAAGGAAATGTACGAATGACAGCGCATCGAAAGTGTGGGGATAAGGGTCAGGAACCTATGATCAAGATAATATGAAATTTAAGACTTTTTTACTGGGACGCCTAGGTGGCTCAGCGGTTGAGCATCTGCCTTCGGCTCCGGGTGTGATCCTGGAGACCTGGGATCGAGTCCCACATCAGGCTCCCTGCACGGAGCCTGCTTCTCCCTCTGCCTGTGTCTCTGCCTTTCACTCCGTGTCTCTCATGAATAAATAAATAAAATCTTAAAAAAAAAAAACTTTTTTACTGTTGCCTTCTTTTCTTCACAAAGTTAATACACTCATTTTTCCACTCCCTCATTTCCTTGCTGTCTGCTTCCTTCTCCCAGTAAATTAACACAAAGATGGTTATCAATCATGTACAATTCATTGTCTTAGTCTCTGTCCTCTAAAATTGCTAGGGGCCAAAAGGGATGTGGAGCTGGAACTCTTATCTGGAACTAGAAAGACAGTACTGTATTTTACTATATTTTAGTGCCAAAATATGTTGGTTAAATTACATGTCAGATACATCCTGAGTATTTAGCTTCTATTTATAAAATTATTTATGAACGCCTGGGTGGCTCAGTGGTTGAGCATCTGCCTTCGGCTCAGGGCATGATCCTGGGTCTTGGGATAAAGTCCCACACCGGGCTCCCTGTGAGGAGCCTGCTTCTCCCTCTACCTATGTCTCTGCCTCTCTCTCTGTGTCTCTCATCTATAGATAAATAAAATCTTAAATAAAATAAAATAATAAAATAAAATAAAATAAAATAAAATAAAATAAAATAAAATTATTTAATCCATTAAATATCAAAATTCCAAACAATTTACTTGTAAACAGTACCTTTATAAGAAAGGGAGAGATGTATGTTTCCCCATGTGAATCCGGCACTTCCACATAACCCAGAATTAGAAACCACCTGGCACAGTGGTCACCACACACTGAGCATTCAAAAAAAGATGTGTTTCTGAATAGTTGTGTACAGTATAATTAAAACAAATGTAGAAAATCAGTGCTGTTCTGGAAAGGAATTTATTTTTGTATCTACGCTTAGCACCCAGTAGAGTGACACATAGTAGGCATTGCATGAATATTTATTGAGTAATCAAATGTAAGAGAATTCTAATTTATAAGACATGAGGACAGAAACTGTAGCTAGAATAACTACTGCAAAAGTTCTTTGAAGAAAACAAAACAAAAAAACAAAAAAAAAGGAAAAATCAACATGCTGAGCTTCAGCTACACCAATCTCAATTAATAATCAAGGTACTATATTACTAGAGTGAAAATTTTTGAGAGAAAAAGTAGATTGCTTCCTGAGAGCTTCTGTAATGCTAATAGAATCTTTAGACTCCATTGTCACACTGATGATTCACTGGTAAAAAGCAAGCACACTTCTTTTTTTTTTTTTTTTTTTTTCCCCTTCATTATCAGCCCATTTCTGGTCTGATTTGCTTTAGATGATTTAGACTCTGCTGCACCTGAACTGTGACTTTCTGCATCAGAAAAGGGAATGAAAAGTGAACAAAAGGCAAAGGGGGAAGGGGAATGTAAGAAATAATAGAAACTGAGAGTTTTTAAAAAACAAAAATCCCAAAACTCAACATCCTGCCCACTCTTTCTTTATGCTTCAGGTTCAAATTTTAAGTACCTGTAGAGCTTCTCCCCATCGCTGACTCCAAAAATCTACTGCCTTATATCTGAAAGACATTACTTTATGGTGTGTGAAGCAAAACTTTCTTTCTTGCTTTCTTTCTTTCTTTTTCTTTTCTTTTCTTTTTTTCTTTTCTTTTCTTTTCTTTTCTTTTCTTTTTTCTTTTCTTTTCTTTCCTCCTTTCCTTCTTCCTTTTTTTTCAAACTGTCTGCAATCCATAGCATGAGAGTCAGGAAATCCAGCTACACTACACTGCTCTTTTTGGCATTCTTTACTATAATCACTCAGTATGGCAATAGCTACCATTTATCAGTTAAAATTCTAAGTGCATCTCTTACCCATTACTGGACAACTTTGATAATTTTTTAGTAATATTCAATCATTCCAGTGTCCAGGAAGGCCAGAAAGGAAGCACAAGCCATGCTCCTTCTACACTGTACAGCTACTATCTCTACAACCACCACTAGGCATAAATGAAATTGTGAGTTGCTGATGCTCAGTATGGGAATTCAGAACCAGCTACAAGCATTACCTTCCAAAAACACTCCTAGTTACTGTACTCAATGACACGACTAGATACAGGATTTACTTTTATAAGCCTCAGGATTGCAAGTATTTAAGTGTGAGTTTACACTCAAACACATGTAATCCTCATTTTTTAAGAAGATTTATTTATTTGAGAGAGAGAAAGAGAGCATGAGCAAAGGGAGAGGGTAAGAGAATCTCAAGCAGACTCTACACTGACACAGAGCCCCACCAGGACTCAATTCCACAACTCTGAGATCACGACCTGAGCTGAAACCAAGAGTCAGATGCTTCACCTACTGCATCACTCACATGCCCCCTAATCATTTTTAAGACTCGTATTGCCAAATAGTCTAAATAAATATAATTATACAAGGTGAAACTGAGAACTGTATACTAATTTGCATCAATGCCATATTTTTATGGTTTTCCTCTTTAGAAGACTAAGTCTATGTCACTATGCACAAAATGATGAGATCATAGCCTGTTTGATACAGCCCTGTTGGTTTATATGCAGAAAGCTGTAAAATTACTTGCTGTATTAATGCAATAATAATATTAAAATTATTTAATACAATACTTTAGGTCAGGCTCAACAAAAGATCACACCAAATTCCCCTGCTTGAAAACATTAATACTATTCCCTCATTTCTGAGGGAGTCTTATTATCTTCTCCCTTTTCCTTATTATTTAGCCTGGCTATATAGAGCTATATTGCACATAGAGCACTTTGCTGTGTGATAGCTTTCTGGCAGTACTGGAATTACAAAATCATTGAAATGTTACATTTGCCCAGTCTCTCTCTCATGGAGAAAGAACATGAAAATGCCTTTGTAGAAAATATGAATTTTAAGAGGAATCAAGTTTACTCTTAAATAATCAAAAACTTCTAAGAGTAGGCTATATTTTAAAAATCCATCAGAAAGTCATTGTGTCCTTTAATGCACTAGGTTTTATGAATTAAAGCTGCTTCTCCTGGTCCTCTGCACATTAGTATTTTTGATTGCTGGTTAGTAAACATAAGCATCCTAATGTGTTCTTCTAAAATAATTTTTAAGAATCTTTATAGAGGTTCTTTGTCTTATGTATATTCATAAAAATGAAATCATACCTGCAAAAGTTGCACTATTCGTAAGGTAGTTAAAAGTCAGCTTTGTCACTATTTTGCCAAAATAAGTGGAAGAGAAGAAAAAATTAAAATTGAAGTACTGATTTAAGATCTATTTTCTTTTTTTTTTTTTTAATATTTTTTTATTATTTATTTATGATAGTCATACAGAGAGAGAGAGAGGCAGAGACAAGGCAGAGACATAGGCAGAGGGAGAAGCAGGCTCCATGCACTGGGAGCCCGACGTGGGATTCGATCACGGGTCTCCAGGATCGTGCCCTGGGCCAAAGGCAGGTGCCAAACCGCTGCGCCACCCAGGGATCCCCCTAAGATCTATTTTCTTAGCAAATTTCAAGTATACAATACACTATTTCTAGCTCTCATCACCATTCTGTACATTAGACCTCCAGAATTCATTCATCTTGCTTAACTTAAGCTTTGTACCCTTTGACCAATATGTGCTCATCATAACCCCTCCCCTCAGATCCCTGGCAGCTACCAGTGTACTCCTTGCTTCTATGAGTTGGATTTTTTTTATCCAAATATAAAATATAGCATTATTAATTACAGTCATCATGCTGTACATAACATCCCCAGAACATACTCATCTTATAAGTTTGTACCTTTTGACCACCTTTACACATTTATTTTTATTCCACATATAAGTAGAATACAACCTTCACCTTTTTTTTTATTTAGTTCCACATATAAGAGAAATACCTACAGTATTTGTCTTTATCTGATTTATTTCACTCAACATAATGCCCTCAAGGTCTATCCATGTTGTCGCAAATGGGAGTTCCTAATATAGTCTCTAAGAGCCTGGTGTGTACCCTATTAAAGCTTGTATTGAAGGATGTAACAATAAAAAAAAATCAACTTTGTTGATTACTATTTTCCTCCCTACATTTTAAGGGTACAATAAAATTGCATTGTACCATCTGCACAAGAAAATTAGTCTAAAAATAAAAAGCTACTATGCAATGTTCACTGATGCTTCTGCTCACTCCAGTCCAGAAGAAATTGTCATGTTATGCTTCCTTTGCTGTCTGCACAGAGGACAAAGCATGGAGTTGATGGCAAGTTTATATCGTGGGAGACACAAATGATCTTCATATGGAAAATAATTATATTTATTATGATTTGAATCTATGAAGCTTTTAAATTTTTTACCTCAAGTTATTCTTAAGGTAATTTTTGAGATTGTGATCAGAATTTCAAAAGAAAGGGTGATGGGACATCTGGGGGGCTCAGTCGGTTAAGCATCTGCCTTTGGCTCAGATCACGATCTCAGGATCCTGGTATCAAGCCCTGAGTTGGGCTCCCTGCTCTGTGGGGAGTCTTCTTCTCCCTCTCCACTCTGCTCTCTCAAAAATAAATAAATAAAATATTTTTTAAAAATAAAAATAAATAAATAAATAAATAAATAAATAAATAAATAAATAAAAGATATGTGGTAAGCTTAAAAATGAAGACAAGGGGTGGCTCAGTCGGTCAAAAGCCATCTCTTGATTTTGGTTAAAGACATGATCTCAGTATCATCAAATCAAGCCCCACATTGGGCTCTGTGCTGAATATGGAGCCTGCTCAAGATTGTCTCTCTCCCTCTGCCATACCCCACCTGCTCTCTCTATATATATATTTAAAAAGAGAGAGAGAGAAGAGATGAGACGAGACGAGACCCAGAATGAATGCAGTCAGTGCCAGCTCAGGGTGTCATGTCCAAATTCTATAACTATATGTTGTCAAGAACTAGTCAAGTACAATTAAGACAAAAAGAACCTTTCTACCTAACACAAGTGTCCTAAGTTAGCAGTGTAGTGATGAGGTTGAAATGCAAATTTCATCATGAAATATAGAAATAAATGAAAAAAATGTAAGAAACAAGAAGTCACCTCTGTATTCATATTGCAACAAAGGGAAAAGTGGCAAAATGCTAACTGGTCGGAAGAATTCTAGGATCATAAAAGGATAAAGCTAGATTTTAATACTCATCCATATCACTTATTCTCCCAATCCTAATCCTGAATGAAGTTACTATTTAGACTCACAGGAAGTATGGCCCTTATCATCTGCAAAAATGAATTTTTAAGTTCTATAAGGCTTAATAAGAGAGAGGGAGTACATTACTCATTCTGACTCCTGTCTCAAGGGAGCAGGATGGATTAACTAAACCACCTTTGGCAAATGTGTGTTTATGTTATATCAAACCTAAATGACCTTCTGCTGTTGACAATGTGTACCTGGGCTCTCAGTTATTCCTTTGACTTGAGTGAGTGATGATGAACACATCATTATATATTGCTGAGCCCCAAAGTCCTCCTCATCTATGTACTGACGGAATAAGTTAGGTATACTAGCCTAAGAGAACTAGAATGAGAATGAAAGGCAAAGTGCTGGGATCCCTGGGTGGTGCAGTGGTTTAGTGCCTGCCTTTGGCCCAGGGCGTGATCCTGGAGACCCGGGATCGAATCCCACGTCGGGCTCCCGGTGCATGGGGCCTGCTTCTCCCTCTGCCTATGTCTCTGCCTCTCTCTCTCTCTCTCTGTGTGACTATCATAAATAAATAAAAATTAAAAAAAAAAAGAAAGGCAAAGTGCTTTATTAACCATTAGCAGACTGGTTAAGAGCAAGATTCTTTATGCATACAAGCTGTAGAGCCATGGGCTAGTAACTTAATATCTCTGTGCCTCAGTTTCCTCATCAGTAAAATGACAATAATGATACTACTGATACTACTTTCTTCATGTGGTTATTGTCAGGATTAAACAAAGTTATTTAGGTAAAGAATTTAGTGTCTAGAATATAGAAAGTGCTATCAAAACATTTGTTATTATTATAGATATGATTTGGAATCTGGCAGAGTTCTTCGTATACAACATAAATCCTTTATACTATAGTTTAAGCACATATTCTGGTTGGTGGCAAAAGAATTTGAAGAAAATGATTCAGCACAAGAGTGTAAATGATCTCTCCAAAGCTAAGGAAATCATGGAAAAGTTCCCCAGCCTTTCATTTCCCAAAGCTGTCAATTTATTGCATTACAGTGCCCCATAATGACAGTGGTGATTATGTTTTGCTAAGAAAGTAACTGCATTACATCAAACACCTTTCAAGGCATATGTAAAATACAATTATTAACAAGCACCTAAGTTATGCACATACATATGTAGCTTTAGAGTAAATATTTAGCTTCAAAAATACTTCTACATCTTTCTCAATAAAATCAAGAAAGATATCTGGCCAGAAATACAACAAATAAATAGATAAGTAGTCAGAGATAATACATAATAGATGGTTGAAAATTCTGAATTGATGTCCATTTTTATCTTAATGATTAACTTGGCAGTTTGCATAGAAGACCAAGGAAAACTAAGGATTTATCCACAAATTAACTTTTAATGGTTTGATCAGTAATAGCCTTGTAGGAAAAAAAATTCATAAAAGAAACAGGTCAAGTGATTTTAAGGAGGGCTGCAATCATTTTCTCCTACAAAACAGGAAAATTGAAAAGCAACAGGCTATTTCGATTTACAAAAGAAAAAAATTGCATATGGTTATTTCTACACATATTTATATTACATGTATTCACAACAAAATACAACATAAATTTATTTCATACATTAAAAAAGTATGAAATGTGAAACATCAGGGTGTCAATTCATACATATATGTATATATGGCTCATTTTATGAGTCTTCTAATAAGGACACTGAAAATATGGCAATTTCTAACAGCATATTCATACATCTGATCATAGACTATTTTATAAGAAAGACAAGCTTTTTTTTGCTTCTGAGGTCATCATAAAACTCTGACCTGTGAAGCTAAGAAATTACTGGATTCTGTTGCTCCTAGAGCCATGAATCTGGTTGAATTTCTGTGATATCATAAGGCACAAAGCATATATATTTTTTTAAAGTTTGCACTCTACATATCTTCCATGATCACATTTCATTGTGCTAACCAGTACAATTATTTTGATCATAATAATCATCGAAGAAATGAATCTTATGTTTTAAAGATTTGACTATAAAATATGAATGAACTAATTATGTCAGTTGACTCAAAGTAATCCACCCTCAAGTGGTAAATTATGGAATGAATTATCAAAATGTGGAATTTGCCTTTGATACTGAGGAATAGCCACATATAAAGGGCAGGCGCATCATTTAGTGAGCCACAGATATGCTTTGAAAGGTATCTTTTCTATTATCTTAAGCACTGTATTTCAATTGGTAACAATCTTGTAATTTTGAATTCCATTAAAATTGTTATATGATGCTTGAATTCATTATTTTGCAAGATGCGTAGCAACAACTAGGGACCTGGAGATTTAGTTTACTCAGACTGTGTCAGTAATCCTGTCAGTATGATTTTGAAGAAATCATTCCACTTCCCAAGGCCCTTGGCTATTTAGGGCCAAAAAAAAAAAAAGGGCTAGACAAGATATTAATTTTTAAGTTTCTGACTCAGATTTGCCGTCATATTCCAAGCTGCTCACATGTATTTATATTATTAGTGACAATAGGTTGGAAAATACGAAAATAGAAAAAAAGAACATGAAAGAAAATCACAAGATTGAGTTAATCCATCCACATACACAAATGCAGGTTTCCCCACCACCACCAATGTGGGAAACTAGCCTCAAATAGGTTTATGACTGTATGACATAATGTAATCCCCTTAAAAGTGGGGATCACCATCAAGCATTTTTTCAAACTGAAATTCATTGATGATGGTCCAAAGCCATTCACATCCTAAAGGAGGTTTGAGTCACAAGAAAACAACCCCCACTACCTCTACACAACATACACCATGACTCAGGTAAGGCCCCACTAACCTTATATTAGATTGTCCCAACTCCTTACCATATAGCAACCAGATTCAGACTTACATGTAAAACAGAAAGTAGGCAGTCCTTAAGAAAGGTGAAATCCTTTGACTCTATTTCTGGATAATTCTTGGTATAATGTAAACTGTCCTGACTGTTGGTGTTCAGAGAAGAATTCAACGCTGGGCTTTAGAATGCTGGGGTCTGTTGTTCTCAGGAGCCTGTGGCCAACTGTTCTCAAATGTGTATTCTGTGAACCCAAGACACCTTCACAAAATCAGATCATCACTCTCCAGGTCCCTAAGGCAACAGAAAGGGAACAAAAGGTAGAACACAGAAGTCATGGATGTTTTTGTCTTTTAATACATACAAAATGCATGAAAGATATAACAGTTCTCTTTACCTTTTAAGCTAATCTTAAGCACTTTTTATACAAATAGATTTGATTTCTTCGCATATCTGTGAATATCTTGGGCATAAAATAAATGGAAGGTAGGAGCCTAATACCCTGTTTACTGAGTTTTTTCAGATACACTGCAACAATTAGCACAATATTCTCTCAACACATTCTCTTCACTGCACGTCTGCATTAAATTCCAACAACATTTCTGAAAGCCAGAATTACTTGTGGAATTAATAATCTGAAAAATCACTCTCATCCAGCTTTAAGTGACCTTTTGTCTCATTTGGTAACATTAACATTAGTCATTACTCACCAACCTTACAGAATTCACAGAGAGAGGGGAAACATTAGTTTTGAAATACTAGTGTGACTCAATTTCTCCAGTAGTAGGCTAAAATAGGTAGTTTTAAGAAACAATGGTAGATGGGATTTCTTGCTGAGCTAATATGAAGCTCTTATTAAGACTCTAACACTTGTTCTGGTATGCTTATTGCTTTCCAAACATGTGTTTGCTTTTCTTTTTTTTTAATAGACACAGGCTTAGAGTCAAGCACTCCATAATTGACTGCTTATGAATGTTTTCTATTGAATTGTTGACCTTGGTGGTATGTCACAGCTTGAGAGAATGATCCACAAAACTCCTGTGCCACCACAGAAAGATCATAGGAATATTTGCCATTCATGTCTATGCTCAGAATGGTATTTGATGAATACAAAGTCTTTAAAGATTGTTGGATACATTTAGTATTCAGAGTCAGACTGAAGGGTGCCTTTTTTTTTTTTCATTTTATCCAATACTCTGAGGGAAAAGTATTTTTACAATCACAGACATTTAACAGAGTTGAATATACTGTATATGCTATTTTCCAGATATAGTAAATGCTGAGGTCTGCTTTTTTCTTACCCCCCCCCCCTTTTTCTTAAAGAAAACAGCTTTCATCTCAGGAATTTGGTTACGTTACATTCTTAATACAAAGCATTCTGAAGGATGTACTACTCATCTTTGCTTTTAAAACAGGTTTTTCAAAGGTAACAATGTATACCCATTCTAGTGGGCTTTCTTTTTTAAATAGAGTTATTTCCAGCCACATTGGACTGATGACTCCTGGCCAAATCTTGATAGAAATGACTAGTGGAACCATTATAAATACCTTAAAGTAAAAGGAAACGATACAGTACTATCTATTTCTGTAGTAAGGATTTCCTTAATGGTATTCATTAAGCTATACTTAGAAAATTTTGGTGACTGACTTGCCCAGAAAGGTGTCTTAAAATTTGTTATTAATTGGCTCATCCACTGGTTCTCTACGATTGATGATACATGCTGATGACTTGAGTCTGGCAGTAGTTATATTGATGGATGTTTAGCTGTTCGTCTTGGTTTGCATTTCATATTCCCAGTGCCATCAGCGCCATTGGATTCTTCTCAGCTGTTTTGCCAACTGTGCCTTGTTCTCTCGCTCTTTCTTCCAGCCTTTCAGCTAAGCATCTTATTCTAAACATTAGATGGACAATTCTCCTTTCAATTCTTTAGCTAAATAGGTTGGTTCTTATTTTCACTTTATATCTGGGAAGACATTAGGAATGTGTCTTACCTTGGCAGAATGAATAGAAAGCCATCTCTGATTCCTACCTCCCACCAAGGACAGATTACACTAGGAGACAATTTCCAACTTTGGCCATTTATCAACCCATTAACAGAGCTCTAATGTGTCAGTTTAAAGAATTTACCAGGAGACAGACCAGGAAATGAAAACAGGAAACACTGAAAAATAATTACTAGTATATCCTTGCATACCACTTTTATATCCCTTTAGTGGAAACCATTAGGAATCCACAAGTAATGACAATATTTTAGTGCATTACCGTTTCCTTAGAGTTGTTTGTGCGTGTGACATTTGGGGGGACAACACAAAGAATGAATTTACTCACTGTACTAATATAGAAAATGTTTTGGGTCTAATTAGTATTCACATTATTAAAATCAATGATTAGCTATTGAGATGCTCTGGAGAATAGGAATATATAGACAGCCCTTTCTCAGAAAGATGCAAATCTAATCACCTGCTGACCTCAGAGCAATAGCTAAACTTTGTGACAGGTGTAGAGCTGATGTCCCCTCACCACATGCCTCAGCGTGGGTGCAGACTGTCGGTATTAAAGCTGATGCCCCACCCCCAACCACTTTGCCTTTCATCACCTAAAGCTCTCAGCCAGAAAGTGGTGACAGAGGCGGCCTGCGTTGTATGTCAACAGATTATCAGGATGGTTAGTAATATTCCCTTGCTAGGAGCCTTTTTAAATCCCTGCATTGGCAATCCTAAAGCTCTGTTGATTTTTGTTACTTGCTGATAAGGCTTTTAATGGCCAAAGCCTGATATATTTTTAGATCTTTTGTCACCATGGGTCTCCTGTCACTCACTGAGGTTGAAATCAGCAGGCTATTAGTTTGCCCAATGTATAATCTCAAGTCCCATGGAACAGGGTTTGCAGCAAGTAGGCCTCCTGATTCTGAAATTTACTTTTGATTTTTATTCATAGAGCACTGTCATTTCTGCCTTTAAAACTAAAGTGAAAACATATCTGTCTGGAGCTGTGTTAGAGCTCTCTTAAGGAAAACATTTTAAAGCATCCTGCTATTTTTCATGAAAATGATAATACATATGTCTATTTGCTTAAAACATCACATACAGTTCAAGTATTTTTAAATTACTGGCTAATTGTTTTTTCCTCCTAAAAGAGGTAATTGGAATCTCTTTTTTATTCAGAGTACAGCACTTCCTTAAGATTGAGGGTAATAAATCATCAAGTGGGAGAAGCAGATGAACATATAGGGAGAAAACTTATCTTTAGCACACCAAGAAATATTGGGCTAATATCCTTTCAAAAGGTGCAATATGGAAACAATCCCTTGGTCACCACTAAAATGTTCTTTAACTGGAGGTTTCTGTTAATGGAAATAAATTGCTATCTGTAATTTCTCATTTGTAACAGTGGCTCTCCCCACTTACATAGGAAGTTACAACAAGAGTAGAAGGGAGCATAAAAGAGGAATCTGTAAAATTTCACTGAGTAGTTTACTGGGGAAGGAGCAACTATAAACATCCAGGCAGTGTAAAGGAAACATGCAGAATGTAGTCACACACAGAAGTGAACAGACTGTGAATTTGACACAGGAGACGATCACATGGCAAAGTTCAGTTTCCATGAAAGTGAAAAGGAGATTTGCTATTAAGTATGTAACTTTTCCTTTAAAAGAATTTCTTAAGCTTTTAAATTAGAAAATATCAAACTGCAAAAAAAAAAAAAAAAAAAAAAAGGAGGAGAGTAACACTATCCTCCATGGTCTGCTTTTAGAAGAAATTTTAAAAACAGGCTTGCCCCAGGATAGCAGGTGGCATAGCGAGCAGGACATGGTGGAGACAAAAAGGGTCATTGTGTTGAAATGCAGTGAACAAGACTCATGTAGAGAATAACGTGTTAATGTGAGGCACAATGAAGTTTTAGAATAAATAACTCAGTTGGATGAAAGAGCCCTCTAAATAGAAAGTGCGAACATGATTTGAAGACATTGTGAAATGTGATGAGGATTATACACTCAAATTTCCTGGAAAAATAAGCCAGATATAGCCTAAAACACATGATCTCATCCTACTGTACATTTTCTCCCTTTTGTAAAAATATATACTGCCTTTCACTGAATCTTAGCTACTGCTTCTGACAAAACCTGCATTTTTCCCAATGGATAGAACCCCCACTTTCAAGAACCAATACTTATCCATTTCATCAAAAACTGAAGAGACACAAGGGGAGAAGAAAACTGTAGTAGCCCCGATGCCTAGGAAGGTGCTGGCACAGTAAGTCCTCAGCAGAGGAGCAGACTGCTAAATGACTGGCAGCAGGGCGGTCACGGTGGACAGCCATGCCAGACTCCAGCCAATATCCTTGCCAGGGATCCTGTTCTCTCCACTTGGTTCACTCCAATTTTCAAAGGAATAAAATAATACGTATGCTTGGAATGCTGCACAAACACAATCTTTCCCCTTCAGCATTTGTCTCTGAACCTCAGCAGTATGGATTTCCTATCAACTACTTCTTTACCCGAGCAACTGTACTGTGGTTTCTGTCATTTCCATAATAGTAAGATTGTCCTTACTAATGATGACTTTGATATTAAAAGCTAAAATTTATTTTGAAGGGGCGTTAATTCTCTCTGACCCTCTCTCAGTGTTTGACAAAGTAGATTATGATTATACAGAAAACCTCCTGTTTTGCAGCCACACACTGTTTTGTGTCCTATCTTCTTTTATACTTCCTTGGTATTTCCTTTGTAACTATTATTAGAAGGACAATAATTACAAAGGAATACTGAGGAAGTGAGACAAAATGTATTATGCTAGGGAGGTAGAAAGTAGGAGACAAAATATATTATGTTGAACATGTGTTATTTTAACTAATTTATTTTTATATATAAGCCCTTGTAAATACTCCAGTATGTATAAAATGGCCACTTTATATCTATATGCTTTATGAAATATATAACAAAACATACAAACATGCCATTGAAATACTTGAAATCTAATTATAAAACAAAGCATGTAACATGAAATAACTTAAGAACCATTGCAAAGAGGATATTATGAGGTCCAAATGTATAACACAAGTTGTGTTATTTAAACTGTGTAATATTAGAACATCATGAATTTATCTGGTTTATCTCTAAGATATCCTGGATGGGACAAAATTTGAACTATATTCTTCAGCAAATGAGATAATAAACTAAGATGTGCAAGGACATTCTGTTGATAAGAATGGCTTGCGTAAACAAAGTCACTGGTATAGACATTTAGAGGTAGATCGATCTAACATTTCTCTAAGCCCATTAAATGTTTCTGAATAAGATTTTTCAGCATGTTAAATTTTACCAGATTGAATATTTTGAATCCCATTCCACTGAACAACTTTAAATAAAGGATTTGCTTTTTAATGAGACATTTGTAGTTAATCATAAATTTGGAATGCAACATCTTAAATTGGTTATTTCTATTGGAATCGGTTCTCTCAGGGCTTTATGCTTATCCTTTAGTAAAGACACAGATCCCTCAAAATATATTTCAAATGTAAAAGATGAGAGGAATACTTATTTATACAGAAACCTGGGAAATACAGTACTTACAATGGCAAACCCAAAGTTGTGTAATAAAAATTTCAAAAATGTTATCACTAAACCATTTACAATAGCTCCAAAAGCCTATTTTTAAAAGAAACACAAAAACAGAAATTTTAGAAAAGTGATTCACAAGCCTGAAGCTATTGATAGAGAAAAGCTGAAGTACTGAGAAATAGATGAGTCAGAAGCAAATTTAGGAGTGGTGCATTAAAGAATGTCTTAAAAATTCATTATTTGTGGGGGCTCTCATCAATGCCAGCTATAATAAGCTAAAAGAATAAAAAGTATATTTACACAGAGTAAAATTTAAAATAACAAGAATCCTCAATAATTTTTAAAATTGTGCCTCTTCTTGGGGCACCTGGGTGGCTCAGTTGGTTAAGTGTCTGACTTTTGAGTTTTGGCTCAGGTCATGATCTCAGGGTCATGAGATCAAGTCCTACATTGGGCTCTCTGGTGGTCATGGAGCCTGCTTAAGATTCTTTCCTTCCCCCCATTTTACATGCACGCACACATGCATGCACACCTCTCTCTCTGTCTAAAACTGTGTCTACAAAAACAAAACAAAACAAAACAAAACAAAAAACGGTGCCTCTTTTTTAACTTTCTTTATTGGGATGCAATTTACATTTAATAAAACGTATACTTTATACTTTAAAAAGTATAAATACTTTAAAAAGTATTTTTTGAATATTATGTCATGCAACCATCACAACTATCTTCTATTGAAACACTTCCATCATCCCCAAAAAGAAACCTCGTACCCATTAGCAGGCACTCTCCAATATCTTCAATCCCCTAATTTCCCAGCTCTGGGCAACCACTAATCTAGTCTCTATGAGTTTGATATTTTGGACATTTCATATAAATTGGATCATACAATAAGTGCTCTTTTGTGACTGGCCTTTTCTTTTTCATTTTTTCAAGGTTCATGCATGCATTAGTACATTTCTTCTTTTATTGCCAAATAATATTCAATTGTATGATCATTACAAATTGTCTATCCATTCATCAATTGATAGACATCTGAGTTGTTTTCAATTTTTTATTATTAGAATGGTGCCATAAAGATGTGTGTACAAGTTTTTGTGTGGATATGCTTTCATTTCTCTTGGGTATATACCCAGGAATGGAATTTTCTTGCCTCTGTTTGGATGGTAAGAAAATATACAAATATCATGATTTATATTTTAAAACCAAAGCAAAAAAATAAGACAAAAAGAAACTTTATACTAATACATAGTCCCCTCAATGTTCTAGCTTTATAATATTGTACAATTAAACTGGTATTCTGAATTATAGTCTTCAGTTACCATAGAGTCATCAGGTTGTCAGAAAGATACTGGATTATTTGCTTACCACATTATACTTACTCAAGCAGAAAATTGGGACAAAAATTGTTTAAAAGTTTGTAACAATATGATTTAAAGCAAGAGGTAATTGAAATTAAGCCAATTTGAAGAAGTAAAAATATAATCAAAGTTTAATGGGTTTCTCTTATTTAAAACAGTGGCCATGTTGTTGACAATCTTGTTCAATGAAAATTGTACTTAATGATGAAATTATTCAACAGACTTTCAAGCAAATTTAGACTTGACATTATAGTATTCATGTTGCAGCCATAGCTGGTATGTGTGTTGTAAGACCAGTATTTAATCTTGAGCACATGGAATCTGATGATTTCAGGGCACTCAAGGCAAGATACATGAGGGGAAATGCATTCTACACTGTTGTAGATGTTCATGTTCTCAGATCGAATTTGGCAAAAAACAATATTTTTAAGTAATGTGTAGGGTCAAACTTGAAATGACTGTCCATTCAGTTTGTATGATACTGAAAAAGGAAGCATTTATTCCAGTTTAAATTCAGTATTTCCAAGGTAATTTTACCTTTTTTAAAAATAAAAATTATATATATTTAAGTTTATTCATCTACTCATGTAGTTACCTTTTATTTTGTTTTGTTTTGTGGTGAGAGCACCTGAGATCTATTCTCTTAGCATTCAGGACACAATACCATATTGTAATCCATAGATACCACGCTGCTTAATTATATCTTTAGAACTTATTCAGCCTATATAACTAAATCTTTGTACTTTCTGACCAACATTTCCCCACTCACCACCCCTGGTGGTGACTGTAGTACCAGAAAGGCGCATGACTTAAAACTATAAATTATGGTAGGAAATTTTTGGAGAACATTAAACATTTATTTCAAAAGGATTTGTTTTATATCTGACAAAAGTTCTACGGGATTCCTTGTTTTGTTTTATCCATATGGATTCCAAGCAAGCTCACTACTTGAGTGCTTCCTACCCTAGAAGGCTATGTACCTGGAGGGCTCACTTGGGTTTCCACCCAGAGTAGCTATTTACATGATTACCTGTTAACACCAGTAGTACCTCCTGCCTTTTATCTTTAAACCCCTTTACCTCTTTTGTTCTTTAATCAGTGGTTCTCTACTTTGTTTTCCCATTGTAATCATCTAGGTCGCTATAAAAATATGATGACTGAGTCTCATTGTGAAGATTCCCATTTAATTGGTTTGAGATTGGCCTGAGCATTAGGATTTTCAAAAAATTACCAAGATGATGCTAATATACAACCCGTGATTGAAAGCTACTACCTTAGCTAAACTGAACGGTTTGTTAAGTTCTTCTACCTTCAAAGCAAAATGCTACTGAACAAAGTCACCCATGAAATTTTATTACAAACCCAACTTTGCAAAGGGCCTTCAACACTATCAAACCATGCTACTCTAATTATCTGACATGTTCTGCTAAAACATGTTTTTAAAACTTTTCTATTTGATTCAAACCTTAAGGCCCACCACATGCCTATGCATGATTTGCCTCTTTATTCCTCGAGTAAATGGAGCCATCAAAACTTAATCTTCCAGTTAACAAGCATTAAATCCTATAATATCACACCCATCTTTCTTTCCTACAATAATGAACAAATGGTTTTTCCTGCGTAAGAGCATTTCTTAACCTCTGCTTTCAACACATTCATCCACACCTGAACTCCTATCCCATTGCATTCTTTCCTAAATTCTGGAGAAGCTTACGCTCTGTATTATCTAGTCCCTTGGTGTATTTGATCACAATTTATCAACTAGATCCTTTGCCAACATTTTAATAAGCCTGAATTCAACCCACTTTACCTTCAATAACTCTCTATATTTCTCTTCATCTTGTCAAATCCAGTGGGCATTTTTACTCTCATGCTATTTAATCTCTTAACAGAATTATGTATTTTTTTTTCCTTAAAGATTCTCTTCTCTTGACTTCTATAAAACAATATTCTCTCGCTTTTACCTCCTACCTTTCTGGTCTCCTTTCTCTATCTTTATCCAGGCTCATCCTCTTCTACCAAACCTATAGTTACTGGAGTTACTCAAAGGCCAAGTTCAGCAGACTCTTCTTGGGACTCTACCCTCCCCTCAGGGAATCACATCTATGCTGGCAATTTCAATTCCCACCTACATACAAGTGATTCCAAAATTTATGTATCTAGACCAGACATTTCCTCTACTATTAAATTTTCTATTTTCACCTTTTAATCTCTAGTGTTTCAAGAGCTGGAAATGGTCTAGTTTTTACTTCAATTGCAAGGTGATAACTTAGCTTGCCATTTCGTAGATGCTGACAGGAGACACGGGATTCCTGGATCAGAGACTAAAGACTTTATTACTTGTAAGAGAAGCAATAGCCAAAGGGTCAGTAAATTTGGGCCAGTCTCTCTAAGCTAAGCTCCCACAGAGGGACAAAAGGAGCCAGATGACACCTACATAAGCAATGAAATGTGTTAAGGAGAGAAACCCAAGGCCAAGAACCCAGTATATCTTGGGCAAGGAGCAAACAAATCTACACAGAGTAGGAATTAAGTGGTTACCTCATAGTCACTTTGATCACCTTGACCTATTCAATTGCCTATGTACTAGCATAGGCTTTGCAATTTGGAAAGCTCAGCAAGAATGGGCAGAGATGTTCAGGGCTCATAGCAGATGGCCTTTTCAATCATAAGGTACCTTAAATTCTCTAAAATCCTGGAATATTGGACTCATCTCAAATCCAAGCTTTTCTCTTCCTTTGTAGGAGGTTTGAAAGGTAGAATTCTTTCTATGCCAGAAATTCACTTCTCACTGTGGCAAAATCAAATGAATCCAGGGTGATTTATTTTGTCTGAAGAAAGTGGTACTAAAGTGAAAAAGTGCTTGTATTTCTCTCTTTTGTGAAAATGCCAAATGTATAGAAATTTCAGTGACCAGATTACATGCTCATCTTGACAATACATTATGCTGTTTGGTATCATGTTGAAATCCTATTGATAATTTCCATGACTTCTTATGCCTTTATTTGGTTCTTTGGTTTCAATATGAAGAGAAGGAAGGAAGGAAGGAAGGAAGGAAGGAAGGAAGGAAGGAAGGAAGGAAGGAAGGAAGGAAGGAAGGTGAGAAAAAGCAGAGTGCAGCAGTAGACAAAAGTATAATGCAAGGTGGAGGGAGTAAATCACTTCTATATTGAAAAGTAGTTCAGATAAAAATAGGCTATTGATTTAAATTGAAATCTTTAATCTTTACATTAATGTTTATACTTTATGTCCCTGCATTAAGAAAATAATCTAGTAAACTGTTCCAGAGAGGTTTCCCTCTATTTCTTTCTCTGTGTCCCAAATTGTTCATGCATGTTCCTCACATCATTTCATAAACACATTCCCAATGAATGGCCTAAAAACCGTGTGGAGGAACATCCTGCCATTTTCTCCTTGCTAAAGAAAATCATTCTGCTTCTAAATTTCCTCTGTGGTATCTCACAGAATAGCTATGCTTTACCCCAGGGCTAAGCTGTGGAAATGGATCGTGAGCTTTTCCAACCTACTGTGACTCTTTCTACCCCCTGCCTTAAATACGGACCCCTGCGTGGGACTGTAAAACAGCACTGAGGCAAGGAAAGAATGTTAAGTTAATATACTTACAAAGACACAAGTCAAGGTAGCTTAAAGGAATTTCCTCTAATTATTCTTTTGAATCCATACAAACTGAATCAACAGTTCCCATTTAAAACTTGACTACCCACTATCTTGCCAATGTCTCAACATCTTGTTTGCTGACAATCTGCTTAGTAGTATTCCAGAAAGTTTATTTAATGGTTTAGTTTGTTATTCCCCCCCCCCCCCAACTGACAGATGCGTGATTTTTCATTGAGCTCTAAGAATTTCAGTATATGATGTCTTAGGTATAAAATATCCCTTTAGGGATCCCTGGGTGGCGCAGCGGCTTGGCGCCTGCCTTTGGCCCAGGGCGCGATCCTGGAGACCCGGGATCGAATCCCACATCAGGTTCCCGGTACATGGATCCTGCCTTCTCCCTCTGCCTGTGTCTCTGCCTCTCTCTCTCTCTCTCTCTGTGACTATCATAAATAAATAAAAATTTTAAAAAAAAAATAAAATATCTTTAAAAAAATAAAAAATAAAAAAAAAATAAAATATCCCTTTAATTTAAAATTTGCTGTCATTTGCATGTTTAAAAATAGATCCTCTACTTTTATATTCGTACTTCAAGTGTTTTTGCTAGCTCCCATTTTGCCTTTTCCTCCAGACTAAAATTGATATTGCCACCCCCCAGAGCATAACATGACTTTACTAGCATTAAGACATAATTAAGAGACTGAATTCGGTGTTTCCTAGCTTTCTAATATTGGCTTTTTAAAATATAAATTTAGTTATGAGGCTCTGCCCCTGAGGGGAAATACCAGTGACAACCCAATCAGTTTCCGGCAGTTAAGTTTCAAATAACAGTGGGGTTCTGTATTGGTTCTGGGCAATTTCTCTGCTGCCAGTCAAGAGTCTTCCCTTAGATGCATCTTTTGTGAAATCCACGTAGGGGCTGACTGTTGATTGACAATTCAAGATGTGATTCATCGATAGGTTGCCAGGTCTATGTACAAACAGCGAGGAATTTGATTAACGACTTCATAATCATAGAATTCTGATATTTGCATATTGTGACGTATACTTAACAAGAATCATATATACTCACTTCTTACCTAATGCTGAGCATATCTTGGCATTTAAAATAGAATTGTTAATGATGAGGATCCAAGCTCTAGAAAAAAAGGTTAATAAAGATAAAGGAGTGACTTGAATTTATAAGGGAAAGAGTTAGTAATTAAAGTTACTACAGCTCTGGTGATGTTAAGGATGATACAGTAATGAGACTTCATCATAATAAGGTCCTGACATCCCTTCTCACAAAGCTCATACTCAGTGGTAATATAACCATGCCCACTTTAGATGAAGAGATAAGGAAGACAGTCTGAGGTACACAGCATCCACTATAGTGATATCTATTTCTCCACAACAGGAGCATCAGAATGACCCACAGCAGAAATAATTGTTTTTTTGTAGTGAACATGTTCCATATTTCTACAATCCAACATTTGAAGCCACATCCACTACATGTGTGCAGTGAAGATTCATTAATACAGTGCCAGCAGTACTCTAATCAAAATAAAATGTCTATTCCTGGGAACCTCCAAATGGTTACACTAGCATACACCTCCCCACTTTTAATAATTTAGGATATTGGCAAAGACCATGAGTATTTCCTTATACTTTTTCCCTCTCCCTTCGCAGTTGTGTCACTTAACTCATGAGGGAAACAATACTATCTATAAGTAAACCCTTTAGTTCATCTTTCCATAAGAGAAAAAAATACAGGATCTCCAAAGTCTCTACACACACACAATTTGAGACAGATTTCTTCCTATATCATGAGACAATGAAACAGTAATCTCATACAAAAAGTGATATAATGTAGAGGCAACAATAGATAAAATTTATATTAAATAGGTTTTTTCCACTCTATTTTAATTTGATATCTTCGAAACCTGGTTTCCAATGTAACCAAAAAGTTACTCACTTTTTAAATCACTTTTTAAGTCTATATATTAGTTGGAAAAAACACAATTTTAATTCAATATTTACTTGGCAATAAATACCAGCAAAATATTGCTATGTAATTTTGACTCTTTCCTGGAATTCTATTTTATATTAAATACTAAATAATATTCCCACACCTTAACCAAGTCAATTGTACTGTGAAATTAAATTGATGGCTTTAAAAAAAAATGAAGAAATGACCCAGAAAAGTATAAATTAATTGTATGCATTGAGATTTAACATTTGCCACAAATATCTATGTGCACATACATGTTTTTAACATATTTATGATGAAATTTCCTCTGTCACTATCTAAATTTAGTCTATCTTTCTCAAAAATGGAAAAGAAAACCACTGGATCTTCCATAGGAGCACTCTGCCTTTTATATCAATAAGTCACTGAATATATTTGACCATATATTTTATTTATCAGACTCAAACTATATTTATAACTATTAGAAATTAATTATGAATTATTCTGTATTATATATTTATATTCTGTAGTATTTAGCAATTTAAGTAATTAAATTTCCCCACAGCTATGATAGCAATGATCTTAATAAAATAATTCCATGTAATACTCTTTTATACAGTGTACAATTAACAGTAACCCAAAGTCATTCTGCTGTGCCCCAGAGGTTTATATAGATCTTCGTGAATTCGCTCATTTGTATTTTTCTTGTGGCCTTCTCCCATGAGTCTATAAGTCCTGATTGGTGATAGAATCAGAGCCATCATGCTGGACTCGGAATAATTCACCCCTCTAGTTTCAGGACATTCCTAAGATACATGCATCATGCCTGGGGTCCTCTTTCCTTAGATGTATTCTTCTCAAAGAGACTTTTCATTCTTTTTAGAGACAAGATTTCTGATAAGTCTGCTCCATCAATAACAGCTACTTTAGGGTACCAGATAAGGTTACACTTGACTTTACTGTGTGACCTTGAGACAATCATTGAATTTCCGAGATTCATTTTAAATGAAATAGTAGTAATACATGATTCTGAATCCCTTTTTTTTAAGGTCAAGTAAATACATCTTTTATACTCCATAGAAGATTACACCAAATATGAGTATTATATTGATTTTAACATTTTTCGAGCATCATCATGTGCCTAATTATGTTCTCATCTCTAGGAACCAAAAAAAAAACACCCCTACTTTTATAAAACGTTTATGTTCTACTCTAGTCAGCTCCTTCCTGCACCCCCAAACAATTTTTCACCAGGCTTCCCTAATTAGGCATTTAGTCACTATGTTCTATACAAAAAAAAATCTCTGCATACTATAAGTATTTCTTAATATCTTTCTTGAGTAGGAAAGCTAATTTCAGATTTTACTTTAAAGTACCTAAGCAAAATAAGAATATGTAAAAGTAAACAAACAAACAAAATGTTTATGAAACAATCACCATTGGTATAAAAGGAAGCCAGGCCAAATCTGTTTGGATTCTAGAGTAATAGGTTTAAATTTTCATTCAGCAACAACCAAAATTTCATATGTCAAAACATCAGTAAATAAAATCCCTAGATACATATCAACCTGACTTTGCAGAACTACATTATAGTGGAATGACACTCAGATCTATTTTATACATATTTTTAATATTTCAAAGAAGAATATAAGAATGTTATTAGCCTACTAAATTGTAAATGATGGATCAGCTGTCTTGTTTCCACTTACTATACCTTATACATCTTCTGCTTGCTGACAGCTTACACTTTGGGATGGTTGGTTATGAATTACTCCTAAGCAACTGAAGGGTTTAATTTAAATATGCTCTTCTACCCCCTTTTTCCCCCTAGCTATGAAGAATTCTCTTCCTCTTGGGCCCCTTTTGAAAATTATGATTTTTCCTATATTTCCCCTATTATTTCTTTCATTTATATAGAGTGGAAGAATAAGTTACCAAAGAAATTTCATATTTTTTGAGGGGCAAAGGGTATTTCACTGATCATGATTTAACATTTATAGTCTAAAGACAAGTAAACCATCTGTCTCCAAGAAACCTTCTCAAAGTTATTAGTCCCTTCTGACTTATTAGGCAGTTATCAAGTGTTAAAGGAAAATTGAGACAGAAAACATGTTTTAAAAGGAAGAGGATTTACTGTTAGAAAGCAACATATAAATATATATTATCCAAAAAATTTGAAGAACTTACACTCAAAAAAGAAATTTAGCTCTAAAAGATTTTTTTTAGAAATACACAATGAAGATAATTCTATCATTCTGTAGGGAAGAAAAAATAAAGAGCGAAGACAGAGTGGTTATATGTAAAAGTACTTACTATGTTCCAGACACTTTACAGATATTATTTATTTCATTCATATATATATATATATGTATTATTTATATCATGTATGATACTTATAGATTAAGACATCTAAGTCCAAACAGGCAGTCTCATTAAATATCCTACATTAGAATGTAAGAAAGGCTGCCTCACATTACAGCCCTGTAATACATGGCCCACCTTATCTGTGGGATAGAATCTATGCCAGCTGAAAAAAAAGGAAGAGAGAGATGCACAATAAGAAGAATCTTGCACATAACCTTTAAAAGAAAAAAATCTTTCATATCAAATTGGAGAGGGAGAAAAAATTGTATTTCCCTTCAGAGAAAGTGCTATTGGCCTCAGACTGCAAAAGAGGACCTGAAGAACACGCAGAAAAGGTGGTGGCTCAGCCATCATGTTGGTGGAGCAGATGTATGGAGTCTCACTGATAGTATGCTAAGCAAAACCACTTGCCATATTTGGGAATTTTCTAAAGGACAGGCAATGTTGTCTCTTTAATCATATCTACACCTCAGGGTTTTTCAAACTCTCACAATTTTTTAAACTGTTAGCTAGTAGAGATAGTTTCAGAAACTAGAGCTTTAACTTATCAAAAAAGTGCCAAATCTCAGAATGTAATAAGTGTAAAGTGCTTAGCAACAACAAATAAAGAAAATGCACTCTCTTAAGTGGTGAGTTGAAGATCTCAAGGAAGATCATCCTAGGGCTTACAGAAAATGAGCTCCAGGACCCCTCACGAGTGAATTCTTTGGACTTAAGCCAACTTGTAAAATCTTAAGAACTAAAATACGTTTAAATATGTAAATATAAATATGTAGAAATACTCATGTAGCTAAACTCACATGTAGGTTTATAAAAGGAAATGCACATGAGTTCATGGCATAGCAGCTTTATTCTCACCTACAAGGGTCTCAAAAAGAAAAATGAGGTACTTAAAAAGTTAGGTACTGGCTCCCAGGAAGCTGTTATGATAGATTTAGGTATTAGATAACTTCATTAGGCAAGATAACTGCTTATTATTCTGAAAACTCTACAAATGTGCCTATGTGCACGTACTCCTTTTAAAATCTTAGCAGAATTTTGCCAAGTGACTTAAAAAACATAATTCTAACAGAGTTTTCAAATATCTTGAGCATTTAATTAATTGTAAAGTCTATCCATGCTTTATCCAAAATAATACTTGTATTTTGCAGTGAATGCATCAATATGCACCCAGTGATACCCATTGGTTTCTTTTTCCAGTAAACTTTCACAGGAGTTATTTTTAATGGCCCTGCTCATAAAAAAAGGCTCCTTCATGTCTGATAGAGTATTATTACTATGAATGAAGAGTTTCCTTAAGTACTTAAACCTGTCCCCAGATTTGCTAAGTGCTTATTAAAAACTGCTTTAGTCTTTGCTTTTCTTAGGAAACTACCTCTTGTTGCTATTGTTGTTGTAGAGGTGGTGGTAATTATTGTTCAAGTTCTTAACAAACAAGGAGGCATGGAGAAGGAAAATGCAGGTGGGGGATGGACTTCTGCTTTTTTTGTGAAATTTGCTCCACTTTTCCCCATTATTTTCTTTTTATTTATTGAAATGGCTCTGTAGCTCAGCAAGGGGAAAACAAAAGGAATGAAAATTCATTTAAGCACTCTCTTTTATTTATGTTAACATTTCATCATATGCTGTTTAACAATTTACTAAATGTTTATTATGCACAGTGTTGCATTCTCAAGAGAATAAATAAGTTTCTGTCAGCACTTCTTTTATGAAGTCCTATTTTGGTTGTGGATTTTAAAAATTCATAATAAACATTTCCTTCAGGAAGAAGTCGCAAAAGGAAAAGCTTTGACACTGTTGATAAGTGAGCTTGTAACTAAAGAAATGGAAAACAAACCTGTGCGTAAACAGTCAGTGAGTGTGTGTGTGTGTGTGTGTGTGTGAAGAGAGGAGAGAGGGAGGAGGAAGTGGAGACAAAGAGGGAGAGAGAAAGAGATAGAATGAGATGATGATTAATTCCAGGATCTTAGAATCTTATGGACAAATAAAAAGCAGACCATCCTGATGGTTTTAATGTTAACACTCCCACAGTTATATCACCAGTCATACTTGTAAAACAGAAATGGAAAACCAGAGAATGAACTACAGGATGTCTGAGCTTCAGATTTTTATTATTCTATTAAAAAAAAAAAAACAATGAAAAATAAATGTCAAAAGATGAAGAATAACCAATGTCTAGTACTCTCATAATATATATACTACATCATTTGATTTACATGTGAAGGTATAATTGGAATTCATTAGTTTTAAGCTATACACAGAAAAGTGAGAGTACTTGGAAGGGGCTTGATATCCTTCTCTTCACTCTTTAGTTATTGAAGTTTGCGGGGGGCGGGGTGTTTTGTTTGTTATCGTTGTTAAAGGGAAGGGAATAAGAACATTTGTTTTTGATTATTTCTCAAATACTCTTATATAAGTCCTTTATTAACTTATTTAATATTTTAAAGAGCTTTTAAGGTAAGTCTATTATGATAGCATTTAGATATTTCAGATGGAAACAATTAGAAACAGAGCAGTTCATAACATTCCAAGGAAGGTCACAGAAATTGATGGAACTGGTCTTCTCAACCAAGTAGTCAAATTTCAAGCTTCTTCAACACATTTAACTCCTCCTCTCCAGGAGGGAATTGTGACGTGGATCTGTCATTCACCAAATGCAGAAGGACTGCATGGCCAAATACATGGCCAAAAATGAGAGGAAGAACAAAATATATTGTCTATATACAAGACCTTCTGAATGTGAAAATTTTAGAAAAAGATAAGACAGAAAATAAACATCTTTTATAGCTTGTGGTCCTGATATAATACTTAATATATTGGTGAATACCGTTATAGTTATTTTTTGTTTTAGAGAGTTTTACTTAAAGTTACCAATATAGTGACCATTTCCCGATGTCATTAAGTCCTCACTTAGTGCATGTTTTTGAATATTCATTTAATTTTATCACAATGTATTTAATAATTGACAATTTTTGGAATGCCAATTTATACTCCATCTTATTCAGGAGTCTCAATGAACATCTTAAATCATTAGATTCATTAATCTGCATATATTCATTTTCTATGTTGTGTAACAAATTACCAGAAACTAGTGGCTAAAAAAAATAGCATATATTTATTATATAATAGTTTCTATTGGTCAGAGACCAGACACAGTTTAAATGAGACTTCTGTCAGGGTGTCAGAGGTGTGTAATCAAGGTGTCAACTAGGCTGCCTTCTCCTCTGAAGGTTCAACTGGGACAGAATCTGCTTTGAAGCTCCCTCACATTGCTAGCAGAATTCATTTCCTTGTTGCTATAGAACAGAGTTTCTTTTTCTTGCTGACAGTGAGCCCCAAGCCACAAAAAGTCATCTGTAGTTCTCTGCCACAGTCCTTTCCATAGACACAAGTCACTTGCGAGCCAGCAACAACCATCCCATATAATGTTACACAATCACAAGACTAACATCCATTCCTTTTGCCATATTCTCTATAGATAAGAGACATCACAGATCCCGCCCATATTCAAGGGATAAAGTGGATGACTCAAAGGCATGAACATCAAGAAATGGGGTATCTCGCCCCCCATACTGTTCTTTTCACTCTTCCCCAGAACTTCCTTGGCATATAGAGTTACCCAAGGAAAAAACAACCCAATAACAAGTTATTGCTGCAGCTGAGGACCTCTGTCTTAGTGATCTTTGAGACACAAACTGTTAATTTTCTTGCTGAGGACACTCTATTGTGTGTGGCAATTCTCTTAGGACAGGCTGTCCAATGGTCCCCTCACTCCTCAGTTTCGGCCAATCTTGAGGAGCACAGTGCATTCTGGAATCCTTTGAGTGTCATGGAGAACGTGTAGTCTGTAATTTCAGTCAGACTACACCACATATATTTGCAAAATCTGGTGGCAATCTATCCACTTATTTTGTGTATCTTAGTAACAAGCTACTCGGATTACAAATCTATGTTGTTTAGAAAGATAATGTGATTAGCATTTAGGCTTTTTTTTTTCTTTTCTCCAAATAGCCAGGTTTCTCTAGACTGTTAGTCTCTCTCTCTATTATTGATTTATTCACTTATTCGCTCATTTATTTAATAGATGCTCTTTTCTACTCTGGCTCAGCCAAAAGCTAGGAATACAATGGTAAACATGGCATGATTCCTGCATCAAAAATGTTAGAATCTATTGGGAGAAAACAGACAAACCAATCAAATATGTGAAATGGTTGTTAGTCATGTGGTGATAAAAGAGATATGAAGTAAATTAACAGGATGCTGTACCAGAGAATAAAATGAAGTTTATTTCATTAGTGCATCCCAAGCAAAGAAACCTAGGTTGTAACTGTCCACCTCTCTACCCCAAAGGCTTTTCAGATGTTCACAGAGCTAAACATCATGTGATGTTTATGGCATGAACATCCAGATGTTCACAGAGCCAAACTGGCTTGCAGAGCCATAGTCTTTCCTCATCTTTCCTGACCAACACATGTGTATGTGTTCTCTTAAAACACAAGGCTACTCTAGATACAGGTATCAAGTAGGAAAAATTCTAGCATCCTCTCTTCCTTAGAGATAGGGTTCTCTTTTATAGAGAGATCTTCAGAAAACAGTAGACATTTAGGTAAGCTCTTCAGATCACTGCCCACCTGTATGAGCTCTCTTGGGCTGCAATGCTGTCCACTCTGGAGAAGACCTAGAAGTACAGAGTGAGGTCATAATTGCTCCTATGAGGCAGTAAAGATAAGACCATTCAATTCATCTGATTCATCTCCATTGGTGAAGGAACTGCAGGCCTTCTTCAATAGGCTCTTTCAAATCAGAAGTGCTTCATTTTTGGCAAGATTTAAATGATACAGGCAAGCAATAAAGGGAATTATTATCTGGGCAAATCATCCATTAGCAGAAATCCTATACCATTCTTCATTTTGGGGCAATAGAGAATTTCATGGGTTTTGATCCCACTCCCCTCCCAGCACATGTATTTTAAAGAGGCATGTGATATTCCAAGGCATAATTGAACAATTGTTTCTTAATGATTCATTAATATTGCTCAGGGTACAATCACAGAAAAATCATTAATAATTCCATTTGATTATAGAAGAATAAGTAGAACCAAAATGATATAAGCAATGAGGAATATATAGAGGTTGAGTGTGTTCAAAGAGCACTGTGTCCCATTATAAGCCTGTACATTAATTTGAAAAGTTATCTTTACAATATTCAGGCTTTGCATTCAGAAACATGGTATAGCTCTCTGTTTACCTAAATATTTTATCTCTCTCAGTAAATTTTTATAAAGTTCCCCCTATAGGCCTTACCCATTTCCTTGTTAGGGTTATTTCTAAATAATACATGAGTATTGAGTATAAATACAGCTTTTTAGTATAAACAATGCCTCACATTCTGTCTTCTAATGGTCACTACTAGTTTAGAGAAGAATTGATTTTTACACATTTATCTTATACTTGACCATCACTAACTCCATAAAAATTTGACAGTCTCTGAATGGAAACTACATTCACAAAAGATGTGTCAAGAGTCACTACTTTAGATGTCCATTTTTATTAACTACCTATTCCAGAGTATTTTAAGTTTTTAAGTTGTTTCTTGTTTAATTTTTTAACATTATTTTTGGATTGCAGATCATCTAGACTTCTCAATTTCAATACTGAGAAGAGTACAGAGATTTTATTTTTGAACTACCATAGAAAATTTATTTATCTTATTTATTCACGAGAGACACAGAGAAACGGAGATGTAGGCAGAGGGAGAAGCAGGCTCCATGCAGGGAGCCCAATGTGGGACTCGATCCTGGATCTCCAAGATCATGCCCTGGGCCAAAGGCAGGCCCCAAACTGCTGAGCTACCCAGGTGTCCCTACAAATCCTTTTATGATTTCCTATTTTGAGCTTTTAATTTAGTTTTCTCCTTTGAAATCAAGGGGCATTGTATTGTATAATTTTCTGAGTCTTTGAATAGTTGAGTCTTCTTTGCACAAGAAATGAGTGTAGAGCACATAACCATTTACCCACAATAAGTAAAAACACTCTAATAATAAACTGTTGATAAAAATACTCAAGTATTTACATCCTGCATTCAGGATTGTACAGTGCGTAGTGTATTTTAAATGGTTAGACTTGAGTTAAGTATATAAACATCTAAGAATAGACAGAAGCACTGAAAAGTATCTTTCATACACTGAATGTTGTATAAAATCTATAAAGGTCTTGGAATGTCCTTGACTAGAGATTTTTATGAGGAACAAATGAAACATTTAACCGACTCCGGTCTTTCCCTCATGTTCTTTTGAGTAAAACACCTGTGGTTTCATCTGCTAAATCTTTGCTCAGGGTGATAGGTGAATACAGACTTTCTTCTTTTTGTGCTTAAACATCTTCAGAAACTTAAAGGCCATTTGTACCCCAAAGTCAGGTCACATATAAGTAAAGACTCTCCTGCCATGTAGCCCAACCCACTGCCCAGGTACATAATGCCATACTTTGAATCCTGTCTGACTTTGTTCTCTTGGTCTTTGGTATATGGTTCCACCTCTATGATTTAGGCCACCTTGGAACTTGTCACTAGCAAAGACTCTTTATAACTGTGAATCCTACTTCTCTCAACAATTACACTCTGCAAGAGGTCAAAATGAATATTCTAGGACCTTACACATGCTGCCTGCCTATATCCTAAGTCATGTGAGTCCCAACTATTACACTTTAGCAGAGCAGCACTTCTTTAGGGAATTCTGAAAGCTGTTATTTCTTACTTTCTTAACAACAAAGCAATCTAGGGAAGAGGTACCTTTCCTTTCGTTTCACCTCTGTGTCTGTTTTGGCTTACTTTGCAGTTCTAACAGGGAAAGAATCTTAGAAAATATATCTTTGAGAATATGACTAGCCTGTAGTTTAAGCTACTTCTATATACAGAAAGGTGGAGCTTTAGTAGGAGGAATGAAGTGGGGAAGTTCTTTCCTTCTCAAGAGATACTTTGTCTTTTCTTGTTACTATCTCTCCCCTCCATGCTACTACTTTAGATGAATCTAGTGACCATTTCCATTTGAGAAGAGCTCTCCTCTATTGACAATGTAGCTCTCGGAAGGGAGAATCAAGATTAAACAGTAATGGTATGGGCAGTTTAAATGAGTTCTGCTCTAAGGATTGGATTAGAATTGCCAGATTAAATATAGGACACCTAGTTAAATTTTAATTTCAGATAAAGCAATGAATGAATAAAGCAATGAATAACTTTTCAGTATAAGTATGTCCCTAAAATAGCATGATACATACTTATGCTAAAAATGCATTCTTTTTTTAAATCTGAAATTCAATTTTTTTCTGTATTTTTATTTGCTAAAACCGCCAACTTTAGATAGGACTAGAGAGCAAGAGTGACGTGTTGTTGATGCTAGATTATAATGGCAGGGAATGCTATAGAGACTTAGAACCAATTTCTAAACCTGGGATAAAGACCACGTACTTACATTTACACTATTTATGCCTTTTAAATGTACGTGGGGCCCAGGGAGGTGGAAAGAAAAGAGGTGATTTACAACAGACTTGTTGAGGGTTGGGAAAATTAGACTTCAAATGGAATCTCAATACCAGAGGACATTGGCAAGAGTTCCCTGCTTGCTCTGACTTCACTTGATGACATCAATCCATAGAGTATAACCTATAGAGAGAGCTAACATGATTTTGTCAGTTATGAAATGGCTTTTAGTTCTAAATAGAATATATTAGAAGAAAACAAACAACTTTTCCTTGCAAGACATGTAGTTGTGGCATGTATCTCCTCTTTTTTTTTGAATGTCTTCCATCTCACACCTCTTTAACCCTCACTAGGCAATTTCTTATTTCCCAGGCCTCAGCTTACTTGCTGTAGACAGCCTTCTGCTGACCTCCTCTCACTGTCATTCGTCTCTTCCCTTCACTAGATTAGGAGTTCTTTGTGGTCAAGGACACTTTCCTATTCACCTCTAGACTCTAAGAACCTAGCAAAGAGTAACATTCAAGAAATATTTGTTGAGTTGAAGAAGAGAAATCAGAAATAAAATTGCATGAAAACAGGAACCAGTAAACAGGCTGTACAGTAGGAAAGTCATGAAATAATTTCAGAAATGCACAATTATAAATCTTTAAAGCAATATTAGAAAATCATTAAAACAAGATAAGAGTTAGATTATAAGAAATTCCAAGTTTTTGAGCCCCATGCTAAAAAAATAATAATAATGCTCAGTATTTAAGCTCAGTAACGTGCATAAGTTTCAATATAAACATTTCACTGACTATCATCTTGTTCAGCCCTTTTTTGGAACATAATACATTCAAAATGGGCAGATATTTTTCAAATAAGTTTCCTCTATTTACTAATAAAGCAATTAAACTATATCTCACGGCATTACTTGTCATTTAAAATTGAATGATCATATAGAGTAATGGAAATTTATCTTTTCTTTTTTTTTTTAATTTTTATTTATTATTTATGATAGTCACACACACAGAGAGAGAGAGAGGCAGAGACACAGGCAGAGGGAGAAGCAGGCTCCATGCACCAGGAGCCCGACGTGGGACCCGATCCCGGATTTCCAGGATCGGGCCCTGGGCCAAAGGCAGGCGCCAAACCGCTGCGCCACCCAGGGATCCCCTATTTTTCTTTAAAAGATTTTATTTATTTCTTTCAGAGAGAAAGCACAAGCGTGAGCAGGGACAAAGGAAGAAGCAGACTCCCTGCTGAGCTGGGAACCCTGATACTGGGCTCAATCCTAAGACCCTGAAATCATGACCTGGGCCAAAGGCAGAAGCTTAACAGACTCAGCCATCCAGGTACCCCTAGTAGTGGAAATTTAAAGTACTGCTACATTTTAGAAAATCAAACATTTAAAAAGTGTCTAAAATATTCATGCTACTTAACCCAGAAATCCCACTTCTACAAATTCAATTATGAAAACTATTTTATCTAAAAGGAGATATATTGATTCATTATAAATTACAACAAAGTAAACAACTTCACCAAGCATAAAATGGTTAAATATTATATTCCCTATGTTCAACTGGAAATTATTTAGTTCTTTAAAATATTGTTGAAAAAAAAACATGTTACACATGGAAATGTTAATAATTTTACATAATTTTGCAAAATGTAGTCAAAACAGAATTTATACAAAAGAATACCAGAAAAATAATTAGAAGTAGAATGAAATAACATTTTTAAAGGGTTACTTAATATTCTTTATGTGCCAGTCATTTTCCTATGTATATTAAATATTTTAACTCATGTAAGCCTATAAAACCCCACAGGTTACGTACCATTATTATTGTCATTTTACATATGAGGATGTGAGTCACAAAGACATTAACTTATTTGCTTAAGTCACACAGCTAAAAGGTAGAAGAGAGACTATTCAAACCCAGGCAGTCTGGAGCCAGAGACAACACTTGATACTCATAATTACGTGTCCAGTTTGGCATTTATCACTTTTTTTCCATTTTTCTATGTGTTGTGTCATATTTCATCTGAAATAATTACATGGAGAAGCATATTATCCATTACTAATAACAATAGCTAATTTTAAAGTAATGAAGTTCAATAAATCAGATGAACAGTGCTATTTCATCTGAACTTGAACTTCCTTGAGCTCTGCCTTACAGAGAAGTCTTTTGGTACTCTGACATCTAAATGCTAAGCAATGAGGTCCCAAACTGATGTTGAATCCTTTGCTGTGGCAGAGAGTATACCAGGGTATCATTTAATTACAATATCAGGAGGGTAAGGGAAAAAGACGAGATCACACCAAAGCCATTAGTTTTGAGGCATAGGTGGAGATCAGCCAAGTGAAAAGGAAGCAGGTGTCTAAGTTAGATGGGAAAAGACACAATTAGTAGTTCCCTAGATTTGCACAGGAGACTCCTGAGGCTCATGTAACCACTTCCCAGCAGGTGTACAGTCTGATACCTGAGATAGCAAACTGTGCTGAGGGACCTCAGGATAGCAGCTACATAGCTGGAAACAGGGTTGCTACTCCAGGGAGCAGAGGGATATGTGGCAGTGCTCCCATATCTCCCTCAAGAGTGCTGCTCCATTTCCCTTGGCCACAGTCTCAGCAAGGTGTGCTGTAAACACGCCCTGGAAATGCATCCGTTCTACTGTCATTTCCATCCTAGCATGGCCCTTGAGCAGCCTTGTTTGAAGCCATATAGGTTCAAAATCCTTATACTTAAGCACAATCCAGGGACACTTTGCTTGAAAATCTGCATGTCTGAATGACTGAAACCACAAATGTGAACATTCCCTTAAGTAATCTACCTTTTTTTTCTTCCTATTGTTGTTTAGTGTACTTTGGTATCACCCAGTCAATATTAGTAACAGAGGGCAAACCCGAGCAACCTCACAATCTCATCCTACACAAGAAGGTGAGTACTCCTAACTCCATATCCCTATTACACTGAGGATTTTCAAGGAGGGGGGATATCTGAACCTAAGCATTAGAAATAAAATAGTAAAAATTCAGTTTATATATGAAACGTGTAGGCTCAGTGCTCTCACACTGTGTCCTCAAATCACCAAATTTCCTTTGTTCGGTATTTTCTTAACACAAGTAATGTGTATACATTGTGAAACACTTTAACCTTATTTTCTTTTGGTAATAGCTTGAAACGACTATGTTTTATTTTACTAGGTTACTTATCAATTGCTACGGGACCACTATTGAGATTCATCTATCAGAACATTACAATTATAAACAGTATGCTCCCCACACACACATCCATTAGATAAGGTTATTCCAACCCATTAAATAAATAAATAAATAAATAAATAAATAAATAAATAAATAAATGTGTGTGTGTGTGTGTGTGTGTGTGTATTACCAAGGGCAAAGTTTTTTCTGATTCATATATTCAAACAGATTTTAGGGTACCATGGTTTATATGCTTAAATAGCTTTTAGAGGCTGTAAGCAGTCTTTTTCAAGTGTTTGATTGCTATAGAAATTAGGCCTAACCTGACAATATTTGCTCACAGTAATGCCCTATACAAACACATAGGTTAGGTGTTCTAAGTGGCATCAATACTAAATCTTTATGAAGACAACTGCTGCAACATAATCCCTCCGTCATCTGGATAAACTGTATGTCAACACTGGGTACACACTTGGCTAAATTTTCAATGTATGTCAATTGTGGATGTGAAGAAACTAGGCTCCTCTAGATAGTTCCCATCTTTCTAAGCTTAATATCTTTATTCTACTTCACAAGCTGACTGCAGCATTCATGAAAAGGAATAGTGTTATTTATAATATTAATGCTATGTCTTTCCTGGTGACAATTCCTGATTAATGTTTGGCACAATGTGCTAACATAGCCCGTACTTGGAGACGAGGCCATCAGGATGTTTAAATTCTAGCTCTACAGCCGCTACTAATAGTCATGAGATCTGGATGAGTTATCTAACTTTTATAGAGTCACTTTCTTAGTCTCTAAGGTATCTTATAGCTCTCAAACCCTTAAGTCTAAATATCTCTTCTACAACAAACTCTGGGTTTCTGTTTTTCATAAAATAAATGTTTCTAACTTCCCTTACTATGTGAAAAACATAAGACCTATAGCATTACATGTATTTCTCTCATAGAGAATCTCATGTAGATGGCAAGACAAACACAAAATGCAAGATATTAAAGTGGATTGTGGTTAGCACTATAGGAAAGAGACATATCTTTCTATATAAATGCTCTGGAATTTCAAAGAAAGAACAGCAGACTACTTGATACAGTCAATAAATACTAATAAAGATCTGCTGGATTACAGACAAATGTGTCTAAGCCTTGGGTTTCATGGGTTAAAAGCAAGCCTGATTCTCATATTTTTAAGGCCCAGAGAAAGAATACAAATGCAGGCATGTATATCACATGTCTCAATATTCAGAAATTAGACTATTAAATATATTTTCTCATCCTACCTTTATAAACATAATTTTACAATGAACTGGAATATCAGAATTAAATTTAGGATTCTCTGACTTCCCAAACTTCCTTGCCCCTGGCTCCCAGCCCCTACTACTCCATTTTCTCCTCTTTATCTCTCTACTTCTGTCTTCACTCCATACCTTATGGGGCTTCTGTGTGCTCATGAGAACACTCCAGCCTGTGTATATAAGAATCTCCAGTGAAAGCCAAAGCTCCCCCTGAAGAGCTGAAGAGGATTTTAGGAGATAGCATTAAAAACATTCCACGAAGAAAAAAAAAATAATTATTATTAATGCCTTTGGTGGAAGGAAGCTTTCAGGCTTGATGTACAATGTTGATTTGTTCAGTTTTGCTAGAGTTTCAACAAGAGAAAAATATTAATGCTAAACTCATAAAAATAAGCCTAGATCATAATGTCAAAGGCTAAAAAGTTTGAACTTTATTTGGTAGGCAAGAAGAGAGATTTGAAGGTTATTGAGCCGGGGTGACATAATCAAAGCTGTACTTTAGGAAGATTAATTTGGCAGCCAAATGCAGAATGAGTAGATTAGAAGCGAGACTGGAGGCAGAGAGAAGAGTTATAGCAGTAGTTTAGGTAAGCAGTAATAAGACTGTTAACTAGGGCTAGGGTAATGTACAGGAAGAAAAGGCGGCGTGAGACAGTAGGGAGAAGGAATTGACAGCCTCTGATGAATCATTGGTAATGGGGAAAAGGAGAGAGATAAATCAAAGAACACTCAGAGGTCTTGAGATTCTGTGACTAAAAATGAATATTGGAAACCATCAGCAAGAAATCGGGAGGAAGAGCTAAACTGTGCGGTGAAAATGATGAGTGGCCTTGGTATACTTTGTGGTAACAACATTAGCAAATCTCCACCCACGTGAAAAGTGCCGTGAGGACTTGAAAATGGAAGTCTGGGACTTGAGAGAATCATCAGGAAATCATGTAAAGAGGTAAAACTTGTAAGTATGACCTTGTTTTAAAAATAACCCATTCTTTATGCAAATGTCATTATCCAAAGGTTTTGAAATTTTTTCCGGTTCATAGGTTGGGTCCTTGGCTTCTCAAGTTGCTAAAAATATGTATGTCTTCTGAAAACATGGTTATTTAGACTTTGGGCCAATTAATTCACTTTGGCAAGAACTACCTTATAATCTATGCCATAGTGGTCTGCTTTGTCAGGATTTATTGATAACAGTCCAAGTTTCTTCCCAGCATAAATCATTTCTTAGTATCTCAGTGTTTAGTTCCGGGAATTTTAACTTTGTCCAGATTTAGATTTTCTGCCTTTGTCTAACAACAATTACAAACAATGAGTCTGCCTCTGGGGTGACACATTCCTCAAATGTATTATGATGTGCCAGGAGCTCTTTTTGGATCTCAGATGACACATATATTTGTGGATTATAAAATATTTTGCCTTTGTTCTCATTCATACTAGCCACTGTTACACATACAAACACAAACACATATATAGACATAGCTCTTGATCTTAAGTGACAAAAATGAGTTAATCTCATGCTTTTCTTCCTGTGTCTGTTCAATAACATTCTCTGATACCTCTCTTCAGTTGTACCTGATATACCTCAATATTTCAGTCATTGGTGAAAATCTTAGCAACTAGTACTAGGATGGGGAAAGAAGCCTTACTATGGTAAGAAAATCTCAGTCTTTGGGCAAACAGAAATTAGAACCAGCAACTATGGGGATGTCTTTTCTGGGCAAGACAAAGACTATAAAAGGTCATACTAGATTACTACATTGAATTCTTCTGCTTACCTCTACTCTAGGCAAAATGTAGGTTTTAGAGCCCTTTGTCTCTACTAATGTCTCAACTTTCAGAGTTCATAACTAGTCCAATACATAAACATGTTTGACATTTAATAAATGTAAGATGTATGTGAAAGAAGAATATTTGAATCTCTTCTTTAACATATATACTCAACCCAGGTAATATGAAGAAATGTACAGTTAATATAGAAGGTATTCCCCTAAGTACTGCAAAGGAAATGCAAACTTATAGGTGTTTATAAAGGAAAAATATGAATTTGAATTTCAGTGATGCCTTTCAGATAGCAAGAGTATTAAGCCTCTAAAGGGGACCACATGACACTAACAAAAATGTTCACAGAGAGAGATAAATATAACCAAAAATATAAATAATATCAAAAACATGTTAACTAATGGCTTTTAGCTTGACTGATGGCCTCCAGCTTCCCACACCCAACAATGATCTGAAAAGGAGCCACAGTGGACACACATCTTCCTCATTGTTGCTAGAAGAAATACTCTGGGGTTTGTCCCAGTCTAACTTCTTATCAGAAGACTGATCTACATCTTTCATATCTTTTGTTTTTAGTTGATTACCAGACAATCTTCGTTTTCCTTACCTGGCCTTCACTTATTAAAATCCTGGACAGATTCCATTTGCTCTTCTAATTTTCCTAACTTTTCAGGATCCTCTTGGCCCTGAGTCTTAAATACACATGCATGTAATCATAAGAATAATATTTTATAATAAGGAAGCAACTGTCAAAGGGACAAACTTGGGTGTTCCCAAAGGATAAGTAACTTCTTTTAAAAAGTAAAGAGGCCTTAAAATTCAATTTCTCAAAAGCTAGGAGGAAAAAAGGAGGTGGTATCTTATTATTTTTTTTATTTAAAGATTTTATTTATTTATTTATTCATGAGAGATACAGAGAGAAAGAGGCAGAGACACAGGCAGAGGCAGAAGCAGGCTCCATGCAGGGAGCCTAATGTGAGACTCCATCCCGGGACTCCAGGATCATGCCCTGGGCGGAAGGAGGTGCTAAACCACTGAGCCATCCAGGTATCCCCAAGAGATGGTATCTTAGACAACATATGAGAATCCATTTGACTTAAGTATGAATTTTAAAATTAAAGTGGTAAGTGACACTTGATTCTAGAGAGTAGTGGATACAAACATTTTCAAAATATAATAAGGACTCCTTTTAATATTGGTCTTCACTCACCATACAATATTTATTTTCAGAATTTTTTTCTATACTAAATAACAGTGAGTAAAACATTTTGTCTTGTATTTTTCTAAACAAAAAGAAAATAATTAGAACATTGGGTCAATGGGTACCAAACTGAAATTTATGAAACTGTAATTTCTATCAGACTGTTAAACATTTTTGAAAATGTCTTAAGGACTTATTACTACCCTTGAAGAATTTAGTAGTCTGATGTTTACAGATTTGGAACCATTATTTAAATATTTAAGCAGGCAAAATGGCCTAAAATGCTGAATTGAGACAAGCCACTAGAACCATGGTTAAGTTATAAGAGCCAAGATTTATGACTAGAATTTCTTGGCAAAAGAAGAAAGAGTATGCTCAGGCAATAGAAAGGGCTGTGTGAAAGAAAAATCCAGTGAGTGGGAGAAATCCCAGTCAGATTTCAGACTCACAAGGATGAACAAGATAAGCCATGTAATCAAACCATTGATTAACACATAAGCCAAATGTGGGTTGAGAAAATATTGGATCTGGCTAAGTAGACTGATAGAGGAATCAGTCTGCAGTGGAGTGAACCGAGGTCAGTTTACAATAAATTCAAATGTGGAATAATTAGATCTAAGCTAAGCATCTAGAGGGACAATTCAGGACCTCCAAGAAACCCTGTGTTTGGGGAAAACAAGTCATCATCTTTTTGAAAGATGATTCTTCTGGGAGAGTCTCATAAAGGCCTTAAAAATCTTGAAAACAGTAGTACACCGGAATGTCCTCAAGCATTATAAATTAAAAATAAAATAAATTAAAAGAACCACTGGTTTAGCTCCATTGAACATGGATATACAAGAGGCTCCAGGCATAGCGCAGCAAGGTTTCCTATTTATTTAAATGGGGTAAAATGAGAAATAAAATTCACATCAGAAGACTCATGAAATAAAAATGTAGGTTCTTCTCAAAGTCAACACAAGTTTACAGTCAAGGCTCAAAGCCTCATGTACCTGGTCTCAATGGGGTGCCACCTTAATGCTATCTACTCAGTGTTCTATTGTGTTTGAATTTTGCAAGTTTGATCCTTAACTGTGAATTTCTTCCTCCTGATTGCACTAAGTCAGAATGTAATGTTTTTTGGAAGTCACTTTTGCTGGGTGAATATTTTAAAGCTAGGTCTATGTTATATAGAATGTACAGGACATTTTTACCAGTTTATAGAAAAGCAATCACATCAGATATATAAGCACGGTTAATGTAAGAGGAAAAGCAGTGAGCCTGATGATTCACATGTATCTGCTAAAACTAGTAGAGAAGAATAGACAATAAAGAAGGAAAGAAAATGCAGTATGGAAAACCAGCATGGGGCCAAAAAGGCTGAAACAATATTAATATTCTTTGCTTTTGAACTTGTGTCAATGACCTGTGGGATAAATGCATTTAAAAAATCAATATCAAAATATGGTTACTGAAATTAATATTTTAGGGAAATAAACTTTTATTACTTGGTGAAAACTATTTGCTTTTGAGTTTTTTTCACATTTTTGTTTGTGATCTAGTGAAAAATTGAAATACAATTACAATTGATAGGATATGTAATATATAACAAAGTGGAAGAATTTTCTGCTTTCAGGCTACTATGAACACAGCTCATAATTGTTAGTAAAGTAAATAAATATTACAGATGAATAAAAACTGATAATGTTTAAGTCAGATGAATTAAGAACAGAAGTAGTTTTTTAGAACACCATAAATTTACTGGAAAAAAACATATATACACATTTAATTTTCATGAATGATGACTGATCTCAGCATAAAATCAATACAAAAATATTAAAGAAAATTATCAATTGAATCTGTTTTAAAAAATTAAAGAATGAGTAAATGTAAACAAAATTCAGATCTAAATGATAAACCTTGTGAAAAAATACTTACAATATAGATGGCAAAGTATTAAGATTCTTAATTTTAAGTTTTAAAATGTTATAGATAAAAAAAAGAAAAGAAAAATGACAGCAAAAGATTTAAAAAGCCAATTCTCCAAAGAAAAATACAAATAATCCACTAAAATATGAAAAATTTATATTTTTTGTCAAGGAGTATAAATCAAAATCCAAGGTAGCATTTTTATTTGAAATTAGGGAATTAAAAAATATAATAATAGTGTACATGAGGGAATAGAGATTATGGACCTTTTACATACTTTTGTTAAAACAGAAATTGGTGCATATTTTTCACAATTTGTCAGTCTGTATTGATTCTTAAGTATTCGTGGCCTTAATTAATTCAATTTTTAGAAATTTAACTAGCAATTCATCAGAATGTGATGTAGCAGAGGAAATAATTGCACATCATCTATATATCCAATGTTTAGAGAATTACTAAATGCATTTTATCCAGAGCAAGATATATTAAATACAGTCCTTAAAATTTAAATTTTTAATTTCATATTTTTAGCAATAAAACAAACACTGAATTTCCTTCTTTAGAGATCATGTGGTATAAAATATAACAGAAATATGAACTTCAATCTTTGTGAAGCCAGAAGGTATCTATAACCCTAAATACAATGAAGGCCAAAGAAGAAAACAGTAAGATGCTGCAAGAAGATATTGAAGTTGTAGATCTCAGATAAAACCAAAAAAGTATAGTTTTCCAAAGCAGGTGGCATATACTATTATGAGAAATCTAGCAATTTGTTATTTACACAATAAGACCAAACCAGGGCAGGAAGCTTCCTGGACTTTGACTGGTAACAGGCTGATGCCAGGGAGGTCAACTTGAATGAGGAATTACTGGCAAGATGTATTTATAAAAAAGCAGTCTGTCAGCAAAGCAGAGCAAAAAGGGAGATATTCCACATTGTTGGCAGCCCTATAGCTTCTAATCTCTGTGGGCCAGCTGCAAACAAGAACCAAAAGAATTTACTCACACCTAATCCCACTACAAAATAGACCTCATTACAGCCAGAAAACAATACCTGGTAGTATGAAACATGGCTCTACCCGGATCCCCATGTGACCCTCTTGCAAATATTAGTCCAAAAATTTATTTCAATAAGATGTGTAAAATTTAAAAAGAAACACCACAGGGTCTATATGGTCACAGCAGAAGACAAAATTGCAAATAGTACAGTAAAGTAAATTTCATGATGAGTAATAAAAAAATGTATTGCCATCAGAGATAAAAATTGTGATTAAATACAGCATGACATATTAATATTATAAATAACAAAATGCATTTTTAAAAAAGAATTTCTCTAAGCAGATAGTTTGAAGATAATGAAGCAGCAAAAATCAAAAAAATGAGCAAAACATGGGTTGGTAGAGTTGAGGAAAGAAATGATGTAATCTGTCATAGAAATGAAGATCCTACCAGAAGCAGCAGAGAAGAGAAAGACACAGCTGAAGCAAGATAGTAGAGCAAGAAGACCTGTACTCTCCTTCCTTACACAAACATGCCAATTCAGCAAAAATTTATGGAGATTTTGTGAGAAACCCAGAAACTGAAAGGTTCTTATACCTCATGCAAATCTGACACCAGACTCATCACCAAAGCTATTAGGAAGATTTAGGACACACTCTCACCAGAATTCATACCCCTGACACAATGTCATCCAATCAGAGAGAGATCCCCAGCATCTAGATTTTCTCTGGAGAGAGGGGAGTTGGTTTGTGCATCCAAAGACCAACTTTTCTGGAGGCATTCCCCAGAGTGTTGGCTTTTGTCTTGCCAGTTTGGGATCTCTGATAGGAAAGGCACAGTCTGGCTACTTAAGGAAGAATGAAGTCAGTGGCATAGACCAACAGACACCGTAGATCCTGCCCCCATTTCCTGCTTACCACAGAGCTAGCAGATAAAAAAAAAAAAAAGCCACCTCCATTCATCTGGAGAGAGAAAGACTTGATTCATTCATCTAACACCCCAATCTCATTGGGGCTTCCCAAAGAACTAGCATCTATCTTGTTACTCTTAGAGCTCTGACAGGTCCAACATAGTCTAGCTGCATGGAAGGGAATGGAGATGGCAGATCGGATTGAGAAGTGCCATAGCTTCCCTTCCCCAGCCCCCAGCTTAGCACAAACTGAACAGACAAAACCACACCTGTTTGCCTCTCCCTGGTGAGAGAAAGAAATGGCAGAAGCCCCAAGAATCTCTAGTTAGGCTGATTAAAGGGAGACTTCTCCTGTAAAAGCCAAGTCTATGAAGATTGTGAGAGGTGCCTCCCTTGTCTAATGTACAGACACCAACACAAAGAGTCAAGAAAAATGAATAATCAGGCACAGATGTCACAAACTAAGCAACAAGATAAATGTCAGTAGGCTGATCCTACTACCTGACAGAAAATTTAAAATAACTGTCATAAAGATGCTTAAGTCACGATAATATGTGGAAGGAGCCTAGGTGTCCATCGAAAGATGAATGGATAAAGAAGATGTGGTTTATGTATACAATGGAATATTACTCAGCCATTAGAAACGATAAATACCCACCATTTGCTTTGACGTGGATGGAACTGGAGGGTATTATGCTGAGTGAAGTAAGTCAATCGGAGAAGGACAAACAGTGTATGTTCTCATTCATTTGGGGAATATAAATAATAGTGAAAGGGAATATAAGGGAAGGGAGAAGAAATGTGTGGGAAATATCAGAAAGGGAGACAGAACATAAAGACTCCTAACTCTGGGAAATGAAATAGGGGTGGTGGAAGGGAAGGAGGCCGGGGGGTGGGGGTGAATGGGTGACAGGCACTGAGGGGGACACTTGACGGGATGAGCACTGGGTGTTATTCTGTATGTTGGTAAATTGAACACCAATAAAAAATTAATTTATTAAAAAAAATTTTGTATGACAACAGGTGGTAGTTACACTTGTGGTAAGCATGGCATAAGGTACAGAGTTTCTGAATTACTATGTTGTACCCCTGAAACTAAATAACATTGTGTGTCAACTGTCTCAAAACAAAACAAAACAAAACAAAAGTCAAGATAATAATGCATGAACAAAATAAGAATTTTAAGATTAGAAAATATTTTTTATTAAGATTTTATTTATTTATTAATCAGAGACCCACAGAGAGAAAGAGAGAGGCAGAGGGAAAAGGAGGCTCCTTGCAGGGAGCCCGGTGCAGGGACATGATCCCGGGTCTCCAGGATCACACCCTGGGCCAAACAGGCACTAAACCACTGAGCCAACCATGGTTTCCAAGATTAGAAAATTTTAAGAAGGATCAAACAAATCACAGTGCTAAAGAACACTAGTGAATTGAAAAATTCACCAAGGAGGTTGGTATCAGAGCACATTAGGAAGAAGAAAGAATTGGTAAACTTAAAGACAGGTCACTCTAAATAATTCAGTCAGAAGAGTAAAAAATTTAAAATAAAGAATAAGAGTAAAGAAAGCTTACAGAACTTAAAGGATACCATTAAAAGACAAAAGTATGCATTGTGAGAGTACCAGAAGGAAAAGAGAAACAGAAAGGATCAGAAATTTCCTTATTCCTTATTCAAAGAAATTATGGCTGAAGACTTTCCAAATCCAGGTAAGGGAAATGAACAGATCTAGGAAGTTCAAAGGATTCCAAATATAATGAATTAGAAGAAGTGAACACCAATATGCATCATAACCACTGTCAAAAGATAGGGGAAGAATTTTGAAGAAAAAGGAGAGCAATTTTTCACATACAAGGGACACTCTCCATAAGACAATAAACAGATTTTTCAGTAGAAATCTTGTACACCAGAAGAGAGTAGAATGCTATATGCACAGTGCTGAAATTTAAAAAAAAGAAAAAAAAGAAAAAAAAGAAGGAAAGGAAAGGAAAGGAAAGGAAAGGAAAGGAAAGGAAAGGAAAGGAAAGAAGAAAGAAAGAGAAGAAAGAAAGGAAGAAAAAGAAAGAAAGAAAGAAGAAAGAAAGAAAGAAAGAAAGAAAGAAAGAAAGAAAGAAAGAAAGACACCAACAAAGAATACAATACCTGGCAAAGCTTTCCTTTAAAAATGAAGGAAAATGTCCCAGAAAAACAAAAGCTGAGGGAGTTTATCAACACTAGATGAATCTTGAGAAATGCTGGAGTTCTTCACGTTGAAATAAAAGGGCATTAAAGATAGCATAAGAAAGCATGAAATTCATAGGTAAAGTTAACATATATAGACAATACAGTATTACTGTAATGACGGTGGGTAAATACCTTAATTTCTAGTAAAAAGGTTAATAATGTATTAAAAATTACTATAATTTAAAAACATGTTAAAAGACACACAATATGAGTTGATATAAGTTGTGGCAATGACAGCATAAAGCAGAAAAGGGAAGAAGTGTTAAGTTTGTAAATGATGGAACTTAAGTTGTCATCAGTTTAAAATAGACTGTTTTAACTATAAGATATTTATGTAAGTCCAAAGATAACAACATACCCACAAAAAATGCCTAAAGAAGTTACACAAAATAAAAAAGAAAATAATCAAAAGCTGTCAATTTTTTTAAATGTCAACAAAACACACAAGGCAGCAAGACAGAAAGATAAACAAAAGAACAATCTGACTAACAAAAACAACACAATGGAGAGAATAAATCCTTCTCATGTAATATTACTTTAAGTCAAAAAGAATTTCATTCTCCAATTCTAAGACAGAATGGCTGAATAGATTTAAAAAGTAATAATAACACCCAACTATATATGCTGTCTACGAGAAACTTACTTTTGATCTTTTGATATAAGGACACAAATATTCTGAAAGTAAAAGAAAAAGATATTATACACAATGGTAACCAAAAGAGAGAAGGGATACATCAGATTAAATAGACTTTAAGTCAAAAACTGTCTCAAGAAATGAAAAATGACACTATGTAAAGATGAAAGGGAAAATCCATCAGGAAGGTATAACAACTATAGATATTACAATCTGTGTTTAAAGGTTTATGTGATTAGTAGGCTCACGTGTATACTCTCCCTCTTTTTAAGGTCAACTGTGCCATATATTATGGATTGAGTTACACTCCCCAAAAAGATACATTGAAGTCCTAATTGCCAGCATCTTGCAACGTGACCTTACTTGGAAATAAAGTCTTTAAAGGTAATCAAGTTAAAAATGAAGTCAAGGTGAGCCCTAATGTAATATGAGTGAAATCCTTATAAAAAGGGAAAAATCTGGACACAGACAGATACACAGAGAGGGAAGATGATGTGAAGATGTTTAGGAAGAACTCCATGTGAAGACAGAGGCAGAAACTGAACAGATGGACCTCCAAGCCAAAGAATTCTGAGGCTTGCCCACCACTGACAGCAGCTAGGAAGCAGTAGGAAAGAATTGTACCCAGAGTCTCAGAGACAGAGCGTGGCCCTGCAGACACATTGTTCTCAGACACCTAGCTTCCAGAACTGGGAGGCAATGTCTTTTATTTAGAAAAACAAAACCAGAAAAAGAAAAAAAGAAAAAAAAAAAAAAGGGCACAAGATCACATTGAGGAAGAAGAGCTAATAATAAAAGTCAAACAAACTCAAAAGAAAGTGTTAGCTGAGGAAGAATATGGAACAGAATTGGTAAAATATTTTTAAATGTTTTTTAAATATTATTTTTTTTAATTTCCAGAAATAAAAGCTGACCTCAAAATATACATTGGAACATTACATCATGCCTCAGAAAAACCGATCTGGGATCATCAATAATAAGCCACATACTGGTAAAATTTCTGGACTTCACAAAGAAAGAAAAAAATCACTAACATCTAACCTAAATAGTTGTATAACCATTTAAGAAAGTAAAAAAGCTATTCCTTTTAAAGAAACTGGCTCAAGTAAAGTTACAAACCAATTTCACTGAACTCGAACAGATAATCCCTATGAATACATTCAGAACAGAAAAAAAAAAGGTGGAAAGATTCCAAAAGCTGTTACATATACCATCTAATTGCCAGCATCTTGCAACGTGACCTTACTTGGAAATAAAGTCTTTAAAGGTAATCAAGTTAAAAATGAAGTCAAGGTGAGCCCTAATGTAATATGAGTGAAATCCTTATAAAAAGGGAAAAATCTGGACACAGACAGATACACAGAGAGGGAAGATGATGTGAAGATGTTTAGGAAGAACTCCATGTGAAGACAGAGGCAGAAACTGAACAGATGGACCTCCAAGCCAAAGAATTCTGAGGCTTGCCCACCACTGACAGCAGCTAGGAAGCAGTAGGAAAGAATTGTACCCAGAGTCTCAGAGACAGAGCGTGGCCCTGCAGACACATTGTTCTCAGACACCTAGCTTCCAGAACTGGGAGGCAGTCTCTTATTTAGAAAAACAAAACCAGAAAAAGAAAAAAAGAAAAAAAAAAAAAGGGCACAAGATCACATTGAGGAAGAAGAGCTAATAATAAAAGTCAAACAAACTCAAAAGAAAGTGTTAGCTGAGGAAGAATATGGAACAGAATTGGTAAAATATTTTTAAATGTTTTTTAAATATTATTTTTTTTAATTTCCAGAAATAAAAGCTGACCTCAAAATATACATTGGAACATTACATCATGCCTCAGAAAAACCGATCTGGGATCATCAATAATAAGCCACATACTGGTAAAATTTCTGGACTTCACAAAGAAAGAAAAAAATCACTAACATCTAACCTAAATAGTTGTATAACCATTTAAGAAAGTAAAAAAGCTATTCCTTTTAAAGAAACTGGCTCAAGTAAAGTTACAAACCAATTTCACTGAACTCGAACAGATAATCCCTATGCCTATGAATACATTCAGAACAGAAAAAAAAAAAGGTGGAAAGATTCCAAAAGCTGTTAAATATACCATCACAAAACAGTTGACTAATCGCACATTCACAAATAAAAAATAAAATATTAATAATTAAATGTAGGTATATTTCAAGGATAATGTACCATAATCAATATAGTAAAATCACAATAGACCATTAGTATTAATACTAAGAAATGCATTAATGACATTACTGATTAAAGGAGAAAAATAAATAGGTAAATTAAAAATGGCAACACCAATTTCTGATTTTAAAATGAAGTGAAAGAAAATAGGATCAAATAGAAGTTATATATAGAAATCTAGAAGGGAGTATTGTTACCCCCCCAAAAATAAGAATAATGTTACTAAAACTGAGATTATCAATACTGTCCATTTATTATTTTAACAGCAGTTTTAGAAAGCACAAGAGAACTAGAAAAGTTAATTATCAACAGGCATATTAAAAAGAACAGGACCGAACTTTCACTATTTACAATCAGTTCAGATAGATTAAAACAAATCTGTGAACTGCAAATTAGAATAATAGAAAAATTGGAACAGATAAAACTTTCAAAAATAGAAGAAAAAAATATTTTCTGAAATAAAGAAAAAAATTAACGTGCATGTCAAAAGGAATACCTTCTCCTGGATATATTTATGCCCTAACAATAAGCATTATGGCGTTGCCTGCCGATGCTACTGAGTTCAATATATTCAAGAAGCAAGTCACCTATAGGAAGAAATAAATGAAGTAAAAATGAAACACAATAATCAAGTAGACAAAAAGGACATAGAAGAATTAACATTATAAAGTAATTCACATATGTACATATAAGTGTTTGTGAATGTGTATATAGGTATATATTATATTCTACAAAAAGATATTATGATTTTTCATATATTTTCAAAAATGAAACATTTAAAAACAGCCTATCTCTTCATTTCAATAACCTACCAGTGCTCTCAGGTACATCCTCCCTAGCTGCAGCAAGCTCAGTAAATCTTTTTTCTGTCTTTTTTTTTTTTTTTTTTTTCTGGACTACAAGTATATTTGTCGTGGTCTTTGGTTGTATTTTAACACCTGCCACAGAAAAGTTGTTAAAAAGATTTATGCACATCCTTAATATGGAATACTCTGCAACTTTAATAACATGGACAGATCTCCAAAACATTTTTATATGAAAAAGTAAGTTATAGAGCTGTATTAAAAGTATGTTCCAATTCATATTTAAGAAATAATTGCATATGTAAAAGAATTCATGCAAGTAAATACATTGGAAATGTACTCAAATTTGAATATCAAATTATCCACGGGTGAGAAAAAAGTAGGAAGATTTTAATAAAACTTAGATGTTTTATTCCATATATTTCTGAAATGCCTGGATCTTTCAACAAAAGTATGTTCATATATCCTGTGTATAAAAATCAGAATACATTTTTGAAAGGATTATCTGGAAAAGACCTAAATTGGACATCTGCATGTGCCAACTGCTTTAATGAATTGTTAATTAGCTTGATTATGCAATTTTTCATGATATTGCTTTTTTCAAAAGCAGAGTAAACAATAGTCTATAAGTTCAGAAGGAAAGGGATAATACTTGATACCAAAAGTATTTACCCCTTCTACTGATGGCTGAAAGGGCATATTCTTTTACTTGAAATTTGATCTCATTAAAATGTCTAATGCCCTAAAGTATATAGCACTTTAGGTAATTGTTAATTGTATTTAAAGGTGAATGATTTCAGGCCTCTTTTCTAAGGAAAAAGGAAGACACTAGGAGAGTTTGATATATATATATAAAGAGAGAATATATATATATATATATATATATATATATATATATATATATATTTTTTTTTTTTTTTAAGAAAGGAAGGAAAATCACAAGTCCAGAAATACCAAAGATAAGTGCATGTATTTGATCAAAATACCTAGGGTCTGAATTGCAAGTTAACAATGGGCTATAACGGGCTGGTCTTCTTCATTAAAATATCTGAGAAAGAATGTGAATGTGGTTAAAGGAGAAAAAGGGTCTTGAACTCATTAGCTAATTATACTATTTTCAAATATAAAACTCAATTTGGGGACACCTGGGTGGCTCAGTGGTTAAGCGTCTGTCTTTGGCTCAAGTCATGATCCTGGGGTCCTAGGATCAAGTACCATATCAGGCTCCCCTAGGGAGCCTGCTTTTCCCTCTGCTTACGACTCTGCCTCTCTCTGTGTGTCTCTCATGAATAAATACATTAAATCTTTTTTAAAAAATAAAATAAAACAAAATTTAGATTTGGCATGCTTAAGTCAAAAGAGGAAGAAATATAGAAGAATAGTGATATAAATACTGATGTTTTCATAGACTTCAACAGGACCCTGACACCCAGTCCTTCACTATCACTTTACACATTTCAAATTTCTGATGAATATTCCTCAAACAATTTAGACCCTAAATTTGACAAAGACTGGACACTTAAAATATCTCAGAAACAACTGTACCACTTCACTCTCCAGAACAAAATAATATTATAAAGGTATGATGTTAAATTTAAATCCAACACAGTTGTCTCTGGCTAAAAATCTAGATCAAAAATAATTATGTGCAAGTTTACTTCTAATATAAAACAAAGAGAAAGCCAATCCAGGCTGGACTATCTAAACAAAAATTCATGATAATCATAAGGTAGTGTTACAAGGGGGTATTGTAAAGTAGAATGTAGTTTTTTATGAGAAAATATTTTTATTAATTTCTTCAGGAGGTGGGGGTGTCCATTAAAAACAGAACATTCTTCTCACTAATCTAAACACACTTTAAAAAAATAATAATACATTTGGAGAAATATTAGCATACTTTATGTGCCAAGGAAGGTGAACAGAAAATTTAAGCACTGAATGGGGAGAGTAACAAGATACACACATGAATCAAATCATCTACTGGTATCAGACGACCCATATAAGCTGGATCTTAGGTTTATTTTCCCCTTTATTCAATTTAATCAAGAATGAGATTGCATTTTGAGAATAAAAAAATTAATAAGAATCTATTGAAAAACAAACGGTTTTACTCAGAAGATGTAATTCATGACTGGAAAACAAGAGGGCTCTTTAATATAGTGTCATCACTGCATTTCACAGCCATCCAGGGGAGAACCTCCATCTCTCTTACTGCTCATCTGCTCTTAGTTGACACTACGCATCATGCTCAACTTTATGAGCAAATAATTATTTGTAACTCATTGGCTTTTGGTGACAGGTCACACTGGCTTTATAAAAGAAGTTAATACATTTATTTTTATGTCTCTTGGCCCTGGTTTCATTTCTATGACTTTTTATTTTGATACAATTTTAAACTTACAGTAGTACAAGGAAGTTGCAATTAGTTATGTTCAGATTCAACAACTCTACAATTTATCCAATTGCTTGCTTTACTATTTTAAATACAGAAATACGCATGCACACTTTTCTTTCCCTGTACCATTTGAGAGTTCATTGGAAGTATCTTGCTCTTTTATTCCTATATACATCAGTGTGAATTCTACAAAAGCAAGTCCTTTTACATAACCACAGTACATTTGCCAAAATCAGGAAATATCTAAACCGTCTGTATTCAAATTTGTAATGTCTCAGCAATGACTTTTTTACTTTTCTTTTTCCTGATTAAGGATCCAATTCACATCATGAATTGTGTTTTGTTGACATATCTCCTTAGTCTTTAAATTAGAAGAATTCCTCAGATTTTGTCTTTCTTCATTTGGGGTATTTTAAAAGAATACAGGCCAGTAATTTTATAGAATATCTCTCAATTTATTTTTGTCTCATGTCTCAAGTCTAGATCTGGGTTGTGCATTGGTAAAGGAAATGTCACAGTGCCTTATATTTGGAAACGTGTGTCATTAGTTTTACCCAATATTAGAGAATAAATTTGACTGTTTGGTATAGATGGTATACATGAGATTTTTGTACTGTAACATTACTATTTTTCCATGTGTAATAGTAAGTAATTTGAATGTGAATGTCGCGTATGTTTTAGGACAATGGAAATGTCCAATTTTCACTCACTAATAGCATTCTTTGATTTAATTGTCTTCTTCATGATTATTAATTGGCTTCACATGGTGAAGAACACCTTTCCCTTCATATTTATTTATTCTTTATTCATTTATTTACTACATCAATATGGGATCATACATCATTTATTAGTATTATTGCTGATGCTATCACTTTATTCATTTGTCATTTAATTCATTAGCATTATGTATAATTCCACTGATACTCTCATTTTTATCATTACTGATTTGGGTTATTGATTTCCTTTATTTGGTGAGTGAGAGCCTTTAGAGTTGACACCAATATCCCTTTTATATGTTATTATCTTTCTTTCTTATGAAAGATAATGTTCCATGATTAGCTTACTTTCCTCATTCCAGCCCTGAAATAAGCCAATTCATCAAGGAGCCACAATACTTTTTATTGGTGAATGACATTTAAAAACCGAGATCTGGTCATTAGGTAAGCTCATAATTACACATATGTCCTTACTTCTAGGGTAGCTCAGCAGATGGTGCAAGGATATATATGTTTATTCACACGTGTATATCTATAATTATTTCTCTATATCTGATGTATTATTTATAAATATGTATCTAATATATCTAGATATAGATACATATATGGCTAAGTGTATATAATGTGTGTATATGTAGTTCATACTGATAAATCCAAATCCAACCCAAAAGCACAGGTTCCATTCTTTGTTTTTGTTGTTGTTGTTGCTGTTGTTTTTAAGATTTATTTGTTCATGAGACACACAGAGAATGAGGCAGAGATATAGAGGGAAAAGTAGGCTCCTTGCAGGGAGCCAGACTCGGGACTTGATTCCCAGACCTGGGACCACGCCCTGAGCCTAAGGCAGACGTTTTCTGAATGCAGAAAACTGCATTCAACTGCTAAGTTGCCCAGGCGTCTCCACAGGTTCCATTCTTGCCTTCGATATATATTTTTTATAACTCCTTTCTGATTGAGAAACTTAACTCTCAGAATAATTACTCATTTTCTCAAGCCAAGGATATATAGATAACAGTTTCACTATTATTAATCTATACTCTGCAAAAAACAAATCTGCAAACTGGGATCCAAAATTTACTATGGTCCTTTTGTGTATGTGGCTGATGGTGGTTGAAAAACATGCATTTCCCACTCATTTTCTCTCCTTTCCCCTTTATTCCCTTTCATTATTTTTTATATTTCCCAAATGAATGAAACCACATAACGTTTGTCCTTCTCTGATTGATTTACTTCACTCAGCATAATACGCTCCAGTTCCATCCACGTCGAAGCAAAAGGGTAGTGGAAAGGGAGGTGGGTGGGGGGTAACTGGGTACGGGCACTGAGGGGGGCACTTGACGGGATGAGCACTGGGTGATATGCTATATATTAACAAATTGAACTCCAATAAAAAAAAAAAGAAAAACATGCATTCAGAAAAACGCACGTATCTTAAACGTACAGCTTAGTGAGTTGTGACAAATACACATTTCCAAGTAACTGCCATACCCTTATGAGACATTGAGCTTGGCCATTACCCCAAAAAGTTGTTTGGCACCTTCCCCATACAATCCCCTCTCTCACTGTGCAACATAATTAGTTTTGCCTGCTATGTAAATTCACGTAAACAGAATCATACATTATGTACTATTTTGTCTAACATGTTTTGCTCACCATAATATCTATGAGATCCATACATATTATTGTACTTAATCACTAGTTTTATTTTTATTACTGTGTGGTATTTCTATATAAATATACCACAATTTCTTTTACCCATTCTCCTGTGGATAAATATTTTATACATTTTAAAATTTTAACTATTATAAAGTTCCTATGACATTCTTGAACAGTCTGTGTGATTATTTGTTGTCATTTTTATTAGATAAATATAATCAGTTATGCTGTGTCACATATGTGTTCTTAAACATTACCATGCTATGAAAAATTGGGCAATAAAGAACACAGGACTTATGGGGACAATGAGGTTGGGCCATAACACTCAAAACCTTTGCCAGTGAAACAAACAAAAAGAGAGGAAAACATTATGAAAACATTTCTACATTTTATACACATTTAATGGCTAAAAATACAAATACTACAATAAGTATGGCGTTTTACCCTGAAAACAAAGATGATACTGGTTTGCAGAAGTGAACATTGGAAGATTTGTACCTTGAGATTTGTTTTGGTTTGAATTAGTAAGAAAAGCTATAATACCAGATACAGATAAATGTGGCTCTTAACACATGAATGAACTGTAAAGTATCTAATACACGATTGAATGTATGCATATGTGTATTTATATATTTATACACAGCTTAGTTCAACTGAACCTAGTGAGGTTTTTTTAAGGTTTATTTATTTGAGAGAGAACATGAGCAGGAGGGGGGCACGATAAAGGAGAGTTTGGTTCTCTCACAGAGTCGAAGAATGAAATCTTGAGGACAACAGAGACTGAGCAAAGTGATAGAAGTTTACTAAGCAGAGATACAGAAAGGTTCTCAAAAGTGACAGGGGTCCCCAACAGGATTCCACTGTGTGTTTTTTTTTTATAGGAAACTGACCAGGGAACTTGGTAAATTTCTTGTCAATATCAGAATGGATTTGCAAATTTCATGTCTATAGTTAGAACAAACATGGTGGACTTGTAACAAACAAGATGTTTCTCTGTAAATATCACGAGCACAAACAAGGTGTTCCCTTCTCTCTGGTAAATATCTCCTCCATATCATTTCTCTACCTCTGGGATTTCTGTGATTACTTAGTAGCCATTAAAGGGGGATACTCCTTAACATTTTGGAACTAGGGAGCCAGGTTTATTTTTCTGTTTTTACTCTCTTATCTCTCTTTCCTTGGGATGGATAGGAACCTGACTCTGGAGCCTTTCCCTTATCTTTCCCTGCCTAGATATATCTATGTCTGCCTATGTCTGTCCCTAACTCATTCCCATGTCAGGCACAGAGAAAGGCAGCTTTCCCATGAAGCAGGAAGCCCCATGTGGAGCTCGATCCCTGGACGCCAGATCATGACCTGAGCAGAAGGCAGATGCCCAACTGATTGAGCCATCCACGCACCCCTGAACCTAGTGTTTCTATATTCAATGTTCATGTGGACAAACCTGCATTATACTAGTAAAATACATATTTATACAGTGAATCAAATCTGTACTTTTAAAAGAAGCATTAGAGCAGAACTCTACCTAAAAATGCATTTGCTGAGTGCTAAGTCATATATATGGACAACTTCATAAGAAGCTGTCAAATTGTTTCCCATGCCATTTGTACTGGCTTAGATTCCCACCAGCATTGATTTCATTAATTCTTGCCTTTATTATTTTATTCTTTCTATTTGAGTTTAATTTTCTCTTTTCTTTCCCATTTTTAAGTTGAAAATTTTGGTAATGGATTTTAAAATTAATTAAATGTCATAAATTTCCTTGTAAGTAATGTATTAGTAACTCCCTACATATTGTGATATATTGCATTTTCATTACCATTTAGTAGAAATTTTCTCTAATTTCCTTTTTAATTTTTTGGGTTCATATGTTATTTGTAAGTATGGCATTTAATCTCCAACATTAGAACAGTTACAAATATCTTACTAGTGATACATACTTTGGTTATGGTCATACATCATGTGTATAAGATTTCAGTCTTTTGAAAGATCCTGAGATTTATTTAGGCCCAAAAATATGGATTCTCTTTGTGAAAGTTCCTTTCATGCTAAGTATGTATATTATAAATATTTAGGATGTCATGTTCTATAAATATAGTTAAGACCAAGACAGCTGAAGGTTTGCTCACATCTATAGAATTACTGCCTTTTTGTCCCGTTGTATTACTAACAATTACTCTCTGTCATGTTGGATGATGTATTTTGACCCATCTTCAAGTTCACGACTCCTCTCTTCTGATGTCTCCAATTTACAAGTAGCATCAATCAGTAGATTTTCCATGATCAGTTCTGTTTTCCATTTTGTTCTTTTTTATAACTTTTATTTCTTTTCTAAAATCCCCCATCTGTTTTATCATTATGAGTATTTTCCTTTAAGTCCTTGAACACATTTGTAAAATCTCCTTAGAATCATTTTTTGCTAATTCTAACATCTTTGTCATTTATAATGTTTGTATTCACTGTTTTTTTCTTGATTATGAGTGACATTCTCATCTCTTTTCATGTCCAGTGACATTTGACTGTATATTAGATATTGTTATGATATATTGAGAAGATTATTATACTATAAAAGTGTTTCTTTCCTATCAGTCAGTGAAACAGAATGTTCTCAAATTTCAAACTTTATTCTTGCCAGAGGCAGCAGCTGAAATGTTTGTCCATTTCTTTCAGCCTTTCCACTGTTGCTTTTTTGCCAATAAGTTAGAGCATTCCTTGAATGTTTGAGTGGATGTAGGTGGAGGTTACATACAGATTTTTGGAGAAGTTCTATGGGCCCCTCATTTCCAGCATTTTCCTCCTTACTTTTCATCTGTTCTAGGACCCTTAAAATCCCTCTAAGAGCCATTAAGACTGAAGATTTTGCTTCAGTTCTAGTCCCCATAAGATGTAAATCTATATAATTTAAAGCTTACACATGTACTTCCCTCATCTCAAGTCTCAGCACCCCTCCAACTGCTGTCAGTTTCAGTTACTCTCCAGTGCCTTCAAATATGTGTTGTTCTTATTTTGTTCAGAGTTTCTAACTGTCAAATTTAGGATTCTTACATAAAAGTTAATATACTATTATTGATATCAAATCTTGTCACTGATTAAATTTTAATTTATTAATTTAGTTGATAAGTATCTACTATGTTTCCAGTATGCTTCAGATATTGTTCTGGGCACTATAGATATAAATAATGTAAGACTATAATTTACCTCTTTATATGAGAGGATTCATAGTATAAAATAATCATTCTAATACAGTGTGATATGATGAATTCAGTTAGCATTATGGAAGTACAGAAAAGAGAACTTCTAGGCATATCTCTATCTCGCATCTTTCTCCAAGCCAATAACACATTTCTACTCGAGATAATTCCGTCATAAAATGTCATGAGTATTTATGCATTAATGATTGTAGAGTCTGCTAGCATTGACTTGATCAAGATGGACTCTTGAAATTGTTTAAATACATAAATTTGAGAAGTTTCTACAATGGAGGGTAGGTTTTGTTTTGGAGGGCTTATTAACTAGACATTTAATGCTGTGTGTGGAGGTGATCATCATGGATGTTCCTTGTAACTATTTTAGAAAACACTGCTATTCATAAAAGTAAACAAAATGGGGACTCCTGGGTGGCTCAGCAGTTGAGTGTCTACCTTCAGCTCAGAGTGTGGATCTGGGGTCCAGGATCGAGTCCCACATCAGGCTTCTTGCAGGGAACCTGTTTCTCCCTATGCCTATGTCTCTGCCAATCTCTCTCTCTCTCTCTCTCTCTCTCCCTCTCTCTCTCAAAAATAAATAAATAAAATGATTAAAAGAAGGTAAACGAATGGAAATTACCTAAATGTCCAACAAATATATACCCCTTAAAAAAATCTTAAAAAAAATTTAGGAAACTCTACTTACAACCTAGAGATTGAAAAGATCTTTCTATACCAAGAAATAAAATACATACATTATAAAAATATTTTTATGAAAAAATACATTAAGATTGATAAACCTATAACAGTTTAGAAAAGAATGCAATGCAGGTAAGTAATAAATGACTAAATATCTGTAATGCATAAATAAATGTTGCAAAAATTGTTATAAAAATTTAACAACTGGGAAGACATAAATCAAAAGTATATGGGTAGACAAATCACAGAAGAGCAAAGCCAAATGGCTGGTAAACATAGGAAAATATTACCAGGCTTGGGCTGCCTGGTTAGTTTTGTGTACTATCCTTGCCTAATAGTTTAGGCAAGGATACCTTGCCTAAGGCAAGGATAACCCTGCCTGGTTAGTTTAGTCAGTCAAATATCTGACTTGATTTTAGCTCAGGTCATCATCTTAGCTCTTGAGTTGGAGTTCAGTGTTGGGCTCCCTGCTCAGTGGGGAGCCTGCTTGAGATTCTCTCTCCCTCCCCTTCTGTACCTCCCTACCATCTCTTTCTCAAATAAATAAATAAACAAATCTCTATAAAAAATAAATAAAAGAAGAAGAAAAGAGAGAGAAAAAAAATTCCCAGTCTTTACGGATATCAGAAAAAAAATATGAATTAAATGAAAAAAGACAAAGCCTAATGCTGAAAGGAATCAGAATGAAAGAAGTACTCTCATATACTGTTGTGGAAATTTTGGAAAGTAATCCTACATCTGCTAAAGTTCAAAGGTACATGCCCTTCATTCTAACAATCCAATCTCTAAGATTTGTCTTATAGAAATAAAAAGCACAAGGTGGGAAAAAAAAGCACCATTAGGCAAGGATAGTACACAAATGGGTTATTACGGTACAGGTTATTTTTTTTTTTAATTAAAAGGAATTTGAGATTTTTTTTTCTGTAACTCAAAGCATTCCTTATTGCCATCAGAGTCAGTGATTTAGTAACACTAGCCATGAAACTCTAGATTCAAAGGCTTACTCAGCTGAGTCAGTACGTCAAGAAAACTCAACACATAAAGCAGATAACATCAATGACTTATTGTATAGATTAAAGCCAAGTAGGAGGAAAAGAGCCAAGGCAGCAAACCTCCACCTATTCTACAATAACGTGGAGATAGCTGTGAGGTGCTCTATTGAAATCCAATATCCAATCTGATCCCCCCTCTAAATTAGCTTAAACTGATTTCTTCTGTATCTCTAGTGTCTTTAGTATACCTTAAACTCCTCTTAAGTAAGGGCTAAGTTCTCCTCCTCATTTAGGACCTATCACAGTGCTTGATGCTGTATGTGATAAAAAACGTAGATTGTTTTTTGAGCTGAGTAACTTTGTAGTACACGTTACTGTCTGAGATACTCAGCTTAAAAAGGTTTGGTACTTTTTAAAACTATGTAATAAAAATTGTCAATTTTAGCATGAGCTGTTCAGATACACTTAGGCATCTCAATGTAGACAACTGTCTACAACTTGAGATCAACAGGAATAAAACATCATAAATCTTTGTGAAACTATACAAGAACATACTCAATAAAGTTCTGTGTTTTTTTTTTAATCACAAAAACATTTTTTTTTACTGTTGTCCAAACAGTCTAATTTTTTGGTATTTTGCCCCATCATTAGGTCAATGAAGAATAACAATATTTAAAAGATGCAGTCCTTTGGAAAGGCTTCACACAAAAAAAGCATTAAATAAAAAGGCCTTAGCCAAACATACTGACAAGATTATAATAGCTCTCATAATCTAACTTGCATTTACTCTGTAATTACCCAGGAAAAGGTGCAGAAGTATAATTCACTGATGTCGCAGAATAGCAAACAAAAAGATACATGATAAAAACTGTGAACTAGGAGATAGAATTAGTCACTGCTATTCTTGCTCTTTCTGATGCCACCAACACTATTGAAAGAAAAGGCAAAATGCCGTTCACAGCTTCATTCTTCAAATGCCCTTTCCAGTAATGCCTTTCCCTTACCTGCTCTGTGAAACAATTGTTCTTCTCTCCCTAATAGGATAAGAAAACGTATGTGGATTCTTTGTAAACCATAGGCAGCCTTAGCACACATACCCAAACACAGAAAAAAAACCCCTGAAATTTCAGTAGCACCATTGCAATGCTTTGCAGTGCAAGACAAAACTTTGAGAAAAACAGAGAAAATTTAGATTAACTGCTGATCTTCTACTTTAGAATAATCGATGATTGCAAATTAAACCATCACTCATAAAAGTTCTTATTCTTTCCCAATTGTATTATCACATATTGAGTTTCAGTTAATCACTAATTCTGGAAAATATAAAGAAGTTTCAGTGAATAGCTTTTTGCTAGCTTTCCTACTTAAACTGTGTTCAAAAATTTTAATTAAAAATTCAATTTAATTTTCAAATATTTCAAACTTTCAGAAATGTAATATAAGATACTAATTTGGACTCTGAATTTGTTGTTTTATTTATAAAATAAGAGAAATAATAATCCATCATAGGATTTTTATAAATAATGAATGAGATTGTGTTATAAAATATCTAACTCAGTTTTAAACCATAGTAATTAATCATCAAGTTTTGATCCCCTTTATAAAATAACTCAGGTAGTCTGTTTGCAATACTATAATGAATATGGTAATCAAAATAGTAGATTTTAAAAATAGTATTACAAATACAAAACCTACACAGGTTGGACATAGAAATATTAATAAGAATAAGTTTCTGAACCACTGAAATCTGGAAGTATGTAATATAAGTATACAAAGAATAAGAATGAAATCCACATTATTCTCCATGATCATTTATTTTAGGCTCGCACTCCAAGTAGTAGGTACTCTTCCACTTAAAAGGGAAAATAATGCTGATATTCTTATTGCACAAGGGCAGAAGGCACAAGGGCAGAAAATAAAGGCAACTGGCTAAAACCCAAGCATTTAGATTAGAGCATAGATGATTTTTTACTAAATATACACCACCAAGCCCTCTCTCTCTCTACATCAGAATATCTAATAATGGAAGGGGGAAAGAAGAAAGACAAAAAAAGTTACAGCTCTACAGATGACTGGATGGCTCAGTCAATTAAGTGTATGACTCTTGATCTCTGCTCAGATTATAATCTCCGGGTCATGATCCAGCCCCATATTGAGCTCCACACTGGGCATGGAACCTGACCCCTCTGCTCCCTCCCCTCCCACCTCTCTCTGCTTGGTTTCTCTTTCTCTCTCTGAAACAAAACAAAACAAAACAAAAAAGTTACAGCTTTTTGTTTTGTGTATTGAGATTCTCTAGGGTTCCAACAACAACAACAAAAAATCCAGATATGCTTGATAAAATTAACTAAACAATTAATGGGGAATCTTTATGGCATTTATAATATATCATATATTCATAACTTTTCTGAGATATATATTCATAGAAAAATATAATGAAAGCTATGAACTCTCTCAAAAAAGGAAAAAAATCATATAGGTTCTGTGGAATTCATAGATCCTTTAAAGATTTTATTTATTTATTCATGAGAGACACATACAGAGAGAGAGAGAGAGAGAGAGAGAGAGAGAGGCAGAGACACTGGCAGAGGGAGAAGCAGGCTCCATGCAGGAAGCCTGATGTGGGACTGCATCCCAGGTCTCCAGGATCAGGCCCTGGGCCAAAGGTGGCACTAAACTACTGAGCCACCCAGGCTGCCCTCATAGATCCTTTAAAATTCATCCAAAGACTCTTTCTTATTCTATGGTCCTTGGTTATGAGTTCTTGATTTATACAAAGTAGTTTAAAAATTGATGTCATCACAGGAACAAAAGATTTATTTCAAATTCCCCTAATTCTCACATCTGAGGTCCCTGAAATACAGATTTTTATATCATTTTCCATTTTAAAAAATCACATCAAGGGATCCCTGGGTGGCGCAGCGGTTTAGCACCTGCCTTTGGCCCAGGGCACGGTCCTGGAGACCCGGGATCGAATCCCACGTCGGGCTCCTGGAGCATGGAGCCTGCTTCTCCCTCTGCCTATGTCTCTGCCTCTCTCTCTCTCTCTGTGTGTGTGTGACTATCATAAAAAAAAAAATCACATCAATGCTCTAAATAAGAATCAAAAGTTTCTAAATATTTTCTTGTTGACTGAATAAATGAATAAATTAATACATATATAATTCTTTTTTTTCTTTTAAGTAGTTTTTTTAGTAATCTTTACACCCAATATAGGGCTCCAACTCAAAACCCTGAGATTAAGAGTTGCATGCTCCTCTAACTGAGCCAGCCAGATTCCCCACATAATTCTATTTTTATTATTTCAAGGTTCAAGTAATTGTCTTATTCTATGGATTATAACAAAAACTTAAAATTACTATCGACATCAACACTTTAAAAGGAATAGCAATGGGACATTGTGACTTTTATCAAATGTGTTTTTTGTGACATTTGAGTGAATACATAAGAGACAACCAAACACTTCCTGCAGATAGTGATACAAGGACGTGACATTTCTTATAGACAGTGGTAGTGTGAGCATAATGTGACATAAACAGAGGAAGAACATTTGATTTTCACAGTACAAGAGAATGAGTCCAGGCTAAAACCAACTAAAAGCATTTTCCTAGCTTTGCTTGGTATGATACTCAACAATTCTTTAGTGGAAAGGAATTAGAAGTCTGTACCAGAACCCCACCGTATACACAGACATATAAACACAGATATAGGTACTAACACAGCCCTTCACGTATACTTGCTCACATACACACACATTCATTTACATGATTATGCCAAAGCCTATTAAAAGCTATTCTTTCATTTCTCCTGGGAATTATTTGTAAAAGAGAAAACTACCTGGAGGATGTAAGAAGAGCTACAGGATAAATGCATCTTGGAGGAAAAGAGGGCACTAAGATAAACCTGTGAAAGAAAAATAAATAAAGTGCAAGGAAAACTGGGCCTCGATGCACACTTCTATGCTTACCAAAAAAGATAGAACTATGTCTACAGGGAATGGTAGCATCTGGATAGGGAGGTTATGTAAGCAATGCTGATAACACTGTACACTGAGAAAGGGCTTATAAGATACCTGTCTGGAATATGCAAGTATTTAAATAAATATTATCCAAAGTTCTTTGTATCTTAAGCATCCAAACTACAGTTTGTTTCTGAATACAAAGGTTCCCAAAGGATACTCCTAATAGGCAAGTGCTGTGACAGAAGTTAATACTTCCATGAAAAAAAGTTCTAGAGAGGCACCTGGGTGAAAGTAAGTTAAGTATCCCACTCCCCCTGGTTTTGGCTCAGGTCATGATCTCATAGTCATGAGACTGAGCCCCACATCAGGCTCCACACTCAGCATGGAGTCCGTTTGAGATTCTCTCTCCCTTGCTCTCTGCCTTTCCCACTTGTGCTCACTTTCTCTCTGAAACAAATAAATAAATCCTTAAAAAAAAATACAAGATGGCTTGAGACATTCTGTTGTGGAACTAGAAACAAAACAGAACAACACAGGCTTTTAGTATGTACAAGAAAAAAATAAATTATATCCCATCAATATGAAAGAGGAAGACCTTGAAAAGTGTCTAGCAGATGAGGAATACTAAATGCAAAATGTATGCAATTTACCATATTTATATTCTTTAAGTAAAATATTTTTATAAAATAAAAATCATTTTATACATTATTATCCTCTTGGCCCTAAACTTCCCATATAGTTCTAAGTTCTTTGATCCCCAATTTTACCATCACCAGTACTTGGAGTAGAGGCTAGGGAAAGGATTGCTATTAACAATTAATTAATTGGTCTGGATCAATATCATCTGGCTATTTATTTCAAGATTCTGGAGCTTAAGATGGAAATTATATATTTCCAACGCATATATTCAATGCATTGATTGGCTCTCTAGTTCAAGCAAAAAAGGAATGAAAGTCCATGGAGGAGAGGGTATACAAGCTCTCAAGAGGTCAAAAATTGGAAGTTACAGGTAAGCCACACTGCAGAACTGCTGGCAGGTATGTTTCCAAGGCCCTTTGGCAAAAGGATCACATCATGTTTCATAGCCACTGAAACCAGATCATGACCCCTGTGCAACCATCAGCCTGCTGTACCTAAAACTTGACACCTCCTCAACTTTGCTTACAGACAGCAGCAATGCAGATTCCATATTGCATTTCTTGATGCTCAGGTGAGCCTGAACTCAGTTGTGCATGATGCATTGACTCTCCATAATAACCCCTGTTCCCAGCTGTGAATCTGGGTAGATGAGGACTGTCTCCTGATGTAGGGAATTAACAAAACAGAGAGTTTTGTTAATGTCATGCCAAAACATGACAAATACCCCCCTGAGCTCACTTAACAAGACACTACTCACAAGCCTTAGTTCTGCTCAGATTCTCTACAAGGTATTTTGTAGGACCAAACATAAGCCACACTAGAAAGAAGAAGTCCTTACTGGTGTGACTTAACTCTTTTCTTGGCAGCATCTTCATTACCTGCTGTGACAAAGGCTCTTTCCCTCTGTGTTGAAACACACTTATTTCTCCCTCTACAATTAATCAACAAATAAATTAGTAAATAATTCTTCATTTGACTAATCTTCAACTCCAAGCTACCTTTCTGTTATTTTCTGCATCTCCTTCACCAATTGTATTTTTTTTTCATTCTACTGTGTTTTTTTTTTTTCATGTTCCCCTTTCTAAGAGTTCCTTGGCTCCTGCCCCCATGATCTCATAGTAGCTGCATTCCTGAAAATCACAAATGACCAGTTTCTCATTGAGTCTTGTGGTATTTAGGGCCCACATTCCCCTTGATTCCTCTGAATTACATGGCATCATAATTATCTTCTGAAGCTCCTCTTGTACTCCTTTTCCTGAACTCTTCCTATTTTCCCCACTTGATCTCTGTCATTTACTTTGTATCCTTTATTATTTCATCTCTGATGGCAGCTGCTAAAACTCAGTGGTCAAGCCTCTCTTCCTCTTTATTATCTTCCTGAATGAGATCACTGTTTCACATTCATCTATTTGTCCACTCCCTCATTTATTCAACATATATTAATTGGCTGCCTGCTGGATCGGAGGCATTCTGCTAGGCCTGATGTTAAAAAGGTGAATAAGATGCAGGCTCTGCCCTTCAAGAACTCAGAGTCTTTTAGGAAAATCACTTGACAGAGATACATGTTATAAGACAGAATGGAAAGCATATGGATAAAGCTATGAGCAGTTGGGAATTATCTAGGAGAAGGGTGAAGGGAATGTAGCCCAAAGCAAGAGTGGACACCCTGGAAAAAAATGACAATCACTTTCATAAGGATGTTTTGCACCTGTGCATCTCCATCTCTGCCATTCTGCAATTTAGCTCTACCTTTCTGCCTTCCACTGTACACCCAACCCTCAATGTCTTTGAAGAAATTATGTTTAAACCAAACTTTTCTGGGTGCTTGAGTGTCTCAGCTGATTAGGCATCAGACTCTTGATTCTGGCTCAGGTCGTATCTCTGAGTCAGGTCCTAAGATCTGCTGACCTCAGTGTGGAGCTCCATGCTCAGCAAGGTCTGCTACTCTCCTTCTGCCCCTCCCCACTGCTCACATTCACATGTGTGTGGGCTATCACTCTCTCTTGAATAAATAAATAAATCATTAAGAAAAAACGTTTCATAGCCACTCCTATATTTATCACCGCCCCCCCCCAGTTTTATAGTTATGGTGGTAGCATCAATGTTTATTTGTCCAGAGTAGCTCTAAACCTGAATCATTGTGGACTTCTTTCTCTGCCTCCCTCTTGATATCTGTTCTTTAATCAAATTCTGCTGATTGATTTTTTAAAAAAATAAGTGGTAGGACCAGGTAATAGTTAACAGCATAGGCTGAGTTAAAAAAAAAAAAAAAGTCACAAGTGCACAGCCATAGGTAGAATATTTTTGTGTCTCAGCTTCCTCTTCTTTAAAATGGGGATAATGGTTCTTACATCACAGGGTTGTAAAATTAAATGAGGTGATTTCTGGGAACATATCAAGCATTAATCGTATGTCATCTACTGTTACTCATAATTTCTGTGTTGTTTATTTTTACTTTTTCATTCCTACTATCTTAACCCTGGCTTTAAATTTAAAGTATTCACATATGCATAATCATATCATTGAATGAATTGAACTCAATAGGGTAAGCTCACAAAGTCACTTGATTATTTTTTCCCACTGTAATAATCATAAGCCCAAGCTCTTATTTAATTTGAAACCTTTCCTACCGCTAATTTGATAGCCTTCAAAACTGTAAACCTATGGAATAGAAAGGTGAAGTATGGTGGACATAACTGTTCTTCATCATGCTTCAATGTCAGCTCTTCCCTTCACCCTTAAATTGTTATTGTCATCCCTTCAAGGGTTAGACGTAAGGGAAGAAAGAATTAGGGGTTACTAGGTAGTGGTATAATGCTTGATTCCTCTGGTTTGAAAGAGGTCATTCAAAACTGACACTACATCTCTGGGTTTTTTTAGCTTTTCTGCAGTGCCTTTGATGTAAACAGCTAGCTCCTCTGGGAATCATTCCAACTCCCTCCTTCAGTTTTTAGGCCTCAGGCAGTAGTGCTCTTGTGCCCGGTCACCTCCTCCTTCTTACCCAGGCTTTAGGCAATCTCAGTCAATGCCCTTCCACAGGTCCACATGGCTCAGGAGGAACTCCTGCATCTTTTCCCCACACCCTATTTTGGGATCAATTCCAACACACATTGGATCAACCTCTCTCTCCTATATTCTATTTCCCTCCTCCTCCTTCCCCTCTTTCTTTCAAAACTCTACCATCTCAGGTTGATTGCCACAATTTCTCATCTTAAGATTTCTCAGCTATGTGCAAAAACATTCCTTTGTATCCCTCAAACCCCAAATGGGAAGTATTAAGCTCTTCAAAATATCCCTGTGAAGCTTTTCGTGTGGATTTACGGTAAATGGAAACAATTTAAAGACGAAAATCTTCCAAGGCCTAAAGACCCATCCAAAGGAATCCTATGCATTAGCTCCATTGCCCTCCTGACCAGTCCCTAGTCCTATTCTATCCATCCCTGAGAGAGGCGATGAGCCTCACAAGGCAGTTTGGCAAGAGCTCCTCGACAACAGCTACAAACAAGTCTTGCGGTCACTAGGCACCCATTATTCTCAGTCTTAGGACCTTATGCCAAAAGTGAGACAGAAAGGACTCCATTTTAATATCCCATTATACCTGCATTAGTATATACTTCATGAAACTCATCTGTCTGTAATCCACCTCCCCCCCATCAATCAGCTAGGTCCCCCTCAAGCAGTGCTTTTATAAAGCTCCCTGCTTAAAAACTCCCAGTGAGTCTCCCTACCCAGGGAGGAATTCTCTACTTCTATTTGGTCTACAAACTTCTCATGCTTGGCTCTTCTTTAGCACTTAAAAATAGGAGCCTTTCCCAAGTGGCTCTTGAATCATTACCATTACTTTTTAATAACTAAGAGAGAACAATCTATTAACAATTAATTAGAGTAAATGAAAGGGGACTCTCCCTGTGTAGATGAAAGCAAACTGTTCGTGTTTAGGGAAGACTTGCTAAAGCACTTCAAACTGTAAGATAGGCAATCAAAAAGCGGTGGAAATATTTCTGTCAAACTGTGACCAGAAATGATTAAGAACTTTTCTCCAGATTTAAAGTGCAAATAAGGGGCAGAAATCAGTCCTGAATAAATTAATACATATGTATTAATGTATGTATGTATGTATGTATGTATGTATGTATATGTGTGTGTGTATAGAGAGGGACATATATATTCTTACTCATAAAAATAAAAGATCCCAGAAAAAAAAAATAAAAAAAAATAAAAAATAAAAAGAAAAGATCTATTGTAGCATGTCTACAGATTAGAAAACTGGTATAATAAATAATTTAGCCTACTTGCTCATTTTATTTTTTTAAAGGTTTTATTTATTTATTCATGAGAGACACAGAGGGGCAGAGACACAGGCAGAGGGAGAAGCAGGCTCCATGCAGGGAGCTCCATTCCATCCTGGGTCTCCAGGATCACACCCTGGGCTGAAGGCGGCGCTAAACCGCTGAGCCACCTGGGCTGCCCCTACTTTCTCATTTTAAAAGAATATTGTCATTTATTTTTCTTCCAGACACCAATTATTTACACTTAATGGAAAGCATGATACAAATGATGTATTTTGAATACAGTCTATACAGAGAATGTTTTACTAATAAGGAATAATATGTTAAAGTGTTTAAGAACTAAAGAATTAAGAACAATTTTAATCAATTCATAGATTTCAAATTAGGCAAAACAGAGTTGCTCAAGACTTTTAATTCAATCCATGGGCTTCTAAATTACCTGATGGGAGGAGATTGACAGAAGGGAAAAACAGAGAAAGAGAGAAAGAGAAAAAAAGTGTCCTATATGCTCGATTCCAATAAAACCTAAAAATGCAAAAGTCTGAAGTTAGCTAGAAACAGATGAATTGTGATTCTTATTTTTGATGAGTCATAATATTCAAGAGAAAGGGTGTCTGAATATAGAATGAGGTTGTTCTAATTTCTTGATATTATCCTAGAGGCCTTTTAATATATTACTTATATCTTTTTTTTTCCACTTGAAGAAAGAAATGATCTGACCTCTAAGAGGCACATTTTCAATAAATTCCATAAAACAGCAGGAGAGAATGCAGATTGAAAATGCAGTTCCAGCATCTTGCACTTTAAAAAGCTTTTAAAGCCTGTCTCATGCATTTATCTTTTAACAAAGATGAATGCACAAGACACCTCGTGTTCTACCCTGCTTGGTAAGCCAGTGATAATGTTAAATCAATGGCACAATGATCAAAAATGAGAATGGGATCAATATTCTGATCAATTGAATTGCCTTAGATATTAAAAAGTAATTATTCCAGAACAAGTCTGCATTGGCAAAAATAAGAGTATGTCTGCCTTGTCTAATAACTTTCACTTTAAATATTGACAAACTCGGTTCACAAATAAAATAACAAATTTTGGGGAATTGTATTGAGCACAAAGTTAGCAGAAAATGTGTCTGGGTACAGATAAAAATACAATTATATCCTTTCACACTTACCTCTGTAAGGGGAGATATCCCCCCCCCCAAATAGAAGCGATTCTCACTTATTATTATATTTTGTAATAAAATGCAGGCATTTGGGTAGAAAAAAAAGGAAATAGGCAGAGGTCCAACTCTCAGGGCCAGACATAAATCAGAACTGCTAGGCGGCCATCACAATGCATCGATTTATAGCTGCAGGTGAGTGGCACGGTAGGTAGAATTAGAATTGGTCCCTGACCTTAAGGAACTTACATTCTGGTTAGAAAGCCAAACCTAAACATATGAAACAATGTGAGAAGACTTACGAGCAAAATAATGTAATGAAAGCTAACTTTTATTGGCAGAGTACAATGAGCCAGATACAGCTGTAAGCACTTCGTATATTGCAGTGAATTCTGTTGGTGTGCTGCCCGGAGCTGCCTTAGTGGCTCTGTTCACCCCACACCCAACTGCCATATATGCCTTAGCTGCAGACTGCTCAAAGCTGACCTATTCTTCTAAACATTACCCTCTACAGAAAGGAGCCTGGGAGTTTATGCACCTCCACCTTCCTGGACCAAGCAGCAGCCAACAACTAACACAGGGATCTACAAAAGGCCAATTCTCACCTCCGGTAGAACCAGATCTGTGGTATAATTTGTGGTACACCACCCCCAGTGGGATCAGACTGCTGCTGAGAGTACCTCTCCGCTTAGCTTCCTCCCCAACATTCCACCCCGACCCATTCCTCCTTTCCTCTCTTTCCTTTTTTGGGATCCTTCTCGCAATAAACCATTTGTACAATAAGCACTGCCTCAAGCTCTACTTCTAGGGAATGAAAGCTAACTAAGACCATATATGAACTCATTAAATATCTGCCACTACCTTATGGGGAAATTACTACTATAATACCCATTTCTCAAATGAAAACTGATGCTGAGATAGGTTAAAAGCATGAACAAGGTCACTCAGCTCATAAATGGTAAATCTTGGCTTTGATCGCAGGCACTGCTAGTGTGACACAGCATGCTCTGAACCTCTATACTCCACTGCCGTGAATGTTTGCCAAGTGAAGGTGTCACTACAGGTGGTGGAAAGAATGCAAGATTTAAAATAAGGAGATTGATTTTAATGTGAGTTCTTTAAGTTCCTAGCCTTGTGATTTTGAGTTAGTCACTTAATATTACAGTACATATTTGTAAAATAAGAATCGTAATATAAAATTAGAGGAAGAATGAGATGAGATCAAACATGTGAAATATCTGGCCTAGAGTTGGCCTTCAAGAATGTTAATAAAATTTTGAATTTGAGAACACCAGCATTCCTTTGAGAGTATGCAGCACTTTACAACTTGTAAAATGTTTTATTTGATCATCTCTTTAGCCTTCACAATAGCCTTGTGATAAAAATATTATTGGATATATTTTATTGATTGTAAAAAAAATCAAAGCTGGAGAAACTCAAGAAGTTAGTGATAGAACCAGAACTCAAATTTTAGATATCTACTGCAATTGCAGCATTTTTATCTTTATTACACAGCTACTTAAAATAATAAAGTATAATTTGAGGATACTCTAGTGATTACTAGCAAATCTCTTGCCCCTCTTATCTTTTGAGGAAAATACCAATGCTTTGAAAATAGATGATGGAAGGAAAGAGGCACATGGAAACTTTAGTAATAATAAACCGGTTTAGGTGAGAAACAGGAAAACTAAGAATGGAGTAACAGAATGAGGGATTAAAGGAGTGGGATGGAAAACTTTTCAAAGGTCAAATTTATAGCATTTGTTGACTGGCCAACTGCGCAAAGATGAGAAAGAGGAGAAAGTCAAAGGTAATTTGTCAAACGTTTCGTTTTCACAACATACTGCTTAAGAAAAGGCCCAACTCCAAAACTTGTCCTGTTTCAAATCCCAGCTCTACCAGTTAATTGCCAGCTAAATAAACTTGGGCAAGTTCGTTTTGCTGCTTCTGTTAGCTCATATATATTGTGGGGTGAATCATACTAACTATCCCCTAGGATTGCTGTAAGCATTAAATGAGTATCTACAAATGTAATTGTTGTAGAGAGGTGCTCAGAAAACATTCCACTATTAAAGCACACTGACATGAAGCAAAAAATTAAAAAAAATTTAAAAAAATAAAAAAGGCAGGAAGACATGATTTACAAGAGGAAGCAAGAGATTTGCATGCAAGGCTGATACTATTAGAAGATTTGGGTTTGTCTCCTGGCATTAACCTTTTAGTTTTGGATTTTTTTTTTTATCATTCCTTTGCTTCATTTTTATGATTGCTCAAAAAGGAGAGATACTATTTTTTTTAGATCCCTTATCAACATGCCATACAGATAAGTCACCATCAATAAGAATAACTAAGTCTCCCATTCATATACTAGTCCATCGGGCACATGTGCCCATAACCTCAGGAACTCACACATTCAAGCTTTCCCCCCCAGAATAGCCCCATTTCCTATGGCCAAAAGCACTGTGAATGAACTAAAGTGGCTGACCAATGGAAAAAAAGAATGGGAAGTATGATATTTAATGTTATTACAGAAAAAAAAATTTAGAGTCATTGAAAAAATCCAAGTCAGTCAGAAATATCTCAGTAACATACAATTTTAAATAAAAACAAACAAAAAGCACACTTTTTTTATGGCCAGCAATGTTCTTTTCTAATGATACAATAAGATCAGTAGGTCACAGGCCCTCTGCATCTGTACTAGTCTCCATTATCTATAACTGATTCTCAATAACACCTTAAGACAAAAGATCATCCTTTCTGAAACTCAAGATTAATTAACAAGCTATATGTCTCCACACATCCACCCTCATTTCCAATATTCTATTAGATGAGCTACTATTGATCCTTAATTTTTAATACAATTTTACTTTTATTTTTTTTTCAATTTGATTTTTAGAATAGTTTTTGTTTCACAGTGAAACTAAGTAGCAGAACATACAGACATATGTCCTCTGTACTCACACACATATAAGCTTCCCCATTGTCAACAACATCCCTTACCAGAGTGGCACATTTGTAACTGATGAACCTACAATGACACATTTTTATCACTCACAGTTCTTAGCATCATAGTCCACTCTATGGAGTAGATCCATGTTATGTTTATACTACACTACAGTATTATATATGATAATATATAACCACTATACTACAGTATTATATATTATAATATATACATAATTATATAATATATTTATAATTATATTTATAATTATATTATAAACATTATGTTTATAATATACTATAACATACTATAGTATCTACCACTATAGTACCATGCAGAGTAGTTGCATTGCCCTAAAAATCCTCTGTTCTCTGGATCCTTTATTTTTCTATTTTCATTTTAGTCAGAGTTACTACAGCTGTTCCAGGGAAACTTCTCCCAGAACACATCAAACAAGTTTTAAAAATAATATACTTAAGGTAAAGCTAAAGTATGATCAAGTAAAACTCATATTCTAATTTGGATGTGGGGACATGGTAAAAAATATATATTCTTCATATCTTCTCTAATTTAATATAAATTAATTAAATTTAGCAAAAATATAGTGAACTTCATGTATCACATTGATGACAAAATCTTTTCACCATGTTTTAGGTAGAAAAATTTTGCTTAGGCATCAAACTCCAAACCTTAATCAAGGCTTTATGTTTCTATAAGATGCCAAAGGAAATTTCAATCAGATATTCAGTAGTAATTAAAAAGGGAACCTGTTAGAAGACTGATTACTCAAGTGAGACACTGGGAAAGAAAATACTACAACACATGATATTGTGAACTCTTATTTGGTACTTGACAATAGCATCCCTACCTCCAAAGTTGTAACAAACAAAAATGTCTCCAGACATTGCCAAATATTTCCTGAGGGACAAAATTGCTCTTGGTTTAGAATCACTGAAAATAAAAAATACAAATATTAATTTTTCCAATCCCTCTCCTAGTTTGGGGATGAACAGGTAACCCAAATGTAACTAATCAGATAAAGCAAAATACAATTTAAAAAGTTCTAGAAATGATTGTCCTCCTTAAGGAAAGCCCCCCCCCCCTTTTTTTTTCCTGGCTTGGAAAGCTGTCTTGCTTAGAGTTGAGGCATTTTCTTTGGAAAATGAGAGAGAAGTCAAAAGCTGACCTGGCATGCTGATCCAGAGCTCCAGTGCTCAAAACCAGCATTTACCTATGTACAGACTTCTTGCCATGAGAAAAAAGTTTTAAGCAGTCTTAGATGTTATAAAAAAAATTACCATGACTGCACATTTTAGCCATGTGCTAAATGTTTTCATAATTTTTAAATGTGAGTACTGTTGGCGAATTACAGGAATTGTTGAGAGAATTAAAAAAGGATAATGTGCATGAGAAAGTGTGTATGGCACATAGTAGGTGTTCAGTAAATGCTGTTGTCATTTGACATGGCATCAATTGACAAATAATGGATACCCTTTTAATTCATCCTCATTCTCTCTCAAATGATATTCCAGAATGGAGTTCCCAAGATACTCTAGACTGAACAAACTCCTGAAATGACAGTTCTTAATTGGAGTCCAAAGATAGCCTCCAAAGGATTTATGGGCTTCCTAAATTTATAGTCCAAAAATATGAATTGTCTACATACAGGAAACAGGAGTTCATTGCTTTCCATCAATTTTTCAAGGGGTTCAAAAAGGGTTGACTTAAAAATATATTGATAATCAACACTTAGAAGCTTCTTGGGCTGATACAATTACTGTAGGTAGTTAATTTAGATCTTCTGCTTTCGAGGAAAAAGAAGTTTCAAAAAGTTCAGTGTGAAAAGAGAACATGTTCATTAATGAACTTACAACCTGGATGGCCTTATGGAAAGAAGGCAGCCTGTACAAACACAGGAACGCTGTTAGACTTCAAATTAATATAGAAAACACTTCTTCAAGAACTTCTCAAATACTGAGTGCCAATGAAGAGTACCTTTCTTTAATGAATCTTGATTCCTGACTAAAAGGAAAAACTGAAAGGTGAATATAAGACTTTTTCCTCCCCAAAAGTGTGTATTTGAGCCTCCCTGGAAAATACAAGATACACATTTATGTTGAGAATATTTGATTCCATAATATAAGAACAAATCTAACTTGGATTGAATTTTCCAGAAAAGAGCCATGCTTTCCTGCCTAATGCACCCATTTTTCTGCCCTGATTAGTATAGATCTAAGGATTTAAAAAAACTGATCACAAGCTTTAGGTATTCTTCAAAATATTATGAATAACTAATTTTAAAATAAAGTTTTCCCCTGAAGAGCAAATCATTCTTCCTTTTATAAATCTTTCTTTGGAAAAAAACATACTTATCTTCGGAAGAAACTGTGAAAAGAAATGATCACAATTAGAGAAAGACAAAGAAGATCCTCTCTATGGGACAGGACAGTGAAGAAAAAAGCAAGTGATCGATCGTGGGAAATGAATCCAATTTTGTGGAGCACCTGTGAATTAACGGTCCTGTTGCAGCAAATGATACCTTGATAGGGTTAATTTACCTTACAGAGATAAGAAAGTCACTTCCAGAAAATACTTTATGCACCAATGCTAAAATAAATGAACGTGATTTACGCATGAAATTAAATATATTCAGTGATATATTATTATTAAAAAGTACCAATTTGAAAACCTAAGTAGAATATCAGAAACTTCCATGTTATTTCTCAGAATTTGATCTAGTTAGCTGGCATTTACCTTTGCTACACACTGCATTGCCTTAAACAATGAAACGGCCTGTTCCCTGCACCATTTCCCTGAATGAGACTTGTAAAAATCCCCATAATATCACTGAAGGTCATTGTCAAGTATCAGAGATTCTAAGTTTTTTTTTTTTTTTTTAGATCTGCAAGCAGAGATACCTCAGGAATATTAACCAACTCAGCCCTTCAACAACAATTATCCTTATTAAATAAAATCTGTATCAGCTGAATCTTAGCACAAAAGAAATTAGAACTGCTATGGCAAATCTGCAGTGTAAATCCATGGAAGTAACTGATTTCCGCAAGAGAATATTAATCAAGAAAAGTTTTAACTTTATCAACTGCACTAATGAAAAGACATTTTCTGTTACATATCACACAAAGCCTGATGGGGTGAAGGAGTGCAAGCCTTAAGCCTCTAGATTTTAGCTGATGTATTACTTCTCCAAGTTCACAATGCTTTTGAAGTGCCTCAGATCTTAAATCAAGGAACTTGCACTACAAAGAAGAGAGCCGCAGTGAAATTAACTTTTTCCTATCCTTGTATATGGTATTATTTTTCTTGTCTTAGCCCCTTAACATGAAAGATGTAGAATACTAAGACAGGCAGACATTTATATAAAGACCTGAATGGCTAATTTAGTGAGCAAATAAATCTGAGACACAAATCTCCCTGCCCCTTAACCCATCATCAGCAATTCCAATCAAGCTAGTCTGTTCCTAAACTGGAATCTCATTGCAGTTGCAACCTTTTTTTTTTTTTTTTTTGCAAGTTACATTATTTTCTTTAATGCAGATTAAACAGCAAAACAAGCATATTGTCAAAATTCCATTTTAAAATGAATCAAAAGTGTCTTGCTCTGAATCTCTAAGCACCAGGCCCTACATCTGTGAAGTGGAAATCCTACTAGTCCCTACCTGGTAGGCTTAGTGTGTTTATTAAATGAGACAATGTATATAAATCAGCATACAGTGCCTGACATAAAGCAAATGCATAATACACATTAGTTCATGTTATTTTCTTGCACAGAACTTTTGAGGGGTAATCTGATTATCTTCACAATTTCCCACTGTGATCACAGTTTTTATTTACATGCTGTGAAAAATAAACTAATCAATGGGAAGAGGAAATAAGTTGTAGCTATATATGTTTACTGAAATACATTTTGTCTGTTATAAAGTTCAGAGAAAGAGGGATACCTGGGTGGTTTGGGGTTGAATGTCTGCCTTGGGCTCAGGGTGGGATCCCAGAGTTCTGGGATCAAGTTCTGGGATGAAGTCCTGAGCCCTGCATCAGGCTCCCTGCAGAAAGCCTGCTTCTCCCTCTGCCTGGATCTCTGCTTCTCTCTGTGTGTCTGTCATGAATAAATAAATAAAACCTTTAAAAAAAAAAGTTCACAGAAAGATAAATTCAAAAAGTGTTACGGTATTTCTTCTTTGCTTCTCATGCCCTGGATGGCAAAACAGGTATGATATTAAGGGCTTGTCTATGCTAGGGCAGGCAAAATTTTCTTACTGCATCTCTTTCTGTGTCACACCCAACTACTGGTTAAGGGGAGGATTTGGCTTGCGATTGGCAAATAAAAGTTCTGATATTTTGGGGAGTTTTCTGGAAAGCCATGAGAAGCAATATAGGTTTGGTAAAAACAAGTTAGTAAATAGAGGACAATGCCAGGGCAGTCAGTGAAGGGAATTTTAAAAAAAGAGAAAGAGAGGGAGAGAAATAGGACAAAGAGGGCATGGGGGAACCCAGACACAAGTGTTCAACACATTTAAAAAACATTTATTATGTGTTGAAGGAGTTTTTTGATTTCTTACAAAAATCAGTGAGAGGTTATCAAGCGGATTTAAGGGGGTCCATGACTATAACAGAGCTATTTGCGTTAAAAAAAGTCTGTGGTGGGACCTAGATCAAGTGGGGAATGTGGGAAAGGGGAGGAGACCTTAAGAGGCATTGCCATAGTTCAAGTGACAGATGGCGCAGCCCTCCACCAGTGTTACTCAATGTGCAGGAATAATATACACCCAGGTTGTTTGGGCTTGCTTTTTTTTTTTTTTTTTCTTTCAAATTCAGCAGAGATCAGTGTTTTTGGAAAATACAGTAAAAAATGAAAGACTTGAAGAAAAATGATCATATGTTTGAATGTCTCCAAAGACAAATTCCTTTTAAAATTTCTAAATGTTTACTCCATATTTCAATGTTTATTTTCCCATGAACAGCAGTTTGTGGACTGACATTGGCCATGGACCACACTTTGAGTAGTAGACTAGGATGGTATTAGTAGACATGAGAGAAATAGATGGATTTGAGATCTATTTACATAAGATGGACAGTACTTGTAGATTACCAGACTGGGAGGGTTTGCACTGAAACAAAAGAAACTGACAAGAATGACAATTAAACTTTTGGTATGAACTGTTGAATAAATCATGGAGTTCTTTACTAGAAAAGGAAACGCTGAGGGAGAAACATGTTTAGGCCAGATATAGAAGGTTAGAGGAAAGAGAATGTATTCAAGTCAAATGTGTTGATTTTGCAATGACTGAAGGTTTTAGGTAAGCAGTATGATGCGAGTTTAGAGCTTAAAACATTGATATAAACAAAAATATTAATAATAACTAATTAATAGTAATAATAAACATTTACACAAATTAATAAAATAATAACAATACATCTGTGTGCATAGCAGCTAAGAAGTGTGGGTATTGGGCAGCCCGGGTAGCTTAGCAGTTTAGCATCGCCTTCAGCCCAGGGCGTGATTCTGGAGACCCAGGATTGTATCCCACATCAGGCTCCCTGCATGGAGCCTGCTTCTCCCACTGCCTGTGCCTGTGCCTCTCTCTCTCTCTTTCTCTGTGTGTGTGTGTGTGTGTGTGTCTCATGAATAAATAAATAAAATCTTAAAAAAAAAAGAAGCGTGGGTAATTAATTTTCACTATGGTATAGGTACTAATTGTAGTCCCACTTTACAGATGAGAAAACTGAGACACCAATAAGATGAATAATTTATTTAGTCTCTCACCTGAAAAATGGATGTCCTGGAATATAAAGAGAGATGATTTGAACCCTACACATTATTTTGTCTCTAGAATAATTATCTAGATTAAAAAACTATAAGTTCCAGGCATAAGACTGAGTCCTAAAAGCTCTGTCTTTGCTTTGAGGCAAATTGCATGAGTTAAACTAATATATAAGCTAATTGCCTTTTGTTGTTCAGTTCTAGGATTTCTAGTCTTTAGGAACGAAGGCCAGTCAGGACCAGTAAGTCAGAGACACAACATTTACTACTCCTTTCCATGGAGCAGATATTTATGAGCTTCAAACATTAAATTTTGAGGAAAGGAAATCAGAGATAAAAGCATTTCTTTTAATTACTTGGCATCAGTTTCCTTCTCACATTCTGTTTCATGAACATGTAAGTAACAATGCAAGTGTTGCTGGTGAAAAATACTATCAGGCCTAGATTCAACTTAACTTTGTCACTTTAATGCTGGTAGCTCACTCTTTTTTAAGATTTTTATTTTATTTATTCATGTAACACGCACACACAGAGAGAGGGAGAGAGAGAGAGAGAGAGAGGCAGAGACACAGGCAGAGGGAGAAGCAGGCTACATGCAGGGAGCAGCTCACTCTTATTCAGTAAATAATAATGAGAATTTATAGCAATTATCCATGGACACTGGAGGTGGGAGCAGGTTAGGATGCAAGCTGCCAGAATCAATGTTTAGGCAATAGCAGATGGGCCAGGTTGAGGGCAAATGTGCTAGGTCCTACATAGGCTAGAGGCCCAAACCAAGGAGTAAAAGGTAGAGAAATTTGACTCTAGGTCTAGACCAGCATGGGTGTAAGTCCAGAAGATCATCCTGAAATCTGTCCAAGGCAACAGGAGGCCAGATGAGTGTACCATAACCTGAAGCTGAGAAGAATTCAAAATGAGATATATCAATCAAGCCAAAAACAGCATCTGGAAGATCTAAATGGCAGACAGTCATCCTAAGGACAAAAAAGAAAAGTAAGGATGGTGCATGGCAGGGAGTGATTTCTAATCACTTTACAAAGGCAGTGGTTACCAACGCAGGCTCTGTATTCAAAGAGCCTGAGTTAAATACGAGCTTGGTATTCAACTATTTACCTATTTAACTTTAGAGAGTTTATTCAGGTTTCCAAAATTTAGCATTAGCAGCTCGCTGCCATGTGGACCTGCCCCAGGCAGTGCTCTCCAAGATGGACCTCAACTGCCTGTGCTACCCAGCACATCTGTCCTGTGGCTCTGCCCTCAGGTACACAGACTTGCCCCGTGGGGCCACCTCTGAAGACCAAGCTGTAGGGCCTGCTAACCTTGACTGTGAGTCCACAGGCCAGGCCTCAACCTAGAAACATGGGCACAGGACTTGCGACTCAGCATGGCATCTGAGAAACAGAAAGTGGCCTGGCTGCGGAACTTTGTTCTAGTCCTTTTCTAACAGATCATGGGTTTAGGGGTCCTACTTTCAAAGACCTGAGGCCCAAGAACCTCCAGAAGACAGCCTCCTGGTATTTTTGCTCTCAGTAAAAGTTTTGGTTAACAAAAAAACAAAAAACAAAAAACTCATCGAGTTGGTAACCAACTAATTAAACACTGTTTCTAAAGTGTCCAGCACAAATCTAGAATGTTCTCAATAATAAAAATTAAATGTAACTTTAGGCAGATGAACATGATGATGATGATGATGATGATGATGCTGCTGCTGCTATTCAGACAGGTAGGGTAGACACCCTTCTTATGAATAATATTGCACTGTTAATAGAAAATATATAGGTATAAATATATCCTGTATTTATTCAGTCATTTTAATCATGAGGGTTTTTTTTCCTTTAGGTAACAAAAATGAAAATAAACTTTGGCATTAGGAGACTGCCTTTTTCAGATTTGTCCATCTGTTTATATAAATTTTCCAAGCCAAAACTGACCAGGGCAGAGTCTGTCAGAATTTTCCACCCTACTATTGGGTAGGATGCAGCATAATTGATATTGAAGTATGTCATTGCTAGCATCCGGCATACACTGGGTGGAACCCTTGGTCTCCAGGCTCCCACACCTATCCTAAAGTTGTAGCCGGTCCCTACATCCTCCTTGTTCGGCCAACAAATCCACCTGAGCTTCTTATTTTCTCTTTGGTATTCCAGGGTCTAAAGCTAACCCCAGGCTCTTAGCTCTAATTTGTTGTGGATTGCAGTTAATCATCTACCACTTTGGTTCAAGGTAAGCTGGGGATATGGGAAGAATTAACTTATACGAAATAAAGTGTGGGACCTGACAAAAATGTGAGAAAACAAGGTATGGTGCAGGCCAGAGAAACTGAATTTTACAACTGACACTGTGGATCAGCGCTGCAGTAGAGCTCTAGGGAATGTGATACGGGGAAAATTCTTTCAGGGTATTGAGGACAGTTAACAGTACTGGGGCCCCACAGGGCAGTGAGATGTCTGGAAATCAAAAGTGGACCCTGAAAAGGGATGGAAAAGCTGGAATGCTCATTGCTTCCAAAACTGATCTGTGGAAACTTTAGACAATTTGTAGAAATAGTCTGACATTTGTTAACTATTTAGCATATAGGAAAGATAAACTAATTCCAAATCTTTCTTGGCCAGTAAATGGAGCTTAAGATTTATTTATTAGCTCTTTAGACTCCATATCCAGAAAATATAAGGGCAGGAGAACCTGGAGATTTCTGGATATACATTTGAAGTACTGAAATTACAAAAAAAAAAAAACAAAAACAAAAACAAAAAACAAGGTCAAGGGTGATTCTTGCTAGCTCCTACCTTCTTGATAAAAACACACACATACAAACACACTCAAATATACACACTCACAGTCTCTGTCTCTCTGTCTCTGTCTCTCTCACATACACACACACATACACACACACACACACACCCTTTCTAAATTTTATGATGATTCAGATCAATCACTAGGTCCTGTCTGTGGCTTTTTCTTCAACCGTCAGCCTCAGAGATAAATCAAATATCTTACTATAAATTACATCAGAATAACCTTTTTTTTGCAAAGTTATCAGAATTGTGATTGAAAAAAACAATGTGATAGACACAGTACACCACTGTTTGGCAAGGCAACTGACAAAGATTCTCATGTAGAATGGGAATTAAAAAGGAACAGACTGATAAAAGTTCTGGAAAGGAAAAAAAAAGCAAATAAATTAGTAAGTCTTTTAACACCACACTCTTAAAATAATTACAGAGAACATCACTTAGCTTAGAAATCTGACAGAACTAACTTAAAGTATGAGCTGTAATATTTATTACCCTTATAGAAATGGACAGCTCACCTAACTCTTCTAAGCCTTTGTTTCCTCAGCAATAACAGCAGTAACCTCCATATGGTGGTTCTGAAGATTCAATAAAAATGTATTAAATGTTTTAGCATAGTGATCTATCTTGGCTAAATTAAAAAAAAAAAAAACTTTCCAAGGTACTTGGCTGGCTCAGTCAGTAGAACATGTGACTCTTGATATAAGGGTCATGAGTTCAAGCCCCATATAAGATAGGGAGCTTACTTAAAATTAAAAAAAAAAATTGATGGGATGAGCACTGGGTGTTTTTCTGTATGTTGGTAAATTGAACACCAATAAAAATTAATTAAAAAATTTTTAAAAAATTAAAATGTTTTAATTAAAAAAAAACTTTCAAGCTTTTCTTCTCAAATATAAAATGTACCACCTTGAAAAGATGTATAACCCTCATACCAGTATAGATCAGAGATCCTATCCATGGCAATGATATAGAAAAGTATTAAATATCAGATGGGTAATGGATTGAAACAACATTAAGATCCCTTAGCCTATGAATCTACAATCCTATGACAAATTATCAGATAGCTGGTATCTATCAATAGATCCCTAATCTTTCAGGGATCTTTCAGGAGATGTCGGGTGTCATGTTCCTAGAGTTGAAGATACAGGAGTGTTGCACTATGGAGCACTTGTAAAGTATGCTCAAGTAGCAAACACCTCTACTCAAACTGGTCAATCAATAAGAAAATAAAATTATTTTAATCATAACTGTTGAAGGACAGACTCTATTAGGATTAGATAAATTAGTGACTTAAATATATAATCTAAGAATTTTCTTATTTCTTCTTCCATCAACAGGGTCTATTTTATCCTAAAGCAGATTTTCCTCATGGTCCTAAAATAGTTGCCAGCAACAATCAGGAAACCATGCTTTCTGGTTTACAAGCAACTCCCACTCCCAACTATCCTTTCTTTTGGAACAACTGGGCCATTTAAGGATATAACCTCATCTCCAGAAGATTAATATCATTAGGACATTTCTAGGCACTGACTAGCTTATACTAGTTAAAATGCACACTTGAATTAGTAAATGGAATCAACCTTTCTAGAAGAATATGACCAAAAGAATAAGAGGTCAAGATCTAGAGCAAACAGATGTTTTTAGAAAGGGAAAAAATACTGAAAGTTGGCTAGGAACATGGCTTACTGTAGGAAGTAACTTCTGGAATAATATTGGGTAAGAGATAAGTGCAAACCCTAAGATCGGATGCTCTAGAATAAGAACAAATTAAGAAAAAAATTTGGTCAAGTTTAAAATGATATAAGATATAAAAGCAGGTGGACATTATCTACATTTTTTTTCAATCACAATGCTCTTCAACATAAGAATTTAAAAATTATGGAATATTGAAAAGAAATGATGAAAGTTAAATATGACAGGCACCTATTAGGCATTGAATATTTTTTCAGTAAATATATAATTGTAATACAAAGCTTTTTTTTTTCTGAGTACTCACTTTGTGACCATGCTAAGTTTCCTATATACATTATTTAATTAATAGGAAATTTTGATTGACTGTATAAATGAATAAATCAATGTATTAGAGCACACCTATTTACAAAGGCAATGCTACTAAATCGTATCTCATTCAAGTTTCATCTTTCTATAAGATTGGTCTAGAGAGGTTGTTAAAGATAAATTAGAACATTAAATTGGCTGTAGAGTAGCCAAACAAAATTTTGGGGAATTGTGGGAAGTTGTGGGAAATATGATTAGGTTTGACAGAAACACAACTCTGAAACTCAGATGGAGAGTTAAAGAAACTGGTGCTAATTCTGTAATAGAGAACATAATAATAGTCTAAAACAGCTTGTAATAGCCACCCCCCCTCAACAAATGGAAACTTCTAGATAAGTTTGCATGTTGTTAAAACAAACAAACAAAAAGAATATTTAGTCATAAGAAAAGTTTTATTTAAACATATAAATATTTTTCTCCTCGGAAGAGTCAAGACTTTTCAACAGGATCTTAACCGTTCTCAATGGTTGTGTCCTTCTTGTCTTGATTTGGACTTGAATCTACCATATACGACCTTATTATACCAAGTTTGGTAAAAAGTAGCATCTCAAACAAAGGCTGTATGTACATTATATAGAGTCCACAACTTCTGTTTCCCACAATCTCCATTTTGCTGGCACTGGGGTTCTTTTGCCATTTCTTGCCAAATTATATTTGCTCTCTGTCAATGTCCATTGGCAATTTGACAAAGTGCTGAATCTGCAGGAACCATGGCATGCTGTGCAACAGCTCCAAGAGCAGATTTCTGACAGATTTTCTTCCCCTGCAGTAATAAGGCTTACACTACATTTTATGCAGAGGGGCATAAATTAGTTAATATTTCTAAAGCAAGTTGAAGATGAAAAGTACCATATACATAGTAAGTTTTACTATTAATTTCTGTTGCTTATAAGAATCAAGAGAAGTAGAGAAATACATTAAGCTTTACTCATAGAAGCATTAATGTGTCACTAAGACTGTCAGGATGCCTGACAATGACAAAACATTCCATTTGCCTTCACACTGGACAACCTTTGACAACACAGATAAATCAGTGTTCTGGAAAAAATAGACATTTATCACATTCATAATTAATTTGAGTTATAGATGAAATACTAACCAAGATTTTCCATATTTTGACAATTTATGGATAATCACTTGAGAAGTGAGAAATTCTCAGTTCTTAATTCAAAATCCTTTTACTAGAATTGGTACTTGTCTTTCCACATATTTCTCTTTTTCACAGATGAGACTTCACTTAACCCAAAGGCCCCTGTCTAACAAGGACAGACCCAATTCCTAAGAATTTCTTAGCACACCCAGGTTAAGAAATACCAATTCTTCCTGGCAACATCTCAAAATATTAGTTCAAATTCTTCAGGGATGAAACTGGAGCATTTGCATTTTTAACAGGAGTTCCAACCGCTACTGCTTTGTAGCTGTGGTTGGAAACCAAGATTTGCTAATTCCTATAGTCCTAAACGTTTTGTTTGTTTGTTGTTTGTTTGTTTGTTTTCCTGAGAATCCAAAATGCTTTTGCTCTTAAACAGAATGCTAGCTGTGGTTAACCTCTTTATCTCAAATTGGTTCAAACTGTAGGAAGTGAAAATCTATAAAGTTTTTGGAACTTACGTTGCTGCTTCTTCTTACCCTCTGATTAAGTTCCTAACTTTTATTAAAAAAAAAAAAAAAAAACTTTTCTTTGTGACTTTAGTCATCTTTCTATTTCTATCCTCACTTGCCAAAAAAAGCTTGGTGATATTAGATCAGGAAATTCCACCTACAGTCCTCAGTACAACTCTACCCTTTGATTGCTACTACAGTCCTCAGTCTTGCTCTGGTAATGCACTAACTTCTTGCTTTTAACTATTTTAAATTCAGACAAGACTCAACTTAGACCTTTGAAGATTTCTGTCTGTTCAATAGAATTTTGTGTTTTCACCTTGTCTACTTTTACTGTTTCATCTCATTTTCCTTTAAAGTACTATCTGTCAATGTATCTTTGTTTTATTTATTTTCATCCACCTTTTTATTCTTTTCTTTTCAAATGTGGAACCAGAGGTGCCATCATCAGATGGTCAGGTTCATTGCCAGCACACACCAGAACACTAGAATCAGTCCAATTGCAAACTAGGCTCCTGTTAGTAAAATTGTGTCACCTCACTTCCTGAACAATTGAACTGTATCATAGTAGAAGTAAAAGTGCATAAGAGCTAGCCTGAGAAAGTTTATTTCATATGTATTTAGATCCTTATTAACTGTGACCTCAAATAAGAAACGGACTCCCTGGCTTTGTGAAACGAAGACAATGATAAAGGCTCAACCCACTTCATGGAATGGTTTTTAGGATATGTTGAAATCATGGAAAACTGTCAAGAAACTGTTGCACATAAGAGAAAGTCTAAAACTGAACAGCTATGGCTTCAACGTAAAAGTCACCAGAATTTGATTAACTTTTCCATTTATCTTTGGATAAAGAAAGGACCAAGTGAAAAGGTATAGAGAAAGACAGAGCTTCAGTGGACAAGATCCAAAACTATATGAGGACTGAGCTGAAGCCAACATAAACAGAAAGTAGAATAGAAAGAGAGACAAATGAGCAGTATCACCTGAGCCACTGGATAAGGCTTGTATTGACACTAGTCATACTTTGGGACTCTTCAAATACATAGACCAAAGCCATTTTTTTGTTTTAATTTGTTGCTTTATTAAGGTATAAGGTACTAAGATACTAAGGTACTAAGGCACTGTGTTAGGCTCTAGGATTTAAAAAGTTGAATGCAAATAATTTGACTTGAGTGGAGGGTTGTCTTTTCTAAAAACATATTTAAAAGGGGTGCTTGGATGGTTCAGTCAGTTAAGCATCTGACTCTTGATTTGGGCTCAGGTTATGATCTCAGGATTGTGAGACTAAGCCCTGCATCAGGCTCTAGGCTGGGCGTGAAGCCTGCTTAAGATTCTCTCACTCTCCTCTGCCCCTCCCCACCATCTCTCTCAAAAGAAAATAAATTTTTAAAAAATTAAAAATTGCAAATATCTTCATTTGGAAAGGATGAAAGAGGACCTCCCTGGGGAAAATTATACTTTGGAATGCTACAAAACTGTGTCCCTCAACAAAATATTCTTTATGAGAGAAATGTGGGTTTCAGATAAAGCTATTGCATTGTTGACCATTGCTAAACATCTACCCTCTTTTCACCTTGTGCTTTGTGGAGAAATTTTTACTTTACTGGAAAAATATTTGAGAACAATGTAAGCCTTTGTCAGCAGTATTGATCTACAGTTAGTCTTTGATTCTGCAGACAGGCATCACTATGAGCCAAACATGTGATCTCAGCACAGGTCTTAGGCTATGAAGGTCCCTTCAAAGTCTGAACCAAATACCACTGTGAGAGTCAGAACAGATAGGAATGGGCTCCCAACATTAAATTTCAATCAGAAACCAAGAAAGAGACTAGTGTTCTAGCCCTACTTCTTTTTAATTTATTTCAAGATTATTTGATATATCTTTCTAATGATCTGAATGAATGCTTTCCTGCCACAGGAAATAAGAAGACAAGCACCTACTTCTGTGATGACAACACGGATTTCTCATCAGGTTCCAGGAGCTACTCTGATAAGCTACTAAGCCTGCTGGCTAAACACTGTAAGTTTAATACCTACTGTACCCAAATCCAAAATTATTTTAGATAGACATCCCAACATGCAGATGAAAAAAAATGAGTGAAATCCATCTAGCAGGATTATTAATTTAGCTATCTGGGCTAAATACTATTACATCTTTATTGAATACATAGATACCACATGCCAGGTTCTGTGTTAGGAAAGATTTGAGGTTGTGTAGTAATTAAGATTCAGTCCCTGCCCTTAAGAAACTTCTATTCTAAAGCAGAACACCAAGAACATATAAATTCTATAGAAAGACTAAGGTAAGAAAAAGTCAAACTGTTGAATACCTGCTTTGATCAGACAATGAGTAGCAACAAACTATGTGTCTAAGTTTATTGTAATTACAAGTTCAACAAGTATCTGTAGCTAATATGACTTTGAACCTTAATTTTAGTAATTTTTTGCATGTTTCCTATTTCAAGTATCCTCAGATCTTTTTTGATATTTTAAATATTTTGAAGAGTAGGTAACATTTTGTAACTCTGCTTAACCATGCTTAACCATCTCACCTGCATAATAAGGTCATCTCTTGCATGACTTATATTCCATTCACTAAAAACTGAATGAACAAGAAAATGTGTTACAAACAAGGGAAAAGGGAAAATATAGCATCTTACAAGTGAAGAAGGCCCAGCCATCAAATTTACTACAAAGCCATTTGGGAAGGTGGTATTTGACAAAATCTCTCACGATATTCTTACATGATAACCAGCAATAGTACCTACAGGTAGACTCAGACGCATGAACAGCATTGACTCATGGATTATGTTCCATCTAGAAACCAGCCTCTAACGATATGTTTTAGAAGGTGTCCTTGGTTTTATCCTGTGTGTGTTTTTAATCACATACCAGATGAAGCCATACAAGCCATATTTAGTATATTTTCCAGATGCAATAATCTCAAGGGCACAGCTAAATTTTTGGATAGCAAAAACATGCATTTAAGGTTTTCATCTAGATTCACATATCCCTTTTTGATTCAACAATTAAATATACAAATTCAGCTTGGAAGAGAGTTCAATTGATTGTAGCTTAGAATCACAGAATCAGTGTGAGCCAGTGGTATTCTATTGTTCCAAAAAGGAAACAGGCTCTAATATAAACCTTCTATACCTTTATTTTCTAGAGTTAATAAACTCAAGACAATGCAAGGGATGGCAGTAGGATCAGGATGGCCCAAAGATACTTCTATAGAAATGCTGAGAGAACGTGGAATATTTAGCTTGGAGAAAAAAGTGCTTCACTGTAATTTCCAAATATTTGAAAGCCTATTGTGTGTTAAGGGAAGGAGACTATTATAACCATCTGAAAGTCAAATAGGATCAGTAGGTAAAAGTTATAGAGAGGCAGATTACATCTCCATACACGGAAGACATTTAAATGATAAGAACTGGTAAATGAATTTCCTTAAAAGAAATGAGCACTGAGAAAATGATAAAATATAGAATGATCATGCATCGGGATGTTGTGGAAAATTTGTTAATTGTCAAAGAAGTAACACGTCATGATCCCTAGTTAGTTTTTTTTTAACTCTAATTGTCTATGGTTCTATACATAGCATCATTTTTTGTGTATACTCTATATGAATATCTATCCTATATGAATATATTTTATTTTTATTTTGTTATTTTTATCATTTTAAATATTAACGAGTATGCCTTCAGATCTTACATCCTTTTTCCCTGGAGGCATTATTATCTATTCCCCAGGAAGAAGCCAGGTGTGCTGGCAACACAAGATATTAATAGTATCTTAGAAGCCAATAGAATGTCCAATGTAATAAAACAAAACAAAAATACAGAAATCAAGTTGGAATAAGCTATTCTCAATGATTACAATAATAGTTTTTCATACATTCATACATTTCATACAGTCTTAGGGGACTGACAGTAACCTTTTTCCAAACTGATATGTAGGTTGGGGGAACAATAGTTTTTATCTCAATTATTGCTCTGGTATTTTCCCTCACCAAAAAACCACATTGACAATGCATAAATCCCACAAATCATTATCCATTAACCATGACCTTGGTTAATTTTTTTTATTCATTTCTAGGATTATCTACCTAAACAAAGTTGTACTCTTCAATACTCTGTCCATTTTTAACCATTATTTTCAAACTCTATGTCCCATACTCTGAAGTATTTTCCAGTTTTCCATCTGGAAACACCTATTCATCTTTTAATACCCTGCCCAATTACCTCATTTTTTATATAGTTTTGCGCAGCTACCCTACCCTAGGTAGAAATGCTCAATCCAGCTTTCTTGCCAATAAATTCATATATCTATTATGGCTTTTGTGATGCATTACCTGTTTGTTGGTTTCCTCATCTAGAATAAGAATACTTTTTAAGAAGAAATTTAATTCTGTCCATTTTATGTCCTCTTTAGAAGCAAATGCTAGGGTACTTGGGGCCTGGCAGGTATTAAATGAAAACAGTGACGAGACATGAAGCAATACATACAGTGAATGAGTGGATACAGTGATTATACTAAGAAAAACTCATAGGAATTAGGAACTTAAAATTATAGAAAATGTATCCTTACATGGAATAAATATATACCTAAAAGAAATACCAATAAACAGAATAATTCTCTAAAATTAAGCTAAGGCTCAGTGCCTTAGCATTATCCACTATCACTTAACAACAACAAATACTGTCTTTATTATCACCTAATTTGTCTGATTCTTGGAAGGATATTCACATAAGAGATTGTGCAGATAATAATATTTAACTTGTTTTATGTGTCAAACTTTCAATTTTTTTTCTAAAAAGATTATGAACAAATTTGATCACTCTTAATTACTTTAAGGCTAAAGATGTATTTGTTCATCTTTGGTCTCTGTCTGTAAATGTAGCAGAAACACAACAAATACTTGTTGGATGCATTTATTAATTATTATATATATTGTAATAGCTGTTCTCCCCTTTTTTAAGCTAGTTCTTCTATTAAAAATATTTTTATGACTCCCTCTTTCAAATTACTATCTTCATAGATTAAGAAATTAGATAAACTTATGGTTAGAATTATGTGTGAAAGAAAATTTTAAAAATCTGAATTATGTGCCCTTCAAGGTACTAAAGTTGGGGCTTTGCTTAGAATTTTCTTCATGTTTCATAGTCTATATTGCTTACTTTTTAATCATTGCTGCCTCTCTTTGTGTTTGACATTGGTCAAAGTTTGACTTCCAGATTACTGAAGAACAAGATGTTTAAAAGTATCTATTGGTATCAGGTACCTAAATGAGGAAAAGGTATTGCTGTAGTTCTTAGGACAGGATCTCTTGATTTTTACACAAAGGTGAAGTTGGAGAGTACCAATACAACTAAAACATTTAATTTCTTGTATCTAGATTTGAAAAAAAAAAAAAAACATTTGCTCTCAATGAATACTACTAAGTACCAGTATCTTTGAGAATTTATACATTCAGTGGAAAAACAAGACTGATATATATGGATCAAAAAGTTTAAATGATATTACTGATTAAAGTTTTACAAATTCAATGCTAGCCTGAGTAGTATAGGCTGGGAATATCATCCATGGAATTATGCTATGATAGTACATGTGGGGTCTAGGGGGAGGTATTTTTTTTTCTAGCACTAAGAACTTTGCCTAAGTTATATCACCCAGCAGCATAATGCTGTTATTTAAAATGTAAATAGTGGGGGCTTTATGGGGCTACACATGTTGAATTGGACACAATCTGATTCAAGAGTATTTTAATCAGTGAAATTTATGGAGCAGCAGTATAACACCCTCATGATACCGATACATTCAGTGTTATTCAGGCAGTGGTACTGATGTATGCTTGTTGATTATTGAAGTGAGAGGTGTGCCACACATTATGTGTTACTTTCTCAGCAGCTGAAGAACACTCTAAACGTTATATCAGAGATGAAATACTAAGTCTCCTGAGCAAATCACATGACTCTCACTTCCCTAACACTTTTAACATATGTCACAAATGGATTTCAACTATATCTCACACTTCAAATACGCTTTATAATTTTGTTTATACATTCAAGCCATAAGGTGTTATAAAACAAGTTAAAGGAACTGCACTTATTAAGATTACAGAGATAACTCCTAGGTTAAGGAAAATCAAAGCAAAGAACTTGTGTCTGTTCCATTCTAGGCCTAAAGTTGGTGCCAAAGAATAAAGTTTTCATTTGTAGGTCTTCTATATGTTAATGTTTTACATGTGCCTTTATTCTTACGTATTTGAATTATGTTTTAAGGATTTTAGTACTTGGAAGAGAGACCCTGTGTGTTTGAAATTCTTTGCAATTTCTTGGAATATAAAGTCCCATGCAGGGAGATGGACAACACAATAAAAAATAAGAGGTATCTTCTTAACTTAGTGAGTTTAATGTGCCAAATGCTATCCCTTTTTCATCTACTGAATCCTCATAAAAATTCTGTAAGTTGCATATTGTTACCCCTAATATACATAAAAGGACACTGAGGTGTGGAGTGGTTGAGTGACTTGCCTAAAATCACAGAGGGTTGTACAAGGATTGGAACCAGGTCTACTTTCCTTTCTGTCACAAAGCTATGGTCTCAGCCCAAGGGCTATGCCTGAGAATAATATAACAAAGGTGTATGAAAGAGCATTCCATTCTGGTGCTTGTGCTTAACACTGATTTAAAGAGGAGGACAGGAATATCCAAATTCATTTTTGTAACTATAAACATGTAAGATTGTTTGTTCCACATTTATTGACAGAGGGATATAGAAAAAAGCATGAAAAGGGACACAGGAAAAGTTAATCCTAAGCCTAAAACCATCTTGAAACAAGACTTTGTCTAGCTTTAAGGTGTTCTGAAAACTCTAAAGATGCTCAAATGACACCCACAACCAGATTGGCAGTATCTCTCCTGGATCATCTTGTTAGTGTGCTCTTGAAGGGCATCCTGACCTGTGTTGCTCCAAGTGTCCAAAAAGCACCAATTTTCTACCTTGATTTTCTCTGATTATTGACAATTTTCTCTGCTAGGGATTGTGTGGATGATGAGCCAAAACTCAACGTGATTGGCCAGGTTAACAAAGTGAGAACAATCCAGTCAATCAGTATTCACCTCATTAGTATTGTTCTCTCTTGTAATTCATGAAAAGATGTCGTGAAATATACAAAGAAATGTTCATTATAAGGTAGAAAACATTTTCTGGTGGGTTTGGTCTTACTTATCTTGAGGCTTGTAGTATTTAATGATAAAAGTCTAAAACACTTATTTCTCTGTCTCCATTACCAAGCCCCTTTCTAATTTTTTTTCTTATCCTTTGCTATTTGGAAGTAGCAGTTTTTATTTCATCAACCAACATAGTATAATTATTTAATATTTTAAATTTCTTTGCTTATACTTTGCTTATCCACAGAAAAATGAGCAGTCATAAAAATCTTAGAAAGATCATTTTGAAGGCAGAGGCTTCACATGTATTTTAAGAAATGATTACTTGTCAATAAAATAAAAAGCTATACTTATAATTTAGAATAACTACTAGGAAATACTGTCATTTGATAACAATGGGAAGTGTTCATTTCATTATAAATTTTCTAACTTTGGCAAAGACCTTGGACTTAAAATAGTTTTAAGTTTGGAAAATGGCCAAGGATGTATTTTAAAACCATAGGAATATAAAACCTAAAAATAGATAACAAAGCTTAGTGTAGACTAATGCTTGAATATGTAGTCAAGCTAGTAAACTGTGTCTCTGATATAAAATGTCATTATTCATAAAATGGCTGCACAAGTCAGCTCAGAGTAGCAGTAGATAGATGGCACTATATAAATTCTTAAAACCAGTGAATTTCCATTGGCAATTAATGCCAAGTTTACTCTATCTACAGAAGAAAAGAAAAGCATTAAAAATGGTATACTCTTAGGTGTCACCAGTGTCATCTATTGTTCTTCAAAAATGCAACTGCATATCAGCTTCTACTACTCATCAAAAATGTCTGCATACATTGTTTAGTTTACCTGTTTAGATGTAATCTTAAAAGATCCTGGGAATAATAAATAACAGAAAAGGAGGAAATTACAGATAAGAGGTCTTTGTAAGAACTATTGTCTAGAAAATTCTCCTTAAATAATTTTATGATTTCCTTATTGTATTCTAAAAATTGTATATGTAACTTTTTTTCTCTCAACTATGAAGCCAGTCTATTAGACTGAATGTTAAACCAAGAATTAGAATGTTTCTGTTTTTATCATGATTGCCATCTATAATCTTTCCTATTAGATTCATCTTTTACTCTATTATATACAAATTCATGCTGATAATATTTGTGAAAATTATTTTTGTACCTTCATTTTCAAAATTAAAATACCTAGAATTTTTTTTAAATCTTTATAAGTAGATAAAGTTCATAGTTTTGACTATGTTAATGATTTCGGAAGCAATATTTTGAAGATAGCAAGTTTAATTTTAGGGACATATTTTGACAGGTGTCTCAAGAAATAATACTTGAAAAAACACATCTTGGGGTACCTGCAAGGTTCAGTGGTTGAGCATCTGCCTTCAGTTCAGGTCATGATCCCAGGGTCTTGGGATGGAGTCCCTGGATCGAGTTCCCTGAGGCGAACCTGCTTCTCCCTTGGCCTATGTCTCTCTCTGTGGGTCTCTCATAAATAAATAAATAAAATCTTTGAAAAAAACACATCTGTTTGCTCACCAGTGTTAACACATGAATTGAAAGCTGTTTGAAAGTTATTGAAGAATAGTGACAAGTAACAGTTTATGAAGTTATTTGGCAGATCTTATGTGTATCACTGGGACCAATGTTAGGTCCAGTTAGACTCTTTTAACAGCTTCATCAATGATCAGGAGGAAAGAAGAGACAACATGTTAATTAAATCCCTGGCGCTATTAAATCCAAGAATCAGTCTATAAAAAGTGTCAGTCCAAAATACTTAGTTCAAATACGCTCAAAAATACATTTTAAAACAAAAGAACACTACAGAATTTGTATTTCAACAAAAAGGTCATGGGATAATGTTTAAAATGCACCCTTCAAAAATATCATTTCCTAAAATATGAAGAAAATTAGACAAAGGTGAGTTTTTGACTAAATTTCATCAATATTCTTCATTTTCTATTTGCCCAAAGAGATGAAAACAAAACAAAAATTATAAAACTATACAGAGCAATAACAGGCAAATAAATTCAAGTTCAACCATGTAACTCATTTGCCCTTGACCATCTGCCTCTCCTTAGAGCTAAGCACTTTGAACTTTCCCGGCAGAGTCAGCTTTGCTTCAGCCCAGTCTCCGACTGTCCATCTGGGCCCAGCCTTGCAGCTCACTTGTGTAACTGAGTCGCTGTCATCTTCCTGAGTCTGACTTGAAGCTCTTTCCCACCTTTCTCTCCTGTGCTGACTTTAGTCCAATCTTTGTAATGTGGCTGGTCCTCCAGTGCCTGCCTCTTCTTAGTAGCCAGCCAGCCATCTTTGTCTCACCCTGAGCACTGAAAATTTGTGTTTCTAAATCCCAAATTCTGCTTCATGCCAACAGATACCTCTGACACCACTTACCCGGCTGCCTACCTGTTTCCCTGAGTTATCAATATATTGAATTGCTCTGACATCTATTTTTCTGTGTTGTATCTCCTTGCTTGTTGTAATACCCTATTATTCAATCTTTCTTTCTTTTTTAAATTTTTTTTTATTTATTTATGATAGTCACAGAGAGAGAGAGAGAGAGAGGCAGAGACATAGGCAGAGGGAGAGGGAGAAGCAGGCTCCATGCACCGGGAGCCTGATGTGGGATTCGATCCCGGGTCTCCAGGATCGCGCCCTGGGCCAAAGGCAGGCGCCAAACCACTGCGCCACCCAGGGATCCCCCTTATTCAATCTTTCTAACAGCAATAGTTTGCTACCACAAATGACGAGTAATATACACATAGCTGTAATTAATAAACAAAATTGCAAAGAAACAAAACGCTTCTCTGATTTTAATACAAAGATAGCAGTGTGAAGCTTATTTCACAATCATCATTAATAGTACATGTGAATATAAAATGAAATATCCACATTAAAGAAAAATACTTCCAAATGAATGTAGCATATTTATTTGCTATTAGACAAATCTCATTTACTAATTTCATTAAGGGAATAAATTCATCGCTTTTTATTGTCTTACTCTGAACTAGTCCTCTAAATAGTCTAGGTTTTTGTTTGGGGCAATTTTCTGTCACTTTCAGGTTTCTTAAAAATAATAATAATTAGAAATTTTGTACTCAGTAAAATGCTATATATCAGTGCTATTTTTATAATGACGATTTAATAGTAATAATTTTTTGCTGAAAAATAAGGCAGAAGAAATATTATTCCACTTGTCACTTCATGCTCCACATAATAATGCCTGGCACTTGCCACGTTGTCATGCACAACTACCTGAAGACACCATTTCTGGCCTTGGCATGAAGTATAAGACATGGTGAGTTCTCTATTAAGCTCTATTCTTGGCACCCTTGGACGACTGCTCAAATGCTTCAGGTGGCCAATCTTCTTCCCTTCCCAGACATATAATTTCATCTTTGAACTTTTGTTTCCATATCTAGCTAAGACTCTCTCCTCTCTGACTTCCAAAATTCTTAATTTTTGTATGCAGGGGTGTGTTAGTAAATATTTAACAATCACCTCTCCAAGGGGAGTAAAAACCCTAATTGACAGCATTTACCAATTTCAATGTATAAATGCCTACCACGGTCATGCACCTACCTGGACGGAGTTGTGCAACTCTCCCTCATTAGACCTGAGTCTCACAAGGTGACAATGAATCCCAGCAATATAATCCTAACTCCAAAAACAAAACTTTGTATCTGAAGGCAATAATCTAAACCTAAATCTAAGCCCAAAGATATCCTTGATTCCCAGCATTAAATTATTTTAAATTCATTTCTTTAATAGTGATGGAACTACCCAACTCAGCTCACCGCTGTTAACTTTAACTTGGCTTTTGCTTCATGAGACATTCTTTGCATCTCTTTCTTTTTAAACATTATTTGACCTCTTACAACTGTGCTCTCTGGGTTTCTGTGATCCAACACTTTTTATAGTTCACACTATATCTCACTATTATCCTTTGTCTCTGCCAGGGCTTCCTCTTCCTTGTCTACCTTTTAAAGGCTGATTTTCTAAGGATTTCTTTTTTGGCTCTTTACTCATCTCACTCTACATATATATCATAGATTTTATGTATTCCCCCAAAGCAGTAGCTCTTAAAGTTTTAATCAGCTCAGGTGTCTCTTCTAAGTTTAGGTCTTTTCATGAATTTTTATAGTGTCTTTATTCATAATCACCAAAAACTGTAAATAACACAAATATCATTGACTAAACAAATGAATAAACAAATTGTAATCTAACTATACAAGAAATACTAGTCAGCAGAAAAACAAAACAAAACTGCTGATACATTCAACAGCATCCATGGGTCTCGAAAGCATCATGCTAATTCAAAGCAATGAGACACAAAATGTTATATACTGTATGATTATATTTTTATGACATTACGATAAGACAAAAGTTTAGAAACAAAACAATTTAGTATTTTCCAGATACTGGATATCTATGAAAGATTTACTGAAAAAGAATCTGAGTAAAAAGAAAAAAAAAAAATAAATAAATAAAGAAAGAAAGAAAAAAAAAAAAAAAAAGGGATCCCTGGGTGGCGCAGCGGTTTAGCACCTGTCTTTGGCCCAGGGCGCGATCCTGGAGACCCGGGATCGAATCCCACATCGGGCTCCCGGTGCATGGAGCCTGCTTCTCCCTCTGCCTGTGTCTCTGCCTCTCTCTCTCTCTCTCTGTGACTATCATAAATAAAAAAAAAAAAAAAATTAAAAAAAAAAAAAGAATCTGAGTGAACGTATGGGGTGACAATGTCTTCTATAACTTAATTTTGGTAGTGAATCATATATATTTGTCATGATTTCTAGGTCGGTACCCAAAAAAGCCTTACCTTTATTTAATAAAGCCTTACCTTTATTATACCTTAATAACACTGGTGTTAAAAAATCAACATATCAGGGGTGCCTGGGTAGCTCAGGCGGTTAAGCATCTTGATTTTGGCTCAGGTTATGATCTCTGAGTTATGAGATCACGCCCCACATCCAACTCTGCACTCAGGGCAGAGTTTGACTGTCCTTCTCCCTCTGTTCCCCCACCCCACTTGTGAGCATGTACTTTCTCTCTCTAAAATAAATAAAATCTTTCTAAAAAATCAACATATCAAATACTAAATTTGTTATCTTCCCTTCCTTGAATTTTTCCTATACCTATATCTTAAATGTCAATTATCTCAATTACCCAATTACATAAGGAGAGTTACAAAATCATTTTTAATTCTTCTTCCTTCCTAACTTTCTATATCTATTTCATTACCAACTCCTATCTAAATCCCTAAAACATGTCTTCATTTTTTTTTCCCTACTTAGGGCAAATGACCAACTACAGACCTTCATATTCTCTTGCTTAACTAAAACAAAATTGTATTGAAGTCCACCTCTGGGATATCACAACTCCCCACTCCTCCTTTTATAACCAGGAACATTCTCATATTTATCACTAGGGCTCATTATATAAGCTGGCACAATTTACTGTCCTTTTTCATGACAAAATGTTTACATTGTTGATATCTGTATTTATTAATATTATCCTGAATGCACACACAAGATTTCTGAAGCAGAACAGATTTTTATTTACTTGCAGCAAAAAATAAATGTGTAGTTCTCTTGTGTCCCGATTTTTACCTCTGGGGAAATGTGGTGAAAGCTAGATATCATCCTACATATAGGGCATCCGTATTAAAGGTGAAGAACTCAAAAACATAAACCTAGGCATTTATATAAGAAAGAGATACACTGTTGCCTCTCCTCCCAAGAAAGTTTCCTTAGAAATGTAATGGAAAGGATCCTGAATCCTAACCTTTTGGAATGTAAATAAATTCTCCAGGGAAAAGGTAGGACCAATATATCTAGTCTCATCCCCTCTTAAAATAGAAATACATGCCTCCAGGGAGGTAAATCTCTCTGGATAGTTTCTCACCATTCATTCAGTTATAATTTAATTCCCAAGCTTGTCTTTTATTTTAAATCCCACATTTTCAGTAAAATTTGCTCAGAAAGCTCTAACTGTGCAGAAACATAAGAATATCTTCTCTACAGTCCCACATGCTTCCCCTATTGCTCTGTAACTCTCAAAACAGGATCAGCAAATTCTTCCAAATTCTCACCCTTCTCTTTAAATAATCCCTATATCTTCCTGCTTTAAGTCTAACCTGGATATTCTTCAAAGTCACTATCTCTCCATTAACCCTTTCAAGTAAATGGTATTCTTTTTCTTAGGTGCAGCAAGAAGATGGAGTAGGTATCCTTCTTGCTCTCCTGCTGCTTCCAGATCATTCCTTCCTTTCCTGTCTGCAAAATTATGCTCCATTGAAGCACAAGCCATTTTAGCCATTTCAAGTTTTCCACCTTAATCCTGCCATCTCCTGACCTACCAGTTATCCTCTTCATTCACTAAAAATTTTAGCCTTTCCATAACTAATTCCATTGTCATTCTCCAATGAATAATAACCAAATTGCCCTTTGGGGGTCCCAGAGAAAGCATAATAAGAAATCAAATCTAATATAAATTTGAAACCTTCTCACTGCCAGTATTCCTACTGTGGCCCAAGCTACTTCCATAATTTTCTGCAATTCTGAAATAACTCCCATACTGGTCTCAGTTCCTCCACTTCCACCCTCTCCAACTCATTCTCCACACAGAAGTTAAAATGTCACTTACTATACTGCTTAAATCTCTTCCATGACTGTTTCTTGCACAGAATGCTTAGGATAAACTTGTCACCATGAACTAAGCTTGCATGACTCGGCCCTTGAACACCTTTTACCTCAGTACAAGACACTGACTATCTGGCTCTCTAGCTCCAGCTCACTGTGCAACAGCAGCCTACAATGGTCTTTCAGTTTGTAGAGCACAATAACCTCTTTCCCTCTGCTGGTCTTTGTGCTTGCTGTTGTCTCTAAATACGTTTTTCCTTTGGATTTTTGTCCTTCAATTATAAGATTGATATTTCCTCTTTTAAGGGGCCTTTTGTAAGGAAGTCTCCACCTCCCCCCCACCCCCATTACTCTCAATAACAGGATACTCTTTATTCCTTTCATTGAATTTAAATAACATAATTTCACTTATGTAGGCTCACTCATTTCTTATTTTTCTCCCAATGAGAATGAAAGTCCCACGAAGGCAAATATAAAAAATATGTCATGGTCATGACAGTAGATGCACATTAATTAGAATATGGTGACATTTAAATCTATAAAATAAATAAGTGTTTTCTTTACTTTCCGAAACCCATCTCCTTTCACCCAATAGAGGGATAATATTTTTAAATGGTTCCCCAAGCTCAACAACTTTTTCTTTACCATATCTCAAACATAGTACACACTTCTACCAGTTTCAAAAATCTTTAACTAGACAGGGGAGCAAGAGGTGATGTCCTACTTGCCAGATTCTTTAATTTAAACCTGCTAGATATTTAGAGGCACTGATAATTTGAAAAAAATCCCTTAAGTAATTCTGAACCATCACCTCCTACTTCTATCCCCACACTATCCTACTGGTTGAGAACCAGAAATTCTAGGCAAAATTTTGGCTTTGTTACTCCTGTTGAAAACCTGTAAGTGGTTCCTTAAGATTGCACGTATGACTATCTATGATCAGATCTATGTTCATGTCACCAATTTCAAATCACTATTCTCCACCTCATTCACCACCCTACGGCATTACATAACTATTTTCAGTACACACACACTTTCATTAATTAAAAAGTTTTGAGTAGTTAAACTCAACAATTATTTACTTTCGATTTTCAGGTAATTTGGTTCAGTTTCTCAAATAGTCATGTTAAGAGTATTTTATTCATTCATCTATGAATTACCTATCAAGCCACTGTAAAACAACTAGTTTCTCAGGTACTATACCTATCCCCACTTCATTTCACCACACAGCAAGATTATGTGAGTCCTTAGAGATGTGGGTGGGGGAAAGAATAGGTATTTTGAAAAACTTTGCTTGTAATTCATTGTTGCTATGCCCTACTTAAAAATCATTGACATTATTGATGCTGAGATATTGGACAAAGTAGAAAAAGAAAACAAAATCATTTTACATCAAGAGTTAAATTTACTAATTACTTTTATCTGGCCACCTAAATTTTCCTTCCAAATTAGTTTTCCTTAAGTAGCAACTCTTCTGTTTCCCATTATCTGCCAAGATTAATTTATTAATTACACAAATATTTAAAGAATGTCTATAATGTCATAGCAATTATGCTATACGCTGGTGTACATGGTGTACAAATGATGAGCAAAAAGTACACAGTCCTTATTCTCAGTGAGCCTAAAGTATATAGGGCAGTCATATACTAATAAAAAAAATTAGGTTGAGATAAGTGTACTGAAGGAAATAATCACAGTCCTGTAAGGGAATACATCCCATATGTCTGACTTATACTGGGAATCAAGGAAAGGTTTCTAAAAATACAACTGGCTGGGATATAAAGGATAAAGGAGTTACACAAAGAAGGAGGAAGGAAATGTTCATCACCAAGAAAAAAAAGAGCATGCAAAATCCTGTTGCAGAAATGAGTGGCAGATCCCAGGGACTTGGGGTCAATGTAACAAAAAGCAAAGACCAAGGTGGAAGGCCAGAGACTGCAGGGAAAGCAAGTAGCCTGACTATTGGAGTCTTCACTGCCATTTTAAAGACTGTGGTCTTTATTTTTTCTAAGATCAATAATATCTCATTGAAATTTTTTAAACTTGTTGGGTAGCTCATGATTGATTGGTATTTTTAAATATCTAGTTGCTATAAAAAGACTATATTGCAGAAGAAAAGATAGAATATTAGGAGAAGAGTTTTTAGTTTCATTTCCTAGGACTAATGGTTAATTTTCTGTGTCAACCTACATGGGCTAAGGGATATCCAGATAGCTAGTAAACCATTCTTTCTGAATGTGTTTCTGAGGGCGTTTCTGGAAGAGATTAGCATTTGAACCAATAGGATGAATAAAGATCACCCTCATCAGTGTGGGTAGGCATCCTGCAATCCAATCTGTTGAGAGGCTAATTAGAATAAAAGAGCAGAGGAAGGATCAATTCGTTCTCTTTGCCTGATTTGGGACATCCATGTTCTCCTGCCCTCAGATACTGTTGTTTCTGGTTGTTAGACCTTTAGATTCACATTGGGACCTAATATCATTAGCCCTCCCTACCAATTCTCAGGCCTTTAAACTTGGACTGATATTTACATCATAGACTTCTCTGGTTCTAACATCTTCAGATTCAGAATGAATTATATACACCAGCCTTCCTGATTCTCTAGCTTGCAGATTTTCAAACTTCTCAGCCTCCATAATCATGTGAGACAATTTCTATACAAAAATCTCTCTCTATACACACACACACACACACACACACACACACACACACACTTATTGGTTTTGTTTCTCTGACTAGTACATAGCAAATGACAAGGGTAATCCAGACTATTATTGTGATATTAGAGCTGAAGAAAAGTGGATCGATTCATAAAATATTTAGAAAATAAAATAAGAGTTGCCTGGTTGGTTCAGTCAATAGAGCATGTGACTCTTGATCTTGGCTTCATGAGTTCAAGGCCCATGTTGGGGTAGAATCTAATAAAAAATTAATTTAAAAATTTAAAATATAAAAAGAAATAGATTGTGTTTGATAATTGAGGAAGTGAAGGAGTCACAGTTTTCTCCCACTTTCTTGTTTAAGAAGTCAATTAAAGTGTCATTTTCTAAATTGAACAATAGTTTATTGATAGAAAGTTTAATTTGTTACCTGATGAATTTGAGCCACATTAAGACAGTGAAGCAGCTACGTTAATTTGGCAGTTGTGTAGTTGGGTCTAAAGCTCAGGGAAGAAGACTGAGCTTGAGGTCCTAATTTTGTATGTGGTAACTAAGGCTATGGGCATAGATGAGCCTCCCTAGAGGAGAAGAGCTATATTGTAAAAAGAATTTTTTGGTGGCACATTCAGAAATCACAACAATTCTAGGTCAAGTATGGAAGTTAAGGAAAATCCTAATGGCTCCAAACTATACATACACAGTATAGCTATAGAGTTATCACAGAGATAGATATGAGTTAAAATGATGAAGAGCAGGAAGTCTGAGATATGATGAAGAGAGGAGATCCAAAGAAGAAGAAGAAGAAGAAGAAGAAATAGCAGCAGCAACAGCCGGAGAAGCAGCAGCAGCAATTCAGGTGTAATAAACTATCCACTTCAAGTATTGTTCTCTCAAGGAAAATCCAGCAAAAAAACAATGAAAAGATTTGGGTATACATATCTTTAATTCTCAAAGAGAAATTTTGCATTTTTCTTTTTAAAATATGAATGTGATTTTAGCAATACACTGTTTTTGTCTACAGTTTTGTCACTGTAATCTCATCTATTACAAATTGACACAAGGAAAAAAACCTATCATCTTTGAAAGAGTTTTATTTGACTTTCAAGAAGCAGAACATTGCTTTGAAATATTTAAATGTTACCAAGACATCTGAACACAGAACAGCTTTCTAAATAACTAAATTGCACACCACAGGTTAGCAAAGTACTGAAGAAGATAACCACTATCTCTATTGGAAATCATAGTCTAAAGTCAATGCAGAGTTTTAAGTGCATAACACTAGCATATTTTCTCAGAGTCAAAAAAAACATCATTTTCTGTATTTATCATTATGATTCAAACATTTTGGATGGAAACAGAGAAGGAAAGAAAAAATACTACTAATCCTATTCATACAATTAGCTTATTCACTATTCTCAAACATCCATAGATTAAATTATATACAATCATTCAAAGTAACTGGCAAGTTTTATTTAAAAGCAAACTCCAAATTTGCGTTTCAAGTTTTGGGGAAATGTTTAACAATACCATTTGCATAGGAAATAAGAAATATTGAAATAGAAGAGAAACAACCCTGGAGATCAAGGTAAATTACTGCAGAAAGAATGACCTCTGCTTTGAAAAGTAATTCATGATGATTAGCTTATATACATGGCCTGGAGGATTTGTTGATCTTGTCAGCAGACCTTTTTCTAGTACATCTGCATGCATGCATGTATGTATGCATGCATGAATAAGTAATGTCATTTAAGATATATTAATTGTACAAAATCACACACTCAAAATAATGAACTATAATGCGGAGAAACTTCTTTTTAAAGAAACAAAATTCTAAAGCATAACATAAGGCATTAAACTTCTCAACCAAATTCCTTCCTAAATGTTCACTGACATTCAAGAAAAATATTGTTCAGAGGTTTAAGAACTATATATCAGCATTTTAAAAAATATATCATTGAGCACACTGTACCCAAATATCAGACATAACCAATTCTATATATGTATCGTTAGGAAATACTAGGAGGTTTAATCCTAATTCACAGGTCTCTGAGCTCTAATTTTCTTAGGACTTCTCACATGCTACTTTCTATTACTGTTAAAATATTCTACAAGTTTATAACCAGTGCTCAGGATAAAGCAAAGATTTCTTTAATACATATATATTGCCCTTTATTATAAAATCAGTTGACTAAACTTCAGTGGTGAACACATCCTAAGATGATCCTACAGTGATTCAAACTTTTCTATACTACCCTCCCCTTGAGTAGAGGTAACACCTATAACTGGCTTCTAATAAATGGAATATGACAAGGATGGCAAGATGTGACTTCCTTGATTAGGTTATGTTACCTAAGATCATCTTATCAGATTGGAAAAAAAAAAAAAGAGACTTTCTTATTGGTCTTGAAGAAGTAAGCTGTTATGATATCAACTGCCTGTGGAGAAGGCCACATGACAGGCAACTGGGAGCAGTCTCCAAGGCTGGCAGCATCAATCCTATAACCTCAGGAAACTGAATTCTACTAACAACATGAATGAATTTGGAAGAGGAGTCTGAGCTCCAGATAAAACTGTAGCCCTGACTGACACCTTGTGAAACCCTTGGTAGCCATGCCCAGACTCATGATCTGCTGTGAAAATAATAAAGGGGTGTTGTTTTACATTGCTGAGTTTGTTAGGCAGCAATAGAAAAACCAATAAACTTGTGGTTTTTAGAAATGATTTCTGGTCTTTAATCATTCTGCTTGGCGAAAATCAAAACAAACTTTGAAAGTTCACCAAACCTTGTTCTCACATCCCCTACTAAAAGCCTTTCATATTACGGCATCCTTCAAAATGTATTTGCTTGTGCTTACCTCCTGATGACTTAGGGAGTAATGAATGACTCAGTTATGTGCACATGCATTTTTAATCCTTAAAAAATGGTAAGGCATACAAAAATTTAAGAAATCTTAAACTTCAAGATAGTCAATAGTATAATAAACTTAAAACCCAGATAAAGGAAATCATGTAGTCCCAAAATAAAACAGAATGTTGGAAATAATAACAGATAAAACATTAAAGAATAAGTAAATTATTTTGGTATGTGAATATTACAAATAAAATATCTCCAAAGCTAAATACAAATTCCAAGAAGCCCAAGTACACACGACAAGAAAAATACTCTTGCCAAGTGCTATACAGTATTAAGGTATTGCCAGTAGTGTCAACAGAGTTGTAACTACCATTTAAGTATTTGCTGTGTGCCAGGGACTTAACACCTTTCACTTCACTAAAATTCTTCTACTAGGACTATATGATACAGATGTTATCATTTACAAATGAGGAATTGGATCCCTGGGTGGCGCAGCGGTTTGGCGCCTGCCTTTGGCCCAGGGCGCGATCCTGGAGACCCGGGATCGAATCCCACGTCAGGCTCCTGGTGCATGGAGCCTGCTTCTCCCTCTGCCTGTGTCTCTGCCTCTCTCTCTCTCTCTGTGACTATCATAAATAAATAAAAAATTAAAAAAAAATACAAATGAGGAATTTATAATCTATAATTCCTCATTTACAAACGAGGAAATAAATCTTAAAGAAGATAGGTGATGTTTTCAACTTTACTTATATCTAGTAAGTAGCAGAATAGGGAACTAAACCCAAATCTTTCAAATTCAGAAGCTGATTTTAAAAATCTACTCCAAATTTCTGCCCAGTGATAACAACAGTTTTTATCTTCTCATTTAACTTATCTATTTACTTGACTCTTGAAGTTCTTGTTACTTGTTTGTTTCAACAAAGAAGTATGTCAGACAAGAGAGTATAAATTATGCTGCTATAAGAAACAAACCCCAAATCCCAGTGGCTTACAACAGCAAAGGTTTATTTCTCTCTGGCTCTGCATGCCCGTTTTGCCCCTGCATCACATTACCTTCATTGTGAGAGCCAGACTGATGACAGCCTCCATCGGAAACACTGCTGGTTGTCATGGCAGAGGGATTAAAAAGAACAAAGCAAATTGAAAGCTAGCTCATCTTGTTTTCAACTAGAATGACATCTAGTCTCATATTTCACTACCCAAAGCAAGCCACATGATCACACCTGTAGTCAATAATGCAGAGAAATACATTCCTCTTTCATAAAGGACAGAAAATATTAGTGAACACTAATACAGTCCAATACAAGGAACTCATATATTCCAAGTCTTTGAATATTTCTAATGTTTACATATAGAAATAAGTGCAAAGAAGGATTTCATAATTATAAAAGAGATCCAAAATAAAAGACAGATATAAAAATCAAGAGACATTTTAACAGCATAATAAAAAAACAGCTACCCTAATCAAGAAATAGATCATATATTCTATATAATTTTATATATTTAGGTAAATATATACATTTATTATTTATAATATATATTATAAACTTATATATAATAAACCTTTCTATTATAAACATATTTGTTATATATAACAATATTTGTTATGTATAAGTTTATAATATATGAATATACAATATAGTTAATATATTAAAAGTATAATATATAATTATATATTAATTATTGCATATTGCTATATTAGTATATTAAATATATTTCATAGAATATATAAATATATAAATATATAATAAACTTAATATTATATATTAATGTATTATAAATATATAATAAACTTTTATAGAATATATAAATATATAAATATATAATAAACTTAATATCGTATATTAATGTATTATAAATGTATAATAAACTTAATATTATATATTAATGTATTATAAATATATAATAAACTTATTATGAATATATATATATCCACAGTTGCCCAGGAATCAAAGATCTCTAAGCACTTTTTACACTGGGATCCCTCGGTGGCTCAGCAGTTTAGCGCCTATCTTCAGCCTAGGGCATGTTCCTGGAGTCCCGGGATCAAGTCCCACATTGGGTTCTCTGCATGGAGCCTGCTTCTCCCTTTGCCTATGTCTCTGCCTCTCTCTCTCTCTCTGTGTCTCTCATGAATACATAAATAAAATCTTTAAAAATAAAATAAAATAAAAACTTTTTATACAACTCTCTGATAGTCAATCTGAGAATCTGGATCAAATGGGTGATTTCTAGGAAAATAAAATACTTGTCTGACTCAAAGGGAGTTTAAAAAACAATTATACTAATAGTAATAAGAAGAAATTAGAAAGTTGTAAGAGAACTACCCCTCCAAACAAAACACTTCATGGAATGGAAATTATGGTGAATTTATTTTTTTAAGGATAAGTTTATGCTGTATAAAGTGCTCTGGAGCACACAGAAATAATAAATAAATAAAAATCCTAATTTTTACATAAAGCCAGTAACAAAACTTTTTGCCAGTAATAAGAAAGAAAAAGAGAAAAGAAACAAAGGAAGGAGAAAAAGAATATCCTTGACTAATAAAACATTTAAAATTTCCAAATAGAATGGTATCTAATAATGCTGAGGATTCAACACATGGATGAATAATATGCAAATGGATAAAATGACAGACACCCACAAAGATCCCAAATTTACCTGGGAATCAAATATATGACAATTCTTTTATTAATAAATAAAAGGAATTAGGGTAACTGAAGTCATTAGGATGAAAAAGTTCAATTTCTACTTCATACTGAGTACAAAACAAATTCCAAATGGATTAAACATATACATATATAATAGGTAAATAACAATATTATAAAGAAAATTAGTTTTAAAATTTTACAAAAAATTTAGTTTTACATTTATCCATAATTTGGTGTTGCAGAGCAACTATTCTAGCATGAAGACGAGGCCAGAGTTGTTTAAAAGGTTAGTAAATGTTACTGAAATAAAATAAAAATGATATTTTTGTATGACCAAAATTGCCATCATCAAACTCAAACTGCAATTAATCCTCAGAAAATGAGTAAGATCTTAGCACAATACCTAGCACTGAGAAGTTACTTGATATATTTTTGAATAAATGAATACATTTGACAGATAGCCTATTCTAAAAGTGCACTTATAAATCTGAAGGCAATATATGAATACCTTAATAATAGAAAAAGCAAAGGTTATGAACTAGAAATTTCCCGAAAAGAAAGGATAAATGGCCAGTAAATATGTGAAATATATGTAAGTTCTACCAGAAAAAAAGTAAACTAAAGCAATAGGGATACAGTATTTCTACCTATCAAAAGGCCCAAGATTAAATAGACTGGGGGAAAAAAAAAGACAACAAATGACTGTGAGTGCACAGGTAACAGGCACTTTCAGACACTCGTATTGGAGTAAAAACAAATAAAAATGTCCTCTAGAGATGTCACATGGTATATATCAAAATTTAAATATGCCTTTCCTCTTCAGAATCTAGTAATTTATCCTTAAGGATATAACAGAATCACTGTGCAAAGTTTTGCCAGATTAGATTCATGATGATACATAAATACATGGACAGATAGATATAAATATAGAGATACATACATATTTTTATGGACATAACAAATTTAAAATTAAAATATGATGTTCATCAATATTATTGAGCTGAGAAGGTTTCTATAAAACGAAACCTCTGGGTGCCTGCAATATCAGTCATGAGGCAGGAAGGGGAAGATGGTCTACTTAGACCAATTTGGATACCAGGATGCCCGTGGCTCTGTGGGATCCCAGCCATACTCTTGGCAGAGGAAGTTCTCAACTCTCCACAGCATCAACAAACCTGATAGAACTATGCTCAGTCTCTGGGAGTTGAAGTCAAAGGTCAAGTTCTGAACACCCAGGGAGTCTACACAATGCTGGGCAGCTAGCTGGTCTCTAAGACTGCAGTGGGAGCACCTGGGTCCAGTGAAAATAGCCTGCAGCTCCCTAGGTTTTCTTGGGTTCGACCTCTAACTTACTCCATCTGTCTCTGATTTGATGTCTCCAAAAACAAGACTCCTTCATGGAAGAGAAGGATATTACCAGGCTCCTGAAGACATCTGTATCTTTCTAAAAGGCAAACCCCTTATATATCTGTACCTAATCCTGGACCCTGCCACCATTTGTGCATAGTTCTCAGAGAATCCCATGGAATGTGAGGCACGTTTGTAGCTCCTCATGACACTACCTGATGGTGCTGCCCACTCTCATATGGGAGATTTTTTTTAATTTACTTCTCCAGCATCAATTTGTCCCCCATATTGCCACCCTGTTTACCAGCTCAAAGGTGGGGTTTTAATTTATACTTCTCTTACACCATGCTCTATTGACATGGTATTTTATCTTCTAATAGAGTGATAGCACCTTAAAAAACTTGGTATTGTTTACTATGCTATCCCAATAAATGCTTAGCCTGCTGCCATACAAATTTGATATCCAATAAATATTTGAGCAAATAGAATGAATAAAGTAGATGTTTGTTTGGAGGTAATATAAAAGACATTTTAAAAAGGTGTGACATTTTCAATCTCAAGTATTAATCCCTATAGTTTAGACCTAGACATAAACGATCTTTAATTTCATATGTAGTATTTTTAGCACGCCAAATTTCTTAGTACTGGAGTTCATATATACCATGTCCTTTTTCTGACTCTAGATACAGTTGGCAATGACTTATGTTTGACTGTAGATATACTTGAAATAGTTATCCTATAGAATAGTGTGCCTGAAAGTTTTTTTTCCAAATCTTTCTGCAAATTGTCTACAAGGCAATAACATCATTGCACCGGATATACTACTAACCTACCAAAGTAAGAGCATTCCACAGTGTAAGTTAAATGTCTTTGTAATTGTGCAGGAGGCTAAAAGTTTCCGATACAAGAACTTTTTGAATTAAATCTTACCATTGGAATTAAGGAAACTAATACCCAACCAGTAAGGATTGCTCATCTGGTGAACAAAAAGACTGCCCTTGATTACAAACCAAGCAGTTATAGCATGCCTTGTCTTAAAAAGACCTGCCTTCAGAGACAGTGAAGTTAGCTGTTTTGAATTTCTAAATGAGGCCCTGATTTCCGGTTGCAGCAGGTCTTGCTGACAAGTCCCAGGGTTTCACAGCCATGCCTCAGTGCTTGAGTTTTGCTTCACTGTGTCCTTCTGCTCACATCCTCAAAAACTCCCTCCTCCATTTGCCATCAAGCAGCTGCTTAAGCATCCAGCTGTCATCCATCTTTCACACATGCCCCACCCAAAGGAGTTTCTCCTGCAACATGCTAAAAGAACTTCTGTGCTGAGGAGCTGACTGTGTTCAAAACCCTACATAAAATAACAAGTTCAAGGGGAGACACTAAGAATATGTAGCCAGTTTGAAATACTAGAATAACTGTAAATGGAAATAATTTAGCAAATCTAAGACCAGTACTACCTACGACTAGTAAAGTGGCAAACTGACTAGTCATCTACATCTAACATATTGATAGCCAAAGAAAAAGGGGTAATAAACCCAAAGGTTTTGAATGAGTGACTAAAAAGGAGAAAGATAAATTAATACATGGAGTGAGCACTTTGATTACTAATTACAGAAAGATTTCCAGGGCTACAAAAGAAATTAAAGAAATAACAACATGAAAGAGTAAATTTTTAAAGATTTTATTTATTTATTAGGGAGAGAGAGAGAGAGACCACGAGCAGGGGGAGAGGGAAGAGTAGACAGAGAGGGAGAAGCAGACTCCCCATTGAGCAGAAAGCCTGAAGAGGTGGGGCTAGATCCCAGGACCCTGAGATCATGACCTGAGCCAAGGGCAGATGCTTAACCAACTGAGCCACCCAGGTGCCCCTGAAATAGTAAATTTTTAAAAAGATTTTCAATTATTAGTATAATGCAGACACAAGAAAATGTATTTAAGTCTTTGTTTCTTTTTTAAGATAAATTGATCTATCTATCTATCTATCTATCATCTATCATCTATTTGACAGAGAGAGAGTGAGTACCAGTGGGTGACAGAGGGAGAGGGAGAAGCAGACTCTCCGCTGAGCAGGGAGTCCAATGCAGCAGGGAGCCCGATGTGGGGCTCGATCTCAAGATGTGGGGCTCCATCCCAGGACCCTGAGCTGAAGGCATCCACTTAACCAACTAAGCCACCCAGGCACCCCAAGACTTTATGTTTCTGTATACAGTTTATACAAATCTTAAAACTGAAAACAGTTTGGTAATGAATGACCCAGGTGCTATCTTCGTGTAGCCCTGGAAGTCTCCATACTCACTGCCATCACCACCACCTCACAAAAACGTCCTGTATTTGAAAGGGGAGAGGGGCTGACTTGATGTAGTGTTTATCCTCGTGATATTGAAAGTAACTGACAGAAGTGAATTTGTACAGGGAAGGGCAAAGAGAATAAAATAAAAATCCAAGGCTATTAGTCAAAAAGAATGGAAAAAAAAAGTAAGTTCTTCAAGGCAAAGTGATTAAAAGCATGACACTGAAAGGTCCAAAGGGAATAAATGTTTCAAACAAGGCTAGAGTGTTAAAATATACATCTGGAAGGATTTGACACCTACATTTCTAAAGGGCCTGAATGATTTCCCGCAGACCTCAGGCTAAAAATTTGTAATGAGAACTTCTCAGAAGCAAATACCAAGGGGGAAAGAGTCAGCTGTTAATAAAAAGGAATTTGTATTTTGTTTCCATTAACTCACATTTGTTGAATTTTCTTAAATGAGGAATATGACTTATGATCACAGAAAAGATAAGAGAGAATAATAGTTTGTATCTACTAAATAGAACATTTCTGATTGTTTTGCAAACATTGCCACAGAAAATGTCTGTAAAATTCAATGACATTCAACAAATATCACAGTGAGCTTACAAACTAAGCAATAAGAAGAAAGCAACACTGTCTGCCTATAGTGCTCTACCAATAGGCAATGAGTAGAGATGATGGGAAAGCCGTGGAGACTAAATTAGAGATGTCCTGAAACATAGGGGAAGCAGTCAACCTACCTACAGAGAGATTTAAAGACAGGCATTGCACCTTTCCATAACTATGTACCGCTTACAATGCCTAAAATTCAACCAGCAAATTTCTTTTTATTATTTTAAAGGTTTTTTGATGTTAGTAATCATCTAGTCAAAAAAGAGAAAAACCTAGGAGAGAACAGTTAACAACAAAATGAAAATACAAAGTCCTTGTAAGGATCTTAATGTACAGAATTTGTCTATTTGAGCATCTTAGAAGGAGGGGCATCAGAAAGCAAAGTAAGAGCTAAGTGGAAGGAGAAAACAGATCAAAGATAACCACTGAATATTTCCAAATCTTACAAGGCTGCCAGTGGTCTTTCTAAAAACTATTTATTTATTTTGTTTAAAATCTGAAAGTTGCAAAAATGGTACAATAAATCTTCATATACCTTTCACTATGAATCTGCAAGTCTGCAAATGATACCTACAGACCTTACTCAAATGTTACCACTTGTGCCACTATTGTCCTTCTTAGCAAAAGAGAAAAAAAAAATTTTAAGATTTTATTTATTTATTCATGAAAGACACGAGAGAGAGAGGCAGAGATACAGGCAGAGGGAGAAGCAGGCTCCATGCAGGGAGCCCGACGTGGGACTCAATCCCGGGTCTCCAGGATCATGCCCTGAGCTGAAGGCAGACACTCAACCACTGAGCCACCCAGGCGTCCCTAGAGAAAAAAATTCTGGTCCAAAATCCAATCCAGGGTCATACATTTCATTTAACTGTGAGGTCACTTTAGTTTCCTTTAATCTGAAAAAATTTCTCTATCCATCTTTGTCTTTCTTCACCTTGACATTTTAGAGAATCTAGGCCAGTGATTTTGTAAAATGTTCCTTAATTTTGGTTTTCCCAAGGTTTTCTCACAATTAGATTTAGTTTATACCCTTTCGGCAAAAATAACACAAAAGTGATATGGCCTCACTGCATCAGGAGGCACATGAAGTCAATCTGTCCCATGAATAGTGATATTAACTTTGATCACTAGATTAAAGCAGTATGCCAGGCATTTCTACTGTGAAGTTACTCATTCTCCCTTTTAAATCAATAAGTATCCTGTAAGGAAATCTTTTAAGACCATGTAAATAGTCCTCTTGCTCACTATACTTTTTCTCCACTAGTTTTACTTCGCAATGATTTGTACCTAAAACAATTACTACTATAGAGGTTGACGAATGGTGATTTTCTGATTATTTCTACATTTATTAGACCTCATCATATGGTACCTTTTGCTATTACTTGTGAATAAGCTTATCTTTAATTGATTTATCTCATAGTTGATGTTAAGAGAAACCACTGATTTAGGCATCAGGGGAAAATGTTTTTATCTGCCATATACATCTTTTTACAAGCTAGGTAATCATCATGAGACAGCATCTGCTTGAAACATAGTTTAGAACTGCATTAAAACCCCAGCACAAAGAACACTGAATCCTGATAAAAATGACAGTCAATAATAAGGAACAGGAGACTGGAACCTACCAAGAACCAGATTAATCAAATAATATTGTCTGAGTGCACCTGAAAGTAAGAGAAGGATGTCTAGGTATACTCACTAACAAGTTTTATGCTTATTTTTTTTTCTATTTAAAGTCACCCTGCTTCTGAAGAAATCTCTAGGTCAATTTTCACTGTGAAACTCAAAAGAAAGCTGAAAAAATCACATTATATTTTTACAATTAGATTTGTATTGGCACGATAGTAAGAATTCAGAAGAGATAATGCTTCATCACTAAAAAAGAACATGGGGAAATTTTTTCAAAGATGCTTTTCTACATGCTTGGAAGTTCAGGATTTTTTTTTTCAAAATTGTTAATTCATTCTTTTCCTCAGGACCCTTATATTTTGGCTTTTATGGTACTACTTTACTTCTATTTCCCAATACAAATTTTCTGAACAGCACAACAGAGTGCCAAATGAGCCATAAAAAATTTTGAGAAGTTTACTATACAAGTCAGGATTCTCCAGAGAAACTGAACCAATAGCATATATATATATAGAGAGAGATATAGATTATAGATATAGATATATAGATATATTTATATATATTTTTTACAGGAACTGACTCATGCAATTATGGAGGCCAAGAAGTCCCACAATCTGCCTTCTGCAAGCTAGAGAACCAGGAAATCTAGTGGTATAATTCAGTCTGTTAACCAGGAAACCAATATCTGAGGGCAAGAGAAGATGGAGATCCCCACTCAAACAAAGAGAGCAAATTCACCCTTCCCTTCTGTTCTATTCAATCCCTTAAGATTGGGTGATACCCTCCCATATTGCTGAGGGTGGATCTCTTTACTCAGTCTACTGAACCAAATGCAATATCTGCCAAAAACACCCTCACAGGCACACCTAGAATAGTATTTTACCAAGTATAGGGGCAACCATTAGTCTAGTCAAGTAAGTTGACATATAAAATCAACTATCACATTTAAACCATTTTATGATAATAAAAATATATTTACTTTTTGGTTACAGAGCAAAATTTTATCTTTATGGAATGAATGAGAAATTAGAAATGTCTAATTACATACTAATTGTTAATAAAGTCATAGTTTTCAAATATTTGTATTAGAACAACCTAAATTTGTCCTGCTAGATGCATTTTGCTGCCTGTATAGATCTGAGATGATTTGGATAAGTAGATCAACTAAAGCTCTAGAAGTCTAATAGTCAGGAGACCCAGTGTCCAGATTCAGCTCAATACTAATTAGTTATGTGATATTGGGTGAGTTAATAACCATCACTCACACTAATTATTTATCTGTAAAAGGAAAGAGGTAGATAATATTATCTTTTGAGGTTTTTTTAAGACCTAAAATTCTATTATCCTAAAGAAAAACTGTTCTGATTCTATTTCTTAAATTGATTATATTTCCAATTAGCACATTATATTCAAATGATAATGCTTTGTTCTTAATACATATTAAGCCACTTGCTCCTTATACATATTTAGCTCTATAGTCCTTATGTCTATTATTTTAATAGATTATGTATATGTAACTTCAGCTAGCCTAAAGTATCACTAATTCCACATTAGTCATGATCAAAAATAAAATATCACTAATTCAAATTATCAACATCCAAATCACGAGATTTTACTACACATAGTCTGCATGTTTTTCTATTCTGTCAATAAACATTTATAGTATTCAGCTAAATCTTTTCCATGTTTTTTACCAAGCTACCTTTTGATAATAATTTTGCTTCCATGAAAATTTTTTTCATGAAGTCTGCATGAACATTCTAATCTGCCTTACAGACTAGTATATCAATAAAATGCATTCTGGAAAATATTTTATTCTCCTATAAGTTTGATTAGTATGAACCAACCACTTCAGGTTTGGCTGTCTCTGGAATACTGACAAAAATCAAGTTTTGATATGACTGGGTCAGCAAAACTACCATGCCTAGGACCTGGTAAGTGCATCAAGTCATTGATGTCTGATAATAGTCAACAGACCTTGCTTGCCCCCAGGGATAATCCCACCTCACCATAAGTTTCTATTGGAATGTACTTTTTCCTACTTCTACATTAGACATTTCTGCTAGCTTTAAGCCAACTACTGGAGCTTTTCAAGTAAAACAGACTCTAGTAACTAATTTTGTACCTAATTCTTAGAGGTTTACTTAATAGAAAAGCAGTGTTAGATAAGAGCCACCAATCAAAAAACTCAATGTATTCTATTTGAATACAAGGTAAGAAAACATGAAAAAGATACAAATACATAAAGTGATGTTTCCAAAGCCTAGATATTAAAGGGGTTGATGGAAGAACCTAAGTTAAATCATTAAGTTATATCCAGGTTCACACAGCCTGAGGAAGAGCTATTTCACTTCAAATACTGGATTTTTTTTTTTTCCGTCTAGAGAAGGTACACATCTAAGACTTGTCAAAATAAGTGGACAGCCTCATCCTGGACCAAACTTCTCCTGCCATGCCACTTTCATTACCTGCTTATGTGTCTAGTCTATATTCTGCACATGGGCATCCAGGTAATAACAGTAACTTATCTGGAAGTGGAGTCTTTGTCATGCGTTACTAAAGTGACTAGGGATGCATTAATAGTTTAAGTCACATTAAAGACACCCTCTACACTTGTCTTTCTGGCATGGTATGGCTCTCATCTAGATATAACCATATTTGTTCCTTCTGGTTGTTTTGTTGCTGTTGTTTTTGGGTTTTTTATTTATTTTTTTTCTTAAGTTTTTTTTTAATGTATCTCTCCAGATGGCTTCCACCTCCCATATGATAGCTTTTCTTCTATTTTAAGAATAGTACACATGTATGAACACATTCCAAGTACCCATGTACCCTAACAGACAGACAGATAGATATCTTCTTATTTATTTTGTCTCTATATTTTGCTTTCTCCCCTAAGCCTGTTTGTATCCTTTAAAATAAATAAAAGCAACTATCAACTACCCGTACCTAAATTCTAGAGTTTCTTGTCTTAAACCACAACAGTTTGATCTTCCAAAAATGTAAATCACAGAACTTTCTTACATGGAGATTAACTTGTTGAACCATAGGCTTCAGATTTTTTCCTACCGCCTTCTTCCCTGATCCCTGCATTCTACTTGCTGTTGCCACCAATAAATACCAGGATTCAGGACGCACACTTACTGAGTGCCTCTATATACAAGAGGCTTTGTAATCTCATCTCAGTTAATTGTACTAATGAGCATACCAGGGAGTGGAAATTATCCATATTTTGCATTCAAAGACACTGAAAATGAAAGAAGAATGGTAACAACCGTGCAATGCATCATAGCTAATCAGTGGCAGATTCTGATATGCCCAACTCAAATGGCCATGCCTTTCCATCGTAACAGACTATTGCACCATGAGAATACCTCCTGCAATACCTTTACCCATGTATCTAACAAAAAACAAGTCAGAGCCAACAGTATCCCAAGGTGTCACTTTGTCATTTTTAGGTTTAATTATTTTTAATTATTTTTCAAAATGGTGCGATTATAACCATATGACTATATAGGAGGGATGCGTGTGTGAGTGTGTGTGTGTGTGTATGTGTGTGTAAAAACAAGCCCTGAATTTTTAGGATGTCCTTTTTAATGATTACTTTTGAAGAGTATTGTCATAGAAGAGGTTTGACTGACTGTAGCTGAATTTATTACATGCCAATGGAATTAGCACAGTACACAAGTAACTTTGTGCTTTGGGATGACTCTGGGAATCTCCTTTTGATTTGCGGATTGCCATTTACCCATGCCTGGAAGGAAAGAATGATGGCTGAGGTGGTTGTGGATAGACAATGACCTCGTTAATCATTGTGATGGAGATATAGGTTGTTCCTTGCAGTGACTCATTATAGAGTGCATCAAATAATAAACACTGACAGCTAGCTAGTAGTGAGTGAAGACTGACAGATGGCCAATAAATTCAGAACTGGCATATTTTTGTAAACTGATTATAGGTTTGGATGCTTACAGTGCCTTTCACCACAACTTTAAATTACCAAAGTTGTCTTCCAGATTAAGCAATTAAAACTTAAATATAGAAAGTCCCAAAATTTGAGAATGGGATATTTCCTACTCTCTTATGCCACTGAAATTTACCCGATTCTTTTTAGAGGAAAAAAAAAAGTCGCTTTGAGAGTTTATGCAAAGAACAAAATATGGTGGCTAAACTGCAAATACTTTCCAATGAATGTCATGAAAGGTCTATGTAAAAATAAAAATACAGCCACAAAATTCATGAAACTTTTTTCTTACAAGGAATTATTATCTCCAATCTAAATGTGCAAAGTTAAAAAAAGAAACAAATGCAAAGCTTGAATAATGTGATACTTTACAAAATGCATTTCACAAGTCTAGATGCAGTTACTATAGGTGATATAGTTCCCTCTTCCCACAACTTTCAAAAATGCATGAATCTTATTTTAGTGGTTTGGGGAGATTTATAAAAAGCATGCCAATTTCAAAGCCCAAGGCGGTACATTCAATAAAGGCAACAAACCTGTCTTCTGTGTCTAGAGTGTTCAAACAGCCTGCACCAGCTACTCTCCTTTGATAGCTCTTCCTCACAAAGCAGAGATTGTAAAAGAAATCTGTCCTCAAGAATGATGAGAAAATGCTCATTCAGTTGCTTTTATTAGTGACAGGCTTATGTTTTCATATCAGCATCATACATAAGTACTCAGAACATAGCTTTTTTCCTGCATGTACTGGATCTCTTCTATTTGCCCCTCTAGACATCTACGCTTCCCTGTTATGGGCTGAATTGTATCCCCCACAAAGATAGGCTGATTCCCTAATTCCCACTATCTGTGAACGTGGCCTTGCTTGAGGAAAGGGTCTCTGCAGATGTAATCAAATTTAAAATGAAGTCATACTGAATTAGGGTGGGTCCTAATCCACTTAATCCATAAGAAGAAGACACAGACACATGAGGCGAGAACATCATGTGATGACAGAGGCAGAGACTGAAGCGGCTACAAGCCAGGGGACACACGGGTGGCCAGCACATCACCAAAATTTGGGACAAGGCAAGGAAAGATTTTACCCTATAGGCTTCAGAGAGAGTGTGGTCCTCCTGACCCCCTGATTTCAGACTTCTAACATACAAAACTGTAAAATAATACACTTCTATTGGTTTAAGCCACCTAGTTTGTCACACTGTGCAGCTAAGAAATGAATGCACTGCCCATCCTGCTGTGCCCAGGAAGATGACCCACAGGGGCTGCAACAATGGGCTTCCTCTCACATTTGGTTCAGCCAGGCCAAAATAAAGTACTAGCAGGAAATTCAAGGGCAGTGGGAGAGTGAGAATAGGTATTTACTCTCCCAGCTACCTCCTGCTGCTTGCTTTGACTCTGTTGTTCCTCTCCCAAAGGCCATAGCTCCTGCCAGTTACCCTTCTCCATACAGCTACACTCTCCAAATATAACTACCTTGTCCCTTTTCCCTTTCAGGCTTGTGACAGTGGTTTCCAACTTTTACCATCTATACTAAGTATCTACTGCTACGTAGGAAATGGTCATGAACTTAGTGGCTTGAAAAACATACATTCATTATCTCAAAGTTTCTATGGGTCAAGAATCAAGAGTGGCAGATTCCCAGGAGTCTATAATCAAGGTGTTGATCAAGGTTGGTGCTCATCTAAAGAATCAACTAAATAAGGATCTATGTCAAATTCAGTTACACAGTTGTTGGCTATATTTAATTCCTTGTGGGCTATTGATCTGAGGGCCTCAGTTCCTTGCTGGCTGTTTACCAGAGGCTGCCCTCAGTTCCTTGGCCATGTGGGCTTTTCCAACATAGCTCCTTGCTTCATCAAAACCAACAAAAGAAAACGTTTGCTAGCAAGAAAGAGTCAGGATCTTTTGTAACTTAATCATACAATCATACAATCAAGTGATATATTCTTAAAGTTGAGATATTCTGTTTCTTGTAAACAATATATTCAAGAGGAAGAAACTGCATAAGGCAGCAACTACCACAAGGTCAGGATCACTGGGGATCATCTTAGAAGCTGCTGAACATACCATCTCTGGATTTATTTCTTAAATCCTGCCCACACCTTAGTAAATAGTTTCTTTCAACTGTACCATCTGTTTCCTTCCTCGATGCTGACTGATATGGAGGGTGATAAACAGACTTTAATCACTCTTCTTTCTATTCACTGTGATGAATTAATGTCTATTCTAAACGAAGCGCTGGTTTCCCAGATTCACCAAAACCAAAGAAAGCTACGTAGATTTGATTGTAGCAAGGTGAAGCAGTGCTAGACATTCTCAGCATATTTAGTCATCCAGGCCAACAGGGTATATAAATTTAACAATTCATCTAAAGTATAGAATAAAAGTTTTTTTCTGGAATGATTTACATTTATGCTAGATTAAATCAAAGATGAAACAGTTCATGAGAAATTGTGTAGGATATCAAGGACCAGGGTAGTTTCCACAAGTGTATGAGGAGAATAACTGAAAATGTGGTCATCAAGATCAACATGACCATGGAATGAAGACAGAAGTTAGAAGCTCTTCCAAGTGATAGAAACTGTAAGCAAGTAGATGGGTCAAGAAGGAAATGATGAGAATATTCAGAGAAGCCCTGGTAAGGGAAATTCTGGGATGTATGCAGGGCAGGAGTATCAGTACAACAGGGAAAGAAGTTCACTTGAATTTGGAACAAGGGCAAGCTAGGTTAAAAGCTCTTTCAGACACATATAAGCTCTATGTGAGAGAAGCAGGCATACCAACAATTCACTTTTAAGAAAACAAGAAATGGTGGTTTCCTTTTCTTTTTTCTTTTTTCTTTTTTTTTTTTTTTTATTTCTCAAGTAATAAAATATTGCAAACATAATTTCAAGGAAAAACTACTAAACCAGAAGTAGAATCAGGGAATATGGATTCTTTCTCGCTCCAATACAAATATCAATTTACTATGTGATATAGAGCAATTCACTAAATTATTTCAAAATTTTAACGTCCCCATCTATAATATGGGATAATAACATCCGCCTTGCCTATATCACAAGAATGTTGGAGAGATTAAATTAGACAATGAATGTAAAACTACTTTGAAAAGTAAAAAGCATCAAATAAATGTTATTAAAAATATTTGTCAGAACTCAATCATGTGGCATATATTTATGACAGTAAAGCATCTCTTCATAGGCAATCTCTAAAGTTTGTCATTAAAGTTTCAAAAGCACAAAATTTTCTTTGCTTGGCTTATGATTGGGCCGTTGTGGTAACTATCAAACTAAAATATATAATATATAAAAGATATATCAACTTAATGGCACTAGGGAGTTTTTCCCTAAAATATAATTCAGTAATTCATGTCAGCTCAATATTGTGAAAAATGAGAATAATATTTTCTAATATTTCCTGACATAGTTTCCTTCTCAGTAATTAGATACCTCCCTAGGAAATGGTATCTTGGAGGGAGAAAGATATGATATAGGAAACATTCCTGAAGGGGAAAAAAAGGGAAGGAAAGTAAGAGCTTTTTCTAAGGCTAGAGGACAAAAAGAGAAAGACAAAGTGAAAATCTCAATCCTCATTTTCTGCCATCCTAGCATATGTGAGTAGAAAGGAGATGATGAGAAGGACACCAGATAGCTTAGAAGGAAAGTAATAAGGAATTTGGGTTCCTGTAGGGGATCTTAGGCCCTACTGAAGGTCTAGAATGTTTCTCAGCAATATGAACTGACCACTGCACAGAAGTAGTAGTGTGATGTGTATACAGAAAGGAAGATCTCAGACTAGTATCCCTGAGACTACCCTGGCTTCCACAGGATGTGATATGCTCACAGGGGTCATTAGAAGTAGTGGAGAGGTAAAAGCTAGCTACCTGCCAAAAGGCAGTGTGGTAAATATCATGAAGAACTATGGTAAGAGACAGATGAAAAGCTTAAGCCAAGACGAACAAAATTTGGTTGAGACTCAGAGAATTCACAGAAGACAAATTTAGGAGAGGCCAACTCCGCCCAGAAGTTACTCCAAGTGTCACTAGGTTTCCCAGATCTGCAGAAAATAGTGGCAGGGTGCTCTGTGAGGAGATGGAATAATAGCACCTGTCACAGAGGCCACAAAGGAACCAAAAAGGCCACACGAAGGCCCATGCTTAGATGCAAACCCTCCACCCACACACAGAGAGAAGCCATAACAATTTCCTCCTCTGGCCCATATGGCATTTTGGGAACTAGCAAAGGAAAAAACAACTCTGAAACAGTTGAGGTCTATATTGCCTCAGTATTTATCCAAAAGAAAGGCTTAAGCTGGATGAGACTAAAATACATTTACTTAGTAAGTTCATATTTTATCTAACAACTCTGTGGATAGAGGTTATGAGATGGTTCAAATTAGTTACAGAGAAATTTTTGCACATCTGAGTTTAGTGTACGAATTTCAACTTTACCACATTTCACCTGTTTCTCACATACACATTTTTTTAAAAGTATCACATTTCAGACCCACAAAGAACTTAATCATATAACAGGAACAAACATAATTTGCATAAATGTCTGCCTTACTGTGGAATGACAGCTTCTGAAATAAATTCATATGTGTAAAATGGTACATTATATGTGACAAGCGCTCATGGCACAAGGCAAATGTCCTCAGGCTCTAACGCCCTCCACTTTGAGATGAGATATAAATCCTGTAAATCAAAGTGCAGTGGAAGTGAAGCCCACAACTCTTCATTTTACAGTTCACAGGCTTTTTTCATCCAATAAGGTATTCATAGTTTTTTTTAAGTAGAAAGAAATTTTGAACTGGAATTCCATGTTTGCTTTGAAAAGAAGTGCATATTAGAACAACATAAATGGGGAATCATTTAGGACTTAGCTTGACTTCTTTTCAAACCCCTTCTAGATTTATTCTTTAAAAGACATGTAAATATCACAAATATTTGGTATACTGAGCAGAGTTTCAAAAATCTGGAACAGAGGAGATCATTTGTTGAAATGAGGGGAAAATGTCCCATTCTGGTATCAAAATTCCTATTAGTAATCTTGTTATTCAGACACTTGCAATTGAAAGCATCTAATCTTCAGAAACTCATTAAAAAAAAGAGATAATATTACTCTATTCTTCAGGAAAAATTTGGGGGTTAAATTCTTAGACAATATTACTTTAAAGCCAGTTTAGAATATGTATCTCTACAAACAATACCAACAGTACAACAAATGTTTCAACTTCCTGGCTCATTAGTGGTTTCTGTGCAAGAGACCAAATAATTATATTGGTTGATTTTTTTCTGTAATAAACAATTTCAAGTAGAGTGCTATTGGCATTTATCACAAAATCTACCAGTTTATTCAACTAAAGGCAAGAATCCTAAGGATCGCTTGTTTATATGTAATGTTCCCACAATATGTAACCATCTGTACTTTCTCTCAAGCAAGCCTCATATTTTCCCAAGGTCCAGTCATAATTATTAAATTTTTCAAGAGTAGACTAGCAGAAATGAAAAATGGAAATCTTTTATTTCAGAAATCCTCTACACACTCTATTCCTTACAGTAAGAGATGGCTTATGGCTTAATACTCAACCAACGTGGCTACCCACGAACAATGTGATAGATACAAAGTTTTATGGTACAGATTTTTTTTCTTCAATCACTCAATCCATCTATTTCCCCACTGAGAGATTTTGAAGCATCCAGCACCTACATTTGGGGACAGTTTCTGAAATCAGTGACATAACTGGTTCTTTGATTTTCAGTCTCAAAAACCAAATATTAAATGAAGTTGAAATTCAGCTGCCAGTATTATATTTCGATAGACTTTGTATCTTTGAAGGCATTGCTGATAATGTGTAACTTAAGTTTATAAAAGTCATTTTTAAAATTTTTATCTGGTATGTATGATATTCAAAAAGTAAGAGAGCTTGCACTTGCCTGTGTCAACAGCAAGAGAGTCTGTGCTTTTGAAACAGATGCTAGCCAGGAATGAATTTTAAAAGAGTTAGTAGACAGGTTTGTGGGGAATATGCAGCTAAATTTAGTAGAAAAGGTTGATTAAAAAATAAATGATCATATTTACTTCATACAATTGCTTACATTGGTGGCTATTTCGGGCTTCTGTCTGGCATCCCAAGCTGCTTAAGAAGTAGCCAAAATATATTGGAAATAAATTTTCAGTAACTTTAAGGTAATCTATTTCCTGGCTAGATACTTTAAATATTTTAATTTTTCTGAAAATTCATGTATGGTAAGTCACATTCACACTCCAAAATTTATAGTCCCTGAGTAGCAGTAATTCCTGCTTCTGCCACTGACTTACAGCCTTGACAGTTCCTTCTTTTTTTCTTTTTTTTTTTTTCTTTCTTTCTTTTTTTTTTTTTTAATATCATGAAACTTAACACTGCTGGCTCTGGCAGGAAGGTAATCCTCCCCAATTATTTTCTCCTCCACATTTAGTATTCATGAATAACACTGATTAAAGAATTGGTATGGATGAGACTTCTGCAATATACTGCTAGCTGACTAGCAAAAAAAATTAATAAATAACCTTAAATATTACAAAATATCAACAGTGTGATTAAACATAGGATAGAAATGAAAACATACTTGCTGATCGCCCTCAAAATCATATTCAGCTATGCAACACTATCAGAAAAGTACAGACAAAATATGTCTGGAAAATCACTCCATTATATTTTGTTTAATTCAGAAGATCGTTTTTTCTGCTGAAAATCAGTCCTTCCACCTTAGTCATTTCCTATTTCTTGGGTTGGTGACACCTTGAGATGTGATTTAGGGAATAAAAAAGGAAGGATAGGAGTAAAGTATATTTTTGCTTTATTATCATCAGACCGTTTTTTCTAGAACTATCCATATTTCTAAAATTATTCCTTTTCAATTATAATATTATCATCTGGGACTTTCTGAACCACATAAAGTAGGTAAAAATGTCCATGTATCAGAAATTCTTTTTTCTGTTATTGTTGTCTTAATCACTGGGACATGTAGAATAGAAGACAATTGGTTAGAATCAGACTTTCCTTCTAATAAAGTCACCTCATGCCCCTGAGGAAATTCGGGCTTTTTAAAATTCTTTGTTCTGTTTATTATGTAAATATAAAAGTAGCCAACACTTTCAACAGAATGTAGTATTTTGATAGGATTATATAAAGAGATTTCAAGATTTCATCTTTGAAAGTTCTATAGAAGTATTATGTATGATGATCAGTTTACAGCTCTAAGGTTATACGTTCATCTTCTGTTGTATTTAAAATAACTGCTTAAAATAAAAGTATAATGCAGTGGTTCTCCAACTTGAGTTAGCATCAGAATTACATGAAAACCTTGTTAAAATACAGAATTTTGGGCCTCCTCCTTAAAATTTCTGATTCACTAGGACTGAGGTTGTATTTAAGAATTCGCATTTCTAACAAATTCCCCGGTGATAACTGCTGGTCAAGTCACCACACTTGAAGACCTACTACTCTAAAGAACTGCTTTGTTCTGTGAACACATACAAAAATGATAGCCATAAAATATATAAAGGTGACTACAGAATAAGATAAACTCACAGATGTATTTGTTTCTCTCTGTTCATTTCAATGTCAGTTTTTGGAAGCTTTGCTAAAAAGTGGTTCAGACCATAGCAAGAAGTCATATAGCCTGGGTTGCTCAGATGAATTACATGCTTAACAAGACAGATGCCTGGCAAGATAGCTACATTAGATCATTGTACCATAAGCTGTATTTTCTCCAGCATGCAATAGCTAGTAGTCCAGGTAACTCAATAAAAACAATATTAACACTGTTACATTACCAGATGATCACATTCCCATTAGCATCAGCCTCTGTGAAAGGTATTCCCAAATTGGAAGTTAGCCAAACTCCTTCAGACAATCTCAACTTACAACACAATGTAATTTGGAAATGGCCATATGGCAATAAATATGGCTACGAAATATGGTGCAAGCCCTTGCTCAGATTTCTTGAGGTGACAGAGAGAAGTGAGCATCTAGAGATTGCCTTAATGGTAGCCTATATATATATATATATATATATGGGAAACATATTACCATAATCTTTGGCTCTATGGCCACAGAAAAATAAACATGCTTTCTGAAATTGAATAAACAAACATTTTATCACTCCAGTCACTTTTAATACACAAATCCTTGCCTGTGCTCAGTAAGATATAAGTGGTAAGGATAAGAGAGGATTATAAGCAGGGTTTCTTATATTGTATAACTGGTCACGTTGTCTTCCACAAAAGAGATCGCTTACACCATTTCCTTGTACTTGGTGAAACTAAAGAACTAAAGCTGACAACATTAGAGCAGAAATATTTAAAACCTGATAGAATCTTAAGTGAAGTCTGTTTCCATTTTTTTCCTCTGCTGTGCATGTCAGGCAGGAGACTACAGTGGACTTCTCATAATAAGAACTAGCTTTCCTATTCTCTTGCCTTTTAGCATTATCCTTCAAGTACAGCCACCTACTCAGACAATCAACATGACTTTCTATGACTTCTCAGTAAATGAAGCTCACCCCACTAACCCAAGGGTACTGTCAATCTAAAATACCGATGTGAAAGCTCGAATTGCACATTTTATGATCAGCCAACTGTACTTAGGCAGTGGTCATATTTAGGAGAGTGCCATTTCCCTATCTTTTAGAATTATATTCTACTTTGTCTTCTCACCAATGTTAGAAATTTATCATCTCGCATATTAAATGCAACATTACTAAAAATGAAGCAGAACAAATGGGTAGCTCTATTTCTACCAAAAAAAAAAAAAAAGAATTTTGGATTTCTTTCAGATAGAAATCTCCAGAAAACAGCATTAAGATTTTTTTCCTTCCAACCAGTTGTATTTTACTTATTTTTAAAATTGAGGTAAATTAGTATATAACATATTAGTTTCAGGTATACAACACAATAATTCAATTTTTTGTGTATTTTACAAAGTGATCACCACAGTAAGTCTAGTTACCATCAATTACCATACAATTGAAACTTAACACCTATTTTGCCCACCCCTCAAACCTCTTCCCCACTGATAACCACCAATGTGTTCTCTGTATCTGAGTTTGGTTTGATTGGACTTTGGTTGATTTGGTTGCTTCGTGTATCTGTTTTGTTTTTACACTCCACATGAAAGTGAACGTTATACAATATTTGTCTTTGACTTCTTTCACTTTGCATAATATCTTCAAATTCCAACCATAATGTTGCAAATGGCAAGATTTCCTTCCTTTTTATGGCTGAGTAATATTCCATTGCATATATTACCACATCTTCTTTAGCCATTCATACATCAGTGGACACTTGTGTTGTTTCTATACCTCAGCTATTGTAAATAATGCTGCAATGAACATGTACATACACCTTTTCAAATTCTTGTTTTCATTTTCTTCGGATAAATACCCAAAAGTAGAATAGCTGCATCACTATGGTAGTTCTATTTTAAATTTTTTGAAAAACATTCATACTGTTTTCTATAGAGGCTGCATTAATCTACATTCCTACCAACAGCGTATGAGGATTCCCTTTTCTCTATGGCCTGTACAACACTTGCTTTTTTCTTTTCCTTTTTGATAATAGCCATTCTAACTGGTATAAGGTGATAATAGTTCATTGTGGCTTTGATTTGCATTTCCCTGATGATTGGGGATGCTGACCATCTTTTCATGTGCTTCCTGGCCAAGTGTATGTCTTCCTTGAAAAAATGTCCATAAGAATATGAAATTAACGGGGCAGCCCAGGTGGCTCAGTGGGTTAGCACTGCTTTCAGCCCAGGGTATGATCCTGGAGATCCGGGATCGAGTCCCACATTAGGCTCCCTGCATGGAGCCTGCTTCTCCCTCTGCCTGTGTCTGTGCGTCTCTCTCTCTCTCTCTCATGAATAAATAAATAAAATCTTTAAAAAATAATATGAAATTAACAAGTATATATGCCATGTTACTAGCTCTATTCTATTTCTGGCAATGTTTCTCTTAATTAAGATTTATTTTCTTAAATGTTTATATCAGAGACTATACTTTTTCAGAGCGGAGGAGGATGAGGAAACTATCACGTGACTCAGCCTTCTGTAAAAGGTATGTAAGATTTTACTGCATATTCTTCTACTATTTATCTCTCCTTTTAAAATTTATTTTAGAGAGAGAATATGCAGGTGCAGGGGGTGGGGGGCAGAGGGAGATTGACAGAGAGAGAGAGAGAGAGAGAAAGAGAGAATCTTAAACAGGCTCCACACTCAATGCAGAGCCAGACATGGGGTTCCATCCCACAACCCTGATCATTGACCTAAGCCGAAATCAAGAGTCAAATACCTAACCTACTGAGTCACAGAGGCACCTTTTTTTTTTTATCTATCCTTTTTGAACGAGTTTGTCAGATAGTTGCCCCAAGATAGGACATTCTGATTCAATAAGATGGGATGGACAGTAAGTCACATGGTGGTATTTTAGTTTGTGGTTTCCCCTTACCTAAATCAATTTTAAAATAACCAATCTACCACAACAAGGGAGGCCTAAACAGAATCCAGATCATTGGCAAAATGGATCATAATATGGTTAATAATGTATTTTCCACAATTAAATGTGAATTCATCCTATTCTGACTATATCAGTTGAAAACACCAACTCAGAATTCCCTTGGGCAATGCCAGTGCCCCTGCCATAACTCAGCTTCTTGCCGGTCACAATACTGACCTTAGAAACTTTCTCTTTGGTCAACAAAATGAAAGCACAGAAGCAGTAAGAATTTTTCAACTATGCCATGACTTACACATGAATAAGATACTAGATGAAATTAGCTATGTATGGTCATAATGCAGTTCTGATATCATGAAATGAGTATTATATTTCAAAGCACACAACAGACCTGGGTTTGTGACTAGGATTTATTCTTCATTATAGAACCCTCTTAATTCAGGTGAGCTTCAGTCATCATCATAAATGGGGAAGGGTGAATAATGCCTCCTTCATAACATTGTTTTGGGCATAAAAATGATGCATTTGAAAATACTTTGAACTATAATATCTCTACATAAATATTAGGTTTTTAACCCCTCCTTTCCCTGACCACCTCAATTTCCTCCTATTGTCTCAAAGGAACAGTCTTCTAGACAATCTTGAAATTCAATTTATGGCTTCAGTGATCACCCATATATTGCTGACTCTCATTTTTCCATTTCTTGTTTACAATTTTATCCACTTCAAACCCACTGGTTACTACACATCTCTACTCTAGAGTCTTTCTCAGGCTCCTCAAGTTCCTCAAAATTGGAATCCACTCCTTCCCCTCTTAAAAATCTGCCAATTTTTCCTACATTCTCCTTCTTGGTGCCTGGAACTACCATCCATTTCTTTTTTTACACTGATTTTTTTTATTATTATTATTCATGAGAGACAGAGAGAGGCACAGATACAGGCAGAGGTAGAGGGAGAAGCAGGCTCCATTCCAAGCAGGGGGCCTGACACGGGACTCGATCCTGGGTCCCCAGGACCACACCCTAGGCCGAAGGCAGCACTAAACCACTGAGCCACCCGGGCTGCCCACTACCATCTATTTTTATCTCATTCTTTCTTTATCATCTCTTTTCAGCTAGTCATCAGCCTTGGTCATTCTGTCATTAATACTGCCTACTGCCAAACTTTTGTATCAATTGCTGTTAACACTGTTAAGGTTCAAGTCTTCACCTCTCCTCTCCTGAATTAAGGGAAGTATTAGTAACAAATCTGCTTATCTCAACCACACTATTACATTTTATCTCTCAAAGTGCTGCCAAAGTACTCTCCCTGGAACACACAACTGATTAGGTAATTCCTTTCTTAAAATCCTCCATTAACATATAGCCATCTTGAGGGTGAAATATGAATTCCTCCATATAGATTTTCCAGACCCAACTTCCTTCTAGAGTTGCCTCCTTTCCAGTTCCTCACCATTCACACTCTAATTTCCAGTCTTGTTGAAAATGGAAGCTCTCCAAATGTGCCTCATAGCTCCACTAAGCCTTTCCTATCCACAGACTTCTCCCTCCAAGTACTTCATTCTTTGCCTCTCAATCTTGAAGAAACATTAGATCTATGGTTTTCTGAGAAGTTCTGCCTCAGGCTGATATCAGGGTCCCTGCTGTGTTGTCAGGCCACCCTTGTTGTATCCTTATCATTTATAACACACTAACAGTTTTAGAATTATTGCTTTGTTCTTTGTCTTTCTCAATTAACATGTGAGTATTAATCTTTCTTTTAATATCTAAATTACCAGTGCCATTGTTGCCCAAAACACTGTAGATGTTCAGTAAATGATTTGTGAAGGAGCACATTTTTCCTAATTATTTGTCTTTCCTTAATTTGTTAAAAAGTCACTAAAATATTTTAAACACCTAAGTTAATGATGTCTATTTACCAATAGAAATATTACCTACTTGTCTGACTATATCCCAAAATAAAATTTTGCCATTAAAATGGAATTAGAAATTCCAATCCTAGGGAAAGAAGTTGAATTTTGTTCAATTCTATCATAATGATTCCAGCTATAGGAACACTATCTGATTTCCAGAATACTGAAATGAAAATTACCAAATAACCTTGTCTCATTCCAAGCAACACTAAAGGTTGAGAGGGTCTTTCTTTGAAGAACAATGACTCAATGTATTAAAATCAAATCTGACATTAGAGATTTATTTGATGCTCAAGAACATTTATCTTTTACTCATTAATTTTGCAAATCTAAAAGATGATAAATTTAAAATGTGTTACAGCCTCTCTTATTTAAAAAAGATGTATTTTGTACTAAAATATGACTATGTTGTTTCACAAAAATTCAGAATTTCCATGCAAAAAAAAAAATCTAGGATTTTCGTTTGGTATTGTAAATAATGACATTCCCTAATTTATTGTTTAGGAAAAGGGGGACATGCTATCACAAAAAAATAGATGCTTTTTAAAGGTAACTCCCTTATTTCACAAAATGATGTTCATTTGGGGAATATAAATAATAGTGAAAGGGAATATAAGGGAAGGGAGAAGAAATGTGTGGGAAATATCAGGAAGGGAGACAGAACATAAAGACTCCTAACTCTGGGAAACCAACTAGGGGTGGTGGAAGGGGAGGAGGGCAGGGGGTGGGGGGGAATGTGTGATGGGCACTGAGGGGGACACTTGACGGGATGAGCACTGGGTGTTTTTCTGTATGTTGGTAAATTGAACACCAATAAAAATTAATTTATTAAAAAAAATAAAGCTAAAAAAGGCTTAAAAAAAAACAAAAGAAATAAAGTAAGGAAAAGGAAATCAGCAGTATGGGAAATTCTTCATCAGTGTCCCCAAGCATTTCAGCCAGAAACAGGAAAGCAGAGCATAATTCAGGTGGTCCATAAATTACACTGTAATTGATATAAACAACTTGAGGTCAAAGCTCAAATTTACTGATTGTTTTTTATAAATAGTTTTCCTTGTTTCTTCCTCCTTTTCATCCTGTGACCACACCCTCCTCACACTAACTGTATTCTACAAAATTCTGCACCCCTCCAATGGAAAACAAATATATTTAGGTAAAGATTCCTTTAATTACATTTATTTTCTTTAAAGACTCTTCGGGGAAAAAAAAAATCGCTTTTCTTTCCCCTCAGAAAAATAGAAGTGTTTTAAGGAAATTATTTTACTATCATCATGTGTACATGTACAAAGCTAAAATCCACAGTAGCTTTTATTTTGTAGTGGGATGTGCTGAAATCATGACCTCTTTTAGGCGAAGTGCACTAGAACTGGGTTTTGGTAAAATTCTCTCCAAAGATCTTTTGGCATTCCTATTACTAAGCCTTTTTTTTTTTTAATTTCCTGCTAGTTAAGCAATAAACCAAATGCTGGATGAGACGTTCCTTACGTGCTAAAACAATCATCTAGAAGATTTTCTGATTATCAAAATACCCTTTGAAGTGAGCTATTAATACTACCCTTTCAGTTAAATATAAAGAAATAGGTGTTGAGCCTAACTGAAAAATACTCAGAAAGCTCAATCCCCAATTACTTAAAGGGGTTGGGTTGTTGTAATCATCCCAACAACCCCTGAAGAATAAACAAAACAGAATTGATATAACTGAGAAAGAAGTCAGACATCATTATACATTTAAATATGTAATTTTTCGTATAACATTTGTATTTCAATGGGATGCCTTAGTGCTTCAGCGGTTGAGTGGCTGCCTTAGGCTTAGAGCATGATGCTGGGATCCGGGATAGAGCCCCATATCGGGCTCCTTGCAAGGGAGCCTGCTTCTCCCTCTGCCTGTTTCTCTGTCTGTCTCTCTCTGTGTGTCTCTCATAAATAAATAAAACCTTAAAAAATTGTATTTCAGTCTATCATTAATGAAAGCAAAAGAATAAAGATATTCACAAAATAAATTGCAGTTACAGGCGCTCCTACACCCCCTTAATCTTGGGGTTGTAGGTTTGAGCCCTACCCTGGGTATAGAGATTACTTAAAAATAAAATCTTAAATAAGTAAATAAACTTTAGCTATAAATTTATAAGCAACTACTTTGCTTTCACATAGCAATTATTTTATATGTTAATTTGCTACCTTCCTATGTTCAAGTGTCAGTGTTCATGCACAAAACATATTAAATTAGATTTTAAATTACTATATTTGATAATGTGGCGCTTTGAAACTTCTATGTTGTATGTTATCATATACTTGATTTTCTAAGGCTAAAATAATAAAACCCTTAAAACAAAATCTCAGAGAGATCTTGTAACACACCCCTATGATCTCAGAGAGATCTTGTAACACATCCCTATGATGGCAAGAAGGAACGTAGAATCTTTCAAAAGTGGAAGGGAAAAAAAAAGAGAGAAAGAGAAAGTATAGCCTTAATCATTCAGATCTCTTTGAAGAAAATGGCTAAGTCCGTTTGCTATTTTTAAAATGAAATGATTTGTGGAGAGGGAGAGAAAAAGCAGGACATATAATATAAGCAGATACCCTAATTTAAATAACACTGGCGTTACAGGCCCCAACACATACACATTCTTGGGACTGGGATGAAGGGCATGGAATTGCAAAGAAACCTAAATCTCTCACAAGATAGCCATTTACCAGAGGTTAATTAAATTGAAAGGGTAAGAAAACTCTACTTGTTTACAGATTAGATTGTTGAGATCTTTAAAAATTTTTCTTTGAAAGAAAAATCTAGCCAAATATATTAGAACATTATCTAAATTTTTTATTGAAAACAATCATCTCCTTTGAATAACAATAAACACATATTAGTGGTGCTCCTTCCCTTTTATTGAAAAAATTAGCACATTCAGAATCTCCTTAGAATTTTCATGAGATACCATAATCATTTATACTCTACCTTCCCAGGTTGGCATTCCTTGACAATCACATCTAACATAACACACACCACCACCACCACCACTACCCCCACCCCTGCCCCACAGTTGAGTGTCTGCTTTCTGCTCAGGGCGTGATCCTGGAATCCCCGGAATCCTGGATCCAGATCCAATCCCACACCGGGCTCCTTGCAGGAAGCCTGCTTTTCCCTCTGCCTGTGTCTCTGCCTCTCTCTCTCTCTCTCTCTCTCTCTCTTTCTTCTGTGTCTCTCATGAATAAGTAAAATCTTATAAAACATTTAAATAAAAAAAGGAATCCCCCCCAAAAGTAAACCACCCCAATACCACATACTATAATCTCATTCTTTTCTTACCATTATTTTAAATTTTCTTCTTCTTCTGCTTGTTTATTTATCCATCTTCCATCCCCCTAAGAAAGTATACACATGGGATCATGTCCAGCTTGGTAAGTGCGTACCCCCAGGACCCTACAATGTTTCTGGCATAGCAGCAACACAATGAGTTATTTAAATTTCCTTTCACACATTCACTTGCTAATTTTACATCTGTTTTTTATTAGGATATCATAATGATACTCTGTATGAAATCAAGTGTGTTTTCACATCTGAATATACACTCAGATTTACAAACCAAGGTCCTTAATTTTTTTTTTTTTGTTCATTGAATGAATTCATCCATTCATCCAATGAATTCATCCATTCATCCATCCATTCATTCATTCACTCATTCATGTTTTCCTTTATGAAGGTTCCTCTGTGGGGCCTGAGATGAAGTTCACTGTCTGGGACAGGCTCTAAAATCAGCACTAGCTCCCTTCCAGCAGCAGGCTGCCAGTCCTACCACTGTTGGAGGAACAAACACACCATGATGCACGGAAAGGTTGCTCCATAAGCTTCCCCTACAATCAGCACTGAGAAATGGGCAGGGCTGCTATCACCAGCTCCTTTAGAATGACTCTTGTTCCCTCCTGCTCTTTAGATGCAGACAGAGAAGAGAAAAAAAAAAAAAAAAGAGAGAGAGAGAGAGAGAGCAAAAGAGGGAAGGTAGGACAAGAGAAAACAAGCCGAGGAAAAGGGGTGTGGTAGCTTTTCCCCAAACCATCAATTGCCAAGGTTACTTTTGGCAGAGAGAGAAAAAGAAAAAGGGCCAGACTGTGCTTGCTTGAAGCTTTTGTACTTCTGCCCAGACTGTGGGGAAAATGATGGGATTAAATAAAAATGCCAGTGATAACAAAAAGGAAATCTTCCCAATAGTTTTCCTTGCCTGAAGGATGAACTGCTTGAAGCACTGACCTCCCTGCCTGTCTCAATGAGGTCAAGAAACTAACTGTCACTCCTACAATTATGATTAATGATGCTCCCGCTGGTGACATATTTCTAACCACAGTCTCTGGAGTGCAGCAAGACTCAGTTGCCTCGTGTTGTGTTGAGTCATTGCTCTGGCAAAAGATCTATTTGCTACAGCTACAGGCTTAGCTTTCAACAAGGCATCCTCTTGATTCTTTGCTGCGACATCCTATCATGAAAGAACAGAGAGCCCAGTACAAAGAATGACTACTAAGAAGGATAAAACATTAAATTAATTTTTAAAAAAAGCTTTTGTACTGAACGGCAAAATGCGGCATAATGAATAATTAAACAATTAATAATGTAATCCTCTTAAAAGCACAGAACCACTATGCGAGAAGATTAAGTGTTTAACAGTTTCCAGTATAATGCAAATGGTAAGGATGAGCCTTTTTTTTTTTTTTTCCACTTTTTAGGGTAATAGCATTGAAAAACCATTTCCGGATTTTAATTAAATACTATTAAATTTTCAGTAATAAGCCAGCAACAACAGTGCAGCAATGTGGAAGGATTATCAAATACAAAGGTAAGTACACAATAGCAAGAATCTAACATTTCTTGGTTCTTTTTATATAAAAAGAGGTTGCTTGAAAAGGTGCAGTCCCTTTCTAAGTTGCTATGGTACACGTCACCAAATATCAAGCTGAATGCTAATCTGTGATAATGACTATAAGATTGGGATTTAGATTAAAGGATTTCAACGCTGGCCCAATTGTAGAAAAAGAACTGGAAAAACAATGTAGAAGAGCTGCAGGGCTGTAAAATAAAGGAATGGATGCATCCAAATTCCATTCCCATACCTTCTCAAAGATGCAGTTAGTACCCTCTATGACGTCTTACCTATGTTACTGTGCGTATATTTTCACCATTTCCTTCCCTATCACAAATGTAGGTTAGCGTAACTCAGTTTCCCCAGATACAGCACATAAGAGAAAGATTGACGTAGAAGTCATTTAGTGGGAAAGTTCTTCCAGGAGAAATAATGAGGCACTGGAGAAATCAGAGAAGGTGCATTTTCAAATGAACCCTAACTCAGCCAGATCATGCAGGGAGCTCTGGAGCATAAGTTACACCCCTCTTTGCTCACCACCTGGCCTAGGCGCTCCCTGCAGCCTAAGGTTGAAAGCTCTAAAGGAACAGCACTGGCAATAAAGGAGTTTTCAGGGAAATGGAAGAGCGACAACAGTATCTCTACGTAGTCGTGGTAAAAAAAAATCTTCACTTACAATTATATCAACTAGGTTAACTGGATAGTTAACTGTATTCTAAGTTAAAACACTAGTTAGGTCCAGTCTTGATCCCTTTATTCCACTTGTGTCCCCTCCCCATGGCTTACTTCTACAAGATGTATTCCCAGGATCTCATTGGACTCAAGCAGATGAGATTTTTGGGTTGTTGTTATTGTTGTTGTTTGAGATTTTTGAAGCCAGTAGTATTTTGCCTGACAAGGAGAATTTGGTCTCAATTTATCTCTCTTGTGCCCTGTTCTGAGAGCTGAGATGTATTCCTGAAACTCAACCTTAGCCACATTCCTATGTTTCACCTTTGTTTAGAATTCCAGTGTGCTGCTTAGATCTCAGTCCTACAAAGCAGAGAGTTTCACACTTGCCATTCCTCCTCTGAGCTCTGACTCTAGACTCCAGACTCTTCTTTTCCCACTTCCCATTTGATTACTTTCCTTAAAAACCCATTGGTTGTGCTTCATATATACATTTTTGAGAACCCAGTATTCATAAGTGTTGCTATTCTCCACTAGCACGGCCCCTGGCTATCAAGTGTACATTCCAGACTTCCCCTCATTTTCTGTATACAGATGGAGCTATAGGCTGGTCTCTTGAAGATGCCAGAGTCTCCCTGTATATCTCATCTCATAGCAGCCCCTTGGGCCAGATATAGCTATATCCTGAATGATAATGTCGGTTAGGTTCTAAAGAAATCCATTAAAAAAAGAAGAAGAAGTTGTAGTAGTCTTTCAGTAAGCAATTGTGGATAGAGGGAGAGATCCAAAGGAAAAAAAATTTCATGAAGTACTTCAGTATAAAAGGACATTTTAAAAGCTTGGCAAAAAAGTTTGCTCTATAAGGCTTCACTCTAAGGAATAATTCTTCAGACTATACCAGACTCAGAAGACAACTTGATCTGGAAAATAAGAGTAATACTCCTGACGTAAAAATTTTAACCACAGAATAACTATATAATACCCATAATGCTTATTAAAATTACTTAAACTTGGAAGTATAGAAGCACAAACAGTAGCTGAAAATCGAGGCTAAGACTAAAACAAGTAAACTAAAAAAAATAAAAAATAAAAAAAAAATAAAAATAAAATAAAACAAGTAAACTAATCAAAGTTAATTTAAGGGAATTTTTCAAAAGCACAGCTCAGCTAACCAGTAGTACCTACCTTATCATTAATCATAAAGAGATAATTAAATATTGTATAATTAGTGAAATTACATTTCATCATATATAATTTTTGGAATTGCCTGGAAATCCTTTGTTTTGAATTTATTTTTAAAAGCTTATCCTAAAGTCAAGTCCATAGACCTGATATTTCCCATCTCTACTACATGGAGTGGAGTCTGAGGTTACTAGGTCAAGGCAAAATTTGGTCCTCAAGTGTTTGAAGTCCAGAAAGTGGTTGGTAAGATAAAAACAGCCTGATTATTGAAGGAAAGAAGAATCAGGAGCATAGAAAGGACCAGATGCTTGAGAAGACCAATGTGATGGGGATTTATAGAATATATGGGATAAACTAGGCAATAAAGCCAGTGAGAATTAAGGAAGAGACAGAAGTAGAGCCAGGAGGTCCACAGCTTATTTAGCATCTTTACAGCTGGAGTTGTCTTCAGAGCTCATTCCCCTCTAGGATACATCTATCAGTTTTGAAGTTGTAGCTTTGTGAGATCAACATCTGTGTGGTATAGTAGGGAGTTCCTGGGCTTTTTAAATCAGAAAGACCTGTATCCTCATTCCAGTTCTGACATATTAGCTACATGGATGAAGGCAAACTATTTATATAATCTGAATTATAATGGGAAGCATCATATCCCCCTTTTTAGGAATCCTGTAAAGATTAGATAAAATAATGGACATCAGGTCAGGGCATATTGTTGGCTCCCCGTGAGTGTTGATCCCTCTCTGCTCGCTCACCCTCACACACTTCTGGCTCCCCCTGAATAGAAAGTGTCTGCATTTCATGCAATGGTAATAGAAGAAAACATCCGTATGATGGAAGGTGTCATTACACTGGTGGAAGATGTGATGCTAGGTGGACATACAATTCCTCCTAACTTAGCAGGTATTATAATCAGCCCCAACACCAGTCAAGTCCAATAAGCATGGGCAGAGGGAAATCAAATGCAAGAGTTCTTCCAAGGTCAGGTGAAGGAAAACTCATGAAGAACAGAAGAAAAAGAAGCAGAGGGAAGATCAAAAGCAATCAATCATGAGAGTTAATTAAAAAAAAAAAAAAAGATACACCTAGGAAACTAAGCATCTATAAGTGCCGGAGTCTGCACTGGGTATTGTTTTTTAAAGACTTTATTTATTTATTCATGAGTGATACAGAGAGAGAGGGGGGCAGAGACTTAGGCAGAGGGGGAAGCAGGCTCCAAGCAGGGAGCCCAATGTGGGATTCGATCCCTAGACCTTGAGATCACGCCCTGAGCCAAAGGCAGATGCTCAAGCACTGAGCCACCCAGGTGCCCCTGCACTGGGTATTTTATATCCCATTGGATCCTCACAACCCTCTGAAAAATATTAATATAAGCACTTTATAGATAAGGACATTGAGGTTTTTATAAATAAAATAACTTGCCAAATGGTATAATCAACAAGTGGCAGTTAAGAGCTCTTTTTGAATCCATATCCCCAGATCTCATTTGTGATTTATTGTGATCCATGTTTGTACAAGTAGATGGGGCTGAAATTATGTATGACTTTTTTTTAATATTAAAGAAAAGCTTTTTTTTTAATGGATGATAGATTTAAATCACTATGGTATTTACATTCCACAAGATACGTTTAGAAGACCGATGGAACACATTTTAAAATGTCACAATTTACAATGTACTAGAAATCATATTCTTTACAATTGTTTAACCTGTGATATGAAATTTTTAGATGTCAACTTAAAAACGTACCAGGGGGCATATAATATTACAAAAAAGTGTGTTTTCAACATTTGAAGACCACTTCCCTAGAGCAGAAGTTCGTAACACATGATGGGCATCAGGCATATAATGTAGAGGTTACACACACAGACTTATGAGTCAGTCTTATTAGTTATATAACACTGGGCAAGTGACTTAAATTCAGCTCAGTCTACTTTTCTGTAAAATGGGGATAGATGCAATACCCCATCTGAGTGGTTGTCAAACTTCAGCATATGTCTGAATTGCGTGGCGGTCTTATTAATACACAGATTGCTAATTCCCCACCTCCAGCGTTTCTAATTCAGGACATCTGAGGTCAGGCTCCCCAAAACTACATTTCTAACAAGCTTCCAGGTGATGCTGATGCTGCCAATCCAGGGACCACAGCTTGAGAAACTTTGACCTATCTCATAAAGTCATTGTGAGAATTTTAAAAGTTAGTACATAAAGTGCTTGTAATCACACTAATGCATAATAGGTGCTTACACATATCAATTTACCAGCACCATCAGACTGGGATCCACTCTAACAGAAATTCTCCTCCAGTGGATTAAACAGAAGGGAGTTGATATATTTAATTTAACAAGAGGTACTGAGGTAAATCTTCTAGGGCTAGCACCACTGTTCAAGAATGTCATCAAGTTTCTAGGCTCCTTTCTTTGTGATGAATCATCTTTGTTCCGTGGCTTTTGTCATCATGGATTTATAATAGCTGTTATTTATCCAAGAATGTTGTCTGCTATTGCTCTAGATGCTAGTCAAGGTCACTAGGCTATTTCTTAGCTCTGCGCTTGTTTATAATCCTGCATACTATGAAATCTCTTCCTCCACCTTGTCCACTCAAGACAACTCTTGACATTTGCTGCTGCATCACGTGGTGTCCTAATCTCCTTTTCTAGGCAAAGTAGAATAGATTACTGGTTTATTACAAAGGACATTAAAGATTACAAATGAACAGTCAGATGAAGAAGTTAAAGGGACAAGGTCTGGAAGGGTCCTGAGCACAGGAGCTTCAAACACCATGGAGTTTGGGGACCACCAACCTCTCAACATGTAGACGCATTCTTGTTCACCAATCTGGAAGCTCCAAAGTAAGAATTTTGAATCCTTACACTCATGGGATGCTGCTACCAGTTGGCCACAGGTTTATACTGAAGTTTTGATTGCTGATGTATAAATCCTTCTAAATTTAGCTAAATACTGATCTATAATAAACACAGCAGTGAACCAGTTGGGTGTTGTGAGAAAAATGAAAGAAAACTATCCTAGATATTATATGTATACATAGGGTGAATACTTAAGTATCATACAAATTCCCACGATTTACAAGATTTATTTACTATGCTGAATATGTTCTTAGAGTAAGAAGAGTACCAAAAAGAAAAAAAAAAAATTGGATGAAGTAATTTTGAAAAGTTCCAACAATGCCACTACACTACAATATCCGGCATTTAATCTTGCAATCCTCTATCTCCATGCAAAGTTTACAACACGGTCAACACGGTCTCGAGTTTTTACGTTTTCCTAAGGAAATGCAAATCCAATCTCTAATAATAACCAGGGGAGAAATCGGACTCACTTTTAAGAACTGTTTTCCAACCAGGTTAGCTGGCATTCTGATGAAACATAAAAGTTCAATCCTAAACATTCAACTATCTCATGTTGACATCCGAAATCAAAGTGGTAGCTTATTTGACTATGAAGAGAATTAGAACAGGTGTGAAAACACAAAGAACTCAGGGCCCCTTTGCTTAAGAAAATGAACATTATTCTTGACACTCTTGACACTTTTTAAAGAATGAATGGTAGAGGATGAGTAAGTGAAATGAATTTGTACATCAGATACCACCAAGAGCTTTGAAGCCATACTAAGTAAACCAAATTTGAATGTGAAAAGAAGTAGAAGAACCAAAACATCTGTTATTACATCTGAACTATACCAGGCTTCCCAAATTTCCACTGAAGTCAGAAAGCCAGGAAATCTTATCAGTAAAGGATGTGAATATTTTTTGCCAGGTAGAGGTGATCAAATTCTTTCCCTGAGGAAAGACTGATATTGAAAGAAAGCTAACACTTTGAGGCAAATAACATAAATAACAAATTTATTCAAGTAACACTCTTTATTAGGGACTCTATTTGATCTGTTTGCATCAGTGCACACGTGTGGATGCACTCATGCATGGAACCCTGAAAGCCAAACCATAGAACAGTACACCACACAGCACAGGCAAAGGAGGCATTCCAGAAGGCAGATAGCTATGGGGGAAGCAGCCAGAGAGAGAAAAGCCCATTGTTTCTCTCAATCCAGCTGCTACTCACTTTCCAAACCTAAACACAAAACTCACTTAATGGCTGTTGAATTCCCTTTTAAACGACAATATAGATACCTCAATCTCGGCTAAATCTAATTTTATGCTCATTTCACTTTGCTGCAGCATTTTTTTTTTTCTTCTATGCTGCATTTTTCTTGAACAATCACCAAACTGGCAGATTCTGACTAGCTTGTCAGAAAGGAAAAGAAATTTATGTTTCATATGAAATTAATCTAATCAGCAGAACATTTGTAAGACTAAGCCAGACTAGTTTACAAATAAACAATACCTGAAGGGGGGAAATTTTAATCTCATTATAACATGACCTTCCAAAGCCTAGGACACAATGGTTTAATTCTCTTTAACTCACTGTATTTAAAGTTTACTGTGTTTTGTGAATTTTAGGGAAAATAAGGAAGCTAAAGATCACTTTATTCAAATAAAATAGGAAGTGGGAGGTAAAGCAATAATAACCTTTAATACTGTGATGAAAATAGCCTTCATAAAACAAGGATAAACAACATTGCAGCCTAATTTACATCTGCATAAAATGTAAGCTAGAATTCAATGTGCAATAAAATATTAGTGTCTTTACTGCCAGCATAATCTTAACTAATCATTTCTTATGTTATTTCCGTAGTTACAGTAAGTCATCTGCATGAAATTTGACTGAATAAGGTTAGCCCAGTAACTGAAATTACTGTGGTTTTCCTCTCTTCCCAACTCACAAAATCTTTTTTCATTAATGTTCTCACACATTCCTAAACTAGTCCCAAACAGGATCAGCCTCTACTCTTTTCAGAATGTCACTAACTCCAAAACAGTTTTCTTCTTAACAATCCCTTTCTTTGTAATACATAAACACATTCTTCAGGGGCACTGTAATTATCCAAAATGAGCTTTAGTACTGCAAATTACTTCAGCACCCCTATGATTTATCTGTAGTAAACACACTTTATAATATTTATATTCCCATTAAAACTGCCACTAATAATGAATCGACAGTACGTAAACATTTATATGATACAACATGGACAAATACCGGATGCCCCTATAATAGTTACATCCCTTGCTCTTCCTATCATGTTGGGAAAAACCAAACCTTGGCATTTTGCCGTGTTTATGAAAATACTTTTGAAAATGGCTCAGCACATTGCACTTCACATTTGCAACCATTTCCTTTAAAAGATGGCATTCGTCCGTACTTATGAGGTCTGGGTTATTGCATTTTCACATTATGCATCATTACTCCAAGTAGGTGTCTTATCAGCAGCTCCAGTTGCTGTGGAGAAGATTGGAATTAAGCACTGGAAGCTTTTTATTTATTTTACATGCTTTATCCCTACAAGATTTTCTGCATATAAGCTTCTTTGTTCAACTGAGAATTGGATACATTGCCAAGACATTGTAAAATTTACATCTTGCTTTTTCTCCTGTATTCTTTCCAGAATTGGATTGAAAACAAAGTATAGTTTTTAATTACAGCTCTGACCAACAATAGACATTTTTTCCCCTAAGCATTGGCATTTCTGATCAGTGGTAAGGTTTTATAAAAGCCTAATAGGAGATGTTCACTACTTAACTGCAATCAGCCTTCTAGCAGTTTCTGTGTCGGCTGAAACCTGTGGTATTTTGACAATATCCGTATAAAGATAACCATCACCAAAGTTGATCTAACTATGATCAACAAGGGCATGGAGAAATCTGAAACAAATTCTCCCTGCTAACTTTCACAGAGAAAAACTCAAAGAAACCTTTCAGGTTTTTTCCCAAGCAATTTCAGAATAGACTTTTGATTAAGGTTTTATTACTTATTTCAAACTATGATGGCCCATTTTATCTTGAGGTGGAATCCAAATATCGTCTTTTTTTGCCTTCAAAATGTCTTTTGCCGTCAAAATGGCTTAAATGTCTTCAGTAAAGGCAATAGCCTAGTCATCTGAGTAAAGGTTTAAGAAAGCCAAAGATCACAATAAACACTGTTATGTGATTTGAGACTAAATTAGTAAAGAAAGAAGGGGATCCCTTTTTTCATTTTGTAAAAATGAAATTAGTGACCACCCCTCCAATGTAGGAAAAACCTTTAGTCTTCTTTTTGGAACTCTCAAGGCTTTGACTTCCATGGCACCTTGAGTTCCTCCTCTCTCCCTGAGCTAGCTATCTCCTGCACTCAATATTTAGAAACTAAAATTCATCAGGACTCAGTCTTACCTCTTTATTCTTTCACCATCCTTTCCCCTTTGGTGATCTCATCCACTTTCAGAGCTTTAAAAACACTTAATGCTGATGACACCTAAATTTTTGTGTTCCACCCAAGGCTCCCCTGAGATTTCTCCATCCAAATGCCCAATTGACATCTAGACTTAAACATTTCACAGGTATCTCAAGCTTAACCCATCCAAAAGGTAATATTAAATTTCCTCAAATCTCCCACTTACATTTTCCGTTAATCCTGCTCAATTAATTAACAATACCACATTTACCTCAGTATCTCTAGCAAAATAGTAATAGTAATAATAATAAAGTAGGCTGCATCAACTTAGTAAATTGTGTCCATTCTAGCTCCAAAGTATAGTTAAAAATTGGCCCAATTATCTCCATTTCTACTGCCAACAACCTATTCAAAGACATCACTAATTTTACTGATGGTTTAAAGGTAATGATTTCAGCATCCATCTCAGGAAATTATGGAAAGAATAGCAAAAAAAAAAAAAAAGCAGAAAGAATGAAATATTACAGAAAAGAGAAAGCATTAAAGGCTGGTGAAGTAAAATGATAAATATAATACAGAAAACAAAGCCAAAATATGAAGACTAATATCATTTGAAAATACACATATGAAAATATTGATCAAGAAAATAATAGAGACAATTCATATCAGTAATACAATAGGAGAGTGAATATAAATAAGATCCTACAGATTTTAAAGATACTAAGTATATGTTACAAACAACTTTATCTCAATAGATTTGGAATTCCGTAAAAAACTGTGCTAGAAAATTCCTAGAAAAATACAACATATAAATTTGCCAAAAGAAATAATACATTGAGATAAACATAGCGAAACTGAACCAATAACAAAGCTTTCTCCAAAATAAATTCAGCCCCAACTTACTTTACAAGTAAGTTTTAAGGAAAAATTCATTTCAATTCTACAGACTTCCAGAGAACAGAAAATATGATAAACTAATTCATTGTATCAAACTGATATTTCCTTGATATCAAAACCCAGTAAGGAGAGTATAAGCAGAGTAAAAAAAATACACTCCAATCTCATTTTGAACATAGATGCAAAAATCTTTCAAAACAATTGCAGCTGGTAAAAAGGAACATTTATCACGATCAAGTTGTTTTACAGCAGAAATGCAAGGTTAGCTTGACATTAGAAAAGCAGAAAAGCAATGTAATCAGTCATTAAAGTTAAAGGGGGAAAAAGAAAAACTAGAAGAGAGAAGAAAGTAAGTATATCATATCTCCCAAATTCAGTTAAGTGCACATAGAATCATACCATGTATTTGCTTTTAATAACTTTCTTTTAATTATGGCACATAATCATTTTATTTTTCATTTATTATCATGATATTAGAATTCCATTTCCAACACACTAATTTTAATTCTTAAAAGTGATTGATTTTAAAAAATGGTGGTAATTAGGGGATCCCTGGGTGGCGCAGTGGTTTGGCGCTTGCCTTTGGCCCAGGGCGCGATCCTGGAGACCTGGGATCGAATCCCACATCAGGCTCCCGGTGCATGGAGCCTGCTTCTCCCTCTGCCTATGTCTCTGCCTCTCTCTCTCTCTGTCTCTCTGTGACTATCATAAATAAATAAAAATTAAAAAAAAATTTTAAAAAAAATGGTGGTAATTAAAGGAAGATAGTTGTACCAGTGTAATAGACATGAACAGTATAACTGGCAATAAATTCTGAACAATGCAAAAAGGGAGAAGAAAATAATTCCAAGTAGATGGGAAAATAGGTGAGGGCCTTAGGAAAGAGCTTAGCATGCAGAGGAACTTAAAGTCCAGCATGAATGAAGTTCTGAAGTGTTGGAAGATGAGGCAAAGGGCATCAATGGGGGAAAATAGAAGTTAAAAAATAGGAATATTTTGAAAGACTCTAATATAAAGAGCTGAAAGCAAATGGCAAAAAAAAAAAAAAAAAACAAAAAACAAAAAAAACTGAGAAGGAATTAACAGGAAAACAAAAGGAGAACCAAGAGAATGTTGCATTATTGCAGCCAAAGGGAAAAGTTTTGCAAGAAGAGAATGATCAATTGTCATTACCAAAGGACAAGAACCAAAAAGTATCAACTGGGTTTAATAACTGTATGTCATTCATGTCCTCAGCAAGAGAAATGATATTGTCTAAGGTTTCTGATTTATCTTTGGGTTTTGGATGAATGAAAAACAGGTCTTAAGCAGAGGACTGGCCTTAATCTCTCCAGGGTTATGACTCAATTTTTCAGAGAAATGTATTCTTCAAAACTTATTTCTATGAAAATGAATTGCATAAAAGGATCATAATTTCTTAAATATAACTAATTATCCATGTTTTCCTTTGATGACACATTAACATCTCCTTTACTAGATGTTTGATCCTGGCAAGTTATTTATCTATCTGAAGTTTAGTTTCTTCTTCTGCCAAGTAGGACAAATTATACCTACAGTACACAGTTTTCATCAAGTTTTAAGTTAATGTCCAACTGTTGACTGAAAGAAAAGAAACAAATGGCTTGGATTCTCAAAATGTTCCTGTAGGACTTCCTTATCTCATCACTGTGTCCTGTTCCCCTTCCCTAAACCATCAGGAAAAACAGAGTCTAAGGTTTTCCCTTTTAACATCACACACTTACCCATAGGGTTTCACAATCAATTTTACATAGAATTAGTGTTTGACTACAAAGCAGTATGTTGTGTGCAATAGAGCTCCAAAAACAATCAATGCTCAATAAAATACCTTAGAAAAAAATGAAAGCGAGTAGCTCACTTCTTCAAAAAGGCAGAAATATCCCTTAAAACAAACTGCAACTCCATGAAACTCATGAAATTCTATTTCTTGAGATTAACATTTAAGAGATGCTTGGTATGCCATAAACATTGTTTAGAATATTATAGTTATTTTAGCTGATTCTTTTTAGAATAAATCACATTTGCAGAAGCACATTTATAGAAGGTTGGTGAAGACAATGCCATGTGTAATAAATAGAATTGTTGTTTTTGCTCCTGACAGTGAACACTTATTAAACACCCACTAGGTACTGGAGCTAATGGAAATGAATATGAATTAATACATTTCTTCTCCAAAGTGACATTCTTTAGTGACTTGATTTTTTTCTAGTATTTGGGGTAGGCAAAGAAAATGAACTACATGACATTAGAAATCACTTATCAAATGTAATTTTTGAAACAACAAATATTTTTAGATGAACACACACATACACCCCCACATGCATACATATATATATATTCATACACGAAAGAAAAGCATCTGAAATAGGCAACCTCCTATTATTCTAAGTATGCCTCCTGGCCGAGACCTGGTATGCCAACCCGAAGCAAATTATTATAGCTTAGCTATTAACTCCTAAAAATAGGAAGCTATAATGGAAACAGTTGGAGGCTGAAGAGTGGCAAATCTACTGTACCAATAATGGTGCAGCAATGAGACACATTTGTCCAGACTGCAATGTCATGGTAGGGTGGTGGTAAGTGCCAGCCATCCCAGACTTATGGCACCAACCTGGATTTCCCATTTGAATTTTTCCCTTTTACTGTAGCCTTTAATTTTTTTTTTTTCCCTTAATAAAGTCTTTGTTTCTGTGTCTACTCTCCTCCCTGGCAAAATTCTCAGGTCAGATTGTTTCTTTAAGGCTTCACACCCAACTAAAATAAAATAAAATAAAATATAAAATAAATAAAATAAAATAAAATAAATAAATAAAATAAATAAAATAAAATAAAATAAAATAAAATAAAATAAAATAAATAAAATAAAATAAAATAAAATAAAATAATAAAAGGATGGCAGCATTTGTTGAAGAAGAACCTATGAGTAAAGACTCCTAAAGCAATCTGAAATGAAAATGCCAGAACTATGACCCTTGATAATGCTGCACAGTCCTTTTTGAGTAATGTGAGTGCACGTTTCCTAATGCAATCCACTAAGTTCTGATCATTTTCCAGAGTGTAACCCTATTTTCCTTGAGCTTATGCTGGGGCTATCATATATTGCCATCTAAATTTATATTTTACAAGTCAGCTGTTTGCTATCTTATAATGAGATGGGTTAGAATTTGTTGGTATTATTTATTAGACACGCCTAAGACTTTAAATTATTTTGTATAGTGCATATTGTTGTTAGTTAAAAAATAAAATATCCTATTTAACCTACAGATTTCAAACAGCACAAATACATAACTAAAAATATCTTTTGAAATCGCAAAGAGAAGGAATTGAATAATTCAAAATGTACCTATATTTTAAATACAGGTATAATTTTCATAAAACTGCATAGACATTGAATGTTATAATCTGACAAATGGCAGATTATACACTCACGTAACCTACAAGTTTATTATACTCAGATCTGTTTTTATCATCCCAGAAAGTTCCCACATATCCCATTCTACTCAATCTAGTGGTTCCCTACTAGGAAGAACCAATGGTATTATTCTTCCCTTTTATTTTTTTTTAAGTTTTTAATTTTAATTTCAGTATCATTAACATACAGTATTATATTAGTTGCAGGTTATACAATATAGTGACTCAACGATTCTGTACATTACTCAGTGCTCACCACGGTTAAGTGTACTCTTTAATCCCCATCACTTACTTCATCCATCCCCCTACCTACCCACCTCCCCCCTGGTAAGCTGGTAACCCTCATTTTGTTCTCTTTAGTTAAAGGTCTGTTTCTTAGGGCACCTGGGTGGCTCAGTCAGTTAAGCACCTGACTCTTCATCTCAGCTCAGGTCAGGACCTCAGGGTCATGATCTCAGGGTTGTGAGACCCAGATCTGAGTCAGGCTCTAACACTCAGTGAGCAATCTCCTTGAGAATCTCTCTCTCCCTCTCCCTTTGCCCCTCCCCCTGCTCTCTCTCTAAAATAAATAAATAAACCCCCCCTTTTTAAAAAAAAGAGTCTGTTTCTTATTTTCTTTTTCTTTCTTCCTGTTTTGTTTCTTAAATTCCACATAAGTGAAATCATATGGTATTTGTCTTTCTCTGACTTATTTTGCTTAACATTTTACTCTAGCTCCGCCCATGTCATTGCAAATGGCAAGATTTCATTCTTTTCTTATGGCTGAATAATATTCCTGTGTCTGTGTCCATCTTATTTATCCATTCATCTATTGATAGATACCTGGGCTACTTCCATAATTGGCTATTGTAAACAATGCTAATATAAACATAGGGTTGCATATATCCCTTTGAATTAGTGTTCTTGTATTTTTTTGGATAAAAACTCAACTTGTAAGTGGTCCAAGATTTAAGGGTAATTCTATTTTTAACTTTTCAAGGAACCTCCATACAGTTTTCCACACTGGCTGCACCAATTTGCACTCCCATCAACAGTGCATAAGGTTTCCCTTTTCTCCACATCTTCACCAACACTTGTTATTTCATGTATTTCATTTTATCCATTCTGACAGGTGGGAAGTGATATCTCATTATAGTTTTGATTTTCATTTCCCTGATGATAAGTGAAGCTGAGCACCTTTTCATGTGTCTGTTGGCCATCTGGTAGTCTTCTCTGAAGAAATAAATATCTGTTGATGTCTCCTGCCCGTTTTTTAGTAGGATGATTTGGTTTTTCAGGTGTTCAGTTTTATAAGTTATTTATATATTTTAGATACTGACCCTTTAACAGATGTCATCTGCAAATATCTTCTCCCATTCCATAGTTTGCCTTTTAGTTTAGTTTAGTTTGCCTTTGTGTCTCCTTTGCTATGCAGAAGCTTTTAATTTTGATGTAGTTTATTTTTGCTTTTACTTCCTTGCCTCAAGAGACACATCTAGAAAAATGTTGCCATGGCCAATGTCAGAGAAAATACTGCCTAAGCTCTCTTCTAGGACTTTTATGTTTCAGGTTTAGGTCCTTGATCCATTTTGAGTTTATTTCTTTAAAAAAAAAAAGATGTATTTATTCATGATAGACATAGAGAGAGAGAGAGAGAGAGAGAGAGGCAGAGACACAGGCAGAGGGAGAAGCAGGCTCCACGCCAGGAGCCCAATGTGGGACTCAATCCCAGGACTCCAGGATCACGCCCTGGGCCAAAGGCAGGCGCTAAACCGCTGAGCCACCCAGTGATCCCCTTGAGTTTATTTCTGTGTATAGTATAAAAAAGTGGTCCAGTTTTATTCTTTTGCATGTGGCTGTCCAGTTTTCCCAATATCATTTATTGAAGATATTTTTTCCCATTGCATATTCTTTCCTCCTTGGTCATAGTTTAATTGACTATATAACTGTGGGCTTATTTCTGGTGGGTTTCTACTCTGTTCCATTGATCTCTGTGTCTATTTCTGTGCCAGTACCGTGCTGTTTTCATTGGTACAGCTTTGTAATATAACTTGAAGTCTGGAATCAGGATGCCTCCATTTTGTTTTTCTTTTTCAGGATTGCTTTAACTATTTGAGGTCTTTTGTGGTTCTGTACAAATTTTAGGATTGTTTGTTCTAGTTCTGTGAAAAATGTTGGTATTTTGATAGTGATTGCATTAAACATGTAAATTACTTTAGATAGTATGGATATTTTGACAATATTCATTCTTCCAATCCATGAGCATGGAATGTCTTTCCATTTATTTGTGTTATCCTTACTTTCTTTCAATCATGTTTTATAGTTCTCAGAGTACAAGTCTTTTACCTCTTTGGTTAAGTTTATTCCTAGGTATTTTATGATTTTTAGTGCAATTGTAAATGGGTTTTTTTATTTCTCTTTCTGCTATTTCATTATTAATGAACAGAGATGTAACACATTTCTGTACATTAATTTTATTTTCTGCAATCTTACTGGATTCATTTATCAGGTCTAGTAGTGTTTTGGTGGACTCTTAGGGTTTTCTATGAACAGTATCATGTCATCTGTTAATGGTGAAAGTTTTACTTCTTCCTTACCAAGTTGGATGTTTTTAAATTTCTCTTTGTTGTGAGTTTGCTTTAGCTAGGTCTTCCAGTTCTATGTTGAAGAAAAGGAGTGAGAGTGGATATCTGTGTCTTGTTTCTGACCTTATGGGGAAAACTCTCAGGTTTGAGTATGATGTTAGCCGTTGGTTTTCATATATGGACTTTATTATGTTGAAGTATGTTCCCTCTAAATCTACACTGTTGAGGGTTTTTATCATGAATGAATGTTTTACTTGGTCAAATGCTTTTTCTGTGTTTATTGAAATGATCATACAGTTATTACTCTTTCCCTTACTGATGAGACGTATCACATTAATGGAGAATATGGAACCATCCTTGCAACCCAGGGATAAATAATCCCACTTTATCATGGTGAATTGGTTTTTTTTTTTTTTTTAATGTATTGTTGGATTCTGTTTGCTACTATTTTGTTGAAGGTTTCTGCATCGATGTTCATCAGAGATGTTGGTCTATAGTTCTCTGTCTCTTTGTGTGTGTGTGTATATGGTGTTTTTATCTGGTTTTGGTATCATGGTAATGTTGGCCTCATAAAATAAATTTGGATGTTTTCCTTCCTCTTCTATTTTTTTAAATAGTTTGAGAATAGGTAGTAAGTCTTCTTTAATGTCTAGTAGAGTTCCCCTGCTAATCTCTCTGGTCCTGGACTTTTGTTTGTTGGGAACTTTTTGGTTACTGGTTCAATTTCATTGCTGGTAATCAGTCTGTCCAAATTTTCTATTTCTTCCTGCTTTACTTTTGGTAGATTACATGTATCTAGGAATTTAACCATTGCTTCTAGGTTGTCACAATTTTTTGACATATAGTTTTTTATAATATTATCTTATGACTATTTATATATCTGTGGTTTTATTTCTCCCCTTTCATTTGTGATTTTGTTTATTTGAGCCCCCCCCCCCTTCTCTCTCTCTTTTAAGAGTCTAGCTGAAGTTTTATCAATTTTTTTTTTTTTCAAAGAATCAGCTCCTGGTTTCATTGATCTGTTCTATTGTTTGTTGGGTTTTGTTTATTAGGGATTTTTCAGTTTTTATATCATTATTTCTGCTCTAAGCTTTATTATTTCCTTTGTTCTGCTGGTCTTGTTTTTTTGTTTGTTTTTGTTTTTGTTTTTTAAATCCTTTTCTAGCTCCTTTAGGAATAAGGTTAGGTTGTTTATTGAGTCTTCTTGCTTCTTGAGGTGGGCCTACATTGCTATAAACTTCCCTCTTAGAACCAGTTTTGCTGCATCCTAAAGATTTTGGACCACTGTATTTTTATTTTTATTATTTCCATGTGATTTTTTTTTTTTTTTTAGTTCTTTTTTGATTTCTTGGTTGACCCAATCATTGTTCAATAGCATGTCACTTAACCTTCATGTCTTTGTGCTCTGCCCATATTTTTTCTTATGGTTGATTTCTAGCTTTATATAGCATTGTGGTCAGAAAAGATGCATGGTATGACTTTAACCTTTTTTAACCTGTCAAACTTGTTTTGTGGCCTAATATGTGATCTCTTCTGCAGAATGTTCCATATGCACTTGAAAAGAATGTGCACTCTTTTGTTTTAGGATGAAATATTCTGAATACATCTGTTAGATCCATGTGGTCATTCAAAGCCACTGTTTCCTTACCGATTTTGCTTTGATGATCTGCCCCTCAATGCAAGTGGAGTGTTAAAGTCCCCTACTATTGTATTATTATTGATTAGTTCATTTATATTTGTTATTAACTGTTTTTGTATTTGGATGTCCCCATATTGAGTGCATAAATATTTACAATTGTTGGAATGTCCCCTTTATTATTATGTAGGGTCCTCTGTTTTTTGTCACAGTCTTTGTTTTAAAGTCCATTTTGTCTAATATAAGTATTACTACCCCAGCTTTTTTCTGACATCCATTTGCATGATAAATATTTCTCCATCCCTCACTCACAATTTTCAGGTGTCTTTGGGTCTGAAAAGAGTCTCCTGTAGGCAGCATATAGATGGATCTTATTTTGTTGTTGTTGTTTACCCATTTTGTCACCCTATGTTTTTTAATTAGAGGACTTAGTCCACTTACTTTTAAAGTAATTACTGATAGGATATGTATTTATTGCCATTTTGTTACTCTTTTGTGATTGTTTTGATAGATTTTCTCCAGTCGTTTCTTTTCTTGCTCTCTTTCATGGTTTGTTGGCTTTCTTCAGTGATATACTTGAATTTCTTTCCCTTATTCTTTGTATACTATTGCTGGTTTTTGATCTATCATTACTCTTAGGTTTGTATATAATATCTTCTACATATACCAGATTATATGAAGTTGATGGTTGCTTAAATTTGATCCTATTCTTTACTCTCTCCCAGCTATCCCCACCACCTTTTAGGTATATTGTGTCATATTTTACATTCTTCTTTGCATTGATGTGCTATCTGTTGTATCCATAGGACTAGGTATGGTTAGGTCCTCCTACTCTATCACCTTCCCCGAAGGTCCCACTGTTCTGATGTCTCTTGCCATAGTTTTGCCTATTCTAAAATTACACTAAAAATGTAAACAAATACTTTTATGATTGACTTCTTTTATTCAGCGTAATGGTTTTTATAGTAATCCATGTGTTCACATGTATCAATAGTTCTTGCATTTTATTTCCAAGTAGAGTTTTATGTATAAATTCAAATTCTTGGGCCATTCACTTGTAGATGAACATTTAAGATATTTTCACTTCGAGGCTATTAAAATACAATTGCTATGAACATTCTTGTACAATTCTTATTTTTGTCAATGTATGCTTTTCTCTTAAATACATAGTAGAATTGCTCTATAGAGTAATTTAACCTTCAACAATACTGACAGTTTTCCAAATTAGTTGTATCAGTTTTACATAACCAATCTCTAATGAGTGAGTGTTCCAATTGCTATGAATACTTGTCAATATTTACTCATGTAAATCTTTTACAATTATGTTAAAATTAATCACTGTTTCAATATTCATAACCATAATGACTAATGATATTGAATATTTTTTCATGCACTATTTGTATTCCTTCATAAATGTCTGTTCGGTTCTTTTGTCCATTTATTTAAAAATGTGTTTGAAACTTTTTCAATTGATTTTTAAAAGTTGTTTTCATAGTCTGAAGTCCAATGTCAGGTATATATATATAATATTTTCAGTCTTAATCTTCTGATGAGCAAAACTTTTTAATATTTATCAGGTATAAATTGTCAATTTTTCATTTTAGTTACTGTGTTTTTGAGTTCCAATTTTTCATTTTTTTAAAAATTTCTATTTCTCTACTGGGATTTCCCATCTGTTTATTCATCATGTTCATTCTTTCCTTTAAGTTCTTAGACATTCTTAAATAGCTGTGTTGAACACTTTGTCTACTAATTCCAACATTTCTTCATCTTTGGGTCTGTCTCAACTACTATTTTTATCTCCAGTTAGGAATCACACAATTTCTTTCTTCTATGGCTATGTAGTACAGTTTTATTTTAAGTAAAACATTATAGATGCTATGTAAATTTTTTCTTAAATTTTCATTGCAGAGTGTTGAATGCTATTCGGGCAGGAAATTAATTGAATAGCAAATCAGTATGATTGTTAGGACATGTCTATATAGTTTCATTCTAAGTGTAGAGTAGCCTATTCTTAATATGTAAGCACACAGGAATCTATATTGAATGTCCAAGGTGTTTAGCAAGGCTCCAGCTTGTTGCAGCCCCATCTTCCTCAGAAATGTGTGTGACCTCCACAGCCTATATTTACCTTCACAGCTCTCCAGCTTCCCTTGCACACTAGCAACTTAATATTTGGTGAAAAACTTGGGTAGCCTGGCTGGCTCAGTGGTTTAGCAATGCCTTCAGCCTAGGGCATGATCCTGGAGACCTAGGATCGAGTCCCACATCGGGCTCCCTGCATGGAGCCTGCTTCTCCCTCTGCCTGTGTCTCTGCCTCTCTCTCTCTCTTTCCCTCTCTCTCTCTCGCTCTTTCTCTCTCTCTCTCTCTGTCTCTCATGAATAAATAAATAAAATCTTAAAAAATATTTGGTGAAAAACTTAAAAATTATTCTTTGGCAGATTTCTTTGCAGAGCTCATTTCTCTCTGGTCCTTGGTTCTACAACTTCTAATCCACTTAGAAACCCTGCACTCCAATTTTTGCCTCCTAATCTCTGCAAGACTATCCTACTCTGATTAAGCTCCATCTTTCTGCTTCACAAGTGGAAACAGCCCCCAAGAAAAAGTAATGGTGATTATGGAGTTCACATTGTGTTTCCTTTCTCTCAAAGGTTACAGTCCTGTGCTGCCTCTTGTTGAATGACTAAAATAATTATTATGTGTTGTGTCCAGTTTGATCAATGTGTACAGTGAGAGGGCTAGCCCAGTGACAATTACTCTGTCACACTACAGCGGGAATCCCCCAAGGTCTGTTATACATGAAAGTTAATATGCATTGTTAACATAAAACATAGATGCTAGCAAGGAAAAGGTCAGGACTTATATTAGGATTTCAAATATTTTAATGAAAATTCCATTTAAAAATCCCTATGTCTATAAAAGTAAATTCCCTGGTTTCATCAATCCCAATGCATAACAAATTTCTTTTGCTTTATACCTTTTAGCTAAGTGAATTTTCAAATATAAAGTGAGCAACTTAAAAAAATCCATTAGCACTTAAGAAGAGTTAAAATACATTGTACATGTATACTCCCTAAGTAAAGCACACAAAATGTGACTTTTGGAAATCAGATATGAACTGACCTATATATGACATTTGATTTCACTTCTTTTCCTCCCTTGACAGTCAGAGTATTTCATGTATGGAAAAAAAAAAAAAAAATATATATATATATATATATATATATATATATATATATATATATAAGTTAAAGGTGAATTTTCTGGACTCTTGACCCTATATAGCTTTAACTAGATATATGCTGAGTTTTCCTTCATTGAGCTCAAGCTATTTCACATCCTGCTTCTGTGTATAATCATCCCTAACCCTTACCATCCTCCCTCTCTCTCTCTCTCTCTCTCTCTCTCTTTTTCTCTCACACACACACACACACATAAGTGGCCCTGTAAGGGCAGACCCATCAACGCCATTGCCAAGGATGTAGACAGGCAATGAGTGTAACACAGTTTAAATTAGTGCCACATCCATTATCACTTTTTCACTATTCCATCATGGTTTAGTATCAGCTAGCTTTTACAATATGGTATAAAATAATATGATATGGTATATTATATGATATATAAATAGATATGAATATTAAAGCTGAGAAAATAAAGCTTTACTAATTCAAATTTAAAACAATAAAAAATAATAAATATGAATATGAAGACTATATGAATAGAAAGATACTTTTGTTGTTACAAGACAAATTTTGCTCCTCTACCCACAAACTTTGGTAGTGGTAGTTGGTCCTTGTAGAGAATGGATGTACGGAGCAAGAGTGGTTACAGACATCATATAAAGCTTTCTGGATAGGTGATAAAAATATAAAATTGAATCATGTTAGAGGAAAAAATAGCTAGAATTCATAAATTCTTTTACTAAGAAACCTTCAAAAGAAGAAAATAATACACTAAAAGATGAGCAGAAGCAAAAGAGCAGCAGAGCAGAGCAAGAAAAAGAGATCAGGAACATGGAATTCCTTCATCTAGTTTAAAGTCAAAATAGCCCAAGGGGGAGTAGACCTTTAAGTGTAAAATAGTGAACTAAATGTATTTGCATGGATGAGGAAAAGGGCACAGTATAAAGGTCTCCTTATCTTTCACATACAGTTAGCACTAATGTAAAGCTGATCACCCCACTTTGAATTACTAGATTAAATCTGTCTTTCCTTTCTCAGTCTCCAGTCTTCATTTCAAGTAGTATATGAAATATCCATATTAGTTCTTGGTCCTTGATCTACCCATGGTGCCTCCCAATGTTTCCTGAGGCAGTCCAAAGGAAGGTAAACAAGTACAGGGCAATTAATACACACATAAAAAAAGGGATGCCTGGGTAGCTCAGTAGTTGAGCGTCTGCCTTTAGCTCAGGTCATGATCCCGGAGTCCTGGGATAGAGTTCCACATCCGGCTCGCTGTGGGAAGCCTGTTTCTCCCTCTGCCTGTGTCTCAGCCTCTCTCTGTGTGTGTCTCTCATGAATAAATAAATAAATCTTATTTATTTAATAATAAATAAATATTATATAAATTATAATAGATAATACAAATATATAAATATGTATATATATACACAAAAAAAATACTGGGTAAAGTCAATTATAGCTCAGCTAAGAGATAAATAAAATTTTTTTAAACTTTAAAAAATTAAAAAGATTGAGAAAGGAAAGCATTAAAAACCTGACGCTAAGAAAATTTAAATAATCTCTACACTTACAGAGCACTGTAATCTTATACTTACAGAGGAAGTGGCAGAGGCAGAAATTAGAACAAGGTCTCTCTGTTGTTCAAGGTTTTATGCTTTCTACTGTGCCATATTCTCTCCCCTCTTCTGAATATTTTGGAAGGGGTATAGGATCTGTGTGGGTGACCCGCTCCAAAACCAAAGATGAGCTTATGTTTGTACCAACTATAGTAAATGACATGAGACAATCTCACATTTGATTTTTTTTCGCACTGGCCTTTAGTCAAAAATAATGAGATTAGGTGAAACAGGAGGATTAACAGCCTTCATTTAAAAATGAGAAAATCAAATGAAATTGAATATTAAATCATATCATGTCAACAAAATATCTAGTACTTTATCTAGTACACAGTTCCTCTTTAATAAGTGTCCAAAATGCTATAAAGCTCTTGTAAAGTTACTAGTGAATCAAACAGCAGCTCAAATTCACTGCTTTTAGAACTCATGGAAAGGTTAGGTCTAGACCTTAAAAACCTTAAAAGAAATATAAAAGCATCAAAATCCAGAAGGGTATTATTTATCACTGCAAAGGCAGTATTGTCTAAGAGGTGCTACTGACCTGGTTTTGCAAAGGGGGCCAGAATCTTGAGGGTAATATTCACATGGAGTGAATCCAGGACTGATGTTAGCCAGTATGTACTGTTATAGCAGTAATGATTCTTAAAATATTTAAATACTTCCATACTGATTGGGGTAAATAGCAGCTACAATAAGCAGTGACATGAATTAATAATATAAATTCCAGCACATGTGGTTTATTTTAGAAATCAACACACACTGCAATTCCAGGACACTTTTTCCCCAGATCAGACACTGCATAAAGTGGAAGGCCTACTCCAAAATCCTACTATTACAAATTTCAGGTAGTCGTATTGTGTTAAACCTATTTTGGGACGGATATTTTGAACTCTTTTATAGTCAGGCAGGTACAGCTACAAGAGGAGACAGAGGAAAGATTCAGGAAAAACCAACGTTTATTGTACTCACAGATTCTAGAGACAGAAGGCATTACATCCCATGAAGGGCCACACAGGAAAGCACCAGGGTAGTCAGAGGCCAGAAAATAGTCATGAGGGAAGGATTTAGACTCCTGTAGGTTAGGCTTCTGTGGGAAAGGCTAAGCAAGGCAGGGTAGACATTTTAGGATTGGCTAGTTTGAGTAAAGTCTTCAGTAGGCTTTAGGTTGGAAGAGTGGACCCTAGTTGCCTGGCACCTGAGCCTGGAAGGATTAAAGCAGAGAGATGTTGCCTCTAAGGGTGCCCAGCCGGAGAGAGGAAGTGACCCTTAGTCACTCTAAGTTTGCAGACAAAGACCTGATCCAGCTGAGTCCTTTGCTATCTCTAAGAAATGGCTAGCCCTGAGAGAGGTAACCTCTCTCCAGCCAAAAAAATATTTTTTTACAATATCACAACATTATATTATACAAAAAAATTAAATATTTACAATACAGTGGGAGAGAAGGCGATGCAGCCAAACTGAAGAGAACCCATTTCTAAATCTCCACAAGAAATGGCTGCCCATAATCTTCCCAAGAAAAGAAGGAATCATGCTCAGGTACTGCATGGGGAAACAGCCGGGGCTGTTGTCAAAGACAAGTGCTGCAGTGAGCTCTCCAGTGGAATTTTAAAGGCATTTGCATTTTTGACAGCTTACTTCCTGGTGAGTAGTACCTTCTCTGAGTTGTGGAAGATCAGGTGGGGGTTATCTGACAGCCATCCAAAACACATTTAATAGTTGGAAGAACACATACCGCAGGGAGTGGCATTGAAGCCCTAGATGTCACACCCTCTTACATTTGTCTCGTACCACCTCCACCCTATCCTTCCCATGCCTGCCAGTATACTTTTTCCTGGGAACATTCCAAACCTGTCTATCTCCTGGCGAAATAAGCTCAGCACCTCGGCCATCAGTAACCAGTTTTTACTCTGCCCCCTTATTTTCTTTTCATTTTCTGTTTTTGTCTCAATTAATGACTTGGCATCCATCAGTCACCACTTCACCTACTGGCACTAGCTTCCCCCTGATTCACCCACAGGATCTATAACTGTCTCATACTCTTCAGAGAAAGAAGAAAAAAGCCCAAGCTTCTGGCTCCAAAAACCCCTTATCAACCCATCTCCAGCCACTTATTGCTCTTCCAACCCTTCTTCTCTCTCTCCCTCTGGCTCATGTTGTTTGAACATTGGTTTTTTTGACAAACCTAAAGAGGAAGGAAGGATAATGAAACATGAGGGGTAGAGACTTGATAGGGAGGCATGTGTCTGAGAGAATGCCCAGTCACCTCATGACTAGACAATTGAGTGGGGAAACTACTGGAACTGATTGAAGCATGACTCTGACAGAGACAGCATTGAGCTAGGAACTGTATAAACAAAAGATCATATCACCAATTACAACTCCAAGATAATACTTTGGTGTGTTTGACCTGCCTGACAGTTGCCTCTCTAACCTCCATGTTCTTGGTCATGTATCTATACCTTTGGCAAACATTAGAGGAATATTTTCACCTCCAATGATGACAGCAATTCATTTCCAATTAGAAAGAATGTTGATAATCTATTTGGTTATAGCCACAGTGTTCTTAGAACTTGTTGAAGACACTTTTGTCACCTATCCAATAGCTTTGCTACTTCTAGTCCTTTCTTCTTTAATGTCAAAACCCTTAAAGCTCTGAGGGTGAAGATGCCATAATCTTAATATACTTAATTTTTTTTTTCCTGGAAGCTACAACAGACTCTTCTACTGGAGGGAGCCTGGAAATATTTTTCTCCTTGATAAAAGCATATCTGCCAGGACAAAAGATTCGATACTGTTTCCCACCTCAACCTCAATTTCTCTTCTATTCCAGTCTGAGTACTGAAGCTTGAAGGTGCTGTCACTGTGTTCTGACCAAAAAGGCAGACTATGATAAACTGTGGGTGACAAAACAGAAAGACAAAGGGGTCATGTATATTGAGGCACTAAACCAATCAGGAAAAGCTGCATATGGACTTTTCGTTGTCTGAGTAATGAATTTTATCTTCAATACTTCTTTTTCTAATGCCTTATTACTTGTAGATGAAGGTATTCAAATATAAAGTAATGCTCCCTGAAAGAACCCCATGCTGTCCTGTGACAAAGCAAAGCATTTCCATTATTTCCATTCATTCTGAGTCATTAGTCTCTCTGAATAGACCATCAATAGGAGATAACAGTTATCCCAAGTGAGCTGTGGAATTTGAAAGGATCATGGAAATCTGGAAGTGGAAGGTATTAAACATACCTTCTCTGCTACCTCATCCACTTGCTTTCCCCCCATGTTGTTCCTGGGAAGCCATCTGGCTTATGTCCAAGCTTTCTCAAGACAGAACTCATTACCTTATGAAACAGCTCTCCCCCTTCCTGTCTTATAGTATTAAATTTTCTTACCAGCCCATAGGGCAGCCCATTAGAAAGAGGAATTTGGTGATGTTGATTCTTTCCTTAATGCATATTTGTAAAATGCACTGGTCTACAATGAAACCATCTGAGACTCGGGGAAGATAACATATTGAATAATTTTTTATTTCTCTTGTACTTTTACAAATCATTAACACATTTTTAATTGATTTAAAAGTAAAGAAAGTGAACCAATATTAACATTGCATTGTAAATAACACAACTAACATATTTAATGTTATTAGTAAAGCAGACTTGCTGCACTTGTTAAAACCAAAAACAAATGAAGACCAGCCTTGAAAATTCCCTGAGCAGATAAAACCGGTTTAGTCATAGAAACAAAGTTTAATTTAGGTTATTTTGCAAGACGAAAATGACCTGGGTCATTTCTTGCTTATGTCTCTTAAACTATTCCCCAGGGTTGAAATGAGGTAACCACTGACCATTTGTCTACCATTTGAGAAAGTTCCATTATTATAACCAATCACCATGAAGAATAGTCACTACCTCCTCCCTATATAAGTTGCTTTATAACAATATACCCCTGAGCCTCATTCTGTTTTGGTTTTAGTGCTCCTAGTTTACAAACTTTTTTTTTGGTATGTGCACAACGAGCTTTACTAATTACTACTTTGATGATTCATGGTTTTATTTCTACTATTTCTGAGCTCTTGACATTTTATGGCATCAAATGTGGGATCCAAAGAAGATCCCAAATGACTCCAAGATTGGTGAGCAAATAGGTGCTGGTACCCACAGAGCCCAACAAGTTCACAGCTTTCTCCTTGACCCTGGAATTTGAAAGTAAACCTCTCCTGGATCTGAGCCACTCTGTTCATCTGAGCAGGTAAACTTCACTCAGTTCATCTATCAGAATCACAATGTCGATACAACTATTCTTTCAAGTTTTAAACTTGAGACGTAGCTAATAATTTTTGTCTTTTTTTTAGTTTCTATTTAGATTTCAGTTAATATTATTTTCAGGTATACAATGCAGTGATCCAACAATTCCATACAACACTCAGTGCTCTTCACAATAAGTACACTCCTTAATCCACATCACCCATCTCCCCACTCTCCTCCCTGCTAGTAACCATCAGTTTGTTCTCCATAGGTAAAAGTCCATCTCCCCACAAGAAATGGCTGCCCATAATCTTCCCAAGAAAAGAAGGAATCATGCTCAGGTACTGCATGGGGAAACAGCCGGGGTTTGCCTCTCTCTCTTTTTCCCTTTGCTTGTTTATTTTATTTCTTAAATTCTACATATGGGTGAAGTCATATGGTATTGTCTTTTCCTGACATATTTCACTTAGCATAATACTCTCTAGTTCCATCCATGTCATTGAAAATGGCAAAATATCACATTTTATAGCTGAATGATATTCCATTATATATATATGGCAAAATATTTTATGGCTGAATAATACTCCATGATACACACACACACACACACACACACACACACACACACACACACCACTTCTTCTTTATCCATTCATCAATCAATGGATACTGCGGCTGTTTCTATAATTTGGCTATTGTAGATACTGTACAAGCATCCCTTGAATTAGAATTTTTGTATTCTTTGGGTAAATACCTAGTAATGCAATTTCTGGATCATAGGATCATTCTATTTTTAACTTTTTGAGGAACCTACATACTGTTTTCAAGTGTGGCTGCACCAGTTTGCATTCCCACCAACAGTGCAAGAGGGTTGCCCTTTCTCCACATGCCTGCCAACACCTGTTGTCATTGATTTTAGCCACCTGACAGGTGCGAGATGGATCTCCCTATAATCATGATTTGCATTTCCCCGATGATCAGCATCTTTTCATGTATGTGTTGGCCATTGGTATGTCTTCGTTGAAAAAAAAAAACAATCTATCCATGTCTTTTGGCCATTTCTTGATTGGGCTATTCATTTTGGGGGTGTTCAGTTTGGTAAGTTTTTTTTACATATTTTGGATACTAACCCTTTATCAGATATGTCATTTGCAAATATCTTCTCCCATTTCCCATTTTGCCTTTCAGTTTTGTTGATGGTTTCCTCCACTGTGCAGAAAACTATTTTGATGAAGTTCTTACTGGGTCTATAAACAGTAAACTATTGTTTATTTTTGCTTTTGTTTCCCTTGCCTCAGGAGACTTATCTAGAAAGAACTGACTATGGCCGATGTCAACTAGGTTACTACCTCTGTTTTCCTCTAGAACTTTTATGGTTTCAGGTTTCACATTTAAGTCTTCAATCCATTTTTAATTTATTTTTGTGTATGGCTTAAAAAAGTGCTCCATTTCATTATTTGCATGTTACTGTTTATTTCCCTACATGATTTGTTGAAGAGACCATCTTTCTCCCATTGGATATTCTTTCCTTCTTTGCCAAAGGTTAACTGATCAAGCACTTGTGTCTTAATGAAAGATGTTACTTGAAAGAAGATCTATACAGAACGTACTTCAATGACTTAAATATAGCTATTCCCATATCTTCTACACATAAGTTTACAAACACATCTTAATGAAGGAAGATGTTAGTTGAAATAAGGTTTATATAGTGTAGTTGCAATGATGGCTTAAATCTTTTAAACAAAGGCTATGAGATCTCTGTGTCTGTCTCTATGTTTGTATATGTCTATGTATGTATTTTATAGATAGGTTATTTTCTCTACTTACAGATGACACTGCCAAAATTAGTTTGTAAATAGTTCTATATAATTGGCCAAAAGAAAATCAAGTAAACTCTCAGAAATATAGAAACTTACTCAAATATTATTCAAGTTCACATGATTTGAGATAATCTTGATAAATAAAAACTACGTTTGTTTAACAAAAGTAGGCCTGTCTTCAAAATTTGTCAAAAAGAAAAATAAGTTAAGATGATGGTTAGCTGTTTGATGTCTCATCCCAGCATAACTGTTAAAAGGGAGCGATTTAAATAAACAAATAATAGAGAATACTAAGTTTAACTAATTTATATTCACTGAATATCTGAATCATTTCCAAGTAAGATTAATATTAAACGCTAAATAAATTTCTATTTTAGTATTTTTTTCACAGACAAATGATGTCTGAGTCTAATGTTTTGTGCTACACTGAAAAATTTTCCATGAGAAATAATATATGCCTAGAAATTATGAAATGTATTTATAAATTTACTACAGGGTGCTAATACATGATAATTCACAATTCTCAGTTTTCACTGGAAAACAAGGATGATTAGTAGTTAAAATTTATATGTAAAAATAAAATTACTAGAAATGATAACAGTGAAAGGAAATGACTGTATATGAAAAATGGATAAGAAAAATAGAATGTGTTTGGATATGGATAAGAAAAGACATAAGAGATGTGTTTTTGAGTTTGGGATTTTTTTGTTCTGGTTTGGTTTGGTTTTGGTAAGGGAAAAAATAAAGTAATTTTGTCCTAAAGCAAAATAATTGTTTCAGAATAAGAAAGGAAAAGGATGAGATACATCTAAATAGATATAAAAATTGTAGAATGATTGTGGAAAAGGAATCTTGAGAAAGGAATTTTATATATAGCCAAGCTAAGATTATAATCAATTTATTTATGTTAAAAAAAGAAATTTTTATATCAAAAGTACACTGGTACAAAATTAGAATTTGATTTTCTGTTAAAAGGGCAGGTTTTTTAAAAATTACTGTTCCACTCTTTAATGTAATTGCATAGAAAACAAAGATTCTAAGTCTTAAAATAATTTCCTGTATTTCATATTGTCTTCATCAAGTCTTTGATTACTTAGAAAAATAAACGAGTCTTCTCTATTAAAAGAGCTAAGGGGTTTTTGACAACTTTATTACTTTCTATATTTGTCTTTGAAACCTTTTGTCTCTGGTTGAATGGTTAATTAAGTATTGTTTCACAGAGACCTATGATCCTATTTGATCAAATGGTTTAAATCTTTTGACATTTTTAACAAACTTCCCCAAATTAAATTCTGAATGAAGTAAAATATAAACTTTATTTAGGCTTTTTTAATAGTTAAATTGCATAAAAAACACTATCAATTAAAAAGTGAAGCTTAAATTTGTTACATCATATTTATATGGGATACATATCATTAAAATAATTTAGAAATTATATGAAATTCCTAAAAATCTGTCATGTTCTGGTATGTTATCAGTCATAATTTTCTAATATATTTCACAGAAATAACCAAATTTACTTGTCAATTACATCTCTGTGTGTATGCGTGAGCTATTAGCAGATCTTTAACCTTGGTTATTTTTAAATCTTTGTTCATTTACAGATGGTCATTATTTTACTCTGGACTTTTGCAAAAATGCTCCTGCAAAAATTGCTTCATTTCCAAAGAGATTCATGATGAACATACTTACAAACACTCTATGATGCAGGTTTCTGATAACTTTAAGATCATGACACTGAACTGCATAAGAATTTCTAAAACTCTAATGGAAAACTGATTGATTAATAAAGCTGCTAACCTAAAATGAAGCAAAACAATGAGTAATTATATAATATTGAATGAACTGATGAAGATGATTATAATTTTTATGACTTCATTTAAAACACTGCTGGTTCTTTAATGTTTTATCTTCCACATTTAAAGGGCCCCTTTTTCACTTCTCTTTTAAGCTATCTATAACTTACAGCAATTTGGTAAAGTGTACCTTTGCAACACAAATTGGAACATTTTTCTTTTTCTCCCTACTTTATTCCCCCAGAATTAAGAAACTTTTATTAAATATTCTTATCTTTAATGACAATATATGTATTTGCATAAGTTCAATATGAATCTGATCTCCTTGTAACAGGACACAATTGGACAAGTCCTTGTCCTGGCATCTTAACCTTGAAAGACTTATGAAAGTTCAATCTGAGATTACTTATGAAAAGTTCCCACAAAGCAGATTTTAAAAAGCCTATAAGGTCAATCACTGGTTTTTTTTTTTTTTTTTTTTTTTTAATTTTTATTTATTTATGATAGTCACAGAGAGAGAGAGAGAGGCAGAGACACAGGCGGAGGAAGAAGCAGGCTCCATGCACCGGGAGCCCGATGTGGGATTCGATCGCGGGTCTCCAGGATCGCGCCCTGGGCCAAAGGCAGGCGCCAAACCGCTGCGCCACCCAGGGATCCCTCAATCACTGTTCTTGCTGAACTTATATAAATAATCAGACTAAGTTTATTGAAAATAGACTTAAGTTGTAAACAAAGTAGTCTTTTTTTTATGGAAATAGGAATGACTATAGAGAAAAAAATTCTATTTCAATAGTACATGTTTGTAGATATCAGATTCTAATGCTATTAATTGTCTTTGAGGTCTTGTTTCTACCTATAAATGAGATTGGATGCTGAATTCCTTTGCTCTCCTCCAATATTTGGCTATAATTCTCCAAACTCACATTTACAATTTCCTTCTACTTCTTTGACTTGGAATCACTACAAAACTAAAATTGCCCTTGTCTCAAAGCCATACAAGTTAAAGCCAGACAACTTGATATAAACCTAAGAGAAATCACCACAATAGCTCATGTACGGACAATCTTCATGCCCGTTGCTATGTGGTCACTCAGAAAGCTCACCAGAGACATTCAAACTGCATCTCAGGAATGTCCGTCAGATTGCCACTGTTGGACTTCAGTCCATCTGAAGATTTTTTGAACACGATGTCAAGAAACCTTCTCAACTGGCTTTTCCTCAAGCTCAGAAACTGAATTTATAATCTGTTTCAACTATCAACATTTGTTTTTCTTTCATTTCCATAGAAATGCCTCTAACTAAATTACCTGATTGTTCACATCATATGGAGCTGACTTACAACCTCTCCTCTCAAAATAAAACATCCTCATATTCATCCTATCCTAAGTAGTCATAACAATATGTGACTGCTAATACATCATGCTGTGCATATGTAAATAACTTTTTAAAATTACAACCCATTTGAGTTATTTAACCAGTTAATCTTGACTCCTGGTAATCTCTGTTCCAGGGAATTTGTCAATCCTTGGTTACTATATTCTGTATAGTCATCATAGTAACCTCTCTAGTGCATTGTATACTCTTGAGGGTTTTAAATGCCTGCAATAGCCACTCACATGCCAAACGTATCCATCAGGATCCCACAACTGGATGAAATCAATAATAACCACATAAATGATGAAGATAGTGACTACATGGCCCTCTAGCCTAAAGACTCAACTAATGGAAAGAGGACATAGGTGATTCTTCAGCCTGATTACATCAAAGGTGGTAAATGAGAATAAAGCTGCACTGGTTGGTCACATTCTCAGCCTGCCAAGAGAATAACCAAAAGGAAGGGGCAGGATATGGGGCTGCACGGGGGAGGGTATTGTTAAAATAAAAAAAGCAAATGAAAACTACTTAAGTGGACAAGACCAGTGTAATGCAGATAAACAAAGCTTAATTTAGCTTATTTTGCAAGACTAACTTGACCTCAGTCATTTCTTGCTTAGGTCTCTGAAATCATAAGCAAATCTTAAACTGCTTCACCCAAGGTTAATACGAAATAACCACTGACCAACTGTCTGTCATTGAAGAACTTTCTAATATAACTAATATCCATATGTACCAATATCTAATATTGGTAATAGTCACATCACCATGAAGAGTAAACAGTCACTGCTTTCTCAAGTATAAGCTGCTTTATAACAATACACCTCTGAGCCTCAATCCATGTTTTGGTTTGAGGGCTCCTAGTTCAAAAGCTATCTTTTTAGTGTGTACACAATAAACTCACTAATTACTACTTCGGTGATTCATTGGTTTTACTTTGGTTATTTCTGAAATTTTGACACATTCAAATAATTAATGGTATATTAACAAGATAAAAAGTAAATAAAAATAATTCATAAAAGGTAATAAAAACCACTATGAAGGAACTGAAGACAGAATGCTATAAAAACATCAAGGAAGAAAACTGCAGGGGAAAGATTGTCTATATTTTAAAATGTATATGACTAATGTAATATCAAACATAAATATTTGCCTAAGTATTTTTTCAGGACTTGGCTTTATCCAGAAATGTATGATTTTCATAAGATTCGTGCATTTATTTATTTTCAAATGTTTGCCATTTTATTTTGACTCAAAATAATCAGAAGTTCAAAATAAAGTTCACTGAAGGAATTTCCTTGTTATGTATTTTATTTTGTTTTTGCTCAAAAGGCCATTAAGATGTGTTCAGTGATCAATGCGCTGATTTGGAATTTCCTGTGTGCCTATAATGTCATATTGAGATATTGCCTTATTCTAAGATTCCAAAAATTTTTAACAAAACTTAATAGAACTATTCCAGTGTTATTCCATCAAGTGTGAGATTGCAAAATTGCAGTATATCTTTAGGCCATAGACATGAACCATACTGTACAAAAATAGAAAACAAGAATTATATAGTATAGTCACTGATCTTACGAAAGCATCTGTCTGCTGGGGCAAAGCTGAACCCAGCACACCCAACAGCCTTACATTTATTTAGTGCTCTCTCAATCTTCTAAGACACATGTACCCATCTTTTAAAGGAATAAGATTGTGTCACCCTGGACTATAAAATTATCTCCAAAATACACAAAGTGAATTACCTCTTTTGGCAAAGCAATAGAAAGGTAACTTGTATTATATTTTTTCTTAGATTCTTTGCATTTTATACAAAAATCCAGTTGAATGGGGGGGAGCAAACAATATATTCAAGGTCATATATCATTAATGAAAATTTATTTTCTCAAACAAGCTATATATGTAAACAAAGACTTAGAATTCTATCAGTGTCCAGTTAAGTGCCACACAGTATATTAAGGCATCTGGTTTTTATCTTTTTAGGGCTAAAATTTGCCCCTAGTGTCCTCAAATTGCGAAGCACCAATTACTCAAGGCTAAGGTTTGGTATGTCTACAAAACAATTTATGTTTTATGATTTCCAAGTTTACTTGAATAGAGACATACTGATTTGTCACAAATTACATTAAGTTAGCTTAAAATTTCCAAAAGCTCATCTCTGAGCTTCCATTTTAATATATTTTTGAACATTTCACTTCCAAGATTTTGCTTACTATTATTCCAAACAAAATAAATGATCCCTGGAAAATATAAAGTAGAATGCTAGGTGCTATCTGGTAAGTATTTTTTTGTTTGTTTTGTTGACCATGCTAGGAAAACAAAAAGGTTAACTTATGGCTAAGTACTACCTAAACCAACTTTTAAAAATGTCACCTCCAGAAACATCACTTTTCTCTGGTTGAAATCCCTTTATACCCTAATCTGAAAGTCAAATGAGCATTTCCAGGCAAAAGAAATAAGAGCTTGGGTGTGCCAGTGGGTTTATTTTTAATTGGAAAAAAGAACTCCTCTTTCTTAAAAGTCAGGTAATGATTTCAATGTGTTTCTAAGCAAGACCTGAATAAAATATTAGACAATCATGCTCAAAAGCTATTAGTGGTTTTCTAATCTAATACAAAGGGAGGCAGTTTTGAAAGTAATTGGAATTTTCTTTATTTGTAGCTGTAGAACTTGCAGGAAATTTAGCAAGTATACTATTTTTTGAAATTTTCATCAGGCAAAGCACTGTCAAGTTCTTTATATGTAAATAGGGAAAATATTCCCATGTATTAGCTGATAAATATAACACATTGAAAGGTTCTATGGAAATAAATATACAGTATTCATGGGATAAAATCTAGACCTGCAGCAGAAAGAGATATGCCTTTTTACTGTTTTATTTTTCAACTACTAATTATGGTCTGTTATTCTATGGCAGGATCTTGCAATCATTTTTGTATTTTTGGAGTTTAACTTGAAGGGTAGAATCTAATATATTCTTAAAGAGATTTTAATTGAATGAAATGGATCTTTTTCAACTCTGATCAAAAGTCATTGTTAACCACACAATTTGCCTGTCCATAATATATTGCAAATGCTTGCATAGGAAATGACTAAGCATGAAGAAATAGGTAACTTTTATTTAGAGAAAGAGTTGTCTGATAAGATAGAAAGCAAAAATAGCTGAACTATGTTGTTTCCCTCCTCTGAACACTTTAGTATTAAATGCAGAATTTTCTTGGGAATGGTGGGTACATGGTGTATCGGGTTCATCTTTTTAGTTGATAACTTTTGACAGCTGTGTTAAGTTTCAGGATTAAGGAAGGGAATCAGACAAAGTGCCAAAATACAGAATATTCCAACCATCTTACCTCCAAAAGAAAAGCTCTATCAAGAATATAAATATTACTGTGCTATCACATTGTAGATTTTGAACGGTGGAGGTTTAATTAAGAAATGAGAATTTATGTGCATTAGCACACAAAAACACCTTTAAGAAACATTTAAATGGTAACAAAAGAATTGCTTCTCCACTGCATCTTTAAAAGGGCACGAGCACAATCTTTCTTGTCTTGCTGATAGTCATTTTTTTTCTTACTGCTGTTCTTCCATTCCCCACTTTTGAAGACCATCTTCTTTTTTTTTAGGAAAGCATATATGAAATACTAAGATAAATCCTAATCACTTGACTGAGAGATTATAACAACTACTATTTTAAATATCATAATCTAAAAAATAAGAACTTGTTACATTTTCAATACATGGTGATGCTGTATTTTTCAACACTAGCAAGATGCATTAAAATATGTTATCCTAAGATTTCAAATTCATTGCCAGACACTTATGTTTTCACTTTAGTTTTATTTATTTTTCATTTTTTTAATAAATTTATTTTTTATTGGTGTTGATTTGCCAACATACAGAATAACACCCAGTGCTCATCCCGTCAAGTGCCCCCCTCAGTGCCCACCACCCAGTCACCCCCTCCCCCCGCCCACCTCCCCTTCCACCACCCCTAGTTCGTTTCCCAGAGTTAGGAGTCTTTATGTTCTGTCTCCCATTCTGATATTTCCCACTTATTTTTTTCTCCTTGCTCCTTTATTCCCTTTCACTATTTTTTTATATTCCTCAAATGAATGAGATCATATTGTTTGTCCTTCTCTGATTGACTTATTTTCACTTTAGTTTTAAAGTCAGATCCAAAGACAGTGCTCTATATAAAAATAAAAAATAAATTCCATAGTCAGAAAGCTTAGTGGCTATGAGCCCTTGTTCCATCGGACTTGAGACTGGACAAACGACTAGCCTACTGATTCAACCTCTGTGAGTGACAGGCTAGTTAAAGTTAAAAAAAAAAAAAAAAAAACGGTAAAAGTATATTGGGCCCTGGCTACCAAGCAAGAGTCTTATTAACAGATATAAAATCAGTATAAATATTTTGGATTTTCAATGTAGAGATTTTTTTTAAAAAACCTGTAAAAAAGAATATCACTAGTTTTTCTGTTCATCTATTAAAAGAAAATAGAGTCTGAAGCACTTCTCTTCTGCTAAGAACAGTACGAGAATCAACACTGAACAAGGCAATGCTTCAGATCTTTAATCTCTGAACAATTCTTCATTCATCATCGTGTCAGCCACTCAATTAATAGTAAGATTATGCATAAAATTCAGGGTCTCAGAGATAATTTAATTAAATGCCTAATTTTATAGTTGAGTAAAGGGAATCAACATAGTCATTCAACTATTTGGTAGTATAGCCAGTAGCAGAACTCAAATTTTCTGATTATCCCATTAACAGGTTTTGGGGTTTGTTTTTCTCTCCTCCATCATACTTAATAGTAATGTTGTTTTATAAACCAAAGTCAGTGGCTTTGAAACATTTTTAAAGATATGGGGAGAAACAGATTTCACATCATTACCATAAACACACAACCAAGAAAAGACACAAAAGTCTCTTGAAACAATACTTACTACATATGATGCACCAAGGGATTTGTGCCTTCTCTTTTATATGTATTCTATTTATTTTTAAATGGTGATCAAGATCCAGTTAAATAATAATTTCACTATTTACTAAGAGGTAAACGGCATACATTTTTGAACAATAACTATAGTCCAACTTCCCTGTGTTGCTTCCAAAGAGACATAAAGAACTTTAGTTGTAACTTGAAGAATTTATGCCAACAACAAATAGGTACCAGGATAGAGCACCCGCCCTCTGGAAGGAGGAAGATCCTAAGCAAAAGTGATTTTATGCATTATGCATGCCTTCCTCATATCAATATTCACTCAGTACTGAGTGTTTGAATGACACTTTGGCCCTTCCAGTCAGGAAGAGGATGATCTAAGGAAAAAGCTTTGTTTCCCTATAACTGCTTCCATCTTCTTAGTTTCCTTTTCCTGGGCAAAAACATTTGTATTCCAAACACATATTACAGAGATGTCAGAAAATCAGAATAGTTCTCACTATAATTACTTTTCCACTCACAAGTAATTAGGTTTTCCAAATCCTGCTGGATAATTCCATGTTAATAATCCTCAAATAAATGCTCATGTCTTTCTTTTAGTTTAGTGCCCCATTTCATGGATCATGGGCCAGACATTCTTTTATCCAATTCTTTTCTTTAAGCATGTGATAGGGAGCCCCAGAGGATACTTACAAGTCCTTTGACGCTGTACTAGGGGTCACTTGCCACCTCTGTATCCCATCCTCCTCTGTACCTCTCCTCCTGCATATTCAAACTCTGTCACTCCCACACTCTGATTCTCTCTGTCTCATACACATGCACATCCCCACAGGGATACAGATCTGAACTTGGGGATTAGGAGGTGCAAGCTGACTCAACTCTTAGGGCAATACAGATATGTACCCTCCGTCTCTACTACCACACACCTCTATCCACCACACCTCTATGAATACACATATAGGCCCTCACAACCACCACAAGCTGGTCCAGAGATCAAGTAACTACTGAATAGTTCTGTGATTTCATTCACTTGCTTTGAACCAACACTTAAGCAAAAGTCTCATATGAGAGGGAGAGAGAGGAGACATCCCTCTGGTTTAAGGGGATACAGAATGGGCATGCTGGCTTTACCCCTTGCCTGCCTTCCACCCATGATCTCCCATCTGCCAGCACAAGGCAGTTTCTTAGAATAATTTAAAAACTTGAAGTCTCTTTCCCAATGCCCTCAGAGGCTATTAGAAATTTATGTACATAAAAATATATCATCTGGATATAATAAAATTATTTTACTACTATAAAACAATTTGAATAATATCATCAGAAAGATCATCTGAATTGGGAATGGTAAAGAGAAAATGTAAGGAAGAGGCATAAAAGGAAATGATTTCCTTACTAGGTGCTGGATAACACCTGAATATGCTAAGAACAAAGTTATGCTGAAGTCCTCATCACAACTTTTATCGACTGTTTTGTTTGTGTTGCATGTTCATATCAGCTTGTTTTTGGTAGCAGTTATACAAGTGGGGAAAGGGTCTTCAGAAAAATAGACCTTTATTATGACAATCGCTTATAGTTAAGCTGTCTCTGCATCTCTAAAGCATTAATGAATCCTCAAAAAGAACAAAACAAACTAAAGGGAATAAACAAACATTGGACCATGGTGCCCCTTGCAAACAAGTTATCCTTTACTCCTAAGCTAAAATTATTTTTCAACCATAAAGGAGCAGACTGGTGTGAGGAGTCTCTGCTCTGTGGACCAGTCGTAGGGATGGGAGGCATTGCCATTGCAGACCCCTGAATGATCAGAGAAAAATTTCTGCTTCTCCATATTTTACCCACTGAATCTACAACACGTGAAACTACAATATAAAAGCCAGAGGTCTTGAAACTTATCCAGGTGATCAACCTGGTAATCCTGGTTATAGGTGCTCTAAACTTAAAGTAGCACAGCCACCACAGCTTCCTCCCTACAGTGGAAAGAACCTACCCTGATGCAGGTGTATAGTTCTTAGTAAAGAGTTAACATTGCCATGAAAGCCACATAAGCAGAGGTGCAGACAAAAGGTTTTCTTGAAGATGTTCTCACTTCTTTTATATTCCTTTAGTTAAATGTGGATAGAAATGTGTGGGGCAACTTATGTTGTCAAACCATTACCGAGATGAGTTCTTCTTATTGAATGTGGAGTGAAAGGTTAAGCAATGAGAAATCTGGCAAGTCTTCTTGGCCAATCTTTTTCAACAACTGTTTCAGAAGGCCTTTACTTGTCTGGGTTCTGCTTTAGCCTCACCATTTGTCTGAGGGTGATGAGGCACAATTGTGACAACCTAGATAAGGTTGCTGTCTGCACATTCCTCAAATTGAACTAAAATAAAAAAAAAGAAAGAAAAGAAAAAGAAAAACAGAAACAATAATGTCTGTCGATCTGAGGTGCTTCAAATAAGTGACACAGAGGCAGCTGTGCCCAGGCAGCAGAGATTTAATTTAGAACTAGGAGTACTCAGAGAAATGTTGAAGTCTCCCAGAATCATAAATTGTTTTTTCTACAATGATCCAGCAAGATAATTTGAGTTCTTAACCATGGCTTCTTTTGTCTCTTTACCTAGCAAAGTAAGTGCTTTGGCTATGTTACAACGGCAAATTGGCATGTGCTGTGTGGCCCTTAAAGACTTACAAATATCAGAATCACTTCCATAAGACCAACTATTTTAAAGTCAAAGCTTTTAAGCAAACATTTCAGAATGTGTGTATGTAGTGTGGCAAACATAATGCAATCACTTCATTTGAGAACAGCAGTGTAATTTCCCCCCTTTAAGATGTATGCTTTGTGCATACAGTTCACATGAATGTTCATGAAGGGTTTGGTTCCTGAGCAATAACTTATTGAAGAACAGGCAATTTAGGTCTCATCACTTATGGTATTTGTGGCTACATCAAAAGCTCGTAGCTGAGCAATAGTTTCTATTCTGTAGAGATAGTGTAATAACACAGATGCAGCTTAGCAACTCCTTAGCAATTGTCCTCATGCTGGTCTCCAGGATCAAATTCATTTTCCATAGGTATGACAGCATCATGGTAGGACATGAAGATGCTTATTCACGCACAGAAAACAGGGATTTTCTTTCTTATTTAGTTGTCGTGTCATCAACTATGAGATGGATTTCTCTTAAATGGAATGAAAGTCAGAGGCACTGATGCAATTTACCCAAAAAGGAACCCTGAAAGTTCCAGCTGCAAAGGTCTCAACCTTTTTACTCAACATTTGATGTATTTAAGCGATAAGAAATTCCATGAATCATTTTCACACTTACTCTTTAAAACCAATGGAGAAAATTTGGTTTAACAGGATTCATTTTAGAAAGAATTCTGTATTTGTTGAAAGAAATAGCTTAATAAGTAATCATACTGAAGGTAATACTCCCAGGCATGTTCAGGTAATAAAAGATGCAAATATCTAGGATGGGAATTCATGGTGAGACTGGAAAGAGGGAAAAGACCAAAAAAATAAAAAAGAAAAAAGAAAAGAAAAAAAAGGGGAGTACAGACCAAAAAGCAAATGAGGCAGTGGATTTCACCACAGCAATGTATGACCATGTCATTTTTTTAAGTAAACTTGACAAAATTATGAAAGATTTAGTATGTGTGAGTTTCTTTTTGAAACCAGTTGCAAAGTAGAATTCTATTCTTGTACTGATTCTGAGCAAAATATAAATGTTAAGTCTGGACTCAGTAGCTGATATGTGAAATGTGATATGTGATACGATGAAATTGACTCCATGTCTAGGACATGATGAATTGACTTCATGTCTAGGAAACCAATGGAAATACTTTACCAAACTTGGAATCCTAAAAAATAAGAGCTCATGTCTTACATACACACACACACAACAAAAGAAAACCCATAAAAATCAAGATAAATTAAATAACTCAATACTAAAAAGTCCAATAAAAATTGACAAGAAATTAAGGAAATATTTTCTGATCACTAACTGGAAAGAAAATACTTAATAAAATAAGGTGAAATGAAAGATTATTATTAAGATTCTTGAACTATATGAACATTTAAAAAGTATTTTTAGGGGATCCCTGGGCGGCTCAGTGGTTTAGTGCCTGCCTTCAGCCCACGGTGTGATCCTGGAGTCCTGGGATTGAGTTCCGCATTGGGCTCCCTGCATGCAACCTGTTTCTCCCTCTGCATGTGTCTCTGCCCCTCTCTCTCTCTGTGTCTCTCATGAATAAATAATTTTAAATAATAATATTTAAAAATAAATAAATAAAAATAAAAAGTATTTTTAAAATTAAAAAGGTAAAAAATTGGCAAATATCGCTATGAATATGACAAATAGAAATACTCAATAAAAGACTTTTGCAAATAAACATAGTGAATGCTGTACTTTAAGATATATATATATAAGCAAAAAACATCGATCCTAGAAAAGGCAAAAAAGAAAATAGGAGTGTCTAAATGCTGAAATACACAAAGCTGGTGAGGATGTAATGAGATGAGAAAGCTCACAAACTGCTTATTGGTCTGCGAGTGGTTTAGCTTTTCCTGAAGGCATATGCACACATAATCTCCCAATAACTCTGTTTCTGTGACTCTATCCCACTGAAATTATTAGAAATATGAATGCTTTAGAGTAAATATGCCAAATATTATATTATTTGTTATATTAAAATTTGAAGTTATCCTAAGTGTCCGGGAATGGATAAATAATGATGCCCCATACTCGTGATGGCACATTATCCAACTATTGAAATGATGTTTTCAATGCATGATCAATGAAGTGATAAAAGGCTATTAGGAGAACAAAAAAGTAGAATACAAAATCACAACTGAGCCAACAGAGACAAGCCTTCCAGCCTCTGAAAAGATTAAGTTATGACTAAATCTATTATTTCCCATCTCTGTTTTTATGAGCCCAACCCACCAAATTCCCCAGGATTTTAGATTACCAATTTCTTTTGTATGTTAAACTCTAAACTTTTATTCTTAACTAGTTCTTTCCCATCAGCAAGAAAACAGGCTGAATTTTCCTCCCATAAAATAAATTAAAAAATAATAAATGCAAAATCCTCTATATGCCTTCTAGCAAACACTGGATCTCTTAACCCCTTTCACAACATCTTGAAAGAATTTCCTGTAGTTCCTGTCTACATTACATTTTCTCCCAGTCACTTCTCAACCCATGGTTAAGTCCAAGAGATATTTTTTAGTAGTTATCTTATTATTTATCTTTTTTATTTTTACCCTGATGCTCACCCCCCTATCCTTCCCCATGTTTTGGAAACACACCCACTGTCCTCACCTTCCATGATTTCAGACTAAGTTCCTAAACTAGGCCATTCCTGCTATCGCCTTTATAATGATCAAACTTCACTAGATCTTCAAATGTTGGCTTGATCAGGAGTCTTTGCTTTTTAAATATAGTACTCCTCCTCCTCAGATAATCTGATTCATGCTGATCGCTTTAATTATTACCCTAGAAGAATTTTACCAATTTTATCTGAAGCTCTAGCCATTCCTCCGAGCACCTAATTAACACTTCTACAAGGGTGTTTAAAAAACACCTCAGAATTACGCCAAATTTATGATCAGCCACACCAACCCCACCCATCACCACTACTACCCCGAGTTTCACTCTATTCTTAGGTTGTCTATTTCATGGAATGGTAAAACCTTATTAAGTGGCACACACCATATATTCAAGCATCATTCATAATACACCCCTTATTATTTCCTTAACCAATGTAATATCCAATCTGGCTGATGTTTGCTTCCCAAAAGGTATCTACTTCTTCCTACCTCTACCACATCTTGACTGGTCTTGCTGCCCTCACTCTTGCCTCCCTCCAATCTCCATTTTGCAACCAGAGTATTTTCAAAATGCAAGTTTGATCATGTCGTCCTCTGCTAGAAACGTGAAAGAGGTTTCCATGAGCTCATTAAGTATCTCTTATGTGTTCTAAAGCACCGTTCACGTTCCTAGCTGTTGCCTCTCTCTTCATTGCCTCTCCTACCATCTCCATCTGCTGTCTGCTTAGGGCATGTTAATCGTCTTCCAAATCTTAAACAAGACAATTCCACCCATTCACAGTGCATGCTGTATCTTCTCCTAACTGAAATGCTCATCACCAAGACACCTCATTGCTATTATTTAATTCTTACTCAGTTCTTACATCTTAGTATATATATATATCTTACATTCTTATATCACTTATGTTGACTTTTCAAAATCAATCTCCTCTAGCATAGATCAAGTCTCGTAATACCCATTCTTTCAGGGTAATTCTCACAATTGTGAATTTAATTGTAGCTACAATCTGTTTACTGCCTAAAATATATTATGAATAAATGCATGAATAATTAATCAATTAATATGTACTAGGTACTGAGGTGGCAAGAGAGATTTTAAGATAAATAAATCTCAGTTTCTGCTCTCCTTGCTGATGGAAAGAAACCTAGGCAAATAATTAAAGGCATCATACAGTGTGATAAGTATTATAATAAAGAAATGTACCATACAGGTTTGTGGAAAGGAAGATCCAATTAATTCCATATGAAGGGACAGGGCAGGCAGGCTTCAAAGAAAATCTGACATTTGTGTTGGGCTTTGAAGGATAATATGGAGTTTGTGAGGTGAAGACATTGAGACAAAGATATCTTAGGCATAAAGAACAGTATTGGCAAAGCCAAAAAGGCACTGATATGCATGTCAGGTACAAGGTACTTGGCATGACCACTTCACTGTGTCTAGAACATGTGTTGTGTGGAGGGCTGTGATACAAGATAAAACAAAGTAGACCAGGATGAAACTGCCAAGGAACTGAAGTGTTATTCAAAGAACTCTAGTCTACAGTTTCTCTGAACACAATGGGATCCCTTCCTTTTCATTTTCAAGTTTCTCCTTTAGCTTTGGAGACTGAATGGATCATAAGAGAACTTACCAAGACAATGGACACATTAGGAGGAAAATATGCTGTGGAGATAAATGCCTTTTATGACGTACAATCTATAAATGATATACTATCACTACCTATATTATGATGACAATATCCAGGAAAACCTTGTTTTTCTTAAGAGCTGAAGAAAGAGAGCATCTTAAGGATATCCCATGATTTGCTCTGAAAGTGTTTGGATAACTGCTTAGAGTTTGGGCTGGTAACTAGGAATTACAAACCTGGCAACCAACTACATGGAATATCCATCCAACACAGGAATGTTAGAGGAAATATAGACAATTAGGGGTTTGGGGAAAGACTGAGAAAGAGGGAGACACCATTACTGGCATTGGAGAAGAAATTGCCAATGGATACTTGGAGGTGAAATATTTTCGATATGTGTGATGCAGGACTATTCTTCAGTTTCTCTATGGATGCTTCAATTAATTCCACACTTCTCATTAATGCCTTTGGAAGTATGCTTTGTTTTGGGAGAGTGCAAAGAAGTGATAGTGTTGTTCCATGCTTGACATATGGAGAAATCAGAAGAAAACCATATATGAGTTTCAAGGCAATTTAAAAGTGTTATAGAATATAAAGCGGTAAATAGAAGCAAAGAAATTTAGTAGCATAAAGCTGCTGTTTGAGATTTCCTGAAATGGAAGAGAACATTCCATGGAAAGGGATAAAGCATAATGAGCAAGGAAACAGAAACATAAAACAGTAAGTAACCTAAGATAATTGTGGGAGTAAAAGAAAGAGGAAAATAGTGGGGAATGATTGAACTAAAGATTTCAGACCAACATTTCCAATTAAAAAATAGAATCCATATTTATTTTTCCCCATAGTATTTGAGAGTGGATTTATGCTACTTGTTGTTTAGTTCTTTTAAATATTTTACTATGAACACTTGCAAAACGGCATAAAGAATAAAATAATGATCACACACGAGGCAAACAGAAGTTCAGCAGGTCTCCATCACTCTACTGTCGAAAAAAAGGTTTTGAATGTGCTGAATCTCTTAAATATGCCACTAAAGAAATTTTCTAAACAATGCAAAGAAACAACCACTTACATGGGATCACCATGTCCTCGCATGCACAAACTCATGGATTATTTCCTGGAATATCACCATGAAGAAAGGCATGTTCTTGATAAAAGTCAAAACTTAATAACTAAAATAAAGGTTCCTTTGGGTGAGGATAAATTTATAGTAAGAGCAGTCAATAAGGATTTCCTCTCCCTTCACTTAGAGATATGGCTAATGCTGGTATATGCTTAATATGACTTCCTGCTCAGGGTCAAAGTGCAATCTCCTTCACTCTACAGGGTAGATGAGCAAAAATGCATCACTAATTTTGTAAAGCTCTCATAAAAGATATAAAGATTAGTATCATTACATTGCCATTATACTTTAATAATTATTAAAACAAAGGACTACTGATTGCAGATGGCTCAATGGACTTTGTGCTTCTTTCCTCTGCATCCGTAATGAATTAAATAGATTTTATATTTTCAACAAATCAATTGCCTATCCCCTAATTTACATTATCATTCTCTCAAAAAAGATGAAACATTTTACCCTTCTGGGCAAGGTGTGATGACACTTTCAATGAGTACAGGATTTTTATGCAAATTATTCATTGACACTAGTAGAACAGAAACATATCACTTAATATTAAAGTTAAATTAGCCAAAAAAATTCATTATTAAAACAAATTCTCTCAACCTAATTTTAAAGCCCAAGATTACTAGCACACCTATGATTCTTGCTACACACCTAACATATTTAAGGGAAAAGCATTGCTCCATCCACAATTATCTCAAAAAAGCTCTTTCACTCTTTTCCAATACATCAAGGAAAATATTATCAATTATTTATCTTTTCTATAGTATGTTATAGGACTTCCTGGCTGCTCATCAGCATTCTGTCAATTCCAATATATTGACACTACAGTCATCCAAAAATCCTTAGTGAAAGTGAATAGTGACTGTATAGGAGTGTTTCCCTCACATTTCATCTTGGACTTTCTCTAACTCACACTAAGATAAGTTGGCTTTTAGGATCATTTTATTAACATTACTTAACCATGTTAAGGAAAATTGCTTTCAGAATGAATTTAGTCCAACCACACCAAACCTCTGGGAAATCATTTAGTCAACCTGTCAGACAGGCTAATCATGGTTTATTAAGGGCCTGTGGCCTTATTTAAAACCTGAATATACTGAAAACAAACCACACCCTCACTATTAAACTTACTGCTGTCATGAAACCGGCTAGCTCAAATACCTGGGAAACAAATAAAGAGCTCATAGCTTTCACCAAATCTAAATTTATCCCATAGTTCCAGCCAGACCACTACAAAGACCATATTAAAAAAATATAATAATAATAATAATAATAATAATAATAATAATAATAGGGGTGCCTGGGTGGCTCAGTCATTTGAGCCTCCAATTCTTGATTTTGGCTCAGATCATGTTCTCAGGGTCATGAGATTAAGCACAATAAGGGGCTCCACGCCGGGCAGAGTCTGCTTAGAATTCTCTCTCTCCCTCTGTCCCTTCCCCTTCCTTCCAGGCCCTCCCATCCCCACTCTCATGAGCACATGCACACACACTCTCTCTCTCAAAAGTAATAAAAATAGCAATAATAATCATAATACTTTCTTGAATGATGGTTATTCCTGTTGTTTTTTAATTCTCTTTATAAATATGTTCATTGCTACACCAAGATTTATGACTTCCAAACATAAACTATTTCTAAAGTTAAATGGTAGTGCCATATTTGAGAAAATGCTATAGCCCTGGTTCACAGTGAGGCTGCATTAGTTCAGCAAATCTATCCAAGCACAAATCTAGATGTTTTGATGTGGTGCCCTATTTCTCAGTAGTAATATGTCAGTTCTCATTAGGTATACAATAAAGTGTATTGCAAGACCTTTTAAGTCAGCAACCATTCTGACAAAACCTGATATCAGGATGAACAGCTGTTGCAAAGAACCGATTCTTAAGGAAAATATAGATGTAATCAACCACTATTGAAAAAGGAAAAAAAGAATGACAATATAAAAAAATTAGCAAGCATAAATTCTCTGTATTTTTTAGTAGACGGTTAACTATTCTCTTTCCACAAATATTATTAGCAAATCTCTGAGTGTAATCACCCATGCTCTAGTAGTTAATGTTCTTTCAAATCCTCCTCCCACCACCTTCTGTAATAATTTTTTTCAGTCATCCCAAAAACAGTGAAAATATTGACATACATTTTATTTATCACACCAAAAGCAAAATTGTGAAAAAAATAAATAAAAATTGAAACAGAGCCAGATACAGATTTCAACTTTTGAAACAGTATCAGTTTTTTAAGTTTTCTATCCTAATGCCCTTAACCATATTTGTCCCCAAATGTGCAATATGATTGAATAAATATGCAAAGCAGCTACACCACATAAAATGTTAGGGAAAGTGTCCCACAAAAGAAAAAAACAGAGGACTAAATGAGTATGAAAAGATAGAACAGGGAGACATTACAAATGATCTTCATAAAAACAACTGTGTTAATTAATCTTCAATAAACATCAACATTTGCAATACTTTTAAATGCATGCAGTATAAAAATAATAGTTCAATCATAACTCTAAAAAATACTTCAATGTAATTAATCCTTGCAAATTTTATGTTTTTCAAATAGAAACATACTTTCCTACATAATTTTTCCTTTATTCTCAAGGGATACCCACACCTACTAAGACTACCTCCTATTTATTCATGAATATTTTTGAAAGCCAACTACAGGTAGAATCAATGCCAGGTACTCCTATCAAAAGAAATGTGGATAGCTACCTTTAATGTATCTTTTTATTGTAAGATTAGGATTTTCATATTTGATTTTAAGCACTTAAAAAGAATTCAAAACACATTAATAGACTATATACTGGAAACATCATTTACTGTAAAAGGCATGTGATGTGTGGGTTTTCTCATTATGAATAAGAGGTCAGAAGACCAGAGAAATACCAGGAATCAATACAGAGTGAATGGATCATCAACAGAAACAAGACAGCACACTCAGAAAAGGAAACATTTTTCTCAGGTAACAAAACCATGAGGGAAAGAGAGAGAGCGGGGTATTTTTATAAACTTGAAAACACTGTCTTACTCTAGGAGAGATAGCATCATAATTATGGCTGTTTTGTTCAATGTTGCTATAGGCTTTTCCTTGGCATATATACTAAAATTAAAATTTTAGAAAGTTGAGTCAAACATAAATCAATGGAGCATCATTGTAAACACTGAATAAAGTATTTGCGTTTCTTCAACAACCACTAATAATTCTTGAAAAATCATTTTAATGAATATGACTGTTAAAAGTTGGTAGTGTCTATCTAATTCTCCTCACCCAGGGAAATTTGACATACATACCGCCCACCCATCCCCTGCTTTATACCCCATTCAAAATTCTCTCATAGCACATAGCACTTTACTGTACTTTTTTTTTTAATGTTGACTTCTTTTAATAAACCTTTAAGATTGATTGATTGATTGATTTATGATAGACAGAGAGAGAGAGAGAGAGAGAGAGAGGCAGAGACACAGGAGGAATGAGAAGCAGGCTCCATGCCGAGAGCCCTATGTGGGACTCAATCCAGGGACTCCAGGATCGCTCCCTGGGCCAAAGGCAGGTGCAAAAACGCTGAGCCACCCAGGATCCCCTACTGTACTTTTTTTTTTTTTTTTTATAAATATGTCTCATTTTACATGCCATGATCATCTGGAGGGTAAGGACCTTGCCTAATGCAACATGGTACCCAGAATGCAGATACATAATAGGATGTCATAAATAAGAAATAGAAAATGTGTATTTGGACTTGATTTTTAACTGATAAAAGCCAGAAAAGGAAATAAAATCAGGAGTATTACTGGTAGTTTGTTTTGGAAAAATCAAAGTTTGATTTTAAAATGTGATGTTCTTAATTAATATTGCTATGGTTCGGGATCCCTGGGTGGCGCAGCGGTTTGGCGCCTGCCTTTGGCCCAGGGGCGTGATCCTGGAGACCCGGGATCGAATCCCACGTCGGGCTCCCGGTGCATGGAGCCTGCTTCTCCCTCTGCCTATGTCTCTGCTTCTCTCTCTCTCACTGTGTGCCTATCATAAATAAATAAATAAATAAAAATTAAAAAATATATATTGCTATGGTTCTATTGGCTAATGTTGCAAAGCCTATACCTTTAAATTCTGCTTATATAATTGGATCTCAGCATGACACGGATCAAGTCATTCAACCTCTCTACCCCTTAGTAGTACAATTTATTCTAATTTACCTTATAGGAAGGTTGGGAGAAAATAGCTATGAAGCAAATTATAATATTAAAGGGTATATAAAAATTGGGGAGAACGACTTAGAAAAGTGATTACAATGAAATAAAATAATTCTGGATTCAGCAGCAAACTATATCAGAAACAAAGCAGCTATAGAAACAACTTCAAAGTTATTTTAACCACTACCTATTCTAACAGCATTATATCCAGATCATAGTTGATATTTATTCTTGTAGCTCTTGAATATATTTCTAAAATTACCTAATATGCCTTATGTTCTAATAATATATCATTGAAGTTATAAAGTTTATTACTTACTTAAAAACCCACAACTCTGAACTAAGACAATGAATTTATAAATTTAACGAAAGAGGCGAAAGACTCTGAAAAATGTAAGACTGATGAAAGAAATTGAAGATGAGGGGATCCCTGGGTGGCGCAGCAGTTTGGCGCCTGCCTTTGGCCCAGGGCGCGATCCTGGAGACCCGGGATCGAATCCCACGTCGGGCTCCCGGTGCATGGAGCCTGCTTCTCCCTCTGCCTGTGTCTCTGCCTCTCTCTCTGTGTGTCTGACTATCATAAATAAATAAAAATTAAAAAAAAAAAGAAATTGAAGATGACTCAAATAAATGAAAAAATACACCATGTTCATGGATTGGAAAAACTGATATTGTTAAAATGCCAATACTATCCAAAGCAATCTACAAATTCAATTCAATCCCTGTCAAAATACCAATGGTATTTTTCACAGAACTAGAAAAAATAATATTAAAACTTGCATGGAATAACAAAAGACCCTGGATAACAAAAGCAATCTTGTAAAAGGGATAAAGCTGGAGGTATCACATCTCATATTTCAAATTATACTACAAAGCTTTAGTAACCTAGAGTATGGTACTATCACAAAAACAGATACATAGATGAATGAAAAAGAATAGAAAGCCCAGAAATAAAATACTTTTATGGTCAATTAACCTAAAACAAAGAATATACAATAGGGAAAAGACAATCTCTTGAAGAAATGATGTTGGGAAAACTGGACTGCTGCATACAAAAGAATAAACCTGGACTACTTTCTTACACCAAATACAAAATACAAACTAAATATAAAAACAAATTCAAATGGGATTAAAAACTAAATATAATGTCTGAAGTCATATAAGTCCTGAAAGAAAACATAGGCAGTAAACTTAGCAATATTTATATTTATATTTATTTATATATATTTATATTTGACCTGTTTGACCTATCTCTCAGGCAAGGGCAACAAGAGCAAAAAGAAACAACTGGGACTATATCAAGCTAGAAAACTTTTGCGTAGTGAAGAAAACTATTAACAAAACGATAAGGCACCCTACAGAATGAGAGAAAATATTTGTAATTGATATATTCTATAAAGGATTAACATCAACAATATAAAGAACTCACACAACCCAAAAACAAACAATCTGATTTTAAAATGAACAGACGATTTCAACAAACATTTTTCCAAAGAAGAAATATAGATGGACAACAGATACAAGATAAGATGTTCAAAATCATTAATCAAGTAAATGAAAATCAAAATCACAGTAAAATATTATCTCGTATATATCAGGAATGAATGGCTAGTATGAAAAAGACAAATAACAAGTATTGACGAGAATCTGAAGAAAAGGGAACTTTTGTGCACTGCAGGGAATATAAACTGGTGCAAGTCACCAATTTATATACTTTTATACTGTGGAAAACAGTAGGGGGGTTTCACAAAAATTAAAAAAAGAAATATTGAATGATCTAGCAATTCCATCTCTTAGTATTTATTCAAAAATATGAAAACACGAATACAAAAAGACATATACACCCCTATATTCACAACAGCATTACTTACAATAGCCAAGATATGGAAGCAGTGTAAGGGTCCATCAAAAGCTGAATAGGTAAAGATGTGGTATACACTAAAATATTACTCAGCTATAAAAAAAGAGTGAAATTTTGAAAATTTCCAAACTCATTCTATGAGGCCAGCATTAGCTTGATCCCAAAACCAAACAAAGACCCCATCAAAAAGGAGGATTACAGATTAATATCCCTGATGAATATGGATGCCAATATTCTCACCAAAATACTAACCAAGAGGATCCAACAGTTCATTAAAAGGATTATTCTCCACAACCAAATGGGATTTATCTCTGGGCTGCAAGAGTGGTTCAACACTCACAAATCAATCAATGTGATACATCATATTAATAAAAGAAAGGACAAGAACTACGTGATCCTCTCAATTGATGCAGAAAAAATATTTGACAAAATACAGCGTAGGGACAGAGGTGTAGGGATAGAGGGAACATACCTTAATATTGTAAAACCCATATATGAAAAGCCCACAGTAAATATTCTCAATAAGAAAAAACTGACAGCTTTTCCCCTACAGTCAAGAACTTGATAAGGGTGTCCACATCACCACTGTTGTTCAACATAGTACTAGAAGTTCTAGCCTCAGTGATCAGACAAACAGAAATAAAAGACATTCAAATTAGCAAAGAAGAAGTCAAACTCTCATTCTTCTCAGATGATATGATACTTCATGTGGAAAATCCAAAAGACTCCACCCCAAAATTGTTATAACTCATACAGGAGTTCAGCAACTTGGCAAGATATAAAATCAATGCACAGACATCAGCTGCATTTGTATACACTAACAAGACAGAAGAAAGATAAATTAAGGAGTTGACTCCATTTATAATCGCACCAAAAATAATAAAATACCAAAGAATAAACCTAACCAAAGAGGTAAAAGATCTATACTCTATAGAACATTCATGAAAGAAACTTAGGAAGACACAAAGAAATGGAAGAACATTCTATGCTCATGGAATTAAAGAATAAATATTGTGAAAATGTCTATGCTACCCAGGACAATCTACACATTCAATGCCATCCATATCCAAATACCATCAACGTTTTTCACAGAGCTGGAACAAATAATCATAAAATTTTATGGAACCAGAAGAGATCCCAAATAGCCAGAGGAATGTTGAAAAAGAAAACCAAAGCCGGTGGCATCACAATTCCAGACTTCAAGCTATATTACAAAGATGTAATCATCAAGACAGGATGGTACTAGCACAAAAACAGACACATAGATCAAGGAAACAGAATAGAGAACCCAGAAATGAACCCTCAAGTCTGTGGTCAACAAACCTTTGACAAAGCAGGAAAGAATATCCAATGGAAAAAAGACAGTCTCTTCAATAAATGGTGTTGGGAAAATTGGACAGCCACATGCAGAAGAATGAAATTGGACCATTTTCTTACCCCATACACAAAAATAGACTCAAAATGGATGAAAGAATGGAGACAGGAATCCATCAAAAACCTAGAGAAAAACACAGAAAGCAACCTCTGTGACTTCAGCCACAGCAACTTCTGGCTAAACACTTCTCCAAAGGCAAAGGAAAGAAAAGCGAAAATCAACTATTGGGACTTCAAGACAAAAAGCTCCACACAGCAAAGGAAACAGTCCACAAAAACAAAAGACAGCTTACAGAATGGGAGAAGATATTTGTAAATTCTTAACAGATAAAGGGCTAGTATCCGAGATCTATAAAGAACTTACCAAACCCAGCATCCAAAAAACAAATAATTCAATCAAGAAATGGGTAGAAAGCATGAACAGACATTTCTCCAAAAAAGACATACAAATGGCCAACAGACACCTGAAAAAATGCTCAAAATCACTTGACACCAGGGAAATATAAATCAAAACTACAATGAGATATCACTTTACACTGGTGAGAATGGCTAAAATTGACAAGTCAGGAAACAACAGATGATGTCAAGGATGTGGACAAAGGGGAACCCTCTTACACTATTGATAGGAATGAAGCTGGTGCAGCCACTCTGGAAAATAGTATGGAGGTTCCCAAAAAACGTTGAAAATAGAGCTATCCTACAAAATAGCAATTGCATTACTAGGTATTTACCCAAAGATACAAATGTAATGATCCCATGTTCATTGTGAAAATGTCTACGCTACCCAGGGCAATCTACACATTCAATGCCTTCCATATCCAAATATTGCTGTCCACAATAGCCAAATTATGGAAAGAGCCCAGATGACCATCAATAGATGAATGGATAAAGGAGATGTGGTATAGATATACAGAATATTACTCAGCCATCAAAAAAATGAAATCTAGCCATTTGCAATAACATTGATAGAACTGGAGGTATTATGCTAATTGAAATAAGTCAATCAGAAAAAGATAAGTATCATGTTATTTCACTTATATTTGGAATTTAAGAAACATAATGGAGGAGCATAAGGGAAGGGAGGGAAAAATAAAACAAGACGAAATCAGAAAGGGAGACAAATCCACAAAAGACTCTTAATCATAGGAAACAAACTGAGGATTGCTGGAAGGGAGGACAGTGGGGGGATGGGGTAGCTGGGTGATGGTCATTAAGGAGGGCACATGATGTAATTAGTATTGGGTGTTAAGACTGATGAATCATGACCTCTACCTCTGAAACTAATAATACACTGTAAATTGAATTTAAATATTTTTTAAATTAAATACTCCAAAGATTTCATTTCTTAGTCTGATGATGTAATTTTAAAAAGATCAATTATATTAAATGTATAAATACCATTCAAAATGTTGAAAAATGATTAAATACATTAACACCACCAAATACTATTAAAAGTCCTCTTAAAAGTGACTGCTAAAGTATTGTAGACACATCAATAAAGTAGTAATTCACACAGGCTTAAAGATGAAATATGTCATTTGAATTTGTAAGTCTGATAAACTGAACACCAATTTTAAAGAACAAAGTAACACCTATTAAATAGCTAAAATAAAAAATTACAACAATACCAAATTCTAGAGACGATGCAGACAAATTCAATCTTTCATACATTGCTAATGGAAATGTAAAACAATATACCTCTCTGGGGAACATTTTGGCAGTTTTAACAAAACTAAATATGTTCTTAACACATGGCACAGCAATTCCACTCTTGGGCATTTATTCCAAAGAAATGAAAACTTAGGTTCACATAAAAACTTGAACATAAATGTTCATAGCAACTTTATTTATAATAGCCAAAAACCGGGAACAATCTAAATGTCTTCAATAGGTGAATGTTTAAACAAGATGTGATACCTCCTCACCATGGAATACTACTCAACAGTCAAAAAGGAATGAACTGGGATGCCTGGATGGCTCAGTGGTTTAGCATCTGCCTTTGGCTTAGGGTGTGATCCCTGCAAGGAGCCTGCTTCTCCCTTAGCCTATGTCTCTGCCTCTCTCTCTCTGTATCTCATGAATAAATAAATAATATCTTTAAAAAAGGCGGGGGGGGGGCAATGAACTACTGAAAGATGCAACAATTTGGATGAATCTCAAGAGATTTATGCTAAATAAATTAAAAAATTCTAAAAGCTTACATATAGTAAGGTTTAAATCATATAACATTATGGAAGTGACAAAACTGTAGACACTGAGAACAGATTAGTGGTTGCCAAGAGCTAGGGACTAGCAACATGAGTGGAAAGGAAGGCAGTAGGTCTATAAAGGGCAGTGTGAAGAATCCTTCTGGTGAGGGAACTATCTGTATCTTGATGTGGTGGTGGTCACACAAATCTACACTTATAATAAAACTGCACAGAACTAAGTACACATGCTATAAGTAAGTGCATGTCAAACTGGTAAAATCCAAGTAAGATCAATGGGCTGTACCAATATCCTGGTTGTCTTATTCAAGTCTACATTTGCAAGATGTTAACACAGAGAGAAACCAGGTGAAGAGTAACCATCATTTCTGTATTATTTCTTACAATTATACATAATAAATCTACAATTGATTTTTTAAAGAAAACTAGAAAATTTTAAACGTAAAAAAGTAAATCTCTGAAAAGCCCCTCCTGTGCACATGCACCAAAAGAATCTCTTTAGAGCATTCAACAAAAAAACTTTTATAGTAGGATAAAGTTGTACATGAATTGTTTAGAATACTGGATGAAAATATAGTATGTACTTCATAAATTGTACCTGCTGCTACTGCTGTCACTATTATTGCAACTTCTATAAATATTGTCATTAATATCTTGAACAGACATTTGCTCTTATGCCTGATACTCTTTCTTCAGAACTATCTTCAGAGCTTTCTGACCTAATTTAGGTATCTGAGAATTTTACCCCAGAAAACATCACTTCTTTGACCAACCTGTCTTAAATAACCCTACTCTGCTTTTCCACCCTTTAATGCTCCATTCCTTTCCTAGACTTATTTTTCTTCTTAGGACTTGTGACCAATGTTTCTATTGCATATTTATGTGTTTGCTTGTTTATTCTCAACCCCTGCTGCCCTCAGATAGCAAGTTCTATGAGAACAAGGCTTCATCTGCTGTGTTCACTGTTGCAGGCCCAGTTCTTACAAAGTGCCTGATATGATGGAGGTTCAGAAACTATTTATTAAATAAATAAACATTGCAATAAACTGAAAGTGAGTGTTGATATTAGATGTGCTAATATGAAAATTAATTTTTCTCTGTTGTTAAGAAATAGCTTTTGATGTGTGAGAAGAATAGTCTAGAAGATGTCTTAGAAATCTATTTCCAAATTTTTCATTAAAATACCATAAAACTATTTTTGAAAGGGATTATCTATGTATCTCAAAGACAAAAAAAAAAAAAAGAAAGATCAAGGAAATGTGTTCTCCTAGGGTTTGCCAACCATTCCCCCTCATGCCTTATTCATGAGTTAGGATCCCTTTTGGAACTGTTCTCTTAATTTCACTTCTCTCCCTCAAGTTAACTGGTTCTTGGGAGTTCCACTACTTAGGGTGGAAGCTCAGTCGCCTCAGATTAAATTTGCATTTTGCCTTCAGGTTCCATATAAAGTCTCCTACTTGAAATTTCTTTTTGGCTCTTTATGCAGAAACTTTGGAATTCATCAAGCTGCTTAAGTAAAAGACCCCCCCCCATTTTTTCCTCCCAGGATATTCACTAGTCTTTTTATGCTCCCTAGAAATAAGAAATAGCATTTTTAAACTATCTGTTGTGCACCACAACTGTTTTAGAAGTGATACATACTTTACTTCTGCTTCAGTTGTTAAAGGAACATCTTTTCTACCACTGTGAAGTGGTTTACAGTAACTTTCCCAATAAACCCATGTGGCTCACTCTTCATTTAAGGGTAAGTAGGGGGAAATTGCATAGGACCTCTGGAGGAATACAAGTACCTACTATTAGTTATTCTGAAAATGTTATATATGTTTTAGGACACTAGAAGGGCTGAGGCTCTAACAGATAGTTAGCAGATAACAGAGTGGCAGTAAAACAACTCCCACCTCTAAATTATGCAGGATTTACAAAGAGGTGTAGGAAAACCTATTCATTTCATGACTTCTGGAGACCTTGAGCTTATAAAAAAGCAGTCAAGGAGGGATTTGAGGAGACTGGTGAGAATTACCATAAAATATAAGGTAGTGTAAGATAACAGATTTAATACTACTCATAATTAGCTCCCATTCTCTCTTTCTCTCTCTCTCTCCTAAAAATATCCAGAACATGACATGAGGTTTGGTAGTACACGAATGATTCTTGATGATTCAACAGCAATATAGGGTCAGCTTTACCCAGTATGACTTTTATTACCTTTATATCCAGACCAAAAAAACTATTGTTTTTCATTACACTCATAACAACACAACCCCATGGTTTATGCATTTGAATTCTGGAGCCAAACTTCTGTATTACTGTAGGAATTTTGCTATGTATCTCTGGAGGCAGCTCTCATTCTCCTTGCAGTCCTCTGAAGACCTGGAGCCTAGTTGGAAGAGAGGGATGGTATGAGAAAGACAGGATGGTCTTCAATTGGACTAAACAAAGTGTTTAAGTGTTTGGGAGTGTGTTTCAATAGTTGGAACCTAACTCATGCACACAGCAGACTATGCTCACGTCTGACTGATGTCTGACTAACGGATGTCTACCCTTACTTGGGTGATACAGAGGGCTGGCTTAATTTATTGGTTGGCAGAGTGTTCAGACTGGCCTGTTTCTGAATTCATCAGAGCAGGAGAAACTGAACCTTTCCCCGGAGACCACATGTGGGTCATATGGGAGAAAAGACTGGCATGGGCTATTCCTGGGCCCTGTCTAATAGTGCTGCCTAAAGATCTACAAAAACTTTAGTAGAGAGATACAGCAATAGCAAAGGTGGATATCCAGTGGCCTAGAAAGGAAGCATAAGTCCACCAGAGGACTGTAGGAGAGGAACCAGCAGAGAACCTCTGAACTGAAGTGCCCATTTAAATACACTGCAAAAAAAGAAAGGCGACTCAGATGATTTTCTGAGGCCAACAGTCTAAGCCACAGAACCAAACAATACTATCCTATCCTCTTACTATCTTCCCTACTTCAACTCAAAGTAAAGAACAGTGAAGGAGAACAGGTGGGGGGGGGGAGGGGAGTCCCACTTTCCCCATTACAGCTCTCCAACCCAAAGTACATCCAAATAAGGGGGAGAAGTTTAAGCTAAAAAGTTATGAGTTCCAATTATTATACAGGATTATACATTCCAATTATGTAACTAGCACAATAATTGTGACATTTCTTCAGGACTGTGTCTTGTCTATAGTCTTCAGCCTGCTGGAGTTTTCTTTCAAGAAAAGAATATTACCCTGACTTAATGTGGGAGACAAGAAAATAAAATCACATTTTGATCAAAATCAATGCATCTTTGCTTATCCAACATACTAGCCACACAGGCATTATCTCATTTACTCCTCATAGCATCTTTGAAAGTTAAGCATGCAGCTTGTTCAGGACTACATACTCAGAAGGTGCCCAGGCTTGATTTAATGCTCTGTTCTTGCTGTCTTGAAATTCTTAATTTTAAAACAAGGGATACCACATTTTCATTTTGTGCTGGGCCTTACAAATTATGTATTTGGTGATGCAAAGGGCTTTAGTGTGCCAGCTATGTTCAATTTCTTGACCTAGATTAGAATTACATGAGTGTTAACTCTAAACAATTTGCTATACTGTACATGTTTTATGCAATTTTTATGCATGTAATCTGTACTACATTTAAAATATTAAAAATAAATCCTTTCCCAAAAAATAGATTTACTCAATGAAATGGTAAAAAAAAATTGTAATTTCTGACATGTTCTCAATGAGATACAAAAAGCATACTTTTATCAAATAGATAAAAATAAGAGAGTAAACCTATTTTTTTAAGAATTGAAATAAAATCTCCACTCAAAGTACTAAATAGCAAATTTGACAAAGCAGAAAAATAAGTTTTTAAGGAATAAAGGATAAGCCTCAGATGTAATCATACAATTCAGAATGAAGACATTAAAGTGACAAAAGATAATTGATATTGAGGGTTAAATGAAAGATACTCAACTTAGAAATAGTGGTCATTTCCAAAGGAAAAAATAATGGATCTAAAGCTAATTCTAATAAAAGTAATTTCCCCAGAGTAGAAAAAAAAAATACAAAAAAATAAAAATCACTGTATTCATGGCAATTTAATAAGCAGTGTGCTTCCCATTAATTTTATTATTTAAATTCCAAGAAAATAGAACTGATCTTGAAACTTTCAAAACTGAGAAACAGTAATCCTCCAAAAGTTAATCTATAATGGTTTCATTTTTTGTTCTTTTTTTCTGCAGAAAACAATAGAGAAACGTCTTTGAGTTTTGGCAGTGAAGATAGAAGTGATAACACAAAACACATGGTAACCAGTCAAGCTGGCATTCATGGTTGAAAGCAGAATGGCAACCTCAGAGCTTCAATGTTTCAGAAAATACACTCAAATATGTCTATGAAAAAAAATGAAAGATGTTTGTTAGTAGACTGGAAAAATGAAAAAAAAAATCAAATTCAAATCTCTATCCTTTGGAAGTCATAGCAAAATTGAAAAGAATTAGCAATAAAACACTGAAACTGGCAAGAGAAATAACTTCAGAAATCACTAAACATTAAGAGAAAGGTTGATGTTACAAGTCTAAATAATCAGTGTAACTATGGTAACTAACATAGGATACAAATGACAAAATATGCTTTATAGAAGAATACTTTTTTTTCTTGAATAACAGGGCTTGTGAACCCCGATTAAATTCATGAAAAGTACATAAAGCAGGGAGAAAAAGAGCAGAAGTACTATACTTCTTACTTTTCCATAAAATGAAGATAGGTTGTAATTTTTGTTTTCATAAGAGCATCACAAATACAACTTTAAAAAAAACCTATGAAAGTTGTTAAGTTTGCCTTTAATAAAGTTAAAGCCAAATTTCTCCATTTTCCAAATTATTGTGGAAGACAAGAACATACAGAGTATTTTCTATATAATAGAACACAAAATAGAAAAAGAAACAGCTTGGCTAAAAGAGGCATAAAATTAACACAAGTCAGATGCAGAAAAACAATTAGAATCAATTTCAATAAAGTTAAATTCAAAATTAATTATATGGTTCAAACAAAAATACCCCCAGAGCCTCAGAATAGTCTTAAATGACTATTATTTCAGAGTACAAAATACAGGACTATATAGAAAATAAAAAAATTAAAAGAAAAAACTATTATAATACAGCCCAATCTTCTTGATGAACATGGATGCTAAAATTGTAATTGAAGTAATAAGGAACAGAGGAGAATCAAATCTACATAGTCCTAGTTTATTTTCTCTCCCTTTTGATAATTAAGCAGAGAAGAGGCTCAGATCTGAACTGCCTCAAGGGAAGAACAGGCAAATACCAACCACTACATTCTAGGAGTCTCCTTCTCTAAAAATGCCCATTCCAGACCAAGGAACTTAAATTTCTTACATGCTCACATAGATAATGCCCTGGCTCTCAATATGAATACATACAGCACAACCACGAAGAGGCTTCCCTTTACAGGCAAATGGACCACAACGTACCATAAATCTTGTATGGTCCCCTAAATTGTGGAACAGTGAAATTTTGGGTGACTCACCCATGCTATACTCTTTTATACCAGTAAATTTAAACCTTGTGTTAAATCTACTTTGCTAGCGGTGTCCATGATCGCTTTGCACAAGAACAGAAGTCAACAATTTATTATGCCAAAGTACATTCATCAGAGGAATGAAAAGTGCTTAAGTTTATAATATTGATTAACAACATGTCACATAAAACAGATAAATAAGAAAAATTTGTATTATTTCTCTACCGGGATGGCAAAAAAAGATGTCTGATAAAATATTATGCCCATTTATATTTTAAAACCCTTTAACAAAGACAAGAAGGATGGGTTCAGAGTGTTTATTTCAAAACAACATCTAGCATCATACTGAGTGGAGAAAGTGCTAAGGTCTTTTCCTTTCAAAATCAGAAGCAAAAGAATTAAGATTCTTACTCATTCAAAATCAGTGATATTTAAGAAATATTTATCAATTTCATAAATTATAAACCAAAAAGAGTGAAACTATACTAGGAAAAAAGTAGAAAATATATTTGCTAGATGCAGAAGATGTGATGCAGGAGCTCTAGAAAAGTAATCAATTGAAAAATAAAATTCATAGGGAAACAAAGAGAAATAGTAAAAGGTAAATACAGAAAACATCAATTCTAACTCCATATCCCAAATTCAAGAATTCCCAGTAGAAATAACAACTAGGTGGAGCACCTGGGTGGCTCAGTCAGTTAAGCATCTGACTCTTGATTTCAGCTCAGGTCATGATCTCAGGGTCCTGGGATCGAATCCCACACCATGCCCTGCCTTGGGCTCTGTGCTCAGTAAGTAGTCAGCTTGGGGATTTCTCCCCCTCTCCCTCTGGCCCTCTTCATGCTCGAGTGTGCACGCTCTCTCTTTGTCTCCAAAATAATTAAATAAATATTTGAAAAGAAAATTAAAAAAAAAAAAAAAGCAACAATGGATGCCTGGGTGGCTCAGTTGGTTAAGTGTCTAACTCCTTTTATTTTTTTTAAAGATTTATTTATTTGAGACAGAGAGAGAGTGGGGTAGAGGAGGGAAGGGGCAGAGGAAGAAGGAGAAAGAGTCTTAAGCAGACCCTCACTGAGCATGGAGCCCAACGTGGGGCTTGATCTCATGACCCTGAGATCACAACATGAACATATACCAAGAGCTGGAGGTTTAATACCCAGGAATCCCAAGCATCTGACTCTTTTTTTTTTTTAACATTTTTTTCTTTATTTATTCATGAGAAACAGAGAGAGAGAGAGGCAGAGACACAGGCAGAGGAGAAGCAGGCTCCATGCAGGGAGCCCAACGTGGGACTTGATCCAGGGCCTGCAGAATCAGGCCCTGGGCTAAAGTCGGCGCTAAACCCCTGAGCCACCCGGGCTGTCCATCAAGCATCTGACTCTTAATTTTACCCCAGGTCAATGGTCATGATCTCAGGGTCATGAGATCAAGCCCTGCATTGGGCTCTGAGCTCAGGGGGAAGTCTGCTTGAGGATTCTCACTTTCTCCCTCTGTCCCTCCCTTACTTGTGAGCTCTCTAAAGAAAGACAGAAAATCTTTTTTAAAAAAGAAAAAGAAACAGCAACAAAGAAATTAAGTAGGAATTATCCCAATTCAAAAAGTGAGTAGACTACAGGGGTAAAACGATAAAAAACTATTTTATATTTGTATCTAAGAAAAAAAGTACATACATTAATCTTTTATATTTCTTCATAGTGTTAGTATCAAGATTTTAAATCTTCCCAAATTAATCCAAAGGTTTAATGTGATCAGATTAAAATTGTAATGGGACCTATTTTGAATATTGAGGAAATAATTTAAACTTCATCTATTAGAATAACAGATTAGAGAATATCTTTGAAATTTTTCAGAAGAAAAACAGCCAATGATGTATTTGAAACTGTATAGGTACAGTAATTAAAACATTGATCTACTTGTCTATATAGATAAGTATACAGAGCACAGCAAGAGGTGACCAAATAGAAATTATATTACATATATGATAAAAGAGGCATCACAATTCAAGGAATGAAAGAATCATCCTATATACGATCTAGGGGGAAGGGGACCCACATATATCCTCAGTTCATACCATACAGTATAATTCATTTTTGATGAATTAAAAAGTTTCAGTAAGGAAAATCATATAAAACTGATCTGAATACTTACTTTTTTGAAGGGAGACTGATTTTCTAATGAAAAAAATAGAAAAAAAAAGAGAAGAAATAATCCCATATTTAACTACTAAAAAATAAAAACTCCTGCATCTGCAGAAGTTCATAGACTAAAAGGTAAATAAAAGATTGTGTTCAAATTCACAACAAAGTAATAAAGAGGTAGTACCTTTATAAACTAAAAACTATTGTTTTAATCTGCATTTATTTGACAACTACTGAAATCAGCACGTTTACTTCATAGCTGTAATTCTACCCTAGTGTGCTACCTATTTATATTACTTTACCATATGTCTATTAGAGTCTTAATATTTTTCTAATTATGTCACACTTGGAAAAAATATTTTTAATAAAAATAAAACAAAGCAGATGATACTTCTGGTGTACAAAATTAGTTTTAAAAGCACCAAGCCCTGCTAGTTATCAAAGAAATTTAAGTCGAAGCTACAATGAAATGTATATCTGCTTGTTAAATTATCAAAATTTTTTTAAAAGATAAACCCCAAAGCTGTCTTGGGTAAAACAGAAATCTTCTCTCATTTGTATTTGGCAACCGTAAAATTGAAATTACAATTTGGAGAGCAATTTATAATTATAAGCAATACTTTTAAATTGTTATAAATATCTTAATGATAGTAAGTCCATATCCTAAAAACAAACAAACATATAACCTTAAAACATGGAAAAGGCTATCTTTATGATTTCTAAATAGCCTGCAAATCCAACAGCACAGGAATGAGAAAGCAAATTATGGCATTCATACAGGGAACTCAATGTTGTCATTAAAATGGTGATTATGAAGATTACATAACAGCACGGAAATACTTATGATAATTTTATCATAGGAAAACACAAAACCAAAACATAAAATGAGGCACATAGCAGAAAAAGAACAAAATGGAAAGAAATGCACTAAACTGATAACCTAGTAGCTCATTTTTTAATAATAGCAAGAATATCCAATTCCTTTAAGTCCTAAACTAACAATCCCTAGTCAGTAATTAAAGGTATCCAGTTCAATATATTAATCTGCACACCATTCCTCACTGAAAAATAAAACATCCCTTACTCCCACCCAAGCTGGGGCTGGAACCTGGGTCTGGGGAGGGAAAAGGATTTCTTAACTGTTCCCTACCTCTTCTCCCTAGATTGCTAATTAGGGATTTAGGTTCCTCTTGCTTCTGGTATTCCCTCACCCTTAGAAGTAGTCCTCTTTTTTTTTTTTTTTTTTTTGATACTTTTTTTTTTTTTAAGAGAAAGTTTTAGACTCACAGCAAAATTGAAAGGACAAGTAAAGAAATTCTCCATAACCTCCTGCCCACATCCCTACATAACCTCCCCCAATTTGAACATTCTCCACCAGAGCAGGGACATTTGTTACAGCTGATAAACCTAAACTGACATATCATCATCCCCCAGAGTCATAGTTTACATAAGAGTTCATTCTTGGTGGTACACTTCTATGGTTGGGACAAATGTGTAATAAAATGTATCCATCATTATGGTACCACAGAGAGTAGTTTCACTGCCCTAAAAATATTCTGGGATCCACCTATTTATCCCTAACCTTTGGTTGGATAGAATTTTGATGAGCTCTTTCTCTCCCTGGCCTCATTTGGTCCATGGGAAACACACACTCATCCTCACTCCACAGGGATCACAGTAGCCAAAAGTAATACTCCAGTCTCTCTGCCTTCCAGGCTTGAGAAAGGAATGGAGAGAAGCCACCTAGAGCACTCTGAGCTACTAGAAGCCTGGCTCTTTGGCTTGAAGCAGAGGAAGCAGTGGAGGCAGCAGCACCCCTCAGCTCCTTAGGAGGCTAGGAGCCACACATGCAGCATCCCTCCCAGAAATTCCTGATGTCATTTTCCCTCTATCCAGCTTCTTTGCTCTTGAGATGGTCAAGGGGTGCAAAAGCTGTTGATAAGATTCTTAGACTCCCACTTTGAAGATGTCTCTCATGTCTCATCAGAGAATCAAATAATCAGATCAAGACTCAGATAATCAGGAATCAAAACTCCAAGATTCCTCTTGAAACCGTGTTACTACTATGCCTTGGTCAGTGCCCTTAAACTCCTTAGGCTTCCGTTTCCTGATCTGAAGTTGGAATAATAAATAATAACCGTTCTACTTCTTCTGTTATAATAAACCGATAACTTCTTTGCTACAAACATTATCTCCACATAAGCTAGCCTTATTGTAACAACTGATTGTTCCATAAGCAGAAGTAGTCCAATATATTGTTTTCTTCTTAATGTGTGTGAATTACTTCGCTCATCTGAATGGTGGAATGATCAGTGAAATAATCAGAAGCAAACACCAAAGTCAAAATTTGCTATTACAGCTTATTCATTGAGGCTAATCAGAATATCCACAAAGCATTAAAAAAAAAAATACCTGTTAACATTTGAAAAAAAAAAAAAAAGACAGCTTGTGAGTTTTTTTTTTTTTTAATTGAAATTAGCAAAAATTAGATGTAAAGCATCTGGAAACAAAAGCACATCAAACTTTTCTTTTAATGAGCACAAAAGACATTGCTGGATTTAGACACTTAAAAACTGGTGAAATGAGTTTAGTGTTGAAAGAAGCTTTTTGTTGAACATTATTGCTTTTATTCAGAGTCAGATGAAATTGTTTGTCTTACTTAGACAACAAATTTCTTCTTTAAGGTAATTTTCCTGTAAAGTAATTTTTATCAATTGCAATTTGTACCTAATGTTAAGACAGAATGATGATAGAAGCATCTCATTCTAGGTTTCCCTGGAGGGGTTCCCTCAAGCAAGGAATCCTTGAACACCCAATACAGTGCTGGGGAAGCTTAGAGCAAAAGGACTGGAAAAGCCTGACCCCTGCTGGCTACACCTTCATTTCTTTTCCCTTACGGTCCTGTCTTTCCTCATCTCCGTCTGTCAGATCCCTAATAGATCTCCCTTCCATGTATGGATATGATAATTCTTCCCTCAGCAAGCACCTTCATTCTAAAGGAATCTTCAGTGCATCAAAGAGCATATGCTCTGGGCCCGTGGGGACCTCTGGTGCTCTTTGCTTAGCGTGTCTTCTATGTAAGAATCCTGAGTGATGAGGTGATTGTCCAAAGGAGTTTGCAAAATCAGAGTAAGAGTTGAGGTCCACCTGTGTGTGTTGTGTGTGTCTTACACAAAATCACAGACCTCTAGGGTCTTGTTATAAATCTTACTGGGAACTAGTTGTTGAAATTATCAAGCTGAGCCTAACAGTGGCCAGGGTACCTGCATTAAGAATCAAAAGAGACAAAGAAGAGAAGAGAGAACCTGCCAGGGTTCCTGTCCTCCTCCTGACTTTGTACTTCCCATATCCTAACAGGCGACATCCACTTTGGTCCCTTCACCTGCTCAGGATTCATCATTCAGGTTTTTGACATGAACTAGTAGAACTCACATTCCCTCAATTTGTAGTGCTCTTTCCACCATGTTCCTCGCCTAATTGCTGGGTGCACTTCACTGCTTCGTTCCCTCTCTTTCACCCACTGTATCCCTGAATTCTGGTTAAGCATAACAGGCCTTGACTCTTGTGTTTTGGAATCACCCAAACAAGGCTTTCCAGTTTCTCCACAGAAAGACAAACCTCAGCTTGCTAGTGGTGGCCCCACTGCCATCTCTGTACGTATGCAGCTTCTAAGAGTGCCTGGGTCACCTGCTGCCTAATCTCCATGAGTGCCGCCTTGCTGCCCACACACTGACGTTCTACTAGGGACTGAGGTCACCTCCAGTATTTCAGGCTAGAGACACTTACTAAACAGGAAACTTTGGATCAAGATTAATCATCAAACAAAGAAGGAGAAGCCCAAGTCTCCCAGGGTGATCTGACCTTCCTTCCTGAATAGAAGACATCACCCAATGCAAAAGAGAAATCCAATGAAGGGCCCTGCCCCAGAGATAACTATAAATTCATCAGGATTCTACACTTAGCCTTCTCCACCTCTACCTCCCAGCACTCACACTCCTCTCCTTTCCCACCCACCATGCACTCAGCCCTGGAGCCCAAGAAATAGCTTAAAGGATATTAACATTTACAAATCCCTTTGCTTAACTAAGTTCTTTATGGAATGATAATATAAAATTGGCATTCAGGAATAAGCAACAGTCATCTTAAGTAAATGTTTTTCCATTTATATGTCAGATATGTTTTGATATCTCTTTCATTATTTACTTTTGCATCCAGAAATTTTGTACAAATATATGAAATTATACATTGAGAAAAGAGCAATTAAACATAAAAGTATAATTGCATTTAATTTGTTACTTTGGGAAATGATGAAACAAAATCATAGGTACTGGGATTAAACTGCCTGACTTCACATACCATTTCTACTATTTGCTTGCATGGTAACCTGGACTAGGTCTACTTAACTTATCTGAACCTGGCTGTTCTCAAGTACGACGCAGAGATAATGGAACCTACTACATGGAGTTTGTCTTTAAATAAGTCGGTACATGAAAAATGTCTAGCATACTACCTGGTACACGTGAGCACTTAGTAAATGTCTACTATGTTTCTAAAAGAAGATAATGGAGGAGAATATATTTCAATTATAAAGAACAGACAGTAAGGAAACAATGCCCTTCAGCAGGAAATGAAAGATTTAAAACTGTGGTACATCATACCATGGAATACTACTCAGTGATAAAAAAAAAAAAAAAAGAAGAAGAAACTAGTAATACACACAACAACCTGGCAGATCTCAAAGGAATACGCCTACGTAAAAGAAGCCGGTCACTTAATCTCACATACTGTGCGATTCCACTTATATAATATTTTTGAAATGACAAAATAATAAAGATGGAGAACAAACTAGTGCTTTCTAGGGATTAGAGGAGGGAAAGGGAGTAAATGATTCGGACCATAAAAAGATAGCACAAGGGATCCTTATGGGTAAATGTTCTGAATCTTGACTATGGTGGTAGCTACACAAATCTATAGATGTGATAAAATTGCAGGGAACTAAGTATACACATACCTATAAATGTGTGTGCATTTGAAACTGATGAGGTCTAAATTAGTTCTATGGATTTATTTCAATGTCAACTTCCTGGTTGTGCTACTGTACTACAGTTATGCAAGATATTACCTTTGGGGGAAATTGAGTGAAAGGTCCATGGAATATCTGTATTGTTTTGTACAACTGAATATGAATTTATGGCTATCTCCAAACAAAAAGTTTTAAAAAATAACACTAACATGATTTTCTGGGGATCCTATAATTGAGTCATTCTATCTTTGGCCTTTTCTTCAGAAAGACACCTGAGAAAAATTAACAAATAAAAGAATGCATTGGCAAAAATGTATAGCTATTGAAAATCCTGTAAAAAAAATAAGCTTAGAATTGATAGGCAAATAAATGACTTGCCAACTATGTTTTTCCTTTGAAAAGGAAGAAGCAAAATTAGGCATTCATTGACAGTTAACTTACAATCTATAGACAGTGTTGTCAGACTTGCCTGATTTTCAACTCCCAAATCCAAAAATAGCTCATCCTAAACTCCTGACATCTATAATCTAAGAATCTCAACAATTGTGCATGGGAACTTACACACACCACACACACACAGAAAAAGCAGTCAGAAGTTAGAAGGAAATAGGAACAGGAAACAAAGATTTTGTTTGTACAAGTCTTTCTTGCCCTTCCCATCTGGTTTACTTCAATGCCAAACATTCCTTTTTTGGTCTTCACTTCCTCAAGGTATTTACCAGACAGAGACTGGATTGTGTAAGTCATTGGGGAAAGAAATGCTGGCTGCTGGTGTTTACCTGAGTATCATGGGCCAGCCTGAATCAATGTGTCCGTGGTCCTGTGAGTATTCTAGAGGACCTGGCATTTGCCTCGGTGCTATTTGTTGGGCAACTGCTATTCCCTTGCTGCTGTGATGTTCTGCATTATTAAACTTCCACCGATTTGTTTACAAGTTTTCCATCTCATCTATGACACTGGCAAAATTCTATGTATTTCCTCTGTCTCCCGGAAGTCTTTCATTTCAACAGTGGTAGACAGGCTGGTGCCATGAAATCCTCAAAGCCCCAGCTGCCAATATCATATTGACAAGAGCATATCATCCACATCACAACTGGAAAACAGGAAGAACTGTGTAATTAGTTAAAAAAAATCACTGCTAAATATCAACTTTCAATTAGTGGAATTCAAATTTTCTACTAGAACAGGGCTTTTTAAACTACTTGAAGAACCAATTGCAGACTGATACATCTGTAAAACTCAATAAATTATTAGAAAAATGAAAAAAACTCAAGAAATAAAAAAATGCAACCCAAACTTTATTACTAAATCAACACAGAATTACTCTATGAAATTGCTATAAAAAAAATCTAACCATTTAACTTTCAGTTCTGTGCAGATTTCAGTGTAGCTAGTTCATGAGGCCAGCATTAGTTCACCACCCCATTTTAAGCAGTGCTGAACTAGAAGACATTCTGTCAACTAGTGATTCTTCCTCCTTTCCTTTTTTTTTTTTTTTTTAAGATTCCATTTATTTATTCCTGAGAGACACAGAGAGAGAGAGGTAGAGACACAGGCAGAGGGAGAAACAGGCTCTCTGATGTAAGACTTGATCCCAGGACCCCAGTATGACCTGAGCCAAAGATGGATGTTCAACCACTGAGCCACCCAGGTGCCCCCCTTCCTCCTTTCCTTAATCCTTTTTAATACTCACCTGTAGACTACCCACTCTACTTTCTTTACTCTGTTCTGCCCTTGGCAAAGAAAAAGCCTGTCTACCTGATTCTCCACACAAACATGTTGTCTCAGTAAAAAAAAATAAACAATTTTTTAAAAAAAAATTGGCAGGCAGGTGCACATTTATCAAGTTTGATGCTTGACTTATACTTTCTCAATGGTTAAAAGACTTCATAAAGTAGGAATTATCTCAGGGAAATCAAAGCCAGTCAACTAGTAAGTAGCAGGGCCAGATATTAAATCCCAATTTTTTTTTCAAAATCTGAATGTTCTCTATGCCATTTCTATCTCCTGCAACAAGATATGTATTATATCTACATAAATCATGCAGTTGTCGGATTTTCTAGCATAAACACCTCAAAACATTTTTTAGAGTTCCCTCCATTGCTATTTAATTATTTATTTATGAATTTATTTTTTTTTTACCCAAGGAGAGCATACACCCTCTGAAGGCAGAGATTATGCCCGTTACATTTTATATCCTCCACAGCATCTAGCGCAGAATATAAATCCACATTCAGTAAATACAGAATAAAAAAACTGACGTCAGTTCTCTTAGTGTTAGTTGAAACATTCTGCATACTATAATATTTTCAAGGAGAACTGAAATAACACGTTAGAGTGAAAGAAACATTTCAAATACCGAAAGAAAAATATGACAATGTAATTTTAACTCACTTTGATGATTAAAACGACCTTCCAACAACATAGAAATCAGTTTTTATTGCTTTGGCAAAATGTATGTAAGAGGAGTTACATTTATTTGCTTTTTTTCTTATTTTGGACCACTGCAGTTATTTATAGCAAAGCATTTTGGAGGACCCTGAAGATAGGGCTGAATTTACTCCTGGTGGGTAAGGACCCATAGTCAATAACCAGAATATTAGACAAACCTCAAGAAGCAACTGATGACTCAAGTTAGATGGCTTTCCAATGTACCCTGCCATCTTGGACTAGCTTCACAGTTGACAGAGCCCCTACATCTGCTTTAAAAGCTTTCTACTTTTAATTTTGCCAAAGCCTCTTTAAACATTGCCTATGTGCACTGAAGCTTTTTCAAACAAATCAGAGCTTTTTATGTCTCCAAAGCAGCTGTGAGGACTTCACATTTTCACAAAGGGAATAAAAGATGGAGGCTGTAAAGAGTGGGTTATGGGAGTCTTTGTACTTGCAAATAAAATGTCTTAATAAGCTTATTCATATAAACAAAAAAAATGGGATATGATCAAAACTATGAAAAATCATTTGCTATCTTGACCAGTGCAATTATATCAATGGATTCTGTCTACTGCTGTGGAAAAGAAAAATAAAAATAAATAACACTAATGCTCTAAAATCTCACACATTAGAAAACTGTACTTATGTTTCCAATTCAGGTTCTAGGCACAATTTTAATGGCTCACGCTGATACATAATTTTGTAATTGCATTTTTTTCTAGTGTCCCAGGCCAAATTTAAAGTGTCAAAGTATAATATGTGCAAAAGACAACAAATAAGACTGTGGAAAATTATCATGAACTATTACATCTTAATAATAATAATCTCTTTATTCATAGTCTAAGCCCTGAGTAATCAAACCAAACACATATTTCTAAGAAATGTAGACTATTTTGCTAGGTATTTAATTGTGCTGTAGATGTTTAATCCCTATGCCCAGAATCCCTGAGAACAATTTCTAATGTATTTACATAGCAAATTATTTTATTGATAAAACCATCCACATAATTTGGCCAACATTAATATGCACCAACAATAATTGACCATTACATTGTGAGTTTTTCATGGGAATGGAAAACTCATGACATGATATGTATGTTTTAGAAACATTTGACTTGATAGCAAATGTAAGAAATTCCTAAAATAGTGTTCACAGACCGTATAATGGCTAGATCTTCCTTTGCTTATAAGTCCTATGTATACTGCAGCTCTTTCCAGACATAAATACATTATTATCTTTTTCTATTTCTTATTAGATGGAACTAGATATCCTATGGCTAACTGGTACCCAGTGGGTTCTTATGAGCGTTTATCAAATAAGTGAATGAAACAGTAAGTAGATAAATGACTGGATAAAAATATAGATATTACTATGCCTAATCAGGACTGAATAAAATCTTATATTAGGTTTTCTGCTTCTTCAGATCTCTTACTGCATCCAGTATGGTAATTTTCAAATTCTAGGCATTACATAAGGATTTGTTGTTTTTATTAAGACAAAATAGCTAACGTTCTTACTCCTCTGAACAACCACCATGAAGAATTTGCTTTTGTTCACTTTAAATTAATAAAGTTTCACTGCATTAACAATGATTGTTCAACTGGAAGGCTTTTTAATTTCTTCCATAGGTTTTCATGAAATGCCACCTCCATTATACAGTAAGTCCATTTTTGCCTCTTCATTTTATGTACCATAGCTTGAAAGGTTATGTTTAACTAATAGCAGTAAACAGACAAAGCTAAATAGAATAAGTGAGTGTAAGTAGCAGATCAAGGCCTGAATCCTTCCAAGGTTGCAATAGAAAATTAAGCATTAATTGATCAGAAGACAGCATCACCAACCACCCACCATGGCTTGAGCAAAGAGGGTGGTGCTGAGAAGCACGTGCTCTGTCAGACTGGGTCTGAATCCCAGGCCCTCCATTTTAGCTTTGAAAGGACAAGTTACCTCTCTGTGCTTCACTTTTCTATGGTTAAGCTGCAGACAATAATAGCATTTACCCCTAAGCTTACCAGGAGAATTAAGTGGAAACATGCATACAGTAAGTATTCCACGAAGTGTTAGCTGTTATTATCATTATAGAAAATCCATATTCTTGTTTTGGATATAGACAACATTTTTAAATTACATGTATTTTTTCAGAATTGCTTGCCCTAAAGTTGATTTGTGTATTAAGGACTTTTTCCTTTGCTAAATTTAATATTGATTATAATTTTGTATTTAATTATTGTTCCAGCATTATTATAGGCATGTTTGTGGAAGATGAGGGTAAAAGAATTATCCTTAATAAAATCCCTTCCTTGAAAAAAAGGAATCCTTAATCCTGGAGGGCAAGAACCTGGCATTGACAACCTTTCATTTGCCCTTTGTTCCTTCCTGCCATTCCTCCCTGCTTTTAATATCCCCACTTCCTGCAGGCTCTCTGTGTCCTCATGATGGTACTTCAATATAAAACAAGGTGATTAAAACTAATTGTCACTAAAGTATTATAGGTGTGTCACACTTCCCACAATGTTTGCATTTTAAAAGAGGCTTTTCTGTAACAGTCATGCTTTCTATATTGAGTAAATCTCAAATAGTGAAATTTCAGTCACTATAGTATCAACTGCATAATAGAGACAGATAATCTCAGAGTATATGGGGGCAAGTACACATTTCTCTAAAGGCAAGAGAAGTGAAGCTGAAAATGATGGCCTGGTAAGTCTAATATCAACAGTAAAATAATGAAACAGGCCCAATGAGATGAAATTTATCAAAATCCAGAGGATGATGGAATCATGAGCAATAAGCAGCATGGTTTTATAAAGAGCAAATCATGCCCGACACAATCAATAGCTCTTTTCAGCAGAATGATAAAATTAGAGGATGAAGGGAATCAGGTAAATGTTGCCTATTTGCACTATCATAGTGCATTTAAAATGGTCCCTGTGAATTTTAAATTCAACCATAGATAAAATTGATTCAGCTATGAATGCTTTCTAAAAAGTCCTAAAAAAAATCATAAAATGTCATAGATAATGACAATGTAGGCCGTTGTGAGATGCTCAAGTTAATAAAGCTCATTCACTGCATTTCCTAAACCGATGAAAGGGAAAAGGTATATCAGAATTGTGTATGACATACTTAGTGAATAGCACATTTCATAAAATGCAATTAGGTAGATTTTGAAATACAATGGATAATCTGAAAGTATCCTAAGTGAGATCCCTGCAACAGCTCTCTCCTCACTAAAATAAAACAGGCCAAGTTAAGGGGAAAGCCCTCAGGACCAAGAATCAAGAAATCCTGGGTTGTGTTCTTTTTCCATCTTCTCTAATTGCAGTTTCTGTGATTCATTTACTGTCTGGGATTCATTTCCCAAACCAGACTGTAGGATTAAATATGGCATGGCAGGAATCTGATCATGCCCATTAAATAGATCGCCTCTTCCACCAGAATCTGATGGGAAAAGTTTATAGTTACTTTCTCAACTCTGACACCCCTGGTCTTAGCTAAGAACAAAGAAAATCACAGCCTCGTTTCAGAAATGCTCTCCTGGTCCAGAGTCTGATGAGAGAGAGAATGACAACTAATAAATAATCGCAAGGCAATGAAATAAGCACAATATAAATGTGTAGGAAGTTCTAGAGCAACTGAAATAAAATAATAAGAGATCATCATGGGAAACTGGGTAAACTTTCAAAGAGGTGACATTTCCACTGGGCCTTTTTAAGGCCACATAGCAGAGAGGAGGGAATTGAGATGTAGGCCACATAAACGAGGACCAGACATGGGAACTCTCCTCATGGATATAGTAAGAACTCCTATTCAGCCTAACTCAGAATGCTGCATCGAGACTAGATGGAGTAGGTTTATAAAATACATAAATATGAAATATTTTAATTACATCGTGGTCAATTAAAAATTGCTCTGAAATAAAATCACCTAGTAGCATAAATGCTAGGTAAGGCTTAAAGGCCAACTTCGGCCTACACAGGGTAGCATCAGCATCGCTGAGCTCTATCCAACTCTAGCTCTGCCTCTACATCCTGGGTAGAGTAGAGAGATGGCCACATGCAGAGCAGAGCTCGAGTTGTGTTATGGGTACACGTACTCCAAAACAGAGCATGACTCACACGTGTGGGATATGAAACCGCCTACAGATCAGCATGGATTTACAGGCAGCAGCTGCCACCGTCCTCCCCTGCAGTTATGCTCACTGCGAAGAGGGGAGTATCAGTGTTCCCACCATCCAAGCTGAAAAGCTTGGAATCACCTTTGACGCCTTCTCTCTGTGTTAGGATTTCACAGTAACTCATCATGTTTCTCATGCTCATCTTTTCATTTCCGCTCATGCAGACACCAACAAATCTATCTTCTCATCTGAACAATTACAAGGCTCCCTGCCGGAGGTCTTCCCTTGAGGTATTTACCCTCTCCACCCCACCACCCCCACCCCCCTCCAGTGCATCCTCCATACCAGCCTGGCATAAAAGAAACCAGTGCTTTTGTCCTGTCGCATTCTTATTCACAATTCACCAACAACTTCCCCTGCTTATAGAGAGGGATTCTCAAACTTCATCTGCATGAAAATCATGTCTCATATTTACTTAGAACTCCGATTCCAGTATGCCCTTTCCTTTTCTGATTCAATTGTGGTGGGGTCCTAGAACCTTCACTTGTTAACATACAAAATTTGGTATTAGTTTTGTTATTGAGCTCCTTGAAGACAGTCCTGTGACGGAGATCAGCCCTTCTTGGAATCTAAACCCGAACATTGAACACTTGTTACTAAGTGTCATTAAGACTCGTAACCACTTTATTTAAACATAGGAATATAATAATCTGCATATGTGCATACTGCATATCTATCTATTCATATCTCCCTAAACCACGGAGTACCACGGAAAGTACCAGCTGACATGTCTTTCTGCTTCCCAAGGGGCTATACTAACTGGTCGGAGGATATCTGTTGAAATGGCTCACAGTTAAAAATAAAAGATGCTAAATTCTGTATATTCATGTTCAAAGGAAGTTTGAGTCATGGTCTTAAAAATCTCAGTTTAAGTAAGTTTCTGAAAAGTAGTTTTTCCTGCCAGGAAGGGAGGGTTGTCTTCCTGGGGAGAATTAAATCATGAGGTAACTAGCTCTTCCCTTTTCTCCATGGGGTAAGACTGATAGTGGTGGAACATTTAACTTTCTCTCATAACGGTGTTCTGTCCATCAACTCCCGAAGCGGAGACTGGCACTTGCTTTCTGTTTGTGATCAAGCAGCAGACATGCCTGATATGAGCAGGGGATGGCCAGAAGAAAGTGGACACAAGAGAGACGCTACAGAGGAACAACTTGCATTCCCAGAAATTAGCACCTCAGGATTCATAAATTTGACAGAAGTCAAGAGGATGACACATTGGGACTTATGTCAACTTTCCAGTCACCAGCTGGAGTGAAAGGAACCTAGAAGCAAGAGGTTTTAGGGTATATAGCCATCTGGGGAGACAAAGGGAGAAGAGGCTACCTCAGTGAGGTCATCAGACCAGTGAACTAAACCACCAAACTTCCCAAGAACCACCAAAAGAAATCCCATGAATAATCTACCATTTGGAGGCCTGGAGGGGTGTCCAGAAAGAACCAGTGGCCACATTGGGTAGACAACTGAAAAACAACCACAAGAATGGACTGTCCCCTTCTATAGCCACTAGCAGTGCCTAGAGCTGAGAGAGGCCTGACTCTCTTCCAAGCATCAGTTTTTAACAATTTAAAGTCAGCTTCTTCTCAGCTTTGCAGAACTTCCGCTCTTTGTCTTGGAGAGAAAACATCAAATTAGAGAGTGTATCTACAGTTAACTGATCCAAACCGGAAGTCCAAAAGTAACATTTATCAGAAGGTTTAGAAATACAGTCAATTGACAACTTTAAGTCTGAAATGTAAACATGTTTATGACAGACTAAATTTTAAAAAAAGGAACAAAAACATAAGATAAAATTAAAATAAAGCAAATATAATCCCAAAGTACATAGTAATAATTCTTTTCATTTTTGAATTATCATAAGTGCATCGTGATATGAAAAAGAACATTCTGAATTAGAATCAGGGACTTGAATTCTAGTACCCATCAAAATATTTAAAAACTAGACAAGTGATATAACTGTTATGACCCATAATTCTACATGTGTGAATTAAGAGTAATATTACTGTTTCTCAAAAAATTTAAAAATAGAACTGTACAATCCAATAATTCTACTTCTAGGTATTTATCTGAAGAAATGAGAACACTAAGTCAAAATGACAGGTGCATCCTTATGTTCATCACATTACTTAGAATAGCGAAAATAAAGAAGCAACTTAAAATGTCCATCAATAGATGCATGGCTAAAGAAGATCCATAGTGTATGCAATGGAATATTATTCAGCCATAAAAAAGAATGACATCTCTCCATTTGTGATAACATGGATGGATCTAGATGGTATTTTGCTAAGTGAAGTAAGTCAGTCAGAGAAAGACAAATGCCATATGATTTCACTTACATGTGGCATCTAAAAAAAAACAAAACAGAACCAAACAGATACAGACTCATAGATGCAGAGAGCAAAGTGATGGCTGTCAGAGAGGAGGGAGTGTGGGGGATGGACGAAATATGTGAAGGGGATTAAGAGGTAGAGGTACAATCTTCCAGTTATAAAATACGTAAGACATGGGGATGTAATGTGTAGCATAGGGAATAATCAATAATATTGTAACAACTTTGTATGGTGGCTGATGGTAATGAGATTTATTGTGGCACCATTTCATAATGTATATAAATATCAAATCACTATACTATACACCTGAAACCAAAACAACATTGTATGTCAATTATTTTTCAATAAAAAAGAACAGTAATTACTATCGTGCCCACCAAAAACAGGCAATTGCAATAAACAATGTATGTCCTATCATCATGCATACTATTACTAGTCTTTCCAAATTCACTACTCAACTCTTCAATTTTGGTAGAGGTATTCGAAAAAGAAATTCCATATAACAACAAGTCTTATTCTACTCACTAAAAGTTTTTGGCCAGTTGGTCTCTTTCAGAATATTGTTAGAGTATTCCTCTAAAACTTTCATCTAAAATTTCCTACCCAAATGAGGGGACTGGATTCTGTATTTTCTTTTTTAAAAAGATTTGATTTATTTTAAAGAGACACAGAGAGAGGCAGAGACATAGGCAGAGGGAGAAGCAGGCTCCCTGCAGGGAAACCTGATGCAGGATTTTGAGCCCAGGACCCCGGGATTACAACCTGAGCCAAAGGGAGACACTCAACCACTGAGCCACTCAGGTGCCCCCAGATTCTGTATTTTCTAAATTTCCCTTCAGCTCTTAAAAGGTGATTTTCTGATACTATCTTTTTCCCTTAACTCTCAGAACACCTTTTATTAGGACTGATAACAAGTATGAGCATGGTCTATTTTCATTTTTCTACCAGAGCTAATGAGGAGTACAATAACCAAATGGGAGCAAGACTCTAGGAGGAGGAGAAAGAAGAGGACAAAAATTTGAAGAGAAACAGACTGAAAAATTAGCTAAGAAATAACCAGGAGTTAACGTTCTGTTTTTCTTTCTTAATACAGAATTCTATTAGATATATTTCACATAATCGCTGGATTGCCCAGAACAAACAAAATGTTTGAAAATTACAAATGAAGCTTAAATGTCCATGGATAATGAGACAGGAGGCAACTATCACTTCCTGATCCAGACATGATAGGAAGGATCACCAGTTTGAGATAAGAGAGTGGAAGAGTTTCATGTTACCTGTGGTGAATTTGAACTGTCTAGAATGAAATAGTTCCTGGGAGTTAGTTTCTTAGCAACTTGGTGCTGTGGCGTAAGGCATTCTCCACTTTTTTACTTTTCGAGCAAGTTGGTCTGAAGCATTGCTGGAACAAATTTTAACAACAGAGCCTGATCGAGTATTTGTGATGCTTCATTCCCAGCAAGTTAGTATGTCCCTTGATTCAAGGATAGATACTGGGTTGCAAACACTTGGTATTGCAAGGGTTCTGATTCTATCCACGAACACTAAATTCCCTATTTATGACGCCCAAATATTGATGTTAAATAACCTGCAAAGGAAATATGGTAATGCAGAGAGTGCTAAAATAATCAGGCAGGAAGCGAAGGAGGCCAAAGAGAGAATTTCACATCAGAAACCTGTTCTCTTTTCCCACTGAGGCTAAAGTAACTACGAATCATTTTAATTAATCTGCCATAAAATGTCACAGCCTAAATGAGTTCAAAGGATTTCAATTCAATCCATAGTGCATCACAAATACCACCATGAACTAGAGCCAATGCTGCAGCCTTAAATCTGAGAGACATGCAGATAAGAAGACAGGTGTGTGCATAAAAGAATAAAGTATAGTAGAAACCAATTACAGCAAAGTCGTTTTTCTTCCATAAGAAAAAAAATTGTATTATATAAAGAAAAATTACTACAATGAAAGGGACTGTGATTTCTCTAATGATTGAAGTATCTACTACATACTTTCTTGATGAAGTGAATTTCACTCAGGGTGAATTATAAATAAATTGTCCAGCTTGCCATGCATATTATAGTTCTACTAAGAAATGTACCACCTGCACTGAAAGATATATTCGCCACCTCATGTCCTAAACAATCCGATGTAATTAATGGGACAGTTATAATTAATATGATGTTTTCATATCTAAGATTAAATATGCAGATGGTGACAAAAGTCTAGGGTACATCTGATTCCAAATAAGAGCCTGACAAAGGTTCTCTTGCTTGATTTGTTACTTAAATATTTGACAGGGTACAAAGATCTAATATGTAATTTTGCAGGTGAACATCACCACCCAGCTAATCTTACTGTGGATATCTTTATATTTCAGATACATGGTACTCTTTCTACCCTCAGCAGATTGCTTTTGGTGGCAGCTGAACACTTAAGTACAGCAAAGATGTATTATTAGCAAAAATCTGGCTTATTATTCAATTATCAATGGCTGGTTGAACTCTCAAAGTAGACTAAGTGTGGCTTTGATAAGTATGCAGAAGTTCTCAAAATGTTCTAAAATAGTAATATCACAAAGTGAAGCTTTTCTGGATGTTTTCTGTATTTGCTAAGATATATCTGTCTTTTTCTCGTTCAGTATAACTAAGACCATATTGTGCCAAAATGGACTTCAAGCTCTTGATATTTCAGGAGTGTTCACATACTGTGTTTAAAATAAAAAATAGATGAGGGAAAGACCTAGGTTTGTTCCTTTTAATTAAAAAAAATATGTGTTAGACAATACACTTGTAGTGAGTATTTGACTCAAGTTTGTTATCATTACTATGAACTCAACATTATCTGTATGACTTTGGGGAAATAATACATATTTAATTTCTCTTGAATTCAGTTATAGTGACAGTGATAATGATATTCCATAGCAATTTCTGATAATTAAATATGTCACAGAGACTAACACAGTTCCAGACATAAGACAGATACTTTCAATGGTTTTATTTCTGCTTTGAGTACACACTTCCGTCTTTCCTCCTTTGCCTCCTTCATCCTACTCCTTATTTCCTTTCTTCCTTTTTGACAATAAGTTTCTTGACTTGCAGAAGGACAAAAAAAAAAAAAAAATCAACAGAAATTCAGGCCCCTTCCATTTTCCCACTATACCATAGTCTTTCATCACTCCATTACAGTATTATCATATATTGTATTTGTCCTTATTTGTTTAACACTTGACTGTAAACTTGGTAAGACCAAGAACATACATTGTCATCTTTATATCCTTAGAAATGAGTGCATTTCAAACATACAATAAACTAACAATAAGTACATGTTGAACAAATCAATATTTAGAATATAAACTGTGGTTCCTGCTTCTGAAATGGGGCATATAAAATATAATTTTTCTAACTCATACACTTAATTCTATGCAGAATACAAAATGCTTCCATGAATATACTCCATTCATTTCATCTATAAACAATCTTGAGGCATGTGTTAGCATGACAGAGACAGTCAAAAGACCTGTGCTCAAAACTCTGTCATTACCAGCCACTTGACCTGAGGCTGTGACTCTCAGCCTGTCTTCTCATCTTCAAACAAGATTAATATCCGTCCTGACTCCCTAGTAGGAATGTGGTCAGGATCAAATGAGAAAAAGTACATTAGAATGTATATGAACTTTAGAAATATACATACTGGAAATGTCTATAAATTTTACTCAAAAAGATAGGTTATAAACAACTATTAGATGGCATCTTCACTTAACAATTAAAGAAAATCTGATGACAGAAAGCTCTATTTTGTGCAGAGAGATTGACAGGTAAGATTGCTACAATGGAAGTAGGTAGAAAACAAGACCTATAAGCAGTCAGACTTGAGTCTTGAACGGGAAACAGGTAAAAGGCAGGAAGGACATTCTGAACAAAGGCTTAAAGTGTAGCACAAGCAGTTTATTTGGGGAAGAGTAAAAAAAAAAATCATCCTTGCTAGAACTGAATGTTGGTATTTGGAAATAATAGGAGATGAACTTGGATAGCTAAAGGGCTCTGAGTGTGGAGGACTTTGAAAGTCAGCAAATTTCAACTTTTTCATGTAGATAATAACATATTTCATGTGGAAAAATAATATAAGGCAAACTAAATTTGGGGAAAATAAACCCAGTTATATCCACTAGATTAGAGATGAAAATTTATAGCACAGAGATTGGTGGTAAGGTTATTTCCATGCAGAAATAATGGAGGAAAGAAGGGAGGGAGAGAGAGAGAGGGAAGGAGGAAAAGGAGGAAAGGATGGAAGGAGGGAGGGGAAGGAGAGAGGAGGGGGAGGCGGAGGGAAAGGACAGGAGAGGAGGAGAAAGAAGGAAGGATGGTAGGGTGGAAGAAGGGGAGGAAAGCTACTCTAGTCTATTCAGAAATGAAGAACCCAAAAATGCTTAAGGTGTAAAGTACTGATGGGAAATAAGAGGAATAGTGATGAATTCAACCTCATAAGTAGGGAGTTGGAGTTAGTATAAGCTTCAAATACATAGAGTGTGGCCTTAGGACACAAGAGTAGGGCATGCTTGATTGGCCAGATGTATGGTGGTGAGTCCATCAGTATTAAGGATGAATAGCTCTCAGGAAGAGGCCCATGATATCAAGTCTTTATTGACTATGGGTAATTAAACATGAATATAGCATTATGGAAGAGGAATCCAAACACTCTGAGAATACAGCTTTGGAACATCAATATCTTATTTATATTTAAATGCTATGAACATAATAATATTACACCTGGATATAAGACCCAAATATGTAAATTTTATCCCAACAGATCAGTACACAATGAGAAGAGTGAAAAAGTCCATGTAAGTATAATTACCAATAGAAAAAAAAAATACAAAAAGTAGAACGTCAGCATTTTGCTGTATTCACTCTGAAATTATCACTAAAGAATTGTTAGATTCTTAATTAAAGAAGAGGAAAAAACAGGCCAGATAAGTCATCCCAAAAGCTTTTGGAAGAAGCTAGTGAACTGGAAGTCTAACACCCAAACTGGAAATAAACACACAGAAGGTGAATGTGATGGTAAATTTTATAAGGCAACTTGGCTAGACCGTGGTGCCCAGATACTTGGTTGAACATTATTCTGGATGTTTCAGTGAAGGTGTTTTTAGGTGAGATTAACATTAAAATTAGTGGACTTAAAGCAGACTACCCTCCAGAATGTGATTATACATCATCCAATCAGTTGGAGACTTGAGCAAAAAGGCTGACTTCCTCCAAGCTAGAGGGATGATTTTTTTTTTTTTTTTTTTGAGGGACGATTTTTGAACTGCAACATGAGCTTTTCCCTGGATCTCCAGTCTGGCAACCTCCTCTGAAGATTCTGGACTTGCTAGTCTGTAATTGCATAAGCCAATTCCACACATATGGTTCTAGTGAATCTGTTTAATTGGAGAACCCTGGCTAACACAGAGAGCAAAACACACCTCAGCGCCTCACCCCAGTATTGAATATGCAGTGGATAAAACATGTGAACATTGAGCAAAGTTGATATTAAGCAAATATTCAATAATTTAGTCTATAAACAAAACTGAATATATGTGGGTTGAAATTGATTTCAAAACGTGAAATATATGAACAGTATAAATTCTACAGAAAGTCAGAAATCCTCTTATTTTTATATATCATCACCAATCATGGAGGAACATCATAGGAAGTAAGAAAAATAAATTTTGGAGCAAATCAAGATAGTTACAGATATTTAGTATCTCTCTATTTCTACTTTTAAAATAATAGCATGTATGAGAACAAATATTTGAAATTATAGCTTCATTTTCATAGAACTTTACAGTCTACAAGACACTTAAATGAATGTTATATGTATTTATTGATATATACCAATGGATATGTGTAATGCGTTTTCATAAACTGTAAAACACAGATGCAAATGTAAAATATCAGTAGCTATTTATAGTCATTTTATTGAACAATTTTAACTTGCTCAGTTATGCCTTGAAATAGTTTTTTTTTTTCCTCCAATCCTTGTCAATCCAATCTTTTCTGTTCATTATCTTAGACAGATCCTATAGATTTGGCATCACTCTCAGCCATAAAAATATAACTCAGAGTAGTCTAAAACTCCAATCACATATTCCCCTTTCCCCTCAAGACCAACCTTGAGTCTTTGAGAGGGAGGGGAGAATGATCTGCCTCCTACTGTTCTTTCTGGTTTTAGATTCTCTCTGGATGAAGACATGGAATGGAAGAATGGAAGGGAAAAGGGCAAGAGTTTCTTCACTTGGCTGCCATCCCACACTGGCTGTCACTGTACTCCAGCTAACACTGACCTGCCCTGAGGCTCTTCCCCTTGCCATGGAGGTGTTCCCTGAAAACTCTCCCACCACCACCTGCCTACAGTGTATTTCTCCGAAATAGATGAGTAAGCTATAGCACGGGGTGTTCTAACCTCCTCCACTTGCACCAGTGGTTCAAGCCACAGGCAGTTACTGTTGGGGCCCTCAGCCCAGCAGCCAGTCATCCTTCCTGGTTAGGGGAATAGCTCAAATAGTTACAGAGGCAGATTGGCAAGTCTACACCGTAACCAGATTCTCCATGATGGCATAGGTGCTCATCATCCCTTCTAATGGACATCCCCAAAATCTGTGAAAGATTCTGTTGGATTTTCCCCACCTTGTTTAGTTTGGGTTGTATATTAGTTAGTTCTTACTACATGAGAAACTGTCAAAATGTGTAGTGTTCTTAAAACAACATGTATTATTTCTCACAAGTCTAGATCTCACTAAAGAGTCCTGCTGAGTGAGCTTCTTTCATGAATTCACTCATGCATCTGCAGTCACTAGTACATAAGCTAGAGACTGACTGCTCTGCTAGGGCCCCAGCTGGCATGCTCAGCTCTCCTCCATGTTTCTCTCATCTGGCAGGCTAACTGGGTTTATTCCCTTGACAATGGCAGGGTTCCAAGAGGGAGAGATGAAGGCATTTTGTGGCACAGAGGTAGAACTGGAATAACATCACTTCTGTTATGTTTGACCAAAAAGAAATCATAAGGTCATCCCAGATTCCAGAAGTGAGATTTTGTTTATTTATTCATGAGAGACAGAGAGAGAAAGGGAGATAAGCAGAGACAAAGGCAGAGGGAGAAGCAGGCTTCATGCAGGGAGCACGATGTGGGACTTGATTCTGGGTCCCGGGATCAGGCCCTGAGCCGAAGGCAGATACAACCACTAAGCCACCCACGCGTCCCTAATCATGACATTATGATCATGATCTTACATTAGATCTTGTGGTCCCATGTCATGTAGAGATTTTTAAACTAAAAAGACAAGCCCCTCATAACCTAAAATACAAAAATGAACATAAAATAACCAGAGCAACACTCCCATTTAAAAATCTGGAGTATGAGAGGCACAAAGTAATCACCATGCAATGTCAATTCTGAAATCCTCCCAGGGGAATATGCCAGGATCTCCCCATTCCATGTTTGGATGATTGCCTGATTATTCCCTGGTTCTACTTATTGGGAATGATTCATCCAGTGATCTACTCAGATCTTACTACCACTCTCTTGTCTCTTGGTTCTGGATATCCTTTATTTTCATTTTTGAGAGAGAGAGAGTATCCATGTGGGCAGTGAGGGAGGGGCTGAAGGTGAGGAAGAGAGAGAATCTAAGCAAGCTCCACTCCCGAAGCGGAGCTCAATCTCATGACCCCGAGATCATGACCAGAACAAAAACCAAGAGTTGGACACTTAATCAATTGAGCCACCCAAGCACTCTTCTGGATATCCTTCTTTTTTCATCTTATTTCTGAAGAACTTGATCTTACAGATGAGTAGCAGCTTCATCAACTTGATTTCTATGCATAGAAAGTTGAGGATGAAGAGTAACTTTTGCAATGTGAACAGTGTTAGTCCCTTTTAATTCAATTTTGCTGATCTTTGTCAATATAACCCACTTAAAAATTTTGTGGGCTTTCCATATATCTAATTCTTCTCAATGTTGCAAAAATCATACCCCAAATTCCTTCTTAGTTTCATTCTCTGGATTTAATAACTATTACTTTGAGATCAGACTTCTGTGTGACCACATTCCTAGGTTTCCTTAAAGCCCCTTCTATCCAGCTGAGAAGGTCTATTAAGCATGGTCATAATTCTTCCAGAAGTCTTAACAGCAAGGATCCATTGCCTTACTCTGATTTGCACTTTGCCTCCAGGCTTCATCTTATTTTGAGAATCTGTTAGTGGCAAAAGAGGCTAGAGATAAGAAATAGTTTTATTTTCCAACCAAGAAAGTCCTCTATACTCTAACTTCCGTGTGTTAAGTGGCCAATCTTTCTTTAGTTCCTCTCTTTCTTTAGGTTACATATCATCTGCCTCTAAGAACAACCAGATGACAATTTCAACTTTGCCTGGAAATAATCTTGATCAAGTCCAAATGTGCATTATAAACTGTTTATATCTTCCAAATTACCACAGGCCACAACTGTAGCCAATGCTTTGCTCCTGCATAAAAAGGGTCATGACTGTTCTTCAACTGCTACCTGCCATCTTGCTGCAAAATCCCTACAACACATTTTGGTATTTTGTTGTGGCAACACTGTGCTTCTAGGTATCAGCTTCTGTATCAATTAGACATTGCTTCATAATAAAGCAACTCAAAACTTAGTGGCTTAAAACAACAACCATGTATTACTTCTACAAGTCTAAGGGTGGCTGGGGATTTCTGCCTATTTAGTCTAGGTTCAGTTGAACTCCCATAATCACTTGTGCATCTATAGTCAGCTGGTGGATCAGGCTAGGGTGGGCTACCTGAGGATAAACCTACCTGGGATAACTCAGATCTACTTTACTCCTTGTGTCTGTCATATTCTTTGAGAGGCTATCTTGGGCTTGTTTCTCTATCTCGGTCTTGCTTCTCTACCTTGGGTGGCACCTGGGTTAGAGAGGGAGAGTGAAAATATACAAGGGGCCTAGGCTCAGAACTCATCTCTGCTATATTCTAAGATCCAAAGCAAATCAGGAATATACAAATTCACATACAAGAGATGGTAAGGAGGAGAGGGGTCAAAGAGTCTGGGCAAATGCCAGAGTAGGAAGCACCAGGACTCTGTCTCCCCACCTCGACAGTAATTATACCAAATCTGTCTGATATGATTATTTTGGAATTCTGTAGTCTGTTGAAGGCTTGCAACTTGAAGGGGAAGTCTTGAAGGATAAATTGAGATTAATTTTGGTCAATTTCAGCTCTTAGCACAGTAGCAGCTACCCATTCCCCACCCCCAGCCACATGGCAGTCAGCTCTGCATGTGTTCCTGGAGCATCTTGCACACAGCTTGTGAGAGCTAGGGTGGGAAATCTGAAAAGGAAATTACAAAAACAATTCCATGTATAATAGCATCAAAAAGAATAAAAACTTAAGAATTAACTTGACCAAGCTGGTAAAAGACTTGTACAATGAAAATTATAAAACATTGTGGGGGGAAAAATTAAAAATAACATAGATAGACGGAAACATACCCCAGATTCATGGATTGAAAAATTTAATATTGTTAAAATGTCAATATTACCCAAAGCAACCTACACATTCTGTACAATCCCTATCAAAATCCCAATGATGGGACACCTGGGTGGTATAATTGGTTAAGCATTCGACTCTTGGTTTTAACTCAGGTCATGATCTCAAGGTCATGAGATCAAGCCCCATATTGGGCTCTGTGCTCAACAGGGGGTCTGCTTGAGATTCTCTCTCTCTTTTCCTCTGCCCCTCCTACTCATGCATGTGCACTCTCTAACAGAAATAAATAAGTCTCCAAAAAATTCCAATGATGTGTTTTGCATAAATAGAAAAACCCATCCTAAAAATTCATATAGAATCTCAAGGAGTACTGAATGGACAAAACAATCTTGAAAAAGAACCAAATAAGAGGGCCTATCTGACTTCAAAACCTACTACAAATCCTCAATAATCAAAATACTGTGGTATTGACATAAAGAGAGACATATAGACAAGTAGAATAGAAATAAAGCCTTATATATATGGTCAAATGATTTTTGACAAAGGTACCAAGACCATTCAATGGGAATAGCACAGTCTTTTTCACAAATGGTGCTGAGAAAATTGGATATCCATGTGCAAAAGAATAAAGTTGGATCCTTATCTACCAACACCATATATGGAATCAACTCAAAATAGATCAAGAACTTAATGTAAGACCTAAAACAATAAAACTCTTAGAAAAAGTCACTGGACAGAAGCTTTTTGACAATGGATTTAACAATGATTTCCTAGATGTGATTCCAAAGGCACAGGTAAAGGCAAACTGGACTTAATGGGGGAAAAAAACGGAAATTATACATCAAAAAAACGCTATCCACAGAGTAAAAAGACGACCCACAGAATGAGAGAAAATATTTGCAAATCATATGCCTGATAAGGGATTAATATCCAGAATGATGTATAGAGAGCTCCTAAAATTCAACAAGAAAAAAAAAATGATTTCAAAATGGGCAAAGCAGTTCAATAGATATTTCTCCAAAGAAGATACACAATTGGGCAATAAGCACATAAAAAGATGTTCAACATTATTAATCACTAGGGAAACGCAAACAATCAAAAGTCAACAATATGATCTCACTTCATACCTATTGGGATAGCTTTTATCAACAAAACAAAACAAAACAAAACAGAAAATATGCATGCATGAGGACTGGAGAAACTGGAACCCCTGTGCACTGTTGGTAGAAACGTAAAATGGGAGAGCTGCTATGGAATACAGAATGGTGGTTCCTCAAAAAATTAAAAATGGAATTATCATGTGATCCAGCAATCCCACTTCTGAGTATATTACCCAAAAGAATTGAAAACAAAGTCTTGAAGAAACCACCATACAACCAAGTTCATAGCAGCATTATTCGTGATAATGAATATGCTGCAGCATTATTCATGATAATTCATGATAAAACCTGAAAGAAACTGAAGTGTCCATAAACAGATGAATGGATGAGAAAATGTGACAGAATATTGTTCAACCTTAGAAAAGGACATCTTGCAATATGCTACACCACGGATGAACCCTGAGAGTGTCATGCTAAGTGAAAGAAGTCAATCAAAAAAAGACACTTTTTGAGGTTCCACTTATTGAGGTTTTTACAGAGGTAAAAATCATAAAGGCAGAAAATATAATGGTGATTTCCAGGGCTACAGGAAGGGGAGAAATGGGAGTTATTTTTTTTTTAAATAAAACAGGGAGTTATTGTTTAGTAGGTACAGAGTTTGTTTTACAAGATGATAAGAGTTATGGTATGGATGTAGTGATGGCTGCACAACAATTTGAATGTTTTTGTATTGCTGAACTATACACTTAAAAATGGTTAAGATGACAAATTTTATGTTATATATTTAACACACACACACAAAAAAAAAGAAAGAAAAAAGAAAAAAGAAAATGGGGGAAAAATTCTACCTGTTGTTAGAAGAACCGGAAAGGTCACATCACAAAGGATATGGGTACAAGGCAGGGGAATGTTTTGGTGTTCCTTTGCAATTTTTCTGCTAGACATGAAGCATGTGAAGGCAACAGGGAGAATCCCTCCTAGCCTAAGGACACAGCTCCCGCTCCCATCCCCAATGGGGACCAGAAAGGTGCAGAAACAGGTGGGAGTTTATGAAGCACCACGTTAGCAATGATTGAGAACTGCAATATAGATTCACAGCTCTAGAAAGTAGCCCCAGTTTTGGTGTTCTGTTTTAAACATTTTAATTCATTTGTATTTCCTCAACTATGGGATATAGTTACTGAGGCAAAAATAATATTCCCACTCCACATTCTACTATTATAGTCTTATTATATCAGTTGATCTGGTTGGGTTGATGGAGTTGCAATTTCACTTCATTTATCAGATTGACTTTTGGAAGATTAAGGTCCAGAACTTAGGGGCACACAGCCTGGAGCTCAAACTAAACCTAAGTCTCCTGATTCCAAGTATAGTTCTAGAATTTCTCTACTCAGTTAGTTATGATTGGCACTAAGGAGGAAGAGAAACTAGTAGACTTTTCTGAAAGCTGGATTTGCATAGCACTTAACATAAGTTTGAAAAGACATTCACCTTGCACTCAAAAAAATGAGTGGAGTCAATGGCAGTTATGAAGAGAGTGAACCATCACCCCCTCCACCAATACTTGCTAATTAAAGCCTTGGCTCCAAATACAGTGCTCTTCCCACTATACACTCTTGCCTCTGGTAGTGAGTGGTACCATGTCTTCCAAAAAGCTATGCCAATGTCCTAATTCCTGGTACCCGTGGGTGATCTTATTTGGAAATAGGCTCTTTATGGTTGTAATCAAGTTCAAATGAGGTTACACTGGGTAAGAGTGGCCACTGATCCGAAAATGAGTGTCCTGAGAAGAGGGAAATCTGGATCTGGAGACAGTGAGTGAAGAACACCATGTGACAACTGAGGCAGATCCAAGTGATGTATCTACAAGCCTCAGAATGCCAGGAATAGGAAGCTAGGAATAGGCCAGAAAGGATCATCCTCTAGAGCCTTCAGATAGAGCACAGCCCAGCTAATAACTTGATTTCAAATATCTTACCTCCAGAACTATGAGACAATAAATTTCTGTTGTTTAAAGTCACTCGGTTTGTAGTAATTTGTTACAGCAGCCTTAGGACATGCCTTTCAACTTCTTCCAATTTTTGAAAAACTTCTTCCACAATAAATACCCTAGTGAACTACCTTGTATAATCTAATGAAGAGAAAAAGAATCACAGACAAATCGGCATTTAATATTTCTTAGAATGAGGAAGAGAGGAACAGAGCTTTAGCTTTAGAATATTGTTTTTTTCCTCTCCAATTCTCTCCAGGTCAGCCCCCTACCTAAAACAGCCACATGAAGCTAATCTCTAAGCTTCCAGTACAATTTTATTTGACCTTTTCATAAAGACCACCTCCACCAGGCAACTGACTTTGCTTCATCCCCTTGGGCTGATGCAGAAGGCAGGCTTCACAGTGTTCTTTTCATTGTTCTGCTTGGGAATCTAAAACCTGTTTATCCTAAAAGAAACCAACCGTAAGTGCCAAGTGAGGCAATAACAAAACATATTTCATACACTTTTGAGAAAAAATATGCAGGGAAGAAAAATGAAGAGAATAAAATAGTCTGTTTATCTGAAAACTATGTTTTTTCATGCTAAGTACTATGTTTATAGAGCCTATTCATCATGTCCACCAATAAGTGGAAGTGAAGCATGTTTCTTCCACACATTGTTTGACACGGAAAGTGAGTATTTTATTGGCATTGGGTAATTTAAACTCACATAGTGGTGTCTGGAGTATATTAGCAGCATACCATGCAAAGACTAGATTGTTTGGCAATTTGTGTACCAGAGAGCAGCAGTCCAAAATAATTCAGAGACAGGCAAGGGCAAAAAGTGTGAAGCAGTTGCTTCATGTCGGACAAATAAAGCTATCCTTAAAATAATGCTGATAAAATCTAAGAAACTTAGTACCCAGTTTGCTAAATAACTGGTTTAATGGCAGAGTTAAATACAGTGACACGGAAATACTGACTCAACCACATATACAGAACTGATAGCCTCCTCAGGCAATCTGTTAGATTCATTCATCCCACTTTTGTTGCCGTTTCTCCTGTAACAAACAGCATCTAACGGAACACACATACACGCACACACAAACTCACATATTGATACAAAAAACATGGTGCTTCGTGGTTAAAATATTGGATCTGGAGTTAGACTACCTGGATTTGGATCCCAGGTTTAACATTCACTGCTGTGCAAACTTTATTTGTAAAATAGAGATTATAGTTAATATATCATACATACTATTGCGATGAGCATTAAAGAGGATAATGTATGCAAAATACAATCAGAAGCACAGAGTAAGTGGCAGTAAGTGTCCTATATCATCATCATCATCATCACCATCGTCATCACTGCTGTTACATACATGCAAATATATTTGGTTATTAATGTATGTCTGTACAAGTAATAGCATCCAAACTTAGGGGCCTATGAGCTTAAGATTGGATTGGAATTGGGGGGAATTATATTAATTTTTTCTTTAAAAATATTGTACTGATAATACCAAATGCTGGCAAGGATATAGAGCAACAGGGGCTTTCATTCACTGCTAGTGGGAATGCAAAAAAAAGGATAGCCATTTTGGAATAGTTTGGAGGTTTCTTACCAAATTAAACATACTCCTACCATAGGATCCAGCAATTGTACTCCTTGGCATTTCCCAAAGGAAAACTTTGTGTTTGGACAGAAACCTACACCTGGATGTTTCTAGCAACTTCATTCACTGTTGCCAAAACTTGGAAGCAATCAAGATGTCCTCCAGTAGGTTGAATGAGTGAATAAATTGTGGTACATCCAGACAATCGTATATTATTCAGAGCTAAAAAGAAATGATCAAGATATGAAAAGGCATGGAGGAAACTTAAATACACATTACTAAGTGAGAGAAGACAATTTGAAAAGGCTGAGTATCCTATGATTCCAACTATCTGACATTCTGGAAAAGGTATAACTAAGTCAGTAAAAATATCAGTGGTTGTCTTTGGGGTAAAAGGACATACAGGTGGAGCACAGAGAATTTTTTAGGGAAGTGAAGCTACTCTGTATGTCATCATAATGGTCAATACATGTCATTATACATTTGTCCAAACCCATAGAATGGACAGCACCAAGACTGAGCTGTAATATAAACTATGAACTATGAGTGATTATAAAGTGTCAATGTTAATTCATCTACAATACACCATTCTGGTGTGCAATCTCAGTAATGAGGGAGACTATGATGTTTGGGGGCAGGGAGCATATGGGAAATCTCTGGGCCTTCTGTTCAATGTTCCTGAAAACGCAAAACTGCTCAAAAAAAAATGAGGTCTTCAAAAATATATATAAAATAAAACTCAGGAAAATGTCTCAAAGCTCAAACTTAATCAGATGGCCAGTTAAATAGAGAAAGTCTGCTCAATATTGACAAATCTCGTCAGGTAGTCAACTTGGATAGATCAGCATTGTCTCATCTACCCATTTATGGACCATTTGCTTCACGCTATGAAGGATGGGATACTGTGAGTAAAGATAAAGAGTAACTAAAACCAAAGGAACTGAGGGAGAATAAGAAATAGGTCAATTTGTCTGGCTCAGCAGGTGGTGATTCAAATCACACTGGACCTAAGACAAACCCTAGCTTCCACTCCCTGACCTGCAGTAGGAATATTGGATTTCTTAGAGCCTCAATGTTGGGCTCGTTGATTTTCATTTCTACTATAAGCAAAGGTTATGTGATATTGAGCAATTTTATGTTAAAGCACTTTCTAAGATGCATCAAGACTAGAATATAATAATGGAATTATCAAACTCCATTTGATTTATTGTCATTTATTTGATTTACTGTCATAAATCACCTTAATATGAAGTTAAAAAATAAATAAATCTAGGAATACTAGTCTAAAAGAAGTTGAACCCCCCACTCTAGCCCATGGAAAGCCAGTGAAGAAATCTTAAGAAGTGGGATGATCAAAATGGTTTCCCAGTGGGTTGCTATTTCAGCTATTATGTGGCCTTATTTTTACTGGGTCATGTTCTTCTTCTTGCAAGGCAGATGAGATCACAAAATAAGGCTCTTTAGAATGTTTTTGCTCCTCAGAATTTACTGTAGAAAATATACATTAAAAACAATTTGTGACATTTATAAACATGATTCCCTGACTAACAATCACCCTAATAGCACTACACGTGAAGACACTTACAAGAAGATGAATTCAAAAACCTATCAGGAATGCATTTTTTTCCATGTAATAGTGTTTGGCTCTATTCTAAAAGAAATATTATACCTTTTCTCCTGACATAAATGCATTGTGTTTACCTTCTACCCTAACTTCTGTGTAGGAGATCATATTATTGCTCAAAATACAGTTGACCCTTTAACAAAGTAGGGGTTAAGGGCAAAGATCCCTTCCCCCCACACAGTCAAAAACCTGCATATAACTTTTCACTCCCCCCAAACTTAACTATTAATAGCATACTACTGACTGGAAGCCTTACCAATAAGGCTGGAATCAATACCAATGATTACCATATATTTTGTATGTTATATGTATTATATACTATATTCTTGACAATAAAGTAAGCTAGAGAAAAGAAAATGTTAAGAAAAGCATAAAAAAGATAAAATACATTTATAGTATTGTATTATGGAAAAAAAATGCATATAAAGAGGTCTGTGCAGTTCAAATGCATGTTGTTTAAGGGTCAACCATATTTCCTTTCTCTCCCTGGGAATAGATTGGAGATTGCTATTAAATTTGTGATTTTTCTCTGACCGATAAGATGGAATGGAAGTGACAAGTGTCACTTCCAAATATAAGCTATAAAAGTCTTCACATACTTCCACCATCTTCTCTTTTCTGACTACCAAGAGAGAATGAAATAACAGTCTCCATATTCCTTAAAAAAAAAAAAAAAGTTCTGAAACCATGGAAACAGGTAGCGACCAGAATTCTTTAAATCTATCTGATCAATCAATGACAGTTCCATAGCCAAAACAATAATCACAACTGCTTAGGAACACCAGCCAATCAGTGATAGCATTTTGCTTCTAAAAGTCATCCAGTAGAGACTGGACTTTTAAAAGAAACATTCTCTGAATGTCAATTAGTCACCCGTCTCACTGTAGTATCCATGCTTCTACAGCTGATGTCAGCACATTCCCATCTTGAAAGTTGATCAATCCCCAAATCCCATCCATTCCCAAAAGCTCTAAAAGAGATCAGTTCCCTGCTTTGTTTGAAGAACATATACCCGATCCACATAGTTTCCCTGACTTAAATAAGCAATAAATACGATGTCAAGCTTTTTGTTTCAGATAATGAGAGATGGTTTTGTCCTTTGACACATGAAATTTTTAAAAATGACCAGAAAGGGCTATCCTGTCAATTTGGGTCCCCCAATGAAGACAACATGGAGCAGAGCCATGGTCGATCCATAATGGACATATAAGTGAGAACCGTTACTTGTGTGAGCCAAGTACTTTGCAAAAGTACTTTGTAAACACAAAGTAAGTTAGACTAAGTTGAATTATGAATTAGCTATAAGTTATGGCTATAGGAAATTACACAAATAAAGGAAGTAGTTATAATTTAATTGCCCACCCCCCATAAAAGAGGAGTTTTCCTCTTATGGAATCAGACTTCTCTCCCTTCATTTACTGTAGTCCTAGTTTTCACATTTCAGTGTAATATATATATTTTTTAAAGTTTCATTTATTTCATTAAAAAAATTATTTTTCTATCAAATACATGATTTTAAAAGATTCCTCCTGTGCAAAAAGACCTTGCCAAAGCAATAACAACATGAAAAATAGAAAGCAAAGTAAAAATACGGCAACAAAAGAAATAACATACTTCATTATATTTTAACCAGTCATGAATTTTCAATTCTTAAGCAATTTCCCCCATAGGACCCTGTATTCAGTTTTACAATGAAAACACATGAGGAAATTATATTTGTCTTTAAAATATATTAAACTAAACTTTTTTAAAAAAAAGGAAAAAATACATTAAACTTTACTAGAATGTATCTATTACTAAGGAAAAGTATGCTACATTTATATCTAATTTGATATGCACTTATTTTCGAATTTTATTATTTGGTTGTATTTCATAGGATTCATTTTGAAGGGCAAAAGAAGATTTCAGTTATGGAAACCCACTGAGTCATTTCACAAATATATGATGGAAACATATTATAAGTACAATAAGACATAAATGGTATTAGTGTTCCAAATTAAGAGACAGAACTAACCCTCAGATCTAAAAATAGAAAGTGTATCACATGTAATCAATTAAATGTAAGACTGATAAATGACATCAGACAGATATAGATAAAAGGATATGCAAGATCTGAAAAATGAGAAGTCACAATGGAGGAAAACCAGAGAAGGGTCATGGAACAGGTATGTTTAAACTGGGTCTTGAAGACAGGTAGGAAATACACATGTTAGCCTGACTCTAATCCACATTAGGAGACAGAGTCACCATCTCTTCAATGTTGCTCTGATCAGAATCTTCTCCCAACAACATGACTCATCATTTTCCTCATGTGTTTCATCAATACCCTCTGATATTTGGCAGAAGGGAAAGAGCAGGTTATGTTTTAGGATGTGCTCTCGGGGCACCTGGGTGGCTCAGTGGTTGGGCATCTACCTTTGGCTCAGGTCGTGATCCCAGGGTCCTGCAATCAAGTCCTGCATCAGGCTCCCTGTGGGAAGGCTGCTTCTCCCTCTTCCTACCTCTCTGCCTCTCTCTGTGTCTCTCATGAATAAATAAATATAATTAAAAAAAAAAAAAAGATCTGCTCTCAAGTGTTCCCCACTCACTTAGGCAGCATAATTTAACTGAACTACTTCTAACAAATCTGAAGTGGAGATTTCAAAGCATTCAGGTCATTGGAAATTAATTCAAGGTCTATACATCTCCCTGAGTTGTTGGCCTATGAAGGCCCAGATTGTCAATGACTAGAATAAGAAAGTAGACTACCTTTCTATATTTTATTTCTTCTATGTGTGCCAGAGCTTTAATCCAAGTACTGAACCCCAGTCAGGGATTAATAGTGGTGAAAATTGTTGGTTAACTAGATTTGATGGAGCAGCCGACTGACACGGCTTAACTAGAGGCTTCATAATTCACTGGGAAAAATTCATTAGTCAACATTTTCCCTGACATTCCCTAATAGTCAAAGCACACTTCTATAGCCCTCTCCTACAATTAGTTTTCTCACTTGGGAAATTCTGGGATGAACAGGTTAAAAGAAAAGCAAATCCTTCACCCCATATTTCATCTACAAAAGTGGGCAGCAACATAATTTGGGGAAATTTCTTGAAGTTGTGAGGAAATTTATAGCAGAACAAAAGCCACCTGGGCCTATTATTTATTTTGCAAAGCAAAGTGAGACCTTTTTTAAAGAACTCATATTCAATTTTATTAAGCAATATTAAAAAGCAATAGAGCTTCCAGGACACACAGGAATATAGTGCACATATCATTTATATGCAGTTGTGCATAAATCATTCCTCTTTTTTTTTCAGATGAATAGAATCAGAACTTCATGGCACTTTCAAAAAACACCCACTTAACTCTCAAGAATAACCCTATGAAAAAAGGCTTATCAAATTCCCTAGACTAAAAATCAGGCCTAAATGAGAAGACTTTGCCATTATACAAACATTCTTCAACCCTTTGACTTAGTGGAGTGAATACCATTGCCATCATTATTACTTAAAATAAATAGAATTGTGATCACTTCCTAGGAAAAACAGTAAATAAACCGGCAGAGCCCATGAACATAAATAAAGCTAAAGTCTCGGTGTCTAAAAAAAACTTTTTTAAGTTCTTTGGCTAAAAAAACTCATAATCATCAGCCACTTTCTAAGAAGAGATAAAAGCAGCCTCTCAGCTCCCCAAATCAACTTTACTAATGGGCCAAACTGGAGGAAAAATACTGGGCAATGATTCAAAGACCTTGGCCCCAAGATACACTAAATACACCAGTTTATTAGTTGACATGTTGTTAGCTTCTTTTCCTCGGTTTCTTCACTTGAAAATAGGAATCAAATCTCATCCTAGAATTGTTCAAGCATCAAATCCAAGAATATACACAGAAGCATTCTCCGTAAACTCTAAATCTAAGGGGCCCCCATTACCACACTTCTATCAAGTTCTTATGACCTTGAGTTCTTAGATACTGACCCTCTTTCAGTTGACCCTGTGGATATTTACTTCTAGACCATCTTGGCATTGGCTTTCTGGCACTGTTGGGTACATCCGTACCCTATTCCTTGTTCTTCCCTGGTATAAAACTGAGTTGATCTCCACCAGTCACAAATACCTGTGAAACACATAAATGTTTCAAAAGTGCTCTGAGAGACTCAGAGCAAAAAGCTGACTGCAAATTCAAAGTTCCAGTAAGATTGTCATGACACTAAAGTATTACCACATCTCTCTGGAATTTGTAGGGCTTTTCTATCCTTAGGACACTAGCAGAATAAATTAGGTAAGGATTTGGGTGTTTGAAGGCCATTCCAGACAGCCGTCTAGGTGCACAGACTGGGGCCAAAGCTGGCTACAGAGCCTCAGTATTCCATAATGAGACTGCTGGATGAGGCCTTTTTTCCTACATGGTAATGAATAAATTATCTCAGGCTTCCCAACTGTTTTGAAGCTAGGCATATGACACTTAAACTTGGGGTAAGCAATTACTGAAAAACTGACAATCTGTGCCAACAAAAAAAGTTCAGAATATTCCCTTCTTCAGCCAGATACATTTAACTGTGTGGGAAGAAGAGGAACTAATCTATGTTTCAATTAGTTCCTGGTGACTCCAGCAAGCTTCGATGGATTAATCAAATTCTGGCTTTTGGGGGGAAGGATTTACTTAAAATCAAATTGATCTGTTGTTCTCATATTATCACTGGTAAATCTATATTTACTCTGCTTTAGGGCTTCTGAAGAGTAATAAATTGTCACCACTCCTGCAGTCTGCCTGAGTCTCAAGTCACACTTGAAATGAGTTTAATATTTAGAGCCCCTTTCAAAAGTACTGTTGCTTGCAGACACTCAGTCATAAACTTTCCAACAACAACAACAACAACAACAAAAAAAAAAACACCATGGTGGAGGCAAGATTTCATGAAGGCAGAGTCAGATTATAAATCTTTCTCTTGACTTTTAGGGACAAGAAAGACAGTTTTACTGAACAAAAGCAAAATTCAAATGCAAAAAAGGTGTGAGGTGAGCACAGTGTGGATTTACTCGCACGTGTGCCTGTTTGGTGTGTGTGTGTGTGTGTGTGTACATGCGTGGTAATGGGGTGGGGAGGGCATCCAGTAACTTCTGAAGTAATATTTCCATCCATTTTCATTCTTACCTAGTGGACCATTCTTTCCAGGCTCTGTCTTTCCTTTGATGGACACTGACAATGGCCTCCTTTGCTCAGAATACACTCTGCAGGTGTTGCTTGGAAAAGCACGCACATCACTCAGTCTCCTTATCATCTCCAGGGACTGTTTGTTCTTTGTCCCTCATGGGACAAAGGCTCTGATAAAACTTCAAGGCTCTGATGTTTAAATACAGATTTCTGCATTGAAAGAACATAGGTGTGGCTCTTCCTGCCAGGAGAGCTGGACTGCTAATTTGACACATCAAATGAGCCTTCTGGACTGTGAGGGGTTAACCCAGTCTGCCAGCCAAGCCAGGGGGAAAGGAGCTGACTCCCAGATGCCACTGCTAGCAAAATTAATCCTGGAGCTTAGCATCTGGATGTTTCACCTGCCAGGCATGCCCCAGTAGGTCTTTTTCATCACCGGGCCAGATTAAAAGAGAACGATGAGCAAAAGCAGTTCCGCACCACCAGTGACAAAAAGGAAGAGACGTCCTCCACTGAGAAGGAGCCTCCGACTGCCTCCAGGTACTAACGTCCTGCAAACAGTGTATGGGCGCATTGTGCTACATCCAGGTGCCACCTGAGCTGCCTGGCTACTGGAGAAAGGCTCAGGAACGTCAGAAGCCACAGGGTAGGGCAGACTGAGTAAGTCCAAGCTACCTTCGGGGTGCCACCTGTCAAGTTTTCACCTGAGCAGACAGGATTTCTAAGTATGTTCTTTGGTTCCAGGCTTCTGGTAACATTTGTCAGCTACTTCCACCCCTAGCCTTTTTATCCGCTGCCTTGTTTGTTTTGCACCTAACAAGAAACCAAACTTTCCCAAATCCATGTGTCCTCTGAGCCTCTTGTCTTAAGAAATTTCTTAAGCTCCAAACTTCTCTTGTCTTCATAGGTGTTTTCTATATTTTAAAAAATCTAGTACTTTTAATATGTTGCTTTAAACATTACAAGTACAATTACAGTATCCAAGAATTGGCCAGTGCTGGAAAACCAGTACATTGCACCCATCCAGACAAACTCAGTGGCAGAACTGAAGGCTAAAAAGGCAAGAAGGAGGGCCAACAGGACAGACCTGATTTGCAGGGCAAGAACCTCAAAGAAATAATGAGGTCCCAGGAGAGGTGGAGCTCTGATGTAGGGAATTGAATCCTTTACGAAAGCTTTCATAAGATGTATTTTTCTTTCCACTGCCAGATAAAGGTCCATGTCAGGTAGAGGGGAAGAAAGAAGGTAAGGAGTGGAGGAAGCATTTGATGAAAAATGGAGGGGGAATGGTTCAGGGCTTTGCTTGGTAAGGTTTCCTTCAAAAGTTCCATGAGCAGTATAAACCCTAAAAGTGTCTGAGAATTAAAGAATAAGCCAGGATGGAGACATGCATTTCCAGAAGTCATTATCGGGCACGATATTTTTTCCATTTAGCAGACACAGCTAAAAGTGGGTAGCAAAGTGGGACCTTATAAATTAGATCTCTGAATATGAAGCCACATTTTCTAAGTTTATGGGTTAATATTTTTACAAATGGAATATCTAAATATAATGTAAATTCCTTGAAATTTCTGTGTGTCCTCTGAAAAAGAACAGCTGGCAGGCCAAATCTCAAGTTTTAGGTTCGTGTCCTCCTAGCAAGATAAAATAATTATTTCTAAATGTGAATGTCAAAATGCTTATGGCTGGCTGAATCTAAGCATGGTTAGTTGACTCTTTTATAGAGGTGACTTCCTTAAAAAACAACCTATTCTATAAGGAAATGACATCTTCCTCAACTCCGTCCCTCCTGCTCATTACTGTGTGTGATTCTCTTATTATTTTGGAAACTACGTATCCCAGTTTTCCTAGGACTGTTATTCTTCTTACCCCAGTGAAATTACTTACAGCACCAACATTTTATTCTAATAAATGTCCTGGTCTGGATGATAAATTATATTGTCTTCCTACTTAGAAAGGACTAGAACATCCTTATGTACATAGGTTGAGGCCATAGGGTCAGGACACCAAGGGCTGGTTAGAGCAGCAATCCTAGGGTGAGGCATGGACTCCAGCATAGGGCCCAGAGAGAGACCCCAAACTGAACACAAATGGAACTAGCATGCCACTGTCCCATGGCTGCGACTGTATCAATTCTCATTTATAAAGTCTGGTTAAACAATTCAGAGTCCTCTCAACTAAGCTATGCTCACTTTGGGGTCTGAACAGAAAGAGGAAAAAACACCCTGAAGTGAGAGCTAAGACAACAGAGTCCAGTGGGAAATCACCAGGGAGGAAAGGATCTAGAGTCAGACTATTAGATCCTGCAGCTCTTTCACTATGAACACACTTCCCTGTCGGTCTAATAGAACATCTGGCATTTGTTTTGTTAGAGGAAGGGGTAAGTTGTCTCCTTTTGTACCAAAAAGGAAACCACACGCTCAAGAGAGAAAGAATGTTTGGGCATTTTATAAAAAGATAACTTTTCTCCCTCATTATACTCAAGAATGCCTAGATTTTTTAAAACTGCAGTAAAGGAAGGAAACAAAAACATACTATAAAGGAAACTTGCCATTTAACACTAATGAGATGAGCAGCAAGTGCAATAAGTGTAAAATAATACAATAAGCATACACTAATTTAAATAATGAAGGTCACAGTAAATGAGAAGAGATAAACAAGAATAATTATAGGATATTAACATTACTTATATACATGCGGTTGTGAAAATCTCAATTTAACTATTTCTTTCTGGGTTTTGTGGAATTAATCTGAAAATCGAGGAGAAATAAGTTCAAGAAATAAGCTCACATTCTAGTCATTTAAAAGCACGCTGACAAGCCCTGAATGCACTCACCTAGTGAACAAATATGTATATTAGTGACACAATGCACCCTTCTTCACATGCCGATCAAACAAATACCATCAGGGATGTTTAAACCTCATGAAGCATAAAGCATACATGTGTTCATAAACACTTAACACTGCAATGTTAAAACATACAAAGTTTTCTCAGACTCTTTATTTTATTTGATCTTCCAGATGGAATGGTTCACAGGTGAACAAAACCAAATTCAGGGAGGGTGAGTCACTTAAAAATCAGAGAGTTAGGTAAGTGACAGAGTTGAGGTTTAAACCGATAGGTTCCTAACCAAGGTTTCTTTGGCAATAGTTCTACTTCTTACAGGATTAGCTGCACATAGGACAGTATATGACACAAGATTTCAATATGGCAGGAGGCAGAAGAATAAATGAAACAAGGATTCTAGTCACAGATCATGTTAATTTAGACAAAGCTCTTGAGTTTCTACTTCCCCCTCCGTGAAACAAATTAAATAGTCCTAAGACTTCATGACTTAATCTTCCGCATAGTATCCCACAATGAAGCACTCTTGAAAACTCAAAAAATGCTAAGTTTTATTCCCATAAGAAACTAGAAATAACTAGTGACTCCAACAATAACTGGAATTAAGTCACTTTTCTGAAGAAAAATGCCAGGTTGGGGGCAGGAGGTATGTGGCAGATGCCTGTACTGCTATGGCTGTAAGAATTGGTAAAATATTGCAATATTTCTCAGCTGTTTGATAAGTTGCCACTTGCTCTAGTCCCTTGAGTACCCCAGCCCCATACCTAGGGTCTCCTAATCTCCCCAAGAGTCAGAAACTAAAGGATTAACCCTGCCCGGCTTCAGGGCTAAGGCCAGTAGCAATGAGGCTCACTAGCACTTGAGCTCTGTCCCTGTCTCAGAGACATTTCTAAGCAATAAAGGGAAGACTCCAGCTATGTGTTTGCAGCTTGCTTTCTGATGTAGTCAGCAAAATAGATGTTTAAACATGCTACTCTTAAATGTTAATAGTAACTTCTAAAATACTACTTTCCAAGGGGGGGAGGGGAAGTTCTTCCAAATTGTTAAGGGGAAAAAAAAAAGGAAAAAGAGAAAGAAAACTCATTTCATTTGATAAAAAAAGCAAACAAAGAATAGTCTTTAAAAAGGCAAAACATACAACCAACAAACTATAGAAATCACCAAATATGATAAAATGATATCAAACATAACATCATATTAAACACCTCTGCTAAAAGATAACCTTTAAACTTGTCTGTATAACAAAAGCGAGCCTCCTTAAAGCAAAATAACAAAGAAATAGTAAAAGTAAATATTTGGACAAAATACAGCAATTAAACCCAAGGGGAAAAAATGCCAAATTATATTAATAACAGAAAAATAGTCTTCAACAAAAATGAAATATGCAATCTTATTTTTGTATGGAGATGTAATCTTTAATGATACTGGCGTCAAGCAATTGTACTTTATTTTTTTTTAAGATTTTATTTATTTATTCATGATAGATACAGAGTGAAAGAGAGAGAGAGGCAGGGACACAGGCAGAGGGAGAAGCAGGCTCCATGCTGGAAGCCCGATGTGGACTCGATCCCAGGACTCCAGGATCACGCCCTGGGCTGAAGGCCGTGCTAAACCGCTGAGCCACCCAGGCTGCCCGCAATTGTACTTTATAATATAAAATACAGGAAGCAAATACTGTTAAGAATACAATAAGCAATAACAGAAGCACACAGGAAGTACAGATTTTGATACAACATTCATAGGCTTTAATAAGTAAATAATATTAAAAATGATATAAAACCCTAAAAACAATTTTATTTAACATATTTATATTGAACTCAGAAAACAGAAATAATGCACTTTTTTCCTCAAGTGTCCATGGAACTTTTACAAGAGCAGTTCATATGAGACCATGAAAAAAAGTATAGGGGCAGTGGGGTGGCTCAGTAAGTTTAAGCATCTGACTTGGGCTCAGGTCATGATCTCAGAATCCTGGGATCAAGCCCTGCATTGGGCTCCCCACTCAGCAGGGAGTCTGCTTGTCCCTCTGCCCTTCCCCCTGCTCATGCATGCATGTATCCTCCCTCTTTCTCCCCCGCTAAATAAATAAAATCTTTTAAAATATATATATATATATTATATATATATATATTTATATATATTTATATAAAAAATTATTTATATAAATAAATATATAAATATTTATATATATTTATATATATATAAAATATATATATTTTTGAAGTTTTAATTTATATATATATATATTAAAACTTCAAAAATTCCATGGTATATATTCTTTGAAACCAATTCAAAAACAATAATAGTGACAACCCTACAAATTAATATCAAAGAGTCAAACAAAAAATATCAAATGTTTAAAATATTAACCTCATAAACAACTTATGATAAAAAATAACAATTACAGAAAAATATTAAAGTAGCACTAATGATTTTATACATACCAAACACCTGGGAAGTGGCCAAAGTTACTCAAAACTAGTCTTAATCTAAAATGCTTTTATTGGGATCCCTGGGTGGCGCAGCGGTTTGGCGCCTGCCTTTGGCCCAGGGCGTGATCCTAGAGACCCGGGATCGAATCCCACGTCGGGCTCCTGGTGCATGGAGCCTGCTTCTCCCTCTGCCTGTGTCTCTGCCTCTCTCTCTCTCTCTGTGACTATCATAAATAAATAAAAATTAAAATAAATAAAATGCTTTTATTATTAAAAAAGAAGAAGAAGAAAAATTATGGATTCAATGAAGTTACAAACGATAGTAAAAAGAGGTCCCGAGGATCTTTCACCCAGTTTTCCTCGATGGTCATGTTGTCCAAAGTTATAGAACAAACATCAAAACCAGAAAATTACATTGAGACAATGCATATGTGTAGTTGTATTGTTACACCATCACATGTGTAGATTTGTGTAACTGCTACAACACAAAGATACAGAATTATTCCATTATCACAATGATCTCCCTCCTTGTACTTCTTTATAGTCACACCCATTCCCCTTTCTTCCACCATCTCTCACCCCTGGCAACCACTAATCTGTTTTCCATCTCTATAATTTGGTTATTCTGAGAATGTTATATAATCACGCAGTAGGTTGACTTTTTTCACTCAGCATAATTATCTCAAGATCTATCCAGATTGTGATATATATCAACAGTCTATTCCTTTTTGTTGTTGGGTCCTATTTCATGTATAGATATACCAGAGTCTGTTTAGTCATTTACTTATTGAAGAACATTTTGATTGTTTCCATTTTTTGCTATTATGAATAAATATGAACATTTGTCTACAAAATGGGAGAATATGTTAACTAAATCTTTAACACAAACTGGAAAGGAGGTACAACCCAGCAATTTTAAGAAGAGTAGAAGAAACTAATTCTTTGTTAAATGTCCAAATTTCAATTTAAGATAAAAATTGAAAAGTACAATTATTTAATCTAAGAAATAGTTCTTTGAAAATAAACCACTCAAAATAACTATTCTCAAAAAAATAATAATTTAAAATAAAATCCTAATACACAAATTTGGAATGAAAAAGCATATACAGTACAGTACAGTACAGAGGTGATTAAAAATAATACCTGTATTAGCCTATGCTAAAGCTTTAAAAATATCAACATACTATACATTTTTTCATAGGAAATGTAGTTAATTAAATTGACCCAGAAGAGATAGAAATCATGTGAAGAATTTAAAAGTTAGTGAATTATGTGGGCAAAAATGAGCCAAATTAAAACAAGGTATCATACTGCATAAATCCCTCTATATAAAATAAAAGTACATGACTAGCTTTACAGCTTATTTTATAATTTTTTGCATAATCTTAATGCCTAAATCTAAAAATAGGCAAAATAGGAATTCAGGCCAACCTCATACATATGTGTGTGTATATAAACATATATATCTATATATATAGATAAATATGGACCATATATGTCTATATATGTATATATAGATATGCATTTGAAAATTTTAAGTAAAATCTGTAAAAATCTATTACAACATTATATTTTTAAAATTTGTCACCATGACTGCAAGATTTATTCTTATAATACAATAACAGCTTATTTTATATTAAGAAGTTTGTTAAGATGTCAAATAGTAATTGAAAAGAAAAAATTTCATCAGTACATATGAAAAAGAATTTGCTAAAATTCTACATATACCCCAACATATTAATGAAGAAAATCTCCAAAAGATCACAGCAAGAATTTCAGAAGTCGCTCATAAATTTGCTATATTGTATCCCTATATATACAGCCATATCATGAACTGAGACCCAGCTGACAGCTCCAGCTCCTCCATCAACTGAGTTTACCTTATTCAAACCAGAATCTTCATCTATCTTCATGTAAAAACCTGTCCTTTAGAAAGCTTACTGTGGTAACACTGTGCTTAGCTGCCTAGATTCTCCCTTCAAGGAAGAACCTGTTGCTCAGATACTAAGAGTGCTACCAGCAGAGAGCCTTTGGCTCTCAGCCTCTAGGGATTATCTCAGATGCAGAAAACTGCTTCACCAAGGTCACACCTTTTCTGAGGTGCTGGACATCCTAACCCAACTAAGGACAACACTGAAAGACTGTTTTTGCTCTAGAGCTTCTTTGGGATCAACAGAGGATACCATTAGGACTGTATTGAAGCTCAATCTCTTTCTCTACCCAATCCTACTTTTTTTTTCCCTTTCATGTCAAGGTGTTCATCTAAAAGGTGCTCCTTGACAAACATCCGAGCAAATTCCATCCCAGAGTCTGCTTCCTAAGGAACCCAACCTATAATACTATGACATAATAATGTTATCTTATTCAGTATCTAGCCCCAATATTTGTGCCAGGCATTATCTCTTAGTGCAGGGACTTAAAAAAGTGTCAGGAACACATCCCTGTGTTGCCACCTGAGGGCTAGAGATTCATCTTTGCTCTACTTCTGATAGAAAAAGAAACTGAGCCTCAATTTCTCATCTGTAAGATGTGGAAATCTCAGGGATTCCTAAGCCCTTTCTGATTCTAAAAATGCCCAATGATAATTTATTCAAACATATATGTTAGATTTAAGATTTTAGTATCCATACATTCATTTAAATAACTTCCTAATAATGTAATAATGTAATCACTCAGTAAAAATAAATTGTTGGAGTGTTTGAGGGTAAAGCTAGAATAGTTACTCAGGGAGCCAAAATTAGGAGAGGTAATGAACATTATATTCATTCATTTATGTACCAACTTTTTTATTCATCAACCACTTATTGAGCAATTACTATGTGCCAAGCATTGTGATATGTTCTAAAATTGGTAAAATGTGGCCCCTGACCTTGAGAAGCTCACAATTTAATGGAAAAAAAAATGATACCTAAAATAATGTAAGAATAATCCACTAAGATAAAGTCAGCAATAAAATGCAATAAGTTCTGTTAGACCATAGAGGAGTGCATTTAACTCTACCTGAGGAGCACAGGAATGGCTCCCCAGAGGAGTTGACAGTAGAAAATGAAAGCTATCCAGAAAGAGGAGGCAACGTACATAAAGACACAATCTCAACAATCAATATGGTGTTTGGAGAGCATAGGGCATGGTCAAGGCATTCAGAAAGGGTTAGCAAATCCATTTGAGGATCCTGTAGAACAGTAGTAGCTGTGTTTCCTAGAGCCACCCTCTGTGCCTCTCATGTCCTGAAGATTATGATTCTCTGGATGTAGATTGTGGCCCAGAAATCAGCAGGCCAAGTTGATTAGATTGATTTGCAGATGAGGTCTACAAATTATACTTTAAGAAGCACTGGAGGTGCCAATACATTCCAGTATGCCTGGGACAATCTCACTTCTCACGTATTATCCCAGGATAACTAGATGATTTGACCATTCACTCTCAGAAGTGTACTTGTTTCGGTAATAAATTATTACTACTCTGATTCCAGTCACACATGGGTTTTGTGAAGGTGCTTAAGGGACCACAGAAAAGGGTAATGGGTAAAAGATGGCTTAAGGAGGAGAGACTCTGATCCTTCACCTGACACAACTTGATCAATGTTATTCAGTGGGCTTCTGCTAGAGATTGATTCTGAAAAACAAGTTCTGAATCAAATAAAAATGAAAAATCATTGAATGGTTTTTAAACATGCAATGACATGCTCGAGATGGATAGATGACCTTGATAGAGAGGTGGATCATAGATCACCAAGGTCTACACCTTGGAACTTGTGTAGACTATGAAGTAGAATTGGGTGATCCAAATAGGAAACTGTTCAGCTGTCCAGTGGGGGAATGATGGAGGCCCTAAATAAAATAATAAGATAAGGGGAAATACTTTGAAAAATTTCAAAGCTGGTATGACTTGCTAATCAATTTTCAGGAGTGAGGTGAAAGATGTGGGTGAGTTATGGATAGCTCCCATGTGGACGTACTAAAGAAGAGACCCCAGAATACATCGCATGAATGCTCTATTATTTAACAGCTTAGGAAAATCTTCTGCAAAGGGCAAAGAGGATTTAGTGAGAAAGGCCAAATCTCTTGCCTACATATACAATAATGACAGCATTTATTCCACTTATAAAAATGTTCTTTTACATTAAACTTTACTAAGCATTTTTAGATAGACTATACCCCCAAAAAATAAAATTATAATGCTGAGATTCAGAATCATAATGAAGTAAAAATCTACTAGTGTTGTATCTAAGTGTGTAATCATAAGGCTAAACTGGGATGAAGTCAGGATTTGGGGAACTAAAGATTATAAAATTTTGAGGGTTGTCTTCTACAAAAGAGTACCAAATCAGGTATAAAAAAATAATTTTTTTACTCAGGAAAAGAAAAATATATAAATTTTAAGTTTTAAGAATATGAAAATATCACAAACAAAACTTAGCAAATATATTTATTAATTACCTGCTCAATATCTCCCCACAATACTTTTCTCATATAATTGGCTATATCTTCTTTAATCAGCTCTTCATAAGACATGATTTTATATGATTTTCTATAGCAGGATTTCTCAGGCTCTGCAATCTTTGCACTATTGACATTGCAAACCGGGTAGTTCTTCTTTAGGAGTAGGTGGAGGGAAGAGATGAGACAAGCTGCCCTATGAATTATAGGAATTTTTGCAGCATCTCTGGCCTCTACCTACTAGATTCCAGTAGAATCCCCGCAGTTTTGACCATGAAAAATGTCTCCGGACATCATCAAATATTCCCTGTAAGGACAAATATCATACCCAATTGAAAAATCTCTGTTCTCTAGAAGGAAGGGAAAGATAATGCCTTAGTCAACTCAGGCTGCCATAACAAAATATTTTAGACTGGGTGGGTTAAACAGCAAAAATGTTCTCACAGTTCTGTAGGCTGGAAAACCCCAAAGCAAGGTTCTTACAGGATCTGGTTTCTGGTGAGAGCCCTTTCTCTGGCTTGCAGATAGCTGCCTTCTCATTGTGTCCTTACATGGCAGGGTGGCAGGAAGGGAAAATAGAGAAGAGCAAGCTCTGTGATATCTCCTTTTATAGGACACAAATCCTATCAACCCATTATTATGACCTCATTTTTATGTTAATTGCCTTTCTGTAGGTCCCATCTCCAAACACAGTCATATAGAGGATTAGGGCTTCAACATATGAAGTTTGGGGACAACACAATTCAATAGAAAGCAGATAATAATTAAGTCTTTTCTCTGCTATGGTTGGGGAAAAAAATAGTATTTGGAGAAAGTTTCTATAAGCTTCACAACTCTTTTCATAATATGTAAATTTTATAATGATTATCAAATTTGAGAAAATATCAAGTTTCTTTCATAAATAGCCTATAAAATTTTAGGACATTTCAAATTTTCTGGAACAATGATTAATCTCACATGCTTCTTGAATTAATGATGCTTGTTTACCAGTTCATCACAGATGTCCTCATTATCATAGTATATTATGAGTTTTATGTTTCTGTTGTCAATGTCACATCAGCAAGAAATTAATAAGAAATATGCATACATCTAGTTTGGGCAAAGCTATTTCAGACAGAGAAAAGAGCGTAAGCAAAAGTTTGCCCTATCAATGATAAAATCTATTTCAGTAAAGTGTGGTATATAGGCAGGGCAGTAGTGGATGAGAACATTGGGAAAAAATACTCTGGAATCAGGAGGGGAGATGGGAAATATTGTCAAGTGCTAGCAAGTAATTAAAAATAGATGACCACGATCTGAAGTTTAGGTTAAGGAATCAAAGATTGGTTGATGGACCACTAGGCACATAAAAGGCAATATAGTGTGGTATGAAGATCATTAGCAACAGGGTCAGTAGGCAAAATTCAGTTTAACAAAGATCTGACACAAGGCCTCCTGTGAAACCTTTAACTGTGTCAGTTCGTGTCCTCTGAGGCAGACACCAGATTGGAATTAGATGTACAAGAGATTTCTTGAGGGAGAATGCCCATGGAAGATAAAAAAGAGAAAGAACAGAAGATAGAGAGAACCTTGCAAATGTGATAAGGAAAAAAGAGAAGGAAGGAGAATTGGGTAGAAGACCATATAGTTGCAGTATGGCTCTGAGAAGTTTGAGGTTCCAGGGCAAAGACTGCCCATTCCATAATGGGCAGGAATGGTCTGGCTCTAGAACTCTGATCACACGGAGTCACTGACTAAAAGTAACCTATGGAGAGCATGGTCTTGGTGTGATGTCGAAGGTACAGTGGCTGGAGGAAGTATGACATGTTTTCTTGAAGGGACAAGGGAGCTGTGGACCTTCAGGGCTGCCCACTGGCCATGGCTTACTCACGGAAGGAATTTCCATGCACATAAATCCATGCTAATAAACCCAAACTAAATGTATCTCACTCACATTCTCCTTAGCCAGACCAAATGCCACCATTGCTATTCACCAGGCATGGGTAGAAACATGACAGATTGGAAGTGAAAAGACATGATAACATGTTATCACTGGTTACAGTTAAAATATCTAACTTTTGCAAATTTACAAAATCACATGCCTATGTGAACACATTGCTGAAGTCCCTGCCAGGACATCAGAAGGGGCTTGCAAATGAAGACCTGGAAACTTAAGACTCTCTAGCTTCACATAAATCTCCTTCTGTTTCTAGAGGTGGTGGTGATTCTTTTATTGGACATGCACTAGCATTGAGACCTAATCCCACTTCTAAATCCCCAAAGCTCTCAGATAACTAAAACTAGCATAGAATGAGTACATCTTGAAAAACAGAAGAGCTACCCCCCTTCTAGAATACAAAATCACCAAGTTCAGTTGAGCCAGGGAGCTCTCATGTTTCACCTTGGGCCACAGGTCAAAATCTAAGGGTTCAGTTCAAGTACCAAGGGCAGGTGCCTATACAGTGAGGAAGTTCAAGGTGGGGACAGCTCTCAATATGATGTATAGGAGAGCTCCAGATAAGGGAAGTCCACATAGGACTGTAAAACAAAAATGAAAATAAAAATAAAAAGATCAAAAGTGGGATTCAAACCAGGTTAAAGAGCTGCTGGGATCTAAAAAAATGAACAAGAGCCCTAGTCAACAGTTAGAAGTAGCCTCTAGACTTAGGGGCAAGGGTAGAGGATGGAGGAGAACACCAGGAAGCCAGACCTCCTTACCAGCAAACTGACTTTATTGGAGCATCACAAGGGTTAGGCAAACTACATTGTGAATTCACTAGGCCAGATGTCATTGGCGAGGAAGGAGCTGCTGAAACATTACCAGGTACTCCCTTTTGCCTTAGGAATTGAGCAAAGGAAGACAGGCCTTTATTACCCATACCTACGCAGAGCAGGGGAAAGAAGACAGGTAATGAATGGGGAATTACATCCATGCTGGGCATCCAAGCCTCAGAGCTCTAAATGTCCTAATCACCACCTCCAAGCTGTCAAGATACTAATAAAAGGAAAGCCTAGCCAAGATGAGACCCTGAGAGACACAGAAAAAGAGTTGCCAGAGGAGAATAAAAGCAGCAATCGTGCATGTGTGCACTAACACATGCCCTTTACTGGTACAAAATGAGATGCAAGCAAGTCAGAAAATAATCCTGGAGGAGAGATCAAGAGAAAAATCAAAATAATGAGAGAAATGGCAAAAAGAGACCTAGGGAGGGTCACAGACAAGTGGCCCTTTGCAATTGCATCATTTGTATAAAATCCAGGCATAAGCAGCAAAACCGGCACATCTTTAAGTCTAAAAATCTCTTTCTTAGACTGAGTTCATTTGTGTCCCAGGATTCTGGTTATTGGTCTCATGTTACCCCTAAAAAATAATTTAGGACCTATGAGTGGGCAGAAGGAATTAAAGATCCTCTCTAGCTATAAATTATTTATCACCTTATTCCACTCTCTCTTTACCTTCATTGGGATGCTTCCAAATTGACAAAGAAACCTATTTACTGTTAATTGATTACCACTCTAAATTCATTGAGATTGCAGCAGTAACAAGCATCTCAAGTAGTTCAGCTGAGATTAGCTGTATCACATCACAGAAAAGGAGGTGAGATGCAGCTACCGAAGGTTCTCCTCACTGACAGTGGACTTCCAATTTCAAGTGCACGTGCTTCGGAATTCAATATAACAGTCTTAGTTTGTCTGAAGACAAGCTAAAGTACCCAGCTTCATCTTTGCAGCACAAATGATGGTCAATGGGAATTAAGTCAAGAGGAAAAAAAAAAAAAGAATTACTGGTTCTATTACATGTTAAAACTTACTAAAAATAGATGAAAAATCCTTGATAACATATATGTTGATAGCATTACAAAGGGTTTTCATTTTTATTCAGTTCTAGCTCCCCAAATATAATAAGCATTAAATTCTAAAGCAAATAAATGTAGCAAAATCTAGTGTTGCATAGGATAAGGAAATATTCTACACAAAGAAAATGTGCTCTAAGGAGATGTATTTTATTTCACAGTATTTTTCCAGATATGACTTGTTCATATTATCTATTCAATATTAACGTTTTTACTGTTGAAATCGCTGTTCTCCAAAATTGAGAGTATTTTTTGTCAAAGCTATGGCTGATTATGACAAAGGCAGAGGTCAGGGGGACAGGAACAATCAAAGAAAAAAATAGTTAAAATTAATATACATAAGAACTTGGACCCAATATACAAGAATGACAACTTCTATCACAAATATTAACATCAACTTATTCACTAAACAAATATGAATTGAATTCCTGGATCAAGCCACGCATGATTCTAATGGTAAGCAAATCTGAGCAAAAGCTCCTGTCTTCATGGACCATACATGCAAAGCAGGATGGAGGGTGTTGTTAGAAAAACAGTAAACAAATTTATACAGTGTTAAGCGGTGATCAACACTGTGGAGGAAAGGGAGCTGAGGTAAGGGGACAGTGTTGCCTTCTTATAATGAATGGTCAAGAAAGACTTTCTGACAAGCTTATATTTTAGAATTTCTTTGATTTATTTGAAAGAGAGAGAATATGAGCAAAGGGAGGGACAAGGAAGAGGGAAAGAGTGTCAGGCCGACTCCACATGGAGAGGAGCCTAATGCAGAGCTCAATCTCACCATCCTGAGATCATGACCTGAGCCAAAACCAAGAGTCAGAGGCTCAACGGACTGAGCCACCCAGGCATACCATACCCAAGGTGATATTTAGCAGAAATGTCAATAAAGTATAGAAAGAAGTTATTTGTCCATCTGGGAAAAGAGAATTCCATGCAGAAAGATTAGCAGGTAGAAAAGCCCTGAGATGGCAGTTTGTCAGCATATTTGAGGAACTAAAAGGTGGTCAGTGTGCTGGAGCAAAGAGGGTGTGAGAGAAAAGTCAGTCATGGTGTCAAACTTCAGATTAAGCAGGGTGCTGGCAACCACTGTCCAGACTTTACCTCTCCCTTTGTGAATGGACCAGGCTAGCTCAAGAGAATGGGAACAAGGGGATTGGGAAGAGAAAGGCAGGTGTACTTAGGAGGTTATGGGAGTAGCCCAGGCAAAAGATGTTGGGAGATATCAATGGAGGATGTAGCAGTTCAAAGACAGGACTGACATACTTCTGGGTGTCTACTTCCATAGAGAAGGAGGAGTCAAGGATGGCTGAGGTTCATGTCCTGGAGTTGCGACCTGTGAAGAAGGGATGACTATAGGGGAAATGTGGCAGATCTGAGGCAAGGAAATTGAGTTCTATTTTGATCTTATCAAAACTGAGATGATGATTAACTATCCAAGGGGAGATGTGCATGTATGTGTGTCTTGCACCAGTCATATCACTGCCAAAAATCACTGTTGCTGCCAGTAAGGATTGAATCATGGATTAAATAAGAAAGAAAGGAAAGAGAAAAAGAAAGAAAGAAAAGAAAGAAAAGAAAGAAAAAAAGAAAGTCAGAGGAGGAAATGCCCAAGGCATCAGAGAAACACTGAAAGACTATTGACCTGAAATAGTGATATGCCAAAATGCCACCAGCTGAATGATCTCAGGGTGTCAAACAATTTTTAAGGATGCAGAAGTCTCTCCTCTCTAGAATAAGGATGTATAAGCAAAGCCCACTCAGCCCTTCTAAGTTCAAAGAGGATATAAATCCCCCCAAACCATTCCTCTCAAATAGAGTCCTCCTGTCCACCCCAGGAAAAAAACATTATTTTGTGCATGACAAGTTTCCTCCTTCGGGAATTGGACTTGTGTTGGGGCCTATCTTTTTCAGAGGCTGCGCACTATAGAGGGAGAAATGTGTCAGCATCGGGCTCAGCACATTCCAATCCCAGCTCTTCTGGCAGGTGCTCAGTAACCTTGCTCAGATCTCCCAAAGTCTGCCCAAGTGTCCTTGTTTATAAAAGAAGCCAAGTAATACTGTGCTCCCAAAGTGGCTGCAAAGATATAAATATTAAAGTATTGAACACCATGTAATATGGTGTATGATGAGGTGGGATTTAGACTCTACCGTATGACTTGGAATACACCGTAATATTTCATTCCATCCTTCCTTTCTCCTATCTCTCCACTCCGCAGCTTGAGGGGAGCTGGACGAGAACCAAGCCCTTTAGTGTCAGGTTGATTAGTCATGTAGCTGAATGAGTGAGAGCTCTCAATGATATGAATTAATTTACGCAGTGGGGAGGCCAAGAGAACTACGTTTTTAGCATCTACTATACGCAAGGTATTTTGTAAATGTTGCTCAAATTAATCTCCATAACAAACATACAAGGTAAATATTTTCATCCTATTTTATAAATAAGGAATCGGAGGCTCCGAAAGGTTAAGTAATTCAAGTGATTCACACAAGATCATGCAACCGTAATTGTTTCTCAGCCACGCTTGATCCTGCAAACTCTTTCACTCCCTTGCTGCTGCTTCCCACCCTCGCTGGGGGCCTGGTGCTGTTTTGAAACATGATGGCGGGACCAGGTCTCCAGACTAAGAATAGCCTGTGAACATGACCTGTCTAGACTTTTGCCTGTCTGTGCCTCTCTCTTCTCTGAGTCCCACCTGCCACTGTGCTCTGTCTGTACTTCAGTTTTTATGATCAAAGCCCTTCTTTAAATCAATGTTATTCCTGATCAGTCATCTAAGCATGTCTGCAGCCGGCAGCCTGGTCTGCAAATCTAGCCAGCGATCTCCTTTGACTACTGTTATTCAACTTTGTAGAAGCCCAGAAGTCATCTTTAAGTTTTCCGCCTAAGTCACTGCCAGCGTCCAATCCATCATCAAGTGCTGTTGTTTCTATGGCTAAAATATCTTTGGAATATTCCCATTTCTATGACCATCATCCTACTTGTGGTCACCAATCACCTGTCACCTGGATTTCTCCCCATTTTTCTCTTTTCTCCCAATCCCAATCTATTCATTACTTAAAAAAGTAAGATTTTTCAAGTGGAAACTAATGATGAACAAGGCTTTCCCTTAAAACAACTTCCTTAGCCTCTCCCTGTTCATCCAATAACATCCTTACCCTTTTCAGGAAGGTACACTTACCTATAAGCTGGCATGAACTGGCTCTTGCTCTCACCTTTAGCCTCCATGCACCAGTGGCATCCTTTCACTTCCAGGAGAGACAAAGCTCCTTCCTCTCTGGGATATCACACTCCCTCCCCTCCTCACATGCTCTGCTCCTTGTCATCCTTCCAGTTTCTATGTACACGTTACCTCTCTGTCTCTATACTCATTTCCGTTGCTTTCTAACAATTCCAGTTTGTAGCTGCATCTAGTTGACTGCCAAGAAAAAGAAGAGCCTTCCAGGCAGAGGTAAGAGCAGCTGCAAACATGTGCAAGGGTTCTGATCAGAGGTAAGAGAGAGCTCTGTATATTCAAAAAAACTGAAAACAAACATTTTAAAGAGAGTCTTTGTGTCTCCCTGCAAGACACTTATTCACTTAGTTTGATAAAAACAGAGCCCAATACAGAAGAGTCACCTAGTACACATGCAGGACACGACTTATCACCTTTGAAATCAAGTATAACAGTCGCTTTAAACTGAATAAATATTAATCAGTAATGTCTAATCTCTTTTTCTCAACAGTATAGAAAATATGTGGTGTTCTCTGCAGAAACTTGTATCTAACTACCTCATATACAGATGGTTTATTTGTAGTCACTGGTGCTTATCTGTGCATAATTTTGTTATCTTGGTTCAGACTTAACTTCCATTTAATGAATCCATGACTCATTTTTTTTCTCTCTGCTGTGCCCCTCCCTAAGCTTTGTTCTCCACAGGCTGTGGGTTGATCTGAAATGTCACATGGTCTCATCTTGACTGACATGTCACTCACAAAAATAAGTATCTTGGCATTTCTTTGTCTGAGCTGCTCTCTTGACAAAGGCCTTATGGATATTTTATAAATATTTACTGATGGTGTGATAAAAAATAGGATCTAATAAATCTGACTCTTTCTTTAATGAAATTTATTTCAGAAGTCTCCATTTACTCATCCTAAAATTGTTATTTGTACAATATTTGCATTAATTTTCAAAAATCCCAGGTAAGGACTTATAATAAAGTGGTGAGTATTTGGGGCACCTGGTGGCTCAATCAGTTAAATATATGACTATTGATTTCAGCTCAGGTCATGATCTTAGGGTCCAGGGATCCAGCCCCAAGTTGGATCCTACGTAGGGCTCCACACAGCACAGAATCTGCTTGAGATTCCCTTTCTCTCTCTCTCTCTCTCTCCAACTGCCCCTCACCCTGTGGGAGCATTCTCTCTCTCTCACTGTCTCTAAATAAACAAACTAACTAATTAATAAAATCTTCAAATATAAATGAAGTAGTGAGCAGTATATTTAAAAATTATGCTCAGTTAAGAATAAATCCATGTGAATATTAAATAATAGTTTATTGGATACCTATTTAATATCTATTGAAACCTATTTAATATTTATATTTATGTTAAATTATATCACATATATCCAATAGAGATGATACTATTATCCAAATTTTACCAAAGAGAGAACTTAGGCTCACTGAGATCAAGAAGATAATTTCAATTGCATACGGCTAGTAACTGGCAGAGCCAAAACTGGAATCACAAACCGGAGCCAATTTAATGAATGACAATCTTAGTTTTTCAGTTGTGTTTATGGGACTAGAATATAAGTAAAGATACGTAGTTCTTTGAGTGATCAGATTCATCACCCTCTGTGGTACCAATGCTGCGGAAAAAAACATCTCCCAAGATCTCAGTCGCTTATAGCAATAAGCACTGGTTTCCTTTCATTCATGGTTCTGTTTGCCAACTGCAGTTTTGTTGATCTTGTCTGGTCTCACTTTGATTCTCTGTGCCTGATGGGACTCCAACTGCAGGTCAAATTCAGGTCTGTTCTATTTTTTTCATCGTTCTGAGGCAAGAACTACCTGGGACAGGCAGCAGAAGCACAAGACACTAAACCAAATGGCAACAAATGGAAACACATTTAAAGCTTTGGCTTACTTCCACCCTTCCTTAGCCAAAGCAAGTCATATGGCCAGGTCCAAAGTCAAGTAGGCAAGGAATTACGTTTCATCTAGTGGACTATGTGAGGTACTACAATAATATACAGTAAAAGACATGGAGGTATAACCCTAAAATATGAAGAAAGTGAAGACATAAGAACAATAATACAATCTACCACAGCATTCATAATTCTAGTCTGAGTTCAAGGAGCAATTTTGGATCCAGTTACTTAAAAATGAGATAAAATGGGGACACCTGGGTGGCTCAGTGGTTCAGCACCTGCCTACAATTCAGGGCGGGATCCCAAGGTCCTAGGATCTAGTGGCGCATTGAGCTGCCCACAGGGAGACTGCTTCTCCCTCTGCCTATGTCTCTGCCATTCTCTGTGTCTCTCATGAATAAATAAACAAAACTTGTTTCTAAAAAATGAGATAAAATGAATAGATTAGATCAGCCCTTTTAAAATTAATTTACTGACAAATGCTTATTCTAAAACATGTGTTTACATACAAACTCAAAGATAATCATATACAACTGTTTTGAGAATATTATTAAACAGAATATATCAAAAGTAGAAGCAGGCAGTTCTAAAACTCCCATATCCAAAGAAAAATGGATAAACAGCAAGAGTCATTTTTAAACCTGTCATATCAATAGCCATTAGCTACTAAAATTTATCATAAGGTGTTAGTTTATAGGTCTCACCAGTAGAAAGATATTAAAGATCAATGCAAAAATAATAAGATTCTACTTAATATGATGGGCTGGAAGAAAGTGTTCAAATTCCTGGTGTAGAAAAGGCTAGGAAATATCATGATAAAGTTGTTCATATTGCAATGTCTCTGAAAAAAGTAAGAAAGCTACAATTTATAAAAGATGATTAAAGATTCTGAGTAACATGTTTAAATGCTAGAAATGAAGTTAGAAAGAAACACAAAAACAAAACCACTCAATCTCTTAAGCCAAAGAAAGTAAGCACAAAAATTCTAGCAACAAAAATCCCCCAAAATATTGATGAATAACATAATTAAATGGCATTCCATGCTTATTGTAAAACCAAGAATAAATAAGTAGAGAAGTGAAAATAGTCATCATTGCCATTAGATGTATATCATTCCAGATATCTTGTGCATAGCCTACCTGTATAAAAGGAAGGAAAGAAAGAAATATCATAATTTTATAAAACTATAACCACACTGTTACTTTTAACAGACAAATATTAAATTTCCTTTGAGTTTATCAAAAGAAGAAAAAATGCAACTAAAGGAGATCCTGAACAACTTTAACATTTTCATTATTACAGATATTAATATTTAACTATTAAGAAATTAGTTCTAAATTTTTAAGAGGCTGGAATTATTATGCTATTTAACATGTGTTAACTTTAAAAGTACATACAAACGCCCTGCTACAGAAGATGTTAGTCAACTACTAATTCCTTCCATCTCCAGAGTAAAAACAATAATAATAATAAATGGCATTCAATTATTTCATCATGGTTTGTAATATTTATATTTCCTACCATTTCTTCCACTGGCTTAAGCCAGACATAATGACCTTATTATTCCTTATCCCCGCCAAGATCATCCCTGCCTTAGATTCCTTTTATTTCCTCTTCCCCCTTTCTGGCAAACTGGCCCCAAATATTTGCCAGGCTGTCATTTTGCTGTCAGTCAGGTCTCAGTTCAAATGTTACCATCTCAGAGACCACAAATCCTCAGATACTTAACAGAGATCACCTTGTTTTATTTTCTTTGGAGTATGTATCATGATTAGAAACTCCCTTGAGCACTGTATTTTCTGCCTTCCCACACTGTCATGTAAATTCCATGATAGCAGGAATGCTTTGTCTACCAATTCTATTCACTGTGACTTTTTTTTTTTTTTGAAAGAGAGAGAGAGAGAGAAAATGTGTGTGAATGAGTGGGGAGTGGGGGTGCTGCGGAGGGCCAGAGCGAGAGAGAGAATCTTAAGCAGGATCTATGCCCAGCATAGAGCCTGACACGGGGCTTGATCTCATGATCCTGAGATCATGACCTGAGCTGAAATCAAGAGTTGGATGCTTAACTGACTGAGCCACCCAGGTGCCCTTCACTGTGACACTTTTGAGGAACTCTATACCTTTCTTCAGATTGGAGAAGACTTGTGTTAGATGTCAACAAACACTCTTGTCTCAAGCTGGGCATCAAGGATTTGAGAGTTATGCTTCATTTTTTGCAGTTTGGGGTTGTTTCTCTATTCTCATTGAACTGTTGATGGTTTTTACAGAGATTACCTCTATTTTTCTTTTTCTTGCTATTATTGGCTTTGGTGCATTTTTAGAGAGGAAATGTAACTAAAATCCCTCCAAGCCAACATCATCAATTTGCATCTGCATACACAGTAAATATTTTAATTTTCTTCTTCAATTTGTTTGCATAAGACTGAACTTAAAAGAAAGAGATGATGGTGGAACTAAGCAAAGTGAATGAGACCACTACTGCTGCAAGTTGCAGATGCCTTTGAGAATCTGATAGAGAAGATACATCCTTTCCCCCATTAAAAAAAAAAAAAAAAAAAAAAGGGCAGACTTTTATAGGCAGACTCATAAATGCAGTGTCCTGAAAGCCCATTCATGGACTTCTTTGAGAACCATAGACCACATGTAAGGAACCCTGAATTAATGTGGATTTGGATATTAGGTCATTTCTCCACATTAATATTTTGAACTTCTCTCAACATAGATATAACGAATTTTTCAATAATCTGAATTATCCAAGGTAACATAAATTCTGCTACAACCCACCTGGAATTATCCTTCTACTTAGATCTATGGCAGTATGTTAATATTAGTAAATGTTATGAATAGTGCCGGGTACATATTGAGCACTATATGTGTTTGACAAATACATTAAATAAATAAAACCATTTTTGAAATAACCCTGATCCTCTTTGTAGCTGCTAAAGGTATATCAGTGCTACATGGCATCGTTACTAGTGAAACAAAATATATGTTCTGGTAATTATTTTCCAAATGCATAATAAAATGGGAAAAAGGAGCATGAAATAAGTTAACACAGAGCTGGGGTGGAGGTGGGGGTGATGTTAATAATGGCTGTGATGTCAAGGATGGGAGAGAAGCTCAAGCAGCAACCATCTGGATTTTTTCCAACCCTTCTCAGGAAAATAAGAGTGTAAGCTTCTGCCTTTCCTAGTCCAGAGTTTCTGGTTTCTTGGCTTCATGGTGACAGTGAGTACCAGGGAGATAGGGTGGATATAAAATATTGACATGATAAAATTCAGTAGGGTAGCAATGGATCAGCAGTACCTGGAAACCCTGTTATGCAGGTACTCTCATTAATATATCTATATAAAAGTAATATTCATTCCATTAATTAAATACCTTGTGGGACAAAAATCTCCCAAATTACTCCCAGACTCTACTCAAAGTGGAGGTGATCAGATGCCCCACCCTCTTAAAAATCTGCATGTTTTGTTCCTAATTATAATGCCATTAACATAAGATAAATGTCCTATTGCCAAGGCAACCAGGAATGGGGTATCTTTCATCAACAGGACAACTCTGATCAAGAACTTAACTTCTGGGCGTATGGGTGCCTCAGTGGTTGAGCATCTACCTTCAGCTCAGGTCATGATCCTGGGGTCCTGGAATCGAGTCCTGAATCGGGCTCCCTGTGGGGAGCCTGATTCTCCCTCTGCCTGTGTGTCTACCTCTTTCACACTCTGTGTCTCTCATGACTGAATAAATAAAATCTTCTTAAAAAATAAATAAATAAAATAATTGCTTGGTTCACTTTTTTCACCTTTTATCACTGCTATCAGAATATAGTCTCAACTAAAGAATAATATTCTCCTTCATTATGATTCTCATATAAAACTAGATAAAACTTAAAAAAAAAAAACTAGATAAAACTTGCTGAAACCTGACATTTGTTCTTCATCTACACAGTGACATCCCTCTAACCTAACACAATTACTGGATTCAGAAGCACAACTTTGACCACTATGGCTATCCTTGCACTTTTTCTTTGTTTTCTTGTTTTCTCCAGGCAAACAAATCTCGAAGTTTCTTCCAAGTGGGCTTATGTACCCTCAGGAGTCAGCTCAGGTATTAATATACCATCCTAACCAAAGGAACCTTTTCTACATATCCCCACATCATGACAGTTCTATGTCCGTCTGTGCCTATACTACCCCTCTGACAGTCAGTCATTCAAGGTTACTGCACTAACATGCAATAGAGAAAAAAGTGGGAATTTTAACTGCCAAATGCACTAGAACTAGATTGTGCCTTGGTTCAGTTCCCTCCTGAGTTTAGCTTCATACAGAAATACTTGACCTCAATAATCTAGTATGTGTGACCCATGTGACATTCTGCACATTGTCTACCTCTGTACCAGAGGCACTCCCAGTACTAGTAAACACAAAAATAATCCAAAAGGAGCATTGTAGTTCCACGACTCTGCAATAATCACACACACCACTCATCACATATATAAATTATATAAATACTCTCTATATTCACAAAGACCCTACTCTAAGACTGCAAAACAAAGTAGCTAAGTCACTTTCTGAATTTTCATATGATACATCTTACTCTTTTATTCCTTCAAATAAACTGTTTGCTACCATATTTGTTCAATTGTCACAGATAACTAATGTGAGCATAAATGTATCCAACCATGAAAAATAAATGCCCAACAGCCAACGTAGATTATGTATTAAGATGTGGGTTATATCAAGGCAGATTTTTTCTGTAGGGACTTCCTCCCCACAAATCCTCAAGCATATATGGTGTTATACAACAGATTGCTCTGTCAGGGCTTCTGCCTCTGAATTCCAGGTGTGCTCGATTTTGCAGCTGTTACTTCACAAATGCATCAGACTTGAACGACAAACCATATGGCTTCCCATACTGGACCTACTTTCAATCACAAATACACACAAATTACCAGTGCAGAGGCTGTACCACCTGAAAAATGCCAAGAGTGAATAGTGTTGAGTTGGGTGCACAGATATAACTCAACATGAGTTTACAGCCGCCCTGAATGTACTGTCTGTTGCTTCCCAGCTGACCCTGATCTATGGTATCTGGATAACAAATGTGCACATTTAGAATATTCTGTTCAGTTACAGCTCTGCGCTGGGGGAATCAAACAAGTTACAAATAGCCCCAAGTCCAAATACAGTAGTGACACACAGTAATGGTGTCATTATCAGGCAATAATTCTGTGCCTATCACTGACTCCCACTGGCAATAAAAATGATAGCCTGTAGCAAAGTGGCCACTAGCAGACTCTAGTAAGGTGATAGCAAATTATATTTAGTCTTGTGATTGTATCTTCAATTAGCTTTGTTTCTAAATGTGTGTGTAAGTGTGTGTATGTGTGTGTGTGTGTGTAAAAGTTCTCATAATACAGCTTGAAAGAATGTGTCTGGTCACTAGCTCCCTGGCAAAATATACATATATATATATATATATATATATATATATATATGTATATATATATATAATTATTTTATATATATAATTAATTATATATATAAAATAAAAAATAAATGAAAATTAAAAAATAAGTAAAACAAAACAGGAATGTTCATTTTTTAGAAACATTTTCTGGCATTGCCAGCTAATGAGTTATCATAAAATATGTTTTCACTGTACAGCACTTCCTTTTATATCACAGCCATGGATCTCCAAACATTTCTTCAGGACAAAAAGCTTCTTGAGAAACAAACTCTCTGAAAGCCAAAAATACTGAAACAGTCCTATATAGCCCCTCAAGCAATGGAAAAGTATTCAGTAAGGAAGATCTGCTTAAAATTTCCAAACAAGGAGAAAATAGAAATTTTTTGACTGTATATTCATAGTGCCTTAAGAAAGATTTTTGTGGGGATTGTTATACTCCCTTTATCAAGAACTTATCATAAACACTGCTAGAGGCAGTCTCAGATTATAAGGATTTTCTTACTCAAGGAAAACAAAAATTCATGCTGCCCCACTGCTGTTTTTATAAATTCCTTATTTACTTTACAAATAATAAAATGTTAGCAGGGTAAAAGTGTAAAAAACAGTTGCAAATTAATATTATTTCACGACACTCAAAACCAATCTAATTTTATAATGATTAGAAAAGGTCACAAACATTTAATACAAAGAGAAACAAGCGATCTGAAAGTTCAAAACTGGAACCAAAGATAGCACAACTGGAAACATTAGTGTGTTGTTAAGCTAAGCTTCCAAGTCTTTTGACCAGCATAACAAGCTTTGTGCTAATCAAAGTGACAAATAACAAAGCACCAAAGTTCGCTCCAATCATTCTGTTTCTCTTTACTTTTTAGTATGTGGTGAGGTTGGCTGTATTTCAGTGTTATTTACTTACTTGTTATCAACTTAGGTAATGAATTCCACAGTCAAGAGCATCATATGCTTTCTTTCTTTTGGCCAATTGTATTGATTTAGTTTTTTCTCATTGGCAGATAAATTTAGCTTATGTAGCAGCAATTATCCAGAGGGAACATTAATAAGATCCACAAAATATAAGAAGCTTGCTTAAGCCTCCTGGACTATCCTTAAAACCTTGACTTTGAGACTATTTTTTATTTCTGGAAGATAAAAATCTCACTGGCCTCACACTGTTAATCTTGACAATGCGAAGTCACAATTTATAGTGTATAGGTCTAACTTTAATAAGCGCAGATCCTACCTTTATCAGAGGAGCTTAAATTAAAAAAAAAATAGCCACTTATGTTTGGCCCTCAAACATAAGATTCATTACTCTCATCCAGGTAAAATAAGTTTTTAAGGGGCAGCAAGTCCTAGGAATTCTGAAACTGGAAACCCACCAGAGGAAAATATATAGGATATAGCTTTGTAACAAGTTGAGGTTGTCTCAATATTAATTGGTTCTATTTGATTGTCTCACCTCCTGCCAATTTATTAATTATCATTAATTATGCAGTAATAGACTGAACAGAATAGCACAGAATAGATTCTGACCATATGATGACCAAAATAAGGAGTTAAACCAAAGATTAAGAAAAGACATTTGCGGCCATAACCCTAATAATGGTTAATATTAAAGTTATTATTATTAGGTCATTAGAATTTGTATACTGAATATTGAAAGAATATTAAAAAATGAATATTCTTATAAATCTTAATATTGCCCCATCCCCAAATTGCTAAATTTGTCATTTATTTACCTGAGCAGACAAATTTTCTCTCTTATTCACCTGGCTGTTTAAGAACTTCTAGCAAAGAGCTGGAGAATCATAAACATACAACTTCTAATATAATTGACTTTCTTTTTTTCCCTAAATTATAAGAGACATTATCTTATGCAGGTTTTGACCTTCATGAAATTGAAATGATGCTGTATATCTTTAGCATTCTCAATGGACACATCCTTAGAACTCTATAATCCTCAGAATTATAAACTCCATTAACTGAAATACAGATGCTGGGCATCTGGCTGGGTTTCCTCACCAGTAAATCAAATTCATCCAGTTTCTAGCCTAGCAGCCATATGACTCAAAATATATTGGTGTTTTCAAGGAGCATATAATTTGGTATCTTTAGGAAGTAGGTATGTTTTTCCTCATTCTACCTATGGACTTCTGGATCCCTCAGGAAATGTGACAACCAGGGGCACCTAGGTGGTTCAGTCAGTTAAACATATGACTCTTGCTTTTGGCTCAGGTCATGATCTCAGGGTCATGAGATCAAACCCTACATTGAGCCCCATGTTGGTGAACCCCATATGGGGCTCAGTGCTCAGTGCAGAATCTGCTGGAAATTCTTTCCCCCTCCCTCCCCATTCCCCTCTGTTCCTTCCCTTGCTCCCACTCTCTCTCTAAAATAAATAAATAAATAAATAAATAAATAAATAAATAAATAAATAAATCTTAAAAAAAAAAAAAAGGAAATGCAAGAACCGTAAATGCTTAACTTACTAAACATAACAATTACAAAAGCCCTAAACTTCATATTTTTTGCTTTTGGTAGAAGCAAATATGTTTTTAATGTTAAAGCATAATAACTTAAACCTGATGTCACATTAAAGTAGATATTAAGTTTTATGCACTTGCATTGAATACCAAAAAATAACCCTTCATGTTTCACATATTAATGTATATAGATCCTTGTGGTATTGTCTTGTTTTGTTTCCATATGGTATTTTTATATCTTGCTTTAGAATCTATTAAAATAATCTACAAAATAAGAAGTGGATGAGGCTCAACTCTAAGTTGTACTAAACTAGAATGTAGTAGTAAACAAGATCACATCTCATTTTACCTAGAGAGACAACATGAAAGGAAACAAAGAGAAAACAAATGATCATTAAGAAATATCAAAGAAGCAAGAATTTAGTATCATCGTGGGCTAAAAGAGCAATCAAATAACAAAAACAGGTTTATCAAAGACAAAAGATAAAGAACGGGACACAAAAATTTAAAAATTTACAATTTCAACCACCTAAGGTTTGAATAACTGGGCTGCTGCTGTTGAGAATCCAGACCTTTGAATATGGTGATTCAGTCTTCAACAAGGAGTGAAGAGTGTGAGCTGTTGCCAAAATAAGTTCCATATTTCAAGGTTCTGAAACCAATAGTAGTTCTCATGTGAAGACTGCTAGCTGTACCCCAATGGGTGTTTCCTTCTTCCTTAATATTTCCTTCTTTCAAATTTTTCTAGGTGCCTCCTTACCCAGAATACTTCACCTTTCTAGCCTCCCTTGCAATTAGGTGTGACTATGGGCCTAAGTGTACACAGTGGGATATAAGCACAAGTCAAATGGCAATTTTTTTAAGGCTTTTTAAAAGAATCAGCTAATGTCCACCTTTTCCCCTGTTTTTATCTGTTTATTCTGGTTGTCTGGAATGCTGGTTTGATGACAGAAGGTGGACTGACCATTCTGTGCTGTAAGGTGACCTTAAGAATGAAAGACACAAATGGTAGAACAAGTCAGAAGAGATATGAGTCCTGGCACCATATCACCCATGAACTATCTACTTCTAGACTTTAATGTGAAAATAAATATACGCTCATCTTGTCTAAGAAACTGTTAATTTTCTTCTACTCTGTTTTGTTTGTTTTACCTTTGAGAGCTGAACCTGATCTTTTCTGTGGTGTGCTGATAACCATGACCCTTGAAATTGTTGATAATTGTTTATTTGGATAGTAGTCTAGTACATGGCTCTTGCTTAGGAAAAGAAGCCAGACTTACAAAAAAATGACTTTTTCATCAATATCTCTGCCTTCTATAGAAATACATCCATCAGTCTATACTTTTACGCTCTCTCTCCTAGTGACTAATTTTGGTAAGAACCTCATTTGCCCTGGCCACATCTATCTATTGGGTGGAATTAACATGGGGATGGCTCTCTTCATTCATGGTCCAATTTCTTAGTTCTCTCTGACTAAAAACAATGAACATTTACTCTCAACCTCCAGTCTCCCAAGAATGAATAAAGTCAGTCAGTACCCCCCCCCCCCCCCGCATCCTGTACCCTCTTGTAACTGGGTAGATTAATTTATGACAGTGGGATGAAAGAGAAAGGCCCATTTTGGTCCCTGGGCAGAGCCCAATATTGCAACTCAGCTAAACTATGAATAGGACAGTCACTTTAATCCCCATCCTGCCCTGTTGTGACTTATCAATCTAGGTAGAGACTTAAGCAGAAGAGGACTGAGTGATGAGGCTACCCCAGAAATGATATTCTGAGCTTTTCCAGAATATATCAGTACAAAGTCACATCAGGAACATTAGTGGCCTTTAATTCTCAAATGTTACATATTTGTTCAGTTTTAATTTCGATTCTATAAAAATTCCATAAAAGTCCTGTATTCTTCTTTCTTCTTTTTCTTTGGGCCAGTGTGTGTGTGTGTGTGTGTGTGTGTGTGTGTGTGTGTGTGTTATGTTGGAAAATATATCCAATAAAACAACACTCAAAAGCATCACCACTCTGTATATTAGAGATCTGAGCTTGAGAACAGGCACCACAAAATAGTACCATTTTCAATCCACTGAGCTATGTCTTCAATGATACCAACAGGAAGGGAATGTCCAGGGAAACATGAGTCAAATTCCAATGTCCAATGATTTTTTTTTTTTTGGAAACATAGATACCAAACTTGAGATATTCCTATATTCCTAAGATGTGTGCCAGGGAATAAGTCTTACACAGCTGAGCCTAGTTAGGTGTTACTACATCCCAGTAGATGAGGTTATAGGGAGGTCTGCACCATTGCAAGGGTATCCAGCCAACATATATTGGAGCCGGAGGAAAAAGGAAAAAAAAAAAAATCGGTTATCCTAGGCTGTCTTTATTTAAACCTTTTATATTTTCTTCATTTTGGATTTGTATACTACATTTGATTTAAGTTTTATGTTGGGATATTACTTCTCTCAAGTGCTGAGTTTATTAGCTCCTCCCTAAATGTGGGCCCCAAGGCAAAAATGCCTTAGAGTAAATAAAAGGGTCTCACCCTGGCTCTGCATTTCGGAGTCTAGCTCTGGCTTTTTGTGTGACTCTTGTTGAAACTCCTCTGCATTTCTGGACCTTAGAATTTGTAATACCAGCAGAGGCTTCTTTGCTTCATGGTGTTATGTGATCATCGTAAAAGCCTGTGCCATGCGTGATCTCTGAAAGGCTGGCGTTAAAGATCATCAAAGCAATTTTGTTGGTGTCCTCAAAATCCAAGTCCCCTCCCTTCCCTAGGCAGGTTCATCATCGAGTTGGTCAAACCATCCCTGAGGTAGGAGCCACGCTGACACGTCAAAGAGCTCCAAATCAGGTGAACAGAAAATTGTGAACCCCTTCGGAGGGATTTTTTTTTTCTCTTCTTTTTAAAAAGAAGGTACACAAAACTACTAAAACCTGCAGATATTTAATAAGAACCAGCATCTGTGCTTTGCTTGCTTCCAATTACACAGCATCCTCCTAGTGCCAGTCGAGGCCTTCTACCGTGCACGGATGCTTACAGCACAGCCATAACAAAAGCCTAGACTGACACTTTCCTTTGCCTCCAGCAACTGCTCAATGTTCTGTTTTATTTTATTTGGTTTTATTATTTGGCTTTTGGTTGGCCACCCACAACGACCAGCCTGCGGCGACAGCAAACATGGTTCTAATTCCACGAGACCCACATGACCATTCTATCCATCCTCGTACCCCCTGCCTGGCAGGGGCACAAAGATGGAGAACACCTCTTTCAAGGAGCTGCAGGCAGACACACGTTGACATGTACATTTTTCATGTACATTTTTGACACATACATTCGCTGTCTGGAGTGTTGAGATTGTTGGCAAAGAACAACAGGTATCTTCAGGGATAAAAGCCTCACCTAAATGTAAGATTTTGTCGGGTAATGACCTCACAATTTTCAGAGTATTTCACAATTGCTGCCTGGTGGTGATTATAGGGTAGGGCACAGTGTGCTTAGCAGAAAGGTCCAGATTAGGCCCGTGAGGGAGGTAAGGTGTCTGGCAGGACTGACATGCAATGAAAGATTATAAAAACCTGGTTTCTCCAGCCTGACAATGAGCATAGTTAGAAAGGAACTTAATTGCACCATTTAAGATTAGGAAAGGTACAGGGGGAACAAAGTTATCAATTCCAAGCTTAAAATGCCATTGCACAATATGAGAATAAGTACTCATATGAATGGCGCAGCAAGAAAATTTAAAAACCAATAAAATGAAATACTTCTGCACACAGTGGAATTCAGTGCTGCAGGAGATCAGAGAGTCAAATGCAGGAGCTGTATTTTAAAAGGAGGCTGAATAATTTTATGACCACTATAAAAGAGGAGACAGGCTTAAATTGCTGCAGGAGGGTAGGAAATGAGGAAAAACTTCATAACTACAAAGGTAGTAAGACCCGGTGTGGGCATAATCAGAGTATTTTGACTTGCCACATTTTCTGTAGCTCTACCAGGATTTGTCACCCCTATTAGCCAAACCCAAGATCCACTCAACTGCTAAGGCCATGACCTTTTGTTTTGTTCCATGTTGTGCTACCATCTTTTGTTCCTTCACATTTATAACATTACCAGGGCATTTATCGGGAACTCTCGGGTGATCCCTTCTCTGGAATTCATACCCACCAAAGTGATTGGCCAGATGCTGTTTACTTTGCACACAGATTCCTGAAACCTGCTTTACGCCTTCAATCCCTCCTTCACTTCAAATCACATTATAACCCCGAGGAGTTACTGGGAGCAGACTCCAGACTGCACACAGAATTTCCATTAGATTTCAAATCAGTTGCCTTAACCTCTTACGCACCATAGACCACAAAAATCCATCTGACCACGCTGGTTTAACCACATTCTACCTCTCCCTAATAGCCAACAATAAGCCTTTAGATAAATTGGGATTTTCATTCTGTTGACTTTTGATTGCCTCACACTCCCTACTGGATCATTTCTTGGACAGCGGTACCCTAAAGTAATCCCTTGCATTTGTGTAGCTTTTCAGAAGCTACACTATATTTCTATAACCATACGATTTGATAGTAGCAGAAGCTCACTACAAAAGTCAAGGTAGGCCAGATATGAATGTCTCCTTTTGAAAAATGAGAAATCAAGCCTTATTTCTGCTCAAGTGCTTCCATCTTCTGATTCTTGGTCCCTTTCAGTATGAAAGATGATTTACTATGTATTTTCTAAGCAAGTTGGTCTTTTATTCTCAAACCTCCCTCACCTCGCCCCCTCCCCCACCACCACCACTTCAATTTAAATGTTCTATCACATTTAGAATGGCCTGCCTTTTCTTTCTAATAGTTTTAGCCCCTGGAATGCTACTTCACAAAAACAACTTTCATTCTCTTAAAATAATCTCATATCCTAAGCAATGATCCCTAATACACACATTTCTCTAGGGCTATTTTCCAAGTGTTCTGAACTAGCATGTTTGCATCCATAACGTACTAAAGAATAAACTGAATAAAACCCACAAGGTTGCTCATTTTATATGCTTCACAGATTTAGGAACATCTTCCATGGGTGTTCCTATTTTCACTCATTTATTCAATATTTGAGTACCTCCTATGTGCCAAGACACTGAGGATATGTAGCAGAGGACAAAACAGACTAACATTCTCACTTGTATTGACCTTAGACTCTCACATGGAAGCAGACAGTAAATAAAATAACTAAGAAATTTATGGAATTAATAGTCTAAAATATAAATTTGATAAAGAAGGAAAGAAGTGTTGGGACAGAGACAAGGAGATGAAATTTAGATAACTGGGTAAATAAGCCTTGAATTTCATCTTTGAATGAAAACCTGAATGAAGCAAAAGAGCTAGCCACATGAAGGAAAAAAAAAAAAAAGAGCTAGCCACAGGTCTTCGTCAGAAGACCATTCCAGGTAAAAGAACAGCAAGTGCAAAGGCTCCAAGGTGTAGCAGTGTCTCTGGGTTTCAAGCAACAACAAAGAGGCCTGAGTGGTCAGAACAGAATAAATGAGGACAATGGCGGTAGAAAGTAAAGGCAAAGAGGCACTGTGGACAATAATATAGGGCCTGGTAAAAGATGGAGAACCATATGGGCAGAGGATGATATGAACTAAGTTATACATAGCAACATCTCTATCTGCTTGGTTGAAAACAGGCCAAAAAGGGCAAGAGCAGATGCAAGAAAACCAGTTAGGAGTCTACTGCATTCATTCAGGCATCTGATTCAGGAGTTATAGCAGGGGTGATAAGAATGGGATATATTTAGGAAATATTTTGAAGGTAAAATCAGTAGAATTTGTGAGAAATCTTATGTAGAATGCCAGAAGATGAGACAGGTCAAGGATAACACAAAGATTTTGACGAGAACAAGCAGGTAAATGAATTTTCCATTAATAAAGATAGGAAAACAACTGTAAGAACAGATCCGGGGGTGGGGGGAGGGGGGCATCAGCAGGTCTATTTAGGAAATGTTAAGTATGTTATGTCTATTAGACATCGCCGTGGAACACCAAGTAGACACTGTGTGTATGGAATATATTCAGATGCATCTGAATACTAAAGTTCAGAGAAGGTGTTCCAGGCAGGAGACATTAATTAATATAGACATCATCAACATGTAGATGGTATTTAAAATCATGAATCAGTGGAGCACCTGGATGGCTCAGTCGGTTGAGGGAGTGACTCTTGATTTTGGCTCTGGGCTCTGGTTGTGAATCTCAGGGTTCTGAGATTGAGCCCCGTATTGCGCTCTGGGCTGGGTGGAGAGACTACTTGAGATTCTCTCTCTTCCCCTCCCCTCTATTCCTCCCCCGACTCACTCTCTCTCTCTGAAATAAATAAGCTTTTGGTTTTGTTTTGTTTTTAATCATGAATCAGGATGACATCCTCGGAGGAATGGTGAAAATGGATGGAAAAGAGAAAAAGGCTAAGGAGTAAGTCCTGGCACATTCCGTTTAGAAATTGAAAAGATGGGACGCCTGAGTGGCTCAGTGGTTGAGCATCTGCCTTTGACTCAGGACGTGATCCCTGAGTACTGGGATCAAGTCCCACATCTGGCTCTCTGCATGGAGCCTGCTCTCCTCCCTCTTCCTGTGTCTTTACCTCTCTCTGTGTGTCTCTTATGAATAAATAAATAGAATTAAAAAAAAAAAGAAATTGAAAGGATGAAGAACATAGTAATGCTGTACCTAGAAAAGTAGAAAGAAAACTAGGTAAATTTGGTGTCTTGGAAGTCAAATGAAGAAAATATTTAAGGACAGAAAGGTTATCTCTGTCAAAATACTTCTGATAACTCCAGTAAAGCAAGATATAGAAATAATCTTTAGATTAAGCAATAAGGAACTCATAGGTGACTCTGATAAGACCGGTTTCAGCAGTAGAGTGGGAGTTAAAAGATGAGTAGGTTAAGAAGAGAAAGGTGGGGCAGCCCGGGTGGCTCAGTGGTTTAGCGCTGCCTTCAGCCCAGGGCGTGATCCTGGAGACCCGGGATCGAGACCCACGTCGGGCTCCCTGCATAGAGTCTGCTTCTCCCTCTGCATGTGTCTCTGCTTCTCTCTCTCTCTCTCTCTCTCATGAATAAATAAATAAAATCTTAAAAAAATAAAAGAGAGAAAGGAGTAATTAGAAATAGCAGGTCAGTAAGCACGGATAGCCCTCTGGCAGAAAAATGGGATAATATCTAGAAGAGACACAGGAATCATGAGGTTTTTTTTTTTCCCCTAATATTGGGAAAATAACAATACAATTATAAGCTAATTAGATAATAGAACAGAGGGAGGATATGTGAGCAACAAAAGAAAGGGGTGAGTTGTTGAAATGATTCTGAGTAGGGAAGACAGGATGGGGTCTAATCATTCAAGGAGTATTTGGCCTTTGCCAGGAATATCATGCTTATTTATATAATCAAAGAAAAGAAGGAAGAGTATACAGGTTAAGAAGTAAACAGGTGATTAGAGCATGCAGAAGTTTCTTCTGATGGTTTTATGCTACCAGGGAAGTAGAAAGCAGGGTTGTTAGGTGAGAGTTAGAGAGGGTAGAAGGTGCTGGAAAGATTGAAAGACAGGAAGAAGAAGTACGCAGAGCTAATCCGGGAGCCTGGGAGAATGAGTAGATAGGTAGGATGTAGGATGGCTGGTAGCATTAAGGCCCGCCTTGAAAGTAATGATCATGTGAAGCCAGTCATCAGTGATTGTGCATTTTGTCCCACTTGTATCAGCCTGGATTCAATCACAGAAGTACTCAGCAAGCTTGTTTTAACCAAGGTTGTGATTTAGCCAAGTATGATTTAGCGCACTATAACAAAGGGAAAGTGAGCGAGGGAGTTAAGAGTATGCCAATGAATGAGTATATCCCAAACTGGATAAGGGATTGGGAGAGGAGATTTGGGATTTAGGGATAGTGAAAAGGTAATAGGTAATTGGAAGGGAGGGGAGGTGGTTTAAAAATTGCTGCAGTTAAAAAAAAAAATTGCTGCAGTTGGAGTATAGGTATCCCTTGCTTTCTGACAGTTCGAAAGTTTGTGTTACTCCACTTCACTCTTAGGAAGGAGCGACATTAGTTCCTGGATCGGTAACTGAAAGAAATCCAAGAGGATTTTTGCTTTTATGAAGAAAAATGAAAATTGTGGTTTTGCAGCAAGCAGTGATGGGGGCAGCACACACACCGAGCAATGAGAGGGGCACCACTGCCCTCCTCCTCTGGGAGTTCAGCCTCAAGCCACCGTAGCTTTGAACTGTGTCTGTGAGCATCTGTGCTTTTTCGATTTATTTTGTGCATCTGTTAGCAAGATGTGTCCTAAGGTATCAGAAAGCCAAGGAGGGGTCTTTCAACACTCAAAAATGTTTCTGTATAAAGGAATGGCAATTGCTTCTTTGTTTTATGTGATTTGGCTTATGAAAGGTTTCTTAGGAATGCTCTACTTTCAGATAATAGGGAAACCTGTAATTGAGGGAGTAAACTGGGGAGATAGGAATGGGGTGGTAAGCAGTTAATGGGATGTCTGAAATTGAGGTAACAGATGTGTATAGGTAATGAAAAGATCAGATTGTAGCCAGAGGAGTGGTTGACTGAAGTCCAGTGAGGCAAAGAAACAGAGAGTACAGAGTACTGGAGAGATCATATACCTGGATTTGAAACCACGAGGAAGGTGACAGGAGTGGCATTGGTATAAGGAGCACAAAGCTAAAATCTTCAAGAGGTGAGGTACGCTATTCAAAGTGGATGGTTGTAACAAAAAGTGTACAGGTGATACTGAACTCTGATGACAGGGAAGGTAAAAGTCGAGTATTTTTTTGTTTGTTTGTTTTTTGTTTTTTTTTTTTAAAGTCGAGTATTTTTAAGGAAGGGGAGGATAGAAAGAATGATCTAGAAGTAATCAGAAGGAGCAAGCAAATTGCCTAACCCATGCCTCATCCCTTTCTATAAGGCTTGTAGGAGAGAAAACTGCCCTATTTGAGAGGCCTCCAGGGGCAGTAATGCCACAAAAGGAAAGCCAGGCTTTAGTTAGACAAGAAAAGTGAAAGGGACTTAGAAGAGGTTGAAGACATAAGGATGTTTCAGCTGATTAAGCTTTTGTTCCAGAAAAGTTTACAAGGCTCAGGAGACAAGAAATGAGGCAATGGGCATGAATCTGGAATAATTTGACATTTCTGTGCTTCTTTTGGTAAATGACCTGAATATGAGGAAAGGGCATGGTGAGATGAATCCTCGATGGGTCATGAGCTGTCTCCTCCTTTGAGAGTAGGTTCTTATTCAAATAAATGAGCTCTTCTTCGGGTGTTTGAAGGGTTCTAGACTCCTAATGATGAAAACATGGACATTGCATAGGGACAGTCATATCCCTACGTCACAGCTATTCTCCTAAACCCTGCTGCTGTGGCCTGCGGATTAGTGGCAGTCCCTAGCCTTCTGACTCTTCTAGGCTTCTAGACTGCGGAGACTGCAAAGGCCAAAGTGACAGCTGCCCCCCAGTCTCCACCTCTCTTTCCAGTGGTGCCAACATTGTCCGTAGAAAGTGAAATAGCTGAGGAGGCTTCAGGAGAGTTTTAAAGAAAACCCCAACTATGTACATCTGTTCTGTTCAATAGGGTATATGAACTATTTACCCAAAACAATTCCAGAAGGAGGGACTATCAAGAGGCCTATAGCCAGTGATGCAAATGAATTCTGACTCCTACCCTGATCAATCTGGTTTCCTTTGGCTATTAAAATGTTTTCCAGATATCAAGATAAACCTGAGGAACCTGGGGTGTGGTAGTAAACTCCAGAACGTCTCCTAGACAGGGTTGCTAGAAAAATATAGAATGGGCAATGAAATTTGGAGTTTAGAGAAACTATGCATTTGTTTAGTATAAGTATGCCCCGTGCAATATTTTTTTATTTATTCTATGTTTATTTGCTGTATTTGACAACCCTATCCCAAAAGAATTTTATAAAATTAATAGAGATGTATGAATAGCTAAACTGAGTCTGTCTTAAAGTAGCAAACCCCAATTGAATTTGCCTCAGAAATAGTGGAAAACTTTTAAAGCCTCCCTCTCCCAAATTACCCATTCTAGGAGCCCTATGTCACTAACTGGACATATCTGGAAAGATACATGAAAAAGCTGAAATAAGGCAATAGTCACGTAATCTATTCCTGCTCTGCTTTACCCAGTGCATTCCCTACTTCCCCATGTCCCCACAATTTCAAGTGATGGTTAAGGGCATGGAGAGAGAAGCATTACATGAGATTGGATGTGACAACCATTAGAAGATAGTGTCAATGAGGGTCCAGAGGACTGGGACAGTACAGAAACGCTCCTAGGCGTGGACCCTCATCCTGCAATGGCCTTTCATAGCACTGGCCTCCCCAGTGGGCTCTCCAGCTTAGCCCTGGATCAATAAATATTCCACTCCTTTTTATCCTAAACAGTTTTTAAGAAAAAGGAAAGATGGAAGAAATCTTTCTAATGAAATGTTTTAAAATTCCTAATTTAAATGTAGAGAATCTAAGACAGCACAGTAAGCCTGCCCCTTATATTCTATTTACTTAGAGCAAAGATGATGCTCCCTGATTATTGAAGGTCAGCAGTTACCAGAGCACACCTGTGTCATACTACCTAATGTCAGGAGTCATATGGTAGCTAAAACATGAAAGAAATGCAGTATATTAAAATCTACTATCAATCCAGTAGGGAAGAGCCAGCTGGTAAATCAGAATAGACTTCAGATAATCACTCTATATGAACCTGAAAATTTATCCACATCCCTATCTCAAAAGCTAACACATTTCATGCTCTTTCTCATATTTAAATCTAGATAAGTGGATTTCCAATATCCTTTGAGGATGCAGCTGTTGTTAAACACAGTGATTTCATATTTATACAGCTCTCCTCATCATAGGATCTTAGGTCATTTTACCAGCATAATTCAGTATTAATAATCATAAAAAAAACAATAATTTCAGCTACATTATTCTACTGGGCACCTAGTCAGGAACACATTTATTTTCCTGGGCATTTGGAAGTTCCTGCTTTATCCTCAAGGAGAGAAAACAGCCAAATCTTCTGATCCCCCAGAGGAAAATGAAAAATAATTAAGGCCAGCCAACAGGACAAAAGAGTGATGTTTTCAAACAAACTCCACTTGTGGGAACCACTAGAAAACCATTTTACATGCTCCAGGAAAGAGGAAATTGGTTTGGCAATGTGGTGAAAAATTTTGACGACATTTATATAGGAAAGGGAACCAAGATTCTTGTATAGATTAAGCTACTCAGATAAATTTGTATTTTTTTTAATTTGTATTTTTAAATTAACGTGGCAACTCCCCAAAATGTGACTATTAAAAAATCAACTTGGAAATGTGTTTTCCAAGTGAATAAATCATTTAATGTAGGCTCCTCTATGAGCCTTCCTCCTCAAATATTTTATCCTCTCCCTACACTCCAAGATCTTACCCTACCCAACAATGTAGCCAAGATGGTTATTTGTATCACTGATAACTAATGGCTGATGCAGGGAGGACGCCTGGGTGGCTCAGTAGTTGAGCGTCTGCCTTTGGCTCAGGGCATGATCCTGGAGTCCCAGGATCAAGTCCCGCATAGGGCTTCCTGCATGGAGCCTGCTTCTCCCTCTGCCTATGTCTCTGCAACCCGCCCCCCTCTCCCTTTATCTCTCATGAATAAATAAATAAAATCTCTTTTAAAAATAAATAATGGCTGATGCAGGGAATGGAATATTTGTGCATTTGTGTCTAGAACCCCCAGTAACTCCTCCTCATCTCATTGGATAAATCTAACCCCCTTTTATTTTTCTCACCTTCACACCATGTACTTAATTCCACCTCAAGCCAGCTTTCTCAGGTACTTACACACCCCTTTCCCGATATTTAACTATAGGATCATAAGTAAAAGGGGCTTTGGCACTAAGTACTATTTCCTGAATCAGGGAATGACCACTGAGAATTTAATTTAAAATGTATGGGAAAAGGGGAGAAGGAACTCTACCTGGCAAAATGAGCAAGTGTATCTATTCCGTCTTGCAAGCGATATGAAGCCCTGTGTATGTGAGGATCAGCTGTAAAACTTAGCTGACTCTCACCAGATGCTAACAATGATTTTTAAACAGTTCAAATAACTTGGATAACTATGCCTCATTAAATGACATTGTGCATGTCAAACACCGTACAGCACGGTTTATTTTGGCTGATTTGCATATTGAAACTTGGTACTGCATCATTTCTCACATTTTAAAATGAAATCTCCTTCTGAAAGTTCCTTTTCCTTTCCTTTTTCCTTTTTTTTTTTTTTTTAATCATCCACACATCAGCCCTTCTTCCCCCCAAATGCATGTCATTCACTCAAATCAGGTCACAAAGCTGAAGAAGTAGCATGCTGGGAAAACACACTGAACAGTGGACATTATTAGACACTGTGGGATTACTTAAGTAGCTCCAGCAAGAAATTGCATTTCCATGTCACAGTGGTCTGAGATGGATTTAGGACAAGACAACGTAAGTAATAAGGATGTCTGTTGAATGTCATGAATCCTACTAAATCAATTAGTTGCTAAGATATAAGAAGATTTTCTCTACCCTCTTCCTCACCCCCAGTGCTACAAAGGCCACGAAGTTATGAAGCACAGGGGACTGGAGTGTTCTGCTAGCATTCAGCTGCTGCAAGGAGGCTCCTAAATGGAAAATTACTCTGATTGCGAAAGTACAATTTCAGATGGCAAGCATCATCAATGACACTGAACTTCTCTGCTGAAACTCAGAGAAAGGTCCAAGTGTTTATCCCATTCTAAAGCTACAATTAGCCGAAGTTTTTATCTCCAACATCTGAAAAGCCTAAAACAGACAAGTGCCCGATGAGCATTTCTGGTGGAGAAAAGGAGGACACAATCCCACACTGGGCTGGTTTCTTTTTCTTTCCATTAACTGACTTTTGAATAGGCAGCAATTAATCACTCCTCTCTGCTTACAAAGACGATTAGAGCTTTGTAGTCTAACTCCAATTTGATGAGTATTTAGGGTAAAGAATCATCAACATGGTCAGAATCTTCACCATTAAAATGAGAGTTTATGCAGAGTATAATGACCAAGCAATTTTTAACCTACACGAGAATAAGTCATTTCAGTGAAAAGGTTTTTAAAAAAACAAACAGACAAGAGTTATTGAATCATCTTTGGAGGATTATAAAGTACTGAAAAATATATTGTTAGTGATTTCATAAAACAGTGCAAAGGCCGTGCAACCAAGAGGATATTAATCCATTAGTGTTACACTAAGAGGCTATGCTCAATCCAAGCTTTCTTCCACTGTGCTAGACCTTTCTGATATTTTATTTCGGAATTTAACTTAAAGATTACAGTATATTCACTCTCTAAAGATTTGCCGTTTAATGCCGAATGTGATTTTTTAAGACTTCCAAAATTCACATGGAAATCCATCAGTCAAGTCTGACGAATGAGAGCCCCCAAAGTGACCACATTGAAAAACAACACCCGTTAATGAATAGCATGTTTATTATGTCCATTCAGTTAAGCAACATCCATCAACTGAGATCCTGCCAGGCGTAAAGTGTCAGGATGGAAACATATAAATAAGAATACACATGCACCCTCCTTATTGAGGATTTTAAAGTACACTGGGGAGAAAGAAATAGATACTTGGACAATTGCAGAAAACCATCAATGATTTATAAACAAAATGTTCTGAGCGCATCTACAAAGGAATGATTAACTCCAACTAAAGAGATCATGAGAGGATTGGTGGAGACAGTTGAATCTGATATGGGCCTTGAGAGATAAGTAAGATTTCAACGGGGGAAATCAATGATGGGTAGGAAAGGATGCACTTGAGGCCATGACACACAAGAAAGTGCAGAGGGTGTTTATGGTACCACAGTTATCCTGTTGTAAGTCAAGACTAATTGGCAACCATGAGGCTAGGAAAGTAGAAATGTGGCCACTGAGAAATGTACCCCTGGAGAGCACCTGTGAGAATATTTCCTTTTACTCTCCTGTTTTGTAGATGAAGAAACAAGAAGTAACTAGAGAAACTTGTAAGGTCACAAGGATAACTATACCTGGCCAGAACTGAACCCAAACCTTCCGCCACCCAAACCAGTTCTTTTGCACCACCCCATGTACAGTCTGGCATCACATCATGGCAGGTGGTTCTTATAAGCAATAACAAGTTTGAAGTTTTTGAGCAGGACGGTGATATGATGAGATACTCATATACTCGGGAAAACTCCAAAGGCAGTGAGAAGAGACTGGAGAAAGAAAGACTGGTTAAAAAGCTTCTGCAGTCATCTAAGGCAGAGATAATGGGAGCCTGAACCAGAATTGTGATGACTGAAATAGGAAGTGATGGATTCAAGTGTCATTTCAAGGATGAAATTGCTGCAACTTGGTGATGAAAGAGAGCAAAAAATTACAGATGATGATCGAGCTCCAGAGCCTGAGGGAAGGCAGATGCTTCCCCATCACCCAGGAAAGGAAAGAGGGACTGAATAAAAGACTTAGAAGGATAAAACAGTTAACACTGTGTCCCCCTATGTCGGCGATTGACACTCAGTCACTCATGAGAGGCTGCAACCTAAGTCTCTGCTCCAGGTGTCTGGCCCTTAGAGCTACATGCAAAGATCAGTGGTGAATGAGGTTGAAACATCTCCTTTATTCATGACTGGTGAAGAACAACAAAAAAAAAACTTTGGGGCACAGTACTGCAGATTTACCAAGAGTACTTTTTTTTTTTTTTTTTCTCTCCAAGTCAACTGTTTGGGCAACAGGGTAATATATCTACAGGGCAAAGCCTGGATCACCTTCCCAGTCAGCATCAAGGGCAGCTTCACAGCCTAGATGGAGACAGGATGCAGAGGAGAACCCTTCCTCATAAGACCAGATGAAGGAAGTAGAGGTCTTCTGCCTAATTCTTCATTTTGAGGACAGTAGTCCCTCATAAATCACTACACGTGAGTATCAAACTCTGATCAAGCTGAATAGCCAATCCTCCTCCTCAAAGGAAACAGAGAAAGAAAACTTCCTTGTTCCATTTCTTAAGTCAGAAATCTGGAAGTCACTTTCTTCTACAACATTCCCTTCTCCCACAACAATCAAATAATCCTCAGGTCCTATCAGTTCTTTCTCTTGAACACAACACAGCTCTGTGGCCACTTGCCCATCCCCACTGGTGGTTTCTTCACACCTCCCTTAGATCAGTGCAGTAGAATCTCCTAAGCGATGTCTTAATCTCTGGCTTCCCAACCTTCTATTTCATTCTGTACAATGCCAAAAAACACAAATGCAATGTAATCACATTCTGCTGACACTTAAAACTCTCCACATGCTCCCAGTCATTTGAATAACATCCAAATACTTGTCGGTATTGAATTTATTGCAATTATTTGTTGTCATGTCTTCCTATTCTACCAAATGTCGGGTTCATTTATTGCAGGGACTTTTTCTCATTTATTTGTGTATTGCCAATGCCTTGCAAGCCATCTAAGTGTTCAAAAATATATTTTGACCTGTACAAAACCCTTCTACATCTGTCCCTGCTCATTTCTCCTACCTTGTGTCCTGTCTGCAACAGCCCCAACAAGCTCTGCTTAATAATTCTCATGCAAGCTCTAATTCTAGAGATACCTAACTACTTGAAGGTGCCTGGGTATTCTCTTCTCTTTTCCTTATTTGTCCCCTGTCTTGTCCCCTTTTCCACTTCGATCTGTTTCCTATATATTATCTCTTTTCCCAACTACCAGTTCATGCCTCCCTTTCTCCCAATAGCCTTTTCTAATCTTCATTCTTCCTTCTCCTCACATCACTGAGCCCATACTGAGTAGATGACTCTTCCAATATGCATATCACTAACACTGCATTTATCAAACCACTTCAGAATAGTGGTTCACTTTCTTTCCACATAAATGCCAAGTCCCTTAATGGTTCACAAGCCTTCATCTCTAGAAGTAGGATTGAATGACACATATATTCAGTAAATGAAAAAAGAACAAAAGGAAGGAAGGAACAGAGGGAAGGAAGGAAGAAAAAGCAAGCTGGATATTTTACATAATGAGTTTTTCAACAGAACATTAAGAAGTGTCCAAAGATCCACAGGGTGGAGCGGACAGAAGGTTGAGCATCCATTCCTCTTCCTGCTAATTACTTTTACTAGATCTTCAGAAACATTTCAATAACCAGAGGGTTCATTCTAAGTTGCATTTTAAGTTTTTAGGAAATAAGGAAAAAACAAATCTTTTAAGGAAAGCCATGTTTTATTAAATACTTAACTTTCTTCGTTTTGGCTTAAGGTCTATGGAATTAGGCAATTCAGAAAATGTCTACTACCCAATTAAAAGATGAAACTTTCAAAAGTAAGTAAAGTCAAATTCAACTATATTTATGAAGTTTTTGACAATCCCCTAGACCACAGGAAAAGTACCATGTCCTTTCAGTACATTGTCTCATTGCTGCTTCCTCCCCGGGCAGCTACATTTCATAATCATGGTCACAATCACGAGATACAACTTTCCAAAAATTGAGCTATATTCTATTTTTTCTCTGATGGAAGTCAAAGTTCCTTCAAAAACTTCTTACAGGAAAAAACAAGAGCACATGAAATACTTCAAAAAAGTCACTGTAGTTAAATAAGTTAAACTGGAGCAAGAGCTTATGGTGATACTGTATCATCTATTAAGACCAATTTAGAGTGCTAGATACGTAAGTTGTAAAAGAAACAAGAAGCTTTGCTTTGCAAAGTTCTGCTCTTAGCACTTTTGCTTCTTTGGAGGAGAAAGCAGAACAAAGAAAATTAAAGTTCCTCCCAGTGATAACAAATATGTAACTGCTGACACTTCCAATCAGCATCTGTTTTGTCTTTTCCTTGTCTGTTTTCATTTTCCTGACAAACCTATTTGACTAGGGTTCTTCATTCAGTCAATAAATGTTTATTGCATGCCTATTATATGAACACAATGGTTAACAAAATGCATGCCTTGCCCTGAAGCTTCAGCAGGTAAATTAAAAAAACCACAGACAAAATCAAGGTGTGATAAGGACTAAATTGAAGAAGCAGGTGGAGAGAGAAAATAATCTAATCTGGGGAAAGGGGTTTAGTGAGGACTTCCAGGTGAAGGTCATTGCTAAACTAAGTTAATCAAGTAAAGGAGAGCAGTGGTGCCAGGGCATAAAGAAATCAGAGGACAGAGAGGATTTTCCTATCTGGGGGAACAGCATCTGCAAAAGAAAGGAAACATATTTTGAAGAGATTTACAAACATGTCAGTATCTTGTAATAAATACTGTGATAGAAGAAGAGACAGGAGAGGAGTCTGAAAAGATAAACAGGATCATGAACATTCTATCAGCTAGGTAAGAAGTGGTGATGGCCTAACTCAAGAAAGTAGTAATGATGTGGAAAGACCTGGATAAGTTGGAATGGCATCAAGGAGAAAAAGCTGTAACGGGACTTGCTATGTAGGCGTGGGAATTTAAAAAGGAAGAAATTGCTCTCCAGGTTCCTTATATCCTGTCTCTCTCTCTTTTTTTAGCATGATCTATGGAACCTAACTAAGCATTAATGGTGGTCACACATCCTATGAAGTCACCCAAGGCAGCTGTGTAGGCTACCTCCAGTTGTTTCTAATGATGGTCTAAGAATACTGATAGAAAAAATGAAACTCTTGATCCAGTTAGCAGGTCTTTTTTTTTTCATTGCTTTAGGAAAATGGAATGTTCAACACTATACCTAGGAAGATGAATGAAAAATATCCCAAAAGATAAGAATATCAATAACTGAAGGGCACCTGAGTGGCTCAGTAGGTTAGGTGGCCGACTCTTGATTTTGGCCCAGGTCATGAAAAAAAGAATCCTGGGATCAAGCCCTGAGTCAGGCTCCACTCTCAACATGGAGTCTGCTTGAGGATTCTCTCTCCATCTCCCTCTGCCCCTTCCTGCTACTCATGCACCAGCTCACACCCTCTCTACCTCTCTCTCTCCCAAAATATATATTTTTAAAAAAGAAGAATAACTGATATTTATTACTATTCCCTCATCTATATTACTAATAGTTTATAAATCAGCCATACATACCTCAGTGAATCTGATGTGAATTTAGTGTTGTTATTTCTGCTCAAAACAAAAGGGAGTTTCTATAATTATTATTTCATATAAGTTCATGTCTTATGATTCTTTCCTTGGACCTACAATTCAGACAAACTTCAAACCTAATCATAAGCCTTTAGGGGTTTTTTTTCCTCTAAAATCTGAGAATAAATTTAAATTCGTCTCACATTTGCATGAAATCTATATGGAAAGCATGACTCCCTACTAAGAGACTTCTCAACCAAAAATAAATGTAAGCAAATTTCAAAATGTCCCAAGCATTACCCAGTCTTCTTTTTGTTATATCAACTATGAAACAAACAACAACAAAAACATAGGAAAAAAGTACTTTGTGCCTTGAGCAAGCAAAGAGGAATAACAGTGAAAATCTAAACATACCACCTTTATTATGCTAAATGAAATGACTCAGAGAAAGACAAATATCATATGATTTCACTTCTATGTGGAATCTAAAAAAAAAAACAACACAAAAGAATAAACAAAACAAAACAGAAACAGTCATAAATACAGAGAACCGATGGTTGCCAAAGGAGAGGGACTGGGAGGTGGGCAAACTAGCTGAAAGAGATTTAGAAGCACAAGCTTCCAGCTATGAAAGAAATAGGTCACAGGGATATAAAGTACAGCAGAGGAAATATAATCAATAATGTTATAATAACTTTGTATGGTGATAGAGGATAACTAGACTTATCTTGGTAAGTACTGCATGAAGTACGGAATTGTTGAATCACTATGTTGTATACCTACAACTAATATATTGTATGTCAACTAGGTTTCAATTTAAAATAATTTTTTTTAAATATAAGCAAAATCAAACAAACATACCACCCTGATAGTCTCCTTTAAGGAAATAAAAGTAACACAGACTTCTGATAAGGTATAAATGCCACGGGGTACTAAAAATATGAGTTATACAACAAGAAGGGAGAAGAGGCAAGGGAGTTCTTTATAGAGAAAAAACTTCCCCAAATCCCACATAACAAACTAATCTGCAGGATACTTGAAGAACTTTATTTTTATACTGCCCCTTCTCTGAATGATCAAAAGTAATAATCCACTAAAGGCATGCTAATAGGTTTGAGTCTGGGAAAAATAATCTTTTACTTTACAACCCTTGGCTATAGCCCAGCAAATATATGACCAAACCAGAAAATTCTCCAACCGTCACATCAGAACTGTACAATAAACACCAGGAATATTTTATGTTTCTCTAATCAGTATTCATTGGCATTACAACCCTAAAGAAAGAAACTGACTTAAATTTTTGACGTAAAACTTTGTTAAAAAAAAAAAAAACACTATTTTTTTAGAGAGGTTAGAAATTAGACAAACACCCACCTTGATTTAGCACCTTACCTTGGTAGAGTATAAGGGCCCTGGTGAGTGTTACATTATGTCGAAAAAAAAAGCATCTTTGGTGATGTGACTACATTAAAGGTCTTGAGATGGGAAGATGTTTCTGGGTTATCTGGGCAAGTCCTAACTGCAATCATAAACGTCTTTGTAGAGAAAGGCAGCAAGAGATTTGATACAGAAGAGGAGAAGCTGAAGTGACCACAGAGGCAGAGAGAGCTGGGATGCAGCCACAAGCCAAGAACCCCTGCCTCACCAGAAGCAGGAAGAGGCAAGGAATGCTCCTCTCCTAGAGCCTCTGAAGGTCTCTGGCCTTGCTGACATCTTGCTTTCAGCCCAGTGATACTGACGTGGGCCTCCTGGCCTGGAGAATGGCGAGAGAATCAATCTCTCCCATTGGAAGCCATCAAGTTTGGGTTGCCTTATTACAGCAGCCACAGGAAGGTCACACAGATGCCTTGGGTGTGTAGAGCAGGGGAGGGAGACAATCCTCATGGCTCACTGAGCCACTCAGCAGTTCTCCGAGGCAATGCCTTTGCACCTGGGGCCTCATCAAAGAGGCAGAACTTAATGCCTTTGCACCTGGGGCCTCATCAAAGAGAACTTTAACTCCCTATAACTGAATCCAGGCTCCTGGGCACCCTCAGGCCAGAGGCAATGGAAACTTCCCTGCACTCAGAACAGCCGCACCCCACTCGGTAGCGGTAGTGGGTTCGGGTGGTGGGAAAGAGACTGCATCCCTTTCAGGACAGTTCACTGCTGCTGGTTGCAGCTGAAACCATTCTGGGAGCACGTCCGTCTGTATGACTCAGTGGGTAGGAGAAATCAGGCGGCCAAGTGGGGAGCGATGGGAAGGCTTCCAGAGAAGATAACTTCTCCCAGGCCCAGGATTCAGAAGCAATGTGACTTTGGGCAAGTTGCTAACCTACTTCACATCGGTGTCATAGGGCAGCTTTGCAATTAATTTGTAAATGCCCTTTGGCCCACAGAAAATCCATTCAGCCTGTGAGATTTGTTATCTCCCAGAGCGACTGATTTGCATACCATGCAGCTCTGCCAAGGGAACAAGCATCTGCCTGCAGTAAGTACAAATGCAGAGTTCTCTTAAAAACACAGATTCCCTGTGAGATCCAAATAAAATGAAAGAAAGGAAGAGGGAGACTACTGCATTCGTTTTGGTCCCACTGGCTAAACCCTATTTGACATATTCTGATTCTGTTTAGCGAATGAGTATACCGGTAAGCATTTATTTCCTTGGACACTGAGGCAGTTGGCAAATTGTGTTCAGATGCTTTTGGATCCTCAGGAAAAGGGCACTGTATAAATCCAGGGAACTATTATGTGAGAGAGACAGAGCCTTTATCTCCCGGTCTTAATAAAGAACTAAGCATAAGGCCTATCAGCCTTCTAGTTCAGACACCAAATTGACCCCTCTGGGAGCTGGAAAAGTCTCAATCTCCTCCCTGCCTTATATAGCAGTGGTAATAAAAGAGCGTACACCAAGGATTAACTAAAGTTCACATACTGCCTTGAAGAGAAAAAGTCTTGATTTAAGTGCTGAAAATTTATATTAGTGGGAGGGGAAAGACTAGAGAATGGCAAAAGGAATAGAAAGTTACAGAAAGTTATAATGAGAAATATAAATTGAAGCAGGTCTAAGGGAAAGATGAGAGATCCGATGCAAGAAGGTAGGGGGTAGGAAAAGTGGCCAAAAAAAGAAAGACTTTTCCTCCATCTGTATTGGCTTAGGCATGCTCTTCAAGTCCTAACGGGAAGTATATCCTCTAGGAACAAAAGAACAATGATTCCAAGTGGAGAAAAGGCAGCAGGAGAATACAAGGGAGTGACAGAAGTAAAAAGAGGTCAAAGAACAAAAAGGTTAAGAGAGGGTAAGGGACATAATAAGACAATAGAGAATGAAATTCATAGCATCTATAACAGGATCTAGAAGAGTCCTTTAGTTCTTAATACATTTTAAGGGCAAGCATTGTTGCCCTGATTTTATGAAGTCAGAGCTGGTCCATGCTGTCACCCTCCTGCTTCAAAAGTGATTTGACCAGACCAAATGGAGATATGGTCTAGCCTCTTGGCATATGGCAAAAAGAAATATTTGGCTCACATTCAGAGCTCCTAACATAAAATACACTGACCACCCAAGCAGTATATGTACAAACACACAAAAACAATTTGGTAGAGTTCCGTTAAAAAGTTGAATACAATTAAATTGGCTTTCAGGCTCCTATAATCAAGCAAATTATTAGGGTTTTTCTGTTTATCTGTGTTTGTTTTTTTTAATCTAAATTGTCTAAGCTTTACACAGATATAGCTGACAATAGAGCCTACAAAAGGTAACATTTTTAAATTCGCCTAAATTGTTAGAGGCAAAGGTATTATATACCTCATTTTGTTTTTGTGCTAGACACTTCCAAAACCCATCTCATGGTTTTATAAAAACCTTGGCCAAAATCCATCAGATAATAGTCACATCTCTCTTTGTGATGTGAGCTATAATGGGGAGCACAGAGGGAAGGGGACAAAATTGTACTGCTCCACAGTCCAAAGGAAAGACAAAATTTCCCCAGCACATGTGTGAGCAGATCTCAGATTACAAAGCCACTCTGCCATGCTCTGATTTTTCACTAGTATTCAGTTCTTTCACCCCATCCCAAATGGATGATTAAACTGTATCATCTGTGTAGCATTTTAAGATGTAATGGTCTTATTTTCCCAGCAGCATCATTCATTTACTAGACAGAAGAATTGGGTGGGATCCAGTTAAGGAATAGAAGGTAGGCCAGTTATTTCAACAAAGGGGATTTACACTTACACAAATAATTATCAATTAGGTATTATAAGACTGGTAACATGGAGGAATCACAAGTAGTTTAAGACCTCCCCTACGCCTGAAATGAGAGGAGATGTTAGAAATGTTAAACTGCATTGAGCTGCATGGTCTAACATGGTAGTCCAAATGCAACCACATGTGGCTTGAGCACTTAAAATGTCACTGGTCCCAGTTGAGATGCACCAAAAGTATAAAATACACACCAGATTTCAGAGACCAAGTACGAAAAAAGGAAGGTGAAACATCCCATTAATACTTTTTATATTGGTCATATGTTGAAATGACAATATTTAGGGGTACATTGGGTTATTTTTTTTTCTTTTTTTACTTTTTTGATGTGACTACTGGGAATTTAAAATTTTATATGTGACTTGCATTTTCTATTGAATGGCTCTGGCTCACAAGCCTAGAAGAAGGACCCCATGGAGCTGTAACTCATTTGTTTGAGAAGAGTGATGCAGGATGGAATTGGTAGATCTGAGAGAGGATGATGGGGCTAGTGCAGGCTGTGTGAAATTCGCAAATTAGAGCCGATGTCATGAATCAACTGTCCCTGCCACAGCGAAGAAATGCTACTGCAATGCTGCGGATAGGAGCACCAGAAAACCAAGGAGGAAGAGGTCTTTTCCCTCCCCACTTGCTATTTTCTTCTGCTGCCCCCCAACTGGCAGAACTTAAGGCTCAACTAGAAGACTCAACTCTAAGGGAGAAATGTGATTTGCAGGGTCCCAGGCCCAGCTGGACAAAGCAGAATATGAAAAGATGACTTTGATGTTGAGAGGTGAATAGCTTCATCACCAGCACAAGTAGTCATTGTCCGTCAGGCATGGTTTTAGATATCAGGGGCATTAGCATGAACCAAAGTCCCTGTCCTTATACAGCTTCCATTCTAGTGAGACAAGGTGCATAATAAACAAATGCATAAAAAAAGATGACTTCAGGGAATGATAAGCATTAGAAATTAAGAGCACAAGGTCGTACATTAGAAGGTGACAAGATGAGAAGTTGAGGTTAGGTACTGCTTTCAATAATGAGGTCAGGAAATGCCTCTCAAAGAAGATGACATTTGAACTAAGGTCTGGAGGTTTGGAGAGAAGAGAAGAAGGAAGAGTAAGCATTCCAAAGCAGAAGGAATAAAACATGCAGAATCTCTGATAAGAGAATGATCTGGGATTGTAGCTGACACATAATTGTCAGGAGGAGAGATGACAAGGGATGATTGGGACTGGTTGCATAGGGTCCCTGCAAATCATGGTAAGTAATACGGATTTGAACTTAATTGCTATGGGAACCACTGTAGGATTTTAAGCCAGAGAGTGGTATGATTTGATTTACATTTGTGAAAGGTCATTCTGGCTGCTGTGCAGAGGAATAGAGTCTAGGGGGACAAGTATATGAGGGAGACCAGGAGGTTACTGCAGCAGTAGGGTAAAAGATGAGGATGCTGGAATTGTGGTTGAAACAGTAGAGATGGTGAAAAGTGACTGTATTCAAGATAAAAGCTACAGGTAGAGCCAATAGCACCCATTGAGATTAGGATGCTGCATGGAATTCATTTGAGTCAATTTTCCAAATAGCTAGCACACTCTAAACACCAAAATTATTTTAAAATATTCTTGTTATTTTTCATGGAAATAATTCCAAATTATACAAAACATTCCTTGATCTTCTTCTATGGAAAATCCCAACCAAAGTTATGAACTGCTATTTTGACTCAGGGTCCTGTTCTCCATTTTTGTCTGCCATCTGACACATTCTCTGTCAATTTCTTGAGTTCCTCAACTCCAATTACTTTCACTCCATATGTTAAAGCGCTGCTTATTTTGAGGCAAATCTTAATTAGGATGAAAAGGATGATTTTCCAGATAATCTAATCCAGACATTGACTATGCCATTTAGGTGGAACTCGCACCTGCCAGGCTCAGGTCAGCATCTGCTATCCCAGCCTATCCATAAAGCCTGTGCTTACCAAGGCCCACATCTAACCAAAATTATCCTTGCTTCTGAGATATCAGCCATATTTAGCTTCTGTGATTCACCAAGGTCAAACCAACATGATCCCTACTTACCAAAGCCAAAAAACCAACCATTTAGAAAACCCTATCTCCAAATTATTTTGAGTCCCAATTTCTAGCCCTTGTCTATTTTTCAGTGTTCCTAACCAATTCACAAAGATGCTGCAGTTTTAAGGATCCAATAAAATGATCTCCCTTTCTTCCCCTCCTGAGTTCTGAATGGGAATCTGAACTAGAAATCATATTATAATTTACTGATGAATCTAAACCAGAGACTGTGGCTTGGATTTAAGGCAAATGGCTTTCCTAATACATCTTTTTTAACTACACTGAACCAAACTACAAACCCACCACCTCTACTGGAATGGTGAAAGTGCCACTAGATTAGACTGGGGCGAAGAGCAAGAGAAAGGTGAAGAAGCAGAGATAGAAAATAAGACTTGACCATTCACAAAATTGGGCTCTGAAGAGGAATGAAGAATGAAGTAATAGCCAAAGGAATCATCAGATCCATGGAAGGTTAGGTTTTAAGAGGGAATGTAACGGGACATGTTGACATGTACATGAAATAATGAAGGAAAAGGGGAGATATTGGGATGTAGGAAAGTGGTTGTGTATCACAGTAAAGGCGATTGGGAGTCAGCAGATAGGATTCAAAGCATCAGTGGAAAGATAGGCCGCTATAGTAACAGGTGGGAACATAACAGAGTTGGGGGCAAAGGAACTTAGGTTTCTCAATTTAGTTGTGGGCAGATGGAGTTTTCATTCTATGTTTTCTATTTTCTGAATGAAAAATGAAGTGAAGTATTCAGCTAAGAATGAGAGGGTGGGAGGTGTGAAAAGAGAACGTTTGAAATTAAAATCTTGCTGAGAAGCAAAGTTACTGAGGAAACAATTTCTGAGTGGTGCTGAAGGTCCGTTCGAGGTGTGTTAATTTAAAGTGAAACCAGTCAGCCTAGCCATGTCGCTTTCTCTAGCAATATTCAGATGCTCAAGGATATCCAAGGAAAAGCTAGGTATGTGGTTTCAAGTCAATAGAGATTATCGCTGGCTCAAGATGGAGGAGAAATAGAGGGCTGAAGGAGTTGAGGGCATTTGCAAGAGCATGATTGTATTCACTTATTCAATAATAATCCTCTAACTCCTAATATACATTAAGAACTAGTAAAAAATGCCCAGCTAAGTGATAGGGAGATATAAGTGCAGGCCACTGTCTAGGGGATCCACCAGAACTAGGTGCAGATTTTTTTTTAACTCATCCTTCCTTTGTCTTCTCTTGTCATCCTTCTCGGGGAAAAAAAAACATAAACAAAAAACAGACAAAAATTGATGATATAGACTTAATACTTGCCATGTGTCAGGCACTATGCTAGGCCTTTAAAAAAAATGCTCTTATTACTCTGTATATCGATGCTATGAGAAAATTACTGTTACTAGCCCCACTTGCAGATGAGGAAAAAGAATGTGAAGATATTGAGCAACCTCAAAATATCACCCTCAGAACCACTGGCTTTAGAGTCCCTTGCTTCTGCAGATTAAGTCTTTATCACTTGGGGGGAAAATGTAACATTTCCCATTAAAATATTTTAAATCTGTCATTTTCACTTTAGTACATAAGCAGCCAGCTTTTTATTTGAAGGACTCTTTGGGAGAAGAACTTTAAATTCTTCTATAAACCTGAGTGAGTGAAATTATTATTCCAAATTATCTAATTTTATAAATTGAACAGTCTTCACTATGCAAGTAATTATTTTAAAACTCTGCAAATAGGTAAACAGCTACTCAGGTCTCCTTTCTTCCCAAATTCTCTTGTGGTTGACCTATGCTGAAGAAAATATTTATGCTTTATCTAACATTTTCTACTTTAGAGAAATAATATGAATTTCTAAATTTAGGCCTGGAGAATAAACAGAAGTTTCCCTCCTTAACTCCTCTTCCTTCCTTGCTTGCTAATCAAACTAAGGTAATTGTTCTGCCCTAGAAAATGTCCAGTGACTAACAGATACTACTGTGTAGTTTGGTTTTTTTTTTTTTTCACCTATGAGAGAAACTTAAAGAGGCAGCCCATCCTATTCATCAAATATCACCAAAATTAGCAAGGAATGAGAGAACTCAGGCTTTAAAGCAAGGGTTGTACAGAGGTGAAGGTCATTCACATTCTTAATGTGGAAAATTTGACAGGGAAATTGGGACTGTTTCCTTGTTCCCTTGTTATCTAGAAAAACATTCAATTTCTAAAGTTGAATCATTTAAAAAGTCCCTTTGACTACTTATATTTTTCAAGACTATGTTATATTTGAGTAAATTCAAGTATTACTATCTGGAAAGACAAATCCAGGTCAGACAAACATAAAAAATGAACCATGCTTCCTGAGCAGTAAAACAGATTGGATGTGCATGACATTTAGCCAGATTTGGTAATAGCTATCATTTGTTGAGAATTTGCTACATTCTAAACCAGAGATTCTCAATCTTGGTTATGCATTAGAATCACTGCAGACTTATTTTTAAACTTTTTATTTTGAATTAATTTTAGACTTATGGAAAAGTTGCAAAAATAGTACAGAGAGTTATCACATGTCCCTCCTGCTTCCTATAACATTAACCCCTCACATGACCATTGTACAATTAGCAGAACCAAGAAATTAATATTACTGACATGATATTATTAAATAAATTACAGATCCTATTAGAATTTTACCAATTGTTCCACTAATTTCCTTTTTTTTTTTTTTTTCTTGATTCAGGATTGCACTGAATTGGTATTTCCTCTCAGTCTTTTCCAATCTGTGATATTTCCTCGGCCTTTTCATATCTTTCATAGCCTTGATCCTTCTGAAGAGTACTAATCTGGGGGGATCCCTGGGTGGCTCAGTGGTTTAGCGCCACCTTCAGCCCAGGGCGTGATCCTGGGGTCCTGGGATCAAGTCCCACGTCGGGCTCCCTGCATGGAGCCTGCTTCTCCCTCTGCCATGGTCTCTGCCTCTCTCTCTGTGTGTGTCTCTCATGAATAAATAAATAAACTCTTTAAAAAAAAAAAGAGTACTAATCTGTTATTTTGGAGTAAATCTGGGTTTGTCTGATGTTTTCTCATGATCAGAACAAAGTGATGCATTTTTGTAAGAGTACCACAGAAGTGATGTACCATTCTCAATGCACCATATCAAAGAGTGCAAATGTTGATGTTATTTTTGGTTGTACTATGATAACTTGGTTAAAGTCCTATCCAATGGGTTTCTCCACTGTTAAGTTGTTATCTTTCCTTTAGTAGTTAATAAATACCTTGATACTCTGAAACCACACAAATCCTATTTCTCCTCAAACTTTTACCCACATCCATCAGTAGATGTTATCTATAACAAGTATTGCTGCAGCCTCTCTGTCCAGAAATGAATTTCTATTCCCCTATTTCCTTCTACATTTATTAATTGGATTCCACATGAGGTGTTTTTTTAAAATCTACTACAGACAAATTCAATGAAAATTTTCTAAGCATATTATCCCTGGTTCACTCAATATCGATAATAAGCAGGTATTCTTATTCACATTGGAATATGAGGAAAATGACACTGGGGATGACATAGTAACATGTGTTTTTACAGCTAGGAAATAGTGAAGGCAGGACGGAAGCTCTGAGCTGCCTATATCTGAAATCTGTTTGTTCCATTGCCACAGCTTTCTTCCTTTTAAGTTCAGCTCACTATTCTTGATGTCAAACTTTGCCCCACTTAGAGCTTACTCTACTAACTCCAATCATCTGCAGCTGCTATCTAGATCAGTTCAGGGTTAGACACTTTTTTTTTTCCTCAGAACTTCTTGATAGTCACCTTCCTAAAGGGTAAAGAGTAGATGCCAACTGAATTTTGGCCTTCGCCTGGACAATAGATCTTTGCAAAATAGCATGAGAGTGAAAGAAAATGACATATCATATACATTTAGGTAGTTAGGCTAATAGGAAACCTTTTTAAAGAAATATAATCCAAGTGCTTTCTGAGAGACTAAAGCTCATCAAGTGTTGAGCGTATGCATGTAATGGTGAAGTGGGTTTTGGAGCCAGGTAGAACAGAGTCAGAGTCCAACAAACTACTCAATGACCTTGAATACACTTACCTAACCTCTTTAAGGTTCAATTTCCTAATGGTTAATTTAAAATATTAATACCAACTCCATGGACTTTTCTTGTGAGGATCCAATGAGCTTCAGCACAGGGGCACAAGCAATCATTAATTATGATCTTTAAAAAAAAAAAAAAACAACACTGTAACTAAACTGCTTAACACCTAACAAGACATGAGTACTTAAAAACAATTTTTTAAGATTTTATTTATTTATTTATGTATTTGAGAGAGAGAGAGAGAGAGAGAGAGAGAGAGAGAGAACACAGAGGGAGAGGGAAAAGCAGACTCCCTCCTAAACAGGGAACCCAATACGGGGCTCAATCCCAGGACCTTGGGATCATGACCTGCACTGAAGGCAGACACTCAATCAACTGAGCCACCCAAGCGTCCCAAAATGAGTACTTTTTAAGAAAATGTTGGAGAAAAGGACAGAGAGGTAATTTTGGAGGATATGACCCTTAGAAGAGGGTCAGATGACCCTCAGATGACATGGGTGTGTACAGGAGTTTTGGAACTGCTAGACAGGTACATAAGGACTCTGAGGGAGAAAGGGGGCTGGAGGGTGTGAACTATCACCTTGTCTGATTTCCTTAGAGCTAGATAAAAGTATGGGCCAGCTGAAGAGTTGCTGCAGCTGCCAATCTATAAATAGCAGGCAGCTAAAACATCACATGAAATGTAAAGAAAGAAAATTTTCCCTAGAACATCCCTCAGGAAGGGCACTTTATGTGTATACCATGGGGATAAGAAATTGTCTATTTCACTCACTTCCATATTCTAGGTCTAGAATATCGCCTAGCAAATAGTAACTATTCAATAGAACCATTAGATTACTGGATAAATGAATGAATACATTGAAAAATTCAAAAGACCAAACGTAGCTGCTTAAGAAAAAGGATGTGTCCCTTATAGGCCCTCTTTCTTGCTGAAAGGGTAAACAGGTTAGGGAGCAGGGCTGATTCTTTCAAGTCCATAGGAACAAGCTTGGGCCCACCTATGGCTGCTTTCCTCATCTTCCTCTTCTTCATTAAGGGTTCAATATCTCCTCTAAATAGTAGTTGAACAAATAAAGAATAATGATTTTGTATTTTTTTTTAATATTTTATTTATTTATTTGAGAGCACAAACGAGAGAGAGAGAGAGAACACAAGGGGTGGGGGGTAGAGGGAGAGGGAGAAGTAGCCTCCCCACTGACCAGGGAGCCCAACATGAAACCGGATCCCAGTACCCTGGGATCATGACCTGAGCTGAAGGCAGATGCTTAACTGACTGAGCCACTCAGGTGCCCCAAGAATAATGATTTCTCTAAAACAATGCCAAATTATAAACTTGCTCAGGACCTCTATGAATCTGTTAGACCTTGGCTATATGTCACTGAAAATTATATCTGTACAAAGAAAAGCAGTCATTGCTTGTCCAACTATGAAAATGTGCAATAAGATGCCTGTGGCAAAGATCGGAAGTTGCTTTTCTCCCTTTCGTGCTTAATAAGAGAAGTCTGGGAAACGTGCCGAGCTGAAGAACTATATTTCCAAAGCACATGTGTAAATAGAGGTGTCTCCTGAGATGTAAGAGTCCTCCAGGAAACTCTTTTGCCCCTTGCTTTTCTATTCCTGCCTGGAATGAACATAGAATGGTTGGAGTTGCAAGAGTCATCTTAGTGATTTTGATGTAGGGAAGCTGAGTCACTGATGATTTTCTGGAGCTGCCATACCAGTATCTATCTCCAGACTTAATTTGTGTGGGAGAAAAACAAATTTCTATCTTGTTGATGTGACTATAGTTAGGTCAGCAGCCAACACAATTTCTGTGTTGTGCTCCATTAGGTGACATGTATGTACAGTTGCCTAAGAAAAAGCAAAATATGTGTACTTTGAAGAAAGAAGGAAATTGGAATTTTTAGCTGATATTTTTGGTAATTATTAAGAGGATAGAAGAAAATATGGTGTGCAACTTAAAGAAATACTTCTTGTAAGAGCACCTTGCCCATTGTTAAACAATTGAGCTGTATGATAGTGGTTTTGCCAATAATTGGCACCTTTCGGTATTGAAAAGAATCATTAATCACCTAGTCCAATTATCCATCTGATGCTCAACTTTTCTCCAGAATATTTAGGTAAGAAGTCATCCAGCTTATGCTTGGCTACATCAAGTGATGAATAACTCTCTACTTCCCACGCCAGCCCATTTTTATCTTTGGACAGTTCTAAAAGTTAGAATGTTGTTTCTTACATTGAGCTGAAAATCTGTTTTCCTCTAGCTTCCATCCACTCATTCTAGCTTTCCTCTTCAGAGCCATATTCAGTACTTCCAATTTCTGTTCTAAATGACAAGGCTTCAATTATCACACTCCTCTTGAGACAGCTGCCCTTCTGGATTTTCATGCCAGGAAATCATGCTGACCATGTTTCTGAACATGTTGAGGTCTACTTTCCCAGAATCCAGGGAATAGGTATGACTGTACCTACTCTTTTCTTTCCTTGCTATCTTATACCTTGACAGAATATGGCCCTGTCTTCCCTGGATATATAACTTCTATTTTGCCAAAAATGAGTTATTCAAATACAGACACAAAGTCATCATCATTCCCAATTGCTTTCAATAACTCTGGGAGATGCATTTTGAGACAAAGCAGGTAAAGATCTTGTCAGATGTGGTACTTCTAGCTGGATGAGAGGCCCATTATACATCCACAGAACTTGAAATTCCCCTTTTTATAATATATTAGACCTGTGCAACATGTCTGACTTAAATCAGAAATAAATCATGTATTTCCTACATCAGGCCAAATGACACTTAATAAATACATCTTCTCAATGATATCACACCTATCCTTTCACCTTTCATTCACACCCCAGCTATCTCTGGTAAATTTCTGCTCTTAGGACTTTGGATTTCTGAGCAGGCATAAATGACATTGCAAATTTCTCTACTCAACAAAGTCTATCTCTAGTCAATTAGATCTATTCTCCCATTACCATATTTCAAACAGACCGTACTCACCAAACTTTGGTGACACCAGGGAGATATTTACCATCTGTGTTACAATATCTAATTTGCTATGTTACCTGCTAGAATCAAATATATTGAGTCCATAGGATGTAATAATCAAAGTAAATGTAACCTGAAATAGTTGTTTTTAAATTTTTTAAAAAAATGAAATAGAAATTTAGCTAGTAGCTAGGCCATTGTAAATTTAATCTGGAACTAATCCTTGGGTTTGACACATAAGGGCAGATATCCTGTAGGGAACTTCTGCCACTTTTCTCTGCTTCTACCACTGGTGTTATGTCAAAGAGGCAAAATGAAAATGGTCAGGAACTGCAGTTACCCTATACCAGGAAAGCAGAAGTCATTTTTCAGACTACATTTTTAAGAGTATAAAGCCAGGCTCACAGTTTAAGAGAAACATAGTTTTCTATTCACAATCTGTCTTCCAGCCAACCTATTTTATTACCAATATCAGGAAGGTACAGAGATAAAATATAGTTTAAACTTCAAATCCCTCAAACCAAGCTGTCAGGGAGGGGAGAGGTCAGATGCTGACATGCTGGAAAAAAAAGGAAAGCTGATGATGACCACACTGGTGATATCAGTTTTTCACCTGATAAGTATGAACTGAGATGGGATCAGGAGGAGATGAGAGTTGGGTTATTTGAGGTTTATGCTGTTGATGTTAGAGACAGATGTGCCTAGAGAGAGTTAGGTCCATAGAAGGTGAGGCAATGCATACTCAGAATTGAGATAAAGCCTCCACAAGCTCTGGGACTGATTTTTCCCCCCTACTGAATCTTATAAGAAATTGTTTTTGAATCATATGCATCCTGAAAAAGTCATTTCTCATGATCCCAGAAGTTTGCTGTCGAAGGCATATGAAGGAAGGATGAGTTCGGCCTGTGGGTTTCCTCTTGTCCGTCCTATGAAAGCTTCAGCGTTGATTCACTTTTTCTTCTTGTAAAAACCAAAAACAAAAATAGAAGAAGACATGTTGAAACATATTAGTAAAATACTATTTGGAATCCTCATTCACATGGCACATAAGAAATAATTGCTTAAATTATATAACTATTATATGGAAAATAACTTATTTTTATTATTAGCTTTATGGGTCATTGACATTTTATGTACAAGAGTATGGATATGTTTCTTCTATCTTCAAAGACCCCACAGACTTAGAGAAAAGATAAGATATACATGACTACCTAATACATAATCTATAGTGTGACATGTGCCTTAAGAGAGATAAAAAGAGCCCAGAGGTTTAGAGAAAGGAGAGATTAATTCTGAACTCATGAACACCATAAGCAAACTGGCTACTGTGATGTGAATATGTACGTTCCCCCCCAAATTCGTATGTTGACAACCTAATGCCCAATGTGATGATATTAGAAGGTGGGGCCTTTGGGAAGGGCTTAGGTCATAAGGGTGGAGAGCCTGCACAGATGAGATTAATGTCCCTAAAAGAAGCTTCAGAGAGATCCCTAACCCCTTGTACCATTTGAGGACAGAGTGAGAAGGCATGACTTCTGAACCAGAAAGAGGGATCTCACCGGAAGGTGACCAAGCTAGCGCCTTGATCTTGGACTTCCCAGTATCCCAAACTGTGAGAAAATAAATTGTGGTTGTTTATAAACCATCTAGCTCATGGTTTTTTGTTACAGCAGTCTAAGCTGCTAAGAATGGACTAAGACAATGGCTAACGGTGAAACAACAGGATTCAAACAAGAGCCCAGTGAGTGCAGATCTGTTTTACTGCCCTGCCTTAGCCACATCATTTCACTGTGCATTAGTTTCTTCAACCATTAAATAAAAAAGGAAAAATGACATTCTTGCCCAAAGTACTCCTATCCTCTGGAGATAGCTTTGAGATGAGCACATCAATAGACAGATCCCAAACCAAGCAAAAATATCATATTGTTCATGGAAAGCTTCACAAAGCTCAGAATAGAGCAGAAATGTCATCACTCTTTGTCACGGCCACCTTCAAAACATTACCTTCTTTCAGGACAGTCCCACAAACAGAGACTGTGTTGTTCAGCTGGAGTGAAACTTAGATGTTCACATACAGCTAGTCTTAAAAGAAGGTTAATTTGTGTTAACAAATTGTCAAATAGCCTGTCATACCTAATTGTTTTTCTTTACACACATCTTCCCTCCCCCCAGTATTAAATAAATAAATAAACAGAAAAAAACATCTCCAGGATTGTGTGATAGCTGATCTTTCAAGGCTACTTTGTGGCTAAATAAATAAAAACAGAAACATTGCTATTCTGAAGGACTTTTGTTCCTCTTTGAAGCCACTGCAAAGCAATCACGATGATATAAATTCAAGGGCAAGTGCTTCATCCTTTATAAACCTGAATTAGTAAGTTGATCCTCTTCACCAGCATGTTTTTAATGCACAGAGAGATAAAATTTGCTAAGTTCATGAGAACAATCACTTTAGTACAACAAGTAAGAGGTGTTAATAAAGTATTGGCACCGAAAATGCATGAAACAAACCAAACTGCAGAGAAAGTGATAGAGTCCCTATTGTAGTTTATAAATTACATTGTTAAAATGATGATTGATATTATAGCTTCTGTTTCAAAGACTCCCTTTATAGAACAGGTCTATTGTCAAAAATGATAATAAGAAAATACTTTCTCAAGAGTATACCTGCCCATATATTATTCCTATAAAATTGTAGACATGAGAGAGTTTTCTGGAATAATGACCTATGTAAAAATGAGAGGTGGGCAGAGGAATTTAAGGGAAGAAAATGACACTAAAATACATCGCTTAAATTTTTTAGTATTTTGTATAAAGGTGTTTCATTCAAAATAGCCCAAAAGTGGCATGCAAGACTGCATTAAATAAATTTATACAGTACCCCACCTTTTTCAAATACCATCTATGCATGAATTCTCAGTAGCATTTTTCTATGATTACCTGATTATGTATTAGATCTATCTGTGTGTGTGTGTGTGTGCGTGTGTGCGCACATGCATATGTGTCTCTGTCTCTCTTGCCAATGAAGAAATTGAGGAGAAAGTGAGTTAAGTAACTTGCCTCAGTTCATACTGAATAAAGACAAGTTTTTAAACATCTAATAAGAGAATTTTCAAATATGATAAGGGGGATCATGTCAGGCTGACTTAAAGAAAGAAAGAAAGAAATGAACAAACAAGCTTTAACCACTGGCTTAAACAACGTTTGTTCTTTGTACTTTTATTGGTTGCAAAGGACAGAGGGGAATTTAGGTTATTTCAAGTGACAAGGTTCACTTACAGCTTCCAGTCCAGCAGGTTAGGAGTTTGGAAGCCATCACTCCCATCCTCACAAGTAAACAAGTGAATGAACTGAAAATCGTCAACTTTTCTCAAATCCATCAGAGAATTTAGATCATGGAGCAAATCACTACCCCAAAACCTGGGGAGAGACCAGTACAGGGAATCACAGCTCACTGGATACTGAGGAGAAACCTCAGCTGGAGCCAGCTTCCATTAGGGATTCCTGAAGGGTAACTGACTAATTGCTAAAGAGTGAGCATAGACAAGCATAAGAAATAAAAACACCTGGAGACCCAGCCTTTGGGATGATCCCCACACTTTTTTTGAGTTTTAACTCCGGTAGTCCCACCAGGTTCTTAACTGAGAAATTGAAGAAAAATCTCCGCATGCTCCCAAAAAGGGAGAAGTGACCATCCTGAAATATACCTAGAGCATTTTGTTCTACTTGACAAAATCTTTCCTTGAGGGTAAAGCTAAACTGACTTGGGTTTTATCAGAGTCTAATAGATATGGAGGAAGGGCAACACTCAACTCCAGTACCCTCTAGCCTTTTGGTCTCACCTGAGGAGGTGGGGGGAACCAAATAAAATTGAGACTTAGACATAATCAGGGGGGCTAAAATGCTTTGCCCACCCCCCCATGCACATCTAGCACCACATGAACAGGGCCTCTGAATAATAACAGATGAGTACAGCTATAAAGAATTGCATGGCTCAGGCCTTATTTGCAAAGGAGCCTTCAGGTAAACTTAAAGACAACAGAGATGACAAAAGCAAGGACGCCATGAGAAATTCCAGTCTCTGACATCTACAGCTATAGCAAACAGTAAACACAGTTCAACACTTAGCCAGATAAATAGAAAATCTCACACTAAGGGTCAGATTAGCTCAGTTCTCCTACCTAAGACGTCACATCTGGCTTACAACAAAAAATTACAAAGCACGCTAAAAGCCAAAGAAGACACAGTCTGAAGATACATGGCAAGCATCAGAACCAGATTCAGATATAGTAGATATTTGGAATGATCAGACCTGAAATTGAAGTGTAATTTGTATGCTAACGTCTTTCATGGAACAAAGAGACAATGGGTAAGAAAAATAAATGGGTAATGGAAGTTGAGAGATGGAAAGTCCAGGAAGGAGTCAAAAGGAAAGACTACAAATAAAAAATTCCATCACCGAGATGAAAAACGCCTTTGATGGGCTCCTCAGTAGACTGTACCCAGACAAGGAAAGAACTCGAGAACTTGAAGATCGGTCAACAGAAACTTCTCAAGTTGAAAAGCAAAGAGATTTTTAAAAACTGAAAACAAAAAAGAGAACACAATATCCAATCACTGTGGGACAAACACGAAGATATAATGTACACATAAGAGGAATGCCAGAAGGAGAAGAGAGAACAGAACAGAATAAATATTTGAAATATGAATAGCTGAGAACTTTCAAGTTATGGGGATGCGCTGTGAGGATACAAGGAGAAATGAGGGAGTGCAGGAAACCTTCTTGGCCATCAAGGGAACTAGATTCATGGAGAATTAAAATGTCTTTTGTCTCATCATAGCACACAACACAATCTACGGGCCACACATCATAATCTAGCCACCATAATTCACACAGATCACTTTTTTAAAAAAATATTTTATTTATTCATTAGAAAGAGAGGGAGAGGCAGAGAGAGAGAGAGAGAGAGAGAGAACAAGTGGGAGGGGCAAAGGAAGAGGGAGAGCAGGCTCCCCACTGAGCAGGGAGCCCGACTCAAGGCTTCATTCCAGAACCCTGAGATCATGATCTAAGCCAAAGGCAGATGCTTAACGGACTGAGCCACCAGGCACCCCTCACAGATCACTTTTCTACTGTGAGTGGGTCTGGTCTGTTTTCTGACTGCAGTTGACCCTTACACAACACAGGTTTGAACTGCACACATCCACTTATACATGGATTTTTTTCTCTTTTTTTCAAGATTTTATTAATTCACGAGATACACACAGAGGGGGCAGGCGGGGGGAGAGACACAGGCAGAGGGAGAAGCAGGCTCCATGCAGGGAGCCTGACATGGGACTCCATCCCGGGTCTCCAGGATCATACCCTGGGCTGAAGGCAGGCGCTAAACCACTGAGCCACCCAGGGATCCCTGGATGTTTCAATTAATACAATGTGATACCATAAATGTATTTTTTCTCCCTTATGATCTCTTAGTACATATTCTTTTCTCTAGCCTGCTTCATTGTAAGAATACAGTATATAATATATATAACATACAGAATATGTGTTCATTGACTGTTTATGTTAGTTGTAAGTCTTTCGGTCAACAGCGGGCTAGTTTTTGGAGAGTCAGAGGTTATCCACAGATTTTCAACTGCATGGAGTGTCAAAGCCCCTAACCCCTGTGTTGTTCAAGGGTCAACTGTATTTTCTTTCTTCTTCTCTACCTCATGTCTTTTGTTTACATGACTTTCGCCACCTCCTGCCTGCCTTTTCTTTTTTAAGAGTTTTTATTTATTTATTCATGAGAGACACACACAGAGGCAGAGACACAGGCAGAGAGAGAAGCAGGCTCCATGCAGGGAGCCCGATGTGGGACTCGATTCCGGGACTCCAGGATCACGGCCCAGGCTGAAGGCAGATGCTTAACCACTGAGCCACCCAGGAGTCTCATCACGCCTGCCTTTTCTCTGTGTGTCTCTTAGCCTCTGATCAGTTGATTGTGTCCCTCTCTATATGTCCCTATTCTACTCAGTAAGAGAGAATCCAACTTGGTTCCTCACCCTCCAATGTCAGCATCCATACTAAACAGAATCACTTCAACAAACCACGTAACAGGCTGCTGCCCAACCCAAAAGCTGGCTGTAGTTGGCTCAGGTGCTAATTCTTGATCCAGTCATCCCTGAGCTAAACAAACAGATCATGTAATAAAATAAATTAAGAGCAAGAGCTGCTTCCTAGTTCATGTTTAGAGGAACTATTAAGGGGGATCCCTGGGTGGCTCAGTGGTTTAGCGCCTGCCTTTGGCCCAGGGTGCAATCCTGGAGTCCTGGGATCGAGCCCCACGTCGGGCTCCCGGCATGGAGCCTGCCTCTCCCTCTGCCTGTGTCTCTGCCTCTCTCTATATATGTCTATCATAAATAAATAAAATCTTAAAAAAAAAAGAAGGAACTATTAGCAAGGTAGTCTCTTACTTAGCATGTTAATGAATTTATCTGAATTCCCAGGCATTTTGGTAGCTGGTTGCAAGAAGCAAACTTAGTTCCCAAAGAAAATGGCAACTTCGATTTAACGTATCATTTTTCTCCTTGAGTTTCATTTCTGGTTTATACCATGTTACATATCACCCCCCCCACCACCACCACCACCAATGGACAGGGAGAGGGGGACAGGGAGTATACAACATAACACCACTGATGACCGCCCCACGGTACACTCTGAGAGTCATCAGAGCCAGGACTAGGCTGCTCATGTCACCCAAAGTCAGAGCAGACAGCTGCAATGGGTACAGAGATAGATGTGACATCCTTTAGTTATTTCATTGTGACCCATCCCAAATACTTTTAACTATCGTCTACTAAACATGCGGCTGAGAGAGGAAGAGAAGAAAAGAGAAAACAAAGGGGTGTGTGTACGTGTGTGTGTGTGTGTGTGTAATTTTCTCCCCCAGAGCACAATACATTTGAACAAATGTGTTTCTCATCTCCCTGATTTCAGTGTAGGCTGTGAATTTTCGGAAGCAGATAAAATCAATGTTGGAAGAGAGCACAGTATTCTTAGTGCTTAGTTTTCGCTTGAATTCAGATTAAATATGAATATACTTCCTCCTCACTAGTTTTCAAGGGATCATATTCAGCTAACTTCTCTCCACACGTATGACACACAGCAGTGAGGGAGAGGCACCAGGCACCAGCATCATTCTTAGTTCTTGACCTTCAGGGGCACCTCTCTTAGAGAGGAAAGTGTGCGTTGCTTTTCCTCCACGTAGAGGGCAGGGTACGAGTAAAGGCTACAAGATAGAAGATAAGAACCTGTTCCTGTTTAACTAACTCTCTCTGGCCTCACCATCAAAAGAGGTGCCCTCATGCATCACATCTTTTCTATTATCTTTGTCCGCTGTGCATACTGTTTCTTGGTAAAATAGAGTGAAACCTTCTGCTTTCCTAGTAGAGATCTGTATTTAAGAAAGAGACCCAAAATGTGCAGCAGTACTATGGCATTTCATCCTATTCTGTTTCTTAGGATGGAATTTTAAGGGAGAAAAGGCAAGCACCTTTGTAAAAAAAAAAAAAAATGCACTGTTAGAGTTATCACCATTCAATTTGCAAAAGAAAGTACCAAAGTCATATTTATTCATCAAAATGTATTAAATGCTGTGACACACATGGCCTTAATACACGTCTGTGGGAACTGTGGAATGGTCAGAGAGGTTTCCCATTTTAAAGATGAAGAAACCAAATCACAGAGAGGTCAGTTGATCTAGCTAAACTAAGAAATGGAGAATAATTACAGTAATGAGAGGAGTCTGGTTCACCAACCGTCAGCCAAATAATTTCACTTACCTTTTCACATAATAGCTACAAATATCACCATACTTCAGGATCCATGATATATGTGTATCATGCAACATAAAAGTCACATACCTTGTATCTCATGCAACATAATGTGGTTTTTCTTTCCTTTAGCTACAGAAAATTTAGTGTGAATTTACAGTCACTTTTAATTAATTGAAAAGATGTTTGAAGTCAACTGTATTTTCCACTAGCAAAAAATAAATAAATAAAAGCCAGTATGCCCTTTAAATTGAAAAAGAGAATTGGCCAGACTTACTTTGCTCCCTCTCCTATGGGCCTCTTTTCCATGAATTAGCATTAATAGAGGTAGTGAGGAAAGTGAACTCCCCATACCTGGAGAGTGAAGAAACCCAGATACGCACAGAAAGCCAAGTGTACACGCTGCATAATAGTATTTTCTGAAGAGTAGTGAATTCTGTATTCAAACAGAGGTCAGCAAATAAATCCAGAGTGCCTGAGTGTTTGATTTTTCCTTTTTAAAGATGAGCTGCTCTTATGGTTGGAGGTTTTCATTTCCCAGCTCTGACATAGGGTAGTCACATACGCAAACATGAACACTATGCCTGCATTCTCAATATAGATAATTATTTCTGGCTGCCAGGAACCTCGAGTGGGCTATGCTGTTTCTCTGATAAACCCCAACCCTTCCTACTCAGAGACAAAAGACACACACACACACACACACACACTCCATAAAAGGCGAGTGCCCCAATCCATAGTTATTTCCAAATGAAGCCCTTTCACTTTGCTTTCTGTATTAAACATTAAAAACCAAAAAGGAACTTTAAATCTTGGGTTTTTTTTTTCATTAGTGTATCACAAACTGCTAATTAGAAAAGATTTCTTTTACTAAATGATTTAGTTCTTATGTCTGTTTTAACACTTGAAAGGTTACAGCTTCAGGAAAAAAGGGAAAGAGCCTTGATTAAAGAATGAATTATTGAATATTCAGTTTTAATTGATGTTGCCCCGTGCTATTATTTTGCATGTTTATAGATGTTTTATGTGATTCTGTTATCAGAATAACCAGAGACAGAGACATTGACTCCTGAGCCTAAAAAGGGGGAGGGCTTTTGCTTGATCACATCCAGCCATTTAAGTTCAAGAATCATCTGAAGCGTGGTTTCCATGACAACAAGTCACTAATTGTGAACATAAAATAAAGTAAAAAAAAAAAAAAATCAACCTTCCCTGAATTTGGCAGCTGCATGGATGATGTCTTTTTTTTTTTTTTAATACTAAAAAAAATGGCACTTTTGCTTAGGGAATTCCTCAAGTCGTTTTCCCAAAACCAAGAAACCACCCCATCGTGGGGTTAACTGTGATCTGGGAAAGGTGTCAGCCTAAAGCTGTCCAAATCTGTTAGGCTGTGATTGCCAACACCTAGCTTCTGCTAGAGATAAGAGAAGATGGTTATGATGAGGAGTGAAGGATTTTTGCATCTTTGAGATACAGAACAGCAAAGATTGCCGCTGTGGCAGATGAACAAACCGAAGAAATGCTACCAAACACTGGATTTGAGCATCCTTTAGACAAGGGGGGAAAGAACAAATTGAGGGGAAAAGGTGAGTTAAAATCTAAAACCGGCCACTTTACACGGGCTTAGTCATCCATGCTCAATCACTAGCAAAGGTTTCTGGTTTCTCTGGCTGGCAGATTTAAAAAAGAAAAAAACAAAAAACAAAAAACAAACAAAAAAGTACACCCCTTGAGACTTGGAAACCTGTTCAACCGACACAATGGCACCATTCAAAATTCACCAATTTATGAACTGCAGCATATCATTTGTAAAAATTGCTTCAGCCTGAGTTACCTTTCACCAGCTCTGTAAGTCTACTCACTGGGTCACTAGGAGTGAGCAAGAACATTTTGATAAATTCTGTTTCCATGACGATGAATTAACCAGTGAAAAGGGGGAGGTGTTGAAAGATCTGTATTCCGTAGAATACTCTCAAATGTTTGCCTGTTTTCATTTTTAGCCATTTAGTTCTCATGGCTCTGTTCCAGGACTCTTTAATTTGCCAGTAGCTGTTTTCCTACACAGATTACAGGAGTAATTCATCAGTGAATGTTTCACTCAGTGGTCTCATCTAATGTAAGGAAACATAAAAATGAATTTTTCCAATTACGCCTTTTTGTTTGTTTAGAAAGAATGTAGTAAGCTTTTTTTCCTTTCTTTCTTCACAATCTAGCTTTAGTGTTCTGATTCTCCCTTATTTATTGACCATTACCTTACACAGACTACAACTGCAATTTGTATGATGTTGAGATCTGCTTTTAAATACCAGTAAATCCCCCAAAGGCAATGATTTTTGAATTTACTGGACTGAAACCCCAGTGGGGGAGGTAAAGAGAAAAAGAACATTGAAACATGTAGGCCCGGTACATGTTACAATAAAGCAAAGTGTTTAGGAAAAAATTAAGAAAGCAATAGAGCCTTTCCTTTACTAAATTACTTTAAATTGGCTTATTTATATACAATGGAATCTGTTTATGTTATTCCAGCATTTATCCACTTCCTTAAATTTGATAACACTACTATTTCCTTGGGGATCAAAAAATAAACAAGCGATTCTGATGGTTTTGTTTTCCAAATGAGGAAAATAGCAAAAAGAACTCGTCTATTCGCACCGGAAAAAATTGGATATATGACTATTTTCTTCAAGTTTGAAGTAAGAAAAATGTTCCCTCAAAACATGTATATCTAATCCAGCGTAAACTTGCATCTCAACAAGTAACTAATGTAGTGCGTTTGAAAAATTAAGTTTTTTAAACTTAATTAAGTTCAAATAATGGATTTTTTTTCCTTTCTTTTCACCTGAAACAAGGCAAATAACCAGTTTTCAACTTCCAACTGCTTTGTTCTGACATTGTGCAACCATAAATTTAAAGAACACTTACTCTCTTCTCCTAATTTATTCATCCTTTGCTTGAAGTAGGAAGAAACTTTAGGGAGATGTCCTAGACCACCAACAATTAGCAAACTGATCAGATATTATCTTAATCTAAGACTGAAAGTGCAAAGGACCATGAGATTCACAGGAAGTAAAGAAGAAACTACTTAACACTTATTATGCAAAGATCTGCCAATCAGAACCACTTTTTAAAAATTTCAATAAAAAGTAATGCAATAATGTATTTTTCTGTTAAGAACTGTTCTTCAGGGTCATATTTGCTCACAGAGCTTAATTTGTCTACAAGGAACAGAGACAGTTCTCATATTGAAAAGAATATGGTAATTTTCTTTTCCTTCCTCTTTAACACCAAAGCACAAAAAAATTATTAATATTAGTAGATGGCAAAGAATGTACATGATTGAAAATCAAAGCAATTGTTTTAGTGAATAAACTCTAGTTGTTTTGCTGCAGACATCTATAAATTATTAGGAAAGGAAACCATGCCACTCTAACATCAATGTGTTGGTAACCCTGAATTTGTTCATCTTGATTTAAAACAGTGGGGGCAAGAGTGTCAGTTGGCTGGATATGGACAAGGGGAAGTCTGATGACTTCTTTTGTTCCCCTGCCCTACGTAACTCCCGCTTCTTAAGGGCAACGTGGGTGGGTTCTGCTAGAAGCGTCATACTTCCCTTCCTACACCTGAGGTCATAATGCAAGTAGCTGGCATTCGGTTCACACTGATGTTAATAGTGTGAGATCCCTCAGCCAGCTGTTGTTGGGAAAATAGAGATGGCATGGCCCACCCAAGAGACAGCTGTCTTCACACCGACGTGACCTGTGGCTGGCACCAGGCAGTGCAGGAGTCAGCTTGTTAATGCTAATGTCTCCGGTGAGGTAGGGATAAACAGCAGCTCTCTCAGTCCTGTAGATTGAAAGTGTCACAAAAATACTGTCAGGCTCAGTTGCCGATCATTAAAAATGAGTACAAATGAGAGGAAGAATGGTTTGTTAATCCACCAGAGTCAAGTTTGACATCCTTGTGACACTATTTTCAGCTGCATCGATGTCTTTCTGGTATTAGTGGAAGAGACTTTTGACAAAGAAAACAATCATGAAATGTCTTGAGTTGGGGGTAAAACTGGTCAATAGCAAAACATACTATAAACTCCAATAATTTTTATGTCATCACACACATTAAACGATGTGCTCAGCAACTGTCCCATGTGTTGCATGTATACGGAATACGTATTACATAAAATTGTTTCTAACACTGACAGGACATTTTATAAATACTCAGGACAATGACATTTAAAAGAGCTTACTACTTTTTGTATGAACAAAATATACAAATACATAACTTTATTATAAATGTGGTCACATTTAGGGGGCACCTGGGTGGCTCAGTCAATTAAGCATCTGTCTTTGGCTCCGGTCATGATCCCAGGGTCCTGAGATCCAGCCTGCATCAGACTCCCTGCTCAGCAGGGAGTTTCCTTCTCCTTCTCCCTCTGCTCAACCCCATCAACTCCCCCCCTTGTGCTTTCTTGCACACACACCTCTCACTCTCTCTCTTTCAAATAAATAAAATCTTTTATAAATAAAATCTTTTATAAATAAATAAATACATACATAAATAAATAAAGTCACATGTAAGTGTGGATATTGAGCACATATTCATATAGCAATATAAGCACTAATAAGAAAATGTACATTTATGAATCTAAAGAGGAGGTATCTTCTAATATGTCCAATCTGTCCCTAAAAAGTTCTGTGAAATATTTTTTAATCATGTACTTTCTTAATTTACTGAGACCTCACTATTTAAAAAATTTTGTGATGATCCTTTTAAGAAAACCAGAAATATGTGTGCAATATGAAAAACTATTCTATGTCTGTTTTTTATTTTTTATACTTAGGATTTCAAAATAGTGTATTTAATATAACAAGTTTAAAGCCAGAACATGTTTTTGTTGTTGGCATTTTTCCCCACTCTTTCGGTGGGAAGTAACACTGAGAGGTATAGCTTCAAGAGCAGCATGTCGATGCAAAGAGATTTGGTCAAGAGTGCTGGCCCAGGATCCAACTCCCACGTTCCCACTGAGAATCAAACCCCAGTGGCCACACATCGTTCCCTGTGGCATAAAAGGCTTACAATGTCCAGTTTGATACCTCAGGATCTCTGCCACAAGCTGAGAAAACGTTTACCAAAGGACATTTAGGTGATTGTCTCACAGAGAGATGAGACATTGTAGATTTTGTATGATGCACAAGTTCTACCTTGAACAACTGGGTGGATAGTTTTGTCACCAACTGAGGGAAGGGATCCACTTTAGTGAGAACATGTTGAAACCAGTGCCCATGGAACATTCCTGTGGAGATGCTCAGCTAGTAATTGGATAGATGAGTCTGAAGCTCAGGGCACAGGCCCAAATTAAGGACACAAACTTGGAATCCACTGGAAGATAATGGTATCTGAAACCATGAGACTGGATAAGATTGCCCAAAGAATATAGAACATGAGACGAGTTACAGATTACGGATCTCACCCTGGGGTTCAATAATTTAAGAGATTGCCAAAATGGAAGTAGCCAAGAAAGGAAACAGTGAGTAGCTGACCAGAGATAAGAGGAGAAGCCATAACAAAGTACTATTATGGGAGCCACAAAAGTGAAAAATGCAGCAGATGAATCCAGTAAGATGAAGATGGAAAAAGAAATTACTCTCCCTCTCTGCCTCCTCTCCCCTAACTACAAATCTACATCATTAAAAAGAGAAAGAATTTAGAAACCTAAGACCAGGAAACATCTAGGAAAGGCCGAAGTCAGAATACTCACAGATTACTTAGGAATTGTCTGTTCTTAACTTTTAAGCAAGGGAATGGGGGGGCTTATCAGTTTATTTTGTTAATTTGTTTATTCTCTACCTTGTTCTCAACGCACCACAAATTCTTCAGATAAAATTCCTGAATTCATTCTTTTCAATTAAGTTTGCAATAAATATTAAGCAGAAGTCAGTGCACTATTTCTCTCATTGGAAAAGTTTCAGGAGCGCAGATAAGGGTGGAAACTTCTGCTTTGACTTTAAGATGAGAATGCTCCTGAGAGAGAAGCCCTCACTCATAGGCTGATCCTAACAAAAAAGTATAACATTCTTTAATGCAGAGAAGAACAGTAAGTCGTAAAGAAGGAGGACACTGAGCTGTAAAGCCACATGGAGCAAGCCCACCATGGGCTCCTGAGCAGGGGATATTGGAAATGCAATGGAATGTTGACTTCTTGGCATTGTGCATGGGAACAGCCCATCAACTGGAGACACACCTAATGAACATACCATTGCAGCTTTGTTGTCAGGCTGTCAGATTCTAGTAACAACTCAATTTTCACAAGTATGTCTTATGTGTCTTAAGGCAAATAATGAATGTTCCCAAAGTCTACTTTCCTCATTCATTAAAATGATATGAAATTATTAATTACCCCCTACGCTTGTTATGAAAAATCTAATGAGAAACTATATATAAATCATTTGTCTGGTAGTTGTTCTCATCATGGAGTGATTTGTCCCCCAGGGGACATCTAGCAATGTCTGGATACATTTTTGGTTGTCACAGCAGGAAGGGGGTGGCTGTTATTGGCATTTAGTATTTAGAGCCCAGGGATGCTGCTAGACACTCTACAAGACACAGTATAGCACCCCACAAAATGAATTTTCTGATTCAAAATGTCAATGGTGTCAAGGATAAGGAACTCTGATCTAGTAGTCACATGTATACATTATAATAGCTGGTGTTTCTGGAACCCTCACACCCTGCTGAACACTAAGTGCTTAACATTTGTCTCATCTGACCCTCACCAAAATCCCATGAGATTGGCACTAGTATTATCCCCAGTGTACAAATTAGAAACTGACATGCAAAAAAAAGAAGTTAAGTAATGTACACAAGGTCACACAACTAGCAGTGGTAGAACCAGGATTTCATAAATGTTAATGATTAGGTTTTTTTTCTTTTTCTTTTTCTTTTCTTTTTAGTTTCAGGGGTAGAATTTAGTGATTCATCCGTTGAATATAATACCCAATGCTCATTAGGTTAAGTGCCCTCTTTAATACCCATCACCCAATTAACCCATCCCCCACTCATCTTCCCTCCAGCAGCTCCCAGTTTGTTCCCTATAGTTAAGGGTCTCTTCTGGTTTGCCTCCTTTCTCCTTCTTTATCTAATACATTTTTCTTTCCCTTCCCCTATGTTGATCTGTTTTGTTTCTTAAATTCTATGTGTGAGTGAAATCATATGGTATTTGTCTTTGCCTGATTTATTTTGCATAGCATGATACACTCAATGTTAACAATTATTATGTTTCATGGGCAAGTGAAAAATATTCAGATAATATTCAGATATTCTCAAATATCCAACTCTTGGCATCACATAACCAAAAAATTGGTTTTTCAACTTTCATCCAATCATTGACATACATCTAGACAAAACTGATAGGTTGCATGCTTTGACTTCCAGATTCAAGATTTTCTTTAAATGTACACAAAATGAAAATGGAATAATGGTTGAAAGAGAAGAAAATTTAGCATTTCTTAAAAGCACCTTAAAAAGACAATTGCCAGATATGCTTTTAGAGAAATCTTTTTAGTGTTAAAAATCAGTAAAACCTGACTTCAGGAACTGGCCTTAGGTCTTGTCTAATGCTGAAGTCAATGGCTCTTCCTGTAACGGTGTTATGGTTTAAGTACTGCTTCAGGCCTCTGCAAAGCTTGAACATGGGATCAGAGAGATAAAAGTCACCTGACTATATCACTTTCACTTTGTAGTCTGAAATTCTTAGCATCTGTGCATTTATCCAATTGTCAGGGAAGTGTCATTGATTGTTTTTAACAATCTTTGCATTGACGTGTTTCAGAAGGTGGTTTTCTCCTCTTTAAATCCCCCTTCAGGGACTCTGAAACATAAGCTGTTGAGTGCAGATGTGTAGGAACCTTCAAAAAAAAAAAAAAAATCCTAGAAAGGCAAAGAGTGCTGAAATGTGAACACATACACAAATATCTTGACAAAATGTTTATGGAAATTTGGGGCTCCTGAATTTGTAAGATAATTACATAGAAAGGGAAGGCAGTATATTATAGTATGACACAGTGGTTTAAAGTGCAAGATCAGTATTCAAATCCTCACTATACCACTTAACAATGATGTGATCTTGATCTTGACAAAATGACTTGACTATTCTGAGTCTTAGTCATCTTTCCTATTCAAAAAAAAAATGTAAATCAGATTGACCACAGAGGGTTCTCTAAAAATAAAATGTTTATTTTAATTTTATATTGCCATATTCCAAGCACTGTTTTAGAGAGTAAGGATACTACAGTGAACTACTCTCGTGCACCTTATAATTAAAAAGTTAAAATGAAATATCATCTCAAGTAGCTATAATTGTTCCAAAGAAGAAAATAGTTCTGGATAATCTGATAGTAGTCAGACAAGAGCAGGGGCCGATAAAGCCTCAGAGGAGATACCATTTCAGCAGAGACCTGAAGGAAACGAGGCAGTGATCCATGTGAATATGTGGAAAAGAGCTTTCCACACAGAAGAAAGAACAAATGCAAACATCTTCAGTCTGAAATACTCTGGCAATTTTGAGAAAAAGTAAGATCTGTGAGATTGGTGCTCAATGACTTATGAATTGAATTAAAAAGTCCAAAGAATAACAGTAGAAACTTATATGCCATAGTAGTGTTTTGGATTTACTCTGTGACAGGAAGCCATTGGACATTTTTGATCTCTGTATCATGATCCAAATCATGGTTTGAAAAAATAACTTTGGCTTTTATGTGGAGAATAGACTCTAGGGAACCAGAAATAGATAAAGGATGACCAAGTAAAGGTAACTGCAATAGTGCAGGCAAGAGATGGTGGTGGCTTCAAGTAGGAAGATGGCATTTGGCAGCTGCTAAGAGTGGTTAGATTCATAGTGCATTTGAAGGCAGATTGAATATAACTTCTGATAGATTTAATGTGAGTTGTGAGAAGGAAAAGGAGAATGATTCCAAAGTTCTGTGCATAAGCACCTGGGTGAATGGAGACTGAAGAAAGAGGTAAAAAGGAGGGAAATTTTTATAAAGAGTTTAGTTAAGAGATGCTCATTAGACATCCATGTGAGAGTATTCAGTAGGTCATTGAATATTCAAGTATGCATTCAGGAAAAAGGTCAAGAGTGTATCTTAAAATTTGGGTATTATCAGGGTATAAATATAGTTAAGCTATCAGGACTGAGATCCCAGTAGGAATGTGTTAAAATAGAAAAGAGTTCCTGGGTCTGACCTCTAGGGATTTCCAATATTTAGAGGTCAAGAAGATGAAAATCATGGGAGGGTAGTGTCATAGAGCCAAGCAAATAAAGTGCTGCACAAAACAGAATGATCTACTGTCATATGCTGCAGAAGGGTTGAGTGAGAGGAGAGCAGAACTGAATGAACATTGACATTGTCAACACAGAGGCCACTGGTGACCTTGAGAAGAAAAGATTCAGTAGATTGATGGATACAACATCTAATTTCATGGAGTGAGTACAAGAGAGAATGAGAAGAGTAGAAGTGGAAGGGGAAAAATGATTAACATATTTCTGTAAGAATTAAATAACAAAATATATGTGAAGCATTTAGTCCAATGCTTAGCATATTATAAAATATCAATAAATAATTATCATTACTATTTTTATCATTGTTATGTAGTCATCCCCTACCATTTGAACATTAACCATATGCATAGCCAGACCAAGCTAAATAATTATTTGTGTGAGTATATTTATACATGGATATTTTATTGGTAAAATATTTAATATATATGTACATATTCCTTTTTATGAATAGATACATATTGGGTGATATATATATGGATATATAAATGATACTTTTATCAACCAAATATTAAAATGTCTTATGTCTTATTTTATCTTGACAACATTCTGTGGAAAATAATACAGTCATGTGAGTTTTTCTATTTTACAGCTGACAAGGCTTAGGCTCACAGTTCATGACTTACCCTAAGTCATATATAAAGCCAAAAATGAAACCAAGATCTAATGACACCTCTTTTCTCTTTTCAGCAACATATAGAAGTTCAGTAATCCTATAGAAGGGAAAAATCAAACCATATCAATAGGAATTTGACAATGCAAATATCTGCCTTGAATACTGAACATCCAAATATTTTTAATTAATTATTTACACATGCACTGTTAACCATCTTGCACAATTTGTTCCTTGTAAACATGGTCAGATTTCCCCAGCAAGTGAGAAAACATTCTGTTACAGTGAGATTAAAATGTTTTTCTTCCTAGAAACTATATTAAAAAAAAAAAAGAAAAGGGGCAAAATATTTCTTTAAACATACATTTAATAAATCAAGATTTTTTTTCTTGTGCAACTACCCACACTGGCACTGGGTTAGGTACTGAGGATACAAGAGGGATTAGAACAAACATTCCTGCTCCCTTGACATCTATAGTATAGAGACAGATATTAATCAAATTTGCAAATATTTATTTGTTAAATTATGATAACTATATGGAGGAAAGGAGCAGGGAACCATGGCAGCGAAAAACAGGAACCACATAATCTAGTGTCGTTATATGAAGTGACATAAGAAATGTATGTCATTTGTATAAAAGACAGGAGGAAATGTCTGGATCCTTTCAACAAGCCAGGTACAATCACTTCAAGAATCTTAGAGTAAAAAGAGATTCTCAAAAGAGATGCATTTGATAAGACAGTTTGGTAACAGATGTGAAAGGGAAATAGGGTGGATTTTCTCTTAAGGAATTTATGTTTCTTATTTCTAGATTAATAAAAACACGGAGCAGTGTGCTTCCTTTACATGTCCTTAAAGAGACTACCGTGGCCAAGGTGAAGCATCAAACAATTCTGAAGTGCTTCCAAGATATGTTGGCTGTTCCCAAGACTCCAAGTTATCAATATGGAAACCTACTTACTCTTTCTACAAGGCAAAGCTTCCCATCCTGAGAAACAAAGGTTTCTTTGGAGCTGCAACCCATCCAAGTCTTTGGTAATTTCTGAGCCACATGCATTTTTCCCATCAGTGAAAAAATGCCTAAGATGAATAGTGTGTCAATCTTCAAATCAGCTACTTCACATTCTAGTCATCTTTGTTAGTCGACATATGCAGGCTTCTTGTTCATCTAGTGCTCTAACCTCCAAATTGCTTGGTAGTTATTCTCATCAACCCATGCCCGACTTTTCCATCTCCCTCCCAAATCTTTCAGCTGTGTTCTCTGAAACACCAATCTGATTGACCATTACATCTTTAAGTTCCTGAAAAATCCATCTTCCACTTTGGCTAGAACTTAAAGATTCTAATGTAGGGTCTATGAACTATGCTTCATGGGCTCAGTGTCATGCTTAAAAAGATTAATTATTACATTTTCTTCCTGCTATTTTGAAATATGACTTTGTAAAAAAGAAAACTTGCCATTATTATAAGAATATTGTCTTACTAGAAAAGGTCTATGTTGTTTGTATATATAATCAAATAATATAAGATCGTCATTAAAACCATATTACAATGTCTAGAATTATTTACTATTGAAAAAATTTAAATAAATGTCTCTGCCTTATGATTAAAGAGATCTATCGTTGCTTACTGTAAGCATAGAGTTACAGAAAACTTCAAAGGAAATACATTATAAGGACACTTCCATTTCCTTTGGTTATACTTTTATCTTTGAAGTGGGACACAGAAGCCACAATATTTTTTTATGCTGAAAGTTTGTATGAAAGGAATCATGAATCTAGCAAATATAAATGTTTACCTTGAATCTGTAGACTGTTTTTGGTTTCTAGTTTTAGGGTTTTTTAATGAAAACACTGCATTGGAATGACTAAAACATTATTCAAAATTTCCTGAGCAAGGAAACAAAATTCATCCTTGATTTTCCGTGTCTTTCACTCTTCACACCATGTTTATTTACCTTTCAACTCCTATGGATTGAACCACCGAAACATCTCTCAAATCCATCCATTTCTCTTCATACCCACAGCCATCACTCTTGCCCAAACCAATATCCTCCATTAATACAATTACCACAATCATTTCTGGGCCTCTAGAGTTACTCCTCACCACCCTCATTCTGTACTCAGCTAGGATGATTCTTATCTTACGAGACAAAAGAGAAAGAGAGAAAAACTGTGCCATCACTGGGGTTGATTTTGAAACTGCAACTACTTAGAAATTCTGGGAGAGAGATATCATGGAGAAAGGACTGTATTGAGATGGAAGAAAACTAATCACCTTGTTTATGGAAGACTAAAGTCCTTGGAGTTAATTTGTACTATAATCACAAGTACAATAATGTAATAAAGAAATCTAACGGTGCCTTTTGGGGCAGTGAAAGTTTGTTGACTTTTGTTTGTCTTGTCTTACTACAGTAAAGATTTATTTCTGTCTCAGAGTTTACATTCAACATTGATCACAGCGGAGGGGTGGGCAGAGTGGATTCTGCTCCATCAGCTGCATGGGCCAATGCTGATCGAGATTCCACCGCTTTGGTGATGTGCCATCCAAAATGTATGCCTTCTTCAACTCCCACTGCAGAGGGTGCATAGACATGGCGTCCTTACACATTTTTTTGTCATGCTTCGGTCTGGGAGTGATCCATTCATCAGAACTAGTTGGATGCCCCTTCCTAAAAGCAATGGGGCAGGGAAACATGGTTCCCTATGTGCCCAGAAAGAGAAAACCGGATCATCTGTGTAGTAGTCTTTCTATTCATCCTCTATTTCAGACACCTCCCCTATTGTGTAGAGATTACCTTACTGACCAACTAAAGGAAACAATCCCATATCATACTTAACACAGAAGCAGGCTATTTCTTCTCTTGTTCTTCTCTTGTTCACATTCGGTCATTTTGATCCCATTCCAAGTGATAAAGATGAGTTCCCATCACTCTATCAGATGGCCACCAAGTATAGCTCCCTGGCTCATGGAATGATCTGGTTATTGCTGCATTTTGGTTAGACCACATTCTTTGGTTGTTGTTGTTTTTTTCCTAAGATTTTAATTATTTATTTGAGAGAGAGTGTGTGTGTTCACGAGCAGGGGGAAGGGCAGAGGGAGAAGCAGACTCCCCACTTAGCAGGGAGCCCAACACAGGGCTCCATTCCAGGACCCCAGGATCATGACCTGAGCCAAAGTCAGATCATAACCAACTGAGCCACTCAGGCACCGCTAGACCACACTCTTTGTATGTGATGACATGAAAGTCGGCAGTTCTTCTGAGATCTGAAAGCAGGTAAAGAAAGATAACTACGTGGCCTTGACAAAAAAACTTCCTGCCATGAAGAGAATGCATGGAAAAAGTGATGTGACTTCCATGTACAGAATCAGAGTTTCATCTGCAAATATGAATACACTGTGATGATGTAGAGAGCTTCATGATCCTAGGCATGGCGGGAGGATTGTATTTAACCTTGGGGAAGGTGTGAATCATGGAAGTGATTTTTGTTTTGTTTTTGTTGTTGTTGTCTTTGGTGCTAGAGTATGTTAATTTGTCACTTACTCAGCCAGAGAAAGGAGTCGTTTCCTCTTTTACTTTGGGATCGAGATTCATGGGGTAGTTGAGGCTCAGGAAAGGGAGGAGATGGGAGAAAAGGCTCTGCTCTAAAGAACAGATCACAGTTTGCATTGACCTATGGGATGGCTGGAGCCAAGAGAAGAAGTCAGTCAGCAAGAAACCCTTTATGACAGACAATGACAAATGAACTGACTTCCAAGTTTTCTTTTTCTCTTCTGTAATCCTCTTATGAAAGCCTCACATATTTAGTAAAACATGTTAGTATAGCCTTGGAGAAGAAAATAAATAGGCTCTATTTATGCTTGAGGCAGAACAGCATGGAGAGAGGACAGCAGCTTGCAGAGCCGTGATGGAAAGCCCAGAAGGGTTCGTGAGAAGCCTCAAGCAGGAGTAAGGAGTGAACAGTGAAGGGCAACAACTGGAAAACACACACACACACACACACACACACACACACACACACACACAGAATCCCTCCCTTTTTGGAGAAATTTAGACAAAAATTTGTACTTTAAACAGATGAAACAAGTGTTCAACAAATTTATATTGTCTGTGCTTAATCCTGTTCTAGGTGCTGAGGACAACAGACATGAACAAAACTACCATGGCTCAGGCTTTGCAGAGCACAGGTCCCTGTGGGAGAGAGAGACAATAAACAAACAAGCATAAATTATATCGCATGGTGATAAGAGCCATAGGGAAAACAAAGCATGGTATTGGGGGGAGTATCTGCTGGGGGGAGGGCTCCATGCCATTTTATAAAAGGAAAATAGGGGGTCCTCTCTAAGAAAATGACATTTGATGAGATCTGAAGGAAGTTGTGAGTGATCTATACAGATGTCTGCAAGAGGAATGTTCTAGGCAGTGGGAACAAGTGGAAAAGACTTCAGACTGGAGTGTGCCTGATATTTTTCATAGCTAAGTAAAGAAAGAAGCTCCATATGTCCATGTGACTCACTGCTATCTCCATCAGTATATATTGGCACCGAATCTTGTTTTCCACTGAGAAAGTCATTAACTTCATCAGAAACTGAACAGGATTGGCCAGCTTATCCCAAAGTTTCATCAAGAAATGGAAGCAGAATGTGAAATTCCTTACTTGCATGCCAGACTTTTCTGATTTTCCACAAGGCCAATCTTGAAGCATCTCATTAACCTCCATGCAGATATTTACATTTTTATTTTTATTTGTTTGACAGAGAAAAGGAAAGACAATTCCAAGAACAGCTTTTCAGAACAAAGTCCATTAATGATTTGCCTTATTTGGAAGCCACGTTTAGACACATTCACGTGGCATATCATTGTACTCAAGGTCTTTCCTCACTATCACGGAGTCTATTGCAAGAATATGTGCATTCAGAGAAGATTGGAGATAGAGGACTATATATGTCATGGTAATGAAGTATTTCTACAGCCCGGAATTAAGAATGGCAAAGCTTCCATGTCTCTGTAAGCAGAAAGTTGCAGATATACCTGGAAATTTTAAAAACAAAACAAAAAATAATCTTTTTGAAGTTACTTCTACTTAGAGAACTGAAATCAAAATATGAAATCATTATAATTTTCTTGCTGACACCGGCAGCATCCATGTCATAGCCCTTCTTAAAGGTAGCTTCTTTGGCTTGAAGACAAAGAAAATGATGTTACATGAGTTCAGCTACTCAATGCAGAAGCTTAGATGGTCTCTGGAATTCCCCATATAAACCCACCCTCATCTGGGGAAAAGTGAATTATGAGAGGGTTAGTTTTAAAGTCAAAGTGCTCCAAAAAAATAAAATAAGTAAAATCAGAGTGTTCTCTATTTCTTGGCATCAAAATAAAGATAAATGTACAATAAATCCTTGCACAAGTGTATTTCCACATTAAAGTCCTGCAACATTTTCTCTCTCCTCCCTTCCTTCCTCCCTTCCTTTCTTTCCTCCTTTTTCCCTCCTTCCCTCCCTCCCTGACTTCCTGCCCTCCTTCCCCCCTTCCATCCATCCTGACTTTCACTCTCTCCTTTTTGTGAATAAACCTGAGCATCCTCATTAACTCTTGCTTTAAAGCACATTAAAATTTACTGTTAAAATTTGCATAGTTTGGAATTATGTTAAGTTTTTAGGAAATGACCATTTGTTGTTTGTACGAAAAAGCAAGATTTAAAGATGCAGTTATTTGCAGATCGATTTTACATTCTGTCTCTGAAAAGAAATCAATTTTCCATCCAATAGAATACATTGTATGCAATTTTTGTGTACGTATGTGTTTACATGCAGTTTCCTGGGAACAATCTGTGGCTTCCATCAAATTCTCAAGTACCTTTCAGAGGAATCCAAAAAAAAAAAAAAAAAGTCAAGGCCTAAAAATGAACCCTAGCTCTGTTCTGAGAATAATTGTTCTGCTCTTTCCAGTAGAGTCTGTTAATTTTCTCAAACTTCACAAACCTCAGCATTGGGATATGGTCCCCACTGACACTTCCAAACCAATTCTCACCCATCATCCCATAATATCCTTGCCCTTCTGGCATCACTGCCCTCCACCAACTTCCTTTTCATTGCCTTTTATTTACTATAGACTAGAAGCTGATTCACAGTCTTCCTCTCCATTCCAAGTTCTGCTAACATTTCTAGAGAGTTGAGCATACAGGTGGACAATATATATCCAAAGGCTGGCCTCAAACCTCCCTTTATTTCCATAATTTCAATGGCCTTCCTTAATATTCTATTCCTGATGCCCACATCCCATGGACGAAGGCCCTGGGTCCTTTTCAGCATTTAAAATGCTCATGCCTGATTTCCTAATTCTAAACATCACCACTTAACAAGCACAAATCCTATCTTTCCAACTCTCTGCCTTGGCTACATGAATTACGTCTGTAGCTATGAAGTAGCCCAACAGTTAGAGCAGGTGCTCTGGAGTCAGATGCCCTAGCCTGAATATCCATTCTATCATGTTCTAGACTTAGGAACTTGAGCAAGCTTCTTGATCTAAGTCTCTGTTTTTGTTCTGTTTTGTTAAAGATTTTATTTATTTATTTATTTGAGGGAGACAGAGAATATGAGTTGGGGTGAAGGGCAGAGGGATAAGCAGACTCCTCGCTGAGCAGTGAGCACAATATGGGGCTCAATCCCAGGACTCTGGGACCATGACCTGAGCCAAAAGGCAGATGCTTAACCATCATGCTTAACCAACTGCTTAACTACCGAGGTGCCCCTGTTTTGTTTTGTTTTGTTTTGTTTTGTTTTGTTTTGTTTTAAAATGAAAAAAACAGTTGCTGAATGGATAATATACCCCACAATGTTTAGCATGACACTACTGAGAAAGCATGCAATAAATCATAGTCCTTTTTATTATTATTTGACCATACCAAGACCTCTAATCACTCTTCTAATTTCTTCTATATTTACCCATTTCTGAAGTACTTCCCTCCCTCTCTGTCCTAACTGGTGTGGTCTTTCATTGTGATCATTTTCCGGCCAACAACCTCAGTTCTTTCCCGGTGCTTCCACTGCACTCTCCCTGCAAAACGCCCTAGATCACCACACACCACTGGCAAGCCATATGACTTAGTGTGCTGTCCTTGGGATAGCATAGGTGAGTAGCATTGTGAATGACTGACTGACTGAATGAACGAATGAATGTTCCCATAAATTCAAGGCCTTGATGAGACCTCCAGAACTGCTTCAAAGTTGGTTTTTTTTTTCCTGGCATCCTAGTCATCTCTTCCCTTTTTCTCAAAGCAGTTATTTCACAGTCTATCAGTATCAAACTCTAAGCCTTACCTCCTACTTTCTCAAGAATTGCCATTTATGTATTTTCCTCTCACTCTGCTGTCCTACTCTACTGGACCTTCTCCATCAGCGCTGAGTCATGCATGAGTCTCTCTCCTGCCCAAATAAAAACAAAACTAGAACTCAAAGTTAAATACATCTTTCCTCTTCACTTCCTCTCCAGATATTGCCTTACTTCTCTCCTCCTTTCCCATCAAAAGTTCTCGAATGAGTTGTCTAAACTCAGTCTATATTTTATCACCTCCCATTTACTCTTCAATATGATATGTAACCTCATCAGACAATTCAAACCGCTCTTGCCAATGCTACTTGTTACGATAGAAGCTTGGCATTTTGGCAGCAATTGACATTTTGACCTCCAGATAGTTTTCTTGAATGCTTTTATCCCTTGAGTTTTTTTTTTTTAAATAACAGTTTTATTAAGATGTAATTCACATACCATAAAGTTCACCCTTTTAAAGAGCCAATTCAATGGCTTTTAGTAGATTCACAAAGTTTTGTATCACTCTCCACTATCTTATTTCAGAATATTTTCTCGCTCTCCCCCTACCCCTCAATAGAAACCCTGTGGCCATCAGCAGTCACTCACTGTTTTCTCCTGGGAAAGATTAATCTGCTTTCTGTTTCTGTGGAGCTGCTGATTCTGCTCATTTCATATAAATGGAATCATATAATCTGTGGCCTTTTGTGTTTGACTTCTTTCACTCAGCGTATTCTGAAGGTTCACGCTGTTGGAGCATGTGTCAGAACTTTACGGCTGAATAATATTCCCTCGCATGAATATATCTCATAATGTTTATCCATTAAACTATTGATGTGCACTTGAGCTGTTTCCACTTTTTGGCTATTGTGAACAATACTGCTATAGACATGGATGTACAGGTTTTTATCTTTAAAAACTGTAAACAACTCGAATATCCATCCATAGGAGTCTAGCAAGAAATGTCATAAGAATAGGGTGAAATTCTTTCTGTTAATTAAAATAATTTCTAGATGATACTCTTGTGGGTTGTTTCTATTTCCTTCTTATACTTCATCCTCGTTTCTTGATTTTTTTTTTCAAAGAACATGTGTCTGTATATGAGAAAAAAACGAATGGGGACATTTTCACTCTGGGAAGAATTTTATGTTTATATTATGCTCAGATAGAGTCAGATCAAAATCAGAGAAAACCGAAATCAAATTAGTAACTCCCCGTGTCCTCGTAAAGAATACTACCTTAAATCAGAATCCTTTCTGGGTGAATTAATGGACAGGCGCCTCTCCATTGCCAGTCTCCTTTTGTGCCTGCCACTTTGGCCATTGCTCTGGCTTCTGGTGGAGAGGAAGTGAAAGGAAATGTTGTCAGGGAATGGAGGAACTCAAATATCTTGTAAACAGTGTTTATTTGCCTTGCCTGCAGGTTAAACGTAAAAGAGACCCCTAAACAAAGGAGAGAGGTAAAAGCAGCCCTCAGGGAATTAGGAGAAATCGTCAATAATCTCTGCTATTTACTCCTGCTTCCTTTGCCCCCTTCGTCAGCAGCCTGTGTTATAAGAAAAGGGAAAGCAATTTGGTATCAACTAATGCAATTGCAGGTTAAAAAAACCACCAAAATCTGTCCCCAGTATACAGTGTGCATCAGGAGCCATAGCAGGAACCTTAGATGACTGATAATTACCATTAGGATCTCCTAGACTGTCTCATCTGAACCCTGTTCAAGGGGGATTCCTGCAACACCATTTTACAGGTTGGGAAACTGAGGCTCTGAACAATTAAGTCCTTTGCTCAGGTCAGCAAAATTCATAAGTGGCAGGCTGGATTTTGTAGCCAGTTTTTTCTATTCATGTGGGTTCTTTTTTAGTAGCAGTTTTACTAATTTATTTAAGTTTATTGTGTTTCTTGTAGTAAGAACACTTAACATGAAATTTGCCCTATTAACAAATTGGGAGTGTTCAACCCATAATTGTTGACTCTAGGTACAATATTGTAGAGTAGATCTCTAGAGTTTATTCATCTTGCTTCACTGAAACTTTACACCCCTTTACACCCCTCGATCAGTAACTTCCCATTTCCTCCTCCATCTCCCAGAGCTGAGGCGAGAGAATAGCAGAAGAAAGAAATAGTCAACAAAACTAAAAGGCAGCCTACAGAATGGGAGAAGATATTCGCAAATGACCTATCAGATCAAGGGCTAGTATCCAAGATCTATAAAGAATTTACCAAACTCAACACCCAAAAAACAAACAATCCAATCATGAAATGGCCAGAAGACATGAACAGAAATTTCTCCAAAGAAACCAACAAGCACATGAAAAAATATTCCATATCACTTGCCATCAGGGAAATACAAATGAAAACCACAATGAGATACCACCTCACACCAGTGAGAATGGCAAAAACTAACAAGACAGGAAACAACAAATGTTGGAGAGGATGTGGAGAAAGGGGAACCCTCTTGCACCATTGGTGGGAATGTGAACTGGTACAGCCACTCTGGAAAACAGTGGGGAGGTTCCTCAAAGAGTTAAAAATAGATCTGCCCTACAACCCAGCAATTGCACTGTTGGGGATTTACCCCAAAGATACAGATGCAGTGAAAAGCTGGGACACCTGCACCCCAATGTTCATAGCAGCAATGTCCACAATAGCCAAACTGTGGAAGGAGCCACGATGTCCTTCGACAGATGACTGGATAAAGAAGCTGTGGTCTCTATATACAAGGGAATATTCCTCAGCCATCAGAAAAGACGAATACCCACCATTTGCTTCAACATGGATGGAACTGGAGGGTATTATGCTGAGTGAAGTAAGTCAAGTGGAGAAGGACAATCATCATATGGTTTTACTCATACGGGGAATATAAGAAATAGTGAAAGAGATTATAAGGGAAAGAAGGGGAACTGAGTGGGAAAAATTAGAGAGGGAGACAAACCATGAGAGACTCCTGACTCTGGGAAAGAAACAAAGGGTTGCGGAAGGGGAGGTGGGTGAGGGGATGGGGTAACTAGGTGATGGACACTGAGGAGGGAACTTGATGGGATAAGCACTGGGTGTTACACTATATGTTGGCAAATTGAATTTAAATTTAAAAAATGTAAAAACAAACAAGGAGACTCTCATAGAAGTGACTAGCTTGGAAAGGCTGAGGCCCCACAAATCACTTCTTTACAAAAGCAAATTTGGAGGTGAACACTCCTTTTGGAAGAAAAATTTATTGAGTAACACAGCGTCTGTGTGCAGCGGGCACACCCACTGTGCTGAGAGAGAGGAAAGCTTCTCTTTCCCTGGTTCGGGAAAGACCATCCTAAACAGAGGCGTCAGCAAGCTGTTCTGTAGTTCTGAGAATAGCCTTTTACCCCAAACAGCTAATATCGCTATTCTGCAACACTAATCATGAAGGGGAACTGGAAGAAGTAAAGTGATAACACACCTGACAATATAAAATGTAAATGGCCTTCAGGGATTAAAGGAGGCCAACATGGTAAAACCATGCTAGAAGACATGTATTTTTGTGGCTACCTTTCATTCCATCCAGGCCTCTGCCATTTTCTTTTCTTTCTTTATTTATTTATTTATTTATGATAGTCACATAGAGAGAGAGAGAGAGAGAGAGAGAGAGAGAGAGAGGCAGAGACACAGGCAGAGGGAGAAACAGGCTCCATGCACCGGGAGCCCGACGTGGGATTCGATCCCGGGTCTCCAGGATCGTGCTCTGGGCCAAAGGCAGGCGCTAAACCGCTGCGCCACCCAGGGATCCCTTTTTTTTTTTTTTTTTTTTAGCCTCTGCCATTTTCATGCTCTTTCTCTTCTTGCTATCAGCTCAGAGGCTAATCTGAAATCAATCATTCACAGTTTAGTGAGAACAAGCTACCCACCTCCCCTTCTGCAACCCTTTGTTTCTTTCCCAGAGTCAGGAGTCTCTCATGGTTTGTCTCCCTCCCTAATTTTTCCCACTCAGTTTCCCTCCTTTCCCTGATAATTTCTTTCACTATTTCTTATATTCCACGTATGAGTGAAACCATATGATTGTCCTTCTCCACTTGACTTATTTCACTCAGCATAATACCCTCCAGTTCCATCCATGTCGAAGCAAATGGCGGGTATTCATCTTTCCTGATGGCTGAGTAATATTCTCTTGTGTATATATAGCACATCTTCTTTATCCATTCATCTGTCGAAGGACATCGTGGCTCAGGGGGTTAACCCCAGAAGATGCTGGGCTAGAAAAGTAGATGTAGCTCAAGTATTTAATATACATGTACAGTGCCATTGCTTTTTCCTATTTCCTCTATTTTTAATATTCTTATGACAAGCGTATGGGTTTTTTTGCTACAGAGGGTTAATTGTATTTCTGTAGACTAGCTTGACAAGATAAGGATTATTTTTTATATTGTTCCATGGGGGGGGGCTGGGACTCAAATTTCAGAATTACTAACATTCATACTTATGAAAAACAATCTGTTTCTAAATTTTGAATTACACGGATGCTAAATCAGAAATTAAAGATAGTTAAACACCACAAAACTACTCTTGAAGAAACATCTTTGCCTTTGGAGCCGGGGTCCAGGTATTATTGCTGAAAGTAATGGGAAACCACAGAGGTCATGAGGAAGAGTGACAAAATAAAAGTGACACTTACAGAAAATCAATTTGCTAGTGGTGTGGAGAATGAACTAGAAAGACTAGAGGTAGAGCAAGTAAATTCGAAAGCCCCTGTTGTATACAAGCCACAATGCTGCATGTTTTACACGTCAATCTCACTTTCTCATCATGACAATAATCTGCTGTAGATATTTTGATATTCATTTTAAGGATGAGAGCACTGAGGCTCAAGGAGATAAAATAGCTTTTTCAGTGTCACTTTGCTATTAAATATCAGTGCTAATTTGGAGGAAGACAGGGTACAGAATTACTTTATGACATCCTAGGACCTAAGATTGGTTACTTGGATGATCCTCTCCCTTGAACAGTGCTTCCAATTTGGCTGATCACTGGAAACACCTGAAGAGCTCTTTGGACCATGGAGTCCAGCATCACACAACAGAATGACTCTGATGACCAGTCAGGTGTGGGAAACTCTACTGTCATCCAGATGATCTGCTGGTGACTGAAAAAGAAACTAAGTCCAAGGGATAATCAATTCAGCATTTGATCTATTACATTTGAGATAGTGGCAGGACACCTAGTGGGATCTCTGCATAATTTAGCTGGAGATAGGAGACCAGACCTGGGGAGAAATGTCAGAAGTCGAGAAATAAATTTTGGATTTATTTGCACAGAAGGTGATAGTTGGAGTCATGAAATGTCTTCCAGGAAGAAAATCGAGGGGGGTGGGAAAGGAACAGAGGCTGAGGGCAGGTATCCACAGGGGTGGAATGGGAGGAAGAAGGAACAGGTAAACATAGCTGAGAGCATTTAGAAGCAGAACCAGTAAGATAAGCTGCCACGGAAGGCAAATGAGTGGAGTCCAATTCTTTATGCATCCAAGATAATATACACTAAGGAAAAATTGGATTTAATAATTGAAAAGTTACTGGTGAATCCTGAGAGTATGTTCTGGGCTGGAAGGCAGATGATAGGAACTGATGAAGTCAGTAAGAAAAGGAAGGAAGCAGATGGAGAGCTCAGAGAAGTTTGGCTGTAAAAGAAAGGGGTGGAAAGTAGCAGCACCAGATCAACACAGTTAATAGAAGGTGTTCTAATTGCCACTGTCTTTGGGGTACTTGGCTAACACCAAGCAAGTGGGGCAGCATAATAATTTATTTTAATTATAAAACAATTTACTCAAGCTCAGAAATGTCCACCAAACCTAAGATTCATGGACAGTTTCTGTTTGTGTGATTCAGAGAAGTATACATTTGCAGGAGAAAACTCAGGGTACATGTCCCAAATATAAAATACTATGATGCCTCTCCTGCTGAGCAGGGCTCCCCTCCCTCGATGCTGCCCCTATACATGGGGCCATCTTGGAATAAAAGAGGTCATGCTGTTACTGCTGTAGCAGCTAAGCCAGGACTTTGGCCCCACATTGCGCTTGGAGCCTGCTTGTCCAAGGCACTCAGGACACATGTACCCTCATACAGCCTTATCATTTATTTTTTTATAAATTTATTTTTATTGGTGTTCAATTTGCCAACATATAGAATAACACCCAGTGCTCATCCCATCAAGTGCCCACCTCAGCACCTGTCACCCAGTCCCCCCCACCCCCTGCCCACCTCCCCTTCCACCACCCCTAGTTCGTTTCCCAGAGTTAGGAGTCTTTCATGTTCTGTCTCCCTTTCTGATATTCCCCACTCATTTTTTCTCCTTTCCCCTTTATTCCCTTTCACTATTTTTTTATATTCCCCAAATGAATGAGACCATACAACGTTTGTCCTTCTCCGATTGACTTATTTCACTCAGCATAATACCCTCCAGTTCCATCCACGTAGAAGCAAATGGTGGGTATTTGTCGTTTCTAATGGCTGAGGAATATTCCATTGTATACATAAACCACAGCTTCTTTATCCACTCATCTTTCGATGGACACTGAGGCTCCTTCCACAGTTTCAGCCTTATCATTTACATGTGATCTGCTAGGATGAGAGGATCTGAAATTCAAGTGTGCTATTTGTTTGTTTTGATGATGGCAACAGAAGGCTGGACAGAGTAGGGCTTAGCCTATAGGCCACGTGCTCCAGTCTAGCCTCCAGAATCCTTCAAGTTAAGGTCTAACCCAAGTCAGGTTGTCAAGATGTTCCCTTCCCCGCCCCATTCATTATTTCTTATTGCATATCTCTCTCATTGGGTAAGTTGGCTTTGGTCTGGAATAGGATATCTCTGGATCCCCAACTGGCCACCTGGCCACCCCAACTTCCAAGGCCAGATTTCGATAGGGAAAAGTAGGCTGCAATGTCTAGAGAAAGGAGAAACAGACCAACTCCTTAGGGGAAACTAAGATTCAAACAGTGTAAAAGCCATATAACAGCATCAACCACCATCTCAAGTTTAGCTAATGGCCTCCACTCCCACTTAATAGAAAGCACTATAGGGGAATGCCATCACTTCCCACTGCCAGACTCTTAAAAACTGCCTGCACTGCACCCATTTTCCTCCCCATTTCTCTCCTCTCATTATATGGGAGGGTCCTTTTTCCTATCTTAGGTCAATCCCTCTACTCACACTTTGGATTCTATCCCACTTGCCTTCTTAGGAACCTTCTTTCTTCTACTATAACCTCTGTTTCCCGCATCTTCATACTTTGCCCTTTCAACCAGATTCTTTTTATTCTTAAAAAAGCCTAAGCCTCTCTTTCCATTTTAGAAACACTCCAGGGGCCTGCATCTACCCACCCCCCTCCCCGTTACCACTTAATCTCTCACTTCTCTTCAAAGCCAGATTTATCAGTAGAGAAGTTTGACCTCATTGGCCCTCTGTTGTCATCAGTCTCTCGAACCCTCTCCACTGACCCCCAGCCCATTGCCATCACACCACTGAAATGGTTCTCATTATGATCACCCTACCTTGGGCCAGGTTCAATAGGCATTTTCATCTTTCATCCTATTTGACCTCTTAGAAATATTTGATACCATTGGTCACTCCCTCACTCCAGAAACCCTCTTTCCCTAGCCTGAGTGACAGGACCCACATTCTTCTGTTTCATTTTATTTTGTTTTGTTTCTTTCTTCTCCATCTTCTTCCTTGATCATCTTTTTTTTCTTGGCTATTAGTATTTGTCTACTGGTGTGGTAGCATCACTTCCATGCCCTGTTCTCTTTCTCTCCAACTGATCTTTTCCATGACTGTAGCTTCAATGACATCTGTATATTGATGACTCCAGTTCTATGTACTCACTCCAGTGCTCCTTCTAACCTCTACTCCTAGAAACCCAACTTCCTACTTAAAATGAAATCTCTATTAGTATAAAGACTCTTCAAGCTCACCATGCCCCCAAATGAACTCAAGGCCTTCCCACATTCTAAATGTAGTTTTCTTACAGTTCTTTCTTCCACTAAATGCTATTTGTATAATCCAACTTGCCCCTAAAGTTTTGCCCACACTTTTTATCTCTTTCTGGAATTTTCTTCCCTCTTCCCTGCCTTTCTGTCTTACACACATACACACACACACACACACACACACACACACACACACACACATACACCACGTACACACCTTCTCCTAAGTTAACTCCAACACAGTCTTCCTGAACACATGAATAAAGTCTTACTGGAAATCCTCACTAACATACCCCCCTTTGTCTTTCCCTTACCCCATTATACCTCATAGCACAATGGGACTTTCTTTAAAAATTTTATCAGAGTCTGTAACTATACATTTATTTGAGATTATATGACTCTTTGCCTCTCTGGTTATACTGTAAGCTCCCTGAGATGGTATTCCTAATATTAAACAGGGCTTGGCCCATGGTAAACACAAATATTTATTGAATTTGATCTGTTAAATTGGATCAAGAGGCTGCAATTCTAAAACTCAAATTTTAGGATTAGGTTGGGATCAAACAAGAGGAGAAGTAGTCCGAGGGTTCTGTACCTCACATTTAATATTTCACAGATGTGCAAGTGAGATGTGCAAGTGAGTGCAGTGTGCCTCAAAGAAAGGAAGCAAGGACAATCTACCACTTCACAGAACTGTTGTAAAATTTAAAGTATGCATGAGAAAGGGTTTTATGTGCTGTAATAGCTGTTCTGTTGTTCACAGATTTGGGTGAAGTCTATATAATGGGATATAAGATTAATGAGAGAAGAGAAAGGCTTTCAGCTCGAATTCAGTGTGTAGGACAGCGCCTGACATGTAGTAGATGCTCACTAATTGTTTGTCAAAGAACAAATGGCTTCTCTTCATATTAAAATAAGTTAAGTTAATGGAATACTTTGTTGAATGATTGAATCCTATTCTCTGAAGTGTCACACTGCTCTCAAAGGGATTTATTTGAAAGATTCTGAAATATAAGATAGTCACATATATGAAGTGGTTTTTTTAAAATTAAGAGGGTAAAACACACAAAAGATCCCTTTAATATAACCTCAAGACCTATGTTCCTAGTTAATTGCAATAGCAATTCTTGTCACCCTCTAACTTCATCCTTGAAAACCAACTTGGGCATCATCTCCTCCAGAAAGCTGGTCATGACTCCCCAGCCTGGGTGAAGTACTCACCACACCCCCCCAACACAAATACCACCCTCTGAACTTCTGCTGCACTGCAGAAATATCTCAAACCACACGTCATCCTATCGTTTTGAAATTTACTGATGTCTTTCCTACCACTCTTTAAGGTCCTTTAGGCCATTGAAATGGTCTTATTCTTCTAATGGTTGCTAATTCTTAACATAGTATCTGGCACTTAGTAGATGCTAAATAAGTTTTTGTTGAAGTGAACTGGATATTTGAAGACTTTCATAGATGGTATCAATTTTATAACCTGATTCACTCATGCATTAGCTTTCAGCCAGTTTCCAGCTAATCCCTGTCCATACCTGGAAGGAATGATAACATATCATTTCATAAAGACTTTCTGGACCATTTTCAAGGTACCAAATGTCATTTTTAAAGAATTCTGATCAATACTAGTTTAAATTAGATATCACAAAATCCAATGCATACATAAGTGTTTGCAGTATTTATATAAAGCTAAACTCAACAGTTTCTTCCATTTCCTTTCCTTCATTTAGCATGACATTTTAGCTGATATTCCTGAACTGCTGGGTAAAGCAAATGCATTTATATTAGAACCGGTATTCCCCCACGAGATTCTCCCAACAGGTGTTCCAGCTTCTTCATCCTATGTACATTTTCCCTTTACTTGCTTTATTACTAGAATTAGAATTCTTTATTAAAGAATTTACTGTGATTGCTATAAAGACTGGATCTATTTAAATAAATAAGTTTCTCCTGGATTACATGCAGGCTGAAAATTTAAGGACCAACTTCTCCCCAGCATTGTATGATGTACGGTCAGATAATATCCTAGTGGAGTTTTTGTTTGTTTGTTTGTTTGTTTTCCTACACCCTCACTCAACTCTGAGGTTCTGGGAGAAGAAAAGATATTCCAGAAACATGTCTTTATATTCACAAAATACATTCTCAGTATTCCAAACACAGAGGAAAACCCTACTCTAAGAAAATATAGCTTAATTTTCCCCTTCCGAATATGTCATACCAGCATAAGTCCATATATTCCAGATAACTTTCTTCAGTAAGTACATAATTCGTGTTATCTCTCTGTGCAACGGTCACATATTTTTAAAGCACCATAATTCACAGAAAACTGTCTTATAGAAACAAACAATGGGAAAACTATACAAATGTTTGATTTATTTCTCTGAGTAGGTACCTCCCCTGGAGAAAATGTACTGCAATATCTTCAAGGCATGTGGTTTGTCTTTGGAGGAAGAGGGTGGGGATGAGGGGAGAGTCATATCTTGGCAGTCTTACATTGGCATCTTTAGTTAAATTTGCAAGAATATTTATGATTCTTAAAAAAAATTTTTAAAGTTGTCTTTGCTATGTATGAATGTTGAACTCTTCTGATTTTGCTTCATTCTTTTCCCAAGAATTTTATTATATATTTCTACACACACACACACACACACACACACACACACACACACACATTTACTTCCCAGATTGGTTTCAATTGTATCATCATCTTCTGCCCCTTTTCCCCACCTATATCTGATTTTGCTTCATTCTTTTCCCAAGAATTTTATTATATATTTCTACACACACACACACACACACACACACACACATTTACTTCCCAGATTGGTTTCAATTGTATCATCATCTTCTGCCCCTTTTCCCCACCTATATCTGATTTTGCTTCATTCTTTTCCCAAGAATTTTATTATATATTTCTACACACACACACACACACACACACATTTACTTCCCAGATTGGTTTCAATTGTATCATCATCTTCTGCCCTTTTTCCCCACCTACATCTCTTGCCCCAACGGAAGGAACATACTTACACATTTTATTTTGGATTAACCAGCTGAACATTCCCAACTATTATTGCTCTGCAGCGCCCCCTGCTGATAAAAGACATCATCCAATTTATCCGTCCCTTTCCAGCTGTGCCCATCAAGCCTGGTGCTTAATCCTTGACAAACCATGCCACTGTCTAGCCACAAATAACCTGCAGGTTCAGCAGATCCTGGAACGGGGCTGCCTACCCTCTGCAGGGTAGCCACTGTTCCTTATTTTCAGTGTAAAAAGGGAGCACCAGAGGAATGCATAATTTTCATGAGTATTTTCCTTGTTCCTAGAACACAAGAAAAAAAAAGGGGATTTGAAACTGTGACTAAAATGATAAAAGGAAATCAATGCAGCAAAACATAGACCACCTGAAAATCTTCAGTTGAAGCACAAGTTGTGACATGATGTCAAAGAGGCATTCTTTTCACAGAGAAGGCATATTAAATTATGCTAGTGCTGACTGCTCTTCCAAGGACTGTTGATAGATGCTTAGGAGAGGAAAATCTTCCTGTCTGGTTGACCTTAAAAGCTGTCTTACCCCAGGCCTTAAACGTTTAAATGTGAACATAAAACATTTTTTTCATTGATCCCAGGGAAAAAAAAATTTCAACCTGTTCTCTTTAGCTGTTGCTTATCATCTGCCCATGCATATACAAAGATATAAATGTGTGTACATAGAGATAGATAGATAGAAAAATATATTAATTCTCAACTAAAGAATAAATACATTTATCATTCAGAATGACAGAACCAGGGTGGAAAACACCCAGGTGATTGCAATTTGTTTTGCCATGCACCCATGAAAACTCCCTGTAGTGGAAAGAAAATAGAGCAGACAGGTTATGATAATAGAATATACCTATTTTCCCTCACATTTATCATTATATGTAAGTCAGTCTTCCCAAACAGTGTAAAATGTATACTTTTGCAATAGGTTTGCAGTTCCCCCAGGACTGAGTTGAATAGGGGGGTGAAAAGCTGCAGAACTAATCTACATAAATGTGAATCATGTAACAGAGAAAACAAGACGTTGATTGGGAGAAATAAAAGAGACAAGAACAATGGGAGGCAGGAAACAGGACATAGAAGACAAACCGATTTAAAGATTTGGAGTATGTGCCTATTTTGGTATCAGGAAATCTATCTGTAAAAGGAAGGGTGATTAAGCCTAAAACAATGGAAGGTACGTTTTTTTTTGTATGCGATCTCAACAGGAACAACATCCCTTCAAAAGAGTAACCTCGGGGCTACTTCTAATTCAAGTTTGATGAATCGCATAATTTTATTTAATAGGAAATAACATCACCAGGTATGTCAGTTACCAAAAGACTATTCACCAAACCAGGTATTCCAGGTGGATCAGGTCGTGATTTTTGCAAGCTTCTCACTTAGCAAAATCACATGATGGACAAACCAGGACACCCAAGGCCAGCAAAGCATGATTGGTGAGAGTAATGCCTATTTTAATAAAACAGAATCATCCCAATGCATTTTTGTGTTTTATATTTGAAAATCAAAGTTGACCCCCAAGAGCCATCCTGATATAACAAAGCAATACAATCCAGGCTGATAGAATAGAAGCCTCTTAGGCAAAGCTGCTAAAGAGTTGTAACTTTAAAGAAAATAAAGATGAAGAAATCAAAACAAAACACTGTATATTCCTCAATACAAAAGAGAAGCTTTCAAGTTGTGACAAGGGACTTTGACTTACGGCAAACCTTGACTTAAAGAATCAGTGTGCAGATGAGAAACTGTTAAGTCATCTGACCTTCATCCGTACTCTATTTGGCAGACATTCACAAAAATACTACCCAAGAAATATCACTCCCATAAAGCAATGCAAAAAAGTCACTAATGTATTACCGTATCCGGCAAGGGGAATGCTCTAGAATGTATTCATTGTTAATGAATTATCAATAGTAGGAGTATATTTATATGCTTTTGTGCAAAAAAAAAAAATTTTAAGTAAGCTTTCATTATGCCAATGGGTATATGCTTCTTTGACAACCTTCTTGGCAGTGACTATAAAAGCAGAATCTTGGGGGGAAATGTCATGAGGGCCCAGCTTATTAAATTTTGTAAATCATAAGGCTTGTCTGCAAATGCAGAGCACTGCAGCTGATTTAGTCGTTGGCCTAGAAACTCTGCTGTTAGGACCATTAAACAGGTCCAGAGTTTAAGTTGCACAGTAAATTATACTCAAAAGAAACAGACGGAGATTTTTGCCTCATGTTTTTTGTCTGTGAAGTACAAGCCGCTGCGCTGCGGTTGCCCTGTGAGATGGTGTTGGATTTTTACAATGATGCATCCAGCTTCTGCACCTTGATTGAGCCCACCTGAGACTATTGTCAAGTTCTGTGAATTTAATATCAAAAACGGAGAACCAAATGAAATTAGGCTTTTCCTTTTTGAAAAATATTCACAGCTAGAATAGACACAACCAGTAGTCTTTTTAGGTTTTGCCAGCTTTTACAGTCACTTTCAACAAATAGCTATCATTAGAAATAGCAAGGACAATGCAGTTGATCGTTTAAAAATAAAGGGTTGTCATTTTGATTTTTTTTTCTTAAAAGGAATAATGAATTGCCTATAGCTACTATGGCTGAAACGCCCCTTTACAGGCCACAAATAAATGAGGCCACGAAGAAAGCATAGTCATATGTCAAAGAAACCCAATCCAATTAATCATTCTCTGTAGTAACTCTGTCATGAAACTTTCTAATGTTTTGTTTCTATTGAGATGTGAAACTGTTAGCTGGTAATTTGGATCCTACTCAGTTATTTAATATCAAATAAAATTTTTCAAAATGAGAGGGTTTTCTTTTCATTGAAAATTTTTTTGAAAGTTTCTAATGGCCAAGTTATAAACATCCAACTATTTCATCTAAAAATGGAAAAGGAACTCTTTTCTGAAATATAAAGTATGTAACATAGCATGATTATGTTTATATTTTGAAAAGGCATTACATTCTATAATTGTTGCATAGTTTTTAACATTTAATTGGCTAAAAATAAATCTCAAAATTGTTTCCATTACATTCAAATAACTCTAGAAGTATGTTTTAAAATCCTTATAAGGGTATCTGGGTGGCTCAGTGGTTGAGCATCTGCCTTTGGCTCAGGTCATGATCCCGGGGTCCTGGGATTGAGTCCTGCATCAGGTCCCCCACAGGGAGCTTGCTTCTCCCTCTGCCTAGGTCTCTGCTTCTGCCTCTGTGTTTCTCATTCATGAATGAATGAATGAATGAATAAATAAATAAATAAATAAATAAATAATAAAAGGAAAACTATTCCCTTCAACAGTACTTCCAGGTTGAAGCTCTACATACAGTAGGCACTCAGTAATGTTGGCTGCTGGTAAGCACAATTATACCCATTCTATGAACTTTGTAAACATGAAATTCAACTTATTTCCCCATGGTAAATTAGCTTAAACCAGTTGCCATTGGCAATTTATGTCTATGAAGCCGTTTTCAGGGCAAAAGAAAATTAGTGTCAGTCATTTATTGAAGTCTTCCTACGGTCCTCCAAGATTATGAATACCTAGTACTTCACAATGGAATGCAACAGAACATACCTTGCTTAAATCCATTTAAGAAAATCTTTTCCATTTGGACATTTTTTTTTTATGTTAAGACACAAGAATCTAGTTTGGAAGATAAGATTAAAATGTGGTTTGATATCGATAGAAGAAGGGAAGGGCGGAAATCAATACTGTGAGAGCTAATAAAGACAAATGTTCTGTGATTCACCAGGGAAGAAATAATGGATGAAAAATTGAATATGATTCAGCAGTGTAACACTGTCACCAAAAGGCAAATGCTATATTGGATTGCATTAATAGACATATCATGTAAAACAAGCAAGGTGATTTTTCAGCAGCAGCAGCAGTTCTGAACACTATTGGTTAGGCCAAAATTAAAAGAGTACCTGTACTTTGGCGCCCAAATGTTGCACAAAAGGTTGTATAGATTTGGCAGGAGAGCAAGAACAAACACAAAGAAAAATAAATACATTAAGATACATTGATAGATTGATTGACTGATTGACAAACTGTAAAACACGAAGTTTAAAAAAGCAGACCAGCTTTCAGAGATCAAGAGAACTAAGTCTCCATTCAGTCAAAAACAAAGCCAAAATCAGATAAGGGAAGACATAATGACTGTAAAACTGAATGCATAAAGGGAAAAAGATCCAAAAAGAAGATAGGGACCAGTTGCTTTTATCAGACAGTGGTAGAACCAACAACAAATGGATTCTGGTTATTTCAGACAATGATTTACATTAACCAGAAAAGAAAATCCCTAGCTCATAGCCGAGCATGCAATGATTTAAAGGTATGTCTGGGATCCCAATCATTGGATATATTCAAAATAATTAGTGTCCTCAACCTTTCAAAAATGATCTGGATCAATGAGCACATGGCTGATGATACCTTCAAATATTTATAGTTGTTTTGGGGTCTATGTAATATGACATCTAGTCATATTACTTAAAAGAGCAAAACTGAAAGAAACAGCTGGAGAAATTCAACTTAAAGTTATACACTCCAAGGATCAATGAATCCCCATTTTGTAAAAAATCAGCTATCTCAGAATAAAAAGATAGGGATTAATAAAATATTAGCTAATTTTACTGAGAACTTACATATATCAAGCACTGTCCTATATTTTTTACTGGAAAAAAAATCATTTAGTACCCAATCATAAGAGCTATATACTGTTATTACCTCCATTTTACAAAGGAGAATCTGAGGTATAAGGAAATTAAGTAATTTTGCCCACAACTTCTGATGGTCAAAATTTGAACTCTGGCGGTCTAGTTGCAAGGCCTACAAGGCTATATACGGTCCCTCAGTAACCTAGGAATTTGCCACAGACTCTGAAGGAACTAAATAGGGTGGGCTAGGAGGACAGTATTCATAGTTAATAATAGTTGGTGACTAAAGAAATAACCTTACAATGCAGAAAAGAAAATTATAATCAGGAATGAGGATAATTTTATGCTTAATGAATGAAATTAACATTAGCATACACATTGGAAAAGGCTAAGGAATATTCTCTCTAGAGACTTTCTAAAATTCTAAATAGTTTAGTTCTCATCTTTTTGTGATGATCTGTGAAATTTTGGGGGGGGATGTAGAGTATTACATTAAGTCCTCCTAAACTCTTTACCGCATATGATTTACATAAATCATAGCATTGCTTTGGAAACATCACGCTAAGGGACTTCTAAGGGAATATTTAATGTCTGTCTAATATAGATTAATTTAATTTTTAATTTCTGTCTACTATAAATTAAACTTATTAATAGAGGCAGCTGGCTACATAATCATACCCCCAAATTTTGCATCTCTTGGGTCCCTTTGAAAGAACAGGCAGTTAGAAATGGGAATAGGGGGCAGCCCGGGTAACTCAGTGGTTTAGTGCCGCCTTCAGCCCAGGGTGTGATCCTGAGACCCTGGATGGAGTCCCACGTCTGACTCCCTGCATGGAGCCTGCTTTTCCCTCTGCCTGTGTCTCTGCCTCTCTCTCTCTCTCTCTGTGTCTCTCATGAATGAATAAATAAATAAAAATCTCAAAAAAAAAAAAAAAAGAAAGAAATGGGACTAGGAAAGCAATCTAGAACATGGTCATGATTATAACAATTACCTAAATTATATCACTTATAGTTCAAGCACACCAAATTCAGAACCATTATTCAAAGATCTATTTATGATATAAGAAAGAATTCTAGTTGCAAAACAGACATAGCATTCATACTGCTTCTTATAAAAATCCAATGATTATAAATAATTTCCTCTCGCCATATAGCTTCCAGATATTTCAATATGCCTTGGTATTCTATCTCTCGCTCTCTCTCTTTTTTGTTCTCCCTTCCCTGAACTGGTATCATTGAAAGAATATTTCATTTCTGGTCAAACTAATGATCTTACAATTGATATAGGACTTCTTTTTTTTAACTCTCATGTCCATTACTATTTGGAACATGTACACAATATCTCTATTTCACTGAGGATGTTTCCCCACATGCCCCATTATTCTGTTCTTCCCCACTCTATCAAGATCTTGAAGGATATCTAGAACAACATCATATTCTTTAGTGATGGGCTCATTCATCTGCCCATTGTGGATAAAATTGCATAGACAAGTGATCATTCCCTTTCGGCTCAAGGAATTTCATCATTAAAACTCCTATTTCGGGGATTTAAAACTTTTGTCCAATGCAATTTTTAATTCTCACATATAATACTGTGAATTTATGAATTGGACACCAGAGTCAAGAATAGCATGCTTTCTCTGGAATCTAAATCCAGAGACTTCTCAACAAAACAGTAGCATTGTTTATATAAAATGCTGTTTTTTCATTGTTCTTTACTGAATATCCACTAATTGATAAAACATTGTTCATACCTAGCAAGGTTTAGAACAGACAGGACTGGTTCAAATATTGATTCTTCCACTTACTAGCCATATAAATTGACAACTCTTCATCTATTTCTGCAAGTTTAATTTTACTTATGTTGCATGATGACCCTGAAGGTTAGAGATCAAATCAAAATTACTATAGCATCATGTATATAGCAGATAGACAATGAACGATAGCTTTTAAAATTATATTTATAACCTAATTAAGTCTAAAGTGCATTAGAAAGCCAAAGAAGAGTCCAAAAGAAGGTAGCAGATTCTTGCATAGAAAATCTGGAGGTTGAGATTGGGAGGGTCTCTTCCAATATTCCATTCCAATGGGCCTACTTTGTGCCTCTATGACTTCTTTACTGATTAGATAGTTTCAAGAGTACAGTGCTCCAAACTCTCTACTTCTTACACCAACAAATCTCAGAGTTTATTTGTTTGGGGCACTGGGCGTCCACATAAGCTTTTATTTGATAGAATATTTCTTTTAGTAGAAAAACTTATGAAAGGTGTCCAAAATTCAAACAATTATATATATATATATATATATATATATTTGAATTATATTTGAATATATATATATTCAATATATATTCAATATATATATAAATTTGAATTATATATATATAAATTCAAACAATATATATATGTTAGAGTTGAAGAAATATATATATATATATTTCTTAGAGTTGAAATATCAAATTCTTTAAGTATTTGAAAAAAGTGCACAATTTTGTCAAGTTCAGGGGTCTCTAATGTTAGAAGGAAAAATATTCTGCATATTTTAAGAGTCAAAGCAATGCAAAATCCAATCAAGAGGTTTAGCCACTTGCAAGAGGATTATAGAGTAATCTGACTTGTGGAGTATATGATTAGCTGTAGCTTTGAGTTAGGAAGTCCCTCAGAGAAAGACAACTACCATATGATTTCACTTACATGTGGATTCTAAAAAGTTTAAAAATAAAAAATAAATGAAGAAAAAAAAACCAGAAACAGACCCATAAATTCGGAGACCTGATGGTTGCCAGAGGAGAGGTGGGTGGGGAGGTGGGCAAAGGAGTGAAAGGAAGTGGGAGATATGGGCTTCCAGCTACAGAATGAGTAAGTCATGGAGATGAAAGGTACAGGATAGAGAGTATAGTCAAGGGTATTTTAATAGCATTGTATGGTGACAAATGGTAGCTCCACTTGTGGTGAGCACAGCATAATGTATAGACTTGTAGAATCACTATATTATACACCTGAAACTAATGTAACATCGTGTGTCAACTAGCCTGCAATAAAAAAGAAAAAGCTGTGAAGTCCTTGTCACATACAATATGTAAGGGTCAGTCCATCCTAGCCACATCACAGACAAAGAATCAGTTGTTTCCTGACCAGAACTTCTATGAATGAACAACTGCAGTGTGCTACCTGAGCCCCAAGAGCACACTCTTCCCACACTAGAGGACAGGCAGAAATGAGCGTTGAAGCCAAGAAAATTGCCTTCAACCAATGGCAGAAAGCATACTGATAGGTACCTACCCTGGTTTCCTCATCTCTTGGTGGGAAGCAGTTGAGCCTTAATTGTCCACAAAGATAATCTGCTTAATTACCTAGCTCTCCATGACTCACTACCCCACTGCCCTACCTTTTTTTCTTGAGGTCATTTCCCAAGTAAATGATTGCACTCAAATTTTGTCTCAGGATTTGCTTCTAAGAGAACGTGTCTACTTCTAGATATATAAATTGTATAGCATATTAAATGGTGATGTCATAAAAGATATAGAAAATATAAATAAAGATATAAAGCACCTAAGAAGGATCTAGATGAGGAGCTAAGGGACACTGTAGTAGAGGGCATTTGAACAAAGACTCAAAGGAGACAAAGGGTTAAACCATGAGGTTGTCTAAAGGAAAGTTAATGTAGAAGTCCTGAAGTAGAGTATGTCTGGTGAATTCAAGACCTTGGAGGAGAACTTGTGACTGTCATAGAGTGTGTGAAGAAGAGAGTCATAGAAAACAAGATATGACAGAGGTAACATAGGGAGGTATTAAAGATTTTATAAGGTCTTATAAAGACTTGGGATTTGAGACTAAGTGATATGAGGAATTTAAGCAGAGTAGTAACATAATCTGACACATCTTAAAAGCTTCTCTTTAGTTACTGTTGAGAGAAGACTACAAGAGGTCAAAGACAGAAGCAAGAAGACCAGATAGACATCTCTTACAAAAATGCATGCAGCAGTCCATCAATAGATGGATGGACTAATAAAGTGTGCTATTTTACACATAAGAAAATATTATTTAGCCATAAAGGCATGAAGTGCTAAGACATGCTACAACATAAATGAACCTCAAAAATATTATGATAAATGAAAAAAGCCAGACACTAAAGACTGCATGCTGCATGATTTCATGTATAAGAAATATCCAAAATAAGTGAATCCACAGAGACAGAAAGAAGATCAGATTCTAGGGGTTGGGTGGAAGTAGATTTGGGAAGTAAGATGTTAATGGGTATAAGGTTTTACTTTGAGATGATGAAAATATTTTAGAACTAGATAAATAGGGTGATTGACAACATTGGGAATGTATTCAATGCCACTAAGTTATTCACTCTAAAATGGTTAATTTTGTGTTATATGAACTTCATCTCGATTTTTTTTTAAATCTTAAAGAAAAAAAATACTTAAAAAAATAATAATGGTTTGGACCAGAAGGGCTAGTAAGGAAAGTGATGAGAATGGTAGGCTTATAGGCATATTTTATAGGTGGAGTCAAGAGAATTTCAGGACCAGATGTCACTGTGAAGAGTCAAAAAGAACTCCAAAGTTTTAGGCTTGAGCAACTATAAGAATAAATTTGCCATTTATAGGTATAGGAAGATTGCAGTTAGAACACACTTAGGATAGAAGATCAAGAGTTTAGTTTTGAATATAAGTTTGAGCCGTGTATTCAGTAGTCCAGAGAATTTTGAGATATCTCATCTAGCATGAAGGGCAAAGATCAGGCTAGAATCACACCCATTGCATTATTATTTTTGTATCAGCGAATCGATGAACAATTAGTATTTTAAATATGTGTTACATTTAAGACGACTTAGTTTATTAGGGTAATATGTCAGCCTTGTAATTCTGAGCTAAAATGTATAAGCAGAATTTAAATAGATTGATGATTTTAAGTGGATATTTTGGCTTTTATATAACATCAGATCATTATGAAAGAACTTAAAGCTTTCCATATTTGTAATTTTAATTTATTAGGTTTCATAAGAATTTATTAAATTCTAGAGACTTTCCAATCATCACTGACACAGTTGAAAAGACAAGAAAATGTTAAATCTATCAGTGAAGTTTCAGTAATTCAAAGGTGTATATACTTGCAAACAGTTCCAAATGTTCAAAGGTCCTTAAAATTTGTTGTAGACGTACAAACATACAGTCAGTTTTGTAAAATGAACCTAAAAGCTTCAAGAAGAACTAGCCTTCCAAATCTCAAACTTGAATAGATTGACTACTATTCCTTCAAAGCATGTTAACTACTGACTAGTCTTTTCTACCCACAAAACTGCCCCCAAGAGTATCAACACACCCTCATTCAATCTCTTGCTCTGAGGAAAAATAAAGAGGTTGAATGTGTACTTCCTGGTCAAGCATATGTCTGAAGACCAGAGAAATTAAATGTGCTACTTAAAATTTCAAAGCCTGGATTTCCAGATAGCCCCCAGTATTACTGATGCCTAAAGGGAACGGTGGTCTAATTGTGGGTTATTTTGGAGGTTTGGGCATTCTATGTTGCATATCAAGCCATTCAGGAAAATGTTGGGACTTCCATCTTGTTAAGGTACTTGATGCCTTTTACTACTCGAGCTGTTTTAACTATTCACCATCACACATACAAAAAGAAGAAAAGAAAAAATAAAAGGAAGAGCTAAACGTAATTGAGGGTAAACATTATCTTAATAAAGTGAAGAGTCAAGCTAGGTGACATTTTTCCTTTTCGATACGGGTAAGGAGTGACTCTAAAGCAATGTCATCGATTTTCTTAGGTGGCTTGCATATTGACTTTGAAGGCATTTTTCAAAGGGAGGCTCAAAAATGATCTTAAACAATGGCAGTGATGTTAGCGTAACGTGGAGCTTCCCTCTGGGGGCACTTTAAAGGACTCATTTGGATGTTTAAGTCCTGCTATGTAGGCTTTTAAAAAATTCATTTGTGATTACACACTGCATATTTTCTATAAACTAATTGGTTAGGGAAAGCAATATAGGGCAATAAGAAAACTAAGAGAATAGCAGGAAGGACATCACTCTGAACACAATAGGTTTAATAAAATTTACAGATCAAATATAATTTTGGAGGCCTAAATGATTTTTAAACACATTTCAAGAGCTGCTAAAAGCTATACTAATAGTTACCAATATATCTAAGACTGACTACTTATAAGGCATTTTACACCACCTATAAATATTCATAACAACCTCCCTGCTAAATAGATACCACTGCTCCAATTTTAGAGGTAAGGAAATTGAGGGTCAGAAAAGTTGAATTGTCCAAAGTCATGCCATAAAGCAGGACAAAACCACGATTTGAATTAGCCTGTTCAGTGCCATGCCCTGAGTGTGATACTGAATAAAATACTCTCTAAAAGCAAAAAAGCAAATGAGGCAATGTTCCCATGTCCTCCTCCAAGAAACAAATTTATGGGTATGTGTGTTACTTACCTCCATCCAAAGTGTTCTCATACAAATCATTTAATATGCTTCCCAAATGATGTTAAACTCACGCAAACATTTCATGTCAGCAAACCTGACTTTTAATTTTTTTCTTTTAAACTCAACTCATTTTACTGTTCCAAATAATCTAAGTCTTGTACCCAGATGTAAAATAATTTTTCAAATCAAAAGTACCTGAAACATTACCAAGTAGATGGACAGTGATGAGCTTTCTAATAAATGAAGGAAACTTTAAGTTATGATTCATATTTGCACCAGATTCTTATTTGATGAAAAAAAAAAAAAGCTTATTTTTTATAATGACCAAGGAATAGGCCTGTAGATATCCCTTGTAAGGACTCCTTGATGCCAGAGCATATCAGCATAAAAAAGTAATAAAAGAGAGCTCACAAAGATCTAAAAAGTTTATGGAAAGAACAACTACTTCATAATGAGAGTTTCCAGATCACAAAGTAGAAAGAAGAAATCCAACTATAAATCTATATTCAGAGTACAGCGGGGGAAATAGGATATGAGGTAATTTTTGCCTTACTTTTGAACAGCACAGATCTTATGAACAGAGGTGGAAGCTATTCAATAACATTTATTGCGAGGCCTAGTTCAGTGCCTTCCACGGGTGGGCAGTCAATAAATCTTATCTGGAGATGATATTTATGCAATGATAATCAGTCTACTTCAGCACAGCAATTTTGGGGGAGAATATTGTCTGTAGTAAGGTTAAGCCTTGCGAAGTTAAATAATAAAGAGAAGGGCAAAGACCAGATGTGGAAAGTATTCAAAAAAGAAATTAAGGTTTATGCAATATTTGCATAAGCACGGGCAATTACAATTCAGAAAAGTAAACGCATTTTCAGAAAAATTTGAAACACATTTTGGTCAATGGCAGGGAAAGCATTAAAATTATACATGATTCTCTCGTTCTTCCATCTTTACCAAGAGCATATATTTATCGACTCATTCAGACAGTAAAGACAAAGACACAGAAGTCTGACCTTTGTTCCAGGGCAAGGTGGGATCAATTATCCACAACGGAGTCTTTTTTACCTTGGTTTCTTGACTCTACATACACTAAATTCGCAAATTATAAGCATTACCCTTAAGTCTTTGCCACACAAATATCAAATTAAATAATTTCATATGGTGATTTAATGGTTTGGCTCAATTATATAAAATGATTTAAGCATAAAAAGTTTAGGTTGATTTTGAGTGGAGAATCTTTATTTTCCTAGAATGAATTAAAATTCACTATCTCATTGAAATGCATGCACACACACACAACACCTACACACACACCATACACCAGGGCACTCTCAATGGACCCTCAGATGCTGATGTATGAACTGACCATGTATTTAGGGGGGAAAAAAAAGCCCCAAGCTGTGCTGACAGTTAATGCAGAAAAAAATTTATTCTCTTCCTTATGAACAATTTATTTTTAGCGTAACTTTTGTATGGAGTTTTCAAATATTGGAATTTAGATTATTCTTTTTATATGTAATAAAGAACACCAGTTTAAGGAATGCCCGGTAGAAAAGAATAAAATGAGGAATGGGGAAGGGAAAAACGTACTGAAGCTATGACAGTCTTTAAAGGTGGCAGGTAGAAATTATTTCATTTCATTCATAAAGGAATCTAATGTGTATGTCTCAGGAGTTGCTACTGTATATCGGATTCAAAAATAATATGTAAAGTGAAAAATTTTAATAACAGGAGCCAAATCTGTCACAGTAGTCTCAATTTCTCATTTAATGTTTGTATGATCGGTGAGAAGAAACAGGACACCCTATTACAAACCCAAAAAAGAAAAAGGTCATTCACTGCAGACTTCAAGTACCCAATCACTAAAATCATATCTATATTAAAGTTTAATTTTGAGGCACTTAGATGGCTCAGTGGGTTAAGCATCTGCTTTCAGCTCAGGTCATGATCCCAGGGTCCTGGGAAAGAGCCTGAAGTAGGGTTCCCTGCCGGATGGGGAGTCTGCTTACCCCCTCTCCCTCTGTACTCCACCCCCACTCGTGTTGCTCTTGCTCTCTCTTTCAAATAAAGAAATAAAATCTTTTTTAAAAAAAGGTTTAATTGGGGATCCCTGGGTGGCTCAGCGGTTTAGCACCAGTCTTCATTCGGCCCAGGGTGTGATCCTGGAGTCCCAAGATCAAGTCCCGTGCTGGGCTCCTTGCATGGAGCCTGCTTCTTCTTCCACCTGTGTCTTGCCTCTCTCTCTCTCTCTCTCTCTCTCTCTCTGTGTGTGTGTGTGTGTGTCTCATGAATGAATAAGTAAAATATTTAAAAACAAACCAAAAAAAAAAAAAAGGTTTAATTTTAGTTGTCTTAGGTTTGCCTGGATCCTTTCTTTTTGCACTCGTAAGCTCAGTTTGAAACTCAGCAGCCAGCTAGGAACAGAAACTTTTACCTGGCCTTCTTGTAGAGACAGTGGGGATGGAGAAAACCATGAAACTCTGTTCAATGAGCGGACACAACGAAATTTTAGTAGAGAGACATTTCTTTCTCGTTGTCAGAGGAGATGCATGGACAGGTGAAGCAATGGAACTGTAGGAAGTAAACTTGTCCCAGGAGCAGCCATCAGCCAAACAGCCAGAAGACATCAACCAAAAATAAGCATGACCTTCTTACTCTGGGCTTTCTCGTTTCACACATACTAATCTCTGCAGCCATATTGCAACTTCGTCTCTGACTTTTTCTTCTGTGAGGAAGTCTGTACCCATGATTTAAATGGGCAAAGTTTACAACAAATCTTTACAAGCAGGCAACTGAAGCCTTGGGACCACTTTGAAGTCCTGGAGAGGACAAAACCCAAATTCCTTGTTGTGTGTTGCACTGACACCAAGTTTAAATAAATTATGGATTTCTTTTTGTGGAAACATAGTAGACCCCCACAAACAAACACACACACACACATTAATCAGCAAATTCTGAATTCGTGACTTTTCTCATTTGGCCTGGCATAAGCACATACACCCACCCACACACATACTCACGTGAAAGAGAAAAAATTATAGCAAAACCCACAAAAAGAGAACCCAAAGGAGATGGGACATATTTTTCATTCTTTGTAATGTTCAAATACTTAGTAATTACTAAATAATAATATACCTGATTCGGCAGGCTCAGAGAGTTTCATGTTAGAATTGGGGGAGCGGGGGGGTGGGGTGGGAGTCTTTCCAAGTAGGGCTATGTGTGGGTCTAGCTGAATTAGAGATGGTCGAACAAGGGGCATAATTCAAGCAGTGGTCAGTTTAGGAAAATCAGTCAAAATAATAATAATAATAATAATAATAATAAGGAAAAAGAAAAAAAGAAAATCAGCCAAGGCAAGGGGCAGACAAATAATCAGCAAGACCTTATTAAATATCCATACCTCACCCATTCATCATTCATAAATAGCGAGGACCTACAATATTCCATGTTTAAGCCCTGCCTTCAGCGGCTCCAAGATAACCTTATCCAGCTGGCCAAAGGTGATATATCTGAGAGGCAGTCAGCAGGAATCAAAAATTCAGGCTAATGAGGAGAAAGACATGGATCAGCCATGCTTGAGCAAAGTCATGAAGCCGAGGAAAGAACCTGGGCCCTGGAACCACTGGATCCGCCAGGCTTTGCAGAGAGGTGCTTCATCTAAATTCGGGAAAGCTCTCATATCACAGAGGGGGAAACTGAAGCTCACCAAAGGCAGATTCCATCTTGCTTAGTCACCCATCAGCTCCTGGGTCACCCTACTCTCACCCCATCATTGCTCCAATCTTTGTGCATTTCTGCTCAAATCCCTTATCTTAGAACAAAAAAGATTTCTCAGTGCATTCCTTCTCATCACCTCCTGCCTTTTCTCTGCTCTCACTCTTCACCCCAGCCAGATGGAAGCAATTTCAGAGCTGCACATGCAACATGCTCTTTCACGCTTACATCTTTCCACTCGAGCCTCTGTTTGATGAGTTCTCACATATGCTAGGCATTGTGCCAAGTGCTCAATGTGAATTGCTCATATACTCCGCATGAAAAGGCTACAACGATTATTACTATTTTATAGACAAGGAAACTGAGGCTTAAGGAGTTAAGACACTTGCCCAATTATTTGCAGCTGTGAGTTGAATTAAGGGCTAACGCTCTGAGAACCTGCCTCCAAAGTCCATTTCATCATGTATCATGCCATGCCCTGCCTTCTGTTTGGCTAACTCAACCCTCAAACAAATTTTTCCTTACTCCATAATTTGATTTAGAAGCTGTTCGGTAGTCTCTCTAAACAGGCTGCCTATTCCTGTTTCACAGCACTTATCAAGCTCATCTGCACTGCTTGATTTGCTTGAGCGTTTTTCCTCTAGTCTGGAATAAGGCCACAAGCCTTTAGACTCCCAGTGCTTACCCTAATGCCTGGTACTTGGAAGGTGTTCAGTAAAAGTTTATTGACTCCCAGAAATAAATGTCACATGGCTATGAAATCATGGGCAGTGGAGGGATTAAGACACAAGTCTATCTGACTTCCAAGGCACTCCTCTTCCAGTGTACTTACTATACCAGCTCCCAGTTAATCAGGGACACATGTCCTTACTCCATTCATAAAACAGAGATAAGATTATTCATTCTGTCATCCTTGAATTAGATGATGAGAGAATCAGAGTTAAAATCTATTGTTTCTTGTATCTGGCACAGAGTAGGAGCTCTAGAAATATTTGTTGAATAAACAAACCTGGTCCTAGCATACGGATAGCCCCTGCCTCCTGTGTTCTTTGCCACTTGCGCAGTTTGACAATGAGCATTGTATACTCTAGAACATTTGCTACTCAGATTGTGATCTAGGGACCAGCGGGATCATCATCACCAGGGAGCCTGTTAGAAAAGCAGGATCTTGGACCCCGCCCAGACCTACTAAATCCGAATTTGCATTTCATCAAGATCCTCGAATGACAAGTGTACTTGGTGAAAATGGAATATTCTAACTCTAGAATATATAATATATATGGAGATATGATTCCCACCCAAAGGACTTGCAATCTAAGTTAAAGAGAAAAATCATCCTGGTTATAAAATACAGTAGATTAGCACTATAAAACAATATCAGGGCAAAGGAAGAACAGCATTGATGTAAATTGGAAACCATAGAGAATAAAATAATGCAATATTTCTTAGAGAACACAGAGCACTTAATTTAGGTACTGTGTGCAAAAGACAGTGAGCTCTCTGCTCAGCACACCTGCATTTAAATCATAAATGAGTACAAATTGGCTTCATATCATAACTCAAAGAGGAGGTTTGTATAGTAGATGAGGAGGTAGGACCTGGAAATTAACTACCTGGTTCAAATCCCAGCTTAGTCACCCACAAGCTCAATGAATTTGTGCCATTGGGTACATTGCTTAAACCTCATTTCTTTCTGAAAAATGGGACAGTAAAGGCACCTAACTTACAGAGTTATAATGAACAGGACATGGAAGCCCTTAGCAGAACATCTGACACAAATAAGCACTTAATACAAATAATAATATTATGTAATCATAAAAATTCTTGAAATACATAGGCAGTTGGTTTATTTTAGCATGGCTCTCCTTCTGTGGTAGGCTTTATTGGTGTCCTGGGTGGTCCCATTGCTGTTTCCATTTCTCCATCCCAAAATGTGTCTGTCTTTCTCCACCTCAGGGCCCATAAATAGGGTACAGTTAACCATAGACAGCTTAACCATGTATGAAAATGTTGAGTGTAGAATTATATGTACCTATTTGTTCAGAAATGTTCATAGCTTTCATCAGATTTTCAAAGGCACAGATGGCCTCAGAAAGGTCATGAATCACTATTCTAGATGAGATGGGATGGGATGTCATGGCTGAGAGCAGATTATCAACAATAGACTTCATTCCAGTCCTAACTTCATAGTTGTGTGACTTCTCTAAAAAGAGTCTTCTCATCTTTAAAGTGAGGACAATAACACCATCTTAATTATCGCATTTTCTGTGAGGGGTTGTATAAGGAGTCAAATGACATGCTCTATGAAATGGTACTCTGCAATGGTAAAGAGCTTCTAGATGTTGGTGAAAACAGTTATTATTAATGAATTCTCGAACATTTTCTCCCACAACTGGCTCAGAAGAGTCCCCACTCACTTCAAGGAACCGTGTTCTCAGGAAACATCCCCTTCTGGAGCAACAAGTGAAGTAAGCTGGTCAGGAGACTTCGGTGCCCATAATCAGTGCCCCTGCCATGCTTACAAAGACAGTTGAGTATAATGAGATGGAAATGCAGCAGAGAAGGTTGGTTACAAAGAAATGTCACTTCAGCAGTAACAGGTGGTGGTGGCGGCTATGGGTGCTATGAGTGCTATGGGTGGTGGTCCTTTGATCTCCAGATGGATATCTGAGGCAGACATGCCCAGGTGGCTCCAGGCAGCAGTGTTTTCTCTTCAGCAACTCGTTTCCAGGCAGCCTTGCTGTGATGTTTCCATGTGTTAGCATCAAGAGGGAGTGGAATCCAGAAATCAAAAGATTCAGTCTCTTTAATTAAAAGAGGTCAAAACAAAGCAGAATACAGAGGGAGGCAAAACAACCTCCACAGGACGTAAGCCTGATTTTGACCCTTCTCATTTCTACACGGTAATAGAGTGGACTGTCAGGAAGCCACTAGTAGGTAGCTGGTGGAGGTGCAAGTGAAAATAAGACAGAGCCGGGTGTGAGAGCAGCGCTAGATCCACGACACCCTCAACTTGTACCACATTTGTACATCATGTGCATTTGCCAGCAGCTTTCCTGCCTTTCAAGAGGGAATCCAGCAGGAAGATTGCTAAAAGGAAACTATCTGGAAGCCAAATTTCCATCTATGTGAGGACAAGCATGGGACCACCCTGTGCTGAGGGTCCCAAGGACACGAGCATTTTGAAAGATGTGTCCTGGTCTTCATCATGGGTTTGAACAATTCATTCCACCTGGTCTTCCCCAGCTTGCATTCCTCTAGAATTTAAAAAAGGAAAAAGGCTCTGTCTTGCCCTTATCACTTGCAGATCAGAAACAAGGATATTAAGTCAGTTCCTGAAGAAGTGACATAGGAAAGCTATGTAAGACTTTAAATTCTTGATGATGTGGAAAAATAGGATGATCTTGGGTGTTTCCGGTCTCCTTGTAGAATTGAATCATTGTGTGTGTTAGCCATGACCATATTTCACTGATTTGTTCGCATATTCTTCTCCCTAGCTTTACTGCTTGAACAGTGCCTGTAATGAGCGGAAACATATTTGCCTCTCCTAACTGTCAGAGATGACGCAGGGAAGCCAAATGAATGTGGGAGGTACTGTTTTGCTTCTAATTAACAAGGGTTTTCAAGTATTGTGTAAAGAAAAAAAGTTGACATTCAAAGGGTTGGAATCCCTTGCCCTTTTCAATGTTTTTTCTTTAAGAAAAAAAAAGGAAATGCTATGTGTACAATCCAATGGAAATGATAGGGATAGCTAGAAATGAAATCTGAAAAAAAATTAAATCATCCAGGTACCACGAAGCAAGGCACAGCTGAAGGTACCTTATTACTTTATATTATATCTTCTCATTCTAAATAACTACTGTTATATAATATGAATCATTGATGTTTAATAATAGAAATAACCACAGTCAGATGCCAAATCAAGAAGAAAGGATCTGTACTTTGAAAAAAAGAACTCTCCTAATGTACGTGCCACATAAACGTTCAGGGCTTGAGCTCTGAAAGGAATCCTGCAGTGGGGAGCTATTGAGAAAAGCAGCTCTGAGCAAAAGAGGAGGGGGGTGTGCAAAGCTAGATTCAAGCCTGGCTCTTTCCCAGCTGAAGTAAGTGACACTATGAAAGTACGTCTAGGCCTAGCTGTGTGTGTGAATTCAGCACACACTGACACCCTTTCTGGTTGCCTGGTAGCAGCTGGCAAAATTCAACGTGCTGTGTGTCCATCCATCAAAAATACCTACTGACAGGTCTAATAAGAAGAGAGCTCAGCATTATGCATCTTAAGGGAATTAAAAAAAAAAAACACTAGACATTATGACTCAAAGACAAAAAGCAAAACATATAAAGAAAAATATCTCTTCAGGGAAAAATAGCAATAAATAGAAGGTATTAATATTGCAGAGTGCAATGTATTAACAGTGAAAAGTCAAAAGTAAAGAGATGCCCACTGGAAGTATTCAGTAAGTCCCATGAAATGAAGAGAGTATACTTGAGATGAGGATGTAGACTCAATCATTTATGCTTTCCCTGAAAAGGGGGAGTTTTCAGCAGAGAAAGAATCGATGGAGAACATCTATGAGAATTCACAGGTGAGTGCAATGTGCTGTTCAAAGGTACTATACGAGAATACATTTAGCCGCAGGCAACAGAAAAATATGATGGGCAGCAATTCAAAGTCATGGAGATTCCTGTGTCTCAAAACACAGAAAGTCTGGAGGTGGGCAGCTGCTGGCATCAGCTTTGCAGTCTCAGAAGATCAAAGCCGGAATGTCTGTGACTTTCTGGGCCCTTCCTCTTGACCACAAGATGGCTGCTGCAGCTCCAGTCATAACTTCGTTCAAGGTAAAAACAACAAAAGGAAAGAAAGAATAAAACGGAGATAGGAGGGCAGCCCGGGTGGCTCAGTGGTTTAGCACTGTCTTTGGCCTAGGGTGTGATCCTGGAGACCCAGGATCAAGTCCCACATCGGGCTCCCAGCATGGAGCCTGCTTCTCCCTCTGCCTCTCTCTCTCTCTCATGAATGAATGAATGAGTGAATGAATGAATCAAATAAATAAATAAATAAGATAGAAGATGGGAGTGAGGAAAGAAGGAATGAATAGTAATCATGGTATATGTAGTATAGGGCACTGTTGTTAGGAAACGTAAAAACAATCCCTGAGCCCCCATTCCCTCTGCAGGCTACTACTTGTAGCTCACTGGCCAGAATGATTTCTCACTTCTCTATCACACAGAGTCTGATAAGGTGAGCCTTGAGTTTTTCCAGTCTCCAGAAGGGCGGGCTGGGAGAGGCTGGGAATGCCTGATGATCCACCAAGGGTCAACACCTGCTATAATTGGATGCACCCAGGATAGGAAACACAGGAGACAATGAGACTAGTTGGAGGGACTGAAACTATCTGGATGGTATTTCGAAAGATCTTGCAAAGCACACACAGCCACAGCACAAAAGTAAATTGTGGGTAGGAATAACATCTAGAATATCTTGTTTACAAAAACATTCACACCCTTATATTACACTTTCACACTTTTATGCACTGGAAAACTTTCCACCCGTGACAGAAGGGCAGCCATCTCTGAAACAGGGTATGGCAGTAATTTGCCATGCTGCACGCAGGAATTCTCTGACACAGGTTGAGCAGGGAGAGAGAAACCACTTTCACCGGAGCAAAACTACAAAAATGGGTTGTAAGAAGAGAATATATCTACTTAAAGACTCTCCCGCGCAAGTTCCACATTTCACCCTCTCCCTTCTCTGCTCTGTCATCAAACAAGTGACATCTGTTTTATGTGGTGCCAAGGCACTTTGTCTTGCTCGTGGATGTTTTATTTATTCGCAGGCACGCCCTACCTGGTACCCGTGTCCTGTTACCTTGAATGATGGGTGAGAAGATGGGAGTGCTCCCCTCTGCTTACACCCTGTCACTGGAGTCTTTACGCATTGGGTCTTCGGAGGCTCCCTACCATGCTGTCATTTGAACTGTTACTATTTTGCTTTGAAAGGTGAGCAGCCTGAGAGGTGGAGAAGAGTAAAGTTAAATGACTGAGGAGGAGCACATCATGAAGATGCAGCCTGGTGCACAAGCCAGCCAGCTGGACTGCAGAGTCTGTGACTCTTCCTGGGCACTGCCCTGACTCTGGAATTCTAAGGGACTTGCCAAGGACTGCAGCAAGTAGCATAATTGCTGGATTAAGCTAGATACTGAATAAGTGAATGAATCCAATTCCACTTTGGCCTCAAAAAAGAGAGTAAAACTGGGACGCCTGGGTGGCTCAGTGGTTGAGTATCTGCCTTTGGCTCAGGGCGTGATCCCGGGGTCCAGGGATTGAGTCCCGCATCAGGCTTCCTGCAGGGAGCCTGCTTTTCCCTCTGCCTATGTCTCTGCCTCTCTCTGTGTGTCTCTCATGAATAAATGAATAAAGTCTTTAAAAGAGAGAGAGAGAGAGGGAGAGAGAGTAAAACCAATGACAAATTTTCCAACTTTAAGAATACCAAGTGAGTTTGATTCAAGTCATTCTGGTCATCTGAAAGCCTTTGTATGTATGGTTCAGGGAACATCATCAAGACAAACCCAAGGATGTCAGGATGTCCCTAACAGGACACGGAGGCAACAGGACCCTATGGAAAGAGTGGGAGCTTTAAAATAAACAGCCTAGATGTAACTCTTAGCTCTACCTACTGCTAACTAGTGCCCTCTGCTACTTGCTGACGTTCTCTGAGTCATCTTCTCCTCTTGTGTACAGATAGGGTTGATAATGCCTACCTGGTGGAGAGAATTGGGAAGAGAACTTTGCACAGTGCCTAACACACATGGTTGGTGCTCTACGAAGGACAACAAATGTTAGTAGGGTAAGCCCTCTGTTATCACCATGGTCTCCACAGATTAATATTCTGTGGGTTCAGAACCTCCCCAGGTGTGACACCAAGGGGGAAATAGAGTCAGCAGGACAGTACCCCAGGTCCCTGACAAACCAGAATAGGGCAATCCAGGGTTCAGTGCCACCTAATGAAAAGATCATAAATAATCTAGTGTCAAAAGTGTTCCAGCACACAAGAAATGCAGTAGAGAGGATGTCAAAGATTCCAACAGTTTAGGGAATGGAGAGATGAAAGGACCTAAAAATGGAGTGGTAAGGGAGGTCTGAAGAAAATTGGGGGGGCGGGGGCAGAGAGAAAGATCCATGGGAAGGATCGAATGTTCCACAATTTAAAAAGGTGAAGTTTTAAAACATAAATAAATAAATAAAGCCTTTGAATTTCACAAAACGGTTACTCCCAAGAGTGAGGTGGAATGGAATTGCCAGTGATAGCTAGAAGATGGCCGAATAAGCAGTGAAAGCTTGGCAGTTGAAAGGCAGAGTTGCAGACAAAGGTCAAGCAAGGTTTTCGGAGGGCTTGCTTTAGAGCAGGGTTTCTCAACCTGGGTGCTATTGATGTCTTGGCCTAGATAATTCTTTGTTGTAGGAGCTGTTCGGTGCATTGTGGAATGTTTAGCAGCATCCCTGGCCTCTACTCACTGGATGCCAGTAGACTCTCCCACCCCAAAGTCACAATAAAAAAATGTCTCCTGACATTGCTCAGAGTCCTTGGGGGGACGGGGTAGGGAAAGAGGAATGTTCTAGGAAATCACTCTCTGTTGAAAGCCACTGCTTTAGAATGCAGAGACCCCTGCGCGTTTTAAACCACAAGGAAAGAAATATATAAATAGTTTCAATTTCTGTCATGTCAAGCTTTTCTGTTTCATATCAATATAAAGGGGGAAAATGCCAAAATTTCAAACGGTAAACAGAAAAAAGAAAAATAGCAATGACTGTCAACTTAAGGGGATGGGAATCAGCAGTTCTTTGTTGATTTTCCATGCAATAGTGCAAGGAAAGATGACTTTGGGAGAAACTCTTGGAGTGTACTTCAATTTTATTTAATTTCAGGATAGGACCAAATTAAGAATAAAGAATGTCTACTTATGAAATTTTCAAAAAATATTGTTATCGTTTGAAAATAAATTTCCAGCCAAGAGATTTGAAAGAACTCAATAGGCTTACAGTACTCTTACTGTATGGATGGAAAAAAGAAATGAATATGACAAGAAGTCTTTATAGACTTAGCTTGTCTTTTAGCTTTTTTAGACATGATGCATTTGGAGTCTTTCAATTGTTCCTACCTCCCGGCTTTCTTCCAGTATGAAAGCTTTGGCATTCAGTCATGAAATAGAGCACCCCAGTTGCTCCTATTTTTAAACAGATTCTGCAGAGTTGATATTAGTATGGTTTTAATGTTTTAGGCAGAAGTTCAAAAAATAAATAATTCAACCCCATATCTTTACTTTGTTATATATTAAAGAAATATAATTCATAATAAACATCTGCTTTTCTGTAATAGTGTAACAGACGGCAAAGAAAATTGGGTGTGAGAAACAGCATATACCCATGCATATATGTAATTAAACCTTAAAAGAATAGCTGAGTGATTTTTTTTTTGTACCAGTCTAAGCATTAATAATGCTCAAGTAAGTGTCATGTCTTATAAATGTGCTATCGTAGATGTAATGGCCTGGTCCAATGGTAACACCTGTTAAGATTTCTTGATTGATAGAGAGCGCTCAGAGATACATACTAAGGTGCTACTATAGGGAACCAAAACAACTGATCAGCTCAGCAAGGGGAAAAATCAATAAAATTGGTTATTTGGTATTGTGAACACACCTCTCCAAAAGAGGTGATCACATTTAATTTTCACTTTCCAATTGTTTGCTCTAAATTGCTTTGATAAGAACTTACAGGAAATTACTACAGAGATTGCACGGTGTTATCTTTATACCAAAATATATAACGCTTATATTTTCTTCTGTCTCTTATCAAATATGTCCCTGAAGAAATAATGGATATTTGAAAAAGTAATTGCTGGATTTTCTGGAAAAGTCCCCAAAGATAAGGGCTTTAATTTTAAAAATAGCCATTAGGTTAAAACCAATAAACTCTGGTGTAGAGCATGTTGCAAATGAGGTCAAACTCTTGAGTTAATTCTGGAATAAGTTTATTTTGGTTTATTTCCATGACTATAAATTGTAGCTTCACAACAGGCCAGCCTACTCAAAACCACAGATGTTAGTCCAAGAGGAACTACTCTCTAGTATAAATGGATCAACTCAAACTCACAACCATCACTGGAAGAACAATTCCAAGTATATAGACCTTCCCTAAAATCAATTCCAAGTATATAGACCTTCCCTAATGATCCATTAATGGGGGAAAAAAATCAACCAGCAAACCTTGTTCTTGTGGCTGATCAATAATGTTACCATCATTTGCGGGGCGGCGGGGGGGGGGGGGGGGAACTATATGGTTGCCATTCTGAAATGCAATAAAAAAGGAAAATTCTACAATTGGCTCAAACTCAACCCAAGATTGCTAGTTATAAAGTATCAGTGTTTCTCTATAAATCAGCAAGGCAGATTGTAGATGTGGCTTGTAGATTCACAGTTAAGCTATATTATAGCCAGTCTCAGTCACTGTCTTAAAGTTGTTATTAAACAGGATTTGAAATGACATTTGTTTGAGACATGTGTCTTATTATAGGGTTTCCAACTGACAAGGAAGTTCTCAGAGGGTAAGAAGGTAGAGCACCTATATTCTACAGAATGAAGTTCCAAATGACAACAAAACCTTGACTGAAAACAATTAAAATCAATATTCCATTCCATACCATAAACACTCTAACCCCAGATATCTGGCACCCAAAAACTGGAGTCCTAAAGCAAGCTGACAGGAAGTTGAAGTGTTATTGATGCTGAAACAATACATAATGTTTTGAATGCTGCAAAAGGATGATGATAAAAACAGAAAAGAAGCTTTTAGCCTTGATTGGAAAACATCTTGCAGATGACTTCATCTGTTGTTGATAATTAATTTTACAAAAAAAAAAAAAGCAGCCATATTATCTCACCTTAGAGGTCCTGCATTTGCTTATTTTTCACCTTATTTTTATGAAAATGAGGTTAAGTAACAAGAACACATGCCTGTCTTAGGGATTCCTTTTTAAAAAGCAATCTTAGCATCCATACAGTTTCAACCAATTTTCTTAATTTATTACAGATTTACCAAAGATGTAAATATCTTCAACATTTACTATAATCAATGTTTAAAATATTTAACTTAAGGCCCTGTAAGAGTCTGAAAAGTCATTTTGTTTTTAATAGACCTTGTTTATTAAAGCATAAAATTAGAAAATACATCTTCAAAAGCTTATTCAAAAGGTATGATTGAAGCAAAGAAACAGAAGTCGGTATGATAGATGGGTAATCAGATGGCTTATTTTCAGCCACACCAGACCAAATATTTACAGTTCTGTTACAGAGCTCTTTCTAGTCAAGCTGCCTGAATTTTCTCTAAGTTCTCAACCCCTGTGTGTGTAGCTGGGGAGGGGGTGCGGTAAGGGTGGGAGAGTAGGGGGCTCAGGGGGAGGACATGTCAAAATGTTATACCATGTAGCGCCTCTCAAATAGACTCTGACCCTGTAAGTCAGAGGGGATCCAGTGTGGACCTTTTTTAATAAGTAACCCCAGTGATTCTGATGGAAGTGGTCCATGAACAATATTTTGAGAAATGTTGCAGCCGTCTGTTTAACACTTGAGAAGTCTTGCTTTACATCCTCAATATTCTCTTCCCAGCCACTCTCAGAAATGTATGCACCTCATGAAAGACTCCTCCTTACTGTTTCCTCCAGTCTCTGCCTCAAATCTTGCATCTCTCCCTGCACCACTTCCTTCCACTGGCTTGGATACTTCAGACTGCCCTTGACTTCCTGAAACCGAGCTTGTCTGATGTCAAGACACTAGTTCCCCTACAAATGCAATTTCCTGCAAGGTACAGACAGTTCTGTTCTTTCAGTGTATCTGCTGTCACAAGTGTATGACATTCTTATTTTGAGAAAGGCAGAGTGGTATAATGCCAAGAATCTGGTGGCTGGAGTCAGGAGACCTAGGTTTGCATCTTGATGCTGTACATTTTGACTTAGGATTTTGAGAAAGTCATTTGATGCTCTAAGCTCCAGTCTCCTCAGCTGGCAAAGATATCAAAAGAGGTAGAAATCATTTCTACCTCTTTTGGGCTACTATTAGGGTTAAATGAGATAATCTCTGTGATAAAAATCCTTTGAAAATAGCAATTTCCTATAATGATATAAATTAGACTATTGGATAAATTTTTGAATATTTTTGAAAAGCAGGAAAAAATTGCCAAAGGTCATCTTGAAAATCTTATCGCATATGAAAGAAAATGTGAAACTTCTAGCTTCTTTCTCATGGAGGGTAAAAAGTATAATCCCTTAGTAGTAATTTAATTCTTTAGACACCAGTAGTGCTAACCCTAGTGATCCAAAAACTAATTGTTCTGAATATTTCCCACTTTGGTGCCCCTTCCTTCTTTGCTCTACCTTACTTTGATGTTCAGGAGGTGGCCCCTACGTTCTATATCTCTCTCTGGCTGCCTCCTGAGTGAGGTGGTCCAACAGAGGTATAGCAGGAGACGGGTGGCAAAAGGACAGAAATTGGAGCATTTCTTCCCCACTCATTCCATTTTCATACCACAGCTATGGTGGCAAGTGTACTGATCTACTATGACAATAGCCCTCTCTACACACTCCTAGTGCTTACTGGGTTGCAAGTATACAATTTCCTCCTCTCTGCCCTTCAGCACTGGTGGGTGTGATAATAGCTTCCTACTTTCAGTCCCTGAGGGGAACACTTCACTATCCTTCATGCATTTCTGGTGGATTGCAGCCCCATACCTCTGTAAGTTATCTTTTTATTAAAGTCTTATTTGGACCATCTGGAATGAGCTCTGTTCCCTACCAGAACCCTGAATGATATAGCAATATAGTAGTAGGCCAACTACATGCATTGAATTTTTTAAAAAACATAATTTAAGTGTATTTATTTATTTGAGAGAGAGAGAGTGAGCACGAATGGGACAAGGGGGAGAGGGAGAGAAAGAGAATCTCCAAGCAGATTCTCTGCTGAGCAAGGAGCCCAACACAGGGTTCAATCTCAGGACCCTGAGATCATGACCTGAGTTGAAACCAAGAGTTGGATGCTTAACCAACTGAGCCACCCAGGCATCCTTGAAGAACATGAATTTAAGTTCACTGTCATGATTAGGGTTTCTTATTATTATAGATTATTTTATATCTTCCTTTTCTTAGTCATAAACAGGTATTACTGCTAATATTGAATCATTTGCCTGAAGCAACATGGTAAAAACAAATTATTGCCCTAAAACTAATTTGAAACAAATTCTCTCTCCTGAAGAATCTCTGAAGTTTCTTGTTATCATGATGTACTTTGGCTTTGGGGTGTTTTTCTTTTCTTGGTTTTGTTTAAATGATTCATAGAAGTTTTCCAGTGGGTGAGGTGGTATTGTTCCCTGTTATTGAGGTGGGGTATGAAACGATTTCTTTTTTTTTTTTTTTTTTAATAAATGCTTGTAAGTTTTTAATGTGGATTAAACTCCCTCAATATTTTTATGGAGAAAAATTAAAGAAGAAGTTATTAACATTGGAAAATAGGCTATCTCAATTACACAGTTACTTTTTCCCAATGGTTTCTTTAATATTTATATATTAACATCATAATGACTCAATACAATTTATACAATATGGAGCCATTATTGTGAAAAAAAAAGACCCATTAAAATAATATCTCCATCCTACAGACGGACTCAAAACACCATAATGGCTCAGGGGGAGCCAAATGCAGGATTACATGATAGGCCAGAAGCTGTGTCATGGTCTACCAGGCCAGGTAAGTAATACACATTTTGCAGAAGAGCCAAGTAAATAGTTACAGAAACAGGAAAGTCTCTGTAGAGTAAATGTGCACTCAGGCAATTATTAAAATATGGATTATGGAAGATTCTCTTTTTTCCTTTTCTCTAGGCTTACCCTTTTAATAAGAACAAAAGTAAATCAAACGTGTGTGCATAAGACACAGAATACATTCTAATAACTTCGGGGACTCTGTTTTAATTGACTAAAGGGATATATTTCAGAGTGGAGAAGTGACATCTTGAGACCCCTTCATTCTATCTGGGTGTTACAGCTGATATGGGCCTGTGTCAGGCAAGCTTAAGAACAATACGTGCTATTCTGATGCCTGGATATTATAGGTGCAGCAATAACTAGCTTGCAGAGCTTCAAAGAGCAGAAACGATTTCAACCTTAATAACCCCTGTGGCATTTTTCAATTTTCCAGGCTGCCAGTCAAATGAATGCATGTCTGGGAAGGAGAGGAGACAAGAAAGGGAAAAGATTAACCTCTGAGATCCATGATATAGACTCCATTGGCTAAAATTGGTCATGTGTTAGACAAAAAACATGGGTAGGGACAGCCTTCCCCAAACACTGAGTGTGAATGTTAGAACAAAGATTCTAGGAGAGGAACTGGGATCCTGAGGGTTGCCTGGCTGAAATAATCTTGGAATGTTAATCACCCTTAGTCGCTTCTTCCTCTAGGTTGAAAGAACTCAGCAGTCTCCTGATCTTCAAACCAATTAGCTCAAGAGATAGTTCTTCAGAAATCTGCACTGTCTTTTCAAATGAGAAAGGCTTGCAGAAAACTCAGACTCGCCACTGCCTAACCCATTGGCTCCCACCAGAAGTGAGCAAACGGAACTCTTGGTATGGTGCCTTCCTCATACACACGCTACTGCCTGGTTTCCCGGGCTTCCTTATTCTATTGGGAAATTAGAAACTTTCCCCCAGGAGGTGAAGAACTCCTAATTAAGGATGTCTCTGAGAAAGCTAAGATTACTTCTATTGCCAAAAGGGGAAAATACAAATTATGTGTGGAATGAATATGCTCAAAAAAAGAAGCCATTGTGCTGATGACTCACCACATCTTGACTTACTTCTTGCATTCTCAGGTGTCAAACACTTCCAAGTTCTCTTTCAAAGGGTTCTTGAACCCCTGCTTTTTCATCAATCTTCCTCCCAAAAACCTTTGTGCAAGCACGGGGTATTCCAAAAATAAGACAAGAAATCACTCATTTTGGGAGTGAAGAAAGGTTTTTGAAAGCAAGAGGGGAAACTATGAGGGAAAGTCTATCGACTCTGTCAGAAATCACCAGTTCCAGCCCTTGAATTTTGGACAGGGTCACCATGATATTGCCAAGGGGCTGCTTAACCTGATCTAATCCTTTTTCGTTAATTCATCTATTTACTTATTCATTTATTCATTCAATAGAGATGTGTTCCATAGATACAATGTGCAGAATTCTGTGACAGACATTAAAGATAAATAAGAGGTAAATGAAGCCCAAAAACATATATGTTGCTAAGAAAAGCCTGCTCTACCTTAATTTAATTCATTTCTTGTCTGATTAACTGCAAAAATGTCCCAGCCCAGTATCCTTCTAATCCACTCTCCACACTGCCCCCAGGACAGTGACACTTTCAAATGAAACTCTGCTGTGATGTCTTCTGTTTTAAACTACCACAGCCCTCCCTTTACTGCAAGACAAAGACCAACATTCTTAAAATGGTGCACAAGGTCTGTGGAAACCTTGGCCTGGTCTTAATCTTCAACAGTATCTTGCACACTTCTTCCTTTACACACTGAACTTCTTTCATTCTGGACTTATTATTATTTTTATTATTTTATTTAATTTTTTAAAGATTGTATTTATTTATTAATGAGAGACACAGAGAAAAAGGCAGAGACACAGGCAGAGGGAGAAGCAAGCTCCATGCAGGGAGCCCGACGTGAGACTTGATCCTAGAACCTGGGATCACGCCCTGAGCCAAAGGCAGATGCTCATCCACTGAGCCATCCAGGCACCCCTATTATTTTTCAAATAAACTTTTAATTGGGAATAATCTTAGATTTATATAGAAGTTAAATAGATAGTAGAGAGTTCCCATATGCTGCTCACTCAGTTTTTGTTTCCCCTAACATTACCATCTTTCATTACTGCAATGTTAGTCAAACCTTAGAGACCATTAACATTAACACTAGTACATTGTTATTAACTAAACTCTATACGTTATTCAGATTTCACTAGTCTTTCCATTAACGTCCTTTTTCTCTTTTTTGGATCCAATCAAGCCAGCCTTTTAAATTTTTATCCCATCACACAGTCTTTATGTATTCCACTGCATTGTTTAAAAGAGGGTCTTTTATCCTCACTACTTGCCCCAGACTTTTTGTTATGTGGTTTCTACTCATCATTCAGATCTTAGCTCAAAAGTCATTTCCTCAGAAGTGTTGTTATTATTATCATCATCATCATCATCAATAATTAACTTCGTCCCTGAAGTCTGAGTCTAGAACTGGTTCCTCTGTTACATGCCTTCATACAACCACTCCTTTGTAGCACTTTCCTCAGTCTGTCATTATACCTTCCATGATGTGATTATTTAATTTTATGTCCATTTGCAACTAGACTCTAAGGGTCATGAAGGGGGAAAGCCTATCTGTTTTTCCTTCATTGTACCCTCAAGACTTAGCATGGTGTGTGGCATATAGAAGGTACTCAAGAAATGTGTTGATTTAGTAAGCAAATGAAGAATAAATGAATGAAAGAAAGAGTTAGGGCATCTGGTTGGCTCAGTCAGTTTTTAAGCATCAGAATCATGATTTCAACTCAAGTCATGATCTCAGGGTCCTGAGTTCAAGCCCTGAGTAAAGAAGGCCCTGTAGTCCATGGAGAGGCTGTTTCCTCTCCCTCTCTCTCTACCCCTGCTCACACACTGTCTCTCTAAATAAGTAAATAAATCTTTAAAAAAAAAAAAAAAGAAAGTTAAGTGATAACAGCAGAAACACATTATAGAACATCAAAATGAGTGAGAGATAACATAGACAATCACAGGACCTTAAAAGAGTAAAAGATCTAAGTGACAGTCAGAATTATAGGAAAACTTGATGGCAATAGAGTGGAACTTTACCTGGTCCTTTCATTCACGCAATTAACAGTTACTGAGCCCTTAAAGTGTTTTGTTCATTTTAAGCAAGGAAATGATATAATCAGTATGATGTTTTGTAAAAATAATGCAGCAATATGGAGAATGGATTGGAGCAGAAAGTACCTAAAAATTGAAAGAAAAAAAGACACATAATAATCCACCTAAGAAATACTAGGATTTGAACTAAGGCAGAGGTGGTGAAGATAAGGAAATATTGAGGAAGACAATTCAACAAAGACTTGGAGACAACAAATAATAGAATAAGAGATTCTCAGTAGAAGAAATGGCAATAAGAACAAGTAATTAGTTAAAAATTAGCATGATTGGGAATACTTCTTCCATGGTGAAGTGACAATTCTTCCAAGTTGAAGACAAGGGCTCATGATGTAAGCAAAGGAATAGAGACTTGAGTAGATGAATTCTTCTTTTGAAGAGTCAAGGAGATTGGATTTTATTATATTAGTAATGAGTCATTAAGCAATAAAGACATGATGAAAGTGAAATATAGGATGAAGAGAATTGAGACTAAGAAAGGTGCATTGAGAGGCTGCTGAAGTTCAAATGAAAGCTACCTGAGCACCTGTTTGAGTGCAAGCATTAGAAACATAGAGGAAGTGGCATACCTACAATACTTTTTAAAAGATTGATTTATAAGTCACAAAACAGCATCCAATGTAGTATCTACTACAGATACTTTGTCCTCAATAATTTTAGTTGACTTAATCTTTATTATGGAGAAAACAACTCTGGAAGAGAAGTGTATTTTGTGTATCCATAAATATTCATTGAGAACCCTTTATATGACAAGTACATGGAACATACAAAATAATTGTACACACGTGGTCCTCCTCTGAAATATTTTTTTTCACTCTTTCAGCTTTCGGGAGAAATGAATACATGTGCTATACTTCTATGGTCATCATCCTCCAAGATGGCCCCAAGGATTTCCATCCCCTTGCCTTCATACACTGTGTAGTCCCTCCAACACCATATGATGGTTTGTCTGTGAGACCAGTCACATAGAACAGAAGTGATGGTTTATCATCTCCCAGGGTACATCAGAAAAGACTGCAACTTCTGTTTTGGCTTTCTCTCAGATCACTCATTTTGGGGAAAGCCAGCTACTATGTCTGGAGGATATTCAGGCCACCTGTGAGGAGGCACATGTGAGAAAGAAGGGAGGCCTCTGGACAGCAACCAATGAGGAACTGAGACCTGCCAACAACCAAATGAGTGAGCTTCAAAATGGATTCTCCACCCCCAGTCGAGAGTTGATGTGACTGCACCTGTTGCAACAGCTTGACTGCAGCTTGAAACCATGAGCTAAAACCATCCAGCTAAGATGCTCCCCAATTCCTATACCTTAGAAACTGTGAGAGCTAATAAATGTTTGTTGTTTCAAACTGGTTTCTTTTGGGGTAATTTGTTACACAGCAATGGGTAACTAAAACAATTTCATGCTACTAAACATTGAAAACCACCAAAAAAAAAAAAAATCATGTTTCCATCTTTATCCTAGCTGCTAAGAAGTACAAGCGAAATATTATTCTTGATTTGGGTTGCTTTCCTCAGACTGAAGTTGTTGATTTTTCCTTCCTCCTCCTTTCATTTTTCGGTTCCTATCATTTATCTTCTGTGCACTGATTTTGGTTTTCTTTTTTTTAATTTTTATTTATTTATGATAGTCACACAGAGAGAGAGAGAGAGGCAGAGACACAGGCAGAGGGAGAAGCAGGCTCCATGCACCGGGAGCCCGACGTGGGACTCGATCCCGGGTCTCCAGGATCGCGCCCTGGGCCAAAGGCAGGCGCCAAACCGCTGCGCCACCCAGGGATCCCTGATTTTGGTTTTATTTTACCTATTCATTTACTATAAAGCCCCTAAAGACTTTTTTTGGAAATAGATGCAGGATAAAACAATAAAGTAAAAATAGTAGACGTCAGATAGGATTCCATCCACCATCAGAGAGATCACAATCTCCTTGGAGTGAAAAGAGAGCAAGTCACATGACATAGTCTAATACTAGTGCTCAATCACATAGAGATTGCTAGTAGAATTCCAAGAAAATGGATCGCAGAAAAGTTGTGGTTTAAGTCAAGTTCCCCAGAAGCAAACCTTGAGATGAGATTTGCATTATGCAACTACTCTCAAAATAAACTGCTAAGGGAAGGAGGAAAGCAGGACAGGGAAGGAGAAGAAGCCAAGGCAGGGTAATATTTCAAAGTCTCAGAGATGATAATTTCAACTTGATCCTACATGGGAAGTCTGGAACACATGGAGGCAGAGGAGATGAGCTTCCATACTTCCATGCTAGTCACCTATGTCCAAGGGCCTCTGAAGGACAGGTAGGTGCCCAGGCACTCCAGCTGTCTGCAGAGCCTCTTGAGCATGCAGGCAAACTGGTTACAATAGCTCGAGGGAAGTTCTCCAAAGAAAGCAGGCTCTGTGGTCAGAAGGAAGAGCATACTGAAACCAGTGGAGAACACACAGACATGGTGAAGAGATGTGAGTCCATCTGCACAGAGTATGAAGGAAGGTCTGCTCTATTAGAAAAACGTCTTTTCAAGGAGATGGCTCTTCACCTGTACCGACCCTTGCAGGATAGGGAAAATTAGGATAGACAGGAAGGAGAAAGTATTTTAAAGGATCTAAACGGGAGAACTAACTAATTACAAAACTAGCAGAACCTCTCAGGCACTCTAGAATGATTTGGTATTATAACTTTGACTTAATTCTATTTCTAATCCCAATGAGGGATCTTGAACCCATCTCTTATTTAGGTTATTAAAATATAATCATTTGTCTTTAGAAAAGAGATAGGGAGAGGTTAAAAAAAAAAATCACATGCTTCTTCCAAGCCTTCAAAATGCTAGTTTTTATTCATACTGGTACTAAAATATAAATGCACCATAAAGCCCTGAGCTCAACCTTGAATAAAAAGAAAGCCTGGTGGAAGAGGATGAGGCCATGCAAGTGTTTTAAGACTCTTTCTTCTATTATTATTCTTAGGTTTGCTGAAATTTGGATCATTTCAAATACAAGCTATTTAATGTCTTTCTTTCTCTCTCTCTCTTTTCTTTTCTTCTTTAATTTATCCCTGACAAGCCAAGTGTTGTAATAACTTTTCCTCCCATATACACTTTAGGATATAGTCTAACTTTATCTGGAGTTGAGCATCAAGGCATAAATCATTAAGTTCCTGCTTGCCTGATCAAGAGCCTATCTTTCAGAAAAATCAGGCGTTCGGGAACTGCCGTTCACAGCAGCTCTATTTTCTCCATCAGGGTTGCAGACACCTCTCCCCAAGGATTCATCAACCACCAAACAAAGAGGAAGGCAGGTCAATGACACTAAAATCTGCAGCTTCAGCAGCTTCTGAAGTTCCTGACCAGAAAAATAAAAGAAAAAGAAAGAGAGAGAGAGAATGAAAAAAAAAAAATACAATCTCAAAGGAACTTTAACAAATGGTCTCAGAATTCATAGGTTACATTCTGGAAAGGAGACTTTCAAAATCCTGTAACAAGCAAGTTTCTGGTGCTATAATGATGGGCTACCAACCAGCCTGGAGAGATATCAGTCATTATTGTTTTATTAGGTACAGTCCAGTTTTGTGTGCTATTCTATCATTTTGACAAAAGGATTTCTTCATGATATCTTTTATCATGTTATCATGACTTCAATGTGAATAAACCATACTGAAAGATTCACATCTACAGGACATACACACCGCCTTCCAGCTGAATATCCCCCTTTAATTTGTCCTCAGATACCTTTGTACTTTGGCCATTTTATACCACAACATGATAAAAATGCATACCACAAATGATTTATCCCACCAATTTTTACCACAAAATGATAGATTAACCCAGAACAGGAACCACTGCATTGAGGGTGATTGTTCATTTTACAGATGAGATTGCTGAGACTTCAAGGGGTTAAATAAACCTGCTCAAGGCCACACAAAGCCTATGATAGAAGCTCAGACACCTGTCTCTCTATCCAAAGCTTTTCCAGTTATATCACAGTGTATCAGAAAAGGTTAGAGACAAATTTAAACTCCAAAGTGGTGTTGTATAAGATTTAAGGATTCTTTTGAGGGCAAGACATAACCCAATGAAACTCGGATAGATGAAAGGCAAAACTCTATTAGTTGGACTCCAAATGAGAGGAGTCTGCTGGGGAGGGTTGCGTAGGCGATTGGACTGAGAAAGAATAACAGCCCGCTGGAGATGGAGGAAGTGGCTTAAGTAAAGCAGGTATGGTGGGGTTAGCTATGTTCCTGAGCTTCCTGTGAATTGGATGATTTGAATAATTCCTCAGGTTCCAGAGCATAGGGGCTGCCCTAATTGTCTGGTGTCTGACCTGTGATTAAGGTGGACGTGCAGTAGCCCCAGAGTGTGGGGCCCCAGAAGGGAAAAGGTTGAGATGTGGACCTAACGAGTTGTTCTTTATCACGGGAAACAGACCAACCTTTAGCCATGGCCTTTAAACCAGGCAAAGACAGCATTCCAAAAAATTATATTACAAGTGGGTTATGAATAAACAGTGTTCGCCCCAGGCTAAATCACACATACCTGTAGAAACAGCTGTGAAGAAAAAAGTAAATTAAACAATACCATTAAGAATCAAAAGACCTGGGGTGGAGTCCCTCTGCCACTCATTTGCTATGTGACTTCAGGCAAGATATCTAACTTCCTCTGTACCTCAGGCTCTTCATCTCTGCATTGAGAATTTACATAACTTACATCACAGGGTTATTGTGAAGAGTCAATGTAATAATATATATTGAACAAATACATGTATTTTGTGTGTTTACATAAAACACAAAGAATCTGGTCCCTAATCATAGGCACTGTACAAATGTAAGGATATCAAAAAACATTTAAAGGACCACGTTCTTATCACTACATAGATGCACACGCCTTCTACTCTCAGAGAGTGTCTTTTTACCAGCAAATAGACAGAGCTATAAATTGTGGATTCTTGATATCATAGATCAAGATAGTTCCTTCCAATCTGTTATGTTCTATTGCCTCAAAATAATAAACTGCCAAGACAATATCATGCATCATATTAGTGGCAGATTATTCAGTGAAACTCCCAAGGAAAAGAACTCAACGGCTCACAGACACACACCAGCTTTCATCCTTTGTTATCTCAACCTTCTTTGTAGAATCCTGAGTTCTACAGAGTAAGAAAAATCTTAACTTATAATAATCAGAAAAAAAAAGATGTGATTCATGAAAACAATACAAATTTTTGGAAACACAACACTTTCAAGTTATCCCAGTAAAAGCAAGAGAAAAATCACTGGACTGAGAAGGACTATTTGGGGGGCAAAGATCAATAAGGGGGATCAAGGAATGGGAGTGTGAGTTAAGCCATTCAGAATTCTGTTCCAGATACTCAGAATTATGATGATTCTCAGTTCATTTTTCTCAGGAAGCACAGATGTTTTGATATCAATAAAAGAGACTCCAATTGACCTTACTACTTATTCTTTCCCATTAAAGTCTCTTCCTTTGTCAGAAATGGGTGATAGAGCCTCAAGGAAGGAAAAAACCCATTAGTTATGACCCTACCATTCTCTCACATGTCTAAAAAGAACTTTCTGGGAAAAATTCAAGTTTCCAAGAGATAGAGCTGCTTTTTTTCCCCCTTTCTCCACAGAAAGGTGAATTATTCAACTACATATTTTTTAAAGCATTATAGCCTGTACTTTTAAAATCCTTATAAAACAATGGTTTGCAGAGTTCAGTTCCAGAAGAGTATCACATGTAATGAAGCCCAGCCCAAATAGAACTTCCCAATTGTTAGTCACAAATCCTAGCTATCTAAGAGTGTCCACTTAAAAGTACCTAAAAGCTCTCATAATGTGTTTTCTCATCTACTCTGTAACCTTGAAACCCGTGGGGACCTCTTACTACTCTCATCCAACTGGATCTAATAACTTACCACTAACTTGTCTTCCAAGAACTCCCTTTATCAGTGGCAAGAACTAGGACCCCACACCCACCACAAATCAGCCCCTGGTGAGGGGAATTAGACCACAACACTTGGCTTAGATGAGTCAGGAGTTATTGCTGAATCACATGAAAAAGAGCAGGCATTGAACACATCAAGTTCTAAAATGCCATTGGGTAAAAACCCAGCAAGGCGTGTTAGTACTACGATTTCTTGAGTACTGCATATAGCATTTTAAATACAGTAGCTTATTTAATCCTCCAGTGCCCATGAAGTATTTATTACTATCTTCATTTTACATTTGAGAAAAGAGCTGCCGAAAGGATCGATAACGTGCCCAATACGTTCAACGTGACACCACTTTTCATAGTGGAACCAGAAACTATAGCTAGGTTTGTCTGATTCCCAAACCTTTGCAGTTAATTGCCCAGTGTGCTGAACTTTGAAATAAAAACTTGGGCAGCGATCATTTCTGTTGGGTCATTATAATGAGTTGCTGTAAAGAAACATCGATTCGTTTTCCTTGGAAGTTCTTGACAAGTAACAGAGGGAAGATATTGAGCTTAGATCCTTTTTAGTTATCCCAAAACCAACTCAGTCAGATTCACCTATGTTGAGATTGTTCAACAAAATGGCCATGCGGAAAAAGAGAGAACCAGAGGCTTGCCACCGAGTGTTGAGAACAATGGAGTTATTAGGAGGAGATACCAAAATATCATCAATTCACTGGAGAAAATGTTCCTGTTCTGATCCTCACATGCTGATACTACAGATGGACCCAGCTTAGCTGAGGCACGCTCTGTGCTTCAGCTGTTTACTTAAGCAGCACCAGGGTTCTCAGAAAGAGTTGCTATGCCAACCAGCCCTAGGACTATATATACATTCATGACCGGGGCTTATTCTTAGGGCTTTGTTACCTCTCTTTCAAAAGTTTGAATCTCTTATTGCTAAACTGCTTGCATTCAAGCATTACAGCCTCTCATAGGCAGCTTGCTTGTCTCCAGCAGGTAAAAAATTCAAGTGGAGGTTTTGCAGCCTATGTTGAGCAACCCTTTGACGTCACAGTTTTATAGTCAGGGACCAGATTGCTCTATTTGCCCAAACGTCTGATGCTTTGGTGTTTAAATGATAAAGGGCAGTGCCTTTTGTCATCTCTTATTAACTGCCACATGTGCGCATGACCACGGAAGTTCTCAGAGGAGAAAGTAAAGCAATGCTTTTGAGGTGCCGTGGTTATTGTGTTTTTTGAATTTTCTTTACCACATTTTTAATGGGACACATTTCAGAATAGTGTCAGCCAACAAATTTGGCCAATCAATCCACCTCAGGGCTCCTACTAGAGCTGCATTTAAATAAACCTGTAATGTTGAAAGCTGAAAAAGAGAAAGCTCTTTAATTACCTTTTCTCCTGTTTATGTTACTTTGATGGCTTTTGTTCAAATGCATCTGAATTTTCAGTCTGTTTATTTTATAATTATTGGATGACTACATGCAGCACTGCCATTTCAATTAGATTTTGATGGCTGATAAAACCATTGTTGACAGGGAGTACGCAAATGAATTTGGGGAAACCAGATTAGTGATGTTTGTGTCGTTGCATTTAAATAAAACGAAATGTCCGGGTAGCAGCGTGATCAAATCTGAAAATTTTGTTATAAAGAAAGAAAAAGCAGCTCTGTGAGAAATCAGGTTTTCAATAGAGAAGCTGTTTCCTGTTGAGACATCATTTTAAATCCTCAAGTGTGCAGCCACTTCTTCTTCAAACAGATTATAAAACCAAAAAACAATCATATAATCTCTTCTAACAAGAGGTTTGCAGCTAGACAGATTGCTTTAAAGGAGAAAGAAGTAGAAAGAAAGTCAAGATCTAAATACTGATAATACATGCTAAATCCAGTTGAATTGATAAGGTAGAAAAAGCATGGTGATAAAGCTTAAGGGGTTAAGACTTTATGTTCACCCAAAGGATCAATACCTAGGGAAGAAGAAAACTTGGAAACGTTTTCATCTCCAATTAACAACTGAAATATACATGGCAGATGAGGCAAAGCAGAAACAGATACTCTATTTCCCCAGAAACAGACCCTGCTCATGCAGGGCTCAGGCTCGCTTTGTTATCGATATAACAACTGTGCGAATGACAATCTTTAAGTGCTAAAATATTTGCAAAAAGAAATGGAAATCTGTTGTTTCTCTCAAGTCATTAAAGCAAAGCCAGAGAGTTGAAACAAAACAGAACCATGTGTAGTGGGCCAAATTGAGCAGAAACTAACATCCGCACAGGATGCCTGAGTGGCCGTGCTCTGCGCTCAGTGCTGTGCCACAACAACCCACCCTCCCAGTCTGGAATGTGTGTCATCCATACAGCTGGTCAAGGATAGAGCTACGATCAGGACCCAGGAGTAACTCCAATGGCTGTGCTCTTAGCCATTTAGCAATGGCAGGTGATCTAGATTGATTTCATCTTGTACAACATTCACTTATTGAATTAGTCTACTGTATTCTGCTCCTTACCAACCTCATCCTTGTTTAGTGGAATCCAGAATCTGACACCATCCCCAGGGAAGCTTGGCCAAAGCTGGAAGTGAGTGAGCAGTGCTGCCTCTCCATCTACATATTCACCTGACCTGATGTTAAATGCCTTGAAGAACAAAACCTAGAATGGTTGGCTACACTTCTGACCATTCGTTGTATGAGAATAAACCCAGCTAATGATTACATAGTGCTTTCTATATGTCAGACTCTTTTCTAAGATTATTACTGTATAGATACCTCATTTAATCAACTCAACAGCCTGAAACATTAGGTACTCTTAAATCCATCACCTCCAACTTACAGGCAGGAAACAAGGGGCAGACAGATCTCTCAGCTGCCAAGTGACAGAGCCAGATTCTGACCTGGACAATCTTGCTCCAGAGTCTACACTCTTACCTGCCAATTTTTACTGAGCCTACAAGGATACCTGAGTGTGCACATGATCGTGCATCATGCACATTGAAGTGGTGCTTGTATCTAATTGCACATCTCTGGTCAACTCAACAGTAAAACAAAATTGCTTTTCTATTACCTATTGTTTTTCATGATTCCCGTTACTGATAGGTGGCCTGATAAAAATTTGTTTCTAATTGTTCTTAAATGTATCAAATTGCTGACATTTCTATGTCCCAAATTTGTGAATAATATATTTGTACCCAGTTTCACACGTACATTGCTTATATTCTCTACTTTCACACCAAAGGAAACAGCTCTATAAAAATAACACCTGCTTGTAAAGCTTTCTATACCTACCTTTCAAACGTATACAGCATTGCGTTTCGTCCTCCCAGCAAGTCCACAAAGTAATGTAGGTGTTATTTTCTCAGAACAAAAGGACAAAGAAGTAGGCATGGGAAAATCAAAGACAATACTCACCAGGATCTGTTCTAGGAAATATAAGAAGAAGAAAAACAAGAGAACAGTAACTGAAAAAGATCAGGCTGGCTTGCCCATACCAAATTGAGCAGAAGTGATGGCATATCCTGGAGAAGCTGGGCAGAAGCCTATTAGCCAGCAAATCACAATGATTGTGTTCTATATGCCATACCACGGGTTAGGGGGAGTTAGATAAGGAGGAGAAACCAAGCTCTCTAACCTGAAAGAGGTTCCAGTTTGAAGAAGAGACAGATGTATGTAAGTCAATATAAATAAGAACAAGGTTTCACATAGTTCCATCATATTTCCTGGGAAGATACTTGAAAATGGTCACCGCCTTCCAACTTTTTGAATCCTTTCACTCCAGTAGGTAACTAGCATGTGATTATTACTAAAGAAATTATTTAATTATTATTGAGAGAAGAATAAATAGCATGATAAAATCACTGGAAGAATCTTAAAACGGATGGGAAAAGCTTTGTTTTGATGAGTACAATAATGCTGTAGTTTCAGGAATTATTATAATCCAGTTGCTGCTGGAAGTTAGAAGCCATTTTAAAAGTTCCCATCATGTTGGGGGCACTTGTCAGTCAGTTAAGTGTCTGACCCTCCATTTCAGCTCAGGTCATGATCTCAGGATCATGGAATTGAGCCCTACATTAGGTTAGGTGCTCAGCAAGGAGTCTGCTTATTCTCCTCCCCCATCGCCTTGTGCTGCCTCCCCCCCACCTTAAAATAAAAGAAACAAGATCTTTTTTAAAAAAAAATTTCCATGGTGTTAACTCAGGACCAATGAGAATTAGCAATGGAGTTTAACAGTGGCATGTGCTTACCCAGAAAGTCTAAGAAATCAGAAAGAGTAAGGACTGTGCCCTCTTGGTTTCTTATCTAGCAGCAAAACAAGGTAGAGAATAGGAAGGTTTTATAATGATAAAAATTCCATATGGTACTTTGAATATTAAGATGACTACCTTTCCCTGTTATGATCTCAGTTGCATGTTTTTATACTGGTGATAGGTATGGTTTATTCATGCATTCTCTTACTTGAACCCTTCCTCCCACCTCAAGTCTCAATAAACATCACACATTTACAATCACAGAGCAGAACAAAACAAATCCTGATGGACTGGGTTAGGGTGTACATGTGAGACCTACCTGGGGAAAAGAAAGAGAGCTGGCTTTTATCAACATGTTACAATGGAACAGACATCCCACCAAGAGTACCCAGAAGCTAGGCCAAGGGGGTTATTTTATGGGTCAGACTAAAATAGCTGCTTTTCTGCTTTTAATTTCAATTACCTCTGACAGCCTACCTCAACACAACCCACAAATGAGTCATGATTCAGAAACTGAGAAGGTGTAAAAAGTTACACATCTTGTCAGAATTGCGTTTAGTACAGATAGAGCTGAAAGTCTTCCTAGTCAGGCGTGGCCTTAAGACAATATGCCTATTTCTCTGGATGTCTATTTCTCTACCTGTAAAAGAGGGGATTGAATTGGGAAAAGATATACCCTCCAAGGAGATCAGCTAAAGCTGTGATGCCAGGCACTGTGGCACACTTAGATAGTCCGCAACAGATTGCATCTCACCTAGGTGATCCACTCAAATTATTCTCATCATGTAATGAAGGGAGTCTGTCCAGCAAACAATATTACAGTTTAATACTTAAACACTCACACATTTAGTTTGCTAAAGTATTACTAGTATTTTGTTTATTAAAAAGTATGCTTTTTTTTTTGCACCTTCTCAAATATAGTTTATTCACATTGAATTTTCCAAAGGAAGAAAGATAGCTTATATTCTATTTCAAGTCAGTTTCATCTTTTAAACCTTATATTGAGTTGCATTTTAAGTCTTGCATGTTGGTAACCACAAACTGCAAAACAACTAGGGGAAAAAAATCAAACCACCTCCTTTCTTTCCTACCTCTTTTTTTTTAAGGGAGATGGGATAGGGGGAGGTGAGAAGAAAAGACAGGAAAGGAAGGGAGAGGACATTTTTTTCCAGATTTCAAACGATCACAATCCAAATGAAAGGTCTTGCCATTCTTCCCTTGAAGCAGTCGGAGTTTGGAATCGAGCCCTTCTTGAGGGCATCTTTCTTGCCCTCCTTCTCTGTACTGATTGCACCTCTGTAATCTCTCCACTCAGCTCTGTTTTCTTTGCGCTCCCTCTGCCCTCCACATCTCTGCTGTGATTGCTCTGGCCTCCTTGGCTCCCTCCAAGCTCCCTCTGCTCCTCTGTTTTCCTCCTCCTCCATTTCAGTAACCCCTCTCCATGCCCTCCTCTGCTCCCCCTCACCCATGTGATCTTTCTGGCCTCTGCAGCTTTTCCTATGATCACTCTCCTCCATTCTTCTCTGTGATTTCTCTGCCCTTTCTGGCTTTCTCAGCTTTCTTTAGAACTCAGAAAACCGCAAAAGGTTCAGAGATTAATTTCAGTTTGGATAAGCACCCAAACTTGTGAGTGCTTACGCTGATTCTTTACTGAAACTCTTTGGATCTAAAATCTTACTGGGAAGGCCAGCCTTATAAAAGTTCAAGTACTTGGAGTTTTATCAAGAGAATAATTTCCCCTCAAACACTGGCCTTTCCTTTTCTTATTTTGGGTAAGGTGAAAAGACAATGGTCATTGTTCACTGGGCACAGTTTATCTTTCATCTGACATGGGCTATGCATGATTAGAAAACCCAATAGAGCTCTGAGACAGGATACAAACAAGCATTTTTAAAAATTGATTCAGTAAAGATTTACTGGATGCCTACTATGTGCTGGAAATGCAAAAAGCTGGACTTCAATCTCCGTGAGATAATTCCAGATTTACTCTCCATAAATATATTTTACAGATTATAAACTTCATGTGACCTTAAATTATATGGAAATGTCAAAAATGATACCGCATAAGTCTCCCTACCACTCTTGTTTCACTGTCTAGAATTTAATTTAAAGATTAGGTATTATTACTTACTTCTTATTACCCTAAAATGTGTATTTCTATTATTCCTATCACAGAGCAGCTAAGTGCGTTTAAATCAAAAGTCTTCATTGACTCTTTCTTTCTGGGTCAAATCCATACCATAAAGAATAAAAGATTAATAGGATAACAAAGGTAATTCTTTTTGCTTGATGTTCCCATTCGATATTGAGTACATTTCTTTGTTTAACTTTCTTTTCTTTCTATTTCTTAGGAAAATTGGAAAACTGAATCTTTATAGTCAACATTAGGCCAGATTGCATAATCTGAAAATATTTGAAATGTCAAGGCAAAGGATAAGCTCTATCTTTTATCCTACTAATATTTGGGTATTTGCTCTTCTATCCCTCTGTTATAGGAGTCCCAAACCAGTGCTTCATGGGCCATGTCCACCAAAAGATGTGTCTGATTTGCCTGTAAAATGTTTTTATTTTTTTAACGTTTTTTTTTTAAGATTTTATTTATTTTATTCATGAGAGACACAGGGAGAGAGAGGCAGAGACACAGGCAGAGGGAGAAGCAGGCTCCATGCAGGGAGCCCGATATGGGACTCAATCCCAAATCTCCAGGATCACGCCCTGGGCTGAAGGTGGCACTAAGCCGCTGAGCCACCAGGGCTGCCCTTATGTGAATTCTCACACAGACTGATAATCTCCACTTTGCTACACTCTCCAGCAATACTTACTGTCACATTCTTATTACACATTATACACATTGTTACACATTACACATTACATTGATAAACTCACCTAGTTCCATAAGCATTTGTATTTATGATTCCTAAATTGAGTATAAAGTTGGACCCCAGTGGGAGGTGAGATATGGAGGGACATGAGCTTTTGATAATAGCTCAAAGCATCCTAACACTACGTTTGTTTGAAATGCAGTAAGAAAATGCAACACCTTCTTCACACTTTCTTCTTATGCATGAATAAATAGGGTGACCTAAGGGAAGGAAGCCATTCTATTCTCTTGATAATTCCCAAGAGAGCCTTCTGCAGAGTTGGGGATGAGTAAACCTGCAGACTTAGAAGAATTCTCTCCTTTAGTAGACACTAGCAGGGATTTGCACATTCTCTCGAACACAAGGATGTTGCTTTCCAGTGTTCAACTTGGCTCAAGGATCAGGAAAAAAAACTATTTATAAATAATCTCTTAAATCAAATTGCATGGATTCTCTGATTGCCTTTTATGGTGTGGTAAGGTAATGTCTAAGTAAAATGGACAGTGAAATTACAATAATTTATCCTTTTCCTCAATTTCGGCAGGATCGTACCTACATAGAAAGTGTCACTGACAATTGCAAATTCTTTGAGGAAATCCAAGGCCAGAAATAAATTGCACCTAGACTGGATATGATACTTCTTGACTTGCTTTATGTAGCTACCTCACTTGAATTCTGTATTAAGATCTTAAATTATGGCTTTGTTTTGGAAAAAGACAAGGTAGTGTGCAGTTCAGGATTAATTTTGTCCAGATCAAGGTTTGGTGTTTGCCGTTCAACTCTCGGGAAGTAATCTCTGAACCTTTGAAATATCATCTCTGATAAGAATGTCTTTGCTCATCAGTGGGATTTGAGTCATGCTAGATAGGCTATGTTAAGAAAGTGATTTGCGGTAGAGAGCCTTGCTCCACATGGTGTTGGCTAGGGCTGCAGACTAAGGTTAGCTGCATGGGTATCCGGTCAACCACGGCTTTATGACCAAGCCCCAATAAAACTTTGGCCACCCAGGATCAAATCAGCTCCTCTGGTTGGCAATACTTCATGTGTATCGCCACACACTGTTGTTGAGAGAAACAGACGCTGTCCACACAACTCTACTGGGAGAAAACCGGAAGCGTCTTGCCTTGTGTCCTGGATCCTGCCCATTTCAACTCTTTCCTCTGTTATTTTTATTTGCATCTTTTCACTGAAACAAACCTTACGTTTAACAGCTTTTCTGAGTTCTGTGAGTCCATCTAGCGAATTACTGAACTTGAGGATGATCTTGGGGAACTCAGAACTTGCATTTGGTGTCAGAAGTGAGGGTGGTCTTGGGGACTCCTGAGCCTGCAGGTGGAGATGGATAGAGGGATGCGAGAGAATCTGTAAGTCTCCAGAATGCCTGCAGTGACTTTCTGAGGGCTTTATCTCCACAGAATGCCACTGTTTTCAGAAGACAGAGTCTCCTCAGATTTTCAGTCCTTATCCGGCTCACAGAAAGGGGTCTGGGCATCCATGAAAGGTGGCCCAAGTTTCCAAGCAACAACACACGGATTCTTCTCCATCCCTCTAACCTGGGCCCCACGGAGAGAAAGAAGGGAAAATCAGCCAGCTCATCTTTCCTTCCTGCTCAGCATCTTATTCAATAAATTTTTCCAAACCTGCTTCTCAATATCATCTCATTAAGAAGAAAGATAATTACAATATTAACATCTTGCTTCCCAACACTTAGTGAAGTCACAAGCATTTAACTTCACACTTAAAAGAAATGGGTACCAACGTACCTGACACCTATTATTCAAATGCAAATCTCATAGTGGTGCCGAAAACTCAGTTTCTTTTCATTTCTGACTACAAAGAACAGATGGCATTTTCCGTGAACTGATCTAAAATTGCCTGTGGGACTGGAAGAAAAAAAATACAGGTATGTGTATAGATCCACCTTGAAAATAACAAATTATATTTGGAAAATATACATCTAGACTAATTCCACTTGTGATACTAATAACATGCTGCCAAACACTGGAAAAGCTTTTTCAGTACCTAACACTTCCCTTTTTAGTATAAGGCTGAAAGCTCTAGAGCAGAACTATAGGGTGCTTAATGGCATACACCCAGGGTTTCCTCTTTCCCGGTACATGATCCATACAATAATCACACAGCACAAGTGGGGAACACAGAAGAGACACCAGGGAGGCTACTTGTTCCTATTCCAACTGCTTAGTGAAGGATTGCCAAGTACCTGTCACTATGCTGAGCACATACATTATCTCCTTTAATCTTTCAACAGCCCTGGAGGGAGAAGGTGTTGTTATTCCCATTTTCAGAGATGAGGAATCCAAAGTCTAGAGAGGCTAAAGGGCCTGACCAAGATCACAAATCTAGCGACAGCCAAATCCACATTCCAACCCAGCTCTGTCAACCTAAAAACATTTTTTTAATTGCTGCACATTCGGCGTTCTGGTTAATTATAGACTCTGATTGTAGCAATTTATCCTATATATCATTAATGGATTGCTAATTTTCAAAGAATTAAAGTCTAGTAAAATACCCTTTAGACTAGAAATTCTAAAACTCTACAGAATATAATCAAATTTTTCTTGGACGTTTCAGATGATACTTTAAGCCCTTGTAATGTCTCAGGTGCATCATCGTGCAGAAGACTGATTGTGCTAATGAAGTGTAGGTCAAAAGAATAACAGATAAATCAGCTTCCACTTACACATAATCACTATCCTAATTCTCATAAATACTTTTGCAGAGTTCATGATGTAGTGATCTACTAACTTTTTTTCAATTCAAGTTAACAAATCTTTATCTAGCGCTTTCTTTGTGCCAAACCCTGTGGTAAGCTCTGGGCAGCAGTAATAAGTGTGATATAATGCCCGTCCTTAAGGAGGACACATTCTGACTTTGGAACACTACATTATCTGCCTTGCAATAGAATTGCCTTGTCAATATTTAATTGGCTGTAAGTGGAATATTAACAGCAGCAGATCTACATTTTAAAAAGTTACCATTGGTATGTCCACTGACGTTGTAAAGGTGACAAAATACTACTTTTCTCTTCTCCCCTTCTTCATGTTATCTTTTTTAATGATCTATAACTACCTCCCATGTTACCCAAGCTTTTTTGGAAATTCTCTCCCATACACACACGCGCACACACACACACACCCCTTAGTAAATGAATCCTTTGGTGTGTTGTTTGTGGCATTATCTGGCATCCATCGCTGGTGCATATTCACAGGGATTTTACAAAAATCTCTCATATGGCTCTTGGGAGGGAAGGGAAGCAGGGAACAAAGGCAGAAGGAAGGGAGGAAAGGAGCATAACCTTCTCTTTGGCAGATGTCTGGGAAAAGGAGACTCTTTATGAGATCACTGCATCAAAGGGAAGTAAGAAGTTTCCAGGCTGCCAGTCACAAAGCCACCAAAAACTCACTTTTAATGAAAAAAGAAACTGTTAACTCCTGCACTGTTGTAAAATACTTACCAAAGACACCTTCCCTGCTAAGTGCCATTCATTTCGGGAGTGAAATGCTGTAACAGAGAAAAATGCCCAGGGCAACTGGGAACCAGAGAAGGAGGGAAGTGTGTGGTTCAACTGTCCCTGTAGGGGAGGGAAAGCAAAGCGTCTCTTTCCTTGACAGCTACCCCACTTAACTACTGTGCACTCAGCCCTATTTGGCACCAGTGAAAATTCAGCCTTCCAGCAGATTCCTTGCCATCTGCCTTATGACTACCAGTCTACAGTCAACATACCTTGAATGCTTATAATCCGCAAGCTACCAAGGGCTGCCTTTTTGGGGCAATTAGAGGATCCATGGAAAGAAAATCTTTACTTTGCCACTTGGCTTTGGTTCCCAAATTTAGTAGAAATTCTGGAAGAGAACATTCAGATAAACATTATTCCCTGATTTTTTTCCTTCACCTTGGTGCTTTTTTAGTACCCATAGCCAGCAGCCATGGAAGCTGAGGGAGTGACAAATGGCCATCGGGAAGACTTGAGTCTCCAGAAAATCAGCGGAGATGTTATTCAACTGACAAGGCAGAAAAAGGAGAAATGAAAACAGAAACAAAATAAGCTCAATTTCTGGCCTCAGGGCCTTACCAGGTATCTGCCAATTTATTCACCCTGAAATCTGAAGAGATTACAGATGGAAACATTTTCTTTTCTTTTCTTTTCTTTATTATCTCTTTACTTTATTGGGATTTTAGTGGTTACTCTTTGAAAGTTTCCTTGTACAGGGTTAAGAAAGAAGCTAAGACAATTGATCAAAATCTATGGAGGGAAGTGGGAAATTTTTAGCATTTACTCACTTAGATCACTAGAGTGTATGTCTCAGTAAAGCCAAGATCTGCTCTTCAAAATGTATCCATCTTCCTCAAGAAAAAAAAGGCAGATATGTTTGATTTTTTTTTTGTATACATTATTTTTTCCCCAAAGGATTGAATACAACCAAAAAATAGCTTCCTGATCCATTTGGGTCCCAGCTATGACCAAAGATAAATGACTTACAGACTAGTCCAGTCGAGGATCTGGAAAATTAGATAATTGTTTGATACCTTTACAGTGTGAAAAGTCTGGTGGACAGTGGTATGGATGTTAGAAATAGTTTTTTGATGTCAGGCTAGCATCATCCTTTCCATAGTTTTCTTTTTCCTCATGACTCCCTGGTAATTTTTATCTACTCTCCCTTAATAAATGCACCTGCTGAGGATGGATTAATAAACTCCTTAAACCTCTTCAATTCAGATCCATATTTATCAGATTCATAGCTGTACTCATTTTCCTGGGCACATACTTAAAGTGATCATCAGCTCAGGTATAAGTAATGACGGAACAACTGTATTTTTCAATACAGTATTTAAAAATACACTGAAGCTGAAACAAAAGTTTCTTAGTTAAAATAGGAAGTGGCCTAGTTTCAACCAAAAATATATTCACATCTTATCGTACCTATGTGCCAAGGAATTTTGCTAGTTTCTTAGAGACATTTAAAATGCAATCTGTATTCTATAGCATCTTAACCTGGATTTCAATCACTTCCATTCAGAATTAAACTTAGATTGACTTTACAATCAATACTCATCTTCCATTCTTTTTAGATTTTTTTTGGAGACAAGAATTATTTCTCTATGTTGCAAATAAGAGTCTTACTTGTCTAAAGAATTTCTACCCTGTCAGAATCCGGATCAAAAGGCACACACATGGCAACTTTTTTTTTTTTTTAACTGAGAAATGAGTGAATGATCCCAAATGTATGGCTTGTACTTACCAACTTTCAGTTCAGAGTCTTGGAACCGCAAACAATGTTCCCCCAGCCTCGAGCTCCCTGTTGCGTTTATTGGGATGCTCTCATTAGTGGTTCCCAGAAGCTGGACATGAGTTCCACAGAAGGGACTGATGCTTTGAACTCAGTAGTTTTCTTCAGGGTAAAATTTTACACCAGGGCTCCAATTAGAACCTAAGGCTGATTACTTGCATTTAGAGCCCTCCTGTCTAAATCCTAGCTCTCTTCATCACTGGATCGATGTTTCTCCACTAGATGATTGATTGTGAGAGCATTTCGGAGGTTCCTCCTTAGAGGTCTTCTTTCTATTGCTTTTGAGGAAACTCTGATGGTTCGCTTTAATAAACCAAGAAATAGACTATGAATGTGAACTCTGGAGCTACTCTGCCTTGATTTATAAGCCAACAGCACCCTTACCAGTAGTGTCACCTTGAGTGAGTTGCTAATCCCCTCAAAGTCACAGTTTACATTAAATGTAAATGCTTAACAGTACTGGCTTTAAGGAGTTGCTGTAGTCATTAACTAATCTGTATAGGGACGCCTGGGTGGCTCAGTGGTTAAGCTTGTCTGCTTTTGGCTCAGGGCATGATCCTGGGGTACCAGGATTGAGTCCCACATTGGGCTCCCTGCATGGAGCCTGCTTCTGCCTCTGCCTATGTCTCTGCCTTTCTCTTTCTGTGTCTCTCATGAATAAATAAATAAAATCCTTAACAAAACAACAACAAAAAACCATTAATCTGTATAAAACATGACAACACTATAGTAAGCACTCGAAATATGAGATATTATACGCTATTATTATACATATTCTATGTATATTTTATTAGTTCTTTCTGGCTCACTAGAGTCTCATCAGAGTATAACACAAATTATAGCATAATCTAACGTGATCTTGAAAATCTCCCTAAAGTAGTATATACTCCCTCAGGTGTTGTGTCTTGAAAAGATACAACAAACTGTCATTGCCCATTGATACCCTTTCTGGATGTCTTAGGTCACTTACTGCATGTAAACCCCTGCAACTCTCTGCATAAGGACTTTTCTTTTGTCTGGCAGTGGAGCACCCTCAGCCCGTGGTAGGAGTCACCCAGAAGTCTGGAGAGCTAATGTCTCTCAGAATCCCCAACAAATGATAAACAAGGAGATGAAAGGTAAATATCACTGCTTCTTTTGACATCAGTCGGGATAAAGTAGATGTGTTCTTGCTGTCTTCTGGAGTTCCCTTGAGAAGCTGAGCTAGATATCCTCAGAGATAACTGGCACAGAACATACCTTTTATTGTCTTCGTTCCCTTTCCTCATTTACACACCTTTTGTTGTCCTCATTCCCTCTCCTGATTTACATCTCCACTTTCCCAGCATCTCCTGGGATGACCTTCTACATACATTAGTTAGACTTGAGTCCTTGTCTCAGAGTCAGCTTCTAGGGAATCCAAAGTAAGACACTTTTAGATAAATCCATGTTTTCATTGAATGAATATGGAAACAAATCGTTCCTTTTTGGCTGAGGACCTGGTAATATAATTGACTTGGTTTAGAGACTATGCACTATGTATACTTGTACATACGTATGTGTGTATGTATTCTTAAAGTTGAAATCATAGTGGAGCTCAACAGTGTGGTTCTACCTTCCCATTCCAATTTCCAGAAGTTGGAAAGTTTCATATAGAATATTGGTCTTAGATCTTCCTCTTCTATTCCTTCCTTGAAAATTTCACCTCAAATTGGTAGTTGGGGCTAGATAGGCAGGTAGCTTTGCATGAAAAAGGAGGGAAGCCACAGCCACAGCACATGGGGAGTTAGAACATAAGTAGGAAGAGAACAGTTGAGGTTCAAAAAATGAAACAAAGACCATCTTGTAAGGGCTCCTACTCATATAATCTAAGATGATTTAAGCATCAAAAGAAATAATATAGTAACAAATTATAACCAATGAACAATAAATAAATCTGTGAGTTCATACCAATGTTAATTTAATTTGATGAAAAGGAGGGTATTGACAAAATCTTGAAGTACCTCCCACACAAAACACTTAATTACACAGAGAAAAAGAGTAACATCACTGTGGAGAACCTTGACAGACACTGCCATACTCAAGTGATCAAACTTAATATCACTAATAATAGAACAAATCAAAATTATGCATGACCACAAGGAGAAGATGGAAGAAACCACCACTGCAATATTCCTGCTGAAGATTATAACTTGAAAAAAAAACCATGAAGAAATATTTACAAAACACAAAACAGAAAGATTTCACAAAATAACTGACATTCAAAAAAATTCAAAAAACATAAAAGTTGAGGAAGACCTGATGAACTTTTCTAGACTGAAGGGGACTAAAAGATATGACAGCAAAAGGCAAAACAAAATTCTTCCTAGACTCTTCCAATAATGCACATAATGGAGAAACTTGAATAGGGTCTAAAGATCAGATGGTAGCAATGTTGATTTCCTGATTTTGATGGATACAATTTGGTTATACTACATACAGGAAATACAAAAATACCATGGCAGACACTTACTCTCAAATGGTGCAGGGGAGGAAAAAAGGTTTATTTGCACTATTCTTAATTTTTTTCTGTACATTTAATTTTTTCCTACTTTAGTACTCAGAGAAAATACCTATAGTTACTGATATTTAGAGACCCCCCTATAAAAAAGTAGTAAATTTCCAGAAGACCCCAGTCAACAAGCTCTATCAACAAAACACAGGTTTCATCAAATTTTCAGTGCCTCACACTAAAGTATGAATGATCAATCAAATATCACCAAGGAAGACTTACAACGTGCCAAAGCAAACAGGTAAAGGACAAAATAACCCAGAAGAAAAAATATACATAGAAAAAAAGAAAGCATCACTTCATTTTTTTAAACAATATTATGGAGCATTCACAGGATTGCCACAAAGTTCCCATGTGCAATAGTCACTGTTTTTAAAATTAGAGTTTCCATTTTCAAGACAAATTTTGATTCTCCCCATGTTCTTCTAGACATATTCTCCCGTGTTGATAGTTGAAACCTACTAAAGCAATAGCCAATAGCTATTTTTAAGAGATTTAATAGAGCTAAAAATCATGAATCAAACCCAAATAGTAGTTTACTACCTAGGCTTTAGAATCAGAAAGACTTTGGTTTGAATCATGATCTACCAATCATATTGGCTATCCCTCCGGATTCCAATTTCCTCATCTGCAAAATGAGGATAATATTATTTACCCTCATCCCGTGGATATGAAAAGTAAGTGAGATAATATTCACAACTCTCCCTAGCATATAAAGGTCGCTTTTGAAGGGGTGTTATTGACAGCATTATGATTATTCACCATTAGCTTCTCCTAATCTCAAGATGTGTAGGTCTTGGTTCTGGAAGGGGCCCTGAGCTCATCATTTGTCTTAATCATGTTCTGTCAAAGAATGCCCATGGCAAGCGTCCTCTGATCACTCCACTTTATTTATGACACCCAGTGCACGAACTAGTACCTATGCCAAGTTTCCTAGTTATTAGATTATTGTCTCTCGGCATCAAAACCTACTTTCTGTATTCTGTTTGGTAATACTAGGTCTGAGACTAAAAACTGTCCTTCGCCTTTGCCAGTGGCTCCTTGTTAGGCTCTGCCACAAGGGAGCTCTGGAGGGAAGTTGCTCCTTCCTCTTTGCATCCTACTCTCATTTCAGTTTTCCATTATCGCTTTACTTTCCTCTTCCATGTCACCCTAGTAACATTTCTTCATTCTGAGAGCAGCTTTTGTTCCAGATTGGTAGCTGACTCCAGTCTGCAACATGCAAAGAACCAGCCTCCTCACACCCCTCAAAGGCAGGAGCTCAGCAGAGCCCCTCCTCCAAGCCACTCAGCATCAGTAATGCCAACCCCTTCCCTCTCCCCACACCTCTACAGTTGTGCTTCCTGTTCTCTTCTTTCCTTTTCCTTTCTTTAGCACTTGTTAACAATAGATGTCAAAGAATTCTTTACTTCAAAATTTTTCTATTAAGATAACAGATGTGTGTTTTAACCTCCTGACTGATTCATATACATTATGCATCCTTCCTAGATTCCTCTATACTCTATTCCAGGATCCCCTCTGTGAATAATCTTATGGCATAAACATAGTCAGTTCTTTCCCATTCCATTAGATATAGGCATTTTTCAAATAACTTTGATCTCCATGACTGTTCATGCTAACCACAGCCCTCTCCCAAAGAAACACTTGTTACCACATCTAATCTTTCCACTCATGACTGCCAACGCTATTAGAGACAGACACATTTGCTTTTCCCCGGATGCCACCAACCATTTCCCCTTGCTTCTTACCACTCTGCAATCTCACCTGTAAAAGGTTCTTGACTCAGTCTTATAGCAGAAAAAATTGTTGAAACCAAAGGTAGTAATGATAGGTAGACAGAACTATACATATCATGATTATCATTTATTCTCCCTCTTTTCCATTTCTCTCATCTCCAGGTCACTCCACAAAAGTCATCAGTATTTTCCTCAAACATCATTTTCATCTTAGCATTGCCTTCCTCAAGAATATACAATGACTCCCTATTACTTACCAGACACCAGATCTAAACTCTTAACTCAGATTCTGGGTATCATTAGACTTCAGCCAATTAGACTGACTACATTTTATAGTCTTGAACTGACTTTCGTTTTGTAGATCTGATCATTATTTTAAAAAGAACTAGTAATCGCTTGTAGGAATAGATGTATTAGAAGAATGAGATGCCTGGGAAGCTGACCCATGGTTCAGCCAGCCTCACAGCAAACACTCTGGAAGGTGCTCTCCTGGGGAGAGAGAAGCAGAGAGCCAGAAGACAGAGAGCCATCCACAGATGTAGAGGCCAAGAGGCATTCTCTCCAAAAAGTCTCTTCGAAGACTTTGAAGTGATCCTCAACCCAGTTACATGCTGTCAGGAGCCATCAGGCAGCCTCAGGAGGATTTGAGGGCCAAAAAATATTTATTCTGACCCTGAGAATTATTATACTTCTATATAGAAGGCCATCTATATACAATAAGTTGTATTTGCATTGAAATAATTTGAAAATAACTTGAATATTTTTCTTGCCTCAGTGGATATTTCCACCAACCACACTTATCTACCAGAATCATTTCCACAAAAAAGACTTTTTAAAAATATATACTTATTAAATATTATCTATGGTAGCTTTCTTCCATAATCAACCAGTTGTTACACTTTTTAGCTGATTGCATGGCTGTCCTTTAGGTTTCATTACACTATATGTTACCTACAAGAAAAATCATTTGTGCCTAATTTATAGATTTAAAGAGGTGGCTCAGGTTATTTCCATATGATTTTAAGTAGCCAGCTGAAAATACAAAATTCAGCCAAATGTCTGCATTTTGTTCTACATGATACCAAACACCTAGATACTTTAAAATACCTGGGGTGCCTGGGTGAAGCAGCTCAATCATCCAACTTGATTTCAGCTCAAGTCATGATCTCAGAGTCCTGGAAGCAAGACCCGCATCGGGCTCTGCATTGGTGCCAAGTCTGCTCTTCCCTCTCCCTTTGTTCCTCCCTCTGCTCTCTCTCTCTCTCAAATAAGAAAATAAATCTTTAAAAAAATAAAAATACCTGGATCTTTGATATATCTTATAGATCAGTCAAAGAAAGAAAGATAATTAGGATATGCAAAACATATTTATATATTTTTAGTGTTCCTGCTGAATTTTTACTTGGCTAATTATGATTTTTGCTTTAATGTCAAAGATTATGTTTGGGGTTTTTTTATAAGTTGACTCGATACTAAATTATCCTTATTTTTGATGTATGTCTCATGACTTTTTAAATATATTTACTGCCATTCATTTCATTAACTTTTTTCACTCTTTACTTCTGAAGGATTTATGTCCTTAACTTAGCTTGATTTCTTACTTCATGTTACACACTTCCTTGATTTCAGGGATCTATAAAAATACCAAGTGCTAAATGAGGGATATAATCAAAAGAAAGTTTCTGTTACCTGATTTCACAAAAATATGAAGATTTGATGAACAGGATGGGGACGTGGTACTGTCTACTTCACTTCATCAGTGGCATACATTCTGAGCTTCACATGTGGCACATTACAAAATATTTTTAAATTCTTATTTATTTCCATGAAATGAAATATGTTTACTATGCATATATCTCTGAAACAAATATTCATACTTAAATGTGAAGAGCATGCATCTCTTGATGAATCATCTGGAGGTGGTAAATGTAAATAGCAATGTATTTATGTTTGTGTAAATGTCCTTTAACCCACGCTGTTGGCCAAACTTCATGTTCAGCTTCATTTTATAGGCTGCTTGACAAAAAAATAACTCTGACTTAAAAATAAATAAATATATGGCAATCAATAGCACTTCTTTCTATTTCTATCTCCTTGGAACTCATTATACCTCATAGAATTGAATTTAAATGCAGTCTCTAACAACTAAAATGCAACTCATTCCAGAATTCCATTGGAACTTGCCTCCCCTAAACTTACCTAGATGCACTTAGAATAAATCCAAACTCTTTTACACTGACTGATAAGATCCTGCCTGATGTGTTCCTGCATCCCCTCCCTCATAAATAATTGCCACCTTATTTAATACCTTGTAGCCGTAGCAGTCTTTATGTTACAAGACTTGCAAGGCTAATTCCACACACCACCCCCCCTCCCCAGAATGCTTGGCATTTGTTGTTCCTTCTGTTGGGAAGATTGTTTTCTCCAAATTTTTAGATAGCCAGCTGCTTTTTTTTTTTAAGAATTTTATTTTATTTTATTTATGATAGTCACAGAGAGAGCGAGAGAGGCAGAGACACAGGCAGAGGGAGGAGAAGCAGGCTCCATGCACCGGGAGCCCAACTTGGGATTCGATCCCGGGTCTCCAGGATCGCGCCCTGGGCCAAAGGAAGGCGCCAAACTGCTGCGCCACCCAGGGATCCCAGCCAGCTGCTTTTTATCATTCATATCTGACCTCAAAGGACATCTCCTTGGAGAAGTCTCTAAGCATCCTAACTACTCTCTACTCCATTGCCCTGGATCAGAGCCTTGATCTGTATTTCACATCATTTATTTACTCATTGTTGCCTTTGGATGAGTCCCTGAATAGCCTCATTCTCTCCACTTTGGGAGGCTTTCTCCTTTATCTTGATCTAAGTCTGATCCCTAGATTCTCTCCAGGTTTCTGGTCTTTCCCTCACTCTCTTGCTGGGACTGAAACTGTCTAAAGGCCTGAGCCAATCATGTTTGGACCTGAACCCTATTTCCCCCCTACCAGCACCCTCTGTCTTAGAACTAGATATGCAACCTCTATCATCATGCCTTGTCTCCACAGAGAGGTCTTTCTGATATTTCATATCTTTAAGAGACTTTTGCCATCTGAGCTAAACTCACTAGGTCAGAATCTTTGGCTCGTACCTAGAAATTTTCATTAAACACTGACCTCCTTAAGAAACATGAAGATTGGGGCAGCCCGGGTGGCTCAGCAGTTTAGAGCTCCTTCAGCCCAGGGCCTGATCTTGGAGACCCGAGATGGAGTCTCACGTCAGGCTCCCTGCATGGAGCCTGCTTCTCCCTCTGCCTGTGTCTGAGCTTCTCTCTCTGTGTCTCTCATGAATAAATAAATAAAATCTTAAAAAAAAAAAAAAGAAACATGAAGATTATTCTTTTGCTTCCCATTGAGATTGTAAGTTCTCTTGATTCCCCAATATTCCTTGACATTTTCAAAACACCATTTCTGAAACTAAAGATTTCCCATTAATCTTATCAAGGCACAAAATTATGATTCATGTAGCTTAATGCAGGTGACACATGGTACAATGAGGTGGTCAGTTGCATGAACCTGGGTACAAATCTTAGCCGTGCCACTTTTTAGCCATGTGAACCTGGGGACATTTGTCAAGCTCTTTGGGCTTTATCTTCCTACATATAAAAGGAGGGTAATGAAAGCATCTTCCTGAGAATATTGTTAAGAGGATTAAGTACAATAATGTAAGGTGTTCCTATTGTGTCAGATACACTCATACATTCTTTGGGAAGGTGCAGAATAACACAACCCTATGGAGAGGAATTTGTAGTACACAACAAAACTACATATTATCTACATAACCTTTATCATAAGAAAATCAGAAATATATATCTACAATATATAAACAATAGATAAGCATATAAACATATATACACATGCATAGATATATAACTTATTTACTTACTTTTACAAAATGAAACATAGTAAGGATAAACCAGAAACTAATGAAAATAGTTGCTCATAAGGGGTGGATGAGAATTGGGAGAAAGACAGAAATAAGAAGACTTCTCTTAGTAGTTATTTTTAATGTAATTTTGCCTTTTGAGCCATGTAAATGTTTTACATATCCAAAAACTAAATTTAAATGTAAGAAGATAGACCAAAAGCAAAGCCTAAAATTGAATACAGATAGAACCAAATGAACCTAACCACATCAACTTGATGATAAAACCACACAGAAAAGTAGTAGGTTTTGAACATGGTAGTCTGACAACTCACTTGGTGAGAACGTAGCAGACTATTCCAAATTGTGGGACTTTCTATAGGGCACTTGCTCTGGAATCTTCAAAAATATTAATGTTGCATTTGACTAAATAGGTGGCAGGTGATGGTGGGGGGACTGTAGTGGATGTACAGAGAGCAAAGAGATGGGATAACTGAATATAATGTATGTTCTTTCTTTGGATCTTGAATTCAACAGAAGAATAGCTATAAAGGACATTATTGGGATAACCGGGGAAAATTTGCATGTGGACTGCATATTGTATCCATTTCAAGTTCCTTGGGTATGATCATGATAGAGTGTCTTTGTTCTTTGAAGATATATGCTGAAGTATTTAGAAACGTATATCATTATTCTGCATGGAACTTACTTTCATACTTTAGGCAAAAAGAAAGAGAGAGGGAGAAAGCAAATATGTAAAATGTATTATTCTTTCAACTATTCTATAGGTTTAAAATTTTTCAAAGTAAAAAAGGCTGGGAGATAACCCCAAAACAAACAAACTAAAAAAAAAAAAAAATCTGTGCTTGCTAGCTATTACTATCTCTGATTCTCCCAATCTGGGAGTCTGTGAGAAGGAAACCTGGAATAAATACATATGGCTGATAAATAAAAAAGAAATCGTGTACTGGGATCTATTTTCAGCCTACTGAAGCATGTCAGTTGGTACTTTACTTATTCATTTCCCATAGGATTTGCCTAAACAAATAAAATTGCCTCCAACTAACTGTAAAAACGGAAGTGAGAGTGTCTCCAAGCTTCCCTGGAAAGAAGCAGTTAAATCTTATCCTTATTTTACCTCCTTCTTATTTAGTGATGTGCCTTGGCAGAAACTCAAGGGGAGTATACTTACAGCCAGCCTCTGGAAAAAACGCAGACAACACTGCCTCTTGCTCTCATGAATTACACTGGGGGACATGCTGCTGCTTCCAACCTGCCCGTCTCAATTGTGGTGACAAAGCACCAGGCCAAGAGGCAAACCCCTGGGTAGTCAGGTCTATATTATTTCAGATTTTAAATACTGAAAGCGAGACAGAAAGGCTTTCTCCCAGACTAGAGAGTGGGAAGTATAATTTACAATAGATTAGGCTCACCTTATCTGGGGGCGGGGGGGGGGGGGGCATTTAAAGATCTATAGGCCCTTCCTTTTAAATTCCTAATACACAATTGACCTAACAAAACACCTTTAGACACTACTAAATTATACACTTTAAAAAAAAAAAAATCTTTTTCCCAGATATATAATATTTGCCCCACGAAATGATGAAATATTTGCCACTGGCCTTCTAGTTTCCTTTCTTTCAAGGCTTAAAAGCCTATTTGATTTCTGTGGCCAGATTGTGTCCAGGTACAGACAGGTACCCTTTGTAACTGGTTAAAAGCTACAGAAAGGCTCTATTGAAACAAAGTGCTGCTCATATCCCCATCCATGCCAGGAGGAACAAATGGCTCAAAAGAACCTAAAGAATACTGTTTTATAGTTACTACTGTGTTACATTAGCTGACAAGGGAGAGATGATTACATTTATAGATTTTTTTTCCTTTTATAGAGGAATATGAATCCTCTAATCCTGCAGAATCTATATGCAGCTGAAGAAATATGTATTATCACCACTGGAATTTGAATTCAGCTAATGAGAACTAACAGCAAAGGAAGACTTCTTGCAAGGCTGCTTGGTCTTGGCCCTACATGGGCCATAAAATTAGGCTGCCTTGTTTCCCTTTGGGGCTGCAGCACCAATCTGCAAATGTATTTTGAGATTCATTTGTGCATCCATAAAAATATTAAAACATGCATCTCTTTAAAACATGCATCCTAAGCTAATTATGAAGTTGGAAGCTATTAATACCAAGCTATCATTATGAAATAATACCTTATATTTGCATAGTGTTATGTACCTCTGTGCTTCAGAGCATAGTCACAGACATAATCTCACTTAATCCTGGGAACTCTGTGAGGTAGATTGCATGATTAGTCTTTCCACCATCTAGTTAAAGCAACTGAACAAGACATGATCATTCTCAATGCTGAAACTTTACGTCCACTATTCATCACAACTGGAAAACCTTGACTTGAGAGAGAGAAACAGAAAGAGATTCAGTTCTGTTTACTTACTAGCTGTGTGACCCTGAACAAATGACCAAACTTCTCCGAGACTTAGTTTCCCCAGCTGCAAAATAAGGGAAATAATACCTACCTCTTAAGGATGATGTGATAGTCAAACTTAAAAGAAATAATAGCACTAAAAAAATACAGCTATTTTTTCATTCACTCATCCAACAAATACTTTACTATTTTGAGTAGTTGACAGACAAGAAAAATACAGACCAAGAAGAGGCAAGTAATATAGCTACCCTATTAAGATACAGTGGCAGCCTTCATGAAGCTCACAGATGTGAAGGACGGTAAAAATTTAAATAAACCATTAGAATACAGTGTGGTATTAAGGAAAGCAGGCCAGGGCCACCATGTATAGTTGTAAAGGTTTTACACTGCACAATCCAGGGGACAACCTTCATGTCACAGTATGTGTAAGTAGTGACAACCCTAGAGGTGTGTAATGCACCACCCAAGAAGCCATACACAGCAATCTTGCCGGTAACAGAACAAGGTTAATTAAGGCTTCGAAGAGGTCATATGGAATCTAGGTCATTCCAGAAAAGAGAATTGCGTGAGAATATATGAAATGAATATGGAATTGCAAGACCGCCACTGCTAGAGTAGACAGGGTGTATATAAGACAGGATGAAAATTGAAAAGATAAACAGAGACCACATGGTCAATGGCCTTGTAAGCCATGCCAACCAATTTGCATTTTATTCTTAAAACAACAAAGTGCTTTAGTGCAAATACATGGTTGTTGCCTTAACATATCTTCGTTTCTTTCCATCAGTTCCTAGTTTTCATTTGGAGATATACGTAGCTCCAGGGATTGTACAAACAGAATGAAACCCAATAATGTTACTAACGATGCCGAAACAACTGTACACAAAGCTTTGTGGCTAAGAGGGAGAACGGCCTTAGAATAAAGTTGACATCCTAGCAGGCAGACCAGAGAGAGGAAGAAACCAAGCTCCTGTTGACTATATTGAACCTCTGGGTCTAACTTTGTCTGGAGTCCACCTACTTCGGGATTTTCAGTTATGTGAACCAATAAAATTCTATTTATTATATAAACAAGTTCTGTTTTCTGTTACTTTCAAGAAAAAGATTTTTAATAGATACAGGTGCCAACAAAAGACTCTAAGCAAAGTACCATAACTGTATATATGTTTTATTTTTTAAAAACTGTATATATGTTTTATAAAAATATTACTTGTAATTACTGGGAAAAGGAATGTGCTGGAAGAGACCAGAAGTGAGTAGAATAGTCTTTCACCAGAGTTCACACAAGGAAGGAAGACAAAAGAAAGAGCTGTATAGTATTAAAAAAAAAAAAAAATATATATATATATATATATATATATTTAGTCAATATATATCAATATAGTCAATATAGTCTATATATATTTTTTAGAGGAATATTTTTAATGGGTAAAATCTCATTGTAAAATCATTTGTGTAATATGATCTTGTTTTAGTTTTTAAATCTTCATTATTTATGTGCCTATGTGTCATTTCATATTTTACTATATACATTCCGTCTGGTTATTTTTGAATGAGAATTTTGAGTTATACAATGTAAATAAAGAAAATTAAAGAAATAATGACCCAGTGACCCACCTCTGTGGGCTTAAATGGAAAGGATGAAATTGAAAGACATCTACAATCGACCTTTCTAAAGCCATCCTTTAGGAAAAGTTCTAGCTCCATCTCATACGTTACTCTTCTAGACTACCCCTGCCCAGGGTGATCTTCCTCCTTCTAACTCCTAATATTCTAGTTCCCTGGATAATCATTCTGTCCTATACATCCTGTCTTACCCCAAAGATTAACTTTTCATAAATGTGCATCTTCCAAATGGTTATAATCTCCAAGAATCTCGGTTTTACACTTTTTTTAATAGCTCTATTCCCCCTAGCTCTGTGCTTTGTATGTAGTAATTATTCAAACAGCCCCTGATTAGTGAGTGCTCTTCCCAGTACACCATACTGTCCACCTTGTTTCTGGTTCCCTTGCCCTACCCCCACCACCCCTGTACTTAATATAGAGAAGCAGGCCTGGAAATTTCCAAAAGATTGAGAATACTTCTGTCCTGCAATGCTCAAAACTCTCCCGGCTTCCAGTTTTAGCACTGCCTCTGCATTACCAAACGGCTTTGGGGGAAGTCTCAACCTCTATGGGTTTCTTTCTATGTATAAAAACCCCCACAGAAATATCTGGAGAAGTCAAGATTAAAAGTCAAGATAGTCAGAACCTGTGAGGCACAAAAGGAAAAAGTAAGCTGGTGGAGGAAGATAACATCTGAGAGGAAATAACATGTCGGAAGGAAGGTAAAGTACATTCTAGAGAAAGTGCAACTGATAAAGACATCCATTTGAGGAAAATAACAGGACAGGAAGACGTAGTTAAAGACCTTGTACCAGAACCCATGATCCAAGTAAATAAACGGTCCCCAAAGGAATGGAGCAAATGTTGCAAACAGGTTTGATTCCATTATGTGTGTTGTCCAGGTCATTTACTCAGTAAATGTTCACTGAGTGTCTGTATTGATGAAGCTCTTTGGGCAGTATTGAGAAGACCATAATAAAAAAGATAAGCATCATCCTGCCCGCCTGCAGCATAAATTCTAGTGAAGGATAAAGACAAGTCAACAACCCATTGCAGTACAGTATCATGTGTCGAGTGCACTGTTTAGAGGGCACGTTGTTTTCTATGTCAGTAGGCATTTACATTTTCCCTGAAATATAAACCATAATGTGAGCAGTACTCTGAATATGAAATATAACAGGTATCATGGACTGAATATTTGTGTTTCCCCAAAATTCATATGTGAAGCCTCACTCCCTAATGTGACTATATTCAGAGATAGGGTCTTTATGAATGTGAATAAGGCCAAATGAGGTTAAAAGAGTAGAGCCTTAATCTGATAGGATTAGTGTCCTTACCTGAAGGGCCATAACTGGGGAGAGCTCATGATCTCTTTCCACCATGTGAGCACACAGCAGGAAGGCAGATGTCTAAAACTAAGGGGGTAGATCTCAGGAAAATCCAAATGTTGGGAGACCTTGATCTGGAACTGAGAAAATAAATTTCTGTTCTTCAAGTTGCCTAGTCTGTGGTGTTTTATTAGGGCAGCTCTAACAGACTAATACAATAGGGAAAACGCAGAGCATTACAGGAGCACCTGACCCCATCTTAGGAGTTCCTAAAAGTCCTCCTAAGAGAAAATGAAATTTGCTCTTAGATCTAAAGGATGAATAAGAGTTATCAAGTCAAAGGGAGAGGTGGTAGAGGGGTTGGAGGAAGATACTGAGTGGAGATGATTTGCCAAGGAAAGAGAAGAGCAGGTGTGAGAATGGATTATAAAGTTGGGGGGTGGGGGGAGCACAGCACATGAAAAGATCAGCAGTGGCAGTCACAATAGGTCTTTTATAAACCTTCATAAGAAGTTTGTATTTTATCCTGAGATCCATAAAAATGCTATAATGTTCCTAAGATATTAAAAATTAATAATAAGTGGAATCATTTGTTTTATGTAATTTGCAAACTATCTGGAAGGAAATTTCCACTTTCGCAGTTTTTCAAACATTTGCTCAGCACCACATGGTTAGCTTTCAGTGACATTTGTTTAATAAATGATGGGTTTAGGCCTTTTCTGAGGATATTATAATCCTCGTCTTACCATCACAGTGTGCCCACCGTTCCAAATCAGAGAGTTTTTTTAATGATCTGTTATTGACATGGTAAGAGAGCCCTTCTCTGACACAATCCATATAATAACTCTGCCCTAACATTCCGGTTTATGTTCAGGTTGCCTCCTAAAACTGAACCCTTGCAGACCAGCCAATACAGTGCCGGATTTGTGAAGATCAGGTTTAAACCATCCACTCTGGCCTCCAGAACAATCCTGTGTATTCTTGTACCTTCTGCAAGCTACTGATCCTTGGATGAGTATTACCACTCCAGTTTTACATTTTTGTCCTTCTGGAAAACAATAGCTAAACATCAGAGCATGAAATAATGTTTCGTTCAGGGGTCTACCAAGCATGTCAGGTCAAATTCTCCTTTTTTTTTGGCCTTTGAATTGTTTTGTGAACTCCTGTAATAGCACTGTACCACATTTGATCTTCAGGAAAACAGACTTTGAAAATAAGAGTTGATGGACCCTGACAGCCAGTTTCTTAGGTGTATCCTTCCAGCCACCCAAGCATGTGAGATAGTTACGCTTTGACTTCAGGATCCTTCAACTTGCCTCCGGAATCCTCCCACAGCACTACGAACTCACGGCTATTGGGAGTCCACTACATGGGGGACATACCTTAGTCTCAGCATTCGGGGAAGATGGCTAGCTCTCAGAAAGCTTCACTATACTTTTTCAAACTGTCCTTTTCCTATAGTGGGTTTCTGGTGCACAAGGAAAAACTCAGAGGAATAAAACTAAGACTTCAAACTACATAGAATGAGTAACACTGACTCAAACCTCAGGTTGACAAGGTGAGAAAAACCCCACCCTAACCTGGCACCCCTACTGAGTGCAGCTAGCACCAAGGAGTCATTTGGAGAAAAGATGTTTCTGGAAGCAATGATCTGTGAATAGCCTATTCTGAAATATGAGGCTTGGATCTCATCAAGAGAACCTTCCTGAGAAAGCAAGGAGACTCCCAAATTGCTTCAGAGACAGAGCCATGTCAATCAAGCCAGATGAAATTCTGGAGGAAGATCAGACAGTGTGGGTAGAAAGGACCAGATCACTTGAATTCTTTACTAGTGTTTGTGGAAGGATCTATGGTAGCTTTGGCCAAGTCATTGGATCTATTTCATATAGAAATGATATTAAATGAGTATCCTGCTAAAATAGCTATTATCCCTTCTAGTGCTATATTCTCTCTACCATCCTTATAGGTTCTCCTCTTTCCTCCCATGATTAGTTAGGAGCCCTTCTACCAACTTGTGCAAGGAAGTGAAGCAAACTAGCTTAGGTGGAGGAAGAAGTTGAATTGATACGGAATCATGGGAGAAGCAGATCCTACAGAGAACTCTGAAACCAGAATGACCCTTCAGAGTTGTCCCATATTAAGGCAAGGAGGTGGGGCTTTATATTCCTAAATTGACAGGTTATCAGGTGATGGCTGCTCCAGGAAAGGGTCATGACCTTGAGCAAGGCAGCTCCACAATCCATGGGAAGGGTTCAACTGTGAGGCCTCAGCAGAGACACCCCCAGAACCTAGGGAATGGGTGTCTTGGACCAAAGGGGGACACAGGGCCCCACAGCATCCACCATGCCCTTTCACCCCAGTAACATGAGGAGCAGCCCAAGGGGTGGATGGAATCTGGCTGTGGTTGATTTAGCTGCCTTTTCTCCCCTCTCTGTTTAGATCAGCAGCCCCTTCATCCCCTTTCCTCCATCCTAAATTCTGGTAGTGGGTTAGGGGAGTGCTCCCAAGGACTCCTGTTTCCACACCTTCAAAAGTGTCAGACTAAGGCAGGTGGCTTAGGCCATGGGTCTTGTGATGTTACGTTTGCAATACTTAATGCAGTGCTTTGATAGGTTTAAACAGATTGTGTGATCTTTTTTTTTTTTTTTTAAGAAAAGAAAGGAATTTCTAATACTCGCTTCTAATTTTTCTTGCTAGCTTTTAATTGCAAATGCACAGTATTTCGGCTACATTTGGATCCAATCGATTTTTGTCCACCGTCCAAGAAGCCTTACAGCCATTGTTTCTATGAGAAAATGTATATTGAGTTCCAAAAGCTCGAAAGAAGTCTTGGAACGGTGCCCAGGTAGGGCTGGCCACACAGGTAATGGCTGCAATGACCATGTTACAATTGTCAAGCCCTTCAAACACACGTAGGGAGAGCATCAGCCCATTAAAAGCTGAAGTTGCCTTTTAAACTGTGTCTGGTACAAACTGACACTGGAGGGCAAAATATTGTTCTCATCAATTCTTTCCCAACAAATAAATCCAGTACCACACACTCCAAAGCAAGGTGGGCTGTTTCGAGATCACACATTTTAATGGAATCACACTTCATTTCTGGAACAAGCACATCTTGCCCAGGCAGCTCAGCTGTCATTACAAATAGGATCTGGTCACTGCTCCCTCTAGCCCTAGCATCATCCCTGTTTTACTGGGAAGGAAGCTGGCGTGAGGTGCTGAAGTGACTTAGTCCCAAACGTGGGGTCAAGTCAGCAGCAGGCAGCTGGTGAGAAAGCACAGCCTGCCCCAACCTCCACGCGGGCTTGGCTCCCCACCTCCACCTGCACTCCCTGCCAGCTCTGGGGCCCGAAATGTCCCTTTAACTCTCCTTGGCTCATTGATCTGTGAAATAGGCTGGAAACAACCATTCCCAGGAAGAGTTGGTGTTCATTCACTAATCAAAGAAGAAACACTCACCCTCAAGGGGGACCCAGAACTCAGCACCGGTTTTGAGGAGGGCCTTAGTTTCCTCCTCAAAGGGGGTCAGGATTTCTGAGGTTGGAGGGCCTCTGGTTCCTTTGACACCAATGCTCATAATCGCACCAGTTTTCCCCTGGCGTGGCAGCAGCACCAAGGAAAGCCCAGTGTAGGAGATGTGCCCAGTGCAATAATACCGGTTAAATAAGTAGCATTCATTGCCTCCCAACAGTCAAGGAGCTTAAAATCCTGTCAATTCATCCCACGTGAGGGAGATTATGTGATTTACATGTTAAAGTGCCCCTGTGGTTTGATTTGCATAGCAAAGACTTTGGGGGCACGGAAACAAAGGATCAGTGTGCATGACAAGAGTGCTATTAGCATAGAGCATTCGGATTTTCAGACAGCCCAGTCTGGCAAACAATCCGGCACCTTCACCACACCCGTTGAGTTTATAGGATTTGACAATTTCTCATCGACAATAAGGGAAGGGGTTAGGGAGTTGGGGTGTGGAAAGAGGTTTACTGGAAAGGTTGTCTTCTTAAGCACAGTAATTAGTCTTTCCCTAAGGGGCTCCCTTCCTCCCACCACGTTTTCTCCCCGCTCTGATATTCATTCCAAGGCAGAAATATGATGCCAATAATAGTGGAAGAGATTAGCCACAACCATTTTGAACACTGGAGAACGTGGCCAGTAGCTGTGCCCTCATCAGCGCCCACACACGTACACACACACACACACACACACACACACATCCTGAAATGTATTTATTTGTATCTCATTTCTTCCCTTATTTCTGCAATATTAACCAAACAGCACCTAAAGAAAACACTGGTTAGGAAGATCAGAGACTTGGCTTTAAATCCTGACTTTGCCACATTCATTACCCGGACAAGTCATTTAATTCCTTCCTCTACAACTCAGTTTCCTCCTAAAATGGAAGATGGACCAGAAAAACTCTACAATTTCTTCCAGCACTAGCATAAGGGAAACTAATAAGACAAACCAGTGCACGGTCACATTAGACAAGACCATGAGAATGTGGGGGCTGAGGCCAAAATGAGTGTCCCAGAAATCCGATTTTAAGTGTTTTGTCACTTGTCACTTTAAGAGCTTACTTACTTACCTGCCCTGAGCCAGTGCCTTAGTTTTAAAAGAAGAATATCAACAAATGTGTCTTGAGCTGTTGGGAGACTTAGAGATAATGCTCTAAGTGAAAAGCATTTTGCAAATTATATGGGCAATACACTATTACTACGTGTTAACTCCAGTGAGATGGAAAATCCAAGTACTAACACCAGGATGTTGTGAAATAGTCCTTTAAACCAATGGTTTTCAGGTGAGGGACGTGGGAGGAGTGACTCTTCCACCCATGAGATATTCAGCAATGTCTGGAGAAATTTTTGATAGCCACACCTGGGAGCAGGGGAGAGGCGGTACCGGCATCTACAGGAGAGTGGCCAGGGAGGCTGCTCAGTGTCCTGCAGGGTACAGGACAAGTCTCCCACAACAAAGAATTCTCCTGCTCAGTAGTAAACCTAATCCCCAAACACCATCCTAAACAAGGCTGTCTGTTTTTCCAGGGAAGAAGATGGGCTCAGGTGGTAGGAACCACCAATACTTGGGTCCCATGAATACCTAGACTCCCCAAGAGTCCTATGGCCCTGTGACAAAGCCTCAGCCAAAAATGGGTTTCCCTCGGAGATTTAATCATCAAGTTCTTGGCCACAGAGACTTGGAGGGAGCTGGTTCTATAACCAAAAAGTCCCATAAATAGAAGTACAGAAGCATCGTAAGCATGGTAATAACTCTACAAAATTTACGCTTTCTTTCTTTTGGCGTGAAGGGAAGCAAGTCAAGTCTCCCAAAACATGTTTATCATGTATAATGTGGTAATAGGAGTTGGGGAAGAAAAGTATGAAGAATCTGTGATGATGCATCCTTTATACTGAGGGCTGAAATTGATTCTGCGTGTGTTTCATTCCCACGCACACAGGTAAGTACACCACTCATTCTAGAAATCTACTAATCTAGAAATCTACTAGAAATCTAGATATCTAGAAGAAATCTAGTTTTCTAGAAATCTACTAAAGATCTGCTATGAATATATCATGTAAGGAAGTAAAATATCTACTATAACTGATTTTTTTTTTTTTTAGTTACTTAAAAAAAATTAATCACTAGGCAGATGTTACAGACTTTAAAGCATGAGTAGTTTTACCGGATACCTATGGAGCATTCTGGAAACACTTCTTGCCAACAGGCTGAACGGTGAACATGATGCAATAAGATCTTTAGTGGGTCGATAGTTTCGGTCTCCAAAAGCCTCTCCAAACTTAGATGGAGAAAAATAAATCATGAAACCAGAAACCCTTATTTCATGTTTAAATAGCAATGTTTTTGTTTCAGAGGAAAAAATAAAAAAACACATTTCTGTTATTTTTTCATCATAATCCTGCAAGGAGGATATTACAACGACTGGGGGAAACATAGTTGTAAGGAACAAGAAAGCTCTGAGGGTAGGATTAGAGCTCAGGAGAGTGAAGTTATTTAAACTCATGCTAACAATTCTGAATATGCCACACTCACCCTCTCTGTACCCTACCCTTCAACTCGACGTCCTCCATCCTCCTGTTCTGTGTGATGCCAGTGTGTTCTCTAAACGGCTTTCTGAGTAACAGTGACTTGGTAGGCAAAGGTATGGCAACGCTGGACCATTTTGTCTTGACTTGTCCTGTTCAAACCAGATTTCAGGCCTTGAGCCTGGTGTTAAGGTCTCTGAATCCTGACACCTCTGACCCGAGCTGAGAGTTCTTTCCTTTGCCTCCCGAAATGTCAGTGGGGCTCTGGCACTGACTCTCTCCACTGAGATAAGAGCCCGGCAGTGAAAGAGCGTAGTGGAGGTGAAACCCTTGTAAAACACAGAGCAAAGGCATCATAGTTTTCAGGTGAACCAAGGTCACTGCTCCTGAGAGCTCAGTGAAAAGGCATTGACAACACCTTCAGAAACCCTGGTTTTGTAGTGCATTGGTAATTGCAGTCTCTTTGAGAGGAAGGAGCTGTTTAAGGTATATGCAGATAACATTCCAGATTTTTCCTGTGTCTGAGTATAAACTTGGCACTTTTAAAAATGGCATAAAATCTGTCAAGTCACCTGGGTGCCGTTTTTGAAATTACTACTACAATGAACTAAGTGGTGCCTCCCAGGACTTACCCCATGTTCAAAAACCGTTCATATAATTAAGGGATAAAGCCATTTGATAAAACCCTAAGAATAATTTAGGTCCTGGAAGAATCCAACTATTTTGGGCCTGCCTTTGTCCCTGTACTTCCCCTAGGACCTACGTGAACTCTGAAATTTTCTAATTAACAGTTTATTGTAAGACATTCTTAAAAGGTATTATTCTCCTTCGATCCCCAACATGCACGCACACATACACATTTCCTTTGTAGAGTTCACTTCTGAGGTTTCTGGTTATAGACAATCCTGGCTTCAGAAAGGGGCTTTCTGGTTTGAGGCAGAGAGAGGAATGCAAAGGTGAACAGCTCAGGAAGTTACTGTCGCAGAACCTACACGTTATTCCCATTGACGACAGGAATAGACAGGAATGGCTAAAGGCAGAGGGAAGGAGGCTGTGTTTTCCACCAACTTGGATACCTTTAAACAGGAGGAGGAATTCTCAGCAGTGCCTACGTTAGTCCATCTCACTAAGTGACCAAGGAACTTTCCCTGCTCCGATTACCTAAATTGGGGGGCGCTGTTTGCAGAGAAGAGCAAACAGCAAGAAGAAGAGCCTCAAAGCCAAGCTCCTGGGATATCAGGATATCAATCTCCTAGAATGACAAAGAGGTAAAGGGGGAAAAAGTCATGGGGGGCTGAGGGGAGCCAGTGCTTGTTCAAAAATATTTCCAGAGGCTAGGCAGGCTCCTAGGAATATAGACTTACACATTGTTTTTTCTTGAGGAGATGGAGCCAGTCACCCTGATGGAAGAACTCTGACAAAGGCAGCTCACCAGAATGTGAGCGAGCACAGCAGTCCCCTTTGTCCATGGTTCCAGTTCCCTGCTGTCAACCTTGGTCCAGAAGGAGATGCTCCTCCCTTGACTTAGCGTCTGAAGGCCAACAGTAGCCTAATGCTAGATCACAGTCAGTGCCTGCGTCACCCCCCCTTACTTTGTCGCATCCCGTGGGCATTTTATCATCTCACATCATCACAAGAAGGGTGAGTCCAGTATGATAAGAAATTTTGATAGAAAGGCCACATTCACATAGCGTTTAGTACAGTCTTTTTTGTAACTGCTCTGTTTTCTTATTAGTCGTTGTTGTTAACCGCTTATGGGCCTCATTTATATATTAAACTCTTTTTTTTTTTAAAGATTTTATTTATTTATTCATGAGAGATACACAGAGACAGAGACACAGGCCGAGGGAGAAGCAGGCTCCCTGTGGGGAGCCCAATGTGGGACTTGATCCCAGGACCCCAGGACCATGACCCGAGCCAAAGGCAGATGCTCAACTGCTGAGCCACCCAGGTGCTCCCCCCTTATGAGGCTATATATTAAACTTTATCATAGGTATGTGTGTATCGAAAGGAAAAAACACAGTATATTGGTGATTTTAGACATCCACTCAGGGTCTTGGAACGTAACCCTCACAGATAAACAGGAACAACAGGACTTATAATATCCTCAGGCATAGTTTGTGATCTCTGTCCGACAGTGAGGAGTTTGGGGAAAAGGGATGCAGCAAAACATTCCTATGGTGTTTGTCTCAGGACAGAAGAAAACAATGTCCCTGACACCAGAGCATCCAGGAACACATGGCCTCATCCTTACGTGGGTTTTACACTGAAAATAATAAGCAATACGCCATTGGACACAAAAGCACTTTAAAATAGAATTAAACTTAACAAGTATAAAAAGCTAAAGCGGTATATAATTATTTCAGTTCTCTTTGCTAATAACATCCTGCGTTGTTCCTCAAACCTATGACTTCATATGGATCCAAAATCTCCTTTTAAAAAAAAAACTAAACAACGTGTTCAAAGATAAATATTCTGATACATGCTTGTTTCGTCTCCTCAGTCCCCATCCTGATATTAAGTCTATGTTACATGTATACTCTCCTGGTGAAATGTTTAAGATAAAACAATGTTTAATAAATTTTTCAGGCTTATCTGAAAATAGTCACCCTTCTCCCTCTGTCTTTTCATTTACCGCATTTTTCCCACATAAGGAACACCATATCTGAACAATCCATTTTAAAAATAAACAAAGCTCTGTGGGTGGCTGATCTTAGATCCTGCCTGAGATTTATCTTCGTATCAGCCCTAATCTGTGTTGCCTTCCAGTAGCAATGCTTCCCCAGCCTCGAATGGAAGGCACTCACCTAGGAAACGACAAATCTATCTTTCAATTTTCCCAGAAGATTCTTTCTCAACATGAATGTTTCCATGAGTTGTTTATATCCCATTGACTATAACCCTATTACTTCGACTGGGAACAGATGTTGGTATGATGTGAAAAACTAATATTCATCTCAAAAATTTCATTTAGATCATTGTACATGAACACCTAGAGATAAATGCAGGGCTAAGGTAATAGAATACAAGAACATGAAAAAAATTCAGAAATAGCTTATTCTTGCTATGCACTTTATCTTCTGGAAGTAGAAGCAACAAACTTTGCCAAAAATTGATTGGGAATTAATTAGAAAATTCTCTGACCTAAATCAAATGATAAATTATGTGAAAATAGAATTTTTTCCTACGCTGCAAAATTGCACTTTCCTGGTGATATCTGTTTTATTATATAGTGTTATATACATTTTTAATGATATTCTATACTAATCAGCATCATTTATTTTATATATACATTTAGTCTAATTTTACTTATAAGGATACTTAGGATTCCTAACATGCACAGTTGGGTTTTTTTTTTTTAAGACGTTATTTATTTATTCATGAGAGACATAGAAAGAGAGGCAGAGACATAGGCAGAGGGAGAGATCCCAGGACCCTGGGATCATGACCTGAGCCAAAGGCAGATACTCAACCACTGAGCCACACAGGTGCCCCCAAATATGCACAGTTTTATGGAAAAATTTCATCCTCATATGCTGCCCAATAGGGACTGACAATGTTAAATCTTTGAAGAAATTAAATAATGGTGAATATTTTAGTATGATTAAAGTGAATGAGGGTGCCTAATACATATCGACCAACATAGAGAGATTGTTAGAAGATTCAGTAACAAGTGCTGTGCTACCAGACTGTGGTATTAGACAGTCACCAAAGGACATTCATTACTCAAAGTCAGAGAAGATTAATAAGGCCACTAAAGGAGTAGCATGTGACCATTACTCAAAAAAAGATATTTGAATTTATGTACCAAAATTTGAACGGCATTAGTTATAGGACATCTGACAAGGGTAATTTTAAAGCAAGCTTTACTATGAGAAAGGTCCTAAGGAGAGGCCACAGATTAATATTGGCCATCCTGGGTAGGAATCATTTTTTCTATGTCAGAGATTCATATCTCAAACCCATCACTGGTAAGACTCCAGTGCATTTACCCCACCACTGTTCTGACTTTGTGCTCTAAAAAAAAAAAGATTTTGAAACTTGGAATAAGTGAAAAATCACCAAAGAAAAAAGCTCAGAATCTCTTAGTAGGATCGTTTCGATGTTACTATGCTGCTATCAGTATGAGGTAGGAAACTCAAGACTGAAGTTGTTTTCCTCATCTGCTCTTGGTAGGGACCTATCTGCTCATGAAGAACATAAGCATCAAGCCATACTTACATGGTAGAGAATTCGGTCATAGAAGCTAATTTTTTAGAATTATAGCATGGAAGGGATCTAAGAATATCTGATAAAACTCCCTTATTTTACAGAGGAAAAAAATCAAGTTTGAAGAAGCTGATATTTTTTTCTAAGTATACATAGCAAGTCAGTGGGAGGCTGTGAAGCTTAGGGTGAAGGGCTCTGAAATTGGACTGGTTGGTGAGCATCCTTTCTTCATCATTTGGTGGTCATGACCCAATTGCATTCTTGGTTTTGGTTTCGATCTCTTTCTTCATCTATAAAATCAATAATAACAGTAGTGTAGAAGGCCTCATATTCAACATAATCAAGACAAGTGTATCAAAATGTCAGTATAAGCAGTGATTCACTATAAATACTAACACTAGGGAATTCCTGGGTGGCTCAGCGGTTTGGCACCTGCCTTTGGCCCAGGGCATGATCGAGTCCCACGTCCAGCTCCCTGCATGGAGCCTGCTTCTCCCTCTGCCTGTGTCTCTGCCTCTCTCTCTCTGTGTCTTTCACAAATAAATAAATGAATAAAATCTTTTAAAAAAATAACACTAAATGATGTATTTTAACCTATTATATGTATTTCTATATATCTAATCTAATGTATGCATACAAACTAATATATTAATAAAATTATTATATTTTAACACATTTATGTAGTATATTTTAATATATGTTATATATTTTTGTATGTTTAAATATAAAATATATGTATTTTATGTGTGCTTGTGCATGTGCGTATTCATTTACTTATCTTTTATGTAGAGCCAAGATCTTTTCTTTGAGTATGGGCTCTCTGGGTTTCTAGCCATCCATAAGGTTTCTTCCCTTCTAAAGAAAGCAAAAATTTTAAAGATATTTATGAGTTAATCTAAGCCTAGGATTCTTTCAGCTTCTTACAGTTTCCAAATTTGTAGTGGTCGTCTCACCTGTACCTAATTCAACAGCATTTTTTAAAACACATCGTATTGATTGAATCTTTTCAGGGCATTCAACTTAGTTTTTATAAAAATAACCTTTTTTCTCTTGGGATTCTTATTTCACTGAACAGTGTTGTATTCAATAAAATATGCAATTGCATTAACAAGTGCAACTGTTATAATCAGATTTGGGCCCAAACACCTCTGACTCTTGATAACATACACCTCGACTTGGGGAAGCAATGATGATCCACTTCCTGGAGACAGACCTACCCTGGAACTGTTGATGTGCCCTAAGTATGTCTGTGTGCTTTACAAATGGAATGCAGAAAGCCAAGTAGTCTTTTAAATGCAGATGGTTGGGGCACCTGGGGCACCTGAGCACCTTGGGCATCTGACTCTTGATTTCGGCTCAGATCCTGATCTCAGGCTTGTTAGATCCAGCTGTATCAGCCTCCATGCTCAGAGAGGACCCTGTTTGAGATTCACTCCCTCTCCCTCTGCCCATCCCCCTGCTAACACATGTGCACTCTCTCTTTTTCTCTCAAATGAATGAATGAATGAATGAACAAGTGAATGCAGGTGGTTAGGGAAGCTTCTGATGAAACCTCACTGAACAGTGGCAACACATGTTAGCTATTAATATACAAGTTTAGGACTCATTTTTCCTGACTTCTTGTCAGGAGACGATTCTTGTATGTAGATAATACTTTTTTCTTCTACACGTTTCTTTTTCACACTGACATTCAAAATTCATTTTTACTCTCCATTTAGCCACACTAATAAAAATTACCAGTGGAATAAGTCTTTGTTGCCACAGTGAAGACTGGCAATCAATTCTAGAGTTATGCTAAATATAGTCCCCATGATATAAGAAAAATATTTTGACCTTTTCTTGATGATATAAAATTTTTTATTCATTAAGTGATTGAGAACTTCAAGTAAATAAAGTAAGGACATAGCATTTATAGCATTAAACTATTTTAATAGTATTTTTTAATATTTTATTTAAATTCAATTTGCCAACATATAGTATGACAGCCAGTGTATTTTTACATTTTTAATAGTTGGTTTCTATTTTTCTCATGATTAAGATGCATATAGTTTAATCATCACATGGTGTATCACACTGATTCAAATATGCACTTTTTTTACATTTTAATATCTTTGAAATCTGGTTGCATTCTTGCTGTCCATGACATCTAATAATTACAGTGGACCAGGTGACAGTCATAACACAGTGACACTGCTGGCACATTTAAACTCTCTAAAAGTACCAACATCAAAATTCAGAAGTGACAGAAACTTGGAAGAGGATCACAGAATCAATAGATCAGTCTTTTGAGGAATGTTGCATCGCCAGTGATCTCAATGGCATAGAAGCACAACCTCATGGAAAAATACAAGCACCAACAACTTGAATTAAGTAATTCAAAAAAGAACTTGAAATTGTAGGAATTTCCAACTTCACCTATGTTTTATTTGTCATGTATGCAAAGGAGTGATATATGATCATCATGTCTGATGATCAATGTGATTAAAAATATGATCTCAAATAAACATAAAAGAGCTCTTTCATTAATACTGTATAAAGATGATTTCTTATAATGGTGGAGTGATTGGTACCAAAGTAGCACTCTCATCATAAACAAGCATAACGCTGGGACAAATATGAGGCAGCTGTGTTCAGGCATTGGACCACAAGCAGTGTGTGGCTGGGATCCCTGAGAAAAAGAACCCACGATGTGTGTCTTTTTTATTGCACAGCTGTCTGACTGGGGACAAATTTCTGACTACAGTGCAGTAAGCTGGAGTCCCAGCAGACCGTGGCAGTTGATCTGAGCTGGGAAGGCAGAGATCAGAGTTAGGGCTGCTGAAGCCACTGAATTCTATAGGCTAAGCCCCCAGAGGTGGAAGCTGTGGAGAGAGGCAGCTCCAAACGGTTGAGATGGGCTTTCCCATGAGTCTTTGGCCACTACCTGTCGATATGAAAAGAAGCAAATCTTGACCCCTGTCTCACACTGTAAATAAAAGTTTATTTGATAGCAATCCTATCTAAATTTAAAATGGAAACAATAAACTTCTAGAAGACCATATAGAAGACAATCTTTGTAAACTTGATTGGCAAGGATTTCTTAAACAGCACACAAAAAGCATTAAGCATTAAAAAAAAAAAATTGGATAGGGGCACCTAGGTGACTTAGTTGGTTAAACACCTTACTCTTGATCTCAGCTCAGGTCTTGATCTTAGACCCGCATTGGGCTCTACACCAGCCCACTGTGAAGTCTACTTAAAAATAAATAAATAAATAAAAAGTTGATAAATTGGATTCATCAAAATTAAAAACTCTGACAGGGCTAGGATTAGGGTGAAGCAAGCAAAGCGAAAGCATGCAAGTTCAGAGTCAGATTCTGTCTTTATTTAAAAGTTTGATATTTTGTCCATTGTGATTTTGACATTAATTTAGATTTTTTAATTCTTGTATTAAAATATTAATTATCATGCCCCGAATGTGGGAGCTGCCAAATATTTAAACCAATTAATAACCAAACTGAAGAAATACTTTGATAATAATACACTTATACTTGGTGACTTCAATCTAGCTCTCTCTATACTAGATAGGTCTTCTAAGCACAACATCTCCAAAGAAACGAGAGCTTTAAATGACACACTGGACCAGATGGATTTCACAGATATCTACAGAACTTTACATCCAAACTCAACTGAATACACATTCTTCTCAAGTGCACATGGAACTTTCTCCAGAATAGACCACATACTGGGTCACAAATCGGGTCTGAACCGATACCAAAAGATCGGGATAGTCCCCTGTGTATTCTCAGACCATAATGCCTTGAAATTAGAACTTAATCACAACAAGAAGTTTGGAAGGACCACAAACACGTGGAGGTTAAGGACCATCCTGCTAAAAGATGAAAAGGTCAACCAGGAAATTAAGGAAGAATTAAAAAGATTCATGGAAACTAATGAGAATGAAGATACAACCATTCAAAATCTTTGGGATGCAGCAAAAGCAGTCCTGAGGGGGAAATACATCGCAATACAAGCATCCATTCAAAAACTGGAAAGAACTCAAATTCAAAAGCTCACCTTACACATAAAGGAACTAGAGAAAAAGCAACAAATAGACCCCATCCCCAGCAGAAGAAGAGAGTTAATTAAAATTCGAGCAGAACTAAATGATATCGGGACCAAAAGAACTGTGGAACAGATCAACAGAACCAGGAGTTGGTTCTTTGAAAGAATTAATAAGATAGATAAACCATTAGCCAACCTTATTAAAAAGAAGAGAGAGAAGACTCAAATTAATAAAATCATGAATGAGAAAGGAGAGATCACTACCAACACCAAGGAAATACAAACGATTTTAAAAACATATTATGAACAGCTGTACGCCAATAAATTAGGCAATCTAGAAGAAATGGACGCATTCCTGGAAAGCCACAAACTACCAAAACTGGAGCAGGAAGAAATAGAAAACCTGAACAGGCCAATAACCAGGGAGGAAATTGAAGCAGTCATCAAAAACCTCCCAAGACACAAGAGTCCAGGGCCAGATGGCTTCCCAGGGGAATTCTATCAAACGTTTAAAGAAGAAATCATACCTATTCTACTAAAGCTGTTTGGAAAGATAGAAAGAGATGGAGTACTTCCAAATTCGTTCTATGAGGCCAGCATCACCTTAATTCCGAAACCAGACAAAGACCCCACCAAAAAGGAGAATTACAGACCAATATCCCTGATGAACATGGATGCAAAAATTCTCAACAAGATACTAGCCAATAGGATCCAACAACACATTAAGAAAATTATTCACCATGACCAAGTAGGATTTATCCCTGGGACACAAGGCTGGTTCAACACTCGTAAAACAATCAATGTGATTTCATCATATCGGCAAGAGAAAAACCAAGAACCATATGATACTCTCATTAGATGCAGAGAAAGCATTTGACAAAATACAGCACCCATTCCTGATCAAAACCCGTCAGAGTGTTGGGATAGAGGGAACTTTCCTCGACATCTTAAAAGCCATTTACGAAAAGCCCACAGCAAATATCATTCTCAATGGGGAAGCACTGGGAGCCTTTCCCCTAAGATCAGGAACAAGACAGGGATGTCCACTCTCACCACTGTTGTTCAACATAGTTCTGGAAGTCCTCGCCTCAGCAATCAGACAACAAAAAGACATTAAAGGCATTCAAATTGGCAAAGAAGAAGTCAAACTCTCCCTCTTCTCCAATGACATGATACTCTACATAGAAAACCCAAAAGCCTCGACCCCAAGATTGCTAGAACTCATACAGCAATTTGGTAGCGTGGCATGATACAAAATCAATGCTCAGAAATCAATGGCATTTCTATACACTAACAATGAGACTGAAGAAAGAGAAATTAAGGAGTCAATCCCATTTACAATTGCACCCAAAAGCATAAGATACCTAGGAATAAACCTAACCAAAGAGGTAAAAGATCTATACCCTAAAAACTATAGAACACTCTGAAAGAAATTGAGGAAGACACAAAGAGATGGAAAAATATTCCATGCTCATGGATTGGCAGAATTAATATTGTAAAAATGTCAATGTTACCCAGGGCAATTTACACATTTAATGCAATCCCTATCAAAATACCATGGACTTTCTTCAGAGAGTTAGAACAAATTATTTAAGATTTGTGTGGAATCAGAAAAGACCCCGAATAGCCAGGGGAATTTTAAAAAAGAAAACCATAGCTGGGGGCATCACAATGCCAGATTTCAGGTTGTACTACAAAGCTGTGGTCATCAAGACAGTGTGGTACTGGCACAAAAACAGACACATAGATCCATGGAACAGAATAGAGAACCCAGAAGTGGACCCTGAACTTTATGGTCAACTAATATTCGATAAAGGAGGAAAGACTATCCATTGGAAGAAAGACAGTCTCTTCAATAAATGGTGCTGGGAAAATTGGACATCCACATGCAGAAGAATGAAACTGGACCACTCTCTTTCACCATACACAAAGATAAACTCAAAATGGATGAGAGATCTAAATGTGAGACAAGAGTCCATCAAAATCATAGAAGAGAACACAGGCAACACCCTTTTTGAACTCGGCCACAGTAACTTCTTGCAAGATACATCCACGAAGGCAAAAGAAACAAAAGCAAAAATGAACTATTGGGACTTCATCAAGATAAGAAGCTTTTGCACAGCAAAGGATACAGTCAACAAAACTAAAAGACAACCTACAGAATGGGAGAAGATATTTGCAAACGACATATCAGATAAAGGGCTAGTTTCCAAAATCTATAAAGAACTTATTAAACTCAACAGCAAAGAAACAAACAATCCAATCATGAAATGGGCAGAAGACATGAAGAGAAATCTCACAGAGGAAGACATGGACATGGCCAACAAGCACATGAGAAAATGCTCTGCATCACTTGCCATCAGGGAAATACAAATCAAAACCACAATGAGATACCACCTCACACCAGTGAGAATGGGGAAAATTAGCAAAGCAGGAAACCACAAATGTTGGAGAGGATGCGGAGAAAAGGGAACCCTCTTACACTGTTGGTGGGAATGTGAACTGGTGCAGCCACTCTGGAAAACTGTGTGGAGGTTCCTCAAAGAGTTAAAAATAGACCTGCCCTACGACCCAGCAATTGCACTGTTGGGGATTTACCCCAAAGATTCAGATGCAATGAAACGTCGGGACACCTGCACCCCGATGTTTCTATCAGCAATGTCCACAATAGCCAAACTGTGGAAGGAGCCTCGGTGTCCATCGAAAGATGAATGGATAAAGAAGATGTGGTTTATGTATACAATGGAATATTACTCAGCCATTAGAAACGACAAATACCCACCATTTGCTTCAACATGGGTGGAACTGGAGGGTATTATGCTGAGTGAAATAAGTCAATCGGAGAAGGACAAACAGTGTATGTTCTCATTCATTTGGGGAATATAAATAATAGTGAAAGGGAATATCAAGGAAGGGAAAAGAAATGTTGGGAAATATCAGGAAGGGAGACAGAACATAAAGACTCCTAACTCTGGGAAACGAACTAGGGGTGGTGGAAGGGGAGGAGGGCGGGTGTTGGAGGGGAATGGGTGACGGGCACTGAGGTGGACACTTGACGGGATGAGCACTGGGTGTTTTTCTGTATGTTGGTAAATTGACCACCAATAAAAATTAATTAAAAAAATAAAAATAAATAAAATATTAATTATCTTGATTCCTCAGTTTTTTGGCATTGCTCTAAGTTTTGTGTTTAAGGCAAGTGCTTACTTTCCTCACCCTTGTCCTGGCCCTGATCTATCCTTCCTAAATTCTGAGCTATGTTTCCTGAAGTTGGTGGGACTTGCAGGCTCTGTTTGGGTTTTCCCTCCCTGCTCTATTGTCTGAAAATTCTTTCCAGTCAGTTAACTGGGGCAATTATAGAAAATACTTCAGTTGTTTTCCTTCTCTCAGGAATCACTCACATGTTCTACATATGGACCAGTGGTTAAATATCATTGCTTCTTACATATTATCCAGTCATCTAGTTGTTTAAGGGTAATAACGGTCCCTGGGATCCATTATTGCTGGAAGCATAAGTACTTGCAAGAGTTTTGAAGTCTATTTTTATCTCTAGTGTTTGTATCTTTAAAGTTCAGTGACCATGGCAAGCTCCTTAGTCTACTTCAATTTTCACTGGTTTGGAAGAGGGTCATCAAAATTTTTCTAAAAGTATTATAATTCTTTTTTTAAATATTTTATTTATTTATTCATGAGAGACACACAGAGAATGAGAGAGAGAGAGGCAGAGAACATAGGCAGAGGAAGAAGCCGACTCCATGCAGGAAGCCCAATGTGGGACTCGATACCGGGTCTCCAGGATCCTGCCCTGGGCCAAAGGTAGGCACTAAACCACTGAGTCACCCGGGCGTTCCTAAAAGTACTATTTTAAATATATCTTAACATTTTGCTGATGGCCTGGTGACCAATTATTTTGCTGTTTTCAAGCCTAAAAATATTTGGTAACTACTTGTAAGATTGCTATGTCAAGTACACTGAACTGAAGTTATATATAATGTGCAAGTGTGTGTCACATGACTGTTTGTAACAATTCATAATGAAAGATACCAGAAATTGCTAGATTTTGAAATTGTTTCCATTGCACTGATTTGTAGAAGTATATTCTGTCCGCATGAGAGATGCTGGAGATCTAGAAAACTTTTAAGAGATTTAGTTTAGTTTTCTCTTTTGCTATATAAACTTTAAAAGATGTTTTATCTTGGGGCACCTGGGTGGCTGTCTGTTAAGTGTCCAATTCTTGGTTTCAACTCAGGTCATGATCTCATGGTGGTGAGATGAGCCCTAAATGGGGCTCTGCACTCAGCATGGAGTCTGCTTCAGATTCTTTCTCCCTCTCCTCTTGCCCCTCCCTGCTCTGCACTCTTTCTTTCAAAAAAAAAAGGGGGGGTGTTTTATCTTCATTTCCCAGTTGAGGGATAAGGTATAAGTTCCAGAAGCCTGGACTCATCTCAGGGGTGGAAGGTCAGTGGCTCTCAAGCTGTAGATCACTAGGGTAGGATTAGAAGAGGGGGTGGGAATGATGAAGAGGAAGAAGGAAGGTTCACATTCATGGCTATGGGATGGAGACCAGAGAAGCCAGCCACAGTTAGAAGGTCTAGAGTAGAGAGTAGGAGGCCAGAGGTGGCAGCTGTGTATATCCTCAGACCTGAGAATGGATGGAACACCTCGGTGACTCTCCAAGAGGAGGCACTTAGATACTTTGCCCAGAGGGACAGATCATTTTCATTCTGTTGTGATCAGCAGCGTGCACTTGCTAGGAGAGCACGGTAATCATATAACAGAAAATAATTTGTATTCATAAACTATCTCCCTAGAGGTATAAGACATTATTTAGATTAGTTTAGATTAAGAAAATTATCCTCTTCCTTCCCCTTACTGACCAAACGTAGAACAAGTTTTAGCATCTTCTAGTATTGCTGCATCATGTGTTTATTGCAACAAAAATGTGAAAGTGCCACGAGGCAAGGTGTAAGAGGCTCATTCATTCTTAAAATGATTCCATGTTCTCTTCTCCCTGCTGAGGCTGCCAGCCATCTGCCAGTTGTGATGTACTTTATGATATGGACAGAGGAAGCTAGACAAAGATCACCAATTAATTTCCTTCCCAACAAATGACAAAATCTATCATGACGCAGAATTGCTTAAACCAGTGACCACTGGGTCTTGGCTTGGACCACACGGGCTAGTCTCTCCTCTCTGACAACTGCCTAAAACTTGGAATGAACTCAGCACTTCTAACCCTTTGGCCACAGCTGTCTATGTGAGATCTATAAAGAGCGGGTTCCACGGTGGAATGTGGGGTTGGGAAAAGACTGAAGAGCTTCTAATACAAGTCTCCCAACTTACAGATGAGCTAGCCAAGACTCATAGAGGCTATATGACTTGCACTGAACCAGCATAAGTCAAAGATATATTACCGACACATTTATCCAGTTACACTCAGTGATACCTTTCTTACTTGCCTTATCCCGACTATACGGTTTAAGGATTAGTCTGTTTTTACCCAAATGATGAAACCCATTGGCAAATACATGTTTTGGTTTCTTTATAACCAGATTAAATTAAAATTTTAATTTAATGAAAAATCGAATATGAAAAAATTCAAGGAAAAGAGCAGATAATAATTACATTGACAAACACTTGAGTATTGCTAATGTACAAGGCTCTGAGCTAAGTTCTAGGGCTGCCAACTATGGACTACTCTTAGCTCCTGACTTCTTAGGAGAACATTCTCCATTCCTTGCATGTGGGGCCCTATGTCTCAAAGCCAGTAACAGTGCCTCAAATCCTCCTCACACTTAAGAATCTCTTTACCCTTTCCTTCTATCACATCTCTCTGACTGAAGCCATCTCTGCTCTTAAGGGATCTCTTGTGGTGAGGTTGAGACCATCTACAAAACCTCTATATTTTAAGTTCTGTGACTTTATTTACACCTGTTGAGTCCCTATTGCCCTGTAAGGTAACACATCACGGAGTCCTGGGATTGGAGGTTTATCTGCCTACCGCAGATATGAAGTATCACTGGATTCAGAGGAAAATGAGACCACAAGGGCTGGAAGGGTAGGAGGCATTCAGAAATATAAAATATGAGTTGGGTTTTAAGAGATGTATAAGAGGTGATCTTTGTGTTGGGGAGAAAGAAATAAAGCCCATGGTGGGTGGGGGGGTGCTATTCCAGTAAGTAACTAGAATTGCAGGAGTAAGGACACATGGGAAAGCATAAGACATTTATTTGTGGTAAGTGATAATGACTAGAATGATGGATTCATGGAAGCAGTTGATGGGGAGATATGTAAGTGTACAGGCTAAGGTCAGCTGGTGGAGAACCATAAATGTCATACAGAGGAATTTGGGTTCCATGCTACAAGCAACAGGAAGTCATTGTGTTTTGTTTTTTTGTTTCGTCCTTGTGTTTTTATTTTTTATTTATTTTTAAAGATTTTATTTATTTATTCATGAGAGACACAGAAAGAGAGGCAGAGACATAGGCAGAGGCAGAAGCAGGCTCCATGCAGGGAGCCTGATGTGGGACTGGATCCCGGAAATCCAGGATCATGCCCTGAGCCAAAGGCAGACGCTAAACCACCCAGGCGTCCCGTCCTTGTGTTTTTAGTAAAGGAATGAAAAAAAAAAAAGTGATCTTCTGGGAAAATGAATCCGAGTGTACAGGAAAGATAAAAGTGAGCAGAGCAAGAAGGTGGCCAGGTAAATTAGGGAACTGTAGTAATCATCCAGCCGTGCAATTATAAGGGCAAATAGAAAGGAGGGGAAATGGGCAAAAGATCCCAGAAAGGGAGAGACAAATCCTGTGGGATTGGCTAAATGTTACATCTGAAGGAAGGAACTGTGACCTTGGACAAGGGTGTGGGATGGATCTATTAGAAAGAGGAAACTTGAGTCAGCTTAAGCATTAAATGTGATTCCAGCCTGGGGAGAAAAGTTCTGTCCTAATAGGGAATGGTTGGGATCTGCATCCTGCTCAGCCTTCTTGCCCCACCATCTTTCTACTCAGGGTAAGAAATGGACTCCCCCCAAAGCAGATACCCTGCTGGAGTCTCCCTGACTTCAAAAGCCTCATCTCCAAGCACACAAGAACAGACACACTTTTTCTCTCCTGAAAATTCCCTTTTAATATTTGGAGTTATTTTCCAAACAGTGGTTTAATTAGTGTTTTTAATTTTTGCACTTAATGAAAAATTTACAGCTCCATGGTTGCTGTAAGGATTCTGTGTGCTGGTGATGGTGTTTTCTCTTTTTATCTCTCCCTGTTTTTTGTTGTTTTTTTTTTAATGCAAGATTTTTATAGTCTCAAAATTTTCTGAACTTTAATCTTTGGGGGCATCTCTGCATCTCAGAATTGAGGTATATAATAATAATAATTCTCCAACTGTACAAGACGATGGATTAAGAGATCACTCTTGAAGGCACTTCTTAATAAACATTCTTTGGCAGGCCTGAGATTTACAGGGGGCCATCATCAAAGCTGCCATGTAAATGGGGACATATTGACAACTTTTCCCCTTAAGGCAGAGCAAAAAGGATTTATATGCTCCAACCACAGCTCCCTTGGGACCTCAACAAGGGACTTATTTTGTTTCTCTTTTAATAGCTCCTCTTGGGTACTTTATGGACCAGTTCTCTCATCTCAAGTGTCTGATCCCAAGACATAAATTAATTTTAGATGCACCTTTTATCCATCTTGTCTGCTAAGGCAATATTCACTATTTGTTTTGGTTGCCATGGAGATAATTGACTTCCTGCCGTGGCAGGAGTCTTGTTTGCGGGTATTAAAGGGGTTTGGGTCCAGGGATTCTTTAATTTTCACACAGTAAGGAAAGCCATTTCATCAATGGAGCATTTGTATACATCTCCCACTTATAATTGGAATGATTTTTTTTTATCAACTTGCTAAATTTCTCTTTTTATTTTCCATCACTTCCTTTTTTAAGGTTTAACCTCACTCTCCAAGGTGCTGACTAAAACCACAGCAAAGGGCAAACAGTCCATTTATTACTGTTTCGTAGGATGGCTGGACACAGCCTCCCAGTAGAATATTATCTGAAAAAACAGCTGAAGAATCTGAGAAAATGGTGGATTATAGAACCCTATTCAGGTGGAGGAAGAGGCTACATTTTATCAGGGCAAGAAACACTTTGAATACCAATTCATAAAATCAATCTCCCAGTGACCAACTCCGGCTGCTAAAGATTGGGTCCCTCTGGAGTTTATGCACCAGTTCTGATATTTACAAAGGCGATTGTTGGATTTTGCTATAAACTGTTAGAACAGACAAACTGAAAGCCCTTTTCAAGTATAATGAGAAAAATTAGGAACAAAATAGCAGTTTAAAAAACACTCTCTTTAAGGTATATAAGTAATACAATGATAAAATACAATACTTTATATACATTCCCTCGTACCTTCTACATTTTGATTACTATGACAGAAAATTTCCATAACAAATTATATAAAGATCTTTCAAGACATTTTAAAACATAACCAGCAGAAACATGTCGTATTTATGGTACTCAACAAATTTGATTTTTGAGAATCGTATGAATTATAATATATCTACACATATATTTGCAACACCAAAAAATCCCATAGCAACTATCCACAGGGCTAATACTTTGGCTAAAATAATTTTTTGTGTAGTTCAAAAGAAAAAAAATTAAATCAATGATCAGAATGAGAATCCTTAAGAGCAATAATAGTGAACAAAACTCTAAGAATCTACTTCAGTTCTTTTAAGTGCACAGCACAAAATCAATTTGCAATGACCCTGAGAATCAGCCTTCCTCACCACATGACAACAAAAGAAATGGGGGATGAAAACAAATTAAAGAAGGTTCTTAAAAGTCTTTTTTGCTTTCCAAAGACTTCAGGGTATCTTTGAGCTATGAAACTTTTAAAGGCAGCTCTTTGAATGTTTATCAATATCGTTATATATTCCTACAGTGATGGCTTTTAGGCTGACCCTGACGTTCATGATTCACTTTCTGATTCCTCTTTCATTCTCTTTATTTGTTTTTTCCACAAACGTTTTCTGATGGCATATCATGAACATAGCACGGGACAAAGCAATGGAGGGAAGGAAAGAAAAATAATTGATCTAATCAGACATGCACCAGGCAAGTATAACACACAGTGGATATTGTATGTATGTATCCAGAAAAGAAAAAGAAATGCCAAGGGAATCCAAAATGAAGGAGATAATTCCACTAAACACTTCCCATACATTAGCTCATTTAACATGGCCAATACCAAAAAATAGTATTAGTATTGGCCAGTGTTGGGCCAGTACTAGGGCCTAGTAATACTTGTGGTTCAGGAATGAGGAAGTTGTACTGTAAAGAGGAGTTGTTGAAGAAAGCCTGGGTGGCTCAGTGGCTGAGTGCCTTTGGCTCAGGGTGTAATCCCAGAGTCCTGAGGTCGAGTCCCACATTGGGCCCCGAGCATGGAGCCTACTTCTCCTCCCTCTGCCTATGTCTCTGCCTCTCTCGCTCTGTGTCTCTCATGAATAAATAAATAAAATCTTAAAAAAATAAAATAAAAAGGAGTTGGTGATGTAGAATAGGGAATGGATTTGATCCCAGATCTCTTTGATCCCTACTCAAGCACTAAACTACTGACTTCTAGTACTTCCTTGTTCGACTATCACAGTTGGCTTCGATGATGATATTTCAGCTGGAGCAGGAAGGATTTTTAACATGCGTATGAAGGGAAAAGCCACTCCAAAGAAATGTGGAGTCCAGTGTGTGTGATATAAATAATAGCTAAGTCTTTTCACAGCACTCACTTGGCATCTGGCACTATTCTAAGTGCTTCCTACATATTAACTTTTTTATCTTCACAAAGATATCCTCATTCTCCAGTGAGAAGAGGTACTATCATCATTCCCACTGTATAAGGGAAGAAACATAGAGATCAAGTAACTTGCCCAAAGTCAAAGCAGCTTGTCAATGGCAAGAACTGCCCAAAGTTTCAGGCAATCTAACGCCTGTACTTGCCTGTCTCCCTGGACACTGCATATGAAATGCAGAGGGCTAGGGCAGGACCAGGTAACTGGCACCTGACACTGAAGGCTGGAAAAGTAGCTTGCAGCTTGTGGCCAGGCTGAGAAGGGCCCTCAATTGCCTTCTCTAGGCTTTAGGGAACCACTTTTCTTTCCTTTTCTTTTCCTTCCCTCTCTCTTTTATTATTTTATTTTATTTTATTATTTATTTTATTTTATTTTTTGAGTTGGGATAAGCTAAGCTCAGCTTTGGTGCTTTAGAAAGATAACTCTGGAGCAAAGCAGAGCATGGATTGGAGGCGATAAAAATTGGAGGTATTTTCTTTCAGTAAAAACATATTTACAAGTAACCCTCCACACACTTACATATAACACACAAAACTTACACATACACACTACAAATAAGCATCCAAACACCACATACTCTAAACACACATGAAAACATAAACCAGGGATCCCTGGGTGGCACAGCGGTTTGGCGCCTGCCTTTGGCCCAGGGCGCGATCCTGGAGACCCGGGATCGAATCCCACATCAGGCTCCCGGTGCATGGAGCCTGCTTCTCCCTCTGCCTGTGTCTCTGCCTCTCTCTCTATCTCTCTGTGACTATCATAAATAAATAAAAATTTAAAAAAAAATAAAAAAATAAAAGAAAACATAAACCACACACATACACATACACCTACACACATATACACATCTTTAAAAATCTTTAAAAAAATAAAACACATATGCCACACATACACATTCACACATATATCATACACATCATTCTCCACACACATGTATACTACATACACATACACTCAAACATGCCACACCTGTATACGTATCCCTGCATATACACCACATATAGGTACCACACACACATTCACAACACATACATTGACACACACTCCCATAAATTCTCAAAAAAAAAAAAAAAAATCCTCACATTTATCCCCTGGCCTCAATCCTGAGGTAATTGAGCTCCATAAGGCAATGCTCACTAAGATTTCTTTACCTTCTTTATTTTCTATCTCTTTGAACAGACGGGACATTGTCAGGAATCCTGAGCCGACAGCAAAGGAATAGTGCAAATCTCCCTTACATTCCATTTCTAATGACCTGACATTAGAAACATTTCTCATTCTCCAGATTAATTTGGATCTTTCTGAAGCTCAGTAAGTGTGCCAGGAGGGCTATCTCAGAAGGCCTAAAAAGGGGCCTTGGGCAGCATTGTCTTTGGCGACTACAGATGATGTCCTGATCGCTTATGTCTTAAATTAAGAAAAACCAATAAATTTTGGTTTCCAGCTTCATCTCGTTTCCTGTTTAGAAATTGCCTATGTTAAGCCTGGACAACATCAGTGTACACATCAGGACAGTGACTGCAGCCTGCCAGGGAATCCCACAGAGCTATGTGTGGACTTAATTATACAATTGCCTTTTTGCCTAATTTTCTACATTTTTTTTTGTATTAGAAACACACAAGTATAACAGACATCATTTATACGAATAATATATCCGTATTTAAAGAAAATAAAAACATTTATTCTTTAGTCAGGATATCGGCCACCTAGATGGTAAATTACATTTGCACTGAGGTTCATACTTGTAAATATTTTTTAAGCCTTCAGGATATTCTGGAAAGGAAAACAACATTTATGAGCACATATGATTTGAGTTTCACTTAGGGACCATGAAAAATACATCCTTTAGAATGCACATAGGGCGTTTACAGGAAATGTGGTCCATGAGATACGGACCTTCTGTTTGGTCCGAGCAGAGGATCACATTTTCATATTTTAAGGTCAAATTACATCAGTTTCTTTCCAGTGGAAGAGGAAAGAAAGAAAGAAAGAAAGAAAGAAAGAAAGAAAGAAAGAAAAGAAAAGAAAGAAAAAGAAAGAAAGAAGAGAAAGAAAGAAAGAAAGAAAGAAAGAAAGAAAGAAAGAAAGAAAGAAAGAAAGAAAGAAAGAAAGAAAGAAAGAAAGAAAGAAAGAAAGAAAGAAAGAAAGAAAGAAAGAAAGAAAAGCAGGGAGGGGAAAAGTATCATACCAGAATGTTAATATCTTTAAAACCTCTGAGACTCAATATTGTGATCTCTCAGGATAATTTACTGGGGTGAGACTGATGAGCTGTAGCAGCTGTAAATACTCAGTGTTGTGCTTAGGAAAGAAAAAATTTCCAAGATAAACCATTAGCAGGGAAAATTTAATCTAGCATCCTCTATTTTGAGAACGTATGTTTAGGGTGGAAGAAAAAAAAAACTCTCCTTTGTAAAAACATAGAGTTTTCATCTTTATTTTAAGTGTGGATAATTCAAATAGTTGTGAAAATTTAGGATCTTGACCAATATGGGACGATTTAAAATCATTTCATTGAAAGGAACAACCAAAGCGATTTCCTTTCGTTTCTTCCCTCTCCTTCCTCCCCTGTTATTGTGCAGTATTGTTATGTCTACAGAACTATCTGCAAAATATATTCAATAAGCATTGACTGAGCCCCCACTCTGCTGGTGCAGAATGAGACATAAAACTGCAGGAAATCCCATATTTGCCCTCAATGTGCCTGAAGTCCAGCAGGAGCAAGAAGATACTATGGGACTACCTAAAAACAAAAGCAGTTACGAGGAGTGGGATGGTGCAAACTGCTTTAGGAACACAGAACTGGAGTTGAGAATCATCAGGCTGCAAGCTCCAGAAGACATATGCATAATTCCAACGATGGGAGATGAAATTCCCATTTCAGGGACATAAAGTTGAAGTCCGTTGAGGGACATTTTGGCTGCAGTGGCAGATGTTTGAAACCCTGTGCTAGAAATAGGGAGAGTTAATGACTACAGGTGGTTATCGTACCAAAATGACAAACAACAATAACAAAAAATCCATAAAAACCTGAGTGGCTCCTGCTAGATGTGCTGGCATATTTTCAAATACTAAAAAAGGTTGCTCATAAATTATCTTTCAAGTTGATTTCCTTTTTCTCTGTATGCTAGTGAAATGCTTTAATGAACATATACCCACCTCAGTGGAATTGGGAGTTAGTACTGTTTGAGAAAACAGGGGAGCTTGTAGCTCAAGGACATACTAACTGTTCCTGCCCAAGCAATACAGCCAAGGATTCACAAATCCACTGTGGGTTTGGGACAACCTTAGCGATTATCAAAGGTTTTGGGGTGGTTTTGGTTTGTTTCATTTGTTTGTTTGTGTTTTGGTCACTGGGATGTTGCCCAAGTGGGATTTTATGGAAGACTCTGTATCAGAGTTCTTAAGCCTCTTTCTGAGCATTTGCACATATACTTTCTTCTCTTGGCACCTGCAACCCAAATTTCCTGCATAGAATCACATCCATATCTGTAATATGGAAGAGTCAAATTGGATCAGAGGCATAACCTCACTGCCTGAACCTATGAGGAAGGGCTCCACTGTTAATATTTCTGCTGAAATCTGAGCAACCTAGAGCCTGTAGGCTAAGTAAATACATCATTGAATTTGCCAGCCTACAGGGAAAATAGCAATCTCTGTTATTTGCTGACCACCTACCATGTTCCAGAACTTTATATACATTTTTTTCTCTAAATAATAATCCTGTAGGGTTAACAATTTTTATTCTTTTTCATAGGCTTCAAAAGACTAGATAATTTGCCCAAGGCCATATGTACAAGTGATAAGACTTTCTGCTCCCAGACCACTGCTCTTCTCTGTTCTAGGGTTAGAAATAAAACTTAAAAATTATATTTTAAATTGAATTAAAAATTATAAAATTATATTTTAAGCAACATAAAAATATGATGATCAGTTAGGTATAACTATATGGAACCAGCTCTGGGAGAAACTAAACAAAACCCTTGGGCAGCCCCGACCATGCTCTTCTAGGTGAGGAGAGATTGAAGAAGGGGTTCAGCCTGGGACACCATAACCTTATCCAAATAATAGAAGAGCCTGCCCCCAGGGACCAGTATCATGGAGCATTGCTCACTCTTCCATGAGACTGTAGGCTCACAGGCATGAAAAACAATCACTCATCTACTCACACATAGTGCCTAAGTGTACTGGATGAAAATCTGAACATAAGCAGATTACAAACCCATGACTTTTCCCTATGCACAGTTCATCAAAAACCAGAGATTTCAGATAAAACAAGAACATTTACAATTGCTGTGCCATCCTTTAGGAAATGTTACTTATTCAAAAATTACTGAAATCTCATAGACTTGAAATGCGCCGACACCAAGGTATGGGGATGAATGGAAAAGAAAGATGAAAAGATCTGTCTTACTCTCCTACTACTTGTAACTTCAAATGACCCACATCTTAGATTAGGCAGATTTCTCAGCAACTCCTATGCAATACCTTTTCTTTCTTTTTTTTTAATCTTGCAAAAATAATCTCATTTATTGAACCTGATGCTTTGCTGACAAAATACATACAAATCAAACCCAAAAATCATCCATGAAGACAGGCAACACTCTTTCATTCCTTCTTTTTTGTTTTTCCCTTGCAGTGGTCTTTGTAGAGTGGTTGTGTTCAGAGTAAGATAGGTGTTGAAGTTTACTTGGAATGGAGTGAGGTGAGGAGGCAGTTATTTGTTTCAATTACTCATTTCATAACTACCTGAGTGTCAGCGTTGTACACTCTGGGCAAACTGTGAAGCAAAATCATCAGCACTGACTCCCCTTGTAGAACTCATATTCTAGTAAGAGGAAAGATGACAAAAAAAGGGTAAATTAATAATATATATTGAGTATTTAACAGTAAATGCGGAGGAGAAAAATTAGAGAAAAGAAATGTCTGGTGGTGCCATTTTAAATGAAGTGATTATTTAATGTGGGAGCACATGGGATCCATGCAAAGACTTCAAATGTGTGGAAATATCCTCACCCTGGTAGAGTAGACTTAGTTCGTTGGTGTTTTCATTTCTTGGGGCTGCTATAATAAAGTGCCACAAACCAGGTGCCTTTAAAAACAGAAATGCATTGGCTCACACCTCCGGAGGCTGGGAAATCTGAAATCAAGGTGTCTACAGGGTTGATTCCCCCTAACAGCTATGAGAGCTTGTTCTGTGCCTCTCGCCTTGCTTCTGGTAGCCTCAGGACTTCTTTGGCTTGTTGGTAGCATTCTCCCTGTGTCTTCATGCCATCTTACCTCTGTGCATGTCTGTCTCTATGTCCAAATTTCCCCCTTTCTAGAATGGCACCAGTCATATTGGATTAGGGTCCCCTTAAGCAGCCTCATCTTAACTTGATCATTATAAAATTCCTATTTCCCAATAAGATCACATTTATAGGTACTGGGGTTTAGAACTTCAAAACCTTTTTCGGTGGGGGATATGATTCATAACCTATAACCCATAAGAAATGCTCTAAAAAATTAAAATTAAAAGTCCTGACAACACCACTTGGAGGGAGGAATCTTTAAAGGGGTTGATCAATTTCATCAGGGAATGCTGATGATGCCTACTTCTATATTTAATAAAGGCTAATTTCAGCTCTTCAAACATTTCTAATGAATTATTTAATGTAAGCTGGCAAAAATATACCTATCGAACATAGATGTTGTCTTCGTTGTTATTGGATTTGGCTATAGCATAAGAAAGGAATTAGAGATCTCTCAGGGACCAGAGCAGCAGGAAATTGGACAGGCAAAGGTCTCCTCAGCACCCCCACAGCAACTCTGCACACATTGGGCTTAATCCCTGTGCTGGTAGCAGCCCGACATTGCCTCCCCGGTTCCTTAATAAGCATATTCTCTTTTCACAAAGGGTAGAAAATATTATCAAGCTAAATTTTTCCCTCTGCCAACAAGTTAGGGATAATGTGCACCATGTGGATCAAGCTGATCACATAAATTAAGGCTTTAAAGCACAATATCTGAGCGTTTCCCAACTGAACATTGCTTTTCCGTATAAATTAAAAATGTCTAAGGGGGGGGGTTATTAGAAGGAGACTATCAAAGCTTTTTATGAACATGCTTTCTCTTTTGATCTATATAATTTTCAAAAAGTGTTAGACATATCATGATTTCTAGCACAACTGGAATTTTAAATCTAAGAATCAGAAGGAAAAAATGCAAATAGAAAAGACATGATTTTGAAGCCATGTCTATTTTGCCGCAATTAGTCATTAAGCAGAGGAAATGAATTTCAGTGAAAAGCTTGGGTTATCTAACACTTTATCAACCAGAAAGCACCAGAAAAAAAGCATTTTTACACCCCCTCCCCCAACACAAATCTTCAATCTATTAACCACAGGACTACGAGAAGGTTGTTATTTGCTTTCTTACTGGTTTGGGGAGAAGAGAGAAAATTACATCTTTGCATCAGTGAGCTTTTTCAAACAATGGTGATTTACATGTCAATCTCTCGATTATTAAATATTATCTATGTGATTTTCAACCACATCCAATAGAAAAAAATAATTTTAATGGCAGATGATATTTTAAAAATACTAACTACTTTGAATTTATATAAAGGCTTGGAGAAGATCAAAGTCCTTTCAAGGTATATATACTTGTGGATCACTGAGCCAGAACACATCTGAAGTGGTCATTTATTTCTGAGCCCTCTCTTCAAGCATGTCAATATTAAAATATCAAATATTGGGAGACTTTGCAGGTTCTACTCTTAAAGAACTCAATCCATGTGAGACAAAGTTAATAGTGCCCCCTGGGTTTGGGAGATTGCCAAATAGTAAATATAGCGTTCGTGATGTGTCCAGTTTAGTGACCATGAGAGATATTAGAATAATTTAAGCACCTCTCCTTGTCAGAATGGGAACTAAGGAGAGGTATGGTTCTTTTCTTTTGAAGGGTTAGTCCATCAGGTTACTGAACCACAGAATATTCAAAAGATATGAGGGGAAGTATATTGGCTTGCTAGAACTGCCATACCAAAATACCGCAGGCTGAGTGGCTTAAACAAGAAAAACTTATTTTCTTATGGTTCTGGAGGCTGGAAGTCCAAGATCACGGTGCCAGCAGGGTTGGTTTCCTCTGAGGGCTGTAAGAGAACAATCTGTTCCAAGCATCTCCCCTTGGCTTGCAGATGGCCACCTTCCCACCGTGTCCTCACATGGTCTTTGGTGCACTCACCCCCCACTGTCTCTCTCCCTCTGTGTGTGTGTGGCCTAATCTCTTTGTTTTACAAGGACACCAGTTGGATTGAACAGGGCACACTCTAACACCCTCATTTTATCTTAATTACCTCTTTAAAGGCTCTTTCTCCAAATATAGTCACAATCTGAGGTACTGGGAGTTAAGATTTCGCCATATGAATTATGATGGCGCGGGGAGTAATTCTGCTGTAACAGCAAGCAAGGTGGGAATCATTTGTTAGTCCCAGGGATCATGGCTCCCCTGTTTATTAAGTTTTCAGATTCTTCCTGCTTGAAGGATGACTGTAGATGGCATCTTATTCAACTGTCCAAGCTACAACACTATGATCTGCCTGAATGAAGGAGGAATTAGCAAAACACAGACTGCAAAGGCCATGTTACCTTCTTCAGTACCTGAAGGTTGCCAGCATCCCTCTTCTGCTCTTGAAATAAAGATGGGATGACTATATATATCAACACAGTGGGGGTTATGGGAGTCAAAACTTTAGAAATCTCAAACTAGAATATGGGATCTACCGTTGGATTTCAAAGCCCTGACTGGCACAGTGCTTGGTACAGTTAGGAGCGACCTGAGTAGCGTATCTTTAAGCAGACTGGCCACCATCACACTCCTCCTTGTTTATATCTCTCACCAGACAGTGACAGCCTATAAGAACAGAGATTTAGCAAATGCACTAGATTTTCCCAGCTCCTGGCATGGTCATAGATACATAGCAATCACCTAGTTACAACCTAGGTAGAACCTGCCAAATGAGTGAACATTCCCTCTCCTTTAGGGCTGCTCTAGAGCTAGCACAGGTGTAGGTGAGGCAAGTTATGTGCTTCCCAAATTACTGCCTTTGGCTTTTCTGAGTAATTGGATTCAGACTTTCTGCCCATTCTAGCTGGAAGAAAGGCAGTTTGATTTTGTGAGAAATCACAGATATTTCACTTTTTCTCCCATTGCTCCTCACAGTCTAGTTGCCACACTCTTAGCTAGATAAAGGAGACAACTCTAAACACGATTGACTCTATTGAGTTAATTTGCTTGTTTTGAGTAATCTGAATCCCAATCACAGGAAGGCCCTCATTAGAGGGCAGCTGGCAGTAAGGGTACGTGTGTTTTTTATATTTTACATGGTACAGGTAATTTTTATTTCTTCTAATTAAACATCTGACATTACCCATTTTGATAAATTTCTCAGGAAAAGTGACCCAAAGTACCCTCCTAATTGGTGGGTGATCATGTGCTCACTTACACTGTGAGACCTTGATGAGACTGTGTCCATGCGCGTTTTTACTGTCGTCTACGCAAATGTAAAGTCTGTGCACATGCGAGGACCCATTTCCTAGTGGAAGGACGCCTCTACTTCCCTTGTTTGCCTAGATTCCCAGGAAAGAAGCACGGAACAGGTGTTAGAGACATCTCCCAACTACAAGAAGGATCCCAGTATCAGCACTGATCCTTGACTTTCTCTCTTCTCCAGCTTCCCGGAAATGAAGGTCATTGCCCTTTGCTAGGAGACCAAGGGCCCCCGACCTGCAGGGTAGCAGGGAAGAGAAGGCGGAGCAAGCAGCAAAATGAAAAGATTGGATGCTGTTTCCAAAAGTTTCACTCTCGTTCCCAGATTATAGATTGTCTAAAAGAAAAATTTAGCTCAATCAAAACATTCGTTCAGCTCTATGAAGCTGCAGATGTTATAAACTGTCTCTTTCCTAAAGAGCACCAAACCTTGAATTTTTCCTGCTAGAGAGGAGCTGATCTTCACGGGTACCTGTGCATCACTAGTCATTAAGAAGGAAGGTAAATGCTGTCCTCTCCTCATAAAACACATTTTTTGCCTTTCCCTCTCCTCTTCCACTGAACTCACTATGTTTACAAGTATAAGCTATGACTCTGGAGATGGAAAATCTGATACCGTCAGCACAAGTTAAACAAAATGAAAAGGGAAAAAAACCTACACCCATCTGGACTTCCATATGCTCTGTAGCCAAGAGGCTAATATAATTCCTTGAATGTTGGTTATAAAGCAATGTGATATGGGTAACTGCTATGCACTGAGCTTATTTAGACAAGTGTTCTTTCTACTCAATAAACCTTTGAAAGGATTAAAGTACAATCACTCCCAATTATCTGCCCATAAGTTCTCCCCTTCCTATGAGTTCTGACCATACCCTACAACTCGTCCCTGTTTTTATCCCAGTCTGATTCCCTGACCACTGGGCCAAGTGGCAGAGTATAACAAGGACACATGACATTCAGGGAGTATTGAGAGGTTTGATTTGATAGGGGTGCTGGGTGCGTGGCTGGGTAGGGCCCTGCTGAGAGAGAGCTGCCTAGAGATAGGGGCCAGGCTGTGAAAGGCCTTCCATGCTACAGTCAGGATTTTCTCTCTGAGCATCAGGAAACAGTTGGAGTAACTTGCTGATTTTTGTTTAAAGAAATAATTCTGGTGACAGTGTGGACAACGTAAGTGAGAAGAGAAAAAAAGATGAGGGGATGGCTAATACGGTGAGATCATCACGGTCCAGCAGAAAAATGCTGGAGGCCAAACGAAGGCCACCCCAAGGAGGGGTGAAGAGGAAGGAACGGGTTCACTTTTGCACTTTTGTGGTCAGATTTAGACACCAGGAAAGCTTCCTCCCTGCACTTCAAAAAATCAATTCAAAAGGAAACTCTCTGAGGAATCCTCAGGATTTTTGCCACGCTTTTTCTAAAAAAAAAATATTTTATTTATTTATTCATGAAAGACACACAGAGAGAGGCAGAGACATAGGCAGAGGGAGAAGCAGGCTCCATTCAGGGAGCCTGATGTGGGACTTGATTCCAGGACCCCAGGATAACGACTTGACCCTAGAGCAAACGCTCAACCGTTGAGCCACCCAGGTGTCTCTTTGCTGTCCTAATATATAAAAAGCTATATTAAGGAGACTTTTAGTGTGTTTGTTGCAGATTATTGTAAGAAGGGAGGAGGGGTCTTAAAATTACACACATTACTTCTTTCTTTTTCTAATGGGAACAACCCTCATGATACTCTAATTTCTCAGTTTCACATCTAAGTTGCCTCCATATTATTTTGAGTGGTCATAGTTTTCCATATCCGAGTGTTTTCTTTTGCACTGAATATAAAAATGTCCTTGATTTTTGTTCCTTTTAATTTTTTTCCTAATGACGCCTCAGATTTCCACCTCTGAAAGCTCCAGTAACAGCCTTGACCACTGGCCCTTTAGTACACTTCATAAAGAAATTAAAACTAAATGGATTTCAACAATCTAGTTTAAATGTTTCTAAGTCCTCTTTTATAGACATTTTTTAAAGCTGGGGACCACACAATGGTCTTCGTGCCAATTACTTTTAAAAAAAAGAAAGGGAAGGGGAGATTTTGCAAGATATTTTTTTCTCAAAACTTAGCCTCTGTGCTCCAGTGGAGTCAAAACTGTTGTTACATGAAAGAACCAAAAAGACCCATGATGCAGCATGTGGTATTAGTAAATGAATACTATCATAATATAATTTGCAAAGATTGCGCCATGCTACCTAAAACTCTCCATTGTTCTACGTTAGGAATAATTGTGTGTTCCAAAGATTTTCACATGTTAGAAGGGATGGGCCAGCTCAGGTGAACATGGTTTTGTGGGTCAGCAGGTTCAAGGTCACACTTCTCAAGCCATTTCAGAAGAGCCCCAGGGTGTGATGTGAATTAGATAACCACTGCCCTCAGCAGAGCCAGGCCGGCTGATGCTTAGGGACCCACAGCTCAGGACACCCGAGAGTCTGAATCTCAGACGTTAGAGGTAAGTGGATAGTGGATTGTGAAGCATGTTTTAAAAGAATTAACAGTTCCAAATGGCTGGAGGGAAGTCACCTATCATTCTCCCTGAGGCTTCTTGGGAAGGCTGGACACGAATTCGCTTCATCAGAGAGGCAGATGTTTTTGATTTCGAGTTGTTTCTTCTTTGTTATGAAAATGAACATGGGTTAAAAGAGAACTGCGTTTTGGGGGGCCACGTTCTGGAGCACGCATCCTACTTGTGTGGGAGAGACAGCATCAGGAGCCCTCACCTGTTCTCACGATGGGCTATGCAGAGAGACAAGCTCTCAGGAAGTAAACAAGCTTGTCAGTTCACTAAGAAAGCAGCAGACCAGCTGTCACTCTATTACACAACACTTAGTTTTTAATTTTATCCCGAAGACATGAAAACAGGCATCCAATACCACCTCTCATTTTTCTTAAGTAACACAATGGAACTGAGATTCTCCAAGTCACAGAGAAAAAAAATGTAATCAGAGTAACTGAAATAGGGAGCAAAAATAATAATAATAATAAGGGAAAAGTATGCCACAGCCGGCTCACTCAGAGCCAGGTTTTCAATGGGCCTTCTTAATTGTGTCTGCAGTCTTTAACGGCAGCCTCCATGCTCACCAGTATAAGCCCACATTTCAAAAGCAAATTGGATACCTGCATGAACAAGCAGGCAGTTAGGCAGCTAATTACTGTTTGCAATTCAATTACCTAATTACTGTGGGCAAGTGTAGGGTGTTTGTGCAAGCAAACAGTCCCACCCACAAATATTGCAGATTTGATTAAGAAGGCTTAGGTGCAAAGATCCATGTTCACGGCTAGTGTATAATAGGCTCAATAATTTTCCCCCTGGGCCCAGGAAGGTCCTGGTTAAACACTCTTCTAGAAATGGAGTGGGGAAAGGCCTGCCTAAGCAGACCTCAGAGGCGTCTCCCCAAGTCAGGCCGAGGCTAAGCCGCAACCTTGCTACTCAAAATATGGTCTGCAAATCAGCAGCTTTGGCATCTTCTGGGGAGCATGTCTTAAAGGCGGAATCTTGAGCCCCATCTCAGACGTACTGAATTAGAATCTACGTCATAACAAGATGCCCAGGTGGTTCATATGACCCTTCATATTTGAGAAGACCTCTCTAGATGGCTGCTCAAGACACAAGACCATCCTTGGCTCCAAGTTCCACAGAGCTAGGTCTGTGTGAGGGTTGTCCTTGAAAGTTAAAATGATAGTAAGGCAGGTAGAAAGGAGACAACCAATGATTATTCAGCCATAATGAGCAAGCTTGATGCTTCAAGAGAAATTCTAAAAAGGCAATCCTTCAGAAATAAATTCTAAAAATGCCAATGCCAAAGGTACTCAGCATCTGCCCTAGGAGAGAGCAAAGATGATGTGGCTGGTCACCTCCCCAAAGACTCCACAGGTAAAGGCTTCCACACACCATCCCACGGATGTTCTCTACTCATCTAGGATCCATTTGACTGGTGATATTTGTCTTCATCTACATGAAGGGACTACGTTTGGCAGCAAAATCATTCTGTGAATGTCCTCAACCAGGACTTGGGAGTCCAATTAATCAGCAAGATCTGTTTCCACTGAAGAATAATATAAGAGTGTGGATATTGTGTGTTCTCTGCCAATCTCTACAGACAGACCACACTGATGCATTTACCCAAACATTACTGACAGAATGGCTGTGCGGCCTCAGGGAGAGGTATTTTCTACTCCCAAATAGACTGCTTCAACCACCTCATCAATCTCGCTCACTTTGCATGGTGCTGGAACCTGAGAGCAGTGCCATTTTAAGCAAAATTGTGTAGTTTGTCTTCATGATATAGAGGAAAGGCACTGTGCAGGAATCAGGGACCTGACCCCACCGCTAACCAGCTGTATGACCTTGGGCAAGACACTTATGGCTCAGTCTCCTCATCCGTAAAATGAGGGGATTGAATTGGCTGCTTTCCTAATTCCCTTCCAGTCCCTACAATAATTTGTCAACATCCCGTCCATACTGGGGCTCACAGCTTCCAAGTCCATCTCTAGCTGGTGAGATACCCCCATATAGCATATTACACTTTCTGATTCCAGGTAATTCCCAAGTGTGGGACTCCTCTGCTATCTCCTACCTATACTTTCCTACTATGACTCTCATCCAGTTCAAAGCTTCTTCAGCTATTTAATTGGCAACCTTCCAAAAAGCTGTACTCTAAAGCATTAGCCACTGATCTAGATGTACTAACTCTCTCATGGAGTATTTGGTTTTGAATGGAGGACTCTTGCTTAGCATAGAGAATACAATTCTTAATGGTGAGATTTTAAGCATGTTTCCCTAATAAGAAAGCTATGGAATTTCTATAAACAGCCAAAGCACTGACAAGAGATTATCTCACTTGTCCAAGGAGATGCTCCCAGGGTTAGAACTAATATTTCTTGAATCTCAACACTATAATAATTACTATTATAATTATTATAAAGGCAACTACATTTTGAGGTAAGTGGTAGTGACTAATCAGCATGATTATTAACTTCGTCTCCCAAAAGGTCAAGAGCAGACTAGATCTTAGGGAATGGATGTCATTTCAAGACTTCTTCTATAAAGGAAAAGAGAAAGCATCTTTCATAATAATGCTCTATCGTTGTTGTCCAAGCTAAAGTTAGTGGGCTTTTAAAATCAATCATTCAACAACCCAAAAGGGAAAGGCAATATTGCTGAGAGTACAGAGATTGTTACAGGAAATGAAGGACCATGAAATGGAAGAGGATGCATATAAAATGTCAGGGGCTCTGACATTGTCACTTCTTGGGGTCAACAACTTTACCTCTTCAGCTGGGATTACACTAGGTTTCTCATTGTCTTAAAATATTTCTTTTTAAATGTGATAGGTGAGAATAACGAATCAAACCTAAAATTAATCTTATTAGAAATAAATGAAAGATCTGATGTGTGGATCCGTATGAACAACTATATGAGAACAGGATGGAATGAAGACATTGCTTAGCAGCTATATGATTTAAAAAAAAAAATCACTGATCAGTGAAGTCTCATATGACCTTAAAAGGGTTTCTTTGAGTTCAAACAGCATTAATATATGTTCTTTTAAAATAGATTAAGGAAAATTATAGTCCTGTTCTGCTTTGTTAGATCACGTCCAGGGTGGTGCATTCCTGTTTTGATACCACATTTAAGAAGCATGTGGACTGTGGGGTGAAAAGACTCTGAACTTTGTCATAAGAGGAATGATAGAAGGACACTAAATGTTTAGTCTGAGTAGGAGAAAAAGGCTCCACATCACCTGATGGATATACTCGAAGGGCTGTTGTCTTCATGAGGGTTTGGCACTATCCTTTGAAGTGCCAGTGAGCAGAGCCAGGGCCAGTGGAAGGAGGTTCAGTAGAGACCCCAGGTATTCAGGGGCATTCCAAGGCAGAATGAGTGACCTCAAAAGGTCACTTGTCAGAGTAGTTCAAGCCCTTCTGTTTGTTCTTCTTTGGAAAGGATCCAAGCATTCAATGAATGGATGAACAAGGTGACTCTTTTACTATTCCTTTGCAACCAAGAACCTATGAAATGGAGAGAGAAACTGGACCAAAATAAAAAACAGAGATGAGCAAATGCCAGGTGTTTATTACTACTTTAAAACAAACCATCCCTTAGAGAATAGCAATAAATCATTCATTTTCACATGAAGATATTTTTAGTCTATTTTGCTAACATACATAGAAAGCGCTTCTACAGAATTAAGACACTCTTGATGTCACTGATATAACAAGGCTATCACCTATTGGTAAGCTTAGTTTTGCTGATGAGATACAAATATCTTGTGTTTATAACTTGAAGATTCTTTTTTTTTTTCTGTACCTAATATATGAATTCTCTCCATGTGCCTTATTTAAGGCTGTCATATCTCATTAGCAAATTTTATTTTTTCCTGACCAGTTGAAAACACATCATGTTAATGGCAACTCCTATTACTAAACTTCATGAGAAAGCATGATGCCTTCTCTTTGTTTTCAGTTTCAGTTTCTTCATGACTACCAGGGTAACTATAATTTATTAAGATGTGATTGTCTTCAGTAGTGTGACCATCTGGGTTATTAATACAAAAGAAAAACAAAATCTGTTGCTTTTATCTTATGTCTACCACTGCCCCCCCTCAATCCAGTAATCATCTTATTTTGACTTGCCCAGGAGGCATGAACTGTTTCCTGATTTTAAGAATCTCCATTTTGAGAGTGTTTGAAGTTCACCTTTTCTCTATAGACACAAGAGAAATCACCAAAACTCTGACAATACACATCATAATCTAATGTGCAGATGTCCACAAATATTAATGAGCAAAGGTATTGAAATTATCAGAGAAAAACATTCTTCTGTGGTTTATATCACTATAGCCTGCTTTGAAATTATTGCTATATTACCCCAATAAAATCCTAGAGACCCAGAAAATAAAGGCACCTTAATCTATAAAGCAGTGATCAGCTTTTACAATTAGAACAATAAGCTACTGATTCTTTTTCTACTGTTTGGGGAAAGACGAAAGGGAAGGAGTGATATTTGGACAGCTAAGGGGTAAAATGAGGCCCCTGCATGCTACAAGTAAGGATAAAAGACTATAGGAATGTTGAAGAAAGTACTTAAAAGGGTTGTAAAGACACCAGAGACCATTTTCATCTGCTTTTTAAAAGTTTTGCCTGGGTTGTGAACCTAATTGCCAAAGAACATGGTTATGCCACCTCACATCTGAGAGGGAAATAGAAATAGCCAACCTCAACTAAGAAGAGTGTTGGGCCATCCTGGACCAATAAGAATCTCTTCCCCCATAAAGACCCTGGAAGAACCACACTATCCCTCAGCAATCTCCAGAACCTCCCAAGAAATGTTTATTGATTACACAACTATCCATAGGGAGTGCAGACCATTAACTGACTTGGAATTTCAAACTCATGTCTTCCTCTTGATCAACACTAGTTTGAACAAATATGTGGCATAAGCCTGCCTGGGGAATGAATAGGAAAAGCCTGCCACGAAACAACCACATGCCAAAGTTCATTCTCCTAAGTTTCAGAAGCCACTGGCCTTCATTGGACTTCCTCCCTCCAGTCATGGGTGTCAGAGGAACAAACCCTCAGTCTGGGTCAGCCTGTCCTAACAGCCTAGTGTCAGAGAGTTACTGAAATCTCAAGATACAAAGAAAGCATTATTGAAAATAACCTGCATTGCTCTAAGGGTAGTGAAGTGTTGTCATTTTTATATTTTGTATTTCATTTGTTTCACAAGACGTACCTATGAGGTAATACCAGTAGATATCACGTTCACCAATTAGCAAATGAAGAAATCAAGGCAAGAAAAAATTGAGACCTTTCATATTTGTCAGTGTCACTCTGCTCTGACCAGCTATTAAAGATATTTTAAGGTCATATGGAGATGAACAATTGAGATTGGAACCCAGGTGACCAAATTTGTAATTTAAAGGTATTTGCTCTCTTCCCAATGCTGCTCAATGCTCTTCAAAAAGAAAAGCTATTAATTCCACACTAGTTCCAGGAACTATTCTAGTTCTAATGAATCCATCAATTCCACACACACACACCAAAAAAACCCACAAAATTAAAAAGTTAGACATATAAATCAATAATTACATGATTTGTACTGTGGATTATAATAGAAGTTTATAAAATATGCTGCGGGGAACTCAGTAGAAAGAATTCTTAATTTTGTCTGAGGATGTCAAAGGTACTAATGTTTGAGCTAGTTCTTAAAACCTAAGTAAGAGTTCTCAAGGTAGAAGAGAGGCAAGAAAAATCCCTACAGAAAAATCAAGGCAAATTAAAGCACAGAAATATTCAGACAAGTGATATTCTAAAGAAATGGTCAATGGTTTAGAAACACTAAGTTGAGGCTAGGTTGGGAAGGACCCTTTATGCTAAGTTAATGAATTGAGGCTTAGCTCTGTGGGCAAAGGGGAGCTACGGAAGGATTCTCTTTAAAAAAAAAAAAAAAAGAGCGAAGAATGTTATCAATAACTTATTAAGTGCAGAGTGCCAAGTTGCAGACATCATTCTACTGGCATGCTGATTAGAATTGAGATCAGCAAGGCTCCTTTTGCTTATTCTAACCCATTTTCTCCCAAGATGACATCACCATTCACCTCCCCTTCTACTCTATCCAGGAGGCATCAAATGTAATTGAACATCCATAGCGAGTTCTATGTTTGCAGTGAATGGAGTCATTCATTCTGGCTACAAGATCTTCATTATAATTGCATGAAGCTTTCATTGTGGGCCATATTATGAGAGTATACTCAGTGCTGGCACAAGAAGAACTGCCTGGTAGAGCCAGCTGCAAATGTCATGGCCAGCTTTTATGCACAAAGTGAATGGAAACTTTAAAAAAAAAATACAACACCCATTATCATGATTCATCCTCTTCCCATCAGCATCAGGATCCTCTGATTACATTGTCTGGCTCTCAGGGAAGAGATCTAGGACAAGGTTGAGGGGAAGGGATTGTCACTACAGACTCAGAGGCTCTCCTCTGAGGCTCCGGCTGTAGACAGCCGTGCTCCATGCTGACAGTTGAGCCAAGGTCTTCCCAAATGATGGCTGAAAAAGCCATTATAAAACGGTATGAACCCTGGAGCCTACTGCTCCCAGCAAGAGTAGAAGCAGGGAACAGTAGGAGCTGACTATACGTTTCTTTTTCTCTGGTAGCAAAGCAAGGAGAAAAAAAAAGGCTCCCTCAAACATGAGGGAGAGGAAATGGGAGATCTTTATTCTGAACCACTAAAATTCCTGGAGGCTGAAAATTCCAAAAGGTAAGTTCACATAAAACACTGGCATTTCACCTGAAATGTTCAAGAGCCTCAGGTGCACAGATTTTATAAATAGAGCCATCTCATCTGTGGATAGGAGAGATTATGTGACCTGAAACCTTTGGACTAAACTTTGGGGCACTGAGTGCCTATACCTGTGAGGATGTGAGGACCCAATCAAAATAGTGATTTATTATAGTGATTTGACCTTACAAAGTTGACGTTGCTGGGAAATAGTTTCTGCAAGGCTACTGTCTTTGCATCTAATACAGGAGCTTGATGTCTGCAGACCACGAAGCTCTGAAGGAAGAAGGACGTGACGTGGGGAGAGAGAGGACAAGCTAGAACCCATGTAGAGTCACTCATAGTCTCCTACAGGAGAAAATGGATCCTTCCTCACAGGGATAAACATACTTGGCCTAGAAGTCAGGAAAGCTGAGAGTGTCCAAGGGAAGAAGGTAGAGAAGCTGTGGGCCTGGCTGCTGCCCCACATCAGTATGTATGAGTTACAAAAGCACCAGGTGACCCCGGCCTGACTTTCTGAACAAGGAAGAGTATGGCTACTGTTGTTACAGTTGTGACCCTCAAAGCTTGTGCAAAAATGTCTCTTATGGCCCACCTTAACCAAAAGCATATAAGGAAGAGAATTCTAGGGAATGCAGCCCAGCCTAGTCAAGTTAACATGTTGCAAAGCCACCAAGTGCCTTTAGAACTAACCTCATGACTCTAAGTGGAAGGCAGATGACATATAGGTTTGTGTTAGTTTCTTAGAGCTGCAGTAACAAAGTGTCACAAACTGCGTAGCTTAAAACACAGAAATATGTTCTCTTCTAATACTAGAGGCTAGAAATCCAAAATCAAAGTATTGTCAGGGCCACACTTCCTCCAAAGGCCCTTCAGAGCCTAGGTAAGAATCCTCCGTGGCCTCTTCTGGTTTCTGGTGGATGCTACTAATCCTCAGTGTCCCTTGGTTTGTGGCAGCATGACTCCAATGTCTACCCTTGTCTTTGCATGGACTTCTCCCTTCTGCTTCTGTGCGCCTTTTCCTCTTCTCATAGGGGCACGTCGTACTGGATTTAGGGCCCATCCTAATTCAGTATGACCTCACTGTAATGTAACTATGTCTGCAAAGACCTTTGTTTCTAAATAAAGTCACTTTCTGAGGTTCTGAGCGAATATGAATTTTGTAGGAAACACTATTAGAACCAGTACAAGTGTCATGAGGAAAATCTAGATCAGGAAATGAATGGAAATTTTAGAACAGAGAATTTAACCAACAAGTATGGCACTTATAAAAGGAACAGCCTCATTCCAAAGAATTATGTTTTCAGGAATTTAGTTAGGGCCTAAATTTCTTGACACTGGGATACAGGTATATCTGGAAGACTGGAAGTCATGCACTTATTATCTTCCCATTTATCTCACTTACTTCCTCATGGGACATACCATACTGTTATTCAAAAGAGAAAATCTTGGTTCAAGGAGATTCCATAATATACCTAAGGCTATGCAATCATGAAGCAGTGGGGCTGGAATTTGAACTCAGGGCTGTCAGCTTTCTTAAGGAGTCTTTTATTGCCCATTTTATGTAATATAAATAATACTTGCTGAAGTGAATATTAACAAACTTCTACAGGCCATCTCTTAACTGTCCCTAAAGGCTTATAGTAAAATATTATGTCTTCTTTGAAGACTCCCCTAACTCACCTGAACAAAATGAGCTCTTTTTTTGACTTTCTGCCTTTGGATTACAATTTCACAACTGCAGTCATTCCACTGCATTATAGCTATCTATTTGCACATCTGTTTCCTGTCTCATGGGAGGTACCGTATCTTATCATTGCAGTATTCCTGTACCCAGCCTAGTGTCTGGCACATAATGGGAACTCAAATCTTAATTGATTAAAGTTCTTCAGAGAAGAAACATCGCTTTCTAAAAATTTCTAAAAATGTTGTGTCTATATCCTCCCCCAATATACTATTTTCAGACTTTAGAGACTCTGAATTTCTCTGTTATGCCAAATGAAATACTTCTCCTTCAATGCAGAAGTAATTCTACTTCAATTTTTATTTCTTTTTCCTTTTCTGAAAAGGTATAAAATAACCAGTCTCGAAGTCCTTAGAAAAAGAAGCAGGTAATTTTATGTGTTCATTTTTATTTTCCTGGTTAATAATCTCAACTCCATAACCTAATTTTATGGTATTTTTTGAAACCCTGTTAACTATCCTTATGAACATACATAAATTTTTTCATTTCATTTTTGTTTTTAGGTCATTTCATAATCTAAAAAATTTCACATTAACGCCAACCATGCTTCCTGTTCTATTTCTTCTCATGCATCTTCTTCATTTCCTGCAACTTCACTCATATTTCTAGGAACAATCATCTGCTTTCATCAGATTCGCTCAATAGCTTCCCAGGGAAACGGATCACCATGAAAACTACACCAAAGGGGGGAAAAAGGCAAAGCAAGATTTACTCAGGGCCACCACCTGATTCCCCAGGGCCTTTCAGCAACTAAATTGTATTATTATTAATCTAGTAGACTTCTATTTTCTTAGTCCCGTGTAATCTACAGTAGAGGCTACAGAGTCAAAAAAGGTCAATTTATTTTAGCTCATGGCTGGGTCTCAGCTCCTTAAATGTTTCAATCCAGACCCAGTGATGTCCTACATTCTGGCAACTCAAAGTTCGGTCCACAGAATAGCAACAGCAGTAGCAGCACCCAGAAGCCTGTTGGAAATGCTGAATCTCTGGCCCCTCCTCAGACCTACTATATCTGAATCTACATTTTGACAAGTTTTCCAGCTGATGTGTATGTACATTAATTTTGAGACACACATTCCTAGATATTTGGAGGCAATTTTGAGTTAGAGGAAATGACCGTAGATTGGCATTGAAAAGCCTAGGCTGGATTCCTGGTTCCCCTATATTCCTATCCATGTGAACTTTGGAAAATCGCTTGGCATTTCTATTTTTATTTTCCTGGTTAATAATCTGATCCTCAATTTCCTCAACTCTATATGAAAATTGGAAAGTAGTCCAAGAACCACTTACATTACAATCTTAGGAAGTCCTATTCTGTAACTACTGAGCCAGAATTTCTCAGAGATTTACATTTTTAACTAGCTTCCCAGATGAGTCTTATGCACATTTCTATTGTCAATACACAGAGGAAACAATCTTTTCTCTCTTAACATCAACACTAGTGACATGAAGGTCAGTTCTAGTAACACAGAGGCTGGTGATTTGAATAATTATCTTATTAAGTTGCCATCTAACTGCATTTCATCTCCCTTCTTTAGCTTCCACTATGGGTGAAGAAGTGGTAGTCTTCCCTTACACTGAATCATAGCAGGAGGATTGCTTTATGGAAGAACTACAAAGACTGGCAATCATTCCAAAACATTCTGCCAAGACAAAGGAACATGGTGCCTAGTGAGTTATTGTTATTACCAGTGACTGTTCATTGCTCTTCTGATTTGTCTAAGAATATCAAAAGGTTTCCAGGGAGATGTGGCTTCCCACTTTCCATTTCACAAGATATTTCTACACCTGGCAGTTAAAAAAAAAAAAAGCTAAAAACCAAATGCTTCCTTCTCACTGCTGTGCAAGCTTTCTAGATCAAAGAAATCCCTTCAACAGTCCTATACAATTAAGTTAGAGAGCAAAATGATGGAAAGCAACATTTGGTGAGCCTCTCCTACGTGCCAGGCACTGTTCTAGTTGTTCTATGGCTGCACATTCAGAGAATCCCCCTGCCATCTTGGGAACAGTGGATTTCTTTGCTGCATTTTACATGTGATGATGAGAATAAGCACTGGACACATTACATATTGTTTTAATGTATAGGTTTTATTCTGAGCTTTAGTTAGCTCATTAAAGACTCAAAAAAAAAAAAGCAAAAAAAAAAAAAACACATAAAAACCAAAGAGCTAATATTCTGAGAGTACTTAGCTTATAATTTACTCACCATCTAATCCTATTCATGATTCTCAATTTACAGTATCGTACAACTTAATTCACAAAGTATTCCTTAGAGCTTGCTCAGGTCTCTGGGCCCCTGGTACCCAGGAGAGGGGATTACACAAGTACTAAATGATGGCAATGTCCAAGAAGACTGCCACACATCCTGCTTTAGAATGGGGTTGATACTACCTGAGGTAGAATAAGAGACATCTTGTCAGGAAATGGCTCTGGGAATTTCCAAAGAAGGGAGCACTGGTATCTGACTGAGGCAGATAGATAAGACATGGAAGGGATCCTCACGTGTTGATATGGAGTGTTGAGGATTACAGGAGAAAGATCCAATAAGCAAAGGTTGGGAGGCAGGGAAGTTCAGGGTCTGTTCAATCAAACGAGAGCAGCCCATTTAGTTAAACCCAGCAGATATACCAGGAGAGACCTGAGAAGCAGAGATGATATCATGGAAAGGCTTGAATGTCAAGCCAAAGAATGTCATATATGCAGAAGATTTTTGAATAAGGGGGAACTTGATGAAAGTTGCATGTTAAAATGCACCCTGGGGGCATCTGGGTGGCATAGTCAGTTAAGAGTATGACTCTCGGTTTTGGCTCAAGTTGTGATCTCAGGGTCGTGAAACTGAGCTCCACTTCAGGCTCCATGCTCAGATCTAAGAGTCTGCTTGGGATTCTCTCTCCTTCTCCCACTGTCCCTCCCCTTCCCCCTTCAAGATAAAGAAATAAATCTCTAAAAAAAAAAAAAAAAAAAAAGAAGAAGAAGAAGAAGAAAAATAAATAAATAAAAATCACTCTGGCAGTACCATGTAAGGTATTTGGAGCAGAAAGAGAATGGGGACAGGGAAGGGGGCTGCAGCCAAACTAAACCCCCTGGATAAGTGAGGAGGATGGAAAATGCTGTGAGAAATCTATGTAGGCACCCTGCTGGGGACTGAACATCAGTAGCAAGGAGGGCAGCACACCACTGAGAGGCAGCACTGAGAGGCCAAGTGGGATCCTTGACATCACCAAAAGCCACATTTGTATCCAGCTTGGTTCATTACTTAACCTCTCTGAGTCTGCAACCTTATTTGTAACAAGGAAAAAGTAACTTTGCAGGGATGTTGTAAGGAATACCTGAGTGAACATGTAAGATGCCTCATTGAGAGTGGTCCTTATACTGTGGCTTCCCTTTCTCCCTGTGTCCTTTACTCAGAATACTAAGCATGGACCAGCAGCAGTGCAGTGACATCACTCAGAATCATGTTAGAAATGTAGACCCTCAATCTGCATCCTAGCCTACTGAATCAGGATCCAAATTTTGACATGATTCCCCAAAGATTTCAATGCGCATTAAAGTTTGAGAAGAATTACTCTATGTAGTCCTGCTAAATGCTCCCCATCCAGGTCCCCCAACTTCTCTTTGACTCCTTAGCCTTGACTCCCATTCTTTCTTCCACTTCCCATGCTCCAAGAAGAAATGGAAGAAAGAGAGGAAAAAAATGAAAGGGAAGAAATACAGTAGAGCCTAGAAGAATGTCCTATGACTACAACATAACAACACTAATTTTTTTCCTTTTGTTAGAACTGTCACTATAAGACATTTTAAAAATAGTTCTAAACAGCGAGTTTCAAAAATGTTTGAAGAAAAATGACTTTCAAAGACAAATTCAGTTGGCACATTTTCTGCTATGTTTGTGAGAAGTGGGGCTGTCTCATTATTTTATTGGCACACCTATAGTCAAGCTTTTAGAATGACTGATAAAAGGAAAAGGCAGTGCTCTACTGACAGTAGTAATCCAATTTTATGAGGCAACAAGCAAGACCTGTGGCTGAGAGAGGAATCTTTGATTTTGTGGATTAGGGATCAAACTCAGTCCTGAATGTCTATGCGCTTGGCCACCATTCAAACCAAAGCTTTTAGGCTCTTGACATTGTAAAGCAACAACATGGTAAAGGATCAAAGGATGGAGAATTCTCCACAAGTAAGAGCTAGGTTAGCCTCTGCCAACACAGGTTTCCTCTACACAACATCCACAGGCATGGGGAAGCTCGTAAGTTGGTAAGCCAATGGCTCAAGGTAGCAAAAGCAGACATTCTGATTCTAAGCAAACAGGACAGTACCATGCATGATCTCTAAGGCCCATGCTTACAAAGGTGCATTCACGATGAGAAAATGAGAGTCACAAAACACACAGCCCTGGATCAACATCTCAGAAATTTATCCAACATGGACTCAGGCTTCTCTGCCAGAACAGTCTTAACATACTTTTCAAAATCTGCCTGGGAATACTTTCCTGAATCTCCCAACCCTGATAGGAATTTGCAACTGACAGAACATTGCAGGATTTTATTTCAGTATATATAAGTGAGGAATATATGGGTTTTAAAGTATATGTAGCTGATTGGGTCATCTATCACATGTAGTATAATTTCACATTATTACTGAAAGCACCATTGTGATAAGGAACAAAGAACTAGGATGGTGATTATGTTTCTCACTTCCTAGATGAGTTTGTAAGCAAGTTAAAAGCTACATATTAAATCCCCATGATGTTGTCAATAATGATAATAATTAATTTCTAATTATTGAGTAATTACTCTCTACCACAGACTGTTTTTACAAAATGTTATTGTTAAGAATTGTAGATAATTCCCATCTTACAGATGTTAAAACTGAGACAGAGAGAGGTTAATATCTTGCCAAAAGATACACAACTGATAAAAGATGAACCTGAGCCTCATATTTATATCTTTCTGACTCCAAAGTCCTCTATCTACTAATATCTTTCTGACTCCGAAGTCCTCTATCTACTAATTCATATTGCCTCCAATTTGTCACTCCAACTTATTATTCCTTAGTTTCGTCATCTATGAAATGAAGACTTTAGCATGTGGTTTCCCATGTCCTTTTCTGCTCTGACAATCTTTTATTCTCTGTGACCTTAGGTTGATCAATTTATGTAATGTAGATTATCGTGATGGTCAATTTTATGTGTCAACTTAGCTAGGCCATGATGTCCAATTGTTTGGTTAAAACTAGATTATACAGTGAAGATATCTTTTAGATGTGATTAATACTAACAATGAGTTGACTTTAAGTAGATTATCCTCAATAATGTGAGTGGGTTTTATTCATGCAGTTGAAGACCTTAAAAGAATAACTGTAGTTCCGTAGACAAAAAGTAATTTTGCCTCAAGACTATGAGATAGAAACCCTGCCTGAGTTTCCAGCCTTCCAACCTACCCTACTAATTTTGTAATCAAAACGGCTGCTTAAAAAACTATGAGAAATAAATTTATGTTGTTTATAAGCCACCCAGTCTGTGATATTTTGTTGTAACAGCCTTAACAAACTAAGGGACAAAAAAACCACTACAAAATAAACAGAAAACAATGAAAACAATGGCAATAGTAAGTCTTTCCATATCAACAATTACTTTAAATATAAAAGGATTAAATTCCTTAAAAGACATAGAGTGGCTGAATGGATTTTTTAAAAAATCTAATTATGTGGTATCTACTACAGCTCATTCTAGATTTAAGGACACACATAGGCTGATAATGAAAGGGTAGAAAACATATTTTATGTGAATGGTAACCAAGGAGAGCAAGAGTGGCCATACTCATATCCAGGGGGAAAAAGAACTTTTCCATCTTATTTTTGACAATAACTGTCAAAAGAGACAAAGACATAACATTATATAATAATAAAAAGGGTCAGTTCACAAGAATATATAACAATTATATATACACCCAACATCAGAGGTATATATAACTAAATACATAAAACAAATACTAGGGATCCCTGGGTGGCGCAGCGGTTTGGTGCCTGCCTTTGGCCCGGGGCGCGATCCTGGAGACCCGGGATCGAATCCCACCTCGGGCTCCCAGTGCATGGAGCCTGCTTCTCCCTCTGCCTGTGTCTCTGCCTCTCTCTCTCTCTCTGTGTGACTATCATAAATAAAAAATAAATAAATAAATAAATAAATAAATAAATAAATAAATACAAAAAAAAAAAAACAAATACTAACAGAACTGAAGAGAAATAAACAGTAACACAATAATTGTAGGAGATGTCAATACTCCACTTTCAATAATGTATAAAATATCCAATTAGAAGATCAAAAAGGAAACAGAGGACTTGGACAACACGAAAAACTAAATGGACCTCATGGACATATAAAGGATATTTCAACCAACAGCAACAGAATATACATTCTTTAAGCGTACATGGAACATTTCCAGGACAGGTCACATTGTAGATCACAACACAAAAAATAAGTCTTAACAAATTTAAGGAGATTGAAATCATACCAACCATATTTTCCAGCCACAGTGGAATGAAACTAAAAATTAATAACAAAAAGAAAACTGAAAAATTCACAATATGTGGAAATTAAACAACACACTCTTGCACAACCAATAAGACAAAGAAGAAATCAAAAGGGAAGTTAGAACAAATCCTGAGACAAATGAAAACAAAAATACAGCATACCAACATGTATGGGATACAGCAAAAGCAGTACTCAAAAATATGTTTATAGTAACAAAGGCCTACATTAAAAAAGAAGAAAAGATCTCAAGTAAGTAGCCTAACTTTACAACTCAAAGAATTTAAAAAAGGAAACCAAAGTTAGTAGAAGGAAGGTAATACTTAAGATTAGAGCAGAAATAGAGAACAGAAAAATAATTTAAAAATTCAACAAAACTAAGAGTTGTTCTTTTAAAAAATATCAACAAAATTGACAAACCTTTGAGAAAAAGAGAAAAGATTCAAATAAAAAAGAAATAAGACAAAAGATATTGATAACTGATGCCACAGAAATAAAAAGGATTATGAGACAACTATAACCAATTATAAATCAACAAATTGTATAACTTTGAAAAAATGGATAAATTCCTAGAAACATACAACTTACCAAGACTGACTCAGGCAGAAATAGAAAATCTAAACATACCCATAACTAGTAAGGAGATTGAATCAGTAATCAAAATCCTCCCAAAAAAGAAAAGCCCAAGACCAGATGACTTCACAGAAAGATTTTACCAAACAGTTAAAGAATTAATGCTAGTTCTTCTCAAACTCTTCCAAAAAATTGAGAACGTATTTTATAAGGCCAAAATTACCTTGATCACAAAGCCAGAAAAAGACACTATTAAGAAAACGACAGGCCAATATCCCTGATGAATACAAGTTAAATATATATATATATATATATATATATATATATATATATATATATTTAACAAAATACTAACAAACCAAATTCAACACACCTAAAAAAATGAAGTCATACACCATGACTAAGTAAGATTTATACCTGGGATGCAAGTATAGTTCAACATACAAAAATCAATTAATGTGATACATCGTATTAAGAAAACAAAGAACAGAAATCACACAAAATCAAAGAATGGAAATCCACTACATATAGAAAAAACATCTGTTAAAATTTAGCATCCTTTGATCATAAAAACAATGGCAGGAATGTACCTCAACATATATGAAAAGTGCACAGCTAACATCCTACCCAACAGTGAAAAACTGAAAGCTTTTCCTCTGAAATCAGGAATAAGATAAGGATGCCCACTCTCACTGTCTTAATTCAAAATACTGAAAGTTCTAGCCAGAGCAATGAGGCAAGAAAACAAATGTCATGCAAATCAGAAAGAAGTAAAATTATCTCTGTTTGTAGGTGACATGATCCTATAGGTAAAAAGCAAAAACAAACAAAAAAACCCTAAAGATTCGACACCCAGAAAGGTAGAACTAATAAATGCCTTCAGTAAAGTTGTAGGCTACAAAATTAACAAATAAAAATCAGTTGTCTATTATACAGTAATGGTGAATAATCCAAAAGGAAGTTAAGAAGGCTATTTACAATAGCATCAAAGGAAGAAATATTTGGGATTAAACTTAAGAAAACAGGTGAAAGACCTGTGTGCTAAAATCTACAAACATTGCTGAAAGAAATTAAGTAGGATGCGAATCAATGTGAAGATATTCGTATTTTTAGATTGAAAATATTGTTAAAATGTCCATAATTACCTAGAGTGATCTACAGATTCAATGCAATATCTGTCAAAATCCCAGTGGTATTTTTTTTTTTTGCAGAAATAAAATAACAAAAGCAATCCTAAAATTTACATGGAACAACAAAGGCCTCCAAATAGCCAATACAATCTTTTTTTTCTTAAGATTTTATTTATTTATTCATGAGAGACACACAGAGAGAGACGAGACGCAGGCTCCATGCAAGGAGCCTGATGTGGGACTCAATCCTGGGTCTCCAGGATCACACCCTGGGCTGCAGGCGGCGGTAAACCGCTGCGCCACCAGGGCTGCCCTAGCCAATACAATCTTGAGAAAGAATCCCACACTTCCTCATTTCTCAACATACTACAAACCTACAGTAAAATTAATTAAAATAGTATGGCAATAGCATAAAGACAGATATATAGACTGATGGAACAGAATAAAAAGCCCAGAAACAAACCCCTACCTATATGGTTAACTGGTCTTCAGCAAGAGTGCCAAGAAACCACAATAGAGAATGCATAATCTTGTCAACAAATGTGTTGAGGGAAATTTTATATCCACATGCAAAAGAATGAAATTGGACCCTTTTACCATACACAAAAAACAACTAAAAATGGATTAAAGACTTAAATGCAAGTCCTGAAATTGCAAAACTCCTAGAAGAAAACGTAAGGGGAAAACTTTATGACATTGATCTTGCAATGATTTATTAGATATGACACCGAAATCATAGGCAACATAAGCAAAAATTAAGGAGATAGGACTATATCAAATCAGAAATCTCTGTATACAATGAGGAAAAAAAACCTGACAGAGTTAAAAGGCAACTTATAGAATGGGAGAAAATATTTGCAAAGTGTATAAATATCATAAGGGTTTAATATCGAAAATATTCAAAGAACTTCCACAACTCAATAGTAGAAAACAAATAAACTAACTTAAAAATGGGCAAAAGATGGAAATGGACATTTCTCCAAAGAAGACCTACAGATGGCCAACAGTTACATGAAAAGAAGGTCAACATCACTAATCATAAAAGAAATGCAAATCAAACCCACAATGAGCTATCGCCTTATACCTATGAGAATAGCCATATAAAAATAAATAAACAAAACACAAAATAACAAGTGTTGATGAGGATGTGGAGAGATTAGAACCCTAACTTTGTTAGCAGGAGTAATGGCACAGCCACTCTGGAGAATGGTTTGGAGTTTCTTTAAAAAATTAAAAATAGAACTGCTACATGATCCAGTGATCCCACCTCTAAGTATTTATCAGAAAAATTGAAATCAGGATCTCCAAGAGATATATGCTCTCCCACGCTTATTACAACTCTGTTTGCCATAGCCAAGAGGTGGAAGCAACCTCAGTGTGTATCAACTGATGAATGATGTGATTTATACATACAATGGAATATTATTCAGGCTCTAAAAAGTAAGGAAATATTGTCATATACTACAACATGAATGAGCCTTGACATTATGTGAATTAAAATAAGCAAGCTCCAAAAGGATAAATACTGCATTTATAGGGGGTATGAAAATAGTCAAACTCTCAAAGCAGAAAGTAGAATGGTGACTGCCAGGGGCAGGAGAGGGAAATGGGGAGTCGCTATTGAATGGGTATAAAGTTTATCATATAAATGAAAAAATTCTAGTGACCTTTGTACTTATAGTTACCAATATTGTAATGTACATTTACAAATTCACAAGATCAGTCTCATGCTTTTTACCACAGTTTTTTTTGAAAGTAGATAATGTTCAATTGAAAGCAAAATCAGATTAGTGGAAAGAATTACAAGAAGCATAGTTTTTGCTTCTGGACTTATGGATGTCCAGAGTCAAAACCATTTTTTGGGTTTGCTTTTCAAAATATATTCCACAATTTTTCTTGGTAACTTCCTCCATTATCCTTAGGAAATTTGTCTTTAAAGTGCTCTTAACTCTATCATGAGATACAGCATTTGTTTCTTGTCCTAAGTCTAAATGTTTGATTTGGTACTTGGCCATGCCCTGAGGATTCGTCGTGTATCTTTTCTTCCCTGTACTATAAAATTTGTTAAATGGCTCTGAGACTTTATCATGCTATAAACTACTAAAATTCCTTGGTATTGACCAGCAGATTGATGATCCTTAAACTTCATTATAAAATAACCAATTCAGTCAGAGAGGTAGTTATCTCCTCAGGTTTTATTCTCTTGGTTATACTTTTCACTTTGCTACCTAGCCCTTGCCTTTCAAAAGACCTGAAATTCAGTTTAATTTACCTGTGCTTTCCACACATGTTACTTATATTCACATTTAAGTTAATTAATATTTTATAAAATTGAAATTCACTTTCCTGGTCATACTAGCTACATTTCAAGAACTCAATAGCCACATGTGGCTGGTGGCTGCTGAATTGAGCCATGCAGATACAGATCATTTTGATGATCGCAGAAAGTGCCATTGGATAGTACCCTACTAGAGCTTCCCCTCACCCTCCAAAGCCGCACCCCCTAGTTGGCGTATCAACAGAACACTGAGCTTCTAAATAAATTTCACTTGTCTCATCTGAAGAGTGAGAATAACCCTTTTCTGACTTAAGAAAGAGGACTGACCTAGATCATCTTTGAGATTCCTTCTTAGTATGATCCTCATTTCTGTGAATCCACTAAGACTTGACACTTGGTCAGGAAGATAACTCCATTATAATCTTTCTCTGGAAAAATCAAATTTGAATTACATCATCTCAACTCACAGCCTCTTTGCCAAGAATATAACCTACTTAAGTGTAGGAACTGCATTCCAACTTCACAAATTCCTTATTGGGTCCAACATGGCAGGTGGTACTTAAACTGTATTTTTTACACCCCAAGAGGCCTTGAAAACACTGTGATAAGAGAGGCAGCCTCTCTATTGAAGGGTCACAGCATCCCTGTAAGAAGACATCTGGGAAGCAGAAAATTCACTTAAAAATGCAAACTACATAGTCCTGTAAGTAATTAATTAGGGAACATAAGTTGTATTTGAACTAAAACGGAACCTTTGATTATACTTAATGTCTGGTGGATGATTAATGTATAAAGTGTTTGCTGTTTACTAAACAAGGGATTTGTCTTTTCTTTACCATCTGAAAAATCTTGTTTGAAACACTTAGTTTCAGAGATGTGATCATTTCTTTGGCACTTACTGGACTGTTAAATTGAATTCATGCTGTCCTTCCACGTTTCCCAACCTACTCAGGAAGTATGAAAATGGGAACTGATGAGCAAAGCCTGGACATGTTTCCACATCCACTGTGTTAATGTTTATTAATGCAAGTCAGCCTGCACACAGATCTACCACCTGGACCAAGATAAATGGTGAACAGCATACCTTGCTGCTTGGGCAACTTCCCTTCCACATCTAAAACAGAAGATATTTTCTAACTTGGGATATTGTTCACTTTCATTGCAAACCTTATTGAGATCATTACATCATAAACCTTTTTATATCAGAAACCCAGATATGTTTAATGATGATTCTCAACACAAGACATAATAAAAAGGTTATCAGACCACCCCCTTCCCCACTTCAAGTAGCCATCTTTGTTCTAGGTTTTCCTGAGCGGGGAAAATGAATTGAGGGATGGTTAGGTTATTTTTCCCTAAGCTTCCTGGTCTTCTCTTGTGCCAATTCAACTTCATTTTGTTATTCTTGGCTTTTTGCCTCATGAGAAACCAGAAGTTTATAAGCAGATATAGCAACCAGTGGTTTTTATCCTGGAACTCATCAACCCCCAGAAGATAAAAGCAAAATTGCATGAATACATGCATTTTTTTTCCCTTAGGAGAAGGTTAATAGCTTTCATGAGATTTTGAAATGAATCCATGATCCAGAGGAGATTAAAAAGTCCCAATTTCAATGGACTTGGAATGTAATCAAGTCACCAGTGACATATTGCTTCTGCCATGAGAAAGGGCCAGTGATAGGGCACAACACAGTGTCCACAGATTTATAAAGAGAAGAATTTGAATGCTTAAGTCAGGAACCCCCGTCTCATCCCCAACTTTTAATAGTTGAGATATGTTTGGTAAACGTGGATGAAGGACCTAAGCACTGATGATGTCAGAAAGCTAATTATAATAACACCCACCCACCACTATTTATTGCACACTCACATACATAGCAATTGATCCACATTCTTCCATTTGATAACAGTTCTTCAGGTGGAATGACTTACCCCATTATGAGTTGAGAAAACTCAGGCTCAAATTGGCTAAATAATGTGTTCAAGATAACAATGTTAACACACTGCAGTACAAAAATTAGAGCCCAGATCACTCTGACAGCTTATACATTGATATGCCCAGCTAGTAATGTCCTCCCAGACCATAGGCAAATCTCCAGTCATCCCAACTAAAACTAGAAAGGTGACACATCTCATGATTCTTCAGGCAGGGCAAAATAAGGCTAATTTTAGAAGTGTAATGAGAAAGGATTAAGATACTCCCTGTTAGACTGTCAACACAAGTGCCTCTCATTAGCAGTAATAAAAATCCAGCTTGTATGGTCGACAAAGGAAGCAGCCTTGGCGTTCTATTGTGAGTCTCAGCTGGGTTGCCCCTTTAAGAAGCTTAGCCCACATAGTCACATTCATAGATCCTCTAAATCAAAACCTTTTCAAAAAACACCCAGGAGTGGTCCCTAACTACCAAGGAGTAAGACATAGCCTCTCAGGAAAGAACACTGAAGAGGTTTGTCTGAATGCCAGTGAGGTTCAGCTATTCAAGAGAAAACCTTCTAGAGAAGTGATTTTACACAATATGTGAATTTTTTTCCATGCCACCAAACTTTTATTGACACCTGGTCTGTGCAGGAATTGTGCAAAATACTGCAGAAGAGGCAAAGATGTATAGGATGTCCACCATAGGTTCATAGTTCATTGAGAGAGACAGATACACACCCCCTACCCATAATCTGGCAGACAGTAGTATGTTGCAAAATCAGTTTTCAACTAAAATGCAGGAGGAAAAAAATTAAAAAATAAATAAAATGCAGGAGGAAAGCAGGATAGCGAAAGAGTACACAGGGATAGTCTGAAAAGGGCTTGTGGAAAATGTGGGCTCTTTGGATTGGTATCATTCCAATTTTAGTGTATGGGCTGCCGAAGCTAGCACCTTTGGATTAGTAAAGGCAAGTAACACATTGATAGGACTAACATCTCAAAAACACAGAAGAAGATGTGTATATCTGGAAAAACAATAATGACCCAAGGAGGCCAGAGAGTAGAGAGGCTGTGAAAAGTCAAGAGAACACAGAGCAGTCACCCTGGGAAGATGGCTGGAAGCTAAGCGAGCATTGCTGCCATTGGCAGGCCCATCCTGCAGACCTGTGCTACTCAGACTGTGGTCAAAGGAAAAGCAGCCTCAGGAACACCTGGAAACTTGTTAGACAAGCAAAAGCCCAGACCTCGCCCTAGGCCAACAGGATCACAATCTGCATCTTTACCTGGTCGCTATGTGATTCATAAGTGTGTTATGTTTTGAGAAAGACCACCAAAGACAATGGGGAGCCACTGAAGATTTCTAGGGGAGAGGAGTAATCTGACCTTAGCTGTGATTGGGAAATGCACTTCTGTAAAGCAGCATGAGGGGCACACAAAAGGGCCATTCAATAAACAGTTTTCAATGATCACATTTTTTTTTTAAGATTTTATTTATTTATTCATGAGAGACACAAAGAGAAAGGCAGAGACGTAGGCAGAGAGAGAAGTAGGCTCCATGCTGGGAGCCCAATGTGGGACTCGAACCCGGGACTCCAGGATCACAGCCTGAGCCAAAGGCAGACGCTCAACTGCTGAGCCACCCAGGCATCCCAATGACCACATTCTTTGCAAAAAGATGAACAGGTGTCTTCTAAAATGATGATTATTAAATGATATTTCTGTAGTCAGAGCTTCATGACTTTGAAGTAACTCAGATATTAGTTTTTTAATGTAACTTATTCATTAGATGGGAAGATGAGGAAGGTAAACCTGGTTGTTGCTTGAAAAAAAAAAAAGATTTCTTTTTCACTTTAATTCTTTATCTGGAATCTATGTAATCATGCTGCTGCTTGATTTTAGATGGTTCAAATTTTTTAATGCTACTTGAAATCTGATAGCCAAGGATCCTGTAATATGAGATAAAATTAATCAGGCAGGCTCAGAGCCCTAATTCCAGAATAGTCTATGGCAACTCTTATACTCTCCTCCATCCCCCAAACACCCATTTTGAGATAGCCAGGATCATTTTCTTCATTTCCTGCCCAGACAGCTGTGGAGTGTTGCAATTCTTTGTTAGACAGCTGCAGCATTTCTCCTTAGAAAAGGATATATCTTGTCAAGGATGTGGTTATTCTCAAATTTTTAGCTTATTTTTTAAACAGTGATGTACTCACCAGATGTAGAAATAGCTTAGCTTTAGAAAGCTTAGAGCAAGGCCATAGCTACCATGAGCATCCCTTCTTGGAGGTCAGCTCTACAAATGCCCTCCCTGGGTTGCTTGTAATCTCCACTGCTTCAGCAAACAGTCCAACCCACTCCTGTTGGAAAATCCTCTGGCCTCCCGAAAATAACTCCTTACTAGCTGAGTAAACCTTAACCATCTCCTACAAGCAGATAAGAAAATGCCACACATCCAGAAGGTGAGTAGCCAATTTTAATCCTCAATTATCTCCTCCCTCCACATCCACAAAACAGCCCTGCTATCTTCTGATCTTTACTATGAAACTGTGGAGAGGAAAGAGCTAAAAGAAGATAAAATCTCTCTCTTTCTCCTGTGTGTGTGTGTGTGTGTGTTTGTGAGTGTGTGTGTGTGTGTGTGTGTGCCCGCGCATGCGCCCACAGTCAGTCATGTAGGAGGGAGCCGGGCAACCACATAAAAATTGAAAATTACCTCAGATGACAGTAAAGGAGACAGGACTTGGAAGACTGCAGAGAGCAGAGATGATTAGAGTGAGTAGGCACGTCGGGTGAGGGCTAAGAGGTTAGAGTACTTAGATTATTTGGGAAATGTTGGACATTAGGTCAAGGGAGGTTTGTTACTATGCCACGTCCTATAATTTAGACATCACAAATCACAAATAGCACAGATATGAGGGAAGCTTTTCTCTTCTTAAATGACTTCTACTTTCACGATAACCTCGCATTTGGTACTATTTTAATTTCTTAAGTCACCTTAGAGTTGGAAAAATGTGTCCAGAGGCAATTAAGTGTCCCTCTAGTTAATTCTGTGAAATTGGTATTTAATAGCTTTTGTGGTGTTTCCCCAAATAAAAATTCCATTTGCCCCATGTCTACTTCGAGATCTCTAATAATTATTAAACTTTGTCTGGCAAGGAATGCCACAAGTTAAATTTACTTCCTAACTTTGTAAAAATCAGTCACAAACTCTATCCCTTGAGGTGGAGACGAGACCGTCTTTGTTCATTGGCACAGCCTGGAAGTGCACAGAAACCAGGCAGCAAAGTTCAACTGGTCTGATGGAGTCAATAAGCCTCCAAGGGTACCTACTACAGATCAGGGGTTTTGCTAGGCAGAGGCTATAAGAAAACAAACAAGGCATGAAACCTGTCTCACACAACTTACATATTTTGAGAAAGAAAATCAAGGAAAGGGTATTGTAATATATGTTTATCAGTATAAAAAATATATGTAATATATTTAATATGTATATGTTTAATATAATATATGTAAAATATATGTAATATACGTTTATCAGTATAAAAAGCTTTGGGGCAGCTTTTCCTGACCTATAGGAGGGAAAAAAAAATCCCTCCAAAAGTTAACTGTTCTTTGAAATCCATTCCGCTGGAGGTTTTTGGTAGTGTAGATGCTCAGGCAGGGTTAACCAGCTCTGACAGCTTGACCTAAAGAGTTTAGAGTCATGGTCATATAGAAGATGAGTTATCCCAGTATCACATGCCAAATTCAGAAAGGGTTAAAATCTATAGTCAGGGTGACCCCTGAAGCACTGGAGAAAGTTCTCATGTAGCAAGTATGTGCCAGGCAGTCTGTGGCTGGGTTAGTTGGAAAAGCTAGTTAGGGGTGCATCACCACCAAGCAGCTTAGAATGAGCAAGACTCCAGAGCTTGGACTGCCTGGGTCTAGATCCTGGTTCTCTTGTTAACTAGATATTTGACCTTAGCCCATCCTCCCTGTGCTAGTTTCCTCATCTGGGAAATGGGGATGGTAAAAAACACTACCTACTTCATAGGGTTGTTATGAAGAATGAATGAGTTGATGTTATGAAGAGTAAATGAGTTAAGATAGCGCTCGGCCCTTAGAAAGTACTTTGAAGGGGTTATGTTAAATAAAAGTCAATATCATGACCCCCATTTAATGCCTATCAAGATAGAGTAGCTGAACCATAATTTGCTCCAGATAGCATCTGCTTTTTCTGTGGATGAGATGACCTTTCTATGAGGGAAATGGACCATCTGTTCCAAGCAGCCTCCCTCTCTATCAAAAGAGTTCTACTCATATTATATTCAAATAAAATGGCTCTTTGGTCCCCTTTCTCCCAGTTAGGGCATAATGAATGGGATACATTTTTCCCAAGAGACTCTTGCTATGGTGGGTCTCATGATCTCCCCTCTTCTTTAAAATTCAACCAGGAGTAAGCGGCAGTCCCATACTAAGGCTATAGAGATCTCAAGGTCTGATCACAAATTAGCATGAAACTCTCGTCATATCCTTTAAAAAAAAAAAAACTTTATTTATTTAAATTCAATTAGTTAACATATAGTGTATCATTAGTTTCAGATGTAGATTTCAGTGATTCATCAGTTGCATATAACATCCAGTGCTCTTTATATCGCATGCCCTCCTTAATGTCCATCACCCAGTTACCCCATCCTTCCACCCCTCCCCCTCCAGTAACCCTCAGTTTGTTTCCTAATAAGCCTCCAAGAGCTAAAAGAAGATAAAATCTTCTTTTAGTTAAGAGTCTCTTATGCTAAGAAGATTTCATATTATTTTCTTTTTCCCTCCCTTCCCCTGTGATCCTCTGTTCTGTTTCTTAAATTCCACATATGAGTTAAACCATATAATAATTGTCTTTCTCGGATTGTCTAGACATATCGTTTTATACGTTCTCTTAAATTCAATATTGAATTTAATTACATTGATTGGCTTTGTCGTATCTCCAATCATAAAACTAGTATTTTATAAATCTTTTGCTTTCCTTATATTGTTCTCCACAAATGGTAGCAAACAACCTTCCTTCTCTAGGCGATTTATTAAAAAATAAAAATAAAAATTACACTTAGGCATACACATTACCCCTGGACTGACAGACTTCGACAAAACTAATTTCCCCATCCTCTTATCAGAGGTCTGTACCGAAGCAGCAGCCACAGGGAAACTATTTATAAGCTGCACAGGGCAAGTAAATGCCAGGAAGCAAAATTGGCTGCCTTTAAGATTTTACGCAGACATTCCAAGTCCCAGAGCTATTTCTTTTTCAAAATTTTAATAATTAGTCACGTTCTTAGACTGAAAGAAGCTTCCTAGGAGGACAATAGGATTGTGTTACACTCCTTTGTCGGGCAGCTTAATAAATGTCCCACAGAGAGGGTCAGGAGCCACAGCCCCTCCCAGCCTCACAGCAGATGAACACTCCACTGATAGGCTCTAGAGTCCCTGACCTGCAAGTTAACACTCCCCGTTCTTCCAGAGGGCCATTCTCCCGAGTGCAGGCTGACAATCATGTCAAAAGGGGCTAGGACCTGACCACCAGCCTCATTTTCAATTGTGAGTAAAATCAGGATTTGAAGCCAGGTCTCTGAAGATCAGGTGCAGTGACATGAACTTGGTCCCCTAATAAATCACAGCTGAAGTTAGCGTTCAGGAGAGCAAATGCTATATGATGCTGCTGGCAAGATGAATTCTATTACAGTCTCACTTGTCCCCTTTTGCCTTGGCTTAAAACTTCCAAAGAAGTTGAATCAGACTTTCCCAAACTCCGTGTTTATCCTTTGTTTAAAAGCAATTTGTTTGTTCTTTTGGGAAATCATGGTACGGATGGCCTCAGGGGAAAATTATTTATTTTATGTTTATCCTGAGGGCTGTTGGGCTTTCACAGGAGCAGGGTTAGAGCAAAAATCATATGTGGATCTAGGAATTCTGAGTGAAGAAGAACAAAAATTACATAGCAGGCCATTTTTGAAAGAGCAAAAAATTACATATCAAGTCATTTTTGAAGTATTCTTAACATTTTATATTTTCTATCTAGAAACACTGAAAATAAATAATAATACCTGAAAATTATGATGTACCCTCTGAATTCAGCTTCAGTGGAGCAGGTGATACTTAAGAAAGCATCACCAGTAAATATCAAAACATCACAGAAATATTGATGTTTTACCTCTAAGCTCTTCTTAGCAATTTTTAAGTGGGCCAAATGGTATAAACTCAGCATTTAAACCTACAAAGTACAAATAATTTTTTTTCTGATTCTTAACGCAAAGATGTGTACTCACAAAGAAAAATCAATTTGTCAACCTTGCGTGTACATGACATTTTCCATTTCCCCACTTGCTGAAGAGAAACACAGACAATGTGTGCTGCTGAATGAAGCGACATTTAAAGAATTGTGATTTTTTTTCAGTTACTACCTTAGTCACATTTTAAAATTTTAAATATTGTATGAATAAGCCTTCCCTACATATTTGAAATCAAACCAGTAAAATTCCTTGCGAGGAAGCAAAATTTTCACCTACTCAACTCACCCTTTTATGTCTGTTGTCAAAATGATGCATTTAATGGCATCGAAAGGCTGAACAAGTAGAAAATGCAGGCTCTTTGGGCAATATTTTATACATTTATCCAAGTTCTCACTTGCCCTAAACTGACATCTTTTAACCCTAGACTCACGCCTTCAGGATCTAGCCTGTCCTTAGTTTCATGACCACATTATTCTATATGCTGAATTAGAAGTAATTAACAGTTTCACATCATAAAAGAATCAGGTTTACCCTCAAGAAGATAATTGGTCATTGATGGTTGTCTGCCGTATTTAGAATAGTCTCTTAGTCATCTTCCGTAAATTAAAAAGGGGGTTTTGTGGAAATATACTACCTGCCCTACTATTTTGCAAGCAGATAACTTCTTAGTAGCTTTCAGGTAAACTCACTGCTCAGTTCCCCTGATGCAGGACGACAGAAAATACCCCAACCTATTCCAGCTTCAAGTGCCTTGTAGTCTGGGAAACGAATTTTGTTCTACACGAGGCCCATTGAACATCCATGCCTGACTCTGTTACTTCATTTGTTGCTTGAAAAAAGCCCTACAGGATTGGTCATCTTACTGTCTTTTTATCATTGAAGAAACTGAGACTCAGAAGGTTCAGAGGAGTTAAGCTCACTTAGCTATCAGGAATTGGAATCTAAACTGTCTACATCAAGAAACCTGGGTTCCAGTAACTGAGCCATCTTGTTTCTCTTTTCTAGCCTTAAGTGAAATACATGGTCAAGATCTGAAGGCTGGATTCAAATTTCACCTCTGCTCCTTCCCAGCTGTGGCACTTTGGAAGAAGTATTTAACCACTGAATGAAATGCAGCTAGAGAGGCACATGCCCCATAGGAAGTTCACAAAGATTAGAAGGTGTGTGGAAAGCACCGCTCTGCCCAGTGCTTCCCATGCAGCCAAGTGTTCACTATGAGAGGGGCTGTCAGAGCTTGGGAAGTACCAACTTCAGATATTCCAAATCACAGTGTGTGTGTTCAAGGCATCTGTAGAGGTAAAATACAAAAGCCCTAACCATGTCTTTAGTCATCCGGGACTTTAACAATCATAATTAATGAAAATGTCTTTTATTTAAAGCTCACCCCTGCCAGGCGTTGTGATGGGCACTTTATACACACTATATCTATTGATTCTCACAACCACACAATGAGCTAAAAATTAAACTTGTTCTATAGTTGATGAGCCCAGAATTAAGAATGGTTATATACTCAGCCAGCTAGTTATGTAGAGGAGTGGATATGTAAATCCAGGCCGATACCAGAACCTAAGTTTTTACTAAAGTGGTGGGGACTACTCTTTGATTATCTCTGTAGTGGGTCATGTAGTGCCTTGTCTAAATTCAACTATTTTGTTAGCCCCCTCTTTCTCTGTACATTAAAAGGATGGAATGCAAATATTTTTACTCACCTCTTAGGTAATTCGAGGATTGAGACCTCCCTGCCCTCTAAGAAAGGGAAACCAGCTTATCAGTTGCTAACAATTTGAGTGCTAAGGGTGCCGAGCCCAAGAATAGGCCATATGCTCTGTAAGAAAAGGAAAATGGGGTTTTAAGACAGTTGAAGTCCCTCTAAGGGGGGAGGTAGGAGTCCCTCAGAGTGAAAGTCAGCCAGAAGGAAGTGACTTGGAAGAGGAGGTGAATACGAAAAGGGTCATGGGGACAGGAACCTCATCTCTAAAAGTCAGCTTCCCAAAGGACAACTCTAAAGGGCCTGGGTGAAAGACAATCAACCAAAGTGAAACAACTGTGACTCTGAAGCCAGTTTGCCTTGGATCAAGCCCCAATTCTACTACTTCCTAGTTTTATGACCTTTGAAAAGTGTCTTAACATCTATGCTTCTCAACTCCAACCTCAGATATCTCTTCTGTAAAATGGGAATAATGTTAGTATCTACCTTATAGGGCTCTGAGAGTTAAATGAACTGATACCTGTTAAGCCATCAGAACAGTATCTGGCCCAGAGGATGTACTTAGTTATTATTTATACAGTATTTGAGAGCTCTTGAGTTGGGTCGAGCTATGTTATCATACACCCGAAGTGGAAGTCTGTGCACGCCTGCACCCACATCTGTGCTTGCACCAGCAGATCCTCCTGTTAAGGCTCAGAAATAATTCATTCTGGAAGGATCCAACAATTTACTTGTGATTTCCTAGTGGGAACAGGTCTTGACTTTGCTACAAAACCCTTTTCTGCCATTTCCAAACGCCACATGAGTACCGGTAAATCCAGCATCACAAAGTCTGTTAAAGGCAGAACCCAAATGATTAACAATTAAAACCCCAGGTCCCCTTTCTTCTATCCCCACTTCTATTTTGCTCAGTTCCCACATGCGTAAAATAAAAACATGACCCACCTCACAGGATCATTGAGTATTAAATGAGATTAACAAATAAAAATCACCCAGCACAGTGCCTGAGATGTAGTAAATCATAAAAAAAAAAAATATTTCCTTGTTTCTTTCCTTAAGCTAAATATAGCACTTATTAAACACTGTTAAGGGACTAATGATTTAAGGTAAAAGACCCCATGAGAAGCAGGGAATGGGTTCTATCCTTAAGACACTGCTGCCTATACCATATCTACTGATTTATTCCTTCCTCAAATGCTTGTTTTTCATAATGTATGAAAGAATGCCTTCAACGTAGGAATAAAATGAGGATAATAATAGTAATGATCATCAATAATATCTAATTTTAGATATATAAGAAAATTGGCTTCTGTTTCTTTAATGGATATATCTATATTTTTCTCTTTTGGTCCCTAGAAAACTAAATCATCATTTATTCCTACGTGTTAGGAAGAGATGTGCTCTGCCATAGTCATTAAATTCATTTAAGCTCACACAACAGAAGGAGACGTTCTGGAGGGCCTTTTTCATCATTAAATGAGCACCTATGTGGTGTTACCAGAAGTGAAAGAAATAAAGGCGCTTTGAGGAATAAAAGAGAAAAGGCACTGGCGTAAAAATTAATCAGATGAAGCATGTTAGTAGAGAGAGACCCACAATCTGTTTATTATATCCCATGTGTAGCAACATGACAGAGATACTGAGGGAAGCCACTAGAGAGGACCTGCCATTTCAAGACCAAAATGCTAGAAACAAAGGCTTACTTGAAGTACTGTTTGTGATGCTACACCTAACCCTCAGCAAGACAGCTAATTTCTCACACCAATCAGTCTGTTGCTAGAAATGCTGAGGAGGGAAAAAATCCCCGCTGCACACTTTCCTGTCTTTCCTGAGATTCTAAATCTTTGTACAGAAGTAATTTGCAAGCACAGGCATCTCTGGGATTCGATAAATTTTCCCTACCACCTCCCTTTGTTCCTTCAATCCTAGAGGGATGCTCCAAGCAGACAGGAAATGTGACCCAGAAGTGTGGTAGCACATTTGTGTCTTGTTTCAGGAAGATGAGTGTTTCTCAGTCTCGTGCTGTTGAACTCACACATTCCATCTCTGAGGGAAGTTTTGAACAGTCCTGGCCCTTTGTTCTCAAGACCACTTTAGGAAACAGCCCTCAGAGACACAAAGACAATAAACTGCTTGGTGGAATGCTCTGTGCTCTGAATATATATCTTCAAGGATCAGGATATGCTACTGCTATTTTCTTATCATGGCTTTTTAGGCATGATTCCTTGTTACCAACCAGGACTATCAGCCCTGGTCTAGGTCACACTTCAAGAATCTATCTCAATGATCACATGCTGGTGCACAGAGTGAGTACAGTATTTGCACGTAGCCTTCAAGTTAGGTCTAATTTTTCCCCGGAGTATAATGTGTCATTGAAAATATTCTTAAATAAATGGGAAATATGTGGATACTCTACCCAAATATCTATATGTAGCTGGACTTTACCTAAATGAACCCAGACATAGAAAAGATATCTATGTTAGGCAATAATGACAGTCATTCATTTGCTTTCTTATTGGGATAGAATTTAAGGCTAGTGAAATAAACATAAAATAAAATTGAATTAAAAAATCAAGCTAGGCAAGTCAGGGGAGGGTCTTGGGTTCAAACTGACGCCTGAAAGCACAAACATGCTCGGAGATGCCATTAGTCAAAAGAAAATGTGGGGGATCCCTGGGTGGCTCAGCGGTTTAGTGCCTGCCCTTTCGGCCCAGGGCCTGATCCTGGAGACCCAGGATCGAGTCCCACATCAGGCTCCCTGCATGGAGCCTGCTTCTCCCTCTGCCTGTGTCTCTGCCTCTGTGTGTGTGTGTGTGTGTGTGTGTGTGTGTGTGTGTGTCTCATGAATAAATAAATAAAATCTTTAAAAAAGAAAAAAGAAAATGTGGACGTGTCCTCACTTCAACCCTAAGCAGATGCAGCCCTGTGGACCCAGTTTGTTGAGCAGTGGGGAGGGTCTGAATTTCAGACCTCACCTGTGACCTCAGCCAGGTGCTGTATGCTTCACAAACAGCACAGCCACGGAAAGCCCTCCATGTGCTCAGGGCACATTCCATAGCAGAATGAATGAGGAAATCAGTAGTGGGCTGTTGCTTCATAATAGGGATTGTCCTACAGGCAAATCTTTAAAAATGTGGTCTCTGTCTTATCCTTGTGGTTATTCAAGCAGAAGTGAAAGGTTTTCCCATCCATGGCATAAAATCAAGCAAAAAATAATCACCATATCTCCTGCCAATCTTGTCTCCTTGACTGGGAGAGATTTTAAATGCAGAAGGAATGCTCACTTGGCTCGTTGCATCAGCAGCAAACTAGCCTCTACTTTGCTGTTGGATTAATAATGCTTTAGAATACCTGTCACTGATACGAAAAGCTCTAGCACACCAAATACCCTGATACATGAGCAGTTTGTGTAGGAATGACTATAGTTTATAATCAAATGTAACATATGGGTGGTAATATTTGTTATACTTTATAGGAATGGCTTTAGTTGATAACCAAATTTAATATATGAATGGTTATATTCTTTAAATACATAGGATAAAATTTATATCTTCAAAATGAAAATTCCAACGTAACAAACAAAAAAAAGTCATAATCAGGGAAAAAAAAAATAGGACCCACCCAAGTAATTTCTTCTGAATCATCTCCCTATCTGCACCATTTCTCTTTTCCCCCACCCTCCCATAGTCTGTCGTTGCCAGCAAGTAAACATAAATGCTGAAGCAAGAACAAAAGGAAAACAGAAACATATATTTATGTAAACTTGTATTGATTCAACTAGGAAGAAACCCCACAGCTTTCAAGGTCTGAGTCACAAATCATTATGATCAGAAATGCTGAAGTGCTACGAATACACAAGTACTTTGGCTTGTTATCATGGTTTAGGCCTGTTGCAGAGCCAGAGAGAAGTGGAAAACATTAAATATAGTTTTAAAACTCCATTTATCAGGTGATATTTTGCGGGTAGAGGGACATGGTGGCCACGAGTCCGAGTTCGTCTATTCAGCGCCACACATACTCACTGACAGATTCACATTTGGGAAAATCAGAGGGAGGTCGCATCACCTTTCCAAACATGAGAAAACTCTGTTCTTCCCAAGATGACCCGAAATGTTCTAATTATTGGTTATTCCCTCTGGTTGGTGATGCAGCCAACAAGCACGTAGAGTTCAGTGAACCCACAAGCGCACAGCTGTTATCTTTGACTTGTGGCCAAAACAAAAATTGGAACAGAATTTACCCAGACAAGTGTAAAGGCTTCTGTTTAAAGCAGCTATTTTCTGAGCCAGATAAACAGCTTTGAAATGGAGAAGAAATGAATCCTTTTCTAGAATATCTGAATCAAAGTGAGGTCAACGTCTTAAAGACAAGATGTTAACATAGATTACCCACACAGACTGCAGAAGTCTTCCGAAGAAGGAGGCAGCCTCCAGGCTGCCTGGAGTTCTGTTTCATCAACTTGTTTTTGTGTTCGGAAACAACTTTCTGCATTCGGGAAGGGTGGCTATGTTGATTTAGTCCATGATATAGAACATCAGAGGACAGCAAATTGCTCTTCTGGAAGCTTCCACGAGCCAGCAGTTGCATAGGCCGGTGGCCTGTTCAGCCAGGAAGCCTCGGAAGCTCTTATTTGGCAGTATGAGGGCAGAAAGAAACAGAGTAGTTTCACTCTGGGGTTGAGTCCATTGTCCTGTCCTTTGGATTTCCACTTAAGAAATGATCCTAACAAATATCTTGCTTTTTATAGGAAGCGATGAGACTGGTAAGAAATAGCTGGTAGGAGAAGCAGCGAAAAATCACCCTCCCTGCTCCTTACACAAACACCGTGTGCCTGTGCTACTCTGGCAATCCATCTTACAATCACCGAACAGTACAGAGCCAGGAAGCAATTCACACTGCACTAGTGCTCCTCGGAGCTTTTCAGAGCTTGATGCCTATTGCGGGCTGCTTATATGGTACCAGCAGGTGAGTGTAAGACAGCAGATCCAGAGCCTACGGAAGGAGTGTCCCAGGGTAGAAGGGGAGATGACTTTTTTTTTTTTTTCCAGTAAGGTGAATATGCATGTCAGTGCACCTGCCTAGAGAGCTGGGTCCTAGTGAGCTGTCAGCAGCAGCAATCTGTCTGTACTTCCAGCTCAAGTGGTGTTTCAGTGATAACAAGGCTTATGCAGCAAGGGTTTGAAAAGCTTGCTTCGCTTGATGCCGGTGGGGTCATAGACCACATCTGCCGTGCAGACAGCCCCGAGCCCACTATCAACTTTCATTCACTCCCCAGGTCTCCTGCACCTTGTGCTTGCAGCACCAGTAAAACTGCACGGGTTTGGGAGGCCTTTAAGCACCACGCACCCAGACACGGTAAGAGCTACAAGACACTGGCTGCTCTAAAATGCTCTATCGTTAAGGCAGTCAGCTGCATAATTGGTGTCGACTTCATACCCAATGGGCAGGGATAGTTATCAGAAGCCCATTGAACAAATGGATGGGATGTTTCAAACCTATGAGCGTCAAGCTTCTCCAAAAATAACAAGAAGTGACAGCTGAAGTCATGCTTAACAGAATTGGCTTTAAAATGTGAAATGGGTTTTAAAAGCAGCGCTGCCCTCGTACTGGGTGTGAATGAGGCTTAGTAGGAAATAGCATAGGAGGGGGAATCCCTTATCAAAGCCGAGACTCTTGCTTTGTTCTCTGCGGACGACAATTGGATATCTCTAGATAATACTTGAAAGGACGAGGACGTGTGGGCAGCAGATGGGTGGGTGGCCAAGGCTTGTGCAAAACAATGCTCCATGAGTTTCAGTGCACTTCCTAAGTGGTGCTGGAGGACCCAGCCTTGTCACAATTCCAGAGCTGTTGTCTATCTGGTAATTTGTTTACCTGAAGTAAGCAAGGAAAATTGCACCTGCTACCTTCCTTCCCTCCCCTGGACCGTATGTTTTCTGCTGTTGCTTATCTGATTACTTATTCTTTTTCTCCCGGATGCATGCCCTTCTTAGAATTCTCTAACGCTGGGTCAGCACTTTTTTTTTTTCCTGTGATTAGTGAAGAGGCTAAAAGTTTGCAGATCATATAGCCTCTGCCACAACTCCTTAACTGTGCCCTCAGAGTAGGAAGCCAGCCACAAACTGTGCGTAACTGAGTGGGGAATCTGAGTTCTAATAAAACTTTATTTACAAAAATAGGTTGGGGGCCAGATGTAGTCCAATGCCATAGATGCAGATTCCTTCTGTAAGATGTTGTGTCTTAAGCAAAATTAATCCTGGCAAATACTGTGAATTTTCTGTTCCTTTTCCATATTTTGATAATCTTCAGTGGTCCATCCTTAGTCATGCTCCCCCCACCCTTCATGCCTTTCACTGTCAATAGCTTTGGGTAGTCTCCTCCCATAAGGACTGCTAGGGACTGAATTGTGTCCCTCTAAAATTCATATGTTAATGTCCCAATTAACCTCAGAATGTATATCTGTATTTGGAGATAAGGCCTGTAAAGAGGTGATTACAGAAAAATAAGACCTTTAGGGTGAAGCCCTAATCATCTATGACTGCTGTCTTTATAAGAAGAGCAAGAGACACCAAGGATGCACATATAGAAAAGGCCAAATGAAGAGGCAGCAAGAGGGAGGCCCTCTACAGGCCCAGGAGACGAGGCTTCAGGAGAAACCAAGCCTGCCATCTCCTTGATCTTGAACTTCCAGCCTCCAGAACTGTGAGGAAATAAATTTCTTTTTTCTTTTTAAAGATTTCATTTATTTATTTGAGAGAAAGAGAGTGTGAGCAAGAGTGGGAGGGAGCATGAGCTGGGGGAGGGGCAGAAGGAGAGGGAGAAGCAGGCTCTCCACTGAGCAGGGAGCCCAATGCAGGGCTTGATCCTAGGACTCCAGGGTCATGACATGAGTGGAAGGCAGATGTTTAACTGACTGAGCCACCCAGGGGCCCCAGAAAATAAATTTCTGTTCTTTAAGCCACTCAGACTGTCGTATCCTGTTATGGTGGCCCTACCAAGCTCTTACAGTGACTCTGGGCCAAACATGCAACTTGCTTTGGCCAATGGGGCAATAGCAATTATGACACAAGCAGCAACTTGAAAAGTATCTCTTGCTGCTCTTGAGCCCTCTGGTGAACAAATCCGGACTCATCTGCTGGATAGTAAGAAACACAGGAGCAGTCAGCTCATCACTGCACCTGTCGAGGTGAACCCCAGCATTGGCTGCCTAGTTGACTGGCAGCTGACCACAATTGCACAAGGGCCCAAATGAGTTCAGCAGAACGACCAAAGAGCTGAGACAGTCCAAGTTGTTGAGTCAAGAAAATTGTTATTTTAAGCTACTGAGTTTGGGGTAGTTTGTTATTTACGACAGATACGTGTCCTAACCACTTACATGCCTTCTCCACCTCAACACTCAGACTAACCTCTTTGTTTCCCCATCTTCTGCTTTGAAGATGTGTTTCATTTTTCCAGCCTTTCTTCCCTCCACACCATCCAGTAATTCAACCAGGCACTTCATTCACCCTGAACACAACTCTCTGCTACGTGGGTGTATTCATTTTCTAACACTGTGATGACAAATTACTGCAAACTTAGTGGCTTACAACAACCCACACTTTGGATGCCTGGGTGGCTCAGTGGCTGAGCATCTGCCTTCAGCTCAGGGCATGATCCTGGGGTCCGGGATCAAGTGCCACATCAGGCTCCTTTCAGGGAGCCTGCTTCTCCCTCTGCCTATGTCTCTGCCTCTCTCTGTGTCTCTCATGGATAAATAAATACAATCCTTAAAATTAAAACAACAACAACAACAACACACAGACACGTCTATTAAAAAAGTGTGTAGATCAGAAGTTTGGCACATGTCTCCAGGGCAGATCAAGATGCTAGTAGCCCTGTGTTCCTTTATTAGTGCCTCTAGGGTATAATTTGTTTCCTTGATCATCCACGTGGTTAGTAGAATTTAGTTTCTTGTTGCCAAAGGACTGATATCCCTGTTTCCTTGCTGGCTGTCAGCAAAGGGCTATTGCCGACTTTTAGAGGCACCCATGTGTCTTGCCTCATGGTTCCCTATCTCCATCTTCAAGGCCAGCAAAGGTGGGCCAAGTCCCTTCCACACTTAGAATCTCTCCTTTATCTTCATTTATCACATTTCTCTGACTCCAGTCAGGAAAAGTTTCTTGCCTTTAAGGGTTCATGTGATTAGATTGGGCTCACTCTGATAATCTAGGATAATCTCCCCATCCAAGGTCCATAACCTTTACAATGTCTGCAAAGTCCATTTTGCCACATACCATTGTCTATTCATGGGTTTCAGGGCTTGGGGTATAGACATCTTGTGAGGAGGAGGCCAGTTATTCTGTCTACTATACTTGGCAATAAAATTAGTTCCTAGTGTCTCTCAGTTACACTGAGAATTATTTTAAAAAAGCTAAATGCCGACTCTCAATGTGGCTACTTCCCACCACAACCAACATGACCCACCCTGGTGCTTCTGAATCATCTGGGATCACCAGTCTTACTTCTGGCAGAGTGGTCTCTGCCTACATCTGTGTACCCCTTTAACTCACAGCTCTTCTCCATACTTAGTTGTAAATTAGGGTCCGTGGGCCATGATTCCCTCAACATGAGATTTTTGTCAGTATCTTAGGCAAATGAGCTCTAATGAGTCATCATTTTTTCAGCCCAACTGCTTTAAGCTTGAGGTGGCTCAGCTTAATATAGGAAAAATTGTGTTACAATCAATGTCACAAGTTCCTACCCCTATCTACTTAGAATTTCTCAAACTAGTGTACTGTAGTTGATTAAAGCTACCAACACCCTTCCTAACTATATCAGTTAGAATGCCTTCAGCTGCAAGTAAAAGAAATCCTGATTTAAACAGGCATACACAGTATGAAAAATTACTATTTTACATCACAAGGAGCACAGAGATCAGACTTCAAGACTAATTAATTCTGTGGCTCAGAAAAATAATCAAGGTCCCAATTTCATTCTCTCTCTCTCTCTCTCCCCTGCCTTTCTTGTTGTCATCAAGCTGGTAGCAAGGTGTCTGCAGTTCTTCCTGGCGTCGTTATCCAATTATAACTACATCTGGAGGAAGAAGAGAGATTGTCTCTTCCTGTGCCTCTATCTTTGAGGAAACATTTTCCGATAGGTTCCCTGGTAGGCTTCCCTCCTTGTTTCATCAGCAGAATTGACCTAATTTTAAAGCAAGGCAAGAAAAGAAAACATGTCACTTCATCAAGCCCTTCCTTGATCACTCTTTTAAAATCACAACCACTCCCCAATGCTTGTCTTCCAGCACAGCATTGTCTTCTGAATTCACCAAGGCCTTGTTTTCCTCCTTAGCTTTTATTGCCATATGCTTTGCTTTATTTGTACATTTTCTTTACACACACACTATAATGTCAACTGCATTGTATTAGGGATTTGGATCTTTTTTGTTTATCTAAAACAATGCCTGGCACATAATAAGTTTCTCTCAATATTTTTGAGTAAGTGACTAAGTGACACCCCTTGAACCAATGAAGCCCTTGGAGCTACAGGTAAGATCCACTTGCCCGTATGGCTGCAGTTAATGAACAAAACTGAGTTTATGTTAAAAGTAAATGGGGGGCTTGGAAGTGAATGCTAAATAGGCAACCAACATCCTCACTCAACCCTCCTTACCCACCACCACTGTCGCTAATATTGGCCTGGGGTAACTTTGAAAAGACAGAGACTAGGTCATACGGAGTCTTAGAGGGGATTACTGGTCTCAGGTCTTCTTGCTAAGAATCTTGATCCAAGAACCAGGCTTCTAGAAATTTGTCATCACAGATCCATTCATCCAACCATCCTATCATCATTTGGCATCTAGAGAGGTTACCAATGCTATCAAGTCCAATGGCTTTATTTAATCCTTTGTTCTTCTGAGATTTATAATATTTTTATATAAGTTACTCTTATAATTCTGAAGAGGTAATTTACCTAAAGTTGACATAGTAATAAGAAGAGGTGTTTCTTTTTTTTTTTTTTTTTTTCCTGGAAATAATCAGGATAATCTAAAGCAATTAGTTGAAGCAATAAAAGGAACTAAGGAAAGCCATTAGTCTGATGTTTGGCTATTCAAACTACCCCACCTGGGGAAACCTGAGTAGAGCTTGAAGAAAGACAGCAGGTGGCCATATTCCTCTGATTAACATCAGACTTCTCTAGCATAATTCATAATATTCCTCCTCATGTTCTGCCCTCAGAGTTCTTGGGAGCTTCAAGGTAGGGGACCATCAGATCTCTCAGGCCTCTTTCTGGAGGCCCTGCCCTCAGAGAGGAGTCAATACCTTCATCATGGAGAGGTACAGATCAGGCACCCAGTTTACACCAGTCTCCAAAACCCCTTCCCACTCTCCTTCCAAAGAACTTGTCTTCTTTATCCTTGGGAAGATGCAAGGGGACCATTTGGCCTACCCATTCCAAATCCTGAGAGGGGGACAGTCTTGCCACAACCACTATGACCCAACATAACCCAGAGTCTTCCATTTGAACCCATTCTGCCTATATAATTCTGGCTTTCCTCAGATTTCAAGAGTCTCTTCCCCCATTTAGCCATTGTCATCATTGTCCCTTTCCGATTCTGCTTTTCAGGGACTGTTTCTGTCCCCTTTTTCCCAGGCAACCACAGAAAACTTCTGCCCAAGCTCCTTCCCTGAATCCCAAGCTCTCTTTTGGAATTCCCTATGGTCTCTAGAATCAGCTTCTCTCAATGAAGCCTGACATTTTTTAGGCATTCTCTGAGGACACCTACTTATAATACAATGTTTTCATTACTTTTTTTTTTTTTTTTTTTTTTTTGCTCAAATTATTTCAGCTTTGGTCAATAAGGGTTCCTTCAGGTCAACTCTGGTGTCTTTACAATAGGTGCCCTTCCTTTTTTCAGCACTTTTCTATAACACAAGATAATCCAGATTAATTTTGTATTTTCCTGCCCCATCTCAGGAATTAATCATTTCTTTATGAAGCCCTGATTGCTCTTCTCAGAGAATGGTTTTTTCGAACCAAGACCTGGACATCAGGCATACTTACTGCTACTGTAGTATCATTGCTCCTGGGCCCTCATAACAGACAGAGCTATGAAGTACCTGTGTGCATATTAATCCATACATTCATACATATTTGTATTTTTGTAATATATATAATATAGCCCAAGGGATATCACTTATTCATTTAGTTAAAAATAGAGAGAGAAACTTAGTATGTGCCAGGCAATGTTTTAGGTAAATAAAATTTCCAAACCCCTAACACAATGTAACTGACATGACAGTTTGATATATATATTATACATATAATATATATCAAATAATAATTATATATATATATATACATATATATATAAAACTCTAGGAGATTAAACAAATAGCTCTAATTCCAGCCCAACACTACAGGTTTTATTTTAGCCTTCCCCCTTTTCTTATCTGTAATGTCTTTCCCCAATAGCGAACAACTTGGGTTATTATCTGCCTTATTATTTATTATATAAGTAAGTTTATGATCTCATTTGTTCAACTGTAGGAGATGTAAAGTACTTTAGAATTTCTAACCCATTCCCCTGTGAGAAACACATTTATTAACTAGATTACAGCATTTGTATACAGTTATTTTTTGTATTTAGTTTTATAGTATTTGGTCAAAACATCGTCTTCCAAAGTCTTCCAAAGTTACTTAGCTTTATTCTTTGCTACCAGTAGGATTCTTGACTCTGAAGTCTTTTTCAAGCAACCAGCAGTCCTCCTCATAGTCCTGTGACCCATTTTATCCTATGCAAATGTATGTAGAGCTTTGGGTTTTAACATCATGATCCCTTTTTTTCTAAAAGGCAGACACATTTAAACACACTTTTAAGGTCCCACTTTTAGGCTAAGATCCTTAGCCTAAGTAAGTGTCAAATATATATTGTGCCAAATTTTTAAATGTCTTCTTTACAAGATAAAACCTCTTAATTAAAGAAGGAGAATGGGCTTGACTTCTGTGTATATTGTATTTATGCTTTATTATTTTTCTATACAATAGTTTGGATGTCTGAGACGATCATTATAAATTTCTTTTTATTATTCTAAATTTGTATTATCCCCTTAAGTGGTATATTGGATTGCTATAGTTCACAACCTCCAGCCATAAAATACAAAGCAATAAAATCTTCTAATTAATGCATACATATGCAAAGTTTGTAATTAAATGCAAAGCTATAATTGGACCCAGTGCCCCATCTAACATGAAATAGCAATAGCAATGAACTAGAGGGAAAAAAAGAAGAGCCAAAATACTCAGCATTGAAGTTGAATGGTTATTTACAGTAACTTAAAGAAAAAACATTATTCCAGATTTTAGGGAGAAGAAATATCCATAAAACCAATAAGGAGAAAATCTGTCTCAATTTATCATTACACAGGAGGATAAGGTCTACTATATTTATGACACACTAAGGTGGGGGAAGACTATAGTAAATTTATGGATGTAGTAGCTAAAGAAATAAGCTCATCTATTGACTATAATCTGCCCACATAGACCCCTACACACAGGAAGAAAAAAAAAACTCACACACACACACCCTTCCTTCATGCAAGCCTTAAATTCCCACTTCCTTTTTTTTTTTTTTTACCCATTTCCATATAAATATTGTCTCTTGCAGTAAATGGAGTTATTTTGTCTCTGACTACAAGTATTTCCAAAGATGATGTCAAATGACCCACAAGTGTACTTTTCACAAATAACTTTTTTCCAATTCTAAAAATTAATAGTAATAATTTATGAATTCTGAATTTTACACAAAATGGGGGGTCCACATTATTGTATTTTATTTTATTATTTTTTTAAAGATTTTAATTATTAATTTATCCATGAGAGACACAGAGAAAGAGGCAAAAACATAGGCAGAGGGAGAAGCAGGCTTCCCATAGGGAGCCTGATGTGGGATGCGATGCCAGGACCCCGGATCACGACCTGAGCCAAAGGCAAACATTCAACCACTGAGCCACCCAGGTGACCCTATATTTTATTAATTTTAGGATCTAACTAATCAAAGTTGCTTCTCCCCTAGTCTTCTGATTGAACACTAACTAGCTAACTGCCACTAACATCTACATAGTCACCCAAGCCAGAGCCTAGAAATCACCCGTTACTTCTCACTTTCCCTCTGCCCTGGGGCACCTTAATCAATCAATAAATCCTATTTGTTCTATCTCCAAAATGTAGCATGAGTTCATCTTTACTGACACAACCCTTATCCAGCCTACTATCATTAATTAGCTGGACCACTGCAGTTGCCCCTTGCCCTTTTCCCCAATATTCATTTTTCCTACCTTGAATCCATCCATCCTTTGTACTGAGGCCAAGTGGCTGATATTTCACAAATATAAGCTGATCATTTTATTCCTTTTTTTTTTTTAAGAATGTTAAATGCCTCCTCTTTCCTTGTGGATGAGAGACTATGTAAGATGAGTCACCAGAGACACTTCACCTCACTCTCTGAACTCAAACCCACAACCATCCTTCAGTTTCTGGAAGGCTTCCTTCTGCTCAGGTCCTTTGCCCATCCCTCCCACTTTGCTGCATCTGGTTAGCTCCTACTGATCATTTATATCTCAACTCTACTGTCACCTCCTCTAAGAAATCATCCCTAACTTCCACATAATAAGGCAGGTTATCTCTCACATATTCTCAAAGCACAATGGACATTTTCTTCATAGCATTCATTATAGTTGAAATTCTGCATTTATTTAGAAAAATTGTTTAATGTTTGTCCTTCTAGCGACTGTAAAGAATTATGTCTATTTGGGTTCTCTATAGCATTCTTAGCACCAAGGAGAGTAAGTACCTGGCACTTAGTAGGTGATCAATAAATATTTATTGACCAAATACTGAATAGAAAAAGAATAGTCTAACTATATGGAATTTTCACTTTTGTCTTCTTTATCAACCATCAACAGCAGGTGGAATAAAAATCCTGTCAGTGCACGTGAATCTCCTATTGCGATCCCTGAAGTTCTGCTGAGCTCAAGACAGATGGAAACCCTGCAGCATCCTCACAGAATGGCTCTCAGATATGACCTGCATACAAAGCAGAGAGCAGAACACTCCAGGCAGAGAGCCAGCAGCCTGTTGACATCCATAAAATACAAGGCTAGCTCTGGCTTTGACCCTCTCAGGTCCAGTAAAACATGGTAAAGATGCAGAGAAGGAATGGGCTAATTTCCTGGAATTATTCCAGAAAATTTGAATATATGACCAATATTTGAATATATGACCATTTGTCAGCCACTCAGTATTACCTGATAATTTGCTGTAATCTTTTCAATCCCAAAAAGCAGGAGACTACACGTTTCAACAGTAATTTTTCTTCTTTCTGCCATTTCCACATGACATATTTAGTGAGATAAAAATGAGGATAATGCTTTCTGATCCTCTCTTTTCTAGTTCCTATGAAAATATCATATCCTGACCATGTGGACTATGGATGGCAGGAGAATGACCCCCTTGGAGAGGAGACACACCACCTCCAGGAAGGATCCAATAGGCCAAACACCGCGCACAGGGTGTGTAGTAAATGCTTGCCCGGTTTGGAATGGAGTCAATATGTAGGGATTTGTTCCCAGGGAGCTGACTGAGCATCACAAGAGATTTCCCAGTGGTAGAAGTTCTGTCTGTGTATCAGGTGGTTCCTGAGGTGTGGACTATGAAAGATGCCAGAAGCAGAATTCAAGGTTGAAGCAAAGCATAGTAGGAACTAAGCAAATGGGATCAAGGTCCATAGCCAAGCAAATGTTTGTGAATGGCGGGAAGGGGAGAATGAGAAACAGAGTTTAGAATGTCAGCAAGGCAGACTCTCCCCCTCCTTGTCACTTGTCCTTGAATCTTACTGAGGTTCTGTAAGATTTCAGGCTCTTAATGGGTCATTTTCTGTTCTTTGATCCTCCAGTGAAACTACTGGGAAAACCCCCAGCATTAGATCATTGCAGCCACCTACCTTTCCATTTATTTATTTATTTATTTATTTATTTATTTATTTATTTTACCTTTCCATTTATATAGCTAGCCTGGTGATCATGTACCTCAAGAGAGAATTCTCCTAACTATGCAAGATGGTACCATTACTAGTTAATGACCTCCCTCTCATCTGAGCTCCCAGTATACACAGTCATCTTTCTCAAGATCCCACTCAAAAATGTTCATATCTAAGTAGACTCTTTTAAACCATCTCTGCTCCCATCAGGCCCCATTCTCACCCCGACTCTCAGCTAACTGCACCTTCTATTTTATGGAGAAAATAAAAGCCATAGAGCAAGAAATACCTCAAACTCTTGCCCCTACAACTTGACCTGAAAAGGTGCCTAGATCTTTACTTTCTTTTTTCTACTTTAGAAGAGGCAGCTCTTCTACTGCTTAAAGCTAAGCCCCCCACATGCAGGCAGGATCACACTCTTTCCAAGTCCTCAGAGAATTTGCTCCATCAAAGGTTTTCCCTTCCTTTTCTCTATCTTCAACTTCTTTCTTACTACATACTCTTAGCAAATAAGTCTCTCCCTATTTAAAAGAATTAAGTTATCCCTTTAACTTTTTATTCCCCACTTTCCCAGGTGACTTAAAAGGCTCTTTTATGCAGGCACACCTTGAAGATATTGCAGGTTCAGTCCTAGACAGCCGCAATAAAGAAAATATCGCAATAAAGTGAATCAAGTGATTTTTTGGTTTCCTAGGCATACAAAAGTTATGCTTACACTATAGGTGTGCAATAGCAGTATGTCTTAAAATAACAACATACATACCTTAATTTAAAAATACTTTATTGCTAAAAAGTGCTAACCATCATCTGAGCTTTCAGCAATTGCAATGCTTTTGCTGGGGAAGGGTCTTGCCTTGATGTTGATAACTGCTGAATGGTCAGAGGGATGGTTGCTGAAGGGTAGTGTGACTATGGCAATTTTTTAAAATGAGACAAGTGACTTTAGCACACCAGTTGACTCTTCCTTTCACAAATGATTTCTCTGTAGTGCACAATGCTGTTTGATAGCATTTTATCCACCAAAGAACTCCCTTCAAAATTGGAGTTAATCCTCTCAAACCCTGCCACTGATTTATCAACCAAATTTGTGTAATACTCTAAACCCTCTGCTGGTATTTCAACAATCTTCACAGCATCTTCACCAGGAGTAGATTCCATCTTTACTCTTCCATGAGAGGAAACTTCTCATCTATTAAAGTCTTATCATGAGATTGCAGCAATTCGGTCACATCTTCAGACTCGCCTTCTAATTCTAGTTTTCTTGCTATTTGTACCACATCTGCCATTCCTTCTTCCACTAAAGTCTTAACCCCCTCAAAGTCATCCATGAGGGTTGCAATCAACTTCTTCCACATTCCTGTGAATATTTTGACCTCCTCCCATGAATCATGAATGTTCCTAATGGCACCTAGGGTGGTGAATCCTTTCCAGGTTTTCAATTTACTTTGCCCAGACCCATCAGAGGAATCTGTGGCAGCTATAGCTTTATGAAATATATTTCTTAAATAAAGATTCTAAAGTCTAACTTACTTCTTGGTTTATGGGCTGCAGAATGGATGTTGTATTAACTGGTATGAAAACAACATAAATTTTATGTGCATCTCCATCAGATTTCTTGGGTGATCTGTGCATTGTCAAGAGGCAGTAATATTTTGAAAGCCATTTTTTTTTTCTGAAAGTAGGTCTCAACAGCATGTTTAAAATGTTCAGTAAAACATGTTGTAAACAGATGTGCTATCATCCAGGCTTTGTTGTTCCATTTATAGAGCACAGACAGAGTGGATTTAGCATAATTCTTAAAGGCCCTAAGATTTTTGGAATGGTCAATGAATAATAGCTTCAATTTAAATCACCAGCTGCATTGGTCCCCTAACATGAGTCAGCCTGTCCCTTGAACCTTTGAAGCCAGGCATTGACTTCTCCTTTCTAGCTATGAAAGTTCTAGATGGCATCTTCTTACAATAGAAGGGTGTTTTGTCTACATTGAAAATCCATTGTTTAGTGTAGCCACCTTCATTAATTATCTTAGCCAGATCTTCTGGATAACTTGCTGCAGCTTTTATTTTAACATTTGCTGTTTCACCTTGCACTTTTATGTTATGGAGATTGATTCTTTCCTTAAACCTCATAAACCAACACCTGCTAGCTTCAAATTTTCACTTACAGCTTCCTCACCTCTTTCTGCCTTCCTAGAATTGAAGAGATTTGAGGCCCAGCTCTGGATTAGCCTTTGGCTCAAGGGAATATTGTGGTTGGTTTGATCTTCTATCCAGATCACTCAAACCTTCTCCATATCAGCAAAAAGGCTGTTTCACCTACCATTCATGTGTTCACTGGAGTAGTCCTTTCAATTTCCTTCATGAACTTTCTTTTTTTCCAGTCACAACTTGGCTGTTTGGTGCAAAAGGCCTAGGTTTGGCCTGTTCTGGATTTCAACATGTCTACCTCACTAAGTTTAATAATATCTAGCCTTTGATTTAAAGTGAGAGACATGAATTTTCCTTTCACTTGAACACTTAGAGGCCATTTCAATTATTTGGATTATTGTAGGGTTATTATTTGGGTTATTATTTGGCCTAATTTCAATATTATTGTGTCTTAGGGAGTAGAAAAGTCTGAGGAGAAGGAGAAAGATGGCAGAGTGACTGGTGGATGGAGTAGTCAGGGCACACATAACATTTATCGATTAAGTTTACCATCTTATATGGGTGCCGTTTGTGGTGCCCCAAAACAATTACAATAGTAATATCAAAGATCACTGATCACAGATCACTATAGCAAATATAATAATAATGAAATACCTTGAAATATTGTGAACACTACAAAAGTGTGACACAGAGACATAAAGTGAACAAATGCTGTTGAAAAAATGGTGCCCATATACTTGCTTGGTACAGGGTCACCATAGCCTACAATTTGTAAAAAATGCAGTATTGGCAAAGTATGGCAAAAATAAATTGAGGGGGATCCCTGGGTGGCGCAGCGGTTTGGCGCCTGCCTTTGGCCCAGGGCGCGATCCTGGAGACCCGGGATCGAATCCCACATCAGGCTCCTGGTGCATGGAGCCTGCTTCTCCCTCTGCCTGTGTCTCTGCCTCTCTCTCTCTCTCTGTGTGACTATCATAAATAAATAAAAAAAAAAATTTAAAAAAAAAATAGTTTAAAAAAAAGTCAAACTTTAAAATAAATAAATAAATAAATTGAGGTATGACTGTATTCAAAGCTTTCTACTTTGTCATCTCCTGTTCACTTGGCACAACTGAACCAGCTCTCACCAGATCAACAACAACCTGCTTGTGATCAAACCCAATGGACACTTTTCTCTCTTTATTTAACTCACTGCAATTGAAAATGTTAGCCACTTTCTCTTCTCTTGGCTTCCGTGAAACCAATCTCTCCTAGTCTTATTTCCTTGTGGTCTCCTTTGCTGACATCTGTCCTTCTGTCCCCTTTCTCTTCTCACGGTACACCTATTACTTACAAAATCTCACCCACACCAGCTAGCACAGACCATTTATACACATAGAACTTTCGAATAGCAACCTTGATCTCCTTTAGTTCCAGGCCACTCTGCACAAGAATCTAGTAAACATTTCTATTTGGATTTCCCAGAACTATCTCAAACTCATCCCATCCCAAATTGAATGAATGTGCTTCCTCACAAAAATGCTTACTTTGATAAACCTGTCCCTGACCATTCCTTGGGTCACCCCTAGTCACCCAAGGCAGGAGCCTGAGAATCCACCTAGTTAACTGGCTATCCTTTGCCCTTCACACCCAATTGGTCCCCAAACACTATTGATTCTGCCTCTTAAATACTTAACAGCTCTACTCTTGTCTGTCTCCACTTGTATCGCTACGGTCATGTTCTCATCATTACTCCCCTGAAATGTAGCACTGGACTCCTATCTCATTGTCTCTCCTTCCTAAATATATCCTCCAGAGCTCTTCTCTGCTTTTATTCCTTAAAATTTATACTGTAAAGAAAACAGTAAAACTTCCTAGTATGCCATACAAGTGATTTACAATCTCAAGAACACAGTTGCTTCTTCTAATATAGTATTTGGATATTAATAATACCTACTTCATAAGATTTTTGTGAGGCATACATGAGTTAATACATATAAAATGCTTAGAAGAGTGTCTCATACAAAGAGAATGCTCAGAAAAATTAGATAATATTCTAGCAAGAACTTAATAATGTTCAATAAATAAATGATAACTGAGATGATCTGCAGAGGATTTCATGATTTGTATCCTAGTGCTATGCAGGCACACAGAAAGCTAAGTATGGGCACAATTGGCTTCAGATTCAAGGCTAATAGGGAAAAACTGCTAACATGATGCCAGGTTAAGGCCCTCGCTGGTTCAAAACTTTATTTCTGGTTTTTGCAACCCACATAAGGATCAAAAGACAATTTGAGATTAAAAAGCACATTACAACATCCAACATCTCTTCTTTATTTTCTTTATTTCTTATGTTTATTTCTATTGGAAATTATTTGTCTCCATTTTTTTTTTCTTTTTCACCTATTTGAAATCTCTGGGCCTAGACACATACATGATAAGAACTACACTGCATACAGTGGAAACTCAAGTTCTAACTGATGTTCTCTGGACACATGATGATAACAACACACTCAAATGATGACTGTGAAGACACTAATTAACAGAACCCCCCTCTCCCACCCACCTCTATTTCATAAAGCTGCCAAAAGAAGCATATAATCCTTATAACCTTAAGGAAGATTTTACTTAAAAATACAGTTGTTGTGCAGGGTCACAGGTGGCAGATCCCATCTCTGTCAGAGGCACTGAAATTTATGCTGCAAAAGGACATCTCTGTGCTCATTCACATTAACCTCCAAGACATGCCTGAACTTCCATTAATGATCTGTCATTATTATTTATCTAAACTAGGCCTACAAGCTGTTTATGTTATTAGTCTCCTTCACCATTTGTGAGTAGTGAGCTTCTCAAGCTCCAAACTTCTCTCTTTCAAATTGAAAGGGGTCATTCTGGTGTACTTGGGTTTGAGGAGAAACCTAAAGGGGCTGAATGGGGAAACTTCCTTTGTAGTAGGAGATCTGACAACAAAAGACTTATTATTTACCCAGATCTTTCACTGGGGCAGGATACAGCCACAACTTTTAACACAAGGACCACAAACCACTGCTGATAACAGGAAACATATTTTACTTTAGTAATTATGGCCAGAAAAGTATTATTATAAAAAGAAGATTGAGATATTAGATTTTAGACATGTTTAATCTTCTGACTCTTGACTCTTCTAGGATTCAGGAGGAATCGTATCATATAATTAAACTCTCTACATAAACATACAAAGCAAATATGAGGTGTTTAGTATAGTGACTGGCACAGAGTAAATGTAATAAATGGTCATCATTGATGTTGTTATTTTCATTATTCTGATCATCATCTCCCTTAGTCCACTGGGGATATGACCAGAAAGCAGAGCCAACCACATGTATATCTTCTATTCAGGTAATAGATGTGGGTAGAGATAGAGATAGAAGGATAGATGGATATAGATGAAAGACTTCTGCATTCATCACATCACATTCACTAAGGAGCCCTGTCTGTCAAGAAAGGTAATAGAATTATCCTAATGCTATATATAAGGAAACTGACACCAAAAGAAGCAGATCACAGCCATCAATGAAAGACTTGAGCCTGCCATTCTGCCTTTCAGACTCCTACCTTCTCACCCTTTCTCTTTGGAGTTGAAGGAACGGTGCAGGGGAGGTTGCAGGACTGTGACATAATAAAAGTCAGAGAATGAGAGATAGTGTAGGAAGCTGTTTTTCTGGCTGTCTGAATTCCTCAGCCTATGCAAAGTATATTGCTGTCAAACACTTTATATTGTTTATGGGTGTGGCTTAGGAAATGTACCCCTTTGCTTCGTCATCATCTCACAATTAATCATAAGTAGGCATTAGTCTACATTCATGATTTGTTGTTTATTTCACCAGCATGAAAAGTCAGAAGAAAGCACTATATCCTGCAAAGGCTCAAATTTCTCTTTGAATTTATAATACTTGTTCTAAAGGAGAAGAGAGATTCTGACAAGCATGGGTTGGTTTCCCATTATGTTCCCTAGTTTCTTGGCTCAATAAGCTAGACCTTCAACAGTGCCAAGCATACGCTGGCTGCCCTGGATCACCCAAGGTATGCTGGAGGCCTTAGGAGACCATATGTTAGGCATCTGACATATGTTAAAAAAAAGAGCTGGTCATATTTCTGAAGCAGATTTCCATAATGTAGCTTCACCGTGCAGGAATTAGCCCTGTAGCTCATCATGTTTAATTCATGCTTAATTACATTTGAATCCGTGAACTTTTCCATGAAGTTTTCACAATTGCACTTCCATTGTAGTAGTCATTCTTGCTAAATTTTCTGTGTTTTAAACACAAGTGTCAGTGCCTTGTGAAATTTCACAATTATGCTATTCACTGTCATTTTTCATTCAGCCATGAATCAACATAATTTGATGATAGCTGTACAATTACGAGAATACTGTTGCGTAGACATCACCCATGTGGACCTAGTGCTAAGCATTATTGTAATAAAGTCAGGGAAAAGTCATGAAATTCCTAGCCAGCCTGAACTTAACAGAACATGAAGTCATTTAACTTAATTGAAAGTGCTCGCACTGAGTTCTTCTACTTCAGCAACAGAAGTTCCATACAAATTAGAGCTGCTGAGGGAAGGACTGCCTCCGCAGTTGCCTTTCACAGAGCCGACAAAACTACCAGATTTACAGTGGCATTTCATATTCACTCATCCTTCCTCTCTAAGTACCATTTGATTATCTCCTACTGCCATGTTTAAATCAAATCCTATGAAGCTCCATATCAGAAAGTCATAGAATCATAGCTGAAAGGAACTTTGCAGATTACCTAATCTCTCACAGTCATTTTGGAGATGAGAAGCTCAGACCCAGACTTTCCTAATATCACAGCTTTCCAGAGACAGACTGGAACTGGAACTCAGGTTTCCTGATGCTCAAGCTAGGAAATCATTTTCAGCATACACTACAGCACATCTCAGTAACTGTAGCTGAGTGGTACAAAGTAAAGCCTGAAGCTTTGCCCCAACCTGAGAAATGGAACACTGAAGGCTCAAGTCTTGTCTCCTTCCCCACCCAGATAGACCACCCCCACTAGTCTGGCTTTATGTTGTTTTTTTGTATTTAAACCATTGAGTTGTGGAGAAACTTGTTAAAATAGAAATAATGCATTATATACTACAGAGGCTATCCCTTGAAATGGCCCAAGGAATCCTTTGCATGAATTTCAAGTCAGCAATCGGGGCCTGAACAAATGGCACAAGAGACAGATAATGTTTGACAGAGGTAACTGATGCGATAGCATGAGGGAAGAGACATTGGATACGGTGGGGGACCATGGTGGGTACCTGGAATCTGAAGGTCTAGATAGGAAACAAGCTTCAGAGAGGCAGCAGTTTCTAATAGGTTGGGAAATGGAGGGAAAGAGGCTTTGATAAAAGAGCAGTAGAGTGAGTGACTGATAACCCACATACCAGAACCCAGGAATAGTGACCAATGACTGGTATTTTCTTTTCCAAAGGAAAATTCTATATCCACGCAGCATTTTTCTTTTTCATCTCTTTCTTATTCAGAAAAAGGAAGCACATTTCTGCATCTTTCTTAAGCACTCCTGCCCAAGATTTTTCTCTGGGCATGTATTATCTGCAGGTGGTCAATCCTTTAGCCAGAAAGTCCATGATTTTAGAAAATCTTTTTCTGAGTTCAGGCAGCAGAGAGAAAGCTCCCAAATAAACCATCCTCCTCCCATCCATTTGCTACAAGCTTCTTTGAGAAGGCTGTGATCAGTTTCGAAGTCCATAAAATACAGGAAAAGAGTGGTAGCGATTGCCTAGGAACACCTCGGCCTGCCTCCTCCCTTCTCCATCTCCGTATCTTACACATGCTGGGTGGAGCAAGGTGGTGACACTTAGGGACTCTGGGCTCAGTATCCAGCCCCACTTTAAACTGGTTAAAAATATAAGGGGTAGGCACTTCCCACTGAGAGGCAAGCCTTTTTGGGGTCACTTTCTGGTGTGTCTAAATCAAATCACCAGTGAGACTAGTGTCCTAGGTGATTCGAGTAGAGAGAAGGAACACAGGCCTTATCCTCAGGAGCTTATGACTCAGTAAAGGTGAGAGAGCATCTGTGTAATAGCCAACACTAAGATTAAGATCTGTCAATGAGAGGAAAGGGGAGAGGAAGGAAATGAACAAGAGACTTGAGTGGGAAAGAAAGATGTAAATGGATAAAATAGAAGGGATAGGACAGGTATCTTTAAGTAAATGATAACAACAATTAACTAAGCACTGTGTGCCCAGCACAGTGTGTGCTTTATACACGCTATCTTTTTTGGTGGTATTTGTGACCTTTTTTGCAACTCCAGGAAGAAACTGCAATAATCAGTGGATTAGTATCTATCTTCAAAGACTTTCTTCTAGGAAAAATAACTGAGCAAAGATTTATCATTAAAGGATGACAAAGCCAAGCCAGTGCCTGTGGTGTGATAAGAGTGAGTCAATCGCAGAAACTCTGTCTTAGAGCTTCTTACTCTAAGAACATCATCTGCCATCTTGTCAGTTTTGCTTTGAATGTCCCTTCATACCTGGCTCAGCACCCTGGACAGGGCAGGTGCCCTCTGTTCATTTGTCAGTCGGCTTGGATCATAACTTCTTGACTGGGGAGTGACCCTGCATTGTTGTCATTAGTGATTGGTCAAATGCTTGCCCTTCAGTTTATGAGCACTTCAAGTCCCCAAAACACTTGGTTTAAACATGGCTAAACGTGGACCTGTGGCCAATACATCCTAAACATATTCAGCCATAAAACTCCTTACTTCTCCACAGGGCCACAGGTTCCTCCAAGCACAAAGTCACCCTAAAGTGCAAAGAGCACAATGGAACTGAGAGATTAGTGATGCAAAGGTGGTCAGCCAGTGGTAGAGGACAAGAGAACAACAGCACTTGTCATGCTGAAGACATTTTCACCCGGAGCAGGCCCAACCTTTGTCTGCCAGCTTTGAAAGCGCTGGCCACAATACATCCTCGGTTTGCCAAGATAAAAGAGATTCTATTGTGGAACTCTCTCTAGGCTCAGGGAAATAATTATTAACTGTGGCTTCCACAGGCTAGGATTATGCCAGGTGGACAAAACCATGGGCTTTAATCTGCTTGATCTGAAATGTCAAATTGGGCCTAAACACTTCCTAGGGCTCTTAGTGGGGCTAGGAAAGCCAAGCTCTTGATGCCTTAGCCCTTCTGTTCATAACTCAGCCTTTTCTTTTACGTTTCCATGTTAATTACAATTCTTTGCAAGGGAGAGAATAATTGTTCTGGCTATTATGTACTATCAACAGGCCATTTTCAAGCTTTTACCCAAAATTCAGTGATTAGGCCTCAGTCGGCATGGCTTCTGGATACTCTCACTTAGCCCTTCACACTTGCTAAGTAGACAATAGTCAGTCCTGTGGTTCTGAGATTGGAAAAATAGAAGGCCTCCTTCCACCTTTAATCTCTGCCTACAGAACTCGGAGGGGGGAAGACCAAAGATGAGTCCTCCTCCTGGGACCAAAGCAGGGTATAACTCACTTCCATAAAAGAGACAGAGAACAGGTTTGAAGCAACACTGGCCACATTAGGAAGCTGGGCACAACCAGGCTGGCGACATGGACTCTCAGGGATGAGGTGGGTTGGTTTGCACAAGCAATAAAATGAGACCAGAGCCAGAGGAGCACAAGGGCATCGGCCTCTCCAGATGGAGACTCTCGGTGGTGCTGTATGCTGCTGAGCATGCCGGCTTGACGGTGGCTCATCACTGCCATTCATTTGCCATCGGGAGCACGGCCGTCATGCATGGAAGGTTACTAAGCCAACAAAAAACACAAATTCATTACCTTAGTCTGTCACTTAGCTCCAGTTACTTTTTTGAAATCGTAAAGATCATTTTCCAAGAGTAAAGAAGATCTGTGTAACTAAGCTCTCGAGGAATAGCAAACATTGTGTAATAAAGAGTCTAACTCCATTTTTGATGTTTGCTGACAGTTTTCAAGGCCCACCACTCCCCTCCTCCCTGCCCCATGGCTGAGCAAGCTAATACGAAAGCCCAGTGCTCCATCTTTTGGCACCAGCAGCAAATTCAAACCATACAAGCCACAGTCTGGGCGTGGGAAACCTTAGTCCAGCCACGCCCCACGACCACCATAAAATCTCACTTCTTTGCCTTCTCAAGCCATTGTCAGACCAGCTTGGGAGCCTGTCTTGTTCTCTCCCAGAGACCCTTAATGTGTGTACAGTAAACTTCCACGCCCTCTTGGTGCATGTGTGAAATTATCACAACCTAATATGAGGTATCCATGATGGTACCTCCATGATTTGACCACAGCACATTGTTTAAAATGCATAAGAGCAAGTGTTTGAAAAACTTGACCTGAGGGGATTTCCAAGATACAGTCAAGCTTACAAAGCAATTTGCAAAACAGCATGAATTGTATGATTCCATTTATACAAAAATAAGTATTGCATATGTTTATATACATAAACACAATTTGTATATATGTATGTGTGTGTGTGTGTGTGTGTGTGTGTGTGTGTATAAAACCTAAGAAAAGAACTGAAATATGTTAACTCTGTTCACTCCTGGGCAAGGGAATAGAGAATAGAAAAAGGTCATCATCTTGTTTCACTCTGCATACTATGTTAGGCTTGAATCATTTATCACAGATGTATTACGTTTGTCTAAGGCACTACCAATAATTAAAATAAAACAAAATGAAATATTAAGTTTAGAGGCGCCTGGGTGGCTCAGTCGGTTGAGCGTCCCACTCTTGGTTTCGGCTCAGGTCATGATCTCAGGGTCATGAGGTTGATCCCTGAGTTGGGCTCCATGGTAAGCGTAGAGCCTGCTTGAAATTCTCTCTCTCCCTCTCCCTCTGCCCATCCACCTCCCTATATATATTTATCCTAAAATAATTTTTAAATGGTTTTACTCAATGGGGGGATACATTTTTTGAGTGGGGGTACCCCACATGGAGGGGGATGTAAGGAAATGGATAGTCTGCATTGCCAGTGAGCAGTGGAGAAAACTGATTAATATATATAAAAAGTCTCAAAAATGATCAAATCCTTTGACCCAGTAATTCCATTTCTGTGAAAAAAATTACAGCTGTGCCAAGCAATTTATATAAAAGAACTATCACGTTATTTTCAAAATTCATTTTTATTTTTATCAATGGAATACATGCACACAGTTTAAACATGAAGTAGGTCATAAGGCTTATGGTGAATACAGCAGGCCCCGCTCCAACATTTCCCATCTCCCTAAGCCCATTCCTCAGATTCCACCTCTAGATCTGTTTCTTCTGATGCGTTACTCCATATTTTTCTCTTTTTTAAAAAAAGATTTTATTTTTTTTATTTGAGAGAGAACATGCACGCAAGAGAGCACTAGAGAGAGAGAGTGCATGTACACACATGCACAAGGTGGGGACAAAGGGAGAAGGAGAAGCAGACTCCCCACCAACCAGGGAGCCTGAATCTGGCCTTGATACGAGGACCTGGGATCATGACCTGAGCTGAAGGCAGATGCTTTAACCGGCTGAGCCACCCAGGTGCCCCCTTTTTTCCATACTATGCTTATCCTGCTACTTCTTGGTTCATCAGTTTTAGATGTATGTTGATCTTACTATGGTGGCTGAAACTTCAACTCTCCTGCGTCATCATTCCCACTCATCCCTACTTCCTGTCCCCTCTTCCTCCAGTCTTGTCATATCACAATCTTTATTCTCTATTTGTATAACTATGCAAGTACTAGATTGAGTCAAAAACTGAGCTATTATTACATTCCCTTTCATGTACAGTATATTCCCTAGAGTTAATCATTGCTGCTTCTTTTTTATATAACTCTCCTGAGTTTCCAGATGTTTAACTCCTCCTCAAAGAACTTCCTAGGGCTCCCCTTGCCTGCTTCTCTCATGTTTGATACACACTCCTTTTTCTTCATCTTCCTCTTTCTTTGTTTATTCCCTATTTTGCTTGAGTGTATCTTCCAGCAGCCTCCCAAGAACGGAAAAAAAAGAATTTTTTTTAACTGGATATCTGGAAAATCATTTCTTACTTCTCATAATAATTTAAGGTAATTTCCTCACCTTTTTAATTTTCTTTTATTAGTTTGATGTTAGATGTTCTGCGTTGATTTTCTAATTTCCTTCAGTCTCTTCCATTTACGGTCTCTTTTTGTTCTGTTTTCTGAGCATTCCTCAATTTCTTCCACCAATCCTTTTATCGAATTGTTTATTCTACTACCATATTTCTAATGTTAAGGGCTCTTTCTAATGCCTTGATTTTTTTTTTTATAGCTCCTTGTGTTTGTTTTATAGAGGTAGTATCTTTTATTGCTCTGAAGATATTAAATATAGATTTTTGTTTGTTTTCTTCTGCATTGCCTCTGTTTTTTTATGGGTCCTTTTTTTTTTTATTTGTTTGTTTGTTTTTCTCTTTAATGTTGGATGTGTTCCTCAAAAATATAGTGATCCTTAGCTGAACATTTACATTTAAGGCTGGCAATTCCAAAGCTGCTGATTAGAAGCTCAGCGTTCATGAGTGTGACTTGCCCACCGTTGGAAGGATGATGCACATGCGCATGACTTGTCCACCTATTATCTAAACTGGAAGATTTTTAGCTGTGAAGTAAACAAGGCTTTTGGTGAGAAATAAATGCTATCATTATGAGATCTCTTCCCTGGAAGGATTATGTTTCTCAAAAAATTGTCTAATCCTCTGGTGAGTGCAAGGGTATTTGGTGAAAAGACATCATACAACTGGCTATCAGTATTCTGGAATAGTAGGGCAGGGGAAGCCTTCTGAAGATTCAAAGATTAGTGCATTTTAATGGCCCTGCTTTCAGCTCTGTGGCCTACCCACTCACTCCTCCTACCTTCTGTGGTGCCATTGCAAGTCCTATGATACCTCGTGTTACTACAAAAAGGAGACAGACAAATTGACAGTCAAGTGTAGAGCCTGAAGAAACTGTTATGTTACTGGGACAGTGTGCCATACTCCTCAAAATGTGTGGGCCTGGAGTCTCTGTAAGACCAGTGTAGTTTATTGACACTTAAGGTTTTCTAAAGATGAATCCTACTCTCAGGACTAACTCTGGCCAACATAAGGAGATAAAATGTTGTAAGCTGGATAAAAAGTACCAGGCAGCAGCCTCACATAGAGCTATATTGCTAAAATAAATCTTCCTGGTAGCTGGTCTAAAGCTCACTGTTTCTGTGTATTGAATTTTAGCCTATTTTTATAGTCATGCATTCCTATAAAGATGCTTATTACAGACTGCAAAGACCTGATTATGAAGAGTAGCTGCAGAAAATAAATTATGCAAAGGAAAGATCTTGCATTCTTAATAAATATAGTTGTTAACAAATATGCAGCAAAGAAACAACAGGCTGAGAACCACTATGCTAGAAATCAATGCTTATTATTCTAAGGAGCGGTTCATTTAGAAATAAACTGTATCATTTGGCAAACGCATGTGAATGACATCCTACAACTAGAGCAGATGAAAGGTGTTTAGCCCATGAGGGCTTTACCTTGTGCCATCACTAGGAGGGAACAAAGAAAGTTCTTTCTGCCTTCTTTCTGGACTCTTGGTTCAAGTTAGGCTTATGTCAGGATCAAGGTGAAACTCATTTCCACAGCTTTCTTGGTACTTTGCTCAAAGAGTTAAGGGGAAGCATCCAGAAAGCATGTTTTGACATGGCTCTGGCATAACCTGGGGCATTTGAGGTCTCTATTTCTAATCACTCTCACCCTGACAGTAGTGATTTCTTACTGTGAATAACTGAAATGCTGCTTTGCTGAACTTCTCTGTATGTGTATGAAATTATATAATGTACAATCTAAGGGAAGTCGGCTTAGTACAAACCCCAGTGGACACATGTAGCAATTCCAATATTTATTAGATATAATGCCGCCAACTACCCACATCTACCCGTGCCTGTACATTAAAGTTGCCATAAGTGGTTAAATTATCCTACAAAATGTCCTTCAATCCTCAAGACCATAAGAAAGAACCCCTACTGTGTATTACTCCTTCTTCGCACTGTTATAATTGCCTATTAATACATTCATTTACCTTCCAGACTTTTAGTTTTGAAGCCATAGATGGGGCACCTATTATATGCTCTGCCCAATGCCTAGCACAGTGCTGGGTACATAGCATATACTCACTAAATACCTGGTGCGGGAAGGAGTGGCTTACAATGTCTTCATTAAATCTTCTCATAAAGCTTGCCTCACCAGCTTCTAAATAGTCTAGGGGTAAGTATGGATGTATAAGGGGGGGGCAGAGAAAGTGGATACAGATCAAATTGTCAAGTGAATTTGACTATTTTCATGTATCAAAACCCATTCTTGGAACTTGAATATTGAAAACCACAACTCCGCCTACTTAGATGTATTAAGAGAAATGTAGGTTGATACAATCAAACATTTGAACACTGTCTTTTGAGGTTGAATTTACGTACTATGCCTACAATCCAGCAATCGCATTCCTAGAGTCTTGAGGAACTCTTGCATATGTGCCCAAAGAGACGTGCATGCAAATGTCTATTGCAGCTTTCTTTATAACACCAGAGAAATGGAAATACCCAAGGTATATTGACAAGGGAATGTGGAAATGATAAAGTAGTGACTGAGTGGACACGAACTAATGCTACGCACAGTAAGGGTGAATTTTAGAAATGTGTGATGGTAAATTTTCCATGTCAACTTGGCTAAGCTATGGGCTATGCCCAATTATTTGGTGTAAACACTAGTCTAGATGTTGCTGTGAAGTTCCTTTTAGATGTGATGAAAATGTATAATCAGTAGACTTTAAGGTAAGCAGATTACCCTCTATAATGTGGGTGAGCCCTATCTAATCAGTAGAAGGCCTTAAGAGCAAAGATTGAGGTTTCTCAAAGAAAGAATTCTGCCTCAAGACTGCAACGTAGGAACCCTGCCTGAGTTTCCATTTCCAACCTTCCAGCCTGGCCTACAAATTTTCGACTTGCCAGTCCCCACTGTCATACGAGTTAATTCCTTAAAACGTATCTATTTCTTAATATTAACATCAATTGATATAAATATAACATAATATAAATATGTATAAAAATGTGTTTTTACCTTAAATTTTATGTATCTATATGTATAATATCTCCTACTGGGTCTGCCTCGTGGAGAACCTTGACTAATACAAAACATAAACATCAGCAATAAAGTATACAAAACTACAAACAGTGCTACTTCAGTATCATACTTATAAAGCTTAAAAAGAAGGAAAACTAAACACTATCATGTGGAGAGATGTATATATATATGAAAAAAAATATTTTTAAAAGGAATGGTTAGGGGCGCCTGGGTAGCTCTGTCAGCTAAACGTCTGCCTTCAACTCAGGTCATAACCTCAGAGTCCTGGGATCAACCCCTGCCATCAGGCTCCCGGCTCAGTGGGAATCTTCATCTTCCTCTCCCTCTGCCCCTGCTCGTGCTCTCTATCTCAAATAAATAAATAAAATCTTTAAAAAAGGGGGGGGAATGGTTAAGCCCCATATGTATGAATTTGCATTACCTTCATGCAAGGAGTCAGGAGAAAGAGCTTAGGCTTTCCTTTCACATTGGTGTTGATAATGTTCTAGTTCTTAGGTAGGGGGTAGGTTTATGGGCACACACCTTACGTTTTTATATGTATGTTAAACGTTGTCTTTTTACGAAGCCAACATTCTATGATTAACACTTTTTTGAATAACAAATCTTCCAGGCACCTAAACACTGTGCTGAGCTCCCTTTTTTGGCTTAGCCACTGTTTTTAACATAAAGTATTTCCTCTTGGAAGCCTCTGTTCCTTTTTCTTTAGTAACACTCTTTCCTCTTTTATCCTTGTCCCACTTGTACTTTTCACAGCTTCTAATCCATTAACCACTCTGACATATGGATTTAAATGCCCTTCTTATTACACTCTGTGGGGTCCAAGTTCCCCAGGTCTGATTCTCCCAACTCCGTTTCATAATCAGTAGCTTTTCCTGTAGCCCTCATTTTCAACCCCCTCATCTGGTTGGACCACATTTCCCTTACATTCGTCTTGCCCAGACTCTGAGCTCCATCCTGGGAGAGCACAATATCCCCTGTCGACTCCGCGGGCTTTGATTACTTCTCCCCTTAACCTTGTTCTTTTGGTTAAGTGGTTCTTCTTAGGCAAAAGTTCACACCTGTTCCCCCAAGTTTCTTTCCTTCAATTCTCTCTTTGACCTTCTCTAATCCGGCTTTTACCCACTTCACTCCATTGAAACACAAAGCTACCAATTACGTCCTCCTGAGGGGCTAAGCCTCCCGGCCTCTGTGCTAGCCTCAGCCCCCTCGACCTCACAGCTGCCTTTGATCTTGTGAAACACTCTCTCCTTGGGTCAATTGGTAACTCCCACAAGGGCCAGGCTGAATGTGTTCCTTGCCTAGAATGTGGAGGAGTCAGCATGCAGCTGGCTACCCAGAGTATTTTGCAGGCTGCAAAGGAGCTTTCAGCGAAAAGAGGGGAGGCTTGAGATGAGAATTAATTTTTCATTTAAAAGCCGAATAAAGGATTGATTGTGCAGGCTGAAGTAACTTGAGGAAAGAAAAGAGATGTCGATGATCAGCAAATGCAGACCTTCTTCCAAATAATTCTTCAGTAATTTAACAAACTGTTGTAGAAAATGAAATTTTGGAGGGAATTTGAATTCCAAACTCACTGTGATACTTTGTCTCTGTGTTGTTGTTGTTGTGGTTTATTTTCTGAGCGGCTTATTTCGGTTTTAGTTTCATAGCTAAATACACAAACAGCAGTTTGGACTTCTTTATTTTATTGTTTATTTTGATTTAGAAAGAGCTAGAAATAATCTTTTCTTCTCTGAAATCTTATTAGCAGAAATTACTGTATGGCTCTTATTGAAATTTGTCATACATTAAGATGGGATGCATTATTAATAATATCATTGCATGAATTTGAGTTGATAATAGGCACTTGGATAAAGATATCCTCTCACAAAATATCTCCAAATTACTATTGTTGATTTATCTCTATAATTTCATACCCTTTAGCTAAACAGGACTCTTTTCTCCCTTATACCTTTATTATCCCTTCTCCTTACCTTTGCTCTGAAGTTTTTGGAGTTTTTGATTGTTTGTTTGTTCCTGACTTTAAGACCTCCTCATTCTCTCATTTCCTCTGGTCAAAATTTCTCCCATTATTTGACCAGCAGTAATACTTGACTTGTACCCTTTCTGACATTATTTTGTTTTGCATTATGCATTTGCTATATTACTTAACCTTTCATTTGGAAATAATTTCAAACTCACAGAAAAGTTGCAAAAATAATGCAGAGCATAATACCCTCACTTGGATACACAAATTTTAACATTTGCCATATTTGTTGTTATCTCTTTCTCTATATGCATGTGTTTATGTATAATATTTCCCTTCTGAACTTCCCTAGGATAGGTTGGTTACATCTATCATGTTCTTTTATCCGTTAACATTTCAGCATGTATTTCTTAAGAATAAAGCTATTATTTTATGGAAACATGGAATAGTAATCAACTTCAGGAAATTTAACACTGACACTATACTTTTTATCTAAGCAGTTCATATTCCAATTTTGTCAATTGTGCTAATCAAGTCCTTTAAATTAAACTTTTTTTTTTTTTTTTTTTTTTTTACCTCCGGTGCAGAATCCAGTCTAAGATCACACATCGAATTTAGATTACATTTAATCTAAGTCATGTCATTAGTTGGCACTTATCATTGCAACTAATAAGCATTCTGAAGGTAGTCGTGTTAAGAACATATAAGTATCCTGGTCTTCATCACACTCTTCCCCTAATTAGCATCCATTGATGATTCTCGCCCAAATCAATCTTTGTTACGACAATTTAAAAATGGTGAATTTCCAATTCTACTGCTCCACCCACATTTATCTGTCTGAATTATGCTTTAAGGAAGAACCCTCCCTTTCCTCAATTTTTTTTACTATCTAATTATTATCAATATAGAATCATAGGTTCCTATTTTACTCACTGGGTTACTGACCTTACTTATTTTGATGCTTAAAATTGTCTGCGATTTGGCCAGCAAAAGCCTCTTCAAGCTGGCTTCTGTATGCTTTTACTATGCCCATGCATTTTCAGATCACTTCCTTACTTTCCAGCATAGCAGGATGATCCAGACTCATCTTGCGCCTTCTCGGCCCTGCAATGAGCTATTTATTCATTCATCTCGCAAACATTATTTTAGTATCTGCCATGTACCAGGAACTCTTCTAGGCTTCACTGATATAGTGATAAGCAAATCTTGCCATCGTCCTTTCCTTAATGGAATTTACAGTTAAGTGGATGATATGGACATTAAAATTTTCTTTCCCCGTGTCTTACACTCATTCATCCTATCCCTGTGTTGTGAAGTACACGAATTTCTCACAAATTGGATTGCATAGTTACCAAATGAGTCTTAAGGGTTTTTTCTAGTTATCTCCAAATTTCTCCTTGTCAGAGTCTGGAGCAGGTGATCCTGTAGGCTTGTTAGAAGTAGCTCTGAGTCAAAAGTTGTCTTCAGCCAGCAGATAAGGTTTTTACAGGGAGCTCTGTCCTGGAACCAGAGTATACCCCAGTGTCTCTTGCTCACCTGCCTCAGCGCAGACTTACTGGGAACAAAGCTGGCAGGAGGAGGCATGTGGCATTGGCTCTTAGGAACACAGGGCATGGATTGACACTTTACATAGGAGTAAATAACGTCCAAGTCAGAGATCTTGGTTATGTGGAAAAGCTACAACCTCTCTAGTCACAGGCTGAATGATTCTCCATTCATTCCCTTACTACCTGTGCTTCAGCCACGGTGGTTTTCTCTCCTTTCCTTGAAAAGCCAAGCTCCACCACATCATAGCTCCCTTGTTCTTCACCACACTATTTTTTTTCAGTAGGCTCCACACTCAAAGTGGGACTTGAACTCATGACCCTGAGATTGAGAGTCTCATGCTCTACTGACTGAGCCAGCCAAGCACTACCACATTATTCCTATCTTTCACATGGAAGAAGCCATCTCTGGCCATCTCACCAAGACCCTCACTCACCCTGCTCATTCCTCTCACATTACCTTTACAGTTTGAAACACAGAACCTTGAAGAACATGGAAAGAAGCTTGGATTTGCATTAAAGGGCAATAGACTCTGAAAAGGAGGAGGAGGAGGAAGAAGAAGAGAAAGTGAAGGAGAAGGAGGAGGAGGAAGAGGAGAACAAGAAGAACCAACATGACATTTAAGTTAATTGACTATAGATATACTTCTCACTCGAGCTGTGAAAAGTAACAACCTAGACAAAAACATTACTACTCTTACCTCTATAATTTAGAAGACTTGCTTGAAATCTGAAAACCTAAAAATGAACAAATCATTGCACACAGGTTCAAAATAAAAATGAAATGTCTCATGGTGAGACTTTAAGCACAACCTCTTGTCTTATTTAGGGATGCATCTTCCTGCTTTGGTCATGCTGTTTTAAAGTATTAGTGTGACTCTTAAGTGTACCTCAGGGACTTTTGAGAATGTAATTTATAACATTTAATACCGGTGAAATGTGAATGTTTTTCATACATAGTTGTGCCAAGGCACATGCGTAAGAGCAGATGACTGAAAAAGTGTATTTGTGTTAGCAATGCATAATTTTGAAGACCTTTCCATGACCCTACCACCTCTTATTTATCTAGAGAGTGGTGTGAAGCAGCAAAATGTCCCAGAGGAAAAGGTATCCTGGAGACTTCTAAACATATAAATTGTGGGAAGTTGAGGCCTTGAGAAAAATGTTATCAATTCATCTGGAAATTGGACAGTAAAATAATCAAATTGTAATCGTTTTACTCACCAAGAGATAATAATATCTATAATCAAGATAAAAGTCTCTCTGAAAAAGTAGATATGAAGAAAAGATTGGAAAACTTATTTTTTTTAAAGATGACAAAAGTAACACATGAGAAAAATCTGATATCGTGAATTGCAAAAATAATGAAATAAATAAATTCACTTCAATCCACTATCCAAATATATTAACAACTATTATTTTGATATGGGAGTCAGGCAATACAGAGAATTCTACATCCTGACTTTTGTAATCACTTTCTATTCTGAGCATTTCTCCTTGTTCTTAAATAATCTTTGAAATGATTTTTAGTGCCTGCGTATTGTTTCAGCATACCCATACACCTGATTTATTCAACAACTTCCTGGTTTAGGGAAATGCATGTTGCTTGCAATTGTTAGTCATAATGAACAATGTTATGGATTTCTGGTATAAAAAATGGCAGATTGACTACTCACACTTTAGCCTTTTGCTTCCCAAAACCCAATAAAATTTCAGGAAGAGGGCACTAATCCACAAGGAAAAATAGATTATGAGAGGAGACCTCAGTAAATTAGGGATTTTAATATATTCCTTGGAAGATTGAAAGAAGATAGAGGAGAGTAACTTTCTTAGAAGACAAAGAGTTGGGCAGCCCGGGTGGCTCAGCGGTTTAGCGCCGCCTTCAGCCCAGGGCCTGATCCTGGAGACCCGGGATGGAGTCCCATGTCGGGCTCCCTGCATGGAGTCTGCTTCTCCCTCTATGCCATTCTCTCTCTCTCTCTCATCATTAATAAATAAATAAAATCTTTAAAAAAAAAAAAAAAGAAGAAGAAGAAGAAGAAGAAGACAAGAAGAAGACAAAGAGTTGGCCTAAAGGCCTGCAGGGCAGGTCCCAGTGAGAAGCCAACCAACTGAACCCAGCAAATGCTGATGTGCTCAGCCCATGAAAATATCTTGCTATTTCTTCCCTGGAGATAACTTTTCTTAAGCATCTCTCCCTACCCCATGCAAGAATGACAACACAGGGATCCCTGAGTGGCGCAGCAGTTTGGCGCCTGCCTTTGGCCCAGGGCAGGATCCTGGAGACCCGGGATCGAATCCCACGTCGGGCTCCCGGTGCATGGAGCCTGCTTCTCCCTCTGCCTGTGTCTCTGCCTCTCTCTCTCTCTCTCTCTGTGACTATCATAAACAAATTTTTAAAAAAATTTTAAAAATAAAAAAATTTTTAAAAAAGAATGACAACACACCTTGAATTTACAGTGTCACATGTCAAATATATTCTGATTTAATTAATAATTGATTGATTAATTACTTTCCTTTTACCTTTAAAAAAATGTCATCACATTTGTGATGATCAAGTTAAGAATCAATAAACTCTCACAGGGCCACCTGCAAAGAGGGGTGGGTAGGTCAAGTAGAATTCTCAGTCAGAAGAGAGAATACACAGGCTGGTCGCTGGTTATTCGAGAAGGCCCTTTATTTTTCATAAGAAGTAGGACGTAGTCCTGTACTGCGGTCTTCACTTCCTCCTTCCAACTCTTACTTCCCATCCCTCTGTCCAGTTTCTCATGAGTTCTCATTTTGATTCATAAAGTAAAAAACTTGCCTTTTTTGGGTAAACACCTGTTCCAATCTACTACTCTCTGATATGTCATTTCACTAGACCCTGCCTCCAAGTCCCCTGCCCTTTTAATTTGCATGCAATATAGATTATAAATATCTCGTTTTATTCAGTACATATGTTGAAAATCTTTAACCACATAATTTATTGCATTATGGTAAGAACTATAAGTCTATTTATGTGACTTTGAAAGTAGCCCAGCTTGCACCAGCAAGTTTAATAAAAAGCTTCTGATGATAGAATAAGTGGTTCTTATTATGTTCAAATCTGAGTGCTTGGTTTTTGACATTTTCCTTGGTGTAGGTAACACACTCTTGAAGGCTTTCTACTTCCATGCTATAATAGCTCTTCTATTACTGCATTTATCACTTCTCACTGTAACTATTTGTTCACAGAACTGCCTTGCATGCTAGTCTATGAGATCACCAAGGTCAGGAACCGTATTTTCATTCCTTCAACATGTATTTTTTTTGAGCACCTGCTACATATCATACAGTGTGATAGGAACAGGAAATACAATGATGAACAATATTTTGCTTATTTAGGCAAGGACCGTGTGGCTTGAACCCCAGGCTGTTATATTACTTAGCCATTGCCATAGTAATGTGTAACAAACCACTCCAAAACTCAATGGCTTACAAAGCAAGCATTCTCATGCACATGAGTCTGCAGGTTCTCCATAATTTCAATCCAGGCTGGTCTCCTGTGGGAGGTTCTGCATCAGGCCAAAGGATGGCTGGCACTGATTCCTCACTGTGATTTTGGTTCAAGTCTAAGACACTTGCGTTTATCCTGGGGCACAGGCTTCTCAGAGCATGTTCTCCTCATGGTGTATCACTGGAACACAAAATGTCAGATTCAGGGGCAGACAAAACGTCTGCTCTGTGATGTTCATTCATTTTCCATCAGCCAAAGCAAGCCTCATGACCAAGCTCAACGTCAATGGAGCAGGAAAGGGCCCCATGTACAAGGATACTGCAAAGCTACATGGTAAAAGGTGAGATTTATATTTCCAATAGGAAATTACAAAATGTAATTCAATCTACTACACTAGATCACTGTTTTTGTGACAGTTGACCATCATACCATGTAGCGCTCCCCTTTAAGTTATTCGTCATAAATAATTTGTTCAGTACTTGTCTCTCTACTCTTTTGTAAGCTCTGTGAAGATAGAGATCCTGAGGGTGCCTGGGTGCAGTCCATTGAGTGCCTGACTCTTGATTTCTGCAGGTTCACAGGATCAAGCCCCATCTCAGACTCTACTCGAGCATGGAGTCTGCTAGAGATTTGTCTTTCCCTTTCCCTCAGCCCCTTCCCCCTACTTCCATATGCACTCTTTTTCTCTCTCTCTCTCTCTCAAATAAATAAATTAAAATCTTTAAAAAGAAAATAGAGATCCCATTTTACTATTTACTAAGTTATCCTTTACACACAGTAAATGCTCAACAAATTAATATTGGAGTAAATTGAATTGGCAAGTGTCATGATAGGGACGTCCAGAGGGCTAATAGATCACATGGAACACTTCATACCATTTCCTGTTCATTGTCATCACCTGGGAAACTTTAAAAACTCTACATGCCGGGATGCTTCACCCAGCTCATTCAAAAGGAACCTTTAGTTTTAATCTCTGAAAGTGGAGACTAGGCCTTGCTGAGCTCCCAGTGTGTACCAGGTGACTCTAATATATAACCAGGGATGTGGATCACTGAGCTGGGGTCACCTGATTTGGATTTGGGCTGCCAGGAAGACTTCGTGAAGTACAGGCATTTAAGCAGAGACTACCCCTAGACTGCTAAGTGGTAAATAGGTTTTCATCCAGGGTGGGGGTGAGGGCAGGGTGGAGGAAGATGGAGGTTTTTAACAGAGGTTACTGTGTGGGCCAAGGAATTGAGGTAAGAGAGTTGTTTTACTGGTGTCAGTATGGGATGAGGTGAGCAACCTGGAGCCTAACAATTGTTGCTCTGGGCAGAATTCTTAGATAAAAGGACCAGAAAAGCTTCAGAGTTGAGGGGAAAGCTTTCCCCATCAGAAGCAGAGGTCTCTCAGGAAAGGCTCCACCCGGTCTGAGTAACTTCCCTTGGCTGCTTGCCCAGGTGAGGCTTTTGTTTGGTGCCCTTTGGTAGAGTTTATTTTCGTTGCTGTTGCTATTACGCTGAAGTCTTTCCAACTCTTCTTTGTTTATGTAACTCTCTGGGCAGACATCTCACATCTAGGATGTGACAGTCTTTCCAAGCAGCGTTTTTTGTTCATGATGACTGCTGAGTTACATGTTAATAGTAGACAAGCACATGTATTTTTTTTTCAAGTATTGATACATGAAACAATCATACCAAGAACCTCTCCTGCTTAAAAAGAAAAAGAAAATCCTCTTCAAGATAGACTTTATGCAGCTTAATACTTTCTCTATACAAATCCATGTGATGAATCAATTTCAGAATTTTTTTATTAGTAAAACTTTGTTGTTCTTGTCAAAGTGATTTACTTACTTGCATTCAATAATGAGAAATATTTATCCATCATGTTTTATTTCTTGTCTCAGGAAGCTTAGAGCTGAAGTTACAGGATTCAATATTAGCCCAGGCTTGGGGTATAATTCTCTCACCTATCAAATTTTAATTTTTTACTTGTATTTTTAGCAATTCTGCTCCATAGAGAAAGCATATGTCTTCAGTGGTAATCTACCTTAAATGCTTTTTTGAAGCAAGAAGCAAACAGATTACCAGGTAAGATACTCAGAACATTTACTCGATACTATGGCAAATGAAAAGGTATATGACTCATTCGCTGTCCCCAAATTCCTAGTCTGCTAAATATTCAGGAAGAATTTTTCTGTAAGTATATTAATGAAAGGCTTGTCATGCTTAGGCCTCAAAGTATCTCGACGGTAGGTCTAATGCTAAAAATGTATTTCTTTGCATTCTAACTTAAAATCAAAATTCTAACCATTTTTTTTCTAACCATTTTTAATTACATTTTTCCAACTATATTCAGAGAGACCTATATGTATGCATATAGGCACATCTGCAAAGGTAGCAGTAGTTAATTTTACGATTACCATCATTGTGAAGGCTGACCTATATGAAATGTTTGTTTTTAGGAGTTCCAGTTGGAAGGTATGGGACACAGGAAGTGAAATAGTAAATGCATAAATAATTACTGCCTGCTGCCTTTTGCAGCTTTATGGAGAAAATAGTATCAATCGAAATCAAGTAATTCCAAGCCCTGTCATTTTGCAACAGAGAAGAAAATCTAAGAAAACTGGGCACCCTCCTCCAAACAAGTTACAAATACAGGGTTCAATAAACCAACAAGTAGAGACTTTCCAAAGAAAATTCGGCCATTCTAGATCCCAACATTAGGACTGTCCTCCAACCTCCCCCTCTTGAATAAAAAGTAATTTTTAAAACCCTCTGAAAAGCTTATTGTCACAATTCTACCTTCCGAATTTAATTAGCGATTTTATTGCCTTCGTTTTATTAACCTCTATTAATGATGAAAAACATTACTGGCATTCCATTGATCTTCTGGTCTGAATTTGTAAGGGAAAGCCTTATTTCTATTTACTAACATGAATGAAAAAGATTTAAAGCAAGACATTTAGCATAGAAAACTCATAAACTTCCACCGAAATAAGCAGTTTCAGAAAAGCAGATGCATCTAGATTGCATTGGTAAATGGTGCTTGGTTAGAGACCAGTCAATACAGTTAATGCTAATTGTAATGTACCCTGGTCAAAAATGTGCTTTATCTTAATTTCTTCTGATGTATGTCATTTTCCATAAAGTAATTCTGAAAACTTAAAGCTTATTGCATTCAGTTCCTACTAAAGGAAGACTGATACGACTTGAATATCATTTTATCCTGAATATTCAGTTACATATCGCTGTTAGTTCAGGGTGGACTGATGTCTACTAGATCATATCCCACCTGCCCAGACTTCCAGTAACATAGCTCAAAATACCAGTGATCGACATATCTTAACCTAAGGCCTATTTATAGAAAACACCATAAGCATTTGTCTCCAGAGGCAATATCCTTTATGACTGCCTATGGAAATATTTATAATGCGTGTGGAGTGCCTTGATCATTTTGTTCAGTAAGCGGTGCATTTACAAAATGGAAGAAGAATGAAAATTCAATTTTTTTTATTTGATTACAAGTCTCCAGTGAACTGTTCTGTGGTTGTTCCTTATATACCAGTTCCTATGCCTTGAGACAAATGCAGAAATTGCAGGAGCCAGATCCATCACATGCTATTCTAAAGAAGCCGGAAAGTTTCAGAGCTTCCTGCTTCTGTGGATGTTTAAAAAAAAAAAAAAAATCTTGCCCGATCCTCCACTAGGCAGTGCCGTGTCAGATGATTGCATAACACCTGCTTGTGCCGAGAGCCACTTCCTCCTTCTCCCCCCACCTCTCCCTTCCCCTTCCCCATTTAGTTCACATTTACCTTTATAGAAATTCTTGGCTAGATAATTCACACACTTTGGGGAAAAATAAAACTTAGCAAAATGCCAGGTTCTATACTAAGACATTTACAGAAGAGAATCCAATAATTTCCTGTAGTTATTCTTCCCAACGTAGTATGGAAATACATTCAGTAGTTTAATTTTCTTTTCCTTCTCTTGCCAGAATTATTTATTGCTGAAAAATGGAGGAGTTGTATTATAGTCATTATTTCTTTTAGTTTAAAAATTCAGTTTGATAGTAATCTTAAAGGGAAAAAAAATCCCACAAAGTTTAAATGTGGTTTGGAAAGGCAGCAGAGGGATTTGAAGAGAACAGATCTGATGAAAAAGGAAAATGTTTTAGCGTTTTCAACCGACCAGAGTAGAATCAGTGGAAAACAGAAGTCTCCAAAGGAAACTGCAACAAAGTAAAAAGGGTTTATAAAAGAATACATAGCCATTTTGAGAGTTGTGTTGGAAAGGATAAGGTGATATTTTTTTTTATTTAAGTCTGTAATGAAAAGACCAGAATTACAGATTTGATGCCTCTATGAGAATCAAACTCCTCCATGACAACAGACTAGACTTCCCTCTTTAAAAAATATGGAAATATGGAACTGATTATACAGTTGATCCATGACAATTTGTGGGAAAACAACACGTAATTAAGGGTCATAGTGATCATGTTAACTGAGAACTGTTCTCACGAACTAATCTGAATGATTATTAGAGCTGAAGGTTTTCTAGGCTATATGACAGTCTACAGACAATGAAGTAAACAAATAATGGCAAAATCTACTCATTGCTATCTGTGAGGATTGTTCTTCCATCAATTCCACAGCCATGAGTACTGTCAACAACCAAAGTGAACATGAGCAAAAAGTATGGTGCACAGGGGAGAAACACAAAGGGAATCAAGGTGAGGCTTTACCCTCTTACTCTACTCTTCCACTAACTAGCCTTTTGATGTCCTATATAGGGGAGGCCTATAAACTCCCTTTTAGTTTCTTCAACATTTCTATAGGAATAATAATAGTCACTGATCTACCACCTTACTGGGTTATTGTGAATACCAAATGATATGAATTAAAGTAAAAGAACCTTAGAAAAGATTAAAATGTAAGAGATTGATAGTCTTTATTGATGACTGGTGCCAAAGATTGTTCTTGCGTCTGGTCAAGGCTCTGCTTTCATTGCAATTGACAGCATTGGTATTAGTTTAATTGTTTTTCAAACTTCACCTTAACAGAATCTGATTTCAAAAATCATAGACGACATGTCTTTTATCCTTGTGTTGCTATAAGTGAAAAAGCTCTATTGTAGAGACTTTCATTTTTAGTATTTGGAGGACTTTGGAAAGAAGTTCAACTTCAGAGACATGTTTTAAATCTCCATAAGTATTTCAGTGGTGATGGTAACAATAATATACTACCTGCATTGTTAAAAGCCTTGACTTCCCTGTTGCTCATGTCCTATGTCTATTGCAGTTCAAAAAAGACCGAGCAATACTTCCTGGGAAAAGCCAGCTGGCCTCAGATAGGTTCCCAAAGAGAGGAAGAACATTGGTATGGTTGTCAAGGGTCTGGGTCATGGATATGGAGGTTGGAAATTCAGGGTCAATATATTCAGAGATGGTTGGGCTCTGGCACATGACTTATACCAACTCATAAATCTGACATTAACAATCCAAAATGTCAATTTATTCACTTATAATCAACACTATAACTCTTCATGAGTAGATCTAGAGAGCAAAATGCTCATCAGAAGCTTACTGCCTAACCTGAATGGTGCTCAAGTTGCCAGAGTTCTTTGGGACATCTGTGTGACACAGGCCAGGTCCTTGGGCTCACAGTTCACAAAACCCAGTCTTTCAGACAGAGCTAGAGTTGGAAAGTTGGTGCTTGGTTAGAGACCAGTCAATACAGTTAATGCTAATTGTAATGTACTCTGGTCAAAAGAGCTAGAGTTCAGGCAGCCCCGGTGGCCCAGCGGTTTAGTGCCGCCTTCAGCCCGAGGTGTAATCCTGGAGACCCAGGATCGAGTCCCACATCAGGCTCCCTGCAGGGAGCCTGCTTCTCCCTCTGCCTGTGACTCTGCCACTCTCTCTCTCTCTCTCTCTGTGTGTGTGTGTGTGTGTGTGTGTGTGTGTGTGTGTGTCTCTCATTAATAAATAAATAAAATCTTTAAAAAAAAAAAAAAGAAGAAGAGCTAGAGTTGGAAAACAGAGTGGCTAGATTGGCTCGGGTGTTTATGTTATCTTTGCCCCCTTTGACCTGCCCTATTGTTGGCCAAGTGGCTTTCAGAGTAGGACATTGTTTTCCTTTTGTCATATGAATATTTCTCTTCCAGCTTCACCTGGGAGTTCTACCTCTTTAAAGTTACCCTGTATCTTTGCTCTGTTATACTAAATGTTTGCTTCACAGAAACACTTGGAGGGTTATCTTCCCAAGTTCTCAGCTATACCTCACTATTGCCCCACATAATATATCACCAAGAACTCTTATATGACCCTGAGCTTGTTCTGTGCTCTTAAACTTCTGGGCCTATGAACATGATTTGGTCTGGAATGCTCAGCATATCCAATAAACTCCTACAAAACTTTCAGTACCACTTTAAAAGTCCATTCCTCTGTGCCCATGGGGTAGGCATCGGCTAGTAGTATTCACTAAAAGAGCTACATTACCAAACTCAATTGTACTGTAGGGCTTAAGTCACTTTGCTGGCATAGTCCTTCCTCTAAGGGAGAAAAATAGAGAAAATCATCCTCCTCATTTTGCAAGGGTGACAATGTAGTAATCCATCTTCAAGGAACCATTCAAGTTTGATAGGCCCACAGTAGCTATAGGGCCTCCTCCTGGTCAAGGGGATTTTATTTCATCAAATCAAAAAGTTTTGTCGTTAATCACTGTAATACTTTGAGATTCAAGGAACAGGCCCAGCCCCCGTGGATTACATTTGTAGTTGCAGCTAACATTTATTGTGTGCTTAAACATGCTAGGCAGAGTGTAAAGCATCCTGTATGGATTCTTTCATTTAATCCTTACAATAACCTTATGATGTAGGGGGTTTAATTACCCCAACGTATAGATAGGGAGACTGACAGGAAGAACAGACTAGTGGTAGGAGGTAGAGCCAGGACATAAATCTAGTGAAATCTGAAACAGTCTGGTGACAAAAAAAAAAAAAAAAAAAAAAAAAAATGTTCTGTTACCAAAAACACTTGTTTTTCCCATGAGAGTTGTCCCTATGCTGATCCCTTCTGTAGAGGAAGATTTAGGTCTTCCACAATAGCTAAGCATCTTGGCAAGATGTGGGCAAATAAAAAGTCAAGAGGTGTAGAAACTTAGACTCTGTTGATATAGGAATAGTGCCAGGTACTCCCTGAATCAGCTATAGCTCCCAACAGACAACTTTTTCAGCTGCCACAGAACCATAAACACAGCTCTGGGATCTACTACTGATTAGTGCTCTGAGCTGTCCAGGAGAATGTCACACAACAAGGAAGTATTAAGATTTGAACTAAAAAAAAAAAAAGAAAAGAAAAGAAAAAAAGAGGTTTTTGTGCACTACACCATAATTCAAAAAAAACTGTCTAATATTTTTCAGTTTTCTCATAATTTCCAGGATATTAGACATTTGTTGGTTGTATATATGCACATTCTCCACTCCCAAGCCTATGTGGTGATAAAATTGTACCCCTGAGAAAAGAACCTTCTACTTCACCCGGTATTCATAGGGTTAGAGATTGCAAATGTTTTTCCCTCCTTGAAAGCCAAAATAGGGCTTTTGTCATAAATGGACCACAATCCCAGTTATATAATTGTATTTCCAGCCACAGTATTTGCTCATCCAGAAGAAGCTGTTGTATAGGTTACCACCAGCTCCCACTGGGACTCAGCCAGTTGTACTATCTTAACTATTGCTCATGGTATCCTTCTGTCCGTTCAAAAACGTGTATTTGGCACCTACTAGGTATAGTCCACTTTGCTACCAACCCTCAGTGTTTTACGTTTTACAAATGTATCCAAGTACAAAAAAGTCTTTTGGTCAGTGTAAAAAATTAAGATTCATGCTTAATATGTCTGTGAAATGTCAGTCAAGCGAATACAGGTATCCCCTTCTCAAAAGTTTACTTCACACCACTTTCTTTTTACAAAAGACCTACAGTCGTACCCGTTTTCATGAACCGAAAGAAATCCAAAGAGATTTTCACTAGTATGATGAAAGGCAGAAAGCAAAAATAGTGTTTAGCATTTGTTTTGCAGCAAGCAGTCATAGAGGTAGCATGCCCCTAGAGCAGCAAAGGGCCCCACTGCTGCTTCCCTGGGAGCTACACTCAGCATCTCAGCCTCAAGCTGCCATAGCTTTGAGCTCTGTGAGCATCTGTGCTTTATCTTGATTTATTCTCTGCATCTGTTAGCAAGATGTGTCCTAAGGTATCTGAAGAGGCTAAGAGGTTATTTTCTGGGTCTGGGAATGCTCAAAAATTTTTCCATATGAATTAATAGTAATCCTTTCTTCACTTTACACCATTTCGGCTTATGAAAGTTTTCATAGGAAGGCTCTGTTTTCAGATAGCGGAGGAAACCCATACTCTGTTGTGTAATTCAGACAGAAGTATGCCTTATAGAATCAGAGGGCACTCAAGCTTTGAAACTGGTTGTTACCTCTCCCTTCCTCATCTGTCTTTCCCCCAAATCTATCTCCAAGTCACCTTCTCTCATCCCCTACATACAAACACACACTTAATCAAAACAAATCTGTAGAGCAGCTACTCGCATGGCTACTCCATCATTAAGATCTATCACTTCACAGCACCTTATGGTTATAATAGGATTTCCCCCCTTTGATTAATTCTTGTTCAACATCTCTCACACTTGCCTACCCACGAAACTCTTTCCTGGGGGAGAAAACAAAATTACACCTTCTTTGACAATGATCCAGCAGAGAAAATGAGATTGCCCAACACATTACAGCTTCTATTCAGCAGAGCCACATGCTCCCTCTTGAGATAGGATGGAAAATGAGCTGCCAGGAAAAAAAAAAAAAGAAAAAAACAACCACACAACTCCTAGAGTGTCACAATCACAACTTTTCATTGGCGCTCCTAGTGACAGTACTTCTGACCTAAGACGACTGAGACACACAGATGTACTCCTGAGTCTGCTCATTAGCCTAATGAGGATGGAGTCAGGCAAAGAGTTAATTTGACTAATTTAATCAGCATGCCCCTCTATGTGTCTACTGGGAGAACACCAAAGTGACGGAGACAAACAGAAACACACAGAGGAGAGGAATTTACTGAGCTGTGTTTGCCATTAGGCAGAGCCACTGTGAAAACATAATAGAATGAAAGCTGGAAAGAACCCTAATGATTGTTTAACCCATTCATGTCATTTTATAAGATCTAATGAGGTTAAGAAATCATTATAAAAATAAAATTTCTTGTCAAATGAATGATACATGGGAAAGAAAACATTTTATAAACTATAACCTGCTATGTGTGTATGTATGGAAAATAGTATTAGATTGTTTGCCCCCAACATAAGAGAATTTAAACAATGGATACATCATTCTATATTTTCATAGAACAAATATTATAAATAAATTTCTTTTCCTCCTCCTTACTAAAACTGATTCTTAGCTGTGTAGACGCCCTTCAAGCTAGTCATCTTATAATGATATACTTTGAAATTATAAGTTTTTCCCAAACTTTTCCTGCTTTTGAAGACTTGAGAAAAATAAAGCACTGATGTATGTTCTTTGATGCTGAATATAAATTTTAGTTTTACCAGATTTAGGGATTTTCAGTTAATACTTGGTGTGGATGATTTATGTTTTTGATTAATGGTTTTCGATTTCTTTAAAGTTCTACCTTAAAATGAGCACCATAAAATGTCTATTTAATGTTGGCAGTACTTCTGACAGCGTGCCTTGATCTTACAATTAGAAATTAAGCCACAATTACCCATCAGATTCAGTAATTCTAAGAGAGTTGATTGAGGGTTTTTCCTGGACAATAGAATGTCATTTGCATTGATTATTTCATTATATTAATTTTCTCATCACTTTTCCTTTTTTTTATTTCAACATTATTAAGGAAGTTTTTTCAACAGGCTTAAGCCTAAGGGGATGAAAGAGAAAATGAATGGATTTCTTTGGTTTAAAAAAAAAAATAACAGGAAGAAAAGGCTTATTGGAATACTAAGCTTCATAGCCTATAAATTGGTCCTGTTCTCTTTCTTTCCTTATGATAGTTTATGGAATTAAAACAGGATGGGGAAAAACTATATTTCGAGGTTGAGTCTTTTAATCAATCGATCTTTTAGAGTGTCCCTTTTATTTGAACAATATTGCTGCAATCCCAGCAGCCAAACCAGGCAATACATGATAAGTTTTCTTACAAATAATTTTTATTTGGTTCTTGATGGAGATCCTATTATGTATATTAGGTATAAAATTTATACTCTTATAGGAGAGATAGACATTAAACAAAAAAAACAAATATGACTTTAAATGGATGTGCAATAAAGGAAAAGAATTGTGTTCTATGACAGATAAAGAAGATAAACCTAATTTATATGTGAAAGTAGTCAGGGAAGGCCTCACTGAAAGATGTAGAGAGCAGGTGCATATTTAGGCTTGAAGAAGACAGGAAGAGGAACCAGGCTAAAGCAAGCATATATGCAAAAGATCTTGAAGCAGGGAAGACCTAGGTTCAAGGTCACCAAGTTCAGTGTAGCTGGAACAAAGGAAAAAATGGTATGAAATAAGGCTGGAGAGAAAGCCAGTGTCCCACTTGGAAGAGGTGAAGAGTGAATGGAAGAGTCGATATAGAGCAGTAGTAGGCTGAATGCAGGATTGAATTCTTCTTCCTCCTGAAACCTCACTACAGGATGACAGACAGAAAAGAAAATTGTTATAAAAGGCATAAGCCCCCAAGAACAAAGAGATTCAAAGGTGTCCTTAGCATCAACATTTTTTTGCTTCACAAAGCATGTGAGCAAGAGTGATTGATTTATCAAATCTAAGAAAGTCTGCAGTGGGGGAAAGTTAAGACTGACTCAATTTACCAAGTTCCCTCTAGAATTGGGGTAAAGGTGAGGCTAAACACAGAAGGAGTAGTTGAAAGCCCATTCAAGGAGCACTTAGACTCCGTACCAATCAGAAGGGGATTCAATACCGAGTACGAGCTGCTTATAAAATAGTTGGAAAAACTAGAGAGGCACAGGTCAGAGAAAGCCATGGCTACTTCTTAGGTTTACTGGCAGTTTCCAGAGAATCAGGCATTGCAGGAACTTCAGAAAAATGCCAATGATATCATGGCTATCTAAAGCATTATAGTGAGTGATTTGCAAAGAAATGCTCCTTGGCTGCTGAAAAATCTCATATTTGTTTGAAGTCCACAAATTGCCTTCAGCTGCTAGAAGGCAATAATAAGGTTTCTACCTTTGTTATGCCTTCCAATCTTGTGTGTCTCTCACTGGCAGATTTGAATTCAGAATTTGGCTAGCAAATTATTCTGAAAATGTATTTCCTTGGGTTCTAGCTCCTGCAATACAAGCAGGAGCTTAGAAAAGTCAAGATGGCAAGGAGAACAGGAGGAAAGTTGGAACTGAGTTGTTATCCATCAATCCAGCATAGAGCCACACTCCCAGATCCCATTCCTGCTTTGTGTAACTGGGCCATTGCCCTGCCCTCTCTAGGCTGAAGATGAGGTGTAGAACAGATGGTCTTTAGAGTAGAACATCAGACATCACTGATGAATGGGAGATAGTTCATGGGGGAGCGGGGTGAGAGAAAAATGAATATATTAGACCTTTGTAACTCTGGGTTTACGCTCTCTGGGCCAGACACTAGACAAGCCTTCCATAGAAAACCTGGCCAGCCCAAGTGAAAAGGCCTCAGAGATACCAATCTCATGGCTTTCTCCAGGAAAAGTGCCTGTCAGATCAATTTATAGAGAATGCATAATGGCAAGCACATGAACAAGCATAAGTTTTAAACAACTATTTATTTCCACATTAAATATGAGCCAAGGATCACCAACTTTTGAGGAAGGTAGCAAACATCATTAAAATCACAGTCCAAAATAAAAAGAAAAAAAAAAACATGGAAGACAGAGGCTATGAAGGAAAGAAAAATGTCAAAAAGAAAACTAACAGTAACTATCTTTGGGGAGCAAGGAGGATATATTGAATTGAGAACAGAAAACTTTTTTCTTTTTAATTAAAGCATGATAGCAGAACTAAAAGCCTTAATAGAAACTTTAGAAAATAGTTACTATCCCAAAAATTAGAGTAAAAAACTGACAGGTTTTTTTCTCAGAGGAAAGAAAGGATAGAGAATGGTTCAAATGATAGAAGCTCAAAAAAAAAAGTTTTTTTAAAGAAATTATAAAAGAAGAAATTTTAGTGGGAATAATTCAAGATAATATTTAGAAATAAAGGACACTGTACTCAACACAATGAACATAAACCAAGATACTTAAAATAATGGGCACAAAAATCATACAAAAATTTTTTTTAAGATTTTATTTATTCATGAGAGACAGAGAGGCAGAGACAGGTAGAGGGAGAAGCAGGCTCCCTGCAGGGACCCTGATGCAGAACTCGATCCTAGGACCCTGTGATCAGGACCTGAGCCAAAGGCAGACACTCAACCATTTAGCCACCCAGGTGTAGCTCTTACAAAATTGTAAAGAAAAAACAAACCCAGGACTCCTATCTGGGATTGGCAAACTCTTCTGTAAAGAGCCAGATGATAAATGTTCTAGAATTTGAGGGCCATAAAGTAAGTGTCAAAACCATCCAACTCTGCTGTTATGGAGTGAAAACAAGCATAAACAATATGTAAATGAGTGAGAGTGGCTGTGTTCTAATAAAACTTTATTAACAAAAACAGGCCGTGTACTAGATTTGTTAACCTCTGACTTACATAAAAAAATCAAGAATCAGAATGACATTAGACTGTGGTAAACAGAGTGAGGACTAGATGGCAATTGCTCAATGTTGGTAAAATTCTGAAGGAAAATTATTTTTCACCCAGAATTCTATTCTCAGAGAAATTATCAAATGTGAGGTATGAATGAGCTCTCAAAATGTAATCTTCCGTGAAACTTAGGAAACTAAACAGTGGACTTCATCAAAATCAGAAAGAAAATCAAGAAAGAAAAAAAGATGTGGGATTCTGAAACCAGGAATTAGGTTCCATTTCTTGGAACTCAGATTATGATAATGCAAAATACCAAGCCCGCAAGTTATTCAGCACAGAGGGCAACCACTCTCCATTGGAGCAGATCACAGGGTTTTGATAGAAACTGCTTTAAGATGAAATTGAAAGAATGCCAACTGTGTTTATATGGATTCAGGGAGTATTTATAAAACTAGGGGAGGTTCTGGGTGTGCATTAATTATAAGCACATGGAAAACTAAATAAAACAACTAGTATTAACTCCATAGGAAACAAAAAGTCGCACAGAAAAAAAAATCATTGGTCACTATATAATTCAACTCTGAGTCATAGTATTATATATTGATCTAATCATAATTATGATAGAATTATATTGAACAGGTGGAGGGAAGGGAGGGCTGTGTGTGGTAGAGGCAGGTGTTTGTAGAACAGGGAGTTAAAACTTTGCCTTTCACTAATGTAAAATCAGAAGATAACAGATATAGCCTAAATTATAAAAATGAAGACTGCCAAAAAATATAGAGAGAGTTTTGGAGATAAATGCCAAACAAATCAGCTATAAAGTTGAACGTGGTTGTCTCTGGGTTTTCTGGACTAGGGACGGCAATTATTTAACAAGAGTTGTAGAATAATTTGACTCTTTTAAACTCTGTATATGTATAACATTTTAACTTTTCAAGTTAATTTTTAAGAGTAAGTATTTTATCAATAGGAAAATAAGCAAATGGTATATTTAATCACTGGATTTTGTAAAACTCTTAAGGTAATCAGGTGAAACCTTTATGTTTTAGGCTCAATAAAGGTCAATAGCAATGCTGAACAAAAAAACAAAACAGCAAATTGCAGAAAGAGGTATACAGTATGACAGACTTATAAAAAGTTTAAAAACCTAGAAAGCAATACTACATTTTATTTATACACATAAATATGTGCTAAAGAATACGGACTTGCATGTGGGGGGACGGAGGGGGGAATAAACAATTCGGAATGTGATTGCCTCTTGGAGGGAGGACAATCGAGAGCAGAGAGTGGTCCTGGAAGTGCTTCCACTCTGGAATATTTTATTTCTCCTAAGCAAGGGAGGGACGTAATATATTTAGACAAAGCAGGAAGCAGTTAAAGATGCAAGAAAGAGAAGGGTAAACATGAGCGTCAATAATAACATTAAAATCAGAGATAGGTACCTCTTTCTGATGACACTTGGGCCCTCCATTTAGTCCCTTTATTTTCCTTTCACTTCTCTTTCTTCCTGTTCTGTTTTGCATGTTATTTTGTGTGCTGTGTTGGAGTTTTCCATCAGCCTTCCAACAAGCTGTTGCAGTGACTAAACCTCCCTCCAGTGACAGTCCAATGCTATCACACTGCTTGAGAGGGTCTCCATTTTCTTAACTCCCATCTGCTTTTAAAGTTGCCTGTGGCCTGGGTTTTAAGTAACAAGGCCTCAGTAGGAGTAATTCTGAGTCAAATGCAGTGTTTCCAATTAAAATTGCTTTCTACCCCAGCCCACCATGCAGTCATGTCTTTGGAGCGCAGGAGCTTTAGCTCAAACCACTGTGGGATTTGAAACCCAGTTGTATTATTAAGCATAATGAGAAAACAGAAGGAGCTACTGCTAGGATGGGTTCAGTCATGCAATGCTGCCATCAGGAGCCAGACTCCTTCCACACGGCCATCCTCAGAGCATTGACTCTGTCCTCAGATCTGCCCCTTGCAGTGTTATGGGGATTGCCACAGTTCCAACGTCTACTTGACGAAAGTTGTTTCATCCTATGAATCTCCGTTTCCTCACAGAGGAAACTTTTCTTGGCAACAAAGGCAGACATTCTTTCAGGCTGTATTCACCAGGATTCAGTCACATGTCAAGGGGAGGTGGGAAAAAGAATCTACGATTTTCAATCCCTACAGGGGGAGGCAGGTTCTAGAAGCAAGCAAGTGGGAGGAGGGCATAGCTGTTGGATAGGTAATCCCCAGTGCCTACCACTGACCTTCAGGGCCTTAGAACCTCCACCACCATCCCCTGGAGAGGGCGTAGCAGTCCCCGGCAGACAAGCTATACCTAGCAGAAGTGGTGGTCATGCCTACCAGGAGCAACCCTCCCCAGGAGCAAAGTCAGTACCAAATGGAAGCCTCCTTGGTGCCAAGGACACCATGAGCCCAACAGACATAGCCAAGCCCAGAGCAGGGGAGACTGTGGCCACAGTGTTCATTCAATATGATCAAAAAATTTTTTTTTTTTAAACAGAAAGAAGTTTGGTTTTGTTTACTGCGACATACACATGAAATCGAGTATACAGTCCATGCAGTAGCACAGCCATTGGAGAGGACATCCTGATGCTGGCCCCAGTGCAAAACAGTCCCAGCAAAGCCGGCTGCCATCGCTGCCGCCGCCACTGACACCTTCACTGTGGCCACCTAGCCTGACTTGAAGAGGAGGATTGCAACTTGACCCAAGTAAAAATAGATGAAGTGCTTTGTCTCATGTGTAACATAGCTGCCAAAATTTCGGCCCACGATACAATGCCAGGTAGGGTTGTATTTCTTGTCAAATTCCTTCTTGATATAAGCAGCAATGTCCTTCTCTATGTTGTACTTCTCCATAGCCTGCGTGGCGCAGTCAACGGCATCCTGTTGCATGTCCTCAGACATGTCTGCGTCTAATCAATCTTTTCCCCACAGTATTTAGTTTTCTATCTCTGGCTATTATACATTGCAGATTTTCTCACATGTAATTTAATTTACATTGTTCTCTGCTATTTAATGTCTCCAAATAACTTACTTGTCCTTTCAGGTAGGTTATCATAATACCCCTTCGTAAGATTCCTGATATTATTCCTGGGCAGCTATTCTTTGTATACAATGCAAATGACAGGCTTTGTATGAGTCACCTTTACAGTGCTTCTGATTGTGACTTTAGTTCAAGTTGGATTCTTTCTGAAATGTAGGTCTTCACATAAGAAAACCTTACATTATGCTTTGATTTTTAGACTAACTACATTACATGTGACTAAAGGTTTAATACAGTATATGTGCATTTATTGAAAATAAAACATTTACTCATTTATTGTTGGCAAAAAAAAAAAACCACATGGGGGGGCCTCTTTAAAATTAAGTAAAATTTAAAATTCAGTTCTTCAGTCACAGTACTTACATTTCAAGTGTACAAACCCCACTAGTTGCTACCATGTTGTACACCACAGATAGCATTTCCATCTTTACAAAATTTATTGGACAGTGCCTGGGCTAGAGCGAGGGAAGTTTTTTTTTTTCTTTGAGGAAATTTCTTAAATGATAAATTCACATATGTAGAAATAAGATTACATTACAGCTCATCTCCAAGCATCTCTAGGGAATGCCTAGAATCGTGGTATAAACCTTTGACCAAGATAGGAATGAAAGGTAACTAGCTAATGAATTATAATATGCTGTTTAAAGCCCCAAATTCCCCCGGAGGCACCCAGTGTCAGCTAGTCTGCTTTATTTAGTGAAAATGCGTAGATTGACGATCCCCACCTGGTTTACCTGGCCGCTCAGGCTGATTCTGACTGTGAGATCAGTGCAGTATAAAAACCTCCAAGCAAACTTGTGCCTCATCTTCCCTGAAACAGATATCTTGTTCTCATGTTGGTGGATCATGATTCCCAGATGCAGCATATTCTGCTCAGCTCAGAGAGGACTCTGGAAGCTGTGCCCAGGTGTTCCAGAGCTCTACAATATTGCTTTGTGCTTTCTTGCTCCAGGTGCTGTGTGGCCTTTGCTTGTCATAAATCTTTCATGAGTATACCTTGTTAGAATCCTGTGAGTCCTTTCAATTATCTGACCCCGAGTAATTGCTGTACCCCATGGGTGGCCAATCAGATTTGGTCATTAACACACACAAAACACCCCCAGGACGCTGCGAGAAATGACTAGGTTGAGCTTCACCAGGCTCTGGAGGTCCCCCACTAGCAGATGTGAGCAAGAAAACACCATGATATATCTAAGACTTTGTTGTTCTTCATTCTTACATGTAAAAGGGAAGTTATGGATGAAGTGATATCTTTTGACGTGAATATAAGGCAGAGATTGTATTAAACCCTTGAAAATATTATTTTAACTGCCTACCCCTCGATTTTTCTCTTCTGTAAAATGGGAACTATTACAAAATTCCCATCATAGGATTGCTTGAGGGTCGATTTGTGCAATACACGTAATAGGTAAGCACAATGATGAAAATGTAGGAAGAATTCTGTAGGTTTGAGCTCTCATTATCCCATCCCCAAATGCAGATATCTGTTAAATATGAACATTTATAACAAACTGGGTAATGCATTACCTTAATGATCTCATTATCTGTCTCGGATTTATTTTATTTCATCTGATAGCATTATCTCCATCACCTTCTATTTTGTTTTCCTTTAAATCATACTTTATATAAATGCACACTGTATTTGAGTAGAGTGCTACATCTTCCCACCCCAAACAGTAATATTTTCATATACTCTATATCTTTATTCTATGCATGGCTCTTGCTCAGTGGGAAAATTATGGATGCAATTGTTAGGCCACTAACTCAAATTCTTCCCCTGGTGGTTAATCATGGTTTCTAATCCCGGCGGTATAAACGGCTTTCTGGCAGTCTTCTGGCATAATCCTCTCACTTTAGAGTGAGATTTCACAGCTAGTAAATGATAGAACTGGGACTCCAATCCAATCAGACCCATATAAATGTTGAAGTTGTAAGAATGTATAGATGATACATTTTTTAAGAGAATATCATTTGTGATAGAAATGAGAGATTATAAAGAGACAAACATAATTTTAAGAAATTGCTCGAACTAATTTATAGGGCAGTGCTGCAGGAGAGGCAACAAAGTATAAGATATTCTTCCTACTGTTAAAGCACTTGGACCCCTGGTTGTACTTGTCCTATTCAAGTTTCTCTAAATCATATGAAATAGAAACCCATTCAAGAGAACTCAAGTAAAATGGTGATTTATTGTACAGCTATCTCAAAGAAGAAAAGGAATATGGACGCATCTCAGGGCAACTAGAATTGGAAAGTGCAATTAGGAACTTCGTTAGGAATTGAGGGATTCCTCATTAGGAATTGAGGCGGGAAAAAAATTTAAATTTTTTAAAAAAGGGAATTGAGGCGGACACTTCATCTCTTCTGATGATGATGATACGTTCTCTAATGGCTACCTTTTTGGATTCTTTGCTTCAAATTCCCTTCTGTATTGCCTCGTTGCCCCTGCCTGAATATCTGAACATGGCCAATACAGCCTAGCTTTTAACTCTGGAGTCCATCACTTTGTGATGTCCAGCATTGTCTCTCTTTTCTGGTGGGCAGCTCCTCCTTACTCTTGTAGTCCATCTGCATTGTTTGCTGTTGGCTCAGAAGTCAAATTGGTTTGGCTGGAGGTTTGTGGACACTTAAATCTACAGCTGACCCTCATAGGGCTGTGGGAAATTAAATACCCCCAAACATATGTTTTATATGTATACATACATGTATAAATGTTCAAGAACCCTACAAAGGCAGTCAGTCATTTAGGGCTATTTTGGAGGTGGAGGCATATGCCAAATATATACTAAAAACAGAAGTCCTTTGATAATTCATGGTAGCAGATACCCATGTTCGCTGAAGCTTCAGGAAGTCTGAACAGATGAGGTGGATATGAAATGATATCTTGAAGAATGGATAGTGTATGATTATATATATTTGGAAAGAAGATAAAGGATATTCCTTTCAGACCAAAAGCCATAAAGGTAGTAAATATTAAGGTACACAGAGTATTTGTACTGCAATAGAATGTCAATATATGGGTGTAATAAAAGAGAAGATTATAAAAGGTAAATCGTGGGCTAATTGCGGAGGGTCCTCCCTATTATAGAGAACGGATTTTATTCTGGAGGCAAATTTGGAAAAGACTTGGTTATAAAATATTTTCTATTTTGGGTACATGGGAAGAAGTTTCGGTATTGGGTCTATTTGAAGATGACTCTTGGATGGTCCAAGGTTGGAAAAAAGAGGAACAGTAATATATAGCATACTATACTTCTAAGACTCCACCCTTAGGAAATTATAAAAGATAAAGCCCAAGATTTATGTACCAAAATATTTATGGCAGCACAAATAACACAAAAATCTGGAAATGATTTAAATACCCAACAACATGGAGATTCATTAATAAATTATGTATATCCAGATGTTGTATAATTAAAAAGAATGTTTCCAAAGAATATTTGATGATATGGAGGGAAGGGAGGTGAAGGTACTCATCATATATTAAATTCAAAATTCAAGGACAAAGCTAATGTTTATGTATATGGTACCGCCAAAAACTTAAATCTTTCAAAGTTTTGATAATTCAGTCTCTACTTCTTCAACGGAGGATATTAACGTTATTGTTTAATTTTTTTATGTTTTTGACAAAGATATAGCAAGCAAATACTGGTATCTGTAATATATGTTAAGGTAAATGCTGAACATTTTTGTTGTTGTCAACAAAAAACACCAAAAAAGTATGGCTTCAATAAGAGGTTTATTTCTACCTCATGTGTCTGGCTGGCTGTAGGCCTGATGGGTAGTCCCCACTTTGCAAGGTATTTGCAGGGAACCAGATTTCATTTATTTTGTGCTCGGCTTTCCTCTGGGTTATTTTTCTTTCCTCTGGAAAGCTGAGTTGGTGCCATGTTCTAGACTAAAGGAAGGAGGAAAAAAGAACAAGTTTGAGCAACTTTATTTTTAAGGATGTGTAGCAAAATTTGCTTGCATCACTTCTGTTCATATCCCATTAGCCAAAATTCAATCACATGGTCACACCTAGCTGTAAAGGAGGTGAAGAGATATAACAACAGGAATGTGCTCCGTGACTTAATGGAAGAAGAGAGGGGATAATTAAGAATAATATCTTCCATATCGGCTAGAATATAATGGCTATTCAGGAAACCTTTAGTAACTATTCCTCAAAAATCTAAAGTGTTTTTATTTTTGTCTTTATGTCAGTAGTGGAAACTGTCAGTAAACCAGCCACCACCTTTGGTTTGCTATTATATTGAGCAAGTAGATAATCATATATAGCAAGGATAAACCTCAGATCAAAAACAGGTGGGAAAAAGTAACCATATTCCTTTATTTTCTTCAAATCTATTTAAATCTAGCTTCCACCCCAGGCAGCCTGGCAGGCAAAAAATTCACTCGTAGATTTTACTGGACTCTTCTCCTGGGGTTGTGTGAAGGTCTTCCTCCAAGCCCCCATGGTCATCAGCTGTCAATGAGCATTAGGTGTGTGTTCCTCCAAGTGCTGGACTCTGCACAGAGGACAGGGATATTATTTCCAAGACCACGGGAGCATGACACAGGTCGTACCTCTTGGGATCTTTCTGCCATCAGTTCCCACCCTAACCCTAGCACTGTCAGGGAACAAGTCTCAGAAACCTGTAGGCAGGGCCTCTGGGTCTGTTTTTGTTTTTTGTCTTTTTTCTTTTTAGAAGTATAATTAACATATAATGTTATATTAGTTTCATCTGAACAACATAAGGATTCAACAATTCTATACATTACTCAATGCTCACCACCACAGTAGAGTCACCATCTGTCACCAAACAACATTTTGCAATATTATTGACTATATTCCCCATGCAGTATTTTCATTTCCGTGAGCTTTTTTATTTTAGAATTGGAAGTTTGTACCTATAATGCCCTTTATTTATTTCTTATTCATTTCACCCATCCCATCAGCCACCTCCATTCTGACAACCACCAGTTTGTTCCCTGTGTTTAAGAGTCTGTTTTTTGGGTGGGTGGGTGTTTGTTTCCACATATAAGTGAAATCAAATGGTGTTGGTCTGTCTCTGTCTGACTTATTTCACTGAGCATGTACCCTCTAGGTCCATCCATAGTATTGCAAATGGCAAGATCTCATTCTTTTTTAAGGCTGAGCAATATTGCAGTGTGTAATAAATAATGCTTCAATAAACATGAAAAAGTACATATATCTTTTTCAGTTTGTGTTTTCACTTCATCTGGATAAATATCTACTAGTTGAATTACTGAATCATATGGTATTTCTATTTTTAATTTTTTGAGGAGCCTCCATACTGTTTTCCACAGTGGCTATACCAATTTACATTTTCACCAACAGTGCAAAGATTTCCTTTTTCTCCACACCCTTGCCAACATTGGTTACTTCTTGCCTTTTTGATTCTAGACTTTCTGACAGATGTAAGGTGATATCTCATTGTGGTTTTGATTTGCAATTTCCTGATGATTAGTGATGTCGAGCATCTTTTCCATACATCTGTGGCCAGAAGACATCTGGAAAAAGTCTATTAAGATCCTCAGCCCATTTTTAAATCTGATTATTTGTTTTTTGATGTTGACTTGTAGTTCTTTGTATATTTTGGAATATTAACACCTTACTGGATATATCATTTGCAAATATCTTCTCTCATTTAGTAGGTTGCCTTTTTGTTTTGTAGTTGGTTTCCTTTACTGTACAAAGGCTTTTTATTTTGGTGTAGTCCCAATGGTTTATTTTTGCTTTTGTTTCCCTTGCCTGGGAGACATATCTAGAAAAATGTTTCTATGGCCGAAGTCAGTGATTAATGCCTATTTTTCTTCTGGGAATTTAATACCTATGTCTCACATTTAGATATTTAATCCACTTTTAGCTTTTGTGTATGGTGTAAGAAAGTGATCCAGTTTTGTTCTTTTGCATGTAGCTGTCCAGTTTTCCCAGCACCATTTATTGAAGAGACTCTTTTTTTCCTCATTTTATAAACTTTCATGCTTTGTCATAGATTAATTGACCACATAAGCATGGGCTTATTTCTGGGCTTTCTATTCTATTCCATTGATCTGTATGTCTCTTTTTGTGCCAGTAAAATACTGTTTTGATTACTATCTTGAAATCTGCGATTGTGATACCTCCAGCTTTGTTCTTTCTCAGGATTGCTTTGGCTATTCAGGGTCTTTGGTGGTTGCATATATATTTTAAGATTATTTCTTCTAGTTCTGCGAGAAATGCTATTGAAATTTTGATAGGGATTACGCTGAATCTGTAGATAGCTTTGGGTAGTTTGGACATTTTAAAAATATTGATCCTTCCATCCATTAGCATGGAATATCTTTCCATTTGTTTGTGTCATCTTCAATTTCTTTCATCAGTGATGTATAGTTTTCAGGGTACAGGCCTTTTACTTCCTTGGTTAAGTTTGTTTCTTGGTATTTTATTCTTTTTGATGCAATTGTAAACAGAATTGTTTCCTTGATTATTTTTTTTTTTTTTGCTACTTCATTATTAGTGAACAAAGATGCATTACATTTCTGTATATTAGCTTTATATCCTACCACTTTAATGAATTCATTTATCAGTTCCAGTAGTTTTGGGGTGGTCTCTAGGGTTTTCTATATACAGTATAATGTCATGGGCAAATAATGACAATTTTACTTCTACCTTACCAATTTGGATGCCTTTAATTTCTTTTTCTTAGCTGATTGTTATGGCCAATACTTCTAGTATTATGTTGAATAAAAGTGGTGAGAGTACACATCCTTGTCTTATTCCTGAATGTAGAGGAAAAGCTCTTAGTTTTTCACCACTGAGTATGACAGTAGCTGTATTTTCATGTATGACCTTTACTATATTGAAGTATGTTTCTACAAACCTATTTTTTGAGTTTTTTTCATGAACATATGTTGCACTTTGTCAAATGCTTTTTCTGCATCTAATGAAATAATCATATGGTTTTTCTCCTGTCTCCTGTTAAGGTGATATATCACACTGATTTGTGAATACTGAACCACCCTTGCATCCTTGGAATAAATCCTACTTGATAGTCGTGAATGATTTTTTTCTAAAGTACTGTTGAATTTGTTTGCTAATATTTTGTTGAGGATTTTTGTATCTATGTTCATCAGAGATATTGGCCTCTGTTTTTTGTTTTTTTGTTTGTTTGTTTTTGTAGTATCTTTGGTTTTGGTATTAGGGTAATGTAGGCTTCATAAAATAAATTTAGAAGTTTTCCTTCCTCTTCTATTTTTTGGAATAGTTTGAGAAGACTAAGCATTAATTCTTCCTTAAATGTTTAGTAGAATTCATCTTAGAAGCTGGACTTTAGTTCATTGGGAGGATTTTGTTTGTTTCTAAAGATTTCTTTATTTATTTGAGGTTCGGTGGGAGTTAGCAGGGGGAGAGGCAGAAGGAGAGGTAGACTCCCCACCAAGCAGGGAGCCCAATGCAGGACTCAATCCTAGGAGCCCAGGATCATGACCTGAGCCAAAGGCAAATGCTTAACCTACTGAGACACCCAGGCACCCTTGTTGGAAACTGTGTGTGTGTGTGTGTGTGTTTCTGATTCAAATTCATTGTTAGTAATCAGTCTGTTCAAATTTTCTGTTTCTTCCTAATTCATTTTTGGAAGATTATATGGTTCTAGAAATTTACCCATTTTCCTACGTTGCCCAATTTGTGGGCATATAATTTTTTGTAATATTCTCTTATAATCCTTTTTTATTTCTATAGTATTGGTTATTATTTCTCCTCCTTCATTTCTGAATTTTTTTTTTTTTAGTCTTCTCTCTTCTTTTCTTGACAAGTCTGGGTAAAGGTTTATCAATTTTGTTTATTTTTTCAAAGTATCAACCCCTGGTTAGATTAATCTTTTCTATTGTTTTGTTGTTGTTGTCTCTTTCATTTATTTCTTCTCGAATCTTTGTTAATTCCTTTATTTACTAGCTTTTGGCTTTGTTCTTCTTTTTCTAGCTCTTTTAAGTGTAAGATTTGAGATTTTTCTTGCTTCTTGAGATAGTCCTGTATTGCAATTAACTTCCCTCTTAGAACTGCTTTTGCTGCATCACAAAGATCCTGGACTGTTGTGTTTTCATTTTCATTATCCCCAGATATTTTTTTTATTTCCTCTCTGATTTCTTGGTTGGCCCATCAGTGTTTAATAGCATGTTGTTTGGCCTCCATGTATTTGTGCTCTTTCCAGAATTTTTCTCATGATTCATTTCTAGTTCATACTATTGTGGTCTTAAAAGATGCTTGATATGATTTCAATCTTTTTTTTTTAATTTATTGAAACTTGTTTGGTGACCTAACATATGATCTACTCTGCAGTATATACCATGTGTACTTGAAAATAACATATATTCTACTGTTCTTGGATAGAATGTTCCATATATAACTATTAGGTCCATCTGGTTTAATATGTCATTCAAAGCCACTGTTTCTTTCTTGATAATCTATCTAGCAGAACTATTCATTGATAAAAGTAGGTGTTAAATTCCCCTCCTATTATTGTATCACTTGCAATTTCTCTCCTTATATCTGTTAATAATTGCTTTATATATTTAGGTGCTCCTATGCTCAGTGCATAGATATTTACAGCTATTATATCCCCTTGTTAGATTGTTCCCTTTATCATTAAGTTGTGCCCTTCTTTGTCTCTTGCTACAGTCTTTGCTTTAAAATCTACTTTTACTGACATAGATATTGCCAGGCCAGGCTTTTTTTCACTTTTATTTTCATGTTATGTTTTCCATCTTTCTACTACAATCTCTTGGGTCTGAAGTTAGAGTCTTGTAAACAGCATATAAAGGGGTCTGGCTTTTTTCATCCATTCAGTCATCCTATGTCTTTAACTGAAGCATTTAGTCCATTTACATTTAAAGTAGTTATTGATAGGTATGTACTTAATGCCGTTTTGTTGCTTCTTTTTCAGTTTTTATAGTTCTCTATTTCTTCTGCTGCTGCTCTTTTCTCATGTGGCTTTATGATTTCCTTAGTATTATGCTTAGATTCCTTTTTAAAATTATTTTTGCATATCTATCACAGGTTTTTTATTTGTCGTTATCATCAGGTTTATATGTAATGTCTTATAAATATTGCAGTCTGTATTAAGTTGATGGTTGCTTAAGTTTGAACTCATTCTGAATGCACTAAATTTTTACCCTCTTCCACATTTTACCGACATCATGTCCTATTTTACACCTTTTTATTTTGTATATCCTTTGATTTTTTTCAATAGAACTGTTTTACTAGTTTTAACCTTATATTAAAGTTGATTTTTTTAAATGTCAAAGTTGATGTTTTAACTTTATGTTAAAGGGATTTATCTGCTATCTTTAATATGTTTGTAATTACCTGTGAAATTTTTCCCTTTTATAATTTTCTTATTTCTAGTTATAGCCTTTTCTTCTACCCAAAGAATTGCCATAAACATTTCTTTTAAGACTGGATTAGTAGTGATAAACTTTTTTAACTTTTCTTTGTCTGGAAAATTCTTTATCTCTCCTCCTGTTTCAAATGATAACTTTGCTGGGTAGAGTATTCTTGGTTGCAGGTTTTTTGCTTTCAGCACTTTGAATATATCCTACCACTTTCTTCTGGCCCGCAAAATTTCTGCTGAAAAATCTACTAATAGCTTTGTGGGGGTTTCTCTTGTATGTAAAAGTTTTGTTCTTGCTGCTCTTAAAATTCTCTTTTTCACTACTTTTATTTTTTTCCATTTTAATTGTTATGTGATATGGGCCTCTTGGGTTGATTTTGTTGGGAGCCCTCTGGGCCTCCTGTTCCTTCCTCAGATTGGGGAAGTTTTCAGCTATTATTTTTTCAGATAAATTTTATGCCCCCTTCTCTCTCTCTCTCTTCTCCTTCTGGGATCCCTTTAATGTGACCTGTTATTATACTTGATGAGGTCTCTGAGTTCAGTGAACCTATTATTTTTTTTTTCTTTTTGCCGTTCATCTTGGTTACTTCCCTTTACCCTATCTTCAGGTCACTTATCTGTTCTTAAGATTCCTTTAATATGCTATTGATTCCCTCTAGTGTTTTTTTTCTTTCAGTTATTGACTTCTTCATCTCTGGTTCTTTTTTATATTTTCTAACTCTTTGTTAAAGTTCTGAGATACTCCATTCTTTTTTTAGCTTTTTTAAGATTTTATTTATTTATTCATGAGAGACACAGAGAGAGAGAGAGACAGAGAGAGACAGAGAGGCAGAGACACAGGCAGAGGGAGAAGCAGACTCCCTGCAGGGACCCCGATGTGGGATTGGATCCCGGGACTCCAGGATCACACCCTGGGCCAAAGGCAGGTGCCAAACCACTGAGCCACCCAGGGATCCCAGAGAGATCCTCCATTCTTTTCTCAAATCCAATAAGTTTCTTTATGACAATTACTTTAAATTCTTTATCAGGCATATTATTGATCTTCATTTCATTTGGCTCTTTTGCTATTATTCTGTCCTGTTCTTTCATTTGGGACACATTCCTCCATCTCATTTTGTCCCTCTGTGTTTGTTTACAGATATTAGGAGGGTCAGCTATGTCTCCTGGTCTTGCAAATAGTGATTTTGTATAAAAGAGACCCTGTGATGCCCCGTAGCACAAGGTCTCCTGATTGCCAGAACCAGGCATTCCAAGGGTAACTCCTCTGTGGGCTGTGTATGTCCTACTGTTGTTGATGACTTGCATTTGCCTTCAGTCCAGTTCACTGCAATCATCTGTTTTGCATGTTGCCAGTGCACTGGGCAAGGGTAAGTCCCTACACTGTTGAGGGGCCTGTTTGAGGCCACTGTGGGCTTGTTGATGGGCAAGGTTGGCAGTCAGACTAGAAGTCTGCACTTAGTCTCGCTGCCAGGGTTGCAGGTACACCAAACAGCAGGGCTTTCTCCCTGTGTGGCCAGCTAAAAGGCTTGCTATTGGAACTGCAGACACCCTGGTGTGTGAGGTTATCTCCCCCACTCCCCAGGGCAGGAGTCACTTTGGAGTGGTGCCTGTCCCTGCTGGGTTTGCTTGCATGATGTGGTAGGGTAGCAGCTGCTTTGGAGAGAGGTGGGCAGGTTGGGTGGGATTAGTCCACAGGGGAATGTGAGGGTGGGGCACATAGTACTAACAAGGTAAGTGGAGAGTGTTTGCTCTGGCTGCCACAAATGTCTAGCTACCTAGGCAGGGAGAGGGGAAGAGAAATGATGGCACCTGCCAGTACTTTGTTATTGGAGAAGTCTCCTAAACTGCCTTTCCCCTTATTTATTATACTGGCTCTTTAATGGTAGAGACTCAGTTTCCATTGCCCTCTGGTTCTCCTAGAACTAAGCCTGCTGACATTTAAAACTTGTGGAAATTAAGCCGGGCTTTCAAAACTAAATGTTGTAGAGACTCCTCCTCCCAGTGTGGGTCCCCAGTGCCTGGGGTGCCTGGTGTGGAGTCTGATCTTCTTGCTTCTCCATGCATGTGGTGTCCCTCCTGTTTGTGGTTAGGCTTGCCAGGAGTTTGGTTCCCAACCATATGTCTGCCCATCTTATTCTTTCCAATGTGGCCTACTCTCTACATTAACTGTGGAAGGTCTGATCTTCTTATCTTTGGGTCATTCTCAGAGTGAGTTGTACAAATGCAGCTGTTATCTCAGTGCATCCAGAGGATGAGGTGAACTCAGATGCTCCTGCTCCACCGTCTTCCTTACCACCCTCCCAATCTAGGCATCTGCTTTGACCTTTTTAATTTCATGTAAAAGTTTCTTTTCTCCCTCAGTAACGATCAGGGAAATATTGTAAAAGCCTGAAGTCCAGACTAACGTTACAAATGACAGAAAATGCTTTAGCCCATAAGCAGGACTGCTTTCCACCCTGCAAACTTTCTACTGACTTAAAATGAAAAAGGAGGGTAAAATATAGCAAACACACCACAAATAATCACCTACAAAAAAAGGTATACTTCAGTATATGGATTATTTTTTTATTTTGCAGTAATTATACAGAATGTCTCAAAAATAGTACAGTGAATTCCATGTACCCTTCACCCAGTTTCCACCAGTGCTAAGATCTTACAAACTATGGTATAACTTCAAAACCAGTATATTGACAATGGCAGAAAGCTGCTACCTAAAGTACAGACCTTATTTAACTTCACCAGGTTTTACATGCATTCATTTGTGGGTATGCATAGGTCTATGGAGGAACTATTTTAAATTCACAGAGATTTTTCCATTGTACTTGGTTCCGTGTCATTGGAGAGTTGAAAAGGTCAGATAACCTGCACCTAAGTGATATATCTGTGTCTGAGGTTCTTGAGGATAAAAACGGGAGAGCAGCAAGAGGAAAATGTGAAAGAGGAAAAGGTTACTTATTTAACTGCTGTAACTACAAAGTGTGCCTGTAGTTTGAAATAAAGAATCTAGAGGCTGTCATAAAGCTTGGAGAGCATTTATTTATTACCAAAACGTAGATCACCAGATGGATATGAAATAGCATACGGAGACCTGAGCATGAGAAGAAAGTGAAAAAAAATATATAATTTTCACCCAAATCACAACCCAGGCAGGTAAATGGGCTCTTTGCTTTCTTGTGGCAGCTTTCTACCCATACCCACCCCTTGAGAGAATAAAACCCTCTCTCTCAAAATCAGTTTTTCAGGAATCAAATCTCTTATTTCTCAATTGTTTGCCTGACTTCCCAAACATCAACATTTCAAATTTTTAGAAATATTTGACATTTTTCCTGTTGATTTAACACAAACCGGTGATTTTTTTTTTATTTAAGAAAACTCGTTTTAACACAGTGAAAACATGACAAGAAGCAGCGTGCTGCAGAGGCTCTGCTAAAGGCACAGGCTGCCTCTCAGCAGATACTTGGTAGGGCCTCAAAAGTCAAGCAAACAAGGAGGATCTCAATATTTTATGTCAAGGAAAGCTTTCTCTATATCTTCACTTTTTCCTGAAGATGAAGAAGTGTGGTAGCAACTTTCCAAGCTGCTATGGTTGACATCTTTATTAATGATCTTGCAGAGACAGCAAATGGTACTTAAATGAAGTTTGCAGATGATGTTAAATTAAGTGCTGTTGCTAATACCAGTAAAGACAACACAGTAATAAATAAACTCATGGTGGTTAAAAATACAGGGAAGAAAAAGGGGGAAAGATACAGAATAGGCACATCTTGTGATGGTATATGAAGGCTACCCTCCCCCACAAAGGAGACTTGTATTAGGGTAAATATGAAGACAGTACCTAATGGAAAGAGGAAATTCCATGTCCCTTACTTTACAACATAACTGAACTTGGAACAGCAGGTCTAATTGGGAGCCTTGAACTCAACCTGAAAAAGTCAGGAAAGAGAACAAAGCTGAACTGAGAATCACCAAGTGTGATGCAAATTAAAAGGTTAATGGGAAGGGGATCCCTGGGTGGCTCAGAGGTTTAGCACCTGCCTTCAGCCAAGGGTGTGGTCCTGGAGGCCCGGGATTGAATCCCACATCGGGCTCCCTGCATGGAGCCTGATTCTCCCTCTGCCTGGTCTCTGCCTCTCTCTCTCTCTCTCTCTCTCTCTCTCTCTCTCTCTTTCTCTCTGTCTCTCATGAATAAATAAATAAAATCTTTTTTAAAAAAAGGTTAATGGGAATAAATATTTACAATTTCAAGACCAAAAAAGTCTGCAATTATCTGAAAGATACCAACACTATGAAGGAGGGCGATTATTTAGTCTGGAAAAAGGGCCTGTAATTAGAAATAACGAAGTTAAGTATGGCATTATTTCAGAAATATCCAGAGACTTTTTCCTCAGCCACAAAAAAACTGTAAGATCTAAGCAATAGGTGCAAAGTACATTCTTCCAGAACATTCCATCCTTTGGGGAAGAGGAGAAGTAATGGAAAGATATGTAAGGTAATTTAAGGAAGAGCATTAACTCAGCAGTGAGCAAAGAGCAGGGAAAGCAAAGACTCAGGAGAACCGTAAGTCCGTGGGGGCCTTGAGATGAGGAGCTGTGTGCCTGGGCTTACACAGCCCAGGGAATGCGTTATGAAAAAGAAGACTCATGATTTCCAGAACCCTTCCTTCCAGTCTTGAAAAAACTCTACTCATAAGTGAAATGCTTAGAAGAGATCTCTGACTCATATTCCTGGGGCCCTCTAAGAATTCTCCTGTGATGGCAAGTAACTTTCCCATCACAGCAGCAAGTATAGTGAGAACAGACAAATCTTTCAAGTGAAATTTTTTTTTAATTTATTTATTTATTCATGAGAGACACAGAGCACGAGAGAGAGAGAGGCAGAGACACAGGCAGAGGGAGAAGCAGGCTCCATGCAGGGAGCCCGACATGGGACTCGATCCTGGGTCTCCAGGATCACACCCTGGGCTGAAGGTAGCGCTAAACCGCTGAGCCACCCGGGCTGCCCTCGAGTGAATATTGATACATTCTGACAATGAACTTATGGTGCAGTTGAGACAGACTGAGATCTGACAATTCCTCCTCCCCTCTCTTCTGGATAGTTAAAAGTATTGGACCACAGAGCAGCCCAACACCGTTGGCAGGCCTCAGCTCTGCCATGGAATATGGTATCTTGATTAAGTTACCTGACCTTGGAGAGCCTCAGTTTTCCCGTCTATAAAAACAGGCATCATAATAATATTTAAAAACTACCATTTGTCTATAATTCCCAAGAGCTAGGAATCTCCCTAAGCACCTAAATAGTTTCATAAACTACTAATTTTGTAAATAATTTAATTTCCTAAGGTAGGAGGTGGACAATGGATGGCACATCATGCAAAATTCTTGATCACGTGCAACAAAAGCCAGCTCTGGTTATTTAAAAAAAAAAAAATAATAAGGATTTTTAAAAAGAATCGGGTAAGAGGGAAAATCGGATATTCTCATTTAAATGAATTAAACTAGACTTCTCTCACACACCACTCACAAAAGTTAACTTAAAATAGACCACGGACTTAAATGTAAGACCTAAAGCCATAAAACTCCTAGAGAAAACATAGGTGGTAAATTCCTTGGCATAAGTATTGGCAATGATTTCTTTGGATACAACATCTCAATCACAAGCAACAAAAGCAAAAATAAGTATGATTCCATCAAACTAAAAAGCTTCTGCACAGAAGAAAAAAAAAAATGACCAGTAAAATAAAAAGTCAATCTACAGAATGGGAGAAAATACTTGCAAACCACATACCTGATAAAGGGTTAAAATCCAAGATATATAAGGAACTCCTACAACTCAATAACAAAACAAAATCTGATTAGAAAGTAAGCAAAGGACCCAAGCATACATTTTTCCAAAAAAGATATTAAAGTGACCAACAGGTACATGAAGAGGTACTCAACATCACTAAGTATCAAGGAAATTCAAATTAAAACCACAGTGATCTATCACCTTACATCTGTTAGAATGACTGTTAATCAAAAATGACAAGAGATAACAAGGGTTGGTGACTAGATGAAGGAAAAGGATCCTTTGGGTACTGTTGGTAAAGTCTTAAATAATGTCTTAAATAAATTGGTGCAGCCGCTAATGGAGAAAGTATGAAGGGTCAAAAAACTTAAAACAGAGCTGCCATATTGTCCAGCAACCCCACTTCTGGGTATATATCCAAAGGAAACGAAATCACAATGTCAAAGAGACACTTGTACTACCACGTTTACTGCAGCATTACTTGCAATAGTCAAGACATGGAAATAACCTAAGTGTCCATCAACAGATGAATAGATAAGATATAGAAGATACACTCATACACACAATGGAATAGTATTTACCCGTAAAAAGAAGGAAATACTGCTATTTGTGACAACAGGGATGGACAGAATTTGAGGGTATCATGGTAAGTACACTAAGAAAAAAATAAATATTGTATTAGCATCCTTATACATGGAATTGTATAAAGTCAAACTCACAGAAACAGAGTAGATTGGTGGTAACCAGAGCAGGGGGTAGAGAAATAGGTAAAGGTGGTCAAAAGGTAAAAATATCTAGTTATAAATAAGTTCTGGGGATGTAAAGTGCAGGATGATGATTATAATACTCTATTGAATATTTTTCAAATACCCAAATTCACTATTCAAATAGTGAATTTCACTATTCAAATAGTGCTAAGAGAATAGATCTTAAAAGTTCTCATAAAAACTGTAAATATGTGGGGTGACGTTAATTCAACTTCATGTAGTAATTATTTCACAATATATTACATATTTTAAATCGCGTTGTACAGTTTAAACTTGTATGTTATATGTTAATTTTATATCAGTAAAAATTGGGGGAGAGGTGGGGTCAAGACAGAAAAATGAGCTCAGGGTTAAACTTCTGGATGCTCAAATCTCACCGTAAAAACCACTAGTCCATCATGGATATGAAAGTCTCCTGCCATCTTGAGATGCTATCATTCATGCACCTGCCAGAAACTCAACTTGACAGCAACCATGGCTGCCATTAGCACTTTCACCACTTTTATGCCCCAAAATGACCTTGTAGCATTGCTTATAGCAACAGCCAAATACCTGGGCAGTCATCTCCTATCAGATGGATTCCACTTCCAGCCTGCTTCCTTGTGCAGTTTGTTCTGAATCCAAGTCTCCCATGTCTGATTGACAGGGCCTAGATTCCTGCCTGTGTTCTAACTGTAAGGGAAGCTGGGAAAAGAGGTGTTGTGACTTCTACATGGGGGAGGCAGGACTCACGAGGCTGAATATTTCTCCTGACATAAGAGTTTCAAGAGATGCTGGGTAGGATATGAGGGCAATCTGGCTGTGACATCCTGATTCATCTGATCTGGCTAGCTACCAAGTATTCCCTTCCTCCCTCATCACTCTGTGTGCATCCCTACCCAAGCTGAGCACTCCTTGGTCAAGAGGACAACCTTCCCCGATAGAGGAAGATCATTCTTCAGTCAAGAGTAGCTCCTTTCCCCTGCTAGAACGTCCAAACAAGCTCTCAAGAGATGCTGGGCAGCCTCCAAACATGACAAACATCTACTGAAGGACTTGGCTCTGAAACACTAATGTACACATACTTTTTCTGTATTTAAAATCAAACAGCAACAGATTTAGCAACTATGGAGCACAAAATACTGCGACCTAATAAGTCCCTTGTATGAAGCATCCCCAAAGAGACAAAGTCTTGACTGATATCTGCCTTTAGGTCCAAATCCAAGTTCTTTGAGTCAAGCCTGTTCCTCCTCTACATCTTTCACAATTTTGTCTGGAGCCTTTAAGCTATGCACTACTTTGTAAATCTCACTAAATAAAACATGGAAAGGAACACTTAGTTAAAATGTACAGGTATATGCATGAAACGGTGAGGAAGAAAATGAGTAGCTACAACAGTCCTTATTTCTGAACTTGTCACAAGGTCATAGTACTATTTTTAAATTTCCTTTCTCTTCTACCTGTTTCACGTTCCCATTGTCATCAACCAGTACCTCAGCTGGTCAGGATTCTTTGCCCAGTAGATAGCCCAAACTTTATTCCCAAAGTAGATAAATCCTTAGTAATCTTGCTTGTAAAGAGTTGCTGGAGTTTCATATCTTTGGCACCAGATAAAGAAAAACTAGGAGACATCACACCCACTGAGTTCCCTGTAAAATCTTCCTTGTCTCCATTGCACCACGCTAACCTCTTCTTTTTAAAAACATTTAATTAATTAATTTTTTAAAAAATTTATTTATTTGAGAGAGAGCATGCGTGTGCACAAGCAGGGGGAGGGGCAGAGGGGGAGAGAGAGAGAGAGAAACAGCTCCCCACTGAGGCAGGGAGTCACAAAGTGCTCAATCCCAGGACCCGAAGATCATGACCTGAGCCAAAGGCAGCGGCTTAACCAACTGAGCCACCCAGGCGCCCCATTGCACAACCCTATTTTCCATTGATAATAGGGATCAACCTCTTCAGTCAACATGAAACCTTTATTTCTGCCTGTTTTTCAGAAGCAAGAGGAATGCTAGATGGCCAAGTAGCAATCTCAGCTTCCAACCTTGTTGCATCACCTGGTAAAGAAACATTTCTCTCAGGGTTACTAACACCCTTAAGCCAGATTTCAAAGATGCAAGGAGAGAAAGGCCATCAGAGTGATTTAGTTATAATAGTGGATTGCCACACGCACTTCACTCCTTGGTTTCAAGGCCCCGGTGTTCAGGCTACAGAGGAAGCAACACTGGATATTGGTCCCTGGTTGTGGTCAAACACATCTGTAGAATAGCACACGGCCTGCACAAGGAGCTGTTACCTACCCAACCAGAGCGGTAACTGTGTTTTCAGTGGACCAATCCACTGAGCTATCAGGTCAGCTGCTTCTGGATGGTTGGGGATACAGTAGGACCAATAATCCCATGGCCCAAGCACACTGGCTCTTGTCTTTGGCTCTGAAATAAATGTTCTGTTCTGTAAATTCTGGCCCCAGTTCAGACCTTATGAAAGGGCAATTATCTTGCATTTCTCAAACGGGCAGCCTTTTGGGATCCTGCCTTTATGTAGTTCTCTCCTTAAATTTTCCAGACAGTTTAGGAGGCCTAAAAACAGGATTTTCAAGACTTCTCAGAATCACACAGCAATCACAGTAAGGCATTCCAGCCCACCAACAGGGCTCAGAGAGGCTGAGTTCCCAGCAGTTTCTAATTTCTTCTCTCCCCACCCACCTCTCTCTCTCTCCCTCTTCTTCCCCTGTTCCCTTTGCTTCTAGACCCTTTCTCTTTCCTTTACGCTCTCTTTTCCTCTTCCTTCCCCTTCTAATTCTTTCTTCTCTTTCTTCACCTTGCACTTCTTTGTCATTTTTGTAGTTTCAACCATATCCTGCCTATCCATCCTGGGAGAAGCCCAATCCCCCTAAATTTCCCAGAAATTTATCCTTTATCCCACTAGACCCCTCCGTCCCCCACTCCTGGCATACTAGGTCAGAGGAAACTCAGCATATATAGAAAAACAACAACAATAAAATAAGAGACTATGAGACTTGAGACTATGAAATTATCCTTCCTAGCATAAAAAACATCAACCTCTCTCATTTGTCTTTAAAATTCCAAACTTTCATTTTTTCTCTGTAAAATGTATGCATTTAGATCATCACGGGACATGTTGACAAATTCTTTCATACAATCTCTACAAATTTTCTCAGTGTCAACCTCTAAGATAATTTTTTTTTCAAAATTAGAATCCTCCTTCATACCCTTAATCTTATTAGATAATTGTTTTAATTGAGCATTTGATAGGCTTTTAATCTGTCTGCATACTTCTTTTGTTGGTTTTATCATGTTTTATGTGTATTTTCAAGAACAGTACTTTTAACCACTTTGAGCATTTTCCTATATTTGTGTTGCTGCTGTTATTGTTGTTTTACCCTTTTCTAACTTGTGTTGACAAATTTTATTTTGTGACTTTGATTTTAGTAATAGATCTGTGATAAAAGTAATCATTATTTCTATAATCTGACATCTTTCACAAACTTTGAAGCCCAGGCATAAATGTTCTCTATTGACTCTAAAACATCTGTTTTTACTAATAATATGGTTTTATGGAAAAGATAAAGAATGGCTTAAAATTTCAGTAAGGATTTTTCAATTGAGTCATAAATGGGAAGGTACAAAAAAAGCAATTTATTGCAAATAGCATGTGAGTAGAAATGGTCTGAAATGGAAGGAAATTTTCTAAGAATAAAAAAAGGAGTAGTTGGAAACATACCCATACACATAAACACACACGCTTTTCTCTAGCGTCATGATTCTTAATCTTGTTAGATATTGAATCCTTTTAAGAATCTAAATAAAGCTATGGACACTCTCCCCAGAAAGAAAGGCACACACAAGGTCCATGAACTCTAAAAACCTATGTCTACAGAATATTAGACAATCCTAGTCAAAGTACCTTCTTGTTCCTCTTCTACCCCCAAAGCCCCACTTGTTGAAACTGAGGTTGAGGCAGAAGGTAGAAGGTCAATGCCACCCATGGTTTAAACTTCTATCCATTACAATCGAGCAAAGAAAGAAAGAATGAGGAAAGGATTGAATTAATGGGAGCACAGTTCCTCATTGGTGTAACCATGTGCAAATACTGTGGGCCCAGGTTTGGAGAAGGTCATTCTGGGCCTGGGCAAAGGGAGGAGGTGTGAAGCACCATGCTGGGTGTGGCAAATTTCCAAGATGAAGGGGCAGTATAAGAGAGGGGATCATTCCACAGGGCTGGTGAGCGAGCCGATGTACGTAGTGACTGGCACTTGGATTTTACCCTGTGAAGAAAGGATTTTGAACAGTTGAGTAACTGGTCAGCTTTGCATGTTAGAGAGATCACCCTGGTCAAAGGGTGAGAATGCATTTGAGGAAGACAAGACCAGAATCTGCGAGGCAGAGACACCACTGGGAGGTGGCTTCAGGAGTCCAGGACAAAGATGATAGACGACTGAACTAAAGCAGATACTAGACTCAGCAAGGCGGGGCGGGGGGGGGGGGGGAGGAAACCCATGTAGGAAATAAAAAAGAGCTGGACTTGATAATGGAGTGGAGATTGGAGGTGAAAATGCCAATGTATGCCACTCTTCCTGTGGCTTATGTTTTTACAGAGGATTTAAATTGTAGAATGAATAGCTTTAATGCCAGGACCACCCCACTGAGGGCTTTAGGTTGTCTTGCGCCGAGGACACAACACCAGAACTTTTCCTTCCACAAAGTGCCTTCCAAGGCTGAAGCAGAAATATTTCTTCATGAGGGATTCATGAAGAGGTTTATATACTCTACTCATAGCCTCCTAAATCACGCACAAACATATACATACTCATGTGTGGGCGCACACACCCAAGCCGAGCCCTAGGAGCGGAGAGAAGACCCTATCAGTGCCATGCACACATGGTCTGTTTGGCCAGGGTTCTTGCACTACACAGAACTCTGCCACTGAGCATCTAAAGTATGTTTTCTTTAATTTTCAAAATACTTTCTTTCATACTGAAAAATTAATCCTGTAAGTGCTTACACTAGTAAAAATCACAGCTTATGACTCAGATGCCTGATTCTGCTTCACTGAATTTTGACTCTATTTATAGCTGAAATACTTGGAGGATATTCTCTAATTCCTGGTGAATCCCCTCTTTCTCTCTTCTTTGGGTCACTGGCCAATGAAAGATAAGAACCAAAGAGGAAAAGGAAAGGTCAGTACTGTGTGTTTGAAAGTCCCCTGAACTAGTGTAAACTACTAATGATTATATCAGGGCCCTTTCACTCACTTGCATTTTCTTCATCAAGCCCAGAATAGGTGGTGGTGTCAAGGGGTGGCTACACAGAAGGTGTCGGTGCTTCCCCACTCCCGACCCAATAATCTCCATTAGTGTTTTCCTTGCCATATATTTATTTACTTACATACTTACACAATTACGAGTCTCCCAAGTCCCCACCTCCAATTTACTTTTCTTAAGCCCTTTCTGTTAAGTTGAACCATGTTAAATAACCCTTTTTTATATGTCAAGAAGGGTTGAATGAAAATAATTCTACATGGTTCAAATTAATGTCAGAAATCTGGACTCCCATCCAGAATATGCCTCTTCTCGAGATCATAGGGAAGAAAGACTTTCTAAACTACTTTCCCTGCCAGTGTCACCTGTTGCTCATCTCTGAATCCCTAGGACCTCCTGCTCCACTTGAATGTTCTCCCTCCTATAAAGTCTGTGTTGAGGTGTAGGACAAATGAAAGGAGTTCTGAAGAACTTCAAGATTTTCTTGGAAAAGACCAAAGAGAAGCCATCTGCCATCTAGCCCGTGTCAGGCCAATGCAGTGGTACGCAATCCTTCTCTAGCTGAATGGATTGAGAATGAGAGCCATGGTGGCCTTGTTGGGCTGAGGATGTGGTGCTAGCACATGGTAGTATGAGGGGAGAACACATTTCCTTCACATCACCAGGGCTGTTGCTGATATCCAAAGCATCCTCCTAGCCTCTTAAGAGTGATCCCTCCTTCCTGCATACAGTAGGGGAAAAAATACAGATTTTGCAAAATGTGGCCAACAAGAGGAAACTAAAGAGTCCAAGCTTGGAGACCCTGCTGGAAAAAATTCATATCTGACTTTAATAATCAATAGCTTATGCTGGCATGCCAGCTATCATCACACACGCTGTATGCCTGCAGACTATGATATAATCAAGCTTTCATTTATATTTATGTGACCAGGAGGACTTTGTATTTGATGATTTTAAAAGATGCATGGACTCAGCTCTGTTTAATTCTGATATATTGGTCTATTATCTATAAGAGGCCATTGGCTAAATTGTACTATTCACATGAGGGTCCATGATGAAAATTTATCAGAATGATAGGGAAATATTCAGATTTCAGTTTTCTCCAACAGTAAAATTTGAGAATATAAGCATATTGTGTCTCCAAATGGCCGTTGGAACTAGATTTAAGAGGATCTCATTGTATAACAAATGCATTATTAAAATAGTTTGTTATGCTGCATTAAAAGAGAAGCAGCGTGACAATTGACGGAGCAGGAGAGACTGAACCACAGAATCACAGCCGATGAAACTGCAGTCTCAGGAGTCAGATCGGCAAGCCTGGAGGGGGTCCCAAATGCTGAAGGAAATTGGCATTTTTTAAAAATAAGCAATTATTTCAGTTTTTGCTTTGTTTCAATAACACACTATTTAACTTCCTCACTGCTAATTTAGTAGAGACAAGTCACTTCAGTTCTTCAGGCCCTTCAGCAACTATGGGTTGAATGTTTCAGTGTGATAGTTATTGTGATGGACATGAATTTTCAAAGAGAATACACATGGCCACTGCCTTCAGGAATCTGACAGTCCAGAGAAAACACACAATATTTTGATTGCCAGAACACACTAGTTTTTTATTTATTTTTTGTAGTCTCAAGTTTTTATTTAAATTCCAGTTAGGGGATCCCTGGGTGGCGCAGCAGTTTAGCGCCTGCCTTTGGCCCAGGGCGCGATCCTGGAGACCCGAGATCGAGTCCCACATCGGGCTCCCGGTGCATGGAGCCTGCTTCTCCCTCTGCCTGTGTCTCTGCCTCTCACTCTCTCTATGTCTATCATGAATAAATAAATAAAATCTTTTAAATTCCAGTTAGTTAACAGACAGTGTAATGTTAGTTTTGGGTATCTCTATACTATACTAAACTAGAACAAACTAGTTTAGTGTTCCTCTGGAAGGAGATAAAGAGAAGCAAGAAATTCCCAGTTCCCAGTGGGAATTTCAGTGGTATCAGAAAAAGACATTATATGGACAGCCGTCCCAGTAAGCATGTGTTCCTCTCGATGTCACTGTTGTGAAGGCATCCTTTTAAGGGGCAGGGTACATGTCTGTCATTGATTCAAGGAATGGTAATGGGTTTGCAGCAAGTCACTCTCATAAGGGATCCGTGACATGCATATTCAGAAAGCTAGGCTTGGTGAGCCAAAATAATTGACTTATTATAAGCAACATGAAAAATTAAAAATGTGTTAGGTTTAGTGTCAGAAGGCCTGGCACTGATTTGTAGCTCTGCCTCCCCTGCCTGTGGGACCCTAGACAAATCACTCCAGTTCCAAGGATCTCGGAGTTCCTCGGCTATGAATGTGGATCCAATCAATATTCAAAGTCATTAGAGGCCTACGTTTCTATGGCTTAATGTGGAATCGAGCCTTTGCCCACCACCTCTTCACTAGAAGAGACATTGTCTCTTCACTAGATCTCTTTAAATGAAGGCAGCAGTGGAGCATTTTGACTTTGTGTCAAAGCCAGATGTAAAAAAAAATAAAATAAAATAAAAAAATAAAAAGCCAGATGTAAAATCCTGCCTGTATGAGGCCACGTGATCATGCCAATGAAGTAGTTTGTTGCCTTTGGACACTGGGAACTAAAGACATGTACAGGGTACAGACATTTTTCACTACGGGAAACTGAGACCTGGACACACATATCTTTCCAAAGTATCTTGGGAAGCTAGTGGCATTCTTCATTTATCCCGCAAACATTGGAGCTCCAGACATTTTGCTCGCTACCAAGAAAATAACAATAAACAAAGCACTCACAAGTCTAATGGGTGACACAGATGAGTAGACCTGACTCGATAAGCATTATGATCTGGAAACCCATTTTAGAGGGGTGTCAGGTTTTCTTGAATCAAGTCTAGGATGAGCAGGAGGCATAGTGCTAGGGCAGCGAATCCTAATTTAGAGTTCAACCCTCTTCTACAAGCCAGGACTACGGGAAGTAGTTGGGACTCACTGCTCAGTGGGGAATGTTTTTGAGATTTGCTTGCTCTCAGCCATGTCTGACAGAGAGTGCCAGGTAGCTCCTAAAACCCTTTGACTGGGTTCACCCTGCCCCTTGCTTCAATGGATGGTGGATACAATAGCACAGGAGGACAAAAATGTCAAGTTGAGTTGAGCAGACCTGGGTTTAATCCTAATTCTGACAGCGACTATAGCTGTGACCCATGGGCAAACCCTTTCTAAACCTCCCTCTTCCCAGATGCAAACTGAGGAAAATATCTCCTTAATAAAGTTGTTAAATCTTTAATCAAATAATGGATATAAAACAGCCAGTGCCTCCAGCAGCCAGGCCAGATAAAGAGCCCACAGAGAGTACCTCTGAAGGGTCAAGCAACTGCAAGCACCTGAAATTGCAGGCTTCTTGTCAGAGGTGACTAATAGATTTTGCAAAAGCAACAATAAATTCAAGGTCTCTAAACACTAAGACACTATCTACTGTTCTGCTCCTCTGCTTCCTTATTATCAATTAAAATTATTATAAACTTTCTTGGTGCTTTACATCAATTCCATTAAAAGATATCTCTATAAACCCTCCATCCCAAGCTCATCACTACTATGGGCTTACTGAGAAAAGCACAAAAGTACAATTCAAATATACAGATTCACTGATTAGAATCAATTCACTCAGCCATAACATGTGAAAAGAAGCACAATTTCTGTTGTCTTGTTCTTCTGGCATAAATTAATTATAGTTTATTCAAAGGAATTTTTAATGAAGGACCTAACAAAACTGTAGTCCTGGTCATGTTTTTTTTTTTTTTTTTTTTTTTCCTGGTCATGTTTTAAATAAAAGCACCAAGTACTCCATTCTACTCCCAGCTTTAGAAAGGTTCTTCTTCCAGGCTGGGTAGATATACTGCTCCCTAAACAAATCCTCCTTTTTTTGGATACAGAACAAAGTGGGTGAATAGATGACATCCAGAACCGAAGATCCTATACTCCATGAATAATTTCTCCTCCCTTGGAAGTTGGAGTCCTGACTCTGTCAAAAGTGTCCGTATTTAGTGATGACCACCCTAGCTCTTGCTCTTGGCTGCCTGGTGGTTACTCCACATAATTTCCTTCTTATGCCCTCTTCAAATGTTTTGATAAGTTTCTCCTAAGATTTTGCAAAGGAGGGAAATGACAAGTTGCAAACTAACCACCCTGAGCCTGGACCAAGCTAATGAGTGGGGGTTTGGAGGACTGGAAGGCTGATCAAATAAATGTCTGTAGGTTCTGGCGTGCAAGTTTTTTACTTTGGCTTTTCAGAAACTGTGATGATATCAATTCACTCTTTCCTACTCAAGGATGTTATGCACCATCAGCTTCCAGTCTCTGATTTTTACAGTGTTAATCATCTGGAACCAATAGATTTTAATTCCAGCTGCAAAAATTCTAAAGAATTCTCTAACTGCTGGACAAGCAACTGCCAAGTTCTTTTGTCCTTTTTCTTCACAAATGCCAATGTTATCAATAAAGGTCGAACTCACCACCTTTATGAGAAAGGAAGCATAATATAGTATTTTTAGACCTGAGAGAGCTTCATCCTGTGATTTAATTAATCCAATTAGTGACCTTTGTACCTTTCCAGCTAATTTTAAACCTCTATCAATGGATGATTACCCCATATAACTTTAATGAAGAGAGACAAAATTTCAGAAATAAGCAAGAGTTCTCAAAAAGGGAATATGTAGTTATTCTAACCAATGTGAAAAAAAGCCAATTCTGTTTTTAAACTCAGCAGGTGTCCTTGTATCTTCCACAGCTTCTCTATTAGTGTTGTCACTGAACACACTGATAATCTAATAAGGTGGAGTTATTGCAGGTTTGGTTCTAGACCACCACAATAAAGTGCATATCACAATAAAGCAAGTCAAATGAATTTTTTGGCTTCCCAGGGCATATAAAAGTTAAATTTGCACTATACTGTAGTCTGTTACGTGTGTAATAATTGTCTTGAAAAATTTACACACCTTAAAAATTACTTCATTGCAAAAAAAAAAATGCTAACCATCACCTGAGCTTTCAGTGATTTGCAGTCACTTGATCACAGATCACCACATGCTAGTAATGAAAAGGTTTGAAATATTGTGAAAATTACTAAAATGGGACATGAAGACATGAAGTGAGCAAATGACATTGGAAAAATGGTGCTAATAGATATGCTTAATGCAGGGCTGCCACAAATATTCAATTTAAAAAAAAAAAGGCAGGCTGCAAAGTATGATAAAGTGAAGTGCAATAAAACAAGTTATGTCCTTATTGAGTCACTCTTCCTAGGTCCGTAACATCAGCTTGATTCTCTTGTTATTTCTCACATCCCAAGGCCCATGCACCAGTGCAGTGATCTGTGCAAGGATGGTCAAACTGGGGTACTCACAGATCTGGGAATATGCAAAGCCTTTCCAAAGGATATAAGAATTCCTATAATTTTTTTGAAGTATCGCTTTTTTTTTTAATTGAGGTAGGACTGACATATTGGTTCAGATATACAATGGAATATTTTGACATTTGTGTATATTGCAAAATGATCACCACACCAAGTCAACATCTATCACCATACATAGTTGCATTTCTTGTGATAAGAACTTTCAAGATCCATCATCCTAACTACTTACAAATATGCAATAGAGTATTATTAACTGTAGTCACCATGCTGTGCTGAGATTCATGGCTAAATTGTGTCCCAGCCTATCCAACCTGCTTCATTTGGGGCCGCCTTCTGCTTGCCCAATATATAGGAGGCAGTCAGCTGGTTTTTGGATTTTTCCCTAGGGAAGTTACTCCTAATGTAGCTGTGGATTTGGTGTGTTTGTGGGAGTAGGTGAGTTCAGGATCCCATGCTGTCACCTTGAACCAGAATTCCTCTATAATTCTGGAAAACCAATTTCCAGTTTCTCAAACTCCACTCATATCCATCCCTAAGACAGCTTTGCCTAATCAATAGCTGAGCTATTGTGTTCACCAATAGCCCCTTTCTCATTTTACCAAAACTGAGCCATGATCTGACTCCCCATCTTCAGTGTCAAAATTGTCAGGGTACCAAAGAAAAGTGAAAGTACCTCCTTTAATGACTACTCAATACACTATAAATTAGGGCTCCAGTCATTCTTTCTCTTTTATGTAGTCCTGGTAAGAATGAAGGTGAGCATTAAAAAAAAAAAAAATGAGTCCATGTTTAGATGTCTTAAATGCAAATATACAATAAAAAGGTGCTGGTAGTAAAAATAAAAATGAAATAAAGTGTGAGTAATGATAATTTTTATTTAATGACTTCACTTTTTCTATGCCCTATTATCAAAGAATTCATTATTTGGGAAGTAGAATTTGTTGAGAGCAAGACCAAAAATGGTCCCTTTTTTATGTATTTCAACGTAAGCACTTCTTTTCAGCTATTCTCAATGCTTGTCCCTAAGATATATTATTAGCTGGGTAAAAAGCAGCTTCCATCAGCCAAAAGAAAAGGTACCTTCCATCAGCTGAAATGGTATGAGTTAGTACTGTAGATCTTTTAAATGTTACTGGAATGTTTTCTGAGATTTCTAATATTTTAAGGTATATTAGCTAAAACCGACAGATAAACTTCTGTATGGTTTCCTTTAGGATTTTGTTTGTGCTAATATTAAACAAGGCAATTAAATCTATTTTATCTAGACATACCTTGAAATAGTCTCATCTTTATCTTATGAAAGGTTTAATATTTCTACCCCTTATTAATAAAATATAAAATTATGCTAGCTACCAGACTGATCCATTTTCAGCAGTTTATATATTTTTCTCTTTTGTCTCATATGTAAGAACTTTGATTTTATCAAACTTTTTTTAGTGTCAAACTAAAATTATAGTGTTATTTATGTTTATACCTGAATATGATTGAAATATACCTAAAATCCAGACACCAAAATATAACACATATACCACATATCCACATGTACACACACTCCAGAAATGGCATGACTTTGATTATAATCTCTGTTTTTGGGTAGCCCTGGTGGCCCAGCGGTTTAACGCCACCTTCAGGCTGGGGTGTGATCCTGGAGACCGGGGATTGAGTCCCTGCATGGAGCCCTCTTCTCCCTCTGTCTGTGTCTCTGCCTCTCTCATTCTCTCTCTCTGTGTCTGTCATGAATAAATAAAATCTTTTTAAAAATAACAATCTCTACTTTTTTGGTAACTTTTCAGTTTTACCTATATATTACACTACCTTCTTACAAATTAAGTAAAGAAACTATATATTGAATATTTTGTTTATATATGTTAGTACAAACAGAATAAATTAGATATATTAGATTAAAAATATTTAAATATGGAGTCAACTGCTTTATTCACCAGTTTTAGATGATGAATTCCTTAATTTCTTCACAGTTTCTGTTATATAACTCAAAAGCTACTTATTGGCACATTTATTTCATTTAAAAATGAAGTCAGAGAGATTTGCAATTCTAGAAAATGATAGAGTAGGACACACTTCTCCATATTCTTCCTACTAAGTATAGCTAAAAACTCTGGACATTATAAAAAAACACAAGAAGACTCTGAAAAGTGCAAAGAAGAAGGCAGACTAGTGAAGGACCTTGGGACCTATGGAACAATGAGTTCCCTGGTTTTTGTTTGCCCTGTATACCCTGGACAGGGCACTAAAGAAGACAAAAACACTAAACAAGGGGGAAAAAAACCTGCTCTTTCTATCCAAGGATCAAAAAGGGCTGCCAAAAAATAAATTAATTAATTAAAATTTAAATTTAAAAAAAGGGGGGGGGGCTGTTATCAAGAGGAAAAACATAGGGAACAACTGCTCTACTTCAACTACCATGGAAAAAAAAATGAGGTCATACTCCCACTCCTCAGCATCAAAAGCCATAGAGAGAGCTTAGAGTTCAGCTCATCAAGTGATATAGCAAGGGGTGCTTCTCTATGACAAGGGTGCTAGCAGAGGAGGCCAAGTATGGAACCAGGACTTCACTACCACCTAGTGGTAAGGAGAGGTCCCTCTTCCATGGTGTCAAAGTCTGCATAGAGAGCCTAAATGTCCACTCCTGCCCAACAAGGAGGCACCCTCTCCCAGAGTCTTAATGGAACCTGAACATATACCCCACTTGAGAACAACTGAGTGATGTCCACATTTCCCTACCGGTATGGTGTCAGAAGACATCTGCTAAAACAAAACATTTCAATAAAACTCAAGAGTCTCATTACACAATACTCAAACTATTCAGGATATAATAATAATAAAAAATCTTTTTTCTTTTTTTTTTTAATAAAAAATCTTAAATGAGTTAAGATAATTAGTATACCCCAATGCCAAGATAACACAGGTGGTAGAGTTATTTGATAAAGACTCCAAAGCAGCCATGATAAAAATCTTTGAGCAATTATGAACATAATTTAAACAAATGGGAAAAAAAAGGAAGTCTCGGCAAAGAAATAGAAAATCTCAGCAAAGAACTAAAAGATATGAAAGAGAACCAAATGAAAATTTTAGATTTAAAAAATGTAATAGCTTAAATAAAAGTCTCAATGGATGGAGTCAACAGCAGAATAGAGAGGACAGAGGAAAGAATCAGTAAACTGGAAAATAGAATAGACACTACCCAATCTGGACAACAAAGAGAAAAACAGACCGCAAAATAAATTAATTGAGCCTTGGGGATTTGTGCCTAAAGTAAAAGATCTTACATTCATGTTGTCAAAGTCTCGGAACAAGAGAAGGAGAAAAATTATTCAAAGAATTAATGGCTAAAATTGTGTAAATTTGGGAAAAGATATAAATCTACACACCCAAAAAAGCTGAGCAAACCCTACATAGATTAAACCCAAAGACACTCATTCCAAGATACAATGTAATCAAACTTCTGAGCACTAAAGAAAAAGAAAATTTTTTAAAGAAACATCTTATGTATGGGAGAAGAGTAGAATTCTAAAATCTCTTATCAGAAAACATGGAGGCCAGAAAGAAATAGTAAAATATTTTTCAAATGCTGAAAGAAAAGAATTTTCAACCTAGAATCTTCTATGCAACAAAAGTATCCTTCAGGCATGAAATGAAAACTAAGATGGTCTCTGAACGAGGAAGGATAAGAGGATTTGTTGCCAGTAAACCTATCCTAGAAGAATAGTAAAGGAACTTCCTGAACAGCATGGAGATGCTAAAAGAAGAAATTCTGGAACATTTATTAAAAGAAGAAGGAACAGGGAAAGAATAAAAACAGGAGTAAATACAAGAGATATCCCTGCTCTGAGCTTTCTAAATTATGTAATGGTCAAAACAAAAATTATAATGTTCCCTGATATAGTTCTCAGTGTACATAGAAGAAATATTTCAGACAATTACATTTGTAATAAAATGGAGAAGGGCTTAAAGGGAAGTAAGGTTTCTACAATTCACTAAATCTGATCAAATGTCAATGGCAGGAAATTGTGATAAGTTGTATATGTATATAACACCTAAAATAACCACCACAAAAATTCTACACAAAGCTACGCACTCATAAGCATCATACATAAATCAAAATGGAATTCTGGAATACATTAAGAAACCTGTAGAAAGACAGGAGAAAAATAAGAAAAACAACAAAACTGCAGAGGGATCAAACAAAAACCAACCAAACAAAAATGACGCACTTTAGCCAGAAATATTAAAGATGGCAGTGGAAAAAAGGGTAGCATGTGGAAGATCTTTGTGGTGATAGAACAGTTTTATTTTGTTTTAATTTATTCATGAGGGGGACACCTGGGTGGCCCAGTGGTTGAGCGCCTGCCTTGGGCCCAGGGCATGATCCTGGAGTCCAGGGATTGAGTCCCACATCGGGCTCCCTACATGGAGCCTGCTTCTCCCTCTGCCTGTATCTCTGCACCTCTCTCTCTCTCTCTCTCTCTCTCAATCATGAATAAATTATTTTTTTTAAGATTTTATTTATTTATTCATGAGAGCGCTCAACCACTGGGCCACCCAGGTGCCCCAATAGAACGGTTCTGTATCTTGATTGTAGTAGTGGTTACATAAATATATGCAAGTGGAAAATGCCATGGAACTATAAACATACATTATACCAATATCAGGTTCCTGGTTTTGATGTATAGGATGCAACTACTAGGGGAAACTAGGTGGAGAGTACATGAAATCCCTTTCTACTGCTTTTGCAATTTTCTGTGAATCTATAATTATCTCAAAATTAGTTTTAGATTAAAAAAATGAAGTTAGACATCTTCTGAGATGAAGTAAGTCTGATTTGGTTGATTGGTTTGACAATGTGCTATTGCCTTCTAAATAAGCTCTATGTTTATCATTAATGAGCTAAATTCTCTAAACTTTAAAGTAGAAAAAACTAAGCCACATGATAAAAGTGTTTTATCAAATGCATAATACTAGAAAAATGTAATAAAAATTAACAATACATTTATTTTCCATATCCTTTCTGCGTAGTGGATTTGAGTAAACAGATTGCCTATAAATTTTTAAATAATAGGTACAATTGTCATTAGATAAGTCTGATAGAGTCTTTTTGGTTTACTGTGATATCCTGAAATTAGAAACTCAAGTTCAGGAAGACAAGGGAAGATTGTAAAAGTTTCCAAATTTAAAGAGGAGCTAATCATATATATTTAAATTACATGATCACTGGTATTAAATCATTAAAGATTTGATACATGTATCCTATTGGGTACATTTAAAATAGTGATGTAGTAGTTTCATATCTAAATGCAAGTATTTACAAAGTAACAGAAATTGCATCCTTTGCAGCTATTTAAACTTATAATAAAAAGTCTCTGCAATAAATTTGAAAATGTGTGGGAGGTCAATTAAGCAAAAAATGCTTGAAGACCATGTACATAAGCCCAGTTTCTATAGGAATTGCCCTTCTTCCCCACTGACCCCGGACCATTCTGCATGCTGACCATCCATCACCACCACATGACTACATAGCCGCTCACACTGGACTTCTAGGATTCAACTCCTCCCCTATTTTCACTTCTGTCATAGTCACTACTAGACCATTCCTAGGGCCCGTCTTGGAGTCAGGTGTTCTGGGCATGGAGACAAAAGACTTTCATTGTCATCTAAAGAAAGAGTAAATGTGTGAGGGTGGTGTCTTGGATGGCTCAGTCAGTTGAGTGTCCCCCTCTTGATTTCGACTCAGGTCATAATCTTCGGGTTATGAGATAGAGCCCCCCAACCCACGGGCATCAGGCTCCACCTCAGAGGGAGTCTGCTTCTCTCCTTTTCCCTCTCCCTTTGCCCCTCCCCACTCGTACTTGTGCTTGCTTGTGTGCTTTCCCTCTCAATCTCTCTCAAAAAACAGAAAAATCTTAAAAAAAAAAAAAAAGTAAATGGGAGGAATTTGTCAAGGTTTTCTATCTGGAGCACATTTGACCTAGGACTAGTTCTGACCCCTTTTGATCTTTTTAATGCTTTTTCAGTTCTTGATCTCCATTACAAATTTTGTTTAAGAATTAGTTATAAAAAATCTTCTATACACCAGACATGGTACTTCATGCAAGAAGATTTTACACACACACATACAGCATTTGGCTTTCAAGAAGCTTATAACTAATAGATTTCAAATACATGAAATAATGAAGGAAAGGTGCATAACAGAATATACAGAAACACTGTATTTTATCAAATCTAAGATATCATGGGTTATAAGATGTACCATTATTTTATGTACGATTAAGGAAAACTACTATCACCCAAATTGTGACACAATACTTTCTTATCACTTAGAATCTTTATTGCATACATACTGAAAGAACTTTTTAAACTTGTTTAGATGTATAGCTTTATCATGTTGCATATATATTAAAAGGAAAATATAAGTGAAATAAAATGTTTGAAGTGTTCCTGACTCTTCTTCCAATTCAGAGTTTATCTCTTTAATATCATTTTTTGAGTCAGATTTTTTTAAAGTCTGTGTTCTTCGACAGAGTATTGGATTTTCTTTCAAGCTGCTGATACTCTTTCTGTAAGTATCTGCAGGTTTTGATGCTGACCCTTTCTAGACCTTATAAAGAAGTTGTCAACAAAAGATTTCAAACAATTAATACTCCTGATCCTTCCTTGAAAGCCTTCCTTAAATAGTCTGTTGACAACGAGGGTTTGCATTTGTTCAGTTATTATTCCATAAACCATAACTAACTCTGAGTACATGTATGAAACAAGCATGCTATGACTGCTGCCTGGCCACCAGTGATCATGAGATGCTAGCAATGATACAGGCATCCTGATTTAAGAAATGATAAAACAGGGCAGCCCGTGTGGCTCAGCGGTTTAGCGCTGACTTCAGCCCAGGGCATGATCCTGAAGTCCCCGGATCGAGTCCCATGTTGGTCTCCCTGCATGGAGCCTGCTTCTCCCTCTGCCTGTGTCTCTGCCTCTCTCTCTCTCTCTCTCTCTCTCTCTCTCTCTCATAAATAAATAAAATCTTTAAAAAATGATAAAACACAGGGGGCAAATAGTATGTTTTAGATTTAATATGATAATATGAATGAAGAAATGATTAATTTTCTCTAAGATGGTCTGGGATAAACTCTCAGGCAAGGTCATACCCGAATATGTTTTTTGTTTTATTGCTGGATAGGTCTCCATCAAGTAAGTAAAGGGAAGGGAAGGAGAAAACATGGACACTGGAAGCAACAGGACACACTGGGGTATAAATTAGTTGATGAGGTTAAAATGAGTCTGGAAATCACAAGGACCCTAGATCTCAAAATAAGAAGCTTAAGTTCTTAGAAAAGAGGGCAGAATAGAAGAATCCTAAGCTCACCTCATCCTGTGGACACACCTGGACAACAGCCACATCAGAGTAACTAACCTAGAAGATGACCCAACAACTGGCAGCACAGACTCCCCGCAGTTAATCACAGAGAGGAAGCCACATTGAAAAGGGTGGGAGGTGCTGACCAGAACAGGAACCAAACTCCTGGTGAGACTAACCACAAAGGGGAGGCACACCACAGCACAGAGAAGAGAGAGGAACAGACCCCCTGCCAGCCACCCGAGGCATAGGACCTGCATTGAGAAGCTGAGTCCCCATAACATTTGGCTTTGAAAAACAGATGGGCTTAACTATGCAAGTTTTTACATTCAGCAGGGCTTAACTATGGGTACTTTAAAAATTAGTGCACTTAGCCCTGGGAGATCTAGAGACAACACTACAAAAAGCCCTGCTGAGATTCAATGGAGAAGCAGCAGTTTGAAAGGTGCCTGGGGTATATGTGAAGGAGATTCATTTACTAACCTCAGAACGTGTGCTGGTGGGATGGAGATCCTTCAGATTTCTTCCAGAACAAAAGAGCTGAGAGATGCCATATCCCCACCACCACCACCACCATCCTAGATAGGCAGATACTTGCGAGAACACTTTCCAACTATCTTGATAATATAGCATACCCAGCCCCCACATTCTTCTACAGATCTGCCCCATTAACCCACCCCACACAACAGGCATCTTTCCAAAGCTGCTCCTGCCCTGACATCGCCTGCAATCAGCACTAGCAGGGACCAGTGCCACTCCAGAGTAACTCTCTGCCCTGGAAAGAAGGAAAGATAACCATATACACCAGTTTGGCTGTTGCCCCAGCACATAGATGAAGCAGATGTGGTCTGGCTGCCAGCACACCCAAAAACAAAAACCTCTCAGTGGGAAGCGCAGGGAGAGAACTGCATAGCTTGGGGTCACTGGAGCCCCAACAGATGGATTAGGGACTGGCATCTGGTCTGACTGCTGGCCCTGCCTACCAACAAACTCCTCTCAGGAGACAAGCCAGGGCAAGCACCCTGCTGGTTGGTGCTACTGCAGCCTCAGTAGATGGGCTGAGGCAGGCATCTATCTATCTGTCTGACTGCTAACAGCACCCAACTATAAGCCCATGGCAGCTCCAGACTGACACATTAACAGCACAGGTACCAAACCTTCCCAACAACTAGAAAAGGGCTATTGCTACTAACTGGAATACAGGCAAGCACAGCTCAGCCACAAGAGTAGGGTTCATGCAACCCACATAGAGATACCCCTAAGTACCTGGTTCTGGTGAACAGGAGACATTATGCTACAGAACACCACAGGACTTTGTATACAAGGCCACTATCAAGATCAGGAGATGGAGCTGAACTTCCTAATACATAGAAAAAAACAGAGAGAGACAAAAATAAGGAGACAGTGGAATATGCCTAGATGAAAGAATGGGACAAAATCACAGCAAAAGAACTAAATGAAATGGAGATAAGGAGTATGCCTGGTAGAAGGATGCCTGGGTGGCTCAGCATTTGAGCATCTGCCTTTGGCTCAGGGCATGATCCTGGAGTCCTGGGATCGAGTCCCACATCAAGCTCCCTGCATGGAGCCTGCCTCTCTCTCTGCCTAGGTCTCTGCCTCTCTTTCTGTGTGTCTCTCATGAATCAATACCTGAAATCTTAAAAAAAAAAAAAAGAAGAAGAAGAAAAAGAAGAAGAGAAAGAAAGAAAGAAAAGAAAGAAAGAAAGAAAGAAAGAAAATGAAGAGATGGAAAAACATTTATAGCACATATGGAAGCAGAAAAAAAGCTGAATTAGCAGTACTTGTATCAAACAAAATAGACTTTAAAACATAGACTGTAATGAGACAAAGAAGATACTACATAATGATAAGGAACGATCCTACAAGAGAAGATAACAATTGAAAATATTTATGCACTTAACATGGCAGTACCTAAATATGTAAAGCAACTATTACCAGATAAAGAAAGTAATTGACAGTAATACAATAATAGTAGAGGACTTTAACACCCCACTCATATCCATGAATACATCATTCAGACAGAAAATCAACACTGAAGCAGTGGCTTTGAATGAGACACATGGGACAAGTAGGACCTAACACATATATTCAAAACATTTCATCTAAAAATAGATGAATTCACATTTTTTAAGCACACATGGAATATTCTCCAAAATAGATCATATGTCAGGCCACAAAACAAGTTGCAATAAATTCAAAATGATTGAAATCATATCAAGCATCTTTTAAGACCATAACTGTAAGAAACTAGAAATCAATCACAAGAAAAATTCTGGAAAGAACACAAATACATGGAGGCTAAACAATATGCTACTAAACATTGAATGGGTCAACCAAGATATCAAAGAGGAAGTCAAAAAATACATGGAGGCAAATGAAAATAAAAACACAACAATCCAAAATCTTTAGGATGAAGCAAAAGCAGTTCTAAGATGAAAGGCAATAGGCCTACCTCAAGAAACAAGAAAAATCTTAAATAAACCATCTAACCTTTCACCTAAAGGAGCTAGAAAAATGAAAATGAAGCCCCAAAGCTAGTAGAAGAAAGGAATTAATAAAAATTAGAGCAGAAATAAATGAAATAGAGACTTAAAAAACAGTAGAAAAGATCAATCTAACCAGGAGCTGGTTCTTTGAAAAGATCAACAAAAGTAACGAATCTTTGGTCAGACTCATAAAAAAAGAGAGACAGCAAGAGGACTCAAAGAAATAAAATCAGAAGTGAAGGAGGAGAAACAATTGACACCAAGGAAATAAAAAGAAATATAAGAGAATATTATGAAAAATTATATGCCAACAATTTGAACCACATAAATAAATAATAGATAAATTCCTATAAATATATAGCCTTCCAAGACTGAATGAGGAAGAAATAGAAAACTTGAACGGGCTGATTACTAATAATTACATTGAATCAGTAATCAAAAATCTCCCAAAAAACAAAAGTCCTGGACCAGGGGCACCTAGGTCGCTTAGTTGATTAAGCATAGGATTTCAACTCCGGCCATGATCTTAGGGTCATGAGATCAAGTCCCAGGTCAGTTTCCACACTCAATACATTGTCTGCTTGAGGTTCTCTCCCTCTCCCCGTCCTCCTGCTTTTGCTAGCTCTCTAAATAAATAAATAAATAAATGTTTTAAAAACTTGAGAGCTTTTCCTCTAAGACCATGAACAACACAAAAATGTCCACTCTTGCCATTTTTAACATACTGCTGAAAGTCTCAGCCAGAGCCGATAAAAAAGAAATAAAGGGCATCCAAAGTTGATAAGAAGTAAAACTGTTACTATTTGCACATGGCATGATACTATATGTGGAAAACTCTAAAAACTGCACCAAAAAACTAGTAGAACTGATAAATGAAAAGAATTCAATAAAGTTGCAGGATACAAAATTAATATAAATATGTTGCATTTCTATGTACTAATAACAAAGTATCAAGAGGGAAATTAAGAAAACAATCTTATTTACAATTGCAACGAAAAGAATAAAACACCTAGAGACAAACTTAACCAAGGGTGTGAAAGATCTGTACTCTGAAAACTATAAAATACTGATGAAAGAAATTGAAGATGATACAAATGGAAAGATAGTCCATGCTCATGGATTGGAAGAGCTAATATTGTTAAGAGGTCCATACTACCTAAAGCAATTTACAGATTTAATACAATCCCTATTAAAAATATACCAACAACATTTTCCATAGAAACAGAACATTCATCCTAAAATTTGTATAGAACCACAAAAGACCCCAAATATCTAAAGCAATCTTGAGAAAAAAGAACAGAGTGACAAGATACACTACAAAGTTATAGTAATCAAAACAGTATGGTACTTACTGCTACACAAATGGACACATAGATCAATGGAACAGAATAGAGTACAGAAATAAACCCACACTTTTATGGTCAATTAATCTATGACAAAGAAGGCAGGACTATCCAATAAGGAAAAGAGAGTCTCTTCAACAAATGATGTCGGGAAACTAGACAGCTACATGCAAAGCAATGAAGCTAGACTACTTCCTTATACCATACACAAAAGTAAAGTCAGAATGGATTAAGGCCTAAATGTGAAACCTGATACCATAAAATTCCTAGAAGAAGATACAGGCAGTAATTTCTTTGACACGGGCCATAAACACATTTTTCTAGATATGTCTCCTAGGCAAGGGAAACAAAAGCAAAATTAAACTATCAGAACTACATCAAAATAAAAAGCTTTCACACAGCAAAGGAAACTATCAACAAAACAAAAAGGCAATCTATTGAATGGGAGAAGATATTTGCACATGATATATCCAGTAAGGAGTTAATATCCAAAATATATGAAGAATTGATACAACTTGACACGCAAAAAAAAAAAAAAAAAAAAACCCTAATAATCTTTTTTTAAAAATGAGAAGACCTGAATAGACATTTTTTCCAAAGAATACATACAGGTGGCCAACAGATGCATGACAAACATGCTCATCATCACTAATAATCAGGGAAATGCAAATCAAAATCACAATGAAATATCACCTGAAACAAATAAGAATGACTAGTATTAAAAAGGGAAGAAATAGCAAATGTTGGTGAAGATGTGGAGAAAAGGGAACCCTTGTGCACCATTGGAGGGAATGTAAACTGGTACAGCCACTGTGGAAAACAGTTTAGAAATTCCTTAAGAAGGGGATCCCTGGGTGGCTCAGCAGTTTGGTGCCTGCCTTCAGCCAAGGGCCTGATCCTGGAGACCTGGGATCGAATCCCACATCAGGCTCCTGGCATGGAGCCTGCTTCTCCCTCTGCCTGTGTCTCTGCCTCTCTCTCTCTCTCTCTTTCTCTCTCTCTCTCTCTCTCTCTCTCTGTGTGTGTGTGTGTGTGTGTGTGTCTTTCATGAATAAATAAATAAAATCTTTAAAAAAAATTCCTTAAGAAACGAAAAACAGAAATACCATATGATCCAGTAATTTAACTACTGGGTATTTACCCAAAGAAAAAGCACTAACTTGAAAGATATATGCAGTCATATGTTTATTGCAGAATTATTTATAATAGCCAAGATATAGAAGCATTCCTAGGGTCCATCAATAGATGATTGGATAAAGAAGAGATGGTATTGTGGATATATATGGATATATATACCCATATATGCATGTAGTGGAATATTACTCAACCATAAAAAAGAAAGAGATCATGCCATTTGCAACAACATGGATGGACCTAGAGGACATAATGTTAAGTGAAATTAAGTCAGAAAGATAAAGACAAATACTGTATAATTTCACTCATATATGGAAGCTAAGAAAGAAAATAAATGAACAAAGAAAAATAAAAAAAAAACTAACACTGAAGTACAGAGAACAAACTGGTAGTTGCCAGAAGGAAAGTGGGTAGGGGGGATGGATGAACTAGATGAAGGGTGAAGGGGACTAAAAGTACATTTATCTTGAGGAGTACCCACACATATAGAGAATTGAATTATTATATTGTACACCTGAAACTAATATAACATTCTATATTAATTATATTTTAATTAAAAACGTAAGAAGCTTAGACTTTGTTGGGCAGGCTCTATAAGTAACTAAAATGTTAAAGCAGAGTTAGGTTGATTAAAAACACCCCAGCCCCCAGGCAGCCACACAGCGGGGAGGCTAAAGCAGCAGATGAGATCATCAAGGCTCAGGCCACCAGCCTGGTAGCTACACGATCTCTGGGAAGATCATTTGCAAGGAAATCCCAGCCAAAAACATTTTTGAGGATGACTAGTGCTTTACTTTCCATGACATTTCCCCTAAACCACCAACACATTTTCTGGTGATATCCAAGAAACATATACCCAGATTTCTGTAACAGAAGGTGATGATGAAAGTCTTCTTGGACATTTAATGATTGTTGGCACAAAATATGCTGCTGATCTTGGCCTGGAGAAGGGTTATCGAATGGCAGTGAAAGAAGGCTCAGATGGGAGGACAGTCTGTCTATCTGTTAATCCCCATGTTCTTGAAGGTCAGCCGATGAGTTGGCTTCCTGGATAAGCATGTTTTAGGGATAATTTTCCCTCCTGGAGACAATGATCAATATTTGCAAGTTCCAATATGTTAAACATGATATACTTACTTTTGCCTGTGTATGGAGTGATTGAGGAAATAATTTTTTAAAATCCAGACATGGGATGCCTGGATGGCTCAGCAGTTGAGCATCTGCATTCGGCTCAGGGCGTGATCCTGGGGTCCTGAGATCGAGTCCCATATTAGTCTTCCTGCATAGAGCCTGCTTCTCCCTCTGCCTCTCTGTGTCTTTCATGAATAAGTAAATCTCTTTTGTAAAAAAGCCCCAGACATTATAATAGATGATACTGCAAGGTTAAAAAAAGAGAAGGCTCCAGTTGCCCAGTAGAGAAGTTCAAGTGGTGTATTGCTAGAGAGTAAGGAACACAGGAAAGAAAGCTTCTAACAGCAATAGACCAAAGATGATAGATGGATGCTAGGACAAGTGCAAGCCTCCCAGCAGTCCTATACAAAACCAGACCAACATCTAGAGCAACCACATCCATGACGCCGGGGAGCCTAATCTCCAGAGCAGTTCTAAGTGGATAGATGGAAGTTGTAGAGAGAATCTGGTGCTGGAGTCCATCTCCAGTGGCAGTCCTTTGCCTTCAACCTTTCACATCTCAGCGAGGTCTCTCAAGAGAAAAATACTACTAAAGCTCACTTGCCCAGTTCAACTCCAGCAGTATTGAGCCTCTGCAACCAAAGAGCTTTATAGGTACTCTCCAGTGGAGGGCTGGCAATGGGAACTCAGTAAAGCTTTTGTTCTTCAGAAAATATAGTAGGGACTCAATAAACATTTGCTAGCAGGAAGAGGGAGAGGACAGAGGAGAAGGGATGGAGGGAGGGAAGAAGAAAGAGAACTTGAAAAAAAAAAATCAACGCTTCAAATAGGAAATGCTTTTGTACTTTGAAAGCTTAAAGGCTTTTAACAGACAATACAGTAAGACACCTGAAGAGTTTCTTCCCACAGGGCCAAGTCCTGGGAAATTTCTCCACGCTTCCTCCTCCATCTTTACCCATCTCTGTTCACTCACCTGACGATTAGAATTAAGAGTTATTCTATTCTCTCCTCTGCTTCCAAGACTCCAATTTCCTATAAGTTAGACCTTTTTATATCATGCCATATGTCCCTGAGGCTCCACTCAGTTTTTTCATCTTTTCTATTATTCAGATTGGATCATTTTTATTAATCTCTCTTCAAACTCCTTTTTCTCTATTATCCATATTCTGCTATTAAGTTCATCCAGTATTTTTTAAATTTGCAGGTATTATATTTTTCAATTCTAGAATACACAAATAATTCTTCACTATGGCAGCTGAGATTACCTGTATTTTCATTCATTGCAAACTTGTGACTCTTAATGTTCTTACATGTTAAATAGTTGCTTTAAAATCTTTGCTAAAATGTCCACAATAGCCAAACTGTGGAAGGAGCCTCGGTGTCCATCGAAAGATGAATGGATAAAGAAGATGTGATTTATGTAGACAATGGAATATTCCTCAGCCATTAGAAAGGACAAATACCCACCATTTGCTTCAACGTGGATGGAACTGGAGGGTATTATGCTGAGTGAAATGAGTCAATCGGAGAAGGACAAACATTATATGTTCTCATTCATTTGGGGAATATAAATAATAGTGAAAGGGAATATAAGGGAAGGGAGAAGAAATGTGTGGGAAATATCAGAAAGGGAGACAGAACATGAAGACTCCTAACTCTGGGAAACGAACTAGGGGTGGTGGAAGGGGAGGAGGGCGGGGCGTGGGGGTGAATGGGTGATGGGCACTGAGGGGGGCACTTGATGGGATGAGCACTGGGTGTTATTCTGTATGTTGGTAAATTGAACACCAATAAAAAATAAATTTATTAAAAAAATAAATAAAATCTTCGCTAATTCTAACATCTTGCTCACCTCAGAGTTTGTCTTTTTTCTTGAAAACGAGTCATATTTTCCTGATGCTTTGAATTTCAAGTTATTTGGGATTGTAGCCTCAATATTATGAATATTATATTTTAGACACTGAACTCTTTCATATTCCTGTGGAGAGTGTAGATTTTCTATTTTAGCAAGCAATTATTTGGTTGCACTCAACTAAAAACATTGCTCCCTGAGCAACACCTTATAGGTTAGTTCAGTTCTTTAACTTTAAGCTAGAGTCTGCCCCATGCATGCATGGTTAGACAGCCAGAGGTTTAGGTACCGTTTATGATAGAACTTGCTCTCCCTCTTGAAATCTCTGGGATTTCCCCTTCACTTGCCAATAGCTGTGGCTTGTCCCCAACAGTGTCTTCTGGTTCTTTGCACAAAAGAACTGAGAATTTTCTTTCAGAATCTTAGTGACATGTTGATGCCAACTTTGGCCTGCGCACAAACTAAATACTATTGAAAACTGGGTATTTCATCCATTCAGTGCCCTCATATAAAGTGTCAACTCCTTTCAAGAATCTGTCTGCCCTTGTTCACTCTCCAGTGCCTTTAAATTATTGGTTTTTCTGTTTTGTCCAAAACTTACAGTTACCAGCAGGAGGATGAAGCTCAGTAGAGCTACTCAGCCATACTAGAAGAAGTCTGATTATGACTCATCCTAATTATTATTATTATTTTAGTAGTAGTAGTAATCTCCACACCCAACGTGGGGCTTAAACTCATGACCCTGAGATCAAGAGTCTCATGCTCTTCCGACGGAACCAGCTAGGGCACCCCTGACTAATCCTAATTATGATTTATAATTACTGAGCCTTTGCTCTGTACAGGACCCGTGCTCTATCTCATTTAATCCTATAAGAATCCCAGAAGAGAAGAAAGTGCCACTGTTGACGTTTTACAGGTAAGGCAAGGGAAGTTGAGAAAGGCAGAGGTCATACTCCAGTAACAGATTCAAACTCAAGTGTTTTGGAGACCAAAGTCCATAGTCGTAGTGCTTTAAGAAAGAAAATTAGCTCTCTACACCAAAGGCTGCCCTGAGGCACCAAGGACTGCCTTAGGCAGGTTTCTTAATCAGAAGCCAACTTTAAACTAGATGATTGCAGGTGCTTAGAAATTCATCTTTTAACTCATTTAAAGCAGTGTTTCCCCATCTTGGCTTCTCAGAAAGATCACCTGAGGGGACTCTGGCTACAGATCACAGATTTTGGGAATCAGTCTCCAGGAGCAGGACCTAAAAATCCGCATATTTAACAGGCATTCCAGATTATTCAATATTCCTCCCAGTTTGAAAACACTTATTTAGAGAAATGAACACCTGGTACTGAATGCTTTCTTCCCAAATCTGTGTTACCTGGTGTAAATAATGGTAGTCATAAATGCTAATTATCCCTGAGAGCTGACCTCAGGTCTGGTAGGCTCTTTTCTAAGTAGTTTACATATATTATCTCTTTTAATCCTCCCACCAGACCTAAAAGTCATTATGGTTTTTATGAGGAAACTGAGGCACCTGCTTGCCCATAGTCATACCAGTAAGTGGAGGACCAGTAAGCTGTTTGATTCAATGCCACTCTTCAGCACTGCATTATTCCATTTCCACGCGTTCCATCTGTCCAGTCTATCACCACCACTCCTGAAAAGAAGCTCAAGTACACATGTGGCACAATACCAAGGACCCAAGAATAACATTCTCAGCCTTCTCTGACAGGAAGAAGAAAGAGTCCTTCTTCCTGTCAGAACCCAGTGAAGCTTTGGGTGGTACTTGAGGAAGCTTCAGTTTGATTGCTTTCAGCAGGAAGATTGGAAAAGAGTAAGGAAGAAGCTGGAGAGGCCAGCTGATTGATTTACAGCATGCACCAAATTATTCCACACGTTCCCTATAGGAGCCTCTGTGTTAGGTGCCAGCATAGAAACCAGAGGAGGAGTTTAAGGAAGGAGGGAGATAATCAACAAGAATACCAACTATTGCAACTATTGCGATCATATGCACAATCCTTGGGGTCTTTTATAGATTACGGTAGCCACCAAAGAAGTTTGAAGGGGGTAGAATAAGCTACATCTTTACAAGAGTTTATGCTAAAAGCAAGTCTCAGACCAATAAATATCTATTTTATTCTTATTTCTTGAGAGAAAGAGTGAGCAGGGGAGGGGCAGAGGGAGAGAGAGAATCTCAAGCAGACTCCACGCTGAGCCTGACGTGGGGCTCAATCTTACCTCCCTGAGAGCATGACCTGAACTAAAACCAAGAGTTGGATGCTTAAACCACTGAGCCAGCCAGGCACCCCACCAATAGATGTTTATTACCTAAAATTTTATTAGCAAAGCAAGTGTCAAAAAACAATTTACATGGCAGAAGAGAGAGGGCCTCTATTCTCCTTCCTGTCAGATGCTTTAACCATTAACCTTCCATGAAAACCTCATTCTGGTTTAATGGCAAGTTTCCAGAGGCAGGATGCTGTCACCCCAACATCCCGACAATCTAGAGTTCATGGCTACAAACCAGACCTTTTTTAAGTGCAAACCCTAAGGGTACAGTCAAAAGCTTGTTGGAGTCTTATACCCTATCCGTGCTCTTTATGAAACATTCAATGTATATTAAATGCCTTAACTTCACAACTAACAGCTCATTTCTACTGTTCCCCCGCATTAAGCAACAGGCTACATTTTACGTAAATAGAAATCTGTTTCTGACATCAAATATGTTAATTAAAACAATCTGTTGCTGATGGAGATGTGGATAACAGGAGGGCCCGTGATAGCTACCTCCGGAGTCCAATCCTTTCTGATAGAATGTTATCTGACCCCTCAGCTGTACTTAATTAGCACACTAGCTGATCACCTCTTGACCTTGCTTTCTAGATCAATCCCTGGGCATTGGTTTAACCCGAGTTTTGCATTTTTATCATATCATATTGTAATGTTAAAGAACCTTAAAAGATAATTCCAGACACTAACAACAACAAATAGGAAAATAGAAACCATGGTAAGTACTGTAAAAGCAGCCCCATTACAGGGTGTTTTGACATAGAATTAGAAGGCAAACCAGTTCCCTCTGGTTGGGGGTGGGGCACGGCTGGATGAGGGGAAGGGGATTGGAGAGTAGAGGATCATCTCTCCTCCATTTCCTTTCTCCTAGCCCTACTGCCTCAGTTGTTCAGCAGTATAAGCAGTAGGGCAGAGCACAGAATGTTCAGGAAGGTGGGGGGAATAGGAATCATGAAAGTCAGAGAGGACAGATAACCTTAGTGCCAGGGACCAGCTGGGAAGCTTCCTGGAAACACCCCAGCTCATACCTTCCCCAGGACCAGCAGAACTTGTCGAGCAGTCTCAGTGGTCCTTAGACACCAGAGCGCATGCAGTTCTCCACGCTGAGAGCCCTCCTTCCTCCACCAACCAGCTCTCACCTGCCTCCTCCTCCGCAGGTTCTCCTCACCACCACCCCCATCCTTTCTCTCCAGCCTCTATCGCTTCTCTGCAGAAGCAATAGCTGGCTGTTCCCACGTTCCATGACAGCTAGTGGGTTCTGTTCATCTTTATACTTCTACTGGTGTGTCTTCTTTGTTGTTGTTACAATAAAGTCATTTTTTTGCAGATTCATTATACAAAGAAGTCAGCAATGTATATAAAAAGATAAAACATAAAGCAATAGTCACCCTAAATCTTACAACCCAAAGAGAACTAGTTAGCAAACTTTTAATTATCTCGCTAGATGTAAATACACAAATTTGTGTAATTTTACATAAACAAGACCTTATTAAACATGTTAGTTTTATCATAGCTTTATTTCTTTTTGTTAACATATTTTGGCTTGCTTCCACACTTCCACATTCTAATATAATCATACACAAATATATATATATGGGAGAGCTGTCGTTTTCAACAAAAACGTTATAAATTCTTCCCTTCATCTTTTATCACTTAACAATGCATTATGGAAATTTCTCCTAGCCAGTGGTTTAAATTCCATTCTCAGGGCACCTGGGTGTCTCAGTCAGTTAAGCGTCATCAGTCTTCAGCTCAGATCATGAACTCAGGGTCCTGGGATCGAGCCCCACATCCAGCTCCCTGCTCAGGGGAGAGTCTGCTTCTGTCTCCTGCTATGATTTCTCTCATTTACGGTCTCTCTGAAATAAAATCATAATCTTTTGTTCATTCTCTTTAACGGTAGCATAATATTCCATGGTATCAATCACCAGAATTTAACCATCCCTTTACTGATGGACATTTCCATTGCTTCAAGGTTTGTTTGGTCGGCTTTTTGTTTTGTTTTTGGCCTTACAAACAATCCATAAATGCTTATCCTTTTACATAGGTCCTTTATATATTGGCACTTTTATTTATTTTTTGGCACTTTTATTTCTTTGACTATAAAGGAAAAAATCTGTAGGCAATCGGTGATTTTTCTAAAATTTTTCAGCGGTATAGATAAGACTGCAATAAACATTCCAGATAATACCTTTGATTGTTCTGTTAGGTTAAATTCCTATAAGTTATATAGGTAATTTAATGAAGTGGAACATTTTTAAGATTCTAAATGCCCATGGCCAACTTTTTCTCCAGAAAGATTGTGGTGTAGTCTTTTCAGTCTTTCTAGAAGAGTATGCAAGACCTTCTTGAGAACATCCTCCCTACCACAGATTATTTTTATACTCATTTCTTCATTACCTCTCCTTCGTAAGAGCACCTTTCACCATATCCATCGCTCTGTCCATTTCTCTTGCTGGATCCTGAAAATGTTGAAAATTGGGTTTGGTGGCATACTTTCCTTTTTTAAGGTGGCACGCTGTGGAGTAGCTTCAATAACTTCTGGAGCAAAAGGAATTTCCTTTTACATTGGGGCAATTTTCACTATTACTAATTACAAACTGCATACCCCAATACAGCCACTAACTTTGTCTTCCAAAGCAGTCAGTTCATCCCTTGGGATTTACATAACGGATATAAAGTATCTTGATGGGAGTGTCTTCTTGACAAGAGACAGATGATATTAATCTGGAAGAGTCTTAAGTCCTCACTTCTTCATGACACTTGCTTTTCAGAGATACCTGGAAACCACATGTCCACTAGAATCTATTAATGATTCTTAAACCTAATGTTCATTAGAATCACCCAAAAGGTTTGTTAAAAGACCTCTGGCTGAGCCCCAGCCCCAGAGTTTCTGATTCAGTGTGTCTGGGGCAGGGTTGGAGAATTTGCATTTCTTACAAGTTTTTAGGTGATGCTAATGATGTTGGTCCACTAACAACACTTGAGATCTACTGTTCTATACTATCCCCCCCTCCCCCGCCCATAATGGAGCCTTGCTAGGAAGTTCTGTTCTCTATAAAGTATCCCTCTTTTTATTAGTTCTGTCCTCTGTGACAGTAAAGAACAGCTGGTCAGCACCTTCTTCATTATAACCTTTCATATCCTTGAAGAAAAAGATTAGGTTTTCCTCATTCTTCTTTTCACCTGAGTCCTGATTCCCTCGACTTTTCCTTATAATCATATAGCCACCAAGCTCATCATTTTTATTACTCTTTCCTGAAGCCTGTTTTGAATCTCCACCCCACCCCCACTCCCTCCAGTCCCCATCTCAGTTAATAAGATGTTATAAGGGGAAGGGAATATGCTAACAAAAACCTTGAGTGCATAATTGTTTTGGGCTGTTCCTACCAGGGTCTCTGGCCATGATATTTTATTTAAGAAGCTTCATAGAAATTGGTGGTTTTTTTCCTCAGTCCTTTGATTTCAAAGGTTACAGCATTCGCCAAATGGGTAGAAAATATTGGTCACTTTCTTCGTATTTTTCAAATACAATCAGCTACAGCACTTGGTAAAATTACCAATTTATTTAGTCTACAAATATTTTTTGGACACTTAGAATGTGCCAGACACTCTGAATACCATATCAAGTGGATGTGGCATTAACTTTGGGTCAGGACAGCTTGCTTACGCAGGTCTTAACAGCTTGAGAATAGGAGAAATGTTTTTAACAACCCCATCTACAGTATGGCTGAAAGATAAGGTTTATTAAGCACAAATTAATTTAGCCTCTTCCAAATCCATGGTTCATATAGAAATAAAGCTAGGGGCATCTAGGTGGCTCAGTCGGTTAAGTGTCCACCTGGGGATGAGGTCATCATCCTGGAGTGCCAGGATCAAGCCCCACATTGAGTCCTCCATGGGACTCCCTACTCAGCGGGGAGTTTGCTTCTCCCTCTCCTTCTCCCCCTCCCCCTGTTCTTGCTCTCTGTGTCTCTCTCTTAAATAAATAAAATCTTAAAAAAAAAAAAAAGGACCTAGATTATAGTCAACTTTACATTATCTACAAGGAGGGAATAATATCTTCTATAATTCAAGTTGGTGTACTATTAAAAATAATCATTTCTGTTTGTCTTTGGGGTGTGTTCTGAAAAATATATTCTGCTCAATGATGCCATGGATAACACTGATTAATCAAAAAATTATGTCTGAAACTATCTTAGTCCTCAAATGGTAGGAGAAAGGGAACTCTGTGAGGTCTGTTTTGTAAGAACGTGAATTCCATTTATGAGGGCTCCACCATCATGACTTAAGCAACTTGCAGAGGCCCGACATCCTAATACTGATATACTGGGCTGGGCATTAGAATTTCAACATATGGATTTAGCAGTGGGAAAGCAGAGATGGGGCAGACGACAAAAATGTTCTGCTTATAGCAGGAAATTTCTTTTACCTATGGTTACTAGATGATTTTCCCCCAGCCCTGAACACTATTCTGTACTCGGAGGCTGCAAAAATTTGCAGGGGAAATTGCATTATGAGTTCTTGGTGCTTTACATTCTTGGCACTATGCTTTGGGTCTGGGGACACCAGATGGTTAACCTGGCCAGGTAACACTCTTCTCAGGTTACCCTGTGTGGTTGTGCTCTGCATATGAATGGTCCAATCCTCTTTCTACCAGTTATTCTGGCTTCTGATGAATGAATTTCGATACCTAATGCCCAACAAAATGTCTGTAAATAATGGTGCTGAACCTATCTTCAAAGAAGCAACAATAATAAAACTACCCCATGAAACGGGAAAAAAGTTGTAAGACAGCTCAAGTCTCTTTCAAGGAAATGAGCATGGAAAAAAGAAGAAAAATCTGCAGGCAATTAGGGATTGGTGGAAGTGCTTTGAGCTAATAACAGACATCAAACTTTACTGTAGCTGATGCCTGTCTGTGGTTTCCAAGAATTGGAGGAAAATGGGGATTGATTTCCAGTGTGCAATACCAGGGCCCTATTTCCTAAAGGGGCTGTGTTAATCCTATGTGTTCTGATATCAGTTCCATTCCTTCCAGGAACACACAGACCACATTCCCTAGAGAAGAGAGAAAGTGAGCTGAGGCAAGCGCTTGAACTTTCCACCCTCCAAACTAATTTTGAAACTTTATGTGAAAATTCTAAATAAAGTACTGATGTATTAAATTCAACAGTACCACCCTCAAGGATATATATTTTAAAGATTTTATTTATTTATTCATGAGAGACAGAGAGAGAGGCAGAGACACAGGCAGAGGGAGAAGCAGGCTCCATGCAGGGAGCTCAATGCAGGACTCGATCCTGGATCCCAGGATCACACCCTGAGCCCAAGGCAGATGCTCAACCGCTGAGCCACCCAGGCATCCCATCAAGCATTTTTTTTTTTTTTAACGGGAAATTTGTTAGCACACCATTTAAAAAGTCAAAATCAGTAGGAAATACTGTAAGATAATAGCACATTCTGAAAAGATATTTGATAAAAATTGACTCCCATTCTTAATTTTAAAATCTCTTTAAAAATTTGGAATAGAAGACTATTTTCCTTCCTGTAACAATAAATACCTGTCTCAAACTGAAAGGCAATATACTCAATGGTTAAATACCATAGGCATTTCTAGTAAAATCTGAATGAAGCAAGAATGCCTACTACAAAATTATTACACAGAACTCATTTCTCCATTCAAAAATATGTATTAAACCCATACATTTTTCCAGGCACTGAGGGTATAAAGATGAACAAAATAGTCTGTTGTCTTAAAAGTTCTCACCAAGCAAAAAAGATAAAAAGACACAGCTATTGGAAAAGAGAAAGGAAATCATTACTGTGATAGAATTTCAATCTCAGATGGAACCAGCGGATATAAAATTTAAAAATCTCTTGCATTGGTTGCCCTCATGAAAACAAAACTTAAGAACTGAAAAACAGATATCCTTTAAATACCTGATTTACAGAAAACTGATAATATTGGAATTTTCTTAAAAATGATGAGACAGTTGGTCAGGGGTTGCCTTATATCAACGTTGGGAAGGTTTACTTATGGTTTCCAGAGGCTTGAACAAGAAACAACCCAGGTCGGGCTGGTGTCACCAAATAAACTGAACTGAGCTTTGTTTGTGTGACTGGATTGGTTTTGTCTGCTCAGGGAATTTTTAAAGCTGGTCTCCACTTGTTTTTGATTTTACCAGACTCTAACTCAACTCTCTCCTCTTTACATGCCCAGCCGGTGAATACCTCCAATGCCAAACCCTCCACAGAGGCGGTTGGCATGTCCAGAATTACAATTCTTCTGCTATTCTCGAATAAGCTCATCTTTTTGACAATTTTGAGCTGGTCTCAGTTTACCTCTTTATGCAGACCATTTATGTAGATAGTACTTTACATGGAAAATATCTAATAAACCGAAAATGAACTAGGATTAATAAACGAGATTAAAAACATAAATGTCTCCAAAGTAATACTCGGAACATTTTTCATAAATTAATAAAAAGATAAAGAAGCTAGGCATCTTACCAAGGAATATGCAACACCAGATGAAGGTGAAGGGATGACACAATAAGCCACCCCAAAATATGTCTCTTTGGCATGTGGATTATTTTTAGCTAAAGACCACTGAGTTCTGGCAAAGGTGGGAAAAACTATTCACCTCTCCCTTAACTGCCTAAAAATAGAGTATAAGTTTCTCCTTTTACAAAGAAAATTTCCATTTGTCAAAGTATCTTCATATTTTGGAAGAAAGCTAGTCCTGAGATGATTCTCACCACCTGAGACTCTTGTTTGCCTAAGACAAGCCTTATCTATCTGCCACCCCCCACCACCACATTTCCCCCCTTCCCCTTCCCATAACTTGCCTCCTTGGCCCCAAAGCCCCAATCCCTTGGCCTTTGTTTCGTGCGAGAGGGCACAGAAGCTCCAATCATCTGACCACTTCTTTGAGTCTCATTTCTTCATAAAATCCCAATTGTCAGTTATTGTAAGTAACTAAGATGGTTTTTTCTCTTGTTAGTCTGTCTTTATTAGCATGATTCTCAGGCCCCAGCCACTGAACCTAGGAGGGTAGAGAAAGAGGTTTTTTTGTTTGTTTGGTTTTTGTTTTTGTTTTTGTTTTACCTTCTCTAACAGGAAAGTATAAAGTTTACAGAAAGATCCCAAAGAAAAAACAACTAAGTGCAGAGGCATACCAACTAAACAGAATACGATCTCAATTTCTTCCAAAATAACATAGAGCTTGAGTACGATTTCAATTAAAATTGCAATGAATTTTTTTTTACCTTGACAGAAGTGATTCCAAATTTAATCTGAAAAAATAAAAGGCAAGACTAGCCAAGAAAATCTTGAAACACATGAATGTTGAAGGAAGTCTTTCTTTAGCAGATATTTAAAATCTTCAGGGCCACAGCAGTAATTTTTAAAGTGTCTGATTCTGAAAAAAGATTCAGGCAAAACAATACAAACACAAATCTGTAAGATAAGGAAGAGATTAGTCAATAAGTGATTTGGGCAAAATTGATAATTTAGAAATAATCCATTTAGAAACTACAAGTACATTTTGAAAGTTAAACCTAAAAATAAGTTCCTCAAAAAGCTAAAATGAATTACCCTGACTCAGAAACTACACTCTTAGGTATACACCGAAAATAATTAAAAGCAGATATTCAAACAAATACTGGTGCACAAATGTTCAAAACAGCACAATTCACAATAGTGAAAAGTGAAAACAACCCAAGTGTCTATCAGCGGATGAATGGATAAACAAAATATGGTATATCACATAATCATATAAAGTATTGAAGTAGTTTTACATGCTCCAAGGTGGATGGATCTCAAAACATTAAGTCAAAGAAGCCAGACAGAAAAAGGTCACATATTGTGTTGTTCCATTTGTGCAACATATCCAGAATAAGTAAATCCACAGCCATTGAAAGCAGATTCTTGGTTGCCAGGGACTGAGACCGTAGAAGTGGGGAGTGATTGCTTAATCATTTTGGAGTCTGCTTTGGCAGTGATGACATGTTTGGAACTAGGTGTGATGGTTATACACCATTGTGGATAAGCTTAAAAAATGGTAATTTAATTATGTGAATTTCACCTCAGTAAAAATGTACATGAATAGAATCACAGAAAAAAATAAAGGTGTAACATTCTCTAGAATCTGAATTTGGAAAAAAAAATCTGAATTTGGAAGAGTTTTCTAAATACGAATTCATGAAAGAAACCAGACGAAAAGATAAATACACTTGATGGACGAAAATATTTAAAATTTAGCGAGTCAAACTCAATAATAAGATTGTACTAATTAGATATGTTTCTCAAGGAATACAAGTCATTATGTCTCCAAACCTGCTGTTCCCCATTCATCTCTTCCCTGTTTATCTAACCACTGCTAGAAAAATTCAGCACCTTTTGTTAGTCTGATTTAGAGCACCAGCTGAAAGAATATCAGACAGATGCATAAAATTGCTGTTTCACACCTTGCCAACAGCGTAGAATAAGCCTTAATATAGGGTTTATGAAGACCCTATTTATGCCCACAAAGCATTGAATTTTAAAAGGAGGAGATCATAGCAAGCTTTGCCCTAAGTCTCAGTCTGGTTAATCTATAAACAGATTTTATTAGATATTTATTTAGATGCTCTGTACAGACTCCTTTAATTTTGAAATTAAGTTTCCAGGTTGGCAGTGGAATTTTAAATATTCGAATTCTAGAAAGGCAGCAGCTTTTAACCTTTGCACTTCTCTTTTAAAAGCTAATTAGGAAATTAAATCCAAAAGGATTGAATCCATAAAATGTTGGCTTTGTCATGCTGATGGGGAAATTTAAGTCACCTGTTATGTTGGTGTCATCTCCTGATTAGTCATTGGAATAAGATATTCAAAGAAATTTTTAAAGATTTAAAAAAATAATTTAGGAGCTCCACAACCTTTGTTAATGTTAGAAACTTTATTGCTTGGAAAATTAAATCTGAACAGAGAAGTATTTTAGATTTTCTTATCACTCCTGGCTAAACGTTTTCTTAATTTATTATGCACTTGATCAGTCGGTAAACTTTGAGGATAATTTGTAGTGGTGGTGTCAGCTGGAGCTCCAGAGCCTGCCCATTATCTCTGTGGGTGCCCTGGCGCCCCGTGGGCACTCACCACAAACAGCGGGAGTCCACTGGGGTTGGGGGAAGCACTAAAGCTTTTTCTACCTCCAAAGGCATTTCCAGCCCATGAGCACTTGAAATGCTCAGCGACATTCAAAATTCCCCTTTATTTCAGCTGAAGTTCCATTTACAGCTATGACCCTCGACCTCTTCAAATGAGTTGAAAATACCTTTTGACAGACATAATTTTTTTCTCTTTTGTCTTGACTATGCCCACAATCCCATGAAATCCTACCAATATTCATGGAGATCCAGGTGTGTGTGCCTCAGGTACGTGCTTCCTGGGACTCACCTGTCAGCAATCTCCACCTGAAGTTCCTTCTCTCAATCATTGATTGTGAAGCATATTTCTGATTTAACTTAATCCTCAGACCCAGATGTTTTTGTTTTTGTTTTTGTTTTTTTCCTTCAGCAAATGTGTTTAAGCACCTACCTTCTATCTGACTCTTTCCTAAGCACAGATGAGAAAACAGTCAGGTCCTCAAGTGTTTAGGAGAGGCAGAAGTAAATCAGTAAAATCAGTGTAAATCAATATTTTAAATAATATGCCAGATTCCGGTGGGAGAAGCCCCAAAAGGGGAGAGTAGGCCTACAAAGGAGGGTAGGTACAGTTCTGCCTCGCGGTATGGGAGTCAAGGATGAAGGGGACCTTGAAGAGTAAATGATATGTTTGCTTTTGGTGGTGGAGTAGAAGAGAAGAAATCATTCCTGACTGGTAGCTTGTCTCCAAAGACTGTCACCATCAATTCCTTCCCTCCTGGTACATGTGACACATACATTCATTCACATGAGTACATGCATGATGTTACCCTACCTTTCAATATGGGCTGACCTTAGTGACTCCTCTTAAGGAGGAAAATGGGGCCCAACTATACTGTGTGACTTCTAGAGCAGGGAAGAAAGGATCATGCCACTTTGACCTAGTCCGTTTGGGACGCTTGCTCTTGAAACCCAGCCACCATGTTGTAAGAAAGCCCAGGCCGCAAAGGGACCCACGTCGAGAGTAGCCCAGGGCCACTGGTGCTTAGCCCTGGCTGAGCTCCCAGACTGCAGCCACTATTAATTGCCAAACCTGTAAAGGAGGGAACCTTTGAGATAAGTCTAGCATTAGCCACCATCTGACCACAAACTCATGAGAGAACAGAAATAAGAATCGCCTACCTGGGCCCAATCCACCTCTACAGTAAATCACTGTTGTTTTAAGCCCTAACACTTTGTAATGACTTCTTATGTAGCAATAGATAACTAGAACACAGACAATGAGGAAGCCAAGTAAGGGCACAGGGAGCACTAAACAACAGCCTGACTTTGGGCGTCACAGGCTCATGGAGACTGATGAAAGAGGAAAAAAGGAGTGTGTGACATAAAGCTGCAGCTCCTGGATGCTTGTTAATGCCCTATCAAGGAGGGAAGACTCTATCATATGGACTCTATCATATGATCAGATCTGGGGAAGCCCTTCTAACAGCAGTGTGCAGAAGGATTAAGAAGATAGAGAACACTCCACTCATCCCAGCAGGAGAGGATAGGGGCCCTGGAGTAAGGTGAGAACAGAGGAGATGAAGGGGAGAGGGCAGGTTTAAACATGCTAAGAAAGACAATTTATAGGACTTGGAGATTGTCTGGGTTTGAGATTGAGGTGAGGAGAAATTAAAACTCGTTCATTTATTAAATTCTGATTGAGAGCCTACTAAGCACCATGCATGCTTCTGGGCTCTGAGGTTTAAGCAGTGAATAAGACATTTGGGACCCTCCTGAGCTTATATAGTAAGGAAGAAAAACAAATGGGTTTAAGTGAGTTTCAAACTCAATTTCCAGTTAATGCTTTTCTTATTAATTTGTCTTCTCATTTATCATGAAGTATATAGGAGAAATGGACAATTTTCCAGAAAGTGAAATGAACTCCTAATTTAATATTCTAATGGTGATCCATGAGGCAGATTATCTGGGTGCTTGGGGGAGTTTAAGACTTGTTTTTTGATACTGTTAGACTCCATGTGGAAATCCAGACACATGGCGGTCAACGAAATACCCTGGGCTGCCTATTGTGGTCTTTGGTCCCAGATCCAGTGACACATAGCAAAAAGGAAGCATGAAGGACATACCTCAGCCAGGAAGAACATGATTTTCATTCATTTCTCTACAATCTTGCACATTATTTGTTGATTCAGTAAATATCCATCATTCTGACTGCTGGGCATATTGTAGGGAAAAAGAAAAAGAAAACCCCTTAGCTCATGGGGCTGATATTGCAATTAAGAATATAGATAATTAAACTGGTAAAGAAACAACACAGTATCAATGTATTAGCTTCCTTTCGCTGCCGTAACAAAATACTATAAGCTTAGTAGCTTGGAACACAATACACCTGTTATAGTTCTGGAGTTAAGAAGTCTGAAAACTGATCTCATGGGTTAAAATCAAAGTGTCAGCAAGCCTGTATTCCTTCTGAGAATCCATCTCCTTGCCTTTCCAGCTTCTCAAGATCATTGGCCTCCTTGGCTTACAGCCCCCTTTCCACGATGACATCATCTGACTTCTTCCCTTGTCGTATCTCCTTCTTTGGCCTGATCCTCCTGCTTCCCTTTTATAAGGACTCTTATCCCACCCAGATTATCCAGGATGATTTCTTCATCTCCATATTTTTAATCGCATCTACGAAGTTCCTTTCACTGTGTAAGGTAACAAATCTATTGATAGGTTCTGGGGATTAGGATGCGGATATCTTTGGGGACTATTATTCAGCCAACTGCATTCAAGTTCTGATTACTATGAAGAAAGATAAAACAACATAAGCAGATAGAAAATGTGACTGGGAAGAAAAAAATTAACAATGAGGTACAATGATGTCTAGAGAACATCAGGGAACTTTATTCCAAAGAGAAACAGAAAAAAGGGACTAATAGGCAATGTGTGGTCAAGGAAGGCATCTTTGTTGCTGTTTTGATTTTTTTTTTTTAATTGGAGATACTTGTTGTTTTTTTTTAAGATTTTATTTATTCATGAGAGAGAGAGGCAGATAAATAAGCAGACGGAGAAGCAAGCTCCCCTGCCAGGAGCCGGATATGGGACTTGATCCCAGGACCCTGGGATCATGACCTGAGCCAAAGGCAGAAGCTCAACCACTGAGCCACCCAGGTGCCCCTAATTGGAGATACTTTAGCAAGTCTGTGTGCTGACAGGAATAGTGTAGTAAAGAGGGGAAACCCAATGATATAGGAAGGAAAAGGGTTAGAGCAGAGACAAAGTTCTCGACTGGGCAACAAGACAGTAGGATCCGGTGCATGAGTAGAGGCATTAGTCTTTGGTAGGTACAGAGACCCTTCTTTCCTCGTTAACAAGGAGAGGGAGGTAGAACAAGATGGAAAGGACAGATGCAGAGAGACCAGTACATTATACCTACTTTCCTGGTGGAACAAAATGCAAAGGCATCACTAAAGGGGGGGAGGGGGGAGGTAGCTATAAGAAAGAAAAGTAATTGTGAAATATTTATCCAAGAAAGTGAGAGAATGCATGGACTATGAAAATGTCCTGGGCAATATTGAAAGCGCTTGAGGATTGTAGTCATTACTATAAAGCCAACAGCGTGTAGGGTTTTTTTCTAAGCCATGATCAGCTGTTTGGGGAAAGTAATGGAGAGTGTGTAATAAGATGGATTTAATCAGGATCATAGTTTCAAATGAGTGAACATAAAGGAGAGAGAAGGGAAAGGATTTGAAGTTGACGCAAGGGAGCAATTTTAAGTATGGACTATGGTGTCTAAGTTGGATAAAGAAGGGAAGTGAGGGCTCAGCAATTGGGCATCTGCCTTCGGCTCAAGGCATGGTCCTGGGGTCCCAGGATCGAGTCCCACATTGGGCTCCCTGCAAGGAGCCTGCTTCTCCTTCTCTCTGTGTCTCTGCCTTTCTCTCTGTCTCTCATGGAAAAATAAATAAAACATCTTAAAAAAAAAAGAAAAAAAGAGAAGTGAGGGCATATGGCAGTAGAAAGAGGTAGAGTCAATGGATAGAAGGTCCCAGAGGGGTAAAAAATTATTGGTATGGGGTATTAAAGTGAGAGAGCTGGAAAAATAGGAGCTAGTGATCAGAGCAGGATGCCTCAGAATGAGATTTTGGAGGTGATATATGTACTCGCAACTAAGCATACCATGGATGTGGATAACTAAGGTGCGATGGAAGATAACATTAATGGGAGCAAGGCCAAGGCATTGAATGAATTATCCACACAGATATTTAAAAACACAAAGGATGATAACAGAAGAGTGATGGGGAAACTTTCCCTAATCCGGGGTGAGATTCTTCAACACATGAAAACAGAAGATTGGAAGGATGGTAAGTGATTATTAAAGGAGGGTAATCAAATAGTACAATCAAAGGCATTTGAAGGAGGCGGGGAGAATAATGGTAATAAATGGTAATGGAAAGCGCTACCACTCTAGTTATGGCGCTACATACGGTGGTGGGAGAGAAAACAGCCATCATTTAAAGAGAGTTACAGGGACAGCACTGGCTTCAAGGGACAGCCAGATTTTCATAAGAGTAAGAAGATTAAAGGAACTTCGAGGATTTAGGGGATTTTGCTGATGACACTCTGTGAGTTCTAGGGAACACAGCTGCAAAATTTAGGAGCTTGGAGGAGTAGGAGCTTAAGCCAGGAGAGAGCTCCACAGAGCTGTAATGGGGTTAATGCCCTAGGAGGCTTGGGCTTTTTGTGGGGACTGTGGTCATAACAGATGTAGGGAATTGTGGGATTAATCTGATGTTCTCTTAGGGCAGGGGTCAGCAAACGTTTTCTGTAAAGATAGTAAACACTTCAGGCTGTGTGGAACCTGAGTTCTCTGTCGCAATCAGTCAGCTCTGCCATTGCAGAGCAAAAGCAGCCATTGACAATGCATAAATAGATGGGGGTGACAAGAATCCCAATAAAGCTTCACTGGAATAAGCTGGCAGTTAGCTAACCCCTGCCTTAGGAGGAGTTGGTTGATGAATTCTGGGGACTGATATTTAGGTAGTTACAGGAAGGGTACAGGAGAAAGGTGATAGGAATAGTGTTTCCACTGGACTTTTATGTTCTTTCAGGGCCCTCCATCCTGCCAGGTACTCTCCTGTGTGGCATTTGGATCTCCATGGGTCCACTCAGACCCTGCTGTGGCCTCCTGGGTTTCAGTTAGGATGATGTGTGAATGGTGCAGTCCTTCTCCAAGACACAAGCGATGGGGGGAAGAACCATTTTTGAGGGAAAGATGACGAATTTCATTTATGATGTTGATGTTGAATTGTCTATGACCCATTAAAGTAGAGATGACCAGGAGCTGGTTGGACTGGGATCTGGAGCTCAGAAGCTGGCTGGTTGGGACATGTAGAAGAAGGCATCATCCTTGGGGAGGACATACACTGAAGTCTCACCCAGGCGCCAGGTGGAGGCCATCATATCCCTGCAACCCTGAAGGGCAGGCGGAGGCACACATCTGAGTCATGAGGTTTCTCGTTTTGTGTATCGATAAACCCAATCTCATGTTTTTCACCTGCCATCCTCATTTTCTGCTAGCTGGGCACCAAGATTCTGCAGGGTGGAAGACAAAGCTTCCACCATGCACAGACGGCAGAGGTGCACTTGAGTGAGGATGTGTACTGAGAAACGACTCATGGATAAAAGTTTGAATCTTCCATAGTTTTTGAGTAGAGCAGGAATCAGTAATGAATGGGGGGAGGGGCTGAAATTCCCTCCCCCACTTTGGATGGCTCATTTTCTGGCCCATCATCACCTCTGGAAGAGGACAAAGAAATAAGGACGTGATACGTAAATCATTTGACATTCCTACCAGTTAACAGCTTCTGAAGAGGGAAGCAATGGGAAACCTTTTCCTAAGCGCATGTTTTCAGGTTGTCTCTTTGCCCTGAGAACCCAGGAAGTAGGTAGTAGAAGGTTTGTACTGGGAATCCAGAGACCTGGATTTGAGGTGGTCTCGGCACAAACAAGACCTGTGACCTTGGTTTCCTCACTTCTCTGCACCCGTATTTTTACTCATGAAGCGCCAACTATGTGCCAAGCATGTGCCAGACACCTTATATGCTTCTTGTGTCATTAAATAATTCCTTTCTGGAATAGGATTTCCGTGAGAGCCCCATACGAGGTGGCTACCAAAGCATTGTGCAAACCATAAAGCAACATGCCAACACAAGGCACATAGGACACTGATTGTTTGCAGTACCTTAATTGCCATAAAAATACCAATGCGTTTGCCCATGGCTCAAAGACTCATTTGGGGTGGGGGGTGGGGGGACAATTTCTTTTTAGTCTGTTTTGTGTTCTTGTTTTTAGGTGAAGGAACCAACTCACCCATTACCGTTTAAGTTTTGTACGAGAATTGCCAAACTCAGAAAAGGGAAGGTGGAATCACAAAATTCTCAGGTGACCTGAGCTCCAATCGTCTTACTAAATTTGCTGTGACTTTCATAAACCCAGTCTGCTGCCCTTTCTAAAGCTCCTCGAAGCAAAGTAAAGGGTTTGGAAAAGGAAGCCATAGGGGTGCTCTTTCCTGGACTGAGGCAGCACTGCCATTAGAATATGATGGCATTCTTGCATTATAATTTACACCTGCATTTCATGCATTTTATTCACTGCCAATAATTATTGAATAATTACTGTGTTCTCCCACTGTGCCCTCTCTTTGTACTCCCACTTCTTCCTAGGGTTTCAGCTAGATTGTTGCCTTTTGAAAGTTTCTTTGCTTCTGAAAAGGAGGCAGGTGGTTTGTAATTCTTAGTTTTGAGCCAAGCATTTAGATAGGCAAGCTTTTAACCCAGTAGCCTGTCCTGTCTCTCTGGTTTCCGCGTGGCACTGTTTACTGGAAAAATAACAGGAAGTGGTTGGTCCTGGGAAGTCACTTTTGCTTAAAGACCTTAAAATTCATGTGTTTGTGACTCCCATGTTACCTATTTTCATGTAGCATCTTCCAAATTTGCTAAGCTGATTTGAATTGAGATAAATTAGATCATTTGCAGCCCAACTTGCCTGCCAACATCAAATTGGCACTTAAAGCACTTTATCTATGTTTGGGGGTTTGTTGGAAGACAAAATCATCAAGACTTTGCTACACTGAAGTTTGTTTTGTTTTCCTACACGGGAAAACAAGTTAACTCCTGCTTTTTTGTTGCTGTTGTTTTTTTCTCTTTGCCGCAAGAAAAAAAAATAACGCCCCAATTATCCAGTTAGTGTGTCTCGGTATCCATTCTCCAGCTCAGAGGAAAGTCTTGTTTTCTTTCTGGGAAGCAAATAAAAACTTCAGAAATGACAGGTTTATATCCCATACTAAAGGTGTAATCTGGATGCTTTATTTACATGATCCTTTAGCCATTCTAATGTCACTGTTCCGGGGAAAATTTTGTCAGGACTGGAATTTCCTTCCTTTATGTTAAAAACCTATAATTAGTCCTGGAAGGAACTTAAACTTCTGTCCCTCCCAGAAGAGCCTTATTCTGTGTCCCCAAGTGTTTATTGGGTTTTTGTCACCTATTTTATAATCGCAACAAACCTCAGTGTATGACAGTTTAGTAATCGAGTCTTTCTTGAGGCTGATTATTGAAATGGAGACCAAAGTTGTCCTGGAGGTCAGTTTGTATTTATTCAGCCTTAGAACTTGCCACCAAAATGACTCGAGCTGTGGTATTACAGAATAACTGAGCGCTTATCAGAAGGCAGACTCTGTTGGATAAATATGGGTGCTGCTCCAATGGGTGGTCTCGTGTCACAGTCAGTACTTGCTAAGGCAGAGTTATTTATTTTACACTCATTTTTCAGTCCTCACATCAAGGTCCCCATGAAATACGTAGGTAGAAGGTAGGAAGTGATATGATCCTTTGCTTTACCCCAGAAGAACTGAGCTACTTGAAATCGGTTTGGAAATCTAAGCCCGGGACGTTCAGAACATCATTTTTGTTCCCCAGGGGCATCCTCCTCAGTATGAGTTTTCAAGTGATTTTTCCCCTAAGAAAAGAGATGATGATAAATAGAGTCATAGGAATGTTTGAAACTTCGTTTTGTTTCATTGTAAATAATACATTCCTTTAAATGATATCCCTTCATAAGAACATATGTCACCTCACCTAGCCATCTCTATTGTAAAAAAAAAAAAAAAAAATCAGATTTGGAGGATGACAGATTGATATCGCTAAAACCTCAATTATTATAAAATATTTGGTAAAGACAAAGTCTGCCTCCATGTATTTTTTTTTTTTAGACATTGGTCAATTTATTCATTTAATGAGTTATTACTGAACATCTGTCACATGCTAGGTCCTGCACAAGGTGCCGGTGATAAAACAAACCATAGCCCCTGCTCTCTACAGGACCCTCAGCAGCTGCTATAAGTAAAATTAGAATCAAAAGCCAGGAGGTGAAATAGACAAAGAAATGACAGGTCTCATGAAACAGTCTGCACACGGCTCAGATGTTCAAACACACAGCCCATAAACACACATGCTGGTATCGAGTCGCGGCTATTATCTAACCCTGATGCAGTGAACAGGAGAAGCTGAAATAATTAACTGAATGAATTTCCTCATACCAGATATTTATTGCTTGTGTACCTTTCCCTGTGCTCATGAAACTTAGAGCACTTATTGACCAATTTCTCCCTCAGTTTTTCCCAGCTGTAAAAATACCAGTATATCTTGCAGTTCCCTATACCAAATGGTGAGAGTCTTTCTCCATTCTTCTTTCCTTTAACCTCAACACCACCCCCCCCCGACTTCTCATCCTCAACAAGATCCAGAAACAAACTTTGCCAACTCCAAACACACCCTGAGTCCACCTATTTCTCTGACCTCCATAGTCTCCATCCTTCTCCAGCTCCGCCTCTCCGCTGACCCACACGATGGAGTCCCCACCGTCTCCCTACTTCTGCTCTCCCATCCCCAACACATGCATCATGCATTCTCAACTCAGCAGCCAGAGTGACCTTTTAAAAATGGAATCCAGGTATTTTTGAAATGCTTTTATTTCCCTTTGAATATACTTTTTTTTTTTTAAAGATTTTATTTATTTATTCACGAGAGACACAGAGAGAGGCAGAGACACAGGGAGAAGGAGAAGCAGGCTCCATGCAGGGAGCCCGACCTGGGACTTGATCCTGGGTCTCCAACATCAAGCCCTGGCTGATGGTGGAGCTAAACCACTCTGCCACCAGGGCTGCCCAAATCCAGTTATTTCTTAACATATCTCAATAAAAACAAAACCAAGAAAGGAAACCAGATTGTGCCAGTTCCCAGTGTAAAGTGGCTTCCCTGTATATGGAATAAAATCCAAACTCCTTTGAGGGCTATTGAGGTACATAGGAACTTCAGCCTTGTAGTTTCCCTCCTAGCTCAACTCCTACCATGATGGTCCACCCCAAGCCATACTTTTGGTGCCTTAAATTCACCAACTTCCATCCCAAACTTGAGCCTTTGTACAAAGCTGGTGCTTCTGATCTTTACAGGTCACCACGTAGAGTCACATCCTCAAAACTCTTCCTCGTTCTCTCCCTTCACCATCCTATCACTAACACTCTAATTCCCCACATGCCACTTCTCACAACCTTGGGGTTTTCCCTCTTTATTGGCATATTGGTTGGTTTGTCTACCAGCACTAAAACGGAAGCTCCATGTCTGTCTAGTCTGTTGGGTAACTATGGTGCCTACAATAGTACACGATGGTGCACAGCAAATATTTGTGGGATGAATGGGGAATGTGGGGGGACAAAAAGGAATGGTGAACTGAGCTGGAGGGAGAAAAGTTGAGAGCTGGCTGGGGAAAGATGTTGACCAAGCAGGGAGAACTGTGAGAGCCAGAGAGACTGTAAGAGAAATGAACTGAGTTTAAGATTGAGATTCCAGGAATAAACCTAACCAAAGAGGTAAAGGATCTATACCCTAAAAACTATAGAACACTTCTGAAAGAAATTGAGAAAGACACAAAGAGATGGAAAAATATTCCATGCTCATGGATTGGCAGAATTAATATTGTGAAAATGTCAATGTTACCCAGGGCAATTTACACGTTTAATGCAATCCCTATCAAAATACCATGGACTTTCTTCAGAGAGTTAGAACAAATTATTTTAAGATTTGTGTGGAATCAGAAAAGACCCCGAATAGCCAGGGGAATTTTAAAAAAGAAAACCATAGCTGGGGGCATCACAATGCCAGACTTCAGGTTGTACTACAAAGCTGTGGTCATCAAGACAGTGTGGTACTGGCACAAAAGCAGACACATAGATCAATGCAACAGAATAGAGAACCCAGAAGTGGACCCTCAACTTTATGGTCAACTAATATTCGATAAAGGAGGAAAGACTATCCATTGGAAGAAAGACAGTCTGTTCAATAAATGGTGCTGGGAAATTTGGACATCCACATGCAGAAGAATGAAACTAGACCACTCTCTTTCACCATACACAAAGATAAACTCAAAATGGATGAAAGATCTAAATGTGAGACAAGATTCCATCAAAATCCTAGAGGAGAACACAGGCAACACCCTTTTTGAACTCGGCCACAGTAACTTCTTGCAAGATACATCCATGAAGGCAAAAGAAACAAAAGCAAAAATGAACTATTGGGACTTTATCAAGATAAGAAGCTTTTGCACAGCAAAGGATACAGTCAACAAAACTAAAAGACAACTTACAGAATGGGAGAAGATATTTGCAAATGACATATCAGATAAAGGGCTAGTTTCCAAAATCTATAAAGAACTTATTAAACTCAACAGCAAAGAAACAAACAATCCAATCATGAAATGGGCAAAAGACATGAAGAGAAATCTCACAGAGGAAGACATGGACATGGCCAACATGCACATGAGAAAATGCTCTGCATCACTTGCCATCAGGGAAATACAAATCAAAACCACAATGAGATACCACCTCACACCAGTGAGAATGGGGAAAATTAACAAGGCAGGAAACAACAAATGTTGGAGAGGATGTGGAGAAAGGGGAACCCTCTTACACTGTTGGTGGGAATGTGAACTGGTGCAGCCACTCTGGAAAACTGTGGAGGTTCCTCAAAGAGTTAAAAATAGACCTGCCCTACGACCCAGCAACTGCACTGCTGGGGATTTACCCCAAAGATACAGATGCAATGAAATGCCGGGACCCCTGCACCCAGACATTTACAGCAGCAATGGCCACAATAGCCAAACTGTGCAAGGAGCCTCGGTGTCCATAGAAAGATGAATGGATAAAGAAGATGTGGTCTATGTAGACAATGGAATATTCCTCAGCCATTAGAAACAACAAATACCCACCATTTGCTTCAACATGATGGAACTGGAGGGTATTATGCTGAGTGAAATAAGTCAATCGGAGAAGGACAAACAGTGTATGTTCTCATTCATTTGGGGAATATAAATAATAGTGAAAGGGAACGTAAGGGAAGGGAGAAGAAATGTGTGGGAAATATCAGAAAGGGAGACAGAACATAAAGACTCCTAACTCTGGGAAATGAACTAGGAGTGGTGGAGGGGGAGGAGGGCGGGGAGTGGGGGTGAATGGGTGATGGGCACTGAGGGGGGCACTTTTTTTTTTTTTGAGGGGGGCACTTGACGGGATGAGCACTGGGTGTTATTCTGTATGTTGGTAAATTGAACACCAATAAAAAATTAATTTATTTAAAAATATATATATATAAAAAAAAAAGATTGAGATTCCAAGAACAGAAAGTTAAATATGGCAGGAGTATAAAGTGGGGTGGGGAAGAGGGCGGAAAGGTGAAGATGGAGAGGTGAGCAGCAAGCAGAGGATCAAGAAGTCTGAAATCCAAGCAAAGGTATTTGTGCTCTATCCTGTGGAACCCAATTACGAGTTTTAAGCAGGGGAGTGATAGGATCAGGTTTGTGTTTTAGAAAGATCACTACGGCTGCGGTGTAAAGCATGAATTAGAAGAGGGAAGACAGAAGAAAAATTATGTTAACAGAAAGGAATGGTCAGTGTGGCAGCTTAAACAAAGAGGAGTCAGAAAGCAAGGATTTGGCAGTGTTTTTCCAACACTGTCAGGGAAGAGGCAGTAAATCTGAGAATCGGAGCATTCCAGTGAGTGCAGAGGAAGTATATAATGGTGGTTAAGCGTCTGGGCTTGGAGTCAGACAGACCTGGGTTTAACCTCAAATCTATCACCCTGTAGTTTATGTGATCTAGCACAGGTTATCAATCCTAAGCCACAATTTTCTCTGTAAAGTAGGAATAATAATTGTGAACACGTAAACTGCCTAGTGCTCTACCTGTTACAGTACGGGTGCTAAATAAACAGGCATCCTATTCTTAGTTGCACTTTATTATGGGCTTGCTTAATTCTACTAAGTCACCCCATGGCCTGGATGAACTGTGCCCCAATAGCCCTCGCCTCTTTTGACGTGATTCTCTGCAAACCAGGAAACTCGGATTATTACCTTGACTTCCTACACACCTGATAGAGTAGTATCCTGGCTGCCAATAAAAGCATATTTTCCAATGAATATTAATAAGATAACGCTGGGTTTCTATTTAGTGTCTTTCAAGTTTGGTTAGCTCGAGTCAGTCCCCTGAACTTACTGATCTCCAGAAAAAAACAACAAATGGTGAGACGTCGGGTCTCCAAGGCTGAAGGGTAGGCCCTGGCCCAGTGGCTCCAGCACGGGGGAGGCTCACCCCTGGGAGACTGACCACCAGACTGCTCCGGACAACCGTTCGTGGAATCCCGTGCTTGGGACATAGCCATTCTACACGAGAGCTCTTCCAGCACTTAAAAATTTCCTGTTTTTCTTTTGCCTCCTTCTCCCAAGTCTTCCCTTGAAGACAGATATCCACATAGAAGAAGAAATGGCTGGGGCTGTTTTACAGCACTGAGCTTCAGATGGATCAGGAGTGATGCCCGCCGATGCATTTGATGTGTTTTTCTTTTAATCTGTCTTTGGGGGAAAGAGCTGTATCTGTTAGAGACTTAATATTTTTAGAAATTTAATAGGCTCATTTGGAGGTAAATATTTTAAACGGGCCACCCATGCGGTGCACTAACGGTACCTTACTGCGACATTATCACAACGGCCTTAGACCTTAGGGACTGAGAAACCTTTTAACACTCTGTTTAGTAAACGGCAAACCCTCGGTTGATGATCTGAGTTCACTTTCCCTTGGCGTAGATCAGGCTGCTGAGGCGGGTGATATTTCAGTCATTTGAATGTCAGTCTAAAAGCACGAACATCTCTGCTGCACATCATCAGAGCCCCGGGTCATTTACACTTGTGGTTGTTTTACTTCACAGCCCAGAGCCTTCCCCGAGCTGCTGTCATTCTGACCCTGAGGCTGCCCTTCACAGCCTTCTGACTCCACTCCCAACATCCTCTTTCAAGCTGACACAGAGCAGAGGCTGACCTTGTCCCATCAACCACTTACCCACACAGACCCAATTAATCTCTGGTTGCCAGTCAATCTAACTCACTTCCCTCCTTGAATACTATAGAAGCTCACAGAGGGGATGCTTTGGCTTCATTTGCTTCCATGTGGGATGAATTGTGGCCGAAGCCTAGACAGCTGCCCTATGGAATGATTCAAGGACCCCTGGCGACCAAAGGTGTCCTCTCGTCAGAGTGTCAGGGTGTAGGAAGTCCTACCCCTTTCCATTGCTCCTTGGGGCTTCTTTGCAAGGATAAGGAATTCCTAGGATGGTTAACTGATTGTATCCAAGCAAGGAGTCTGCCCTAAGACAGATTCCATGCGAGGATAAGGGGAAGAGGATGAGAAAACATGCTGAAGAAGGGACTGAGTGTCCTGAGACCAATGAGGGTGTGGGTTCCTATAAGTTATGGGTGCCCAGCTGAGGGGACAACATGATCCCAGAGCCAGAGTAATCTGAGTTTGTTCGAGGTGATGAAACTATGTGACTTTGGTGAGATGGGTTCCTTTTCTGAAGACACGTACATCTGAAATATTATACAATATCTCCTACGCAAAGGGCTTACCGTAGTGCCTGGGTATATGTAGCTGTGCGATAAGAGGGACAAATACCATTCAGTGTTGAATTTAACTGTGGCCAGACTTGGCTTCAGTCAAGGTCCCAAAAAACACAAATCAGTTGCTATTTTAGCAAATGTACGGCAGAGACCTGGAATGAGGATTCAGCTTCAGTGTTCAGTATTTAGAACATTTGAAACGTTTTTAGATCAGTGTAGGAAGATGATTGTTGTCTACATGAGATACTCTGGTTGGCCTGGGTTTGATGAGCTGAGCTTCTCACCCGTGAATAGAGTGGAGATGGAGATTTGGGGAATACAAGGCCTGATAAGGAAAAAGTCATCGCTCATGAACAAGAAACTTGAGGTGTAGGGAAGGTCAATGGTCCATCATACCTTCCAGCCGCAGGAATGACATCCTATCACACTATCCCTGGAGTTGACGGGACCCATGCTGTCCATGGTAGCAAGAGCTGAGGAATATGTGTATATCCTATTGTGGCAGAAGAACAGCACCTGCCTTCAAAGATGTCCATGTTTTAACCCTGGAAACTGTAAATGGGTTAAATGACATGGTAAAGGAGAATTAAGGTCAAAAGGTTGGATTACCCGGAGATTCTCCTCAATGATGTGGGTGGGCCAAATGTCATCACAAAGATCCTTTTTTTTTTTTTTTTTTTGAAAATTTTATATATTTATTCATGAGAGACACTGAGAGAGAGATAGAGAGAGAGAGAGAGAGAGAGAAAGAGAGATAGGCAGGGAGAGAAGCAGACTCTATGCAGGGAGCCCAATATGGGACTCGATCCCAGGACCCTAAGATCACACCCTGAGCCAAAGGCAGACACTCAACCACTGAGCCACCCAGGTGTCCCCACAAAGATCCTTGAAGGTAGAAGAGGGAAGCAGAGTATGCCAGTGATAGTTAAGTCCTTCTAGTACCACTGCTGGGTTCGAGGATGGAGGAAAGAGGCTCTGAGGCAGGAAATGCAGACAGCAGGAAAAGTCAAGGACAGATTCTCCCCGGGGAACCCCCAGAAGGAGCACAGCCCTGCCAATACCCTGATTTGAGCCCAGTGAGACCCATTTTGGACTTGTAATCTACAGAAATGGAACATAATAAATGTGTGCTGTTTTAAGCCACTAAATTTGTGAAAATTTATTACAGTAGTCCTAGAGAACACCTCAGAAGGGACCTGCATTTGGAGATGCAGGGGCCCTCCCACCGGGGACAATTTGTCCAAAGTAGTGGATCTTTTTTTTTTTTCATCCTTGAAGGGAGGACCTTTGCATCTTTAACCAAAAGCTTAAAGCTTCCCAGTTCCACATTCCCTTAAGGCAGACGCATGGCCTGTGACTGCAGGCATTCAAAAGTTCCAGGTGAGCAACGGAATGCTAAGGGACGTGCGTCCCTTATTGGAAGTCAACATGAAGCTTACCTCAGAACTCTTCAGACCCCCACTTCAAAAGAAGAAAGGAACATTAAGGGGTTTGTTAGGGATCTGAGGAGGCGGCATTAGGGAGGAAAAAATTCAGAGACAAAATGTGTCCTGTATCTCAAGTTTACCTTTATTGTTGCAAAGAAAAGCAGGGATCTTAGAAGACTGTCATCTTAAAGCACAATGTGTCGAGTTAAAGACGGAGTGGCGGTATTAATGGAATTGCCTTGCTTTAGTAGGTTTAAGGCAAATCCTTAACATTATTTTCCTGCCGTTTTCTAAATTAAATTTATAAGAAATATTATGTATCCTGCTGTGCGGAGTGAAAGCTGTATTCTTGTAAAGGGCTTATAATCATATTAAAAAGCTGGAGGGTAAAGTTTGTGCATGCCATCAAAGTCACAAAGTAAAAAATAGAGTTTTGCATTGTGCATTTTTATAATGGTAATACCTTTTGGGGTATGTAACACCACAAAGTGCTTCACTGATATTGTTTCGTTAATCCTCAGAACATCCCTGGTGGGGAGGTATATTTTTATCTCCACTTTGCATATTGGAAAACTGAGGCACAGCGAGTGTCAGCAATTTGCCTTGGCCGCCAGGGGCTTGGCAGCACAGCTTGCACGGAGACTCCAGGCTCTTAGCCTGAAGACGATTCGTGCCATTCATCAGATGACAGTCATCTTTCTAATCTACCTTTCTGCAGGTACAGAAATAGCTCCAGGGGGACTTCTGTATCACTCAAATTTTATCTTCGAGTTCCTCAAGAAAAAAAAAAATCCTAAAAAAATCCTATAAATAGATTTTGTTAATTCCACTACATCTGCTTAACATACTTATGAACAGTTGGTGGGTTGGAGAGAAGGGTTCAGAGTGGGGGCATTTTTGCAAAGTTGGTAGGAAAGGCGGATGCTCTAGGTGGAAGCCAACAGGGACATGGTGTAGGGAGGTGGAACGGGGCTGGCGGGGAAGCCAGAAGCTCCCCTCAGGAGCCTGCCCTGGGACTCGATCCCAGGACAGACCACCCATGTCCCCTCGGTCCAGGGAATTCCAGGCCTTTCTGGAAGTCCCATTCCTCGCCACAGAAGTTACTCCGCTTTTCTGCAGACCTAGATTTTGCCCTGGTGCTTAAGCTTCTGCTTAACATGCTTTCATCCAACTGGTACACCCCAGGTTTGACCTTCTTGATAGAAACCTACAGTAACCTAAAGTCTTTATCCCTGCCCTGTGCCCTCGCAGGAGTGGGAGGTTTAAAATCTCATTCCCTCTGCTTGTTCTCTTGATCGTGTGGCCCTTGGTGACACAGAACTGAAGGCTTGAGTACCCTGCACGCAATAGAGGTGGATAAAGCGATGTTTGGAGCACCCACTCCAAGGAAGCATTAGTCTCCATGTGTCCCTCCTGTGGCTTCATGGGAATTTAGGCCCCACCTGTTGTTCCACAAGAGGAAATGATATTTGTTCGAGGCTGGTAACGGGGGGGGGGGGGGGGGGGCTGGGTTTCAGTCCCAGGTCTGTTGGGACTTCTCTATCTACTTTTAACTACCACACTATGTTTTGATATTCTAGGCTCTGTGAATTTTCAACTGTTTTGTGACCACGGAATCTGCCAGCCTGACACTGTCCTCTTGGCACGTGTGATATGTGCAGCTTTGTTTGTTCTTTGTGTCTTTGGTATCCCATCATTGAGCCTGCTAAGCAGGTCCATTTCTCTTTTTTTCTTTTAATTTAAGGACTTCTTATCCTCAACATCCCCCATAAAATATTAGGAACATGGTTTTTAGGTCTTTTTTCCTGGGAACTTATTCAGAACAAAAATGGTCAATTTATTTGGATGACTATCATTTTCTATTCCTTTCCTTCCTACACCTATATGTTGTATGTGTCACAGGTGTGCTGCAAATGCTCAGATGTTCTAGGATTTATTTATGCAGGTAGTGAATTGGATGGGTGGACAGAAGCACATTTTATTTTTTTTTATTTTTTTCTAAAGATTTTATTTATTTATTCATGAGAGACACACAGAGAGAGAGAGAGAGAGGCAGAGATACAGGCAGAGGGAGAAGCAGGCTCCATGCAGGGAGCCCAATGTGGGACTCGATCCCTGGTCTCCAGAATCAGGCCCTGGGCTGAAGGCGGCACTAAACTGCTGAACCACCCAGGCTGCCCAGAAGCACATTTTAGAGCAAAGTTTCCATTCAGGAATTAAGATTAATGATGGAGAGACAGGGACTTACTCAGCCTGTTTCCTCTTGGACAGGACTTACATGGTGTTGGTTCTTAGGGTATTTGCAGCCAACTGGAGTGTTTCCAGACATGCCAGCAGAGTCCCAGTCATGTCCTCTCACTTCACACCATTCCAGTATGTGTGAATAGCTTCACACTGCCAGCACCCAGGGTTTTAAGAATATCCACTGGCCACGTGCATGTTGAGCCTGAGCAGAGGGTAGGTCAGAAACACTGGGGCATTACCACCCTTGGAGCAACCCTAGCCAGTGATGAATTGTAACAAGTGGATCAATATTCCATGTTTCTTGCCTCTCAGGTAGAGCCCTTCTGAGGCATTTTCTACAACTTCTGCCATTGGCCTTTACAGGATTTAACTCTGTCACCTACAGAAGTAACTGGCTTACTGATGCACCCTACACTGGATTCCTTCAATTCCCTGCCTCATTTTCTCTCTCCCTGCCAGTACCTCCTGGGATAACCTCCCTAACAAACTCAATCTGTTTTGGGGGGACTGCAACCTAACACACTCATGTTTCCCAGCCTTTGTCTTCTCTTGTCTTATAAAACATTAACCCATTGAATCGTACTTGGACTGGATGTTCCACATCATCTAGCTCCATATAGACTTCACGGTGGGGGGAAAGGGCAGGAAGGCAGGACTCTGGCCACTTCCTTCAACGAGAGCAGGAGAAATTTCTATATGTTTTATCAGCAATGTTCCACTTGAACCATGGGACCTAAACCTTACAAAATTGCTTAAAAACCATGGATCTAGGCCAACCTATTTCCTCATGCAGGAATCCCATCTGTGTTAGTTTCCTACTGCGCCTGTAAGAAATTGCCACAAACATAAAAACAGGAATTTATTCTTTCAGCGTTTTGGGAGCTGGAAGTTCAAAATCAAGGCATCAGCAGAGTTATACTTACTCCAAAGTGTCTATTGGAGAATCCTTGCTTCTCCCTGTTTCCGATGGCTCCAGGCATTCCCTGGTATGTAGCCCCACAACTGCAACCTCTGTCTCTGTCTTCATGTGGCCTTTTCCCCTCAGTTTTGTGTCTTCTCAACTTTTGTCCTTTACAGAAGCACTTCTCCTTGGATTTAGGGGCCATCCAGATAATCTAAAATGATCTCATCTTGAGATGGTTAACTATATCTGCAGAGACCCTTTTTCCAGATAAGGTCTTAGTCACATATTTTTGGGGTTAGGACATAAGCATATCTTCTGGGGAGCTATCATTCAACCCATGATATCAGTCATAGCATCTCTGGCCATCACAACTCAAACTTATAATGATCTGCAACTCCTTCCCTCACAGGATGGGTGAGTCCGTCTTTGCTCAACTCTAATTTCATCAGAGATATAATTCTTCTTGTACTCGATACTGTGACCAAGTCAACTCTGTCATTTTCCCCCATCAGTTCTGTGTCTGCCTCTAAAGATACCCAAGGGACATGCAATTCCTCTCCAAAGAGACTAATGAATAAAGCTGAGCCTAAATAGTGTAGGTCAGAGAAATGTGGGAGTTGGTGAATACAGGGCAATCTGGACAACTAATTCAACGTAATTCATCAATTATTATGTCTTTGTGCAATGTGCAGAAGATTCTAAAATAGTTAAGAGTCCAGGATCTCTAGGAAGTTACCATCTAGCAGAGCAATAGGACATACGTATGTATGAGTGCAAGGTACAATATTATGCAAATAACTATAACACTGGTAGAAGGTGATGGAGCTCATTAGAGAATTAATATGGTATAGGGGGAGTTAGACCATAGAGAGGGGGTTTGCCATCTCCTCCAATTGATTTTCTACACAGGAGCCACATGGAGTTTAAAACCAAACAAAACTGAGCATGTCCTTCCAGGCTTGAAACAAAAAAATCAAACCCCTAGTATGGCCTCCAAAGCTTCCCCTGATCAGGCCCCTGTCGGCCTCTCAGCCTGGTACACATGTGCACATTTCCACATTTCTCCTTGCTTTCTGGACCAGCCGCATGAGCCCACATTCAGTTCCTCAGAAGTGCCAAGCTCTGTTCTGCACCACGGCTCTCTCCCCAGTTTCTTCCCGAGTGTGAAATTGTCTCACTTTTAATTCTTTGCTCATCATTTCCATCTCAGCCTCAAAGAAGAGTCTTGATTCTTTTATTTAAATCAAGTCCCCTGTCCTATCTCTCAATGCACCTTGACTTTTCATCATACCATTTACTGTAGTTTGCAATCATAAGGCTCTGGTGTGATTATCTGTTTGACGTGGTTCTCTGCATTGGATGGCAAGGGCCATTAGGGCCCGTTTCTCCCAATGCCCACAAGACCTACCAGAGCATCTGGATGAAGGATGTGCAATAAAGACAAAGTGATTCAGCAGTGAATGAATGAGAGTAATTGGATGAGAATTTTCCCGAACGAGGTGACATTTGAGGAGAATTTTGAAGCAGTTGTAGAGATGAGGCAGGAAAAAATATTCCGGGAAAGTGAAGAATGTGTGAATGGGAAGTTCAGAGCTTATGGTTTAGAATGTGGCAAAAAGTAGAGTCTGATTTTAATATAAGGACATGTCTAAGGCAGCGATCAGCTAACTTTCTGACAAGGGCCAAATAGTAAATATTTCAGGTTTTGCTGGTCTCTTTTTCATATGGTCTCTTGTTACTACTTGGTTCTGCCATTGTAGTGTGAGAACTGACAAAGACCAAGGGAACAAAATGGGTATGCTTGTGTTCTAACAAAATATTATTAGCAAAAACAGTTGGTAAACGCAAATTTGGCTCATGGTTTGCAGTTTGCTAGTCCCTGGTTCAGGGAATAATGAGAGGGATAGGGTTAATCGGAGACTGGTCAGCATCCTTAATGCTAAGCTGTGGAGTTAGTTACTTTTAAGACAGGTAATAGGGAGCCAGAGCAAGTCTTTGGAAAAAGACGGTGTGTGATTCTTTGGTATGATTAATCTGATAGCATCCTCTGATGAGCATCCTCTGATGAAGTGAATCAGAAGAGATTAGGGACACAGAGAGGAGCACTTAGGAGTCCGATGTAATAATCTTGGCAAAAGATGAGAGTTTTTCACCTGAAGCGACTGAAAGAAACAAGGCAAGGAAAAGTTAATTCTGTTTTCATCCTGGGTGTTAGAAAATGGCACGGGGCTGGTAGGGGGAGAAGCAGGGATGTGAGGAGGAGATACAGCTTTGGCGTTGGGGGGAAGTGGCCAACTGAGTTCCCTACATGCTCAGTTTCAGGTGTGAGGAGGACCTACAGTGGGGTATCCACAAGAGAATTCAGGGCTCAGATGAAGGATTGCTGCTGTGCATGCAGACTTAGGTGAAAGGCCAAGACAGCAGACAGAGGGGGGCATGGGACCCAAGGGGAGACCTTGGAGATGATCTTCATTTAGACATGGAGTGGAAAGAAGGGAAGCATTAGTGAGTGACCCAGGATAGCAGAGGGCCACAGGGGGCAAACAGAGTTTCAAGAAGGAAAAGTGAAATCAGGCCCAAACCAATGCATCTCCAGAAAGCAAACAAGAAACCATTCCATCTCTGGAATTGTTCAAACTTATATCCACAACGTGGTGCCTTAACCAGAAAGGTTGTACTAAAATTAGCCAGAGCGAGCCAGGTCTTAGGGTTGGCACCGCCCTTTTCTATTGAAGAAACTGCATCACAAAGGACATGACACAGAAAAGAGACAGACCTATTTGCTTTCTTTACCCTAGGCAGGTTCCCATACTTCAAATGACCTGAAAAAATTCAATAATCTGTTGGTTTGCTAGAGCCTCTTTCTGCGACTCTATTGATGGGTGATTTATCAGAGCAGCCAGGGCCAGCACGGGGGCATTCTCTGCATTTGCTTTGATGCCCCGATGCCAAAGCACGTTAGCAGGACCGAAGGCCATTTCTTCCGTGGAAAACAACGGCTCGTGGCTCCTACCACTCTGTTGGCATATAATAGGGAGGTGACAGGTGGATGCTGGGGGGAGTGTTCCCCGCAGCCCACCCCTGTCCTCGCACTGAAGCTGGTGGGCCCTGCATTCCCATGCTGTCCTTGCATTGCAGGAGGAGTGAGCTTGGCCTGTTCTTTAGAACAAAGGCTCCGAATCTTCCTTGGCCCTAGGTAAAATCAGGAGGGAAAGAGCTGATCCAGTAGAGCACTGAAAAGGCTGATTTCACTATATATATATATTTTTTAATTCTTGCTCTCTGAGTCAGAGGCATTTGCCCACAGATTCGTGTGGGTAGGCCAGCAGAGAAATTAGCGGAAGGAGGAGAGCGATGATCCCAAATAACCTTTCCTGGAAAGGGCCCAATTTGTTCTCACCTGCTGATTTCTGCACTCTTTCCAAGTGCTCTTGAATTTAAACTACTGTTTATTAGTTTCTGTGGATTTTCTTTGTGGAAAGATTTACCGTTCTGCATCTCTTGGAAGAAAAAATAAAAACTTCCGAGGCCTCTTTGGGGATTTTGCAATCAGGAAGTAGAAAATTGTGTTTCAAAGTTGAAGCTAATGAGAGATCATCCTGTAATAGATGGGATATAAGGCTCTGTGTCTGCAGAGTGAAGGGATGGAGGAAACAGGCAATCTGCCTGCTGCTGTTCTCTGTCACCAGAAAAATTTCAGCTTCACCATCTGACAAGGAAGGTTTGCAGCCTGGAACATGTCATACTTCAAGTGAAAAACAACTGTTACCAATTCAGGTAACAATGCATCTGATTTTCACAAAGTCATCTGGCTACAGGATAATGAGTCAGTTATTTCTCTGGAATGACTTTCAATAGAGTTTCTCTGTGAATACATTTCAAATTTTAACAACACTACAGTGTTGCCAGTGTAAAAGCCACCAGGCCGTAAATTGAGCTGTGCTAGTCCTTTGCCATTTACCCCTCTGGATCCATTTTCCAGCCCTACCTGTGCTGCGGGAGGCTGACCTTTAGAAACCTTTCCACCAAAGCTCCTCATTCTCTGGCTTCACTATCAGGTTCCTCCGGGTGGGGGTGGCGGGTGGGGGGGGGGGCACCAGCAAATCAGAAGACTGTTGCCCCTGCCTCCTTTCTACTCCCTCCTTCCTGGCCCAGATCTGGGAGTGGCGGTATCATGCCAACTGGCCCTTCTTGGGCTCCGGTCACAGGGTTTCTCCCTTTGCCCCTGCAGATTCAGGGATGCTAATGAGGTCCCATTGCTTGCCCCTCGGTGCTTCCCCACCCCCTGCTCCTTTCTTCAGACCTCCCCATACCTCTGGAAGTAGTTCCTTCATTAACTCTCTTCAGTGAAACCCTTTACGGGTGCCATCTGTTTTCTGACTGCTCCCAGAAGGAAAAAACAGCCATATTCTAATGATACCATTTGTAAAATAATGTAAAGGGGAGTATGGAACGAACTCTGCATATCCTAGCCAAAATTTTAACAGGTGCATTGGGAAATTTGATAGAATAATTCTAAATTTCATCTGGAAGAAAACACCCTCAAGAATATGCTCAAGGAACATTCCAGAGGAAAAAAAAAATTAAAAGCAAAAGTGATGACAGGGCTCTCCATTTAGCAAACACTACAATTGGTTGTAAAACTTCACTAACTGAAACAAATTAACACTTGTGCAAGAAGACAGATCAGTTAAAGAGAACAGAGACCCTAGAAATCCACACAAGAAGAGATGGGAATGTGACTCAGGAAGATAGTTTATGAAAATGGTAGCATTTCTAATCATTAGGGCAAGTGATTACTTAATAAAATGTGTTAGGGTAACTGGCTAGTCATTTGTCAAAAAAAACAACAACAACAATGCAACTGGATTCTCAAGTTCATTACTTACATCCCAACAAATCACAAAGAGATAAAAGATTTTAATGGGAAAAAAAATCATAAGAACACTAGAAGAACACATATTAAAACATTTTTGTAATCTTGGAACAAATGTGTCTGGGTGTTTCTAAGTATGTCAAGAAAATATAGGATAATAAAAGGTGCACTGTTATTAAGTAAAATACAGAATTCCATATACTTAAAAAGAGTACATATATGAGGAAAAATTACTGCCAAAACTTCAGCTACTGGCACTTTGGGTGGAATAGTCTGAATTTTTTTTTTTTCCATTGAAAACAACTAAAAGGGATACCTGGGTGGCTCAGCGATTTAGCACCTGCCTTCGGCCCAGGGTGTGATCCTGGAGACCTGGGATGAAGTCCCACATCAGGCTCCAGGCATGGAGCCAGCTTCTCCCTCTGCCTGTGTCTCTGCCCCCCATCCCTGTGTCTTTCATGAATAAATAAATAAAATCTTAAAAGAAAAAGAACTAAAAATGCTGGATTAAAAACATTTAAAACTCTTTAAATGTATTGTCAAGCTTGGATTAAAGAATAAGGAGTTGGGGGAGGTTAAGGAGAAATTCAAGTAGGACCCTGTGAGCTAAGTAAGGGCAGTTTTCACTCTGAGGGTGTCTGCCAACCTTGCTGCCCTGGATCTTCTCTTTTTGGTGGTCACACAGGGAAAGGGGGACAAGATAAAGCAAGGCGAGCCAAGACTACACCCTTATTGCAAGGATGCATAAGAACCAAGCCCTGTTGCATGGAAGGCGAGAGCAAGGAAAGTTGCCTATGACCATCTTGGTGCTGGATGGGAAGTCCATTGTGTTTGGCATTTGGCAAACTTTTGGGGCTCTATAATCGGGAGTTCTCCTTGTGTGTGGTAGTTGGTCCAAGAAACTTCAAGCTGACAGTGGCACCACACAACTGACGGAAGCAAGTGCAGATCCTCTCTGAGGGCATGAAAATTCAACCCCAAGCCTCAGTGAATTCTCAGAGATAAAGTTCCAAAGAAAATGAGCTTGCAGGCAAAAATAAAGGAAATAAGGCACTAGAAGCAAGAGCCAGCACAGACAAACTGGCAAAGTGTTTGTGTGTGAGGATTTTGATACCTAAAGTATCAAATAACATATTTAATACATGTAGGTAAATAAAGGAGAAGTTTGGAAATAAGGGAAAGGAAGAAGAGGTTATTAAAAGCAACCAAACAGACCTGAGAAAGAAGCAAACGGATTTCTAAAATGAGCCATATAATAGTTAATATTAAAAACTCAGTAGGTGGGTTAAATGGAAGATTAGACACAGCTGGGGAGAAATTAGTGTCCCAGAAGATAGAGTGGAAGAAATTATCCAGAGTACCACATAGTGTCAAATAGGACATTTAAAAGCACAGTTAAGAGACCTGGAAGATAGGCAAAGTCTCGTACAAATCTAATAGGAGTTCCAAAAGATTATGGAACAGAAAAGAAGCAATACTCAAAGAGAAAATGTCCTGAATTTTCCAGAATTGTGGAGACACCAAAGCTCAAATTCAGGAAATTCAGTGAATGTTGGGGAAAATAAATAAAGACAATGCCATACGTAGGTAAGTCACAACAAAACTATAGAACCCCAAAAATAAAACACTCAGAAAAGGGGCACCTGGGTGGCTTCGGCTCAGGTCATGATGATGGGGTCCTGGGATTGAGCCCTACATTGGGCTCTCTGCTCAGCCCGGAGGCTGCTTCTCCCTCTCTCTCTGCTCCTCCTCACTGTGCTCCCCCTCTCTCAAATAAATAGAATCTTTAATAAAAAAAATATAATTAAAAAAATCTTCAGATTTTTTTTTTTTTAGCAGGATTACCTTTAAAGATTAGCAGTTAGACCAACAACTGATATCTCAATAGCAATGATGTAACTCATGGAGTAATATCACTGTGCTAAAGAAAACACACAAATGTAAAATCTATCTTTCAAGAATGAGAGTGCAATAAAAAGAACTTCCTAATTAAACAAAAATCAAAAGAGTTTGCCACTCATTATTCCTTATAGGAAGTTCTGAAGGCAGATACCAAATAATTCCAGAAGGATATGATACAAAAAAGAAAAATAAGTGGAGATACTAGTAAGTATATGAAACACACAAAAAATGTGTAAAACAGTGATAACTTTTAATTTATGGAGTTAAAGGGAAATCGCAATAAAATAAACATGTAGCTTTGAAATTTTTAATGTTAAAAAATTTGAAGAGTTACATTATTTGGAAAAAGTGTGAGAGAATGAAGAATACATATATATATATGTATATATTGGCCTCTGCTCCCAGCTCCCCACACAGAACTTCTAAGACCCTCATAATTTCCTAAATGATAAGAACACTAGAAACATCTCTTGTTCTAATATTTGGTCTTTGACCTCATCCCTGACAGGGCGTCTAAAACCCTTGTAAATTCCTAAGTGATAAGAGCACTGGGAGCAAATTTTGTTCTAATGAGGCATCTGAGTGGGCTCCGGGACAGCTTTTGGATGGGGGGCGGGTAGTCATCCAAAAAGATCAAACCATAATTAGAAGCTTGGGATTTTTTTTTTTTTAATTTTTATTTATTTATGATAGTCACAGAGAGAGAGAGAGGCAGAGACACAGGCGGAGGGAGAAGCAGGCTCCATGCACCGGGAGCCTGATATGGGATTCGATCCCAGGTCTCCAGGATCGCGCCCTGGGCCAAAGGCAGGCGCCAAACCGCGGCACCACCCAGGGATCCCGGAAGCTTGGGATTTTTAATCTCACTTCCCATCCTCCAGAGATAGGAGAGGGGCTGGAAATGGAGTTAATAATTGATCATGCCTTCATGAGGAAGCCTTCATAAAGTCTCAATAATAGGGGGTACCAAGAGCTTCTAGATTGGCAAACACATCCACACCAGGAGGGTGATGCAGCCCATCTCCACGGGAAACCATCTCCGGTGCTTAGGATGCTCCACACCTTGCCTTCTGTATCTCTTCATCTGGCTGTTCATCTGTATCTTGTATCATATCCTTTAATAAACTGTAAACCTTTTCCCCTGAGTTGTGTTAGCCACTCAAGGAAATTAAACCCAAAGCAGAGAGGGGGTGTTGAAACCTCTGACCTATAGCCTGTTGATCAGAAGCCCAAACTTGGGTTTATTTATTTATTTATTTATTTATTTTTTAAATTTTTATTTATTTATGATAGTCGCAGAGAGAGAGAGAGAGAGGCAGAGACACAGGCAGAGGGAGAAGCGGGCTCCATGCACCGGGAGCCTGATGTGGGATTTGATCCCGGGTCTCCAGGATCGCGCCCTGGGCCAAAGGCAGGCGCCAAACCGCTGCGCCACCCAGGGATCCCCCAAACTTGGGTTTATGACAGGTGTCTGAAATATGTGTGTGTGGGGGGGAGTAGGAGGGAAGTTTTGTGGGACTGAGCTCTTAACCTATAGGATCTGATGCTGTCTCTGGGTAAATAGTAACAGAATTGAGTTAAACCTACCTGGTGTCTGAGACTGGCTAGCTGTTGTGGGGGAAAGAGTCTACACATGTGATGACTGGAAGTGTCAGAGGTGAAGTGTTCCCCCGAGAAACAAAGAAGACAGACATGTGGGATAAAATACTGGGGGAAGAAATGGGTTTTTTTCCTACATCAGCAGGAAAAAACCTGAGTGCTTTTTTTTTTAAGATTTTATTTATTCATGAGAGACACAGAGAAAGAGAAAGAGGCAGAGACACAGGCAGAGGGAGAAGCAGGCTCCATGCAGGGAGCCCGATGTGGGACTTGATCCAAGGGACTCCAGGATCATGCTCTGGGCCAAAGGCAGGTGCTTTTTTTTTTTTTTTTAATTTCTTTTATTGGAGTTCAATTTGCCAACATATATGTTATGTTGCATAACATATATGTTATGTTGTAGCATAACACCCAGTGCTCATCCCATCAAGTGCCCCCCTCAGTACCCATCACCCAGTCACCCCCACCCCCCACTCACCTCCCCTTCCACCACCCCTAGTTCGTTTCCCAGAGTTAGGAGTCTTTCATGTTCTGTTTCCCTTTCTGATATTTCCCACTCATTTTTTCTCCTTTCCCCTTTATTCCCTTTCACTATTTTTTATATTCCCCAAATGAATGAGAACATATAATGGTTGTCCTTCTCCGATTGACTTACTTCACTCAGCATAATACCCTCCAGTTCCTTGGGATCCCTGGGTGGCGCAGCAGTTTGGCGCCTGCCTTTGGCCCAGGGCGCGATCCTGGAGACCCGGGATTGAATCCCACGTCGGGCTCCCGGTGCATGGAGCCCGCTTCTCCCTCTGCGTATGTCTCTGCCTCTCTCTCTCTCTCTCTGTGTGACTATCATAAATAAAAAAAAATTTAAAAAAATTAAAAAAAAATACCCTCCAGTTCCATCCATGTCGAAGCACATGGTGGGTATTTGTCGTTTCTAATGGCTGAGGAATATTCCATTATATGCATAAACCACATCTTCTTTATCCATTCATCTTTCCATGGACACCGAGGCTCCTTCCACAGTTTGGCTATTGTGGACATTGCTGCTATAAACATTGGGGTGCAGGTGTCCTGGCATTTCACTGCATCTGTATCTTTGGGGTAAATCCCCAGCAGTTGAAGGCAGGTGCTTAACCGCTGAGCCTCCCAGGCATCCCCAAAACCTGAGTTTTTCACTTAGGAAGAGTAATATAACTAATTAACTAGCTTTAGACTTTTAAAGTTTAACTATCAAAATAGCTAGGGAAACTACTAAAAGAATAGAGTGTAACTTTTCAATTTAAAGAGGAAAGAAATGAAGTGAAAAAAGTTAGGGGTGGGGTGGAGTGGAACTAGAATGCATTGTTTAGGAATATACATATTCATATGCACATTTATGTACGCATGTATATTCATATATACATGTATACGTATATGGAAAAACCACAAAGAAAAGTGAGGGGATTCAGCAAGCCCGTGGAGGCTGGACACTAAGTGTGGCTAGTCTGGGGTCAGTGGAGACACTGGCAGGATGGACTGAGAAGGACACCATGACCCTTCCATAATTGGAAGCCTGTACCTCCCACTCCCCTTCACCCATTTTGCACCTGCCTCTGGTCCCTCCCCTCTGGCAGTCATCAGTTTCTTCTCCGTATTCACAGGTTTGTTTCTGCTTTTTTGTTTGTTCAGTAGTTTTCTTTCTTAGATTCCACATGTAAGTGAAATCATATGGTATTTTTCTTTTCCTGACCTATTTTACTGAGCATAATAGCCTCAAGGTCCACCCATGTTGTTGCAAATGGTAAGAGCTCATTCTTTTTTAGGGCTGAGTAATATCCTACTGTGTGTGTGTGTGTGTGTGTGTGTGATGTGTATACGTGTACGTGCGTATCACATCTTTAACCATTCATCTATCAATGGACATTTAGGTTGCTTCCATATCTCGGCTAATGTAAATATTGCCACAATAAACACAGGAGTGCATGCATCTTTTTGAATTAGTGTCTTCATTTTCTTTGGGTAAATACCCAGTAATTGAATTACTGGACTGTATGGTATTTCTATTTTTAATTAAAAAAAAAAAAGATTTATTTTACAGAGAGAACAGGGGGAGGAGTAGAGGGAGAGGGAGAGAGAAACTCCAGCAGACTCCCCATGGAGCCTGACTCGGGGCTCAATCTGATGACCCTGCAATCAGACCTGAGCTAAAACCAAGAGTTGGATGCTTAACCAACTACAATACTCAGGAGACCCTCTATTTTTAATTTTTTGAGAAACCTGCATACTATTTTCCACATTGGCTGCACCAATTTACATTCCCAGCAACAGTATAGGAGGGTTCCCTTTTCTCCACATCCACAACAACGCTTGCTATTTCTTGTCTTTTTGATATTGGCCATTCTGACGTACATGAGGTGATATCTCACTGTGGTTTTGATTTGTGTTTCCCCGATGATTAGTGACGTTGAGTATCTTTTCATGTGTCTGTTGGTCATATGTATGTGTCTTTTGAAAAAAATACCCAGTCAAGTTTTCTGCCCATTTTTAATCAGATTATTTTCATGTTGGTGTTGAGTTGTATGAGTTCTTTATATGTTTTGAATATTAACTCTTTGTTGGATATATCATTTGCAAATATCTTCTCTCATTCAGTAGATTGCCTTGCCATTCTTAAATTTTTTTTTCTGTGTGAAAGCTTTTAATTTTCTTATAGTCCCGATAGTCTATTTTTGCTTTTGTTTTCCTTGTCTGAGGAGACATATTTTGATAAATGGTACTAAGGCCGATATCTAAAATATTACTGCCTATGTTTTCTTTTAGGATTTTTGTGGTTTCAGGTCTGATATTTAGGTATTTAATCCATTTTCAGGTTTTTTGTGTGTATGGTGTAAGAAAGTGGTCCAGTTTCATTGTTTTTCATGGAGCTGTCCAGTTTTCCCAGCACCATTTATTGAAGAAATTCTTTTTTTTCCCATTGGATAGGCTCTCCTGTTTTGTCATAGATTAATGGACCATATAAGTATGGGTTTATTTCGAGGCTTTCTGTTCTGTTCTATTGATCTATGTGTCTGTATTTGTGCTACTACCATATTGTTTTGATAGTACTTAGCAATCATTCTTCCTTCAAGAGATCATTTCAATAAAACATGTCCGTAAGTCACATTGTTACATAATACAATGTCATCTTATGACAGAGGACCTACACATTATGGGCCTTCTGTAACTATTAGTACATGTAAAAAATAATCCTCTATCCAAGAATTAACCAGGCCTGACTCTTAGCTTCCAGGATCAGACAAGATCTGGCTCATTCAGGGTGGTGAACGAGAATACGTGTAAATAATATTCTCAAGGCAGAAAATAGGATCAGAGAAATGGCTTTGGTAGAGATGATCAGATTATACATTGTTCTCCCTGCCTTGGGCACATAGCTAGAGTGTGGTTCTCAGCTTTTCTTATAGCAAAGGGACTAAGTTTGCATCAACAGAACATGACCGCAAATGGTATCTGCTACTTCTAAGCACGCCTTGAAAATCTCCAATTTCCCCTCATTCATGCTCTTTTTCCTTCTGTCCTCTGTCCTTCCCCATCTCCCCACCCACAGTAACTGCAGAGCCACAGGCTAAAATGACAAAACTACCACTCAGCTGGGCTCAGCATGGCTATGCGGATCAGTATAATCTCATGCCAACCTAAACCTCTCTAGATTTTTTTTTTGTAAATTTATTTTTTATTGGTGTTCAATTTGCCTCTCTAGATTATTGAGTGAGCAGGAAGTTGACTGCTATCAAGTTGAGTCATGAGTGTTTGGGTCTATTTGTTTCCACCGTCTCATCTACCCTAAGTGAAATAGTGGCAAATTCTCTAGAGCTGCTCATAATGGCCTGAGAATGAAATTTCTTTAATGACTTTTTGTAAAGTTCTTTTCAGATGAATCCTTAAACACTGTGTGTTGTTTCACTCATGAATGTCAGATTTACCTCATTAGTTAATTTGATCTCCTGGGTGCGAAACTGTTCGTCTTTTCGCTCAGTGTGATACAGAGGCACACTCTGTGGGGTACATCTCAGATGCCAAAAGTTAAGCAGAGCAGCATTTTTCCACCAGAGCCATTTGGTCTGTTACAATTACGGATGGGGAATGCGATCTGGAAGCTGAACCTGCAGTTTTTAAAGTACAAAAATAGCAGCAACAAGTCTTATATTCAGAGGAAACAAAAGGTTTGAAACGATGGTTGCAACAAAAACTAACATGTGCTGTTCTGGGATAGTCTGCAGAAATTTCAGAAGAGCTTCTACGTCTTGAATAAGCCTGCTGTTTTGATCACTTTTCTTGAACCTGTCTCAGATGTTACCCACGTATAGTAGAGCCGTTTATACACATCCCACAAATCTGACTCTCTAAGCCTTGAGAAATAATAGAGATAATTTTTAATGATTTTGTGGAAGGAGTACTGCAGGGCTTCACACATGGTCCGCACGAGAGAATGTCTTCAGATTCTTCTTCGCTCACCCATCTCCACCAAATCCCTGCAGCGGCTGTGAAAAGATTTCTTCCCATGGTAATTGCTTTATGCTTTTCTCCCTCTTCCTCTCCCTCCTTTTGTGCTAGTATCTCTCTATTCTTCATGGTGTAAGCCCTGTTCCTCTATCCCACAGTACTCCCGTGTATCCCACTCCTCACTCAATATTCTCACCTCCATGAGAGGTGAGGTGCATGAAGGTGAAAGGGTCCAGTAAAAGGGTGCATGCAGGCTTGGAAAGAAGATGTGAATTCTTACATAATTTTTTCTTCGTCCCTATCCTAATGATATGTACACTTCATGAGATTTTATTGATCGTATGATTCTTTTTTTTAATGCTTCCTCAACTTTTTAAAAAGAAGCTTAGTCCTCCAACAGCCCCGTAGCCTTTAACTAATTGAATTGGGAAGGCTTTAGGAAAGGTGAAGCTTTGATCTCTTCCAATATCTATTATAATTCTTAGTTATCAGGGTTTTTTTTGGGGGGGCGCGAAGTCGAGGGGCAAATGAGAACTGTTCAGTTTATGTCCATGCCACCCGGGACTCTAATTCTATGGAGTGCATTAAAAAGCAGTTGTGTAAGGAATGCTTGCTCTTCTTTATATGATCTTTGAGGATAGACACTCCTTCTGGCTGGTTGCCCAGAGCTTTCCCTAAAGCAAACCAGTGGGAACACCTGCCCCAGCCCTCGAATGACTGTGGTTCTGTCCATGTCCTTGCTCTATAATAGGGAATGATGGTGATTACCTAGCATTGCGATTTCTGTGTCTCTGTGGACCCAGAAGCCTGTGCAGGGTGAATGCCCTGAGCCAGTGAGAGCAGAATGTGAGCTATCTGACCATGGTGAAGACCCAAAGTCCTCTGAGCTAGCAACTGAGAATCCTACCCCCTAATCTGCTTCATTTCACTTACTGGGGAAGAGGGCCCTGAATTGCAACTTGGGGTTCTAGGGGCTTGTATTCTCATTGCCATTTTCATTTGGACTGAACCCTCTGATGATTGGCAGCCCACCTGGCAACCTCACTGCTGGAGCCTCTGCCACACTTGTCTGAGTATTGGGTCTCTGGTCTCCCTGACAACTTCATGTTACCTACCATCATTTCCTGTGTGACCTTTACAGTTGTCAAGTGAGCTTATGGTCTTTTATCCCTCCAGTCCTTTACCCCCAAGTGAAATAAAGCTGCACATTAATCAACTTGGGTTCCCAGACACTTTGCTTTGAGCGTCTTTTGTAGTTCTTTGCTGTCTAATAGAACATGCATTTAGAAGCATGGCTGCCCTGCCCTTTACAGAATACATTGTGTTCTCAAAGGCAGCATGACATAAGCTTGTTTAGATGAAAGGGCCAGGCCTGTTTTGGTAGCTTCTGTTTGGCTTATTTGACTTTGGTGAGATCATATTCAAGTTTCATGCTTTCTGGGTGTGTAAAATTGATGTAGCATAAATTAGTTGGCTGATCTATGCATTTTTGCTCTATTGTTTGAAAATTACCATCTCCAAGAAAATCCCTAGTGGATACAACCTTGCCTGCATGGATTCCACACAAAACACCACTGTTAGTATTTTTCAGAAAAGTATGCATCTATGGAGAAAAAAAGAGTTCTCTGAAAAACCATTTCTGAAGAATGTACATCCCACAGTGATGTAGGTGATCTAATGGCATTTTGTACCAGTGGTGTTAAAAATTAGAGTGACATACTTAATCTCCAACTCTACAGTTATTTTCTAAAATAAACACATGAAAGCATATACTGAGAATGTATCAGGAAGGTGACAGGCTTGCCTTAAATATCAAGTTATCTAGTGCAGAATAATTTTTGCAACAATTAATAGACCAGATGTTCACCTTGGAATACCTTAAATATAGAAATTTTGATGCATATAGAATTAATGAAAAGTTGAAGCCTCCTAATTTCATTATATTTGCTTTTACAAAACAAAACTTAAGGACTTTCGTTACCACAAGTAATTGTTAGTTACTTTCCTTTTGTAGGTGGCTTAGCAAAATTTATACAAACCTGTCCCATTAAAATTTTTTCTTCCTACGGTTTAGGAAAAATAGTATGAGTGTTTGTGTTATAGAGGAAACAGTACGCTAGCTTGATTAGCTTTCCCTCAAACTTAGATCTGTATTGTATCCCCACATTCCATGCTGTTTCCCTCTTTAAAGCCTCTATACATGTTATTCCCTCTACCCGGTCCTCTCTCTGCTTGCCTAGTTTTGGCCATCCTCTCTGTTTCAACTTGAGTCACTACCTAGGAGAGCTTCGCTGATCCATCCCTCCCCAGCCCAAAATGTAGCCTCCCATTATATTTGCCTCTTTAAAGCCTGTGTTCCTATGCCAACATCCTCATTCTGTGTTTATCTTCCCTGATGTATTATACACCCCTTTAGAGCAGGGACTATATTTGTCTGTCAAGTTTTATATCTCCAGTATTTTGCATAGTCCCTGGCATTATTGGATTAATGGGCTGCTGACATCTGAACAGTTTGTGATGGACTCTCGTATATAATTGTTATTTTGCTTTTGTACATGGACCTTTTAGCAAAGGAATAAGAGTTGTCCAAGAATAAACCAAGACCATTCCCTAATGGATCCTTCGGTCTTCTTTCATTAAATAGATTGTTCATGAATTATTTTCAACAGAGTTGAAGTAAATTTTATTGAGGTTTATGGCAGGTATCATATAGGACAATGAAGATATGGTGATTAACAATACATTGTCCTTGGTTCCTGTAAGCAAGTCAGATGATGGATACATATGCTTCTAGATTTGTGTGCTAAAGACAATGTCAGCAACTTCTAACTTTAGAAGGATTAAACTGTGGAAATGAAAAGGAAGGACTAATAGAAACCTTATCCTGCAATGCTTTAGTAATAGCAGGCAAATTTGCATTTCATTTAGGCTGTCTTAAAAAATTTGATTATTTATTTGTCAGCATTGCTGGCTATGGAATGGAAAAAGCATACCTATGGGAGGCCAATACCAAGTTCAGTCCATCCACAATAAATGTCTTAACTTCAATATGATTGAAACTTAAGTTGCCTTTTGTCCAAACGATGAAACTCAGAAATCTCTTAAGATACCTTATTCCAGGGACCCTGGGGGGCGCAGCGGTTTAGTGCCTGCCTTTGGCCCAGGGCGCGATCCTGGAGATCCGGGATCGAATCCCATATCGGGCTCCCGGTGCATGGAGCCTGCTTCTCCCTCTGCCTGTGTCTCTGCCCCTCTCTCTCTCTCTCTCTGTGACTATCATAAAAAAAAAAAAAAAAAAAAAAACCTTATTCCAAAATGTATGGTTTACTCCTAATCAAAGAAATACCTTGATGAGTGGACGAATCTAAAACCTTGACACATTCTGAATTTCTTTTTTAAAGAAGCAAAAACTCTAATGCACTCAAATTTCTAGATCTTAAAAGTTCACTCTAAACAAAGTAATTATTTTAGCAAAAAAAAAAAAAAACACATCTTGTCGAAGTTATTCCTTACGTATTGTGCTTCTATTTCCCACTAAGTTCAGAAAGAAAAGAGGGAAAGAAATAGGAAGCCAAGGGAAAAACAAAAATGATGAACATTGTTATTTTGCAGAGAGGCTAACGGTGTGGGAAGAACTCATCTCTTGTACATACCATACTTAAAGAAATCTCATGAGTCTCCCAAACACAGACAAGCTGCTCATCTGTGCAGGAAAAGCATTCCTACTGGGACCAGTGCATGGAAAGTTGGCTAATCTCTGAGGACCCTGAATTCCTGAGAACTATTGGTCATTTTAGCCAACTTTGGCAGCAAATGTTCGTGTTTAAATGTAGGCACCTTAAATTTATATGAGTGATTATTTGACAGTATCATATTCAAAGAGAAGCAGCAATGACAAGAATTTATGTGAGAAAATATTTTATAAAATTTGCCCATTTTCATCTTTAGTGTACAAGTATTAGAGATTCTGAGAAATCAGAACATTCTGGTCCAAAATAATGAAGCTGAGTGATGAGTCTTGTATAAGGGCAACTAAAAAAGTGCCAGCAAGATTTTCAGGGGAGGCAAAGTGTTTGATTCTTTTACCTGGTGTTTTTTTTCCAGGGGGTAGCTTAGAATTATGCAGGGAGACAGCATAGCTTAAGATCATGAGGTCTAGAATTTGAGAATGCCTAGATTTTAGTCTCAAGTTCACTCCTCGCTAGTTTCTGGCCATGGGTAAATTACTTTTGCCCTTAGTTTCTCCACTGGTAAAATGGGCTCTAACAGCAATTCCCCTTCATGAGGTTGTTAAACGCAGAAACATGCTTACAACAGTGCCTGGCGTGAACGTGCAGAACTCACATTAGTTCATGTTTTCATGACTTGCTACATTTCTAGATGCTGGAAAAGAGCCTCTTTATCACTGAGATGGAGACAACGCACCAGTGCAGGTCCTAAGCGGGTATTCTTTCCCACAAAGATTTCTGCCTTTTCAGATCACTTCTTTCCAGAGTGGTGCTGATTTATTTCAGTTGTAAGACCTGGTGCTGGAACATGAATAAACTAAGATGGTTATTATGTCCCTCAAAGAGATAAGCAAGCAGAATATGTGATGCCATGTAGAAGGTGATAAGCCCCAAGGCAAGGGTGCCCACTTACGATTCTATAAAAATCACAGAACACAGATTCTAAGACTGATAAAGTCCTTCAGAGCTCATATATGCCAACCTTCTACCTGAGTAATAGATTCTTTTATTATCTCCCAATCAAGCAGAGTCTGGCCTCTGCTTGTCAAGGTAACATGGTAACTCACTAATGGATCTCCGTAAGGAGGGAGGGAGTGCAGAGGGCAAGGAGGTGTGGGCTCTAATGGTGGGCAAGTCACTTCTCCATTTAGATGGAGAATCAAGAGTTTGAATCAGATGACCCCCAGCAGCCCTCTCGAGGACTTGTCTCCTAGGATTCAATGATTCGTAATCTTGAAGCATGGCCTCTCATCACTGGGCAGCTTTACAGTTAAAACACTGCTTCATATGTACTGGCCCTAGTTCTAGTCTCTAGAGACACACAAATTAGTTCAGTATCTTTTTCATATGAACTTTTTAAGGATCTGAAGGCAGGTATCCTGTCCTTTGAGTCCTCCCTCTCTCTGAACACAGTCAGACATGCTGTGCATCAGCATTGCTTCCAGTCCTCACCATGGAGGACTCCTTTCATGGACGACTACTCAGCAAACTTCCTCCAATCCCATTCTCCCCATTCTGTTCTTCTAATTTCCCATGTTGTGTGTGGTCTCTGTCTACACCATACCCTGCAGTCAGTGCAGCAGCATTGGCCCAGTGGCGAGTGTGGCTTCTGAATGGGGTTGCCATTTAGCATCATGCAGCGTAGAACAAAAGAACTGCATACCCGTATTCAGCAAAGACCCCAAGGGTTCAACTGACTCTGGTATGGCTGACAACGCTATATCATTTGGGCAAGGTTGGTGCCTCATTTCTGAGGTTCAGGAAAGGTTAGAGTGCCCAGACAATCCTCATGGATATGTGAGCTCTCATTCTGAGACTGAATGGATGGTTGCCATTCTGTAGGACACCTGAAGCTAGAAGAGTATGGAGTTGTCCATGAAGGCATCACAAGACTCCGTCATCCCCTGCTGTCCTACGGGAGGACTACACTCCCCACCGTCTAGAATCGGGGAGGGGGGCTGTTTTCCTGTGGAGGATGAGGACTGTTGTTTATTAGCATGGCATCTTTATGTTCCTTGTGGTTTCTATCTGTCTCTTCGCTTTTCTCCTCAGAGCTCTGTAAAGTCTTTCACAAGCCCCATCATGTCTCAACTCTGCAAAAGAGAATGGAAAAAAGGGGATTTTTTGTCCATGCTTCGACCCCAGCATTAAAATGGAAGTAGCTTCCCTTGAAGTGAAGGCCATAGTGACAAGGGTATTCAGACAGAAAGAACAAGGTGAAGTTTCAGCTCAGGGTTCAGCTCCATAAGTGGATGCAGATTCCCTCCCTTTGTGGCTTCCCAGCTCTCCATTAGCCAACTTTCAAGCCTTTTAGATCAGGTGTAAGTTAAAATGCAAATATTCTCATGAAAGGGTAACACTTTGCTGTTACCATCCATTTAAAGAACTCAAAGGAGGTTCAGATATAAAGAGAGAAGCCATAAAGAGAATGAAAGCCTAGCTTCTTAAAAACATCCCTTGTGTAATACCTGGGACATGCCCCACAAACAGTCATCCTAAATGAGGTCATCCTACTCGAATGGGGCATCTGGCCTCCACGGGCATGCCTGCCATTCTCATGTGACACTAGTATCTTCATCCTTACCGGTGTCCTTGAAGTGTGTCTGTTCTTATATAAGTGTACTCTCTTTTGGCTCATCAGACGGAAGCTGTTAAGCTTCTCTAGAGAGTCTGAGAAAAGCTATTACAACATATCAAAAACTCCCTTTCTAGGTGGATTCATGAGGAAGTGCCTGAGAGGCAACTCTCCCCAGTGACTGCCAGGATACAGGAACTAATCATTGAAAAAGTGGGTGGCAAGTGGGTGAACTTGGTGAATACGTAATGTGTCCTATAACATTCTAGGACCCCAGCAATTATTAAGGAATAAAGCAGGACCCTTCTTAAAGAGGTCTCTTAATCTCAGAGGCCTTCGGTATTCATTTCATAAAGTGAGACAATTTAATCCAATGGATGCAGTAAATGTTCTGCGGAAAACATATGGAGTGACTTGCAGGACATTTTAATGGACTGTCTTATAAAGATTAAAAAAAAAAATCAGATTTGTTTTCTCAGGTCAGCAATCCTTTATTTTGGGGAGAGATTATGGAAGAAGGAGAGGGTAACAGATACAAGCTATAATTCAGGAGGGTGATACAAGGAAGGTCAGGCAGGACAGAATGATGTGTGAGATCACCTTAGAAATATCACCAGATTCCTTCGGGAGTTATAAAGGTGCCTTAATTCTTGTCCTTGCCAAACATCCTATAATAGTACGACAAGATTTTATTTATTATCCCAGTCAAATTGGACTCTTATGTTCGGGTAGGCCACAGGTGTCAGATGTCAGTCATGGCTTACGATCATCACAGTGGCTCTGGTTGGGTCATTAAAGAAGCAAATCAAGACGAGACCTCCAAAGGAAATGCCACCCGTCCCCTCCCTGCAAACTACCCCTCCTATGGAAAGCCACTTGTTTACTTTTATTAGGTAACTGGTAGTTTTTGCAGTGTAAGGGCCAAGTATTTGTGGTTAATACAAAGGAAAGAAAGAAATTTCTCGTTTTAAAATTAATCTTCCCCCCAAGGCTGAGTACTTATAGTCACGAAATCTAAACTTTTCTTGTCTAATTTTGATGTATTTTAATAGGGAATGTTTTACACATGATGAGCCTTGAAATTATTAGGAGGGATACAAATAGACACTTCATATTATTAATATATATTCATACCTGTACTTGTCTTTATACATGTTAAGCGATTTAAATTAAAAATACATGTTATTTAATTTACTGTCTTTCTAATACAAAGATATGCCTATTCCATAAGAACGTAGCCATGTCTGACAACAGACCTTGTGGGGAGAGATTAACTAGGATGTACCTGTTTGAGGGCTTGGTCCTGTTCTCAAGAAATAATTCACCAGAATTATTTGTTTCAATTGGTTTAATTATTTTCATTTACGCTTACTTTTTTTTGTTTGTTTAGTTTTTTTTGGGGGGGTTCACTTTATTTTTTTTTACTTTTTTAAAATTCAATTTGCCAACATATAGTATCATACCTAGTGCTCAACCCATGAAGTGACCTCATTTTTTTCTTTTTTAAAGTAAGCTCTATGCCCATTATGGGGCTTTGAACTCACAACTCTGAGATCAAGAGTCACATGCTCTATGGACTGGGGCAGCCAGGCACCTTCAATCTGCTTATTTTATTACAGCTTCATGTTTGACCATCAATCACATCTGGTTAGATTATACATAAAATATTAAGATTAGATTGACACCAATTAGAGATTCATCATTAAAATAATTTTTTTAGTAAGCCATGGTCAGAAAGCAAGGCAAAAAGAAAGTTTTAAAAATAGGTTTATAGCCTAAATATAACATGGAATGAAAGTCCCAAGGGAAAAATTGATAGCTACAAACTATAGATGCAATTAGAAAAAAGTTACATTAATGGGGGATTTACTAAAATGTTTTAGAATGATGTTGTAAAAGAAAATGAATAAGCTGCCCTGAGGAGATAAATTTGGCTTCTAATTCTATCATCAGATTGCCTTTAAAATACTTAGATTTCAAACATGAATATAATAATGTAGGTTTGTGAGAACATGGAGAATGTTGGTGATATTAATTGTAAGGAGGATATATCTGGAACTTTTTAAAACATCTTTTTGTCCAATGGTTGGAGTTTCAAAGTGGATAGTAGAGGGGGGAAAATGTCATTTTAAGATTTGCTGGAAGAAACCAAGATTCCTTTTACGTTCTTGTCTCTTGAAGATGCTTACGGGGAGGGTACTTATTCTGTGAATAATGATGGTAGTGGGGAAGATTATGCATGTGTGGGGACAGGAGGTATTTGGGAAATCTGTACTTTCACATTTTGTTATAAAAATAAAATTGCCGGATCCCTGGGTGGCGCAGCGGTTTGGCGCCTGCCTTTGGCCCAGGGCGCGATCCTGGAGACCTGGGATCGAGTCCCACGTCGGGCTCCCGGTGCATGGAGCCTGCTTCTCCCTCTGCCTGTGTCTCTGCCTCTCTCTCTCTCTCTCTCTGTGACTATCATAAATTAAAAAAAAAAAAATAAATAAATAAATAAAATTGCCTAGAAATATAAAGTCTTTAAAGAAAATGAAAAAAAAAAAGGGGGTACTATTGATGTGTCAAACATGACATTCAAATCTAATTAGGTGAATAGAAGACAAAGAGGCATCTACAGTCAAGCCTTAGAGGACACAGCTCAATTTCATTCTACCTCAAACCCATCTCTCATACTAGTTGTAACATCCTTACACCCATTTTATTTAAAACAATTTTTTAAAGGTTTTGCTCACTTATTTGAGAAAGTGTGAGAACAAATTCGGAGGGGCAATGGGAGAGGGACAAGCAGACTCCCCACTGAGCAGGGAGCCTGATGACACGGGGCTTGATCCCAGGACCACGAGATCATGACCTGAGTCGAAGGCAGACACTTAACCGACTGAACCACCCAGGCCACACCCCTCTTCTGTTTTAAATTTTAGAAGTATAGTTGGCAACAACATCATATTAGTTCCAGGAGCACAACATAGTGATTACATATTTACATTATTATGAAATGCTCCTCGTGAGTGTAGTTACCAACTGTCACTATACAGAATTATTGACTATATTCCCTATGCTGTACTTTTCATTCCTGTGATGTGTTTCATAACTGGAAGTTTGTACCTCCCACTTCCCTTCACCCATTTTGCTGATCCCCCCACCCATCTTCCCTCTGGCAATTGTCCATTTGTTCTCTGTATCTATAGGCCCAATTCAGCATTTTATTTATTCATTGTTTTTAAGAGTCCACATATAAGTGAAATCGTATGGTATTGGTCTTTCTCTGACTTATTTCACTTTGTGTAATACCCTCTAAGTCTAGCCATGGTGTTGTAATTGGTAAGATCTCATTCCTTTTGATGGTTGAGTAATATTCCATAGTATCTATCTATCTATCTATCTATCTAATCATCTATCATCTATCTCACATCTTTGTCCATTCATCTACAGATGGATGTTTGGGCTGCTTCTGTATCTTGGCTATTGTGACTAATGCTGCAATAAATGTGGGGATGAATATATCTTTTTGAATTAGTATTATTTTCTTCAGGTAAATACCCAGAAGTGGAATTACTGGATTGTATAGTATTTCTGTTTTTAATGTCTTGAGGGACCTCCATATTGGTTTCCGCAGTGGCTGTACCAATTTACATTTCCACTAACAGTGAACAGGGTTCTTTTTCTCTACATCCTTGCCAACACTTGTTATTTCTTGTTTTTGATACTATTCTGACATAAGTGAGGTTGAACATCTTTTCATGTGTCTGTTGGCCATCTGTATGTCGTCTCTAAAAAAATATCTATTCAGTTTTTTCCCCCAATTTTTAAGAATTAGATTGTTCTTTTGGTGTCGAGTTACATGGGTTCTTCATAGATTTTGGATATTAACTCCTTATCAGATATACCGTTGGCAAATATCTTCTCCTATTCGGAAGGTTACCATTTTGTTTTGTTGTTTTCTTTCTGTTACTGCACAAAAGCTTTTTACTTTGATGTAGTCCATATTGCATATTTTTGACATCGTTTCCCTTGCCTGGAGAAACATATCCATAAATATGTTGCCAGTTAGAGTATTCTTGGTTGTTTTTTCCTTTCAGGATTTTGAATATTTCATGCCACTCCCTCTGGCCTGAAAAGTTTCTATTTCTTTTTCTCTTGATGTTTTTAGGAATCTTTATCTTTAATTTTTGACAATTTTATTCTTGTATCTTGGTGTGGACTTCTTTGGGTTCAACTCGTTTGGAGCTCTCTGTGCTTTCTGAACTGGAATATGCTTCCTTTTCTAGGTTGGGAAAGTCTTCAGCTGTTTCTTCAAGTACATTTTCTGCCCTCTTCCCCTTCTCCTTCTGGGACCCCTCTAATGTGAATCTTAGTGCACTAGATATTGTCCCAGTGGTCTCTCCACATATTTTTTCTCATCCTTTTTTCTGTTCAGTTTGGATGATTTCCACCACATCACTGATCCATTCTTCTGGATCCTCTAACTTGCAGATTCCTTCATTTGTATTTTTCATTTCAGCTACTAATTTTTCAGCTCTGATTCTTTTTTCGATTTCTATCTCTTTGTTGAAGTGTTCACTGAATTCATCCCTTTTCTCTCAAGTCTAGGGAGCCTCTTTATGTTCATTAGGTCAATAGCTTATCTTTGTTTTGTTTAGTTCTCCGAGGGTTTGTCTTATTCTTTTGTTTGGAACTTACTTCTGCGTCTCCTCATTTTGTCTGGCTGTGTTTGTTTGTATTGTGTTTATCACCTGTATCTTCTGGTCTTGAAAGTAGTGGTCTTGTATAATGGTGTCTGTGGATCCAGTAACACAATCTCCCTGGACACCAGAACCAGGCTCTTTAGGGGTGTCTCCTGTGTGGGTTGTGTGTGTGTCTTCCTGTTGTGCCCGGGCCATGACTGCTATAGGTACATGGTGGGTAGGGCTGACCTCCAGCTTGGCTGGCTGCAATGGCCAACTGTGACTATTGTGGGCACACTATTGGAGGGGTAGCCCATAGTGTGGCTGGCTGAGAGGCCTGGATGCAGTTCTTGGGTATGCTGGTTTGTGAAGGCTAGTTTTCCACTTCCCTGGGGCAGGATCTGCTTGAGAGGGGCACACGTGACCTAAAATTAGCCAATACGTTTTCTGCAGTTATAACCCAGGTGCTTTTCAAACTGCTGTTTCTGTGCTAGGTCTTTGAGAGATAGAGTGCCTTAGCCCTTTAAGAGCAGATTTTCAGTTTCCTGTCGTTCACAGGCTGTCCAGAATTAAGCCCTGCTGATTTTCAAAGCCAGAAATTATGAGGGTTCATCTTCTTAATGCGGATCCCTATGTTGGGTGTGTGTGTGTGTCCCTGATGTGGGGCTTGATCCCTCTGCTCCTCAGGGAGGACCTCCTGCCTGTGGTTTAACTCTTGTTTGTGGGTCACTGTGCTGGGAGTTTGGTTCACAACTGTGTCTCTGCCTCACCTACTCTTCTCAACAGGGCTCTTTATAGCTTTAGCTGTGGAATAGCTGTTCTGCTAGGCTTAGGGTGTTCTCAGAGCCAGTTGCACACTATATGTCATTGCAGCCGTGAGGAGATGAGTTCAGGATGCTCCCACTCTGCCATCATCTTTCCAAATCCCAAGGTATACTCTCCTTATACACATTTTAAAAGGCAAAGGTCTGTTTAGGAATAATAAATTTTATGGTTTAGGTTCCATGATTTTTATTTTATGGGGAGATCTGGATTCAATTATGACGTGCCAATTCAGTCTTTGTGGTTCTTTGGCAACTTCAGCACTTGAGTTTTGCTCAAATGCAGCTCTTAGAGCAAAAACAGCTTAACAGTTTGGCCCCAGGACGTATTTCAAGAACACTCAGGCCTGGCACGGACATGTAGTAACTACTTTTAACAATTGACTAGAGAAAATGGAGTACTGTTACACTGCCAGCTTTACAATTCCTGGATTTCAAAAATTTTAATAATTAATATGAAGAAAAAGAATATGAATGCCACTTTTCGAGTTTCAATCAGATTAGCAGTTTATTTTTTAGGACCTATTACTTTCCAAAAGTTACATAGTCAGCACAAAAGGTTGGTACATAAATAACCATGAAATATGCTCCCAGTCTACCTGTGCTTACCCATAAAGGAGAGCTGAATAAGATGAAATACAGCATAGATACAAATTATAGCCTACCTGATTTAGTTTTTAACTAGGAAACTCAGATCTACTTTGGATTATGATATTTTAAAATCACAATAAATCAACCCAGGCAATAATCATTTGTGGCCAAACTAACACTTCAAAGTCATTAACAACTCCTCTTTTTGAGTAAATAATATGGTAACAATTGGAGTTTGGAGCAACTTAGTATAAATAATTGCATTTTCTATATCTACCAGGAAATTTTTGATATAAATTATTATAATATCTACTTCTTCATATAAACTTTGATATATTTTGTTTAAATATTTAAATGTTAACAAAGGAAATACATGCATATAGAGTGGTACCCTCCTTGTCTCCATTTCTGATTTACTCTCCTTGGTTTCAGTTACCTGTGGTCAACCATGGTCTGGATACAGATGCTCCTTCTTCTGGCATAATGTAGAGGTGAACAGTAGCTTAACACTATGCTTGTGTCATTCTGCTCACTGCAAATCATCATGGAGGCATTTTATCATCTCACACCATCACAAAAAGAAGGGTGAATATAGTACATTGATTTTTTTTTTTAAGATTTATTTGAGGGGGGAGGGGAAGAGGGAGAGAAATGCAAGCTGACTCTGTGCTGAACATGGAGTCCTACTCAGGGCTTGATTGTTACGTCCCTGATCCAAAATCAAGAGTCAGATGTTCAACCAACTGAGCCGGCTGGGTACCCCTACATTAAGTTATTTATTTATTTATTTTTTATTTATTTATGATAGTCACACACACAGAGAGAGAGAGAGAGAGGCAGAGACATAGGCAGAGGGAGAAGCAGACTCCATGCACCGGGAGCCCGACGTGGGATTCGATCCCGGGTCTCCAGGATCGTGCCCTGGGCCAAAGGCAGACGCCAAACCGCTGCGCCACCCAGGGATCCCCATTAAGTTATTTTGATAGAGGTTACATTCATATAATTTTTATTATAGTATATTGTTAGTTCTTAGTTACTGCTGTTAATCTCTTACTCCGCCTAATTTATAAATTAAGCTTTGTATAGGAAAAAGCATAATATATATATAGGGTTTGGTACTATCTGCAATTTCAGGCATTCCCTGTGGTGGGGTGGGGGGGCTGTCTTTGAATGTATCCCCTGAGGATAAGGGGGGGAGTAAGGGGGTGGTGGGGGGAGACAGGATATGCTAGCATGATTAGACTGCTTCTCTTATTTTTAAATCACTTCAGAATATTAGCAGCAGGTCTTTGCTTTTGGACAACTCAGTGATCATTTGGTTGTGTGTTTCTGCCAAATTCTCTACACTGACCAGAGAGAGGCTGAGAACCCATTTGGGGTTTGTCACCAGACTGGATGGAACACCCTCATCGAGGGTGCTGGGCTGTGTTTTGGCTTCCAGTTTACCTAATTCAAATGAATAGACTGCTAGCTCGGAAACATGAAATTGTACCTCAATGCCTGCCCTCAAATTAAAGGTCATCACTATAGTTTCCAGCTACAGTTGGCTAAAGGAATATTAAGAGTTTTTCATAAAACCCTACACATACCCTCCTGCCTGCTGTTGAAGGCACATGTATCAGTGAAATATGTGCAGCAGAAAATGATCCGTTTCTCAGTTGGCTCTTGCCTCTGTCAACTCTTTAGCTGCAGAGAGGAAATCCAAAACACGGTCCCCTACTCGGGCCTGCTCAGACTCCTGTCAGTGATGGGAGGGCTGGGACCCCTGGGGGAGTGGGGGGCAGCCCCGGCTGGTGCTCTGCTAGCCTCGGGCTTCTGGTCCTCCTGCTGGGTGGTTGTCCTTGGGCTCCTGCAGACAGATGCTCTGGGGCCTGACGGCTCCAGTTTAGGCCTTGCTTGCATGTCTCTGCCCCTGGGGGTCTCTGTCATCTTCGCTTCCCTTTACTTGCCAGGCTGCTTCTCCCGTGCGGCTGCTCCCTGGCCCCAAGTTTCTGGAGTGTTGATCTGCCACCTGGTATGTCCAAACTATCTGGTTGAATTTCAGTTTTGTTTCTGAAAAGCCCAAGTCTTTGCAAAAGCCCGTGAAGAACCGATAGTCAGAATGCTTTTATTTAACTTCTTTTCTTGCTGTTAGGATCCTGTCTGCTAAAACGTGTAAATGTCCTTCACCTTTCTTGATTTTTTAAGATCTGTTTTCAGGAAAATATGCATTTGTGCCCTCCAGTTGCAACTCCTATTTCAGCAATGCATAGGAGAACAATTTATTCCTACACAGGCTGGGGATAACAGTGTTCCCCAAAGTCTATAAACAGGGCCTGGCTCATAGTTCTAATTAATTAACTTTATTAACTTGGAGCTGAAAGGAGGTGGCAACTTAAGGAAATAAAAAGCAGCGGACCTCGCCAGACTGGTTCCACATAACTGCTTTTTAACTGAAGGTAAAAGAGCAGTCATTTACTTACTGAACGTAATAAAGCAAAATAGATGCTAAGATAGACGGCGGAGCACAGGCTATTTACAGCTTATTCACAGAATATGCTAACTACAAAAAAAAAAGCCCCAACGTTTTTCATTTAGTGCAAGTAGCAAGTTTATTTTCTTGAATATAGAATTAAGAGTTAATTTGATGCCCCAAATGAGGTAAAATTGCAACATTTGCATAGGAAAACCTTCCTCGACACACTTTAGACCTTTGTTAAACATATTGATTGTCAGATCAAAGAAACAGCAATTTCAAGTTTGTTCACAGAAAAAAAAAAAATTTGTTACCTGGGAAGTTTCAAAATGGCAGTTCTATCCCAGAATCATAATCACCAAGGGAAAAATGCTCTCTCGGTTAAGTTTCGGCAGTGCTGTAATACCATATACCTCCACTTGATGCAAAAGCATGTGCGTTTTACAGGGTGCATGCATGCATTCCTAGTACATCATTTTTGGAAATGTGCTCAATGGCCTCCCAGTCTCCTGCAGGATCTCATTAACATGAATTCAACAATGATAATAACGAGCTTACATTCATTTCCTCACAGCTTTGTTCTATTCAGTTTTATGTTTCTGATGCCATGTTGATAGCATGAAGATCCCAGTGCATGAGAAACGTGGGCCCATACAAACAACATGCATGGGGTATGTATGTATATATCAAGAGTTGACATTGATGATTTGATGTTCATTAATGCTGAAAACAGAAAGGTAAAAATTACAGTGACTTAGAAAAATGGTACTTTCTTCAGGACACATTGCTGAACACATGGCCACCTACCTGTTTTCTAAAGCATTATGTATAATTTAACCACCAAATATAGAACACATGAATACCAGGAGACAAGAAAAGCATTAAAACCCATTACAGTCTTGAATAAGCCCAAACCTCACGTACATAGGAAAAGCACTGCAATCATGTTATTTAGCTTTATTTTTCTAATATATATCATAATTTAAACTATATAAAGTCACTTATATAAAAAGTAATTTTTTTTTCAAGTGATATAGCTTAGAGCATGGCTTTATATTTGGCTTAATCATTTTTTACCAGTTTAATTTATAAAGCTCGTAATCTTGCCAGCAGGGCTTCAACTTCGGGAACAGATTCGTTTTTAGAAACCGAGCCAAGAAGTTCCATTTCCTTTTTTCTGTAGCTTTCTACATTACAGGCTTCCTTCTTCTCAACTGCCTTGATCCTCCCTGTAGACGTATGAGTGTCTAGATTATAATTAAGCTCCTTGGCGACTGGAGTCCTCGTTGAGTTGCAATTGATATTGTAGTGTGAACGTGACCCTTCTGTCAACTGCACTTTCTGATTTTCTGCAGTAGGGAGGAAAGAAACAGAAAACTTATCACTGTGATAAGCAAGGACTGTGCACATTATGAAACATTAATTTAAAATAATTATGCTCAAGTCCTCTTAGATAAATTAAAATATTCAGAGAAAGGTAGATTGAAAATAAATACACAAGAGTTTAAGAATAAATGAAAATATAACTCAGCAACCCTTTCATTAGCACGCATGCTGATTTCCTTCTGGTCTTTGCTCAAATGCTATACGACTAGAGAGGCACTTCTAGGACCATCCAGCAGAAATAGCCCCGCCCCTTTCCATCACACGTTCACCCCTCACGTTTTCCTTCATAAAACTCCTAACCACCAGACACATCAACCTGTTTACTTGTCCACTGTCTGTCTTTTTACTAGAATGTAAGTTCCAAGACTGCAGGGATGTTGTTCTAAGTACTGCTTTAATGTCAGTGCCTCAAAATGGCCCTGGGGCAAAGTGGTGTTCAATCAATATGCACTGGGTAAAGAAATCATCTCCATGCTCTAGGACCCAAGACACGCATTTGTTGGAATGATAATGAGATTTTTTTTTAAGAAAAAAAAAAGTTTTTTTTTTTTAAGAAAAAAAGGAAAGTTTCGAATAGGTCTTTAAAAACTCAGTGATTTCCTTCAAAAGAACTATTGTATTTGGTAGGCAAATTAAAACATCCTAGCAAATCAAAATTATGTCATAATCTGTCAGATATACACACATATATTCATAGACATGTATACATAGGCACACATATATCCTTTTGTTGGTGACTGGCAGGGAGCCTGGCGTGCAAGGCTGGAAGGGGGACAGTTGCAATAGCTAATGACTTATGGCGCTGGCTGATTGACTTTCACAGGGAATGCTAGATTTTCTTTTAATTAACTGACTGGCCTATCCTATCATGCAATCTTATAAGGTATTTCTCCTAGGTCTCAAACTTTGAAGAAACAGACACCCTCAATATTCATGTAACCTTGAACGGGGCTTGAAAATGGCTTCAACAAACTTGACATGACATTTAAAGTTTTTTGGTTATTCGCTGAGAGATGTTCCATTATCCCAATAGTAATGACTTTGGAGCACAAGCAGTCACTCATGACAGTGTGTTTTATGTGAGTGCTGAAAATTCCAACCGAAAACAGCTTGTACATTAAAAGGTGGCTGCTGAAGATATTTACTGCACTGTCATTTCCTGACCAGGGGCTTCCAGTGATGGATGAGTATTTTACACACTTTCTTGGACAATCTCAACAAATTTTAGAAGTATGATCACCTTTTAGCTGTTGGAAGAAAATAAATACAGTTTTCCTATCACCTTCTCTATCAGGTGGGCAATTGTTACTCAAAAATCAAAACCTAACAGAGTACTGATTTTCTTAGAGCTGTTTGTAATGGACATATTGTGTTTGCAGGAAAGAGGACAGAGGACATAGTATCCCTGTAGTTCCCATGACCACACAAATTTATTTATTTTTTTCATAGTATCCACCCTCCTGCCCCCAGAATGTCTGAGAACTGCATTTGTAGCTAAAAGGAAGTCTTTCATCAGCTTACTCTTCCTTTCCCCCAGATGTTCCTATCTCTTCTTGTCATTGGATTTCTTGTAAACGATTCCATCATGATGATGTCACCAATGAAGTGGCTGCTATTCTGCTACTGGGCGACTCTAGCTCCAGTTTTGATGGCAAAGATGACATTAAATTCGTAAACTATGGATGTAAAATAAACACAGAATAAGTATTCTATACCTTCTCTGGCTATAATGTATGAAGCCCAATTCCATATATGGCAAAATGAAAAAGACCATGGGATTTTAAGGTGAATCCGAATTGAAATCCACATTTTTGCTTGGCTTTGACAAGTTATGACAAGTTAACCTTTCATGTCTCAGGTTCTAATAAACCACGTTAGAGAAGTTGTGAGAATTAATGCAAATAATGTGGGTGACACCAGCTTCAAGATACTTATTTCCCCCTCTATTAAAGCTTCTTAAGGGATGCATCTACCACCCAGGGCTGACCTTTCTGACTTTCTGGTGACTGTACGGGTGAGGCCTCAAATATCACTTTATTAACAGCTTGCATTTATATGGCATCTTTATTTATAAAGTATTTCTTTCACTTTAAACATTACCACCCTAATTTTATAGATTGAGAGGTAAAAGCAAAAGGAGGTTAAGTCATTTGCTTAGACTTAGCTACTGAGTAAATCAGTGGCAGAAGCCAAATGCTGTCTCTAGAGATACTAAGGCTGTCTTAAACAAATTTGAAAAGCTTTTTGCCAAGGAAAAGTGCTAAGTAATTCAAAGCTAAGTTTCATAATAATCATATCCTGTACTTATACCTCAAAATGCTTTTCTGTCACATTTAATTTTCTCAATCACTTTGTAAAGCAGATTGTAGACTCATGTAAACTACCTCAGTACAGTATGTCCAAGGTCATACATGTGCTCCATTTCTTTCTGAGTCTTACTGAAATCCATGACAATGAATTTCAAGGATGACCTTAATACTACTGCAATTCCCTTGTCCGTTCATTCTTCCATTCTCCTAGACAAATATTTCACACCTCCTCTGTTCTTATCAAATGTCCAACATATTCTCCTTTGCTGTCATTTAGCTCGTTCAGAGAAGCAATCGGAAGAAAACTCCCATGAGCTTCCACCTGCCCCCAGTATCTATCTACTCACTCCACGCACATATACTCCTAGCCTCCCTAGGGTATTCTGTGCCCCGCCCCCCAACCTCCCGAGGACAAACCTGCACAGTGAGCACCACACACTACTGTCATTTGTCTATTCAAGGACATCCTTCTGACAGCTGTGGCCTCTACTGGAAAGGTTTCCTTCCTCATGTGATCATTCCCCTCAGCATACAAGTATGTTGTCATAACCACAATCTTTAGGGAAAAAAAAAATATGTATTTGACTCCACATCCTCCATTTACTACCTCAATTGTTGACTGCCTTTATAGCAAAAACATCTCAGAAGAATTGCCCATTCTTCCCATCTTAGTTCTTCTCTTCCTATTTTTCTCTTGAACCCACTCCAATCATGCTTTTGACCCTTTACTCTTCTGAAACAGCTCTTGTCAAGGTCACTAATAAACTGTGTTGCTAACAGCAAGGACTGTCTATCCACTTGGATATTTTAGTCCTCCTTTACTCAACCTATACAAGATTCAAGGATGAAATGCCTAGCAGAGCCTGGGCTTTTCTTTAACTGTTTGCTCTTTGAACTTCTTTGGAGGCTTAGGTGGATAACACTGGGTGGGTCAACACAGGCAAGAGCATTTCTACCCTTTTCAGAGAACTCCAAATATTATTTTGTTCCTATAGCACGCCCATAGATAAGAGAAAAACCAAGCTGGCATTTAACTCCTCTGTGGTTTCAGGTGGAAAATCTTTTATGAGAAGCGACAGACAAGATGACACAAAACGGAAAGTGGCCATTCCTGAAACCACCAAAGAAATAAAAAAGAAAGTGCACAAGGGCTTCTTTAAGACTGAACTTAGAGCTCTTAGATAACAACTCTTCACTCCAACCCTCACATTTACCTCTCAGCACCTCAATAGTCTCCAGGTGGGGCTGCAGTTTCTTTCTTTTTACTTTGTTCCCAGTCATGGGAGTCCCAAACTGTGGAACTGTGAGAAAGTCTCAACTGAAACTGCAAAGCTGAGGAAGTCGAGAGGGAGGAGTCTCCCATCCCACTGCAACTAGTGACAATGTTTACAGGTGGAGGAAGCTCCCAAGTTGGACATGTTTATTATAATGTTGGGTTCAAAGCCAGGTGTCTTTTGCCATTACTATTATCTTAAAAGTTGGCTATTGGTGGCTTCATGTGGGCTGAACTGTAGATACAAATTCCACACAAAAACAGATACTTGGTTTCTAAATGGTTCACTTCAAACATTGGGGGATGGTTTTAAGTTGGAGAGAACTCTCTGTAGGTGTGTGCTCAGAATCATAAAATAAATTATTATTTGAAGCCAACGGACTCATAGCCTTTTCCTATGAAATTAGACCATTCCAAATACAAGGTGACATGCTTGGACTCTTCAAATGAAAGATAAGGCTGGGGTATTAAAAAAAAAAAAAGAAAAGTATTTTCTGTACCTGTCAACTCAAATCCTTACCAGTACACATTTTTAAATGGAAACTAAAATTATTAAGGCAAAGTGGAATCATTGCTTAACTCTCCAAAGAGAGAAGGCCTGTGCTATTATTTTATGAATCAAATCCAGGGCTTTATAAGATGTTACAGTTGATGTCTGTGAAGGGAAGTATGATATATCTAGGACTATGGCCAATACCCAGGGCCATTGGTGATTATGGTACAGATGGCAAGGACCAGCTGCTATTCTTAGTAGTAGGTCAGTAAGGGAATCTAATCCACATATCTTGTTTCTATGTGGAAATAAACTGAGAATACATGCTGTTTTTCCTTTAAGACAAAAAAAAAAAAACCAAAAAAAAAAACAAAAAACAAAAAAACAAAACAAAAACCCACCTCACTTATTTCAATTTAATTCCTCCTATGATTCTCACTCTAATAATTGATTCTGGAGTCCCACCACAGCTTTTTTTCCTAAAACTGAATAAAAAGTTGAAAACTGTTGGAAAGTTGAATGGCTCTTAAATACAGAGAACCCCCTGGACTTACACATGAGAATAAAAGCCTTGAACTAGATTTAGGGCTGGATCCCACAGGACCTTTGGCAGACTATAGATTTGGATGACAAAGCTAAACAAACAAAACCCCAAACAAAAAACACCCACTATCCTGAGCTCATTTTTTCATTGTTTTCGGAGTAACACAAAAGACAGGGAAAACTAGGAAAGTTGCTGACAAGAGAATAAACATAAATATATGCAACTGGGCCTCCAGATGAGGAAATCTTTCAGCCAACAGTTGTTATGCTGCTATGCTGAGGTGAGGCTGATGGCCCTTGGGGGAAAACCCTCTCAGCTGCAGGAAATATCAGTTATGGTTTAGAAAGAGGTATTATTCCCTTTAAGTCAGTATTGATCCCCCATCACATTGTGGTTCTAATGGGCACTGGCTTCTTAGAAGCGCCAACTCTCAGATGAAATATAAAATTGAGCTCCTGCCTTTTGTGGTCACTGGTGAGCCTGTGGCAGCTTTGACAGGAAGAAGAACACAAAACTCTGATGTCCTAAATTGACTGCCTCTGTTCTGTTTTCCTGAAGGTTGGTCTCTCTTCCCAGTTCTTTACCTTTTGCTCTTAACTATTACTTTGACCTACTAAGTAGCTGTTTGTTTCACCCCAGAAATGCCTTTACTTTGGTGAGAGAAAAAAAAAATAACCCATAAATATAATTTTTAAAGCACTACTGGGTGCACATGGTAGTAAAGTGTGTGGCAAATATATGTTTTTAATCTATGCAATAACTGAAGTTAGTGCTGGCCGCCAGCAGCCCGTATCCCTGTGGTTTTCCTTACTGTTGATTTACTGATGCTATAAATAATTGTCTTCCCTCAGTTTCATTTTGCTGTTATTTTACCTTTTGTATTGGAAATGTGTAAAAATGACAAAAAGAGCAAAAGGGCATTTTGTATAGTCAAAATCTTTTGGGAGTGCCAAGAGACTCTTATTGAAACCCATTACATAAAAATAAAAACAAAACAATTACTCCCTCATTTTAAAGAACAAAACAAAGAGAATGATAAAGGAGAGTTCTGAATAGAGGAGATAATTGACACATGTTAAAGAAATATGTACAAAATGGAGTCACTTGTGCTAAGCCCCATGACTTGGGCCGAGACATAACAACCTAAATGCAGTTTCAGCCTCACCCGGGAATGTAACTAAAGGTTACCAAGCAATCTGGAATTACTTGGCCAGGACTAGTGAGGTAATCTGTCCAATAGACCCTTTCTGTCCTCTTTCAAAGGAAGGTGACCTTGCCAGAAATAATAAAGCCTTTCCTCATCTCACCCCCTTTCAGCCTATAAAAGTCTTCCATCTCCTACAGCTCCTTAAAGCTCCTTACTATGTGCTAGATGGGATGCTGCCCATTTAGTAAATTTCTGAGTAAAGCCAGCTTGATCTTACAATTCACTCAGTTGAATTTTGTTTTCTAACAGAATTGGTGGCAAAAAAAAAGACCTGAAGTAGACTTTTTGGGGCTTTGGAAACAACCAGAAACACAGGAGTGGTACTCATGAACGTTTCTGAGTTTTTTCCTTGCCACTACTGAGGGCTGTGAGTTCCTCTTGGTTCTGACTTTAGCTCTTGCGTTGAGCTTCTGATCTAATTGGCTTTCCAGTCATCCGACGTTGAGAGCAGCTGGTAGTTCAGGCCACACTTCTTACTTAATTGGTAGAAACTCCCTCTCCCCTTGATTCTGTCTTAAAATCCACATAGGAACTGTCAGTGGGAGTTTGCACTTCCCCGATTATGTGGAGCCCCCAAGCCGCATTCATTGAAGTCTGCTGCTTTAGTACTTTCCCTGGTCCGATGTTCCATGGTGGGAAGTGGTATGGGCCACACAGGGCCTTTTCTTGTCCAGGCTACAGCAACATCTTTTGGTTACTGCTGGTGTGTTAAGGTGCACAGGTTTGTCTGTCTTGTATGTAGATAAAGGTTATTGCTAAAGGAATCTGTGAAGCAGTCACAAAATTGGCAGGGAAAAGTCTAGCATTTAAAAGCTGTTACCAGTTTTTGCCACCTAATCCAAAGACTCTCATGTTAGGATAAACTGGTCATGGGGGCAGGTCAGATTGACCCTAGGTCACTGGCCAACCTCAATTTCTGGGCAGTGAGGTATATGGCACACCCCACGCAACCCCTAAACCAGAGGTATATTAAATATTAGTTTGACTCCAAGTCAAGTTTGGCTCCAAGTATTAGTTTGCTAATTAAGTATCAGTTTGGCTCCAAGAGAACTAACGTTTTAGCTTTAAAATTTTTTTTTTTAAAAATGAGATCCTTAAAAAGTTGGTGTACCACCTTCCAGCACACTTGCTTATTTCATGTCTAAGAACTATGGTTACAGAACGTATAATACCTATAAAAATGGCAAAATCTTACTAAAGGCAACCAAGATAGTTCATTCAAAAAGTGCACTCAAAAGCAAAAGTTTCTGAATTAAACAGAACAGAGTACTTTCTAAAAGGCTTCAATATTCCAAATTGTTTCATTAAAAATTCTGTAGTAAAAAGCTCATGAAAATTTAGACACAAGGGACACCTGGGTGGCTTAGTGGTTGAGTGTCTGCCTTCAGCTCAGGGTGTGATCCTGGGTCGGGGGATCAAGTCCCACATCGGGCTCCCTGCATGGAGCCTGCTTCTCCCTCTGCCTGTGTCTCTGCCTCTCTCTCTCTCTCTCTCTCTCTCTCTGTGTGTGTGTCTCTCATGAATAAATGAATCTTAAAAAAAAAAAAAAAAAAGACGTAAGAGGTACCCGAAACAAAGGACGATAAAACCGACAGGACTCCTACTGTTCTCTACCTTCCATTACCTGAGTACTCACATTCTAACTCTGTCTGAACCACCCTTCCACTCTGCAGGGACTATTAGACAGTTAGCTTTACAAGAAAACCACCCAAAGTTATGAGTGATCCTTCTCAGGTATCTCTCCTCCTTGGTAAAAAAACTGAAATAGGTTAGAAATTAGAGAATTTTCCTAAAGGGAGGATCCCCAAAATTATTCTGAAGATTTTAGTCATTATTGAGGACTATGACCCTAATTTGTCAGATCCTTATCAGCTTGTACAAATGATGGTGGGACCTGGTGAAGCCCAAGAATATATGTGGAGGCAAAATGGCAAAACACGGAGGATGATTTTTGAGATGCCTGATTTCCAGTGTGGCCCCCTCATGGACCAGTAAAAGCACACAAAATAACTCATTTTTTACAAACCATTTATAGAACTGGTCTGTTATTCAAACACACAAACAAAAGATAAATCTGTGGCCAACTTTAAAGCTTATCTGGAAGCTGTCTTACAGCATTCTGAGTTCCACACAATAAACATCATCCAACCTGCTCTTGCTGCCCTAGTAGTAAATGCATTATCTCCTGAATGGATTGGTAAAAAGGTGGAACATAGAATGGGAGATCACCAGTGTCTGAACTTGGAACCAACACAGCTTAAAACTGTGTGAGGTCTTAGGAACACAAATGCAAACAAAAGTCTGCCAGTGAGAGTGGATCTGTACAACAGATCCAAGAACGTGCACTTGAGATAAACCCTGGCTGTCCACATCACACCCTCTAACGTACCCACCATTAGAATGATAGCCCAAAGGTTGATGTTTCATTGGTAATCACCTGGGACTCTGGAAAAAGAAGTGTACTTTTAAAGGTCCTATGCAAATTCTTAACATCAACTCAAAAGAAGCAGCTTTTAGGTCGGAAGCTGATAATTGGAGTCTGATGGGAACATTTTTGAGGCTTTTTCTCCTTAGCTAAAATTAAAATGTACCCAGAAGGCAAGAAAAACTTTCTAGCAGATCCACTTCATAAAAGGATTTATGGGTGGATCAGTCTACAATGTCATTTAAGTAGCAACCCAGTTCCTTGAGGAATTAAAAACAACTGTCCCTAACTTATAAATCTTTATAAAACCAGAAAAATAGCTCCAGAAAAAAATTTTAAACCCACCCACTCCTTCAATCATTCCCCAGACCTCCTCTATTTATCTTGAAAGGCTTGTAAATCTTATAAAAATTTTAGTCCTAGGAAACAAAAGTCAGGCACAGGGGAAGGGACTTGCATTCTTTTCCTGTGCCTTTGAAATGTAAATGTTCCACTTGATTCCTCCAGGAATTCTTACCGAGGTCATCTCTTTAAAATACTAACTTTAGGAATAAGAATGGCTACAGATCCTGGAGGTAGGAAGACCGAACTCACCTCCTCCAGAAGCACACCAAATCTACACCTCTTTATAGAACAATTCCACCTGAAGAACTGAGGGCTGACAGCTTCTGCACAACATAAGAGACCAGAAAGAGATGGAGACAAAGGGACCTGTGCAGATTCATCTGCTCTGGGGAAAAAAAAGAAAAGAAAAGAAAAAAAGAAAAGAAAAGAAAAGAAAAGAAAAGAAAAGAAAAGAAAAGAAAAGAAAAGAAAAAAAAACAAGCTGCAGTTTAAAAAGGTAACTAGAATATAATGGAATCAGCCCTAGAGAACTGCCAAATGGTAGCAGAGCTGCTGGAACTCTCTCAGGTCGGAGAAGCTATCAAGTGCCACTGTTTATCTTCTTCCTTCTCCTTGATAGTGCAGATAGGAGCGGGGTCCAGGCTCAGTAACCATACTGCCATCTTACGGAGCCCTGGGTACCCCGGCCATATCAACCCCAAATGGCATGGCTTAAAAAGCCACTAGAATATAAAGGATCTAGCCCTAGAACTTGGCCAAACAGCAGGAGAGCTCTCTAGATCAAAAGGGCTGTGAAGTGGTTTGGTTTTCATTTCTCCTCCACTTTGACAGTGTGGACAGAAGCAGAGTTCAGGCACCCTAGCTGGCCTACCACCTCAGTGAACCCTGGGTCCCATGGTCCACACTAGCCCCAGCCATCCCACCAAGGCACACACTAGGAAACCCCTGCTCAGCACTTGCTATAGCTTTAGCCCTCTCGCCAAGGTGACACAGGTAAAAAATACCCTGAAACATTCCAGGCTCATACTCTAGTTCCAGATAATGTGCCTTGGCACCCTCAGTACAGAGCACCTTGGGATGTCCTGGCTTGTGCACTCCTGGGCTCTGGGACATTGTGGCTTGCACCCTTTCAACTTCAGCTGTCCTGCCAGGGTACCCTCTGTGGAGAGAGCCCTGAGACTGCACTGGCATGCTCACTTCAGTTATGGTCATCCTACTAGGGCAGCCTCAGCAGAGTGCCCCAGGACCCCCAGCCCACGGCAGCCCAAGCTCCAATCAGCCAAAGTCAGCAGATAAACATAGTCTACACAGGGGATGACTGCACACAAGATCATTTCTTCAAGTTTAGAAGTAACTGTCTGCCTAATTCATAAAAATAAACACAGAAAGTCATGCAAAATGAGTAGACAGAGGAATATGTCCAAACAAAAAAACCACGACAAAACATAAGACAAAATAAACAACATGGAAATAAGCATCTATCTGGTAAAGAGTTCAACATAAAGAATGATCATAGGGACGCCTGAGTGGCTCAATGGTTGAGCATCTGCCTTTGGCTCAGGGAGTGAACCTGGGGTCCTGAGATCGAGTCCCACATCAGGCTCCCTGTATGGAGCCTGCTTCTCCCTCTGCCTATGTCTCTGCCTCTCTTTCTGTGTCTTTCATGAATAAATAAAATAAAATCTTAAAAAGAAAAGAAAAGAAGAGAAAAGAAAAGGGGCAGTCCAGGTGGCTCAGCGGTTTAGCACTGCCTTCAGCCCAGGGCCTGATCCTGGAGACCCAGGATCGAGTCCCATGTCGGGCTCCCTGCATGGAGCCTATTTCTTCCTCTGCCTGTATCTCTGCCAGTCTCTCTCTCTCTCTCTGTCTCTCATGAATAAATAAATAAAATCATAAAAAAAGAATGATCATAAAGATGGTCACCAGACTTGAGAAAAGAGGAATGAATTCAGAGAAAACTTCAACAAAGTAGTGGGATTCATAAAAAAAGAGCCAATCAGAGACAGAACATACAATGAATAAAATAAAAAATACAGATGAAAGAATCAACAGTGGATTGGAGGATGTGGAAGAATGATCAGCAAGCCTTAAGACAGGGTAATGGAAAGCACCCAAGCTGAATAGCAAAAAAAAAAAAAAAAAAATTTTAAAATGAGGATTAAAAAAAATGAGGATAGGTTAAGGGATCTAGATCAAGTGAACAAATACATTAGAGGGGTCCCAAGAGGTGAAGAGTAAGAGGGGTAGAAAACTTTTTTGAAGAAATAATTGCTGAAAACTTCCATAGCACAGGGAAGGAAACAGATACCCATGTTCAGGAATCAGAATTCCAAACAAGGTGAACCCAAGGAGGTCCATACTACAACACATAATTAATATGTTAAAGCTTAAATGTACAGAATTTTAAAAGCAGCAAGAGAGAAGCAACTAGTTATGTACAAGGGAAACCCAATAAAACTATCAGCTGATTTTTCAGCAGAAATTTTGTAGGCCAGAAGAGAGTGGCATAATATATTCCAAGTGTTGAAAGGGGAAAAAAAAACCCCTATATCCAAGAATATCTGTATGGCAAGGTTCAGAATTAATTAATTCAGAATTAAAGGAGAGATAAAGAGTTTCCCAGGCAAATGTTAAAGAAGGCCATCAACACAAAAGCAGCCTTACAAGAAATATTAAAAGGGCTTCTTTAAATGTAAAACAAAAGGTCATAACTAGAAGAAAATTATGAAAGGAAAAAAAATTTGTGAGTAAAAGTAAATATACAGAAGAAATAGTACAGCAGTCACTTATAAAACTAGCATAAATATTCAAAGACAAAGGCAATAATACTAATTATATGTAAACAACTGGTAAAAGGAACTTGCAGAATAAAAATATGTAAAACATGACAACATATACATAAAACATGGAAGCAGGGAGTAAAAATGAAGTTCTTTTAGAATGTGTCCAAACTTAAATAGCCATCAACTAAATGTAGACTGCTATACACTTAGGATGTTACACATAAACCTTATGATAACCACAAACCAAAAACCTGTAATAGATATACACAAAATAAAAAGGAATCCAAGCATTACATTACAGAGTCATCAATCACAAGGAAAGAGAGTAAGAAAAAAGAGAAGTACAAAAACAACCAGAAAATAACTAACAAAATGGCAATAAATATATACCTGCCAAATTACTTATAAATGGTCTAAATGTTCCAATAAAAATACATAGCATGGTGGAATGGAAAACACCAAGACTCATTTATGTACTGTCTACAAAAGGTTCACTTCAGGCCTGAAGACACATATAGATAAAGTGAAGGTGAGTTAGGGACAAATGGGGCTAGGCAGGGCTAGATAGGGGGCCATGGAAGCAGGTTCACAAAAATCCCAAAAATACTGAGGTGGAAGAAACCAGAGATAAGGGAACAAGCCAGACCACCCTGCCCTAAGTATAGGCTGGGAGGGTGTCTTGTTATAACAGCTACTTGTAACCAACAAAAAATCATCAGTCTCTAAAAAGGAAGTAAGCCATTACAGATGTTATCACTAGTCCTTACTTGATGGTGATATCATCCACCATGGTGGATATGTTAAAAGGATTTAGGTTTGGGAAGCCTGGATGGCTCAGAGGTTGAGCATCTGCCTTTGGCTCAGGGCATGATCTCAGAGTCCCAGGATGGAGTCTCATATCGGGCTCTCTGCATGGAGCCTGCTTCTCCCTCTATCTATGTCTCTGCCAATCTCTCTCTGTGTGTCTCTCATGAATAAAAAAATAAAATCTTGAAAAAAAAAGGATTTAAGTTCTCTGATTGGGCTCTCAATAAAAGACCAACCCTACAAGCCCTCAGTGGCAACCCTGTCGGGACCCCTCTCATTCCTGAGAGCTTTCTCTGTGTCTTTACCTAATAAATTTCCATCTCTTTACTCACTTTCCTGTGTCTGTGAGATTCATTCTTTGACTCTGTGAGTCAAGAACCAAGCTCTCCCATATCAAAGGGATGGAAAAATACATTTCATGCAGATGGACTCAGGGGGAAAAAAAGTTAGGGTAGTAATACTTAGAAAAAAATGGACTTTAATAAAACAAAGACTACAACAAGAGACAAAAAAAAGAGGGGCATTGTACAATGATATAGAGATCCATCTAACAAGAGGATATAACAATTGCTTACCTATCTATGCGTCCAACATTGGAGAATCTAAATACATAAAGCAAATTTTAATAGAAATAAAGGGAGAAATTGACAGTACAATAATACTAGGGACCTTTAACACCCCACTTACATGAATGGAGAAATCATCCAGGCAGAAAAATCAAGGCACATGGAACATTCTCCAGGATAGATCACATGTTAGGCCACAAAACAAGACTCAATATAATTCAAGAAGATTGAAACCCAAATTAAGTCTTTTCCAACCACAGTGGTAGGAAACCAGTAATCAATTAGAAGAAAAAAACAAACAAACAAACAAAAAACACAAAAAACAAAACTGGGAAAAACATGGCAGGCTAAACAGTATGCTAATAAATAACCTAAGAGTCAATGAAAAAAAGCATAAAGGAAATAAAAATAATAGAGGCCAATAAAAATGAAAACACAATGCTTTAAAATCTTTAAGACACAGCAGGAACAGTTCTAGGAGGGAAATATAAACAGACCTACCTCAAAAAAAACAAGAAAAAGCTCAAATAAACAATCTAACTTTGCACCTAAAGGAACTAGAAAAAGAATAAACAATGCAGAAGAAGCATTTAACAACATTCAGTATCTGTTTATGATAAAAAAACTTTCAACAAGGTGGGATTAGGGTGAACATACCTTAACATAATAAAGACCATATATGACAAACACACAGCTAATATCCTACTCACTGGTGAGAAACTGAGGGCTTTTCCTCTAAGATCAGGAATGAGACAGAATGTCCACTCTCACTATTTTTATTGGTGGAAATAAAAGTTCTAGCCACAACAATCAGACAAGAAAAATAAATAAAATGATCCAAATTCATAAGGAAAAAGTAAAATTGTTACTATTTGTAGATGACATGGTACTATACATAGAAAACTCTAAAGACTCCAACCAAAAACTATTAGAATAAATCCAGTAAAGTTGCAGAAAACTTAATATACAGAAATCTGTTGTTTGTATACATTAATAATAGAGTAGCAGAAAAAGAAATTAAGAAAACAATTCCACTTACAATTGCACTGAAAATGAAATACATAGGAAAAAAACTAAGGAGGTGAGAGACTGGTACTCTGAATACTATAAAACACTGATGAAAAAAACTGAAGATAGGGTGCCTGGGTGGCTCAGTTGGTTAAGGGCTCAACTCTTGGTTTCAGTTTAGGTCAAGATCTCAGGATCCTGAGACCGAGTCCCACGTAGGGCTCCCTCCTCAGCAGGGAGTCTACTTTCCCCCTTTCTTTCTGGCCTTCCCCTGCACATGCTTTTGCTCTCTAAAATAAATCAATCTTAAAAAAAAAAAAAAGGAAAGTGATGCAAATTGGAAGACATAGCATGCTCATGGATTGGAAGATTTATTGTTAAAATATCCATATTTCTTAAAGCAGTCTACATATTCAAAGTAATCCCTATCAAAATGCCAATAGGATTTTTCACAGAACTAGAACAAATCATCTTAAAATCTGTATAGCCCCACCAAAGACCCCAAATAGTCAAAGCAATGTTAAGAAGAGCAAAGCTGGAGGTACCACAATCCTAGACTTCAAGATATACTACAAAGCTATAATAATCAAAATAGTATGACACTGGCTAGAAATAGGCAAAGATCAATGGAACAGAAGAGAAGCCCACAAATAAACCCATGCATATATGGTAAATTAATCCATGACAAAAGAGGTAAGAATATAGGGTGTGGGAAAGACAGTCTCTTCAGTAAATGGTGTTGAGAAAACTGAAAAGCTACATGCAAAAGAATGAAACTGGATCACTTTCTTACTTCATACACAAAAATAAACTAAGAATAAATTAAAGACCTAAATGTGAGACCTGAAATCATAACACTCCCAGAAAAAAACATAGCAGTAATCTTTTGGATATCACCCTTAGCAACATTTAGCTAAATATGTCTCCTCAGGCAAGGGAAACAAAAGCAAAAATAAACTATTGGGACTAAACCAAAATAAGCTTTTGCACAGCAAAGAAACTGTCAATAAAATGGCAAGGCAATCTACTGACTAGGTGAAGATACTGGTAAATATATATCCAATAAGAGGTTAATATCCAAAATATATAGAACTTTCACAACTCAATACCAAAACCCCCAAATACCCTGATTATTAATTGGTAGAGGATCTGAATACACATTTTTTTTTGAAAGAAAATATACAGATGGCCAACAGATATATTCACCATCATTATTTATCAGGAAAATGCAAGCCAAAACACCCAGATATCACCTCATTCCAAAACCAAGAAATAACAAGTATTGGCATGGACGTGCACTGTTGGGGAGAATATAAATTGGTATAGCCACAGTAGAAAACAATGTGGATTTTCTTCAAAAAATTAAAATCAGAAATAGCACATAACCTGGTAATCTCACTATGGGAGAAAACAAAAATACTAACTCAAAAAGATCTATGCATCCCTTTGTTTATTGCAGCATTATATGCAATAGCCAAGATATGGAAGCAACCTAAATGTCCACTGATAGAAGAATAGATAAAGGAGCTGTGGTTTATATGTGCAGTAGAATATTACTCAGTCATTAAAAAAAAAAAAAAGGAGAGATCTTGACATTTGAAACAACACAGATGGATTTGGAGGGTATTACGCTAAGTGAAATGAGTCGGAGAAAGACAAATATATGATTTTACTAATCTGTAGAATCTAGAAAACAAATGAATGAACAAACAAACAAAAAAGTATTAAAAGACTCATAAATACAGAGAACAAACTGAGAGTTGCCAGAGGGGAGGGGTAGATGGGCAAAATGGGTGAAGAGGAGTGGAAGGTACAGGCTTCCAGTTACAGAATGAATAGGTCACAGGGATAAAAGGCACAGCATAGGGAATATATAGTTAATGGTATTATAATAGTGTTGTAGGATGACAGATGGTAGATAACTTATGATGAGCACAGGATAACCTAGAGAGTTGTCAAATCACTGTTGAACAGCTAAAACTAATGTCGGATTGTATGTCAACTATTCTTCAATAAAAATAACATACCAATTTCAAGGAGGAAATTATCAGAAAAAAATAAAAACAAAAGGGGACAGGGCTATTCTAAAACTTAGGCAAATGAAAAACTTTATATCTTTCCCACAAATATTAATAAAAGGCTTTTGCCATCTAAGCAGGTGACATCAAATTATTCTATCTGCCAGAAACGTAATTTGGATTCGACCTTTTTTGTAACTAATGGTTGTAAGTGGAAGGTAGAGGTCTCTGTGTTTGTCTTTGTTTGTTTCCTTATAAATGTGCTATAGGGCTGTGGTATTTTCTACCTCTGGATAGTATTACTAAAATTAATTTGTAAAAGAGCTCTATGTAATTGGCTTGAAGAGAATTAAGCACTTAAGTGCATTAAGGACTCCTAAAACTCCCAGAAATATAATAGAAACTAATCCAAATGCTTTTAAAGTTCATGTGATCTGAGATAATCTTTGGTAAATAGAAGTTAGTTGAAATTTGTTGGATTAATTAAAATAGATATGTCTTCAGAATTACCAGCATTAAAATTAATGTAGATGTATAACTTTATTCTACTTGGGTTTATTAGTCAAACTGGGTCATATTATCTCCGTTAGAAAATTTGTCAGCAAGAAAGAACAAGGGATGATGGTTGAGTTTGTCTCTGGAGGTTTTTGTGGGTAATTTAAACATCATTTTTGAGAACAGTGATTTAAATAGATATAAAAGGGGAAAAAAGGTTTTAGGTCAACTTTTCAATAGTGTCCCCAAATCTTTTTGGTAGCCTGAAACCTTAAGGTTTTCCTAAGTTAATTTAAATGATGGATAGGCATTAGACATTGACATTTTTTTCCAAAGAAGATTAAATACTGAAACAAATACTGAACACAGGTCTACTTGCTTTTGGCTTCCTTTCACAGAGGAACTAAAGATATTTGGGTCTATTAGTAAACATGTTTTGTGCCACACTGAAGAAAGCATATGTTTCTACAAATTAATTTTTTTTTTATAATTTGTTAAGCCACGGAATGCTCATGTAAAAGTTCACAATTGCTTACTTCTTTATTTTCACTAAAAATTGCAGTTTTTAGTGTTAAAAATACCAATATATGTAATTAAAGCTGCTAGAAATAATAAGGGAAACATCTCCATATGTAAGAAAAATAGGATGTGTGTTTTCAGTAAAAGAAGGTCTGGAAAATGAAGATGTATTTTTGCTAAAGAAAAAGTAATTTTGTCCTAAAGTGAGACTAGTTATTTTGGAATGGGAAAGAGTAAAAAAATTGGACTAAATTGTAAAAGGTTTGAATCTTAGGAAAAAGGAATCTTGGGAAAGGGATTTTATGACAGTCAGCTGGCTAAGATTTGTACAATTTGAAGTTTTAATATCAAAAGTACACTGGTGCAAAATTATAACTGGCTTTCTGCTAAAAGGACAGTTTTCCTGAACTTTGAGTCTGCTTTTGGTAACGGATTGTGAAAATTTCTTTATCTTTTAAGAAATCTGCATTAGAAGCAAAGATTTTATATCTTAAAATAATTTATTGTGTGTGCTTCATGATAAACTATATCTTTGGGTCTTTGATTTCTTTTCTTTTTTTTTTTTTTTAAGATTTTATTTATTTATTCATGAGAGACACAGAGAGGCAGAGACACAGGCAGAGGGAGAAGCAGGCTCCATTCAGGGAGCCCAATATGGGACTCAATCATGGGACTTCAGGATCACATTCTGAGCCGAAGGCAGATGCTCAACCGCTGAGCCACCCAGGCGTCCCAGGTCTTTGATTTCCTAAGAAAAACTGAGTCTTCTAAATTCCTAAAGTCTTCTAAGTTCCTATGTCCTGCTACAATATTATCATAATTCCAGTTATCATTTTAAAACGTGTCAGAGAAATAACCAGATTTCCTTGTCAATTTCACTATAATCAACTCTCATCACATCTTTAACAACGGGAATTTTTAAAGTATTTTGTCATTTGCAGACAGTTATTGTTTTACTCAGATGCTTTTGCAAAAGTGTTCCTGAAAAAGTGCTTCGTCTTCAAGGAGATTCATATAAAGCATTTGACAAGTACAGGTTTCTGATAACTTTAAGATCATAAAAATTGAGCTGGGTAAGAATTTTCAGGACATAAAAATCAGATTCAAGCAGAACAAGTAATTAATACATAGGACTGAATGAACTAAAGGAAGATAATTCTAACTCTTTATGATGTTTTGTTTGAAACATTGCTGGTTCTATCATGTTTTGCTATTTTCAAATTTAAGGAAATCTTTTCTTAAGTGACCTATGACAGCAATTTATTAAAGTGTACCTTTTTTTAAAAAAATTATTTATTTGCGAGAGAGAACGAGAGAGTGCACAAGCTGTGGGGAGGGAGAGGGAGAAACTCTGAAGCACTCTGTGGTGGGCTTGGAGCCTGACCCTAAGATCACGACCTGAGCCAAAATCAAGAGTCAGACACTTAACTGAATTTGGAAACTCTTGAATATTTTTTACATGGCAATATAACTGCTTATCTGCATAAATGCAGTAAGAATCTGTTCTCCTCCTAACAGGATACAACTGGAAACATTGGCTATACTGGCAGGGCTTTGACTGGAATGCCATATTTAAAAGAAATGTGGGTAGACTGAGATATGACTAGACAGCTTTGAGGAAATACCTGGAAAGATCAACCTGGTATCTTGCTTTGAGGATTCCTGGCACTACCTTACCAGGTCAATAAGAATGGTCACTGCCTAGCAGGCCCAGGAACCTTGGGATATTTGCAGGGAGCTTGAGAAGAGCGGAATTCACTCAAACCACAGATTTTGTAGGTAAAATCTAATAGCTTTTAAGAGGTCTATCTGAGATTCCTTCTGAAAAGTTCCATCAAAGCAGTCCTAAAAAAAAAAACAAAACAAAAAACAAAAAAACAAAAAAAAAAAACCCAACTTATATGGCCAATCACTATCCTTCCACCCTTTTGATTTGGAATAATTGAGAACAAAGACTGTCCTTGAATCTCTTTGGAAAGGCTTACACTAGATCCCCTTCACTCCCTAGATGGCAGCCGAACTCCAGGGACTTGAACTTCACAGCCAGGGCAGGCTCCACCTGGCATGTGGTCCTGTGCAGATGCTGGAGACCTCTGAATCAACTTGATGAGGAAGAGCAGTAGCCCACATCAAGGTCAGCCTGCTTCTTCCAAAGATGCTACATCAATACTTCCTACTTTAAACAGAAAATGCTGTCTTCTTTTCTTTCCTTTACTCTGGCAATGGCCTTGAAAGATAACTATCACCCACACCTCCCGGGCCATTGCTAAGAAGGAGTAACTTTTCAGACTGCTGGATTTGTTCTCAAAAACTCCAATCTGTTCATGATGCTAGAACATATTAAATACATTTTGTGCCCCTACAGAATTTATATTTGACTGTTGGGATTCTCATTCTCCCTGGGCGTTAGGAATGCTTAGGTGGCTGACACATACTGGGCAATGCCTCTGAGGTTTTGAACTGCCTCCTAACCGTTCATAAACAGAGTAGGACATCTCATTGCTCAACTCCCCTGAATTTACAATGTCAAGTTAGAAAAGACCTATCAGGAAGAGTTCATGACTAGGTATTTGCTTGCTTGGACAGGTCCCCTACTTTCCTGGTTAGGAGTGAATTTAAATGAGGCTATGATCTGGAACTCCTCCTTAATTCTTGACAAGTACTGCAGAATCTGCTGCTAAAGCAATAAAGTCTTAGACTCCTTGGTCTAGATCTGGATTCTGGGATAGTTCCTGATTATCTTCAAAGAAGGAGGTATCTGTGCTGTGGCCATCACGCTACACTTTGATTAACCCTTCTGGGGAAGTTGAAACTCAGTTATATAAGATCATTGAGCAAGCCATGTGGCTTAAAAAGGTGACTCCTCAATAGACCCTTTCTTTCTTTTTTTTTTTTTTTAAGATTTTATTTATTTATTCATGAGACACACACACACACACACACAGAGAGAGAGAGAGAGAGAGAGAGAGAGAGAGGCAGAGACACAGGCAAAGGGAGAAGTAGCTCCATGCAGGAAGCCTGATGCAGGACTCGATCCCAGGACTCCAGGATCATGCCCTGGGCCAAAGGCTGATCTCAACCGCTGAGTCACTCAGGTGTCCCAAGAGACTCTTTCTTTAACTTATTTGATTTTGACTGTTTTGGGTCTTGGGGATCAGGCTCTCAAGTACATTCCAGACATTGGGAATTATCCTACTTAAAATAATTATTGCAATCTCCCTGGAGTGCTCTTTTCTCTCAAAAGCTTTCAATGTACCTTCCCAGCTACCTACTATCAACCAAATGATCCACTTAAGACAAGAATGTCAGAAGAGGAACAAAGAAAACTTAAAAAACTTAAAAAAATTGTGAATCTGAAGTTGTGGCCTGTGAATATCACAAAGATTAAGCAAAACCCATCAGGACCTGTGAATACCACACAGAAGATCAACAAAAGTTGTGAGAACTACAGAGAGGTAGCAGAGAGTGGTACTAAATGCTTTATATTTTGATTGCACTTAAGCAGGATCATCCAGAGCAAGGGGCAAGAAAGAATTTTTGAGAAGTTTTATGGTGCAAAAGAGTGCTTTTATTATATCAGAGGGGCAGGACCCATGGGCAGAAAGAGCTGCATTTGTGATTGTGAGGAGCAACTGATTATATATTTTTAAGTTTGGGGGGAGGTAGAGATAACAAAAGCCTCTAAAGGGATTTTCAGATTTCTGTATGTTAAAGAACACCTATAGGATCCTGGATGTCTGGCTATTGTCAAGATAAAGTTGCTTTTAGTCTCTAGAAAAGCATTAACAGTGAGGCAGCTGAGAGTCCCTTGAGGAATGTCACACCCTGCAGGTGTTAGGTATTTATCAATGGACTACAAGTTGTAAGGAAATTTAATTTTATCTACATTTCTCTCGCCTGAGAAGTCTAATCTACATTTCTCTAGCTGAAAGTCTAATCAACTATTAAAAAAGGAAACAAAAGGTCCAAAATGGAGTCACTTGTGGTGGGTGAGTCCCAAGTCAGCAAACCAAAACTTAATACCTAACCTAATAGCAGTCTTAGCCTCACCCAGGAATGTAACCATTAACCAATCAATCTGGAATTATCTGGTCAGCACTAGTGAGGTGGTTTGCCCAATAGACCACTTTTTGTCCCCTTTCAAAGGAAGGTGATTTTGCCTAAAACAATATATGGCTTGTCTCTCCCCCTTTCTGACTGTTTTGTATAGCTCATCGAAGCTCCTTTCTGTGTGCTACATGAGATGTTGCCTGATTTATAAATTGCTGAATAAAGCCAGTTTTATCTTCAAATTTACTTGGTTGAACTGTTCAACATAATTTAACTATAGCTTTTTTTTTTTTTTTTTTGCTTTTCAGAAACCCATCATATACATACTTCTATTCAGCCTTATATCATTGCCCTTTAAATAAAAATTCAAGACAGCACTTCCATTTTATAATTTCCGATAGTGGGCCTTCTTAATTGCTCATAAGACTGGAAGGAACTCAAGATGCTGCAGGATCCTGACTACAGGGTGTTCAGGTTAAGTCCAGCTTCTTTTTTTCTGTAGTGAAGTAAGGTGAAACCTTCCATTCAATTCCCTATCCTTCTGATATATAATCTGTTTGTAATATATTTCTTGAGTTGAATGTCCCTCTTTATATTTGCTTCCCTTTTTCCCACATCTCTATTCAATTCTTAGCAAATTTTAATTTGTTTTTTATCTATATCTCTTTATTGATATCTAAGTACCTCAAAATTCTTAAACTCAATGGAATTTGCAACACATTTGAATATGTATAATAAAGAATTTGGGGGCCTCTGAGGGGCTCCGTCATTTAAGTGGCTGCCTCTTGATTTTGGCTCAGGTCATGATCTTGGGGTCTGGGATCAAGCCCATCTTTGGGCTCTGTGCTCATTGGGGAATCTGCTTCAGGATTCTCTTTCCCTCCACTCCCCCTCCCACTTGCTCGCTCTCTCAAATAAAAAAAAAACCTTAAAAATTTTTTTGGTTTGTCTTTATCCAGGTTCCTGAGAGGTAGCCTCTAAACCTTTGGGATTTCCAGTGTGATAGGAGTCTCTTTGCTATTCATGGTAGGCCCCTAGGCATAAACTGGTAATTGTGATTCAGGGTGGGGGGTGGCTACATCAAAAAGACCAATCATATGATTAGAATGTTAGGGTTTTGAGTTAAGTGATATAAACTTGATCTTCTAGGAGAGGAGGAGGGTATAGACGGAGTTCAATCATGTGGCCAATGATTCAGTCAATTATACCTAAGTAATGAAGCCTCAATACAAAGTCTAGACACTGATGCAGAGTTTCCCTGGTTGTCAATATGATGTGTATTTTCACACACTGATGTCTTGGGGAGAAATAATATATGAGTGAGGACAATAGAAGCTTCATGTTTGGCACCCTTATGGAACTCACTCAATGTGTGGTCTTTTTTTGGCTGGTTCTGACTTGTGTCTTTTTTTTTTTTTTTTTTACTATAATAAAGCTGTAATAGTAAGCTGAGCTGAATAGTAAGCTCCTGAATTCTAGGACTCATTGCAGTGAATTATTGAACCAGAGGGTGTAGTGAAAACCCCTGAATTTATAGCCAGCTAGTCAGAAGTGAGGGTGGCCTGGGGACCCCCAAACTTGCAGCTGGTATCTGAAGTGAGGGCAGTTTTTCAGAGAACTGTGATCTGTAAAGTTTGGACCAACTCTGGGTAGTTGGTATCATAAGTCATTATAGAATGTTATTCATAACTTTTAATAACATATACACTGATAATATCAAAATCATCATGATACCTTGATATATGGTTATTCTGTAGTTCTCAAACATTTTCCCTATACTTTACTCATTTGATTTTTGTAACACTTCCATGAGAGAAGTGATATATTTACCTTGTTTTACATAAAGCTGAAGCAGACATAACTTTAAGGCAGAGCCAGAGACAAAACTCTAGTCTTCAGACCACTTGCTAGAATGTTCTCTCATGGTAATGCCCTTTATCATGCTTATTCTCCCACAGTTTGATGATTACTCTTAATCTTCTTTGGTAGCTTCTTCCATCTTCCCAGTCCCTCCCAAACACAACGCTATGCCTTCCCCATGTGGCCATTTCTCATGGTTAGATACTCAGCCCACTTTTCTGTCCATTCCACTTTCCCTTCACCAGGATCTCACAGCTCCAACTACCTCTGCTAATAAGACTCTCACATCTGCATCTGCAGCCCTAATGGCAGAGCCTCACCCCTGTGTTCATCTTAGGTTCCTGAAGCATTTCTGCTTTAGATGCTTTATCATTACTTCAAACGACACATTTCCAAACCAAACTTCTGTCCAAAGCAGCTTCCACTTCATACTAGCATATTAAAACCAACCATAGCATCTGCTTGCCAGTCCTATTTGTGCCTGACAGCAGTCTCATGCTACTATGCACGTGTGGTCACATTGTGAGGCTTATTAACAACTATTAAGAAAATATTTCTCAAGTATGCAATTGCCTGTCAGACAATACCAAATAGTAAATAACTTGATCAGTTGTTCTAGTGTTTCATGAGGAAGAGGTGGAGAAATAATATAATAATAATAATATAATAATATTATTATAAATAATAACCAATAATAAGGGATATGGTTTGATATTATAGTTATCGAATACATACAAATATCTGATAAACCCTTTATATGTTATTTAAACATTTTTGCAACAACTCTAAAAGATAGGTATTAACAACCTGGTCTTATAATTGAGGAAACCGAGGTTTTAAGAAGTCCATAAACTGTGAAGTCCCCAGAGACTCTGCTGTTTGTCTCTGGCAAGCTCAGTTGTAATCTTATACCCCTATGGCTCTGGGGTGCATGATTAGACCATAGAAAATAGACCCACTGCGATATAAAGAACATCTTCACTACAATGAAAACTTGAGGAAAGGCTGATTTCCAGTGCTCATGACTTGGAAGCTATCTGAGAAAATAACCAGCTAAAGAAATACTATGGGACCTAAACATTTTCCTGAGGCCTTCTCTTTTCTTTCTTTTCTCTCTTTCTCGATTTTATTTATTTATTTATTAACGAGAGAGAGAGAGAGAGAGAGAGAGAGAGAGAGAGAGAGAGGCAGAGACATAAGCAGAAGGAGAAGCAGGCTCTCTGCGGGGAACCTGATGCAGGACTCTATCCCAGGACACTGGGATCATGACCTGAGCTAAAGGCAGAGGTTCAACCACTGAGCCACCCAGTTGCCCCTGAAGCTATTTGTAAGGAGTTTCTTACAGTGTGTTTTCAAGTATTTTCCTTTACTTCTTATCTTTCCTAATTCAACACCTTTAGATATTTTCAATGTACACATGTTCCTTCTGAACAAGTAATTTATACTATTTTGACTCCATTTCACTTTGATTCATGGAGTCATATAATCTGAGGATTGGAAAGATCTTGAGTTACTTGGTAGAACCATCTATTCAATGGTTGAATTCAATTTATTCAGCATCCTGTTAAGCGGTCATCTTGTCTAGTCTGAAGATCTCTAGTCAAATTCTCAAAAGACAGTACATTCTTCTTTTGGACAGGTCTAATAATGAAATGTTTTAGCTTACATTTATCAAGTGCTTATTTCCCTGAAATCTTCATCACTGGCCCTACTGATTTTTTTTTTCCATTAGGGATGTAGTAAGTGCATCCAATTCCTCTTCCACTCACCAGCCCTTCCGGTATTTAAAGACAATAGTCATAATCCCTAGCCTCCTTGCCAAGCCTAATAGCCAATATTTCTTTGTTCTTCTAGAGATCTTGAGTTGAAGTTATGATTATGTCAAATTTATTAGTTAATTCAGTGAGTGTTTAGACACCATGCGAGGTGCTGAGTCGCTGAAACATTTGGGATCCTGTCACTTAAATTATGAAAATACAAAATCATATTCATTTAGTAGTTCAAAATTCTGGAGGGGGAGGAAACAAACCCAACTACCATATCCAAAACCATAAAATAATAGAATTCTATGTTTCATAGAATCATCATTTTGAATACAAACTTTAACAAATTTCAATGTAGACTTAATAGCTGAGGTTGGTTTTCAGTATGTGCCCAATAAAAGTCTGCTTAAACAATCTGTTTTTATTCATGTAGAATTCCATCCTGAGACATTTGTGTTGAAGACCATTTTAAACTCAATTTAATGTATGATCGTATACATAGAAATGTTCCTTTACTTTGCTCCCAGTCTGTTATTAAAGACATATTAGCCATATCTAAAAGATAGCAATATGTTCAAAGAGTAGAAAAAACTATCCTTGTGAGTCTGACCTAACTTGCTCTGACCTAAGCTCCATGAAGGTAGGGATCCTTGTTTTATTTACTGGTATATTCCAAGTACTTAAGACAGTGCCTGCTTTATGAGTATTCAGTACATGATTTCTTAACTGAACCTAAGCAGGGCCTAATTTTATTATCCTCTTTCACTTAATGTTTTATACCAGTCCTTTCCAAGGAAAATACTTTGGGATAACATTACCTGGGTAACAAACTGAGGACATAACATTTTTGTTTAATACATATTTTTGTGATTTCTGACCCTTTGAAGACCTAGAATTGAGTCTAGAACAATGCCATCCAATAGAAATATTATGAGAGTCACAAACGTGGGCTACATATGCTACTTAAAATTTTTTAGAGGTTATATTAAATAGTGGGAAATCATCACCTGAAATTAATTTTAATAATATATTTTACCTAATCAAATGTCAAATAGTATAACTTCAACATGTAAGCATATTTAAAATACATTAATGAAATCCTTGGCTTTATTTGTTTTAGGTACTAAGTCTTCAAAATAAAAAATGTATTTTATACTTACAACACATTTCAATTCAGGCTAGCCTCATCTTGAGAAGTCAAAAAGGCTATTATTGGCTACTGGACTGGACTGCAAAAGTCTAGAACCTGGGGTATCTCCAATGCTATATTTTCTGTAGCATTTTTGAGTCAGATCCTTATAGAAAATTTTAGTGACTTTATCTCAAGTTGGATATTCTACTATCAGAAAGCTAATAATTGTTAATAAAAATGGTTTAGGAATTATGACAAAAATAAAGCTTTTTGATCTTTAGTTAAAACTTAAAAGTTCAGAGGCACCTGAGTGGCTCAGTTGGATAAGCATCTTCTTTTGGCTCAGGTCATGATCCTGGAGTCCTGGGTTCAAGCCCCACATCAGGTTCCCTGCTTGGTGGGGAATCTGCTTCTCCCTCTGCCTTTTACCCAACTTGTTCTCTCTCTCTTGCTCTCTAATAAAAAAATAAAGTCTAGAAAAAAAAAAAAACCCAAAAATCAAACCCACCAGCCAAACAAAACAAAAAATTAAAGTTCAAATCGAATCATCCATATCCTAATGGAAACTAACATTGTTCATTTCTCCATATTTACTAAAAATACTTCTATATATTATTTGTAAGTCATTATATAAGGATGTATAGTTCATTTGGCTAGAACAGAAGTTACAAAATCAAGATCATAAGCTCACTCCACCCCTGTATAAACTAGCAAACTTGGCTTTGTTCTGTGGTCACAGATTGTACACTAATTGTGGTTGTCAAATAAACAGTATGGTTTGAATTATATAGAGAAATAAATTTCAGGTATAAATACATCCCTAATGCTGACACACACACACACACACACACACACACACACACATCACAAAACATGTAACATATTGAGATTAGGACAATGAATAAGAGATGACCTATCAATGAAATCTGTTATTAAAGAAGGAAAATGCTTTTCCAACATCATTTTGTAGCTACATGAAAAACAAGTGAAAGAATGCAATGTTCCATAATTTAACATTTCGTTGTGATTGTGTTTTACATAAAGAAGGAACAGTTGTATATTCCTAGGTAATCAGGATTCATGTAGCTGCCGTGAAAAGTAGAATAGACAGTGGCTAAGAGACGTAGAATACAATCATTAAAGTTGAATGCTAATAATGGCAGTGCCTCCTGTTGCTACTGGCCGTGTTCTGACATGTGTTTATCCAGACACCTAAGCATACATAGGGAGACCACATTATCGTTCAGGGACTCTTCTTTTACTTCATAGTCCTGTATACATTTTAGTAAATCAGTGAGAATTAGAAGGATCTAACTTAATAAAAGTGACTTTCCTTTCCAAAATGAGACTGACTTTTATTTCTTGCCATTCTTTTTATTCAAATTGGAATAGGGCCTGTAATGGGGCCCGAGGTATACAGAGTTGCCACTCAGAAACTGATAGACTTGCCTTTTCTGAGTGTTCTATTCATAGCCCAGCAGCATTATCTTGTACCGGATTGATGGTACTAAGTTTCGTTAGGAAATCTGACACTACCTCTAAGATTTTGGTTTCATGTATTTCTAGAAAATGAGTAAAAAAAGAAATCTGGCATGAGTCATGGGCAGTACCTTAAAGAAAGTAGCTCAGGCTGGTACACTCCTGCCTCCTACTGTCAGTTGGAAGAAAATGAAGGCCTTCGAGGTCTTCACTCAAAACTTGTTTCCATTTGCAGATTTACACCTCACTGGCCCTCTTGCTCCAAAGTACAATTTTGCATAGTATGCCCTTGGACTGGTAAACTGGGAAGATACACTGATTTTTTCTGTGTTTAGATACTAGATCTGTGACAAAATCCAGCAAACACTCTGAGTATGGATCTTATCCAAAAAAAAAAAAAAAAAAAAAAAGGTAAGATCCCTTTTTCACAAAATAACATTTGTTCTCTTAAAAATCTGTTTTATATTTTTTTCCTTAAGCTTTTAATTTTTCTCTTCCCCTTTTCTTTCAAAGGCTAACCATATACTTCTCTGTTTGGAAAAGGGAAGAGAAAAAAAAACTATATTATTTTAAATTCTTTTAGCAGTTTTATCTAAAAGATATTAGTAGTTATAAGTTAATATAGTAGGAGGTATTATAATTCATTAAATTGGGGAAAAAGCATAAAATCTTTGCTGTGATCTAAAACATGGAAGGAGTGCATGACAGTTCAGGGTAAACATAAACTACTTATTTCTAAAACTAGCATATCTGGATCAATGATTTGGGTGCTAGTTTTAGAGTCTCTTGTGCTCAAACTGAAATTTGACTTCTGATGGTTTCGGCTGAGTCAAAGAATATCGATCTGCGTTTTAAAGGTGAGATTTTTGATCGGCAAAATAAGTCAGGCAAAGAGGACCTTTCTTAGAAGCTGTTCCCTTTTAATGAGGAAACAGGAAAAGGAATAGGTCAATGTCACTTCAGTTGTTTTCTTGCAAATAAAACACTAAGTTTGGTTCCTAAGAAACCCCAGGCTGCCCTGAGATCTATGAAAAATTGGTTTCTGTAAACAACTCATTTTGCATGCAGCATGGCTGGGCCTGTGCGCTTCCTAAGACCCTATGGACACGCAGTTGGATCTGACCACACAAACTCCCTCTTTCCATTTACTGCTATAGATTCCTGCCTCAGGCTTCTCTAGCCAGCAGGGACTGTTTCCTCAAAGACCGGCTTCTATTCGTCTTCCCAGGGCTTTGGAGCACCTCCTGTCTCTATGGTAACACGAAACACAAAACAGTGGAAATGTATCATACAGCAGGCAGAAAAGAAAGAAATTAAAGTGCAGTACTCTTGGTAAGCTCAAGAAGGTGCTGACGGCAGGAAAATGGACTGAGGACAAGATGTAGCAATCATGAGTAGTTCCATTTCTCATATATCCTCTTTAAAGAGCTACAAGTGTTAGCACAGAAGAAGCCTTAAAATATATGGAACTTTATAATCCACACGGTATTTGAAATAAAAAAATGATCAGAGATCCACAGTAGCCATAAATGCGTAGCAATTTATGGTTCGCTAAACTACTGAGATAAAAGTTCTTGTTAATTGAGATACAAAGTATAAATAGAAAAAATTAATTCAAATATTCCAATATGGTGTATGTCAAAGACAAAGGAAAATGGATTACTATCACATGTCAGAGCACTTTTTTTTTTATTATTTGGCCTCAGGATAAATTGTTTTTACTCTTTTTCAATTTGGGGCATCATATTAAATGTAGAATCTATGTCCATTTAGCTCAGCGGTTCAGAATAATCAGGGTTTAATTCTAATCTGTTCCCTGGTCACAAATAGCGTCTTTAACTCATGATGGAGTACATGACGTACAGAAAGCCTGTTCAATTTGAATCTGAAAAGATTCATAAAAACCCACACATCTACATATTATGAAAGATATATTACTTACAAAGACATCTAATAAAAGTATACATAGCCAGTCTGTCGATATTTTAAAAACATTTCAGGCAAGCCAATAAAATGATGCTGAATGTTGATGCTGGAAGCTTGCTATGAACCTCAGAATGTCAACTAAAAATGCTGCAGACATTACTTGGCTGTTGGGTCTCAGGGCAGGGGCCGCCTGATATGCTTCAAGCCCCTGAACTGACTGATGAACAAAGCTGGTTCTGAACTACGTTCTTTGAGTTATTACCTCAACAATTAGACGAGGAGAACTTCAGGAAAGATAACAGTACACTTGACTTTTGAACTCAGTTATTAGAATCTGAGATTTCTTTCCATAGCTTTAGTTCTTTTTAAAACCCCATCAACGGAGATGCATGTACAAGCTATAGCCACTAGAGGTCAGACATTTATACCTGTCACCAACCATGACATTTATGTTGGCCTGATACATAGGACCTTCACTTTTAGTGACTTAAAAATATGGAACATAATACATTCTTTTACAACTATTACACTGTAATAACAATATGTTTGCTAATTCATCCTGTTTCTAAAGGTCCAAGATTTTGTAATACCTTTCTATACTGGTTCTCATTTAATTGGAAGAGGAAAGAAATTGCAATTCATTAATAATGTCATCAAGAAACCTTTGAACTAATGGTATCCCAGGGCATGAGAAGGCCTCTTCTGGTGTGGAACATGGAAGCAATGTGTTCTGTAGTTTCATCAAGTCTACTCGGTTCCCCTAATAATATTCATGGGAATTCCAATCTGTATCATTTTATTTTTCTCATGTACTACCTTGCGCCTATTTTCTTTAGGAATATACAAATCCTATATGTTTTATGTACTGACATGTACATATGGTTTATGGCCCTACGTATCAGAGTAAAGAATTGCTTGTAATTCTGTCCAATGTGGTTTACCATGTGACAAACTAAAAATACTTTGTTAAAAAAATAACAAAATTTTCAGTACAATCCACAAAGAGATGGAACTCAGATTCAGTTCTAACAAAAATATATTCACTTTTTCTTCATCTTGTTGATAACTGTTTGCAAGTCCCTCCCCCATTTCAAGTTTTATGTTACAAAAGACTAATAACAGAAACAATGTGAATATGTTTGAGCATTTACTAGGTGTCCCAGACACAGGAGGTGCCTTACCAGCACCTCCAGGAAGCCTAGTGAAGGATGATTTTTCTTCTCTCCATTTCACAAATGACCAGGAGAAGCTTTGAGGGACAAAGAGACTGGCTCCAGGGCAGGAAGCAAATTAGGGTGGTGCTCGGATGCAAGCCCAAAACCTCTGATTCAGCTCCAGGCACCAAACTATAGCTGTTATAGTTAATTTTTTTAAAGATCGTATTTATTTATTTATTTGGGGGAGAGAGAAAGAGAGCACATGAGCATGAGCTGGCAAGGAGCAGAGAGAGAGGGACAATCAGACTCCCTGCTGAGCGAGGAGCTAGATGTGGAGCTCCATCTCAGGACCCTGAGATCATGACCTGGGCCAAAATCAAGAGTCGGACGCTTAACTAGCTGAGCCACCCAGGCGCCCCTGTTATATTTAACTTTTAAAAAAGAAACTATAAATGCTGAAGGAGCAGCAGATAGCATTCCTCTATTAGCACAATGAGCCAAAGGTAACTTATGAGACATTTCATTTTTACCAATATTGTTTGTGACAAATGCCTTAAACATCTATTGAGCTCTATAGTTAAATAGAACCAGGAATACATATATTTTTTTCTAGGGCCTTTGCTTGTGTGGTATAAAGTACTGCTTATACTTAAAATTGCAACCAGCTACTCACAGAGGAAGCAAAATGTAAGGCCCAGATTCCCTAGTATATTAGAAAGTACTCAAAGCTAGTTATTTTGACATTATTACACATTAAAGAAAAAACACATTTTAAATACTACTCAATCGGTGCCCAGTAGAGAGCCCAGAGTTAAAAAATTATCTTCTAAAAACAATTAAAGAAATGAGCAACCAATACCTCAATCTATCTAAAATGTTAGTTTTAGCATATCATTTCCTGTTAATCTACAGATGGAACCTACTATTCCTTTAAGAAATGGTGCAATTCCTTAAACTAAGACATGCATTTTAACTTCTTTTAGCTGCATTTAGGCAGTGAGCTTTCTATGTAACACTAGCCCTTCTATTCCTCTGTCCTAACCATTGTCTATAATAACCTATGATCCCTCAGATCTCACCAGGCTACCTCCACATTCCCTGAAAAGGTGGTGATATCACTTTCCAATGAACATTCACTGTACCTCTCTCATGTATTGTGTATCCTGGTCTGCTTGGTGTTAATAGTTTTTTGTGTCCTGGCCTCACAGGAGAGTCAAGTGATAAGGTCTCAAACTACTAGGAGGAGGGTCTGTGTTCTCCTCCCTTGTGGTGTTAAAAGCAGAAAACGCGTGGGGGCATTTCACCTTAAGATCCTACATTATACGTTAATTAATTGAATTTAAATAAAATAAAAGGTTCTATATTCAAGAGGCAGAGGCCTTGTCTCATAATTCTTTGGCATACTGCAGGATGAACAACATACTTTGCTTCATTTAGTACTAAATGCTGAGTATGTACAGGGGGCCATGCTGTGTGCCAGGATTGTAGCAAAGAATGGGCAGATATGTGGGCAGCAAATGGGGTATTTACTTATTATCTTTCCTATGTAACAAGGAGAGATGGCAAGGATCGCTCAAAGTGTCGTGAGTAGTCACACCTTTTTAGAGATGCATCTGGAACCTGGTATCTGTTATGGCTTTTAGCAAAATTAGGATCCATGCCTTGTAAATACAAAACACAAATGTGTAGTAAGTCCTATGGGTATGCTAGATTTCAAAAGAAGATGCTTAGGGTTTGGTGGGGGTGTCATTTGTAACGGTGGACTATGCATGAAGGGAACGCAAGCAATGTGAGGAGAACAGTGCCTAATTAGAGGACATCTAAGGCGAGCTAGTGAAATAGGCAATTCGGGGGATGGAAAGACAAGAGACAGGAAGAGGAAAAAGGAGGCTATGTAGAAGTACAGGTATGGAGTTGATCAAATCGGGCCTACTTTATGAAAGGTAAACTGGACAGGGTTTACAGAACATATGACAAAGGAAACGAACTTGCAATTGTAAATCCCGAGTTTGAGACACTTCTGCTCCAGATGCGGTTGATGGTAAAGGCTCCCTTGGCATCTTTCTTTCAGTGTAGTTGACCTATTATTTTCCTTGTTGCTAATGCCGTATTTAATACAGAAGGATGATCTGAATTCATCATTCTACCTGAGTCTCTCAAGAGAGTGATGTTCCAGTCAGTCTGAAACAAGGTCAAAGTGCTTCAGTGCAGGAAGTCACTTCTGGGTGACCTCTGACCTGCACCCACTCCCATAGCACCCTGTACTTTGCTTTCATTCACTGCATTTTTCCATTGGCCTCCATTTTACACAAGATACCTTTCTTACATAACATAAAGGTCTTTATCTGAATGGTGGTGACAATCCTATCAGTTATTGTGCCTCTCTGTGTGCTGAAAGGACACACAGCTTTAATAACATTTCCCCAGTTAATTCCCAAATACTCTATGAATTTGTTGTTAATATCCCAATTATACAGGGAAAAAGTCAAGGCTGGGAGGTCAGCTACTTCTGTGTGACACCATGACAATGTTTCTGGTTTTCCTGCTGTGACTCTCTTCTGGGTCTCCTGGAGAGGGCTAGGATGATCTCCTCAAGCACATTAAAGGCCCTTTGGAGGGAGGCAAGTGTAGCTTTACTCCCTTCCCTGCTGTCTCTACAGATGTGATTTTCACTGAGCTTACTGCCATGGAACAACCTTTTCATTTATCAGGGTGTATGCTCATTGATTTGTTATTTGGATTTACATGAAAGAGAAACAAAAACAGTTTTCCCTGGTTCATCTGGTTTGTTGCAATCTCTACATCTGTAGATGAGAAGGTGCTCTATTATGGGCTTAATTTATATTTAAAAGAAAATAGTAAGAGTGTCTTCTTAGCTCTGTCATTCATTTTTTTATACCCTGGAATAATTCGTGTAATCTCTGTAGACTTTAGCATGTTTCTTTGTTTACTGGAGATTAAATAAACTAACTCTACAAAGGATTTCTATGACAAAAACAATGTATGCAAGAACTCTTTGATAAATACAGACCATTATAAAACTCTAAGGCTCTGTAAGGTGTCCTCTAATCACAAATCTTGAAAGTGGCTGTGTTTGGGCCTCTTTTCTGATGGTTACAGCAGATGGATTAGTATTAGTAACAGACACTCTTAAGGTCCTATAATTCTGGGTGAAACAGAGCCATGGATGCTTTTGGAATAACTAATAAAGACATGTCTTTTAATGCTGAGAGAGAGAAAAAAAGAAAAGTTAATAAAAGAAAAAAATCATTTCTAATACTTTCAATGTAATCTGTCTCATCAGCAAACTGGCTTATGCTTACATGTAGTATCATTAAATTCACAGTAAAAGTGATAAATCCGGTGATGTGTATTTATGTGTTAATTTGCTGGGGATAAAGTGGGTGGATATCCAGATTCTGAATATATTCGAAGAGAATGGCAGCTGTAATACTTATGCATTAAAGCTCTTTGTCATTTAAAATAATCTGACAGCTTTCCCTTAAAGCATGGTGACAACAATACATTTAAAACCAAGTTTGAGGATTTCAGGGCATCTAGAGTTATTAAGAAAGAAATTATGAAATGCTTTTTTTTGGCGGGGGGGGGTAGGGAGGAAGGAGGAGAAAGGGCATTCTTCTATGAGTCAGAAAAACATTTCCCATTTTCCTAAAATGTTGGTGCTTTTCAAGTGACTTCTGCGGTCACCTTCAAATATCATTGAAGGAGGGCAGCCTGGGTGGCTCAGTGGATTAGCGCCTGCCTTCGGTCCAGGGTGTGATCCTAGAGATCCGGGATCAAGTCCTGCGTCAGACTCCCTGCATGGAGCCTGCTTCTCCCTCTGCCTCTGTCTCTCTCTCTGTCTCTCTCTCTCTGTGTCTCTCATGAATAAATAAATAAAATCTTAAAAAAATATATATCATTGAAGGAGACACATCTGTGACTTTTTTTGTTGTGTGGGTTGTAACACATTATATTCATGAATAAATTGAAAATAAGGAAACAGACTAAAAGAACCATTGAAATCTCTTGTTTAATTAAATATAAGCCCTCTTGTTCTTGTAGCCTTGCCTTTTCCAAGTGTCTTCCTGCTTTTGACTATCAGATACACAGGTCTCAAAGAAGCAGGTATGTGGACACATTAGCACACATTTAATCCTCCTGTGAGGTGGTTTTTGTTTATCTCCATTTATTGACAAGGAAATTGAGACCAGAAGTTAAGTGGATTATTTTAGTGACAGAGCTAAAGAAAAGGGGATACAGAATGAAGACTTAACAGTCTTTCTGTCTTACCTGGCACACTGCCATCATCCTCTGGGTCACCGATTAGAGCTCTTTTGCTGAAGGGAGTACTCTCTACTGTAGAAGTAGTTGGCTAATATGAAGAGATGATGAACAGAGATGGAAAAGTGGTATAGTGGTTATGGGGAAAAGTGGGTGGCTGGTGGGTGTGTGGGGGAAACACACACACACACACACACACACACACCCATACATAATATATGTATAAATACTGGACCTGCAGGAGATCTAAGCAACTATAAGCTTAAAGAGTTTGCAGTAACAGAGTCTGAGTAAGAAAAAATAAAGTTAATGTTGACCATAACTCTTGCTTTTATGTGGGCTCTGTTTGGGGAGTATATAAGGTGCTTTTAGTCAATAGGCTTGAACAATGGAAGCCAGAGCAAGGCAAAAGGACCCACAGTGGCCCGAGCTGAAATGCAAACAGGCTCAACCCTGAAATAGCCATAGGTCCTAAATGACCAATGGGCTCCTTACAACCAGGCACAGTTACCAAAAAAGGGATAATTCCATAAGCTACTGTGGCTCCTCCCTCAGCCCTGTAACTATAGCCTCTCACCACCACCTCCAGGCTGACAGTCTTTCCTTTGCTGTCCTGACTGCTGCTCCCTTGCAGTGTATCAACAAACTTCTCTCTCTTTCTCTTCTTTGTTCTGCCTTGGGTGAATTCATTTACCACTCACAGAGCCAGCCCCCATCTGACTGGGGACATCCCAGATCTGGGACACCCCAGAGGAAGTGATATACTTAATTCAGAATTCTTGTTTCCTTTTTATTTGGTTTTAATCTGATAAACTAAAATTTACATTTGAAGTTCACATATTAGTAGTTAAAGGTTAAACCCAGCAAACCAAATATGCCATGATTTGTGGTTTTTCCTCATTTCAGCTTAGCTTCATCAATCATGAAATTACTACTTTTCTAAAATCTTTTTCCACTCTAAAATTCTTCAATTCTGGGAAGAAAATAAAATAATACTATAAATAATGTGATAAATACTTGCTAGTAGAATTTCCTACAGAAAAAAGGAGGTAAGCTAGGCAAGCTGTAGAAAATGTGAAGGCTCAGCAATTTGTCCTTTCTTCTGAAACAAAGGGAAAAGATGGAATCCTAACTTCAGAAAATATGATTCCAGGGCAGTTCTAAGCTATAAATTTGCCAGTTACTGCTGGCCTGATTTAGTACCTTAGGAAACATCATGTGTACTTTTTTTTTTTTTTTTTTTTTTTTAGTGTTAAACTATAAGAATCAAATCACAAAGGATATCTATTCACATCAGTGTTCCACTTGAAAAAGAAAAAAAAAATCAACTCACAGGTGGTTACTGGGCAGGAGTACTCATAGGTTCTAAAAGGATAAATAGGAAAATGATGAAGCACTTTGGGCTTTTCAGGAAAAAGGGACTGCTATTGAACAAATTCAAAGATCTCTTCCCATTGGGAAAATGTAAAAAATGTTTTCACTGACAAATAGGGCATTTATTTTTAACATATTTATGTTTTCTTTATACATTTACTTTGTTGTGGCCAGTGTAGTGTCTGATTTGCTTTGGGCTACAGGTACAGAAAGTTTACCAGAAGAATAGGAGCCCTGTGCCTGGTTTGTGCCTGAGGTTTATCACAGTTTACACACCCGGGGTAAGCACATTCTGAAGCAGATCCTATCATCCCACATCCTCAGGCAAAACCATGTGCACCAAAGCGTTGCAGAAACAGCCTTCAGAAGTAGAACAGAGCAGTGGCACAACAATGAAAAACATCGCAAAGACCAGAACCTTTCATGATCTTTGACAAGCGATGGTGTATAAAATAGTAACAACTTCAGAGCCATGGAGGTGCTGGGGGTTCATGTAAACGCACCATCCATTTCTCTTTGTCTGTTCTTAGTTGAGCTTCCCCATAAAGAGTGAGTCTAGACCAAGAGGCAATATTAAAAACAAAAGGTTAGAGATCATCATGGGACATTAATTATGCAAAAGAAGGCAAACTGAATTTAATCAGAAGCAGCAGACTCGGTGCAGGAAGAATTTTCTCTTTTTGACAGAAGCAGTTAGGAAAACATTTATGGTAATACCACAGCATCTGCTGATTACAGTCAAAGCTGCAGGACACCAACGCTAAATCACTGAGCCATCCTGACAGCTCCTGGGTACTCGAGTCACATCGACCAGCAATTTACAGTGAAATTCATCCAACTCTAAAAATCAGCCAAGATGTTTAAACCAGAGAGAAATAACTAAGTCTGGACTTAAAAAAAAACAATTATAAAAGGTATTATAGAGCTGATCAAACTTTTGATCTAAAACAAGCATTCACCCTTGACGAATACATTTTTTTTTTAAAGAGCACATGAAGTTTTGGATCTATTAATGTGCTTTGTGATGAGTAAGATCTGGAAATTCATAAGAAGAATGTTATAAGGCCAAAAATTCAGGCAGTAGAGTTTTATTTAACTCAACATGAAATCAGGGCAAAATCTGACATATTTTAGTGCTTTGAAATGATATATCTAAAGGATTCACTGAGTATTTAATTAGAATATAATTTTTAATCAATTAACTTGGTTGCCAAGCTAATATGGGTAAAAAAATTGGAGAAATAATAAACTACAAAGTGGTATAACATTTGGGTGCTTATTCTGTGAACTACCTACAGAGGATGGGCAGGACAACCAAATGCATTATTACACATCTGAGAATTGCTGAACTGGTAATTAAGAGAATACTGAAATTCTATAGATATTAACAACTAAAAATTTCATACTTCGGTGTTTCAGTGGGCTTTTTGTGGTCAAAAACACATTGGTGTTTAAATTTAAATCTTTGAATGACATAAGAGCCCAGAGAACAAAAGACTGTGTTAAAGTCTTCTGAGATTAAAATTCACAAAAGCAAATGTCTCATATTTTATCCAAAATCAACACCAAAGATTTTCTTCCCCTAGTTGCTTTGGGAGTTCAACTAAATATTATTCATAACATGAGAGATTAAAGGAAGAAGGAAACAAAAACTTTAAAATGACTATTTTTGAAGGAAGCCATTGAAAATGGTCACAAGGGATGGCTCTATTGTTGTCTTTTTCTCAGCTAGATAAACTGTTTCAAAATATGTTTGCTACAGTTAATCACTAACACAATAGTCATCTGCAATTTTAAAATCTGAACTTCTTTATTCAATTTATTTTCCCAAACACATTAAAAATGTCTCTAGACTTCTATTCATAGACATAACCTATTGATGGTAAAAATGCCACTGGGGAAACAGAACTCTGGCAAAAAAAAAACCTAATAACTGAAAAGGTCAAAAACGGATCAGCTGAAAATTTCAACTTAACAAATAACTCAATAAGTAATTGAATAACGAATCAATAAATGTTTATTGAGCACGTATATGTGTTAGCTACAAAAGTTAGATACTACCAAGAAGTTTAAGGCATTCTTGCTGACTTGAAAAGTACCATGAACAAAAGAGTTCATGTTGGCTCATCTTTAGTGTTATGGAAATGCCAGATGAGATGTGCACACAATAAATGCAAGAGGATGTTAGAGGAATGAGGTCTAAGCCAGGATAGTTTAAGTGAAGGCAAGCTTCACAACGGCAAAGTCTCAGTGGAGCTTTTCAATATCAATAGGACTTAAGCTTTTCAATATCAATAGGACTTAAGATACATCAGAATAATGTGCAGGAAACCCTACCTAAAGGGAAATCTACTAAAAATGCTATAGATGTCCTATCTCCTAGATGGTAGGATTTAGAGCAAGTGACACTTTTGCTGGTGAAGAGATGAAGGCAATGAAGAGAACACATTACATGGGTCACCTAATACTATTTTTAGTACCAAACTGCATTGGACATTTCACACAGAACAATATTTATTATGTTACAATATTTATTATTTACTAGTCAGTACTCAGGCACATAAGGAAAGTAATGCCTGAGGACTAATGTGAATTTCTTGTTACAAAAAATTAAATATTCTAAGAATTTACCAACTTCTTCCCTTGTTCCAGAAAAGTCTCCTCAAAGGCTCATAAGATTTCTGGGGGAGCTTAAATATAGGAGGGCTTGACAGCTGAGGAAGGAGGTATTCGGTCAGAGAGGAAGGGCTGTACATGAAGCATTTTGTTTGGAGGAGAGCAGACCCCTGCTGGCCACACTCTGTCCCCTCTGCCACCCACACAAAAGGAAGAAGGGCTAGGAAAGTGGGAAGTGCAGGTGGTATGGTAAAAACAGACTAAAATGGATTGCACAAAAATAAAAAGCAGTAGTCATCGGCAAACAGATGGCTCCTAATAGAGAACAAAGTTTGATTAGACAGTTAACTGGAACATCTATCTACCGCACAGGAATCAACTCTCTCAGGCAAATCATGAAAGAGAACTTGACTCTTCAAAGGAGAAACCAGGGTTCTGAGTGGAATAAGAAGACTGCTATTCTGCAAGTTTGGATGGAGACGCTACATGACAGAAGTTAGTTTCTATGCAGATTTTGAAGGCAGATGTTGGGGAACACACTTGGTTTACAGGCAGATTTTGAAGGCAGATGTTGGGGGAACACACTTGGTTTTCAGGCGGACATATCAGCAGACTAAGGAAGAAAGAAAGTGTGTCAAGCAGTAAAGAGATCCTGTACCTAAGTGGCTCTTGAAGCAAACAGAAGAGAAAATGAAGAAATTCAGATCACATTTATGACCCTTTAAGGATATTTTTGACGTCACCAAAGTTACCACTCTGTCCAAAAAATGTTAAATACAGGCAATCAGATTAAAAGAACTGGACAGTCATCTAATCTAAATGTCATTTGTCCAAGAGGAAACTAAGGTCCAGAGAGATTAACTCACGTGTCTCAACACTGGTCAGGGTGGAAGAAAGATAACGTGGTGGTTATCCAGTTCCCAGGCTTCGGGGGTCAGGCCAGTGGAAGTTTAAACTCCAGGTGTTACTTTTTCACCTCATCCACTGTTCATAATTCAGTTTTATTTCATTTGTGAAATATGCTTTGATACAAACTGCATTTGCAGAGTACTCTAAATGTTTCAGTGTGTATGTACTTAAACACGTTATCTTGCTTTTTCTTCAGGGGGAGCAGGCAAGAAATAGCAAGTTGGGAGAGGGGGATGTAGAAACTCAAGCACAGTAAAGTTAAATGATCTACAAGGCAAGTTAGTGAAAGCGCTTGGCTTATATTCAGCAATCACGTTCTTGTCGCTAGGTCATGTTATGCTGGCCCATTGGTATAATTTGCCCTGGATTGCAGTTTTTACACAGAAGAGGAATTGTATTTACTTAATGTAATGAAAACACTGCACATTTGTAACAGTGCTGTTTTCTGCTATTTTTCATTACAACTGCATTGTGTTTCAGCTACATTATGGGTTAAATAGACTCTTGAGGGCTAGCCTGGGAACCTAACCACCATTTATAACATTTATAACATTGTTTCTGTGGGAAATTGCTTTGTGAGTTCCAAAACAACTGATTTAAAAATTAACTTTGGGAATACAACTGGTTTCAAAGTAGAAGATTGTCTGTCAGACATTTCATGTAATTGGTTACTTAATTCATGCATTGAAGCAACAATACTGGACTGCCTCCTACCTACCTACCAGCCATTGTGCTGGGGATGCAAAGATGAAGGAGGTCTTAGACCCTAAGGCCCTCAGATGTAGAAGAGAAAATGCATATTATTAAAACAAATAAATTATAAATAACTGCTAAAACAGCCATGAAAGAAAAAAATGCTGCAAGAATACAGGACAGAGAAACTAAGCCTTCAAAGAACTGACTGTAGAAATAATATTCGTATTGAGTCTTGATATGTAAGTCTAAGCCTATCAACTAAAGAAGGGTAGAAGAACATCTCAGGTAGAAGTTGGAGCTGATACAAAATACAGACAGTCTCCAATTTACGATGGTTGGACTTAGAATTTTCAACTTTATGATCGTGCAAAAGTGATACCCATTCAAAAGTAATCACACTTCCTATTTTGAATTATTCTCTTTCCTGGGACAGCAATATGCAGTAGGAAACTCTGTCATGATGCTGGGCAACAGCGGCGGGGAGTGGTGGCTCCCAGTCATCCATGCCATTAAAAGGGTCAGCAACCAATAGACTCACAACCATTCTGTACCCATACAGTCATTGTTTTTCTCTTTCCAGACAGTATTTAATAAATTACATGAGATATTCAATAGATTATTATAAAATAGCCTTCGTATGCAATGACGTAGCCTAACTGTAGGCTAATGTAATTTAAGGATGTAATTCCACTGTTAAGATGAGGAAGATCTGTACTCAGCTGTGAAAAGGTCTAGTAGATATGGGGGGAAAATGACAGGAGTATTGGGGAAGGAAGCTGGGCTATGAACTGTCAGATGTGTTTTAATTATAAAAAACATTAATTGTTGGAGAAAGGACTGATAAAGGATCAATTTTTGTATATGAACAAAATTGATCCATATGGGGTCATCTTAAATTAGCTAATCTCAGATTTTCTAAAGGAAAGAGGATGACTAGATTGAGAAAATTATATAGACCCATGCCTTGTACGGAAGATTGGAATTTCTGCTTTTCATGTCATTTCATTTCATTCAGTTTTGTTTTTGTCTCCTCATGTTCTATCATCAACCTTCACCAATCTTTTGTTGAACTATATCAAGTCAAAGATCATAAAGCTTGCCTAATGATATTTAGTTTTTTAGAAAATACAGTACAGGATCAGAACTTAAACTCTGGCATATTTTAACCATTTCCTCACACTTACTTCTGTTAACCTAATATGTTTTATATTAGCAAAGGTATAATCTTTCTGACTTTAAGAAACTGACCCACTGTAAATACATGCTTCAGAAAAATTCAGAATAAAAGTTCATCTGACATGTCAGTCTGTATATAGATCAATTTTAGTTATTAACACATGTAGAATTAATGAAGTAAGTGATGGAAACAAAGAGGAAAGAATGTTTCAGTTCAGGAACATTTTAAATTTACAAGTAACTTTTTAATATTCAAGTACATAATCCACTTGCAGATGGCTGACTGAGGGTGTTTAGGACAAAGTAAACTGTATTCCTTTCATGTGTAACACAAACAAAAGGATACAGTCCATTGATCCTTTGTAAACATTAGTTAAAAATAATCCTGACCCTTTGGCATAAAGCTTATGCAATGTACATGTTAGGACTAAAATACCTCATTCAGCCTAAGACGAGTTAAAAAGGGTTTTAAAAAGCCAAGAATAGAATTTAGTATGTAGAATACCACAGCTGTACTTGATGGTATTCTTTGTTCTATACTTTTGATAACTAAAAATAAAACTCCCCCCCCCCCCCAGTCTTACTTGGTACAGATTCCTTATAGCTTTGAGAAATTACTGGTTGGTTCTTCTATTTTTTGTAAAAGAAAATATTAGCTTTCATAGTTGAATCCTTAGCTCTTTTCCTGAATCCTGATAATTTATCTACGAAATTTGGTGGGAGAAAAGACTGAGGTTCAAAGACTAGGGGGCTAAGAAAGGGTGTGAATTTGGAGCCAAAGAGGAAGAGGTCATAATTAATCCCTAGTTGTACCCTTTCCTCTGGCCTTTCAACATCACCCCAGAATCCCCAGAAGCTCTAAGTTCTTCCTTGTATCTGGAATCCTTGGTACAATTCACAACTATAGCCTACCTTCTAGAAGAATACTGGAGCCCAAGCCTCATCCTGTTCTATCTGTGGTTGACAATATTACAATCATAGAACTTTAGGTTTCCTTTTACTGACAAGGAAATTGAGGCCCAGAGAGGTCAAAAGACAAGCCCAAATGACTGATAAGGGTAAACTTTGTCTACATAAAACTGACCCCCCCCCCATCACCACCTTTCTATTCTTTGAGGCCTCTGAAAATCAGTCTGTGTACCTCCTGTATTATACCATACAGCCTCTCCCTGATTTCATGGTTATCAGGCTATGGGTTGCTCCCTGGGAGTTATTTTGGTCTAATTTACCTGTCAAAGTGTGAAATACTGATTATAATAAAGTCTTTCCTCTGACTCCAACTCTTTCTTTAATCATACAGCTTACACTCTATTGGGAGAGGCAGGCATTAAACAAATAATCAAACAAATATGTAATTATAACTTGTAAGTGCAATGAAGGAAAAGTAAAGGATGCAATTATGAAGTGTAACGGGGGACCTGATTTAAGTTTTCGAGGCAAGGCAGTGAGAGGAACACTCCTATAAGAAAATAATACTTGAGACCAAAAAAATACGAGAGTTAGTGAGACAGGTTTATCAAGAGAACAGCATTCCAGGCGGAAGGAACAGCATGAAGCCCATGTATGGAAAGCTCTTTGGTTGGATGGAATGTATTGACCAAAGGTAGGAGAGACTTGGCAGAGACTGGAGAGGCCTGAAATTTTATTCTAAGAACCATGGGAAGCCACTATAAAGATGTTAGGTGGGAGTGTGACCTGGCCAGATATGCATCTCTCTCATGGTCTTTGTCATAGAACTCAGTTTTCAAAGGATGGGGCACCCTGGGTGGCTCAGTTAGCTCTTGATTTTGAGCAGGTCATGATCTCAGGGTCGTGAGATGAGCCCCATGACGGGCTCTGAACTCAGTGCAGAGTCTGCTTGAGATTCTGTTGCCCCCTCCCTCTTCCCCTTCCCCTGCTAACACACACTCTAATAAAAGAAAATAAAAATCTTTCAAAAAATTAAAAGGATAGGCCATTAGTCCAAACAAAGAAGAGAATTATCAGTGTAAGTTCTTCTCTCCTACTTGTAAAAACAAAATGAAGCAAATGCTCTTTTTGACAGTCTTTATATAGTATCGTGATATACGGTATACTAGTATAACTCAACATGAGAACAAATTGCAGTGCAATAGTGCACTTCCTCAACTTAGAAAAAAGCAGCAAATTTTCATGAAGTAGCAAAATTCATGAAGTAGTGACATTTTCAAAATGGTGAAAACAATATGGTGTTTTTATAAAAAGACAAAGAAAATTGTTACAAAATTATATAACAAATTTGAATTTCTCATCTGTAAAATCAAATTGGAATCATAATTTATATTGGAAATTATATCTTCTAATCTGAATTTCAAATGATCTTTATAATCCTCATTCTAAAAGGCCCAAAGTGAATTTTCAAGGAAATAGTTTCTGAAATAAATGATGAAATGATTTGGTATATAATATTCCAAAGTTATCATAAAGAAAAATCCTTAGTAATATCCTGAAACCTGACTTTTCAAATAAGGGACTTTATTTTTTTGATCTTGAATTATTCTTGTGGTGCTATTTATGAACCAACTCCCCTAAATATTCCACCTTTGATTTGCCTATGGTCAGATATGAAATCCTATTAAGTATTTTTGGCTTTGAAATTAATACCAATAACCAATAACCAATCTCACTAATATTAAGAAAAGAATTTTTGGCATGATCTAATCAAGGTAAAATAAGATAGGCGGCTTGAAAAAAAAAAATCAGAGAATTGTTTATGAACCCTGACCTCCATAGAATACTTTTAAGACTTCCTGGCTATAGAAATCAAGAATCTCCTCTCAGGTCAGAGTTTATGCTAAGTATATGACATTGATAAACTTTGATTTTAGTCTAGCTTGCTAGAAAGGCAGCTACGCCCTTCTTCATTGCCTAATTTTTTTTTTTTAAGATTTTGTTTATTTATTCATGAGAGACAGAGAGAGAAAGAGAGAGACATACGCAGAAGGAGAAGTAGGCTCCCTTTGGGGATGCCAATGTAGGACTCAATCCCAGGACCCCGGGATCATGACCTGAGCCAAAGGCAGATGCTCAACCACTGAGCCACCCTGGTGCCCCATTTATTCCCTGATTCTTACAAGAAACATGTAAAGTTCTGTCAAAAAGAGAATACATTGTCGGAAAGCATATTTTCAGTTTTTAAAGTTAAATTTGTTTCCTCGTTGGGTACTTTAAGAACCTAAGGGAAAAGTAACTGAAAACATTATAAAATAGCTGATTTTAAAGCTTCTAAAATACTTAATTGTTAAAATAAATAATGCTCTTGGAATGCCTATATTTCTGCTTAATAAAGTGAATTAACCTTAACATAGCTTCTTAGTGAACCTAAGACTTTAGGAAATACTTGCTTTGTTTCTGATTCTTGGGAAAATGTTATTAAAAACGAAAACAGAGCAAAAAAAAAATGTTGCAGTTCTAGGATGAAACAAAGTTGTTTAGTCATTTGAAACATCTGGTACTGAATGTGGATTTCTTAATTATTGAGAGGGCCCTGAAATATAAATATTCACAGGTTCAAAAGAGTGCTGCCAAATAGGTTATCAAGCAAAAAATACGCAACCACCTGGAGAACAAAATCCATCTGTCTGACTGAATTTAGTTGAAAATAATTTTTTAGACTTGTTAGTAAAACCCTCATGTAAAATTTATTTGATTGAATAATTTACTAAGAATATTTCCATAAGCATCATAAAGTGTTACAGTTGATAAAAATGAATATACTAATCATCTTTCTAACTTGGAACCACTGCCACAGCTTCTAGTGAATATATTTTTGTAGGTTACTAGTTAGGTTTCATCATGCAAAACAGGATTCCCATACACACACACACAAACACATACACACTCCGTGTGGCCAGTCCCATAAATACTCTTTATAGGAAAAAAAGGTGAAGGCAAATATTCATGGGCATAGCTGTTATTTACTTGAAGGCAAGCACCATGAAAGATGTGCACCATGGTATTTTCCTCCTCTTCCCAGTACCAGACCTTGAGCCATAGCTTTGGTCAGAACCAAAAAGCCAAGGAAACAATGCCAATCCTATGTTCTCTCTCCTGGAATCTACTTTTGCAAGTTAACTGTGTATTTGGAAAAAACAAGTATTGTAATACATCCAGATGATTTTCCCTTTCATATATTTACCAGTTAGAAGGAGACTGTATTAAATGAGATAATACAATGTCTAGAAAGTACAAAGCACAGTACTTAACAAGTAAGTCACTAAACAACATCACGTGACCACTTGCCCCCAGTTCCAAGCCCCAGAAAACCATACCTGCAAATTTCCTAACCAAGAAGGGTGGTTGACAACCTGGTAAATCACCTAATAAGTGAGCTGTCACAACCCAAGTGGATTCACAATTTTGATACTAAAATGTGCACTTACACTTGCTGAAGACTAAAAAGTGTGCTTCAGAAGTCAGTATGAAACTTTTCCAGAATAAGAGTATTCCAACAAGAAAGGCATTAAGCAGAAGAATACAATGACCCTTATCTAAAAAAGAATGACAATTCGAGCTGAATCAAGCAATTAAAAAGATATGCACTGGTAACCCTTTCTTCTACTCTAATAGTATGAAAAGATGTCTCCTAAAAACATTCTTTGTTTCACCACCAAAACCTCTCAGTGTGGTTATCTTTAAAAACAAACAAAAATCAGAAAGATATACACCCTCATCTTCCAAACAGAAGAAAACGCCTTACAAAATCCTTACTGAAGAAGCCTGAAAGGTAAGGATGCAGTTCTTGTTTCTCATGTGAAAGAATTTCCATTTTAACTGTACCCAATCCCACTCACGAGTTTCTTTTCAGATGAGAGGGTTATTTGATCTTATGCTTTTAGGCAGAGATCAATCAAGATAATCTACTAAAAATCAAAAATATCATTTAAATTAATAATCACTTTTTAGGAATCGCTCAACGGATTTCACATCATCTGGATTGACTTTTGAACATTAAACAGCAGATGGTTATTAATGGTACAATATTAGAATATAAAATTTAGGGCAATCTGAAAACATGTCAGTTGATATGATTACCATTTGGGAACATGTGGAGTTATTTCTTAGAGACAATGCCATATTCCCTTATGTCACAAACCTGTTACCATGACAGGGAGGACAAACTCCTGCCATATAGTGCTATGCATCTCATTATAGCAGGTTCATTCATATTTATAATACAATCTGTGATGTCGATGGAATCACTTTAGATCTCACTGTTATTTCAAACAAATCCATAACTGAGCAAAAGGCAGGATGTTGACAGGAGTTAATGTGGGTTTTACGCTGTTTACAATTGCTTTCTAATCTACTAAATGGCTGTGAAAATTGATGCACTGTTAGGAGTGCTTTTATATACTAGTACAGATAAAGAGCTGCTGTGTTGCAGTAATCTCCGTAGCACTAAATTGAATTTTCTATAGTGCTTTATATTTTCCCTATTTTGTAAATGATGAGCCTCCTGATTTTGTGTAAACCATTAATAAAGAAACCAAAAACAGACTCTCATTGTATTAATTGAGATGTATTTGCTTTTACTTCCTGAAAGAAAGTCAAAGTAAACTTGTAATTCCATTCTAGTTGCAAAATGAACTTTTAATTATATTACAAATAACTTAAGGAGTTACACATTCCCAAGAGATTAGGATGATTTCATTCCAAACCACTGAATCACTGAACTTGACTAAAAACTTGACTGGCATGTGGTACATTGATAGCTGTGTAGCGTAATGACGGTTGAAAAAATTTAGACACATCAAAATGAAACAATAATACCCCCTCAAAGTACTCAGCACGCTGTCCGTAAGGTAGGTTAGAGGGCAGAAAGGTTTTCCAAAGAAGGAATTGAGGCTTATATAGCAATATCTCTAATTATTTCATCTCTCCCTCCCTCTTCGTATGAGTGAGTGTGTGTGAGAGAGAAGGCCCACTAGTCATCATAGCTACCAGGAGACCGTACTGCTTCTCTGGCTGTGACAGATGTAGGATTGTAAACATGTGACAGATCTAAGAATCATTTCTCCCTTTAGTGAATGTGACTCCTGTTTGATAATTGGAACAGCCTTGAATCTGAGGACCAAAAGCTGGGTTTTCACATCTACACAAGCTGTGAATAAAGACTACCTATTGATAAAAGCAAAGAACAACAAGTGTTCATGATGTTTAGAAACAACTTTAAATCATGGAACTGATTAACAGCTACTTGTTTATTGTGCTAATGATTTTATATTTCCATGAAAGGGGTTAGAAATAGTGGATAATTATGCTTTCATTCTAAGATGTTAATTGTGCTTGTAAACAATGGTTGCTTCTACATAAAATTTGGTTTAGAAGTAAACAGTGTTCCTGGCCTTTAAAAAAAAAAATCTCTAATATCTTAAATTACAGTAGTCAAAGAAAGGAGAACTCTGTTATGTACTGACAAAAATTAAACACTCAGGAAAGTCTAATAAAATACATATGCCCAAATGTGCATAAGCCAAAGAATGGCTCTTTTATGGTTACTAAAATAGGGGCAGCATCTTTTCAAAGATCTGTCTTCTTGCTTTTTATATTTATCAATACATTTCATGCTCTTATTATTTTTCTCCCTATGACAAGTTATTGCACTGACATTTATAAAGAGCATCATTAAGAAAATTAAATAATTGGTTGTCTGATTACAATTTCACTCTGAGCTTAATGTGGGGTTTTAAAGTCTTTTCCTGTATGCTATCTCTGATTCCCTGTGGTAAATGGTCTTCTCAAGAACTTAAAATAACTTAAAATGTCTTTCTAATGAAGAAACACAGGACTACTGCCTCAAAACAACCATAAAAGGAGGATAAAATAAAAGTAGTGACAAGAAACCTTCTAGGACAACCTGTTACATCTGCAAGTCTGAACTTTAGAACAGTTCTTGAAGCAACTTGAATATGAGTATAATACCTGATGAAATGAAAGATAACAAAACACCAGCAAATATCCCTCTTATCTTTTTAAACATCTCTGTCATACAAACATTATGGTGCAAATGTGCAAAAAACAAGTGTCATTAGATTCCTGCCTGAAAAAGTGTTGTAGTCGTATATCTTGACAAAAGGAATAGCACAATAAGCCATATTCCTACCTTCCTAAAAACAGAAAGTAAGCAATATTCTTATTTCCTTAAATCAGCTTGAGGCAATTTATTTCCTATGAACACCACAAATAGTACATGGCAAGGATTAATAGGCCTAGGAGAACGGGGACGGCAGAGTGCAGTGGTCTCTAACAGCTGCTCCCAAGTGTTCGCTGAGGGGAAATGAAACAAAATAATGATTCCTAAAGCTAAATGTATACAAATCTAAATTAACATTATGTTCTCTTTTGGGGGTTGTTAAAATATTCTTATTAAATATGAAACAGGGGTGCCTGGATGGCTCAGTCGGTTAAGTGTCTGCCTTTGGCTCAGGTCATGATCTCGGGGGGGTCCTGGAATCGAGCCCCACATCAGGCTCCCTGCTCCTCGGAGAGCCTGCTTCGCCCTCTCCCCCTGCCGGCCACTCCTCTACTTGTATGCATGCTCTCTCTGTTAAAGAAATAAAGAGAAAGAAGAAGAATAAGAAGAAAAAGAAGAAGAAGAAGAAGGGAGAAGAAGAAGAAGAAGAAGAAGGAAGAAGGAAGAAGGAAGAAGGAAGAAGGAAGAAGGAAGAAGAAGAAGAAGAAGAAGAAGAAGAAGAAGAAGAAGAAGAAGAAAGTGAAACATAGAAGCTCCTGGTTGGCTCAGTCAGTAGTGTGTAACTCTTGATCTCAGGGTTGTGAGCTAAAGTCCCACGTTGGGTGTAGAGATTACTTAAAAGTAAAATCTTTAAAAAGAGAAAGTGAAATATAGGTAGATATATATATATTTTTCTAGTAAAAAAAAACACGTAGGTGACTTCAAAGCATCTCTTATATCTATCCCTTTATCCCTTTATTCAACAATTAGTTACTGAACTATCACAAGCCAAGCTCTGTTCTAGGAAGAGCAGAGAGCAAAACCGAAAAGGTGCCTGTCCTCCTGGAGCCCGTGTTGTGGGGGTGAGGCAGGAGGGGGCTCCCAGAGACAGACAAATACAACCACATGTCCGAGGGTGGTCAGCATAAATAGAGGGACAGGCAGGGCAGACACACTGAGGACTGGGCTTGCTATTTAACAAAGGATGGTCAGAATGAACCTTTCTGATAAAGTGAAAATGGAGCAGAGATCCTAGGGTGAGCGTGCATATATTTTAAAGGAAAAATGTTCCAGGCGGCAGGAACTGCAAGTATAGACCCATGTGTTCTGGGGACTGCAAGGTGGCTGGTTGGCTGAAGAGGAGGAAGCCAGGGCAGTAGCAGCTGAACTGAGGCCGGAGACCTGATGGGGACAGGTGGTTTGGCCTTGTCCATCTCTTATCCCACCGGAGGGTTCTGAAAAGAGTTACCTAATCCGACCTGCACTCCAATAAGCTCGCCCTGGCTGCTGGGTTCAGAACAGACCAGAGGACAGGATAGAAGTGAGGAGGCCAGTTAAGAGACAGCTCCAATAATCTGCATGAGAGATGATATGACTAAATTTGTTCTCTTTCTTTCTTAAGAGGTCCACAGAGATCATGAGATGTTAATTCCACCACAATCATTTGAATACTAGCTTCTTAATCTACTTCTCTGCATCCGAGTCTTCTAGAAACACTTTTAGGCAGAGACTGGTCTGAATTCCAGATTGTTATTAGAAAATGCTGTCATTTACTCCATCTTAATTTGTAGCTGGACTTTCTCCAGGACTTCTTCACGGTTCATGGATTGTGAGCAGTTTGGTGGTTGGAGGCAGAGCTCACCGGGGAAGGGCTGGCTGTTCGTGACCTTGCATGGGCCGTTGGAGCGGAATCAGAATGATGGGCGCACTTGGATTTTATAATCTCTAAATTGGGTGGAAAGAGCTATTCTTTTTTTTTTCTGTCTCCTTCCAAACTTCTTAGCAGATCCTTTGCTGGCCCTGAAGCAGTACTGCTCATTCACTTTTTTTGCCCCGTGATCCTCTTACTCCTCCATCCTCTCACACTATCGACCCTAAATGTGGGTATTTCCTCTATAAAGTGCATGGGGCTCCATGGCTTCAACTTTAGGCTTTTGGCTCCAAATTTTACATCTCTATGCTAAACACTTTTTTTGGGTTGCAGGCCTCATTTCTATCTGTGTACAGAATGTTGCCTCCATCTCTTCCCTCTTCCTCTTCAAATTCCTCATGTCTAAATGCAGACTTATTTTCTCCTAGGGGAGAAAACTCAGCTCTTTCGCTGTTTTGTTTAGTGGTGCCACCATTTCCTACTTAACCCATTATTTCTATCCTGAGGAAGGACAAAGGGGAAGAAATAGCAATTCTCATAATAGCATATCTCTCTACACTGTAACAGTGAATTGCCCCTTCCCTCTTATCCTGCAATCACTTGGCTACAAAGCTTTGTTATAGTAATCAAATATTTCTCCGGTGGATACTTCCTGTTTTGGAGAACTCTGGAAATGAAGGATGCATATGTTCATGCAGGGGTGCATAATAAAGGCACATATGTATTCATTCCTTTGTCAGGCCACAATATTTCTGTTGACAAGTGTCCCCAAAGAACGTAGTATTGAAGGGTGTGATAGACACAGTGGTCACCAAATATTCCATAGGCCTTCCAACACTTCCTAGACTACTCTGCAATTACGTTGGACCATGTGGCTACCTCAGATTTCTTAGTAGTTGAAGTGACATGTGTCCCATTTGGGGTCAGGCAATTAAGATCCAAAGCATCTCCTCTATTTTTCTTTCCCTACAGAAGAGAATGAGGATTTAGTTGCATGATAGAGGTAAACTGCCTAGCCCATACTGGATCTCACGGGGAGAGAAATCAACCTTTACTATGTTATATCAGTGAGATTCCACAGGGCTTGTCTGCTAAGACAGGAAGTCTTTGTTATACTAATAAAAATTGTTTGGTTATCCTTGTGAAATCAACCTCAAACGTGATATACATTATTTTAATATTCCTGTCTTTCTAAAACTTATCAGAAATCTTCATTTCCACTAATTTTAATTTTAATTTTAAATTCCTTCTGGTACAATCTTTAGGATAAGGAGTCCCAAAATATTTACTTTTTAAAGGAAGTTAGATTAAGCTTCAAGGATACATATCTTTTATTCTAGTATTGGGGGATTTGGTAAACAAGTCTTTGTTAACACAATATCAGCTCTTTCTCCATCCCTGTTGAAAATAAATAAATAATAAATTTACTTATTTTATATATGTGTATACATATATGCATTTATATGTCTATTTTATCATGGTCTCTCTCAGCCTGTCTTAGGGTCCAAAAGAAATCATACATTTAAAAACTGCTTTTATTCTTCTGTTCATTTTCGTTCTTTATTCATTGCATTTACTCATCTTGAGGTATGTCAGACCTATGGACACTAAATCTTTGAAATGCAGATATAACATTCTGTGTCTGTGAATTTTTAAAAATGTGATTGAAAGTAACCATTGGATGTTAATTAGTGCCCCTCACAGCTATCTCTGAAACCCCTTTGTCCATCATACAGTCTGAATTAGGTGCCCCTCCAGAGTCTTTGAAAGCATTCTGGCAAGAGTGTGGGAACAGTTATCACATTATGACATAAATGCTTTCTTATTTATCTCCTTCCCTAAATTGTAACCTATGTGAAGTCAGCTGTCAAGTTTGTCTTGGTCTTTATGTATTTCAGTACTTAATATAGGATCAAGTTTATAACTGAAGCTCAATAAGTATTTGTTCACTTACTGAATGAATGGACTGAGGAAAATCACTTTGTAACTTTTTAGTTAATTCAAGACCACCACCTTAAAACATGACTTTTTATTGTGGGGATTAAGAGTTTTTCCTAGGGAAATGGTTCATAATTTTCACTGGATTTTCAAAAGAATTGGGGTACCCTTTGAAAAAGAAAAAAGCCACTGCTTCAAAGTCATATACACAGACATACATATATTGGATTTTCAATGACCAGCTATATAGCATTGCATTTGCCCATTTCAATATTTAGCTGCCCATCTGAGGACTCTTTTTTTTTTTTTTTTAAGATTTTATTTATTCACTCATGAGAGACACAGAGAGGCAGAGACAGAGGGAGAAGCAGGCTCCTCGCAGGGAGCCTGATGTGGGACTCGATCCTGGGACTCCAGGATCATGCCCTGAGCCAAAGGCAGATGCTCAACCATTGAGCCACCCAGGCGTCCCGCATCTGAGGACTCTTAACAATTTATTGACTTTCTACTAGAAAGTTCTGTGTTCTATAAAACCTCTGATATTTAACTGAGTCCTACCCTTTCTCCAGATTATGTGTAGAAGTGTTAAAAACCTAGAGCTAATACCAATCCTCGAAGAAACTCAGTCCTCACACTTGTCAACCTTTCCTTCTCACCACTTTTCTTTTTCTAAGATCCTTTATAATAATTTATCATCTCACCCAACCTCAGAAAATGAAGATTCACCTTTATTTTCCCAGATTTGCTATAGGAATTACATTGTTACATACTTCTGAGCAAGAAGACAATAGTAACACCTAGGCATCCTCAATTTTACAACCTTCATTTGTCAGATAAGGAAGTGTCTTACTTTTCTAACTACATCTCCTTCTGTCTAACACATACTACAGACTGAGCCACTTATAACTAAAAAAATTAAATTAAAAAAAATCCATGCTTAACTCCTAATTCAATGTGGTTATTTTCAATCTTAAAAAAAAAAAGTGCATATAAAAAATTTGGAACTGCACTGTCGGCGGGAATGTGAACTGGTGCAGCAACTCTGGAAAACTGTGTGGAAGTTCCTCAAAGAGTTAAAAATAGATCTGCCCTACGACCCAGCAATTGCACTGCTGGGGATTTACCCCAAAGATACAGATGCAATGAAACGCTGGGACACCTGCACCCCGATGTCTATAGCAGCAATGTCCACAATAGCCGCACTGTGGAAGGAGCCTCGGTGTCCATCGAAAGATGAATGGATAAAGAAGATGTGGTCTATGTATACAATGGAATATTCCTCAGCCATTAGAAACGATAAATACCCACCACTTGCTTCGACGTGGATGGAACTGGAGGGTATTATGCTGAGTGAAATAAGTCAATCAGAGAAGGACAAACATTATATGGTCTCATTCATTTGGGGAATATAAAAAATAGTGAAAGGGAATAAAGGGGAAAGGAGAAAAAATGAGTGGGAAATATCAGAAAGGGAGACAGAACATGAAAGACTCCTAACTCTGGGCAACGAACTAGGGGTGGTGGAAGGGGAGGTGGGTGGGGGAGACTGGGTGACGGGCACTGAGGGGGGCACTTTACAGGATGAGCACTGGGTGTTATTCTATATGTTGGCAAATTGAACACCAATAAAAAATAAATTTATTAAAAAATTTGGAAATGAATAACTGTATTTTCTTGCTAGATATAGTCACAGTGTGGAAAAAGTATTATTTAAAAAATTTACGCTAACAGAGTTTGATCATAATCTAACGAACTAGGGGAAAAGGATTTCTGAAAACCAATCTCAAAACAAACCACACCTTTTCCGACTCTTCCCACTGCCTGTGTAGTGGTGTACTTATGAAGGACTTATATAGGACTTTACTAGTCACTTTCAGGTCACATTTTTTTTTTTAATTAACAACAGCAGAAAAAACAGTTAATTTTTAAATCTTGAGTTCCCCGTCCCTTAATATTAAGTGCATAAACAAAATATAGAAATATATATATTCTTTACTTCTAGATAAATTTTAAGAAGTCTATTGAGGCTTTATATGATCTGGCCTCCTGTGCTTCTCTGATCTAATCTCCTTGTCTTCCAGTTAATCCCTCTATCATACACTAGGCTCCTTGATGTTTTTTAAAAATGCCATCATATCCTGCCTTAGGTCCTTGCCTTGGGCCTCTTCCCTTATCCATTTGCAGGGCTCACTTATTTCCCCTTCTCCTCATGTCTATCCTCAAATATTGCCCTGTGAGAAGGCCCTCCAATGTCTTCTTTTTTTTTTTTTTAAGATTTTATTTATTTGAATGAGAGTGAGAGAGATCACAGAGGGAGAGAAAGAGGGAGAAGCAGACTCATTGCTGAGCAGGGAGCCTGATGTGGGGCTTGATCCCAGGATTCTGAGATCATGACCTAAGCCAAAGGCTTAACCTATTGACCCACTCAGGCACCTCCTCTCATGTCTTTATTTAAAACTATATACCTCCTCATGTCCTCCCCACTGCCGATATTTAGCATTCTCTATCCCCTTTCCTACCTACTTTAAAAAAAATATTGCTTCTGACTCCTTTCCTGTCTTCCTTCTGGAATTCTAATTATGAGCATGTAAATCTGAGCTAATATGGTAGCCATAGCCACATATGACTGTGGAGCACGTGAAATGGAGAGTCCAAAACAAGATGTGAAGTACAAAATACATATCAATTTCAAAGACTGTGGATGAATAAAAGCAAAGTAGCTGATTGATACTTACATGCTAATTATATGTTGAAATAATTCTTGAATACATTGGGTTAAATAAATTAAGGTTAATTTCAACTGTTTAAGTTATATATGTGTCCTGCGATGACACATCTATTGGACAGTGCTGTTAAGCCCTTTTGTGTATCTCATGTCTATTATACTCTTTTTTTTCTTTCCTCTTTTTCCTCTCTGTGCTTCTTATTGGATATTTTCCAGCTGTCTCCCAGCTTATCAATTTTGTTTACTGTTTAAGTTGACATTTATTCATCATTTTATCCATCCACTTAATTTCAGATTTTGTATCTTTCAAATCTAGAATTTCCATCTGATTCTTTTTGAGATTCTAATTCTTTGGTAAAACATTCCATCTTTATTTTATTTTCTTGAATATTTTAATCTCAATGTGCTTGTCTAATAACTCTAATGTCTGGATCATCTGCATATTGCTATTTTGTATGTGTATGTTTGTGCGTTCATATGTCCTATCTTTTGACATGCCTAGGAATGTTTTGAAATCTGGACATTATATACATATTAAAAAGCAAAGTACAAAATAACAAGACACAGGATGCCTCAGATGACACAGTCTTCTACATGAGGGCTCACACTTTCCTTTCTTAGGAAGAGTAAATGATCACCTTAATCCATTCATGGACTAAACTGACTCTAGGGTAAGTTGCAGACTTAGTAAGACTTACTCTATTCTGATTTGCCCCAATTCCTGGTTCCTAGGATATAGCCTTCCAGAGTTTCAAGTGACTTCCCAGCAGGTTATTTCCTCAACAAGACTTTTCTACTAACTTTTAATCTTGTGCAGCTCCTCACTGCCCCCAACTTCAGAATATAGTAAACATTATGAAGGGGAACCGACTCTTTGCTGAGGCCTTTTCAGTCTTGCTTTCTGCTGGTCCAGCTGCACACAACTGCCAAAATGTGGCTGGTTTCACTACTCTGAAATTGATACCCCACTTCTGGGGCCATGGCCCGATTGCCAGTCCCTAGCCTGAGCAGCTATTGGCATCACCTCACAGTGGCAAGTACACATGCCTCAGCTGTAGGTATGAAAAATGGGTAGACTCCTCTCCAAATGTTAGTTGCTCTGGTACTTAGTGCCTCTGTTATCCAGCAGGCATTAGCTCCACCCCCATCCTAAAGCAGATTTTTTTTTCCCCATAGCCTACTTCACCATCTAACATATTATGCATTTTATTTATACAGCTTATCATCTTCTTTCTTCAGAATTTATCCTCTAGAAGGACTGAGGATTTTGTCTTTTTTCACATTGGTATCCTCAAGTTTTCAAAAAATGTGGAAAGAATGAAAGAACAAATAAGCACTGCATTGCTAAAACAAGAAAAACCTAAATAAAGGTGATTCTTAAGTAAAGATGAACATATGTCTGCCCAAAAAATGGATATTTATTCTGTCGTCATTTACTGTGCTCCTGCTATGTGCCATACAGTATGTTAAGGGTTGGACATTTAGAAATGAATGCAGCACATTCCATACCCCAAAGAAACAGATCAGAAAAAAAAAAAAAAATCCCCAAACCCAGAATGTACTTTCTTGATTCATGACAAAAGAGCAACAATAGATTTTTAAATATTTGAGGACCCTACTTAACAAGAAACCTTTTCAAAAATTTCTCTGGGAAGTTATACTTCCTCCCTTGATGCCCCTCTCACTCCGCTCAGAGCAATCTGCCGATTTTTCTGTAATTGCCCTCACTGCCCATAGCATCTATGTTTTCAATGGTGGTAAGAAATTCTCCCCTTGAGAGTAGATTTGACCATAGAAAAATAATTAGCAGCCCTTTGGAGGGTTTGCTTAAAAAAAAAAAAAAAAGAAGAATCTCATAAAATCATTTCTGATCAATGAGGGAAGACTATGAAGTAAACAGGCCTTTACTTGTGTGGCTTGTAAACTGGCTCCGAAGGGTAATTTCAAGAAACTGGGACATTTGTGAAGGTTAAAACATTGCTGAAATAAGTATTCTAGTATTTTGTTTCATTATTTCAGTCTATGGTTAAACAATGTACAGAGTATGCCATGCTGGTGAAAAGGGAGAAATAAAGAATACGTAGCAGAGCAACTCCTATATTAAGAATGTGGAAGTATAATAAGAATGGTAAAAGAAATTTCTAGATTTCACAAAGCTTGTATTTCACAGCTGAGGCGGCAATGTTTTCCTGTGCTAATCTTAGTAAGGTCTTTAACAATTCTATTTTGTGTTTCCTCATACTGAGCTGTGCCCATAATGCTTCAGTTTTCCTCATATGTTGTTACCCACTTAAGACATATGCATACATATATTTTTTACTTCTTCTGATTCTGAATCACCTGCAAACTTAATAATATGTCTAATAAAAGACAGTGGTAAAGAAGCAGGTCATCATTTCCCATTTTTCAGGTAAGAAGTTACTAGGTCAAACTGGAAAGCAGAAAGAAAAGAGAAACATCTAGAACCTGAATAAAAAATGTACAAAACAGAACGTTAGCTGCAAACAATGGTGATTAAGTTACTTCATTATATTTTCTTAATATACTTTGCAAAATGCTGTGACTTTTTTTTTTTTTAAGATTTATTTATTCATGAGAGACAGAGAGAAGCAGAGACACAGGCAGAGGGAAAAGCAGGCTCCCTGCAGGAACTTGATGTGGGACCGAATTGAGGACCCCAGGATCATGACCTGAGCCAAAGGCAGACGCTCAACTGCTGAGCCACCCAGGCATCTCTGTGACATTTTTGTTTGACTATTAAAAAGACCCAAAATGAAGAGATGCTCAAACGTGTCCATAAGCCCTAAGCCCCCACTTTAAGAGACTATTTCTTTTGTTATCTAGATTCCTGAACAAAATAAGCTTCGGATATGAGAGATCTGCTGCCAGTAACAGGAAATAAAGTAGCCTCAAGAGGTCATCTTTTTCCTTTTCCTTTTTCTCTCCTGTTAGTCATTCAGATTACTATTGATAATTTAGGTTAGCTATATTAACATTTTTGGACAATAGAGTTAAGTTGATTTCCTCACATTGAAATGGCCAACAAAGCTATGTTAATATTTTATATTAGTAACATATTTTCCAGGGGAATATCTTGATTGAGTAGAATTGACACATACATATAAATGCAAGGAAGTAATTATGATTATATTATTAGCAGTTATTGTGGCAATAATTTCAGAAAATGGTTATATCCATCTGCCTGAGAAAACAGACTTCAACACAAAATGAAGTCATATTCATTACATGGGAGAAGTGATTAGAACCTAGTAGCAAAGCCAGCTAAATGTGTTTCTAGCAAGCTCCAAGTTTAAGTTTTAATGCATTTTTAAATGTTTCTGGTCTCAAAACATTGAACAGCTGACAATTTCCCCCAAGAGAACAATACCTTGAGGGGAAAAGCAATTAGAATATGGATTGACCAGCAATCAGTAATCATTACTTGGTACATTAAATGCACTACTCTGGCACCTGGTTAAGTAATTTAGAAACTGGTTAAATATCTGGAAAACAGGGCTTTCTCAAGTTAAATGTGAAAGCGCAGAGAAATAAAATGGACTTTCTCACAGTTACAACATATCAGGAAGAAAACTGCAGAATAAGGTTTTAGGAAGTTAAAATTGGGTGAACATATTAAAGGCAATTGGAATCAAAGGGACTGAAGTAGAAAATCTGGTATTTCTGGAAAGTTTAAATCCCCCCCGGTTTATAACTCAGAAGAGTGGGTGATACATCTCATAGCAAGGTTCAATATTTCTGTAAAGATGGTTTAAATAAACCGTGCCATTTGGAAAAAGGTTTTTACAAAATTCTTAAACTACAGGAGAAGAAACAAAAATTAGTTACTCCACCAGAGAGAAAAGAGCTTCCACAAACCCCCCCTTCAGGGGTGATGTTTTTCCACCTGCCTCACTACGGCCCCCATACTCTACCCTCCCTCCCATTCCTATCCATAGACAGGGCAGACTCTAACAGGGTCAGCCCTAGACCTCAGCCTCTCATACGAGGACAATGCTCCAGCAATCCACTCTTTTCCTAACATCAGTTTCTCCCCAAGTCACTGTTCTCTTCAGCAAACCAAAATGCTATTTCCTCATTGGAACCTGACTCCTTCTACTTCTCTCCCTTGTTTTATAACAAACTGCCTTGAAAAACTGATCTAGAACCTCAGTTTCTAATTTTTCTTGAACACTTTCTTGAACACATTTCAGTATTTGTCCTACCCACTGTTCCCAAACCAGCCTCCTCAGTCACTGTCTCCTCATTCATAAATCCAATGGTTGTTTCAAGGTTCTCAGCTCCTTTGACGGCTCAGCAGTATTGGGCACAGCTGTCACTGTGTCCCTCCTGAAATGTCTTTCTCTTTAGCTTCCATTATATCAATCAGCCTTGCTTGCTTTTCCTTCTCAGTGTTCTGATGTGTCCTCCTCATCATCCTGAGCCCTAAATGTTAGCGAGTCTCAGGGCTCAGTTCTTAAAAATTATCTCCTTTCTATCCACACTGATTTCCAAAGTAATCTCTGTACTTGTGTTGTCTGACTACCATTTGTCTACTGAGAATTCCCATATTTATATCTCCATAGCTCTGACCTGTTTCTAGAATGCATTTTCTGAATATTTTAAGATGTGTTTTGTTTTTTTTTAAAGATGTGTTGTTTTTATAATTATCTCATCTCGTCAAAACAAAACAGAATCTTGCTTTTCATCTGGATTAAAAAAAGTAAAACACAACTCTCTTCGTTGTGAATAATCAAAACTAATTTAAAAATGAATTTATTAAAAAAACATTATTGACAAGATTTTCATTTTTTAAATTTATGATAGTCACAGAGAGAGAGAGAGAGAGAGAGAGAGAGAGAGAGAGAGGCAGAGACATAGGCAGAGGGAGAAGCAGGCTCCATGCACCAGGAGCCTGGCATGGGATTTGATCCGGGGTCTCCAGGATCACGCCCTGGGCCAAAGGCAGGCGCTAAACTGCTGCGCCACACAGGGATCCCGACAAGATTTTTCTTAATTGCTAGGTATGAGAGATAAAAAATGAATAAGAAAACTTAAAGATCATCTGTCCTCCCACAACCTAGAGATAATTATATTCAGGCACATAGAAACTCATTAGAATCTATGAAAAAAATGTAGGTCCATAGCCATTTGAAATGAAATAGTACCTGAGTAAAATTTTTAAATGGGCACATACCTTGTACTCTTTCATATTCATAATGAGTAACTTTTATTTCTGAATGAGCCTGTAATTTTATAGAATTATTAATTTAACATGATTTACTTTTAAAGTTGGTCTTTTTGAATAACAGATTGAAGACAACTAAGGTAGAAAAGTTGTGCTTTAAAAAAAAATACCATGCAAATATCTTATTATTACTGACTTATTATTACAGATTTCAAGGAAAAAAGTCAAACTTTATTATTGTTTTATAAGTGTATTCTCTGCCTTTAATCTTAGCTTTAAAATAATACAACAAATGATAACCTAAAATGCATTTCAAAAAAGGCATGCAACTATAAATATGGAAGTAAACTCGGGAGGCATATTAATAAAATGGTGATTCAGCTATCAAAGTAGAGGATCCAACTTCCATTGAGTTTGAACTCAATCTTTACTAATCTAATTATTGCTAAACAATCAAGGAAGAGGGAATAATACAGAACTTGCTCAATCAACAATGTGGTTAAAAACATGAGGTGTGAACGCTGGCTCTGTCTCTCCAGAGGTGTGCGAGCCTAGTGAAATCTAAGTTTTAGCTTCTTTATCTGTAAAATGAAGATAATAGCGACTTCCAACTCCTGACTGTTATGATTACTGAGATAATATATGTAAATATCTTAGCATACTGACTGGTCTATAAGCAAGGGCTTAACAAGTGTTAGCCATTAATATCCTTATATTTACTTTCTTAAAGCTGCTTACTACATATTGTTTATTCCTAAGAAGTTTTTTCCACTAAAACTGTTCAAATGAACAAGTATCAAAAATAATTAAAACAAAGAGAATATTCACACTGTGCTCTGAATTCCGCCTGCAAGTTTTTATACAAAACAGTTTATTACAGAGAACAGAGCTATACTTTGAAATCAGTTTGTTCTGTCAAAAAGACAAAAAAGCTCAAAGGATGTAATTGAATGACTATAATGCACCCTGGCCAAGAAGTGAGGCTTTAACTTGCTCTTTAAAGTACATGCAAGTGAGCATTGTTCTTTCCATTTTAATATAGAGTTTCCGCCCCTAAATTGACTTTCTGAAATAGTTAGATAATTGTTGTACACTTTGAAGTCACTTTGTCAGTGTTCTTGAACTGTGAAAGTAATTCAGCGTTGAACTCATAAAATACACTCTCCAAGGTCCAAGTTTAAGTGAGCATAGTGATTTGTTTCCTAACAATAGAGCACAACTAAATTTAAAAACTCCTTTGTACTGGACAGTCCTTGAAGCTTTGAGTGTCTTTCTTATCCATAGTCCTTCTGAGCCAAGGGCAGTTTTTTTGTGTGCACAATCTACTGTCACCACCCCCCACAGAGCCAAGATACAAAATTGTATTACCTACATTCCTACTATCCCATTCCTGTTGCCTCAATGATTCCCTCCATCGCCATCACGACCACCACCATCACTCCTACCACCGCCACTGCTAATGCTAGATACGAATACACTAAACCCATTACTTGTATTACTCCCTTTAATCCTCAGAACTGGAGATATGTCATACATCATTTATGTATGAGAAAATCGAGGCATGAGAACTTAATAATTCTTGGCCCATGTCCATATATTTGATGAATGGAAAAGCCTGAAGTTAGATCAACGTTTTAATAACTGCAAGGCATGTGCTCATTCCATGGCCTAGTGTATCACTTGGACGGAGTTAATGCTAAAAACAATGTATTGTATGAATGGCTAAAATAAAGTCGCCATGCTTTGTGTCCTACAGCAGTGGTGATGGCGCCCTGGGCAGCAGCCAGGAGATGCTGCATTACAGGACATTGTGTATTTGATATTCTCGAACTCACCCTGTGAACTGCCCTTGTGGGACCATGAAACACACATAGAAGGGCACAAATAGTATAGGGACATTAAAATCAAGAAACAGAAAGAAGTAATGGGTTAGAGCCATAGGGTCAAGAAATATAGCATCAACATATGCCAGAAAGGTATAAACATTACATCTACTGGCAATGACAGCAGAAACAGAGGCAGGACAGGAAGAGGGTGCATCATCAGGATGGCATGGCACCCTTGTGGCAATGGCAATATCCTGTACATATTCTACTTCCCCAAGTGGTTGACTGGGTAGCTGCTGATGTGATCTTTTCAAATGTTTTCGGGCTCCTCTTTCTCTAACCAAGCGTGATCCTTTCCTTGGGAAACAATAGCCTCATCCATCTGCTCAAGGCAATAACTCATGAGTCCCCTGTTTATTCTGCACATACAACCCCTTACCATGTTCAATATTTTTTAATCTACCCTCACTGCTTCAATTCTAGTCCAAGGAGCACTGGGTGGTTTACTCAATTGAGTGTCCAACTCTTGATTTTGACTCATTATCTTGGGGTTGTGGGATCAAGCCCCATGTAGGGCTTGGCACTCAGATGGGAGTCTGCTTGAGATTCTCTCCACCCCCACCCCTTCCGTCCACCTCTCCCCCAAATAATAAACCTTTAAAAAAGAAAAATCTAGTCCAAGCCACTGCCATCTTTTATCCAAATCACTGCAGTATCCTCCCTAGTGACCTCTAGCCAATCCACTCTTGCCTTTCCCAATCCCTATGCCACATACTCACTTTTTGCACACAGACATGTTCAGTTCTTACTTAATGCACCATTTCTTTGGAGAAGCTCAAACTCTTCCTGTTGTTGGCTCTTTTGTTACCCTCTTCTTTCTTCACATTTATCACACTTAAAATTACTTGTCCATTTTAATAAGTCTTCCTCTCTAGACTACAGGCTCCTTGAAGTCAATACTCTGTTTTAATCCTGGACTCCAAGTACAGTATGTGGCCCATAAGAAGTGTGCAATAAATATTTGCTCAGTAAACTCTATTTCTTTGTATAATACACCATCTATAATAAATTGAAGATCTTTTTATTTAAAAAAAAAAGCCTTAATATCTGATCTAAAATGTGTGTGTTTTTTTAAAGATGTTATTTATTTATTCATGAGAGACACAAATAGAAGCAGAGACACAGACAAAGGAAGAAGCAGGCTCCATGGAGGGAGCCTGACGTGGGACTCGATCCCAGGACTCCAGGATCACACCCTGGGCTGAAGGCAGGCACTTAAACCACTGATCCACCCAGGGATTCCCTGATCTAAAATGTGTTTATGAATATTTCACAATTAATAGAACTAAAATCTAGCCCACTTCATTGAGGATTATGCATGCACTTGCAGGGTGATCTAGGATAGGGAAGGAGTAGGAGCAACGATATGCAAAGGGAAGCCTCCTCCAATTTTTAAACAATGGAAAGACATGATTGGATCTGTGTCTTGAGTAAAAAACTGTGGTGGCCATGGATGGACTCAAGTGTGTTAAGACTTGAAGAAGGAAGAGTAGTTGGGGGGCTGTTAGAGTACTCTAGGTAAGAGGCTTTTTGGGTCAAAGAGCCAGTGCCCATATGGCCTTGTGACCTAGTTCTGGCCATTAAGACTTAAAAAGTCTGTTAAAGGACTTCTGAGAAAGATCTGCCTTACTAAAAACACATACTCAAGAGAAGAGAGCAGAAGGGCTCTCTGGGGAAGACCCAGATGTCTTTGGACATGGCTGAGTGTGGACATGATGCCAATTATTTTGCAAGCATGCATCTGCAAATCCAAGGACAACTGCCATGGGGAGCAAAGAGGAGGGTTAAAGAGAGTCCAAAACTTTGATGATGCTGTCATACCCTCGATGAAAACTGAAAACAAGTTTTACTTGAATTGCAAGATCTCAAGTCTATTTAAATGTTTACTTTTTTTCTTCTCCCTCTTTAACAAGATGCCACATCCTCAATCTCACCTTCAGAGTGCTCCTTCCACTCCTCCCGTCTCCATTGGTGAGGGTGCTCCCACTTTAAGTGACAGATTGTGATTAAGCGCCTTAGGTAAGAGGTACATTTATTATCTCATTTATCGAGAAATTTAAGCTTTTTTTGTCTTTTAAAAGGCTGATGAGTGCTCAGGGAGCTGGCTGGGGGGTATGGAGAGTATGCAATTCCATTTGCTAGCAAGTAATATACAGCTCAATTTTATAAGAAAAATGTTTTTGGTGAACATTTGTTTAGTGTTTATTACAGAACCATCTATTATCTAGATGTTAATGAGGGCACATCATTTCCTCTGCCCTCAAAGAATTATTCAGAATTCACCTCAAGAAGAAGTCACAAATTACCTGCTTAGCAAAGTTCCCAGCACATGGTAGGTAATCAAATATTTGTTTAATGCATTTGTTCTGTAGCATTATGTTTTTAAGGGTTCTAAAGAAACCTTGTGAAGGCAAAATCTTCTGGGTATGGCATCTGATTAGAGGAGAGCATGAGAAAACAACTCATTAGCAAGTCCTAATTTTGAGTTTTGGAAGGTCTATACTAGACACAAACTCAGTCATTCATATAAACCTCAATTTCTTCATTAACTTTTCTGTTAAGCAATGATTCTGTTTCTGCTATCTTAAAACCGGTAAGGTCATTTTGTCCTAAGGCAGGTCAGCCCATCATTGTATAGTCCTATTAGAACGTTCTTTAGAGTTCTGTTCTCCAGTTAACAGGGGAAAGGATATTCCCACAGTTTGTCCCAATTATAGCACTTTCAAAAAGTAAGGCAATTTAATGAAATTAATAGTGACCTGGTGACACAAGACCAGGCATAACTTTGAACAAGTCCCATAAGCATTCTGAGACTCATACTCTCTTGAAGATGATGATGATACTCTAATCTTCACCTGCTGCATTATGAGAATAAGATATGTAAGTGAAAGTACACAGCACTTGCTTACCATACATTTTTTAAGGGTGTGCAAGAATATAATGGTATCACTGAGCTCTTGATAAAGACTACACTTTGTAAGAGGGTAAGAATAAGTTTAAAAAAAAATTTTTTTAAGTGGACGAGGCATATGAATACCAATTACAATTAAAATCTAAATGCACAAGTGCATTTAAATGTCATTTAACAGATGTCTCCAGTTACATATCACAAGAAGTTGGTTATGGAATTATTAATCTTTTTTTTTAAGATTTTATTTATTTATTCATGAGAGACACAGAGAAAGAGAGAGAGGCAGAGACACAGGCAGAGGGAGAAGCAGGCTCCATGCAGGGAGCCTGATATGGGACTTGATCCCGGGTCTCCAGGATCAGGCCCTGGGCTGAAGGCGTTGCTAAACTGCTGAGCCACCTGGGCTGCCCTGGACATATTAATCTTTTAATGAAAATGTTTATAATAAAATGAATATTCATGATTCCATCTTTCTTACATTCACAGGAATAATGCTAGGCTTGGGCATATAAGAAATGTTAATTTAAAAAAATGATAATGAAGATGATGTCAACAATAAAAATACAGGTGCCCCTCCTGGGGATACGCCCAGTGCCAGGTGACATCCTAAACCCTTCACATCTGAATAGCTTCGAGTCCTCATAAAAGCCGTTTGAAATAGATATTACAGCTATTATCTCCATCTTACAAATATGAAACTGAATTTAAGCTAGCTTAAATAACTCAAAAAAGGTCACACTATAAGTGAGTAAGGCTGGATTTGAAACCTGCTCCTTGATTTTATACTCCTTCTGTAAAGTTCCTTAATACATAAAAATGAGTGGGTCTGACAAAATTATTATAAAATATGTTTGCTCCATGAATACTATTTTAAATGAGATGAACTATCTATCAACAGGGGAATACTTGACTGCTTTGCAAAGCACATTATTATGCCAGCATTTCTTCTTAGTGACCGTGACTATAGTGACAGCTGTTTCTATTAAAAAATAAAAGGCAATGATAATAAAAAAATTGTAATTTAATTTTGTCTTTAAAATTTTCTAACCTGTGGTAACAATCACGAGATGCAGCAGAAACACAGAACAGTGTGTGTCAAACATGCACACACTACCTTCAAAACACATCAAAAGATCTATAATGGAACAATCCAGGAGAGTTGATATTTGAAATAGGAATCAAGATAGAGGACTGATGAGGGCTAGTATAATTTTAGGAAAAGAAAAACCCGACACAGTAAGTTTACAGTGATCTTATAACTATTTTGCCTTTATGAGACAGTTAAAAAAATCTTATTACTAAAATATTAAGAATTTTTAACATATTGGTACACCTTCTAAATTTTCCATTTTTAATCTATATGCATTGATTTAAGCTGTAAATACTTTAAGTATTTTTAAGTATTTTCTCAGGGGCCTACTGAACAGTCTGTACAGAGGATAGCTATCTGTCAGCCGGTTGCCTTCAGTGCCAACCAGTGATCCACGGTGGCAGGAACTTGTGGTCTCTACTGTTTTGTCTAGTTCCAAGTCCTGGATTAATTTGTCACCCAATGGCCCACTCGTCCTGGTCCAACCAAGGCCAAGTGTCCATAGTCTGACCAGCCACTCAGACTCTTCAGGAGAAATCTTACTTTCTAGCCACATGTCTATCATTAGGTTACAAATGGATATTATACAGTAAAAATATATTTACAGAACTAAAAAAAAAAACAAACCATAATGATGTGTTCAGTTATCTGTGAAAGAAAAACATTGGTGACTTCCCCACATAACCACCAACCTAGCCTACCATTGCCACCATTGATACGGTAGCAACCAAGAGAATTATAGGTATAGGAGAATAAATCTTTCAAAAGCACTAGCTTTAGAGTTCCAAATAAAAAAGAGTAAGTTATTAAAATGGACACTCTTATATGTCACTACTGAACTTTTTATCTCTAATCATCTCTACAAAGATCACTAAACACACAACACGGAATTTTAACAATAAAAAGAAAGAAAAATCAATGGTTACTGAATTAGTATATACCAGACACTAGCCAGGTCCTTTTATATGTCAATTCATTTTCAAACTCATAACAACCATTCAGGCTTGGAACTATTATTACAGTTTTACAAGGAGGAAATGGGCTTAAACGCCAAGGTCATGCTGTTGGCCACCTTCCTGATACCATGCTGCGTGTGGTAAGGAAAAACCCCACCCTTCACTTTCCTCTGTTTAAAAAGATTGTCACAGAACATAAACAACCCTAATACGGTTCTAAACCTTTAGAGACGGTACTATGGTATGTCCTTTAATTAACAAAGTGAAATTGCTCTTGTTCTGAAATCTATTTGAATAGCTCAAAAAAAAAAAAAAAATCAAGTATGTTTAGCACTTGACAATCCATTCAAATTTGCAGAAATAGTGACAGTGTTTTATTCAAGGAAAAGCATTATGAGTTATAAATACCAAAGTGGCCTAAATAAAACAGACTACCTAATCCTATTCATAGCTACTGAATGTTAAGTGCTTAATAAAGTAGCTTAGTGTGATGTCCCTGTTAGGATGATACTAGGCAGAAAGGAGACCACCATAAGCAAGTTTCCAAAGTCAAATGGTAATGTCTTCTGATAATATCTCCTAAAAATGAACACATATTAATGCCGTACAGTATGTGCAATTGAGATATTTTAGTGGGAAATGTTGAGAAAGGCAGAAAGAAGTAATACAGTTTTTATAAAGTAATTGTTATTTGTTAAATCCTTTTGGTAAGCTGTATTCCAAAAGAGTAACATTTTGAGCTGGTTTTCAATTATCAGAAAGAGTAGAGAAGAAATGGAATCCTTATCTTGAAAAGATATCTGCACTCTCATGTTCACTGCAACATTATTAGTCCATTTTACATGCAGGTATGTATATACATACATATATTCCTTATAATGTATATATACCCACACACAAAATGGACTATCAGTCAGTCTTAAAAAAAAAAAAATTAAGGAAATCCTGTCATTTGCAAACATGGGTGAACAACCTGGAGGGCATTATGCTAAATGAAATAAGCTGGACAGAGAAAGACAAATCTGAACGATCTCACTTATGTGTGGAATCAAAGAAAAAAACCAGAAAAAAAAAAAAAACAAAGAGTAGAAAAGGGGTTGTCAGGTGCTGGAGGACGGGGTATACAGTGGGCAGCTGGTGAGAGGGTACAAACTTTCTTATAGAATGAATAAGGCCTGAGAATCTAATGTATAACATGATAACTAAAGTGGATAACACTATATTGTAGAATTGAAATTCACTAAGAGACCACATCCTAAAAGTATTTACCAAAAAAGGTGTGTGGGCGGTAGGGGGTGGGTATATGCGTGAGCTGATGGATGTTTTAATTAACTGCGTGAGGGAATTCTATCATAATGTATAGATATCAAATCATCACATTATACACTTTAAATATCTTACAATTTTGTCAATTATCCCTTACTAAAGATTAAGGAACAGATTTCCATATGTTTTATTAAAGTTTCCATGAGAAGTAACAGATACTTCACATTCATATATTTTAGTGACACTGCCATCTCCAAAAAAGCTTTTTCCCCCAACTCTACTGATAAATATAAATATATATATATATTTATTTATTTATTCAGAATCCAGCCTTGAAATAAGTATACTGTAATGACCACTGATAGTCCATTTCTTTTCCCAAGGTTTAGTTCATGGAGCCTCTGGAAAGGAAATGCAGGTCTCTAAAAAGCCCTCATAGTTTTTAGAACAAATAAACAGTGGACTGCTCTTTTTCTCTGATACCTCATATTACTTCTTCCTTCCAGAATATTTTTTTCCCTTGAAATTAAGCCATTACATAAAAGGTTTTGCTTGAAAAAGGATATTAGTGAAATGGGACACAGGTACATGTGTAATCTGGGCTGAATTGAAGCATATATAAAGAGCTACATTTTAACTTAGGAAAGAAATCCATCAAATACAACACTTGATATTAGTTCTCTCTCATATTTTTAGGTAACATATTACTTAATAAGACATTCTGATTTAATGAAGAGTGGGTTAAATTGCAATCCATAAATGGATCCATGGAAGTTATGAAAAAAAGCTGAGTCTACGCAAACTGGTTAAATATGTGAAGCCTGTCTTCGGCCACCGCTATTCCTGGTACATTCCAATCCAGGTACAACTTTCTGGCAAGCTGCTCGTGGCCCCCTCCTACAGGTGATCCTTTCATATGAAGTCCCCTGTGATCTGAACTTCTCCTTCCACTTCCTCCTTCCTCGTATAAGAAATAGCTCTTTACAGAGCCACACCTTTTGTCTCCTGTTGACTTCTTTCCTCTCCCTGGAATACAGAAATAGCAGATGGCCTGCTAGTAGCCAAAATGGACGAAGGGGAAGCCTTGAGATTAGAACCTAAGGGAGGAAGATAAAGACAGAAAGGCACAATTCCTCATTTGTGTCCTTTCTAACCTGGGCCTGACAGAGTGGTTCCACGAAGTAAGATGGTGAGAAGGGTTGTGCTTGCCATCAGCTAGTAGTGATGAGAAAACACATCATCGACATTTGAAAGCATGCCCCTTGGACACTCAGGGAGCTTGGAAATCTGCCGTGAAGGAGATGGAAAATCTACATGTGCACACTGACACCAATTTGGGCCAAAGGAACAGGAATATCCTATACTGTATCCATGTGCAATTGTCCATAAAAGATATTGAGGATGAGGATTCAGCAAACAAGCTCTGTATGTTGGCTATTTACCTGTCATCACCTTTCAAAATTTACAGTCACCAGGGATGAGAACCAACCACTGACTATCAAATAAAGTTATGAAATTTGCATCCAAAAAAGATAGAAGTAATCCAAGTCCCTGATGATATGTAGCACTACCTTGTAAGCATCAAACAGACACCTCTGAATTTCTCTGTTTGAGTATTTAAGTCAAAGATATGTGAGTTTTCTTTTATATGTGCCTGAACCTAATGTAAGCCAGCTGGGGTTAGGCTTTTGCTGGGGAAGAGAAACTGGCTGGATGGAAGACTAGGGAAAAAGAGGGATTTTTCACTGTATTTTCTCTTAAAAATCTCAATTTGAACCATGTGAATTGCTTGGTTGACATCAAATGAAGTTATACTTCATTAGAACAATTCTAAAAAATTAAAACTTTGAAATATTAGAAATTGTTACTGTTTAATGAAAACATTTTAGTCTATGAAAAAGTTCATGAAAATCTGGATATAAGATATTTTAATAAATATTGGCAATATTGGCAATGTGATACAAACCTCAAGAGAGTCTTCTCAAAACTTCTAAGTATATTAAGATAGGAGCCATTATGTTCATCTTTATAACAAGAGTGGCTAGTCAGGGGTTTTGCATGTGGCTGGTGTTCAAAAATGCTGGTTGAGAATAAAATGCCAGAAAATACGTTACTGTTGCAAGTGCTCTCTTCAGAACGTACCTGACAGTAATCTATAAGACTGAATGTGTGAGGAAGACTTGAGCCAAACACAGAGAAAAAAAAGAATTTTTGAGTAGAAGCTTAGCAGAACAGTTATTGGTAGTTAAAAGCCAGTAAGCAAACATTGTAAGCCAAATGATTTATCTGCTCCAATAACTCATTTTCCTCTGCAAGTATTCACTGACTGACTAATATATGTAATAGTCCTAAGTGAAAATTTAAAAATATGTGGAGTGGGGCATAGAGTTACTATTAAAGAAGTATGGTAAGGAACTCAGCCCCAATTATCATTATTTTTATTTTTGTAAAATAAAAACAGCAAATCTTTCATAGCAAATCAAAAGAATAGAACTTACTTGGCAAAATTTTCATACCAAAAAATTCCAAAATAACTCTCTAAACATTATATAAATCAAGAATTTTGATTTATATTTTACATTAACACTATAATACCTTTTTGTCCCTCTCTCTATATATGTATAAAAAAATCACCCATCTTCTCAAAAGGGGCTGTTAACAATTATAAGCAGCTTATGTGAAAATTTGATTAGAATAGCTCAAATGGAATTTGCAAGTAAGGCCTTTTTATTGAGTATATCCATGAAAATTTCAAAAGATTGATAGGAATATATAACTTACTTTGTCAGTTTCATTTTTCATGTCTTGGTAATAAATGTTATTTTGATAAATAAAGATGATTTTTATTGCATTTATTGCACTGTGATTTTTATACAACAATGGTTCCTCAAGTAATATAAAAGGAGGAACCATACTTCAATACTCGAGCTGTTAACTCATGTTTCTTTTGAAGTTCTTTGTCAACATTTCCACATCTGTATAAAAACTAGGTGAACTGATGATGTGGGTTTCTCTATGCCCCACAAAATGAAAATGCCAAGGAAAAAAAACAGGTGTAATGGCCGTATAAATATTTCTGGATGATCACTAATTCTAACCTGTTTGCCTTTCACCTCATTGTCTGAGGAACCTTCCCGCTCTGCATCCATCTGACAAAATAATGGTAATGACAGTGGGGAAGGTGGCTGTACCATAAACAAAACAAAATAGAGTGGATCTAAGTATGCCCCACTTGACATCAATCCAGCCTTCAGACTAGGTGAAGAAGGGAAGGAAGTCCAGTCCTATCATATTACTTGCTTGTGTCTGGAGGAACCAACGTAGAACTATTAAGGTAGATTAATTCTAAAATCAGTTTCTAAGCCCCATTCAGAGTAGTGGCCACCATGGCACTGCCTGCTTGACTCCTTTCCGGAGTCAGGCTTCACTTGATAACAAAAGCAAGGCAAAGGCTTTGGAATAAAGATACAACCATACACAGAAGCTTTACATTGTATATCAAACAGTTGTGAAACACAATAAGACATGAATTATCTCCCCCAAAGGTTCTGCATTCAAAGGGCTTAGGAATTTAAGGCCAGAAAAAAAAAGCTTGCCATTGTTCAAGAATTGGTATATGACCTTATAGATGGAAATAATGATTTTACAGGAAGGACCTTCCTTCTTATGACATGACCTCCTTATGACATGGCCTTTATTGATCTTTCCCTTCTGTAGGGTGCAGATGAATTAAGATGATGTAACTATCACTTATAAACAAGGTTACACATCCTGGTTATGGTGCGCTGACATTCAACAGTCCATTTTAACCACCCACTGGGGTGTCTTGTACTGTATTGGCTGGAAAGCTAAAAAGCACATCAAGGATCCTCTTGCAGTTTGAATATGATCTGGCTTGGCCAGTCTCCATATCGCTCAGGGTTAGTGAGCTGGAAGTGAAGTAGAGGCCATGCTTTTGCTGGTTTCCCTTACAAGTGTGACTTTGAAAGCATTTGGAGTTCTCTTATAGCATTAGCGGAGCTCCCAATACCTGCTTCCTAGCTTTGAGGGTGCTGCAAGGCAGGAAGACGGCTGCCAGGCTGGTTTTGGAGGGGAACATGCAGCTGGCAGGAACGATGGCCATTTCCTGATCACACACAGGGACCTCCTGTTGGGGAGGCCTTGAGGTTCCAGAGCCAGTAGCTGAAGCCGCGGCTGCCCAGTTCAGCAGGCAGTTCTGCATCACAGAGGAGGGAGCGACTGCCCGTGTGCTTGTGTTCTGGCTCTGGAGGTTACTTCACAAAGCTCATCTAGATCGTTCCTTCATTTATCCCTGTAAGATTGTATTCTGTTTAATATCCCAGCCAATATAAATGCTTTCCTGTTGAAACTGGATCCTGGTCTTTGTAGCTGAACTTTGATCTCTACCTAATGACAGTGCGTACAAACCTTTCCAAGAAATGGGTTTTCCAATTTGTAGTGGAGATGAAGAACAACGCAGGGCTTAAAGGTCTTCAGGGAATGGCACAGTCTGAAATGATATTGGGGGACTAATGGGTGCTAACTCAAAACGAAGCTGTGCTCTTGGTCACACTGAGCTGTGCTCAAAGACCAGGGGAAGCCAATGTTTAAAATATTCCCTTGACACAAGGTGTTCAGATTGTTGGTATAAGTAATATCCAAGATTTAAAACCCTAAGAATAATAGAATAGTAAGTGCAAGAAGAACCAAGCTTCTCAGAGTCAGTGAGACTTTACTTCTAGGGCAGAGTCCTAGAAGCTACAGGCCCCCATTCATTCCTAAAGGCAATGGGGCTCTGAGATATGCTACGTCCACTCCTGCCATGCAGCCAGCTAACTTCCCAATGCCACTATCTCCTTGGCTATTTTGACTGGAAACTTGATGTGTGTGTATGTATGAGTATGTGTACTTCCTTAACCAAACCATAGCTCACTTGAATATTCAAGTCTTTTGATAAAAGTTCCTTTTTTTGGTTTGGTGATTATGTACTATTTAAAGATTCTTTAAGTCTCTCTTTGCCAGAACATAATGGTCTATCTATCCCCATTAACCTTTTTTAACAAAGGTTAAAACAAAGGTTAAAAAGTTTTAATTTTTTACCTTAACTTTAACAAAAGTTAAAAAGTTTTAACAAAGATTAAAAGAAAAAAGAAAACATGACTAAGATTGACAGTCACTGTGGGCTCTTGGTTTTTTAGATAAAGAGACAATCCCCTATGACATTTTGTGAGGTTTACCTGCAGGCTGTGGGTAAGGGAGCCAGATTTAGCAAAACAAAAATCAAAACACTTAATTCTGAATTTCAGATTAACAACTGTTTCAGGAAAACAATGAATAATTTATTATTTTAATTTTTTTATTTTTAAATATTTTATTTATTTATTCATGAGAGACACACACAGAGAGAGAGAGGCAGAGACACAGGCAGAGGGAGAAGCAGGCTCCATGCAGGGAGCCTGATGTGGGGCTCAATCCCGGGACTCTGGGATCATGCCTGAACCAAAGGCAGACACTCAACTGCTGAGCCCACCCAGGCATCCCCTGAATAATTTTTTAGTATCAGTATATCCTGCATAATATTTGGGACACAGCTATATTTAAAAACTATTAATGGGACATACTGTGATTAAACAAGTATATTCACTGTTTATCTGGAATTCAAATTTAACTGACCGTGCTGTGTTTTAAGTAAATGATCCTAATTCTGGAAAACCACTTGCAAGCAGTACTGCTGCAGAGTGATCTTCTCAGGGTGAGTGTAGGTGCCAGAGAGTGTCTAAGGGATTTAGGGCACCCCACTTCCGAATCAAAGAGCTCGGTGTGGGTGATTCATGGCATTTTATATGACAGGGGATAAAGAATAAATGGAATTCTTAATTGGCCTCAGACTCTTGCTATTTCCTGGGTTTTCTTTCCTTGAACCTAGATCCAAATACACTCTTGCTGAGGGGATGTAGCTCACATTCTGGCATTCTATAACCACCCTGCTTCCTTTTATCTCCTGGCTCTCTGGAAGCTCCAAAATAAATCACAGTATTGACTTCTCAGTTTCTTCTTCATCCTTTAAATAGACAAACCACCTCAGATTCTTTTAAAACAAGAGATGGATCATATAATATTGATCAAATCAAATGAGTTGGCTTTCCTCTATGGTAGCCATGGATAACCAGTGAAAGAAATAGTTCTAAAAGTTACACATCACAGAAACCATCTTCCTAATTTTTCCATCTGTGGGAAATAAAACATAATGAATATGCTACTTTAATAGTTATAGAAGTTAGAAATTTGGCTATCCAAGTTTAAAAGCGGTGTAGTATCCCTGCACCACCGTTGCTGTTGAGAATGCATGCCCCAGAGCAGAAAAGCTATTCCAGAGTTTCAACTTTTATTTACCAAGGAATGTACTCTATAACAGAAGAGAGCAGTATCAAGCAATTTCATGTTTTTTATTTGTTAAAAGTGTTCTGCTGTTAAAGTATGAGAAGTGAAAATGTGGCTTAACTTTGAAATGCAATATATATCTGGAAAATAAAATAATTTGCAGCATAGTTAAGTTTTGCTCAAGTCTGGAGAGATAACATGAAAAACTCTCAGACTAGCAATTTGCTGACTAGAAAATCACTATATTTTCAATCAGCCTAATATGGCAGTTGTTTTTCATAGGCAAAGAAAAGCTAAGGAAGACTTACGGTCTGTAGATATTCGGCATAGCTTGGCAAAATTTAGCTGCTAGTTTCTTCTTATCCTTGTTATACGATTTCCATATGGGACTTATTATTATCAACAAGAAGAAATAATAGAGGCAAACAGAAGCGAGAGGAAAGGTCTGGACTGGCATGCATTAACTGCTTGTCAACTATGGTTTTCCTAATGAATTGCCCTGTTGCTCTGTATCTCACTGATTACAGTACAACAGCTTTCATTAGTCACTGCAAATAAGACTTAGTGCCACCTTATTTACATTCTATTGCAAATAATTAGCATCTCATATTAGAATCATCCAAGGCACTTCTGAACTTACAGCAGGACTATTTGACATCATCCGATACTTGATTCCATCCTGAACAAGCTTGAAAACAGATTCTGTGCTTTTTAGTTACAACGGTGTCACCAATGAATTGTACCATAGCTTAAATTCCTGCCAATATTGTAGCTGGGGATATCAAAACGCGGCAGTAATTAGACCTTGCAAGCCTGGCTTCCCTAGTGGTAGAACTGTCACAGAAGGGGAGGAATTGATATTCAAAGTTTATAATAACTCAAACCTTTACAATTATTGCTAGAACACGAATGCTACCATTTTGAAAGGCAGAAAGCAATTTGAGAAAAAAGCTTTATTACAAAGGTAAAAGATGGGGAAGAAAAAAATGGCATCATATGCTTTGCTGACCGATGCCTTTTCTCTGCTAAAAGTTTATAATTACTTATTAAAACTCAAATCTGATTATTATTAACTTGGTGAGAAAGTATTTCTTTTGGAAACATAGCTGCCACATTTAATAGACTGTAAAGCCCATTCTATTACACAAATTAGAACTTTACAAGTAGAGTATTCTAGAATTAAATATATAGATTTGCATATATTATTATTTACATAAACAAGTTTACAGAAAGAATTTTGTAGAAAAACCATTATTTCCATCCCTACAAAAAATGATGTGTATGTGGGCGTCAGTGTGTGTGTGGGGGTGTATGGACCTACATATGTGTGCACACATTAGTTAATTCTTTATATGAAACTGATGTTTTCTCTAGCATGCACATACAATAAGACAGGAATTAATGCATCAAATAATTCTGAATTTGTGTGACTATGCTGTTCACAGATAAAATGAGTTAATCTGAACATAACACTTCAGGATAGGGTAACCATCAGCCCCCAAGGCAATGGCTGGGTCCATCGGCCTGCTCTTATTTCCCTGGCCTTTTCCATTGGTATGCTCTGTACCATGGGTATAGATCCTGATACATCCCTTCAGGACCCCATGAGATAATTGAGACCCCTGGTCCAGTTAACCAACTCAGCAATCCCTAATCCTTTACATATTACTTCCATTTCCACTTAGTCACTGATCCAACACCTATCCCAGACGGCTCACCTGGTGGCCCCTTCACTCACAAGAGCAGTTATAGGCTGACTCTTCCTGCCTCAGTATTTCAGTTTCAACTAATAGTTAACTATTTTCATTAGACTTTTCAGAAAAACAGGCAAGTAGGTGTTAAAATGAAATATAATAATAATAATAATAATAATAATTTGCCTTAGGTACAAAGAAGTAAATACAAACATATTAAAAATAATAGCATGTAGGACTGTTGGCTAAGGGCTCTCAGAAAATGCAGTAAAGATTAGAGGTTAGAAATCAATGATGATAATAAAATATTACTCAGTTGATAAAGGCCTTTCATACAAATTATCTTTTCTATGAAAAGATCGAAGACCTTCTTCTTTCACATTAAATGTTTTATTCCTTACCATGTCTCTCAATGGAGGCAGCGAATTAGTTCTATCTGAAGAAAGCTCTTCAAAACAAAGCCAATCCCTGCAGGTTTCTTACAAGGTCAGTGTGACCTACAGGAACAAAGGGGGTGTTTATTCTCCCCTGGTAACAGCTAGGTGGTCAAATTCAGCCTACCGTTCCTTAGGGGGATAGGCTGTTGTTGAGGAAACTGGGATGATAATTAGGTCCAATATCCATGAGGTCACACAGAACATAGTAAACAATTGTTTGATATCCAGGGAAGAGGATTGTTAGAACTTGTCTGGGGCTGATATACAGTCTGTCTCCTTCCCAAATGTCTGCCTGAAATAAACTCAGGAATTTGGAAACTTTCCTAGGGGACCTTATCCTCATCCATCCATCTTAAGAATATGGACCAACATTCAAATCCCACTCTCGCATTTTTATTAATAACCTCTCTGTGCCTATAGCGCTTCTCACTCCAATATACATGCATAGGAAACACACACACACACACACACACACACACCTATAATACCTATGCCTTATGGGATTTTTGTGATGATGGACTGAGTCACTATACATAAGGGCAAAACACTGCCTCTATACAGTAGGAGCTACATACATGCTGGCTGCTTTTTCTACTATTAAGAAGATATGATGTAGAGAAAATGAATCACTGGAAACTTAGGAACTTATAAAAAGAAATTCTTGCCCAGTTATTATTATTTTTTTAAAGATTTTATTTATTCATGAGGGAGACACAGAGAGAGAGAGAGAAGCAGAGACACAGGTAGAGGGAGAAGCAGGCTCCATGCAGGGAGCCTGATGTGGGACTTGATCTCGGGTCTCCAGGATCACACCCTGGACTGAAGGCAGGCACTAAACTGCTGAGCCACCCGGGCTGCCCTTGTCCAGTTGTTATTAAAGGGGCCTGGCTGTGGCCTTACACATCCAGCCTATAACCTCATATACAATTTGACATGCAGCCCTGAGGCTCACATTTTGTTCTCTAGGAGGCTTCTCCATTACAGGAAGTGTCTGTGGTGGGTAATTGATTCCATGTCCTGCAGCAGGGGAAAAAACAGTCAAAAGGACTTTGGGACATCTTGTGCCCAAATGGAAGGACATACTAAAAAAAAAAAATGCCTGGGATGGTGTTATAAGGACACAGAGACTTGAAGAGGGTTCTTACTGGATAAGCCAGATATTTGGGACATCAAAAAGAAAAGAGAAATTTGTCCTTTGTGAGACAAAATGTATTTTCCTACTTTCTGGTTTGTTGCTTCATGTTGTAATATCTACTAAGCCAAGACCCCCGCTGGTCACTCTCTTTTTTGCTTTTCTTCTTACTTTTAAAAGTTTTTCCTTCTTGTTTTCCATTTAAATTTTAGCATTAGCCTATCTATTTTTAGGTAAAATTCTGTAGCTAATTTTATTGTAAATGGCTTAATGTTGGCTGATAATTTTATGAATTAATACACAAGGAAGTCCTGGAAATAATTAAGAAAAAGACCAAATAACACAGAGATAGAAAATGAATGTAAAGAAACATAAGATATAAAAAAAAGATAGGGGGATTCCTGGGTGGCTCAGCAGTTTAGCGCCTGCCTTTGCCCCAGGATGTGATTCTGGAGTCCTGGGATCAAGTCCCACATCGGGCTCCCTGCATGGAGCCTGCTTCTCCCTCTGCCTATGTCTCTGCCTCTCACTCTCTCTGTGTCTCTCATGAATAAATAAATAAAATCTTAAAAAAAAAAGAAAAGATACTGGTAACATTAGTTGACTTTATTTTTTTTTTAAATATTTTTTTCTTTATTTATTTATGATAGTCACAGAGAGAGAGAGAGAGAGAGAGAGAAGCAGAGACACAGCCAGAGGGAGAAGCAGGCTCCATGCACCGGGAGCCCGACGTGGGATTCGATCCCGGGTCTCCAGGATCGCGCCCTGGGCCAAAGGCAGGCGCCAAACCACTGCGCCACCCAGGGATCCCCATTAGTTGACTTTAAAAGGAAACTGTATAAAGGACAAGGGTGGGATCAAATTTTTGCAAATTTTAAGGTTTGAACCCTAAAAATGTGGTACCTGTTAAAAATAAATTATAAAATGAATATAACCATGGTTTACTGGAACCAGGTATGTATAAAACTAGTTAATTACAGCATATATGCTGCTTTTACAAAAATGTTAATATTAGGACATGAACATAAAAACAGGTGATATTATAATAGGATGTTCAGTTTTCTACTAATTTAAGACTTAGGGGTGTACTGATACTTAATGGAGAAGAACCGATACACTTACGTAGATGATTTTTCTCTGTCTATAGAAGCAGAAAAACATACACATGGGGACCTATAAATAAGGAAAATAGTTTCACAGAAGTAGGATATATTATAAGAGGTAGGAAGAATTCCAGAGAAATGATATAAGAGGTCAAATAACATCTTGGGAGGAGAGTTGACCATGCATCCTGAAGCCCGCCTAGCTCCCAGAAGTTGAAATCTCTGAATGACTTCACATATTACAGGATTCTCAGAAGGCACAATAAGTACATGCAGGTGAACAGCCTGAAATGTTCACGTGGAGAAGAAAAGAAGCATCAGGCTTCCTGGCAAGGTGTGGACTTTAGAAGTTCCACCAGCACAGAATGGGAAACTTAACTGTAGCAGGTGTACCGGCTCAATAAACACGGCCCAGGATAGGCTTACCCTCGAAGGAACAAGAGCCCATGTATCAATCAGTCAGTTACTGAGAACAGCTGGTCTGAGAACATACTGTCTTTCTGGGCTGGGAAGATTACAGTAAGCCTGAACAGGTAGACAGATAAGAGTTGGAACTTCAATATAAACCAGAAAAAACTAATATAGAAGCAATCAACAGGGAGGCCTGGGTGGCTCAGTCGGTTAAGCATCTGCCTTCAGCTCAGGTCATGATCTCGGGGTCCTCAGATTGAGCCTCACATCAGGCTCTCTGCTCAGTGGTGAATCTGCTTCTCCTGCTCTTTGTGTGCTCTCTCTCAAATGAATAAATAAAATCTTTAAGAAAGAAAAGAAGTAATCAATAGTTAAATAAAGATTAGAAATGAATTATTGAGTAATACATGCTATAATGGTTTCAGGCAGTTTTCTGTGTGTGGGGGGAGGTGGGGGGGGGAGGGGACACACAAAGATCAATGAGCCATAAAGGGGTAGCATGAGATCTTTGTAGCAACAGAATCCATATCCTGATTGCCGTAGTAGTTACACAAATTTACATGTGATAAAATTGCACAGACTTATACACACATACTAACACGCATACACGGATGAATGTATGAAAACTGAATGAGGTCTGTGGCACGTGCCCATGTTAACTTGCCAATTTCCTAGTGCTGTACTAAACATACATAGGACATTTCCATGGGGGGGGGGGGGTGCTGGGTGAAGGGTCCATGGATTCTCTCTATACTAAATTAAAACCACTTCTTGTGAGTATGATTATTTCCAAATAGCTTAAACATTTTCCAACTTACAGCAAACACTATATGAATCAAAATAAAATTAAGATAGATCACAGAATTAAATATGCTTCTTAAAAAATCGGAGGAAAATTTAGCTGGGCTCTTCAGCAGCGGTTGAAAGGGACCAGCCCATGGGGCACACATAACTGCAGACAAGTTTCATGTAGTTAGAGTGCTTTAAAAAAGAGCTAAAATTTTTAAATTGTGGGATTTCACATAAAAATATAGATTTCCGGTTTGTCATGGCAACCAGAAGAACTGGCACCCCAGGAATCATGTGGCTGAACTGACTGGCAGCTGTCTCTTCGGCGTAAGTCTCCACTTGCCCTCAGCCTCTGCTTGGATGCCCCTTTCTGGTTTGTGTCCAGTCTCGAGTGCTATATTCGTTTATGTCCCTACTCCAGCAGTATGACAGTTTTACATCCTCAGGTCTCATAAATCTGGAGGCACTTGAAAAAATTACAAATGGAAAACATTGCATTTGACTACATAAGGGGCAAATAAAACAAAAATATGATAAGCCGGGAAGAAATACCTTCTAAATTATTTTAGAAGACAAATGTAATATATTTAATTTTAGTTTTAGGAAAAATTTAGGGCAGAAATTCATCAAGGTAAAGTCTGCTATTTGATTTGTTGCTCATACATTTAGCAACCCCAGTAAGGTATTAAAAGATACCAAGGGGAAGGCAAATGTAGCCTTGGTTAAAGGTAAAATGAAGTTGGTATGAAAGTTTTACTGTGGTAGCTGAGAATGTGAGTTCTAGAACCTGACCACTGGGATTCCTCCTTAATCTAGAGGTTACACTATAGGTTATATCAGCAGGTTCCTTACTTCTGCCACCTATAAAGCATCTATAAAGCAGAGATATTACCACTTGCTTTCTACTTACTTTTTAATTACACCACAGGGATATGGTGATAATTAACTGGGATACACGTGTAAAACACTTAGTACAGTTCCTGGCACATAGTACGTACCCAGGAAAAATCAGATAGGGTTATTGCTGTTAGCATAAAACTAAGTTCCTTACCTTACCTACAAAGACCAGGTAGTCCCAGCCTACCTCTCTGTCTTCTCCATTCATTCATTCTCACTGCTCAATGATCACCTCTTATTCAATATCATTCTTTTTTTTTTTTTAAGATTTTATTTATTCATGAGAGACAGGGAGATAGATAGGCAGAGGCTTTATGAAGGACTCAATCCCAGGATCCCAGAATCATGACCTGAGCAGAAGGCAGATGCTCAACCACTGAGCCACCCAGGTGCTCCTATTATTCATCATTATTCTTGTTGATTCTTCTAACAAGTCCAGATCCCTCCTGCCTCTATTCCTTCAGTATTGCTCCTTCCGGGCTCTTTGATTAGCTGTCACTTTTTGGGGCCTCCTTTCATGCTAGAGCTCAAATGTCACTAAGAAAGGCTCCAGCTGATCACCACACCTCTTTTATTTCCTTCTCAGCACTTATAATAAGCTGATACTTCTTTTCTCTATCTCCTTGCTGTTCCAAGAGAAGGTGGAACTTGTAAGGTCCATAAGGACAAGAATAGCAGAACCCCAGTATCAACAGGAGATTATCCTGGGAGCTACACAATGAACATCTACTGTGTGAATGTCTTTGAATTAAACTACAAAATATTGATGAAGAAACTGGAGACTTCATGTTCAACAGCAAATCATATTTCAAGCTTAAATGTTTAACTCTGATTAATGTCTCATAAAGTGAAAAAGAAAATCCAATCATATAATTATATTAAGAAAGAATATTTGGAACACTGAGACAAGCAAAGCACAACAACAAAAAAGAATGCCATTTTGATAAATATTAAGCAATCTAATTAGACAGCCACCATACCTACTTCTGTATAACATTTTTGACCTGCAAATTGTGCCTTCACACAGTAGAGGCAGCTCTGTAATTACACCAATCACTACAGTTAAAAAGCTTAGAAAGAGAATGAGCCAGTAAATAAACGTAGAAGACATAATTGCCATATTCGAAGACCATTCAAGGCTGCTTGTTATCTATAGTCCAATATAGTTATATGAAAACAGCAAGAAGAACCAAAAAGGTTTAGCTTTTTATAGCTGAAATGAAAATTTTTGTGCTTAAATTTAAAAAGAGTTCTAGCTTGGTTTCTGCTGGTTTCCCTTGAATTTAAAGATTTTTTTAACATCTAGATGGTCTTTACTGATCATCTGTCAGAATATTGGTGAAAACATTTAAAAGCCTGTTATTGCAAAACCTTATCTACAATGCTAAACTATGCTGAATCTTTGTGGGCTATAGATTAATTTAGAGCAATAGTATAAAGTTCGTGATATAGCCAGAGTACAGTAAACTCCAACTTTGACCTTCATTCATTGTTCTGTAAAACCTGATTTGTCATGTTTCCATATCTGCACAGAATACTATTAAAACACCTTCCTAAAAAGGTCCTTTTCTGAAATATATAGCTTTTGCTTTTCCATTTCTTCAAAATTTAGTCCAAATATTTTGTTTATAGTCTTTTTAGTCTATCTATATTCTTCTCATTAGTATAATTGAAGCATTTATTTGCAATTCTATGTGCTATCAGCTGGTATTAAGGGGACTGATTGTTAATGATGTAATATATTTAATTGTGTTTGTCCCATTTACACTTTAGTCTATAAATTCCTCGAGGGTCTGGAACTTAATTTTTGTTCTGAATAGGAGACTGTGGCCTTTGCATTTTCTTCTTCTTCTCCTTTTGTAACAAAGAGAGTAGAAAGATATTTCCTACATTTCAGGCCCCTATCCACCAAGGCTGGCATTATATATTCTTTTTTAAGTGGAATATAGATTAGAGCAGATTGGATTAGAAAATCAACTACATCATATAAAGGTAAAAATTGTGAAATTTTTGTTTTCAGATTTTTTTGATAGGTGTGTATGCAGATATAGGTCCTGGCTCTTGGTGTATTATTATTTTTAAATGTGGGCTGAAATCATAAAAGTTTGAAAGACACTGGGGATAGAAGATCTTTAGGTTCCTTTAATATCTACATTCTATAATTTCTAAGGCATTCACCTAGGTGTTAACCTTTCTTCCTGTATCATTGCCCATTAAGGACTACTACTGAATCACATGCAATTTTACCCAAAGGAGAGATTATTAAGAAAAATTCCAATATATAAGCACCTTCATGATAAGAAGATGTTCATTATGGAGTAAAACTCGAAGGAAATAGATTTCTAGCTATTTCCTTTTTTCAAAACAAACAAAGCCAGAGCTTAATTTTCATTAAAAAGTTTTAATTTGAAACACCTTCATCTAACTATAACTACTGAGAAGACAATAATAAAATCTCCTGTTGAAAAGGTAGTGTAACTAGTGTGTCCTATCATCTTATTCTAAAGTTTGAAATAAAAATACCCTGGAAGGTTTCTGGGAGAAGTCTTTATCAAAAGAAAATATATAAACTTGATGAATTCATTACAGATAACATTTGAAGGATATTCAAAATAGGAGGGTTTAATTATACTTAAGTCTTCTATGCCTTCAGAATTACAGTCCTTAGGTTTCAGACATACGTTTGCTCAGAAGAAGAAAACCCAAGCTCATGTTCATTCCAATCTCTTTTCACTTTCAATCTTAACAGGTTAAAGTGCTAGTGCTGTTCAGAGGGGACAAATGTGTGGGATACAGCATGTCATTTCCCTATATAGGGCCATCAGAGACATCACTAAATGAGCAGAGCAGTGTTCTTTTCACCTGAACCTTTCCCAAAGCCAGTACTCTAGGGAGCCAATGCAAGTCAGTAAGTTGTTGAGAGGAAACGTTTTCCTTTTCTGGCCCAGTCAGAATCCATTTTATATCAGAAAACTTTGATAACGGAGACCAAGTTACTACTACATACACACTGCTACCCTTGTATGTTCACTTGACTGAAAGATACACACATTCAGAAATCTGGTCTGATTTAGGTAATGGTGAGTCATGATACACTCCATTAACTCTAACCTTTTATTATGTTCATTCCTGAAACTGCTTGATTTAATCAAACCCAACTTAAGAATCAAGGTCATGTAAGGAAGTAGATATCTGGTTCTTAGAATAACCCTTTTGCTGTTTCCCTTTAAAACTCACACTCCCATCAAATGGCTTAGTCATGAAAATGACCCATAATATGTGGTGTTCTGCATGAAAATAAATATAATAAGTATTATTTATGGACAACAGAGTCTTGGGGTGAAAAAGAATAAAACACACAAGACTAGTCTAATTCAACAAAAAGCATCTTAAAGCTTGTTAAAAGCAAATACAGGATTTTCTTTTTGGCTCATCAACATCATCTCAATATCAAAAGTTAAAGTTTATGAATTATTGAATTGGTGAGTAAATTTGCCCCTGGAAACCATCTGACTTTGCCTCCAAGGAGTCGTGTCACTTCCTCTTCATGTCAATGTCTTGCATGGCTGAGTTGCCACAATCCGCTTTGGCTACTAAAGCTCAAGTCATTCGAAGCCATCAAATCAATTATAACAGCCCTTGCTGTCTTACACGGACAACCAGTGATTGATAACAAAACCTATCTGCTTTCAGTTCTCATCTGACAGCAACAAGCCAGTCCCTGCCTGCTCTTACTGGCATTTGTCATAAATCAATAGCAATTCCACCCTGCAGAAAGGGGCCGGCCACTCTTAGCCCATGTAGTCTCACTTTATTTTCAAATTTTGAAAATGTAACTATTAAAGAATATTGATGCCAAAAGTTTATTCCTTGAAGTATCTGATATTACATGTAAGTAATCACATAATTTAATACTACTCAACGTTTCTATTGTTTAATTCGATTTCCAAACGCCTAAGACATCTCTAAAACTTTGAAAGACAAAACTGTACACTCTGAAATCCTGTGATGATGTTACATTTAGTAGAGGAAGATGACCTTTATTTTCAGATTATTTCAAGTTTAATGGCATGATTTTAGCTATTTCAAAATATCTCAAAAAAAGAGGATTTTATTTTACTATTTGGGAAAGTCATTGCAAAAACGAAGTAAAAACTCAATACATTATTATAAGCATTAATCAATCAGCACTTAATATTAACTGCATGCAGAAGGACATACTTTGCAGATATGAAAATAGACAATTTTCTGAAAAAGCTACATATGGATGAGACCAGTTCACTGTATCTTACAGAGATGAATAACACTTTGGTCATTTGCAGGGAAAGAAAATAACACTGATCTACTTTGCATAACTTGGAAAACACTTTGAGAATCTTTAACACCTTACTATGCAATTTTGACATCAAAAAATACTTAATAAAATATTTGGCTACATTTGATATCATATTAGGTAGCATACTAACATAAGCAGGAATGAATGAATCTTGCAGGGATCTTGTGCAGTAAGAGTAAAACAAAGATAATTGATAATAACATGAAGCATTTATACAGGGGGAGAGGGGACAGAAAGGGAAGAAACATACTAAGCATCTACTTTGTATAAGGCACTCACAGGGCTTTTGTATACATGATTTCATCGGCTCCTTAAAACTCTAAAATGGCAATTTTATTTCAATGTAGAAAATAGGCATAGAGTCCATCCAACTGTACTTGAAGTCAGTTCTGCTTGATTTTAAAGCCTATATTCTTTGTGTTCATTTATCACTTACTCACCTATTCTTATTATTGAAAACCTACTATATAGTGTATGCTAAGATAAGAATTACATGTAGAAAAAGGAATGAAGCTCACACACTGGGGCAACAGATAAACAACGCAGACAACAAAACCAAGGAGGTGGCATGCCAGCCGTGGCATATAAAAAGAACATCACAGTAACTAAGGCAGTAACCATGCTACAGTTCCAAACCCCAATAGGTGTGTGCTTCAAAGCTCGATTTTAATCTCAATTCAGCTAGCAAGCTGGGTGACCTTGGGTAAGTTGCTCTCTTAACTCTACCTCTTTCTCATCTGAAGAATGGATTCATCCCAAAAAGACAGACTTGAGTTCAAAATGAATGAACCTGTATAAGAAAACATTGGGCATATGGTAGATGATCGTTAAATAGTACCCTCACTCTTTATATACAAATTCTCACCTTCAAAACACATTCCAAGTTAGCTGCCATCCTCAGAAATAGACAAGATCTACCTTCTTCATTTAAAACATAAAATTACCTGATTTATAGAATTCCCTGACCAGAGTGAAATCCCGGCAATAATGGTCTGAGGTCATTTTAATAAAGATTCTGGTCATGAAGGTGTTCTGCTAAAGTGAGGGCACCACAGGAGTAAGCAGGTACAGGTGAATGGGGTGGGGGAACCAGGGATGGCTTGCTGCAGGAGAAGGAAGGGCTCAGCAGGGCAGCCTCTACACAGACTGGGCTTTACGCATTGCCCAGAGCATGCTACTGAGTAGCCACAGCAGTGCCTAAATTGCTTAAGAATGGTTAGATTCTCTTTAGCTTCCTTCTTCCCTTCCATTTTTCCTGGGGGAGAAAAGGGCTATTGTGTGAGGCAGGTCTAGGTCTAGGTGAGGCTATTGTGTCTAGGTCAAGATAGATTTGACCTACTGTTATATACTAAGACTAGCAAGAAGAAAATATGCACATGAGAATATATTCCTCAACATTACATGATTAAATGCTATAATCCTATTAATCCATGAAGATATTTTAAAAGTGGCACCACTTTAAAAATCTAGTCCTTTAGATAATGGCTTGCAGCACCCAAAAGGGAATTCTGTGGATCAAGTCAGTTCCGCCTCTCTTCCAAGAGTAGTTACAGACTGACTCAAAATGTACCTTTCTAAATTTTAAAAACTTGGTTTGACCACGTACATATTACCTATCTTTGTCTATTGGGGTATTTTCACCAACATATCTGTCCACCAAAATCTGACTGTGTTTACATGTTTACAACCAATGGCTTTCCACTTCATGATGCCTTTCTTTTTTTCCTTTTTTTAACAGCAGGGAAGTAATATAATTTCATGTAGTAAGAATGTTTCAGAGGCAGGGTTAAGACGCTCCTTACCAGCCTTTTGTCTCTCCTGACCATGCAGTAAAGATCTATCCCTCGGCTCAGGGTCCAAAGTATCAAAATTAACAACTGTTAGTAGAGGGATTAGTATACGGATTTGAAGTTTTGAATTTGCATTTTGTTAAGAATGTGATCCTGTAGAATAACATGCTGTATAAAATAAACTAACCACACTTCACTTACTGAATTGTAATTTGGATCTTGAATGTATTTAGCAATCTAATACTGAACTGTTGGAGGCTGCATGATATGGTAGAAAAACCACATCAGATGGAAAAATAAAATTCTTTATTCGGTATGGGGTAACGTGAGCTGGTCAGTTAACTACTGTTGACTACCCTTTCTTCATTCATTGCTTGGGAATACTAATATCAACATGTGTGCCTCACAGTGTTGTTTAGAGGATCAATGACAATACCACTAGTACTGGTGGCATCAGAAGTACAATAGCCTCCATGCTCATTCATGTTTATGAATATTACTTTGGGTCAGGTGTTCTGCAAAAAGCTTTTAAATACAGAACTGACTTAGTACCTACAGACTACATTCATTTATGGATTTTAAAGAAAAGGACACAGGCATAATAAAATTAAAATTAATACCAAATCTGGAATTTGGACCCAGGTCTTCTTATGCCAATGCATGTCCTCTTACTACAGTGCCACAGTGACTCTGGTTAAGCACTACAAAATGCAATGGAGAACACCAGAAAATACACAAGGCTGTATTTACTACCAATCATGACACTTTAGCAGACCTGCAACATTCACATTTTTGATACCACGTATATGCCCACCTTCCCTACCTACTCAAGGGTAGGTTGCAGAATTCTTTCAGAATATTCTTTCCTTAATTCCTTGGAAAATATATTTTTATCTAAGCATCATTCAGGAACATTTTAAACAAAGAACTTAAGAAATAGTGGTTTTGGAGTTAGAAAGATCTGAGTGTCAATTCACCTACACTGTACTCTACATATGAGACCAAAAACAAATGATTTCACCTCTGTCTACCTTGGAAATAGGAATAGTTTATCTTGCTTTATTGGACCACTCTGAGAGTTAAGTACACAGTGTTTGCCACATAGACAGTGCTCTGTAAATGATAACTTCTAATACTAATTGTAATGATTGTCCTGATGACATTTAAGTAGCCCGTGTGCTGGGATTTCTCACATGCTAAGTGTAACATTGTGCACCAAGGCCTTCCACAGCTCGTAAAAATAGCAAAGAGTGGACATGTAAAGGAGTGACTAAAAATGCTATGGAGGAGAATAAAATCAACTTAAATTCTAGCTTCGGTATCTTGAGAAAACCTTCAACGATTTTGTATATAAAGGATCAAGAAACTTACAATGAGCTAGAATTAAATAGCTCATCTACTTTTCTTTTACATGTTAAAATCATTTGACCTAATTAGTTATTCCTCTCCTCTTGTTCTTCACACTATATTAAGAGGATGAGGAACAGGGCATGGGGGAGCAAGAAGATGAATGGAGAAGGTGTCCCCTGAGAGTATGGAGGGCATTTTCTCAAACAAGTTTGAGAACAGCAGAGTAGCTCAAGGAATACATGGCCAAGGCTTGGAAGAGAAAATAAGCCATGGGGATGAGGGGCAGGTTTGGTCAACAAGGGCTGACCTAGAGTTGTAGGAAAGCAAGGTGGCTAGTTATTACCTGTGTCCCACTCCAGCCAGTAACAGATCATTTTTACAGTTTAATAAGCTGCCACCCCTGATGAGACAAATATGATCAACTTAAAGAAAACTTTAAAATGAAGCAGGTGCTCTTTAAAAGAAAGAGAACGGATACAAGGTACAAGGAATAGGGTAGTTAAGAAAGAGGAAATCTATACAGAGGTGTTTTTCTTGAATTTATTGACATTACAGGGATATTTTGGAAGGTATATGTGGGGGAGAAAAATATACAAAGAGAAAATGTAAGTAAACATGTATAAAGAGGAATGAAAAAAAGATATCCTAGTAGCACTTCTGCTATTATACTTGAATTTCTCATATCTACATAATAAAAATATTACAGATTTAAGTGTTTCAGGGAGAAAAATACCAATGGAAGGTAAAGCTGGAAGTACTGCTAATGAGCGAAACAGTTGCAGAATGCTATGTTTTCAGAGGTACATTCCACTCTATAATGCTAAATTATTTATATAATCTTAAGTAAGTTAAAAATGATTAGGTAGACAGATAATAAAGACTTTATGCCAGAATAAAATCTATGGCCCAATTCAGGTATAATTAATACATTTATAGTAAACATTTATAAAGTCTCTTAAATTCTAAAATTGAACCTGTTTGAATATTATTCAACATAAAACGATTTTAAAATAGAAAAAAATATCTGTGGAAATTACTTGTATACCAATCATGTTCATAGTTTCTTATTTTTCATCATGAGTAAAGCCTTAAATTGAAATAAGAATATTTTTCTGCCTCCTCTATTTAGTTTCAACATAACAGTGCTAAATCAAAATTATGTAAAGCAAATTAAAAATACATAAAACAAAGAGTAAAACATTTTCAAATATTTAAGCTATATTCTTCCCTGACAGCTTGTACTTCACACTTGAGAACTAGAAAAAAAAAAAAAAGTAAGATTTTAAAATATGTTTTTGTATTCAGATCTGGAATTGTTAACTTTGCTACAAGAAAAGTGGAAAGTATTAAAAATATCCTTTAAAATATTTAAGATGGAGAATTAGTGTTTAATGAGTACAGAGTTTTAATTGTGGACGATGAAAAAGTTCTGGAGGTGGACAGTGGTGATGCTGTACAACAATGTGAATGTAATGCCACAGAACCGTACACTTAAAAATGGCCAAAATGATAAATTTTATGTTATGTATATTTCCTCAAAATAAAAAATATGTTAAAAAATATGAGAGGGATGCCTGGGTGGTTCAGTGGTTGAGCATCTGCCTTAGGCTCAGGGCATGATCCTGGGGTCTGGGATTGAGTCCCGCATCAGGCTCCCCACAGGGAGCCTGCTTCTCCTTCTGCCTATGTCTCTGCCTCTCACTGCCTCTCATGAATAAATAAATAAAATCTTTATATAAGAAAAAAGTGATGAAAAATACAGGATAAATTTGTAAACAATAGAAAATTAAAATCCTATATTAATTTTTTTTTATTATTTTAGAGAAAGAAAGAGAACATGTGTGACCATGGGCAGGGGAGAGAGGGAAAGGAAGAAGGAAAAGGAAGGAGAGAGAAGGTGTTAAGAGCCACTGAGCTGAGCAAGAAGCCAAACATAGGCTTGATCTCAGGACCTGGGCCAAAACCAAGAGTGGGATGCTTAACCAAATACGCCACTCAGGTGCCCCCAAACCCCTATATTCTTGATAATAGTACTAAATATGGAAGGTTGAAAAAAAAAAACTTTCGAAGAAAACAGAATATAGTCATGACCTTGAGACAGGCAAAGATTTCTTAAATAGGACACTACAAGTGATAACCATAAAAAGAAGGGTTAACAATGAGATACCACCTCACACCAGTGAGAATGGGGAAAATTAACAAGGCAGGAAACAACAAATGTTGGAGAGGATGTGGAGAAAAGGGAACCCTCTTACACTGTTGGTGGGAATGTGAACAGGTGCAGCCACTCTGGAAAACTGTGTGGAGGTTCCTCAAAGAGTTAAAAATAGACCTGCCCTACGACCCAGCAATTGCACTGTTGGGGATTTACCCCAAAGATTCAGATGCAATGAAACGTCGGGACACCTGCACCCCGATGTTTCTATCAGCAATGGCCACAATAGCCAAACTGTGGAAGGAGCCTCGGTGTCCATCGAAAGATGAATGGATAAAGAAGATGTGGTTTATGTATACAATGGAATATTACTCAGCGATTAGAAACGACAAATACCCACCATTTGCTTCAACGTGGATGGAACTGGAGGGTATTATGCTGAGTGAAATAAGTCAATCGGAGAAGGACAAACTGTGTATGTTCTCATTCATTTGGGGAATATAAATAATAGTGAAAGGGAATATAAAGGAAGGGAAAAGAAATGTTGGGAAATATCAGGAAGGGAGACAGAACATAAAGACTCCTAACTCGGGGAAACGAACTAGGGGTGGTGGAAGGGGAGGAGGGCGGGTGTTGGAGGGGAATGGGTGACGGGCACTGAAGTGGACACTTGACGGGATGAGCACTGGGTGTTTTTCTGTATGTTGGTAAATTGAACACCAATAAAAATTAATTAAAAAAAAAAAGAAGGGTTAATTAACTTAAATACATTAAAATTAAGGTGTTCATAAAAGCACCAAGGAAGAAGTGAAAAGGACCAGCTACAGAGAGGAAGAAGTTATTTGCATTACTGAATATCCACTAAAGAACCTGGATCCGGAATATATTGAGAACCCCTCAAATTAATAAGAAAAAGACAATTCATTAGAAAACTGGAGAAAGACTTAAATCATGACACTTCAAAAAAGAGGTTACAAATTAAAGGAAATACAAGTTAAAGCTCCAGTGTAATACCATATATATCAGCAAAATGGCTGAAAAAAGAACTTTAAAACACTGGTGATACCAAGTGTTACTGAGAATATGAAACAACTGTTATCTCATTCACTGCTGATGGATGCAAAATTGGTTAAGATTTCCTTGGAACATCTTCTGGTAGTATTCATGTAAGTGAAACATAAACACATACTAAGACCCGGCAATTCCCCTCTTATGTGGACACTCAACAGAAATGCCAAATTATGTTCACTGAAAGGCATGTTTGAAAATGTTGAGAGTAGCGCTGTTCAGAACAGCTCTAAATGGGAAACAAACGAGATGCACTTCAACAGCAGGTTGGGTAAATTAGACACTATTCAAATAATGGAATATTAGACAGCAGAAAGAACCAGCAAACAATTGTTCTGTGCAACATTATGATTGAAACTAGCAGGTTGAGTGAAAGAAGGCAACTTCCAAAGAGAACAGACTGTGTTACTAATCTATATGAAGTTACTAAACAAGCAAAAGAACTGATGGTTCTAAAACGCACAGAATGGTTATCACTGGGAGATGAGGTGAGGAATGAGAGAAGTTAGTGACTGGGAAAAGACAAAAAAATGGTGCCTCTGGAGGTGTTGGTGATGTGCTATTTGTTGGTTTGGGTGGGGTTACATAGCTGTGTGCATTTTGAAAAAATATATGGACTATACGCTTTTGCAATTTATGCATTTATCTGCATGTATGTAATATTTCAGTAAAAAGTTCAACAATGAAAGAACAAATCCATAATTATTAAAACTAAAATCAGAAAATGGGTTAAGTGAAAATGTGAAAATCCCTCAATTTTCAGTGAAAATTGGAAGGATCATAATGTACTGAGAGGCATATCTGCAAAACACCCAAGTCGGGGATGCTAATTGCTGATACATACTCTGTTGATTTTCAGCAAAATACAGATTTTCTAAAGGTTTCAGAGTCTGGAAGGCATGTGATTAGACGGCCAACTGAGGGAAGGGCTGAGGAAGGGAGAGCAGATTCACCCTGCAGTATGGTGCAGGATATGGGGTTGAAGGAGAAGTAATACACCCTCCTAACAAAGGAAGAAAGCTATAGGTAAAGAAGTGAGCCCACTAGGCTCAATCACAAATAGTCTGTGACTTACGAGGCACTAGCTAGTAAGTGCCACAACTACTTGAACACTGAAAAGCATGAGAAGACCGAGGGCAACAAAAAGAAAATATTTGAAGAAATCTGGATCTCAGTTTGAGATTATTATACAAACTCGCTCTCACCACCCACCCATCTCAATTCCTCCCCATACTATTTTCAGCAATCCACGAATGAGTAGTAATCTCAAAAGACCAGCATGTGATCTAAGCATAGATGCTGCAAAAAGGAAGGGATAAAAAGAGAAAAGGAATGTATAAAAAGAACAGATCAAGACATATCTACTCTACACAGGTCATGTTTCTACTTTATTCTATCACATTTTATGTTTATATTTAAGCAGCTTTGACAATTCACCTTTCATGAATTATAACAAGACTCATTAAAATTGAAGAAATGACAGATTTGGGGGGGTGGATGTTCTCAAAGAGAGCATTAATAACTCTTAATGTAAATTATCATAATGTTAATGAAGATTAACATTCTTTAAGATTTTATTTATTTGAGTGAGAGAGAGAGAGAGAGAGAGAGAGAGAGAGTTCTAGTGTGAGGGGAGAGGGGCAGGTGGGGAGGGAGAGGGACAAGTAGACTCTGCACTGAGTGTGGAGTCCCACTCTGGGCCTAATCCCATGACCCTGAGATCATGACCTGAGCTCAATTCAAGAAACATTCAACAGACTGAGCCACCCAGGGGCCCCAAGATTAACATTCTTAATCCTAATGAAATGTTGGAATGTGACTTACAGGGGCAACATTCCTAAATGATGAAAGAATTGCACATATTGAAAAGTGTTGAGTCACAGTGGGAACTACAAATGGCCAAGTACAGCCAAGTGGTGGAATCTAATGATGGCATATACAAAGACGAGCCTGGGGAGAAACCCAAGGGGTCACTGGGGAATTTATATTGGAAACTACTAGAATTTACACAAAGCAGGAAAACACTTGTACTTTTGGATGATCTCTTTAATAGTAGCAGTATGAAGGAATGAATTGGATTGGGGGGACACTGGAGGAAAGGAGTGTGAACAGGATGACTACTGCAGTAGAAGTGTTAGAAAGTACTATGGACAGAAAGAAGGCAGCAGCACTCAGAGGGAAGGCCAGGCTTACCCAACCTTATGGAATGGAAAAACTGTACTGGTGACTAAGGTGGTATGAATGTGTGGTGGTGGTGGTGGTGGTGGTAGTGAGTCAGGGAGGTGGAGGTCTCTTGGGTGGGGAACAAATAAAGAACATGTTGGGTTGGAGTTAGGAGGTAAGATAAGAGGAACTTGTTGGGATAAGAAGCATCCTGTTGGGGTATCTGAGGGATGATCACCCATGGAGAGAACAAGCTCACCCTTGTCTTATCCCTTAGGAGGTCTGCATGACATCCCAAACTGAGGACTGTCAAAAAAAAAAAAAAAATATATGAAGTATTCTTTTCTGAACACTTCAGAAAAAGTGGCCAATTAACTTTCTGTAATGGCTATTCATAGATCTACTGAAGGGTCCCTTCTAGCCTTTTGATTCTGTGACAACTGTCTTTTTCACAGTCATATAAGGATGCTTGGGGAATTAATGAGATATTTGTAAAGCATTTTCATTTCCTTTAAAGTTTTTATTTACAATCCATTTACATACATTTAAATGCAGCTAGAAAAGCATATTTAAATTCAATTTCCTCTGAAATTGCCAAGGGACTGCAACAGGGAGAATAAAAAAGCACTTTAATAGAAGGAAAAGGTTGTATACCACAGGCATCACTGTCACTTCCTCGTCTCAAAATATACATGGGCTTGCACACAGACAATTAAGTAAAATGGTGGTGGACCATACTCTTCTTACACTGAAATTATAAATGGATCCATTTCTTTATTGTTCCTGGTAACTTCTATACTGCTGAAATACTATATGAGTGCTGGTTACATGTGAATTCATTTTGTGAAAATACATTGAACACACTTATGATTAGTGCATTTTCTTTATGTATGTAATAATTAAATTTAAAAAAAAAACCCCAAACAACCAAAAGTAAAAACTCAACTTTTAAAATGATTATGAGTAAAAAATAAAAATAAAAATAAAAATAAAATAAAATGATTATGAGTAAGTCCAATACCAGATGAAGATGTAACATCCAATATTTAGACTGATGATATCAATCATCTGAAAAAATGGTTTTACTGTTAGGCAAAAGCTAGATGTGAACAGCTGAAAGGGGCGCCCTGAGGCAGAGTCCCAAATCCTAGAAGGGAGGAATGATGGAGAAGAGAGGTAGCTGGAGGCAGGGACAGTAAGACCTCCCCCCTTCCCCCATACGAAAGGCTGACATGAAGGTTCTGGTATAAACCTTGCATAGTCAAAATCCCTTTGGAGGAGTTTCCCAAAGTAGTAGAAGGAGCTTCCATTAGAGCTCAGCCCACTGAACATCACAGCTCCTCCCAACCCAGAGAAACCCAGTAATATCCAATTCCAAAAAACACAGGGGCTGGTTCCACTTCTCAGAACCCGTCCGCTCTCCCATCTTGAGAATGTACTTTTACCTTAATAAGCTGCTTTCCTTCTGGCTGTCTTTAATCTGAGCACGGATCCCCCTGTAAATCTTGTGGGGAATCCAAGGATGGAGACCTCCATACATACAATGCAGACAGATACTCTCTCATCCCTGACATTAGGGACAGAGGACAATGTGTGGGCAGAAATAATAACCAACAAACTCATTTAATACATATTACCTGCTGGGCACTCTACTAGGCATCAAAGAACCAAAGATAAAGACGGTTCCTCTTCTTCTGCCTTCAGCTCACATTCCAGCAAGAGAGACAACTACAACAACTCACCAAGTGATCATGGAGACCGAACCTACTATTGCAGCCCCGAGGAGCAGGGATTATCATTCTTAGGGGAAGAGTGGGGCTGGAAGGTGACATCTGAAAAGGCAAGTCTGAAACTAAGAGTGTGCCTGCAACAAGGAAGGAAAAGAATCTAAATCAGAGGGAATGACCCGAGATGTGGAAGGACTGTGGCATTTTAGTTAGGAATCACTAGTGTGGAGTTTATGGACAACTTGTAAAACTCAAAGCCTTTTTGTTCTAGAAAGGTTTCTTGAAGTAGTTGCTGTCATAAGAACTGACAACTTTAGCCTGCCGGGAAGGAAGTATTTTAAAACTTAGTTACTTTTTTGTCTTTCTTTTTCCTCCAGCTTTAACACACAGCCTGAGGTTTGTCAGCACGTTTTACAAGAACAAAGCTAAGAAAGTGAAAGAGAAGGCAAAATAGAAGGGAGACCAAAACCCAACATGGCAGGAACCAATACTACTTCAAGTGTGAAGATTGTTTAACCTGGAGGTTAGCTATCTTTTAAAAAGAGAATGCCAAAAGTTTAGCGATTTCTTCTGGTGTATCTGGAGAGGGTACTTCCAATAGTGGGGGAACAAAATCTCTTAGAAGTATCACAATCAAGTGAGTTTAGGGTGTGGACTTCTCTCATGATTTTAGGGGATGGAAAGAAGAAATATGCACTAATGGCTGGTGTGTGCCAGAGAGCTATTACTTGGTCAAGAGAATTACCTGCGAGCCCATGGTTGCTAGTTCCCAAGGGCATGTAACATACCTGGTGAAACAAGGCTGCACATCTAAATACGGGTTAAATTAAATTGGCTTTAATTATAAACCCACTAACCAGCAGCCCAGACTTTACTGGAACAATGAGTTGCTGTTAGTGAGGGGAGAGCAGGCTGGACCTAGAATCGTTAGGTCTAGGGGACCTGTCACTAGCGAACTGATCAAAAATGAATGCATACATCAATGCACACTTTAGGATTTTCTAAAAACTATTTTTCAAACAAATTTTCTAATTAAATTTTAGCCAATTATATATGCTCTGCTTGATAGTTTTCATTACTGTTGAAACTATGTTTCAAGCTCTAAGTAAATAGTTTGGAAGGATATGGATGGAAAACAAATCTTTTCAAGCACCGGTTCATGCAATGGCATTTCTTTTCTTTCTTTCTTTTTTCTTTTCTTTTCTTTTCTTTTCTTTTCTTTTCTTTTCTTTTCTTTTCTTTTCTTTTCTTTTCTTTTCTTTTCTTTCTTTTCTTTTCTTTTCTTTTTTTCTTTCCTTCCTTCCTTCCTTCCTTCCTTCCTTCCTTCCTTCCCCTTCCTTCCTTCCTTCCTTCCTTCCTTCCTTCCTTCCTTCCTTCCTCCCTTCCCTTCCCTTCCCTTCCCTCTTTTCTTTTTTTTCTTTTCTTTTCTTTCTTTCCTTTTCTTTCTTTCCACTTCAGGGTTAAAAAAACAAATCTTTACATTGTAAAAAGAGCAATTCTGTCTATGTTCTATATTACTTATACTCTAAATTTACTTTTAGTCACTAATATTTACATGATCAACTTAACCCGTTTTACTGCAGATATCTTTCATATTCAAATATATGAAATATTTTCCTTTTAAAGAGAAAAATATCAATAAAGGATTAAAAAGAAAAATATAAACTAGTTACTTTTGAATATCTCTGGAACTGATATCAAGATTTTAAGCTTTGTTTTCCCACTTAAACCTGGCATTAAAAGGTGAGTAATATTCCTCTAGACCATTTCCAAAATGCTCCTTTTTCCAACCAGGGACATCTCAGCTACACATAATAACTTTTGGAGAAATTTGTTTAAAAGCTTCTTACCCTCAGGAGTTCTAATTCAGTAGGCCTTAAATGAGGTACATAAAACTATTTTTTAAAGAAATTGCCCACTTGATTATGACACACAGTAAGGTTTGGGACAGAGTTTTTCTCATTATGTATAATTTAAATAGTGTCAGCTTCTGGCTTCACTGGTCTTTTTATTTATTTATTTCTGAATGCAGGGCTTGAACTCACAGCCTTGAGATCAAGACCTGAGTAGATATCAAGAGTTGGATGCTTAACTGACTGGGCCACCCATTCACCCCTCACTGGTCATTTCAGGCACTGACTGACAAGGGAAAAATGAATCTAAGCTTTAAAAATTAAAAGCTTGAACCACCATCACCCAAAGTTATAAAAAATATATATACATACACACACACTTAGTATATGGAAAAACTTTGGACCAGTTTTCTTAGGTGCAAATTGTTTAATGCTGGGCACATTGAAAAATCAGAAAATATTGCTAAACTGTGAATAAGACCTATTTGGCTGAAAATAATTGAGGAAATAACTGTAAAAGGGAACCAAACTACTAAAAAAAAAAAATCTAACAGGTTGACAAGTTGATCCATATCACCAATCACCAATATGTAGGGGAAAAAATTATCACCATTATTCAGTCAGGACTGTCTTTGAGGCATATGTACTCAGGGAGGGATTTCTAGGTAACATCCTGGGAAAACTCGACTGTGGCAAAGATAAAGGGAGACTGGGTCTTCTATTCACATAAGATAGAGATTTTGCAGCAAGATTTAAAAACCAGCCTGCTTCCATGTACCCATTGCTAGAATGGTTCATTGACCTAATGGGACAAAGGTCCTTCAAACTTCCTTTAAGAGGAGGGACAAAGAATGAGTGTGTTTTGAGCCCGGGTTAAAATAGAATTTTTAAAAATAGAGTTTTATTTTTTATTTAAAGATTTTATTTATTTATTCATGAGAGACACAGAGAGAAAGAGAGGCAGAAACACAGGCAGAGGGAGAAGCAGGCTCCATGCAGGGAGCCCAACACCGGACTCGATCCTGTGTCTCTAGGATCACGCCCTGGGCTGAAGGTGGCGCTAAACTGCTGAACCACCCGGGCTGCCCTAAAATAGAGTTTTAAATTTCAGGTTACTCATTCTCTCATTTTCCCAGTGGAGTGATTCTTTTAAGCCACATCAGGTCCTGTCTGGGGCCTGCCTCCGAATGAATCTCAAGCTGAAAGAAGAGGACAATCTAACTTCATAAGCAGACAGACAACATTTCCTCTTGGCTTTCTTGAGTTACACCCTACAATAGATGCACATTTGATTAATGGGTGACTGTCCTCATTTCAAGAAGTGACTATCTCACTATCCACACCAGATTGAGGACAAGAGAACTAGTTGGCCCCTGGATTGATGCCTTTTCCTCACAGTCAACTCTTCCTTCCCAGGTGACGGTCCTTGGATAAGTCTCATTCCAGTCAAGTGATCTGATTCTAAAAGCCTAGGGGCTGTCACCTTCCACTAGAGGTTGTTTGGGGAAGCTTTGGTTTGTCTTGGTCCAGGTGAACTTAGCTAGCCAGATGGTGGGCATGCTGCATCCCCAAAAGCAAAGGTCTACAAACCATCCAGTAAGACAAACTGGGCAGCACCTTTTTACCCTGGAAGGCTGTGGAACACAGTCAGCCATGGTTAGGAGTCTGCTCCTAGAAGAATGTTGGGAGGAGGGGCTCTGGGTTACCACAAAGAGCTGCTTTCCTGATGAGGTTTAATATTAATATTATGTGCTTTCAGAACACTCCTTGACATTAGAGCACTCCTCATCCCATATTCAGGTTTCAGCCCTTTCATTTCTCTGGCCATTAAGGAAAAGAACTTTGGCAGAGTGAAGATGGACTGTCTACTCTTATTTCTCCAGAGGGCTACTGTGCCCTGATCATGATGGAAATTTATCCTGCCAGTTATCATCCAGTCTACTGCTAAGTTTTGTGTTAACACAAATTCTCCCTGCCAAGGAGAAATGAATGTGCAGCCTCATTGTATTGGTATTTTAGACTTCATTTGTTCTCAGAACCGTATGGGCGACCTCATCATTTGAGGAGGCTGGAAGCCATGACTGGCGATAAATTTGACAGTAATTTGATCTCTCTTGACTGAGGAATTAAGAATATTTCTTACCTTTTAGAGCTTTTCTCTTATTTATCATGCTGGGAATATAGTATTGTAGGAGTAGAGCCAAATATTTTAAAGTTGAGAATATAATAAAAACAACCTATTAAAATTATATTCCATAGGGCTTATTAAGGAATATATCCAAGATATCTTTCATATAAAACTCACAAATAAGATATACATATAATACTTAAGTAATAGTATCTGTTACATAGTTTATAGATACTTCATCTTAATTAAAAAATAGGAAAAAAGAAAACAAAAAGATCTTAGAAAATTTCAATGATCTCAAGATTTTTCTCCTTGGAATTTACGGGTTGAGTATCTATTTTAATCAATGAGATGGGACTAATTTGTTTAGTGTTTGAAGCACACTAATGACTCATGATCACTGTCATCAGAAACTTAATTTCTTCAGGGCACTGAAAGATACCCTGGTGGCTATCTCCCTGGAAAAAGCAGGGCATGGGATAAAAAACAGTAAATATACATGGAGTTCTTTCAAGGAAAAAAAAAACATATTGAACTGAAAGGCCTTCTTTCCCTGCTCTCCAATAAAAAGAGGAATCTGTAGTTATGATTGGGCCACTTTTAGACCAATTTTGACTATCTGAATACAAACATACATAAATCTACAGTAAAGAACAGCTCAATCTAACAAATGTGTGATACCAGTTCCTCTGAATTTTAAGAACATTTCAGCCAGGATGCACCTTTGTTAGTCTACTCGGTTAGGAGACATGTACATTAAATTTATACTTAAAAAAAAAAAAAAACACCTTGATATTTATTACTATGTTTACACAGTAGCTGGTTTTAAAAATCTCATGAACTTGACCGTTTTTATGAGTCAATACACTTTTTAAAGGGAGATATGATATAATAATATAATGGTACTTCCACCTTATAATAATTTTCCCAAGTACCTGTAGCAATTAGGTTAGATTTTACAATGAATTACTGCATGCCAGGTTTAAGAACATTTTCTCAAATAAACTAGCATGAAAGACCATATGATAGGTAGATGTCACTTTGTCTTTTGTTTTTCAAAGGGTGCCTGTTCTCATTTACACCGAGTTGATTTTCAGTTTCAGCTCCTTTCTGGCATTTGAGGAGGGAGTTACCAATACAGGCTGAATCCAATACCTAGGCGAATTACACCTGGTTGCTTTCAACCGAATGAATATTTTTACCTTAGGCCAAGGGAACGCAGTTTCAGATGGAAATAAGGGAAGAACCATTGATCTGTCTCCTACAGCCTCTGGGCATTCTAGTATTGAGTTGAGCCTGGATAAACAGTTGTTATGATATGCCTAGCACCTACCTCTGAGGGATTGGTGTCAAATTAATCTCCATGTCATCAGTACCTTCTCAACAGGTTTTAAACAGTCTTCTCTTTCCCTCTTAGTCCCAGATCAACAGTTGTCAGGGTCTGAGTCAGGCTGCGCTTCTGCCCACATAGTGGCACTGTCAGCATCGCTGGCTGCTCAAATGATTTTTTAAGCAGAGCAGCCGGTTGCCTTCAGCAGTGATGCTTTTGGGGGCACTCTGTGCTGTTCACCCAGAGTCTCTGGCTGCTCTACAACTGTGCTAGTTAAGGGATCGACAGAAGGAACAACAAATGGCTACAATTAGCATCCGCCCAGCTCCCCGCAAAAGAATTTCATTGCTATGGCAACGGGAGTTGCCCAGACAACACGGGGCTTTGGCTGAGAACAGTGTACTGCATTATACCAAGAACTGAACAAAATAGCCAGAAATCAGGCTCTCGCTTCACGGCACAAAGATCTCGGCCATCATATTTAGGTTTAATTAACAAGAACTGATTTCTTAATTTTGGGAGCCAAGGTTCTGGCTGTTAATAGCCTGAAACAAAATACTGTTATTGATCCATTCTTTTAAAATCCAGTAAAATCATCAGAGTGATTAAATTAGATTCCTCTTAACTTGATTTTCCTATTACTGACCTTAAGAAGCAGCAGCCCCTTTTATTTCTACAAGTGTTATTTACAAACCCATTTTTTTGCCTCAGTCAGTTGCCGTGATACAGATGTATACAGCCTGTGAAAAATTAACACACATTTCTTTATGCTTGGATATTCAGCCTAACTCTAGATGTCTGTAATTGTTGGAAAGAAAGAGCAACAATATCTGAGCAATTTATATTAGGAACTACAATCTTGTAGGTCTGGTCTTCTATATTGTTTAAAATCAAACAGGAGAATATTATACTGTTTTTGAAATAAACTTTCAAAGCAGAAAAATGAAATTATCTTGATATTTGTTTGGTGGTAGTACAAGTGAAATGGAAAAAATTAATCTAAATGACAAAAATAAGCTACCTTGGTTACCGTTAAACACCTCTGCAGTCAAGCTATATAATTGGATCATTGCCACTCTTAGTCATGTAAGCCATTCTGTAGATCTGAGCTGGGAGCATTTCCTAATGAGCCAAGAAGGGGGATATGTTCAGGCAACACCAGGACAATGTGGCTAGCTGGGATAATTTGGCAGATGACGATCTCCTTTTCCTTCTTTTCTAAAATTTCCAAAACTAAAAACATTTCCAGAGCATTATCTCTTTCCCAGCCAACAACTTTGTCAGCACAGGGCCAAATGTTATCATCAGTAATAATAGTTCACACTTACTGAATGCATAGCGCTTTTCATGGCTTGTTTCATTTCGTTTTCACTAAAAAGTGGGTCTAATTTCTGCCCATACACAGATGATGAAACCAAGCTGCAGAGAGATTCAGTAACTGCCAGCATCTAAGGAGCACAGCTGGAATTTGAAACCAAGTCTACCCTCTAGTATTTTCTTCAAGGATGTTCTAGGAGTTATACCACAAGTAGTAATAATGTAGTCATTTTAAAGCTGCAGTCTTTTCAGAATAATAGTAAAAGTACAGATTCTATAACAGGAAAGGTCTAAGTGAAAAAAAAATGATGGCAGTATATATGATGAGCATAATGACATTCAGTTTGATCAAGTTTCTTAAATAATTATATAGGAATGTGGGGGGAGTGAAAACAGAGAACTGAACTCTTCCCTGACCACTTTGCTAGACTAGTTTCAGAACAAAATGCTTGAAAAGATACATATAGCCTGAACAGAAATTGTATCCCTTAATAACTCATGTAGATATTTATTTTCATTTCATAAAAGATTACTTTAAAAAGTAAACACTTTATTAGAAGTAGCCATTAATGAAAGGTAAGAATTTTACTGCCTGGCAGAAATAATCCCACTTTACAGCTCTTTAAATGCTATCTGGATAGTTAAGAGCATACCATATTACTTAGCTCCTGGGTTAAAGGTAATCAAGCTTGGTGAAAGAAAACAAAAAAAGAATTTTAGGGCTAATGAAAAAAAAAAACCCCATCTTCTTTGTAAGCAGACAAATTTGACTAAGTCTAACTTTAGAGTAATCTAATGAGAAAGGGCAAAGATTGGAAGACTTTCCAGGAAATTCATTATGGGAGGTTTCTACTCTTTCATGAATCACCAGCTATTCATTTATACAATTCTAACTTATGAAAAGTTTTTGTAAATAATGAAACTTCAGATAAAATGCAATGCAGTATAAAGTCTTTTTTAGGATTCCAATTGCTATAGTAATGCAGACCTGAAAAAGTTTTTTTTTTTTATCAAATTGATATTTTAGGATTCAAAACTATATTATACAAGGAAAATTACTTCATTTTGAACATGTTTGAGCAGTGGCAGTATTGAGATTTTTGAGATCGAAAAAGAAGGTGTTAAAATGAGAGGGAAGAAAAGCAAAGATCTTCCATGACACTGCCTGATGGGCATTATTTTCTGAATAATAGCTAAATTTAAATTTTGATCATAACTAAACTTGTCATTTATAATGAGATATATGCATTAAAAAGATATGTGAAAAGATACTCCAGTACAGTTGTGGCTTCTATCCAATTGGGTATAGACATGTTTCTTGTACTTATGGATATTTTAGGATAATAGAAGCAAAATTGTAAAAGTGCTCACCAATATGTTAAGATCAAACAAAATAATGCATGTGAGAGCACTCTGAAAACTGTAGAGTGCTATAAAAATGTGTGTTTCACCAAAAAAAGTGTTAGCTTTTATGGGCTCAAAGAGATCACCCTTGATGTTTACTTATTTTAAGTAAATCAATGGAGAAAGGAAGTATATAAATTGCCTACCTTTCTAACTCATCTTCCCTCCCTGCCCCTTCTAATCTATAAACCCTCATTTGGTCCATTTTCAGCCTCCTCCTTCTGGGACACCTTTACTTTTTAGCCATTTAACTCATTTAAATACATGCTAAACTCCAGAGAAAAATCCCTTAGCTGATTTTCCCTGTTTACTCTGTCACAATATAGTTAGGACGTTAAACAGAACTCCTGTCTCTACCTTATCTTTCTGTAGTCTAACTGGTATTTTTGAGTGTTATCTTCTCCAGGAAAAAGTAAGTTCCTGATTCCATCCAAAGATAAGCAATTTATGGAAGTGACTCAGAGATGGAGTTTGCTGTCACAGATCTGGGTCTAATTCCTGGCTCTGTCATTATCAGCTGTATGATTTGGGGCAAGTTCCTTAAGCTTTCTAAGTCTCAGTTTGCAACAATGTAAATAATGCCGTCAACAAGGTCTGACACACAGTAAGTGGTCAAATACTGGCTACTTTATGCTTTTGGGAATCTTATTTCTATAAAAAAAGATTCCTACTCCCCTCACTCCTTCTGTCAGGGGCAATCTCTTCCCTTTGTTTCTGTCAGTTAGTAATTATCAATTTGTAGATAGAAGTCCTGAGTTTGAATCCTGGCTCTGCCACTTGGTAGCTATAATCATCTACAAAAGCATATTTCCAATAAGAAACACAGCACACAGAGAATGAAAATCTTAATTGTTTAACGAAAAACCTGCCTAAACTTGTAAAAAAAAAAAAATCAAAGGTTCCAAGATGAGTCTCATTCATCAACAAATAAGGTAGATCCCAGACCAGTCATCCTTGTGTCACTTGGATTATTATCAGTCTTGTCCAACCAAACCTAAAATACCTTCTACTATCAATTCTTCAACTAACTGACTCTCAATCACAACCATTTATTTGAACTGTTTTTATGTGGTAGGCTCCGTTGAGATTTTTCTATGCGTTATCTGACTTAAATCCTCACAACAGACCAACGCAGGAATTAATAAGATCTTACTTAATGGATACCAAAATTTGCTCAAGGTTACACAGCTAATAAGTAGCAGCTGGTACTCTTCTATGTAGCCATAGTTAGGCTCATTACGTCCATCTGACCTATGAACTATATTATCAATGTTCAATTTTTGTATATATATGCTTGTATGTTGTGTTGCTCATGCGGCTCATGTAATATACATATTCTCCTTAGAGTTAAAACTACATGAAATCAGATTCAGCATTTATTTTCAACAATTTCGAAGTCATAGAACTTAATACAACTTCTAAGCACTAAATAAATGTACAATGATAATGAAGAAAATGTGCATGACCAGGGCAAAGTCAAGGTAGCATCACCCACATGGTAGAAATAATTTGCAATAAAACTATAAAATATTAAAACTTAATGAGCACAGTCTCAATTAGGAAATTGAAAATCTCATTAAACTTGCAGATGATACTTAGTTGGGCAGGGGTTAAACATTCTAGAAGAAAGAAATAGAATTTAAAATGACCTTGATAGATTAGAGGAATGGTTCATCAAAAACTGGATGAAGTTCAATTAAGAAAAGAACAAAACCGTGTGCTTAAGACCAAGAAGACATCACACAGGTAAAACATGGGAATAAGTAGCTAGCCACACTGATGAAAAAAAAAAAAAGCCCACAACAAAAACCCAAGCCACAAAGAAATACGCTCTCTTTTGGCAGTATAGGCTGTTTTTCTCTCCATCGGTGGCTTACAATTCTGGCTGCATTCAGGAATCACAAGCGGAGTTTTAAAAAAATATAATGCCTGGGCCCTGTCCTCAACCAATTAAATCAGAGATAAGGTTCCATGTTGGTGTTACTAAAAACTCCCTAGGTGTTTCTAATGCAGCCACGTTTCAGAACCACCAGGACATATAATCAATCCTAGCTTTTATATCCATATGAACAGCCTTATGAAACTAATAACATAGCTATCATTACGTATGATCAGATATATGACTTACAAACTATTTAATAAAAATCCCACAATATCAGTAATGATTCCAGACACTCCAAACAGAACCAAGATGATCTAGACCTGTGGTACTCAAAGTGCAGTTCCTGGATGAGTACCATCTGAGAATTGATTTGTTATGCAAATTCTCATGACCACTTCAAACCTACTGAATTACTAACTCTGGGTTGGGCCCAGCAACCTGCACTGTGATGAGCCCCCTGCGTGATTCTAATACATGCTAAAGAGGATAATCAGGCTCTAAAGAAAAGAGCTAACTTTCTTCTGTTTTCTTATAGTATATGTTTTCTCTTACAATCATAGGCATATTATATGCCTTTGGTTGTCAGTCACCTCAGATTCTACCTAGAAATATATATATCAATTCAAAGTTTAAAGAAACCCATTTTAGCAGTGATCCTAATATACAAATACCTTTATTTTTGCAATAGCTTTTATTAAATGGATGCATGTGGTAAATTCAGTGGAAAAAAAAAAGTCTGTTAAAATTGGTGTTAAAATAGACTAGAAGAAAAGTTAATTAGTTGGTTGGGTGAGTTTCTTTTTATATAGCTCTGTTGACATCGAGTAGACAAAGTTTAGTCATGAGTATCCTTACAGATCTGTTAAGCTGCTACCTAATGACCCAAAATCCCTGGGAAAGAAGCACCAGTCCAGGTGATATTCCAGCTACCCCTTCCTTAATCAGTTAGGTGCCGCTGGGATGGGTCTCTCTCTGATTTCCATCCCCCATCTCCTCATTACTCCAGTAAATCAAGTATTAGTTGTATGTATTAGTATCATGGGTCAAAATGTATAAATAAAACCTATCCCTAGACTGGCAGCACTGAAAAATCATCACAGATAAACAGTAATAATAATTGCTCCTAGTGGAGAAATAAGACAGGAGCTAACAATATTAAAGTTTATGATTTTTCCTTAATTGATGACAGTTTGATAAAAAATATGCAGAAAGTTTCTTTCCCCCTGCCCTTTGTTCCTCACCAACCTGCTCCTCACATTTGGTCAGTTTTATTAAAAAATAGAAAAATATACAATTTCACTGCTAATTAAAAAATGTAAAAAAAAAAGAAAGAGATATAATTTTGTACAACTAAATTTTTTAAAACACATCTAGTGCTGTTGAGGGTTTGAGCAAGGGACATAGTCATAGGCTGCTGGGAGGAGTATAACTTAATATAATCTCTTTGCTCTACCCAGGTCAGTGTGGGCAATATGTATAAAAAGCCTTAAAATTGTTCCTATCTGTTAACTTATCCTAAAGAAATGGTGCTATTTATTATAATGATGAAAATTTAAAAGCCATGAAAAGGTCAAACCCTAGGGAAGCTGGTTAAATAATGTATGGCCCAGGCTTACTATGGGGATATTACACAGCCATTAAAAATTATTCAAAGAGAATCCATTTTATATGGGAAAAACTCCTAAGAAAGTTACTATGCACAACATATATGAATTAATATGTATGCTAAAAATTAGAAAGAGTGATACTAATATGCTAATATTTATATGTGAGTAGTTAGGTTATGAGTAATTTTGTTTTCTCCTTTATAATCTTCTCATTCATTCATTTATTTATTTACAGTTTTTATTTATTTATTAATGACAGAGAGAGAGAGAGAGAGAGAGAGAGAGAGAGGCAGAGACACAGGCAGAGGGAGAAGCAGGCTCCCTGCAGGGAGCCCGATGTGGTACTCATCCCAGGTCTCCAGGATCAGGCCCTGGGCTGAAGGCGATGCTAAACCGCTGAGCCACCCAGGCTGCCCAACAGCAAATATTTTGTTGAGAGAAATAAATGAGTAATCTTCTAAGACACCTTAAACATTTAGTCACTTAATTCTAAACCAAACTCATCAACATGTTTGGAGTCAATATGAAGGATTTTTTCACTGGTTATAGACTATGTATTTAAAAGTAGTCTATAGAAGAAATCACTCATTTTATCATAAGTTAAACCTAAATGTCTTTTAAGTTTGTGACTTGGAGAGGTCACCCCCCATTCATGTGGTGAGCTACAAGCTGAGGACAAGATTTTATGACAACAGTTGACTACACTTAAGCAGTATTTCCTGATTACTAGTAAATATTGAGACGTGATTGAGTGTACATTAGACTTAGCAGGTGAGAGGCCTGGTCAGCTTTTCTTGAAGAATGTTTTTGGAGTGTCAGCATTTCAGAGACTCTAGAAAGGCTCTGGACTGCTATCACATGACAACAAGGACAGACACACCAAGTTAACTGAAGAGGATAAGCAGGCGGCAGCCTACAACATGCTCACTCTTTTTTGTGTAATACTGAGCAGATCTGTCATTTTAAGGAAGATCTGAGGGACCGATAAAATTTATAAAACCATAAAATGACACAATCTTTCCTTTAATGGGCAGTTTAACAGACATTTTAGGGTGGAATTCTAAGTTGTATCAAAATCTATTCTCAATATGAAAAACATTTGTGAACCAATAGAAAAATAGGCAAAAAACTTGAAATAGGCAAAAAAACTGCACTTCACACAGCAGGATATTCAAGAAGTCAATAAGCATATGAAAAGGTGTTCGAGTTGCTCATGAGGAAAATGCATATTAAAACCACAATAAGATACCCTAGGAAAGTTGTCGAAATGAAACTCTCACCCATTGATTGCTGCTGGAAGCATAAATTGCTACAGTCATTCTGGAAGGGAAGGGTGTTGTGCAGGATCTACGAGAGCTGAATATATATTATATATATTATACATATATATAAAATATCTATTTATTTATTTATTTATTTATTTATTTATTTATTTATTTATTTATTTATTTTCAATGAAAGAGCAACTGCACTCCTAGGTATACACCTGACAGCTCAGAGACACATGTAAGAATGTTCTTAGCAAGACTATTATTTTTTTCTTAGACTATTTGTATTAGCCAAAAATCAAGAAATAACATAAATACCGAACAACAAAGGGCAGGGGGAAATATGGGATAATCAGAGTGGAGTACAAAATAAGAATGAACAAATTACAAATTCACACAAGGTGGATACAAAGCATAGATCCTGTTTATAAAAAGAACAAAGCAGGATGAATTGATGCTGTCAGAATCAGGATATGTGTGCAACGACGTGAGGTTATGAACGGGAGGAGCAAGAGGGGCTCCTGGGATTCTAACATTTGTTGATCCGTGTTGGTTACAGAGGTAAGTTCACATTGTGAGCATTCATCAAGCCATATACTTAGGCACTGTGTACTTACTTCTATTTATGTTCTTTCCCAATATAAAGTCTTCGCTTAAAATGAGGGAGGAAGCAAAAGAGTATAAGGAAAGTTTAAACAAAATACAACAAAACCTCCCAGTTCAGTGCTATACATAGTGCAATACTTAAGTAAAGCAGAGAGAGCTTTGCTGAGGCATGAATTTGTACATTTATAGTCTTTTATTCCTGATTTTCAAAGTGGAAATAGTGTTTGGTATTTGTAGAAAAACGATAGTAACAGGGTTAAAGAAGATCTTAGAGCAAAACTACAAAGAGATTCTAGATAGGGCTGGGGATCTGTTTAGAAGAGGAACATGTGATGAACCATATGGGTCTAAAATAAGAAAAAAATAAATTACACTTTTCAGAACAGATAGGCATGGGGGCAGCGGCACAGAATCTACCACAAGGAGAGTATACCAGCAGGATATAAAACCTCATCACCAAAGAATAATTTAAAAAATTACTCTCAAAACCCTCTCTTTCGCTGACTCTCAAGCACATACGTAGAAGACACAGAGTTCATTTCTGGGAAATATTACAAGTTTCAACAACATAGTACCTACAGTTATTAACTTTCCTTACCTCATTCAATGACTGAATATATTTATTTCGCACCCTGAGATCATGTCTTTTTGTTTATATGACAGAAGCGAATGGGGATCAGTGACTGAAGAGGTTAACAGAACCGAGGGTAATGAGGTTATGTCCAGTCTCCAGCAAGTGGGGAGGAAACAGAGTGTTAGAAGTGATGGAGACCTGAGGCTTAGTGGGGGTGAAGCTACCACCATAGGCAGCCAGGGCAGCCCAGGATCCAGGGCAATACCTCTGGGCAACACCTTCCTCGGCCCTGAGCCCTGTGAGACTATCCCAGGGATCTCATGTGCTCCCGTCCTTCCTTCCTTTACTGGTGTCCGCACATCAAACATGGAGCATCATCATTCTTATTTAAGCAGTTGCCTGGTGACAGATCACAATTAATTTTAAAAGATCCTTTTCTCTTTTTTCTCCTCCTTTGGGCCATGGGGAATACTAAGGGAAAGATATGAAAATACGCTTTTTTTTCTTTTAACCCAGTGATAAAATATGCTTTGAATTAAATAAAACCTAGTACATGGTTTATCAAACATCAGCTTAAGAACTCCTCAGGCTAACTGTATTAATAAGAAGTAATAAAAGGACTGATGATAAAAGTTTCTTAGTTGTGTCTTATATTTGTAGCCTTGAAGTTCTATAGATTGAGTTATTGGCTTGTCAGGACTAAAATATAAGATGCTATTAACATTTTTAATGCTAAATCTAAACAGTACTTATTGGTTCATCTTTCAATGTGGATATGTTGGTAAACGAGGATTTTGTTTTTATTTGCATATCATATTAGCACTTTTCTGCTGCATAAGTGTTTTAATGAGAAAAGTATGTACATATAATTTAATAGGCCTCATCATTGTATTTCAAGAAAAGAAAAGAAAAAAAAAGAAAAAGCCAGAATCTTTTAACCTTGAGGCTGTTATAATGGACTAGGTGAAGGTAAATAAAATTGATATATGAGGTAAATGGTGATGCACTTTTTTTAAACTATATCTCAATATTCCCTTATTTCATTATTCCTCTAGAAATCTGGATTAGACAGCTCCTCTGACTAATTAACCAAAGGAGGTTTGACTAATAGAAGGAGATTGCAAGCATGATTAGTTAAATGATGATGTACATAGCACTTAATGATCATTATCATTTATTCTAATATCAGTGGTAATAAATGGTGAAACTGTTTAAGCCAAATGCTGTCACATCACAATAATGTACATCATGGCTAACGCTAATAACTTCTAATTTACTTGGGAATCAATGGGACATGCAGCTTTCTTAATGCATGTCAATGCTTTCTTCAATAAATTTATAGAGCCTTTTAAAGTAAAAAATATTTATCTCTTTACCTGGACTGTGTAACAGGTAGTCATACCACCATTTCCCTTCAAAGCACAAATAGCTCCAGTGTAATGGATGAAGACATTTATTTACAAAGATCCAATGACTATAACCAATGCTACTATTTCAAAATACCGATCTCATTTCAGTCTCTTGCTTTCTATGGATTCAGTGGGTCCAGGTTAGCATGCAGCACTAGTAAAGATCACCTTTACTCTATGAAACAAACTAGAGTGGTACTTGATTTTCTGCATTACTCATTCCCATCACCATGTTCTCTCACATTAGGAATTACATGGGAAAGAAGATTCAGATACATGCTACAAAATCGCTGGCCAATGGTATCTCCAGGACACGTGCAAAAAGGTAGGGAGAGTGGCCATGTTATGTGGAGAGACACATTCATTATCTTGAGCTAGAGGCACTATATTATGGACTCTTCATCATGCCCTACCAGTCTTTAGGAATGCACTGTCAAGAGTCCCTTTCATTTCTGGATCATATAAAGATGAAAAGCTAAGAGCTAGGATAAACAGAAGTTCCATTTAGGTTTATGCACAGTGCTGAAAGAAGGAAAAGGAAAAAGGAAAAATACAAGTGCAGCAGCAGCTTTTAGGAGAAAAGATAACTAATGAATGAGAGAAGAGATTTGGCTTCTGGTTGTATTTTAATGGGGACAAACTAAGCTACTCCTGGAGATGTCTTCCTATCTCAGTTGCTTGCCCATTGCCCATGAGATCTTTAATATACTCAAATTTAATTTTAAGGTTAATTTTTGGTTTACAAAGAAATGCAAAAGGCCTCTAGTTCCTTGTCTTTTAGCAGTTCTTTGTTTCTGACTCCCTGCTATCTCTTGATTAATCAATTTTAGACATTACTTATTGATTTCCTGTTATGACAGACCACAGCTTAGCTTCCTTACAGATTGGTTGTCTTAAAAGGGCTGCTAACAACATGGCTTACCCCAGGACCAAGAGAGAGGGAGGAAGACAGAGCCACCAGGGTGGAAGCCATGGTATCTTTTATAACCTGACCTCAGATGTGACATATCATCAGTTTTGCTATATTCAATTGGTTACAGACTAACCCTGGAAACTACCTGTGGTGTGGGTTACATAAGGATACAAACAGCAGGAGGCAGTAATCATTGGGGCCACCTTACCGTCTGGCTACCACAGTGTTTATATTGGTAAGACTGTAAAATCGCACACAAGGCTATGGCAAATTCAAGCAGTGTACCACGATTATATATCTCTATTTTCCCCTAGAGTTAAAACCGCCTCTTCCTTTTTTTCTTAGTACCTGCTACTCTTCCCATACCTGCCCCCCAAATTTCACTATACATTTATACACAAATACACAATTATACAAATAAGGCTGTGTGTACATCAATATAATTGTACACACAGCCAAATAGATCAGATTATCTTTAAGTTCTTCATTTTCCTCTTGATCTTCCCCTAGAACTTTCTGTGTTTATGCTTCTCCAAATATGTACTATTTTCTGCTACATTTTTCATACCTGAAAGATTTTTTTAAATCTTTTTTTATACACACATCTTTTATATCTCAATGACAAAAAGGATTTTATATATGTATATATATATGTGTGTGTATATAATTATGGTTTAATATATATTAATTATGGTACTATTCCCTACATTTTGTCTGTCTACTAAGAATTCCTTTGGTTTGTTTTTTCCTCTTCTTTTTTCATGTTGAATGATTTCCTCAAATGTCAGATGATGAATCCCTGGCTCAAATTAACATTTAAGAACAAACAAACATTTTGAGTGAGGGATAGGTTTGTTAACTAGTGAGCTTCTCCATGGGATGTTCTTGCAGCAAGCTAGCACTTTTTGAGGGAAGGGAGCCCAAAGGCCTTTTCTCTGGACTGTTCATTACCTCAAAAGGGATATTCAGACATCTACTTGGAGACATGGGCTCCTATGGTGGTAGGATGGGGTCAAAAGAGGATTTTGCCATTCGTTTCTCCTCAAGACCTTCCTTTATATTCACATAATCTGTTTTTGGTGGAGTACCTCAATTCTGGCTTGTATTCTAATTCTAGAGCTTCTAGCACAATTTTTATGAACAGCATACTTTTCACTTCCGGGAGGTGTGGAGGAAAGGCCAAGATGGAGAGTGGGGGAGGAATAAGTGCAGCATAGTGGTTACAAGTCTGGATTTGTTTACAAGTCTGGCTGGAGGCTGAACTGCTCCCTCACTATCCTTGCATTTTCAGCTCTATGCCTCCTTCCTCCTGCCTGTGGTTCCTGAACACTCGTGTGGAGCTGTGAGTAGATTAGTCTGTTTCTCATTGGGGTCACATGTTGTTATGGGTTGAACTGTGTCATCCCCTGTTGTGTTACCCCATAGTTGTTGTCACCCCACAATAGTCACTTCAACAATTATGTCGAAGTCAACAACCATGTTGAATTCAATTGTGTCACCCCACAATTGTTGTCACTCCAGCAATTGTGTCACTCTACAATTGTTGTCACTTCAACAATTATACTGAAGTCCTAACACCTGGTACCTGTGAATGTGACCTTATTTGGAAACACAGCCTTTGCAGATGTAATCACGTTAAGAGGAGCTCAAACTTGATTAGTGTGCCTGTAACAAAATGATTAATGTTCTGATACGATGGCCATGTCAAGAGACAGAGACAGGGAGAAGGTCATGTGAAGACAAAGGCAGAGATTCGAGTGACCCAGCTGTAAGTCAAGGAACACCAAGGACTGCTGGCCACCACGAGCAACATGAAAGGACAAAGGGGATGGAGACAGTTCTCACTTAGAGCCTCCAGAAAGAACCAACCTTGTCAGCACCTTCAGACTTCCAGTCTCCAGAATTATTAAGGCCTCTCCCCTACCCTGACACCTATTTTGTGGTAATTTGTCATGGTAACCTTGGAAAAGAGTACATCTGGATTCCAGCATTCTCTTCCTGTAGAATTTTCTTTCTTTTCTTTTCATTTCATTTCTTTTCTTCTTTCTTTCTTTCTTTTTTTAGAATTTTTTATTTATTAGAGAGAGAGAGAGAGAGATTGAGAGAGAGAAGCAGGCTCCTTGCTGGGAGCCCGACGTGGGACTCGATCCTGGGTCTCCAGGATCACACCCTGGGCTGAAGGCGGCACTAAACTGCTAAGCCACCAGGGCTGCCCTCTGTAGAATTTTCTACTCTATTCTGTCATTAGTTGTTGTTGTCCCAGGTGAAAGATGTCCTGGGTTCAGAGGACTTGAGAATGGTTTTTGTGATTCCTTCTCTTAGTGGTTCTGTGATGACTCCCAAGGGGACATCTCTATTGTCCCATTTTAAAACTAAAAATCTCTATAGTCTTTTAATTTTTCCTCTTTTTTTTTTCCCCTTCTAAACTAGCTCATACCAATTAATGCATTTTAAGTGCAATATAGGAACTATTCATAGAAAGAAAATTTTCAACCTCTCTAATTAGGGCACCCATTCTGCATACTACCGTCACTTTGTTCACGCATTTATAACTTTCTAGTGACAAATGCAGCCCAGCAGATAGGTAGAGAAAGGGTAAGAATGAGGAAAAACTGATATTGAAGTTATTGAACATCTACTCCAGTCTAGATACTATATATAGTACAGAGTTTTCCCATACTTTTACTCAATCTTCCTAATAGTCTATGAAATGTGTAATTTCTCTGTTTTACAACTGAGGAAGAGGGCATTCAAAGATTAAATAACCACTATCATCACCCTTTTAGTAAGTCAAAAAGTCAAATCAAGGCCTGTCTGTCTCTAAATCCCAAGCCTGACTCCAAGCTGTCTTTCAAGGTCAGACTGCTTGGCTAGATAATTTAAGGCTTCTACAGACAGAATTCAGAAATCTGGCCAGTTTTATGTTTTCATACATAGTGAATAAGAACAGCTATTGCTCTTTTCTAAGGTAACTACTATGTGCCTGGCAGGCATTTTGCAAAAGATTTTTTTAAAAAAAAGATTTATTTATTTATTTGAGAGAAAGAGAGAGAGCAAGCAGGTACATGGGGGAAAGGACAGAGGGAGTGAGAAACTTAAGCAGACTCGCCACTGAGGGCAGAGCCCAATGCAGAGCTCAATCCCATGACCCTGAGATCATTATACCTGAGCTGAAACCAAGAGTTGGATGCTTAACTGACTGTGCTAACCAGGTGCCCCCGCAAAACGCAAAAGATTCAGTTTTAATACAACCATCTTGAAAAGTGGTTTCTGTATCTGGCTCCTCCAAACTGACCTTTAATGATAAATAAAATATAAAAATAAATTGAATGGTACCTTAGTGATAACTAGGTTAGTACCAGGGGTTGTTTTCATAGGAAAGGATCTCAGACTCGTAATATGGTTGACACGCTCTGTGAAGGAGACGAGCCACCATCCATCTCTGTTAGAATGAAGGCTTGCCTCGTACATAACACAGCACCCCAACAATGCTGAAACACACATCATGTAAGATGCCCCAACAGTTTCCATTACTTTCCTAAAGAACTGCCACACTATTTTAAAGGATGAAATATCTTATCCTCTTAAAAAATGGGCCGACTTTGCTTGACTGGTACTCTGAAGCACGCTCACACTGCCTTCTACCACACTGAGCAGTATAGGTTACATTTGGAGATGAACCTCTAGAACTTTTAGGCTACTGGGAAACCAACTGCCTTCATCGTAGCACCTGGGAAGCACCTTAGCCACTTTTCTTCTTCCCAGACTTTACAGAATGCTATCATTACCTAATAGGCTTCCTCTTCAGCTGAACCATTGATGCAAACATGATTTTGTTTTCCCTGTCCATGCAGGTCATGTGCCACCTGGCCTCCCCATTACCCTTGCCTCTCTTTCCACTCAGAGATTTTCAGGAGGAGACCTTTTATCTTAGTTCTCAGAAAAAACAGATGTCATCAGGTGAGACCTCCAGATCCCCCCTCACTCCGTATTCATATCCACTTCTCTCTGTACATCCTTCCACACCTGTGCTCTCTCATGTCATCCCCAGGAACCTCACTCTAACCACTACCCCGCTATAAATATTCACCCCTCCCTCCAAAGCACCCTTCCCTTCAGAATACAAAGATGGTAAAGCCAATGCCACACATAAGGCAAAGAAACATAGCTTACTCATTATACCATGACTCATTCTAGTTCCAGCTATTCCTAGCTATTTCTCTTCTTTTTCTTCTTTCATATCCAGGCTTTTAGAAAGAGGAGCTGACACTCGTCCAACCAATGCTGTCTGGCTTCAGTTTCTACCATTCTATTGAAACTGCTCTTCCTGAGGTGAACAACAGCCCCCATGTTCTCAAGCCCATCTGTATCCAGGCACTCCCCTACCCTTTTTTTGCCAGGCCTCCTTGACACGTATGGCTTTGCTGACTGCTTTTCCCTGGCTCCTCTTGCCCTTGCCTCCTCCTCCAAGAGCGTAGCCCAGATGAGCCCTGCATACCATCCTGCCTGGAAGACCCAGGAAGCCTAGTGACCATCTTAGGCACAAGTGCTGCCTTCTTTCTCCTCTACGGATCCTGGGGGAAGCTTCACAGTAGTGGCACCATTTCACTGAACCATAAATGTTTATCTTAATTTATTTGTCATTAAAATGGTAGATCTGCCAACGATTTGACATGTTTTCCCCATTTGTGATTATGTCAATGCAACTTTAGTTCTCAAGTGACAAAATTACAGTAAAAGTGGCTTCCTTTTAAAGATATACATGTAACAATTTAACATGTGGAAACAGAGAAAAGTAATAAAGTGATCAAACAACACACAAGCCAGTAATCAAGCAACAAAATCAATAATTCTCCTTTAATCTTTCAGGGGTGGGGTGTGGGACAAAATTTGATCAGATCAAGAGATCCTGTCACCAGGGAAGAAAATATCCCCAAATACAAAATCTAAAACATAAGGATAGAGTTCAAGAAGTTTCTAAAGTCTATGCACTGACTCCTTCTGAACCTATGTTAGGAAGAAAGGGAGAAATTTCGAGTGGGCCAGAAATTTTGAAAGATCATGTAATTATAGTCCACTATGGCACACAAACAGAACAAAAGACATATTAATCCTAACAACTGTTTCAGGGAAGTCAAGGACATTACTTTCCTTATGCAGTAGTCCTTTATCCTTTTTCACTCAATTTAGTTCCAGCCTTCAGCATACATTTCTGAATGCTCATTAAATGAAAGGCATTTGCTATTTCTTGCATAAATGTCCTTTTAAAACAACTTGAAGTCCTCACTGCTTGAGGATTTTTTTAACCTATTCGTGTTTAAGAGTTTATATGCTAATGACTAAGCTAGGAGGTTGTCCCTGCCTTGACTATAAATTAGAAAGGCCTTTTCCCTGATGCCCACAGGGCATCCTTACCTAGGCAGGAGCCCTGCTGAGTCCATTCTTCCTTTTGCTTGACTACATAGTAAATAGGAGAGACTGATATTTGAAAATGTGAAATCACCCAAATTGTTTTACTCTTGGCCTAGAAAAATCTTAAAAAATATTTAAGTCTTTGACAGTTACAGGTAGCATTTGATTCTGCTTGAAAGCTCCAGCCTAAGGGTGTCAAAAACAATTAGTATTTTAATAGCTTCCTTTCTTTCCTAGGTATTTAGCAGGCACAAATTCATGGGAAAGAGAACACAAAATAATCTCAAGAATCTGAGCCAATGACATTTGGCAAAATCGTATGATTTTACTTTATTATTCTCTAGGCTCTTTCTACTTTAAATCAGAATACAAGTTAAAGAAATAAAAATGGCAGTTGTCAAAATTCACTTTGATAGATAAGGTTTTCTAGGCAAGGAGTGGTCTGCTGTTGTCCTCATTGTTTTCAAACAAGCCTTATGGCAGCTGGTGTTCAGTAGACACTACTGAAAACCTTACGAATTTCATAATTCTGCCTCAAGATGAATTCTTGTTTGGGGGAAGGCAGGTCAAGAAATAAAGAGGACCCAAGACTGAGTGGATTAGGAAGGGTGGGGTGGTTATGTGTGAAGTTTTGATAGATCAACAACAAAGCCTGTCTTATGTGTCTCCCTTATTTTGTGGAGAAATATGCTAATTCAAAGATATCTAACTAGCTTCACATTTAATTCTGACTTCAAATCTTAGAGTAGCAGAGCAGCTGTGCCTGGCGGCAATACAATCTTATTTCTATAAAAATCTCTCAAAGCTCCATATATAAGTGGAAGAGTAAAAATAGATAATCAAATCCAAATTAAGGCTATTAAGAATTGATTTAGTGTAAAGATAATATAGCAAGATTTTGTTTAGGTTATGGATGTTCACTAAAAATGTGTAATACTTGTTTGCCTAAAATTTTGATTATGTTTTATCTTATTTTGTCACAGTTAAATAGTTTTATCATTAGGGGTTTTAATTGCATATAGTTTATAGAATTCTTTCTGATTACTCTATATCCATTTAACTGAGGAAAAAAAAAATCCACTGTACTACTTAATGAAAAGAGAACCTTCTAATGAGGATGCAATCAAATTGCAGGCAGATGTACCACAAGGTGTGGTTACACCGTTCATAATTGAGAAACCTTTGTTGGGAACATTTTATGGCATGAAGAGGAAGAGATGTCCTGAAAAAGAGCAGGACGTAACATATCTTGAAAACTATTAGTCACTCAGTGGTATACCATCAAGTTCTGGAAACAAAGAAACAAACAACAAAAGTAGACAGAAAAATGAGGAACCCAAATCTTTGAAAGTCTTCTTTCAACCTTTGCAATGTTGGCTCCCCATTTCTTCATCTTGCTTCTTGCTCACATTGTTACCCACATGAGGTGTAACCTTTGACTTGCCATTCTTGAGATTTAAAGATTTTCCTTTTAGAGAACTCATGAGCTTACTACATAGGGTTAGCAGTTCTCTGTGAGGGTCTCTTAACCCACAGCTCTAGACCTGGCTTCTTTCCTCAAACCTTGAAAAGCTCCCCCATCCCTTATGGCCAATCCATGTCAGCATCAAGGGTGGCTATGATGTCCTTTTGATTTTTACCCCTCTCCTACACTTGTCACTTTGGTTCCAGAAAACCTGCTCAGACCTATCATTTTCCTGCCCAAAAACCTCAACAGTCCAAATTCTTCGTCTTGCAGACTCTCCATATACTTCTTTCCTATCTGGTCCTTTCCATTTGATTTACTGACACCCAAATGTGGTATGATCTTTATAAAAATGCATTAACAAATACTTTGATTATCTTGACTTAAAAGGAAATCTTACTATTTTCCACAGACTACAGAAAATCTTCAGATTTGTAATGCACTGTGTTGAGTAAAGACATGAGATAATGCCCCTGTACTCATTAGCAGAAGCTTTCCTTTGTTTTATTTACTGTTGTTAAACTCTGCTTGATTAAGCAAGGGAAAGAAATCTAATTAATAAGCAACCCTCTACTTCTAAGGAGTGAATAATCCAATCAAGATTGAACCGCATCCTCCCTATTTGATATAACACCTTTTGAAGCACAGACCACTGATGATCAAATAGCTCCTTCTGATGACAGATAACATTTTAGGGAGGAGATGAGAGGGGGTTAACAGTGTTCACAGCTGGAGCTTTAGCAATTAGAATATTAAATCCTACTTATTTGGGTGACATCCAGCGACCTGATTTTGCTCAATATAGTACATTAATTGTTCCATTCAAACTTAAACACAAACATGTCTGTTCACTCAACACATCTTAGTAAACATCCATGTGTCAGCACCAATGCAGTTTAGTGCTGAGGTTACAGCAGTAAGTAAGTCAGGCATCTTTTATTGCCTTGTCCCTACCCTGATGAGACTCATGAGTACCGTGGCAGACATTGAGTATTTTATAGGAAATAACTACTGCAATATGGGAAAGCCACGGGGTTATAGGAACATATAATTTTCCAGAGTGCAGACTGGGGTTCATTGGAGAACCTCCTAGAAAGTGCACACATGCTGTTGCTCTTTCCTGGCTCACACTCGCCATTGGGCTTCTGGTCTCACTTCTACTCATCCCTCAAGACTCAACCGGATTTCAGGTCCTTCTAGAAGTCAAGTTTGGATTGTCCTCATAAGGTCTGGACTGGTCTTCCACACCTGTAGGCATTCCCAAAGCTTTGTTGCCTCTATCTTGGCATTAACCAAATATACGGGAATTGTTACTCATCTGTCCCAACCAGATGATGAACTCTTAGAGAGTATCTCTATATTTTAAGTGCCTAGAAGTGATTAATAAATTTTGCTAAATTAATGAATGAATGAAAGGTTTAGCAAGGAAAAATACTGGATATTTAATTTTGGCTGAGGCTGTAAAAAGGCAAAGCAAAAGATAAAACAAGTAACGGTTTTAACCAAAGTATTTTTGGTAGGGGTTTGGAACATAGCACAAGGACTGGATTACTCAGCATGTAAAATTTCTGTGCTTCTGAAGCCCGTAGTAGATGGAATGCTTGAGGTCATCTTTTGCCAAAATATACACTGGGATATTTTAGCCGCAAGGTCCCAGAGGATACTCTACCAGGATCTATCTTCTAATTCTGAAATAAAGGATGACCTATGTCTGCAATTACACTTGTGTCTGCAGGTAGACTTTAAATCTGTACTTATAATCTATACAAAATAAGTGTTCCATGGTCTTTCTGAGTATAAGTTGGCTAAAATTAATATAGGTGTTTTAATACAGAGTTTATTAAAAGAAATAAAAGCGGTCATAATTCCAGAAGATGGTATATTCTTGGAAAAGAGTGATACCTAGTGGTTAAATCTGGGAACAAGAGACACGATATACCAGAGGCTAGAAAACCTCTGAAAATATTTATCTCAATAGGTCAACCTTATATCAAGAAGATAAAAAAAGGTACATAGATTGCTCATAGCCCAAGGGTGTGAAGAGAAATAGATGCTGATTTAAACCATGTATTCAGAGTACAGCATGGCAGATAGATTAAGAATTTGGAATCAGAAGTCAGCTCAGGTTTATTTTATTTTTTTTTAAAGATCTTATTTATTTATTCATGAGAGACACAGAGAGAAAGAGAGGCAGAGACACAGGCAGAGGGAGAAGCAGGCTCCATGCAGGGAGCTTGACATGGGACTCGATCCCAGGTCTCCAGGATCACACCTCAGGCTGCAGGTGGCGCTAAGCCACTGCACCACCGGGGCCACCCTAGCTCAGGTTTAAAACTAGGTACAGGACCACAAGCAAACTATCAGACCTGTTTAATCTTTAGTTATTTTCAACAATAAAATGGAGATAAGAATACTGACTATCTGATAGGATTATTGTGAAGACGAAATAGGATGATATGTATAAAATTTCTGCATGGTGCTTGGTATCTAGTAAGTCAAATAACTCAATAGACATTAGCTTATTATATTAGTAAGTTTAAAATAATTGTAGGAAATCTTATATGTCTTCAAAAAACAGCTTATAAGATAATATGAACTACTATTAGCAGGTAGAAAATATCAGACATTAGTTTTAAGTACATGAGAGCAGATAAAAAAGTAAAATAGGTTCAAGTTACATTTCACTCACATAGTTGAGTTATTAAGTTTAGCATTTTCAAAACAAAAAGCAACTTTTAGAAATAGCAAGATTACAAAATACCCTGAAATATCATCTTTTCCTAACAATCATCATGATCCTTGTTGCAATGATGATACTTTCCTTAAATTCTGCACTTTTCAAATTCTAATCTAATAAATCTACTTTTATATACAGAGTTCTTAAAGATTAACTGGTCATTTGACTTTCCCCCTACTTGGTTATATATATGAAAGGAAAACATAACAGGAATACTGATAGAAAATAAGTGTTAAAAACACTTTATTCCACTACATTTATATTAGAAAAGAATTTGACCTTTGTGATTTATCTCCTTTGGTTTGCTGTATAACCTATTAGTTTAATTATCACAATAGCCTTAGAACTTCAGATAGTACATGTCAACTTGAGTAAAGACAGAAACGCAAGGTTCATCTGCTTTTATGCAATGGATCAAAACAGCACAATTTATAAGTTATAATTATGGAAGAGCCTTTGTAGTCTGGTCACTCTACCGACATTACTGTCAGAAAAGGACTGGGTTCCCCAAGGCCAGTGCACAAAATTATCTTAAATAATCTTCCTCACATAATACCTAAAATACCTAATTTGAGTATAGCATGGGTATATGTATGCCATTATTATCATTTCATGATCATTGTGCTGGCTGTGGGTCTTTAATGACACACCATGGGGGTTGTATTGTTTATGTTATATAATTTTTTTTGAATAAAAAATAATACTAAATACCCATATGTAATCAAAAAAAGAAATGTGATGGGAATCGGAACTGCATTATGGTCCTATTTGTGTCACTAACTAGCCCTGTACTCTTGGGAAGGCTTGCAGCTTCTCTGAGTTTCCATTTATTCATCTACAAAACAAAATAATCTCGGGTTCAAGGTAGCTTGATTCTCTAGACATTTTGCCATTATTTACCATGTCACAATGCCTGCAAATCATAAACCCAAAGTTAGGAATTACTTAATTATCCACAATGAATATCTGTGGTATACTATAGCTCCTTTCTTTTGCTATTAGAGAAGGGAAAGGCCAAACAATAGTAAAAAACAGACTGTTGAAAATACCAGAAAGACCTACTTAAACATTTTACCTTGAACAATATGCATCTACCCATCTATTAAGATTAATTACCCACATTCACTTCTCTTTCTTACTCACATCATAGTTTTTTTTAGGCTACCCTAGAAATTTGATACAAGTTTCTGTACCTAGTCACATATTAACACTTTCAGAACTTAACTCATCCGTATCCAAAACAATCCTTAAATGAAAATCTGTCAAGTCTTTTTCCATGTATAAAACTGGCTAACTTTGATGACAATCTCACTCTGAATAAATGACAATAGTAACTGATAAATTCTTCTATGACTATGGAAGGTAAGCAGAACGCCATAAAACATAATAATGAGGGAAAGGGAATCAACATAAATAAAACCCAACCAGCATGAATTGGCACCTTGAAGAGAAAAAGAGTGCAGGGGTGTGCAGGCATTGGTTAGGGACTTTTGAAAGCAATCAATCTCAGATAAACATCTGAAACTAAGTTAACTCACCTTTACAGTGATTCTAGTACATCCTTCCACAAAATGAGCACATGAAGCTCATCTGTATTCATGATTTTGCCAAAATGCTGGTCACAGTATTTCAAACCATACTGGCAAATGTGGTAGAGTAATATGGGTAACAGATTCGGTATTTCAAATTGTATCTAAATGTAAATCCACTATGTACAATATTACTTTGAGAGCAAACTCTTTTTTGAAAGGATACATTGGACAACACTGATCAAAAATATGTGAGGTTTCAAATAATTCCAAATAACACTAATTTTAAAAATTCATCTGAGACCTGAAAGAAGAACCCTAGATACTACCATCAGGCAATAATGTAGGGAATATATGAAAATACAATCTCAGGGCAATAGGTACATCTGCACATTTCTATTCCTATAGTTATATCTAAACATGAGAACCTTCATAGCAGCCTATTAAAATAATAGATCAACAGGATAAAAGTAGATAAGAAGAAAGTGCAATTTATGAATAGAGTTTATTACCATGGTTACAAACTTTCAGAACAGGCCTCTGGGACATGGGACTGAGACTTTGCCGAATATCTATTAAAAAAAAAAAAAGAAGAAAGAAAGAGAGAGAGATTAATATAGAGGTCTCTTCATCTCAAGAAGTGTTAACAGTATTAGACTGTTTTCAAAGGTTAAATATATCTAGATAGACCCAAAGCAATGCTTCAGTACCCTGAAATACTTGAAGCCATGATGTTACGACTTTTACTTCCCATTTAATTATGCTACTGTAAACTCCACTGGGATAAGGTGCATATGGTTCTTTAGATGAGACTTGTCACATTAACCAGGATTTTCGAGGTTCAGTGCTTTGGTTTGTTAATGTGCTACTGACACTGGCCAACTGGAATGCTTCTCTCTCTGACATTTGTCATTGCAAGGGAAGGATTAAGCAAACTCATGAAACTTCTGAAGAGTTGTTGCCCAGAGCACTACATTCTTGACACAGGACTTTAAAAGAATTAGAAGGAAAAAAAAAAGGAAAAGGTTGTTCTTTGTGATAGTTCCCTAGAAAGTAACATGAAACAAGTATAATGTTCACCTTTTGGCTTTGGCGTCCTTTTTCTTCGGTCGCGGAAGGCAGCGCCCGACTGCAAAGCCTCCAGCAGACTATCCATCACTCCTGTCTCATCACCCTCTGTGAAAAGAGATGCAGGGAATTCCATCAGCCCTCAGGGTTACCATAGCAATGTCAAAGCATACACAGAAACTGGTGATGGTGATGGTAGGGGGAGGAAAGATCAGATGCCAGGACTCAGCCAGCAATTTCAAACCAAGATAGGACTTTAACTCTCTCATAAATCAAGTATCTTTTAATGAAATCGGGCTCATTAGTGCCTGTGTTACTGTCCACTAAGGAGGACTGGGTTCCATTGATTCCCTTCAAAGGACCGCATTTTATAGTCTGGCAGCACAATAACTTTAAATAGGATGCGGTTCTAGTCATATCTGTGTCTCGGGTTATCATAAATCACATTTCCCTTGTAGAAATGGGTTATTTTCAAAGCATCAGCTTCCATTCTAAAATCGACCAGGTGCAGGAGAATGTTTTTGTTGCTGTTATCGAGACTCTGCTGCCTAAACTTATTGTACAAAATTATATTTCCAGGTTAACTATTGTGAACATGCTCCCAACAACTGCCTTTTCATATCAGAGGATAACCATCTCCTGACTTTCGGTGACACAGAACAATCACTACAAACTTTCATGGAATGTATGAAAAGTTTGTCTTCTATAATGAAAAATAAACCCAAAGAGGCTCTCAAATATCTAAAGTATTTTTCATCCCATTATGATTAGTTTAAATTGATATTCCGTATATATTTAATGAAGGATGTGGTGATAGAGCCAATCCTTTCTCCAAAACCAGATTATCTTGTAATATTCATAGTTACTTATCATTGTCAATGCTAAATATATTATTCAAAGGAAGTGTGTGTGTGTGTGTGTGTGTGTGTGTAGGGGGCGGGGAGAGAGCTTCAAAGAACCTACTGACCTAAACCCCAATTCAAGGAAATACACTTTTTTGTCCTTCAGAAAGACGTTATTTGTAGGATTCTCTATGAACTTGTATGGCTGGTATAGTTACATCTAAAGTAATAGAAAACTATTTTCTTTTGGATTTTAAATTTTTTTATTGAGATGCAATCCCTTGATTGGGAACAGATGACAAATGAATGCAGTAGAGTACAGATAACAAACTCATTTACAGTTTATAAGCAGATATATGAATATAAATATGTATTGGCCCCTTTCCATCTGGTTCTATCTCATATTTTTAGAAAAGTACTAAACTTTGTAGGTGTAATAAAAAAAAAAAGGTGAGTGACAAGTAGAGTATTTGGAGGTTAATTTACACGTAAATTTAATTCTCAAGTGGCTTGATGGCTATTTTAATTAAAATACATTAAAAATTTCAGACACCTTAATTAGTAACTATCTTTGAAAATTTAAGCTCGAACTTTTTTTAAAAAAAGAACTGCAAGTAAAAAAAAAAAAAAGAACTGCAAGTAATGCACATATTCAAGGTTGTGTATGTAATTTTAGTAAAAGGCAACATTTTAAAAACCTAAAATGTTAAGAAAGCAAGTATGAGATTAATGGCATACACTTTAAGGGAAAAAAAAAAAAAACCAAAGAACTACAAAGAAAATTTGAACTTTCTTTCATAAGTTTACTGTTGGTAGTGGTATTGGCAGTGTGATTTTGAAACCATTATGTGTGTATTGTAAGACTGAGCAGACAAGTAAACTCATAGCGGGAAAGGAAGTACAAATATAGAATAGGAGGAGAGGAAGAACCATAAAGTGTTGGATTGCATTTACAAGCATCATATAAGCTCAGAGATTTAAAACAAAACAAAAAACCCCCCACTTTTCTAGCTTTCCAAAATAACCCAGAAGTAATGACTCCGTGGCAGCAATGAGCACGCCTCGTCTCCAGATCTTGGTTTCTAAATACCCTAATGAAAACCAGAAAACTTAAGAGAAATGGCTGATTCTGAGGCTGAGACCAAAAGTGTAAAAAAGCCAGGAATGTACTGACGCACCAGAAAATTCTTAAGAAAGTGCTCACAGATAGACACGGATATGTCAAAAGGGCAGAAGGGAGCCAGACTGAAAGCTAGCCTTGACCAGGTTTGGGAGGATTTGAGCACCAAATGAGTGATAATAGGGATGGATTATTATACACGGTCAGAGGGAGGGAAACCATAATGCATCCATACTGATATTAAAAAATTAAAAATTAATATGGGGGAAGAGAAAGTTCCTCTTTAGAGAAGAATGTCAACCAAAAGGTGCCAAAGATAAGGGGGAAATAGAAAATTTACTATATTACAACTCACAAAGTAAGAATTGATTGAGGCAGAAATCAATGGGTGCAAAAACTACTGGGTATAAGGCTGTGAGGGAACAGGATTTAGAAAAATCTCGCAGATATCACCTCAACCAAATAAATAAATCTGACATCAAATATAACAGTAATGGTATACACTGACAACAACTGCCTTCTGAAAGCGTGCCCTGGGAAAGACACAACCTGTAGTACTTTGCACAAAAAAATATTTATCTTGAATCTAAGTATGAGCAAAGTATGATAGAAATCCAAAGGGAAGAACATTCTGTGAAGTGATTGGCCTGGGTTCTTTAGGACTATCAATTATGAAAAATGAGAGAGAGACAGAGAGAGGGAGGGAGGGAAAGAAAAAAAAAGATTAGGGGCATTACGGGAGATTCGAGAGCTAGACACCCAAATACAATACACAATTTTTGATTAGCTCTTGGACTATAAAAAAAGTTATAAATGATACTGTTGGGATAATTGGGGAAATTTAGAAATGGGCTGGATATTACAAAACTGTATTATACCAATGTTCAGTTCCCTGAGTGCGATAATTATATTATCATTAGGTAGGTTAATCCCATGTTCTCAGGAGGTAGATGCTGACACAGTGAGACTCACTAAGCAACATATGTCCCAGTATCACATTCTGTACTTCTTGCCCTTGAATGTGCTGTTCTCTTTACACAGAACATCCTTCCCTTTTCTTCAGCAAGCTAACTCCTCCTCCAAGACAGAAAGGAGAACCCTTCCCTGATCCATGTGGGCTGAACCGGGTGCCCCTCTGTGTCTTAATGGCATGAGGTAGCCACAGCAATAAATCCCTTACAATATAATTTACTTGACAGTTCCTGCCACTAGACTGAGTTCATGCAGGACAGAGGTTATGGCTTTTGCTTATCCTTAATACCTAGCAAAATGACAGTCTTACCTAGAGAGTGCTTATTAATATAAGTTGACTAAATTAACAAAGGAGGCACTAATATGGCCAATGGGAAGGGGTACTCATGCAGGAGAATAAAGGTGACAGGTGGAAGGAAGACCAGGGAAGTGGTATGAGTACTACACCACCACCACCACTACAGCAGCCTAGTATTGTTTCTTCCTCTTCCTTTGTCTCACACATCCATTCAGTTGCCAGACCTTATTCGTGCACACTCCCCAATATCTCAAGAATTGATTGTTTGTTTCCTTTTCTGACTTAACTTTTAAGTTCACTGCCCAGAACTGAGTTACTTTTTACCTGAAATATAGCAAGAGTTGCCAGGAGTTACAATGCGTCTAGTTAATCCCAAATTTGAATTCATCCCACACAGCACGTAAACTCGAAAGCAAGCTAGGATCTTCAATCCTCCAGTCACAAATTTTCAGTATCTCTCACTTTCCACAATATAAAGTCTCAACTCTTTCACTTGCCCCAGCACTTGATTCCAATTGTGTTTCTAATCTTATCTCTTCCAATTTCACAAACTGTTCTTCAGTTAAGGGCAACTTTCTTCACACACCTTCTCTCTCCTATCCTTCACTATGTAGCTGGAATGTCTGTGCCCGTTTCCCAGAGCTGATGGCTTTTCTTGGCCTTCATTCCCATGTGCATAATGGAAAGAATATAATACGGAAGTAAGAAGATAACTGGTTCTAGTCTGAGCTCTCAACTAACTACCTGTGTGATACTGGACTCCTTACATGATTGTTCCTGACAAGTGTAATAAAAAGAATACCTATCTAGGGTTAATGAGAGGATCAAATGAGATAATACAAATGAGAGCACTTGGTAAATTGCTAAGTGATATAAAAATGTAGGAAAATAAATTCATAAATGAATTCCATAGGGCACTAAAGGAAGTTTATGAAATATTTGATTATGCCTCAAGCACTGTTTTAGATACAATATAAATGGACTTGTATAGTGTATTTTGTTATGTGCTTATCATCATTCCTAAGGGAAACTCATCAGAAGTATCTATCAGAAGTAGGCCCTTTAAATAGTATTTAAATAATCCAATGCATAAGATAAAGACATAATAGAGATGTTATTCCAAATGTTAAAAGTGCATTTAGAATATTAATTCAATATATGTTTACTAAGGGCTTACTATGTGCCAGGACATTATTAGGCACCAGAAATACCTAGGTCCCAAGAGTCAACAATACATGTTCTCTGATCTCAAAAAGCAGAACAATGTGATAGGTATTGAGAGGGATTTGTATGAATTACTGGCGATGTAAGGTGTCCTACTGAATTAGCATAGAGAGAGAATAGCATACCTGGAGAAGGAATAGCAGATACAAAGGCAAAAGATATGGATAAAAAACAACCTGAGTCGAGTATTTAAATGATTTATATTTACATGATTCTAATAGAAACCTAATAATTCATATTTATATCATTCTAATACATTATTCTTCTACAAAGAGTAACAAAAATTAACTATTTTTTAATTGTAGACTAGAATTCAATTTCTCAAACTACAAGTCAGTTCATATCCAAAATATTTATAGGCTTTCTCCTGCTGTGAACTCTTTTAAATCAATAGACTAGCTGTTAACAGTCAAAGCTTTGCTGTGCCTGAATAGCACCTCACCTTGTTTAATTAGTAAATGGTATTTACAAAAATCGTACAGTGTCAAGGAAAATGGAGGAGGGGGAGCTCAGGATGAGCTCTCTTAAAGAAGAATCAATAGGACATGCAGACAAGCAGAGCGTGGCCTACTGAGGAGTCAGAGAAGTCTGAGGTCTCAGGGGCCTATGACTAGAAGAGTAGAAAATATGAAAATGTTTTAAAATAATATTTAGTTTGGTGGGGAACAAATGTTGAAGATAATGAGCTTCCTTTTGGACATGTGAGTGCACGATGCTAGCAGCGACCTCCTGATAACTTCTGATAATAAGCTGGAAATTCTGGCCTCAAATTCAGACAAAAATTGTAGTTATATTTTCAGAAATCATTTCTATATTACAGAAGATATTCAGCACTAGGGGCCAGACCCTGAGAAAGGTCCTGGAAATACCAGGGTTGACTTTATCCTTGCCTCATAAATGCCAGTGGTACTCTAGAAGTGCATAGGCCTGGATCAGGAGAGGCAGCACCTTGAGAACCAGGAAGAGGCAGTGGGGGACACAGTAAGGCATATGCTTTCCCTTGTTCCACTTTTCCCAAGCCAAGGTACAACACAGAAAGTACAGATAACCCCAGATACAGAGAAGATCCTGAAAGGCCCCAGAACATTAAAAACAAACTAAATAGTTTATGTACAAAGTACAGAATCAGAATGGAAATGGCTTTCTCAAGAGCAACACTGAGTTCCAGAAAACAAGGTATGGATTTCAAATTCTGAAGAGAAAGTTGTTCCAATGAAGAAATGGTTACACTGTCTTAAGAGGAAGATAGAACAGGAACATCCAAGTTTATGAGCACTGGTTCTTAGAAAGCTACTGGAAGGGGTGCCTTTGTCAAGAAGGGAAGAAAGTTAAGAAAAAGAAACAAACATAGGATCCAGGAAAGGGGAGGGGACAAAACAGCAAAGTGGCAAAAAATATTTCCCAGGATGACTTGTGTCCCAGGCCCAGAGCAGCCAGTTCAATGACATCGAAGAAAACTGGACTGGGAGAGAGAACCGTGGCCAAGTAACTAAGAGCAAATCTGCTGTGTGGAACCATCTGCACAAATGACTGCTGCTGATTTCACATACCTGAGAGTCTAGATAAAACCGTGACAGGTGTACACAAATACTGAGTAAATAAAAAAAATTTTTTTTGAGTATAAATCTAGAAAGGACATTGTTACCCAACAGGAAATAATCATAGAATACTAAATGTATGGGTAAAGAATATTTCCACGGCTGTGATATTATAAACACTGGCTATTTTTCTATCAATTGCAATACAATTGTAGTGTGAGGACAGTAGGGATGGAGGAGGAGGGATGGACAAGGGGACTACAAGGTGGGGAGAAAACAAAGGGAACTAAATCTTCACTTATCAGGAACTTGGTAATTCCTAAAATAAATTAACAACAGTCTAAGCATATTATCTAGAAATAGAGAAGAGGTAAATAAATACAGAGAAAAAGAACCCTAAGGATTAAAAGTGGCTGCCTCTGGGAAGTGGAAGGAAGTGGAAGAAGTTGAGAGGAGCGAGGGAAAATACATTTTATCATGCTATGAGCTTAACTTATTTCATTTAGGAATTTGCAGATATTACATGGATAAAAATGATGACAACGAAAGATTTCATGACAGGGAAAGATGACCAAGTAGGCAGAGACGAAGGAAGAAGTTGATTTTGAAATAAGGGTGCCCTCCTCAGATAAAGGGAAGAGGAGAGGTAACAAATGGTATAACACAACATGACAAGTACTGTGATGGAGCTTTCCAGCCCAGAAGGACACCTGGTATGGGGCACAGGGAGAAGGGACAGCAGTCATAGAAGGCCTCCTGGATACCAAAGACTTAAAGAGCTTTCTGTTTGTCACAGCTTCCTGAAGAGGGAAGCCCTACTCAAGCTCATAGAATAGGCAGGGGTTCCAGAGTGTCACAAAACACTTGGGAGACTCAGATGTGCATGGGAGTGGAAAGCAGGGTACCTGCGGGGCTGCGCTGAGAGGGGCTGTGGGCACAGGGAGGGGCCAGCACCTCATGCACTAAATAGGCCAGAGGAATTTGGGGTTTATCTTTAAGGGAGCCATCAAAATTTTTTATTTTTTATTTATTATTTTTAAAAGACTTGTATTTATTTATTTGAGAGAGGGAGAGCATGGAGCAGAGGGAGAGGGAGGTTTTCCTGCTGAGCAGGGAGCCTGATGCAGGGAGCCTGATGTAGGGCTAGATCCCAGAACCCAGGAATCATGACCCAAGCCAAAGGCAGACACTCAATTGACTAAGCCATCCAGGTGCCCCCATCAAATTATTTTGAAAACATGATCCAATTCCTGTTTTAGAAAGAATACTCTGAGGAGAGGTAAGATGGGGGGGGGGGGGGGCAAGGAAAATAAGGTGAGAGCAGGTCTGAGGATTTAAATCTAGGCAAAACATGATCGCAGGGGCCCAAATAAGGAAGGGAAGTGGTGAAAATGTAGAGAGAAAGAACAGAAACACCTTGGTGAGCACGGATGGGAGCACTGAAGAATAAAGTTGAGGTTAATTTCTAGGTATCCAGCGTGGCTAACTGGGTATGTAGTGATATCATTCACCAAGTACTGAATTATTCTTGTTTGGTAGGGGGATGGGGCCAAGCCCAGAGAGGAATTCAGGTTTGGATGTGTTGGGACGTTCAGGAGACATCCAACTGTGATTAGAGGTGTTCAGAAGGCTGACGGTTTCACAGGTTTAACACAAGGGGGAGGAGAACTGGTTACAGGAACAGGGTTCACCTAGAAGCATAATGGTTACACTTGCAGCTATGGAAAAGAGCGTAAGCATAGTGACAAGTGGAGAACACAAGTTTTGAATTCACATGACTTGGACTGAAATACTGGCTTTCCAGTAAGCCACAGGTATGACGCTTGGCAAATTATTTAACCTTAACTAACCCTCATTTTCTTTCCCCTCACCTTTAATGTAGATATAGGAATAGTACCTGTCCCACAAGGTTATCGGAGGGTTAAAAGAGATATGAGGTGTGCAATGCTCAGCAGAGTGCCTGGCACACAGTATGATCTTCCTATCAATTGACCTGTGTTGTGGTAGGCTGTTGATTGGCATAGTGCAAGCTCTTAGGAAGAGTGTGTGCAGTGACAAGGGGGCCAAGGGTAAGCCACAAGGTAGACTACTGTGTAAAGGGGATTTTTGGAAGAAATGAGTGTTCGCAGTCTGAGTGTTTTCCATTGTATTTACTGTGCATGCACTTTGAGAGCTCCCCTTCTTACTCCATTGTCCCCTGTATATCTTCTTTTAACTCCCACCACATTTTATAGGGTTTCAGTAGCAGTAAAAGATGGAATGTTAAATGCCTGGGATCAGGAGTGGGGCTAGGGAAGAAAAAGCTCAGTGTCTCCCAAGAAGTGTTAAAAGTGCACAGCTGATGTGCAAAATTCAGAGGCTCATAGTTTAACCCAACTCTTTCTAAAAGAAACAGTGACAGTTGCCCTTACAAAATTACATGAATTATTTTTCAACGCTGCTGGTTATAGACCTTCTGGGAACCAGATTGTATCTGCTTTACTTGGTAACCCAGTTCAGTCTTTAACCTAGAACAAAGCTCAAAATATGACTTAAACCAGACAGCAAAAAGACAGGAATAACTTAAAGTCTTTGAACTTGTCTTAATCTAGATGTGAAACTGAAAATTTGAGTCAAGGGAGTTAGAAAGCCAATTTTCATTGGGATTTAACTGATAAAATGATAATTAGAACAGTTCTCTTTTATACTATAGTTAAGTGGCTCAACCATAAGGAGAATTTTATATTTAAAAAAACACACAATATTTCAACCTATTTTTCCCTACTTCATTATTTGTACAACTTGAATTCAACATATTTCCTGTTGCAAGTTAGAAGGAAAAAATTAGAATCTTTTACAAAGGAGTAAGTTCTTACTGTTTTTATTTTTTAAAAAAATAGAACAGTTGATAACCTCTCTACCTCTGCTTACTATCTTGAGTATCTACTGGAGCAGTGACATAGCTCTGTCTGCAATCACATGTTACTACCTAGTTCTTGCTATCTTGAATATGCTTGGACTTGTGGCGGTCATTTTATAACTCTGAACCCAGACCATGGGGCCATTCTTATAGTAGCTCTGGAGATAACATAGGCTATATTTTCAAAGCTTGACTATAAACATATTTCACAGGTACATTTGGATGTCTAAACCATGATTATTATACTATTTATTGCATTTTATGCAAATCAGAATCTAAATAATTTCATGTCTTATAGTAAATAAGGTTATAGTAAATAAAAATAAGAAAGTGTTTGTGAAATAAAGTATTTTTCTCATATAAACTCTCCAGTTTAAAAAAAAAATGCATTTTGGATGTCATGCCTAAAGTATGATTCTATTTTAATTATGTAAACACCCAGGCAAAAAAAAGGTAATATAAATATACTGTAACAAATCATACTACATTGCTACTAATTTTTGTTTTTCTAGTTCTTGCATTTTAGAGTCTGATGTAAGAAAATGATTCTAGCATCACAGTCATTTAGTTAAACTCATGAAGATATGCAGTCTATCATCTTCTGAAATCTTTTATTAGAGTTCTTTTATTTTTAAAACTAATGTAAACAAATGGCAAAATTCCAGGAAAATAAGTTATGTATGTGCTCATTTAATTCTCCTTCCAAATAATACACCAAATACACCATTTTTAGGATGTCAACATAGTTAAGGCACAAGATTTACAACTAACCACTTAATCAATGAATGAGTTTGTTATTAGAAATAATATAGAAAAACTTAGCTGAGCCGCATTAGATAGACATCCCCTATTAAAAAAACAAAATTTCAGTGGCTCCCTGGGTGGCTCAGTGGTTTAGCGCCTGCCTTTGGCCTGAGGTGTGATCTTGCAGTCCCAGGATGGAGTCCCACATCGGGCTCCCTACTTGGAGCATGCTTTTTCCTCTGCCTGTGTCTCCGCCCCTCTCATTCTCTCTCTCTCTCTCTCTCATGAATAAATAATTAAAATCTTAAAAAAAAAAATTTCAGTAAGAGTTTCCCAAAGTGTGTATCACAGAATTCTAGTCCCATGAGGAATGCATGTGTCTGTGTGTGAGTGTTGTGGGGGAAAAGAGGGTGGTTCTGTGGTCAAATAAGCTTGGAAAATAATGTGTTGTATATACTGACCTTGGGAATTCATATCAAGTGCTCACTTTGGCAGCACATATACTAAAAATGGGAATTCATATCAAATATACATAAAAATATAATTCATGATTTATGATAAATGTGGCATTTCAAGTCAGTAGAGGATAAGAAAATGTTCAATAACTACTATAGTGACAATATTTTATCTAGCTCCCACTCTGCTAACATACATCAACATGAATTCTAAGTAGATAAAGCTTTATTTATTTATTTATTTATTCATTCATTCATTCATTCATTCATTCATGAGAGACACAGAGAGGCAGAGACACAGGCAGAGGGGATCCTGATGCAAGACTCGATCCCGGGACTCTGGGATCACGACCTGGGCCAAAGGCAGATGGCTCAACCACTGAGCCACCCAGGCACCGTAGGTAAAACATTTCAACATTAAAAAATTAAATTGCAAAAGTACAGCAGACAGTATGTAAAAGTGTATTTTTCATTACTTCTGGAATGGGAAGATTGCCTTATGAAAAATCTAAATATCCAAATGTCATACAGATTTTACTACACTAAGTGTCTGCAAACTGAAAGAAAAATAAAAGCAAAGTCTACACAAACAATAAAAGGAGAAACTAGAAAAAAACCCTGAAACATAGGTATTCCTTAAGACTGGTTTTCTTGAAGAAATTATGACTCAGAAAAAAACTCAATAAAAAAACCTCCAAACAAGCAAATGATACGTTCAGGAAACTCATTATAAAAATAAATAAGCAAGGCTTTTAAAGAGAGAATATCATACTTCAACTCATTCATAATTCAGGCTATTCCAAATACATCAGTGAGAGATCATCTTTCACTTATCATCATGGCAATAAAAAAATGGGGATAATTGGTATAGGCTGGAAAACAGGTCACTCCACACATTGTTGGTAGAAATACAAAACTAATTCATCTTTAGAATGCAATTTAGCAATCTATCAGAAATTAAATTGCACATACCGTTTGATGAAATAATTTTTTCTAAGAAAATTATCCTACTTATAACTCACATGTGTGCAAGGTAATAAATACAAGGATGCTCATGATAACATTGTTTATAATATCAGGAGATTGGAAACAACCTAAATGCCCATCAGCAAGAGACAGACTAAATATAAATAGACTACGATAAAAAAAAAATGTAGACTACGATATTCACATATGAAAATACATTGAGAGGTGAAAAAATAATGAAGCATATTTATTTATTTTAAAGATTTCATTTACTTATTTGAGAGAGAGAGAGAGCACACAAGAGCACATTGCACAAGCAGGGGGTTAGGGGAGCCGAGGGAGAGGTAGGCTCCCCGCCAAGCAGGGAGACCCATGGGTAGCTTGATCCCAGGACACTGGGATCACCATCTGAGCCAAAGGCAAACACTGAACTGACTGAGCCACCCGAGCACCCTGAAGCATATTTAAATTGTTCATATGGACGATCTCCAAAACATACCAAGTGAACTTGCTTACTTGTAAGTGAAAACTCAATTACTTATTTGATCAATAAAGATATTGGATACAGACCTTTCTATGACCACTCACAGAGGATATTTTTGGACGTCTTGATTAGCCATCACTCTACCACATGGTACTGAAAAAGGCATGACGTAATCATTCTTCCAGTGTTAAATGTTTGTTAAAATGTCTCCCATGTAAGTACTCAAGTGCTCAGCTCTGATTAGCTTGTTCATAGTGACCTATTCCAGCAATTACCAAAGAAAGCAACATTTAAAAATCAGCTTTGACTCTGGTTTAAAAAAAAAAATACGTTGCCAAAGCTGTCCTTGTGTATTACGTAGGGACTAGGATGCTGAACAGATGTCTTCAGTTGCAAAACACAGAATGTCAAGAGAAGATAATTATCTATTTAAATATATATGTAGATGTGAAATGATAATGACATTTAACAAGATGTGACTCACACACAGTGAACGCCCATGACCCTTTCATCACACAGTAACCCAGACAGGAAAAGGTTAATTACATGGCCTAACATCACTACTTGTGAGGAGAAGCTTCACTTGTTACCCACAAGAGCTTCACTTTACTCTGAGAAATAAGCCTGTTTAAACTTGGCTAATGCTTCCTTCCTGTTAAAAATATATTAGGATATACTTTAGACTCATTTAAATATTTTCCTTAATATTTTCTTGACTATTTTTTTTAAGATTTTATTTATTTATTCCTGAGAGACACAGAGAGAAGCAGAGACACAGAGGGGGAAGCATGCTCCTCACAGGGAGCCAGATGTGGGACTCAATCCCCAGACTAGGATCATACCCTGAGCCGAAGGCAGACGCTCAACCACTGAACCACGCAGGCATCCCTTTTCTTGACTATTTTAATATTTCCTTAATATTGTCTCACTATATGAGTAAGAAATTTTGAAAAATATCTTTCAATGGCTGTGCTTCTCAAGGTTTTGAACAAAGAATGGAATGATTTCAGATACAGAAGATGAAAATGTTTAATTCAATACCCTGAATGAAAAAAAAAGAAGGAAGGGTAATCTAGGGGATAGCAGTCATTTCACAGGAATTTCTTTCAGGACAAGCTGGGATAAATGGACTTGAGGTCATGAGGGGCCACTCTCGGTGAGTGTACCTGGACACTGACTGGCACCCAGAGGGGCCCCAACAGCCAAGTGCTGACAGCAACATATGGTGCACACAAGAAGAGGGGGGAAGAAAGGTCAGGAAGTGAGGCCCAGGGAGCTGAGAGTCGAGGCTGAAGAACTGCCATAGAATGGTTTTGAAAGGTGTGAAATAATCAAAATTGTACTTCACCATGATTAAAGCTGGCATAGTGTGAAGGTGTCAAGCCTGGGTGACTGGGAAATTGGTGGTATCATTAACCCAAAATGAGAACATGAAAATCAGGTTTTATGTGGAACATGATAAGTTAGGTTTTAGATGAATTGATGTTGAGGTGCTGGCAAAGAGTCAAACTGCTTTGTCCAAGAAGTAGTTGGAAATAACATGACTATAAAATCTGTAGTTCAAGTCAATCCTGCACGTACACACCAAGGAATATGTGGCAGCCACTGAAACCAGCCTCAGCGCTTGCTCTCATGGGACTTACAGTCTAAGGGCAATTTCATTTGTGACTACCTGTAGGATAAATGCTCCAAAAACAGAGAGCAGAGTGCTAGGAAATTGCTTCCTGTAGAGATAGTATAAGCTATGGCTGCCCAGTGATGATGCAGGAGTTATTCTTTAATACCCATATTTGCACTTAGATTTCTGAAGATAGGTTTCAACTGCAGTTTAAAAGACTCTACGGGGGATCCCTGGGTGGCGCAGCGGTTTGGCGCCTGCCTTTGGCTCAGGGCACGATCCTGGAGACCCGGATCGAATCCCATGTCGGGCTCCCGGTGCATGGAGCCTGCTTCTCCCTCTGCCTATGTCTCTGCCTCTCTCTCTCTGTGTGACTATCATAAATAAATAATAAAATAAAATAAAATAAAATAAAATAAAATAAAATAAAGACTCTACGGATGACACAGTAAACAGTGGAAATTTGTGTATTAGCATTTTGTGTATTAGCACAGGGATGTTCTCAAATGCCACTGCCCTGCTGCCAACTTTGCCAAGGAAGTTTACTAGATTCAAGCTCTAGTGTCATTTCTATTACGACTGTGTGGCTCATAAAGTTTTTTTTTTCCCCAGCTCTTTTCGTAGGAGAAATACAGATTTATTCTGCACAAATATGGCATTCCTTCCCCTTTCCTTTCCCAATCAGACACAAACGTGTGGCATTAATAGTACACACTGAAGAAATGCAAAAATCCTAATCAGAGTAACAGCAGCAACAGATTATTCAAAGAAAGGAAGTCAGCAAAGACAATAGGCAACTCGGAATGAGAGGGAAGTGCGGAAGAAAGGAATTGACATATGCTTCCAGAGAAAGCAAATAACACAGAAAAGAAAAGAAAGTGGGAGACAACTGAACTTTCGATGAACTCCTTAACAATTGCAAAGAAACTGGAGGCAAAAATGTGCCAAACTCTTTCAAGAGAACAATGGAAGATTTTCCTCTCAACTACAAAAAACCTGACAAAATGAACACAGAAGCCCCCCAATAAAACCTGCTATTAGGTATGTTTGAGCACAATTTTATTTAGAAAAGAATGCATGAGAAAAAAAAGTCTAAATATGAATTAAGATATACGAGGAAACATCACTTTGTGTGAACGTCTGTGTGGAGTTTATTACCTAAATTTTCTGATTTAATTCTCACTCCAACCCTGCAAAGTAGCTATTATCACAGCCATTTTAAAGCCAAGGAAACTGAAGCTCAAGGAGGTGAAGTAATGTTCCCAAAGCACAACCATGGGTAGGTAGTTAAGGGGAGGTCAGACACAGTATCTTTCTGATTCTTTCCATTGTATGCTTTTCTCAATATAGAGGTGTTGTACACAGAGTAGTGCTCAGATCCTAGTTTTGCTGAGCTGTACTCAGAGGTGTTTCAGGAAATGCCCCAAGGTACAGATAGACAGTGGCTTTTGAATCTGGTAACAGCCAACAAGCACAGGTTAGGTTTCCCCCAATTCACTAGAAGCCTGCTCCCATTCTCCAGAACCTGGCAATAAATGAAATGGAGGTCACAGAAGACTTCCTCCCCACAGAGAAAGGCCAGAGACATCTTCCTTCTCCTAAGACCAGGACTATCTGGAAATGCTAGAATCAATCTAGTTGGCCTGTGGCTTCATGGTCCCTCTCTACAACCCTCTCACTGGGTATCTCCACTGCCCCTTCCTAGTAGATGTCACTCATCCTCTGGTACATTATGTGTAGAAATATAGGTAGTGGAGAGGGGAGTATTTATTTTCTCATCTTTACTGGTATATCAGAGTTTTACTTCTTTTCCCTGATGCAAAAAGAACTATTTGAGAAACATGTCATTTGGTTATATCACTGCCATCCCTCTGGGTCAATGTCACCTGGCTATACACTAGTCTCCCCTCTATTTAAGATAGACTTGGTCATCTGATTCAATCTTCCTTTTCCAGCCAAGGCCTGCCATTATCCTGCATGAATTCAACCCCATGTGAACAACTAATCTAACAGCAAATGAGTTCTTTGACTCCCTCATCTCCCGGGACCAATCCTTTCTCTTTAACGGTCCATTACCCAGTCTCACATCCATAACTGAACTCTGCCACCACCCACAACTATTTTATTAATAATAATTTAGATTCATATAAACTGTTGTGACTCCTGCCCTTCCTATAGTATCTCTTTCACTAGTCCTGTCACATGTCCCTGGAAATCTCCAAAGCCCTGGCCCCACTCTCTCCAGTTCATTGCTTTGACCATGGATCACCTACCCGTATCTTACTTCTTTCATTGAGGTCCTTTTTCAGACTTCCAGTAAAACATAAATGAACCCCAAATTCCATTTTCTTGAAACTATATACCAGCTGCTGAGTAATCCTGGTTAAAAAGAATACTGCAGGATCAGGGCTAGTACATAATCACAGTTGCCAATCTCAACTAAATTCTTAATGCTACCCAACACTCCTCTTGTGTTTCACCAGGAGGCTCTCAATCCTACTCCCTGATAGGGGTCATTTCAATGCTTCCACTTTCTCTTCAAGCCTCTCAACCACCCATTGCCCTTCCTCAGTAGAGGACTTCCTCTATTTCAGATATAAAATAAAAATCCTTGACAAAAATAGTGTAACTTCCTAGCATCAAATCAACAAATATATCTGCACTTGGACCCAGCCTTTCCTCCTTCCCACCCATCACAATAGCAGAGCGTTCTTTGCTTTCCAAGACAATTTCCTCCACCTGAAGTGTCTGTCATCTAACCCTCTGCACTGGTCCTGCTGCCTCCAGGACCTTGTTCTATTGAGTATCATTCCCAATCTCCCTTCTTTTCTCATTCCCCCAACTACATTCAAACGACTTTGAACACCTGCTTGGCCCTCTCTTAACCCCAAGTCCCCTCTAGTTACTACCCTTCTTACATGTCAGTCTCACTTCCCATGTTCATTTATAAACCCTCTAACCTTCTTTGAATCGAAGTCAATGGGACAATTGTCATTCTCTTTATTATATGATCTCTTGGCAGCATTTGACAATGTAGACTACCTCTTCTCCTTTGAAATGATCTCTTCCCTGGGCTCTATGATATCAGAATTTTTGTTTCCTACAACTTCCATGGTGAAGGAAGCACTTTTCTTGGCTCCTCCTCCTTGGCCCACATGTACACTGTTCCTCACATTCTCCATCAGCAGTTTATTAAATCCCACAGCATATAAATGAAGAACTCCAAGTTTTTATCAAGAGTGCAAGCTCTACTCCTGAGTCCCAACTACAGCAACCAACAATCCACATTTGCCGAAGACTAAGGGGCTTCTTGGAACAAAGCACCTGCAGTGCCAAAACTGGGAAAGTCTCAGGGAAAACTAGCTTGAGTTACTCTTGCTCCTACCCAATCACTGAGACGAGGTAACTCAGGTGTTCTATAGATACCTCAAAGGTTAGCATCTACGAAATGGAATTCACCACCATTTTCCCCCAAATTCCACTTCCTCCTATATTTCTTATCTTAGTGAATGGTTATCACCTATTCAAGCAGAGGAAACTGTCAAAGGCAAATATGTACAGAAGGATCTCTGTATTTCAAAGCACTGAGTTCCCACTCACTTTTCTTTCTGGGGAAATATCCGATAGGATTCTTATATAACCTATTACTACTTACAAATCCTCATCAATGAAAAACAGTAGAAAACTAGTATATATCACTTATCTGAAAAGTTACAGATCTACTGGTGAGCTCTCAGTAGTGCAAGGTTTCTTTCTTTAGTGCCACATTCTTCCACCATTCAAGTTCTTGACACTAATTTTGGCCACCATTTAATGTATTATACAATTTCTTCTTTAAACACTTTGTAATATTCCTAACATGCAGTTATAGAATGATTAATTTTCCTCTCCAGGAAGCTGAAATAAAGAAATATTCCTCCAGTAAGGAAACTCTGGAAAACAACTGTATTAACTTAAGGATGCCTCAGCCTGAAGACAATATACAGTCTGTAGGTTGCCAGGAAACAAAATGGTCGCCATTCACAATACATTCTGTAGAGTCTATTATCTTCAGGTGGCTCTTGTCTCTGGGTGAGCTCTATCAAATATTGCCTTTAAACTCACCTGGACAAGTGAAATACATCCAGTGCACAAAGGAGAATAAATGAAAGTTTTAGATTATGAACATGTGAAAGAAGTGCAAGACTCAAGACTCTTCAGGCTGAAGGAAATAAGGCAATGAAATAACTTCATGGTGTTTGGGTTATTATATTTATATCTCTTCATCTTCATTCAGCACAAGACAGTAGACAGGCTGACATTTTAATGAAAAATTGAGACTAACTTATGGAAAGAATTATCTGGAAAAAATTGTTAACACAGGAAGCAAAGTGCCAAGGGAAATGGTGTTTTTTCCTTTATCTCAAATATAAGGAGATATTCTCTTCCGTTCCAAGGGGTTCAGGTAGTGATGAGACATACAGCTATAAGTACATAGGGACAATTCTCCATTCCTTAATATATTTATCTAAGCTGTGGGTCCTATTTTCATCCTCATGCCAGCCATCTTGTGACCACATGTGTACATATTAATGCTTCCACTACAGAGTATGTGCATCAATAAGAGAAGTTGAAATTACATTAGTTAATTTGCTACATCATTAACAGCTGTGGTAAAAAGTCCAAAGAGAAAGGAGATTGAAACTAGCTAAAATGAGTGGTTTGTATTGTTAAGTGAATCCAAATTATCTATGTCCCCTAGTCCTGCGGATAACTGAGAGTCAGCTGTGCACACATCTGTGGGTGTTTATAAACATTTACCATCTGTGAGAAGCTTATGGGTTGTAAATGGTGGGCTAATTAGTTGAAATGCTAGTCATTCCTAATGACAGTTGTTATGGATAAAGGTTTTACCCAGGTTAAATTGATCTCGGAACCCTGTTGATCACTGGAGGCCACTCTACCTTTTATTACAAGACTAAGGAGCTACACTATGGTGTATAAGTCACACATTAAAGATGCATTATAACTAGATCAGGCTGCTAGTTTATGCATGTTAATGAGCTCTGCTCTTAATAGACTGAAGTGCTGATTGAGTATTTGTCAGGGAAAATGAGAAGTTGTCAGTCTGTAAAAAAGGTCAGCCAATTCTGTAATATATAACATTTTCATTTCTGTTCTACATGTATACTAAACACATTCCATTCAGAAAATTAGGAAACCATGGATAACACAGTAGTAATTGACAAAAGCAGAATTCATTTATGAAAGGGTTTGTCCTTCTACATACCTGCATACATATGCATTTGCCGAAATTCCCCAAATTAGCAACTTCTTCTAAACCCATGTCTCCCTTTTTTACTAATCAAAACTGGGGCGAACACATTATATTCTAAACAGGTACTTTCAAATAAAATTGTCCTATAACCAAATGGAAAGCAAAACCAAAGGAAAAAAAAATACTGCATGGAGAGAGAGACTCTTATTTACAGCTAAATGAAAAGTGTCTTATAAAAGACTGTATTTTAATAGAGGATAAGTTGTAGAATGAGTGGGTGGAGGGCCTGGACAAATTTTGACTGCTAAGGCATGTTTTGATTTAAAAATTGACTTACAGAGTATAGATAGAATTTGCAGGGTTACAAGGAACCTTCTTTGATAGAGGAGATTTATATTCTGGGAAGCCAACTGGCCTTCTTACTATCACTTAGCTACTGGTAGAGCCAGGGCTGGAATACTGGTCACCCCAACGCCTAGGCTGGAACATTCAACAGTACAGGACACCACTTGCATTCTAAGAGAATAACAACACTGTCCATAGGATCAGAACTGTGGCAAAGGAAAAAAAAAACAAAACTGCCCTATCTAAAATGTTACTCCTTTGTACACTTCCTATCCCTCATCCTTGCTTTACCTTATCCTGCTTAGAGCTTACTGACTTCTAACACTAGATATCTTAAATGTGGATCCACAAGGGCAGGGCTATCTGCTTGGTTTGTTTCCTGCTATATCCCCAGGGCCTTGGAAAGTACCATAAAATGATATGTGCTCAACAAATATTTGTTGGAGAAAACCTTTTGATGGGAAGAATTTCTTTTCACCATTATAGTAACAGTTCTATTAATAAAGGAGGTACTCTGAGGCCAGTTTTTGTAATTTGTTGCCAGAAATTTTAAACCATGAGAGCAAATCATACAGGAGGCCTTGGGAATGTCTTTTGGAATGCTAGGTAAGGCGTGACCAATGCTTTTTAACATTCACAAAATACAAACTAGAACAGTGTCACATAGGACAGAAAGATAAATGTGAAAGCAAACTTTAATGATGAAAATCCCAGTGTCTTGGAACTGAATGCCTGTGCTGGTTTCTGCTGAAGAGGAAGGAGTGGGATTGCCCCTCTTTCCTCTGAGGGGATAACGGGATATATTGTTTTACCTGACACGCATTCAAACCTCAGTTGGCAGCTCCATATGAGGATCACCCCCAGTTTACCCTCACGAGTGAACGTGATTTGTTTTCAAATGTTCTTGGTTGGTGTAGCTACAAACAGATGCCCAAACTGTCTTTGTTAACTAAGAAGTTCGTTCTCCTCTTCTAGGAAAGAAGTTAGCATTTATGTGTAGTTATATTTCATACCCTATGCCAGGCCCTTTCAGGTGAAATTACACCCCAGATAAAAAGGTTTTAAATTAGAGAGGTAAAATCCACATGTCCTGAAGCTCATCTAGGTACCACCTACCCTGTCATGAAAGCTTTTCCCTGGGTCCTCACACCTTTTCAGCTACAAAGCCCTCTTGGTACCACTTTAAACAGCCTTTCAAATCCACCCTGTCTTCTCTTTCTCCAGTACATCCTAGTTCAGGTTGTTGGCATTTAGCTCCTAAAAAATTGCAACAGTGTCTTAACTGGTCTCACTCTTTCTACTTAAGCCACATCCTCTAAACCTTCTGCATGCACTGTTGCCACCAGAGCCATCTCTCTAAAAGAAGACCATATCACTGCTCTGCTCAATGCCCTTGGAAAGTGCCTACAGGATAAAGCAAAACTCTAAAGCATAGTATGCTACCCTGATTTCCACTTTAGCCTTGCCGCTCCCTACAACTCTACCCAAAGAATATTTCAGGCCCACTACATTATTTGTTGCTGTCCAAATATGAATTTCATGCCTCTGTGTCTTAATTTACACAGCCCAGTGGATTTCCAGACTTGGAAGTCCTGGCTCATTTTACTGTGTCCATTTGGTAATCTAATTCAAGATTCTGCGTTTCAAAGGACCAATGGAAGTCTGGGCATGACTGCTCAAATGCCAACCCACCTTCCCCAGCTCTACCCTAATGTGGAAGCCAGGACTATTCACAATATTGGAACTATTCACATAGGAGAGAATGCATATCACATCCTTGGGTTGTACGTAAATGGAAAACAAGCCCGCATCTGCTGGGAGGGAAACTGGGAAGGGAGGTTTCCTGCAGTGTAGGAATCCCGTGCACTGCTCCCAGTTCCAGGAGGAAATGGGGCTCACAGAGCAGTATTTCACATGGAATCACAGGGAGTGGAATCCAAGAGTGGAAGCACCTCGTGTCCAACGTGGGGAACTGGGAGAGGGCAGATCCATTGATGCACCGTGCAGATGCATCATGCACTCCAGAGAAGTGGCTTACAGAAGTCCTCACAGATGAATGACTTCTAGGGGCACTGGCTGGGGAGAAAAAGAAGTGAGCAGATAGAAAGAACAAGTCCACGTGAAGAACATGGAGACATCTCTGAGAATCACCAATATTAGGGAGTGGAGGAGGCATCTAAGAGCAGTCAAACAGATCGCCTGGACTACCCCTCAAGAGCAAAAGAGACATCACCCTTCCCAAAAGAAGACACAAGAAAGTATGTCAAGGTAGGGAGGCTGGTTTGGGCCCAGACAGAACTGAATCAAGAAGAGTGTCCACCTGTAGAAGGGCACGCAAGCTGGCTTTCAAGCTTGGAATCTGTTTTAGAGAGAAAGACAGCAAGACGAGAGCATGGAAGGGTATTTCAAACAAGAATAACTGAATCTGATGCTGGAATTACTGAGCTGAAACACATATACAGAGAGAAATGACTAAGCTGTTTGCCATCATGCGGGCAGATGTTTCAGAGTCAGAAATTAAACTTCATTTATAACACCTTATATCTTTGCACATCTGAGTTTGTTCTCCTGACAGTGAAATACCTATTTGTTACTGATACCATAAGGAGCACCTAAAACAAACTGGACAGATGCCATATCTCGTCCTAGAGTTGGGCCAAGTACACCATTAAGTGGCCGGCTCAATTAGAATGTGGACAACTGAGGAATTTCCGCTTCACAGACGTGAATTCCATAAATATTTTAACAGTGCTTATTAAACACCTGCTACCGAAAGATACTACATTAGAAACAGCAGCTCACTTTAAAAGGTTCTTTTTTTTAAAGACATGGCTATTTTGTGTAAGAGTCTTATTTTCGTAAGATTAATTGAGAAATAATATTATGTTTGATTTTCATGTTTAAAGAAGCAAATCTTTTATAGCCAAATTAGAACATTAGCTGAAATATCATGTAAAGTAACTATAGTAAATGCTTCAAGTCACTTTCCTCTTTTCTTGTATTTTATAAAAGATAAATATCACCTAATTAATGAATTTAGCTAAACCTTTATTCCACAGAGGCCTCTGAAAAGTTTCTAGGAGGAATACACCAAATTCTTAAGACGTTTTATTTTCTGTTTTCAGTATTAACTGTGCTTAAATGGGAGCAGGCTAAAAGCATGCGTGCACATTCAAGCCTAGCCTAGCTAAGTCGTAATACTCCGATGGAAATTTTTATACCTCCAAGAGTTCCTAAGATTCTAACATTGCTAAACACTACTGGAGATAATTTTCATTTCTTACCTTCCCCTTTTTAGAGTTGGTGAATGGCTACTCAGTTGGTATTCCGTTTCTATTATATTCAAGTGTAATGCTTTAGAAATAAGATGGTCCAAACATAAAATGGAAATTTTCTCATGGGGGAGAGGAAAGATCTGAAAAACAGTACTTCTTCCCAAGCTTTCCCACACCACAAGTAAATCAGGCAGTTCTGAACAGAGCTCAGCATCATTTGGGCTCTCCTAATTTTCCAAGTGGCGCAAGAACCGTTTTTAAACTCTCCATTATGCCTCCAAATGTAACACTGAGACATTTTACATTCAGTCTCAGCAGATACCATGATTTAGGAAATGGCATTTCCTCAGATTGCAATGCTGTGTGTCTTAAAAGTGTCAAAATCTGAGTCAATCAGAACACACTATAACCCAAATGCCATGTTGCCTTAGACCACATTCCTTTAGAATCCCATGGGTAAAGGTCCCTAAAAAAGTTGCAGGGTCTTTTTGCAAGAATAAAAGGTATTTCTAATGATCATAAATGATATTTTCCTCTACCGAAGTTGAAATAAGAGTATAATCAACAGAGGTACAGCAAAATGGCAGGATTATCTTTTTCTTGGGTAGGATAATCAATTAAAATACTTAGTAATTTATTTTTTGACTGATTTAATATTTAATAAAAACACTCTACACATTCAAGAAATAATACCAAGTGACTACCAGAAGACATTACACTTTTTTGAAAAATCAACATTGTTCTATAATAAATATTAAACTACATCAAGGCGGGGCACCTAGGTGGCTCAGTAGTTGACAGTCTGCCTTTGGCTCAGGTCGTGATCTGGGGTCCTGGGATGGAGTTCTGCATCAGGCTCCCAGCGGGGAACCTGCCCTTCCCTCTGCCTAGGTCTCTACCTCTCTCTCTCATGAATAAATAAATAAAAATCTTAAAAAAAAAACTACATAAAGGCAAAGTATAACAAAACAAAAAAATCCCTTTTATTGATATATGACTACAAAGGCAAATACAATCTAATGAGCATTAAGACTATCCACTAGAAACAAGAGATCATAATTGCAATTCAGCAGTAGCAGAATCAATACTTATAAAATATACCTGAAGTACAATAAAAAGACTGCCTTTCTCTTAAGTCTTGGCTTTGGAATTAAGATCATCCCTTTTGTTCACCAACCTTTTTGACTTCACGACATTTGAGGGCTACTTTGCAGTTAAAAAGAGGAACCGTTACACATTTAGAATCTTAGAACTAATGGCAAGTCAGAGAATCAAAGTCAGGATGACTTTGGGGGAAAACTATCCAGCTTCTAAAGGCACTGAACCTTCACACAACACTTACAAGTTCCTGATGGAGCCTCTAACTCAACACTAATTTGACAAAAAAATGTTTCGACTTTGCAAGAGTTACTGCATGGATAGTACTACAAGTTTAAAAATAAACCTTCAAAGGATTGTACTGAACTGAAATTACTGTCACTTTTAACCATTAATGATAATTATTGGTGGAAGTTCTACGGTGACAGTTCATTCTACCCAGGCAATGGTCTCCCAAGAATTGCTTGTTCCAAAAACAGTCAGTCATGTGTTTTCTATTATTACACTAGTCTGTCAAATTCTTCCTGCCTTGGGGCATCCTAGCTTGTGGTAAGGCTGCCCTCAATGTTAACTCTGTTAATATTATGCTGCTTCTAATTTTCTTGAGGAACACTAGATAGCTGAGGAAGGAAGCTATCCAGGAAACAATATTTTAAAATCATATTACAAAATAACATCTAATTTCATCTAAACATTAATGCCTATTTATACCATTTTCAAGTAACACATAAATATTCAGTATCTCTGCTTAATTTTCCCCATCTGCCCTAGGATTTTTTAAATTCATCATCAAAAGTGAAATACTACTGAGGTCCTTTTTTAAAATGGCAAGATAATCACTTTAGACTTAGCAACCTTCATGTCCAAGTTCAGCAACCACTGAATGGATTTCCTTCAACCTTAAGAATTTAATGTCAAAATGACCAAAAATAGGAAGAGAAAAGAGACAGCCTATTAATAAAGAAATAAAAACCTGGCTTCCCCTATGACCTTCTGACACATTGATATTTTCATCTCAAAAGATATACAAACAATAGTACAGCAATACTGGGGACTATGAGCTGGGATAAAAGGATAACAGCACAATAGTTGTGCTGGATTGGTAACTTGAACAATTGGCAGTCCAGATGCTTGCTAGCATTTCAAAAGTTCAACTGCACAACTTTTCATTTTAAATTAATAGAATCTAAAAATCACATGATTCTCTTTCTGTGCTGAAAGATTTACTTTTCCCTAACAATCACCATTATTTTTTATCAATATTTTTGTTTACTTAACTACAAGATCCTCATTTTCTTACACATATTGGCCATTTAGCAAATGCATGCTTTTGGTTACAGGAGGACGAAAAAAGTTAATGGAGTAGTTTTTTGGTCCCCCCCCCATATTGTGCCATAAAAATCAAAGAATAGTCTCTATAGATTATTGATCAGTAGTATCAGGAGCTGACAAACTTTTTCTGTAAAACACAAGATAGCAAATATTTTAGGCTTTCTGGGACATACGCACTGTGTCCCATTGCTCAGCTCTCCACCTGCAGCACCAAGGCTGTCAAGGACAATATGTGAAGGAGTGAGTGTGGCTATCTTCCCATAAAATTTTATTTATAAAAACAGGCACGGGCTAATAGGGCTCAAGGTTCTGTAGTTTGATGTGTATTTTTACTTTACACATAAATAACAACATGCTAAACCGAACACAAAAATGAAGAGATGTCATTTGACCAGTTACATTTTTATCAACTGTTTGACAAATCTTATGCATGTCTTCTGTGGTATTTACTTGCCCACACCATGGGCTAGGTCCTATGAGATAAAGAATGCTGAAGGCCAAGTTCTTGAAAAATGTACAATCTATTAGAAGCATGAGACTAAAGCAAATGAAACGAGTATAACCAAACAGTCCATACACTAAGTTTTGTGGCAAGGCTATAATGGTTTACAAAAAAGAGATTGTCTATTATCAAGGACAGATATTCAGAGAAGACATTTTAGAGAACGCCCGAATTAAAACAAACAAGATTTTGTTTGATTCAGTTAAGAATTAGAGGGAAGGTATTTATGGCAAGGACGACACCAGAAATAAGCTCAGAGAAGTAGGAATGAATGAGTGTGCCTGAGAGAGTGGATGCTATAACCAGTTCAACAGAAGGCAGAACAGGCACTGAGAAGTACATATTCAGTCTCTTATCCACCAACTCTACAATCAGATGTTTTAGAACCTGTTTTGCAGACTGTAGGAAGGTCAAGAACAAGCACACGCTGTAAAATAACAACATATCCAGAATAACCTAGGGCAATATCCTCTAATTAAACTCATTATATTTCTGCTTCGATGGGGACTCCTCTCAGTTCAGGCCAGGTTTGGCATCAAATGAGCTTAGACACTGAAGTTACTTAAAAACTTCTGGTTTTCAGGGCATTTTATAGTTTTGGGTTGCAAAGGGGTTGCAGAAACAGAGTGGATTCAGCTGCCCCAAGCCCTAAGCAATCCAGTTTCTTTTACAATTTTGTCTGACTGGTCATTATTAGCTTTTTGATTGGTACCAATATGTAACAGGCTTCAAGAGTGGCATACATTTTACCTCTTTTTCAACTGGGATAGAATTTTTTTTTTTTTTTTTTGGAAGTGAACTGGACTCTACACAGGCACCAATCAAGTTCAAAAGTTGCTCTCTCTGGATGTCTGTGTTTCTACAGGGTAAATGTTAAATACAGACATATACACAATACATGAAGAGTATGCATTAGGTAATAGGAGTGGGATAAGTTTCTTAAAAAATGGAGAGATCTATGGTTACGTCTGAAATTAAGACAATACTCACAGTCTGTCTCTGAAATTAAAAAAAAAAAAACAACTTCAAATACAAATACTACTTTTACTCAGAATTGGTAATGTGACATAGGAGAGCTCATCATGACAATGGCCCACTGGTTTGGAAAGTATACACCATGTAAGAAAGGGTTGGGAGGGGAAGTTACCCAAGGAGTAGTCAATGTTACATGCACAAAATATGCACCATGATTGTAGCCTATGTTGTTGAAGTTATAATGTTCTCCACGTGGTACAAAGATTAAGATTGCTAGGATTTCTGCCCTCGAATATGAACCCAGAGTGAATCTGGGCTTGGTAAGAGAAAAGTCATAACTAAGTGATATGTGTAAACAGTTTTTTTTGGTAAAATTCTTAGAAGCAACCCATGCAATGTTATAAAGATCGAAATTATTTTGCTCCCCAAAATGTTTAGCAGAATTAGCATTTAATCTTGCATTACGAAATGAATTTAAACAACAACAAAAGTTGGGAGTCATTTTTTTACTCGGCATATAGCAAATATTACAAAATACTCAGAAGGGCAATGAAAGCCATTTTCAAAATGATTCTTAAATATTGGATGAACTGTAAGCCAATTAGTATGAGGATGCATCATAAAGATGTTTAATAAAGAATGACACACACAACTCAAGAAAAAAAAAATCACAGTTTCAAGATATGTTGTGCTAGGGGAGTCTGAGAGCCTCCTCTCCATATTTTTCTCCTAAAAGGCTTTTTGTAAAGAGACAGAGGATGGTATGTGGGCTTTGCATGGCCATACAGACATGTATCAGTGCACACAAAGGCTGGACTCTGAATGAGTTTTCACAATGAAACTGTATTATTCTAATGAAAGAGATTCCTGCACACAAATGAAAACCTGTAGGACTATTAGCAATATTTGGGCAGCCTGGGTGGCTCAGCGGTTTAGCGCCTGCCTTCAGCCCAGCGCCTGATCCTGGAGTCCCGGGTTGGAGTTCCAAGTCAGGCTCCCAGCATGGAGCCTGCTTCTCCCTCTGCCTGTGTCTCTGACTCCCTCTCTCAAGAATAAATAAGTAAAAAAATCTTAAAAAACAAAACAAACTATTAGCAATATTCTTGGGAAAACTTCCCACGGACAGTCCTCGATACTATTCATAGATTATTGGTCTCCTAATACTGTCAGAAAATAAATTGTTAAATGGTAGATCTGGTGGTGGGGGTGAGGGTGCCAAAGGGCATTTGTTCTCAAATAAAGCACACCAAGGTATTTGTGCCCCTTCCAAAAACTACTATCCTACAAGATTCCCTGGTTCTTTCACTTCTAACTTGGGTCAAGTAATGAAAATACTAGAGACGTTTCTACCCCCTTCAGAACCATTGAGCTCTGACTACTTGGTTGGGCCCAGAATTCTTCAGACCATCAAAAAAACCCTTCTACAGAGGGGAAGAGTGGTACTGATGTTACTCCCCTCATGGTTCTGGGCATTGGGATAATCTAATGCTTGAAAAATCAGAAGAATTAAAGTAGAATCTGAACCAGAGTAGAAATGTCTTCCTAATTTGACAATCCTCCTCAAACTTCCCAACGCAAAGGAAGAGGGTATCCATGGTTTAAAATCATCGACTATGTTACCAAAGACGGAGCTGTCCCTCTCACCCAAGGTTTCCAGAGAAGATAATTCTCAACCTCCATACATAGGTATGGTCTAGTACTCGTTATTAATTACGAAAATTGGTTTTGGTCCCCTTTTCCTGCACTATGGTTAGACCATCAGTGTTACAAGCATAATAGCAGAATAGTTTAAAATATGTCCTCTCGTCAGAAAATCTGGCTTCAGTGCTTGTTAAACCTGTGATCACATACAACGACATTAAGCGACCTTTGATAAAAATGGTTTCATAAATTTGCTGTAAGCGTTACATGCAATAAGAGACACACAGAACCTGGCAAATAATATGTGATTAATAAATGGTGGCAGAAGCGGGCGTGGCTATTATTACTGCCCCATAAAAGATGAGGGTAAGAGAAATATATCAAAGCCAGTGTAATTTTATCTGTTATATTTTTCTAAATAGAGAAATGATTAAAACCATTGGCCTATTTATATGTATCAATTTCCAAACATGCTAGAAAGCTAAAAGCACCACTGAACAAAACTAGAATATACACCATTATGGAAAATAATCTAAGTTTTATGATATCTGCAGAGGACAGGGTAATTGTCAAAGCCTTTATGAAAGCAAGTACACACATTAATTGCCTATCTGTAGAGATTGGCAGAGACATTCCCAAGTAGTATTTATGTAATATGCATTTCCTCTAAAATGGAGGCCTAATTGCTTAGTTATTCTAAATTGCAGAATGGAAAACAAAGGAGCCGTTTTGGCCATGTGGGTAAACAACAGATTTCTAAAAGCTAATTATCTCTTTATTTAATAGACTGAAGTTGTACCAAATGAGACATTTAAGTCTAATAAATAATAAACAAATTGTAACCTAAAGACTGAAATATAGGAGCTGCTCATATAGTTTTTATTGCTCCATTAAATAAGCTCTTATTTACTTCCCTCACAAAACATAATTATACAACACTGGGTCCATTTGAAGGCCATTCTGATGTGCTATTTAAAAATTATGTGAATCAACTTACATACTCAGGAAGTCTTAAAGCATAATATTTGAATTCTATTATCAAATGCCCTATTCGTTTCCATGATTAAGAAACAGAAATGCAGTCTCGAAAAACTTGCACATAATCACATAAAATTGCTATTACTATTTGTCTTACTAGAAATGATTACACATAAGGATAGCTGTGCACTTCAAACAAATACTAGTGTCTATACATTCTAGTTTTTACATCGGATGTTTAATACTTTGGATATTTTCTCAATTAAAATGATTCAAATTTAAACACCAACCCCAGAAAACATATTCAAAATTCACATACTGATTAAATGAAGACATCATGAAAATAGTTAATTTCTTTGTTTGTTTAATGTAATAACAAATCATTTAACAGAAATAACCAAAACTGTATGTGTGAATATTTAAGAGACCTCCAGGCTCATCATTTTTAAAGAAAACAAAACTGAGAAAAATGACCTTTTAAAGCTGTAATATGACAATACGAGATTCTGTGCTTGCTTAGTTTTGCTGCTCAAAAGGATTTTCAATGCTTCATTTTTCTTCCTAGGGAAATTTAGCCCACTATTCTATTTTTATGTTCATTCTATTAACAAAAATCACATCCTGAAATGATAGTGATAATAAATAGTAGACTTGAAAATAGTTACCTGCTCTTTTGCCAAGGGCAAGTAATGATTTATGGCGGATAAGAAAGAGTAGAGATTTAATTTACTCTACTACCTTAGGAGGTGATAGAAGAATTTGTACATCTGTGAAAAACACAGTTCTTATTTGCATGGTAAAAATACTAAAGTCATGAAAATATATGGAAGGAAGCTCCCTGTGGGTTTATGACGGGGTTATGTGAACATTTTTCTCTCCCCCTATCATTCAGGGCTGCGTGCCCTACATACAAAAATAAGATAAAACAAAAAGTTCCCGGTCTGGAGAGGTGACAAAGCCCTAATGTAATTCAACAGTTCGCCCGCCTACATTTCTTTTTAAGATTAGGAAAGCCAGGCTGACAACTTCTACAAAGATTGAAGTAGTACTATGTTCTGTACTAAAATAGAACACTCATAAGGAAAAATAATATCAACTTTTAGCTCACAATAAGACATTTAGAAAATAAACCATATTAGTATACATAGCATAGGATATGAACATGAACCTGGTCATTTCTTTTATCAATTTCTAAGGAATTTTAGAATCAATATTTTAAATTAGTAAGTTCCAAATACATTAATATTCTTAGATCTCTAAGACCAAATTTTATCACCACTACCCACCATGCCAGCCAGTCTCCATTTCAATCTCTTTGTCCTGCCTTGTTTTAGTTTATCTAACTGATTATAACCTGAAATTATCTTATATATGTGGTTGTCTGGTTGACTCTTTAGAATTACAAATTTCATTTCACCAGGGACTTTATTTATCCTTATTTACCAGCATAATCCCAGCAAATAAATACAAAAACCATTTCTTGTTAAATAAAATAAAAGTGACCTATTAAATTCTTTTTCTATACCAATGAAGTTGAAAACAGTAGAACTTATATTTTTCATGATACAATGTTTTAAGATAGTATTTGTCAAGTATAGGAAATGCATAAAATCCAGTGTATCTGTTGAGTGTCAAAAACTGATACTTTGCATAAGAATATTTTCCGTAATTGTTAATTAGATATAATACTTTACTGACTTCTACTTCAAAAAGCCTCCAAATGTTATGAAAATTATAATTTGACAAAAGCATATTCTACATCTAATATGGAAAGGAAAAGGTGATTGCATATGTGTACTATTTTTAAATGTAAAAAAGGTAACAAACATATTTGATACTTACATGACTAACTTAGCTATAACAGCTATATTAAGAGACTGAATATTTTGTTTTTCTCTATTAGCAATCTTCCGATGTTTAAAGGTAAACTAAAGACCCTTATTATGATTATTTGAAATAATCATTTATTAGGGTTTTAGAAGAGATATTTCACTTTGGTGAGAATATTACATGTTTAGGTGCTCTGAAATTTGGAATACATTTCTAGATTCCTTAAAATTCCATAGGCTACAGGAAAAAAGAAATTCAAAGTTGATTTCCAAAATTTTCAAGTGTTTTCAAAAGTATCTTCCTACATGAGAGCTTTCTTTTATAATCAAAAGACTTCCTGATTAAATCTATTAAAATATTCACATGAGTATTTAAAGATCTATTTTCTTAAATTATTTATTTAATATAATTTACTCTGACTATCCTTGGAAGAACACTGTCTGGGGAAATGTCAAAATGTCTTGGCACATATGAACCTTAGCATATTAAGGTTTTGGGGGAACTTTTATCATCAAGTGAGAGCCCTATACTTCAGACCCAGATCCTGTTCAGGGAGATAGAGTATAAAGTTTTATAAAGTAATTCAATAGGTCAAATAAGATAAGCTCTGTGATTTACAAAAGATGCAAAAGAAAACTTTATTTAAAATAATTCATATCTCCTTTAACAAGAATAGAAAAATACTGTTCTCTTGAGAATACACACTGCTGTACCCTCTGTAGAAAACAGTATGGAGGTTCCTCAGAAAGTTAAAAATAGAACTATTCTATGATCTGATCCAGTCCTCTCACTACTGGGTAATTATCCAAAAAATACAAAAACACTAATTCAAAGGGATACATACATACCTTTTTACTGCAGCATATTTACAATAGCCTAACTATGAAAGCAGCTCAAGGGTCCATCGACAGATGAATGGATAAAAAAGAGGTGGTGTGTGTGTGTATATATATAAATATATACATATATGGCATATCTATCTATATATATATGTCATATACATACATACATATACAATGGAATATTATTTAGCCATAAGATCGGGCCATATGCAAGGACATGGAGGAAGCCAGAGAGTATAATGCTAAGTGAAATTAAAGAAGCAACAACAAAAAAATGAGCAAAGGAAAGAGAAAGAGACAGTCAGACAGACAGATGGAGATAGGCAAACTCTTCACTACAGAAAACAAACTGATGGTTACCAGAGGGGAACTGGGTGGGGGATGGGCGAATAGGCAAGGAGGATTAAGGAGGGCACTTGTCCTGAAGAGCACTGGGTGTTGCATGGAATTATTCAATCACATATTGGACATCTGAAACTAATATAGCACTGTATGTTAACTATATTAGAACGAAAAGAGAACTAATGTTCTCAACACAAAATTATCTATCTGAAACCAAAATAAACCAATTATTAACCATAACTGATGGGTAAGTATTAGAATAGTTTTAGTAAATTTCAGAAATAGATCTTAGTATATGAATGATTAAGTAAGAATTACAATTAAGTGGAGAATTGTATTATGAATAACTGAAGCTAGAAAAAAATTGAAAATGGATATAAAATCCTATAAAGATGTCTTTCTAAACTTAAAGGTGAGAAAAATCATGAAAGCAATAATTATTATAATAAAACATTTTTATATTTCAAGATATAAAAATACATAGTCAAGGTGAGAAAATAAAGTTAAAAGGTAAATATTAATGCTTAATGGGCTAAAATGTGTAAGTTAATAAAAAAGATTAAGACAACACAATGCACAAAGAAGAAAATATAAATGGACTAATAAACACTTGAAAAAATGTCCAACTTCATTAGTACTCAAAGGCAAATTAAGATAAAGCAACTTTCTACTTTATTAACAAAAATCTTTAAAAATGAGAATATTCAACCAAGGCATGTTCATAAACCAATATGCAAAGTTGGTGAAATTAGAATAATATTTTTGCAAATCAATTTGCAACATGCATCAAAAAGTCTTAAAACTACTCTTTTCTAATAATAATTACAAATATGTCAACCATTTATGCAGAAGTGTATCACACTGAAAAGATGGAAATAACTATTGTTCTGTGATCTCATTATGACTAATGCAATTAAATATGGCATATCTAGAGAAGGCAATGACACAGGTCTTGCAAATTACAAATTAAGAATCACAATAATAACAGGAAACATTCAGAAAGGTCAGGAAATATTGCATATTCACTATCATGGCTATTATTAAAAGGTAGAAAAATTTGAAACTGAAAGAAAGAGGTGTCAAAATATTACAAGTTACTTGTTTGGATAAGAGGATTATTGGTAATGGTCTTTTGATCTACTTTTTTTTTTTTTTAAGATTTTATTTATTTGACAGAGTGTGAGCAAGCACAAGTAGGCAGAGAGGCAGGCAGAGGGAGAGAGAGAGAAGCAAACTCCCCACTGAGCAGAGAGCCCCATGTGGGGCTCCATCCCAGGATTCTGGGACCATGACCTGAGCCAAAGGCAGAGGCTTAACTGACTGAACCACCCAAGAGCCTCTAATCAACTACTTTTTAGGTTTTTTCTGTAACATAACAGTATTGTTTTTAAATTGGAAAAATCAAATGAACTTATTCTTACAAATAAAATGCCTTCAGGAGAAATGTAAATTTAAACAAACACATTATTGAGATTACACTGGATCTAACATTTTGTTAAAATTTTTGTTTCCTATCAGGTTTTAACTTTCCAGGCTGATAGAACACAGAATTGCTAAGCGGCTCTGTATGACAGACCAGAGGGTCCGGGCAAAACCCACAAACAAAACAGCCCACGTGCTATCAAGTAACTCATCCAGATGATTCTTTGGCCAATACTAAATGAATTAATGTTCAAATAAAAGAATGTTTGGTAAATTAGGCAGCAGTCAATTATTTTAAAACGATTTCCAGGAACATATTTTAAAAATCAATGTTAAACCTTTCTGATCTCCATTTTAGTTAACACTTTTCCTGAATTTCAAATGTACTCTTCTAAACAAGAACCCGTGCTTAGATGATTATTTTTTAGTCCTGGAAGAAACATGTGTGATACATTAAGGTACTCAGTTTGCTTTATTAAAGATAAAATATGTCTCTAAAAGTGAAAGTAAAAAAGGCAAAGAAGGCATCTCTGTCTACCCCTGGGGGAATGTTAGGTGAATTTGCAGCCCTGAGTTGTAAACTATGGTAATTTAGCAGTGAAGTTGATGGATTTTAATTAAAGCCTTCTGCAATCCTTAGTGGCTTAGAGGTGGAAGAGCCAGAATTTTGAGGGAGTGAAAATGTAACTACAATTTACTTAATTCTTGCTTCTAAATTAGGTGGTGTCTTTAAGCTTTGGAATATATACATATATATCTTCGTAAAATTGTAATTTTTCTATTTTTTTCTTTTAATTTTTTTCCAAGAGCTTTTTATTAAAGAAAATTTCAAAATATATAAAATGTAAAGAAAATGGCATAGTGAACATACCCTTTCCTCCAAGCACCATCACTCAAGTTCAGCAATTATTATTTATAGCCAATTTTGTTTCATCTACACAACTGCCTATTTTCCTGGTCATGCTAGACCATGTTGATTGAAATCCCCAACATATTTTTGCCTGTAATATTTCAGGGTAAGTTTCTTTAAGATACTTTAAAATATATTCATGACAACATTGTCATGTCTACAGGGGAAAAAAAAGTATTCAAAATTTTCAGACTGCCTTTGTCTACATTCATTTGGATTAGAATATACGTAAGTTCCGGGACACCTGGGTGGCTCAGCAGTTGAGTGTCTGCCTTTTCAGCTCAGGGCATGGTCCTGGTGTTCCAGGATCTAGTCCCACATCGGGCTCCCTGCATGGAGCCTGCTTCTCCCTCTGCCTATGTCTCTGCCTCTCTCTCTGTGTTTCTCATGAATAAATAAATAAAATCTTAAAAAAAAAAAAAGAATATACGTAAGTTCCATTTATTGCAATTGGTTGATAAGTCTCTTCATGTTCTTTCAATCAATACATTTCCCCTTCATCACTTTTTCCCTCCTTTAGAATATTTTGTTGAAAAAAAACAAGGTACCTGTCCAACAGAATTTCCCAGTTTTCTACAGTCATTAATTTACTGATTGATATAAACTATTACAGATTGTTTATTGAAGTAGCAGCCAAAACAGTGCAAATATATTGCTGCTACAAGAATAGACCAGGAGACCAATATTACCTTCAACCAATGACCAGTTAGAATAAAAGCACTTGGTAGTAAACTAAAGGGGGAGAGCCATTAAAAAAAGGAAAAGTTCCATGGTTTAACTATACAAATAAATTTTCATATCTTCTTTTTTCACAAAACTTTATTAAACTGCTAATAACCAGTACATATAACAAATCTGACAGTACTCACCAGTCTTCATTTCTAACAAGCGCTTTTTCTTTTGTTGGCGTTCAAGTCTTTCTTTCTCTGCCAATTCTTTGGCTATTTGGGCACGTTTTTCCCTTTCCTCTGCTTCTCTTTTTTTGATGTTCTCCTTTCTTGCTTGCTGTTACAAACAAATTTAGGAAAATGATCGATTTCAACCACATTGATTCAATGAAGAAAATGAAAAATTATTAATCTGTAGAACTATGATTAAATATCTTTTAGATAATGGTTACTTCTAATATTAGTAACAGTCTTTTAAAAGATTAGCACAGGAACCCTTGTTAAATATGGATCTATAAATACAACTTATGTTTAAAGCACCTGCATCCTAGTGGAATCAACTAAGAGAAGGGAGACAGAAACTAAAAATAAAAAAGCATTTAATTTACAAATCAAAACTGTTCCCTATATATATATATTTTTTCAAAAGAGGGTCTAGCAAATGTATTAGAGCCTTCCATACATCCTCTGCTAGGCAAACCACTGAGTATCAGAAAAGCAAAGAAATGATAGCAAAGAGCTGAAATTTCGCAATGATTGTTTCCTATTACAGTCCATCATTTAACAATTTCTCTCACATGAAGACAAGTGTTATAGGATGACTAGAATATTCAGCATTTCAAAGCCAGACCTCTGACTTCTCCTCAAAACCAGTAATATGGGAACTATAGGGTCTTGATAGATATGCGATTTAATTCCTCCTTTGTAAGTTTTATACAAATCAAGAAGCACCTCTCACATGGCATTAATGGGAATTGACAGCCAGACAAGGGTTTTTCTATGAGCCAACAAACAGCATAGCACATATTACAATCTCCTATAAAGACCATGTTCTCCATATGAAGTATGAAGGAATGCAAACAGACGACATAATTGCTTGTTTATCACTAATAATATTAAATAGAAAAGTGCATAACTAAACTTTAACAAGTAGGTGGCTTATGTAATTTTGGGGGGAAACTTTCTCTACTGTCATAGTCTTGTTTTTGTTAACCCTGGAGAGAGTGTATGGTCTTCATTAGAAATCAAATAGCGGGCAGCCCAGGTGGCTCAGCAGTTTAGCACTGCCTTCAGCCCAGGGTGTGACCCTGGAGACCGGGGATCAGGAGAGTCCTGCATCAGGCTCCCTGCATAGAGCCTGCTTCTCTCTCTGCCTGTGTCCCTGCCTGTGTCCCTACCTTTCTCTCTCTGTGTCTCATGAATAAATAAAATCTTTAAAAAATGAAAAAAAAAAAAAAAAAAAAAAGAAATCAAATAGCAAAATTGAATTGACCAAACCATTGAGAAGTACATGGGAAAAAAGGAGGAACAAAAAGCCTAAAGTAGAAGCAATATTAATCCATCCATCCATTCATGCAATAAATACTGAGACACTGAATAGTATTATTCCAAGCACTTAACATATATATATGCGTGTGTGTGTGTGTGTATATACACACATATATATGACTTATATATGTATTTATGTATATATAGTTCTAAAACAAGTTTATATTCTGCATGACAGGGTGGGCCAGAAGGCAAAGACAGACGATAAATAAAAAGAAGTGGTGTGATAGACACTTGGGTAGTTACTTTACATTAAGGCTGTCAGATAAGGCCTCACTCACTGATTGATTTGAGCTGAATCTTCAATGTCAAAAAAGCTAACTCGGTGATAATCTAGAGGAAGAACAAACACAAAGGCTGTTGGTGGGTTTGAGAGAGAGGTGGCCAGTGTGGTGATATAAGGTGAAGTCAGGAGATATGCTGAACCCTGTTCACTTAGGGTCTTCCAACCAAGATCAGGAGGTTGGATTTTCTTTTAAGGGACCTAGAAAACAATCAGATTTTCAAGCGAGTGTACAAGACCAAGCAATCTAAGACATAGTGCTAATTAAGCACCTATGTTTCAAACTATCTTTTTAAAGATACTTATATTATGAAAAGTCTTGGAAGACAGAGGTAGGGTCTCCCTCTTTAGCAAATGGATTTGTCCTCTGGCCAATATGTAAACTGGGGCAAAGGTCGGGCAGTCATTACCTCTTAAAAAAGATTAGGTTTAAGATTTCACTCCAGTTAATTCAAACCACTGGGCATGTAGGTATTAAATCTGGCCTTCTTCACATTGTCCTGTAGGAATTTAGACTTAGGAATCTACAAAACAGTTTACTCTGGCTAGTGCTATTGCTGTAATAAATTCTTTGACTCCACAGTCTTGTGTCTTCTGCCAACATCCATGAAATGATGGCAGGCTAATAAGGTAAATACTCCTACTTCTCACAGTTCACAACATATATTAACACTATTACTGCTAAGCTACGAAATGCCAACTGCAGTAATAGGTGCTTTCCTATGCAATCTTCCCAATCCTCTAAATGGATTCTGCATTCTCCATTTGGCATGGAATGGTTCAATAGTTGCTCACTATAATGAGTGCAGGAAGAGGCAGAGGCAAGATGGGAAAGCTACCTGTAGTGTACGTTCTTTCCACTATGTAGCTTCATACATATGGGGCCGTATGTTAAGCACCAACTATAAGACAATGACTATTATAAAAATCAACATAAGGAAAGTAGGAGAAGGCAGCCTAAAAGTAGAAAACAAGTGTGGTTTCAAAGACAAGTGTGCATACGTATGTGTGTGTGTGTGTGTGTGCATGTGCATGAGTACCCGCATGTGTATAGGTAAGGGGGTTGGGGAAGACTGCATTGTGGTGGAGAAAAAGATGGGCAAAAATTCAGAAATCAAAACTGTATTTCTTTCTTGAGGGAAATGAATACGAGGAACCTACAAGAGATTTAAAAAAAATCATGTAGCTTATTTATGAAACTTATTAAAGTACAAAATTTTCCGATGTAAATTGTCTACTTTAATGACTGGATGCATTTCAATGAGAACATTTAATAGACAACCTATTACCAGACATAATTGCCACACCCTTTTAGTATTCCTTTGGGCAATAAAAAATCAAAATTACTTCCTAGGACCTATAAAAATAATGTTTACATTTAAGGGATAAGGTCTGAAGTAGTTCTTAGAGCTATTTTGTTTTATGGAAAATGCACTATTGATTTTCATTTAAAAGCCAATCTCATTTAAGACATATCTTATTCTGACATTATAACTACTAGAAGAATTTTAGCTGGAAAAATATCAACAGACAGCATAGAAATAGGTATTTAGTCTGAAACTAATATCCCAGTTCAAACAGTAATTGGGAATTTTCTTTTATTCTAAATGTTGAGAAGCAAAAGTAGCCGAAAACAGAAAAGATGAACAGTTAGAGAACCACATTATTCCAGATACAATTGCCTCTTAGTTACTTCAATTCTCAATTCAAAGCTAGAAAGAAAAGTTAAAGATGAGCTGTTCATAAAGATAACTGTAAGGCATTGATTTTCTTCATCCTCTTATTTTAATTTTTTTTTATTTTTAGTATAGTTCATACAAAATGTTACATTAGTTTCAAGTGTAGGACTTAGTGATTTGGCAAGTTTATACACATTATGCTACATTTACCTTATTCTTGACCTGGTTTTCTATTTAGTTAATTGGCAAATAAATTGTACTGCTACTAACTACTTTCAGCTATGCAAAGCCAAAAAACTTTCTCTGGGTGCTTGCAGAATGTCCCAGAGATAGATAGCCTGGCACATGCTCCTGTCTGAAAGATCTGTGGGCAATGACCACAGAGGGTTTTAAAACTTCAGTCACATTTTGACTGTTCATTTCAAAGTCATAATCAATAATTTACCTGAGCTCCTAAGGCTCACATGCATTTTATCCTAACAGCAGACTCTAAAATATTACTATAAAAATACATAGGTATGTTAACAAGTGTATACAAAAATATAGATAGCTATGTCAAATATGTATACATATTTGTGTGTATATTCTGAAAGAAAATGAGCTCACAATTATTTCCCGCCTATAATTTGTTTTCTGCATAACAAGAACTTTGCCACGAGTTTAAATATACATTACAGCATCATACATTTTGTCCCAGAGAAACCGAAATGACCCAAACCCAGTGAATTTCAATGAGCACATGCATGCGTATGTATGTGTGTGTGTAGACTTTAGAACAGTCTAGGAGAGCGTAATCCTCCATAAGTTGTGGCTCCTCTTTTTTTTTTTTTTTTTTTAAAGATTTTATTTATTTATTCATGAGAGACACAGAGAGAAAGAGAGAGGCAGAGACACAGGGAGAGGGAGAAGCAGGCTCCATGCAGGGAGCCCGATGTGGGACTCGATCCCGGGTCTCTGGGATCACGCCCTGGGCTGAAGGCAGCGCTAAACCGTTGAGCCACCCAGGCTGCCCTGTGGCTCCTCTCCTAAACACTAGCTTTGAGTTTTGTTTTTTAATTCATCATCTTTATTATAAACTTCTGTGACTTGCTTTTTCCACTCAACATTATATTTCTAAGACTTAGTCACATTTTAATGTATATATAGCACCTCTCTTTCACTGCTTTTAATATTGTCATTTTATTATTTACTCACCTGTCAATCAGTGGGACCTTTGGATTTTTGGCTATGATAAACAATGCAGATACAAACATTTTTGCACAGGTCTCCCTTGCCTATGTGTAAGGGTTTTTTAATTGTAGGTCCCATTAGTTGGTTCTTTAATCTGTTTAGAAATGGTTGACAGTTTCTTTAAGTGAAAGAGAACAGAACATTTTAGAATGTGACACAAGCAGTAACGATAAATATTCTTTGTTGATGTTTTTTGTTTTTGTTCCAAGGAGTGCTGGATCCCCTTATAAAATATTTGACAATGTGGATTATGACTGACATAGTTTGAAGGCCACTGCTTTCCTGGGTAAGAGTGGAGTGGGTGATGAATAAGGGAAGTTCCTCTTCTATCTTACTAGATGATGTCAAAGTGTTTCCAAAGTGGTTGTGCTGAAACATAGACCTATCATCAGTGCATAATCATAGTCTCCATACCAACCAAATTCTTAGCATCAGTCTTCTATTTGGCAGGCTTATAATGGTATCACATGGTGCTTTTAGCTTGCATTTCTGCAGTTGTTCATTAGTTCAAGTTGCTTCTCACATGTTTATATAAAACATTTGTTATTACCTACTCTGTAAAATGCCCATCATATCTTTTATTCACTCTTCCATTAGGTTATCATTTTTCTTAATTTGCAATTCTTTATATATTCTGGATACTGATCTTTTATTGGTTTATTTTATAAATATATTTTGGATTTTAACTGTCAAATTTCCAATTATGTAGTCTCTCAGTAAACAGAAGTTCTCAAATGTAGCCAAAAATATCTCTTCTTAATACTAGCACCTTTTATAGCTTATTTAAGAGATCTTTCCCTTCTTCAAAGACAAAGAGATTCTTCTCTACTTTCTTCTTAAGTTTAAATGATGCTACTCACGTTTTAGTACCTACTTTATCTAGAATCAATGTTTTTGAATGGTAGGAGGTGGGGACCTTATTTACTTTTATCCATGGAAAAAAGAGTTGAACCATAACTCTTCACAACTAACCTATCCTTTGCCCACTGATTGGCAAAGCCATCTCTTCTGGATGTGGAGTGGCCATTTTTGTGGTGGTGTTATTTGGGAACCGTTCTAGTTTACTTGGTCACTGTAGCTATGTTTTTGCATCAGTAACTCTTTCCTCAGTATTACAGCTTATACAGATTTTTCTTCTTTAGAATTGGCTTGTCTATTTTTACTATCTTCTGTAATTATAATCCTTGATATGCACTCAATATTTCTCTTGTCTTGATTAATCTTTTCAGAAATATATCTAATTGTCTTTTCAAAATAATGACAATTCTGTTTTTTAAAAATTCTCTCTTTTCTCCTTCATTCCTTTATTTTCCTATTTTTTCTAGGATTATACAATTCCTTTTTAACTTGTGAGATCAAATGCTTACTTTAATTTTCAATCATTCTGATTCTTTAACATACGCACTTAGGGTGTAAATTTCCTTATACCACCATTACTGCATCTCATAAATTCTGGAGTATTTTCAGTTTTGTTCAGGTCTAATTTTTCTCTATAATACTTCCTTAAGAGGAGTTATTTCATGTAATTTTAAGGTTTTCAAAGGAGGTTTTAAAATTTCATCTTTTTAAAAAAATTTATCTCTAACTTCATATTATTGTAGTTATCAAACAAAGCTGCAGCTTAGAAATTTATCAAGATTTCACTTATGGTCTTCTAGTACATGATTATTTTGATAAAAGTACCACTTGTGATTGAGAAGTGTACTTTCTAATTGTTAAGTTGGATTCTCTCTTTATTAATCAAATCAACTCTATTAATTGCATCGTTTAAGGCTCCCATATCTTTAAAGACATATCAACTAGAGAACTTTGTTGAAGTTTCCCAGTATGATGATAAATCTGTCAACTTATTTCTAGAAATTATAAATTTTTACATGTTTTGGTGCCATATTATGCTCATGCCAATTTTTGAATTGTATGTTTCTGATGAATTAAGCTTTCTATCATTAAGTAATGTTCCCTTAAGTCTATTTTTTCTGTTATCAACATTAGTTTCCTTTTTCCTTTAATATCATATTCATTAACTGTTCTGTTATTTCAAACTTTTCCATGTATTTGGGTTACAGGTAGGTCTCAAATAGCATTAAGGCTAGGTCTGTTTATCCAATATTAGTCTTTTAAAAATTTTACTGTGATTTATAAAATATGTTTTTACCACCTTCTATTAATCCTTTTATTTGTCCTCCTTTATCTATGTACCTTATTATTTTCTTTGCATGTCTTTCTTGGTCCATTTTTCCCCTTGTGGTTTGGAATGTATACTAGATATTATCCTTTTACTGGTTATCCTTGTAATTTTATCACATAAATTAATTTAACAAGACCTGAAAGTTCATGGATAGCTTTATCTCCCTTCCTCTCCTTTGAACAATACAGAAAAGATGCAACACCTGTACTCCAAACACCTGGTTCAGTTTATTTCACAATCTTGTGCAGTAGTTAGGCTCTATACCTCCTTTTCTACAAAACAAGTTAGACATTATTTTACTGTATACTTTCTTTATATTTAGTTTCATAGTAGCTATGCCTTCTAGTCTCCCAATTATTTTTTTCTGAAGAAAAAAAGTGTTGCTTCTTTAAATACATCCTTTAGGGCAGGAGTTGGCAAACTATATTTGTGGCTTGGTCAGCAATTTTTGTAAATAGTTATATTGGACAAAGCTACATCCATTCATTTACATACTGCCTATGACTCCTTTTGCACTGCTACTGCAGAGCTGAGTAGTTGTTAACATCTGGTTTGCAAATATTAACTATCTGGCCTATTAAATGGTTAGTCAAACCCTGCTTTGGGAGATTCTTTAACAGAGAAAGGTTCATGGGAAACAATACTTTGCCCTGAAGATTTCCCCAACTTTCTCACAAGACAGCTATGTTTTAAAATAACTTGTATTGTGGTGGAATTGATCTTTGAGTGTCTATTATATTGTGAGGAAATTCTCAAAAGTGTGTTCTTATAGAAGGCTGACCGACACCTAGATCTTTATTTCTTAAATACTTTTGAATAATGTGGCAATTCTTATACACTATATATATATATTTCTGTGTGTTTTAGGATCCAAAAGTAAACCATTTGACATTGAAAGACCATAAAGTGCTGGGCAGTCATTAAAATAAGTTTGTTGACTGGACAATCAAGAATATCATCAAAAATATAGTAAGTATAACTTTTTACTACTTTCAGAAATGTATTTTAAAAATCTGTTTATTATTTCTTATTAGAAAGGCAGTTACATGGTTAGGAGGAAGAAATCTAAAGTCTTGTGTCTCAGTTTCTTCTTTTGTAAAATGGGCAAAATAACACCTACTTTATGGTGATACAAGAATTAAGTGCCTGGCACAGAGTAAAACTTCTATAAATGTAGCAATTATTATTAGCAATAATAGTAGTAATTAGTAGTAATATTACTAATTCATATTACTTCCGTTACTGCATCATTTGTGAAATGCTCCACACAATTATTTATCTAGCAACAGTTTAAGCAAGAGCCATTTTCTAGCTTGCATTGATTATATATGCTTCTATCAAGCATATAGGGGAGTGTCAATTTTCATAGTCCCTATGAGCCTATAATTGGGATATGACTGTACACTGACTCGATGGAAGTTCCTCCAAAGCATTATATCTGACTCAGCAGGATTACTTGACAGGTAAGGTAGAGGTGAATTAAATATGAAAGACAAGATACACTCTTGACCACAAGTCTAGCTATTTACCACTAAAATTTTACATATTTGTATATTTTCATAGACACATTGTTTTTAATACTTCTAATTCTATAGAAGTAAAATCAGAGATTTTACTCTGAAAAAGGGTTTAGTTCCCTGTTTCCCCCGAAAGTACTGCTTGGTTTTGAAATTAGGCATTCTTGACAAATTAACTTAAAACTTTGCCCAATGACACAATTCAGTTTTTTCCCTCAAAAGAAAAATTTAAAAAATCAATGTGCACATTGCCTCTTTCCAAAAAAAGCTTTATAGTCTATATTCCAAATATATCTTTTCTTGTCAAAAAATCAGTCTTATAAGAGAAAAACTGCAACATAAAAATAAGGATATAAAACACAAGTGGACTTCCACAGATGTCAACTTTTTGATCATACCTCATCTTCATTTCTGACTCTTAGCTCACTTTTTCTTTTTTTTTTTTTTTAAGTTTACTTATTTATTCATGAGAGACACACAGAGAGAGGCAGAGACAGAGGCAGAGGGAGAAGCAGGCTCCCTGCAGGGAGCCCAATGCGGGACTTGATCCTGGAACTGCGGGATCACGCCCTGAGCCAAAGGCAGATGCTCAACTGCTGAGCCACCCAGGCGTCCCTTAGCTCATTTGAATAACTTTGTCTACTCAACATTTTCAGCATATGATAATATTCTACATATTTCTGTAACTTTGAAAACTACTGGAGATCTTATATGAAGAAAAACATTGAAATGCTTATAAATGTCTTCTTGTTCAGAGTTATATTTCTTTCAACATTAATGAATATTTAAACTATGGAAACCAGGGATCTCTTCAGTTTCCACTAGGCTCAAAATCTTCTTTTCTTATTTAATTTTTATATCAGATCCCTAAAATAAGATTAGACAAACTGAATTTAAATCTGTGTGCTTCCCAGAGGGATGAATATCAGGTACTGGGAAAACACAGGCTAATTTTCTCAGAGTAAACAACCAAGGAAGAGTCCAAGACACTCCCATTAAATGCTTTTTTTAGGAGTTTACTCAATTTTGAGAACAGGCAATGTCCAAATATACTAAATGACTGCTTTCTAGAAATTCTTGATGATTACATTTTTCAGGAAGAAATGGAACATTTTAACTAAGAAAATCTTAAATATGTATCCCTATTATTCCTATACTGAAACATGAAAGAAAGTAAGTTTTCTTATAATTAGGGCAGTCTGGGTGGCTCAGAGGTTTAGCGCCGCCTTTGGCCCACGGGATGATCCTGGACACCCGGGATCCAGTCCCACGTCGGGCTCCCTGCATGGAGCCTGCTTCTCCCTCTGCCTGTGTCTCTGCCTGCCTTTCTCTCTCTCTCCTCTCTGTATTTTTCATGAATAAATAAGATTTTTAAAAAGTTTTCTTATAATACCAGTCACAAAAATCTTTAAGAATATAAAAGGTATGTGACCTATTTGTCCATTTTCCATCGAGATTTTCTTTTATAACTAAATACAAAATTTCCCCCACATGCAAAAAATAAACAATAAATTATAACTACCTTGTAGAAAATGAGTTATTCTTAGAAATCTCTCTTTGCAATAATTGTAAGTATGCTTTAGAGAGGAATTTAAAATGACAATAAATATTAATAAAATTTATTAATAAATAATTAATTTCTCTGGTATTAACAAATTCAATGAAGAAATGCTATCAATGAGAAAAGGAGAGCATAATATACTATACACTGGCACAAACAATTCATCATCTTAACATTCAATATAAGGTGTTGTCAGTTGAACTTTTCATGACCATAAAACTTACGGAAATGGGAAACTATCCTTTGTGAATATCCCAAGAATGTGCAGGTGCTGATGATTAAACTATTTCAGCTGCAAATTGCTCATTTTGGTAAGATCAGTCTCAGATGAAATAGCAAATTCCCTATAAGCCTATCAGGGACTTAACATTACTGAGCCTTTATAACTTTGTAATGAATTTGTTGGTGATTCTCTCAAATATTTTGCACAATTCTCTAATCAATGAGATGGTTCAGCCTATTCTACAACTTCTTTAACAGAAAGCATATAGAATATTCACAATTATGGTTTCCCAAAGTACAGTTTGATTTTCCATTAAGTATGTTTTCTTCCTTTGTGCTCTGAAGTGATATAGTAGTATAAAAATACTCTTTTTATTCTGCAGTTGTGAGGCTTAAAGGTGTAGCAAGGCATAAGACAGTAGTCATGAAGTAGAATGCTTAAAGGTAGCTTGGTGATAAGGTAATTTTGTTTTTGAGCTACTGCTAATCACCTCTTCAAGGAAAACATTCAACTAAAGCCCTACAATATTCCATGTAAACCAGGTCATGTTTAAAACATAACATTAACAGTAGCCTTAAGTCAACAGTGTGTGCATTCTCTCTAGTACAGAATGTAGAAGACCAGTATATCAGATGTACATAGAACATGCCATTTTATTTATTTTTGTTTGTGATCTCCTAGTTTTATGTTGTCTTTACAATTACGTAGGTTAATATACTTATTATTAGGTATTAGTTTACTTCTTTTCCCTCCATTATCTATCAATTGTTGACTTTAACATTTTATGAGAACAATCCAGTCTTTACGTTTTGCTAATATTATTTCAGTGAACAAAATATTTAAAATGTCAAAGGGAAATACAAATTACCATTTAATCATATAGAATCTGCCAGATGTATTTGCATATTGAGAATAAATCTTATCAGTAAAGAGGAAATTTAAGTCAATTAGTTTTTACTGTGAAAAGTCATTTAAAATGTAAAGATTAGAAGAATCTATCAGAATTATTTTCAAGGTTGCAAACCCAAAATATTCAGCACCTGGAATAGTTCTAGTTCCATAAATAATCAGATACTAAAGGATAAAAAGAAAACATCCTATAGTTAAAACACTTGTTTTGTTCTAGGTTGGAGCTTTATATCTCCCAGTATGATCTGAGAAAAACAAGGGTGCTACTAGAGACATCTTTTAAGCTGTAAAACTCACCAATCAAGTGAGGAGAGAAGAGATTTCCTACAATAATTACACAAGTTGGCTCAACATCCAACCACAGGACTTTAGAACTTTGGAGTTTCTGTTCATCAGCTAGTTAGTCCGTACCAATGGTCATCAGAAATGATGTTTAAAGTTGACAAGCATCAAATTTGTACAACTTAAATAATCGGTTTTGTTCTGGTTGTCCTCTTTATCAAGAACATTTTATACTAAAAATATCCCTTCATCAGATGATTTCATTTTTGTTTGGCAAATCACTAGTCTCAGTATTCAGTAGAAGACTAAATTGTATTTGATCAACCCATGCAGCAAGATTAAATGAGTTATAACTGATTTTATATTTGTTCACTATACAGTGTATTTCAATTATATGAACCAAAAATTAACTTAAAGTCTTCAAGTAGCATGAATAATGGATCTTTAACTGGATGAAACATAACTTTAACAAAATTGTAGAAATAATCTAAACATGGAGCTATTGATGAAAAACAGCTATTTATTTAGTTCAAAGCATCTATATGGAAGTATAAAATAAAAAAGGGACACAATACATAAAATATCGATTCTGTTATATTGAAATGGCAATGGTGAAAATTACTTCTATTCTTTGCAGATAGCTAATGTGTTTTGAGGGTGTATGTACATTATGTCGTTTGATCTTCAAAATGTAACATCGCTGAGAAACACATGGTGTTATTAACAGAAAACAGGCTCAGTAAGGTTAAGTAACTTGCCATAGTTCTATCACCCCGGATGCTCTGATGCCAGAGCCTGTACTCTCAGCCACTGCCTTCTTCCCAAAAATAAGGCAGATGGCAAAATACCACTCTTAAAAACAAGCAGAAAGGGTGAGGCTTACCATAGGCCAAGTTCATAAATCACATCAGATTTGAAGAAATCACAGGATATCTTTCTCTGTGATTGTCATCACACAATTCAGATGAGAGGTATGTATGTGGGGAAGGAGGTTCAGGGAGGAAACAACTGAACTTTAGGGACAAGAAAAACTGCAAAGTATGGCACATATACCCAAACCCAGTGCACAAAAAAACCTAAGAGAGGCTACCCCAACCTTTTGTGTATGCAACAGTAATCCTCTTTAAGGCAGGGATTGCTCTTCTCATCATCAAAATCCTAACCTGAAAGTGGGGTGCTCAGATATGCAGGTTATGAGGAATGATAAAGGAGGATGCCCAGTGATCTTTTTCATCAGTCCTTTAAAATCCCTACACGTGCTCAGAAAAAAATAGCTACATGAACCAAAAAAGTCTGACTTTTTTACATGTAATGACACCAATTCTGTATGGGAGTATATAAAATTGTAAACTCAGAGGGTCATCATAGTGGTTACATATGTCTAATTAAAGCAGAAAATTAACAAAAAGAGATCTGTAAATAAAGAAAATATATTAGTGGCTGTCATAGGAGAGGGGGCTGAGAGGAAGGGCAAAATGAGTGAAGGGGAGTGGGAGATCCAGGTTTCCAGTTATGGAATGAATAAGTCACGGGGATGAAAGATACAGCATTGGGAATATAGTCAACAATATTGCGTCATGATAGATGGTAACTACACAGCTACACTTGTGGTGAACACAGCATAATGTATAGAGGTGTTCAATCACTATGTTGTGCACCTGAAATTAAATTAACATTGTGTATCAATTATACTCCAAATAAACAGAAAATTGACATATTCTTAATAAGTATAATTCAATTGGAAAATTGTTTTCAAACATGTTGTCTATAAGGGAACAAATAACAAAGGAGAGCTAAGAGGGGAAGCATTCAGAAGTATTTCTCTAAGATGAGGTTGTTAAGCAAAATAAAGTGTCAGATGAAATTTGCTTAAGGAGTTAAGAGTGTTGTTGTACTGTGCTAATAATTCTGCTAAAGAAAGAATTGCAAAAGAATTTTCAGGGATGGAAAAGGAAAGTATCACCAAGATAAGGAATGAAAATGTTAAAGAAGAGACCACATATTTCAGGCGTGAGTAAAGGCACTTTGAGCAAAATTCTCAATGTAAGTATAAATGAGAAGTGAGGCCAGGACACACATTATGCTTCAAGGTCACAGTGACCAACGAGACCTATGAAAATTAAGTTTAAACTCAAAGGACCAACATGAACATGCTACAGCTGTTAGGTAGGATAGAGGGGGAGGTGGAAGGTCCTACTAAAAGCCAACAAGAATTCCATAATGGACTCACTTCATCCTGTAGAAGCATGCACCTCTGTGAGTAATGGGTACATTGGTAATTGCATGTAACAATGTATCTAAAGCCAATCAGAAGTGGAAAAGCATGATTATTGTTTTACAACAGTACAAACTGAAGGCATGAACTTCACTTGGTGAATGAAGCTTGATGCCTGGTAAGACACCAATGTACTCAGCCTATAGTACAAGATCAAGTATCTTCAATTAGAACTCAATGGTTCCCATGAATCCTACAGGAAAAAAAAAATCTATTACACAAAGATACTGACTCTCTATCCCTCAGCTTAACCTTCACTGTGATTTTGGGGGTACATTAATAGTCCTCTAGTTTTGAAAGAAAACATTCAACGATTTGAAATTAAACCAGACCAACAAACATTCTTCTATCATGAACCCACCGCTGTAAATAGAAAGTTACTCTATCAAGGAGTGAGGAAATAAAGTATGTCTTGTGCTGATTCTAATAAGTTACCAAAAATGCCTTTAAAAAAATCACATTTCAACAATTCTTCCAAACTCTCTGATGAACAGTCTACTTGGAAATATTTTCAAAAGTCCAGGCTTTGGAGTCACCCAGGCTCCCATTCAAATCCTAGCCTCTACCAATTCTGAAGCCCTCTGCAAAAAGGCACTAAGATTCTCTACCCCTACTTACTGTACGGGTGACATTCTGTACCTCACAAGAATGCTGGAAGACAAAGTCGGATGACACACAAATATAAAGCATGTAGCATGGAGTCTAGCAAGAAGGTGGCCCTCAATTAGTGGAGGTTGTTTTTGGATATGTCTTGTTGAAGAAGGTAATAAAAATGGAACTAAATAAAATGACAATGGAAACTTACTCCCTATTTCTTGGAAGTTGATCAGCAGTTCTAAGTAGAAACCATCTACCTAGAGTATATTGTTAAAACAACAACAAATGAATTGCCTGTTAAGAATCTCCACCTAGAAAAGAGGTGAGTTAAGCTGCTGTCAAAATGAACAGGTGCTCCTCAGAGGAAGCTACATGATCATAGACATTTTCCCCCTTGGCCTAGATGGCTTGAGGCAGCAGTCTAGAACAGATGTTCCTTCTTTAGCTATTGTGTAAGGTCTCTCAGAAAGGAAAGGGAGAAACAAACAAACAAAAAACCTGAACAGCTATATCTAAACAAATGTTAAGAGATCCTAGTAACACTGGTAAGAGATTACATGGGTTGGTAAAAGGTATAGTAAGGGCTCAAAATAAAAATGAGCCAGGCCTTAATTGCTTGAGAGTAAATTCTGGGGCAATTCTAAAATATAAAGATTTTTGGATAAATTATTCACAAACCAAATCACTATTAAAAATAAAAGCCGCATTTTTTTTTTTTAAATTTTGGGTAGGGATTAGGTTTCAGATTAGTCCTGTTAGTCCTATTAAATGTAATTTCCATGTTTAATAGGAATTAATAGACTTCAGCCATATACAGCATATACTGTGCAAAACTCCTTCAGGTTAGTCCCTCAGCTCCATCAATTGCTGGCAAGTCACAACCTTTCCAAGCCTCAGTTTTCTCTTCTAAAATGGGAATAAAAACTGTATGGATACCACATCTGGTTATTGTTAGGGCACCTGGCACTTAGCTAGCACTGTATATATTAGTTTTTAAAGCCTGGCACCCATTGTAGATGAGAATATTTATAACTTCACAAATTTATTTGTTATATGCCATGAATAACACTAGAGAAACCAAGGTAAGCAAGATAGACACAGGTCTTACTAGATGAAGTGAAGTCTAAGCAGAGATCAGAAAGGTGAAGATAGTAATTTAGCCAAGCAAAGTATGGACAGAATGTCCTAGGCCTAGGGAACTGTAAGTAGAATGGTTTAAACTTGAGAGAAGGGCACCCCGGGGGACTCAGCGGTTTAGCGCCACCTTCAGCCCAGGGTGTGATCCTGCAGTTCCGGGATCGAGTCCCACATCAGGCTCCCTGCATGGAGTCCCACATCAGGCTCCCTGCATGGAGCCTGCTTCTCCCTCTGCCTCTGTCTCTGCCTCTCTCTCTCTCTCTCTCTCTCTCTCTCTCTGTCTCTCTGAATAAATAAAAAATCTTAAAAAAAAAAAAAAAACTTGAGAGAAAATATTCCATGGAAAATTGCCATAGTTGAGGGGGTGAGGGACAGGTATGGAATGTGGACAGTGATTCCAACTCCTTGTATGTAATACAAAATGGACCTCCACTTTAACGGTAAGATTTGCTCATTCATGACAAAAAGTATTCCTAAATACCAGTGGATGAGTAATATATAAACGTACCTTACCAGTAATTTCTTAAAAAGGAAATATATATTTTTGCCTATTGTATTAATATGCTATTCCAGAAAAGACCTTTAACACATTAAAGTTCCACATCTGTTGCTAATATTTTCACACTGATTCAGTAAGTTAACCGAATTTTCAAAGTTGAATAGTGTAGAATTAAATAGCAACTTAAGGGATCAAGAGAATTTGAGAAACACTTGTCAAAAGTTTTCACCAATGTTGACACTGTGATCTTTTTCAACATACACTATCTAAAATTCAAGCAGTATAACCATATTTACCAGAAAGGAAGAAAGAATAAAATTTGACCTTGACAGAATCACTCTCCTCTCAGTTTTTATTTTTGCCCCCCCCCAAATTTCCTCTCCAAATTATTCATTTAAATAAAAATAATTTTAATATTTAGCCCTAATGAGTTTAATGAGTTTAATTTAGTACAATGTATGTATGTGTATGTGACAGAATCTATTTCTAGGACCCACGTGAACTCTGAAAGAGACCAAGTATAGCTGTCACTGTATTACCCTTTTCCTTTGAATGCTTTTCCATTCATACACTTTCTCCTTCTGCCCACCACCTAGTAACACAATGCTTAAATTACTCTGAGAATGCCCAAAGCCCTCTAATCCTACTAGATCTTAGGAAAATTTGCAATTAGACTTGATTCAAATGCCAATCTGAATGCCTGATAACAGTATGGCCTTGGTTTCATTAGAAAACCCTTTCTATGCCAGTGATATTATTTGTAAAATAGAACACAAGCTATAAAACATGGGAGGGAGCACTACATAGTATTTCATTGTATAGGCTTCTTGGAAGAAGCCTGTATGGGTTCAAATTCTAGTTCCACCATTTCGTAGCTAGATGACATTGAGCTAGTTATGTTCTACTTCTGTGCCACAGAAGGGTGATAAGAGTGAAAGGTGAAAAATTATTATCAGGATTGACTAAGATGGGCAGCCCCGGTGGTGCAGAGGTTTAGCGCTGCCTTCAGCCCAGGGCATGATCCTGGAGACCCTGGATCGAGTCCCACATCAGGCTCTCTGCATGGAACCTGCTTCTCTGCCTCTCTCTCTCTCTGCATCTCTATGAATAAATAAAATCTTAGAAAAAAAAAAAAGGATTGACTAAGATAACATGCATAAGGCATTTGGAAGAATATCTGGCTCACAGAACACTAAAAAATGATAGGTATTGTTAATTCATAGAGCTATCTTATACTTTTATGCATAGTTTTGTCAGGGGTCTCCAAGACCACCTTCTGGTTTGACAATTTGTTGGAAGGATCCAGAACTTAGAAAGCTCTTGTACTCATGGTTATAGTTTATTACAGTGAAAGGGGACAGATCAAAATCACCACTGATTTCTCCCAGAGGAGTTCCATTATTCTAGCAATGATGTGTGACAACACATAGGAAGTACTGCCAACCAAGGGAACTCTCCCATGCCTTGGTGTCAAGAGTTTTTTTATCAAGAAGGTCAGTGGACCTTCCACATGGACAACCTTAGCTACTCAGCCTCTAGCCTCCTTTGGAGGAGAAACTGAACAGAGGGGTCCAGTGCTTCAGGTGAGCAAGAACAGGTGCTCATCATAAATCACATTTCTAGCAAAAAGCTATCTGTAGTTTGGTCCAAGTCCCCAGGCATACGAAAATATCCTTATGAGACAAGATATTCCAAGGGCTTACAGGTGATCTGCCAAGAGCCAGTAGAAGGTGAGGACTTTCTTTGATATATGCAGGGTTAGAATACCTCAAGCCTATTAAATTAATCCTTCACTGCACACTACTTTATTAAGCAACTGTGATAAATACTTTATATTACCTGGCTTAATAAATACTTTTATGAGAGAGGAATTAATATTTCTATTTATAAATATGGAAACTGAGGCTCAGGAAGGTTACATCAGTTCACAGTCACATAACTAGTATGGAGTCCAAACTTAGCTCTCTCAGACTGCAAGGCCTTTGCTACTCCACTAGGCCACGTTGCCTCGTAACATATAAAAGTTAAATAAATTGTACAATATATCACACATATAGGCACATAGTAAATATATTTATCAATCAAATCCACTTCTTCAACTTCTGGTAGTGAAAAATTAAAGAATCATTTTGAACTTTCAGAGGGAAAAAACTAAAGCTATAAGCCAAGTGTGTATTTATTGTAGATTAGTTTTCCTTTAAAATACTGAGTTTTATTAAAGGACTATCTCATTATAACCAAATGATTATAACCAAGCCCAATAAATTCAGCAATAAATTTTTCCTGATAGTAAAAAAGAGCCACTTCTTTAAAATTCAAGTTTTCTTTACCCTTCGAAACTTTTAAGCCCCACAAACATCTGCTGAGATAGAGAAATGATTTACCCATCTATTTACAATAATATAATTTTTTGTTGCAGAAATGTATCACTAGTTTCCCCAGGGAGGCAACAATGCTTTCTTGCTTTAATATGTGTGTGGCTTTTTTTCCCCTCATCTAATCAGCTAATACTTTTCAAAAGATCTTTTTAATGCCTAAATGAAAGGATTCCACATCAAAGACCTGACCTCCCTATTAAAGTATCTAAAGGAAACCCTAGGAATGTAAAATCCATTCAAAGGCAAATCGCAGGTAGCTTATTGTACAACGCATTAAGAAAAGAAAAGGAAAGGAAAAAAACTCTTCATAAAAGCTTCATGGAATTTGGTAAAATTACACCACAAAAATACATATTGATCTTAAGTATAAAGAAACAAATTCATAGCCAAAAACATATTACAAAAGTGCTCTATAATTGGCCAGGAGGGGAATCTTTATGAAAAACTTCAGAATTTGTCACATTTTCAATCAAAATTTCCAATTACAGCTTAATGTTGGGAAGACCAACAAGAGAATAAACCACATAGTTTTCAATAGTATTAAAATCTGAAATTTTTAAAACTAATTTTCAACATCAAGAAAGGTAGGTTTTACTGCAGACAAGAAGAATGGAATAAAGTAATGAAATTAAAATGATCATCGATGAGATAGTATAGACACAAATACTTTAAAAAAAAACAAATTAAAATTTTTAACATACCATGAATGTGGTTCTGAAATTATTCAAGTCATTAAAAAAGTCTTCCACGGACATCTTCTTCACATCAATGGCATAGTATCCCATCACACTCTGGTATAACTTCTCCATATTTTCATGTAACTTTAGAAGTTTCTCATATTGTTCTTTTGCACTGATAACAAAGCTGTATGTTACAGTTAAGGGATTCTGAAGTTTACAAAGTGATGTTTTAGAAGAAAATAAATAAATAAACCCTGTGAGTCCAATGTTTGAATTGTTAGGCACTGTTAAACATTTCTCAAATGCCAAAATTACCGGTTTCACTGCTCTTATAATTCAATCTATCCTATACAGCAGTGAAATCTTAAATTCAATCTCTTAACTTTGTCCAAATTATCAGAAAAGTTGAATATTTATTTAATATTTTTCTTTTACAATTTGAGTTCAAGGAAATTCTACTTCCAACTTGCCTGTTATCCAGATCACGCAACACAATTTAAATTAGAGCTCAGTAGTTGAAATTGAGGAATTCCAATGATACTGAAATCAACTACATGGGTGCTGACCATAGAGGTGAAATTGGACAACTGGGGTCAATTTGAGGTTCCTGCATCTAGTGGTAGTGGCTATGGGCAAATGCCTCGATCTCTGTGTGCTATAATTTCCTCATTTGTAATATGGAATACCACTCATTTTACAGGGCTGTTGTGAGGACTACAGGAATTAAAAAGGCAAAGTTCTTAGAGAAATAAATAGAATTTAGTAATGAATGTGAATACTTAGTATTTTTATTGCCCACTTGCTCATTTTAAGTTTTAAATTTCTAAAGTTATTAAAAAACAAATTAAGAGTTACATTAAAAACTTCAAATATTATGTAACTTCATGTTTTAACTCTCCTTTGGAAAAGTGGTTACATACCTTACTCTATGCATTGCTTGATTTACAACTATGATCTGGTACAAACACGTGCACATACAGAAATGCTCTTCTCTCATTCTTATTAATGACAACACAGTTCAAAACACACTGATTTTCAGAAGACTAACAGTGTGAATGTAGTGACGGCATTAGAAAACAATTTTTAAACAAACCATAGAATTTCCTTTGTGGTGTGACAAATTGCTAATGCAGTTAGATATACTATACCTCATTTTGAAAAGATGACTCTGTAAAGAGTATCATTCATAATCCTCTATGGCTCCTTTAAACTGGGACATTTAAAAGAAATGGAACATACAGAATTAAGCTTATCGAAGCCATCTTATTGTCTTGAATGTAAAAAAATATATTAGTGTGACTTTTTTTTTTTAAAGTTAGATATAATAGATTCAGACTGAGAAAAGGAAACCAAACATGGAATGTTTATAACCTAAAGGAAAGGTTTTCCACAATTTCAAAAGATAGGGCTTCTCTAATCAGAGTATTCCTCAGTGGAAGATAAAATAAGGAAACTGATTGGGGCCCTTCATTTTGAGAAAGAAAGAAGTAGCACTGCTGCCAGATGGGTGGTGACATCCAAGGAGCATGGAAAATTTCTAATAATTAGAACCCAACTTCTCCAAAAGGAAAGACATCTCAGGCAATCACAGCTGACTTGTATCTATGTCTAGTCAGTCTACAGATTACCTATTTGCCCTTCTAGGCTGGTTCTTTCTTTCTCCTCCTTTTCCCCCCACCCTCATACTACGTTATTTTATATATAGTATTTTAGGAAAAAAAGAATAAACTAGAATGTAGGAAGTCTGGATTCTAACGCAAGAGTTGATACTTTTTAACAACCTTTAAGAAAAATCTATAGATCATTCTGTGGCTCAGTTTATAATCATCTGAATAGCAAAATGCCTCCTTACATTTTTTAGAATCTAGATCATAAGAGTAGCAGTGGTTGATGAATTTAAGTGTGGTATCACTTTTTAATACTTGGTTAAATAGCAACAGATTTTGTATAATTACTCAAATCACAAAATCACAAGAAATTTTAACAATACAGTCACACGTGACAGATTTCCAATCACTCTGTCTTATGAAATATCCATATTCATGAAATATTATAAAGTGAATTTATGTAAATTTAAAAATCACATTTGAAACGCACTCAGGAACTAACATTAAATGGACCATATGGTGATTCATTTGTAATGTGAAATAATCATTCCTTCATTTATATAGTAAGGTCAGAAATCAATATTGGTTTCTTTATTCAATCTATTAACTCTCACCTAAAATCATTTGTGTCTCAGATACAGACTATCGCCATATGGATTATTTATACATCCTTAACTCTTGCTTAAAAGAGAAACTGTTTTCTATCTTATCATTCAAAGCTTCCTTCAATTCTTCCCTTTCCACAAAGCCGCCTCTCATCTCTTCAGCTATGTTCATTACACTGAACACACAGCATTGGTAATCCATTGTACTCTGCTGGAACACAGCTGAGTTTTCTCTTCTAGTTCAATTCCCTACTTGTCCTTTGTTCTTGCCACATTTCTGGAGGATGGTCACCTCTGATTGTCAGCCCTGTCTGTGGATGCTATGTTCCATCCTCTCTGCTGCATTAAGTCTACTCATCTGCCACCACATTGGTGCCAATTATTCATTTTCCCCTAGTGTGTCATCATTCCTAAACTTTGGTGGCATAGGTAACAGGCCTTCTCAAAAGTGCGATGAAAGCCATGGAACTTCCACTGAAAATACTTCACATCTACGCGTTCACACACATACAATTTGGTTGTAATGCTAAGGGCTAATTGTGTCCCTGAAAATTAGGTGTACTGGACAACACACCAAGTGTACTACTTTAAGGGGGGTTTCTAATTGTATGGCCCTAAAGTTACTCCTTTTCTTTCCCCTCCTTGTGTGTTAATGTTTTGCATTTTAATAATAGGCACTTTACAAATACTAGTAATTTTATCCTCATACCTGGGAATATGCCCATTCTCAAGAATCAATTTGGTCAACAGGTTAAAATAAAACTGTAAGTATTATCCAATAACACTTTTTAAGATTTTCAGGTAGTAATCACAAGTTAGTGAAACTTCAGAAATATGCCTGAACATTTTTTTTTTTTTTTTTGAGAAACACAGAAAGAGAGAGAGAGAGAGAGAGAGAGAGAGAGAGAGAGAAGGTGCATATGGGCAGGGCAGAGGGAGAGAGAGAAGTTTTTTTTTTTTTTAAGATCTATTTATTTATTTGAGGAGAGGGGCAAAGGCAGAGGGAGAGGGACAGAGGAACTCAAGCAGACTCCCCATTGAGTGTGGAGCTGTTCCAGGGCTCCATCTCACAACCCTGAGGATCAGATCAGAACTGAAATCAAGAGTCGGGTACTTAACCCACTACTCCACCCAGGTGCCACCCTGATCATCTTTTCTTTTTTAAAGATTTTATTTATTTGACAGAGAGAACACAAGCCAGGGGGAGAGGCAAGCAGAGGCAGAGGGAGACGCAGACTCCCCACTGAGCAGGGAGTCTGATGCAGGACTCCATCCCAGGACCCTGGGATCATGATCTGAGCCAAAGGCAGAAGCTTAAATGACTGAGGCACCAAGGCGCCCCCGCCCGCGAGCATTCTTAATCAAAGTACAGTTCTATGTAAACAGGAAAAAGATGTGATGAGAAAGAAAGCCAAGAGCCAAAACCATGGAAATGACATGGTCTGTTTTAACATCTAGAGTGCTTTATAAGTTAATTTTCTTATCATTGCTATCTCTGAAACAATTTGCTTCCAAAGGAATGAAGTGGAGCTTTGAATAACTGGAATTACCCACAAGAATGGGTAAAATTGTGATTGAACAGAAACAATTTGGGAAATAGTCAAATTAATTTTCGGTTTAAAATGATTGTCTGATAGGCCAGAATAAATGGTTACATTAACGAGGCACACTACATCATTACTGATGGGAGATGGTGAAACCTCCCAGCACAAACGCAGTCTACATTTAGTCTCATGTCCCGCCCTCATTATAGTGCTTCCCCCAAGAAAGATATCCATTACTTCCATTAACACATCTTACAAGGACCAGCTTCAATCAGTCCTATATGTCTAATACCTTTTATAGATCATCTTAAGTACTCAGGATCCAGCCAGCCATTTGATAAGTATTCACTAAGCTCCACTGCATTCTACTCTTCTGGCCAATAGAGAAAACACTAGTTAACGAGGTAGTCAGAATCCCTGATGTCATAAAACACATGTTCTGGAGTGTGATGACAGAGGATAAAGAAGTCAATGCATGAGATGTTCAGAGAGTTGAGAAGTAGGATGATGAAAATAAAAGTGTGTGATATTATAGAGACTAAGAGACGCCAGTTTACGTTGGGTTGTCAGGGAAGTCCCGACTAAGGTGACATTACTAGGAACAACCAGGGTGTAACTATGAAGAGCGATGAGCGCCATGTGGTATAGTACCTTCTGTAAGCACTGTGAGATCTCAGGGGAGGAAAAGATCATTACCAATTTGGATGAGAACCAGGATATTTTGTTTTTTTTTTTTTTAATTTTTTTCAATTTTTATTTATTTATGATAGTCACAGAGAGAGAGAGAGAGAGAGAGGCAGAGACACAGGCAGAGGGAGAAGCGGGCTCCATGCACCGGCAGCCCGACGTGGGATTCGATCCCGGGTCTCCAGGATCGCGCCCTGGGCCAAAGGCAGGCGCTAAACTGCTGCACCACCCAGGGATCCCCGAGAACCAGGATATTTTAACCAGAGTTTTAAAAGTTTGTTAAGAATGTAAAGGGAAAGGGCACCTAGGTGCCTCAGTCTGTTAAGCATCTACCTTTGGCTCAGGTCGTGATCCGGAGTCCTGGGATCAAGCCTCAAGTGTTGGGCTCCTTGCTCAGTGGGGAGCCTGCTTCTCTTCCCTCTGCTGCTCCCCCTACTTGTGCTGTCAAATAAATAAAATCTTAAAAAAAAAAAAAGAATGTAAATGGAAGACAACGAAAGAAGGAAGAAAAAGAGAGAGAAGGGTAATTCAAAAGAAAAATCTGCTAATACAAATCATCCAATTACCCAAACTTGCACTCTTACAAATGTACATGTATTATACAGTTTATGTTCCACAGATCCCATTCCTCTATTTTACTAACCACTGTTTAATTAAATAGAAACGTACTGAATTCCTTTACCTAAAAGATGCTGTGTTTTACACAGTGTGGAATATAGATATATGACCCAAGTCTTTCAAGGAATTTATTGGAATAGTTTTAGCATCTATGTAATAATTCCAAAAATGTCTAAAACATTGCAATATACTAGAACAAGAAAAAAATATGAAAATAAAGTAGGACTGCAATGAAGAAATGTAAAGATTATAACATGGAAAAAGCCAAGGTATTGTAACATAAGTTGTGACAAATAGAAAAATATATAAATGTTTGGCAGAATGACTTTTTTCTAAGAAACTCAGGAGATGGGGTAGGAAGACAAGAAAAGGCAAATCCTGCACAAGGAGGACTTCAAAGGCAACAATCTAGGATCTATTTATTAGTTTCCTTAAAATGAATATTCTAGAATCTAAAGTTCAGAAGAAACGAACAGGTACCACATGACACAAATCCTGGCATTTTCCTAATTTTCTCACGTTTAGGAGCTAAGTATGTACATTTCACATGTAATAGTTTGCATATACCAATATCGGTGGCCCTGCTTCGAATTCGTGTCACACATTTTTCAAGCAAATATTTACAGTGGAAATAGTCAACTCCAATTATATTTCTGACCCTGGCTTAACAATTGGAAAATAACATAATTATTACTAAAAAGTTAATGTGATATATATGAAATAATTGTATATGCATTTTAAAGGATGAACTAAATTCATCTTTTTATACTCAGTAGTGTATGTAAATAAAAAGCATGCACTGGAAGAGTAAAATTACAATATGGTATAATTGAATGCTAATAGTGAAATTTCAGATAACAAAGTTCTATTGTTATAATTGGAAACAATTCAATTAACGGATTATTTACATTACTAAATTATGATTGTTTAAATTTCTACTTGTAAAAATGCATCCCTAACAACTTAGATAATATCAATTCTTTCAGAACTGGTTGACGAACCAAACCACTTGACATGTGTTTCAAATAATAAGCACTAAAACTTAAAACGTAAACAAAGTTCCAGCATTAATAACCCACATTTAGTTAAATAATTTTTATTCATTGTGCATTTTAGTTTCCAAATTCTTTCACTTTCTAAGATCTGATAAGAAGCTCACAATTTGCCATGTTAATAAGATCTATATAAACCCATTTAATATTCCAAATGTGACTTGTTGTCAGTCCTAATTAAAGTAAACAAAGCTTTGCAATGAATGAATTTAATTACTTCGAAACTAGTATGTCTAACCAAGATGAAAAGCAAACGAGTGCAATCTAATCTCAGCAAAGAATATTTATGATTATAAGCTTTGTCAATAGCAAAGTGCACCAACTGTTCATATATCTGACTTCCAAGAGATACATGAATGCTAATCAGTTCATTAGAGGCTTCTAGGTTGTGATATTTAGCGACAGGATGTAGTAGCTTTCTTGTCCATGGAGTATAATTGTACTCTGAATGAAAAATTGTTTCCAACAAAGCCTCATCCTTCCTGATTCTGATTTCCTGCTGGTTGCTTTTTATGAGCTGCATACCTTTCAAGAAACCGACATCATTCAGCTTCTTGTGTCATATGAATACAAGTATGGATAGGTCCTGGGATCGTCTGCTGAGCAGGATTCTATCACCTTCTCTCTAAGCTCAGGAATTTATCTTAGGTTATAGGTTCCAGAAACCTGAGCCTCCTAATTAGTACGCTCACAGTGTATTGCCAGAAACTGTATGCCAAGTAAACCCTTTTCTAAAATGCATTCTCTCTATAGGGAATGATGAAAGTACTTCAATTAATAGTGCTTAATGATTAAAATAAACTGTCACATATGAATATTTTAAAATGATAAAATGATTGAGGGGGAAAAAAGCTAAGAATGATGAAGCTAATGTAACTCTGCAATAACAAATTTAGTTTTAAAAAGCATACTTCACCACATGAGTAGGTGCTGAGAAAGTATTTTTTTGATGAGTAAATACAGACTTTACTTTTAGTTAAAAAAAACAAAAACAAAAAAACACCTTCTCAAACATAGTAATAAGGGTGCCCTGCCTAATAAAAGAAGAAACTGAATGGGTAGGAAAGATATGAAAGGAAATAAACACATTAGCCTGAATTGATTGTTGCTTGAGTACATTTTTATGGTATTTCCCAAAAGAGACAGTAAAGAAAGCTAAAAATTGAGCTAATTCACAATTAAGCTGAAAGCATATACAATAAAATCTATGACAAACCAAATAATAATTTTGTGATTTGCTAAAATCTCAGGGGAACAGATATGAAAAGAGGAAAAATAGTTATTTTATTTCAAGTCTCACAGTTTAAAATATTAGGAGTGTCTATTTATAAGAGCTCATTGGAAGTGGGTTATCCTTTCATATAAAATTCTGAGGTCCATATGAGATTTTAATAATGCATAGTAGTGATACTTTATTATAACACAAAAGATATCAGTCTCTAATCTCACAGAATGGTTTGCAAAGCAACTCAACATTCATTTCAGGAAATTAAAAAAAAGTTTATTACTTCAATTACTCAATAGAGATTAAGCCACAAAGTTAGTGAAACCAAAGATAATCGAATTCAAAAGAAACCTTAAATTAGGCAGGACTCAAGTCTCATTTATATATAAATACACACACACAGGGATTTTATTTTGGGTTTGGAGAAGACCTACACAAGTGGTGATCATGACAAATTCCATTTTAATTTTGGAACCATGCAGTATTTCTAAAGGAAATATTAAAGTTTCTGGAATATGAGATAATTTTTATACCAACCCTTGAAATTAGGCTGACGAGTCATACCAGTTTATAAAATGTTTGTTTCCTTCTTGAAATATTTCAAAAGGATCTAAATCACATCATGATGTTAGATTCAAACTGAGTTTTCATGTCCTTTCAATTTACCATGAACATCAGAAGGATACAAAGCAAATGGAAGGGAAGAGAGGAGAGAAAATATCCAAATTGATACCAAAAAAAAAAAAAAAAAAGGAATTGAAAGCAGAATACATTTCTGTATTATTCATGATAGGTAAACACACTGATAAATTTTCCTGCAAGAAGGCAAAAGTTAAACTGTTATTTGGCACTACAGAATAACCACTGGTTATGCAATTATACCTACAACATTAAATAAATTGTAACTCTAGTTGACTAGTGACTTAAGTTATTTAGATATCAGAAGGATATGGACATCTTTGTCACAAACTTATCATGCAAGTCCTCAGGAGGGGGAAAGGTTTCCAAATCTTTCTCAAGCTGTTGAAGCTGCCTTCCCATCTGCTTCAAATTCTTTTCCAGCGTTTCTACAGAGACTAAAAGAGAGTATATTAAATGCCTTGAAAGGACAAAATTATAATATATAAAAGGTAAAACACTCTAGGAACAAAATATTTGTGAAAAATCTTACAATAATAAAGTAAGAAAATTCCACTAAACACAAAATAAATGTCACTAATTTGTTTTTAAACCTTTAGATTTTCAAATGCAAAAATAAAGGAAATTTCATATTTTAACAAATGTAAGATGAAATTTAGGAAATGCTCACACAAACCACACTTAATAAAGTTTTGTATAAAATTAGGCCCCTTGACCTCCATAAACATTACAAAATAATCAGTATATTCAGAAAAAGAGGGGTGAATACAGACCTTTAAACATTAAACTCATTTCAATATAATTTTAATATTTTTCAAATCTTGATCTCAAGAAGAAACAATGAGCATGTGGAAAAGATAGGGGGAAAAGAATGCTCTCTTGTCCAAGCTAATCTGCGACAGGAATGAAAAGGTATCAGAAGCTACTTGAGCAACATGTGTAACAAATGTCACATTTGCTTTACTGGTACCCTGAGCACAATCTGTGTTTATTATCTAACACCAATTTCCCTTCTTTGACTCCAAGTTGCTCTCACAGTGCACATGAAAGAGCAAATGGTAAAACAGGGCACTAAGGCACAATCTGAACGTATTGGTCACCCAGCAGGATGTTTAAGACTCACTGCCTAAAATCTATGTGTAATTTGAAATGACATGAAGAAAAAAAAATTGACACTATATAAAGATATAGTGACCCAAATCAAATTTTGGGGTTCAGATTGAATTTTAATTAAAATTTTTTTCTTTTACTTCCCGTTACTGTGAACGATATGAAATAATGTTTAAAATACATATAATAATTCTGACCATGCTACCATTTTTAGGCTTCCAATTAATCCTGAGGACTGGATATAAGTCAGATTTCATTTGTAAGAACGAGAATATCTTTGAAAGCAACCTAAATGCCCAACGAAATGGGACTGAGTTAAAAAAAATATATGTTTATAGTCTTGGTTCAATAAAATGGAATTAGAAGGGAAGCATGAAAAACAATGTTGCATAAGAACACAGAGTTTTGTTTTTTAAACTAGCTGTATGCAAAATAACATTTGCTATTCTAACATATTAATAGGTGATAATAAAACCTTGACATATTTGGTTATAAAATCAATTACAGGCTACTTTACAGATACATTTTTTGATTTTTTTTTTTTTTTAATTCATTTGCGGGGGGGCAGGTAGAAGAGAGAGAGGGCGGGAGGGAGAGTGTGCATGAGTAGAGGGAGGGGCAGAGGGAAAGGGAAAGGCAGACTCCACACTCAGCAGGGAGCAGGATCTCATTCCCCTGGGATAATGACCTGAGCTAAAATCAACAGTCAGACGTCTAACCGACTGAGCCACCCAGGCATCAATGCCCCATGAGGCCAGTGAATGAATGAACTCTTCAAAGAACCTAGTAGCTGTTTGTGCCCAAGTGATGCTACTTTAGCCTTTGGCTCCTGCTGTAGTGAAGCCTTTCTGAAGTTATACGGGTGCATATTTTCTCATTAGCTTTTTGCTGCTCATGTTTCCCCATTCTGTCAGCCTTAAGTTTAAGACAATGACGCAGATAAAAGAGTACATAAAATATTTCTATCATGGCAGCGTTTAGTGCATTAAGTAATTCAATCTATTTAACTCAAGTGCCCAAATCTTGCTGTACGTGCTTCATGATGGAAACACATGGTTCCTATGTTCTTCCAATGTCCTATGGTTCTTCCAATTTTATATGTTTGTCAATTATTCACAACCAAGACATCTATTTAATTAGGCCTGGGGTGTTTCATTTACTCTTCTCGTTTTCAATTTTTTTTTTTTTTTTTTGCTTCTTTTTAAGTTCTCTATCTGCACTACAAGAAGATTCCTTTTGCTCTGCTAGTCTATTTGATCTCGTATCTAATATTTCGTTAGCATTTCCTCTATCATTTCTCAAGAAATCTTACAGTTGGCTCAGTCACTTTTATACTTCCTTAAACTAGGAAACTTCTCATTAAATAAATAAAAGTTCAAAAACACATAAAATCATTTTGAGTAAATATGTGCTCAGAACAGTTTATAAGCTGGACAGCTTTACTTTATGCTATAAATCAGGTTCAAAAAAAAAACCCATTAGTAGTCTAATATTAGTAGTGACAGTTGTAGTGGTAGTGGTAGTGGTAGGGATAAAAGTAGCAGTGGCTAAAATGTACGGAGTGTCCTGAGGTCCTGTCTTAAGCATTTTCCATTAATTTTTAGAATCCTCACAAGATAATCACAAAAATAGATATTGCTATTATCCCATTTTACAGATAACAAAACTAGAGTTCAGTAAGGAAAAGTCAAACAACTAAAAGAAGTAACGTCAGAATTTGAACTCAGGCAATTCCATTCCAGACTTCATTTTTAACAATTTTGCTCTACAGAGATTTTATTTTTACAACTGCCACCTATCTGTTGGTAACAATATTTACGTACAGATGTGGCTTTCACACAATGACTGTCTTTTTGTATAATCTTGCCTGGTGCAGTCACAAGTAATCCACATATGGCCAAACCCAGGGGACTAGATGTAAGCATTCTGGACGGATGGCTGGGTGGCAGATAGATATGCTACCATATTTTTTAAGTGAACATTTCAACTTAATGTGTTAATACACCATGGAACAAAACCACATGCTTAAAATACTATGTTTTCATGTACTAACCCAATTTATTATACATACACATCGTATTTGGGAAATACCTAAAGAAACAACGAATAAAAGTCTAGGGGACTCCAATGTAACAAAAAACACAAGGCAAACACTGGGAGGGAATATAGTTGGATTCTTTTTTTTTTTTTTTTTCCTGACACCTAAAACATCATTCCAGCAGCTATCAGTTCTCCGATTCTCTGAAACCATTTGGGTCATCTTCCAGTTAAATTCTGACACTAACTACCTCTAATTAATGCAGACTCCAGGAGTTTAAGGCCTTTGCCTCATGAGACCGTCCTCACTTCAGAAGCTAATCACAAGACCCAGGGACCACCCATAACCCACACTTCTGACTAACTGGCTATAGATTCAGGGGTTTCAATGCCCCTCTCCCCACTTATTTTCCACAATTTGATGTTTTACAGAACTCAAGAAAGCACTATACCTGCTATTACAGTTTTTTTTTTTTTTTTAAGATTTTATTTATTTATCCACGAGAGACACACACAGAGAGAGGCAGAGACACTGGCAGAGAGAGAAGCAGGCTCCATGCAGGGAGCCCGATGTGGCACTCGATCAGTGACTCTGGGATCATGCCCTGAGCCAAAGGCAGACACTCAACCGCTGAGCCACCCAGGCATCCCTGCTATTACAGTTTTATTATAAAGGATCCAATTCAGGAACAGCCATAGGGAAGCTATGCATAAAACAAATGGGGGTGGGGAGGTAGTATAGTTTCCATGGTTTCTATGGGTATACCCTAGCACCTCAATGTGTTCTCCAAAGAGAAGCTTCTTCAGCCTAATTGTTTCAGAGTTACTGAAACTTCATGTGACAGGCATGACTGATCAAATAAATAAACATTCGTTGGTGACTCAACTCTATCTCCAGCCCCTTTCCCCAATCTGGATGTCAGGGGGTAGGTGATAATTCTAACCCTCCAATCACATGTTGTTGCCTCTGGGGACCAGGCCCTTACCCTGGAGCTATCTAGGGTCCTCCCCGCCCCTCATTTGCCTGGGTCATCTCATTAGCATACAAAATACACTTTTATCACTTCAGAAATTCCAAAGGTTTTACAAGCTCTATACCAGGAACCTGGAAAATGACCAAGTACATATTTTTAAATATGCCACATGGATATACAGAAGTACATGTCTGGAAAGAAGGCAAAATTCCAGTACCTGTGAGGAGGTGTAAAACAAGTACATTTTTGATTCATGAGCTGTGTTGCTCAGAGGGGTCTAACAGCCTGGGCTGCCCCCTGAAGAGCCAAATGCTTGTAATTGAACACAGAGCCATCCCCGTGAGTGATGAGCACTTCCCAGGGTGATGAGAGAAAGGTTTAAGAAAAAAACACATATGAAATTATCCTGTGAGCCTTTTCTAACTCTTTGTTACCCAGTGGGTCAGAAACTATCCTCTACTATCATTAGGATTTGAAGCAATTTCTCACTGGTTTAGTTTCCGCATCAGTGAAATGGGAAAAATCCTACCTCCTACTTTTACTTCATGGGCATTTCATAAAAGATCAAATGCTGTAACGTACGATGAGGAGGATATTTTTTTAAGAGAGTACATGATGAAGTGTGATTCTTAGCACTCAATAAGAAATGAAAAGTTTAAAGGCTGAAATAAGTAATGGTAGACTCAAAGACAAAGTAAAAAGAATCATCACCATCATCATCAGGCCAGGAACAGTGTTGTGGAAGTCAGTCTAAAAAGAAAAGTTGCTAATTTCAAGAATAAAATATTAAGACCATTTGGGGTATATTCAAACATTTCATGTTGATGCTATAAAGAGTAAGCAGGTAGTCTTCAAAAACGCTTCTTGCAGCTACTCTACAAATCCCACTAAGCCATTATTTATGCTTCATCATCGGTCTCTGGTTATAGTATTTGTACATTATGCTTAAGAGGATTTAAGTGTTAAGTGACCAACTTTCACTGGTTTTTAAAATAAGAACCAAAGCACACTTGGAAGAGAGAAGGTATGTGAGCAAATTCTAGGCTAACCATGCCTGGGCCAACCAATGGGTAAAACCAAAGAATACAGAGGAATTTCATTGGTGTCTTTCTTTTTCAGCAATTCTATTTCCACAGATAATTCCTTTATACATCTTCAAACATAATTTTAATAACACTGTTTGTAAGTGTCAAGTTCTTTGAAGCCAGTGATTATATGCATTTTTTGTTTTTAAAATCTCAACTACAGCAAAGTTTTAAATTGTACACTCTCAAGGAAGTGTTAATTTACTGGTATCTTTGTATGTGACCTGTATGAATTTTATCTTTCCACGTTGTCACATTCCTTGACCAAGAAATTAATCTTATTTTTTTCATTCCTTTCCATTATTTGGAAGTAACAAAACATAGCTAGCATCAAATGAAATAGATTAGATTATTTTAAGGGCAATTTTCACTTTTGTGTTTTCCTCAGTTAATATTCAGTCGGATGGGAAGTCTCTCTGTCACCTCAGATGCTAGGTATGTCTGCCCCCAGGCAACTGTCCATCTGTAATTTCCACATCCCGGTGGGCAACAGAACCCTGAATTGTGTTTCCTGTGGTAGAAAATTGCTAGCTTTTACTCTTCCCTCTCCTTGCAGCCCTCAGATCCAATCACAACATCACAGCCATTTTACTTGGCAAACAGTTCTTAATTTCTTGCCTGCTACTTAAGTTCTTGCTCACTGGAGCACCATTCAAGTCATCAGGATCCTAATCTCTTCTCTGATCTCTGGTCTCCTTTTTTTTCTTCAGTGCCTCCTCCACACTGTAGAGGAGTTTTCAGACAAACACTAATTTAAAGATGCCCTTTCTCTGCTAAAAGCCAGCTAGGAAACCACTCTCATGACAACGTTGGAGCTCCACCCACAATCTGGCTTGACTATTTCGCATTCTGCTACACTTTATTCTCAGAGCAACATCTTCCTCCTAGTTCCCTCTCCCCACTCCTTTTCACACACTCTGTAGGTACTGACGCTGGAAAAAATACGTCTATGTGCCTTGTCCAATATACCCCTCCATCACTCCTACTCATACATGATAACAAGAGTCAAAATCTCTGGCTAGCCCCCTAGTGAGGTGCCTTCCCCACTCATCACACCTGGTAATCATCTCTATCTTTGCAATGACTATACTCCATTACTTTTATCTTTGTGTGTTGTCTTCCTCTCCCAAATGACTAGGAATTCCTCGAGGGAAGATACCATATTTTATTTATTTTTGTATCTTCAGTTACATAACATACTGCAGACACTCAAATATTTGCTGAAGGAATGGATTTTGGATTTAGCTTTAACCTCTTGAGGTTAATAGAGTACATATCTAAAATCTTAAAATTCAACACACAGATTTGTCTTCAAGTGCCTTGCCATTACGATAATTATGCATTAGAGGTGTTAAGTATAAAAGTTAAAAGTCACAAGCATAAATATTTAACTTTAAAGTAATCATGAATATAGGCTTTCTGTAACGCGATGGCCTCCACCACCATCTACTAAGATTTTAAGAAAGAGAGTAGAAAGTACATACATTTAAGTAATTTTTGCAATTAAGTAACAATCCTCTGTGGCTATCTCCTGAAGGTGCTGGCTATTATTTTATAACAAGCTTACTAAGAAGTGTCATATTCATCCTTATATATCATGGAACAGTCTAGGGAAATTGATTTAAAGGATGCTTCCGTAACAACATTACCTTAAAACAATTCAGACACGCAACCTAAATGAACTTTCCTGTGCTCACAAACACAGTTGTTTTGCAAGGGCAACAAACTAGGCATTATAGCATTTCAGGCTTCCAACCAAATAAAGGTATTTTATAGAACTCTAAGAACGTTTTATAAATGCAAGTTTAAAGAAAACAGCAAAGTAGATGGACAAAATGGAGAAGACCTCAGCAGCATTTTAAAAACCTCAACATCAAGTAGGTTTATAACAAAATCTAAGTCCTAGAAGAGCATTATGAAACCCATTATTATTTTGAAAAAGTATAGAACTGAAGCAAGAGGACAGAAAAGCACAAGCTCAAAATGAATTGCAGGTTGGTTCATAACAGGCAAAGGTAAATTGAAAGAAGTAGTGGGAAACGAGGGGCCAGTTGTCCTCACCAAGCACTGGTTTTCCTCTGCTCAGCTTTTCTGCCATTCCATTGTTCTAATTCTTAATGGGACCCCTTATATTAAATAAATTGTCCTAACTTGCATTCCCTAATTAACTGTATTATATGCAATGAGAGTTTTTATTTTTTAAATAATGTGGTTATTATTTTTTTTTTAATACATCATGCTGCAAAGGAATAGCCTACATCTGCTATGGCACCTGGAAGGAGGTAAGGTGGGAGACAAGCAGAGTAAGGGTAACGCAGCCCAGTGGAAGGTCTCCCTCAGGTCAGTTCAGCCTTGCCTTCTACAGCCTTGTCCTCTACAACTATGAAGAGGGTGTTAAGGTAAATCAGCTTTTTAGAAACCAGTAGCAGTGGTACATACAAACCTAGTTAACACACTACGTTTACCTCTAAGAATCTGAAAATTCCTTCTCCAAATAAGATGTTCAAGTACACTGTAAATATTACACAAAAGAGGTCCATCACAGAGAACTTTGTCACAATATTCAAAATGTCCCCTCAGGATAATGGTTTTGTGTGCATGCGTGTGGGAGATGTCACCACTTTTACTGTGGCCCATGGTTAAATATTAAGTACAGACTGGATGTTGTGCAAATTATAAGACAAATTTTCACATATGAGGGACCACACAGACTAACAAATCCTGGACTGCATATCTCTAGACCTGAAGAATTGCAAATTTTTTTTTCCTGCCAGTATCTTTCCCCTAAACTCCAACTGTCTGTTAAATATCTTTCCTTAATATTTCATAGGCATCTTAAACTCACATTTTCAGATTGGAACATATCTTCCTCCTTGAATCTGCTTCTACATCTCAGTAAATGATTGGTGTTGTGACTCCTATTTCTCTCATACCCAACACGCCCACTACTATTGGTTCTACCTTCAAAACGAGAATACTTGCCACCACTGTTGCTATCTCCTTCTGGCCTTAGCCAACATGCCTTCTTCCCTGGATGATTATTACAGCATCTGAGTGGTTTCACTGCTTCTGCCCTTGTACTTCTGTATTTTTTCCCCAGCACAGCAGTCAGAACAATCCTTTAAAAATAAACGTCAGATGCAAGTCTTCTACTCGAAAGCTTTCTAATGGGCATCCCATCTCAGAGTAAAGTCAAAATCTGTATAATAGTGAATCTGTCCTATAGAACCTGCTACTACTTTTCTGACCTTATCTCCTCACCTGCCCTCCCTCCCTCTGTTCCAGTCTCACTTCTATATCCTGGGACTTAAACATTGCTCTTCTCTCTGCCTAGAGTGCTTCTCTCAGACACCCAAATTGCATCGCCTCCTCCCTCACACTTTCTTCACCGTTTTTCACAAAGACCACCTTCTCTATGGGGTGTCCTCTGACCACCTGACCTTGATTGTGAAACAAAACAAAACAAAACCAAAACCCTGTCCTGGAACTCCAGAGCTAACCATCCCTCATAATATATATGGGCTTCTTCTTTTGGCATACATCCCATAAAATGTAAACTTCAAAAGGGCAGATACATTTCTTATGCCCTCATGGCTCTATACAGTATCCTAAATTGTGCCTGGACAGAAGAGGCACTCACTGTGGCTCTTAAATGGCTCTTAAAATAATGAATGAATCAATCTTCTTTAAGTTATTGTTTCTTTTTTTTTTTAACCTGTCAAAGTCAAGTCTGATCCTTACTAACACAAGTGCCGAGCACATTGTTTGTACAGTGAGAATTTAATAAACTGTTTGGAAAGATTTCTTTCCTTATGGGGTCAAAACATATCCCAAACTATTAATGAACACTAGTACTTTTTTTCCTTAAAATACATAGTTTGACAGACAGCTGCTGAGAAACTGTCCTAATAGTGATACACATGTTTACTGACAAAAGAGCCTCATTGCTGATCAATTTTAAATCTATACTTGAAGATGACCTCTGCTGAGAGCAGAGGGGAAGATTATTGAGAACATATCTTCTTTAGGTTTTTCTATGAAGGTAAATATCTTTTTCAATGTTTCTATCACATATCATTTATCTTAAGTGTTAGCTCATATTTCATATTTTCACATGGAAATGGAAAACATTTCCAAGTAACTAATTCCTTAACAATTCCAGGCTGGTAAATTTGTTTTTTTTTTTTTTTAAATAATATGCAAACACTTACAGAAAAAAATCTGCTCCAAATTGTTGAAGAGTTGCTGGACCCTAGCCACTTTTTATATAGCTTTTTAATAGTAGAAGCTCTCTTTCAAAAGAAATCTTATTATCAAAGTTCAAAACAGGAAATAAAAATAGTGACTCAGGCTGAAGGAAAATTGAACTCATTTTCCAAATTCCATTCCCTTTGCTAGTGTGCTCAACTGGTGAAAATGCATTGTGTTGCACATTAATGATCTGTACAGTTTCCTACATGTATATCAGTCTTTAATTTTTAGAAAGGTAAATAAATTTTTCAATAACATAGATCTAAGAAACTGTAAAGCTTGCATAAGTTTCAGGCAAGACACAGTTGGAATCTGTTCAAGTAACTATTGAGAATACATGTTAAAATTATGTAATTATATTATTCACAGAGACTCATGTTTATCTGCATCATTAATGATAGAATAAGCAGATGTGTCAACAAGAAATAATCACTGAAAAGTAACAGCTACAACTATAGCAAATATAGAAAATATTTATATAGTTCTTATAGTATGCGATTCAAGCTTTATAATGATCTACACATATTAACCTATAAACTCACAACAAATTTCTGAATTAAGTTCAGCTATTATCCCTATTTTACAGGTAAGAACATTGAGACCCAGTGGGGACAAGGAACTCATCCAAGGTTTTACTTCTAGCAATGGGCAGAGCTGGGGCTTGATTCCCAATCATCTAAATTGAGAGTTTGTGACTACAACAGCTTCCCCCATAATATAATACCTCCATGATCTAATAGGGATCACATTTTTATTTTGCCCACTGAAATTATTTATTGGAGTTATTGTAATTGTCACTACTTGTTAGTAAAAATTCCTTAAATTCAGAGGCATATAATGGATTTGTTTTTGTTTTTTTTTTAAGATTTTATTTATTTATTCATGAGAGACAGAGAGAGAGAGAGGCAGAGACATAGGCAGAGGGAGAAGCAGGCTCCTTACAGGAAGCCTGATGTGGGACTCAATCCCGGGATTCCAGGATCACACCCTGAGCCAAAGGCAGACTCTCAACCACTGAGCCACCCAGGTGTCCCATGGATTTGTTTTAACTGCTTTAGTATTTGCATGTAATGCATGTAACGATGAAAGAAAAGAGTATTTCATAAGCTCATCAACAATAACCCTTAAACAACCAAACATTTCACAACATAATGCTAAATGCTTTCCATATATATGTCTATCTGTGTGACTACACTTCACCATTTCATGACACTCAGATGGTGCTAATTTCCATGCAGTTATGGGAGTGAGAACAAGGATGACTAGAGGGAGTTAATCAGCCTCCCTCTCACCTCCAAATCCATGGCCACAAAGCACGTCAGCACGTGACTTATTTGGAAATAGGATCTTTGCACAAGGAAGCAGTTTAAGATCTCGAAATGAAATCACCCTGGATTTAGGGTGAGCCTTAAATCAAATGACCAGTATCTTTACAAAGAAAGGTGAGAGAGACATGGAGGAGAAGATACTACCAAGGATTGCTAGCAGCTACCAGAAGAAGCTAAGAGAGAGGCATGAGATGCCTCCTCCTTGAGAGGCTTCCAGAAAGAACTCATCCTACCAACACTTTGATTTCAGACTTCTGTGCTTCTGAATAATTAGAGAACAAATTCCTACATTTCTACTGTTTAAAGGAACCTAGCGGGTGGTAATCAGTTATGGCAGCCCAACAAAACTAACACAACTATTATTTCAAGACTTTGCAAGCTGTGTACAGCCTGGTTTCTGGGGAGCAGTTGGCAGTTTTACCTGCAGCAGCTGAGCCACCCCATGCCTCTTCAACCAGCTGGCTACCTGTCAACCTAGTGAGCAGTGACATTCAGCAGATTGCGGTGAGGGAGTTAGTTCTATCCACTGCTTAGGCTTCTTCAGAGTGTACAGATTTGTTATGTGAAGCTATCCTTCAGAAAGCTCTCATTCTGAAATTTTCTTTCATCCACCTTGTTTATAATTTTCCACTTCCTGTTACAAAACTGAGACGCAGTAAACTTAGATGGCTTTGCAGTCAGCCAGCTAAGAGAACTCTAAGACCTTGGTTGTCACTGTTGATCCTGCCCTATTACTTGACGTACTGTTACTTGATGTTAGCTAGGGCTCACGGGTGACACTGATAGAATTGTTCCAGTAGCTATTTCAAATCTGCAGCTGGCCCCAAATCTGCAAACACTGTAAACTGTTAGTTTCTTGAAAAGATTAATGCTGTATTGATGCCATTTTCAGTCTGCTAACCTCCAAAAAGATAGAGAGGGGTCTTCCTGATGTGTTTTTCTTCTTCATCATCATCTATCAGCCCCAGCAGCAGCCGATTCAGGAAATGTTCTCAGCTCAGTATCTCAAAAAGCAATCTTTAGCTGGAAGTATAGTTCCTTCACGCCTAGTGTTCTTCAATGTCAGTCTAGAGAATCCTTAATCCTTCTGGGGACTTTGGCAATGGTCTTTCTACATTCCATTATGCTGCTTTTCAAATTAGTTTATATTCGCACAGAGAAACCGTGCAATACAACCTTATGTGCAAGTCTACAATATAAACTTTAATTAATTAAGATTTCATTTATTTATTCATGACAGACACACACACACACAGAGACAGAGACATAGGAAGAGGGAGAGAGAGGCTCTTCAAGGGGAGCCCAATGCAGGACTTGATCCCAGGACCCAAGAATCACGACCTGAGCCAAAGGCAGACGTTTAACCACTGAGCCACCCAGGTACCCTGTTTTCACTATTTCTATAGGATAATGCAAAAAAAGGTACAACCATCCATCCACACCTCCCTTTCAGAAAAGAGTCAAAAGATAACTCAGAGTGTTACTAGCCTTTATTGACTACTTGCTTATAATAAAATTACAACTATTAAAGTAGCAAAAGAGAGGTAGGTGGTAAAGAAATATACAGAGGGATACAGCAAGTAAAAAAAAAAAAGGCAAAATAGAACAAAACCTTAATATACCAGTATAAACAAACTCATTCCAAAAATAAAATCTAGGAGATACCATAGATCTAACCCTGAAATTAAATGTGAATACTCATGAATATATTTATTTAGATTGCCTCAATATTTCCTTATACATGTACTAATTTATGTTAGGTCTATTCAAAAAAGGAATTGAGGCATACTTGTAATTACATAAAGTCATGTGATAATTCATGGTTTGTACAAGAACCTTTGATATCCCAAACTTGATTACTAGTGAACACCTAACACAGCAGGTCTTTAACTGTTTCTTTAAGCGATCTGATCAAGTAAAAAAATCATTCCACATACGTACTCTATTCTACTGTCAAAGACACTCTAAGCAGGGGGCCCCGGATGGCTCAGCGGTTTAGAACCATTTTCAGCCCAGGGCTTGATCCAGGAGTCCCACGTCGGGCTCCCTGCATGGAGCCTGCTTCTCCATCTTCCTATCTCTGTCTGTCTGTCTCTCTCTCTCTGTCTCTTATAAATAAATAAATAAAATCTTTAGAAGAAAAAAAAAAAAGAAAGAAACTCTAAGCAAGAGAAGTGCCTTAGGGTATTCTATTAGTTTGCCAGGGCTGCATCACAAATGTCATGGACTGGGTGGCTTAAACAACAGAAACATATTTTCTCATAGTTCTGAAGTCTAAGATCAAAGTGTCAGTAGATTTGGTTTCTTCTGAAGTCTCTTTCCTTGGCTTGCAGACGGCCACCTTCTTGCTCTGTCCTCACATTGTCAGTCTGTGTACGTGTGAATCCCTGGTGTCTATCTGTCCCAATTTCCTCTCCTTATAAGGATACAATTCACACTGGATTATGTTCTACCCTAAGAGCCTCATTTTACTTAATCGCCGCTTTAAACACCTACCTCCACATTCAATCACAATCTGAGAGACTAAGGATTAAGAATCCACATAGGAAAAGGCTTGGACACAAAGGAGAATTCAGCTTCTACCAGAATATATTTTTGTGTTCTTTCTTGACAATTTAATTAAAGTGATAGTCTATGTGGCTGTCTTCTCTAAATTATTATAAACGCCCCCCCCACTTTATTCTTTTAAATTATTTCACTATATTGATGAAAATGCACACAAATGAGTATTTTCATAAAACTCTAATATCCTACAACTGACCTGAAATACCAGATGAATTATTTATCTCACAAAATTTTGAGGACCCAACCTATGACTTCCCTGATATAATGGTTTCAAGTAACATAATGTTATTTATGTTATTAAGTCTATTGCACAAGTATTTTTATGTATTTACAGTATACACTTAATGTACAAAATGCAATTGAATTAATTAATCCTGAATATTGAAAATATATACATCTAACTAATACATTTTAATTGGCATTTTTAGAAGCATATAGTATAAGAAGGTTAATGGGAGCCTTTGAAAATGCTTTTTGCTTGTTACAGCAGATGAATTTGAATTTTCAAACACTACGCATTTCCAGGTGGCAGCCACCTGGAAATGAAGCGTTCTAAGTGCTCACAGTAGGTGAATAAAAGATAAACATTTGGTATTTAGTAAGCCATTTATCATCAAATGTTGGAAAGTCACAAGGCACTGGAATTGGTGATGTATTTGAGTAGACAAATATTTGGGTCAGATCAAGGAGTTACTAGCTAAAAGCAAACAAATCATCTTAAAAGCAGAGAAGTCAATAAAATGGAGAGGACAAATATCAAATGTAGGATATCAAAGAATGCTCCTGAAAGCCAACCATGTGGAAATGGAAAAAAGTGAAAAACATCAGAAATGGGGAACCATTAAATCCACTCTGACAATACAAGGAAGGCAGCTCTTTCTCTGGCAGCCCTTTCAGTACTTCCAGGAATAGTCTCTAACCTGGACTCTGAGTTCTTAGAGAGGTCTCAGATTTTTTGGAAAACATGAATCTATCTTGAAGGAAAAAGTAGAGCACACCGTAGCTTAGGTAAGGCTCCTCAGAATGGCCAGGAAAAAGCACCAGAGGGAAGGTGACATTTACACTAAGCTGCCTGCTGAAGGAGGCAATGAGGCAATATTCTAGGCTGCAGCCGCCACTTGCCATAGATCTAACTTAGAACTTACCACAGGGCTCTAGGTGCCGTGAAGGCTGGAAAGGGACCAGGTGAATGAGAAGAAGGAAATCAAAAGAAAGGGTGCTAAGAAGGATTTTCTCAAGTAAGTAAAATTTGGGGAGGAGAGGTTACAGGAAGGAGAGGAATTAAGAGCCATGCTTTAGGGGTGTAGTATGGTCTCTGGGTTGTGGTGTTGCTGGAGATGGCAAAGACCCTGCTGGGTATGCACATGGGGAGCTTAGCAGGGCAGACTGGGGTGCTGATTTGTAAGTCATTAATGGAATGATGGTATTTAAGCCCTTGGAAACTGAAGAGATCACCTAAGGAGTTAATGGGAGAAAGGAAAAGAAGGGCTCAGGATTAGTCTGATAACACTTGGCAATACTAAGAGACTGAATCGAAGAGGAGGAGGAAGTAAAGGATCCTAAGGATGCAAGAGGAGCCAGTGAGGACATGCCAGTATGGTCACCTGGGTTGCACCATAATGCAGGAACCAAACCTTGGACCAGCGACAAGACAAGGACACAGTGTCAGGGGACACTGAGTTATCAAACAACACATGCTTATCAAATGAAGAGATGAGTAACAGACTGGACTTGCATGGCATTCCTAGAATTCAGACTATCTAGGCAAGAAGAGAAATAAATATACAGCAGAGATACAATGACCCTAAAAGAGACAGGGCTGAACAAGGTCACACTTATAAACTTATATTGGTTTTACTTTAATATGCTCCCCCAAATCCCCAGAGTTTTGTCATATTTTCTACTCATTAATAAAATACCATTCCAAGTTAATAATGAAGCAGGTTAATGTGAAATAATCAATAAAACCTTCACAGATTAGAGTCCATTAACTTCAACTGTTTAGACAAGAGAACAATGTATTCAACCCTTAAAAGACCAGGAAAAAAATAAAAGGAAGAAATATTGCAACGGTATATAGAAATACAATAATGACCCAAAATATTTTCACTGAAATACAACAGAAAAGCTGTAAGCCATTATCTCTTAGAAAAGAAACAGCCTTAATGAAGTAGATTTTTGAAAATTGTCATACGGGTAAGCTCATTAGTTGCATTGAAAGATCCCCCTGCTGATCCACGAGGACTTAATGGCCAGGATTTTGTTATGTCTCAAAAACAAAGGTACTTTTTAATTCATGTGATAGCTCACTGAGGAGACTTCAAATATGGAAACTTTTAAATGATGATCTATAATATAAAGCCACTGAAATTTTCCAAAGCAAACTCAGACTTATTTCATAGAAAACTATTATACTCATTCCTCTAAAATCTCACTCATTAATAGGATAATATAATCACATGAAGAAATTATACTCAATAACCACTTATACTATATAAAAAAATCTATATCCATCTATATCTGCTACATCTCAGTGATGGCTTTTCTCTTTCAAATATCTAGTTGATTGCTGCCAGTGAAACACGTTCATGTTATCTGCTGACCTATACACATATGCATGCCTCCGCTATAACAGATGGAAATGAAAAACCTCCAAGGCCCTAGATGCCCCCGACAGAAACATTAAAAAAGAAAACAAACAGAAGTACCTAATTACCAAGTTACAACTCTACAAGCCCTTATTAAAGTTTGTTTTCAAAGGCAAAATAATGAAATACTTATACAGAATTTTAGTACAATCAAGTGAGTCAAAATAGATAAATGATATTCTAAAAACTTAATTTAGAGTAAAACTGCTGGAAAATAAATCCTATACTAAAACATACATCTGAAAAGAAGTATGTTCCAGCTTACTGCTCAGTTTTAGAACCAGGAGGAAACAATGGTGAAGTGGTCAAGGAATGCAAAGTGTCATGATCATAGAATGCTCGCATAGATTTAATTCTTCCCAAAGACCTAATGTTGATATAAGCTATCACTCTACTCTGCTATCTTTTCTCCAGAAAAAGAGCTTTCTCTATATTTCAAGGTATTAGGTGTAACTTTTTCATCTACTATTCTTTTACTTATCATGCTTACCATTCATCACTTTCAATTCTCTTTTGGCCTGTTTACTTAAATTTTAATCCAAAATTTCCAAAATCTCATTTTAGAGAAGTTACCTTCCCTGAATTAATGAATCAATCACTTAAAAGCTATTTTGAGTATCACTGAGTTATTTTTAATGCTGCCCCCCTCATGTACTTTTGCCCTACCTCATTGTTTAAGAAAATAGTTTAATTATTTTCCCTTTTTTTAAATTCCATTAAAACACTCACACCCATATGTATGGTCACTATATTCTTATTCCGAGGACATTCTAAGTTAGGTAGCACAAGGGCAAAGTAAGTAATCCCAACATCATTACAACATTAAGCATGCAGGAGCATAGAGTATAAAGCTTATTTTTGGTCTTAAACATTCAGACTAAGTATTTCTAACTACCCACCACCCCCACCTCAGCTGGCTGTATGAGATACATACTTCGAAGAAACATACATCTCAGGAAAAAGTGTCAAAGACCATCTCATCCAACCACAATGCCACTCTGCAGATAGAGTGTGCAATCCCCATCTTACAGAAGAAACAACTTAAAAAGGGAGTAGAAAATGACAAAGGTGACTTTTTTAAAGAATGAATATTCACTAAAATATGGGGGTGAGGGGAAGTGCTCTTAAGTTGACAAATTCCAATTTTAAGACAGTAAACATCACAAAAATAGCCTGACATTTCTAATGACCAGTTTTCAACACGATGACAATACAGAGAGCTCACCATTTCAAATGAGTTGTCTTCCAAGATGCATGCATGTATGCATGCATGCATATATTCATGCATTCATAAATTGGTTGTTGGAACAAATAAAATTTTTTCCATTGAATCGATATATAAAAATTGGATTCTTCAAGTGGTCAAAAATTGCATTTAAATTATATTCATAACGAGCTATTAATAACAGGTCCTATCCTATCATGACCCTTTGCAACCTGATCTAAATCCAGTAGGAACCAGAAGATTAGATATCTGAGCATTATAAAGGGCTGAATGGAATTTCTGGCACTTTAGGCTCTACTAGGACAAAGGATGCAGTCTCTAACTTTGGTGTGGGTGGAGATAGATTTAGAACTCAGGCTAAGTGGGGACATTGATTACTGGGGGGTGGCCCAGACACAATGATAGCCCCCAAGTGAAGGATACTGAATCAAGAGAGCATCACCATGACTACTGTGGAAGCAGCTGAGCAGCAGGGGGTGGGGCTGGCAGGTGTCGATAAGGTTTAAATTACACAACAGCATATTTTTATATTTTAAATTCAGGGCCTTGTTATGTAATAAAAAAATTAAATTCAGAGTTCCAATAATGACAACTCATAAAATAAATGTCCTACAACATTCTGCTTTTAGAATGACAGATTCAGTATGAAAACACTGTGGCAAAGTATCAAGTATGTTCAAATAAAAGGTATTATTTTCTGTCTTTATGTACTAACTGAAGACCCAGCACAATAAAATGTTTTCTATAAAAGCACAAACCTTTACTAGCTTTGTCTAAATGTTCCAAATCATCCACAAAATTCAGGATATCAGGATACTTTTCTTCACATACTTCCACAAGAAAATGAAGTAGTGTTGTTTTCTGATCTGCTGATTTCGTGTCCTTTAGCTAGACAAGATGAGAGGGAGAAAAAAACAGTTAAAAATATTTTGATAATATGTCTAGTTACATAATGTTAATATTGTATTTTGTAGGTAAGAAGTAAATGAATTGTAAAATTAGTTAATTCTATTTTTGAATTGCAAATGCTTAAATACTTGAAAAGCTACTCTCTAAGTATTGTTGTTTCAAGTCATTAGCATTTGTTGAAAAGAAAGTATAAACTTAATCCAATCTATTATGCAACATTCTATGGGGGAAAATACATGACAAACACTTAAGAAAACAGAAGAACCCGAAAGTCTATATAGTAGTACTTAACCCTAGGCGTTTGTTCCTTTTTTTTTCTTTTTTTTTAAATTTGGCACGTATTTATGGAATGCCTAGTAGATGCTGGAGTTGGAGATACAACAAAATAAGACACAGGTTTGGTTCCTCAAGAAGGTATTTAGTGGGGGGAAAAATACACATGCCCAACACACATAAACACACACACACACAGGGACATTTACCCAGGTGTGACCAACAGTATACCAAAACATAATCACAAAGCATGCCTCAGAGGACTAGACACCTGGACTGAACACTGGTAGACAGGGAGTTGTATGGGAGAGAGAAGAAGGGAAGAAGAAACTTTAGAAGTGCTATACCACAAGCAGATGGAGCAGTATTTGAAAAAGGCCACAGATGAGGAAGAAAACGACACATCTGAGGAGGCTGAGTGACTCTGAAAAAGAAGTGTGTGTTGAGGAAGACAATAGAGAGTAGAAAGATAAGTCTGGGAAGACAGGAAAAGACCAGATAACAGGAGGAAAGGTATGCCATGCAGTAGTAGAAAGATTTTGAACCCTAAGAACTGGGGAGTTTTTAAATTGGGTAAGAGATGATGAGACCCACAGTTTAGAAGGCTCCCTCTAGCACAGTGTGGATAAAAGACAAAAAAAGAAAAAAGAAAAAAAAAGCAAGGCAAAGAACAGAAGAAGGAAGAGTAACTCACAAACCCCTAACAACAGTCCAGGCAGGGAGAGACAACGGCCTGACCCAGGGCAGAGCCTCAGGGATGGGAACAATGGGACAGAGGGGGCACAGAGACCCAGGTGATGCAATGGATTGAAGTTAACGGAAAGATAGAGAAACAGAGGCGGGTGCAGTGTGGTACGCAAAGAGCCCGGGTTCAGTTTTGCACAAGTTGAGGTTGAAGCTTTTAAGGAGCATCCAAGTAAAAATGCCCACAAAGGATGTAGATGGATAAAGGTATACAAAAGTATTTCTCAATCTTTTTCTTTCATCATTGCTGGCTAAAGAGCATTTTTAGGTATTTTTTTTTCCTAAGCATATGCATCTATGAAATTTTAAAATCATAAGTATACCATATATCTGTTCACATACTGTATATCTATGCTTTACACATAAAAACAGCCAGATACTTTTGCTTCCCAAGAACGAATTTCCTATCCCCTGGTGGTGGATAAACCGTTGAGCAGCCCTGGTTAGAACTCAGAGGAGTATAATGGTCTAGGCTTGCCACTTTGTGAGCCCTTAAGTGCCCAAAGCTTAAAAGTTGATCAAATGAACCCAAACAGGAGCACAGAATGAAAATGTGTATATATATATATATATACATGCATGTGTGTGTGTGTGTGTATATATATGTATATGTATGTATGTTTTATATGTAAAAACATACACATGCATGTATGTTTTTACATATAAATAAATGTCCCTGTGTGTATATATATTTATATAAATATATATATTTACATGCAAATATATAACCTAGTGATAATCCCAGTTCACAGTTATTTTTTACATGCTAATAAGGACATTTAGAATATTTCAGTCTGTATTCACATATATTGAGAATGTTAATCTGATTTATTAAGGTACCTTTGGTCCATAATTTCCTTTATACTATCATCTTGAGTGGATAAGGCCAGAGTAAAAGTAGCAAACTTTCATAAATTTAATAATTTTCTCTTATACGACCAAGACAACGTAAAAGCTGTCTTTGGCTTTGTTTTTATTTAGTTTTTCAAGTACCCTAGTAGTGAACTCTTCTATCCCTCCATCCCCGTGACAGCAATGACCATGTGGGGAATAGCATCGCTTCTATGGACTCTCAGCTCCCGACTCCCACTGGTTACATCCCCTCTTCACAATGCTCCTTTCTTGTGGTGAAACTAGACATGCAGCCCATATGGAATGTTGATCAGCACAAGCATCATCTACTTCTATAATTTGTAAAGACTGGAAAGAGCTTTCCAGTGCTAGATACGACATATCTAAATAGCCAGCAACTGCTAGGATTAATATATCAAGAAAACTCTGATCTAACAACAACCAGCTGGATCAATCTTGATCTTTATTCATGAGCAATAAAAATTCAGATTTAGAATTCTGGAGTTTAAGATAGTTTATAGCATCCACCAGTTTAGTAAATGTTAAGTATACAAGTCAAACAAAGATTCAAGTTATTCAAAGACCATCACAAAGCTAGACGGCAATTCACAGAGGAGGGTTCTCTGCTGGCTGTATTACTGAAAACATCAACTGGTTAGCAAGGAGAGAATCGGCAACAGCCTAATATTAAAAAGAATATCTACTGAATAGTAAATGGAAGCGACATTCTCCCATACTTTCAGAATCTGTATTTAACAACTGTAAGACAAAAGAAAAATCAAATTTCCAAATAAATTTGAAAGTAGGACTAATAAATGAGGAGTTTAGATAAAAAAAACAAAGATGGCAACCAACTGTCAATAACATCTGGTGTCTCATGTATAAATTGCTTTGTTGCTTTAAATTCTAGGGTGGAGAATCTTCATTCAGGTCCTAACATTTTTAGGACAAAGTACACAAAGGTATTCTTCTTCCCCCAATGATTCTATTCCTTCCCTCCTTTCCCCAAAATGCTTTACAAAAAAGCATGAAGACCATCTTCTAAAAGCATGAATGCACAAGAAGATATTTATCAACATCTTTACCTATTTGCTCATTTTTTTTTGACTTTTGATAAACATGAACAAAAAGGTGCATTCTATTTCCACTAATTACTCATATCCTACATAATCAGCATCTGAGCTAGCAGAATAAGGAAAGCTTGGGGGATGGTGCTAATTTTGTTGAAGAGAAAGAATAGTTCACTTGAGCACACTTCGTAATGCTAACTCTTGGAAAGAAAATGAAGCTAAAATATTTGCTTTAAAAATTCGGCTAGGTTTAAAAAATCTGCTTTATTTAAATTTTAAGAGACATTGCTTGACAGGCTTCCTTTTGTTTTATTGCCAAGAGATGTATCTTGCTGATGAGTAATCATGGCTGTTAAGGAGAATTTCTTATTTGTATATTGTTTCTTTAAGGTACATTTAATGCAGTATGAATGTCAAATAAACAAAAAGATGGATGGAGTTTCTTCAACTGCTCTGTTCATTCCAGACAAATAATGTTAAAAGAAGATCCTGTAATAAATCATGGCCTACTTGTCACTCTGGAGTAGAATTCCTTTGTAGCTACAATGCAATGTTTTGAAATATTTTTAAGCCATTCAGCACAAACTTGGATGGCATTTAAAGAATATTCCATTGTTTTAATCGCAAGGCAAATTCCTAAAATAAAAGCTGAGTATCTTTTTGGTGATCCTCAGAATCCAAAGGCCCCTTACTCTTTGACTAATGACACTTAAGCCATAGAGTACTGCCAAATTATTAACTTTGATCCCATTACCGTGTTTCTATTATCTAAGTATGTATCAAAACAGCACAGACTCTCTAGCTGTTGACATGGTTGAACATCATAAAATGACAAAATTATGAGAATCTAGAAGACCCATTAATATTGGTAATGATCAATGTTGATTTTTAATTATAAATATCAATAATCAATATTAATATTAATGCCATTAACACTAATATCACTGATACTATTATAGCCGCAACTTTTTCTTTTTAAAGATTGTATTTATTTATTCATGAGAAACACAGAGAGAGGCAGAGACACAGGCAGAGGGAGAAGCAGGCTCCATGTAGGGACCCCAATGTGGGACTCGATCCAGGGTTTCCAGGATCACGCCCTCGGCTGAAGGCGGCGCTAAACCGCTGGGCCACGGGGGCTGCCCAATAGCCACAACTCTTATATGGCACTTATCCTGACACCAGAACTAGCCAAAGAAATATTTAGTGCTTAAAACACATAATATCTTTATGAAGAACTAGTATTATACCCATAACTAAGGAGGAGAAAAAAGTTTGGAGAGAGATCATGTAACATACCCCAGATAACATAGCTTCTATCTGGTAAAACCAAGGTTTGAACCCATGTCTGTGTGAATCCAAAGTTGATAACCACTACAAAACAGTCTCTCTACAAAAATCTTGAGATTATCATGTGTCAAATAAACAAATTTCTCAAAACCACAGTGGGCAAAAATAATAGTAAGCAACAAAAGAACAACAATGACATTTAAAATACTGAAGTCCTGTAACCTGTTAATTCTAGCCTGGAAAGCCTCTAAAAACAGACACCTTCTACCCTGAGTCATTTTCTAGTTCTGAGAGCATGACATTCTTTCTAGTGTTATATCTATAAATTTAATAAAATGCCACCTGAATCTTATCACTCAAAACAAGTCTTTCAACATTGCTGATAGATTAGTGCTGACAAAACATTATAGAATATGGTTAGATGAAAAGATGGCTGTAAAGTTTAACCTTTAACAGCCTTGAACAAGTATATCCTCTAACAAGTATAACATACTCCATTCTAAATCCTATGCAGAATAAAGTGATTTGCGTACTTATGAAATAGTATCTCTAAATTTAGGTTAAAGGTATTCACACAAAAGTAGATGCGTTAACACATACTGTCATAGAATATAACACATTTTCTCGGTCAGGAAGCTCAATGCACCAGTAAAAACCCACTAGTGTAAATCACAACTATGCAATGAATAATGTTTCTTTATATGTGTAACCACATTAACAAAATAACCAGCATGTTGGTTAAACTTTTGAAGGAGATTAGTTATCTCTACAATGGAAATAAAATCTTAATTTAAATAAGATGCTTAATGTCATCTATGTCATTGCTGTAACTATTAATACCATAAACTTTCAAAATGATTTTTAATATAGGTAGAGATCAATTGATAATAGATTTAAAAAAAGGAACATTAGACAAATAATTTGTGATATTCATTAGTAAACATAATTTATATTGTGTTAATTTTCATTTTAAAATGATGAGTTGAAACATTAAATAAGGAAGAAAATGCTTTATATAATGTGGAATTCCTATAATTATAAGCTGAATTCTTTCATATTCCCCCTCTACTTTCCCTGAATTATGTTTTTAATTTATTTCTCTTGGATTTTGGTGCACAGAAACTGCAGTGTTGCAGCATTTCTGCGCTGTAGTAAAACTTTTAGCTTATTATATTATCTACTGTATTGTTCAATGTTCTGTTTACACAGCCTTCTCATTCCACAGGACATACAAAACAGTTCAGTGTTCTTCAGTTAATATAACTGGGTCAAATATATTAATTTTAAAGTAAATGTTTTACCTTTATTTTTTAAACACTGGATTTTATTTTTTTAAAGCAGCTCCAGCTTTACAGAAAAAATATAAGCAGAAAATAACAGAGTTCCCATATACCTTTTCCTCCAGCAAAATTCCCCTATTAGTATGTTGTACATCCCAAATGATGTGCTGATATTGATATATCAACTTGAGATCCACTGTTTACATTAGGGTTCACTCTGCCTTCTACAGTCGCATAGAAAGAATGCATAATATCATGTATCTACCATTACCCTGTCATGCAGAATATGTCCTCCCTCCCCCCTAAATTTCCTGCACTCAATCTATTCATCTCTTTCTTCTTGCCTTCCTAACACAGCTTACTATCTAATTTTCTCTTTTCCAAAAAGCCATATATGTATGGCTTCCAGTATGTAGGCTTTTCAAATTGACTTCTTTTACTTAATATGCATTTAAGTAATGCATATTACTTCCTCCAAGTCTTTTCTAGGCTTGGGAGATCATTTATTATTGAATAATATTCTATTGTATGGAGGCATCACAGTTTACTCATTCACCTACCGAAGGACATCCTGGTTGTTTCCATAGTTTGGCAATCACAAATAAAGCTGCTATAAATATTTTTGTTCAGGTTTTCTTTAGAAGATTTTACTTATCCATTAATAGAGACACAGAGAGAGAGGCAGCGACACAGGCAGAGGGAGAAGCAGGCTCCAAGCAGGGAGCCTAACGTGGGACTGGATCCTGGGTCTCCAGGATCACACCCTGGGCTGCAGGCGGCGCTAAACCGCTGCACCACCAGGGCTGCCCTTTTGTGCAGGTTTTCAACTTCTTTGAGTAAGTTTAAGAGTGTGATCACTGAATCCTCTGTTAAATATATGTTTAACATGAGGCACCTGGGTTGTGAAGTCAGTTAAGTATCTGAGTCTTGGTTTCAGCTCAGGTGGTGATCACAGAGTCATTAAGTCGAGCCCTGTGTCAGGGTATGGAGTCTACTTGAGACTCTCCCCCTGTGCCTCCTGCTCATGCTCTCTAAAATCTTTAAAAAACAAAACAAAACAAAACAAAAAAACTGTGTCTAACTTGACAACTGCCTAACAATTTTCCAATGTAGAATGTACCATTTTGCGTTCTCTTCAGTAATGAATGACAGTTCCTATTGTACCACATCTTTGCCAGTGTTTCAGATTTTGGCCCTTCTCTTAGGTGTGTAGTGCTGTCACATTATTTTAGCTTGCAATTCTCTACTGACATATGATGTTGGTTATCTGTTCATATATTTACTGCCATTTGTAAATCTTCTTTGGTGATGTGTCTGGTTAAGTCTTTTGACCACTTCTTGTTGAGTTTTAAGAATTATCTGTATATTTTGGATACAAGTCCTTTATCAGGTATTAGCAAAGATTTTCTCCGAGTCTGTGGTTTGTCTTCTATCTTAAGTGTTTTTTGCAGAGCAGAAATTTTTAATTTTTTTTTTTTTTTTTTTTTTTTTTTTTTGAAATTTTTAATTTTAATGAAATCCAACCTGGCAATATTTTTCTTTCAAGGTTCATGCTTTTGGTATCCTATCTAAAAAGTCACTGCCAAACCCAAAGTCACCTATATTTTCTCTTCTCTTTTAGAAGTTGTAGAGTTTTGCATTTTTACATTTCAGCCTCTATTTTGAGTGAATTCTTATGAAAGGTGTGAGGTCTATATTTACACACATTTTCTCTTGCATGTTTATGTGCAATTGTTCCAGCACCATTTCCTCAAGAGAGTATTATTCCTCCACTGAATTGTCTTTGTTTCTTTGTTAAAGATTTGACTATATGGAGCTTTTTCTGAGCACTCTATTTTGTTCCATTTATCTATGTTTTAAATCAATACAACAATGTTTTGACTACTGTAGTCTTCAAGTCCAGTAGTATTAGTCCTCCAACTCTGTTCTTCAGTGTTGGGTTGGCTATTATGGGTCTTTTACATATCCATATAACCTTTAGAATCAGCTCAACAATATTCACAAAATAATTTACTGGGATTACGATTTGGATTACATTGAATCTACATATTAAGTTGGAAGAAGAGACATCTTAATATGGAATATTCTTTTCCCTTAACATGGATATTTATTTCCTTATTAGATCTTTATTGATTTCTTTCATCAAAGTTCTATAGTCTTTCTCATATGAATCTTGTATGTATTTTAGTGTAGTAACACTAAATGTGTTAGTAACACTAAATTTGTATGTAAATGTGTACTAACATAAGTGATACTGTTTTTACTTTCAAGTTCCAATTGTTCAATGCTGATATTTGGAAAGTAATTAAATTTTTTATGTCTATGGCATATCCTGAAACTTTGCTATAATCACTTATTAGTTCCAGGAAGTATTTTACTTTTTTTCTTTTTGGTCAATTTGGGGTGATTTTCTATATAGGCAATCATTTTACTTATGAACAAAGACACTTTTATTTATTCCTTCTCAATCTAAATACCTTTTGTTCAATTTTCTTGTATTACTGTATTAGCTAAGACTTCCAATACAACGTTGAATAAGAATGGTGAGCAGGGATAGCCTTTCCTTGTTCCCAAAGACATAAACATTGAGTTTCTTACATTAGGTATAATGGGAACTGTAGTTTTTATAGATATTCTTATAAATTTGAGGAAGTCCCCCCTATATTTCTAGTTTAAGTGTTTTACATGAATGGAAGTTGGCTTTTATCAAATGCATTTTCTACATATACTGATATGATCAAATGGTTTTTCTTCTTTAGCCTGTGGGTGTAATTAATTCTGTTAATTGATTTTCAAATGTTTAACTAGCCTCTTGTACGTGTCCCACTTGGGTGTGGCATGTAATTTTTTTTATACATCATTAGTCTTGGCTTATAACCTTTTGCTAAGAATTTTTGCATCTATGTTTATAAGAGATATTAACCAATAATTTCCTTTTTTGTAATGTCTTTGCCTTGGGTGTGCACCCATTTTTATCATCGTACTCCCTCACATCTGCCATCTAAGAACAAATGTTCACAAATGCCACTCTCTAACTATAACTATAGATATAATAATGGTGCACGTTTTGCCTCTATGCCAAAAACGTAGGTACAATGCAGATCCTTGACAAAGAAGAGGTAAACAATAAGTTCCTAGAGTATCAGGAATGGAGCATATTATTCAACTTTTGATTTTTCATTTTTAAAATGTATAAAAATAGGAGACTGAACTAAAACAGAGATGGTTGGTAAGATTCATCTTGGGTGCTACCTCTAATGGATAGTAGCTGTCTACAAGTACAGTGTTAAGGACAATGCTGAGGCTCTGTGTTTGGGATAAAGGAATTTTGATGGATTAGCTTTGCTCTTCATGAGAATGGTGAGATGACAGCAAACAGTGTATTTGCTGTTTATGAGCAAAGCCACTCTAATCCTAGTAAAAGAATAATTCCAAGTTACAATGCTTAATAGCAACTGAAAAAAATGTAAAATTTATCAAAAACATTACTTAGTAAAATCAAATATTTATTGAAAAATGCTACAAATTAATTGTGTTAATGAATGAATCAAAGGGGTTAAGAATCCTAAATAGTTTCACATTACTTTGGAAGTCAATATTTCAATGACTTAATTGGCTAGATGTAAAATAAGAATGGCATTTGTTATCTGCAAGTCTTTGGCCAAAAACTGCTTTACTTTCAAAGGGTGCCAAAATTCACTGGTGTGATTTTGCCAATCTGATAAAGAATAAAAACTTCTCTAAATCCTTCTAAAACACAATGCAGATGGAACAATGGATTTGTTTGGCAGAGGTCTTTCTTTAAAATAACTCCATAGAGCGAGGGAAAAGGTGATATATCAGAAGTAAAATTTCACAAAAGCTTCACAGTATTACCCTGTATGACTATAACAGGTGACAGGCAGAGGTATTTGTCTCCTGCTTTTTATAATGAGTGAAATTCTACCTATACAAGATAGAGCCCTGCAAAATAACTCAGGACACTGGCCATCAACTTATTTCAGTTCCACTGGGTGCCTGAGATTCACACTCCACTCACTCCTTTCCTTCACTTTCAGAGTAGTGCTCAGCTTGGCATGGAAAAAAAGAAAAAAAAAGGCAGTTTTTTGAAATATTTTCACCACTCATCCTTCAGTGACGTGGAGCTGGTTCTTTTTTGTTTTTGTTCCTATGTTGGTTGGGTTTTGCTTTTGTATGTTTGCTTGTTGGCTGGTTCCACACCACCAATCAGGGATTTTCCATTCTGGGATATGAAGTAGGGTAGAAAACAGTGATTCTCAGTTTGGTTTGTGCACTAAAATTACCTCGGGGACCTTTAAAAAGCCACTAAACATCCATATCCATATATGCTGAAGTAACTGACTCAATGTGGAGCTGACACATCAGTATTTCTTAAAGGTACTGTAGAGATTGAGAATCAACGTACTACAAGAAGGGCTTTTCATTATTTCAAGAAATCACTCACTGGAGTTGGTGGGGGCATTATACAAAAAAAAGGAAATTAAACAGTTTTGCTTTGGGGAGTTTTTTCCTTAAAAAATCTTCTCCAGGGGAACTTGGGTGGTTTAGTCAGTAAAGCGGCCAGCTCTTGATTTCGACTCAGGTCATGATCTCAGAGCTGGGACATGGGACAGAACCCCAGTTGTGCTCCATGTTCACTGGGGAGCCTGCTTCAGGACTCTCTCTCCCTCTGCTTCTCCCCTCACTTGCTCAAGCCCCCTTTCTCTCACAAATAAATAAGTAAATCTTTAAAAAATAAAGAAAGAATAAATATAAAAATCTTCTCCATCACAGCTTTGGTCAGCTTTATTCTACTTTTGGTTAGGCTGCACTTGTAAAGAGAATATTAGGAGATCAGATCAAAATTTCATGCACCTAAATGAACAGACAAAAAATCAAAATCAAGCAAAAACAAATCTTGCCTCCAACTGCCTACCCTTTTAATACCTAACTTCTAAGCCTTCCACACTCCCATTACTACTACATATCTTTGGATGACTTCATCTTTGAGAAGCACTCACTGTGTGGTCGACCACCACGGAGAACAGAAAAGTCTCCTACAAAATGATAATACTGATACACTTATAATGGAATCAATAATTACTTGTTTCTGCAATTTTCCCCCAAAACAGCATAAACACTGACAAAATTATTGCAATTCGTAACTCTACCAAAATCTCTATCTACTCTCCAGATATAGTTTATTTAATTACTTAGAACAAAGACCTACATTTTACAGCTACATCATCCAGTTGTATTGATCAGGATAATTTGCTATTCCAAAATTATCTATCATTAAGCATTAAGAAATATTAAACACATGTTATAGCCATAGTGTAGGGATTAATAACATCTGCTTTTTAAACTCACAAGTTAAAATCCTCTCATATACTTTAATATGGTGTTTAACTTTGATGATGGGGTCAACTCACTCTTTTGCTGGACTACTGATCTACTTGAAGAAAAAGATCTTTGCCCTACCAACAGGTTCTCTAAGAAAATTAACTTCAACACAACCACATATGCATTTTTTCTAGGTGGGCATTTTGGTCAGGCAATCACTTACCATTTACTGCCTGAATTTCTAAGGAAATGGATTTGCATTTAATCAATAGCAGGTCCTGAAAAAAGAGAATATAATCTCCAACTGCATATTATCCAATTATTATTTAAAGTCTAGCAATATCTTTGGAGGACTTCATGAATGATAAGAAGTCCATCCACTCTTTTATATATTCTAAGGTTTATACTTTTAAATGGTCAAGCCATAAGAAAGCATACTTACACCATTTTACTTAAACTAGGAATAGCATTATGTACCTGAAAAGTACATCTGTATCTTACCCTGAGGGTTCTCTTGGAGTGTCAGGCCCTAAGAGGCTCTGTTCATATTTGTAGGATAAGAAAAGAGGGAGGGGCGGGGGAGATAGCTCTAAAAGAAAGATTCTAATGTAACTGATGCTTTCACTTACTGTATTAAAGACCATAGCTCAACATCTTATTTTTCTCTTATAACAATACATTTTCTTATACAGTTCAGCTTTGGCTAATAAGAGAAATCTCATCTTTAGCTCATGAAAAGTTTCATTACCATGTTTGCACTTCACTAAGCCTCAAACCTAAATGCCTACTTTAATTTTTAATTTTTTATTTTTTAAAATATTTTATTCATCTATTCATGAAAGACACACAGAGAGAGAGGGAGGCAGAGACACAGGCAGAGGGAGAAGCAGCTCCATGCAGGGAGCCCGACATGGGGCTCGATCCTGGGTCTCCAGGATCAGGCCCTGGACTAAAGGCAGTGCTAAACCGCTGAGCTGCCTGGGCTGCCCCAATTTTTTATAACTTAATAGATTCTTACTCATGTTTATCTTATGTCCCATATTTTACTTTTATATTTATCATAGACCACATCAAATCTTTAGGGAAAAAAGAGAGCACAAACCTTTTCCCTCTGAACTCAGTTACTGCATTTAGCTACCTCAATTATAAATGTATACAAAGATGTAGTATAGCCCCTAAAATTAATAATGTATGCAGATTTCATGATTCACATAACTATTTTTAAACGATGCAAAATTAACAATGTAATACAAATTTTCATATACTTTTTGTACCAGACCTAAATTTATAAGGGGTATTTAAAAGTAAAGATTTTGAATATAGAATATTAGATGACATATAATTACCCAGCATGTTTTACCAGACTAAAATATTATCCTGTCTTTCTACTGTCAAATAAATATGGAATTCCTTTTATGGGGGCTTATCATCAAACCAAATGCTTTATACTCAGTGTGAAAATTCAATCACAATTGTCAAAGATCAAGCTGCTACTTCAGATAACAAACATGATGAGATATCATCTTGTTCAATATATGCTTTCAACTTGACATGTAGGCTAATAAAAAATAAAAAGTTGTAGTATTTATTTTGTTTCTTGCACAACAGAAGGCTTCTAATAGGGATGATCAAAATATCTGGTATCATGGCCTGAAAATACAGTCGACTCTTATCTGGAGACAGACTAACTGGTCTACAGATTAACTAAAGTAATAGCAGCATCATTACATTTGTAACTTACTGTGCATCAGCCACCGTCCATCAGTATGAGAGGATGCCTACTTTCAACTGCATAACTAAGAGGCACAACTTTGTGTCCATTTTGTCTGTTGCATTGCCATTCACACAACAGCGATTTACTGAGTATTTACTATGCATCCGGCACTGTATCAGGCTATTCAACCTCATGGATCAGACCTAATCTCTTGTCACAGCTCCTCTGCAAGGAAGGCATGAGGGAGGGCATATGGTCAACTCTCTGTGAGCTGACTGGAGTTCTGAGATGCAAGCTCTAAAGAGGAATAGACACTTAATACTAAAAAACAAACTCCAGTTGATTTGCAGATGTAAACGTCTCCCTGATTTCACTCTTCATCTTGTTTTTCTTCCTTTGCTTCCCTGTTCAGGGAAAGCCTGATTTTGGCAGTTGTACTTGCCTCCTTGCCGTTCCACCTCTTCGTTCATCATCACTATATTCTGACAGTTCCCTAGATGTTCCTCAAATGTATACACCACTCCCCTTTGCCCCCTCTCCCATCCTATCCCAAACCCTTTCACTGCTACCCTAATTGCATTTCCATCATCTCAAGTACATAATAGACACACACTGTTCTGTAATATTTGCTAAATAATGAAGGCAACTTCCATCAGGTTCACTTTAAGACACTGAGGTAAACCAGGGGTAGGAAACACTAAAAACAGCATGAAATCAATCCCTTTGGAGCAACCACTTCAAACATGTCAGCAACAAGAAGTTATCTTTGATGCCTCCCTCTTTTCTCTCATTCCCCCCTCATTATTTCTCCATCTATGTTCTCAGCTTGAGTTCCTGGGTCACTCACTACACATTAGCCAGTCACCAAGTCTCTCCCAAGCATAACCTTCTCACCCAGCGCTATCCAGAATATTCTACAGTTTTGGAAATGTCCTATATTTACACTGCCAACACATATGGACACTTAGTCACTTGAAATGTGGCAAGGGTGACCAAAGTATTTCCTAATTTTATTTAAATTTTAATTAATTTAAATGTAAACAGCCACACGTGGCTAATGGTAACAGTACTGGACAGTGCAGCTTACTCCTTTTCCATACTGCTATTAGAATTACATTGCGATGAGACAGCTCTTGAAATAAAGGACTAACTAAATCTTCACCATAAGGCATGCCACTGGAGATGCTTTTCAATCTAGACCAATTTACTATTTCATTTACATTATCTCCACTCCTCTCCCGTCTAGGCTTCTGATCACTTGGTGTACCCATGTATGCCACTATATGTTCCTTTATGCAAACTGATGGCTATAGTCTAGAATGGCTTTGCCTCTCAGGAACATCCACTCATACTTGCAGATCCAGCTCTAAATTCCTATTCCTCTTCTCAATGCTTAATGTTCTTCCCGTAACTGAGTTAGCCTTTCTCTCTCAACTCTGTTGCCATAACTTTTTGTATATTGTACTATTAAAAATTTTAATCATAATGGTTTACAAGTGGAAAAACAGGGGTCTCTGTATGCCACATGATAATTGCATCCACTCAATGAGATGATGAGGTCAAGCATCTGGTGCAGGAATAAGTAAGCACTCTTTAAGTGTGCAAAGTCTTCAACACATGTATTAGGATTTGCATCCCCATGCTAGGAATCTTAACTGATCTATCAGACTCAGAAAATGAGAGGAAAATACAAAGATGGAGATGGAGTAGAGCAAATTCACAAGGTGTTGATACCAAGAGGTGGCGTAGGTCGGGAAAATTATACAAGGTAAGTCATGAAAGCACTGAGAGCAAACCTTTGGCTTAAACTGGACTTGTTTCTCAACTTCCCTATCTAACTGGCAATAGCAATCAAGTTTCTCCTGCTACCCAAAGTTATAGGGTTGCCATGAAAACTTTCATAAGCCAAATGATGTAAAGCAGAGAAGCAGTCCTCTTCAGATTTCAGTTTAGAAACAGGTTCATACTAACATCGGTCTTTTGTACAAGCGAAGTGGCATGAAGCGAAATTTCTGGATAGCAGGGAAAACCAGTCATCAAACTCCTTAATCAGGTAGTATAGATGTTAGCAGGTCAAGAACAAAAGAAAGCTTTTCTTGTGATGTGTAACGGAGAAGAATTTGTTGTAAGCAGATCAATAAAGCACTATTACCATGGCCCACTTCTGAGGAAAGAACTCTGTTACATAAAACAGTGAATATATTTGCTATAAGGACATTTAACCTGTAGAAGAACCCAGGAGGGAAAAAACCAAATCTCTAAACTTACTCAATTTTCACATCCTTTAAAATTATATTTAGATAGAAACTTTTCAAAATCATCAATGACATCTGAGGCATGTTTATTCCTAATAAAACGATTTTCCCTTTATATAAAGCAGTCTCATTCTTTTCTCCCTTTAGACAGCTTACGGAAAAAAAAAAGCAGCAAAGAAATATTCAAATAGTTAAAGGTAAAAATCGTAGTGGCAATCCTAAGCAACTCTCAATACATATATACCATCATTTGCAGGGGCCTGAATTGAATTTTAGATTTAAATAATATTTTGATGTTCCATTTCATTAGTTTGGGAAAGCATAGGTTTACAACATAATTCTGTTATTAAACAAAATCCTTCAGTTGGATTTGCAGATCAGAGAAAATTAGTATTTGGATTTAGCTCAGAGGTTGAGTAAATTAGCTCAGTTCACTCTGGGTTTGGGTTCCTGGTTTAGTTCAAGTTCTTGATAATGAGCACATCAAAATAAAAATATTTAAATAATGTAATCAGGGCTGACATTTCAGAATAAGTGGTCAGGTAAATATGTGTTTTTAAAAAACAAACTCACTTTACAGAGAGAGCTAAGGTTAAATCCGAAGGTTTGAGCATTCCGGGAGCCAGCATTCATGTAGTTTCCCATTAGCAATACAAGTTCCAGCAACTTGCTGAAGCTTTTGCTCTTCTTTATCTCCTCGCAGGCAGTACTGACAGCCATGATGTCAGGTTTGATGTTGTTCACCTGCTCTTCAAACTGAAGCTTAAAGAGAATAGCACTGAGCCGTGGCCGTAGTCTCTTCACATTGCTCATCTGATTGAAAAGAAAATAGCAGATTTCCTTTAAAATGCATGGTATACTTTAGTACTGTACGACTGCAAGTAATCTGGGATGATTTATTGGTATGACAGTGCCGAGGAAGCAATATGTCCCTTCAAACTGATAGCAGGGAGAGAGAAAAGCCCTGCTTGTTTTTGTAAGCAATCAAGAGTCAGTCCTCAAAGAAAAAATTAACAATTTAGATGCCCCCATGAAAAGCAAGCTTTAATTAAAGGACAATGTTAGAGTAATAAAGTGCATATAATTTCTTAACAGAAACCACATTGTAAAAAAGTAACAGGGTACAGAGGCCACAAATCACCAAGCATTTCTATCATTAATTTTTGTTCAATATTGAAACTGTTGGGTCATGTTTAAAACATTCTGAAGGGTCTAAAGAGAGTTTGTTTTCTTCAAATAGCAACGGCTGTCCTCAGAAGCCCCGCTGACTAACAGTATGTGTTAGACGGAGGGAAAGTAAATAGGTCCCAATTTGTACTAAATTGACTTTCTTGAGAAACACACGAAGTCGAATGACTCCTGACACACACTGGATTAGCAGAGTCGGTGTGAGGGGATGTGGGCATAGCCAAAGACAGAAGCCATGCAAAGCTCCTGGTCCATCCTATGCCAAGTTAACCCTGTTTGGGACTCCTTGTTGGGAATGGGGCGGGGGAGAGGGGTTGAAATCTTTAAAAAGAACAAAAAGGCTAGATGGTCAGCAAGTTCTTGCCTGGAGCTTACTCCCTCCAGTTCTATCACAAGGGAAGAGAAGAGCCATTTAACTAAAGGCTGGAGACAGACAGCATTTAAGCTATGAATTCCTTGGCCAAATACACTAAGGGATTTGAGAGGTGAAGCACCTCGATGAGGCAGTAACAGTAAAACTACTGAACTTCAACAACTATTATAAATATCAAAAGCAGTGTGAAGCAAGTTCGGGGGGGGTGGAAAAGAAGATAGTGACAGACACCATAGGGTTAAAATAGGGACTAGTTCCATCAGTCACAGAACCTAAAGGAAAAAATTAAAGAACAAGAGCTTCACATGAAGCTTATAGGATTTCTGTTCAGGAGGCACAAGACTATCTGTTCATAATATAATGACTGTTATTTAAAATGAAATAGACCAAAGCCTGAATTTATTCGATTCAAAAGGATATTACAGACACTGCTCGATGTAATGCTACAGCCCAGCATCCCCGTCTAACCAGGACTGAGCAATAAGGGATTAGCTCTCCACAGATACCTCTGAGAGAACATGTTCAAATGGACCGAATCCACACAGTGACTGAAAAGATTTTAGTAAATTATATAAATAGCTAATTCGCATTTAGTATTCTTCCCAGCTACTTGACCGATTAAATGTTTAAGTGTACATGGCCAGGATGCTAAGAGTTTGACTATTGTAATGACTTCTCTTTACAAAGACTTTTAAGTATTTTAAAACTCCCACAGTTCAAGGAATGTCTTCCAATATGCCTGTGTAGAGGAAGCTTTTTTCTCTTCCTACAAGAAAGTAGAAAGACTGTAGGCTCGACAAAGACTTAAAAACAAAGCAAAAATAATGGCTTCATGAAATAAATACAAAATGTTAGAAAGATAAAATGAAGCCCTATTAGAATACCAATTCTTACTGGGCATGAATCCTTCTGTTTGGACCTGTTTTTCCAGGACATGAAGTAAAGTTAAGCAGTGATTATGTCTCACAAGGTTAATTCAGGTGTCTTAAATGTTCCCAATGGGCCAAATTCCCTACGTTTTTATCCTTAAATGTTGCAAATGGTATTCATATTATCCTGGGTCAATTTTGTATCATGCTCTATTACATTTACTATATCCTTTAGAATAGTAAGCCACATGAGTAATCACTTAAGTACACATGGTTATGGCCATTCAAAAGGTATATGATGCACCCATGGCATAGTTTCAACCTGTGCCCTCAATTCATGATACTTTGTTACTTTGCAGTAAACTTGGAAGCATTCCAGGAAAATATTTGTATTATGAAATATGTTAATTTTAATCGATATTAACGTACTACCTTACGCACAAAGAGAAAAAAACTTTGCTTAAATGTTATATTATACTGCCCCAAAATATGTTAAAGCCTTCCTGCTGACAAGCTAACCATATGTAGCCAGTATAAAGTAATTAATTTTCCTAGAAAAATATAACCTAGATTTATATGAGTAATGAGTGTACCTGGCACTGGGGACAGGTACCTTGAAAAGATAGAGTAAGTGTATGATGTAATGCAGAACAAAATGCTCCGAGTTCATGAAAATGCCTTACAAAGCAAAGTCGGGAAAGGAATCCTAAAAAACACATCTTTGAGCAACATCTTTTAAAATTAGATGTCCTTTTCATATTGTTTTTCCTTCCAAATTTCAAACAGTATTCTGACTAACATGAAATACATTTATTTTAGTGAACAGAATCACTGAGCTGAAAAAGAACCTGAGAAATAACCTGGAGCTCATTATAGTCTCGAGTCCACCACTGAATGGCCCGACTCTGATCCTCCAGGAAATCTGTCCCTGTTATTTAAAAACAAAACAAAGCCCTGAAAGAACACTAACCTTCTAAGATCTAGATCTTGGGACCTATGATAATCACAGGGTCCTTTTTGTCATTAATCAAATCAAAGTCTTTCTTCACATAGGATCAAAGGAAAAAGGTTTATAAATTAGAAAAAAAAATTTTCTTTAAATTCCTGAAGGATGTTTCTTTGTCACTTCACATGATGTATTAACACAAGATTTGCAGTTTGTTTGCTTGCTAAGGAACCTCTCATTTTTCTGCCACAAGCGAGGCTGGATGCAGAAATGGAGCACTGTAGTGCTCAATACTCTCAAAGGTAACAGAAAGTCACCAAAAAGGAGGAGGAGGAGGAGAATGAGTTATAAAAGTTTAATGGTGAGAGATAATAATTAGAATTCTAGAAGAAATCAGAATTCTGCTCTCACAGAGGTAGACTTCCAATTGTTAGAGTCTTCATAATATAAACTCACATCACCAAACTCTGACAATAAGGAGTTGTAATCTGAAGATCAATCTAAAGGCACGAAAAATACAGTGAAAATACTTGGATTACAAGTATTTCATTGTTTGAAAGCAGAGGGCAGAGTTCCTGCAATCTCCCCACCCCATGACCATAGATGTCCCATGTCACAATGAGAACACCTTTAAAAGAGTAGCTGGTGAAAATCAAACCACAAGCAATATACAGAACTCCAAGGGTAATCTTTATAGTCTTGTGTTGCTGGCAACATGAGTGTTGTCAGAAAAGAGATGAAATGAAAGACCTTTAGAGAATAATGAACCAACAGGTACTGACTCAGTGCCCTCTCAGAGCTGTGAGTCATCTAAGTCATGACTGCCACCCTTGGATCATCTGAGTCTTTCCATCTATCTTAAAGGGTAAAAAGTAGAAAACGTCCTCAGGAAGATGTCAACTTCCATCACCTTATTACGATTATGTTTTTCACATATAGTTTTAATGTTATCCATTGATTTACTGGGGAGAAAATAGAATTAGGCATTTTTATACCAACTATGTTTAATGCCAAATCTAGTCCTCATTACTTCTTTTATAGATAAGAGATATTCAGAAACCAGCTTATTTATTTATTTTAAAAGATTTGTTTATTTATTTATGATAGACAGAGAGAGAGAGAGAGAGAGAGGCAGGGACACAGGAAGAGGGAGAAGCAGGCTCCATGCCAGGAGCCCAACGCGGGAGTCGATCCCAGGACTCCAGGACCGTACCCTGGGCCAAAGGCAGGTGCCAAACCGCTGAGCCACCCAGGGATCCCCGAAACCAGCTTATTTAAAACCTGTTGGGTCCTCCCCACCTTCTTGCCTGCAGACTTGCATAGCTTTACCTCAAAAGAAATTTTAGTACATGCTCTATATCTTTGCTATCCTTCCCTAAAGTCATTTTAAAACTATTTTAACCATTTACTTAGTTAACACTACAAATAACCAACTGATTGAAAAGCCATTCACTTCAGTCTTAACTGGCTGCTTTAAACCTTTACTTCATATACTTTGTACATGTATCAGGAATAACACAATAGGGGTGCCTGTGTGGCTCAGCAGTTGAGTGTCTGCCTTTAGCTCCAGGCATGATCCCAGAGGCCTCGGATGGAGTCCTGCATTGGGCTCCCTGCATAGAGCCTGCTTCTCCTCCCTCTTCCTGTGTCTCTACCTCTCTCTGCGTGTCTCTCATAAATAAATAAAATCTTAAAAAAAAAGGGGGGGGATAACACAATAATGTTTCACAAAGATTAAAGGACTCTTTTGAGGTCACATGCCAGTCGGACATGGCCCTCAAGCTAACTTGCTGCCAATCATGTGTGCATGCCACTCTGAGCAACACAGTGTGGAAATAAATAATCACAACTTAAAAACCATCGGATCCTCAAACTACCCTTACGTTTTCCCAGGAGTAGGAATGGACTTTAATTGCACCAAAATAGTTATAAGACAAAACACTATAGAGATGACCCTGCTGTGAGCACTGCCTGCTACTACTTCAGACTCCATTCCTTTCCCAACTACCTCCTGTTGTGCTGAATTTTTAGTATTATCCAGATTCGTGTTTGTTGTCCGCTCACACTGCACTCTCCACTCATATTTCCTCATTAGCTAATTCTTCCGTTCTCTGTGGGAGAGGTGCCATAAGCAAGCAGAATGTGAAAAAACAAAGGCATCATTGTCCAAGAGAAAATGAGGAAGGGTTGAGGGAGGAATGTGACATCTAAGAAAGCAATGCGCATGTATTAGCAGAATTAAGACTCTTAGAAAAAAGTTTTTAACTAGATTTCTTAAGCTGAACTATACATAAAAATATATCTATCCTTTACTGTTAGCTGGCCACTATTTTCTTCAAGATTTCCCGAATCCTCAGGAAAAAAGGACAGTTCATTTCATTTTCAAGAGATGCATCCAAAGGGGTGCCTGGGTGGCTCAGTTGGTTGAGCATCCACTCTTGATTGCAGCTCAGGTCATGATCTCAGGGTCCTGAGATGGAGCCCCATGTGGGGTTCTGTGCTCAGCGGGGAGTCTGCTTGAGATTTTTCTCCCTCTGCCCCCACCGCACTCACCCACTTGGTCTCTCTTTCAAAATAAATAAAAACTTAAAAAAAGAGAGAAATGCATCAAAACATAGCTCTTTAAGTACCTTATGTCTGGGTAGTGCTCAGAACACAAAAAAAGTTTTAATAAATGTGCCCTTATGATATTAAAGCTTGAAGCTAAAATTATTTTTTAAGACCACATAACAGCAAAGTACATATGGTATGTTTTCTTACAGTTTTTTTTTTTGTAGAAGCAAAGCCAAGAATTATACAAAAAATATTAAAAGGATAAAATGTATATTCCTCTAGCTAGTCAAGAAATAGAAAATTAGTTATAGCCATCAGATATTGCTTTATCTTTGTTTACAAGTACTTATCAATTCCAGACCACTAAGGATTTCACAGGAGGTCCAAATGAGTTCTGTCAATGCTTAGGATCTGTAAGTGGGAAAGCTAGAGAGCAAGAGACTTATTTAATTTGGCAGTCTTAGCAAATACTCTTAACACAGAAGTTTCATATCTGATGAATTAAAAAGCTGGCATAAAACCCAGAACCATTCTGGTGTCTTAAATTCATTCATGTCTGCTTCCAGACAATCCCCACCCTATCATAGGAAACCAATGTTTTGATTTCTATCACAATAACTAAGTTTTGCCTGTTCTTCAAATATATATTAATGAAACTTTCAGTAAACACTCCTTGTGTCTGACTTCTTTCACTGAACAAAAGGACTTTGAGATTCAAATACATGTAGTGCGATGCAGTACTTTATTCGTTTTTATTAATGAGCAATATTTCATTGTAAAAATATACCCAAAATATACCATGTTGAGGGACTCTTGTTTTCTAGTCTGGGGCTACATAGGGGTTGGGTTTAACAGGGAACTGGATAGATGGTATGTCAAGTTCTAATCCCAGGTACCTGTGAACGTGACTCTATTTGGAAATAAGATCTTTGCTGATGGAATTAGGGATCTCCACATGAGATCAAGCTAGATTTAGGGAACTCTAAATTAAGTGACTGACGTCATTTTAATTAAAAAAAAAAAGCGAAGGGTGAGAGAAACACACAAGAGAAGGCAATGCAAGGGAGGAGGAGTAATCCTACAAGCTAGGAAACAAAGTCGTGACTGTGAGCAGCTACCACAAGTGAGAAGAGAGGCAGGGAACAGATTCTTCCTCAAAGCCTCCAGAAGGAACCAACCTGCCAACACCTCGATTTAGGATTTCTGGTCTCCAGAAATGTGAGAGAATAAATTTGTTGTTTTAAACCACCACAGTTGTGGGCATTTGTTATGGAGGCCTGTGGAAACTCATACAGGACATTATGAATATTCTTGTATGAATCTTCTCATTTTAATTAAGTATCTAAAAAATAGAATATGAATGTGTACTTTATAGGAAATTGTTAAACTGCTTTGCTGTGGTTTACACCACTTGATAGGTATTTTATATTTTATCTTTGCATGTCAGATCTATATTCCATTCCTCATTAATTATTCTGTGTGGTATGATGCAAGACTTGAGATTCATTTCAGTTCGTAAGATATCCAAGCAGTGCAGTACAGTTAAATAAATAAAAGATCCTTTCCCCACTCACTAGCCTTGAAGTCTCTGTTGAAAATCAGTTGATGGTATCTTTGCAGATTTACTTCTAAACTTTCTAGAAAAAGTTTGTGTATTTTTAAGCCAAAATGTTACTGTCTTGATTATCACATCAGTTGTCTACATCTTCCAAGCCTGTTCTGTTTTCAAAACTCATTTTAACTCCTCTAGGTCCTTTGCATGCCATAAGGTTTTTTGTTTTTTGTTTTTTTGTTTTTTTTTGTAATTTCCTGTCAATTACTATAATAAAACCCACTGGGATTTTGACTGGGAACGTGTATCATATTAGAAATCTAAGATCACTTGAGGGAAAAATGAAATCTTAACAAACCTGAGCCTTCCACTCGATGAGCATGCCTAATTTCCCATTTACAATTTCTTTAATTTCTCTCAGAAATATCTTACGGTTTTCATAGCAGGTTTTAGTGAAATTTTTTTCATAAGTATTTTAAGTTTTTGGACACTGGAGTAAATAGTACTATTTTTATTTTGGCTTCCAATATGCCATGGCTTATAGAGAAAATTACAACTTATTCGGGTATACTGACTATTCTGTGATCTTATTAAATTCACTGGTAACTTTAAGCACATTGCTTTATGTGAATCCATAAGAGATTCATAACAATTGGGTCACTCAAAATATGGTTTATACTTCCTCATTTCCAATGCACAGGCCTTTAATTTCTTTTTCTTTTCTTACTATACAGCTTAAAACATGCATTATAATGCTGAATAGAAGTGTAAGAATAGATAATCTTGCCTGGATTCCAGTCAAAAGTGACAAATCATTTAATCTTTCACCATCAGTTATGAGGAGAGTTACAGGTTTTCCGTAGATGTCCTTTATCAGGTTGAAGAAGCTTGTCCTGTTTCTCGTTGCTAAGAACTTTTGTTTATCATAAATTTAAATTCTGAATACTTGTTATTTTGCATCTACTTAGATAATGTGATTTTTGCCCCCTTTTTTTTCCTGGTAATATGGTTAACTACATTAATTTTTAAATGCTAAGTCAACCTTCTACCACTTGGTCATGACATATTCTCTTTATGCCCTGAAATATTTGATTTAAAAATATTTTGTTAACTTTTGCATAGATGTTCAAGTCTAATTTTCTGTACTGAAATTCTCTGTTTCCTGATATCAGTAATTTAAGAATTTGATTTTGTTTTTCAGTGTTTGCATTCAGTTCAAAATAGCTTTCTCTTTGACCTACAAGTAATTAAAAACCATATTATGCGATATTCAAATAGAGATGTTCCATTATTATTTATTGTCCAATTTAGTTTTAACAGAAAACCTACTCACTAAGATTTCAATCTTCTGAAAATTACTGAGATATATTTTACATTCCCATATGGCCTACTTTGGTGAAGGTTCCATGTCTGTTTGAGAAGAATGCATATTCCGCGGTTGTTCTGAGGAAGCCCCAAACACTAGAACAAGACAGCTCATAGAATGGTCTTGATTTTCTATATATTTAATTTATTGGAGGGGATATATTTTCTAAATATTTTTTCTAGAATTTACTGAAAAAGGGACATTAAAGGTGAAGATTAGGGAGTTATCTATTTCTCCACTTAATTCAGCCAGTTTGTGCTTGATGAATTTTGATGCTGTTATTAGAAGCTTATATATTGAAGACAATTATTCCTACTAAATGACTCCTTCTATCATTGTGTAATATCACTATTTCTATAATATGCTTTGCCTTGAAATATATATTCTCTGAAATATACATAGCTAGGCTACTTTTCTTATTGTTGCTATTTTCCGTTTGTCCCTTCTGCTTTTCAACTACAAAAGCGGGAAAAAGATGAGATGTAATCAAGCAATTTTTAGCATTCCATTTTACTTCTACTGGCTTCTGAGTCCTGTCTCTTTTCATTTTATTTTTTCTGGCTGCTCTAGGACTAGTAAAATGCATCCCTACGTATCAGTCTACTTAGAGTTACTATTAAGTCAAAATATGACACCTGTACATGCTTTGCTTTTCCTGCCTCAGCCTTCCTCCATTTCACACCATGTGATTCATTTCAGATGTGTAATGTTTTAGCTGCAAAATTTCACTTGCGCCCCTATCATTTGTGCAATTATCTCACCTTTTACTTCTATGTACATTATAAACCCCATCCTGCAGTAATTTTTTTTTTAATTATCAGTTTTCTTTTAAGTAATTTATGAGAAGGGAAAACAACTTACTATTTCAGGTGCTCTTTATTACTTTTTGTGGATCTGAGCTTCTTTCTGGTATCGTTTCCCTTTGGCTTGAAGGATAACCTTTTTAGCATTTTCTTTAAGATTTTATTTATTCATTCATTCATGAGACACAGAGAGAGGCAGAGACACAGGCAGAGGGAGAAGCAGGTTCCCTGTGAGGAACCTGATGTGGAACTCGATCCCAGACCCCGGGATCACGAACTGAGCCAAAGGCAGACACTCAACCACTGCGCCACCCAGGTGCCCCAAGCTTTAGCATTTCTGGTAGGGCAGGGCTGATAGCCACATACTAAGCTAACATTTTCAGTTCACTAAAAATGTCTTTATTCTAAAATATCCTCTTTTGGGAAGCATATCTCCTAAAGAGAGAATTTTGAGTTTACAGGGGTTTTTCTTATTATTATTTCAACACTTTAAATACGCCCCTCTGTTGACTTCTGCTTTCCATTATTTCTACAAAGTCGGCAAAATCTCTCGTTTTCCCTATGCAATCTCTCAATCAACCCTCACCCCAACACCTAGCACCAAGTTACATTCATAATTTTTTTCTTTATCTCTGGCTTTTAGCAGTTTGACTAGGATGTACCAAGGTGTCTTCCTTTATATTACCCTGGTTGGAATATGCTGAGCTCCTTGAGCCTTAAATTTCTATTTCTTACTCAATTTGGAATTTCTTAGCCATTATTTCTTCAAATATTTTGGGAGCCACAATCTCACTCTCTTCAACTTTGGGGACACCAATTATAGGTGTTTTGGAATGACGAGTATTTATCCAGCAAAATCTAAGGTTCTGTTCATTTTTTACACGATATTCTCTTAGCTACACTTTTAAGATAAAATAACCTCCATAGAGCTGCCTTCAAATTCACTGATTCTTCTGCTATCTCCAATTACTATTAAACCTACACACTAAATATTTCAATTCAGTTATTAAACTTCAGTTTGAGAATTTCCATATGGTAAATTTTTATAGTTTTCATTTTCCTGCAGAGATTTCTCAATTAAGACCATATTGTTTTGTGTGTGTGTTTTTTTAATTTCTTGAAGATAATTTCCTTTAGTTCTTTGAACATACTCATAATATCCATATAAAGTCTTTGCACGTGAAATCCCAAATCTGGAGAAAAACACAGCTTCTGTTTAAACTCCAGCTCTCCATTCTATTAACTGTAAAACTTTCACCAGGCTAAAAGCTGGGCATTCATGAAGTTAGGATTAGTTTCTTTTCTCAAGGCTTGCAGCTTTTTTCTACTGCTTGTCTACTGCCTTATAACAGATGATTTGCATATTTTGCTACTTTTATCTTTGTTAGTGGTTTATACAGATTTTGTGAATTTACTAAGTGTTTTATGTTTTTATGTTACTGTAAATGGAATTTTAAAAACTTATAATTTCAGTTTTAATAACACCAAAAAAAGAGACTTTACATTAACCGGCTATTTCTATTTTGCCCCATTTGTTTTATCATACTCTCTCTCTATCTTACACACACACACACACACACACACACACACACACACACACACGGTTAAAGTGATGCTCGCCAGGTCTTCCAATGTAAAGTTACTGTACTTTTCCTTTGTAACTAATAAGCAGTTTATGGGGAGATACTTGAAGTCTACCTAAATAGTACATATATATTTTCATCAAACTTTCACCTTTGCATTAGTGGGATCAGTTCATTGAGTAGAATATTGTAGTATTCCCACAATTTTATTAAAAATGCACTTTAAGACCTTTTCTGAAGGCCTCACAAATGAGACAGAAAGCAGCCAATAGCCACAACTGCACCTTGAGCCACAGGTTTGATGCAACTGCCTGGCTCTATAGTAACTTAGTTCCTTGAGTCCAGCTTCTCCTTTCCATTATTTCCAAAACAGGCTCAAGAAGAGAACACGAAAACCTAGATAATGAGATTTGCAGAATACAGAAAATGCTTCCCAGGCACTAGATGATACTTGGATCTAAAAAAGCAACCTTAAAACAATGTTGCTTGCAAAGTGATGAATCATAAGAGACCTTTTTTGCTTATAACCACAAAATGCTTTAGGCTTTATTTCAAATGAATGATGTATGGCTAGTAATTAGTATGTGACTGTAATGATGTTTTGTTTTGTTTTTGCAAATGAAACAAATTAAGCAGATTGTGCCATAAAATTTCAATACTACATAGAGGGTCTGACTAGAAAGCATCACGTTTCCATACCAAAAAGCAACAAAGAAACCAGATTTCCTATTATAGGCTTAAATGCTCCACTTTTTATTTGTCTATTTAGAAGATTTAAAATCCCAAATTTCTAAAAACTTAATTTCAAGTTCAATAATTTCAGCTCCTACTTGAATGTTCTAAGCATTTGTATATATTATTAACTCAAAGTTAATCTTTAAATATTAAAAATAAATTGCTCCAGTAATGAAGCATACCGAAACCACTACTAAAAACAACTTCAGGTACAGTGAGTGCCTACAGCAAAGAGAAACACAAGAGCAGTGGCCACCACAAGAAATGGGAATATTATCTTTTAGTGTCAGAAAAGAATGAGTGCACAGCTGAGCAGAAATAGTTACTGGTTGAGTGAACAAGTTGCCTCATCTATGAAATGGTAGTGCCTCCTTTTGGAGTCAGATACAATTACTTGTTTATTTATGTGTCAAATATTTATTATGTGCCAAACACAGTTTTTGGCCTTGGAAATTCACATTAAAAATAAGATGACAAGGAAGGACCTGGTGCAAATGCAGAGTACTCTAAGTAAGCAGAGAAAGGAAGCAAAAAAGAGAAACAAATAGACAAGATCCTTTAAGATAAAGACAAGTGCTATGACTAAGTAGGGTACAGGAGATAGAGAATGATGCGGGACATCATTAGGAAGTGTGCTTCCATGATGAAGTGGCATTTGGGCTGAGGCAGCTGGAACTGCCAGAGTAAAGGCAAATCTGTGATGGGGACAGTAAATAAATAGGACTGCAACATGGTAAATAAGGAAGGGAATAGTCAACTACGGGTTTCAAGAAATAGGTACTCCATCATCTAACAAATTATAATAAAATTAGAAACCATTTTCAATTCCAAAGGGAAATTCCTTTTCTGGCCAAAGATGGGAAAACAGGGACTAGACTTACCACCCTGAGTGAAGCAATAGTTTTTAGGTGATAGACACCAGGCAGTATGGGACAGTGGTGCCTGATAAAGGGGAGAAAAGATGAGGACCGTGACCATGCCAATTCACTTCTTTGGAAAGAATTTCCAAAGTGCAGCACAGGGAGAAGGAAGTCAGGTGGAGTCACGGAGTCTCCATGAATTAAGGAGAGGCAGGGAGGAGTCTGATAATGCCAAAGCAACTGCAGTTCTTGGGACAGAGTACCAGAAAGAGCAGCACAGAGAGAAAGCTCTGGAGATCTCGAGTGGTTCCCCATATGTTTTTAGCTCTGGTGTTGACCCGCACATGCATGTGAGAAAACCATCAGCTAAAAACACTAGAGGCCACTATGCCTGATTCTCACACAGGGTAGGAAGAGTACTTGTTCTAATCAGCCAAAATGGGAAAACTTCAAAATTCATGGGACATTGAGTTGAATACTCAGAATAGTATTGCCTCAATCTTGGGGTTAAATAAGCTCTAGACTGATGGCTCCTCTAATTCCATGGAACAAAACTTAAATATAAGCCATGTTAAGTATCAAGAGTGTTGGCAAGTAACTTAACTGCCTCTGAAAACAAAGCTCAAGAATATTTATAAGAGTACAAAAGTATCTAGAGTACAGCATGGTAAATCAAACAAACCTTTGGCACTCAAACACAAATTATTAGCCACTCAAATAATAAGAATATATAACTATTGATGAGAAAAATTGATACAAGAATGCAAAAATGACAGAAGTATAAACAGAGAAAAGTTATTATAAAACTATTCACATGTTGAGAAGGTTGTGGAAAAATTAAGAATTTTAAAGAGATGAAAGATATTTTTAAAAATACCCAGGCCTGAATTTGTATAGAAAAAGATTATGATGTCTGAGATGAATGAATGAAAAAAAAAAAAACAGCAGATTAAACCCCACACAAGAAAATAATTAACTGGTATACACAGTCATTGACATTATCACAAATGAAAAAGATGAAAAAGAAAACAAAAAGCATCAGTGAGATGGAACACCTTTAAAAGGACTAAATACATATGTAATAATAAAATATATGCAACTTAAGTCCCTGAAACAGAGAAGAGAGGTAGAGAATAAGTATTTGAAAAAAACAATAATAATGGTAAAAATCTTCAAATTCAATGAGAACTGTAAACCTACAGATTCACAAACTCAATGAACTCCATGGACAACAAATATGAAGAAAACTACATGCAAGGTACATCAAAATCAAATTGTTCAAAACTAGTGATGAAGAGAAAACCTTTGAAAACAGACAATAAAGAATAAAAGAGATATGGACAAAAAAATAAAGAGGAGAGTGATGGCAGATTGCTTGCCCAAAATAATTCAAACAAGAAGACTGTGCAGGAACACATTTGGAGGACCAAAAGAAAAAGGTATCGGTCTGGAATTCTATATCCATGAGAATATTTTTCAAAATGAACATGAGGAAGAAACTTGCTCATACATACAAAAACCGAAAGAATTCATTAGCACTAGAAGAAATGCTATAGCCATTTCTTCAGGGAGAAGGAGGAAGATTCTAAATGCAAGAAAGATTTGCACAGACAAGTGAAGAACGCTGGAAATATGTATGTGAGTAGATGTAAAAGACTACTGATCCTTGGAAGTAAATAACCATGTGTTAGGAGTTTTAAACCCTTGCTGAGGGAAAATGTAAGATAACGATAGCATGAAGCCCCCAGGTGTTGGAAAATAGGGGTACACTGTTCTAAGACTTTATACCACACATAAAGCAGTATATCAATTGGAGTTATAAAATAGATAGTATAAACACTAATGCGACCATCAATAAAACAAAGAGTTATACCTAATAAGTCAAGAAAAAGATAAAATCACTAAAATACTCAATCCAAGAGAAAGAGTACCAAAGAATACATGAGAAACAAAATAAATATAGCAAGATTACGGATTCAAATCCCACCATATCAATAACCACATTAGAAAACAGTCAATACTACACTGAAGTAGAAATCATTAGATTGGACTAAAGAACTCATATGCTACCTGTAATAATAGTAGCTTAAAAAATAAAGGACAAACAGGATAGGCTATGTTATCACTAAAATAAAGCTGGAGTGGCTGTATTAATACAACACAAAGTAAATTTTAAAACTTTTAGAGTATTTTAAGCTTGGAGGTGAAATAATCTCATTTAGTTGTTTTTTTTTTTTTAATCCATTTAGTTTTATCATAAGAGATCACTAGCAGCTCTGTGGGAAAGGACAGTACGTTTGAAGTGTGAGGCACAGGGCCCGAAACACACTAAATAATCAACAGTAAAAATGAAAAAAAAAAAAAAATGCAGTTATCACAGACTGGCCCAGTATCACCATCCTTGAAAGTTTGTATTTTCTCAGTAGTATCATTCTAAAATTAAAATCCACACTTTATTCTACTTTAAAGTTGGCTTCCCATTACCATTCATTAACATGTATGAAACAAAAGCATTCCAGGTATGGCAATCCCTCTGCCTGGCTTGCAGGCCTTCATTTAATAAAAGAGGGATTAAGAGAAATCATCAAAATACCATAAACATGATACTTATATTTAAGAGCCACTTTGGCTAAATCCTCTACACTTGCAAGTGGCTAATTAATTACATGCTCAAGATTGATCAGTGGACCAGATAAAAATAGTCACAGAGTAAAAGAGAAAGTTGGAATTGATAGATCCCCCCCCACCCCGCCCCTGCCTGCAAATACATGTACATACATAACATAGTCAGATCCTTGGATGTAATTCTAACCAGCTGACCCTTTTATCTCTATCTCCGGAAGCTGATCTCACTAGTAGACATTCAAGTTCTGGGTGGTACTAAGGGGAAGCAGGGTCAGGGATACTGGAGGGAAGAGACAGGGACACAGGAAAAGCTCTGTGTTGTAGATTAGATTATTCAAAAGTGATGAAGAATAAGAGGGCCTTTTCCTGTGACATTTGCTAACTACCTCATATTTTAAAGTAACGAGTGTCCCCAAATATTCTTACTTAAATGACCAATTCCTTGCCTTCACTTTGATTTCTCCTATGCTATTTTACAAAATCTTGCTCTTTCTCTGACGCCAGAATATTAATGGCAAGGGTTTTTCTGTATTTATTCCAAATATAAACCCATTAAGAATGACACACACCTTGCCATGTCTCTTAGTATCAATTGTTTGCGATTCTAATTCTCTGTTTCTACACAAGGACAAATAAAATTCATTCACAGGCCTCTAAAAATAAAATCAATGGCCTTTCAGAAATTCATTCAGCATTTAGGTTTAGGTTATAGTCAAGCCACTGACTTGGTGGGTGCATTCGGGAGCATTCCAACCAAGTCATTGTGATATGGTTTTCTGTCAACATCTCTGCCCTTCAGTCATAAAGTATGTCTGTACTTTGTCCAAAGGTGTCGGAGGGGCCAGGTCTGTGTCTGCATTGCAGGCGAAATGGGGGAACTAGGGAGATACTGATTAAGGTGTGGTGAGACAAAGGACAGTCTGATGGCAGGATTCAGGCTCCGGCACAGAGCATGGTTAGGAAACAAAAAAATGAAAACCTGCATCTCAGGGGAGGATAAAGTCTGGGAAAAGGTAGTCTTTAACTGGCAAGAGAGGGAACTACTAAAACCAGCAGTCAGAATTACAAATCATTCCAAAGGAGATTATAAGAACCTAGTGAGAAATAAAGGGCTAAGAACACAGCCCTCCTAAGAGATAAAATTAGAAAAGTAAACAAGGCAAAAAAGTGTGTCAAGTAGTAGAATGAGAGAGAACAGATAGAAAATTAATCAAGAACTGTCATGAAGTGAACTGGTTTTCTCTTAATTACATTCAAACTATGGAATGCTTTAAAAAAAATTCCGGGTCAGAACTTAGGCGAAGCATAAATATAACGTCAAAAAAAAAGAGACTACAAAGCTGCTAGAACCTTAAATCCTTTCAGAACATACCAGCACTGAATTGATCAGAATGATTTAGGGGCTTGACTGTGGCTAGTCATTCCAAGGGCAGCTACCTTCAAAGAAAACACTGATAAAAGAGAATAGAAAAACTCTACTTGCCCACAGCATAAAACTTTAGTAATGGCACATGGCTTACTGTAGGAAGACACATAATATGACATGGGGGGGGGGGGGGGGGGGGAATCAACAGAATACTGGGTTCAATCACAATTTTAGCATAAAGCCACCAACCATGAGAACTCTCAAACATATTAAAATTTATGCTAAATCGTGACTATTTAACGCATCAATATAAGTTAATGTACTATGAGTGCTACAGTACACACACAATTAGATTTTCCTAGCAGATGGGAACTTGGACAAATATAATGTCATATAATTTGGTAGTGATTAGGCCAAGGGTATATAAAAAGTTACTTTCCAATAAAGGGGGCTAGGAAATCCCTTTGTTCCCTATCCCATCCCTTAAATAAATATAATACGTGGACTTAGATACAAAATTGCCATCCTTGGTAAAGAAAGAAAAATAACATTAATAATGGATAATAGTTGAGTTGCAGGACAGGAAACTTGACCCAGTGTTAGAGGAAAGAAAACAAACACATTTATCCTTTCAAAAAGGCCACGTCTGGTATGGAAGATAAGAATGCTTAATGAAACATACAATTCAACACAAAATGAAAATATAAGCCAAGAGAGAAAAGGAAAAGACAAAACAAAACTCAGACAAGTACTATAACGAGCCAGAAAAACAGCACCGAACACCATCATCTTCCGTCTCAGGAGCCACTGTGCAAAATAAGTTAAATGAAACTTTACAATTGATTCTGGGTATCCCAGAAAAGTTTTCAAGGGCTCTCATCCTTAGCATCCCAGTGCCAGTTTTCTGTCAACCAGAGGACAGGAAATGAGGGAAAGGCTTCTTAATGAAGTTCAGTGGTCAGACTTACGGAGTAATGAGCCCAATAAGGCAGTTCACATTCCAAAAACACATACACTCATCAGGCTCTTCAAGGAAGGACAGAGATTTCCCTCCCACTTGGGCCCTGAGTTTCTGAAGATACAAAATGATATTTGGTTTTCTGCAAAGAAAAGGAGGTATAGGACTGGTCTTAAGCAGAAACGCAATGTAGGCTAAAGCCTTTTTAAAAACCTTTCCCTTCATTTGCCTTTTGCCCACCTCTTGTATACATACATCTACTTCTTTGCTAACATGTCAAGAGCCTTGTATCTCGAAACAACATAGTGCAGTTGAAACAAAAGATAATACAGAAATCCTGAATATGAGTCCTTCTCTTTTGTTTATAAGATACAGAGATTAAGGCACCTACTCTATATGAGAGTTTCAGTTCCTGCAACATTAAAGGGCAGCCGCGAGGGATCTATCAGGCAAATGTATATAAACCCACTTTGTGAACTGTATATTACTATACAGAAGTCAACTAATTTAACTGCCGTGTAGTTACTCGGCTGCTCTACGGTTACTCATTTGAGTGTGACACTTACATCATTGAACTGAAACTCCAAAATTTATTCTCTCTGCTATCATTCAAACCCTCATCTAAGCGCAACAAATCTCAGATATATTAAAAAAATAGACTAAACTAACATTGAGTCAGATTCTAATCTCTAGCTACCCCATTGCATGGGATGCCTTATAAGCAGAAGTCTAACCTGCTGTGTTGTAATATCTCATAGAGTTAAATTCAATTTCTAGTATCTTTTGTCCTTGATTATGCTTTCAATAATAACCATCAATCTGTTACTGTATGCAACTGGATGATTTTAATTTCAGGGGATTTCTAAGGCTAAGGTCTTCAGTTGAACAGACCTAGTCAAGTCTACATAGCTCATATATTTGACTCTAACATGTGCAACTAATACCAGCAGGGGAACTTAACCTACTCAGGTTTTCAGTAACTAGAATTGTACTCTTGAAGGTTGTTCCCACAAACAGAAAACAACTATTCTGGCACCATGTCTCAACAGAAGATCCTGGAGTTAGGATAACTGATTGCAACCAAAATGTTCATCAGTCGGTAGCTACTTTTGCATCACACCTTCACTTATCCCCATTGCTGCTTTGTGCAACACTGAATTCTGCATATTTAAAAAATATACAAAGTACAAAAAGTCTAGAATGTCTAAACATTGTCCAAAGGAGTTAATAAATAATTGTGGGATGGATAAAATCATTGAGAAAGAGGAGTGTATGAAAAGAGAGAAGAAAACAGAACCTGAGTAAGATGCTGGTTTAAGTATTAGAAGAAATGGGAAAAGAGTCCAGGAAGTAATCAGACAAGCAGCACATGGGAGCTGAAGGAGAGGACAAGCTAGTAGATAGAGTTAACAGGGTGAAATACTGACCCTAGGTCGAGAGTACACAGACAAGACACAAAAGGATTACATTGGATTTGGAATTATGAGGTTGTGCATAACCTGAAAGTAACTCTCAGTGTAAAACATGAAAGAGGATCAGAGAACAGAGAGAGAGAGAGAGAGAGAGCATTCCAACTGTAAATTAGGAAAGGACTCAAGCAAGAAAGTGGGTTCTCAACCGGACCTCAATGCATGAGAACATTTAAAACACAAGTATGAGGAGGAGTTGGACAGCAGCTAACATAACTGGGTACTGATTCTCTACTGACCACCCACAAATGTCCTCCTTTAAATCTTACCACAACCTAATGAGATAAGTTCTAAATTCACATGTTTTATAAATAATGAAAATGAAATTGAGGAGTGTTAAGAGACTTGTTCAAAGTTTCATAGCTGGTATGTGGTAAATTAAGTATTCAAACTCAGACCTGTCTAATTGGGTTAGAAATACAATGAAGGATATTTGAAGGAATTTGGAATACCAAGTTGTTTTAACCCAGATCCATGTCTCAATGATAGGAATATGTTGTATAACAAGCCTCACTAAGCCTACATACTTTATTTCAGTATTTAAAATAAATCATAAAGTACGTTACGGAACATTTATTCATTCATTCATCAGATATTTATGGAGTGCTTATTACATGCCAAGTAGTGTTCAAGACATTAGGAATTCACCAAGAGACAATGATTCTTGATGTGATAGACATTCTTATGATAGACTAATAGATAGGTTAATTGACAGAACATAATATAATGAGAAGACAATAAATACTTGGGAGAAAAAGCAGGGATGAGGAAAAGAAGTGCTTTGGGCAAGTAGGCATGCAATTTCAAGCCGAGTGCTCAGAGAAGACGTTCAGAAGTTGACATATGAACAAAGACTGAAAGGACATTAAGGAATAAGTCATTTGGTTATGTGGTGGAAGCAAGGTCCAAGGAGAGCAAACAGCAAATATAAAACCCTCAAGAATGTGATTGGCATTGCAAGGAACAGTACAGAGGCCGTGTGGTTAAAGCAGAGTTAGCTAAGAAAACACAGTAAAAGATGAATCAAGAATATGGAGGCAGGGATCCCTGGGTGGCTCAGCAGTTTAGCGCCTGCCTTTGGCCCAGGGTGCGATCCTGGAGTCCCGGGATCGAGTCCCACATCGGGCTCCCAGCTTGGAACCTGCTTCTCCCTCTGCCTGTGTCTCTGCCCCTCTCTCTCTCTCTCTGTCTCTATGTCTATTATAAATAAATAAATAAAATCTTAAAAAAAAAAAAAATATGGAGGCAATGGTAAATTCTATAGAGCTTGGTTGACCACCAAGGATTTGAGATTTTCCCCTGAGGTGGGAAACCATTCTAGGATTATAGGTAAAGAGAATATTATCTGACTTACATCACTGGCTGGTGTGTGAAAAATAGACTAGTTGAAGATAAACTGAGGTAGATACTATTTGATATCAAATCTTTCTCACATCTTCCTGCATGTTATATAAAACACAAGCAAACATTGTACCTTTTTGCCGTCAAGTGAATAAAGAGGGAAGATCAAGATAAATCACAGCTGAAAATTCAAACTTTGTGAGTTAGTAACTCAGTGAAAGAGCTTATTATTCTGATCATGCTGTGTTTTCATTAGTTCTAATAAATTAAGGAATTGCAAAGTTATTTAATATAGCTGACATTCTACTAATTTCAAGGGAACGATGGTAACAAAAGCTCGTAAGAGAACTCGTTTAGAGCTCAATTCAACTTACCCTCCCACTCTACGGAGAATACAATTGGTAGTATGTGAGTGATTTTTCCCCCCTTACTGGCAGGATTTGATATTACTATTTTTATGTCGATTTGAACTAAATGAACTCAATCCCTTGATTAAATGAGAGGGTTATTGTATCATGGAATATGCCTACATACTTTAGGCATTTTAACTTTATCTTAGTTTATGATATAGTCTCTATACCTTTAGTATTATTATATATTAGAGATTATTCCATTTTCTTTCATGAGAGGAAGGTTCAGAGGCAAAAGAGGTTTTTTTCTTTCTTTCTGCAGATACATATTCTCATGAACGGTAGCTTCTTTCCAAAAGTCCTTGATGAATTATACTCTACAAATGCCAAATAGACCTCACACTTAGGTTTTGAAACAAACTGCAATAGTGTCATACCATAAAAATCACCTGGTATAATTCCCTAAACCAGGGGCGACAATTCTCCTCAGAGAGGTGGTAGTTGCAAAAACAAAACCTTGCTGTTGGTGAGTCCCTCTCTTGGGAGATGATGGGGGAAGAAAACAAAACCAAACCAAATCAGTAGGTTTGCATATTTCGCCTTGCCCTTCCCTGCCTCCTGTGTGGCATTTCTAAGTCACTCCCTAGGTGATTTCACCCAGAGCCACAGCTATAAATGCCATGGTCCCAGATTTATGCCTCCAGCCCTGAACTCCTAGCTTATATCCCAACTACACCCTTCATGTGTCCACTTGGATGTCTACAGACATGTTAAGTGAGGCTCCTTCCCAGTCTCTTCCGCTGGCACGCCTTTTTCCCCATCTCTGTGACTGGAAATGCTTATCTTTCTAGTGACACAGGCCACAAACTTTGGGAGTCAGCCTGATTTCTCTCATATCCCCAATCCAATCTACCCAAATACATCCAGAATCTGACCAGTGCTCACCCAGAGACCATGCCATCCAGCCTGGCAAGCCAGCACTATTCCTTACCTTAATAATTAGTTAGAATGGCATGTTAAATGGCCACTGACTTCAGTTTATGCCCCCACCCCACAATCTGTCCCCCCACACATAGCTGCCAGAACAATACTCATAAAGCATCAGTCTGATCATTTCACTTATTTGTTAAAAACCCTGACAGCTTTCTTATCATAAAGTACATGGGCCTCACTTCATGGCTCCAAGGCCCAAGAAGTCTAACCTCATCCCCTACCACTCCTTACTCTGCCACAGCCACTATCCTTGGCTGTGCCAAGCTCACTTATCCTTCAAAGCCTGGGTACTCATGGTTTCCTCCGTCTATGATGTGCTCTCCCCAATACAGCGACACAGCAAACTACAGTTATGTGGCTCTGGCTAAATATCATCTCTTCAGAAGTGTTCCCTAGTCTTGTCAATCTCACATACACACGTACACGTACCCTCACCCCACTACTTCCTGAGGAGTAGTTATTATTACTTGATATTTTACTGTTTATGTGTATAATGTTAGCATCTTCAGGAATGGAAGACCAATAAGGAATAAGAGACACACCCACTGCAACTCACCCAGGGCCTAGAGCAATGCCCAGTGCACAGTAGGTGTTCCATAAATATTTGTCATATAAATGCACAAATCAATAAATCATTTCAGAACCCTGGGACCAAGGTATTAAAATAAAAAGATCAGATGGTGGTGCAGTTACCAATTTAACTTCAAGGTCTCAATTCTTCCATAAAATATCTGGCAACCTAAGTCCCCTGTAACATCAAAAGGCCAGGGTCTACATTAATGGAAAAATTGCTACCTGGAGCCATTTCATAAGACTCTAATGCCGGCTCAAATCAATAGTAGAATGGTTCTTAAATATACTCAATCTATTGGCAGTGAAGCCATGTTAAGTCAAACATAAGAAAACCTCCAATTTTCTGTATATTTCGGTATATCTGGTTGAATCGACACATGTATTACACATTATTTTGTACTACCTGTTATGCTTGTATAGAGAAGAAGTAAGTGGACTTTTACAAGTTTTATCAATGTCTAATTCCATTGTGCCATGTGTAGGAAGAACTACAAAAAAAAATCTGTGTGGAAAAATGGAAAAAGATCTTCTGAGAAAATTATTAGAGTCGAGTGGGCAAGGTGAAGATACCTTCCAACTGACAACTGATTTTAACTCCTCAAACCAACAAAATGTCTCTAACTTCAAATAGCATTGTGACTATTTTGGCTTAAACTACTGAAGGTGACAGAAGACAAAAATCAGAGCATGAGAAAAATTATGGAAGTACTACATGTCTGCAGAATTTTAGCTGCAAATCAATGAGAATCGAAAGCAAGCTAAATTAATAAGCCCTGAACTAGGTGAAAGAAAAACCATCTGTGCTGGCGAGCCTATATTAAGTCCTGGATCCTGGTAGAAGCATGTCAAGAAGGTTGCAAAGCAGAGTGACAAGAATAACCGAACAACAGCTGAATGCTTAGGATCTTAAGAGAAGCAGACCTCTAAGATTTAAATAGCTATGAATCTAGTTATAATCATTTATTATTCTAAACAAATGTCCTCCCTGGGTAGTGAAAGATTTGCAGATGAATTTGCCAAAGCGCTGTCTAAAGCATCATGGAATCTGAAAGAACTTGGACTCCAGGACAGGCACAAAAAGCAGAAGACAAAACAGAACTCTATCTTCCAGGAGGAGAGACTGGCGAGATTTCGCTCATTGACAGGCAAGAGTGAAGATGAATTATCAAGGAGAAAAGGAAGAAGTAATTACAGAAACCAAAACGGAAAAGAAATTGTATCATACTAACTTCATGTCTTTTATTATGTTTTAAAGTGGTAACTCCGTGAAACATTACTGATCTTGTAGCAGAACATTTGCAAAGCTCTTGAAATAATCAACACCTAAAGCATGAAAGACAGACTTGGAGATATTTAGGCTGGGAAAGCAGTAGCTCAGTGGAGATATTCTCTCGGATTCCTTACCTATCTTGCTCAGTTTTTCCTAAAGGTGTTTCAATAAGCCATGATTCTTGCAACAAATCATAATTTCCTCAACATCTATTATAAAATAAAATCACTAGGTATCATAAGAAATACTCTACAGGCTACCCTGAATATTTAATGGACTGAAAAAAAAAAATGGCCTTCTGAGTTCAAAGAGCATCAAGGTAAAAGTCCAAGGTAGGTGTGATATCAAAAGAACAGTAGTGCATTGTGACAGTTGAACAAATGGCAGCATTACACAGGGTGGTTAAGTTCTACTTTTTTAAAAAAGAGTGAATTCAGACTTTTATGTCATAAGTTATTGGTTTGCTTTTGAATTCACCCATTCTTGCCACAGAGAAGTCATTATCTAGAGAGATTAATTTTAACAAAAATTAAAATAATTATCTCAAAAATACTTAAGATTTTTAGTTTAAAAAGTGACTTTATGTTTCCTGAGGCAAGGGAAACAAAAGCAAAAATAAACTAATGGGATATCAAAACGAAAAGCTTCTGCACAGCCAAGGAAACAACAAAACTGAAAGGCAAACCTATGGAGTGGGAGAAGATATTTGCAAATGATATATCAGACAGAGGGTTAGTATCCAAAATAAAGAACTTATCAAACTCAACACCCCCAAAACGAATAATACAATTAAAAAATGGGCAGAAGACATGAACACACATTTTTCCAAAATACAGATGGTCAACAGACACATGAAAAGATGCTTTGACATCACTCATCATCAGGGAAATGCAAATCAAATCAGTGAGATATCACCTTATGTCTGTTAAAATGGTTAAAAACAACAATGTAAGAAACAATAGGTATTGGTGAGGATGTGGAGAAACGGACAGCCTCTTGTATTGCTGATAGGAATGCAAACTGGTACAGCCACTCGGGAAAATAATATGGAGGTTCCTCAAAAAGTTAAAACAGAACTACCCTATGATCCAGCAACTGCACTAGTAGATATTTACCCAAATATAAAAGTACTAATTCAAAGGAATACATGCACCCCAATCTTTTATCTACAATAGCCAAATTATGAAAACAGCCCAAGTATCCATCGACCAGTGAATGAATAAGAAACAAAACAAAGGAACAAAAGGATAAGTAGAGAGAGAGGGGGGCAAACTAATAAACACTCCTAACTAACAGAGAACAAACTGATGGTTACCAGAGGAAGTTGGTTAGAGGGAGAGTTTAAATGGGTATTAGGAATTAAGGAGTTCCCTTGTTGTGATGAGCACCAGGTGTATGGAAGCATGAATCACTATATTGTATACCTGAAATTAATATTACACTGTATGTTAACTAATTGAAATTTAAGTTAAAAAATTTTAAAGTGATTTCAAAAGACATTTGTTTTAGAGCAATAACAATATTCATATGATACCATAAAGATGGATACACATCATTACACATTTGTCGAAACCCAGAAAATGTACAACACCAAGAGTGAACTGTAATGTAAACTATGGAATTTAGATGATAATAACGTGTCAGAGCAAGTTCATCAACTGTAATGAATGTACCACTCTGAGGTGGGGGTGATGTTGATAATAGGGGAGGCCACAGATGTGGTAGCGGGACAGTATATGGGAAATCTCTTATCTTCCTCCCACCGTTGTTATGAACTAAAAACTGCTCCAAAACAACAAAATCTTCTTTAAAAAAATTCTTCAAACTTTGTTATTTTATTGTTCTTACCATATATTTTCCTTACTTTCTGTTCATGTCTTCTTTATTGCACGTATTCATTTAGCTAATATCCTATGGTCACCATGTGCCAGAAGATATACCATCTGCTGAGAATATGAAGATGAACATGAGCTACTTCAGCCTGCAGAAAGTTCTGAGCATAAATGAAGACTGTCATGCGTTAAAGAACAATTATGTTCTAGGGGTATAAGAGCCGTTTGGAGATATGCACAGGACATTATGGTAACAAAGAGGAGGGATACTGAATTTTATAGGGAAAGTATTTCAGAGGAGTCTTTCTCAAAATGGAAAGGAGGAGGAAAGGGAAGCATACCAATTGGCTTAAGTACGGTACCTTCAGAGTTCAGCAAGTTAAAGAAAGATGAAGTATATGTGAAAACTGAGACCAGAGGAAGGAGGAGCAGCAGGAATGCTTCATTAAAGACTGAGTTCTGGGATGCCTGGGTGGCTAAGCGGTTGAGCGCCTGCCTTCAGCCCAGGACGTGATCCTGGACTCCCGGGATCAAGTCCCACATTGGGCTCCCTGGATGGAGCCTGCTTCTCCCTCTGCCTGTATCTCTGCCTCTCTCTTTCTCTGTGTCTCTCATGAATAAATACATAAAATCTTAAAAAAAAAAAAAAAGACTGAGTTCTGGATGGATGGGAAGGAGGGGCTTCTAGAAAGGCCTGAGGAAACATGCTCATTATCTTGATTATGGGGATGGTTTCAAGAGTATAGTCATATGTCAAAATTAATCAAATTCTACAAATTCTAAAGAAGTGCATTTTATCGTATGTCATTTATACCTCAATGATTTTTTTTTTTTAAAGCCTATGCTATTTAGAAGAACTGAAGACATCCATGTAAGAACTATGGAAAGCAACTGAAGGATGTTAGGGACGCAGTAAAGTCTGTGGCATTTCACACTCATTTTACATATTTACAGGTGTTCCCCACAATCAAACTAAAGACAGAATCAGGGATGCCTGGATGGCTCAGTGGTTAAGCGCCTGCCTTCAGCTCAGGGTGTGATCCTAGAGTCCTGGGATCGAGTCCCACATCAGGCTCCTTGTATGACGCCTGCTTTCCCCTCTGCCTAAGTCTCTGCCTCTCTCTCTCTTTGTGTGTCTGATGAATAAATAAATAAAATCTTTAAAAAATAAAGACAGAATCAACTGGTCCTATTATATACAAAGGACCAAATTTGTCCATACACCAAGAATACATTCCTATCACTAAATAACAGGAGTCTTCTTTATCTCAACTCACTTTTTTTTTTTATTTAAATTCAATTAGCCAACATAAAGTAAATGCTTAGTTTCAAATGTAGTGGTCAATGATTCATCAGTCTTATTTAACACACAGTGCTCATTGTATCATGTGCCCCCCCTTAATATGCCCATCACCCAGTTACCCCAAACTTCTACCCACCTCCCCTCCTTCAACCCTCAGGTTGTTTCCTAGAGTCAAGAGTCTCTCAAGGTTTTTCTCCCTCTCTGATGATTTCCCATTCAGTTTTCCCTCCCTTACCCTATGATGCTCTGTGCGGTTTCTTATATTTCACATATTGGTAATTGTCTTTCTCTGGCTGACTTATTTCACTCATTATAATAACTTCTAGTTCTATCCACATCAATGTAAATGCTAAGTATTCCTCCTTTCTGATAGTTGAGTAAAATCAATCTTCAAAACTGCCAAAAAATACAATAGACATAAATAAAAGCAAAGAGACAAGTGAGAAGTATTAAGAAAAATGGCAAATATTTACAAAGTGGCACTCAGATTATATAATGAGCTCCTACAAATGAAGGACAAAAAAGATAGGAGAAAAAAGGTATTACAGGCAGTTTTAAGAAAAATAAATAACAAATATATAATAACTGCTTCAATATCATCTCATAATCAAGAACTATAATATATAAAAACAAAAAATAAATAAATAAATACTGGAGACCATACCAGAAAAAAGTCCACATATACATTGTTCATAAAAGTATACACTGACACGCCTCTTGGAAAAGTAATTTGGCAGTAACTATCAAGATTAAAAGTACCTTTAACCTAGCAATTGAAATTCTGTGACTCTTTCCTAAAAAAATAACAAAGCTAACCTTTAGAGTTTATTATTATAAGAGGATTTATACATATTCACTATATCAATTTTTTAATTCTCAGGAGAACACAATGGAGGTAGGCACTATTACTGTCTCAGTGATTGGTAGAATAATGTTCCCTTAAATAATAACCATGTACTAATCCTAGCACTTTCTTTTCTTTTTTTTTTTTTTTAAGATTTTATTTGTTCATGAGAGACCCAAAGAGAGAGGCAGAGACACAGGCAGAGGGAGAAGCAGGCTCCATGCAGGGAGCCTGATGTGAGACTCAATCCAGGGTCTCCAGGATCACACCCTGGGCTGCAGGCAGCGCTGAACTGCTGAGCCACCAGGGCTGCCCTAATCCTAACACTTTCAAATATATTATTTTACACTCCAAAGGGACTTTGCAGATGTGATTAAATAGAGAATCTTTTGAGGGAGGAGATCATCCTGGATTATCCAAATAGGCCCAATATAATCACAGGGCTCTTATAAAAGGAGAGGAGAGAGACAGAGGAGACATGATGACAAAAACCACTAAGATGCTGGACCATGAGCCAAGGAATATGAGCAGCCCCTAGAAGTTGGAAAAAGGAAATAAATCCCCTTCTACAGCCTTTGAGGGAATGTAGCCCTGATGACCCACTTTGAACCTCTGATCTCCAGAATTAAATGATTATAATCTTTTGTTGTTTGGAACTCACTAAATTTATGGTAATTTTTTATAGCAGCAACAGGAAATAATATAGTCCCATTTCCTAAATAAGAAAATTAAGGTACCGAAAAGTAAGTAACTACTCAAGAGCACACAGCTAATAAGACTGGTCTAGGATTTCAACCCAGAGACCACACTTACAATGCCTAAGATACACTGCCTTCAAATGCATATATCAGGATGAATGTAGAATCACTCTTTTAAAAAACGCTGGAGACCTAAATTTAACGGGTATTGGCATAATATTTCTGAACAGTATATTCAAATACATATATGAAGATGTATCCAAACTTCTTAAAAACCCTCCAACTAACCATCCTTCATTAGAATAATAAAAGTTTAAAAAAAAGTCACAGGAGAGACCAAAGAATAGCATTTAAGAATTTAAAACCAGTACATCATGAAAATAAAGATCTCCAAATAGGTTTTTTATAACGAAAGTTTCAAAACAATGTATTTTTTCTAAATGTTCATATGAACACATATATATTTGTGAATAGAAAGAAAGAGGATTGGAAGTCCAACAAAATGTTAAAAATAATTTGTATGGAATGGAGTGAGGTAGTGAGATACAAGGAACTTTCACATTGTATTCAATATTTTTATACATTATTTAAATGTCTTACAAGAATATTAGCATATATTTTAAAACAGGCATTTTTAATGCAGGGAAATATGCATAAACTTCCTACAACATTTTTTGATTAAAAAAAAAAAAAAAAAAAAAGAACCAACGGAGGTCTCTCCTGCACAAAGTTTAAAAGCCCTGCCCTACAGTGACACCAAATGGTGGCAGCTCGAAATACAGAACACAAACAGGACATTTGTTCAATTCAACCTTTCCTATAAATGTTTTAATCCCTTTGAAGAAAAGGCAGATTAACAGAATTTAATAATATGGAGACAAATACTCAAAAACTTTTACACCAAGTTTCAAATGCAAATTTTTAGACATTTTTCCAAACTTTAGCTCATCTTCTGATCCCAATGAATATTCACTTATGTTACTTCTTATACAGTTAAGCCACGATTGTGTGAAAACAGTGATTTTTACCTAATGGTTTACCGATCCAAAAAAACTGCAAATACAAAAATTGGTCTCACAACTAAAATCAAGTCCCACTCAATGGGAGCCAACCTTTGGTAAGAAGTCAGGATTTGCGGAGGATAAGTGAGGTGGTGTTAGAACTAAAGAGGGAAGGAAGGAACCCAAACAAAGAGACAGGCAGGTATATTTTCACTTCTTCACTTACTGATAGAAAATTAAGTTGAATAAAAGCACCAGGATAGGGCATACCAAATATAAAGCAATTTCTCAACAACAGAGAGAGAATCCTGAACTGCCCAGGGAAAAGAATATTTCAAATTAAGCACATCAGTCAGTATTCAGTGTTTTTTGCCCAGAACCTAAACCAATAAATAAAATCAGCATGCAAACTGTCTCATTCCAGTCACACAAAAAGATTCAGAGACAGACCACCTCTCAGAGCACTCCTTTAAAATACCATTTGAGGGGATCCCTGGGTGGCTCAGCAGTTTAGCGCCTACCTTCAGCCCAGGGCCTGATCCTGGAGTCCCGGGATCAAGTCCCACATCGGGCTCCCTGCATGGAGCCTGCTTCTCTCTCTGCCTGTGTCTCTACCTATGTGTGTGTGTGTGTGTGTGTGTGTGTGTGTGTGTTTGTGTGTGTGTGATGAATAAATAAAATCTTTAAAAAATAATAAAATAAAATAAAATAAAATAAAATAAAATAAAATAAAATAAAATAAAATGCCATTTGACTAGAACCTTTCATCTCTCAGCATTAAATGACAACTTTTTCAGATTTTGGATGGGGTATTATTTTTCATATGTAAAAAACTCCCAGAAAACTAGGGCATAGAAGTGTACTATACCCAGCTACAAAAACAAATTAACAGTATCTTGAAACTATTAGGCCTTGAATTCATAGTACCAGAAGATCAACTCCAAAAGACCACCAACTACCACCAATGTCACCATCGCAAACTAGACTACAGTGCATGGACTAGAACAGGTCTAGAACACCTAAGGACTTTCCTGCTCATACTGGCCAATGTCCAAGACATAAGGATTGCGAAGAGATTTGGTACCTTAAGACTGAATTATTAAAAGTAACACATGAGTGACTAAATCCTTCATAGCATAAAAGTACCTATATCTAGTATTCATGAATTAAAAGGTCCTTTTTTTTTTTTAAAGGAATAATGATAGTACTTGCATTAAAACATTTTGCTTCCAATTTCAAGGGAGAAATAAAATGCACATGAAACGCTTTATTACTGGAAACCTGGAAAGAATACAGACATAGCAAATGGTTTAATGATTGAAAGAAAGCTTCAAGGACATACAATTTAATGAATATTGGCATAGTATTTCTCAATAGTCTATTTATATACCACACTCTATATAGGCAATACAGTCCTAAAAAGTTCTATCTAAATAATACATGACAAAAGTAAAACATATTTCTAATTTACGTGTTTTTTTAATTGGTCTTCAATTGACATTGGTTACTAGCATTTTGGATGTGTTACTTTTGCACACTGCCTTTCTATCAAAGAGAAAATAAAATAAACAAATACCAATGTCCTGGTGGAGATGCTTTTTGTTTATTGAATTTTACATAATTCTTTAGAGGAATTAAGGTTCATTATTTAATGCAAACAACTACAGTAAGTTTTAGCATATCAAATTTTGAGGTTTGTTGAAATAGAACACACCTTTCTGAAAAATCACATGTATCAAATTAGTAAATTTATATAACTGGATAAAAGAAAGAGTTAAACTGGTAAACAATGTAACTAGAGTTTTAACTGATATATACATACATATTTTTTTAGTTAGAGCGAGAGAGAGAGGAGAGGGGGAGGGAGGGAGAGAATCTTAAGCAGGCTTTACATCTAGCATAGAGCCTGATTCGGGGCTCAATCTCATGACCCAGAGATCATGACCTGAGCAGAGACCAAGAGTCAAATGCTTAATCAACTGAGCTATTGTTAAATGACTTTTCTTAAAATAAAAACAATATAGAAATCACTATCAGGGCAGCCCCGGTGGCGCAGCGGTTCAGTGCTGCCTGCAGCCCGGGGCGTGATCCTAGAGACCCTGGATCAAGTCCCACGTCAGGCTCTCTGCATGGAGCCTGCTTCTCCCTCTGCCTGTGTCCCTGCCTCTCATTCTCTCTCTGTGTCTCTATGAATAAAAAAATAAAATCTTAAAAAAAAAAAAAAGAAAGAAATCACTATCAGATTACAAAGCCTGAAGATGATACAGAACTAAAAGTATGTTTGTCTTGGGTGAAAATGAAAAGGCAAGTGTTGGCCTTATTTGGGGGTGCAAAGGCTATCCTAATCCTTGCCTATTCTTTGTCTGTGATACACTGATGGTTTTTAGGTAGAAATGATTCGTACTTTAAGCCAAAGTTTAGTCAAGAAGTAAATGTTGTTCTACAAGATCAAAGTCGTGTAGGAATCTGTAGTTTATCTTTCCTCAAGGTAATAGCCCACCTTCAATACACATAATTTATTACTTTAAAACTGAAACGGTATAATGGGAATCATAGAAATACATATGATAATCAGTTACTTAAAACTACCAAATCACTTTATATAATCTCGTAAATTGAAAATATATCATATCACTCTTCAAAGAAACTTAATATTGAGCTTTTAATCCAGCAAGAGCAAAAACTTGAGGCATTCCACACTGTTCTACAAGTTTTGTCCATCATGCTCCTTTGGTAATTCTCAAGTATTGTTTAGAACTTTAAGCAGGTTTCCTTTCTTTTTTTGGTGGGGGAGGTGTCTGAGAGGTAGAGGGAGACAGATTGGGAATGGAGAAAAGTTGGAATGCAAGAAGGTATAATTGAAAAACATTATCATTCAACCAAAACATTTATATATATTTCTATTTTAACATATCCTATATATTTATATTTATATATATTTTATATATATAGTGTGTGTGCTTGTATTACGGTATTTTTCCCCCTCAACTTTCTTTCTCATTTCTTCACCAAAGCAATTAGGTCTTAAAATGTTAGTACCACACAAACTAGAAATTATGAAAATGTGTTCAAGAATATTCACAAACATATGATAAAGCAGTGTTCATATTGTCCACAGCAGAAGTTTTTCAATAGCATTAATCTTTCTACATTGAATTCCAGTTGCAGTCAGGTATGACCTGGCATGGAATGTGTAGATTCAAGGTCAAGTTTGAGTTGACACCTCCTGAAATGGAAGTGGTCCATCTCTGTCTTAAAATCAAAACTATAACCTCTAGCATTAGTATCTAGAAATATAATTGTTTAGCTTTCTGACCCCTATGACAACACTGCTTGTAAATCATGGCTCTTTGATGCAAACTTCAGATTTTTAAAGGAGGGCATAGCTTGGCTATCTTAAATACACCTAAAATAACTGCAAGTTCAAGCTCATTCTTCTGTGAAAATCACTAAAACATGCCAAGAGTTTTACATTTGTCCTGTGATGATGTGCAATGTAAAAGTTACTTGCTAAAAAGGCATTTTTCACATATGTATTTCAGATCTAATGTGAATGGGAAATATCTTAAAATTGTAACTTTACATTTTGTAATCTTCAAGTCAAAAAAGATGGGCAAAAATCAAATCTCTACGTAGTTTGTGGTTAAAAATTTAAGGCAAATTCTCCCTTACTCACTTATTCCCAGTGGAAGACATTACAGGTAGAGCATCAAACAGGGATCAAAATAAAGGCAAACTGATCAGGTAAAAGAATATAAAGCAAATAAGAAAATACAGAAGAAAAGAGAAAAAGAGGAGAAAAAATTGGAACCCTAGAGAACTGTGTAAAAAAAAGAAAAACATTTTTGTAAAGAAAATAAGTTATAAAGTTTTATAATCAAAATTGTAAGACTATAAACAGGATAAATCTTTAAAAAAAAATAAAAAAAGGAAAAATCTTGCTTTTTTCAGCAAATGCCAACCACATGCAAAATATGGTAGGCAGACAGCCCTGCAGTTACCCAACCCTAGTTTTCAAAATTATATCAAATAACAATTCTATCATATCCTGGTGATTGGTAATAGAACTGAAGATAAAAGAGAAAAAAAAATAACCTTACATATAAAAAAGAAATGAAACACTAAAGTATTGTCAGGATGACTGAATGTAACCAACTTCAAAATGATAATTTAATGATAGGAAAAAGGAATAGAAGAAAGCAAGCTTGATAAAATCTTAAGTTGCAACACAGCTAATATATAACATTGACAAGTATTTTCACCCCTTTAGACCCTAACTTCTATAAAATTGGAGGCTGAAACAAGATGATTATCAAGGCATCTTAAAGATTTTTTTTAAACGTATTCATTTTTTCACCCTCATTTTCCAGAAAGAGACTATATTTCTAATTCCAGAGTCTAACATAGAAGATGAATGGAGGTGAGAGATTAGAACCAAAAACTGAAGCTACTCTTGTAATATGCTGGAATACGTAGTTCCAGAATAAATCATAAATATACTCTTCAGTCATAGCCAGTGCAGTTTTCATCTTACCTTTTGACATGAAATAGAGAACACACGCAAAAATATCATGTTTATACTTTTAAAAAACTCCTTGGACTTCCTTTGAGGTTACAATTTCAACATATATATTTGAAATCAAGATAATTTCCCATAAATATCCTTAGGTTAAAAAAAAAAAAAGGCAGAATGGATATTAAAGATTTGTGAAACAATCCTGATGGGAAAAGGCCTGACAGTTCCTTTCCTGGGTGACAGAGTCTAAAACTCCCCGCCCAGGAAAGCTAACACTGAGAGACAGTACTTACCACAACAGCAAACTGCTCGGGTTCACACAGGTTGTTATAGTCATTCTTGAACTGAGACAGTGAGCTTAATTGTTCTTGATCAGGAAGATGCTTTATTAGGTTCTAAAAATGAAAACCACAAGAAAATATCTTCACTATATACGCTTCCTGAATTCTAGAAAGATTTATTAATAAACTATGGTAAAGAAACCACTGAAAAAGTCAATCTTTAGTTTTATTTCTAGGTAACCTCAGCCTTATACGACAGTCTCTGCATCTTGAAAGAGTCAATTTCCCTCTTCTCTCTCCAGAGTTATATATTCATATCAAGCACTACTGAATGTTTATTTGATTAACTATATAACTGAGAAAGAAAAACTCAACCTACACCAAAGGAATAGCTTTCTCACCTGGGTAAATGTGATCAATTATATTTCAGCTTTAGGGAATTAAATGTCAGAAATTTCAGCAAAGCCAAACATTTTAACACTTCATTTGAGGGGATAAAAGAAATTATCATATTGGTACTAAAAGGAAAGAGAAAGAAATGAAATCCAGAGAGTTTTAATGAAAGTGCTTGCAAGATTTAATCAACACGATTACAGTTTTAATAATAAAAATTAAAATATTTCTAAAAGACAAACTAACTTTTCTGATGGGAAAGAAAATCTGAAAAGGCACTGAAGACACAGGATGACGTACTTTGCAGATAAAAAGCTTATAAAGAAATCCTTTGTGAACTTAAGTGTCTATGGCCTTTTGCCTGTATCATCTGCAGTCCAGAAACCACAGGTTCTTGGTTATTCTGTCTTCTTTGTGCATGGCCTTTCCCAAGATATACATTTAGACAAGAGAAATACTCCCAATGGAGAAAGACCAAATAAACACATAACTTATCTTCCCTGTTAGAACTTAAATGATAACACAATCCTGCGGACAAAGTCTATACATTTCCACTGTATCCAATTATAATTGACTATAATAGTGTTATAACAAGTTAGTGTCCCTATATTAAAATTAAAAGAGTGGTTGGTGCTCACAACCCCAGATTATAGCATCAATATACTCTGTACAAACTCAAAGTCAAGTACAAGTTATAATTAAGCCTATACCATGCTATATATATATATATCTGGAAAAACTCCCCCCCCAAGTGTCATTAGTTAAAAATAATGTTAGAGAATGTTACATATCAAAGTAGTTAGATCAAAGAACAAGTTTTGGACTCACTGTGTACCTTTGGACAAAAACTTGGTTGACTGGCCAAAAACAAACAAAAAAAAGTGGCAATTTAAGATCATCCGTAAAAAAAGTACTATTAATACTACCAACTGAATAAAAACAATACAGGTAGAAGATTTTTCCATATAAGAAAAATTTCTCTAATTAAAATTGCCTGAGGCCGAAAGACCTGGTTATTTATGTTTCTTTCAACCATTCTAGCCGACAGCTGGATTATTTGAGTTATTTACTAATCAGGTCTCTGAATTTCTTCAGTATCCTTTTAGATAAATATCAAATCCCCTTAAATATTTGTAGTTAATATATAATTATCTTTTGTCATGAATTTATCAATTTTTCACTTCATCAGTTTTGCTCTGTGAAGTATTAAAACTATTATGATTTGTAAGAATACAGGCCAAACTTCCTTTGTCTTTCCCTTTATCAAAGGTACCATCCTTTCACCAATCCTAAGGTCCTATCAAACTAAACTCTTAGCAGTTGCCCACACACCCTCCAGCTTTTCCCTCACAGCACAGGGAATTCTTCGTGCCAGAATAACTGATCCTTGCTATGTAACTCATACAATCCTACTACCCTTTCTATATCCATATTTCAACACCAAAGAACCCTCACCTCCACACATGCACACATGGAAGTACCCTTACCTTCACACATGGCACAGTACTCCTCTAACACACCCTCTAATTCGGGAAAAAAAAAAAAATATCTTGATCTATCCATGTTTATCTTGTATTATAATTTTATATGTAAATGTCATCTTCCTTGCCAAACTATAGGTTCCAAAAAGGTAAAACCTATGTCTAATTGAGCCTGACATAATGCCCTGAACATGGTGGGTGTAATAAAATATTTGCTAATTGAATTAATTAACAAAGACAAATGAAGGCAAGTGGGCAAAGAATGAGGTAGAAAGCTGAAATAACATAAATAACATACTACTGACATCTAGTTATATATGAATAAGTGATTAGATATGCCAAAATAAAATCATGAGTGTGAACAGAGCTTACCAAAATGATGATTATTATAAAATAATGTTTTCTTCATGCTCTGTTCAAAATCAGCAGTTCTTCATTTTACAATTAGGTACATACTTTTAAAATTAAAACAAGACTTCAAATAGCATGAAATTCTTATTTTTTAGTCAATATATAAATACCCAAACCAAGTCTTTAGATTTTAAATTTCTAAAACCAGTTTTATATTTAGTAGATGTGGTAGGCAGAATGACAACCTGAACCACATTTCCCCGCCCCAAGGTGTTCACACTTAATCCCAAGAACCTGTGGAAATATCAAGTTACATAGCAAAGGGAATCAAGGTTATTATCAGCTGACCTTCAAATAGGAAAATTTTCCTGGATTATCTGAACCACAATGGTAATTAAAAGTGGAAGAGAGGGGCAGAATAATGGAGCGAGAAGGAGATGTGATTATAGTAAAAAGAAGAGGGAGGCAGCACTGCTCCAGAGTTGAAGAAAAGTTGTCCCAAACCAAGGAATGTGAACATCCATGAAGAACCAGGAGAGACAAAGAAAAGGATCTTTCCCCCTAAATCCTACAGAAAGGAACACAAGCCTGCCAACATCCGACTTTAGCATGGTAAGACACGTGCCAGATTTCTGTTCAATAGAAATGTGTTATTTTAAGCAACTAGAGGTGTGGTAAATTATTACAGCTGCAATAGAAAACTAATATATTAAGAAACTGTATGGAACTGGATGATCTTTGGACATGAATTTTAAAAATCCACATTTTTCCCCATCTCTACACAACAAAATCCAAATGAACATCCAACACATTCATGTAATCAAGTTAAAAGCTTCTCTGTAAATATTCAACAAATGCACTAGAAAAAATACAAACATGTATTAAGGAGAAAAATGTTCTTTAAGGAACTTGAAATCTACTCCCAACAACAAGGCACATTTACAATCCAACAGTAACAAAGACAAAGATCTCATAACAAGAAAGTGCTAGAGAATAAAGGTTTAAAGAGTTACTGGATCAGGTGTTTGGGAGTCCCAATGATTCACAGCAAAAAATCCTACTGGAATTACATTACAACCACATCCAGAAGACAAGGTAGGAGAGGCAAAACCAAAAACTGCTCAAGGTACCATCTACTGATGGATTAAATGCCTAAAATAATTTTAAACATATGTTGACACTAATAATCTCTGGTTTCTTTTTATTGCTAAAAAAATCATTTTTCTAACTACCATCCATTATAAAAATGAAAGACAGTCAACATGATATTATTCTCTCACTATATAATTTGTGGTTTGATACTCTGATTTTATATTTTATCAAGATATGCATTATTGATGCCTATGTGGAATTCAGGAAGTAACTCTGGCACCACACTAGTATTCCTTATATGCTACTCTGGGTAAAAGCCATTAAAAAAAATCTCGCAGCCTCCTGAATGAATTCCGAATGCTATGCTTACAACTTCTAGCACTCCTACAAACATAAATGACTCGAGGAAGGGTTGTTTAAATAAAAGTAACTTTTAAATAAAGAGAACACTCCCTCTATCTTCTAGACCAAATCAAAATAGAGCTTTATAAGACAAAAGTCAAAGAAAAACATATTCTAAAAGAATTATACAAATAAATTTTAATTAACATATTACTAATTTTAACTGTAACCAAAACAAAAACATATATGTAAAATTAAACAATTTGTCTTTCAGAACAGTCATTTAAAATAAGTGAAATGCAATCATTTTGATAGCATTATATTTGGTTTGCAGTTAAGAGAAGATGCAGAGTTTTATCTCCTGGCAAAGCAGAAGTTATGCTAAAACTAATTATGCAGCAATGATTTTCCAGTTGAATGATTTGGTTTAAGAATTTTGCTTCACTTACAGATTTCTATTTAATGAGAAGCTTGTGATGAAATATTGGAATTTAAGCTCTCTGCCAGTTTGTTTACCTGAATCATAGACTCTGCCAACTGTGTTTCATCCACTTCCAATATCATCGTTTTGATTTCCTCATATGGCACCCGAAAAGAGCTCAGGAAGATGGCTAAAAGGAGAAAAGAGAGGTTCATAATGAGTAAGAGAAGAATTTGAGATGTAGTTCTATATATAAAATCAAAAATAATTCGTAAAATAAGAGACTTTAAACATTATATATAATTACTATGGGAGAAACGTTCATTAGCACATTTTCTATTGTGGCTTTAGAACTAGTATTTAAGCAATGGTCCTACATTATTATGTTGGTTCCAAGGTTGATTTTTAATACTTCGTTATTAGCCTATCATGGAATGGTGCCAACTTATATGTGATTAAAAAAACCCTGAAATATACTTGGTATGCCATAAAAATATCACATTGTAATAAAAAGAGCCATGAAACACCAATATGTACATGTAATGTTTGTCTAAACATGTGTTATTAGCTTGTATAATATCTTCTACCCCTACTAAGTAGTTAACAAAAAATATTTTAGGAAAACTGATAAGTAGTGCATTAATACTACTGCAAATTATAGTAGCATTTCCCCACTTAAAAATATTAGGGCAGCCAGGGTGGCTTGGTGGTTTAGCACCATCTTCAGCCCACGGCATGATCCTGGAGACTTCGGATCGAGTCCCACATCGGGCTACCTGCGTGGAGCCTGCTTCACCCTCTGCCTGTGTCTCTGCCTCTCTCTCTCTCTCTGTCTCTCTCTCTCTCTCATAAAATCTTTAAAAAATAATAATAATAAATAAAAATATTAGACAATATGCCAGAAAAATAGCTTTTGCTTGTAACTAAAGTTTGAATATCCAATACTAGAAGATAAATTGTCCTGGATAACTACCCAAATGGATAATATGTTACTACTAAGAGTTTCAACATTATTTACATTTTTTAAATACCTCATATATCTAATATTAAAACACAATGATCTCAAAAGCTCTACTGAGGTAAATATGTGTATTTTCACAGTATTAGATGTAATGCTTTTGCTGTTTCCTACCTTACTCTACTATTCTATCTATTCTTCAGTGGCATTATGCCACTTCCTGAACATACTCAGAATCTGCTACCAGTAGCCCACTAATTTATTTTATATGCTGAACTTACGTCATTTTGTCTGTAGGTATTTTCATAGAAGGACAGTATTTTTTTTTTTAATTTTTTTGTTAACTTTTATTTATGATAGTCATCAGAGAGAGAGAGAGAGGCAGAGACACAGGCAGAGGGAGAAGCAGGCTCCATGCACTGGGAGCCCGACATGGGATTCGATCCCGGGTCTCCAGGATCACGCCCTGGGCCAAAGGCAGGCGCCAAACCGCTGCGCCACCCAGGGATCCCAAGGACAGTATTTTTTACAAGATTGAGAAAATATGATCTACTTCTTTCCTGAAGGCTGTATTTCATATACCTGAGGATACCATGGATCATCTACAGATAAGCAACAAGGGTACCATTTGTATTCTCATCACCAGCTTCATTGACACATTTCTGAACTCAGTCATAAATATGAGATAATGGTACTAGAAATTATGGATCGGTATAATCCTCAGTATCCCAACAAGATAGAATAAATGACATAAATATTAATGCAACAGAGATTAATGAAATTATAACAGGATAACCCTGCAGAAGACAATAAAAAAAGCACAAAAATATATTAACTACATGATCTCAAAGATATCATCAAACAATTGATGGGAAGAGAAATCTAAATCTGTATATCATGTACAAGTTGTATATGATTGTAGAATTAAACGTAAATATTAACAAAAATGAATACTAAAAGAAATTTAATGTGCCAAATTGGCTCCTGTATGGTAAGAGAACATCTTTTTTTTTTTTTTCTAAGATTTTATTTATCCATGAGAGACACAGAGAGAGAGAGAGAGAGAGAGCGAGGCAGAGACATATGCAGAGGGAGAAGCAGGCTCCATGCAGGGAGCCTGACACGGGACTCAATCCTGAGTCTACAGGATCAAGCTCTGGGCTGAAGGCGGCGCTAAACCGCTGAGCCACCGGGGCTGCCCCGGTAAGAGAACATCTTAATCGTATAAATTGATGGAAAATCTGTGAAAAGATTGATATCTGATACCATAAAAGGGAAACACCATCAAAGCACCAAAACAATTAAAAAGCAAGGAAGCTGAGTGGATAAACCTGCCTTAAGTTCGAAAGCATTTGTTTTACCTTCATTTAGAATACCCAGGGATCTAAAAAGAAAAATGAGCAAAATGTATATAGACTTAATTAAAAGATTAAGAAAAAAAAAAAAAGACCAAAGGAAAAAAAAAAGTAATAATATGTTAAACCTTAGGAGTAGGCAAATTGAAAAGGCAATTGTTAAAATACACCTGAATTGCAAATTTCCTAAGATTAAGCAGAAACTCTGAAATTATTAATTCCCTTTAGGAAGCAATAAATTTCACTCAAGAAACCTAGTCTGTGGATACAACACAGAAATATAGAAAAGATTACAACATTAAATACAAAGATCAAAGGATAAAGTTACTCTGAAGCATAATATAGTCATTGAGAGAAAAAAATTGTACTTTTATATATTTTAGTTATTATGGAAAAGAAGAGAAAAGCTCTTGAAATATCTATCTCCTCCATCCTGAAAGGATATTTTTTATCTTAATCAAGAAATACCCTCAGTACAGCAAAAAGTATAGAGTTCCCCATCACTCTCTCTTGTACAACTGAAACTAATTTTAATATTGTGCATCAATTATACTTCAAGAATAAAAAAAAACCTTGAAACACCTAAAAAACATACATATTTGCATGCACGTGTGTGTATATATCTTAAATGAATTACTGAGCTGCCCTGAAAGGAAGGAAAACAGAAATCCTGGGAGAAAAAAATATTTTAAAAAATGAAAGTTTGAAATAATGGCCAGGAAAGGAAGAAAAAGATTATTAAGAAGAAACAAGATTTGAGGGAGGAAAAAAACTTAGAAAAAATTATATGCATATATATATATGTGAATATATATATATATTAAACTACTGACATTAAAAACAACATATGGATCAGACATCAGATAAAGAGAAAACTGAGAACATCAAAGACATAGGCAAAGAAGTGATCCAAAACACAAATTATAAAGAGATGGGAAAATACTAGGTGAAGAGACCTAGAAGAGGAATAAAGGTACCTTAAAAATGTCAACTTGGCGTTGCAACAGGCAATCACAAAAAGAACAGTTGAAGGAAATCTGATTTGAAGAGAAAATGTTAGAATTTTCTAGAATTACAGAGAGACACACAAATCATCACAGTAAGAATGCTCAACAAATCACAAGGAAAATTTTTTTTAAAGCCACACTAGATCCTTGTAAAACACATGGCACTGGTAAGTCGGGGAAGCAGGAATATTCATGCAGTGATTGTCGAGGAATAAATTTGTACAAACACAGAACAGTATAAACTTAGAGCAATAGTCACCTAATTTTTTCTGTTACAGCTACATAATATTTTAGGTTTTGTAAGCCATACAGTCTCTATCACAACGAGTCAACTCTGCTAGCATAGCACAGAAGCATCCATAGATAATATATGAATAAATGTCCTGACTAAGTTCCAAAGGAATGTGTTTCAACAAACAGGCAAGGGCAAAATTTAGCATGAGGACTATAGTTTGCCACACCCTGCCTTAGTACCACCAAAGCTGGAAACAACCCAAGAGTCAACGAAGGAGTAAATGAATAGAGTATAGCATTCAAAGACATGGTATTATAACCACAATAAAAATGAATATACTACAGTTAGAGGCATTAATATGCCATAATTTTATGCATATACAATTTGAAGTCAGCCCAAACCAAACAACTTACTTAAGAATATGTACATGGTTGGTAAAACTATAAAGAAAAGAAATATTTAAACCAAGATTTAAGATAATGATACTTCACATAGTAAGGGAGATAAAATTGGAAAAGGTCCTATTAAGTCTCCAAAGTAGGAGTCACGTTCTATTTCTTTAGCTGTAGGTGTTTGATTTAGATCATTAAACTGTAGCATCCATTTTATATATTCACTCTTGTATAATATGTCATAACAATGCAATTAAAATAATTTTAAAAGAATAATATGAAAACAGAACACATGGGGTGGAAAAAGGTGACACTGACTGTGTGGTAAAGGATTCAGCTTGCTCGAGTGAGGTCCGGTTCCTGTGAGCTATTCTCAAAAGCCCCGGGGCTTTTGTCCTGTGTGATGAGAGTGTCTCTATTTACTGGAGACACCGGGTTACACCAGACAGTCTACGCTAATAATGTGACCTATGGTGGGGGCTTTGGGTCACAGTATTAGCCTTACCACTCGAGGGTCTGAAAACTCAGGTCATATAACCAAGACCTAGTAAAAATGCTGGACACCAGGGCTTAAGTGAGCCTCCCTGGTTGGCAATAATCTGTGAGTATTATTATGCATCATTGCTGGGAGAAGCTAGAGCTCTCCATGGCTGAAAACTCCACCCTCAGAATTCTCCTGAACTCTGCTCCATGTACCTCTTTACTTGACTGATTTTAATCTGTACCATTTAAGTGTGAGTCAAATAGCTTTCTGTCAGTTCTGGGAAATCTTGTAACAAATTATCATACTTAAGAGTGGCCTTGGGGACCCCCAAACTTGCAACTGGTGCCCGAAGTGAAAATGATCTTGGAGATAAAAAAAAAATACAGATAAAAACCTTCTATGATGTTACACACTTTTGAAGTATACAAACCATATGAATAAATAAAACTACACAACTTGCATAATCAATATAAGTAACATATAAAAAAATGAAATGTTAATAGAAGAGTTTATTTTGCAAGTGGACATCATTTATTCCTTTACTTTCTTCTATATTTGCAATTCATCCACTGCTTTCAGGTATTAATGATTATATAGTTAAAATAACATGCACATCAAACACCTATATTTACAAAGACTAAACTATGTTATTGTTGTGTTTTTTTAACTATGTTGTTTTTATCGCTTATGAATAAGGTTTTCGGAAAACAGTTGCTCTAAGGGCAAAAAAAGTGACAGAATAGTTGAAAATGGCCTAATGCATAACAGACAATTCAGAAGGCAAGCTAGACCTTTAAAAAACAAATTAAAAGTTACTGAGAATGAGATACTCATTTAAAGCCTCCAAAAGACCCATTAAAGTGAATATTTTTACTAACATGCATCTTATCCTTCAAAATGTGATTATATAGATCCCAGTGGGGAGCTTTGAGTTCAGTGAAGAAGTGTAAAGTGTGCAGATTTTGGAACCAGTCACACATGTTTTCTTCAAGGGAACTTATAAATATTTAAACCTTTACATTAATTCATAGATTCCAGGGTTCTTCCCTTTATAGCTCTAATACTCCAAAAATCTGGTAAAGCATATGAACTTTGTAAAACTCCTAAGACATCTCTCAAGCCTAGAGTGGCTGGAACTGTACCTTTTATGCTCAGCCCAGGGTCTCTGCCAAACCAATTATGAACTCAAATATAGGGAGAACCTAATATACCCTTGAATAAATAGGTAAACAAAGGAGTAGATTTTAGATCCTTTCCCCAAAATTCTATCAAATATTTCAGTTAAGAGAAATCTCAGAGAAAGTATCTCAGGTTTCTAAGTGACAACATAGAGTCTTGGCACTACCACAAGACTCTTTTCAGAATTCAGTATCTCAAAAGACTGAATTTCACAGACAAAAACCAGCTGTGAATCAGACTATAATTACGGTCAAGATTATAGGTTGCTAAAGCTTCTTAAAGCTTAAGTCATAATACTCGCTACAATCAAAGAGGGCAAGAAGAATCCAGAAATGGATTACATCATAATATGACATGGTATAAATTCTAGACTATTCGGTCTTATACTTTAAAACATGTTTAACAAATAAATGAATGAATATATATCCTCTAGCTAAAACAAAAAGACATGATTTGTTATTTCCAAACAGGAATAGCATACTGTAGTCCTACTGACCATTTTCAAAATAAGCAACCTTATTCAAGTCACTGAACTGCTATACCCACCCATAATATCAATGCTACCACCTATGTGATAGGCTTGTAATAAAGATTAAAGGGCCAAACATAGAACTAGAACATAAAGGTAATCCATAATTATTAGTCATTACAATTAAATTTCAAATCCCATTTAGCACATGTTTTGTCACATAAATAATATCAACGTCAATTATTCAAGTTTGAGATCGCTATTTATGCTAACTTATTATGGCTGATCCATCTGAAAAGAATTCTGTTACAAATGGTATTTCTTGGGAGTACCTGCATGGCTCAGTTGATTAAGGGTCTGCCTTCAGTTCAGGTCATGATCTCAGGGTCCTGGGATCAAGCCCTGAGTCCAGGTGTCTGCTCAGCAAGAGTCTGGCTTGTCCCTCTTCCTCTGCCCTTCCTCCCTGCTCATGTGCGTGCGCTCTTTCTTTCTCAAATGAATAAAATCTTGAAAGAAGAAAGGAAAGAAAGAAAAGGAAAGAAAGAAAAGGAAAGGAAAGGAAAGGAAAGGAAAGGAAAGGAAAGGAAAGGAAAGGAAAGGAAAGGAGAAAGAGAGAGAAAGAGAGAAAAGAAAAAAGAAAGAAAGAAAGAAAGAAAGAAAGAAAGAAAGAAAGAAAGAAAGAAAGAAAGAAAAATAGATTGATTTCTTCAGGACCTTAACGAGGCTGTTTAGAGTTAAGCCTAGGAATCAGTAATGCAAGTCATGGACACTTTTCAAGAAAAACTCTCTCTTTCAGATCACAGAGAACAGAACTTTTAGACGTTATCTATGTTAATAATGCTTTGAAGTCAACATTTCTTTAAAGGGAAAATTCCCTGAAACTATCTATATCATGTAACAGTCCCCCAAATCTCAGTAGTCTAAGCAGGTACACATACATATACAATATACAAATCATTTCTAAATCAGACTACATGTCTATTACACAACAGAAAGAGCTCTGATACTATCTTCACATCACGGTGATGGACACCATTTTGACTGCCATTCTGCGTGCAGGAGAAAGAGCACTGGAGTTTCTCACACCAGCAATAAATGCTTCCACGCAAAAGCTACCTCATCTCCACCTACGCTGTCCTTGGCCTAAACAAGTCACATGGCAACGTCTAATTTCAAGAATGTAGAGGATGTGCAATGAACTTATACCCAGAAATAGAGCAGTATATTGGCCAAGCACATCGATGTCTACACACTATCCGTGGGGATCTTGGCACATCCAGACTGCAAAAAAGGGGTGGTCCTCTGTCATAGTAAGCATGAAAGGAAGGCGGTCTCAAAACTTCCATAGGAGTGTCAGCTCTTTTTTTTTTTTTTAAGATTTTATTTATTTATTCATGAGAGACAGAGACAGAGAGAGAGAGAGAGAGAAAGAGAGAGAGAGAAGCAGAGAGAGAAGTAGGCTTCACGCAAGGAGCCCGATGCGGGACTCGATCCCGGGACTCCAGGAGCACGCCCTGGGCCGAAGGCAGGCACTAAACTGCTGAGCCATCCAGGGATCCCCAGCTCTGTCTTTTATACTTACTGCCCCCAGCATAATTCCTTCTTCCATTGATAGCATGGATCTTTATCCTCTTACCAAAGAATTTTGTTCCCAATACTTGCTAAAGCTCTCTTGAGGCATGTAATAATTGAAAGGCAGACTAAAAAGCCACGTTAACTTTCCATGCCTCTAGATTCTCGACATTATATTCCTCTCACAAATTTAGAAAGTAATACATACATATGGTATTATCTCAGTTCCAAGCAAACTATCTTTGATGCATTTAAGTTGCAGTTGGAAATGAGTTAGAAGCAAAACTCTTTGCCCTCTTTTCCCAGAGTAATTCAGTCAGGGAGACAATTCAAAACTAAGTATTTAGCTCCTGTAACAGTAATTAAATCTAAAATATTTCCAGTCATTACTTCTGAGGAAAGGCTTTGAACTGCTCAGATGGGATAATGGAATTCATTTTACTCATCATCCTAATTTCCATTAATATTCCAACCTCTTTTGTGTGTGATCAAGTATCAAAAATAATAGAGATTCAGAGGTATAAAAGAAATAATCCACTACCATTTTTTAAAATATGATGTTATCACCTAAATTTCTTAACAAATTATTTATATACTTAGACAAAGGGTAAGTTATAGACTTATTTTCATTTTAAACACTTTCCTTAGCAATTTTATTTTGTTTTATTTTATTTTTTTGCAATTTTATTTTCTAACATGCATTAATTTTTTTGAAGAATTTAACCCATAGATTGCCTAAAGGAAAAGAATTATCTTTGAAGTTGTTATGCAAATAATAAAATATTAAAATAACGAAAAACAAGTCATTAAGAAAATCAAGTAATTTACAGGAACCACCTCCAGTGTTTTGCTAATGTAATAGTACTGAAGTTTCATACGTACAAAGATTCTGGGCAATTTTAGAATCTAAAAATTTAAGCTCTTTAATTTTTTTCTTAATAGCTTTCTTTTCTTCAAAATCTTCTTCTTCTCTTCTCTCTGTAAAACCAAGGATAGATCCATGTCAGTAAAACATTCAGCAGTAAAAGGACAGGTCGTGAACTATTATCAAAGAATCTAAAAAGCTAGAATTCTTTTAAACATAGTTATAAAAAGAATAGATATCTCAAGACCTAAACTGTTTCAAATAGGCACTGGTGGTTTTATGCTAGAAAAACTAAGAGTAAATACTTGAAAGTCAAATAGGAAAAACAAAACTGATGTTCATTATAGAAACCAATACCATTGGGTCTAAGAATGAGTACACTTAGCACATTTGAGCAGTATACAGGACTCAATTATGTATGATTACATAAACGAATATATTTACACTTAGGGTAGGTTAAGAAGTTAGCTCTAAGAGGGCTAAGCAAACATATACACATGGCTATTTTATGTCTGATATACCATGCTTATTTAAAAATATAGTTCCTAATAAACTGGAAGAGTAGGTGGTTTATAATTTGTTTTCCAAATCTTTGAAAACAGTCAAAATTTGATACTTAGCTTATTGTATCTGAGAGTTTTAAAATCAACAAATGTATCTAACCTCCCTATCCTTAGTAAAAAATAAAGAGAATAAATGTATCATGCTAAACAACAACCTATGTATGACGTGTCCTTACAGCAAAGAATATGATAGTCAAGGTTAAGAGCTGGAACCAATAGTGATCCTATCATCTTCCCTCTCCTTTGTGTCCATGGATAGCACCTGTGGTCAAAGCCATTCATCTAATAAAAATAGGATCTTGATAATAAAGAAAAATGGAGCAAAGTGTTTAGTTACATATGTACAAATAAATCACTAATATTAGGGGAAATAGCTTCCAAAAGCATCTTCATATATATAAGATGGCACAATATAATTACATTATGTCAAAAAAAAAGACCATCATAATCACATGTTTTGGTACATAGTGTGAGACAGGGATAAACTTTTAAATTTTTCAAAATATTTATTAACTAATTACCTCTACCATTTTATTAATAGTCCTCTTTCCCAACTGATTTTATATTACACTTTTATCCTTAATTGTTTTTCTGGGCTTCTAATTCTCTTCCATTATTCTAAGTACTGTTCCTGTGCTGCTATCATTCTGTCTTAAGCCTTGCATGATGTATCTTAATTGTATGTTCAAATTATTTTGCCTCCCTTTCTAAATTTTCTTCCTTTTTCTCATGTATTTTTCCATGCAAACCTTAGAGTAATTCAAAAGTTCCAAAAATAAAATCCATTCGAATTGTATTTGACTCATGAGGCATTTGTAAATAGATTCAAGGAGATTTGATATGTTGACAATATTCAAAATTCCCAGCCATCAACATGACATGTGTTTACAGTTATTCAGATTAGCACAGTGTTCTTTGTAGGCAACCTGCACATTGTTAGAGTTAGGTGTCCTAAGTATATCTAAATTATACTCTTAAGTATGGGGATGGGGGCAGAGAGATCGGTTAATTCTACCCTTCCCCACTATACTTTGTAACTACTTACTGCTAGAATGTAGAAACTTTGTTGAATTTTGCATATGTGTTTTATAATCAGCAACTTTACTTATTCTTTCATTCAAATGAGTTTTAAGCACCAATTAAAAGGGACTGTGCTAGGCGATATAGACATAATACTAGACAAAATAGAGACATCCTAGCCCAACAGAATTTAAAGACCAACAACGGTGAACACAAAGCAAATGTCAACTACAATATATAGATAAGTCTCCAATGTTTTGATAAGAACCACAGTAAATAAAGAACTCCATAACCCATACTTATGAGAGAGTGTCTTCATGTAATAAGTGATACCTAATCAAAAGCTTGAAAGAGAAAAGGAGTTAGGCAGGAGAGAAGGGTTTGGGGTGGTAGGAGGATGGATCAGATAACAGAAAGGCAGTGTTTGAAGGTCTAAAGATCTAAGAACTTGATGGGCCCAGAAAGAAGTGAGAATAGTAAGAGCAGAGAATATTGAGTGCAAGTAAATGACACCAGAAACTAAGCAGGTGCCACATCATGCAAGACCTTCTAAGCTAGGTTAAGAAGTCTGGATTTTATCCTCTAAGCAGTGAGGAGCCACGGAGGCTTAAGTATGTGACAGACATCACAAAAGTTGCATTTTAGAAAAAACTCAGGCTCTTTGAAGTGAATTGAAAGAGTGGCAAAAGTAAAACAGTAGAAGGCCAAGACAGAGGGAGTCCTAAAAACCCAAAGGAGAATAAATGGTGCCCTCATCTAGAGCAGGAGCCACTGGGATGAAAAGAAGGTATGACTTCCAAAAGTAGAATCCTGCCCAAATGTGTCTCCTGAATTCCAGATTGAATACCCAAGGGCCTACTCTCAGCATCTCTACTTGGATGTCTAATGGGAATCTTCAATTTAAATTGTCCAAAACCAGACACATACAACCCCTCCATACCTGCTCTTCCAGCAGTTTTCCTCATCTCAAAAATAATAATAAAAAATTAATTAATTAAAAAAAACAGGGATGCTCTTGTTCAAATTGCTGAACTCAGCTTGAAGTCCTCCTGTTTTCCACTATTTCCCTCAAAATCATATCCAATCCATCATTCAATCCAGGCAATTCTAACTCCAAAATGTTACCCAAGCTAAGCATTCCTCACCATTTCCCTGGCTACTACTTTTCCTCTGCTCGTGCTTACCATCCTTTCCCACCTGCATCACAACTCCTTCTAACACATCTCCCACTTCCTGGTTTGATCAACTGCAGTCTCTTCACTAAAGGGCAAAGAATCCTATTCAACATTAACGGAAGAGCTTTCCTTTACTGCCTTACATGGAATAGCACCCCCCACTCAGTATCCCCTAACACCATCACTCTGCCCCTTTTGCTCCTCCAAAGCACCTACTCTTCACATACTTTAAACATGACATTTATCTTTCTTCCTCTGCTATGAAATAAGGCTCTTAAATGAAGAAACTTTGTTCATCATTATATCTTAGTATCCCAGAGTAAGGCCTGGAACATACATGGCAGGTATTCAATAAATAGCTGTAGGGTGTATGTTTTTATGTATGAATCTGCAGACCAAAGGAGAAAGGCAATTCTCTACTTTTTTCAGAAAACGTATATTTTTCTTATCTTTATCTGCAAAGAAATAATAATAAAAAAAAGGCCAGAGTCTTTTTTTAATCCGTTCATTTCTCAATACCAATATCCTCTGACATTCTGAAATATGTTCCAGCCTGTCTAAAGAAAAAAGTCAAAGAAACTTAGTAACCTTTAATTTTAAGCCACATGCTCTGACCATCTCCTAGGCATTCCACTGAACACATTTGGTTGCACCGGTCACATAATTTTCATCACTAGTCATACTACTGCTCTCCTCATGATCATGATGAGAAAATGAATGCTTTGGGCAAGTTAACTTCAGGTAATGAATCTGATAAAAGAGCAATCACAAGACTTTCTCTCCAAATTCTTTCCACTAGCTTTCAAATATATTAGGTGTCACATTAAAAAGGGAGTGGGGGTGGTGACCAAGTGACCAAGTGTCACATTAAAAAGGGAGTTGGGGTGGTGACCAACCTTCAAATCAGAGGCTGACACAGTTTTAACTAATTCTCTGCCTTTTCATAGATGTAACAAATTAGAGGTTTACTGAGTTTAATGTATCAGCATGCCCATAGTACAATATTTACATTTTCTTCTCTCTTCCCTATTACCATATAGTCAAAGGATGGTTGGGAAAAGATGTAACTGAAATAGTGAGCAGAGGGGAATCTGGGTGGCTCAGTAGGTTAAGCATCTGCCTTCGGTGCAGGTCATGATCCTGGGATGGAGCCACACACTGGGCTCCCTGCTCCGTGGGGAGCCTGCTTCTCCCTCTCCCCACTGTTCATGCTCTCTCTCACTTGTTCTCTCAAGTAGTATATAAAGTCTTAAAAAAAAAAAAAACATGTTTTCAAATAGTGAGAATATAGACAAAGGGATAAAGGGATAAGCAGCAGCAAAGTTTTCTGAGAAAGACAATAGGATTAACACACACACACACACCCTAGAAATCAGATAATTTATTAGCCAAATAGACTGATTTGGTTTCAACATGGAAAAACTAATAAAAAGTGAGATTGAAAAAAAAAATGAAGCTAGGTAATAGATTGCCTTAAATCAGTGTAATACCAACAGAAATGTTTATGCAAAGGTCCTGATAAAGCAGGATCCAAATGTTGCAGCAACATTGAAAATGCATTCAAGAGGAATAAGAGCAAATGAAGATGTTTAGTGGAAATGAAGTTCATATACAAAATCCTATTTCATTTACCCATGGTGATGTCATTTCTGTGAGATAACTAGTCAGAACAGAGTGCAGGGTTCTGCAGGCAACTCGAGCTTGGCATCTCCAATCAAGTCCTCCATCCCGAGCCCTACCACTTAACTCACTGTGGCTTACATCCCTTATCTATGACCTGGGGACACCGGACCTCTGGTAGAACTTGTGAGAAGGAGATAGGACAATCATTACCTTCCTGTAACCTTCCCTCAGACTCCATGGGCTCAGGGAAATCAGGGACAAGAACTGGAGTGCCTAACTACAGCTCACAAGCTGACAGAGGACATTTTGGACTCATCCCATCCACTGGTAGAGCTCTTCTTCTAAGGCTAATAAAATACACTTCTGCTAAAAGACGAAATTTTCTCAAGTACAAGATGAAACTCTGAATCATAAAGTCAGACTATTAGTGCCATCTATACTTGTGATCTAGCTTTTTTTGCCATTAGAGATCTGTGTTTAATCTTATTTCCTAGAGATGTTGTGTAAGACAGCATTTTTCCAACAGAAGATTAATACTGTTCAAAAATGGTTCTGATCACTAACACAGCATATGCCGCATTTTATGAGGGTTTTATGTCAGAATGAAGTCAAAGATGACAAAACTTTCTATGTTGCCAAGAGCCATGAACTGAAAAAGTCTTTTTTAATTACATTTTCTCTTTATTCTTTTTCTATTTTCAAAGTTTCAAAAATAGCAGCAAAATTATATAAAGAATCTCCTTTCAAAATCTTTGCTTTCATACTAAATTTTCCATTAAAAATCATAATTCCATGGTACATGGTTATGCAGTTTATTCCAGTTCATTTTCCATTATATTCTAATCAGACTGATTAAAAATGTGACATTTTTCAGAAGTAAGATCCAACGTATTCTATCATACATTATTTCACCATTGCAAAAATTCTAGAATATGCAATTCTAAATGTGTGAGTAGCTAGTAGCTAAGGCACAAAAGGTAATACCACAGTTTTCTCTTTCCATAATGAATATTCTAAATTGAAGAATGCTACTAATAATTGTTTATTCTATTTTCATTGGTGCTTCCTGGTTAAGTGTATCTCATGTCAGGATGTTTTTAAAATACTACACATTTCAATTTTTTTCTGGCATTCATTTGGCACAAATGCTATTAAATTTTACACGTTAGATGTTCACAATAAATTACCTTTGTTCATTAGATTAGACCAGCCTTGAGAAGATAAAAGGAAGTGTACCAGATTAAATAAGCATTCTCTGTGACACTGAGAGAAGCCAATAAAATCAACTCAACTACAGAAATAAAGCAAGCATATATCACACATTTAGGAAATGACAACTGAGGCCGAGCACAATCTTCATATAAGGTAAAAGGCAGGGACAGGAAGACATCCATAAATCGGAGTTTCTTTGCATTAATTACACTTGTTTTTCTTCTTGCTTTCTAACTGTTGAGGTTCTAAAAGGCTCACAAAGAGTATCGGGATTTTGTAGGGTCTAGATTCTAGAAGAACTGTCCTTGAAGTCTAACCATTCTACTGATGAGGAAGCCTAAGCACAGAGTTTATGAGTTTCTTGTCCACAGCCACACAAAGGGTGACATGGGTACTGATAGTCACACCACGCGCAAGAGCAGTGTCTGAGGCAGGGAATCCATATGAGAAAAGTGGTCTGCAACCCAGCATGTAAGAGAAAGGTAACTCCTCAAGTTTTGCATTGACACTTGATAGGATTTTCCCTTGCTGAACATGTTCAGCATTCAAGGTGAATGGACTTGGGGGTGGGGGTGGAGGGAGAACAATGCTTGGTTTCTTGAGCACAAGGAGCAGGATTTAATGCTATGGAAAGAATGTATAGTTCCAAAGGGAAATCTTAATTTCACCCATCACTACCTCTCCCCAAATGGTGGTTAACTGAATGTGGTTCAGTTATCCAGCAATACATTGTGAAAGGAATATACCTGGAAATCTCAAGGGTCAGAATTTGTGAATAACCTAATGGCAGGGAAGGGAAAATAGATTTCTGACAGTTATCGCTACTGATGACTGTGATAGGAGAATATTATTTCAAAGAAGATTTAGGCAGCTTGAAGGTAAAAGACACGGAATACATAGAAAAAAGTGAAAACTTGGAATGAATTACTTTTTAAGTTGGCAATACCCCCTTGGCAAAATGTCAAAGTAAATGCTTTGGTATTGAAAACCATAATTGTATAAACAGCTTTAGTCATATCTGATCTGTCAAACCCAGTTTCAGTATTTCCAGGCACATAAATAAATGACGATGCACCTAACTACACAGAAAATAAACAGAGGAGAAACAGATAGGCTATCTTTCTATTCAAATATTAATATATGACTGTCATTACTAATCAGAGTATTTTACTAGCAAAGAGATGTCTGCCTGGCAATTCCAGGCTACGAATGATATAAGAAGAAGAGTGGCTAACACACTAACTAAAATTTTGTGGATTAGATTATTTCAACCAGAGCAATCATCAAAAGTGCAGCCAATAAATGCATATTTCTTTTTATATGACATCCTATTTCAGTAACCGATATCACAAAACAAATAGTCTTCAAGGACTTTTCTCTACAACTCAAACCTTACGTGGACAAGGAGAAGGATTTCATTATTTTACAAATCTTTAATTAGTCACATCATTTAAAAAAATTTTTTTGAACCATTACTACACATACAAAAGGATCATTAAGGTAAGGAGAATATAGTCTGCCAAAAAACTTGAAAACTATGCTTCAAAACTATAATGGTCTCTACATAGTTGACCTAAAAGTATGTTTCCTTCTTTCTTTATTCCCATATAAAATAACAAATCAATCAAGCGATTTCTAAGGACCTTCACAATCACAGAAATTAAACAATTTTGCTCATCTTAAAGGTATTTGCACCACAAACTAAAAGAACTACATTCTTTAGGTCCCCTTGTATGTAAACACCCCTTCTTAACCAAAATTGAAAGAATAGAAAAACAAGAGCTCAAATCAAAGGCAAGATCAATATCTTTCAAATTCACATATTCAACAAAATGTTTAACTTAATAAGCCAGGCACTGGGGAGAAAAATAACCAAATCAGTTAGGTCTATTTATCATGTGTATCTTAGTGTTAAATGTTATAATTAAATTAAGTTACAAATTGAGATGACCTTTGATTAAATAGACCAAAAAAGGTGTCAGAGAGGAAACTAAAAGAATCAGGAAAGAATTAAAAAAAATTCAGTCCAAGAAAACAGAGACCTATTGTCACATGATCTTTCTCAGCCCATCACAGTTCATAAAAACATCTCTCAGGGGTTATTATTATTATTATTATGTATCCTCAAAAATCTCCCCACTGTAACTAACTCCCCCTAGGAATTCTTCTTGAATGCTGCTACTTCCCAGTCCTGGAATAATACAGGTACTCATAAAATATAATTTTTCTACTAACTATTGTTTTTGCCAGTACAAGTTACTCCCATATATCCTCAACTGATATTAGAAAGTAAAAATATATCCCTGCTAAAATAAATTACAGAGCAAAGACTCAAAAAGTTAATGCATGGCATGCTAATGCATACACAAGGGAATGTACTAAAGGGGGGAAACCTATTATAAAAAGAATGAGAACTCGGTGTACATTCCTAATTTAAAAGGAGGATTAAATCCAAATGAGGACACAGGTAATTCAGGATATCTAGCATGCTGTAGAGAATGGAAAGTCTTAATAAGCCAACTTATTAGTATTTGTACACACAGTGCTAAGCAACCAGGGAATAGAAAAAGTAACAATAAATTGTATTAACTAACAGATAAGAAGCAATGCCGTACTAGACTGTGAGCAGACCATCCCTGGTGTATCAGAGGATGGGGAAAGCAAAGACAGAATTTTATCAAAATGGCCAGAGTGGTTATCGAAATTTCGATAGAAGAAATCTGATCAGACACAAAAATGACCATTATTCCAAAATAATGAGAAAAAATTTCAGGTTTAAGAAGTAGAATTTTATTATCTTAATTAGATTCAATGACAGCATGCTTATATTCTTTAGGATCTTGTATTTTTGAAAAAAACTAATCAGAATGTGGAGCATCAATGCATATTTCACATTAACATTTGTTTTAGTATTAGAAAAATAAAGTTGTCACCCCACTCATGCTACCATAAGAACCATGGACTTGTCTCCATCATGGGCTTAACATTGCCCTAGAAAGGAGTATACATAGCTTCTCTGATCCAAAAATACTTTAGAGTGTTTGTTTCCAGGTATCTGTTCAATTCAACTGAACATTATAATGTTCTGATAAGCAGTTACTCTGTCCCTCTGATATCATGTTCCTATCTCTGATAGCTCAATAGAAAATTCAAGTCATTTCCCCAATTTCTCAGTTATTAAATCTTTATTCCTCTGTGATCAAGAGTGCTCCCAGCTAATATTCCAGATCATTCTGGTCTCCAACTGGTCTACCTAGAGTTCTACTCTGTTTTCTAGAATCAACTAGCCTATGCTTTTTTCCATGCCACAACCATTGGAACTCAGGATAATTTTTTTTTTTTTTTTAAATCTGGGCCTTTGATCCTTAGGTGTCTACATTATCATCCCTTCAAACTAGATCTCAGATTGCGTAGATCCTAAATAGTCATGTAAAACTCTTGGCTCCTGTTCAGCTCTCTCTTCCAGGGTACCACATTTCCTAAATGCAACGCAAAGGTCTCTTATGTACCTTCCAACTATAGGGAAGTGCTTAAGGGAGGACTAGTAGGGTTTGTGTATACTATGATTAGGGAAATGTTTTTTATTTTTTTATTATTTTTTTTTTTAATTTTTCTGAGGTGATAACTTCACCGTGTTATTTTTTTTTTAATTTTTATTTATTTATAATAGTCACATAGAGAGAGAGAGAGAGAGAGAGAGAGAGAGAGAGGCAGAGACACAGGCAGAGGGAGAAGCAGGCTCCATGCACCGGGAGCCCGACGTGGGATTCGATCCCGGGTCTCCAGGATCGCGCCCTGGGCCAAAGGCAGGCGCCAAACCGCTGCGCCACCCAGGGATCCCGGGAAATGTTTTTTAAAATGATCTTTATATGAGTGAGAAGGGAATGGGGAGCTGGTGTTTAATGGATACACGGTGTCAGCAGGAGAAGATGAAAAAGTTCTGAAGATGGACAGTGGTGATGGTTATATAACAATATGAATATATAAAATGCCACAGAGCTGCAGACTTAAATGTGCTTTAAGCAATAAAATTTTATATTAATTAACCATGAAAAAAGAGAGGAAAAGTAAGGCTGCATTCCAAACCATTCTCTTTTTTAATAATGTGAATCTGACCTCTTTTTGATTTAAAAATGTATGGAGGGATTAGGGGATTCTTTTTTTTTTTTAATGAAAAGACAATAAATCTTAAGTAACCCCCAAATTCTCAAACCAGATCAAACTGGGATTATTTAAAATACATGTAGTCTTTCCCGAGGGCTGCTCAAAAACACAGATGGTGCTTATTCATGGCACAGGGCATCTCTAATATGGATATGGGTTTGACTGCATAGGTGATGGCATAGATAACACAGCTATGGAAGAATCCTTCCTCTAGTACCTCCCTCTGGATTACCTCTCCAAACTGTACAAGGAGTTTGCTTCTTGGGCAATCCAGGGTTTCAAGAACCTAATCACTCTTCCAGCTTCTCCAAAGTCACAGCCCGGCTCTCCTATTCCTAAGACTATGTCAGCCTGGCCAACTACAGTCATTAAGGAAGACAAGCAAGGAAGCAAGGGTAGTCCTTTACATGAAAGGCAGATCTTAGCTCCTCTTTCCACCCTCTTCTTACTCCTCCACTTTAAAAGGTCCAGCATGGAGTGTGGCCCTCTCATCCTTTATTTCCTTCCCTTCTGAAGACCTGGCACAGGCAGGAGAGCCTGACATTTTCTAGCACTGAAACCAACCCTCCATCTCTAGTCACATAAGCAGCTGGCACATGGATAAACTACCATATTGGGTCCCAGAGAAGGAGCCAGCCTTAGGTCTTAGTATCTGCAGATAACCACGTTAACAATAAAAGGTACTTTATCTTCCTTTGTTGTGGATCCCTATAGATATATCTTACTAAGGAAAAAGGAGGGCTGAACCAAGACAGGATTCTGAAATCCCCTGATGTTTTATAATCCCCCAAACTCCCATAAAAACTCTAGAATTTAAGATAACCTCCCTCCTAATATCCATATTTAAAGTTACAGGCTATTTATAAAACCATCATTTTCCAGTTATCTTCCAGACTGGCTCACAAAAACATCGTATGCTTATTAGCACACTAACCAAATGTGCTATGAAAAAGAAGAAAGTACTTAACAGAACCATTCCGTGAAAGGGAAAGGGAAGAAACTTTTCATTAATAGGAGTGCAACAGTTTAAATCTTATTAGAAAATCTCCTTTAAACTCAATTGCTTCACATTATATTGGGCCACCTGACACTCAAGCAGAGAAGCATTAACATCATAGCAGAGAACATAGCAGAGAACAATCTTTACAGGAAACGAAATATCCCTTACTGTAAACTACCCAATCTTACTAATTAAAAACTATCTCTGGTTTAAGTGCTTCATGAAAATGTCAGACAGTGAAAATTAATGTTCAAAAGACATATACCAATAAGCTAACGTAGAACACAAAATGAAATACCAAGAACATTTTTGACGTCTAGGAACACCCATTAACTGGGGACTCTGGTGTATGTCAAAATTCTGAGTCTTTAAAATGTTTTAATAAATAATATCGCTATTATTATTTTACTTTTTTGTTTATCCAAGAAACATGTAATACATATTTCAAATGATTACTTGAATTTCTCAAAGTTTCAAATCCTTTCTCCCCTATTAAAATGATTAATAAAATATCACCTAATAAAAATCTTACTTTATAAGTAAGATAAGTAAGAAAATTGAAGCAGAAAATAGAAAACAGTCTGGCAAATGCACATCAGAACTCTAGACTCCCTTTTTTGTGCTCTTTCTGCTCTGGAAATCTGATCATCCTGGCCATTTAGAGCCTATCTGGCCCATCAGCAGAAACTACAAATGTGATAACATGTGAGATGAATGGAATTAAAGGCAGAATGACTAAGATTCATTCCACCCTGAAGAGAAAGTAGAGCCAGAGAATAAATGGAGACGATAACTGAAGTTTTTTTTTTTCTTTTATTCAGAGATTTTTCCCATAGCCTTGCCATTTCAGGATCAATGGCATTTATTTCTTCTGGGGGAAAGATAATGCTTAGAATAAGAGGTCATTCCTCAACACTGAGTGTAAAATTAGGTTTCTGTTAATATCCACACTGTGACAAGAGTCTTGAAAGCTATGTGGTTCAGTTCAAGAACTGGGAACTTACAGGGAGAATACGTTTAAATAAGCTCACGGTTTTCCTTTATTTAAAAGGGGACAGGATCCCATTTTCCACAGTGCAAAGGAAAGATGCAGAAGAGAAGGTAAGGACAGAGTCTCAGGCAGAAGACGACAAAAAGAACTTCTTGGACCAAGAGAAAACTTGCAGATGACCAGAGGAGATAGGATCAGAATTTAGACCCAACCATAGAGGGTTATGCTCCTCTCCTCCTCCCACAGATAGAAATGGCTTATAGGGAGAGGGTCTGAGGTAAAAGACAACAGAATAGGGTTTGGAAACCCAAGAGTAGAAGGTATTTGTGCCCAGCCTCCGGTCTGGGACTCCATAGGAAGGATGGTCTTCAACCAAAGCAGGGCAAGCTCTGGAAAGTGAGCGTGGTACATGGCATGTTTAGGCAGCAAGTGCACCTGTCTACTAGACTATCTTGCTCTGTAAGCAGTGAATGGGAGATGTGCAAGTGCTAATAGGTGAGCAGACATGTTATTTTCAAAAATATGGGCTGTATTACATTAGATTCTTCAATTCATAGAGAAATTCATATTGGATATAAACTCCCCTACAATTCCAGTAGGAAAGGATATCTATAGCAACAAATATCATATTCCGAATCTTAAAATGCCAATGAGGACCACAAAAACTCTTCTCATCATGTATACATACAAATGCCCAAAAAGAAAGTCACCTATAACACACACATTTCTATTGACTTACATAATATGTGACATAAAAGCATTTAAAATTTAAAATCCTATTCCTCTACTTAGCCCTCTTTACTTGGCTACTTGAATACTCACAATGCTTTCTCAGCCTTTCACAAGCTGCTCCTTCTAAGCCTGAGGAAGATATATGCAACTTCCACTTCATCAATTACTTCTAGCCTCACACTTGAGCAAACATTCTTCAGCGTAACCATTACACAGATTCCCTTCATTACAAATGGGTGTCCCTTCTGATCACTGGCACCATTTGGAATAATTAACTATCGAATATACTGCTTTCTGAATGCAGTTTACTGAATTAATGGAACCCTGTGTATGTAATATACTTGACAAAAATTTCTTTCACTTTGGAAAGCTAAGGTCATTTCTAAGCAGTGACTGTTTAAAAAAATCAAACAAATGACTCACATATCTTGTTACAATTTTTGAGATTCATTTACATTGACTAGGGCAAAGTCACCTTTTTACTTTCTGGCTAAACATATAAAATATAGAGTTTAAAAAAAACAAAAAACAAAAACCTAAGCATGCTGCTAGTCCAGCTAATTGTTCTGTTATGCTAGAAATGTTTTCTAGGAGAAAGAATTTTTAAAAATCACTGTACAACAATTCAAACAATAAAGCAAAGTTTCCTTTCCCTTATCTACATGTTATTGTAAATACTCCTCCAAAGCAAACTACTGTTAACAACAGTTACTAGTAATAAAGCCCCTGCTAGTCATCTTCTAAAGGGCTACACATAAAATATAAATATACATATTTAAGTGTGTATATAAAACAGATGTATACACATGTATACAAATATATGGTTTAGGGTTTTTTTTTCTTTTTAATCAAACTTTTACCAAATATATTGTTCTACATTTTACTTGTTGACAAGGTAATAGACACTAGACATTCTTCTATGTTCCTATGTTTGGATCAACCACATTCTTTGAAAGAGCTTCACGGTATGTCACCCACATGTCCTAATTTACCATAATCAATGACTTTCCTTAATGATTATTTAAGGGGTTTCTAAATTTTTGCCACCAGTATTATTACAATAAACATCCTTGTATTTTTCCATATGTATATAAGCATTTGATGCATCTACAGTGTAGCATGCCTAAGTGATAATCTCATTTTCTTTTGAGAAAAGAAATATGATCAAACTTACCACCATTAGTACAGTTCTTCCTCTACTGAGCCTAGATACATGGATTTTACAGCAGTTTTCCCAAAGTTTATTTTGGTAGCTTAGTTCTTCATTTTAACAAAGATGAGTAGTTTCAAAAAAATCCCCGAATATTAAACTAAAATGAAACTCTCACTTTATAGATATGTAACAGAGCCTAGAAAAATGCCCTCCCCAAGTCCAAAGAACTACCCAGTGGCAGGTTCGAGACTAAAAACCAGATTCTTGATTCTAGGCTATTCTCACAGTCCCAAACTCCGTTTTTGGAAGGAAGACACCCAGGGCAATGAAAGCCCTGTTAGAGCAATGAAAACAACTAAAATTACATGAGCTGTCAAAAAAACAAACAAAAAAAGAGTTGTCAATATAGAGCTCTTCCAAGGGCTTCTTTGTCACCACAAAGAACAATTTTAAGCAGTTTCATTCACTCACTCATTCACAAGGCACAGAGATATCCAAGGAAAGATAGAGAAAGTAAAACATCATCCTGGTCCTTAAAAAATTTCAATTAAAACTGGACCAGTAGGGGATCCCTGGGTGGCTCAGCAGTTTGGCGCCTACCTTTGGTCCAAGGCGCGATCCTGGAGACCTGGGATCGAGTCCCACGTCAGGTTCCCGGCATGGAGCCTGCTTCTCCCTCTGCCTGTGTCTCTGCCTCTCTCTCTCTTTCTCTCTCTCTGTCTATCATGAATAAATAAATAAAATCTTTAAAAAAAAATTGGACCAGTAATATGTACGAAGATAAAAATTATACAATCATAGAATCATTTATATAAAGTGAAATATTTTTAAAGGAGTCAGGCATCTTTTGAAAGACAACCCATCAGAAGCCCATTAAAAGAGTTTACTGAAAAGTTAGTGAATTTTTGAATGACTAAAAGAAATGAGGCCAATCCAGGGAGAAGACACATGGAGGTTTAAAGAAGCAAAATATCTGACTAAATTAATCAGGAAAATCTTCATGGACTAAGTGGTTTTAGGTGTGGGGCTTGAAAGCTGAATAGGAGACAGGATTAGAAAGCATCTCTTTCCCCTCTGTCTGAAGTATCACTTTCTATATGTAAATATATGAATTTACATACATATGCACAAAGAAGTAAAATAGTTATGTTTTTTGAGAATGTAGAAAAAAAATTCTTAGTAAAAACAGAAGTCCAAAAGGCAAGAGCTTCAGTCTTTTCCAGTCTCATTCTGCACAGGCAGTTGAAGAACAGAATGGTTTATTTCAAGAATTACCATTACTCGTGAACTCATAGCAGATCTCTGAGATGGAAGGCAAACCCAATCCGCACAGGGAAGCAGAAATCCAATAACAGAATTTGAAGAGGGGAGTGGTCACATTGGATTTCTACCATCATCCATGCCTTGTATGCAGTGGGATTTTGAGAGTTTACTGAAATACATCTCTATTATTTGTTAAAGCAGAGCTAAGTCAAAAACCACTACGTTTGACACTAACTTGTTTCAAACAACTTTCTTATGTGTTACAAAGAAAAGGGGCTATAGTCCTTTCTTTACACACTCTTTTAGAAAACAGAGTGGCAAAGCATATAGAAAGAACTTGTCTTTAGTATCAATCATTCTAGGATCACAGCAGGCCACTTCCTAGGCTGTAACATCAACCACCACAGCGCCGTTCTATAGTCCTATGCCCTGGGCCAGAATATACTGCAACAGTGAGGCAAATCTTCCGCTGACCTGATCATACCTTCAGTAGGATTAGCCTTCTCCTTTCCTTCCTGCTTTCATAAACCATATTCACTCTCCAAAACAACTCAAATTTTTGTCTGAAGCTTTTCCAAGCAATCCAGGACTCAAACCCCACTTCCCACCATTCTCCCCTTTACATAATATGCTCCAGCCACACTGAGCTTCTGAAGGATACTAGATTACAGATTCTTCCCAACCTAAGGGACTTTGAACATGCTATTTCCCAAATCTGTGGAGTTTGTCCTTCGATTCCTTGCCTGGCAAATTCCTAATTCCCCTTCAGGTCTCCAATGAAATGTTGGGACCTCAGAGGCCTTCAGTGACCACCCTCTTTAGTCAGTCTCGCAGCTATTGCCGTAACTTGCTCACTACTTTCATAGGACGTTCAAAAAACTGTAGTTATTTTTGGCTGTTTATTTAATACCTTCTCTATTTGAAAATACACCATAAAAAGGCAAGAATTTTGTCTTGCTTGGTACTGCATCACAGGAGCTAGGACTGTACCTGTCATAGGAGGGGCACCCAATATTTGTCGTTTGGCTGACTGGCTGGTTGGCTGTGCTGCATGATTTGCCATGACTGATTCAATAACCAAAACCAGAGCCTCTGCTTGCTGATTGATGGTGGATAACTGCAATCCTAGGCATAGCACTGAGAAGTAGCTAGCCTTGAGGGAGTATGATTTGTATATCCAATTTCACTTGCTGACAAAAAAAAGCCACACGAACACTAAGTCTTAAGCACTTAATACAATAGGGATTATGGAGCTCCAAGGAGAAATAGTCCGTAAGTACAAAGCTGCTGGGCTAGGAGATAAGGAGGCCCTCTTCTGTGGAGGAATATCGATCTATAGAATGCATGTGGGAACCAGGGCCAAGAGGTCCAGGTGGGTATTCCTGTCCTGTTTCCCTTGGAATTCAGAGTTAACACATTGGTATTTCCTCTAATAATCATGAATTTATCGTTCCAGGAAAAAAACCTATAAATTGTTACAAAATAAGCTTCACATACTCAAAATATGCATATATATATATATAAAATATATATAAATATAAAATATAAAATACATATACATATATATATATATGTATAACAGAACACTCTAGCATATTATTAAAATCTCCTAAATAGGGGGGGCAGACCCAGTGGCCCAGCGGTTTAGCACTGCCTTCAGCCCCAGGTGTGATCCTGCAGACCCAGGATCGAGTCCCGCACTGGGCTCCCTGCATGGAGCCTGCTTCTCCCTCTGACTGTGTCTCTGCCTCTCTCCTTCTCTCTCTCTCTGCACCTCTCATGAATAAATAAAATAAAATCTTAAAATAAATAAAATCTCCTAAATAGGCATTGAATTACAGAGTGCTGTCTCCATGGGACACATATAGAAAACATTTGAGTGATAAATAATCCAATGATGATTCTACTGGCAAAGGTTTTAATCCTGTGTTTGGCCATCACACTTTTCATCTATTAAATGATAAAATTATCACTATAGATCTTACTAACCTGACAATTCTATGTCTACCTAACCAACATTCCCACTTTTTCCATTTCCATTACAAGATGCAAACACTGTGATCCTGCTGTGTAGTCCTTTCAGCTAAAATTGGTTAAAAACAAACATTTGTATAATATTTTAGACTTTATATAAAGCACAATTTCCAGTCGGAACACCAAGTTTTGTATTATTAATAATGGATACAATAGTGAGAAAAAATGCCTCATCAAGACTACTTAATACTATTCCTTGCATTGTCATTAAAAAAAAAAAAACTATTTCAAGTTCATGTTCAATATATAGCATGGGAAACACAATGTTTGCAAAAATCAACTCCAAAAATTCTAAAGAATATATATGTAGCTAATTTTAATTAGCATACAAATGACAAATGCTGAAAAAGCGCTTGGGCATCATTTAAAAATACATGCAAACAGACACAAAGACAAAAAACATATTGCTGATGAGTACTGGACCATGCTTATCAGCTTGAATAGCTATTGTATATAATATTTTAATTTGGTCATACTTAAAATTGAAAAGTCATTATTCAAAAAAAAAAAAGAAAGGTTATTATTCTAAAAACCCAAGTACATAATGGACATGTTAGTGTTTCTTTCTAAACTATACCACGATCACCAGGCACAACTTTAAAATAATGTGTAATACAAAATGAGAGAATTTGAAAATCTGGTACAACAGAAAGAAAAGGAAAATTGTAAAATAAACTGATGATGAAGTACAGAGCTGCATCAGAGGTCAACAACACTGTGTCTATTATTCAGCGGAAACACTGAATTTGCCTTTAGATACCATTTTAATGTTAAATCAAGAACTGTCAATCAGCACTATTTGTTTGTAATCCCTCATCAGAACCCATTGCCTCCATCTGAACATTCACAGGGAAGAATGCAGAGAGCATATCTGCAAGCACTTAACCTTCATCAACCAACATTCATGCATGCTCATTAACATTTTTTTATCCCACTTTCGAGCATGACACAGCTCATACCGGAATAATAACTCGCTGATAATTGTTCAAGACAACAGCTGGACAGGCAGAGTGCAGAGGTGAACACTCTCATAGATTATGGGGTACAGTAATGCATTACAATTAGTATAAAGAGTCGTATGCTCATGTTCAATAGTTTTCAAAAAAAAATTAAGAAAATGTCATTACAAAAACAGCATTCCCCTCTAACTTTAACTCTGCATGGCTCACTGCCTGATTCTCTTAACTCTTCACTATTTTGATATAAACCAATGACAAAAATTGACCCCAGTTACTATACCATTTCATGAATGGAAGCAGTAATTTTGACATAGTATACTCAGAAACCAAACTTATGATCTAATTGAAAGACCACCACGAGGGAAGGGAATATTTTACATCTTTCTAACAGTTGTTTTGTATTAAATCTCATAAGGCCTTTACTATTCAAAAAAGTAGCATTGAATACTAGGTCTTAAAAATGAATTCAAGGGGATCCCTGGGTAGCTCAGCGGTTAAGTGTCTGCCTTTGGCCCAGGGCCTGATCCTGGAGTCCTGGGATTGAGTCCCACATTGGGCTCCCTGCATGGAGCCTGCTTCTCCCTCTGCCTGTGTCTCTGCTTATCTCTCTCTCTCTCTCTCTATCATGAATAAATAAAATATTTTTAAAAATGAATTCAAATTAATTGTCACTGAAGAAACCTTAAATAGCAATAAAAAAAGGAATCTTAGCTATGGAAGGGAACTTAGAGAATATCCAGTCCAAATGCCTGATTCATAACAGCTACTCTTCTTTGTCATAAAGGAATACAAATGAAATTAGTATAATTGTTGGAAAAGGTAATCAAGAGGACATGATGACCAGCTGATCTTTGAGCTTGACCCAGGTGACTAGGGACTCCTGACCTGCTGTCCTTGGAATGTATGCTCTACTATTCCCACAGTGGAGGCTGGTCCAAGAACATAGCCTCGAGAGAGTAGGGTTTGTTGAAACCATCCAGATGTATACATGACTGGATCCAGTTAAAGCCTCTATATAAATTTTTAAGATTTGATGGGTAGGCACAAACATCTACTCATTTTGCAGCTGCCCCAAACAAGTCTTGTAAGTTAAGTTCCCTTGCTTTTTAAACATGCCATCTATCAGTCTGGAGTGGTCTGCCTCCTTCAGTGGTCTCTCCTTGCCCTCTGTGCACAGGGAGGCAGTCTGTGAACCAATAATAAGAGTAGCCATTTATGAAGTAATGTGAATCAGGTATCATGCTAGGCATTCAGTAGACATGGTCTCTTGAAAATCTTGTAAGTAGCTATCAACCTTTTTTCAGATGAGAAAATTAATCTGAAAAATATTACAAATTCATCCAAGTTCCAAAAAAAAAAAAAATTGAGAGACCAGATTCCAACCAGGCATTCCGATTCCAAAAATGAAGCTTTTCATTATTAATTTTTTTATTTCAGAATCTTGCTTCTATTTCCATTATTTTATTCCAGAATTCTGGCTATACAACTATTTGACTCTTTAGAATTAAACCTCTTCCTGAAAGGTCTTTATCTAAGATACAGCACTTAGAATTCCACATTTTCTCACTAATGTCCAAGAAGCCTGATCTTAAAATTCACAAAAATCTCTAGTCTTTGTATTTTAACTAGTTTCCCTTTAACATCCCCTACCCTTATTTCTTCCACCACCCAACTTAGACTTTCCAAACTTCTTCAGGTAGTTGCTACTATGCCCTTTCTCCATTTACTTACCTGACATTTAGTCACAAATGTCTATGAGGTGAATTGCCAAACCTAACTAAATACAACAGTCCATTTCTCCAGTCCTACTTCCAGTTAGTGATCACTGTCAAAGGAAGTCACATAATACACACTGGGATCCAGTATAATTTAATAATATAATCTGAAATAAAACTTCAATTAGATAACTCAGTAGTCAATAAACTATAACCCCATGAGCCAAGTCTGGTCTGCCACTTGTTTTTGTAAATAAAATATTACTAGAACACAGCTATGATCATTAGTTTTCATAGAGTATGTGGCTGCTTTTACACTGTAGCAGTGCAACTGAGTAGCTATAACAAAGACCCTATGACCCACAGAGACTAAAATATTTTACTATAAGCAGAAAAGCTTTGCGAACCTATGATATAACCTAAAATGAAGATCCATAACAGTGTCTCAAGTCAACTGGGTAAAAATAAAAGCTGTTTATCTTCAGCCTAAAATCTATAGACACCAGCTTAATTCACACTATTAACCCTACATCAGCCTAGGCTCTGCAATGCTTTCCAAAGTCCACCTGCTAATAATTGTCTAATCCTGGTTGACTATATTTCCAAAATCTCTCTCATATCTCTCTTAGTCCTATGGAAGGAACCTAGATTCCAGACTTCATCATTAATTCCCTGAGTAATTCAAGTGGCCTCTGAATGGTAGCCCAGCCTATGGATTTTGCCTACTACAACACAGAGCTGTCATACTAAAACAGACACTATGTCACAGTATATCTATCTTCAACACATTTCAATGTTTTTGACAAAATTTAATATATTTAACATTTTAAATTATTAATGTTGATGTGATAGAACTAAATTTAAATGCCTGAATTTTACATACAAAGACCTCCATAATAGGTCAAGGCCCACACTGCAGACCCAGAAGGGTGATTGGTCAGGTTCCTGAGTGAAAGCTGGCTCTCCACTCCATCTCCTCGATCTTTGGAGTGCTGTCATATTTGATTGTACCAGGAAACTGGGCATTTGTGGCCAAAGTTCTTGTTCCCTGATGGTACGTTGGGAGGTCCTTTGTTTGGAGTTGTGGTCCATGCTGGAGTTCTAGAACAAGACCACCTAGCATGAGGTGCAAGGAAAGGAGAAGCTCTGAGCAGAATTTAATGAGAATTTAAGCTTCAAGCAGTTCACTGTCAAAGCTATTTGCTCTTATTGGTCAAACTTGGTTCCTCACTTCACTTTCTTGAACTTTTTTCATACCGGCCTCCCAACCTCGAGTATCCAGCAATTGTTCATCCTTCCTGAAAAAAGGTTTTTTGGGCCCATTCTCACTTCCACTGCCATGTACACCCTGGGCCAAACCACATCTTGATTTCTACATGGTGCTCTTAACTGGTCTCTTCCCTACCACCCGTCTTCTACAACAAGAACTTAAGGCTCTTAATGGCTATTTTTTCCGCATTGAGTGAAATGGGAATCTAGTGGTGAGCTTTAAGTAGAAGACCAAACACAAAGTCCTTGCAGGATCTCTGAACTAAATTTAAATGCCTGAATTTTACATACAAAGACCTCCATAATATGGATACAACTCTCCTGGTTCATCTTCCAGTGACATTGCTTCACCTATCCCCTGTACCCATCCCCACAGAAACTGAAGTACACACCATTACTACTCTTTAACTCTGAAGCCTACATATTTCCCCAAACTCACTCAGCACATATCCATGCCTTTACTTCCACTTTTTCTCCTTCTCTCTGTGTTTTTATTCACTAACCCATCCAAAAAACTTATGAAGCATCAGTGAACATCAGATACTGGCCTCAGTGAAAAGAATAGAGAGGGAAGAAGGCAGATCTAGTTTTATCCATGGAAAGATTGAGTCTATTAAGGAAAGAGAACATTAAATAAATACACAAATAAGAATTTTATGAGAATCACAAACCAATGCTATGAATGAAAAAGAGCTATGTGGGACTTACAGAGAGGTCTATCCCAGTCTGGAAAGTCACAGAGAGCATACCTCAAAGGAAATGACACCAGAGCAAAGAAAGAAATTTCACATGGGGTCAACAAGGTGAAGCCACCTCCCCTCATGAAGCTGTTTCTAATTAATCCAGTTTCAATCAATAGATTTTTAAATGTCTAACAGCTGTGATATAATGACTGACATAATACTAAATGGCCAGCCAAAATATTATAAAGCCTATTTAATAGCGTAGAATGCATCTGTGCAAATAATACAAAATTATATTGCTTATACACATTTCGAAAAGATAAAAGGGAATACAGGCAAACCCTACACTGATTTAAAGTAGGTAGCAGAGTTTAGGGTGGTACTTTTTTCTTTCATCTATTTCTAAGTTTTCTGTAACAATTATTTTATAATAATAAACTATAGCAGTGTAAATAGTTAACCATCTTTACAAAATTTTAAGGAACATAAGTAATATTTCATGTCTACTTCACTCACATGTAATATTTTATAGTTATAATATAGAATAACCCATAACACATTATCTTTCATGTAAACTTGCAAGCTTCCCAGGTGTAATACCTGTGAATCCTACCACTGTTCAAATTTTCTATATTATTATTTGTATCCCAAGTTTCTCTACTTGATTAAAGCTTGTATTAGTCTCTATAAGAAGAGTTAATGTACTTGATTTTGTTATGCCCAATCAAATCTTTACATAAAAACAGTTCCAGTGAATTTTGACATTTTTAAAAGCTTAAAGTCAACAACTATCCCCCCCAAAAAACAACAAAAGCAAAAACAAAAAAACAAGCATTTACAACAATGTGGAAAAATTAGAACCCTAATGCATTGATGGAAGGAATGTAAAAAGACTCAGCCACAATGAAAAACAGTTTGGCAGTTCCTCAAAAAGCTAAATACCAAATTACCATGTGACACAGCAATTCCACTCCTAAGTCTATTACGCAAAGATGGAAAACAAGTATTTAAACAAATACATGTTCACAGCAGCACTATTCACAAATGCCCAGAAAAAGAGGAAACCGTTTCTTTTTTTTTAAATATTTTTTATTTATTTATGATAGTCACACAGAGAGAGAGAGAGAGAGAGAGGCAGAGACATAGGCAGAGGGAGAAGCAGGCTCCATGCACTGGGAGCCCGACGTGGGATTCGATCCCGGGTCTCCAGGATCGCGCCCTGGGCCAAAGGCAGGCGCCAAACCGCTGCGCCACCCAGGGATCCAGAGGAAACAGTTTCAATGTGCAAAGAATGAATAAAAAAAATTCATATATACATAGCATAGTATATACATAAAAGGAATGTAGCACTGTACATGCTACAACGTGTCCGGTCCTAAAAAATACCATGCTAAGTGAAAGAAGTCAGACAGAAAAAGGTCACATATTGCAGGTCTCCCATTTATATGAAACACCCAGTATAAATTCACACAGACAGAAAACAGATTGGTGGTTGCCAGGGCTGGAGAAAACGAACAAAGGGGGAAAAATGCTTAATGGGTACAGGATTTCACTTTGGACTGATGGAAAGGTTTTAAAACTAAACAGAAGTGGTGGCTGCACTCCAATGTGAATGTCCTAAATGCCACGGAATTATTCACTTAAAAATAGTTTTTATGTGATATGAATTTCATCTCCTACAAAAAAAAATCAATATCCAACAAAGGTGCAATTTTCGGCGGGGGGGGGGGGGAATCTATAAAATGTGTTACAATCTATTTGTTAACAGTTATTCTTGGTTTGCACACTTGGAATCAAGGTCCATCCAACAATAAGACAGAATTTACCTCAACTCTTTCCTCCTCCTTATACAGATCCTTGCTGCTAAACCAAGCAAGAAAGGTCAATCATTTCAGCATCTAGATCCTGAACCTATCCCACCCTCAATCACCTTCACAGTTCTGAACTTTTTTAACCTAGTTTATAGAAGAGCTTGTTATTCACTTGGAGCTAAAGTCATCAGTGGCAGAAATCATTGGAATCTGGATCACTTAAATATTTCTACTCTCCATCCAAAATTCCTATTTGCTTAAAATGAAAAAGAAACAGATAGCTTGTTGGGAGAAGATGAAATTATTGTATTTCTCTTTTAAAGGAATGAGAGCCCATTCATTCATTCAGCAGACATTAATTCCCTGTCTGCTATGCGTCAGGCATTCTGCTAGGGGTTAGCAGTACATCAGGAAAGGAAAACAAAGATCTCTCCCCTAAAGAGTTTGAATTCCAATGAGGGCAAAGAAATAAAAAGACAAACACATGCTTGGTAGATAATGATATGCTAGAAGTTGACAGACGATCTAAAAAAAAAAAAAAAAAAAAAAAACAAGGTAGAAAGAGCTGGCATGGGGATGCAGGGGTGGAGTGCATGGGAAAACCTGGCAGTACTAAGTCAGAAAGCAAGTGCAGGAGCCTCACGGAGAAGGCGACATTGGAGTCAACAGTCACAGATGGTAAGACTTAATTTTTCCCCTTCCGTGTCCAAGACAGGGAACCTCTGCAGCGAATCTGGGGGGGGTCTCCAGTGTGGCTGAAGTAAAAGAACAAAGGAGAAGGTAGTAGGAGATGAAAGAGAGAGCAGAGCAGCAGGAGAGGGGAGGGTTTCCAGAGGCTTTGGCACTCTCCAGTGAAAGAGAAAGGGTTCAACCATGTGAAAGCAGAAAACTGCACAGCAGGTGGCAGCCAGGGGCAGAACCCAGGCAAGCTCGCCAACACGGAACCTGGTGGAAGACGTACTGCCAATAAGGCAGCAGTAGCTCCCACGGGGAATTGTCGTAGGAGATGAGGAATGGGTAGAAACTGCAAATTAAAATACTCAAGAGTAAATGATGAAGACCCAGGGAGAGGCAATGAAATGCACAGCCATACTTGGTGAAAAAATAGACCAAAGTTACTGAAGTCTAGTGTAGAGAGCAGAAAAATAACAAGGAGAATACAGCTAGAAATACAAGTTGGACCAGACCCTAAAAAAGCTACCAATAACAGAGAAGATTTTCTTTTTCTTTTTAATCCTTTAGAACACATGCACACATGGGATAGGAAAAATGTGCTATTTGTAGGGGTGAAAAATCTGAAGACAGCTGGCATTACTTTCTTAAGAAGAGGAAGAACAGGAGAAAACAATATAAAGGTATTTAAGAGGGAAAAAAAAGTTGGAAATACGTATGTAATGAATGAAATAGCCTTTAGAGCTTCCAAAGGTTAAAGGAAGAAAAAAAAAGAGGTCACTGTGTGTCACACAGGTAGTCAGGGGAGCTGATACCAAGGTCATTTCCACAACAGTCCGCATCCACTTCCACGGACTCTTTCCCTTTCTGGTCTAAACAGGTGAGAGAGGAAAGAACACAAGGTAGGGAGTCCGGAAGAAGTGAATTCTTGACTGCTAGCTCCTTGATAATGATGTGACCCCAAGGGCCAGATTTTTAACTTCTCTGAGCCTCAGCCTCTACACATGAAAATGGGAGGAAGGCCTAAGTCTTAAAATACAAGAATCAGGCATGGTTATCGGGGCCAAGCAGGTGCTCCTCTTCCCTCTTAGTGTTCAAGTCAGCTCCTTTCTCTCATTGCTTTTTGCTTCCAACAGCTGTTCTGGACTTCTTACAACCCTCATATAATCAAGAATAATGAGAAATTTTGATTTATTGAGGTGGTAAGTTACGCTTATTCATCAAGAACACATTCACGAAAATAGCTTTTTTGATAAAGCACACCTCAGAGACACAAAAATGGGCATGGGATGATCCCATCAGTTGCCTTCTCTGCACTCAACAATCTTGCAGAGCAAAACAGCCGGTAAAAAATGAAGCAGCCGGTAAAAAATGATTATCAATTTTGGATTATCTGGTTCATGGAAGGATATTCTTTCATAAACATGTAAGTTTATGAAACACACACACACACACACATCTAGGAAATTATATTATAAAAGTATTGTTACCACACTGAAGCTAGCACAGACTGCTGCTTTACTCCTTATCAGTCCAGGAAACACTGTGCAATCTACTAAAGTGGGTAATGGAAACACAAATGATTGGTCAGAGAGCTCATATTCACTTTTATATAGATGGGCAAGGTTTGAAATGAAGCACAATAAAACTTGAGAAAAGTATTATTCAGAAAAAAATATAATTTTAAAAAAGAAAAACATTAAATCTCTAAACACTAATACTCCTCATTTAAAAACAATTATTCCACTGGCTATTTCAACTCTTCTGGGTTGAATCCTATGCTGTGGGAGCAGAGCGCCAAACTGTCCCACTGTGACCTGTGAAACCCTGAAAAATAATTGGTTCTCTAATTGAAAAAGAAAAGAAGATTAAAGGAGGAAGAAGAGCTCTGCTTCAGAAAGAATGAATCTAAGGCACTATTATGATAGAAGAGTAGACTGGCAAATGACTAACAGCCAACAATTAAATTAAAATAAATTGCTTATTTTGTGTGAAATGTGGTTGCATGAGATCTTTCTGATAAATGGGATTTCCTCAGTGATGAAATTTTTCCAATTAAAATAAACTTTTTATATAGTGTACTTGAAATTGCCCAGTGAAATATGCAACTATAACAACATATATTTTCTAGGTTGTAATGAAATTGTATGTTCATATCCATTTATAGATGCTTATTAGGTCTGAGTAATATCTGGACCAGGAAACGTCCCTCTTCCCAAAGTCTCTATCACAAAACAAACACTATTCAGATGAAAATATGTTGTGAAAATCACAAACAAGAATCATAATCTGCATTTTTAAATATTAAACTAAACAACAGAGTGAGGAAATTGTTTTTCAACAGGAAGTGTAGAAAGTTAATAATGTAATCATAAGTTATCTCCCAAAAATTAATAATGTATAAAATATAATGCATTTCTTTTTCTAAATTAGAACCACTTTTTCCTTCTTTCTTAAAATACAAAGGCAACAAATAAGAGTAAAGAATCAATTTGTTTTCTTTCTTTTTTTTTAAAAGACTTTTTTTATTCATTTGAGAGAAAGAGAGCACGTGTGTGAGAACACGGTGGTAGAGGGAGAGGCAGAGGGAGAAGGAGAAGTACACTCCCCACTGAGCAGGGAGCCTGACTAGGGACTGGACCTGAGCTGAAGGCAGACACTTAACCAACTGAGCCAGCCATGTGCCACACCCATTTGATTTTAAATGCCAATGGTTCTTTACCCTAGATTTCTGGGTTGAAAATACATGTATAAATATACAGAATTTAGTAATTTCTCAGAAAGAAAAATAAAATTTATAGCGTACATTACAAACTAGAAAATACCTTAATAGACTATGTGTGATACCTGTTGCCCATTCATTAAATATAGTATATTTGACTAAAGAAGGGAAAAAAAAAATCTTTCCTGGTACTTAGAAAGACATTTTGTAAGGATTTTTCCCAAAACTCCAGAAAAGCACTTAGGAGTGGTAACAAAAACATGTTAATGTGATTATTAAAAATCTGAAACTCAATAACATTTAATGAACAGAACAAATAAATTTACAGAGTTAAAATGCCCCAGGACCCTAATATGGCATTCCTGTAAAAGGAACATACACATAAAGAAGACAGACATAATTTTAATGAATGGAATAAACAGAGCCAAGTACCTTGTGAAATGTTTCAATTTTTGGACTGCTCATCCTAGCACCCTCATCCTCCTCTGCGGAAGATGACCATGTTCTAATCCCTAGAACTGTAAATATTTTACTTTACGTGGAAAAACAAACCTTGCAGATATGATGACAGTGAGAAACCTGAAGACTAGGACACTAGCATGGATTGGCCAGGTATACCCAATTGAATCACAAAGTTCTTCAAAAGAAACTTTCCTGGCAGAGGTCAGAGTCTGAGAGGGATGTCATTAAGGAAGCCACATATGTGGGCAGCTCTAGAAGCTGGACAAGGCAAGGAAGAGACAGATTGCCCCCCCCAGACTCTCCAGAATGTAGCCTTTCTGACACGCTGATTTTAGCCAGGTGAGACCATGAGGCACTTCCCACAGAAATGTGAAACAGTGGGGTGTCTGAGTGGCTCAGTGGTTGAGAGTCTGTCTTTGGCTCAGATAGTGATCCCGGGGTCCTGGGATCGAGTCCCAGATCAGGCTCCCTGCAGTGAGCTTGCTTTCCCCTCTGCCTATGTCTCTGCCTCTCTCTCTCATGAAAAAATATATTCTTAAAAAAAAAAAAAGTAAAACAGTGAACTTGCATTACATTGCCAAATTCACAGTAATTTGTTATAGCAGCAATACAAAATTAATACAAAGCCCCATCTGTGAGCATGATTCCTCCTACCCTCACTAGCTAACCTATGCTAGAAATGGAAGGAAAGCTAAGAAAGTAAAAAAGAGCTAATCCTGAGGCCTGACATCATTGGGACCCTGAATTTACCAAATCTAAGAAAACCACCTGACTTCTTGTCTAAATCGCTTTTAGCCAGTTATTGTTTCCTTGCAGACAAAGTTCCTTACCAACTCACCAGAAAACACTGATTTATAAACACAGCATGGAAAATTCCAAAGGTGTCTCTCAAACTTAGATTTGGGGCTGTAAGACATTCCAAAATAAAGACTTCTCACTTCAGGGGTTTCGCTCCCTCCTTATCGATTATTTGACATGCTGTTAGAAAAGCCGAAATACCAATGTTCATTATCAACTAAGTTATAAAGACAGCTCTATGTATTTCCTTAATTAGTCACCACTTTAGGAAACAAGAATGGAGCTAAACCACAGGACGTTCTTAGTATGTCAAAACAGGAGAATTTAATCTACTGTATATGGTTCACCTAATAATTTCTTTAGCTTACACCATAAAGCAGGAGGAGGGGGGAAAAATCTATTCCTGAAAAATTATCACTCCTCTGAACCTTCTGCTAGCACTCTATGAAAATAAGAAAATTAACAGTTATCACCCTTCCTGCAAACCCTGGGGAGAATTTAGGCAAATACAAGAGCCAAGTAAAGCTTATGGCCTATCAAATGCAGGTTCCCTACGCCTTAATACATCCCAGTTCTATAATTACATTAAGCCTTACATACCATCCTCGCTAATTTTTGAAACTGTAAATAACTGTCAAAAATAATCATGAATAAGTAACAAGAACTGGAGTTTACCAAGTGCTGATTGAGCTTTTCAAGTTCACTCTCAAAGCATTAGCTCCATCGCGCCAAGTTAAAATTCTCAGTTTTTAAATCTCATAATATCACAGAAATTATTGGCTCAACTCCATTAATGATTTATAAACTGAAAGAAAAAAAATCATGGACAAACTTAGGGAAAAAATGAGAAAAAAAAACAAACCAGTCTGATTTTCCTGATTCAACAGATCCCTCCTTCTACAGGAATTTTAAAGCATCTGACAACAAAGACATACACAAAAATGAAAGAAAGAGGATGTACGGAATCTATTAATACTTTCTAAAACTGATGGTACCAATCAGTACTACAGAATTCTTCTCAAGTGGCCACTAACATATGGCAGCTAATGCAGCAGTTCTAGGGTTTGAAAGACTTCATGTGGAAGGTGGGGCTAAAGCTGGCTAGGTCATCCAAAAGATTCGGAGGAGGCACACAAAATTTTACAAGTGGAAATGAGCCTGCATTCTCAAAATTTAAGTTCAGCTAATAACTCCTGAGCAACTACAATGAGCTGGCCATTAAAGATGCTTTAAAATCTTCATGATATAATCCTCACATCACCTTCTGAGATGCGTATCATCTCCCCCATTTTATAAAGAACTACAGCCGCAAAAGCCAGGGTCACACATGTGTGTGTGTGGTGGGGGAGACTCCACAGTCCCTCTCCCTTCCACACTCCACAGCAGGGTGTTGGTATTTACAGCTCAAATACTTACAAAAATGAATAGAGGGGCCAAATGATGAAAGATGGTCTTAATAAAAAATGGCAAGTTTTTAAAGCCTTTAATATAAATCGTGGGCTGAGGGTGAACTGCTGTGGGGCAGCGGTAAGGTGGCAGGAGATGAGAAGGAAATTATTTTAAATCAAAGAAGAGCACTTTAAATAAAACATAATAGGACTTCTTTTAATCAGAGCAGCAGCATGCCACAGCAGAGAAGCATTGGCTTTAGACTCAGATCTGTATTCCATTCAGAGGGGCAGCTCCTTTTAGCTCAACTTGGCTTGAAGAGTGCAAGTTTCTCTTACATATAACATCTATGCAATATTCGCCTTGGTTCTCCCACAGGATTGTTTTGGGAGCAAATAAAATGATATAAGGTAAACACAACTGCTGAAAAAAAAAAAATTATCATCAATACCGTTGTATTATTATCTCATTAAGGAGTTTCTTAGTTTTGCCAGATTTGACATACTTTCATTAACAAATACATTCATCTGTTAAAGAGGATCCAAAAATGAACGACCTGATGTTAAAGTCACCATAAAAAGGTATTCCTAGTTGGATGAAATATCTCATTCTCATTACAGATAATGTATTAGCCCCTTGAATTAAAAAGAAGGGGAAGGGGGTGCCTGGGTGACTCAGTCAGTTAAGCTTCCAACTCTTTGGCTCCAGGGTGATCTCAGGGTCCAGGTCTCAGGGTGGTGAGATCGAGCTCTCATCAGGCTCCATGCTCAGTAGGGAGTCTGCCTGAGATTCCTTCTCCCGCCGTCTCTCCCTGTGGGTGTGCACACACTCTCTCCCCCAAATAAATAAAATCTTTAAAAAAAATAAAATTGCATATATATATAAATAAGCAGCAGTCAAATCCAGGCCTAGGCCCCCGGCCTGGGCCTCATGCCCAGCACTGTACAAGGTAGAAAGGCTATGACGGGCTTCATAACCTTGGCTGCCATGGGTCCCACTGGTAGAGAGGTGGACTGCTTCTCAGAATAATTCTTAAATGCAGAAAATAAAATACATAGGAGATCTCCCTTTATGAAGGGAATATACCTGCCAAGGAGTGCACTTGGCTGGCAAGTCAAGCCGTTAGCAACCTCAGGATCCTCCTGAGTCCAGGCCATGTTATTCCTGGGCAACCCGAGCCAATGGCTGAGCATGACAGCAGCACTACCCGGGACTCCCCTAACATGCCCTCTGCCTCAGAGCACCCTCCCAGCTAGGATGGCTGAGAATTTGTCATATTCCGTCACGGTTGAAGGCTCTTCCTCCCTAGTCCTGCTTTCTCCACCTTCACGCTTCACCTGCATTGCCCACAGCACAAGTCCTAAAAAAAAAAAAAAAAACCTGGTACACCAACATCTTTCAGCATTGGCTCCTGGAGGACCCAACTGACAAAATATGCTTCTTTATTAGCGTACTGAACAACAGAAGCCAGCTGCAAGTCTCGCAGCTACCCGCATTTTGAAGCAGTGAGAAGTTTCAATAATATTTTTAACATATCTGAAATAATTCTAGTGGGATATAAATAAAAGTATATATCAACTGAACAAGTAGAAATGGCATAGGTGCTAATGTGTTCGTTGCTTATATTTATAACCAAAGGAAAAGCTAAATTTCAATTAGAGATTAGTGAAAGTAATTTTTTTTTTCTTATCCAAGTTCTAAGACCCTAAGTTAACTCCTGAACTAGAATGCATCTGCCTTGGAAACAGCCATTCTTTTAAGACAGACAAGCACTTAGACAAGTGAAAGCTGTGATAACCAAAGGTTTCTAATCTGGTGCTCTCCTTAGATGCCAGGAAATCCATGATTGCTTGTGTTAAATGCATAGGACGTGTTACAAATTATAAGCTGTGACTAAATGATTTAGCCTTGAGGGACAAAACACACCCAACTCACAAAAACACAAATACATAGTTACCTCAAAAACTAACTTATGAAATTCAAAGTTAAAAAAGTTATTTTCATTAAAGGTTTTTTCCTATTACAAAAGAACTTACTACATTATTTTCTAATTCCAACAGCATACAATTCAGCAAGAAGCCTCCTACATCTATCTCCTTATGACACTCCTACCACAACCCCCCACACTTCTCTAGTGCTCTAGTGATGGCATCAGGTTGCAATACTAACTCCACATGATCCTATTTCTTCCAAGCCTGGCAAGTGTCTGTGGAGGTGGGCAGAGGGAACAGGGGAGAATGCAGAAGAGGGAGAGGGAAGGAGCAGTGTGAAGAGCCAGATTTACAAGTATTGCTTTAAGATTAAAATCACGCATTCAGGGCACCTGGGTGGCTCAATGGTTGAGCATCTGCCTTTGGCTCAGGTCATGATCCCGGGGTCCTGGGATGGAGTCCCACATCAGGCTTCCCGCAGGGAGCTTGCTTCTCCCTCTGCCTATGTCTCTGCCTCTCTATCTCTGTGTCTTTCATGAAGACATAAATAAAATCTTTAAAGCAAAATAAAATAAAACTGTGCATTCAGAAGGATGTGTCTCCTTTATTTTTTCAGATGACTAATACTGTACACTAATTATGAGTGGGAGTCTTGAGAACATAATGCAGACAAAGCAAAGAATAAATGCCTGAAATAGGGAAGTGTACTTTGAGCAACCAGAGGGCAACAAGAGATGACCTGGGTAAATGGGGAGAAGACAGAAGATATGGGGATCTGAAGAGAAATCCTGAGTGAAAAAAATGTGTGAGGACAATAAAATCTAACACCTTACAACGTTGTCAAGAGAGGACAGCTACAAGTGCACCACTACAGACTGCAAGAGTTAAAACACCAAAGGTGACCTTGTAATCTAAAAGGAACACAGTTTACCCGGATCTACTACGTAAGTCAGGTGACTCTAGGCATCCAGTGCTCCCTAGAACCATTCGTCTCTCCAATGTTAAAAGGAAAAGAGAGAAGAGGAAAACAGCAGGGGGAGGAAGCTATGTTTATGAGCACCTCTCCCCATGCACGCACATCTAAGTCTCCTCCTTTTCTGTTTATAGTATTTGTACAATACACAAGTAATGCGCCTAGTTACAAGGGCCTTTAAAATTCCCATCACAGGATGTCAAAGATACGCTGTATAACTAAGCATGTAACTGAAGCATTCTGGGACTTAAAAGTCGCCTGTGGCTCCAGGCTAAACAACCCTACTCTCTTTAGCCGTTTTCACTAAGTTCTATTTCTTTAGAGCTTTCAGAATAAATTTCTGTTTCTTTAGCAACCCAACACAAAATACAAATAATTGGTAACAATGAGATACTTTCTAATGGTGAAACAAGACATTTCTGACCTATGCCATCATTTCCTTAAGTCTTTAGTTCAATTCAGATTCAGACACAGACAAGAACCAAAGGATAAATCCCTAGGGAAATATTTAATTCTTCACTGACTTCCCCCTCAATCTTTCCAAATTAGTGTTTGTCAAATGTCTTCTCAGAAAAGTTTAAGATACATTGCATTCGTCTTGGCATCACCTCTTTATTAACACATATTTCCAAAAAAACACTGCTACAAATTATATTATTCATCTTCATGTAGGCTTGTGAGCTAGTTTAGGATTTTTTTTATACACTTTTGTTCATACAGAGGAATAAATTGTGTTTCAAATACAAAGCGACACCCTGAGCACAGCCAAGTCCCTGGAATAATCCATGGTTTATCACTCCCTACCCCAATACTTTGTCCACTGAACTATGATGTCAGAAATCTAAGCTTGATTTGTTTTTAAGTGCATAATCCATTAACTGTTTCCATATGCCATAACTGTTCAGTTGAGGAATTATTTATAAACCAGTTTATTGGCCTTATCTAGCAAATATGATGCACCTGTTATAAAATGTGATTACTTCAGAAAGCTAACAATTGTGGAATCACATTTTTATAATAAATCAGTCTAAGTGAATTAGACTATTCATGTACTTTCAAAAAGCCCTTTAATCCCTATTAACAGTTTGTGAATAATGAAAGTAATTAATATTAATTTTAGTTGATAAATCCAACTCCAATAACCTGTTAGTATACTTTAATCCATTTTCCAACAGCCTGTAAAAATTAGCCAACAGATGCTTTCAATCTGGTAAAAAATACACAGGTCATTAGCATTATTTTGATGATACCAAATGTTCAATATATGAATATTGTGATTAAATTTCAAAGAGATATATAAACAATTTTCTTTTATAATCTTGTTAGGTTTTAACAGAAGCCCAAGAGAGTAAAACATGGCAGTCCTTTCTGAATCAAAATCAACATTTGTCATTCCATTCCTCATTCTTGTGCTTCAACTTGAGGGGGAACTTCACTACGTTTGATGGAGATTGTGAAAGCAACACGTGAATGGGCACGTGTCTTTCTCTCCCCAGTGCCAAACACAAGGCCTAACATACAATGTATACCCAAAGATATTTGCTTGAAGAGTGGTAGCCAAAACAGGAGAGAGAAAAAGTGGGAGAAATGAATGAGAAAGAATGAGAAAAAGAAAAATATGACCAGAAAAAATGTCTACGTTTTGTTTTCAGAAGAATTTAAAACATAGAAAGCTAAGATAGAACTCAAAAATCTAGAAAATGTAGGAGAAAGGCAAGGAAACCAAAGTCACATTTTTTAAAATATTTATTTATTCATGAGAGATGAGAGATGGGGGGGAGGAAGGGAGGAAGAGAGAGACAGAGGGAGGGAGAGAGAGACAGAGACAGAGACAGAGACAGAGACAGAGAGGCAGAAACACAGGCAGAGGGAAAAACAGGCTCCATGCAGGGAGCCGGATGCGGGACTCGATCCTGGGTCTCCAGGATCACACCCCGGGCCGAAGGTGGCGCGAAGGTGGAGCTAAGGTAGCTCCAGGAGCTAAACCGCTGAACCACCCGGGCTGCCCCCCAAAGTCATATTTGATAGCAAAATAAGGTATAGAAGAAAAAGCAATACAATTGAATTAGGCAAACATGTTGATTTCACAGGAAAAGCCTAAGACAGTTTCCTGTACTCCTAAAGATGGGGCACAGGCACTTTCCTATTAAAGCAATGTTATAAACATCACAGGGAAGTTAGTTTAAAAGACAACATTATTAAAATCTAACTGGGAAAAGATATAATAAAGAAGAACATGAGTTAGGAGGAAATGTCCAAGTTCCTACCTAGAATACCTTGCTATTTCTCCCAGAGCATGAGGCAGGGTGGTATTCTGGAGACTTAGCATGTTGTGCAGGAGAAAAATCTCAGTAGAGATGTGTTCCTGAATTAGACAAGGTAACATGAAAATAGCCCAGTTCAGCGAGTGGTATACCACAGATGCTCTATGGGTACTATTAGGCCCTCTTCCTTTTCCAACTTTCAGTGTATAAAATCACCAAAACCCAGGCATCTTAACCAGAAAGTTTATAAAACCCAAAGCAGTGTCTTCCATAGAAACAAACAAAAAACCTTAGTGACCAAAAAATACAGAGTATGTGACTAGAACAGATAGAGAGTAAATGATTGAATTCAGTTCTTTTTTTCTTTCTACCTATTTCAAATGTTTAGGGAGTACAACTGATTGGCATTTAGCATTTTAAATTCCTGGGATGGAACTTTCACTTTTGTAATCAGAGAAATAGCTCTGGGTTTTTTGTTTGTTCAATCAATTTATACCCCCTTTCCCCATTTCTCCTACCCACGCCTCTGGCAACCACCAATCTGTTCTATCTATGAGCTTAGTTTACTTTTTTTGTTGTCTTGAGAATCTACATATAAGAGAAATCATACAGTATTTGTCTTTCTCTGTCTGAATATTTTCAATTAACATAATGCCCTCAAGGTCCATCCACGTTATCACAAAATGCCCTGGTTTTTAGACAGAAGAATTACTGCAATGAAAAAAAAAAAAAAAAAAAAAAAGATATTCTATTTCTCTAAAAACCCAGTAGAGTCTCCAATAACAAGAATCCTGTGTCCTTCTTCATGAAGCTATAATGCAAACCAAAGATGAAAATCAACCAGTAGGCAATGGCTCTACTTTTCCCTGCCAGCTAGAGATCAGAGAGCAACTGTCTGGCCACCTTGGACTGAATAATAAGTGACAAGGTTTAATTTTGAATTCTGCGGAAATTACAAAATTGATTCAAAGTAACCTTTGGAGTCACAGGAGACAGGCAAAAGATTTGGACCTAAAGCCTCAGGGGCCAGGCCATGAATAAACAGACAAGGAGCAAGGTGGTGACTCCACCAGCCCCTTAGCCTTGTCTAAGCTTTCCAAATACTTTAGTCTCGCCTTCTTTTCTGATCTTTAGTACAAAATATCTATAGAAAATCCTGCTTTTCTGCAAGCATCAATTTTGTTTTCCAATAAATCATCCACCATCACAGAAGAAAGAAGGTAGCATTTGAGTAGAAATGATAGAATTTGTGGGGCTTGGCCAGCCACTATGTCAAATGAGAGACTCAGGGGCAAGGGGACAGCTTGTCCAAAGGCAGAAAGGGATGGAAGTACAGAATATTCAGAAAAAGGTTGTCCTTCCCTCACCTTCACCTTTATAACTAATATTAGATCCCGCAAATACATTGTTGTTTTTTTTTTTCCAACCTTGAATCTCAAGGCTAAAGTTAGATGACTTAAGAATTTTTTAAAAGTCCAATTATTTCATTTAGGGCTAGCACTACAGCTAAATTAAAGACATGCTAACAAGTTTCCCTTTTGGGCCTCATTAATTAAGAAAGTAATCAGAGTAAAGAGGGAAAAAAAAGAGACAGTAGCTGGATGGCAGTATAACTTAAATAGCTTTAAGGTATCACCATTTGTACCTACTAGGAAAGCAAAGGGAAAACTAATCAATTCCAGATTATGAAATCTGAAATTCTGAAGTGTTTTACATGTAAATACACATTTTAACTGCCATATATTTTCCTTGATTGCCTGAAGAGTGCACTAATCTTATTCAAAGAAAATGTTCATTCTCCATAATCAAAAGGTAAAATTAAGATCTGCTTACTTCACAAGTTTTCCTAGGATAAGCCTGCTGGGAAAACTCCCACTGTTTTCAAAGATCAAAACACAAGTTTTACCATTTTGGTCAAGAACAGTACCCAAAAATATCTGCTGAAAGTTTGGGGTTAATCCCAAATCCTGGAAACCACCTTAATTTAAAATCACCTTTTAGAGTTTCTAACTTACAATTATTTTCTAGAAAGAGATTCTAATTTATAGTTATATTTTACAAGCATTTCAAAGGAATGCAAATGATTTTTTTCTTTTAGGATCTGCCAATATCCTTTCATTGCTCTGATTATCAAGTTTAATCAGATACATAGTATAGTGCCTAATACATAGTATCTTCTTTTTTAAGATTCTGAGAGAGAGAGAGAGAGAGAGAGAGAGAGAGAGAGAGAAGAGAAAGAGGACAAGCGGGGTAGGGGTGCAGAGGGAGAGGCAGAAGCAGGCTCCCCACTGAGCAGAGAGCCCAACGACACAGGACCCTGAGACCATGACCTGAGCTGAAGGCAGATACGTAAAGGACTGCGCTGTGCCACCCAGGTGCCCCCCAGTATGTATTTTAAGAAGTTAATTCTCCCCTCTCAATAGCAAGCTTTCCCATCTCCAGCTGGAATACATCTCTCTCCTTCAGCTTTCTGTGGTCAATGAGCCCAGTCATAAGTGGCATAGCCTATGGTGAAAAGGTTCCTTTTGAAAATTAAAAGGTAATCACTGATCTAAGTACCTTGTAATATAGGCCTAAAATGTAAGCATTACAGAACTTAAAAATTAACCCAATAGCTTAAGTGGATATCAACTCTGAAACGTGTGGTAGAGATCCAATTTTCAGATAAGAATGTTTGAATTATTAAAAAAAAAAAAAAAAACAAGAAAAGCTACTATCACAAAAAAAAAAAGGAAAGAAAATGAATGCTATCATTTTTAAGGAAAAGATCATATAACCTATTCATATACTTCTATTTTAAGCTAACTTTCAAGGTTTCAATAAATTTGGTATTTCTTCTATGTGATTCATACCAGTTATTTTGACAGTCACTGCAATATTAAGGGGTGGTAAAATTCTAACCAGAAGTCTCTCATTTTTGTGTTTTTCTATGTCCCATTGACAAAAAGGAACTCTCATGCCAAAATTCTCTATGAAAACAACCTCCTTTTTTTCAAAAGTCCAATTTAGAACATATTCAAAAAAGCTATTATACTGAAAATTTGACAAAGTTCTGTATGAAGCATTTGTATTTTAAAGATGGCGCATGCTATTAATGTAAATAGCAAAATTTGGATTTTAAACATTGCTTTTTATTAGATAATTTATTTAGCCACTAGTGAAGTAAAAATATCATGTCTAGGACTCTTAAAATAAGAAGCTCTCCAGAAGTTAATATATAAAAATTGGCAGTGTTAACATACTAAAATTAACAAATAAGCATGATGCTCAACTTACCTTTTTGTTGGCAACAAAACGTATTCTCAAGTTTACAGAGCAAATCCACATTTTCATACTTATTTTCATTTGCTTTGATCCAGAAACAGCTTTCAGTCATTTCGTGAGGTCTGATCTGCAGTCAGAGAGATGGATTCATAAATAGTTGGGTGTTTCAACTGTCCCAGCACAATCACTACATTCAGACCCAGGGTCCCATAGCTGCCAGCAGATGTTTACGAAGTAATCCCTGTAATATTTTTCCCCAAAGTGTGTTCAATAAAATACAAATTCCCCGGGAAGCTAAGGTTTTATTAAGGGAACAAAAACAACAAAGTTCCACCATCACGTAGTTGAGGGTTTGAAGCAGAGTGAAATTAAATTTGTTTCTTCTTAATTATTCCTCTCAGAGTCTCAGGTAATGCTCGCATGCACTCCAACAATTCAAGTGCACAGTACACATCATTTCCCAATGTTGTGTGACCATGAAACCATCTTTCTGTAGGATTCAGAATTTCTGTGTCCTGACTGAATAACAACTTGTGATAATTAGCAGGAATTTTTCCAATGGCTACCAATATAGAAAAGTTCCAAAGAACACCAAAAAACACTTCATATAGGGTTCAATGATGCTAATGCTGCATTGCCAATTTAATAACAAATCAAATCCCACTGTAACAACTATTAACTCTCACCAAGCTTCTGATCCAGAAAGCCTCAGTTGGGAGAAAAGGGCATTGTCTTAACACTTTTATTGAATTCAAATAACGCTTGTCTATTTAATGTCGCTTTGATTAGGATTTCCACTAGAAATTAAATATAAGTAAATATTAAATTTTAATCTAGGTGGCAGTATGTTTTCTTCCCTCTATTTCTGTTTTACCTTTAACCAATTCAATCTTCTCATGCTGGTTTCAGGTTTAAATTCTTTCTTTGGTTTTAACCCAAATGGTAGGGTTGGTGGAGGAGGAGAGTTTCGCCCACTGAGAAATCCCAGAGGTGGTGGTGGAGGCACGGGACCACCAAAAGGCATTGGCATTCCTGGAAGTGGAGGAGGTGGGGGAGGAGGGGGTGGAGGTGGCATGCCTCCACAAGATGGCAGTGGCAGAGGAGGAGCAAGTGCTGGGGGGCCAGTTCCATTTTCTTTTGACTGTGGCAAAGAGTTATTTCTACCAGCTGGCAAGGCACCAAACTAGAAGAGAAGAGGAAAAAAGAAACATGACTAAAAATATCTGTGAAACATGTAAAAGTATACTCTCCTCAAACATGATTACTTTAAATCAAAGATAATTCAGTATCAGCAATTTCACATGGGTTAACTGAAAAACAAAATTCCAACCAAGTTGGCCCCCCCCCCACCTCAATTAAAGAATTTCATTTTTTTTTCATAAAAGTATAACTGCCAGAAATATTATTTCCTATTTTGGTAGTTACGGCCACCCAGTTAAGAGGTGTCCAGGAAGGATACGGGTACATGGGTCTAGAAGATTTGAAAATCAGCAGCTTCCGGATCCCTGGGTGGCGCAGCGGTTTAGCACCTGCCTTTGGCCCAGGGCACGATCCTGGAGACCCGGGATCGAATCCCACATCGGGCTCCTGGTGCATGGAGCCTGCTTCTCCCTCTGCCTGTGTCTCTGCCTCTCTCTTTCTCTGTGACTATCATACATAAATAAATAAAAATTAAAAAAAAAAAAACCCTTAAAAAAAAAAAAAAGAAAATCAGCAGCTTCTAGGTGATAATGAAAGTCACAAGAGTAGGTAAGTTCAATCAGTATTTACAGAGTATGCAGCATAAAGTCAATTCTATATACAGAATTCTATGGAATACTAGCATTTAAATGAGAAGTTAAATAATTAGATCAACAGACTTAAATAGCATTGTCACATGTCTTTATCTTAAGAGAAAAAAAAAATCTGAAATTCTTAAGTAGGCCCTGCAAGGGCACATCACAATCCTCATGAACTGGCCTTTCAAGTGGCTTTCATATATAATTCCACCTTTATGCCAACCTCATAACAACCTCAGGGCCCTTGCACATGCTATTCCTTCTGCCTGGAACCCAAGTCTCGGCACATGGTAGTTCCTGCCAATCCTTTCAAGTCTTAGCACAACCTTTCCTCAGGAAAGCCTCATCTGACCACTCCTTTTACCCTGATAGCACTGTGTGCTTCTCTTCTGATTGCCCTTATCCTAGTGGTATGTACTTATGGAATCATTAGCATTTATCTCTTTGATGGATTATAAGCTCCATGAGGGAAGTGACTAAGTCTATATAATTTACTACCTCTTTCTCCAGCATCTAAAGTTGCAACTGGCAAATGACAGCCATTGAAAAAAGAGGTGTAGGATGAATGAATTAAAGATGAGAGAAAAAGCAGACAAGTACAGGGTGATGAATCACAAGTGAAGGGGGTTGCTATTCTACACTGTCCAGGGTCACAGAAAAGCAATGCAAAACCAGGAGTGAAAAAGAGCCAAATAGGTCCACTGGTCACTTTTGTTCTGTGTCTATGGCATGGTAAGAATAAATGCATTTTGATTATTTTAAAGAAGATCAGAGTTGATAATTTTTCGTGATAGGATTATTTTCCTGTAATTACTCATTTCAATTCTAAGACACATACACACTATCTTGCAAATTGTGGCCTTTAATAAATGTTAATAAATCATTTTAAAAGTTTTATGGCAAATTTATGGAAAACAGATCATGTATAAAAGCCTGAAATTGACATCTGAGATCAACACAACGAAAACGTGTCATAAAAGAAATTGAAACCACAAATCAAAAAACATATTAACAAAAACATTAACTATAAAGTAGAAGCTATTCAGCATTATGCTGCATTGCTGTTAAGATGGACAGTATGCCCTGTGAACATTAAGGATGTATGTTATTTTCACACTCAATATACATTTTATAATTATTAACATCTTAAAGATATAGTTGAATTTCTTCTCTTTTTAGTTCATTTGGTACAGTATGGTTGACTTAAATATATTATTCATGAGGCCAGATTATCCTGTGATTAACTTGATTATATTCCCAGCACCTGACAATACTTGGTTGTTAAGTGAATGAAGGTAAATGAAGTAAAATCAGACAATAGGATATATTTTATTCATACCCCTCATATTCATTATAGCTTTGATCAAAGAGAAGGATCTTAAGATAAATGAATGGATTTCATGAGAAACACACACTAATCCAAACAACAACAACAAAAAAAAACCTTTTCCTGTTGTTCTTCAAAAATTAACATGGTGGCCAATATGAAGTCTCTAATTCTAGTCATCCTTATCCATATTTTCAAATAGTATAAGAGATCCCTGGATTTAATCTCAGTTTTAAGACAAATTTATTCCCATATTCATATAAAATACATGTAGCAATAATATATCCAAAGTTGGTGGTTATTTTCTTTTTTATCAACAGGAATTCTTTAGTTTGGATTTACAAGTAATGCTTCAACTAGAAAAAGTTTTTAAAATTATATTAGCCCAGACCAAGGGAAACTGGACATAAATTCTCAGCCACTGTCTATAACTCAATCTGAAATATAATCAAACATTTCTTTTGGTGTGAGAGACAAGGAGGCACACAAGAAAGATGCAAAGTTTCGATGAATTTTACTTCCTCCTTGTACACTAAAGAAAGATCAGTGAGAGTCATTTTCTTACAGATAAGAGCTTTTTTCCCCTAAAATTGAACACTTAACAGATAGCTGTCTCTTTGGGTACCTTCTTACAGCCTCTGTAACAAAACTATCCACTAAGTATTTAAAAGAAAACTGAAGTAGCCAATAATAGAGGAAATAGTACACCGATATAGGAAATGGTACATCTGAGACTATTTCGACATAACCATAAATTAGGATGAAAGGAAATGAGCAAAACTATACTTATTGCTCATCATCCTATATGCAAATCTGCATGAAGAAATTTTGCTATGAATATTCCAGCTCCTTACTGTCATCCGTTCATAACATGCAGATGATGTATTTCTTGCTATCTAAATGTTTTATGTGTAGAGGGTGTATGTGAGCTATCTGCCTCATAATCCAGATTTGCTCCCTTTTTTTGTCACGTTTTAAATCTGTTTACTTTTGGAAATTGAAAAATTATCAGAAAATGTTCTCATTCAGCTAGAGGTTATCTTTCACTGCAAGGTACCCATAGGCTGAAGGTTTTGAAAAATAAATAGCTTGAGCAATAATTTCCTGTAGTGGGATAAAGATCAGTGATGAATGACAAATCTAAGAGTAAAAAAGACTTTCTTACCCTTTATGATTACATACTAAACATGTGACATTAGGAACAAAATCCAAATTAAAAATAAGGAAGCAGATTAATTAGTAAAAGTTTAGACATCCTTAAAAATGCAAATTGAAAAAAAGCTAGCAAAATAATTTTTTTAATTTACAAAATAGAAACACTTATAAACAATTCTATGAAAAGATACAAGTAAAATTAAAGTTTAAACATTGTGAGCTACAAAGATATGACATGACCTTTGCTTCCCTGGTAAGCTTTCAATACCCAAATTCAATCCAGAGAGATGGTATTTTACCTCTGACTTAAAAGCTTGTAACTCTGCTTGAAGTTCATTAATCTTTGCTTCTTTTTTCTGCAATTGAGCCTGAGTTTCTTGGTGGTCGGTAAACTCTTTTTCAAACTGGGGGAAACAAAAAAAAAAAAAAAGAGGAGACAGAAAGAAGGCATTGAAAAGCACTATTCTTCATAGAGAAATATGATTCTAATGATCTTTCAGTAGGACACAAACATTTTATGAAAGAAATGGTAGATTTTGCTAAGTCACCCAAAGCCTTTCTCTAGGTCCCTACGGATTCCACCAAAAACCATTCAATTTGCAAGGGAGCAGACAAAGCCAGAGATGGAGTCTGTGACCTTCTCCTCTCGGTGGAGCAAAGTAGCCCAGAGGTATCTTCAACATTGACATTTTTCTTAAAAGTCCCTAAATATCATTGCAACTTTGTGTACAATAATAAAGAGCAAAGGACTGTACTGAGTTCTGTGACCTCTACCTGCAAAACTTTAAACTTATGTGAAGTTTATCACTAGGAATTAAAAGAATCCCATTTTAGTATTTTTTTTTTTTATTATTAAATAACTCCATTTTGTAAATGTGTCACTTTCTCTTACATTGTCAGGAGAGTTAAGAGCCCTGATGTAGGCTCTAACCTTCAGCAATAATTAAAGAGAATAAAATCTGTGTTGTTGATCATTAATCTTTTGGAAATTAATCTTTGGGAGATTAATGGTAATCTTTCAAAAACCCTGGTGCATTACCTTATGGGAGGAAGGCAAACAGTAAAATTGGGTGAATCCAATGAGCTTTCTAATTTATATAGCTACTCATCGCAAATTCCCATCTTGCATTCAAATAACTTCATCATGCCATCATCATGACTAAAAACCTCTCCTAGCAGAGGTGAATTTCAAAAGTGTAGTGTCTCATGGTCAAGAACATTTATTTGACACTTAAAAAATAAAATAAATCTAAAAATATGCAACTACTTCACAAAAGTAGCCTTTAGATTTTAAAACACAGTCAAATCTCAGGTAGGGGAAAAATAATATAAAACAACAGTTTACAAAAGGCACTTATATATGAATCTTATTTTGTCCTTAATTCAAAGAGATGCTTAACTAATCCCTCATCATTGAACCGGTAAGTGAAGACGTGAGAGTAAAAGCCAGATTTTGTCTTCCAATCTGGCGTTTAGATGAAACCATACCACCTTCCTCCAATTAACATTTAGATAATGCTCTACAGTTTGTTTATTTTACATAGATTTTATTTTTTAGAACTGTTTCAGGTTTACACCAAAATTAGGCAAAGGTTCTAAAGATTTTCCATATACCCATCCCCCTCATATGTGTTGCCTCCCCCATGATTACAGTAAGCAAATCTGCTCCCATATTCATTCTTTGTGCGCCAGTGTGCTGCATTCCAACACACTGTTCTGGTTCTCCCGTTACCTTCTTGACTATTCCTATCAATTCTTTTATAGGTGCCCATTCCTCAGTGCCATATTCTAACATTGCCATGTGACAAGACTCTTCACCCCTCTGTTGGCCTCACTTCACATGCCTGGTAGAATGGTATCTTCCCCACCCATGTGCTTCAATCCCCATTCATACACTGATGGTGTCCAAACTCCTACCACCAGCTCAGCTTCTCACCTGAATTCCAAACTGCTAATGAGTCCATAAAAGTATTTTCAAATGCTCAATGAACATTTTTCAAAGCAAAAAACAAGACCAGTATTTTTTTTATCACCCCCCCCCCAACTTTTTTGAACACTATTATTCTCTCAAAAGGATGACCCAGGGCAGCCCTAGTGGCTCAGCAGTTTAGCGCCTCCTGCCTTCAGCCGAGAGCATGATCCTGGAGACCCTGGATCAAGTCCCAGGTCAGGCTCCCTGCATGGAGCCTGCTTCTCCCTCTGCCTGTGTCTCTGACTCTCTCTCTGTCTCTCATGAATAAATAAATAAAATCTTTAAAAAGAAAAAGAATGACCCAAAAGACAGGACTTCTTTTGCTCTTAAACTGTCAGTGGTTACATTTAAAGGCCACATTCATTAATCTACTACCTAAGAATCTCCTGGCACTTGGCCCCAAACTACCTATTTCCCATTATACAATAAATAATAGCATACATTTGATGTTTGTTCCTCAAAGTGGTAGGTGCTAGTGATACAGAGTTGAATAGAATATGGCCATCGCTTTTAGTGTGGTGTCTGGTGGCAAAGCAAAAGCAAGCGAGTAACCCGAAACCTATGAAAATTACCAGCGAGAGAAATAGATTGAAGACATGGGAGTGAATGATGCTTGACCCCAGGATTAAAGAACCTGACCAGTTAGCTGAGAAGGGCAGTTAGCACTTCAAACAGAAGGTATAGCCCAGTGCATACGTGACAAGCAACCATGTTTAAGGGCCATAGGAGGGAGGAAAACAAATTGCAAGGAATTAAGTCACAGACGTAGAGAGGAACAAAATTATTCAAAGGAATTTTACAATAGACCAAAATGTTTTTCCTTTTGCCTGAAAACCATGGAAAGCTATCAAGAGTACTTATAATAAGAAATTAACATGATCAAATTTGCACTTTGAAAAACCCAACGTGCAGCAGGGTGTTAGGTGGACTGAATGAGAAACAGCAGAGGCACGAAAGCAAGTTTCAAGGCTACCACAGTTATCCCAGCAAGAACTGAAGGCCTGCCCAAACAAAGGTAGGAGACAGAGGAACGGGGGGGAAAAAAATGAAGGGACTTTTTTTTTTTAACAGAATCTAAAAACTTAGTGTACAGCTGAGTGAAGGAAATGAGTGAGGTGAGTATATCTAAGATGACTATGGTGTTCTATTGCTTTGCAAGCTGGAAACTAAGTATTAGAACTTTCAGGGAGAAATAGGGATATAAAATAAATGGGGGAAAGGCTTTTTTTTTTTAAAGATTATTTTAGAGGACGAGAGACCAAGAGAGGAGGGAAGTGGGAGAGAATCTCTGAGTAGATTCCCCACTGAGTGTGGAACCCAACAACATGGGGTTAGCTCTCACCCATGAGATGGTGACTTAAGTGGGGGGAAAAATCACGGAGTCAGGCACTTGAGCAACTGAGCCATGCAGGTGCCCCTGAAAAGGCATTTTTAGGATAAAAGAAAACTGAATTTGGTTTCAGAAATATTAACCTTGAGATGCCTATAAGAAATCCACCATAAATTTCCATCTCCCTCCTTTTTGGCTATCTCACCTAGGCACCTCACATTAGCTATCTCTTCTTCAGGTAAGCTTTCCTTGGCCATCCAAGACTAGATGAGGAATCCTTTCTATAGGGTTACATACCACATAAGGTACTCCTACCATAACAGTTATTACACTGTAATATAAAAATATCAAAATTCACACACCTCAGTAATACTCACCAACCTGGAAGCTTATTAATAGTGCAAACCTATTTTATTCATTACCTTTCCGAAGCCTTACATTTATCACTAAACTCAATAAATATTTGTTGAATGAACAAATGGAGCCAATTCCTGTCAAATCTCCCTTTATATGTTGTGAATAAATATGTCAATATCATATATTAAAGTTCCACAGTCTCCCAGCATGAAAATCTTTGAGAGGTCATGTTCTCTATTCTCCCTTTTATGACTGCTCAATGTTTACTGCTGCTTAGTAAGAAGTAAAAAATTAAATTGTTATGAGGACAAAAATGAAGTCTTTTTCACAATATCAATATATATACAATCCTACCTCATAGGGCTCGGAATAAGATTTGGAAAGAAAAAGGATTATTTACTGGAACAAAGATAAAACTACCAAAACCACCAGAGTCATAATTAGTACACTCTGAAATAATTTATTAAATTAGTTTGGCCAAAAAAATAAAAAATAAAAAATTAGTTTGGCCATATTTAAAATATCTGTATTACTTACCAAAGAGATAAATTTCTACATCCTAGCCTATTAAAAGGATCAAACAAAATATAAACTTTGCTTTAGCATTTTTATAATATCCATAGTCAAATCACAGTTGCCTTGGGGATAAAAATGAATCTCCATTAAAGACGTACTTTATAAAAACAGATATGATAGCCTTCTTCTCCAAAAAGAGTTACTAGAGCAATATTACGCTTTACAAAATTACATGCAAAAATGTCAAGAAACACAGTTAAGGCTGAGACTCTGCTTAATTTCATTCCCTGGGGTAAATGTATTAGTGCATCTGTACAAGAAGGTTGATAATTCAATATTCTCTATGTACTTTCTGACATTTCTGGTCTTCATTTTTCAAATTTATGCACCAAAATAAAGAATGTGTCTAGCAACTATGATAGCTTCCTGCCTAAAGCAAAGTATTTACATGTGTCCTTATAAAGCTATCAGAAAGAAGTTCTTGCTGATATATACAAAATGGTATGGCAATAGAAATCTTTTATGGAGCAAACAATATTTTCTGAATATACCTAAGACATATAACTTCTGACTAAAAGCAGACAAGTAACCTTGAACAAGGTCTTTCTTCTACTTACACATAAACTTTACAATTTCAAAACAATATGTTGAGAAAGGTATCATGTTTAACAACATTAATACATACCATATACCTAAAAATGATTATAAAAGAAAATTTATACTATCTGGGATGCATCCAAATCAAGTACTTGAAAGTTTTCTACTACTTCTCTTGAAGAGTTAAAATAGAACATGAAGTAGAGAGTTTGGAATACAAAGTCCAGGTGAGGGGTCACACTACGACATGATCACCTATCAACTGTAACACGTATGACACTTAAATGATCCATTAATTTGTTTCCTATGTTGCTCCAGGGCAAGGACAGTATCATATTCATAGCTATAATCCTAGCCTGTAGCCAGAGGCTCAGGAGTTATTAATCTCTCACTAAGTGGTGAACCTCAGGACTTCTTACACAGGACACATACAAAGTTTTTCATATATTCCCAGTAACTTATGAAAAACTGTCTATCATTTGCAAGTTATGTTATCTTAAAATATTACAAAAATGTATAGCTCTCTCAAGATTCATCTAGGTTCGGATAAATAAAAAATGTAGCCTCTTAGGCATGGTACCAAACACATAGTAAATGTTCATTTAGTATATGTTCATTCAGGTGCTGGTAGTAGTAATTACCATTTATTCCTCCAATGTGAGAAACCAGCCACAAGAATTTAAGGCAGAGTGACTACTTAAGATGTGAGAAACCCCACAATGGCAACATAAGTTTTTCAAAACTGAAAAAAAGTCTAATGTGTATATGCTGAGCAGACATGAAATCCTAGAACATCACCCTAAAGAAAAGTAGGGAATGGCTGGATGGTCAGCAATACTACTAGGCTGAAACAAGTAGAACCGGTAATATCTGATACCTTTGACCTCTAAAATTAAAGATTTATATGTTCAACTAGATCTTATGAAGCCACTTAACTCAAAACAAAAAGCAAGTTAACCTCTTAAAACTTTTAGATATAATTTCAATCATAAGAGCCTAAGTTATAGGATTTCTTGAGAAATACTCCAATCCTAAAACTGACGCTATACATTTTGTTCATTTATTCATTCACACATTCTTTAAGTTCTGAGGGCCAGGGTTTATTCTAGGTACAGGGACAGTGAATAAACAAAATCCTTCACATAACAACAAACAAAAAACCTTCCTAAAGTTTACTATAGAGGGAAAAATAGACAATACAGGTAGGAAGTCTGATAAGAAACACAAGAGAAGAAAACACAGCATAGAGAGGGACAGGGTTGGAAGTGGAGAGTTAAAATTTTTAAATATAATGGTCTAGGAAATCTTCATCTAGGATGGCATTTGTGCTACCTGAAGGAGGTAAAGAAGAAAGTGGGCACAAAAAGCAAAATGCCTGAGGCAGAAGCATGCCTGACTCTTCACGTAGTCTTGGGAAGTTAGTCAAAATTACTTACTTTCTTGTGCAGTTCTGATGCTTTCTCTTCAAACTCTTCTAGTTTTGCTTGATCTATGCAAGTATCTAAAATTGCAATAACATTTTTTATTCCAGTGCTTCTTAAAATCATTATGACTTGAAAAGTTTAGAAAGAAAACCATAGAAAAGAATGAGAAATAGTGCCAGTAATAAAATAAACAAAACATAGAAACCTAATACTGGAATGGAGAAGGATTTTCCAAGTGTGATACCAAGACCATAAGATATAAAGGTAAAGACAAACGCAAGTATAATTTCAAACTATTAGACAAGAGGAGGAGAATGTTCAAATGTAACATGGAATATTCAAAGGTTTCTATCATCAATTCATTAATATTTTGAAGGAAGAAGATAATATCCAACACAAGTTAGGAAAATGGGCAACGGTAATGAACCGAAAATTAGGAACAACAAAGTAACGGTTGCTAACACGTATGAGCAGATTTCATTTCACCTAATACAAAAATATAAACTGTATTTAATGAGACACAGATTAAAGATTAAATGATCCAATAATGCCAAGTGCTGGAGATAGCACAGAGAAACTGACTTGCCTACATAAGTACATGTAATGGAAGTATAATTAATGAATTTTGGCCAATGAATAGGCAACATGTACTAAAATTTAAAATACGCATTTTCTGTTATTCAACAATTCTATTGTTAGGATTTTGCCTTTAAGCAAGAATGTTCATTAAAATATTGTTAGCCAACATCTGGAGATAGATGTCCATCAATAACTGCTTGATTAAATAAGCTACAATATATATGCACATGATGGGATACAATGCAGAAGAAGGGATTCCTATAGATTACCCATAACGTACTTGATCCCTTTTTTAAATACAAGGAATACATAAATATGATTTTAAAAAACACATTAGAGAAGGCTTATGATGAAAAGTAACAACCAAATCACTACACTAAAAACTCAATTCCACTTCTGAAATTCAGCCTCTTACAGTTCTTCTTTTATTAGATTATTCTGGCAGTTAGCTTCCTAACTCTAAATAAAATTTACCATTATTTCTTGATTTATGTGTTTAATATATTATAGATAGCTTCCTATTATAGAAGATGAAAATGGTATTCCTTGTCTAATCCTGTTTATTTTAATAATTTTATTTTCTAAAATGGCTGGCTCTGTAGCACTAAATAAATACTTAAACCTCTGATTCCCCTTATGAAAAGAGTATCTCCTGATTTTCACTCTAACATATGAAGTTATCTGTGCCTCATGTTTTCCAATGTCTCTCTACCCTCATGTCCAACCCCAGGTCCTTACATTCACCTATCCATGTAAATACAGTGATACAGTGGGATTCCAAATCCTTCTCAGCAGATGGACTCTTCTGTTAAGTCCTTTGCACTGTGTCTCTAAGTTTTTTGTAAACATTAAAAATCAACACATTTGTCATAACTATGTAAATATGTTTCACTCATGGAGTCATAGAGTCTATTTCTTTCTGAAGAGTTCAATGTGTAGGGGCAGCCTGGGTGGCTCAATGATTTGGCACTGCCTTCAGCCCAGGGTGTAATCTTGGAGTCCTGGGATCGAGTCCCACATCAGGCTCCCTGAATGGAGCCTGCTTCTCCCTCTACCTGTGTCTGTGTCTCTGCCTCTGCCTCTCTCCGTCTCTCATGAATAAATAAAATCTTTAAAAAAAAAAAAAAAGAGTTCAATGTCTAAATCTCTAATCTACTCAAGAAAAACATTCCTAATAGCCAGGTGGAATAAACTTGGTTTTCAGATACTATTCAAAATAGTCTCACATTTTAGTTTGTTTTTGTATTTACAGTATGTTTTTCCTCATTTCTCTGTCCCTCCCACTACTAAGAGGAACTTCTAATTGCTTCTCCCCTGTGGAGAGAAATATGTACTTTCTTTGTCAGTGCCACTAATTTTATCTAGCTCCTTTCTCATTCTATATATTCCATACATCTTCCTGGACTCAAATATCCTATGAAGAAAAAAAAACACCTCACTCAAATAATGGATATTTTTTCATGTTACACCAAAATTTGACATATACATATTCCTTACACATTAGTTTCTATGTGGGATCACATATCAGTGAATATTATCTTCTCTGTTACTTTAAAATCCATGAATTCTTTACCCATGCAGAATTTATATCAGGCATTGGAATTTGGAAAAGAGTGGTTTACAGAGTCATGCATATTTTCCAAATGCTGACATCTCATTATCCAATATCAAAATAATCACCAATGATCTCATCAGAAAAAAATTTGAGTAATGGGAAGCTGTCAAGCCAACAATAGCAGATGTAAGTTTTCCAAAACTCAAATTTTACTTGAAAGCTTGAATTTGATCATTGGTAACAAATTCTATCAGTTGTTTTCCTTGACATTACAGACCTATTTCATTTTTTAAGAAAGTGTGTGTCAAACAGTCACACCTGAGTAGCCACAGCTTTTATGATGATCATCCCTTAAAAGTAAACAAAACGAAAACAAAAACAACCAATTCAGCTTATAGTACAAGCAAACACACAGGTATTTGCTCCTTGTACTTTGGTAGGCAGAAGTGCTAAACATGTATAATTTGTTTTGTCATAGGGGATATTAAAATAATGTGTACTCAAGGGTTAGACTTTTAATAAAATAGTGTTTTTCAGTTCTTTATCAAGGACACTCAAATAAAACACAGCAGTTTCTAATGTTTTGTTTTACTCGGTGTGAGGAATACAACAGCTACTAACACGGTTTGGTGTCACTGCCTTGATTTCTAACCAAGTGCTAGCAGTTTGACCCACAAACATTTACATCACTAGCACAAGTACCAACACAACGGAAAAGGCAAATAAAGTCTTAGTATGGTTATGAAAATAGTTCTGACTCTTTGGATGCCCTGAAAGGGTATCAAGGGCCCTCAGGACTCTACAGGTCACAACATGAGAACCAATGCTGCAAAGTAGGGAATAATAAAATGCTTCCATTTAAATATTAGAGAAATACTCACCAACAAACTGACTTAAATCTAAATCCAGTCTTTTCCGATATGTGAAGTCTGGATCCATCCCATCTCTATGCAATACAATCTGAGATACACACTCATCAATTAATTTGAAGTATTGTTGCCTAAAACCAAGAAAAAGAATAAATGTATACTCAACTTATTAGTGTAACTTAACATCAAAATCAAGTACTTTGGTAAGCTTCAAGTTCAACAATTTACACCTTTGTATAGTTCCAACAATTGATAGGTCAGATCTAACACAGGAGTGAGAGTAAATACAACAGTCATCACTTTCCTTCCAGTGGTCTTAAGACATTAAATTTTTATACTAATTTAGCCAATATAGTGCCGTAATGATAATTTGTTTTACAAAAATCAGAACCTTGACTTATTTACAAAGCATTAAAAAAAAAAATTAAGATGAAGTGATATGTGCTTAAAAGCAGTCCTCAACAGAGATCAACCTACCACTCTACCATACTAACATAGCTACCACTAATTCATTTCATTAACACAAGCCAAAATATATTTTTTTTTCAAGAAAATTCTTTGGAAGGTTCTTAAAATTCTACATAAACTATTTTTAGAATGCTTGTGGAGTTCAATTAAAAACTGATACTGTAAATTATATACAATTCCAAATAAATATTTATTACTCAAAAGACAACTGAAAAAACTTAGTATGACAGTTTTTTTGTCCAAAAATTAAAGTTTAACTAAAATTTCCATACAGGGATGTTTTCACTATAGCTTTTAGTCCACCGATGTTTGTAATAAGCAAAAGAACATCCCTTAAAACTTAAGTCAACAAATTTAAAAGAAATATTCAACAGATTTAATGACAAAATCAAACTAAAGTGACAAAGGGTGGGTGCTATCTCAATGAGGTCAGCCTTTCATCCCAAGCCAATACTAAGACTCATTTCTTCCCTCAAAGACTTTTGACCCACTTTTCCTCTACACATTTTTATCATGTGGCATATCTAGTCACTTGAGTTTTTCTTCTCCCTAGAAACTGTGTCTCACTTGCCCTTGATCTACTTACCTCACACCTAATAAATGACCCATTGTGCTGAATAAAATTCACAACAACTTCACATTAGCAAAGACAGCAAATGCAAATGGTCATTGATTATGAGAAACTAAAAATGTTTAAGACACTGATCTTGGGTACATACCAAAGCAAGATGGTATTACCAATGCTTTCCTCAAAACTTTTTTCAAAAAAAAATAGTCTCCCATTTCCTAATATTTTGCCATAATAACCCCATTTATAGTTAAGGTACATAAATTGCATACACGTTTATATCTATCACATTTGAAAACTGAGATGATATATTCCACTATTTTTTACTCTTACCGAATGTTACCCTAGTGTTGTTTTAAAACAAACAGACTTTGAATTAACAACATAGGCTATTTTGTGTGCTTTTTCTTTAAATCATAAACTCAGTAAATATTTTCTCACCTCCACAGTTCTCACTGATAAGTTCATTTACAAAGTAACTGAAATTTCATGCAAAAACTCTTTCAAGGCAACACTAGCAAAATAAATAAATAAATAATGTACTTCTGGATTCCAGAAATATATATCTAGAAAATAATCTCCATGAGCAATATTCTAAGTCAGTAAATATGTCAGAGGAATAGGTGGATAACCTAATTAAGGGATGAACATAAATTGTCATTAGTTCACTGATATCTCATTTTTGTTGGAGAAATTTAAAAATCATCTTCACTTTCTCTTTAGTATTTTTACCAGATATCAGAATTATCTCCCATGTACATTCAACTAGCATAATATTTTGCATATGTAAGCCATGGAGTTACAGAATTGAATTTGATCTTCTACTCCACCCTCCAATTATCTTTCTGCACTTCATTTTTCTTGGGGGCAGGGGCTACCTTTCATGTACATTCTCAATCAAGTTCCATTTCAGTAAAATTTCCTTTTGTTCCAAATGAGAAAGTAAGCTAAATTTCTAATTTTCGTATCCACTAATTCTTTTAAATGGGAATACCTTGCATTCTAAAATAATGTCATTTATAAAAACTTCTAAGAATATCAATATTTATTTAGAATGTTCATTAAACAAAAAATGTTCAGATAATTAAAGATTTAAGGGAAAAATCTAGGTCCATCTTAAGATAGTAAAAACCAAAAAAAATGAAGCTAAAACCAAAAGAACAATATTCATAGAACTGCACATCTCTCAGTGTGAATGTTACTGTATATAAAAAGTTAAATAATTTTAAATAACTATATGACAAATTATGTAAATGACTATAATCTGACTCAATCTTGTAATAAAAATATATGCTCTATAAGAATAAATCACAACAACAATAAATACCTATGAGAATTTGGGCATATGGGGGAAAAACATGGAATTGTCTTGATTACAGTAGTCATAGGAGGAACGATAACTTCACAGGGACCGTTTTTGGAACAAAGACAAAGGTCCTGGGGCTTACAGAGTCAAAGAAGAATCCAGCATAGATAAGAATCAAATTAAAAATGTGGTACTTGAAAAATGACCAAAATAACTGTCTATGCCTCAGTAATGTCACTTTGGTGATGCTACAAGTTTAATTTTTCTCTGAGACTCTTAATTCCACTGAAGTGAGAAGATTGCCTGAGCATGTCCTAGGAGAGTTGAGCTTTTCAATCTGTTTTAAAGGTAGACACAACCGCATGACCTCTTGGAGCACAGATTAAGGGATTAGGGTAAAATGAAGGGATCAAAATAAGATATAACCCCCCTGACTGAAAAACTTTGAAAGCAAACAATATTCTTGAATTCTTGAAAACTCCAGCAGCATCAAACAGAGGTTGACAGAACCAACCATACAGGGATCAAGAAAAGGATGGGGTTACTTTAGAGTAAGTGGAAGCTTCGATTTTATTTTTAAGAACATTTGGGAAGAAATATAGTGGCATAATCAGCGAGGTACCTCTGATATTTAAAAGTATTATTTAATCAATGTATTAATATTTGTATTTTAATCAATGTATTAGTATTTTATTAATACTTTTGTCTATGTACTAGTATTTTATATTAGTATTTACAGGAGAAATAGATAAGACAAATGATCTGTACTCATCCCAAAGAACCCAAGTTTTAACTTTTTTTTTTAAACTATTATTCTATTCACTTGTTAGGTATGTCAAAAGCCTGAACTACACCCTCTGATGTCACCCAGAGTGAATGAGACACGTCTAGCAAATTTTTCTGCATGAAACTAGAAATGATATACTACCCAAAGTATTTGAGAATGAAATTTCAGCAAAACTAAAGGCAACAAAAATGGTTTTATATTCAAGGATCTCAGTTCCCTCATAAAACAGTAACAAAGTGGAAAGAGGATATAGAGAGCATTTACTGAGGGTACACCATGTGCCAGTTATTTGGCTAGGAGTTTTATCCATGCTACTATATTCCATCTTCATAACCACCCAGCAACTTAGATGCTAATATCCTTACACAGCTACTGATAGATAAGGTACAGACAGGATAAACAATCTGTTAAGCTCAAGATGGCTAGGATATAATCAAACTTGAAATGTCATTTGTCTAGCTTTTCTGATACATTAGCAACATTAAATGTAACTGTATTATCAAGGCACTTTCTAGCTACTTAAACACTAATAAAAGCAAGGTTTAGTACCCTTCATGTAACTTTTAAAAAGAAACTTATCAACATCATTCCTACTACCTAAAGACTAACCAAAAAATATTATACATCATATGATAAATTAGTAATTTGTTGCTAGTTCACATTTTTATTAGATGAAAACTTGTTACCAAGAATCCACTGGAGCTTTAAAAATAACGGTAATATCATTTTACCATCACCTGTCTAAATATATACCCAGAAGAAATGCCACATTCCATGAGTCAATATTAAGACAGAAATAAAAATCTGAAACTTATTCGTTTGCCCAAATGAAACATCAGGTGATTTTCATAATTAATAGAATTTTATTAGCGAAAGAAAACATAAGAACATAACTTCTTCTTACCTTATAAAATAATTCCTCTTACCTTATACTATAATCATTTCGAATCAGCAAAAGGTGCTGAAGAATAGAAATGAAATATCCCTCTGCTTTAGTTTCCTTAACTGAGTTCCACACCATGTTGTAAATATCATATGCTTCAGTAAACTGATTAAGGAATATATGGATTTATTTATCCTCTACACCAAACAACTGCAGTAACGTGGCATAGAAACTACTCTCTATAAGACTTCAAAAGATTATTATGTGCCTTAGCCTAGAATAGGTAACATGTATAGTCAATGTCAAATAAAACACAGGTATCTAGGATTCAGAGTACAGGAAAACATTTTGCAAATGACAATTTGACCTGACTCCCTGGCTTCTCCTCCATGATCAACTCCAACCACTCCCCTCTCTCAAGCCAAGCTTGCTGGTGTCAAGGGTAACAGGCAGCTGGTTGTGAATACTATATTAGGTTTTCAGAGTGCCCTTATCAAGAGAGCTGCTGCCAGGCACTATCCACCATGGACAAATAAGCCCCAGGGGAGGACGAGAACCTGGTGGACTTCTGGAAAAGCACAGAGATCTGCAGACCCATAGAGTTAAAAAAAGGTCCACGTGAGTGTGCACCCAAGGCATAGGGCAGAAGCCAACCAGCAGGATAAGGGTACCTTACTCATTTTAATGTTGGAAAGTATTAGGAGAGGGGAGGTGCCAAACATGAGAAGGAAAAACAGACAGTACACATACATGAGAGGCCTAATAGAATCCATCTGTAGGCAGTAACGTCTATTTACATATGCATCTACTCAGAAAAACACACATTAAACTAATAAGAAAAGTTTATATAGAATCAATCTGATTCATAAAGGTTTGACTTTATGTTGTTTATACAGAAATGGCTTCAGAAGTTTAATATTTTGGAAGGTTGGTTGGGGTTTAGCAACAATTTTCCGTATTTCACTAAATTCAGAACAAAAGGATATTCAAGTTCAGCTCTAATATCTTCAAGGCGATGGGAGAACTCAAGCAAATCTTCTTCCTTATGCTCATCAAAGACTTTAAGTTGGATATCCAGGCTATCATTCTTCATACATTTTAAATCCTACAGGCATTAAACAGAAATGACAATTAACGGTTTTCTTTTTAATAATGCAAAAAAGTTAATGAAAAACATAAAAACAATAAACCAACCATTTGACTGGATTTATAGCATTCAAACACTTAAAGTGTTAAATAATACTCACATCTTATCTATATTTCACAAATTTTTATACTCAAGCCTTTTTTCCCCCACAGATAAATTATTCTTGAAGGTAATTTATCTAAATTTCCCCCTATTCAAGTACTCCTCTAATTTAAATATTAATAAGGAGACTGCAGGGCACTTACTGGCAAGATCTCTTTCAATCCACAACGCATAAATTCATTTCTGATGTGAAGCCTGAAGTCCAAATCATCAGGAGATGTAACAAGGGCATTGATGAGCTGCATACACGCTACCTACAATAGATTGCGCAGTGAGACTTAGGCTCGGATTCCAACATTAAAGAGTCAGAACTGAAATATCAAGGTTTCATTCTAAGAATTATCAAATATCTTCCTTCACAGAAGAATCTATTAAAACAATAGGATTTGTATAAATTATTTAGTCAATTACATATTAAACAAGAAATATGTTTTCAGTGGAGTTTTGTTTTTTAATTTTTCATCTGTTTGGGGGTTCTCATGGAATAGGAGAGAGAAACATTAGGCCCCATACCATTTCATAAAAAATTTCACTCTAGCCCAAACTTAATTTCTTGTACAAAAATATCATTCCACGCACATACAACACAAAACTGAACATCCTAGTTGAGAAATTATCTCTATTGGATATGTAATACTTACCTAAAATAGAGTGGTAAAATAACTTGCCATTCATCAAGAGAAACCCAAAGTTCTAAACACTTCAAGGTCAGCAAGTGTCCTGAATTTGGTTAATGGGGTTGTTATAACAAAAACTATCTTACCAGCTCTGCACACTTAATTAGTAAAATTAACCAGGCAGTCGTTCTTAAACTTTGGCAAGAATTCAAAATATATGTCATGTTTATTCCAAAGGCATAGAGAAATTACATAGCTAATTACATCCTTTACTATATACCTTAAAGGATAAAAATGTAAAAATCTCTGTATTTTCCACTTATTTAACTCTCCAAATTTCAAAATGGGTCTACATTTTCTTTTAAATTACTGGATGAAATCTTTCATTCTCTAAAATCCCTGTAATCGAAACAAAAGAGATTGAAAGCAAAAGAGATGGTCTCTAGAGAAGCAAAGCATTCTTTGTTGTTGATGACGATGCTATTTTTCTAACTCTACATTCTACCAGAGTCTAACAAGAATGACTGGCTTACTGATCAATATGTTTAACCTCATGCTGTTCCCTAAATTGTCCTTTCTCCATCCCTTAAGGCAAGGTTTATATGAATTTAAAATGCCTTTTTTGGATTAAGACACCGACAGGGGTCTCAGGTCCTGCTGGTTGAAATATATCGTAATTATTGTATTTGATGTCTAAATACTAAAATCTGACCAGCATGCCTCTACTGTCAAAACTTAAGACTATTTAAACTGGAGGAAGGAAATGTGCCAGAAGATAAATAGGGAAAAGGGAAACATTTAAAATAGAAAGAAAGAATAAACTTAAAACTGAGGCTACCTTTCCAGTACACTTCACTCAGCTATAACTGTCTCACGTCACAAAGTTTAAAATGCTTTCTATCCACCTCCTTGCCAGGTACCTGGTACCCACAAAAATAGTTTTTCAGCAACAGTATATAATCTTAAACGATTTCAAAGGACATTTAAATAATGTTTCTCTACATTTAGAGCAATTAAATTAGTATTAGTCTCTAGGTTTCTGGAAAAGATGTGAATTATAGACAACTCAAAGCAGCAAAAATAAGCAGCATAAAAATTAGCAGAAAATATGACCTAAATGTAAATATGGGCAGAACAATAGCAGCCTGAAATGGAAGAGAAAGAAGGGAAAAGGATAATCCAAATTCTTTCCAGGAAACATCCTAAAAGGCAATTTCCTATAATTTTTTTTTTATTATTATTATTATTATTTATTTATGATAGTCACAGAGAGAGAGAGAGGCAGAGACACAGGCAGAGGGAGAAGCAGGCTCCATGCACCGGGAGCCCGATGTGGGATTCGATCCCGGGTCTCCAGGATCGCGCCCTGGGCCAAAGGCACGCGCCGAACCGCTGCGCCACCCAGGGATCCCGGCAATTTCCTATAAAAGCTGAAATAATGAATTTAAGTTAATTATCTAAAATCCCTTCCCAATTCTAATGGTAATTTGCTATTATCATAACCTATAACTGCTCTTAATCAAGGTCATGTAAACATGTCTATGAATATGTGCAAGTACATAGCAAAATGCAGTGCTTCCTTACAGAAAAATTATTCTATAATCAAGGTAAAGATCAAAGAGCTCTAGGTTTTCAACATGTACACAGACATACATAGATCCATTTTATCACACAATTTCACACCAATATAGCATACCAGCAGAAACAGGTGCCAATATAGCATCTATGTCATCAAAATCAATTCCTACAGACAGTGAGTGGGAAAGGCTTGGGAACTATAAAGGTAAACAGGATATATTGCCTACCCTCATGAAGACAGATACAATCATAGAAGGAATATGTTCCACATATAAGGAATATGGAGAAACTAAAGACAAAAACAGATGGATAATAGCACAGGCCTTTCTTAAGGATCAGTAATAAAGCAGCCTGATGAAGTGAAGGGTCAAGCTGAGATGTTCTAAGCAACTAAAGAATGAACATGTTATAGAAGCCATGGGACCTTCCACTTAATTACAAGGAATTCAGATTTCCTGAGTAGTTAGTGAGGGTGGGAATGGAGAGAGCAGTACAAGAAGTCATGAGAAATGAGCCTGGTCAAGACGACAGGCTAGGTGAGGCACAGTCAGAAAATTCAGGTTCAACTGGAAATAAGGGAAACCACAAGGAATTCTATGTAAAGGAGAGGGAAGAGTAGAGGTAACAGTATCAGTTAAGAAACTACTATAGAATCAACTAGTGAGCACTGATGAATGAGAGCTTGAACATTTGAAATGTAAGAAAAACTGAGAGAATTTGAGGGTTGAGTGGACATGGGGTTGACTCAGAAGAATTCATGAGAGACTCCTCACCTAGGAGTCAACTAGATAGCAGGTAGTACCATTAACAGAGTTATAAAATTCAAGGAGAAAAACAGGTTTTAGAGAATAGGATAAATCTCCACTTTTAAAATTCTGAGACTGAAATGTACATTAGGAGAGGCACCTGAGTGGTTCAGTACGTTAAGTGTCTGACTCTTGACTATCTCTGGTCATGAGATAGAGCCCTGCATCAGGCTCCTAGCTGAGCATGAAGCCTGTTTAAGCGGTTTGGCGCCTGCCTTTGGCCCAGGGCGTGATCCTGGAGACCCGGGATCGAATCCCACGTCGGGCTCCCAGTGCATGGAGCCTGCTTCTCCCTCTGCCTATGTCTCTGCCTTTCTCTCTCTCTGTGACTATCATAAATAAAAAAAATAAAATAAATAAATAAAATAAAAAAAGATCCTCTCTCCCCAGGTGCCTGGGTGGCTCAGTCAGTTAAGCATCTGCCTTTGGCTCAAGTCATGATCCCAGAGTCCTGGGATCAAGCCCACATCAGGCTTCCTGCTTAGTAGGGAGTCTGCTTCTCTTTCAGCCCCCCTCCCCCTGTTCATGTACACACACACACACTCTCTCTCTCTCTCAAATAAATAAATAAAATCTTTAAAAAAAAAAATTCTCCCCATCCCTCTGCCCCTCCCCCACACACTCTAAAAAAATAAAAATAAATTAAATAAATATACATTAGGAAATCATTCATTCATTAAAAAAAAATAGTTATTGGGTACATAGCCCATGTCAGCTCAGGATATTAAAAGAAGCTCATGGAAGTAATGGTATTGTGATATTCGCCATGCTGTTTGATGTTCCAAAAATGAAGCATACATAATCTTCATTACTTTGCACTTAACATATTGTTTCAATAGCATGACAAAATGAACTTCCCTATGGAATAGAAGAGGATAAGAAAACAAAGAGCTTCTGCTCTCCTAGAAATATCTTAATTTAACTAAAGCTTCTATCTCTGAACATCAAAATACAGAATTCACCCTTTGTTTACATGCTCAACCATTTCACTCTCTCCAAGACTATTTATTGGTACCCACTAAGCACTTCTCAGTGCTAGGGATACAGCTATGGAAAAAGACAGAAATCACTAGGAGAGATAAAGAGTCAAGACTGACCCCAAGGTTTGTGGCCTGGGTATTTCGAAGGATGGGATTATCATTGATTCAGATGGAGAAAGAGGTTTGAGAAGACCTATCAGGGGAGGTGGGTTTTAGAGATGTTAAGTTAGAAATATCTATTAGTGATTAGCATTTAAAAAAAAAAAAAATGGAGAAGGTAACTGGCTCTAGGAGAGCCAGGTTCAAGAAAGAGGTTACCAGAGCAACTGCAAGCAAAAATAAGGGTCTACATGGAACCACTTTGGAGTAGCAGAGAGAAAAGACCAATAGGGTATTTCAATTGCAGGTTTTGCTTTAAAGGCTGGGGAAATAAAGCAAAAAGGCTTTATATTTGCCTTTTGATGTAGAATATGTAGTGATGTAGAAGAAGAAAGATTGTAATGCCCAGGGATTACGGGAGGAAAGTGTTTTGACAGTGAGAGTGACCAATTGAGTCAGGGGCTCTAATAGGTCAACTAAGATGACTATTAAGTTACAGGTGCATTTGGCAAATTGATGACTTGACAAGAACAGTTCCTATAAAGGGACAGAGCTGCTGTCTCAAGTAGGAAAACATTTACTTTCTCATATATACCACATGCAACCAAGATATTAAAATTGGCACTAGAATATTCTCCTCCTTCCTCCAAACGCATCTTAATACTTCAGTTTATTAACCTTTGGTTTCAGCAAGTAAGGTGTTTCTCTTTAGGTGTTAAATCATGGACTCAATTCTAACAGATATTGCAAGCTCATTTTGTTACTCTTGTCTCAATTATCAAGGAGGTAGCTTGCGTGAGAAAAAGTATTTTTAGCCTAACCTGTAGCTGGAGGGCTGTGTGTGTGTGTGACCAACTCAGGATTAGGATATAGCTGAAGGGATGTTTCCTCAAGAGCAGCAGCAAACAAAAGGTTCACCGCAAGGGATGGGACCGGCAAAGCCCACAGACCAAGTCCAGGAAAAGGAGCAGCAGGAAGTGTAATTACAAAGAGTGGAACAAATGTCAGCAATGCAGGAAACTAGAAGGCACAGATGCGCATCAGGGGGCCAAGTAAATAAACCGTAAACAGAAGTCTCAGAAGAGATATTCAATATGAGGGACAGAGCTGGTCAAAGGCAATCTGAGGAACAAGGCAAATGATCAAGGAAAAATCATTAGACCTAGAAAGAGGTTAATCAGCAAGACAAAGAAAGGAACATGCCACCATCTACATCACTTCATCAGCAAAGTAGTTTTCTGCCCTTGAAAATGGTCACGTTTCTTCATCTGTGAATACCCATCACCTAAATTTCCTCTCATACACAATTTAACTTACTGCTAACTATCACCATGCTCAGTGAAAATATGAGAAAAAATAAACACATCAAGAATCTTTAAATTTTGACCAAAAACCTGTGACCCTTTCAGACAAACAACCTGAAGCACAAAATTCAAGGTACTCTTAACAGGTGTGATGCCTGAGGCTCAAACATTAAGCTTATCCAATTTTTTCAAAGGCCACCAGAGCAAATGCTTTGTGTCCATGATTGTGCTGAAGGAACCGAGAAGGTATCTGACAGCCAAAGCAAGTATATTCTTTAGAAAGCTCATACTTTGGTTAACATGTTCGTCCTGAATACAAGTAGAGGTCTTTACAAGTAAAATGATGGCTATACAACACTCAAAATATATCAGCTTTATAATCTAAATTCACATTATAAACAAGTACCAGTCAAGTACTTACATAAAAATTCTATCAGAATCTGTGAATAATTATTATCTGGGCCTGGAAGATACAGCTTAGACTGTTATTCATCTTCCCTACCTCATAGCAGAAATCATCTGTTTCTCTTTGCACAATCAAATTTCATATTTATCAAGTTAAAATGAGTACATGGTGCTTACAGAGAAATAGTTTGCCTCTAGTGCAAAGAAACCCCAAAGAATTTTAAAAGCACACGCATTAATTCAGAATAAAAACTAATCAAACGAGATGTAGACAAACACAGGAATAATTTACTACTATCTACTTTAGTAGATCAGCAGATGTAAAGTTCTAGATTATTTTATTTAGACTTCCAATTGAGTATTCTATAAATGATACACAGTAAGAGAACAAATCAGAGCTTGAGGTAACTGTATCATTTCCATACAAATACAGAGAAATAAATTATAGGATTTAAGAGGCTATAATTTATATGAAACAGACTACTCAAAAAACAAACGGATTTTTAAATATTTATTCACACATACCCCCACTGAGACAGCATTAATTTCTTCTGTGTCCCCCTATGCATTTTGCTGGAATTTCTACTATTGTATTTTACTTCTAAAACTAAGCTAGCTTTAGATTCCCAAGTATATGCTTCTTAAGGGCAGGAGTGTACTTCTTTATAGCTCTTGTATAGCTCACTGCACAGCAGTCACTGAATAATTAACTAATTGACTGCTTAATTATGAAACTGTACAGTTACCTTTGAAGCATGAGGCAAGCTTATCTTTCTTATGATCTACTGTAGCATAAGTGAAGAAATTTATTATGCAAACTCGGAAAATTGGCAGTATATTCTAGACAAAAATTTTTACCACTAATTTATACTTAGATGTATGTTCCCTATGACAGGACTTCACATTAGATTATTCTTCACTGTGTTTAACATCTTAGCTTAATGGCATATTTACCAGTCCATTTTAATACATGTAACATTTCGATTTATATTGATACATTAATCCTACTGATGTAAACTTCAATAGAAGTAGTCAAAACAGAGGAATTCAAACAAATTTATTCCATATTCTTCTGGAAGGCTCCAACACAGTCCTAAATATAAAAACATTCTACTATCCCTATTCTTCATTCTGTTCTTCATTAAATGTGAGAACAAGTTATTTGAAATTGAAAATAACTTTGTTTAGTAATTTGGGGGTAGTGGTGGAGATATTTGAAACAAAAAAAAAGGAGTAAATTAATGAATATGACTATTCATTATAGTATATATTATATTCATTCATTTATTCATTCAATATCTTTATTTGGGCTCCAGTAAAATTAAACCTGGGAATATTTTGAGTTTTTTAAGGGGGATAGAAAAAACAAAAAGAAACAGAAGCAAATAAACTTGACTGTAGCTAAAGAGTCATTTTAACATGATTTATTTCAATGTCATATTTCTCAATTATTAGTAACAAATTTCAAAATACAGTGACTATAACTCAAAGGTAATTTTTCCTACTTACTGAGACATAACAAAATGTGACCCAATTTTGCAAATATCCATCCTGTTATTGAGCTCAATGAAATCCAGAAATTAAAGAGGTTTTTGATTTTTGGGTTTTTTTGGTGGTTGTTGTTTTTAAGAAAAACTGTGTTTGCAGCAGCCAGGGGAATGCAATTCTCAATCTCTTAACTGCAGGGAGTATAAATGACCAACAGTCCAGCCCCAGCTGCTACCCTGTGAAATCCATCACAACAGGTGAGCCAAGGCCATGCTCCCACGGGCTTCTCCCAGCCAATGTCTGAACACATCAAGAATACTAAAATGGGACACAGGGGCTTTAGCTTGAAGATTCCCCAACAATCCTGCCAAGTTCTCTTGGAACTATACAGCAGCCAAAGATACATCCCTCAACTCACCTTTCTTTCTCTCCTCCACCTGGCATCAGATCTGCAGTGAGTTAGACTTCTCCCCACCTCCTCCAGCCCTCTCTCCTGGTCCTCTAAGAGGCCTTTCCCTAGTCCCATGCATATTAAATATCTTGCTTCTCAAAAGACCCAGATTAACACATCCTTGTTCTACAAAGCAAGTTTCAGCAAGGATATCACTTCCAAGTTATCTGATTCATAAGTATTATAAATGAAACTTCATATTCGACAGGACACTTTCACCTTTTCCTCCTGTTCTCTAATGCGAGCACCTCATGCACTTTAATATGCAACCATGAGATATTTTTTAAGACCATGTGCATGCCAGGTGTCTGAATAGGTCTGAAATTTGATTTTCCTCTAATAACAGTTCTAAAGATATCAAAACTTGGATTACATTTCTGCCTTTTGCCTCTTTGAAAAACATCTTCTGGGGTAGAGCAAGATCTACCATGAGAATCCTAGAAAGACTTATCAATCATTCCTGTCCATGGAATCCTGTTAAGGGTATCATCTACCACCCTTGTCCGATGTCCCTTTAGTTATAACTAAGGTAGGAAAAGACTTTGTAGGATCACATGAACCAAAATTAATGAAGGTTTCATTCTATTCAATCTACAACAAGGTACCATGAATGTATAGGAAAAATACCAAGAGGATCAGACTGAAGGAGAAGTCAAGAGGCTAACAGGAGAAGGTTCAGTGGTCTGTTCCCCACTGCATGACAATTCACCCTGAGTCTCTTACATTTCTGCACACATTGCAAGTAGAGGCACTGGTGGTCCATCTTCTGGATGATCTTTTGAATGATGTTTGAATAGTAAATGGATAGGCATGCTTCATGTCCAGTATAATTATGATAATAGCTCTCTGGAGTTAAAAGCAGGCACTATTGAAAGGGAATATAAAGGAAGGGAGAAAAAATGCGTGGGAAATATCAGGAAGGGAGACAGAACATAAAGACTCCTAACTCGGGGAAACGAACTAGGGGTGGTGGAAGGGGGGAGGAGGGCGGGTGTTGGAGGGGAATGGGTGACGGGCACTGAGGTGGACACTTGACGGGATGAGCACTGGGTGTTTTTCTGTATGTTGGTAAATTGAACACCAATAAAAATTAATTAAAAAAAAAAAAAGCAGGCACTATTACAATCCATTATAAAAGATTAGAGTCTTCTAAACTCAGAAGTTGCACAACCTGGCATCTCCACCTTATCTTCAGACCCTCCAAAAGCAAGGATTGGACTCAATTTTATCCTGAACTGAGAATCCTAAAGTTAATCAGCCAGCTGGGAAGCCACATTGAAAGCATGATTACCCAGCAGCCACCCATTTGATAAAGGTCCCAATTGGGGACCCCAAATAACTGCAAATAATACTTTCCATCCAGAAGCACCATGTAGACCATCAAGACTATCTATGTTATGAAAAAGTGAGATGTTAATTTGTTTGTCTCTCCAAATTCAGACTTTCACATCAGAGGTCACCATAGAAGACATTCAAGCATCTAAGCAAACACTAGCACTACACCATCAGATAACCATGAAGAGCTCTCCAAACTAAGGCTACAAGTGGTCCTAGAGAAAAAAAATAACTATTTATATATATCTGTTTGCATTTATCCATATGATGGGAGCCACCCAATCAGAAAAAGAGGTAAGATATTTGTCCCTGATTTTAGTTTAAGTGATCAATGATACCACATTGGCCTTAGAAAGCACTCAGCTTCAACAATTTTAGTGTTTCAAAAAATAACTAACCATTAAAGAAAATATAATTACTTAAAACTAAGGCAATTAGTTTCATAAGAGCAAATATAATCAGCCACCTATGTCTTGGAAAAAAAATTTTTTTCAAGAATTGAGTCAAACAGATGACTTCCACAACTATCCAAGGGAGATGTTCCTGGCTAGCGATGCCCTCACCGTTTTTCCCTTAACACTAAATATGGCAAACAAGCAGTCATTAAAAAAAGAAATCATCTCCACCAATATTTACAGGTAGCATAATCTATAAAAGTCAAAAAGTAGAAACAACTCACATGTCCACCAAATGACAAATTATAAATAAAATGTTGAATATGCACAAAATAGTATAATTATTTGGAGGGGAAAAAATGAAGTTGTGATAAATACCTCAACATGAATGAACACTTAAAATATTAAGTGAGAGCAAAAGTCAGAAAAGACCACATGTTGTATGAGTTTTATCAAAAATCCAGAATATCGAAAATCTATAGACACAGTAGATTAGCAGTTGCCTAGAGCTAAAAGGAATGAGGGTATTGCAGGGTGATGGTGAAGGAGCTGGAGGGGGATGAGGGGATTCTTTTAGGAGTTATGAGAATGTTCTTGATTATAGTGAAAGTTGCATACAATTCTGATTATACAAAAATACTGAACTGTCCACTTTACATGGGTAACTTATGATACGTGAATCTTATCTCAATAAAGGTGTTTTTAAAAAGGAATCATTTCAAAAATCATACCAAATGTTTAAATATATTTTAATTTCTTCAAATAGTAATGTATTCTATAAATACATTCCCAATTTTTAACTGACCATTTGATTTCAGAAATTCTTATATTTACTAGCTAAATATAAATTTATTTTAACTATACCAATCTATTTTCCCTATGGAAAATTGAGAGTAATCACCCATAAAAGAAATGACTAAACACACCCAAAAATGTTTTTGATACATGCAGTTTGCCTTCAGGTTCATATGGCAATCAGTTATAATTCTAAAGGTTTACCTCAATGTTTGAAAGCCAAAACAAGTTAATATGCAAGTAACCAAGAATTTTAAGGTTGTAATTATCACCTTTCAATTAGTGAGTCATTCATGTTATTTACTTAGATGAAACATGGCTTAGTTCTTAACAAGACATTCTTTACCCCTTTCCTCAGAGCTTTAAAATGTTAAGTAACCATAATACTGCTATCAACAAATTGGGACCCCAGTTTCACCAAGATTTTTTTTAAAAAACACAACTGTTACACAATTCTCTGATGCCATTTATTTATGGCCACATCCAATACTTTCCTTGACCCCATCCCAAACCTTTGGCAACCACTAAACTGCACTCCATCTCTAAAACTTGGTTCATTCAAGGACACTAAATAAATGGAATCATCCAGTATGTAACCCTTCATGATTGGCATTTTTCAATCAAGGTACTTCCCTGGAGATTCATGTAAGTTGTTGTATGAATCCATAGTTCATTCTTTTTCATTACTGAGTATTCTGTAGAATGAGTGTACCACAGTTGAACCAATCACCTGTTAAAGAACATCTGGATTGTTTCCAATTTGAGCCTATGACAAAGCTGCTATAAAAGTATGCATATGGTCTGTGTGTGAACCTGCATTTCGTTCACCTCAGGATATGTTCATAGTATAATGCTGAGTTGTAGTAATATAACAACTTTAACATCAACATAGCTAATGTTTCTGAAGAAGGAAGATCCTCTTCAATCTCCATTCTCCACCGACTTTGTTTTTAGTTTAACAAAATTACTTTCTAAGGCTAACACTTACTCGACATTAATGTGAAATAAACTAAACATTTTAAATACGCTAATCTATGTAATCCCCACATCAACAATGAGATAGTGATCAATATTATCCTTCTCTTACAAGTGAGAAAACTGAAGCATAGAAGTGATTGGGACATGACCCAGAGTCACAGAGCCAGGATGCTAAGGGCTGGGGTTTAAATTCAAGCTGTCTGACTCACAAGTCTCCTCCTTGCATCATAAGATACCACCCTCCTCCTCCCACTCTTGGGACATGTGTGTTATTAGAAAAGTATGTGTATATAAAAAGTATACATTAGCATAAAAAGTGCTTAAGGGATAAAGTTTACATGTGACTCTTACATTTCCTAAGTGAGATTTTAAGAATTGAACATGATCTCTAATAAGCTACACAAATGACCAAAATTAATCTGATAACTTGTTACCATTTGTACAAATATTATATGAATAAAAGGTAACCTGAGTACTAAAGGAAAATTCAGATAAACTAAGTGTTCAGCTTTTCTCTACAAATCTCAATTTACTATTCATTAAGGCTTGTGGTAAATAGGAGCTCTGGGGCCAGATGAGAAAGGAGGAGAAGAAAAATGAAAGCAATGGTGTATAAAAGACTTTAGAGCACACATCAAAATACTGAAGGAGCAGAGTCCACATCAAAGGTGGACAACATATCCCAGACCCCTCTCCCAGGCTTTCTGACAAGCCCAGATAAGTCAGGAGGGGCTTTCTTCCAGAAGCTCCAGGAAGGAGACCTACACAACAGGGACCATATACTCGAATTTCCAGGCCCACCTCCTGGCAGGGAACAAATCACTAAAGGGTTCCTCACTAGCCATTCACAGTGTCATCTGAAAAGTCACCATCACAAACACCATTATCGGAAATGCCACAGTAAATTTATTAATTTGACCATCCCTAATATTTTCTGATTGTTCATCAAAAACCATCTTTCTTTTTTTAACATGAAGATTTGGTTTTTCTATTCCTACCACAACAAGAAACAATACAAAGGCCAAGCTACACAGAGCTTTAAAATAAAATTTAAAACTAACTTTTTACTAATTAAGAGTGAAATAGATTAACTTTATAGCTATTAGTACATCTTGGTTTTCAAATATTGCTGCACAGTAGAATCATCTGAGAATCTTTAAAAATCCCAACAGTCGGGTCACATCAATTAAATATTAAAAATATTTGGAGGTGAGGGGTCAGATATCAATTATTTTCTTAAAGATATTCAGGTTATTAGCAATAATTGTAACAATTTCAGAATAAAAAGCTCTTCTTTAAAAAAAGGAGAAATTAAATGAATATTAGTTATGCAGCTTGAACACTATAATGGTGAAGTCTAAAAGTGGCTTTCTAGGAGCGCTTAAATATTTAAATATCTTTGAAAATCTTAGTGTACCTTGGTCTCATTATTATTCCTGTAAACTCAACTTTTCCAACATAAAAACTAATAAATCAGTGAAAAGCCATAATTCACTTAATTGTCAAAACATCTTAAAATTTGTAATCATTAACTAATGAGATAACAAAGAATAAACAATTCATGGACTATAATTATATATTTTACAGAGATCTCTAGTAAGTCGGCTTCTAGGAAAGTAACCTAAGGAAATAATAATAGGTGCATGCCAAGTTATAACTGAAAATACATTATGATATATTATCCATTTGAATTCTCTGCATTATTTGAAATTTTACCAAATACTAGAGGAGATGCAGGGCTTCATCTTTGAATGTTACAAAACAATACAGAGGATTATACATGAAACTTACTTGCAGTTGAACTGAATCGTGCCGGAGACCTTCCACAATGGATGAAAATCTGTCAATTTTTCTTTCTTCTCCAGCTGATGTTAAAGCTTCTAAAACTTCTTCGAGGCTATCAAAAATTTTGAAAATAATTAGATTGCAAACAGCAAATAATCCAAAAGCCTTAATACAACTGCTTGATCTGCTGAACTCCAGAGTCCCTACCCCTAGGCAGACAGCAACATTTTGAAAGTTTACTGAGTACATAGCATGTATCAAGTACTACTACATGCTTTTTTTTTTATTCCTTTATTCCTAATAACCCTATGATGAAGGTTATTTATCAAACATTTATAGAGTGCTTCATACACATCAGGCACTATTTAAACCAATTTACAAATATTAATTCTTTTTTAATGTATATAGTTCTATGAAGTAGGTATTTGTTATCCCTTATTATAGATTAGGAAAAAATGAGAAATAAGTTCAGCAATTTGTCTGAGGTCTCACATCTCCAAATGGAGGAGGCATCTGAAATCAGACAATGTGTGGACAGCACCGTCTCTGCTTTCTTAACCACTACACTCTCCTTCTTTGTGAGTATAAATGAAGTCTGGTAGCCAAGAATATACAGTGATAAGGATTTATAGTCAAACATGAAAAATAAGAGATACACAAGAACTACACTTGCTACTCCTTCAGTGTGTTATCATAATCCAACATATTGTAGAAGCTCAGTTTGTAGACACAGGCATGCGGTCCAAAGACATGATCAACATCATTTTGATAACCAATTATGAAGTCAAGAAATAATAAATATGGAAGTGGAAAGAGAGGAAGGTGAAGGAGCAGGGGGGAAAAAGAGAGGGTAAAGAAAGAGGAGAGAAAAGAGAGGGATGAGAAGAAGGAAAAGAAAAAAAGACATTAAGGAAGGAAGAGGGAGAAGGAAAAGAGAAGAAACAAGAAATGGGAGGGGTAGACGCAGGAGGAGGAGGAGGAGGAGGAGAAAGATGGAGGGGAGAGTATAAAGAGCATCTTATGTGTAAATATTTAATACACCCTTAGGGTTCTGCAAATAAAATTAATATGGTCTTTGAAAATGGGAAAGGGAACGTGCTGAAGCTGTGCACCTTGGCTTTGCAGGCTGGGACTGCCGCTGGGGATAGCGCTGTCCCCAGCTGTGCCTGCAGGTGGGGAGCAAGTCCAGTAGCGCCCGGGCACTCTCCAGCGAGTCCACTTCGAGCAGCCCAACAGTCACCTGCCCCGGCACGGTCACCACCAGGACAATTTTCAAATGTGTGCGGGAGGTTCTGCTTGCAGATCTCTGCCTAGCCTTTATGAGAGAGCTATTTCTTTGTTCTTGTTGTTCAGCATTTCTATCTTTATCCTTTTGGGGTATTTTTTGTTCATTTCAAGTTTTTATTTAAATTCTAGTTAGTTAACATATAGCGTAATATCAGTTTCAGGAGTAGAACTTAGCAATTCATCACTTGCATGTAACACCCAGTGCTCATCACAATAAGTCCCCTTATCTTTAGTCTTTTAAAAAAGCATTTTAAGCATTTAATTTTTAAATGCTTCCTGTAAAAACAATAAAATAAATTTTTAAAAAATAAATGCTTCCTGTAGTAAGTATCCCAACCTTTCAAAAAAAAAAAGGTTTATCTTTATAATTATGTTTTAAATGTATGCAATGGTCTTTTAGTTCCAACCCTAACATATATGGATAATGTCATTAAAGTTTAAAACTTCAGGATGTACTTTACGGTCAAAGACTATGTACCCTTAACCAGTAAAGTACTACTATTTCATACAGCCCTTGTAAATCTACTTTACGAATAGATTTGCTAGTAGTACGATGTTTGCTTTTATAAGGGAATATACACAATTTTGAATTAACTCTATCTGAAAAACAAAAATATGTAAGAAACAGAATCCATCTGAATTTATTTTTCAGTCTTCATTGAGAAATTTTATTTAGGGTTTGAATACAGAACAGTGTAAGTATGATGAAGAAATCAGTTTTTCATAGAAACCTGTTAGCCTATAACTTCTATATTGACTGAGAAATAATGGTTACTCAAACATTTCTGTTCAGTCAATTACGAATCTAAATCAGCTGCTTAAGTAATACTTCATTTATTAACAGTAATGTCATTAGAAAAATGAGAAGACTTACATGCTTTCCTCTCCTACAATGCATACCGCAGAGAGGAGTTTCACCACATCTGTCATCATACTTGGGTGCTCAGGATCGATGACTTTGGCTAATAGCGAAAGACTCCTCTCTTCACTCATAATTCTTTCCAAGCCATACTATAACATTTTGGAAATAAGAGGTTAAATGTCAGCAGTTTATTGGAAATAATAGCACCAAAGAGGAAATATAATTATTTAAAAAGTTTAGAGGATAACACATATTTACACTTAATAAAAGCCAGAAAATATAAGGAATATATAACATCCTATGAAATATTTTACAAAATAGAAATTCATAGAAGTAGTCACATCAAGAACTATATAAATATAGTTCAACCAAATATAAATAACTTCTTAAAGGTTGGTAAGGGACATATTACCCCAAGTAAATATCCCACAGAAAGAGAATGAGAACCACAGATGCAATGTAGTTCTCAAGCAAAAGGTAAAATTTGAATAAAATTAATCCAATATATCTAAAATATGATCGCTTCAACATAAGCAATATAAAACATTCATTGATGAGCTATTGTACCCTTTTTTCTTCCTAAGTATGCAAAAATCCAGTGTCTACTTTATATTTACAACACACCTCAATTCAGACAAGCCACATTTCAAAAGCACTCAACAGCCACATGTGGCAACCACATAACAGAGTGCAGACCTAAAGAGTAACAGTAGATTCATAAAATGGGCACAAGTTGAAAGATGATTTGGGCAGATACCATGTAGAAACTGCCATAAGGAGCATAGATATTCTAATCAGAATGATATTTTCACATCAGAAAGACAAAGCAGTTGTAAACACATTATAGAAATGGGATGATGCTGGATAAGGATAAAGTTCGTTTGCTACTGCTAGGATGTCACATCCAATTAGAAGATAAGGAGTCATGTTAATGACTTCATGTTTTGATTTAAGGATATATACATCTCTTAGGGCCCACTTACAATCTATGGAAGATAAGTATCAAATAACAGAGGATAAATAGAAGCAATAAAATGATACAATTTATCTTCCATGCATCCCAGAGGATCCTTCTAAACAGTGAGAAATTGCTTGATTAGAATTACTACTGAGCACAAAAAAGGACCTTAATCCCAATAACAGACCTATGAACTATGGCTTAACTCAAAATTAACACTAGATATAAGAATCAAAGCTAAATCTATAACAAGCTTAGACCTAAATGCTGTGAGGAGTATGAAATCTTGTTTATAATTTTCCTATCTTGAGATACCATTTATATAAAGAAGTTGTTACACTGTGTTGAAATACCACATTTGCTTTAAACCGCTAAGGAACACAGGTACAAAGGGAGAAGCACAGGCAAAAGGGCCAAGGGCCCCAGGATATACTTTTTAGAGAGACTTCTCCCTCTCATTGGTGATAGGAAAATGTTTAAAAATAGACAGCTAAACCAGCCAGGAAACAATCACTTTTGTGATGCCCTGGGCTTTCTCATAACTGGAAACAAAGAGAGAGCAGGCATGGGGCCAAGGACCACAATATCCTTTAATAATCATTGCAGGGAATTGTCAGAAGCTTATAAAGTACCACTTAGATCCAATTCAAAAAGTCAATCAGTCAATGATTACCAAGTACCAAAGGGCTGGCTCTGTCCTTAAAAACCTGAGGACTGAGTAAATGCCTTTTCCCTTCATTTCCCACCCACCAGGATGTCCTTAACCAATGCCTGCATCTCTGGAACCAGAATCCTGTAGCTCTTCCAACCACTCAAAGGAACTCATACCGATTTCCTCCAGATGATACTACCTACCTTCTCTGTGAAGCCCTCCAGCTCTAAACTACTACGTGTGGAGAGCAAAATATGAGCATTCTCTGATTTCATGGTTTTGACTAGTACCCTCTAGTCTAACTTCCCAAGCTCCATCATAGGCAGTATTCTGACTTCGGTAACATAAGAACACACAGTGCTCACTTTCAGGCTGGAATGAGGCCAGCTTACCACTACTGAGTTTCTAGAAATGCAGACAGAATTGCTTCCTGCTTGGATAGAATTACTCTTTTTCAGTTATTAATAAAAAAAGAAAAGAAAGAAAGAAAAGAAAAAAAGTAAAACAAAACAAAAACTGCTGACTCTGAAAAAAATAATCAACTTACCAGTGCTAGCATCTAAAGTGCATTAAATGAAGCCTATTTAAGATTAGAGGCAGCGACAAATTTTTGGAAGGTCTAAGGATGTCTTCTACTGAATGTCAAGGACCTACTCTGGTTTATATGAAAACTCATGTGTTCTAAACTGAAGACTAAAGCCAGGTTCCATTTGCATTCTACTTGAGATGTATTATTACCTAATAGAATTTCAAGAATCTGAAAAAGTGTTAGTTAGGAGAAGGGGAATACCCTAAATCCTCATGTAGGATGCTCAATAGGACATGAACACTGATGCTGAATCTATGCTGAGTTAGTCCCAGGGGCAAAGATAACAGGTAAGAGGGCTGGCTAAGCACCTTTGCTGTGGGCGCATACCATAAAACAACACACAAAAAGTTAACTGACCAAAATGAATCCCCTGTTCTGATTACCTTGCTACTGACTTAACTTTCCATCCTTTTGTTTTTCCCCTAATATTCAAAATCTTCTTCCATTTAGAAAATCCCATGTAGTCCAGTTTATTATTAAAAATTCATTTTCACCTATTGCTAGATTTGCTCATTATATTACGGATATAACTAATTACTAGTATCTAATAAGGTACCACTTTTCTCTTAAAACCTTTATTTTTTTCATCATTCTATGAATTCCTATAAAGACTGCATAGTGAGATAAATGAAAAACCATCAACTAATCTTGGTGGGGTGGGGGTCTTTCCTGAAAAATTATTTCACACATTAAGTTTATAATTCAGACATTATAATACTAATTCCTAGTATCAGCAACTTTTTACTCTTATTAGTACAGGTGATAGCAATCAACACAAATGACAATATATTCCAGCCCCACAAGTATAAGCAAAAGCATTCTATTGTAAGAGAACACACTACATTAATTAGAACCTAAATACCTAAAGTTTACTCCCTCTCTAACTCAGTCTCAATCCAAACACAAATATTAATCCCTATATACCGCCTCACCTCACTTTAATTATGGTATCCTTCTCAAATTCAAAGAATGATCCACGAGCCTCTTTGGTTTAAGACTTATGTTCCTGGGTTTTCTCTACTCTCAGTCTCATCACCAGTGAAATTATCAGCATCTATGTTCTCAATCTAGAAGGAGCCTCCCAAAAGCAGTATTATCTCCTCAGTATGGAAAGATCTCTCCCTTTCTTCATTTACTCAAGGCATATTCTACAAAAGACCATCTACCTAAAATCTAATTCTCACAGAGCAATCAGGTCAAATCTAGAATATACTTGAATATATAGCAACATAGAGAGAATTTCTACATCAGATCGGCTCCTTGAAAATCATATCTGATTAGAGAAGGCAGAGAGGTGAAAAATAGGGCACTGGTGAGAAACAGAAAACTCAGCTCAAGAAAATGCTGAAAAATAAGATAAAAATAATTAGAAAATACAAGTATTTGTTACATTTAGTAAAAAGAAATACGAATGTTAATAGTTTAAGTACCAGTACTTACTTAAGTGTGTTGTCCTCTAAAGGCTTATTTTAAAGATGTAAAAATATTAAAAATTAAAGTTAATATACAGACATTTTTACTCTAAAACAGAAATCATCCTAACACCATAGGTAAAACTCCTCCCCTGCTGTCTAATGGCAATTAAAACACCTGTCATTACTGCACCCATCATGAGGTAGATACGTTTAGATGTTGGAGCTAAAGACATGGCATGGGATAGAGCTAATTTCTGAAATTAACAGTATAAATTCTTAAAAAAAAAAAAAAGGAAACACTATCAGATATATCTAACTTCAGTTAGGTGCTTCAAGTATTTCTTCTAATGTATCCTTTTCAAATATGCAAGCTCTGCAGACCCACCCTATTACCTTTGGTTTCAATATTACTTAAGTATATTAAGCATCACTGCTCCATTTCTGAGGCCTGTTCCCTAACTACTCACGTTAATTTCATTGCATATTTCAATTCCTAGACTATAAAAACTAAGACTTTCCAACTTAATTCTTTGGTAGTATAACTGCAGACCATGTTTCATTACCAGATATGATTTCAAATCTTGTTTGTGTTACACTTTTGAAAATTGAAAAGGAAAGCAAGGAGAGAGAAGGGAATAAAAAAGAGTACAAAGGGACAATTAATGTGCCCATGAGGATTTAAGCATCAGGAGAGGATCCATTCATCCGTAAGTTTCTCCTGTTGAGAGATGGTTGATTTGATACAAAACTAGAAATCAATGCAATTCAATATTTTTTCCATTATGTACTCAATAGCTTATCAAAGCAGTACATCTCTCTAGTGCAAATTCTATAATACGCAACTCTATTTCGTAAGAATTCTGTAAAAACTGGTGAAGAACAAATATAATATAGTCACCTAAGTACATACCTGTGTATTCATCAAAGCCTTTAGACACTGTATGACTTTATGCTGATTCTTCTTTACAATTTTCTCTTGCCTGCATTGGCATAAAAAACATCCATATTGGAGTTATAATTGGACATGCAAATGTAGCGTAGTTGAAAATAAAAATGAATATACTTACATTTTGCCACTAATCAGTCTTTCCAAAATGTCCAGTAATAATCCAAGCCCCTCGCGTCCAAAGCTTTCCACCCAACTGATAAACAGGAAAAAAAGGTAGTTATACACGGTCAGTATTCCAGTTTGGAAAATCACAATAATGCTATATAGTCACAAACATTTTATACTTGTTATGTTCTAATCATAAATACAAGAACAACACCATGTGCAAAATCACTCATGGTTTTAATCTTACTAGTTAAAGGGGAGTAGTGATGGGATAAACCAGCTTTTGAGAGCTGACTATGCCCATCGTTTCCATTCTCTGTGTCCAGTGATATTGTGTTAGTAGCTAAAATCTGCCATGTTGGAAGTACTCTACCACAGAATCAGCAAATGCTGCCAATCAGAGCATCTCCCCCAACCCAGAGCTGGCTGTTAAACATTTACCAGCACATCACTGGATAAATCTCATTTTAGAATTTTCCTAAGAGCAGAAATTGGGCAAGACTGAAAGAGGGAAGACTCAGATCTACATAAAGATTGCTGAAAAAATTCATCAAATTATCAAAAGAAAAGTCTTAGGAAAATCTCTCAAACCAATGACATGCAGCCTATAAATGCAAGTTTCCCAAGTTGCACAATTTTTTTTTTAAAAAAAGAGCTTCATCATTATTTTTAAACAAATATATTCATCTTGATTAAACCACCTCTTTTCATAAACCCATTGATATAACCACAGTACTGTAATGTAATTAGGACATTACTGACAACAGCACAACTTGATTATAGAAAAGCTACCTTAATGGAAATTAATATATTTTTTCAGTAGTGATTTAGAAAGCCTTGAACAATAAAGAATATATGCTGTCTTCAATAAAGAGGAAGAAAGGAAAAGATAGGATATGTAACTGCTTCTTTGTATATATGTTTATATGTATGATTTTGACTGTGGACCTTTGAAAGATGGAACCTTATGGGCAAAATTTCATCCAATAATTAAAAGAAGTTCTTAAATATGAAGACCACGTTTAAGTCACTATCAGTATATAACACCATTTTCTTACTTAAGATACAATAGAACATTTCCCAGGACAAGGATAAAAACCAAATGCAGCAGTGAAAGAAATAAAAATATTGTTTAAAAAATTAACCCTCATTTTGTACGCTTGTGAATACCGCTTATTTATCTATAAGTGTTCAGAATCTGATTCTACCCACCACCAAAAAAAAAAAAAAAAAAAAATGCAATTTGCTATTTAGATTGGCAGACTCTTGTCAACTATTTTATTCATCTCTTTCCTGTCCAGTAAAAGCAATGGAGTAACTAATTCAAGAATGTATTTAAGCAATAAAACATACTCTGATTCTCTCCTATAAAAGAAAAGCCTAAAAAATCACTGTTATAGTGAAGGGGAGAAAAACAACTTAAAGAGAAGTCAGTATTTTGAAACAGGATGCTACTTCAAAAGTAACGAGTTTATTCTCCCCTATCAGCAACACACAGGTTACCTGTAGGCATTTCAAATCTCACTTTCATGTTTCTTAAAAACACCTACAGCATCCACTTAACTGTTTACCTTGTTGACATCCTATTCCATATTTATTCTTATTTCAAATGGAGCAGGGAAGCTTGAAATCAAACATCTGAAGAGTAATTTGATAGGGGAACCTGGGTGGCTCAGTTGGTTAAGCATCGTCTTGTGATTTCGGCTCAGGTCACAATCTCAGAGTTCTGAGAAGGAGCCCTGTGTCAGGCCCTGCACTAAGCCCACAGTCTTTGAGATTCTCTGTCTCCACCCCCCACCCCCGCCCACACCTCCCTCTTGCTCTCGCTCTCTCTCTCTCTAATGGATACATAAAATCTTAAAAAATAATAATAATTTGAGAATGTTCCTTGGGGTGACACTGAGACATGTGGATAGATTCTGTTCATCAGGCCATCCTGGGTCATTACCCCACAACAGGACATCAGTATTTTGTTTGAAGTGAATTTTTACAATCTGTATATATAAAAGTATATCCATGAATATATTCTAAAGCTAATAATTGATTTAGAATTACTCAGACTGCTATCTCCTCCAATCACTGTGGAAAACAAAGTCACTATTCCTAAAACTGCCTTATACCAAAACAATTTTAAATAATGTTAATAAACAAAAAAACGTTGTTTCACTTAATATGCTTATGTTGGAGCCCAGTATAAAATTTAAGAAGCTATCAATCCAAATAAATCAAGTTAAGCTTTCTGGTCTGAGTAATTAATAGAACACGTCCATTTTTTTTTATCACCCTGAATATAACGTTATAGTCAGAATTAGTGACACCCACAGAAGTTCTCAAATCAGCTATTTATGGACCCACCAATAACTTTCCTGCACTAGACTATATGAGTCATTAAAATAAAACTTACATCCACTCATACATATTACATATAAACTAATTCTCTATAAAACAAACTTAATAAGTCGAATGTAAAGAGGCATTAATACCAAATTATACTACAGTCTTTTAACTCACGGTAGGAATTAATTTCTCAATAAAATCAGAAAGAATGGTAACAACCTAAAACATCAAAAACAAGCAAAGTAAGATAGGGCACAGGGGAGGAAGTAAAGGTGCTTGATGACAAAGAAACACTTAAATACTTAACGCATATAAAGCTGGTAAAAGTACTTATTGAAAGGTTGTTTTAAAACACAAATCAAATATACAAAAAAAGACTCCCTATTTTCTTAAAAATTTGCAAGGCCAGCATATAGTTACTAATAAGCTGTCACTCACAAACTCATTCTTTCAAAACCTTGGCCCCTACCCTTACTATTTCCAGCAACATTATTTTTCAAACTAGGGGCAAATATTACTTCTCTAAAAGATGTTCAAGATAAAAAGTGATATTGAGTAGGTAGGTCTGTGGTCCTGACAGGGGTTCATTGAAATCCATAGCTCCTTACAAAAGTAAAAAATTTCTCATCATCAATGTAAGAAGCAACCTGGAGAAAAAATTATCAACTGATCTATAAATGATCAATCTTCAGAAAACAAAATCTGTTCTATTTATTCTGTGCCTGTCAGCATAGTACCATCAGGCATTATGTGGTTTAACTACAAACTGCATTCATGGATGAATAAGCACTGTGCAAATGTTTCTTCTTCATGAATAGAAATGACATAGAGATTAGTATGTCATTTGTATTGGGGAAAAAATTGCTTTAAAACAGCAAAAAGTAATGTGTTAAGTACTAATTTAACACAAAATCTACCTCTTAAAATTCTATAACAGGAAATATCAAACTCTTCTCTTTTAATTGCTTCAAGAAAAAACTTCTAAGTATATTGCCATGTAGCACTGCTAGCAGGGGGCTCAACACAGGAGAAAAGAGGTGAAGAGGTAACAGAAGGGGGAGGAAAAAAAAGAGAAGGAGAGCAGGTCTCTAGGATTAACCGTTCAAACTATCTTTAAATGTTCAAAGCAGCTTAGGCTTTGAAATTCAGTTATTGCTTCCTCAGACAGGATGAAATCAAAGGTATGCAAAGTGGTTTCCTAGGTATTGTTGGCTTTGCGAAGCAAATATAGTCACCTTGTTGAGCAGAAGAAGCAACACTAAGGAGGGCACTTGATGGAATGAGCACTGAGTGTTATACTATACGTTGGCAAAATAAATTTAAATTAAAAAAAGAATAAAGAAAAAAAAAGAGGCAACAATCAGGTCTTAGATTTACTGCCTGACCAGATGAACACTACCCACATAGGTTTCCCACAAACTACAGTTAGTTATCACTTCTCCTCCTAAATGTGCCCCAGGGAAGAGAAAGACCAATGCATCATAGATCGTCAGAGCTGGAATAAAACTACCACATCCTAAGGCCACCCTGGCCAATTACAGATGCCTGTAGGAAAGGGATCATTTCTAATTTTGTCTTTAAATTCCTCAGCACCTGGACAGAATAAGTACTTCCATAATGGTTTTAAAATAAAATTGAATTCCCTTCCATTTCTATCTATAAGGAGAAGAACACACAGACAGAGGTTAAGGTCACTCAGAAATAGCACCCAGGTCTGCTGATGCCCAGGCTCACACCCTGACTTTATATACTGCACAAAGCAGTGATGCTCTCTCTATAGCATCACTGAAACTTCATGCCAAAAACATCAATTCTGATTTCAGAACTGGTACTTATCCACAGTGAACCAAGGATGATGGATCTAGAGTCCCTGTTCTCAACACACTTTAGGACTTGATTGCAGCTTAAAGGGTGACATTTCATTACTACTACAACAAATGTTCATTAATGAAGTCACTCAGCCTTTAGGAAGGGCTCACTGGGTGCCCCATACAGCAGCAGGTATGACAAATACAAAACTGAATAAAATATGTTCTCTGTCCTTGAAAGGATCACAGACTAGTAGTTGAAACAAATGTTGAGCTAAATTATTTCCATAATGTAATAAGTATTATAATCCTGGTGCTAAGGGAAGAGAAGGATCTACTTCTCCTAAGAACAAAGCCACTGAGGTCTGACCTGAGTCTTGAAGGAAAAGTCAAAGAAAGAGCAGTTTCTGAGGCGGAGGGAATACATGCAAATGTATTAAATATGAAAGACATGGCCTGTGCTGACTGCCTGGCCTGTGCTGACTACCAGAAGTGGCTGTATCAGATAAAACCAAAAAAGTAAGAAAGAGCTTCTGGGGGGAAAAAAAAAAAAACTACACAATGGGCAATGGGAAACCATTAGGCATATGTGGTAGGCAGTCATCCCACCCCTGTCCTCTGGAAAAGACCATTTCCTAACACCAGGAGCTATGATTATCTGATATAGCAAAAGAGGAAATAAAAAAGGAAACTGAGGTTACTAATCAGCGTATTTTAAAATAGATTATCCTAAATTATGCAGGTGAATCCAGTCTAATTATCTGTTCCTTGAACTTGAAAGCATTTCCCAGTGGGATCAAAGAGAAGCTAGAAGAAAGAAGAGAGATGTAAAAGTATGAGACGGGCTCAATCTGCCTTCATGTGTTTGAAGACTGAGGAAAGAAGGAAGGAACATGGCAAGGGCGGGAGCGGGCTCTAGAGCTGAGACAACTCTCACATGAGAGCCACCTAGAAAAAAAAAAGAGATGTCTCACAACTGCAAGGAATTGAATTTTGCCAAGAACCCAATCAAGCAAACATGAAGAACACAGGATCTCTCTCCATTTATTCAGAACTTTGACTTTTTTCATTATGATTTTGTAGTTTTCACCATAAGTTCTGTACATGATTTGTTTGTTTTACACCGGTTTTGTTTTTTATAGTTGTTGGGGTTTCTTTTTTTTGGGGGGGGGTGTTAAGGAAAAGCAGTAGTAAATGGTGTTTTCTAAAAGTTTGTTGCTAGTAAAAGAAATCTTTTTTTCCGATGAAAAACAAATTTCCCCTTAAGTATACAGTATTATCAACTATATGCACACTGTGGTATGACAAAGCTCTAAAACTTCTGCATCTTGCAAAAAAAAAAAAAAACTGATTTTTATCTTGAATCCTGCACTGTTGCTGAACTTACTGATTTTTGGTTCTAGTTTTTGCAGATTCAACTGTAATAAACAATTACATCATCTATAAATAGGGACAGTTAATATTTCCTCCTTTCTGATTTATATGTTCTTGTTCATTTTGCTTGCACCTCATTGCTCCGGCTAGAACTTTACCAGCACCATGTTGAACAAGAGGGGTGACAGCAAACATCCTTACCTTGTCCCCTGCCTGAGGGGGAAATGTTCAGCAGTTAACATTTAATGTTAACTTTAGAATTTTTGAAGATTCATGTTATCGGTTGAGAAAGTTTTCCTCTATTAGTTTCCTGGAGTAGCTATACCAAAGTACCTCAAAATAGAGGACATAAAAGAGAAGTTCATTCTCATAGTTCTGGAGGCTAGAAGACAAAAGTCAGAAGGGCCAGGCTCCCTCTGGGACCATAGGTAGAACCCTTTCTTGCCTCTTCCCAGCTTCTGGGGATAATGGCTAATCCAGGATTTCCATACCTCTCACCACATGGCACTCTCTCTCTTCTTAAAGAGACATAAATCAGATTAAGAGCCTACTCTCTTCCTTTATGACCTCATCTTATTACATCTGTAATGACCCACTTTTCAAATAAGGTCACATTCTAAGGTATCAGGATTTAAAAAACCTCAATCCATAACATTTCTATCTTTCCCAGACTTTTTATCAGGAATAAGTGTTCAGTTTTGTCAACGCTTTGTCTGCATCTATTGATATAAGATTTTTCTTCTTCGGCCTTGTGATAAAGCCCATTATGATGAAGATCTTCATGTCTACATGATAGACATTTGTTTGTAAATCTGGGGCTTGGGGTTTTGTTTTATTGTCTTTATTTGATTTTGCTAGCAGTACCAGCATCATAAAATAAATTGTGAGCTGTTCCCTGATCTTGTATTTTCTGGATGAGATTGTATAGAATTGGTATTAATTTTTCATCTAATCTTTGTAGAGTTTTCCAGGGAAATCATTTGTACTTGAAGGTCTTTTAGGGAGTATTAAGATCATAATTTCCTTAATAGTGGACAACTCAAATTTTCTTTTTCATATTGGGTGTGTTGTAGTACTTTGCTTTTTGAAGAATCGGTCTTTCAAATAAGCTGTCCAATTTTGTTGAAAGTTTGTAGTGCTGCCTATTTACCCTGGTGACACAGGGTCTGCAGAGATAAAGCTTTACTGCTGATCCTGGCAATTTGTCTCTTTTTGTCATTAATAATAAAGGTTTAACTGTTTTATTCATCTTCCCAAAGAACTACATCCTTATTTCGTTGATTTCCTCTATTGTTACTCTGTTTCCAATTGTTTTGATTTTGGTTTTTTTGTTTTTTGTTTTTTTTTTTTTCTTTTTTAGATGAAGTGGTTAACTAAAATTATTGACTTAAGTCCTTTTCCTCTTTCTCTACCTAACATAGGCACTCGGTACCACAGATTACCTTCCCAGTAATACTTTAGATGTGTGCCGCCGGTTCTGAAAGGTGGTATTTTCATTAACTTGAGTGTATTTTTTTTTTTTATTTCCTTTGAGACTTTTTCTTTGACTCAAGGATTCTATACAAGTGTGTTGTCTACTTTCCAAATGTTTGGATATCTTCCTGTTATCTTTCTGTTATTGATTTCTAGTTTGAGTCTTTTGGTGGAAGAATACATTTGGAAGGATTTCAATTCTTCTGAATTTGATAAGGTTTGCTTTGTGGCCCAGGATTACAGTCTATGTTGGTATATGTTCCAAGAAAAGAATGTGTACTCTGCTGTTAGATGGGATGCTCTATAAATACACATTATGTACTTTTGCTTGATATCAGTGTTGAGTTCCTCCACCTTTGGTGGTTTTTCATCTAGGTGTTCTAAGTTGTGAATCAAGTGGTCAGGTCTCCAAATCTAATTGTGGATTTACCTATTCTAGGATTTTTGCTTCATACATTGTGCACATCTGACGTTTGAAGAGTAGGGCTTTTGGTGGAATGACTCATAAAAATCCATCTTTTTCTTTACTCTGAGATCTACAGCACTGGATATTAAAATAGCCACAACTGCCATTTGATTAAGGTTTGCCTAATATGTTTTATTACCTTTTCACTTTCCATCTGTCTATATCAATATATTTGAAGTGAATTTCTGATAGTAAGCATATAATCAGGTGATATTTTTTAATCTACTATGCCAATCTCCTTTAATTGGCATAACCACTTACACTTAATGTAATTATTGACATGTTAAGGTCTCACTCTAGTATTTATTTTTCGGATCCTGTTCATTCTATTTGTTTACTTTCTTTTCCCTGTCTTCCCGTGGCTTACTAAACATGTTATAGAATTCCATTTTTTATTAATTTATTGTATTTATTTATAGCTCATATAGCTCTTTTAGAGGTCACTGTAGGTACATCATAATATATCAGTTTATTGGCATCATCATTTTACAAGCTTGAGTGAATTGTACAAACCTTCCCTCCTGTTATAAATAAAAGAGTATTCCCCAAAATTCTTATGTTGAAGCCCAAACTCACAATATGACTGTATTTGAGATAAGGCCTTTACAAAGATAATTAAGTTTAAATGACAGCATAAGGATAGGGCCCTAATCTAATCTGACTACTGTCCATCCTTGTAAGAGAAAAAGACACCAGGATTGCACACCCACAGAGGAAAGGCCATGTGAGGATACTACAACGCAATGGCCATCTGCAAACCAAAGAAACAGGCCACATAAGAAACCAACCCTGCTGTTACCCTATGATCTTAAGGCTTCCAGCCTCCAGAATTGTGAGAAGAATGAATTTAAGCCACTCAGTCTGTAGCCCTTTTGTTATAGCAGCCCAAGCTAACACATCTCCCTTTATGAACCTTTACCCTCCCCATTTAGAGTATAGTTGGGTTAAGTGTTTCTTCTACATCGATTTAGAACCATATGAGACAGATATAATTTCTGCTTCTAACAAACATAATTTAGAAAATTCAAGAAAAGTATACCTACCCATATTTTTACTTACACTGTACACTTTTTCTTCCTAGTATTTCAAGGATGTCTTCTTTTGTGGTTTATTTAGAAAATGTTCTTTGGCCAGTTTTTTTTTTTTTTTTTTTTTTTAAGATTTTATTTACTTACTCATGAGAGACACAGAGAGAGAGGCAGAAACATAGAGAGGGGAAGCAGGCTCCCTGCAGGGAGCCCGATACAGGACTCCATCCCAGGACCCCAGGATCACGACCTGAGCCAAAGGTAGATGCTCAACCATTGAGCCACCCAGGTGTCCCTCTCTAGCCAGTCCATTAAGTTGCATCTTCTGGCCACAAGTTCCCTTTGTTTTCCCTCATCTGAGTATGTCTTGATTTCCCCTTCATTCTTGAAGGACAGTTTTACAGCATGTAAGATTCTGACCTATTCTTTGTTTTCTTCATTTAAAAACTGTTTTGCTACATGTTTTGGGCCTCCATAGTTTCTAATGAGAAATCCAGTGCCATTCCATTGGTTCTCCCCATAACTAAAGTAGCATCTCTTGCTGCTTTCCTGATTTTTTTTTTCTGTTTTGAGTTGCCAGAAGTTTGACTATGATACATTTTAATATTAGTTTCTTTAATGGTTCATTTGGTCTCTTGAATCTGTAGGTTTGTCTTTTGCCAAATTTGGAAAATATTTAACCATTATTTCTTCATATACTTTCACCTTGCCCTCTTTCTCAAGTCCTTCTAGGATCTAGATAACAAAATGTTCAGTCTTTGGTTATAGCACCACAAGTCACCAAGACATTTTTTTCATTTTCTGTTTAGACTGGGTAATTTCTATTATTCTATACTGCAGTTCACCAATTCCTTCCTCTCGTTCCTACATTTTTTGCTGTACTCCTCCAGGGAGTTTTTCATTTCAGTTACTGTATTTTTCAATTCTAAAATTTCCTTTTGAGCTTTATAAAAGAATAGTTTCTTCTATTTATTTGCTGAGATTATTCTTTTTCTTCCAGCATATTCTTAATTGTTCATTAAAACATCTTTATGATAGCTCCTTTAAGCATCCTTTAAGGATGCTTCAAATATCTCAGGAGGCCTGGATGGCTCAGTCCATTAAGCATCTGACTCTTGATTTCAGCTCAGGTCATGGTTGCAGGGCTGTGGGATTGAACCCGGCACTGGACTCCATGCTCAGCACAGAGTTGGCTTGTCTCTCTTCCTCTGCTCCTCCTCCCACTCACTCTCTATCTCTAAAATAAATAAATATCTTTTTTAAAAGAATATTCAAATATCTCTGTCAACTCAGTGTTGCCATCTATTAATAACTTGTCTTTTTGCATTCAATTTGTGATCTTCCTCCTTCTTAGTAAGACAGTGTTTATGTTGAAAGCTGGAAGCTTAGGTTATTACGTTATAATACTCCAGATTTTACTTCAACCTCTTATTTTTTTAGCTTCCATCCTATCATACTTCTCCAGTGGATGAAGGAAAGCATCACCTTAATGCTTTGGGTGAAAACAGAAGTCCGTGTTCTCCAATTAGCCTTCGCTGACTTCTTGGGAAGAGGTTTTGGGTTTGATTTTGTTTTTTAAGATTTTTATTTATTTATTAGAGAGAGAGGGATAGAGCACAAGCAGGGGGAGCTGCAGAGGGAGAGGGAGAAGCAGGTACCCTGCTGAGCAGGGAGGCAGATGTGGAGCTCAATTCCAGAACCCTGGGATCATGATCTGAGCTAAAGGCAGACATGTAACTGACTGAGCCACCCAGGTGCCCCAAGCAGAGGTTTCTTGTTATTGCTGGAAATGAGTGGGAATCTGAGTTCCCCACCTGGTCTCCATGGTACCTCCCTGGCAGGGAGAAGTAGGACTGCCTCATTATGCTCAAGTAACCTCCACTACAACCAATGGGAGGTGAGGTTTGTTTCCAAATATATTTTTGCCAGTCGTACTAATTACTGTAATTAGATAATTTAATTAAAATTACATAAACAGACAAATCATTGTAAAAAATGGCTATTTCTATGAAAACTAAGCCTAATGCTCTGAAAAAGCTTTTTCAGTGACATTTTAAAAAAGTGTCACAGTAGATGTGAACACATGTGTATATATAATTGACAGACATCATCAAAAAGACTTCTTAAAGAAGAATTCTATACTCTATACTTTGTAAGAGATGCTACATTTCCATTACACCTTAAAATAGCAATATGAGGAAAATTTTGCATCATCTAATGCATCATAGATGTGGTGTATATAATCAACCTGTGTCTACTTTAAGATGTAGAATAGACACAGGCTGGCCTCCACATCTATTTCTACTAAGAAATAGACAGGCACTACCCTGGCCTCCACATCAAAAGCCTAGAGAGAAAAGAAATGGATTTTTAATCTTTTTAATCCAAAGGATGTTTAGGATATATGTGAATCATTTATCATGCCCCGCTTTAGCCACTTTTTTTCCAAAAAAAAAACCAATAGCATTAAACAAAAGAGTTTCCTCAGTAGACGCATACATACTTCCATCCAAGTTACAGTGTCTAAGTAGATAATATTCCACTTTTTTTCATTTTGCTTTTGTGTATTATTTGTCCTCCTATAATGCACTCTTTTCATAGTAAGAAAAAAACTTTTTAATTACCCCAAAGAATAATCTTACATAAATGCCTCGGGAAACACAAAGTTATTTTGCTAAAAAAATCAATATAAGAAACATCCTAAAAGGGGAAAAAAAAATATCACTGGTCACATGTGACAAAGTAACAAATTTTATACCTTAACCTTAGAAGGTCAGCTTTAATACTGTGTAATATCCAAATCCAATTTACATTCCTCTGTCAGAGTAATATATCACCAAAGCTGAATATAATTATAGCTTATTTTAGCTTTCATTTTCACCTACTCTTAGCAAGGTGACTAAATACTTGAAATGAACGGGGGGGGGGGGGGGGGGGGGCACAAAGCAATTAACATGCCCTGTAGGGCAAAACAAACATACACCCACATCCCAGTGGATAGCCCATCCATAAAAATTACACTAAATTATGCAGCCAGAAAGGAAATTCAGAAATTCAAGAACTAAACAACGTTCTGATTTAAAAATCTTCCAAACTTCAAAATATACTCATTAATGTGCATTTTCTAGGAATTGGACTTTAAAGAATTTATGTATTTAAAACCAGTCATTCTCACTTCTAACATTAGATGAAACAGTAGAGTAACAAACTAAGAAATTTATTCTCCTGGTTACTTTTTTAACTATAGTATACTGAAAGGTATAAAACGTCTAGCGAAAGTGTTCAAAATAAAATGAAAAGAAAACCAGATGAACTGCAGTGATGAAAAACAAATCACCAAAATAAGAAACATGAGTTCTTGGTCTTTAGATGAAAGTAAGAGAACTATAGAGGTAAAATAACATATCCTAGCATGTGCTCTGATCAAAATTTCAGTTCACTATTAAAAGAAACATTGTAGGAAAAGAAATCATTGGGAATGTATTAAATATGAGTAAGGAGGTTTCTTGGTATCAAATCAAAACATCATTACTTCAGGAAAGCATTAATGAATTATTCATTTTAAATTGAGTAATTTGACAACCAATGTATGGGGGAAAAATCATTACATTGCAGGTCTTCCATCACGTTTTCATCCTAAGTACTTGCTGCTACTGCCCAACACCCGTCCCATAAACTTCATTATTAAGTCTATCATCTGCTGCTGATTCGATCGAGTTCATTGCATGTTCCCTCACAATGCTCCCCTCCACAGAACTGCATCCTCAGCTGCAAATGAAACTATTTCATCTTTCAAGAGGCAATTCAAGTGTCCTTCTTCTTTGAACTCCCATTAATTTAAGTTTCTCCATTCACTTACTGGGTTTTACCTGCCTGGCCCCAGATATCCCTCTAGTTATGTCCATTTCTCTTTCTTTTATAGCAAAAGGTCTCAATTTCATCACAAGAATGGTCAGTAGTTCTTCACTGTCCATTTATTCCATCTCACTTCATCTGGCTTCTGCCACCCAGACTCCACAAAATTGCTTTTTGCAAAGGTCACCAACAACCCTCCTCTTGCCAATTCTGACAGTAATATCTTGCGCCAGGTCTCAAGATTCTGTGGTTTGTCACTTTCCCTACTGAAACATTCCCTCTCTTAGGCTCAAGGCAACCAGTCTTTTAGGGTTCTCCTCCTCCCAAATGACCACTCTTTCCTGGATTCTTTTGCCTTGATAGACCATGGATAATTGCTGGAGATTCCCCAGTGCTTATTCTGGGCCTTCTTCTATATCTTTATACACACACACACACACACACACACACGCACCCCTACCTGTCCTACCTGAATTCTCAGCTATTCGCAGGGCTTTAGGTACAGTCTACATACAAACAATACATAAATACCTCTACATTTCTCCACAGAGCTCCAGACTCCATGATTTAGCTCTTTGCTTGGTATCTTAAACTGTGAAACTCAAACATATCAAACTTAACCTGGTTAAGACTAATAATATCTTTATTTTCTCTAAAATGCATGAAACCAGTCATTAAATCATCTTCCCCTGTCCCAGTTAATGGCATTACTATCCGCCTATTTGTTCAGGTCACACACAACCTAGGTGGCATTCTTGATTCTTCGTTTTCATTCACACCTTCGTTTCATTCACACCTTCATTTTCATTCACATTTTCATTCATACCTTCATTTTCATTCACGTTTTCACTCACGTTTTCATTCACACCATCCAATCTAAACATGTCCTCCAGTTTCTGCTTCTAATTTGTTTGCAATCCACCCAACTCCTTGCTCCACCACTACTACTCATCCAAGCCATGCTCAACACATCACCCCTGTGACTATGCCCTGGTCTCCTTCTTGATCTGTCTACTCCTTCACTTCAATCCATTCTCCCTGCAGCAGTTCCTTTAACAGGTATATTTAGAAATATGTCATTTCCTGTGTAAAACTCATTAACAGCCTCATACTTATTTTGATTAAAAATCTTATCTCTCTACCAAATCACTTTTAAGGCCTCTCATGTCCTGGGCACTGCCCAACTCTCTGATGACTCCATGGCTTCTGGGACTCCACCTCCCTCTCTCCACCCTCCTGCCACACTGTTTCCCTACCAAAGGGCTCTGCTGCCCAGGGGATACTTCAAGCCTGCACCAAACCTTGAGCCTCTCTTAACTAATTCCTTGTCTACTTATGCTCGTAAACTTTACCACCTCAAAGACATTCTCTGACCAGTTTGCATCTAAAAGCCCTCTATCATTACTCTCAGTCCCTTATTTTTTCTTAACTGAAGTGGTATCTTTTATTTATTACGTATTGTCTAAGTCTCTCCTCACTATGTCTCATTATCATGATACCTAGCACAGCCCCTGAGAATTCTTGTTGCATGAGTAGATTAACAAATACACCCTTCTGCCGTACACTGGTGGCATTTTACCCATACCACACACTTAAAGATTAAATTAGGTAAGAGCTGGTGGTATTACTTAGTCTATGCTGTGTTAGACATTTTGCTCCAAATGGAATCTCAGCAATTTGAGGACAGGGAGAAGGCCTTGGACTTCTACTAGTTTTCCAACAGACAGGTGTATAAAGACACTCAAAATATTTGATCCCCTATCCTGAAAAATGAGCAGTATACCAGCTCATGCATTTTAATTCATGTTTTAATTTCCCTGTTCTCTTTTTACTATTCAACTCCATTTAACATGCACCCTGATCTCCTGAGTTCCATATTACAGTCCCACAACAACAGAGTATTCTGTGTACCTCCTCAGAAATCCATAGTATGCCAGAGAAAGTAGCCATACCTATAGAGACTCAAGAATGCAAAGGCTCAAAACAAGCACACCAAGAATATCATATGACTTTCTCATCTGTAAAACTATTGTCCAAAAGGGAAGTCTCTAGTAACATGTGGATTTAAATTTAAATTCCATCCCTAGGACGCCTGGGTGGCTCAGCGGCTGAGCGGCTGTCTTTGGCTCAGGGCATGATCCCAGGTTCCGGGATCTAGTCCCTCATTGGGCTCCCCGTAAGGAGCCTGCTTCTCCCTCTGCCTATGTCTCTGCCTCTCTGTTTCTCATGAATAAATAAATAAAATATTTAAAAACAATAAATTCCATTCCTTAGTCACAGTAAGCACAATTCATGGGCTGAATAGTCCTATGTTTTGAGTACTGAACAGCACAGACCAAGAACATTTCCTATACAAAGCTCTATTGGACTTCTGCTCAAATGAGCCTATTTTTTAGCTCCACAGAGGCACTCCAAGTGACCTCAGTGGATCTAACCCTGAAGTGTTTCTTTTATCTTTTATGAATTTTAACATATAAAAGATGTTTAACAAATGAAAACTACACCTACTTCTGTCTCACATATATTGATTACCCCATAACAAAAGACTTGGAAATCCATGACTAACATGGATGATAAAGTTGAGTTTTAATTTACAAGGTTTTCTGAATTATAAAAATTACAACTTTCTCCTCTTAACAATATTATTTTACCTAACTTTGTATTTAGGCCTTATATATACAGTTAATCTTTGAACAACTTGGGTGTGTTAGGGATACTAATCCCCTCTGGCACAGTGGAAAAGTTTATCCATGTAAACACTTTGACTCCCCAAAAACTCAGCTACTAATAGTCTACTGTTGACCAGAAGTCTTACCGATAACATATCCAGTTAATTAACAGATATGTTGTATATGTGTTATATACTGTATTCTTATAATACAGTAAGCTACAGAAAATACTGAGAAATTCTAAAAGAAAATAGCTACATGTAGGTGGATACACACAAACCTATGTTGTTCAAAGGTCAACTTTAGTGATGTACCTTCTTAGGTATAGAGACAGCAGGAAATACCAAGACAAAAATCCTATTTTTAATTCTTTACTCACTAAGGAATACATTTAAAAAAAAAAAAAAAAAGAAGAAGAAGAAGGTTCCATACCCAGCATGGGGCTTGAACTCAGGACCCTAAGTTCAAGACTGGAGCTGAGATCAAGAGTTGGACACTTAACTAACTGAGCCACCCAGGAGCCCCACACCATGCAATACTTTTAAAACATCTAACAAGGCTGAAAAAATTAGTCTAAAGAACAAACTATGTAGACTCCTTGTATGTAGGATATTAAATAACTAGGGGGTTTTAGAATCTGCAGTTCAGCAATTTTTCCACTAAATATATTTATCCTTGCCAAAGAAACCAAAGTATTCAGTAAATAACATCGTTCAGATAACTGTTACAGATTTGGACATAGAAGGCTTACATTCTCTGAGGACATGGACAATTATTATTGAAAAGCAAAGTTTCTTGTATTTCACTGCTACAGTAAGGAACAACTATACAATTTTAAGAACATAATTTCTCCCAAATTCTTACAACACTACCTTTTGTTGTCTTTTAAACAGTAATCTTTTTGAAAAATTAGTTTTCAGTCACATATTTTTTCTTTTATGCTGAATATCAAACTGCTGTATTTTAAAAAGGTCTGAGACACTACGTTAATTGTGACTGACTTTACATTTGAATAGAGTATTTTTTTTATAAAATTAATCTTGGCTATTCAAATGGCAATTTATATTTTATTTTAAATAGACTAGGACATCTATATATTATAAAGTAGATTGGGAGGACTTTACAATTCTAGGACCTTTCAGGTCAAGTACAAATTGAGCTACACAGCTCTTATTCACCATGTACAGAATATATGTATTTCTCAGTTAAAAGCAATTACTATATTTTCAATGTACTGTACTTTTATTATTAACCTTGAATTCAAAGTCAAAGCTTTTCAGACGCAGATAGAGTTAACTCTGAAACCAAATAATAATTCATTTTAATACATCTATAAGCCAAAACCAAGCTGTAGTATGAATAGACAATACACAAAACAGAAAGTCTCCTATCAGTGGGAACATCAGTCTTCTGGAAGGTCCCTCAAAGAAATTACAGCAACTTTGGAAGGACTGTGAAAGCACTGGGATGTACTGGCATGCCCTTTAAAATATCAGGTTAGTACTCATTTATAAACATTAATATTTTCTTTCAGGGTATTTTTCATTAATATTTCATTCTTTTAAAACACTTTGGAAAAGACTGCAAAATGACCTAAAATTAGAGGTCATTTTCAACAAATATTTCTTTAATAAGCAATATTAAGGGCCATAAAAGTATGGATCTTGAATGTTAATTTAGACATAAATAATACAAAACATGTCCTAAGATATATGATATTGTCTAAAGAAATGAAGAATATTAACATCCTACCTATACTTTGACTTTTTATTAGAAAACAAGCTATAAAAAATACCTTGAAGAGGTAAAAGTGCATCTCCCTGAGAAAAGTTCCGTAAAATAAATATTCAACTAACTAATGTTTAACCTATCAAAGGGGATGTTTCTATGATGTGCCATATTGCTGATTCCCTCATCCCAGCTACTGCCAGCCACACTGAAGGCTGCCCATGGATCATAGCTTTTGTATTGTCAGACACACCATACCTCTCCTTTCCATTTCTATTCCTTAACAGCTGATATGAAGCCTATTCCTTTTGCCTTAGCCTTCCAAGACAGTACTCCTTCAATGAAGGCAGCATCCCTTAGATCACTCAAGTTCTCTCAGTGCTTTTGATACAAATGCTCGATCATCCTTGGAGGTTTTAAAAATTCTTTAATCTTTCAGACTTCAATTCCTTTATATATTCCCATGGTCCTGAACCTAACTTTGAGGATATAATTATGCCAAAAAAGCAAGGACCTATGAAGAACCAAGGTGCAATGTCCAATAGAATGCTTCTACAATGATGTAAATGGTTTGTGTGTTCTGTTCAATTTGCCACTAGCCACATGTACCTCTTGAGCACCTGAAATGTTTTGGATTTCCCCCCCACACCCCCTTAATTAGTTTAAATACCTCAAGTAACTAGCAGCTACTTTATCAAAGCAGCACAGGAAGGAAAACATAGAGCCACCTGAATGACTCGCCCCTCTGGTATCACTAATTAGAGGAAAGAAAGAAAAAGATTGAAACACAAGAAATTTAGGAATTAGGTCACCTAAGGAAAACCTTTACTCCTCTCATCATCCACTTCAGAAATTATCACTATTAATAACACCATACATCTGTACATATTATTAATTCTCAAACTTTTTTCTAAGGCTTATTTAATTTTTTTGTATAGCTCATGTCTTACTTTAAAATTCTAAAATATGTCAGGGGAATAAAAATAAACTAGAGCATATAATTAGTGAGAACATTTACTATCCATCCTCCTCATCTCATTTCTACACAGGGAGAGGCCTACTACTATGTTCCCCAGAAGAGAATAGGAGGGATTACTTCCCTCAGTCACACCTTCCAACTCATTATGTGAAGATTTTCTTCCACCAACCACTACCCAGAAAGACTGATTTATCCAACTGGTGAAAGTGGGGAAGGGATCCTGACCTTGACCTAGAGTTGTCTGTTCTTGTTACTCATGACAACATGGCAAGTTTGATTCAGTGGGATGAACGACACCGAACCTTCAGAAGTCCCAGCTGTGCTTTGCAACTTAGCCAGGAATACAGAAGTTGTTATTCCTAACCTCACTTCTGTATCTACCGTAACACATTCAGAATTCCAGGGCACCAACGGGGTCTATTTGTATCTCCACAAAACCAGGAGTTTGCATGTGTTTGTGAAGCAGGGCAGCTGTTAGAGAAAATGAAATAAATGATAAAGTGTTTTGGTTTTTAAACAGAATCAAGGGAGAAGTCATAAATAGAAAAAAGATCTGGGCAGCCCAGGTGGCTCAGTGGTTTAGTGCTGCCTTCAGTCCAGGGCATGACTCTGGAGACCGGGGATCTAGTCCCATGTCAGGCTCCCTGCATGGAACCTGCTTCTCCCTCTGCCTGTGTCTCTGCCTCCCCCTTCTCCACCACCCCCCCCCCCCATCTCTCATGAATAAATAAATTTTTAAAATCTTAAAAAAAAAAGAAAAAGATCTTTGGGAGGCAAAAGTGAAATATTAAAAAAGGAATGAAGTCAACAGAGGAGCTCAGCACATGACCTTTTATTTAGCAGGACTCAACTGACTACCTTCAAGTCGACGTAGTTTCAGGATATTCAGAGCAGGAGAGTCCTTTTTAGTTTTAGAAGGTTTATGACTAACTCAAGTCCTGTAGCATATTATGAAAATACTTACTTAAAGCCCCTGGCAGTTAAGACGAAGAACCTACCTACATATCCAATGAAACTACAAGAATTTAACTTGTACTGATCTATACTGTGTCCCACTCACTAACTTACAGAATCTTGACTCTTGTCCTGGTTTTCTCTTCTTCCCCTTCTGCTGCTCTGTTCTAGTTTCAAAGGGGCTGACTCTGGCAGCTTCAGCTCCCAGGGTTGGTAATCAGCTATTCCCTGCTAGGCATGACCAGTGGGAAGAAAAAAGAAACAGGGAATATAATGCTCTCTCTCTCCCTCTGCCTTGGAAGTTTCTCTGGCAACAGCTGCATCTTCCCCATGGATCCAATTTCTGCCATTCAACATCAGCCCATTAGCTTCCAGAACAGTTCTCTTTCTCTCCTTCCAGTACAGGAGGGGAGCAGCTTCCTGTTACTGCTCATCAAGTGCCTCACTGTTTCCTATTTGGTTTCTCAGTCTCTCCATGAGTTATTTAACCAATTTTTGGTATTAACTTAAAAAAAAAATTTACATGCGTTCTCTGGTTTCTGTCTTCCTGTTAAGATTCTGATAGCTTATACACTGCGCGCACGTGCACGCACACACACACGATTATATATATATATAATATATATGTGTATTATATATATATATATATACATAAAATCTCATTCTGGTTCCATTCCATCTCCTTCCTAGGAAAGCATCTGGTAAGACTGACAAAAGCAACAGACTCCTCTAGGATCATAACATGGTATAATTAAGCTTTAAGAAGAGGCCCACCTTCTACCAAAGATACAAATGTAGTGATCCAAAGGGGCACCTGCACCCCAATGTTCACAGCAGCAATGTCCACAACAGCCAAACTATGAAAAGAGCCAAGATACCCATTAACTGATGACCAGATAAAGAAGATGTGGTATATATATCACATTTATATATATATTTATACACACACATAAACACACACACAATGGAATACTACTCAACCATCAAAAAAATGAAATCTTGCCATTTGCAACCATGCAGATCTAGCAGGTATTATGCTAAGCAAAAGGAGTCAATCAGAGAAAGACAATTATCACATGATTTCACTCAGATGTGGAATTTAAGAAACAAAACAGAGAAGCATAGAGGAAGGGAGGGAAAAATAAGACAAAACCAGAGAGATAAACTATAACAGACTCTTAACCATTGGAAACAAACTGAGGGTTGCTGGAGGGGAGGTGGGTAGGGGAATAGAGTAATGGAGTGATGGTCATTAAGGAGGGCATGTGATATAATGAGCACTGTGTATTATATACAACCGATCACTGAACTCTACCTCTGAAACTAATAATACACCATATGTTTATTAATTAAATTAAAAATAAATGAATAAATAAAAGTTTTAAAAAAAGAAGAGGTTCCATTGGTAAGAGAAAGGTTTGATTTGTCGATATTTCAGTTTAAAGAACCTGCAAGCCCCCATACACACATACATCTCACCCCACACAACATCATTTAGATCAACTAAGAATAGGGGCTCTGCAGGCAGGGAGGAAGGATGATGGCCTGGAGGACCGCACTGACAATTAAGGTGGGACACTAAGTCTTCTCCACTCAACAAACACCCCACCTTTAATCATATTCACTGTCCCTTCCGCCAACCCTGGGATAGGCAGAGGATGTAGAAAACTCAGATTTTCTACCCATCCACTCCCTCCATGAATTTCTAGGATAATTTTGAGGAATTCTCACATTCCACAAACCTCTAATGTCAAACCATGATTTTCAAAAAGATATGCACATCGCTTCACAGAGATATAGTGAGCAGTGTCAAATATTTCTTTACCACATTAATGAGGGAACCAGCAAGATGATGATGCTGTTTCAAAAAGAACTAGAAAAATCAAAGGATTCAAGGTGATTTAAAGGATAGAAGAAAGCTAATTTAAATACAAGAGAAATATTGTGCAGAGCAACCAAACTGTAGTTCCTAGGTTCATCTTTAAAAAAAAAAAAAAAAGTATGCAACAGTAAGGTAAAGTAAAATAAGTATATAAACATACTAACATATGCACTTTAAAAATCTGGAGCAAAAATACACAAGAAACTATTAACAGGAGTTCACCCCTGACCAGCATGTCTGACAATCAAATGACAAAAAGGAGAAAAGCTTTTACTTTTCTGTTTATAACTTTCGAAGAAATTTAGATTTTGGGTAGAGAAATTTAATACTTTTTTTTCCTGTGTTAAACTAGAGATCTACAACCACACTACCAACCAACATCACAGAAACATGATTTTAGATTTGTATCTGAAGTGACAAAAAAGGAAAGCCTCCTTAAAAGAAAGATTTAAAGAGGTGGAGGAGGAATCAGAGAGGTAAGCCAGCCTTGAGCCCCACTTGCTCTGCTCTGTGGGACAGATGTAAAGGAAATCAGTGTTTCATTTGTGATCATCATGCAGAGTCAAAGGGACAAGAGCTAAAGTCTAGGACACACAGCAAAAATTAAGAATCTCAAAGGGTCACATCTGCAGTAAGAAAGTAAACCAGAAATAAACCAGCCCAGCTGCCCAGGAAAAGGCAAGGCAATTATGCTCTGGTAACTTCTAACTCAGGAGCCAGATACATGTAAGGTACCTGTGTGATAAAAACAAACAAAACCTCAAACCAGAAATTTTAGTTTAAGTTGGTCCTAGCTTATTAGTACCCATAAGTGCCCAGTAGTCAAAAATCATTTAGTTCATTCTAGCAAAGTTCAAAGGGACAGGAGGTCACTTAAAAATTACAGAGCACACAAAGAAATAAGATATGAATAAAGATGAAAAGAAATAGCCAAACAACCAAATAATCAGGATTAGGCCTGGGAAATCTTTTACTAGAATTACCAACATAGAAAATAAGAATATTTAGTATGTTTAAAGAAATAAAACTATTAAAAATAAACAATTTTTCAATTATTCACATCAGTGAATGAAAAAATTTTTCAATTTTTCACATCAGTGAAAAAACAAATAGGAAACTGGAAAATCTTTAAAAATTGCTTCCAGAAGGAGCCACGACATCAGGTGAATCCTTCATCAGGTGAATGGATAAAGAAGATGTGGTATATGTATACATTGGAATATTACTCAGTCATCAGAAAGGACAAGGACATTTGCTTCGATGTGGATGGAACTGTAGGGTATTAAATATTCCACATATAAGTGAAATAAGCCAATCAGAGAAAGACAATTATCATATGGTTTCACTCATATGTGGAATAAAGAAATAGTGAAAGGGACTATAAAGGAAGGACACTGAGGCGGGGAGGGGGAATCAGAGAGGAATCCAAACCATTAGAGACTCCTAACTCTGGGAAACAAACAGTTGCAGAAGGGGAGGTGGTGGGAAGTGGGGGTAAGTGACTGGGTGACAGGCATTAAGAAGGGCACTTGATGGGATGGATAAGCACTGGGTATTACACTATATGTTCACAAACTGAATTTAAATGATTTTTTTTAATTATGGTAGAGGGAGACAAATATATGCAAACCTTAAAGATGGTAATAAGTAATGGCACATGAAGGAAGAAGGCCCACATTCTAACATAGATAAAATTAGAAAAAAAAATTTTAAGAGATAATAGTGGAAATTTTCACAGAACTTATTAAAGACACCAACACATATTCAGGAGCCCCCACATAAAGCCCCAAGCAGGATTAATAGGAAGTATTCCAATCAGGCACTTAAAACTATAGAACACCAAAGAAAAAGCATCATAAAGCAGGACAGAAAGAAAAGGCAGATTATCTGGAAAAGACTGAAGTTTAGATCAAGAGCCATCCTCTTAAAAACAGCAATGAAAGGCAGAAGAAGAAACAGTATTTTTGATGTACTAACATATCTAAAAACTGTCTATTTCATGCTCTAGGAAAACCATCCTTTAAAAGTAGAGGCAAAAATTAAATAAAATCTTAAAAAAAAAAAAAGGCAGGGGGTGAAGCATGCCTGGGTGGCTCAGTCAGTTAAGCATCCACCTTGGGCTCAGGACATGATCTCCAGGTTCTGAGATTGATCCCTGTGGCAAGCTCCCTGCTCTCTCTCTCTCTCTCTCTCTCTCGCCTCCTCCCTCTGTCCCTCCCTGCTCATTCTCATTCTCTCTCTCCTTCTCTCTCATATAAATAAATCTCTTCCCAAAAAAAGTAGAGGCAAAGAAAGTCCTTGTCTGACAAATAAAAGTTTCACCATCAAAAGATTTACACCAAAGGACCTAATGATAACCTGAATCAAAAGTAAAATCAGAGGCAAACCAATAAGACCCAAAAAGGAATAATTATGTGTATGTGCAAGCATGTATACATATACACTCATCTGTAGCTTAAGTCAATAGTAATAGCTAATTTGTGATATTTAAAAGAAAAAAATAAAATATCACACAAGGGCAGCCCAGGTGGATAAGCAGTTTAGCGCCACCTTCAGTCCAGGGTGTGATCCTGGAGTCCTGGGATCGAGTCCCACGTCAGGCTTCCTGCATGGAGCCTGCTTCTCCCTCTGCCTGTGTCTCTGCCTCTCTCTCTCTCTCTCTCTCTCTCATGAATAAATAAATAAAATCTTAAAAAAAAAAATCACACAAAACTAGCAAGCAAATTAACTGAGGATGATTGGTGCTAAAGTATTCTCAGGTTTAAAATAAGGGATATTATTTATTTTTGTCCCTTTCATGTATATGCATATTAAATTTCCTTACTGTGTACAAGTTAACTTTCTTTCCTTAGATCAGAAAAGGAATGTCTTCCAAATCAATAAGTAAGGAAAAAAAGTGAAATGAAAGATCAAAAATCTATCCAAAAGAATTTAAGGAAGAATACAGCAAAGGAACAAAGAGCAGAAGGTGGGTGTGGAAAGGAAGATGAATGTGGTAAAGTAGCATAAATTAACTGAAAATTCATAATGAAATGTCAGATGTAGGTTCCAATACTTTTTTACAGTGCCTAGGATAAAACTACCAGATGAAAACAAAGACTATCAGAATTTTTTTTAAAAAGCATATTTGCATGCTACTTACAATATGCCTAAAACATAAGAAAAAAATAAAGGTATGGAACAGAATGAATTCTGATGATATGTAAGTAGGTGCACACATCAACATACATAAATCTATGAAATACAACAGAGAGGAAAAAGTCCCAGAAGAATGCACGGAATATGCCACCAGTTACACAAAAAGATATAAAACCAAATAATACACCAATTAAGAAGACATATGTGGTGAAAACATAATGAAAAGAAAAAAAGATAAGCCCAAAATTCTAAACAGTGCAAACCACAGTATAGTGGAAGAAGGGGACACGGGATTTAGCAGGGGTGCATGGGAGCTTCAAAGTTATAAACAGTATTCCTACCTTAGCATCATTAGTAGGCAAGTGAGTTCTTGTTTCATTCTGATGCAAAGCCTTTTTTATATGTTTAACATTTTATAAAAAATAAGATTTTGAATTTGAATCAGTAACCTCAAATTATTGGTCTTGACTTTTTTCTACAGATCATATTGATTCCAATGAGTATGTTGATCTCATTGCTTGCCAGAACCTTTTCTATTTGTCTCTTCACACAAATGGTATGTGGCACAACATACGCCAATTCTAAAATTAAGCTCATCTACCAGCTTTGTGTTTAAGCCCAGAAATGCAGAAAAACTAGATTTCAAACATGACACTGATCAAATGGAATAATGACCCTCAATGTTCACTTGCCTTGCAGTAAACGTACATTTTACTGCACATTTTTTCTAAAGTCATTTTTTTGAAGTTAGTCATCAACTTTATCAAACCTAGTTACGAAGGCGCCTTAGAAATTTAACCAAAGGATGTTAGCCAGGAAACAGGTCTTGTAAACTTCAAAATGCACGTGTTAACCGTAACTTAAGGAAAAAAATGCCTAAGATCACAAAACACGGGACCTGATAGACTGGATTTTCTGAGAAAGAAATCGTGCCCTTGACAGCTGCATCAAAGTGAGAAAATGAAGATCCATTCTGTAACTAATTTGCTATACACATAGATGAATATGGACTCAAATGATTGATATCAATCATAATAATGTTAGTGTCTACTCTTTTATGTTTCCATCTCAAAGTGTTCCATAGCTCACACCTAATTGTCGCCTATGTCAAGATCCCCTAAAAGTTGTAATTGACAATTTGAAGAAGTTGGTCTTTTCTTGTGTTCCAAAAGTAAAGCAACTATGTCTTTTAGCTTAAAACTGTCACCAAGAATACTGAATAATCAATAAAACTTCAAAACAGAAGAACTTTGTGATCTTCAAATCAACTCTTCATGAAAGGTAACAAACAACATGGTATTTAATGCACTAGTTTCCATATAATTCACTGTCTAGATGGTAAAAGGTTGACATGGCCCATAACTGGCAGGCAGTGCTCTAAAAGTATTGTATATCTGGGTGGGGGTAGGGTGGAGGGAAGTTTCCTTCTTGTTCCTTCCTTTTTGAGTTAAATAAAACTCAATCCCAAACCAGCATTGGAGAATCATCATTCATTAGTTAACGTGTTTCTTTCTCAACTCTATTCACAGATGTTAAAGAATCTTAACTCTGATTTACTCAGTAATACCACAGATCTAAAAAGTTGACAAAAAGTCAAATTCTGTTTCTCTTGAAACTGAGTCACAAACTATACATTAAAAAAAAAGAAGAAAATATGAAAAACTGACTTTAGGATGCCAGGTGGCTCAGTCAGTTAAGCATCTACCTTAGGCTCAGGCCTTGATTCCAGGGTCCTGGGATCGAGTCCCACATCGGGCTCCCTGCTCAGTGGGGAGTCTGCTTCACCCTCTCCCTCTACCCTTCCCCTCTCTCATGCTCTCTCTCTCTCTCTTTCTCAGGCACTCTCTCTCTCTCAAAATAAATAAAATCTTAAACCACAAAAAGAAAAGAAAAACTGACTTTAACAGTAGCAGACACAAAACTAATAGCTAAGTCCCAAGATTTGAATGTAGGCATATCCAGGCAAGTCATTCCTCAAATTGTAGCAGCACACAGAGATATTCTTGGGTCTCTTCTCTATTTTCTCTCTACATCTTGCGCCACAATTTCAGAAAAGCTTTTCCAATGGTAAGATTTCCATTATTTTCAATAAAAAAGACCTTTACAGGAAACAACCACAGCTTGTGGATTCCTGATAATATATTCTAGAATTGGCCTTTCTTGGAAAAACAATTCCAAAAGTTTCTTTTTTTTTTAAATAAAGTTCAAGTTAAAAAACATAGCATTATTTTCCAGTAGTTTAAGGCAAAATCACACATAATTGTTTCCACTGGAATATACATGAATTCATATATAAAATACTTTTGTAGTTTTTCTTTTGCTACCATTTTCATCTAAGCAAATTACAAAGATAAAGGGAAGGGTCTACTTCTAATTAAATTAAAAAGCCACAAATAAATCCATTGCTCAGTGGCTGCCAGAAAAACTAAGACATGAGTGCATCTCCCCAATCAACCCCAAAACACCCTCTTCCTGCATTTAAACTTCTTAAGAACAGCACCTGGGCCTGCTTTGCTATTGACCCAAGCCCCACATCTAAGACAATGCTTAGTAAATATCAGGTGCTCAAAAATTATTTTTAAATAAATATATTAAACAGGTACAGAGTAAACTGGAAACCAGAGCTCTTCATATATGATTATACCTGTCAAATTCCCAATTCAACTTAGTCTGTAACAATAGCCAAGGGAAAACTGAAAGAGGCTAAAAATCAACCTCATGTTTCAATCAACAGAGGTCCTCTGAGTACTTTTTATGTGCTGTGCATTGTGCCTGGTAAATAAGACATAGGAGGTCCTTGGCCTCCTACCCACCAAACTTACAGTCTAAAGAATAGACTGGAAGTAGATGGAAAAACAAAGATTAAGTTGAAGTATACCAAAATATACTTTGTTCACTCTTCATACTCCTCAGTTAAATCTCACTCACTTTCATGTCTCAGCAGGTACGGATTTTGTTTTAAATAGTTGTACCATCAAGGATTTTTTCATACTGTCACCAAACTTCAGAAGTGTCCAGAAAAGTACTAATCAGAGAGGATATCAAAGAGATTCTATTATATATTATTAACTTCCATAGTCAGTCAGCTCTACCCCTAAGAATACACACACACCTAATACAGATATATAGTCTCATGCAAAAACAAGCATTCATTTATTATACAAAAGCAGCCAAATCTGATCTACCTTAGACCCTCGCGGCTCTGAAATCCTGATTTTATGACTGCTCAGACATTTCAAAACAACTTCTGCTTGAAGATTTTCAACAATATTTTGAGCTTAAAAGTCTAAAACCTGATTTACAGAGACACCTGTATTAGTGTTGCCAGATCCAGGACATCTAGTTAAATTTGGATTTCAGATAAACAACAAAAATTTTCAGCGTTAGTATGTCTGAAATTTAGACTTTACTCGACATCTTGTATTTTTATTTGCTAATTTTGGCAATACTAATCTATATGCTCCTAAATTATATCATTTCCAATAAAGGAAAAGTTAATTAATGGTATTTCTTTCTATGTCAAACAAAAAAACAGCAAGTATATTCACAATACCAAAATTTAGAGTGAAACTCAAAAATGTCAAATGGATTTGTGATCATGATTGTTCTCTTTTTAAAAAATAGATTTTAGGGATCCCTGGGTGGCGCAGCGGTTTGGCGCCTGCCTTTGGCCCAGGGCGCAATCCTGGAGACCCGGGATCGAATCCCACATCGGGCTCCCGGTGCATGGAGCCTGCTTCTCCCTCTGCCTGTGTCTCTGCCTCTCTCTCTCTCTCTCTCTCTGTGTGTGTGTGACTATCATAAATAAATAAAACTTAAAAAAATAAAAAAATAAAATAAAAATAAAAAGTTACACATCCTGTTTTAAAAAAAAAAAATAGATTTTAGAGAAAGAACAAAGTAGGGGGAGGTAGAAGGAGAAAAAGAATCTCAAGCAGACTACTTATTAAGCATGGAGCTCAAAGTGGGGCTTGATCTCATGACCCATGAGATCTTGACCTGAACTGAAATTATAGGTCAGACACTAGGTGCCCCAGTTTTTTAAAACTATAAGAAAAAAATAATAAGTTTTTGTTTTGAAGTCCACAGGCTATGTATCACTCGGTAATAAAAACAAAAATTACTATTGACACTATATTTCATCATGCATATAAATATTACATATTCACTTTTTACCTTGAGACCTCATTGAGGTATACCACCTATTTACAGGTGCCATGAAGAAAGAATTAAATAAAAAGAACAGATTAAGGACATCTGTTTAATTTACTAATATGCCCTGATAATGTTCAGAGAGTTGAATTACCTCACAGGATTACTAGTCAAAGATACACGGAGGGATTCCAGGCATGTGACAAGTCTCTCATCTGCAGACCCCATTTTCAATTCATGGATGAATTCCTGAGGTGAGATCTGGCGCTTACTCTTAAAACTTCCCTGTAATTAAAAATAAATAAATAAATTTATCTTCATTAAAGTAATATCAATTACATTAATCTCACTTTTTATATTAGCATGTGCACACAACTACTCTGAGTATCATTTTGAGGGAATGATTTCCTTCTGCCCACAAATACAATCATCCATGATATTCACAAAAGATAAAAACATCAAAGGTTTGCAAATTAAAATGACTTCTTTAAATCCAAAATATCATGGAAAACAATGAGGTATTCATCATAGATATATCTGAAAATATGGTAATTTTAGGCACATGCAAAATAAAAATCAAAACCCAATAGAGGAACAGCCCTATTAAAGTTAATACTTCAAGCACCACAAAAAAACAACTAAGTCATTAATTGACTCAACTACCATTAAATGCTCAGTTCTAAGCGCAGTATACACAGGTATTATCAAAACCTAAGTCTAGAAAGAGAAATGCAAGCCAGGAAATAATGCTTTTCAGTGAAATCTAACTCCTCTAACACAGTACCCAAGGCACTCAGAGAAGGAAGCCCTAACTTGGTGGAGAGATGAGGGAAGCTTGAGTAACAGGTAGAAGGGCAGTCAGTTAAGCAGACCAAGAATTAGGAACTCCTTTCACTAAAACATGGCACATAGGTAAAACCACAAAGCAAACCGGAAGCACAACTAAAGACAGCGGCCAGAGCAAGCCTATCTAATTAGATGTTCCAGGGTGGTTTTGGAAGGACCACTCTGGCAGCAGTTTGAAATGCAGGCTGTAAGAGGTGGAGTTGGCTCATTATTCAACATTTAGTGCCTACTAAGTGCCAGACACTGTTCTAAGTGTTACAAACACAGAGAACAGTGAACAGGAGGCAGAAATCCCTAGATGCATGGAGCTGTCTTCTCCATGGAGAAGAAAAAAGCCAGGCAGACAATAAATGAAAAAAGCAGTTAAAGTGGTTGCTTTGTAGCTAGTAAAAAGTGCTACAGAAAAACATAAAAGCAGGGAAGAGGAATAAGGATGAATTTCAGATAGGGTGGTCACAGAAGAATCTGAAGGCCTCAAACTTGAGTATTAGAATAAAGATCTGAACGAGAGAAAAGTGACCATACTGATAACTGAAAAGTTATGATGGAAGGGACTGTATCCTCACAGGCCACCAAAAGAACTTTGATTTTTGCTGTCAGATTAGAAGCATCAGAAGCAGGAAACCTGTTAAGAAGACACAAAGATGGTCCAGATGGAAAACGATGAGCATGATGAACAAACAATAAAGTCCAGAACTGTATCTATTTACATTACAGACTATACAACCAAGACTATTTACATTACAGACTATACAACTGTATCCATTTACATTACAGACTATACTATGTTCAAAAGTAGGTTAGTAGGGATGGCAGGAAATCAGATGCACTTTTTTTTCATTCCTTTATTATTAATTTGCCATAATATTGTTCAGGGAAACATTCTCAATAATGCAAAACAAGTTAGCACTGGAAAAACTGATGGTTTTCATCAAAAGCAAAGTGGTAATTTACTAAAAAGGGGGGGAGAGGAAGAAAAAAATTTACAAGCAAAATTCAGAATAAAAAAAGTAAAGTGGAAAAGGGAAATGAAATGAAAATAAACACTATTTCTAAAAAATTCAGTGACTATGTTATGTATCTTAAAGAGAATACATTCAACTTTTACTGACATAGCATTACTTTTTTTCTGCTTTAAATTACTCAGAACTGGCTGTTCAACACAGAAAATCTGGAAAACTGAAAAGCAACCGAGGGGAAAAAAGTGCCTCAAAATGACTACTAATTTGATATTTCTCCTTGAAGTGTTTTTTTCTCATATGAGAATATGTACATTATATTCCGTATACAGTCATAAACACATGTACTTTACTTTCAAAAATCTTTTATCATGCATATTATTTGGTAAGCTACTTTTTAGTCATGTTTCATGAACATATCCCAGTACCTTAAATGATTTTTTTTTCTCCCTACAGACTATTAACACATATTATTATTTACCTAATTTAGCCTGTATCATTGGGCATGTAGGTGGCAAGTTTCCTGTGCATATCATCAGGCCAATATTTTTATCCAAATATATAACAAAAGAAGTTAAACCAAATGTTCTTTTTGTTGTACTCTCTAGGTTTATCATTGAAATAATTATGATGAGCATTTGGGGGGGGGGGTGCTTAAGGGAATCAAAATAAATAGAAACTGAAAATATCAGCTGGTTCCCTTCAACAATAAATGGGTAAGCCCATATAGTCAATACTTATAAAATCTAAGAATAAAAAGCAACAAATGCATTTATATAAAAGTAAAATTTAAGAAAAGCAGTCAACTGCCCCACCACTTAACCTCTTTCAGAGGCAATCATTTTAATACCCTTAACTATTTCTTCTGATAGCTACTTAATTATATCTAAATAATGTGTTTATTCTGATCTTTTTTAACTTATAAATTTTCAATATTACCTTTGACTATTACGAAAGGTAAGGATTTAGTTATCTTAAAACACTGGAATTTGTACTCTTCCAACCATCTGACTATAGTTATAGGTAAACTCAATGGAATCAAAAGATGTCAATTCCATGAAATGAAAGCTGAATCCATGCTCTAGGAGATACAGATTTTTGGATAACTGAACTTAATAATTCTTTGTTTCATGACACAAAATAGAATATCATACACCCCCATTCATAAAGTCTTCCAGCTACTCTATTCCCATGTTGGTCAAACCAACACATTGATCACCCTAAAAGTGGGAACACGGGAAGCATGTTCCCATTCCTATTCATTATTGTACTGGAGGTACTAGCTAGTGTGGTAAGGCACCAACAATAGAAATTAGAAAAGAAGGAGGAAAACTATTTGTAAATGAAATTATCTACATGAATTTAGTGAGATCATAGAATAAAAGCTCAACCTCTATAAAAATGTTTTCATTTCCAAATATTACTCACAGTCAGGAAATAAAATTTTACAATTTAACATTTTCGTAAAAAATATCAAAAGAGCCCCCACAAAGTAATTAGGAAAATGTTTAATAAAACAAGAGAAATACCTATATTCTGAGGACTACAAAACATTGTGAAGAGGTATTAAAGATGGCCAAAATAAAGATGCCAGGTTCATGGGTCAGAAGACTCAATATTATGACATTGCTAAGAAATACATTTTCTGAATAATCTATATATTCCATATAATCATCATCAAAATCCTAGCAAGTTTTGCCAAGATTGAGACGCAGTTTCTAAAATTTATGCAGAAAATAATAAAATATATATAAAAATGCAGGAAACCTGACATAGAACAATTTAAAAGAATAAAGTTGGGGGATGTTACCTAATTTCAAGATTTACTATAAAGCTACTGTAATCAAGTTAAAATAGTATAAGCATCAATAGAAGATAGTCCAGAAATACACCTGCACATATGTAGTCAATGATTTCCAACAAAAGTATTAATGTAATTCATTGGAGTAAGAACACCCTCCTCAGCAAATGGTGTTAGAACAACTGGACCTCCAAAAGAGAAAAAGTGAACCTAGACCTTATACCTAAATGTACAAGCTAAGAATTTAATATCTACAAGAAAACATAGACGAAAATCTTCTTGCTACCTTCAGGAAGGCAAAGATTTCTTAGGACAAAAGGCACTAACTAAAATTGATAAATTAGACTTCATCAAAATTTAAACCTTCCATTTTGCAAACAACTCTTAACAAAAGCTTCATTAAGACAATGTAGAGTAAGCCACGACTAGGTGAAAATGTCTGCAATACAAGCTAAGAAGTGTGCAGTCTGGTCTGAGACTTTACCCAACATAACATAACAAGCCACATAAGCCTGTTACTGATTGGTGAGTGCTGGCAGAAAACAGAGGAGTCCTCAGTTAGAAATTATTATGCCTCTACTGGTTCCCCAACCCACCAAGTCCCACAGGGATGTCACAGGCCTCCCTGATTGATGCTTGCACATGCAGTGCATTGAATTATAGAACACTCAGCTTGGGGGACTCACCAATTTTATGCTGAATAATTGGTAACAAGTCTGCTCATTGTGTACAGGGAGACCTAATCACTTCTCAAAGCAGCTTACTGCAAGCACAACATTGAGAAATGGTTGAGTAAAGAGCGCTCAGGCCTTTGCATTCTTGGCGTAGCCAGAATAAATATACATGGATATTCAAGGCCTATGGCAGACAGCCTCTCCCAACAATAAATGTATCTCAGAAAGATCTATATTAAGAACACTTAATGGGTAGCCCAGGTTGCTCAGTGGTTAGCGCCGCCTTCAGCTCAGGGCATGATCCTGAAGACCCAGGATCGAATCCCACGTCAGGCTCCCTGCATGGAGCCTGCTTCTCCCTCTGCCTCTGTCTGTGCCTCTTTCTGTGTCTCTCATGAATAAATAAATAAAAATCTTTAAAAAAAAAAAAAAAGGAACACTTAATGAAGTCCTACAACTCAGTAGTAACAAGACAAACAGCCCAAATAAAAAATGATCAAACGACTTAACCAAAGAAGATATATGAAAAACCAATAATCACATGATGTTCAAGATCATCTGTCACCAAGGAAATGCGGCTTAAAACCAAAACAAAACACAACCCACCCACCACAAATGCGGTATCACTACACATCCCCTAGAATGGGGTGGATGTGAAGTACCTAAAACTCACCTATACTACTGGTGGAAATGTAAAAATGGTATCACCATTTTGGCAAAAAGTTTGGCAGTTTCTTTTAAATATACACAGAGCAGAAGACTCAGCAATTGAACAGCTAAACATAAAGCAGGAGGAAAAACAAAACAAAACAACATTCATACAATGTTCTGAGCAGCTTTTTTCCTAAGAATAAAAGACTGGGAACAACCCAAGCCTTTGTCAAGTTGTGGTATATCTATAAACTAAGTCAAGCAAGAAATACAATGTAATGTATGGTTGAACTCATAAGAAAGACCAAGACCAACCTGTCCATCTTTGGACCAGCAACACTCTCTGGTACAAGACATAGAAGTAAATCTGTAAACAGTTTTTGTTGTGTTTGGATGGAAGATGGGATTAAAGACAGACAACGTTTTAAATGGAGCAGTAAGTAGGTTTTACCAACCAACACTGGGAAAGACAATAATCTCACTGGCTAAAAATAATTATTTCAGCCATAGTTAAGTATTTCCAGCTTGAACAACTTATTATCTAAAAACTTCTGCATTTTCACCCGAGATTCCTTCCTCGTAACACACACCCCTCTCACTCAAACCCTCACCAACACTACCACACGCATCCCGATACAGGCCTACTCCTACATATCAGATCTGGGCTGAGATTAACTTCCTGGGATAGGCCTTAGTGAGCCATAAAAGTTGAGTCCCCCATCTATGGATTCCTTGTTCTTTATGTTCACCACTCGGTATTAAAATTATTTTAACTACCCCTTACTACTTAAAGGATATTGAGCACCCATTCTTTCCTGACATTGTTTACATGATGTATATAATGGGGGTGAAGTCGAAGTCAAAGATGACTCCTATCTAGGTTTTTGGCCTAAGCTAAAATGTGATGCTATCTGCTCAAACGGGGAAGATGAAAGAAGCAAAGTAAGTGGTAGGGGAAGTAGCTATTTGAGAGTCCCAAGTCTGAGTAAATGACATTTTCCTAAGAAAATAACATTTGAGGGGTGGCTGGTTGGTTAAGCATCTGACTCTTGATGTTGGCTCAGGTCATGTTCTCAGGGTCATGAGATCTAGCCCCGTGTCGGGCTCTGCACTAAGCGGAGACTTGGCTGGAAATTCTCTCTCCCTCTTCGCCTCTCCCCACTCATGCACTCTCTCCCCCTCAAATAAATCAAGAAAGGGAGGGAGGAGAAAAGAGAGAGAGAAAGGAAGAAGGGAGAGGGGAGAAGGGTTGGAGGGAGGAAAGAAAATAGCATTTGACAAAGACCATAATGAAGAGGAGGAGGAGATGTGAGAAAAGCAGAAAAGAACAGGGGAGATTCAAAGGCAACAAAAAGACACCTCAAGATGCCAAGGAACATGACACAGAGTTGTAGAGGACAAGTGGAGACACAATAAGCTGGTGCCTGGTCCTGGGGACCGGGGACAACAAACTGCAGCCTGAATGCCAAATGTTTTTGTAGGACTCTTGAGCTAAGAGTGTTACTTACATTTTTAAAAACTTGTAAACAGGAAGAGGAGGAAGAGGAAACACTGGCACCAGGACAAGTAAGTAAAACCCTGGGTGACTTACAAAGCCTGAAATGTTGACTGTCAGGCCATTTCAGACAGAAGTTTGCTGGTCCCTGATGGGGTCTTACAAACCACAGGTGAGGGCTTTGGGTTTTTTTTCCTGAGTGAATGGAATACTCCTGGCAGAGACCTAGCAGATAATTTTTTAGATCTATTAAAATCAAACACTTTTAAAAGATTATCCTAGCTATTGTGTGGCAACAGACTGTAAGTAGCAAAACCTGAAACAACCAATCAAAAGGCTTGAGTAGGGCAGCCCTGGTGGCTCAGCGGTTTGGTGCCACCTTCAGCCCGAGGTGTGATCCTGGGGACGCGGGATCAAGTCCCATGTCGGCCTCTCGCGCGGAGCCTGCTTCTTCCTTTGCCTGTGTCTCTGCCTCTCTCTCTGTGTCTCTCATGAATAAATAAATAAGATCTTTAAAAAAAAAATAAAAAAGGCTTGCATACTGTCTGGTCAGGAGCTGACAGGAGCCTGGTACAAGGAGCCAGTGATGGAAGGCATGAGATCAGCTCAATATGAAGTTAAGTCACACAAGAGGTGCTGATAATTTGGAAGTAAGGTGTGAAAGAACTTAAATTCAAAGATGTTTTCGGTCTTAACAACTAAGTGAGCAGTGCTGCCATCTACTGATCATTGAGATCTGGTCAACAGTGGTAGGAGAGGTGGACTGGGGATTAAGCCTGGTCAGAAGGTCCAGGGGAATGCAAGAAGAATGGACAACTCCTTGAGGAGATTTCCCATAAAGGAGAGCAAAGAACTGGGGCAGCAGCTGGAGGGGAACCTATAGCACAATTTGGGGAGGAGGGAGTATTGCTGGAACCACACTATGTTTGCGTGCTGATGGGAATGACCAAGCAGGGGAGAAACTGACAATGCATAAGATAGGTACAGATGCAGGAAAACAAACAAGGAAACAAAAAAAACTCTTAAGCCGATGACACAGGATGTGACATACAAAGAAGGCAGCTGATTTTAAACAGTCACTGATAAAGTATATCACTGTAAGAAGAGCAAAAGCAGAGTCAAAGGGAAAAGGTTCAGGTAGACAGGCAGATGTGGTGATGAGGAAGAGAGGTGTGAAAGTTTGACCACATCGCAGAGTGGAAGTATAAGAAAAGGTATGAAATCTTTTTCAGAAAGTCACGAAGTGTACTGGCAAGACCCATGTGGTAGGGTATGTGTTACGGACTCACCTGTTGACTGCAGTCACTCAGGAAACACTAGTGTGGCTACACGCTTCCCCCAGATGCAGTCTGTGTGGGGGTGCAAAGGCCAAAGAGGTAGGAAGTTTATTTAGTTCAATCTAGGACAGAGTTTATAAGGACAGAGAGGCAAACAAACAGATTGTTACTCAAGGTAACAACGGAGTATGTGTCCATAAGGTCCACAAGGGAAGGAAGGTGTGGCGGCTGGATGGCGATGGACACAAGTAGTGGAGTCAATGGATCAGCAGTTCTAGAAGGGTTATGGAATTCTCACAGTGGGAAGAGGAAGTAAGCAGAAATGGATAATGCTCAGGAAGGTTTGTAAGCCGTATTTATGGGTGCTGTTTTAACCCAAGGCAATGAGTGGTTGAGATTGGTTAGAAAAATAAAGATTGGTGGATCAGAGAAAGTCCAGAAAATGAGAGGATGGAACGCTGGATGGAGGACAACATCGGTAAGGATGAGGGCAGCGGTAGCAGCAGGAAGAAGAGCAAAGGCTAGGGTGCCCTCTGAGCAAGAAGGGAGCTATGGATAAGGAGTCCGTCCGTACCTGCTAGCACCCGTGTGTGAAGCCTTGTCCCCTGAAATGCATCTACCAGGACAGTGTCTCTGCTGCAGCCTCATTCATGACTCTGCCTCGTAAAATTCCTGGCATTCAATGAATGAATGAGGTTATAATAAAATCAAAGGGATACATAGACTAAGGATTAAAACCAGAAAGGAGAGGAAGTTAAGTTAACCAGGAAAAATTTCTGAAAGAACGAATACTTCCTCAGAAAGGAAGACCTCAAATTGAAGATATAGGAAATAGAGCAGATAATTGGGTGATCAGCTTTCAGCAAGACTTCCCCTTTCACTAGAGTACTATCAACATAAAGGTACACGAAACTGTGGAGAGAAATAGGATACGTGAATAATCAAAAATATTCCTTTTAAGCGCAGCTCTTCTTGTGTTTCTTTCATTTTACAGAACTTCAAAGGAAGCAGGAAGTAGGGGGAGAGAGGAAGGACACTCACGTCTGCCTATCTCTGATTCCATTAGCCATGAAGATGAAAATACTTAGAAAGCTTTATCCCCTGTGGTATCAAAACACATTAGTGAGATAAGAATGTCTGCCTGACATCACAAAAATTAGAAGGATATTTATCCAACATAATTTTTAAATCTTTTTTTAATCCCTTAGTAAATTTTATTCTGAAATACCAAATGCAGGATAGAAAGAAATGTATATAACATTCCCCTTGTCAGATTCATTATTTAAATGTATTCTAAGGTACAACAATAAGGTATAAAAAGTAATACATACTTTCACCACTTATTTCCTTCACCATTTCTGTATTTCTGAAACCAAATATTCTTTCTTTTGCTATATACTATTAAAGGTAATGGTAGTCATTTCATCTGTACCTGTGTCCATGCCTGCATTTCATCTCAGTGCCGGTGTCAGATCTTTTCAGTATGTTTCTCCATTATTCTATCTCATTTACTTGTTTGCAGATTTTGAAATACCATTTCTATGATAAATTAAAAATACATCCCATTCCCAGTTACCAGTAGAAAGTATTAAGGAACTTTCTCTCATTTATCAAATAATTGAATGATTTCTATACAAATATGGAGATCTACCCTTTAACAGTGATTTAATTTTAAAAATAGTGAAACGAGGGGATCCCTGGGTGGCTCAGCGGTTAAGCACACCTGCCTTTGGCCCCAGGCGCGATCCTGGAGTCCTGGGATCGAGTCCCATGTCGGGCTCCCGGCATGGAGCCTGCTTCTCCCTCCTCCTGTGTCTCTGCCTCTCTCTCTCTCTCTCTCTCTCTCTCTCTCTCTCTCTCATGTCTATCATAAATAAATAAATCTTTAAAAAGAAAAAATAAAATAAAAATAAAAATATAAAATGAGCTATCTCTAAAAGTCTGCATGTTCTACAGACTTTTAGAGGAAGAGGACACCCTCTAAGGCGTATGTGCGTGAGGACAATGACTGTTAGTCCCTAGTAGAATGCCTAACATATGACAGAAGTTTACCTACACTATCTGAGATGTCACAGAAGTTAGAAATTACATTCTTACATACAACTCCAATCATTATAAACAAGTACTAAACTCATTAAATCATACCTTATTCCTCCTGGAATGTAGCCTGCACCCAAATTCCCCATACTACATCCCCAACAACAGAGAATGGTTGCTTATACCTAAACGCACAAAGAAAACTCGGCATGTTTTAACAGGATCCAAAACATACAGCCTCTAGCAGGTAAAAACTTAGCATTTTGGGGAGGACTACAAGAAACCACGGAAACCTTAACTGATTTTTATATGCAGTTACTAGACTCAAGATCCCTCTCCATGACATTCACTTTGTCATTTTTAGTGGACCGACAACAACAAAAAATTTCATCAATGTAAAACCAAAGGAGTGAAAAAGCCTAAGTTCTTATGGTGATGAGTTTGTGTGTACATGCACACATGGTCTTGTACGCCTATGTGTGCTTTTTTTTTTTAATATTTAATTTATTTGACAGAGAGAGAGCACAAGCAGGGGTAGCAGTAGAGGGAGAAGCAGACTCCCTGCTGAGCAGAGAGTCCAAGGTGGGGCTTGATCCCAGGATCCTGGAATCCTGAGCTGAGCCGAAAACAGATGCTTAACTGAGCCACCCAGGTGCCCCTGTATGACTGTTTCTGTCTGTCTGTCACTAACTCTAAGTCAACTGCCTCAGTTTCTCTTTAGCATTGTAACTCCTGTATTTTTGGCACCTAATTCAGGTGATGAGACTAGTGAAGACAAATAAGATAATATGAAACTTGCAGACTATTTAACGAAATAGTTTGCATTGATAATGACATATTTTAAGAAAACCGCAGAGTCAGCACTGTGCAAAACAAGGGTAAGCACAGTTGCTGCCAAGGGGGTAATTATAATCTAAATTACTATCATGTATATTGCTATTAAAATGCATTGCAACAATTTCCGTGCATTTTTCAAATGATTTCTAGCATCTCTAATGTCACTGATCAACAGAAACACTAAACTGCCATTGCTGTATGAATTACTTGTTTTCAGAACATTTACAACCCCAACAGATCTCCAGTACCAATAAAATCTGTTATTCAGAGATGATGTTATGCAAACTCATAGAATCTACAAGCAAGGAAAAGTAGCGCAAAAGGGGCGTTCACCACTACCACCACCAACAACAAAAAAGTCTAGCAAAGAGTTCCTTTTAGCAGTTATTTTTTTTCCGTAAATATTTAATGAGCACAATTATGTACCAAGAACTCTATCTATAATTTTGGAGGCTGCTTTTAGCATACATTAAAAATAGCATATGTTAAAGTTTAGAATTATCAAATACAGTTTACAAAGGAACATGATAAAAATGCAGAAAAACCTGCTGTTCTCCCCTTCAGTTTCTAAAATAGCTCTACAGGAGAAGGAAAAAAAAAAAAAACCAGATTGATCCAACACTAATTTTAGCCACTCAGAAATTAACTTGAAGTAATAAAAGAAATTCAACACATTACATCTCTCGTATTATCCATCAATACCTAACTAGCATCGACATCCCTGCTATTCATAGGAAAGCTTTAGCCCATTGCCTTCAATATGACACTTGAATTTTTAGACTATTTTGTATATTTAAGGAATGTTCTTTCAACTGCTGAATCCTACTATTATAAAACTTTCACCTCGTTACCATAACCAAAAGCGAGGTTTTTTTTTTTAAGTTTTTATTTATTTATTCATGATGGGGGCGGGGGGGAGGGCAGAGACACAGGCAGAGGGAGAAGCAGGCTCCATGCAGGGAGCCCAACATGGGACTGGATCCCAGGTCTCCAGGATCATACCCCAGGCTAAAGGCAGTGCCAAACTGCTGGGCCACTGGGTCTGCCCAACCGAGGTGTTCTTTCAGGTTTGTTTCATTGTTGTTTTGGTGGTGTTTTTTTTTTTTTTGTTTTGTTTTGTTTTGTTTTGTTTTTTGGAGAGAGAGGGAAGGCAAAGTATGGGGGGAGGTGCAGGCAGGCAGAGGAAGAGAATCCTAAACAGACTCCATGCCCAGTGCAGAGCTCAATCTCACAACCCTGAGACCATGACCCAAGTGAAAATCAAGAGTCTTAAGCTTAACCAACTGAGCCACCCAGGCACCCCTGTTCTTTTAGCTTTTAAACCTCAGAGGATGTACTGGGCTGTTTTTTTTTTTTTTTTAAGATTTTATTTATTTATTCATGAGAGACAGAGAGAGAGAGAGAGGCAGAGACCCAGGCAGAGGGAGAAGCAGGCTCCATGCAGGGAGCCTGACGTAGGACTCGATCCCGGGTCTCCAGGATCACACCCTGGGCTGAAGGCGGTGCTAAACTACTGAGCCACCTGAGCTGCCCAAAGGATGTACATTAACAGTTAACTGCTTCTATCCATAGCCAGAGAACAAAAAGCTGAATAAAATATGGTAAGCCACACACCGTGAACACACTGCATGAACTATAATATGCAGTTATAACAAAGAACAAGGATAGCTCTGAACTGTACAGCAGGATTTTCTTTTTTTTTAATATTGTATTTATTTATTCATGAGAGAGAGAGACAGAGAGAGAGAGAGGTGCAGAGACACAGGCAGAGGGAGAAGCAAGCTCCATGCAGGAGCCCGATGTGGGACTCGATCCTGGGACTCCAGGATCACGCCCTGGGCTGAAGGCAGGCGCTAAACCGCCGAGCCACCAAGGGATCCCCTACAGCAGGATTTTCATGATAAAGTTTGAAGTGGAAATATTAGCAGAGAATTTATTACCTGTGTTTATGAAGAGATATAGATATAATAAACATCTGCTTATGTTAAAAAAAAAAAAAGAGGCAGGAAGAAATAATCAGGAACATTCCTGAGACTGTATACCTTCAGGAAGTAAACAGGGGTATGGTAGGTAAGAGAGGAGTAGAACGCCTAAGAGAGAAGAGGGTAAGTGACAATGCTTTGAGTATACCCCTATAGAGTTCTGACATAATTTTTCATACATTCAGAAAGAAAAAAATATCAGATCAACGAAGATGGGAAGAAAATCCTAAAATGAGACGAATCCAAATAAGTGAACCTAATTATATTTCAACTAGATAATTATTTCAGAGAAATAAGCTAGAATGTAAAAATCTAAGGTAAAAGTATAAACTTGTAGTCTGATGGAAAGAGAGGTATTTGGATAGATATAGCTAAGGAAAAAAATAGATATAAGATGGGTATGTGTACACACATATACTATAGGTTTTCTATATATGGATTTACTTACGTTTAATATACATGTATGCAATTTCTAAATATGCACACATGCATATACTTGTGTCATACATATAAACACACACACACACACACACACACACACACACACTAGCTCTCTCTGAAAGGACCTAGAGATAAAGACCGCCCATTAGAAGACCTGATTTCTCAATAGCATTCTCCACTAAAAGAAACTCTTCCTTGGACAAAGGACTAATTCCAGGGCAGGGGCTAGGACACTACAGTATGATCTTGGGAGATTTCCCACAAGACAGTGAGAAGTGTTCAAAGAATGGTGGGGATATGCCAAAGGACAAAGGAACCAGCCTGAAAGGGTTTCTATTGGTTTCTACTGGGTGGAGGCTGGGATACACAGTGACTGCTCCAAGGGCAAGGGGTTTCCTTTGGGGCTGATGGGAAGGTGCTGGAACTAGACAGAGGCAGCACACCAAGATTGTAAAGATATTATATGTCAATGAACTGTACACTTACAAATCATTAAGACAATGAATTTCATATTATGTGGATTTTTCCACCAAAAAAAAAGTTTTACAAAACATTTATAGAACAGAAAAATTGTTGTCTTAGAAGTCAGAAGTTATCTGGAAGAGAAGGAGGAATAAGGACCAGGAGATATTCACTGGTTAACATCGTCCTATTGCTCCAGCTGGGTACTGGTTACACTAGTGTATTTATTCTGTATTCATTTATCCAGCAGTATACTACAGATGTATGAACTTTATTATATAAATTTTATTCAAAAGTATTTAAAAACTATATTCAAATTGACTAATTTTTATGCTTTATTCTATTTCTAAGGCTACACAGTTATATTCAAATTGAATTCCTTTCAAATCTTTGGGTTTTAAAGCATTCCATTTAAAATGTTTTACAATAAAAAAATAATAAAAAATAAAATAAAATGTTTTACATTAAATGTCATATTTTCTTGCTGAAAAATGAAACGAGGGACGCCTGGGTGGCTCAGCGTAGGGGCATCTGCCTTTGGCTCAGTGTGTAATCCTGGGATCCAGGATTGAGTCCCACATCGGGCTCCCTGTGAGGAGCCTGCTTCTCCGTCTGCCTATGTCTCTGCCTCTCTCTCTGTGTCTCTCACAAATAAATCAATCTTAAAAAAAAAAAAAAAGAAAGAAAGAAAGAAAGATGAAATTAAATGAAACAAGTTACACTGTATCAAATGAGGCCACTTTTTTCTATTTACCATCTTCAGTATACCTTTTAGAATTAGAATATGTGTAGTTCCATCTGAACAACAAATTGTACTTTAAAACAAAAACAAAACAAAAACGCAAAAAAGTTGGGAGGGAGGAGCTGATTAAATAAACATGGATGTTCTAATTTGCCAGCCTCTATTTGATGGTTCAGTGAAGGATAAAGATCTATTTGGCACATCTGAACAGAGAGAAAAAAAATGTGCTGATGCTCTTAGTCATTGGTTCATTATCTTCTTTATTGTGTTGATTATGTTTATGTAAGAAGAAAAACAACAAAACTTCATTGGGCATTTACCAAAAAAAGAAGGGGGAGAGAGGGAGGTAAGAAAACACCAGCTGTTTCAGTCTTCAAAATTAGGCGATTTGTTTTTCAGTCCCTCCAGGTAATTGCAATTATTTGCCTCCACAATTCTGAGTACTTTCAAGTGTCATTGTTGCATTTACAGTATAAGACTGTGTTTTTTTTCTTAATTTATAGAAGAAAACCAACTTCTTCATATACACATACTATCCTACAAATGTAATCTGTATGTTAGTAAAAAAAATAATATAGAACAGCACAAAATTAATATTTTTCAGATTGTTCTTAATTTAAGTAACATTATGTTATGTATTATGTGATGTTTGTCACAAAAAGTATATATTCCTCTTTACTTTGCAGTTTTTAATGCAAGTTTACAGATCAAAGGAGGGCCCCATAGTCTGCAGGGTTGTTTAGAGAGAAAGCAACATGAACTAACAAATTGATTCAAATGAAGAGAAGCAACTGAAGTCCAACAAAAAGGAGTTAATTGTTCATTTGTGTTCTTCCTTGTCAAAGTACATATACAGAAAAGCTAAAACTGTCCCAATTTCTATTTCCCAGAATCCCTGACATTATGTTCTAAGCAGATACTACATAAACACTTATTAAACAAAATCAGAGGATAAAAAAAGCTAATGTCCCTAAATTTACTCAACAACTATGCTCCTGCAAAGACCATCGAAAAATGCTAAGTTTAAAAACTTTAATAGTGCCATGGTAACAATTTTACAAGCTCATAATTTCTAGGATGTTCTGTAAAACCTAGCTATCTAACTAATAAGTCATTCAATAAACACAGTTAGAACAATGTATTGTGTGCCAACCATTATGGTCAATAATGGGACTCTCAGAACCAAGTAAGAGAAAATTCTGCCCCTGAGATAGTCATCATCGGGTGAGAAAGAGCACCTGAACAGTTACAAGGCTGGGGCGCCTGGACAGGAATCCATCCTTGGTGAGCAGGAGGAGAGAGGTCCCAACTGTCACCCAGGAAATCAAGGAAGGACTCTCAGTAAAAGGTAATTCAAGAACAGGGTGTTAAAACATGGGGAGCTGAAAGTAGAATTACACAGACAACATGGGCAAAATAAGGTGAAAGAGATATGGCATTTTAGGAACTAGATGGCTACATTACAGATGGTATAGGGAGTGAAAAGAATGAAGACACAAAATACGCAGGAACCACAACATGGAAGGTGCCTTTAGCCCACAGCTAACAGGAAGTCACTGCATAATTGGAAATCAAGTTACAGAAAAGCTGTGTGTCAGACACAGGGCAAGAGGAAGACAGAAACAGGGGCCTCTGAGGTTAGAGACACAAGGCCAGTTCAGGTGAAACTGGAAGAAAGATTATCTTCTCAGTTTTATTATAACCTTTAAGAAACAAAGAGAACAACTACAAAAAAAAAAAAAAAAAAAAAAAAAAAAAAAAAAAACACCATAAGAAAGAAGCTGCTGGAAAGTGTTACTAGAGTTGGGCACAAAAGTGTGTTTGCCTCACACAAGGAAACCTAACATGTTCCATCTCCAAGGTGCTTAAAAGACAAAAGAGGGAGAATGGGTTCTCCTGTTAACAGACACAAAGGAGCCTCTCTCTAACCATCCCACTCTTCTCGAAAATATTCAGTGCTCCAGTAGGGGAGGTAAAAAAATTTCCAAACCTACTTTTTCAGTCTCATATCCTACTGTTCTCTTTCAAAGGAACTTCACTCTGGACAAAATAAACAACTTCCAATGCAGAGAGGCACATCATGGTTTCTCACACATAAAATACATCTTTGCTGATGTAATTCCTACAGCCTTCCACATCCCTACCTCCAAATGGTTCAAATATTACCTGTCCATTCCTGCTAAATGCCACTCCCCATGGAAACTTTTTCTGTCACCTCTGCAGGAGATGATCTTAATCTCCAAATTCTCACTTTAAGGTTTATTTCTCCTATTGGGCATTAGTAACTTCTAGCTTGTTTTAGCAGTACATTTATATATTTTAGGACTCCTAAAAACTCCTTGGGAATAAGATAAATGTTGGGGTCATCTTTATATGAACTGCAAAATACTGGAGCTCAAAAACTAGTACAAAAAAATTTTTTTTAAATCCTATCCTGATCAAAACCATGTTAGGGCAGTTGGTTAAAACAACATAGTTAAACCCATTTCTTCAACAATATTTGCTGAGCATCTCTTAAATGCCAGCAATGACTCATACATTACAAATAATAAACAAAACCGGCAATAATCCCTATTAAGCTTTGGAAATGCACTCGGGATTTTTACCAATTTGTGGGGTAATTCTTTCCTTTCCAGGGTGGTTCAGTATCATTACTACTTAGACCAAGTTATTCAGTATATTTCTCTTCAAATACTTCCTAAAACTTTACATTATTCTATCTACCAAGCACTGTACCCTCATGAATCACATGAATAAATAAAGATATCTGTCCTAGTAGAGTCAAATCTCAAGCTCCATAGTTCTGTGGAAGAATCTGAACAAAAGCATTAACAGTAAAAAAGTAATACAAATTCCTTGTGTTCCCAGACCTTGTCTTACAATTTTATTATCCATTTGTTTCCTCCATTAAAATGTAGGCTACATTAAAGCAGGGGTACTGTCAGCTTTGTTCATCACAATATCCCTGCTGCCTTGAACAGTGCCTGGCACAAAATACTTGTTTACCTGGTGGGGGTGGGATGGGATGGGAAGGACAGATGGACACGTAGAATGAGATTAAACAATTCCACTCATCTATTTCTACTTATCTGATTGTGTAAGGACTTAATATAAAGATCATGACTCAGAGGCAACTGGGTGGCTTAGTGGTTGAGTGTCTGCCTTTGACTTGGGTCATGGTCCCAGGGTCCCAGGGTCCTGGGATCCCACAGGGAGCCTGCTTCTCCCTCTGCCTATGTCTCTGCCTCTTTCTGTGTGCCTCTCATGAATAAATAAATAAATCTTAAAAAAAAAAAAATCACGACTCAGAGGTCTGCCCTGTGTCAAGCTGTCAACATGTTTTTCATCTCTGGATTTGATCTTAAATTTCCAGAGTAGTTTATAAATAGGCTGTCATTAATGACTGTCATTAACTACTAAAATCACTGCTAACTCAAGAGGAGGGAAATGCCCATTCATCACAGCTTTAAGCAACAAAAAGAAATGCTCCATAAAGAACTGCACAAATTCAGGTATAAGGGTGGCATGACGGTGGGACTAAATAGCATTCCAAAAACCAAGGAGGAAATACATGGTCCTAGAGGCATTACTTAATCATCATTTCAAATGATGTATTCCAGAATGATAACTGAAGATCCTCTGCAGAAATTTACATATCCCCTAATAATTATTAAATATCAAAATAAAATTTAACACTTTTATAAAACATCATTATATATTGATATATAATGATATTATAAAGTATCATTTTGTATGTCCTACTTACTAATTCCTGATTTTAAAAAAATTAAATTACAACTCAACTCTGAAATGTATAATTTGTTTTCCAATTTTCAGTCACCATATCACAGGTCTTGATTCATAATTAAATAACAGTATATTGCTGGAAAGCCACTGCTCAGAAAAAAAATAACTTTTTGGTAACATTTGCCAATCTCTATAAATACTCCCCAATTGCCAGCTTCAAGCAAACAATGCAATAACACTGAATGTAAGACAAACCAGCTCTAGAACACCAATGAAAAGTACACTGTGCTAGACTAATTTGTGTAGGTCACATGCTATAGTCATAAATCAATCCTTCAATAACTTTGTGTGAATACACTATGCTCCAGATTGGGGTGGAGGCATGAGGACAACTATACAATCACTGTTTTAGGGTATATTACAGGTTTTGTGTAAACTAGAATGGCATAATGCCATATGTATTCCAAAACTCTTAAAAATCTAAGACAAATCTCTTACATCTTCAGTTGGCAACAGCTTATACTCCGTTTCAGTTGTTCAACCACCAATCCCATTTACCCCTATTCTTCTAATTAAAGACCAAGTTAACTTACATGTATCAACTGTCAGTGAACTTAAGGTCTTTCCTCAAGAGTTACATGCTTATTATATGTATATAATTGGTATTCCAAACTACATTTAAAATTTTTTTTTTCTTGAAGGTCCATTTCTCTCTCAATGTACATCTTTCCATTCATTTACTCAACCAGTATTTGTTAAAAGTAATATATATGGCCTGATTTTATATACACACACACAATGTTTAATAAGCATTATACATCTCTCTATTCAACCAATATTTATTAAATGCCATATATATATATATATATATACACAGCAGATCTCTTGTTGGGAGAAGGAAACACCAAAGTGATTAAGAAATCACCTCAAGTTTATTTCCTTCCCAGTCAATCTGCCATCTACAATTTATGCCCAAAGATTAGGGTTTTCTGTGTTTCTCAGTTACTTTACTTTGAGCAGATTTAAAATATGATATTCTGTAATCCCTTAATAGTCTTTTTTAATGTAACCAAACCTTTATTGCCCTTTTAATATGGTTTGCCTAATTTTTTTTAAAAGATTTATTTATTCATTCAGAGAGAGCGAGGGAGAGGCAGAGACACAGGCAGAGGGATAAGCAGGCCCCACGCAGGGAGCCCAATGTGGGACTGGATCCCAGGTCTCCAGGATCACACCCCAGGCTGCAGGCAGTGCTAAACTGCTGTGCCCCCAGGGCTGCCTGGTTTGCCTAATTTTTAAAACAACTTTATTCATGTATGTACATATATTTTTAAATATATAGATTAAATGTGATGCCTATAATTTATATAAATAAGTCAATCTAACAAAAATCCATAAAAGTGAATTTTTTCTTTGAACTAGCTACTATATCCTCTTCTTATTGTAAAGGAATTCATGTAAGAAAGTCTGGTATGTACTTTCTGTATTTTAATCCAGGAGCACATAATCCAAATATACACACACATAAACAATTATACAGTTAGAGAGTTTGCTTTTTTTAATGGCATCATCTTATATAATTCTCTGCATCTTTTCTAGTTTACACCACAGGGAAGTTTCTGAAATGATTCATTCCTTTTAATATTGGCAGACTATTCAAAGTTACAGATAACCTATCATCCCTTGTTTCCAGGTTTGTTTGTTTTTTAGGATTTTATTTGAGACAGAGAACATATGAGAGAGCACAAGTGGTAGAGAGGGAGAAGCAGGTTGCCCATTGAGCAAGGAAGCCCAATGCAGGGCTCAATCCCAGGACCCAGGCACCCATTTCCAGGTTTTTAACATAGTATTTTAACATAAATACTACCCAAGAAACAAATCTTTTTGTGCAATGTCCTCACCTATTGGTGTTTTTATTTCTATTCCATAGAATCCCAGGAGTGGAACCCTGAGTCAAAAGCATGTGTATTTTTTCTTTTTCATAGACATTTCAGATAGCTTTCTAAAAATGCCATGTATGAAGGTACTTTCCCCCACATTCCCACTAAAATAGTAAAATATTCAATGGAGGGGGTTGTTCCTGGGGAGCTCCGTCTGTCAATCGTCTGCCTTCGGCTCAGGTCATGATTCCAGGGTCCTGGGATTGAGCCCACATCCAGCTTACCCTGCTCAGCGGGGAGCCTGCTTCTCCCTCTCCCTCTGCTCCTCCCCTATCTCCTCTTCCTCCTCCTCCTCCTCCTCCTTCTCTCTCTCTCATAAATTTAAAAAAAAATTAATATGCAATGGGTATAAAGTCACTTTAGTTTGAATATCCACAATGACCTCTATTTGCATTTATTTAGATTTCTTCTTGAATGGTCTTTTCAGACCCTTAGCCCATTTTTCTATTGATTTCTTTTTCTAGGCAATTCATAAAAGCTTGTTCCAGAATATAGGTATTAATCTCTTGTTAAAACCATTAGAGGGGATCCCTGGGTGGCACAGTGGTTTGGCGCCTGCCTTTGGCCCAGGGTGCGATCCTGGAGACCCGGGATCGAATCCCACATCGGGCTCCTGGTGCATGGAGCCTGCTTCTCCCTCTGCCTGTGACTCTGCCTCTCTCTCTCTATCATAAATAAATAAATTTAAAAAAATTAAAAAAAAACATTAGAAAGGATACACACACACAAACGCCGGATTATTTGTCTTTTGCCTATGCTAAGTTTGTTAAACTGGTTTTAGCTTTAACAACTAATTATGCCTTTGTTTTCTTTTCCAGCTGCAAGGTTTCCATTTCCAAGTGGGCGGGAAGACACCAACATTGAGAGGTAAGGGAAGAAGGGTGACAAAGTCCTGGCATCAGACCCTCATTCTGCTTATTCATTCTCGTCCAGATAGAAGAGTCAATAAGTTGCCTCTCTTGCTCAAGTTAGCTCAAATTGGGCTTCTATCACTGAACTAGCACAGGTTTGACTAACACTGTGATGTACTCTCCCCTAATGAATTGCTACATTTGATACATGTAGGTATCAGAAAAAATTCAGTACTGTTTAAATTATTTCTCATTCTTACCACCCATGTCAGTGTTCCTAAGTCTCCACATGTTTATACAAAGAAAATATCACTACATGGTTTATGGAAAATGAAATCTAATTATTTCTTAATGCACAATAGCTAAAGCTCTTGAAATTTATGTATAATTGACAGTATTATTTAAATTACTCCTAAGAACCATGGTAATAATACACTTAAGAGTTTCCATTTGACAAATGCGTCGTTTTCTTAACATACAATTTCTCACAATTTTTATCCTTTAAAATGTTCTAAATTCTTATACCAGAAGTGAGATAAGCTTTACTTCCAGATACCAGGTTCAAAAGCTGTGGATATGATGGCTAATACTTAATTTTAGAAAGTACATATAATTTTACAGGTTTGTTCTCATTTTAAACCTACATTCCTAATGGCTTTAGTCCTACATAATTCTTTCTTTTTTTTCTTTAAATTTATTTATTTTAGACAAAGAGAGAAAGCACAAAGTAGTGGAAAGGGAGAGGAAGAGAATCTCAAGCAGACTCCCCTCTGGGCAATGAGCTGACACCAGGCTCGTGGCTCAATCTCACAACCCCGAGATCCCGACCTGAGCCAAAACCAAGAATCACACACACTTAACCAACTGAGCCACCCAGGTGCCCTTCTACCTTCTTAAAATTTAGACAAAGAGGAAAAAAATTAGACTACTAATAACCATTAGGTAACAACTACAAAAGAGAAAATTTATACCAACATTGTCCTGCCCCAAATAGTTGTACGAAGATCATCTCGCGCTGGGAGGAAAGAAGCCATCAGACAAGAAAGCTCACCACACAGGTAAGCAAAAGGATTCATGAAATAACTCTGTGAATCTGAGACAAAAATGAATCCATGAACCCCTCTCGAGAGTTCTATAAAGTTTTAATAAAGCCCACATTTGACTTACCCATTTACCTAGTAGTCAATGAGGCTACTTGCAACGTGAGCTTTAGAAATCACCCTTGTATGCAGCGACAGGGTCACTGAATCATCTGGTGCTGTCTGCAGCACCTACATAGTACAATCTGGAGAAAGCCTTCCAATGCCCTCCTCCCAACAACAGCCATACACAATTCCAGAAGCACCATTTCCCTTTAGCCGCAGACCTCATGTACCCCGAGAACACACACACACACACACACACACACACACAGTTATCACTCCACACTCAGTTATCCATACCCAATGGATGAAAATGAGAGGAAAATCAACCAGGCAATATTAACATCCTATGCTACACAGATTTTGCTCCCCAGACTTGTAGAACCATTCGTTTAACGTGAACCCTTCAGATCCATGTGTTGCTTCTTCCTCTGTATGATTTCCTAGGTATGTGTTCTAGCTTCTTACTTGATCTTCTAGTTCTGGTATCTGCTCCTCAGCCTAGTCTTAATCTCAGGGTCACTTGAATTGGTGTGATTTGCCCAATCAGGAATGTTCTGGCCTATTCAAAGTCAAAAGGAAGGGGATAATTAAGGTTCTAATTTATCAAGATCATCACCCTTTCCTGTGTATTCTACTTGTCTTCTATTAGGGACAGTGTTCCTCAGAGCTCTAGGCTTCTATAGCCTAGCCTCAGAGTGGACCACATGAGGATTAACCATGGCCCCTAAGACACACTAGTGCTTCTATCTGCAATTGGGGGGGGGGGGGGGGGGTAAGACTACATTTTTATAAAAAAAGATTCTTTCACTAAACAGAGTTTAGAAGTCATTATTCTTCATTAGTATTTTTATTCAAGTTCCATCCCTTTAATACCTGTTTAAAACCCATTAGCTCTTTCTGAAGCTCTTATCCCTATCTCTGCCCTATCTTGACACAGGACTTTGCCCCTCACCTCCCCTAAAAATAGCCAAACTAGGTAGTATTGACTCAATTTCCCTCTTCAATCAAGAAAATCAGTATTCCTCTAGCTTTACTCAATCTCCTGTCTGCTTCCTTATTTGTAAGACTGTCACACTAAATCATCAGTCTAATCCAAGCACCTCTTTTCCTCCAATGACTTTTTCCACAAATCCTTCAATCATACCCATCTTCAGGATCTGAAGACCATCTCCTTTGGTTCTGAATCCCGTCAGGCTACTATTTTTCTTTTCTATCACCACCACCAAAACTGACAAGCATGGTGTAATCTCACTATTCCCCCCTCCTGACTGCATCCACTTCTAAACCCTCAAGATTTGGTGAACTGCCCCATTGACCCTCTCCTAGAGTTTCTCTTACAAATGACCATCAAGGAACTCCTCATCTCTAGGCCTCATCTCAGGGCCCAGCCAGCAATCTCCCTGAAGCACAATTTTATTGTATTTTCCCACCTGAGCCCTCCTCTCCTAGACAATCCCATCTAATCCTTCTCTCCTGCCGTACATCCTATCTGAAAATGCAGCTGCAGCAGCTTCTCAAAATCCTCTATTTTGTTTCTCCGCTTCTACCCACTGAACAGAGGCTTTCACTGTGTCTCTACTATTCTTCTCTTCTTGCTAATTTAACTTTACCAGTAAGTTTGCAACCATGTCTTGACACCAATTAACCTGAGAACTAATCTTTGGCATGCCATAACCAATTTCATGAATTTCAGAGAAAAATCTGTACACCCCGTTGTTCTCTACAGCTAAACGGTCTGTCAGACTTCACTTTTATATACGTGAACATTAAATTTTTCCTTGCAACGGAGAATACTGGAAAACACTAGATGACAAATGCATTTTTATCAAAGAGTTCCTTACACTACCTCCTGCAAGTCAGTTACTAAGGGTCTCTCTCAAGCCTCAGAATAAAATCAGTTGGAACATTATCAGGACAGAAGAAATATCAGAAATAAGAAATATAAGAATAAGAAATATTAGAAATAAGACCAACACTTTAAAAATCACTAGAAAACACACCTATCGTCGGTATGTACTGCTAAATGCTTAACCTAACACATGCTGCACACCACACATGCAGTAACAATATGCAGACTTTTACTTACTCTCCACAACTACCTTGAAGTTGATACTCTCAACTTGCTTTGCAGGATCCAAAGAAAAGTAACCAAAAATGCTAGCCACCATTATTTCTTGCAAAGAAATTATGGTTTTTATTTTCTTCTTTTTGGGCTGTATGTTTTTTTTTCTACAATGATTATATATTACTTAATGAAAACATTAATTGCTTAGTGAAAACAGACATCAAGTTTTCAACTAAATGGCTGTGAAAGCAGGGTTTGTACATGAGTGACATTCTGGGTAAAAGCAGGAATCAAAGGACTGTCAGCAAGGGAAAATAACTTGAAGGTTATCAGATCTACTCTCCTAATTTCTAAGATGGGAGAAAAAATTAGTTTAGGTAATAATTTCTAAGGCCCAGAAAAATCATTAAATACTCCAAAAATAAATAAGACTTTCCATATATTTCAATACTATACACCTCTTTCATGAATCAAGTCTCCAGGTTATCTCTATTTTTCATTTAGCATGGTATTTACAGCAGGCAGCATTGCCACACATAGGTAAAATGCTTAATAAACGCGATTTGGCAATGATCACAAACTGAACATTTAATTTATTCAGAGATTTACCCAGATGTTTCCAAAACTTAAGGTCTGCAAATAAAAGTAATTATTAAATGAGTGCCAATTTACTACAAGAATATAAAATGAATCTGTGTGCTATTCCAAGTTACATTTAAAAGCTTTGCAAACAGCACACTATTAGCTCTGCTGATTTGTTTTTATTTTTGTAATTGAAATGTGGTCCATGTTATCAGGCCATCTGCACTGTGGCAAAATGACTTCATAAACAAGACAAAAATGGTGTTCCATTCGGAACAACATCAGATTTTGTTTCTGCTAAGAAAATACTCTAAAAAGATAATTTCTGGGACCAAGGCTGAAGACTTGGCTGAAGGAACCCACAGTAGGAGCATTCTGTTGCACTGCTTAGACAGCCAGCTGGGAGACTTAGGAAAGTCCAGGGACTCCCCCATTAGCTCCCCAAGACAGAGTATAATGCATTCTCAGCACAGTGCTGTGGGCAATAATCCTGCACTTGACCATTGCTTAGGGCTCATATATCCCACAGTGTTCCTCTTACTGTTACACATGTGGTCTCTCCTAAACCGTGAGTTCCTTGAAGTCACCTTGAAGGTTCCTAAAGACCTTGATCTGTTCACATTAGCTGTCCCAATTTTTTTATGCAGAGAATGGATGACTGTAGCCTAAAAAAAAATCAAGGGGCAGTTACGTAAGTTCACTGCTCACATCTAGCCACATCCAGAAGTGGGATCTAACTTGGTTGCCCTCCCTCTCTCCCTTCTAGCTCTTCACCCCTCATCATCCTCTTCATTTCCAGTCCCAAAAACCTATTTATCCTAAGAAACACACAATAACACCAAAAACTAAAAGTCATCAGTAGTCCTACTAGACTTTTTTAAATATATAAGGAAATTAAAGTCCTTGCCTCAGTTTCTCCAACCACAGCCTAAGATGACACTGAAAATGCTTTTGCAAGTTTGGGGAGAATCCACCAAGAGTCGTCTTTTCAATGGGTAGAGAACACACAGACCACTTACTCATTCACATATAAACGTATGTACTCAAGCACCAACTTCCTTTAAACACAGTCTGGTTGTACCATCCACATGCCCTTTTTTCTTTCTTATCAGCTAACTTGCCAAGTCATATCTAACGCACTCATCTTAATGGCTGTATTATCCACCACTACATGAATACACTGTAATTTTTTTTAAGATTTTATTTATTTATTCATGAGAGATACACAGAGAGAAGCAGACATAGACAGTGGGAGAAGCAGGCTCCCTGAAGCCTGATACAGGAGGACTCGATCCCAGGATTCCCGGACCACGACCCGAGCCAAAGGTAGATGCTCAACCACTGAGCCACCAAGGTGCCCCGAATATGCTGTAAATTCATCACTTTCCACTGGTGGGTATTCTGGTTAAGTTTCTTGGCATTTTACATAGTGCTGCAAGGACCCGCTTCATATATACATCTTTATACTTTCAACTCATTGTTATACAAATAGATTCAAAATAGTGGGGCTTGTTAGATCATTAGGGTATGGAAGTTTTTTATTTAAATAGATACTGACAAATTATATTCCAATAAGGCTGTGTTGCTACATATTTCTACTCCCTCACCAAATGATACTGTCAGCAATACTGTTTAGCTTTTCTTTTTTGACAGATGAAAAATGCTTTCCATACCTGTTTTAATTTACATACTGAGATTGAACATCTTTTCAAATGGCTATTCACCATTTATGTTTCTTCTTGGGTAAATTGCCTATTCATACTAAGTGAAATTTTTCCTATTGGGTTATTCATCTTTTTCCTAATGATTTGTGTACATTTCTTTACCCAGTAGTGATACGTAGCAAATATTTTACTCCATTTTTTTATTTCTTCTAAATTTTATATTTACTCCCTTTCTCTCCCCATCACCACCCATATAGAAGTTTTTAGTTGTTACATTAACAAACATACACAACCTTTTTCTTCATAATTTCTGAAATTTAACTTACTTAAAAATATCCACCTCAAAGGGTACCTGGGTGGCTCAGTCGGTTAAGTGTCTGCCTTTGGCTCAGATTATGATCCCAGGGTCCTGGCACCAGTCCCACATCTGGCTCCCTGCTCAGAGAGGAGTCTGCTTCTCCTCTCTGTGTGCTTGCTTTCTCAAATATTTTTTTTAAAAATTCACCTCAAGATTATCTTACTCAGAATATTCACATTTCATACCACTTATCTAACATAGTAAGGAAGACTGAGTTCTTTTTTTCCTTAAAAGGCAAGTATAGTATCACAAATTTCAATCTTAAAGTTCCTCCCTTTCCTCAGTGGGACCCTCACTCAGACTAAGAAATAGTGTTGAACAGAGCTGCAGATCTTCACTATTTTCCCAACTGATTCAACTCCATTATCCCTACTCCTTGGGTTGTCTCCATTATCTTCTTCATTCAGGGCTAAGGAGAGTAGGAAGGAAAGAGGTAAGATGCAGTAAACTGTTGTCATCAGGTACTGCAGTCATACCCCGGTGCCTCTGACCTCTGGTTGTAGCTGATAAGCATTCCAGGAGGCAGCATTTACATAAGTGGGTTACTCAGACACTAGTTTGCTGAGACTTCTAGGTATAGCCTACATAGACTCTGTTGGGGTCGTTGCAGGTAGTCTCCTCAGATAAAACTCTTAGGATACTCAAACCCACCTGCCTTCTGAGAGGTCCATATCTAGTCGATGTTTTGGTACAAGTCTAACTTGTCCAACAGTAGGTCAACTTTTTTTCTTTTAGCTTTGCCATCAGAGCAGCTCACACAGCCTTTTGCCTTTAGAGTCTACCATTTACAAATAGGGACAGTTTCCAATCCCCAGGTCCCCATATTGAAAGGGATACAGTCAACTTCTGAGAGGTTCTCTCAAAGAGGTTCTCTCATTTAGCTTTATTCCCTCACAAAGAATTGGAGATAATGCCATCGCACCCTGACACACTCTCTCCAAAGAAAGCCTATTAATCTTCCATTTTTTTAAGTATTTATGAACCTATTCTCATATAGCCTAGAACTGAATGAGAAGTTAACAGTAGCATGACTAATCTCACAATCTCTTCTCATGGCCACACTGGTCTAGCTCCTGTTATCTTCAGTCTCTGGACCCCTACCAAAACTCTGACAAAACAGAAAAAGTCACATTTAACATTTCTGCTATAGAAACTTCAGTTTTAGTGTTTTAATGCATTTTCAGGCTGTTTTGAAATCAAAACCACTTTAATACTTTAGCTGACTCCTTGGGTTGGTAGCATTTTTTTTTTTTAAATATCCTTCTTTATGTCTTAAATTTACTAAGTTTTCTGGAACAATGCATCCTTTGTGAAATTAAAAAAAAAAACTTAAAATTGCTGTTTTAAATACCTTTCTTTAGCGCATTCCCGTCATTCACATTCTTAACTTAGATTTTGTTATTAATTTTAAATAAGCATTATACAGAAGTAATTACTTCAAGCCATTCCATTCATTTATTCATTTTTTATTTATTATGCATTAAGATGGCATTTGAATTCTGATCATACCTTACAAGAAAAGCATTCCTTCTCCAGAACTTTTTAATGTAAAAAGTACTTAGAAATCATCTATCATTTTTCACCAAAGAACAAAGCACTATTAAGATGGTAAGAAATTCTTCCATATTGGTCATAGACCATCTCATTAAGTGATACTTTATCTTTTTAAGTTGTATCTTTGATTTTAATAATTTTAAATTTGAACATCTGAATAAATGAATGACACTTGCAATGTTACTTGATTACTAAACAAGTTGATCTTAGAATTTCTAATCACTTTAGTTATTGAAACACTCGATGTCCTACGAAAACTCTCAAGAATTCAGGGGGAAATAAAAATCATGAGCTACAGAACTTAAATGTGTATCAAGAAAAATAAAATAAAAACAACAGTCTGGTCACATTCTATTCTAAAAGAAATGAACCACAAGGGAGATGTATTTTGCCAACACTAAGACACCCCCAAAAACTAAGTTACAATTAACTTCAAAAACTGAAATTCAGAAAAATCAAAATTTATCAAATATGAGCCTATTAAAATGTGTCAAGAAATTACACATGTGCACCAAGCTCAAGTATGACCTCAAGATAAAAAGAATTTTGTTACCATAAAAAATATGACCTTAACAATTTCAGGGTACTCTAACCGGTATTCTAACATAGGAGAAAGTAGTCTGCATGGCTACCTGCAGACATGCCCAAAGACCCAAAATTTTGCAGAGTTCCACTGAGTCTTTCCAGGAAAGGGAGTACCAGGCACATTAACACAAATATCTAGTCTGTGCTGCATTGGGTGTTCCCTGCCTTCATGGAGCTTCTAGTCTATTACATTAATTCAGTGGATAAACTATATGAAGTAGGAAGACAGTTAAGGTAGGAAAAGCATATAATGCTATGGGTAGCACACCCTACTATCTTCATAGCACATCATTCAACAAACCAATAATTCGGTATCATTTGACTTCTTATGTAGACTAACCTACAAAGAGATGACAAAACAATTTTCCCCTTAATGGTATTTTTATTACAAATTATGAAAGTGGCATTTGCATTTTATACAGTCTTTTGTATAGCTTAGATCATATGCCTGGTTCACAAAATGCATACACTAAGTCTTACAATGTTGACAAACCAAGTTTGTGAGCCTTCAAGATCCATCACATGTGGGCAATCACAAATTCACAAAAATTCTTTTAAAGGGATCTATCTTGTCCAGGTGACACACGACCTCAATGTCATTTTTCTCCAAGTATAACAAATAAAGGCAGAGTGAGGACACATCATATCTTACTCAGGGCACTAACACAATAGGCATAAAAGGTGGCAAAGCACAGGTCACAACAACAAATTTAAACAAGTCTTCAAATGTGGCTAAGTAGAGAATGAGAGCTGGTTCATGGTACCTTCTTGTGGACAAGAAGGAAGTCAACATGAGCTTCAGAGAACTACAGTAGCTACTACAGGTTTATGCATGCTCCCAGAACATTCCTGAATGGATAAAATTGACAGAATTAGAAAAACTAAAATGGGTAATTTAAAATTAAGAAGACCTTTAAAATTGAGGGCAGGAGTATAATATTTAGAAGAAAACAGATAAAAAATTTAACATTTATCGTAAAAAGGCACCAAGTCCAGAAAATCTTATAGTTCTTAAAAACAGCAAGTCACCAAGTACTTTGTAGACTGTGTAAAAATATTTGAGAAGAAAGAGGGCCTATTTATCAGTTTACATCATCAATCTGGCATAGCTAAAAATGTGTTCATAACTAAACAAAAGAGAAACCAAACATTTGTGAAGGAGGCAAAATTCTCAAATGAAATCATTTCTATCTTATTATTGTCAATTCATAATCACACACTTGATATTTTTTTATTAAGATTTTATTCATGAGAGACACAGAAAGAGAGGCAGAGCCACAGGCAGAGGGAGGAGAAGCAGGCTCCAATGTGAGACTCGATTCTGGGAATCTGGGATCAGGCCCTGAGCCAAAGGCAGACCCTCAACCATTGAGCCACCCAGGTGTCCCAACACATTAGTTTTTACATAAAATGAATAGTATATTAAGTATCAGTACAGTAGACATGTTATTAATAAGCCAACATTCATTGGCATATATGATCATCTTATTTTTTTTTTAATTGATGGAGTAACTGACCAAGAATTTTCAGAGATAATCTAAAATATAGTAGTTAAGCCAGAAGCTTCTGCTATCCATCTAGATATACCATGGAAAAGGCCTGCATGAATGAAGCCAAGACATAGTAAAACAAAGCTAACAGATACAGAAAGACTGAGTCCCTAGGTCATTTGAGAACCTAGATCTAGGCCTGTCAGAAGCCAATAACACCCAATATACTGAACCTATATCTAGGCTCATCTGAAGCCAATAGCTTCTTGGATGCATGAGGCAATATGTTCCTGATTTGCTTTGAGTCCACTTGAGCAGAGACCATTATTTCTAACAGAGGGTAGAACAATTAAGTAGGGGAAAGATAGATAAAATATGGAAAAGTATATTTTTATGACCCCACTGGGGAGAGAAAGGGAAGGAAAAAAATCCACTGAAGTGTGACTTCCTTAAGGTACTGAATATAGATATCCAATATCAAGCTTTCTATTATGCTGTAACTTCCAGTGACAGGTACCCAAAGCATGCTGTAACCACACATAGTTACTCCTGTGAATTGAGTTTTCTGACTACCCAGAGTTTTTGTACCCCAAACTGTTTATTAGCTGTGATATCTCTTCTAGTTAATATAACCATACATGAGAATGAAAGAAGTTATTTCTGTGATAAATTACTTTAATGCTTAGAAAAGACAAGATTAGGATGAGTGCTTTAAAAAAAAAAACTTTTCAAATTAGATAGGGGGAAGATACCAGATAAGATCATATCGTTAAAAAAAAAAAATCAGACAAATCTAAGTTTGATCTTAAGACTGCTTTACAAGTATAAATTCTTGGTCAAACTAAAACTTACAAAGCACAAATGGTGCTTCATAGGTATGCCTTACACAGAACAAATCAAAGTAGGAGCAAACCCTACTCAAAGAAAGGGACTTGGCCCCATATCCAAAGACCAGCATGTGAATATGTATGTTCATTTTTTAGGTAGAAGCAAAAATAATTTTTATGCCGGTTTTATTAATTTAACTTTATTCCATTATGAATCCAACATAAGAATGCTTCAGCTGTATCATCCATTTACCCAGTGCCATTTTACACTTTAAACTTTGATGACTCAAACTTATGTAATCATTGCCCTACTTCCCGTCCTATAGGTTACAACACAAAAGCTCCTAAAATCTTATTATTTAGTAAGTTATGCCTTAGAGAGGGATAATGAATTTTCTCATATCACAAATAACAAAGTGGGATTCTGAACTCAAAAAAACATGGACTGCTAGGATGAGTAAAGTAAGCTTTTATAAAATATTGTAGAACACAAGTTTAATAATTCATACCTTCTGGAAAAGATAGAATGTAGTCTTTGTTCCTATTTCCAGTCATTAATATTACTATACTTCAAATAATATTTCAGCAATTTTCTTAGTATTTAAAAACAGTATCTAAATACAATTACCATTTTTGTAATTTATTTTACTACTGTATATATAATAAAGTCCTAATGTCCATAACATTTTACAATGTGTTACAGAAATTGATGAGTTTAATTACTTAATGTGCACGGATCAATTTGAAATAAATTGAAAATGAACACACCGTACACTCTACTTAATCTTGTTAGTCTTGTTTCAGAATTCACTGTCTAATTTGCAACCCAGTAGGCTGTATTTTAAAATAGAAGATTTCTTTTACATTTCAGCAGTTTAAAGCCAAAGCAACTACAGGAAGGTAGAGTTCTAGTAGTCACAAAGTGTGACCTCAAGGGGAAGGAAGATCCCTGGCTTTCATTCTCTAAGCCAAATCCCTTGGCTTGTTATACTTTTTTTTTTCCCCCTTAAAAATGAGTTGGAGATATCCTACATCTCTGTCTATAGAATAATTTTAAAATGAATCACAGGCACAAAAAGTTCACAAATGAAATAACAAAGGAAATAATCATTCAAAATCACTTCTGGCTGGTTAAGGATGGCACAGAACTATATACTTAAGAGGAGCGATACATTTTCATTAGTAATACACTTTCATAGTAATACAGTTATCTGCAAAAGGGGTCACACCGTACTTTTCACATCACCGAACCATTTTAAAATCCAAGGTGAAATAAACTCTCAGATGCCTATGAACTCCATTTACATGGAGTACATCACTGTAATTTTTAAAAATGCATTCATATTCAAATCTGAGAAACAGGATTCTGAGCTCATCAGGCCTGCTTAATTGCACCAACATCTGCAATCAATTTAAATTCTTTAAGATAGTCTTTCACAGTGCTTGAAGTGATTTCATGCTGCGATAGATTTAACACACTCACTAATTTATAGACACACACAAGCAGATGAGACCTATTTTTCCAGGGGTGGGGTAAAGTACTGAAGGGCAGTCTGAATTTTCCAACTATCAATGGGATATAAAACAGGATGCATTCTGCATAAGCTATTGAAATTATATGAGAAGATGATAGCACTGCATAAACATAATACAGAAATTAAAACTAAAACTAGTGTTTTATTTAAATCTATTTGTAGGTCATGGATCATTAAGAGGTTTGATGAAAGTTTATGGGTAGAATAAACAGCAAAACTCGGAGCTCTCAGGTAAGGTTACACAGAGAAATGGTATTCCTTACTAGATGACATTTTCCTGCCCTGAGTCAAGGAGGGTGTGGACAAGAAAGAAGAAATGTGGATAATCCAGAATTGTTCTGTAACCAAAGACATAAATTGGCATTGAGTCAAGAATATAAAACTCACAATCAGAAAACTAGAGGATTTGGACAGATGGCAGCAGCAGTACAGTTTTTGGAATTCACTGGGTTCCCACAGAAAATAACAACTAAAAGGCAAAACCAAAACCTTAACAATACCAAGCAACAACTTATCTCTGTGATCCTCAAAATACAAGCAGTAAGAGACAAACCACTAATGACTAAAAATCTACACAGTATCAATGTCTATGCAGGAAGAAACAGAGGAGGCAAGAAGGTGCCAGATGAACATGAAAACACCAGAAGCCCAAAAGAGGCCTGAAGTGGTCGTTAGAAAGCTCAGTAGGCTATTTTGAAGACAGTGGCTAAACTGGGTAGAGTCTGGTCCACTCCGCTTATGGGAGAGCACAAGTGGCAAAAAAAAAAAAAAAAAAAAAAGACCTAAGGAGACTGGAGCAGTCCTTGAACTCCCAGCACTGAGCTGCCCAACCTCCCCTGCAGGACAGCACCCCACTCTGACCAAGTACTGAGGATGAATCAAAATTGAACAGAACATTCCTACAGAAAATGAACAGTCACCACAAAAACAAAACTGCAGACCTGGCAAAGTAACTTACAACTTCAAAATGAGGTAAGAGACATTAAGACAATGTATAGGACATGGGGGTTGGGGGGAATCAAAACAGAATTCAAAAACCTCAGAAGTAAGGTCAGAGAACTGGGAGAAGGGGCGGGGAGAGGGGTGGCTGGTAACTAAAATAAGAAAATCACGTCAGAAGTAAAAACGAAACTAGAAGGAATGAATCAGAACAACAAAAATAAAGAAGATATAAAGAATTTGGGACAAAGCGGCAAATTGAAGATACACAAAAATCTAACCTAGAGATAACAGAATCCCTGAAGAAGAAACCAAAGCAGGACAACAGAACACTTTCATGAAATTTAAGAAAAACAATTTTTAAAGACTTAAAAAGTACATAATGAAAGTATACTGTTTATCATATAATCCCAACTCAGACATCTAGATAGCCAGTAATCTGTAAGGGATAAAAATAGTTACAAGCAGAACTTTTGACTGCAATACTGTCATGCCTTATGGCAGAAGAAAATGATATATTTCACATCCTAAGGAAAAAAAAATAGAAACACGTGAGCCGAAGATTTTATATCCAATAAAACTGACTAAATGATAGAAGGCACATACAGTTATCAATATGCAATACTCAGGAAATGCTGTTCCCAGGAGCCCTGCAGAGAATCTACTACAGAACTTCAGACAAACGTCTAGAGAAACACCAGCTTAAAGACTAGTGGTGAGCATTAAAATACAGTAACTTAGAAATAAAGAAGAAGCAGGGGCTAAATAGAAGGGAATTGCTCATAGAAGAAAAGGCTACGTAAGACTAGAAAAAACTATAAAATGTCACGTCTATATGCTCCATTCACACAGACATAGTACAACAGCAGCAGCAGGTAGAGACCCCATAGGCAAAAGAAAAAAGTCTGTTTAATATACCCAATGTTTTTCTTTTGCTATCTCTCCATGGAAGAGGCCTGGAAACAGTGATTAATCCACCAGCAATAAGCATCCTTACCCAGACTGTTACCATTTCCCACTGAAGGAAAAGATTAATTCTAGGCATAGTGTCAAAGAACCACCTCAATCATCATATCTTACACCAAGTAGGAATCAAACAACTCAAAACTTCTAAGGTCATGCCAAAAGAACTAGAAGCCAACTGGTCAAAGATGGGACAACAAAGCTTCACTAAGAATAGTAATTATAATGTATAAATTATGTTAATGATAATATCTTAATATTAAAAATAATTGGTTACCTTCAGAGGTTGATAGGAAACCAATTCAATATAGTGAAAACTGGCAAAAGAAAAGGATCAAGCAATTATCTTAAATTCCCGTATCATTAAGTCATTAGTATTTGCGAGGAAATGTCTCTTCAGAAGTGTATTCCAACTAAGAATGGGCAATGGGAAAAAGACAATCTCTTCAACAAATGGTGTTGGGAAAATTGGCTTATACCATACCCAAAGATAAATTGAAAATGGATTAAGGATCTAAATATAAGACATAACTATATGCCTATAGTTACTATAAAAATCCTAGAACAGAGCACAGGTAGTAATTTCTGACATAGGACATCACAACTTTTTTCTAGATAAAGGGTTAGTATTCAAAACACCTAGAGAACTTATACAACTCAACACCACAAAAATAAATAATCCAATTAAAAAATGGGAAGTCATAAACAGACACTTCTCCAAAGATGACATACAGATGGCCAACAGACACATAAGACGACACTCAACATCACTCATCATCACGGAGATGCAAATCAAAACTACAAGGAGCGATCACCTCACACCTGTCAGAATGGCTAAAAATCAAAAACACAAGAAACAAGTGTTGGAAAGGATGAAGAGGGACAGGAGCCTTCCTGCACTATTGGTGTAATGCACACTGGTGCAGTCATCATGGAAAACAGTATGAAGATTCCTCAAAAAGTTAAAAATGGAACTACTCTACCATCCAGTAATCACACTGCTGGGGATTTATCCAAAAAAAAAAAAAAAAACCACAAATTCAATGGGATACATGCACCCTTATGTTTATAGCAGCATTATTTACAACAGCCAAATTATGGAAACAGCCCAATTGTCCATAGATAGATGAATGGATAAAGAAGAGGTGATATACAATGTAATATTAATCAGCCTTGGAAAAGAATTACATCTTGCCGTTTGCAACAACATGGATGGAGCTAGAGAGTATAAAACTAAGCAAAACAAGTCAGAAAAAGAGAAATACCATGTAATTTTACTCATGTAGAATTTAAGAAACAAAACAAATGAGCAAAGGAAAAAAGTCAAATCAAGAAACAGACTCTTAACTAGAGAACTGACGGTTATTACACACCTACTGTAAATAAACTACAAATAAGTCTACTAAATGAGTATAATGAAGCCATTCTTTACAAAAACAATGCCAGAAAATGACTTAACTCACCGAGAGTGACAGATCAGCTTTCCCAAGTTTAAAAAAAAGATCTACCAAAAAGAAAAAAAAAAAAATCTAGCATAACAATGATATGCAAGAAATAGTCAAAACCTAAGGTTATCTAAATTTACTTTTGGACTATTTTTTCACATCTTAACGAATCGCAAGGATAGAATTCCCAGTTTACTTGGTCTATCCCTGGAAAGCTTTCTGATATTGAAAGGATTTGAAATAGTTTTGTATTACATTGAAGGTAAGAAGCTATACCAACCCTATTTTCTTCAAAGTAGGGGGAACCATTACATTGCACCAGTTAGGAAACTGGTAATAAGTCAGGGAGGCATGAAATTAGGAAATAATGCTTTTTGTGTATCAAAATGATTAACCTTTGAAGGATTTTTAAGTATGTAGAGAATGTATTCTATTTAGGAATAATTAAGGACTAAAAGGCTGTCTCTTAAGCCCAAACTAAAATAAGGAGGGTTTTAAGTTTACAACCCCCAACGAGGAAGAGAAATCAGTCCACTGAAGCTTTGAAACCAGGCATACTCTTTTCCTTCTCACTAATGCTGATCTATCAGGCATCTTTTCCCAAAGCAGACCAGATTCTTCCATCTGTTACAGTAGATGAAATCAGCAGAGGGGAAGGCCAAGTGGCCAAGCATCAGGATTTCTTAGTAACTATAGTATGCCACTTGAACACCCATTTTGACCTGATGCACATTCAAAGTAGTGAAACCCTAAGTGGCTTTATTAGTAAATACTCTCTATGTTTGCCTTTAGTCTTTTGTTGAACTCTTTCTTAGTCTTATGTTGAATTAATGTTACACTATAAGACTTCTAGTGATGAGGCTCATCTTGTGCAGCCTAGTAGTTTTCATCCTTGATTATATACTAGAATCACCAAGAGAGTTTCACAAAGTATGGATGCCTGAGTCCTACCTGCAGGAATCTTGACTTGTTAAATCCTGACTTGTCTAAGCCAAGGAGTTTTAAGTTCTCCAGAAGATTCTAATGGATAGAAGGTTGAGAGTCATTGTTCCTGTCTACTCTCTTTCCCCCTTGTTTCCTGAATTACCTCTCCCCTCCATCACTGAAAGGCAACTCTAGATACATAGCATTTTTTTTTTCATTTTCATATACTCTTTCAGAACTAGTTCTTCTTTCAAAAGGTTCATTCCATTGAGCTACTTGCTCATCACTTTCATATCCATCAAATCATCTGCCTCTTTTTTCTGGCACTTTCAAAGTTTTTACTACTTTTGCAGTTATGGGTCATGATAAGTTTAATTACATTCATAAAATCTAAAAAGCATGAGCAAATTATCTCAGACCAAGAAACAACTCAGTGAGCAGGATAAAAACAACCTCAGATGATCTCCAATGCCACAATTGGTATAAGCATCAGTGACCCCATAAGGTTCTAAAATACTAGGTTTTACCAGTAAATAACATTATTTCTATATCTGGTGAGTCTTTTTAAAAATTGCTTTAAAAAAAAATAAAATAAAATAAAAATTGCTTTAAGAGAAGATATCTTTAAGGTTTTCTAAGATTTTATTTACGTATTTGAGAGACAGAGAGAGCGGGAGAGAGAGCACACGCTTGCAAACATAAGCTAGGGGGAGGGGCAGAAGGAGAGGAATAAACAGATTTTCTGCTGAGCAGGGATCATGACCTGAGCCAAAGGCAGATGCCTGACCAACTGAGCCACCCAGGTGCCCCTAAGGTTTTTAAAGGATCAAAAAACATACAATTCTAATTTAAACCTAACATAATTTCTCATAAGAAAAAAAAAAAGATGACTGGTTTCTTCATTACCATCTCCTGCCTAAGCAAGAACACAGTGCAGTAAGAACAGAAGCATATTAACTGCCACTGGTGCTGCCCAGAAACAACTCATAACGAAGCTGGATGAATTTGAGCTGTTGGAAGATCATTTTAATTGTGTATAAATAAAACCTGTCCTATATGGGCAGAAATGGAAATTAAAGTGCCAGTTAGATTATTAAGAAATACTCCTAACAAGAAATTGGTTCATTGCCCTGGGGCTCTGATATTTCCTCCTAGTCAGCAAGCAAGACCTGGAGACAAAAAGGCAAAATATCGTAAGCAAGGGCATTGTTGATAAATAGGTAAACGTCTAATACGAAGGATCAGCCACAATTTTTTCCTAAGCTTTTATGTTACAAGTGTGCTTGAATCAAATCTCTAAACTGAAATGGAAGCCAAAAAAATAATCCGTTAACTTTAATTAGCAAGAATGTATAGAACTGTCTGATTCACCTAAGTTTCCAGTGGTTAAAATATAAACCTTTCAAGTAATAATGACCAAAAGTGAGAAAAAAAACAAAAAGAACTTATCTGTATCTGACAATGTTTTCCAAAATTAACATATGAAAATGAACACACACACCCCAAAACAAAGAGTCTGAAAGGTCTGAAAATGCCCTAATAATATAGTATTAACAAATCAGGGCTAAAAGAAATGAACTCTAGGGAAAAATACACAAATCTGAACGTCACTAGTATTTTTCTAAAACAATTCTTTTCTGATCAAAATATGCCTAGATGGAAGACACTGGACAAAACCATGACCTCCATACTTGAACTGCATACCATACTGGGCTAGAACAAGTAATACCAGGTAACACCTTTCAAAATACACTATACATACACGTGTACACATACACACATTCAAGAATCTATAATACCACATTTACAAACTCCATTTGGACTCGTTTTATCACATTGCATAAAATACTAATCTTAGTCTATGTGCCTTTTAAAGTTATGCTCTGTAATATCTGATATTTACTTCTTACTAAAAAAGTCTAAGCAAGAACTACAGAAATACTTAAGAGTAGAAGGAGTATAGTCAAACACTAAGCAGACTTTTCCAATACATGCCTCAGAGGAGTATTGCAGGCAGTTGTCTGCAGTCTCAGATGACTAAGAAAGAGAAAAGCTGAAAAAAACTCCAAGGAAGCTAGCAGACTTCCAGGAGCAAAAAGAGTAAGTCTGCTTCTTTCCCTGGGGGGGCAGGGGGGGGGGTGGCGGGGGACACAAAAGGAAAAAACTCAATATAAACAGGAAATAAAGGATAGATGTTCTAATTAAGAAGCTGAGAAATGTGAAATTAGGCCTTACTGGTTATCAGCTACCCCTAAAAAAAAAAAAAAAAAAAAAAGTCACCCTTTACTTGTAGCTGTGATACATCTTTCCTATGACATACAGATTGGGGTGGGCGGGGCGGTGGCGTGGGGACACGGAGAGTCAGGGAACAGGGAGCCTACAGAGATTTTGGATTCCAAGCTAACACATTCAGAAGGAACAAGAGGTATAAATTTTGGAGAAATTCTTAGAGCCTTTTATCCACATCTAATGATACACCCAAAGGACAAGACTACATGGCGACAGGTAGCAGTCCAGTTGTAATCTATATAGAAGTAAACTGATGGGGCAGTCTCACCATCTTGCATTTAAAAATAATTTGGGCAGAGGCGGGCAGTGAACTTGGAAGCACTGATAAGCAAAAGCTCACGTCCACAGAATGCAAAGCCTTATATTCATTCAGCCTCCTGTCTCCCTCTCACACCCTCTGAGCTGCTTTCTCCTTCCAGGGATTTGCTTTCACTTCCTAGGGTGCAGGTTTTGACTTCTCAGGACTCCTCTCCAGCTTTGTATTGCCACAGTTTATCCTGAAAAAGTTGAAAAATGAAATAGCACATAGAAGATTCTTTCTTCTCAACATATGGGAAAAGTATATTTTTCATTTTTGCAACTCCTTTGTGATGGGGGCAGGAGTGGGGGTTGCAGGAGGGAAGAATCCTTATGGATCTAAATCCTCTTCTCTACAGGTATCCTTTTAGCACATGTCTTCAGTTGTTTATAAGGTAATCTATGGCTTCCTGTGACTTTCACATTACCCAGACATCATATACCCAGAGTCGGTTCACCCTGAATACAACTCAAGCCCCCACCAGAAAACAAACACCAACATCAAACCCGGTGTCAGAGAATCACAGACATAGATACACCAACACCAAGGAAAGAAAAACTGGGTGAAGGCAGCAAGTCTATTAGGATTTATCTCAAAGCCTGGTTTGTCTCCTCCAAGCACTAGAGTCCTGACAACAAAATCATCATTTAACATTATCTGCAGGGGTGCTTTAAGAATTTTAAGGGGAAAAATAACTAAACCACAATAAAGAATGAGAACAACACTCAAAGTCAAGGTAAGCATGACTGAATACATTTATAAGGTATATTTTTATTAAATTATAGTTCCAGGTAGAAAGTAGGGGAAATTTTCACACAATTTGGGGCTTCAGAGCTCCTCTCTGCTTTATTTCAGAATTTTCTTCTTTTGTTCTTTGGGAACCAGAGATTCTCTTCCATTTGGACTGTCATGTTACATCCTAATTTCAAGGTCCTTACTACTTACTGCAGAATACTTACCATCCACCTAGTAATCAAATAAAAGTCTAGACCGTATTCATTCTTTTCTGAAAGAAGTTTTCTTTAATAAACTTGCTACTGAACATCTGAGGCAAGTCATCTACCAAGGAATGTCCGCTTGGCCTTGTAGTACCCACTCTCATGTAGCTGGAGTATACTTGACGAGGGAAGTACTTTCCAGAATGAATTAGAGATAGAGACCCTACATAGGCAAAAGGCTATCGGGAAAGTCCAGCCAGACACGCACAACAGCAAAGCAAAATCCCAGCCTCAAGTGGTTTAAATAAGAAATGCATCACCTCACATGAGGAAGAATCTGGAGGCAGGACTTTACACAGTCAGAGCAGCAGCTCTAAGGAGTCTTGTGCCAAGGATCCCATACCCTCTCACAGCCATGTCAAGTAGAAGGGAAAAAAAAGTGGTTTTCTGCTCTGGATCTTTTTATGAGGGAGGGGAAAAAAACCTTCCTCGGAAGCCCCCAGCAGACCTGGCTTCCAGACTGTACTGGCCAAATCTGGATCATATATCTACACCATAGGAAGCTGGAAAAATGGGACTCTGGAATTTTCAGCCTCTAAAATAGGCTCTTTGCTTACTAACATTTTAACAATCTTTTTCTAACTGAAAAAATTCAGCATTACTATTTGGCTACTTAAACAAACTTACGGTCTTAGAAATAATCTAGCTTGATGAAGGAATTGTTTTTCCCCCAAATCCAAAAACCAAGCTTAACTACTTTAGAGCTGGTTTGAGGGTTAATAATTCTAAAACATTTTCAAATTATCAACTGTAGGCAATCCAGTGCTATTTTGAAAAATATTAATGCTTACCCACAAAAGAGATTCTCAGAGCAAAGTCTAAGGCTAAATTTATAATAAAAGTTTATCTGACACAAATACCCCTTATACTCTCTAGAACAACCCATCAATGGATTTTGATGGTTTTTCTTCAGAACAGCTTTTTTTGTACTCATTAACCTCAATACGCTGGTATGACAAAGTCTGTATCTAAGAGTTAATGTGCTTCTACTTCCAGAGCAAAAATAGATGACTGGTCAGCTTGAACTTTCCACAATGTTAACCATCTGCCAAATTATTCAGAACCCTCCTAGGAAAAGCCATGATCCTCCACACACTAATTAAATGAGTGAATGCTTTAATCATACTTTAGATAACTAATCTATTTCAATCCTGATAATCTAATTATCTAATTCTAGTAAATAAATTCCAACCTTAGTCCAAAACGATTAGAGGATTAAAGTTTAAAATTAGTGAATGCAAACTGAAATAGATCCACTTTAATGAAGTTCAAAGCAGTTTGTTCTTCTATTAAAAAGTCTGTTTATTATCTGAAATTCAAGAATTGAAATGCAGTATTATGCCAAGGTTTTCTAAATCAGATTTTTTTGTTTTTATTTATTCATTTGAAAGAGAGAGAGAGAAAGAGAGAGAGAAAGCACAAGCAGGGGGAATGGAAGGCAGAGGGTGGGGGAGAAGCAGACTCCCTGTATAGCAGGGAGCCAGAGACTGGGTTGGATCCCAGCACCCTGGGATCTTGACCTGAGCTGAAGGCAGATGCTTAACCAACTGAGCCACCCAGACGCCCCCTAAACCAGATCTAACTAATGTAATATCCCTTCTATTTATTAAGTGAATTCATGCCTATTGGATTTAAAATTCCCTAACAGGAGACTCTTCCCTGATTATTCCATGCAACAGTTACATCAGAGGGAGGTGGGTGAGGGGATGGGGTAAAATATAGGGGATTAAGAATACACTTACCAGTGAAGAGCCCTAATGTACAGAATCAGTGAATCCTATTGTACATCTGAAACTAATAACACTGCATGTTAACTATACAATAAAAGGAAATATACCATCTCCACTCCCCCTGTGTTTTTTCCACATTCTATTTCATCTACCAAACGTTTGTGTGTTTGTTACGTGTGTCCTATGTTGCTCCATAGGCCACAATGACTGCCTATTTTGGCACTCTCACTCCACTGCCCAAAATATTGCCCAATAGAAAGACACTTTACTAAATGTGAGGTAGACTTACTAATGGTCAATCTGCATTTTCAAAAATGTAGTCAATTCACATCAGTAATTACAGTGCAATGATTTCAACAGCAAGAACAAACAAATCACAAAGAAAAAAACAAGAAACTAACAATTGAATTGCTAACCACCACCTCTGCTACCACAAAAGGCAGCCACCAGTTATAATAATCTTTATGTTCCACTCATGGAATAAACAAATTCTAACAACAAGCCTATGATACAGATATTAGTCCCATCTTATGAATGAGGACATTGAGAATCAGAGGTAAAATAAGGTGCCCAATGTCAAAGGGCATCAACAACACAAGTGCTCTCTCAAGTCCCTAACACTCATTTGCAATAACCAGGTAGCATTAAGGGATAAAAAGCAACCTTCGTCAAAATAGCAGGATAGAGCACCCATCTATATAAGGAGCCAGAAAAAGTACAGTACTCAGTGATTTCTACAACTCAACATCAGACTGCTGAACACGAGGCATGTTTAAAAATTAAACATCACTTGAGTCTGTCTTCCAAAAGAAAAGCCTCCAAGTCACTGAGTGGCCTCAGATAAATTGAACTCAAGCATAAGTAACTTATGTTCTCGTAACCTGGCCTTTAGTTAAAGTACCTAGTGAAAACCACAGTGTGTTATTTTTCTCTGACCCAGTTCTATTTTAAATTCAGCCAAAATCATTTTCCACTGTCTTCCTGATTGCTTCTTCATTAGCTCCCGTTTTGTAGATTTCATCTAATCCATTTATTCAATTTCTATATGACTGGTCAAGCTCATTTGTTGTCCCATGAAATAAATGTAATTGATTCTGCCTGCCAGTCATGGTTTCTTAGACATTCCCTCATTACTTCCACCCACATATTTCATGTTTCCCTGGAAAACGGGCAGCCACGTGGAGGCTTAATGCTCCTTTCAATGTCTACATTTATAATTTGTTACAAGATAATTTTATCCGTAGGGAAACTCACATTAAAGATATGCCTCTCAGCCACTATTATGTGGACTGATTTAGGTAGTTAGAGTAAAATCAGTCTTACTTTTCTGTAATACAAATATTACCCCAATTTATAAGTGACATCAGAGATCAATAGCCATCTTAATCCACTAACAAGGAAAGAAGTCTTGGAGTGAGGAAACCAACCCAGTCAGTGTTCCTCACCGACACCAGAGGCTAAAAAGCAAAAGCAGTTTTTGAAGGTTTGAGAAATATTTTTAAATTAAGTAAACATCCTACTTGTGGCCTTTATACATTCAAAAACCCTGTGATTCCAGCTGCCCACAAACGTAAGCACTTCGTTAGACAAATGCGTTGTTTTCCACACTAGAACACGGTTCAGCAGTATTTTTCAACTTGACAGTTTTACTTACTGTCTTAGAAGCAGTATTAATGTACTGCATCACCATTTCTTTTTTGATGCTGAAGTCCTTTTCCCGCAATGGTGCCTTCTTATCTTCATTTAAATTCATATCTTCCTGGAAAACACAATTAAAAAGCCTCATTTTAGAATCTAAGTAGAACAGCAATTCTACATACCCTAGGAATGGGGGGGAGGGGGATCAATAATTTGTGACTAAAGCAGCATTAATTGTTTTGGAATGATTTACGTGTAGTTTTGCCTGGAGAAAAAAGAGCAGGAGATACTGAAAAAAAAAAAAAAAACATGCTCTAGATCATTCTAACAGGTTAAAATGCTTATCAGAAAATCTTTTTAAATTCAGAGAGTTAGTAAAATTACATTCTCTTCACTGTAGATAATTAGATAGTTGAAGATTTCTACCTTTCATTAGGTCATCTAGATTCACAATTTAAATACACATATACAACTATAGGTTGTTCTTTTTTTTTTTTTTAATTAACAACAGCTGCACCTGAAGCCATCTTGCACTATTTCTGAAAGAACTGCTCCAAGCTGTCATAAAATTTAGAAGATATATAAGCCAAGCACTTTCCAGATTGTGTAGCTACAAGCTCATATAATCAAATACTTGGTTTAGATCCTAGCAAAACGCAAAGCATCCTATAGTTGTCTCTTCTCTACGCATATCAAAAATACCCACTAACTACTTTGTTTATTCTGTGTTCTAAATCACATAAAAATTGTACTTGTAAAAAGAGTACATCCCTAAAATCCAACATTTCTCAATAGCACCAATCAAAATAAATGGTTAAGTAACCTAGATCTTGCTATAGGTTGCATTCTAACTAAAAATACATATCAAGAATATCCACTTACATATGGGAATTCCTATGTAAGAGGTACTTTAGCTAGAGGCTCTTCTGCCAAAGGGAAAGGAGGCTGAGGGAAGCAGTACAAATGGATTTCCTCCAGATATTAGCCCTTGGTCATTTGTGATGTACGATATAACACACCTGAATTCCATAGCCATGCAGAAACAGGTGCATAAAAAAAAAATCAGAACTTTAGATCACCTGTGGAGCCCAGCAGGGTAAATTTATTCTAAGTTTTGTAAGAGTGCTACAATTCATCAGACGCTGTAGTTTATGCCTTTAGCTGACTCAGTTTTTGGCTACTAATCCCTTCAAGCACTTAAAAGTCAAAATTTCCTTCATTTCACCTTGATATAAATATTTAAGATCTTAGAAGTTCTTCCACTTGACACTCTAATAAAAGGTAGTAATTAGTAATGTCACTCCTGGCTGTTCAAGTTAGAAATATCCTATTATGTGAATAATGGGTTTGTTTTGTTCCCCTCTTCTCCCCTCCCTTTTTTTTTTTTTTTTTCCTTTAAGCCAAGGGCTTTTAATAGGCCTTAATACCATTTAGGATTTTAGAAAGGTCTTGGGATATTTTGGGTGTCAGTGACTGAGAGGATGCTACCAGCATTTATTAAGGTGTGCTAGACATTCTTCAACACCTGGGCTAATCCTACACAATAAGAAACTGTCCTGCGTCCCGCAGACAAATTCACATATCTTAAAGAAAACCGTAACTTATAAGGCTAGACTAATTCAATCGAATTAAATGTAAAATGCAATATGTAAATTGTCACAGATCAAATACTTCGCATTGTGAGTTTTTAAGATACACTGATTTTTCTAAGAATTCAACTACTCTGCAAATTATAGTTACACTGGGTTTTTTGTTTTAAATAACCTTTACCATCAATCGTGTTCTATTTTTGAAATATGAGTATCCCTGGACAACACTGGATGTGGCACCACTGCTGTTATACTCACATGAAGCAAAGATTCAAGAATGACTTTATTATACCTTCCTGAGCAGTCAAAGCCAATTGCTTATATTGAAATGTATATTATTGTATTATGCAGTACAGTAAGGCATTAAGTACATTTTAAAAATTATAAGTGTAGATAGCGTATATTACCTATAAAGAATTTCACTGAAAGAAAGTAATGGGGAAGTTACGGGGAAAGTAATGGGAATAGTTGTTATAAAAGGGCAAGGGGTATAGTAAGAGTACTGAGAACCTCTGTATTAAATTATTCACTTTTATTTTTTTCTGTCCAATGGCCAAGCATGACCCAGCCTCTTTAACCAGCAAATTAAAATATGCAGTAAATACAGAATATTAAAAAACCTAGAAGTCCATTAATTGTGGCTGAAATCAAAATAAAATTTTAAGGGATATGCTTTTAAAAAGTCTACTGCTTTCTTTTTTGAAAGGCATATTCAAGAGGATAGCTCACACAAAAGTAGTATATTGGGAATTAAGGAAGAAACCCAGAGTTCTCCCAACCTCTTTACCCTACCTTATCCCATCTTTCTTATCCAAATATAGCACTTGCTTCATAACAGTACCTGTTTAAAAGCAAAAAGAGAAACAAAGAAGAAATGATACTAAGAAGTTTGGAATTAGCTACATGGTACCACACACCTTTCGCATTTGGCATCTAACTCACAGGTGGCCATCTCTATATGGCCAGAAAGAAATGGCACCGGAAAAGCCAGCTCTGCCATTTACAAAAGAAAAGGAAATACGGAAGTAATGAAAAGGAAAAATATGTAGTTGTGTATAAAAAATGCAAAATGTATAAAATAGATGATTTTTACCTCTACAAAGAAAAAGGTTGAAAGAAAAAAGCCTTATTGGACACTGATTTTAGTGGTGGGGCAGGCGAGGGGTTGGCAGTGGTACAAATCCCTTGGTAAATGTATTAGAAGTTTTTTCCTAACAAATGCACATCTATGTTATGGGGGAAGAAAAAAAATTCCTTCTACCCTTTATAGGTTCTTCTAAATTAATCTAGGAATTAAGTTGCCAGGAGGCAGATTAATGGGAGAAATCAGGAGAATGGGAGAAATGGGAGAAATTTGATTAATGAATCAAATCTGATTCACACATACAAGAAGCCCACATACATGAAAGATTCCAAGACAGAAAGGTAAAATGAGGTCTATATGCCATAATAAGCTAAGGGTTTCAAAGAGAAGAAGGGCAATTCACAGAGAGGCAAGAAGTTTGTTAATTAGATATTTGTCCTCCTATACACACGGGTTGCTCAGATAAAATTACTCTCTCATAATAACTCTCTGGGATAGACTCCCAATTTAGATTCTTCTAGGTGGTTCAGAGAGGGGCAAAAAGTTTCTCTTGAGCCCACAGAGTCTCAACTGCCTTCAGCACAAATAGTGCACATGCCAAAGTGGCACATATTGGGGAAACTTGCTCTGAACACTGTCGGCGTTTTTATGTTTAATCCCATAGGAGCTAAGCTAAGCACCTCTGAAAGCTCTCCAAGAAACTGGAGTGGGGGAAAAGAAAAAAAAAAAAAAAAAAGAAACTGGAGTGGGAGGGTTGGGTGCGGGGGATCCAGAGGAGCCTAGCATCTTCATTTAATGACCCCTGCCTTAAGGGGAAATCTTCAGCCTGAGATTTTGAGTATCACACTGTCTCAACTCCATGAATTACAGAACAGAAAATACAGACTCCCAGAAATCAAACGACTTTTCACGGGGAACTGGCTATTCGAAATGTGAGAACTGGAGCTCAGACTCCCAGTCTAGAGCAGTTTCCAGATAATTATAATAGGTCCCTTGAAAGCAAGTCATCAATTTTTATGTTACTCAGTTTACATCTGCTCCAGATGATACAGTATCTCTACTCTTAGGTCAAGTTCCCTAGAGATAGAGTATAAGACAGGGATTCTGATGCAGAGGACTAATGGAGGGGATGCACTCAGGAGAGGGGAGTGAAAAAAAAAACAAGACAGAGCAGGGCAAAAGACATTTGAAAATGTTGCCTCAGCTAGACTCTGGCTTCACCCGAATTGCCCAGCTATCAGTACTACCAAGAGGGAGAGAGCAGCCTCACACCTCCAAATCAGTCAATTAGCTTCGGGGTCCTAATTACCAAACCCCAAATCTCTGAATAGGGCAGCTGTGAGCCACTAGGAATCAATATTTATCACCTGGGGTTTGCAAGCACCAGGCTGGTAAAGGGGTGGGGGGGGGTACCAACAGTACCCACTACACCTTTTGAAAATAACTTTATCTTTATAGTAAGGCTTCTTTCTAAACAGAATTTAATAATACAGAAACTCATATTCACGGCCTCAACAAGCAATAAGAGCCACTGTATTAACCAATTCTTCCATTCAAACATAGGATGGGACATCATCTAGTACCCTGCATAGGTACAAAATGATACTACAGGTACAAATTTTGAGAACCCTGAAATGAGGTTTACTTCAACATATCAATGTACTGGAATAGATGTATGTAATTCATTAAATATTACAAATCAAGCACTGAACAGGAAATACACAGAACATAACTGCAAAAGACCAGCTGAGTAATTTGAGTGAGGCTAATATTTAGTGTAAGAGTATATAGGAGATAGGATATATAGTGTATAGTGTACAAATTTCCCACTTAATAGATATTTATTAGTTGGCTATTTAGCTGAATAATCTCAAAAATACTTAAGCAGTTATCAAATCAAAACTTTGAAGAGTATGGTTAATGTTTTATTAATATCTTAACATACATTATAAGTTAACTCATTTATAGTGCTACCTTCATATACATGTTGAGACACAGTTTTGCCTGGGGACACAGGGAGTTGCAACATCAAAAACTAATTTTCCTTCAGTTAATTACTTTCTAATTAAAAACTTTACCTTAATTGAACCACTGTGCTATTTTACTACATGAGGCTGACTGGAACTAAGGATAGATTTTAGTAAAAGAAAAAAAACACTGCAAAAGAAACTCAAATTGAGGGGTACTCTACAGATAAAGATTCTTCTCAAGTATCCCCCGATCATGAAAGATAAGGAAATGCCACTGACTGAAGGAGTCTAAGTATATATAGCAAACTGATCTCAAGGTATGATCCTGGATTGGATCCTAGAACAGAAAAAGCCTGAGTAGAAAAACTGGCAAAACCTCAATAATGTAGTTAGTATCGTACCAACATTAATATCTCAGTTTTAATAACTGCACTCAAGTTACAGAAGGGGACATCTGAGAACATTGGGTGAAGGTTACATAAGAACTGTGTGCTCTTTTTGTGACCCTTCTGTAAATCTAAGATTGTTTCAAAATCATATTCTCAAAAAAAAAAATCATATTCTCGTAAGACTAAATTGAAATATTCATAACATCTCTGCCATAAAATCATTTAAGAATGAAAAAAATGGAACATCACTCACTCTTTTTTTTTTTTTAAGTCTAAGTAAGAAGTTTGCAGTGTATTTGGCTACAATAAATATAGACTTGACAGAGGGGGAAGGAAGTAAAGCCACTATCAGAATAAATCCAAGACTAGTTAGAGTTAAGACAAAGGTATCAGAATTCCATTCCAAATCTAAAAGGTCAGGCACCCTTTGGGATTTTCCCCAAACAAAATTTAAGTTGCTCACATTTCTTCCCATTTTCGTTCCAAACCTGCTCTGCAAACCATCCTCACTCTTCCCACAATTCTTTCTACAGCTTTTCACAAAGATTTAGTATTTCTGTCATCTTAAATAATGGTTAAGTTCTTGGGCCAGGCCAGTGCTAAACATATATAAGCTCTTTCATTAATCATCGTGAATAACCCACCCAAGATATGTACTAGCCTCTTTTCATTGAGGAGAGAGTGGAGGCTTAGGGAAATTCTTTCAGTTGCCCATAGTACTACGGCTGAGATTTGAATTCTGGTCTGCCTTAACTCTCCATTCTTATTCCCATAGTATTTATCTCCATTATCAACTAAAATCCCATTTCCTTTGTGGCTAATACTATTAGACTTATTATTTATGTTGCCAGCAACTTGTGTTGACTCCTCTCCCATCCCATGCCTTGCCATCCAGTCTTTGGCCTCCCCACACCAGCAGTCTTTACTTTCATTTTTCTCAACCACAGTCATCATGACCATACCTAGACTTTTTCATTATCTAAAAACTGTTCTACTCAAGTATCATCATAATCCCCATGACCCTATTCTCTGGCCCCCATCTTCTTTTCACTTGTCCTACTTCCACCCTGACCACTTCAATAAAACCTCTAGCTTCTTCATCTCCTCCATTTTCTCCCAAAGCAAGTCAATTCCATGGTCCATCGCTTCCTTATGGAAAAGCCAACTAGTTTTTCCTTCTCAAATTCCCTAAGGTACTTATTTCAAACTTGCCCTTCCCCAAGAACTATGAAACTACCACTTCTACCTATCATTTTCAGTAAACAAATTTCAATTTCCTCCGTGAAAAGAAAGCTTCCAATTTCCCATTTCCTATATTACCAATTTATTTGCACACTAATCTTTATCAATTCTTGCATCCATCCAAAGATAATTCCATTCATTTATGGATCCTCGTTCCTCTCACCTCCTGAAAGGGCACTGCATATCAATTATTCTTTTTCAATCCTATCTCACTAAATTGTTCTCAGTTGGTTGAGTCTCAATATATAAACATGCTAATCCTTAATGGTTTAAAATTAAAAGGAAAAAGAGCCTTCCCTCAACCCTAGCTCTGCTTTATATATGGCCTCCTTGATTCTCCTTCACAAGTAACCTTTAAAAGGACTTTTTCTGCACACGTGCTGCCACTTTCACAGTGCATACACCACAGTGGATTTCCTTCCAGGTATTTGCTAAATAAATATGATGTAACAAAAGTTCCCAAACAGAATTTCCTAATCCTATTTCAGGACAAAACATGAAATTGAGGTGAAGGATGGAGCTGGAGCTAGGGATAATACTCACACCCCTAGCTGAGAACTGTGACAGAAACAAGGTCGAGCCCCAGAAATGGATTCTTCAGACAGTAGTACTGACACCGGTAAATAGAGCCAAGCTGAAATCCAGGACGGAACCTTGGAAAACCACACACCACCTCAGTGAGCTGGAACAAGGGTGGTATCTGTGGGAGGAAGTGAACAGAGTGGAGATCCTACAGACTTCCCTCAAACTGTCTAGGTTTCTGTGATGTACTATGTCTACCCAGAGGAATGAGGGCTATACCTTCTTCTAAATTGCACAAGGACATCATATGTGTCAAGAGCAGCTCTGACCCGGATATAGAATATAGTCAAAGGAATATAGTCAAATTAGCAGCTTTTTAAAATACTGCAAAAGATTTTGCCTATGTGCCGGATGGGGCCAGAAGTTCCCACCAACAAGAAAGTCACAAGTTTGCTACTATATTTTACACACCCTGACTCCATCCTACTGAAAAAATACTGGTACAAATATTTCCCACATTTTCTTGGCAAAACTGAGGTGGGGGTGGGGGGAGATCCAATCTTAATACTCTTGCAAATACATGCAACTAGTTAGAGCACTAAGGAGCAATCAAGCAAAGAATGGCAAACAGAATGGACATATTTTCAACTGAGTTACAAACATTAGTCTCACTATTTTCATTCACGGATGTGGATTTTACAAGACAGCATGCTCATTAAATTTACATACATCAAGTTGAGTGGGATAGTTAACACCATGGAGAGTCAGATTAAATTTAAAATGATTGACTATTTGGAGAATTAAGTGAATATGCACAGACAGCAAGTTGAAGACGGTCAGGTTTGAGGTAATTCACCCAGAGAGGAAAAACTCTACAGACAGGCAGAGGCATGCCAGTTAGAAAATGTTTGTGGAGAGACAGGACAGTACTCGATCCAAACATTCATGTGGATCAATAAGCATAATATCAGAAGGTAAGAACTGGAAGCACAGCAATATCAAAATCAAACATTAATTCTTAAGTCAAAAGTAATCCTCTCATTTCAATAGTGTATTAAAGCTTCTGTTTCATGAGTTAAAACCAAGAGAATTATTCTTGCAAATAGTCTGTTTTGCTTAGTTTGCTCTTTTGTTTACAGCAACAAATTGGTTAAGCATTTTCAGAGGTCCACAAGATCCCCTAATTACTTCTCCTGAGACTTCAGATCTCAACATCCTAGAAGCACAATTTTGCCTCTATCTCCACTAAAAGTGTTCTTCTGTTCTTAATCACAATGGAATTCATCTTCCATGCCACATGTCAAAAAAGTCTTGCTAATGCTTATCCTTACACTAGGGTAGTGTTTATACTATCATGAACAGTTTAGCGCCAAATAAAGTGAAAGATTTCATGATCTCATTCCAGATAATTATATACACTCAAATCATGCACATTAACTGAATCTACTATCTAGTTCGGTAATTTGTTTTATTCTCAAGTTAGGTTTACATAAAACTAGAAAACCTTTAAGAGATAAATACACCTTGGAAAAAAATCAGAATTAACACTATTACTACTTTATATTCAACATGTCCATAAATATGCTAACCTTACAGAATAACTGATCTTTCTTTTGACCACTTTTTACTATGTTCTTATGTATAATATTATAGTAATCTTTGTACTTATCAATGTGATTATAGAGAATTTTTTTTTTTGGTTCCGCCAATAGTGATGTTGGATTTTCACTGTTCTATCCATGGCATCTTTACTCAATCCCCATTAAAATTAACAGGAATCCAGACAGCTAGCTCATTAACAGGACAGCAGCCAGAAAACAGTATTTATCCAGAGACTAATAAAGAACTCACATAAAATGTTTGACCAAATACTCTAGAGCTGGAGCTTATAGGAAGTGTAAAGTATCTCAATTTAAAACCAAATTTCAATTTGTCCCAAAGCCAGTATCAAAAACAAAAGGAAAAAGAAACTCAAGCATCACTTTTCTTCCATATGAGTTTTAGCTGAATAGACAAGAAATGAAATTAATATGCAGGGAGCTGCATAACTAATTTATTTTGAAATATTATCTTACTGGAACTGGTCAAACATATACATAAGAACGTACAATCACAAACAATTGTTATCTGATCTTTTAGATAAGAACACAGCTACTGATAAAAGTAGCTTTTTATTTGCTTTTCAACTCTTCTAAACAAATAGCCATTTCTTCACCAATTACACGAACGATAAATAAATAGTCATTGGACTGAACATACAAAAGCCAACTTTTCTGAGATGAAAGAAGACTGAGAAAAAGTCCACACAGTTGGAAAAGAAGAGACTTACTTCCTAATTGGTGAAAGAGCATGCCTAAACTTTATCATAATACTTATTCTTCTTAAAATTCCTCTAACCATTTTATTGGTTCAACGAACTCTCACCAGGCAAAATCCAATGCTCCTAAATCATTTATTTTCTCATTTATCTGGATCTAAAGAGAAACAACTAGGCATTGACATTATTCCCCCCTGACAAACACAACCCATGAATCAACTTGACAATTGCCTTAATACTTCTCTTTTCCTCCTCCTCCTCCTCCTATTTGGATTATTATTCGGATTGCTTTTAAGCCACCTTTCCCTAAACTTTTCAATTTCTACCTAAAGGAAAGGGAAAGGGACAACTAATAGATCAAAACAAACCATTCCCACACAACCACTCTCATTTTATCTGATCAACCTTAAATATACTTTAAGTTGTTAGGAAATAAAAAATACTCATGATACAGAAAAGCAGATTTGTAAAGAATGCTAATACTTGAAATAAACTGCTAGTGGGAATCTATAGCAACCAATAAACAGAATTAACATAAAAGAATCTTTCTTGGTTTAGCTTTTCATTCCAACTATGGGTAAGATATCACCTCCACATTCAACACAAACAGGCACTCATTCATTTATCTGAATAGAGACATAGCCATGCATAAATCCTCAAGACCAAGGATTAAGGAGGAAAAAAGTGATAGGGAAAGAAATAGAAAATAGAGTCTTTCACAGGTATCCAAAGAGTGAGAAGATGGAATAAAGTTAGCAAGATGGTAAGGCACCTGGCTGGTTCAGCTGGTTAAGTGATCAACTCTTGGTTTAAGTTCAGGTATGTTCTCAGGGTCCTGAGATCCAGCCCCAGATGGGGTTCCCTGCTAACCAGAGTCCCCCTGAGATTCTTTCTCTCCCTCTGCCCCACCCCACCACCTTCCACATGTGTGAGCTCTCTCTGCTTCCCTCCCTCCTCACATGTGCACACTCTCGCAAATAAGTTTTTAAAAATATAAAAAGAAGTTAACAAGATCAATCCTTCTCCCACCAACTACAGTAAGTATCAAAACATATGTATGTGGTCATATATTCTATTTTATAAGTTCATTGAGCTTTTTTTTTTCTTCTTCTTCTGGACCTTATACTTCAAACACATCTGATTTGTTTATAAAAAGACATTCAAAAAAAAAAGACATTCAATATTTAACTCTACATGTGCTAATTTTTTTTTTCATTTGATTGCTTAAACACAGTGTTACCAAGGCCGAAAAAACAGATAACTAGACAATGCATGCAATATGCACTGTGAAGCCACTATGGAGACAGAGATGAGTGAAGTTAAATATCTGTTGTCCACTAACATACATTTCTTAGAAAAAAAAGTTCATATAGCAGAGTTCTCATTAAAGAAGTTCTTACAGTTCCGGACAGCCTGGGTGGCTCAGCGGTTTAGCGCCACCTTCAGCTCAGGGTGATCCTGGAGACCCAGGATCAAATCAAACGTCAGGCCTCCTGCAAGGAGCCTGCTTCTCCCTCTGCCTGTGTCTCTGCCTGTCTCTGTCTGTCTCTATCTCTGTGTCTCTTATGAATAAATAAAATCTTTTTTAAAAAAAAGTTTTTACGGGATCCCTGGGTGGCGCAGCGGTTTGGCGCCTGCCTTTGGCCCAGGGCGCGATCCTGGAGACCCGGGATCGAATCCCACGTCGGGCTCCTGGTGCATGGAGCCTGCTTCTCCCTCTGCCTGTGTCTCTGCCTCTCTCTCTCTCTCTCTCTGTCTCTCTCTCACTATCATAAATAAATAATAAAAAAAATTTAAAAAAAAAAGTTTTTACAGTTCTAATGAATCAACAAGTAAAATAAATATCAGAGTCACTCAATCAGAAAATACACAGTTTAAAAAAAAAAAAAGTTAGCAGGATCAAGAATCTACCTTACTGGAAAGGCCAGTCTAGTGAGGAAATAACCATAACTCAAGTAACTGAAATGTAAAATGAGAAAAGACCTTTCTAAATACTTTAGGGAGAGAAAAATTGAACATATTAACTCTTGTCTAGGGTTTTTAGAAAAAACGTTATGGAACTGATTGTGTTTCATCTTCATTTCAGAAGCAGAGAGGACTTAAAAAAAAAAAAAAAAAAAAACAGGTGGAGTACTTATTTGGAGCCAGAAGAGGACTTTTTTAAGAAGCTGCAGTACATAGAAATAAGAACAGCTTCTCAGTCCCCTAATTCAAGGTTTATTATGTTTGGAATGAAATCTCAGATTTGAAAAATACTCATCACTTTCAAGAAGACAGTTTTAACTTTTATTGTACAATTCTACTCAGTACAATGGAAAAGGAGTAAAAAACATAAGTTTCTCACATATATTCTGTTAGGACACAAAATAATATAAGGGAATCTACAAATAAAAACTAGTGAGAATTCTGTAATGTTACCAGGTACCAAAATTCATAACAAAGATTGGCAATATTCTTAGTTTAAAAAAAATTTAAGGGCAGCCCAGGTGGCTCAGCAGTTTAGCGCTGTCTTCAGCCCAGGGCCTGATCCTGGAGACCGGGGGATCGAGTCGCACATCAGGCTCCCTGCATGGAGCCTGCTTCTCCCTCTGCCTGTCTCTCTCTCTCTGTGACTCTCATGAATAAATAAAACCTTTAAAAAAATTTTAAGATAGTTACATATCAGAAATAAAAAATAAACCAAATAGATGTACAAGGCCCCTAGGGAGAAAAACCATAAATTTTTACTGTTTAAGGAACTAAAAAATTTAGAGATAACACATACAATATTCACAGAAGGGAAAACTTATCACAGAAGTATTCATTTTGCATAAATCAATAAATTCACTGAAATTCCGATCAAGATCCCAAGAGGGTTTATAATGGAACTTAACTGATTTTAAAATTAATATAAAAACACAAATGCTCAAGAATAGTCAAGATGATTTTGAATAGAGGGAGGGGATCTTAGATAATAAGGCTTAATATACAGCTATAGTAATTAAGACAATGGATGTAGATGAGAGTTAGACAAATAGACTAATGGACAAAATCAAATCTCCAAAACAAATCCACATACATGGCAGGAACTTGACTTTTACCAGGGAAGGTATGATAAATGAAGGATAAGAAGGACTATTAAATCAATGATAACAGAAAAAAAAAAAAAAAAAAAAACAGTAAATCCACATAGGAGAAAAACTGTATCCATATCTTACAAGACATACAGATATGGAATCTTAAAATACAGAACAGATTTATGATGTCAGGATCAAGAAGGATTTCTTAAATATACAAAAAGCCAAGACCTTAAAGAGATGGATAAGTCAGTCCACATGGAATTTTACAGTTCTGTACCTTAATCCATCTACCCCTAAAGAAAGTAAAAAAGACAAGACATCGACTGGGACAAGATGCTTTACAGCTTATAAATGGACATGAATATTAATCCAAATAGGTGACAAATTCTATAAATCAATATTAAAAAAGACAAAATCTCTAGTAATAAAATAGGCAAAAGATATGAAGAAATTTATCAAAGAATAAACCAAAGGGCTAATAAATGTGTGAGATGTTCAAACTTATGATCATTACAAAATGAATTATTTAAGGTAAGAGGTAACCTGTTTACAATTAACAGACCTACAATTAAAAAGCTTTATAGTACCAATGAAAATTCAGGGACATTCTACAAATTAACCAAGTGGAATCTTCAAAAATGTCAAATTCAAAACATAAAAGGAAAGTATGAGGACTATTCCAAAATGAAGGAGATTTTAAAAACTTGACAGTTGAATGAAACATATGATTCTAAACTGTACTCTTTTCCTATAAAGACCATTTTTGATACTACAGATAAAACCTGAATAAGGTCTGAGCATTGGGTGATAGAAATTGATCACTGTTAACTTTCTTATTTGGGTGGTTGTATTGTGGTTATGCTGAAGAATGTCCTTTATTTGCAGGGACTAATACTAAAAACTTAGTAGATTATGGGACATGAAGTCAGCGACCCACCATCAATGGTTAAGAAAAAAGTTTCTATACGTTAAAAAGTTTCTATACATTATTACACAGAAAGTTTGACATAGGAATGAAACTATCAGATTCAGGGTATTGTTCACCTTCAAGAATTAAGGAAGAAAAAAAAAAGAATTAAGGAAGAAGAACGGAATTAAAGAGTGTACAAGGCACTTCAGTTATACCTGTGGTGGTGTTTGTTATGTTCTATTTTTTTGTATACTTGAAATATCCTATTTAACAAAAGCATCTTTCAACAAAAGTAGATTCAACATTACACAATGAAAATAGTTTCAAAAGTCAAATTGTGAACACCTTTACTATTATCTATGCTTCCCCACACTACAAGCTGATATATGTATTAAACAGGTCATCTAAGCTCTTAATACCAGTAGACACCTAAAGCACATGCTTAAGAGATAATGATAGGGTTTTATAAATGTGTTCTCTCCTATATTAGATAAAGCTGACAAACATCTTCCCAAGAAAAGATTAGGGCATCACTATTCATACTTATATACTTTGTACAATTTTAGGAGACCATTTTTCTTCCATTATTAGAAGTGATGACAGGAAGTCCAGAATTTAAAAACTTTGCCAGAATAATCTTATCATCAGTGGCACTCATTTAATGTCTATTAGTGATCACATCTAGATAGGTGACCTTTCTTGCATAGTTTTCATTCTTTCAGAGAGAAGTGAGAAATCAAAACAGAAAGCGATGAATGCATGAAATCTCTCTCCTATTATTTTAATATTTTTTATGTAACTGAGAAAACTGGCAATTAAAGTAATTTCCATCTAAGCAGAACTGCAGGTAAGAAGAATGTGGTATCTTAGAAATCTTAAAAGTTAGGAACATGCAAATAACAGGCAATTATTTAAGATAAACCAGTTGGATGCTGCTGCATGAATTTAATCTAGTGGGAGATCAAAATAACAAAGGAGAAGTTCTACCAGGGATTTACACACAAGCAACTGTGAGAGACAGGTTTAAAGAGTGCTAGGTCTGATAGAACATGGAAAAGTGTCAAAGAAGAGTAATGTTTGGGCCAGAACTTAAAGAGTAAGAGTTCTTTAGCAGAGACATGGAAGGGTGAATGGAAGACTAGTGCAATAACCCAGGGAAGAGGTAATGAAAGCTTCAACAGATTAGAAACAAAACCTGGACCTATTAAGGACAGAAATGAATGGATGTGACTAATGCCTGAGTGGGACCAAGAAGGATTCCCAGATCTCAGTGTGGGCTTCTGAGAGAGAATTAAGGAAGGAGCAGTTTTGTGAGGAATTTATTTTGTTTAAAAGAATAAGACAGAAAGGTGAAGTCAACAAGATGGCAACATAGGTCATTGATTGCCAAAGTCGAAAGATACCCCCTACAAAGGCAATTAACTATCCATAGGCTAGATAGCACTATGAAAATCCCAGAAACCAGGAATAAAGCTGAAGCATGCCCCTGACTGAAAAGACGGTAAGGATGGTATTAAAAATCAGGTATTCATGACAACTAAAGTAAAAAATTTCCAATAACTGATCCCAAATAAATAGAGGTCTATCCGCTGACAAAAAATTCCAAATAATCCTCTTTGAAGAGCTCTGAAACAAAAGGTATTCAAAGATAAGTCATTTGATGTTTTCTAGTCAAAGGAGCAAAATGAAAGTAAAAAATGTCTATGGGACACCAACGAGAGAAACAAAATATCCATTGTAGAAATCTCCAGAGGAAAAAAAAAAGGTACAGAAAATCTAAAGTGATAATGGCTGAATACTTCCCTAACTTGGGATGAGAAATGGACATCCAGATTCAAAAGTTCCAAGGGTTTCCAAATAGGTTGGACCCAAAAAGGGCTGCAACTGAGACACATTATAATTAAATGGCCAAAAGTCACAAAGAGAATGTTGAAAGCATAAAAAGGAAAAGGGACTAGTCACATATAAGGGAGACCCCCAAGACTATTAGCAGATTACCCAGTGGACACTTTCCAGGACAAATGAAAGAAACACTCAAAGTGCTGAAAGGAAAAAAAAAAAAAAATTCAACAAAGAATGCCGTATCCAGCAAAGCTGTCCTTCATAAATAAAGGAGAGATAAGGACTTTCTGAAAGCTGACAGAGTTCATCACCGGTAACCTGCCTTACAAGAAATGCTAAAAGAAATTCTCAAGCTGAAATAAAAGGACACTGATCATCACCAAAAAGTATAGGAAAATATAAAACTCATTCACTAAAAAATTCCTATTCTGATTCTGTAATATTGTAATGGTGATGCATAAGTCACTTACAATGCTAGTTTTAAAAGGTTAATAAACCTATGAACTATAATTTGTTACTGATAGACAATACTAAAAGTAATGCAAATTGTAACACAACCTAAAAAGTAAAAGAAATTGTCAGCATAAACCAGGTTATTTTAACTCTAAGATCTTAATACAAGCCTCATGGTAACCACCAGGGGAAATCTTTTGGTTAGTATAAGGTATAAGGTATCATAACATACTGCCACAAAAAGTCAATCACAAATGACCACCACCACCCCACAATGAAGGAACAAAAGAATAGTAAATCTTTATTATTAAATATAAATAAATAAAATTATCTTAAAAGATACAAAATGCCTGAATGGATTTTAAGAAGATCCAATGATAAGCTACCTACAAGAGAAACACTTTAGCTGTAGGGGTATATGTAGGCTAAGAGTAAAGGAATGGAAAAATCTATTCCAAACAAACCAAAAGATAAGTAACCAAAAGATATCACTTTTGGGGCCCCTGAATGGCTTAGGTAAACATCAGCCTTCAGCTCAGGTCACGACCCCAGAGTCTTGGGATGGCGCCCCACATCAGAGCTCCCTACTCAGCAGGGAATCTGCTTCTCCCTCTCCCTCCACCAGCTTGTTCTCTGTCTTTCATTATCACCCTCAAATAGATAATAAAATCTTAAAAATAAGAAAGAAATCACTTCTATCAGGAAAAACAGACCAGCTAAAAATGGTCACAAAAGATGAAAATATGTAATGATACAGTCAATTCATTCAGAAGCTAAAAAACAAATCTAAATATTTATGCACCCAATATCTGAGAACTTAAAAATATCCAGTAGATATTACAGAACTGAGGAGAAATTAACCACAATACGATTACCCCACACTCTTATCCAGACAGAATCAGTCAGGAAAGACCAAATTTAAACAGTACTATAGAATGGATATATACAAAGCCTACCATTTATTAGCAGCAAAATACTAATTCTTCTCAAACACACATGGAACATTTTCAGGATTTAGCATGTTAGGCCACAAAACAAGCCTCAAAAAAAAAAAAAAAATTCAACAAGATAAAATTCCAAGTATCTTTTTTGATCATGATGGTGAGATACTAGAAGACAGTAACAAGAGGAAAGCTGGAAAATTCAAACATGTGGAAATTTAACAATACCATCTTGCACAATCAATGGGACAAAGAAGAAATGAAAAGGGAAAAATAAAAATACCTGAAGACAAATGAGAACAGAATCACAACATACCAATACCAGTAGGATACAGTAAAAGCAGTGCTATGAGGCAAGTTTAATGCAGGCATTTACTGCTATAAACTGTAACAAGCAATATCCCAAATTAGGGCACCTGGGTGGCTCAACTCATTGAGCAGCTGACTCTTGGTTTCAGCTCAGGTCAAGATCTAAAGGTACTGCATCCAGGTCCAAGCTCAGCTGGGTGTCAGCTTGAGGATTCATTCTCTTCTGCTCTATCCCTCCCCCAACTCTCATGTGTGTGTGCACACACATGCATGCTCTTGCTCTAAATAAATAAATCCTTAAAAGAAAAGAAATATCCCCAATTAATAAGCTAGCTTTATAGCTCAAGGAACTGAAGAAAAAATACTAAGCCCAAAATTAAAGAAATAATAAAGATTAGAAGAAAAACAGAGAATGTTTTTTAAATGGCAGAGGGGGGGTGGTTATCATGAAACCAAGAAGTGGGTTCGAAAGGAAAAAAATGTTCAATTCTTAGGTAAAGAGAGAACCCCCAGAATCAGAAATGAAGGAGGAAACATTACAAATGCTACCACTGATATACAAAGCGTCATAAGAGACTACTGCAAACAATTGTATACACACCAACAAATTGGACAACCTAGAAGCTATGGATAAATTACCAGAAACACACAACTTGCCAAAACTGAATCACAAAGAACACACCAATAGAGCACTGAAATTTAATCAGTAATCAAAAATCACCCAAAAGCCAAGACCAATTTCACTGGGTAGCCAAACACTTAAGAATTAATATCAATTTTCCTCAAACTCTTCCAAAAGAATGAAGAGGAGAGAACATTCCCAAACTGTACCAAGCTATCATTACCCTGATGCCAAAACCAGACAAGGATACAAGAGTACTATAGGCTACTATGACCAATGAAATTAGATGTAGAAATTCAACAAAATACTAGCAAATCAAATTAAGTAGTACATTAAAAGTGATCATACACCATGAATAAGTGGGATTCATTTGACAAAATTCCACATCCAGTTATGATAAAAATTCAGTAAACTGGGAAGAGAGGGAGCATACATACCTCAACATAATAAAGGCTACATGATAAGCCCACAGTTCACCTGTCCTCAATTGGTTACTGACTGAAAGTTTTTCCTCCAAGATCAGTAACAAGACAAGGGTGCTTACTCTCACCACTCCTAAGCAACCCAATACTAGAAGTCTAGCCAGAGCAGAGGCAAGAAATAAAAGGCATCCAGATTGGAAAGGAAGAAGTAATACTGTCACTATTTATAGAGGATATTATATATAGAAAACCCTGAAGGCTTCATCAAAAAACTGAGAATAGATGAATTCAGTAAAGTTGCAGATATATATATATATATATATATATATAAACAAAAATCAGTTGCATTTCTGTACACTAACAATGAACTATCTGAAAAAGAAATTAATCTCATTTACAATAGAATGGGAAGTCAATAAAACAGGAATAAATTTAGTCAGGGAGATAAAAGATCTGTACACTGAAAAGTCTAAAGCCATTGATGAAAAAAATGAGGACACAAATAAATGGAAAATATTCTATGCTCATAGGTAAGAATTAGTATTGTTAAAATATTCATCCTACCTAGAGCCATCTATAAAGTCGATGCAATCCCTATCAAGATTCCAACCACATTTTTATAGAAACAAAAACAATCTTACGACTCGTATGGAACCAGAGAATACCAGGAATAACCAAAGCAATCTTGAAAAATAAAGGTGGAAGCATCATACTTCTTGATTTCAAACTACATTACAAAACTACAGTAATCAAAATACTATATTGGCATAAAAACAGATACTTAGATCAATGGAAAAGAATCAAGAGCTCAGGAAGAAACCCACACATATATGGTCAATTACTATCTGACAAGAAAGCCAAGAATACTCAATGCAAAAGATGGTCTCTTCAGTAAACAGTGTTGTGAAAACTGGATAATCACAAGCAAAAAACAAAACAAAACAAAACACATGCAATTGCACCCTTGCCTTACACCACTCAAAAAATTAATTCAAAATGGATTAAAGACTTAAAATTAAGACCTAAAACTATAAAATTCCGAGAAGAAAATACAGGAGGGAAGCTCACAGACATTGTCTTGAGCAATGTTTTTTGAACAGGACAAAAAAATCATAAGCAATAAAAATAACATGTAGGCTTTCATCAAATTTGCACAGAAGCAGCCATCAATAAAATGAAAAGGCAACCTACAGAATGGTAGAAAACTGCAAACCACACATCTGATAAAAGAGTAATATACAAAACATACAAGGAACTCATACAACTCAAAGCAGAGAAGGAAATCTTATTAAAAAGTGAGAACAGAATAAACCTCTATTCCAAAGAGGATAAACAAGTGACCAACAGTTTCATGAAAAGGCATTCAACATCACTAATGAGCAGGAAAATCCAAATCAAAAACCACAAGAGGATATCACTTCATAGCTATTAAAATATTGGTTAGCAAAAAGCTATCCAGTGCTAGCAAGAAAGGAGAAAAGGGAACCCTTGTGCACCATTGGTGGGAATGTAAATTGTTACAACCACTGTGGAAAATAATATGGAAATTTATCAAAAAAAATTAAAACCAGAACTACTGTCTGATTTTAGCGATCCCACTTCTGGGTACACATCCAAAGGAAATGAAAACTACTCTCTGGAAGAGATACTTGTATCCCCATGTTCACAGTATTATTTATGATAATAAGAAATGCCAAAAACCTAAGTGTTCAGATAAATGGATAAAGAAACTAGCGTATGTGTACATACACACACATACACACACACACACACAGAGAATATTACTCAGCCATAAGAAAGGAAATCCTGCCATTTGCAAAAGTGTGGATAAATCCTGAGGGCACTATGCTAGGTGAAATAAATCAAAGAAATACTACATAGTATTTTATATGCAATCTAAAAATAACAAACTCCCAAAAACAGTAGATTAGTGGTTGTCAGGAGCTGCCAAATGGAGGAAATGGATGAAGGTGGTCAAAGAGTACAAATTTGCAGTTCTAAGACAAGTAAATTCTCAGGATCTAATGTACAGCTTGGTCAATCTAATTAATTCTGTATTGCATACTTGAAAATTGCTAAGAGTAAATCTTAAAAGTTCTTTTTAAAATATATATATTTGAGAGAGTAGGGGTAGGAGCAAAGGGGAAGAAATCCTCAAGCCAGCATCCTGCCAAGTACAGAGCCGGATGGGGGCTTGATCCCAGGACCCTGAGATCATGACGTGAGTCGAAATCAAGACGGACACTCAACTGACTGAGCCACCCAGGACCCCTAAATCTTAAAAATTCTAACCATGAGATTGAGGGTAGGGAATAGTAAGTATGTGAGGTGACAGGGGTGTTAAGTACCCTTACTGTGATAATCATTTAGAAATATATACACTCCAATCACTATGTAGTACACCTGAAACTAATGTAATACCGTGTGGCAACTATACCTCAATAAAACAAAATAAATATCTGGGCCATTATCAAACATTAAAAAATACATATATCCTTCTATCAAATCACACTGTATACCTTAAGCTTACACAATGTCAACTATAGCTCAATAAAGCTGGGAAAATATCAAAAGAAAAAGGTTAAGATCAGTTTCTGGTTTGTTGAGGTTTAGCATCTTTCAGAGAGCTTGATTATAGCTGCTCTCCTGAAGACACAGCTAAGCATCAAAATATTGGGGATATTCTAACATGGAAGAGCTCCCATGCCCAATGAGAAATCTGTAAGGAACCAAAGTGGATAAAGAAAAGGCCAGAGGACAAGAGGCAACACTCTGAAGGAAGTGAAAATCAGAAGAGGAAATCTAGAAAGGAAACTGGTAAAGACTGGTCAGAGAAGAGGAAAATCTGAAGAAAAGGAATGCCATGGTAACTAAAGGAAAGAGAAATGCAGACGAGAGGGAATGGTCAGCAGGGTTACATGTAAGATCTAATGATTAGAAAGCCACTTACAGTTAGAAGGGTAAACATCTGGAGTAGCAAGAAGGAACCAGAGTAGTTTAGACTTCAGAGAGGACAGATTCTGAAGAGAATGAGAAAGGACAGGAACAAGGGGCAAAGGATACACTAGCTTCCCATGGATGGTGGGTGCATCCCAGAGAAGCAGCAGCCCTGGGCCATCTAAGAGATCCTGCATCCAGAAGGCAACACCAGCAAAGGAATGGGCTCATGGAAGACCAGGGCAGAGGACCAAAGGAGATGTCACCAGTGACAAGGGAATTATAGGCAAGACTGGGGAGCAGAGGACACAAAATGGCACAGGAGAAAAGAACTGGCATTTGTGATCTCCTATACCTGTAATAGGCAAAATGGTCCCCCAAAGACATCCATGCCCTAATCTCTGGTGCTATAAATAAGTTCTATTACATGGCAAAAGGGGACTTTGCAGATGTATTACGTTGGGCTGTCTGGGTAAGCCTAATCTAATACATAAACCCTTAAAAGCAGAGAACTTTCTAAAAGATGGAGACAAGAGATGCCACAGGAGAAGGCATATAGATTCTAAGCAGGAGACAGATTTGAGGTAACTGAGAGGTAGGGGCCCACACAAAGGATAGGAAGGAGGCCTCTGGAAGCTAAGGCAGCCTACGATGACAACAGGGATCTCAGTCCTACAGCAGCGAGGAACTAGATTAAGTCCATCATTGAACTTGGAAGAGGTTCTTCCCAAAGCATGTGTTAAGAGCCCAACCATCAGACACTGATTTTAGACTTGTGAAACCAGAGAAACCAGGGGGAGCCAGAACCTGGACTTTGACTTGCAAAACTAGGAGGCAGTATTTTGACACTTAAAGCCACCAAATCAGCTGTAATTTGTTACAGCGACAACAAAAACACCACCCCAGGGCATCCCTACCCTGGGCCAGAAGCATATTCTTATTCCTCCTCTCCTTGCCTCCCATCTAGTCCTGGAGCAGACAGATGCAGTCTAGAGAGCAGAGCAAAGTAAGGTAGACAAACAGAGGAGGCCAAACTCACTACCCAACAAGTGTCCCTACTAGAGACTTGAAGTGGAGCCAGCTTGTAAGGGGGAAAGGGAGAAGCTTTTTTTTTGGGGGGGGGGGGGGGAATCAAAATTATTTTTATTGATCTTTCTGTTTAATCTCAAAGCCTGGGACCTGCCTGGGATTTCGCCTAGAGGCAGGTAAGAATAAGCCAAGGGGGCTGATATAAAGAGGCAACAGCTACAGTAAATAAATCACTTTCAACTTGTACCTACCACATTCAACTCGTTCAAGCATCAGTTAACATAGACCTACAGTAAATTCAATAGTAAATGCTGGAACTTGAATTCCAGAAATCAAATGTGTATATACAAGATGTTCCCACAGCTATTTCACAAAGCTAGATAAATAGAGAAACCAAGAGGAGCTTTCGGGTAATAATTTCACTTTTACCAAAACACAAATGGGAGAAAGAGCCCTTAAGTAGTCTAAATGTTGGGACGCCTGGTTGGCTCAGCCATTGAGCAACTGCTTTCGGCTCAGGGTGTGATCCCAGGGACCAGGATCAAGTCCTTCATCGGGCTCTCTGTGAGGAACCTGCTTCTCCCTCTGCCTATTTCTCTGCCTCTCTGTCCCTCATGAATAAATAAAATCTTAAAAAAAAAAAAAAAAAAAAGTCTAAGTGTTGGTCACTGCTTAAAAAACAAAACCCAACCCAAACCTTACCCAAAAACCCACTGAAACTATTACTCAGAGACCAAGTAAATCCAGCTCCAAAATAAAAATGAAGAGATCACAAATATTCAAGTATTACTCTGTACCTCTCATTAAGTAATCAAGTCAGCACACTGAAGACTTAAAAAAAGTTCGTAAAAAGTTTTTACTTTATCTAAAAATTACTTCAATACCTTTGGTAAAGTTAAATAAGGCTTTAAAAATTGCACAATGTCCGGCAGCCCAGGTGGCTCAGCGGTTTAGCTCCACCTTCAGCCCAGAGCGTGATCCTGGAGATCTGGGATCAAGTCCCCATGTCAGGCTCCCTGCATGGAACCTGCTTCTCTCTCTCTCTCTCTCTCTCTCTCTATCTCTCTCTCTCTCTCTGTCTCTCATGAATAAATAAAATCTTAAAAAAAAAATTGCACAATGTCAAAACTAAAAATTTAGATGCAAATTTTAAATGGTAAGAAACCCCTGTAGGTGCAAATGCCAAGACATTAAAACTGCAATTCAATGGGACTTCTTCAAAAGAATAAAAGTACTATGAACAAGTGCATCTGGGTGGCACAGTCCATTATGCATCCTACTCTTTTTTTTTTTTTTTTTTTTTTTTCATCCTACTCTTGAATTTGGCTGAGGTCATGATCTCACGGTGGTGGGATGGAGCCCCGCATCACTGGGCTTTGTGCTCAACAGGGATTCTGCTCAAGATTCTCTCCCTCTTCCTCTGCCCCTTCCTCCACTCTCTTTCATTCCATCAATAAATAAAAAAATTTTTAAAGTACTACCTATATCCAGCATTCTCTACAGACTTAGGAACAGCTTTAAATTTGTCAAAAATGCAATACCCTGAAAAGCCTGAGAAATATCATTTACCTACATTAGTGAAAGGAAAAGACCCTTCTCACAGCCTCAGAACCATCAGCAGATCTTCTACTATAATATATTGTCATGCGGTCAATCAGAAAAGGGAAGAGAAGAACCTATTCCTCATTAAAAAAAAAAAAAAACAAACAAACAAAAAAACAAAAACAAGACCTTAGTTCTCACAAACTTACTTATTAGCAAACTGGCCAGCCCTGACCCATCAATGATTTCATCTTACTTCTGCTGAGTAAAATGAGTTTGATTCCAAACGATTTTCTGCCAACAGGGATATCTGTTTAAGATTTAACAGGCGATCGGGCCCAGTTATTAAATATGTATTGTGTAAACACTTCAAAGATGCCAATATCCCTCTGCCCTACACATAACTACAAAAGGTTCAGAGTCTTACTCTTCTCCTAAGAGCAACTGAAAAATACCTCAAATAATCACAGTCGGTACAGAATACCGTGAACTATATTCAGTAGTCAAGGTAGTTGTACTTTTAATGGCTTGTGGTGCTAAGATGTGGCCTTGTGAAGATCTAACATCAATAGCCTACTCACTCTGCATACTCAGATGGTACCAGCAATTATGATCAAAAAGGAAAACTTAAAATAGTCACAAGGGAATGAAAAAAAAGTATCCTTCTAGAATCTCCTAGGTAATTTAATTGAGTGGTTCCACATATGGTACATGAAATGAGGGTGTAGCTAAGGGCACTTTATCATCTTGAGTCCTCCAAGGTGGTATTGAAGAGAACTACCAAGATATAACCCTCATTAACAGTGGCAAAAGCTAGCAAAATATAAACCAAAAGAAAACAAAAGTGCCCACTTTGGCAGCTCATATGCTAAAATTGCGGGGGCGGGGGAGGTTGTTCAAGTCTGAAATAATATCAACCCACAGGGACAAAAGAGTTAAAAAGAATTATACATGTGTAGTTAATGAAACCTAAATGTAGTTAATCGAGCACCTTTATCAAGGGGATGCCTGGGTGGCTCAGTGGTTGAGCACCACATGTCTCAGAGCATGATCCCAAGTCCAGTGATCAGGCCCCACATCAGGCTCCCCGCAGGAAGCCTGCTTCTCCCTCTGCCTATGTCTCTGCCTCTGTGTGTCTCTCATGAATAAATAAATAAAATCTTTAAAAAAAAAAAAAAAAAAGAACTAACATAACAGGTAAGAATATCCCAAGCCTAGGTTTCAGGTAAAACAATACTAATGAAACCTATTGCTCAGTGATGAAAAGTTAGGAATCACTAACACTAATTAATCCTATAGAGATACAAATTAGGCATGCTCTCTATGGCCTTCTAAAGCTCCATTTAGAACACCGGACACAAGTATTTGATGAACAGAAAATAAGCCATTATAAAGGTAAATATTTTGGTGATTCCAGCTGAATAATAGTCTCAAATTTCAAACACATCTTACACTCTAAATAAGTGAATTTTCCTAAAAACTCATTAGGCTGTCAAAACCAGCAGATGAAATAAAAGAGATAAAATAAATTCTGAGTTGAAATATTATACAACTCTTCAGAATGGCATACAAAATCCTCTCCTAATTGGCCCCAAATTATCATTCCAGTCTCATTTTTCAAACCTGTCACAGGTTCTCCCCATGAGCTATTTGCACCTAGCTCTGTCTTGGCTCACTGTCATCTCCCCTTCTAAGAGAGAATGCCCTTTTCCTCTGCTTATTCCAACCCTGTAAGACAATGCCTGCCTCTAAGTCCATCTTCTCTCTGAAATTTCCCTAAGCTACTATAATAACCTTTCAATTTTGGCTTCCCCTGAAGCTAATGAGGTATCTCACAACTTAATTTCTTCCTACTCTGAATTTATAAAGAACTTAACCATTAATTACCACCCTCCGGCACTTCTTATTTAATTTTTCAAACATTTGTTTTGACTCCTAGGAGATAAGCAGCTTGAGGGTAAGAACTATATAGGTAACCATTTAGATGCAATTAGCTTTCATTTTGTGACAAATGATTTTGAACATACTTAACATAGTGGGTTGTGGATCAAATAAGGTTAGCCATGAGCAGAGTCAGAATCTCCATTTTTTTTTTTGGATCCAACTGAAGGCAACTTCTAACAACACTGTGTGGCTCCACCAGAAAAGGCACACCCCAAATGACTAAGTTCTAGTCTCCTCAGATTTAAATGTTCTAGGACCACATGAACCTGGTTATCCTGAGAACTAAGAGAGGCATCAAACAAGAAAAAAAGATCAACAAATTCAGCACACATAACATACACAGCACCATGATCATCATTCTAAAATGCAAATGAACCCCAACAGAGCACTTAGGTAATCTTTAAGATTCAAAATGTATCATTTGAATGAATCACTGAACTCCACCTCTGAAACTAATAATAATTATATGTTAATTAATTGAATTTAAATTTTTAAAAATTAAAAATTAAAAGCTGGGTAAGTATCAGGTACTATGCCAAGTGCTGCTTTCCACAGCTAAATGTTAATCCCCACAGGCAACATTTAAAAGAGCCATTATCAATCTTCCACTAGATAAAGTATAAGTGAAAAATGGGAGCTAAGAGGCTTGCTCAAGCTAATGACAGAAGAAAACTTCAAAGTCTGGTCTTCAACTCTAAAATCTGCACTCTTTGAACATGTCATGAAATGAGAAACAACCAGAAGTCATTGCCGAACGTAACTCCTATGCCATGTAAGTTTGGGGAAGTTATCTTTCTCATCACAAGGTCCCTGTTACTTTGGGGCTTGGTTCCTTTCGTGATTAGGATATAGAAAATCCCATGGAGGGATGCCTGGGTGGCTCAGTGGTTGAGCGTCCGCCTTTGACTCAGGTCATGATTCCAGAGTCCTGGGATGGAGTCTGGCAATGCACTCCCTGCATGAAGCCTGCTTCTCCCTCTGCCTGTGTCTCTGCTCTTCTTTCTCTGTGTTTCTCAGGAATAAATAAATAAAATCTTTAAAAAAATAAGAGAGAAGAAAATCCTATGGAGACATGGAACAATAGCTTAGTTTTAACTTACAGGGGATCTGGCCTGATCCTAAGTGGATAATCTTTGCTGCATGTATTTCTTGTTCATGTGTCCCAAGAGAGATCAGCTTCCTAAGAGAGAGGACTCAGAGGCGGTAGTATTCCTGGGTCCAGCTTGTACAGAACTACTTCTGAACTAGGCACTTTACTCTGATTATCATTTGTGGCTGGGGGACTGGTTAGCAGTTCTACTTCTAAAAACATAATGGAATTTTTTTCATTTATGCAGTTTTGCTACAACGGCAGTCATGTTACAATATATAAATGTATCAAATTAACAAGTTGTACAGCTTATATTTATACACTATATGTCCAATATAGCCAATAAACAACTTATCATTTGATACTTGAGAGGGGTTTTTTATGTACTCTATATATTAAACATATACACAAAACAAACGAAACTAGCATGCAAACTTTCCTCTGGTTCTTATTTTTGTAATCCTAAAGCTCTGTACACCTAAAGTGCTATCTTCAATGACAAAAGAAATCACCCTATGGAACACAAGTCTTAAATGTTTACTGTTCCATTAACATGATTAGAAGCTAAGGTTTTTACATCAACCACTTTATGAAAAATGTCAGAATTCTTACCATCATCTTTTCGAAAAGTTCTAAGACTTCATTCTCTGACAGTGACTTTGGAATGTTTTCCATCACCTCTGAAGAGCAATCATTGCTTGCAAATGCAGTCTTCAGGTTAGAAAGTGGAGGTCTCTCTTTCTTGCTCCCTGGAATTCTTATGCTGGCAAATTTATCCAGCTACAAAGATAAAGTAGCACATATGTTAATATCTCCTTCAACAACATTTATCTAATTGCCAAAATAAAAAACCCACAGGGTCAATCACATTATCACTATGATTTCATCAGAAGCCATATAGCTCTAGAATCTCTAAAATTGTTAAAAACAAAATGTTTTCGGTAACCATCCTGTCTAAAGGCAGAAGAGAAAATCAGACAACCTCCAAAAGATTCCTTCTAATCTTAAATTACAGAATTAAGATTCTAATGGCAGGCGACCTTTGCTTTACAGATTAGCAAACTAAGCAGTTTTATAAAAGGTAACTGGGCTAATTTAGTAGTTGGCAATCAAACTAATATTTAGTGTCTTAGCTCCCAGCCCTCTTGTCCAGTGCCCTTTTCATAATGCATACTATGAACCGTGATTTAGGAATTCTAAGAGTTGAATTCTACTTATACCTCCAGAACTTGTAGATCTGATAAATACCACATTTCTCTTCATTCAGGCTGGTCTGTATTTGAATTTCATGAGCAACTATAGAGTAAGATGGCTAAAGCCTCAGAATATAAAGCCACGGTTTTTGCTATAATGGGATTTCTTCTATTAAATGAAATAGTTCACTGATATTTCAAAGTGCACAGATATTAGTTTATAAAGCTAATTGTTTATTCATTGAAAATTACTTGATTTCATAAATTGTATTCCTCACATAAAACCCAGACTCAAAGTTACAAGTGGTAACAACCAAAAAGGCAAAAAAAATGCCTTAAAGTACTTAATAGGAGTATACTCAAAAATCACTCTGAATTGTTCAGTGTAACTATACATTATTTTTGCCATAATGTATATATCAATTTGTGCTATTCGTGGTAGCTACTAGCCACATGTGGTTATTTAAATGTAAATTAAAAGTCCAGTTCTTTGGACTGGCAGTTGCACTAGCCACATGTCAAGTCCTCAAGAGCCACATGTCAAAGCACATATAAACCATTCCCATCATCACAAAAAATTCAATCAGATAGTGCTAGTATAGCCCATTACAGAAATGTGATATAAAACACTGAATTTAAAAGGACAAGTCTTCACAGTATTATTTCACTGAAGAAACAAGATTTAAGTAAGATGCAAAGATAAACACTATCTTTCAAAACAGATCTTTAAGTTCACGGTTAAGATAAAGCCTAGGAAAAATGCCACATAAGACACGCACACATGGTCCATCAAACAGGATGTAATCCTTAAAAGTACTAAGAACAGGACAGCTTCCAGTAGGATTTAAAAAGTAACAAAATACCACCACTGCTCTCATCCTCATAACAAAAACAAGCCAGAAAACCTCCAGAGTTAGTTTCTGTTGTCTTCAACCCATCGGGGCTGAGGACTCACCAGAACTCCTGGAAAGACTACCAAGAAATGACAAGGGGCTTTTGATCCTGACAAACAGTTATAGACCAGTAAGTTAAACAAGGATAAAGAAAAACCAGCCAGATTTTTAATGAACTATTGACAGCATGGATTCTGGCAGGAGACTAGAATTCCAGGGAGCCCCAGGTATGAAGCAAGTCTACACCCACCTACCCAGGCTTCCCCTCAGGCCTTTACCCAGTGTATGAGCTAGAAGCGGGAGGGAGGGCAAGATGCCTCAAGGCATGAAGTGTCCCAGGAGGCCTCTCCCCAGGCAAAGAGCCTTGTCTTCCCAAACATTCTCAATTAGGCAAAAGACAGGAGAGCAGCCTCAAAGACAGATTCTGGACCTTCAGAGAATAAATGACGACTGCCACCTGAAGAGGGGGTAGATACCAGGTCAGAGAGATCTCCTGAAGAAACAGAGCTGCAAGTAGAATGGAAAACAAAGAGAACTCTACATTAACCCTGGAAAGGGCATCAGAACTTTAAAGCAGAAAGAGTTATCCCGGTCTTGAAAACGAATAGTTCAGTTGGAAAGCCAAAAGCAGAATGCCTGAATCTCATTAGTGCTAAGAAACCCTGAAGCCCCAGAGGACACTAATCAAATTAAAACAGCACCTTTGCCAAACCCAGTTCAACTAGACATGACACCAACTAGGCCCCCAAGTCCAGCAGCCTGAAAAAAAGGCACACCCTTTCTTAGAAGTGTTAATTTCCCCAGTATTTAAATAAAATGTCCACCATATAATCAGATACTGCTAGATTCACAAAGGACCAAGGAAATGTCACACACAGACAAAAAGCAACAGAACTAGAGATGGCTGGATGATGGACTTACTAGTCAGACCATTTCAAGGGATATTTATAAAAACGCTGAAGAACATAAAGAAGAGTGGACACAATGTAAGATGGGCAATTTCAGCAACAGAGTCATGGAGATTATTTTTAAAGACAGATTAAAATTTAAAATGTATCAACAAATGAAGAATCCATTAGGTGTACTCCAGAATAACCTGAACACTGCTGAGAAAAGAACTGGTGAACCTAAACCTAGATTGAAAAAATCATGCAGATTGAAACACCAAGAAAAAAAACACCAGAGAAACCAAGAGCTGTGATACAAAATGAAGCACTGTAACATAAGTATAATTGAGGACCAGAAAAAGCAAATGATACCGAAGATCTATTTCAGGAGGTAAGGACTGAAATAATTGATTTTTCAGAAATCAATTCTTGGATACAAGAAGCGCAGCCAACTATTAAGAATACCAAAACAAACAAGCCCTCACCCAGGTGCCGCATAGTCAAGCTGCTAAAAATTAAAAGGGCAAACCACAAAAGCACAGCCAGAGATATGAAGACCCATTACATACAAGATAAATATGACACAAATAAGTAATTTCTCACCAGAAACTACAGCAGAAGACAATAGAAAGGCATCTTTAAAGTCCTGGAAGAAAACTACTGTCATGTGGGATTCTATATCCAGTAAAAATGCCTTTCAAAAATAAAAGCAGAATGATACACTTTTAGACAGCCAAACCTGAAAGAATTGATCTCCAGCAGACCTGTACTACAAAACGTGTCAAGAAAGTTTTTCAGGCTGGGGGAAAAAAAAAATGGTATCAGGTTCCCAGATCTACCAAATGAAGAACCGAGATGTTACTCTATCAGATATTTATAATACCAAAAAAAAAAAAAAAAAAAAGCTATATTCAATTTAAGTCAAATAACAATCAAGTGGCAGAGACAAGCATATAAAGAGGCAAATCTATATAGATATAAAAAAAAAAAACGCAGCAAGAGGTACACACGATGAATTATAGGGGGCCAGGGGAGGGCATCCAACTCATCTACATATTTCTTTACTTTGAAAATAACCAGCCAGAAACATAAAATTGTCTCCACATGATTAGAGGTCCAAAAATTAGTGTCCCTATGTACCTTTGTACCCCAATTCTTGATATTAGTTTTAAAAAATGAGGAGACACCAAAAAAATTAAGAAGTGGGACTGGTTCCTCCACCTGTCTTCTGAATCACTACTTCATTGTTGTAACTTCTGTACAGAAAATATCAATTCCTGAGTGTTAAACCTATGCTGACTCCACACACCACATACACACACACACACACACACACACACACACAAAAGTAACTTAATTAATATGTTAAACTCATAATGAAGTGAAATTAAGCAAACATCATTAATGCAACATCAATATTATAAATGTAAACATGTCAATGAATGGAAATAGTAAGCTTAAGCAATTCACAAGCTAATTTGTGAATATATAACCTAATAGTTCCATCAGTGATAGTTCAAAAAATTTTAATTTTCTTCACAAACCAAAACTTTCTAAATAAGATTCTCTCAAAGTCATTGAGCCTCTTCTGTGTTTTACACACTGTGTTAAGAGCTTGAAAGGCAGCATCAGGCTGGATGCGTCTGTTTAATTCTTAAAATAAGAAAACTGCCTGTCTAAATAATAAAGGACGAGCTCCAACACACTTTTATATGTAATAATTTCATAGTATTTAACTTCTAAAACTGCATAAATGAAAAAAATTCCATTATGTTTTTAGAAGTAGAACTGCTTTTGTATCAATAAACAGTATCATAATTTGTACAATAACAGCAATAAAACAGAATTAGTACACCTCCCCCATAGGCTTAGCACCTAAACTCTGGGGGAAAGTTGGATTTTATTCAAGTGGAAAACAATTTCACACATTACCACTAGGATAGCTAAAGGCAAGGTAGGAAAAATTAGCACAAAGAGCCATAGGAAGAAAATACATATGATCCTCCCATGCTACAACAGTAAATTGAATTTGTTGAAGACCTCAGGCTTGAAGTAAAAGCATTCCCAGTGATCCTCTACTGAGCACTACAGGTAGATTCCACATAACCTGGGCATGACCGACAAGTTAGGTGCAAAATGAACTTTACTATCACATCATTTTAAATGTTCTAAAGTTTTGGGAGTTTTGGGGTGAGGGTTGTTTTTGTTTCAAGGGAGGATGCTGTGACTCCACCTAGAAATTGGGGGGGGGCGAGGTGAGTAACACCCCCAATTTATCTTTCATCAAATTGCTCATACAATTTGCTCGAGGCAAGATACAATGGAACCTAAGAGTAAAAGTTTTAAAAGCTTTTGTCCATAAATACACAATAGAAATGCCCATTATGCTGACTAGAAGTTGGTTGTGCTGTATGTGGCAATTTGGGAACATGTTTTGCAATTTGTGCGCTGGCATAGCTGCTTTTCCTTTTACGTGAATGCTCTTGAAGTTGAGCTAGGAACACAACCTAAGGAGGTAAACTCCACCAATGCCTTGTCTTTGTTGAAGAATTGGTTAAACACACAGAAGACTGAGAGAATTCTATTTTAATGCTATTTGGAGGTGGTACACCACACTTAATTAATATGGCTTCAGCTGTGTCTGGGGTGTACCGAATTTTATAAATTAATATCACTTATCTTCACAGGAAGTTAAATGAGCACCCTACTGAGTATTATCTCACACTGATAATCAGTAATTACAGTTTAAATAAAATTAATTAAACCAAAAACAGGCTCTAAAAAAAACTATCTGAATTTTAAACTATAGTATAACACTGTAATAGTGACAAAGTTCTATTACAGTGGTTTAAATACTAACAGCAGTGATATTTTTTTAATTTAAACAAAAGGAAGATACTGTAATTATTAGCCATTTTTAATTTGAAAAGCCTGAAAAAGTATCCTAAATGTACTTCCTTAGAACCTTTAAGGGAGTACCTATTTTCATGCAATCCAAGAGAATTAAGCAAATAAAAGTCCACTGTAATTTTAAGTCAATTCTATGTGAATGCATACCTGAAATCTGGAAAAAGGTTACTTAAAATTATCTACCAATTTTCACACAATCTTGTACTCTATTTAAGAAGAAGATGGGGTGCCTGGGTGGCTCAGTCAGTTAGGCATCCAACTCTTGATTTCAGCTCAGACCATGATTTCAGGGTAGGGGGCAGTAAGACTGAGCTCCACATCCTAGTTCTGGGCTCTGTGCTCAGTAGGGAGTCTGCTTATCTCCTAGCTCTCTCTCCCCCTCACTTTCCCTCTGCCCCTCCCCCTGCTCTCTAATAAATAAATATTTTTTAAAAGGGGGGGGCAGAAGAAAAAAAAAACCTAACAGCCAAAATCACTTGGCTTTTAATTAACTTTATTACTAAATAAGCAACTTGCTGATTAAAAAACTGGCTCCATAGTTTGACTTCTGAATCCTGCCCAGCCACCTGCTTGTAGTATCACCTTAACAAAGCTATTTAAACTTTCCATGATAAGACCTATCACGGTGAGTTGTTAATAGGAAATGAAACTGCTTCTTACCTTTCAGCTTTAGGTTAAATGGCCTGAAATGCCTTTGGTGACCATTCTACACATCACATGGATCCTCACACTCCCCATTATCACCGTACAGAGCTTATTCCCCTTTTATGTTCTTCCATTTGTAAGACTTATGAAGACATGGAATTTCTTCATTTATTTTGAAAAGGCTGATGGTCTCTTTCCCACTAAAATATAAGTGCCACGCTCGACAAACCATCAACTGTCTGAGTCACTGTAGTAGCCAGTATCTAACATGGTCCCAGATAATCCTGTCTTGTATAACCAGTAGGATACTGTGGAAATTATGGAGTGCTGGTTCCCAAGACTAGATCATAAAAGACACTACAGCTTTTATCTTACTCCCTCTTGGATCACTCATTCTAGGTATGACAGCTGCCACACCAGAAAGACACTCAAGGCTCAGGGGAGGTCCACACGGCAAAGAACTAAGCTACAGAAACTAAAAGAGGCAGAGAAGCCTCTTGCCAACAGTCATGTGAGTGCTATCTTGGAAGCCCAATGGAGCCTTCAGATGACTTATTACATAGCAACAGAGGACTAATAGCTCCTCAGAGAGTACTACTTTTAAAAGCTCTAGCCAACATCTTCACTACAACCTCATGAGATCCCAAGCCAACACCACATAGCTAAGCAACTATCAAATTCCTGCCTCCAGAAAAAAGTGCAAGATGTTAAACGTTTGCTGTTTTAAGTCATAAGTTTGGGGATAATTTGTTAACATAGCAACAGGTAACTGTTACAGTCACTGAGGAATCTAGCAGAGAGCTAGCAATCAACACGTGAAGGTACAAGGGAATGAGCAATTACTGGAGAAAATATAAAAGATACTGTACTGTCCCTGAAGAGGCTTACCACTTGAAAGAAAAATAAGAGAAGCTACTATAAATAAAGGCAAAATACATAGATGCCCCCCAAGAAAAATCATAAGCCAAGTAAATTAGCAACAGATAGGAACGAGTGTTTCATTCTGGGATGAGGAAACCTCAAAAGATGCTTGAAAAGAGGATACATCAGGGAACCTGGTGAGGCTGACGGGAGAATTATAGGACACGGCACACACTGACAGCCCAATAGTATACCTGCCTGTTCCATGGACTTTACTAAAATGCTGGTGACATCAGTCTTACTAAGAAAGAACATGGTAAGAAGTTGGCCATTTGGGACATCTGGGTGGCTCAGCAGTTGAACATCTGTCTGCCTTTGGCTCAGGGCATGATCCTAGAGTTCCAGAATCGAGTTCCACATCGGGCTCCCTGCATGGAGCCTGCTTCTTCCTCTGCCTGTGTCTCTGCTTCTCTCTATTCCTCATGAATAAATAAATAAAAATATTTTAAAAAAAGAAATTACCCATTCATTATTGCAGGTGTGAAGAGCTAATCATCCAAGTCAAGGCCACAATCCTATCATTCATTAACAATTCCCATCAAACCACCCATTATTGCACTCCAACTTTCATAGCCCTAAGTGTTAGAAATGGCCATTCCTAGCCTTAAATTTTTAAGGTTTTAGCGAAATTTTAAGACCTTCTTTAGCCAGAGGCTTTGAAAAGAAAGTTTACCATCACCCTCCAAAACTGTACCTACCTACAGTAGTGTATTCACATTTAAATTTCATAGGGTAGCTTATTAAATGAGAAGTGTACTTAGCAGGTTATTAAAATTCCTTGAAAATATATTACAATACGTAGTATGTAATATACTAAAGCCAAGTGTTGCAAACCAGCCCGTGAAGATGCCCACATAGGAAAGAACTGAGGCCCCCACCAATGATCAGTGCCAACTTCCCAGTCAGAAGTGAACACCCTATCAATGGATCCTCTAGCCCCAAAGCCTTCACATGACTGCAGCCTGAGCCAATGTTGTGCTTATAATCCCATGACAGACCTCAAACCAGAGCTATTCCACTAAGCTGCTTCCAAATCTTAAACCCAAGAAACTGTAATGTTATATATTATTGTTTTAACGCATCGAGCTTTAGAATAAGGATTTAACAGAAGACTAATAAAGAGCTCCTCTTAGAATAGTTTTAAATGCCTAAAATAGATATAATTACCAAAAAAATGGTGTTAAGAAAATATTTTAAATATTTTTTTTCTTTATTTATGATAGTCACACACACAGAGAGAGAGAGAGAGAGAGAGAGGCAGAGACACAGGCAGAGGGAGAAGCAGGCTCCATGCACCAGGAGCCCGACGTGGGATTCAATCCCGGGTCTCCAGGATCGCGCCCTGGGCCAAAGGCAGGCGCCAAACCACTGCGCCACCCAGGGATCCCCAGAAAATATTTTAAAATCATATAGCAGTAGGTCTTCATGAATGCATTATATAACGTGAAGTAATAGTAAGTCTAATTGCAACATATTGTTGAACACAAACTACCTTTTGAAGTATCTTCAATAACCTCACAGAACATACCAGTTTTCTGTGGTCATCAAGTCACAGGTCAAATTCTGTGTATATGTGTGTTTGGAATTTTTTTGTTTTCACCTATTTCATAATTTTAAAAACCTAAGTTTTACATAAAGGTTAATGAAAATATTTAATCTTTTTTCCATTCAAGTTCAAGGATACCATGAATTTTACTACAGACCCTCTGGTGGTCCATGGCCTGCAGTTTAAGAACCCCTGGTAGGTACAGAATAACAGAAATAGCGGTGGAAAGGAAAACAACTCAAGTTCTAATGTCTTTCATGCATTAGTGGCAGAAATTACAAGACCTAAAGTTTAGACCACCAGGAGAACTGCACCAGAAATACTCAAAAAGAGCTGGAAGCTTTTGAAGGAAGAAGCCAACAGGAATATAAAGCCTTCAAAGAACATCTAGGTTTCAATTAGAGCAAGAAGGAAAACAAACATTCAAAGACAGGCTTTGACTGCCAAAGGGCAAAGTAGGAGGGCTTGAGAAGTCCAGAGGAGTTGGGAAAGGATTTCAGAGAAAAAGAATAAATGGACCTGGATAGGGAAAGAAACATCTAGGTGCTGATATGGATTGATTAGGACTTCTGATGTTGACTTAGATCAATAGAAGTCTTGTGAATTGTAGTAGCTAATGAAAACTAAGAAGGAAACAAATGAAACCATATAGACAAGCTCTTCTTAAATCATCTCCTCTCTGCCAGACTGCCACTGTCCTACTTCAGGACACTTGGACAACAGCCACAGCCTCCTGGCTTGCCTCTAGCTGTGCTCTGCCCCTTTACCCCCAACCACTCTCAGAGCTATTCTCTATACTGAACAACATTTTGATGTTACTGAAATGCAAATCCAATCCTGCCCCCTCGCTCCTATGCTTAAAACCTTTCAATCTTTGCATCCCCATTACTCTGGGGACATTCCAATCTTACTGTGGCTCAAAAAGGTCCAGCCTGATCTGAACCTCCAGACAATCTCTTCACCACTCCACACTTCTTACACTGTAGGATCCAGATTTAATGAAAAAGCCACAGTCTCTTTAAATGTGCATGTTGTGCCTCAAACCTATCCACAACCACAACTCCTATCCCATCCCCTTAATCTAGCTCATTTCAACTCAATCTTCAGCTCTCAATTTGAACTACATCTTAGGTAAGAGCCTCCCTGATTCAAGACTAGGCAAGATGCCAACAAGTCTGGTGCTTGCCGCTACGTAGTACGAACAGTATTCTGAAACTACCTCTATCATATGTTTACCCAACCAGGGTATAAGTCCTTGAGAAGAGGAGTTATTATTTTATTCACTACTGGACCTACTGCTGGAACTGTTCAAGGCATATAGTGGGTGTTCTATTAATTTTAAGTGAATAATCTATTTTATCTATCGTCCATGTCTGGGATACAAATCATTGCTTCTTGCTTTGCTAATTCCTTCCCAACAATATTAGGAAGAATTCCAGATGTTATGCCTTTTATACATTCATTAAGAATAACTTAGACTCTCCCCAACACTGATTCTTTGAATATTAGTCTCCTAGACTGAAAACAACCATTAGTTCTGTAACACAACACCAGGGGGGAAGAAAAATACCTACTCAATGGAAAAGAATCATTTAAAAAGTATATTCAAAACAACCCCAAAGTTATGCCTATTCACATCTTTAAGTACAATTCTAATTTCTTATATGCAAATATTAATACTACATACATGAAAGGAAATACAAATTAGTTTTATAGATAAATATTACACTTTTTTTTAGAAGAGGAGTAATACCCATAAACAAAGGTCCCCTGAAAACATCAACAGTTGCTTTCTACTTGCCAACCTGACACTTGCATTAGAAATCCATTTGGCTGGTATCCAGGAAGTAAACTTAGAGTAAAAAATTACTACAACTCCTGCCAGCTTCTATTCCAATCTGTCCTTCAGAAGTAGCTGAAAAGTCACCTTCTCTACCAAGTCTTCTCCCACCATTAAAATTGACCTTCCCACTTCCAATGAACACTATCTACAGTGTGATGGGCCTAGGATGGTATTAGTATATACCTACCTATACAACTGGAAACTGTATACATATCTGCTTCCCCACTGTTCCAAGTGGCAAAGACAGTCATATTTATCTTTGTATTCCTATAACAGTACTAACCACTCAAATGCTTAATGAATGAAGGATAAAAGGATGAATAAACAAGTCTGTACACCCTACATTTTAGTGTATTCAACTCTGAGAGCTCTTGATCTTATTCCCAAGTTTCTACTGATTTGAGTAGGAGCTCTCTAAAATATCCCATAAATATTTAAAGATTCTAAGACAGTACTTAAGTGTTACTACTGAAAACCTAAGTACAGGAAGCTCTAATTAACTCATATTAATGGGCTCAGAAAAGCCCACCTGACTTAGTGAATAATTTAAGCTTATAGAACTTGTTTTGATGTATTTTGCCACATACATTTGGTAGTCCCAGTCCATGATGGTTTATCTACTTTACACAGAAGTGTTTCTTTTGAATATATCATTTCAAAGAAAAACTGGAAAATATCTCACTTTTTGATTATTCGTGGTTTTTAAACTTACCAAGGAAAACAGAAGTTCATAAAAATGCAAAAGAACTTTTAGTACAGAAAATTTTATATTCTATTAGGCCAAGAATAATTTAAGTAATTCTTCTAAGTTAAGCCCTTTTTTCTTTTTTAAAGCTAATGATTTATGTTCTATTAACTGTAATTGAGGCACATAGATAAAATGATTCTTTTCTTTCATAAGTACCATGTCCAATTTAGCATATATCCCAGAAGGGATGGCACATCTAGGTAGCTCCAGGAATAGCCTGCAGGTAGATAAAACCCAGTTCTTTAAGCATATTCATCTAGGGGAACTCCTCTCTGTGTGGACCAGTCTCACAAAAAAACATTCAGGAATGTTCTGGAGTAGTCTGGTAGCAGTTACATTGAACTAGTCACAAGGCCCACAGAGAACAATGAAAGCTTCCCAAAGCACTCATTAGAACCCACATGTAGGTAGTATCTCCAATGGCTCTTGGACCTCATTCCTGTAGGGGACATTTGAGGGGAATCAGGAAAGCTCTACTTATATCTGGGAACAGACTGCTGCTGCTTGATCTGTGAAGTGGTTTCAATAGAGTTTTCCCATGTCCTTCACAATTAAAGAAAAAAAAAAATACTCCTATCCTTAACCTGTTGCCATACCTCAGTCAATTGCATCACTATTCCTTCAGGATAAAGGTTTCTCAAAAACAGTTTTGTTTACTAGAAATACTAAAAAAATAAGTAATAATTTCCAATCATAGAAAACATCTTAGAATAGGTCTTTATAGGAATGCCTGGGTGACTCAGCAGTTGAGCATCATGTCTCAAGGCATGATCCTGGGTTCAGATAAGATCCCACGTCAGGCTCCCCGCAGGAAGCCCGCTTCTTCCTCTACCTAAGTCTCTGCCTCTCTCTATCGCTCATGAATAAATAAATAAACTCTTTTCAAAAAAAGAAAAATAGGTCTTTATAATTCTCCGAATTAAGATCAGTAGCTAGGATACAATTTTTCCTAGTCAATTTAAAGGTCAGCAGTCTCATATAGACAGCTTCAGGAGGAAAAGCAGAAAACAAAATATACTTAGAGATTTCACACTGGTACTCTCAGCGGAGAAAGAGATAGTACTTAAATAGCAATATAACTCTCTTAGTAAAGACCATGTTCTCTGGAATGAGTCATAGTTTTTTTTCTCATACCCCTCTGACATTAAGTTATTGAATCTCTCTTGCCTCAGTTTCTCCATCTTTCAAAATGGGAATAATATTCACAACAAGCTTCTAAGTGAGCATTAAGTATTTATAAAGCTAACATTTAGAACCCTACTCAGCACACAGCTAACAATTACAGAATCTTTATTGTATGTGGACTAAGAAACGCCTATCAAGTTAGAGAGGCAGGGTCCTACCTTGAAGGCCTTATTATATGCCAATGTTAAAGAGCTCAGGCTTAACTTATAGATAACAGGTGCGCCTAAGTAGTTTCAAATGAGGTAAAATATGGTCAGATATATAATTTAGATAGGTCACCCTGCTGTGCAAGAAGTTGGCTTTTTAGGGAGCAACAGAAATTTGCTTGAGAATCCTGATAAGAGATAGGAAGCCTTGCGCTCTGATAGAAGGAACTGAGGAAAGGAAATAGATTCAAGAAATAATCGTCAAGAAGCTATCTTCTATAAGAATATAGGAACAGAAACAAGCTTAAGAGGAAAGTGAAAGCTTTAATGTGGAGCAAGTAGAGTTTCAAGTAGAGATGAGACACCCAAAGGAAGGTAGGCCAATGCAGTAATAGGTCTCAACTTAAAGAAAAGGTCATAGACAAAGATATGGACTAAGGTAATCACCCCAGTACAGCACTATATACAGCACTGGCTGCAGGAAAGAAACCTGATAAGTAATAGTTTAAGATAGGCAAAGGAAAACCATACAAAATAGAAAAGGAAAGGTCATAGGGATACAAAAATCAATAAAATTTGTGTCCCACGAGCTGAGAAGTATTTGTTCAAAGAGGATGGCAGTAACTGTATATCAAGTATAGCCAATAAATCTAGTAAATTTCCAACGACTACAACTTAATGAATATTACTGGGGATAAAAATAGTCATTTCATAATGATGAAAGATTTAGTACAATCCCAAGTATATATGCACTTAATTGCAGAGCTTTAAAATATACAGAGCAAAACTGATAGAACTAAGAGAAATAAAAATCCAGTTATAGTTGGGAAACTTCCCACTTCTCTCTCAATAATTGTTACAGCAAGCAGACAGAAAAATCCAGAATACAATATGTGAATAACACTGTCAACCAGTATGATTTATAGATCAATTCTAATACAAGCAGAATGCACACATGACATTCACAAAAACAGACCACAGTCTACAACAGAGAGCAAGACTGAGAAAACTGAAAACAACTGAAGTCATGTATGGTCCCTGGCCAAAAGAGAATCAAGTACGAGATCAGGAAAAACCCCAAATTTTTAACAGTTAAACACAGACCTAAATAACCAATGGGTGAAAGAAGAAATCAACAGGAAATTAGAAAATATTTTGAATAGTTAGAAAATGATACAGCTAAAGGAGCTCTCAGAGGAAGATTTATAATGTAATTTTTTTATATTAGAAAACAAAAGGCTCAAATCAATTATGTAAGTTTCTACCTTAAGAAATCATAAAAAGATTAAGACAAAAGGAAAGATAAAAACAAAATTATCAAGAAATTAATGAAACCTAAAGCTGGTTCTCTGAAAAGATCAATAAAATTGACAAACCTCTACCCAGACTGATGGGGGAGGGAGGGAGTGGAATTCAAGTATTTATCAGGGTTAGAAAGGGAGAAATATAGGTCCTTTATTTAAAAAAAAAAAAATAAGGAAACACCACAAACTCCTTATTCTAGAATATAGATACAAAAAAATTCCTTAAAAGCCCAAGGCTCACTCAGGAATAATCTGAATGGCCCTCTATCTTGTGATAGACAGGACAAGACAGGAATGGCAAATAAGCATAATAAAAGATGCTCAACATAATTTGTCAGTAGGGGAAACAATCTGTCAGTTTCTTATAAAGTTAATCATAGTTACCAGATGATTCCCCTTCCAGAATGAAAACAGGTCCACAAGAACTGTACCCAAATGTTCACAAATTTACTCAATCCCCCCAAAATAGAAACCCAAACTATTGAATATATAATATTCAATATATAATATGTAGTATTAGCAAATAATGGAATACTACTCAGGAATAAAAAGAACAAATTTCTGATATACCCAAAGCACTAGAGGGGTCTCAAAAGCATTATGCTACAGACACAAAGGCAACATACTAACTGATTCCATTTACTGGAAATCCTAGAAACTGAATTATATATTTCAGAAAGCTGATTCATGATTCCCAAGAGCCAGGATAGGGGGTAAAACTTGACTGCAAGGGCTCAGGGGGAATCTTTTAGGGTGATGGAAAGAAAGCTTTTATGTCATGATCATCACGTATACATGATTGTATATTTGTCAAAATTCATCATTTTACATTCATAAAACTGGTGCATTGTATATAAATCTTTCCTCAAAAAAAAAAAAATGCATGTTATGACCCTAACTATACCACTACTACTGTGAATGCATAGTTCACCAAGCATCTCAGCAGTATTTATCCCTTAAAAATCTCCATAACCAGATATATCAAGGCTCAACAGCTAAATCTGAGTTACGTAAAGTCACACTGCTAGGAAGTAGCAGAGCTGCCACCCAAACCCAGATACCCACTTTCAACTATGTGTCATAAAGTGAAGAGCAGACACTTTACGGAGAGACCCGAGGACTTCCTCTGGTTGCTATATAGGCCAATGTCTGTTTTCAAGCTATAGGTGTGAACCACGTGTGGGACAAGAAATCGATATAGTGGATTGGATCTGCAAGCCCCCCACTCCTTTTTTAAAATGGAAGGCAGAGGACTAAAAAGCAATAGAAAAGAGTGGAAAAGATCAGAGTTCATTATGCTTAGAAACATTAAATAATCGTTCATAAAATTGTTTCAGCTGAGGGAGAATTTATATGCGTATGTGTGCCGGGCTACAAAATGAAGGGTACTTCTTACTGTGGGTCCCAGCCAGGAAAGTTTGAAAATCACTGCTTCAGGCCAAACCAGAGATTACAACAGTTAATTGTAAAAACTGGCTGCAGGAGGGATAAAAGAAGAGAATCAGCAGGAGCACCACACTTTAGACAGATGGTTGTGAGGGATGATAAGCAAGTCAAAAATGACTTCTAGACCACAAAACACTCTGTGGACACACTGATGGAGAATTCAGCATCATGTTGTTCACGTTCAATTTCCTCCAGTTTACCTTTTCAAACTGGCCTCCCTTCACTGCCCTGGTCTCAATCTTTTTGTCTCCACAAGGAAAGCACTCCTTTCAACCCAGGTATAGACAATGGATGGTTGTAAACTAAATGACGTTTCACCTTGGACTGTACTTTATACATCATGGTGTCTCAGATATTTGTAGAATAAACACTGTTTCAAGTATATAAATTCTGCCTAGGGATCTCAACACTACAGCAATACTTCCTGCAACCAGTGTCCTATGAAATTCTGATAACTCAAGAAATAACCTTGAAATGTGAAGTATTTTTGTAGGTCTTCACCAAAGCAACTTAAAGAGATGGGTGTTTAACATTAATGCTTCCCAGAATGTTTTGACTAAATGTTTCTAACATACTATTATACAAACCTGTGACTAAAGCTGACACCATTCTTATGCACCTTCTCTCAAGTTCTGTCCGAAGCATGCTATTCTCACATGAAGACGTTCTAAATTAAGTACACATGCAACACATATGTTGTGGGCATGGCCACCTTTAGTTAGAAAATATTGCTAGCACACATCAAAGCATCCATGGCAAATGCTTCCCTAGGCTCTCGCTCACCAGAAACAGTTTACACAGCACCCAAGATATCCAGCTGTCTTTCCCTCCCTCCCTCCTGGAATTCTGCACAGGTCTGTGATAGACCGTGTAAGTCTCAACTGCAAATGCATCACATCACTCCACTGCCTAAGCATTGGGAAATATTTTATAAAGGGGTTAAAAAGGGACAGAAATGAATGCGGCCATCCAACACACTTCAGCTTAAATGAAACTCACAAAAACTCCATGAGCAAAGTAGAGAAGGTATGTATAATTAGTCCCACTTTACAAGTGAACAAATTAATTGATTTGCCAAAGTCAAAGAGCTAAGAAGAGGTGAAGTTCTGTCTTTCAACAAGTCTTCTGATTCCTAATCCAATGCTCATTCCACACTGCATCAATCAATGAGTAAGGTTTGCTTTTTACTGTGTCTATTCAAGATAGCCAGGCTTCTTCTCTAAGCTCCACAACAATGGATCTAGCCGCTTGAACTAGACTGCCTGCTTGATCCTTCCCCGGACTTAAGCCCTAACTCACTCAAGAGCCAAGCTAAGGGCAGCCCGGGTGGCTCAATGGTTTAGCGCTGCCTTCAGCCCAGGGCCTGATCCTAGAGTCCTGGGATCAAGTCCCACGTCAGGCTATCGGCATGGAGCCTGCTTCTCCCTCTGACTATGTCTCTGCCTCTCTCGGTGTGTGTCTCTCATGAATAAATAAAATCTTTAAAAAAAAAAAAAAAAGAGCCAAGCTAAAGCATAAGATCAGAAGTGAATAGTGAGAACTAGTGAGACAGCAGTTCAGTCAGCCGGTCAAGGAGAAAAAAGGCCAAGGAGAAATCTATAAGAAACAGTCATGTGTACATCTAAGACAAAGACAGGGGTAAGCCAGTCATCAGTGATCCACACAGGTAGTCAAAAAGTCTGACAGCAAGTTCTTGTCAAAGCTTTTTTTTTTAAGAAAAAAAAAAAAAAAAACCTCTTTATCCTGTATAAAGGCAAGGGTCCATCCCTGGAAAGCCTAACCAGGACCAAGCCATCCCAAGTCCAATAAAACCACATGACTAGGCAAGTAATTAAATATAGAGATTTATTGTTTTATTCCTTCAATGAAAAATTAGTGAAAATGCTTAACATGTACCACACAACATACCTAGAAGTAATTAACACATTGTCTCTTCCCTAAAGATGTTTAAACTGGTGAGAATGTCATATGGTGATATAGCTTTGATAAAAATACCTCACAAGACACTATGGTAACTTCCCAAGCCCAACTGCCAGGACAAGCAGAGAGAGAAATGGAGACAGAATGGAGAGAGAAGACTACAGTCTTCACAGTGGAGGAACCCATTTATTAACTTAAAATCAGAGCAAGATGTCTTCCAGAAGGACCTCTTAAAGCCTCCTTAGCAAATAAAGTACTCTTAGAACTTAGGGTAGAGGCTGTGGGTTGGCAATCTGCAAGGTCAGTCATAATGAAGGTAAGACGAGAAAGAGGAAGAAAAGATGTATAGTGCCCCAGAAAACATAATCAAATCTTAAATGTCCTAGAATAGCATTCAATAATAGAAAGGAGCAAGGTAGTAAAGCAAGCTACAACACGATTAACCTTGAAAATACGATGCAAAGTGGTCTTTTGTGACTAAATTCTTTATCATGACTCCATTCATAGGAGATGCCCCAATGAGGCAAGCTATAGACCAAGTAGCCTAGCCATTGCCCGAGGCTGGTGGAGTTGGGGCAAGTGGCTGCTTATAAGTAGGACATTTCTCTTTGGGTAATGGAAATGTTCTAAAATTGATTTCAGTGATGGTTGTACAACCCTGAATATACTAAAAACCATTCAACTGTATACTTTACATGGGTAAACTAGATGCCATATGAACTATATTTTAAGAAGGAATCCGCCATTGTATATTCTCAAAGATGTTCAATTGTAAAAATTGCACATGGTTTTATTATTAGTCATAAGCAGCCATTTGAAGGCTAAGTCCACACAGAAGTGTATGTTCTTTGTGGAACAAGATTCAAGCCATAGCTACAGCCCTGGCCAGCTGCGCATACTTGGGCAAACTGCGTACTTAACCTAGCTGACCCTCAGTGCAGTTGAGTGCTAAGATGAGGACAACATCTACCTTGCAGGGTTAGAAATTACATCCTCTCTGTAAGCGTTCCACATCACTACAATTTTCTAAATACTATTATATGGAAAACATTATCCAAAATAGTTCACATCAAACTTCTTTTCTTAGATATTATCCAGAGGAATAAAACAGAACATTCTAATTGATTTTTTTTCAATCCTGCATGTCAAAATCTAGGTCTCATTCAACTTTGCATGTCCACTTCATCCAAGTACCCAAGATGGTGCTTTGGATAACAAGGGTGCTAAACATTTTTTTGAATGCTGTGTTCTAGAATCTGTTTCATTTTAGATTAAAGGTGAATTTGAATTCAAAACCAGGTCAATAGCACACTCTGCTTTGTCCTATCATGCTTTCTTTTATATATATATTATTGTTTACTTGGGCCTCATTGCTGTTCTTGTTATCCTTTATACCATTAGCCAAGAGTTACAGTCAAAAAATCTATTTCTCAGAAATATGTACTTGAATAGACAAAAATTTACACATGTTAATTACTTATAAGCAAGATTACCAACAGACAGAACAGGAAGGCATGCTTGGCTCTCTCTTTTTTGAGCAATATTTTTTTTTAATATATGCATGAGATTTTAGTCTGGTTTACTTTAATTAGCAACTACATATTTCAAAAAAGCTGTAGGTCTTTAGCTACTTTTTTTTTTTACACCTCTTTTTGAAGTGTGCAATTCATCCCCAAAGAATGAGAGCTGATTTGAATGATTCAAAGTTGACTAACAATTTGTAATTAAACAAATTTTTTAAATTAACATAGCAACTAGTTCCTTTTACAACTTAAAAGCAAAAAATATCATGTATTTTTTTCTACCAGTTCTGCCTCTTATTTTAGCACTATAAAAAACAGCACATTTTCAAAACATGCAGGTTTTTAAGCAGTTTCAAAGGTATTAGCATAGCACACCATCCACATTACATGGTTAGTTAAGATTCACAACAAAAGAAATGTTGAGCATAACCTTACCATATCATCCGTCAATGTCCTAATATTTAAATGCTGCAAATGAAAGAAAAACCAATCATATCAGTAATTTATAAAAGTTTTTATTTTAGTTAATAGAATATATTTTAAAATTCTACAATGCTACGTTGAACATAAATTCCCGACAGTCTAATAAAAATGAATCATATATTGTTTGTTTCTTAAATTATATATTGCTTTAATCACCTTCTCAAAAAGATGGACAAAAGATACACTGAATGTGGTAGTTTCCCAAGATTTCTTGGACTTGCAAACCTGACAAATTAGAAACCTATGCCTCAATAAATCTATAGTCCCAATTAGCAATATTAGTTTCCATTAAGTATATGGAGTTAGAACACAATGGATAAGGAGACTTAAAATGCAGGGGGGGGGTGTGGAATGTGAACCATAAGACAGTGAAACTTTAAATCTGCCATTAGCATGCAGCCTAGTAGATAATGAAGTACTTTGCTGGCTTAATTAACTTAAACAATTCTAGTAACGAAGAGAGTACTGGAATGACTATTTGCATCTTTAACATCAGTTTGATTTATCACCAGTGGTGACAGTAGACACTTTTCAATTTCATTGCTAGTTTCTTTGAGAACCCTTTTGCTGATTTCCCTGCTAGACAAACATAAGGCCACTTTAGAAAGTGAATAAATTAGTTTCTTACAAAGTGGTGTTCAAAAGAAAAACTATTTAGGGGAAAAAAGAAGGCCAGAAATCTAAGTTTTATAAATTCCAGAGTCAAGGCAAGATTTTGTATTCAAGGAGCTGGAATCAATTTCCAATGCTCCCTCATCTTATTCAGTAGCATTAGATCTTTTAAAAGGGCAGAAAAGGGTCAAGTGCATTCCTAAATAGATCCGATTTTAGAAGTATAAAAGGACATGTGTTAGCATTCATCTTCTAACAGCCTGAGTGGCAGTAAACTCAGCATTGATGGAATGAAATTTGTCATTTGTGTCTGTATACTGGAAAACACCTTTATGCTCATCAATCGATCTCAGTGACAATCCAGATTAAAAAATTGTATGGGGCAAATCACTATCACAGATTCTCTTCCTCTTTGACCAAGACATTCCTTCCTCTAGAGCAGAGAATATACTAACTGGAGGGGCACAGAACGATCTTTGTGTCTAACCAAAGCTAAATAATTGACCACACTTACCAGCCATGCCACTAGCTTCTAGCCTAAACTCTTTGTTAAACTGAGAGCAAAGAAGGGATAAGACTAAATTAACAGAACTAGTACTGAATTCTGGGGTAGAATTTGTCTTTAGTGTTACCTTCACCTTCAGCCCTTGAAAATAACAAGCAACCACAGAAGTCTGTAAGAGTCTGTACAGAGTCTGTACTCCTGGGCAGGACTGTAAGATTTCTGAGGTACTCAGGGCCACAGTATCCTCCCACAGACCATTATTAAAATCAAACCCCAGCCCACCTACGTCTCTAGTTCACAGAAAAAGTTGCAGTGGAAAGGCTGGGTGGGGTACCCTTCCCTCTAAACTGCTTGCTGTGTGCTTTGCCAGCAGAGATTTCCAGCCCACTGCAAGTGGCTAACCACCTCTCTATTCTTTAGCCAGCAGAGATTTCCACCCCCATCACAAGACACATCACACCTGAAAGTGGTCATTTCACCTTCCTCTCATGAAACAAGAGAAATATGGCCAACTACGAACTCATGGCATTCTAGGTGGCCTAACACTTAAGAAATAAGGCCAAAGAAAAAGGATCCGGCCGGAATACTGCTTAGAAAAGTATGTCATGGTAAAGAAAAAACACCTTCTTACACCAATGGAATATTCCCAGATACCAGTTTGAGTTGCTTGAGGAAAATGTCAAAAGCGATGTTGAGAGAACTAAGACAATTTTAAGGGAAATGAGAGCAGAGCCCAAGCAAGATTTATGATCTAAAAACTACATAAAAGATATGGAAAATAAAGTACCAGACAGGAAAAGTGGGGGGTGGAGGTTACAGGACACAATATACAGAAGACAAATATACCCAGAAACAACATTTTCTGTCTAACTTCGAAGGCCTAACGCTGAGCAGCCCTTTCAAGTCAAAGTCGGACTCATAACTTTCAGAATGGTACAGTCACCCTCATGTAGAAACAAGACGCGTAAGATCCATTTCTGGGGTCATAACTTCTTTTGATCCTTGAACCATCTCACTGAGAATCTAGCTTTTAGGGGGATCCCTGGGTGGCTCAGCAGTTTGGCACCTGCCTTCGGCCCAGGGCGTGATCCTGGAGTCCTGGGATCGGGTCCTGCGTCAGGCTCCCTGCATGGAGCCTGCTTCTCCCTCTGCCCTCTGCCCGTGTCTCTGCCTGTCTCTCATGAATAAAGTAAAATCTTTAAAAAAAAAAAAAAGAGAGAGAGAGAGAGAGAGAGAGAATAGCTTTTATTTTTTTAAGCATTTTTTCTTTTTTAAAGATTTTCTTTATTTATTCATGATAGTCACAGAGAGAGATAGAGAGAGGCAGACACACAGGCAGAGGGAGAAGCAGGCTCCATGCAGGGAGCCCGACGTGCCGGGTCTCCAGGATCACACCCTGGGCCAAAGGCAGGCGCCAAACCACTGCGCCACCCAGGGATCCCGAGACTCTAGCTTTTAAAAGGACTCCATTTGTTCAATGCTTTAGTTGTTTTTTTAAGAACTATGTAGGCAAATACATACGCCCAGTTACTAACTATATTACACACAATCTTTTACAAAAAAGAGCGTGATGAATTATGACAGAACTATAATGCAGGGGTAAGTAAGAAAACTCAAAGGGACCCAAGTGCAGGAAGTTTAACAGTCTGAGAGAAAAGAAAGAAGCCAAGATCAAGTTCATTATTCTTCCTCTGCAACACACTTGCCTATCAATTCTCCCACTATCCACACCACGATCCAGAGAAGCCAGTAGGCCAGGAAGAGACAGTGAATGCAAGGACCCATGACAGGACCAGATACTAACAGAGCAGACAGGTGGAAAACCAATCTAAAAATTTGGTTCTGAGATGCCTGGGTAACTCAGCGGTTGAGCGTCTGCCTTTGGCTCAGGTCGTGATCCTGGGGACCTGGGATGGAGTCCCGCATCGGGCTCTCTACATGGAGCCTGCTTCTCCCTCTGCCTATTTCTCTGCCTCTGTGTGCGTGTGTCTCTCATGAATAAATAGAATCTTTAAAAAAAAAAAAAGGGGGGGGGTGGGGAGGAAGAGAAACATTAAAGGGAAGCAGATAGGAACACTTGAAAAATAACCCAATAGCAACCTTTAGGGTTATATTCGTACCTACAGACACACACAGAAATTGAAAGCATACAGTTTTACACCTATTAAAACATTCATACCTAAATGTGATTCTATGACCTTTAGTTTCGTTACCTGGTCTATGATTGTTTAGGTGTCATTAATGTTTTATGGTAATGGAATAAATCAAACTGGCAGTAATTTCAAAAAAACAGTTCTGTATACAGAACCATTGGTAATTGATTAAGCTGTGGTACTAAAGCACATTCGGGCTCCTTTCCCAGGCTGAAAAACTCCTCTTTCCTCCCATGTTCCTACATTGCTCAATTTGCTAATTCTATTTCTAAAAGTAAAGAGCACCTCATATAGATAGGAAACAATGTTTTCTGCTAATGACTGTTCCTAGGATGAATGGTCAAGCGGATCACTCTGGAATTGAAAGAGAAAAGTTCTTTATAGGTTTTTTTTTGGGGGGGGGGGGATCCTATGTTCTTTTGAAGAAAAAAAAAATACAGAACATAGATCTCTATATTCACATTTAAGCAAGGCATCAAAGCCTTTATTGAAGGCCATACATGCTGTCAAAAAATAGATCTAGAGCTTTCAGAGCACTCCATGAAATGCTGTAAATATCAAGGGTATGAAGAAATAGTCCTTCTCTAACCAACTTAGTTTACAAGGACGTAAACAAGACCACATAAACTATACAATACAAAGCAACATACAAACCCAAGGTCCACATACATACACACACACACACAGAGAGAGAGAGAGAGAGAGAGAGAGATTCTAAGCTGTAGCCCAAGACTTCTGGCAAATTTTATATTTTCTTTCATTGGTTAGCACATTGGAACTAGCAAGGAGCAAAGGATTTGTCCATTCATGTCATGAGGTGTGTGGAAGCTACCATCAAGTGTCAAGCTAGCAAGTCTTGATCACTGTCAAAGCCAAATACATGGTGATATTTAAAAAGATTTTTAGCTGTTGCAATTTAACTTCATTAATTTACATCCTTCTGGTCATTACGAGGAACCACTAACAGGAGGAAAACCTGTAAGATTAAAGCCTCTGAAGGCACCTGACTCAGACTAAATTTTCATAAACTAGACACTCTCAGCCACCTGGTTTTCACCTTGTTAAGTGTGCACTAGAAGCACACCAAGACTTTCTTTGTGAAAGATGACAAGGTCTCAGCTTCTCAAGATGCTGATTCAGTAGGGGGCTGAGGAGCCTGCGCACTAGAGACCCTGAGGGCAATGCAGCACCCAGTGCAGGACCAGTGAGAAACCCTGCTCCACGCGCCACCGCCACCGGAACCAGCCCTTAAAATCCCCTTGGCCTGCACACATTCCAATTTCTTGACTTGTGGCTTGGAAACCGGTGTCCCTGAAACAAGCTAAATGAAGGGTACAGGTAGGAAGTACAAGAAGTTTTCAAAGAAGTGAGAAACACTGAGCTGGTAAAATCTGGACAGGTTTTACTGCCATGTAATGACAGGCACCAATTAGTACTGTTCTAAGACAATTTGACACTCTCTAGTGTGTAGGGTGAATTACTGCATCACTTATTCAAATGCTTAATCTATCTCTAAAGGTACAATAATTCAACCTCATAGCATATATTTGGTACTAAACTATCAAAGCTTGCTCATTAGATCAAGCCATGACATGACATTATTTGCTTGTCAAAATAAATCAGTAACGGGTTAATGACACAAAGTTATAACCAAAAAAAAGGATCAGTATTCTTTTAATCATAAGATGTGGGTGAGGTGATGTTAAAGCACTGCTCACACTTGCCTCAAATTCCAGATTATTCCTTTCCACCAGCATACTAACATGTACTTTATCCTAACATTATTTCTGGTCCACGAAACCTGTTTGTTTTAAAGTCAATACCAATTGTAAAGATGGCAGGAATGTAAAGGAATAGTACTCATCATGACACTAACCATAACTACAGAGCCTAAAGGTTCATTTCCCAGGCAACTAAACATATCTAGATGTGAAAATATTCAAGGGCTCCATATTTAACATCTCAGAAGCGTCCAAAAATAATACTGAAGCTTTCATAGCACCAAGGATAGAGTAGAGCTGGCTCTTTGATAATGTAAAACAAACAAACAAAAAAAGCTTTTAAGTTGACTGGCTCTTCATGTGGTCCTATTTTTAGTTCCAGGCAGAGACAAGAGAGAGAGATTAGGGACAGGAGAAAATAAGTAAAAGCTCTCTAGCTACTTTTAATCTGTTCATTTATTCAAACCCCACCTATCTCAGAAAGATAGACACCTGGCCATAATCCCGGGCTTCTCTACTCTTACCCACGGCAGAATCCAACCTCCCTTCTCCATAATTCCTTCTTCGGGAAAGAAGAGTCATCAAGAAAAATTACCTTTCAGACAGAGACATCATTCAAGCATTCATAGAAGTGAAAAAAATTCATTTCTAAGAGAAAAAGTTTTTAAAAGGATCAAAAGGCAGCAACATAACTGCTAGAAAACCACCACCTCCCTAGAAAAATTATCAAATTGTTACTTGAACCTCAGTCCTAGATGATATCACAGGAGCTGAGCACCAAACAAGTCTTTTTTTTTTTTTTTTATTCTAATAGAACTCCAATGTTCTTTTTCCTTCAATAAACTTCAACCCTGAGGTAAAATTAAAAGGAAAACAGAATGGCTAATTCTAGTAACAGCTTTAATACCTATTTTAATATCTATTTTAAGAGATTCTCCTCAGCCGTTCCATTTCTTTTTACCTCTACTCCCAGATCAAAAACTCCTCTGCAAGAAGTCCAAGGAAAGGCAATTCAAGTCTCTGAACAACTCTACAAGTTGGTTTAGTTCTAGGTCACCAGAATCCAAGACCTTTGTAGTCATCTGGAGAAGTATTTTAAGTATTCACTATAGGAAATGGCCCTAAAGCTTCCAGATTTACCTTGAGGCTTACCTACATGACTGGGTTATTTCTGAGCATGATTCAGTCTCCTAGAGGTCTTGTCCAAGACACAAATGTAGACTGAATATTCGTGAAGCTAACAGCACCATGAATCATTCATTCCCTATCTGTTCAAGAAGGATTTTGTTTTTTTTACATTCTGGCATCACCATAAGGAAATTAAGTTTTGTTGAATCTTTTTAGAGAGTGATCTGGTGAAATAAATCCTATGGTCACATTCTTTAGCCTTGTAATTCTACATGAAGAATCTAGAATTAGAAAATAACACCAGAGAGTTGTACACAAATACTTGTCAATATAGAGTTTATCTTAAATAGCTAAAATTATCAACCTAAAACTTCCCAGAATGTGGGAATGATTAGATAACCATAGTCCTGACATATGAACTATAATGACATAGGAAAATGCTCACAATTGTTACATGGAAAAAAACCTTGCATTTAAAATTGCATATGCAATATAATTCCACTCCATTAATCATTAATATACATTCTTATGAAAAAAAAAAAAAGACAGGAACCATTTAAGTTTATATACCTGGATTGTGGGATTTGGAGCAATTTTCCCCCCATATTTTCCTGTATTTTCCTAGTTGTCTAGAATAGGCTTACTTATTTTTATAATGAGAAAAGCTTTTTTACATCACAATGGATAATATGTTCCACACCAAGCAGAAAATACAGATAAGTTCCTTTTCAAATAATAATGTATGTAGTAAAAGTAAAAAAAGAAGAAAAAAAAACCCTAAAAAATCTAATACTGTAAACACAGACTGTAATAGGATAGGGGTTTTTCAATGCATATTTTCAAATATGTCAGAATACATTAAGCACATTATTCACTGGTTTTGTAATTCACATATATAAATTAACCAATTTCAAAAAGCTCCTTGGTTTTGTGAATTATTGATGTTGTCACCTGCTAGAGACTTAATTCCAAGAAAAATATACGAATCACTACATCACAAGCACAAATCCTTTTGACACAAATTCAATTTCTGTGGCAATAATATATTGACTTAGCTTTATTTTTCTATTTTATGACACTTATTAATGGCAGAGATAAAAGAAATCTATCATTTTTCTTTATTGTAAATGTAAACGATCTCATGCTATGTTGAGGATGTTAAGGTAAATACCACTCACCTGATAACTTTTTAATGCAAACAAGGACATGGTACCAAAATAAAATAGGATTTAGGATTTTAAGCAAAACCTAATCTCATACTCCTAATCTTCTTCCTGCACAATTAGGCTGCCAACATGAGCAAAACACTACATTAAAAATGAAGAGGACTTGGTCCCTGCCCTTAGAAGCTTAAAACTAAAAGAGCAGCAAGATAATAACCACAACGAGACAGCTGAAAGAAGCACGTATCAGAAGTGTTCAACAGTGACCAGAAGGCAATGCAATCTCTTCTTGCTAATTACACATGCTTACTACATACATGCTATTAACAGGCAAATCTTATAGCCACGATTGAAGACTAAAGTCAAATTAATCTTTAGCATGATTTGGATAAAACGTGGAACACAAAATTTCCTCTTCTGACAGCATAACAGAATCCTAAGGCATGCGCTCAACCAATGTTTATTAAATATTACTATATTCTTGATAAGAGGTACACTAGTAAATAAAAAAAGGACTCCTGTCCTAAAGGAACTTTTTTTTTTTTAAGATTATATTTATTTGACAGAGAGAGCGCGCAGGTGAGCACACAAGCAGAGGGAGTGGCAGGCAAAGGGAGAAGGAGAAGGAGATTCCCCACTGAGCAGGGAGCCTCATGTGGGGCTTGATCCCAGTACCCTGGGATCATGACCTGAGCTGAAGGCAGCTGCTTAACCCAGCCACCCAGACGCCCCAGAACTTTCCTTCCATTGGGGAAGAACACAATAAACAAGTTACAGAGGGTGTTAGAAGGGGCCACTTGTTACGCTAAAAAGAAGAGCAGCCCAAGGTTAGGGGAGGCCAGAAAGCAAGGTGGGAGTGTTTGCAGTTTGCAATTTTCAATGTGGGGAGCTGGGACCAGCATAGGTGTGACTGATAAAGTGGCGTTGGAGCAGAACAGAAAGCGGACTCAGGGCAGCTGTGTGGACTTGGAGGAAGGAATCTCCGAGGAAAAACAGCCCCCAGACAGGAACGAGTCTAGGGTGCGCAAGGAACAGGGAACCAGTGCAGCTACAGCAAGACAAGTCAGAAGAAAGGGAGGGCACTGCAGCAGGTGGGCGCCAGACCATGTCAAGGCCAGGGGCTTTTTTATTCCCCTAAGGGAACAGTCACAAACACAAGAAGTATAAAAACACGCTATGAATAATCAACTTAACCAGTAAACAAGAGTTGTATCCGCACATGATGCAAAATGCCCCAGAGGAAACACAAGCAACAGGGCTGCTCTCAACCAATTCGTTCAGGGCTCTTTAAGTGGCTTGTTGGCTCACTTACTAAAAAGTATTAGAAATACTTTCAAAACTCTGTAAAGACCACAAAGGCATTTTTGGGGACCAACTCGGCTAGTTCTATTGTATTCACAAAATTACTGTTTTTTAAATGCAGAATTAGTTATGGGGGGGGGGGAGCAGGGGAGTAGTCGAAGGAATAGCCAAGCACATTTGGAGAAAGAAAGTTAGAAAAAAAGGTATAATTACAGCAGTTTCCTTACAGCATAATCCCCCAGACCCCACCGGAGCCTGAGCAATAGCCCTAGGGTGTCCTCCCACAAGGTGTCCACAAATGGTCAAGTGCCCATCTAAGCCCTGCCACAGGGTCCTTCTCGGACAGCATCTCCTCTTTGCCCTTTCCCCTCTGACACTTTTGTAAACAATTCCCCTGTTAAACTGACCCACCAGTGTTTCTGTTTCTTTTCTGGGTTCTGACTGAGACACTACTCTAGTCCCTTGCTCCTCAATACCTGCGCTCAGACTGTTTCTGTTATCCTGCACCTCAACTACTCACCTTTCAAATGCCGCCTGCTTCAGGAAGATTCTCTAACTTTCCCACAGCATGCCTCTCCTGGGGCTCTTATATACTGCCCTGTGTTCCCCAGGTAGAGGCTAACAGCCTGGGTTCTAGACGCAAACTCACCCAGTTTGGAATCCAGCTTGGATACTGATCAGCTATGTGACCCTGGGCTCTCTGAGCCTCAGTTTCTCCTGGTACCAGGATAACAGAAAGCACCTGTCCCCATAGGCTTGTTAGGAGCCTTAGTTGGAGAGGCCACATCAAGTTCACATCGTACGACACCTGGTAGTGAAGAGGCTTTAATAAATGTTAGCTAACACCCCACCAGCATCACCTTGGTTCAGGTCACCATGATTGTCCTCAAGGCCACATCCAATAGTCTCCTCCCACTGGGCACTGAAGTCATCCTCTAATCCACTTAAATCCATTTGTTATTGATGTAAATGTGTGCAGGTCCCCCTCCCAAACTGAGCAGGGGCTCCTGAGATGTTTGTCAGGGTCATTTTGCCAGCAGCTCTTATTTGCTGGGTGTCAGTTATACTGGACCATTCTCTTTACAGTTGCTGAGGTCTCTCACGTGTTGTCATTTTTCTTTGGAGCTGAGAACTCAAGCAGTGACAGTTGCCCAATGCCATCCCCAGGACCTAGACTTCAGGACACGGACAAGCTAGATGGGTGAATGAGATGGGAGGTAAGCAAACATACTGAATAGATATATATAAACCTGTGGTAAGGGTGGGTCACCCTTCATTATCATCAAGAAATGATATGAAAAAAAAAAATGATGAGCCCACCTATCTTCATCCAAATCTCTTTGTTTACAATTCCCTTGAATCACAAACATTGTTCGCAGTTTATGTCTTTCATTTTCTTTTTTTTTTTTTTACTTTGTTTTATTTTTAATATGCCAGGGGCCCTATTTCCCTCATCTTTGAGCCCCTAGACCTACTACAGGGAACATTTTAGGTCAGGGTTTTCAACCTGACCACAAAAGAGAATCAGCTGAAAAGTTTTTGTTTTCTTTCCTTGAGTAATCTTCCAAACCAACTATATCAGAATATTCAAAGGAGAGCCTGTCATAAAGCTCCCCCAAGTGACTGTAATGTGCAATCAGGGTTAAAAACCACTGACCTGGACAAATTCTTCTGAACTCAGTCTTCCAGTGCCAAGACTATCATCAAGGAATCTCCAAAGACCCATATGTGTAGATATGGTAGATATTGTTGGTTTCTCTGCCTCATGCACAAAGTCCCTTCTCTATGTCACAGGGATGGACCCGAGTCTTCACTGTTATTTGTGAGCTGGGCCTGACCCCAGATGTGAGCAAAGCTCAACCCTTAAATCCAAACAGAGCCAATCAAATCCTCACTCTACCAGAAATCGGTATTTGGAGATAAGAACGAGAATCTGTTCTTGCATGAGCCAAGAGCATGTATATCTGGAACTGGTAGGCTCTGGGCTTGGCTATGTGAAGATCAAAGTAGAACCTGTACTCTGCAGAGCTACAACAATGGAGCAAATGCCTAGTAGGAAGCAAAATAAGGCTGTATGACCCCAGAAAAGAGAATGAGAGAAGCTGCCAGCTTTCAGTTCTTGGTTCCAAACTCTTGGGAGGACAAGCTACACTTAACTGTGCTTGATCCAAGAAGATACCACCCCTCCTTGTCTTTACAATTGCCCTTTTCAATTTCAAACTAGATATTGTACAATAATCTGTTTCTTTAAGCCAAAAAAGCCTCTGAGAGAAAACCCAAGACCTCCCTCAATACCCATATGATATAGCTCACCTCATCACTACTAACATCACTTCCTGAGCACTCTTCATGATTACTGATATACCCAACAATCCTATTTAATTAGCCATTATCCCCATCTTAGAGATAAGAAAATGAAGTGTCACAGAAGTGATTTGCCTGAGTGAAAAGTGGCCAGGCTGGAAATGGGACCTTGGTCACTTGACTCCAAAACCCAGACTCATTCACCTTCTCTCAGTCCTCACCGCTATGATGGGACAGCTGCTGTTATCAAATCTAGGGATGGAAGTGGATATGAAGCAGTTTCTGAGGGAAAGAAATTTGAAAATGAAATCTTAACAAGAAAAATGAGCATAATCCCAACTCGATGATTATTAAGTATTGTAACACTGACCACAAAGTTGTATCTTAAAAGTTCAGCTAAGTGAATATAAGAAACTGGGGGTGGTAGGGGATTGTGATTTCTACAAACTAATAAGAATATATTTTGCTTGGGAGTTTCCCCATTTATGTCTTAAAGTTGCTCTCTTAACTGTATAATAGAGATGGAATGAATAGTTTATTTCCAATTTGTAGAATTTAATCTGCAGCATATACCACAAGCCATATAAAACTATGCCCTCCCAATTCAGGCTAAAACATAAGCCACAAACATATCCATGTTCAAAAAAAAACCATATCCAAATAAAAAATTACAGGGCAATAGCTAATCAAAGAAAATTAAGGTTTTTTTAAATTATTGATGGAGTCTGAACTCTTTATAAAAACTAAATCACTGCAAAGTTCTCTTGCATAATTTGATTACTACTTTTTGTTACTATTGTCTACACTGGTTTGTCACTGAAAATTAGCCCAAAGTATGATTGTATATTACAAAATTAACATCTGAAAAACAAAGAAAAAGAGCACAATCCCAACTCTTACATGCAGTCCTAGTATTATCCATAAAATGTAGTTCATTGTACATTTCTTCTAGAAATATTAACCAAGCTGGATATAGTTAGGATCTAAGAGAAGCAGACAACATGCTAAGCCTGGCACAAAAAAACCTATGAGGGACGCCTGGGTGGCTCAATGGTTGAGCGTCTGCCTTTGGCTCAGGGTCCTAGGATGGAGTCCTGCATCAGGCTCCCCACAGGGAGCCTGCTTCTCCCTCTGCCTCTATCTCTGTGTCTCTCATGAATAAACAAACAAAATCTTTATTTAAAAAAAAAAAAAAAAAAGACCTATGAAACGCAACAGCTGCCCTGAAGCTGCTACCCTAATCCAGTAGGCTCCAGAGAAAAACATGAAGAGCTGGGTCACTTATTTTCTCTTTCTCGTGATTCAAAAACTATTACCACTGTCCTGCGAAGGCTGCCCACACTGAAATACAGAGGATCCTCATCTTAATGCTTTTTGCACTTGTCATCCAGAGAAATTTTGAAAAATAAATCCATGAATGGGATTAAATACAGAGTAGCCCAACACTGCACCAAATTTGCACTGTGTCATATCACAACACAGTGAAATTCCAACACATAGCATTCTATGTCACAAGTTAGGTTTTCAGCACCCCAATTTCTGCATTCAAACTGCAACCTCAAGCAACTACAGCCTAAATTGCCCTTGGCAACCTTCCAGCAACGTCAAAATTCAACACTCTAACAATAACCCAAGTCTATTTGTAAAGGACTTCTAAAAGTACATAGTTTCATGTTGATAATCGTACCATTCAAGGACACCAATAAAACAGAACAACAAGGATCATGGGCAAGTCCTCAGCTGACAGCCATAGCCACAGGGTACCCAATGATCCTAATAACCTAGTACAAATTATTGAAGACTGCACATCTAGCAAGGGTGTGAAGATTATCCTCCCTATTTATTTTCTTTTTGAATATAATTGACAGCATTGTGTAAGTTTAAGGTGTACAAAGTGTTGATTTCATACATTTATATATTGCAGTGATTACCATCATAGCATTAGCTGATGCCTCTATCACATCACATTGTTACTTATTTCTGTAGCGAGAACATTTAAGATCTGGTCTCTCAGCGATTTTGCAGTAGATGATACGATACCTGTTGACTCTAATCACTATGCTGTGCATTTGAGATCTAGAACTTAGGTTCTAGTTGGAAGTTTATAACCTTTAAAATCTCCCCAATTCCCCCATCCCTCTCACCTTCCCTGGCCCCCAGTAACTACCATTTTTCTGTCTGTTTGTCCAAGTCTGGCTTTTTTAGTTTCCACACTATAAGTGATATCATATAATATGTCTTTCTCTGTCTGGCTTATCTCATTAAGCATAATATCTTCCAGGTCCATTCATGTTGTCACAAAGGTCAGGATTTCCTTCTTTCTCATAGCTGAATAATATTCAATTGTGTATGTGTATATCTACTGCATCTTTTTTTATCCAATCATCTGTTGACAGACATTTAGATTGTTTCTATACCTTGACTACTATGAATAATACTGCAATAGACATGGGAGTGCAGATATATCTTTGAGATCTTGATTTCATTTCCTTTGGATAATATATTCTGTGGGACTGCTGAATTATATAGTAGTTCTATTTATAATTTTTTGAAGAACCTCTATATTCTTTTCCACAGTGGCTGAACCAATTTATAGTCCCACCACCAGGGCATATAAAGTGTTCCCTTTATATCCTCACCATCATTTGTTATCTCTTGTCTTCTTGATGACAGCCATTCTAACAGGTGTGATCCCACACCTGGTTCTGTCATGGCTGATGTTGTTTTGCTCATAAACTTATCATTGATGGTGGCAAGTGCATCATCTTGCCCAGAATAAGATGTGCATGTTATCCAACAGGACTAAATCATCACATCACCAGCAGGCAGTCTGACTTAGGGGAGAAGACACTGAGGGCCACAGGCAGTCCCTTTAAAAAGGAACATAGGTCAAAGTTTGTCACTGGCCACCAGCTACATATGGCTATTTAAATTAATTCAAATTAATCCAAATTAAAAATTCAGCTCTTTGGTAGCATTACCCTCATGGAGCTAGTGACTATCAAACTGGACACAGAAGAACAGAGTATATCATCACAGAAAGTCCTACTGAAAAACACTGACCTAGGTAGTAGTAAAAGCTAAAGAAATGGACAAGCTCATGCTGAAAGGAGGTGTAAACTGGAAGATTACTTGAGACAGTATTTAGGAACACTAATTTAAAAGGGTGCAAGGAGAGATGAGCAAAGATCAGAAGAGAAGAACGTGTCACAGCAAAGGTTTCAAGAAGTGAGGGCAGTGCTAAAACTGTCAAGAAGTCAAGTAAGATGAAGTTTGAAAATCAGCCACCAGGTTGGCAACAGTTGATCTGCCAAAACAATTTCAGTGGAATGAACAGAAGCAAAGGCAACGTTGAGGAGCCAATGGGAGGTCGCTGAATCCCTCCTCAATGAGAACACTCTACCCTTCCCCAATGCCATCATAATAGCAGCAACAAGCTAAGAGCTGTTTAATACTTATGTGTCAACACCTATTCTAACACATTAAATCATCACATCTAATGTACAAAATAGGTACTGATGTTCCCATCTCATAGATGAAGAAACAAACAAACAAAAAAAAAAAAAAAAACACAGTAATTCCCCAAGGTCACACAGCTACCAAATATGGAGCCAAGATTTTAATCCAGGTTAATTTTAGAAGCGGAGTCCTTCAAGGTGACACAAAGTGGACTCCTGGGTGACACCTCCCATTTGTTGGTTCACACCTCTCTTCACACCAGACTGAATGTGAGCCTCCTGAAGACAAGGACCAAACTTGTGCTATATCTGTGCTATATTTAGTATGAAGAGCATTCAAATATTTAATGAATAAGTGAAAAGAACTAATGGAATATAAGAGAAGGAAGCAGAGCATGGCGTTCAGAGGGGGAGAAGGGCCAAGAGAAAGTCGGAGAGGGAGGCTGGTTTTGCTTCTGCCTTTTCTTTTATAATGGGAGGCATTGAAGCATCCTTAGAGAATGCAACCTATAAAGAATGAAGCATACCTAATGGAACGGGACTGGGTCAAGAACAGGGGTAAAGGGATTAACCTTGAACAGGAAAACAGACATTTCTTCTGTGGATATTGGAAGGGAAAGGAGGGAGTGCTGCAGATATAGAAGATTACAGGTGCAGACAGCAGGAAATTGAGCAAGTTCAAGCAAAACGGCCTTTATTTTCTCTCTGAAGAAGGTGTCAAGGTGAGCGCTAAGAGTGAGGCATAACTATCTCTAAGATCTTTTAAGCGAAAGCTGTGGAATGTTCCCGTGTGGGTACAAGTGGGTATTTTACACATACACACAGAATATCATTAAAGGATACAAAAGAAATTAATAGAAGTCACCATGGCCTCTGTTCGGGGAAAAAGCTGAATTGGTGGTCTGGGACGTAAGGAAGTCTCGGTGAATCTCGCTCTGTACTGCTACACTGCTGGCCTTTTCAAGAGGTGCATACATTACTTTTTCAATTTAAAAAACTATTTGCAACAAAAAGGAATCAGGCCCATAGCGAAGGTAAAGAGAGTGCTGATAACGGTTAAGCATAAATGTTACGAGAAATGGAAAAGAAGGTAACCAAAGAGCTAGTTCAGAGCTCTAACCCTGGAGTTAGGCTGGCTGTGCTGGTAGCCATCACTCCCTACGCCCCGCTAGGGCAGCTCAGGAAAATCCCCACACCCTTCTCCCTGCCTCAGTTCTACTATGTCCAGCACAGGGGTGGTGAGAGTGCCTACTTCAAAGCAGTGAATTAGGATTGATTAAAATGGTGCCCAGCCCACTGGGAGAGCTGAATAAATGTAGCTATTGTGATGATGATTATTATCTAGCAGCTTTGAGGACCCAGCTCATCAGTGGGCCCAGAGATCCTGAGTGTAAGGGAATCAGTTCACAGAGCTGGGAGGGTTTCCACCCTGATGCAGCAGCCCACTTCAAGACCCAAGACCCAGGAGAGCCTGTGGGATTGCTCCAGGCTTGGAGATCTGAGGCAAATGGACAAGGAAACCAGAGGTTCTGTTATTTACTTCCAGTCTACCTTATGTAGGTTGAAGGAGGCAAGGAATGTGAAGGCATCCTAGTTCAAAAGTTTCAGGGTTACTTTCATGGAGTGTGGATATAGTGTGGAACAGAAGTCAGCAGGAAACTGACAGAGGCGGAAGAGGCAAGGAAGGGGCTGGAGGGCCAGATGAAACAGAAAGGAGGGGGCTATCTATGTCCAGGAGCCAGACCTCTTGGTGTGTTCCCCACTTGAATTAAGGTTGGGTTCCTGGACACAATGCAGGTATCTAGCAGGAATGCAGGGAGAAAGGGAGGTAGGAAGGTGAAAAGAATGGTCAAAATGCAGCTAATAACTGAGATCCTGTCACATCTCCTTCAAGATGACCAGCCCTAGAGAATGCAACACTACAGATGAGATTCCCCCCTCTACTCTGGTATCTGAGAAAGAATCAAAAGAGTAAAACTCATAATAGCTGTCATGTATTAACCTCTAGGCACTGTGCCCAAGCTACAGAAACACACATTACCTCAACTGTTCCTCACAACAATCTCTAAGAGGACATGCTGCAGTTATCTATTCCATTTTACGGATAAGAAAACTGAGGCACAGAAGTTCATTAATTGGCCCAAGGATACACAGCCATATTTGAATCCACTGAATCCATTCTAAGCCCTTTTAATCACAGTGGGGCTCTGAAGCCACACTGCGGGCCCCTGGAGGAGCCTGAAGTGAAGGGGCAGGTTCAGGTCTCCAATGACCCAGATAGGTTTCTGGTAGCCTCTACATGCCCTTCCCCACCACCACTGAAATCTTTTATAAAAAGAAATAGACATTTAGAGTATATCAATAACATTTAAATTTAAATTAATCATGAATAGATTAATGAACCAGATGGTATAAGGTTACAAGAGTAATTCTGCATAGATTTTCAATTAGCCAAGCATTCACAGACCTACCCTAGCAAACTCAAGCCTAGGCCAAGCACTGCAGAGAGAAAGTGACTTCCAAAAGCTCACAAATACATGCATAAAGTAAGGGAAAACAGGTTCAAGATAACATATCAATAGAGCAAAATAATACCGTTGGAAGAGAGGCTGAATGAAGTTAGAGTGTGGCTTTAATTAGAGACCACCACCTTTTATAAAGAAATGAAACTGTCGCATTGAATTTCTGATTGTAGATTATGCGCGTTCTGGTTTTTATGTTCATTTCTCAGGCTGTCAGATTTTTCATTAGAAATGAATTGTAATTGTCCTCATGAATTGCATTCTACCCAAGGATTTGATCAACAAAACAGTTTAATACTATAGTAGAATCCACAATTAATGTCACCAATTTGTAAATCCTAGTTAAAAACTGAATGTTACCAAGTTTCATTTTCTGATGCCCAAATAAACCACCCACCTCAGGAAAATGTAGCAATTACAGGATAAAACTCCCCACACCCTGGGAAGATACTTTATAACAAAATAAGCCAAATAAATGCACTATTATGGATCCTACAACTAGATTAACCCATGTGTCTAAGAGTTTCAAGAAATTATACATCATAACTCCAAAAGAAGCATATACTTCTCTTTTTTAACTTTCAGAATAATCTAGAATTAATAATTTCCTTGGAGAGCTGAACAGGTATTTATCCATCTTTAACCCATGAAGGTCCCTCATGAAATAAATAAAAATCCTTCTAGGCCCTTACCTCAAGGAAATGGAGAACAAAGATTACAAGGAGATATTGATAGGAAAAGAGAAAACAGACATTTCAATAGGATTTATAAAGCTTCATTTCTGACGCCTGTTGGCGAGTACATGGTGTTCTATACTTCTTTTTTATGACAAAATATTTTTTTAATTGCAAGGGAAATGTTTACCCTCAATAAATTATTAAGAAGTAAACTGTTTTGAAGCACACTGTATACACCCTTCACAACTGAGAAACACTTACTAATCACTTTTAGCTCATTGCTAGACGAAGACTAATCACTTTGAGCGCATCGCTAGATAAAGGTGCAAAACCTTTGCCAGATTCAAGTACTCTACTAACTTCTTAAGTCACGTCTTGGATTCCTCAAACTGACTCTGCCAATCCTTTCACGGACACTCCAGGTCCACAAGACTTTTTAAATGCTGTATTTTTCTAAGATTATCTTAAACATTTGAAGTAAAATAAGCATAATCTGGAAATCTGAAAAACCACTCTACAACCGTAGTCCTTCCTTCCTGTGGTGTTTGTGGTGGTCACACTTGTGTGTGTATGTGTGTGTGTGTGTGTGTGTGTGTGTACCACAACAGGGCACTAGAAGAAGGCCAAACAACAATCACACTACATAGGTTTTCGTAATCTCCTCTACTTAGAAGAATCCCATTCCAAAGATTGTCCTTAATTCCAAGATGACACTATTCAAGGAACCACATACTCAGAGCTATGGCAAGTCAAATTTTAAGAAATTTGAAAATGAGATGCTGGTGGTCTTGGCCCCAATTCTTTCTACTCCTTTTCAACAATTTCATACAATTGAATAGAAAATATCTACATATGGCTAGATTATTTTTTTAATCATAAACAGATTTATAAGAGTTTACTACTTCATCTAGAGCCTCACATTAAGATCTTGTGAAAAAGATAGTAATGGTAGATGACAGGCCTCTACCAATAGTGTGGGGCTGAGTCTTTTGCTTTATCACTGTCCTTTACTTCCTCAGCCTCTGGGATTCCATTTTCATCCAAGAGTCAAACAGACAAAATGGAAAACAGCAAACCATATACATATCTTCCCACTATTAAATCCAACAACGATGACTTAATTTCAGCAAAACATCATCATTAATCACATTAAATTAATATTGTTGTTCATTTGAATTTTATTGGTTTTATAGTTTTGTTTTGGGTTTTATGTGTAAATCTCTTTGAGTTTTATGGTTGTAAAAGAGCCATAAGCATAAGGAGTTATATTTTTACTTTGTATCTATACATATATAAGAAACATTAATTTTATTATTATTCAAGTCCACATTGAAGTATCACAAGAATTTTTTTTCTAAGTTTGAGGTTATCTCCTTCATAGGTATCTTTTCTAAGTTTCATTTGTATGCAAGAGTCATAGTTTCATGATCCCCATTTTACACATAAAAACATAACCTCTCAAAAGCTTGAGAAACTTGCTCTGACCATTTGGCCATCACAATCACATTCGGCCATCACAATCACAAGCCTGCATCAACCTGAATGTCACCTGGCACGCCAGAATGACAACAGGACAACAGAATGAGAACAGCAGGACTCTGCCCCTTCCACACCATTAGGAAAAAGCCTAACCCTGTTAGGAGTTTCCAGTCTAGGAAAGTCATTCAAATATCCAATGTAGTATCCCTGAAGCCTTAAAAACTGGAAAAATTTGTACTACTACTATTACTACTGATGATGACAGCAACAACAATCCTATAAATGGCAAATATTTACATAGTGGTTACAAAAAGCCAGGTACTAACCTAGGCCCATCACACAGTAACTTCTAATCTTCCCAACAATCCCATTTTACACATGAGCAAACTGAGGCACAGAGAGAAGCAACTTGACCAAGAGAATGCATAACAGAGCTAGGATTCAAACCCTAACAGTGGTCCAAGTCACTGCTCATAAATGCTATTCACATGTCTCTTCTATTTAAAAAAAAAAAAAAAACTGTTAAGAAAGCATGGCAGTGGGTCTTTTTGGAGAACACAATCAATGGCAAGCATTTCCAAACGGTTCTCATTAATTAGCTAGTAACTTAAATATTCTAGCACCAAAACTTAACTTATTGAAACTCCTAAATCCTCCCCTAAGTTAATAATGATTATTTGATTTGCTATTTGAGAAAATTACTCCCAATGGTAAGGTATTTCAATGCCACCCTGCTGCTATGGAGAGAAAAGTTACCTTTGTAGATCCTGTTCAAAGAAAGCTCATGCTTTGATCCTTAATATCCCATGAAGTAAAAGGTTATGCTTAATCTATATTTTATAGATCTAAAAGTCAAATTAGTTTCTGGGAGAAACAAGCAGAGTGTGATGGTAAGCATATTTCTGTAGCATTCATTTCATTCCTGGTTTGGAGGATACTATGTGCTGAGTTAAAGACAATTACATTAGTACAATACGTAGCAGTTTTTTTCCTGTATTATTCTGCAAGCATAAACAAGTTATACACATGTTAATTTACATTCTATATAAAAAGCCAATTTTAAATCCAATTTATAAGGCAATAAATATATAAAGATTCTAGGACACAGCAATAAAGTTATGCCATAAAGTAGAGTTAATTCACGACAACAATAATAAAAGCATGACAAATTTTAGCATTCTACCAACTGCACAAAGGTGTTTCAGGTAACATCTGTTCAGAAGCAATTGCTACAAGACAGACTAGATGAGATGCAAGGTTTCACAGTGTAATAAATGTATGTCAGTTTGCTTGCTTCATAATTAAAGACATGAGTCTTTGAAAAAAAGCAATTAAGCCTTGCTTTAAATCTGAGACAATTATCCCTACTCCCACCCCTTTCTATCTACCCACACACACACACACACACACACACACATACACACAAAAGATCCAGAGTGATCCAGAAGTAATAATTGCCATATATCATCTATTTTCAGCAGCTAAACATACTCCCAAAAGCCAATTGGCATATTTTGTTTCTTTTGATAAGTCATATATTAACAAACACACAAACAGACAAAAAAACTTCTTTTCTCTTGTTAGTAAGGATAAACAGGAAAAAAAAAAAAGTCTGGGGCAATTCAGGCAATTGACTTAGAAGACTGGCCTGAATAAAATAAATGATCCTACCTTATGAAGGTTTCAATGTTGGATGGATTGGGTGGATTTGGGCATGAACGACACTCAAGTGACTAAAGCCTTCAAATAAGAACACTGTCTCCAGGATCCCTGGGTGGCGCAGCGGTTTGGCGCCTGCCTTTGGCCCAGGGCGCGATCCTGGAGACCCGGGATCGAATCCCACGTCGGGCTCCCGGTGTATGGAGCCTGCTTCTCCCTCTGCCTATGTCTCTGCCTCTCTGTGTGTGTGTGTGTGTGACTATCATAAATAAATAAATAAATAAAAGGCATTTGATAACTAACCATGTTGAAAGGAAATTTAAAAAAAAAAAAAAAAAGAACACTGTCTCCAAGTCTTGACAATTCAGGACAACTGAAAGCATCACTTTAGCTTAGGACTCAAGGAAGAAATAAACTCAAAAAAAAAAAAGAGCACCTCCACCTTTTCTCAGCTTTCTAGCAACTACAAAAATGATGCCAGAACAAGATAAACTCAAGTTCTAGTCACTGTTCCAGAGGACCAAACTGTGAATCTTCTATCCACACCAGCACCACCCCACCCACCCACATTACAGAGTCCAAAACAAAATGATACCACAAGGAAGAGATTTAGATGAATCTGATGTAAACTGTTAGACCACACCTCCTTTCAATGTGATCAACCCTCATAACTACACCCTCTACCCTCTGTGTTTGTTTCCTTCAGCTGCCAAAACAAATCACCACAAACTTGATGGCTTAAAACAAAAATGCATTCTCTCACCGCTGGAGGCCTGAAATCAGAAATCCGTTTCACCAGGCTCAGATCAAGGTGTTAGCAGTACCTCCCTCCCTCTGGAAGCTCTAGAGGACACCAGTTCTTCCCTCTTCCAGGTTCTGATGGCTGCCAACATTCTTAGGCTTGTGGCTACATTGCCAATCTCTGCCTTAAGAATCATATCACCTTCTCCTTTTCTGTGGTCAAATCTCTCTCCTGCCTCCCCCTTACAAGGACATCTGTGTTTGCATTTAGGGCCCAGCCTGGTAATACAGAACAATGTCCCCATTCTAAAAACCTTAACTTGAAGTCCTTTTTTTCGATACAAGGTAACACAGGTTTCAGGGATTAAGACATGACTATCCTTGGAGGGTGCTCATTATTCAGCCTGCCACACCTGCCTCCAAATAAACCCAAAGCAACCAAGTTACTGCTCATAAATGCTATTCATAATGCCTCTTCTAATAAAAAAAAAAAAAAAACTGTTAAGAAAGGATGGCAGTGGGTATTTTTGGAGAATACAACCTATGGCAAGCATTTCCAAACAGTTCTCATTAATAAGCTAGTAACTTAAATATTCCAGCACCAAATTTTAACTTATTAAAACTCTTAAATCCTCCCCTAAGTTCATAATGATTATTTGATTTGCTATTTGAAAAAATTACTCCCAGTGGTAAGGTATTTCAATACCATCCTGCTATGGAAAGAAATCTCATCAAGCCTACTCTGATTTCAACTCCACTCAAGTTCCCAGTACAATAGACAATAGTACTCCAACTTCATACCTCTTCCTACCTCACAATCTGCCTAGGATCAGGAAATTACTAATTCTGTATTCATTAAAGGTGTTACTATTTTTAATGGTTCCTGAATGAGAAAAGTAGTAAAGATTAAAACTCCCAATAGCATGGGAAAGTAATACAGGACAACAACTAAAAATACGGAAGATAGCTTACCCGGCTTCAAATCCCATCCTCACCAACACGCAGCTATGTGAACTAAGGCAATTCAAAATTCAACCTCTGCACTCTGCTTCTCCCAACCAGCAAACAAAGCTAAAATACACACCTCATAGGGTTGTTGTAAGGGTTAAAGGAGAATGTGAGAGTGTGTGTGTGTGTGTGTAGGACACCTAGAAAAGAGCTTGGTTCATTAAGGGTAACTGTTATTAGTGATGATGCCCACGATGGGAGACATACAGATATTACTGGACAGGGTGAAAAACCTCTCACAACCAAAATTGAAGGTACTATAATGACATAATTAAATAATAATTAACAATCTGTTTGATGGAAACCATAAAATTAGATGCAAGATTTACACTAAAGTCTGTGAGAACTTTTAAAGGATATTCCTAATTAAACATAAGAGCTACTCTGCCAACTAGGATCACCAAATGCACAGGCCTCCTACCAAAAAACTGGCCCACAGCCCTGAGATGTAGACTTCTCCAGAAGCCATACATCCTGTTCTCAATCTAGATATGGGGGCCACCACTGTTTGTACTGCTTGTACTGTTTGTTTCTAGGAGTAGTAAAAGGTAGGAACAAAGTGCCCAATATCACTGAAAGGCATTTCATGAAAGTAGGGCAACCGTTTTATTTTGTTCTAGAGGGGAATTGGACTCAGGCTTGGATTCAGGTACTGAGAGTGTGACCTAGGACAGGGCAAAGTTTAATGATCCTCCTGAACTCTTTCTACCTTCGCACAGCCTTCTTCCAGGTACCTGCCTTGACCCCCAGCCTCCAATGGTTGCATCCTATCCCCTAGTAACTATCGCCAGCACCTCATACTCACTGCTTACCATATTTTCTACTGAAGTCAAGTCAGTTAGTTCACAAACAGCCCACACATCATTGATTTCCTGTGCAGCCAAACTATTACACATTTACAATAGAGTAATTTCTACTATTTATACAGATCTATGGGGAGAAATTCTGTACTACAAACTTTTATATACAATTCAAAAGTAACTTGAGACTCATGACTATACCTATGGTAGAAAACAAGGATGTGTTTGCTTTATCAAGCCTCAAGGTAAAACAAGATTTCAGCAGGCACTAGAGCTCGTTTGTGCCTTCCTAATCTAAGACTGGAGCAAGTGGCCAGTTACTCACTTCTACTACCAGCTTACAGCTTTGTGGGGCATGCAAAACACCAAACACCTAAATTAGCCCACAGGGGTGACATCACTAACAGGCTAATATGGCTCCATAGGAAATCAAGAGGAAGCCAAGAACTGACTCAACACCTAGCAGTCCAGCAAACCAAGCCAAGCTACAGAGGAATCACATGTATAGGTGATGTAGGAAGGAGTTAGGGGCAGATGGGGCTAGACAGGGAAAGATAAGGGAAAGGCTCCCAGAAATCTGTGGGCTCCCATAGATCCCAAGGACACCAAAAGGCCCAGAGACAGGCTCCTACCTATTCCAAGGAAACAGAGATAGGGCAGCAAAAAACAGAAAAAAATAATAAACCTGGCTCCCCAGCTCCAAAATGTTAGGGAGTATCTTCTTTTAATGGCTCCCAAGTAACCACAAAAACTCACCAGACCACAAAGAAGTCATTAAGGTGTTATCAATAGTCCCTGCTCAAACCAAGACTGAACAAGGATCTCAAGGTGGTGGGCTCCCTGGCTAGGTGCTCAATAAAAGACTGACACTGAAAGGCCTCAGTGGCAACCTTGTCGGGACCCCTCTCACTTCTGAGAGTTTTCTCTGTATCTCTGCTTAATAAGCTTGTATTGCTTTGCTCACTCTTCCTTGTCCACGAGATCCATTCTTTGACTTGGTGACAGAAGAATCTAGCTCTCCACTATCAGAGGCACTGCTGAGATCTGACAAGCAAGGGACAGTCTCCAGAGATGGGTGTCCATCCTCAAAACAAGAGTTATGAGGCTGAGACTGAGAGCAGTGTGGAACCAGGCCAACTGAGAAGAGCAGCTCAGAAAGCAGGCTAGGTACAGAGTAAGGGCTCAGGATGGAACTCCGGGCTCTCTTAAGAGTCCTACTTCCATAAGAGGTGGTCCCAAATCAGTGGCACTCCCAGAAAAACACTCCAGAGAACAGCATCCCTGGTAAGGCCTCCTGGAAGACAGGTTAAGATACAGCGATGCGCTTACAAAGCTCAACAAGCACAGAAGGGAATAAGCCACCATGAGTGTGAGACAATGCACATGGTCCAAAAACTGCACGCACCTGAACTATCAGATAAAGAACAAAAGGACTCAAACATAGGAAATGCCTAAAAAATGAAAGTAATAGGAAACAAAGAACTGTCAGGAATGACCAGGCAGATTTGAAAAAGAAATAAATGGAACCTACAGAACTAAAAAATACAGTTGACCCTTGAACAACCTAGGGGTTAGGGGCACCGATCGATCCCCATGCAATGAAAATTCGTGTATAACTTTTGACTCCCCAAAAACTTACTATCAATAGCCTACTGTTGACTGGACGCCTTACCAATAACATAAACCAATTAACGTATATTTTGTATGCTATATTATATACTGGATTCTTACAACAAAGTTAGGGAAAAGAAAATGTTATTAAGAAAACCATAAGAAAAAAGAAATTTCCAGTACCGTACTGTAGGAAATCCATGCATAAGTAGACCTCCACAATTCAAACCCATGTTGTTCAAGAGTCAACTGTAATTGCTAAACTTAAATATCCCAATAGCAGATTAAATATCGCTGCTAACAGAATTAGTGAAATGGAAAATACAGCTAAAGAAACTACCATGTAAGCAAGAATCTAAACTAGATTCGGGGATTAGGAATAGTCCAAATTACCTCTAAATGAATTATAAAGCCACGATTCAAATTAGACTCCTATCTAAAAGCAAATACCATGGGGGCGCCTGGGTGGCACAGTCAGTTAAGGGATCAAGTCTTGGTTTCTGCTCAGGTCATGATCTCAGGGTGGTGAGATCGAGTCCCACAAGTGCTGCAATCAGCAGTCTGCCATGGAACTCTCTCTCCCATTTCCCCTGCCCCTCCCCTATAAACGCGCTGGCTCACGTTCTCTCTCTCTTAAATAAATAAATAAACCTTAAAAAACAAAGCAAACACTGTGTTAGACATGTTTATTAACTTTTAAGCCTCAAAGGATTGCTTTTAGAGGTCTTTTTATCTTTACAACAACCCTTTTAACGTACTTAAAGAAATGAACAGACTAGGATCCAAATCGCCAGATATATCCTTCAATGAAACTAAATCTAAATATTAGTGTAGGTTCTGTTTTCAGGACATTCTTGCTGGAAGTGTCACAGAAAATCGTACCTCATGCATTCTGGAGCACAGGAGTGAGAAACAAAACGGAATGACATTATTAACCCAGAGAGCAGCCTCTAAAAGGAAGAAAACTCATTGCCCCAGGATTCTTCTCATACTGGCTAGAATCCTGCATTTGCCAGTTTAATTTCATCCTATTCATTCCTCAACTCTGTTAAAATAACAGTAACAACATAGTTGCCCCTCCTGCAAAACTTCACCTGGCCCATGGCCATGTGGATATTTAATTTAGCAAAATTAATCCATGTTATCCCTCATTTTCAGTATTCCGATACACATTTATAGCTCAGCTCCCAGTTTCATTCAACCATCATTATTAACTGTTAGGCTTAGCAACTCACACCCCCTCCACAAATCTCTACTCCTTTAATGTGTGTGTCCTGACTTAAATTCCTAATGAGTCTTGTTTACAGAAGGAACATGTATAATTTTACCTACAACTTAAAAAGTCTTCCATACTCCTAAGGAAAATGGACGGGTCCAATATTAGATTTTCAATTGTTTGATTCACCCCAAAGCTATCAACCCTTCAGTAATTTACTTACACACACATATAGAAAACCATCATCGCCACCTATTTTCACTAGCTGACACCAACAAAAAGATCTGCAAGCCTCTCTGATCATGACAGCTGCCTCGGGAGACAAAGTGACTAAGAGAAGCAAACAGAATGGCGAGTTTCAAATACTTTGGCTTCTTTGCACATCTAAGCAAAACATTCCTTAGCAGTGACTACACAGCCCGCCAAGTTTTAAAACGAGTTGTTCCTATGAGAGACACCTAACACGGGGAAACGAACAAGGGGTAGTGGAAGAGGAGGTGGGCAGGGGGGGGGGGGGGGGGGGGGTGACTGGGTGATGGGCACTGAGGGGGGCACTTGGCTGGATGAGCACTGGGTGTTATGCTAAATGTTGGCAAATTGAACTCCAATTTAAAAAAAAAAATTCTTTTTTTTTAAAACGAGTTGTTCCTACTTGGGAAAATCACATCTGCCTTTAAAAAAAATAAAAATAAAAAATTCTTGTCCTTAAAATTAAGCCGAAAAAGAAATCCTATCACCTAAAAGTTCACTTTGCAATGTCTGGTAGCCTCAAGACGCCAGAGAGGTGGGGAGAAGTTCGACTTAAAAAAAAAAAAATGAAAAAAAAAATGCAATGTTGGAAAAAATAAATAAATAAATGCAATGTTGGGCAGCCCGGGTGGCTCAGCGGTTTAGCGCTGCCTGGTCATTCCTGACAGTTCTTTGTTTCCTATTACTTTCATTTTTTAGGCATTTCCTATGTTTGAGCCCTTTTGTTCTTTATCTGATAGTTCAGGTGCGTGCAGTTTTTGGACCATGTGCATTGGGCTGCCTTCAGCCCAGGGCATGATCCTGGAGTCCCAGGATCGGGTCCCACATCAGGCTCCCTGCAGGGAGCCTGCTTCTCCCTCTCTCTCTCTCTCCCTCTCTGTCTCTATGAATAAAGTCTTAAAAAAAAAAAGCAATGTTCACCTCGGTGACGTCAATACATACATACTCGACCTGCTTTTCCTGCCGGCCAGAAGGAACTTGGGGCAACTCAATGATCAGTGCAAGTGTCAGCCAAACGGAATTAGGCCCTGGCCTCGTAAATCTACTGGGAGATTGGCAGCTCTGGAAACCTAGAACAAAACTTCCCCACCCCATCCCCACCCCATCCCCACCCCACCCCCATCCCCATCCCCCAGGCACCGTGGGTCCACCCCGTGGGTCAAAGTTGAAGGAACTTTTAGGATCCCGGACCCGAGCCGCGGCCCTCGGGGAGGGCAGGAGCTGCCCCAGCACAGCTCGGGGAGACACTCACGAACTTGGGGCGTTTCTCTCCAGGCTCCTCGACGGCGCCGGGCGGAGGGCGCTGGGGGCCCTTCCTGCGCGGCATCTTGCTCTCCCTGCAGCTGCGGAGCGAGGCGGAGGCGGAGGCGGAGGCGGAGGCGGGGTAGGGCGCCCCCGCGGCGGCCGAGCCGGGCTTCGGGTGGTGCTGCCGCGGCCGGGGCCGATCCATCTTCCCCCGCAGCTCCGGGGTGCGGCGGGGTGGGGGGCAAAAGGCGGCGGCACAGCGAGCCCGCCAGAGGGGACCTGCCCGCCGGGTCCCGCCCGGTCCCGCCCGGTCCCGCCCGGTCCCGCCGCGCCGGCCCAACTCACAGCCCAACCGCTGCTGCCCGGGGCCGCCGCCAGCACGTCCAAAAACTCCCGCCACCGCGGACGGCTCCGCGCGGGCCAATCAGGCGCGGCGTTGCCAATATCGCCACGCCCACGACCCGCCTTTTCCGGGCAGAGCGAAACGTGATTGGCTGTGCGGCCCCTCCGTCTGGCCGTTCAAGCGCTCTGGCGGTCCTGGCCGCTCGGCTGTGACCCGGCCCGGGTGCGAGCGGGTCCGGAAGGCGTGAGAACCTCCCGGGAATTGGGAATCGGGGGAACCGGTTCCTGCTAACCTGGGAGGGAGGGCGCGACCCTCTGCTCCACCATCTGAAAAGCACGGGAAGGAGAAGTCATCTGCCAGCCCGTAAGAGTCCTACTCCCATCAGAGGTGGTCCCAAATCAGGGGCACTCCCCAGACGACCTCCCCCACCCGGAGAAGAGCATCCCCGGTAGGGCCCTCCTGGAGGGCAGGATGCAGATGCGCTTACAGAGCTCAACACTCGGGAGGGCCCTGGTGGGATGGGCCGCTGGGAAGAGGGAAGGGACAGATAGGGCTGGGCCGGGGCCGATAAGGGGAAGGCCCCCGAGTCAGACTCCCATAAATCCCAAGGACACCGAGATGCAACACAACCAGAGATAAGGAAGCAGATCCGGCCACCGGGCCTCAAATCTTAGGGAGTATCTTCCTTTGATGGCTACAGAGTAATCGCAGAGACTCCCCAGACCCAAAACAACAACAAAACCGTGCCATTCACTCGAGATGGCACAAGACATCTCAAGGCCGAAATCTCCCTAGTCAGGTTCTCTATAAAAGGCCAGTCAAAAAAGAAAAAAAAACAAACCTCATTGGCATCCCTGTCCAGACCCCTCTCACTTCTGGGAGCTTGCTCTGTGTCTTTGCTTACTTAATACATTACTATTGCTTTACTCTCCTTTCTCCCCAAGATTCGTTCTTGGACTCCGTGAGTCGAGAACCTACCTCTCCCACATCTTGGAACCTGAAAAGGTGGTAGGCAGGTGAGAACAACAGCAACCAGGATGCTCCCAAAGGATGCTTTCTGGACCTACCGAGCACCTGCTGAGTACCTAAGAGCTGAGGGCCTGCTCTGGGTCTGCTAAAAATCAGAAGGGGCTTGGCCACGTCCCTAAGGAGCTCACAGTCTGTGGTTCACAAACCTTTACACAAATAACAAAATAATATAAATATATAGCAGTTATTTTTTTAAGATTTATTTATTTATTCGTGAGAGACACGAAGAGAGAGAGAGGCAGAGACACAGGCAGAGGGAGAAGCAGGCTCCATGCAGGGAGCCCGACGTGGGACTCGATCCCGGATCTACAGGATCACGCCCTGGGCCAAAGGCAGACGCTCAACCGCTGAGTCCCCATAGCAGTCATTTTAAAGGTTCATTGAAATCAAAGAAGGGGGATATCCAATCTGAAGGAGCAGATCTGGAAAGCCAAAAGGAAGAGTCCATGGATTTTCACTAGGCAGGAAAGAGTGGCAGGACATCAGATACAAGACATTCTGGGCGAGAAGCAAGGCCTAGAGCGCTCAAGACCATAAAGCTGAAAAAAACTTGAGAATGTACAATGAAGGGCCTGGAGCTAAAACCATGCAAGAGTTCGTTGTGTATAGCCAAGATCAGGCCTCAAGGCTAAAGCAGTTTTCACACATCAGTGTGCTTGTTCCCTCTTTTAAAGTCATCTCTTTCCTTTGAACTATTTCCTTAAGTTGTCCGTCTTCTGGCTACATGCAAGTGGTGTGGGCCAAGACTGGTAAACATGCAGTCCTGATTTGGGTACAAGAAACAACTTTAGGGGGATCCCTGGGTGGCTCAGCAGTTTAGCGCCTGCCTTTGACCCAGGGCGTGATCCTGGAGACCCAGGATCAAGTCCCACAACGGGCTCCCTGCGTGGAGCCTGCTTCTCCTTCTGCCTGTGTCTCTGCCTCTCTGTCTCTCTCTCTCTCTCTCTCTGTCCCTCATGAATGAATAAATAAATAAAATCTTTAAAGAAAAAAAAAGAAAAAAGAAAGAAAGAAACAACTCTAGCAACTCTGGGGAGGTTCAGAAAAGGGTCCTTAGTTCCAAGTATGTCTTCAGGCTATAGTCATTGGGTTGTTTGTTTGCTTAATATTTATTTGTTTATAATGTTCCAGACTTTCTGTGCCGGTCTTTGTCTTGAAAGAGCACATAATATTTAGGGGAAAGTCCAGGCGAACAGCAACGTCCAGAGAACTGAAGTAGTTCCTTAGGTCTTAATGACCATGAGGCCCAGGTATAAATTTTTTTCCTGTCATTTACTAGCTATGGGATATTGAAGATGACAACTTCTTTCTTTCTTTCTTTCTTTCTTCTTTGTTTTACACTTTCTTTCTTTGCCTTTCCACCTGCAAAAGGGGATAATAATAATAATAATACCTAACAAACAGGGGTGTTGCCAGGCTTACACGAGATAGCATATGTAAAGTTCTCAGAAATGTCTGTGAAAGCCCTTCCCACCAGAGACCACCAGGAGGAAGGGCTTCCCACGAGGACCACTTTTAGTTGAACAAGTGGAGTTCATTACTCTCTGGGAATGAGATCATGCACTATAGGGAACTGTGGGGCTTCCCAGTAGGGAAGTATCAGAAAGGACTCAAAGGATTTGGACTTTGGTTAGGTGATCGTGGAAGGTTCCTCTGAAACCAAGTGAGGAGGGTTACTCTGGATTTCAGTGCTGTCAGTAATTGGGGACAGTAAATGATTGGGTATCCTAATAAGTTTTATCTAGGAGAATGGCAGGTAGAGAATCAGGCCAGAGGAACACCTGGGTGGCTCAGTGGTTGAGCATCTGCCTTTGGCTCAGGGTGTTATCTCGGGGTCCTGGAATTGAGTCCTGCTCAATTCCAGTCCTCCCCACAGGGAGCCAGCTTCTCCCTCTGCCTTTGTCTTTGTGTCTCTCATGAATAAATAAATAAAATCTTTTTAAAAAATTTAAAAAGAAAAAAAGGATGAGGCTAGAGAGTTTTTCTGACAACAAAGCCACAGTCATTCATAATATGGGAGCGGGGGGAGGGGGGGGGAGTCTTTTGTGATTTGCACTTGACCTTGCTGTTGTTTGTGCATAAACTTAGAAGTGATCTTGTTCTGTCTCACTTCAACACAGAGTGACCTTATCCAATATTGGTGCTCTGAGAGATTATGACCATGAGGAGAACGATGTGGCTTAGCTGTGATTGTCAGGCTAGCTTTTAAAAACCTTGAGCCTTTACTCTAAGTGTCAAACCAGCTACCTGATGTGAAGGGGGCTGCTCTTTTCTTTCTCCCGTCCTTGGCATATAGAATGTACTAAGTATAAATTAACAGAAGTTATTAACAATTTATTATAATTAATTTTCAAGCTTCACATAGATTACTCTGAAATTTTTCTTATAGAAACTCTTGGGGCACCTGGGTGGCTCAGCCAGTTAAGCATCTAACTTCAACTCAGATCATGATCTCAGGGTCCTGGGATCCAAGCCTGTGTGGGGCTCTCAGTGTCCCTCTCCCTCTGCTTCTCCCCCTGCTCATGCTCTCTCTCAAATAGATAAAATCTTTAAAAAAAAAAAATTCTTAGCAACTGCAATGCATCTGTGAAAAATAATACTTTTGTCTAAGCTTTACATTTTTAAAAATGCATTTTTAATTTGCTTATTATTTAAACTTTACAGTAACATGCATTGATTCTCATTCTGATACCCCCGCAAGAAGATGTTATACCCCACTGAGTCAATAGTTTTGGAAACACGCCCCATGGGCCAGGGATTGGACAAAATTTAATGAGACAAAAGGTAGGCCTGAAGAAGCTTGGAATCCAAAAATATCTTTCTTTCCTTTACCATTTCTGTTCAGTCTCAACATCCAGACAATGACTAATGCAATTTTTGTGAGGGTTCACTCCTAATGACAAGAGAGAATGGTGTGAAAAGTTGAGGGAAAGGATGTATCATTCCCAATCTATTTTTTTAATGACAATTTTATGAGGCACCATTTTACCCTTATCATATTGGCAAATATTACAAAGTCTCACGTCACCAAGTTTTGGCCAAGATGTAGGGATTCCTACAAAGATGACTAGAGTGGTACAACCACTTTGGACAGCAAACTTGGTAAGATCTAGTAAAGGTGAAGATACATGTACCTGTGACCCAGTACTTCCATGTCTACAGGTCTCCTTGGAGAAGCCCAAAGGTATCCATACAAAGATACTTCTTGAACACTTCATAATAGCAAAACAGAGTAAACTGTTTCACCATCCTGCAGTCACAAAAAGAATAAAAACCCACAGAGGTTTATTATAGGATAGAATCCTAGATTGTATTGAAAACAAATAACTGGGTCTGTGGTGCTTGGGTGGTTCAGTGGTTGTGCAGCTGCCTTTGGCTCAGGTCGTGATCCCAGGGTCCTGGGATCGAGTCCTGCATCAGGTTCCCCATGGGGAGCCTGCTTCTCCCACTGCCTGTGTCTCTGCCTCTCCCTCTGGGTCTCTAATGAATAAATAAATAAAATATTTTAAAAATAAAAATAAATAATGGGTCTACATGTAGATCTATCTCAAGAATAAAAGGGAAAATCAAGTGGCAAGTACACTTAGTGTGTGTGTGTGTGTGTGTGTGTGTGTGTATGTATGTGTAAAAACACGAAGGAAATATACCCCAAAACTTCACCTACTCCCAGAGAGTAAAGGAAGAAGAGGTAAGTAATTGAAGCTGCAACTTTGTAGCTAAGGTATCTGTAATGTTTTATTTATTAAAAGGGAAAGATCTGGGCAACCCCAGTGGCCCAGCGGTTTAGTGCTGCCTTCAGCCCAGGGCCTGATCCTAGAGACCCGGGATCGAGTCCCACATCGGGCTCCCTGCATGGAGCCTGCTTCTCCCTCTGCCTGTGTTTCTGCCTCTCTCTCTCTCTGTCATGAATAAATAAATAAATAAGATCTTTAAAAAAATAAAAAATAAAAGGGAAAGATCTGAAGTCAATCTAGGACTTTATTTCTAGGACAAGTATTTCCTCTCAGTGGTGGGTATATTTGTGTCTATTTTACTATTTTCTATAACTTTCTGTTTGTCAGATATGTTTTATATTCAGTTTTTAACAAAATATACAAATTAATAGAAATATAGGAACTTTGGAGATCTCTCCCTTAACTCTTAACATTCCTCAAAAAAAATCTTAATTTAGTGGCATTGAGACCACAATGAGCTATTAAATGCTGGTAGGGAAAAGTGAAATAATTAATTTTCTTTTAGGATGATTTTAATTTTTTTTACTTTAATAAAATATTCCCTTCCCACTACATGTCTTCCACTTTTTTTATTCTCTCCTATCACATGCATTTTCCTTCTCTCCCTCAAATTAATACAGAGGCAGAGAACCAGGAACAAACAACAAAAAATACTGCATTTCCCTCTTTCTACAAATTTTTCTCAACAAATCCGAGTTCTACAAAAGAAGTTTTGTAGTTCTACAGAAACACTACCAAAAAAAAATTACAAGTTCAGTGCTTTGCTGTGCATACTTTCCAAGGAGTCAGTGGATTAGGAAAAGAAACATAATTGCAAGCCTAATTCAAGGCCTAATTTATGTGGCTTGACCACTTTCTCCATTGCTTTACCACCTTACTGCTGTGGAGCCGTACCTCATTTTACAAAAGTTCTATAGCACTTCGTACTTAATCACAGGGTTTCAGAATAATTACCTGGCCATTAGCACTGACTTGGCACCTTTATTTCAAACCTTCACTAGCAAAACACAATATACTAGTGTTGCTTACCCTCCTGGCTTTGCGGCCTGGCTCCGTCCACATTTTCCACCTGCTTGTCTGTGTTGGTTTAAATTGCTGCTGTTTTACAACATAATGTAAGATGGGGAGAAAGCAAATCATACACACAGAATGCTCACTGATATAATCATATAATGTACGTATGTAAACCTGGGTTTCCCAATCTCAGCCCTATTGACATTTGATAATTCTTAGAATGGGGGTAGAAGAGGCTGTCCTGTGCCTTGTAGGATGTTTTGCAGCATTTCTGACCTCAGTCACTAGATGTCACCAAAAATCTCGCAAGACTGCCCAATATCCCTGAGGGGCTGAGTAATAGTCCATTGTATGGATATACCACCTTTTGTTTAGCCATTCATCAGTTGATGGACATTTGGGTTGTTTCTTTTGACTGTTACAAATAATGCCACTATAAATATTCATGGACATGGTGTCACATGGACACAAGTATTTATTTCTCTTGGATATATGCAAAGGAGAGGAAATGCAGGGTCATATGGTTACTCTATGTCTAAAGAACTACCAAACTATACCAAAGTGGCTTCACCATTTTACACTCCCACCAGTAGAGCATGAGGTTTCCAATTTTGCCCTAGCTTTACTAACATTTTTTTTTTACCTGACTTTTTGAATCTAGCCATGCTAGTGGGTGTGAAGTGTTATCTCATGGTTTTGATCATCCATCTGCTTTTCATAAATAAAATGGTATTGGAATACAGCTATGCCTATTCTTTTACATATTGTCCAGAACTCCTTTTTCTGTACAACTGTAGACCAGAGTAGTTGCAACAGAGACCATCTGGTCTGCAAAACTTAAGCTGTTTACTATCTGGTCCTTTATAGAAATTTTAATTCTGGCCCCTGCTAAAATGATTTCCATACCCCCACCCACCTCTTGGTATATCACAATTAATTCTGTTATTTCTTTTTTCTTGATGAGAGTAGTATTCTAGTAAGAAGCAAATATTAATTTTGGACAAATGTTCACAATAGAGCTAAATACTTCTGTTTGCCATGTTACACACTTATGCAGGATTTAACATTTAAAAAAAAAAATCTGTTTAGCAAGGTCAACAAGATCTTGCCACCATAGTGAATCACTGTGAACAGAGTTGATTTAAGGTAGGTATGAAAAGCAAAATTATTATAGGAATATGTGATTCTTCTTAAAACACGTTTAAGCAATTTGTTCTCTGATAAGTTTTCTCCAGGGTCTTTTGCTGTAAGTTCAGATAGAAATTCTTCATAGGGAATATAATTAGTATAACACAGTTTAATGTCATGCTTAATAGTTTCCCAGAATGTTTTGATTAGAAAATTAATCTGCCCATGTTTGTAGATGATAGAGCTGTGTAAAGGATAACAGGAATATTCCTGTTAGTGTGAGACACTTAACTAAGGTTCAATTGAAAGTGTTAGATGTCACTACCAGATTGCACTCCCAATATTTGAAATAAATAGCAAAAAAGAAGTAATTATTAAGACTCTTGTAAGATTACAATTTAATTCCCTCACACTAAGCACAATTACTAAGGCCCAAATATAATTTGTTGAGTCACCTGGATAACGATTTGTCTGACAATAGCAAAGAGCAATGGTGTCACTCAAAGGTAAAAATGCATGTAAAATCTGTTGGAAGAATTCCATGGTGCTCAATAGAGGTTTTCAAATTTTCTTTTTCTTTCATCTATGTCTCTATCTCATCACCATATATGTTTTTCCTTTTTTGGCCTCAGGTGAAATGCTGTGTTTCCGACATTATATAAAATCAAATGTACATGTGACCTACATTTGCTTGAGGTCTGTCCTCAAGGCATCCATTTTGCACATTGTTTTGTGTTCTAATTCTGTAAGCTGAACCCATCTTAATACAGTAGACTAAAAATTGTTTCCTCAATCTGCAGTGATTAATGTATTGATGTTTCTATTTGATCATGGAAAGGTAATTAGTTGCAATAATTAGCAAAGTTAACATCCTTACCTATTTGCTGATGGTGTCTGAAATATCCAGTTTCCTGTGAAACCAAGCTCTACCCACACACTGTCCTGAAACCATGGCCTCTCCATTTGCGGCTGCTGAGGACAGTATCCATTTGCAAATTAATTTATCTTTTGAGATATCACGGACTTATCACATTGTATAGTTTCAGGTATACAACATAGTGATTAGATATTTGTAGATATTGTGAAATGTTCACCACATTTAGTCAGTATGCACAGTCCCCCCCCCCCCCATTTTTTTTTTCTTGTGATGAGTATCTTTCTTGAACATCTCACTTATTTTTCTCATCATCTCTTTAAACATTCTTTACCTGCCCTCTGCTCTGGCTTTTCTCTCTCTTTTCCCATCTTCTGTGTGTCTCTCCTCCATAGTCTGTCCCCAGAGGAAAGCCTGATTCAGTTCCACTTTGTGTGAATAATAAAATCACCGTAAGAGTTCATGCTTACACATTACAAGCTCGCCTCAGTTTACTCATCTGTATAATAAAGAGGTTAAATTGTGTTTCTCAGCTATTCCAACTAAGATGCTCAGAGCTCTAAGTTTCATATCAGTACCTCAACGGCTGCCACAGAAGGTGAGGGAAAGGCATCAGAAATGGCATGTTTCTGGCCCATCTCCCCAGTGGCATTTAAACCAACGCTGTTTTTACCTGTTGTATGTATTAATGTTTAACATGTGATTTCATATGAAACAAAAAAGAATTCTGCAAAAAAGGAAAAACTTTATAAATGAAATGGGTCTACATCAGTGTTTGTCAACCTTTTATTTATTATCACCCCCTTAACGAGTCATTGCAGACATTTTTCCTTAATCACCCCATGAAATTTTAATACCTTAGATATACTATATATTTATGTTATATATAATACATGTAAATATATAGAGAAATAGATAAAATATATTATATATATATATCTGAGAATCTTTATGTCCATTCATAAAACAGGAAAAATAATCTGTAATAATCTGTAAGCATGTCATCAAGATTAATTGAGGTGACATATATGAAGGAGTTCTGCCAAAGTGCCTGGCATATAGTATATGATCAATAGTGTTAATATTCCTTCACTTTAAAAGTCCCCTCTCAGGGATCCCTGAGTGGCTCAGCGTTTTAGCACCTGCCTTCAGCCCAGGGTGTGATTCTGGAGTCCTGGGATCGAGTCCCACATCAGGCTCCCTGCATGGAGCCTGCTTCTCCTTCTGCCTGTATCTGTGCCTCTTGCTCTGTGTTTCTCATGAATAAATAAATAAAATCTTAAAAAAAAAGTCCCCTCTAGTCTGACATTCTATGAAATCGCAATTCTACTTGGATATTCCTTGTTTAAATACCTAACAAAACTGAGCCTCTCACAATTTCATTACCAACTGCCAATGTTTACCAATACCACCACAGTTCTTCAGGATTCCAGACAGAAATCCTGAAAGCTCTCTTTGACTTTTCCTTCTCTTTGATAAATTACACTCAAGTCAAAGGGTTATAGGGTCAACAGTGAACGACACCTTGAAATCTAGGAAGGAGAAATGAAATAAGGTTGCCTCTCTAAGAACTGAACTAGTTAAATTAGCAGATAATGGGAAGCTATTGTTGTTTCTGGTTTAGAAGACCGATAACTCCGACTTCAAGAGTATATTAATTAATCAATGTAAAGAAAAATATTCATCAAGAGTTTGGTGGTCAGAATTAGGAAGGGAAAAAAATGGTACTATCCCACAGACACCTAAAGTGCACCATAAACAAAAGTGAACTCAGCATCTCTCTCTCTACCTGCCTCTCACCCCTTGAGCTCGCCTCAGTGAATAGCCACACAGCCTACCCAGTTATCCAGGCAGAGGCCTGCTCCATTTCACATTCAGCCTCTAAATCCTGTCCATTCCTCCTCCTTAATCCCCCTCAAATCCATTCTCTCCACACTATTGCCTTTGTCTCAGATCAGGCTCTGCTGATGAGTCTGCTCCTCCAGACTGAGCCAGCCTCAGTCTACTTTCCCTGATACCCTCTAATCCCTCTGTGCACTCTGCAGCCCAGGGCCACAGCACCCTGCAAAGGTTATCCAATCTGCTCCTAACTCCTTCAGTTTTAAATCCAGCTCTTTGGGGACCTGGGTGGCTTTGAGTGTCTGCGTTTGGCTCAGGTCATGGTCCTGGGGTCCCAGGATCGAGTCCCACATCGGGCTCCCTTCATGGAGCCTGCTGCTCCCCCTGCCTGTGTCTCTGCCTCTCTCTTTGGGTTTCTCATGAATAAATAAATAAAATATTTAAAATAAATAAAATATTTAAAATAAATAAATAAATAAAATCCAGCTACTCTGGGTACCTGGGTGGTTCAGTCAGTTAAGGGTCTACCTTTGTCTCAGGTCATGATCCCAGGGTCTTGGGATCGAGCCCTGAGTTGTGCTCCCTGCTCAGTGAGGAGTCTGCTTCTCTCTCTCCCTGCTCTCCTCCTATTCACAATCCCTCATTCTCACTCATTCTCACTCTCTCTCAAATAAATAATAAAATCTTTAAATAAGTAAAGTAAAATCCAGCTATTTTGCCTCCACACCCCTCCAAGACCTCAAAAGAATAGGAGGGAAAACCTTTCAAGCAGAAGCTACCACAAATCAGCATGGCAATCCTACCTTGACTAGAGAATGAGCAGCAGAAAAGCATTTTCACTAGTTGCTTGACAGCGTGAAACTTTGGAATTCAATTGTCTTAAAAGAAACAAACTCAGACCCAAGCTTGGATCACCTAATGGAATAACCTCTGAGTTTATACACTTAGCTAGTCACCTGTACTCAGCAGAGATTTTTCTCCACACTCTAAGAAGACGCTGACTTTTCTTCCTGGACACGAAGAACAGATTTGCATTGTAATAAGCAGAGAATTTACTCATTTATTGTCAGTGTCAAAATGTTCCTGTTTACTTTTTACAAATAATTTCTCTGCAAACTCTGTTCCATTTCTCGGTACTCTTCGACTATTCCTATAATAAGGAAGCCTGATTCATAGTTTAGTATTGCTTAAATTACTATATATTTCCTGTCTTCCTGTCCCTAGTTTCAATTTTACTGTAAAATCTCCCCCTAACTCTACAACTTAGACCTAGATTGCCATCTCTCTTTCTTTCCTTTTCCAATAAATCTTTTCCCTTACCTTAGGTTGTGTCTTCATAAGTAAGTTTCCAAGGTTTTCCTTTTCTTAAAGGCAAAACACTGGAGCCTAATTACCATCTCACCATATGGTTTGTCTTCTCTTCTTTATTCCTCAAAACTATCACGCAGTTCTCCTGCAATTGCTATCGAAATTCATCTGACCTCCTCCCATTATATTTGTACACCTCTAAACTTACCATCTGCCGTTGTCCTTCAGCTGGTTACTAAATCCTGAATTCATTTTAAGGTCTTGCCATTTCTATAACTCCATTCTTCACCTTTCTCGGTTATAGGAGTCCCGATACCTGATTTCCACTTCTTACTAACAGGAGGGAGTGAACTGTTGTAAACAAAATAAAACATCCTCTCTTCATTTACACTGTGACAAGGAAGAGAGGCACCTTACTCACTTCCCAAACAGTGGTCTTGAGCAAAGACAGACTGATCTGGAAAAGGAAGAAATGATGAGCATTATGGAGGATGCTGGGAAGACAGTTCAGATACCCACAAAACCGGTGCAAACCGGTGTGAGCCCTCCATCAAATCACTGCTGAACCTTCACATGCAGACCTGATCTATTTCCTTTTAAAATCAAGTATTTCTGTCCTTAATAAATTTGCCCACATGCCTTTTTTGAAATTAGTCCAGTTCCAGCAAACTTACTACAGTGAGGTTGCAGAGGACAGGGCCTCATCCTAATATTTCATAATGTGAAGCACATGGGCTTTTCCATCTAATGAGTACACGTGATTGCTTGCATCTTGTCCTCATCCTACCTGGCTTTACTCCTCCGGTAAAAGCATCCCTGTCTTTGAGTTCTGTCTCAATAAAGCAGCAGCTGACCTCTGCTGTCGTTTCAGTTGACCATAGATGGAGTTTTCTCTGCCTCTCTATATCTGTACAAACTTAGAATGACCAGTATCACAAACTGAATTTCAGATGTAGAGAAGCCCTGCTTTTATATGGCAGTAAGATACCATTTTCATTTGTTTCCAACATAATGAAATGTGAAAATGTACCCATTATCAGGGAGATGGTTTACCCACCAATCGCCCAGTGGTTCTAGTCAAAAGAGAGAACTTCTATAGTAATATATTGTGTGTAAAAGCATTTTATAAACTGGAAACTACTCTACACATGTTATAATTTTCCCTGGTGTGCATTTGCTACATGCTACATAGGTATCATATATTTCTACTTTCAAAAAATGTATTTTAAGTATTTATCTATTAAAATATTACATATAAATGAACTATATATATATATATATTTTTTTTTAAGAGTAGCTAACATTAGTTTTCATTCCATGGACGATCTAATTGATGCTGTGAAGTCAACTAAAGGCATGGCAGATGGCAGGAAAACAAGATTTAGTGATAAAACTGTGTCATAAATCATTCATAAGTGAATAATTTATTCTTCAGAGATAATCAGAGTTTGTTGGTATCACAACCTGAGGACTGATAGAAAGTAGAGATTTGAAGACATGTTTGTCACAAGTGTTTCCATTGCAAGTTACAAATTCTCAACCCAAACTAGCTTAAGCATGGAAGGACTTTATTTTCCTACAAAGCAGAGAAAAATACTAAGGAAGTTCACATTCTAGGAGGAACTAGATTTCAGAAACTAGACAGGAGACCAGAACTGGCTACATAATTTACAAAATGAAAAAAAAAAAAAACACAAAACCATGATGCCTTTATTTAAAAGTCATTAAAAATTTCAGGATGGCTATAACAAAGCATTAAACCTTCTGTGCTAGCCCTTCCAAATTCAGAATCCTGTATGACTGTACAGGTTGCATGCCCAGAAAGCTCGTTCTGCTAGAGATTCAAGTCAACCGGGACCTCCTTTCTCTCTTCCTCCCTAATATCTCTCACATCTACTTTTCTCTCCTTCTTTTTTAATGATTTCTTCATTCTGAGACCCTACTTACAGTGGCATGGCCAAGCAATCTTCTTTGCTAATTCAAGCAAATTAAGTTGAGAAAGAGCTTTGACTGATCACACGGGAGTGAAATGTCTTACTTTGTTGAGGGGACCCAGCAGGGGCAGCAGAGTTCTACAAGTGGGATCCTGGGATGCACAGATACAGCCACATGGAATTGTGGAATTCCTATAAGAGCCAATAAAAACGAGATAGAACAGTATCTTGAACAGGCAATTTCAGATAACTGAAATTACCACATAAAACCCACTGGGTTTGGACACTTAGGTGGTTCAGTTGGTTAAGCGACCAGCCCTTGATTTCAGTTCAGGTCATGATCTCAGGGTCATGGGATTGAACCCCACATTGGACTCCACAGTGGGCATGGAGCCTGCTTAAGATTCTCTCTCCCCTTCTCCCTCTACTACTTCCCCACTGTCTCTAAAAAAAAAAAAAATAGTAATAACCATTGGGATTGACTTGTTACCCTAACTGGTCTAACTGGTTATAGTTTTTTAATCTTTCTGGCCCATGGTTATGAGGATGAAATGAGATGATTAATATTACACTATGAACATTCAATAATTATTAGTCTCTTTTACATGTCCTAATGTTAGTGTGGACCTTGGGTATAAAAAATTTTATCATTAACTTGGGATAATAATACACCTTTCAAGTTATATATATAGAGAGAAAAACTGCACAGCGATTGACTGGTTCTAAACCTTTCTGCAAAATTGACATATAGAATGGTTGAGAGAAAGCCAGAGGACAAGTCTAGGGTAGATGACAAGAAACCTGTGTGATAATATGAAGACTATGATTTTTTTTCCAGAGCAGGTTTTCATAAGTACAGCCAGTGCCCATTATTTTTAAGGATTTGATGTGTCCTTTCGTTCCCCTCAGTAAAGACGAACAGTCCATAATAAAAAATAAAACTCTTCTGAAGATTTGGAGATAACAAGAGGAAATTTTTAAAATTTACCAAATACAACTTTCCTAAGAATCCTAAGAGGCCCTTTTATGAACACTCCCCAGCTGCCATTACCTATTCAGATATCCAGATTATTTTATTTCTGGGTCTTTCTCATTCAACTTTTGAGCTATATTCCAGAGTTTCCTTTCTTTTACACATGAGTATACCTTAACCCATGTATTATTGAAAATTTATTGAAGATTAGAAAGAGCTCTCTGCACCTTCAGAGAGAAAGGAATTAAGTTTAATTTCTAGGAAAAGCTAAACAGGGAATTACAGACAAGAGAATTGGTAAAAGAAAAACATAAAAGGTAGAAGCAACGTTTTGCTTTCACCACACAGAGTAACATGGAGAATTACCCAATCACCAGTATAAACAGTCATATTTCTAAAAACCTTAAACATTCTGAAAATTATTTAACTATCTTAATCTTCAACTCTTTTACTATTGTTAATATGGATTATACCTTCAGAACTAAATTGAGGAGTAAAAAACATTTTAACATGGTAGATAACTAGTAGGTTTTTGTATGTGCATATTTGCAAAACAAAATATAACTGAAAATATACTATAGACTTTTGTATGTGTACTGATTCATGGAACCTTCTCTGTAATATATTTAATCCTTATTTTCTCATGGAGAAAGCATACTAAGTGTTTAATATACAACCCATGTTTCTCTCTCTCTCCCTCTCAACTAGGAGGAGTCAAAGCCTTTGTAATGGTCCTAGAAAAGCAATAGCCGCAAGATGGATTTTCACATGCATTCAGAGAAAGCTGGGACCAAACAAATAGTCTATCTGCCTTAATTACCATGTATAAGATTGGACAACAGATGTTCTCCTACATGTGGTTTGCTAATTTATTTCATTCTTTCTGTCCATTTACATGATTCATTCTGAAAATTAGTATTGAGAAAGTGTAATCGAATCTTCTGCTCCTCTTGGTAAACAAAATCTAATTTCTCACATTAATATGTCATCTTTCAATACCAAAACTTAGAGAAAATTTGTATTACAACTACCACCCTACACCATGCGCAAATTAAAATCCCATACCATTTTTTAGCTCCATACAAACGTGCCAAGGTGCATTCTTTTAAGAACAGCAGGGGAAAGCAGACAAACACAGCTGCTACCACACTATCATGCTATATTTAACATCTATAAAAGGTGACTTGACTTTTACTCACAAATCCTGGCAAAATTTGATCACTACCCCCCCTCCTATTTGTATACATTCACGTCTTCCCTGGAAGTCTGGAAATTCGCCCACAATTATATTTAAAGCCATAATTTAAATGTGATTAGTTTTGAAAGAAATGAATGACTTATACTAAAATTACTCAACATCAAGCATGTTCTAGAAAATCTTTTAGATCAGCATCCATTTTTCTATTATGTCTAACTAATACTAGTAATACTAAAGTGTCTTGATCCACTTAAGGAGGATACTGACTTGGTTTTTCCATTATATAGTATAGCTGACCATAGGATAGTTAAATTGGTTTCAAATTTTACGTTAATGTTCTTACTGCTGTCCTGTTACCTTAATTCATCTTAGTATTTTATGGTGTTAGACATTACTGTCTGCATAATGATCATAGAAGCTTTAAATGTAGTGTCTCATTTTTCCTTATTAATGCTGCTACAAAACTTCACTTCTTCACAAGAAATGATCATATTATATACATATTTAGAAAAAGATAATTATATCATTGAATGATACTGCCTTCCATGGTACTTTAATTCTCGAGTGGTGTGTAACTTGATTGTAAGCACCAGAGAATATGTACTAAGTTTACCATTTTTTTAATTATAAAAACAAAATAAATATGGTAATAAAAAAATCCAACATTACAGAAGATTAAGACACTAAGCAAAAATCTCCCATTCTTTACTCCTAGTTCTATTTAGCAGAGATAAACATATTTAGCCATTTTAATTTCAAGTTCTTCTGGTCATTACCTCTATATTACTGAATATTATACTTAGGCCTTGTTTTCTAAATTTATCAGCACTCAACAGTATCAACTGACTTTATTATGAAAGAAAATTAGCTCCCTTCTACTCCCTCTGCTATCTCCTACTCTCAATTTTTGCTAATCTAATTTTTATCTGTTGATTAGTTACCTTTATTTTTATGTATATATATTCACACAAATATTTTTGCATTTATAAGCACATAAATGTGCTAATATGGTATATGTTTTGTCCTAATACAATTTTTCCTGCGTTTTGTTTTTATGTTTTGCTTAATTCTCCCCCCCTTAATTCAGAAACACAGTCTTTCCCCATTAGCACATGTTTACAATCTATTAGGAATCCTTTGATATTTCTTCATGATTATGTAAACATATAAAACTTTCATCTTGCTTAATGGGTATAGAGTTGTAGCTTGGCAAGATGAAAAAGTTCTGAAGATCTGTTACACAACAATGTGAATATACCTAACACTAATGAGCTATGCATTTAAAAAGGATTAAAATGGGTAAATTTTATGTTATGGGTTTTTACCACAATTAAACTTTTTCTTAAAATAAATGATTATATAATCACATGTATATGTTGGTGTATAGGAAGTCTTCACTTTGCATAGATGCTACCCAAAGCAATTTCACTTACCACAGCATTCAGTGAAATAATACCAGTGCCCCAAGAGTATGGTTCAAATTTCAGTTGCCATGATGTATTAGCTGTGAATAATTGCATAAAGTACAAACTTGGGGCCTAGCTTGTTAGTCCACAGCAACATGTAAGTAACAAATGTGATCACTAACCAATCACGTCCCTTCTTTCAAAATCTGTTGATGATTGGTCACTGCACATTTTTAAAAAAGATTTTATTTATCCATGAGAGACACAGAGAGAGAGAGAGAGAGGCAAAGACACAGGCAGAGAGAGAAGCAGGCTCCCTGCAGGGAGGGAGCCCAACATGGGATTCTATCCGGGGACTCCAGGATCATGCCCTGGGCCGAAGGCAGGAGCTAAACCACTGAGCCACCCAGGGATCCCCTCACTGCACATTTTTAATTCAGGTCACCCACAGATGGAAAACTGTATAGTTGGGTTGCCTTTTTTCTCTGCCAGTGATAAAACCACACGATATTTCACAAAATGTAAATAATCAAAAGAGAGAAATGGGCTGCAAAGACGAAATAGCAGCAAAGATAGAAAAAGTAATAATGCTGGAAGTGAAATTCAAATCAAATATAAATGGAGCTTAAGAGAAATAACTGAGTATGGAAATATTGACACTGCAGCCATTCAGGAGACTCTAGTTATGCACCCAGAGGAACTTAGGCAAGGTGGATTTAACAGAAATGAGCAAAGTGTGTGATTAAAAGAATCATGCTCCAGAGGGAGTGACACCATCGAAAAATTCACATTAAAGGAATCTCTGAAGATATTTCACAACATTGAAAGTGCAAAGGATAGGGGTACCTGGGTGGCTCAATGGTTGAACACCTGCCTTCAGGTCAGGGCGTTATCCGGGGTTCAGGGATGGAGTCCCACATTGCACTCCTCACAGGGAGTCTGCTTCTCCCTCTGCCTATGTCTCTGTCTCTCTCTGTGTGTCTCTCATGAATAAATAAAATCTTTTTTTTAAAAAATTGCAAAGGGCAAAGTGTCAGAAACTGAAACAAACTCATAAAGAAGTATGACAACTCCCCAAAGCATGGAAGAGATACCTGCACTGTTTTGTAAGTTATCCAGTGAAAAGAAGACAGCATTTTTACAATTACTCTTTTTTTTTCCCATTATGATAAGCGTACTCTTTAATACTCATTACCTATGTCATCCATCTCCCACCACCTTCCCTCTGGTAACCATCAGTTCGTTCTCTGAGGTTAAGAGACTGTTTCTTGATTTCTCTTTCTTTTCTTTTTCCTTTGCCCCTTAGTTTTGTTTCTTAAATTCTACATATGAGTGAAATCACATATGGCATTTGTCTTTCTCTGACTTATTTGGCTTAGTATAATAGTCTCTAGCTCTATCCATGTTGTTGCAAATGGCACAATTTCACTCTTTTTTATGGCTGAGTAATATTCATATATATATCACCTCTTCTTTATCTATTCATCTATTGATGGACATGTGGGCTGCTTCCATAGTTTGGCTGTTATAAATAAATAATTCTGCTATAAACATAGGGGTGCATGTATGCCTTTGAATTAGTGTTTGTGTATTTTTTTAGATAAATACCCAGTATTACAATTAATAGATCATAGGATAGTTTTATTTTTTAACTTTCTGAGGAACCTCCATACTATTTTCCAGAGTGGCTGCACCAGTTTGCGATCCCACCAACAATGCCAAGGGTTCCTTTTTTTCCACATCCTTGCCAACACTAGTGTTTCTTGTGTTTTTGATTTTAGCCATTCTGACAGGTGTGAAGTGATGTCTCATTGTAGTTTTGATTTGCATTTCCCTGATGATGGGTGATGTTGAGCATCTTTTCATGTGTCTATTGGCTATCTGGACATCTTCTTTGGAGAAATGTCTTCTGCCCATTTTTAAAAATATTTTTAAATATTTTATGTATTTATTCATGAGAAACACAGAGAGGAGAGAGAGAGGCAGAGACACAGGCAGAGAGAGAAGCAGGCTCCATGCCGGGAGCCTGACGTGGGACTCCTGGGTATCCAGGATCATGCCCTGGGCTGAAGGCGGCGCTAAACCACTGAGCCACCCTGGCTGCCCTTCTGCCATTTTTTAATTGGACTATTTATTGGGGAGAAGCTGAGTTGTATAAGTTATTTATATATTTTGGATACTAACCCTTTATTGGATGTATTGTTTAAAAATATCTTTTCCCATTCCACAGGTTGTCTTTTAGTTTTGTTGGTTGTTCCTTTGCTGTGCAGAAACTTTTTATTTTGGTGTAGTCGCAATAGTTTATTTTTGCTTCTATCTCTCTTGCCTAAGGAGAAATATCTAGAGAAATTTTGCTGTAACCAATGTCAGAGAAAATCCTGCCCGTGTTCTCTTCAATGATTTTTATGATTTCAGGTCTCACACTTAAGCATTTAATCCATTTTGAGTTTATTTTTGTGTATGATATAAACAAGTGGTCCAATTTCATTCTTTTGCATGTAACTGTTCAGGTTCCCCAACACCACTGAAAAGAATGTCTTTTTCTCATGGCATAATCTTTCCTCCTTTGTCAAAGATTAATTGACCATATAAATTGGGTTTGGTTTTTTTTTCTGGGTTTCTATCCTGTTCCATTGATCTGTTTGGGTTTTTTAAATTTTGTTTGTTTGCCTGTTTGTTTGTTTGTTTATTATTTGCCAGCACCATACCGTTTTAATTACTACCACTTTGTAACATAACTTGAAATCTGGAATTATGATACCTCCAGTTTTTTTTTTTCTTTTTCAAGGTTGCTTTAGCTATTCTAGGTTCTTTTTTTGTGGTTCTACACAAGTTTTGAGATTGCTTGTTCTAGTTCCAATTATTCTTGATAAGTTTGTTTTAATACATTTTTTACAAAGAAATAAAATGCTTTAACTCTTAATTTTCTTCATGTTAGTTTACGGTGTACTGAATAAAGATTAGTTTTACAATTTATTAATTTCTCCATACATTTATGACTAATTGACCCAGAAGTTTTAATTTTTGACTACATTTTTAAAGGCTTTAGAACAATCATAGTTTTATCCATTGATTATTTTTTTTAAAGATTTATTTATTTATTCATAGACACAGAGAGAGAGAGAGAGAGAGAGGCAGAGACACAGGGAGAGGGAGAAGCAGACTCCATGGAGGGAGCCCGATGTGGGACTTGATCCCGGGTCTCCAGGATCACACCCCAGGCTGCAGGCGGTGCCAAACCGCTGTGCCACCATGGCTGCCCTATCCATTGATTATTAAGATAAATTTACATGATTTCAGCTTGCATGCTTGTTTATTTGTTTGGGGGGTCTTACTCCACTTGCCAAAAGATAATGCCTGTATAGGCATAATACCTGTATATTTTTGGCCACTACTTATTATACAAAATTGAGATCATGCTACTGAACTTTTCTGCATTTTCTCTTCTCAGTCAAGAATTTTTTGTGGAAATCTCTCTAAATCAACTGTAACAATTTTAAAGATTCTTTTTAAATTGTTGAAAATTTCATGATATACAGGTTCCATAATTTATTGAGCCATTCTTTTACTAATGGGAATGAAAAATGCTTTCAGTTCTGTACCTCAATGATCATTACTTCAATTAACATTCTGTGCAAATACTCTCAATGACTAGTTAATTTATTTCTATGATATAGATTCCCAGGAGTAGAATTTCTGGGTTAAAGTTAGAACTGTTCTTAAATTTTTTAAGATATCACCAAAAGGCTGTACCAATTCCCAAAAGGCAGTAACAATGCATATTTCAGTTTTTCGTCAGTAAGATCAGTAAAGTAAGGTAAAGTGTTCCTTTTCTTTTGCAGCCTCAACAGAAATAGATATTAGAGCTCTTAAATTGTTGCCAGTCAGATAGGGTAAGGTTATATCTCATGGTTGATTTAATCAGCTAATAATGACTATTAGAGAATTTGAATTTTTTCATAGGTTTATGTCTGTTGGTCATTTAGAATTGCTCTTTTGTAAATAATGTTTTTTGTGATCTTTGCTGATTTTTTAACTTGAACTTTTTCTTGTCCATGTGAGCTTTTTGTACATTTTAGACTGACTGCCCATAAATGTAGAAAAGAAAAGCAATTTGGATGAAGTCAGAACTTGCTTTACTAATTAGCTAGAGTATGCATTCATCAGATCAGTAAGATATTGTTACAGGAAGATACCAATGGATCTGTAACAGTACAGTCTTCAGAAACAAATCCAAGTATATATGATAACTCATTAAATCATTTATTTACGTAAGTGGGAAAATGATAGATTATTAAATAAGTTTTGCAGACAAAACTGACTAGTCATGTGTGAAAAGTCAATATTTTATTTTTATTTATTTATTAATGAGAGAGAGAAAGAGAGAGAGAGAGAGAGAGGCAGAGACACAGGCAGAGCGAGAAGCAGGCTCCATGGAGGGAGCCCGACGTGGGACTTGATTCCAGGTCTCCAGGATCATGCCCTGGGCAGAAGGTGGCGCTGAACAACTGAGCCACCCGGGCTGCCCTGGACTCTATTTTAAACAAAAAATACATGTCATATGGATTAAAGTTAAAATATAAAATGTTTAAAACATTTGTATACAACATGTAATAGACTATATGTACAATCTATGGATAGAGAAGGTAAAATTTCTGAAAGAAATGATGAGACAGGGGCTCCTGGATAGCTCAGTTGGTTAAGTGACTGACTTGATTTCAGCTCAGGTCATGAATACAGGGTCCTAGGATCAAGTCCCGAGTCAGACTCCATGCTCAGTGGGGAATCTGCTTGGGATTCTCTCTCGTGCCCTCTGCCCCTCCCCGTGCTTGCTCTCTTTCTCTAAAATGAATGAATAAATCTTTTAAAAAAAGAAATGATTTATATCATTTATATATTTAATTTATATATTTATTTATATATTTATTTATATATTTAATTATACAAAAATTAAACTTTTATATGCAAAAATTTTTTAGAAACTCAATAGCAAATTATATATGTGTGTATATGTGTACATATGTAAATATGTATATAAAAATGTATATTCACTATTGCTACATAATAAATTTATACTACAAAAAAATTAATGTTACAACATGATTTACTATCCCAAGTTTTCTTTGGGTCATGAACCTGGGTATGGCTAAGCTGAGTACCTCTGACTCAAGAATTCTCATGAGGTTGCAGTGAGTTTACCATTCAGGACTTCAGTTGTGCCTAAAGGCTCACCTGTGGGGAAAAAGGATCATTGCAGGTCTTTCCACATGACTGTCTCACAACCTGGCAGCTAAGCAGGCCAGCACAGCACTGGGGGGGGGGGGGGGGGGGGGCGGGGGAAGGGGGGGAGAGTCACAGTCCTTTTTTATAACCTAATCCCAAGTGACATCCTATCATTTCTGCTGTATTCTATTCCTTAGAAGTTAATCAATAAATCTAACCCACACTCAAAGTGAGGAGATTACGTGAAGATGTCAATACCAGAAGGCAGGGATCACTGGGGACCATCTTAGAGGCTGCTTACCACAATATGTTGCATTCATAATTTTAAATAATATACATACTTAATCTTGTTTCTCATTTCAACATCTGTAGATGAAATCTCTCAACTATCATAAAATGAGGAAATTAGTTTCTTCTACCTCTCTCTTGGCTTGACCACTTGCCATTTCTATCAATTAGATTACAGTGTTTACATTGACAATGTAAACATTTACCTGACAAATATAATTAAAGCAATTGACTATCTTCACTTTAAGTGAAGGAATAGGCAGGATTCTTTTCTCCCATCTTTCAGTTTGAGGGAGGCTTACTCTGGTGGACAACCCTCACACGGGATACTTAGCCCTTCTCTGGCAGATTATCTCATTTATTTGTAGCCTGGGGATACAGATGAGGAAATTTGAATAGCTGATCTATAGAGTTGGCTTCACACAATCACCTCAATTTCTGTCTCACTTTTCACTCCCCATTCCTAAACTTTCAAATATAGAATCTGAAGTCTCCCAGGACTTGGCAGGGAATACTGATGCTCACTTCCACTAGACGTTTTCCTACATAGGTTTTTGTCTGTAGATTCTTCTACTTAAGGTTATTCATCACAGGCTCCCATCTACTTCGTACCTTCTACAAATTTATTAAAATCTCTTACCTGATGATGTTCTCACTCTTGCTTTTTATTCTTTAATGAATGTATTTTCCTATTTACTTTTTTACTAATATTTCAATAGAATTCTGGAAGGAAAAGGAGATTCTTTTATGCCTCAAAACTTGCTTGTCTCTTCATTATTATCACATCTTTCACTGATTCTTCAGTCTTCCCTTTCTACTTTTAAGGGTCCACCTCAATAATTAAGTATAATCTCCCTAGTTTGAAGTCAACAGATTAGCAACTTCAATTCCACCTGCACCCTTCGTTTTTTTTTTTTTTTCCATGTAAGGTAACATATTCACATATTCCAGGGATTAGAACATGAACATCTTTGGTGGACCACTATTCTGCCCTACATAGCGGTCAGTATATATTGCCATTTACAGGGAAAAGTGGTTGTATAATTCTACTTATTTAGAAAACATTTATAAAAGAATGATACAAAAAAAAGAAGAAGAAGAAGAACAGTACTTCAGGAAGACTATGAAGAAGGTGAGGAAATACACTTGACCAAGAAGAGCAAGGTATTATATGGGTAGCAGTGAAAAAGAAAATCTGAATATTAATCTTTAATCATAGAAGTAAAATAAGTAACTGAGGTCAGAATGTCCTATGTCTCAGAACATTCTACTTAAATTTACTTAAAATATTCTTATAGCAGAACTTATATATTTGCCTTATTTACAAATTAAGGGAGATGGGAAACTCAAAGAAATGTATAGTTCCAGTGAACTAATAGGTGCAGAAAAAAGAAATGTGGTATGATTTGCAAAGACATTTCTGATTAAACTGAGGATGTACGCAGTAGAACTATAATGAACCTTGAGATTTCAAAATAGATTTCCTTAGAGAGTCAACATATGTATGAAGACAGTGAGAATAAGTTTCCTGGAGTATATCTCAAATGGTAACTTTGTTGCACAAAATTTAACTATCTCCTAAAATCTGAAAACAAAACCATTCATAAAATCCTTGTTTTCACATTTGCAATATGGTAACACCAAATGTCATGCTCCACAAACAAGTAAATATCATTTTCTCCATCATGAAGGGAAAAGATGTGTTTCCACAGAATAATAGCTCTGTTAATGAATTTTGGAGAATTTTATTGCTAATGCATATAGCCTAGAATGTAAAGAAACTTGGCAAATGAAAAAAGTTGATTTTTCAAAATGGTTGTAGATTATTTTTTCCGCATTTTCTGTAATTTTACATGACATAGGGAAAAATATAGTTTTAAAATGCCCCTTTATTGTTATGCTATCATCCATGTGATTAAACACATTAGTATTAGTAAATAAGCTTGCAGTTATAGTGCACATTTCCAACTCTACATAAACTTCATTACTAATTGATTCTTGCTACTAATGCCAGACAATGAAGCTAAGGGATAGGTTCAGACATTCATTTAAAGGTTAAGCACCTGCCAATATTGTTGTAGTATATAGACAAAAAAAAAAAAGTAAATAAGCATGTCCTCTATTTTACTGATGAACATATACATGAATACAATTCATCCGCAGTGCTAAGTTGACTATATTTAGTGCCTATTGAGGTGTCATATCACTTAGAAATGTACCTTTAATGTTTAAATATGCACATAAACATTGAAAGCTGTCCTGAATATAAATTTGCTACTATTTCTTACAAATTGCAGAACTCAATATGTGATTAAAATAAAAAGTCAACGTAACTCACCTAGTTTAAATATGTACTTAATGTTCATATTTACAGTTCACAATCACAAAAGTTACTCAAAGTGGATTTCAAACATCTTTAGGAATGCTAATTTTATTTAATAAAGTTCTTCTATCTAATGTCTTTGTTCAGAATAGAATTTCTAGGTAATATTATTTTTGTAATGACTACAATATCATCTTGACATCAAATGATGGTTGTGGGTTTATGAGCATTTTTATAATGTCAGAATTTTAATATTTTAATTGTGAATTCTTAATAACATGAATTCATTTTTCTGTGCTAACTCTGACATCTTTTCTTTTACAAGAGAATATGTAATTTCATCTTAAGCAGAACAGAGTATCTATTCTCTTAAAATTACCATTTGTTTCATTTTTGTGCCTCTTATAAAGGGTGTTAGATAAATTAAGAAAACTCAACTTATTCTAGGATTTTATAAGGAAAACAATAATGACTCAGTCTCTTCTTTTTTCCTTCCAATTGTGCATTTTTGAAGACTTCTCTTATATGCTATCTAAAACAGTGACAAAACTAAAATCTTGTGAGAAAATCTTTCTTTTATGTTTCATAACCTTAGATTTTCAATTATAGTGGACCCTCATCATATCTTTGCAAATCCCTCCATTTGTAAATACCACCATAATGCATAACTGTTATCATAAAATTACAATATGAATCACTACACACAAAGGTTTTGTGCTCATGTTTCACTTTGTATATGGCCATAAAAGTTGCAAAACACAAAGCTGATTTGAATGTGAATGCAGGACAGTAAGCTAGTCTTACTCACTAGCTAAAGGATGGCTAATTGTAACACAAAGAACTAAAACTAGCACCCTCAGCAAAATTATAAATTACTATATGCCATGAAAACTTGGAGTCATTCATAATTAGTCACAAGCTGAAAAGTCAAATTTGTGAATGCTTGAGAATAATTTACTGCATGTGATTTCCCAGTGTAAGCACTTGTAACTTATTAATAAGGTTGACACTTGAACAACATAGGTTTGAATTGTGTGGGTCCTCTTGTATGCAGATTTTTTGGATAGATACAGTATAGCACTGTAAATGTATTTTCTCTTCCTTATGATTGTCTTAAAAACATTTTCTTTTCTTTAGCTTACTTTATCATTAGGATACAGTATGTTAATACACATAATATATAAAATATATGTTCATGGTATGGGTAAATCTTCCAGTCAACAGTAGGTTATTAGTAGGTAAGTATTTGGGGAGTCAAAAGTTATAAATGGATTTTTGACTATGCCAGGGATCAGTGCCCCTAACATCTATATTGTTCAAGAATAAACTCTGCTACCCATAAAAATCTAAGGAGAATGCAAGGGAAATGGGAAAGAATCAAGTAGAAGCCTTCAGAGAAGAGCTGGAAAATTTGGGCTAGCAAGAGATATATAGTGGTATAATGAGGTGTACCAGGAAAGATCTGGGGTCTATTAGAGATTTAGACACAAGTTCTAACTCCTGCACATCACTTCTTCTCCTGAGGCTCTTTTATCTATCAAATGAAATGCTGTAATCAATTCTTTTGAACCACACCCCTAACAGAACCTTCATGAACTAGAGTGTCAGTTCCTGCTTGAGGACTCCTGCATTTAAGATTTGAGAAGAAGAACTAGATCTTCAATCAGTCTAGCCATTGTTATTGTTTTCTGTGTTAAGCTCTCTTTATTACCCTGATTTCCCATCTGTTCTGTCTCTGCTAAATATATCTGCTCTTCTGACTTTTGACTTTGCCTGTTCTCAAAACCACCACACATAGAAAATGTATTTCATGGCTACTGGTTTTTGTCTGTGTTAATATCTTCTGCCCACCCAACCAGATCCACTCTTTATCCTTCTCCATCCAGCTCTGTGTCCTAGGAGGTTGATGTAAATACACTATCTGTGAACTCCTTTGCCTTCTGGCTTTCAGTTGTTTTCAGCTAATGGGAGCTTTGTTATGACATTAAACAAGAGAAAGATGCTGAACTTGAAATCCTAATTCTCTCACCTGTCCCTCATCACACATATTCTCCATGGGGATAATAATAACCCTCTAGAGGGTAAAAATTGATACTTAGGGCCAAAAATGTTAGAGCTAGTTGCAATGAATTGTGGCTTTCCAAAGGATCAGAGTACAGAAACAGATATACATTAAATCGGTAGTATTAAATATTTTTGCGGGAGAGGTGATTTGGTATAAAATGTCTACAAAGACTCCTTGGAGTAGTGATAATGATATATTGTCTTACAGTGTAGATATGACCTGGCTGCATTGTCTAGCTCAGAGTCAAAGCTCTTCTGAGCTGATGGAATAGGTAGGAAGGTAGAAAACAAGATGGTGTGAGAAACTAGAAGGGATCCTTTTAATTAACTATAACCACTCAGAAGTAGAAAAAAAAAAGAATTAGATTCCAAGAGAATAGGAAGCCCTCTCTTTTCCTTCTTTTATCCAACCTTAATTCCTGTGCCTAACCTTATTTTAATGTATATACTTTCCCTAGATCAAACTTTTAGCAATAAATCAATTAACATCACATTTTCTGATCCCTTACAAAAACAAGAGGGAGTTTTAATAAAAATTAATTTATGCAGAGTATATTATAATTTACATATTTACATAATTCCTTCAATAATATGCATTTATTTTATTCTCAGAATTACTTCTTGTAATCAATATGATAGACCACATTAATAAAACAAAGGATAATGATCATCTCATTAGATGCAGAAAAACATAAGACATTGATGAAAGAAATTGAAGACAACACAAATGGAAAAATATTTTGTACTCATGCATTGGAAGACTTAATATTATTAAAATGTCCAGACTGGACAACCTGGGTGGCTCAGCGGTTTAGCGCTGCCTTCAGCCCAGGGTGTGATCCTGGAGACCCGGGATCGAGTCCCACGTCAGGCTCCCTGCATGGAGCCTGCTTCTCCCTCTGCCTGTGTCTCTACCTCTCTCCCTCTCCCTCTCTCTCTCTGTCTCTCTCTGTCTGTCTCTCATGAAAAAAATAAATAAAATCTTCAAAAAAATAAAATAAAATAAAATATCCAGACTACCCAAAGTAACCTACCAATTCAATGCAATGTCTACCAATATACCAATGGCATTTTTTCACATAACTAGAACAAATAATTCTAAAATCTGTGTGGAACCACAAAAGACCCCATATAGCCAAAAGAATCTTGAGAAAGAAGAACAAAGAGAGAGCTATCACAGTCCCAAATTTCAACAAGTACCACAAAGCTGTAGTAATCAAAACAGTATGATACTGGCACAAAAAACAGACACATAGGTCAATGGAACAGAATACAGAGCCCAGAAATAAAGCCATGATTTTACAGTAAATTAATCTATGACAAATGAAGCAAGAATGTACAATGGGGAAAAGACAGCCTTTTCAATAAATAGTGCTGGAAAAACTGGTAAGCAACATGCAAAAGAATGAAAATAGATCTTTCTCTTATGCCTTACACAAAAACATACAAAAATAAACTTATGATAGGTTAAAGACTTAAGTATAAGATCTGAAACCATAAAACTCCTAGAAGACAACATAGGCAATATGTTTGCTATTTGATATTTATCTTAATGATGGATATATATTTTTGATCTGTCTCCTCAGGCAAGGGCAACAAAAGCAAAAATAAACAAATGAGACCACATCAAACTAAAAAGTGTTTTTACAGCAAAGGAAACCATCAAGAAAATGAAAAGACAATCTACTGAATGGGAGAAGATATTTGCAAATACTATATAGAATAAGAGGCTAATATCCAGTATACAAGAGCTTATAAAAGTAAGTAAAAAATCCAATTAAAAAATAAATACAGGATCTGAATAGACATTTTTCCAAAGAAGACATACCGATGGCTACAGGCACTTGAAAAGATGCTCAACATCACTAATCACCAGGAAAATGCAAATCAAAACTACAATGAGATAATACCTCATACCTGTCAGAATGGCTAAAATCAAAAAGACAAGAAATAATATTGTTGGCAAGGATGTGGAGAAAGGGGAACCTTTGTGCACTGCTGGTGAGAATGAAAACTGGTGCAGCCACTCTGGAAAACAGTATGGAGATTCTTCAAAAAGTTAAAAATAGAACTACCCCATGATCCAAGTATTGCACTACTAGGTATTTACCCAAAGAATACAAAAATACTAGTTCAGAAGGATATATGCACCCCAATGTTTATAGCAGAATTATCTACAATAACCAAATTATGGAAACAATACAATGTCCATCTACTTATGAGCGGATAAAGAACAAGTAGTATATATATATACTGACCCCAAGGGAGCCCCAAAGTCAGGAGGGATGATAAGGCCTCATCCTCCAGCTAGTTACATCCCCACTCAGGACTGGGCACTGTCTCGGTGGTTCTGAGAGGCAGCTCCCCCAGGCCCTTGACCACCATCTGCTCCTGATCCGGCCAACATATATATATATATATATATAAAATTCCATATATATATATATATATATATATATATATATATATAATGGAATATTACTCAGCCACAGAAAAGAATGAAATCTTGCCATTTGCAACAACATGGACAGAGCTAGAGAATATAATGCTAAGCAAAATAAATCAGAGAAAGACAAATACCATATAACTGCACTCATGTGAATTTAAGAAATAAAACAAATGAACAAAAGTTAAAGAGAGAGAGAGCGAAAGAGGAGAAACAGACCAAGGAATAGAATCTTAACTATAGAGAACAAACATAGATAGTTACCATAAGGAAGGTGGGTGGGGGAATGGGTTAAATAGGGATTAAGGAGGGCACTTGTGATGAGCACTGGAGATGTGGAATCACTATACTGTTCAACTGAAACTAATATTACACTGTATGTTAACTGACTAGAATTTAAAGAAAAACTTAAAAAATAAAGAGCTATTTTGTAGATGAAATATAAATAGGTATTTATAGAATAGTATGGGTAAAAAGCAGATACACTGCAGATAATCATTGATTCCAGTATAATAATAGAAACTTGAGATATAATAATTCATACCAAAAAAATCCCAAATAATCCAAGTGCTCAGGGAAAAAGAATCAAGAGGTATGGAGAAACTATTCAGTTTAAGGGATTTCAATGAAAACCCAACCTACCTTTAACTCCTTCAGGAAAAGAACTCTATAGAATAAGTGGCATGAATACACACCACTAAAACACTGTGGCAAATAAAATCTGTTTGGGAAATAAGGAGATAAGAAGGAAACCAAGTGTACACATCAGATAAGAAGACAACTTTCATTGCAAAGATATGTGTTTGCAAGTAAGCAAAATATTCTAATAATATAAAGGATTAACACTATTCAGTGGAGTGTTAACAAATATATCAGGGGAAGGAGACACAAAAAGAGGAAGCAAGCTTGCTGATAAATGAGGACAAGCATGAAATTAATTATGTCCCTTAAATGTCTACAATACTGAAATTCGTTTCTAAAAAATCTTCCTTCAACAAGAGAAATGAAAAGGAATTTGTGCAATTTAGAAATAGAAAAGATCTTGCCAAAGTTACAATTCATAACAAGCATAGGAATTTAGGTATTCTGGACACATAAATCAGAAGCCAAAACTGACAAGCTGGTCAGAGATGAAAAGCAATTAGACAAAGGGTGTATTGGGTTCCTTGGAAATCTCATAGTTAAAGCTAGTGGATAGCTTTAGGAAGAATCTGTTGAAGAGAATTTTGCACTGTTGAAGTAAAAGGTCAAGGAACCAAAGCAGAGGGAATGACCATGTGGAAGATACATTGTTAACTATTAGCAAAATAGTGGTTTTACCACCACAGGAGAAAAACTGTATTTATCAGGAAAAAATAGTTCCAAGAGAAACGAATAACAGCACATTATCAAGATAAAAAAAAATCCTATTCAGAATTATCTTTTCTATGGAATTATCTAGAAAATGTCTGGTATTTCAACATTAATAATATTTCTGTGCAGTCTTCCTGAACTTTTTGTTGGACAAAATGAATTTGATTTAGATAGAATGTGGTCAAGAGGAACCAAAGCTTTCTGAATGTCTACAGAAAAGATTATAAGATGAAAACATATCAGATATTTTTCATACAAGCTACTTGAATTTATCAGGGGAAAAACATAGTACCTATAGAGTCAATTTTTAACCAAGCTGTTTTAGCAAAATCAAATTAAAGATTTCTAGCATTCCAGTTATCTGACATTTTAAAATATTCAATATAATATTTTTGAGCCAGAAAATATAATTTTTTAAAATAATGCATTGGTTTTGTTTCCATTCATAGTTTAAGTCTTAAATGTTTATCAATTGGATTTAGCAGGTTTCGCTTGGTAGAAGCACATTTGGGAAAAAAAACCTCAACAAATGTGAATTTTAAATTGATGTTTATTCCTTTTAATGGCTGTGTAATACTCCAGCATCTTTTACTTATTTTAAGTTATCTGGAACATTTAAGTTATCTGGAACATAATAACAGTAGTGTTTATTTAGAGAATTGTTTAATAATGTCAGTTGATCAAGAATGTCTTTGAAGGAGTTACTGATATTAAGAAAATCCCATGCTAAAACACTTCTAACCTATAAAACAATTATATGCATGGATTTCTCTCTTTACCATCTGCCTCTCCCCGACACACACACACACACACACACACACACATACACACATATACACATACCCCAAAGTACCAAGAGCAACAGTGTATTGAAATAAAATATGAAAGCCAGGACAGTGATTTCAATTTTTCAAAATCCAAAATAGAGTTTGTATTCACAAAATACCAAATCGCTGGTTGTTTCGGTTAATTCACACAAACAACTGCTTCAGTAACTTTCAGGTAAATACCCTAACTGAGTTAACCTTTCATTTTAGTCAAAATGTTTGATCTGATAATCTGGTATAAATACTCTCACAAGGCTTCCTGCTGGTTATTGTAGAGGAGACATTTCCTCAAAGACGTGAGATACACCCTACCTAACAAAGTAGTCCAACCTCTCAGCAGGCACAAAGGTAGTTCTGGTAAGCTCAACAGTGATTCGATGCCTGTCACCTAAGTCTGAATAGCAAGACACTACATTGAGAGAAACTGTCCAGAGATGAAGTGTTCCAAGTTCTTTTGAAAATCCAAACAATTCTGCAAAGAATAGACATGGCAGGAAGAGAAGTGTCAGGTAAATGGGCTTTAGAAAGACTATTAGTTTGTAGAAGGGAAAGATGCCAATTGTGAAGCATAACTTATTAGTTGAACCATAACATCAAATGACTGTGCTTTCTCGGGGACAAACCGTTATAAACGTAACTGTATAACTTATGAAAGTCATTCAATTATGCCTGAATCTTCAGTTAAATCAAAGTACATTTATTTATTTATTTATTATTAAATAAAGCCTGTTGACATGTGTCATGGAAAAGTTTTTCTTTTTCAACATGCCTACTTGATCCAAGCTTTCAGATATCACATTCTGCAAATCACAAATAGCACTAAAATGAAAAGCTCAACCTTAAATCAGAAACTTTACACGAATGATTGACATACTTGACAATCTCATGTGGCAGAGAAACCATAAAAGTAAAATTAAAAATATGTAGAATCTAAAAAACAAAACAAAGCAGAAACAGACCCAGGAATTACAGAGAACAAACTGACACTTGCCAGAGGTGAGGGGGAAGGGAGAATGGGCAAAATGGATGAAGAGGAGTGGGAGATTTGGGCTTTCACGTATGGAATGAATACGTCACAGAAGTAAAGGCACAGAATAGGGAATATAGTTGATGGTGTAGTAGTAGGGTTGAATGGTGGTATGGTGACAGGTGGTAGCTACATTTGTGGTGAGCACAGCACAATATAGATAGAGAAATTGTATCATTATGTTGTACACCTGCAACTGACATGGTGTGTCAACTATACTTCAATTAAAAAAAATTAAAAAATAAAATAAAAAAGTAGAAATAAATACAAAGAAGAAAGGTAAGTGACAAGCATGGAGAAAATTGGTGCCGTATAAAGGCTAATCTCAAAGACATGGAAAATTGGGCTGAAAATATGATTGGTGAATCTAGAGAAGGAATAAAAATGGCCCAGAAACATAAAAAAAATTATAAACCTAATAATTAACATAGACATGTAAAAGACTGATTTGATCATATTTTTGGTCCATTGAGAATAAAGAAAAAATGAATAACACCCGTAAGTGGACAGAGTATGGACAAACTTGGACCTTACACACTGGAGTATAAGTGAAAGCAAAAATTGGTACAACCAGAAGATGATTCCTCTTTTACTTCAACCATAAAAGAAAAGCAAGTGAGCAGTAAGTTTCTAAAGGTAAATATGCATAAATTTTGACCTAGAAAATCTGTTTCTAGGGCTTTTCCTTAAAGAGATGATTTTATAACTCATCAAAAATATATATACAAGAATATTCATGTCTGCATTTTTTGTAGTAGTAAAAATTTGACAGCAATCAAAATACTCATCAAAGGGGAACTAAGTAAATAAGTTCTGGAGTAACCACATACTAAAATATTCTGCAAATATTAAAAATGTTGCCAGAGGTCTACATGAACAAGGTTAAATTGCAATGATATGTGTCCAGCTTCTCTCTCCTCAAATTACTGAAACAATTCATTCATTGGCTCAGGAGAAGGACAAATAGAACACATATATAGAAGTCCAGTGGAGTTTGGCAGCAGGCTGGAGGAGCACCGATGGAGAGGACACCTATGTGCTATTTCACTAGATAAAGCCCAGGGACACTGCAGGACATTTAAAGAAACCCTGTGCCTCATATGTATATTAGTTTCCTATTGCTGCTACAACAAATTACCACAAACTTAGTGGCTTAAAACAAAATATATTTATTTTGTATAAAATTTATTTTGTATAAAATTATACATCTAGTGGTCAAATTTTAAACTTGGTCTCAATGGTCTAAAATCAAGGTGGTTGGGAGGGCTGCATTCCTTCTTGAAGGCTATAGGGAGGAATCTGGTCTCGTCTCTTCTACCTTCCAGAGGTTGCACACATTTATTGACTCATGATTTCTTCCTCTATCTCCAAAGCCAGCAGTATAACATCTTCCAGTCTCTCTCTCTTTTCCTCTCCTTCTACCATTTCTCCTTTTCTGCTTCTAATCCTTCTGCTTTTTTTTAATAAAGGCCTTGTGATTTACTGGGCCCACCAAAAGAATCCACTAAAATCTCTCCTTACCCAGATCTTTAATTAACCACATCTGCAAAGTCCTTTTTACCACATAAGGTAACATATTCACAAGTTCTGGAAAGAAGAATGTGAATAATTAGGGGGATTTTTATCCAGCCTACCACAACATGGTACCCTAGTAGTAGAATAACAATGACTGTCAGCAGAGGGCCCCAAGCACAATGTTTTTTGGCATGGGGAGAGCAGTTGAGAGGAGTGTTATGGACTAAATGATTGTGTCCCCCAAAATTCATATGTGAAAACCTAACCCCAAATGTGACAGTATTAGGAGGTGAGGACTTTGAAAGGTGATTAGGTCTTAAGGGCAGAGCTTTCATGAATGGCATTAGTGCCCTTATAAAGAAGGCCCCAGAGAGCTCTCTTGACCCTTCCACTATGTGAGGACAGAGTGAGAAAACAGTTGTTTATGAACCAGGACATGGGATCTCATCAGCCACTGACACATCAGCTAGTCCCTGATCTTAGACTTCCCAGCCTCTAGAACTAGCAGAAATAAACATTTATTGTTTAAGCTACCCAATTTATGTTATTTTGGATATAGAAGACTGAACAGACTAAGACAGATGGGATGGTGGAGAAACTTGAGAAGACCTTGTGTTTGGAATAAAGTGGACAGAGAATGTACAATCTGACAGCCAGATGTCAAAAAAATGATTCCAACCCTCTTAGCAGATGTGGCGAGCATCAAACTGTTGGCCAAAAGGCAGATAAAAGGCATCATTGAAGAGGAGAGCATCATCAAGTATCCAACCTTGTCTTCTCTGCTGCCTAAGTGATTCATGGCTCTTGCGCATTAAGTGAAAAATTTCCCCCAGGGAAGGAAAGGAAAAGAGAGAGAGAACAAAAGTCATAAAGTGATGTAACTATGTAAAACACTGAATAAGCAAGAAAACACAGGAGTGACAGATTCCACTGTGCGTTGGACAGATTGACTTGCAGATCTTAAGAGTAAATTAAGCAGAGTTTCAGAAAGGTACAGGTTTATTTTCACCATACTCATTTATTACAATGCTATTCACTGTATTCCCTATGCTTTACTTTTCATCCCTGTGGCTTGTTTATTTTATAACTGGAATTTTGTACATCTCAATCCCCTTCACCTATTTCATCCACCCCCTCACCCAGAATTCTTCCGCTTTGGCAACCATCAACCAGTTTGTTCCCTGTATTTATGATTCTGTTTCTGTTTTGTTTGAAAAAGTACAGTCTTGTACATCGTAATAAATATTTTGAAATTCATAACTAAAACATTTACTTATTGGAAACGTGTCTATATCTTATATGAAAAAACTGCATTACAAACATGATATATATGTTACCTGTTTTGCTTGTTGCATTGTATCTACATCTGCTTATGCGTGAAAAACTGTCTTAAAGGTTGTACTCTCAATTAAACATACTTCTCTCTGGGTGATTTGATGATGAGTGATTTTATCGTGCTTTTTTTTCTTTATATCTATCCAATTTTAGAACTGTGCAATTGCTTATATAATGAGCATGTATTATTTGAATAACCAACAGAAATAACAAAGCCCTTTCCATTTTCAAAAACTCAGGTAAAAGGTATCATTATTTATTTTAGATGGTGAGATGGTATGGAAAGAGCACTGAACCTGTCACCAGCCGAATGCGATCAAGTGTCACTTTTCCAGTTTGCTAGTCGCGTGACCTTGGGCAAGCCACCTATAATTTCTGGTCCTCATTTGAAAACTGGGGATAATAATGCTAACTATATTACCGCACAGAGGTCTCCCGTGGGATGCACTGGGATTGACATTTAATGTGTTATCCAATGTGCAGAACAACACTTGATGTGACTATTATTATCCACATTATACAAAATGAAATACAGAGAATATATATTACAGCTCTCTGAAAAAAAAACAAAACAAAACAAAACAATGTAAACCTTCACTCCTTTGCTGCTCCTGCAATAGAATCGAGAAGAAATGCTAGCGGCACTCAGCTTTGCTCAGCGTAGACACAGATGCCACATATAAGCTCTTTAAATAATATGTAGATACATTAGATTCCATGAATATCAGGATCCTCTAAGATATTTAGCAACTTGAAGAGAAATCTGTGAGTTCTCTGCCTGAAGATAGCTTCTCTAAAGCCAAACATTTTAGGGGGAATCCTTCCTACCAGCTGCCAGTGCTCTCGATTTAAGCTTTGCCTCTGAGAACAGATTGTTGAACGAAAGTATCAGTGATACACCTTTGTGTTTGCTAAATCCAAGGGTTTTGCCATAGGAGCTCTGTGTGTATTTGTATACACATAAACATATGTTTGTTTTACTTTTATGTATGTACATATATTATCATTTGAAGTGCTTACTTATCATTAATTACCTAGTCCTCTCATTTAGATATGTTAGAATTTATTGATACAGATGAGGAGATATAATGTCATGTAAAGAAAAAATGTCTAAAATAATTCTATATAACATAAGTGGAAAAATTAGCACTAATTCACACTCCTTTATCTAAAACCTTTGAGACTAGAGGAGTTTGTATAGTTCAGAAGCTTTTGAGTTTCAGGAAGGTAATTAAATGCATATACCTTATGTCATGTGTGGAGATATAACATCCCCAATGGGCGTGTGTCCTGTAATCAAGCACATTGTTATTTAGGCAGAGAAATATGTGAATATTCATACTAAGTAGGATAAATAGTCTTTAAACAGTTTTATATCAGTTCAGTTTCCACTGCCAAATGAATTTGCATCCAAACTTAGGAAAAAGTTCTCAGTTTAATTAAACTCTGTAATGAGACAGGAGGTGCCTCTGTTTTCTTCAAGTTGTTCTCGGGTTTTCATTTGCTTTTCATTTTCCTCCTTTGCTGATGTGCTGGGAAGGTTCTCAAAGTTATAGAAACAGATAATGTGAAGGCACAGTGTTGACTCTTATCGGGAAGCATCATCACCAACGGCAATAAAGAAGTTGTCTTCAGGGAGGGAAGTTTTTCTTCTGACACATCGATATGTACTTCCCCGGATGAATAAAACCTTTCCATGTGACTGGATGTAGAACTGATAAACAGTTTCCTATGTAAAAGCTTTTAGAAGCCTTTAGTTTGTATGAAAACCTAACTCCTGACCTCTGCTCTCTGGGCTCTTGCTAATGGTAATGCTTATTACTATTTGAAGTTGTGATGACCCAGTTGGAATTATTTGTAATGTTGATACACTTAGTCAGAACTGTAGAGACTTTCATAATTTGAGGATTAAATGAGTAAGGTGAGTAAAGGCTACATTAGTCCTGGACTTTGGACAGAATATTTCCATTAGTAATAGGTCAAAATAAATGGTGACTTAAGAAAGGTTGGAGAAAAGTTTCCAAGCAGTGACTCACAGATTTTTTGCTTCAAAAGGAAGCAGATGCCTAAATGCTGAGTCAACACTTAGGATATAATAATGCATAGGATATCCATCAAGGCTATAATAAGGAGAAAGGGTATAAAAACAGTGTTTAAAATCCTCCTCCTCAAATCTTCCAGCTATTCTCGCAAGCTGGATCCAACTATGATTGAAGAGCATATTGGGGACTGAGGCACTTATCAAACTATAAGGAAGGAGCCTTACAACTTCAAATTAATGAAGAAAAGTTCATCTAGCCAATTCATAGTGAATTCAGGCATCCCTGTGTTTCCTTGGCTTACTCATGATTTTACATAGTCACATTATTTCAGGATTTTTTTTTCTCTCTTTTTTCTCCTTCCCTTCACTTGGAGTCATTTTTCAGTTAATGGGCAAGGCCTATAAATAATCTGGGCAGCAGAGAAGACAGGGTTGTGTCTTTGATGATGCTCCTCTGTCCTATGCTGCCTTTTATCCTTTTGTCCTTTGGCCAATGGCCTCTATTCTTGCAACATGTGCTAAAAGGGCTGGAGCAAATGTTTGGTGGACCCTCTCAAAAATCTTAAAAGGAAGGCATTATCCCCTTTAAGAAAGAGGAAACTGAGACCCAGAGAGGTTAGGTACCTTGTACAAAGATCGTGTAGACATAAATGATAGAGCCTATAGCCTTATCTAGTTCAAAACATGGAATGAGAATAACTTAGGGAAAAAAGAATTTTGTTGAATATAGTGTCTACCATATTTCATCAAATTGCACATATAGAGATGTATTCTGTGGAGATGCTTCTTAAAGGAATAAAATTTATAGGAATAGTAACATTTATGATCAAGAGAAATGTATCAAAGGGGAAGGAAAAACATAAGAATGATTAAAACAAAATTTTCCCCACCTTCCATATAGTCAGCATGGACATTTATCTGTGTATGTCTGGAATGAAAAGACATATAACTGTGTACATGCCTTTATTTCCTAATACAAATGACAGTTTTGTTTTTGGTGACAATGCAAAAAGCCAAAAAGCAAACAAAACAAAACAACCTCCCCCACACACAAACAAAAATGTCTGCACTAGTTAATTTATTTTCTTAAAGCAGACTCTAAGAGTGATTTGGTTCTAATCTGTGCTACCAAAAATGCACCTTTGGACTCTGAGTGTTATTTACTTTTCCTGCATTTAAATTTACACAACCATATCTTCTCTCTTCCTCCCTTCCTCCCTCCCTCCTTCCCTTTTTCTCTCTCTCTCATATGCACACACACACACACACACACACACACAATATATGTGGAATAAGACTTTTCCAGATCTAATCGTTAATAATACATTTCTAGTAGGAGATATCCTAGGCACTGTGATAGGTCTGTGGGGAATGCTATTGTAACTTAAAATCCTGTAATTAGACTTTATGCCAATTGGTCTTGTTAATTAAATGTTTGACAGACACTATAGAGGACTCATCAAGTCTTCATTAGCATGGTGAACAAAATTAATTTTTCAATGTACATATTGGTTAAATTGTTTTCCTCCCATTTTGATGTCTTCCTGGGGTAAAAACGTCAGAGAAAGTTGAGTTTGATGTTGAACTGAACATGTAAGCATATGTAAGCATGTACTCAGTAAGTCAAACCCACACATGGAATTATCAACAGGAGCTCAGAGGAAGGATAAAACTTTACTGATCTGATATGTCTAATATATATGCCTAGCTTGATGTAGTAAAAACAAATAAATATTCAAGAAAATAAATTTTTAATAATTGGTCTGAGCATCAAGGAATATAAAAATGTTAATTAGATTTGTCACTTCCTATTTCCTCCTTTAAATATGAAATAATTTTGTGTGTCAACAGGATAAACTGTGAGAAAATTAATGTAAACAAAAGTTATAAAAACCTGACTTATCCTCCCTACAGCTAAAATACATTAATATTTCTGAATAATGAAGAATTACTAGATTAAAGCATAATGGTCAGAGAGTTACTATTATAAAAAGCTCATTAAAGTTGATAAGAAAAACACTGAAACCCTGATATGAAAATGAGCAAAGGACATGAACAAACAATATATGCCAACAGAGATAATTAGCAAGCAAACATATGGTAAAATGTTTAGCCTTGCTAGTTATCAAAAAATACAAATTAAAATAACACTGTGTTAAAACCATAATATTTAGAAGTGTAAAGGAAATTATATTCTGGTGAATCCTACCAAATGTTTAAAAAACAATTAATATCAATCCTTCATAAACTCTTCTAAAAAATAGAAGAGGAGGGAATGCTTCCCAATTGCTTCTCTGTGCTTCAATATCCTGACACTAAAACCACATAAAAACATCACAAAAAACTATAGACCAATATCTCTTATGAAAATAAATGTAAAAATCCTCAGCAAGATCCTAGCAAACCAAATCTTGCAACATATAAAAAAGATTATATGCCATGATCAAGTAGGTCTCCTAGGAATGCATGAGTAGTTCAAAATATAAAAATCAATCTATGTAATATACCACATTAATAGAATGAAGGAGAACAAAAACCACACAATAAACAGAAAAAACATTTGAGAAAATCCAATAGACTTTCATGAGAAAAAAACTTAATAACTCAAAAATAGAAAGGAATTCCCTCAACTTAATAAAGACCATCTATAAAAACCCATAGCTGACATAATACTCAATGATGAAAGACTAGATTCTTTCCCCCAAGATCAGGAACAAGACAAGAATGTTTGCTCTCAACACCTTCATTCGGTATCATTCTAGAGGTTTGAAAAAGGAGGCAAGAAAATGAAACAAAAACAAAAAAAAGAACAAAAAAAGAAGTGGAAAGGAAGAAGTAAAATTGTATGTATTCCATGGCATATAATCTTATAGATAGAAAATCTAAAGGAATTCACAAAAAACAATTGGAACTTATAAATTACGTTTAGCAAGGGCACCTGGGTGGCTCAGTGGTTGAATGTCTGCCTTCGGCTGGTCGTGATCCTGGGGTACTGGATCGAGTCCCACATCAGGCTCCACACAGGGAGCCTGCTTCTCCCTCTGCCTTTGTCCCTCTCTCTCTTGGTCTTTCATGAATAAATAAAGAAAATCTTTTAAAAAGTCAGTTGTATTTCTATAAACTATCAATGAATAATCTGTAATGAAATTAACAAAGCAATCACATTTGTGATAGCATTAAAAGGAATAAACTACTTAGGAATAAATTTAACAAAATATGTGCAAGACTTACACACTGAAATCCAGAAAACATTGTTGAAAAGAAAATAAAGATGACCTAAATAAATGGAAAGATACTTTATGTTCATAGATTGGAAGACTTAATATTGTTAACATGGCAACACACCCCAAATTAATCTGCAGATTCAACATAATACCTATCAAAACCTCATCTGCCTTTTTTGGGTAGATATTGATAAGCTTATTATAAAATTAATATGGAAATCTAGAATAGCCAAAACAATCTTGATAAAGTTGCAGGACACACTCTTCTTGATTTCAAAATTTACTATAAAGATACAGTAATCAAGACAGTGTATAACTGGTATAGGATGAAAACATAGGTCAATGGAATTGGAATTAAGAATCCAGAAATAAACCCTTACACTTAGGGCCAACTGATTTCAATAAGAATGCCAAGATCATTTGGGGCACTTGTGTGGCACAGTCAGTTAAACATCTGCCTTCAACTCAGGTCATGATCCCAGAGTCCTGGGATCAAGCCTCAGGTCAGGCTCCTTGCTCAGGAGGGGAGTCTGCTTTTTCCCCTCCCCACCCTCTTCCCCTGTTCATGTTCTCTCTCTCTCAAAAAGTAAATAAAATCTAAAAGAGAAAAAAAAGCCAACATAATTCAATGGGAGAAAGAATAGTCTTTCAACAAATGGAGCTGGAACAACTGGATATCCATGTAAAAAGAATAAAGTTGGACCCTACTTCCCACAAAAATTAACTCAAAATGGTTCATAGACTTAAATTTAAGAGCTAAGACTATAAAACTCTTAAAGAAAACATAGTCATAAATCTCCATGACTTGGGATCAGGGAATGGTTTCTTAGATACTAGAGCAAGAGCACAAATGACATAAAGATAAAATAAATAAACTGGACTCCATCCAAATTAAAAACATGTGCTTCAAAGATAAGCAAAAAACAACTGAAGGAATAGAAGAAAACAGTTACAAATCATATGTGACATGTATTCAAAATATATAAAGAAAAAAACCCAAAATATATAAAGAACTCTTACAACTCAACAACAAAAAGACAAATAACCCAATCAAAAACAACAAGGATTTGAATAGATATTTCTCCACAGAATATTTATAAATGGCCAAGAAGCATGTGAAAAAATACTCATTATCTTTAGTCACTCAGCAATTGAATTTAAACCATAGTAAGATACCACTTCACACACGCTAGGATGGTTACAATAAAAAAAGGATTGATAATAATGAGCATTGGCCAGGATGTGGAGAAATTGGAATCCTTAGACATTGCCTATGGTAATGTAAGATGGTACACGTTTTCTAAAACAGTTTACCAATTCTTCATTAAATAAAACAGAGTTGCTACAACCCAGCAATTCTATTCCTAGTTATGTATCCAAGAGAATTCAAGTATATCCACACAAAAACTTACACACAAATGCTCATAGCAGCAGAGTGGCAACAATTCAATTGTCCATCAACTCATGAATTAATAAAAATGTGTATTATATCTATACAGTGGAATATTATGTAGCCATTAAAAGGAATGAAATACTGATTCATGCTACAACATGGATGAACCTAAAGAACAGGCTCAGTGAAAGAAGCCAGACATGAAAGATCACATGCTGTATGATTCCAGTTATAGAAAACGTCCAGAATAGACAAACTCATAAAAACAGCAAGTAGATTAATGGTTGCCAACGGCTGAGAGGAGGGAAAAATGGGGAGTTACTGCTAATGGGTGTGGGTAGTATATGAAATCTCATTAAAGCTGTTACTTAAAAAAAAGAAATTATTTAATGTTGACAAGTGAAACTAGTCTTATACTATATGTACAATATATAATATATATTATACATTGCTAGCACCTGAGAAATTAGTACAGTCCTTTTTATTAAGGTTTTGTTTATTTATTCATGAGAGACATAGAAAGAGAGGTGGAGACATAGGCAGAGGGAGAAGCAGGTCTGATGCGGGACTCGATCCTAGCACCCTGGGATCACACTGTGAGCTGAAGGCAGAAGCGCAACCACTGAACCACTCAGGTGCCCCAGTATAGTCCTTTTCTAAAACAAACTTGCCTATATGTTCCAAGAGCCATACAAGTCTTCTCATACAATAATCCTGTACCTGGGAAATTAGGCCATGCTCAGCATCAAAACAGTGAAAAAGTTACATGCTCTAAGATACTCCTTCCCCAAAAAACTGAAAACACACCAAACATTTTATAAAATGAGAATAAGTAGTTAATAATATATCAATGTAATGAAATATTTTTCAAAATTCTATGATGAATTGTTGAGAAAAAATGTTATGGATATGCATGTTACACATTTTAAATTACTTATACATATAGGAAAAGCTGAACAAAAAAAAAAGGGACACAGGAAAAGAAATGATTTATTAGTGTGCTGTAATCACTGGGATCCCATTCCTGTGTTTCTCATATTAGTTTTGTGGGGAATATGAATCCACCACAATGTTCTTTGCTACTATGATAGTGTTATATTTAAAATAATTTTTCGGGGCGCATGCGCGGCTCAGTCGGTTAAGAGACTCTTGAGTTTGGCTCAGGTCATGATCTTAGGATTGTGAGATCAGCCTCCACACTGGGTGTGGAGCCTGCTTAAGATTCTCTCCTTCTCCTTCTCCCTCTGCCCTTCTCTCCCTCTCTAAGAAAAATAAATTGAAATAAAACAAGTTTTAAATATTTGAAGAATTTAAGGAGGATTTCTGAGGGTTCTTTTGCCTATGCCTGGCATATCCAAAACGATGTGTGGGTAATCTGGGTTGTCTAAAAGATGAAAGCACCAGATGATCATAGCGACACTGGAAGACCAAACCAAGTGAGAGAGAAGGTGGGGAACCTACCTGGCTGGGATCGCCCCCAGAGGAGCAACCACACTGGGAGTGAGCCAGGAACCTTCCCATTGACAGAAGCTAGGACTATAAGCTGTATCTCTGAAGATGAAATTTGTAATTATAGGAATGATGAGCCTACAAATGCACCTTATATGAATCTGAGACTGAAGCATGCCACTAGATCTTTAAAAAGCTTATCTGAAAAATAGAGGTATAATACACTTTTACAATTTTAAAAATTAAAGCACACTATACACTTACATAGTAAACGTATACATATATAGTATAGACAAATGAGTATAGTGTACATTACATATAAATATTTGTGGGGTGCCTAGGTGGCTCAGTCAGCTAAGCATCTGCTTTCTGCTCACGTCATGATGTCATGATCCTGGGGTCCTGGAATCAAGCCCTGCATAGGGCCCCCAGCTCAGCAGGGATTCTGCTTCTCCCTCTGCTCCCCCACCCCACTTATGCTTGTACTCCTGTGCTCTCTTTCTCTCTGAAATAAAATCATTAAAAGTAAATAAATAGTTGCGTGTGTTCATACACTTATATAAATATATAGATTCATATATAATAAAGCACACACATCTTAAGTCTGTAACTGGGTGAATATTTATATAAGTATAAATTTTGTCACCACCCAGATCAAGACAGAACTCTCCTGGCAGGACCACAGTGCTCACTTGCAGCTGATAGCCCTGCCAACGGCAACCGCTATCTGACCTGTATCACCATAGATTAGGTTTGTTGCTTTTGTACATGATAAACATGGAATTATTCAGCATGTATTCTTTGGTGTCCCCCTTCACTTGCTCACCGCTATATCTGGGAGATTCATCCATGATGTACAAGTAGCTAGAATTCATTCTTTTTCATTGCTTTGTGGAATTGTCTCTGGATTTACAATTTCTGTAATCTGCCTCCTGAAGAACATAGACAGGTTAGCAAATTTGCTTTTATTGAAATTTCACTCTGATGTTAAACAAATGCACGCTTTAAATCAACTATCTTGAGAGGAGAAAGTTTGAAATAATAATAATTTTTAAATTCCCTTAAATGCAGTTGGTCCCCATGGGTCAGACTAGTCAGCTGGAGGCCTGTTACCTCTGAATAAATAAAATGGATAGATATTTGGGGAAATATGTAGCATTGTATGGTGATCCTGTGTAGACAGTAGGCAGAGCCAGAGAAGAGAGGAATTGACTAACTGGCCAAAATGGTACACAAGGGAAATTTGTAAGCCCAGAAGGGTTTGTAGGAAGCACAGTGATCACACTGCCCTTTGGACTCTAGGGTGTGAGGTACATGCAGTATGATTCCAGTGGTCTTATTCTTGTCCTACCTAAAGCCATCTCCCTGTTTCAGGCACCACATCAGATTAGGTTTCAGTGGGAGTGACTTCAGGCCTCTGTAAACCTTTGACAAGAGCAGACAGGCTTTGGTCAGGAAAGAAGAAGAAATTTCTAAGAGCTTGCAAACATTCAGAGTGTTCACAGCTGGTTCTGGGATGATACCGGAAGTTAGATTGTTTACTTTAAATAATAATAGTAAAGGTAGCAATACTGACTGGGGATCTTGGGGCAGGTGTTTTCTGCATGGACAGTGATGATCTTTTCAGTGGTTCCCCTTCCTCACCCTCCCACCCCGCATTGCCTTCTCTCTCTCAGAGCTTGGTGTACTGAATCCTTATTTCCTAGAAAGGTAAAGTAATTACTAACTTGTGAATCTATAGAAAGTGGCAGGTAAGCTTCCTGGCTGCCTGCCAATCCTGCTTTCTATTGACAGGGGAAAAAATTCTTTGTTTTTCATAACTAAACATATTAAAATGTATAGAACATATTTTGAACAGTTAAATAGTTTCACTTTCTCCATAATTAAGGTAAAACAAAATTATGTTCTAGGGTAAGTCAGCACTATTACTAAGATCTGTGTGACCTTGGGGAAATTACTTCTTGGAATCTGAGTTTCCTCAACTGTAAAACTACGAGCTTAAATTAAGAGATCTCTAAAGTGCATTTTTAAATGCTAATATAATTTATTTCTAATTCAAGTCATGAGAGAATCTTGAAAAAAGTTCCCCTTTGATGTTAGGCTTAGCCTTACATTAGTATTGACTCTAAAAACCAAACATTTGACTCAGAGTGCCTTAGAATTATATTCTGCTTGAGTTTGGGTGCTGTAGTTGACAATCACAAGGTATTGGATTGGAGCAGCAGGTGAGTACCAAGAGGCAAAATAACAATTGCTTCTTGAAAAAGAGTGATGAGACCTTGATCAAAGAGTGGTCTTTTTGGCTTAGATAGAGAAAGTACCAAATGTCAGATAACATTAGATTAATTTGAGGTCCTGAGAACACTTAGGTCAGGCTAACAAATTTATCTTTATTTGAGCTCTTAGCAACCTGTGTGCCAGGTGTTTATTACTCTTGGACAAGCGCTTTCTGTTTATCTGGGAAGAGTTCATCAGGACATGAGTCTCCATTATATAGGTGTGACATTAAATGATAGGACATTGGTATGCCAAACCCATGCTGTAGGGAACTATGCTTTATGAGGAAGAATTTCTTAAACAACAAGTAGGTTAGATTCACACTTAAATTATCCCCAATTATAAGATGATCACCGGAGAAAATATATAGTCATCCTTCATGGAATTATGTTTACTCAGGCATAATTATTCCTGATGACCATCCCTTCTTTTCGGTGCCCAGTATACAATAACTCTAGCTGTCAAGTGCTGATGTAGGTATGGAAATTCCATTTTTCTTTTTCTTTTCTTTTTTTTTTATTTTTTACAGAAAACACTAAGATCCTCCCATGCAATCTTCCAGGCTATTGTCATACAGCATGATTTATGTATTTCTTGTATGTTTCTTTCTTTTTAAATCTGGAAGTATATTCTTTTGTTTTATTGGGCTATTTATTCTCTTGACATCCTTGGATGTGAGTTAATGGAACCATGATAAAAGGATAGAGAAGTAGAACAAACAAGTCTGATGGTATAGATTCAGGACTGCCTGACAGATTAGGGATGGCAAGGATAGGAACAAAAGATAAAAATCACCTGATTCATGAGCACTGGGATGGTCCAAATAAACCAGTGCCTGAAGGTTTTGCTATACTGTGACTCTGAAAAATAAATGCAGGAAAGACTAGGTTATGATTATAAGAGCTAAGAAAAAATAGGTTTTCCTTGAAAAACTTAATTTTGATACATAAAATGTAAGTGCTTAGTCCAAGAGCTTAGTACAACGCTTTGTACTAAATGAGATCTTTGTTAAATAAGTCAAAGAAGAAAGTTGATGGATGTGAGGATGAGGGGATAGGGTGGGTAGATATCTACTATTTTGTCTACCTAGAAAAGCACCCATCACTTTCTAGCCATGTCTCATTCATGGGGCTGATATTGGAAGCTGCCACCATCCTACAGATCCTTCTGGTCATGATCCAGGCTGAAATAATCCCAGTACCTTCCCTCAACTGTAATTGGCACAGAGAAGTACATTTAACACAAGCTGGACTAACGGGCGGGGGGGGGGGGCTTCCCCAGTATTTTCCCCCAAAATAGAACCAAGGAAAATCATGATACAACTGGAATAACATAAACATGAAAACTGCTGGTGGTTACTATTATGCAACTGGAGGAAATAACTCTGACATGGTGAAGTCAATCCATAAAGACAAGAAAGGGAGAAGAGTGCTGACCACATTAGTCCCCATTTCCAGCTACCCACAAGGTCCAGTTTTTTCCCTCTGTTTTGTGAGATTTGGTCAGTTGAGCCAACAGTGTCCCCTTGACTGAAGCTCAAAGATTCCAAACTAGTACAAGGGACAATTAGAATGGCAGTAGATCTGGGCTGATTTGGGAGTAATTTAGAGTCTGAACAATTTAAGGTCTAGGATCATACCTTTTATCTTTATAATCGCAGTACACAAAATAGTGCTTGGTACCTGGCTGGCAGTCATTCAAAATATATTTATTCAGCGTCCAGGAAAGATGCTAAGTGCTGAGAATAAAATAGTGAGCAAGACAAATGCTGTCCTTCCCCTTAAGAAGCTTTTAGTCGGGTGGAAAACACAGACAAGATAGTTGGCGATGAAGTACATAAAATAATAAAATAAAAATAAAATAAAAATAAATAAAATAAAATAAATAAAAAGTGATGCTTTTTGATAGGGAAATATTTTAATTAAGGTTATTGGATGACAAGTAAATAGCTTAGCTAATCTAACTTTAAAAAGGGAACTATTAAGGCAATGGGCTACTTCACAGAACACCAGGGGCAGAACAGAAGGGAGAAGAGACCTCAGGGAAAACAGAAACCAGGAATTGTGGAGAGCCATTACCTACCCAAGAAGTGTTCCCTTTCTCACTCTGCTCCCTACTTCTCTTTATTTTTTCCTGAAGATTGACTTCTTTGTTCACCAAACAGTGCTATTATAAAAGTGGTCACAGCCTTTAAGTATAAACCTCTCTGAAGAAGATCATTATATTGACCAGAACTCCCCTGAGAGGGAATATCTAGCTTGGAAGTAATATTTTATAAGCTGATTGGCTTAAGGGGTCAGCCCTCAGGGCATGCTCAAATTGCAAAAGATGATTACTCTAAACTACTATGCAGACATAAGGAGAAGAAGGAGTGTGACCCAGGAAAGATGGTTAAAAAGGAGAGTGCAGGAAACGTCTGAATGACTCCTATCCCCTTTACCTAATTTACTGTAAAAACTATAAAGATTATAAAATATTCCGGATTATCAGAAATTTTAATGGAAACTAGTGGGAGAGCCAAATTCTGTCTGTATTGGAGAAAAACATGACAGTATATGACTAAGCCAGGAACAAGGACTTGGCTGTCCTTGGAGGGATCATGTTGTACTAGATGACTGCTGTGTCTACACCTACAGGGGAGGAAGGGACAGTTAGACGGATTCTTGTGAACTGGTCAAATGTTCCAAAGAGTATTCAAGACATGGAAGAAATGAGAGTTAAGGGAACGTATGAGGGAGATGACTAATCCAAGCCAAATATTCTTTGAATGAAAGAATGAATAAATTAGACTTTCTTTTAGCATAAGCTGTGATATACACAGAAAGAAGCCAAAGCCATGATGCTGTTGAAGCATGTGTGCTATCAAGAGTTAACTTGTGTCCTCCAATCGCTGTTCCTCTCATAACTTCTGTTTTCCTTCCCATTCCCACTCCTTTGTGCCATGTAATACTTCCCCTGTGAGTCTCCAAATAAAAAAACCTACCCATCTTTCTCCTTTCCCTTTCTATGTAGTTACAGCATAATGATGTACAGATGGATGCTCACTGGGTTACTCAACACTTGACCTGTGCAACTTGACCTTATACACATTATTACATAAGGCACATAATAAAATTTTAGAGATGTAGAAAATTTCACATTATGTATGGAAACAAAAAGAAGTCTAGGCATAGATGAACGCTCAAAGGCAAGGCCCAAAATAGACCCTACCCAGAGAAGAGCAATTGCTCACCATCTTCCACTGTCTCTCAGTCCCTGCGTGGGTATCTGAGGCCGGGATACTTGCCCACCATTTCCTCTGACTCTACTGTTGTACAGTATACATTTCAGTGCTCAGACCTTGGGGTCCCATGGTCTGGATTTGTAGCCGTTTTCTACCGTTTACCAGCTGAGTGACTTTGGGTAAGACTTGGAATCCCTCGAAACTTCAATGTCCCAATCTACAAAGAAGGGATAGTAAGGTTTCCTTCCTCGGCATTGTTATAAGAAATAAATCAGGTTATTTCTGCATAATGCTCCGCCCTGGAGTGAATACTCTGGCCAGTAAATGGAAAGTCCGAAGTTGCTCACCCTAAAGACAGGCTTCTTTTTCTTCCGACCTACACACTAAGTTCTTTCCAGCTTTTCAGTCGTGAAAAAACAGAAGAGACAACTGTACCAACGCTTGGGAAGCATCAGTAGCAGAAAATGAGGTGCTATAGGGCCTCAGATCTAAAATGACTCTTTTTTCTGGTTTGCTTTTTTTTTTTTTTCTGAGTGAATTGGACTGATCTGAGTTAATACAGTGATGAAGCGAGCTTGATGTTCCAGATGTTTTTCCAGATGTTTGGCAGAACTCTCATCTCTCCTGATGGCTGTTTTTCATGTCTAGGTTCTCCTGGATTACTAAATGGGGGAGGGGGGGACTCAAACCCCATTTGGAGAAAGAGAAGAAATGAGAGTAATAGTCGAACATTGTAACCTCAATATTCTCCCTATAAAAAAACAACTTTCTGCAGAAATTCAGGTCAGATGTCTTTAAGCTACAGTACAGTAGAATAAAACATTTTCTAGCTCTCATTGAATGGAGAATTTATCAGGCTGCATTTTTTCTAAATCTCCTTTTGTGGAACTAGTGAGAGTCTCGGGAACCATGTTCATATCCATAATAATGAAGCCAGATAAGGGTGCCTGACTCAGATTCTCCCCATCAAAACAAACCATCCAAGCACCATGTGAAAAGCTTTGATAAGGCCCCCACGAAGACAGTTTATGCAGTCCATTTGTCATTGAATATGGTTTCATCCTTAGCACAACATTTTTAAACAGCTTGATTTTTTAAAAAAAAATCAATAGTCCTTGAGTACAAATGGTATCAGGACAACAATCTTCAATTTAATATTAAGGGCTTTATTCACATCTCTTTACGCTTTAAACCAACTGGCTTGTATCATATTCTAAATTCCAACAGTGATTTTCCAATGCTTCCAGATTAATTCTTTCTTACTTTTGTCATGTGGCATAGGTAGAGCCACTTTTCTGTCTTTCCGGTGGTTTTCAAACTTGACTTCTGAGCAATGAAAAAACTCTTATATCAAACAGAATCTTACTTAGAACTTAACAGCAGAGTGGAACTGCTCAGCAAGTGTCTCCTATCAGGAAGATCTTTAGAAAAGCACTGCCCTACACCAAAAGTGCCTTGTTTGACCGGCATAGTTCACAGCCAAAATAAAGAAGGCATCAAAGTGTAATTTACTCAAAGAATGGAAATTCACTGAGTTGCACATAAATAGAATACAATAATGTATAGTAACTACATTCATGAAAAAGTTGCATTCCAGTATTATGCTTCATCACTAGAAACAGAAGTGGCCATAGGTTCAATACTACATTTTCAAGTCTGCACTTCCTACTTTCCTCCAGATGTGGTGAGCTAGAGCTCTGGAGCAACACAGAATCAACTGACCTCTCTCCCAAATGACTCTCCTCCCAATAAATAGAATTTGCATGTGCCCATGTCCAGAATATGGCCCATCTGGAAGACCCTATAGCAGAGACAGTAACAAAGACAGTCTCCTAAGTTGTTCTGTCTTTGACATAAAACTGAAGAGATGGAACTTTTCTTCCTATTCAGGCATGCCTAATATTATTTTGAGAAAGAAGAAAGAAAGAAAGAAAGAAAGAAAGAAAGAAAGAAAGAAAGAAAGAAAGAAAGAAAGAAAATGAACCTTTGATCCTAGAAGCATTACTCTACAAATAATAATAATAACCCCTTATATTATTTTAAAGAAGACTCACCATCTCTATGATAAACCCTCATTTTCCAACTTCAGAATGAGATCCTTGTTTTTTATAAACCTAGAGATGAAAAACATTCTAGTTTCTAAACAAAGTTATGGAATGAGGCAGATCCAATAGCATGGCCCTACTGGTATAGCACAAAACTAGATATGTCAAAGCCTCATGAATTTCTCAGAGGACAAGACAGCCATGATAACACATTTTACTCCTGTACCCCTTGCACTGAAAGTTTCTTTTCCTGAGTCTTCCAGTTTCTCTATCATTATTTCTTCTACACACGCAGCCACCATCCCTCAGAGCTGCTGCTAGTCCTTCAAATAAGGAATTTTATGCTTCAGGTCTGTCTCCTCATGACCCACTCCTTTTCACTAAAGTCAGTAAGGGGCAGTGGTGTCCTGGAGCTGTAAAGCATAAGCTCATTAGTGCAGATTGTTAAATTTTCAGGAATTTTGCAAGCCACTATTAAAAACTAAATTGTATAAACTTGGAACTAAATAAGATTTGTTGTAAAAGAGAGTAGCAAATGCTCAAAACTCATCACTTCCTAGTTATTTTATAACTACCTATACCCTTACACATTCCTTGTATCTGCATGGTGGAAATATCATATAATTGTGTACAACACTTCCTATTTCATATTCTGCTGTGTCAGATTGGCAGCTTGAAATCAATCATAAATTTATAGCATAGAAATTGGTAAACACAAAAGATTGGGGCTTTTTTTATTTTCTGGAGCGCTAGTTTTTAAATGTTTACTATCATACCGCTGGTAAGGAGAAAATTAATAGAAATCTACTCCTTTGCCGATACCTGACAAAACAATTACTTAAGTTTACATGACTGGCTAGTGGGGCATTTTGCCATCAACTAGCTATTTTTATAATGCTGTGAACTCTGATCATTACAAGTGGATTCCCTCATTCTCTCTTTATCACCAGTGAAAATTGTAAGTCAGTAGCAATAAAGAATTAAGTTAGGTTTCAACAAGAAATAAAAACTATGCCAATCAACTGTGTGGGTAGCACTTTATACTGTTAGAAAAGGAGTAAAGACATGAAACTCATAAATCTATTGCATGAATATATCAGACAGACATAGATGGATAAAAAGTCATCACAAGAGGAAGGACATAAATTGTGGTAAGTGGAAAGAAAGGAAATGTACCGAAATAAGGAAATGTACCACATGGGTTCATAATTTTGTAATAATGTAAGCTCATTATCAAGAGTTTGGGATATTTCTTCTGGGCAGTAGTATATTATTGGTAGAAAGAAGACTTTACTGAAGATACGAGTTAGATCATAGATGAATGACTGAGTGAACACTTAGTGACTATTATATACACTTACATTCAAAGCCAGGCCCATTTGTTGGGGGGAGGGGGTGCCTTGTGGGTGCTCTTCTGTGTAGTGTCCTTCCTTTTTTTAAAAAAAAATTTTTTTTTAATTTTTATTTATTTATGATAGTCACAGAGAGAGAGTGAGAGAGGCAGAGACATAGGCAGAGGGAGAAGCAGGCTCCATGCACCGGGAGCCTGATGTGGGATTCGATCCCGGATCTCCAGGATCGCGCCCTGGGCCAAAGGCAAGCGCCAAACCACTGCGCCACCCAGGGATCCCTGTAGTGTCCTTCCATGGAAGTCACTGAGCATTTCTCCCTTCCTGGAACCCAGGCCTCACATGCCAAAGCCTCAGTGTCCCTCTCTGCCAAAGTCCTATAATTCTAGTCCCTAGTGCTTACTCTAGGATTAATTTCTATTCTGGATGATTAATCCTAACAACATTTTCATTGGTGGATAAGGTGTATGTCTGTGTAAAAGAGGGCTGGGACTAGGGCGAGGCAAGTGGGGCCTTTGCTTCTGGTGCAAAGTTTAAGGGGCACCGAAAACCTTTATAATCAAGAAAAAATATATATATTTAAATTAAATTAAAAATTTTAATTAAAAAAATCAAGTCATGCAAGGAACCCACGATTTTTGAAATATCAAATTTTAAAATAATGACAAGATCATAATTTAATAAAAAGGGTGGGCGTTCTCACTTGTAAACCACTCTTCCAAGAGGAGCATTCCTGTTCCCATTCTCTCTTGGCACTAATGAGCTTGCTCAGTTAGCTATTTCCTCTCTCTCTTAGATTTTCAGCTTCCTCTTAAAGAAGGCTTCTTTTCCAAAGCCTACAAACTTCTCAAGTTTCAAGCACCTTTAAAACAAAAAACAAACACGAGGATGACTACGCTGCCTTGAGTTATCTTGATTCCCTCCTAGCTAGCACCTCCCTCACTTTTCCTTTCACACCAGAACTTCTGGAAGAAATACCCCATGCTCAATGTCATTATGCTCTCCCCTCCCATCTGGCATTTCCACACTGGACAGTGCTGATTATTCCTGTCTTCTTGAGAAATCTCTTCTCCATTGACTTCTTTGATACCACACTTCTATCATTTCTCTTCCTGTTTCTCAGCCTTCCTTCTCAGTCCTGTTTGCAGGCTCATTTACTTATGTCATTTCTTAAAATGTTGCTAATCCTCAAATACTGACCTCAGTTGCCTCCCCCCTTCCCATCTCCCTGATGACCGCATTAACTCCCGTGATATTACCGTCATAAATAAGCACATGACTCTCTTTTCCAGCTCCATAGTCTCTCTGAGCTAGAGTTGTTTACTTAAACCACTTGCTAAACATCTCCTCTTGGCCGTCCCCTAGACACCTTAAACTCAACATACCCAAATTGAAATCATTTTCAGCCCCCCTAGTTTGCTTTCCCTGTATTCTAGATTTGGTTGAATGGCACCAGGAACCAAACAAGGAAGCCTGGAGTCACCTTTTCTTTTAAGTTGAGAAATAACTGACCTATTGTATTAGTTTTTCGGTACACAACAAAATGATTTGATACAAGTATCAAAATGATCACCACAATAAGCTTAATTAACATCCATCACTCTACACGGTTACAAATTTTTTTTTTCTCATGATAAGAACTTTCGAGAACTATTCCCTCAGCAACTTTCAAATATACAACACAATATTAACTATGGTCACCATCCTGTATATTACATCCCCAAAGCTTATTTATAACTGAAAGCTTGGACCTTTTGAACATCTTTACTCATTTCACCCACCCCTCATCCACCACCTCTGGCAACCCCCCAGTCTGTTCTCTGTATCTATGAGCTCAGCTTTTTTTAGATTCTATATTATAAATGAAATCATAAGGTATTTGCTTTTTTTCTGTCTGCCTTACTTTACCTAGAATAATGCCCTTAAGGTCCATCCATGTTGTTGCGAATGGCAGGATTTCTGTTTTTGTGGCTGAATAATATTCCTGTGTGTGTATGTGTGCACGTGCACTCATGCACACACGTGCATGTATGTATAACTGTATGTTATAGTTTTGTCTATTTATCAAGGGCACTTACTGGAGTCACTCTTTGGTTTTCCCTTCGTCAATGGCCTGGAGCTCTCTAGCCCTGTGTGCTTCCAGAGATACCCCCACCATAAAATGGAGCTGTCAGTGGAAGCCCCAGAACTCTCCTTCAATACCCGCTTACAGAACATTTAGGATACCTGCACTCTTAAAAAGATATCCCACCGCAATCTGCCCAAGGTCATCCCACCATAATGTTCCTCTCTGTCTCCCTCTGCTGACTCCTGCACTCCCTCTGTGCCGCACATACTAGCCTTCCTATTTCTCCCTGGATCTTTCTCCTCTCAGATACCCACATGCTCCCCACCTTCTTTCAGTCAGCTGTCTGCTGATAGAAAAGTCTATCGAGAGGCCCTCCCTGACCACCTGACAGAAGAGCGGCAAGCCACTGGCCTCCTACTCTCTGGTTCTCCTATCCTGCTTCATTTCTCTTCATCGCACTTACACACACCTGACGTATACATGCTTCCCTCTCTGTTTATTCTCTCTTCCCCATCAGAATATAAATTTCTTGACAGCAGAATCTGTTGTATTAACTCTAAGTCCTCATTACCCAGAACAGTGCTTGACATGTAGTAGATGCACAATAAATACTCGTTAGGTGAATGAATGATTAATTCCTATTACATCTACTTTAACATTTATCATATTAATAAAGATGTTCTCTCTTGCACATATTCCATAAATATTTACTCAGCCCTTCCCATGAGCCCTGCATAGTGCCGTTCTGCATAGTCTCCGTTCTGCTGCTCCAGATCTCGTGGTCTCCAGCCTGGGCTCTTGCACTTGTCCCCTAAGTGGTCTCCCTGCAGTCAAGTCTCTATTTGTTCTTCATGCTGCTGCTTGATGATCTTTCCCACTTGGCTTAAACTGATAGTTTCTTGGGGAAGCCTTTCTCAATAGTTTTGGTGGAATTACTGGAACTTCCTTGTGTCGTAGTGTATCTTGTGCAGATGGTTATCATGGCACATGTGGCATGACACTTTGCTGCACATATGTACACATCTGTCATGTTCTATTTGACTGCAAACCCAGTGAGGGCAGATACTATCATTTATTGGCCTCTGAGTCTCATTCTTATCCTGCTTAACACAGTGCCAGGGCTCTCATGAATGCTTGGTAAATATTTATTGAATAAATGAAGTAATAGTATATTCAGTGAATTATCTGTCTTTATGCCCAGGAATCCAAAGCAGTTATACATACATCGTAGTATGTTTTTCTAACTTAAAAACTGAAGTGACTCCACATCTCTATATAATATGTAAAAAACAGATAGTATTATCTCTTTCTAACAGAAAAAGAATTGGATTTATATCTGTTTCCTACAGAAGAATTGGATTTATATCTGTTTGCTAAGATTAGTTTGCACTCAAAGCTGGATTGATAGCATCAAGTCCAGTGTGCAGATTATTACATTAGATGATAAAGGATTAGCAAAAAAAAGTAGAAATATTCTCTGCCTTCAAGGATCATACTAACTCTCTGAAAGAGAAGACAATACACATAGAGGTCCATCAAACCCTTTAACAACCCTAAAAGGGGGCCACCCAAATATTAAGCCAAAAAAAAAAATAAAAGAAAAAAGAAAAAGAAAAATGCTGAAGGGCCAAGGTGAACTTCCTCCTTAGGAGAGCAGCTCTTTATGCAAATGACAGCTGCTCCACCTAGAGCCCTGTCCTCCAAGGAGGAGACAAGTCACTTCTTCTAAGCCTGCAGTGCTCCCTCAACGGCCAGCTGTCTCGGATGTGCACAAAATCACAGATTCTGACCATTTGAGGCTGAGCATCACTTCTACCTGGAGGGAAGGTGAAGCAAGAAGCAGAATACATAGGGAAGTGATGATGGATTTCTAGTGACTAGTCTAGGTTAACCATCACCCCCAGGACAAGAGGTAGAAGGTACCATTTTGAAGGAGGCTTCTAAAAAAAAAAAAAGACTAAGATGACTAAGATGATGTTTCTAAAACTAAATCAAAACCCTACCAGTTAGTTAACTTCAAAGACTATGAACTCTGATCTTTTTGGGAAAGGATTGCGTTTTAAAAAAAGGGGGTGGGGTGGGAAAAGAAGTTAACATTTACAGACACTTTTCCATGTGTTTTGAACTGGTGTTTTGAATCCACTGTCTCAATGAATCCTTACAACGATATCGCAAGATAAATACTACTGACTCCTGTCTTTATAGATGAAGATACTGTGGAAAAGAAGGGCTCCCATAAAAATATTAATTATTTGCTACTCTCAGCATGGACTCATGGAATTCTATTTTATTCTACAGGTTATAATCTATTAATCTCATTATATACTTTATGGCTTTTCCCAGCTTTGACCATGGAAGTTCCCTCAAAGGAAATCTTGTGTCCTTTTCCCATGTCCCCATCTGTTTTTGAGCATTTCTTACTTTCTGGCATCACAAGATACTTCAGATACTCTATTTTTCTTGCCTCAACGCTGGAGCCCTGGCTCTTTTTATTGAAGAATCAAGTGCCAGTTGGGTTCATTGAGGTGTCACTGCTCCTGGGCTGTTATAGAGAAAAGGCATAAGAAATTTGTATATGTGTATATATGTAGATACATATATACACTCACCTCTATCTTTTTCTCTATCTCTCTAAATATATTAAAGACCATGAGTTCATACTGATACCTCTGATTCTAAAACCCCACCATGGTTCATTCCATCCTACCTCATTCCTTTCCCCAGCAGGGAAAAACCAGTCTTTGATCACCCATGGTATATTTATTTATCTGCTCAATTCTAGGATACACATAGGTATTGAATTGCTAACCCATACCCCAGTGAAAAACAAATTTAGTAACTAATAACCACTGGGATTTTTTCTTTAGCCTTACAATATATAGTTCAATGACTGTTTCCCAAATTTGTTAAGTGTGTATTTTGAGTTTTCTCTGCTTCCTGATTTATCTATTTATTGAGGATGGCTAACCTTACTCATGGAATTATCATGATTCCCAGAGTCAGAAATATATTTTTTCTATAAATAATTATATAATATATGATATATATAATATTAAACTTATATAGAGTTTTATATATAATTTATAATTATATATAAATTTATAAATACATAAATTATATGATTAAAATTATAAAAATAATATAATGCATAAATATATATAAATATATCTTTCTATAAATATTTCTATATATAGTATATAAATATATATATATATAAAAGGTGTACTCAGAGAGGTGTCCCTTCTTTCAGCCCTATACCTGTTGGCATTCTGTTTGTCCATTCCCCTCTCATGTCCTTTATTTTTTTTTTTTAATTTTATTTATTTATGATAGGCACACAGTGAGAGAGAGAGAGAGGCAGAGACATAGGCAGAGGGAGAAGCAGGCTCCATGCACCGGGAGCCCGACGTGGGATTCGATCCTGGGTCTCCAGGATCGCGCCCTGGGCCAAAGGCAGGCGCCAAACCGCTGCGCCACCCAGGGATCCCTCATGTCCTTTAGAGACCAATCTTCTTCGTTCTGGTTTATCCTTCCTGTCTTTCTGTTTGTATGAAAACATACACATGTATTTTCCCATGTTGTATTATATATATTATGATAATCTCTTGCACTTGGATGTTTCACTTAAAAGTATATCCTGGAAATTCATCCAAATGACTTAATATAGATCTTCCTCACTTTTTTTTTTTTTAATAGCCTCATGGTCCTTTACTGTGTGGATATACCGTACTTATTCAACCACTTTTGATTCATGAGCACTTAGATTGTTTCAAATATATTACAGTTATAAAGAATGCTGAAATGAATAACTGTATGCATGTACTTCTTCATATTGTTAGATATATCATCAGGGTAAATTCCTATAAGTGGGATGTAATTTTGTTAGATATTGCCAAATTATCCCTCCAATGGTTATGCTAGTTTACATTCTCCCAGCAGTATATGAGAGTGCCTATCACCGCACAGCATGGCCAACAGAATATGTTGTCATACTTTTTAACACCACCAACCACATTGGTTACAACTTGCATCTCAATGTTGTCTTAATTTGCATTTCTCTAATTATAAAAAATATATTATGGAACATATTTTCATATACCATGGATGATTTTTATTCCTTTTAGGGTAATTGCTGTTTGTATCTTTTCCCATTTTTCTATTAAGTTCTTTGTCCCTCAACTTGCAAAGGGGGTATTTAGATGTCTTTTTATAGATGTGTCATTTGAAATTCTATACACATTCTACTGCTTATGTGATAAATTTTCATTTATCTTATATAATTTCACATAATGTACATATCCCATGTTTTTCGTTTCCTTTAGAAGAAATTGAGGGCACTTCACATATTTATCAGTTATACTGTTTACATTGTACAAGCACACATTTTTTTTTTTTATTAATTTTTATTGGTGTTCAATTTACCAACATACAGAAAAACACCCAGTGCTCATCCCGTCAAGTGTCCACCTCAGAAGCACACATTTTTTATCACAATGTGGCTAAATGACACAGCAGAACCAAAGAAACAAATTCATGTGAGAACTCCTTCATGCAATTCCTTCACGAAACATTTAGTTAGAACAAATAAACATTTTTTAAAAGGAAGGTATATCAACTTGGCTATTCAATGTTTCTGACACTTATAAAAAGCAGGAAGGCCTCATAAGTACTTGTACTCCAGGTAATAAACAAGTGGAGAGAGTGAAAGAATGGAGGAAAGTACCAAAATGGAAAGGTCCCTCCAGATTTAACAGCTTAACTAAGATCACATACCTAGTCAAAGGCTGAGCTGTGCAACTTCTGATTTCTGTTTAAAAGGTTTCATTTGATATTCTTGGTCGTTCTACGAAGGGACAAATAAAGAATTTATTAAACTTTGCAGATGGTACTAAATGAGGTGTTTTCAACAGAAGGAAGGATAGAAACACAGCACATATGGAACTAACAAGGTTCCAAATGTGTGGGTAGATGATCATGACATGTGATTCATCTTGGGAAAACACCTACTGGTATTCATTCCCGGGGGAAAAACATTGATATTGCAAGTCAAAAGAAATCCAAGAGGATAACATTCCACAGGGATTAGGGGTGATAATTAGCCCTGTTGATAACTAATACAATGAAATTACGGATATTTGATCTGAAGAATCTCAAGAAACAAAAGAATAATAATAACAATCAACTGCACAAAGGGGCATTCATCTGCCACATAGGCACTCACAGGTCATGTTTGACCAAATTCACTCAGTCAACGTGTGTAGTTGGAGCCATTATATATATATTTTTTTTAAATCTGCACTTGAATGCATTTAGGTCCAACTACTCATTCCCTCTTGTTAAATACGTGGCACATTTACCCATCTGTTTTCCTCCTTGTAACCTTGTGAGCATTTGTGTTTGTTAAGTCTCATGACTATAAAATCCTTCCCTTCTTTTTAATGCAATTGATTTGTTGAAGAAACTGGGCTAGAATGTGCCACATTCTGGATTTGGCTGATTGTGTCATTGTTGTATCATTTGACTTGATCTTATACCCACTATAGTTCCTGAAAATTCTAAGAGAGATCTGGAACAGCAGTTGGCAAGCTTTTTCTGGAAAGAGACAGGTAGCAAAATATCTGAGGTTTTATGGGTTGTAAGTTCTGCCCAACTACTCAACTCTGCCATTGTAGCCAAAAAAGCAGCCATAGGCAATATTTAAATGAGTGGTGTCATAGGTCAAACACCTGATATTTGTTGTGCAGTCATGGTCACGTATGTAACTATGGATCAATCTCCCAAAAGATGGAAGCCAACTTGGCATGTACTCGTCAAATATTTATTGAGCACCTACAATTTGCCCAGCTCTGTGCCAGGCACTTGAGGGCATGGTGATGAGCAAAAAGAGTTTTCTCTCGTTGAGCTTATAGTCTAACAGGACCAAAGAAATACATTAAGGAAATAATCATAAAAATGAAACTGAATCACCTACACTGGGGTAAGTGCTAAGGTATACGAGGAGCAATTGCTGGAGAGAATATAACAAAGACTCTTGACCCATTATGGGATAAGGGAAGGCTTCTCCGAGAAATCTTTTCTCCATTTAGATTTCCATCTGCCCCAATCTTGTTGAGGACCCTCACTGGACTGGAAATTCTGTGTCCTCAATACTAGTCCCATGACCAGTAATAATGCTGGCTGAGGGTCCCTGGTCACTCAGGTAACAGGCTTCTGCTTTTCTTTTCAATTTTACTGCTGTCAAGGCTCAGTTCTCCCAAAGAGCTGACCCCCTTCAGATTCCCAGTTCTTTTTTTTTTTTTTAATATTTTATTTATTTATTCATGAGAGGTACAGAGAGAGAGGCAGAGACGAAGGCAGAGGGAGAAGCAGGCTCCATGCAGGGAGCCCGATGTGGGACTCGATCCCGGGACTCCATGATCACACCCCGGGCCTAAGGCAGGTGCTAAACTGTTGAGCTACCCAGGTGTCCCAAGATCCCCAGTTCTACGGAGGCAGTGTTTGTCCCTTTCTTTTTTTGTTTTTCTGAGAAGACCCCTTGCCTATCTCTCCCTCCTGGGACTTAGACAACACTTTCCCTGGGACTTTGTAAAGTCTGGAAACATCTTTGAATCCAGACACTCAAGGGATCAGTGCTGCCCCAAAGACCAGATTGCTGGGGTAATGTGTGCAAAACTGAATAAGAATCCACTAGATCAGTGTGGGAACAGCAGGGAGGAAAGGCCCCTGGCCCGCAGCTGGCTTTCCTCTCTCCTCTGTTCCTCCTTCCCTGTCTTGCTGCCGGCTGCCTCTGAGCCATCTCTACCTCTTTTGAAAAGCAGCTCTGATATTCATCTCATCTGCTCGCCTCTCTGCCAGTGTTACAGGTGGGATTAATTTTTTTCTTCCAAAGTCTGATCAGAAGAGGTCACTTGATAGGAAACTTTACAAACTGTTTTCCATACACCTTTTCAAACACTCAACTGACCATGACTTTTGTAGGTTTCTCTTCCTGTAATGGCTTGCTTGCTTTCTCTTTTCTTTCTTTCTTCTTTTTTTTTTAGATTTTATTTATTTATTAGAGAGAGAGAGAGAGAGAGAGCATGAGCTGGGAGCAGGGCAGAGAGAGAGGTAGAAGCAGACTCCCCGCTGAGCAGGAAGCCCATGCAGGGCTCGATCCCAGGACCTCAAGATCAAGACCTGAGCCAAAGGCACACGCTAAGGCAGACACTTAACCAGATGCGTTGAACCTCCTGAGCCACCCAGGCGCCCCTGTAATGGTTTTCTCTGCCTTCTCTACTTGGAGAACTCCAGTTCAGCTGATAAATACATCCGTTCCCCTGTCACATGGTCCCAGGCTCCTTTTTTCCTCAAAATCCAGCAGAATGAGTTCATCCCCTCTCAGCCCCTACAGCAACCTGCATAGGCCCTACTCTAGCACTTAACCACATTTTGCCCTTATACTGTAATCAGGTGTTTGCAGATCTGTCTTCCTGGCCAGACCTTGACCGCTCAAGGCCTGGCACAGTTACGTCTCACTGCTCTTCGTGTCTCCACTGCCACGTGGCATCTGCCACATAGGGGGTGCTGAGTCATGTTTCAGTGATTCCATTAAGTATACTTCTTCGTCTCCCATGCTTATTTAGCATGGGTACTAAAAAGGTAAACTCTAAAGAGATTTCACACATTCTGGCTAATGCCAAAGAAAAAACTAAAGCCCAGGGGTTAAGTGAGAGGCTTCCATTTTTCAGCTGTGGAGTGTGAAGACTTACCTCCCTAAAATTGAAAGAGGCTCTGGGGAAAATGGTCAGATTTCCCACAGGCTGAACGTAGGCCAACTTGGGGAATTTCACTCTTTATTGGCCCACCTCTTGCCTGGACCCAAAGACTTAGGATTGCAGTGAGGGGTTGGTTCATGGAATGTCTCTCCCACTTCTAGGGAGAAACTGGATTGCATCTCAACCACACAACTGGTCTGTAAATTTGACCTTTCAATTACCAACGACCTGCTGACCAAGGAGTCCCTAGGACTCTCAGATCAAGGAAATAATAGTATTCCCCCAGGAGAGAGAATAAAAACAAAATAAAATAAAAGGAAGTCTGATACCCAGCTATGCTGGTATCTTTCTCAAGCACTAAAACCATAATAAAGGCTTTCCGCTTCTGTTTCATTATGTGACAGCCAGAGACTGTAAACACTGTCGGTGGCAGAGAAAACAGTGTCTAGAAACAAATAAGAAAAACTAAAGATGAAACTGGGAATATGTGCACAGCTTATGCTTTGGTATTCTGTGGTCATGACAGCTTTTGCTCTTATGAAAGTACTGTGTGTGCTGTTCTTTTTCTCTGTAATGATTTCTGAAACTGTGTGACTTGTAGAATTTGCCTTTAAAAAAAATGCAGTGAGTGTTTAATCGTTCAGGGTGTGAGTAACCACATTCTGTTCGAGTATGCTTCCAGCCTTCACTTTCCTCCTTATCAGCGACAGTACTCCAAACACTTGTCTCAATTTTCAGATCAAAGCTGATGAAAAACAGACCTCTAAAGGGTTGAATTGCTCTCTGCATTTTTGTGCCTCAGAAGAAAATACCTCTAGCACTTGAAAGGGCTGAACGTTTTTTAGTGCTTTATCTTTAGATTGTGAATTCTGCTTTGCTTATTTTTTACTCTGTCAATGTCATCTGTTTCATGAAATGTATCTTTTAATTAATTATTCTGGTCTCAAATTGTCTGCCGTGGCTCACGGTCAGGGCAAAGAATTTATATTAGCAAAATAGGATCTGTCACTAAAGGGAAATATCTTGGCTTCTTTCAACATGGCATTAACCTCATTTAACCGATAATCACCTTAATTGATTTTCCAGATAAATCTTTTTGTTGTTTATATTTTCTTTGAAGTTGCATACAGCATGGCTTTTCTACAAAGAGCAGGAATTTAGAAGCATGAAAACACTACATTGTAGTGCTGCAAAGTCTGATTGAGAAAGCGTTTGGAGAGAATTCTAAAGCTAGAAGCCAAATCAAAACACGACGATAACAACCCATTCACATTCTGCTCCATGGGGGATCTTCAAAATATCTCTCTCAAAATTGCGTGATAAAATATGGGTAGTTTTATACAGATTCCACATTGTCCACCTGGGTTTTTATTAAAACAATGGAAATGAGTATAAATAATGCAATTATATATAAGGCAGGTGAAGGCCAATAAAGTCGTAACAAATAAGAACAAGATGAGTGGTTAAATAGGTCGATACAATTTTCCAAAGGCAACCTTAAAAATAATGGAAGATTTTCAAAGTTAAGGTATTCACCAAAGCAAATAGAAGCAAAATTTCCTATGTTTTGGAGAAAAATAATTTAGTCCTTTGGAGATGAAATGGAGGCCTGAGGATTTACATTTATTTCTACACTCTCTTCACCATAATCCTTCAGGAGTGAATGTGCGTTCTTTTCTTAAGTGGGGAATGAAGGTCAACCTTCTCCTTTCAGTCCAGATACTAAGAACACTACGATAATGTGCTGTTTAGTCATTAGACCCGCTGCATGGTATAGAAAGATCATTGGGCTAGAAATGAAGAAATCCAAGTTCTTGTCCCAGATTCACCATTAACTGGTTTTGTGACCTTGGGGAAATCAATGAATTTGACAAATATTCCTCAAGCACCTAGGTACTATGCAAGATGTTCGAAGATAACTTGGCAATGGAAAAGACTCCTTGACTTCCAAATTCTTTCCCCTTAGTATAAAGAGTCTGGCAGTAAAAAAAGGAATCAGCATAAAGAACTACAGGTGCAACATTAAGAAATGGACAGGGGGATCCCTGGGTGGCTCAGTGGTTTAGTGCCTACCTTTGGCCCAGAGCGTGATCCTGGAGTCCCGGGATCGAGTCCCACAACGGGCTCCCTGCCTGGAGCCTGCTTCTCCCTCCTCTGCCTCTGTCTCTTTCTTTCTTTCTCTTTCTTTCTTTCTTTCTCTCTCACTCTCTCTCTCTCTCTCTCTCTCTCTCTGTCTCTCATGAATAAATAAATAAAAATCTTAAAAAAAAAAAAAGAAAAGAAATGGATGGGATGGGGATGGGGGCATTTCCAAAAATCTCAAGCCCTTTGGCCTTACTTGCTTTGAGGGTATTTGACAAGGTGGGCCAAAAGATAAAGCTGGAGTCATAGGAAGAATTTCCATGGAAATCGTAGAGAGGATTTTCCGTGATACTAAGGAGTTGAGACTTAATCATGTATCTAGTGATTCTCAAATTTTGATATGCAACAGAATTATTTGGGAAACTTATTAAAACATATATGTCTGCCTTTACTGATGGCATCAGAATCTCCAGTGGCAGGATCAAGACACTAATGTTTTTGACAAACCCCTCAGGTTTTTCTAATCTACACAGAAGTTTGAAAACAACTAGTATAGTCAGTGGGGAACCACTAAAGGCCCTGAGGTAAGGGAATAACACCATATTTGTATTCTAGAAAGATCACTCCTCCAAGTGTGTAGAGAATAGACTAGAGAGGCATGAGCCTGGAGACAGGGAGACCAATTAAAAGTCTATTTTCCCTGTGACCCACAGGGATCCCCTCTTGGGTGATATATCTGAAAAAATTCTAATATATGAACCTCAGGAAATAAATAAGAATGTTCACATCTGTGGTGTGTATAGTTGCAAAAAACAGGGACACCCCAAATATCCACTAATAGAAGAATGGGTAAATTTTGGTACTTTCTCACAACAGAATATTCTGTAACAGTGAAAATGAGTAGGTAAATCTATATGCAACAGAATAAGTGAATCTTAAAAATAGTTTTGAGAGTAAAAATATAAATAATGGAAGACTACATCCTATATGACATGATTCAAACAGAATTTTAAAATGAGCAAGACTAAATAGCCTGTATACACACACAGTTTTTCAACCACATGAGAGTATAAAAACATACAATTCAGGATAGTATTTACCACTCCTAGAGCACAAGGGGGTAAGTCAGGTGGAAACACTGATGGCTGCTGTTGTTTTGATTACACATTACAACTTATATTTGGCAACCAGTCTGCAAATATGGTCCTCCAATGCACCACTCTTCCCAATATTTATGCTCTTGTAGAGTCTCCTCCCACGTTAAAGCTGGCAGCATAATCAAGAAGATGCAGCAGAAGTGACACTGTGCAACTTAAAAGCTTAAGTCATAAAAAGCCTCGGGTCTGCCTTCATGGCCTCCTAGAACACACACTCTGGAGAAGTAAGCCACCATGTAGGAAGTCTACCTACCTCAAGCCCACCATGCTGTGAAGAAACCCAAGCTAGCCACATGGACAGACTGCATGGAGATAGGGAGATGTCTGGCCAGCTATCCTAGTGGAGGCATCCAGATATAAGAGTGAAGAAGCCATCATGAGTGTCCAGCACAGCTGAGCTTTCAGATGACTCTAGCCCCAGACACCACCCAACTGTAAAGACTTGAGAAACCCAAGTGGGATGTACCCCACTGAGCTGAATCAATCCTTAGAACTCTGAGATAGTAATTAATTGCTGTTTTAAGTCACATGGTTTAAGGTGGTCTATTTTGAATAGATAACCAGAATATTATATGTTACATATATTCCTTTGTACACATAAAAAAGTGATGATTTTTCAAAAATGAGGTCACTGAAATAATTGGTCAGAATTAGTTCTGGCTTCAAATCTAGCCTCTGCCACTAGTAAGCTGTGTGGCCCTGACTAAGTGACTCAACTCTCTAAGTTTTCTCATCTGAGAAATGGAGGAAATAATAGCTTCTAACTCATAAGGAGGTTGGATGGCTTCAGAAATATAGAGTTTATACATCCTTATCCAGGTAGAGCACAAGGACTTAAAGTACAGAGACTGGATCATACTACACAAATTTACTTCCTCTGGATTTAAGGAAAAAAAGGAAAACAGCTTTTGTAAATGAGAAGTATGGATTATAGATCAAGAACTTCTGTGAATATCCATAGTGAGCAGGGTTCAGCTGAAACAAATGACTACACAGTCTTTTCCCACTCAGATTTTGTGAAGATTCATTGATTTCCTGGGGTTTCTTTCAGATATAAAACATTTAAATTCAAATTTCCCTGGGACAGAGTTCCCCGTTAATTTCTCAATTTTCAGTAATATCTCTGTCTTTTGCTTTCCTCTTCTGTGGTGCTCTCCATATTGTGTCCTCTTCTAACAGGTAGCAGCAAAAAATGAAAGCATAATTCAGTCAATCCACTTGATGGCTGGTTAGTACATCTTACAGGAGGGTGGGGTGAGGAAGGAGGAGCATGAGACTGAATGTACGTTCTTTCTTCAGGGTAGGTGAAGTCTGGAAGAGACTTTAAGAAGCCATTCTGTTTGAAAGATGATTACACTCTGGGAAGCAGTGAACTATGACCATTGTGTGTCCCCTAGATATCCTCAGAGTAGAATGAAAGGCAGTCTCTGCCCTTTTGCATTTAGCTTGGTCCACAAATGACACAATTCAGGAGGATTAACACCACCAGCTGGGAGGTAAGCATTGCTGTCCTGAAGAACTTTCTGCCCGTGGAGCCTGTGAACCACAAAATATCGACATCCACACGGGCTGGAGGGGATCCACAGGGAGTCAGGAATGGCATGGCTGCACCCTCACAGGGGTCAGGCTCTCAATCTGCAGACCCTGGAGCTCACAGGATCAGAGGATGACTTCCATCTGTTCTCTGTACCCACCAGGGCAGAACAAAGGGGATAGGGCTATAATCCAGCAGGAGGTATTTGGGTTAGATGAGCTCCAGAGGTCTCTTTAAGGTCTAATACAATGAACACTATGCTTTTCTTATCTCTGAGAAGAGGTAGCATTAAAAAAAAAAGTGTACTTCTGAAAAAAAAGTGAAATATTTGTCGAAACTTCATAAATGTCTGTACTTAAAAACATTTTTTTAACTGCAGTTTGGGGTTCAAATTTGTTAGAAAGCTGCCACAGAAAATTTGGACTCTGCTTATTTACATATCTTTCTCTTCCATCCTTCAGAAAGATGCTTTCCTTCTTCCATTGAATTTTGAGAAGGAAATAAAACAGTCATACTGCTTATGAGAGCTCCCTATACTTCCAGAAGTCCTAAATGTTAGAAGCAAAGTAAGACCAGTGATGGGAAACTTGAGGTTAGATTTTTTTATACTTACCTAGCAAATTCTTATATAGTTTAGCATATCTAGAATCTAGAGGGTTGTTATTTTCTTGCTTTCCTTGGGGGAAAATATGTAAATGCACGTCTCTACCTCATTGAGCTTTCCTAATAAATTCCAATGCACTGAAATTTTTTGAAACAATTTCAAACTTACAGAAAAATTGCAAATACAATATGGAGTTTTTTTTCTGAGCCATTGGAGAGTAAGTTACTGACTTGATGTTCCATAATCTCCAAGTATTTAGTTCAAAGGCATATCCCTATTTATCAACAAATGCCCAAATTGGGAGATCAAAAGTGACATTTTACTACCATTGAAGCTTTGGCCTGCATTCAGGTTTTTCCAATTTTTCCAATGATGTCCTTTATAGAAAAGGGATCTAGTTTGAAATCAAGTTTACATTTAATTGTGCTATATATATCTTTAGTGTCCTTCAGTTCAGAATAATTCCTCAGTCTTTCCCTGATTTTCAGGATCTCAACAGTTATGAAGATTATAGATCAATTTTTTAAAAAAATAGTCTACTTCATTTTGTCTCCTCATGATTAGATTCATGTTACGTGTCTGTGGCAGGAGTACCACAGAAGAGATGCTGTGTTCTCACCATATCCTATCCGATGGAATGTGACTTTGATTCATCTCCTTACTGATTGATGTTAACTTTGATCACCCAAGTCAACTAATGTCTGCCTGCCCTGTTTATAAAGTTACATGTTCCCTATTTTAATTAATATGTATTCTGTGGGGAGATGCTTCAAGACTATGTAAATATGCTGTTCCTCGTTTGACTTTCATTTTTAAAATTTATATCAGCAAGAGTTCATGGATTCCTATTTATTAGATGGATTATAATAAGTTACTATATTTTGGGGGTACTGAAATTGTCCCAGATTTAGGCAGTGGAATTCTCTTGAACCTGATTCCTGTGTTCCTGTGTCCTTTTGATGTGTCATCGTTATTTTTTCAGCATTTCTTTACTTTCTGACACAACAATGTCCCAGGCTTGTCTTGTTCTTTGCTGTTCTGGCTATGGACTCAACCATTTCTCTTTCGAGCCAAGTTCCTTTCAGTGGAGGATGGTATTTAGAAACCAAGATTTGATTGCTAGGTGTGCTCATTGATATCAGGGTATTGCTGCTCTCAGCTCTCTCAGCCCTTTCAAGACCTTTATATTTTAACAAAATGACATATTTGGCAAAATGCGGTAAACAGTTTTATTCAATTTGGGAGTTTTCTTTTGATTCTGTGGTGATTTGGGCTATGCCTAAATAATTGATCCTATTGTAGCCCAATTTATCCATTGTTTTTGTTTTTGCTTCTGGAATTTATGTCTAACCTGGGCATTTCACACCTCAGAGTTACAAACATTTATTCCCATGTTGTCTTCCAGCAGTATCACAGAAAAGGTTTTTTAAAAATCTTGAAGTGCACCTACTGGCATATTGGTGAGAAATTTGTGTCTCATTCAAAGAGCAAGTACAGTGCCACACATTGACACACCATCTGAGGAAAACCAAGGCTAGATCCACTTTTTAGATATGCAGGTATTTTATGATTTCCTTATCCAAACTATTGGCCTTCTATCCTGGTTGATCATTATCATTATATTCGCAGCTTTTATAAAACACACTGATACCCAGTATTCAAGGCACAAAGCAATTGAATCAGACCTTTGGGGATTGCTGAGTAAGGATTTTTTTTTTTAAGCTCCACAGGTGACTCCAATATGCTACCTAAACTGAGATCCACTGAGCTAATAATATACCTCACAGCTGCCCAAAATTATATCACTAGTAACTGCTTCCTTTGGATTCAGCAATTGCTTTTTGGTGATCTTCTTTTGAAACACAAATACTTTTAAAGATTTAATCCTCAAGTTTCTAGTAATTTAGCACTAATAAGTTTATCAGACTTTTAAATCATGATACAAGCATTACAATTATATATGTGAGGAAACTGTGCATGGAGCACACCCGCTCCCCTGTACTGGTTATGTACAGAAGTCAACAGCTACCTAGATAAAGCGATATGCTGTGAAAACAGGAAAAACTTTGCCGCCAGAATGATCTCAAGAGGAACTTTAGAGATAGATCTGGTCTTTTGAAAACAAGAGCAACCTGGGAGGCATGTAACGAGGAAAAAAAATATGGCTCATTATCTATGTGATTATAGGCAAGATACTTCTCACAATCTCCATTTCCTTATTTGCAAACACTAATACCTCATACTAATACTAATGCCTATTTCATGGAAATATTGTGAAGATTTAATCACATTATAAAGCTAAGGTTCTCTATGTATACCAGATACGTAACAAAAAAGTCAGTAAATGGTTGCCTTTAAATAAGGAAGATCTACTCTTATCCCTTCTAACCAGTACCACTTCTAACAGATAACTTTCTGAGCCAAGTTATAAGTTGGCTTAAATTTGCTTCTTGAGTGGTCTATATATAATATTCAGTAATATCATTATTTAACACTAATCTTAGCATTAAGAGTTTTGAGCTGAGAGGTTGTTTTTTTTTTAAGATTTTATTTATTTATTCATGAGGGAGAGAGAGAGAGAGGGAGAGAGAGAGAGAGAGAGAAGGAAAGGCAGAGACACAGGCAGAGGGAGAAGCAGGCTCCATGCAGGAAGCCTGACGTGGGACTCGATCCCGGGTCTCCAGGATCAGGCCCTGGACTGAAGGCGGCGCTAAACCACTGAGCCACCCAGGGATCCCCTGACAGATTTTAAAAAATAAACGAGCTTGCATTTCTTGATTTCTAAAGAAAATCCAGTAAAACTACACCTAAAAGAAATTAATTTTTCAATAAATTACTCAGTATAATTGTTGGAATTGTACCAAGGTGATGGATGAATTCAAAGTGTTAAATATGCTATAACTGTTTATTGGACTAAAACTCCGATGCTATAATAGTTGCAGTATCATGTGTAAGTAGCATATGTTCTGGGGGAAAAAAGGGATGTTAGAACACGAGGTGGTCATGGATGATCCTGCATATGGGAATTTATTATGGCATTTAAATTGGTATGTATATACATATTTCTTATTTTACCTGATGCATGTAAAAAGTCAACGGACCTTGTGACAATTTGAAATAATAGACAAAGCATCTCAGAAATAAGCTCAGAATTATGTAGCCTGAGTCACGCGCAATTTCCTGTAGTGTCAAGTAAAATGAGTATGAAGTACATCCTTAATAAGCAGAAACAAAAACTGATAGCCCTTACAAAGGGGGAATTCTCCTAAGAATATATATATATATATATATCACATATATATATTTCATATATGTATGAAAAATCTATCAATACAGTTCTTCTATTTAAAGGAAATTGATGGTGTAAGTAAACTATATTTATATATCCATCAATTCTCTTTATTAAGATCTTCAGCAGGAAAACTTTTGCACTTATGAATCATTTCTAAGACACGGTCAGTTGAGGCAGTTGGTATTGACGCCCAAACCATGCCACAGGTTGGATGGGTGGGGAGAACAGCAAATCTTTTTGTTTTTAGCTAGTAAATTTTTATGGAGCCTCCAAAATGAGCTAGCTCTGTGTTTGGGGTTGATATAACTCAGGGTTTGTGTACTTGAATACAGGATACATGAAATACTACAGAGAAAAATGAAAAATGTGCTACTGAACTGAAGAGAGATATTTATATGGATTGTAGTCAAAGAGGGCTTTGTGAGACAGCACTTGACTTGGGTCTTAAAAGTGAACAGATGCAAGTGGAGGAAGTGAAGGAGGCATTCTAGAAGGAAAAGCATATAAACACAGAGCTGGGAGTAAGCATCGAATGCAGAGGGGCTACATTCCTTAGTTATTGCTATGTAACAAATCACCTCCCAACTTTAAACAAAGGCCATCTGCTATTGCCTGTTATTCTAAGGTTGGCTAGGTGGTTCTGCCGAAGTGAGCTAGCTCAGTGTTATCTTAATTGGGCCTGCTGTCAGTTGGACTACAGTCAACTAGGTCAGCTGGGGTCTGGTCTAGAAAAACTCACTTATATTTGTCAGCTGGCTTGTTGGCTAAAGTGCCCAAGCTTGTCTCCACAGTCTTTCATGCTCTGGTTGGCTGCTGTGTGTTTTTTTTCTCACTTGGCAGGGGCCAAGGATACAAGAGAGCAAGAGCAGAAGCATGCCAAGGCCCCTTGAGGCCTAGACGTGAACCTGGCACTCTCACAGCAACTTTTGCCACATTATTTTGGTCAATGCATCTTACAGAGCCAGGCTAAAGTAGTAGGGAATTAGACTCCACCTCTCAATGGAAGGAGCTGCAAAGTCACATTGCAAATGGTATAGAACACAGGGAACAGACATTTTTACAAATGATCTTTCTCATGGGCCAACCTCACTGAAGTACAGAAGTCATGAGAAAAAAAAAAAGGAAATCATAAAAATATTTTTTAGGAAGATTAGCTTGGCAAGAGCTCACAGTCAAATGTGAAAAGTCATGGAAAAGACTTTTCTTCCATGAAAGATGGAGATGGGGGAGGGAGCTGAGTCAGTAATCCCCATTAAAGGTAGAAGGGCATGTCTTAGTCCATTTGGGCTACTCTAACAAAATGCTACAGACTGAGTGGCTTATAAACAGTAGAACTAGATTTCTCACAGTTCTGGAGGCTGAGAAGTCTATGAAGCCTTAAGGCTCCAGCATGGCTGCATTCTGGTGAAGTGACTCTTCCTGGTTTATAGCTGGCACTTTCTCATATAGGCTATGTCGTCATATGGTAGAAGGAGCTAGAAAGCTCTGTGCTGTCTCTCTCATAAGATGAATCCTATTCATAAGGGCTCCACCCTTATGACTTAAACATCTCCCAAAGGCTGCACCACCTAATACCATCTATTCTAGAAGTTAAGATTTCAATATATGAGTTTGGGGGCAATACAAACATTTGGCGCATAGCAGGTCAAGTCAAGGATTTAGGCAGTATTGTAAGGATTTTTGTTTTGTTGACAGCAGCCACCAAATACATGGTTCTATCCCCTTGAAAATATTTTGGGACATTTTTGAGTTGGTCATGACTCACAACCATGTGTTTCCAAACTGTGTCTTTTGCTGCCTACGTCTTCAGGCTGAGGCCTGTCCTTGGACTCTGGCAGGTCGTGAGTATACAGTATATGCTGACTCCCCAAGTTAGTACCATATCTGGTAAATCTGCTGGTGTGAGCACTTCAGGTGCACATTCATCAGCATTCAGCTGTTCGACAACTGAAAGATTTTTTTATGGTGTTTGCACTCTCTTGAGCTGAAGGAGTTTCCCAGAAGATCTAAAACAAATTCCAATCTTAGTTTCCCAAATCCTGTTTGCAATCTCAAATATGCTTACTTTCAGACTGGATCCATCAAGCACCTTGCTTCATTCTTTTCTTGATGGGATCATTCCAACATGAGATCATCAACTACCACCTCCAAGCATCATCACATATGCACCTGAACTCTACTTAGAGCAGGGATCCTGGTATCGCTTCTAGCAAAACTCTAGACATCACATCAGGCTTGAAAGAAGTGTGTTTATAAAAATGCTAGATTTGGGTGCCAGCTAACTACCAAAAAAAATTACCTCAAATAACAAATACCAAATTGATTTTTAAAAATACTTTATTGCTTTACAAAGTCTGAGAGAAAAATATAATAATTGAGTTAGGTCTTGAAGAAACCTGAAGAGGTCAGTCTGAGAATTCTTGTCTTAGGAGAGAAAAATCATTTAATACCAAGTAAAGATTTCAGATACTCATCATACTCCCCAAATTGATTAAAAAATTTATTGCTTTAATAACTCAAAAGTTCAATTGTTATTACCTACCCTGATACAAATATCCCCTGCTTTTTCAAAAGTTCACATTATGTCACTTTGCTTTTATAAAAGACCTACACGAGTGTGTTTTTGCTAACAGAAAGAAATCTGAAGAGGGTTTTTGCTTTTACGAAAAAAAGGTGAAAAGTGAAAATAGCATTCAGCATTTGTTTTGGGGTGAGTCTTTATAAAGGCAGCATTCACTCTTTCCAGTGAGAGGGCTCCCCCCACAAGCTTCTTCCCTGGAAACTGCACTCAGCATCAAGCCACCATAGCTTTGAACTGTGGCTGTGAGCAACTGTGTTTCATCTCAATTGATTTTGTGCATCTGTTAGCAAGATGTGTCATAAGGTATCAGAAAAGACTAAGAGAGGTTATTTTTTGGGTCTCAGAATGCTCAAAATTTTCCCATATAAATTAACGATAATTGCTTCTTTCCTTGGCACCATTTCAGCTTACAGGAAGGCTCTACTTCTGGATAGTGGGGCAAACCTGTACTTTTTTCAAGTGGCTACATGGTTTTGTTCCAATAATTTTGCTTTTCCAAAGATTTAAAAATCTTCCATGCAAAGATATAACTGCTTCCTATGAAGGAAGGGGGAAAGGATGAAAGTGCCTGGTGTGGAGCTCCAGAAAAACAAAGCATTTATCTCTATGTCTGTCTGTTGAGATGTGTTAAGGTTAATAATTGGGGATTGCTCATTTTAAAGCCACATTGCATTAAAAAAAAGACACATGCTTCCTGCTGATAGGATTTTTCAGACTGCTTAGGATTTATTATAATTTTATGAGAGAAAAATCTTAATAGCTCAGCGATCAAATACATTATAAAATAATTTTAGAAAATATAAGTATTTATGATTTTTCTAATTGTTCCTTGTAAATTTCACTTTCCCCTCTTGTACAGTTATGTTATCAGGATTTGGAATTTTAAATTGCAGCTTTCATTCATTTTACAACAGTATGATGAACGCTTTATCTTCCCTGGGAATTATTATTTCCAGAGGTAATAAGAACAGTCATCTGTTATATGGTCTGCATTTCTTGAGTTGTTTTCTATGCTTTTTGTTGTCAGCCTACCAAAATTAATTAGATTAATTCCCTAAATTCTAGAGAATATTATTAGATATCAATTAAGCATTCAGAAATGGGTACTTTACATACTAGTTTATAGACTAATTTTAAAAGAAAGTAAACCCATCTAGATTCATATATTTTAATGCTTAGTCTTCATAACACACCCTAAAATCTATTAATGTCGTCATTATTTTCATAGGAATCTAGTAGGAAGTCATTTATATGTATTTTGAATAAAATATTAACAGACCTTAGGCATTTTTTTCCTGTCTGTTTCATTATCTACACTTTCAAGTAGGTCTAAATACAAGTATACTCTCAAAAAAAAAAATAATAAAACCTTAAAAAAGAAAGTCACTCAAAACAGATTAGTTGCCAATTCTAAATGCCTGACTAGATGCCCATTTATTTTATTGTCCTTCAATAAAATAATTTAAATAATTCTCAAAAAGCCCACATGCACACATGTAACCATAAGACATACAGCAGTTCCCTGGCCCACTTCTTCCCAGCCTCCAGTCTTACTTGACAGAGATATTGAATTCAAACTCAGCTCTTTTTAAAATATTGGCAGATGACATTTCCCAATCTCTGCGCAGTGAGTTGCAGTCAAGTTTTGAATTCAGGCCAACAGAATATGGGAAAAAATGATGTCAGCCACTTCCGGGCCTATCAAAAATCTCCCATGTACTACTCTCAATTTCTCACTCAATGGAGATGACTCCGGGACCTGTGGGTCCTTGAGTCACTGGTATTTGATGTGGTTGGTTGCCATATTTTCATGAGTCTTGCAGCCATTTCTTACTCCACCAGAAAGACCAAGTCATCCCCTAAGAGGCGATTTTTTTTTTTTTTACCTCTGCTCTTATGTAAGAAAATGCAAAACTGGTTTTTAAAAATGTATCATCATTTAATAAAACTTTGTCCCCGATTGAGTACTGCATGTCTTAAATGTACCTGAGAAATAGTAGAGGCATGCTTTATGGAGTTGTTTTAAAAATTCTTGCTAATTGTGATGGTTTCACTGATATCCCAAGGAACAATACACACTCCTGGTGTTGAATAAGTTGCTACTATTAGATGTTGAATAAGTTGCTACTATTAGATGTAAATCCGTACCGCAAATATCATTTTGATTTAGGATTTATTTGTTTATTTTTGTTTTATTTTTATTTTTCTAAATATTTTATTTATTCATGAGAGACACACAGAGAGAGAAGAGAGAGAGGCAGAGACACAGGCAGAGGGAGAAGCAGGCTCCATGCAGGGAGCCTGATGTGGGAGTCAATCCTGGGACTCCAGGATCATGCCCTAGGCCAAAGGCAGGTGCCAAACCACTGAGCCACCCTGGGGATCCCTTGATTTAGTTTTAATGAACTTAGGACTCAAGATCTGGGAATCATTGTTTTGACATCACTACATGGCTACCAAGAGCTCACTCCAGGAGTAGAACATCATCTGGAGCCCTATTAGAAAGGTAGGTCCCTCTCCAAACCTAAAGCATCAGAATGGGCATTTTTGCTAAAATCCCAGGAGAATCACACACACATTACAGTTTAAGAACCACTGGCTCTAAATCTCTCTCTCAGGGAGGAAAACCTGGAGACTGGCATAGAGTACAAGCTGAAGATGTAACTTTCTTTGTGCAGTCTTCCATTTCGTGCCCTTTCTTTCAGTTCTCTGCCTCCCCTAATCAATGGCTTTATCTAGTGTCCCTCAAGGCCCCAGCTTTATTTGGTCAATTTCTTCTGAAATGTAATTTTTCTAGAGGTATCACAGTTTTCCAAGCTTCAGTATCTTCCAGATTCTTTTTTTCTCTGCCTTAAATTCCTTTCCCAACCCTCCTCTTCTTTTTTGTCCTTTCAAGACTCAATTCAAGTGACAGGATCTTGGGAACATTTTCTCAGGCCTACCGTCCTCTCCATCTCTCTACCATCACAAACCCACAGAACAACACAAATTGCCTCTATGGGAGCACACATCTCACCCCGTGCTTACCTCCAACTTTTCAGGGAGTTAACTCCCTCCCACACCTGAGGAGTACCAACCAGAGCACAGGGAGCCCAGGGCAGATGATAGAATGGATATTATCAGCATAAAATGGGTCAGAGCCTGTGCACATCTGTTCACAGTAGCCGTGGCTACAGTAGGAGGCAAGATCAAGAGGATATGGGGCAGTGTCCAAGGGCGATCTGTACCAAGTAGCAAGGTCTTGGTCATTGCTACCTTATCTTTTTCTTCAACTGAGCTGTAAGCATTTAATGTCCTTTGCTCCCCCAATACTTAGCACAAAATCCAAGATATATATATATGGTGTTCTTAGGAAATATCTGTCAAATAAATGTGTCTGAACTAACCTGGAATCTTTAGCAGCTCTCTCACCTATGATGAAAACACAAATATTCTATAGACATATCCTCAGTGATGCCACAATAGTGTGGATAATTTCCCCAGGCTTCATCTACTCTGGGTAGAATTTCTGCTTCTCCTGGTTTCTGACCCATGGCCTGAAGTCTGGACTTCACCTCTTATCTTAGACTCCTTGGAATGCAGTTATTTGGATTGCCTGCCTAACTTTCTATTTCATGTTGACCCCTGGGAGCTGATTTTTGACGCAAGTTCAGCCCTAGTGCACATTGCAAGTTTGTCCTGTTTTTGCCTATATTCAACCAAACTCTGGCTTATGCAAGAGAATTCAGTCAGAATGAATGCATGAGTTACATTCAGAAAAAAGATACACTGTGCAAATAGGTTGTTGGGTTTTGTTCCATATTGTATTATTTTGATGTGTGCAGTTTGTGTTCTCCTTGTTTTTGCCAGAGATAACACGGTATTTACCTAACCTTGTGTTCTTTAGAATAGTATTTTGTAGTACATGGGAAATTGTCATTCCTTCCTTCCTATTATGACTCCAGGCCACATGTATGTGATAGAATTTTTTTTCCCACGGGCTTTTTACAAGATTACATGAAATGAACCTGAGATTTTTACTTTATTTCAGATAGACTCTCAGAAGCTGACCCTAAAGTTACTATTCTCAACCTGAGATGATTATGCAAGGAGAAGTTACCATTTTGAATATGGTCTATTAATCTCCAACTCAGTGACCTATTTCTACTATAGTCATAAATGCTAAAAATTTATTAGCTTAAATTAGCCTTTGTATCTTAACTTTATACTTTTTTGTATTTACAACAGTTCAACTCAAATAATAACTGAATGAGTTAGAGAATTGAAAAGTGGTATAAGAGACTACCCAGGCTGATACCCTCCTTTTTTTTTTTTTTTTTGACACAATTGTAAATCCACATACAGTTGTAAAAAAAAAAAATTCAGAGAGGTCCTGTGTATACTTTATCCATTTTCCCTCAAAGATAATATCTCCTAAAACTAAAATGCAATGTCATAATCAGGATATTAACATTGATAGAGTCAAGTTAAGGAACACTTCCATCGCGGTAAGTATATTTCATGTTGTGGTGAAAGCCACACCACTTCTCTCCCACCATCACCCACTCCTTAACTGCTAGCAGCAACCAATCTGTTTGTCACTTCTATGATGTTGTCATTTCAACAATGTTACAGAAATCTAACCTTTTGAGATTGGCTTGTTTCCACTTAGCATAATTCTCTGGAGAGTCATCCAGTTGTTAGATAGATCAATAAATAGCTTGTTCCATTGTATTGTTGAGCAGTATTCTGTGCTACGGATGGCCCAGTTTGTTTACTCCCTCACTCACTGAAGGACATCTGGATTGTTTCCAGCTTTTGTCGATCATGAAGAAAACTACAATCTACTCTTGTGCACAGGTTTTTTTGGTGTGACTGTAAGTTTTCATTGCCCTGGGATAAATGCCCAGGAGTGTAATTGTTGGGTCATATAGTATTGCGTGTTTATTTTATTCTTTTAAGAAACTGCCAAGCTCTTTTCCAGAGTGGGTGTACCATTTTACATTCCCACCAGTAACATATAAGTGATTCAGTTTCTCCACATCCTCACCAACATTTGGCGTTGTCACTATTCTTTATTTTAGCCATTCTGATAGGCATACAGTGATACCTAATTTCCATTTTAATTTGCATTTCTCTAATGGCAAATACTGTTGCACATTTTTTCATGTATTTATTTGCCACTTTATATCCTCTTTGGTAAAATGTCTTCTCATGTTTTTTGTCAATTTTCTAGTAGGATTGTTTGTTTGAATCAGTTTTGAGATTTCTTTTTATGTTCTAAATACACCTTTGGCAGGTGATTTACAAATATTTTCTGCCAGCCTGTATTTAGTCCTTTCATTTTCTTAACAGGGTCCTTCACAAAGCACACATTTAAAAATTTTTGATAAAATCCAGTTTATCAATTTTTCCTTTTTAAGGAAATATATACCAAAATATTTTTGGTATAAGTCAAAGAAGTCTTTGCTTAACTCTTATTGTTGAAAATTTTCTTAAAAGTTTTATAGTTTTGGGATCCCTGGGTGGCGCAGTGGTTTGGCGCCTGCCTTTGGCCCAGGGCGCGATCCTGGAGACCCGGGATCGAATCCCACGTCAGGCTCCCGGTGCATGGAGCCTGCTTCTCCCTCTGCCTGTGTCTCTGCCTTTCTCGATCTCTCTCTGTGTCTCTCATGAATAAATGAATAAAATCTTTAAAAAAAAAAGTTTTATAGTTTTTACATTTATGTCTGTTATCCATTTTGAGCTAATTTTTTTGAATAAGTTGTGATAAGTTTTTGAATAAGTTGTGAGACCTAGGTCAAGGGTTTTTGTGTGGTTGATTTTTTAAGCCTAAGATTTCCAGTTCTTAGAAGCACTTTTTGTTGAATGGACCACCTTTCTCTGTACCTTTGTCAAAAATCTATTAGGCATATTTGTGTGATGTATTTCTGGGTTCTCTCTTCTGTTCCACTAATTTGCGTGTCTATTCCTCTTCAATACCACAGCATACCTGTGTCTTCCATCTGTAAACAAGGTAGATTGATTCCTCCCACTTTATTCTCTTTTCAAAATTGTTTTAGCTATTTTAGTTCCTATACCTTTTCATATAAAATTTAGATTATATATATATATATATATATATATAGTTTATATATATATATAAACTTGGGATTTTTAGAGAAATTGTGTCAAACTTGTATGTCAATTTTGAGAGAATTGGTATCTTTATTATGTTGACTCTTCTCTCTTCTAACTTAGGAACACTGTATTTCTATTTATTTAGATCTTTGATGTCATAAATCATGCATGTGTAGTTTTAGCATACAATCCTGTACATGTCTTTAGATTTACACACACACACACACACACACACACACACACAACTATTGTATAGGTGTTGTGTTTTTAATTTTAAGGTCCATATGTTCACTGCTAGTATATGGAAATGCAATCAACCTTTGTATGTAAATCTTGCGTCCTGCCACATTGCTGAATTCACTGAGTTCTAGGAGATTTTCTAGTAGATTTTGAAATTTTCTACATAGGCAATTATGTCTTCTGGAGAAGAATACATAGTTCTATTTCTTCTTTTATAATCTATATGCCTTTTATTTCCTTTTATTGTCTTATTGCACTGGTAACAAATTCCAGCACTTTGTTGAATAACATCAGTAAAGGCAGACGTCCTTGTAATGTGCCATTTAATATGTTAGTTGTAGGGTTTGTTTTTTTTTTTTGTGGATGTTCTTTATCAAGTTGTGTAAATTCCCCTCTACTCCTATTTTTTATGAATGGATATTGAATTTTGTCAAATGATTGCTCTGTATTGATTGATTTAATGCTATGTTTTTCTTCTTTACCATAGTAAATTATACCAAATTGACTAAATTAGGGATCCCTGGGTGGCGCAGCGGTTTGGCGCCTGCCTTTGGCCCAGGGCGCAATCCTGGAGACCCGGGATCGAATCCCACATCAGGCTCCCAGTGCATGGAGCCTGCTTCTCCCTCTGCCTGTGTCTCTGCCTCTCTCTCCCTCTCTCTGTGACTATCATAAGTAAATAAAAATTTAAAAAAAAAAGCAAATAAAAAAAAATTGACTAAATTAAATAATTTTCAAATAGTGAACCAGTCTTGCATCTCTGGAATGAATCTCACTTGTTCATGATATAATCATTCTGTTTTATATATTGCTGAATTCTATTTGCTAATATTTTATTAAAGATTTCGCATATATATTCATGAAGGATATTGGTGTTTTCTTGTTTTGCATTGTCTTCTTCTGGTTTTGGTATCTGAAAAATATTAGCTTCATAAAATGAATTAGGAACTGCTCCTTGCACTTTTATTTTCCAGAAGAGATCGTGTATAAAATTAGTGTTAACTTTGTAAACATTTGGTAGAATTCTCCATAGAACCACTTAGAATAGATAAGTATTTGGCAGTAGTGTTTAAAATTATGAATTCAATTTTTTAACAATTACAGAACTTTTCATATTAGGTGAATTGTGGTAATTTGTGTTTTTTGAAGAATTGGTCCATTTCTTCTAAGTTACCAAATTTGTGTGCATACCTGTTTTTAATATTCCATTAATATCATTTGATGTCTTCAGGGTTTTAGCAATAGACTGTTTCATTACTAATATTAGTAATCTGTCTTTTATCTCTTTTCTTTGCCATACAGGAAATTTGTCAAAGTTATTAATCTTTTCAAAGAACCAGATCTTTGAAATTGAGAAAACAATCCCATTTACAAATTACACCAAAAATAATAAAATACTTATGAATAAACTTATCCAAAAAGTAAAAGATCTATACTCTAAAAATTATAAAACATTGATGAAGGAAATTGAAGCTGATATAAACAAATGGAAAGATGTTCCATGCTCATGGATTAGAAGAATCAATAATGCTAAAATGTCTATATTCCCCAAAGCAATCCACAGATTTAATACAATCTCTATCAAAACACCAACAATAAAAAAAAAAAAGCCAACAATATTTTTCACAGAACCAGAACAAATTACACTAAAATTTATATGAAACCACGGAAGACCCCAAATAGCCAAAACAATCTTGAGAAAGAACAAAGCTCAAGGTATCACAATCCCAGATTTCAAGATACCTCAAAGTGGCAGCAACCAAAACTATAGGGTACTGGCAAAAAAACAGGAAAGAGAGCCCAGAAAAACCCCCCCACACTTATATGGTCAATTCATCAATGAAAAGGAGGCAGGCATATACAATTAGGAAAAGACTGCCTTTTCAATAAATGGTGCTGGGAAAACTGGACAGCTACATTCAAAAGAATAAAACCGGACCACTTTCTTATACCATACACAAAAATAAATTCAAAATGGACCTAAATATAAGAACTGAAACCCTAAACTCCTAAAAGAAAATCTAGGTTATAATCTCTTGGACATCACCATTAGCAACATATCTATGGATATATTTCCTCAACCTAGAAAAATAAAAACAAAAACAAACTATTGAGACAACACCAAAAAAAAAAAAAAAAAAAAAAAAAAAAAAAAAGCCCTTGCACAACAAAGAAAACCATTGACCAAACCAAAAGGCAACCTACTGAATGAGAGAAGATATTTGCAAATGATGTATCCAATAAGGGGTTAACATCCAAACTATATAAAGAACTTGCATACAATTCAACACACAAAAAACCCTCAAACAATTTGGCCAAAAAATGGGCAGAGGACCTGAATAGACATTTTTCCAAAGAAGTCATACACATGACCAAAGGACACATGAAAAGATGCTAAGCATCACTCATGGTGGGGAAAATGCGAATTAAAACCACAATGAGATATCATCTTATATCTGCCAGGGGCTAAAAGACAAGAAATAACCAGTGGTGGTGGGGTTGTGGAGAAAAAGGATATCTCCTGCACTGTTGGTTATAATGCAAATTGGTACAACCATTATGGAAAACAATAGAGAGGTTCTTGAAAAGATTAAAAATAGAAATATCATATGATCCACTAATTCCACTGCTGGGTATTTACCCAAAGAAAATGAAAACACAATTTGAAAATATGTATGTACCCCTGTTTGTTGTCATATGGTTTACAATTGCCTAGAATGGAAGCAATGTAAGTGTTCATGGATAGACGAATGGATAAGGAAGATGTAGTACACACACAGACACTGGAATAATACTCAGCTATAAGAATGAATGAAATCTTGGCATTTTCAACAACAAGAATGGACCTAGAGCGTATATTACTAATGAAATAAGTCAGTCAAAAAAAAGACAAATATGATTCCATTCATGTGTGGAATATAAGAAGCAAACAAATGAACAAAGAAAAAAAAGAGACCAAAAAACACTTTTAAATGCACAGAATAAACTGCTGGTTACTAGAGGGGAGGTGGGAGGGGGATGGATGAAATAGATAAAGAGGATTAAGAGTACACTTATCTTGATGAGCACTGAGAAATATCTAGAATTGTTGAATCATTTTACTGTACACCTGAAACTAATATAGCACTGTATGTTAATTATACCTGAATTAAAAAAAGAACCAACTCTTTGTTCAATTCATTTTTCTCCATAGTTTTTCTGTTTTGAATTTCATTAACTTTTCCTCTTTATTCTTTCTTTCCTTCTGCTTGCTTTGTTTATTTTTGCTCTCCTTTTTCCAGGTTCTTGAGGTAGGATGTTATATTATTGATTTGAGAATGTTTCTTCTTATTAACATACTAATAGTGCTATAAATTTCCCTCTCAGCAGTGCTTTAGCTGCATCACACAGATTTTGGTATGTTCTGTTTTCGTTTTCATTCAGTTCAATACATTTTTTAATTTTCACTTTCTTCTGATCTTCATGGTTTTTTTGTGTGTGTTTTGTTTTGGTTTTTAGTTTTCTGAGACAGAGCGAGCAAGTGCGGGGTGGGGGGGAGCAGAAGGAGAGGGAGAGAGAGAGAGAGAATCTTAGTAGGCTCCAGGCCCAACAGAGAGCCTGATGAGAGGCTCGATCTCATGACCATGAGCTCATGACCTGAGTGGAAATCAAGAGTCTGATGCTTAGCTGACTGAGCCACCCAGGTGCCCCCTTTGTGATTTTTGATAAGCAGTCCACGATCATATGAATTCTTCTTTTCCTCCCATTGGTAATGTGTCATTTTTATTTGGCTGCTTTCAAGATGTTGTCTTTGTCCTTTGTTTTCAGAAGTTAATGATGATGTGTCTTGTCATAGATTTCATTGGGCTTTTCCTATTTGGGTTTCACTCAGCTTCTTGAATTTGTAGGTTTATTTCTCTTGCCAAATTTAGGCAGTTTCCAGTCATTAATTCTTTGAGGATTCTTTCAATCTCATCCTTTTTCTCCTCTTCTCTGGGATTTGGATAACTCAAATGTTAGATATTTTGTTTTAGTTCCGCAGATCTGTGAGACTCTGTTTATTTATTTATTTATTTATTTATTTATTTATTTATTTATTTATGATTTCATTTATTTATTACAGAGAGAGAGAGAGAGAGAGGCAGAGGCACAGGCAGAGGGAGAAGTAGGTTCCATGCAGGGAGCCTGACGTGGGACTCAATCCCGGGTCTCCAGAATCATGCCCTGGGCGGAAGACAGCGCTTAACCGCTGAGCCACCCAGTCTGCCCCATTTTATTTTTCAGTATATTTTCTCTCTGATGTTCAGATTGGGTAATTTCTGTTGTTCCATCTTCCAGTTCACTGATTCTTTCCTCTGTCCTTTCCATTCTGCTTTTGTGCCCATTTTATTTCAGTGATTTGTATGTAACAGTTCTAAAGTTTCCCTTTAGTTCTTTTTATACCTTCTATTCTTTGCTGAGGCCTTTTCTTTCATTCATTTCAAAACTTTTTAATTGTTCATTGAAGCATTTTTATGTTGGGTGCTTTAAAATCTTTGTCATATAATTCTAACATCTCTGCATCTTGGTATTGGCATTTATCAAGTCTTTTAAAAAAAATTTAGAGAATGGGGAAGGGGCAGAGGGAGAGAGAAAATCCTAAGCAGACTGCACTCTGTGTGGAGCCCATCTTGGGGCTGGATCCCACAACCCGGAGATCATGACCTGAGCCAAAATTAAGAGTCAGACACTTTATTGCCTGAGCCATCCACGTGCTCCACGAGTCTTTTTAAATTTAATTTTAGATCTTCCTTGTTATTGGTATGGGTAGTTTTTAATGGAAATCTGGACTATTTTATAATGAGACACTAGATGTTATTTAAGCCTTTTATTTAACTGTCTTTCTTGGACACTGTTCTTTCAAGGACAGGCAAGGGTACCTCCTTTTGACTGCCAGGTAGAGGTAGCCTCTATAGTCATTTAGCCTTGGCTGACACCTGGTAGGGGATCTTCCCCACCTGGTGGGACTTTAAGTTCCTCTTGTGGTCTTTACATCATTGTGGAGCTGGCCTTGTTACTGCTGGTTGATGGTAAAAGTCCTGATTCCCCTCGAGGCCTCCTCCGACATCACCCTGGGAGGGCAAGGGTAGGGGCAGCTTATTCCTGCTGGATGGGGTTGGAACTACAGACTCTCATGTGATCTCCAATGATATGAGAGGGAGAGGGCTCATTACTGCTTGGCAGGAATGAATACCCTGGCTTCCCACTTGTCCGACATCACCCTAGAAGGGTGTTGTGGCACCTTGTTACAGCAGAGTGTGAGTGGAAGTCTCAGCTCCTCACTCTACGCAGCCTTTGCTAGTGGGGATGGGGATGGGGCCAAAGTCTTTTCTGTGATGCTTGGCTTTTATTGTCTGAAAATTTTCTGTCTTGCCAAGCTGTCATTTTCTGGTCTTTTGGCTAGAGTGAGAGCAGGTCTTTGTTGTGGCTCTTTTCCCTTGCTCCTACTGGCATTCCCATATTGTTGGCTTCTTTAACTCCAAGTCTGGGACATATGAGGCTAAAAGAGAAAGTAGAGAACTCACCAAAATTGTCTTAAGTCCCAAAATTTCTGGTCGATCTGCTTTCTCTCCACCTTTCAGTGTCTTATGTTTACTTTATATACAATGTCTAGGGTCTTCTTCTTTTTTTTCTTTCTGGGGTCTTTCAGTTGTATTTAACAGGATATATAAGGTAACAGTGCCTATTTTATTTTTCCACAAGCAGAAATACAATGCATTCAATTTTAGGATAAGGATCCACAGCTAATGGCATAACCCTGCTCTCCCAACTCTTTGGTCAGTGCTCTTACCATTGTTAGAGTGAAATTCAGGCATCTACCTTAAACTGTGATGGTATAGAGACAATGTCATGAAAATAGTGTACTTCCACTGCCTCCCAGCCATTTATTTTAACTTTGTACTCCTTTAGAATCTTGTATAATTTTAGCTACCTCACCATATTGCTGTGTCCAATGGTGGGTCCAGAATTCTTACATATGAGCAGCTTAGAGGCAGCAATGTGAATTTAAGGGAGGCCAGAGCACTGATGTCTATGGCTAGAAAATACTCTGTTTTTACTTAATTATCTATTATTGGAGGTAGACCGAGGGATGGTGAATGCAAATAGGCTCTAAATCACCTCAAGCCATCCAAACACCACCTGCCTTGTATTAAACTACAATGGTAGCAATATGCTGATCTGGTAACCTCTGTTGGTTTTAATTAACTATTTTAGGACAGAGAGGGGGTGTTTTATTTAATATAAATCTGATGTTATCTTTGGTTTTGGAAGATTAGAGAAGACCTTAATAAATTTGCTTGTTTCCCCCCTACTGTTGGCATTAGGTACACATTCATATCCACATAAAAGCAGATTCTGTCATTTCAGAGTTCCACTTATCCTTGCATCAGTCTCAAGTATCAAAATTGATTTTTTGAAATGTTCATTTGAAAAGCAGGAGAGATAAGATTCAAGGATGCTTGCTCTTAGAGAAGGATTATTTATTAAGGGAAAGACTTGTCCTTTGAAAATTATTATCATAATTATCACTAAGAACCCAATTCTATATTTCTTATTAAGGCAAAATCCCTATTGAGGCAAACACAAGAAGGATGTTGATTGCAGTGGGATATCTGTCTGAATAGGCCTAAGTAATCAGCTTTGAAATGTCACTCAAAGGAATCATCAGGGCAGAGGCTATTCCCTAGCAGGTCACAAAGCTCTTGGTTTGGGGGGCTGGGGTTCATTTTTGGTTTTGGGAATGCCAAGGGTTTGATATCATCCTTGCATAGATAATTATTCCAGATAACTCCAGAAGTAATATTTAGGACTTGAGGAAAAATTATATTAGAACCAAAAAAATGGCATAGAAATCCAAAGAAACATATCAACTCATTGAATGTTGAGAGTCATTGAATCATATACTGTCAGAGCTGAAGTTGTTTAGTCCCAACCCACACTGGTGTATAGTTCTACTCTAGAGTCACTTTGCCATGATTTTTTCTGTCTCATGATAGGAAAATTAGAGATGTGCAAAGATAGCCCACTTCGGTCTCCGTGTGCTGACTTCCCTATCTTCGTTTGTAGGCTTGACTCTATTCCTTGGGGCCATGCAAGTGTTTTGTGAGTAAATAACGAGAATGCAATTTAGCTGAAATCATTTGAAAACATTAAAAACCTCAAACGATAGGCACTTGACATTTTGAAAGGCTATATTCCAAAACCTTTAATATTCTTCAGACATGGAAATACTGCTATAGGTCATAATTTCTTCCCTAAACTGTATGAAATCATCAAGTAGCAAACTACAGCGACTCACCACTGAATTTTCAGATACTAAGCAGTTGACTAGCTTCACTCACCAAGAATTTTGTAGACAGTTTTACTTCTGTAACCGCCCTCAATTCATTTACTTATTTTTTCATTCATTCTGCAAATATTTATTGGAGGTCTAGTATGGTCACCAAGAATTTTGTAGACAGTTTTACTTCTGTAACTGCCCTCAATTCATTTACTTATTTTTTCATTCATTCTGCAAATATTTATTGGAGGTCTAGTATGGAGATGCCTTGGTGGCTTAGTGGCTGAGCATCTGCCTTTGGCTCAGGGCGTGATCCCAGAGTCCTGGGATCGAGTTCCATATCAGGCATAGGGAGCCTGCTTCTCCCTCTGCCTATGTCTCTGCCTCTCTCTGTGTGTCACTCATAAATAAATAAAATCTTAAAAAAAAAAAGGTCTAGTATGTGACAGGTATTGTACTAAGCTCTTTAGATAATAAAACAAATATAATCTCTGTTCTTAGGGTATTAGCAGTTTAGTAGAAGCAGCAGTCAATAGACAAGTAAACAAAAAAAATTAAATACAAACTATAATCAATGCTTTGAAGGAAACAGACAAAGTAGAGTGATATACAATAAACTGTAGGAGAAAGTTTACTCAGAACTGGTAGGCAGGGAAGACCTCACTAAGGGAGCGGCATGTGAGCTGAGAATTCAAAGAGCTGGTTACATAAAAAGCAGGAGAAAGGGTATTTCCAGTAGAGGAAAAGCATGTGTAAGGTCTCAGACACTGGAAAAAGTATGCGAGTATTTGAGGGGTTGAAAGATCAGTGTGGCTGCCGAGAAGTCAGAAACACAGAAGGGGCAGGAGGATGGGCACATTTTCTCTGGCAAGGGCCAGATCATGTGGGGTCCTTATGGACCATTTGCCTTCGAGCATTTGGGTTGCTATGGTGGAATGCCATAGACTAGCTGGCTTAAATAGCAAACATTTCATTTCTCACAGTTCTAGAGGGTGGGAAGTCCAATATCAAGGTGCCAGAAGATTCCGCGTTTAGTAAGAGTCATAGATGGCTGTCTTTCTGTCATGTCTTCACGTGGCAAAAGGGAATGTGGAAGCCATCTGGGGTCGCTTTTATAAGAGCACTAATCACATTCACAGGGACCCTACCCCATGACCTAATTACTTCCCAAAGGCCCCACCTCCTAATACCATCACCTTGGGGGTTAGGATTTCATCATATGAATTTGGGGGGGGAGGGTAAGGCACCAACATTCAGTCTATAACACCATTGTAAGGAGTTTAGATTTTATTCTTAGGCACTAGGAAGCCATTGAAGGGTTTTTAATAGAAAAGTAACATGTTCATAGATCAAGTCAACCTTGCAGCAACCCAGAGTAGCCATTTTGCAATAGGGTATAGAATATGACTCTCAATTCTAAGGACAGGAAGCTGATAACAATTTAGGAAGTAAAGATGTTATTGTTGTTGTTGCTGGAAAAATTGATTAGTGGAGTGCCAGTACCAGTAGTTGTCAGGGAGGCCAACAAATTGTCCCTGTGAGATGGTGGCTTACACTAGAGTGAGTGCCAGTGGTGGAAACGAACAATGGAAGAATCCAACATGCTTTTCCCACATAGAAGTGACAGAGAGGGGCACCTGGGTGGCTCAGTCAGTTAAGCAGCTGACTCTTGGTTTCCACTCAGATCATGATTCCATGGGTTGTGGGATCGACCCCCATGCTCAGCATGGAGTCTGCATGAGATGCTCTCTCTCCCCCTGCCCCTCCCCCAACTCGTGCACACTCTAGAATAAATAAAATCTTTTAAAAAAATTAAAGTAGTGACAGAGATATTGTGTGGCTATCCAGCAGCTAGAATGGGCAGATGTGCTACTAGTTGCTGAAGTGGAGGAGTCTGGGGAGGTGTCGGTGGCGGACCACATCAAGAGCGTAGTCTTGAATAGGCTTGCTGCATGGGAAATGCTGGAAACACTGGAGAGGAGGTAACTGGTATGGATCTGCAAACCAAGCTCAGAGGGCAGTTTCTGGGGTGTCAATTTGGCATTTGGGGCACAGAGATAGAACTTAGGCCATGGAAACGGAGGAGATCATCCAGAAGTGGGTGATAGGAGAAAAAGAAAAGCAAGCTCAGGACTGAATGCAAGGCCAAGGGTTAAAGGTCAAAGGGAGACAGAGGTGCCTACTAAAGAGAATGAAGAGGAATCAGCAAGGAGATGGAAAGTGCATTGAGAATATTGAGTCCGTTAGGCAGGAAGCTGAGGGAAAGAGGAGAAAGAGAAGGATGAAGTGGCTGCCATGCTACATGCTGATGAGAGACTGGTTCCAGCCTTCAACAAAACAGAAATACGTCTAATTTCGATTTGATGTTTATCATCTAAGCTATTCCGTGTGTTCTCCCTACTTGCATGTTTTTCCTTCTCACCTGCAGAAATGACAACTGACATCCAAGTCAGGGACACTGTTAAATCCCATCCTTTACAGAAAAGTCTTTCATCTTTCTTTCTTTATGAATTTTGATTCACCCTGAATTCTCTGGATAACTTCTCCAGTTCTTTCCATTTTGCTAGCGTATGCAGACTCTATAATCTTCAAAAGTCTCCACTTTCCAAGTGTAAAACTATTTTAGATGCAGTTTATCATCTTTTGAAAATTATCCATGTTCATTTAAAAACATATTAGCTCTTCACCTTCAATATAGTTGAATTGCCATGTTGGAGGAGCCCTGGAATATTAAGCTTATCGGAAAGTTAGGACAAGTTTTCCCTAGAGGATGGAGAAGTAGTTTTAAATTCAAAGTGGAAAAAAAAAAATTCCGTATCTTAAAATAGAAGCAAATTTTTTCTCTGTTTCACATTCTCTCAAGATATCCTCAATCCTTTTTAAACTCTCTATTTATTATTAAATACAAGCAATTTAGCTCCTTTGTGAGGTTATGCAAATAACTCATGCAGAATTAGCATTTAACATGCAGTTCTTATATCCACACAAATGTTTTGTATAAAGTTGTTTTAAAAAGATTCAAATCTTTATAATTAGGAAGGGAAAATATATTAATAGGAATAAAGGGATACCCTGCTAATCTCCCATATGTAAATTAGCTTATAATTTCCATCATTTACTTTAGAGGCAACAGAACAATGGAACTTTTATTCTTCAATATTGCTGTCTCCTTCTCCTGCTAGAAAGTATGTGCTTATACATGTATATCTAAAGGAAAATGACAAGGAATGTTAAATGCCTTAGTTTTGCGGGAAGGAGACGGCTGGTACACTCTGAGCCGGATTGAAGTTGATACTCTGCTTTGACAGCCTAAGGGATAAACTGCAATGCAGACCCTCTCGGGTTCTCATTTCAACTGATGGCTTCTCCTTGTCCTCTTTGCTTTAGGGGCTGGATCCACCCTTGCCCACCTGGCCCTCCATCCAATCTCTCCACCTCTTCACCAATCTTTACATGGAGAACGTTGTAGAATGTATGGGGAAGCTGTTCACTCCTATGAAGGACTTTCTTGTTGCTTTAAGTCTCTCCAGCTTGGCCTTTGGAGAAACGGATCATGCAGATAGGAGTGGACATTGGCCAACAGTATAACGCTGGTTAGATTCTTCTGTCTCACTTCCCTTCTGGAGCTTGACTTTTCTCTTTCAAGAATCTAGAGGTGTGGGCAGCCTGGATGGCTCAGCGGTTTAGCACCACCTTCAGCCCAGGGCGTGATCCTGGAGACCTGGGATCGAGTCCCACGTCGGGCTCCCTGCATGGAGCCTGCTTCTCCCTCTGCCTGTGTCTCTGCCTCTCTCTCTCTCTGACTCTCTGTCTCTCATGAATAAATAAATAAAATCTTAAAAAAAAAAAAAAAAGAATCTAGAGGTGTGATGCGAAGGCCTAGGAGTTCACTGTCATTAGATGAACTAGGATGGCAAAGGATTCAAAACCAAGTTGGGTACACAACCTTGGAAAGGATTATGTTGTTGAACCTGGAAGCAGCCAGGGGAGCTCTGGCAAGACTTTAAATACAAAACAGGTTTAAGTATGTTCCCTACAGATGCCAAGGGGTAACACTAGAAAAATGGGTGAACTGTGTAAGGGATACGTATTTCTCCCTCAGCAAACATCTAAGAAATGACCATGTGCCAAGTAAAGCTGGAGGACTGGACACAAGATGAAAATAATCATTAATTCACTGCAGGAATGTTACCATCCTGTGGAGAAATACACATGCAAGTCAACATTATAATAGGTCACGCTACACGCACCATAGAGGTAAGTCTAGTTCCCAGAGACCTGAGGAAGGCCTCCTGCCCCTGCCGGGGGTGCCAAGGAAAGCTTGGGAGCAGCCTACTTCTCCCTTCCCCGTGGCCACCACCTCATCCCAAAGGCTGTGAGCTCCTATCACCTTCCACAGCTGCCTCAGGGCCGCTCTCTCGCCTCCAGTGTGCTGCTTCCACTCTTTATCCACATGCCAGAGTCCTTTTCCAAAAATGAAACCTGATCATGTCGTTTCCTCCCTTAAGCACCTTCGATAACTGCCCATTCAGACTAAAGCCAAACCTGCAATCTCGCCAACTGGGCATGACTGGTTTCTGCTTCCACCTCTAATCTTTTCTCTCCTTGCTTCCCAGCTGACACTCCAGTCACAGTCACTAAGTTTCTAAGCCCTGGGCCTCTACACATGTGTGTGCTCTCAGGCCTGAAACTAACTGATCTGTCCTCAAAATTCACACATACAAATATCCAAAAAGACAAGTGTGCACGCACGCCCATATATACGCACACTGCCTTTCGGCCTAGTCATTCATGTTCAATCCTCTGGCCTATAGCACCCCAAGACTCAGTGCTGTCCTCCTGCGGTACACTCCTGTGTATGCCTTCTGTATGCACCTCATCGAGGAGCTCACCACACTGTATCGTGCTTGGCTGTTCATTTACTTGTGTGTGAAAGAGCAAGCACGGGGGTTCCAGCAGAGGGGAAGGGAGGGAGAGAGAATCCCAAGCAGACACCCCATTGAGCCCAGAGCCCAATGTGGAGCTCAATTTCATGACCCCTGAGACCATGACCCGACCTGAAACCAAGAGTTGGACGTTCAACTGACTGAGGCACCCAGGCGCCCCTATATTTTTTTTAATAAATGAGTAAAGAAACTTTTGAACAACGTTATCCAAAAAATGTGAGGAAGTAAGATCCCTGTCACCGTCAGCATACAAATATATGTCACTCATCTCAGCGGAGGAATCATTTCAAAACCTCTGTAAAAATTTCCAATGATGCTATGAACCTGTCTTAGATCCTTTCCAGACAGAGGCAGCAGCAGACGTCTACGGCCGTACCACCCTGAACGCGTCTGATCTTTCTAGAAAGAGGCGACATATGAGTCAATAAGCCATGGATTATTTCTTACCTGTGGGCGGCAATGATCAGACTCCTTGATTCTTTCTCGGAATCAGGCAAAATTCTAATTTCATGGTAAAACACCGAAGGTGCAGTCACAAAGCAAAATATCCCTCCCTAGCAAGAGCGGCCGAGTCTAGCAAGCTTCTTGGAGCTGGCTGCACGACTGCCAGAACACAGGGCCCCAGAGCTGAGTGTAGGAGAATTGGGCTCCTGTTTTTCCCTTTAAATCTCATAAAAGTGTGAAGACTTTAGCATCTTCATAACAGACCCACTCTCCCCCCAATCCTATTTCCTCACCCTTACTGCTTCAATAATTTCCAACTGTGAGCATCCATATTCCTTTGCTTCACGCTTTCTCCTGTTGCCAGAGCCCACTTGGCAGCCTCCCAGTCAGGCTGGGAGGGCCAGGGAGGTCATTAACTCTCCTCTTCAATCCTCAGGCAAAAACTGGCCAGAGCTGGTCTATCACCGCCCCTGAGGTGGGGTAACTTGAGGGCACGTGTCTTGTGCTGGCTCCCTGGGGTTCCAGTGAGATTTGGCTCCAGCAGCTGGAAGTGTGAGCTGGCTTGACAACACACCCTTCCTGAATCCCTGTCTCACTTCCCTCCAAGGTTTCCTAGGACCAAATCCACATCAACTCAAGGTCTTGTCTCAGGGGTTGCTTCTAGGGGAACTCAAACCAAGACAACCACCAACAAGCATATGTTCTCTATTTAGGAGCATGAATCTGTCAGAGAAGCCTAAGACAGGTGGGAACTATCATGAGGGCCTTTCCATCTTGTGAGACGTTATACTGGGAGGCGGAAGATTGAGGATGGACGCTGGTTCAGAGAGCCAGATTTATAGTTTATAGCTGTGGGCAGCTGGAGCCAAGTCCCACCACGGAAACTCTGGGACCTGGGACGGGACATGTGCCTTAAAGTTATCCCACCTGGGGGCACCTGGGTGGCTCAGTGGCTGAGCGTCTGCCTTTGGCTCAGGTTGTGATCACGGGGTCCTGGGATCGAGTCCCCACATCAGGCTCCACGAGGGAAGCCTGTTTCTCCCTCTGCCTGTGTCTCTGCCTCTCTCTGTGTCTTTCAAGAATAAATAAATAAAATCTTAAGAAATAAAAAGTTATCCCTCCTGAGGAGCAGTTATATACCAGCCCTGGTCAGTCTCTGCCTGAGGGCTCAAGAGCTAGAGGGGTGTCAATTCCCTGGCCCATCCATCCTGCCCTCTAGACCATTGTTGACACTGCTTACTCAATAGAATTGTACCCTTTCTCATATGCATCTTATAAATTTGATTAAGCCAGAATATTAAGAGTCTGAGTAGACAATGGCTCAATATTTACATCTCTATCCACAATCTCAGAGCTTACCATTTGGTAATTAAAGCCAAGAACTGCAAAGCTCTTCAAAAAATATTCCTTTCCATCCCTGAGTATGTGACAGGGAGAGCAGGGCTCTAACCTGTGGAGGTGTCCGAGTAAAAACAGAAACCCTCATCTTTTAAAATTATGGTCTTTGCGGCGCCTGGGTGGTGCAGTGGGTTAAGCGTCCAACTCCTAGTTTCGGCTTAGGTCGTGATCTCTGAGTGGTTGGGTCGGCCTCTGTGTCTGGGGGAGTCTGCTTGAGATTCACTTTCCCTCCCCCTCTGCCCCTTCCACTCGTTCTCTCTCTCTCTGAAATAAAATAAATAAATCTTAAAAAATAAATAAAAAGGGACAACTGGGTGGCTTGGTGGTTGAGCACCTGGCTTTGGCTCAGGGAGTGATCCCAGAGTACTGGGATTGAGTCCCACATTAGGCTCCCCGCAGGGAGCCTGCTTCTCCCTCTTTGTCTCTGCCTCTCTCTCTGTGTCTCTCGTAAATAAATAAATAAAATCTTTTAAAAAAATAAATTGAATAAATAAATAATAAAATAAAATTATGGTCTTCATGTTGATCTAGTCCCCCCACTGGTTTTACCCATGAAGGAACTGGCGCCCAGGGAAGTGAACTCAGGTACTCTCAGGCTAGGTTCCATTCTTTCTACCTCAGCCCACCACCACACAAGCAAGTCTGGATGAGTTCCCTGTAATTTTAATCTTATTCTCCTGGCTAATTTAGACCAGATTTCCTCTCAGACGATGAGCTCCTAATGGGTAGCCAATGCTGGTTGCAAACAAGTCTGTCGTGTCAAGAGCTCCAAGAGACTGTTTCATTTTGGAGTCTTCCTTCTACACTCAGATAACCGAGAGAGAGGCCTCGTCATGTGCTTTTGTCTAGAAAATCAAGCCTCTCAGGGTGCCTGGGTGGCTCAGTCGGTGAAGCATCTGCCTTAGGCTGAGGTCATAAAGGCGGAGTCCCAGAACCCAGCCCTATGTCAGGCTCCCTGCTGAGTGGGGAGGCTGCTTCTCCCTCTCCCGCTGCCCCTCCCCCTACGCCTTCTCTCACTGCTCACTGTCTCTCAAATAAATAAATAAAATCTTGAAAGAAAGACAGACAGACAGACAATCAAGCCTCTCAGTGTCACCTAGGGTGAGTCTAGGACTGGTGTTCTTGCCCCAGGCCCTCAGAGCAGCAGTTCCTCTGCATTCCTGTTGAGGCAAATCACACCATACTAACCTCCAGCTGCATCCGTACCCCCCCCCCCCCCCCCCCCCAGAGAGGTACTATTTAGACTGGACTTCCCTCGGGAATGCAATAACTATTGTTAAGTCTGTGTGATTCAGCCTCTTGTCAGTCATGGATGTCCAGAGTCCTCCTTCAGAAGATAAGATTCGATAGTCCATTTCAAAGCCTTACTTGAAGCTCCCTGGGCCACCAGCAGACCCCTTTTTTGTGGGTCCTGGCAAAGAACTCAGGTTATCTCGATTAGCAGGAAATGTGTAAAAACAGATAATAAAGGCAGCAAGTATTTCAGGGAACTAGGGACAGGTTTACAAGCAAGCCTCATGGACATGGTTTTGATTCTGGTGATTTGTAATTACCACGACTTAACTTCTCTCCCCTGATGATTCCGAAGAATGTCTCTCTCATGCCCAGTTTCCACTTTATGACTCTGGCATTATTAGAGCTTCTGCTCGCTCACAACCTTTCCTGCTACGCGGCCTCTGCAAACAGCCTTCCCAGTGTATCCTTCACCTTCAACTCCGCTGATCGCTGGGCTGTGTTGTTGTTCACTTTCAAATTTCTGAGAGAAAAATCTCATTGCCCTGCCTAATGAACATTATCCCTTTCTGAGCAAAGCTGTTATGTCAAACCACCTACGAAACCTCTGGATAGTCTATATATTTGCTGGGGTTTTCATCACTTGCTCTAGGAGCTGGTATGTTATAGGCAATGTTATATAAACGCATAAGGGACCATCTAGACCTGCCTTCCTTGACCAGGGGCTGTAGATGGGGGCTTCCTAAGAGAGTCATAAACTTTGGCCTGTCAAGTCCATAACCCAGAGAGGAGTATGAAGATGGCAATGATGCTGTCCCTCCCCTTAGGGCACCTCACGTTCCTGCACTAGTGGAATGGTCTCATGGCTTCCAGGGAAGAAAAAACTGTGTTGCTCGTCCCAACCACTGCCTCAAAAAGATTTCAGATCCCTGTTGAAAGAGACTTTGGTAGCCTATCAGGGGGTGGGGGAGGGCACGTTCAGATTCCTTTGTGGCCAGCTTTATCCTATACAGTAACTAGGGCAACAAAGAAAAATAAACCCTAGTCCTCCTTGAATCAAAACTTGAATGCATTTTGGCACATGATTCAGATTCAAAAAAAGTGATTATTGGCTAAAAATCCTACCTCATGATAATTTGGCTATTTAAAAGGATGCATTTGTGTTGGCTACTTTATGGACAAAGGTGCTCCCGAGTTATGGATGATTCATCCCTCACTATACAAAGCATTTGGCATTACTAAATGAAGTTTAAATTGGAGAGACACTATACATTACGCATGGAAAAAATTTGCATTTTAACATCTCCAGAATGCTATTAAATATCTCAGAAAGATCCATAAAGAAAAGTGTGTCCTAGAGCTTGAAATAGAATGTGATTGGAAAAAGTAGAAATAGAGTTCCTATTTTTCAAAAAGGAGCCATATCATCCCATAAATCTTTGAAAAGAAGTTTTCTTGGGCTCTGCTCTAAGCATTCAAATGCTTCCCAGGAGCACCTTGACCTTAAATTAACATTTATAGAGTTTAGCTGACATCAAGCTTTGCAGTTTAATGGAAGGTTTAAAGTTGAAGAAGGTAAGTAGTCTAAATTGGTATTGTATATTAAGTTCTGAATAAGGATGCATTTCCACAACTACCACCATTTTCATTTATTTGCCCCTCTAGAACAATAATAACAATTGGCAAAATATATGAAATGCATTTTCTTTCATGAATAATGCATTTTTATATGTTAACCTCATGGAAACAGGAGCAGTTCAACAGTAGCAGCAGCATTTTAATGCTGTCTTAAGAAAGGGCACGTGTGACGATATCTGTACCATCTGACCTTGGCAACGTTGTTTTCTGTAGGATCTGTGGTATAAATACAGGTTGTAAGAAATATCAACCAACTGTTAAAATAATGAAGAGGCATCTTCAAAAATAAAGAAAAGAATATATGGTATAACCTATAGATTCCATTACAGATCAAATGAAAATGAGATACATTCCATTCTGTTCAAACCAGGAGTACATTCTAAGTGGTATATGAATGTCTAGAGAGTAATAGATAAAGCATGAAGATGGTGTTTTAATACTGCTAATGAGCTGCCCCTTGGTTGTATTGCAGATAAAAACTGGTTTCCATATATATTTCTGCACTGCGTAAAACCCAATTCTTGGCATTAGCACAGAAAGGAAACCCATTTCTCCAAGCGTTTAGTCCACCAGAACAGCAGTGATTTGGTCTTTAGAAAAGATGCTTTTGAAAAAGCAGGTGAGGGGGAAAGCTAGTACTGCCCTTAGACCCCGGACCAAGGGGATCTCAGGTCCTCTGGCCTCTTTCTCCCCTGTGTTTTGGAGCATCTTCCTTAGAATGTTCTAAGTCCTCCTCTGGTGGCTGGAACCAGCTAGAGTGGTGGTGCAGTGCCATCCCAGCAGGCTGCCTTGACCCAGACCATCCTGTGTGGTCCCTGGGCTCCATTGTTCCTCTTTGGGGTGCTCCGCAATCCTGCCCCCCCACCACCAAAGGCATGGGGGTTATCTAGATGCTCTGAGGAGATTCCACACACACATCGGTGGTGTTGTCCTGGGTCTCTGTGGTCACCTGCCCATTCCTGGAGTGTAGCTTGGTGAGCAAATCATTCTTACCCAAGGCTCAGTATTTCTTTTAAAGGAATGTATGGACCATCAGAGTAGCGCCAACACACTGATTTCGGGTAACTCAAATTGTTTATATAGACAGTTGCTTTTTGAAACAAAATATTTGCCCCCTCCACCGGCAAAGTAGGGGTGGCCCTGTGGGTTGTTTGATAACCAATAGAGATTACAATCTGAACCAGACTAAAAGAAGACAAGAAAGTTTCCCTTTCTTCAAAGTTAAGGACGTTATCAGTTAACACAAGAGCTTAGTAGTGAAATGTCTTGGGAAATGAGATGGTTTACAAAATTAGGAAAATATAAACCAGGACCCCCTGACAGGACCTTCCTTATTAAAACATTGATTGTAGCATATAGGGCCAAATCTCTTTTGCAGAAGACCTCCTTGCTTAAACTCCATTGGGAGACCTTTGGCCCTGCCAGATTGCCCTTGGACACTGCCCCATATCCTCTTGATCTTGCTTCCTACTGTAGCCACGGCTACTGTGAACAGATGTGCACAAGCTCTGACCCATTTTATGCTGACAATATCAATTCTCTCACCTGCCTTGGGCTCCCTGTGCTCTGGTTGGTACTCCTCAGGTGTGGGAGGGAGTTAACTCTCCACGGGCAATCCCCAACCGAAGAAGATCCAAGGGAGATTGGAGAGCCAATGGGTAAGTGCTTCTTGCTGAATGGCTTCTTGTGAGTGGCCACTCAGGGGGTACCAGCAGGGTAGACCTCCAGTTGCCCACAGTGGTGACCAACTCAGTTATGCACACTTGATTTGTCTTTTTCTCCACCTTCCTGGTTTGACTCTAACCTGGTTCTTCACTCCTGGTCCCTGGCATCACTTTCCAAAATAAACTACCTACAAAAAGCCTAAGTCTCAGGCTTTATTCTCCTGGGAGGAACTTGGACTAAGAAAACAGAATAATATCCCAGGTCACTCTAATTACTTCCCTTACTTCCACATGGCCTCACTGCCGTGGATTATCTCTCATTATGCGTGTCTAAGTGCAGTATAATGAGCCCTCCACATGGGCATACATTTACACATTTTACCACACTAATGTCAAGACACATGATTATCCCATCACATTCTGCTGGAGAGTGCTGATTAATAAAGCAAGACCCATATCTTATGTTTCCTGGGTACTCCTAGTAGCATCCAAGATGTTGTTCTTCGTTCACTGGAGAGTGAAGATGGTGTCGGACCACCAGTAACCTGCAGAAAGTGGCCATATAAATAGTTCTATCAACTGCAGACCTCAGGGTGGTCAAGCGAATTGAAGGCAAGGAAAACCTTCTTCTCTCACACGAATCTCATGAACGAGAAGGTATTATATTTTATAAGATGTCTAACTGGCTTTATAAAGATACAATCATTTATGTATCTCCTACCTACTTACCAAATGTCATGGAAATTGGCATAAAATCACTAACTGCTGTGTTTATTTAGAATAAAATGATTGTCAGACTAGTCAGAAAAATCTCAACATTTCTAGGATTCTGTGTTTTGGAGAAAACATTCACAGTTATGTCACCATATAATTTAGATGACTGAGACCAGGCTGCCAAACTATTCAAGTTTCTTTAAGACTTAAGAACAGCCAGGATATATAGGAAAATGCAGAAGTATCGTTAAGACTAAACGGGCAAGCCAGACATGGAATAACCTAAGTTATACACAGTCACATATCCATACTCACACATGATCAATTAGGCCTGCAGCATTTGCATGCAGCAATTTTCCATAGTCCCAAAGGGAAAATGGGATGATTAAAGTGTTTCTCTTGGACAGGCATCATTGCTCTTTAAAGAGGAGAAAACTCTAGTTAACATCTGGTTGAGATACATTATTGAAATACATTCCAGACCTTGCTTCTTTTGGTTGAACAGCTGGAATTTTTTTTTTTAATCATCTTGATCCACCTAATCTTCAACTTCTTAAAGTGGGGGAAAAGCAAAGCATGAATGGCAATAAATAAATAAATAAATAAATATCCCTATTATGAGCACTGGTTCTGTTCCAAGCATGCTATGTCATGTTTTACATATGTTCTTTCTAATAGGGTCACTGAGAAATGCACAACTGATAAGCTGTATGCAAAGAGGTGTAATTAGCACTCTTGCATGCGTTTTGTTGCTGTATCTTATTTGTCATAATACCCTGTATGTAGGTTCCAGTCCCAAATAGGTATTTTAAGCAGAGGGGATTGCATACAGGGAATTATTTACACAAGAGTTTGAAGGCTGAAGGAAATCCTGAAGCAGCCCCGATTTTAGTAACTTCTGGGAGCAGCTACCCCCATCCCGGGCCTGGGAGAGCAAAGGAGAAGAGGTCATTAGAACCTCGGAATTCATGGGAGGTCTCCATGTCACCCACAGCTGGTGTCAGTCCCCTGAGGGGAGATGACATGTCCGGTGCTGGGAGTGCCAAAGGAGTCCAGAGGCTCTTGGAGCAGTGGTGTCCAGAAACCGGGCAACAGGACAGAAACACCCTCCCTTCCTTCTGCCTTCCAGTCTCCTGTCTCTGTTTCTGCTGAAGAACACAAGGTAGACATCAGGGGGGCCTGAGAAATGTAGTTGGTCACAGAGCAGATCCTAGAACACTGGCTTTGGAGCTGAAAGAAAACAGATCATCAATCCATAGCTCTGCAATAATTTTTTTTAAAGATTTTATTTATTTATTCGTGAGAGACACAGAGTGAGATTGAGGCAGAGACACAGGCAGAGGGAGAAGCAGGTTCCATGCAGGGAGCCCCATGTGGGACTCGATCCCAGGCCTCCAAGATCAGGCCCTGGGCCAGAGGCGGCATTAAACCGCTGAGCCACCCGGGCTGCCCTCTGCAATAATTATTAACTAATATGTTACCTTTATGTTTATTTTTTTGTACAGAACAGGCAAATTTTACCTTAAGATCTTTAAAACCTTTCATAGTTGTTTTATACTTTCGTGATTGCGAGGAGTACAGAGTAAGTTTGGAGTCTCTCATTTGTAAGACTCCTAAAATACCGTGAGGTGAAAATACTATATTGATGTTTTATTAATTCATATACTTACACATTTACACGTTTCTAAGCATTTTGTTTTGGTTTTGTTTTGTTTGTTTACATTTGACATCATGAATCAACTGACAGGTATAAGAACATTTTAGAGAACTAGGTGAGTTCCCACTGGCTTCAGATCTAGGGTGCTGGGACTGGGACCCCCCGGGTGGCTCAGCGGTTGCGAGCATCTGCCTTTGGCCCAGGGCACAATCCTGGAGGCCTGGGATCGAGTCCCACGTCAGGCTCCCTGCATGGAGCCTGCTTCTCCCTCTGCCTGTGTCTCTGCCTCTCCCACTCTGTGTCTCTCATGAATAAATAAATAAAATCTTAAAAAAAAAAATCTAGGGTGCTACAAATTTTAAGGGTAAGTTAAGCTTTTCCAAATTTCACACCAGAGAATGTGGTTCAAGGTTTACTCTCATTATACATAGTTGAAGCTGACTTTCTATAGAACCACAATGGGCTTGTATCCTTAATTGGCTCTAAATTGGTAACAGTTAGCAACTCTTCCTAACCTTTTCTATTTGTCACCCAACGGGCTTCTCCCCAAAGACTCCTAGAATATTAATTTTCTTATAGTGTACCTTTATACACAAAGAGGAAGTATTTATTGTGACTAAGTCAATGCCCAGGGTTAGAAGTAGAAATGCTTGCTTTCTGCTGGGGTGGAGATGACGAATAGAAAAAAACTTGAAAGTCAGGAAACTTTAGTTCAAATTCAGTTATGATGTCTACTATCTGTGATATAATAATCTATGTATAGTATCCTATATTTATAGCATGGTTTCTCGACCTTGGCACTACTGACATTTTGGGCCAGATAATTCTTTGCTGTGAGGAGCTGTCCTGTGTGTTGTGTGATGGTTAGTGCGATCCCTGCCACCTCCCCACTAGATGCCAGAAGACCACTTAGATCTGTGACAACCCAAAATGTTTCCAGGCCCTGCTAAGTGTCCGGTTGAGAACCACTGTTCTAAAATGTTTCCTTGGCTAATTATAATTACTTCACATGGCGGTTGTAAGGTAAGAGGAGACATCCTTATATATATCAGTGGTCTTAGCGTGTACCCAAATTAGCAGACTGATGCCTAATTGGTAAAATGGTGTGGGAGGTGGGGGTGGAGGTGAGGTAACTTCTCAGAGAAGTTAAAATGTTTTCTTGGCTATGTGGCCTTGCTGCTGAAAATGTGGTCAACATCACTTAGGATCTTCAATCCTTTATTTAAAGTCTGGAATATCATTTGCTTCGACGTGGATGGAACTGGAGGGTATTATGCTGAGTGAAATAAGTCAATCGGAGAAGGACAAACATTACATGGTCTCATTCATTTGGGGAATATAAAAAATAGTGAAAGGGAATAAAGGGGAAAGGAGAAAAAATGAGTGGGAAATATCAGGGAGGGAGACAGAACATGAGAGACTCCTAAGTCTGGGAAACGAAGTAGGGGTGGTGGAAGGGGAGGTGGGCGGGGGGGTGGGGGTGACTGGGTGACGGGCACTGAGGGGGGCACTTGATGGGATGAGCACTGGGTGTTATTCTATATGTTGGCAAATTGAACAGCAATAAAAAATAAATTTATAAATAAATAAATAAAGTCTGGATATCTTGTTTATCGTGGATTTTTTGGGTATCCATTTGCATTTTTTTTTCAAAATAGCGCATTAAATATGTTCAACATTGCGTTAATTAAATATCTCTATAAATATTTATTCTATTAATAATTAATGGTAATAAACATTGATTTTAATATATTAAAACAATTTGATTATAAATAAAAAGTACATCCCAAACATTGCATTAGGTATTATTCACATTGCATTAGAATATTATTTATCCTGATTGCTAAGTGTTTTGTAGCCCCCTTAAATTTTGAGCCTAGTCCCTGCTGATAAATGCAGGCCCAGGGCAGCCTGACTACAGCAGAATTTGCATTTTAACGAGGTGCCCCCCCCCCCCCCAGGGGATTCGGATGCCTGAAACTTGGAGGTGCTGCGGTGGTTGCTCCAAGACGCCCCGAGTGGAGGGTGGGCGTGCAGGGCTGGGCCTGCAAAGCCCGGGAGGACAGCAGGGGGCACATTCAGTCTGTGGGTGGGCTCGTGGGGCGGGGAGCTGTTTTCACGGAGGAGGGGTGGGAGAGACACCTGCTGCTTGGATCCTCGCTGAGAAAGGGTGACGCCTAGTGGGACGGAGAGGCACCCCCCATCCCCACCCCCACCCCCCACCCCCCACCCCCGTCCCGGGGCAGGAGCGCGGCCTCCCAGCGCACGGGGATGCTCGGACCCGGGGAGCGCGCCCGCTCGGGGAGGGCTCTGGCGCCCTCTAGCGGATCCGGGGGCGCGGCGCGCGGGACACCCGCCCCGGGCGGAGCGCGAGCCGAGCGCGGGGTGCAGGTGCCCCAGGGGGACCCGCGCTGGAGGGGGGGCGGCCCGCTGGGTGCTGGGGAGCCCGGAGCCCGTGAAGCTGTCGGGCATCCAGATGACTGCAGGAGCAGCCCCACGCTGGGGAGAGGGGAGGGAACTTAGCTTGCAAAGATGCATTCATGAGGTTTACTAGGATTTGAAATTTTGAGGGGCTCTGCAGTCCTAAGCACCTGGGGAGTAAGCGGTGGTGAATGCATGTGGCTACACTTCCACAAATGTTAACATGAATGCATGCATCCTGAGTTCGAACACTTGACTCCCCCCCCACCCCACCCCCACCCCCACCCCCCCACCCGCACCCCGTCAACTCTTCTCTACCAGGAGCACGTTACAGACCCAGGAATAAGGGACCGCCTGGTATACACCTAGAGCCGTAGTTTGTTGTTGTTGTTTTTTTAAGAGTTTTAAAATTTATTTACTTGGCTGAGATACAGAGGGTGCAAGGCAGCACAAGCAGGGGGAGCCGCAGAGGGAGGGGGAGAAGCAGGCTCTCCGCTGAGCAAGGAGTTTGATGCGGGACTCGATCCCAGGACCCTGGGATCACGACCTGAGCTGAAGGCTCAGATGCTGAGTTGAGGGCTCAGATGCTGACCTGAGCTGAAGGCTCAGGTGCTGAGCTGAGGGCTCAGATGCTCAACTGACTGATCCACCCAGGTGCCCCGAGCCGTGGTTCTTATACTTGTGAAACCGTTATTTCGAAGAATAGGCAAACTTTTGTGTATGCCCAAGCTGCATGGAGCCTTGACACACCTCACACGTGTGTGTACTAGCCCGTTAAGGAGTATGTGGAGTTGCTCTGGTGCTTAATAAAACACAGATTCATTGAAATTTTTATTAAGTTCGCTTCATGTCATTCTGCATTTTCTCCTTTAAGGTGTATCAAATGGATAATTAACACTACATGGTGTGTGTGTGTGTGTGTGTGTGTGTGTGTGTGCATGCACGCATGCGAGTGAAATGATTTTTTTTAAAGATCATCTTTTATAGTTAAAATAATTCACTTTCTTGTAGTTTACTTCTCATCTGCCAAGTGAAAATGGCACAGATCCAACCCGAGGACAAGAGTCTGGGGCACGAAATTTTGATCCCTGCCTCCAACGCTGTGCACTTATTAAGCATGTGGGCCAAACTTTAATTTCTTAGACTGACATATATTCAAAGTAGATTATGTGTGTATGGTATGTATTTATTTTTTTAAGGGAATCTTCCGCTTAGAAAGTTGAAAATCCTACACTGTGGACTACACCTTCATAATGACGTTTAGCAGATGAGGACGCTAAGAAATCAGAGTTTTTGCCCAGATGCTCAAAAAATACACAGTGTTAAAAGCGGTTAGCACAATTTTGTGCTCCAGACGCTCCTGTCCCCGGGCTCAATCCTCTCTGCTGCTCTCACTCAGCGGACGAAAAGTAAACTATAAGAAAGCAAACTATTCTAACTATGAAAGGTGACCTGAAGAAAAATCATTTCAAGACCAAGTTGGTTGCAGCAAAATTCATTAGCCTCCTCCAGGATGAAAGCTGGTGTCTGGGTGACATTCCAAGGTTACTAATGCTTGTCAGCCCCACAACTTGCAGACTGTACATGATGGGGAATCTTTGGGGTTTGGCATCAAAGGAGAAAGGATGTAAAAATGGCCCTGATGGATGTTCTGAGGTTGTTTGATCTAAATCCAGAGAAAATAGCAGCTATCACAGCTGATGGAGTACCCGCTATGACTGGGAAGATGAATAGTGGGGAGAGAAAAAAAATTAAAGTCAGAAAAGCTTGTGCCAGACATTTTATCATATCTTTTTATTTTATTTTTTACAAACCAAGCTTGACAACTTGGAAATCCCTTTGTGCAGTTTATAAAATAATGAATTCTGAATGAGGGCCTGGATTCACCAACAGACCAAGCAATTCCGTAAACAATTTCTGTTCCCCAATATGGCTCGCTGTCATTGCATTTTCAAGTCAGATCACTTCCATGGGGTGGCACAGTAATACATATGATGCATATCTTTGAAGCCTTAGCTATCAGACATGGTAGGATGCCAGTTACTCGATGTCCCAATGACAAGAAAGGTACCCTGCGTTGTATTTCCACTTCTGATTTACACTCAGAGAAGAGTCAACTGAAAGACAAAAGTGCTACCGGATAATTTGTATTCCTGTATCATTTCTCCTGTGTTCAGCAGCGTTTAGTCTCTGATTTCATTACCATGGCTGTTTCTTACTTTCAAGCTCCCTTTAAATACAAACAAACACGAACGGGCCCACGTACACACACACACACACACACACACACACACACACACGCAGACACACACACACACTCTTCTTCAAAGTTGCAATTAATCATATGCCTTCCAAGTGTTCCCTTGTGCTGATGCCCGTCCTTCCATCAGCTTCCAAGCTCCCAGAGAACAAGTGCTGAGTACGTTATGCCCTTTGTGTTCTCCCCACACAGTGAGTGCTCAATAAATACTATTGACTGACTGACACATCTCCCTCTTTTTCTCTTTGTCTCTGACACCTCTGCTTTCTTTCAGAAATAGTATTTTTTTAAGTGGCAATATTTTCCCACTCCGCACTTATAAAAAGCTCTTCTCGGCCTCTAACTTTCTCTTTATGTAAGATTCTCCACAATAGACAAACTACAGGTTGGAGGAAGACCGAGAATCTACAGCACCTTCACAATAAATCTGTTTTTTAATTGGAGTCTGACAAGCATCTCACAGAATGGAAGCTTGCTCCCCAAGAACAATGCCAGTGTGACCATCTCTGCTGAAGTGGCCATTAAAAAAATCATCATACCACCTGCCTGTCCTACCCACTCTGACTACTCCTGAATTCAAGGCAGGTGTTAACGGCCAGCCCCAGCTTTATGTTTCTCGTGCGATACAATGGGTCAGAGACTCTGTCTATATTCAGGATCTCTGTTGTTCTCTCACAGAACTCAAATAGCAGTGTGTTCTCCTTTTTGAAGCAGGCGCCTAAACCACAATTATTTTTTTAACCTCACCTTAGGAAAAGTCTTGGTAGTTCAGTGATATCCAGAAATATGGACTTTTCGGGAGACATGAAAGTGTACCCTCCATCAACCTGAGCATTGTTTGATCTCACAGAGGCAAGGTGATAATGGGCCTTTATTACTGTTTGCTTTCTCTATTACAGCCATTATGGATTGTACAGTTGCGGTGGATGATCGTTACAGGGAGATTGCTCCCATGTCACATCCCCTCATTTGTGTCAGCCTCCCGGAGAAGGGGCAGGGGGGAAAAATCTCGACCCAACGTGGCAACTGTTCTTCACGCCCTGTCTCTCCACTCGCAGCGATTAGAGTACAAAGCAACCTTCTCTTTGATGCCTTTTCATATCCCGTTTCTTTTCTTCTGATACCAGTTGAAAGCCTCTTGGAAACCAAGAATGTTCCGGAAAAGAGGAGGCTGTAAATAAATGCCATCCAGATTTGCATAAAACACCGTTGTTTATGGCCATGTCTTACTTTGTGCACCTGCTGACGGGCTACCTGCCTTGTCGTTGCCGTTGACACAGTATCTGTAACACCCAAAGCAGCGCAACCACTGCAGTTCCCTGACCGATTTTTAGGCTCTGTTTCTCCATCGGAAAAGGCAAAAAAGAAAGAAAGAAAGAAAGAAAGAAAGAAAGAAAGAAAGAAAGAAAGAAAAAGAAAAAGAAAAAGAAAAAGAAAAAGAAAAAGAAAAAGAAAAAGAAAAAGAAAAAGAAAAAGAAAAAGAAAAAGAAAAAAAGAAAAGGCACCAACTGGGATCTCTGGGTGGCTCAGCGGTTTAGCGCCTGCTTTCGGCCCAGGGCATGATTCTGGAGACCTGGGATCGAGTCCCCCATGTCAGGCTCCCTGCGTGGAGCCTGCTTCTCTCTCTTTCTCTCTCTGTCTCTCATGAATAAATAAATTTAAAAGAAAAGAAAAGAAAAGAAAAGAAAAAAAAAGAAAAGAAAAGAAAAGGCACCAACTGAGTGTCTTAGTTTGGGTTTCCCCAGAAGAAGACCCTGGGGCAAGGCTTCTAACACAGACTATGTATTCAGGAGGTGACCTCAGGAAACCAGTGGGGATGGTGCTATAGTCCCATGCTTGGAAGCAGAGTAGCTTGTGGAAAAATGTAGTTCAAAGAAAGGTAGTAAGGGCAAAAGGTGCCTGTGGCCCCCGGCCTATGGCCCGGGTCTCCTTCCCAGGTGGAGAAGGCGCTGGTGGCGGGTGGATCATCCCTGCCTGGACCCGGCTTCCTCAGGAGCAGCATCCCAGGCTGTGGTTTCTCCAGGGGAGCCAGGGCAGGCACAGCCGAAGGGGGTCAGGAGACAGTCTCAACACTTGTCTTCTCACTTTTGAAGCAAAGAGAGGATGAACTGAGGCCAGAACAACCACTGGGCTCTTACATTGCTCCCCCAAAATATCCTTAGACTGTTGTAGGGCCAGGAGACACTAATAAAAAGTGGTGCCTTTATATAGCACATTTGCCAGGCTCTGACCTGTAGGGAAGCTACATTTCCCCGAGGAAAGCTAAAGCACAGAGATTAAGTAACCTGCCCAATACCGCACAGCTGGTTGGCAGCAGGGCCAGGATCTGAGGTCCAGCCGCCTTTCTCCAGAGTCTATTCCTGAGACCCCTGCTCACACTGTCACGGGCACACAACATCTATTTATGTTTGTGTTTGTCCTCCTTTCTTGTCTTTGTCCCAGCATCAAGGAAGAAATAAATGGAGGGACAGTGCTTTGGGTAGGATTGCAGAGTTTCTTCTGCGGAGATCCTTGGATTTAGGTTTTAGGCCTGGTGCCATCAGTGCACACTCTCTTACATGGTCTTTGTTATTAATTTCTATGAGTAGGGATCCCTGGGTGGCTCAAAGGTTTAGCGCCTGCCTTGGGCCCAGGGTGTGATCCTGGAGTCCCGGGATCGAGTCCCGCGTCGGGCTCTCTGCATGGGGCCTGCTTCTCCCTCTGCCTGTGTCTCTGCATCTCTCTCTCTCTCTGTCTCTCATGAATAAATACATAAAATCTTTATTTAAAAAATTTCTATGAGTAAACCATGATTTACCAGAGGAGGCAGACCCAGAATAGGATTCTTAGCATACAGCAGGGGGCCTCACGCTTGGGATTATAACCTCAGCCCTGATCCCTCTCCTACCTCTTGTGTTAATTCCCATCCCCCACATCAACATACCTGTTTTCCCCACCCGAGGTAGCCGAGTAAGGCAGCTGAAACCATTCCTCTTTCCAAGGCAATGACTATAATACTTAAGGGAAATCCAGCCATCATCACCCTTTGATATTTCTGTTGGGAAAATATGCTGGGCGAGGTAATTATTCAGGTAATATTTCCCTCCCAGGAGGGCAGGCCATTATTTTGACAGCTTGTGTCACTGTTACAAGATAAAGTTTACACTGTCAATTAATGGGAATACACCAGGTAATAGTCAGGAGTTCTCGGGGGATACTCTGGAAGCCATTTCCAAATGTCCTTTATGGAAGCATATGGTCATATCCTCCACTTCATCACCGGGTCAATCAGCAGTTGCTCTTTAATATGGGATGTTCTTCATGCACCAGTGCAATTTCCAAGCTCCATCACATTTGTTTTTTCCCCCATGGTGCTTGAAAGTTGCTTAAGCCGCTGATTATTGCCTTGCCACGAGCTCTGATCGCTCTTCTGGATAGTAGGCATTCCGATGTCATCTTTAATTTGCGATATTAATATTGAACCCCATCACCGTTCAGTGGTTTTAGTGAAGTATTTACATATAGACTAGCAAAGTGTTTGAGCAGTGCATCGAAAACTGTCCGTTCCTAATTGGAACCGTAAAGTCTACCACAGCATCTGCATGACATGGATATGATTTCTGGTTATAAAGCGGCCTTGGAGGTTTGCTTTCAAAAACAAGCAAGACGTGTCTTCGCAGCTCTGCATTTCCTCACCCTTTCAGACCGTTAACGATTGGGGGTGACAGGGCTCCAAGAGCTGTTTTTTACAACCTCACGCGCTTTTAAGAAAGATTAACTATCTCGAAGAGTTTTTACTGGGAATCACATCGAAAATTAATGAACTAATTAGTTAAGAAATGTATTACTTTATTGGGGAAAGGGAAACCTGGCACCATAATGACAGTATGAAATGCACGAAATGTCCTTTTAGTTTATGACATTAGAGGAAGGTGGACTTGTTAAGGAGCATTTGGACCGCTGTTATTAATGATCTGATTTCAAGATCACCTCCTCCAGTGAAAAGGATGGATATCCGCCGGTATTTGAGAGATTCCAATGGAAGAAAGAAAGAAAAAGAGAAAAGAAAGGGGGAACATCTTCCTACTTGTGTTGTTAGATGACCTTGTGCCCTGGTGTGTTTAAATTGCTTACTTCCTATAACTCTATAAACTTCTGTGTTTTCATTTGCCGGATTAGATTGAAGTGTCAACTATATTTGATGAATGGCATTGGTAATATATGTTCATGTTCGTCTTTGCTCTTTCTGCTTTTATTTATATAGAGTCAGTATAATTTATTTCTCCTGAAAAAGCTTTCAGCAAAAAAAGATTTTTTAAAGTACAAATACTTTTTAACAGGGCTTCGGGGTTCGTGATGATCAAATCACTCATCTTTCCTTCTTCTTTCTAGCTTTTTTTTTTTTTTTTTTTGGTCCGCTTACTTTTCTTTTAAATCTAGCAACTGAAAAAGACCATAGGAAGGCAAGCTCAGTGGTGGCACCTAAGCACTTAAGTGGTTGCACAAAACGTTACTACGGTAGACCAGCCCTGAGCTCCGTCTGTGTGTTATATTAGCGTAATGATATCAAGAATTGTGCAATTATCTGGATAATTTAATTTAAAAATACCAGTCTGCAGCCTTCCCTGTTCAACCACTTTATTCTCTCCCATAGCAGGCTGAGCATAAGATTGCAGATGCATTGCAATTCTCGCTGACTACGAGGAGTCTGGTCTTTCCTCAGGAGGTGTTGGGAAGGAATCCCAGATCATCTCGAGGTTAACACGGAGTGTGCTGTTAATTGCATCATCAGCTACTCACACTGGATTTTGATTTAGATCAAAATGTCACGTTTAGGCTAAGAGGCATGCCTATCTCTGTCAAAGCTCTCTGGGGGTTAATAGAATAAAAGGGAGGTGAGGAGAGGGAGGAAATAGAGGGAAATCACAAAGTCAGCCTCGTCAGAGTCTTTGAAACTACCTACCACAGTAGCAGCTAGGAAATGGGAGGGATGGAAAAACTGGGGAAAATATGATAAGCACAGAGCTGGATTTAGGGAGTCATTGGTTACTCCCCTCTCTCCCTCACTTCCTCCCCTCCATCCTTCCTTCCTTGTTTGCTTCCTTCCTTCCTTCCCTCCTTCCCTCCCACCTACCTTCCTTTCTTTCCAAAAAAGATTCTTTCCTGGGGCACCTGGGTGGCTCAGTGGTTGAGCATCTGCCTTTGGCTTGGGTCGTGATCTCCAGGTCCTGGGATCAAGTCCCTCATCGGGCTCCCCACAGGAAGCCTGCTTCTCCCTCTTCCTATGTCTCTGCCTCTCTGTGTGTCTCATGAATAGATAAATAAAATCTTAAAAAAAAAAAAAATTCTATCCTTATCCCGCACTGCATCTTTCCCTCATTTCTCTTTTCATTCTTTTGGCCATCCAAGAATTTCTCCTGCTAATTGAAATCCAGGGTCTTTTTAGTGTTTACTGAAAGGCTATTGAAACAAATGAGAGATGTGATAAAATGCTCAAGTCAAACCAGTTCAATCACAGAAATACTGACGTGCACATAAGTATTTCTGCCTCGCATGTCCATTTGCCTCTGATCCACAGTCGTGGTGATTGTCACGACCCACCAGCCTGGGGGCAGCACAACCTGTGTTCGCAGCTCCCGGGGCTCAGACCCTGACCTCTCTGGGACTCTGTAAAAGAAAAAGGGATAACGTGCACAGGTTTGGAAGACTCTGGACACGTTTGTTTTGACACCAGAGAGTCATATAGGCTGAACTTTAAAAAAAAATAAAGAGAACATACGAGCAAATTACAGTCCTGCATGACTGAATGCTAGATATAAGCTCATAAATTTAAAAAAAAAAAAAAGAAATAGCCAGATTTTACTTCTCATGTACATATGGATAAAGGAGGATTAATAGATTTTAATCTTTGTAGTATTGACAACACAGATGACTTTGAAAGTGAAGTCAACATCAGCCAGAACAGAAGAATGTGTTCATGTTTGTTTCTTTTTTAGTGCAAAGATTTCCAAATCGTGTGATTAATATGCTAAATAAGTTGGATCAGATTCTACTTCTGTTTATTCTCATATAGCACTCTTTACAGTCAGTTGTTATAATTCCCGTTCATTTGGAAAAATAATATGTTAACATATGGGATAACATAAAAATAAAGTTAATTTTAAATAACTAGGTATTTATGTAGCCGCACGATCATTTGAGGGGATTTAAAAATTATACATATGTGAAAATGTTTACGACTCTGGCTCTGGAGTGAACATGATCATAATACGGCCCTAAGATGTCTAACAGACATCTCAAATTTAACACAATCTAAACTGGGCATTTCACAGTTTACCTCCCTGTTACTGCTCCCATCATAGTTTCTTCTCCCATTTCCTCCATTCAGTCAGTTTTTCAGACCCAAAACTTAGTCTTCCTTACCCCTCTGATACTCTCACATCTCAGGACCACTCTTTCACCAAACCCTATTCATTCTACCTCCAAAATTCTGCCTCAAATCTGGCGGCTCCTTCCCATGTCCATCACTATCACTCACCTTCTCCTCTGAATTCTCCTGGATTAATAGTTGTCAAACTCCCCCCCACCTCCCCAGTCCCACCCTTGCTCCTACAGGGTCTCTTCTCAACAGAGCAGCCTGAGTGATTCTTTAAGAATGTAAGTCAGAGCATCATTTTCTGCTCAAGATCCTCCAATGGCTTCCTGGCCACTTCAAGTAATAGACACATCTTTACTGTGCCCTGTATGATATGGTTCCCATTACTGGTTTGACTTCCCCTCCTAAGTATGTTCTCCTTTGCTCGGTCCATTTGAGTTGCCTGGATGTTTTTGCTGTTCCCCCTCTCCCTGAAATGTCTTCTTCCAGATATTCTCATGGATTACTCCATCATCTCCTTTAGATCTTTGCTCAAAAGTCAAATATCTGAACCCTTTTTACCTTATTTACAGTTGCATACCATACCTACTGTCCCTCCCTATCTTTCACTTCTACCTATTTTTCTTCATAATACATACCCCACACACACACACAAGAAATGTTAGATTTTTGTTAGCTCGTAATACTCCATGTACATGTAAATACTAACATAATATATATTCACTGCTTTTGCACATGCTTGCACACATATACACATAATTTGTTATTTGTCCATCTTTCTTTACCAGGATGTCAACTCTGTGAGGACAGAGATTTTTGGATATCCTGCTCACTGCTGAATCCCTATGCCTGGAGCAATACCTGGCACATAGCAGAAGCTCAATAAATTATTGTCAAATGAATGACTACACGAATGAATAAACTAATCGGTGACATGGCATAGCTGATTTATTTCTTCAAGTATATCATAGGTAAGACCATACCAAGCCTCCTTTTGTTAAGCTAAATACTGTGAAGTTGCTGATGATTTGCTTTGATCTACACAAATGGCTATGATAATATTACGTGTACGTTTCCCTTCCATCTCTTGTGTTTTGCCTCTTACTGTCTTCTCATGGTTAGTGTCCTCTCTGGTTTATATTCCTCACACTTACCCATCACACCTCAGTGCCACTGTTACAATGAAGAACTGGCCTGACCAATAGATTTCATGATACTCTCTTTCAATGCTTTAGCCATAGCTCATCTGAGACCTTTCCCACATCAGCCACACATGGTAACCAAGCAGTAGAGAAATTGTGGGAGTCAGATGCATATGGAGATGAGGACCCTAACCTCTCCTATTCATCTTTCTTGTATATTTCTGGAGACTTGGGATCAGTGTCCAAATTGGCCAAAGTGCATAGCCAGCTGACTATGGTGTTAATGCATTCTTCTACCTGCCTTTGATGAACTGCTCATGTACAGCAAGTAATCCAAGCAACTGTGGTACAGTCATTTCAAGTGGAATGATTGCAAACAAGATAAGCCAAATTTAAAAAGTTAAAGGAGCAATTAGACCCTATCTAACAATAGGGTCTTGCCTTGGCCTGGTGGGAAATTAGAGAAAGATTTGGCCATGGGTAGGGGTGAGGCTGCATTGCTGAGCGGTGGGGATTATGTGGGTACATCAGTGGTCTGCATTATCCAGTTCAGAATACTTTCTAGTCAGCCTTTGGGTAGATGGGTGAGCCAGCAGAGCCTAGGCCTGGGCCTGGGCCTGGGCTTGTTTTGTCTCGCTCACAGAGACGGGTAAGGAAAGGATATAAATAGAGGGGTAAAAGGGCCACCAGGCTGGCCTGCCTTCCCTCCTTGACTCTGGAGAGGGATGCCAGTCCCTGGGCCAAACCAAGGGCCCAGTCCAGGTGTAGGTCATAAATCGTGTGCTCAGGTGTTCTCAGCTTGGGCCCTGCTGCACCGTACCCTCATAAACCATGGGCTTTGTGAACTTTGTTTCCCTACATATGACAGATATCCAAAAATATTTTCTTTTCTTTTTTTTTCATTTAAACTGCTTTATCTTTTTTTTTTTTTTTAAGATTTTATTTATTCATTCATGAGAGAGACAGAGGGAGAGGCAGAGACATAGGCAGAGGGAGAAGCAGGCTCCACGCAGGAAGCCTGATGCCGGACTCCTTCCCAGGATCCCGGTATCATAACTTAAGTCAAAGGCAGACACTCAACCACTGGGCCACCCAGGTGCCCAATGTCCTTAAATCCAATCACGCCATCCCATTTTGCCTGTCCTTGGGTAGGCACATTTAATTGGTTCCTGGGTCTTTGCTGTTCTCTGAGATGCATCATTTTCAACTCAATGCTCTCTATCAAACCACAGATTCTTAATGCTTTGACCCATGTAGGGGGAGTCCCAACAACAGCCTTTCATGGGCCGAATGTTAGTGGGAAGACAGGCTGTGCCCTGGGTAATAGAGCCTCTAGCTCTTTGAAGCAGTCCTGACTATTTCCAGGACATCGTACAGCTTCATCATTTCCTTTCTCCGAGCCAGACATCTAGGGCTTTACTATTGTGGTGTATACAACCCACAAATTTGATTTTCCATGTGGATCAGCTATGGATAAGATGAAACTGTGCCTTCAGTATGGGTTAGGCATAGCGGACATACATTCTCCTGTCTTCTTTATGCATGTATAGTATTACATTGAATAGTTTCCCATATGTTCCAGCCCCAGGAGTCCAAAATCCTCCCTGACCAGCTGTTTTGAATCACTCTGATGGGATGTGATAAAGATTAATCAAAGACTTAAGGGGGCTTCCTTACAGAATTGGCACCAGACTTCTTCCTGGAGATCCCATCATTGTGTCTGCCTTTAATGTAGTCATAAACCAATGCAACCAGTACAGTCCCTAGGGCACTGGCCCAAAAGAGCAATTCTTTCACTGGATGCTGAGATATTATGGGTCCCACTTCACTGTGGTTTGGCAGATTTATGGTACGTGGACTGAAGCTTTGGTCCCCTTTCTAAGTCTACGTCTAACTGTTGATGTTGTTAAAGAAAAAATTCATGATTAGGGACGCCTGGGTAGCTCAGCGGTTGAGCGTCTGCCTTCGGCCCAGGGCGTGATCCTGGGGTCCCGGGATTGAGTCCCATATTGGGCTCCCTGCATGGAGCCTGCTTCTCCCTCTGCCTGTGTTTCTGCCTCTCTCTCTCTCTGCGTCTTTCATAAATAAATAAAATCTTTAAAAAAAATTCATGATTAGTAAGAGGAAACATTTAGGAGTAAGGTGATTCTGGCAAAACCGACCTAACAGGATCCTTGCTGAAGGCAGGCCAGGGCAATCGGACCTCACCTGGGAGAGGGCGGAAAATGAAATTGGCTATCTGGGGGTGACAAGATATAAAGGGTGAGGGACTCTAACTAAAATGACTTAGCAGGATTCTTGCTGAGATTGGACAATGCAGAGACAAACACAGAAGTTCAAAAGCTGAGGCTTAGTTGAAAGGAAGAGCTCAGGGGAGGAGCCTGATTAGAGTTTGGGCCAAGGACAGAATCTTTGCCAATGTTTGAAGTGTATAGAGATGCTTATTATTGCTAATCAGACAGGTGAGCTTTGTTGGTAAGATACTCAAACTTTTCTTTATCTAATACATTTTTTTTTTTTTGGTAAAAATGGAAGGGACAAGGTATCGAAATTATTTCTTGGCAAATAAAAGTAGAAGGGCAAACTGACTTCACCCTTAGCTTCCTCGAAACCCTGTAGTAATTAGAGTAGAGATTGCTGGCATTTCCCCCGGAATATTATCTTCAGAGATGAAGATATTTAGTAGGAATTAAGGTTTCATAATGATGTTATTGCTAAGAGACAGCCTCATGCATCAGGCCCTGGAAATGACCTCTCTTATCAATCTGAAGAGAACTAGTTTTTGCAAGCATGGGAAACCTGGGAGAATTGGAGATTAATGCATCAGTTTTTTCAACCGGAGCAAAACACAAACTATGTGTGTCTTTTTTTTTTTTTTTTTTAAGAATAATTTATTTATTTGAGAGATAGAAAGAGAGCAGGCCTGCAAACTCAGAGGTCTGGAGCAGAGGGAGAAGGACAGAGAGAATCCCAAGCAGACTCCAGGCTCAGCGCAGAGCCCGACTCGGGGCTCAACCCCATGACCCTTAGATCATGACCTGAGCCAAAATCAAGAGTTGATTGCTCAACCGAATGCACTACCCAGACGCCCCATTCACTTTAGCAGCTTAGTGAAGAGCTTGTATGAGAGAGAGTATGGGAATAACATAGACTATTGAAAGATAATCTGACAATCATGTGAAAGATTTAGGATTCCAGATTGTGATTTTTATTTACATCTTTGGGAAAAGATGTAAAAAAGAAAAAAAAAAGTTTTACATTTCTTAGGGTTAATCCCAGTCCTAGATCTGTGACAATGACTAATGCTTCATTTGGTTTTGCTTTTAATTTTAGCTCCCCCCACCTGCCCCTTCCCGCCCCACTCTCAAAAGATAGTCTTGCTTTCCAATTAATCAAGAAAATTGAGGCCATTTAGTATGACCTTTTTAAAATTCTGACCCCCTGTTTATAAACTATCTGCATTCACCCCTGTACTCTATTCCTCCCTACCTTGTCTCAGGGGCTCAGGTGTCCCCTTCCTTTTAAGGCCAGCCCCACCACCTGTCTCTTGATGGTTACTCTCTGCCTGTTTCAGGACCTTGTTCCATCTTTCCATGCCTTTCCCAGGACTCAAAACCCATGCAGAAATTTCTATGCTAAACTCAAGATTCTGGAAGAAATATTTTCCCCATCCACTTTCGTTAGCATTTTCTCCTTCTATTATTCTATACTAGATTGATATTTAAATTCTCTTTCTTAGTCAGGGCCAAAGATACATTGAGAGTGGCTGAAATGCATACAAATGTTCACATCACATTGATAACTTCTTTTTGAAACATTTTTATAATACGCACAAATTTGGTACCTATGGAAAAAGCAATTAGAAACAACCTTTCTATATTTGAAAAGCATAACTCAGCTCAAATCCCCTATTGATTCAGGAGGCAGTTTTATCTTATTTAAACACCTGGTTTTTATAATAGGGCACATGTGCCCTTATACGCTGGTATTTTGATAATTCACACTAATTACGCTGGACTAATTTCTGTGTGAGGCATTTTTTTTAATGGACGTCTTTCCTCTTTTATGACAAAAATATGGTTGTTAATAAAATATAGCATTTAATTAAAACAATTCTGTAGGAAGAAAGTGACCTTGTTATCTCCTCTAGCATCATGTTACATCTATACCCAACAGCTTTTTTTTTTTTTAAAGATTTTATTTATTTATTCATGATAGTCACACAGAGAGAGACAGAGAGGCAGAGACACAGGCAGAGGGAGAAGCAGGCTCCATGCACTGGGAGCCCGACGTGGGATTCGATTCCGGGTCTCCAGGATCGGGCCCCGGGCCAAAAGCAAGCGCCAAACCGCTGCGCCACCCAGGGATCCCTACCCAACAGCTTTATATTGTTTTTGATCATAACCTTTTCCCCCCCCTTTCCATATTGATTGAGACATGCTGGCAATATGACCATTAATGATAAGTAATCATAATAGCAGCAAAAAGTTAATATTAATATAGTGTTTCACCAATTGCAGAGAGCATCACATTATCTCATGTGGTCCTTTCCATGGCAAGTGGCATATACTAGAGGTGTCCTTAGCTCCTTCTCACAGATGAGAAAACTGACACTTAGAAGTCTTAAGTGACAGAGCTGGAAAAGACGAAATTGGATGTAAAACCCTATCATTTGACATTTGAAATCGTAATTGACAGTAATTAAGACAAAACACTCGGCTTGATACCAATATGTATGCATACATATAAATATTTTTGAACAGGTTCTGAAGTGGTAGGTCTGGTTTTGGTGTAACTCAAATAAATAGTTAAATATACTCCTTGATTTTCACATTTGTTTCTAAATGTGATATAGGATAACATATGATTTCTTTCATCATTTTTCTTAGTGATTTTTCTTAGTGATTTTCTTCCCCTCCGGTGATTTACTTTGTGCTATTTACTTGGTTTTTCCCCAAGGACACGGTCACTGTTTGGGAAAGGCTCGAAGTTTCTCTGTTTCAGTTTCTGTTAACTGCATCTCCTCGAAACTTGTAGAAGAGACATTCCGGCCCCTGCATGGCCCTGATTGCCAGTGACTAATTATGTATTTTGCAGTCAGAATGGGACTGAGCTTTTCCAAACTGGTTTCTTCTGAGAACTCTGTTCTGAACCGCAGCACCTATTCACCTTTCCTATCTACACATTGGAACGCGAAGGCTAAAAACTCATTTATGCTTTTGACAATGTTACTGCGTTTTGCACATCATCCCTGGGCTTTCCGTCCCATGCCCTCACTGCCTCCTTGAGCGAGCTTGTATTCCATCATCTCACATTTTCATAATATTTGTGAGCAGCCCCTTTATTCAGTTCTCAGCTTTAGCTTTCTTCCTTATTGTGCCATGTCTTTGAAGTTCAGGCTGTAAACTTTGTCATCCTCTCTCTCTATTCTGTGTCTTGTGCCTCTGATACTCGTTATTCTTATCTCTGATTACTTCCCTCAGGTCCTATTCACTCACAGTGGCCCCTTTCCACTCACGGGGCACCTACTGTTAGATCACTCACAGAACCCTGGGAGAGCGAGTAATTGCTTCCTGAACACTTTCCATTTCTTTTTCCTATTTGCTCTCTTATCCTGCTGTATTGTACTCAACATGCTCTCCATTTTTTCAGATTACTTTTCTCCTTTTTCTCCGATTAACTTACCCTCATCATTAAAATTATTTGAAATAAGTCTATCATGCCATCTCTATAACCCAGACCCAACATGTAGACATCTCTAGTCTTTGCTTTGTGTTGAAGAATTGCTCGTCCTTTATTCTGATACAATTTTATTTCATATGTTAAAATTATTTTTTTTAAGATTTTATTGATTAATTCACAAGAAACACACAGAGAGGCAGAGCCATAGGCAGAGGGAGAAGCAGGCTCCCTTTGGGAAGCCTGATGCGGGACTCGATCCCAGGATCCCAGGATCACAAGTTGAGCCAAAGGAAGACGCTCAACCGCTGAGCCACCCAGGTTCCCCTTGTATGTTAAAATTATTTAAACCTAACCTGTCCAGATTTTTTTAAAACAACAGACCAAAGATAGACTGAAATTTTCCTTTGCGTTACTTTCAGAAAATGGGCTTACAAACCAAAACTCTACTGTAAATAAGATTGAGGGAGCAACTTTAAACTCCTTGAAGTACACCATATATTTGATAATTATTATATAATTTAATGAACTATGAATGAGTTATCAATTACCAACCAAAATAATCAAATTAGGATGTTTACTAGGTAACTGGTTCAAACATATACATTTTAAAAACATGTACTATTAATACTTCATTTAAAAAGAGTTTTTCCGGGATCCCTGGGTGGCGCAGCGGTTTGGCGCCTGCCTTTGGCCCAGGGCACGATTCTGGAGACCCGGGATCGATTCCCACGTCGGGCTCCCGGTGCATGGAGCCTGCTTCTCCCTCTGCCTGTGTCTCTGCCTCTCTCTCTCTCTCTGTGACTGTCATAAATAAATTTAAAAAAAAAAAAAAAAAAGAGTTTTTCCTAAGTTTGCTCTAGAGAGGGCTTGCTTTTGTTAAGAATGTTTTTCTGTGGAAGTTTTTTGTTCATAATATACTTGCCACTGGACTCATATTTTTTCTGATTCCTGATCTTATCACATATTCATTTACATCAAATTCTGACTGTCCAATGCTTCCTGTCCATATTTTTCTGAGCTATAATTTCAGTGGTTTTGAGTTTTCATTCCTTAACATTTTTGCTGTTGTTTTTTTGAAAGGCTGCTTGCTTTTTTTTTTTTTTTTTTTTTTGAGATGGAATTCATGCAACATTACATTAAGCTCTTTATTTTTTTTTTATTTTTTTTATTTATTTTATTTATTTTATTTTATTTTTTTTACATTAAGCTCTTTAAAGTGAACATTTCAGTAGCATTTAGGATGTTCACAATATTGGTAAATATCTAGTTCCAAAACCTTTTCATCATCCTGTGTCCATTAAGCAATTGCTTCTCATTCCCGGCTCCTGGCAATCAGCAGTCCACCTGTGTTTTTGTGGATTGACCCCTTCTAGATATTCCATATAAATGGAATCATATAATATTGACTTTTTGTTTCTGGCTTCTTTTACTTAGCATGTTTTCAAGGTTTGTCCACGTTATAGCATGAATCATACTTTAGTCCTTTTTATAGCTGAATAATATTCCATTGTATTTATTTATAGACAATTTGTTTATCTATTCATCCACTGATGGACATTTCAGCTGTTTCCACCTTTTGCCTATTAGGAGTGCTGTTATGAACATGCACGTACATGTATTTGTTGGAATATTTATTTCAATTTTGGGGAGTATATACCTAGGAGTGGAATTCCTATGTGATATGGTTAATACTATGTTTAACTTTTTTTTTTCTATGTTTAACTTTTTAACGGACCTGCCAAACTTTTTTGCTCTTTAACTTTTTAAGGTTCTCTTCAACATGGAAACTAAAGTTTTAGACACGGTATCCCTGAAAGTTACCATTTCTTAAATTGTATCCAGATTTTTTTTAATCAAACTTATTATTTGATTGTTTTATCTGTTCCTTTGAATGATATGAACTTCAAGAAAGGCATCCTTACATTACATACAGTTAAATAACAGAAGTTAGAATTTTCTCTGGTATGTTGGGCATTGGAAAAGGGATGTAACTAATGACTCTGGTCATTGAAAAAGAAGGCCTAACATTGCCTCGGTCACCATAAAATTCACTCAGCTGCATTGTTGGTGACAGAAAGAGTCTATAGTTTCATAGAGGATTGTAGCAAAGTCCTTATTTTCAAGTAATTTTTATTTCTATTTCACTTACCAACTTGTTTGTGTGTTTTTGATATAACTAACACACCTACTTTGGAAATAGCAGGGGAGGAATGCAAGAAAGAAAACAGGGAAGAGAAAAAGAAAGAAAAAAACCCCGAGGTCAAAAACCTAATGTTACATTAAGGAAAACATTTTTTTTAAAACAGCTTTGTCAATTATTTGTTTGAGGGCTGCAATTATCCCCATGGATTATTCATATTGCAAGCCATTTTTAATAAAAAACTTCCATGTCTATTCAATTCTCTTTATTTTTCACAATTAATATTTATGCCTTCCCTGTGGGAGTTACCTTCCTTGTTGGAAATTTAAATATCCCAATAAAAAGCCTTTAAAAAGCCTTTTTTTTCTTTAAATTAGCCATCCCCCCCCCCAAAAAAAATAAATAAATAAATTAGCCATCCCTTCTCCTAACTATTAATATGTCAAACTGGGCATTTGAAATTAGTATATAGATAAATTGTAGATGGTCCTCCATATTTGAGTATTCCACTATTGTTTCTCCATGGCAGGGAAAATGCTGATGAAATGAAGATCATTCTAGGTGAGAATATTTATTTTCATCTAACCCCTTGCAGTTTTCAGTAATGTTTTAAGGAGAATTAAATAACCCTTGAGAATTGAAATGCAAGGATGAAATTACATACTATTGTGGCCATGCTATGTCACATTTTCTTTTATTAAAAATGAATACATCGGTTTAGATTTATTTGACAGTGGTTTATGCCTTCAGAGTCCAAGCTTTAAAGGTTCGTTCTGTACAGTAATACTTCAGCAAGATGCATCTCCCTCGTCTGCAGGATCTCATTTATAAGCTAGGCTCACCTTCTGCTTCCTGCAGTAATAAACGCTCTTGCCTGCAAGATTTTAGATGAGATATTGTGTTCCCCTTCTTATCCCCTTTTCAACCCAGCACCCTGTTAGAAGGGTGTTTCTTTTTTTGAGGCCTTTAAAGAGGAAAAAACTCACTTGACTCATTTTTCCAAAGCAGCTCTTTTAATGTGTTTGGAATTGCTTTCTGAATACTGTCTCTCATGTTACTGTTGAGGCGTTTTGTTATACGTGAGATAGAAAATAGGAAAAACCACTTAGATGACTGCTTTCTCGATTAAAAAAAATATCACTTCAATTCAATAAAAAATATTTTTCTCAGGTCTTTATGTCTTTGAGGCTTGTGAGGTTTAAACAACTTATATAACAACGGGGGGGGGGGATGGAGGGAATTTATTTAAATATGCATAGAAAGCTATGTAAAACATCTGCCACCCAACCACTTTAAAACCCACTTTCACAGGAGCGATTTTTAAAATAGACGATGATATATGCTCTCAGAGCATGCTTACTTGTGTGTGCAGCGTAGAAAGTCCTTCTATTGTCCTCCCACAGACTCCTTCCCAGAAAATTATCAGACTCATTTCCCAGCTGTGGTTGGCTTAGAAGGCAAAGGAATCCCTATCAGGTCTCTGAATAGGACAGGTCCATTCTGGCTGCATCCATTTCCCTGCCATGTTTCTGGCCAGGCCATCTCTTCTCTAGCTCTCTGTGCAGCTCTCCTGCCTAAGGAAGAGGCTTTCTATGGTAATATAGGGTTCAGAGAGTTGTAGGACATTTGCAGCATACACAGAGGACGGCCAAGCAAATGTACATTCACTCCAGTGATAGTGCCAGGAGGAGGGATGCATGGCGTCTAAGAACCTGAGCACTGGACCAAGGAAGGTTTGTCATCTGACAACTGTGCCCTGGAACAGAGCCATTAGATAATTAATATCTTGAGCCTCTGTATCCTCATCAATGAAATGGGGACAATATCTGCATTGGAGCTGATGATAAGGTTAAAAAAGTCATTAAATGATTAATTCATGGTATTATTAGCACTTTACTTTCAATAGATCTTCTTTTTTAAATATTGACTTATTTATTTTTAAAGACTTTATTTATTTATTCATGAGAGACACAGAGAGAGGCAGAGACATAAGAAGAGAGAGAAGCAGGCTTCCTGGGGGGATCCTGATGCAGGACTCGATCTTGGGACCCCAGATCATGACCTGAGCCAAAGGCAGATGCTCAACCACTGAGCCACCCAGGTGTCCCTATTTATTTATTTGAGAGAGAGAGAGAGAGAACAGGAGCAGAAGGGGCAGAGGGAAAGAGAGAATTTCAAGTAGACTCCACACTTGCATGGAGCCTGATACAGGGTTGACCTCAGGACCCCGAGATCATGACCTGAGCTGAAACCAAGAGTCGGATGCTTAACAGACTGAGCCACCCAGGCAGCCCTATTTTAAATATCTCTTCAGAATAAAGAAAGTTATCATTTAAAACCAGATCTAATTACAAAGAATACACAGAATTGAAGTCTTTTGGGTGTTAAAATTCCCCAATTCCTCATCTTCCAACTTTGTCAAACCAAATAATAGACATAAGAAAAACCTCCTGGAAGAGAACTTTTAGAAATCTCAATTTGAAGTGTGGAACATGAAGCTAGGGGACACGTATTTTCATTTCCTCCTCAATTAATCTGTCTATGCCCCATTCCTACTTGTCTAGCTTCATGCAGCTATATGGTATCTAGAGGCCCTTAAAAGATTTTTATTTTCTTTTTCCTGAGATGATAAATATTTTGGCATGACTGATTCTCGAATGTAAAAAGACTGGAAATGGAGGGAGAAAGTCAGGGCTTTCAAGTTGTAACTGGAGGAAATAGTCTTAGCTCTGTCTCCCTTAGCTATGTTTGTTTAGCTGTACAATTTAATTACATCGCAATAAAAAAGCACATTATGAAAGTAGCAGTGCCAAGGACCACATACACAGAGAGCTCACTAATGCTTTCATTTATTTTGTTGTATGAGGGAATAACCTTAGAATGATTTTCTACAACATAGAAGATAAAATATGTGGCAATGGATACTAAGTGCCATAGTGCTCCTACTACGTGCTGGACATCATATTAGATGCATCGGTGCATGTTGGTTCCGTAGACAAACTAGTCCCTACCTTCTCACAGCTAATAAACATGGGAGAGAAATAAGACATTTCCACAAATATCAAAACTATAAATCATGTGGGAAGCATAAGAAAGGTTAAAAAGTATTTATGGGAACAAAAAATAATGGAAGTGAACACTTCCTGCTGAGACCTTTAAGAAGGCTTTGTGGAGTGGTGGCATTTAAACTGAATAGGATTTCAACAGAGGGGACAGATGAGGTTAGGATGATCCAGAAGAAGAAAAACTGAACAAAGGCACAAAACAGCGAGCATCTCACATGGCTGAATATAGAGGAGCCGTGAGGAGAAGGTACATTCTGGTCACATTGTGGGGCACGTTGAGGAGGGTGCATGTATGTTGGGGATGTTGGCAGGACATGAAAGGTTGGGGAGGAAGAGCAAGGAAGGAAGAAAGATCTCAGAGGACAAAAAGAAATTCAAGGAGAGGCCTAGAGAAACCAGAAGGAGAAAGTGTCTACTGCGAGGGTTGAGGGAGGACAGTGGATAAAAAAGGGATAAAGAAGAGAATAATGGATGGAATATGCCATTACTCACATCCAGACATGTGGATGTTTCTAGACTGATGCAGAGAGAAAAGAGGAAACATAAGAAGGACCAACCAGGAAAGCAACATCTGCCAACATTCAGCTTAAATATGACTTGTCCTGGAAGTCTTCTTTGCCCTTATCCCTCCTGTCTAAATTAAGTCAGCTTCCCCAGCTCTCTGCTCTTTTCATCAGGATCCCAAAAGCATATAGGTGGCACGCACAAACTGGAAACTGTTGGGTTCAACGTGGAGATGATTCACAACGACACATGCAGGGTTAAGGGGAACCAACAGGGATGGTGAGGAGTGCCAGACCAGCACATGGGAGCTGTGACTATCCCCAAGCCCCAGTGACCAAAAAATGAAGTGGTTCCCAGGACCTGAAGAGAGCAATGCAACTACTGCCTCACCATGGTGGGTCTGAGAGGGAGCTGGGGGGTAATTACCATGACCTTGATCCCTTTCTGCCTGCCTGTCTTCTGCTAAACCCAAAGGGAAGTCCGATAGCATGGAAACTCATGGTGTAGCCCAGAGAGGTCAGCCTCCCAGGCCACAGAGCAGAGTAGAAAAAGCAGAGATGCATATGGAAGGGCCAATGAAGATTATTTACCTTACGTGCTTTCATAGTTTCTTGGTTATTCATAGCTCTTGCCACAATTAAAACTAAAAAAATGGATTATATACTTAATGGGTTACTGTCTATCTTTCTATTCAAATGCAAACTCAAGGAAAGCAGCTAATCCTTTGGGTCTTTCCCTCTGAGCTTTTCTGGTACCTGGGCCAATGCTTTATGCCTCTAAGTTCTCAATGAATATTTATTGAATGAATAAATTAATTAATTAAAACAAAACAAACTATCTTCCTTAATATATATTGCAGATGTTTAGAACACAATAAAGTTCAAAAAGAATTCAAATGAAATATACTTTACACTGAGCTTTGGGTTGATTTTAAGCTACACCTAGAAGAAAAACTGTTCTGGAAAGTTCTTTTTTTCCTTTTTTCTTTTATTTTTTTTTAAAGATTCTATTTATTTATTCATGAGAAACAGAGAGAGAGAGAGGCAGAGACACAGGCAGGGGGAGAAGCAGGCTCCATGCAGGGAGCCCGACTGGGACTCGATCCTGGGTCTCGATCCTGGGTCTCTAGGATAATGTCCTGAGCCAAAGGCAGGCACTAAACCGTTGAGCCACCCAGGGATCCCCTGTTCTGGAAAGTTCTTAATCCTAGTTGTTCTTATCATTTTTAAAATTTTATTTATTTTTTGCCGTTCATCTTCCCTGGACATAGACCCTTGGGATAGATCTTTGTGTGATCAGCCCCTGAAGGTCCTGCATATGTCACCATTTCACATGTAATTATGGTGGCTGGCACTCTAGGAGAAAGTTCCCTCACAGAACCTTTTCATGTCTCTGAATTTTCTACAGACTGCAGAAATTGCTAGCTTATCTTATTTGCCTTGTGTTCATCAGATAAGTGTCAATAAACCTGTATTGGCTAAAAAATTCACTTAAATCAGTAAAAGGATTCTTTATGAATTACATGTGGGGAGAGTGGTCTACGAGGGAGATATTAAAAACAAAGACATGAACTGTGATGATTATGAGGGAGAGACATATAAAGTAGGGAGAATCATTCGTCTATTTATATTTATTAAGGAAATCCTATCTGCTAGACACTGTGCTCGAAGCTTGGGACATCATCATAAACACAGTAAGCATATTCCCCACTCTAAAAGAATCTACAGCGTTATGAGAAACAGACAAGAGTGGGATAGGGTAGTAGGGGGAAGAGCTAGCTACCCTGGGGCTATGGAAAGGGCAAGTGGTTCAGACTTGAGAGTGGAGGAAGAACACTTATCTGGAGAGAGTGATTTCTGAGCTGGGCCCTAAGGGAAGAGTTGGAGGTGAGGTGATTAGGAGTGTATTGTATGTATAATGGGATGCCATTAAAGGGTGTGCTAAAACATGCAATTTACATTTAAACAGATTACTCCTTCTGGCTGTTTTGTACAAAATAGACTGGAATTGGTCAGGAGTGGAAGCATAAACCCTTTTAAGAGAACATTGTCTGGAAGAGAGTGGCAATAGTAAACAGAAAAAGAAATAGGCGGATTCCAGATGCTTGTTGAAGTGAGGCAGGGAAGGAAACAAGATAGAAAAAAAAAATGTCCCTTAGATGTTTGGCTTGAGCTTCTGGAAAGAGGTCCCACTGTCCTAACTGTGAAGACTGGAAGGCAAATGATTTCAAGGGGTGGAGGATGCTTTGGACACATACATTTTAGATACACAGCAGACACTGAATGCAACAGTGGAGGCAAAAGTCAGACTGATGTGATTTGAAAAAAAAAAAAAAAAGACAGAGAGAATAAAGAAGTAGAAACAGTGAGTGTAGGACCTATCCGGGAATAGTTTTGCAGAGTAAAGCAAATGAGAAATAAGGAGAAAGTGAAAAGGAAATGTAGGGTAAAGGGAGATGGTTGTTTTAAATAGGACGCAGCTGAGTGTGTCCAGTGTGCTGCTGGGAATGATCTTGTAGAACCAGAGAGACTGATAGTGTTAGGATGAGAGGAAGTAGTCAAAGGAGTGAAGTCTGAGAAGGACAGAGAAGGCAGCCAAGACACAAGCAGAGGAAGGTAGGAAGAAGAAGAATATGTGTAGTAGGTAGGTTTTTCTATTTGGTAACAGTAAGAAGAAAGAGTTCTTAATTCTTTTTTTTTTTTTTTTTTCCAGTGAAGAGTGAAGAAAATGGGCCTGAGGGATCAAGAAGGTGTGTGGGAAGATGCAGAAGGTGCAAGCGTGGTTCCATGCCGTGGGAAAGGGCATTTGCTAGAAAAATGTACTAGGCTGTTCGTTTGGGGTTTGTGATCATGAGCGGGGTGCAACCAGTCACCCCAGCAGTCCTGTGTGTCATTTTCCTAGCAATGTTTAGCCACTTTGGTGCACACATGTGTTCAAGCAAGTTGGAGTTCTGACAGGCAAATGTGATGTCTTCATCAGAGGGGCAAGTTTATTGAGGGTGGTTGCCAGGGAGTGATGGACCATGAAGTCTTATCCAGGAAACAGGGATATGAAAACAGAAAAGGAATGATGAATAGCAGAAAATGGTTACTTAAAAAAAAAAAAGAAAGAAAGAAAGAAAATGGTTACTTAATATGTCGGGTGAGGGTGAGGGAGGGAGTCAAAGGATTAGTACCGTGTGCAGAGGAGCAAGTGGACTGGAAAGACAGGAGGTAGGATTTAAGAATAGTGTAGTGAAAGTGCAGTGTCAGAGGGGTGTCCCATTACTGGTGATGTCCAGGGTCACCGCCCTGGCTATGGATGCCTGAGGTGAAGGAAAGCTTACTGGAACTGGGGTGGGGCAAGACCAGAGAGTCCAGGATGTGTCATCCTTGTGGATGTCAAACATCACTGAGAATAATGACAACTGTAAGGATGGAGAAGACAGTGAACAAAAATCTTCTGAAAGAGGATTCTAGAAAGGGAGTTAATAGATAACAGCCAAGAGAGGGAAGTGAATGTGACAAATGAGAAGACCAGAGAATCAGAAGATCTGGGCTTTGAAGGAAGAAAGATGGCTTAGGGATGCAATTGAGCATTTTATGCTTTACTTCCAGCCTGAGGTGACAGGAGACCAGGGAGCGGTATCCTCCTCAGGGAACAGGCAGATACATTCAAGGCAGGGGGGTGGGGAGGGGGAGATACAAGGGATTTTGCTGATCATGGATCTAGAAGGCACGGGAAGGACTAACAGGAAAGGTCAGGAAAGGGTAAAGGATTATAAGGTTAGGTACTGTGTGAAGGACAGAGTTTGGAAAAGGGACAGGGAACAAGACCAGGGTGAGGGATAAAAATGGAGAGAGTCTTGTGACTACAGAAGAAACTGAGAGCAAACTGAATACTGGGCTGAGGGGAAAGAACTATTTCTTCCGAGGTCTCAAAAATAAATGTTTCTCCCTGCTGTTTTTCTGAACTTGATATTGGCTCTCCTCTAAGGAATGAAGAGGGTGCCAGAAGAAGGAAAAGAGGAGAAAAATTGAAGGGAAGAGAAAAAAAGATTTCTTTCAGTCAGCTTACAAAAAACAGTTCTTTTCTTTTCCTTTCTTTCTTTTCTTTTTAAAGATTTTATTTATTTATTCATGAGAGACACAGAGAGAGAGAGAGAGGCAGAGACACAGGCAGAGGGAGAAGCAGGCTCCATGCAGGGAGCGGGATGCGGGACTCGATCCCGGGTCTCCAGGATCACGCCCTGGGCTGAAGGCAGATGCTCAACCGCTGAGCCACCCAGGTGCCCCACAAAACAATTTATTTTTTTCTGATCGAAATATTATTAACTGCTCTTTCCTGACAATTTGCAGAGGATGGAAATTTTAAGAAAGCATCAATCGCTTATAGTTTCCCTACCAGTGAACACCCCTGCTATCATTTTGGCAGCATTCTTGCCTGCCATCCCTAACACACATACATGTTACCTTTCGCTGAGATGATACAGATACCAAGTGTCACTGGTGCGAAGGAAGAAAGCTGAGGAAGCTTCCCTTGCATAGCCCTGATGGTCTCAAAGAGAAGGGGGGGAGGTTTGGGGGGATGTTCAGGAGAGCGGCCAAGGTACACGAAGGCCACTCTGGTGACCTCCACAGGAACCAGCACGGGAGGGGTAAAGAGTCCCCATGCAAGCAACACCGAGCACTTACCCAACTGGACTCCACCAGTTCCCCCCTCCCAGGATTCTCAATGTGGGGGTTCTGTGGACTCCCACTACTCCCCTACACCCAAATTAGAAGAAAAAAAAGTCACTGGAGAGCATCGGTTATTCTCTAAAATTCACAGCAATGTTTAGAAGATCATATCAGCCAAACTGAGTGTCAAATTCTCCCCTGTAATTGCTACAAATGCCATTAGGAGAGACCGTGTGATGATTCTTCTTCTCTCCCTAGCTGTTAGCTTAAGGAAGGAAACAAAGAAAAGACGAAATTTTTAAAAATAAAACTCAGATCTTGACACACATCATAAAAGAGGAAATGACTTCGAAGAATATGGTGGTCAACGAGAGGAGGCCCAAATCCCCACCTACACCGGACTCGCCCAACCTTCACCCTGAAATAGATGATGTAATTGAGATTTATGTTGAAGTTTTAATTTTTTCTGAGTCTTTCAAATACACTCTAAAAGAATTCCTAAACAAAAGTTCCACATTTAAAAAAAAAAAAAAACTGATAGGCTGTCCAAAAAAAAAAAAAAAAACAAACTTTTTTCTTCAGTACTTGTCTCCCCTTCTAGTGTAATACAACTCCCAATAATTCTGTTACTGTTGAGAGTCTTAGTCTCCAAGGTCACGGTTCTTGTTCTTGCTTTCTCTTGACAGCACCAAGGCATGAGGTGGCAGCAGGTGCACGGAACTGGTGACCTGGAGAGTGGCAAGGTGGACAGCACCGGGCGGGAGGGCTACAGGGTCGGAGCAGGTGGGCCAGGGGCCGGGCAGGCAGCAGAAGACAAGGAAATAAGGGGGCTCCAGATCAGGGCTGGGACACCACGGGGTCTTCGGTCCCTGACCAGAGGCAGAGGTGGGGGAGAACTAGCGGGCAGGAACAAGGAACAGCACCAGGCAGCTACAAAAGGAGAAGCGAAGCGTGGCACTCAACCTGTCAATGAAACTTTATCCTTGGAAAAAACTTCCTTCCTGCCCTTGCTTCTGAGTCTTTCTCCAGCCACAGTGGCTACAGGTAAGTAAGCAAAGCAGACTTATGACCAGGTATGGGGCTTTTCCTTTAGATGCAGCCTCAGAAACAAATGCACATCAAATCCTCATGAATCTTTTCCCTTAGGTTTTGAATTTGAGATAAGAATTCTCCTGGGTTTGTCCTTATTGAATGGATAAGGGTTCCTTCCCAGCAAATAGATTTTTTTCTTTTAATTAACCAGGCAATTGTGTTCTTATCCATTATAAGGAGAACCCCCAAAGGACATCTTCTGTCCATGGAGTCCTATGTCCTTCAGAAACCAAAGATGTCCTCTTATCACTCCCTTATTGCTTAATGAGACAGGGACAAAGGGGGAAAACAGTCAAACCAGCACCTATGACTTATTTATTTATTTATTTATTTATTTATTTATTTATTTATTCATGAGAGACACAGAGAGAGAAAGAGGTAGAGACACAGGCAGAGGGAGAAGCAGGCTCCATGCAGGGAGCCCGACGTGGGACTCGAACCCAGGTCTCCAGGATCATGCCCTGGGCCGAAGGCGGTGCTAAACCGCTGAGCCACCAGGGCTGCTCCAGCCAGCATCCATGACTTATTTCTATTTCCTCATTCTGGTTCTTCAGTGCTTTTTCTCTTTCATTCCAACTCCTCCGTTTCTGCAGATTTCTCATCTTACTCAGTATTTCTGTGTATTTTAGCTGATAACTAAATCTAAGAATAATAATAGCAGCCCTTTAGAATAGTGCCCAATGTAGAGTAAGTCCTCAATTAATGATCGATTGTATTAATTTATAAATGATTGTCATTGTTAGCTGAATAAGCACTTACTATATGCCACTTTCACGTTTACGTGCATTTAACATTTATAATTTCATTGTACCTTCACAATAGCGTAAGGTTGGCATTTTTCTCCCCATTTTACAGAAAAGGAAACTGAGTACAGAAAAGTTATGCTGCCTCTCTCGGCATATACCAGTAATACATGTTAGTAAGTGGCAAAATCAAGATCCCAACAGTAGCAGTGTGGACCAGACCAAACTCCCTATGATGAGGATTTTATGTGTACTATGGTCAGCATTGTAATCGTAGGTGGGATTGGGAGAATTGAATCTAGGAAGTTGTAAAGATTCTAACTTTTGATTATTAACAATTTCAGGTGAATAAAAATAAGCAGAATAGTCTAATGAACGTCCATATATCATCCTCCAGGTTCAATAATTATCTATCTTGTTTTATCTAAATCGGCAGTCCCCACCATTGCCCTAAATCATTGGAAGCAATTCCCAAATATTACTTCATCTGTAAGTATTGTGTGTACCTCTAAAAGATGCTATTTTAAAAATTCAGTATTATGATTTCAGATAAAAATAAAAAATAACAAGACTACTCTGAGTAAACAATGTTTTTTTTATCGTTTTTTAAAGATTTATTTGTTTTAAGAGAGAGAGTGTGTGAGTGGGAGGAGGGGGAGTAGGAGAGGGAGAGAGAGAATCCTTAAGCAGACTGCCCAGTGAGCGTGGAGCCCAACTCAGAGCCCAATCCCAGGACCCTGAGGTCATGACCTGAGCAGAAATGAAGAGTTAGCCACTCAACCGGCTGAGCCAGTAGAAGACTTGTATGGTCTTATACTGATAATTACTAAACCGACTGAGCCAGGCGCCCCTTTAAACACTTAGTTTTAAGAAATCGAATACAGTACCTTAAAGTGGAATGGAAAAGGGAGAAAGCTGTTCTCTGATCCACAGAGGTGTCTCTTTTCACTGAGGATGCTCACTGAAGGTAAGGTGAGGTTTTAAGTAAGGAGATGTGGTATTAGGAAATACACTGCAGCTCAAGTATTGAGATTTTGTTCTTTTGTCCTTGAGTATGATGCTGGGGAAAATGGGCCTTACCATTTTCCATACATACCATACATCTTATCCCCCATCACCAGACTTGTGACCTGCCATCTTTCAATGCTACTGCTCTCCAAGGATGCCTCTTTCCTCATGAATTGCTACCTATTGAAGTGATGATATTCATTTTTGCTGTACAGATCCAGACAGTCGTTGTCCCCACCTCCCTGGGATTTTTTTTTAATGACTGCATGTTTTCTGGTACATAAACAATCTGAAAATGGTAAGCAATTCTGGTTTACACATTTGTTTTAAGTTTGTATGTTTCTATCCAATGGATATGTTTATTTTTAGAGAATTATTGATAGAAACTGGGGAGCAACTTTTGAGTATCTTCTGTTTCCTAAAAGGACACTAGATTCATTATCAGAGAAGCCACGGATGTTGTTCACATTATCTTTCTAATCTCCAAACTTCCTTTGTGTGCTTAAGTGTTTATCAAAATACGTAGAACCGATGTTAAAAAGTAAATGCCTACTATGATTTAGGTATTGTCTTGGACTTGAATACGAAATGGTAATTAAAACCGATGTGGTTTCAGCCCTCTCACGAGAGGCAGACATTAAACATATAATCTTCTAGAGTATAATGTTAGAAACAGCGAAGGAAAGGCAAAAGATACTATAAGAAATAGTCATGGGAAAGCCCCATTTGGATTGGAGGAGGAAGGGAACAGAGCCTATTGTGAGAAAGTAATATGTGCTGTGACTTGAAGGATGACCAGAGTCAGCTAGATGAAGTATCTGAGGAAGAGTGTTTCAGGTAATGAAAACAGTTTGTGCAAAGGCCCTGAGGCAGATGAGGCTTTGACAAGTACAAGGACTCAAAGGAAAGCCAGTATGTCTGAGTATAAGGGCAAGGTAAAGTGGGAGAAGATGAGGTTGGAAAAACAGGCAGGTCCTTGTAGATCATATTAAAATACTTGAATTCCATGTAAAATGAGAAGTCACTGGAAGGTATTAAAGCTGGGGAGTGGCTTAGTCTCTTAAAATACTTTAAAGATCACCTTGGTTGCTATACAGAAGCTTCAGTGGAGGACCTTAAAGAGAGGCATGGGGAGACCAATTAGGAGGATGTTGCAAGAGAATGTATCTATGAGGGATCCCTGGGTGGCGCAGCGGTTTGGCGCCTGCCTTTGGCCCAGGGCCCGATCCTGGAGACCCGGGATCAAATCCCACGTCGGGCTCCCAGTGCATGGAGCCTGCTTCTCCCTCTGCCTATGTCTCTCTCTCTCTCTCTCTCTCTCTCTCTGTGCGACTATCATAAATAAATAAAAAAAAAAAAAAAAAGAGAATGTATCTATGAGAAAATACAGAGGCCTAAAAATTGAAGGTATATTTTTGGAGGTAGATTCCACAGGACCTAAAGATGGATTAATTTATCTAATACAGTGGACCTTTGAACAATGTGGATGTGAACTGTGCATGTCCACTTATATGACAATTTTTTTGGATAAATACCATACGTATCGTAAATGTGTTTTCTCTTCCTTATGATTTTTAATAACATTTTTTCTCTTGCTTCCTTTATTTTTTTTTATTGGAGTTCAATTTGCCAACATATAGCGTATCACCCAGTTCTTGCTTCCTTTAGTGTAAGAATATGGCATATCATATGTATAACATACAAAATATGTGTTAATTGGCTACATATGTTATCAGTAAGGTTTCCAGTCAATAGTAGGCTAGTAGCTAAGTTTTGGGAGGGGGAGGTCAAAAGTTACATGTGATTTTTGACTGCACAAGGGGTCAACTGCCTGGCTCCCACATTGTCAGGGTCAAATGTATATTGAGAAAACCAACATCATTTCAGGTTTTGGGTTTTTCACATATGAATTCTAAATATTGATGGTCCTGCCACTTGTATGGTCTTATACTGATAATTACTAATAATACTTATTGAGCACTTATCATTGCCAAGGATTGTGCTAAGTGCCTTAACTTTGATGTCTCCTTTTTTTTTTTTTTAAGATTATTTATTTATTTATTCATGAGAGACACAGAGAGAGAGAGGCAGAGACACACACAAGCAGGCTCCCTGCAGGGAGTCCTGACGTGGGACTCCATCACAGGTCTCCAGGATCACACCCTGGGCTGAAGGCGGTGCTAAACCGCTGAGCCACCCGGGCTGCCCACTTTGATGTCTCCTTTAATCCTCCTGATCCTATGGAAAGAATTTTTAGAGATTAGAAATGGACACCTACAGAGGTTAAGCCACTTGTCCGGCCACATGGCTAATAAATAACAGATCTGGGATTCAATCTCTTTTCTCCAACTTCAACACTTGTTTTCTTCAGTACAAGATGACATTGCTTCAGCATAGTGAAAGTGGTAATGATGGAGTGTTCTGCTTCTCAAATAGTCCTAACAATCCCCGCCTCTTGGTGTCCACTCCCTCATAGAATCCCCTTCCTCTGCTTGTGGGATAGACCTCACGACTTGCTTCTAAATAGATAAGATATAGCAAAAGTGATAGGTTGCCACTTGGACAGATTTTAAAAGATTGTGACTTCATTTAGTCTTTTTTTTTTTAAGATTGTATTTATTTATGAGACACACAGAGAGAGGCAGAGACATAGAGGGAGAAGCAGGCTCCCTGCGGAGAGCCCAATGTGGGACTCGATCCCAGCACCCCAGGATCACAACTGAGCCAAAGGCAGACGCTCAACCACTGAACCACCCAGTTGTCACTTCATTTAGTCTTAATAGTGCTCTTTCTTGCCCCCTTTGCTCTCTTGCTCTGATGAAGCAGGGTACCATGTAGTGAGCTGTCCTATGAAGTGGTCCACAATGCAAGGAAATGAAGAACAGCCCAGGAATGTGGAACTGGATCTTGCTAACCAACAACCTGAGTGAGCAGGGAAGTGGATCCTTCCCCACTTGAGCCTTGAGATTTCTGCAGCTGACATGTGAGAGAATCCGGGCCAAGGACCTAGTTAAGTCTTGCCCAGATTCCTGTCCTACAGAAACTGAGATAATAACTCTTGTTGCTCTGACCAACCAAGTTTTGGGAGCAATTCGTTACACAGCAATCGATAGCTAATACAAATGATGGTGTCAATGTTAATAATATTAACTATAATAATATCTTGCATTTGTGTAATGTTTCAGATTTTTGCAAAGAAAAATCAAGTTTCAGAATAATAAAATTAGGAAACTATATTACTATTATCTTCCCTTAAAACATAGGAGCTGCACTGGAAAGTACCACCTGCATTTTCAACAAGAAAAATTGGTTTATTCACCTGGTTTTATTGCCTTAATTCCCATCTCTAAAACCATTTGAAACATGCTATCTAGCAAGGGAGTTATTATCTCCTTTATACTAAGTTATTAGTAACAAGGCACGTTTAAACCATCTGGCCTGGGTGTTCTGTTGGACTTCAATTTTGTAGCAGCCAGTTGGATTTCTGACTCTGTTCTGGGGTTTCCTAATCCCTATATCAATTCCCACTCCAAGAGAGGGACATGGATTTTAAGCTGTCAATCAGTATTTTTGCCAGTTGAGATGAAATATAAAGAGCAACATTTGAAAAAGATTTACATAAGACCAGTGCTCAGATTGGGCAAGACCACAAGGAATTTTTCTTAAAAGTTTTCCCAGAAGGAGCTAATTACTGTGGGAGAAAGGAATCTTCATGTCTGGCTTGAATAACCACAGAAACAACAAAATGCAAATATTCTTAAAATGATGGGAAAATTAAAGGAAGAAAAACTTGATTGCCCTCTCACAGGGATTTCACTTTTTTTTTTTTTTTTTAAAAAGCAGTGCCTCTACTGTAAATGTAAACACTTACACATATACATTCATAGAGAAATATAGAAAACACATGAAACATGCATTCATTTCACAAATAGTTATTGAGCGTCTCCTAAGTGCCAGGCAAGTTCTGAATGTAAGAGATACACTGCAGAATCAGCCAAACGCAGTCTCTGCTCTGATAAAGCCTAAATTCTAGTGAGAGAGACAGATAAGTAAAAGCTAAAGCAATAAATCAATAAATAATTACAAGTTGTGATAGTGATTGAAAGTGAAAAGGAGGAATTGTTTACATTGGATGTTCAGAAGAGGCTTGTCTGAGATCTAAAAGAAGGGTGGGGTCGGCTATGTCAGGAGCCGGGAGAAAGCTTTCCAGACAAAGGAAGTAGCAAGTACAAAAGCCCAGAAATAAGACCAAGCGTGGCATGTTCTAGAAACAGTCAAAGGTCTGTGAGCGTGGCAGAGAGTGCAGCGAGATGAGGTGGAGCAGTAGTCATGGGCCAGATCATTTTGGGCTCTGCAGGCTTTGGAATGGGGTGCAATTTTACTCCAGGTCCGAGGGCATCCACTGAAGGCTGTGAGGCTCCAAATGGCATCATCTGATGTGTTCAAAAGATCATTCTTATGGCAAAAGATCATTCCTTCCTGTGCAAGGTACAGACAGTAAGTAAGCAAGATGATGTCAGAAGCTGGGTAGAGGCCCATGGCCAGATTCCAGGCTAGGGATTGGAACTGGCTTAGAGCAGCGAGTGGCAATAGTCATGAAGACATGGGCAGATTTTGGAGGCGGGATGAAAAGGGTGTGGGAGCTAACGGAAAGGATGATTCAAGAGAACCTGTTTGGTTCAGTGTTTGAATTAAGTGAACATGGTGCCATTGTTCTGGGAAATCTCTAAAGAGATCTCTGTGTTGAGATACTCAGGAGATTGGTTTTGAACATGCAAAGTTTGAGATGTCTATGAGATATTCAAGTAAAGATATAATTTAGGAAGTGGGATATAGAAGTTTGAGGTAGATATGATAAGTATAAAGCAAATTTTATTCTATGATTGGCTTCAGTTACAAATATATACAGCATGGAAGATTATGCTTGGTGATTTAATTCTTCAATTTCCTTTTTAAAAAGATTTTATTTATTGATTTTAGAAAGAAAGGAAAGAGCATGGGGTAGGGGAGGGGTAGAGAGAGAGGGAGAAAAAAATCTCAAGCAGATTACCTGCTGGGCTTGGAGCCTGACACAGCTTGGTCTCACGACCCTAAGATCATGACCTGAGCTGCAACCAAGAGTCTGTTGCTCAGTGGACTATACCACCCAGGTGCCCCTAATTCTTTGATTTCTTAAAGAACTGACATAAGTAAATCTCAGACCTCTTTCAACAATTTTACATTTTTAAGTGTATCCAACACAAACCATTAAAAAATTTTTTTTTCTGTTTTATGACCTCTAATTTTTTAGTATGCTAGTTTTCTGCTAATAAATAGTGAAAATACAGAAAAAGGAAGAGGTCTATAATTTATAGACCACTTGCTATAAAACAGGCAGGGACAATATAACATTTTCACTCAGATTAATAACAATTCTCTAATATTATCTCTTTTTTTTTTTTTTCAGATGAGGTTCACAGTATTTAAGAATTTGCCTAATGACACATGGTTCAGATTAGAAGCCAACTTTTTTGGGCACTAAAAGCCATGTCCCGTCTTTAGAGAGGCTGTAAAGCACAGAGTTTCTCCTTCTGTTTCTTTTATTTATTTTTATTTTTAAAAAAGATTTTATTTATTTATTCATGAGAGACACACACAGAGAGAGAGGCAGAGACACAGGCAGAGGGAGAAGCAGGCTCCACGTAGGGAGCCTGATGTGGGACTTGATCCCGGGACTCCAGGATCACACCCTGGGTCAAAGGCAGGCACTAAACTGCTACCGCTGAGCCACCCAGGGATCCCCTCCTTCTGTTTCTTTTAGTTTCCATATTTCTTTGCACTGTTTTTACATCTCTTTCATTGTTCAACTCAACTGAATTCAAGAAACACTTAGAGCAGAGCACTCCCGACACGTGTATTGCTGCTGCCTGCATTTCTGCTGAGTTTTGAACATGCTCTGTCCCTCACCTTCATCATTTGCTAGTATCCTGCCATTGTCTCAGCTGCTTAATAAAAAGAAATTCCCAATATCCGTTTCTTCCCAGAATGTCATAAATAGCTGCTATTGCCTTGGCAATTTTCTGGACTTCTGCATCCAGTGAGGATTGGCTGTTACCTAAACTGTTCATTTTCTCCTGGCCGTAATCCACAGGAAACTAGATTCATTAACTCTGAGGCTTGCTTAATGGAACAAACAACTTGATTTTCTTTCTCTTTTCTCTTTGAGTTTCCATAGTATGTTATCTTACTATATTTCCTAGTCTGCAGTTCACCTTGAATTTCATTATTTTCTTTTTATGTTGTTTTAAAAATAATCTGATGCCCTTTTCTAATCCTAGTTTTTCCTTACATTTGTATTTTCTGGAATAGTACTGTTTGAATCTTAGTACTTATGTATTTATTCATTAATTTAAACAAGCTAATAGCCGGGCCCAGGACTGGATTGTTCTATTTCAGAAAGAAATTAGTATTTGTCATCAGGAGATATACACGCCTTAATTAGATGCACCAGGCAAAGGAGCTCCCACATTATTTTTCAGTACAAACTCCTCTACAGTGATGTCTATGTGTCGGTCACTGTTACAGCTGTGAGCTATCACCCTAACCTTCCTAGCTACTCTCTGAGAGCGGCTACTATTATTATCTGCATGTTACAAGTGAAGACACCACCAAGAAAATAGAATGGGTACTCAGAATAGAAAATCTATATTCACTTTCACACACGGAAATGGAATCGAACCCTAATCGCCTGACGTCAGTATGTATTTGGGAATGGGGAAGGAGAAGGGACCAGGAAATGGGGACTTTTACTGTGCAGAGATGTGGTGTGTTCCCAGGAGGAGAGCTGCAGGTGGAGAGAACTGAAGAAGAGGGCACGACTTCTCCTGTAAGCTGGAGAGGCAGGCTACGAAGGAAGACTGACCTCCTTGCGAAGGTAGATGTCTCTGGTGCCCTTCCTTTTGATACCAAAATAAAAAATTTTATGTTAGCTAGAAAATTATACTTTCCCTGCTAGCACTCTAGTAGAGAAATTTGCAGACACCTGCACAGTATTGATGTACTTGTCTGAAGAGACCAAAGAAACATGGTGGCCTCAGGGAAGTGGACTGTGGATCAGGGTTCCAAGTAGGGATTGGCAGAACTGTTGGGTGGTCAGTGGGAGCAATCGTAGGGAAGCATTCTAGAGAAATGTAAGGCCCAAACCCGGCTACCCTATAGAGTAGAGAGTGCTATGAGTGGGGAAAGGAAGGAACTAGGAAAATTTGTATTTCATAACATATATGAGTTGCTTATACTTTAGGAAAATACAAATATGATTTCATACTTAAGCTTATGTAACTACATGTAGTTTTATGGTACCCCGATAGTATTTGCATATTAAAAATCACAAATCCATATTAAAAATCACCCTGTACAAACAAGTTTTCGGTGAGAGTTACTGCTTTATCAATAGGCTATATGGTTGAGTTCTTTTGACCACAGTGTATCCACTCAAATCAAGTATTTGGAAAATTAAAGATCAAATGAAAAGAAGCCTACACTGAAAACTTAACCAAAGAATGCAAAACAAACTAAACTGATAAGGATAAAGCTAATAGTCTTGTATAATTAAAGACTAAGGATCATGGTGAATTAGAACTGTGACCACTCCGATATAACATCGTTATACTGATGATAAAGGATACTTTCAGAAATAGGAGAACTTTCAAGTATCTGAAACACATAAGTAGTAAATAAACACTTTGCAAAGCTGTTTAACAGCAAATAGAATACTGATTTACAGTCCTTGGTAAATCCTAGAGTAAGTTTAATTTAGTTCATAAATCCCATGTTTTAGTAATTCCTAGTAACTTACTCTCTGTAACAATTAGGAATGCTTTGGGCTGCATATTATAGAAAACTCCAGCTGACAGTGGCTGAAGCCAGAAATAAGAATGTTGTTTATGTAACAAAAGCCTGAATGCATATGGTCGGGGATCAGATCAGCAGCTCCAAATTTTATGACATTTGGTTGATGGTTCTGTGATTCTCTAGGTCTTTCCAGAGCACCAGGCATCATGTCCTCAGGCCTCAGAATTAAGAGACAAGAAGCAAGGGTATGGCCAGGGTGATGAGAACATTTCTCTCTCCTGCCTGTCTGCTTTTATCTGGGAGGAAAGATCTTCCCTAGAAGCCTACCAAGAAGACTTCCTCTCTGGTCACCTTGACCAGAACTGGGTCCTATGGCTAAGTAAGCTGCAAGGGAGAACAGCAAGATGGATATTTTGGGGTTTTTTTTTCAGCTTCTTGAAAGAGAAATGGACAAGAAGAAGGAATTTGAAAATGGCTATTAGATAGTTCAGTAATAAGTGTTGGTCATATTTTCTGTGTTTGGAATCCATTCCTTTATCTGGTTTTCTTACAACATAAAGTCAAACCTCTTTATCATGGCACAGGTCTTTCATAAATAGGCCTTTGCTTGCCTCTTTAGCCTCGCCGCCACCTCCACCCTATCCCATAGGCAACCTAAGTTTTGACCATTATGAGCCAAATGCAGTTCCTACACCACAGCATCCTGTTCTATACTTCTATGTCTTAGCTTTCCTTCCTTCCTTTCTTTCTTTTCTTTCTTTCTTTCTTTCTTTCTTTCTTTCTTTCTTTCTTTCTCTCAGAGGGCACACACGGGGAGGGGGGCTGGGGGGCAGAAGGTGGGGGAGAGAGAATCTCTAGCAGGCTCCACACCCAGCCCCACACGGGGCTCAATCTCATAAGCCTAAGATCATGACCTGAGCCAAAATCAGGTGCTTACCCGACCGAGCTGCCCAGGTGCCACTGTCTTAGCTTTTCTCTTCACCCCTTAAAGACACAGCCAGTGAAGTATTTTTTAGCTTTCTCTATCACCCTAGGAAAAAGTCATTCTCTCCTCGAAGTTCCCTCAGCCTCTTATATTCTGTTATAGCACTTGATCACATTCTTTTGATCACATTCTTTTGATTCTGCTGGCTTATTTGTCAGTCTTCCTCACCAAACCTTGAAGGACAGGGATTTTATCTTGTCATCTTTGTGCAATACCTTGCACAGCACCAAACGTATAATAATAATGCCATAAAAGCTTGAGTGAATAAATGGACAGATGAAAGAATGAATCATTGATCCTTACTCAATCCTCAATAGCCTAGGTATAAATGTCCTGGATGTAGGCATGATTTTCTTTCCTCTTTCTTTTTTCTTTGGCAGTTTTGCTGTCCTGCACATTTTTCTCTGGATGCTTATCTTACACAGGACGAAGGGGCTGCTTTCCCGGTGGCTGCTTTGTCCATTGTCACTTGCATGTAGGATTCTTTCTAAGCCTCAGGCTTAGTCTGACACCTTGCTGCATTTCCTCTCCTTGCATTTACAGAGGGTCCCTCTATGTTGTCTGCCTCCAATGCCAAGACTACACAATCTCAACAGGCCTCAAAACAGCCCTGACCACTAAAATAAGCCAACCTCTTGCCTCATCACTTTGTTACTGATTACATTTTCTCACTCTGCTCTCTAATGGGATAAAATCTCCATGAGGAAATACTTCGTTTATAAAAGTAGGCTGGTTTCCTGTTTGATCTTTATCACATTCAGAAAAGAAACCAAGAGAACGTATCATTTTTAAGGTTCTCACTGGTTTCCTCTCTTGCCTGGTTCAGTTATGTCTGCGATTAGGAGGTCAGCAGAAAACATTTTACTCCTTTCTGCCTGTTATTTATTTATGGTTTTAAAAATGCTCTCTCATCAGGAAAGAAGTAATATTACTATTCCCAGATTTTCTCACTGACTTTCATATGGACCTAAATACTAATTTTCCTAGACTTCTGACCTAATATGTACTACACAGTGTGAACCTGAAGTTGAATTTCTCAGTGCAAACAGTGTATATGGGTAAGAGGTTGAGATACTGTACTCAGGGCTCAGAATTAAGAACAAACTCAAGGATTTGTCAATGGACAGGGGCACAGCAAGAGTACACAGTGATAAGGGGGCAAGCCTCTCTGCTGTAACATGAGTCTTCATAATTTGACTTTAATACAATTGATTAATTAGAGAACATTATATTTTATTGGATTGAGATTGGGAATTAGCATCATTTGGAACAAAATTGCTGTTCTGGTTGCAACCAGCTTTGTTTGAATGGCTAGGTGATAAGACAATGGGGGATGAAGGTGGTAAGAGTATGTCTTTAGATACGTACTAGCTGATGGTAGCTCTGATGGTGACTGGAAAAAGAAAAGCAGTCTGTGGTGCAGTGGAACTGGTCCTCAGAAAATATGTGAGAATTTTTAGTTGCCAAAGTAACTGGCATGGGAAGGAGATTTATTGGCCATTGGTGGGTGGAGGCCAGAGATGCTGAATGCCTTGTAATGTGTAGAACAGACCCACACAAGGAGGAATTAGCTTGCCCGGGATTTAAAATGCCTAAAGTTGTACTTCTGTGATCTACCCCTGACCCAAGGATAGACATAGAAGTCAGAGAAAAAGCAATACACACAAAAAAACTGTAAGAAAACTCATAAAGGAAAACCTTTATTGTTGACATTTTGAAGTCTAAAAATTGTCCATTTTGAAGTCTAAAAATTGTCCAACCCTCTTTTTTACTGAAACAAAAGTTTTGTTTTGTTTTTTAACTCACATAATGGGAGTTTCTTAGGAAGGCAATTAACAACGTTTTTTAGCAGAACAGAAAATAAAAGAAATATTTCCCACTGTTTGACCTGGTACACATTCCCTTAACCAGAAGTGGGCTTTCCTGTACTTGTCAGTTCCCACCTCCACTTTGGGCAACTTTTCCATTAAAGAGAAAGCCATGCTTGTATGAGAGGAACATGTTGACCAACTTACACTTCTTTCAGATGTCAAATAAAGCAAATAAAGCTGGAAGTGTCTTTAATTTGCCCTCACTTTAGAATACAATTTAATATACTCAACACCCCTTTTGTCTATGGTACTTCTTTTTTTTTAAAAAATACACCTCTTGGGGCATCTGACTGGCTTACTCATGCGACTCTCAGGGTTGTGTGTTTGAAGCCTGGGTTGGGTGTGGAGCCTATATAAAACAAACAAACATATAAAAAAAATCTCTTGCTAATGGAAAGTCAATGTCCACGTTGATGGTCCATTTTGGAAGTGAAACAGTTTTTTCTCTGGTTACTCCTAAGGTTTTCACATTATTCTTAAGTTTGAACACTCTATCTTGCAGTTGCATTATATGTCTAAGAATGAATTTGTTTTTATTTATCTTGCTCAGAATAATATGTGTTACCTCAGTCCGAGGTCTCATGTCCTGATTTCCTTTGGAAATCTCTTTTTCCATTTTCTCTTCATACTCAGATCTTTGCATTCTATCTTCTACTTCTCTTAACTCTTCTTTTATGGTTTCTGTCTTTTTATTTCTCTGTGGTCTGGGTTACCTCCAGAGATTTAGCTTTCATTTCACTAATTTTCTCTTATACTATAACTAAACCATCATTTAACAAGTCTGTTGAATTTTTAAAAGTGACCCTGTTGTTTATTTTCTATGATTTTTTCCCCCGGTGGTCAACTTCTTTCAGCTTTAAGGATCTGCTCGTTTAAAAATACATACATTCTGTCTCTTTAAACATTTAAAACATGTTTATATTAAAGTCCTCTTCAGATTGCTTTGTTATTAGACTGTGAAATCTCCCCTTTGCTAGGACTAGGGGGTCTCTTATTTGCCACTAAGCTTTCTCATGTAATGACTGTGTTTGAGTTAATCTTCCATAAGAGTTATCCTCCCTAGCAGTTTCTCCTGGGCCTAGGAGGACCTTTCAGGGCTTGTTTCCTATCGCCTCTACTGAGGTACCAACTAACTAATGCAGGTAGTGTGACTTTAGATCCTTTCACTTGAGCTAAACTTAGACTCTTCCATGTGGATTATTTCTTCTTGATCCCCAGGCAGATGGCTGCCTCTGGGGTCTTTCTAAGGCCTGGTGGTCTTATGGCCCAACAGTTCTTCTCTTTTCTCTTTAGGCAGAAGATGGAGTTCTTGCTGTCTATAGGATCTGCACCTTACATCTTATCTCCACAAAGTATTAAGGTCCCAATTATGGTACCTGGTGCATTATGGGCTATGCAACTTTAATTCCTTCTTACTCTGAGCCTTTGAATCCTTTCTTCATTTATGTAACCTGGAGATGTTTTGTTCCTAGTCTTGAGCATGGCTACATGGCTACATTTAAATACTTTAAATTATTTTAAAGTATTTTTTCAAGATTTCTATATATTTTTGTTGTTGTTAGAGGGATAGAAGAATTTTCCCCTTCTGCTTAGCCTACCACCTTAATTGGGAGTCATGCCAGGCCTATCTTTAGCTCAAAAGTGTTTTTTATTCTGATACAGATTAGGTATTCAAGAGATGATTGTTGAATTATTATATAATTAAAGTACATATCATATTCTGGTCAACTTGAACCTTGTATAAAGAAGCTTTAAATCAACATTATGGAAAACACATAGAGCAAGAAACTAATGCTGTTGTTGATGGTGTGACAAATTGCTTACTCATAGTGGATTTTTTTCTCTTTTTCAGCACTTAATTGCCTGTTAAGCTTATCTGAGAAACTGATTCTTTATAGCTCTGTAATTAAGTGAATGAGTCTTGGATTTTGGTCTCAGTAGATTCTTGGTTTAAATTCCCCATTCAAATGTTCAAGTCACATAGTAGGTGTTCAACAACCACTTGTGGAAGGAAGAAATGAATAAATGAATGATCTTACTAAATGTCAGTTCTTCCCAAGTAAAATATGAGTAATAATAACCACTTCATAGGGTTTTAAGAATTCAGTGAGTTCATGCATGTAAAGAACTTAGAAAAAAAAAAGAATTTAGCATATGTATACCACAGGGTAAGAGTTCAATAAATGTTAACTATTATAATTCCATAGAGTTACATGAAATGCATATTTCAGGGCCTTTGCTTAAAAGAATTATATTTTGCTTTATTTTTTATTTCCTCTATTGCTTCCATTATCTAGATCTTATTTTGAAAATATGTCTACTCTTTAAAGGGTCACACTCATAGATAGCAATAAGATCTCAATTTGAACTCATAGTTCTGTGATTTTCCCCCAGATTAAATTTCTGTAAAAACAAATTCTGATATTCTTATATATTAATAACAACAGAATGGTTGATCTCCAGGTAAATATTTACTACATTATTAGAAAAATTGAACCAAGAAAGTGAAAGCTAAGTAGAGGCCTAGCATCTTCACACCAGTGGAAATACCATATCATGTTATTCTAAAGAAAAGAAAAAGCCTTTCCTGATTTAATAGATATTAAAAACAAGGGAGAAATAAAAAAACAAATTTCCTTGTGTTCATTCTGATTTTCACTGATTACTTTTTTTAAGGGACTTAAAATATCTTAAAGAAAATTAGATCATCATATAGTTTTGTGCTATTATAATCCCTTTAATATTCAACTACAATTTATGTAATTTAAACTATAAATTTTAGAATTCCTTTGTATTTCCCTGCTTGATAACAAATACAGAAAGTTATAGTGCCATCTTGTGAAAAAGATGTAGAATTGCACTATATTAACTCATTTGAATAAATTGACTTAGGTGGGGAAAGGGATATTGAGTTAAAGAGTTGTGTGCATAACAAAGATCAATCAGCATATTTCTGTTAACTTAGAGAGATTTAATGTTAAGGAAATAGAATCTAGGTGGGTTCACTACTCTCCCAGATTTTTCTGTAGTATGGATAATAGCCAGAAAGGAAAGGTTAACACACTGAATTGAAACCGTGTAAGAAGAATTACCAAATTTCAGAACATTTTGATTCCAAAGGGAGAAAGAATGAGAGGAATAACTTATGTCTGATTCTCTGAATTGCAAAGCTATATATGTGATTGAACCAAAGATGTGCTACAAACAGTTGAGAGGAGAAGGAATTGTTTCCAACTCGGGATAAATACTGCACTGTGTACTCATCAGAACCTATACAAGGCAGGGACACTATTTAGTTGTCATAGAAAAAGAATCCAGGGAGTTGACAGAGATTATTGTCACTTATAGAAAAGAGTTATCCTGTATAAAAGAAAATGACTCCAGAATATTTATTTTAATTTGTTATAGGAAGAGCCAGGAAATGTTTGTAGGCTCAATATGAAGCACATTATAGCTAAGTTCTAAGTCTCTTTGAATGACCTGGTACAAGAGACAAAAGCTGCTACTTGCCCTGATTCAGGAGTTCTTCCCTTGCCTGTTTATATCAGAACACCCCACATGCATGCATATTGAAACAGTTGTACTTGGTTATCAGGACACTAGAGAGATCTGGTGAAGGCACCAATATGGGAAATGGATTGTATATGAGGTTTAACAGGGGGCCAAATGAAAAGAACAAAGATTGTTCTGGTTAGGATAAGCCAAAAGAGAGAAAGAAAATGAACATGAGGAGATAGAATCTGGGAGGCAGTAATGATTGGGGGCAGGAGATGATAAGGTAATTAGGTGAAGGGATGGTGATAGCAGTTGAAATGGAATCACTTTTTTGTGGTATCATTTTGATGGCCAAAAGATAGCTTCTGGGAAGTATGCTGAAGAAAATACCAATGACAAGGAAAAGATGAGAGAATAGTAACAATGAAAGGGCTCACTTCAGGGAAGAAAAAGAAAAAAAAATTGGATTATTTCCTTATGATCCTGCTCCTATTACCAATATTTTGAGTTCCTTAACTGAACTAAAGGTCCATGGATGTTGCCAGCTAAATAATTTCACTGCCTCTCCACCCTCCTATATGTTTAAGGAAGTGATCATACACATGCAGTGAGGCATGAAACTGAGGGAATTTTATTCCTATAACCTTGCTTTGAATTTTCTTGCCTTCATGGATTTAACTTAGATCCTTTAATGCTATAATAATTTGGTTTTATATCGAATGTCCTTTGGGCTTTCATTGTCATTTTTTTTTTAAAGGAGTTTTCCATGAGTTCAAAATAATCCTTTTGGCAAAAGGCAATTCAATTATAGTGGCAGCCTAAAAAGAACCCAACATGATACATTTCTCTAGTGAGATCAAATTTCCTGCTAAACCCAGATGATTTTATAAAACCAAAATTTGTATTTGCATTTGAGACTCTTGACTGAACGGCTTGATCAGAACCTAAAGCATCAGGTAAAAGTGAATCTCTCATCTATATAAGGCAGAAGTGAATTAAGAGTTTAAGAGACTCATCTAGAGCTCTAAGTTACCATGGTACAGCCACTTAACCAGGTTTGAAAGCGGGCTGATTACAAGTCTCCCCAATAGGCATCCCCTCACATGCAGAGAATATGTCCCAGTTCCTTTTATATGATGGAGATTCCTCATGCCTGAGGAATGGTTAACACACATTCTTAACCTTATCATGACAGTGAATAGGTTGTATGGTAACTACTTTTATTTTAAATGGCACCATTCTCTGAAGATCTACCTGCTGATGCAACATTGAAATTATGACTCGACCAGTTAATGGCAATAGGACTTCAACCTCTCTATCCCAATTATATTCAATAGGCAAAATGAGGTGATATTAGTTCCTATCTCATAGACTTTTATGAGTATCACACTGCTTGGCATCTTTTACGTTTCCTTAAGTGTTAGCCATTATTCTTATAATATATAAAGAATCAACATATAAATGTAAACTTATAGCATGTGTATGTTTATACACTACTAATGTTCACAGTATAAAATCACAGATTGTGGCATTGTATGAAAAGTCTGAACAATGGAGCTTCCTAAGGAGTGACTGATGACCAAGGATGAGGAGTTAGAAGCCAAAATGAGAAATTTAGGTAAAAGTTAAAGTGGAACAATGGAAGAGTATTGGAGAAATGCAGGGATGCCTTTACAGACATGGAGAGAACATTTGTTGGGAGTGGGTGTTTAGCAAGCGTTTAGAGTAGGAGTTGGTGGTGGGGGCTTAGAGTAGAATCAGAAATACTGAAAGGAACAAAGAGCAGTCTAAGGGAGTTTCCTGAGGAAGCAGTGCAGACCAGAGGGTTTTGGGAAACACCCTTCCTTTCTCAGTTTCTCACATATGTATCATTGTGTCTGTAAATCTTTATTGCTTTAGCTTAATTATTTATATTCCTGTCTTCCTTCATTGTTATCAAAATGGATCTCATGTGGGAGCAGCTTGGATCTCACCTGAGAGCCTTTTAAAACTACAGCATCTCCACCCCACCCCAGACCTGCTGCCTTCACATCTCCATTTCTAACAAGCTGTCCAGGCGTTTCCTCTGCACATTACAGACATTGAGGCACCGCTTTCCTAGGCCTTAAGCTTCTAGTGTGGTGCCTGACACTTAGCTAATGCGTAATTTTATTTATTTATTGAATGAATTAAGTTGAATTTATGGAGGCCACCAAATTGAGCTTCCAGTGGAGATGAGAAAAGTAATTTTTTGACACAAAACCAAGCCTTGACCTAGAGCTACACTTCTACAGGGACTATAGAAACTAGGAAAATCATCTGTGTTGGCCAAGGGGTAGAAGTAGGGTTCTGTAAGCGGAAAGAACAAAATGATTAAGGATTGGAGCTACTATCCGACTGGGCCCTTGGGAAGGCAGCCCTGGAAATAGCCCACAGAGACTCTGTGAGTATAGCTCCTGTCATGAACAACTTCCACAGGAGTTTGATATGTTGTATTCTGAAAACAAATCGTAGCTTGTGACCTACACCAAGGGAGACTCTATGTGGCAGTGGCAGAGGCCTGAGCTGGGGGGGACAGACAATCCCATCCTACCTCTGGGGGAGCTGGGTTGTCAGGGAGCTTTGTTTAGAGAACGGACTCAACGATCTTAATTTGTAAAATGATTAAGTAGAATTATCTACCCAATCTCCCAGACCACAGTTTTAGGTGCCTGTAGAAATTGCTGCTTAAAGAAGTAACAGTTCATCCTCATGTCTGCTTCTGGAGTTGATCCTAACTCACTGGATATGCTGACAATCATTAAGTGTTCACTCACACTATACATTTCATTTATTTTCTAGACTTCCTCTTTAAAAAATCATATCCCTGTGTTTTCACTCAGTATTGAAAAAAAAAAAAAAACAGAATCACTATCCTTCCCCCTTACATATCATCATCTATCCCTAGTTCTTTTTAACCCGTCTTCCCAATCCATCTTGCATAAGGTTCTCCTTTCACATTTCTGAAGCCACTTCTCTGACGCAGATGTCTGGAACAACCTTCTCACCGGGAATTTGGCATCAAGGTTAGAACTCTGGAGTCAGGTGGAACTGGGATTGACTTTCTGCTTCATCCCTTGGTATACGTGTGACCTTAAATTTCTTTTTTCTTTTTCTTTTTATTTATTTGTTTGTTTGTTTATTTATTTATTTATTTTATTTTTATTATTTTTTTACCTTAAATTTCTTGACCTCTCTGTTTCAGTTTCCTTATTTGTAAAATGGCACTACTGGTGGCATTTACCTCATAGAATTGTTATATGGGAGCACCTGGGTGCCTCAGTCAGTTAAGCATCTATCTGACTTGAGTTTGGCTCAGGTCATGATCTCAGGGTCCTGGGAGGAGTCTTGCATTGGGCTCCTAGCTCAGCAGAGAGTCCGCTTGAAGATTCTCTCCCTCTGCCCCTCCCCTCGCTTCCCCTCCTCTCTCTCTCTCAAATAAATAAATAGATCTTTTTTTAAAAAAAAAAAAAGAATTGTTATATGGAAGTAACATAGGGCTTGTGTGTAAATGAAAGATAAATTGTGTTAAGAGCACAGACGCTGGAGCTAGACTGCTTGGATAAATGTTTGCTCCCAACTAGCTGTGTGTCCTTGAGCAAATTGTGTCATCTGTCTATAATACAGTTTCGTTGTTTGAAAATGGTAATAATGATGTGCTTACCTCATAGAGGTTTTATGAGAATTAGATGAGCACAGTGCTCCATAGGGCCTGGTATATTTAAGTGCTATACATGTCTCTTAATTTAAAAATTGCCCACAAGACATACTCAGTAATTTTCTTCTACTGCCTGCCTTCATTTTCATCATTGCCTCAATCCATTTCCATTGATCTCTTATGAGTCTTCCTTAAACATCCTTCTCAGCTTTAGTTAGAACGCTGTGACCACAAATAACAGGAAACCTAACCACTAGTGGCTGAAACCATAATATATTTACAGCTTACTTAACAGGTCATCTGGGACTAGGCGGGTCCAGAATTGATTCTACAGATCAATAATGTCATCAAAGACCCAGGTTTCTTTAATCTTCCCATTTAACCATCCTCAGTGTTTAAGAGAGTTCTTTCCTCTTGGACTCAAGATTGCTGCTGAAGCTCTAAGCACCACATCCCCACACAACAGAATTCACATGAGTTCAGCAAGGGGAACCAGATGCAGAAGAAGATAGCAAAATGAGTTTCTCCTTGTTTATCTTTTTCTTAAAAAAAATTCATTTTCCAAAGGCACCCAGTAGGTTTCCTTCACAGCTCATTGCTCTCAGACTTGTGTTACATTATCAGAGTTGGTGGTCAACGTCCATTAAAGCTTGGCAAACCAAAGGAAGGATGGTGAGGTAATTAAGTGCCATATTTTTATCATATCACTTTCCTGCCTGGCTTCAAAACCCTTCTTGCCACCTCATTGACTACCCAAAAATCTCTAGCTTCTCAGGTTCTGCGACTCCTCCATGATGTAGCCCTTCCATGTGCTCATCTCCATGAGCCTCCTCTGTAACCCTATACTGGTGCCATGCTATTCTATCAGTCACTATCTAAACCGCCTCCTACTGTCTGCTCAGAAGAGTAATAAATAAATAAATAAAACATGTCCCCATGTTTTATTGCCCGTGATATGGTTGCCGTGATCAGTTGTCCCTCTTCCAGCCCCCATGACACACATGCTTCCCTGCTCATCTCTACAGGTTAAAATGCAACTTTTCCTTCATGGTTCCAATCAAATGTCTTTTCTACTGAAACATTGTCTGACCATCCAAGGCAGAAAGACCTTTCCTTCCTTCACATTCCTTGTGCTGTTTTATTACCTAAGTGTTCTCTGATAGTTTAGATATGGAAAGGGGTTATTTTTCATCTGTATGTTTCTTTCAAATATGCTTAATAATAATTATAAAACTATTTTTCAGGTGTTTACTATTTTCTAGGTATGGAGGACATTGAGCACTTTATTATTTCATCACATTAACATTTAAAAAGTGTAAATATTTCTTTTTTAAGTGTAAATATTTCCTTTATTTAAAGAGAAGTAAACTATAAAGTTAAGTGAGATTTAGTGACTTGCCTTAAGGTCACCATGTTTTAAGTGGTTGTATTTAAGTATTTATGTCACCTGTGTTTCAAACAGTATGCTATATGACTCCTTAATGTAGTTCTTTTCAAAGTAGTAAGTCCGCATTAAATTTTTATTTAAATGGACAAAAGAGTATTTGTATAAGTTGGCTAATAAAGATAGCCAGTCTTTGTAATATGTGCCCTGTATCCACATCCCTCCCCTCTAAATTTAAAGCCCAAAAAACAAAATTTGTGTCATTTATGTGAGTTAAAATATCTGGATATCTACCTCAACCTTTTTCATTTTACCGTAGCTATGTAGTCTTTCATTCATTCAACAACAACAAATACCTGCATTAATTGAACACATACTGCTTATATGTGTCAAGTAGTATGCTAAGTCACAATACATTTGGCTCCATCTAACCACCTCAACAGAGAGTGGTTTTAAAATGTAGTGTTTTTTATTATCTCCCTCAACAATTGATAAGTGGTTGCGAGGCAAGTGTAGCAGCTTGATGATGTCAGATCTCAGGATTGGTGTCTCTGCAATTCTCTTGTCATTCCCTCATGGTTGCAATATGGCTGCTGCAATTCCAGACATTACATCCTCATACAGTTCAAAAAAGATTTTCCAGATTTCTCATTGCATCTCAATGGCTAGAATTAGAATACATGCTTGTCCCTAGACCTCTAGTCCTATCCTCCCTGAGAACAGGACGTCCCAATACCTGGACTTAATTAGGATTCTGCTAATAAGAAAGAAGGGAAGGGACATAGTTTTGAGTCACCGACAAAAATGGTCTCTTTATGTAAGTAATACAGAGGTAAGCAAAAGGGCATGGTTCTTGTCCTCATGAAGCGGATTCCTAGCAAGGAATTTAGTATTCCTGATACTAAATTTAAAAAATAAAATAAGATAATGCATTGTGCTGAGTGATAAATAGGAAATAAATAGGGTCTGTGAAGTAGACTAATACCTGCTTTTAAAAAGTGTTTCTGAGAAGACCCCTCAATGGAGGGGACACTTAAACAGAGATGAAAGAATGAGGACAAATCAGCCATATACAAAGTGGAGAGGAGCATGGGTGTATTAATCATGTTTTTTATTTTCTGCATCTTATGATGTTTTGACATTTTGAGGGCCTTCCAAGCACAGGAAAAGACCACCTTTCCCAACAGTAGCCAATTCTTTTTTTTTTTTTTTTCTTTTTTTTTTAACAGTAGCCAATTCTTAAAGGTAGCAAAGGGCCCTGGCCAGGAGCACTCCTTTCATATGCAAACCAACCTACCTAAATCTGTACTCTCAAAAACTGTACTTTATCTAGTTCTCACACACTACCCCAATGTTTCTCCCACCCTAAATCATCCCAAGACCAGGTTACCAGCCAATTAGAGCCCACCTTGATCTTGATAGCCCGGATGATTCAGACTAACCAGTCCTCAACTGTATGCCCTGCCTTGCCTTTCCATGGAAACCTCAATAGAGACTGAGCCAGCCTTTCTCTCATTCCTGTCTCCTGCCATGACCCAAACCTAGCACTGCCCCCTTGACCCTGCATGGTGTGGTATGTATGCGTGCTATTTTCTCTTGAGAAATGTAAGTAATACAAAAATCTTCTTTCAATGGCATTCGCTTTTCTGAGGTGTCACTCAGTTACCTTCACAAATTAAGACCTGGGCATAGAACAGTATGGACGCAAGTGTGAAAACCCTTGGTAAACACTGGAGAAAATAAGAGAAAGCAAGCGTGGATGCTTATTAGTTGGTATTATAAGACTGGAGAGAGGTGAACACTCCTAGCGGTCCACCAAAACCCATTCTTCTCTTCTTTCATGGCACTAGAATGTGTGTGGCCAGGAAATGACTGTCCGACTGCATCATATTTCCCAGTTTCCCTTCACTGAGGTGGAGCCAATAGAATGTCAGTGGGAATGATGAATAATACTTTAGGGCCAATACCTCAGGCAGTGGGTGTACCTTCCCCATCCTCTCTTTTCCTCCCTTACTACTGGCTACACCTTCTCTGTGGCAGTGACTCAGCTTTGGACGTTCCCAGGGCAACACTCTGGGACACTTGTTCTCAAAGTATTGCCCGAGATCAGTGGCAGCCGCATCTCCCAGAAACTGGTTAGAAATGCAGACTCTCTAGTACTCACCCGGACCTACTGAATCAGAAACTGTGAGGACAGACCAAGCAACCTGTGTTTTAGCAAGTCCTCTGCATGACTCTGAGGCATGCTCAAGTTTGAGAACCACTGGTTGTAGGAGAAAAAAGAGATGTGAAATGAAAGAGACATGAGTCCCTGAATGTGGCACTTGGTTGGAATAGAGCTGGATAGGTTATATGAATCTTGAGCACAGGAGAAAGTTTTGAGGGGTACTTGGGTGGCTCAGTGGTTGAGTGTCTGCCTTTGACTTGGGTCATGGTCTTAGGGGTCCTGGGATCAAGTCCTACATCGGGCTCCCCGCAGGGAGCCTACTTCTCCCTCTGCCTATGTCTCTGCTTCTCTCCCTGTGTCTCTCGTGAATAAATAAACAAAAATCTTTAAAAGAAAGAAACAAAGTTTTGAGTTGGAGATTATCAACTTAGGGTGATATCCAAAGCCACAGGAATGGGTAAGATAAACCAGGGAGAGATTTGGAGAAAGAGGAAAGAAGAGGGACCTAGGAAGGAGGCATGCAGAGCTCCAACATTTAGGAGGGAGGAAGAAGAGGAGCCAGAAAAGGAGTTCGAGACATGGTAGAGACTAGAGAGCCAGAAGGTGAACTAAGAGTGTAATGTCATGGAAATCAAGATGATAGAACGTTTCAGTGGGAGTTGGGGCTTCCTCTGATCAATGCAGAATGCCCCACCACCACCCCGCCCCAGAATGTAGCTGTGATGAATTGTTGAGGAACTGGCCCTGACTCAAGAATCCAGTCACACTGAGTTAAAAGTTGTCCCTCCCCCTTGTCAACATTTGGTACAAAAATGAATCTGAGGCTCAGTTCTGGTCAAGGAGTTGCAAGAAATGTACTAGAGACTTCTGTGAAAACTCCTCTTTCCTCTTAAGGGAGAGCAACAGGAAGCTAGTATCTGCCTTTCCCATTGGATGTAAATGATATAACCTTGATTGCTACTGGCAGGCATTTTATGACCATGAAGGGACCGTGCAGGTATCATTTCAAGGCCATAAATTTTGTCATTGGTAAAATGGGAATAATGCTAAAACCTACTTCACAGAGGATGAAGCTGGCATTTTGGACACCCATGCAAAGAGATTAAAAGAAGCAAAGTCCCTGGTGACATGGTTGAGCTGCTGATCAACCAAAGGGAACTTGCTGTTTTTGTGAGCTAATACATTTCCCTGTTGTTTAGTCAGTTTAATTTAGGATTTCTGTTACTTGTAGCTGGAAGCAGCTTATCTGATACAGTGATATATGAAGGCTATTTCTATTTTTAATTGTCAGAAAGTCACAGATTTATTACAAATTCTCAAGAAAGATTATTTGTATGAAGTATTGTTCAACGAATATTGTAAAGCACTTTTCTAATAAAATGGAATCAGCAACCTAATCTCATAAGACAACAAAAAAAATCAGCTTAGAAATAATGGATTAAGCATTTTACTTATCTGAGAATGAATATATATTTCCTATTAATGTATTCTTCCACAATTCAAGTCATATTTTAATATTAAAACCTCACTGAAACTAATTTTTTGAATTCTCATTTGGCATAAGAGACGCAAATATTGAAAGCCTATGTCTTATCCTTCCTCCGACCTTGAGTAATTGTAGGGATTGAAAATTGGGTCTATGGAAAGACCATCCTGAATATTAAATATGCAAAAATACTATAAACATGCAACTATATCCACACAAAGTCAATGGTTTGACTGGTTGAAATATTGATATCTTAATTTCATTTAGAAAATTGATCTATTAAAACACAATGAAGCTTAATACTTCAGATTAATTTTATTTACTAGCGGAAGACTGAGGCTATAGAAAGAATGTGAATCTAGGAGTCGGGAGCTTTTTGTATTAGTTCCAGCCTTCTACCAGTTGTTGTTCTCAGGTACATAATTAACCTCTCGTTACCTTATCCAGGAAACCGAGGAGAGGTTGATCTCTCATGTAAAGCTCTTCCAGTCCTCTAATTCCATCATTTAAATTATGTCTTCAGTTTCGAAAGTAAAATAACTAAAGGCACTTTTTAAAGAAACATGTTATATGAAATATACTCTAATTCCAAATTGGTGATTGCTCTCAATTCATAATTTGGTCATTGTTCCAACATTCCTATTTGGAATTATTTACTAGAAGCAGGTAGGAAGCTCCCATGTAGGTGAATTTTAATTAAAATGTCCGTGTTCCATACACCAGAAAGACACATTTTAAAGAGAGGTGCAAATGGATTGTCACAATGAGAAAGAGCCATTTCCTCCTTGCAGTGAATAGAAACAGAATTAAAATTAAGCATGATTCATAGGCCAGTAATGCATTTTATAAATCATGAAATTATCATGAACAATATTGTTGGTAAAAGTGCCACTGTCAACATTCTCAGTGATAAGTGTGGTAAGTGCTGCATCAACAGGATTAGTTGTGTGGTGTGAAAAGATTTTAGTGTTTGGTTTGTACTACGGTGCCTTCTATGACAAACGTGTTTCATTGGTCCAATGACCAAAGTCAGCCTGTGTGACTGTGAGCAGCAATGATGACTTTCTATGACTTTCTATTTCCCCCCATGTTAGTAAACAATCTTGTATTTCCCTCCTTTGATCTACTATTAGTTCCTTTCATTTCTCTCTTCACTACCCACCCCCGTCTCCAACAAAAGATGTGTATATTATATATAACTGTTAATTTGGGGCATTTTCTTAGTAAGTTCACAGTCTTCTCTAATTTTAAAAGGCAGTTGTATTTAACCTTTGGTTTGATAAATATGATTCAATTGAGTTAAACTGCTGTTCTTCTGGAACTTAAAAAGTAAAATGCCAATATAAATATGTGGTAATTATCACTAGAACTGTTCATTTTTAACTATTAAATTTAAACAAAGAGCAATTGCTGTTTGTTCATGCAAAACAAACAGTGCCTGCTTAAGATCTTTGTGATTAATCTGCTTCCCTGCATGCAGATTCGGGAGGAAACACCGCCTCGGGCTCAGCACACACATCTATGAGATGGAAAAAGCTTTGCTGTCCCAGTCAATTGTTAAGGTTTTCCCCAAGCAGGGGTTTAGTGGTAAACAATGCCGGATCAGCTGGGGGAGGGAGACAAAATCTCGGGGAACAGGCCAGCACAAGCGTGGCAGAGGCAGCCCAGTTCCAGAAGAAGTGTGGGAACCAAAGGTGATGCTTTGCTCCTGGGGAGAGCGTAGCCAAATAGGTGAGACATGGAGGGATTTATGCAGAAGGAACTGTTATGAGACACAAACCAAATCATACTAGAAATTGCATGCAAAACAAGAAGAACGAGGAAGAGGAAACTTTTTAAACCAAAACTGCTGGCGGAAGCCCTGCTGTTATGAGGGGCCAGACACATGTCCCTGGGGCTGTGCTCAGCAGGTTTGATCACGTGGGAGGGCATCAAGGGGGTGAAATGGACACAGAGAGGCAGATAGAAGGCTGTGTTGGAAACTCTCATGCTCCTTGATCCTCCCAATTTGACTAAAAATGCACATAAAATTATAAAATATGTTATTTGGCTGGATTTCTTGTAGGAACTGGTGTCGAGGTAGAGATGGATATTCAGGACATAAGGAAGCAAAGATGAAGGCCTTCCCAGAGGAGTTGAGGGAAATGAGCTGTGGATAGGGATGTCTCTTGGGTCTGAGGGAAAAGTGGGGCTGGGGTGACCAGTAGGTTACACAGGATAAGTGAAATGGTCACTGCCTATTGTATTTTAGTCGCCGGCTATGTCTTATATGTCATTATTGTCACCAAATCAAGGGAGGGCAGGCTGGACCCAATCCCCTGGGGGGAATAGTGTTGGCAGGAACACAATAATGGGCAGATGCCCGCTGCTGACAGGAGACATTGCTGAGCTTCCATGGGAAACCCGGGCACTGACCAGTGTAGTTAAGGTTGCTTATGTGTGAGCAGGCATCTGTGTGGGAGCTGTTGGCTAGGACACAGGCATCCTAGAAACCCAAAACAGAAGAAGCTGGAGAGGCAGCCTAGCCCCCAATTATTTATGGGGTTCTCCTAGGTGCATTCATGGGCTCACTTAGTAATGCTGGCTTAGGCTTGAATATTTTCACATCCTAGTGATTCCTTGGATGAGAAAATTGATAGGCAGATTTGATATCTTCTTATTTAATTTTGAGGCAGGGCAGAGTAGCCTGCAGGTGCAGGGGCCATCAAGACTATCGGGAAAGGGGACAGGGACTGATATCAATGTGGACAGATTTTTATTTCTGAATGAGGGGATGAGACTTGTAAATGTTAACTTGTTAAGAAAAAGTCACAATAATATATGATCATTTTCTATAATCTGACAAAGATTAGGTAAGAACTAAAGGCCCTATAGAACATTAATTCATATATTAAGTACATGTTGAGAAAAGTACCATAGGACAAGAATGATAATAGCTACTGAAGATGAATAACATAGTCACTTTTCTCAAGAAGATCCCTGTCTGGTGGAGAAACACATGTGTTAAAGAATAGTCAAAGACTAGGGGCAGCTGGGTGGCTCAGTGGTTGAGCCTTTGGCTCAGGTCATGATCCCAGGGCCCTGGGATTGAGTCTTGCATCAGGCTCCCTACAGGGATCCTGATTCTCCCTCTGCTTATGTCTCTGCCTCTGTCTCTGTGGCTCTCATGAATAAAAAAAATCTTAAAAAAAAGAAAAGATACAGATAGTTGGGACAAGGGCTCCTGGATCACCAAATCCTTTTTAAACCAGTAGTCCCTTCTTACAAAGTCCTATAAAGAAACATACACACAGAAACTAATAATCAGCTTTGGCCCTAAATCACTTGAAATGAGTTAGGACAGACCATAAGGATCATGCAAGCTAGGTTACCTTGAGATGATGCAACCCCAGTGTCCTTCTTTGCCTCCTTCCGTCTCGTTCTTCACCCTGGCTCCCACTTACCACAGGATCCTTCAGGCTGAGGCTACAAGAGCAGTCTTGGGCTTGCTGCTCCTCTTAGCAATACATCAGAACACTTCAAGGACTGCCTTACATGGCTTCACCTCTTAAGCCCTTTGCTCAGCCCAGGGAAAAGCCCCTGTGCTCTCGTGGTGATCAATGAAATGCCCTTCAAACGACCTGTCTTACCAATGCCTGTACCTGTGGAGAAGAAACAGGTGAGGAGAGGAGGCCTGACCTTCTTGGAGATTCTCAGAGTGCTACATGACCTAAGTTTTGAACGTGAGGAAACCTAGAAATGAGTCTTCTTAGTAGTAGAAGGAACCTGATACCAAACACACCAGGTTTGAGAGATCCTACCAAGTCTAGGGAATGCCAAGGAACACAGCATCACTGGACCCCAGGATGTGAGGATGGATATTGGGGAACAGCATGAGAGGGGGAACACTAGGGAGCTGGGGCATCATTAGTGGAGACTGACAGGCCAGCGGGGGATTGAAGCTAGCTAGTGGTAACATGATCAGATCCTGATTGTTGAACCATCACTTGCTTATATAGAAAAGCCAACGTAAGCCTGTTCTATAATTCACCACTATCCTGATTCTCATCCAGACCCAGAACTTATTATAATGAGGTTCCTATAGTGGGTGATGAACTATATCCTCATTGCAAATTGGACAGTTTTGGTTGACTGTCCAGGAGGAATGAGGCTCTAGTGGTGTAAAAGTAACACTGTATCCTTGGGAGAAGAAACTATGGGGCACAATGGGCTGAAACTCTGGTTAAAACCACCCAAGCAAAGGAAGGGACATAATTCATTTTCACCTCCCCAGGTAGCGTACCGGGGCAAGGAAGCAGCTCACGGAAAGGAAGAAATACAGCATGAGTTGATTTGGTTCCGGGTCTTGAGAAAGGAGTCAGTAAGGATAATTTCTGAGGGCAATTTAGAACAAAGTTACATGTAACAAGTTCTTACCCTAACCTCTAGAGAACTTGTGTCAAGATTTTGAGGAAGGGGTGCTGTATTAGTAAGCACTTGCTATATAAGAAGTTACCCCAAAACTTAGTGAGTTAAACAATTGAATCAAAGTGTGTATGTAAAAAATGTGGGCATGGCTTTGGTGGGTCGTCTTTCTCAAGTTCTCTGGCAGGATGCAAATCAGAGTATCAGTTGGGCTGCAGAAAACTCAAGGTTCAACTGGGGGAATATCCATCTCCATGTTCATTCACGTGATATGGACAGGATTTATTATCTTGGGGATAATAAAGTTATCCCCCCTCAATTCCTTGCAATGTGGGCCTCTCCAAAGGGAAGCTCACAGCATGGTTCTAGCCTCTATCAGAGTGAGCACGGGGGAAAGTGAGAGAGGGCAAGCAAATCGGAAATCAGAGTCATTTCGTAACCTAATTTTGGAGGTGATAAATCACTTTTACTTTATTCTGTTTGCTAGAAGCAGTCGCAAGGTGCAACCCACTCTGGAGAGGATGGGATTACACATTTGTGTGAATAGTTGGAGATCACTGAGAGCTTTGAGAACCTGTTCCATAGAGGCAGTAAAACACAGAAAGAATAAGCCCCATTAAAAATCATTCACTCTGGGACACCATTAAAGATGGAGCTGAGGTTGTAGGTAAGGGGGAGCATGAGAGACTGGGTTGGAGAACAATTCTTCCCTTTAGACATTGGAAATAGTGGGGGAAGAGAGCAAATTCTAGAAGATGGCAGAGAAGAAATAGTCTCAAGATTTCTCGGGAAATCATGTGAGACTTCTGCTGGGCAAAGAATTATAAGATTAGATTCCACTTGGCTGTTAATGACTCATTAGTCAGAATTCTTCTGCATCTTGAACATCTCAGAGTTGAAATCACAGCTGGATGTAGCCTCTCTTCACAAGGGTGACATCTTGTAGTACAGCTTCCGACCTCCATCCTCCTACTTAGTAACCCTAAGATTTCTCAGCCTGCAACAGTCCTTCATGCCATCAAAGGATTGGTTGGCCTGCTTAAGTTACATGCCTACTACAGGACCAATCATTATATCCAGAAGGGTAGGGTCACAATTGGCCTAACCTGCGGCTCATGACTCCCTGTACGGCTCAAGACTGAGCTTATCTTTTTTAGTCCTTAATACTGTTCATCAAATATTTCCACTTTCTTTTCAGGCACATGGTAGGATTGCACTTCCCTGTCCTATTGGAGTGGCTTATGGACATATGACTTTCTTTGACTAATGAAAGTGAGTGAAGTAATTTGATCTGACTTAAAAAAGCTTTATTGAGATTTAATTAACATACCATAAAATCCATCCTCTTCAATTGTACGATTCAGTAGTTTGTAGTGTATTTACAAGTTGTAAAACTATTGCCATTATCTAATTCCAAAACATTCTCACCACTCCAAAAAGAAAGCCCATACCCATTAGCAGTCACTCGCCATTTCCTCTTCTCCCTCCCTTGCCCATTGCTAATCTATTTTCTGTCTCTGTGGAAATTTGCCTATTCTGGATGTTTGCTAGAAATATGTGGCCTTTCATGAATGGCTTCTTTCACTTAGCATGAAGTTGTCAAGGTTCATCCAAGCTGTTGCATGAATGAGTACTTCATTCCTTTTTTATGGTTGAATAATATTTCATTGTATAGATTTACCGCATTTTGTTTATCCATTCATCCATGACAGACATTTGGGTTGTCTCTACTTTTTGGCTATTATGAATAATGCTGCTAATAACATTTGCTTACAGGTTTTTGCATGGACATATGTTTTCATTACTTTTGAGTAAATGTCCAGGAATGGGACTGTTGGATCATATGATAACTCTATGAATATCTTTTTGAGGAACTGCTAAACTGTTTTCCAAAGTTGCTGTACCATTTCACATTCCCATCAGCAATGTATAATGGTTTCAATTCCTCCATCAACACTTGTTTTCTGTCTTTCAAATTTAACTATCCTTGTGGGTACCTCATTATGATTTTGATTTGCATTTTTCTAATGACAAATGATGTTCAACATCTTTTCATGTGCTTACTGGTCATTTGGACAACTTCTCTGGAAAAATGTCTTTTCAAATGCTTTGCCCATTTTTTGTTGGGTTGTGTTTTGATTGCTGAGTTGTAAGAGTTCTCTACACATTTTGGATATAAATCCCTTGTCAAATATAATTCACAAATATATTTTCCCAATCCTTGGGTTGTCTTTTTGCTTTCTTGATAGTATCCTTTAAAGCTCAAAGATTTTCATTTTAATGAAGTTCAATTTATCTATGTCTTTTCTTTTGTTGTTTGGGTCATATATAAGAAGCCTGAGATTTAGTCTTATGTCACATGTGTTATAATTTTAGCTTTTACATTTAACTTTACATTTTATACTTGTATTTTACATTTAGATTTTACATTTAAGTCTATATAATCTATTTCAATTAATTTTTCTATACAGCGTGAGGTAGGGATTCAATTTCATTCTCTTGTCTGTAGATATCTAATCCCCATGCCATTTATTATAAAGACTATTCTTTCACCCTTGAATTTTCTCAGCACCCTTGTCAAAAATTAATTGGCTGTGAATGTACAGATTTAATTCTGAATTCTTAATTCTATTTCATTGATTTGTATGTTTAGCTTTCTCCCAGGGCATGTGTGTTACTTCTACGTGATAGTTTTAAGAGTCAGCACACAATTTGCCACACTTGATTCCTCTGCTTCTTCACTGGTAATGTTCTAGATAGGGACTGAAATCTTAACATGGGTTTCAGAGTAAGGGTAATGTGGAGAAAGGCTCTGAACCGACATGGTGTGAATGAGAATTCAAACTTTGTTTAAAGTTATTAATACCTTGAGGTTGTTTACTAGCCTGTTCTGACAAATTCAGCACTAAAGTTTACAACTTTACACACTGTAAGGCTAGACTGTTCAGAAAAACTAGAAGGGAAATGAGAAAGCATGCCAAGCAAGCAAAGCTTTAGCCATAGTTGTAAATCCCAAGGACTATGAGCTAGTCCTAATTGTGTTGCATATTTCTTGATGTGGCCTGGAGAAATCTTGTACCTTACCAACATTGACAGATTGCTGATCACTATGTCCTAGGAATTGGAGTGCTGGAAATTCAGTGTGTAAAATGACATCTCTACTATCAGGATCTTACATTTTACTTGGTGGGGGGATAGAACATACACATGAAAAATAAACAATACAAGCAACTATGTAATAAGTGGTTCCAGACTGGCTTAAAGGAGAATAGGAGCAACCTAGGATGGTTAAGGAGGGTTATGATATGGCATATTATGATATAAGTTGTGCCTACAGAGAAAAGAAGGATGTAGGCAATCAAAAAGAAGGAAGGCACAGGGTAAAAGTGAACAGAGGGGTAGAAAAAGTAGTACCAACTTGCTTGGGAGACAATACATAAATGGATCTGTTTATAGGGAATAAGAAAATCTGTTGAGAAGTAGTCATAAAAATGTTTGAAGGTGAAACAGAAGTATGTGAATGATGAGTCTTAAGTTTTATTTTGTGGGTAGTAGAAAAACATTGAAAACTTTTTTGGAGGAAAATTGATGCTTTTGTGAAATTAATCTTATGGTAGTGACATTAAAAGGAGTAAAAGTGCTTCTAATTCATCACCTCTGAAATGCCCTCTAAAGCCAGATTTGCTACTGTTAATCAGTACAGTCCTGTAGAGACTTGGAAAAGCCAACTCATTGTCATTCTCTAAACTTGAAGCAGTCTAGGCTACTGAAACAATATCATAGACTGGATGGTTTATAAACAACAGAAACTTATTTCTCATAATTCTAGCAGCTTGGAAGTCCAAGATCAAGGTGTTGGAAGATTCAGTGTCTGGCAAGGACCTGCTCCCTAGTTCATTGATAACACTTTCTTGAGTGTCTTCACATGGTGGAAGGGGAGAAAATGCTCCCTGGAATCTCTTTTTATAAGGGTACTAATCCCATTCATCAGGGTTCCATTCTCATGATCTAATCACCACCCAAAGGCCCCATCTCCAAATACCATCACATTGGAGATTATGATTAAATGAGTTTTGAGTCCATAGCAATTACCACTTAATACCGGGAGTTTTTCATACTGGATAGCATCATGCCAGTACAGTAAATGATAATGTATATCAAAATAGGCACAAAAAAAAAAATACTGAATTTGGGCTTTAAATTTTTGATCCATCAGAGCCTTGCAAACAGATTCCAGAGACAAATAGAAGACTTTAATAGTGAAGGAAATTGAAGACTCAAGCATCTGAATATGGCAATCATGAGTCGTTTTGAGTGAGAGTTGGCAAATATTTTCCCAACTGTCAATTCTAAGAAACGTGCAAACAGATTCTGTGTAAGTGAATGCAGAAGTGAACCTGTGTCTCTGTTAAACCACAGAGAAATGAAATAAGCTGATTTTAAATTTCTAAAGGGAACTTAAACCACCTGCTAAGTTGTAGAATTTAATTTGCAAGATGAATACTTGGCAATGTGACACTTCTTTCATAGCTTCATTTGCTGTTTTAATAAAAATGTTCACAATGCTTTGGTTCCATCTGTTAGAGAGAATGAAAACAGCTAACTGCTATTCAAACAACAAAAAATACAGCTTTCTAGAAAACTATATCTAGTGCCGCCAAAATGTAAAGAGGTATTTATAAATTTCAAACTTCTGCCTCGCTTCTAAAAAATGTTGTCGTAATTGCACTGCATCTTGGACTCAACATATAAATAATTTATGCAAAAATTTTAAATTTAAATTATTCCCCCCACACTCCAAATGCAAACAAATGCTTTCAAAGTTACCATGACCATGAATCTTACTGCAGCAGGCTACAGATTTTCATTATAACAATTTGTAAGCAAATATTTGGTTATTTTTACAAGCCACAAATCTGGCTGAAGGAGAAAATGATATGTAATAAATAAAAACTGTGCAAACCACAAAGTATGTTTGTTGTTACATTTCCAGATTGGAGATAACAATAAGCTGTGGTATGACAGCCTCTCTCCTTTATTGATTGAATTTCCATAGCTTTTTCCCTCAGAATAGATCAAAATTTTATAACTTTCAATAAGAGTTATTTCTCAAGCACTAACCCCAGTACTTAACACTGTGTTGGTGTGTTTTAAGCACAAACTATGTGTTTGTTGGGTCAAAGACGTACAACAGTAGTCAACATTACATCAGAGAAAGGCAATGAGGGGAGAGACAGAGATGGGGACAAACTGTAGAAGAAATAGAGGAAGAAGAGCCTTTCCTACTCTCTGTCCAATGGAATTACCTAGAACATTAGTTTCAGTTTGTGTAAGATTGAGATGCTGGGTAAAATTGAACTGTTTGTGGGGAGGCGAAGGTTGACCAAAACACATTAGGAGCCTGTAGAATGTTCTGTTGCCTTTCCCATGCCGTCTCCTCCTAAGGAAGCTCTGTACTTAACTTTGCTATAGACAAGTACAGCCATAAGAGTCTCATCTTGCGATTCAATCTTATATATGATTCAAGAGGTCTTGTCTCTGTTCAAAAGATATTGAGAGTTAGACTCTTTGAATATTAGTTTTAGATATTTAAGTCTAGGCACCTTGAAATACAAAAACAGACCCATGAAGTTAAATTACCAGCTAATTTCCCATTGAGCAGGAGATAGATAGAATATTTTTGTAAGATCATTCTGGTGGCTCAGTCGTTTAAGCACCTGCCTTTGGCTCAGGTCATGATCTTGAGGTCCTGGGATGACCTCAGGGTCCTGGGATCAAGCCTCACGTCCAGCTCCTTGCTAAGCAGAGAGTCTGCTAGGGATTCTCTCTCCCTCTCTTTTTGCCCCTCCCCTCAAATGCCTAGAGTCTCTCTCTCTCTCTCTCTCTTTTTCTCTCACAAATAAATAAATAAATCTTAAAAAAAGAAACAATTATTTCTGTAAAAAGAAACCACATGGAAGCACTATATATGAGTATTGTGAAATAACAGAAAGAAATAAAACATAAGGTGGCAGAACTAAAAAAAAAATAAAAGAGAAAAGGGAAAGCCGTTTCAAAAATAAAGATGAATTGTAAAAGATAGGATAATAGACACTGGAAAATTCATGGGATAGAAAAATAGAAATGGGAAAAGTAAAAAAAAAAAAAAAGTTTAAAAGAAATAGAAAAAACACAATAGAGAAGTCAAGCAAAGAAGAGCCAATGTATGCATTATTGGACTGCTTAAAGGTGACCAGATCAATGGCAAATAATACAAGAAATTCTTAAGGTTATAAAAATTTTTAATCAGTCTATTGAAAAGGTTCATGGAACCTTGGTTCATGGAAAGTTGACCTAGAATTGTCAATACCAAGACATATCCTAGTAAAGTTACTAAGTTAATGATTTTATAACCACCCAGATTTTCCTTCAAGGCCTTGGGAAACATTTTAAGCTTTTAAGAACTCAAAAAGTAAGAATGCCCATGCTTCTATTGAGGACATTAATGATCAACCAAGAAAGACTAGGGAAACAAAAGCCACAACTTGCAGTGAGAATTAAATATATTTAACTGTAGAATCAAGACTGAAATAAGACTAGAATGACAGAAATAAACCATGATGTCCTTCTAATTTAGAAATTAAGTAGTTAAGCAAATTGGGAGAGTCAGGGGGAGGAAAAGGTAGATTGTCCCATCAATAGTCTTTGGAAGTCAAAGTATATTACTTGAAGTTTGTGGTCAAATACTGGAAGTAAGAGAAGATTTAACAAACATTATGATACAATTTTATTGATTAATAATAGAACACAAAAGGACAAAAAGAAACAAAGAGAAGAGAAAATATTTTAATATTATCATTGATCCTCATGGGCAACTAATAGTGTCTAAAGAAATAAAGATAAATAGAGAAATAAAAATTTAGACCCTTTTAAACATCAAAAAAACTACATACACACAAAACTAAACAAAATATATGGGAAAAACTTTAAAAATAATTGTGATCATATAATATCACATAGAACAATATGACAGAACTAAGATCAAAAATACTTATTATATTGATAAATGTAAGTGCTTAGCTTACCTATTAAAGGAAAAAATATTTTCAAGTTAGAGATCAAAGCAAAACTTTGTTCTGTATGCAACAGACACATCTAAAACTTTCAGAAGAGTTGAAACTGAAGTAGGTCTTGAGAAGCCAAAATCGGATAACATGGAATTCAGGATAAAAGGGATAATATAATATATATTCTTTATAATGCCAAAGGGGACATTTGATAGTGAAAATATAAAAGTTATAAAAATCTATACACCAACCAAAACAGAAGTGACATTCATAAAGCACAAATGATAGAAATTACAAGGAGAGATAGACAAAAAAACATGAGTGGCGAGGAGTAAGTACTTTTTTTTTTTTTTGAGAAGAATAAGTTCTAAAAGACCTAAACAACATTATTAAATAAATCTATTTCATGCGCGTTGAACTCTGTTCCTGAAAATATAAAATGCAGCTTGTTTTCAAATACTTAAGGAGCAGTCATGGAAAGTAATAATGATTGGACACTAGAGTTACCCTCAATCAATAAATTTGATTACAATATAATAAAACTAGAAATAAATTAGAAAATAAAAAGGCTTTTCATCTGATAATTTAAAAAAATTGTAAATGACTTGGGTCACAGGTCAAAGGAGAAGTATAAACTCAAACTGTAGAACTTTAAAACTATAATAATAATTATAATGGAAACACTGTATCACAGTACTAAATCGTATCATAGCCCTAAATATGTATATTTTAAAAAGAGGGAACAAAAGTAAATGAATTGAACTACCAATTTCAAAGGTTTGAAAAAGAAAAAATAAACTGAAAGAAAATAGAAGAAAGTATTAATAAATGTGAAAGTAGAATCAATGAATTTTAAAAACAGAAAAATAAAACTGATAAACAAATCCAAAACCTGAATGAGGAAAAAAATAGAATACATAAACAAGTTAACTTAATCAAGGGAAAATAGGGAAAGTGTAACTACATAGATTAAGAAATGACAGTAGGAAAGCAACCCCAGAAAGGACAAAGAATTCTGAGATTACTCTGTTCAACTCTATGTAAATAAATTGAAAAACCTAGATGAAATGAATAAATTACCATAAAGAAGATAGAATATGTAAACAGACCAATTTCCAAGAAAAAAATAGCAGTTGTCAAAGTGTGATCTAAAAACATTACCAGGCCCGGGCAATTTTACAGGAATTTTGAAAACCTTTTAAAAAAAGAACTCTAATGCTATTGGAACAATTTCAAGAAAATTAAAATTCCAAGTCTATCTTTTTCACAAGTTTGCAATGCCTATATGAAAAAAAATTTTAAACACAAAGGAAGGACACATATAGAACACTTGAATTAATAAAAATACATATTATATCCCTGGTTAGGATTTCAAATAAGTTTCTTCTAAGTCAATTAGCTAATTTAATGTGATCCCAATAAAAGTACAATAGATTTATTTTTACCTAGAGAAATTGTTCCTAAATTTCACACTGAAAAATTAAACAGCAAAAATAAAACACAAAAATTCTTTAAAAAGTAATACTGAGATAAAACTACTCCTGCAAGATAAGAAAGATTTCTGTCCCTTAGTTTACACTTCCTGTATAGCCCTCTTCATCTTACTATGGACAGGACCTGTAAATATGATGGGTGTTACTGTTGTAGTTAGATTAGATTAGATGGAAAAAGTGAGTAGTTTTGGCAGATGCGATTAAGGTTTCTAATCAGTTGGCTTTAAATTAATTAAAATGAAGGGACCTCTGGATGGCTTAGATGGTTAAAGGTCTCCCTATGGCTCAGGTCATAATCTCTGAGTCCTAAGATCGAGCCTTCATCAGGCTCCCTGAGCAGTAGGGAGTCTAATTGTCCCTCTCCTTCTTCCTCTGCCTCTCCTGCCCGCTGGTGCCTCTCTCTCTCTCTCTCTCTCTTAAATGAATAAATGAAATCTTAAAAAAAAGATGAATCAAAATGAAAGCTGTCTTTGGTGGGCCTGACCTAATCAGGTGAATCTTTTAATAGAAGGTTCCCACGTCAGAGAGTCTTCAGCTGGCCTTGTAGAAGCAAAAATCTCTCTTATGGGAGGTCCTCTGGGGGAAGCCACGTAGTAAGGAATTGCAGGGACCTTTCAGAGTTGAGAGTGACCCATAGGTATAGTTAGAAAGAGGGTCCTCAGTCCTGTGTATAAGGAAATAAATTCTACAACAAACAGGCAAACTTGGAAGAGAACCCCAAACTCTGCAAGAGATCACAGCCTGCTTCACACCTAATTTCAGCCTTATGAGACCTGGAGCAAAGGATCCAGTTAAGCTGTGTTTGGCCTCCTGACTCAGAAATTGTGAGATAATAAATATATGTTGTATACAGCTACTGAGTTGTGGTAGTTGTGGTAGTTTGTTACACAAAAAGAGATAACAAATACATGCTAAAAACCTAAATTCCTAAATATAAAAAATGAAACTATTAAGTAGAACAGGACATAGATGTATATGAATGTCAATAATCAATAACATTTTAAGGAGATTATTGTTTTCCAGGGAATGTTGAATTTTCTAGCCTAGAGTTACCAGAAGTGAAGATCCCTGACAATTTAGAAATTAGCAATAAGAAACTCCCAAGAGAATAAAAAATTCTGTGGATTATAACCAAAGCTATAGGGATCCCTGGGTGGCGCAGCGGTTTGGCGCCTGCCTTTGGCCCAGGGCGCGATCCTGGAGATCCGGGATCGAATCCCACATCAGGCTCCCGGTGCATGGAGCCTGCTTCTCCCTCTGCCTGTGTCTCTGCCTCTCTCTCTCACTGTGTTCCTATCATAAATAAATAAAACTTAAAAAAAAATAACCAAAGCTATATTTCAAATAAATAGCATATGCAACTAAAACATTAGAGAGGGAAAACCCAAAAACATAAAAAAATAAAGCAGAAAAATAGACACATGAAAAGATGCTCAATGTCACTCATTACAGGGAAATAAAAATCAAAACTATAATTAGTCAGAATAGCTAAAATCAACAACACAGAAAATAGATGTTGGTAAGGATGCAGAGAAAGAGGAATGCTTTTACACTGCTGGTGGGAATGCAAACTGGTGCAGCCACTCTAGAAAATAGTATGGAGATTCCTAAAAAGTTAAAAATAAAACTACCCTATGATCCAACAATCATGCTACTAGGTATTTGCCCAAAGGAGACAAAAATACTGATTCGAAGAGGCACATGCACTACGATGTTTATAGCAGCATTATTTACTGTCAAATTATAGAGCTAGCCCAAGTGTCCATTGAGTGATGAATGGATAAATAAGAGGTTACACACACACACACACACACACACACACACACACACACAGGAATATTACTCAGCCATAAACATTGAACTATTGCCATTTGTAATGGTATGGGTGGAGCAAGAGAGTATTATGCTAAGCAAAATAAGTCAGTCAGAGAAAGACAAACACCATATGATTTCACTCATATGTGGAATTTAAGAAACAAAACATAAACATGGTGGGGGAGAGAGGGGGAGAGAAGCAAATCAGAAAACAGACTCTTGACTATAGAGAATAAACCGAGGGTTGCATGTGGAGAAGTGAGCAGGGGGATGGGTTAAATGGATGATGGGTATTAAAGAGTGTACTTGCTGTGATGAGCACTGGGTATTGTATGTAGGTATTGATCACCAAATTCTATACCTGAAACTAATATTGCACTGTATGTTAGCTAACTAGAATTTAAATTAAAACTTGAAAAAATGAAAGTGGGAAGAATTAATTAATAAATCAATAAGGAAAAAGAAATTAAGTTAAAAAGAGGCACGATAAAATAGACAAAACAAAAATAGAATTGATATGTAAAATCTTAAGGCTGGTAGGTTAGGCAAACATCATAAAGTCTGACCAATAAAAAAAGAGAAGAGAATTTATATCATTAGTAAAGAAGAAATATGACCATACATTCAGAGAAAATTCTTTAAATAATGATAGAATTCAAAGTACTAATCAATTAGACAATAGAATGAGAAAAGAGACTCCATTAAAAATATCAACAATATATATTTATAATAATAAACATATTATATCTATCAATCTATCATCTATCTATCTATCTATCTATCCATCTATCTATCTCCTAGGAAGATGCCTAATAAGAATGGGAAAAAAGAAAGCAAAGCTTGTAAGAAAGTCTTGAAAAATGAGAGATATGCTATGCTCCTGAGTGGAAAGATTGTACTTTATAAAAATGGCAATTCTATAAAATCATCTATACATTCAATACAATTTCAACCAAAATTCCATTTGAAGTTGAAGGGCTAAAAGTAAAGAATAGTAATGATGCATACCACGTGCCAGGGATCATATTGAGAATTTCACAATTATCTGCCACAACTCTTTGAGATAGATATTACTATTATCTCATATTTGCAGATGAAGAGTGTGAGCTTTAAAAAGCGTTAGCATAGAAATAAGAAGATCAGCCTGGTTTTAACCCATGTCATCTGAACTCAAGGCCACCACACATACTGCCTCAAGTTCACATCACTGGCAAAAGGATGGACTTATGAGTAACTGGTATTGAGGTATATCATATATCTTCATTAATCTTCACTCCTATATTAAATAAAACTATTGTTAACTTCTTGTTTTTAGACAAAAGAGTATGAGTACTAATTTTTAATATGTCCCACCCAAGTAAATCACCTGTGTACCCCTGAAAATCATTTAGAACAATTTGCAAAACCAATATGTACCAGAGAATAAATAAATATTAATATAATCTGGAGGAATAAAAAGTATTTCTAAGTCTAACATTAAAGACAATAACATAAAAATTTAAACTTCTATACAGTAATAAATAAATGAATAACATTAAAGACCACTGATAAATTCAAAGTACCAGTAACAAAATAGGGGGTAAAATATTGCAATTTGATATACAAAGATAATATCTTAATGTATATAGAGATTTTTAGATCAATAAGTAAAAGATAAAGACCTCAGTTTTGTTAACTTGGGTGCTTTTTAGAAACACCTCAATAAGTTTATGATGGGGGCAAGGTTGATGACTTGGTACGGAATACAGAGAGCTGTTGTTAATTATATAGAAGGTTTTTGGTGGCCAGGGGATTTAAGAGAATTTCAAATTATTCAGAGAAGCTCCAGGGAGCACAATTGCTCCTTCATGTAGGCAATAAATACAAGTTTATCAAGTCTGTACTCTGTACTAGGAGCTAGGGTCACAGTGGTGAGCAAGACGTGGAGCATAGATTCCAACAGTGGGAAACTGCAAATTAAGGAGAAAGAGACAGAGACAGAGAGATGAAAAGGGAGAGAAAAAAGCTATGCCAAAGATTAAAACAGGTGGGTTGACTATCTAACAATGACTGGTCATGGAAAATTTCTCTGAGGAGGTGCAATTTAAACTGAATCTGAATGACAAGATGCCAAGTGATGCTATGGCAAGAAGTGATTTACTTAGACAGCAGAAGTGGAGCGACCAGTTGGAAAGGTTACTGCAGTGGTCTAAGTAAGAAATGATAGTGTTTTCGACTGGGGATAGTGCCAATATTTTTTATTCTACCAACCAGGTTGGATGATGATGATGCTGTATTATTTACTCAGGTCGAAAACCTGAGAGGGAAACAAAGAGTTTAGGGTAAAGGATGAGTATAATGTGAGAATCATGAATTAGCTCTACCATGGTAGGACTGAGATTCCAGAGACATGAAAGGGTGATGTCAAATAGGCAAAGGTGAGAAGATGGATATGGAGACTGAGAGATTTGGGTCCCATTATATCATATAGATGATATTTAACCCCAGGTTCTAGATAAGAACCTCTAGGGAAAGAGTGTAGACAGAAAAGGGAAGGGAGCAAAGGGAAGAACCCTAGAATATTCAATATTTAGAGCACCAGAGGAGGAAAAGTCAGCCAAGGAGCCCTAGAAGAAATGGCCAGTGATGTAGGAAAAAATCAAGCATAGAGTCATAGAACGTAAGGGAAAAATTCCACAGAAGATAAAAAGTGTCAACTTGTCGCCAAAGTGTTCAACTGCTTTTAATGTACTGAGAAGTCAAATAAGAGAAAAGTGAGTCCTTTGGCAATCTGAATGTATTGGGACTTTTGATAAGGGCAGTGTCAGGCAGTGGGGAGAGCAGAAGTCCAACCCCAAATTCACTTCCTCTAAGTTTCATCATTCTGAAGGAAGGAATCCTCAGCTCCTGGGGAAGGTTTCCAGGGAGTCATCTTGAGTCACTTGTCCATTGTACTGTAGCAGGGAGGTGAGGTGACATAAACAGCCCAGTGTAGACTGAATGCTTCTGCCTGGATCCATCACTGTCCCCAGGTATATCATTTCATGGAGCACGAGTCCACAGCAAGATACTTCCTTGCGTCCCAACATGCAAAGTGTGCAAACATTTTTTTCTATTTCTAAAACAAGTCAAAATAAAACAAAATAAAAAACAACTCAGAGGAGTAGAAGTTTAGGTAATATGCAACTATGGGTCAAGGTCATAGGTCAATCTCAATCTTAGGATACAAAACTCTATAAATGACAGCACAGAGAGTTTAAGCACTTCACATTCTTGATTCATCATCTCTTTGTAACAATGGTTTTTCTCATAGCCAAGAATGGGAAACAACCTAAGTATTTATCAATAAGATGAGTAGATAAAGAAGATGTGGTATATATACACAATAGAATACTACTCAGCATTAAAAAAAGAATGAAATCTTGCCATTTGTGACAACATTGATGGACTTTAAAGGTGTTATGATGAGTGAAGTACATTAGGTGGAGAAAGACAAATACCATATGATTTCACTCATATGAAATGCAAATAACAACAATAATAAAACAAATGAACAAACCAAATAAAACAAAAACAAATTCACAGATGCAGAGAACAGATTTATAGTTATCAGAGGAGAAGGGGGATGAGAGATGAGCAAAGTAGATGAAAGGAGTCAATTGATGGTGACTGATGGTAACTAGACTTAGTGGAGATCACCTTGTAGTGCATACAGATGTCAAATTATAATGTTGTACATTTGAAACTTATATAATGTTATATACCAATTTTACCTCAATAATAAAAAAGAATAGTTTTTTCTCTCATTATCCTTCATCTAGTCAACTTAATTTGATTTACCAATCATAACATAAGCTTATCTAATTCTTATTTTCAGGCATCATCCTTTAATATATTGTGAACCATGTGTTTAACTAAGTGTAGAGAATTGTAAGATGAAGATAATAGGGCAGTTAATTTGAACACAATTAGTACAAGTTAAGTTTTAACAGTCCTACAGTGTATATAAGTATTTCTCTGAACTATCCCTTAAGGTATAGATTTATTCATTTAATCATAACATATTTAACCTGCTTTTAAATGAGTTAAGAACACCAACTTTTCCAATTTTGTTTCAAAAGTTAGGTGAATTTGTTTGAGAAGTCAAGACAGTAAAATAGAAATGATTCTATTAGTCTATATGAAACGAATCTCTCCATGTTTATACCTTATAAATGTTAATTCTGTTTAACCAATGAATTATAACTACTGAGCAACACTCTCTCCTGTCCATTTTTAACTTCTAAGAGAAGATAAATTTAAGTAATTACTAGTAAATTTCTCTAAACTAAACACAAAGTTTGAACATCTATCACTTATATTCACAAAATCTCATGGCAAAGAAAGTTATAACTAACTCTTATACGTGATCTGCAATCTGTCTGTTGGGCTCAGGAACCAAATTATAGTGGAGGAAGAAGGGAACAAAGGACGTGGTAAGTCTCACAGAAATAAACTATCTGGAATATTTTTATTCTTTTATGGAACAAGAGTTCTGATTCCCCAAGTACTGATTGTTGTACTGACATATGGCTACTGTAGGCCTAAATGGAAAGTCTACTTGACTTCTATAGACGATTGAGTTGTAGATAAAGATGAATTCATGAACTGGGCAAATCACGGTGACCATTCTAGGTGTTTGGAAAAATCCCAACAGTTCATCCTCATCCACGGATGTAGGTATAGGTTTTCTTCTTACCCACAGATTCCCTCCACCCTGCACTTTAGTGCATCTTAGCCACCCTCTATGCTCTGCTTCCACAAATACTCTATTCTGCGGGGCTGACCCATTCATTCCCCTTCTGCTCTTGCTCTCTGCTCAGTTCTGTAGACTTGTTCAACTCACCTGGGACTCAGACCTCAATAGACACCCAGCTTAGGTCTGTAAATATTTATTCAATGAGAATTAATTTTAATAATGAGTTTTCACTTCTAAGATAATTATTTAGTGTTTATAAATTTGCCGTTGATATAATTAATTTTGTTGATTGTTCCTTCCTGTTATAATAATCTTGAATTTTGCAGGTAAACTTGGTGCTTATAGTAAAATCTTGATTTACTGTCTTGTATTTTATCTTTAGATTTTGCTATTATCCATATATCTGTTCTCTGACTTACAATATTCAACAAGCTGGAAATTTAGCATTTGCATTAGTTTCCTATTGCTGCTGTGACAAGTTGCCACAAATTTAGCGGCTTCAAACAACACAAATTTATTATCTTACAGTTCTGCTGGTCGAAAGTCTGAAATGAGTCTCACAGGGCTAATATCAATGTGTCAGCAGATTGCATTTCTTTTGGAGGCTGTAGGAGAATCTACTCCTTGCCATTTTCAGCTTCTAGAGACTGCCTTTATTCCTTGGTTTATGGCTACATCACTCTTAGCTCTGCTTTTGTCTTCTTCATGTCTGCTTTTTTGACCATTCTCCCTTGCTCATATCAGGACCCTTGTGATTACATTGAGTCCACCCAAAGAATCCAAAACAATCTTTCATCTCAAGATCCTTATTTAATCACGTCTCTACAAAATCCCTTTTGCTCCGTAAGGTAATATATTTACAGATGCTAGGGATTAGGACATGGACATCTTTGGGGAGAACTTTATTCAGGCTACCACAAAGTTCATTACTGTTCTACCAGACAAGCAAAGAAATATATAAAATTGAGACCAGATTCTAAAACGTTAATTAAACTTTAATACCAAAAGACTGAAGTTGTATAGAAATAAAAATTATTAAGGTATTTAATAATGAGATTATGTGAAGTCTAGAGTTAATCTAATAATTAATAGATTTTAGGTTTAAGAAAAACCATTAACCATGTTGGCTTGAAGCCAAGCTCTATCTAATCTAGTAACTACCCAGGGATAATTTGTTCAAGACTTTAGTTTTCTATAGTATCAAACTGTATATTCAAAAATACTCTTGAAGTCCTGACCATGGTATTTTTAAAAACCATTTATTTTTGTAAATACGTGGTTAAAAAAGTTGGAAAAGTCGAAAGGGTATATAGTAAAAGGTAGGTCTCCTCTCTGTCTTCCTATTATTCAATTCTTTCAGAGGCAGTTGATGTCACTAGTTTTCTCTTTATTCCTCCAGGAATTACCTTATCATTTTAGTTGCTTCTTCCTTGAATCATCAAGGCATTAGATAGTTAAATAATGGATTCTGCCTATATATAAAACTGTTTCTATACCAGTTACATAGCCATTAGAAATAATTTTTATTAAAAATCAAGACTCCTGTTTTCACAATTTTTGGTGTTTACTACCTAATAAAATATGTACTGCCAGATAATCTACAGTATGGCTTTTCGTTTTTAGGCCCTTGATCACACTTTAATTTTCTTTATTCCCCAAAAGGAACAACTATCATGTGGCTGTCAAATCAGGGGCTCTCAAGGTGGCCCCTCAGTTTGACTTTTCCAATTTTAAGTCATTTGATTTGGTTAGTTGAATAATCAGTTGACTTCTTTTGTTCTCCTCGTGTGTGAACAGTGTATAATAATAGTACTTACCTCTTAGGGATATTATTAAAGTTAAGTTAAATACTTTATAAAGCGCCTGCCATTTACTAAGTATTTAATAAACAACTGTAATTGTGAAGAACTCCAGTAAATGTGCGAGGATTATCTTGCATTTGCTCTATTTATCTTAGTTGTTAGTGATTAGTATTATTCTACTTTTTACTAATTTTCCCAGTATGGAAAAAAAAGATTACTGGCCTATACTTTTTGAAGTTAACATTGGGATCTTGCTCATGGATAGGAACAACTAACATTCATAGAGGATCGTTGATTGTGTAGTAGACTCTGCACTGACATGCTCTTATTGCATTACCTTTTTTGTGCTTCTCAAAAACCTTGAAGTGAGTGGTGTTATTGCCGTCAGCCTCATTTCAAGGGTGGTTATCTAAGGATTAGAGACCCTGGATCACTTCCCTGGCTGATTGACAGAGCCAGAATTTGAACTCAGTCCAAGTTCTGTGGCCATTCACTTACATTCACTTAATTATTGAGTTATACTGTCTCCTGACAACATTGCTTACCATGGCATTTCACAAATCCTCAGATCTTCACTCCCTCATTCTTTCTTTTTTATAGAAAAATAAGCATTTATTGAGTGCCTATTATGTACCAGGTACTCTCATGGGCAATAGGCATACAAAGATAATAATGTAATGTGACTCCTCTCGGGCTCACAGTGGCTAACAGCAACAAGTCACAGATACTGAACTACCATAACCTATTACTAACTTGAGACTAGTACGTATAGTTACCAATATTTAATATAGTACCAGCTATTTTGCTCTTTCAAAAAATGATGCAGAAATGAGATGTTTCCTAATTGTCTTTCTCTGACGGAAGCCAACAACTCATTATTCTCTCTCTATTCTTCTCTGTACATGTACACTGTGGTTATTAAGTGTCTATCTAGCAAGATTCCTACCTTTCAATATTTTAAAAATTTACCCTAGATATTTTACATTGTTATTAGTGTTTCAAAATTTTATTTTAAGCTAGTTTTAGATTCACATACAGTTGTAAAAAATAATATACAGAGATCGCATGTACCCTTTAGCCAATTTCCTCAATAGCAACATCTTGCAAAACATTTCTACAATATCAAAAGGATATTTACATATTAACATTGACCAGTCCATTGACTTACTCAAATTTCCCATTTCACTAGTACTCATGAGTGTGGTGTGTGTGTGTGTGTGTGTGTGTGTGTGTGTGCGTGCATGCTTCTATACATCGTTGAGATATTAAGTCAAGGTGAGCTCTAGATATTTTTTTCCTCACATAATTTTATTTTTACCTGATCTTCCCCTTGAGCAATCTTTACATTTTAAAAGAAATGTTCTATCCCTTTCTGTGATAGCATCTTTGACATTGCATTATTTTAGACATTGCAATCAACCATGAAGAATTTTTTTCTTCCAGAAATCTGGTCTTTTTAATTCATGCCACACATTTTCTTGAGCTTCCAGTGAGTTATTTTTAAATTATCTGCAGAGAGCCTGTGGCTTATTTCCTTTAAATTAATCCATGAATTTTCCCCTAATAAATGCACTTATTTTATTACATTTGTAAAATGAAGTAAATGTACTATAGTTTTTTTGGGTTTTCCCCTGAGTTGAATCATATTGTGATAGCTCATATAATAGTGGTACACTTTCAGATTTTCTATAGATAGAACTTCTTACTCTTTCTTCCAAATATAATATAATTTATTTTTTTCTGGGCTCTAGCATCACCTTTTAGAATTAATCTGAATATTGCATAGAAACTAATCCTCAAAATCTCATTCACATTCGGTGTTTGTCAATGTAAGTGTTTTATGGCACTCTAATCTTTCTGAGTTCTCTATAGTTTGTAGCTTGGCTTATATCTCATTGATTTTTCTCTTTCTACCCAAGCTTTTGAGATGAAAATGAAAGCAAAATTATCACCTCAATTCCAATTCAATGCAATATAGTAATTATATTACTATGAATTCTAATCTCCCCATTTTGTTTTTAGAATCTATTATTTTAAGTGGGTAGTGTTATTTTTCACCACCTGATAAAAAGAGATAGGAATCCCAGACATCTCGATTCCTCAAACAACAACTTACTGCCACACAGAGTCCCAGGGACATCAAGATCACACAGCACGTGATACATACCTGGCAGAGACTGCAAATTGTTGGCCCATTAATCATATCCTGTTTGCAGCTATTATTTGCTTGACCTGCATAGTATCCACCAGCATGTTGTTGCTGTTTTTAAATTTCATTAATTGACAAAACGTAAGAAATCAGCATATTACACATAAAAATCCAGATTTCCAATTTCCCTTGAAATTAAGGACGCCTGAAAATAATCAACTGGAGCAGAGGAGCAGTGGATCACTTTGGACTGAGCAAGCATTCCAGTTTGCCACAATCCCACCACTTCTTTCCCCTGATCTTGAAGGTGAGTGGCATTTTTCATGGCATTCATGCTGTTATTTTCCTTAGGCCTGGCCTTCCTGGCTCAGTCATGCTACCTGCCTGATACCCACAGGCACTATAATATGCAAGTCTAATGCCTGGGTTTTGGACAAAATCCTTATCTGGCCATCTGCTTGGTGCAGTAGGTGGACACAAGATCCACGAGAATTCCTTCGGATTATACCAGAGACAGATTGGGGTGGCTCTTGGATCTTCTTTGTTTGGCTTAAAGCACTGAATCTAGCCCCCTGAAACAACACCTTGGAAGCCTGGCAGAGAAAAAGAGAGCCATGTCTTTGAGGGCTGAAGAGGAACTTTCATGCCTTCTTTTTTGTGGCCCCACCCAACCATCCACTAGACCTTCCAAAGCTAAGGCAGGTTCAATAAGGATTCTGCTGGTAAACAGACCTCTGTTAGCTCTAGGATATTCCGGTACTCCAAAGGGCTATACTGTTCAAATTGTAGTAGGGTAAGGTCCCCATACAGGAAATACCCTCAGGCTCTACCTTGATGCATTTAGTCACAGTGAGGGAAGAGAGTGAAGAAAGCCAGCTCAGTGGCATAGGAAGGAAAGATGATGGTTTCATTTAAATTCTATTGACTATATCTTTGTAATTTCCACTAAATTATCCTTTTTTTAAATATCAAGATCTATATTGTGTATAGTTGGGAATCCACTTTGCCCTTGACTCTTTTCACTAGTTGGAGTGAATGGAGTCAGGGAAGAGCTCTGGTTTCCCATAGAAGTCAGTAACACATTGGACTATTAAAATGTTTAAGTGTCAATTTTTAAATATCCTCCATTTCACATTGCTTGTGTATGCATAGCTTCAAAACCTTAGGCTTTTGGCCCATTAAGTACTGCAAATTTTGAATTTTGAACTGTCCTTAGGGTTTTGAGAACCGTTTGTTGTCACACTATCTTGATACTCACTAGAGAAAATACCCAACCTGCTATGGAACAGGATCATTAACCAAAGCATCCACTATGAGAAGGTAAGTGCGTAATGTTATAAATGAAGTCACTGCCATGAAATAATACAGATGTATTCTTTTCAGTGAATTTTGTGCAAAAATACCCAGTCAAGCTGAGACTTCCCTGATTATGTACAGGGAATGTATTTCAGAATATCACCAGCTGGGTTTTTCAGTGGTTTAAAAGCTGCTGTGCTGTAGCATTCCAGAATAAAATAAGCAAATACCACCTACCAACCAGTCAAGTTTTTGATGCAACATCCCTTTACTTCAAAGCTTATAATGAAATTGATTTTCACTGCTTTTTCGTTTCAACTTGCAAGCCCCATGAATAACTACTCTAAAATAATTTCAATTTAGGAATGTTCAGGAACTGGTGAGAAATTGATAGAGACTGTTTTATGCTTAGCCAAAAGATATTGAATAAAAATGTAAAGGAAGAACTTGCTGTGTTTAGATGAGAAGAACCATATGAGAAGGAGGCAAAGAGCCAGAACATGATTTTCCATGATACCCGGAGTAATTTAAAACTTTCTTTAATTTTCAGTGGATTCAACCCTCAAAGAAATGAAGTCTCATTGCCTGGGGAATTGGCAGAGACTGTCAACCCGATTTGATGGTGTTTTTTTTTTTTTTTTCCTATAATGTCAGTCATTGATTATGACTACCTGGTGAGACAGTCATTTTGGTGAGAGATTTTTTAAAAATTTAGCAAATCATCAGATATTTGGAAACTCCAGGATAATAGGCAGAATTTTTTACTTTGCATTTAAATAGATAAAATTTTATTGATACTTATTTTGAAGGCATGTGTGAATCCAGGTTTTGTGTTTCATGAAGCTTATACAATTTGGAAGAGAGGGTTTTTTTAAAGAAATTTAGCCCCCTGTACTTGGTGGGATGAGCACTGGGTGTTACGCTATATGTTGGCAAATTGAACTCCAATAAAAAAAATAAAAAATAATAAAAAAAAGAAAGAAAGAAAGGAATTTAGCCTCCTAGCTAAATACAGACAGGCCCATCAGGCTCCCTACCTCAGAATATCCATAGGCCCTAACTAACCAATGCACTATTTATAATCAGACACAGTTGCCGAAAAAGAGAGAACTCTATCCATACTACCTCGCCATACCTCTCCATCTTTCGCCCTTTAAAAACAGCCCGCACCCACTGCCTTGCCTCTGCTGTCCTGCCTGCAGCTCCTTTGCTGTGCGCAATCAAGTTCTATCTCCTTTGTTCTGTCTTAGGTGAATGCTTTCACCACCTGCAACACCAACTGCCCCCCAGTCAGCTGCCCTACATTTGGAAGCCCTCATCTGACAGAGAGAGACACCCCATTTAAACACCACAACTGTGATTAAAATATCTTTTCTTTTCTTTTCTTTTCTTTTTTTCTTTTTGGCCAATTTCACAAAACAGGCACAATAAATCCACTTGTGTCTAAAGAAGGAAATTGAAGCCAGAAGAGTAGATGGAACATCTTAGTTAATTTATCTCTCCGTGCAGATATAGGTCTATCCCTAACACAGCTGATTAAGAATAAATGTTCCCTACATTTCTATCCCATTAAGTACCTATTTTTTTCTTGAGATAAAAATTTCGTGCCTATTTCTTTCCTTCTTGACCTGCACAAATTCTCTGCCTTCCTCTGTTCAAACTAGTTTCCAAGACCATCAACTGAGTTCTGAAAGTTCAGGAAACAACCTGGGAATTTATCTGATCCTCATGTAGTAGAGGGGACAAGGCGTTCCTTATGAATATGAGAATAGAAAGATGAAATGTCACAGAAACATATAGTTTAAAAAAGAGAAAAAGAAAATGTAACATCTTTGTCCAATGAAAGATCAAATGCATTATTTTGGAGTATAGATCATTGAATGTAAAAAATGGACACATTAACTTATGTTTGGATTGCACTTTCCTGGTGTCAGTTGATACTTGTCTTATGTAAATAAAGCTTTACATAATCAAAATCCCATGCTCTTTCAAGACATATTTAGTTTAACTCAGGACTTAAAAAAAGAAGTCACTGGGATTGTTGCAATAACTGGGCAAAGTGGGGGTTTCCAGTACAATTTTCATTTGAAGGACACCAAAAGGTCATCTTGTTCCAAAATATTTCTGTATGTGATGACAAAAGGGATATTTTACTGGAGCATGTCCTTCTCCTATTATGATAATATAAATTAATTATATGAGCTATTTGTCACCTTGATTTCTGTAGAGACAGGACTGAGGGTCAATAAAATTGAATGGAATGCAGCAGAGACAGGATCTTGATGGCAGCAGAATTTTTGATCATAGATGACAGGGCTGGGGCAATGTCACAGAAACCAACTACTGTGGAAATCTCAATTTTTCAACTTAATTTAGTAAACATAAAATATGGACATGTTTGTCTTATGCATTAATTTTCTGGGATTTGTGAAAAGGTAGCAGATAGGGAAGAAAATAATCAGGATTCTATCACTCTTTCTTTTTTAAAAAAAGATTTTTTTTTTAATTTATTCATGAGAGAGAGGCAGAGACGTAGAGGGAGAAGCAGGCTCCCTGCAGGGAGCCTGATGCAGAACTCAATCCCAGGACTCTAGGATCATGCCCTGAGCCGAAGGCAGAGACATTCAACCGCTGAGCTACCCAGACGTCCCAAGAGTTCTGTCACTCTTAAATGAGATTTGATTTTTTTTGTGAAATGGTAGTATTCCATTTAATTAAAAAAGCAGATTGTGGCTAAAGGAATCTAAGGGAATATGAAGAAGCATAAGTGTTAAAAGATAAAACTTTTATTAATTTAGCACAAATTTTTTTCTCTTTAATTTTAAGTAAGCTAAGAGGAGTATTTGAAATGGCCCTAAGGGGTTAAAAAAATCCAATCCATAGTGGCTAAATGACCTATTGGCTCATATAATCTACTTTCTTCAGTTTGGCTTGATCCAGGCACTGAAATCATTTGCCTCTTTCAACCATGCTGTCCATTGTGGAACATCATTTTAGGGCTCCAAATGGTGGCTTCTGGATCTCTAGGCTTCTATCTTTCAAGATTCTAGTCCAAAAGAAAAGAGAAAATATATCTTTTTCTGCCAGTAACTCCAGCAAAAGTCCTAGATTTTGTTTATACTGCCTATCCTAGATCATATTACTCTCTAGACAAAAGCAGTAGTTTGATAGGGCAGGTCTGAGTCACCTAGTTTTCTGCAGAATGAAAGACAAAATTGTACCTTGACCCATATGGATGAGAGTGGGAGAGAAATGGAGACCTTTAAAAAATCCAAATATGATACAGTTAGCAAAAGAGGGAGAATGACTGTTGGAGAAAATCAAGTGGAATCTACCCTTTTGTGACTCAACACCAATTCATATCTTTCTTTACATACACAAACTTCCAAATATGCCTTAGCTTGGCACATAATGACATACACTTCCATGTGTACTCTTGTCATTCCCAAAGGGGGACAACTCAGCATTTGGTCCTGTTACTGCATCACACTCTGAATTTAAGATAACTGCATGATGCGTGTTTTCAAATAGGTCATGCTCTGAGAACCTATGGATAAATGCAAAACCTAATCACTTCTAATGTACTCACAAGGCAACTGCCAATTGAAATTGGCTAATTTTGATTTAGAACTCTTAGAGAAAGGAGGGTAGAATAGGAAACAACCGAGGGTGTTCACAGATAAGGACCAATATGGACTTTTTGCTTGGGAAATAAAGGAAGATCTTTAGTCAACCTAGCTGCCTCTGGTACTTTCTCTGGAAGGATCTCTCTAGATTCTATCCTCCACAGATAATGAGCATTAGGAAAGACTCCTCTGCTGGTGGATGTATGTCTTTAGCACCCCACTTTCCATTGTGGCAAAGAAGGCAGGAGTGTGAGAGCCAATGATGTATTATCTCATCCCAACTCTGTATTCTATGATACACAGTGGCAGTCTGAAATGGCCATGGTGGGAGTATTTATAGTACAGAAATCAGTAATCATCATCCCCTTCCCTCTAGCCAAATTTACCATTTATCAGAACATCACAGAGAGAAGGTCCAAGGATGACTTAGGACTTAAAGGTTGAACCGTCACCAACTTTTGTTTACAAAGTTTGAGATTTCTCTAGCAATGCAATTTACGAATTTTGTTGGCTCTGAGTTTGCAATTCCATGGGTTAATCACCAAATCTGTTTATCTTGTTAAATTAGAGTCTTCCAACTCAGAATCTGGGCAGGGAATTTGTATGTCTTAGCAACTACCTTAAGTTTTTTTCATTTGCCCAGACCTCAGTGGCAAGGCCTTTCTCCTGGCCTTTGTCTCACAGCACCATGAACATATGGTCTGCAAGTGAACAGACAACAAGTAAGCAGCTTTAGCCCCTAAGCTGCAAGCCCACTGAATATTTGCAATTAGAATAATTATCCCCTTTTGCAAGAAGAGAATTCATAACAGGAGATGCCAGATAGGAATCTGAGCATTAGACATTTTGAAGTGCCAATCTCATCTCATGCTAGGTTTCCCACCTCCTGCTTTGTTTGTATTTCTTTGGTTTGGTGCAGAGAATTTTGCTTTAATAATATTGCAAACCTTCAGATCCCTGGCCCTCAGTCATTTTGGATTATAGGGCATTGGTGCAGAGTGCCTTCCTGAGCATGGATTTCTTTTTCTTTCAAATGGGTCAATTTCTAAGAAGTTTTTGTCTTTCTCGTGGAAGAAAAACCAAGAGGATAGCATCTTGCAAGCAAAATGAAGAATGTGTATCAGGGAGGAAAAGTGTTCAATTGTGCTCATTGTCAAGGCTGATAGATTAATGTGCTAAATGCCAATGCTGGATAGGTTGTAGAGTGAGCATTGGATTTGGCAATGTGGAGGTCTATGATGAACCCCATGAGAACATTTTCAATGGTGTCATGGGGCAAAATAGAATGGGCTTAGGTGAGAATGGGAGGAGTCCTAGGAATTGGAGAAAGTAAGTCTTTGGCAGGGTTTTGCTGCCAAGAGAGCTTCAAAAATTACTTCCACCCCTGTTAAGTTTTTGATTGCCTGTCCCTGAATATCTCCTTTAATAAAAAAGATATTTCTCTACGGGTCCTTCACATTCCAGTAACTATTCTAGTGAGCCCTCACCTGATATTACCTATGGATACCACAAGAATGAGTTAAAACAAAACAAAAACAAAAACAAAGCCTTTGTCTTTTCAGTTAGTCAATAGTATATCAGGGTTATTAGCTAGGGTTACTGGGTGAGAATTTGTGAGAGCTTATTTATCTACTGACTTGAATTGCTCAGGATTCCTGAGTTTTCCTTTTAACTCCTTCACCATCCAAATGATCAAGAGACAGTTACCTAAATTCCCATATATATGTGCATATGTATATATAAATTTTTTTCATGACTAACATGGAGATTGAAAGATTATCTATACAATGCTGCAACAAGGACAAAACTATCCTTAATAAATAATTTCAGGTGTAATAAAAAATTATATGAATTCAAGGCATTAAAAATCTATTTACATTTTTATCCATTACATTTAATTCCACTTATTAATAGTTACTGGGAAATCTTATTTTACTCTGTTAGAGTCAGAATAATCAATTTTTAAGCTATCATCTGCTGGAAGGTCTAAATGTGAGAATGAATGAATTTACTTAGGCTTTTCTAAGAAGCTTAAATTTTAAAAGCCTTATAGCTTATATATAATAAAGATCAAAACCCCTCACTATTTGTCAATACAGTGTGAGTTTTGGGGTATTACCATTCTGGCTATTTGCTTGACGTTTCTGAAAAGAGCTTAAGTAGAAGAAGGAATGAAGAGCAGTGATAATGGAGGGAAATATTGAACGGTATTATTATTCAGCTCAGTTCTCACTTCCTACCTTGTGCACACTGGTTTTAAGTAGTAGGAGCTGTCTTTAGTGTTATTTTGCATTTTCATGTGGAGAGGAGGAAATTATCTTCAGTGTTTAGATGACAAAGAGGTGGGCATAGATGGGACAGACAGGGTTGTATTTTGTTGTTGTTGTTGTTTCTCTATTTCAGAAACCCTCTCCAGTTTACCTGAGAAGGGCTTCTCTACTCTGCACAGACATTTCCATTTCATTCAGCCACTGCTCTCTGTTCAGGACTGTAGCTTCAAGCAGTTGGTAGCTCATTATTATTATTACTGTCCAGGACCATGAATAAGGTTAACTTGTACCCAGGCAATTATCCAGATTAAATTCCTTCTCAGAGTGAGGTTGATACTGAAAAATACCGAATGTTTCAAAGTCTTCTGGCCCTGTAGCAAAAGCACGATTAGATTCCATATCAAGTTCACTTGTCCAGTTCTACGTGTCTAGCATGCGGGAGGCAGCACACTGGACGTGTCACATCCTTGATTGTGGCCTCCGCTGCATGATTATGTTTCATGTGAGCCTGTAGTTGGCCATTTCGGAACACTGACTTTCACATTATTCAATGGGCTAAGCATAATGGCAGTGCTACTATACAAGAAAACACAATAGAAAACTATTCCTCTATTGTTCCTACTTCTTTACCGTTAGTGACCATTTCTAAAGATATTAAATAGTTATATATTTTGAATATTTCATATATAATAAAATAATATTTTCTATAGTAGTAATACTGAATTTATTTTCATATTTAATTTTGACAAATTAATTTAAATGCACTTCTATATTAATAAAGATTATGGGGACTGAATTTGGTATAAATTTATAACTGTTATGATGACGGTGATTGTTTTGTGGTTTTGAGGATGTCCTGGACCAGGTGAAGGTATTGAGTCAAATGATATCTCTATGGATTCTTTTTATAGTAATCTCCATGCATTGCAGATTTGTTGAGTAAGATTCATAAGTGCATGAAGTTCTTTTAATCGAGAAAAGACAAATGGTATCACTGCACTAATCTGAGCCTACTAGAGTGATCTCACCTAGTATAAACACTTCAAGTTGATCAGATGACAGCAAACACTACATTCAGTAACCCATGTTTGTTGAGGACTTGCTGTGTAACAGGTATTGTATGTGTATTTTCCCTCCTTTAATCTTCCAAGCAATCCTGTTAGGATGGTCCATTCAGAGATAATGAGGTCAGAAGCTAAGTAGTTCTCCCTGGATCACGCTACTAATAAAAGGTAAAGCTAGGAGCTAACCTGGGTGTCTTACTTCCAAGTCCCTACTGTTGACCACCATGCTTTGTGACCATGCTGGGTAATGAAAGAGTGAAAAATGGTCCCTGCCTTTAAGCACCTCACAGTGGAAAGGGAGAAATAGATGAATAAATACATCATTAATATCAACGTGGTGCAGTGAGGACTGTAGAAAATGGATATACAAAATGACTGGTGAGTCTACAGCCAGAGGAGGCAGCAATTGTGTCTGGGTCATTCAGGTAGGAGCTTCCAGAAGTGAAGTCTGACACACAAAGGAAGGGAGGTGTGTTCAAGGCTAAGAGCACAGTCAGTAAAGAGCCACCAAAGAGGAAAAGACATTATCATATTATGGAAATCGTGCAAAGTTTGGTATTGGGGTAGAGGTGCTGGTGGCAGGAGTATTAGAATTAAATACAGCAATGTTCTGAATTTACTCTATTGAATAAATGAATATTAAAATAGTCTGTAGGGATCAGGGAGCATAAGTTAGAGGTTAAGTGACTAAGACAGGACTTATGACTTGCTAAGTTTTAAGCTAGGTCTTTTTTCTAGTTATTTTAATTACTTTGTCAGCATCCTTCAGAACGCATCCTTTCTGTAGATTTTTTGTTTCAGGTCAACAACTCCGTGTGCATTTCGGCTAATGCCTCATTATTATGCTAACTGTATTTTCTTTGTTGAAACTCTATATTACAGTGTGTTACTATATATGGCAGAGTATGATTTGGCCTTGCCGAACTTTGGGCCATTACCAGTGGCTTCAGATTGAACAGGGTTATTTTGAGGTCATACACTGACGCTACAAAGGATTGAATTATTTATGACTTTAATATTCACCAGTGTTTCTAGCTCAAGATCCAATATACCACTGAATATTATCTGTCAACAAAAAACTGCATCTGTTCCATTTGTTGATGACCGATAAAACAAAGCAGTTTGAATTGCTGCTTTGAACTCAATACGAGTGGAATTTCAGCCCCAAATATTTCAATAAGAATAATGATATTTGTAATAAATATTTAAAATATTTGTAATTGATAATAATAGTACTTGTGTCTGATACTCATTAACACCAATCATAATTAATGCATAAATTTAATCATATATATAAATATCTATGTGTACATGTATAATTTTACTATATTACTAAATTTACTATTTTTGTTTCTGCATAATAGAGACTGGGGGAAATAGGTATCTTTTTTTTTTTTTTTTTGGAAATAGGTATCTTCCTGAAACACTAGCTATAAGCTCCAGCTACATTTCTGTAAACAATCGGAGTCTGATCTAAAACATGTTTTTTTTTCATTGTGAGAGTGAACACTTCTATCTAATTTGATCACTTTTTCTCATACTTTTTACCTTCAGCAAAGCTTAAGAAAAAATGGATATTAGTTATTATGAGAGAAGGGGCAGAAGACATATTTTATAATAGTAATGGAAATTCCTCTTTCTGAAAGACACCTGAAAAATAAATATATTGATACTTTCACAGAATTAAGCCTTAGAGATGGAAGGCATTGTAGAGTTCACTTTTAATCATTTTAAAGATATATTTTTTAGAACTCGACATAAAAATATTTCTCTCTGAGCATCAACTCTGAAATGGGTTTTCATTACCTCACAGCAGTTTTTCCTTTGTACAAACAGGCAGCACAGGGCATTTCTGGGAACAGCACTAGAAAATGGAACATCTTAAAGTATTAATTATTTTTCCCAAGGGACAGCGTTATAGCAGGTAGTTGCATTACCGACCAAAAACTTGGCATAAAATACAGATATGTCCAATAATGTAGCATAAAAACAAATCCTCGGTCATAGTGCAGACTAAAGGATGTGGGATACAAATCAGGGACCAAGCACCATGCCTGGCACATGATAGGGAATTGTAGGTTCTCATATCCCAGGATCTGATTGCTGTGGCTGCCTAACAGATTACCTCCCAAGTGTAATGGTTTAAAATAATAATAATCACTTATTCTTTCTCACGGTTCCTGTGGGTCAGGAACTAGAAATCAGACAGGACACTGCAGGTGTCTGAGCCCTCAGTGGGAAGAGCCAAAGGCTGAAGTCTGAATCATCTGAGGGTTCATTTGCTCACATGTCTGGCAGCTGCTGGTGATTATCTGTTGGGGGCCTAAGCTTGACATCTACACGTGGCATCTTTATGTGGCCTGAGCTTCCTCCCAATATGGTGCTTGGGGCCTAAGGGCATCCATAAGATAGATGGAGCAGGTGGGTGGGAGTGGCAGGGAGAGGCTACATGGAAGCTGTTTTGTCTTCTGTGATTAAGCCTCTGAAATCAAGCAGCCTTACTTCTCCCATACTGGAATGGTCAACGAAGTTATAGAGACTAGAAAGGAGCAAATGATCAACTCCACCTGTCAGTAGAGGCATGTGAATATCACATGGTAACAAGAGCATGTGGGATGGGATACATATTGGTGTAGCCATCTCTGAAAATACAACCTGTGAACCTAACACATCAGAAATAATAAAATTAAAATTGAAACCATACAAGTATAATTGGAGGGCCTAAAGGACTTTATAATCCAATTATCCAGAAATCCAATGCTTTGTAGAAAAAAACCTCTCTGGAGTCCCTGAAAAGTAAATGGTCTGAGTGAGGCCACTCAATGCGTTATTATAGTGTCAGGAGTCAAACCCAGATTTGCTGAACCCAGCAAACGTGTCTGAGTTTGTTCCTTGATTAGAAAAAGGGCTTAATGTTTCTAAAACCATTCATGTAAAAGAAATACAATTCTTATATGCAAGAAATCTAAATTTTTGAAACTAATATTGGGGGAGGATGTTTCCCAGCTGGGGTTAAAAAGGTGTAAATGTGTCTGACAAACAGGCTGCCTTGTGACCTCCCTCACATCTGCTTGCATAAATGAGATGTATGGGATGGTTTTCAGCAAGACAGAAGAATAGAGAGGATAGTATATTGTCTGTTCCTCAACCTAGTTCCATGTGGTTTCCAGGTTGAGCTGTAAGAAGTCCAAGAGCTGAAGCAAAACTTTTTCAAAGGGATCTGCAAGACTCAAGGTAGAGCTACTTGAGAGACTCAAGGTAGAGGGGCAGTTCCATTTTATGTACATGACACAGTGTAGAGACTAAGTTGCTGTTTGACATATTGAGGTTTTCTAGGTTTAGGGGAATAATAAACAATCTCCTAGACAGAGAACTGGCATTTTCAGAGAGGTTGTTGGACAATTACAATATCCAAATTCTTTCCTCTAGTGGATTGAAGTCAGGAGACAGGAATAAGAGGCCAGAACAGAAGACAGTGAAGTACTGTTGCTCCTTGTGCATTACACAGCGTCTGAGTAATCCTTGCAAAACTAGGTTCAATTATTGCAGGGACTGAGAAGGGGACAAAGTCAAGTAATGCTTAAGTCTTGTGTTGTGAAGAGTGACAGTAAAATTGGCATATAAATGCTAATGTAGCCTCATTTGAACCCATAGGCAGATAAGATCTGTGAAAATTTGGATCCCACTAATAAGCTATCTATAATTAACATTTAATTAGCCATGATTTTATTTGACTTCTCAGAATTTTGATGGGTATCTGGAGGAATGGTTTTGGATAACTTATACCTAAAACATGGAACTGTTACTTTCTCTTCCTTTCATTCTGAGTCAAGCAGAAGCATTATAAAATTACTCTGTTTATCACCCTTTTCAAAATCATTTACTGAAGCATTTAACTATTTGAAAACATCATTATAGGTTTTTTTGTTGAAATGTTGAGATCCACAGCCTTTTCCATTGGCTGCCCTGATTGTTTTATTCTTTGCTGTTCTCAGAACTTGACCTTTCTTTTTTTTCACTTCTAAGTCTTCTGCTGCCCAAAATCCAGCGTAGCTTTGGGAGTTTACAAAAATCACGAAAATGCAGTTGAAATGGTTTGCGCAAGCGGAATGGGATTGAGTAGGTAGTGGAGGATAGATAACTTACTATCAGAAGTTTAGGCTCAAACCTCAGTTTTGCTGTTGACCAACTATAAATCGGGCCTGTTTCCTCACCTGCAAGATGGGGATTTTTATACACACACACTATCTCTAATAGCTTTGTTATTAAGATTAAGTGCGCTAATACATAGAAAGGTATAAAGCACAACATAAGAACTCCCATTACCTAACTCATATGAGAGTTATAGGCCAAGTTTTTTTCAAAGCACTAACTAGATAGAACTAGTCTGCCAGAAACTCCCTTAATCTCTACTTACATGATCCTCTACTACATGAAATCATCTGTGCCTAAAGATCTTTCTTGAGAAGTGGAACACAGATAATTGAAGAGTTTTGAACACAGGTAATAGAAGAAATGAGCAGAGGGGTTAAAACAAGCTCTGAAAAGCAATCACCAACCTTTTATTTCTTATGGAGACATTTTAGGCATAAAAGTGAATGTGAATGAGCTTTATTTCCCTTGGGTTTAGAAAATTCTCCTTCTAATCCTTTACAGCGAAAATTATCAGAGGTGACTCCTGGCAGGTAATTCAGAGCTCTCACTATTTTTAGCCCTGGAAAGCCAGTGAAGGGATTTAGATTGTGAGAGCAGTCACACAGGTCAGCTCAACTTTTTGGCCTAATAACATTCCATCTGAGCTCAGTATGCTAGCTCCTGCTCCTACAGCTGGTAAGCAAGAATAAGGAAGGAAGGAAGGAAGGAAGGAAGGAAGGAAGGAAGGAAGGAAGGAAAGAAGGGAGGAAGGAAGGAAGAGAGAGAGAGGGAGGAAGGGAAAGAGGGAGAGAAAAAAGAAGAGAAGTCAAGACAATACCTACCATATGAACAGCAATCACATGGAAAGCGTTGCTTGGTACAGAGTTAACAGAGAGAATGATGGAAATGAGTGGAGGGAGGGAAATAACTGATTCCTGACATCAATGTTATGATTAAGGATTTCACAGAAAGGGAAGAGATGTTTCACATAATTCAATTTTTCTTAATTTTAGTCCTTCCACAAGCTACCCTATTTTTCTCATCTCCACATACTTCTTGTATTATTATTTGCTTAAAATATGTTTTTAAACAGAGCTACTTTTTAAAATCTTGTGTGTATTCAGACAGGAAACTGTATTCACTGTTATAAATGGAAAACCAGAATAATTTGCCACAAAGAGCTGTTTTTTAGCTATAAAAAATTAATACAGAGGCACCCGGGTGGCTCAGTTGTTGAGCGTCTGGCTTCAGGCTCAGGTCGTGATCCTGGGGCTCTGAGATCAAGTCCTGCATCAGGCTCCCTGTGGGAACGTGTTTCTCCCTCTGCCTATGTCTCTGCCTCTCTGTGTCTCTCATGAATAAATAAAATCTCTAAAAATAAATAAATACATACATACAGTGAAAACAGAGCAACATTACTAATTCTCCTTAGATGTTATTGTCTACAGAGGATTCTGACCTTCAGGTCTGCTATCATTTTTGTTAAAAATGGAGGTTGGCAAATGCTGGAGGGATGTTAGATATACTTGCTTCAAAGTGACACCACTTTTTTGAGACCATTAGACAAACTGAAAGAGAATTGGAAAGGGGAGCAACTTTCTCACTATGTTATTGATTCAATAAATATTTATTGGGTCAATGGCATTCAAACCATGTCCATAAACATGACAGAAACGTTTATGATAGAAATAATAGAGATTTCATGGTATAAATCTAGAAATGATCTCCTTCTCTACTTGTCCCATATTTTGGGAATGGCGTATTGGTTAAGAAGGTGATCTGAGTGTTGGATAGACATGGATCTAAATCCTAGCTTTGTCATTTAATGGCACAGCTACCTCAAGAAGGTCATTTTACCATTATAATCCCATTTCCTTATTTGCATTTAAGAAAATACTTGGCACTTTCAATACATTTTGTTGTGGTGATGATGATGATAATTATATGTGAGTATCAATGGACAGGATAAAACTATATATTTTTGCTATTTATTAAAGTGTTGTCTGCAGGTTGTCAAGCAAATATATTCTAACTGAATTCAGTTTATTTGGCTTAATCCTCCAATCATGTCATTTACTCTTCTTTCATCAAAGTTCTTCTGGCATCTGAATACAGCTTCTGTTGTTTCTTTGCTCCTTCCTCTTTCTCTGGCTCTTTACTGTGGTCGAGCCTTAGGCTTTATCTTTGGGCTTCTCTTCAGTGTTTACATTATTTCTCCCAACCTGTTTACTTTTAAGGCTTGAACAATTTAGTGGAAGAAGATGGCTCCAAAAAAATCATCATCTCTAAATCTGTCCTTCATCTGTTTATAGCCAAATTTCAAAATGATACTTGGTAGGTTTTGTCACTTTTGATTTAACACATCTAAAATCAGCACATTCGTTTCATCCTCTTCTCCTTGTCAAGGATCCCACTGTTTTCCAGTTACTTAGTGCTGGAGCTAAGTGTGTGTGTGTGTTTTGGAGTCAAAATACTCTGGAATCCTAGCTCTATCATTTACAAATTTAACTGAATTACCTGTCAGTAAGAGTTCACTAAATAAATATATACATATATTTGATATATATTTTTTGATAGATACATATGTGTATATATTTGGTCAAAACTTCCCAATACTTCAAGAGAAATGGAGAGTGGAAGAAATATCCATAAAGAAATGTAGCTAACATCCATTTTACGTTGAATTTTATCATTCTAAAGCAAGGAGTTAACATCAATTGAAAACAAGGGGAAGAATAAAGGATATTTATGTGTTCTTTCATGTACTTTCTTGTGAAATGTTAGTTCTAAAATTGATTCAGATTAGTTTAGATAAGTCTTATCAGTGTGGTGAAAAGTGGCTTAAGTACGAAAAAGCAGGAACAAATGGCAGTGTTTGAACTCTGGGGAAGATTAGAAGGGGGAGCTGCATGTTAGGTCTAGTGTTACTGGCAAGCTTTGAAGAGAATAAATGATTTAGAAAATATTTATATGGTAGTTTTATCAAAGGTGAGAAAATATGGGAAGTAATCTTAGCAAATTTCGTTAAGTATGAATATTACAGCAAAAGTCTACAAAGATTTGGCTAGGCAATTTCCATTTCTCTTTAAAAACAGATCACCCTGTGTGCTGTTTTAGCTCATGTGTGGACACCAAATACATATGGTCTCTGTCCCAACAGCTTAAAAGGTAAATTCAATGGCTTCACAGAATATGATAGAATGTAGTGCTTGAAGTGTATTGAAAAAATAACCAGAATATATGCATCCTAACTTTGTGACATGCAGAAAACAAAATGGGCCAATTCCTCTTGTAACTTACTTATGAAACTTGTCTACATTGTAAAGTTGTTGCAAAGTGACTGTCGGTGATTTTTATTTAAATAAAAACGATTATGGGAAAAATAGACTATATCCAGAAAATACACTAAATTGGGATCGATTTTATAAGTGGGTGTAACTAGCATTTTTTTTTTTTTTAGATTGTAGGTTCTTAAAATTTTGATTTATAAACATTTAGGAGGAATGCAACTGTGGTAGATAGATTTGGAGCATCTGCTCAGGTAAATACTTCAAATCGCCTGCTTGTCTCAGGTGGTGGTCCTGTGGCAGGCTCTGCGTAACATGTGATTCCATCCTCTGACCATACCGACTGAACCCCCTGCTGGGCTCTTTACCCATGTCATGCCATGCCAGATGCCTTCCCTGAAATTTCTGTTTGAGGTTAAGATGAGAGAGGGTCTCTCTGGGGGATAGAACTATAATATGTAAACTCAGGAGCTAAGCACGTACACTGCCATACAAATTAGAAAGTAAAGAGAAAGAACAAAGAAGATGTGCCAGGAGCAGCAGAGATGTAGAGATGGAATTTCGCCTAGGACTCTGGTGGCTGTCAGCTCTTGCATTTTTACTAAGTTAGGTTTTATTGAAACTGAAAAGGCCTGAAACAACATCTCCTGTATCTACTGCACTTTCAGTAGAATATCAAAACTACTTAATGTAGATTTGGAAATGTTCAGTGAAATCTAAAAGACATTTGAAGTACTCAGTCACTTATAACAAAAAAAGATTAAGTGAAAAGGATATGTAGGAGACTTAGGGCAAGTGATGTATTAAATGAGAAATAGTATTTCAAATATATAAACGTAATTCATGTCATCCATAACAAATAACAAAGATAAATAATATAAATAGAAATATAAAATATATATCATAAGAAATGTTGCAGTATATTAGATGATAAAATCCTTGGCAAGGGTAGAAGAATCTTCAAATTTATACAACTACCAACAATACTGCACATAGATATGAAACACTAAGATTTCTGAGAATAAAAGATGCCGTATAAATTCACTCTACCATTTTCTGATTGGACCTGTGTATGTTTTTATAAGAGTAGAACATGCTAATTTTGGAAAATACACATACATTTAAAGGACATAAAATCATACTTCTATGACCACACAGATATCTACATTAGTAATATTTATGTAATGTCCCCTCAATGTTTTTCATCACTTGTACCTCATTTTGCAGAATTTATGTCCAATTATGCTCATATTTTGTTATATTTTGAGGTAATTGACAAAGCCCATCGTGATCAAGACTGGAGACTGCTAATATTACCTGCAGTGTCTAGCACAATGATTGGCAGTATAGGTTTAATAAATCTCTGTTGAATGAATAACTGGTTTATTCATCTAACCTCATATTTCTTATAACTCCTTTTAATTTGTTGAATCCTTCATTTAGATTAAATCTTTCATCAAAATGCAGTCCATTAAGCAAGTTAAAGGAGTGCCGTTCAGCTTTGAGAGGGCTTGGAGGTCTAGATTCCATCTTCCTCACCTTTCTCCTTGCACCCTGCTATGGTTCTTGAGGCACTAAGTAGAGCCACTAGGAGTCCTTAGAAAATCCTTTGACAAACCACTGAATTGGTCTAACCACTTTCTTTTCTTTTCTTTTTTCTCTTTTCTTTTCCTTCCTTCCTTCCTTCCTTCCTTCCTTCCTTCCTTCCTTCCTTCCTTCCTTCCTTCCTTCCTTCCTTCTTCCTTGCTTTCTTATTTTATGTATTTATTCGACAGAGAGAGCACAAGCAGGGGTAGCAGCAAAGGGAGAGGGAGAAGCAGGCCCCCCACTGAGCAGGCCCCACTGAGCATCATGACATGAGTCGAAGGCAGATACTTAACTGACTGTCCACCTGGGGTCCTTTCTATCACATTCATCTAATGGAGGCTTAAGTACCTCCATCACTGGGAAACTCACTCTGTTCTGAGGTTGTCTGTTTCCTTGTTGGACTGCCTCTAGATTAAGATTATTACATAAGATGAAATCTTCTCTTCAGTCCTTAGTACTACCCTCCGGGGCTGACAACAAGTCGAAGTTTTCTTGTGCATGTGTCTTTAAAATTGCTGAAGGTCACTAGCGTAGTCTTTTTTTCCCCCCTCCTTTATTTTTTTCTTTCTTGTTTTTTTTTTTTTATAAGTATTTTGGTTATATTCACAGTATAATAGAACAATATACTGCAGAAAATAAAAGTATATTAATATTATATTATAAAGCATCATGTAACAAAATAGTGTTATAACTTGTGTTTTTGAGATATTTAAAATGTAACAAAAAGTACAAATAATAATATGAGAACATTCATAGTCTTACTACTCAAGGAACAGTAATGTATTGCCATAATTGCTATTATTTTTTTTTTTTTATCAAAGAAATAAACTTTACTGGGGCACCTGGTTTTTTGTTTTTAACCTGGTGCTATGTTGTTGAGATCTAACCAAATTTACACAAAGATCTAATGTATTCTTTAAACTGGCATAGAGGATTTCATTACCCTTAATTGAACATCAGAGTTGTTCTCATTCTCCTATTTTAAGGCAATATATCAATGAACATCTTTCTCTGGAATAAGTATCTAGGAATGGAAATGCTCAACTATAAGGTATGCATATTTTCAGTTGTGCTAGATATTGCCAAAATACTCTCTAAAGTGGTTTTATCAATCTCATTCTTATAAGCAGTATATTAAAGAATCAGCTTCCCCCATATTATTGCCAACATTTGCTATTCTTTACTAATTTTTGCCACTGGGTTAGATGAAAGTAGAATTTTATTTTATTATTTATTTTTTTAAAAAATGATTTATTTATTTATTTTAGAAAGAGGTGGAGAGCAGGGTGTGGGGCAAAGGGAGAGAGAGAATCCTCAAGCAGGCTCGCACTCAGCCTGATGTGGGGTTCAATCCCACAACCTGAGATCATAACCTAAACTGAAATCAAGAGTCAGCCACTTAACTGACCGAGCCACCCAGGCATCCCAAAAGTGGAATTTTATTGATAGCCCATTGCTTTAATCACTCTGTTGTATATCTTAAACTAATATAATATTGCATGTCAGCTACATCTCAATAAAATTTCTAAAAATTAATTTTTGTGGTTATTGATATGGTTAAACATTTTCACATATTTATTGATTAGATTTCATTTTTGTATATTGCCTACTTATATACTTTGCCCATTTTTCTCATGGGATTTTTACCTTTTTCTTAATGACTTGTATAATTCATCATGTTAAAACTTTTCATGTTATTTCTCCACATACATATCCCACTTAGTACATAGTGATTTATTTAATTTTTTTGGTGATGTTTACATGGCACCCATTGCAACTTATTTAAATATTGCCTCATTGATGGACATTTTGGTTACCTTCAGGGTTTTGTTATTACAAATAGCATTGGTACTTCATTGACTACCACAGCCATTAATATTGCCCATTGAATATTTATGGCTCTTCACCTTCTGGCACCTGGTGATTGACTTTATGTGTTGCCGTATGTCCAGTTCTGGCAGACCATTAATTTCCAGTGTGAGATTCTCCAGAGCCTTTTCACTCTCTACTACTTCAATCAACAATGTTACGGATGGTTAATGCTCTGTCAAGATTCTGGAATGAGGATTATATTTATGATCAGAAACCTTCCTCCCCCCACTCCAAACACTGACATTGGACATATAACATGAAAGAAAAATGAACATTTTTTTTCTTTTTTTTTAAGAAAAATGAACTTTAAAAAAATTAAAAGCCACTAATATTTTATGGTTGTTTATTCTCATGGAATGACCTGGTCTGTCTTGATGGCCACACGCTATAGCTTGTATTCACTAGTTCAGAAACTAAAAAAAAAAAAAAAAAAAAAAAAAATGAGGTTGTCTGACATGATTTACAATCATAGAATTCTAGATCTATGATTAATCTAAGATTAATCTAAGATTAAGATCTTAATCTTTAGAGGTTAGATATTTCAGTTACACTTCCTCCCAAAAATTCAGCTCCTAAATCCTATGTTCTAGAATCATGATTAGTGGGTTAACTGCAAAATCCCGTCTTTAGTTCGTGGAATCCCACTCCTTTTGTTTATCTATTCATCAGTTGATGGACATATGGATTGTTTTCACTTATTGGCTATAATGAATGATGCTGCTATGAACATCAAGTACATGTTTTTGTGTGGAAATTAATTTCCGTTTCTCTAGACTATATATACCTAGGAATAGAATTGCTGAGTCATATGGAGACTCTATGTTTAACTGTTTGAGAAATTGCCAAACTCTTTTCCAAAATGGTTGCACAGTTTTACATTCCCACCAACAATAAATGAAGATTCCAATTCATTTCTTAAAGATTTTATTTATTTATTTATTTATTTATTTATTTATTTATTTATTTGAGAGAGAGAGAGAGAGAGTGAGAGAGAGAGAGAGAGAAAGAGAGAGAAGCAGACTCCCCACTGAGCAGTAAGCCCAACGTGGAGCTTGGTCTGGGGATCGGAGTCATGACCTGAGCCCGAAGGCAAATGCTTAACTGAGCCACCCAGGCACCCTGAAGATTCCAATTTCTTCACATTCTCATCAACACTTGTTACTGTCCATCTTTTTAACTATAGCCACTTTAGTGGGTGTGAAGCATCTTATTGTGCTTTGATTTGCATTTCCCTAATGACTAATGATATTGAGCATCTTTTTATCATTTATTGGCCATTGTATATCTTCTTTGGAAAAATGTCTATTCGAATGCTTTGTTCATTTTAGTGTTGTCTTTTCACTTTAGGGTCAGTAGAGTTCTTTACATATCCTTGCTACAAACTCCTATTTTTTCCCTTTCTGTAGATTATCTTTGTATTGTCTTGCCAGTGTCCTTTGAATCACAGAAGTCTTAAATTTTGATGAAGTCCACTTTATCTAATTTTTTTTTTTTTTTTAGCTTGTACTTTGGATGTCATATCTATTGCCTAACCCAAAGTCATGGAGATTTGGTTCTACCTTTTTTTTTTCCCCTAGGAATTTAATATTTTTAGCTCTTTCATTTAAATATATGATTTAGTTTGGGTTAATTTTTATGTATGATGTAAGGAACTTTACTTTTTTGCACATGGAAAAATTGTTTCAGCACCATTTGTTTTAAAGACTTCTTTCCTGTTCTTAAAACTGGAAATAATTCTGATTGTTTCCAGGCTTCTACTACATTTCCAGATGAATTCAACAGTCTTTTAGGGCTCCCTGGCATTTGCTCATCTAAGTTATTCACAGGTTATTTCAGTATTCTCTGGGATATTAATGGCTTAAGATCAGAAGATTTAACGTGCTTTAGAGAGACTAGGTACTCTTATTACCTTACCTTTTATTGTGGTTCCTATCCCTATTTATCCATATTCTATCTCTTTTCACTCTGAACCACTTCCTTCACTGAAATGATAAAGACAAAACAGAAGTGAATGAATTCTCTCTCTCACTCCTGTTAATTTACACCATTGACTTCAAATAAATCTACCTCCTCCTTTTTATCCTCTTGTACCTAGCAAAGCTCTTTTATTTAAAAAAAAAAAAAAATCCAGTTGAAAGAGTGAGAGCACAGGGAGGAGAGGGGTGGGTGGAAGAAGAGGGAGGAAGCTGACTTCCTGCTGAGCAGAAAGCCTCAAACTGGGCTTAATTCCAGGATCCTGGGCTCATGATCTGAGCCGAAGGCAGATACTTAACTGAATGAGCCACCCAGGAACCTACCCTTGTAAAGCTCTCCTATCATCCTTAGGATTTCCCCCAACTTTAAACTCATTTATTTTTCTGTGAATCAATGATTTATCTTATTAAAAATGAAAATCCTTCTTTTTTTGTCTAGTCAGCTGCTACCATTTTCCACGGAACTAACAATTCTGATTAAAAATTTTGGAAGTGAAAGAAATTAGTATAATCTATACTTATAACTTTTTACTTTGAAAAATTTCAAAGTTAGAGAAAAGTTATAATATAGTGAGCACCTCCAATTAGATTCACCCATTTTAAGCATTTTGCCACATTTACCTTCTCTTGCTTTTATTTTTATTTATTTATTTTTATTTATGATAGTCACACACAGAGAGAGAGAGAGAGAGAGAGGCAGAAGCAGGCTCCATGCACCGGGAGCCCAAAGTGGGATTCGATCCCGGGTCTCCAGGATCGCGCCCTGGGCCAAAGGCAGGCGCTAAACCACTGCGCCACCCAGGGATCCCTTCTTTTGCTTTTATTACACATACACATGTATGTGTGTATATTTTACATACATGTATTATATATCCATTATTTTTTCTGAATACGTAAATAAGTTGTAGACACCACAACTCCTCAGTCATAAAAGCCATAAAAGCTTTGGCATAAAATTTCCAAGATTAAGTATAATACTACAAAATATCTCCTTTTTTAAGATCCAAAATTCCATTTTGTTGTTACATCTCTTGAGTCTCTTTAATATGGAGATTAAAAAAAAATTATATTGGTTCAATGAACAGTCCAAGTCAATTGTTATTGTTTTTTAATAGAATATGCCATATTTTGTATTTATTTGCCTGTTTCTTCCTGTTTGACTTATTCTGATACCCTCTATATGTCATTTCAGTTTTTAAATCTAAACCAGGACTGTTCAACCTTGGCACTATTGTCATTTTGGGCCAGATAATTCTTCATTGTGGGGAAGGTGTCCTGTCTATTGTGTAATGTTTAGCTGTACTCATAAGATGCAGTAACCCTCCCCAGGTTATGACAACTGATAATGTCTCCAGACACTGTTCAATGTGCCCATTTGGGTAAACGGTAGGGTGGGGGGTGGGGATCCAGCTTCTGGTTGGGAACTACTGTCTGGAAGCTTGATTAAATTCAGGTTAAACAATTTTGCAAGAATATTTCTTAGATGATGTGTATTTCTAGTTGCACTACAGCAGTAAGCCCATAATATCAGATTGTCCCATTAGTGATCCTAGCTTTAGTAATTTAAGGCAGTGATTTTCTTTTTTAAGGTAAAGGTACATTTATTTTCTTTTGCAATAATTAAATTATGGCTTGATACCTTGAAACCATGTGAAGATCCTGTACTCCTTCCACCTTTCAGCAGTGGCTTTTAGCATCCTTTGATGAACTTTGCCTGAATCAACTGTTAATGATTCGGAAAATGGTGATTTTCTAATCGTATCAATTGTTCTGCATTTTTTCTCTGGTATACCTCCGAAAGAAAAACTTTTATTATTTCTCCTTTTATTTCTTTTTTAAATTTTTATTTTTTAAGTAATCTCTACACCCAATGTGGGGCTTGAATTTACAGTCCCAAGATCAAGGGTCACATGCTTTACCAACTGAGCCAGCCAGGCACCACTTGTTTTTAGTGCCACTCTGAAAGTGTGCGTTTGACCTATTTTTTTTTTTTTTTAGTTCAATAAATTATCATTGTTTTTTGATGCTAATATTGTCCAAAATTTTTCCAGTGGTAATCTTCAACCCATTCTAGAAAACATCTTTTTTTTTAAGATTTTATTTATTCATAACAGACAGACACACACACACACACACACAGGCAGAGGGAGAAGCAGGCTTCCCACAGGAACCTGATGCTGGACTCAATCCTGGACCCTGGGATCCCGCCCTGAGCCAAAGGCAGGCGCTCAACCCCTCAGCCACCCGTGTGTCCCTTGAAAACATTTCTTGAAGTAAGAGAGGATATAGTGTTTTATGGCGCATTTTATTAAAATTATTTTAAGTGCTTACAACACTGCACCACGAGAACCTGTAAGGGTTCACATTTAGCCAGTGAGGAATTCTGATACCAGGGCAGCGTATCATTTTCATAGTTAACAACTCACACCAATTGCAAAATATAAATAATCGGTTGAGAGTAGATTCTACTTAAAAAAAAAAAAAACCAATAAAAATTATTAACCAACTTGAGTTTACCTTCAGAACGGCAGATCTTTTCCTGACCCCTGGACAGGATGGTGTCCTTAAACCGAAATACACTTGTAGCATGCGTGTGGCCTAAACCCAGCACACCGCTCCAGACTGCAGCCAACAGCATGGAGTGATTTCTGATCAAGTCCTTGGAAATACATTTCATTAAAATAAGTTCCCAAGCAGTGTGCTTGAAAACATATTTCCATAGCATTAGAAAAGCACCGCGATTTTAAAAGTGTGACTTGGGGGGCGGCCGGGGGGGGCGGGGGGGCAGCGGTTTAGCGCCGCCTGCAGCCCAGGGCGTGACCTCGGAGACCTGGGATCGAGTCCCGCATCCGGCTCCCTGCATGGAGCCTGCTTCTCCCTCTGCCTGTCTCTCTCTCTCTCTCTCTGTCTCTCATGAATAAATAAACAAAATATTTTTTTTTTTTAAAGTGTGACTTGGGAAGCCCAAACGGAGTTTCCCAATTAAAAGGAGAAACAAATGTATTGAACTTGAGCTCCCCCCACGGCGATGATTTCCTTCCTTCTCCTCCCCGATCCCAGGAGGGGGCTCCGTCCAGGTGCGCAGTCTCTGCTCCGAGCCTCTGTATGATGGTGTCAGACGAGGCAGCCACGGGCGACCAGGCTTCAGTCCCCCATTTCCCCCCCGTGGCTCGACAGCCGGGGCCAGAGCCCCCCACAAACGTGCCCTTACCCCGAGCAGCCGCAGAGGCGGAAAAGCGGGGAGGGCGGGGCAAACCTTTAGGGCGTGTCTGCGTCCCGTTCCACCTGCTCCTCTCCGATTGGCTGTCGTGAGTCTCAGCCGTCCAATCGCGTTGCAGCGTCAAACGCGCCGTTCGGCGTCGCCGCCGCCGCGCATGCTCAATCGGGGACCCGCCCCTACGCTTCAGCCCTGTGGAGAGCTAGAGGACAGCGGCCGGGGGGGCGGGGGCGGGGGAGCCGGGCCCGGTGATGCCGGCGCCAACGTCACAGGGCCGCGCTGGGGACTTTGGACGGGTCCAGTGGCAGAGCGACAGAGAAAACCGGCACTGACACCACCGCCCGGCTTACCCATGCTCCTTAACTTCAGGTTTTCTCGGGTCCTCCACAAGCCGATTCGCCTGCGGTCGGGGCTGGGGGCGGGGCGCGGGACTTGAAAACAAAGCGACCGTCTTTTCTTTGCGTCGGGGCAGATCGAAGCGCAGAGTGAGTCTTTTTTTTTTAAAAAAAAAAAAAAAAAAGGAAACTTGTCTGCAGAGTGGCTGGCACCGCCTTTGTGGGTGAGCTTCACCGTCCCCGAGCGGGAAGCCCTGGCTGCCCCCGACCCGTGCGCCTCGGGTCCAGCGCCTCCCGGCCGCCGGTGAGGGGCACCTGCCGACGCTCGACACGCGGACGCTACTGTGTATTCCGGAAGGGGGAAAAACAAAAAAGAAAAAAAACAAACCCAAAACGTCCTCGTCAGGTTCCAAGGTGTGCAACTCCGAAAAGTAACACAAAACAGAACAAAAAAAAAAAAAGAAAAAAAAAACGAAACACAATTGCGGGCCCGCGGCGGAGAGCAGTCTCGCGGCCCCCGCTCCCAGGCGGACCCGCGGCTCCAGGCCCCCGCCCGGCCCGGCCCGGCCCGGCCCGGCCCGGCCCCCGCGGCCGCTCGGAAAACGCGGCGAGCGGAACCCGCACGCGGAAGCGCCGGCCGCACTGAGCATGCCCAGTTGCAGCGCCGACCAGAGGAGTTTTTTTTTTTTTTCTTTTCTTTTCTTTCGTTTTTTTTTTTTTCCCCCTTTCTTTTTTTTTTTTTTTTTGGTCTCAAGTAGGAGGCCTACCCCCCACCCCCACCCCAGCCCCCCCGCCCCGCCACCACCACCCCCGGCCTAAGCAGCTACCATGTCTGAGGTCCCCGGCGCGGCGTTGTCCCAGGCGGGTTGGTAAGTGGCGAGTCCCGCCGGCCGCCCGGCAGCGGGCGCGGGCGCGGGCCGGGGCCCCGCGGAGGGTTGTTGGGGTCGGGGGCGGCGGGTGCGTGTCGGGGTAGGCGGAGGCCGCCGGCCGCTCCCGGGGCCCTGCGGGCCGGCTCCGCCCCCGGCGCCACGCGGAGCCGAGCGGGAGAGTCCCCCGGGCGCCCCTCGGGGCGGCGGCGCGGCCTGGGCTGCGGGCCGGGGCCGGGGCCGGGGCCGGGCCGGGCCGGGGGCGGCGGGCTCGGCGGGCAGGGCGGCCCGGGAGCGGCCGAGTGTTGCCGCGGGCGGGGCGGGGCGGGGGGCGGCGAGGGCTGCGGGGAACCGAGCGCGGCCGCAGCCCGCGGGCCCGCTGCAAGTTGCGGAGCCGCCGCAGCCAAGCCCGGTGCAGCCGCCGCCCGGGCCGGGCCGCCTCGCGTTCGTGCCCGTCCCGGCAGCCGTGCAGCCGCCCTCCATGGCACACACACAACTTCTGGAGCTAGGAGTGACCTCCTTGTCAACGCGTGTGGCTGCGCCGTAGAAACTTTTCTTGACGTGTTGTTGTGAAGATTTGAGAATCTGAAAGCAGTAAAAAAGAAAAAATCATAATAAAAATAAAAATAAAAATTATGCGACATTAAGGAGTTACTGGAACTCCAGGCCATTAGAGTTGTGAACATGCAGTTTAATAAGGGAACAGGTTTTCCAGGCCTGCAAAGGCACAGTCGGAGGAGAGGAAGAAGGGCGGTGGGAAGGAGGATGAGAACAGGTTTGCCCCAGCTCCCTGGAAGTTCACTGTCGTGGTGAAAAAGAGGAGAGAGGGAGACCTTAAACGAACAAATAATGCAAAAAAACCCACAAAAAAACAACAAAAAAAAACAAACCAAAACCAAAACAAAACAAAAACACCACCACCAACAAACCACAAACGGGAAAAGAGTGTGGCAAACCCGACAGAGGGCCCGGCTAACGCGCTGCGGAATTGGAGGGGAGGGAGAGTTCACGTCCTGGAGGGAGTTGGGTTTTGAAAGGCGGTGAGGAAACGGGCTTTCTCGACAGCCACTGGAGATGCGACCCAGAAAGCAGGGAAGTGCTTATTGGTTTGCGGAACTGACCATAGATCCTTGTGGGTTCCGGGGAGTGGGAGGGTACCCAAAGAGAAAGGTTGGGCCCAGGTTACGGAGGCGGCAGGCGCCTAAGAGATAATGGAGTTGATTTGGTGGACAAAGTTTTTGATGGGAGTGATGTGGTAACACCTGTGTTTTGAGGAAGAGGCTCTTGGCTCTACAGGCGTTTCACTTTACAGGTGAGGAGACAGGCACAGAACTGTAAAAAAGGGGCTTTCACGACCTAGCTAGGACGTTGTGGAGTTGAAAGGCGAGCACAGGGAGCCTAGCCCGGTTCCAAATCTGGTGCGTTTAACTGGGGAGAGGAGTGGTTCCTACAGTTTGTGTGTAGAGCCCCATGAGGGTAACAGATTGTGGAGTTAAAAAACTCACCTTACTCGGTTTTATTGTTGTTCTGGAATCTCTACCTTCGTTTTCTTTACCTCACAAGGATGTTTTGAATAATCTTGGATCATTCTTCTACTTTTCCCCCATTCTTCGTTGGATTGAGCCTTAGTGCTTCAACCTGGTTATATGATTTCATTTACAAACTTGGGCTTTTACTTCTTTCCAACTTGACCCCACCTCCAAAGGCTAGTCTATCATTTATGTTGGTTCCAAACACCTACTAAAATTTTTCTTTTTTGGAGTACAAGCTCCTTAAGGGTAGGAAACGACAACTTATTTTTCTGTGTATTTGTAGTGCCAGGGAGCTAGCACTACAGTGTCGGTTCTCAATAAAATCTGTTACAATGAACCTTAGAATGCCCCTGTGAATCAGAATTCTATAGCAGGGGTCTCTACCCAAGCTTTGATAGGACCTCCCTTTATTGTTATTTTGTTATAAGCGCCCAGCAATGTTATATTGTAACATTTGTCACTTTTTGTTGCAAGTGATATATTTAACATGTTTCTTCTTCCACCAGACGTTGTTGCTTTTGTATGGCAGTGACTCATAAAGGCAATAGTAATCTGAGGGTCTAGTTAGGCTTCTCTAGAGGTTTGCATGTGATTCTCAGTGGGTCTTGAACATATTAGGTTTGTGCCAAAGAAGAGAAGAGGATCTCCTGTGTGTTCAAGTACCCTGTCTAGATTCCATATTTAAGTAGAGATTTACTATGTTAAAATACAGACTCTCAAAAGTTTAGGCAGAGAAGACCACTGGAAGAATTTATGACCATAGAGTAGCTTTGACCAATTCATTCCGGTTCTGACATTCTGAGCTTCCTTTAACTCTTAGGGTTCTCTGTTATTGTTACCGACAAAACCATTTTTCTTAGTACTTACTCTATATGCTTAATTACTTGTAGGACCTGAAAAGGAATAAAGATTAAAAACTCTTTTCCATCAAGCCATGGTGACCACTTCTGTTATAAATTATTGATAAAAAAATAACACATTTTAAAATAGAAAATTAGATGAAAGTGCTTTTTGTGGTGTGTAAATTTACTTCTTTGGGAAAGATAAGGTGCTTAGGCTGAGGAGTAGTGGTTTTGCAAACAAAGAAAGCTTTATCTTGTAATGGCTCACCTAAGTGCTGATTAAGGTTATCTGAAAATGGTTAATTCTCTATTTTTCAAAGTCTTAAGAGTATCTGAAAAGTTAAGGTACTATATGGTACGTCTTTGCCTTACCCAGTAGCATGGAGTCCAAGACACCGTAAGGTAGCATTAGAAATGTTTCATTTCCATTTAATTCTGAAGGAACATATTTTCTTAGAAACTCTAGATTTCTAACACACAAGGCTTAACCAGGTTGTGCTCTGGGATTTTTGTTTTTGTGTTTTTGGTGAGGAGGGCAGGGTTAGAGGGAAAATAGAAGGATGAACACAAAGGTCTTCTTACCTTGTTCCCCTTGAATTTCACCTTCTCTTTTGCGTTCTTTCTCTGATTATGCTCCCACCATACTGACCATCCTCTGGCCCAAATGTACACCACCAAACTCCTTTCCCTATCTTTTACCTTTGAACGACTAAGAAAGACTACAGCTTATAAAAATCTTTATCAAGGGACGCCTGGGTGGCTTAGCGGTTGGGTGCCTGCTTTCAGCTTAGGTCGTGATCCCGGGATCCAGGATCGAGTCCTGCGTTGAGCTTCCTTCAAGGAGCCTGTTTCTCTCTCTCTCTCTCTCTCTCAGTCTCTCTCGCCTTCTGCCTCTCTCTCTCTCTCTCTCTCTCTCTCTCTCAGTCTGTGTCTCTCATGAATAAATAAATCTTTTTTTTAAAGGTCTTTATCAAAATTTAGTACTAGAGAAGAACAACTGTCAGATAAATAAAATAGGAACCACAGTGGCAGTATGGAGTATAAAGTGAATGCTCTTCTGAAATAGCTATTCCAAAGTGGTACTTCAGGACATCTTCCTGGAATTTCTGATTTCTAACTTTTCACTTATCCACAGATGAGCTTCTTTCCAGATGCCATTATGTAGAAGCTTCCTCCCAAACACATTAATGATCAAGACCAAGAAAGTCAGATTCTTGTTTGTAGCTCACTCTGCACCTTTCTTGTATGACTTCTGTTTTCTGAATGATATACCTCTTCCTCAGGAGATTGCTGATGAGTGATCTATGTTCAAATGAGAAGCAACCTTTACAGCGCTATCAATATAACTTTACCTTTATGTGCTACACTGTTGGTAACAGTCATACAATAAAAGTTTACACAAAGAGTATCTGAAGTGTTGCTCCCTCATCCCAACATAACTCTTAGGCATAAGTATATTTCTAAGGAATATTGGTAGTTTTTTATAAGTTGTATATTAAGTGCAAGATATTTTATTATCTAGAATTGTAAGATATTTTGTTACTGCCATTTTGATGTAAACATAACTCTTGGTACACTGTTTTGGAAAGGTTTAGAACCATTAAAACACTTTTTAGCTGAAATAGTAATACATGATGTTGAAGAACACTAGAAGAAACCAATTGCTTTATATTTGGTTTCAGGGGAGCTTATCAGAGACATCCTATTTTGAATCATTTCCCATTTCTTTAATGAGCATTTATAACCATCTCTTTGGTTTATGTTGTTTGTGAAATTATAGTTCAACAGTAATAAGCCTTGTTGACCTTCTGTTTTAAAATATGTTACATACTGCCTGGTGGCTTCTACTGATACTATAAACTGCTAAAAACGCTTGGATGTTCTATTAAACTGTGCAAGTTTTAAGGTTTCAAGGTGCTGTTTGCTGTGATATTTTGGTGAATAACCTATAAATCTAGTTTCAACTGCCTGTAGACTTGACTGCCTCAAGCATAAAGGGGGTATAAAAAGAAACTTGCTACCTCAGCAAGTTGAAAATAATTTTCTCCTCTCACACAGCAGCATTTGCTAAATCAAGTAAAAATTACATAGTAACATTTCAAGAACCATAAAAATATAACTCTACCAACTTTTTTGGCTTATGTTTTCTCCTTTTGACAATAGAAGAATATTGGTAGTTTGACTTATCATGTTGCAGTTAAGTCACATCTATCTAGAAATTCTGACTTTTTGTAAGGTATAGAATCTGGAAGTAGCTGAAAAAGTCTTTACTTCCACATGATTTTTAGAAGAAGTAGACTGTACTCCAAGCAATGCAAAACATTTTATGTAAAAATAGAGAAACATTTGTGGAGTCATAGGATAAAAACAAAAGCAGAAGAAAAGGGGTAAAAAATGCATTGTGATAATGTAAAATATTAACAAGGGTGTCAAATCAAAGGTTTGGAGAGCAGAAAAAAAGCACCCTGGTGATATAGAGAAAGAGAAAAGAACCACATCATACTCGGGACTAGACAGAGCCTATGTGTACCTTAGTAGTGTAACCTCTACAGGTTTCACACTCCTACTCTATGAGCGTGTGTCTGTGTGCATGTGTGAGTGCTTCTTACACTTACTACAGTTTTACAGCCTTTAAAGTGCAAATAGCTCCTTCCTCTTAGGACAGTGCTGCGGAAAGTACGGTATCTTTATAACAGTAAGTCTTTACAATATTGCAGAGCAGTGTGTAACCCTATATAGTAATGTGTATACTGAAATACGTGTAGTAACTGTTTATGCCTCTTCTACACGAGGCACCATTTGTTTTTGCAGTGATATACAAGTCAGCCAGAATTTAAACATGTTATACACTGGCTTAACTTGAGAAGTCTGGAAGACTTTCCAGAACTAATGATGTGTAAGCAGGATGTGTTGTATATGCTATCTCATACAGTGTCTAGTCTTTGTCTAGGGAAAAACAAGGCAGATTCATTGATGCATTCATTCAACAAATAATTATTAAACATCTTGCTGTAGCAGACACTTTCTTTAGTACAATCAGATGTGGTCTTATGGAGAGAAAGCCATTAATTACATATTCAAACATCGCATCTGTAAAATATACTAGAGGTAAGTAAAAAGGGACATGGTTCTAGAAGAGCTTGTAGAAGGGAAATTTGGTGTCTTTGAAGTGGTCAAAGAATGCATCCCTGAGATCTGGAGGATGAGTGAGAATTAAATTTGTTAAGTAAGGGTAAAGAAGCATATGCGAAGTTCATAGGGCGTAGGGAGCATGGTGAGAACAAAGGTCTGAAGGCCTGGGATGAGTGGAGGATAAGATAGGTACAGTATAAGGAGATGGGATGGGAGATACTTAGGGTCTAGATCATGTAGCTTGGGCCTTGCTTTTATTCTGGAGGCAGTGGAAATCAATTGGAAAGTTTTATCAGGGGACGGGAGGGTTGACAGAGGAATGACATCATAGTTAAATTTTGAGAAATGCTTGCATTGAAGAAAATGGCTCTGAGCTGGGCATGAGTAGGTGGATGGATAGAGTGGTGGTGATGATTCAGAGGAAGAGCAGAGGCTGATTTGAGTGATATTTATGAGGTAAAATGGACAGAACTTTTAGATGGATTGTATATGGGAAAGAAAGAGAGGTGGTGTTAAGGGATTGATTTCTAGGTTTCTGGCTTTTATACCTGAGTTGATTACAATACGGTTAGATAGGGAGTATTAGAAAAAGAACACTTTCAAAGGGTGGATCATGAATTGAAATTGGACATTATTTGAGTGTGAGGTGGCTTTATGTCATCTAAAATAAGATACCAGTTAGACTTAGGAAATACTAATCCTGTACTAGGAAGAAGACTGGATTAGAGATATAAATTTGGAGTCATTCAAGTATAGTTGATGATTGAAGCAGTGCATGGGTGAGATCATCTAAGGCTCCACTGTCCAGTGTGGTAGACATTAGCCATATGTGGCTGTTGAATACCTGAAATATGTCTAACTCAAATTCAGATGTGCTGTAAATATAAAATACAGACTAGGTTTGGAAGACTTAGTACAAAAAAGCATGTAAATATCCCTTGTTCATTTTTATATTGTTTACATATTGAAATAATGTCAATATATTGTATTAAAATTCATTAAATTAATTTCACATTTCTTTTTACTATTAAGTATGCAGCTTATATTATCTTTGTTAGATAGCACTGATCTATGATCTAAAAAAGCTTTGGAGTAAGAAGAGGCTAGGTTCAAGCTGGGAGAAATTTCAGCATTTTAAGAGAGAATTAGCCTATTAGGAGCTGCCAGAGAGAGGAAAAAGCACTGGAATATGGGGATCATTGACTTTTCTGAAAATATGGACATATCTTTAAGAGCTCTGTGACAAGATTCTTTGCTTAGGTCAGTATTGGATTACTGACTTGCTGATACTAGAGATTCAGTTTTTAAGACATTTTTAATAAATATAGGTAGCTGAAGGCCCCTTTTTAAAATTCCACCTCTATTCCCTCAAAACTCCTCTAAATATAAAATGCAAATAAAATTCAGCTGCAGCTTTTCAGAAGACAGTCTATCATGGATATTAAGTGAAGATGTTAAGAAAAAACGTTTTTATTTTCCTAATTCCTAAGCAAGACCTCAAGAAGTTTGAAAATAAAGGCATATTTTTTAAAAATGTAGAATGTGAAATATTAAATGCTTGTGGGAAAACTTCCTAAGTAAATTAAGCCAGCGTTTTATAATGGCTTTTGGAATTAATTCAGTTTAACTTTTGTTTTGAAGGAGAAATAGGAATGTATGCAAGTTTAAGTGTCCAGAAAGTTGATAGATGGTCATGATAAAGTGAGTGAAATTTTTCCTTTTTTTCATTAATATATTCCAATACTCTTATTAGAGTGTAATCCAAAGAAATAAGTAAATATTTGGTTTTTCTAATTAGTTAAAATAGCTTGATTGACGTTTTGTAAGCTCCTGTAGGACGAAAATCTGGTCTTCTTATATTTCTATAGCATTCTTAGCATGTAGCAGGGCCCAAGGTCCACAGCAGACACAGAGATGCTTGTGGAATAGAATATTAGTACTATTGTAATTAGTCTCAGTATGTTTCATCATACTGTTTTTGTGTTCTCAAGGAACATGAAACTTATTCAAGCTTTGTATAGAGTAGAAAACTTTTACTTGTGAAATGAACATGAAATGAAAAAAAATCAGTTTTATGAAAAAAATGCAGGAAATAACCTGTTAATGCTTTCTCTACTTATTGATATACTTACTGAACACAAACACATACACTTACAAAAATGTTGATGACATTTCTTTGCATGGGACAACCAGCTGTTTCTGTAGGAGTTTGAAATGTCTCAAGAGAGTCTCAAAGCAGCATTAATAGAAACTATTTTTGGAAGTTTGGTTTTAGTATGTTTGTCCTAGGTCCTAGTTATTTCTTTACTCATTTGATATTTTATGAGATGCTACACGTTTTTATTTTTCTTTTTGATGTTTCAGAATTGCTTGTTACCTCAGGGTCTCTGGTTAGAAAGGCATTAGGATGATGAGGTTGTAATTCATTCTGTGGCCTTTGATGAAGCAAAGCAGTAGGCACTTGGACATTTTCCAATTTAGTAAGCTGGCACAGGGTTCCAGTCCATTGGGTTTTAACAGGAGGACCCTGCTAAGCACAAGTTGTTCTTTTAACTTTCAATTATGAACACCAAAAAAGACCGTGGATATGTTGCTAGTTAGGTCCCAAAGAGTGTAAAATAGGCTTCTTCTCAGTGGCCTTCCTCAGTTTACCATATTCAGAATGGCAGATAGTATTGACCATTTCTGCCTGAGTGGATAGCCTAGGTTGGGACGCAGGGGCTTTGCCCCTGGGTGTTTGCCATGATCTGTTGTCCAGGCTGCCTGCTGTGTCTTTCCGTTTGTTGCCCTCTAAGTTGTGAGTAATAGTGAGGTTTCTCCAGGACTGTGTTGATTTGACCTCTTTCCTTAGTTGTACTTCTAGAAGAGGGATGGTACAGGATTAGTACCTAGGCTCTATCAGACTCTTCTTTGGACGTTTTGAAGTTTTACAGGATCAGGATGTACTTTTTCCTTATTTTGGTTGCTGCTGATAAATTATTTGACTGCTTTTTCTTGATTGTGATTGCTTTTTTACCTTTTTTATTTGTTTATTTAATTAGTTATGCATTTATCAGAAGTCCTTATAAGCATATGTTAACTAGGTGTTTATTTGGTAATTAATCATTGATAAATATGTATTTTATATACATATATTAAAAATATGGTTGCAATATCGATACCATGAAATTTCAGTGCCCATTTTTGTGTCTGTGTTTACATCCTTGCTGGAGCAAAGTAACCACCCAAAATAACATTTAACTTTGTTGGTAAGCACATCTAGCTTTTCTTTGTTACACAGAGCACCTGCCATTTTACTCATTAATTTTTCATTTGATGTCTTGAAAAAGATAGTCCGGTGTAGTGGTGTAGGCGTTAATGGGTGTAGAGTGATAATATTTAGATGATACATAACAGAAATCATAGTGTGCATTCCGAAGTCTGATTATCTTGAAAAGGCCATAGGGCCTTGAAGTTTTACCAGTTTATACTTATGTGAATAAGAATTTATATTGATACTATTTTGATTAAAATGCAAAACTGACATGAAGTACACCTTTCTAATATTTACAGAACTGCTCTGTATTAGGCTATAATCTAGGGGAATGTACAAAGACCCCATATTACAAAGGTCTAAAAATCATGGCCTTTTTTTTCCTCCTCATCACAGAAGAACCCATAGTGATGGGGAATCTGGTTTGTGCTGTCATTTGTGGACCCAGGTTCCTTCCACCTTACTGTTTTTTGTTTTTTTTCCCCCCTACCTTACTGTTTTGTTGTTCCCTAACACATGCTACTCCAGGTATGGTCCTAGAACCAGTGGCATTAGCATTTCTCAGTAGCTTGTTAGCAATGTAGAATTTTAGTGCTACTAAAGCAACATCTGTGTTTTAACAGGATTTTCCCAGTGATTTTTTTTTTTTTTTTTTTTTTTTGCACATTAAAGTTTGAGAAGCACTATTTAGGGTATTGTCATTGTTTTCATGCATGTAGCAGAGTAGCTGCCACTTCTGAGTTTAGGTAGCCAGAAAGGAAAGGACAGCTGAGAGCCAGAGCCAGTTCCCTGATGGGAAAAGGGGCACACGTCACTTCCTTGGTTTCGGAGAACTTAGTCTCACCTGCCTGAGAGGGATTCTGGGAAATGTGGTCTAGCTCAATGATTTTCTCTCTCTCTCTCTCTCTCTCTTTTTTTTTAAAATATTTTATTTATTTATTCATGAGAGAGAGAGAGAGGCAGAGACACACACAGGCAGAGGGAGAAGCAGGCTGTATGCAGGGAGCCTGATGTGGGACTTGATCCCGGGTCTCCAGGGTCATGCCCTGGGCCGAAGGCAGGTGCTAATCCCCTAGCTCAATGATTCTTAAGCTGTCTGCCAATTTTAAAAATTTCCAGTTTTTCACACATCAATATATAAAATCTTTAGCAATATCAAATTGCTCTAAGAGATTCTAAATGCTTACCTCAGTTTTTGTACTTATTCCATCATGAAGCAGTAACAAAGAGTTTGAAGACGGGCACAGATCCATCCACTACGTTTGAAGTAGTTCCCTTCTACCTGAACACATTTTGAACTTTTCATTTACTGATACTATTCAAATTATGGTAAAGTTGTGTGAATTTGGTATGAATGAATGAGGCATTGTTTTTTTGGATTTTTGATTTAATTTACTTGTTAATATTCTACTTTAAAATTTTTTGTTATTTTGAGTGATAATCTTATGTTTGTAAAGGATCTTTTAGTTTGCAAAGCTCTCTTTCCCTAATCATATGTCACTCCATAATAATTAGTAGTTTGTGTGTATATATTATGTTTGCTTATAAAAGGGGATTGAAAGCCTTTTTGGGTTAATCATGTGGTGGATACCTAGTGTGACATACTAAAGAATGGTAATGTTTGTTATGAGGTAATACCTTTCCACTGTATTTTGTAACTTTCTTATACTTTTAGTTATGAATTAATATAAACTGATATTAGTTTACAATTGGTGTTATGAGACTTATCTGTGCCGTTGTCATATTGGCTAATATTGCTTGACATGGCTTGGATCATTCCTGCCTAAACATGTTTTCATGGAAAATAAAATTGAGTTGGACTGTTGGTGGTCTTTTAAAATGTTTTACCTCATTACAATAAGTTTTATGTGTAAATTGAATTGTTTATCGTTACTGGTAATACTATACTGCCTTAAGCGAAAGTGTATTTAAAAAATGTATGATTATAGATTTCTATGTATCTAAGAAATGTATTTTCAAAGTGGAAAAATAGGCTGTTTGACTGAATGCTTTTATTATATTCAGCGTGCTTGTTGCTGTTACGGCTTGCCTTGTATTGCTCCATAGCAGTACCAATTTTTTTTTTCTTTTTGCCTAAGATACATAATCTGAGAAGTCAGCAGGAAGTCAGCACTGTGGAAGAGGAGCAGACTTATGAGCTGGAATTGATTTGTGTTTGGAACTGAGATTAGTATATTACATGATTTTGAATAGTTAATTTATTTTAGAATTATTAGTTAATTAAAATTAATTAGAATTATATCACAAAACTGGGTTGCCATGAGCAATTACTGAGGAAAAAAATAGTTATGAAAACAGCTCTATGTACCCTTGATTTTAAGTTAAATTTATACCTACTAAAATTTTTAATTTTAAGGTTTAATTGAAGTATGTTTGACACACAAGTATACCTGCCTCTTGAGAAGCAATGTGGTTGGTGCTTAAAAGCATGGACTCTGAAGTTCAACTCCCTTGAGCCAGGGTCAGTCCTGGTTCGGATGTTGATTAACTATAACATTGAGTATATCAATTAATTACTTGATGCCTCAGTTTGCTCATCTGTTAAGTGGTGCCAATTGTAGCACCTAACCTATGGTATACTTAGGAGGATTAATGAGTTGATACACACAAAGGGTTGGGAACACTGCTTGTCATATGCTGAGGACCCACTAAATACTTGCAGTCTTTCTATTGCATATTAAGCCTGGACTCTCATAACTTACTTTTGCCAGTAAACTCATGTAATTTGCACATATATGGATTTCTGATATTTTATTTATTTTAAAGTTGTCCTTTATTTTAGAATATCTTGTATAGTCTCTTAGAGGATTACTTTGGTAAAGACAAAATCCTTGTATCTTGTGGGTTTTGAATCTCATTATAAAGTACGTCTTACCATTTGGTAGTCTTATAAATGTTGGTGCCTTAAATTAAAGATAAATGATACAGATGGAGAGAATATTTCATATAATATTATTTTACTTGTACAGGAAGAATAGATAGACATTTGAGAGAGAAAACTGTCAATATTCAATCTCTTACTTTGCATGTGAATTTACTAAGTCTCAGAAGCTGAAGGCAGGTAATTTAATACTCTTGTTGAAATGCTGCAGTGTTATCAAGTATTTGCCTTTTCATTTAAAATAAAGATTTCATTTAAGCAGTAATGAGATGTCCTCAAAAATTAAATGTTTGGAGCCAGTTAAGTAAATATGTAAATTTATGGAACAATATAATTTTTTAAAGATTAAAGACATTTCTTAAAAGACTTTAATTATTCAAGAGAGAGAGGCAAAGACTTAGGCAGAGGAAAAAGCAGGCTCCCTGCAAGGAGCCTGATGCGGACTCCATCCTGGATCCTGGGACAGGAGCAGACACTCAACCCCTGAGCCACACAGGCATTCCAGATTAAAGACATTTTTTAAGAAAGACATCTTTTGAGTCTAGTTTTTAGGGAAAAAAGATTGTATAGCTTTATTGTAAGTAAGGAGTTGGCAAGCTATGGCCCAGTTTGACCTTATGCTTCCTTTTATAAATAAAGTTTTATTCATACACAGCTAGACCATGTTTTTGTGCTCTGGGCAGAGTTGAGTAGTTGTGACAGAAATCTTATGGCCTGAAAAAAGACAAGTTTTACTATCTGCCCCTTTACAGAAAGAGTTTACTTGCCTCAATCCTAAGTAATTAGTGAAGTAGATTCATTAGTCTATTATTACTTAGAAGAGGTTGGAATAAGTAGTATATACTACTTGTCCAATATTTGTCAAAAAAAACTTTACAGAACAACCATGATCCTTGTTTATATCCTATTTGTGATGACTGATATGAATGGAGCTGCCTCACAGATTAGTAAATCCTAACTATTTGATAGGAATGTGCCACTACTTGCAGTGGGGTTTTCTATCAAGCACAGAATTGTCAGGTGTTTTTGAAATGGTCTACTGATTTTAATAGAACTTTTCCATTATGTCCTAGGGCAGATAGGAATCCTTCATTGCTTTCAATTGAGAATTTCTATCACACCTGGACAACTTTTGAATTTTATAGAAAACCTAGACTCCAGATAGTTTTTATCAAATCATACTGCTTAAGGGGAGGAAACAGTGGATAGGAGGTTGTAAAGCCTGTTAAAACATATCAATCCTGAGAAAAATATAGAACCTTGTCTTTAAATAACAAAACATATTTGGTAGCCAATCATACTTAACCTAATTTACTTGTAACAAGTTGTTTTAGATTAGAAATTGAATTCATAAAAAAATGTCATGCCTTGATTGGACAACAATTGAAGATGAAGTTTTTTAACAGTGTTCAGGGGACTAGGCACAAAGAGTCTCATAAAATCCAGTGTTTCAATATCCACTTAAAAATTTTTTTTTTAAGATTTTATTTATTTATTTATGAGAGACACTGAGAAAGAGAGGCACAGACACAGGCAGAGAGAGAAGCAGGCTCCTTGCAGGGAGCCCAACGTGGGACTCGATCCCGGGTCTGCAGGATCAGGCCCTGGGCTGAAGGTGGCACTAAACTGCTGAGCCCCCCCCACCCCGGCAGCCCTCAGTATCATTCTTTTTTTGTGGGGTGGGGTATATATTTTTTATTGGAGTTCAATTTGCCAACATATAGCATATCACCTAGTGCTCATCCTGTCAAGTGCCCCCCTCAGTGCCCATCACCCAGTCACCCCCACCCCCCGCCCACCTCCCCTTCCACTACCCCTTGTTCATTGCCCAGTGTTAGGAGTCTCTCCTGTTCTGTCACCCTCACTGATATTTCCCACTCATTTCTCTCCTTTCCCTTTTAATCCTTTTCACTAATTTTTATATTCCCCAAATTAATGAGACCATATAATGTTTGTCCTTCTCCAATGACTTACTTCACTCAGCATAATACCCTCCAGTTTCATCCACGTTGAAGCAAATGGTGGGTATTTGTCATTTCTAATGGCTGAGGAATATTCTATTGTATACACAGACCACATCTTCTTTATCCATCTGTCAATGGACACTGAGGCCCTTCCCACAGTGTGGACATTGCTGCTATAAACATTGGGGTGCAGGTGTCCTGCTGTTTCACTGCATCTGTATCTTTGGGGTAAATCCCCAGCAGTGCAATTGCTGGGTCATAGGGCAGATCTGTTTTTAACTCTTTGAGGAACTTCCACACAGTTTTCCAGAGTGGCTGCACCAGTACACATTCCCACCAACGGTGCAAGAGGGTTCCCCTTTCTCCACATCCTCTCCAACATTTGTTGTTACCTGTCTTGTTAATTTTCCCCATTCTCCCTGGTGTGAAGTGGTATCTCATTGTGGTTTTGATTTGTATTTCCCAGATGGCCAGTGATGCGGAGCATTTTCTCATGTGCTTGTTGGCCATGTCCAAGTCTTTCTCTGAAGTTTCTGTTCGTGTCTTTTGCCCATTTCATGATTGGATTGTTTGTTTCTTTGCTGTTGAGTTAGGAGGTTCTTTATAGATCTTAGATACTAGCCATTTCTCTGATAGGTCATTTGCAAATATCTTCTCCCATTCTGTAGGTTGTCTTTTAGTTTTGTTGACTGTTTCTTTTGCTGTGCAGAAGGTTTTTATCTTGATTAAGTCCCAGTAGTTCATTTTTGCTTTTGCTTCCCTTGCCTTCATGGACTATCTTGCAAGAAGTTACTGTGGCCAAGTTCAAAAAGGGTGTTGCCTGTGTTCTCCTGTAGGATTTTGATGGATTCTTGTCTCACATTTAGATCTCTCATCCATTCTGAGTTTATCTTTGTGTGTGGTGTAAGAGAATGGTCTAGTTTCATTCTTCTGCATGTAGCTGTCCAATTTTCCCAGCACCACTTATTGAAGAGACTGTCCTTTTTCCAGTGGATAGTCTTTCCTGCTTTGTCGAATATTAGTTGACTCAATATCCATTTTTATACTCATTCATATTTTTCCTTTTTGGAGATAAGTCCTCAAACTTGATGAGTTGCTGGTCCCACCATATAGGATTCATATTCACTGGGATTCTATCTCACAGTTTCTATTTTTTGACATTATTCTCACATAGAAATTACATTACTGTTTCACCAGAACATTTACACTTCACCTCACCACTGTGGTATATTGAGGTATCACTAATATAGTGACAACAGACATGCCTCTTAACAAATGTAACCATTAATAGGCAAATGCCATTACTGAGAAAACCAGGCCCTGAATTTTAGCTAAATTAAATAGACCAATGCAATCTTGGTCATCCAAGATTTGGATTTGCAAATCTTGGTCATCCATCCATAGCTCATCCATACACTTAAAAAATATAATAGTTTTGAAGAGTGTATTAGTTTTTCGGTAAAAATAATGATTAATTTTGCATGTCAAATTGTAACATATTTGCAAATTGAATTGTTCTCTTTTCTCCAATAGCCCAACCTTGTATGGATGACTTGATGGATTCCCCAAGTACCACCCTGAACCAGAGATCCATTGAGAGTTTTAAATCAGGGTCATGAAAAGATCAGATTTGCTGAGTTTACAAAGATCACTCTGGCTTTTATTTCAAGGATGGGTTGAAAGATCAATATTCAGGCAGGGACATTTAAAGACAAACATTTTTTAGAGATAAACTTCAGTGAATTTTTTCTTAGGGGAAATCGAAGAAATGGAGAATTCTGGTTTGCTTGCAATGTCCTTGACTTGTTTCTTTCCTCCCCCAGAATTTAAAAATAAAAGCAGTTAATACTATTTATTCTGTTAGTGTTAGTGCTGGTGGTTTTTTGATATTTTTTGCTTAAGAGTTCATAAGTTTGTTGAGTGCCTCAAAACCAAATACCTTTTGAAAATAAAGGTACTTATTTTTAAAACAATATATATAATTTATATTTGCATTTATATTTTTGTAAAAATACTTTAAAAATAAGATATTTTGAAGTGTAATGATTTTTAAAGGAAGATAAGAAAGACTTAATAATGTAGTTCTTAGATCTGGATTTTTGAAGAGGAGCAGTAATGTTATTTTTTTTGACTAATGAAGTATTAAAAACACATTGATAAAAAAGCAGTGACTACTGCCAGATGGGAATACTTGCTCTCATCTTTTTCATGACTGAGCTGATATGATCAACTACTGATTCCCTTCTTTTTTTAGTGTGATTCCCAAGTCAGTATGTGAATGGAACTATGATTTTCTGCTTTCTCACCTCTACCTACTTGTTGCTTCTGCTGTTTGCTATAATCTGACTTATGCTTCTTCCACACTACTGAAATGCTTTTGCCGAGGTTACTAATGACGTTTTGGTGAGATCCATTTCAGGCCTTTCCTTACTGACCTCTTTGCTGCGTTGGAGGATATTGGTCATCGCACTTCTTGAAATTCACTGTTCCTTGTCTCCCCTAACACTGCAGAATGCTTGTTCCCTTCATCCTTTTCTTACTATTCATTTGCTCTCTCTATAGTATTCTTATCCCACCCTTCCCTTGCCTTTTCTTACTTTCCCTCTTGGTACACCAAAATTTTATTTTTGTTCCACCTTCTCATTCTTTTTACTTTAACTGATGAATCTCATTTGATGTCATGTTTAAACTGATTTCTACATGCTAATGATTCCTAAATCAGTCTAACCTGTGTTTCAAAATGTGTACTGGTATATGGACCACTTGCTGTACAGTTTGAACTAAGTATCACAGACACCTCACACTCCCATGCTTCTAACCATACTTCTCTTCCCCAGTCTCCCAAATTCTTCTCTTTATTATTCTGGCTTAGTCAGTGATACACTCATCTCACTAGTCACTTAAGAATCAGTTTTGCCTCTTAACCATTCTCTTATATTTAAAGTAAGGGACAGTCCTGCCAGTTTTACCTTCTAAATAGTTTTCCACTTCAGGCCTTCATTCTTGGAGCACATTAGGAGCCTCCTTCTTCCTCTCTCAAATCCATCTTTTCTAGCGCTGTTAAGATAAGTTATCTAAAATGGTTGTTTAACCTTTAGATTTTTTTGTCACCTACAGGATGAAGTCGTCTTCCTTACATGGATTTGTATGGTCTCTTGTTTCTCTCTGGCCTCCTTTCTTGCTCCTTCCTCTCTGTAGTTTCTGCTCCTAACAGCATCAGCCTAACTTGGTCTCTCCTGTATGCAGTATATTGGATCTGATTATTGTATTATTTCTCATCTTGCTCTTTCTGTCTGTAATGCTTTTCTCCTTTTAAATTAGTGGATTCTTGGGATCCCTGGGTGGCGCAGCGGTTTGGCACCTGCCTTTCGCCCGGGGCACGATCCTGGAGACCCAGGATCGAATCCCACGTCAGGCTCCTGGTGCATGGAGCCTGCTTCTCCCTCTGCCTGTGTCTGTGCCTCTCTCTCTCTCTGTAACTATCATAAATAAATAAAAAATTAAAAAAAAATAAATTAGTTGATTCTTGCCTTTTGTTTTATCTTATTTTAAGATTTATTTATTTCCATTTTAGAGAGCATGTGAGTGGGGGTGGGGGGTAAGATGAAGGGAAGAGCAGATGAAGAGGGGGAGGGAAAGAAGCAGACTCTTTGCTGAGTGGTGAGCCTGACATGGGTCTCAATCCTAGGACCCAGAGATCATGACCTGAGCTGCAATCAAGAGTCAAGTCTCTTAAGTGACTGAGCCACCCAGGTGCCCTGCCTTTCATTTTAAAACATAGTCGTCATCTTTTACAGAAAGTCTTCTCTAACAGGAAGAAGGTGTCCTTTCTCTGAGTTCCTATAACTCTTCTTTTATCTCTAGCTCATTGTGCTGTTATTATTCATATGTCTCTGCAAGTCACCTAAGCTTCACTGAAAGTGAATTTATTGGAGATCAGTGACCATGTTTCTGAGAATCCTTCATGTTCTTGCCTGTATCAGTAGTTCATTCTTTTATTGTTGAGTAGTATTACAAGATAATATGCCATAGTTGGTTTAATCATTTTCCTTTTGATAGACATTTTGGGTTGTTATTCATGTCTGGTTATTAGGAATAAGATTGTGAACATCTTGGACAGTATTTTTGTGGGCCTATGTTTTCATTTCTCTTGAATAAATATCTAGGAGTAGAGTTGATGGATCATAGGGTAGATTTATATTTATAAGAAATAGCCACTTTATTTCCACAGATGTGACATTTTACACTCTAACAATGTGTGAGACATCTGGCGTCTCTACTATCTCACCAAAATTCAGTGTTTTCAATCCTTTTAATTTTAGCCATTTATGCTGATATGAAATGGTTCTCATTATAATTTTAATATGCATTTTCTTGATGACTAAAGTTATTAAGATATTGAGCCCTTTTTCGTGTGCTTATTGGCCATTTGTATATATTATGAAATGTCTATATGAACTTTTTGCCCTCTTAAAAAAATTGGATTGACTTCTAGATATTGAGTTGTAGGAATTGTTTATATGTTCTAAGATATAAGTCTTTTCACAGTGACATATGCTGTGAATGTATTTCTCCATCTTTTTTTTGGTTTATTTTATTAATAGTATCTTTTGATATTAGAAATGTTTAATTTTGAGGGCATCTGGGTGACTTGGTCGGGTAGGCATCTGCCTTTGGCTTGGGTTGTGATCTCAGGGTTCTGGAGTCTAAGCCCCGCATTGGCCTTCCCCTTGGTAGGGAGTCTGCTTCTCTCTCTCTCCCTCTCTCTCTATCTCTCTATTGCTCCCCCTCCACATCACTCTTTCTTTGTCTCAAATGAATAAATGAAGTCTTAAAAAATGTTTATTTTTAGTGAAGATCGATTTTGTCAGTTCTTTCTTTTATGATTAGTACATTTTATGTTTTGTCTAAAAATTGTTGCCTACCTCAAAAAGTTTGTGAAAATATACTTTTATGATTGCTTCCAGAAGCTTTAGGGTTATACTTAGATATTATATGGCCTAATTAATTTTGGTGTATGGAGTAGGAAAGAGGCTGGTTTATTTGTTTTATTTATTTATTTATTTTTTAAATTTTTATTTATTTATGATAGTCACACAGAGAGAGAGAGGCAGAGACACAGGCAGAGGGAGAAGCAGGGTCCATGCACCAGGAGCCCGACGTGGAATTCGATCCCGGGTCTCCAAGATCGCGCCCTGGGCCAAAGGCAGGCGCCAAACCGCTGCGCCACCCAGGGATCCCTATTTGTTTTTTTTATACAAATATTCAGTTGTTTCAGTAATATTTGTTAAGATTTTTCTTTCCGTATTGGATTGACTTGGCATTTTGGTTGAAGATCTAGTAACCAGATTGCATCTATATATTTAGATACTATTCTGTTTCATTGTTCTATTGACTTTCCCCATGCCCATATCTGCTGTTTTGTTTAATGAAACTTAAAAGAAGAAATGGTATCAATTAACGTAAGCCCTCATCTTTGCTTCAGTGTAATTTGACTATCCTCAATCTTTTGCATTTCCATATGAATTTTAGAATCAGCTTACTTATTTATTGAACAAAGTGCCCTCAGACTTCTGATAGCTAGAAAATGGTGTAGTAAACAAGGTCCCCAAATCTTCTTAAACTATAAAAATAACTGTACACATGTGAAAATTCTATATAAAAAACATACTTTCAACATTATGTGAAGACAGAGAATTCTAAAACTATCAAATAGCTGAGGATAGAAAGACATCATTAATAAAAACCAGCACCATGTTTCCACACACCATCACTCCAACCCTGTTCTATGTGGGGCTTTGGTGATTCAAGGTAGACCTTGTAAAACTATTGGAAAAGCAGAGGAGATATGAAAATGATGGCTTGAGAATGAATAGGAATGACTACCAGAAAGATGAAATCTACCCTAAATCTGAAAATACTAAAGTAACTTGGCATATTAGGAAAGATATGCAGTTTTAAAGTATGCATATCTTAAAGGAACAGGTTCCAATTGAGGGCCCCAGGTGGGAGATTTAAAGAGATAGGTGCCCTACAGTGAGCCAGGCATGCAACCTACAAAGTATTAGATGCCATATAAAGGAAAAAGTTTGTGATTTAAAGGTACAGACTCTATTTAAAAGATTAAGATTAATGTTAAAGAATAGGGAATTAAAGGATGATCCTTCAAATATATTGCTTCTAGGACAGAAAAAAGACAAAAAGAAAGGAAAAAGCTTCCTTTGGCCATTTGGGTCTTGAAGAGGAAAAGAAGTAAAAGGGAAAAATTAGACTCTTACCAGACAATAGAACCACAAAATTGGAGAATTCACATTCCCCCTACCCTTACATATTAATTTTGTATCCTGCAACTTTACTGAATTTATCAGTTCTAGTAGTTTTCTGGTGAAGTCTTTAGGGTTTTCTATATATTGTATCATGTCCTCTGCAAATAGTGACAGTTTTCTTTTTGTTGTCTGTTTGCTATGGATAGAACTTCCAGTACTCCGTTGAATAAAAGTGGTAAGAGTGGACATCCTTATTTTATTCTGATCTAAGGAAAAACTCTGTTTTCCCCCACTGAGTATGATGTTAGCTGTGGCTTTTCATATGTGGTCTTTATTGTGTAGTGATATGTGTCCTCTAACCCTACTTTGTTGAGAGTTTTTGTCATGAATGGATATTGAATTCCATCAAATGCTTTTCTGCATCTATTGAGATGAACATATGATTTTATCTTTCATCTTAGTTAATGTGATGTTTCACATTGATTGATTTGCAAATATTGAACTACCCTTGCATACCAGGAATAAATCTCACTTGATTGTGGTGAATAATCTTTTCAATGTATTATTGTATGCAGTTTGCTGATATTTTGTTAAGGACTTTTGCATCTATATTCATCAGTGATATGGTTCTCTAGTTCTCTCTTTTCTTTTCATATCTTGTTTTGATATCAGGGTAATATTGGCCAATGTAGTAAATAAATTGTAGAATTTTTTTGGAATACTTTGAGAAGAATCAGTATTAACTCTTCTTTAAAAGTTTGGTAGGATTCACCTATGAAGTTATTGGGTCTTTTGTTGGGAGTTTATTACTAGTTCCATTTCATTGCTAGTAATTGATGTGTTCAAATTTTCCATTTCTTCATGATTCAGTTTTGGAAGGTTATATATTTCTAGCAGTTTATCCATTTCTTCTGGGTTGTCCAGTTTGCTGACATACAATTTTTCATATTATTTTCTTATAATCTTTTATGTTTTTTTTTGGTGTTGGTTGTTTCTTCTTTTTCATTTCTGATTTTATTTATTTGAATCCTCTCTTCTTTCTCTCTCTCTCTTTTGTGAGTCTGACTAAAGATTTCTCATCTATGGGGGACTGGGTGGCTCAGTTGTTTAAGTGGCTGCCTTTGGCTCAGGTCATAATCTCAGGGTTCTGGGATCGAGCCCCACATGGGGCTTTCTCCTGCTTTCTCCCTCTCCTCCCTGCTTATACTCTCTTTCTCACTATCTCTCTCAAATAAATAAAATCTTAGAAAACAAAAAAAAAAAGGTTTATCATTTTTGTTTATCTTTTCACGGAACCAGCTTCTGGTTTCATTTATCTGTTTTATTGTTTTTTAAGTCTATTTCATTTATATCTACTCTAATCTTTATTTTTTTCCTTTGTTTTACTGGCTTTGGGTTTTGTTCTTCTTTTTCTAGCTCCTTTAGGGATAAGGTTAGGTTGTTTATTTGAGATTTTTCTTGATTCTTGAAGTAGGTCTGTATTGTAAACTTTCCTCTTAGAAGAGCTTTTGCTGTATCCCAAAGTTTTGGACCATTGTATTTTCATTTTCATATATCTCCATGTAAATTTTGATTTCCTCCTTGATTCCTTGGTCGACTCATTCATTGTTTAGTAGTATGCTATTTAGCCTCCATGTATTTGTGTTCTTTCTAGATTTTTTATTGTGGTTGAGTTCTAATTTCATACCAGTATGGTCTGAAAAGATGAAGAACATTATTTCATTCTTTTTGAGTTTATTGAGACTTGTTTTGTGGCCTAACACGTGATCTGTTTTGGAGAATGTTCTGTGTGCACTTGAAGATATATTTTTTTTAAGATTTTATTTATTCATGAGAGACACAGAGAGGGGGGAGTGGGCGGGGAAGAGGCACAGGCAGAGGGAGAAGCAGGCTCCATGCAGGGAGCCTGATGCGGAACTTGATCCTGGGACTCCAGGATCATGCCCCAGGCCGAAGTCGGCGCTAAACCACAGAGCCACCTGGGCTGGCCTTAAAGATATTTTTAAATATTAAAGCCATATAAAAATAGTTTTCAATATGTCATAACTTAGGGAATTCTGTACTCATCATGCCTTTTGAGAAGTCTAGTAGATGAGTTTTAGCCAGCCAAATGATGTCTAGGAAACTTCACCAGAAGGTTTGATGGTGAACATTTAAAAACATATAAATATATGCATAAAACTGAAATAAAGATGGGGATGAAGATGAAATACCAATGTAAAAATGTTATATACTGTGACAACATTAGAAATAAAGTAGAAATCAGGAAGAGAGGGGAGAGGGAAAGAGGAAAATAGGCAATAGGTATTACAGAATACCAAAAGTACCTGATAAGCCAGATGTTAACAAGTTAAATGGGGAACCTGGACTCAGGAATTAAAAAAGGTAAAAGTACAAAGGCACTACTAAAACAAAAATACAGAACTTGGTAAAAAAATTTATTTAAACAAAATTAGCAAAGAATACACATCTTGTGGACAAAATGCTAAAAATAAGGAAATACACAATTTATAAAATATGCTAAAATTGAGACCAAATAGATCAGTTATAACAATTAATATAAATGGGCTTTAGTTACTTATTTTTTTACTTGGCTCATATAACAAAAACCAACTATATTCTATTTATAAGAGAGATACTTTGAAATGATTTAGAATGACTAAAAGTAAAAGGATGGACAAAAGTATCAGTTGGACAAAAGGACCAGTCAAATGGAAACAGTATGAGAACAAGGATAGTGATCTTGATATCAAATATGGTAGAATTTGAATCCATAGGCAACAAAGAAAGCATTAATAACATCTATAAAGTAGAAGTATTACAAACAACAGTCTGATTATACTGCAATAAAACTAGAGTTTGCTAATATAAGTAAAATGTTCTCTTCCATCTGGAAATTTAAAACATCAAATAGTTTCTTAATAAAAGAGAAATACAATTAAAATCATGGAGTTAATCCAGAGAAAAATTGATTGCACTAACCATTGTCATCAATAAAAGTGAAAAAATAAAAATAAATGAATTAAATTTCCAGTTAAAAACACAAAACAAAAAACTAGAAGAACAACAAAGCAAGCCAAAAGAAAGCATAAGGAAGAAAAATAATGAAGATAAAGGCAAAAATTGATGAGAGAGATTAGAAAAACAGTAACTCTAATAAATAAACCAAATTCCTGGCATGTTTTTCTCCCTGGCCACGCAGTAGCTTTTTAAAAGTTGTCAGCTTTATTGATACCATAAAATTTACCCTTTTAAAGTATACAGTTCAGTAACTTTCAGCATATTCACAAAGTTGTACAGTCATCACTACGATGTAATTCTACAATATTTTTATTACCCAAAAAGAAAGCTTGTACCCATTACCATTCTCCCTACCCCTTTTTCTTCAAGCCCCTGGCAACCTCTAACCTGCTTTCTGTCTCAGTGGATTTGCCTATGGATATTTTATATAAACAGATTTATACAATATGTGATATTACATATTTGATTTCTTTCATTTAGCATAATCTTTTTATGGTTTGCTCATGTTGTAACATGTATCAGTACTTCACTCCATTTTATGGGTGAATAGTATTCCATTTGTGGAACTCACCACATTTTGTTTATATCCATTCATCACGTGATGAACTGTACTCTCATGTTTTTGAAGAGTTAGCAAAGTAGGCAAATCATTATCCAACTAATTCAAGGGAAAAGAGAAAACACAAATATATAAAATAAGAAATAACAAGGGGAAATACCAATTGAAACCAAATAAAAAATATCATGAGGCCACTTTGCAAATACTTTTGAAAACCTATATGAAATAAGTAATTTTCTAGGGAAATACAAATTACTAGAGGCAACCCTATTGGAGCTGACCAATGACCATAGAAGCAACAGAGAAAGTTAAAAAGGAATAATCCCCAAAGCACTCGGGCTCAGGTGGTTTTGCAGGGAAATTCTACCAAACCTTCATGTAACATATAATCCTAAATGTTTTGTAAATGATTCCAGAAAAAAGGATGGAAAACTTCCTAATTCCTTTTATGAAGGAAGTGTAACACTGAGACTTAAGCCATATAGACAGCACAAAAAACTATAGCAAATGCAGCTAATTAACATTGACGCAAAATTTCTGAACAAATAATAGCAAACAGAATTCAGTACCACATTAAAGAAATATACAAGTTTGGGTAAATACTAAGAAATCTCTTAGTATCACAGAGCATATTAATAAGCCTAAGGGAAACAAATTATATTATCTCCATTGATGCTGATTTTGAAAGCCTTTGAGAAAATTCAGCATTCACTCATTATAAAAACACTCAAGAAAATAGGAATGAAGGGATACTTTTTTTAACTTGATAAGATGTTGTATAACTTAGTCTTAAAGCCTCTACCTTACTTAATGGAGAAACATACAAAATCATTAACAAGTAGTGCCCCCTACTTTTAACTATTCATCATTGTACTGGAGATATTAAGCCAGTGTATTATACAAGATAAGTCAGGGTAAAGAAGCTTTAAAACTGTCTCAATCTGCAGGTGATATAATATACTTCAAAATCCCAGAGAATCAATGATAAAACTAAATCCAACAACAAAATAATTTAGGGAAGTATAAGATATAAACATACAAAAATCAATTCCTTCATACACACAAATTATATAAACAAAAAAATGATGGTACGTGTTTAGCATGGAGACAAAGAAGGTTGAATATATAGGAATAAATTTAACAAATGTGTAAAAGCTATATGAAGAAAAAATTTAAACACTCATTAAAGACACATAAGTAAAATTTGAAAGATATGTTTGTTTTTTAGATGGAACAACTCAACATTATAAGGATGTCAGCTCTCCCCAAGTTAGTTTCTAAATTCAATAAAATTGCAGTAAAAATACCAACAAGTTTATAAAATTAGGCAAGTCGATACTAAAATTTACATTAAAAACATGCACAAATATCCAGGAAAACACTTAGAGAAGAAAAAAATATGCAGGAGGAGGGGAAATAGTCCTACCAAACATTAAGTTATAAAGTCTCTGTAATTGTGGCAGTGTGGTACTGCTGCATGAATAAAAAAAGCAGACTAGTAAATTGAACAGAAAGTCCTGAATTAGACTCAAGTACAAATGGAAACTTAGTATGTGGTAAAGGTAATGTATCAGCTCAATAAGGAGAGAGAAACCCATGTAGTAATTTGAACAGAGAAAATTTAGGATAGAAATTATGAAGTGTAACAGGGTATTAGAGTAATGAAGGCTTATCTAGTATGAAGTAAAGAGAATTCCAAAGAGTATAGGAGTAGCAGATTGAGCAGCTATTATCCTCCTTGGGAGGAAGAACTTCCCCCTGTCTTTAGTGTTGAGATTCAGACCATTTTGAAGAGGACAGTGAATGGAAGTGGAGTTGCTGTGGTTCTGCACCAGCAAAACTTGCTGGAAATCACTTCCTTGCAACTTGTGGAAATTTACCTTTAAGATGTAAGGAAAAGCTGTTCATAAGGGATAGATCTTCCTGCAGTCATTACACTGGGCAACCACCTAGGGATGGTGCTGGATGATACGCTGGCCACTCTGCACTATAGGAGCCTATTGGACAAGCACACCTGAATCATGAAGCAGAACCCTTTTATCTTGCAGTCCCCAGTGTCCTCTACTGACAACCTTAACATGGTGCTGGCTGGCAAAGAAAAAAATACATATAGGGCTCAGATGCATTTTCACGGTTCAGGCAACAAAATATGAATTTGGGACTGAGAAACAGATCACTCACCTAGGCAACATCTCAGAGCAGAACAATGAAGGCTCATCATGAAAGCCTGTTACTTGGGCAACTTGGTAGCCATTTGGAGAAAGATAAAATTATATCCATGTCTTCATACCATACACAGAATTAACTCCAAATTGATTACATAGTCTGCTTGAAATCATACACATAGTAGAAGAAAATGTGGGAAGGGCAATTCACACACAAAAAGAGAAAAATGATTCTTAAACATGCAAATTAAAGTGACACTGGGATATCCTAGAACACCCATAGGGTGGCAAAAATTTTTAAATATGTGACATATTCTGTTGGCAAGATTGTGATGAAACACTCTCCTAAGTTGCTATCATGAATGTAGATTGGTGTAACTATGGTAGAGGACAGTCTTGTCCTGCTCCCTCTCTTCAGCCTGCGAGGCTAAAGGCTGAGAATGCCTTCCAGTGCTTTTTCCTAGTTCTGGTTACTGAGCAACATGAGCATCTCAGCAGACTTCTCTAAATTCTTTAGCTCCACTTCCTGCTTTTAGTAGTTGAAAGTCTGGAGTGTTTAATTCATTATTTAATATAATTGTTAGTGTGGCTTATTTTAGTCTCCCATTTTATTTGTTTACTCTTTATTCCATTTGTTCTTTGTGCCTTCTTTTTCAGCCTTCTTTTTGGTGCAGCATGTAATTTTTAGTGTACTGTTTTGTCTCCTATGTTGACTTTCATTATACTTCGTAGTGCCATTTTAAAAATGGCTCCTTTTCTGGAGATTACAGTGTGAATCTTTACATTATCACAGTCTGCCTTCAAATAATAATACTTCATGAGCAATGTAAGACTTTTACAGCAGTGTAATTTTATTTATTCCTGCCTGCCTGTTGTCCTTCTGATTTTTCGTAGTATTTTTAATTTCACTTTAAACAATCTATAGTCTTAAAGAAATTTGCATATATATGCAAAGGTAGTTTAAAAGATTTTCTATATTGGTAGCACTTGAGTGGCTCAGGTGGTTAAGCCTCTGATTTCAGGTCAGGTCATGATCCCGGGGTCCTGAGCTAGAGCCTCATGTTGGGCTCCTTGCTCACCTCAGAGTCTGTTTCTCCCTCTCCCTCTGCCTGCCACTCCCCCCTTCTTGTGTGCTCTCTGTCTGTCAAATAAATAGATAAAATCTTAAAAAAAAGGTTTTCTGTATTTACCATTTCAGATACTTTTAATTCTTTCCTATGGTTTCATCTTATATTATTTTGCTTATGACTAATAATTAATGTTAGCATTTCTTGTATTGTGTGTGTGATGAATTCTCTCAGGCTTTGATCTAGGAATTTATTTCATTTTCCTTTTTGAAGGATATTTTTTCTGGATATAGATTAATAGATTGACTCTTTCCTTTTTTTAAATGTGGCTTTATTTTCTCTTTCAACCTTTTTGTGTGGTGGGGAGAGGGGCAGAGGGACAGGAAGAGACAGAATCATAAGTAGACTCCATACCCAGCAGGGAGCCTGACGCAGGGCTCAGTCTCACAACCCTGGGATCATGACGTGAGGCAAAATCAAGAGTTGGAAGCTCAACCAACTGAGCCACCCAGGTACCCCAAGATGTGGCTTTAAAATGAGTTGTTTCTGAAGAAAAGTTAATAGAAATTCTTATATTTTTCCTCAGTACGTAATGTGTCTTTATTCTCTCACTGCTATTAGAATTTGTTTCTATTTTTTTCACTATCAGTTTGAATGTAATGTGCCTTGCTGTGATTTTCTTTGTATTTAGTTACTGTGAGGTTTGTTGAGCTATTGCATCTTTGGTTTGGTATCTTTGATCAATTTTGGAAATTATGTAGACATTATCTTTTTGTATGTTTTCTCTGCCTTATTCTTTCTCATTTCTTTTTAGGACTCTACTGACACTCCATGTTAGACTTGGTTATCTTGGATTTTCCATTCTGTTATTTTTTAATTTCTTTTTTTTTAATTTAGCTACTTCTTTTTTAACCTATGTTCAAATTCACTAACCCTTTACTCTTTTGTGTCTGCTATAAAGCCTATTTATTGAATTCTTTATGTCTGATCCTGTATTTTTTCATTTTTAACATTTCTATTTTTTTATAATTTACATACTCTTTGAATTTCCTCCTCACTTCCTGCTTGTTGTTTAATTCTTCCATGCCTTTTTATTTATAGCATAGCCAGTTTCAAGTGCCTACCAGTTTTGACATTTCACTCACCTCTGCTCTGCTTCTACTCTTTTTGTCTTTTGATTGTTGCATCAACTTTTGCTTTATGGTATGCCATGTAATCTTTTATTGCATTGTTCTTATACAAAACAACTGTAGAGAATGAAATAAATAATACTCATTTTCATGCCATTCTAAATCTGGAGTTGTAGGGGTAAGGAGAGATAAGTTAATCAGGTTGGTGGTTATTGTGGCTTTTTTTTTTTTTTTTTTTTTTTAGTTTTAGTTTGTGGCAGATCACCAATGGTTCAGGTGCTGTGAGGGTAGGGTCACAACTTTCTCTTTAATAGGACCTGGAATCCAAACACTGGCAAATTCCAGGAATCTACTCTTGCTTCATAGCTAAGCTGCCAGCTTTAAAACTGTGGGAGTTCTGTTTCTCTCTGTTTAGCTGTATAACTTGTCAGACTCATGATTCATATTCTGCTTTTTATGCCTCTTTCAGCCCTGTTGGGTCTTTCCTGTTAAAGCCTGGAGTGATTTGGAATGGTTACTTTCAGCTCCTGCCTTACTCCCTCTAGTTGAAAACTTTGAGTACCTGGAGATTCAAGAGTGGGGAAGGTAGGGGGAGATGAGAAGTTCTTTTTTCTCTCCCTCCTTGCCTATAGTCATTTGTAGCTGAAAGCCTGGTGTGTTCAGAGGGTACCTCTCAGATTCCCTACTCTGGACTCATCCTTCTGTGGCTGAAAGTCCAGAATAAATCTGATGGATCTCTCTTTTTCTCCCTCTCTCCCTGTCTTTCCCCCCACCTTCCCCCACATTCTAGCTTTTGGCCAACAATACCTGAGTAATTGGTGAAGACTAGTGTGAGATGGCATATAGTTGAAGACTTGCTTATGACTGGAAATCCTTGGGATTCTAATCTGTGAGGCTAGACTATATGTGGCTATAAAGTCTGTTAAAAGTATGGGTGATTTATCCTTACTCAAAGTGTGTTAAATTCCTCTTACTTTTTACTAAGGATGGAATTACTGTGGATCTCTTCTCTTCTATGAAGGACTAGTCATTTTCTAGAATTTTATTCATGGAAGTTTCTTTGTGGCCTCAGTTCTCTAATGGCTTTAAAAATCGGAGAAGGACAAGCATATGTTCTCATTCATTTGGGGAATATAAATAATAGTGAAAGGGAATATAAGGGAAGGGAGAAGAAATGTGTGGGAAGTATCAGAAAGGGAGACAGAACATAAAGACTCCTAACTCTGGGAAATGAACTAGGGGTGGTGGAAGGGGAGGAGGGCGGGGGGTGGGGGTGAATGGGTGACAGGCACTGAGGGGGGCACTTGACGGGATGAGCACTGGGTGTTATTCTGTATGTTGGCAAATTGAACACCAATAAAAAATAAATTTATTATAAAAAAAACCTATGAATTTGTAGTTATCCAGTTTGTTTTGAACAGTTGAGGATAATGGTTTCTTGCTGCTTTTATAAAACTTTCTTTTCTTGCTATTTCTAATTTTATAGAACTTTCTCTCTTCCCCTGAGAAAAATGTGGAATTAATAACCAATGAATCATTCTTCTTTGACTTTAAATTATCCTTATAATTTCCATTAATATTACAAGTTTTTTTTTAATGTTAAAAAGATCTATTTGTTTATCTTAGAGAGATAGAGCATGCACATGGGAGGGAGGGACAGGGGAAAGGACGAGAGAGTCCCAAGCAGACTCTGCACTGAGTGAGCATGGAGCCAGATGTAGGGCTCATGACCCTGAGATCAAATGCTTAACTGACTTCACCAACTAGGCGCCCCAATATTACAAGTTTTGTACACTTGAGGTAGTATATTGACTGTGTCTATTCTTAATTTGAAGTAATAAGAGGTAACTCATTGTCCTGAAATATCACTGAGCAAAGAAAGATTCTATTGTCCTGAAATATCACTGAGCAAAGAAAGATTCTATTGAATGTACCTTGATAATCATGACATGGAGATGCTGAGTTGGAGACTAAATGGTCATGTAGTCCAACTCCTTTATTTTACTTATGGGAAAATATGGCTGTGTTCTAGCTGGCCATAATTCGGTCGAGTGTAATTCCTGGTTATCTGAAGCTATTGCACTTTTATTTGTTTTTAGTGCAATGTTTATAGTCTTTAGATTTCCACTTTGTAATTTTTAGTCTGCTCTGGCTATCTTATTTTTTCAGACTTCATTTGAATTTTAAAATGTTTAGAGAGATAGATTATTTCTCTGAGGTGCTAATTATTTGTATTTGTTTCTCCTGTAACATAAATGAGATTACATATATAAATGGATTTAATTTATGTTGCATTGACATTAACTAAATGTTGATAATACTGTGTATGTAGTGGGTTATTTAATTAGAACATAGATTAGTAGTCATGAATAATGTTTTTCTTTGAGTTATTTTATGCAGCAAAATTGTACTTCTTCATAAAAGTTGGACTTTGATATTAATTTTTAAGATATGAGATTCTAATACAAAAATTTTAGTTTATCTTAATTATAAAAATGAAAAGCTAACCATTTCAGATATGTAGCAAATAGCAATGAATAGCTATTTGTTTAATCAGAGAAAGGTAAAAAATATAAAGTGCAATCTTCTAGGAATAGGTGCCAGCACAAGTTTTGTTTGTTTGCTATTTTTATATTTTTATAAATGACTGGAGAGTGGAAGAGAGGAGAAGAATTTTTAGGTTGCCAGAAGGTATTAAGCTTTTCTAACTGTTAAAATGCTCAATCCATGGGATTAAAGTAGAGCAAGTTCTTTCAATGAGTACATATTTGCCATTAAACTAAATAAAAACTAAATTTTATAAAATAAACTATAAAATAAACTTTTTATTTATTTTATTTTAACAAAATACAGGCCCAGTAAGCCTTTTTCTTCCTTTTTTCCCCCCCTTAGGATTATATTGACCCAGTTATAAGTGGCCTTAGATAACTAGAGTCTCTATTCCTTTTACAAAAAACATTGAAGAACTATGTGATTTTTTTTTTCTGTATCTGCCATAAATACAGTTATGGAATTGTAAATTTCCTTCCAGTTTTCTTCTTTCATTTACCTCTCTGCTTTATTTTCTTCTGCTCTCAAGTCCTTTATGGTATGACATAGAAGATAGCTTTGAAATCATAAATCAAGACTTACATTGTTCCTAGGGCAAGCTAATAGAATAGTGGAACTTCCTCTAGCCGCTTTTTTACTTAGTTTGCCATTTCTCTCAAATACCATTCCATTGTTTACTAACTGTATAACTTCACGTAGGATAATTAATCTCCATTTTATTTGTAAAATAGAGATAAAATAATATGGGGGATTATTATGACAATTAAATGACATCTAATTAACATAGCTGGCATTTAAAGACAATATTTATTTGTCATCCTTGTTATCTTGTTATCAACATCATCATCTTTATCCTCATCTCAACTTTATTTCCTTCCTTCTGCCTGTTCTGACAATTACCTTCATATTCCCAACATCTTTCCATGCCCCTGCATACTTGGTAATGTCTGGAGACCTTTTTGGTTGTCACAACTTGGGGTGTGCCACTGGCATCTAGTGTGTAGAGCCTAAGAATGCTGTTAAACATCCTACACTGTACAAAGCAGTCCCCTAAGATAAGAATCATCTAACCCAAAATGTTAATATGTAAGATCGAGAAAAAAAAATGATCACAAGTGTGGAATGCCTTCTTCCCCTTGTGTCTCCCTTCCCCAGCCCCCCTCCCCGCTGCTCCCTTCTGAAGTGTTCCATTCTTTTTCTAATCTGAAGTGATTTTTTTTAAAAGTTCTGCTGTACATCTCTCTTTTGAGATTTCAATTTATCATTTTCTTGTGTCAGATTCATTTTCTTTTTTAGTTTATTCCATTTCCTTGTTAGTTCACATCCTTATGTAGTTTAATTTCCTATGAATGCATGGATAAAAGTAAATTTTCTTGCCCATTCCATATCTGAAATTATATTTATTTTGTCCTCACACCTGAGTGATATTTTGGATAGTTGTAGAATTAGAAGTGGAAATCATTTTTTTTTCATAATTTTGAGGACATTAACCATAAAAAGTCTGGTGCCAGGCTCATTCTTCTTTGTTCTTTGTTTTTCCTTCCTTATTTACTGACTATAACCTTTTTAGAGTCCTTTTTTATATCTCTGGTATCCTGAAAATTCACAGTTAAGAATCTGGGTATTTTTTCTTCCATTTATTGTTTTGGGAACTTTTCTTTTTTACTGAGTTCTTCCAGTGTCATTATTTATATTTTTAGCTTTGGGAAATTATCCTTTTTTTTTTCCCTTGTTAATTTCCTCTATACTCTTCTCTTTTTAGAACCTATTTTAACTAGATATAGGACCCTCTGGATTATTTCTTTAGGTTCTCTTACTTTTTGGCAGTAAATAAAGCACAGAGATTAATAAAATAACTACTGATGTTGCAAATACCCAGAATTGACTGTTATTAGTTGGTACGTTGACTTTTTTTTTTCCTAATAAAAACAGAAATTTCAAATAGTTCTTTTTGATTCACATCTTCAGTCCTCTATCTGTCATTCCTTTTTCAGAAGGAACCCTGCTGTAATTTTTGTATGTATTCTCTAAGGTGATTTAAAAAAACATTTACCTATATGTATACATAAATAATATGTAGGATTACTTAGTGAATAATTTAAGAATTTATATAGTTACTATTGCACAGCTTATTCTTTCTGTTCTATGTCCATGTTGATATATGTAGATATATTTGTAAGCTCTCTTAAGGCAAGGACTTTGTCTTGCTCATTGTGGAATCACCAGCACCTAGAACAGTATCTGACATATAGCTGGCACTCAATATATATTTCTTAAGTGAATCAACATAGTTTGTTTTTAACTGCTACGTAGTAGAAACTGAGGGAATATACTGCACACTTTATTCACATTTTATTTATCCATTCCCATATGGATTGACAATTTAGATCATTTCTAATTTTTTTTTCTTTTGGGGGTACAGTATACTTTATTGATGGTACATGGCAAGGTAGGGCTCAAGCCCCAAGCCCCTCCCCTTCCTCGGGGTCTAAGATGTAAATCGGAGATCAGGAGATTCTCAGTGTGTTGGGGGATTAAGTTGGGGCAGGGACTCCCCAGCAGCTGAGGGCCTCTCTCTTCCTCTTGTTCTTGCTGGGGCTGGTGGTCCAGGAGGCTCTTACCCTTGAAGGCCATGTGGACCATGAGGTCCACCACCCAGTTGCTTTAGCCGAATTCATTGTCATACCAGGAAATGAGCTTGATGAAATGGTCACTGAGGGCAATGCCAGCCCCGGCGTCAAAGGTGGAAGAGTGGGTGTCACTGTTGAAGTCGCAGGAGACAACCTGGTCCTCAGTGTAGCCCAGGATGCCCTTGAGGGGGCCCTCCGATGCCTGCTTCACTACCTTCTTGATGTCATCATATTTGGCAGCTTTCTCCAGGTAGCAGGTCAGATCCACAACTGACACATTGGGGGTGGGGACACGGAAGGCCATGCCAATGAGCTTCCCGTTCAGCTCAGGGATAACCTTGCCCACAGCCTTGGCGGCGCCAGTGGAAGCAGGGATGATGTTCTGGGCAGCCCCTCGGCCATCATGCCACAGCTTCCCAGAGGGGCCGTCCACAGTCTTCTGGGTGGCAGTGATGGCATGGATGGTGGTCATGAGGCCCTCCATGATGCCGAAGGTGGTCATGGATGACTTTGGCTACAGGAGCCAAGCAGTTGGTGGTGCAGGAGGCATTGCTGACAATCTTGAGGGAGTTGTCATACTTCTCGTGGTTCACGCCCATCAGCAGAAGGAGTAGAGATGATGACCCTCTTGGCCCCACCCTTCAAGTGAGCCCCAGCCTTCTCCATGGTGGTGAAGACCCCAGTGGACTCCACAACATACTCAGCACCAGCATCACCCCATTTGAAGTTGGTGGGATCTCGCTCCTGGAAGATGGAGATGGACTTCCCGTTGATGACAGGTTTCCCGTTCTCAGCCTTGACTATGCCGTGGAATTTGCTGTGGGTAGAATCATACTGGAACATGTACACCATGTAGTTGAGATCAATGAAGGGGTCATTGATGGCGACAATATCCACTTTGCCAGAGTTAAAAGCAGCCCTGGTGACCAGGTGCCCAATACGGCCAAATCCGTTCACTCCGACCTTCACCATCATGTCTCGGGGACACGGCTGGCACTGCACCAGAAGATGCAGCTGTCTGTTGAATGGGGAGGAGCAGAGAGCCCATTTCTAATTTTTATGCTATTTATTATAAACAGTGTTGTGTTGTGAAGCATCCTTATATATCTCTTTGTACTTGTGTTTCAGGTTTGTATCAAGATTGCTTACCTAGAGTTGGAATTGGGTTATAGGAAATAAATTAAAAATTTTTAACTTTTAAAATCATGATTTTAAAACAATTTCTCTTGATATATTTTTGCATTTTGTTTTCCTTTGAGTACTTTGTATCCTGGACCTATAGTTTTATCTTGCTCTTTGAAACTATCAAGCTTTTCTATTTTTTTTTTTAAAGATTTTATTCATTCATTCATTCATTCATTCATTCGAGACACACACAGAGAGAGAGAGAGGGGCAGAGACACAGGCAGAGGGAGAAGCAGGCTCCATGCAGGGAGCCCGACATGGGACTCGACCCGGGTCTCCAGGATCATGCCCTGGGCTAAGACGGCACTAAACCGCTGGGCCACCAGGGCTGCCCCTATCAAGCTTCTCAAAATCATAATCTACAGCCCCAGGATCCACTCATGTCTGATGCTTGAAAGAGTGAACCTTTGATTTTAAGTTATTAGCCAGTTTTAACTTCTTTTTAAAAAATAATTTATTGAGATAAAGTTTACATAACATAAAGTTAGCCATTTCAAAGTGAACAATTCAGTAGTTCTTTTACTTTATTCTCTTATCTTGTATTTTTTTTGTTTTACTTCCTGAATGATTTCCTTGACTTTTTCCAAACTTAACTATTGGGTTTTTAATTTTGCTAAATATTTTTAATTTATAGGAACCCCCTTTTTCTTTAATATTTTTTCATGATACCCTACCCTTCTCTTTATGGAGTCTTCTTTAGTGGATGCTTTAATATTTTTCATTATGCTCTGTTTTTCTTTGATCTTTTGACTCTAGGGGAAATAATCAGAGATCCTTTCCCCTTCTGAATTATTTCTCTTTCCTCTTTTTTTTTTTTTTCTGTTTGTTGGTTTTGGTCTCTGTTTCATGTTATATATATATATATATATATAGGCTTTTCCCAGTTGTCCCTGGTGTTTGGTTATTAGTTCACAGATTATTTTTTTAAAGATTTTATTTATTTAATTATGAGAGACACAGAGAGAGAGAGAGAGAGAGAGGCAGAGACACGGGCATAGGGAGAAGCAGGCTCCATGCAGAGAGCCCGATGTGGAACTCGATCCCAGAACTCCGGGATCATGCCCTGAGCCAAAGGCAGATGCACAACCGCTGAGCCACCCAGGCGTCCCTAGTTCACAGATTAAAATGAGCCAGGAGAAAAACTCTGTATACCTGGAAGGGACTCTTAGACTAAAAAGCTTTGCTCTGGAGTGACCAAGTGGATTACTTAATAACTCACTTTAGGACTTGTAAATGTTACAGTGGGGTGAGTTTGTTTGTTTTGTGGTATGCAGTGTCCTTATTTGCCATCTTGGTTTTTATTTTTTTATTTTTTTTTATTGGAGTTCAATTTGTCAACATACAGCATATCACCCAGTGCTCATCCCCTCAAGTGCCCCCCTCAGTGCCAGTCACCCCAACCCTCCCATCTTGGTTCTTCCTGAAGAAACCATTTGGCTTCTTTAAAGAAAAACCTGCATGTATGTTCTCTTCTCTTCTCTTCTCTTCTCTTCTCTTCTCTTCTCTTCTGTTCTCTTCTCCTTTTCGTTCTTGTTTTTGTGTTTATTTTATGTGGCAAATATCTGGCTGCCAGACTTTGAGTGTATGCCATTGAGTATGGGGTGGGGCCAGTAAGAGAACATCAGCCATTTTTCTCTTCTGTTTCTCCCCTCCTCTTATTTTCTGTTTATCTCCAGCTCAGACAACTCTTTAAAAGTCTGCTGCCTGCAGGGCATGTCCACTTGGCCTTCTTGCAGACACATCAAATCAGACCTGCCTCAAACTGAACTCATCATCTTTCCTCCAAAACTACTTCTCAGTATTAACTCTCAGCATTCTCACTCTCCCTCATTTCCCCTGAGTTACCAGGTACTATAGGATTTCATCTCTAAATGCCTTTTGCATAAATAAATAAATAAATAAATAAATAAATAAATAAATAAATAATTTAAAAAATAAATGCCTTTGCCTCTTGCTGCTTATCTGTGTCCTCCTTGTCAATGCCCTATTCTAGATCATTTTCATCTCTGATTTGGGTTTAGCTTCCTCGTAGTAGCTTCCTAGTCATGTCTCAGCCTCCAGTTTGCTCCCCTCCTGTCTGGTTTTCTGTTGTACACAGCCAAAATGTTCCTAGTTTATCCACAAGATAGTTAAAGAAAAGGAAGCGGTCTGAGGAAAGACTTTCTTTGCAAAAGCAAAGCTTCTCACAATGTTATCCTGACTGGTAAAATTCAAGTTTTAGGGTGGCATGATGAGGTACTTTCAGGGAAATGGTTTAAGAAACAAAGGGAAAGGATCAGCAAGCCTGGAAAGGTGGACTGATAGTTGTTGGAAGCTAGGAAAGGCCTATTATGACTTTAGAAATCTTTAATGACTCAGACCCAGATGGACTTTAAGATTGTCTCTTATTTTATAGATGACTGACCTGAGGCACAGCACAGGTCACACTGAGTTAGTTTTGAAGGTTTTGAAGGTTAGGTTTGAAGTTTCACAGGTTGTTGAACTGTGAGCATTTTTTTTTTTACTCTGAGTTTAAGCGCAGTTACTCAGAGCATAGACTGGGACCACTCTCCTGGGTTAGCATGCTAGCTCTGTCTTTCGTAAGTTGTGTGTCCACGAACAAGTTCAGTTAAGCTCTTCGTATTTGAGGTTCTTCATCTGTAAAATGTATAATACCAGTACATACCTCATAGGGTTGTTGTGAGGATTAAATAAGTTAATATAAACAAAGCACTTAGAATGATGTCTAGCACATAATAAGCAGTGTTGGCTGCTATTATTATATATTAATGTAAGGCATCCTGAGTTTAATTATGCATGTGACCTAATTTATTACACCATGTTACTTAATATTTTCATTTTGTGATACAAGGAAATAGCTATGATGCTTATAATGTATTTTCCACGTGTACAAGAATTATAGCCTACCTCTGGTATTGGTGAAAGATGTGGCCTGATTCTGTGTGAATACCACTATGAAGTACTGAAAAGCTGTCCTGAGATGTGGAGATCTGGTGGTTGGCAGAATTCTTCTGTAACTCATTCCTGTAAGGCAGCCACTCAGCGGATGGACTTCAAATTTGTGATTTAGCAAAATTACACATTATTATGTTGAGACTTTAAGGGTTACTTACAAATAGTGTTCAATCCTCATACTAATATGCTAATATAAAATATGTTCTGAGGATGTTAATGGCAAAGTTAAATTCCCTCATCTAATTAACTCTGTATATTAAAAAAAGAAAAGAAAACAGGTTGTTGATTGAAGGACTCTTTAGATCATTTAATATGTTACTTAGCTTGTCTTGTGACTTTCTTAAAGGGCAAAATGGTGAAGCCTGAATTATTTGATTCTGACATTGGTCGTTTTGGCAAATGATGATCTACTGGTTTTTGTAGAATAATAATCAACTACCATAGAATTGTATTAACATGCCTCAATTATAAGTGAGATCTTTTTTTTATTAAGACAGATGATGTAAGACATTTCTTATTTGTCAAATAAGAAAAAAAAAACCTGTTAAGAAAGGTATAAAATTAACAAACGAAACTTTTTGACTTATTAAAGACTTTATGATGCTACTTAACAGTTTAACACTGCAGTGTAGAATGTATTACTGATGCTACAATTTAGATATAGAAAATATTTTTGACTGCACAATTCGCTTATTTCACAACTCTGAGCTTTTTTTTTTTTTTTTTTAAGATTTTATTTATTCATGAGAGAGAGAGAGAGGCAGAGACACAGGCAGAGGGAGAAGTAGGCTCCATGCAGGAGGCTGACGTGGGACTTGATCCCAGGTCTCCAGGATTGCTCCCTGGGCTGAAGGCAGCGCTAAACCGCTGATCCACCTGAGATGCCCAACTCTGAGCTTTTTGCCCTCATGCAAGATTTATCATTCAAAGAAATAAGTGATAGTTGGTTATGTTGTTTCTAATCTCAGCCCATGATACCACACTTCCTCCTTAGAGCCTACTCTGCAGACCTAATTACCCAATTCATTTTATTCATACAGGGTACATTAGAATATTTTTGTTTCCTTTTATTATAGCTTTTTGCTGTCATGTCTGCCAGTTCACTGGACATAGACATCTTGAAGATGGGTCTGAACTTTTAACTTTGCATTATTTGTAGTGCCAAATAAGTCTCAAATAAAAATTTTGCTGAGGGAAGGAAAAAATAATTCATGAAAGTGAATTAGCTTTAAGGAAACTTAAAAAAATTATTTGTTAATGTTTTTGGTCCTGTAAAAGGCCAAATTCTTGTAACCTAATTGGCATATGAGTGCTGTTACACACACTAGAAACTATATTTGTGTCTATATACATTGGCAATGAAGTTTCAGATTTTTTGACAGATAAAATGAGAAGGTCTGACTCTTTATTTAACATTATTGCCAGATGAATGTACTGCCAAAATACGAGTTTTATATTTCCTGAATTGTGAAAGTTAAAAAAAATAGATTCACAATATACGATTTTATCAACATACATTTTTTGTATAGGCATGTTTTTAAAATAATAGTTCCCCAAATAACCTGACTTCTTGCCAGTCTTACTTTTATTCATTTTATTGTTATTAACATATGTTTCATATTTATTTGTGACTATTATTTGATTAAATATCATCTTTGTTGACATGTACATCTTTAAAGTGTGAAAATGTTTTTATTGGAAAATGGTGATGGCCTTGTGCTTATAAATGTTCGGATTTTAGTAATCTATAACAGTTCTTAAGTTTTATATGCCAGATATTATTTTAAAAATGTCTTCTTGCCCTTTTAAAATTAAAAGTCATATCAAGGCTTCTTTCAGGATGAGATTAATGAAAATGTAACTATTACATGAGGCAGTGCTGTTTCTGGACAATCCACACATAGAATGAATAAGTTGATATATAAATATAAAATCATGAGTTTATCCTGAAACTTCTATTTCTAGTCCAACACCAGATGTTTATTTCTAGCCTTCTACCGTCTATATTTATTTCTCCCATCTCCAACAGTGAGAACCCTGATTCCTAACATCATCAGTGTATTTATTCATTTGCTCAAAGTAATTTCAGAGTTGCTATGTCTATACCACTGTGGAAAAAGAAACCTACTAGAGTTCAAGATTGGTTTAGTTTTTAATGTTTAATGTAAATGCTTAATTTAATGTTTACTGGTTTAGTTTTTTTTTATTTTAGCATGGTTACCTTATTATTTTAAACATGTAGATCATTTCTGATTGTATTTAATTTTAGGCTTGTATCTTGTTGATTAAGTTTTTATATTTTGAATTTGTTCATCATGATTTTCAATTAAAAAAAGAAGCTGTAGGGATCCCTGGGTGACTCAGCAGTGTAGCGCCTGCCTTTAGTTCAGGGCGTGGTCCTGGAGTCCCAGAATCTAGTCCCACATTGGGGTCCCTGCATGGAACCTGCTTTTCCCTCTGCCTGTGTCTCTGACACTCTCTCTCTGTGTCTCTCATGAATAAACAAATAAAATCTTTAAAAAAAAAATAAAAAAAGAAGCTGTAAGGTAACTCTGGCATGCTGTAAAGACTGGAGTAAGGATTCAAAGGCTTTTGTTTTATCCATTGTTGCCACTTACTGTGTATCATTAGTATATTAGCAAACTTTTCTGAAATTCTGATCCTCTCTTTCTCTCCTTTCTTATGTTTACTAAGGTATTGTTTACTTACAATTAAATTCACCAATTTTAAAAGTACAGTTTGATGGATTGGTAATATATTTAGTTGTGTAAATGGATTTCCCACCTTCAAGCTCCTTTGTACTTGATGCCCTTCCTCACTCCAACCCCAGGCCAATGCTGATCTGCTTTCTGTCAAATAGTTTTGCTTTTTCCAAAATTTTATCTAAATGGAATCATACACTGTATAGTCTTTTGTATGTTGCCTTCTTTTACTTGAGATCATGTTTTTGAGATTCACATATACCATCGTGTGTATTTTTGTTTTTTTTTTATTGTGATATAATTATATTACAATCTTAATGAAGTCCATTCATCAGTCAATGGACTTTTGGATTACTTATAGTTTTTGCAGTTATAAATAATGATACTTTGAATATTCATGTACACATTTTGTGTAGATATATGCTGTCATTTCTCTTTTGCATCATTTTTATAGTGGTTTTCCTAAGGATTATATTATATAATATCCTTAACTTTTCATAGTGTACTTACTGTTAATAGTATACTACTTTATGTAAAATATAGAAATATTGCAACGTTTGTCTTATCATTCACTTACTCTTTCCACGTGTTCATCTTGCTGTTAATTTCATTTTATTTCAGAAATAGTTTTCCATTCTAGAACTTTCACTTGATACTTTTTTTTAAGATTTTATTTATTTATTCATGAGAGTCACGGAGAGAGAGAGAGGTAGAGACACAGACAGAGGGAGAAGCAGGCTCCATGCAGGGAGCCCAATATGGGACTCAGTCCCGGGACTCCAGAATCACACCCTGGGCTGAAGGCAGGTGCTAATCTGCTGAGCCACCCAGGAATCCCTTCACTTGATTTTTTAATAATTTCTGTCTCTCAACTGAAAAGATCATCCCTTAATGTATTGAAAGCAGTTTTTCTTAATTAAGAATAGTTACAATATTTATTTTAATATTCTTCTTTTGATTCCAACATTTGGTTCATCTTGGGATCAAATTTTATTGATTTTCTTTTTTCTAGGGAATGTGTTTCATTTTTTGGTTCCTTGTCTGTTAGGTAATTTTGGATTATATTCTGGGTATTATGAGTTGTTAATTGTTGGAGATTTTGGTTCTGTTGCTTTTCACTGATGATATTGTTTCCTAAGTTGTACATGGCACCTTTTTTCTCTGGGTATGAACTGTAGAGTCTTATTTTGTACAGCAATTCCATTCTCTGATCAAATCTTTTGTCTTTAGGTGGGTTGTTGTGAGTGTTCTGCACATGGGTCATTCTGAGGTCATCAGAGAGATGGGTAGACAGAGTCTGCAGGTCCCCTCTTTGGGTCTTTCTCTTACCAGATTCTTCTACACTCTTCAGTGCTTCTGGTTCCCTTACTTCCTTTTTCTGCTCCTCAGAGCAGAAAGATTATCAGTATGTCCTTGTGCACACCTGCTACTGGTCTGCCCTTTAGACTGCACTCTGTCCTAGACTTAAAGCACCGGAGACAGAAGTTACTTGTAGCTCCTGGTCTTTCACATTCCAAGTGAACATGCATTTCCCACCAGTATTTTCTGCTTGCTTGCAGTAGCTGGAGTTGATTTTTCTATTTTTTTTCAACCTTTTTGGTGATTTTCTGCAGGGAGCAGAAGGTGTCATATGTCCAGTACAGTCTTACTCCATAATAATTAGAACTGGCACTTCAAGATCATATATTGATTCCTGTCTTTTTAAACGGTGATAACAACTCACGCACACACACGCACACACATACACACAGCCCTAATAGGTATGGGAATCCCAGAAGTCAAGTATGTAAACTTTAATATACAAGATTCTGAGAGACAGTAGGGAGGAATCATGTCATTTACCTAAATTCTTATTTAGTCATTGAGAGTGCTTTTTTAATTGCAAAACTCTAGAGATATTTGTTCATCAAGTAAGGTTTCTTAAAATTAGCAATTATTTATAAACAATCATTTTTATTAAAACATTTAAATATTTCCAGAAGCACAAAATATGTCAGTTTGAAGTTTCTTTCTCTAACACAGCAGCACCACTTTTAGAAATAGCTCTTAAAAGAATATTAATATCTCTTATAAAAATATCTCTTATGAGAATATTAATAATCCTCTATTGTGTGTCTATAGATATACCAGAGGAAGTATTTTTTAAAAGATTTTATTTATTTATTTGAGAGAGAGAGGGCAAGTGAGAGAGAGAGCATGTGCACAAGTAGGAGGGAGGAGCAGGCTCCCCACTGAACAGGGAGCCTGATGCTGGCCTAGATTCCAGGGCCCTGGGATCATGACCTGAGGTGAAGGCAAACACTTTACCAACTGAGCCAACCAGGAATCAAGAAAGTATTTTTACTATAAAATTAGAAACAACCCGAATTGTTGAATTATGGTATAGCTCCTAGGTGGAGGGAATACTTTGCATGTTAAAAGGATGAGATGGGACACCGCTATGCTTGAACTGAAAGTTGACTGTAGTATATTCTTAAATGAAAATATTTACTTCTGAAACTTTTGTGTAAAATGATTGTTTTTATGAGCAAACAAATATTTTCCTCTAAATTCCAGTCCAATTTATGTGTATATATATTACAAGGGTATACAAAGCCTAAGATTGTTAATAGTGTTTACTTTTTAGAAGGAGAATTGGGGAAGGGCCACTTTCAGCTTTTTATTATACCTCTCTACAGTTTGTACTTTATTGTTTATAAACTTTAAAAAACCAAGATCACAGAAGGAATTTATTCAGGGATAGTTAATGAATCAAGGTATTTAATTTGAATAGAAAATGTACTTCTGTGTAGATCCTAAGGGATTAGTTTTCAAAAAATTATTCTTATTGAATCAATACTTTCCAAATAATTATTTTATAATAAGAATATTAGTTTGCTGTGGCTGCTATAACAAAGTACCTCAAACCGGGTGGCTTAAAACAACAGAAATATGTACTCTTGCTGTCCCGGAGGCCACATCAGTTACTTCACTCTTTCCCACTTCTGGGAGTTGCTGGTGATCTGTGGTTTGAGACCTCATCACTCCATATCTGCCTCATCTTCTCATGGCCTTCTCTGTGTCTCTATGTCTCTTCCTTTTGTGTTTCTGTCTGAGAACACCCCTGCTTCTTTCCTATAAGGATTCTTGTTATTGGATTTAGGGCCTACTTATATAATCATTTCAAGATGCTTAACTTAAGTAAATGATGTCTTCTAAACTAAAAATTAAAGTTTTATAATTCATCTGCAGCATTTTAATTTCAAAAAATTTATCAACATAAAGCATTTTGTATGTAAGATGCATTTTAAAGAAATGAAAATTAGAATTCATATTTATTGATTTTCTTTTTTAAAGTTTAAATAAATGACATTAGTTTAAGTTATAAAATATCAAATTTTAAAATTAGTTATTACAACTGTAATTCTTTGCTAAAGAATTTTAAGCGTGTTACTCATGAGCTATTTTTTGACATTATTGTTTTAAATTTTGACATATATAGCAGATTGGGCAAAAATGATGGCACCGAATTTTGCATCGGAAATTCTGTTTTGAGCAGAAATAGTTGCACAATTTCAAGGAATAACTTTTTTAAAAAATAATAAATTTATTTTTTATTGGTGTTCAATTTGCCAACATACAGAATAACACCCAGTGCTCATCCCGTCAAGTGCCCCCCTCAGTGCCCGTCACCCATTCACCCCCACCCCCCGCCCTCCTCCCCTTCCACCACCCCTAGTTCGTTTCCCAGAGTTAGGAGTCTTTATGTTCTGTATCCCTTTCTGATATTTCCCACACATTTCTTCTCCCTTCCCTTATGTTCCCTTTCACTATTATTTATATTCCCCAAATGAATGAGAACATATAATGTTTGTCCTTCTCCGATTGACTTATTTCACTCAGCATAATACCCTCCAGTTCCATCCATGTTGAAGCAAATGGTGGGTATTTGTCATTTCTAGTGGCTGAGTAATATTTCAAGGAATAACTTATTTTTTATTGTTATAAACTATATAAATGTATCTGTAGATATAAAATTGGAAGATATCCACAAATTAAATAATGAAATTCTTTCCATTTTGCTGACATTTTTCTTCAATTCTCAATGAACTCCTTGTAAGTAATATGTTAGAAACATGTAGTTCAGTCTTCCTATAAAGAAACATACACAGACACACACGCTTCTTTTAGTTGTAGCCTTTGTAGAAATTTCCTTTGTTTGGCAATTCTCATTCTTTTTCTTTTTTTCTAAGAACCCAGAAGGCATCTTCATGTATCATGTTTTGAAAATACTTTCCAGAACAAATACCAAGGGTACAGTGTTTAAGAAGGAAGAAAATTAGGGCACCTGGGTGGCTCAGTCGGTTAAGCATCTGCCTTCGGGCTTAGGTCATGATCCCACAGTCCTCGGATCAAGCTTTGTATCCAGCTCCCTGTTGAGTGGAAAGTCTGCTTCTCCCTCTCCCTCTGCTATTCCCCCCACTTGTACTTTCTGACTCTATCTCTATCTCTATGTGAAATAAATAAATAAAATCTTTTTAAAAAAAGAGAAAAGGAAGAAAATTAGTATTTATTAGCATCTACTTTATATCAAGCATATGCTAGGTTTTTCATGCTGTCTCATTTATTCTTGAGATCTGTATATCAATATTTTCAGTATTATCTCCATTTTTTCCTTAGGGGGAAAAACAGAGGTGCAGAAAGATTAAATTGCCTAGGATTCCACATGTATTCAAGGGTGAGGCCGAGATGAGCATCTAGTTATGCCTTACTAGACAGTACAGATCACATAACAATCTCTCCAAGCTTTTCATAAAAATGCCTTCTAATTTTTGCTATATTTTTAAATAACATTTCTTATACAGACTTAACTGAGTATGTAGTTACCTGAGGTTAATCCTGAGAGGTCCTTGGCATGCATTCTGCAGTTTCTAACACTCTATTGTAGTAGCCAGAGGACAGGGCATCAGGCCTGAAGTGAGGCTTTCCACCTGATATATAGTTTTATAGATAATCACCTTTGTGCTGAGGGAAAAATGACAGAAATATTAAAAACTCTTATATTTTAAAATATGAGTCACTAAAACGTAACCTCATCTCTGCTTCTGAATTAAACTAGGAAAATGTTGAATCGAAGGAAGGATATAAATTATAACCTCCAATGAAAGTAAAAATATACAGGCTTCATTTTATACTTTTAAATTTTTGTGAAGGCTTGGTTAGAAAAAATGAATAACATAGATAGGTTCCCATTGCCACTATTCTTCGTAATATATCTATTATGGGATTTCATGGGAATTATATGCTTTTATTTGCTCAGCTGTTAAAACTTTTTGTACCAAATAAGCATTCCAGGGTTAATATCATTATAGGTTAGTTTTTGTATAGGAAAAATATTTTAATATCTGAAAATGGGTTATAAAAAAATAGAAGTTTGTAATTTATTGTCACCTATCTTCTTATGGTTGTTCTCTTAAAGTTGTCATGCTTACTTATTTTGATGTCAGAGAAAAGCAACTATTGAAATAATGTTGAAAATATTCTTTGTAACTACTTCACAGCAAAGTTATTCTCTACTTTATATGTACTTTTTATAAGTCTCTATTTTCAAAGGATGCACCTAAGAGACAATACAAGAGAAATTAGATATTCTTCAATTTTTTTTTCTTATGAGGAGGTAACTTTTAAATGCTTACTAAATGAGTTTATTTTTAAACCCTGAGTGATCTTGATAGGCAAACACTAATTTTAAAATTATAATAGTCTATTTTATTTTCTCCGATATCTCTCCTACTCCTTACAAGCCGGCAAATGCCAAAAACCTTTATTTTAAAGCTAGTTTAGTACATCTTTGGAGGCTTATCTTTCAGTAATAGTAGGAGTGTACTATTTTACTTTGTGAAGCAAGGTTGTCATCTAGTGGTGTTTTCAAGTAGTACAGCCTTCAGAATTTGCCAATAAGTCTTCGGTATTTTAAAGGAAGTGCCTAACAAAAATAAAGGTTTTGGTTTTTTAGAATTTAAGCACTTTCAAGTGTTTTAAATTAGCAATAGCTTTCAAATGATTTCCCTTATGATTTTTTCTAATTTCCATCTCAAAGTTTAATGTAGGGCCAAAAACTTTTTGTCTGGCCATTGAAATGTTTGAGTATTAGGATATTGATCATGGTATATATCAAAGCTTTCCATAATGCTTCACATATCCAGAAGTTGTTTAGAGAAAGAAATGTCTCTGTAGTACTAAGCAAATTCTTTTTTTTTTTAGTTTTTTGCATATTCATCTTTGCAGTTTTTGTGCCAGTTAATTTTATGAAAAAATTGTATTTAAATGTTAAGGTTTTGGGGCACCTGGGTGGCTAAGTTGGTTTAAGTGATCATAACCCAAGCTGCCCTCAGCTTGGGTTATGATCCCAGAGTCCTGGGATTGAGCCCCTTGAGGAGCTCCCAGCACAGCAGGGAGCCTGCTTCTGCCTCTCCCTGCCCCACTGATAGTGCTCTCTCTCACTTGCTCTCTCTCTCAAATAAAATCTTTTAAAAAATTAAAATATCAAATGTTAATATTAAGTTTTTTATGATGCTATCTTTGCTTTTGGTATTCTATTTTGATAATATAACAACTTGAACAGTTAGTGTAGAAGAAATTAAAATAGATTTCTTGAGGTGTATGGTACATGTGGAAAAAACTTCATGTTATAAGTTAGCTAAATGGAAATAATGTACATTTGTGTATGTAAAGAAATCATAAAAACTAAAAACTGAAAAATTAATGTACTTTTAAAAATAGTTTATTTCTGGATAAAATATAGTATTAAAAATAGTGTACTATATTGATTAAGATCAACAGTAAGTGATTATACTTAAATGTACTTTAAATAAAACATAACTTTATTCGTCTGATACATTCATACATAAACCACAGAGAAAATTAAATTTTAAGCTAGTGTTGATTCAGGTCCTTATTGTAATGGTTTGGCATAAAGATTCCAAGAATTCAGTGGCATTTATTTTGGCATAGTAGATGGCCATTTTAACTAAAGAAGGAAAGAAAATGATAGTGATAGAGAAATGCAGTCTTTTGTCAGAAAGGCAAAAAGACTTTTTTTTAAATTTTTCTCTTTTGTCTGTCATAGTATGTCCTCTTCTGAATTATTTTTAGTAGTGTTTTAGTCCTCCTAATTACTCTGCTTAATAGGAATTTAGACAGAGAATCCCATGGATTCATTCAACTTACTACTGGCATATCAATTTGTATTCTCGTCAGTGATTTTTTTTTTATCCCTCATGTATCTATAAACTATAATGAATGTATTGATTTAATCTGTTCCAAGTGATCTGAAGTAAATTTTATGCCAATTTTTATTAGCTTTGTTATCTTACTAATCTTTTTACTCAGTATAGTTAAATACAGGCATACCTCAGAGATACTGTGGGTTTGATTTCATATCACCACAGTAAAATGAATATCACAAAAAGCAAGTCAAATTTTTTTATTTCCTGGTGCATATAAAAGTTATGTCTTAACTATAATCTACAGTAGCATTGTACAATAGGTGTAGATAGAATAGCATTGTGTCTACAAAATGTACATAATTTAAAAATACTTTATTGCTAAAAAATGCTGTCATCTCACTTTTAGTGAGTTGTCATCTTTTTGCTGGTGGAGGGTCTTGCCTAGGTGTTGATGGCTGTTGACTGATCAAGGTGTGGTTGCTGAAGTTGGGTTGGCTGTGGTAATTTTTAAAAATGAGACAGCGGGCAGCCCGGGTGGCTCAGCAGTTTAGTGCCACCTTTGGTCCAGGGCGGGATCCTGGAGATCTGGGATGGAGTCCCACGTCGGGTTCCCTGCATGGAGCCTGCGTCTCCCTCTGCCTGTGTCTCTGCCTCTCTCTCTCTCTCTCTCTCTCTCTCTCTCTCTCTCTGTATCTCTAATAAGTAAATAAAATCTTAAAAAAATAAAATGAGACAGCAATGAAATTTGCCTCATTAATTGACTTCCTCTATAACAACAATTTCTCTGTAGCATGTGGTGCTGTTTGATAACATTTTACCCACAGCAGAACTTCTTTCAGAATTGGAATCAATCCTCCCAAACCTGCTGCTGCTTTATCAACTAAGTTTATGCCATATTTTAAATCCTTTGTTTCAATCATCTTCACAGTATCTTTACCAGAAACAGATTCCATCTCAGGAAACCACTTTCTTTGCTCATCCATCAGAATCAGCTCCTCATCTATTGAAGTTTTATCATGAGATTGCAGCAGTTCAGTCCCATCTTCAGGCTCCACTTTTAATTTTAATTTTCTTGCCATTTCTACCCTACCTGCAGTTCTTTCTTTCTTTCTTTCTTTCTTTCTTTCTTTTCTTTTCAGTTCCTTCTTTCACTGAAGTCTTGAACCTCTCAAAGTCATCCATGAGGGTTGGAATCAATTTCTTCCATACTCCTGTAAATGTTGGTATTTTGACCTGTTCCATGAATCAGGAATGTTCTTAATGGCATCTAGATTGGTGAATCCTTTCCAGAAGTTCTTCCAATTTACTTTGCCCAGATCCATCGGAGGAATCACTATCTATGGCAGCTATAGCTTTACAAAATGTATTTCTTTTTCTTTTTTTATCCAAAATCTATTTCTTAAGTAACAGACTTGAAAGTCTAAATTATTCCTTGACTGCAGAGTGGATAACATGTTGTGTTAGCAGGCATGAAAACAACATTAATCCTGTTGTATATCTCCATCAAAGATCTTGGGTGACCAGGTGCATTGTCAATTAGTGGTAATTTGAAAGGAGTCTTTTTTACTGAGCAGTAAGTTTCAACATTGGGCTGAAAATATTCAGTAAACCATGTTGTAAACAGATGTGCTGTCCTCCAGGCTTTGTTATTGTTGTTTCTTATAGAACACAGGCACAGTAGACTTAGGGTAATTCTTAAGGGCCCTAGGATTTTCAGAATGGTAAATGAACATTGGCTTCAACTTAAAATCACCAGTTGCATTAGCTTGTAAAAAGAGAGTCAGCCTGTCCCTTGAACCTTTGAAGCCAGGCATTGAGTTCTCCTCTCTAGCTATGGAAGTTCTAGATGGTATCTTCTTCCAATAGAAAGAGGTTTCATCTACATTGAAAATCTATTGTTTGGTATAGCCACCTTCAATAATGATTTTAGCTAGATCTTCTGGATATCTTGCTGCATCTTCTACATCAGTACTTGCTGCTTTGCCTTGCACTTTAATGTTACGGAGATGGCTTCTTTCCTTAAACCTCATGAACTAACCTCTGCTAGCTTCAAACTAATTCTGCAGCTTCCTCACTTCTCTCAGTCTTCATAGAACTGAAGAGACTTTGGACCTTGCTCTGGATTAGGCTTTGGCTTAAGGGACTGTTGTGCCTAGTTTGATCTTCTATCCAAACAATAAAACTTTCTCCTTATCAGCAATAAGGCTGTGTCACTTTCTTATCATTTGTCTGTTCACTGGAATAGCACTTTTTCCTTTAACAACCGTTTCTGTGCATTTACAACTTAGCTAACTGGTACAGTGGCCTAACTTTCAGCCTGTCTCAGCTTTCTACATGCCTTCCTCACTAAACTTAATAATGTTTAGCTTTTGATTTAAAGTGAGAAATGGATGACTCTTCCTTTCACTTGAGCACTTAGAGGCCAACGTAGGGCTATTAATTGGCTTGATTTCAATATTGTAACTCAGACCATAGGAAGGCCCACAGAGCAGGGAGAGAGATGAGAGAGCAGTGCAGTGGTTGGTGAAGCCATCAGAGCACACATATTTATGGATTAAGTTCACCTTCTTCTATACGTGTGGTTCATTGCACCCCAAAAGAATTACAATAGTAACATCAAAGATCATTGATCTCAGATCTTACCATAACGTATGATAATGATGTAAAGGTTTGAAATGTTGTGAGAATTACCAAAGTGTGACACACAAAGTGCACAAATGCTATTGGAAAAACGACACCAATAGACTTGCTGACACAGGGTTGCCACAAACTTTCAATTTGTAAAAAGTGCAATATCTGCAAAGCACAGTTACAGTGAAGTATAATAAAACAAGGTAGCCCTGCATTATGTTTTCCCAAATTATATTCATAAGCAGGAATTTTTAAGTCATTTTCTCATGCCCTCAAGGAGGGAATTAGCAAGTTATCATCTCAGTATATCTCTGAAGTATAAGAATATAGCAAAAAAGGAATTTTTTGGCAAGCATGTTACAATTCACTTAAACAGTGGGGATGGAAACAGGATAGGTAGAGAGGATAGAGAGAGCTTTATTCAGGCAATTTTGTAAAATATTTTTTAATGTGTTAGGGAGGCACTTGGCTGACTAAGTTGGTAGAGCATGTGGCTTTTGATCTTGGGGTTAGGAGTTCAAACTCTATGTTGGGTATAGAGTTAACTGAAAAAAAAAATATATATATATATTGAGAATTTGCAGTAGGTTGTCAACTTCCATATTTGACAGGACCAAAGATACCTTTTAATATAAGTGTTTTTTTTTTATTATTTTCTCATGTTTTATTCTCTTCTTTCCCCACATGACCTTGGGTAATTAATTGGAAGCTAGTTATTTTTATTTTCTTTGTGTTTAAGCAGGACTTCACTTGTTAAAATTCCCATTTTGACATTTAGATTACATACTTGGGCCAGTAATCCCAATGGAGTAGCAAATAAGCACGTATAGATCAAAGACCACAAAAACCACATGAGGCCATTTGATTTGCCCCCTTTAGATGGGGCATGGAGTCTTCACTTTGTCTGGGGCCTCCTCATTCTGTGTCCATCACAGCCAGCGAATAAGTTAGACTCAATGATTTTACCTGCTTTCAGAGGAATGAATGAAAGGGAAATTGGCTGTTTTTTCCCTTCCTGGTAGTAAGAGGTGTAATGGTGATCCACTTAGTCAAATGACTTTGGAACATGAACTGAAGATGGTTCTGCTAGTAGCACTTAGGCTGTGACCCTTCTCATTGAATATGTATTTATTATTTGTAATAGGAAATCCCATCTCCTTATCAGCAGTAAGGCTGTGTCACTTATTGCTTAGTGTGAAATTGGTGGTGAATAATTAATTTTGGACCTTTTATTTCCATAGTGAAAAGAGTTTGCTCAGGATTACAAATTAAGTGACTCTGAGTAAGATGGATTTTAATATCTTCTATTTATGAAAAAAGGAAGCAGTTCCTAAAATCTTTTTTAAAAATTTGAGCACCTATTAAACCATGAAATAAAATGGCATTATTTGAAGTTAAAATTAGTGAGAAGTGTTAGTCTGTTCTGTGAGTATCATGAAGAAATTTAGCCCCTTAGGGGCTTGCTTGTCAATAAAATGTCTTTCAATGTATTTTTAGTACAGAATAGTAATGAGTGATCTTATTAATGTTACTGTTCCAAAATCTCCACTAGCACGGAGAAATGTGTGCTTTTACTACTTTAGTAAACAAGAGCTCTCTAGGATTTGTTTCTTCTTTAAGGTCTATGCCTTTGAGTTTTACGTGCTCAAAGATGGTACATGGGAACGGATTATAATCTCTTTCCTCCAGGTCCATAGTGCGGATGTGTACAGTGATCAGATCTGGAATGCTTGCTCCAATTTCTCAATTCCTTTCTTTCCCCAAATTTCTTTCATTAAGGCTGCTGGATTTTGTGTTTTGTTTTTTAAGTTACTGCATTACTGTGATGCATTTTGAAGCCAATTTGGGAATTCGACTTTTATTCTTTGATTTATTCCTTTTTACTTGTTTTATTCATTGATAGTGTTGGAATTTTAAATATTTACAAAAACAAAAATATTAATTTGCAAATCCCAAGTTACAGTTAATTTAGGTTCAGTCCTTCAGTGAAAATGGTACAGACAGATCGCCAAGATGTTACTAGGGAAGGCTGTGAATGGGTCTCCTGTTCCTTGATAGTATAGCTGTAAGGTTCAAATACTTTGATTTTTCAAAATATGAAGGGTGAGTAATGGAGACCTGTAAGATGTGGAAATTAAGACTGAGCCATATTTTGGAATTTGTTGTATTCAAGAGGTCTTTTACGGGCATTTTTTGAAAGAATCACGTATTTGACTTACACATGTATAAAGTCAGATTTTCACCTTTTTATGGCTTCTGTCTTTACAATTTTTGTTAGACTTTCCCTTTTTATATTATGTAGGGATAGGTATTTTTATTGTTATTATGATTTTTGAATCTCTAATTATTAGTATTAGTTCTCTGATCTTTTACTATGAAACTAGACTTTTTAAAAAGATGTACTTATTCATTTGAGAGAGAGTGTGCTTGTGGGCAAGGGGCAGAGGAGGAAGGGGAAAGAATCTTAAGCAGACTCTGTGTTGAGCACAGAGCTGAATGTTGGGCTCAATCTCATGACTCTGAAATCAGGATCTAAGCCGAAACAAGAGTCAGAAGCTTAACCATGTGTACCCCTCAGGCACCCCTAGGCTTATTCTTCTTAAATGTATTTTGGAGCTCACTGATTGAGTTTGCCTAGTTGTCCCTTTTTGTGTGTGTTGGCAAAATTGTCTAGTGGATCAGGAAATTGTTTTGTACAGATACTGGCTTATGTTTGTGAGAAGATCGTATTTCTAACAGTAGCCATTATAGTTGATAATTAAAAATGATGTGTTGTAGTGAAAAGACTGATGAACTAAGAATCAGGGGGCATTCTTGTTTTAATTTTGTATCACTTAAGTTTGTATTTTTGGGAAGTTCTGTTTGGCCTTTTCCTTTGGGCCTTTTCCTCATCTGTAGAATTGAAGGGGTAAATTTTGATTATTTTAAAGATTTATTCCAATTCATCTCACTTCCTCTGATCTTTTAAATTCTAAAGACTCACCTGTCTAGAATAACAAAGAATTTTATTAGTCATTGTATACTATTGCCACATTGTGTAGGAATTTTGGAAGCTGTGTTTTTGTAATTATTTAATCAGCATTTAAGATATCACCCATATCTCTGTGTGTACTGTTGCTTCCTATAATCAGTCTCAATTTGTGCTCATCCCTCATTTCTTCCCCATTTTCCAGCCAGAATATTCCAGGTTATTACATCTAGAATGTACTTTACCCTTTTTACTTTTACGTTGTTGCTCATACTGTTCCCTTTTATGCACTCTTTCCCATCCCATAGCCACTTTGAGCCCCTGTAATGTTTCATTTATAATTATTTTGGCCTTGCGTGCTAACTATTTATGTATTTATTGTGTTGTGCTGTAGAGGCAGTGAACTCCTTGAAGGCAGGTGTTTAATTTTCATCATTTTACTAATCCTATTACTGACTCATATAATACTTTTCACACAAATAGGGACTTAATATTTCTAGAACTGAATTTCTAAGATGATTAATGACATATAGTCAGTGGCAAAGAACAATGAAAATTTAACAGCATAATAAGGAAATTAACAGCCATTTTGAATTAAAGCAGTGTTTTAGATGTCCATGCTGACTGTAGACATTTGTATTCCCCCGTCATTTATGTACTGTTATTACTGTCTCCCCTCCATTCATTCTTACTGACTCATCTACGTACTTAACACTTCTACTTTTTCTCTGTAACCCAGTTAATTACTTGACTTCATTCATCCCTGTTGTTTAGCACTGCCATGATCTGAAACTCATTCTTGCTTTCATTTGTATACTTTCTTGACTTTTATCTCCTTGATCTTGTTCTTAGGCTTATCACCTTTAATCTCTTATTTTTCTTTTGCATTCTTCAATTTATTTTTCTTTTTCACCTGCCCTTTAGCTTTTGAGAGATTATTCATTCTATGTTTTGTAAGGCACATGCTCTTTGGTTGCTGTCTCTAGGTAGAGTTTGCATTGACAAGTGTCTTAGAATCATTCATATTGGGGATGGATGGTGGAATTGCTGGCCATCAGGAATGAGCTTGAGTTAGTTAGTTCTGACTAACACTCCTGTATCCTTTTTTGAGGGAAAATGTCTGCAGCGGCAGTGCTGGCACCAGCACTTTGGTTAAAGGAGTTGATACTGATTATGAAAGATGTGAGATGTGGGTGCCCGACTGGCTCAGTCAGTAGAGTGTGTGATCTCGGGGCCATGAGTTCGAGCTCCATATTGGGTATAGAAATTATTTAAAAATAAAATATTAAAAAATATAAAAATAAAAGATGTGGGATGTTAATGGGCATTTGGACAGGTAGACTTTGGGGGGATGGGGGGGGACACATGAATTCTAGAATTTATCAAAGAATTTTAAAATGCCTGCACTGGGTATGAATGAATGGGTAGAGAGGATTCTCCATCTAGATTCAATAATCTTTTTACTCTTGAATTAATTATTGTCTGCAACAGATGTGTGATTGGTTTAGACTAGATAAAAGATCAAAAGTTAAGAGAATGAGTGAAAAAACTGAAGAGAGAACAGGAACAGTAAAAGATACAAAGTGCCTATCTTCATGCCACTTTAAGTCTGTAACATTTACTAACACATTCTCCGGAATGTTATGTCTAAAAAAGGGGACTTGAGAAGATAACATGAGAAAGTAGCAGACAGAGGAAGTTGTCAGGGATTAAGTTTAAATCTATGTTGTTTTTAGTTCTGTTTTTATAGCACATCCCAAGTCTCTAAGAACTTCTGTATTAACAAATATTTCAGTCAGATATTATATTTGTATAATAGTAAGAGTAGCTCATACATTCATTAAGAGGCATTTTGATATTTAAACAGCTTTTCTTAGAAAGCATACTGACAATTTTATTGACACAATATCTCTTTAAGAATACAAAAGAGGGAAAATATGCATTTCCTATTCTGTTCTATCACAGATAGTAAATAAGGAATATCCAGGGCTTTTTCTTTAGTATTTATAGTAGTAGAATTCTATAGTACAGAATGAAATTGCATGTTGACTTAAGAATATAATTTTGGTTAATTTTGATTTTAGAAAATATTAAGCCATTTATTTTATTTTAACAGGTATCTTTCAGATGAAGGCATTGAAGCTTGCACAAGTTCTCCTGACAAAGTCAATATAAATGACATCATCCTGATTGCTCTCAATGTAGGTTTTGTTTATTAACTTATAAACATTTTAAACCTAGAGGCTTTCATGAAAAACGTCTTATAGAATTAACTGGATTTTAAGATAAGTAATATGGAGAACATCTTTTGTTTTTATAGTATATATTTAAGTTGCAGTGATGTTTGTTGAATTTGGTGATCTCATATCAGCCCAATTTTTAGAAATACATGTTTCTTATAAGATCTATCATACAGAATGCAATGAAAAAGGAAAATACAGAATTAAAATTCCCATTTCCCCCCATTGATCAGTTATGGAATTTTATAACATTTACAGTAGATAGCAGAAAATACTAATCATATTTATCAAAACAAATCATTAACATAGGAACTCTAGCTAGGTTATAGCTTTTTGACAATTCTGTTGTTTCAAACTAACATTTACTGTTGATAAAAGTAATGTATATTGTAGAACATTTTAAAAAACAAAAAATTAAAGCCATCCATAATTACAGTTATGTTATATATATATTTCTTTCCAATCTCTCTCCCTCCATTTATCTCTATAGCTGTATCTTTTCCATAATTGGGATTGGTTTTTGGATTTTTTTTGAAGTTACTAAAATTGTTTGACATTTGGGCGTAAGTAAATGAATATTATTTTTTCTTTTTTTAAATTTTATTTATTTATTTATTTATTTATTTATTTATTTATTTATTTATTTGAATATTCTTTTTTCAACCTTGTAGTTACCCCAGTGGGTATTTTTTCATATGATCTTTATAATAATCTATTAAATTTATAATTTAATCTATTAAATTTATACATTATGATAGTCAACAAAATTCATAAGAGAATTACTTATTCTCTTGACAGATAATCATATGACAGATCCATCATATCACTGCAAAATAGGTATAACATGAAGCATTAAATGGTAGCAACTGATAAGAACATTTAAAAATAAAATATAACTGTGTATAACTTTTTCTTTAAAAATTACTTTAAGGGGGATCCCTGGGTGGCTCAGCTGTTTAGCGCCACCTTCCACCCAGGGTGTGATCCTGGAGACCCAGGCTCGAGTACCACATTGGGCTCCTGGCAGGGAGCCTGCTTTTCCCTCTGCCTGTGTCTCTGCCTCTCTCTCTCTCTCTTTGTGTCTCTCATGAATAAATAAATAAAATCTTTAAAAATAATAAAAATAATTAAAAAATAAAAATTAATTTGTACACAATTAAATGGATTTAAACAGATAAAATTTGTTTCGAATTGTCATTTTTTTCAGCTTCTTTGAATTTTATTCAGTAAAACTAACAAGATCATTTTTTGTTTCTGAACTAAGGATGTAGGTTTTTAGTAAAAGACTATCCAATTTTTTAAAGTAAGTTTTAGAAATTATGCATGTTGTCTATGACTACAAATGCAAATATTTCCTATATACTTTAACTTTTTTTGACTTGCACTCTAATAATTGAATTCTGCTTTTGAAAAGTATTTAAAGAATGCTATTCATTTAAAAAAATTCTAAAGATGATGAAAAGATTTTATGACAATCTTTTGCTCTTTTTATTTTTCTTATTTATATACTTCGGTAAATAGCAATGAGCTATGTGTAATTTGGGTGTGAAACTTTAAATAAAATAAGATGAAGTATTTGTTGTATATATGTAAGGGGTACTTGATGACCATTATTTTATGAATTATTTGTCTTTATAGTTTTCCCTGAAATATATGGAGGAATACTCAAGCTATCAGGTCATATGATAGGAAAAATAAATATTTTTAATTAGGATGAAGTCTACACCAGATAATCTACTTTTCAAGCTTATCACCTTTAAATAAAGTCAGATATTTGTAGTACTTTTGTTGAAGTTTTTTTTTTTTTTTTTGAAGTGTTGAGTGATTAGGGAGTAATAGTCACTAGTTGAAAAAGACTTGTATTATTGGTTCTTATTATATATAACTTATTACATATTGGGAGAATACTGTATGCATAAGCTTTCTTGTGTCCCCCTCGTCCCGTGCAGGACACACTGAACCTGTTCCCTTTATCCAGCAATGAAAAGCAATAATATATGTACAAGTTTTCCCTGTTATCCAAAAGTAGAGCATTCCTGGGGCACCTGGGTGGCTCAGTTGGTTGAACAACCAACTCTTCATTTCAGCTCTGGGCATGGAGCCTGCCTAAGATTCTCTTTCTGCCTCTCCCTCTATCCCTCCACCCCTAGCCCTCCAGCTCACATACACGTGCTCTCTCTCTCTCCCTCAAAAAGAAAGGAAGGAAGGAAGCAATGAAGGGAGGGAGGGAGGGAGGGAGGAAGGGAGGAAGGGTAAGGCATTCCTGTGAAATCTTTTGTAAGCCAAAAGGATATAAAGTGAAGAAGTAATTACCATTAATTTACATGGAAAGATTTTAGAGCATTCCCAAACCCAAAATGTAACCTCTCTTCGGATTTTTGGATACCTTAGGGCATATCTTGCTAAAGTATGCACAAAATAAATCAAGAGAAAGCACAGATGTGCACAACACAGTTCAAAGCTATTATAGTTTGATGCTGAGATGCTGAGGCTAGTTCCTGGGGAGGAAGCTTGGCAGTGCCCCTCTCACTGTTTGGGATGCACTCTGTTTCTATAAAAGCTCATTGTGACACAAACACTCAATACTATTTTTGCCTTTTTCCTTTTCCTATAAAATGAAAATCTTCAAATTTCTTTCAGTTAGCAAAAACTCGTGCAGGTCTCTTGTAAAAGCAGAATGGCATAATGTGAACTTTCAAACAGCAACGGTAACTGTACAGTGTTTCTCCCCAGGGAAATCCACTAGAGACTAGCACCCAAGGCAATTATTGGTCTGCTTATGAAGGTACTCTCCACCTAGATGAAACAGTTTTAAGACTCCTCCCCCAGAAAGTAGGTGTTCACCATAAATTACATTGTTTATTCAAATAGTCTAGTTAGTGAACCACATTTCCAGTTAGGAAATAGTTCGAGTACAAAGTTCCCAGATGCCAGCCTAGGGCCAACCTAATAAAAGCAGGCCCTACTAAAAAGAGCAGCCTCAGAGCTGCTGTCTAACTCATTTCTGAATAGACTTTTTTGTTGCAAAGAAGAGTTCTTAATTTTTTACTCTGGTTAAGTGGGGAATAAGAATATTAAAAAATGACAGCATGCAGTTTTGGGTTCAAATACCTGAATTATTCAGAAGTAAATTAAATAATAGCTCAGTCTTAAATTGCTGACTACCATGTATTAGTAAACATGTAAAAACAGATTTTTTTAAAATTCCTTTTAAGATTCTGTTTGATATAAAATGATTTGCCAAATAGAGACTCCATTGAACTTACTTGAACAAATAGGAATCTTTTGTATGTATGTACACATGTGTGTGTATTTATACATTAAATATTCCTCCTGTGTAATTTTTTATGTCCAATATAAATGTATTTTTGGACCCAGTTTTACTGATAATCCCTATATAATAACATCTGAATCATAAAATTGCCTTTTCAGTACTTATAAATTGACTTTGATTGTAAGACATTTAAAGATCTGGTGGGTAATCTTGCTAAAAGAAGAATAAAATAGTATTCATTATATGTGCATATAGCACTTTAAAAGTTATGTAAACTTTGAATATATTGTCTCCTTTTAGCCTGATAACAACTTTATGAGATAGGATTGGTGATATTTTTTCCGTTTTGTAGAGGAATGAATTAGCTGGATTTAGAGAATTTGTAGCAGCGTCCATGGTTCTATTAGTTAACTGCAGTTTGTAATGATGCAAAGTTTATGATTTTAGTGTAATATTATTCCTACTTACATCAATGCCTCATTTTAGTTTAAGTTAAATTTCATAATTATTGCTAGAAACCAGAAATGAGGGACCATAGTATATCATAAAATTTGTATCTATTCTGTTTCTCATACATATTTAAATATTTTAGCCTTTGATTTCAAACCAATGCCTGTATTTTTATGAACTGTTAGTTGTATTACTAAGTTGATGATTATTCATGTTCAGATGGTAACAAAATATGTGTGCCTTAAATTCACTTTTAAAATAAACATGATAGCTAACATTCATCAAGTGCTTACTCTGCAGTTCGTTGTACTAAGTGGGCGGTGCATATTTAAACACCCACTAAGTGGTTGTTTATGCATATCAACATTAGGATTAAAACAAACAATATAGGGAAAGTTAATATAAAAAAAATTTTTTTCCCTGTCTGTTACTCAGTATTTTCAAAGTGAAAAGTCTACATGCAACTAGAGGCATGCTTTATAATTCTTTCACTCTGTTATTGGATGGAGGCTGCAAAGACAATAAAACTAATACATTGTTAGACAACTGTTTGGATTTGGGGCTTAGTTTGTCTGGCAGTACTATTTGGTGAGTTTTAGCTTAGGAGTGACCCTTGCATTCCATTGAGAAGTAAAATACAAATCATGGTAGTAAAAGACTGGAAAGATCTGTGGGAATTATATAATTTATATGCTCATTTCTTAAGCTGACCACATACTGATTATTTCATGTTAGAGGACATTCTATTATTGTAGGTGATCAAAGCAGACTATCCTACTTTATGTCTTCATTTTATGTCACAGTAATTTTAATCATCTGGTGTTTTCCCCTTAACTCTAACATGAATTTCTGTCTTACACTCTATGTGATTAAATGTACTCTAAGCCTATTTTCTTTTATTTTGCTCATGAGGAGATGAAGAACTACTGTTATTATATTTTAAGGAATAACAGAACAATATAAATTTAGTTACCTAACCTCACACTCTCAGTCATCAAGATAATTTTTTGGCTTAAATAATTAGGCCTTCTTCATGAGTAATGATAATTTTCCTGTGAGTGATTTTCTTATTGTTCCTTTTTGTTTTTACCTCCTTAAAGAGGACAATATCCTTAAAAGTTCTGCTTTTTTGTAAACTGTATAGTTGAAATTTTGTTTTTACATCAGAAATGCTGTAACTTTGTGTTAGTCCTTATGTTTTCCTTTGGTTTGCTGAGAAATATGTTCTTCTGCACTTTCATATAGTTAATCATTTGTTCACTAACTTTGATTTCTATAATTTAAGCAAATAATATTAATTTTTACTACAATAAAGTCTTTCTATTCTTGCTGTTGCAATGTATTGTTCTCTAGGATATTTGTATGTATATGTAGCTTTGTTATGGGTATCACAATCAATAGAATAATGTGTTTTCATGGCTCTTCATATGAATCTTATGTAGGATTCAGTTATCAAATTTTTTTCTTTATTTAAAATGAGTCATTTGGTTTGGGATTGAAGCATTTATATTTTTAGTAAGACTACAGTTTATATAAAATCAAGCATTAGGTTTTAATAAAGAAGATTTAGTAAGTTAAGTTATCAAAAGGAATATCACCAGAATTAAGGCCTTTAACATTACTATTCAACTTACCAGTGTACTTTAAACAACATATGTATGGGACTATGTTACTTGAAAAAGTTGATTATACGTACAGATCTCATAATCAGCTAAAAGATACTGATTTAAATTCTACAAACCTTAAGTAATTTCATCTTTTGTTTATGAGTAAGATTAGATTTAGATTTATTTTTCTCTATAATTATATTTTAATAATAATATTTTTATTTTAGACAGACTTAAGAACAATTGGCAAGAAATTCCTCCCCAGTGACATCAATGGTGGAAAGGTAGAAAAGGTAAAGAAAAACATTAACTTCCTAAATTATGCTAACTACAATAAATATGAACATTTACTAACTGACTAGAATTATTTTTTGTCAATAAAGATTGCAACTGCAAAATATTTAGAAGTGAATAGGTCATAGTTATCCTTATAGTAACTTTCTATACAAATGGAAAATTATTGACTTGAACTTTTAAACTTTGGTGACTTTTCAACATTTAAAAAAAATGTTGGTTTAAGGAATTATAATTATGGCACACTTACATGTGAGACTTACCAGATATTGCTGGAGTACAGGATAGTAGTACCTTTTTGTACCTTTTAATTTTAGTTACCTATTTCCATGTTTATTTCATGAACTTATTTAAATAAAATTGTAAGATTGTGAGAGGATATTAGGACCAATATGTCAAAGCTGTGGATTTGGTTATTGCTTTCATTTTGGACCACATATATATATTAGTGTGTACTATATATAATATGGTAATATGTGAATTTATATGCCATATATATTAGATAATTTCAAAATATATTTTCATATTATCAATTTTTTCAGTGATCTTTTTAAAATCCAGGGATATAATTTTTATATACCAACTACTCAGACTTACTTCTTATTTATTTCAATTTCTTTTTATTTGAAGATACATGTAAATTGTGTCAGCCAAGAAATTTATGTGCTATTAGTCACTTTATGAAGTATTAAAGAACATCATTATATGTAATTTAAATACATACTTTCAATGTGTATGTTTTGTGATTGGATACTCTTACCATTTTAACACACCGCTATTTAAAATAGTTATTAGATATTTTAAATTTTAGATAATTGTAAAAGGTCTATAATGTAACAACGTTAATTACATTTTCTAAATATTAATGTTTATATAAATGATGGTAATTATTTAGTTGGAAAGAACCATAAGAAAATTTCTAATCTATTCTTGTTTTTGAGACAGATACTCAGAACAGAGGTTCTATAAACTCCTCAGCAGTTCATTTTAATGTTTGAAAACACTTTGTGTCAGCAAACTTTAAGTATATTGTAATCTAAATTTCTTATGCTACCACTTAAAGTTCATAATGTCTTCTTTATCTTCCCTTAGGGGAAATGGCGAACATCTGTTTACTTTCCCTTGGGAATAATTCATCATATACTTGAAGACTTGTAAATGTCATTGCCACAGGTTTCTTTTTGCGAAAGCTAGTTATCTTGATTCCTTTGTTTATTCTGTCTCAAACTTTTCAATCAGCTTCATTGTTCTCAGAGTTTTTTCCAGTTTCTGTACCTCTCTTTCTTCAGTTGTGGTAGTAGTTCTCAGACTTCACTATACACCAGAATCACCATGAAGCTTGAATAAAACACAGATTGCCAGCCCTTCCCCTAGTACCCCCTGATTTCCCCAGTTTCTGATTCCACTGAACTGAGACAGAGTCCAAAAATTTCTATTTTAGACAAGTTTCCATGGGATGTTGATTCTGGTGTTCTGGGAAGCATACTTAGCAACCTTCTGGATTATAGAACCCAGATTCGGCAGCATTCTTGGATAGTTCTGATGAATGCAACTTCTTTACAGGAAAAGTGACTAACATCAAAGCAGTAATCCTCCTTGGAAGTAGATTAAAGTTGTATGGAGAGTTCTGAGAGAGACCAAAAGTAAATGCTCACGTGGTGTGTATCATTATTATTATATTTACTAAGTCTTGGATAATACCATTTTTAGCATTTGGGAATTTGAGAGTGGAAACGAAGAATGGAGAGCCAATTTGATCTGTCAGGTAAGAAAGATTGTAGGTCTGTGGTTAGAAGACAGTTAATCCTGGATACATTGAATTTCCATCTTTTTTGTTCTTAGACAAATCTGGAGCCTTCAGAAAGGCACTGTCATCTGGAGTTTGAGACTGAAGTCTTAGTAATTGCTTTATCATTGTTAATTTGGGAGAAAGTAGAATAGCAAAAAATGCAAGTAACTTAATAGTTAATGAATATAGTAGTTTCGTTCAGGTTCTTTTCTCTTTCCTTTCATTCTCTTAGCATTATTTTGCAGTTCCTGTATTTTCTCCCTAAGGTTGCCCATGACCTTAATGCAAAGAAAGGTTTCAGATAAATTTTTAAAATGCTAAAGGGGAATGTGGTACCTGGGTTTCAGTTATTTGAGCATCCGACTCTTGATCTCAGTGCATGTCTTGGTCTCAGGATCGTGAGTTCAACCCCCACTCTCAGGTACTTAAAAAAAAAGAAAAGAAAAAAGAAATGCTGAGGGGGAAGAAGATTGTTTTCTCCAGGCTTCCACGCCTAAGCCAGGTCTTCCCACAGGCAGGGGGAAGTTTGAGTTTTAGACCATAAAGATTGTGAGAGTAGAAGGAAGTGTGGTGGGGAAACAAACCATCTTTTGCAACTTCTTTTCTGAGTGTTTCAAGACAGGCTTTATATATCTTAGGTATTACAAGGTCTTGGAACCTCATGGCTTTTAAGCAAAAAATCATGGAACAAAGTCATGACAAAAAAGTAAAACTATTCTTTCTACAATACTGTTTAGTATTTTTCATATTTTTTAAGTTTAATATGTTGCAGTAGTCATTTCCATAGCTTAAGTCTCTGAACCAAAGTATAGAATTATAAAATATAGGTTAATGTAAAAATACTTTACCAGTCCAGCTATGTGACGACCTTATTCATTGCTGTGGAACCCTAAAAACCAAAGGCTTTCAGATCTGTATTTATTTTTCCCTTCTAAGGTTTAAAAATGAGAGGTTGTGTATGTTTTTTTTTAAATATCAAACTGATTAAAAAAAACAAAAAAAAACATCAAACTGATTAAAGACCTAATTTTACAAATGGAAAGGACGGGCTCAAAGCTTTAGCAGTACCAATATCAACCACAAGATGGCTTCACTGCCTTAAAATTCAAAGTGAATGCCCTTTCACCATCAGTCTAGAAAATTAGATGTTTTTGAAAAGAAAAATAATTGAAAAAAGTTTTAAGTTTTAATTTAAATAAAATTTTATCATGTTTTATGTATGTTAATTTATTCTGTGGTAAATAATACAATTTGTCAGTGTTCCTTCTGGTGGGCTATTAAAATTAAACATGCACTTTTATTTTTCAGAATAATGGATTACTCTGAAATATTGATTCTACTATGCTTTATTTATAAGTGTTTATTGGCAAATATTAATAGAACTTCTGTGGGGTTTAAAAACAACTGTACAAAACAATATATATTAAACAAATACTCTTGATAATTGAAAAACAAACTGTTCACCTTACTTTTTTTTTTTTTTTTTTTTTTTAACTCTCCTAGAGAACAAAATGCAAAAGAGGTGAAGAATAAAGGTGTGGAAATAGGCAAATGGTACACTAGCAGAAGGGTTACTTTTGACTGGAAGTTCCACAGTGTTTTCTCATATTTCATTTGCTGTAATTGTTCTGAATGATTGAATAAGAGAAATTATGTTCTGTGCTGTACTTTGATGTATAAATTGATGCTTTTTACAGGGGATCTCAAGTTTGGGAGAACCTATTCAAGACTATGTCTGTTTCTCAATAGACTTTTATAATACCCTGTTTTTAAAATTTCTAAGGAGTAGAAACTTTTAGATCTTCTAGTAAAGGTACTACCATATTTATGATTCAGAATGTTTTTCTTTTTACTGTGACTAATTTTTTTTTTTTTTTTACATTTACACTCTCACTGTATGTGAATATCACTTGAGAAATTTGAGATAGGGATGAGGGACTACTTTTGCAAAGCTTTTTTTTTTTTTTTCAGCATCCTAAGTGAATTTGACTTAATTTTCTCTTGATCTTTTTTGTGCAAGCTTTTTTTAAATAATTTTTATTCTTATTTTTTGTTTTCTCCTAAAGTTTTATTTTTGAAGTAGTGTCTACATTTTACATTTTATATGACTCTAATGACATGTTTTCAAGAGTCTTTCAAAAAATGAGCCTTTTAGCAAGTGATGAATTAATGATTCTATAACTGAAAACTAATTTATTATTAGGTAATCCTTTATCAATACATAGGTCCTATCTGTTGTTTTTTTTTTAATTGAATTTGCCAACATATAGTATAACACCTAGCGCTCATTGCATCATGTCCATCACCCAGTTATCCTATTCCCTCTCCCACCTTGCCTTCTGCAACCCTTTTTTTGTTTCCCAGAGTTAGGAGTCTCTCATGGCTTATCTTCCTCTCTCATTTTCCGGCACTCAGTTTCCACTCTTTTCCTTATGGTCCTTTCACTATTTCTATATTCCACATATGAGTGAAACCATATGATAATTGTCTTTCTCTGATTGACTGTGCAAGCTTCTAACTTCTCTAGAAAAACCCTGATTTCCAGCAAATTCTTCTTTTTCTCCCCTTCCCCTCCCCCTCTTTACTGAAAATCGACTCTGCTAGATCCTGTGTTAAGCAATTTATATGCATTTATCTATGTGGCCTTCAGAAAAACACTGAAAATAAATATGATTACTACTCTCTTTTTTTACTGCAGAGATGAAGGAACTGTAACTTTCTTAAAATTTCTCTTTGCTGCCAGGCAAACTGCTATTTATTCTGAAAATCCCCATTCATATGCTACTTCTCTCCTAATTTTCTTGACCTCTTTTGGGCAGAATTAATTTTTAAGCATCAATATTTCCATTGCCCTTTATACCTATATATGCTTTTGCTATGTAACAAATTTTGTCATATTTTAGAATGTGTAATAGAAAGACATCAGACTTTGGTGTAAGATCAAATCTAAATCCTAATTCTTCCTCTTAGTAGCTGAATGACCTCTGGCAGAGTATATTACCATCTGCTCTCAGTTTTCTCAGTTAAGATCCACAAGTGATTCTATCACACTTTATAGATCTAGAGGTAAATTAAGTAAATTATTATAAAGACAAAGGAAATACTGTATTTGTCAAGCAGTTTCAAATCCATATTTGTGCTAATAAGTTCAAGGGATGCAGCAAATCAACAAGACAGCCCCTGCCTTGTTGGAGCACATAATCTAATGAGAGATCAAGAAACTTATAGTGTTCATATAGTGAAACAAATATTATGTCAGAAGTACTTGTGATGAAGGGACAGCCATCTCAGCTTGGTAAGGTGGGGAGGTTGCTTTTCCTGCTAGACTATTAGTTTTTAGAGATGTGCTTCTCAATGAGGTAATAGTGGGTAGATCCCACTTGGGGACATATTTAAAATCTTAGGAGAGTGTATGTGTGTGTAGGTATATATATACACATACCCACACACACATATTCAGCATTATTATGTCTATTTGGAAAATTACAAGAAATTTTAAAAACCTACTTTATTGTACAAACTATAAGAAATAGAGCTTGACAAAATCTTGACTGATAATAATACACGGAAGATAAGTACAGTGGACATTTGTGATTCCTAGAACCAGAGTTCTCTTCCTATGTGTATGGGAATGTAGTGGAGAAGTCATGTGGTGGAGAAGAAAATGCTGGATGCATTTTTCCCAGCCTCCTTTGCAGCAATGCCATGCATATGTACCGCAGCTCTGCTAGTCAGCTGTAGCTGCTATTGACTTGGGCTAGTCACTTAAATAAGCAGGAACTGTGGTGAATGCTCTCTGCTAGTAGTAGAAGCTACAGCAAGATTGAGTTTATAGGGTATTAGTAGTCAAGGGCCTGTGAGACTGATGGTACAAGATGTACAGCTAGACACTTGCAGTGTGCTGGATCCAGCTTGTTACAGCTCCTGAATGCTAATTGTCAGCATGTCTTCCTAGTTTAGAGTTAGTAACTTATTGGTAATTGAAATCAGCCATGGAAGTTGACATGCTACAAATATTAAGGCTTCTTCTCTCCTCTCCCCATCTAAGAACTGTTTTACCAACACACCACGGCCATCAAACCAGTTCCATGGTTTGATTATGAGTGTTTTTTCCTCACTGTGTAGGTGGCAGTTCTAGTTCTAATTCTCCTAACACCTCTGTGAACTACCTAATGTCTTTAATTTCAAAATATCATGTAAACGATTTTAATGTAATATTTGAGACATACAAATTTATATGTTTTAAAGCTTAATAATGAAGTGAGTACCTGTGAAGCCTAGGCTTGATATAAGAACTAGAACATTACAATACTACTCTGCCTATCTCCATGTCTGGCTCTTCCCTCCTCCCACACCAAAACATGATTGCTGTGAATTTAGAGTTTAACTTTACTTTTAAAACTATTTTACATACATAGTTATTTCTAAACAATACGTAGTTTTGTTTTGAAGTTTTAAAAATGTTCACACATTGCCTGCTGTAATTTGCTTTTTCATTTAGGGTTCTATATCTAATAGGTGTGCATGTGGCATATACCTATTATTAATTTGTTTTCTCTTTCATATAATATTAAACTGTTTAAATATACCTCAGTTTACTTACTCATTCTCCTACTAATGGATATTTTGAGTGCTTTTCTTTTTCTTTTGTTTTTATAATAGATGCGCTATTTCTAGGAATAAATTTGTATATGTTTCCTGATGCATTTTGTAAGAGTTTCTCTGGGGAAATAGCCAGGGATTGAATTGTTACATGCTAGAGCTAAGCCAGTGTTCAACTTTATAAGATTATGCCAAATTATTTTTCAAAGTAGTTGTACCGAATTTATATCACCTTCAGTAGTACATGCGAGGTACCATTGATCTATATCATTTGTGGCACTTGAAATGGTCATGTTTTTCTAATCTTGTGGTTGTAAGATATGTTATTCTTCTTTAGGCTATTCTGTCCCTGCCCATCCTCACACACATATAAATTTTAGAATCAAATGATCAAGTTTCTAAAAATTTGTTGGAGTTTTGATTGAAATTGCAATGGATTTACAGGACAGCTTAAAGACCGTTGATATGCTTATGATATCATATTTACCAGTGAAATGCTTATAAGCTGCCTCTATGAAGAGAAGAAAAAAGCTCTGATATGTAGCATTTCCTACCTTTTGTAGCAAAAATATTACTACATGGCTGACTATAAGCTACACCATGAAATCATTGATGCTGGAATTGGAAAGAAATGTGTACAGTAGGTTCTTGTGAACTGGTATGAGCTGCCTCTAGCACATTTCTAGATATATCTCTTCATTTATTTGGTTTTCCCATAGTTTTATAATTTATTAAAGGCATATAGGTCTTGTATCTTTTGTAAGCTTTATTCCTGGAGTATTTTATTTTTATTGCTATAAATGGTGTTTTAAAAAAATTACTAGTTTTTCTCTCTGGTAACTGTATATTGATCTTAAATTCTTCTACCTTTTACTTATTATTCTTAATGTTATATCTATAGTCTTTTATGTTTTCTTTATTAATTTGCTTTTTGTTGACATTTCGCATGAGTGGAATCATACCATATGTACTGTCTTGTATCTGGCTTCTTTAACTTAGTGTAATGTTTTTGAGGTTAATGTGTCAGTAGTTTGTTTCTGTTTATTGCTGAAGTAGTATTCCATTGTATGGATATACCACTTTTTCTTTTCATTCACTAATTGGTAGGCATTTAGGCTGCTCTGCATAGTTCTCTTTTACTTTTCCACTGCTGATGAAAGTATGTTGATATTTTTATTAATATTCTCTCTTAAATCACTGATTGGCATCTTTACTCTCTCCTCCTTGATTGGTTCTACTCAGTATCAGTTTCATTAGTTTTTGCAAAGAACCAGCACAAGTCTTTGCTTATTATTTTGTAGTCTACTTTTGATAATTCTAAACTCTCTAGACCTTAGAGACTTACATTAAATTTTTTTTTAATTTATGATTCTCATGCTTTGTGGCTTCTTTGTGAGTCTCTTGATGTTTTCTTGTGCTTTGATCTTTCTTGATCATTCTATATGGGAATCATGGGCACCTGAATCAGCAGTGCTTTGTTCAAAAAGGATACGTGGAGCTAGTGGGGATGCTACTAACTTACACTGAGTTGAGGGTTTGGCTAAGATCATTTTTGTTACTTTTACACTAGCCCAAAGTCAAGGCTCTCTCAATTGTAGTGTTGTTACTGCCAGAAGCACACATAGATCTTCTCTGGAGGAAATGTCCACCAAATTGAGATTTAGCATAGATGCTTGAATGGATGATGTGAGGAATGCTCTGAAATTTCTAACATTGTATAGATAGTTGTCTTTCATTCTAGTTTTTTTTTTGAGTCTGATATTATCCTTATAATGGTACAGGGTGTGACAAATGATACTTTTTTTTCCTGTGATCTTTTCCTGCCCTATCCTCATGTTTGTTAAAATTTTCTTAAAATGATATTGAGTTGTTTTGACAGACAAAGAAGTAGGAAAAGAAAGAGAGCATCATAAATGCTGTCCTTCAGGCTTTTAAAGTAGCTAAAGCAGGACCACTGTTTCTTCTTCCAAGATAGCTTTCTGGAATCATTTGTCCTGTTGGCTTGGATCCTAAGATAGAGATGTGAATAGTCTAATCAAAAACTTCTCTAGATATAAGTGAATGAAGAAATGAACCCCGGGAAATCTTAATGAAGCCACTGGAAATGCTTTGAAAATAGTGATAAAGAATGAAATGAATTATGATTTTAAGTAAGAAGACTGGAGGATGAAACTTTTTATTCTGTTAATTTTAACCCACTTTGCAATAATATTGGAAAATTGATCAGAATTTAATCAGACTCATAGATTCTTTCATAATTAATATATTTGTAGGTCCTGTGTCTAAGTTTGATGGAGAATCTGTGCTTATGATGTTAGGTATCAATGGTGGAAATTTATTTCTCAAGGAAATTGATAAGATTATTTAAAAATGGCTACCAGATATTTCACAGTAAAATCATAGACTGTCTAAATTTAGATGATTTCTAGAGTCCTAAAGAAAAAAATCTCAGTTTTCCAGGTGTGATCATACTATAGACAACTAGTTCCATGTCATTCAGCCATCTCCATGTCATTGGAGAGTCTGATTAATAAACAGGAGTGTTACTTAATATCAATAAAGTAATAAACTAATAGAGCCATTTAAATCTGGTATTCCAAATCAGTTTATATGACTGCTTAGGAGTTCACACGAGAGAGGTGTCCATCGTCCTAAGCAGAAGAAGGAATGAAGCCTGCATGAATTGTTTTGGCCTCAGATAATATTTCTGGCAGATATTTGGTATCATTTATTATGATGAGGAATCTTTACCTGGAGAGACAATAATGAATTTTTTTTACCTATTTAAACTTTTTACAGTAATTTCTTTTACTTGTCCCCTATTACTCATGCAAAAAAGAAAATCAGACATTAAAGAAATGTTAGGCAGAGTGCCTAGGTGGCTCATTCGGTTAAGTCTAACTTGATATTGGTTCAAGTCATAATTTCACGGTCATGAGATAGACCCCTAAATCAAGATCCACACTGGGCGTGGAGCCTGCTTAAGATTCTCTCTTTCCCTTTGGCTCCCTCCCCAAAGAAGGAGAAATTTTGAGTAAAGATTAATCTTTGTTTTTCATTATTTAAAATTTATATTTTTTTTAGTTTGGGGTTGCTGTTGACACTAGTTGGACACAGATTTTGAGGTTAATTCACATTCAGTATTGTGAATGCCTTTAGATTATTTTATTTATTATTTTTTAATGATTTATTTATTTTAGAGAGAGAGAGAGAGGGAATGCATGAGTAGGGGCACAGACAGAGGGAGAGGGAGAGGGGAAATCAGATTCCCTGCTGAGCGTGGAGCTCAAACCCTGGCTCCATCTCATGACCCTGAGATCATGACCTGAGCCAAAATTGAGTCTCGGATGCTCAATCAATTGAACTACCCAAGTGCCCCATCTTTAGATGATTTTAGATTTAGAGTGTAAAGTTAGGATTTATAATCTTAGAACTGTAGCATTTTATTCTACAAATTGTGTTTTACTTAGATCCCATACCTCTGTATTTCTTTTCTACAGAGTATAATAAACTGAATTTTGTGAACATAATAATAGAAATATCATTATATATGTGGGCTTACAGAACATTTCTGAATTGTGGGATCACTAATATTAAGGCCTGATGATTCACACTGAGAAGTGACTATGACAAGATTGTATAATTTAGGAGTTTCTAAGAAGAACCTAATAAACAGTACCTCCTTTTCCACTTTGCTTTTGAATCAATTGAGAAGTAAAGTGTGGGAGATGTGGGCCAAAATATCAACTTTATCATGAATGAAAATTTCTTTGAAGGATGTGGTTTAGTGGGAGAGCCAAATGGACCCACTGAACCACAGGCCAGGTAGACACACATACACTCCTTTGTGGTCGTGTCAGTCCCGTGCAGAACCTGAGTAAGTAGTTCATACCTCAGGGATCCTAGCTAGATCTCAGGAAGAAGAAGGGTGATGCTGAGCTCAGTGTATACAATATATTCTTCCCAATCAGATAGGTCATTCCATGAGTGGGTGTATTAGTTTCCCAAGGTTTCTGTAACAAATTACTGCAAACTCAGTGGCAAACTCAGTGGCATGAAACATGGAAATGTATTCTCTCACAGTTCTGTAGGCCAGAAGTCTAAAATCGATGTATCAGCAAGTTTGGTTCCTCTTGGGGGCTCTTAGGGAAAATCTGTTTTATGGCTCTCTCCTAGTTTCTGGTAGCTGTGGGCAGTCTTTGACATTCTTGCCTTGTAGATGTGAAACTCCAATTTTTGCCCCCATCTCCACATGGCCTCTCTAGCCTGCATCTCTCTGTGTTTATTTATACTGTGTGTTTATTTCCCTTTATCTTACAAGTTCACTCATCATTGGATTTCTATCCCATCCTAATTCAGGATGATCTCATCTTTAGATCCTAACCTCAGTTATGTATGCAAAGTCCCTTTTCCCAAATAAGGTTACTTTACAGGTTCCAGATAGATGTATCTTTTTGAGGGGTCACTATTCCATCCACTAAAAGGGCTAGAGAGACCAGGAGTTGGAGTAATTAAGTAAGTGAACTTGTTGCTTATTAGGAAATATTAGGAGCCAGGGGCAGGTGTTATTTCCTAGCATTCTCTAGCTTTTGTTCCTATGGTCAGCTAGGATGTAGGAGATCAACAAAATGGTTGTATTCCTACCCTGTGTTTTTGTCATCGATATTATCTTCAATTTATGTTTCTTTGGTAGAAACTTAAAGCTACTTGTCTATTTTATGACCATTAATTGTTAAAACTAGGTAATATATTCTATATATCCATTTAACTGCACACAAATAAAAGGCAGTTTATTACAACACATTGGAAGCGGGCAGCCCGGGTGGCTCAGCGGTTTAGTGCCGCCTTCAGCCCAGGGTATGATCCTGGAGACCCGGGATCGAGTCCCAAGTCGGGCTCCCTGCATGAAGCCTGCTTCTCCCTCTGCCTGTGTCTCTGCCTCTCCCTCTGTGTCTCTTATGAGTAAATAAATAAAATCTTTAAACACACACACACACACACACACACACACACATTGGAAGCAAATAAAATCATAAAAGTGTCCTGTCAACCCTCATGGGTTGTAGAACTCCCCAATTCCATAAAGATACATTGTGATCTGTATGTCAAATGACTGAGTTAGGATGCCCTTCTCATGCTGGATAAGAAATACTAGGAAAGTTTAATTTATTTATCAGGAATTAAACAGAAGCAAGAGTTTCCCTCTCATGGTTCAATGGATGTACTCTCCTTAGGATGCTTGAGTCTCACTTTGGAACACATGGATTTAGATAATCAATTGTCTAATAGAACTTTTTGTAGTGATATAGATAATTTATATCTGTGTTGTCCAGATACAGAACATTTGAAATATGAAATTTGGCTAATGTTACTCAAGAGTTGAATTTTAAATTTAATTTAATTTTAATTAATTTAAATATAAATTTAATAGTTGCATATGGTTGGTGGATCATATTGAACCCTGCAAGCTGAATATTCATCCATGTTGAAAATAAAGAGAATGATAAACATAATAACTATAACCTTCCAGTGGTTTCATTTAAATGTCCTTGGATCACCTGGGTGGCTCCGTGGTTTAAGCGGTTTAAGTAACCGAGTCTGCTTTGCCTCAGGGTGTGATCCTGGAGTTCTGGGATCAAGTCCCCCATCAGGCTCCCTGCAGGGAGCTTGCTTCTCTCTCTGTCTATGTCTCTGCCTCTCTCTTTCTGTGTCTCTCATGAATAAATAAATAAAAATCTTAAAAATAATAATAATAACTTAAATGTCCTTATTTTAAGGGAATTACAAAGCAAAAGAAATAGTTCATCCTGAATTAGCAGCTTATCTATATTTGTTAAAGGTTCTGACTTGTTTTATCTTGGAATTTTTTTTGTAACTGAATTTTAGGTGGAGATTTTAGTCTCTTTTTTCTAATTATATTCTTTAGGACTAAATTTATAACAAAATTATTCCTTTATAGGCAAAATATTGGTAAATATGCAGTAGCAGATTTGTTAACTTGGGACATGCTCACTCAAGAGATTAAGTGTAAATGTCAATCATTTTACATTTTTCTTTGCTGAAAATATAAATTACATTCATGTGCACAGAAAAATTTTATTTAGGACTGTGTCACAGAAAAATAGCCCTTTTCTACCTTTGTAGGTATGATACTACTTAGAGATAAAATATTTTATAATGTGAAAAATATCACTTTATGTTATTTTTCAGCCATGTAAGCAGATCTTACCAGCATTTCCCAATTATATCATAGATATTTTGTTATATAAAAATTTTAATAGCTGGTTAGTCCATCATTTTAATTTTTGTCTTTGATTGAAATGTGGCTGGAGAGAGTGTTTCTTTTCCTTAGTGCCAGGCATGTAGTACAGCATTAGATTTAAATTTACTTGAAAAGATAATGTGAAAATAAATCAAGTACAGCTCACACTTCTTGAACTTTATATGGTTTAAATTTTGGAGTATTGTATTCTTCATTAATACCAGAAGAGGGTGTACTTTAAACTTGATGTTTTTAAACAGGAAACATTCCTTCCAACTGGTGCTGTAAAGTTGATGTACCTTAAAAAATTACCGAGTTCTTTAATTCCAGATTGCCCCTTAATGTACATGGAGAAGATGGGGAGGGCATGTATGTGAATAATTTAGAGCATATAACACTAAAAACATCTATTAATATACCTTTAATCCAAAAATATAACTTTGTTTTCTTCAACTTTTCCCATTACTTTATGAAAATGCATTCAGAATTAATGAATTCAGGACATGCTTTAGAAGTTTTATCTTTAAATCCCCCCAAACTCTGACGTATGTTACATAATTTCATTTTTTACCTTATTTAATTGAAATTATTATAAATCACAAAGTATGACGATTAAGAGAGAAACACAATAAATGAAAAACAAAGCCATGGCTGGAAAGTAATATTTATTCCCTTGTGTTTTGACAGCTTGAAGGTCCATGTGTTTTGCAAATTCAGAAAATTCGCAATGTTGCTGCACCAAAGGACAATGAAGAATCTCAGGCTGCACCGAGAATGCTGCGTTTGCAGATGACTGATGGGCACATAAGTTGCACAGCTGTGGAATTTAGTTATATGTCAAAAATAAGGTGATTGACACTTTATTTTGTATATTTGTTACAGAGTGTGAAGGTGCTATTCAAAATGAATTTTACGAATTTTAGAAAGAACTGTTAAGTGCATGTTACAATTTTTCAGAAGAAATTAAAGAGTTTATATTTCTACTTTATCTGTATAGGAAAATAAGAATGGGATTACTCTTTCCTTAAATGTTAATTATTAAAAAAAAAATCCAAGATGTTTTTGTATGAAAAGTAATCATTTCTGTTTTTTCAATACATTTTAGGTCACTCAAAAATTTCCCAAACAAACACATTCTCTGAATATGTTACAATTTCTTCTTTGACAGCTATGTCTATCACATAGAAAAGTTTTATAGACAAATGAGTTTTCTTAGGAAATGAAACCAGAGATATCACTCCACTTTCTTAGAGGACAAGGAACTCCCTAACAATTTTCTGAATTCTTCTTTTGACTATTTTTATAAGAAGTTTTTATTTTTATTTGCATAAATTTGATGTGTAACATTGCATAAGTTTAAATTTATAGCATTGTACTTTGATACCCTTATATATTATGATCCCTAATGTAACAGTATTTATCACATTATAAATAGTACAGTACCGTCATTGTGTTTATTATACTGTATATTAGATCTCTATGGTTTATATACTGCTCATTATAAAGTTGTGCCCTTAAACACCTTTAATCTCATCCCTCTACACCATTCCATGGTATCCACCGTTTTATTCTCTTCTTACAGGTTTAATTTATTTGGATTCCACATATAAATGATATCATATAGTCTTTATCTAAATTATCTTGCTTAGCATAATGTGTTTAAGGTCCATTCATGTTGTTGCAAATGGCAGGATATTTTCCTTTCTCATGCTGAATAATATTCCATTGTGTATATGTATCATATCTTTTTTTTAAATCTATTCATTCGAGTTGTTTCCATATCTTGGTTACTGTGAATAATGTTGCAGTAAACAGGGAAGTGTGTGTTTCTGGTCAGAATCCTGTTTTCATTTCCTTTGGTATACACTCAGAAGTAGAATTGCTGGATTATATGGTAGGTCTATTTTTAATTTTTTGAGGAATCTTCATATTGTTTTCCATAGTGGTTGGGCCAGTTTACATTTCCACCAAGAACGTATTAATTCCCTTTTCACTACATCCTCACCAACATGTTATCTTTTGTGTTCTTAATGATAACCATTCTTAGAGGTGTGAGGTGATAGCTCATGTGCTTTTAATTTGCATTTCCCTGATGAGTAGTAATGTTAGACAGCTTTCACCTTCCTTTTGATCATTTTGCAGTTCTCTTTGGAAAAATGTCTGTTTAGTTCTTCTCATTTTTAAATCGGACTGTTTTTTGTTAGGTTCACCGAGTTCTTTATTTCTTTTGGATATTAAATAACCCCTTATCCAAAATATGATTTGCAAAAACTATTTTCCATTCTGTGCATTGTCTCTTTATTTTTTGTGTGGTACAGAAGCTTTTGAGTTTGATGTAGTCCCATTTGTTGATTTTTGTTTTGTTGTTATATTCTTGGTGTCATGTCCAAAAAACCATTGCCAAGACCAATACTGATAAGCTTCTTCCCTATGTCTTATTCTAGGAGCTTTAGGGTAGCAGGTTTTATACGTAAGTCCTTGATCCATTTCAAGTTAATTTTTGTGAGTATTGGGAGACAGGTCCAACTTCACTCTTCTGTATGTGTTTTTATGAGAGGCTTTTAGAGTCATTCCTGTTGGAATGGAAAAAAGCAATGAGAAGGAAAGAGAAATGTTCCCTTTTTCCTCAGTGCCCCCATTGTTCAGTTTGAGCAATTTTCCAAGGTGGGAATTTTCACTGGACATTTGTAATGTCGTTTTATATTTCTTACATGTGCTGCTCTGGGTCCTTTGAGCTTTTTCACTTAATGTAAACTCCTAGACTGTATTTCTCTCCTAAGTGAGCATTTAACAAGTGTTTAGCATCCACTGTGTTCCAGCCCTTTTATCCAGTGCTGGAGGTACAAAGGTAAAAAACAAACAAACAAAAAAAAAACAGTGTAGATTTTGCCCCCAAGTAACTCTCTGCTAATGAGGGAGGCAGATAGGTATACAAATTATGATGAATGTATCAACTAAAAGAATTAGGAGTCTAGAAAATTAACTACTAGGAGGAGGCTAGAATGAGACCTAAAATATGAATAGGTGTTTTGAGAAAGGTGAGAGGTGGAATAGCACATGCAGAGACAGAGTCCTGAAAACATCTGATTGAAAAGTTCCATTTGGAAGGGCTTAGGTGATTTGAGATGGTGGTATATAGGAAGAAATGTGGTAGGTTGAGGCGTTCTATGACATGCTCAATAGTTTTCCTTTTTTTTTTTTTTTTCTTCCTTCAACCTGTTATGTGCCTCTGGTAAAGGAATTTCCTTCCGTAGAAGATAGGTTTGTCTAAAATACTGACTTTCATATACAAAGCAGGTTTTGTTGATTTTGTGATTATGTTGTCTTTTTTTTTTTTTTTTTTAAATAGGCTGCATGCCCACCATGGAGCAGAGTGTGAGGCTTGAACTCAAAATCCTGAGATCAAGACCTGAGCTGAGATCAGGAGTCAGATGCTTAACCAACTAAGCCACCCAGGTGTCCCTGTTGCCTTTTAGAAGAATAGAAAGGTTTCTACTTTTGTGGTGAAAGACTCCCTCTCCTCCTTTGGCAAATTCAGTCAGACTCCCTACAAAGGAGTTCACAAATGACTCAAAGACTTGGCATGTAATAGCCCTTTCTCTGATTTTACTGCTGTGTATTTCTCTGAGCTAAATGAAAACACAAGATCGTCTACAAAGGAGGATCCCTTGTGTTGTTCACTGGCTTCTTTTGTTGAGTTTATTGCAGTTTGACAATTGAAAAAAAAAAACACTGCTTGCTCATTGACTTATCATTGAAGTAGCATGTCTGCTTTTGTTGCTGTAAAAGCAACAGCCTGCAGAACTGTTCTTACTTGTGAACATTTGGGAGACTTTTATCTTAGTTGGTGTTTGTCTTAGAAGCAAAGTAAGATTGGTTAGTGGTTATTTTAGAAGCAAAGTAGAATAACTCACTGGAGAGGATACGGCAGGCCCTGGTACGAACTGTGTTGCCTTCAGTGGACACTGCATTTCTCTGTGGTGCTTTTTTCAACTCTTCTGTCCTACTTCTCAAGTGGCTTCAACTTTTAACACCTTCTTCTCATTGTTTTTGTGTTTGTCTGGTTATAGCTTTTTAAAAATTGCATTGAATAGAAAGTAGAGGCACTTTGGGGTGCCAATAAAAGTAGTAATTATATCAAAATATGCTCTCTGAATAAAAGTTAGCTAGGGCCCTGAAGGTGATGTATTAAAAATTATATTAAAATTTTAGTACCTATTTATCCTTTTGTGGGAATAGAACTATCATTTAATTTGGAGAGTAGGACTTTTTATCAATTATCCTAATGAAGTTGTAAGCACATCTTCAAATAACTTGGCAACTTTTTCCTCTTAACCTATTAGGGAGAGGTTTGAGAAAGGTACAGTCATTTTATACAAAATTAGTTTATCATTTGTTTTCAGATTAGCTTTTAGTTTTAAAGTTATATTATCACAACTTAAATGTCCCTGTAATTTGCATGTTTTTAAAGTTCTTATGTAGTTTCTTTTATTGCTAATTTATGTTTCTACATTTTCATTGTTTTTTCTAATTTTACCAATTTGTAAGAAATTGTTGGCTAAAAATGATTTTGAAGAATAAGTTTTATGTAAATGATACAATTCAGTTATGATAGTACTTTCTTTAAAGAGTATAGTATCCTATACTTTATTTTAATCCCTAAATGTTGATATAAAAATCTGGATCTGCTAATTGCCTGAAATTGGGAAAAACTTCACTTAGTGTAACCATATTCAAGTATTGCTGATACTGAAGTCTGATAAATCTTGTCTTAGTTATTTACTACCACAGAGCTTTCTCCTTAAGGGTTAGGTTAGGCAAGGCTATTCATAACCATTTGTTCTGTAAGTTACATGGGATGGCAAAGCTTGGGATCCTCAGAATAGTTTTCACCAGGTAATGTCTTACTCTCTATGAGATCTTTGAGACTTTAAAAACAAGTGTATTCTATTTCTTCTTGTTAATAACTGCTTTACAACCATCTTTCTTCAAAATAGACCAATGATATCACCACTTGCACTGATTTTGCTGTTGCATATATCAGCACATGGTGAATATCCTGAGGTTTAAAAATGTGAACAACGTGAAGCCATTTCAGCCTGATTTCCTAATTTGTCCTAAGTGTTTGAGAATATCTTTTCTCCTATTTAGAGTACTTTATCCCTTGCTGCGTGTGCACAGAGATGGGGCAGGACTCTGTGCTTTTACTTTAGAATAAATATCAGTAATGAAATGGATTCCTTCCCATGTTTATTTTACCAAACAGTGAGTAGAAGGATAAATATTTTGTCTCTGGTTTTTGTAAAAGGGGTCATGGGTTAACATTTGCCCTAAATCTGATAATATTTAGTTGCTTATAACAGACAGGTTCTTTTAAAATTAATAAACTTTAAAGTAAATAATTCTCTTTTGATCTTTAACCAGATAATTAACAAAAAAGAGCATGGGTCTGTATGGATTATGGTAGCTCAAATAGATATAAAATTTCTAGGATTATTACTGGTCAGATATCTTTTTTCTGTACTGAAATTTAATTTTGCACATAGAGTATCTTTGCCATGCATAGTCAAAGCTCAGAGGAAAACATGACAGATATTCCATTTGCACAGCATGGCATAGTTGAGAAGGTACTTTTCTATCTCTTATTCTACTTAGTACAAATTTGTGAGATATGATTTTTATTGTCCACATTTTTTTTTTAATGGAGAAACTGAAACTCATTTGTCAGTAAGATAAAATGTGATAGCCTTGTACCTGGTCTTCTGACCTCTTCCGTGGTGATTTATTCACAATATATAGCCAATCTCCTCTGAAAAAAAAAATTTTTTTGTAGGAGTGTGTTTTGAAAAACTTGACTAGGTTGAGGACTGAATTCCAGTTGGGGGAGGGAGCTTCAGTGTGTTTTAACTTTTTTTTTTTTTTTTTCCTTTTTCTTTGCTTTAGCCTGAACACACCACCTGGAACTAAAGTGAAGCTCTCAGGCATTGTGGATATAAAAAATGGATTCCTGCTCTTGAATGACTCTAACACCACAGTTCTTGGCGGTGAAGTAGAACATCTTATTGAGAAATGGGAATTACAAAGAGTAAGTGTAAACTAAGAAAAATGGCTTGAACTTTTAAAAAAACTATATTCCTTTTATTGCATTCTATGTTTTAAGGAAATATTCCCATAATGAACAGTAAAACCAGTCTTTTGTGTCAGAGTTGAATCAAATGGAACACAGTGATCTTTACAGAAAACTACCTACCTTTGTTTAAGTATATTGTTTTGAGCAGATGTTATTTTTCAGTATTTGCTATATTTTATTACATATTTTAAAAAGTAATTCTTTACTGACAAGTTTTCAAAACTCCCAAGACACCAGTTATAAACTGTGTATAATGTATCTGTGTATAATTCTGCAAAAAAATAGTGCTTGTGAACATATATGAATATATGTCTATTTGTCCTATGTACAACCACACATACATACAACTGAAAGCAATTAGTATGTATAGAATTTCACAATAGCAAAGAGGTTTTTTTTTTTTTTTTTTAACATTTTATTTATTTATTCATTGGGGAGAGAGAGAGAGAGAGAGGCAGAGACACAGAAGGAGAAGTAGGCTCCATGCAGGGAGCCCGATGTGGGACTTGATCCCAGGACTCCAGGATCAGGCCCTGGGCTGCAGGCAGCACTAAACCACTAAGCCACCCGGGCTGCCCCTAGCAGAGAGATTCTTAACTGCATTTGTCTTCCTAGGCACTTTAGTTTATGCTTTCCCTATTTATGTTGATGATATCTTCATCCTCCTGGTCTATCTAGGTTATCTAGTGATTATGTCTCTAGTTTGTTTCCAACAAGAATTCTGTTGATCCACTGGAGTCAGATCTTATATCAGTTCCTTGCTCTCCAGTTCCATTGCTATTGCTATAGTTTGTCTTTTCTTCTTTTTTAGCTTATTTTTTTATTTTTTATTTTTTGAAGATTTTATTTATTCATGAGAGACACAGAGAGAGAGAGGGGCAGAGACACAGGCAGAGGGAGAAGCAGGTTCCATCCAGGGAGCCTGATGTGGGACTCGATCCCGGGTCTCCAGGATCGTGTCCTGGACCGAAGGCAGCGCTAAACCGCTGAGCTGCCCTTATTTTTTAATTTTTAAAAATATTCACAACTTGATTATTTTAGTTTAAGTTTTTTACATCTCTTATTTGGATTATTGCAGTGACTTTTTCACTGGTTTCTCCAAATTTCCTTTCTTCATCTTCTGATTTATTTTATTTATTTCTTCAAGATTACCTTCCTTCAGCATCACGCAGAACACATCACTGCCTGCTTTTATTTCAAATGCCTTAGTTTGGATTCAAGGCTGTTTACAGTCTAGCCCTAGTTCCAATTTTCCTTTTTAACTTTCTAAATTATTTTGCATGGATTTTGCTCTAGCCAAATCTTTCTTTGATTCTCTGTGCTTTCCTCGGTTATACTTTTTTGGGAAAAAAAAAACTTTTCCCAATTTATATCATTCATCTTATTCTCTTTCTCCTGACACCTGCCAAATTGCCCCCATGCTTTTTGACCCTGGTCAAATGCTTACTTCTTCACCAAGTGAAGTAGTTGCACCTTATGGAATTCTTAGAACATTTTATTTGTATCAAAAAACACATTTCTTTTTACCTAGAATTAAAATTATGTTTACTTACCTCCTTTAATAGATTATAAGCTTCTTGAGGTTAGAATTGTTTGTGGCTTTGTTTAATTGCATGAATATTTGTTGAACAATCTGTAGGTATTATGCTGGACTCTTCTCATCAGTATACCATGTAATCTTCCTAACAGTATTATGAAAGAGTATTATGTCCATATAGATCAGAAAATGGACTTAAAGAACTGTTAAATAACTTATTTTATGATTAGAGAGCTCTTAGACTTTCCATACCTCTAAAGGAAAGCCTTGATTCTTACATACAAAAACTTTATAATAATTGATGGTGGAATGAGTGAATTACAAAGCAGATAAAACTAATTACTCGTTGCTAAAATTGATGTTCTTGTGCTACTCTCAAATCTTTCCTGTTATCTACAGTGAGCCAAGGGAGCCTAGCAATAGAAGCTTTTGCTATTTTATGATACCTTATTCTTTTCTATTGTCCTAGTTTGAAAGTGCCTCTGTTTGGGAGGTAAATAGATAAAGACATTTAGGCACATTTTTATTCCTTAGTACTCATTACTTATGATACTAATGAGCTACATTTAGGTCTGCAGTACTATGCAGTATAAGATAATGTTCCATAACTGCATTGTTTAGTTAAAATGTCATAAAAGCAAGTAATTCAGAAGTGGCTTGATAGTTTCACATAAATAGCCAAGTTTATGAACTTTGAATTTCCCAGAGAAATCTCACCCATTTCATGTAGCTCTTTCTTTTCACAAGTTAATAAATTGTATTTTTATTATTAGAGATTTTTAAAAATGTGTTAAGATGCAAGTCAGATCTGATCTCAAGTCAGATCAGTACCTTATATTATTTTCCTAACCCCAGCCAAAATTACCTCATTAACTGTAAAGTCAGTTAAACATTCCTAGAAACTTCCTCACCCCTAAAACACACACATACATATTGATTATTAGTAGTTTGATAGTTGTCCTTGTAATGTTTTATTATATCGTTTGCATTTTGTTTCCTGAAAGCTGTGTTAATATTTCTTCTTAGGAGGCAATAAAAGTATACATTAAAAAGCATTTAAAAACATCTTAATATGATTATAGTTCTCCTTGGTTTCATGGTTGTTGTTGCTGTTTTGATTTGGTAACCATAGTGATATAGAAACCATGGAGAGTTTAATTACTTAATAAGCCTCTGGCAGGTAGTACACATAGAAGTCAGATGTACACACAGAAACCATAAACCACAGAGTTAATTTTGGAAGAGGGCCCTAACTGTTTTGTAAAATAAATAGGGCAAGGGGACATTGGGCAGTATTTAAACTGTGAGCACTTGAGCACACAGTTTAAATGAATTGGTAATAGGGGATGAAAAGAAGAAAAACTCAAACCTCAGAATGTTTTGTATGTTGGAGAAAGACAAGTTCTAGAGAGTTCTGAACCAGATGTAATTTGAGAAGTAATGTAGTTTCTGTAACATTTTAGTGCCCCCTCACCCTCTTCCCATGACAGATTTGTATTTGTATTTTTTTCTTTGTGTGTGTATGTATGGTAATATATACGTAACATTAAATTTAACATTGTAACCATTTTAAGTGAAAATTTAGTAGCATTAAATACACTTATATTGTTAACACAATCATCACAACCATCCATCTCTGGAATTTTTGTGTACCAAAACTTAAATTCTGTACTCATGAGATAACTTTGCATCTCCCTATAGCCACCCTTAGTCTCTGACAGTCACCATTCTACTTTCTGTCTCTATGAATTCAGCCACTCTAGGTACTTCATATAAGTCTGCCTTATTTCATGTAGCATAATGTTTTCAGCGTTCATCCATATTGTAGCATGTGTCAGAACTGCCTGACTTTTAAGACTGAATACTATTCCATTGTGTGTATGTGTGTGTGTATGTGTGTGTGTGTGTGTGTGTGTGTATGTGTGTAGACAGACAGACAGTGTTTTTGTCATTCATCCATTGATGGACGGACATTAGGGTTGTTTCTACGTTTTGGCTAATTGTGAACAATGCTGTTATGAACATGGTTGTGCAAATACCTGTTCAGTTTTCTGCTTTCAGGTTTTTTGGGGCATATAACCAAGAGTAGAATTGCTAGATCACATGGTTAATTCTATGTTTAATTTTTTGAGTAACTGCCATATTGTTTTCAACAGTGATTGCACCATTTTATTTCCCACCAGCAATGCACAGGAGATCTAATTTCTCCACATCCTTGCCAATCCTTGTTATTTAATTTAATTTTTTATAATAACCGTCTTAACACATGTGAAGTGGAATCTCATTGTGGTTTTTATTTGTATTTCCCTAATGATTAGTGATATTTAGTAGCCTTTCATTGGCCATTTGTATATCTTCTTTGGAGAAATGTTTAAGTTCTTTGTCCATTTTTTAACTGGTTTGTTTAGTTTTTTGTCATGAGTTCTTGATATTTTCTGATATCAATTCTTTATCAGATATATGATTTACAAATATTTTTCACATTCTGTGGGCTGCCTTTTCACTCTGTTGATAATGTCCTTTGATGCATAAGTTTTTAATTTTGATGAAGTTTAATTTCGTTTTGTTTGTTTGTTTTTTGGTTGCCTGTGCTTTTGGTGTCATATATAAGAATTCATTGCTAAATCTAGTGTCCTGAAACATTGCTTCTGTGTTCTCTTCCAAGAGTTTTATGGGTTTAAATTTAGGTATTTGATCCACTTTAAATTAATGTTTTTTGCATATGATACAATTAAGGGTCCAATTTCATTGTTTTGCATGTGGATATCCATTAACCTAGTACCATTTCTCTCCTTTCTCCAGTGGTCTTGTCCACTCTCATCAAAAATCATTTGACCATATATGCAAGCAAGGGTTTATTTCTGGGTTCTTTATTTTCTTGTTTCATATGTCTGTCTTTATGCCGGTGCCATACTGTTTTGATTAAAGAAATTTGTAGTAAGTTGTATAATTGAGAAGTGTGAGGCTTTTTCAGGATAGTTACGGCTATTCAGGGTCCCTTAAGATTCCATATGTATTTTAGGATAAATTTTTCTATCTCTGCAAAAAAAATTCTTGGGATTTTGATAGGAATTGCATTGAATCTCCAGACCACATTGAATGGTATTGACATCTTTTTAAAAAATTTTATTTAAATTCAATTAATTAACATATGATATATTATTGATTTCAGAGGTAGAGGTCAGTGATTCACCAGTCTTCTATAACACCCAGTGCTCATTACATCATGTACCCTCCTTAATGCTCAGCACCCAGTTACCCCATCCCCCCACTGCCCTCCCCTCCAGCACCCCTCAGTTTGTTTCCTGTGATTGAGTCTCTTATGTTTAAAATGAGTATTAACATCTTAACAGTATTAATTCTTTGAATTAATGACCATGAGATATCTTTACATTTATTGGTATCATCTTTAATTTCTTTTAGCAATTTTTTATAACTTTCAGTGTACAGGTCTCTTTACTCAAGTATCCCCAAGTATTTTATTCTTTTTGATGCTATTATAAATGGAAGCTTACACCTTGCAGTTGTTTTTTGCTCATTCTGGTTCTCAGCAGTGACGTCAGGAATTCATCTATTGGTTTCTGGAGTCTGTCTTCTCTACGGGTCCCTCTTTTACAAAACTCTGCCCTACAACTTTCAGTTGCTTCAGCCTGCCTGAACTATGAAATTGATATTCTCAACTTGGTTCCTTGTGCTCCCTGCCTGCATCGTGCTTCTGAGCAGTAATTCAGAGCTCCATCTGTTTTGTATTCTTTTTCTCTTTGAGGGATTATAGGCCTGCACCACTTACTCTCCTATGTCTTAAAACAGTTGTTTCTTATATGCTGCCCAGATTCTTATTTGTTTATAGAGGTAGATAAAATCTGTCTTTTATATATTCATCAGGATGAGAAGTAGAAACCCTGTGTTTTAAATTATATAATATGTATTGAGAGATGGTATTATTCGTAGCTTATGTGAGCTTTTTAAGGAAGTTAGAGAATAAATTGAAATGATTGATTTTGAATAATCCTTTTCTTATATCTAAACTGAACCTGAGGAAAGGACCCCTAGATAACTCTAGGCATTTGCTGTTTTTTTTTTTAAATAGGTTAACATCTTAACTGTAGCTTGTATAGAAATCTGACATTCCCATACAGTTTACATAATTCTTTGCTTAATCAACTAAGTAGTATTGCTGCCTTTAGTCTTAACATTCTTTTTTTTTTTTTTTAAGATTTATTTATTTGAGAGAGAGAGAGAGAGAGCATGAGGGAGTAAGCAGGGGGTGGGGGGGTAGAGAGAGAGGGAGCATGAGAGAGTGAGCATGGGGAGGAGGAGAGAGAGAGAGAGAATCTCAAACAGACTCCCTGCTGAGCACAGAGCCTGATGCAGAGCTCAGCCTCATGACCCTGAGATCTTGACCTAATCCAAAATCAAGAGTCGGATGTTAAACCAACTGTACCACTCAGGCACTTGTAGTCTTAGCATTCTTTATATAAGTTATCTAAAATGTGTAGTATTCTTGACATAATCGAGAACTCCAAGAATATGTTTGAAAAGTGCACATGATTTTTTAAAACTTCTTTCCACCCACTATTTAACAGCATATTTTAAGCATAACATTTTCTAATGATAATTATTAGGGATACACAAAAAAATTTTAAGGTGAAAAGATGTATTAAATGACAACTAGTACTTAATAGACATGTTAACATCTCAAAAATGAAACAAATAGGAGGAGTAGATGACTGAAAGAAGTCCTTCAGAAGATTTCTTATTATGTTTTTGAAGGATTTTATGACGTGAGAAATTATTTTGCTGGGAGGAAACTTTTTTCCATTTTTATAATACGTTGTTATCTCTCCAGTCTTCAATATAAGAGGAAAAAAGGAAACTAAAATTAGTAGGGTTTGAAAGCTTAACTTTATTAAAGAGCAAGGGGGTTGAATAGTTCTTCAAGGTATAAATTGGTTTGAAAAACAAGACTTTATTGAGGAAATTTTACTGTAATTAAAGGTAACCTCCAAATCATGAACTACAATAATATGACCTCTTTAAATAATTAGAAATCACTTTTATCATAAGTATCCCTATGAACTGTTACTAGTCACAACATTTTGACACCAAACGTGTGGGATTTACACACCAAGCAATTCTCTCCTTCTCTATAGACACCAAGTGGATGTCCTAAAATTTAATTCACTTCTGACACTACCCAGAGTTAGTACAGACCCGGCAGCTTAAGGACTCAGTCTCACAAGACTGCTCTCCCACTTCAGATGCCAGTGCATATAGTGGGCCTGCCAGGTTACCTATTGTCTCTCCAATGTGGTTACAAATTGGGGATTCCCATGACCCCCTGCTCAAGTTTAATAATTTGCTATCATGGCTCACAGAATTCAGGAAAACACTTTACTTACTATTACAGGTTTATGATAAAGGATGTTCTAAAAGATACAAATGAACAGCCAGATGAAGAAATACAAGATCTAGAAGGTCCCACGCACAGGAGCTTCTGTCCCTGTAGAATTGGGAGTGCTCTGCCCTCGCAGTACATGGATATGTTCACCAACCTGGAAGTTCCCAGAACCTCATTGTTACGTGTTTCATGGAGGCTCATTATATGCATATGATTGACCAAACCATTGGACATTGGTGATTAGTTCAGTTTCCCCCACCTTCTGATCACATTATTGGTGCCTCTGGCAGCTAGCCCCATCCTGGAGCTATCTGGGGGCCCATTAATAGTCACCTCATTAGCATAAACTCAGGTATTATCAAAGAAGCATATTATGAATAACAGAAGATGCTCCTCTTACCCCTATCTCTCAGGATATTCCAAGGTTTTTAGGAGCTCTGTTCCAGGAACTGGGGAAGAACCTTTGCCTAATTACATGAAGTGTATTATGTAGTTTGAAATAATCTATAGAAGGCTTTTTTTTTTCCTGTTCCATGTAACCTACAAAAGTAAGTGGATTCCTGGTACATTGTAAATTGTATAATTTCTGTTTCATGACTCGCTTTTCTCACAGAGCTTGTCAAAACACAATAGAAGTAATATTGGAACTGAAGGTGGACCACCTCCTTTTGTGCCTTTTGGACAGGTAATGACTTTCATGTTGGCAAATGAATTTTAATCAGCAAAAAATTGTTTTTCATTTGTATTCAAACAGTGTTTAGTTTTGTGCAGAACTATTCATTTAGAGGTCATGGGTGTTATGTGGAAATACATTAAATACAGAAATTTAATAGTTGTGGAGTTTTTTCTTTAATTAAAATATTGGTGTAGATTCTTTTCTCAAGAACTCTTAACACAAAGATTGAAACAATTAAGAGGCACACCTGAAGAGCAACTTAATAATGAATTAAGATAGGATGGGGAGAGGCCTTTTTCTTTTAAGAGAGAGAAAAATTCGAAAGTAAGAAGACAAATTTATGTTCTAATTTCCTACTTTGTCAGTAAAAACAAAAGAGGGAGAGAGAAAATAAAAGTATCAACAGAAGGTTGAGACATAAAGGTGAGAACACAGAGGCAGGGAGGGGCATCACTGCACTCCAGTAGGGCCTGCAGTCCCAGCTGTCCTCTCCTGGATTCTGTTCTTCTCTCTTGATCCAAATACCCATCTCAGTCAAGAACTTAATTTAATTTCTATTTGGTATTTATTTTTTAAACCACAGCAGCTCTGATCCTTCTTTCATAAAAGCTAAAAGTATTCTACTTCCTATTTTTAATCCTCCCTCTGCAAAATGTTACACTGAGGTAATTCCTTGGCTGGTGAGTATCTTGGGTCTTCCTGATTGTACTCAGCATCAAACTGTGTTTACGACAGTCTCCTGCAGCCTTTCCCTACTTTATCCCTGCTGAGTCTGAGAATAATCCCTGTGACAGCTTTCTCTTTGCTTCGTGATGGCACCAGCATTTAGCTGTTGGTAATCTTTTTTGTGTGGCTCTTTATTTTTCTTTGAGAATGCTAGCTCAGAACGAAGATGACTTAGGGATACAAGTGGGAAACAGAAATCTATAGCATAACAGCTTTTTTTAGAAAATTTTGGTGATAAAAAGATATCTAGTTGATCAGCAGATAAATGGGTAGAATCAGTTGACACATGCTTTTCAAAAATATTTTTGTGGGGTTAACTCGAAATTAAAAGTCATTCTTGCATCATGTCTGTTTTGAAAATACTTTAAAATATGTTGATTTTACCATGCTTTGGAGCAAGACACAGTCAAGATGAGAGGAGGCATGATGCCCTAGAGTCTGATCCATGGTGATACTGTCTCTCTTCTATCAAAGTCATAATGAACCTTCAGAATGGAAACAGAGCATAAACAGTCTAATAATTTGCATTTGAATCTAATAAATATATGTTTGCAAGAATTTGCTTTCTTCTTAAACATATTGGTGATAAAATTTCATGAATTGCTCAGACTTATAATCTAATTACTTTCAAGAGTCCATTCCGAAAAATTCTTCCCATGTTTATCGTAGCCTTGTACATGGGTTAAAGATAGATTATGCAGAATGTGTTCTGGTATCGACAGGATATATTTACATTGCCAGAAATCTGTATTTATGTAACATATTTGTTTGAGAGCATGTTTTTCTTTTTTATTAGTAAGTTGAGACAAGGTTCATTTTGTAGGATTTTTACTGCTAGGATTGGGAGGGAGAGCAGAATTCAGGACTTATTTTTCAGCAGTGATAACTTTCTTAATTTGTCTTCTGAAAATAAAAATCAAAAACTTTGTAGCCTGATTGAGAGAGCAAATATGTGTTTAGTTTTTGGTTTATAAATTCAGAGAGAGCTCTTTATATTTAAAATAACCATATTCCTTAACCCTCACAAGCATATTGTGGCATAATATGGAAATCAAACTCTTCATAAGAAACTAAACTTATCCTGCCCCCCCCAAAAGAAACTAAACTTAGATTCTCATGTACAATAATATAGATTGTTTGAAATTTAAGATTATTTCAAGTCATTATCCTAAAAAAGCAACTTAAATCTCTTGGTTTATTGTATGTTTTAAATATGTGTCCTATTAGATGGCCATTTTTATGTAGCTTTACATTTTATTTACAGTTATATTGATTTAAAAGTTACTTTAATTAATTTTCTACTTTATTTTTAAACCTTTCAGAAAAAAAAATATTTTTATGAGTTCTCAGTTGTGACACAAACATTTCTTTTGAGGTATTATCTTCTTATGAAAAACTTGAATCTCTTTTGGAAATACTGAAGTGTTTTATTTTTATTTATTATTACCAGAAGTGCATATCCCACGTCCAAGTGGATAGTAGAGAACTTGACCGAAGAAAGACATTGCAAGTTACGATGCCTGCCAAACAAACAAATGATAATGATGAATTTGAAAAGCAAAGGACTGCTGCTATTGCGGAAGTTGCAAAGAGCAAAGAAGTAACAAACTAAATCATTATAAATTTCTCTTATTTCTTATCAGTATGTTCTATTTAGGTTACTCATAATCATTATTGTCTTTTTAGAGAAGGTAACTTTGACATTCTTCTTGCATATTTCATCAGTAGAAATGCCATGGTAACTTATGGAGTCTTAAGCTTACACATTTTGCTCATACATTCTTTTTCTTAATCTCCTTGACAATTCTTTTTTCTTTTTGTAATTTATCTGTGAGAGAGAGAGTGAGCGAAAGAGAGAGCATGAACGGGGGGAGGAGCTAAGGGAGAGGGAGAAGCAGACTTCCTGCTGAGCAGGGAACCCAATCCAAGACTCCATTCTGGGACTCCAGGATCATGACCTGAGTGAGCCAAGGCAGATGCTTAACTGAGCCACCCCGGTGCCCTCTCTTTGACAATTCTTGCTAACAAACTACCCTTTTCTCCTTCTTCCTTTTCTTCTTAATAGAGTGGCAACTGAACATGACACTTTGCATTATGGCAGAATTAGTTTTGTTAGTTGGGCTAAATGCCACTTCTGAGGAGTGCAGGTAAAAATCAGAGGATAAATCAATGGTTCAAGGATTAACATTTTTGTTAGTTTTCATTCTTCATCCTACTAAATAAAAAATAATTTTTTCTTTGGATCATATGTATTTATATACACATGTAATCCATCATGTTCTATTACCAGCCAAATGGTTTTCTTTTCATTATTTAAGCTTTCCTGCTTATTTGAAATAGGTGTTTTTTCAAGTTATTTATTGATTTTAGACTTTGATAAGAAATTTTAGTTCATTGATTAGTTGCTTAGACAGACTTTTCTTAATCAGTGAGATTGAAATACTTTATTCATTAGAAGCTTAGCTAGCAACTACTTTCCTATTTAAATTTGAAGTATAAGTAAGAGACTTATTGCATTTTGATTGTTCTTCCTATTATCAATCTAATGTAGGGCCCAAGAGCACAAGTTCTGGAATCAGACATCCTGGAAGCATATCCTGCTGACAACTTTGCGTTGTTTACTTAGTGTTTTATGCTTTATTTTTCTTCATTTATGAAAGGGGATAATAATGGTACCCACTTCATATGGTTGCTGTGAGAATTAAATCAATAATCTTTAAAACATTTAGAACCCTGTATGACACAGATCAAATCTTCCTTCAACTAAGAGCACTCAATAAATGTAACTATTGGTATTCTTTAGTATTTCCTATGTTCTAAGGTACATTTTTAAAAAATAATTTTTAATGTTTTTTAAATATTTAAATAAATATTATTTAAATAAAATATTATATATTTTAAATTAATATATTTTGCATAGTTCACATAAAATATATTTCTTCTCTATATATATTAATATATTTTGCATAGTTCACATAAAATATATTTCTTCTTTCCCAAAAAGCTATTAAAGTTATGAAGTTAAAAGTTTAAAAAGTTTATACTTAGAGTATATTGAGTATATGTCAATTCCTTAATGATTATAGGACAGTGGTTCCTTTGATGTACATTTTTCTCACACAAACTTTCCTCCCAAAATTTTGTTTGATGTGGTTAGAGCTATTTGCTAGAATATTGTTATATTGTAATATGCTTCATTTTTTAAAGTCATAATTGATCACATTGTATTTTACATAATATTTGATAAGTAAAGAATCCTAGTTTTCTGAAGAAGCTTAAAACTTCCCAATTTATATATGAGGGAACTGATGTTGGTTCGAAACTAACTGAACTTGCCTAGTGTTACTCAGTGGCAAATCTAGGACTAAACTTATATGCATTATAGTAGATTATCCCTGTATCTATGTAGATTATCCCTGTATCTATATGTTTCTCTATAGAGATAAGTACACCTACATACACACACACCCAGATATTTATGTATTTATGTATTTATTTATAGATTTTATTAATTTATTCATGAGGGACACAGAGAGAGAGAGACACAGACACAGGCAAAAGGAGAAGCAGGCTCCATGCAGGGAGCCCGATGTGGGACTCGATCCCGGGAGTCTAGGACCACACCCTGGGCTGACGGCGGCACTAAACCGCTGAGCCACGCAGGCTGCCCAGTTTTATATTTAATCTAAATGTCTGAACAGCCAAATCATATAACACTGTAATTATACTGAAGAGATGTTTTATGATTATCCATATAAACAATATGAATTTAGTAGAGTCTACATGATCAAGCCATGATTTTTGTTTATTTTTTTCCTTTATTCAGCAAATATCTTTTGAAAATCTATATGCTAGGAAGTGTGGATTTTTTTATTTTTTATTTTTGAGAGAGAGAGTGAGTGTGAAGGGGCAGGGAGGGGCAGAGGGAGAGAGAGAATTTTAAGCAGGCTCCACACCCCATGCAGAGCCCAACACAGGACTCTATCTCATGACCCTGAGATCATGAATTGAGCCAAAATCAAGAGTTGGATGCTTAACCAACTGAGCCACTCAGGACCCTCCTAGGAAGTGTTTTAAATGCTTAGGTTAAATCAGTGAACAAAAAGATGAAAGACCTCTGCCCTTATCAATCTTATATTTTAGTAAAGGAGACAGACTGTTAGCACACTAAGTTATGTGGTAGGTTAGATGTTGGTAAGTGCTATTAGAAGAAAAAATGTAGAGTAGGTTGGAGAGTTGGGAATGCCAGTTGGGGATGGGGTGCATTTTTAAATAGGATGGTCAAGATACAGGTATCTCCCCCAAAATTCATTACAACTCTATAGAAAATAGGACTTAGAAATGCTGTACTGTTAGACAAAATTAAGTCCTTTCTTTGCATTAAAAATCAAAATAAAAACTCTGGAATGTAACTAATTAACAAAGTTTTTTCTCATAACTTATGTTTCTTTTATACTTAATATGCCCAAAGACTTTGGCAAAATTCATCTATTGATTATTCCTATAGAATATGTTTTAAGAAGCCCATGTAGACATACTGGATTTATACTTAGAAATTCCCCACTTCCTGTGCAGTATCTGTTTCTGTCTTTCCAAATGATAAAGTGAAAATAGTTTACCTTTAGCAGTGTTACTAATAATAAAGTTTGTTTTTTTAGAGGTTATGCTTTTTACTCAGAAGATAGTGTTGGTGACTAGATTAGAATGTACAGATGGGTTGTGTAGGTCCAAGTAATACGTATAGATAAGTATACATGGTTCAATATTTGGATCTGTGTATTTGATTTTGTACTTTAAATGTGACAAATAAACCTTTTGGGAGAAAATAAATAAATAGGATGGTCAGAAATTGACTATTCTTTTAAATTTTGTGTAGTTTATATCCTAGTAAGGACACTAAGTAATATAAACATGCTAAATAAGTAAGTTGCAGATTTCAGTTTTAAATATTGTAATTTGATTAGGTCTCAGGATGATGAGATTTGAGCCAAGACTTGAAGGAGGTAAGAGAATTAGCTATATGGTTATGTGAGAAGAAAAAGCCTTTGCAAAGGTTCAACAGCAGGAGTATATGTTCAAGAAATAGGAAAGTAGTAAGTGGAAGCAGAGAGAACAAAGGGACAAGAAGTAGAATATAAAGTCAAGAGTGATAATGGAGGTTGGAGGCCAGTGTATGTAGGGCTCTGTAAGCCATGTTAAAAACACTGACCTTTATTGAGAGAGAAATGAGAGTCTTTAAAGGGTTTTCAGCACAGCAGTAACATCAGCTTTAAAAGGCTAATTCTGGCTGCTAGGTTCAGAGTATATTTTAGAGCAGAAAATTGAGTCAGATGAGCTAGAAAATTGTTAAAGTAAGCCGAGGAGGGAAAAATAATGGTATCTTGGATAAAGATGGCACCTGTCTAAGTGGTGCCAAGTAGTTAGATTCTGGAATTTTCAAAGTAGAGCTGTCACCATTTCTGAGATACCAAATGTGGTACATGCGAAGAGGTGTCATGAATGATTCCAAGGGTTTTGCCCTGAGAAGTTGGCAGGTTAGAGTTGCTCATTTTGAATTGGGGAAGACTATAGTGGAATGGATTTGAGAGTAAAGATTTGATATTCTGTTTTGAACATATTAATGTTGAAGTGTGCCTGTTAGGCATCCATGTGGCTTCATAGGCAGTGAGACAGAAGAATGTAATTTAAAAAGTGAGCTTTGGAAGAGATACACATTTGGAAGTAGTAGATATATGAATGCCCTTTGAAAATCATAAAGCTAAATGAGATCACCAAATGAGTGCTGAAGAGAATAAAAGGGGGCAACGAATGAACCCTGTTGTACTAGAGGTTGGATGAAAGAGGTTGAACCAGACAAGGTGCAACCAGGAAGTTAGTGTCAAAACAAGAGAATGCAGAAATTGCATCATGGAGGAAGGAGTATTGTACTTGTCAAAAGCTGCTGAAAGATCATGTAAGATGTGGTCTGAGACATAATGCAGAGTTGGGGAATTCATTTCCTTTAGATTCCTCTAGATATTCTTGTGGATGGTAAAATATACAGTGTTAAGAGAAAGTAAGTATGCAGATATCAGTGGGTGGGTTGATGTGGTGAAAATCTATGCAAGTTCTGTAGTGATTATTTCAGCTTTTTTCAGTGAGGAAGTCAGCAAGGTCAACGGTGACATGGAGAAGATGTTGGAGGTTTGAGGAGTAAGAGGAATATGTAAAATAGTGGTCTAGAAGACTGGAAGGGTGGATGGGGTAAGGAAATAAAGTGAGGTTGCTATGGAGCATTAGGGACCCACTTGAGTTTCTTGGTCATGATGATTTCACCAGTAAATTATACAGTACGGACAAGATGGTGTCACTCATAAAGGACACCATTTACTTTATGGGTAATGTTTAAGTTGTGTTGTTTCTAGATATTTATGTTTAGTGAGTGGCAACTTTTAAAACAGTGAAAAGCAATTCTGAAAATTTATTTATTTTATTGTTTAATCCATAAAAATGGAAAGAAAATAAGAAAGAAAAGCATCCAGAAGATGGGACTGTTTTACTAGTACCAAAAGAAAAAGTACTTTTGGAGTTATGGAATTTAAATTCCAAAAATATATTTAATTTGGAACACATCAGTGTCCAGAGTTCCCAGGTAATTATGTTTTAATATATTCAGCGAAACAGTTAATGTTGCCATGGGTTCTGAGTGTTTACCATGTGCCAGTTACTAAATTGATCACTTTGTATTATTGATGTCATTTCATTCTTACAACATCCCAATGAAGTAGGTTTTCTCATCCCTGTTTTAAGAATGAGAAAGCTGTTTTACAGGAGATGGAAGTAACTTGCTGAAGGCAGGAACTAGTAAGTGGCTGAGCAAAGATTTAGTCCCAGTCTTGTCAAGTTCCAAAGCCTATGTTCTTAACTATACTCCACTATATCCCAGTCTAATAAACTTTATGTCACAATAATCTGAACTCCCATTTTTCTTTATGGTTTTATAAGTGATGACTGTCAAGACATTCCAAATCTATTGCATAAACCAAAAATTGAATGAATCTAATAATGCAACTTTGGTCTTTGAAGATGTTTTAATTTTGATTTAAATAAAATATAAATATTGTGGTGTATCAACTACCTAATCAATATTTAATGTATTGTCTGGTTAACGCTTATATCATTTTTCTATTTCTTTATATTTTCATCTGATTCAAAATAATTTCCCAGTGTTATATAAATTTATATCTAGAATGTTTTCTTACTGTCATAATTTCAAAACACATGTAAAACTATTATTATCACTAATAAAAAAGCAAGTCTTGACTTCTTTCTCTTTTATTACATCTACTAGAACTATAAGGATATTGCATAACCAGGTGTTTAATTTGATATTGTACAAGTAACAGCAGTGGGTTGCTTTTCAGTCATGAATTTATATCTTTCCAAACTAACATTTTTACATTCTAGTCCTTCCACAGTAGTTTTAATAAAAGTAAGATCAAATCAGATTTTCAAATGTGATTAAACATAACTATTCAAATAAATCAGGCAAAATAAGAAACACAGACTTTAAAGTTTTTATATGTAGTTGGTAAGATAGCATATTAAATAATTAAGGTAAATAATAAGTTAGTAAGGAGCATTTTAATCTAGTGTTAAAATTAATATGATTTGTTTACTTTTTAAGATCATACAATCAGGAGCATCCCGGGATGCCTGAGTAGCTCAGTGGTTGAGCGGCTGCGTTCAACTCAGTGCATGATCCCAGGGCCCTGGGATCCAGTTCCACATTGGGTTCTCCGCAGGGAACCTGCTTCTCCCTCTGCCTATGTCTCTGCCTCTCTCTCTGTGTCTCTCATGAATAAATAAATGAAATCTTGAAGAAAAAATCAGGAGAACCTGGGTGGCTCAGTTGATTAAGCACCTGACTTTGGCTCAGGTCATGATTTCAGGATCCTGGGAGGAGCCCTAATTCCAGCTTCCTGCTTAGCGGAGCTTCTGCTTGTCTCTCTGCCCCTCCCACTCCTGGTGACTTGCTTTCACAGTTTCTCTCTCTCTCTGTTTCATAAATGAATGAATGAATGAATGAATAAATATTTTTTAAACCTTATTACTGGATCATGAGCATAATGTAATCAATTCCTAGACATGTTTAGTACCTGCTAAAGGTAGACCTGCTTTATAGCTGGTTATATAATCCAGGTCTCATGATATCAGTAAAGTATGGTATACTAGAATTATTTTAACACCTGATCCATGATACTGGTACTATTTTATTTTCTTCTATATTGTTGTCTGTTTAAGTTTATTTTGATGATTAAAAAGAAGAGATTATGGCCAGTAGATATTTGTTTAAAAATAATTAGTTAATATTCAATTCTTCTCATGTAAAACATAATTAAGATGCTTTTTGGTGCTTCAGTTTTACTAGGTGTTTTAGTTGTAGATTAGTCTTGAGAACTATTTTTCAATGTTATTTACTTGCATCTCTTTGTCTTTCCCTTATCAAAAGACCAAGACATTTGGAGGAGGTGGTGGTGGTGCTAGAAGTAATCTCAACATGAGTGCTGCTGGTAACCGAAATAGAGAAATTTTACAAAAAGAAAAGTCAGCCAAATCTGAGGGGAAACACGAAGGTGTCTATAGAGAACTGGTAAGGGTAAAGAATCAACCACAAAATTAATGTGTTCTTCCTTGCCTTGCTGATTTTTGTGTTTTCTCATAACCACCACTGACTTTGTTCAGTGTATTATGGATAGATTTTACAATTTTCAGAAGGCTTTTAATAAGGATTATAATTAATTTATGGAAAATCTAAATTATTTGAAAGATAATTTACTTAAATCTTCCATTTTTCTTAAATTTCTAATGTCCAAATAATGTCTTTTGGAATAGATTGATAAAAAGCCACCAAATTAGAGAATATTTCATAGTGATTATATTCTATAAGATGATGCATCAGGAACATCCTTTCCCTCCTCTTCCCCACATCTTTCTCAAATTTTGTCAGAAGTGATTTTGCTTCACTCTTTGGGAAAAATATATTAGAATGAGTACATGTATATTATGGTCTCATTTGCAAAATATACCTTGATTTTTAAGATAAATGGTGGGAGTCAAATTATTTTTGCTATGCTGCAGTGTCCTCAGATATAAGTGAAATGACAAGACTTCATTTTTCTCTGCCTTTAGAGGTTAAATGACTTTAGATGATTTTATTATTATTATTTCACATAACTAGAAATTCAGAAGTAGGTGGTTACAAAGACTGATAAATTCAGTAGTTTAACAATGTTGGAGCTCTGGTGGGCATCTCTATGATTTTTTTGGCTTTCTTCTCAGGGTTACAGGATTCTCTGTGTGTTAAATCTTCACACAAAAAGTTCAAAGGCAGGAAGGAAAGAGTATAGGCCATTTTATCAGATAAGAAAATATTTTCTGAAATGTTCAGAAAATTCCATTTATGTCTTATCATCTAGAGCTAAGTCACATGTCCACTTCTAAATCAGTCATTGGCCAGGGAGAATGGGTTTATAACTATGGGCCAGGCTGTGTCTCCCTTGAACATATGACCATTTCATTCTTTTAAAAAAAGTCAATTTTCAGGTTAAAGTAGATATAGTGAGCTGCAAAAAATATGGTCCTTAACTAAAGCCTTTAAATTTCAGTAAATTGAGAATACTTTTCTGAGGATATCTTGCTATGGAACATCAGAGCCCAGCAGTTTGGGGTTGTGGTAAGGATTAAACACATGAAGGGAGTGACATCACAAAGATGATGGAGTAGAGAGCTCCAGGAATTGATCCCACTGAGGATATAGAAGTATAGAAATATCAATCAAGGAAAATTTTCATTATATAGTTTTCACTTAATTATTTTCAGAAGCTTTATTCTGACACATTTTCCTTCTTTCCTTTCCTTTCCTTTCCTTTCCTTTCCTTTCCTTTCCTTTCCTTTCCTTTCCTTTCCTTTCCTTTCCTTTCCTTTCCTTTCCTTTCCTTTCCGCCTGCCTCCCTCTCTCCCTCCTTCCCTCCCTTCTTTTTTTCCTTCCTTCCTTCCTTCCTTCCTTCCTTCCTTCCTTCCTTCCTTCCTTCTTTCATGCATTTGTAATGGTAGTTGTGAAGTCAGAGAGTACTTGAGGCATAACCCCACATATCATATATATTTTTCCTTGACTGTTGGTATGAAAAAGCAGCAAGTGAATGTTGTATGTATGATATTTTTTCCATAAGCAAGAGATGTAATTTTTAGTTAAAAAACAGTATATAGTTTAAAACTTATACCTTGCTTATTTATGGCCATCAGCACAGTTTTGCTCTTAATTTCTTACAGGTTGATGAGAAGGCTCTGAAACACATAACAGAAATGGGCTTCAGTAAAGAAGCATCCAGGCAAGCTCTAATGGATAATGGCAACAACTTAGAAGCAGCACTGAATGTACTTCTTAACAGCAATAAACACAAACCTGTTACAGGACCACCTCTGAGAGGTAGAATTCATTAAGCAATGTGCCAGATAGTATTGTTTGCTTTTCAGGCTGGGGTTTTGTTGGGGGAGAGAAGCACCATAACTTCATTTATGTTTATGGTTAGTGGAAGGAGCCCAATTTTGGAACCACGGAGACTTTTTCAAGTTACTCCAAGTCTATTTGTCTTCATTTTATGTAAAGTAGGTCTAATAATACCTTATTTAACAGAGTTGATATAAGCAATAGAGAAAAAATGTTATAAAGTAAGTGGCTCTATTAATTATTTCTAGAACTTTGCCCCTTGTATAACTAGTTTACAAACTTTAAAATTAACAAGCACATGACTTTTACTTAATGTTATTCTTTAGTCATTCAAGCCTTAATCCTATGTTCTTTTAAAACATAAGTGGTTAAAGAAAAATTTTATAAAAATGAATTTTTTCTATTAAGAGATAATTTACGTGAAGAAATTCAAATTTCTAAATAGATCGTTTAGAGAAATAAAGGTGTTGGTTAATATAATAATTTTAAAACTTTTTTATTTAAAAGATATAAAATACACAGAAAAATATGAAAAGAAAGAAATACAAAATCAAACTTAAGATGACCGATGATTATATTTTAGTGGGGTTTCTCCTTTTGTTTTTGCATGTACAATAACTATGTCATTTCTTCACTTCTTAAGGTAAAGGAAAAGGCAGGGGGAGAATAAGATCTGAAGAAGAGGAGGAACTGGGAAATGCAAGGCCATCAGCACCAAGCACATTATTTGATTTCTTGGAGTCTAAAATGGGGACATTGAGTGTGGAAGGTAGGCTAACTTAAAGTAGATTTCTTTTTAAAAGACCAAACTTGATTTGGAATTATTCAGAAAAAGAGTTTAATAAAGCAACTGATAATATGAACCTTTATCCTGGGTGTTAAAAATTTTAGTTACAAATTTCTTGTTTGACAGAAACAGAACAGAATTTTAATTGTTACATTCTGAACATACTTAAAGGCAGTTTATTTTGCCCTTGAACTATGTGATGGATAATATCACCAAACTCTTTCCCCCAGCCTCACTAGATGATAGATTTAGCTATGAAAACAGATTGTTATGTTGGAGAAGTTATTATTATATAATCTAATATGAAATTTTGACTGTGAAATTGTTCTCTCTCTTCTTTCTCCACATATTACATATTATATGAAAATATTCACATGAGTCAGTATGCTCTCACAATATGATGTATTCCTTAACATGATATATTTTAGTGATTAACGTAAATACTGAAAAGATAAATAAGTATGTGAAATGTCTGTCTTTTTTCTAAGCATGGGATATAGTAAATATTTTCTAAAATAGTATGTTTTTAAAATATGATTCCAGGGGCACCTGGGTGGCTCAGTGGGTTAAGCATCCAACTCTTAATTTCAGCTCAGGTCATCATCTCAGGGTTATGAGATTAAGCCCCACAGTGGGCTCTGTGCTAGGTATGGAGCCTGCTTCAGATCCTCTATCTCCCTCACTGTCCCTTTTTGAACCCCCCCTAAAATAAATTTTTTTTTTGTCCCCCTAAAATAAATTAAATTAAATTAAATATAATTCTAAAAAGTTAGGGAAATACACTTTTAAATTCAGTTTTCTCTTTCAGATATATTTTTAAGTAAATGAAAGCTTGGAGATAAAATTCTTTGATAAATTTGAAGTTTCCAGATTTCATGAAAATGGAAGTTCATTGCTAGATTATATAGAAAAGGCAGTGTATTTTGAGAAACCTGTTTGATGTAGACGAGATCTGTAAGTAGACACATGCAACAGCAATATTTTCTTGGTTGTAAAGCATAATGTATTGGTCTTCCATTACTGTTTAATAAATTACCACAAAGCCAGTGGCTTAAAATACTGCAAATTTATTCTTTCATAGTTTCTGTGGGTCAGGAATCAAGGCAAACTTAGTTGGGGCATTTGCTCAACATCTCATATCCTGAAATCAAGATTTCATTTGGGGCTATGATTTTGGTTGGGGCTATGATTTTGGCTGAGGCTTGAAGTCCTCTCTTATACTCACTGGTTGTTAACAAAATTTAGTTGCCTTGTAGATAAGGCTAAAGTCCCCATTTCCTTGCTTGTTGTTGCCTGGGTAGTGCTTTCAGCTCCTGGAAGTTCTCAGGTTCTGCCACCTGACTCCCTCCATTGGCAGTTCACATGTTTCTTTGCTTCTATAAAGCCAGTAAGAAAATCTCTACTGCTTCTTCAAATCTCTGACTTCTTGATATTTTTGTTTCAACTTCCTTTATACTCTCCCAATCAGAACTTATGTGATTTTCTTTTATCTTTCTGTCTCTGTACATTTGCTTTTGACTCCTACAGTGTCTCCCAAATCATAATGAGATTGAGACTGAGAATAGCAATTTTATGGTGACCCATGTACCTTATAATGCTTCAGTTCTTACAGAACATATTCTATACCAACAAAACGAAATAATAGCATTCCATTTGGAAAAAGGTATCAAAGTTAAGATACATGACATAAATACTACACTTAAAAACTAACTCAATGTTAGAGAGATATGCTTCTGAGGAGACAGAAATTCATGAGCACATATGGCCATACAGGGCATTGTTTTAGTAAATGTGTTTTACTTATGTCACTTATTAATATGATACAGAATCTGCTAGCATGTGAGAAAAATATGGACACTGTATAATATATATATATAATATTCTAGATCCTTGGTTTTTACAGGGCATATAATCTGTGACCTTCATAAATTCCTAAATTCAAGAAATTAGATATTTCTAACATTTGTACGGTACAGCCTCTTAAATTGATCTCAAATCACATTTCTGCAATCATCCTAACACCACAAATTATCCCTCCAACTTATATTAGTTTTCTTTCTTTCTTTCTTTCTTTCTTTCTTTCTTTTTTTTTTTTTTAAGAGAAAGAGCATAAGCAGGAGAAGAGCGGCAGAGAAAGAGGGAGAATCTTAGGCAGGCTTCACACCCAGCGCAGAGCCCAGTGCAGGGCTCTGTCTCACGACCCTGATATCATGACCTGAGTGGAAATCAAGAGTCAGATACTTAATGGACTGAGCGCCCCAGGAGCCCCATATATTGTTTTCTGTCATACTTAGTGTCCACTATTTTCAGAGAAGCAAAATTTTCCTTCTTTCCTAGAAGTACTGGGAGGGAAGGCCAGCTGAAAACGATGGGAGATGAGCAGAATGCTTCTTAGAGGAGGTGGCACTTTAGACAAGTCCATGGAGCAACGTTACATTAAGACAGTCCAAGTAGGGGGAGCTCTGGGTGTCCAGGCTTGGAGGCAGCACACCACCAGTTCCCTGTCTTTGAGACAGTGTGAGAGAGGTGGAGAGAAAGGACCAGGGATAGAAGTGGGAAGCTGGGGACAGATAAAGAGGATTGTGTACTAAGGAATTTTTATTTTCGCTAAGTGGCATTGCAAAGCCATGAAAGGGTTCTTGGCACAAGACCAATGAAGTTTCTTTGGTGCTTTTAGGAAAAACAATTTTTTTTCTCTGTCTACAAAGTGGAAAATGGGATTGAGACTGAAGCGAGACTTCATTCTATGGGTTACAAGGAATTCTTCATTCTATAAATGCATTTTATGTAGTATTTATTTGTAACGGGTCTATGGCTAGTGGTAGGGAGACATGATATAATAAAAGAGCTGTTTCTAAACATTTGGAGAAATACAGGGATCTTGTAGCTCTTGCCCCAAAGAAACTTACTGTCTAGTTTGTGAGATAGAAGAAACTACAAATTAAATGGACATTGAAATACTTACTAAAATGGATTTTATCATACACTTTAGTGTAAACAACACTGAAAAAAATATAAAGGCTTAGCAGAAGCAGTTTTGAACACAGCAATCAGACATGATCTATATTTCTACAGGCATACCGTGGAGACATTGCAGGTTCAGTTCGACTGCCACAGTAAAGCTTATAGTGTAATAAAGTGAATAGCACAGTAAAGTGGGTCAAATAAATTTTTTGGCTTTTCAATGCATACGAAAGTTATGTTTACACCATACTATAGACTATTAAATGTACAATTGCATTATGTCTAAAACACAATGTATATATCTTGATTTAAAAATACTTTATTGCTGGGCAGTCTGGGTGGCTCAGCGGGATAGCACCTGCCTTCAGCCCAGGGCGTGATCCTGGAGTCCCCGGATCAAGTCCCGCGTCGGGCTCCCTGCATGGAGCCTGCTTCTCCTTCTGCCTGTGTCTCTGTCTCTCTCTCTCTCTCTCTCTCTGTGTCTTTCATGAATAAATAAATAAAATCTTTAAAAAAAAAAACTTTATTGCTAAAAAACGTTGTCATCTGAGCCTTTGGAAATTCATAATCGCTGATTATAGATCACCATAACAAATATAAAAATGGTAAATAAATTTGAAATATTGTAAGAATTACCAAAATGTGACATAGAGACATGAAATAAGCAAATGCTATTGGAAAGATGGTGCTAGTAGACTTGCTGGACAAAGGGTTGCTGCAAACCTTCAGTTTGTAAAAAAAAATGTAATATCTATGAAGTACAATAAAATAATGTATGCCAGTAATCTGTAATAGTATTTAATCCTTTACTTCGAAGTTTTATTGCCAAAATAAAACCAACTAGTTATTTTGAATGGCTAGGAAATACTTGAATCAGGCAGACTTGAAAATACTATTTGGGCTAATATTTTATTGTTTTAAATGTGTGACCAAAAGCTGATTCTGTCAGGAGCAGTTCTTCAGGCCCTAAACTTTTTCTTTGCTGATGTTGACATCACTCGTAAAAGATTCATTTTAACACACATAACCACAAACATCTGAACAATAAATTGATAGGTGTATATACTGAAGATTACTGTGGTTGTAGATGTTCCTTATATTGTCCTGGCTCTGCCTTAATGTAATCAGTCCTGTTACAGTGAAGGTGACAGGATAGGTGTGAATGCTCACCTGTGGTGGCCCTCACTGTTATTCTTTCTCTTGTTAACCCACTCAGTGCTGCTGCAGTTTTCTTAGGTGAGCTGGGGTTCACAGGAAAGTGAATGGATGAGGCAGACTGAATTGTTTTTTGCCCATTTTATGATTTTATGTTTCTTCCTAAATTGGAAATAAAGCCTAAAATAACTTTTTACTTTCATAAAATTGGTCTTCTCTCAGAATTTGGTCATTGTTCTATAAATCTTGAGTTCTAAAAGTAAGTCTTCATTGATGGGAGAAACTGTTGGCCATTTTTCTGAGGAAAATTAAGGAGACTTTTCAGGATGGAGTCTCCATAATATTTAATGGTTAAATGCTTCATGGACAGCTCATGGAGAAAGTTAGGATCTTAATCATTTTAATGTTCATAGCATTGGTGTCATTATGTGGGTCTGTTACAGTCCCAGATTGATTATAAAGAAATCGTCATGATACATATATTTGGAGTTTTTAAATTTTTGTTTCTAGGTTAGTTGAATAACCAGATCTTTCTTGCTTCTATGTTTTGTTTTATATGAGCTGTCTTGGAATTTTCTTTAATTTTAGCACCTTAGAAATCATCTTTTAGCTGAGTAAATGTAGGCCTGGATAGACTTGTTGTTATCATAATAGATTCTGTATAATGTGTCAGGCTTCTTGGGGAAAAAAAATGTGTCCTTTAAGAATATACTTTTGACATATTTAAGGCAGGTTAGTAACACATTTACTTTCACATTATATCATATAATTTTCTCTAAAAGTGTGCTATCATTTCTTTATTCTAATTTTTTAAAACTTCTTTCAGAGGTCATTGATCGTCACATATACTCATCTTAAAGATTTTCTCTTAACATTACCTTTTTTGTTGTATCTTTAAATTGGAATCAAACATAATTCTAGTTGACATTTTTATCAGTATTCTGAAAAAAATGAGGTTGGATTATATTATGCTCTGACAGTAATCACTAATTAAAGTGTTTCTATGTGATATGTAATGACTTGATGTCAACTTGGGAAGACTTAATTGATCAGCTTCTGATAGGGGTGTGTTTCAAAACGCTTTTGTATATAGATTTTTCTTTTTGAATTTGGTTTTACAGACTAGCTGTTATAATTGGTGGTTAGATTATCAAGCCAACTTTCAAAAATACATTTTTGTTCCATCATATACTTTATCAATATATCACCTCAGTGATTCATAACTATCATTAAAACAATAGTATTTTAAATTTCAACTTGAGACAGAAAGAGTAGATTTGATTCTTTCTGTTATTATGGAAGATAGCTAGGTTGGACAGAGATGGGGTTAGGAATGCCTTGAGACAGTAACTTTACTGTTTTAACTTTCTATATCTAAATAAGAACAGGATAACCTTAATTTGTTCTGAGTAAGGAACAAAAAGCATGAGAATATTGGACAGAGTAACTCTTATATTTATCTAACAGTCCCTTTTTTGTGTAGTTTATTCTGTAAATTATATGTTACCAGTTTTATTTCTTCATAGTTTGCCTCAGAATTTTAGAAAGCAGAATAAAGAATATAACCTAGTTAAAAAAAAAGGAACATAACCTAGTTATATGTAGAGTAAACACTTAGAAAAATATGAAATCAAATAGAGACATTTTTATGAAAAGGATATTAAATTAAGTAAATATAGGAACTAAGAATCATCCAACATTTATAAATGTTGGACATGGTCATAGGTGATCAAGCTTCCTCTTTCCAGGATCTAATCTTATCTTCTGCTTTCCAAAACTCTTTTGTTTCATGGTCATAGAGTTCTGTAATTCCTCAAGATGTGTGATTATCTGATTTTGCCTTTTTGGCTTGTTGGTGATAATTGAGAAGAGCACCTCTTACCTAGTTGTATCTGTGTCCCTTCTACTTTCAAACTTGCCAACTTGTTTTTTTTTCTTGTAGGGTTATATTGAAGGCAGTGACTCGGTTCAGCATCTGCCTTTGGTTCAGGTCATGATCTCAGGGTCCTAGGATCAAGCCCTGCAGAGGGCTCCCTGCTCAGTGGGGATCCTCCCTCCCACTCATGCTCTTACCATCTCTCTCTTTCATAAATAAATAAATAAATAAATAAAATCTTAAAAAAAAAAAAGAAGAAGAAGTAATCAACACCTTTTCATACCGTATTCTCTTAAAGTATCAGCGTTCTTAGGTGGTCTGTTTCAAGACAATAGGCTACAGTTTAAATGCACAGTAAGGAGTTCCAACTTCCTGTTAGGGGATGAGAAGTTCACTGCCCTGCACTCTTTCTTTGTAAACAAGTTTTTGAGATTCTATCACTTTTATCACCCTATTACCTGGAACCAACTTCTAAATTAGTTTGCTTTAAGATGCAAGCCACAGAAGTGGAAATAAGCAAAAAGGGATTTTTTTTTTTTTGGCTCAATAACTAGAAAATTTGTCTCTGCATCCTGCTATTTTTGTATGTTGACAGAGTGTTTCCACGTGGTAGCAATGACTGACCGAGGCAGCTCCAGGTGTAACATAAAGCCAACATATAATGATGTATAAAGATATGCAGGTAAAAAGACTCAGCTCTGCAAGTAAATTTGGGGGGGGGGGAGCAAAGATAAATACCTTTCATCATGTAAATTATTGGTTAACCAAGCTCAAATGAGTTCTCCTAGGGATTTTGGCATTGCTGTTTGTGGAGTGGCTGGGACAGAAGCCCAGAGAGACTTTGAGAAATGAGCACTGTAGCTATTGGTGTCAAATCTCCATTCATAATATGAGATAAAAGGTAATAAAAAAAATATTTGTCAGAAACAAGGAAATGATCCCCATATCTGGAAAGTCAGACCAAAAAAAAAGGTCTTCTATCCCTTAGGAAAGCACAGGACATCTTAACTGATTTAATTAATTTCATCAAAGCATTCCTACCCAATCTCTGTCCAACCTAACTATCTTCCATAATAACAGAAAGAATCAAATTTTGAAAACTGAAGAAGAAGGGCCTGTAGGAAGGAAATGAGATATAATGATAATGGCTTAATTGGAAAGGCGGGAACCTAAGTCATGAAAAGAGAAAATGTATGTTTTAGGCCAGATGTTCTTGAGAAGAATTCTTGAGAAGAATTTCCTCAAGAAAAGATCTCCCAAGTATAGATCTTCCTTGACTTAAGATAGGTTTACATCCTGGTAAACCCATTGTAAGTCAAAATGTATTTAATACACCTCACCTACCAAATCTCATAACTTATCCTAGCCTAACTTAAATGTGCTCAGAACACTGACATTAGATTACAGTTGGACAAAATTGTCTAATACAAAGCTTATTCTAAAACAAAGGGTTGAATATTTCATGCAATCTATAGAATACTGAAATAAAAATATGCCAGAGTGCTGCATATGTAATGTCCTTTTATGAATGTAAATTTAGTGGTGATTTGAACTTAATGTATATAGAATATCATATGTGGATTTAGGGATAACTTTAGGAAAAATTTTAAAGGAAATATATAGAAAGTTGGTTAAAATCAGCTTACCATAAGTTTGAAATGCACTTTTTAAAGCATATCTTAGAAGGGTATTTTAAGAATAGAAAACCAGAATTGATGTTAATAAATGTCTTGATCAGGTACCACAGAAAGTGTATTGTTTCCTGTTGTATAGATGTTAATTGATAAATCTAGGAAAAATTAAGTTCAAAATATAGGTAACAAAAGAAAAGGAAAATGGCCCATGATCTTATCACCATATTCTGGTTTTGTTTCTGTGTGAGATCATACTTACATAAAGGTGCTTTTTCTGTCCTAATAATAAAATACAACCATATTTCTATGTGATTATATATTCCCGTCAGCATAATTTTTTTTTAAGATTTTATTTATTTATTCATGAGAAACACAGAGAGAGAGAGAGAGGCAGAGACACAGGCAGAGGGAGAAGCAGGCTCCATGCAGGGAGCCCAATGTGGGACTTGATCCTGGGTCTCCAGGATCACATCCTGGGCTGTAGGCGGTGCTAACCCTTCAGCCACCTGGGGATCCCCCCCACCCCCCACCCCCCATCCCCATCAGCATAATTTTTAATGGCTGCATAGTAATTTATTGTAGCTCCATTAATGTTGTTAGTTATGTAAAAGTTTCTAAACTTTGCTATAACAATAACCTTCCAAAAATATTTCAGTTGAATTATTTACATATCAATGGTTATTTTTTTCAGGCAAATGTATGGAAATCAAATTATTTGGCATATATATTTTTAAGATTTGTTAACCAGGCTACAAAGTGTGATATATAATTAATTTGGGGGGGGGCTTAAATCCATAGAAGATAGATATAGCTTTTCTCAGGATACTAGAATACACGAGCCTCTTTTTCATTTTTGCCATTCTTCTGTTTTCCTCCTCCTCAATTAATGGTCCATTCATGTAAGCATTTATTGACCATAAAAATAAAATAATAGGTGCCATTATTGAACATCTGTTATATGGTAGGAACTGTTCTGGGTGCTTTGCATGTCATTTGTTTAATCATCTGCAAATGCAAAATATATATTACTTCCATTTGACAGATAAATAATAGATTTGAAGTGATAATACATGTTACCCATAAGAACTAAGGAACTGTAACATGGCCCACTGTCTGATTCCCAGCTCAGAACTCTTTCTGTGGTGCTCCGTTTCTAAGTACCTATTGATTTGGGGGGCAGAAAGAGCAATTAAGAGTTTAATTTTAAGACATGTTAATTTTTAAAAATCAAGGAGAGAGATCAAGCAGGCAGTTGAATTTAGAGATCAAGTAGAGGTGGAGGAGCCAGTAAAGGAAACTGACAAAGCAGCTGCCAAAGAAGCAGGAGAGTAAGAGGGAAAGTGAGAGTGTCCATTGAGTTTACATAGCATCAACAGGGTACAGGTGAATGTTTAACAGCAGGCTCTGGGATGATTTTTGTGGTAGAAATATCTCCACTGTGTCCAGTGTCACACCATCAGTAGTTTAACAACCAGCTTCCAGATTTTTCTAAAAATTTGATGTCAGCTCTAGAGCAGTGTTCAAGTTGGGTCCAGCACACCACTGATTGAAAAACATTGATGAAAATAGTGCCAGTGAAGTGGTGCGGTTAGTACACAAGCTGAAGGGCAGCCCAGGTGGCTCAGGGGTTTAGCACCTGCGTTGGAGCCTGCTTTTCCCTCTGCCTGTGTCTCTGCTTCTCTCTCTCTCTCATGAATAAATAAAATCTTTAATAAAAAAAAAGAATACAAGCTGAAGGATAACCAGCAGATAAATGTTATATTGGCATTAAAATGAGTATTTTAAAGAGATTGGTAAAAAAAAAAAAAAGCATAATTAGTATAGCATGAAAAAGTTAAGCCATATGCTTAGGATGATGGGTGATCTCTCTTCCTGCCTCTCGCACTATATTTTTAAAAGGTTACATTTTATTTTTATGATATATGGAAAGCATAATCATTTAAAAACTACTTGTGTTTATATGTACCTCCAAGGCAAGAGACATAATCCTTGGTCTTATATTTTATAATCTAAGTCAGAATTCATTCATACAGAATAAATTTGTAGAGAAAATTATAGACAAATTTTCAGAGCCAAAGAGTTCGTTCTCATTACAGAATATACACAACATATTTTATACAAAAAGCCCCAATTTGTATCATGATTGTTTTGAGGTAAAAAAAAAAAAAAAAGGTATAAAATGGCTGAAATATAGACATAGAAATATTAGAAAGGGTTATGCTTTAGTTATGATATGAATTCATGTTCTAGTCAGTTGAGACCAGCTTTTTGTAACAAATACCTTCAATAATTTATTTTTGTTTTGTTTTACTTGTTGGAGAATTATTCTGCAGTAGTTTCAGCTATTCTCCTTGAATCATTTTATACGTCAGTAGGTAACCTCTTGTACCATGGTACTATGGCTTTTTAAAATAGTATTCTAGGGGCACCTGGGTGGCTCGGTGGTTGAGCGTCTGCCTTTGGCTCAGGTCATGATTCTGGGGTCCTGGGATCGAGTCCCATGTAGAGCTTCCTGCAGGGAGCCTGCTTCTCCCTCTGCTTATGCCTCTGCCTCTCTCTGTGTGTCTCTCATGAATAAATGAATAAAATATTTAAAAATAAATAAATAATAATAAAATAAAAATAGTATTCTAGCCATAAACAGATATTATTTTGCTTTTTCTTCATAAAAATCCTCTTTCTTTTTTTTTTTTTTTGTTTTTGTCCCTGAAATTATAGTAGTTTTAATTTCACTCGCATATTTTGGCTTTAAGTTGTTAAGAGTTCTCACTTTTGTTTTGCTATAGTTTTCTGTGTGATTTGTAAGAAATGTGTTACAGAGATAATATGGAGTCTAAAATTATACTCATGATCCTGAGAAATATTAATCAGCTTGGAAGAAAAGATCAGTTTAGTTCAAATTTAGTTTCTTATGTTTGACTGAGCTTCCTATATGAGAGTTCTAGTTGTTTTGACACATCATCCTTTCAGTTTTTACAAGTTTGATAAGTGACATTTTAGTCGGTGTTTCCAGTGTATTTTCTGTAGTAAACATTGATATTTGAGTTAAAGCAAAAATAATATAAATTGTTTTTTTTTTAATTGTTATTTCTGAATGGTTTCCGACTCGCCAGTTTAGCACCTCTTGTATAAACACTCAGCCTGTTAACAAGGGAACGTTACCTGATTTATGCAATTCCACCAATGCGCAGTTGTACTGAAGGCATTAATGACATTGAGTAGTATGGGGATGATAGTAACACTGCAGTGCTACATTGATTAAAAATTCTTGTGTTATTGTATGTCCAGGATATGCTAGGAAGATGAAATAATCCAGTTTGAGAAGAGTTTTATAAGAAACACAGGTGGGCAGCCGCAGTGGCTGAGCGGTTTAGTGTCACCTTAAGCCCAGGGCGTGATCCTGGAGACCAGGGATCGAGTCCCACGTCGGGCTCCCTGCACGGAGCCTGCTTCTCCCTCTGCCTGTGTCTCTGCCCCCATCTCTCTCTAATAAATAAATAAAATCTTTAAAAAAAATTTCCAAATGCTTGGAGATTTTCTTAAAAAAAAAAAAAAGAAAGAAAAGAAAGAAACACAGAGGTGTGACTGACAGTTTAGGTATTAGAGTTGGTTGAAAGGAAAGAAATAAGGAATGGGCCTGTATAGTTTAGGGTTTAATGCGTTAGGATTAAGAGCTCTGATGACTCAGGTAAGGATGGAGCAACGACAGGAAACATGTCAGGCTCCACAAAGCAATGGCACTGTACCCCATTACCTCATCTTCTTTAATGCTTCTTCACTGGAGGAAAAGAACATTATACCCATAGAGGTGTATTTTTTCTTCTTGCACTTGTTAGAAAATACAGATTACAAGAGATTATGCTACCTTGGTGGTATGAATAGACAGTAGTAATTACCAGGAAAAAAACCTTTATTTTCTAAAATTGTTTTTTCTTTGTAAGAGCAATGCATATTCAGTCTGGGAAATAATGAATGATTATTTATTCATTCCACAGTATTAACTTGAGGCTTACCATGTGGCAGGTACTATGTTAGAAAGGATATACTGGTAAAAGAACACCATTTAGAGGTCTTAAAGTCTAGCATAGGAGAAAGATTGTGGCATTTCTCTGTTGTGCTGTTATTGTGTATATTGCTGTGCACAGAGCAAGGATGCTTGGCTCAGTCTCTGGGTATAGAGAAGGACCTCCCAGAAAAAGTGAAATCCAAGTTGAGAAGTGAAGAGAGGCTAGAGGCAAGACAACTAGGACATGTTCTGGCACTGTGCAGGCAAGGATGCATGTGTGATCGTAATACACTGAAAATACTCAGAACAAGACTTTGCTCATCTACCAGGAGGCAAAACTCTGTTTTAGAGTGTCTGTTACTTCCTGATAGAGAAAAGGCCAAATTGTGGCTACAAATACCCTCTGAAGAGAACAAAATTTGCGTTTAGTGTGTTTAGAGGTAGAAGAAAAGTCAAATTAATCCAGTGGCATATTTTACATATGAAATTTGTGATGCATTCGTATTCCTGCAATTTGTTTAATAAAGAAGAAAAAGGGAAAATCAGCTAAGTTAAACATATGTATTCTCATTTAGTGGATTGATTTGTACAGGCAATTATTTTTTTATCCTGGCAAAAAATTTTTGTGGTAATCCCAACCTGTGTTCCACAGGGAAATACTGAAAGTGACTCATGGTTATGAATGATTTAATGCTATTAGTACTTTTAATGTACTTTTTAATTTAATTAGTACTTTTTAATTTAATGCTATTAGTATCTTTTGTTGAGGAGGTATAGCAGGGAAGTTAATAGTGATGTCTGGAAACTGACTGGATGGTTAATCCCAGCTCGGCCCTACTTAGTTGTATCATCTTGGTTAAGCTTCTCCAACTTCCTTAGTTGTAAAATGGGAATGTTATAGTTGTACCCTGAGCTAAGTTGGTCTTTTAACTATATGAGGAATTTTATGTACTCCCGAACAAATTTTTTTTTCTTTTGCATTTGTAAGGACTGGTTTGGACTTTTCATGCCTGTTGAGCATGACTGGAGAATGGCCATCTTTGTAGCTGTATCACTGATGGGTGTTGTGTACTTTTTCAGTGTTTGCATATTTGTTCATTTATAGCAGCAATGATTTTATGCTTCATGCCCCCCTTTTCTTCATGGACTTTTCTCTCTCTGTTTTTAAAGGGAGTTTGGGATACTAAAAGATTAATTCTGTGAACATTGATATCATAAATAAGTTGATTTATGAGCTTAGCCTTAAGCTTAATGTGTGTCACAACTATGAAAGAGTATCATGAGAATAAAAAGAAACTGTATCTTTGAGTAACAAAAGAAAAATGTTGGGGATCCCTGGGTAGCTTAGTGGTTTAGCGCCGCCTTCAGCCCAGAGGTGATCCTGGAGTCCGGGGATCGAGTCCCACATCAGGCTCCCTGCATGAAGCCTGCTTCTCCCTCTGCCTGTGTCTCTGCCTCTCTCTCTCTCTCTCTCTCTCTCTCTCTCTCTCTCTGTATCTCATGAATAAATAAAATAAAAATCTTTAAAAATAAATAAATAAATATTAAAAAAGAAAAATGTCACATTATGGGTAGCCCAGGTGGCTCAGCCGTTTAGTGCCGCCTTCAGCCCAGGGTGTGATCCTGGAGACCCTGGATCGAGTCCCACATGAGGCTCCCTGCATGGAGCCTGTTTCTCCCTGCCTGTGTCTCTACCTCTCTCTCTCTGTGTCTCTCATGAAAAATAAATAAAATCTTAAAAAAAAAATGTCACATCAGATTACTAATGTTCATTTTTGTGTCCTTTTATTCTGGGATTTGCTGTTCTTATTTAGCATAATGGACACCAATTTTGGAGTATTGGTATATTTAACTTTTCCCCCTTGCAACTAATAGTTATTGGTGATTATGTTTTTACCTGCAAGGATTCTTTTCAGGGACACATTATCTTTATGAAGCAAGTTTCCAGCCCAAGACTTTCGTGTGTGCTATACCTTCTTCTTGGACTACTCTTCCTTTCATTGCATTGGTTCCCTTTAGGGCACAGCCAAAGCACACTTCTTCAGAGAATTTTTCCTCCTAAAATGGATACTCCCACTCCTCCCAGTTTTATATAAAAGTCTATCTATTTCCCTCTTAGTCATTATCATAATTTTAAACTGTGTTGTTAGTTTGTTTACTTAAGCAGAAGTCTGCTTCTTCCCATTATACCTAAAGCACCACAGGATAGAGAGATTATGAGTTTTACTGCTGCTTTGTATATAGTGACTAGATGTGTTAACACTTGTCCATAGTCCGTGCTCACTTAACTATAGTATAGAGTAACTGAATGAAGAAAATAGGTAGGTAGCATTATTCCAATTTTACAAGGTCACACAGCTGCCACGTGGTAGAACTGGGATTTAAGTTTGATTGTCATTCTAATTCCAAAGACCCTATATGGGCCACGAGAAAAGCAATTTCACAACTATTTCTAATTGATTCTTCACCAGAATCTTGTAATAAGTCTAATTATCTGCACTTTCCAGATGAAGAAACTGGAGCTCTTTGTGGCTTTGTCAAAGACGCAGTATTCAGAAGTGGAAGAATGAATGTATTTGGCCTGAGCTCAGTGTTTCTATGTTGTGCAATGTTTCTTTGTAACCTCTTGAATTCATTCTAACTCTGTCCCAGTATGCTTTGATGCAAACCTTTCTAAGAGAAAGTAAGACAGAAAATGGATTTTCTTTTTCAGTGTTGCTCCCTTAGCAGAGCCCAGGTGACAGTGTTAAACAGGTAATGATTTTGAACTTAGAAGCTTGTTCCATTCCCATTGTTTTTAGTAACTATATCTTTCTTTTAGCAAATACTTACTGAATACCATCTGTTTGCTGTTTTATAGGTAGGCACTGGAAAAAACAATGCTGAGTAAGACTTACACTTCACCCTCAATTTGGTTAATATAATATTATGTATTATATATATGGTTAATATATAATAATATTTAAAGTACCCTCCTTTAAAAAATAAAGAGCATGCAGTATCAAAATGATAGTGAAGTTTTTACTAAAACATTCTTTCTGCTCTATTTTCAACAACAACAATAAAAATAAATGCAGACAAAAAAATAAAGCAAGGGAATGATCCCAACTAAAGTTAGGGGTTGGTGGTAGGGGAGATGTGTAAATAGGGAAGCAATTTATCATCCAATATTATTTAAATTTGCTTGCATAATTATAATGCTAGTAATAATAATAACTGTGACATCCCACATTTACTGCATGCTTATTAAAGCCAGATATTGTTCTAAGTACTTTGCATGTATTAACCTAGTTAATCCTCTGAGGTAGACTCTATTGTTATCCCTGTCTTAAAGATGAGGCTCAGAAAAGTTTTATCTTGTCTAAGATTACAAACCTATTAAGTGGCAGAGCTGTGGTATAACCTATGCAGTCCTTCTCCAGAGGTTGTACCCTACACACTGCTATCTCTGATTCCAAATACCTGTCCAACTGTTAATAAGGGTTTTAGCTTTTTTCTGCATTAACAGATAGAGACTTAATTTTAGGTCAGGATTCTGGTAGTATCCAAATTTCCCTGGTATCCAATTTTTTCAGCCCATCAGGGATTGGGAAAAAGCCTTTGTGATTTCTGCATTTCACCAGAAATGAACAGATGTAGGCGATAAAATTATAGCTAAATGTTGTTAGTTGCATTGTTTTGTTTCTCTGGGTAGGCAAGTTGGCATAGTGGAAAATAGTGGCTTCAGTTAGATTTGATTTTAAATTCTGGCATCAACATTCTGTAGCTTCTAGCCTTCTTTATTTATTTGTAAAGTAAAGATAATATTGTCCTTCAAGATGATTGTGAGAATTACATGAAATAATGTAGGCAAAAGATCTTCAGAGTAGAGTTAAGCACATAGTAAAATCTTAATAAATATTAAGTCACTTCTTCTGGTAGATATCTCAGAATAAATTGAAGAATCACCTTGGGAAGCAAAATGTACCTGATTTTCTGCTATAAAATTCAGGTACATCTACAACTGGAAAATGAATATTCAGTGAAGAAGTATTAATATTTTAACATGCCTGATTAATTCAGCACATTCCTATATACAAACCCAAATAATTTGTGGTAATTAATAAATTCATTTTTAATGACCCTTGCATTTCAAATCATGAGAATATAAAACATAATCAATTATCTTATAAACATACATTTGAAACTCATAAGTCAGACAGAACTCATACAGCAATCTTTTATTAGTTTTCATATGAGCTTTTTTATCACTTTGATCTTTTAGAAGTACCTGACTGATTCAGTTAGTGGAGCATGCAACTCCCGAACTCAGGGTTGTGAGTTCAAGCCTCACACTGGGTGTGGAGACTTCTTGGGGAATCACTTTGTTCTTCTAGAGGTTTTCACAGTTTATCCAGTTTTTGATGAATTTTTCCATGATTTTTTGCTAATCTTGCCCCTTTTTTCTCCTATTTAATATTAAATGTTACCGATTTCTATATATATTTCTGTTTCATGTTTCTTCCGGTCATTAAAAACAATTTTATTCTACTGCCTGTATAGAAAAATATCTCAGTATATTTATTACTAGAGTAATTGTAGCCTGCCTGTGGTGTTGAGTAGTATTATGGGTGATTTGAAATCATCATGCCTTCTGAAGAAGTGTGGCAGAGAGCAACTAGATTCTGAGTGGAGAACTGAGGAGCTTTCCATTTGATTTTGGTGCTATTTCTTTATTTTATTTTTTATTTTTTTAATTTATTTTTTTATTGGAGTTCGATTTGCCAACATATAGCATAACACCCAGTGCTCATCCCGCCAAGTGCCCCCCTCAGTGCCCATCACCCAGTCACCCCAACCCCCCGCCCACCTCCCTTTCCACTACCCCTTGTTCATTTCCCAGAGTTGGGTGTCTCTTATGTTTTGTCACCCTCACTGATATTTTCACTCATTTTCTCTCCTTTCCCTCTATTCCCTTTCACTAATTTTTATATTCCCCAAATGAATGAGACCATATAATGTTTGCCCTTTTCCGATTGACTTGTTTCATTCAGCATAATACCCTCCAGGTCCATCCACGTCGAAGCAAAAGGTGGGTATTTGTCATTTCTAATGGCTGAGGAATATTCCATTGTATACATAGACCACATCTTCTTTATCCATTCATCTTTCAATGGACACTGAGGCTCCTTCCACAATTTGGCTATTGTGGACATTGCTGCTAGAAACATCGGGGTGCAGGTGTCCCAGCGTTTCACTGCATCTGTATCTTTGGGGTAAATCCCCAGCAGTGCAATTGCTGGGTCATAGGGCAGATCTATTTTTAACTCTTTGAGGAACCTCCACACAGTTTTCCAGAGTGGCTGCACCAGTTCACATTCCCACCAACAGTGCAGAAGGGTTCCCCTTTCTCCACATCCTCTCCAACATTTGTGGTTTCCTGTCTTGTTAATTTTCCCCATTCTCACTGGTGTGAGGTGGTATCTCATTGTGGTTTTGATTTGTGTTTCCCTGATGGCCAGTGATGTGGAGCATTTTCTCATGTGCTTGTTGGCCATGTCTATGTCTTTCTCTGTGAGATTTCTGTTCATGTCTCTTGCCCATTTCATGATTGGATTGTTTGTTTCTTTGCAGTTGAGTTTAATAAGTTCTTTATAGATCTTGGAAACTAGCCCTTTATCTGATACGTCATTTGCAAATATCTTCTGCCATTCTGTAGGTTGTCTTTTAGTTTTGTTGATGGTATCTTTTGCTGTGCAGAAGCTTTTTATCTTGATGAAGTCCCAATAATTCATTTTTGCTTTTGTTTCTTTTGCCTTCATGGATGTATCTTGCAAGAAGTTGCTGTGGCTATTTCTTTGTTTAAAATCACATTTTCCACAATTTATTAATTGAGCATCTTCTGGTGTTTATTTAATAGGATAGCTCACTTTCAAAATTCTTACTATGGTATCTGACTTCATTACATAATCTAAGAAAAGATATTGGATTTAAGGACATTTCAGGAATGATGCAACATTTAATGACCTTCCTTTTTTCTTGGCTTACTGTTATTTTATTTTAGGAAAAAAATGGATGTATATGAAAACTATGTTTTTTTAAAATCACAGTTGTAGGGACTGAGTGGCTCAGTGGTTGGGCCTCTGCCTTTGGCTCAGGGTGTGATCCCAGGGTCCAGTCTCACATCTGGCTCCCTGCATGGAGTCTGCTTCTCTCTCTTCCTGTGTCTCTGCCTCTCTCTCGTTCTGTGTCTCTCATGAATAAATAAATAAATAAAATCTTTTTTAAAAAAATCACAGTTGTATTTTCTCCTTACTTAGTTTATTTCTAAACTTATTTTTAAAAGTAGTTTTCTTTATGGATTCTTCTCTCACTGTACTATCTCAGCATAATAATAGAGATAAAGTATATTCATTATTAGTAAGTTACTTGTTTTACTCTGTAATCTAATGTACATCATCAAATAATTATGGAAATCTTTTCCTTTTTTTTTCTTTTAGAAGAATTAAAATCAAATTCTCTCACACCTACATTCTGTATACATGATTATCCAGATCCCTATCCATAGTCCAGGATACTTAGTTACTCTCATGATGACCTAAGTTACTTGTACTTCCTGACCATCAGAGGTAATGGTGGCTCTAACTAGAATACCTTTAAAATTTCATTCCTAAACGTAGCAAATCTAAAATGCTCACTTCTCAAATATCTATTCAAACCTATTGACAGCCAATAAAATATATTCATATTTAACTGATTTTGGAAGCTGAAAATCTTCTTCAACTCACAAGGGACCTATTTCTATCCCATAAATCTCATAACATCTTTATCTTGAGACTGCCCTAGAGACTATTGGTAATGTATATAAAGTGCTAGTATGTGGGGCCTAGTACACAACAGATAGTCAGCAAGAGGCAACTGCTGTTCTTATTCTGTGAGAATGACTGGAACAAATGCTGGTACATGCTTTCTGCTGAAAATGCTCATTTGTGTCCTCCTTATGTTCACTCTTCCTGCTTCCCTAAATTATCACTCCTGGATAATAATGCCAGAGAAACTAAAGGTGACCATTTTTCTTCTCTCTAAAGAAAAATACAATATTGATTACAATTGTTAAAAATAAGATATTTGTGTAATAAAGCAAATTTGGGAAAAGGTGATTTTTAAAGAAAATCTCTAAGTAGTCTTGGCCACTGTTTGAGATCTTGCATATATGAAAAAATATATATTCTTTGTCAAAATTAATGGGTGATTTGGCTGGGTATAGAATTGTACTTAGGACATAATTTTCCTTTAATTTCAAAGACACTTAAAGCCCCTAGATTGGCTTTAGCTTCCAGTGGTTCTGTTGAGAAGTTTCTTGCCATTTTGAGTCTTGGTCTTTAGACTGTGACTTATTTTGCCATTCAGGAACTTTTAAAGGTCTTCTCTTTATCCCTGTTGCTTGAGACATTTTACCTGGTACCCTTTGCCTCCAGTGCCTTTTGCAGATGTACGAAAACTGTTTTGGTTGTCCCAGTGATTAGGGAAGATACTTTGGTATTTAGTGTCTGGATGACAGAAAGGTTAATTTTCTTGCAGTGCAAGAAACAGTCTCACCCAAAATCTCAGTAGTGCCACTGTTGAGAAATATCGTGACCCTTGTGTATGACAAGAGAAACAAGACATGTACACCAAAGACCAGTCAATATGTTTGGTGATAGGGTTATAGACATGCTACATAAAACAATGGAGGAAGAAAGTGTAAATGACAAGTTAACAGATTGAAATAGAACAAAAATCCCTACATGAAACACAGCCATTAAGTTATCATTAAGTTATCTTTGTCACTGCTTTGGATTCCTAATTGAACATTATCTGCACTATTGTGCTTAATAATATTTTTGATACTTTTTTCTGTATTTCCAAGTGGTACCTCCTCTTAATTACTTTGATAAGTCAAAAGCAATTATTAATTATCTTCTGTAGTAAGGTATCTATTTGTAATCTAAACACTTAGCAACTCCAGATCCAGGCAGGTTAGAGGAGTAACATTTTTGCAAAGGCTAGAACTTGACTGACATTGAAGGCATACATATTTAAATTGAAACAAGATTCCAGGAATTGGGCAAAGGTTGTACTTAGCAGCTTTATAGCAGCATCTTAGCAGTTTGCAATTCTTTTTCATTAATGTCTTGGGAAATGAATGACCAGAATAGCGCATGTAGATAGCTATATTATAAGAATGCAAACATCCAAGGACAAAGACAAATTCCTTTTGGATCATCCCTCATTTTCTCATGGTTCATATCATTGCTTTACTTTACTAACGCGGCTGACCAGGAAAACTGGACATTAGAAACAACAGAACTCTAAGGAAGTAGAGGGGGATTAAGATAATGAGGTGGGAAGGTAGTGGAAAATGTTAAAATAAGTAATTTGATGATTTGTATTAATAATTTTTTAGATATCTTTAAATCACTAGATATTACTGCAGAGTCTTCATTTTAATATGTATATAATACCCTTGTACTTTTCAGAACCTAAATCACAGCCACAGCAGCTTCATCAGGGACAACACAGATTGTCAAATACTGAGCAAAATGGAGTAAAAGATAACAATCAACCAAGACATCTTCCTCGAAATGATACCAGACAGCCAAGAAATGAGAAACCTCCTCGTTTTCAAAGAGACACCCAAAATTCAAAGTCAGTTTTAGAAGGCAGTGGATTACCTAGAAACAGAGGTTCCGAAAGACCCAGTACTTCTTCAGGGTCTGAAGCATGGGCTGAAGACAGAATCAAGTGTGATAGACCCTACTCTAGATACGACAGAACTAAAGAGCCTTCATACCCTTTCAGTTCTCAGCACGACGGTGCTTTTAAAAAAAGGGATAACTCTATGCAAAGCAGATCAGGCAAAGGTCCATCCTATGCAGAGGCAAAGGAAAATCCACTTGCTCAAGAATCCACTGATTATAATAACCAGAAACGTGGGAAAAGAGAAAACCAAACAGCAAATCCTGATCATTTTTATGACAGGAAGCCACGAACAAGTAACGAAACTTTCAGTGGTGTAAAAATTGAAAAACATTTTAATGTAAATACCGATTTCCAGAATCCTGTCCGAACTAATAGTTTCCTTGGTGTTCCAAATGGAGAGACAGACATGCCACTGAGGGGCAGGCGAGTGGGACCGATTAAGCCGGCAGGACCCATCACAGCTACACCTTACGATGATAAAGTATTTTACAACAGTGGGCCCAAAAGAAGATCTGGGCCCATTAAACCAGAAAAAGTACTAGAATCATCTATTCCTATGGAGTATGCAAAATTGTGGAAACCTGGAGATGAATGTTTTGCACTTTATTGGGAAGACAACAAGGTATGCATGCTGTCAAGCTATCATATACTAATATTACTGAATGTCGCATTCTAGCGAGGCCATAGAAGGCCATTGCCTTGGGACTGGGACTTTGGTTCTATGGCCGTACATGTTTAAGGTCTTTGAGCAGGTTCATAGATATGTAATTTATAAAAAAGGAAAAGTAAAATATTTAATATGTTTTATGGATGTTTAGGGAGAATCAGTCTCAAAATTTGGTTAGGTAAGTTCTAATTTTAGATTGTATATCAGAGCAGTATTTAAAGGTGATGAAGTGAAGTTGATCAGTTACTTCATTTATCATCAACTGTCAGTGTTTGCTTTTCTTTCTAGTAAAGTTATGCCGATTCACAAGGAAGAAAATGAGTGGAGTGGCACAGAGTTAAATTCTATGGATTTCATTTAAATTAAAGAAAATATACAATTGGCCTACTTAAAAGAAATCAGAACAGAAAAGCTAATTATTTAGCTAACAATAAATGATAATAATTAAGACAGTAATTTAAGCATTCTTTAGTTCTGCATTATATGCTGTCTACAAAAGAAAGCAAAAAATCATGAGGAAAGGGGAAGGGAAAGACAGAAGATAAGGTCAAGAAGGAATACAGTGGATCAGAGGGAGAAGACCCAACAGAGAATAAGAAGGGGAAGAGGGAAGAGGGAGCCTCAGAGAGAAGGAACTTTGCACATGTTTCCCCCTCTACCAGCTCTTCTCGTTCTTGGGGGCTTGGGGGCAAGTCAAAGAAGGCTTCTCCAGGAAGTGATGTTGGGGCCATTTCCAGAACTTGCTACAGTTTGTCAGTATTTTTAGTGTTGGTTCTTGGGTTGATAGCTCCATCCTCTACCATAATTTTAAGTTTCTTAAAGGCAGGGTTATGTCTGTCTAGTTTTCCTCTGCAGCCCTACTGCCCTGCTTCTCCCGCAGGGGAGGGATCTGTTAATTAGTTAATTCTGAAGTGGGTACTTACATTAGAAAAAAAGGAGAGTGGTAGGGCACTGGAGATATCAGCAAGATCATAATAAAAAAATTATTTATTTATTTATTTTTATTTTTTTTTATTTTTTTTAATTTTAAAAAAGAGGAGTTCTAGTGTGAGAGACCTGGTTGGATGTGAGGGTCAAGTTAAAGAAAAAATATTGGAAATAAGTATTTCATAGGTAGAGTAGTTTTCAGTTGATAAAATAAGGCTATGCTCAATGAGAGTTTGGCTAGAAGGAGTGATGAAGACAAAGTTAACTGTAGTTTTCAAGGAACTGAATTTCAGGCTAGGGAATGTGGTTGGATCTTTTAAAAGGATACGAGAGGGCCAGGAATCAGGAACCAGGCCCTCCTGTGTTCAGTGAATGATGAAGCATAAGCAGGGTGTTAGATGTTCCTTGATAATAGCAGCAAGGAGAGGGGTACTTGTGTCAAATGCTTCTGTGAAAGTTTGATTAAGCTGAGAATGGAAAAATGTTTTTTTTTTTTTTTTGTATTGAACAATGTCTGATTGTTGGTGATCTTGATGAACAGAGGAAGTAAAAGGATTTCCAAGTGCATTAACTTTTGAAAGGCTTAGTATTATGACTCATGCTTTCCATTGAAATCCCTCAAGGATCATGCCCTAGTAGTAAGTGCAAAACTAATACAAGCCATTACAAAGCCTACAACCAACCATTTACAGGCTCAAGGATATCTGTTTGTACTTCATCTGCCTGCCAAAAGAAAATATAATCTTCCTTTTGGAAAAAAAATTTTTTTTTTCTAAAACCTCTTCAGTATTTCATCTGTGATGTCTGGTATCCTATAAAAAAATTTGGAAGCCTGGTTAAAAATAGAGAAAATGAGTGAGAAACAAATAAGCAACAGAGAATAATAACAGACCTATATATATTCAGATGTTAGACTTAACAGACGAGTTCCTTAACAAATACTGAGTAAAACCATAATTGAGTAGTTGGTAAGTGTCAGGTACTTGGGATCTATCAGATAATTCTGGATATGCTATTATCCTAATTTCTTCAAACACTTGATGAAATTATTAATAAAGTTTTACTTATAGGTGTAATTATCTCAAAAAGATCAATAATACCAAATTCATCTGTTGCCTTTTCTGAATATATTGAATATAATGTCATATAGTTTGTGAAAGAGAGTACCTAACAATTCCCAAAATGTTTTGAGCTTTTAGAGTATTCTTAGAATTGGATGATCTTCTAAGGTGACTCTTCTGAGTTTAATTGAATGTGTACGTTCATTTTAGAGTGAGGGACTGGGGGCTCTCTAAACATTGCACCATTAAACAAATAAACAATATTTACCCCCTGAAAGAGATAGGATTAGTTATCTTCTGAAAACACCTAATGTAAGATAGCTTTTAAATGTTTGTCAAGAATAGTCAACTTTCCTATTTTTTAACCAGAGACCAACCAAGATAAAGATTTAAGAAAAACATGAGTTATAACTGTCGTTAAGAAACTGTAATCTTAATTGCATTATAGTGCTGTTATGAAGATAATCAACTCATTAGAATAATCTAACATTTAAAAAATTCTTCACACTATCTTGCCTTTTCTCAACCTTTATTTCCATAGAAAGATTTGAGAATTTGGGAAAATTCTCCTTCTTCTCTAGACTGCTAGATTTAGTTCAGTTCTTTCTGCCCTCTCAACTGGAATACTATAACAGCCTCCAAAATGGTTTTCTTGCCTTAAACCTTATTCCTCTTAAATTTGTCATTGGGACTACTATTACTGATCCTGATCTTATACCATGTCATTCTTCCTAGTTAAAATCTTTCATTGTGGAACAAATACAGCCTGTAGCATGCATATAGAGCCTCTATCTTCTGTCACTTACCTTCTTGTCCTGTCTAATTTCCTATTGGTTGACCCTTCTCATATCATGCCATAATTAATTCTAAACTGTAGTTTTCTGCTCTCATCTCCATATTTTATGTCTCATTAACTTTCTGTGGAACACCCTCCTCAGTTTTTTTACTTAGCTAAACCTTCTTCATCCTTGAAGACTGCTGTATCCATTGTCATCTGTTCCAACAAATTCTTCCCAAACTCCTGAGTCTTATTAAGTACCATATCACTGCACCATTAGTACAGTATACTCCACATTATATAAAAGTCATTTCTTTTTACACAGGCTGTTTTTTATTAGACTCTAAGCTTCTTAAAGGATGTCAACTTCTTTATTTTCCGAGGCTATATTATGACTTTCATTTGTTGAACTTATCAGAACTGATATAATTATCTGAGGAGCTTATAATTGAAGCATAGGTCCAGAAATTCTCACAGTAATTCACAGATCACTGAAGTGTAAGGCTAAGAAATAAAGGAGGAAGGGATAGATGTGAATGTATATCAAGAACTCTAATACAAGAACTACCCCCCCCCCCCCAAAAAAAAAAAAGGAAAGAAAAATTCCAGCATGGTGTCTCTGAATTTACCAGCATCCAGACCTAGGAAGAAAACACTATGGATTAACTTAATAACCTTTGTGATGTTACATATACTAGTTGATCAGTAAAAACAGATTTTTTTCTCCTACTATACTCAGGATAACATATTTTACAAGGTTATAGATAATAAGAATTCTTGTTACTTTTAGCTTTTTCTGATTCTGGTGAGCTTATAAAAGAGATACTCTTAGAGTAGATATTGTTGTAGTAAGAGCCTCCAGCTACCCTCGTTTGAAGGAAGTATTCCTTAAGAATAAATAGTTTTCGTTTTCATTTCATCTTCACTAAGCAACATTCAGACCTGTAATTTGGGTCCTGAACGGGTTGACATATAGTAGAGAAGTACTCCAAATAGTTAGTTGACCTATTCCTAGTTACCTTAACAGAAAAAAAAATTAAGATTGTTATTGTTATGTAAATCAATTCCTTGTGTGTTTGTTAACGTGAATTAGTTTCCCAGAGCCAAATTACACTAGGTAAACTGACAAAATAAAAGTGTCTGGTCTTGCCATGTCTCAAATCCTACAAGTCTTGGATATAACTAATGTGTTTATTCCTACTTCATGCCAGCTGCCCGTGGTGGCTGGCAGTGAGTCCCCTTCTTTGAGATTTATTTTTGTCATATATTTCTATTTGTTACATAGATTGCTCCATAGTTACATTTTCTGATTAGTAGGTAAGAATTGTGTAACTAATGTTCTCAAAGGGCTTCAGTGGCTAACTACAAGACATAACATTAGTTCTTTTTACACCCATTAATATGTGAATATTCTTCTCTACTGAGCTTCTTAGTTCTGTCCTGAAATCTTACTACTGCTCAGTGTATGTCAGAACTCATATGGAGGTGAGAATTTATCCCGTTTTTTTAGCCAATTTATGATTATCTAAAGGTAATTTTTCTTTCTTAAAAATATTATTCCCTTAAAAATTTCCTTTCAAATATTGCTTACTTGAAGTTACTAAGAGAGTAGATCTTAAGAGTTTTCAGCATAGAAAAAAAGTTTTGTAACTATGTGTGGTGATGAACATTAACTAAACTTACTGCAGTAATCATCTCACAATATATACATATCTCACTAAAAATTAATCTGAAAACTGAGCTTCCAAAAAAATGCATATTGTAACACTTTGAGTATTTGTTTCTATCAAATACTGCCCTTTGTAGACAATGTCGATTGCCATATTGAAAACTCCTTTTTATCTCCTCAGTTTTACCGAGCAGAAGTTGAAGCTCTCCATTCTTCAGGTATGACAGCAGTTGTTAAATTCATTGACTATGGAAACTATGAAGAGGTGCTACTAAGCAACATCAGGCCCATTCAGACAGAGGCATGGGTACGTGATCCAAATTCTGTACGGAGGCATAAGTTATTTTGAAGAAAATACATAGCTCTAAACGATTAGTCATAGCAACACAAGATTTGCCAGTGTGAAAAAATATTTTGAATTTGCTTAAAACTGGCCACTTTTAACATAATATTCTAATTAATTACATTGAGCTACAATAAAAATGAATGCATTGGAATTAACTTTTCTTGTGTAATGCTTTGTTATATTTTGCTTTGGAAATAGGTGCCCTTATTTACGTTTGCAAGTTTTTATGCATATTTTGTTCTTTCCCAATTTGTTACTTTAAATTTGACTAAATTATGTCCAGCAGTTGTCAAATTCAAATCTCTGTTGGATATGTGTATATTCTTTACATATCAGATTAAGAAAAGAACTTTGAATTACATATGAAGTCATGCTGCATATGTATATGTACGTATTAACTATAATATCTCTGTTTAACGATTATTTGATTTTGTTGCCAATGTATGTCAAAGCTCTGTGATAATTTTGTTGATGTAATTTAGAACTATTGGTCTCATGGGAGTCCATTTTATAAAGGACTTAGGTGACTTTAGATACTCAGTTATATTTAGGGAAAAACAGGAGGGCAAGGTATATTAAAATTAGTTTCATATAGTTTTTTTATTTCCTTTCCTCAATTTATGATACCTGTTAATATACTTAGCATTAGAAGTCTGATAGGTTTCTATTTCTCTAAAATAGCAAAATACACTCTAAAATTATGATAGCCTTATCATTGAAGTATAGAGTGTTTTCTCATTTGCTAGCTTTAGTTTAGTTTTGGTCTTCTTACATTTTTCTCTTACCACCTCAATGTCATCTACCCCTCCATCACTCCTTTCCAAGAGAAATAAAATAACAAAAAGCCTAGTACCAGTAATTATGCATTGGGCCATGGAACTTTATTCTTTACCATTTTATTCTAGAAAAACTATCATTTTCTAGATAAATTATCATTTCATATTTTATAGTATATTACTAATGGTTCATATGTTTAATTAAGAGCTCTTTTCCCTCACTCTCATTGTCTGGCCACTTTTTCTCCGAAAGACTGAAATACCATCAATATTTAGTTTATGTCCTTCTTTTCTTGAAGAAACTTGATGTAACATATCTTTCCCCTTCTGACTTTCATGCGACTATATTTACATTCTTTTTTCCATTAATACATCTTAATCTTATTTTGATGGTAAAAGTAATTATTTTTAAGTCTGTATTTCTAGAAGATGAAGCCTAGTTTGCTGTTCATAATGTGCTCCCAAATGTGTTTAAACTATTACAGTCGAAGAGTCAAAATGGAATTTTTACCTTTATGTTTTTAAATTTTTTTAAGAGGATTTGATGAGATTGATTTTATTCTTTTCTCCCTAGAGAAAAATTTAGTTTCCTTACTTCACTTCTTTTCTACTTCCTTTTTCTGTTTCAGGGTGGCCATAACTGATGAGTACATTTGTCATTCCTCACTGTAGCTCTTTCATTCAAAGGTGTTTGGTACTGAGTGATCATTTTCTTTCTACAGTCAGTGACTTTTCCTTTCTCCTCCTTAATATTCCTCATTGCTTTATCATTGATTTTAAGTCTATGTAAACTTAGCTGGACAATAGTTTTATCAGTTGTCACAGCCCATGTAGTGATTCTGAACCACAGCAATATTTTCATATTCTTTCTACCCATTTGTGAATATTCATCTATGCTTTATTCTATTTTTTTACTGATTTACTTTTTTGCAGTCAATGTAAAAAATTTTTATAAGATAATTGAAATATTTTACAGAAAGAAGCAGGATAGAATCATTAAATCTTTTGGTGATTCTGATATTTTTTTCTCCTGTGCTTATTGATATTTTATGATTTTGCATTAATATAACAAATATTTTTGGATCATGAACATTGTTATTGGGGATGAGAGCATTCTTTCTTCTTTTCTGCATGAATAATTGACTTAGTTTGCAGAAGCATCTCCTTGATATGCAGAAGCCACCAGCTTAACATATCTTCATTCATCTCCATTTTAAAAAAATGCATATGTGCATATATGCATAAAAAAGCCCCTGAAGAAAAAGAATGTATGCAGTTCTCAATACGTTTAATGTAGAGTTAGTGTTGAATTGTCTTGGCCTCTGAGAATAGCCATGTTGAGAGTCTATGAGCACTTTCTCTTTTTGTAACTGGAATTGTGACAAATTTTAAATTAATCAAAAGCAAAATATTCACCAGATGAATAAGAAGATAACTCTAATTGATAAATCCCATTAGAAAAATTAAAGGGCTGCAAAGGTACAGTGAAGTTTTTAGAAGCCTTAGTACAGTTGTTCACTCACACCATGGATTGTGTCACTTTTAATTTTTCACTCTTGCACTATTTTTAATTGTGAAATTATATTGTATCTTTTATTAAGGTGTTTGTTATTGGTGTAAGGTTTTGGAAGAACTTCGTTTTCTTAAATGTAGCAATGATCACTCATTGAAGATTTTTCTAATAGTTTGCAGGAAAAACCACCCAAAAGCCTGCATATAAATCAAAAGCTTTTGTAGAAATCAGTTGCCTGTATGGTCTCTTAAAGGCGTAAGGAGAAATCATTGAATAAAAAGGATGAAATATTAAAAGACACAGTGACTAAGTTAATAGTCTCTTGTATGGAAAATTAAAATAAAAACCAACTTAATACTTTAAATCTAAAGGTTAATATTTTTCTTGTGAAGTTTAGGAATTATTTGCTCTGTAGACTAAATATTTATTTTGTTCTAGCTAGACTTCAGCTGGTTCTTTTAGCTGTCATTAAATATTCTCTCTTAATTTTAGTGACTTTATTATGGTGAACTCTCCAACTATCACACATAGTATGGGGTTCATAACTTACTCTTAACTGGATAATTGCTCTTACTGTTTCCCGCAATGTTCTTTAAACATTGTACGATTTTCCTTATTTTTCCAAAGTAAATGAAGCATTAGGGAGTCTCATATTATTTGTAAAATTATATAGGAAGAAAAGTGTAACATTATCTTATATTTCTGATGACTGTATGAGAAAACATTGGGGGGCAGAGAAAACTGCTTTTTGTGTTCCTGCAGGCCCTTTCCAAATTGGTTCCTTTTAACTCTAAAACTAATACCGGGAAACCAGTAAAAAGATGCCACAGGCAATTTGGAGTTACTGTAAAATACCCTGGCACTGCTGCTTAGACAGACCTTTTGTGTTTTTAAAGTGTAGTTGCTTTTGAATTGCTTTCCTAAGCCTGGAGAGACACTTGTCAAGTCTTGATTTTCCAAGTATTTTTATGACCTGGATTCTATGGAGGCTTTTATATCCCAAGAAATGTTTTAGAACTTGGTGGTTTCTAAACCTTTTTTTATAAATTCATAGTACTTTTTAATATCAGGAAAAGAGCTTGTTCAGCTGTTGTTCCAATGAAATTAATTGTAATTATGTAGATAATGTTTAGTTCTAAGGCCTTAACATACACACCATCTTGGGCATTGATTCTGGACAGATGGATTGTTAATTACCTTTTAAATAATCATCCTGTTTTAAATATTTTTCTGTATTCATCTACTCAGCAAATATTCATTGTACACCTATTAGGTGCCAGGCACTATTCTAGGTGAAGGGTATATGTTAATGCATAAAACACACAAAAATCCCTGCATACTGCATAAAGTTAGAAGAAAGTTATAGGTCCAGTTATGTGAAACAAACTAAAATATCTCATGAGGGTCTTTATTCTTTCTTCTTGAAGCTTTAAGGTAAAATACAAGTGGAAAAGTCTTATTTACTGAAGTTGTAATTTAAATAATGTTTAGGTCTTTATTTTATTCCACCTTAGTTTGAAGATGAAATTAATGTGGAAGGAAAAGGTATGACCTAATGAATTTTATCTATTTTTAAAGTTCTTATCTATTTATCTATTTTAAAAGTAAAATTTATTTTTTGGTTCTTTTTAAAATAATTATGATATATATTTTTTCAGGTTTTGTATACTTTACAAAAAGAACTATCAATCTCAAGTTTTACTTTCAAAGTAACTTTGCACAAATATTTTATAATGACATCCTGGGATACACATTTGAAAGTTATCTTTTTAAAGTCAAATGATGTTCACAAAAAACTATAAATTATTCTACCACTAATAAAAATATTAAAAAGAAACATATAACCAAAAAACTCTAACCTATTTAATGAGGAAGGAGATTGAGAGTTAGGATACATAAATTAATGAGTTAAAATAGATCCTAAACGTATTAGAACAAGGTCATGTTAGTAATTTTAATGATGTAGTGATAAAGTTAGGCTATAACTAGTTTGTATTTGATATCAAAAGATCATAATAGATATTAAAAAGAGGACAATTGTTATAGAAATCATTAACTTCAAAGGAAAATTAGAATTATGTAACAGTGAAGTTCTGCCAATTAGTATCTAATAAAAAGTACAAGCCCATATTTGATCATAGTCCAGAGGTTTTTCATTCTTGCTGATAAATTCTTAAATAAATTAATGGGTACAATTTACCATACTTAAATTTCTGCACTAAAAGTACAAGCTGATCAAGGTCACTGAAAGACTGAAATATATTTTCTTCCACCATGCATATTTCCAGAAACTTTCTTTCAAACATTGTCATATGGGCGGTACTCATGTTGTTCTGTTTTGTTGCAGTATTAACAGAGTTAAGCAGATAAAACTGTACAGCTGGCTTGGCTCCATTTAAGAACATAATTTTCAAATCACAGGTGATGGAATTTGGGGATTCCATGCAACATCTTCAAGCTTCAATTTAATGAAGCTTGGTTGTATTTGATATTCTTTATTTCTTCATCAATTACCCAGCCTTCCACAATTCCCATCAAAGGTTGTAGAATATACAGAAGGATTTTACTGGATATATGAAAGCTGCTCACATAGAGGGAGAGATTATTCATTCATAAATGCATGCCATATGCATGGATATGTCAATTTAATACTGTTGGTATCTACCCTTTGAAGCCCATATTTCGTTTGTGATAGCCAAACCTGACAGATTATTATGAAAATACTGACATCTAGTTTTGACCCTGCTATATTATTCAACAGAAACATTTTATTTCACTACGTAAATTAATAGTAAAAGAATAATATGCTAGATAATAATTTTAAGAACCTGTACAAAAAGTATTGTTTGAATTTTGCTGTTTGATAATATATTGTAATCTACTCAAAGGAACTATATATAAAAACATCTTTAAAAGGTTTCTGGGTAATCTGAGTTGTTCTTTACTGAGCAGTGAATGTACAGATTATATTTTTATTTCATGTTACTTTTTCTGAAGATGAAATAACTTCTGAAGCAAAGCAACATGTCAGGGTATTACCTAAGATGCTTTCTGTCTTTTTACAGTTAGAATAGACATACTACTCAGATTTGTTTCTAACTTTAATTACAATTCATAAAATAATTCAAGCCTTAAATTATTTGAATATCAACATTAAGAATCAAGTTGGAAAAATCTGCAGCATTTTCTTTTTGTATAAATGAATACTAATAGATATTATGTTAATCTTTTATCTTCTAAGTCTCACCTTTATTAATAGCAACCTAAAGTGTGGAGCCTTGAATTATGATGTTGGTTAATTGGGAATTAAATTATGATGCTTTAGGTTTATGCTGAATATTACATGATTTACTTTTTCCTTCAAAGTAGTCTTAAGGAGGCATCATGAGTGAGACCTGCAAATGAAGGGTGCTGGGATTGTCAGGTGAACTTATTTTTCCCTTTGACCTTTTTGATTCAGTAGGCTCAAGCCTTGTTTTCTTTTAAAAGTAAATTTTTGTTTTTTTCATTTATTTTACTTACCAGGACTTTTAAAACTGCAATTCAAACTGCACTGAATTTTACCATTCTTTTACAATACAAGACTTGCTAATATACTCACTGCACAGGAAGTAAAGTAATAAAATAAATGAATCTGAGGAATATTTTTGTTTTGTTTTATTTCTCTGTTCCCAAAGATCTTACTCTTGTATTGGACATGTGCCTTGACTAGACACTCATATTCAGTATATTTTGAAGACTTATAAATCTGAAGAGGCATCCTTGAATTAAAAAGATACACATAGCTCTATTTTAGTTTCTAGTAAATTTCTGACCCTTTTCCATCTGCATCTAAAAAAGCAGAAAAATAATGTTGCTCATTGCACCATAGACTTTATTTGCTTTCAGATGGAGCCCCCACAGCACATTTTTCCTCCTTCGAAGTCAATGTTTGTGATCCTTGATGGTGATGGGCTATGAGGGGATTTAGGATATATATTTGATGGCATACTATATATAGTCAGTTGTGAGTTGTCCGTTCTCTTTTTTAATTTTACATGGTTATCTTGTTTATTAGACATCTCTCTCTGTTATCACTCTATTTCCAAAACAGCTTCGTATCCACCTGGCTTTTTTTTTTCTTTTTTCTTTTTTGGTACCTTCAGAAGATATTATCTCTTGATGTACATGGACTACCCTTCCTACTGATCTTAATTTTCTGAACTTTATTAGACCTGGACTGTTTACTCTAGAATCATGAGCAATAGGTTTCACTATCACATCTCTAGGAAAGAGTGGAGTTGATATGTCTCCTTGTGAGAAATACTCTTTGTTATAGAGCTTCCAAATCCATTAAACTTGGGAACTACTAGCAAGAGTTTTACACATTGGCTTGAAATAACTCCCCTAGCACCTGTCATTGACTGAAAGCTCCATTCAGAAGGGAAAGGAAATACTACAACAGTGAGTACATTTTGTTTGCCATAAAAAAGAAAATCCATGTAGTTTATTAAGAGTAAACATAACTGAAGAGGCTCTAATTAAGCATCTTAGACCACCATAAGAATACAAAAATCATTAATTTTTTTGTGCATACTTTTTAATGCCTGGTCCATCTAGCTCAGAGTTTTCTGAAGTGTGTTCTGAGAACATTAGTTCTGCTCTCAGATTAAATAAATTTGGAAAATGCTGGCTTAAAAAAAAATAAGTGCGCTTTTTTATTATGGGACTTCTCAAGACTAAGTATTTTATTTTATTTTATTATGTTTTTCTCTATCTTTTTGGGTCTTCTGTAATTTCCTTCGATAGTGACTTATAGTTATCCTGCAACCTTGCTGAAATCACTTATTAGATCTATGAGCTTATGTTCATTTGCTTTGAGTGCTTTTATTTTTGATTATTTTTATTTAGAAATTGCTATTGAACATTCACATCAGTGATACATATTTTAATCTCTAAGAGAGAGAAGTAGTGTATATTGCTTCACAAACTTATTTGCTCATGGAATTCTTTTTTTTTTTTTTTTTTTTTTGTCTATTATAGAAAGCCTATAGGATATTAGGATATATTCTGGAAAAGATCTTAGCTGTCTTGTCACCTTCTTTCTAGTTTTCAAATTTTCCAGCTTTAAGATAGGATGAAGATTTATCTTTAATTATATGGTTTTAGCTGTTCTAAACTTCTTATTTATAACATAATATTCTATTTTTATGTTACAAATAGAGACTAAATATATAAAAGACAGTTTGTCCTCAAACACATTCTAAGATTCTTAACCTTTCTTTGAATAAAGGACAGAATATGTTCCTGAAATTTTATGTCCCTTCTAAGTACTTATGCCATTAGTAACAGTATTTTATTACATAAAAATAAAATTAAGATCTTATCTTACATAGAATTATATATAACTCACTGGTTTTTAAATTTTATTTTAACTTAACTCTAATTGTGAAAACTTCTATGCGTTAACTTTTAGAAATTGTCATTTGTGAAGACTACCATCAGCTTTTATAATATTACTGTCTTTGTAATTCTCACCTAATAACCCACATGATCTTTACATGTTCCAACAGTAAGGTATTTTCACCATTTATTTGGATTTTGTATTTGTTATTTTCCAATAAACTAGTCTAAGGCAAAATGTGAAATCCCTTTTTTTGTTAAGATGACATTTCAAAAGAAAGTTTCAAAGCAAGTTAATTCCATTGGATAAGTGAACATTTTTAAGTGATGGAGAATCCGAAAGACCAAAAATTCAGTTTTGTTTCAACATTTATAATGCTCTTTTACTAATACATTGTTGTGTTCTAAAGCTCTTGAATAATATTGTTTTAATTAGTTAAAAGCTTGTTAAAGCCTCCTGGAAAATAAGTAAGCTCTTATACTTAACTGCTCTTGATCCCCTGTTCTTGTTTTCCTGGTAACAGCAGTTAAGTGAGATGAATTGATAATCTTGGATATAATTCCAGAGCTCACTTGAGTGATCTGGAGGGGGGAAAATTCTTATTTTAAGAAACCTGCCCTTTCCAGGCACTTATAATTATAAACAAGGGCAGAATTTATGGTTGGATAATAGTTAGTGGGAGTGCATAGGAACTCTATAAATAAGATGTAGATATATACTGTAAGTACTAGCTCTTTTAGAGCTTGAGGGGATTAGAATTTTAAGTGAGCACATGAACTGGCTTGATAACTAGAACAGTGGAAGGAGGTCAGAAATTATGTGTTGAATGATTTATGTAGTTCTGGTGGTCACCTTTATTACTGAAGAGTCCTTTGTCAGACATCAAGCCCAAGCATAACAGTTTTAAATAGGATAGTTTTTCAATAAATATTCTTCAAATGCTTTTTGTAGCAAAGCTACTTTAGAAAATAGATTGTCCTATATACCCAAGGGATTAAAAGAATATAAGAGAAGCCGAAGATATATTTCTTTCCTTCCAGAAGCCACTTTATAAATATTAATAAGGCCTCCATCAGACTGAGATGGTTCAAGTCTGGGAACCGTTGTTGGTGTGGTTCTTGAATACAATTTTGTTATGCATGGTAAACAAAGGCCAGTAATGAAGGAAGAAAGTGGGGAAGTCTGATGTTGACTTTTCAAAACCAGTGGTAACTTTTTAGTGACCTTTTATTGGCATTTTTAGCTTGCCTGAAATATGCTCATTTTTCCCCAGGGCATGTAATTAAGAAATTAGGGTAAGCCCTCTTGGTCCTGCTCAACCAAGAACTTACTATACAAAGTAAGATATTAGAAGTCAGTTTAATTCTGTTTCTATATGATTCAAATTTTAAAATTCGTGGGCTCGTGTTCCTTTTTTTAATGTTGGCAACCATTTTTGGTACGATTGAATGAATGATTTAGGAGAATATAATAATAATTTTATCTTGAAAAGACTTATGTAAATAAGGCTGAAAATAACATGGAGAAAAGTACACTAATTTTTTGTTTATCTCATAAAGTGATCAGATAATGTAAGTCTTATTATCATTGGGAATTTCTGAATTTGACCATGAGTATGTAAAACAATGTTAGACAATTAGATTTTTAAAATATGAAATTGAAGTCTTAAAGCAAAGGGAAAAGGGAGCCATATCAAAAGCTTGAGAGTATTAGTACTTACTTGAAGTTTTTTGTTTATTCTAGGTAAATATTTTTTTCTCTTCTTTTGTTCCCCTTCTCTCCTTTTCCTCTCCCTCCTTATCCAGATTCCTCCTCCTTGTTCTCTTCCTCTTTTGTTTTTATCTGAATATTTGCCTTTTATTCATCTTAAAGGTTTCACATAACTTTTAACTATTAGGTTGGATTTGTTCCACCTCAGACAGGATTAATCCTCAAATGAAGTCTGGTTAAATAGAGCATCTTTTCAAGTTCAAAAAGCCTCTAAAAGATTTGTGCACAAATAAATTGGTTTTCCTGATTGATCTTTCATAATCCCTGATTATAATTGATGCTTACTTAACACCTAGCCCTACTGATAGTAGTTCTCATAAACACAAAGACTGTTAGAGACTGAGATGTACTGGAGCTGAGTACAGAAAGATCTAGAAGTGGTGAAAAGTTGATTATATGCCCAGTTGATTTAAATTGTATCCTTGCATTTTTAGGAAATAAGCAAAGAAGAGAAAAATTTCTCACTAAATGTGTTTAAAACTTACTAGAAACGTAAGTAATTGAGATGAGAAATTAAAATATATAATTCCCTAAGAAACTCTTCAAGAAACTGGAGACTGGAAACTCTAAATTTTGTCATAGAAAATTAATTATAAAAGGCTACATTAAAAACATTTTAGATATAATTTAGAAATGAACATAAGATTTACATCTCAAGAATATAATTTTCCTAATAATTTGTTGAAAATGCTTAAAATTGGCTATAAAAGACTGAATATTCTGTCCATTCTAATGATTATAATGGCTTTAGTGAAAATAATCACTGAGGGAAAATCATTAAGTTAGAAAAAAACACCCATAGAGTAGGTTAAATGTAGAATTGACATCTTGGTTCTTAAGTATTTTTTAAAATAGTTTTTATATCGGTATAGTTTAAAAGGTTTGACTGAAACTGCTACACAAAAAATTTCAAACAAACTGCTTTAAATAATTTCAATTATAGAAATAAGTTTTACTTTCTGAAGTGAGATTTACTACACTTTGAAATTCCAGTAAATTTCGCATCAGTGGCAAAGTACTGCCAAAGTTGCTTCTGACATCGTTTACTACTTATTGCCATTTTTAAGTCCAAGGCTGAGACACATTTTCAGATTCTGTGTGCTGCATCCCAAGGGAATTGATGGAAAAGGGTCACTGCAACAGTTAAATGTCTGCTCTGCTTGGCCTTTAAAAGAACGGGAGAGGGCAAGGCTGGTCTTGGGCAAATTACTTCCACCTCCCTTTTTGCCCCTGCTTCAGCTCCAGGGGAGCTGGAAATGCACAGGAGGAATCAGAAGACCTGGGTCGAGTCCCGGCTCTACCACTTACTACCTATGTGACTTTGGGTAAGTTACTTACTATCTCTGGGTCTCAGTTTCAGTACAGGGTTGCTGTGAGGATTAATATGATCAATGGAAATGTGCTTTGTAAACTCACAAGGTGTATAGAAACCTACATTTTTATTAAAAGCGTGGCCTTCTTCCCTATTCTTGTATAGTATAGTGTCCTCAGCTATATTATTTTTAAAGCAACTCAAAATGACTTAATTCCTTTTGCTTGTCCTTATGTCATCCCCATATTAGAATTTCTTATTCTTCTGCATGCTTCAGAGTTAAGTATTCTAAGAATATAAAACCAGTCTAGTTAAATTAATTTCACAGTGAAGTGTGGATTACTCCTACCCCCTCTTACCCTTCACATGCCAACCTTTCTCCTTTAATCTTCTCAGAATTATGTGCTTAGAAATGTCAAGAAATCTAATGCATGGGACGTTCAGATAGTGTTGAGAAGAAAGGTTTTTGGCAGAGGGAGGTCCTTTAAATCCTGTATCCAGATCACTCCTGCATGAGTTAATAAGGTTGACTGGGAAAATGGGAATATGATTGTGCCTCTAGTCCTTTTTTTTCCTCTATGGGAAAGGAGATTGAAATAGTTCAGAATTTAAAAGTTCTTCAGGTGTCTCTCTGAAAACCAAGATCCTTAGCTTGAGAAATAATCTTAGAGAGACGAAACAAGGGATTTAATAGGCATTTCTTTGGCCAGTCTTTGAGTTATATCTGACGAGGCCATCTTTGCTTCCCACCAAAGTAAGTTCTAGCCCACCTTCAGCCAAACTACATTTATAATGCCTGTAATCTTTATTGGGTGCTTGATTTATGGAGGCTATGTGGAGCTAAGGAAGAAAGAGAACTTGCGTCTGGATCACATCTGGTTCCAGATCAAAGGCTCTTTGAGGGCATAAAAAAGACCTTATATATCTACTTGGTCCAGCCCTCCTCATAATCTCAGAATGCTTGATCTGGCTATGTGTAAATAATAGTAATAATAGCCGTGAACTGCTTGCCATTAATGCCTAATTATCATGGAGCACAATAACAGTTAATCATGCCATGATTAGATTAACTTACAGATTTATTTTATTTTATTTATTTTATTTTATTTTATTTTATTTTATTATTTTATTTTATTTTATTTTTACAGCCTTGAACCGTTGACTTACGCTCAATATGGTTTCTTGCTGAAGTAGCAGTGTCATCTTTCATTACTAAAAATGAGAGAGAAATATTGAACTCTAGTAGTATTCAAATACAAATTGAAACAATTAAGTGCAGTGTTAAATGTATAAGTTAATGGGAAAAAATTAGATAATGCTCATGCTGGCAAAGGTGCAGGGATGTGAGTACTCATACTTTGATGATGGCAGTGTAAATTGATGTGGCCCTTCTGATTTTACTAAATCTTAAAAGTGTTCATACCCTTTAAATCAATAATCCAACAGTTAATCTCTTCTAGGGAAAGAACAAAGGAAATAAGCTAATTTCTGAGAGATGATTGGAGCATTGTGATAATAGTAAAAACTAGAAGTTACCTAAATGCCTAACAATAAGAGAATGTTAAAATAAGTGATCTCCCAACTCCTAGATGAAGTATTTCACAGCTGTGTTGAAAAATCATTATGAAGGCTGTAATATCATGGGAAATACTTATGATGACTGAATGAAAGTAATGTATAGATTTGAATGAGAATATACTGAGTGGTTTAGCGTAGTAGAATTATGTACACTCTTAAGTATGTGTATACATACTTTTTTCGATTTTATAAACTCTGTAATTTTGTATTACATTTTTAACTTGAAAAAGTAAAAACAAGGAAAATAAAATAGTAAGAAGAAAGTTGTTCATAACTCAGGAATTTTAGTCTTTAAAAAAAACCTCAAAATTTGCAAAAAGATATGAAAATATGGGAGGAGAAAGATGAGATAAAATATCACCTTTCAATTTTAATTTTGCCTTTTCCTTCAATGGTTTTTCATGATAAAATACTGTGAGCCTTAAACTTGTTCCTGTCTATCATTAGTAAATGAAATACCCCCACAACTAAACAAAGTCTTATCACCTGCTCTCACTCTATCCATACAACCTATTTCCCAATTCCTTGCAATATTCTCCCTTAGTTATACTGTTCCCAAAATGCTTACACATCTTCAGAATCTAGTCTTTTCCAAGTGCTTTCATATGCAGAGCAAAATAAATTTTTCCTATGAAATGTTTCTTTAATCTGTACTTACCATTCATGGTTTCAGAAATATGTTACTATATAGTTATATTTTGTTTGACTCTTCATCCCTTTTTAGTATTTGATATATTTTTAAAATATTAAATATAAAGTGAAATTTTATATTTGAGGTTTTCCTATTATCATTTCAAGTATATATCAGTCTATTCCAAAAATCCTTTTTTGAGCACTTATTATGTGGCTTTATCTCTCCACCCAGAACAGTGCTGGACACATTTCCTTATAATGATTATGTGCTAGAAAATGGAAATGCATAGATGAGCAATCTCTGCTCTCAAGGAGTCACAGACTAGCAGAGGAGCCCAGCAAATAAACCAACATCTCTTTATCATGAACAGAGCACAGAATACCTAACTGAGTCGGGAACTGGCTCATGGAAGAATCAATATCTTCTCTGACCATCCTATTCAAAAGCAGCAGTGAGCCATCACACAAACTCTCTAACCCCTTTGCCCTGCTTTATTTTCTGCATATCTTGTTCCTGCCTCCAACTCCTAAGTGAAATCAGTGTGAGAACAGAACTCTGTCTCAGCTAATACTTGGGCGTTCAGAACAGCACTGAAAAATAAGGCACCCTCAATTAAATATTTGTTAAATCTGGATGACTGAAGTTTAATGTGAGTCTTGAAAGTCTGGAAGGGCAGTTAGTTAGGACTTAGGTTTGGGGGAAAAGGGAGGAAAGAGAGAAGTCAGGGAAATTCTAGAGGGCATGGTAGAACGAGGTATATTTGGCAACAGTATAGATGGGTGTAGTAAATGTCAGTAGATGAGACTGCATAGGCAGGTGGGGTCAAAGTGTGGAGAGGAAGGTGGGTTATGCTAAGAAGTTTGAATTTCATCCCTCACAATAGGGATGAAAAGACTGAAACACTGTGTGCACTAGAATGTCACGATGTGATCTTTGCTTTAAGAGATAATTGCCCTAGTGGCTCAGTCGGTTAAGCATCTGCCTTCAGCTCAGGTCATGATCTCCAGGGTCCTGGGATCAAGCCCCTTGTCAGACTTCCCCCTCACCCCCCCCCCTCAAATAAATAAAATCTTTTAGAAAGAGAGAAATTATTGCCCTAGTATAGAAAATGGGTTTCAGAAAGAGAGCATGTAGACCAGGTATAAGAGTTAAGGCGAGTGGTAAGGATGTTGGAGTCATCAGAGTTTAGGCAAAGGTAAAGAGTATAGATGAGCCTGCCTAGAGCAAGTATGCAAAAAGAGAAAGCCAAGGAATGGGATCAGACTTTGGGGGAATTTCACAGTTAAGGGGTGGGAAGGGGCACTGAGAAGCTGTAGCCAGAGAGGACAGCAGGTATGGGTGCTGAATCCATATCTAATGCTGGAAACATCAAGAAAGATAAGAACTGAAAAGTACCTGTTGGGTTTGGCAATCAATAGGTGATTGGCAACTATAGAATGCATTTCCAGTGGAATGCTGCATGTGTATCGCAACTTATGGTTTCTTGTGAAATAAGAAAATGAAGTGTAGGCTACTTTTAAGATCTTGGTTGTGAAGATGAAAAGTATAGAGGATGAAAATAAAGAGTAAAAGAACTCAGGGTAAAAACTCAAGCCTATTTACGTCAAAGGCATAGTGAAGCAAAGAGAGAAGGAGAGGTTGTGAAAATAGGAGTAAAGATTTTTAAAAACCCAGGCCATGATAAGAAAGTGGGGCACAGTCACATGTGACTTTGAGTATGTGAGGAACACTAGCGAGAGGAGGAGAAAGAAGTAAACATAGGTGTGGTGAGGTTAAATTGTTGGGTTTCATGGAAGGAAGCTAAATAATTCTAATGAACTCTTTTTTTTCTGTGAAGTAAAAGCAGGTCATCAGTTGAAAGTAAATGAGGTCAAGAATAGGAGAGGAATTTTGAAGAGAAAAGTAAGGATTTAGGAAATGCCCAGGAACATGGCAGATGGAATTGACCAAGAATGTATTTTCACAGCAAAAGTTTTCAACCCTTAGTAGAAATCATGTGGAAAACATACTGTGAGAATTCATTCTCAGTTTCAAGTCTTTTAGTAGCTACAAGAAAAGTTTAAATGGATGTACAAATGGGAAGAATTTTCCGTGTTTATTAAACAGAAACTAATAGTTAACCCCTAGCCAGTCTTCAGTAGAGGGCCTCACTAGGAACCTGATATTTGAAAGTCTACATAATGACTATATTATTGCCCTACAGCTTCAGCATAATTCAGTCCCAGAAAATGTTCTGTGAGGGTGGGCACTTATGCCTAAACCATTAACATTAATATAATCCTAGGAATATTACCAAAGTTTGGGAGCTTCTTTACAACTTCATACCACGTACTGAGTGATATAGTAGATAGATAGAAATGTTAATTAGGTACTTGAACATTCTAAGACCCATTGTGTGTGTGTGTGACCATGCACGGAAGCACATGAAAGATACCAATGTTTAGAAAGCTGTGATAGTTACTAAATTGTTCGATTAGAGAACAAAATAAGGTAGGAAATTAAAAAAAAAAATAAAACTTAAATCTCATGAGACCTCATCTATCTGTTGACCTATCTATTACTGACTCATTCATGGAGAGAGATTTTCCTAACACTATTAAATGAGGAATTTTTTTTTCAATGCTCTTCTAAATTTTTTCTTAACACTTATAAAGAGTTGTTCCCTACTAGCTATAAAACAAAATCCAAATAAGAAATTAGGTAATCCTGTTAAGAACATATGCTCTTCATGATCATAGAGTTAATTTATCAATTATCATGGAATGCTCTTATTCTGGCATTGAAGAAGATAACTCTTAATGGACATACCACACGACAGTATTGATAAAGTTTCTAAAAGGGTCTAAACAACATTTGGTCTCTCACTGAGACCAGAGACAGCTTAGAAAAATAGTCTGTCTGAAAGTTTATGCTTCTGAATGTGATAACACTGAAACAAACAGAGAAGCATAATACTATGAGGTTTATCAAATTATGAAATTAGGGAATATCTCTTGTTTAAAATGTATTATATAGTTATCAATTCTTAGGTAAAGTTAGAACATTTACAATTAAGTATACAACAGAATTATTTGTGTTAATCTAAGCTTCTGAGGATAAATATCTTGGAACATGTAATAGTTTGTATTGGTACATTTTACTGCTTTGTTATACTTTCCTTCTCAGTAGTCATGTTCTCTGGGGAGTTAATACTCCTTATCTGTAGATAGCAAGATGGGGAACGTTAACTCAAATGAATTTTACAAAGACAATTACTATATTTGGGAAGCTGGTAAGATTTGCCCCAGTAAAGAAGATTGCTTCTGGGTTTCTTTCTTCATTGGAAGAAAAATGAACATGTTGCTAATTGTGACTGGATTTCTTAGCCTCTTTTTATATTATATCGGTTATTAACACCAATAACTGTAAGAATCACTTTGGAAATGTAAAGTGCCTCCTAAAGGCTCATTTAGCATTGTGTGTTAGGTTTTCAGCCTCTCAAAATCACTAGGATAATATAGTCAAATTGCTCGACTCAAAGCAGTGGAAGAAAAACTGTTTATGCTTTATGTGGCATTATAAAGAATAGAACTTTACACTTGTGAAGTAGTAATAATAGTGCACTTTATTGAACACTTAATTTTGCAGCCAACATTAGTCTAAGCTCTTTACTTCCATTAATTCATTTAAAGTATAGTAGCTGTTTATGGAGAGTGTAGCCATCTCAGGGCTGTTTGTTCCCTCAGTTGAGTCCTTCAGAGTAGATAACATTATGGATAATTTGTGTTTTACAATAAGAATGGTAGCACCCAAATGTTATTATATCTACTTTATTAATTTCCTGATGTGTTTAAAATGCAAGTGAGGTGGAAAGCACTTGATTTTGATCTATTTATATAAATCTCGAAGAGGTTTCACATGATCAATCTAATTCTGTCAGCCTCTGCATCCACTGGGATGTGCTGAGAGACCAACATAACCTGGGCAAGATATATAACCTTTGTTAACCTCACTTTTGTTTTCTCTTCTGAAAAATAGTAATAAAAAATATGCAATTTGATAGGGTCATTGAAAAGATCATAGTAGCTGCTCAGTAAACATTTTGTTCAGTCACTAAATAATTGAAATGCTTGGCAGATAGGTCCTTAATTACTGTTGGCACCACTTCTTTAGTTTTCCTTCAAAGCTTTGGAAAGAGCAGCTTCCGTTATTGTCCATCTCTTCAAAGTAATGTTTGTTGGCCCCGGACTGCAACATCAGCAGTTGCTGATTGGAACTTTCAAATCAAGAGTTGGGTATCCATCCCAAATTATCTCTCTTACAGGGAAATCCAAACTGCTTCTTTGCACCATCCTTTTCTTTAAATTAATTCCTTTTTCTTTTATATTTCCTTTTAAAACTTTCTTTTCTATTATAATGTTGCTAGTATAATGAACTTCTCTATTAGGATTCTTAAAATGCAGGCGTAAAATAAAAATCCATAAATCTTTTTAAGTAAGTGAGTTTTTCCCACAAAATGAAAGAGCTGTGTTCCTTCAAGCTAATAGTATTGCCTGCAAAGTTATAAAAATTTCCATCACTTTCTTTATGCAAAACCATTTTTCTTCACACTTTTGAAGTACTGTTTGTAGCAGCCTTCATAAATTGGTGACTTCCGTCCTAGCTCTGACACAAAGCTGTTCAGCCCACCCTGCTGTCAGCGTACCTGCTGCTTGACATTGACAGGACTCTTGTCGAAACCAGGGATTGCATAAATTAGTGTTTAACCCTGGACGGGCTTTTCTCCTCATTTTGATTCAGCTTTTAAAAGACTGTCATGTTCTTATTCATAGATAATGAAAGTGGAATTTGACTACCATCATACACTTTAGAACTTTCAGGGTTTATAAACTGTTAAGAATATCCTAAACTTTCCTAGTCTTACTTTTCAACAAGCCTTAATTATCCTCAGTTTTACAAATTCCTGTACAATAATGACATCATCACTGATTGTCTACTGTCCTTTTCTTCTAGTCCAGAGGATCTACTTGCCTTAGTTTTGTTTTTTGTTTTTGTTAAGATTTTATTTATTTATTCATGAAAGACACAGAGAGAGAGAGGCAGAGGCACAGGCAGAGGGAGAAGCAGGATCACGCCCTGGGTTGAAGGTGGCGCTAAACCGCTAAGCCACTGGGGCTGCCCTGTTTTAGTTTTTTAATAAGCAGCTTACGTTGTGGTGGGGAGGGATGAGGTGGAGGAGAGAAGAAAAGAGTTTTAAGTTGCATAAGGGAGTATACTTTAAGTAATCTTATGGCTGAATTTAGAATTTTTAAAAAGTTAGTTGTTTCACCTTAATACTTTTCAGAAAAGTACATATTAAATGTTTGAAAAACCTAAGAAAATCTTTTGACTGTAATACTTCCTAGCTTGTCATTGTTCCACTGTGGCTCTATGGAACAGAGAGGAATAGCGTCATTCTTGTACAAGGAAAACAAAACACATATTTAATAGAAACAAACATTTATTATGTTCTCCCTTTGTGTAAGATAATAAGCAAATTACTCTCAAAAGTATATTATCAGTTTCCCTAGCCTGCCTTGAACATCTAAGACAGGGTTCCTCAATTTCAGTAAACCTAGATAGTATTATGGGAAATTATAATATGTTTAATAGACTCAATTAAATTGGGTGACATATGGTCTGATTTTCCTTTACCTGAGTTGACAGAGATAAGTTCTCTCCCTTATTATTCTTGGAGAAAATCTTTGTGATGCCTTTCTCTTTCTTCAACCATCAAAAATGATTGAGAGGGTCTCCTAAACTCGGAAAGAGAATGATTTTTTTTTTAAAGAAAAAGCTAACTCCTCATATACTGAACATTTTGAAATCTCAACATGAGGAAAAGAAATCTATAAATTTAAGCATACTGAGAGTAATTTACATTTCGATAACACCAAGATGATATGTTATTTCTCTACTAAGTATTGAGGTAAAGGGGAAGAAATGGTTGAGAATGTGAAGATTAGAATCCTTCTCTTTAGAACTTGATTATAATTGGAACACTTACACACAGGCACCTTGTATAATGACCTGCATTAATTGGTGTAATATCTACAAGAACCCTATGAAATAATTTTTGTGTTCCCATTTTATACACAAGGAAGATTACAAATACTAGCTTCAGAGTCATGAAGTAACTTGTCTACAGTCATTGAGCTAGTAAGTCACAGAGCTGATATTTAAGTTTTGGACTCATTGACACCACAGTACGTGATTTTACATTTTACCTGTAAATGAAGATTAATGATACCAAACTACTTGAGGATTTTCATGGGAGTTTAATGAAATTGTGTATATAAAAATATTCAGCATTGCAGTAAGCTTGTGCTCAGTATGTGGTATACTTTTTTGATTAAGGTATCTTTCAAACATTTAGCTCATTCAATTTTAATTCTCATGAATTTAGAGAATTTTAAATGGATGAAGACATATGTGGGTAGAAGTATCAGCTTATATTTCTGAGGAGGCTAGGCAGTATTTCACATAGGGCAGGGAAAAAATCAACCTATTCCTTTCACCTACTATTCTGTTGCTAAGAGAGTTTAATCTCATACCGAGACCCCCTTTTCATCTTCTAAATTCCCTCAAATCTAGTTTCAATATTAAACTAATATTTTATTTTTTTTAATAATTTATTTTTTTATTGGTGTTCAATTTGCCAACATACAGAATAACACCCAGTGCTCATCCCATCAAGTGCCCCCCTCAGTACCCGTCACCCATTCACCCCCATCCCCCGCCCTCCTCCCCTTCCACCACCCCTATTAAACTAATATTTTAGCCATCTATTTAGGTCTTACCCTTTTAGATGATAGTCCTCTAGTTTTCAGTATGCAAAAAATAAATAAAATAACTTGTCAGAAAAACTGACTTAATATTATAGTTACTCAGAGTATACCAGTGATAAATCTGTGCCAAAATAATATCTTTCATTAGTGTATGGATTTCAACTGTACTTAAATTTGAGATTTTGATTGGGGAAATAATTATTTCAAATACAGAATGACATAGACCTAGGAGTAGGTTGTAAGGATTTTGCTTGATGACAAGCGCAATATGAACAAGCAGTGATTGAGCAGCTGCTAAAAACATTAAAACAAGGTTAGATTACATTAATAGATTTATTTTTTTAATATTTATTTATTCCTGAGAGACACAGAGAGAAGCAGAGACTAGACAGAGGGAGAAGCAGGTTCCTCACAGGGAGCCCGATGTGGGACTCGGTCCCTGGACCAGGATCATGCCCTGAGCCAAAGGCAGAGGCTCAACCACTGAGCCAGTCAGGTGTCCCAGATTACATTAATAGATTTATATAGAGTTTGCTTATCATGGGAAATAATAGTATTATGTTCCAAGCAGACCCTACTTGAAATATTGTTCTGAAAACTAGGTTACATGGAAGAGTAAATATTAAAATACATAAAGGAACAAAACGATCAAGATGATGGGAGATTCTGGAAATAATGGTATTTGACAAGTGATTCCAGGAGCTGAGTCTTTGGATTCTAGAAAATAGACGAAAGAGAGATATAATGCTTTTTTTAAAGTAGCTTAAAATCTTTCATATGGCAAAAGAAACAGGCTCAATGAGAAAATGTAAGTGGAAATGTAGATTTGTCCTTTCTTGTGCAGGACAGAGGTGGAGTTGGCTGCTAGAGGAAGCCTGAGTTCCAACAGAGTTCTCTGAGGGGGTAGGTGGTTCTTGTACTGCAGACATCAGATCACTGACTCCTGGACTACTTCACATTTCTAAAACTGGCTTTGTTAGCTAGCCTGTTAATTGATTAGGGTTTCTAAATATCTGTTAACATTATGTTTCACTAAAGGGAAATATTTTTAGTACGTTATGCAGACTTTGTTATTATGGGTTTTTAGGTGTGAATGGAATTCAAATGCAAAAATGATGTTCACCACATTGGGTGCTATCTGCTTTAAGATTTAAATGTTTAACTCTTTTCCTTTTAGTCTTATTTTCCTTTACTTTCACTAAAGGGGTGAAAACATCAGCAATGATTTTGTTTCTGTGTTATTAGGCATGACTATCTTTTTCTTATAGTTATATCAAGCATGTCAAGTCACGTGTCCCATCCCCACTCCAACCCTTCGTGCTTTTTAAAGAGCTGACCTATATTTTATCAATTTGACATGGAGATTTTTTTCTATCTTTGTTTCTTAAATCTGTATTACAGGTCACTGTAGCATGCCTTAACTATTTGTCTCAGGTGGTCAGTTACATAATGTGCATCAGGCTGACTTTTAGAGTAAGAAGTGGTCTGGCATGATGGTGCAGTAATTATTACTTTCAGAGAAAGAATGAGTTAACCTATCTTAAATTATGTTATATTAGCCTGCCCATTTAAGATGTAAAAATGATATAAATTATGAGAAGTGAAATGATTAACCACTTGTGATTAGTGCTCATATGTCTTAACCATAAAATATTCTAAAACATATTTCTTCATTTAGCATATTTGAGAAAGCAGTTGCTTTTGCAAAGATAATTAGTGGGCATTGACCTGAAAACATAGTAACAGGGATAGATAGGCATTTTCTGTTATTAATCATTTTGCTGTACTTCCACTTTTTAAATAGTGTTTCTAACTGGTCCCTTTTTATAGCATTTACCAAAATTTCAAGGATATAATCTAAAGGCAAGATAGATATTCAAAGAGGCTGATCATGTTAACTTATTTTTGGCTTCCTCTTAAAATATTCAGATTTTATGCAAATAGTGTCTATAACTTTTGATTGATTTAAAAAATGCTTCTTTGCTAATTTCCTCCCCTTTTTTGGTTCTATTTGCCCTTTTTCTCTATAATTGAACAAAAAGACTTCCTCTCAAAGAAATAAAACCAGGGGTAACAACAGAGTGATTTAGAATATTAAAGTACTGGTTTTAGTGTATAGATAATTTTTTTTAATTACCATAGAAATAAGAGGAAAGCAGATGGCAAGAATCTTTCTCCTTGCACTGACTCTTTCATTTGTTTTCAGTGGCTCTTCCACTTTCCTTATCTGTCCAAAGCAATTTGAGGAGTACTCTAGCAACAAACTTCCTGAATTTTAGCAAAGTCTGTGATTCTAGGTAGTTTAACAAAGTGGGCCATGTATATTATATTGCCAAAGAGTTACTTACTTTAGAATAATAGGCAGTTTAAAGGCTTATTTGATAAACGCTTCTCAGGTATTACTTCATATGGTTCCCCATGTAAACCTATGAGTTCATTACTGTTTTCTGTGTAAGAAAATTGAGACCAAGAGAAATTGAGTAACATGCCTAGAAGTGGTGGAGTCTAAACTCAGACTCAGATCTGACCAAAGAGACTGAGGGCTCAAATACCAATGTATCTCTCAAGGAAATCTTTGAGTAGATTGGCATATCTGGAAACAGGATGTGCTCCCTGCCTTGATTTCTGGGCAACCTTAGAATCTATTTAACCTTTAGCTAAAACAGCCAATGAGTTTGAGAGAGGTATACATTCTTATGACATTCTTTGGACTTTACTATAGTATTTCAAAAAAGATTATGACCAGTAAATGATGTTTATGCTAGGACAGAGGCTTCAGGGCAGAGGCCATACCATTTACTTAAAAATGATCTTAAGCTAACCATTAGAAAAAATTAAAACTATCTGAAACAAAATATGTAAATATATACTATGTGATGCTATGGAAAGAATTTTGGAACAAACAGTCCAGGGCTCTTATTCAGGCATAGCCACTTACATAACTTTGTGTAAATTACCCTGAGCCTTAATTTCTTCATATGTAGAATGATGTGCTTAAGTAATTCAAAACATCGTTGGAAGGATTAAATGAGATATAATACAAAATGCCAAACACATAGTGGAATAAACATTCATTCCCTTTTTCTGTATTCCAAGTTGTAAGCAAACTCAGGTGTGTTTTTGCATAAGAGACAATCTGTATTTTTATCATTTGCAATTTGTTAAGGGTAACATGTTTACTAGTCTCTTTTTCATATTCTTGTAGTAAAAATAAGGAAGAAGTGTAGTTGTAGTTCAATTTCCTTGAGTGCCTAAGCTGCCAAAAATAGCTTGTTTATTCTGTTTTGAAGAGTGGATGGTGTTAATGATATTAGGGGAAGGACTGTGATAAATAGTACTGTGTTTGCTATGCTGTCAATTAAACAAACATCCAGCGTTCTTTTATGTTCAAGTTCAGTTGTCACTCAGGCTTTGCATTGGTTGGCAGAGCATAGAGTAGAATCCTTGTACTAGGTATTCACATGATTTCCTAGTATCTTCCAGAATCATCAACAGTTTCAATTTTTTTTATAGATTTTTTATTTTTTTAAAGATTTTTTATTTATTTGTTCATAGAGACACAGAAAGAAAGAGAGAGAGAGGCAGAGACACAGGCAGAGGAAGAAGCAGGCTCCATGCAGGGAGCCTGATGTGGGACTTGATCCGGGGTCTCCAGGATCACACCCTGGGCTGCAGGCAGCGCTAAACCGCTGTGCCACCGGGGCTGCCCAATAGTTTCAATTTTTATGTAACTCTAGAAAATGTAGTTTTTTCTGAAAGGAGAAAATCAGAACCATATTGAAATGTCTCCTGAAATCCTGCATGATACAGGAATGAAAACATTGTATTCTATCAGCCATACATTTTAGGATAGTTGTTTAGTAATTAGATTTTTTTTTTTTTGGTCTTGAATCATTGTTTATCTTTTCTGCTATAAAATATGTTGATATAAATATTTAAATAAAATATTCTAGGACATGGTACATATTAAAGAGATGATCTTAGATCCACTGATTATAATTCCCCATTGTATTTTATTCTCAAATGGTATTTTATTCAAAGTTTCAAAGACAAGGAAATTAGTCTATCATAAAATTTACTTATTTTGGTTATACATAATGACTTTCTCTTATGTTAATGAAACCTGAGATTTTTTTCCCACTTAGGTATGGAAGGTGAGTTTTTTTTTTTTATCAAGTGAGACATTTAGTTCATAGAAGTCAAAAGAAGGGTTTAGATTTTCTCTGTGATAGAAAGTAAAAGTGAAAAGGCCTCTGAACTCAGTCAGAGGCCTACGTTCTGGTTCCTATTCTTCCATCAGCTTACTTTCTTGTATTAATCAAGTCAGTCAATCCAGCTAGTTCCTAGTGTACAGCAGAGGTTGAAATGGGGGGGAGGGGTTAATTTTTGTAGTTTAGGGAGTTACAGAGCTGGAGGGACTGAGGAAGAGCAAGTCAAGGTGATACTGCTTGCATACACTCACTCTAACCTAGGCCCACCTATTTTATATTGAAACTCTATATAAAATTTCATATGAAAGAAGAACATTTACCCAAAATACAAATAATAATATTCTTTAAAAATTTAATCTGCTCAATCAGGTTATCTCCAATTTCCCCTTCCAGTTTTGAAATCTGTTATAACTGTATTCCTCACCCTCATTACTTGGAAGCAAGGTGAAGGGCAGACAGGACTATGAATCAGAAGACCTCTGTTTTAGCTCAGGTGGTGGTACTACTTACTTGAGCAAATAATAGTTTCTTAGTTATTTGGATTACTCTTCATTACAGAAACTTCCTGTTTTACAGTTTGTGGTTCCAGGCTACCACAAGCCTGGTTTACTTTGTCATAGAGCTATAAATATTCATTTGGAGCATATTTTTTAAGATAAATTGGTAAAGTTCAGTGTTGATCATAATACATGATTCTTTTGGGCACAGATTTTATCCATAAACTTCACAGAAAATAAAAGCCAATCCAGCTTTTGCTTTCAACTTTAAGTTACTCCAATATAGTAGGATATTAGTATAATTTATCTAAAATAGATTACTTAAGAATATTTTAAGTTCTACTTTTAGGGTCCATTATGTGATTTTTTTGTTTTGTTTTTGGATGGGACAGAGTTACTTTATTTCGCTGTTTGGACTGAAATATAAAATCAAAGGTCAAAGTTTTTCAGTGAGGACAAAGAGGAAATGTTATGAATATCCAAGGTATAATCAAAATTAAGTACAGCCTAGAACCAATTCAGAAAGCTCAATAAACTTCAAAGTGGTTTTCACACATTAATTAATTCTCATGGCATCCCAAGGATGAAAGAAACTTAATTGTCATATCCTAGTTACTGATAACCACAGAAAGAAGAATCTGAATGGATTGAAAATGTGCCAATTTAAATAAGGCAGGTCAAGAAATATTTCATCAAATACTAAGGACCTACCTTATCACCAGCACTCTACAAGGCACAAAGTATCCCACTGACATCGCCTATTTTACTGCCTGTTTTTTTTTTTTTTTTAAACAGACTTCGGTGGGTTTTTTTAGAGCAGTTTTAGATTCCTCTGAAAGGAGGGTACAGAGACTTCTCATATGCTCCCTGCCCTGCCGCACATGTAGCCCCCATATTACCAACATCCCTGCCAGAGCAATGCATTTGCTGTCATTGATAAATCTACGTTGACACCTTATTGCCCGGAGTCCATAGCTTACATTAGGATTCAGCAGGTTTGGGCAAATGTGTAATAACACATATTTACCGTAATAGTATCATAACAGAATGGTTTCACTGCCCTAAAAATTCCCTCTGCTCTGCCTCTTCATCCTTCTGTTCCCCATAACCTTGGGCAACCACTAATCTTTTCATTACCTCCGTATTTTCCCCTTTATTATATGATGTTTTGGGAAAGAAGTTTGTCTTTCACTTTGGCCTAGGTGTTGTATTAAAATTAGTTTATATTTCTATAAACTGACTACACAAGCTCACCAGGCAGGTAAAAGGTAGCCTGAAAATTCAGAGTGAGTAGCTAATCTGTGAATCACTGAAGGAGATAACTACTCGTGAGTATTTCATTGTTCAAAATATCCTAAATGTCAAGGCCCAGTGTTGAGAGGACATGATATACATTTCATATGCTTGATCATGTATTTTTATAACTACAAACTGTTAGAAGGAACTGACTAGAAGAAACATTACTAGATTATGCACAAAATAGCTATTAAAGGACGTATCACAATATTAAGTTTTTTCTAAGTTCCTTTTTTTTTTTTTTTTTTTTTTTTTTTTTGTGAAGAGAATGGCCATCCCTGCTTCCTACTCTCAGCAACCGAATAATCTCTGATTGTCTCCTCAGAGTTACAGCTGTGGGAAAATCCTGAAGAAATGGTAATTTAAGACAAGATAATATGAATGTGTCACTGGCACAGAGGAAAATGTAGCATTGTGGACAAATAGAGGCCCCCGCCCCCAGCAAAAATTCCATAGAGATTTGGGTCAGCGTTTAAGGCCTTAGAGGCAGAGGCAGAAGAAATGTTCCAAAGGAAAAAGTGGAAGGGTGGCAAACCCAAACTTCTTGAATTTCAGAATTATTTTCCAATCTACCCTGGCACTTCAGAGTAGGAGGTTTATCCTCCTTACTCGGGGCCCTGTTAGCATTAGAACTGGATAATTCTTTGTTGCCTGGGTTTTTTTTTTTTTTTAAAGAGAGATTTCATTTCTGTTTATATATTCATGAGAGACAGGGAGAGAGAGAGAGGCAGAGACACAGGCAGAGGGAGAAGCAGGCTCCGTACAGGGAACCCGACGTGGGACTCGATCCTGGGACTCTAGGATCACGCGCTGGGCTCAAGGCAGATGGCTTAACAGCTGAGCCACCCAGGTGTCCCGTTGCCTGGGGTGTCCCGTTGCCGTTGTTGATGCTTAGCAGCACCCCTGGTCTCCACCCCTTAGATGTAGCAATTCCCCCACTCCCTGTCCCCTCAGTTTGTAACAGTCAAAAATATCTCTAGACCCACGAGATGCCAATAGCACCCCTCAGATGTGTCTCCAGACAATGGGTAATGTCTCTTAGGGGGTAAAATCACCCCCAGTTGAGAACCACCGATCTAGCACTTTCCTTAAAATACTGGTTTGTATGCTTAATTGCACTTCACCTTGAAGAATAGAGAACCCAGCTTCTATTTAAATGTTACATATCTTTTACTGAGGTATGCTCCAGGTTCCAAGTGACTGATTTACAATGAGCTTTTGTACCACAGCTCATTTATAAATGAGGAAGTATGTATTTGTGTTCTCACTCCAGGTATAGTACGCTAATGAGAGAATGAAGGGGATACACAGAAAAGATATTGTGACCCGTCAGACGTGTTTTATAGATGAAGTTGTACATCTCCTTTTTACATTGGTGCTGGGACTTTTTTGTTTTCTTCAAAATATTTCATTCATGCTTGATGTCACAATGATTATTGCATTTTGTATCATCTCATTAAAAGGAGCAATACGCTAGTAAGTATTGGTATGAAAAGATGGTGCATAAATATTCAAATATTAGTTATTTAGTATTTTTGAACCAGGTTTAGGTGGACAAAAATTTGAGTCCCAATAACTAGTTCTGAATCTCAAATGTTGGGTGAAGATAATATGGATCAGTTTCATTTTATGAAAGTTATCACAAGTTTTTTAAAGACTCTTACCTGAGAGTCAGAAACAAAATGGCCCTGGTCTGTACTCTTCCTTGAATAAGCTCTGTGACATGGGAAAGTGAGCTCACCTCTCAGGGCTTAGAGATTCCTCATCTGTCAGGTCTAAGGCAAGGGACAGACCATATGGCCTTCCAGGACTATGCCAGCTCAAACACAGTGTCAGATTTTTAAAAATATGTTCATGAACTATAAAATTAATAATTTTTTTTTTAGTTTTAAATCCGTTACAGAGTAGCAATACATAAAGGAAGGAGATAAGTTAGAAGGAAGAACCAGGTATAAATGTCATTCGTTCAAAGATGACTCCAAATATACTCACCTATTAAGTTGAGCTGTGTATTATATAAAATGGAAAGGTACTCCTTCAGTGCTAAAAATTACTAGCTGTGGACTATAGGAAGTAGTTTCTGTGGGTGACCAGGTTTGCCCTCAAGTATTCTGCAAGAGGAATATTTAAAAGTTAAAAAAGCAAGATTGTGCCTTTGACAATAACTGAAAACCAAGCTGTCAGAACCATTTTTATTTTTTGCTTCTACTTTGTATAAAAAGATTGTGAAGACATCAAATAATGTGAAAGAAATCTCATGGTCAGTCATCTTTATAAAACTATTTAATTGGCTCTGGCTGGTATAGTCTGTGAATCTTTTAAACACAGTAGAGACAGCTTTTCAAATAGCTATGTCATATTATATAAATCCAGCTCACTCTCTCAGCAAATGTAGTTTCCTACCTTTAACAGTGTTTTTTTATTGATAAAGTATAGATTTTTAGATGTCCTCTGACCAGTGCTGCAGCTGGGTGTGAAGAAAAAAAATTTTTGATTCTAATTCCTGAAATACTTACTTCATCTACTACAGTAGCAAATATGTTTTCATTCTTCTTAGTTAATATGCAAAGCTTCAAATGTTGTCATATGTCATAAAATTAAATAGCTCCTTTTCAAATTTAGCTATAATATTTGACAGTCATCATTCAGAACAGTGGCCAGAATAATAAAAAATAATTCTCTCCTTTCCCGAACACTTTTTAATTTTTCTTACTGCATTTAATTGCTTTACTAAATTATAGACATAATATCTGACACTTCTAACCATTTTGAGATTGGTTATTAATGAAAGGGGCATAGAGAAAGGAGAGCTAATCTGGAAGTTTGTCTCTAAAATGCAGTTATTGAGTGGTGTCAATATATGGTCAAATTTCTCCATTCTCTTATTTAAGTGATGATGGCCCCTTAAGGATGTCATTAATTTGGGGCTGTTGGTTTATTTCTTTGACATGCAGACTGAGATGTAAAGATTTAAGCAGTTGCATTTGAATCGAAACCCAGGTTTGCCTTAGAAGTATCAGGGCAAAGTCACAAAGTTTTCCTGGGCTTCAGTGTCCTTTGTATAAAATTGAAATAATGATTCTTTCTTACAAATACCTTGGAGGATGCCTAATAATGAGAGTTATGTTCGTGCTAAATATTAAATATCATTTCTAAATGATAGGGTTTGATCAAATTATCTTAGCATCTTTCTGCTTCTCTCAGGTAAAATTGCAGTAGTTGGATCTGTAAAATTTGAAAAATAGAACTCAGTCTTTTATAACTTCTTATGTTATTAATAGGGTTAAAGGAAAGCAATCTTTTGGGAAAGACCCAGAGATAATGTGAGGAGGAGGAAGAAGAGGGATACATTTTCAAAATGATGCAAATTATTGTGCTCTGATAATTCAGTTGGAATTTAAACCCTACTTTTGAAATAGATGCTGTTTCTTTCATAAACAAAACTGAGAGCCAATTTTTTTCTGTCTTTAAAAGGGAACATACTTCATAGCTGCATTAATTTCAAAATACTAAAATAACAGGGTGGCAGCACTCAGTAAGAAACCAGTGTGGCTTTGGCTACATTTCTGTTGCTTCTAAGTTCTTTTCAAATATTATAATTAACTGTATTCTTTCTGCTGTTTAATCTGCTTATCCTAATTTTCCATGCTATTCCTCAAGCTGATAGATGTATCCCCTCAGTAAGAAAGAAAATGAGAAGAAAATAGTTTGTGTCTTACTGTGCCGATTGCTATGTCTTGCATGAAGCTTTCTTTATATGTAAATTGTATTTCCTCCTCATTCCAATCCATTATTTTTTCCTGTCTCTAGATGTAAGGTTCTTAACGATGTTGGAGATTTCATCAGATGAGGACAGACAGCTGGTGAACGTTCTCTGGCTCTTCAACCCCTTTTCCGTATCTTACCAAAATCCCTTTCCATGACAAATACCTAGAAATATTTAGAAGTCCAAATATTCAGGAAAATTTTTGTTATAATGCTTGCTTTTTTGTGATTTCACCCCCTTGTGTCAAGTCATTTGGTGAGATAATCATGCTATTATGTGGAAATAGTTTCCTTTTCTTGAATTAAATTTGATTCTAATCTTACCACTGTCAAGTTCATTCTTCTGTTATCAAGGACCAAAAGAGTTTTAACAATGTCCCCCTTTTTTTTCCCTTCCCCTTGCTTCCCTCTGTTATAAAAGTTGACAGATGTGAATCCCAGGGCAGCTTAAGAGGCATATCAAAATCGGCACCATAAAGTATTTAACTTAGGAAACTTGTAGCTATTCTGAACGTGTTTAAATCACTACTCTTTACAAATAGGAGGAAGAAGGCACCTATGACCAAACGCTTGAGTTCCGTAGAGGAGGTGATGGCCAGCCAAGAAGATCCACTCGGCCCACCCAGCAGTTTTACCAACCTCCCCGGGCCCGGAACTAATATGAGAAGGTAAAATAGGCATTGTGAGATGGTTTCCGTATAAAGAACAATGCTATTTACGTTGAATATGTGGGTCCAATTGTTAATATTTTGTAATAATATAATAGAAAAAAACGGATGTTTCACACCTTTCAATTATAAAGTATGTAAGATTATGCCATAGTTACAAGCTACTTTTCCACCAAGCCTTTCCCCACAAATGCTACCTGTAATGCCCTTTTTTCTCTGTACCCACACTCTTCTATGGGAGGTGATACCAATCAGTAAAATGTCTTTAACTTTGAAAGCAGGAAGAAAATAAAAGGAAACAAAGGATAATCACCAACTTGTATAATTGAGTTTTTTATTGTTTAATTAATTCCGATCCTTTTTAGAAAGAGGAAATGTTTCATATTATATTTTCAGGAGTTGGGTGAAAATAATGTGATTGCTTACAGAGATGGGGTTTGGGGGCCCTATGCTATCGATCCAGAAACTTTCATCTTAGAGTTTCAGAGAGTTGCTCTCTGAAAATCATTTTCAATAGGAAGGATGAGAAATATAACGAAGAAGTCAGGATATTATGAGACCAATCTAAAGCATCTCATTTTGATCAACAAAGACCTTCTTTTTTTAATGTTATTAGGAGGAAATACTTTTGTCATCTTTAGTAACGTTTCTATTTTTTCATTATGTCCAGACTTTTGAATATTTTCAGAGTTTTCCAGTTACAGCTTTTGTTATATATTACTATAAAGACTATGAGAGTATTTTAGACCTAAATATTTCTTTTTTTCTGAGTCTCTTCTCAGTAGCAAGACAATTGAGAATTTTTAAGAAACTGTTCTCAATTTCTCATTTCAGCTATTCATTTTGCAAAGGCTGTTATCCATATTGTATTTTCCCCCTACTAAGTGACCCTCTCAATTTTTCAAACCAGCTGTAAGTTTTTAGTGCTTGGAATGCAGCTAGTCTGAATTGAGATGTGCTATAACTGAAAAATACATATCAGATTTTAAAGACTTAGGTAAAAAAAAATAAAATATCAGTAATTTGTATTCTGTATTGAAATAAGAATATTTCTGATCAGTTGGATTAAATATGTTATTAAAGTTAATTTCCCCATTTGTATTTTTTTTTTAAGTGACTAATGGAAAATTTAAAATTGCCCATGTGTCTCCCATTGTATTTGTGCTGGGCAGCACTGTCCCGGAGTCTTAGATGTCCTTCAGTTTTCCCCAAACTCCTTCACTGGTTGCAAATTAGCTCTGCCATCCTAAGTGAAGGAATGTTTTCTACTATGTTCTAGTCCTTAGCTCCTTATGTAGCAGCCTGCCAGGAGTGGAGGTCTCATGTTAACTCGACTTCCGTTTTACCTGAGCCGGCCAGCGTTGCATCTTCTTCATCTCATCAACTGGCTTTTCTTTGTGCTTAATACAAGGCCATCATGTAAACAGACGTGACCTACTGTCCACAGTACTATAGAAGGACTATTCACGACTTTGGGCATTTTTCTGTAGCAAGCACTGACCAAAGCAGAATCAAAGTACATGTAGGGACCTTCACAACTTTCCATTGTGCCAGACTGAACGCTCACTTTTAACATATATTCAGCATGCTTACAATTAAATCACTCTCAGGGCGAATGAAAACTGAAAATTCCCTCTTAGCTTTCCAAGCATGTCTAAATTGGTTAATCAAGGTTTTAAAATAAGGGGGAAGGTTCTCAGCTCCCTGATTGCTATAGGGCAGTGTTTGCCTAACAGGAGATGCAGGACTAGGACTTGTCCGTGATATCGTGAGGCTGCAGAAGAGAAGCCGTATAGGGCCTGAAGTAGAGGCGAGTTGGGGAGCGGGAAGTAAGGCTGTAGCCTGAAGGCTGGAACTACATCCTCTCCACCCTTTGGTTTTTCTTCCATACGTTTTCTAGATTAGGCTTCCATGGAAAATTTCCTCTGAAAAAGAATGTACTGCTTCAAGTAAATCAGAAACCATAGCTCCGTGGTAATTGTAGCTCATCAATATCTAATACCACAATGCAGGCTGCCCCCAATCAGCTGAAACATCACAACATTAGTGGTTTTCTGTTTTCTCTGAGTTAAAACATCCCATTTTTCCCAGATGCTTGCTTCAAATTGTACTGTTGATGGGAGAGATGTGTGACAGAGATGTTGGATTCCTGACATTGATAAGAAGATTAATTTTGCTGCACTGCATGGGGGATAAATGGCGGGGGGGGGGGGCAGTCTTGTGATGTTATCACTAAGGAAACCCCTCCCTGCAAAATTTACTCTGAAAAATAAATAAGTAAAACACATATGCTCTTGGTTGAAAAAAAATTTTTAATTTTTATTCAAACATCAAAAATTATGAAGTAGAATTCTTTTTTTTAATATACTGCCTTTGAATGAGAGGTTCACCAGTATTAAGAATTACTCTTCTTGTTCTTGTCACACAACCAATGTTATTTTCTTCTTGAGAGAAAAGATATTTTTGTTTCCTCATTACTGGTTTCCATTAATTCAAGTGTTAAAAAAAAGAAGATATCCATTGTAGCCTGCCATTTGACTTCCAGCAAATATAAGTATGAATTCTAATATATGCTGAAATTTTTTGTAGGTTTTGTTATCTAAAATTATTCAAGATAGTAAGAAACACTTAAGGCACTTTCTATTCTCACTTAAAAACTGTAATTTCATAGTCATACTTTTTTTTTTTATAATGTTTTGGGTACTTTGCTAGGTGATGAATGACACATAGTACCTGTTCAGTCAGTGTTTATTAAATAAGTATATTTTCATAAAGTTCTTGGTTTGTAATTTACACATTCTTTGATTGTCCTAAAAAGTTTTCTTTACAAGCCCTCTATCCCACCACCACCTCCCCACATGCACATACATACGTCACCCGAAGTGGAGAAGGAGTTGGATTCTATTTGGTCTTGGTACTAAGCATATCATCAGTGACTAGCAAAAGCAAGAGATACCTGGGAGTCCAAGCTAGGTGTCGGGGAGCAATGTGGGGAAATAGGACCCAGTATGAGACTTGAGGAGAGAGGGCCCAAACTCCAAACTTTTAGTTCCTGCACTTGTCATAATTGTCCCAGATAACTCAGAAATATGTGTAGCTATGGACAGAGGAATTATACATAGTTCTTTAATCAGTGAAACTGACCCAAATTGCATGCATTTGAAGAGGTTTCTGACATGATTGGAGTCCTGGGAACCAGATCCCAACTAGTAGGGGCAGGCATCGGGAATCAATTTGAAGCTTCATTGTCAGGGTAGGGTAGAGATGTCTGAGGAAATTCTAAAGGCCAAGGAACACTTAAAGAAGGGAAGAAGCTGAGGTCACAGCAAGTAGCTTCCAGTGGCAACAGTAGCATATGTGAACCCAAACAGTAGATGTTTAACATAGTTACTGGTGGTGACACAAGAGTGCGGCTTTAGCTGCATTAAGAGTTTGGTGTGTTTGGTGGCCATAAACTTCTGAATGAGAGTAATATGATCAAAATTAAGCTTAGGCTATATTGCTGCCGTATGTAGAGTGGATTACAGCCCCAGGAGGGAAGGACACTAAGAATGTATTGCTGTAGCCCAGTTGAGGAGTCCTGCTGTGAAAAGAGAAGTAGGAGGCCTGTGTGGGAAGACTCTGTGAGACACATCAGCATGAAGCCCCCTGGGGCCACCAAAGTTAAGACTCAACGGGGAAAGCAGTTTAATAAATGTTGAGTCGCTTTGAATATTCCGTTCTAGTTTCTTATTTGTCGAGAGACCCATCTTCACAATTTCACATATCAATGTGAAACCTTGAAACCAAGAGCCACGCATAGACTACTATATAAATGTCATGACTTTATTTCTAAAATCCAGGTTTTGACACCATTTTCACCTAGTAAAAGATACTTTTTTAAATGTCTTTTTAAAAAAAAAAAAAAACAATCTGGTCGAGCGTCCCTTTGTAAAACTTTTCAAATCAAGGTCAGAGAAATGATTGCTATAAAGATAGCTGTCACAGAACCCCCTGGTGCCAGCAGGATAGGCATTATGTGAGGATAACAGTACCCAGAGCTCTTCACTTTCCTAGCAGGGGACTATTTACTTCTGAAGACATATGAGCTGTTTATATGCAGCCCAGGGCACTCTGCTGGGCCCTGCCAAGCATTCGTTCATGCATGCAGCTGGAACACGACTATGGCAGACAGGCTTCTCTCCCCTTCTCTTAGCTCTTTCTGTTGTCACCATTCAAGGTGGTTCAACTAGAGTGATGCCCGGTAAAGGTTGGGAGCAGACAGGAGCGGGTAATAGGCTTACATAAATTACCATGCAGACTAAACTGGTCCAAAAGTGTTCAAAGGGGAAATGGAGGTAGGTAGGATGGGGAGAAGCAGCCCACTGGCAGACTGCAGCTTTTCCAGGTCATCCTGTGTTAAATACCGTGTAGTTAATTCAAATTCCTGAAGTTGACATGCCAGCAATAATGAGGCTCACAATGACAGAGATGTACTCTTAAGAATTTCTAGAAGACAAATTACTTTGAAAGATTTGCTTTAAAAAAAAAAAGATTTGCTTTTTGTTTATATATTGATTTATAGAAATTATGTTTATAATTAGACAGCAGTGTCCACTTGATTATACTTGAGATCTATTAATATTTATTACCAATGCTTACATTCACATATGTTTCAGCAGAAGTGTATCATGACTACAGAAAAGCCAATTTGAGGATTCAATCTCACTTTCCTCTTCTCTTTTAAATAGAGTCTTTGTGAAGAAAGGAGCCATTGACTGGTCAAAACCTGTTGATAGACTTCCTACTTTCCCTCCAGAATAAGGTGCAGCCGTGATGAATATTACTATTGGAGAATCGAAAAGCAGATTTTAGAGGGGAGAAAAATCCAACTAACGCGAAGAATGGGAAAAAAAAAATACTAAGTTAAGTAAAGCAAGTACCTTTTACCAGTGAAAGAGAATTTTTTCTTCTGCCATCAATAAAACCAATGCGCTGTTATATACATTGTTTTACTGTATGTTTTATTTGCTGAACAGTATCTTTCTTGTTGGTCTGGTGTTAACCCCATAGTATAGAATAGAACAGCAGTCCCAGGATACTGAAGTCCTCCCCACCACTATTATCAGAGAATAAACTGACTGACACAGCTGGCCACGTTTCCTGCAAAAACAACCTGCAACTGGATAGCAGTTCTTAGTAAGGTGAGAGCTGCTAAGTACGATAGGAAAACATATTTAATGTTTGAATATACTGTTTTTAGCATTCTGCTAGCTTTTTCAAGTGTAATCCAATCCAAAACCAGGCATTCCCTTCCTTTTAAAATTTGCAATGGATCTTTCAAGATGTATCTGGTTGCTGGTAATGGAAAACCCAACTCAAACCGGCTTAAAACACTAAAGGGAATTAACTGGCTCACTGAACTACCAGAAGCTCAGTGGGTTTCAGCTGATTTAATTCAGTAACTCAGAGTTGTCACAAAAGACCCTGATTCTTTGCATCTTTCATTTCTGCTGTCTCTGGCATGGGATCATGAGACGGCTTCAACTCCCAGAGCTATTGAGTCCAGGGATGGGCCTGTGGTCACTTCTAGAAGTGCACTCAGAAGAGAAAAGAAGCCTTTCCCCTGAGGCCGCGTTTACTCACAGTCTGTGCTGCTTTTCTGCCTACGAACCAGTGACTTCAGCAAGGGTCTGTGGATTGATTAGTTTAGGCCTGACCCAAGTGCCCCGACATTACCAGTGGGGGTGGAAGCATGTTTCGAGGCAGAAGATATGTGTCTACAAGCCCAGATACTTGCCTAAAGGAGAGGGAGACCGGGATGCCCATTACAGAGAAGGAATATGTCTGAACTACAAACTTTGGGTAACACGGCAAAGACAGTCTTCCCATAGTCTTAGTTCTGCGAAGTCAGAAGAACAGTTAAAAAAGAAAGAATAAGAGGGAAGGAGAGGGAGGAAAGAAAGAAGGAAGGAAGAAGAGAACAGAACCTTCTGGCCAAAGTAATTGACAGAATGTCATACTTTGAAGGAGAGGGCTTCAGGCTCTCGCTCAGGACCTGTGAATTGTACATTTTCTTTACTAACCCACAGCTGATTGTTTCTACATCATAACAAGTGAAAGGATACAGGTGAAAATGCATGGCCAGCAGCGTTGAGTTTTTCACATTTTGTTTTTTGTCCTTTACCGTTGCTGTGCAACATAATCAACTAGGAAGGGGATGGCTTGGGCATGGTGGTTTTAAAAAGATCTCCAAGTAAGCTAACGTGTCTCCTGGGTTGAGAACCGGAGGAAGGCTCGTCATAGTTTTGATGAATTTGACAGCTGATAGGTCAATGAGGGAAGAAGCAGAAGAGCTCAGATGAAGGTCCTGGTTCTCCACGCTTCTTGTTCACCTGATGGAAACAGCAAAACCTAGCAATACCCACTGTTACCCAGAATAGACTCAGTGGATGGCACCAGTGTTGACTGCTGGTTACCTGATAGCACAACAGTCCCTAAGAACAGTTCTGACTGATAATATGTGCTAGTTGTGATTTGACCTGAAGATCTCAAGAAAAGTTCGAGTTGGGCAGCAAGTGGGCCAGGCAAGCTGTCCTCCTGATTGCTGGTGGCAGCTGGAGCACCCAGGGGAAGGAGCCCATTTCTGACAGAGCAAGATACACTGGGCCAGCTATCCCAAAAGCTAAGCTTCTCTGGAATTTTGTGTTATTAAAGGCAACTGCGGGCCCGGGTGCGAGGATGGGGTGTGTAATAATAAAATAATCATTACCCTTTGCGAGGTTTCCCGAGGCGCCAGCACTGGGTCAAGCACTTCTCGTTCATTGCCTTTTGTAATCTTCACAACAACTCTATGAGGAACGCATTTCTATCTCCATTCTGCAGCTCAAGTAGCTCCTTCCGAGAGGTGACCTCACTCACCCGGGGGCCCCAAAGTGCAAGTGTTAGAGCAGACGGTGGACAAGTACCCCCACGGGAGGCTCTTAGAAGTCCGCTTTAGGAGACTGCCTTTTCCCTCTTTTCCCCCCTTATTGTCTGTTTTGGTTTTGGTTTGGTTTGCATTGTGGATGTATTTCTGTCATGTTAAGTAGCCCTTTAGGCATGCTTACAGTTTGATAATTACGGTAAAGGATGCTGTTCAGCTCTGGCTTTTCCTCCCAGTTCTGTGGCCCAAAGCTTCTCTCCCCCTCTTAACCCTCCCTCTCCCTTCTTCTGGTTCTCCCTCTTGTCTCAAACCCTTCTTTCCCTTTGACTTTCTATATCCATATTCTTAGCTCCAATTCTTTTTTTCCTCCTTTCAAAGAAAAAAATGGTTTTAGTGTCAGTTCAAAAATTAATGTTTCTGTATTTGTTCGGCAAATAGTTCCTGAGTACTGACAGTGTCTTGGGCACGTGTCCGCAAGACCGACATGATCTCCAGTCTCATGGTGCTCATGGTCTAACTCCCTTTCCTTTTATCAGTTTGCTTTGCTATCTGCATATCATCCTTTTCACATTCTCTTTATTATAAACTTCATCTCTTAAATGTTTTTCGTTGACTTTTATTTTTGTTAAACTTCTAAAAATTACTCATTTATAATTTTAACATTTTATGTTCTGTATTATTTTTTTAATAATGTTTTTAATTTTAAAATAGTTTTCCCCCTCTGGCCTGTGCGTATTAATTTTCTGGAAAAAAAAAAAAGTCTTCAAAGTTTGGGGAAGCACCTGAGGCTGCCTCCAGACTTCTAGCACTTCTCCAGTTGGACCTGACACCTGACATGAGGGCTGGGTCAGTACTGCTAACTGTGTCTTCCCCACCCTTGCCCTTTTCACTTATTAAAATACTGTGGAAACAAGTGTCGGCTAATAAATAAAGAAAACAAGGAGTCGGTAGGCTTTAAGAAAATTTCTAAGGCCTTCTTTAAAGCAGAACATGAAATTTTGTCATTTATTTTGGCCTTGAGCCCTCTCTCATCTTTTCTTTCCCTCCCATCATCTCCCTATTTCTTCCTTTCTCCCTCTCCCTTTCATTTCCTTTCTCCCTAATTAGTCATTTCGAGCTTTTTAGGACTAACACTATGTGGAGGCTGTCTCTGTCCTATTAAAGAGTTTGTAATTTACTTGACTTTCCATGCTGAGGCCATATGGGTGACACCCCCAGCCTCATAATTTTTTTTCTAGTGTTTCTATGGTTGGCCTTTCTTTGTGACTCGCTAATACACCGTCCCTAACCTGGTGTGTGGCTCAGCAGACTGCAAGGAGTAACCACACAGAATAAAGGAGGAGAATGCATGATGGTGCTAGGAGAGGCGTTCCCACTGTCACTAGCACTTACCCTAACAAGGTCTTGTCCTATGTGTGAGCAACTTAGAGTGTCAGTGCATAGCTTAGAGAAACCTGTCATAGGCCCCGTCATTTGTCCCTTTTGGGGGTAGCTATTTTATGCAGTTTTTCAAAAGTAAAATGTGCCAGAGTGTCTACCATTTTGGTCTATCTCGCATTCCAGGAATACTTGCTGAGGTGAAATGCTGCAGATAAAAAATTCATTTAGACAGTATGTTTGCATAAAGAAAAAGACAAGGCCACAGACATCAAAAATGGTTTAATAGAAATAGGAAAGAGAACAGGGCTAGCTCAGTTGTTTTAACTACAGCAGGAAAATGTTGAGTTTGGTGTCCTATACTCTACATACATGAGAAGGAGAAAGTACAGTTGAGAGGGTGTTCAGCCAGAGGAATAGTTTCCACATATGGCTGAGAGAGGCCCTCGCTGAGGCTGAGGTAACCCAGGGCTCTCTGTTGCTCCGTGCCAGGGATCAGGACTGGATGACAGCAGGCGGGAGGTCCCACAGGACCCACAGGATCCAACACTAGGAGAAATGCAGGGCACAGGGTGCAGGCTTGGTGGCTCATGCACAAGAGCTCAATCCTCTAGGTTCCTCTTTTGTCAGGTTTGCCAACAAGTGTGGGCAGAGGGCCTGGCACATTACTTAAAAGAAAACAGGGCCACCATGAACTGCTTCAATAAAAGAGGCCCCTGAAAGGGATATTTGGACCCCCATGCTAGAAGCACAGCTAACTGATAACTGTTTCCAAATTTGAGGAATGACAGGGTTGATAAAGAGACACATTTGGCGAACATTTATTTTCCTCTCATTTATTTTCTGTCCTTTGAGAACACAGGCATGAAACGCACCAATAGCACAGTGCCTGCTACAAAAGACCTGGGACCCCTCTGGGCTACAGAAATCCCAAGAAAAGCTGGCTTTGCTACCTGGTGAATATGGGGCTTAAAAAGGTGCTTACAATAACTATTGGAGATCCTGCTCACAAGAGGGTGAAACTGTCTCCCTTGACAAAGCCTAGTGGGTGCCAGGAACACAGTGATCAAAGGGGAACTGGAAAGTCAAAATAAGGATTTTATATAAACAAAAGAGCTCTTGGAGAAATAGCTGAAAACAAAGACCAGACTCTTTCAGCTCTCATTCTCCAAGAGAGGAGGCCATCTGCATAAAGCAGAATTCTTGCCCCCACCCAGGATGTAGAAATCCTAGCATTATCACCACCTATGGTGAGAGTTTGAGGGTGGTCTCGGCACTGGATGGATTATTCTGGCACATGGTAACTCCTTTCTCTTTTCTTTGCTAATTTTTCCATCTGCCTTCTTTCCAGATAGCAAAGTTTATGACCATGGTTAGACTGATAATGTAGGTTAAAATCTCAAGACAATGCTTGCTAGTGCTGTCAGGTGCACATTATATAATCCAGGGTAGTGAACATTGTAACTTGAGAGAACTATAATGACATCATATTTTGTTTCATATTAGGATGGCCTTAACTGAAGTAATATAACAATTCAATTCCAAGAATGCTTTAAGAGACTAACTGCTCATGGGGGGGGACTAACTGCTGCTTGTGGGGTCTGGGTAGAGTTGGTTGATTGGTTGGTTTTTAATAAATTTAGAACAGCTGTAGTTAGGAAAAATACCCTCAAAAAAGGGCAGACAGGACTTTTTTTTTTATGTTGATTAGTTGGAGGAGCACAGAAATATCCATAATTATCACAGGCTAAGTTCTTTGGAGTTTTATAGGAAAAGAACAAAGCTTAGAGGGATGTGGTGACATATTCTGAGTGGCAAGCTCTTGCCTGTTTGTCATTAAAGAAAGGCAATTTTGTTAAAGTTCAAGAGTTAGAGGCCTTCTTTGGGTCAGGATAGAGAAACTGAGGATGGATTTACCTTCCAGGCTAAAATGCTTAAAGAACTAGACAAAATATGTGAGACACTGAAACTCAAGACGGACACAAGGCAACAAGGTACAGTGAGTCTTGACAGATGGAAAGCAACCAGGTGAGCCCTACAATTGTTCCAGATTGCTCCCTGGAGCAAGTTTCAAGACCACAGTGTAGGGAGGGGAAACCCAGGCAGTACCTATTCTCTGTGAGTTGAGAGATGGAGGAGGGAGTTGAGGAAAGACAAGGTAGGTAGATTACGCAGTGCAGAATATCACAGAAATGGCTCATAGACCTAAAACTATAGAACATCTGGGAGAAAATATAGGAAATCTTTATGACTTTGCATTTAGACAGAATTGTAAACTCGAGAACACCAAAAACATGATCCATGAAAGAACAATTGATAAACAGTACTTAATCAAATTAAGAACTTCTGCGTTTCAAAGACATTGTTAAGAGAATGAAAAGAAAAGACACAGACTTGGAAAAAAAATATTTTCAAATCACATATCCAATAAAGGACTTCTATATAGAATGAATAAAGAATTCTCAAAACCCAGTAAGAAAACAACCCAATAAAAAATGGGCCAAAGACTCAAACATGCAGTTGACCAAAGAAGATATACAGATGACAAGTAAGCACATGAAAAGATACTCAACATCAAGGAAATGCAAACTAAAATCATAATGAGTTAACTACTACACACATATAAATATGACCAAAATTGAAAAGTCTCACTAGACCAAGATGTGGAGGAACTTGAACTCTCATACACCACTGGTAAGAATGTAAAATGGTACCGTTTGGGTAACAGTTTGGCAGATTCTTAAAAAATATCTATTATATTACCCAGTCATTTTACTCCTAGTAATTTACCCATGCTAATGAAGGCATATGTTCATACTTAGACTTGTACATGAATGTTCATAGTGTATTTAAAGTAGCCCCAAACTGGAAACAACCCAATGTCTATTAACATGTAAGGGAACAAAATTTGTTATCCCAAATTGTTTTCTTTGGCATGTGGATTATTGTAGGCTGATTGTTTTTAAGAAACAGAAGATAGGAAGAATCTTTGACCTTCTCACTAATTGTTTAAAAGAATTTAGTTAGAGGACCTGCTCCAGGAAGGACCCAAACCCCAGTCCCCCTAGCTCCAGAGAGCATAAAAGTCTCAATTGCTTGACTGCCTGTGGGTTTGGGTCTGGGATTTCAAAGGGAAGGGAGACAATTTATGGATAGGAAAATGAAAAAGACTAAATGTTAATCTGTCTCATGTCAGTTTAATTCTTAGACCACTCAATAGGATTTTGAAGGGTAGAGGAAAAGTTTTCCTCCCCAACAAACATGTGAGGGCATTAACCAATTGTAGTATATCCATAAATGAAACACTACTTAGCAATAAAAAGAAATAAAAAGCATCAACATGTATATATTTCAAAACAATTATGCTGAGTGAAAGAGGCTAGATCCTTCTCCGCTTCCTGAGAGAAAGAGAATGAGAGACCAAACATACTGTATGATAACATTTGTAGAAAACTATAGAAAATGCAAAGTGATCCATAGTGACAGAAAGCAGATGGATGAGTGTTCCCTGAGGCTGGGAGGAGTAGTGGGGAGTAGGGGGAGGGAGGAATTACCAAAGGGCATGTAGAAGCTTTCTGGGGCAATGGATGTGTTCATTCCCTTGATTGTGGTGATGGTTTCACGAGTATGTATTTTTTGTCAAAATTTATCAAATTAATCTAGTTATGTTCACTTTTCTGTATTCCAATTATACCTCAATAAAAACAGTTGTGAACCCAATGTGAGTATTTTTTTGCTCCTTACCTAACTCACTGAAATAATACTGGACGTTACGGCTACATTCAGTGAAACACTCCTAACTTTTCACTCTTCACTGGGTTGTACTAACAATATGTTGACAGTCATAATTGTCTCTGTTAAGAAATATTTAATGTAAAAGTATTAATTCTTTGTGATGACTTTAGGAACTCTCTAAATTGTTGCTGTTACTTATAAAGCTCTTGATATTCAGAGGACAGATAGGTTGTTATAATTGTTGATATTTTTGTTGTGTTACTTACTACTGCTTAGACTAACTCTTCTTATGGCCTGAGGTTTCATAAATATGTATGTGAGCCTACATTTTCTGTTGTTAAACTTTCATCTGTCAGAAACCCCAGTATTTCTTTAAAAGGACTAGGGATTTGGATAAACATTTGCCTGTCTGAACCCTTTCAGGTTTTGTTCTTTGTATTTACTCTACAGTTTTCCAGTGCTGACAGAAGTAGCTCTAGTACATGAGGCTTAATTTGCTACTTAATAGGTACTTGTTTTTATTTTATAAATCTTTTAGATCTCTTGGGAAAATACAGCTCATAGATGAATAATTCTGGCATTTTTACAGTACTTTGGGTTCTTCGAAGCTTTCCATGGGGTTTTTGGCAAACATGCAGTAATTTCCCCCACACTGATTTCCCACTAGCTCTGTGTGGACGTCTCCATGCTAACATAAATACGGTTTTAGAGACATATTTACATACTTACTGTGACTCTTCTGTTCTTTGTGCTCAGGTTTATGTACATGAAATAAATAACTGGCACATTTTGTCTTAACCTGTTGCTTTGGATTTATAACACGCTAACGCTCATAAACTCAATAGAGGAATCCAGATACCTATGATAATCACAAGGTTGAAGATTTTCATAACCATTTTATATGAAGCATTTCATTTTGAGATGAGACATAGAAATTTTTCCCTGTCTTCATGGTATGCACAAAACAATAATCCTCTTTATATATACAACCGCTTGCATCTGAATTTTTCTTTGTATCCCTTAAAAAAGCTTTGAGTTGTTTTGTTTTGTTTTGTTTTTGGTTGTTTTTTGTTTTTGTTTTTTTGTTTTTGTTTTTGTTTTGTCCTGCTGAGGAGGAAGGCCCAGGCAATTCAACCCATCAGCTATGTCCTTGTTCATGGACAACACACGTAGAAACATTTTGGCCTGGCCAGATTACAGTTTAGTTATCTCCTAAAATAATTTCTCCCATGAATTAATTTAATCAACTTAGTATAAAATTGTGTCATATGCTGTAGGTAAGCTGCTTATATAAAACCAGCTTATTCCAATAGGAATTGTTCCTTCCAACTTCCATTTTTATCACTTCTTGGAACTTAATTCTTAGATTCATCATGGCAAATGGTTCCTACTCAGGAAGGTCATGTCCAGTTACTGAGATGGGATTTTCTGGGTTCAAATGTTTCAACTTTAAGCCCTGAATCTGATTCTTTTTTTTTTAATCTCATTCTTTACTTAGATTTAAGACACCAATAAAAGAAGGTGACTTATATTATCAGAGTCACACTACAATACTCCAATGGAATTACTTATGAATTCATTTAAAGAACATTTTCAGAAGACTGAACATTAAAAAAATATATTATTTATTTATTTATGTATTTATTTATTTGACAGAGAGAGAGAGCCAGAGAGCACAAGTAGAGGGAAAGGCAGAGGGAGAGGGAGAAGCAGGCTCCTTGCTGAGCAGGGAGCCCAATGAGGGGCTCAATCCCAGAGATCATGTCCTGAGCTGAAGGCAGACACTTAACTGACTGAGTCACCCAGGTGCCCTGAGTGGACATCTTTTTTATTGTTTATCCAGATGCAAAATCCTCTTAGTATTGCATTCCCCCCCTATCTTGAGCATATAATCTCAGAGAGGGAAGAACTTGGCAAACAAAAATAATGTTTACACAGTATTTATTTACAGTAGGGTGGAAGTAGAATCATGAGGTAGCTGGAAACAAAAGTTCTTGATTTTGTGACTTTAGTAAATAAGCTTAAACTCCCTAAGCCTATTTCCCCAACTGGGAAACAGAGATAATAGTAGTGCAGTTGACCCTTGAACAACATGAGTTTAACTGCATGGGTCCATTTACATGCAGATTTTTTTTCAGCAAGCACAGTACAATACTGTAAACATATTTCTCTTCCTGATGATTTTCTTAATAACATTTCTCCTTTGTCTAGCTTACTTTATTGTAAGAATACTTAGTGTATATAATGCATATACAAAGTATGTGCTAACTGTTTATGTTATTGGTGAGGCTTCTGGTCAACAGTTGTCTCTTAGTAGTTAAGTTTTGGGGTGGGAGTCAAAAGGTATATATGGATTTGTGACTACACGTGGAGATTGGTGCCCCTAACTCCTGCTTTGTCCAGTGCTCAACGGTACTTACCTTCTAGGATTATTGTGAGAGACAGGCGGGCTTGGCCCTCCCCTCTCTCATTGCCCATAAACAATTTCACAGAATACCGACATCAGAAAACATCACTGTGACTATGCTGAAGCAAGAAACAAGAAAAGCACTCCATAATCATATCTGAATATCAAAACTCAACAACAGAAATAAGAAGAAAAAAAAAGCCAAAATAAGAATATTATCCAAACCACAAAAATGACCAACCCCTTTTTCTGGCTATCACTTCAATGTTCTACCTCATTTGTCCCACCATCTAGATAAACATCCAATCACAAAATTTGGTTGCTTTTTGACAACATCCAGTGCTGAGCAAAGCCCACTTTTCTTGTACCATCCCAAAAGTCTGCTAACACCAGGCCAAATCTTACTGTATTAACCACATTTTCTAGTTTCTGTATCTGATGTTTTGATGGCCAGCACTGCTGCCTTGATCCCCTCTCATATGCAAACTAACCAATCCAAAGCCCACCTCTACTTGCTAATCTTCTCAGCACCAGGCATCAGACAACTAAGGACAGCTTCTAACCCCCCCCCCCCCCCCCCCCAGTGAAATTATTCAAACTCTCCTAAACCTGGTCAGCCCATTCCTTCCTGGGAAACCACAATAAGCAGTCATTCCCCTTGCTCTCTGACTGCAGAGAAAAATCTATAGTTTTTTCCTGTGGTTTGCCCCCTACTCTGGGGGAACTGTACATACTAAACTATCCTTTAAATGGCAAGTATCTAGTGATCTGTTGTCCTCATCAAACTTGAATGAAAGCAAAATCTCATGCACGTTTTATTTTTTTTTTTTGTATATTTTTTTATTGGAGTTCAATTTGCCAACATATAGCATAACACCCAGTGCTCATCCCACCAAGTGCTCCCCCCAGTGCCTATCGCCCAGTCACCCCAACCCCCCGTCCACCTCCCCTTCCACTACCCCTTGTTCATTTCCCAGAGTTAGGAGCCTCTCATGTTCTGTCTCCCTCACTGATATTTTCACTCATTTTCTCTCCTTTCCCCTTTATTCCCTTTCACTATTTTTTATATTCCCCAAATGAATGAGACCATATAATGTTTTTCCTTCTCTGACTGACTTACTTCACTCAGCATAATACCCTCCAGTTCCATCCACATTGAAGCAAATGGTGGTTCATTGTTTCTAATGGCTGAGGAATATTCCATTGTCTACATAGACCACATCTTCTTTATCCATCATCTTTCGATGGACACCGAGGCTCCTTCCACAGTTTGGCTATTGTGGACATTGCTGCTAGAAACATCGGGGTTCAGGTGTCCCGGCGTTTCACTGCATCTGTATCTTTGGGGTAAATACCCAACAGTGCAATTGCTGGGTCTAGGGCAGGTCTATTTTTAACTCTTTGGGGAACCTCCACACAGTTTTCCAGAGTGGCTGCACCAGTTCACATTCCCACCAACAGTGCACGAGGGTTCCTCTTTCTCCACATCCTCTCCAACATTGGTTGTTTCCTGCCTTGTTAATTTTCCCCATTCTCACTGGTGTGAGGTGGTATCTCATTGTGGTTTTGATTTGTATTTCCCGGATGGCCAGTGATGCAGAGCATTTTCTCATGTGCTTGTTTTTTGGTGTTTTTTTTTTTTTTTAAGATTTTATTTATTTATTCATGAAAGACAGAGAGAGAAAAGCAGAAACATAGGCAGAAGGTTCAGCTCAACTGCTGAACCACCCAGGCGTCCCTCTCATATGCTTGTTGGCCATGTCTATGTCTTCCTCTGTGAGATTTCGATTCATGTCTTTTCTGTAGGTTGTCTTTTAGTTTCGTTGACTGTTTCTTTTGCTGCGCAGAAGCTTTTTATCTTAAGTCTCAATAGTTCATTTTTGCTTTTGCTTCCCTTGCCTTCATAGATGTATCTTGCAAGAAGTTGCTGTGGCCAAGTTCAAAAAAGGTGTTGCCTGTGTTCTCCTCTAGGATTTTTTTAAAATTTTTATTTATTTATGATAGTCACACAGAGAGAGAGAGAGGTAGAGACACAGGCAGAGGGAGAAGCAGGCTCCATGCACCAGGAGCCCGACGTGGGATTCGATCCTCGGTCTCCAGGATTGCGCCCTAGGCCAAAGGTAGGCGCCAAACCGCTGCGCCACCCAGGGATCCCTCCTCTAGGATTTTGATGGATTCTTGTCTCGCATTTAGATCTTTTATCCATTTTGAGTTAATCTTTGTGTATGGTCTAAGAGAATGGTCCAGTTTCATTCTTCTGCACGTGGCTGTCCAATTTTCCCAGCACCATTTATTGAAGAGACTGTCCTTTTTCCAGTGGATAGTCTTTCCTCCTTTGTCGAATATTAGTTGACCATAGAGTTGAGAGCCCATTTCTGGGTTCTCTATTCTGTTCCATTGATCAATGTGTCTGTTTTTGTGCCAGCACCACACTGTCTTGATGATCACAGCTTTGTAGTACAACTTGAAATCCAGCATTGTGGTGCCCCCAGCTCTGGTTTTCTTTTTCAATATTCCCCTGGCTATTGGGGGTCTTTTCTGATTCCACACAAATCTTAAGATGATTTGTTCCAACTTCTGAAGAAAGTCCATGGCATTTTGATGGGGATTGCACTCAACGTGTAAATTGCCCCGGGTAGCACAGACATTTTCACCATATTACTTCTTCCAATCCATGAGCATGGAATATTTTTCCATCTCTTTGTGTCTTCCTCAATTTCTTTCAGAAGTGTTCTGTAGTTTTTAGGGTAGAGACCTTTTACTGCTTTGGTTAGGTTTATTCCTAGGTATCTTATGCTTTAGAGTGCAATTATAAATGGGATTGACTCCTTAATTTTTCTGTCTTCAGTCTCATTATTAGTGCACAGAAATGCCACTGACTTCTGGGCATTGATTTTGTATCCTGCCACACTGTCAAATTGCTGTATGAGTTCTAGCAATCTTGAGGTGGAGTCTTTAGGGCTTTCTATGTATAATATTCATGCACGTTTTAAAATACCTGTAAGTTCTTTCCAGCATCCTCTTACTAAGACATCCCACAGTTCTCCATGGTATGTGATATCTTTCAGTTCAGTGAGCCAATAAACCACACTCATTCAATGGCAGGTATGTTTTTTTGTGGCCTTTGGCTGGAAGCTATTAATATGAGGTTAAATGGAGCAGTGATTGTAAAGCCCAGTGACTGAAAAGCTTGAACACTTCAATGACGTTATTAAAAATGTGATCTAGTTCCCTTCCCCATGGCTCCCTGGCCCAGGAGAGGACCTTGGTGGGCCAGTGAGGTTTGTCTTTAGACGAACAGATCTGCAACAAATCAAATTCAGAAGTTACTGAACCTGTTTTATCATTTTCTCTATTCAGGAACTAGAGCCAATCTACTGTGACAGAGTAGTAAGCATTTTTAAAAAAAGATTTATTTATTCTTTTGAGGCGGTGTGGAGAGGGGCAGAGGGAAAGATTCTTTGAGCAGAATTCCCACTGAGTGCAGAGCCCAATGGGGACTTAATGCAGAGCTCCATCTTACAACTCTGAGATCATGATCTGAACATAAATTGAGAATCAGATGCTTAGCCAGCTGAGCCACCCTGAGTAGAAAGCATTTACTGCTCACCAACAAACAGAAGGGAAGGAGCAAGAGAATTTCCTGGGTTCCTCACCATTACTTGGTTTATGCCCATTTCCTGAGTCTGGGGCTATCTCTGCTGCAATACCCCAAGATTTCAATTAATCCCTGTACAGTTCGCTTAAGGGAAGTTCATAAGCACCTTTCACATCTCAAGGAATTGGTAATATTTCTAACTATGAGAAAAATCTCATGGGCATTTCTTTTCCTAACTTTTGTTCTTTTCTAAGTTTCTACTCAGCATCATATGGACTTCCTTTCAGCAATGTTTGCAGGGTTTTTTTTTTTTTTAAGATTTTATTTATTTATTCATGAGAGACACAGAGAGAGAGAGAAAGAGAGAGGCAGAGACACAGGCAGGGGGAGAAACAGGCTCCATGAAGGGAGCCTGATGTGGGACTTGATCCCGGGCCTCCAGGATCACGCCCTGGGCCGAAGGCAGGTGGTCAACTGCTGAGCCACCCAGGCATCCCCATCAGGGTTTTGTATTAGGTCCCTTCAAGACTTTGTTACACTTAACCACAAATACAGAGCTGTTGGCACCAGTGGTGCTGGTGGGGGTGGGCTGTGAGTTGGGGGGATGCTCCTTCTTTGGTCTCTGCTTGTTCTGGGCTGGGTAGCCCTGAACGGAGTGTTTACCTAAGATCTCAAGCATCCCAATTTTGTGGGGCTACGCTTTGTAAACATTTTTTCTACATAATCCCCAAACACCATAATATAAAACAAAACCAACTATATAACTTCTAGCATACTTTTAAGGTGTTATAAAAATTTTATGAGAATTGTATTAAGTTGCAAAGATACAACCCCCGCCATGTTGTGTAAGTGCTTTTAGCATATTTATGTATTTTCTTCAAAGCCTTGGATCTGCACATTTAACTCATCCAGTTTTTGGACATTTTCCATAGGTTAGCCAAAGCCAGTCCTCATGTCAGACTGGTCAGGCAAATAAAAGCATGGGGATTTGGAGGGTATTTTTAATTTTAATTTTTTAATTTTTTGAAGATTTTATTTATTTATATGAAAGAGAGAGCACGAGTGAGAATGAGAGGAAGAGCAGAGGGGGAATATGAGGGAGAGAGAATCTGAAGCAGACTCTGTGCTCAGTGTGGAGCCCGATGTGGGGCTCAGTCCCACAACCCTGAGATCATGACCTGAGCTATAATCAAGAATCGAACGCTTAGTCCACTGAGCCACCCAGGTGCCCTAATACCTGTCTTTAAAACATTCATCTCACTTATGAATTCTAAGGTAGATGGAGCCTTGCTGTGTATTTGTCACAGTGAAAAAAGATGCCTTCGGTACTTCCTGGCCATGTTCTCTTCTCAGCCACTCCGGGACTCTCCCTCAGGAGTTCTTCCTTCTTGAATTGTCTCCATAGCAGGCCCTCCTCCCCCCCCAACCAGGAGGAAAGCATCATTTTCAGCCTCATGGAAGTTAAGAGGTGTGCCTCCCTCCTCCTCCTTCCCCTCTGCGCCTACTTCTCCTCCTTCGAAATGTCCAGGTTCCTATGGAAAGCATATTGGATGGGGTAGGAGTGTTGGACAGCCATAAATGCACAGCCCGCCTTTTTATGTGTTTCCTTTGTTAAGAGAGAGAGAGAGAGAAAGATGACCCTGACCAGATGGGAGGTTGAGGAAGGAGTGGCTGAGGAGACACAGGCAATATGCTCAGGAACATCAGTTTGAGAAAGAATAAAATGAAAATTTGAGGATCTAGAAAATAATGCCTTCAAACTAACCAAGTCTGTGTGGCCTGTGGAAATCAGGTCTCCCCAGATACAGGTAAAATCGTATCTGTCGAAAAAAAATCGGCGCTGTCGCCTAGGGCAGCAAGGCGCCACCTTTAGAGACCCGCAGAATCCTCCAGAAGGCTGGTTTACAGGCAGCTGCTAGCTGCCCCCTCGAGACCTGCTGCTTTGGTTCTGGCTCCTGCCCTGGGAATATGCATTCCAGCCGGTCTCCTGGGGATGCTCCCCACTGGCTGCAACTCTCAGCCCTTCTGAACTGATTAGCAGGATCGCCTGCAGAGCTTTAAAAGTGCAGCTCTCGGCCTCAGAATAGAAGACTTGGGGGTGAGGTGTGTTATAAGGGAAAATTAAAAATAAGAGGTGTAATTCTCCCTGTTGAAAATGAGGAAAGAGATTCCTTCTCCCTCCTTTTTCTCAGACTTTTCACTTTAGAAAACTTGTAATTGTAAGTAGTTTCTTCTCTCTTTGAAATGTATATAAATCCTTTGAAAACTAGATAGGCCTTTGTCAGCTTGATGACCCATGAACGCTTCTCTCAAGGACCTGGGAGGCATCTCTTTGAAATGTAAAAAGGGATAGAGCCCCCCTATCTCCCAGCTTCCCTGAGAGGCGAGGTGCCCAGTTGCAAGTTGCAAAATACCTCTTGTCATAAAGATAGAATTTGTTTCTCCACTAGATAAAGCTAATAAGCTAATGCAGACAGTCACCCCATGAGCAGAGGTAGGGGGTCCCCAGAAAAAGAAAGACAACACATAGCTTTCTTGACCCAAGAAAAATCATGCTAGGCTCCCCCACCCCCACCACCCTGTGACAGAATGTGGGAGCAGAGAGCCACTAGGAGGCCAAGAGGTAGCCTGATCTTATTCAGAAGTGAACACTGACCTTGACACAGGAGAGCTTGATTCTTGTCTCATGGGGTCAAAGAAAGGAGAGTAAGTAAAGGGATAGAAGCTTATTAAGTGAGGATACAGAGAAAGCTCTCAGAAGTGAGAGGGGTCCCCACTGGGTTGCCACTGAGAGCTTGTAGGCTTGGTCTTCTATTGGAAGCCAACCAGAGAACCTAAATCCTTCTACTGATACCACCATTGATTAAGGACTAGTGATAACATCTTTGACACCTTACTTCTTCTTTGGGGTCTGGTTATTCTTTGTTGGTCACAGATGACTGCCATAAAAAAGACACCCTCCCGGCCCATATCTAGGGCAGTGTGGTCTGGCTTGTTCCCTTATCTCTGGTTTCCTTATACCTCAGCATTTTTGGGGTTTTTGTGAGCCTGTTTCTGTTCCCCCCCTACCTAGTCTTGCCCCATTTGTCCCTAACTCAACCTCACACACACTTTTTGAGTTTTCTTTGCAGGAGAAACCATTTTGAGGGCTCAGATACTGGACCACCTGGAGCCAGAGAAGTAATGTTGCTGATCCTTGTAGGTCCTCATGACTTTGACCTGGACTCAGGTCACCTTAGGATGACTTTTGCCCCAGTTCCATGCTCTACTCCCCATTACGCAAGCCCCTTCATGAATATGTACACAATCTTAGCTTTAAATTTCCCCAGTTTTGTTGTTGGGAAGACACTACTTCGGGAAATAGCCCCAGTGTTCTCCTTGACTTGTTACAAGGAAAACTCTTCCTTTTCCCATTCCTTGACTTAGTTGTGTCTTTTTGGGGCCACATCCACCAAGAGGTAATCTCAGTTACCGGTAACTACCCCACTTACCACATGAGTCAAGGATGAACTATGTGACCACTGATGCTAGGACTAGTTATTGTTTATCTTTTTTTTTGGTAAAGATTTTATTTATTTATTTATTTATTTATTTATTTATTTATTTATTTGACAGAAAGAGAGATAAGAGAGCATGGGGGGGGCAGGCTGGAGGGAAGAGGGAGAGGGAGAAGCAGACTCCCCACTGAGCAGGGAGCCTGACATAGGGCTCCATCCCAGGACCCTGGAATCATGACCTGAGCTGGTTAAGGCAGACCCTTAACCAACTGAACAACCCAGGCACCCCTAGTTATTGTTTATCTTGAGAACACATATGTAGTGGGTTCTATCTGCTTGGTTATATAAGGGGGTGAGGTTTCTTCCCCTCTTTGCCATCTCTCCACAGACTGCCTATGATGTGCATCACATTCTGGCTAATGCTCATTCAGTAATGATGCCTACAGGCTGGGTCCAAGGATCAAGAGGGAGTCCCACAGGACCAGCCCAGAGGGTCCTTGGCTTTGCACAGGATAGAAATCAAACTTGACAGAGAGGAGGTGAGAGCAGAGTTTATTGAAGACATAGAAAGGGCAGATACGGACAGAATGTCAAGGAGACTCGGAAAGAAATAGAGAGTCTTGTCTTTATCTGGGGTCTGGGGTTTTTACTGAGGATTGTGGTTGAGTATACAAGTCTTCTCAGGCAACCAGGAACAAAGATAAGTGTTTAGGCGGCCTCCATAAGTCACTTATGCCCTGGAGCCAGGGGTCTTGCTGAGTCAGTGGTCTTGGAAACCCAGACACTCCTTAGATGTTACCCATTGTGCTGGAAAACTCCAAAGAAATCATTAACTCCTTGACTTTTATCAGGAGGATATATATCATCTGTACTGTAAGGTATGTGTGAGGCAGGGGTGTAGGTCCTGGTAAAAATAGAAGCAGGAAAAAAGGGGAAAAAAGCAGTTTTTCATGGGATCCCTTTAGTTTCACTGTCTCAGTAACCCCACTGTTTACTGTCTCTACTGTCTTGTACAGAGGTTTTCTATATTGGGAGGGAGATTTGGGTTTTAATGCTCTTCCCCCCAACAGGTGCAAATGGTCTTTATCCCAGGGCCCCCAGAGTAAGTAGTGAGACTGACCTAAGGCTGGAGCCCACAGCTCTGGCACAGCAACTTTGCAAAATATTAGAAGCAACTTTTTTCAAGTGCTCTGTTATATGAGACACAGATATATTATCCATCAAGGGTTTCAAGATTCATAATTCCTGTTCAATAATTGCCGTACTCAAATATTAAAGAAAGAACACAAAAAAGGTGGAACAGATAGGCATTGTGCATGCTTGGCAAGGTCTTCATCCCAGGATCTTTTGCACCATTCCTATCCAGTGAAATATCTGGACAACCTGGAGGAAAAAGGAAAAGAGTGGGTCTTTGCAGGACACCCCTCATGGTATAGTGGAACTGGGTGTAGCCGAACTTTATGGAATACACCTTAGTGGTAGAGTGCAGTCTTGGGGATGCCCACTGGAGGTTTGACTCTCACCCCCACCACTCCCTGGTGAGATGTTGGTCATTTTATTTAGCTGTTACGAGCCTCAGTTCACAGAGCATAGCAATAACAGTACTGTAGGAGAGGGAAACTTTCTCCTTCTTCCCTTCTATGTTCTTTGGCTGGCCTAATAATGAAATCAACGTAAGACAGATTAACTGGAGAAAAACAATCTAATGATGTACATAGGGGAGTCCCACATGAGAGGCTCCCTGACAGTTGGGCATTTGAGGCTTCTTTCTATACCATTGTGAGCTAAGGAGAAGGGAATGGTAGTGTAGAGCCTCAAAGGGAAGGAAGATGATTCACAGGAAGAGGGGAAGGGCAAATGTTTGATACGTAGATGCGTGTCATGCCAGGCACAGACAGTGAGACACAGAGAGGCATTTGAATACGCAGGCCCTGCTGAGCTCCGGCAGTTTATCACACCTAGCACACGCTCTGTAGTTACTGTGATCACTCTCTTCCTGGATCAAGTCCTCTGTTGAAATTCTTAGAAGGAGTTAAGGAGGAGGTAAAAAGCTCATCCTGAGTCTTTTGGGTCTTTTTTGTCCTCAGCTCAAAATAATCCACATGCCAAAGTGGCCCATGGTGAAGAGGCTCATTCTGAACCCCTTTGGTCCCCATCCTAGAAGGCAGTTGTGAGGTTTAGGTGAGAAAACCCATATCAGATGGGAGCTGCTCCTGCAAGAGCTGGGACTAATCAGCCAATGCCCAGCATCTTTTTTTCCCTTTTTTCACTGAGGCATAAATGACACGTAATATATATTGGTTCCCAATGTACAACATAACAAATCCATATTCATCTATATCGTGGAGTGATTGCCACAATAGGTCCAGTTAACATCCATCACCATACATTATTAAGAATTATGTCTTCTTGTGATGAAAAGTTTTAAGATCTATTCTCTTAGCAACTTTCAAGTATATATACAGTATTATTAACCATAGTCACAGGGTTGTACATTGTATCCCCAGAACATATTCATTTTATAACTGAAGTTAAAAAGTTTGTACCTTTGATCCTCTTCACCCACTTTGCCTTCACCCCCTACCTCTGGCAAGTGCCAATCTGTTCTCTATCTGAGCTTGGGGTTTTCTGTTTTTTTTTTTTTTTTTTTTAGATTCCACATACAAGTGACAGCATACACAGTCAGTGCCTGGCATTCCTGGCTTAAATCTGGACCCTCTCACATGTCCATTATCAATGGTGTCCCATATGGGACAACTGAAGGACCTGTCCCATACTGAAGGACCACAGGGTTCATTGCCCACCCCTTAAACTCATCGTCCATCATACTTCCTGCACCAAGGAATCACATGTTGCCACTTACTCCCAGGGCTGTGCTGTCTGAATGACCAATTTGTTTTTTGTTGTCAATGTCCATTTCGGGTTCAGTGTCTTCACCCACTGAGTGCTCTTTATCTTCTCCCTAGTGAGAGGCAGAAGAAAACTTATTCACTGAACAAATTTCAGGAGAAAAATCTTAATACAGCTTTACAAGCCCAAATTAAAATTCTCAAAGGGTATTGTATATTCTGAAGTACAATTTAATGAACAGCAAGGCAAAAGTTGCCAGGTTCTTTGAGTACTAAGTAGCAACTTACTATCTTTTGAGAATTCATTTAACGTAGCACTTTCTAACACAATATATGAAGAATTTGGGTTTTATTATTAAACTCAGTTGCAATTTCATTTAAAATTATGACATTTTACATGTACTGTTTCAAGTGGCTAAATGTGCAATTTATATGTCTTATAAACTCTAATTACATTTTAAGGAGTATACAGGCAAAAATAAATTTTAACTTCCAGGCTTACTATAAAATCAATTAAAGAAATTAAAAATACTAATGAAAATCTTGGAGAATTATACTTGTGCAAATAGAGACCAAAATCCGATTCTATAGCTAAATGCTTAATCCTTACAATAGTGCTGTATTAGCAAGACTAAGAGAGGTGTTAATGAATCCATCCATCCATCCCGTTCTTCATTTACTAAATCAGTCACTAAGTGAACTTAACATCACCTGCTTTTGAGATTCTGCTAGATTCTAGAAGGATTAACATTAGGAGACTGTCCTTACAACCTTTGAGAGAGAAGATGAGACATGATGAAAGGTAGGGAGAGGAGATTTCTTCAAACTTGGAGGTAACATTGGGGAAAATAGAGATCATCTTTAAAGGTCATAGAAAGGCAGACAGAAGAAAGTGTGGGCTTTGAAACCAGAGGACTTGGGTTAATTTCTAGTGCTGTTCTTTCCTCGCTGCATGACCCTGACAACCTGCTTAAACCCTCTAAACTTTAATTACCTTGCCTATTCAATAGGAGATGTTATAGCATTACCACACTACGGTGTTCTGAGGATTAACAGAGTTAAAATCAGCAATCCATGTTACTTTGCATATACTAAGTCTCAGTAAATTCCAGTTCCACTCCATTCATCTGATTTCTCTTAGTTTTGGATTTTTTTTTAAATATCTAAACATCTGGATTAGTTCATTTTTCCAGGCATTTAAATATTCACTGAACACCTATGATATGCTTGACACTATGATAGGTGCTGGGGATCGAAAGATAAATAATTCAAAATCCCTGCTGTATAATCATTTACTAGAAGAGAAAGACCAATAAATAAATAATTGATACAGTGGAGGATAATAGAAGAGTAGAATGACTCAAGGGGTCTGGAAGAGAACACAATGCGTCTGTCCTCAAAGGTGGGTGACAAGACTTAAGATCTGTGGCTGCCTTAGCAATTGGTACTCCATAAATGTATCCAAATGGAGACTTTTTCCAAGCAAGTAGCCCTAGCAATCCTTAAAAAAAACCAAAAAAACAAAAAACAAAAAAACAAAAAAACAAAACAAAAAAAACCCTCCCATTTATCAGACACTAATAGAGAGTGGTAAAGAAGGCCAAATGGTTGCCAACAGGGGTAGTGGAAATGCAAATCCACATGCCCAGGTCCCTATCTGTGCTTTATCCTTTATGAACTGTCTGCAGGCTATTTAGCCTCTGAGCCTCCAGCTCCTCACATGAGGGTAATAATTGCATCTATCTCATTGACCTTATATGAAAACAAAATTTACATAAAACACTGAATCTGTGGTTCAGACATGTTAAATACTTAATATTAGGGACGCCTGGGTAGCTTAGTGATGGGGCGTCTGCCTTTGGACCAGGGCATGATCCTGGAGACCCTGGGATGGAGTCCCACGTTGGGCTCCCTGCATGGAGCCTGCTTCTCCCTCTGCCTGTGTCTCCGCTTCTCTGTGTCTCTCATGAATAAATAAATAAAATCTTAAATAAATAAATATTTAATATTAACTGTTATTATTACTTGCCTAAGTATTCTTGCAAACATTAAAATAGGTGTTTTGGGGTCACTTGAGTGGCCCAAGTCAGTTAAGCTAGCACCTCTTTTTTTTCTTTTTTCCTTTTTTTTTTAAAAGATTTTATTTTTATTTATTTGAGAGGGAAAGAGAGGGAGAGGCAGAAGGAGAGAGAGAACAGGCTCCCTGCTGAGCAGAGCCCCAACGCAGGCACCCTGGGATCATGACCTGAGCCGAAGGTAGGAGCTTACCCCACTGAGCCCCCAAGGTGCTCCTAAGCACTGACTCTTGATTTCAGCTCAGGTCATGATCTCGGGGTCCTGAGATCCGGCCCCCACATCGGGTCCCCTGCTCCCTAAGAAGTCTGCTTTAGGTTTAATCTCTCTCTCCCTGTGGTGTGATCTCTCTCTCTAGGGGAAAAAAAAGAAAAAGGTGTTTTTCTTTTTAAAGGAACGTGTTCTAATTACAACGGCAAAAGTGAAAAAGCCCGTTCAACCCGAGGATTGCAGAGCTCCCAGCTGCGGGCAGGCACAGCCACCCCTCCCCAGGGCGGGGACACTGCCGCAGGCACTCTGGACGCCCCAGGGACCCAGGCCAAGATCTCTCGGAAGGAGATCATGGTTCTCCTTCAAAGTTCCTTTATGACCATTTTGAGGACAAAATGATTTCCCAGGATTCTGTATGACATTAGCTCTTTTGAGCTTAAATATATTTACTTTGCACCCTCCCCAACACTTGGCACCATGTCTGGTTCATGAAACGTGTCCTCACCTGATGCTTAAGCCGAAAAAATAAAATCACATACACCCGAGGCCGCCTGCGCTGAAGCCGGGTTCAGGAGTAATTCATTTAAGACATTATTTTAGTTTTTATGTTAAATGCTTTTTTATTTATTCATTCATGACAGAGAGAGGCAGAGACACAGGCAGAGGGAGAAGCAGGCTCCATGCAGGGAGAAACTCAAGGAGGGACTCGATCCGGGGTCTCCAGGATCCCGCCCTGGGCTGCAGCTGGTGGGAAACCGCTGAGCCACCCCAGCTGCCCTAAAGACATTTTTTAAATCGCTTTTTAAGTCGAAGTATTCGAATGCAAACGTGTCACTCTTTGGCCCCAGCCAGGAATTTGTTTCCCCATTTCCAAGTCACCTGGACTCCAGTGCAGATGCAAACAAGTTGTTCTTTGTTATTCCAGCAGCACCTGGGTTTGTGGTTGGAGGCTGGGCTTCGGCTCAGGATGGGGAGTGCGGGGAGCGGGCTGGGGAGTGAGGGGAGCGGGCTGGGGAGTGCGGGGAGCGGATGGGGAGTGCGGGGAGCGGATGGGGAGTGCGGGGAGCGGGCTGGGGAGTGCAGGAGGGGGCTGGGGAGTGCGGGGAGCGGGCTGGGGAGTGCGGGGAGCGGGCGGGGGAGTGCGGGGAGCGGATGGGGAGTGCGGGAGGGGGCTGGGGAGTGCGGGGCGGAGGGCTGGGGAGTGCGGGGAGCGGGCTGGGGAGTGCGGGGAGCGGATGGGGAGTGCGGGGAGCGGATGGGGAGTGCGGGGAGCGGGCTGGGGAGTGCAGGAGGGGGCTGGGGAGTGCGGGGAGCCGGCTGGGGAGTGCGGGGAGCGGGCGGGGGAGTGCGGGGAGCGGATGGGGAGTGCGGGAGGGGGCTGGGGAGTGCGGGGCGGAGGGCTGGGGAGTGCGGGGAGCGGATGGGGAGTGCGGGGAGCGGGCTGGGGAGTGCAGGAGGGGGCTGGGGAGTGCGGGGAGCCGGCTGGGGAGTGCGGGGAGCCGGCTGGGGAGTGCAGGGAGCGGGCGGGGGAGTGCGGGGAGCGGATGGGGAGTGCGGGAGGGGGCTGGGGAGTGCGGGGCGGAGGGCTGGGGAGTGCGGGGAGCGGATGGGGAGTGCGGGGAGCGGATGGGGAGTGCGGGGAGCGGGCTGGGGAGTGCAGGAGGGGGCTGGGGAGTGCGGGGAGCGGGCTGGGGAGTGCAGGGAGCGGGCGGGGGAGTGCGGGGAGCGGATGGGGAGTGCGGGGAGAGGGCTGGGGAGTGCAGGGAGCGGGCTGGGGAGTGCGGGGAGCGGGCTGGGGAGTGCGGGGAGGGGGCTGGGGAGTGCAGGGAGCGGGCTGGGGAGTGCAGGGAGTGGGTGGGGGAGTGCGGGGCGGAGGGCTGGGGAGTGCAGGGAGCGGGCGGGGGAGTGCGGGGAGCGGATGGGGAGTGCGGGGAGAGGGCTGGGGAGTGCAGGGAGCGGGCGGGGGAGTGCAGGGAGTGGGTGGGGGAGTGCGGGGCGGAGGGCTGGGGAGTGCGGGGAGGGGGCTGGGGATTGCAGGGCCCTCATGGGGGCCGCCGAATCCTCCGGGTGCTGCCGCTGGGATCACGCCCCCTCCCCGCCTCCCCCCTTCCCTGCCCCCCTCCCCGCTCCATCCCGCCCCGGGCATCCCTGGAACCGAGGCATTCCGCGCGGGGAGGCCTGAGCCCCGGGAAGCTGCCGGGGCGCCCCGCAGCCCGACTCTGCGCTCCCGCCCCCCCCCCCCCCCCCCCCCCCCCCCCCCCCCCCCCCCCCCCCCGGGCTTTCTTCCTGTTCTCCAGCCTGAATGCAGCAAGTGGCTTTTGCCTTTTCCTTCTCCGTTTTCTTGCAAACCCCAGAGTGGCGCGTCCCCAGGTTGCATCTCCGAAACCGCTCACTTTGCCCAGTTTGCAACCCTGCCTTTCCAGTCCGGCCGCCTGGAGGCCCGCGAACTTGCTCCCCCCCCCCCCCCCCCTTGCTTCGTGTCAGTCCTTCACATCTGGTTTATAAGGCCTTTTAGCGCGATCAGAAATTTAATTATAGACACATCTGAAACCCGAGCCCGGGAGGTCTACAGAGCCCTTGGAAATGCCGTTTGCCGGGGTGCCAGCGCGGTGAATGTGCACACACGTTGCCCAGTGAGTTTGTAAAGCTTCACTTAAAACAGGCTGAGGGACTAGCTTTTTAGATGAGACAAATGGCTCCCCAGACACTAGCAAGAATAAGGAAAAATGCATGAATTGAGTGAGAGATTTGGGGGGAGAGACACTAGAAGGAAGGAAGGAAGAAAATGAAGATTTTATGACATAAAGGGTAGCAGGTTCCTCTGGCCTTAGGAAGGCAGGGGCTGCCCGGGGCCCCTACCCTGGTCTCCCTGGGTTTGGCCGTCCTGAGTCAGCCACCCCCTGCCCTGTGTGTCTATACACAGTTGCCTCCTCCTCGTGTGTCTAAAGACCTTCGTGTGTATGATTTAAGGCTTCACATTGCCATCATGATTTATTAACTGTCCCTCCCAGCAGACTATAAGCTCCTCAGGGGCAGGAATCCTGACAAGCATCTAGGACAGTAAAGGTGAGTCACTGGAAGGAGTAATAGTGCTCAGGGATATGCTACCTTGGCAGCCAGAAGTGGTCTGAGCCTTTCAGGGATGGTCTCAGCCTTGGACAGCTGTGTTACCCCAGGTCACACCCTTTGAAGGCTGCCCAGCTCCAATGGGTTGGGCACTGCCCCATCCCAGACTATCTTGGGGCAACTGTGAAGCGTTGCTCTAGGTGAGCTTGGCCAGGCCCTCGGTGACCTGCATTGCCAATGGTCTCTTTTCTCTGTGGGCTCCAGTTCTTGCCCCTGCTTCCACAGGTGTCTGGCCCCAGGGCGCTGGCTGGTAAACGCTGTATACACCAGGTCCCATCCCATCCAAGACTGTTTCTTGGCAAAACCCTACCTGCCAAACTGTTTAGCTGAGGATAATAAATAATCAGAGTGAGGTAAAAAATTCAGGAGGAAGCATTTTATTTTATTTTTTATTTTATTTTTTATTTTATTTATTTTATTTTTTTAGGAGGAAGCATTTTAATATCATAAATGTGTAGAGTTCTAGAGGAGAACAAATAGATACAAAACCTGATGAAACATTGTAGTCTAGTGGGAAGAATAATAGCTGGGGAGTTCCCAGACCTGGTGCTCAGGCAGGCTCTGCTAAGAGCTGAATGTGTGACCTTGGGACAGTCCCAGCAGCCTGTGGGCCTCCCTCCTCTTCTACAAGGGGAAGAGAGCTAGAATAGAAGATCCCAAAAGTACCTCCCCGCTCTGCCCTTCCATCAGACCGGATTAGAAACTCTGAGGACATTTAGCAAAATTAGACTGTCAGCAAAAGGTTTCCAAAAATGACCTCAACACTGTAAATCCAGGAGACAAACCTCAAGAAAAAGAAAATGTGCCATCCAGCCTTGGAGGCAGTGCTCTAACATCCTGTCATTGTGACAGCTCACAGATGGGTGAGGAAGACGTTCCTTGGAGGGCTGCTTGTCAAGAGGGAACTGTGCCTAGGGAATTGGGGAGGGAATGAGGAGAGCATGGGCTTGGCAGACAGTGGAAATTAGGATGGGAACACCACAGGGAGTAAATCAGACAGGAAAAGCACCTTCATTGACAGTTAAGATGAAGATACTGACAAAGAGGAACATTTTGTCATCGTGAAAGTCAAACTTATTGCAAATCAAGAAGTTTGACCCAAAACGAAAAATTGGTGTCTTTATCTTACTTAGTTTGTTATTTCATTTTGGTTCCAGGATCCTCGGGTTTGTGGTTGGCTTTTAGTTGAAACAAGGGTCATTCATCCAATAATTAAAGGTCTACTTTTATCAGGTAGGCTTCCTTGATGCAGTCAAAAAAAGGAGAACAAAATAATTAAAAAAAAAAACTTGTGGTCAGGGTAGGAGGTGGCTAACAGAGTAGAAGGAAGAGCTGAACCAACCAGTTCCCAAGCCAGGAGCCAGGGGGGCACCAGGGGGCTCTAATGGTGAGCAGGAGCAGGAGCGAGGTGCTCCCAGTATCCACGCCTCCCACCCTGTGAAATCTTAACTTTCCGGGAAAGAAGGTAAAGTGACTAACTTGTGTCACTTCCCATGCCTTTGCAGGAAGGATAGGAAAGACTCCTTGACTGACAGTCAGAGAGGGGCCATTCCCCACAGGAAAATCAAGCTTCCGTAGCCAAAAGAAGGAACAAAGGAGGGATGCTGGGCCAGCAAAACTTTCAGAAAGCCCCCCCACTCCTAAGCCTCACAATAGTGATGGCATATGTTGGTGAGAAGCACAGACATGGGCCCTGCTCACAGGGAGCCTGTAGCCTCGTAAGAAGTGTGACAGGGTACGACAGATATTGTTGGTTAGCTGCTTACAGCCATTCCCCGCCTTGCTTTGTTCTTGCCCATCTCTACTACACAGTTTGGCAAAATGAACAGTTTGGCAAAATGAAGTAATCACTTTCCCAGACTTCCTTACAGCGAGGAATGGCTAAGTGACATAATTTTGCAGAAGCCTGATAGAGGGTTAAGGGAAAACCCTTTGCTTTCTCTGATAAAAAGGACAAGTGCACCTGGTAATATCCTCTCCCCCTTTTTCCTGCTCCATGACATCTGGTGCTATGGCAGCTATATTGTATCCATGAGGATGAAACACTGATGCATGTAACAGAGGAGAAGAAATGAACAAGCCTAAGGGGCAGCCCCGGTGGCTCAGTGGTTTATTTTATTTATTTTATTATTTTATTTTTTTATAAATTTATTTTTTATTGGTGTTCAATTTGCCAACATACAGAATAACACCCAGTGCTCATCCTGTCAAGTGCCCACCTCAGTGCCCGTCACCCAGTCACCCCCACCCCCCGCCCACCTACCCTTCTACCACCCCTAGTTCGTTTCCCAGAGTTGGGAGTCTCTCATGTTCTGTCTCCCTTTCTGATATTTCCCACTCATTTTTTCTCCTTTTCCCTTTATTCTCTTTCACTATTTTTTATATTCCCCAAATGAACGAGACCATATAATGTTTGTCCTTCTCTGACTGACTTACTTCACTCAGCATAATACCCTCCAGTTCCATCCACGTCGAAGTAAGTGGTGGGTATTTGTCGTTTCTAATGGCTGAGGAATATTCCATTGTATACATAAACCACATCATCTATATCCATCATCTTTTGATGGACACCAAGGCTCCTTCCACAGTTTGGCTATTGTGCACATTGCTGGTATAAACATCGGGGTGCAGGTGTCCCGGTGTTTCATTGCACCTGAATCTTTGGGGTAAATCCCCAACAGTGCAATTGCTGGGTCGTAGGGCAGGTCTGTTTTTAACTCTTTGAGGACCCTCCACACAGTTTTCCAGAGTGGCTGCACCAGTTCACATTCCCACCAACAGTGCAAGAGGGTTCCCTTTTCTCCACATCCTCTCCAACATTTGTGGTTTCCTGCTTTGCTAATTTTCCCCATTCTCACTGGTGTGAGGTGGTATCTCATTGTGGTTTTGATTTGTATTTCCCTGATGGCAAGTGATGCAGAGCATTTTCTCATGTGCATGTTGGCCATGTCCATGTCTTCCTCTGTGAGATTTCTGTTCATGTCTTTTGCCCATTTCATGATTGGATTGTTTGTTTCTTTGCTGTTGAGTTTAATACGTTCTTTATAGATCTTGGAAACTAGCCCTTTATCTGATACGTCATTTGCAAATATCCTCTCCCATTCTGTAGGTTGTCTTTTAGTTTTGTTGACTGTATCCTTTGCTGTGCAAAAGCTTCTTATCTTGATGAAGTCCCAATAGTTCATTTTTGCTTTTGTTTCTTTTGCCTTTGTGGATGTATCTTGCAAGAAGTTGCTGTGGCCGAGTTCAAAAAGGGTGTTGCCTGTGTTCTCCTCTAGGATTTTGATGGACTCTTGTCTCACATTTAGATCTTTCATCCATTTTGAGTTTATCTTTGTGTGTGGTGAAAGAGAGTGGTCTAGTTTCATTCTTCTGCACGTGGCTGTCCAATTTTCCCAGCACCATTTATTGAAGAGACTGTCTTTCTTCCAGTGGATAGTCTTTCCTCCTTTGTCGAATATTAGTTGACCATAAAGTTGAGGGTCTACTTCTGGATTCTCTATTCTGTTGGCTCAGTGGCTTAGCGCTGCTTTCAGTCCACGGCCTGATCCTAGAGACCCAGGATCGAGTCCCATATCGGGCTCCCTGCATGGAGCCTGCTTCTCCCTCTGCCTGTGTCTCTGCCTCTCTCTCTCTCTCTCTGTGTCTCTCATGAATAAATAAATAAAATCTTAAAAAAAAAAAAAACAAGCCTAAGGCCTTAATATCTTAACTAAGGGGCTTCCCTGTTATTTGTAAGCCCCTTTGCTATTTGTAGCTGAATGCATTCCTAATATGTACAGGGAAACTTCCTTAAACTATGGAGTCTGGGATGGAATCCCTGAGGAAATGAATGAGATCTAAAAAGGGGCTATCTTGATATGAATCGGAGGGAAGGATGAGCACTTCTGGATGGTCTTGGAGTAAGAACATCTCTGCCCACTTCCTACACGATGCAGATAGCCTGGGCCAGACTCACTTTTCTAAGCCCAGTTTCATCCCACAGAATCCACCTTCATCTACCTTCCTCAACCTGAGAAAATATTTGGTCTTTTTTTTACTCAAGGAAAAATCCCTCTACTGTGGTCTGATGTAATTCTCTCCCAATTTATTATCATTCTTTCTGTCTTATAATCTCTCCCTCTCTACTGGCTCCATCCCCATAGACGGCCTGCATGCACTCACATTAAAAAAATAATAATAAAATTTAAAAAGTCCTCTTTAAGCTACTGCATTCTCTTCTTCCCTTGCACATTTTATTCTTTTTGTGTTTACCTCCTCTCTTCCTTGCAATTCCCTCCCTCAGTAGAGCTACACTCTACTACTATGTGGAACTGTCCTGACAAAGGTGACAGTGTCACAAGAAGGTAATCTCTATGAATGCAGGGATCTTCTCTATTTTGTTCACCACTGGGCGTCCTGTCTCCAGAGTAGGGTCAGGAACATAATACTTGCTCAAGGAATAAATAAATGTCTCCCTAATCATCAAAGCAGATGAACCCTGCCTATTTTATCTCACTTGACTTCTTAGTAGCTTTGTCATTTTTATCCACTTCCATGGTGAAACTTACTCGTCGTTGCTTTTGTAACTTAACCATTTCTCCTTTTCTTTGAAATTTTTATTACAGAAAAAATTCATAAATGGATACAAAAGTAAGAGAAATAAAATAATGAAGGTCCAGGTACCCATCACTGGCTTCAGCTCATGACCAATCTTGTTTCATTTAAACCTTCACTCCTCTCTCATATAATTTGAAGCCATATCAAATAGTATTTCATTTCACCCATAAATATTTCAGTTTGTATTGCCAAAAGAAATGAAATTGTGTAAGAAGCATAATCTCAATACTGTCATTACACATAAAAAAGAACAATTCCTTAATATCATCAACTTCATTCTTTCCTGTTTTTTTTTTTTTTTTTTTAACTCTTTTGATTATTTTCTTGGAGGCCAGCATGTCTTTCTGTTTTTGATTCTTCCACCTGGACTTTATCTTATTGGTAAATTGGGGAATTGGAGCTAGGCCTAGTCAGGCTCTACTGAGCCTGCTTCTTTCTAGAAGCAACCAGGTTGCAGAAGTACCATACCTCTGCCCTCACTGTAGGGGTAGCTCCCCAGGGTCATACTCCCTGCCTGCAGTTTGTCTACCTGCAGCCTGGGCAGGTCAGTTAAATTCAAGGTGAGCTCTTAGAAAGCCCATTTGCTTTTGTCAATAATCAGGCTGATATTTTATTTTCAGCCATCTGACTTCCATACCTACCTCCCGTTCAGCTCTAAACTCAGGAGGAAAAATGATGTCAAACTTTGTCAACAGAATGGGAATATTATTCAGAAACATTGAGGTAAATACCAGAAAAAAGAGCTAAAACATTGAAAGTGGTTAATTCCAGGAGGGTTAGGGGAAAAAAGAAATAGGAAGGTTTTTTTTGGGGGGGGGGAGGAGAACTTTTGATTTAACCCTCTTACCAAGAGACTCTTGAAGGTATATTCATATGATATATTTATTGATAAATGTAAAAATCAACAAAAACATATACAAACTTAACTCAAAATCTCCTCCTCTTACCCAGACTTTCCTCTTTCACCATCCACCACAAATCTGGGAGTACTCGTGCCTCTTCTCACTCTCTCTCCCAGGTCTCTCCCAGTTGGAGAGGGGCCATTCTCCAAAGGAAAATCAAGTTTCTGTAGCCAAAAGAAGGGACAAAGGGTTGGGACAGCAAAACTTTCAGAAAGCCCTCCCCCACTCCCCCAAGCATCACAATGGTGATGGCATATGTTGGTGAGAAGCACAGACATATGTGTCCCCCTGGAATCCCGATGTGGAAGTCCCAACCTCAAGTACCTCAGAATGTGACTGTATTTGGAGACGGGCCTTTTTAGAAGGTAATTAAGGTAAAATGAGACCATATATGTGGGCTGTAATCCAATGTTACTGGGTCCTTTTAGGAGAGGGAGATTAGGACAAAGAAAGACATAAGGAAAAGATCATGTGAAAACAAAGAGAAGACCACCATCTATAAGCCATTGGGAGAGGCCTCGAAATACATAATCCTACTAATACCTTGATCTTGGACTTTTAGCTTCCAGAACTTCAAGAACATAAATTTCTGTTGTTTAAACTGAGTGTATGGTACTTTGTTATGGCAGCCATGACAAACTAATATTCCATCTCCCTGCCTCCCTTGGCCATGATCTGATTCATCTTCCAAAACAGTGTTAGAGGAAGCTTCCTTAGCTCCTTCCTCCAAGTAGAATTGATTTCTTTCCTCATGTTCACTTTGGACCCTATATAAACTTCTACCTGACATTTGCAGTATTTTTATTGCCATTACTTTATCTTATTCATCTAATCCTTAAAAGCAGAGACGATGTTGTAAGTTTGCATACACAGGACCTAACATGATACCAGGTACGTAGTCGGTGCTCAAAAGATGTTGACCAACCACCTGATCGAATGAATGAATCTGTAAGACTGGAATAATTATGTTAGGTTAGAATATCTCAAAAAACTATTGTCCAATAATATATGTGGAATCTTTAAACAATGCATAGAAATAAGTAACTTTACAATTTTTAAAGATGAATTGAAATTGCAATTTATTACTTGATCTTGAATTTGAATGTACACTATTTCCAACCCTTAATATGGTGTTGCTTCTTCTTAAGACATGGAATCACGAAAATATATTGCTGGAGAAGAAATTAGAGATGATCTGATCCAACCATCTTATTTTCTTAACAAGAAAGTTAAGAAATAGCAACTGTACTCATCATCACATGGGCACACTGTTACCAGCGCCAGGATGTTTGATGCCATGTCTGATGCACTTACCCTGCCTCTGATGAAAACAGAAACACTGCAGTTAAATTGGCTTGAATAAAAAAAAGGTGGGGGGGACTTAAATGTAATTCAACAAAGAAGAAAAGCCACCAAATTTACATTTATAAAAGTAATAGAAAGATTTCGATTCTTAAATTGTTTTTAAATAAAATATTGTGAATGAACTTCATCCAATATTGATATATCCTTTGGCACTGGGGCAGTTTAGAGTATTTATTTGTTATTGTGAAAAATTGCATTTGAATAATGTATAGCAAGATGTGTATTCAAATTGCCTCTGAATAATGTATAACAAGAACATTTATTCATTTAGTGCTTTTCCTTCAAGGAACTACAAGTACCTCGTGTACTTTAAATTAGATATGGCTTGTTGGGTATATGCTTTTTCACTTAACCTTAACGTTTTGGATACCACAGTAATGGTGAGAACCTACAGCAGCAGCACTCAACGACCTGAGACCATCTTGACGAAGGAAAAAAATTTACATCGTCCACTTCAACCAGCAGCACAACTTGGAAGCACTGTCTTGGAACGAAGAACTTGAAGTTGTGTCTGGTGGTGGAATTCAGGCATTTCTGATCCTTTGGAGGAGCCTGCAGAGCCAATCACCCATGGCTTCTGTATGCAAACCTGTCGTGGTGACTCAGTGACAATGCGTGACCACAAATGAGGAAGATGGACACTCTCTTCACTGCTTGCAGAACATGATATTCAGCTCATCAAGGGCTGCAGGAAATGCAGCACAGCTTTGCTGTTTGGAGCTTTGAGAGGCTTCATTCTTGACACAGGTATGGGCTGGTTTGGTGGTTGTAGGACTGGCAGCAGCTGTGAGTGGGAGGTTCCCTCAAGAATTATCATGAGTAGCAGCCGTCAGCAGGGCAAAGGGCAGAGAGAGTTATTCAAGAACTTATTGGAGACATTCCTGGAGACTCCCCCAAGTTACTGGGCAAGACACTGGGGGATGCAGAAGGTCCTATATTGGTACAGTGGGATAGATAGAACTCATTGAGTCACTAGCAAACCTGTATGAGGCAGTCTTCTTGGTCCTGGAGATACAGCTGTGAACAATACAAAGATTCCTCTTCTTATGGAGATTACACAAAGTAAGGAAGAGGGGATGAGATGATACATACTATGAACTGAATTGTTTCCCCCTAAAATTTATATATCAAAGCCTCAACTGCCAATGTGATATTTAGAGATACAGCCTTTGGGAGATAATTAGGTTCAGATGAGGGAGATAATTAGGTTCATTGTGAGGGTGGGGCCCTCATGATGGTGGTGGTGCCCTTGAAGAAGAGATAGCAGAGAGCATGCTTCCTCTCTACCATGTGAGGACACAGCGAAAAAGTGACTGTCTGCAAGTCAGGAAGAAAACCATCACCAGGGAATCTCATTGGCCAACATCTTGATCTTGGAATTTTCATCCTCCAGAACTGTGAGAAGTAAATCCCTACTGCTGAGGTCCCCCAGTGTCTGAGTATATTTTGTTATGGCAGCCCAAGCAGACTAATACAATAAAGAATGGATTTAATACATGAGTAAATTATCTAGTACTTTAGAAGTGATACACAGCATAGAATTTTTTTAAGTTTATCTATTTTTTAAGGATTTTATTTATTTATTCATGAGACACACACACACACACACACACACACACAGAGAGAGAGAGAGAGAGAGAGAGAGAGGCAGAGACCCAGGCAGAGGGAGAAGCAGGCCCCATGAAGGGAGCCCAATGTGGGACTCGATCCCGGGACTCCAGGATCATGCCCTGGGCCAAAGCCAGGCACTAAATCCCTGAGCCACCCAGGGATCCCCAGATTTTTTTTTTTAAGAAGCAGAATAAGTGAGATTAGGAGGATAAGTGTGGGGATGAAGGTGGTCAGACTAGGACTCATTAAGAAGGTGATACCTAAACAAAGAATTGGAGGAGATGAGGTAATTGGCCATTACCTGAAGGAAATGCATTTCAGGTAGCAGGTATAGCTAAAGCCCTGGTCCGAAGGTGGGAAGGTGGTTGGTATGTTTTAGCAGTGCCAGTGAGGCCAGCGTGGCTGGAGGGGAATAAGCAAGGGGAAGAAATGAGCATGAGTTCAGAACAATGATCTGAGTCTAGATCAAAAGGACCTCCTAGACCTTTGTAAGGACTTATTCTGAGTGAAGTGGGGGAGATACTGTGGAGTTTTAAATAAGGAATGACATGATGGCATTTAAGTTTAAAAAGATCTCTTGTGTTGCTGTGTTGAGAACAGCATAGCATCTGCAAGGCCAGCCGAGATTAAGTATTGCGGTAATGTAGATGAAAGCTTGGACCAGATGGTAGCAATGGAAGTGGTAAGAAGTGATTAGATTCTGGATAAATTTTGCAAGCAACATCAACAAGATTTATTGTATTGAGGGAGGCATGCAGGATGGCTGACTTGAGCAACAAGAAGAATGTAGTTGCTATCAAATGAGCTAGAAAAGTGGTCCTGGTGCAGACTTGGGGCTTTCAGGAGTTTGTTTTTGGACATACTGAGTTTGAGACATCTATTGGTCACTGAAATGGAGGTGGCAGGACTTGAATTATTTCAGTTACTGTAAACTCATGAGTACCCCACGTGACGAATTCTGGGGAAATCTGGGTTACATCCATAACATGCCCTTAAGTTAGAGAAGTTTAAAGGATTATTTACAGAAGTAGCTATTGTGACTTGTTAGAAGTTGGGTGTATCCATGGCACAGTTTGATAAGTGATGGGATTTTTAGCACTGGGCAATGACATCTCTTTGTTAAAGAACCTAATGCTTCTAGGCGAAACTATTTTGGATGATCCTATTTTTTTAAATGAAAGCAATTGTTTCTTTATGTGCTTACATCTCCCATTTGAACACTTTATCTCTGTATTTCAAGCAATCGGCATCCTAGTGTCCAGACACAACAAATGCTTATTGAATGAATAAATAACGTTTTGTCCGTATCAAAATCAACTAATTATTTTGCTTCAGTTAGCTATTTTTATTTTTTAAAAGAATCTTAAAAAATTTATTTATTTATTTATTTGAGAGAGAGAGAGAGACCACAAGCAACAACAGAGGGAGAGGGAGAAGCAGAGTCTGATGGGGGACTTGATCCCAGGACCCCAGGATCATGACCTGAGCCAAAGGCAGACGCTTAGCCATCTGCGCCACCCAGGTACCCCTCAGTTAGCTATTTTTAAATAAAGTTATCCATCTCCCACTTAATGTCCAAAATTTGTTTTTCTAAAACAAGGCATAAGGTAAAAAAAAATTAAGCAAAATATGATTACTATAATGCAAATGTGTTGTCGGGAAACATAATGCATTTTTTGTCTCCTAATGAGCCCTGCCTACATATTATGTGGCTAATAAAACGATGCTCTGTCTTGCTCTTGAGGGTGTCCTCAGAGCAGTAGCAATGGCATCACCTGGAAGCTAGTTAGAAATGTGGACTCTCAGGCTCTCCTGCACATCTACTGAGTTGAAATCTGTTTTTCAGCTAAAACCCCAGGTGATTCATGTGCACATTAACGTTTGGGAAATGCTGTTCTGAGTGAAGTGGGGGAGATACTGTGGAGTTTTAAATAAGGAATGACAACCCGTAAATAAGGAAAGAACAACCCGTAGTTGCAGGGTTGGCAAACTACGACCTGTTTTTGTAAATAAAGTTTTATTGGAACGCAGCCATACCTATTGCTTTACATATTGCCTGTGGCTGTGGTGCTACTACAGCAGAGCTGAGGAGTTATCACTTGCCTGCAAGGCCTGAAATACTTACTACCTGGCCTTTTAATAATCTGTTTGCAAGACTCTCCTCCAGGGTTATTCTGGATATAGCTTCCTGAGGGGCCACATGCCATGTGTGAATGTTATGGTCTTAGGTATAAATGCAAAGATTTTTTTGTTTTCTATTCTTTTTTTATTGGGAAGAATTGTTCAAATATTTTAAATGCAAATATGAGTTCTTCTAAGTTAGTACTATAATATTGGGTAATGTGAATAGCATTTATCTTTCAATTTTTTTTACAGTTTATCTTTTTCTGATTATAAAAACAAATGCTCATTATTAGAATTTTGAAAAGCACAGAGAGTGTGAACAAGAAGAAGAAATACTACCTAGATTTTAATGCATAGTTTTAAAATATAATTGGAACGATACCGTATTTGTATTTTATATTCTGATTTTTCACTTCTTCTATTCCAAGTCTTTCCCCAAGATATGAAGAATTATGTTGAAGCATCATGCTTAGTGGTGGCTAATCTTCCATCATGAGGAACCGTTTCATTTTCTTAATGATTCTTCTATGGTTGATTATTCAGATCAATAACTATTTCAGAGTGAAAATTAGTGCTTATTATAAAAGTGACTAGCAAATGATGTGCTCCAGCCCTTTTACTAAAAGGGACAGGAAAACAGTGCAGGATGAAAGCCCACATTAATTGGCCTTTTAGTATCGATGTTCCTTTGTATATATAGGAGAAAGAAACGATTTAGGAAAATTTATAACTGATAGAACTTGAGGGAAAATAAAGATACAAATTGGAATCTCCTAATGACAATGTATGTGACCTGTGAAAAGTGGAGAAAACATAACAAACACGATGCAGTGAGGACAGTTTTGACACTTCACAAATGAAAGGACATCAGGCCCGGAATTGTGAGATAAAAAGCAAGGCTAGACCAACGGGCAATTAAACATCATCTTCCCAAACAAAATAGCATTTATAGGCCTAAGGTGCTATTTCTTACTATTGACAATATAGCATTTTTTTTTTTAATATAGCATTTTTTTTTGTTAGAGAATCTCCAGGCCATGGTTTAGGTACTGGGCTCAGATAGATACACTCATCTCACTTTGATTGGTGTGATTGTTCTCAGAGGTAGCACTGAGAGGAGGCATGACGAGCCAAAAGACCTCTGGTGGACGTGCTCCCTTGGGCCTCCCCATTGCTGCCTGGCCTTGCAAGCCGCACCTACTCTCAGCCTTGACCTACTGGATCCATCCCTGCAAAGAGCAGCTGATCTCTGTCCTAGAATAAGTTGTCATCATGCATTCTGCTCCTCATGAGGATTTACTTATTTGTTCTGAGCCCAAGACTATACTCCCATCCCTGCTTTCTGGAATGATGTTTTGGCTCACACTTTTCTGTTTGGATTTTAACCCCAGCTGATATACCTGGAATCTGCTCCCTCCTAACTGCTCAGAACTCTCACTTTTGAACTTAGCTTGTCTTGTGATATGTAGTGCTCACTGCCCGCTTTGGAGACTCAATTTTCTAATGGCATCATGGCTTGCTCAGCACTTGACAATCTAGAAAATCTGCAGTCCTCTGTCCACTCGAAGTGACTGGTAATGAATCATTTGTGACCTGCTGACTGATGCTCTTATGTGATTTCTGCAGGCTGCTGTGTCCTCATTAAGTATGTGATGAAAGAAGGAAGTCTGTATTCAAAGAGACAAATGCCAAACTCAAGTAAGGAGTTTTGTGGTGTCCTCTCCCATCTCTCTTATTCAAAAATGTTCAGAATCGGAAGTTGGAGGGTCTGGTCCTATAGGGGTTAGGATGTTTCCTGGCGTGGTGGTACTTTGGTGGGTTTAAACAGAAGGAATATATTCTCAATCATTCTAGAGGCTAAAAGTATAAAATCAGGGTGTTGCCAGGCCATGTGTTCTCTGACGTCTCTGGAAGAGAATCCTTCCCTGCTCCTTCCAGCTTCTGGTAGCCAGCCCTGGGCGTTGGGCATTCAACGGCCTATGGAGGCATCAATTCAGTCTCTGCCTCCATGGTCACAAGGCCTTCTGTTTTGATTTTCCTTCTCTTTCTTTTTTAAGATTTATTTATTTAGTTGAGAGTGGGAGGGAGGGGCAGGGGAGAGAGAAAGAGAATCCCAAGCGAACTCATGTGAGCATGGACCCCTTCACGAGGCTCCATTTCATGACCCTGAGATCACAACATGAGCCAAAACCATTACTGAGCCACACCAGGCGACCCTGGTTTTCCTCTTCTTTTAAGGAGACCAGTCATATTGGATTAAGGATCCACCCTGCTCTAGATGATCTCAACTAATCACATCTATAAAGACCCTATTTCCAAATAAGGTCACCTTCTGAGGTATAGGAGGTTAGGACTTCAACATATATTTTGGGGGGACTCACAATTCAAACCATAACAGGAAGGTAGAGCAAATGAGTGTGCAAGAAAGTATGCTTTGTTTGCAGACTAAATTCGTAGGTATATTCTTTTGTGATGAGATACGATATTTAGTCCATTTGCCTTGAAACATTCAGTTCCGTTATTCTACTTTTCCTTTTATTCCATGTGTATATCGAGAGATTTTACTTTTACATCTACCCTTAAAAATACTATAAAAAATTGCAAGAAAATCGCAAATACCATACTATAAAAAATGCAATCATTAGTGGCAACTAATACTGGTCTCAGTGTCAGGGAGACATTAGGATGTAGTGAAAATTGTAGCGTATTTGAGTGTGCATACATATTTAAAGGAATCATTACTACTTGACTCCTGCAGATTTCTGCTAAAAATAAATGTGGGCCCACTGATGTTCCTTCCTGTAAGTGGAATATATAATCCAACTCTGGTGTACTAAGGCATGTTATGTATCTGTATCTTCTCTTTTTCCTTCAAAACCCTGCCAATTTTCTTGAGTGGGGTCTAAGGCCCAATTCCAGTACGTGTGAGAGGGTTTCCCCACACCACCAAGCCATTCTCTGACACCAGCCGGGCATCAATTCAACTCAATTCAGACACCATCTAGCCAGAGATAGTATCAGATTCCACAGTTTACTGGCTCAGTTCCATGGGATTGTCCTCCCCTTCCGACGCCAGTGGCGAATCCAGGTTGTTACCTGTACTTCTGACTGCCTGTAAGTCAGGCTCCCATGACCCCCTCCTGGGATGGGAAATTTTCCTGTATTAACTCCTTGTTACTACTTTCTCTTCTGTTTTGTTTCTGGAATGTATATTGGTTGAATGGAATCCCCTGGACTGACTCTCTGAATTTCTTATTGTTTCTTTCCTGTTGTCCATCTCTACATCTTTTTGTTCTGCTTTCACAGAGATTTCTTGGCTTTATTTTCTATCTCTCCTGTAGATTAAAAAAAAAAAAAATCAGCTGTCTTTTTGTGTCTCTTTAAAGTTTTCTTCTGCTCCTTTACTGAGTTTGGTTTTGGAGTTCTTTCTTTATTTTATATTTTTGTTTTGGTCTCTTGAATGTTGGAGGATTTCCTCAAATACTTGGTGCTCCTAGGCTGTCTTTTGATACTTCCAGTAAAGTACTAAGACGTTGTTTGGAAGCTCCACATGCAGGGGCAGGGCTGCCTGGCTGGTGGGTTTGCCGTGGGGTTATTGGGCACATTGGAGTTTTTCTTTGGAGTTCTAAAATATCAATATCTGTAGATCTTTCCTTTGGAATTCAGGTTTTCAGGGAAGACTCCTAGCCATAGGAGTCTGGCCGCTGGTGCTCTAGGGCTGGGCAGGAGAAGAGGAGGGCCTTGAGCTGCTCAGTAATTCTGTATGGAGTCTTTTAATGAATCATTCTACCTTTGCCCTCCACTGTATGAGGTGTCCTTGAGCCTAGTGAGCATTTGGGGGAATGCCGACCCACACAGACTGGGAAATAGGAACTTGAAGGTCTGCCTTTTCCTTAAAGAGGCTCCCCACCCATCCCAGTCTTTAGCTTTCAAGTGCACTCTGAATTCTGTGTTGCTTCTGATTTCTAAGACTTTGCAGCCTTTCAAAGGGCAGATTGCATGGCTTCTGGCTACCATTGCCCTCTGAAGGCACTGGAGCTTCAGCCTTTTCTGTGCTAAGTTAAGAATCAGATCCCACAGCAACAGATGCTTTGATGTTGAAAATCTCCCTTACACCTAAGTGATTAACAAGGCTTAGCTAATACCCATCTTATTTGCGTGTTAGTGGGTGTTCACGTTAATGGAATCTGACCAGTTTAATGTTAATGAATTACACTTTGTGGCTAGGTGGCTGCCTTTCCTCTTAAACACCAGAGTCTAACTTGCAGCTCTGCACATCATTAAGCAGATGCTTTGCCTCACCACTTGTCTTTCAGTTGCAGAAAATATCTGTTTCATTGCAAAATGAGATTGGTATGTTTGTCTAATTAACTGTGAGTATCGGGACAAATTCTTTCCCTCTCTTCTTTTATTCCATAATCCTATTCAAAACCAGATCCCAGAAGGAGAAACAGCATGTTCTCACCAGCTCAGCAAGTTTATTATGAGGCAATGCTTCTTCCATTCACGCTCTGCTGCATTAAGAGGCAAGACTCTTCGGTGGCTGAGGGCGTCCCATCAGCTCTCACCCCCCAACATGTACCCCTCAGGAATCCCCCTTTATCAGGATTCTGTCTGAGAGGTCTTTGAACATAATGTGTTAGGTAGTATGACCAACCATCCTAGGTTTTTTGGGACTGGGGGGTTTCTCAGGACACAGGCTCTTCACTAAAACCAGCTGATGGGAAGTGAGTCAGCAGAGCTGTCTCAGGCCAGGCGTCCTGTGAAACCCTGTAGGCTGAAGGCTTATCTGAGCTGTCCACACGGATGGAGAGACGCTGCTCAACAACTACAAAGACAAGCACAGGGAAGCCAAAGACCAAGCCGCTACTGTCCTGCTCATCATCTGACCTGGGGAGCTGGGTAGCCCTGGATTATTGGGTACCTAAATAAGGAGAGAGAGACAGAGACAGAGATTGATAAAGGGGTCATAAAAAACAGAAAGGATGATTGCTGTATTACTTAAGGTTCTCCAGAGGAATAGAACAAATAGTGAAGGAGGATCCCGTCATTGAACTGACTGACTCCACTTTGCCTTCAACCTGTAACTTTTTTGGGGGGTAAACATTAGCTTTTTAATATATCTCATTTATTTTTTAAAAGTAGGCTCCATGCCCAAAGTGGGGCTTGAACTCAGGACCCCGAGATCAAGAGTCACATGCTCCAGGGCACCGGGGTGGCTCAGTGGTTGAGCATCTGCCTTTGGCTCGGGTCGTGATCCCAGGGTCCTGGGATTGAGTCCCTCATCAGGCTCCCTGTAGGGAGCCTGCTTCTCCCTCTGCCTATGTCTCTGCCTCTCTCTGTGTCTCTCATGAATAAATAAAATAAAATCTTAAAAAAAAAAAAAAGAGGAGTCCCACGCTCTACCCACTGAGGCAGCCAGGCATCCCTAGTCAGTTCCTCTTAATGGCTATATTTTTCCCTCCAGTTTCTCTGTTAACTCAGGAAGGGGACACAGCTGGCAAAATACCCTACAATGGGCACCCAAACTACCGCCATAGGTAGTAACGACTGCCCTGATGTCAGCAAGATCCCATGTGATTGACCCCAAGACCATGATCAATCTGTCCTTTGTTGCTCAGTTGGACATACCCACCAATCTTTGTCCTGCATTTTCCTTAAATAAACTTAGAAGTATTCTCAGCAGTTCTTGGGACACTAGTCGGCTGTCTCCCTGGTGTTGCCTCATTGAAGTAAAATCCTTTCTTGTTTCACCACCGCTCATCTCTCTGTCTTTACATTTTGTTAGCAGTGAGAGGCGAAACCTGGTCTGTTTGGGACCTTCCTCGTCTGTTGATCTTGAACCCTGGGGCTCTGGTAAAAATAGGATCTATCTATACCTTATATCTATATCTAATCTTGCTCTTTTTCTGATGTTTGAGACTTTTTCTATATACTATTTAAAGTCCAGCTCCCCAACTCCATCTGAATCCTGACTAAACCATGGATATTCATATACTTAAATTCCTTTATATTCATTTAGTCCTTTCTCTTGTGTATCTTGAGTTTTGAGGTTTGCTCACTTTCCTCTACATTGAGTCTTTAGTCAGTACAGGGAATTTTAGCTTCCCCTAGAATCCCTGAGAAACACTCTCATTGATTTTTTTTTTTGTAAAAATCAACAGTATTTTAATTTTGTTACTTCATTTAACAGTGAATCCTACCCAGACTCACAGTTAAGAGCACCCTCTTCCCACTCAGGACCTCATTAATGCATCCTGTTTTAATCACAGGGTCTTTTTCAATATTTTTTTTCCAGGGCCCCTGGATTTAAAGTTAGCCTGTGGCTATCCTTTCATATTTTATTTCATTTTTATTTTTTAAGTAGGCTTTACACCCAACATGGAGCTTTGACTCATGACCCTGAAATCAAGAGTCTCATGATCTACTGACTGAGTCAGCCAGGTGCCCCTACTCTTTCATATTTTAAATTTTTACCTAAGTTAGTGTTTGTTACTCTGCAGTTTTCATTTTAGTATTTTCTCTTTTCTAGTGTGTGCTTATTCTTTAAGTATATTAATTTGAAAACTTGAGATTTGGATGTTATTTTATTGTTTAGATCCATATGATTGCCATTTGTAATTTTTCTTCTGTTTTTTTTTTGGGGGGGGGTTGTCTTTGCATATTCTCCCAGTTTAGTATCATCTAAACATTTCATCAGATGTGTTCTGTTTTCCTTTTATGTTATTAGTGTTCCATGTTTATGGATCCTTGAGAGGCACAAGCCAGAAGAATCCCAGGGGAAGACATAATGCATGTGCTCAGTAGGACTTCTTGAAAATGATTCCACATTAGCAGGGTAGTTTTAAGAAGAGTTACCAGCTCCTTGTGTGATATCACTCCCTTAGCCCTGTTGTCAAGGAAACATATCAAGACTTACTTATCATTTTTATGATTTTTGGCCAATTCTTAGTACATGTGTAACAAGTGTCAAAGTCTCCAACTTCAAGGGGCAACTTCCTCAATATCTTTGGAAAAGAAGGTACTTATCATGTATTTGTCAAGAAGTTGTCTACTTGGTAGCTGATTCTTTGCATTACAAGTTCTCTGCAGTGGGCCCCACTCTGCTGTTGGTTGCTGCCCAGATTTCTTGGACTACATCCTGCTCAATGCAGTGCTGCCACCACTTTACTCTCATACCTACTAGACTATAAACTCTGTGAGGGCAGGACTGACTTCCTATTTTCTGATCATCAAATTCTAGACACTTAGCATGATGTCTGTCCACAGTAGTTTGTAAAAGATATACTTCGGATGGATGAGTTTGTTAATTGTCTGCTATTTATAAAGCAAAATGATGCTAAGTGCTGGAGATCCAATGGCGATTAGGAAGTCCCTGCTTCTTATAGGCTATAGCATCACAAAGAAGATAAACTATTAAATAGGCACTTAGAATGGAATATGATAAGTGATGTGCCAGGTTGGTGAGGCTGATGGAGAATGAGGTAAGGGAAGACACTGGTGAGGGTTGAAGTAAGGATCTAAGTAGTGGGATAGGGGAACACCTTAAGATAGAGCATGGTGATAGGGAAGAGAGGGGTGTATTGTCTGGAGGAAGCACTGAGTGAAAGAATTGGGAAAATTGAAACTGTGCTCAGAGAGTAGGGTGTTTGGCTCATTTTTTTTTTTAAAAGGTACAGACATACCAAGTAAAATCTAAGTTCATGATGTGCTCTGTCAAGGATGACCCAATGGAGAAAATCACTATCTAGGAGTAGGTCAAAGAACTGAGAGGTCAGAGGCTGGGATGACTCATCGACATGCTGATAATATTTAGAATAATCAGAATCTACATTAAAAATTCAACCAAAGATCTCAAACTCTTCTTTCTCTAGGACACAGATCACCTCTTTCGAGTGGGGTTGATGTTCTAGGTGTACCCATGTGGCTTTGTCATGTCTCAGCACCCATCACAATGATTGGTCATTGCCCTTTTACATGTCATTTGAAATCAAGAACTACATTGCATCTCTGGCTATAGCAGAGGGCAATATACATAGAACGGCTTCATAAATAGTTTTCAATGAAAACATGAGTGAAGAATTCAGTTATTGCAAGTTGGCCTGCTTTCAGGTTTATCTTGATGAAGGGAGTCTACATCACTAGAATCTTTTTTTCTCTCCTCTATTTCTGGCCTCTACTTCCTTTGTTTTGGCCCTATTCTTAGACGTCTTTCTCTTTGTGTTAGAGAAATGGAACCAGATCCCATATTGCTCAGTCCACTGTCTCCACAATTGGGCACATGCATTCTACAACATGCAAAATGTTATCAAAGCATATGGACTGAGAGGAGGGAAGGCATAGTTACTTGGAGGAAAATCAAGGCATATACAGATATAGATATATCTCAAAAGAAGAGCAAATGGAAGCTGGGCAGCAGGAACAATAGATAGACAATAATAACAACAGTTGTTTTTCTTATGTTTTCTTATGACACCAATAACTTCAAGAAGCAAAGAAGTTGAATCTTGTTTTCTCTTCAGGGCACAGAGTCCTCACCTAGATGTTTCTGAGTGAAGGTCATCTGCCCATGTTCCTGATGAGATACTCACTTTGGCTTCTTGAAATCTCAGGGCAGCTAAACTGTAGAGTTCGGAGGTTGCTGGCTATGGTTCACACTTCACACCTTCCAGGAGCCCTTTTGAGCCATATAGACAGTAGCACTGTGGCTACCATAGACAGATTCCTTTTGGGGAATCCTTTTGAGATTTACTGATGGAGAGTTGACAGTGACTTCCAATTGAAGTTAGAGCCACAAGGCTTCCAGTAAATAACCTCACTGCTGAAAACAACTCCTGTCTTGGAGGAGAAATAAAGATAAAGGCATAAGGAGATGGGAAGGACTGTGTGTGTGAGAGTTAAACTGAGAACCACTGGAAGCAATAGGTGAAGATGAAGGTCTACGATAGATTTCAAGATGGCAGGAAAAAGAGAAGCATTGATGGTCAGTGTTACATCTTGGAAGCCAGAGGCTAAATCTTTTCATGGCATTTAGCCACACAGTGTGATCTAATAATCAGAATTTTTTACAAAATAAAAGAAGCCTTAGTAGCAGAAAAAGTAACCAAATCCATTTTAGAAGAACTTAAGCAAATCTTGGGATGGGAAAAATACAGAGTGATAGACAAGTTACTATATGGAACGGACATGAGAACATTATCTTAATCTCCTGGCCAGGAGCGTCCCAGGCTTTGGGCCATTTTAATTCCCTTCCAATTTACAAATTACTTTAACATTTCTAAGGGACACAGATGTGTCTTAAATTGATAAGTGGAGTGTCAAGCATCACTTCCAGTAACAGGAAAAGAATCCACAGTCTTTAATTTTTACGTCTAATTGACTTCAGTTGAGGTGTAGTCAAATGTATATTATTTCTTAATTTGACACCTTCCATTTAAGAGGTCTTATTTTATACGTATCAGAGTCACAGGTGTGAAATTAGTCACTGGGAAGACTAACTGTTCCAGATTCTTTTGACCTTATGGCTGGAAGGAATTTAATTGTAACCTCATAAAAAGAAAGGAATTCTGGCCACTGGGGAAGATGATTACATGGTCATTGACAATGTGAACTTGAATGGCTACATTAGCTCTTTAATTATAATGAATCAAGAAGAAACGTTCAAGGTTGGAAAGGAGGCACTTGATAGGGGATAATGACAGGTACTTATGCAAATGGTATCAACACTGACAGAATGAAGAGGCTGGAGCCAGAAGGGAGATGTGCAACACCTACCAAAGATTCAGCATCTGTCACTTAAACTACTGTGTAAAGTGACACGTTTCTATTCACTGAATCTCAAGGTGGAGATTTTTGTTGTTAGTTAGTACTTCTGTTGTCTTCTCCCTCCTGAATTTTTCTGTGTCACTTCAGTGTGAAAATCCCTAAATGTGAATGGCGGGAGAAGGACAAAAAATAACTGAGACCAACACATCAAAACTCCCAGGAACCAAATGTTCTTTATATAGGTTGTGGTTCGTTAAAAAAAAAAGAAAAATCATTTTTGTTTGTTTTTTAATTCTCAGCTTGGGCTTCAACATCTATCATCTCAAAGCACCCAGGGCAAGTTCTTAATGCATAGAACATACTTATTAAGATTTGATGAATACATTAATGGTTGAATGAATGGATGATTATGGGGACATGAATGTTGTAAAGGAGAAATGAGAAAACCTGAAAACGGAACTGAGGGAAACAGCTTCAATGTTAGATCTCAATTGTGAAACTGAACCAAGGAAACCTCATTTAAAATGGAGTCGGAAGGCCAAAAGGGGAAGCTCTCACAGAAATACCATCGGTGGGAACTCTCTGCAGATCCCAATAGGAAGAAGCCTACTCTACTACCCTAGCAGGAGGAAGGAAGGTTTTCTCCTTGCTCAGCAACAGCCCAGCCAATGAGAGACTGTCATAAAGCAGCCAATGAAAAGACACTACATTTCCAACTCCCAGCCTACACCGAGTTACTTTGTGTTCATTACAGCCCTTCTCACCTGGCCCCTTTCCTCTATAAAAGTGGCTTCTTCTCCTTTGTTCTTTGGGCTTGCCTGTGGTGCACCATAGCTTGCTTGTCCTGAATCACAATTCCTCTGCTATTCGGGAATTAACTCATTTTGTTGTTAAAATAACTGGCTGTTTTATTTTCAAGGTTGACACAACTTATATAACTTTTACAACACTGAAAATAGATGTATTTCTTGGAATTGTTTTAAGAAACTGTTGAGAACACTTATGAGATAATCATTTTTAGTCATAGATTACTTAATTAAGGTAAGGACATATAAACAGCTTGTACCACCCACAGGCAAAGTACTGTTGTTTGTCAGGGAAGTGAAACTGATTTCTGCTTATAGAAAGCCAGGCAGCCCCATTGGAGCTTTTTCTTCTCAACAACAAGCACAACAACAACAGAAAGTCCCTACAGAAAATGTTTTTTAGGACACAGAATCATCATCTTGGAGGATATCTTTATGGGGAGAGAATGGTTATTACTTAGTCCTACTATTTCCTTCCTTGTGGATAGAACTTCTATTACAATAATCCTCCTCTTCTTCCCTTTTTACTTCTCTTCAGGAAAAGAGACTTCGATATGTCACCCTGGGAGAAGAAACTGAACCTCACCCTCTTTTTTAGAGCCACCCTGACCCTGCTCACAAGAAGCCTACATTATTTGTTCCTCTAGGTCAGTGGTTCTCAAAGTATGTTCCTGAACCAAATGCATCAGGATTCTCCAGAGACTTGTGAGAATGTATTATCTAAATGAGCCAAAGATGGCCTCGGAATATTGGCCCTATGTGTTTTCTTCACAGCAGTATGTGACCAGTTAGCTCAACATCCCACTGGCATTACACTTATTTTTTTTTTTACACATTCAGTTGTTTTAAGCAGAGCCCTAATAAATTAGCAGATTTTTAGCCATATAGATCCTGCCCTCTGTGTGCCCCATGAAATTGCATTCAACATCTGCTAACCATAGATAAATTAAAATAAACACTGGAGCTATAAAAAAAAAACACCCCAAGATGCTGCTACCCTTCAGAACTCTGTGACCCAGATACTCCCCTTGGGCAGCTGAACAACATCACCTTGACACATGATCCCCTCACTGTGTAGCGGTCTCTGAATTGTCTCACGCTGTGAGAGACCTTTCCCACATGTGAACATGTCAAAATGTCACCTATATAAAGCTTACTGTATGTTATTGCAATGGTCACATCTATTATGTCTGTTCCCTAAGCAACTCCCAAATTCCTGGAACTCATCGAACAGAAGGCAGGTACTTAACCAACTGAGCCACCTAGGTGCCCCCAGCCTCTTGGTTCTTAAGTTCCATTTTCCTGAAGGCACCAGTTTGAGACTCTCCATTTCATATCCTCTGGTTCCATTTTTTAAATTTATTTATTTATTTATTTATTTATTTATTTATTTATTTATTTATCTATCTATCTAAAAAATTATTTATGAGAGACACACACACACAGAGAGAGAGAGAGAGAGAGAGAGGCAGAGACACGGGCAGAGGGAGAAGCAGGCTCCATGCAGGGAGCCTGATGTGGGACTTGATCCCAAGACTCCAGGATCATGCCCTGGGCCAAAGGCAAGTGCTCAACCACTGAGCCACCCAGGCTTCCCTCCTCTGGTTCCATTTTAGATTGAAATCTTTTCAAACAAACATGGTGTGAATCAATAATCAAAGGTGATATTTTGCTTGCTTGTTTGCTCATGCCCCTGTTGCATTTGATTGTCAACTTGGATGGGGAAAAGCAATGTTATTGACCTTCTCAAAACCCAATTAAAAAATTGTAAATTATGGTAATCCCTCTCATGTTTTTCTAATTAATTGCCTACTATACCTCTCTGTCAGGAGGTCCCCCAGCACCTCAAAATTAAACCCCTAGTATATCCTACTAAACCTGTTTTTGTTTTATTTCCTTCTTATAGCCGATAGCACCACCATCCATTCACCTGCTCAAGTCAGGAATCTGGGAGTCTCTTTTAATGCCTGCCTTCTTCATCCCCCAAGACCTGGTAATCATCAAATCCTGCTCACTTTACCTCCCAGATAGCTCTCAAACTGCCCCACCTCCTTTCTTTACACCACAGTGCCTTTGTCTCAACAGCATTGATGTTACAATTGCCAACTCCCTACTTTTTCTGTGGAATAGTTTAGAGGTGGGACAGAGGGGAGGCCAAGGAGGCCAGCCAGAGGTTGTAGTGTCAATCCTATTGAAAGAAAAAAGTGGTGGTGGTGGTGAAAAAGAGAACTAATCTGAGTGTCTTTTCTAAAGCATTCTCTTTCTTAGACCCCACCACCCCCCAGCCTGCCTCAGTAACTCCCCTTTGTCCTTAAAGTCCCAATTCCAAGTATGCATACAAGGCCTTCATAACCCGGTATGGTGTATATCTCCAGTTTACTCACTTGCACACTATACTCAGCCACTCTGAACTTCCTTCAGACTCATGATTGATTATTTCTATTCACCACTGAACCCATTTTATACATTTTCCCCTCCATCTGAAATACCTTTTGCTTCATCCTATTCACTTGTGAAGCTTTTATATGTTCTTTGGGGCTTGGTTTATACATTCTCTTTCTGGGAGGTCTTTCCTGACTTCCAAATTTGGGGCAGAAGATTTTCTATGGCTTTCTTCAGCACCCTATGGCTAATGAATCCTAGCATGTACCAATATTGAGATGATGGTTTATTTGAGTCTCTCTTCCATTAAATTGCATAACACCTGAGGCAGGGACCATGTCCTCCTAACTGTTGTGTGCCCACCCCTGTCCCGCATTCAGCACTTGATACAATTTGTTGAATGAATGTTTTGTATTTATCAATTATATCTTTTTATTTTTTATTTTTTTTTATTATTTATTTATGATAGTCATACAGAGAGAGAGAGAGAGGCAGAGACACAGGCGGAGGGAGAAGCAGGCTCCATGCTCCGGGAGCCCGACGTGGGATTCGATCCCGGGTCTCCAGGATCGCGCCCTGGGCCAAAGGCAGGCGCCAAACCGCTGCGCCACCCAGGGATCCCTTATCAATTATATCTTTTACTTACACTCTCAGCAGAGGATTTTCTCCTTTGATTGATGGCTCATTATTTCCTTTTACATCGTCTGTCCTCCCTTTCTCCCTCTTGCCCCTGTAACTCCACCACAGTCCTACTTCTTTTCTTCATCCTTTCTGGTATATTGAGTCCCTGCTGTATTCTAGTAAGTGCTCTTATAAATTCTTTCTACCATTTCTTCACAGCTTCTGCACAGAGTTCTCATTTTGCTACTTTTCTATTTTTACTAAGAATGTAGCTGATTTTCAGGATCGCTCTTACCTGTATCTGCTCCTGTACTAAGTATAGCAGAAAACAAGGCTTTGTGTGGAATCAGAGATGTGCTGCATTTGAGCCATGCTGATGCACATGTCTTGCTTTATTTTCTTCCTTAAATATTTAGACATATCTGAGTGAGCAGGTCTCCTAAGCACCTTCTAGAGGACCAAACTTGTGAGGAAAGGGATACCAAGGCTATCTGCAGAACTTCACAGTATGTGAGCAGATGTCAATGTGGTTGTCTCCAACATCACAAATTATGGAGACTTAGGTGACAGTGTGGTGCTGATCAAGGGACTCTGAAAAGACTAATCTCTGTTTTATAGCATTTGCCACTTTGTGTGGTATAAATACTTCTACCATGGTTGATTTCAAGCCACCTATACGGCATCATTGAACACGGAGTTGGGAAGTGATCAGTAGAATCGGCTCTCGCTGACTGGTACAAGCTGATCCAGCGCATCATTATTGTGTCAGGGGGCACAGGTTTCCAGGAGGGAGGTGCTGGGCACTATTATTAGTTTGACTAGCACCTTGCTCTCTTTTCTGAAACTTACCCTGCCCCTGGCAGAGCTGTCAGCTGGATGATCCTGATGAGATTGGAGGTGCTCAACTCAAGTTGGGCCAACCAAAGTACTTTCTAATAAACTTAGATTTGGAATTTGGCTGGTTTCAAGGACTGAGATGTAGCTCAGGAATTACAGAGTCCATTTTCTTTCCACAGACTTAGAATAGAAAAACCCATCTGCAGCAAGAGAGAAACAGCAACAGGATATACAAAGAAGGGGATGACTGGGTTTCTAGAGGTCTTTAGCAGCAAAGATGAGGAATACGTCTGTGTATGGATATGAGAGACCACCTGACCCTACCTTACCTTTGCTTAAGTTAGCACCATGTAATTTGATGATAAAGATGTTAATAGTACAAAGGATCTGATTAAAAAAACAAATATCATGCTTTGTTTTTCTGTGTTCATCCTCCCAACTATTTGTTCAGAAATTAACATCTAGGGACACCTGGGTGGCTCAGCGGTTGAGCATCTGCCTTCGGCTCAGGGTGTGATCCCAGGATCCTCTTTCTATGTCTCTGCCTCTCTCTCTCTCTTTGTGTCTCTCTCATGAATAAATAAATAAAATCTTTAAAAAAAGAAATTAACATCTAAAAATCACAGACTTTTGATTATAGGTTTTTTTTTTTGAAATTGAAATATTTATTTTTAAATCCTCCAAAACACTGGAGTGATTCAGCTAAAAATGGTTTACAGGACTAACAACTCCAATAATGAATAAGCAGTACAGTTCCTACTCATGATACAGTTGTGTTGTAAAGTCTCAAATAATAAAAAAAATAAAGTTTCAAATAATCAGTTTATCAACTTGTTGCTTTTACTTCTACAAAATTCATTTAATCCATGATATGAATTGCAAATTATTTCCAGATCTCTATAGATTATAAGCTGTAATTGAGTTTTAGTTACATAGCAGGTGAATATTTTAACTGAACCATTACTTCAAAATACAATGTGTTACAAGTAATTATTATAGTACAGACACCAAAGAAAAGAAATTTCTTGGCATATGATATAACCACAACTTATTCTAGTGTCCATATTATTATAGAAAAAGAAGAGGTAATGGCCCTTTCACTAAAAACTGTATTCTTTACTTGACAGACATCTTTCTTCTTATATTTGGCAATTATTCAGATTTTTATTTTATTTTATTTATTTTTTAATATTTTATTTATTTATTCATGAGAGACACACAGAGAGAGGCAGAGACACAGGCAGAGGGAGAAGCAGGCTCCATGCAGGGAACCCGACGCGGGACTCGATCCCAGGTCTCCAGGATCAGGCCCTGGGCTGAAGGCGGCGCTAAACCACTGAGACACCCAGGGATCCCCTTTTCAGATTTTTAAAAATTACTTTTGTGCAAAAACAAAACTGTGCAGATCAAACCATAAAACATTAACTATCAAAACAATTAATATCAATAATTCTACACCTACTGAAATGTAGCCCTGGTTTGGGACTTAGGCAGGCATAGTATTTATACTGGGCTTAAAAGAAAAGGGGTATTATCCATGTAACAGTGCCGTAATTATAAATGAGAATTAACTGAACAGTCTAACTTAACTTTGTATGGGCAGAGATCAGCCTACTATGGTTATTTTCATAAATAAAAAATGCTTATTTAAATTTCCTTTCAAAAATGAGCACATGATACTTTGTACTGAATGATTATAAAAAACAAAAATGTACAGTTTACAGGACATTTTACTACCATGACAAAACTATGCTGGTGTAATACCTGTCGATCAGGTATTTAATCACATGTTAATCAGCTTTTCTTAAGCTCCCCAAATCCAAGCATATTATAGGCGATATGAGTTGGAGATTTAAAAAACGAAGCCTGACTAATTCCTCTAGTATTGTCAAAACCCCATCCATAGCTAATTAGTATTGCTTTACATTTCCAACCATGTCAAATAGGGTTAATTGCCTCTTCTGAAAGGGAAGGTAACTACTGCACACCAAGAGGTACCTCTGTTGCTTCTAAATATTTCACACTTGTGCCTCAAATGTGATCATCACTGAGCTGCCTGGAAAATCATCCCACCTTGGTAGCAGAATCAATACTTCTCCAGGTTTCATTTCCAAGAGCTTATTAAAAACCTCTGTCTTAAGAAGGTACGACTTGTTTCCACCTCGCCACCGATAGCCATTTTTAGAATGTGTTTTGCAGCTTGATGATTTACAAAAGTTGAATATTTAGGATGACTCTGAACGACCTGTATGTTTCATGAGAGTTCATTCAACTAAAGATCAAAGCATGAAAGTAGTCATCCCAGTAACTTAAGAAGGATACCTAAAAGCAAAACTGTATCTCATCATTTAGTACAATACAGGTGAAACTATAGTATGGAAAGTTATTCCATAAAATAATCCCTTTAAAGTACAAAATGATAGGCAGCCCGGGTGACTCAGCGGTTAGATGCTGCTGCCTTCAGCCCAGGGCGCGATCTGGAGACCCGGGATCGAGCCCCAAGTGGGGCTCCCTGCACGGAGCCTGCTTCTCCTTCTGCCTATGTCTCTGCCTCTCTCTTTCTGTGTGTCTCATGAACAAATAAATAAAATATTTTTTTTAAAAAAGTACAAAATGATAAACACCATCACAAAATAGTTGAATAGCTTCTTCCAAATCTTCAATGCTGCAAAGATCAAAAGGCACATGGAGTTCATGAGTTAAGCATTGTTAAGCCTGAAGTAACTTTGGTGGGTTTCCCTGGTTCCGTATGGAATAGAAGCCAATAATAAGTTCCTTCGGGGGTTTCATCGGGTGGACACTTGCAAAATTTTTCAATTAATTTCCTCACCATTTTATCTGTGATGCCAGGCCAAGCAGCTTCTGTCCCAGCAATACTTTTTCTCGAGTTCTTCAATTGCCTGATTCCTGCTAGCGTTATTCTCATCCTGCTGTTTAAGTTCAGCAAATGCAGGTGTGATTATCATAGACAAACAGCTCAGGGTTTGCACATGATCTTGCTCTGCCCCTTTCTGGGGTTTCCCTTGGATTGGGCTTTCTTTCATACGGTGGTAAAGCTCCATTCGGGATCAGTGTTGTTTTCTCTGCTGGTGGATTCCGAATTAGAGCCCTCAGAATCAATTTCATCATCCCTGTGCCCTTCTGCTTTCCAGCTCTTAAATCAATCTATCAGTTCCATCAGATAAGAAGTCTTCTTTGGATTTTTTTTTTTTTTACAATGAATTTGTTTTTCAGAAATTCTTTAGCTGTAGGACGAAATGATGGATCTTTGTTGATGCTTGCATCAATAAACCCCTTAAAGGACTTAGTGAAGTCTCCAACAAGAGTTGGAGGATTGTTTTCTTGGATTAAGATAACAGAACTCTCACTGGATCCATACCAGAGTTAGGTGGTCCTCCCTTGGCTAGTTCAATAATAATTCCCAATGACCAAATGTTAGGTTTTTAAAAAATATTCATTTTATTTATTTATTCATGAGAGACAGAGGCAGAGACACAGGCAGAGGGAGAAGCAGGCTCCATGCAGAGAGCCCAACGTGGGACTCGATCCCAGGTCTCCAGGATCATGCCCTGGGCTGAAGGCAGGTGCTAAACCTCTGAGCCACCTGGGCTGCCCCCAAATGTCAGTTTTTGAGTCATGAGCCCCCTGTTGAATAACCTCAGGAGCCATCCAAGATGGTGTTCCCACAAAACTAGTTCTTTTAATTTGTATCAGCTGGCCAGTAAATCCGAAGTCGGCAAGTTTAACATCTCCTTGTTCTGACAGCAAGACGTTGGCAGCCTTTACGTCTCGGTGGATTTTCTTTCCTGAATGCAGACAGCCAGGCTTTTTAAGATTTAGCACGGGAGCGATCTGGAGCTCATCAAATGGACCAGCTGGAAGAAGACCCAGTGCTGACCCACCACCACCCAGGTATTCCATTGTTATCTGTAATTTTGAACCCTTTAAATATGATCCATAGTTTTTTTTTTTTTGTTTTTTGTTTTTGTTTTTGTTTTTTTTACATAAGAGCTGTCACACCAGCTCAGAATGGTTATTTCTTGCCAAAAGTCTTCAGTTCCATCCTCAGCCTCCTCAAGGTCTGTGATGTTAATAGCAACCACTTGCTGGGTACAGTTATCAATTCCTGGGAAAACCCCTCCAAGGGAGCCTTTCCTGATGTGCTCTAAGGTTGCAAATCGTGCTTTCTGGATGGGCCATGTCATTCTGTATCCTGGGAACTTGGAGAGCTGCCCGTGAAGGCAGGTGAAGGCAGGTGAAGGCAGGTGCAGGCGACGGCTGCCCCACATGGCTGCTGTGGACTCAGTCCCTGGGACTGGGTGGTGGTGCCCTGGGACTCAGTCTACCCTCTGGAGGGTGCAGCGCTCTTGCCACCGCTCTTTGCCCTGCAGACAGGCCCTGTGTGTGGCAGTGGCCAGGAACTGGGCCCCGATGATGCCACTCCTCTGTGCCTCCTGGCTGTATTATTACAGATTTAAAGGAAGGAATGGTTCTTATAACAGAGATGCTCCCTCTGGCCATACCAGCTTCCAGTAGGCTAGCGGTTTTCCAAGCACTTTTCTGGAACCCTAGCACCACCTGGACTGCATCAGCAACTGAAGGGCAAGCACAGCGGGCGGAGGGCCGGGCTCCCATCCTAACATCAATCGGAGCAGCTCTGGGCTTACTGCTGCAAATGTTTTTTTGTTCTATTTATAATTTTATTAAACAAATGTTTGCCCTGTTGAGGCCTTAGATAAAATTGTGGAGAGATCAGATGGCCTTCCGTGTTCTTCCTTAGTGCTCCCCTCCTGCTCCTTCTCTCCCCCCTGACATTTCTGTCCTCACACTCACTTTATTTGACCTGTTCACCACTGCAGCTCTTGGGAAAGGGACAGATAACCTAGAAGTCAGGAGTAGCTAAGGTCGAAGCATTACATTGCTAAGACTGCCTGCATCCAATGGAGGACAACAACCGAAGACCACAAATGCGGCTCTAAAAATAAGAATTTCAACCATCATCCAAGAGGTGGTACAGTTTTGGTAGACGTGGGCGAGTGACATGAGGTGGGGATAATTTTCTGGAATTTTTGGAATTTACCACGTGAGTAATTAACTGCTTTGGAGAGTCATGAGATCTGTTCTGAAGTCAAGGGCATGATTTCCCATCCTTACCTGGGAACTGAGTCTGAGGTGAGCTAGCTCCAGTTTCTGTGCTGGTTTCATTCAAAGTTACTTTTGTTGCCAGTACTAACATTTGCTCTTTTTAAAATTTCAATTTTCAATAGAAAATATGGAGAACTGTTCTGCTGGTGGTGGTATGTCTCTGACTTTCTTTGAGACCACAGTCCTTAATGATGTTTACCTAGTACTTGTCTTTCTCAGCTCAAGATTTGAGAATGTTTTAAAAAAGATTTTATTTGAGAGAGAACATGAGCATGAACAGTGGGGGGGGGGGGTTAGTGCAGAGGGAGAGGGAGAAGCAGACTCCCCCTGCTGAGCAGGGAGCTTGATGTGGCCTCGATCCCAGGACTCTAGGATCAGGACCTGGGCACCCTGAGAATGTTTTTCAATAAAATTTGCAGGTCTCTAGGTGGTGGTGGCTTATCAAACTTACAGCATTAGTAAGATAATCAACAGGAAGGTGGGCATGTGAATTAAAAAAAAAAAGAAAAAAGAAAACAGAAGACTCCCCTGAACATAATCATTTGTATAGATTCATAAGGAACCATGCTCAATGTAGGAGTCAGAGGTGTAGAGCACACATTGGCCGAGAAGTTCTAATAAGCCTTAGGCTTCAAATGAAATAAAATGCATTCCTCAGAAACCTCCAGGAGAGGAGACAGTGTGACATTTCCCACACACGTATAAAATCTGGAAATTACCTTCATTCCCGTGGGCTTTCTTTCTGGCCTTAGAAATGTAATCACATGTGCTGGGTTTTGTACTGAGCACATCGACTTTGAATGTATTCACTCTAGCCCCTAGATTTTATTGTATATAACTCAATTAACGAAGTATTGAACAGATTTTCAGCTAGTACATTAAAAGCAATTGCTATTTGAATGCTTGAGAGTTTTAGGGAGACTTAGAAAAGGTGATTGCATTGCTTAACAAATATGTAATGTAAAGTATCTTGCACTCTTTTCTTGTTTTGTCTTGTTTCTTGTTTTTGGCTTGCCACGCAATCATTTAGCTCTGACATCTTGCTATAGGTTTTGTTTGTAGGTGTTCTGACTCAATTGAACAATTACATATGACTTTAATTTTAATACAAATTTCTCTCTAATGAAGATATCTTGTTTGCCTATCTTAAATTTATAGCCTAAATTTTATTCAATTAATAATCATTATTTCCTTTTTCTCACTTTTTCCTTAGGTACGTTTTTCTTTCAGATTTTCTTTTATAGTCATTTTAATGTCACTGATTTACTAGAGTGGGCTGCTATCTGGTGCTATGATTTGATCTTTTCTTACAAAGGTTTTTTGCAGCAATGGGACTTCCTGTCATTGCTTTGTTTTTCTCATTCCCCCTTTCCCTGCCTCTGAGTGCAATTTGATTGTACATGGACAACTATATTTTTTAGAACTTGACACCTCCTTTCATAAGATTTTGGAAGGTTATAATTGCCTACGGTATAAACTGTTTGCTATGGTCAGAGCTTTTTTTTTTTAACAAGTTCAACAAACAAGGACATTGACCAAACATTTGCTACCTTCCTTCTTGCACCTCTGGGATGAAAATTGCTACCCAGATAAGCTGGAATGGAACATTCACCAAGTATCTACTAAGTATACGCTTAGTTCTTTAGCCAGGATAAGAAACAGAGATGCCATTTCTGTTACTCTTTATAACAAACCTGTATTTAAAGTAGTAATATCCTCAAGTCACCCACAAGACAGCTTAAGTATATATCAAGTGAATCACACTGATTTTATGGGACGGGGCATTTCCTATATGTTTCTGCATACATTTTTAAGACTTCCATAGGGAGATGTGAGCTCTAAGCAGTATCAAACAGCATTTCCAATATCCTGATGTCCTTGCTGCTGCACTATTTCTGAGATTCCATCTAAATATTGATGTTATCCTTGATTTGTTCTTTTCTCCTTGTGAAAAGGGGCTGGAGAAAATCCAATTGAGAGGAATATAGATAGCTGTCACTTCTTAATATTTTCACAACTGATTTTTCAAATATGAGAGATTTCTAGAACTCAATATTGAGGATCCACTGGCTTGGAGGAAGGTCAACCATTTATTCATTTAATAAATATTTAGAGAGAACTGACTGTGTTTGTGAAGTTATTTGATCATTTGCTACTTCTAACTCTCTGCTGGTCATCTAAAGAGATTGGATCCCAACTGGAAAAGCCAAGAGACCAGCAAATCTTTCTGAAATGAAAAGGGACATAGAAAGTTGAGGGCATGGATGGTAGTATGGAGGCTGGAAGGGTGCATGAGGGGAAATGATCTAGAGCCAAGATCTGCTGGCTGGGAATTGCTAGGGACTTTTGAAGGGAGATATGTATTTATTCTTTATGGAAACCTATAAGGTATTATTAGCCTCCTTTTATAAGCCAAGAAAATTGAAGCCGCCCACGGCATACAGTTATATCCATGTAAAGCACTGTTCCAGAATAGCAGGATGCATGTTTGTATGTTGGTGGTGGGGGACACACAGGTGAGCATCAAAAAGAGATGTCCTTTTCCAAACCATAATAAGATATGTGGATTGATAATGTTTTATTGTATGAACTACAACATAAAACCCTTTTTATGTGGTTGGCCACAAAATCAGTAGTGAGATATTTTATTGTTTTGAATGAGAAAAGTTCTTCTGTGTTATGTTTGAATATATCTCTTGCTAATGATAAGTTGAGGCTATTTTGGATCAGGGTCAAAGTTACAAGTCTTGCTTTAGGGTGGTACTGGACAAGAAATGAGCTTTGAAAAGTAAAATGTTAGCAAGGGCTTGAACTCTGGTCTACCGACCCTGAAGCTGATATTCTTAATGATTGGCTCTTGCTCAGAGTGCATCAGTAGAGTTACCCACAGGTTTCTCATCAGAAGCATCCCAATTACCATGTCATCCCCAAGGATGTCATGGCCCTACATGAGGGGTTCTATTGCTAATAGGAGCAATGGTGAGAGGGGTGTACTACCATCTGCTTTAAACCATCGGTTAACCAGAAAAAGTTTCTTTGTAGTATTCATCAGAAATTCAACCGTAATTTGTAGGTGCTTTCTTTTCTTGATGAGATGTCCTATCTATCAACAAATCAATCTGTGAAGAGTCAGTGATTGAGAAAGGAGTGACTTTAGACAGCTTTGTTAGGATAATGAGACACCTTTTTTTTTTTTTAAAGAAATGAAATATGTGGTGAAATACAATCTGCCCAAATACACGCACAGCTGCTTGTTTCAAAATTGTAGTTAAAAAGCCCTCACTTATTTGGAGCGATGAGTTCCCTGCTTCTCAGTGTGTGATCCTTCCACTGGCAGCCTTGCTATCCCTGGTGGCTTGTTGGAAATACAGGATCTCAGGCCCACCCAGACCTTCTGTTACAATCTGCTTTGTAACCAGGTTTACGAATGGGTGATTCGTAAGTACATGACGGGTACAGAAGCTCTGCTGTAAGGCAAATTTAGGTTCTCGGGTGGATTAAAAATATCAAGAATCGTCTTTGCCCTGCCTGAGCTTGCTTGTAATGGCAACGAGCTGAAAGCACAGGAGCTGGTAATTAACAACAGGCGGCAAGGTTCAGTGCTAAGCCGGTGGTACCAACAGAAAAGGCTCTAAGTGTTCAGAGGAAAGAGCAATCACAGCCAATTAGGTCCACCAGGGGAATTTCAAGCTTACTGCTTTCTGGCATTTCAAGTTCTCTCAATGTCCTGTGCCTGCCATTGACGCCTGCAGCCCTAGGGGGCAGTGTCGTATAGTAAAAATCAGGATGGGTCTCCTCCCTGGTGTTCCTCTCAGCAGCCCCTGTGACCTTAAGAAATCACTTAATAATCCCACTGAACCTCAGTTTCTTCAGTGGAGGACTAAAAGAAAATAATACCTTCCCCAGAGGGCTTTTGTAAGGATTCAGAGCAAAAGAAATAGAATGTCCAACACATACTAGGTACTCCATGTCTCTGCTTGGCACCTCACCTTGTCTAATTCATACTTAGCAAATTCCTACTTCTGATGAAGAGAAAACTATACTGCTTTTAGATGCTCAGAGTGTTAACATGTGATACTGAAGCAAATCAATCTGAAAGAAGTTGTCAGCAGTGGCTAGTTTGACAGACAGCTAGGTTTCCCAGAGGGCATTGCTGGCAAGCAGTTTCTGCAACTGCCAGTGCTGGCTCACCGAGGCTGTAGGAATTCAGAAGACGCCTTCAGCTTCCTGCTGACTCTCTTCCCTTCCACAGCAGTGATAAGCTCAAGAGCATGGCTCTGTTGTAGCCATGAGAATGCCCACAGGCTCGGGTCCAAAGCAGTGCTTCGCAAGCTTTGGCTGTACATCAGAATCTCCTAGGGATCTGCAAAAACTACGGGTTCCCAGGGCCAACACGACAACAGCTATAAAGAATCTCTGGGGGTAGGATTTAAGAAAGTACCACCCCAGGTGATTTTAATGTGGAGCCAAGGTTGAGAACCACTATAAAGCACTCATTACAGGCTTGGTACTTAAATGCAAGTGAGAGACTTCCACCCCAAAGGCTGTGTCTCTTCTGTCAACACACTTGCAAGGATTTTACAGCTCCTAAGAAAGATTTCAGTTTTATCTGTTTTACAGTGTGACAGTTGAGAAAAAAAACAAAAACAAAACAAAACTGAAATAAAAGCTGAGTTTTATACATCCAGATGTTGGATTGTTTTTCCCCCCATTGCAAGTGGGATCTTTGGATCCTGTCTGGTTTCATTCTACATACTCTGTAACATTTGGAGTACTTGGTAATAAAGAGTTTATTTCCTTGAAATTTGCTTGCATCTTTCTATCTCTTTGTGATAGAGAAATCACTCTTCCCCCAGTCTTTATCAGATGAGAGATTGATTCATTTTCCCAATATTTGTATGTTTCCTAAACTTTTAACTGGCTATTTCCACTAAAATTCATCAGCAAAGACATTTAAGATTCTTCAAGTGTAATTTGAGCAGCTTAAGACACACTCTTTGAGAGGAAAAAATAAAACAAGACAAAATCAGAGAGGGAGACAAACCATAAGAGACTCTTAATCATAGGAAACAAACCGAAGGTGGCTGGAAGGGAGGAGCGGGTGGGGACAGGGTAACTAGGTGACCGACATTAAGGAGGGCAAGTGATGTAATGAGCACTGGGTGTTATATAAGACTGAGACATTACTGATCTCTACCTCTGAAACCAATAATACATTATATGTTAATTAATTAAATTTAAATTTGAAAAATCTCTATATTTGGGTATATAGATATTTTAAAGACATTAGTTACTTTTTAATTCATAATGTACACTATGCAACTCAAACTAGTTCTTGAGTGAGAAGATGACTATCTTAGCAACATATGGCTGCAGCAATATCTTGTCCTAAACTTTATAAAAGTACAGAAATTGAAATTTATTTGAAATTAGAAAAAATTTTTATCTGTCAAAAGCTACTTTCTTATGTTATTCTTCTTCATATTAAACAGTTCTCATTTTTAACTACAAAAAAAAAAAAGACACTCTTTGGTGTCCATGTGGCTCACAGCTCCTTCTAAAGCCTAAAGTTTCAGAAATAGTAAACATGTTCAAATTCATGTTTAGTGAATGGGAATAATACAAGTGAATTTCTCTCAGTGAGGATTAAATCTGTTAACATTTCCAAGCATCATGAGAAGTGCATGGTGCCTCGGAAGCTCTCAGTAAGCATTGGCTTATTTTATTATGCCAGGAATTAGGGTCTGGGTGTCACACATGTGTTTGGAAACAGGGCACAGATTAGTTGGCTGTGGTAGGGAGAGACTTCAAATCACCCACCTTCAAGAAGATTTGAGACATGAGAATAGACAAAATAATGACATGGTATTTATATGTATGTAGTTTTATATACATATAGAGATGACTGAAAGGGTTTGTGACATTCTGACACATTTGTGATAGTTCCATGGGTTTCTCCCGTGAGAGAAGCTGGGTGCCTTAGATGGGCATGGGCAGTGCTGTCAAATGCTATGAGTAATCAGGAGGTTTTTGGTTTTATTTCTTTTAACTTCTATCAAAGAAGACAGAAATCCATTGAAATAACGGATTTACCCTTAGCAAATGAGAACTCTACGTTTTTGATGTATCACTGTTTTAATTTTCTCCACATCTAATTTATCAACACATCTTATTAGTTCCATCTTTAAAATATACCTTGAATCTGTTCACTTGACTTCTGCTAACACTGCTACAATTCTAGTTCTACCCTCTGCTTTGCTGCTGACCTACTATCACCACAGTAATTGTCTCCCTGTCTCTACTGTTCACTAATTAGCAGTCGAAGTAGTCTTTGAAGGCAAAAATTGAATCATTGAATCACGGGGCTTCTACACTATAACCCTGTCCATTCCTTTCTATTGACCCTTGAGATAAGAATCAGGCCTCCTTGGCATGGCCTTCAAGGTTCCAGTCTACTTTTTCAATTCCACTTTTGGCCTTCTCAACATTCCACCATTCAGCTCCTATGTCTGCAGAGACCAAAATCTCTTCCCCAGGCTTTGGTATGTGCGCTTCCCTTAGCCTGGAATCCTCCCTCTTGTGGCCAGCTCTCTCCCTGTCCCATTCTTCAAATGGGGCCCTTTCTCCTTCTTCAGATCTGCATGTACATGACATCTCTTCAGAGAAGGTACTTTTGGTCAGCCTGTTGGGATTACATCCTATTCCACCCACCTGTTCATTTGTTATTTTCTATTACTGAACCCTGTTCATGTTAACAGCATTCTTCACCATTCATTGGTTCATTTCCTTGTTTATTGTCTGTTTCACTCAATAGACCAAAAGCTCAGCAAAGGCAGATGATGCCTCCAACACAGAAGATGACCTTACCACTTATGATCGTCAAATATCATGGAATCTTTTCCATATATGAGGGTGCTAATTGTCTGCCACCTGCTATTAAGAGGCTGTCTGCAGTGAAAGAAGTTTTGCTTACTTCTGTTGCCCTAGCAGTAAGTGGTACCTGATGCAAGCTATTGGACAAAGTGCTAAAATGATAATAGTTCCTTAAATGTAGTGGGCATTTTACAGAGTAAATTTTTCCCCACATAATTTTTTCTAAAGATTTTATTTATTTATTCATGAGAGACAGAGAGAGAGAGAGAGACAGGCACAGACACAGGCAGAGGGAGGAGCAGGCTCCACGCAGGGAGCCTGACGTGGGACTCGATCCCAGGTCTCTAGGATCACGCCCTGGACTGAAGGCGGCACCAAGCCGTTGAGCCATCCAGGCTGCCCACCCACATAATTTTTAAAATTTTAATTGTTTGTATTGGTATCTGAGATAGTTTTATTAAGCCACAGGTGATACTCATGGAAGGTATGGTCAAAGTATGAAGTACATGTTTTCAGATGATCTTTATTTTTATTATTTTTTTGGAAAAATAGGTCGTACATACATGGGACTATTTAACATATTTGTATGTCCTAAAAAATAACAAAATAGACAATAAGATACATTAATAAATGGAGTAAAACGATAATTTGGAGTACCCTTATATGTCTCTCCATGACATCATCTGTTCCTCTCTTCTCTGAAAGGGAATGAGAATTCGATTTTTTGTTTTATTATTGGCTTTTTAAAAAAAATGCTTTTTTGCCACAGAGGTAGGTTTCCCTAAGAAATATATATTGTTTAATCTTACTTTTGACCTTTTTGTAAATGAGGTTATGCTATATGTTCTTATATGTTTAGCTTTCTTCTCTCAACGTAACTCTTGAAATTAATCTGTATTGATGAGTATAGGTTTAGTTCATCTATTTTTACTGCTATATACTATTCCATCTCAGTGTCTGTGATACATGATTTTTTCCCCACTCTTTTCTACTTGGACCATTGGGCTGTTTTTCAGTTTTCTGATATCACAAATAATACACCAATGACCATTTTTAGGTGTATCTGTTGGTGGACATATGCAAATTTCCCCGAGATGTAAACTCATGTAGAATTTCAGGGTCATGAGGAATGCATATGTCCAACTTGGCAAGATAATGCCTAATTTCCCAAATTGCACCAATTGAAAGTCACTAGTAATGTCTCACAATTTCTTTTGGTGTATATCTTAGTCAATACTTTCAATTTTTTATCAATCTTATGAGAATAAAATGGCATATCACTGTGCTTTTATTTTGTTTTCTCTTGATTAATACTGAGATTGAATATCTTTCTATTGGCCACTTGTGTTTCCTCTTCTGTGAAATGTCTGTTGATGTACTTTGACCATTTTTATGAGAGATTGTCTTTTTCTTATTGTTTTGTAAGAGTTCCTTATATATTCTGATTAACCTTTTAGCAGTTATACATATTGCAAATATCTTCTCACAGAATGTAACTCGTCTTTTACCACCTTTATTGTGTGTGTGTGTTTTCCTGAATAAAAGTCCTTACTTTCAGGGTAGTTGAATTCATTTATCTTTTCTTTATAGTTTGTACTTTTTGAGTTGTTTAAAAGAAATTCTTTCTTATGCCGAAGCCATAAAGGTATTTCCTGATATTTTTTCCCTAAAAGTTGTACCTTTCATTTTAAAGTCTTTGATCCACCCACGGTAGATTTTTTTTTTTACCAAGGGCAAAGTGGGTATTTGAATCCATTTTCCCCCCATATAGTAACAATTTTCCAGCTTTACTTTTCAATCTTCTTTTTTTTGGCCTATTTAGCTGTGTTATAGCTCTATCTTATAGTAGGTTTTTATATATGCGTGGTCTATTTCTGGGCTCTCTATTCTGTTTCCTTGGTTTATTTGTCTATCCCTCAGGCACCAACATACTAACACAGGGATACTCTCTGTCTCTGGTGTTCAGCATTTACAATAAAATGCGAGTTTATTTCCACTTGTTTTTGCATAAGACACATTGCTGCTGAATCTGAGAACTAGTCTTATAAATTCTGGAAAAATGAACAGTTATTTTCTCTTTGAATACTTCCTTTATTCTATTCTTTTTTTTCCTTTCCATATGATATTTTATACTTGCTATCCCTTTGATTATCTATATTAAATTCTGGGTAATTTCTTTAGGCCTATTTCCAGTTCATTAAATAATTTTTATGCTGTGTCCTATCCTCTATTTAATCTCTAATTGAAATTTTCATTTAACTTAATTTTTTTACTTCTAGAGATCACAATTTGGCCTTCTGAAGTGTCTTATTCCATTGCCATACTTTTAATAACCAAAAATGGTTTTGACATTTTGACAAAAATATTTTGATAAAAAGTAGGAGCTACAAAGAACAAAATCTTAATTGGAGTCAGACCACCACAAGTTGAGATCTGGCATCAAAATTGACAAACTCATTTTGACAAACTCATAGTTTTGTGAATCTCCTTCTATACTTTGTTGTTTAGGTCAACTCTCCTCCTATTACTTTGGTCCTCATGTGTTCCGTGAATTTTGATTATGAGTTCATGTCCCTGGGTTATTCTGTCTAGGAATTCTTTGAAGTGTGGGCTTAAAGTACCTTCTCTCATGTAGGATTGTGTTAGTTTCCGCGAGGTGCTAGAAAATACTACCAATGTGAGTTCATATTCAAATAAAATTTAACTGGCAGTTTTTGGACTACCCAGGGATATAACTTCTATTTCTAAATGCGTGTGAGTGTGGGATCCATTCAGAACTATGCATGTAACTTCCCCATCTCACTTTGTCCAACAGGGTTTTTTTGGAGATCACTTACTGCTCTTGTTGCCTAATGGAAGCCATAACTTCATTCTTTTGCATTCTGCAAGCCCCAGGCTTTGCCTCCTGTTCCCCAGAGTCATGGGACCATTAAAATTCAGTATCAAAATCACCAGAGGTTAGCATATTCCCTCAGAGCTAGTGCCTGCTTTAGAGCTTGCTTACCTCTCTGGAAACTTTCTACTTTCTTTCTGACATCTGCAGATTTCCCTTAGCTTGCTATTAGCTCAGCCATGTGGTAAAATGCTGGGTAAAGATTTTTAAACATATTTTTAGAAGGACTTTCTATATATCTAGTCTGTTCTATTTGTTCTTTTTTGTAATTTCTTTTTTTCCCAGTTTCTACATCTTAACTACTACACCATTTCATAGAAGTATTTCCTTAAAATAAAATAATAGAAGCTTATATTTATTTTACTTAAGTGTTAGGACTTGGCTAAGTGCTTGATAATGTATAACCCAATTTAATGTTCATAATAACCCATCCTGGTATGTACAATGATTATTTTCATTTTAGGGTTGAGAAAACTGAGGTCTAGAAAGATTAAGAACTTCTCTCAGTTCACACTGCCAGACAATTTTTTTTCAGACAATTTTGATGCCAGATCTCAACTTGTGGTGGTCTGACTCCAATTAAGATTTTGTTCTTTGTAGCTCCTACTTTTTATCAAAATATTTTGAAGTTACACCCTCAGTAATACTTACACCCTCAGTATTCAACTGTTTTAAACATTTGGTTGTATTTATGTTCTCTCTCTTTCTATACACATGTACTTTTTGCTGTAATATTTGAAGTTTTATATATCATGACACTATGCCTCTCAATATTGAGACTTCATTTCAAAGTGAGCTTTAAGCTGTATTCAAAGTAGTCCCTTTGGTAAACTCTTATTGCTTTTTTCCGGCAATGGTGAAAATTCTTTACTTGAGAGGAGGGATTCTGTTTTCTTTGAAATTGAGGGTTTAGCAAAGTGCCTGGTACTTAGCAGGTGCATCAATGAATGGTTTGTCAAAAGAGGATGTAGGTAAATAAAAGAGGGAAAAGTTATCTAAGATAAGACATTTGTTCCAGGAAATGGCAGGAAAAAGAAATACTTTGAAGGAGCTAGTTATCTTTCCCTGAGGATCACAGTATGGAATTTCACCCTGAGAAGGAAAGCAGAAAACATCCTAGTATATCTATGTGACTAAGCAGTTATCCTCCTGTCATGCACTACCTTGCCCCCTAGCTAGATGGTGACTCCCTGGGTAGCAGCTCTGTGTATCTAGCTAATTGTATGGTTGCTGGTACAATTGAATGAATGCATTAGTTCATTCCAATGTACTGTTTATATAGTAAATGTAGTTTCTACCTCCTTATTGTCACCCTTCTTGCTACTGAAGCCAATTCTGATATTGTTGCTGCTGCTGAAACTATGACTATTCCTGCTGTCAATATCTCTCTGAGATATTGCAGATACTGAGATACTTGGCCCTGGGATTCTGCAGGGCCAAACAAGGGGGTATTAGTCCCATATTATAGCTGAGGAATATTTGAAGTGAATTAGTCCAAACTTGAATCTAGATATTCTAGTTCCAAGTCCAATTGTTCCTCTGTGCTATTCCTTTTGCTTTAGCATTTATCAAGGTCTCACCACATACTGGGAACTACTCCACAGATTAAAGTAGCTGAGAAACTAGGAGCAGAAGCAGTATGTTCATGGAACTACTGATTTTGCTAACATCTGACATCCATAATAGGACATGACTGGTATTAGCTGCTTTTTAAAACTTAAGCTATTATAAATAATTATGCAATACTAATAGAATACTAAAATATACTTTCAGATGAACATATATTTAGATATATAGGTATCACTTATGAAATGTAACTATTATTTATTAAAATGTATTTTGTATGTAGATATATATGCAAGATGTGTGTGTCTGTGTATACACTGCAGTGACTTATGTCTAGCCTTGCCCCCACCCACAGGTGGGAAAACAAGAGTAGAGCAAACTGATGGATCAGGGAAGGTCTACAGTTCCTTAGGACTGGATGTGAGATGAGGGCTAAGAAGGATTGAGGTGGTTGTCTTGAATGTCAGCCCAAGTCAGGCTCCAAGTTTTGGGGCCAGTAGGTGCCTAACGTGGAAGTAGGTTGTTAGTAGGGATTGCTTGCCCATTTTTTACTAGAACGTACCAACTGCTGGGGCCCTGCTCATATTGTGGCATGTGTGGAACATTTGCTGGAAATGGCACAGGAAGTGGCGGAGGAGCCAGTGCAGTGAGCCTCATATTGATTGGCTTCAACGAACTGCTTTTATTCTAATCCTAAATCTATTCCTACATTTATATTATCTCTCCTTTCGAAAAGCTTCCTGCCAATGCATGGACTGCTACTAGCTTGTTCTATGCTGACCTCTAAATTGATGTTCAAGTTTTTAAAGGAAGGCAAACACTGTGCAGTTCTGAGTGAATCTCCGTGACAAATCGGTGCTTAATGGTGGTGATCTGGAATGTTGATTCAACATATTCCCTTGAAGACAGATTTGTTCTGTTCTTGGCTCTTAATACTCACACTTGGACATGAATCTATTACCTCTCTGGTGTTCAGTAATTCTTTGTCTGATGTTTACCTCTCCTATCACGATCATCATCTATACAGCTAGTACACAGCTGCAAAGGAATATATATATATATATTTAGTATCAGGTATCAAGTGTAGAGACACGACATAACTGCTGAAAATCAACTGTAAATTGGCAGTTTTATTTCGTGCAACATTCAACCTTTTGGCAGTAACTACCTCTGTGTAATCTCCAGACTCTCCTCATTATAAGGAGCTTTCCTGGCAAAATATTGTGAATAATACAAATGCAATCTTTAAAAAAAACTTGGTAATGTCTATAATTCTTTCTATTATAGACCTCAAATTTCTTAGAGGAATATCAAATGCAGTTTCAGTAACAAGTGTATTCTTAATGGCATCCTTATTTCATTTTAAAGCAAAATGGAAGGAAATAAAAGCACTGGCTCAAGTTCAGACCTTTAAATGTATTAATGTAGGAATAACACAGGGCATTGGAGATACTATGCAAACAAATCAAACAGTAAAACACCGTCGTCAAACAGTAAGGAAACAAGATGAGTTGAGAAATCTTTTATTTAGACTTAATCCATTTAGGAACCTATGGACTCCATGGAAAGCATACCCCATGCAAGGTAAGAGTAATTGCATGTTCTTTTCGGGGAGGAATCAGGTGGCCCTTGGGCGACGAGTGGCTTATTGGAAGCCCAGGCTACTATTTAATAGAGTCAGACCAGAGAACATGCCCATCTGCCTGCCACTTTGTATAACCATCCCCCTGGGTAGGGAAATAAGATGGAAGGTGGATTCATACCAAAGCCTTGACTCTCACTGAGTGCACAGCAGAGACGAGAGGATTCTGGAGAGTGAGGGAGAAAAAATAGAAACAAATCGCTGATTTGGGGGAGCAGAGAGAGGCTAGGAATGCGGACCTTCATAAAAGAACTTCATATGACTTTGTACCTTCTCAAGAACTTGCAGACTATTTCACACCCTGGAGTTGAAGACAGAAAGTTCAATTTTGAGTACTTGCTCTGCCACTGAGTTCTGAGCTCTAGCTAGAAACACCTCTCTATCTCCCACATTCATTGTCTCCCCAGGTATGTGGAGAGAACTGACCCACATGGACCTCTTCCCAAAGGAAATCAACTTAGGAGAAAAGTCAGACTCTCTGGCCCCCTGCCTGCCAGCTACATGAAAGGCCGGGTGTAAAAAAGTACAAGCCAAGCTCCTCTCCTTCTGAGCCCAGGGCTGTAGTATTCTCACTCAGAACACATTTTCTTTATTGTTCAATCCTTGAGCAAAATGGCTTCATTTGTTAGTTTATTGTTTGTTTTCTATCTGAGCATTTAGACTCTAAGCACCCTGAGGGCCATGGGTATTTTTCATTTTGCTTTGTGTATGTATGTATATATGTTATATATATAATATAAATTATATAAAATGATATAAATTATATAAAAATGATATATGTGATATAAATTAGATATGAATATATATAATAACTCCAGTATTCTATTCCTAATGCTAAGTATAGCCTCTGATATATCCAGGTTTGGATGAACAAAGGAGTGGATCTTTTCTGTTATCTGTGCTTCATTTGGGTGACTTGCTCAGTATTGTCACTTCCCTTTTCAATCCAGAGGAGCTATGCTTCCTGCAGAGCTGGGGCCGTGTCACACTTACCGGAGCATCCCCCAGCCCTGATGAATCTCCTCCCACCTGTGCTTTTTTGAGCTGTGCAAGCTTCTCTTTAAGACGTTGTGAGGGCGCCAAGGCTGAGGTGGGCTGAGGTGAGCCAGCGCAGGGCCTGTGATGCGACAGCCTAATGTGGCCTGAGGTGCTCTTCCCTTTCTGTGCAACGAGTAGCTGCAGTGGCTTCTCTCATCTTGGCTAGGGAATGGAATCAGCTATTTCCTGGGTCAATTCTAGCTCCATTTTCCATGTTTGTCTTAAAAGGTTAATTGCTTTACACCTGTACATCCCCAGCCTGGCTTCTCCAAGAAAGAAAAACAGTTCAACGAGAGCTGTACCTCTGCTCTAATATCATTTGCTGCATCAAGTGCACAGAATCTCTTTATTTGAGGCCAAACACACAATCCTGTTTGAGAGACAGTTGCTGTTGGCAGCAAGTTGCAACTGCTAGTTCGGAAGCCCTTGAAGATATTGCTCAGTCTTTCTGTTTACTTGGGCTGGTAGAGGACGATTCCTTCTTTTCTAAGGGCAGTCTTTAATGAGCCCTGGGTGGCTTTTTGATGTTGCCCTCCTGCGGACCGTGGGTAAAGGCAGTGCTCAGAATCATACATTTTCAATTGTAGAAGTATTTTGTATCGAACCCTGTCAGAAATAACACTGCTTTCGGGACACAGAAAATCCGATTTGATAGCAATGTTTCTGCTTTTTCTCTCTTGGACATGTTGTATCAATTAGGGTGTTGTCTCTGCACCTCAGCTATTTTTCACCTGGAAAGTGATTTGGGATCGAGCTCTGTGCTGTTGGTAATGACTTGAAAAACTATATTTATAAGCAGTCATGTCCTAAAATGATCCAACTTAATACCTAGTGGTTTAAAGGGTAGGGAGGAAGAGAGGAGGAAAGTAGTCAGTCCATATGCTTTTTTTGGGAACTCTCCGTGCACTCGGGGATTTCATGAGGACATTCCTCCGTCAACTGCTCTACATCCAAAACATCATTGCAGAAAGAGAAAGAGGGGATTTGGGGGACTGAAAGGGTTGGTTCTGGCACCTGGAGTTATGAGTCTAAACTGGACACAAATGATGGATGAGGGATTGTTTTCCCAGATAGAAGTCTCATGGTGAGTTTACAAATAGTCATTCATATGGTTTGCTTATTAGTATGTTCAACATGTGTTCAGAGTATCTACTGTATGTCGGGTAGGACTAAAAAAAAAATAAGATCTGGATCTCGTCCTCAAGATCTTATAATCTAGTAGGGGATAGAGACAACAAATCATTATAAGGACTGAAATTCAGATATGTACAGATACAATGTCATCTTGGGGCAATGTTTCTCAACTTTTTTTTTTTTTTCATTTATCCACCACCCCCAACCCAAAGAGCCTTCCTAGACATTTTTATCTCAATCACTCCTCCCCTAGGGCAGCCCCGATGACCCACCGGTTTGGTGCTGCCTTTAGCCCAGGGTATGATCCTGGAGACCTGGGATCGAGTCCCACGTCGGGCTTCCTGCATGGAGCCTGCTTCTCCCTCTGTCTGTGTCTGTCTGTCTCTCTGTGTGTCTGTCATGAATAAATACATAAAATCTTAAAAAAAAAATCACTCCTCCCCACATTAAATTTAAATACCACACACATGGTGTTTATCTGTTTAAGTGCTGTATGCATATCTGTGCTTTATACAAAAAAGTGCAATTTTTGTTTTTGCCCCTTAAAACTGATGTTTGCCCACTTAGGTGTGATGTCACCCCCCCCCCATTGATAATGTAGGCCGTAAAGAAAAGAGAAGTCTTTTCTCACTTAGGAATGTCCAGTAGGACCTTATAGAAGAGAGATGTGTTACCTAAAGTCATAAAAGGTGAGTAGGCATTCTTTCAGGTAGGAAAAAGGATAGCAGTGTAAAAATGGGAGCAACATGTGCAAAAGTTCAGAAGCGTTAAGGGGAGAGCTTAGCGTGTAGCATGTGGGGGCAGAAATAAACCTCTTTTAGATGAGGAACAAGGAGGATGATGCTGGCTCAGATTTACCAGAGCATGTTCCTCATGCCCACTGTCCCCCCTGCCCACCTGCTGAGCCTCTGTCCGTGTCTGCCCACCCTCGGCTATGGAGAGCCGGTTCTTGTTGGCAGGAAGAAGCTGAAGGGATAGCAGTGTCAGGACAGAACGTGGACTCGCTCTGAAAGCAGCTTCTTCAGTTGGAGGCTGCTACTTGGGCAGGTTTTTGGTCTCATTATGTTTTTTGTTCATTAAAATGATCATGAAGACATTGAGAGAGAAGGAATATATGCACTATAACACTAAATTAGACATAATTTGCTAAAATCAGGCGTCATGAAAGGATAAGACATCCATTGACCCACCCCAAAACAAGGGAGGAGATGATTGGACAGTCTTCTGTGCCAGTCCCAATACAGCAACAAGAATTCAGCCTGAGAGGCAGGCTGCAAGTCAGCCTTTGTGATGTTTCTGGAAACAACTTCTTGCACTGTTTTTCCCCAGAATGGCCAAGAACCGAGTTCAACGCAGGACTTAAGGTAGAAAACCTCCCCCTCTGCAGTGGTGATCCTGCGGCTGGGGTCCTCAGGGGACCGCTGCAGCTCTGGGGTCAGAAAACCCCAAGGCCCACCATGTGTGTCTGAGTGAGTCCCTCATCAGGTGCCTTCCACTTACAGAACCATGAAGCTCCCCTAGAGGCCAGGGTGGCATGTCAGAGGGCATGGAGATTTGTTGAACCCAGTCTCCTATGGAATTTGTAAAAACTAAATAAATCATGACAGTGACACCAGTAATTGCCCAAGGCCCAGGGACCCCGGGATCCAGACAGGGGCTCTTGAACTCTCCTCGTCTGCCCCTGAAGGCATTTCCACTTGGTGATTCAGAAGCAGAGCCCCTTCCAAAGTCTGTTATACTCACTGTCAGCCTTGGCTGTGTTTCTCTGTGTCTCGAGTGGTCTGTGTATTGCCCTGGTGAGCAGAGTTGCTGAGTCTGGAGGGGCATCCTGTTCACTGGCTGGTGGTGGGGGTGACCCTCTGCCTGCTGCCCAGCAGGAGAGCCCCTGGTCCTCGCCCTAGGGCTGCCCCGAGCTGGGGCCCCGTGTGGCCAGGGAATGCGGGCCTGGGCAGGCTTTTCACAAAGTGCAGCACTTGTGGCCTGCAAGAAGCCTGGGAGAGATCTGCAGGGTGTCTGATAGTGGCTGCTGGTGGGTACATTTCTCTTCCAGTTCAGTGGTGTGATTTTCTCTTGTCTGCCTCTTGGCTTTACTCTATTTTCAAACTGCTTTAGATATTACTGGTCAGCATGTGAGCCTCCCTATATCCTGGGCAGTCGGTGCAGTGGGGACTCATGGGGACCGATTAGAGGAAGAAGCCAGGGTATGCTGTGGTTACAGCAGGTGGTGTTTCCACACCGTTGGCCTCCAGGCATGACCACAAGGCTCCTGTTCAGTGAATGGCCCTTTCAGGACTATTGTGGCATGTTCTAACTACAGGTGGGCCATCCAGGTGAGCTTGTGCTGGAGGAGTGCCCACTGGTGCAGCTGGCGGTCTGGGGAGATGCTTGGTCTCCTGGCACCTGGCCCTTGGGGTGAGACTGCCAGCAAGTGGAGTAGGTGCCAGCCCACAGGCTCTCACTGGAAGGGCCAGGCAACACACAGAGCTCCAGGGCCCTGCCTGTCCTTCCCTGGCCCTGGGCATATCTCTCCAGAGGGAGGGATATCAGGGTATGGAAAGAGCGGCTGACCTCGTTCCTTTCTCAACATGCTCATCTGCAAGCCCATGTGACATAGGGCCACCCTGTTCGTTTTTGTTATTTTGGTTGTGAATTCTCCTGGAGGAATTGGCAAAAGCTATGTTTTCACTCTCCTTACAAGCACGGCTGGCATTGTCTGTGCTGTAGGTGTGGGCAGGGAGTGTATCTCTGTGTATGTACATGTGTGTCTATGTGTATTTCATGTGGCAGGTGTGACTGCTGTGATCCAGTGGCAAGCAACAAGTATAATAAAAGTTGGCCCCCCAAAAGAAATGAGAAGAAAGCAAGCAAGCAAGCAAGCTCTTGCAGGGGACGTTCTGTTCAAAATGCTGCTTGCCTGACTTGCCTATTGTGTATACCAAGAGACTGATTATAATTGGCAGGTTCTCCCTTGTTCAGGTTAGTCTCTTAATAGTATCTGAAAATATTCTTACTCATGTGATTTTTTTTGGACAAAAAGGAGTTTGTTAAGAATGAGCTTGAAATCTGGAATAAAAACTTCTTATTTCATAAATATCCACAGAAAGTGTGCCTAGGGGGAGGGACAGATGAAAAGGTAGGACACAGAGGATTTTTCAGCCAGTGGCACCACCTCTACATGGATATGTGTTATCATGGATTTGTCTAAACCCATGGAATGTTCACCATCAAGAGTGGACCTTAATGTAAGTTATAAACTCTGGGTGATACTGATTTGTCAATGGAGATTCATCAATGGAAACAAATATACACTCTAGTGGGGATCTTGAGAACAGGAGAGGATATGCCTGTGTGGGAGCAAGGAGTTTATGGGAAATCTCTGTGCCTTCTGCTCAATTTTCTGTAAGCCTAAAACGGCTCTAAAAATAAATTAAATCTATTTTTTTAAAAAACTCTTAAAAGATGTAACTGAAATAAACTCATAATCTGTATAGCTAAGGGTCTAATTAAAAGAAGCATGAATTTGGGGTCAAATAGAGTCAGGGTTCAAATTCCAAATGTGTCAACTAACTGCATGACCTTGAATAAGTAGTATCCCTCAATTTCCACATCTGCAAAATGGGGGAAAATATCTCTATCGGAGATGTATTATAAATACATGCTCACCCACCCTTTAAAAACCCCATCTGGGAGAGAGTGATCCAGAAGGCATCCTCTTTACCAGGACGTTAAGAATACATTAGTGAGAGGTGAACTAATATCTTTGAAAAGCTCTGTGGATCATTCTCTGTAGATCAGAAAAGACAACGGGAAATTCTGTCATTGAAATACATTCTCTGGGTTTAGTAAGGATAACAGGAATTCCAAAAGTCTGTTTAGAAGTCAGTGGGGAAAATGGAGATTTCATGGCGACAATGGGGATTTCATGGCAATCCTACTGATGTAGGGTCAGATGGTGGTCAGGTGCTCAGATGAGACAAAGAGGGCATGGTTACTATAATAAACAGCAGAGATAAAATAGTAACAGAATGGTTTGATTTATAGATATTTTTGTCGTTGGCTAATTGATCATGGTGTCCTTTGGCCTGAAACCAATGGGCAGGCTATTGTACTTGATTCAAAAAGTGAAGAGCTTTGGATCTTGCCAACAGTGGTCTTGATTTTAGTCACCATGGAAGAGTGTTGCAGTCCTTCACTTGTTTCCTGGATGGAGCCAGTTCACATATTGAGAGCCCCTTACATGAAGGGGGTACAGTTTTCCTTTGAGGAAAAATTATGCTACAATGCCCAAAATTTTACAGTAAATCTTTCTCATAGCCTTCCTTAAAGGGACTATCATTACTTACCTAGTATCTGTGTGGAAGGAGAACTAATTAGACTTTATGGTTCTGAACTGACATTAATTCTTGGAGACTCAAAAATACCTCTATTGTGCACTTACAAGATTAAGAGCTTGAGGAATTTAGGTAATTAATGGAATCTTGGCTTGTGTCCATCTCAGAATGATCCAGTTGGTCCCCACACCTCTCTTATAGTTATTTTTTCAAGTCTGGAATTTATAGTTAGACATACTTAGCCACTAGGAGAATTCTCACATAAATTCTCTGACCCATGAAGAGATAGTTGTTTTGGTAGGAAAGATTCCATAGAAACCACTAGAAAGGCCTCTACCATCAACTAAAAGTTATAGTGCATTCCTGCAGGGATTGCTGAGATTTGTGCTTTGATCAAGGACTTGAAGGATGCAGGGGTGGTCATTCCTACCACGTCCTGATTCAACTCACCTATTTGGCTATTGCAGAGGACAGATGGATCTTGAATCTTGGAGAATGGCAATGGGATTTTTACAAACTTAATGAAGTGATAAACCAAATTCCAACTACTGTTTCAGATACGTTTCCTTTGCTGGAGAAAAGCAATACCCCCTGGCACTTAATATGCAAATTGGGTAGGCTGTGGTTCCTAGTGATCCACCCAAACCGTAGTGTAGGTGTTTCTGTGAAGGTATTTTGTAGATATAATTAGTTAGTTGATTTTCAGTAAGAGAGATTATTCTTAATAACCTGAATAGGCCTAATTTAATCAGTTGGAAGACTTCAATAACAGAACTGAGGGTTTCATAGTGAAGAAAAAATTTCTTCCTATGGATCGGAGCATCAGCCCATCCAGTTTGCCCTTCCTTTTTTTTAATTTTTATTTTTTTAAATTTTTATTTATTTATGATAGTCACACAGAGAGAGAGAGGCAGAGATATAGGCAGAGGGAGAAGCAGGCTCCATGCACCAGGAGCCCGACGTGGGATTAGATCCCGGGTCTCCAGGATTGCGCCCTGGGCCAAAGGCAGGCGCCAAACCACTGTGCCACCCAGGGATCCCTTGTTTGCCCTTCCTTAGAGCATACATTATGGATTTTCGACTTGCCTAGCCAGCCTCTATAATCATATCATCCAATTGCTTGTCATCAATCTCTTAACATATATCTCCTACTGGTTCTTTTTCTATAGTTCAACCCTGACTGATTCAGCAATTAATCTAGTGAATGCTCTTTCACTGTATGTGTTAATATATATCAGAAACAAGACAGAGCCAGCAATACCTCTTCAGTGTGTTACCTCAGGATTAAAACTCTTCAGTTCTCTGTTATAATCTTGTCCGTGGGGATCTTGATTGCTTCTTTATTCCATAAGATACCATGCTGCTCCACTAATTTGAAAATATTGTGCTAATTGGACTAGTGAGCTGAAAGTAGCAACAACTCTAGACATCTTGGTGAAACACATGCAAAACATAGGGTAGGAAATAACTCCCCCCCCCCAAAAAAAAAATTAGAGGCCTTCTATCTCGTGCAGGTTCCATGCATCTCATGGTACAATGACATAACACTTCTAAATTGAAGGATAAGTTGCTGCATGTAGACCCTCCTACAACGATAGTGGCATAGCATCTAATGTGTCTCTTTGGATTTTTGAAGAAAACATACCCTTCATTTTGGCCTGCTACACAGACCTGTTGATCAAATAACTTGAAAAGCTGTCAGTTTTGAGGAGCTCCAGACAAGAGAAAGTCTGCAGTTGGTTGAAAGTGCAGAACTGCTCTGCCACTCAGGCTCTATGACCCAATAGATCCATTTGATGGCACTTGAAGTGAATGTGGCAGAGAGGCATGCTCTGTGGAGCCTTTGACAGGACACTGCAGGTGACTCACATCATAGACCTTTAGAATTTTGGATTAAAGCTATACCACCTTCTGCAGATAGCTATTCTCCTTTTGAGAAACCACTTGTGGCTTGCTGCTGGGCTCTACACTTGACTATGGACCACCAAGATAACTATCATAAACTGCTTGTTGTCTGATTCAGTAAGGCATAATGTTGGGTGTGTTTAGCAGCCTTTGATCATCAACTCTAGTTGGTATATGTGAAGTTAGGCTTGAGCAGACCTTGAAGGCTCAAGAAAGATGCATGGTGAGTAGCCCAGCTGCCTATGGTCTTTACTCCAGCCACATTGCTGCATCCCTCTCAAGGGGAGTTCCCCATAATTGATGACTGAGGAAGAAAAAATAAGGCCTCATTTATAGACGGTTCTGCATAGTATGTGGCATCACTGGTAAGTAGACGGTGACAGCACTAGAACCCCACTCTGGGATGTCTTTGAAGAATAGTGGTGAAGGGAACCCCACCTCCCACCCCAAACAATAGGCAGAATTTTGAGTACTACTTCTGTTTTTCTTTTCTTCATTATTCTCGGGAAGTGAGATGGTCAGAGGTAGGTAGAGATTTACATTATGTCATGGCAAATGGCTAACAGTTTGGCTTGATGGCCAGCAATTTGGAAGGAACATAATTAGAAAGTAGGTAACTAGGAGATCTGAGAGAACTAGGAGATCTCTCTCCAAAACAGTACAGAGAGTATTTTATGTTCCATGTGAGTGCTCAGCAAGAAAAGGATTCCATTCATTAGGTAAAAAAAAAATGACCTGTTTTGTGGATGTTAGTCGGACCCTTTCCCCAGACACCCCTGTTTTTCTTTTCCTTTTTTTTTTTTTTAAAGATTTTATTCATTTATTCACCACACACACACACACACACACACACACACACACACACAGGCAGAGACACAGGCAGAGGGAGAAGCAGGCTCCATGCAGGGAGCCCAATATGGGACACAATCCCGGGACTCCATGATCATGCCCTGGGCTGAAGGCAGTGATAAACTACTGAGCCACCCGGGTTGCCCCACCCCTGTTTTTCTGATGAGTCATGGTGGCAGGGATGGAAGTTATGTATGGGCTCAGCAACATGGACTTCTACTTATTAAGACTGATTTGTCTACAGCCAGTGCTAAATGTCCAATATGCCAACAGAAAAGATCAACATTGAGTTCCTGATTTATCATCTGTTTCTGGGAGAGCCAGGCAGTCACTTGGTGACAGGATGATTATGCTGGATGACTTGGATGACTTCCATGTCCATCTTGGAAAGACAGCATTTTGTTTCATCGAAATAGATAATCTGCATGTGGATTTGCCTTCTCTGCTTACAATGCTTCTGACAAATCTACCATCCTGGATTTGCAGAATGCCTTATTCACTGTCATGGTATCTCACAAAACATTGCTTCTGACAAAGCAACTCATTTTTATAGGATATTGGCTTGTGCTCATGAAATTCACTGGTCTTACCATCATCTCCCTCACCCTAGAGGAACATATTTATTTGGTGGGATGGTGAAATATCCTTTTGAAGACTCATTTATATCACCTTCAGGGTAATAAAGCTTTGTGAGGCTGGAGTAATGTCCAGGATATGGAATATGCTCTAAGTTATTGACTAATATATGGTGCTGCTTCTCATATTCAACATTAAAAGAAAGTTTGTTCATCAGCAGTCACCTGGCAATGTGTTTCTCATACTAGTGAAACAGAGGGCAGAAAGAAAGAAAGAAAGGAAAGAAGGAAGAAAAAAGGAAAAAGGAAAAAGAAATGGTTGTTGTGTTGAGGTGATTTATCATGATTATCGAGAAAAGAGCTATCACACAATTGGATATATATATATATATATATAGTCTGGAGGAAGGGCAAGACTTTATCAGGGACTTCTCCAAGAGTCCTGCCTTCTCTGCGCTCTTCTCCATAGCCCAGAAGGTTCTGAGCCAGGCGCCCGCTCGGCTCTCCTAACCAAGGCAGCCCCACCTCCGTGTCTCCCCGCATCTGGGGGTGGTGGGTTGTTCTGCCTTGGGGGGGGGGTGGCCTGAGCCCTCAGAGAACAGCATGCCCCAGGGCATGGCTGGCTGCCTCTGGGGCCCCGTGGGTCACAGGGTCCAGGAGACCCCGGGCGTCTGCTGCCTGTGATGCTGGTGACTGAGCTGGGGGGCAGCCTATGAGGTGTTGGGCCAGTTGTCCTCAGAGGAGCCCACAATTAAACATGTTCCACCGGTAAAAAAAAAAAAAATTATATATATATATATATATATATATATATATATATATATATATATATATATAAAATGCTGACAAACCATTGGGGCACCTTTTAGTACTCCCATCCTCTGTGATAGAAATAATGGGAAACCACTCCTAACTGAAATAAAACTCTCTGTCACTCCATAAGCAAGGAACCATAACCAGTGAAAGTACTTGGTGAGGACAAAGTCAACATAGAGTAGATAGTAGAGGATGGACATAACAAATACCAGTATGACTATGGGACTGGTTATAGAAGTTATAGAGTTAGGTGTTTTTCCTTCTTGCTTTTTTTTAAGATTTTATTTATTCATTCATGAGAGACACACAGAGAGAGAGAGGGAGGTAGAGACACAGGCAGAGGGAGAAGCAGGCTCCATGCAAGGAGCCTGATGTGGGACTCGATCCCCAGGTCTCCAGGATCATGCACTGCTGAGCCACCCAGGCTGCCCTCTTTCTTGCTTCTATATAAATATATTTGTATATATAATTAATCAATTAAAGCATTTCTTTTTCCCTCTTTTCTTCTCCTACTTGCTGACAGGTTGATTACTGTAGTAACTTGTCTTTTCACTAATATAAGATTAATAGTAGTTAATTTTACATCTCAGCATTTAACTTACAAGCTATCAAAGCAAGAGTGTGACTCAGGTAGAAGAGGAATGAATTTCACCTAGAGATGAATTAAGTATATGTATTCTCTTTTGGGAGAGGGTTGTCAGTTTTTAATTGTGTGACAGTTGCATTTATTAAGTAGAAGCATCCTTTTGCCACTATCTTTATTTGAAAGTTAAGCATGACTAAAAAGAGTCGTTTGTGGGTGCTAAGTTGAAAGGAGTGAAAAGTCCTGGATTATACTGTTATTAACTTATGAACTACATTTTTTAGAGTCCCATGTATGGCTAGATTAGAAGTGACCAAAAGGTGAAGTTGCACAAAATTTAGTAGGCAGAAGTGAATTAGAGGCCATTGCTTTGGGAAAGTTGCAGTGCTCAGATACTGTTACCATCAGATGTGGGGTGTCTAGTGGTCTCAGCTGGTCTTCACTCTCCTCTGTTCCATGTGCAGCTCATCTTCTTAACTGCTGGCCTTGTTGACCAGTAGTGGCTCCAGGCCAACCACCAGATGCTTGGCTATGAACCTACACAGGTGGTAGCTACACAGAAACAGCTTCTTCCATAGATCCGTCCATGAGCTCCTCCTTTGTGGTCCAATTTTGGCAGCTAGAAATATTGGTTTCTTGGATTTTTCCACACGCTCCAAACTATCAATCCATGCCATCTAGGCAGGCTGACTACTTACTTGTGCTCTGGCCCTACAAATTTCCCTTGAAGACCTTCACTTTCTCGGCATCTTCTACATAAGTATAAATTCTAATTTCTAAATAATTTTTTTAATTCCCATATTGGTCATCATGTCTCTGCTTGACTGACTGAATTCTAAACAATTATCTTAAGAACATTGACATTGCAATTGTCTTCTTTCTCCTCTGCATCATAAATTATCTCCTCTTGAGTAGATCATTCCCACCAGGCAAACAAAGTTTTCTTCCATTTAAACGACAAACAAACATTCTTAAATCTACAACCCTTTTCAGCCACCAGTATATTTATTTGCTTCCAGTTATAGTAAAACTCTTTAAGATATTTGTCTATCATTAATGTGTCTGGTTCCTATCCTTTCTTTTCTCTTTGGGATTCATTTCAATCAGGTTTCTCCCCAGCACTTTCTCCTGAAGTTCCACGGTGGCTCTCCCAAAGCTAATTTTAACAAGCAGTTCTAATTCCTCATATTACTTCACCTGTCAGTTGATCATTTATTCCTTCTTGTAACCCTTTTTTCACTTGGCCAAGGTCTCTCTGTCTGTCTCTGTCTTTCTCTTTCTGTGAAACAGATGGTTTCTTCTCAATCCCTTTTTCTGCTTATTCCATATCTTTCCAAACTTTATTGGTGGAGTGTCCCAGGGTTCAGTTTTTGAACTTTTTCTTCCCCTTTTATTTCCACTTCTTAGATATTTACTCTCATGGACTTATTTAACTTTGTGTGTGCTGATGATGCCAAAATTTAATCCTCTATCTCAGGCCTCAACCCTGGTCTTCATGTCTTCATTTGGATGTCTACCAAGAACTTAATATGTCCAAAACCAAATTTCTAATCTTCCTACCTATCCCCAGTTCGGTTCCTTCTACAGCTTTCCCTCTTCAGTAAATGGCCATTTCAGACTTCTAGATGCTTAGACCAAAAACTTGGAGTCATCTTGACTTCTGTTTTTGATAGCCCATCTCACAGGCATCAGAAAATTTTGTCAGCAAAATGCATTTTAAAATCCAATCTTTTCTCACCACTGTTGTCACGGTGGTCTAAATTGTCATCATATTTGGCCTGAAAAACTGCCATCAACTCATAACTATGATTATTCTTCTTGGTTCTGCCTTTTTTTCTCCTCCCGATTTATTCTCAAGGCAGCAGTTAGAGCCAGTTAAAATGCAAGACTGATCATGCCATTCTTCTGCTCTGGATTTTTCAGGGACTTCTTATCTCCTTCAGGGTAAGGTCTCAAATCCTTATAAAATCCTTTAATTATTGGAACAGTCTACTTTTATCTGCTTCTTTGTCCTAAAACCTCTGGCTCATTCCACCCTAGCAACTCTGGTCTTTGTGTCATTTTTTTTTTTTTAAAGGTTTTATTTATTTATTCATGAGAGACACATAGAAGAGAGACAGGCAGAGGGAGAAGCAGGCTCCCTCCAGGAGCCCGATGTGGGACTCTATCCCTGGGCCAAAGGCAGACGCTAAACCGCTGAGCCACCCAGCCACCCTTGTGTCATGTTTTTGAACATGTTAACATACTTTTGCCTCAGAGACTTCATACTTAGGTCCTTCCTGGAATGTTTTTTCCCAGGTATCCATAGTGCTTAGGCTTCTGTTCAAATGTCCCTGAATCATTGAGGCCTTCCATATTCAGTTTCTTTAATGGCCACCTTATTTCAAAAGGAACCTTACCCTCCCTGCATTTTCTAACCCCTTTTCCTACTGTATTTTTCCTCCACAGAATGTGTGTATGTGTGTGCCAATGTGTGTGTGTAAAGTATCTGATATATATAGGAAATAATATATCTAATATTATATATTATATCTACTATTTTTCTCATAACAGAACATGGGAGTTCTAAAAGGTGTACTCTGAGGATCCCCTGCATTTCACACATACTCTTCTCTGATCCAGTTGTGTAATAGTTATTCTCTTGATAGTCCAGTACAGAAACAGCTTCCTTTCCTCCTTTTTTTCTTTGTTCATTGGCAATCAATGATTTGTCTTTGTTTATAATTTGTTTATTACTCTAGAATGTAAGATCCCCCTCTTAGGGATAAAGAAGATGTGGTTTATGTATACAATGGAATATTACTCAGCCATTAGAAACGACAAATACCCATCATTTGCTTCAATGTGGATGGAACTGGAAGGTATTATGCTGAGTGAAATAAGTCAATTGGAGAAGGACAAACAGTGTATGTTCTCATTCATTTTGGGAATATAAATAATAGTGAAAGGGAATATAAGGGAAGGGAGAAGAAATGTGTGGGAAATATCAGAAAGGGAGACAAAACATAAAGACTCCTAACTCTGGGAAACGAACTGGGGGTGATGGAAGGGGAGGAGGGCAGGGGGTGGGGGTGAGTGGGTGACGGGCACTGAGGGGGGCACTTGACGGGATGAGCACTGGGTGTTATGCTGTATGTTGGCAAATTGAACACCAATAAAAAATAAATTTATTATAAAAAAAAGAACGTGTATAGCTCCTCTCTTCTCCCAGAGGACATAGTTTTTATAAAATAGACTTCATTTTTTAGAGCAGTTTCAGGTTGACAGGAAGATTGAGAGGGAGAGCCAAAGATTTCCCATATACCCTCTGCCACCACACATGTGGAGCCTCCTCTATTATCCACATCCATTTATTGTAATTGATGAAACTACATTGATACATCATCGCACAAAGTCCATAGTTTACATTAAAAAGGTTCATTTTTAGTGTTTTATATTCTATAGCTTTTGACAAATGGATAATGACATATAACCATCATTATAGTATCATAGAAAGTAGTGTCACTGACCTAAAAGTCCTGTGTGCTCCACATATTCATCCCTCCCTCCCTACAAATTCCTGGCAACTGCTGGTCTTTTTGCTGTCTCTATGGTTTTGCTTTCCTTAGAATGTCATATAGTTGGAATTATACAGTAGATAGCCTTTTTAGATTGGATTCTTCACTTAATAATATACATTTAAGTTTCCTCCATGTCTTTTCATAGCTTGATAGCTCATTTCTTTTTAGGGCTGAATAATAGTCCCTTGTCTGAATGTACCACAATTTATTTATCCATTTGCCTGTTCAACATGGTGATACTAGCTCCCAAAACACCACCTGGCACATGGTAGGTGTTCAGGACATGTCCCTTATCCTCATCATGCAACTATTCTTCCTGTGAATGGTATCACCTTCCAGTGAGTTGTCCAATCTCAGAGTATAAATGGACATCAAATTTCCAGGGATTTTGAGATTCTCTCACCTGTCTTTTCACTCCCACTTCTCAGATCTGCCTCTTGACTATTTCTTGAATTCATTCTTTCCTCTTCATCCCCAATGTTAATGATGTGACTCACTCTTCATCAACTTCTCCCCAAATATCACATTAGCCTCCTAACTTTTCTTTCTGAATTTTATGTATAATTTATGTTCCTGAAACACACACCTTATTACATTGATCTCTTGCTAAAAATATCCAGAAGATAAAGCTTAAACCCATTTACATCTGTTCCCAGTTTCTCAAGATCTGATCCTTACAGTGGATATAGCTTCCTGTTCAGCTTCTTTTTTCCTAAACTTTTGCCTTCTACCCTGTGTTGTTCTGCATTATTTGGAGTACTTAAATCAATGTGTGGCTGTTTGTAAAATGCCAGCACACTTGTAAGAATCCTCAACCGCTTCCTGCTTTCTTGGAAGTTTCCCCCGATTTGCTGTTTTTGAAGTAATCCATTTAATTCCATTATCAATCCCCTTTTTAGGAAATGAATTTCACATGAATCACAGAAGAAAATGTGGTGCTTTTGAAACCTGGGATTGATGATGTTGGCTTTTTATTTCTGCAGATAGCAGCTGAGTGGTTATTTCATTAGGTCACATGCTAGAAGTTAAAATCCCTGTCTATAAACTCATGGAAGCTTTGTGGCGCTACATAATTGTACAAGGAAGGACTCTAGATTTTGTAGTGGAATAGGAGCAAATATTTGGAGACTGGACTGACCAGTCCTTTAAATGGTTCTCTGCTTTAAAGCACTTGTATCATTCACTGTTCATTTTTACAACACTCATTATCCTGATATCAGATTTTCATTTTTGTTTAAGGAAGCAGAAAAAAACTTTTTGAAAAAAATATTTAAAATGTCTGGAGAAATGGAATTCCTTCTGTGAAAAGAAGAGTGTGTTTTTCAGATTCCGTGAGCACCTGCTTTGCTTTGAACATTGTATGCTCTTTTTCTCTCTCACATACACATGCACACACACCTATTATTAAATCCAAGAAGGTTTGGAATAATGTTAAGAGCCAAATGTATGAGATAATGCACAATGAAGGGAAGAATGTCGGTCTATCTTCTAAACAGGGTAATCTTTTTTTTTTTTTTTTTTTTTTTTTCTGTAATAGTTGCAAAGCCTAGGAACTAAAGGATCTGATGTAATGAGATACAGCTGAGCTTTGGGAAATTTCATCAACCATTTGATTTCAAGTGATTTCATTCTGTCTTTAACTCGCGCATTGGGCTTTGATATTGAAATAGGAATAGAACATTGAATCAGATATTTTTCCTTCTAGTACTTGCCATTTCAAAGAACTTTACATTATTATTGCATCCCCAAGAAGCAAGTAGGATTAATATCCTTATAAAGTGCTTTGGTTTTCTATTGTTAGAGTATGAGAAATCCTAAAATGATAAATGACTTAGACGTTAGCATAGAACAAATCAGGGCCAGAACAGTGTTTAACATTCAGATATATTAGTTTCCAGGATTATAGTCACTCAACTGATCTATTTTCCTCTTCAGTTTCCTGGGGTATTACACTTTGGGTTCTGAATGGTTGAAGTTAAAGTCTAGTGAAACTATCTCACCTGGAATGAGAAATTTTGAGTTCTAATCCTTATTAAAATTATTACTTTCCAATAATGCTAACATTTCTGGAATTCACTTCATAGTCTGTAAAATGAAACAATTAAATTGACAAAACAATTAATTTGACTAAAGTTAGGGGACTGTTTCAGATGATTTCCTAACCTCAGAGTTTTTAAAATCAATGTTGTTTATTCAGGTGGAAAAGAACATGCTCCAGAGATGGCACCTCCCATGAACACGAAATTGACAGAATGTTGATGTTTACGTTTTTCCCAACAACATTTTTTTACTTAAGTAAGCAAAGCAGTGAATTCCTTTTACAAAGAAGACACAAAGCCACTGAATGGATTCCCTTTGTCTATATTCCTACTCCCCTGGTGCCAGGGGGTGGAAGGATGGGCAGAGGGAGAGAGAGAGAGAATCCCAAGCAGACTCCCCACTCAGAGCTGAGCTTGATGCGAGGCTCAATCTCACAACCCAGAGATCCTGAGCTGAAATCAAGAGTCGGACGCTTAACTGACTGAGCCATCCAGACCTTGAGAATTGATAAGAATCTTATGTTCATTCCTAATTGCTCAAAGAAAATTAAAATTCCAAGAACCATAAAGTCAGTATTTTACCCCATTTTCTTCAAGAGCCAACTACTTTACACACATCAAATTCCAGCTGAATAGAAAAGCAACATCTTGTGTCGATAGCTGTCCTCTGTGGAAAACAAAGAACTAGAATCAATTTAACTATTGCTCTTTAGGAATCATATCCTGGGGGAAGCCTTCCAGGATCCTTCTAGTTTGAGCTAGTTTTTCCCACAGCACCTCATGCTCAATTCTGCTGGGCTGGACACACTGTTTGGTAATCGTCTGTGAGTTTGTCTGTCTCTTCCACTGGTCTGACAGACCTGTAAGAACAGGAGTTGTATCTTCATCTTTGCAGTCATCTGCCTAGTAGATACTTTGTCCATGATATGCATTTAATAAATGTTTATACAAATAAAATAAAGGTGTGTTGAAACTAGTTTGGAAATTCCTGGAAAGATAATGCTTTATTTCCTTATTCTAACCATGTCTAACTTCTACTGTTTCTATTGAATATTTACTTTATGCAGGCATAGCATTTGTCATCTATTTACCTAGCATATTTGCATATAGTAGATATTTATTATGTGTTGTTAATTGAATTACACTGGAATAGGTTCTTCAGATGTATTAAGGAATTGGAAATAGTCTGGATAGTTGAGGCTAGCCTATGTTGTAGTAACAAAGAAGCTTGTAAATGTTAGTGACTTAACACACAAAGGTTTATTTCTCAGTCATGCAAAATGCACCACAGATCTGGAAATTCTGCAGACCAGTTCCTTTTCAAATGCTGACTCCAAGGTCGGGGCCTGTAACGCCTTGTAACTCTGCCATCTAAAACAGGAGGCTTCCAGGTCCCCATCGCAGGAAAAGAGAGCCACGCACTGGTTCCCAAATACTTCGGTCTGGAACTGACACACCTTACTTCCGCTCACAGCCTTTTGGCCACAATTGAGTGACCTGCAAGAGGACAGAGAAATGCAGCAGAGAACAGCAGGAAATGCCTCTTCCATAGAGCGCAAAGGTGAATCCAGGGATCAATATCTACATTAAATTTTCAGTCTGATGTGTTCATTGAAGGGGCTCAGCGGTTGAGCATCTGCCTTTGGCCCAGGCCCTGATTCCCCGGGGGGCCGCCATCGAGTCCCACGTCGGGCTCCCTGCATGGAGCCTGCTTCTCCCTCTGCCTGTGTCTCTGCCTCTCTCTCTGTGTGTCTCTCATGAATAAGTAAATACAATCTAAAAAAAAAAAAAAAAAGACAAAACAGGAAATTTGTTAATTATTATTATTTGAACAGGTAATACCTCATTTCAAAAGAATTCATGACCTCAAGATCAGGGAGTTAGTTCATCCCCTCCCCTTTCCGTTTTACAGGAAGGCAAACAGGGTGCAGTGGAATCGGGGGTCGAATTGCAGGGGTCGGAGAGAGCACGGGTCCTGAGGGGCTGGGCAGGGGACTGGGGACACAGTGACTGAGAATCTGGGTCGGGTCAGCGAAGGGCACGTTCGGCCACAAGGACACGCGGCCCCAGCACACGGCCCGGAGGAAACCGAACCTCGCGGGATCTCAGGAGTTCCCGCGGGACGAGAAAAACCTGGCTGCGCAGCAGGGGGGAAGGCGGTCCTCTCAGACTTGTCCCGAAGGCCTGTGGCTCAGACCACTTCGCATGCAAACCCCAGTCCGCGTGGCCGCCTCGCTCCCTCACTCAGAGTCACGGTGCCGCGGTGCTTCTCCCCAGAGGCCGGGAAAGGTGAGTGGGAAAGGCGGCGGCCCACAGGCTGAGGGGGCAGCGACGCCGGAGGCAGGAGCTGGGGAGTGAACTGCGCATGCGCGGGCCGTAAATCTCTAGCCCCACGGGGTCTGGAAACATGGCGGCTGTGCTGGCGGCTGGCGCGCAGCCCTGTGCTCCCCCGGGGCGCGGGGGCCATCTTACACTGCGGCAGCCCCAAAGCGCCGCTCCACTGTGCGTCCTTCGTGTCACTTGTTCCTCCAGGAAGCTGCGGGGGGGGGGGGGGGTGGGTGGTTAAAGTTCATCTCAGGAGACCATTGCTGCCTGTTCCTTGCACCTTTCCCCTGAACGTCGTCTGTCTCGGAGCCTTATCTCTGACGGAGCTCGTCTGTCAGCCCCCGGTGATGGGGAAGATGGCGACTTCACCCACTCCCCTTCATCGCCCCCGACTGAACAACGGAATTGTCCGTGAGAGGCGTTCCTCTGCCGTAGAAAATCAGGTATGTCCTTCCAGCTGGTCTTCTGGGGGGAGGGGCCCGGTGTGCTGATTCTCAGGTGTGTGCACTGTTGGCGGGAATGTGAGCAGGTGCAGCCACTCTGGAAAATGGTGTGGAGGTTCCTCAAAGAGTTAAAAATAGACCTGCCCTGCGACCCAGCAATTGCACTGCTGGGGATTTACCCCAAAGATACAGATGCAGTGAAACGCCGGGACACCTGCACCCCGATGTTTCTAGCAGCAATGGCCACAATAGCCAAACTGTGGAAGGAGCCTCGGTGTCCATCGAAAGATGAATGGGTAAAGAAGATGTGGTTTATGTATACAATGGAATATTACTCAGCCATTAGAAACGACAAATACCCACCATTTGCTTCGATGTGGATGGAACTGGAGGGTATTATGCTGAATGAAGTGAGTCAGTCGGAGAAGGACAAACATTATATGTTCTCACTCATATGGGGAATATAAAAAATAGTGAAAGGGAATACAGGGAAAGGAGAGAAAATGAGTGGGAAATATCAGAAAGGGAGACAGAACATGAGAGACTCCTAACTCTGGGAAACGAACAAGGAGTAGTGGAAGGGGAGGGGGTGGGGGGTTGGGGTGACTGGGTGATGGGCACCGAGGGGCCACTTGATGGGATGAGCACTGGGTGATATGCTGTATGTTGGCAAATTGAACTCCAATAAAAAAATACAAACAAAACAGGTATGAGTTACTCATTTTGTAAGGGGATACTTGGAAAGTCATGAGTAGGTAATGTACAGCATGGTGATTATAGTCAATAATACCGTATGGCATATTTGAAAGTACCTAGGAGAGTGGGTCTTGAAAGTTTTCATCATAAGGAAAAAAATTTGTGACTATGTGTGGTGATGGATGTTAACTGGACTTGCTGTAGTGATCATTTAGCAGTCTCTACAAGTATGGAATCATTGCATTTTGTACCTGAAAATAATATAACGTTCCGTCAGTTATACCTCATTAAAAAGGGTGTTATACATTATAATTGATAGAATTCAATTGTCTAATTGTCAGTTAATTGCTTAATACTCCTTTAATCGATAGTATCTAAAGTAATAGTTTTAAAAAAATGAGTTAGCCAATAAAAGAGACAAATATCAGAATTTTACAGCCCAAAAGTTTTTCTTTAATGATAATATCAAGAAATCGGTAGCTGTTACTCTTACTAGTTCTGAGCCCCCTGATGAAGTCTCTGTCCAAGCAGAGATGTGTGACCTCTCTTCTGATTTCAAAGTCCAGGGACACTTAGGCAAATAGGGGCTTGCTCATCCATGGACAACTGTGGTCAGTATAACATGGTCATTGCTTTTCATCTCAAGAAAGGTGACCTGCCTTCCTTTTTTGTACTTGAGAAAATTGCCGGTGAAAACATCTAATAGCAGCTTTAACTTTCTCATTTGAAGTGCTGAGAAGTGAACTTCCTCAACTCTTGAGTAGAGATATTAAAATCGAAAGCACACAAAAAGCTCTTATGATAGAGTGTAAGATATAAAGACTAAAGTAATTCCTAAGCTCTTTTTAGTTGTTGTATCTTATATCAATTGTCTGATAGACCTGGAGTAGCCTAAGCTTTCATATACCATGCTTTTATACAGACAGGTTCCTAAATCTATATGTTCTCAGTTAGAGGAAACATTGTAGCATAGCAAATGGCCAAGAAAGTACCCTCTGCTTGTTTCTTTTGTATTGTCAGGGTTCCTAAGACATCATGGGAAAGGGCAGGTGTTCATCCAGATATTGAATTTCCAGGAACATAGGGCTGAACTACATTTCTCAGGTCCCAGAATCTCAGTGGGGTCATGGCAGTGAAATTGGAGCAGTGATGGCAGGGGAGAAAAGGTGTGCCTTTTCCATTGCTCTTTCTCCCCTTTGTACTGCAGTCAGTGAAGGAGGTGGCAGATGAAGCAGTCTTGAGTTCTTGAGTCACCTTGTGGAGGAGCTGCAGGCAGAGAGTCTCCAGCTCCCTGTCAGACTCCGATGTTAATGAGAAATAAACTTCTGATGTGTTAAGATTGAGATTTCAGGGCTAATTGATCACAGTGTAGTACAGGATGTATGTATGTCGGAATGCAGGTGTACAAAATTCAGGAGATGTAAAAGGCCTGACAATCTCTTTTGCCAGAAGCAAACAGTATTCCTAGATTCTTATGTATCTTTCAGAGATAAATTATGTGCTAATAACAAAAACAGTATGGTTATGCTAATGGTAGCAAACAGTAAGAGCTTGACGTAACCATTGACCCTAAAGATATTCTTTATTTTTTTTATTTTTTAAAGAGAGACACAGAGGCAGAGACACAGGCAGAGGGTGAAGCAGGCTCCATGCAGGGAACCTGATGCGGGACTTGATCTGGGACTCCAGGATCACACCCTGAGCCAAAGGCAGATGCTCAACCGCTGAGCTACCCAGGCATCCCAAAAGATATTCTTTTTTTTTTTTTAATAATAAATTTATTTTTAATTGGTGTTCAGTTTGCCAACAAACAGAATAACACCCATTGCTCATCCCGTCAAGTGCCCCCCTCAGTGCCCGTCACCCATTCACCCCCACCCCCATCCCTCCTCCCCTTCCACCACCCCTAGTTCGTTTCCCAGAGTTAGGAGTCTTCATGTTCTGTCTCCCTTTCTGATATTTCCTAACCTTTTCTTCTCCCTTCCCTTCTATTCTCTTTCACTATTATTTATGTTCCCCAAATGAATGAGACCATATAATGTTTGTCCTTCTCCGATTGACTTATTTCACTTAGGATAATACCCTCCAGTTCCATCCACATTGAAACAAATGGTGGGTATTTGTCATTTCTAATGGCTGAGTAATATTCCATTGTATACATAAACCACATCTTCTTTATCCATCATCTTTTGATGGACACCGAGGCTCCTTCCACAGTTTGGCTATTGTGGACATTGCTGCTAGAAACATCGGGGTGCAGGTGTCCCGGCGTTTCATTGCATCTGAATCTTTGGGGTAAATCCCCAACAGTGCAATTGCTGGGTCATAGGGCAGGTCTATTTTTAACTCTTTGAGGAACCTCCACACAGTTTTCCAGAGTGGCTGCACCAGTTCACATTCCCACCAACAGTGCAGAAGGGTTTCCTTTTCTCCGCATCCTCTCCAACATTTGTGGTTTCCTGCCTTGTTAATTTTCCCCATTCTCACTGGTGTGAGGTGGTATCTCATTGTGGTTTTGATTTGTATTTCCCTGATGGCAAGTGATGCAGAGCATTTTCTCATGTGCTTGTTGGCCATATCTGTGTCTTCCTCTGTGAGATTTCTCTTCATGTCTTTTGCCCATTTCATGATTGGATTGTTTCTTTGCAGTTGAGTTTAATAAGTTCTTTATAGATTTTGGAAACTAGCCCTTTATTTGATATGTCATTTGCAAATATCTTCTCCCATTCTGTAGGTTGTCTTTTAGTTTTGTTGACTGTATCCTTTGCTGTGCAAAAGCTTCTTATCTTGATGAAGTCCCAATAGTTCATTTTTGCTTTTGTTTCTTTTGCCTTCATGGATGTATCTTGCAAGAAGTTACTGTGGCCGAGTTCAAAAAGGGTGTTGCCTGTGTTCTCCTCTAGGATTTTGATGGACTCTTGTCTCACATTTAGATCTTTCATCCATTTTGAGTTTATCTTTGTGTATGGTGAAAGAGAGTGGTCCAGTTTCATTCTTCTGCACGTGGATGTCCAAATTTTCCAGCACCACTTATTGAAGAGACTGTCTTTCTTCCAATGGATAGTCTTTCCTCCTTTATAGAATATTAGTTGACCATAAAGTTCAGGGTCCACTTCTGGGTTCTCTATTCTGTTCCATGGATCTATATGTCTGCTTTTGTGCCAGTACCACACTGTCTTGATGACCACAGCTTTGTAGTACAACCTGAAATCTGGCATTGTGATGCCCCCAGCTATGGTTTTCTTTTTTAAAATTCCCCTGGCTATTTGGGGTCTTTTCTGATTCCACACAAATCTTAAAATAATTTGTTCTAACTCTCTGAAGAAAGTCCATGGTATTTTGATAGGGATTGCATTAAATGTGTAAATTGCCCTGGGGAACATTGACATTTTTACAATATTAATTCTGCCAATCCATGAGCATGGAATATTTTTCCATCTCTTTGTGTCTTCCTCAATTTCTTTCAGAAGTCTTCTATAGTTTTTAGGGTATAGATCCTTTACATCTTTGGTTAGGTTTATTCCTAGGTATCTTATGCTTTTGAGTGCAATTGTAAATGGGTTTGACTCCTTAATTTTTCTTTCTTCAGTTTCATTGTTAGTGTATAGAAATGCCACTGACTTCTGGGCATTGATTTTGTATCCTGCCACACTGTCAAATTGCTGTATGAGTTCTAGCAATCTTGGGGTGGAGGCTTTTGGATTTTCTATGTAGAGTATCATGTCATCGGCGAAGAGGGAGAGTTTGACCTCTTCTTTGCCAATTTGAATGCCTTTAATGTCTTTTTGTTGCCTGATTGCTGAGGCTAGGACTTCTAGTACTGTGTTGAATAGTAGTGGTGAGAGTGGACATCCCTGTCTTGTTCCTGATCTTAGGGGAAAGGCTCCCAGTGCTTCCCCATTGAGAATGATATTTGCTGTGGGCTTTTCGTAGATGGCTTTGAAGATGTTGAGGAATGTTCCCTCTACCCCTACACTCTGAAGAGTTTTGATCAGGAATGGATGCTGTATTTTGTCAAATGCTTTCTCTGCATCTATTGAGAGGATCATATGGTTCTTGTTTCTTCTCTTGCTGATATGCTGAATCACATTGATTGTTTTACAACAATCACAAGGTTGAACCAGCCTTGTGTCCTGGGAATAAATCCTACTTGGTCATGGTGAATAATTTTCTTAATGTGTTGTTGGATCCTATTGGCTAGTACCTTGTTGAGAATTTTTGCATCCATGTTCATCAGGGATATTGGTCTGTAATTCTCCTTTTTGGTGGGGTCTTTGGTTTTGGAATTAAGGTGATGCTGGCCTCATAGAATGAATTTGGAAGTACTCCATCTTTTTCTGTCTTTCCAAACAGCTTTAGTAGAATAGGTATGGTTTCTTCTTTAAACGTTTGATAGAATTCCCCAGGGAAGCCATGTGGCCCTGGCCTTTGTGTCTTGGGAGGTTTTTGATGACTGCTTCAGTTTCGTCCCTGGTTATTGGCCTGTTCAGGTTTTCTATTTCTTCGTGTTCCAGTTTTGGTAATTTGTGGCTTCCAGAAATATGTCCTTTTCTTCTAGATTGCCTAATTTATTGGCATACAGCTGTTCATAATATGTCTTTAAATCGTTTGTATTTCGTTGGTGTTGGTAGTGATCTTTCTCATTCGTGATTTTATTAATTTGAGTCTCCTCTCTCTCCTTTTTAATAAAGCTGGCTAATGGTTTATCTATCTTATTAATTCTTTCAGAGAACCAACTCCTGGTCCTGTTGATCTGTTCCACAGTTCTTCTGGTCTCTATTTCATTGAGTTCTGCTCTAATCTTTATTAACTCTCTTTTTCTGCTGGGTGTAGGATCTATTTGCTGTTTTTTCTCTAGCTCCTTTAGGTGTAAGGTTAGCTTCTGTATTTGAGTTCTTTCCAGTTTTTGGATGGATGCTTGTATTGCAATGTATTTCCCCCTAGGACTGCTTTTGCTGCATCCCAAAGATTTTGAACAGTTGTATCTTCGTTCTCATTAGTTTCCATGAATCTTTTTAATTCTTCCTTAATTTCCTGGTTGACGCTTTCATCTTTTAGCAAGATGGTCCTTAACTCCACATGTTTGAAGTCCTTCCAAACTTCTTGTTGTGATTTAGTTCTAATTTCAAGGCATTATGGTCTGAGAATATTCAGGGGATGATCCCAATCTTTTGGTATCGGTTCAGACCTGATTTGTGACCCAGTATGTGGTCTATTCTGGAGAAAGTTCCATGTGCACTTGAGAAGAATGTGTATTCAGTTGAGTTTGGATGTAAAGTTTTGTAGATATCTGTGAAATACATCTGGTCCAGTGTGTCATTTAAAGCTCTCGTTTCTTTGGAGATGTTGTATTTAGAAGACCTATCGAGTGTAGAAAGTGCTAGATTGAAGTCACCAAGTATAAGTGTATTATTATCTAAGTATGTCTTAATTTTGGTTATTAAATTGATATATTTGGCAGCTCCCACGTTCGGGGCATATATATTGAGGATTGTTAAGTCCTCTTGTTGGATAGATCCTTTAAATATGATATAGTGTCCCTCTTCATCTCTCACTACAGTCTTCGGGGTAAATTTTAGTATCTGATATAAGGATGGCTACCCCTGCTTTCTTTTGAGGACCATTTGAAAGGTTCTCCAACCTTTTATTTTCAGGCTGTAGGTGTCCTTCTGTCTCAAATGAGTCTCTTGTAAAAAAAAAAAAAAAAAAAAAAAGAGTCTCTTGTAGACAGCAAATAGATGGGTCTTGCTTTTTTATCCCGTCTGAAACCCTGCGCCTTTTGATGAGGTCATTAAGCCCGTTAACGTTCAGAGTTACTATTGAAAGATATGAGTTTAGTGTCATCATGATATATTCAGTCCATGTTTTTGTGGATTGTTCTATTGGACTTCTTCTTAAAGGGGAATATTGAGAGTCCGCCTTAAAATTTCTTGCAGAGCTGGTTTGGAGGTCACATATTCTCTCAGTTCATGCCTGTCTTGGAAGCTCTTTATCTCTCCTTCCATTCTGAATGAGAGCCTTGCTGGATAAAGTATTCTTGGTTGCATGTTCTTCTCATTTAGGACCCTGAATATATCCTGCCAGCCCTTTCTGGCCTGCCAGGTCTCTGTGGAGAGGTCTGCTGTTACCCTAATACTTCTCCCCATAAAAGTCAGGGATTTCTTGTCTCTTGCTGCTTTGAGGATTTTCTCTTCATCTTTGGAATTTGCAAGCTTAACTATTAAATGTTGAGGTGTTGAACGGTTTTTATTGATTTTAGGGTGGGATCTCTCTATTTCCTGGATCTGAATGCCTGTTTCCCTTCCCAGATTAGGAAAGTTTTCAGCTATGATTTGTTCAAATACATATTCTGGCCCTCTGTCCCTTTCGGCACCCTCGGGACCCCACTTAAACAGGTTTTTCTTCCTCAGGCTGTCATTTATTTCCCTTAATCTATCCTCATGGTCTTTTAATTGTCTGTCTCTTTTTTCCTCAGTTTCCCTCTTTGCCATCAACTTGTCTTCTATGTCGCTCACTTGTTCTTCCACCTCGTTAAGCCTCGTCGTTAGGACTTCTAGTTTGGATTGCATCTCATTCAATTGATTTTTAATTTCTGCCTGATTAAATCTAAATTCTGCAGTCATGAAGTCTCTTGAGTCCTTTATGCTTTTTTCTAGAGCCACCAGTAGCTGTAAAATAGTGCTTCTGAATTGGCTTTCTGACATTGAATTGTAATCCAAATTTTGCAACTCTGTGGGAGAGAGGACTGTTTCTGATTCTTTCTTTTGAGGTGAGTTTTTCCTTCTAGTCCTTTTGCTCGGTGCAGAGTGGCCAAAAACAAGTTGTGTTGGGAAAAGGAGAAAAAGAAGGAAATAAAAGAATAAAAAGAAAGGAAGAAAAAAATTAAAAAGAAAAAGAGAAAAAAAGAAAGAAAGGAAAAAAAGGGGTGGGGGAAGCAAGCAGAAATCAAAAAGCAAAAAACAAAACAAAACAAAACAAGGGGGAGTATCCTCTGATTCTGTATACTGTAAATCCCTTGACTTCCCCTGGAACTTTCCAGTGCTGCTTAGTCAATAATCTGTTTTTCCTACGTCGTCTAGCTGGTCTTCTGGGGGAGTGGCCTGTTGTGCTGATTTTCAGGTGTTAGCACTTGGGGGAGCTGCTCTGCCCCCTGCCTGGTGCAGGGCTCAGTGAGTGAGGTTTATCCTGTTTATCAGGTGAGGCCCCTGTGAGGCTCATTGGGGGTTTGTACCACGTGAGGCCCCAGGAGGAACAACCACAACCACAGTGGCAGCAGCCAGCTCTGGAGCCCTGGATTCAGCTCCCGCAGTAACTAGGGAGCTCTCAATCTGCAGGGGCCTGGACGCTCCCGGGCGGGGCCGCTGATCTGCTCAGCTCGGGGCAGGAGCGACCTTGCTGTCCTGGGCCCTCCTGGCCTCTGCCTGTCCTGGGGGGAGGCCGGATCCTGGGCTGTGTCCTGGCGCCCTGTGCTCCGGGGCCTGTGCTGGTGGATTCCCGCTCCCGGCTGCGCAGCCCCCTCTGCACAGAGCCTCTTCCTCTGCCTGAGCCCCTCCGAGCTGCTCGTGGACCGCACAGTCCCCTCCCCGCAGAGCCTCCGCCCGAGCCCCTCCAAGCTGCTCCCGGGACCAGCCGTTTGCCCGCTGCAGCCCTTTAGGGAGCTCGGTCGCGGGGTGTGGGGCTCTCCCCAGTGCGCAGGTGTCTATTAGTGTCCCAGGGAGCCTGAGGGCACCCCCGCCCTCCTGGGGTCCTGCTCCAACTCCCTGTGGGTGCCCTTCCGCCCGGGAAGGTTGGTGCAGCTCCTGCTTCTCCGGGACGGGGCTCTCCTGTACACTCGCCCCGGCCTCAGCCTGGCTCCTCGCGGGGCCCCTCCCCCTTGGAGGCCTTTTGTTTTTTTATTTCTCCCCCCCCCCCCCCCCGTCTTCCTACCTTGATAGAAGCGCAAACTCTTCTCACTGTAGCGTTCCAGCTGGTCTCTCTTTAAATCTCAGGCCGAGTTCGTAGATTTTCAGGATGATTTGAAGGTTGAAGGTTATCTAGGTAATTTGGTGGGGACAGGTGACTTGGGGACCCTACTCTTCCGCCATCTTGCCCCTCCCCTCCCAAAAGATATTCTTTAGACCCAAAGGAGAGTGATCTAAATCAGCAATATGTGTGTGTGGTGAGGGGAGTCTTTGCTCTCATCAGTCATTAAAGGGACCCCAACTAAAAGAGGCCCTATAATCTTTAATATGTGTATTTGAGGCTGAGCTGACCAGTAATATCTGTCTGGCGAGAGGGCAAAGAGCCTAAAGGATGGCATGTGAAAGGCTTTTAGAGGTCGGGTTTTCCAATCATTGACTAGAGTTCAGTTATATCCCTACATCTTAGGGAAAAAGAGGCTGGCAAGTATAATTGAGTGTGCTCTTGGAAAAAGAGGAACTGATGGGCAGCCCCGGTGGCTCAGCGGTTTAGCCCTGCCTTCAGCCCAGGGCGGGACCCTGGAGACCTGGGATCGAGTCCTTCGTCAGGCTCCCTGCATGGAGCCTTCTTCTCCCTCTGCCTGTGTCTCTGCTTCTCTCTCTCTCTCTCTCTCTCTCTCTATGTCTCTCATGAATAAATAAATCTTTAAAAAAAAAAGGAAAAAGAGGAAGTGTGTTTGGTGATCAGCAAGTTGTCTTTGCCTTATATGTTCATTCACACAACAGTTTTGTGGTCAAGGGGCTGCTATTATGCCCACTTTACATATGATAAACTGAGAAACTGAAGAGTTAATTCATTTGCTGAAGATCAGCTAGTAAGTGGCAGAGGCTGGAAATGTCTGGCACCAGAGTTGGGCTTAACTGCTCTAATCTATCCTTTTTTATACAAAGTAGTGTATTATACATGCTGTTTCTATTTTGTTACTATTTTTTTCCCCTTAAGAACATTTAGATGAGATTATTCAATGCTAGTACATATAAGGCTCTTTATTTTTTTTTTTGATAGCTAATTTCAAGCAGTGTTGCAGTGAATATCCTCAAAAGTTTGTGTTTGCACACATGTGCATGTATATGGAGAATAATTTCTAGAAGTAAAATTGCTCAGCTAAAAGTGGTATATGTATATTTTACAGGTGTCTTTAAGTTTTTCTGTAGTGAGAATATTTTTTAAACAAAAAGTACAATTTACATTGACAAAGTATGAAAATACATATTTCCTCATGGTTATATGAGACAAAAATTTTCTTTTTACTATTTGCTAAATTATAAGTAAAAATGGTATTGGTGATAGTTTTTTCTTCTATGCCATTTTTATTTGTAATATTTGTTAAGAATACAATGGATGAAAATGAACTGGTTCTTTAGATTTTAGTATCAGCAGAACACTCTTCTAGGAGAAAATCAGAGATATAAGTGGTATGGTTTCGCTAACACTCAGTTATTTTGTCGTATATTGTAACAACATCTCATTTTTAGAGAAAACAATTTTAAGAGAATTGTTAGTAATTTTTTTATGAAAATGATTAAACCAAACCATAATTTAAAATTGTCACTTTGGGGTTGGCAGCATCCCTTAGTGCCTTAAGAACTTTTCAGAAGGCAAATTGCTCTAAATACATTTCCATTATGAACAAAATGCATTTCCTCTTTGCTGTGTTGTCTGAGCTTAACACACATAGACTTCTATTTATAATATGTGGTAATGTATAATAAAGCCACGTAATATTCCCTGCTGCATAGGGACTGGGATGTTGTGAGATTTGTGACTACCCTTTCCTGTTCTAGCACTTTTTCTTATTTTTTTTAATTTTTTTTTATTTTTTTAAATCTTTTTTTAAATTTTTATTTATTTATGATAGTCACACAGAGAGAGAGAGAGAGTCAGAGACATAGGCAGAGGGAGAAGCAGGATCCATGCACCGGGAGCCTGACGTGGGATTCGATCCCGGGTCTCCAGGATCACGCCCTGGGCCAAAGGCAGGCGCCAAATTGCTGCGCCACCCAGGGATCCCAGCACTTTTTTTTTAAATCAATATAACAGTATTTCCTGAGTTTTACCATGTGAAAGAAGCTTTTGCTTGGTTCTGTGATAGATTCAAAGGTAAGCAGGCATGCCATGACTGATGTCCAAATTAATGTCACCACCTAATATGATCTTGACCATATAACACTGTGTGATAAATAACCACAAAAAACGCAGAGCCATATAAGCAGAATATAAATTAGCAGCACTTCTTCAGTATGAATGTGTTCTTCTGAATATTTGTCATTATTTGTTTTTGAAGGCATTCCAGCCTTCTATTCTATTTTAGTAATATAATAAAAAATAGTCAACATTAATTGTTGGCAAAGAGATCATTTAAATTTCGTTTTAGAATGGAAAGATTATTGACATCTGAGTATCTTTAGTTTTGAATGATTTGATTTCTTAAGCAGGTATCAAGAATAAGACAGGATCATTTAATTAGATCATCTTTAGATTTTTCTATGTGCATATAGTACATTTTTTATTGAAGTACAGTTGACATACAATATGCTATTAGTTTCAGATGTACATCATGGAAGTTTGATTTTTTTATACATAATGAAATGATCCCCACTATAAATGTAGTTACCGTCTGTCACTATACAAAGTTATTACAATATTATTGACTGTATTCCCTATGTTGTGCATTATATCCCTGTGACTTATTTATTTTATAACTGAAATTTTGTACCTCTTAGTCCCTTTCTTTTGTTTCGCCCATTCACATAAGCCTTCCTACCTCTGGTAACCAACAGTCGATTTCTGTGTCTGTGAGTCTCTTTCTGTTTTATTTTGTTTGTTCATTTGTTTTGTTTTCTAGAGTCTACATACAAGGCATGATATTTGTCTCTGTCTGACTTATTTCATCTAGCATAATATCCTCTACGTATATCCCTTTCGCTGCTAATGGCAAGATTTCATTGTTTTTTTTTTTTTACAATGGAATAATATTCCACCATGTATATGTGTGTATATATATGTGCATATATATGTGCATATATATATGTGCATATATATGTGCATATATATATGTGTATATATATGCACCACATCTTGTCTATCCATTTATCTATGTATGGATGCTTAGGTTGCTTCTGTATGTTGATTGTGTATATAATGCCGTGATGAACATAGGGATGCATATATATCTTTGAGTTTTTTTTTTTCTTTGGATAAATACCTAGAAGTGGTATTATCCTATCGTATGGTGGTTATATATGTATATATTTTTAAATATTTTATTTATATTGGGGGGAGAAGGAGCATGATCAGGGGAAGGGGCAGAGAGGTAAAGGGACAAGCAGACTTCGCAGTGAGCAGGGAGCCCAACACAGGGCTCAATCTCAGGACCCTGAGATCATGACCTGAGCTGAAGGCTGACACTCAACTGACTGAGCCACCCAGGTGCCCTAGTAGTTACAGTTTTAATTTTGGAGGAACCTCCTACTGTTTTCTACAGTGGATGCACCAATTTACATTTCAGCCAACAGTGTATAAAGGTTCCCTTTTCTCCATATCCTCACCAAAATTGTTATTTTTTTTTGTCTTTTTGACAATAGCCAATCTGACAGGTAATACCTTATTGTGGTTTTGGTTTTTATGTCCCTGATGATTAGAGACGTTGACCATCTTTTCATGTGCCTGATGGCTACTTTATGTCTTTTTTGGAAAAATATCTATTTATTCTCTATTTTTTAATCAGGTTGTTTGTTTATTGATGTAAAGTTATTTAAATATTTTGGATATTTACCCCTTATTGGATGTATGATTTGCAAATACCTTCTTCTATTCAGTAGGTTGCATTTTGGTTTTAATGTTTTTTTTTTTTTTTTCACTGTGCAGGTATTTGATAGTTTTAATTTTTCTTTTTATTAGTATAATAGATTTAAACATCTCTAGATATACTTAAGTCCATTTTAATTTCTTTTTAGTAGTGGTTCATATCCCTTATTTACTAATTTTTTAGAATGTTAGATATTTTCCTTACTGATTTATAGAATAGCTTTATATATTAAGGAAATAAGCCATTTATCTATAATAAATGTTGCTATATTGTTTTGGCCAATTTTTCATTTCTCTTTTGATTTAAATTATGGTGGATTTCCCCCTATATGTTAATTTAAAAAATGATTACGTTTATCATACTTTTCTTCAATGTCTTTTCCTTTCTTGGGTCAGGTGCACACAAAAAAATCGTTTTTGCATTCTGTCATTATAAAACATTTTCTTTTGTGTTTTCTTATCTTTTTCTTTTAATTTCCTTTTTATAGTTAAATCTTTGCACCATATGGGATTTTTATGTTGTAAGAGGTAAGATAGAAATTGAATTGTAGTTGTCCTTATGTGTATCCTTTTAGCCCAACATCAGTTAGTGAATACTAACTATACTTTTTTTGTCCATTATCCTAAAATGTCACTTTTTTCACATGTTAAATTCCAATTGGGTCTACTTCTGGATAGTCCGTAGATCTATTTACATTTTACTATTATGCATTTTTACTTACTGTAAATTTAAATATGTTTCAATATCTTATTGTAAACACCTCTATTATTCTGAATTTTCTTGGTTTTCCTTTCCTTTTTGTTTTTCCATATGAGCTTTGACTGTCAATTAGAGTAGTTCTATATATTTTTTATTTTTAAATTAAAAATTTTTTTTGAAAAGCACTTGTTAGCATTTAATGAACCTCCCCCTTTGTGGCTTCAAACTACTGGAACGCAGGCACCCTCCCCACCCCACCCCCCAACACACACACCCTTTATCTTCTCCTCAGCTCTTTTAACTGAAGAATTTAGCCTTCATGTTGACAGTCTGTTTTGGGAGCTTACCCTTTTCCAAAACTGTAGTAGCCTGATCACACCACATCAATAATAAGAACAGCTCCAGTCTTGTTTTTGGTGGCATTTACCTGTGTCTGCTCAACAACTAGGGTCCACAGTTTATTAAGGTTGACAGTTGGGCAGAAGCTGTGGTTCCTCTTTAAGTGGTAATGTCTCATACCAACTTTTCCAAAGTAACTTGGGTGGTATTTGTCAAAGTTGATCCTGTGGTGATGCATGCCACCAGCATTACCCTATCCTCCTGGGTGCTTCTGGTGCTTGCAGATGCGGCCGTGGCCATGGCTCACGTAGCCTGGAAGTTTCCGGGTCTTCCTCAGTCTGGATGGTATGTTGAAGTAGTTCTTAAAAAAGTAGGCTGTTGTTATTTTTCTAGAGGTCATGTATTAACATAGATTTGATATCTGTTCACCTAGGTATAGGTTATATCTTTTAATTTATTACAGGTATCTTCTTCAGTTGTACCTTAATATTTTCTTCATGTAAACTTCTTTTAAAGCATAGTAGACATTTTATCTTTTCTCCTTATTTTTCCATTTTACTTTTATTTGGTTGTTATTTTTACACAGAAAGCATACTTATTTTTGTATATAAATTTTGTTCCAGTCACATAATAATATTATTAAGAGGCTGTGAGCGTAATGGGTAAGATCACATGAGTCAGTGCCAGACGGCCTGTATTTGAATCCCAGCTCTACCATTTACTGGCTATTATTGTGAGGATTACAGATAATCCATGAAAAATACTTAAAATAGTACTTAGTTTAACCATTGTTTAGATCAGATATTGTTATAGAAGTTAGCTTGCTTCTGGAGAAGAATTTTGATGGTTTCTTGTTTCCATACTTGGGAAAAACTTAAGTTGGATAGGACACATTTTCTTTGCTTGTGGGGAACTCTATTTTCATTTGCTAATTCATTTGGTCCTCCAACTCTCCTTTGATAGACTAATAATTATACTAAATTTCACAAATGTGAAATTCTACTCAGAGTGATTAAAAAAAAAATCTGCACCAAAGTTTAAATCCGGGTTTCCCAACTCTAAAGCCAAAATCAAAATTTAAATGTGCCAATATAGTAAAAGAAAAGATTTGTTTGAAAATATAAGCCTTTTTAATCACAAAATTTGTTCTTATACTTACATATTCATTGATTCCTGGAATGTTTTTCTGTATGCTTTAACATAAAATGTACTTTAATTACACAAGTTCAGTTTGTGGAAAGAAGGTCTTAACTATGGCTTCAGAGAAAGAAAAAAAGTAAAAATAGCACTACCCATTTGACCCACTTTAAAACAATCTTTTCCTCTTTGTGTCTTTCCCACCCTCTCTCTATGCCTATTCCTACTCACTGTAACCCATATAATACCTGACCTGGGTTACTACAACAGCTGTTATGTGGTTTCTTCATCTCTAATCTTGTCCTCCTTAGAGCATTCTCTGCACTGTCACCAGAGTGGTATATTGCAAGTATTAAGCATTTCCCCTTCTACCCAAGTTAGAGCTCGTTAGGGCAGCTTTAAGGCTCCCCCTGCTTACATCTGTTATCTCTCCAGCCTGGAATCTCACTAGAATGCTCAAGCAATATCAAATGCTCAAAGTTCTCTTGAGCACACAAAAGTGCCTTTTCATCTTTGTGAATTTGACCCCTCATTGCCCTACTACTTTCTTTTTCCCCCAGTAATGAGCAGTGTGCTTCATATACCAGAGATTCTCAGTAGATGTGTTTCCTGAAAGAATAAACACGTTTCCGCTTTTCTTTTAAAACATCTTTTAGGGAAGCAGTTTTTGTTGTGGAAAATTTTGAGAAGTTTAGTTAAGCACCCGGAGTCCTGGCAGGCAGGCATTCATTCATTCATTCATTCAATTTATTTATTTATTTATTTATTTATTTATTTAAAGTTTTTTTAGTCTTTTTTTTTTTTTTTTTTTTTAAAGTCCTGGCTTTTAGTTCTGATTCTGCCTTTGGCTCACTGTGGGAGCCTGGACATGTGTCTTTATGTTTGGGCATATAAGTGTCCAAGCAGATTTTGGGACTGAGGCAGCTCACTATTTAGGGAAAAATTAGGAAGCACCAAAGAGGCAGGAAAGCTTTGCATATTATTTATTTCAAGTTTTACAACCACCAGAGAGTAAGAATTAATATTCTCATAATACTAGTGGAGAACGGTGACACAAATAAATGGTGTTCAAAGGGGAGAAGAAAAATGCTTCTGGTGCAGGGGTTCTGAGGAACAAAGAGGAGAAAAGCCAAAAGTGAGACTGTCTTCATTCCTGAATCTATCCCCCTCTACCACCTCCACAATCAAGTCTTTGGGAAGGAGGGAAATGGTAGGGAGGGCCAGGGAAATTTGGGGAATCTGGAACAGGGGGCCTTCCTTGTTTCTCAGGGCATGGCCTGAGAAGACTGCACCTCTTTTAATGAAGTTGAACATTCAGTATATTCAGTGTGTAGGGCTGTTCACTGCAGTTGCTTTGAAATGCCTGAAGAAGGGTCTAAGCAAATCAGTCTGTGCTAGCACTTCTGGTTCCTATGGCATATATGTGTCATCTGGGGAGTCAGCCTTTCTCATGGCACTTGTTGGTGATGCCCAAATGCTAAGAGGACTGTAAGAGCAGAGGTTCAGGACAAGAAGACTGTAGAAGGTAGGACTCTGTGGCTGGAGTCTGGAACAGGTTAGAGACAGGCAGGACCAGACTCGCTTCAGCAGGATGCTGAGCCAGCTAGGGCAAAGCTAGACCAGAGCACATTACTGCCAAAACCTCTCTGCTTCAAATCTGTAAGAACTTACAAAGTCGTTGGCAAGGAGGCCATCAGAAGGAGGAAAAAGAGGTAATTAATTTACTGAGGTCAAATCCTGAAGCAACTGAGAGAATACCTGAAAAGTACTGGCTAGAACTGGTGGAGACAGAGTAATAATCATTGACGAGTCAAAGATGGTTGTTTTTGTTCGATGGGCTCAAAATCAAGATGAGATTCCTTGCAGAACATAGTTACCTTTTTAAAAAACCATTTGAATTGTGGCATGTATCATCAGTATATTTTTAATAATTCCTCAGTCATTCAACAACTATTTATCAGTCATCTACTATATATAGGAATTCTGCTCATGACCCTTGCTGATGTTTCAAAGCCCTTTTTGAAACAACTGTTTCTGTGACCATATACTCTCTTGAAGTCTCATGGAGACCTCCTAAAGCCCAGCTTCTGAAACCCACCCTACCTTTTCTTACAGCAGAGGTTCCTTACTCTTCACAATTCCCCCTTTAGTTTTGTTTACCTGGGGATTTCCATTATTATTTTTCAAGCAGTAGTCTACACAGAAGGTGTGTTAGGCTTATATATGTAAATGTATATGATATAAATTTGAAAATTTATTAGTTGTAAACACACTGATTCCCCTTGCATTAGCTCTTTGGTGACCCCACCTTTTCCCCCAGATGTTAAGGGTAAAGCAGTGCATGGAAGTTTTTAATACAGTAGTAACTCAAAGCTGGAAAAGGAAAAGCTTCTGCTTTAGCAGAATAAGGTTGAAGAGGTATGCCAGCAGGGGATTATCTTTCCTGCTACAGGGTTGCTTGGTTGTTTTTTGGGTATCCTACTTGAAGGTCAGACCACCACAGAGAATAAAAGGATCATTTTTGCCTAAGCAGTGAAAGAACCAGACAGAGAAGAGACTGATTGAAATCTCTGTCTGGAGGCCAACTAGAAGAGAACAAAGGGCTAGCATTGGAGTGTGGGAGTGAGAGATTAAAAGGAGTGATTGGCATGGAGGAGCAGGAGAGAATTCCTGGAGTATCTGGAGGAGTGTCTCTTCTGGTCCAGGAGAGCTTGCATGCTGTTATCCAGGAGACCAGGAATGCAGCCCCAGGCCTTTTGTAGGATTGTGACTCCTTTGTAGGACACCTCCTAGATCTCTGCCCCCCCCCCCTTTTTTTCCTGGCAAAGCAAACTTCATTATGGCCCTGAGGTTGGAGCTCCAGGTTCAGCTGAACACTTGAGAGTTGGGGCGAGGGCCTCTCATGTTGGCCTCAGCAGCTCCATCCCATTCAGACTCAGGTGGAGAGAGGCTGGGTCAGGGAGGCCTGGGGTCACAGCACATGCCGGGGAGGAAGGCCACCCTGCCTGCTGACCTAGCCAGCTCTCCCTCGATCGGTTTGAACCTACAGTAGGTAACGAACTGGACATTTGTTAAGATCCTGCATATGTGCTTCATTGCCAAAATAGATGATAGATGCTCTTTTCTTCCTTCTCCCTAACTCATGTCCGGACTTCCTCAGGAGTAGAAGGCAGCAAGCATAGTGAAAAGACCCCCGAGGGGCCCCATCAGACTGTAGTAGACAGAGCATGCTGTTTACTGACTGTGCCCCTGTTACCTTCCACAGTGAGAGGATTCATGTCCAAGTAATGCTGTGGGGAGCAGCAGAAGAGTAACACCGCAGCATGGTTTTAAATTCAATTCAAGAAATTGGCTTCCTCCTCTCCCATCTTCTCCTGTCTTCTGTTAAGCATTTGTAGTTGCTTCAGGCTTCAGAATTGCCATTTCATCAAATTATACTTTCATATATTGTTATAGAATACATAACAATATATTGCCATGCCAAAGCTATTTTATTGTTATAGAAGTTAGGGGTGTAGAAAGAAAGAAACAATAGAATAAAATAAAGTCATTGGAAACATTTCAACTTCTTGGATTTTTTACATGAGATGATGGGACATGGAGGTAAATTCTTTTCTTCATGTCAGTATAAAGTATAATTTTCCTAGGGCAGTTTTTCCACTTTTTGATTGTGGGATCTATAGTGAGTGCTGTAACCTAATCTTGCAAAAATACCGTGACAAAAAATCTGAACACACAGAGATCTTGGGGAAATAAAGCACTTTCTACCAAAGACCTGCTGCTGACCTCTGCTTTGATATTCTTTCAGGTTTCTTTGGAGGTGGAAGGTAAGTGCTTGAGAATCTTAAATCAGCCTTTTTCTGATTGTATAGACACAACCGATGCACAGCCCCTGCCATGGATCTCCTGTTGCTTTTTTTCCTTTTTTTTCTTCCATTTCTTCTTTTATTAATTCAGGTGAATTATTTTAGAATAGTCACCGTTGTAAGTGCCATCCAACCCAAGAGATAGAACCTTTTCAGCTACCCCAGAATCCCCTTGGTGAGGCCTGTCACAGTTACAAATGATCTCTTCTGTTAGATTAGCCACTCTTCTGACTTTTATGGTAATTATGTCTTTGCATTTTTTTTTTATCACCCAAGAGTATATCTTTATACACTGTATCTTAGTCTTTTTCATTAAAAAATGATGTCTTTAGATTCTCTTTTAATCTAGTTTTTCTCTCCACCTCTACCTACCTCATCCCTTTTTTTTCCTTAAAATTTTCTTGTTGAAGGACCTAGATAATTTGAACTGTCAAATTTCTTGTTGTCTAGATTTTACTAACTATATATTCTTGGCTAAGTGAACATGTTCTATTCTCTTTTCTATATCTTGGCTAAGTTAACATGTACTAATCTTTCTATTTCCTAAAAATCTACAGGATTCAGAGGGTTGGTCACACTCCTGTTTGACATTTTAGCAAGTTGATAGAAGGCACATATGTCTGGTTGTCTCTTTTTGTCGGCAGACGTTGATACTCATTATATAAATCCATTAATTCATTGAGTGGAAAGTGTTGCAAATGGTGATAGCCTATCATTTAAAAATTATCTTAAATTTTTTTTTATAAATAGACACTTGCCCTCATCTATTATTTGGTTATCCAGTGGTCTAGTCATATAGGAAAGACAGAATAAAAGCTTGTTTCCTTCTCTTTATTTACCATCCTTTGAAAATGATCACTTAATTTTAGTAATTTAAATATTAATGAATGGATTTATACATATCCATGGGAATTGCTTTCCTTATTGAAGCTGAATTGTCCCATCTTTGGCCAGTGGAAACCTCATAAAGTTACCTACTGAGTCCTTTTGACAGGTCCAATAGCCTTTGTTTCTTTTAGACAAGGTAATTCAAGATCATTTTCTACACATCCTGCCCCAGATATGGAGTTAACCATTTGTCCAAGAAGCCTTGGTTCCTTTTAATAGGAAAAGGCAACTCAAAACTATAGTCTTATTGACAATAATGCTTTCTTAACTTCAGAGTGTTCCTTCTTCCACTGCTGTTGAGTAGTGTCCAAAACCTGGTGGCTTGCTTTCTGAGATTTCCTGCATCAGTTTCTGTCTACATTTTCCTCTGGACATGCACTTTCTTTCATCTTTGTCTTCCTTGTTCTGTGAAATTTTTTAAAAAATTTATTTATTTATTAATAAGAGACAAAGAGAGTGTGAGAGTGGCAGAGAGAGAAGCAGGCTCCATGTAGGAAGCCCAATGTGGGACTTGATCCCGGGTCTCCAGGATCAGGCCCTGGGCTGAAGGCAGCGCTAAACCACTGAGCCACCCGGGCCGCCCTGAAATTTTGATTCAATTCCCACCAGATTCTTGTCAGCATGGGAGTTCGTTTGAGAAGGAAAGCCTGTGTGGTCAGTTTTATAGGGTCTAGACTACTCTGTTTCTTTCAGCCCTAGGTACTATTTCCTTGTACTCTTCTACAATGAGATTGGACAAAATCCTTCCAGTTTCAGGTACTATTTTAAAATTTACTTGTCATGATTTCTGTGAGTGTGTGTTTGCTATTATTGACATTTATTGTGCTCAGGACCATTACATATTGCATTGCTTTCTTCTGTACAAACACTGATACCTTGGAGATCTTGTGGTGGTTGGTGATTTGTCCTTACTGTCTTGCGATTTACGGTTTGTGGGGAAGTCTTGTCACTTAGCTTGTTAGAAATGCTGTCCCTGAATTTTTTTTTTCTGCTATCTATTTAAGTGAAGATTTAAGGAGGTTCATAAACTATGTGGTCACCATGTTCCCAGAATATTATTCTATTTTTCTCAATTTTATTCTCTTGAGAATAGGAAGAGAAATAGGAACCTTAATTTTGCTTCTTTACTTCTATGCATTTTAGATCTTTTGCTTGAAGTTCAGTAGTTTTATGACCTGTATAGCTAGTGTCCAGTTGGTGTATAATCATAGCATGAATGATAAGATGATTACTGGAAAACAGGTCCAGGGCCTGGTCCTGGAGACCTGGGATTGAGTCCCACGTCGGGCTTCCTGCATGGAGCCTGCTTTTTAAAATCACAAGATCACCATCAGCCATATTGTTATATGTCATTCTTTTGTCTAATTTTCCTTTTTTAAAAAAAATACTTTAATTATTTGAGAGAGAGAGAGAGCTTGTTTGAGGAGGGTGAGGAGCAGAGGGAGAAGGAAAGGCAGAGAATCCCAAGCTGACTCTGCATTGAGCATGGAGCCTGACACGGGGCTTGATCTCACTACACTGAGATCATGTTTCAGGGTTATAGGGTTCTTGTCTCAAGGAGTCAAAGAGACTAAAGGATGAAGTGAAAGTTTATTAAGTGAAGGTGAGAACAGAAAGGAAGGAAAAAGTGCTGTCTAGAGTGAAAGGGGCCCTGAACGGGTTGCCACTGAATGAGTTGCCACTGAGGGCTTTTATGGTCTGTCTTATATAGAAAACCTACCAGGAAACTTAGTAACATGGTGGATTCATAAATATCATGTGACTGTTCTGTCTATATTTAGAATGAACAAAGTGTTCTTGTAAATAGCGTGAGAACAAATAAGTTGTTCCCTTCTCTCTGATTAATACCTCATTTGTGTCTCCACATCTGGGATTTTTATGAGCCAACGTATCCACCTTTGTGAGCCTAGTTAGGTTGCCCCCACCAGTTTCTTCCTACCTAGCTTCACTTGTCCCTTACTGTCCCTGAGCCTAAATCAAGAGTCTGACGCTTACCTGACTGCACTACCCAGGTGCTCCATTTTTGTCTCTCTTCTTTCTCTCTCTCCTTCTAGATGGTGCCCTACTACTTTCAGGGTGGTATATACATCTTTCAATGCTTTATAGCTTCCCCGGGGTAGCTTATAAAGAACCAGTGATTTTCTTCTTGTGCTTCTCTCTAATTCAACCCGGGCCTGTCTTCATATACATAGGAAAGATGCCTCATGGGATAAAATAGTGATTTTATTTGATTAGTCTCATCAAAGATAATTATGCAAAATTAGTTTGGCCTATAATATAGATAGCAATTTATTTTACTTTCCCCCCAGTGTAAATTTTAAGTTTAGTCATTAAATATTTGGGACCGGGTTGGAGAATTATGGCCAGAGGAAATATCTGAGGAAGGCTGTTTCTCTTGGCCCCTGTAAATAACCTGACAAAGAGACTTGTTGCTTAACCAATGCCTAACATGTTCATTTGGAATGCTCCGATGCTCAATTTTATTAGGCATTTGCAAAACAAAGGCTGTTTCCCCCCTGCATTGTAATTAGTGTAATTAGAGTTTATGTGTGAAGTATCGTATATCTACTGTGGAGTTATTTCAGGGTAACAAGGATACTGAATTATCTCACTAAGATTGTTGGTTTAAATAATTTGTTTAGTGTATTTGATAATATTTCACATTAGAAAATTAACATTCCTCCAGTCAAAATAGCATTGAGCTATGGATTGAATAAGTCACAGGAATAAAAGGCACAGCATAAGGAATACAATCAATGATATAGTAATAGTGATGTACAGGGACAGATGGGAGCTACACTTGTGGTGAACACAGCATAATGTATAAACTTGTTGAATCACTGTGTTGTACACCTGAAACTAACATTGCGTGTCAGCTACACTCAACCCCCAGCCAAAAAGACCTCCCTGCCAAACTCCAAAATAGCACTGAGTGATGGGGAACCAAAATGTATTCTTGCTTATACTCTTCCTGCTTCTCAGGGCTAACTGGTTCTAATATTTATATATGAAATGAAAAACAGACTAGAGCAAGATTATAGAGTGATTTTTTTTCCCTGAGAGGCTAACAAGAATAAGCAAAGTGTCATGCCATGCTAACCTAGGGAACAAGTTGTAAACACAGAGAGAAGAAACAGGTTTCAGAGTTTATATTGCTACTATCTTTTGGGGATCAGCTTCCATTGTTACCATAATGTGTTACGTTGAAAAGGGCAGATGAGGTTGTGGAGTGGCTGGTTGGAGAGTCCCCAAGAGAATTTCCAGGAAGCTGAGTTGCAGCACATGTTGGAGCAGCCTCACAAGTGAAAATAAATCCACGGCATGTGGTTTTCTGCCTGAGAGTACTTGCCATTCACTGCACAGTTCATCTGGATGGAGTACCAGTATATTTTTCTCTTTCAAATCACAAAATGCAGAATGGAAAATGTTTTTTGTTGTGTAGACCAGTACTGGGTCTCCAGTTTCTTAGATCTCATGTAAAAGTGGAATCTGTAGACAGTAGCCAGGTGATGTATTGGCCTTTTAGAAAATCACATTTTTCAAATGTAGTTGGAAGTTCATCTGAAGTGGCTCCTGTTATTTCAGACCAATTTTTAATTGATATGCTCAGTCTATTTTCTCTTTACTCCCAAATGTTACTATTGATCAAAAGTTAAATTGGACCAAATTGCTATGCACAACATATTGTCTGCTCTAAAACCCTTCCCCCATCCCCCACAAACTTAGTATCCTTAATTATACTTAACCAAATCAATGTTAAATTGAATTCACATTAGAGTTAGAGTTCCTGTGTAGATTTGTTGCTTTTGTGAATTTCAGAGAGAGAAGTGCTTTGCAAAGATATGTGTACAATTCAGTGGAGTAAGTAGAAAATATTGCAGAGGGAGTTAGTGATGTGTGTTGTATGAAGAAGTGAGAGGTTTCTCGTATCCATTCATTCTGCCTGAAACGGATGAGATATTGTGCAACGTACCAAGAAGGTTCAGTGATTATAACTCTTAACCTGTGTCTAGAAAATTTAAATCTCAGTTATTTTTACCATTTACCATGGCAAATATCCCCAATTGCCACTCTTGCAGATTACTTTGTTCTTCAGTTTTGTTCAATAGCAGAAATAGCTGCATAGTATTCTTTTTTCCCCCCCTGTGGCAGATGACTTTCACGAGATGTAGACTGAATCATTTATAACTTCCTCTTGGAAGATTATGACCTAATGCTCCACTCAATTTTTTTTGAAATAGTTTAGGCAATGATGATTTCTAACTAGTGCATTTGCTATGGATTACTGGCCACTTGAAAGAGTTCAGTGTTTCATTAGATTTATTCAGTCCTCTTGGAATTGCCAGTAAAAAGACGAGGGCCAGAGGCAGAGGTTGATGTCATTAAAAAGTTTCAAAAATACCTTTGTGAAACTCTTCAAATTTGACTGCTAGAACTACAAGTTTCTGCTGATGTTAGGGCCAGATTTCCTTTAGGACAAAATGGATAGGTCATGTTTGTGGCATATAACTTTTAAAAGTATGGGATGTATAACTGTATTAAAGACCATTAAAGACTATATTAAAGACCTACTTCTTCACTGATTTAAATTGGAAGTGCCTTGGCTATCACATATTCCACTACAGTAGATGACAGTTGATTTCTGTTACCACTTCCTAGTTTCCTATGCATTGAAGCTAGTAGTCACATGAAACAGGAGAATTGTATTGTCAACTGAATTGTAACCCTTGATGGCTTGTGGATGTTACAGTAACATTTATTTTCAAAATTACTTAGCAAATGAAAAAAAATCATCTTGAGTTTCTTCATGTTTTCTTTTTTGATGTGTGTCTCAAATGTAACTTACAGGTAAACTGAGGTTGACAGCATCAGGCAGCAGCCAGCCAGCCCTGGGCCCAACCTGCCTTAGAGCTCACATCTCCGATGAGGACACAAGTATGACAGAAAATGAAACTGTCACACAAAAATATTTATGCTCTCCCTGTGCCCTTCAATTTAGATGTTATAGAGCTCTTAGTAAGAAGTGGCTGCCCAGCTGGGTCCACATTATCCAAGACTTTCCTATAGTTAGATCTAGCCACTGATTGGGTTTTAGCAAATGGAAAGCGATTGGAAAGTGATGCACGTGACGTTCAAGTGTGACACATACTCTTCTGTCATACTCTTCTCCAGGCTCTCCTTTCCCTCTAGCCAGTTGGGAAGATGATGACCCCCAGGATGAATTTACAAACTCCATGGTGACGATTGGCAGAATTTATGTAAACCTGAGTTTCTATGGCTTCATGGAAGGACTACTCCTTCTGTTTTCCTGTTCAGTATTATTAGGTAAGCAAGAGGGACATTTTAATTATTTTGAGTCTCTGAAACGTTTGGTTTTATTTGTTTGAGCAGTTGGGGTTTCTCTAATAAAGTATATAAATTCATCCAAGCATATATAAGCCAAACCTAATAACTGAGCTAAAGACAGGAGAAGGTTGGTAGAGAAGGAGAAAGAAGTTATTTTGGGTCCTAAGTTGTTGAAGATAACCATGGAAAAAAGGTATGTGCAACCCATTTCAATTTTAAGACAAGAAAAGCTATGGTAAACTAATTTTAGACTTGGGGCCAATGCAGAATTCAGGTATATTCATTCATTCATTCATTCATTCATTCATTCATTCATTCATTCATTCAACAAATGCCCACTGTATATAGGCATTGTGGATAAGTCAATAAAAAAGAGAGGCCATGGAATTTGAGGCTATCTCCAAACCTATGCTGCTTCTACTCATTAATTCTTGTTTCGTGTTTGGTTAATGAGGGAAATTATAACAGTTGTAGGTGTTGTCTTGGTCGGTAAAATGCCACTGTTTTTTGCTCTTATAATTTTAATTCCTTAGGAATGTTAAGTGGTTTTAGTTAGGGTTTTTCTGAAAGGGAAGGGAGTACTATATGTGAATTTCTTTGGTGCTTTTTCCTAAGCATAGCTTTTTTGGCCCTAGGTTCTGACAGCAGAATAAATGGGGATATGCATGAGGCTGTGAAATAACTGCTGTTAAAATGTGCAGTGTTCAACATTTAAAAGGAATTGCATTTCAATACATGATAAAATTTCCAGATTACCTTGAGAATTGGAGCTGCTACTGTCAGTTACATTGAAAGAATTCTAGCACGCTATATTACCTGACAAGTTGTGGTGTTTTATGTGCTATATTGATATTGGAGTATTTGTTTTGCTTCAATGGGTACTTAATTATTTGTTTCTTTTTGACAGTGTACTAGAATTAATTTGCAGCATTATGAAACTACATTAAACATCCCCTTGAGAGCAAGGGCTGGATCTTGTAACCCTAGTGCATCATCTGAATGTTTAGCTCACAGTTTAAATATATTAAATTAAAAAAAATATATATTAAATTAGAGTTATGAATTAATTTCAAGGGAAAGAAATTATAGCTTTTCCATCCTAATGGAGATTTTAGGGATGTAAGATGAAAGGACACAACTGTAGGAAATGGAGACAGTAATCAGAATCTGGTTTATGATGGGTTCATGGGGACATGACTTTCAGTAGAGCATGGCACAACAATGCACATTTTGCCCTTTGGCAATTAAAATTCTTTTATTTTTAATAGTTTATTTTTTTAAACGATTTTTTTATTTATTCATGAGAGATACAGAGAGAAAGAGAGGCAGAGACACAGGCAAAGGGAGAAGCAGGTTCCATGCAGGGAGCCCAATGTGGGACTCGATCCCGGGACTCCAGGATCATGCCCTGGTCCAAAGTCAGGCACTAAACCACTGAGCCACCCAGGGATCCCCAATATTTTGTTTATTTAGAGGGAGAGCAGGAGCAGATTCCCTACTGAGCATGGACCCCCACCCCCCCCCATGATGTGGGGCTTGATTGCATGACCCTGAGATCATGACCTGAGCCAAAATCAAGAATTGGATGCTTAACTGACTATGCCTTCCAGGAGCCCCTAAAAAATATTTTCTGTATGCAGACAAAGCAAAACTTCTGGGAAATAGTTCCTTTTTTGAAAAATGAAATAAGTTGATTTAAGGTTTTGTGGATCCTTAGTGTGTTAAATCTCTATTAGTAATAATCTATGGGATAGATATAAATTAATCTATTAATTATCATCTTGATATATTAATAATTATGAGGCTTTTAGCAAGAAGAAAAGCCTCAGAAAGCTAAATGTTACCATTTTTATTTAGTGCTGAAATGACAAAATTTGGTTTTTCTTTTATTTGAAAGGTTATTGAGAATACCAGAAAGGTAAAATAATTTCCTATAGATATTCATGAGAATGCTTTTTTTCTCTGAAGAAAATGAAGTCCTACATATAGGAAAAACTTACTTTCATTTCTAGAGATATGATCCTTTACTGGGTAAGCAGTATTTTCTAATCAAAATGACACTAATGGGTCAGATTTCATGGTTAGAAATTTGAAAGCTTAAGTGAAGGCCCATACTTTCATAGAATTGTGTTAGCAATTTTGAAAGATAATGGTGGTGTTTCTAATTTATTTTTTGATGAACTCCTAAAAATGCATTTAAATGTGACTAATAATGATACTCTCCTTTTACTAAGGATCTCAGCAGAAGCTGGTTTTGTGAGAAAAATGCCTGTATGAAGAAGTCATCCTGTGATTTTCTGAAGTATGTATTCAGGAAACACTTATGGAAAAGAAAAGGAAAGAAAAAATATTCTGACACTCATATGGGTCATAAGTGTTTTTTCCCTATTATAATAGCAGAAACAAGCTAGTTATAGGTCAAGAAGAATAATGGAGAAAAATGTTACAAAGTAGAAGCCAAAATTCAGCCTTTTCTTTGTGCCCCTTCGTGTTGCTAACATATATATATATATATATATATACATACATATATATATATATATATTTTATGATAATAACAATAGTCATGACAATAATTACACCTGGAACTGTGTTCCAAGATTCCCCATGTATGCTCTATTTTTTCTAGTTTGTTCACTTTGCAAAATGGGTATGGACAAAATATTGACAGTGTCAATAGGCTGTCAATAGGCTAAACCTAGCCCCTGCTGTGTTTGGAGGAAGTAGTTTTATATTAATTCTTTAGTTTAATGTGTAGTTGAAAAGGAACATCTTCTGAAAATGGAGAGCCCACTAAGAAGTGTGGTTTCTACATCTGTTTGCCAAGCATGGCTAACTGATGCCATTTTTAGGAGGGAGAAAAGAGAAAGGAACGCATATTTAGAATATTTGAATCCACATCTCAAATCCATGGTACTTAGATGTTCTTTTCCAAGTTCAGGAGTTCTTATTGTAGGGAAATAAATAATCAAGAAACTTATCAAAGAATATAGTATTAAAATACTAAAATGCAGTACTAAGTTGAAACTAATGAACGTTTTAGTCAAAGTACTATTAGTGAGACCAGTTGCGTTTTGCTTAGAGTGGTTGTTAATTTTGGGATCCCTGGGTGGCACAGTGGTTTGGCGCCTGCCTTTGGCCCAGGGCGCGATCCTGGAGACCCGGGATCGAATCCCATGTCGGGTTCCCGGTGCATGGAGCCTGCTTCTCCCTCTGCCTGTGTCTCTGCCTCTCTCCCTCTCTCTCTCTGTGACTATCATAAATAAAGAAAAATTAAAAAAAATATATTTTTAAAAAAAAGAGTGGTTGTTTTTTTAATGCTCATGTAAAAGCTGGTGACTTTTATTTATTTCTCAATGGTATATTTGAGATGAAAAACAGAAATCTGTTCTAGTATTTTGTAGGAATTAGTGAACGAGATTTTAATAACTGGAATAAGTAGTTCTACATGATAAATTTTTCAGGTACTCTTTCAGTTTCAGATATTGTAAGAAAATAAGCAAAATAAATAGGTATGGTGTAAAAATAACTATATGAGTCACTTCTTATATTATTTCACCTGACAGTCTCTAAGGGACTATATAACAATAAGAGTTGTTAATATACTAGAATTAATTATAATATGCCCCATTTATGTATACTGAGTCCTTTTGTGTGTAAGAGAAAATAAGAATGTGTTATCATTGTTCTCAACATAGTAAGTTCTATATTAGTTTTTATTAATAAGCAATAATGTACAATAAGCAATACTTTACACCTTTGGGATTAGTTAATGGAAATTTCTTTTATTTACAGACCTCTGTAAGGAATATTTTTAGATTGGGCTGTGTGGGTGGCTCTGTCGGTTGAGCATCTGACTTTTGATTTTGGCTTAAGTCATGATATCAGGGTCTTGGGATTGAGCCCAATGTCAAGCCCCACATTGGGCTCCTTGCTGCGCAGGGAGTCTTCAGGATTCTCTCTCCCTCTGCCCCTTCCCTTGTCCTCCACTGTTTGCTCTTTTTTTTCTCAAAAAAAAAAAAAATCTTAAGAAAGAATATAATTACAAAGGAGCTTTGTTCATTTATGTGGTAGACTTAGGGTGGGTATATAAGTATATTTCTTTTGTTGCATTTACATGTCTCCAGCATTGTTGTCCTCTTTCTATAGATTATTCTCTTAGGGGCTGTATAAACAGCTGGGCAGTGAAAAATGTGAGTAATAACAAGGGAAACATTTTTACTTACATATTTCTTGTATTAAAATGCCTGATGGCTAAAAGGGAGAAGCTTTTCACTGTAAGAGGAAGGTTTTGCTGAAAGAAAGTAAAAATCTGTAATAGTCAAATTAATGTAGTATCTTAAAATTCCATAACAGCTCTGTTTCTTAGCATCCACCAATGAATTTTCTCCAGTGATTTGGTCTGTGTTGGACAAACTTTTCACATTGAAAATCTCATGATTTACCTTTTAGCATGATCTGGTTGTCCTACCATTTTCTGTTGGCCATTTGTCCCTTTGCCCTATCTCCACCAGATGACTGAGCATCAACTCTGATTGGCAGCAAATACACAGAGTTGGAATAATCATTTTTGTCTGAATTATCTTTCCATAGTGCATATTGGATCATGTCACTCTTCAATTTATGATCATTCAGAGGTTTCCTCATTGTCCTAAGCTTGAATTCTCACAGCTCTGCGGAGTTTGCTGTCCCCATGCCTGTCAGTCTTCAAACGATCCTCATTGCCTATGGAATAGAGTTTGAGTAGGAAAGAGAGCTTGGAACCAGATTAGAGGAGTGCCTCATTGCCAAACCAAAGATTTTATTTCATCCAAATGTTTTCGCATGAGCTCCAGCCAAAATGAATTCATTGTTGTTTCCCCAAAATGTCAGATATTTTCTGCTTTCATAATTTCAGTCTTGTAGACTGTTCCAATGGGTTACCTGGGTAAAAAAGATCTGTACATATTCAAATTAATTAGCTATTGTTAAATTACTCTTTAGAGTGATCACACCAATTTACTCTCAATGATAGCAGGTTCCTATTACTCTATATTCTTCTCAAGACTTGGTAATATTAGATGGCTCTGTTCTTCTCTTGGTTTGCTTGTTCCAGATATTGATCTCTTCTGGGTTTAAACTGGTTACAGGTATCTTCCTTTAAGGCTTGACTTTTGACATTTTTTTCTTTTAATATTGCCATTTGATACGAGGAAATTCCTAATTTTAATGCAGTTTAACTTACTAATCTTCTGTGATTCTTTTTTGGTTTTTTAAAAGGCAGTATTGTTTTTTTTCTCTCTCTCTAAATGTTCTAAAGTTGTCCACATTTAAGTCTTTAACTACTTAGAATTTATTTTTGTTTATGAGATGAGGCAGGGGATCCAATTTTTTTCTATGCATCTAACCACTTGTATGAGCACCATTTATTGAATTGTCTGTGTTTTCTGAACTGATCTGCAGTAATACTCCTCTCTTATATCAAGTTACCAGATATGTACAGATCTGTTTCTGGGCTCTTTGCCTCAATTTTATATCTATCTCTGCTTTAGTATTATACTGTCTTAAGTAATATAGCTTATAATAAGATTTGATGTATGGCAGAGTGACTCCCCTCTTCTTCTTACACTTCAAATAGTTTTTTTGTTCTTTTAATACAAATTTTAGAATTAGCTTGTCAAGATCCAAAGCAAAACAAATCCACTGGGGTTCTGTTTGAAATTGTATTGAATTTATAGATTTCTCTTTTCAAACTGCAGAAAAAATGGGTTTGATTGTACTTTATTTCCTACTTATCCTTCTAGGAATGATTTTGTATCTTGCATTCAAAGAGCCCTCTGTCCACTCTCTGGAGGCAGGCTGCCTTCAGTACATCAAAGGAGATCTGCTCCATTAGAATGACCAATGGGGACTTTCTAGCACCTCCTCTCTAAGTAGCTCAAAGGAGGAAAACCATGCAAGTTTATTCTCTCATGAGGCCCCTTTTTGGAGATTGAATGAAGATGGCAAAAAAGAACAAATCAGCACAAATCAGTACAGTTAGGACAGAGGTTGAGATTTCATTTACATTCTTTGCAGGCCTCCTTATTATCTTTACCATTATATAACATCCTTTACCATAGGAAGGTGAAGATAGAGTTAAAAGAAATTGGGCATAACTTTAAGAAGGGAAGGGGTGAAGTATAAAATTGTTATATGGAAGAATATATATATAGATACAATTGTAAAGATTGTCTGATCTAATATACCCATTTTATAGTTAAGCAAAATGGTGGCCCAGAGAATTTAAGGAGCTTTTTTAAAGTGGCCTAACTGGTAAATGAAAGAGCCAGGATTATCAGATTATCTGGCTTATTGTCCAATGCTCTTCAAATTCAAACTTTTAAAAGACTATAAAAAGTAATCACTACTATTTTATTGTATTTTAAATAAAAGAGTCTCTACTCATTTTACCATTATTTCTGATGCTTTCATGCTTTCTGAACTTTGACTCTCTCACAGTTTAAAACAATGCTTTGATATCTGGTTAGTTCACTCTATATGTCTATCTGTCTATGTATCTACCTATCAATCATCAATCCATCATAGCATAAATAATACAGAACAATTGTTATTTATTTCATGTATGTGGGTATGTAGCTATATTCCTTTTCCTGATTGGCTTTAAATCTGCTGTTAGGAAAGTATTCACAGGCATTTTTATTTATTAAATATAGGTTATAAAATGTGAGTTTTTCATAAATGTTTTAGTAAATGAACATTTCTACCTGCTTTTGTTTTGTTTTTTTTTAATCTGAAAAAAATCTCTTTTTTATTACTGTTACTAGTTCTCAGATATAATTTTTAGCATGCAGAAGAATCCTGTTGTATCTCATTTTCAAAATGGTAAGCTATTGTATTTAAATGTGCTTTAAAAATTACATTAGGGTAAGATGGAATTATAACTGGAAATTATTAGGTCTAGGAAGGTGAGTAAGATGGGAATTTGGAGCACATGCTCAGTAGAAGAAATGAAATAGGAAAGAAGCTGTACTTTTGAGGGGCAAAGTGATACAGAGAGGGCAAGACTGCTCTTTTAGTGTAGAATCTTGGGTAAGGTTTATTTTAAACCATTTTTTAAGGATGTGGCAGATCCGTTAACTTCTCTAGTTTCATGTATTAATAATTCAGCCCCACTTGTCTAATTTAAAGTTCCTCCTTTTTCCAGGTGCAGAAATGTGCGGGGGAGAATGACAGGCATTTTTGTCCCTCCCCACTCACTGCTGTCTGAGGCCTTCAAGGTCAGAGAGAAGAATGAGCAGGAACTGAAGGAAAAGGGCTTATTTGATTGGCAGCTGTGTGGTCTGTCATATGTGCTCTCTGTGAGGCGATGCCCTAAATCTCACTCTTTCTTTCTGGGGCACTTCTGGGGTTTAGGGTGACACCTTATCAGAATTGCTAACACCTACCTCAACCCTACTTCCTGCTGTGAACCCTACGTAGCTTTTTGCAGTGGGGGACTCTGCAAGGTAGATTTCCTTGTCAAAATCATTCAAGATGACTCATTTCTGGCCACTCTATAACACTCATTTGGCTTGTGGGGTAGATTCAACCCCCATAACCCTTTAAATGATGGAAATGCAGACCATTTCCATTGTATCCCTTTCTTTCCTCACTCTGCTCTGGTTAACTGCTCACTTTGGACTGTTTCAGGCACCAGCCCCTGTGCCTTTCAAATACTAGGGTTATGTGTCAGTCTCTCCAAATGGTTCTCTTAGGGGAATCATTTGGCTTGAGGAAGCAGTGGGAGTAGGAGAAAGTTTCCAGCATACAGTACTTCTGCATCTCACCATAAAGTATTCTTGACTCAACAGTCTTTGTGCATCCATACAACCTTCTGGCAGCTTTTTCTTTATATAACCTGGATGTGGGGAATGAGTTTAAGTTTGCTTACCTAGCTTGGGGCTGGTTCTTAGCAAATCATACATAGGTGTTTCGGTATAGGTGTTTTGGCATATCTTTTTGGAGTATGTACTTTATAATATTCATCTTTACCCTTAGGGCTTTAGTTAAAGTTTTGAGACAACAGGAAATGTTCTACTTATTGTACTGTTAAACATGCCAAGATGCTTTCCTGGGTTATTTTATCATCCATCATTGAAAGATGTCAAAATTCATTCCTTGGATCAAGATAGAGCTGCCATTGTGGCCAGACAACATTTTGATGTTTTGGGTTTGTATCCCTGGGGTGTGTTTGTGTGTGTATGTTGTGGAGGATGCATGTGTAGTGTAGGGAGAAGAGTATGTAGTGGTCAGGGTTCCCCAGAGAAACAGAGCTCTGCTTTGGAGTTGGTTTCTTATAATTGTCTGGGGCGGGGGGAATTGGCTTATGTGATCATGGGAGCTGGTAAATCCAAAATCCTTAGGGCAAGTCAATAGACTTGTAATTCAGGTCAGAATTGATCTTGCAGTCTTAAGTCTGAAATCTGAAGGGAAGGCTAGCAGGCTGGAAACAGGCAGGGAGTTCTGTGTTGCAGTTTGGGGGCAGAATTTCTTCTTTGGGAAACCCCAGTCTTTACTCTAAAGGCCTTCAACTGATGAAATGAGGCTTACCCAATCTGAAGCATACTGCTTTACTTAAAGTCAACTGATTGTAAATGCTGATCATGTGTAAAAAATATCTTCAGAGCAACACTTAGATTAATGTTCAACCAAACAACTGGGCAACAAAGCCTACCAAATTGACATATAAGACTGACCATCACAGGCAGGTAGCAGTGGTCCTCTTTCCTTCTTTATTCTGCTTCCCAACAATGAGTGAGGCCAAAGTATGTCATAATATCCTAAACACCCATTCCCCCCCACCCCCCTTTTTTTTATTAAAGCCTGAAACTACCCACTTACTAATGTGGCTCTGTGGTTAAGAACTCTCTTCCCTACTAAACTCTGGGCTACTTGAAAACAGGTAATGGGTCTGCTTTTAGTTGCTGTTGTATTTCCAGTGCCAGAGTTATTGTTTTTGGAGAGTCAGTGAAGAGTAGTTGCCGTTGTTTACCCCATTTCACTGGGGTAGGAAATCAGAAGGTTGGAGACCTAGAAAGAGACAAGATGTATTTGGTGTAGAGTTACCAATGTTTCATTCTCCAATACCAATCAAGCAAAGCAGCTGGCAGTGAAATGAGATCAGGACTGCTTGGTGAGGGGACCCTTAACCAAATACCTTGCTCTAGAATATATATATGTTTTTGTTTTGTTTTGTTTTGGCTTGGTCACTATATGTTAAAAGAAGCAAAGAGAAATTATGATGAATGAGTGAGGGACTGTGCTCCTATAATTTATAAACTGAGGATTAAAGTTTACTTGTTAAAAGCTGAAGAGGAAAAATGTTTCAAAGAATTTTTGAAGCTAAGCTGTTTTGAAACTGAGAAGTCAAGGAATAGGAAATATGGAGAAAGCATTGCATATATACCCTAAAGGGGTGATGGACTGATCTGAAGGCTGTTACGTGTGTTGTGGTCATTGCATGAGGAGAAGTCATGACATTATAGGAAACAAATTACAGACTTTCCTGCACTTTGTTTTCATAATTAATTTCTTGAATTTTTTCGTTATTCTTCCTTTAAACACCCTCTTACTGCCACCTAATACAGAAACAGTAAATAATACAGGATAGAACAAAAGTGACAAAATAGATTGGGTTAGGTTTTCTGGAATCAATATTTTTCGGCTGTGGACTATTCTCAACTGCTTTCTCCAACAATCTTCCCAGGCAGGCTGTGTACAAAGGGATGAGTGCAGTGTGGATAACATTGTGTTCATATTTGAGTTCAGAGAGAGGTGGTGGAGGGAAGATCACATTACTCATTGCCTACCAGGGTCAGACATTACAGTGGGTACTCTGTTGTGCAACATCTCACTTAATCCATGGAAATCAGGTGTTTGTATTTATTTGAGAGAACAGGTTCAGAATCGTTTTTTATCATGATTCTCAGCTAGAAAGTGGTAGATTCAGCATTGAAACTTAGATCTGATTTCAAAGCCTAGATTTTTCTTGCTCCTCCACACAGGACACAAAACAATATAGATTCCTTCTTAAATAAGGAATGCTGTCATTCAGAAGGACAAAATGCCAAGGCTCAGATTGCTGTACCATATCTCCCAGGACAAGGCAGTTGATTCTGTGATATAACAAGAAAGGGCATCACTGCCCCCAAATTACATCTTTCACTTTATTGCTAGAATGTGAAATTACACTTACACATATATACATACATATTGCACACACTTCCACCCCTGCTGTATGATTTATTGAGTGTGCTAAGTGCTAAGTACTTTAAACGCTTTGCATGTATTGTCACCCATAATCCTGCCAGCAGTCCTGAAGGTAGGTAATATTATTCCTATTTTTGAAGAAGACATTGAAACTCAGCTTATTTGTTCAAGGTCACACAAGTAGTTGAGCTGGGATGGATACCTACATATCTGTGACTCCAAATTTAAATGCTTTAAACCAGTGTATTGTATTAATTGATTTATTATTTATGCAAAAAGTTTTTACTGAGTGTGTTCTCTGTGCCTGCACTATGCTGGGTTATATGGATACAATAATGAAAATTGCCAACTTCTATCCAAAAGGTCAATCAGGTGAGGAAAACAGAAACATAAGAAGGCAATAATGGAGACATTTAGTAAGGCAGTGATGGATATATGTTCAGGGCCATCAAATTCACATATGTGTAGGACCTGTATGTATTTCCATTATGGTATCTTAGTGAAAAGACATCTAATTTGCCCCCCCCCCCCTTTTTTTGAGGGGAGTAGGTGGTAAAGATTATGTCAGGGAAGGATGCTTACTGGTGGAGGTGACTTTATTATACGAATCTTAATCAATGAGAAAGAGTCTACTAGCTATAGATAGCCAAAAGAGAGCACTACACATAGAACTATGTGATGAAAAACACAGAAGAGAGACAAAGTATGCTACATGTGGAAGTGGGATGGTTGATGATTGACTTCTTTCAAAGAATAGTTTTCTGTGTGTTCATTTATTTGAGGTTCTTTAGCCATCTTTAATTTTCCTCCACCTATTTTGGAAGCCATTCTGAGTCATGAATTAATATAGGAGAGAGGAATGGAGAAGGAAGAAGGAAAGACATTACCATTTTTCTTTGGTGTTATGGAGTACCAGGTGCTTGTCAAATTTTATCTCATTGAATCCTCATAATATATCTTCAAAGCAGAATTATCCTTATTTCAGAGAAAAGGAAATTGAAGTAAAGCTCGAAGACCTTGTCCAGTTTAGCAAGTTAAAGGAAGAGCCAAGGATGTGAACTCAAAATAAGCCTTTACTGAAGTCCCATCCCATGTCTTATTCATTCTCTCTGGAATGAGAAGAATATAATTGTTTATATGACATTTTCCTCAACTTCTTCTTACCCAACTAAGGTGCTTACCAGAGAAAACCTCAGAATCGTTACCACTAAATGCCTGTGTAAGAAAACAGTTTTGTATTTTAATTGTCTGTCTTTTGCATTTGGAGTTTTATTTACAGTATGAGTTTTATGTAAGTTCATAAAAGTCAATAAACTCAATATTCCAGAAATCACTTGCAATTTAACATCTAGATAATTAGGGTAACAAAAAGGAAGTTAATTCAGTGTGGGTTTATGATGGTGATTAACTCTGTCCCATTTCTTTCCCTGAAGAGAGGAAGAGTTCAGAAATAAGGTAATGTGAGTCTGCTGCATCCAAGGAGATAGACATAAGAACAAAAGATTTGTTATGAAACCCTTAAAATCACAGTGCCCTTTTAGCTAATTATGGTAGCTTAATTAAAGTTATTTTAAGTAATAGTTAATTATGCTTAATTAAGGTAATTATGGAATTAGCCAGGGGAATTTGAATGAACCACAATGCAGACATGTTTGGCCTCTGAGGATCAAGTGTGCATATAGGAGAAAATATGAAGTAAAGCCTAGATTATAGTTTTGAGTACACAAAGCCACTGCTATCAGTAAAGTTATATGCACGATGTTGCAGACTATACTAGTGTATCTTCAAAAAGTATAACAAGTGAGATTGTATTGAATTTGATTTTTTTAAATGTAGGTTTACTTTTGGGAGGCAAAGGAGGATTAAAGGTCTAACAGTCATTGCTATTTATGTTTTGAAAGTCTAAATAATCCTTCTCTGACCATGCATTATTTAAATTTACCAGATGCTTTTGGGACTGTGGCTGACTTTAGGAAAGATGTAGCATTTTTTACCTGGAGATATAATTTAGACTGAAATATCTAGGTCTGGCATTGTTGCCATACTTTTCTTGATTCAATAAAGGCATAGGATGCATAGACAAATGTATAATCTTTCCTGTGCATTGGTCACGTTTGTTAAAAACCTCTCTAGTGCCTTCTTGGCTTTATTGTGGCTGAAATATATGATTCCATTTGTTGGGAGAATTCCCAGTGAATTATTTTTATCAGGTCAGTGGTTCTTAAAGTACAGTATTCCAAAATCTTCTAAGTGGTGTGTCTACAGTCTAATTTTAGTCTTTTCAGGTTAAGTGATCATTTTTCTCTAGATGGGCTTCCCCCACTAGTTTGTGCTGATTCAAATTTCCACCTAGATTTTCAGGATTTCCCAAACTTCTTACTAGGTTTTCTGCTGAATAATTGTTATTCCTCTTTAACAAGAAACATTATAAAAAAAATCAGTGATCTCTGCCTATAACTGAATGTTAAGTAGAGAGAGAAAGCATACTTTTTTTTTTTTTTCTCTTGAGGATAAATTACACTGGGATGGAGGAGAGGGACAGAGAGGCCTCAGAGAATCAAGCAATGAAAACCTTATGAGGTGCTCAGGTATCAGACTCAGTTCATCCACAAGTGCTGACATTAGCATCAGCTCTTGATGACTGCATTTATCAGAGGTGGCAGCATTGAGAGTTCCGTTAGGAGAAGATCAGAATTATAGGGACTTCTAATAGAGTCTCTTGCCTCCTCAAAGACCATGAAACAGTTCATGAGACTCTGTGAGACCCTCTAGATAGAAAGTACAAAGGATTGATGAGTTTTTATGATGAATATTTTTCTTACTGAAAATATATTTATTCAGTTACCACTTAATAAAAAATGTGTTTTAAGAGAAATGGATCTTTATTGTAAAAGATCAAGAAAACCCAAAGAAGCATGAATAGAAATCAGTTTACAGATTATACCATTCCATGGACCATCGAGATTGGCTAAGTAGCCAAAAAGAATAATTTAATGTACTGATACATGGATATCTGGAAATGGAAATGCCTTTATCCACAGGGCTGCTAAGTTGACAGAGTGTGAATCTAGAGCACTTGGTCAGTCATATTCCAATCTACATGGAGAAGCACTGTGCAGAATGAAACAAACAGAAGCAGAGTTAGAGGGAAAGAGATTTAATGGTGTTCTTTGAGCCCAAAGATTTGACAGTTCCTGAACAAATCCACTATTGGACTTCACAGTTACGTGAGCCAATAAATTCCCTTTTTGACTTAAGCTAATTTGAGCTGGGCTTCTGTAACTTGCAGCTGAAAGAGTTCAGATAGTACTTGCATGCCTTTGTCTCTTAGTGAGGCAGCTGAGCCTTATATGAAACCCCAGTGACCTTGGGAATGACTGTTGTGAGGTCATGGTCGAGCTGAAATGTAAAATGTACTTGGAAGTACAGGTGAAACGAGGGAGTTTCTAATACGAGAAATGAAAAAAATCAAGGAGACTTAAACTAAATATTTATTAAATACAGAGAGTAAAATGATAACTTTATAGTGGACAAACATTGGATGACCTTCACCAAGTGATCAAGGTTAACATCACCATTTAGGACCTATCAGTTTTGGGTACTCCTCAAGATGAGGCACTGGGAAGGGCATGCCATTTCTCCAGTTTCATTTCCAGTAATGCATATCTGCAGTCTAATTATGAGATGTCATCAGACTAACCCAAACTGGGAAGTATAGTATAAAAATAACTAGTACTCTTTCAAAGTGTTAAGGTGGGCAGCCCAGGTGGCTCAGTGGTTTTGGCCCAGGGTATGATCCTAGAGACCTGGGATCAAGTCCTGCGTCGGGCTCCCTGCATCGAGCCTGCATCTCCCTCTGCCTGTGTCTCTGCCTCTCTCTCTCTCTCTCTGTGTCTCTCATAAATAAATAAACCCTTTAAAAAGTTAAAAGTGTTAAGGTGATAAAATACAAGGAAAGACCAAGGAACTGCTACAGATTTGAGGAGACATGACAACTAAATGTAATCTGAGTTCTGGTAGCAACCGTCTAATTAATTCAGTGCAACATTAATTAGATCTTTTAAAAAAATTTGTTTTACATAATATTTTTTTATTTTAAAGATTTTTATTTATTTATTCATGAGAGATGCACAGAGAGAAGAAAAGACATAGAGAGAGAGGCAGGCTCCCTGTAGGGAGCTCAGTGTGGGCCTCAATCCTGGAACTCCAGGATCATGCCCTGAGCCAAAGGCAGACACTCAACCGCTGAGCCACCCAGGCATTCCTATTAATTAGACCCTTAAGCATAAAAAGGACATTAGTAGTAAAACTGGTGAAAACGGAATTTATTCCGTTATACTACTTTAGTCTGTAGTGTAGTTAATGATAATGTATCAATGTTAATTTCTTAGTTTTGATATTTGTATTATGTAAGATATTAATTTCAGGGAAGCTAGTTGAATATGTGTGGATTCTCTGTACTATGTAACTCATCTGTAGGTCTAGAATTATTTGAAGATAAAAAGTTAAGAAAAACAATGTACATAGAAAAAGAGTGGAGGTTTTGATGAGGGTCATAGAAATGGCAGAGAAATGATACTGGCTGACCTAGAAAGCTCAAGCATGGGCATTTCCCTAGCTTTTCTTTTGCAGAGGAAGAGCTCTCCAGTAGGGGTTGCTGAATGGGATCTGTTCTTCTACCTCTGCCATTCCTTTAGGGTACTGCTTTCTGCCTCATGACTTTATCACAGATTTGGTTAATGTCTGGTAGATCACTTGTCAATATTTAAATATCCTTAGTTTTTAGAATTATTAAAACTCTTAATTTCACTTTGTGCATTAGTATTTGGTTGGAAAGTTGTGAGAAGGAAAGCCAGGCATCCATATTTTCTCATTTTATTTGGTAGAAATATCTTCTTTTTCTTCTTTTTTTTTTTTAAGATTTTGTTTATTCATGAGACAGACAGACACACACACACACACACACACACACACACAGGCAGAGGGGGAAGCAGGCTCCATGCAGGGAGCCTGATGTAGGACTTATTCCTGGGTCTCCAGGATCACACCCTGGGCCCAAGGCAGATGCTTAATGGCTGAGCCAGGCATCCCATGGCTATTGTTGATAATGCTGCTATAAACCTTGGGGTGCATGTATCCCTCCAAATTAGTATTTTTGTATTCTTCAGGTAAGTAGTGGTGCAATTGCTGGATTATAGGGTAGTTTTATTTTCAACTTTTTGAGGAGCCTCCATACTGTTTCCCAGAGTGGCTGTACCGGTTTGCAGGTAGGAATATTTTCAATATATTTCAAGCAGCCCTTTACATAAATACTGATTTCATTGAAAGCAAGACGCTTTCATTATTCTTTATAGTTCCCATGATTAAAATAGTACTTGGAGCAGAGTAGGTTCTCAGTAAATGTCTGTAAATGTCACTAAAATATTTTTTGATATCAGCTGTACATTTAAATATTACTAAATAATTATAAAGATATGGTGAACTTTACAATTTATATCTTTTTAGTAAGCATGTAATATGTGCCAGCCACTATGCCAAGTGGTTTATATGCATTTCTTTATTTAGTCCTCACAATATCAGTGGGGCAGATATTATTATCATTTTAGAGTTGAGGAAAATGAGGCCCAAAGTGGTTAAATGACTGGCCTCAGCTCACAGAATTTTTTTTAAAATAATTTTTGGTTTTTTAATTTTTATTTATTTATTTATGATAGTCACAGAGAGAGAGAGAGAGGCAGAGACATAGGCAGAGGGAGAAGCAGGCTCCATGCACCGGGAGCCCGACGTGGGATTCGATTCCGGGTCTCCAGGATGGTGCCCTGGGCCAAAGGCAGGCGCCAAACCGTTGCGCCACCCAGGGATCCCTCAGCTCACAGAATTAATAAATTACTGGCCTAGGCTTCCACTCCTTCTATGTCTGTCTGTGACACTTTGCTGCCTCTCTGAAAATGTGATGCATTCACAACCAGTTTATAAGATTTACATGGTAACATTTAATGTATTAAAATGAAAAACTGAAAAAAAAAATAAAATGAAAAACTATGATTTTTGTTTAAAAGTATAAATGGGAGACTGTCACATCTTAATTCTTAAACTAGAGGCAATGTATATTATTTGTTATGTGATATGCAAATATATTTGAGTCAATTTTTGAATGCTCTTAAACACAATTGGAAGACACAAAGTATAGAGTCAAGGAAAGTTGCTACAAAACTCAAAAAGTAGATTAAAATATCTTAGGGCTTTGTCTTGATTTTTTTTTTCCTGTATGCCCATTTTTTATGTGTCTTAAAATAAGCACTTAAGGAACTATGTAGGGGTTCTTTTTCTTGAAACATGTTATTTTCTTCCTAATTGGTCAATGCAGGACAAACACATCATTAAACACACAGGAGCCTCGCTGTAGCATAAAATTCTGTGTAAGGCAGATCTGTTTCAAGCAGCGAGAGCAGTTTGTTCTTTTATTAAGTGCCAGAAGGACCTTGTTATAGCTTCATTTCACCTATTACAGAACCCCACAACAAGGGCAACCTTATGGGATCTTTTTAGGATGCCATTCAATGAAAATGATGATGAGAATTTCTTCAACCTCTAGTAGTCTTGTGTTAACTGCTAAGGAATTAGATTTTCTGTTGCTGTAACAGGGTAGTGTCCAGTTAAAGGATTCTGTGGTCATTTTGAAATTAGAAGTGAATTGTTCTAATCAGGATTCCTAGCCCTTCCTTCCCCCACCCTCCAGAAGCCAGGGTGCTTTGGTGCCATTGGTGTAGTTGAAAGCTCTGGGATTTTCTTGCCTGATGTAAGGTTAGAGCCACCTGAGCAGGGCTCAAAGGCATCTTGTGTTGTCTGAGACCAATCCAGTGAATCAGAATGGCAAAGGAGCGGGAGTAGCTGAAATGGAAAACAGCCAGCTGCTGGCCCAACATGATGAAGCTCAGAGTTAATTTGCAGAAAATGAATTATTTCTTTTCAATGTATGACTCTCTCTGTGAATGGAACATCGTGACAGAGAGTAAAAAAGAAATGCTTTATCAGGACTTGGCTGAGTGAGTTATGGGGCAGGTGTGCATGCTTGGAAAACCTGGGATGGATGGATTGGAATAAAATATCACTGGTCCAAGCTAGCTCACAGCACCACAAAGCCATCTGTTAGGGTTCAACCTAGCATGACTGTCAGTCTTTTGTAGGAAGAGACTTGGCATAGGAATGCAAAGTTGTAGGTATATAGAAAGAGTTCAAGAAAAATGCCCACTTGCAACAAAAGAAAATGAAACATTAACCACAAAATTAACCAGAGCTAACCACTAGTTTTTACCAAGTTAATATCAATACATGGTCATCTGCAAAGGGACAGGTCAGCAATTATTTTACAACTAGACATTTTTTTCCAGAGAGGAAAATGACTTGGTTAGAGTTATGTTTTTTTATTATTTTCTGTTCTCTTCTGTCGTGGACATTTATGGAAAGGATGACCAAAATTACTCAGGTTAAACTGGGTGCTCATATTTATCTATAGCTTGGATCAGAGAGAGCCCAGGGCACCCTTCGGCCCATGCAACTCCCAAGTGCCTGGAGTAGGGAGAGAGGACTTCCACTGGCTAGTGTGTGTTTAGGGACAACATGGAAGATATGGTTTAAGCCTTTTTGTTTGGTACTTAGAATTCTTTTTTTTTTTTTTTTTAAATTTATGATAGTCACAGAGAGAGAGAGAGAGAGAGGCAGAGACACAGGCGGAGGGAGAAGCAGGCTCCATGCACCGGGAGCCTGACGCGGGATTTGATCCTGGGTCTCCAGGATCGCGCCCTGGGCCAAAGGCCGGCGCCAAACCGCTGCGCCACCCAGGGATCCCCCGGTACTTAGAATTCTTAGTAAAGGAATACTCTAAATTATTTCTTAGGAGGTTTGTTAAGTATGAAAATTTTACACCCCTCTTTCCCTGTAAGCCACCTCACTAATTCTCGTATAGTAAAAGATTCCCTGGGATACTACTCACACTGTCCCTCCCACCACACCACTATAATCAGAGGACACAACTCTCTGTTCAGCAGGAGGCTCAATAAACAGTTGAACGTATGAAAGAAAAGCACGAACCTTGTGAATCTAGTGAGAATCTAGTAAATCACAAGAGTAAAACCTAGAACTCTTACCCTGTGTTTGTCCTCCCCTTCCAGCATCTCATCCTTTGGAACATATTTTATGATTCGATTCTCTGATTTCCATTTTAAAAAATTTCTGAGGTACAGCCTTGTCAGAGGATAAATTACTTTCATTAGGATTTAGTCATCCTTTGTGGATATTGGTAGATTGTGCCATTAATGGTCCCTGGAGATGAGACAGAGGGTCAGGGAGAGCTGGAGATGAGTTGGGAGTTTGGTACAGAACAGATGGACTATAGCCACATATAAAATTGGTAGCCAGGTTCACAGACGTGCAGAAGCGAATTATGGCAATGTGCAAGGCATGGAGGAGCAAGTCTGAATGTCCAAGCAAATCATGTTGGAAATGGGGTGTGCTAGAACATGCTTTCATGGACCTGCTTCAGTAGTTGGTAACTAGTTCAGTTCCCCATATCTTACCTCACTATACTATTCACTCTCAGGGTGTAAAAGAACCTCCACTTACATGATGCATGTATAAAAAAGGAAAAAAAGTAGCCTGTGTCATCAACTGCCCTTCTGCTTCCATTTCTTTCACTGAAGTGGGATATTCTCATGGATGTAGGTATATTTACCCCTGGGTTGGGCGAGGCTTCATGGGAAAGGTAGCTTAGCTGCACAGGTGTTTCATATTAGAGGTAGAATTAGGATTCAGGGCTGGGATGACAATCTTCCTGTATTCCCAGGACTGAGGAGGTTTCCAGAATGTGGTGTTTTAGTATTATAATTGAGTCATTGCAGTGGCAATTGTCCTGGTTTGTCCCAGACTGATGAGTTTGGGGGTCAACTGACCAGACTGGTGTGGTCCTTGGTCAACAGGGATATGGCATTGTGTAGACACTGTACAAAATCCTCCCATTTCACTTTTGTGCATAAAACAGATCAGCCTCTCTCTAACCTCTGAGGCTGTTCTGTTGAGCCAGTTGGAGCTTATTCAGTCCTCAGACCATGACAGAGGAAGCAGGATCTATACTATTGGTTTAACCACTTCATCTTATGCAGGGAAATAACATTAATACATTAGGACACACATCTGGCTGGGTTTCATTTACCAGGACAAAATTACTTTTTGATTCATGATACCCACTATCAAAATTTTGATACTGTACTGTGGTCTCAGTCTGAATCTCTCAACAAAAGGAGAGAATATGCCTGTAGAGGAAGACTCCCACACTCTGCTTCACCTGTCTCATTCCACATGTAAGTTTTGATAATCTCCAATAGAACTTTAAGAAACATCCTCTAAGCTTGTCAGGCAAAGAAGGATGAATTCAGAATCAGGAACAAGAGTGCCAAGGCAGGAACAAAGATGGGGGAAGATTGAAAGTGGCAGACAGAGCAAACCTGAGTTGCCCAGAGTCTGCTGTGCATTGCTGCCTGTGTTCCATGTTTCCACTCTATTTTATTACATTTGCTCCTTGAATGACTCAAATGCTCTTGAAGAGCCTGCTGTGTTCAGAGTGGCTTTCTAGAAGGACTGGATGTTTTTTTGTAGAATAGAGTTCTGGTTACCTTGGATCGCATGTTAAAGTTTTTTCATGCACATTCTAAATTATTGTTTTAGTAAAGATTTTATTTTATTTTTAAAAGATTTTATTTATTAGAAAGAGCGAGGGAGCATGGGTGGGGGATAGGAAGGGAAGAGAGGGAGAGAGAGAAGCAGACTCCCTACTGAGCAGAGAACCCCATACGGGGCTGGATGCCAGGACCTTGGGACCATGACCTGAGCTGAAGGCAGATGCTTAGCCAGTTGAGCCACGAAGGTGCCCCTCTTTTAGTAAAGATTTTAAGTCATCAGTGGCAGTAAGGAGAATGATTGGAATGTGGACATTTCACAATTACAGTTTGAGGCTATTACCTAATTTCTGCCCTTAGAATTTATTTAATCATGGTAAGTTAATGATGAAGTTAATCTTTCTCTCCAAAAAATAGTTGGGTAAGTTTTTTTTTTAGTTCATCACCTTTTCAGATTACCTTCAGAAGACCTTGTAGGGTTAAGGCATTCTTTTATACTTAGGTATCATAATGAGGCTATGAGTTCCAGAAAGAATTTACCTGAGTTCTTTGTGTGCTATGTATGTAGTACCGTATTACTTACAACTCAAAGTGTGCTTTGAAGGAGACAACATCAGTATCACCTGAGAGCTTCTTAGAATTGCAACCTCAGGCCCAGGCTCAGACCTACGGAATCAGAATTTGCATGTTAACATGTTTCCCAGGTAATTAGTAGAAGCACATTAAAATTTGAAAAATAGTACTGTAAAGAAATTGGAGGAAAAATGATGGGTTGACTCTAGCAATAATACAGGAGTCCAAGCAATCTGTCCTATAATTCTAAGGCTCCACCTCCTCAGAATATCCATCCAAGACTTGATGTATTTGTGGTAGGAATACAAATCCTGTTATAGAAGAGAATTCCTCCAAGCATCAATGTCTGCTGTTTTATGAATGTTGGTGCCACTTTTACTGTTCTTGAAAACACATTACTACATTTGGAAGTTGACTTTTGGTCTACTCGAACAAAATGACAGCTGCAATCCATTTTCCAAAGCAATCAGTGCTTTGGGTGAAGTGCTTGTTTTTGTTGTTTGGAAGAGACAGATCATAAAGGAGCAGAGTTTGGAAGGGGAGTGGGCTGCAGTTTTCTCAGGGGAGGTCTGAGGAAACCTCCAGGAAAGAAATAGTAATCATTAGGTAGGTAATTAGGACCTACAAGCTCTTAGCAGCAAAAGATGCAATGCCCTAGAATTATACTGTTAGGTAATTAATAAGGTGGTAGCAACCCTGCTGTAGTCTGAGATTATTGAGGGCAGATTGGAGATGAGAGAAAGGCCAGCTTCTTTCATCATGATGAAAAGTTTTCCTTTTGATCCATGCCAGAGTAAGTTTTCTCATTTTAAATATATTATTATTTTAAATTGAGATATAATTGACATGTAATTTTAGGTATATGACATGATTTGATATTTGTATATTTTGCAAATGATTACAATAAATCTAGTTAAACACCTATCACCACATGTAGTCACAATTTTTTTCTTGTCATGAGAACTTTTGGGATCTACTCTTAGCAACTTTCAAGTATACAATACACTATTGTTAACCAGAGTTGCCATGTTGTACATTATATACCTAGAACTTATTTTATAACTGAAAGTTTGTACCTTTTGACTTATTTTACCCTTTCTGCCCACCCTCCACTCCCAGCCTCCAGCAACCACCAATTTGTTCCCTGTTCTATGATCTTGGTTTTGGTTTTTCTTTTTTGTTGTTTTAGATTCCACATGCAGGTGGATCAAATGGTATTTGTCTTTTCTGTCTGATTTATTTCACTAAACATAATACCCTCTAGGTCCATTCATGTTGTCATAAATGGCAAGATTTCCTTCTTTTAGTATCTGAATCATATTCCACAATGTGTGTATATCTATATATCTATATCTGTATCTATGTATTTATATCTGTATATACACATACCACATTTTCTTGATCCATTCATAATTCGATGGACACTTAGGTTTAGGTTGCTTTTATGTCTTGGCTATTGTAAATAATGCAGTGAACCCGGGGGTGCATGTATTTTTTTTTTAGTTAGTGTTTCTTTTAGATAAATACCTGAAAGTAGGATTGCTGGATCATATGGTAGTTGTATTTTTAATTTCTTGAGATTCCTCCATGTTCTTTTCCATAGTGGCTGTCTCAGTATGCATTTCCTAGAAGTAGGTTTTTGAAGGTATAAGGTCTAAAAATGTGGAGATATCAGATTTTTTCCTATTAACTTTGTGTACTGGGCCTTTATGTACCTTCTGAGCTGCTGTGTCACAGAACTCTGAGGAGTCCCATCTATGCTGTAGTTTATGTGAGTGGTGCCCTCTAGAGTTACACAGTGCCACAATTCTGTTTATATTTCCCAGTGTAGGCAGTAGGTAAAAAGGATAATGAGAGCTATTTCTTTCATTCAACATCTTTTTAATATAATTATTCTCCACTCTTGCTGTATATCAGAATCATTCTTAGAACAATAAGAAATATAGTTGCTCAGGCCACATTCCTATAGATCTTAATTCAATAAGATCTGGCGCCTATTGAGTAGGACCTGGAAATCTGTGTTTTTATAAGACTCTAGGTAATTCTGATGTGCTGTCAACTCCATGCTTAGTGCTTGGGCACATAGTTAAAAAAGTAAGACATTTTATGCCATTAAGGGATCTGTAGTTCTGAAAGAGCTTTGCATGTAAATCACACATGATAATATAATATTTTAGGGCTGTGATAGGGGCAAGTACCAAGAATCCTGAAATGATTGTAGTAGAGAATGGAGCTGAACTCTTACTTGGGGACATCTTTGTATGTTCATGTGTATGTATATCTCTAAGCAAAACTGAGACCTCTTTAATAATCTTTGTTAGCTTTGTGTTCTGTGTCCTTCACTAACTACAGATTGCAGATGTCTGGAATCCTCTGGTCTTCCTCTTCTAACCCTGTTGTTAAGAAATGAGCTACTTGTTCACACTGAGGTATATATAAATGATGATCCTATTGTGTTACTTCTCATGGAAAATTTTCATTTTAATAGAACATAAACTTCTCATAGAAAACTTTTATTTTAATAGACAGAACATAATGGGACTTGAGAGTGGCAGCCTGGGTTGAGGAGGTATGTGTAAGTATGTTTGAGTAGGAGCGGGAGTCCCAAATCTCCTTGTAATCCCCTTGTCTACCTTTTATTACTGTATTTGAGGCCAGCTGCAAAATTTAGGAATTTAAGATAGGAAATGAGGGGTGAGAGGAGTATCAACTGCTACTAATAGCTTACAGTGGTCATTAGTTCGAAATGAAGCACTAATTCAGAGAAGTGCTGAGTAAGAGGAGAAGAGGAAAATTAGGGGAAATGAAACTCCAGTGAACAGTCGATCATGTCTTAATTAGCAGTGGAAATCAATGAGGTGAAAAATGTCAGCTTGCTCAAAAAAGATGTTTTCCTGGTTTTTTTTTTTTTTAATTTTTTATTTATTTATGATAGTCACAGAGAGAGAGAGAGAGGCAGAGACACAGGCAGAGGGAGAAGCAGGCTCCATGCACCGGGAGCCCGACGTGGGATTCGATCCCGGGTCTCCAGGATCGCGCCCTGGGCCAAAGGCAGGCGCCAAACCGCTGCGCCACCCACGGATCCCTGTTTTCCTGGTTTTTAAAATAACCAGTAGGGTGCCAAATTCATCCTCCATTTTAGTAATGATTAACATATTCATATTTTCTTGTTTCTTTGCCATCGCACTGGCTTTCAAGTTATTATATTCTTGAATGCCTAAAGGTGACATTGCCTTATTATTATTTTTTTAAAGAGATGTTGCTTTTTTAAAATTTTTATTTATTTATGATAGTCACACAGAGAGAGAGAGAGGCAGAGACACAGGCAGAGGGGGAAGCAGGCTCCATGCACAGGGAGCCCGACGTGGGATTTGATCCCGGGTCTCCAGGATCGCGCCCTGGGCCAAAGGCAGGTGCTAAACCGCTGCGCCACCCAGGGATCCCTGCCTTATTATTTTTATGTTGTATATGAATGAATGAATTTTTATGTTATATTGGAGGAATGATCATTGCTCCAAAGCAAACTAGATTCTTGATCTTCAAATTCCGTTTATGGTTTTCTGGATAGTAAAGTCAGAACCTCCATATCGTGGTCTCAAAGCTATACAATATGGGGAAGCTATGGTGATGGAAAGGTTATTAATACTATTCTCAGGCAAGCATCTCTGAAAGTAAATAGACACACAGCAGTGGAGAGTTCATCTCTTTTGTGTGGGTTGTAAAAAGTTAAAGAATCTAGGATCCTTTCACTTTTAGGTTTATGTTCATTTTTTTGAAGTTTACTTATTAAAAATTATTTTAAAGAACATGGGCTTTAAACTCACAACTCTGAGATGAAGAGTTGCGTGCTCTTCCAATTGAGCCAGGCAGGTGCCTTAGACTGATGTTCATTTTGATAGATTATTCATCCTATACCTACAGAATCAGAGAGTGAAGTTAAAGAATCTTGGAACTTTTCCTCTGAGGCCTCCTTCCCCAGAGGTTACTTGCTTCTGGTTGATGGGATGCTGAGGAAGTTCACAGTGGACTTCTTGTGTTGTTTTAGCCTCATCACACCATACCACAAATGGCCATGGGTTTTTAGGCTTAACATTTTGCTAATAAGACTGGACAGGACATGCAGGTATTCCAAAGTACTTCAAAATGTATTTATGTCTGGTAGGGGATGTATATGTTGCTTGTCCTGAGATTTCACTTGCAATGAATTTCATGCTTTCCTTTCTTGGAGACACCATTACAGCAGATGAAAAATACGACACAAATTTCATGAGCAATAAGCACACATGCTCTGAATTATCTGTTTGAATTCTTCCCTATTTGAAATCAAGGAACCTATACATGGATATTGGTAGGTCTGCTAACCTGCGTTGTTTTAGCTATCAGGAAGGTCAACCACAGTTTGAATGTAAGTCTGACTTATACTGCTATTTAGAAGATATGGGAAAGCACTGTATGACCTTCTGATTTGTTTGTCAAACTTGTCTGAGATGACGTGCATCTCTGCCTGCTTTTATGTGAGAAAACATAACACAGCTGGAATTCAAAACACTGAGAGAAATACTCAGGTGAAATATTTGTTGATAGATTTTTTTTTCTCCTCTTTTTACTTTGAAATGAACAAGGCCGTCACTTTATAGCAATGTCAGGATTGAAAGTCCACAGTAAGTAAGATAGAAATGGAAGTGGAGAATGCTTTTGTACTAAATGAATCATATGTTTAGCAGCAGCTAATTCATCTGTAGACCACTTTATAGGAAATGCAATAGGCCTGGATCTCTTTGACTGCCTGTCTTTCAGAATTAGGGCACATCTTCAAAGCAAAAACTTTAATTCCATGGCAAGGTTTGGGATTATACAAATCTAGGCTTCATGAAGATGAGACCACAGTAGTAGAAAAATAAATCAACCACCCAACAATATAGACAACATACCAGTATTTTGCAATCAATAAAAGCTAATTAAGTATAGTCAGTACTAATCTCAGGAGATTGGAGCATTGATAACCCATAGTGTATGCAACTAAACTTGTTAAGAGTACTGAAAAATACCACTTTAACATTTCTCAAAGGCCTGTATAATTAAGCAAATGACATATTCTTTGATTGCCCATGTGCTGGCCTGGAACACTGAATTTCATAGTTCATTAGCACACATTGTTAATTAACATGCATTGTTAGAAGTTCCAGTTTCCAGCCATGGTGGTGTCTGGAACAGACAGCCTCCGGAGGGGCAAGTAGATTTTGGAATGTTTTTAAATTAAAAGTAACAAGGAATCTATAATATGCCTTGATTTGCTTATGCCCTTGTTAATAAAATTTCTAGAGTAACAAGAGATGCTCCAGTATACTTTATAATAAAGACTTTTTTAGTGCTCATTCCATAGATATTATTACCTAATGATTAGGGGCCACTTCCATTCCATGCTAAGGCTTGATGTATAGGGAAAAAAATCTCTTTATTCTGGAATAGGTTGAAATTAGCAGTTGTCAATTTCTATTTCATAGGAAGATTGTAATAGTAATTGTGGGTGAGGTGTTTATCTTAATCCTTTCTTTTGACCATTTTAAGATCTCTTTGCTGAAGGAAGCCAACTCAGGAATCAGCAGAAATGGAATAAGAATTGGACAAAACTGAAATAGTTTGGGGAAAGTGCCATGGATGCAGGATAATTGGAGGCAACGATATGAAGAAAGACTTGGGGTCTCACTGAATGTTAATTTGGGGGACAGGGTGACTGAGACTCAGACTCTGAGGCTTTGTCTCCTTTAGTTTTTATTGAGAGCTAACAGGTTGGCTATAGGAAATGATTAACTTTGAGAAACAGAGAAAAACCTGTTTACTTCAAAAGGTAAAAGATTAGGCTATTGACTCAAAGAGGGGAGAGTGGAGGAGCTGTTTCTGGAGAACAATGGTCAAGATTCAGTGTGCGGACTCAGGACTTTCCATATCCCCAGTGTGCTGAGGACTATGAGATTCAGTTCTCAGATAGGCTTTGCAGCTCGTCACCCACAGGAAAGACTTCAAGCTGTATTCTGCATTGACTATTCGTTGATACCATTTTAGTTTTAGGAAGGTTAGTATCCATCCATGACTTCTTTTTAGTTTTGGGAAAGTTAGTATCCATCCATAATTTCTTTGTAGTGACAGGAAGCCTTATTTCTATTAATTCTGCTTTAGTAGCAATAGTAACGATAATTTGTATATTACCTACTGTGTGCCCAACACCATGCTAAATGTTTCAATTCACATTATTCCCTGATCTTGAAATCAGACTTCTGAGGTATATATTGTAATTCTCACTTTACTAAGGAAAATAGTTGGCCAAATAGTTTGTCCAGAGTCATTGCTAATAAATGGTAGAGAACTTCTAAACCTGTCTCAGCTTGACTCCAGAGCCCATGCAGTTCCAGCTGCCATCTGTTCCTTCCTACCCACCAACTTACCCAAGTTTAGGAACTGGCCTAGTGAGTAGGTGTGTCCCTCCTGAGCCCAGCTTAGTACACAGAAGTCTGATTTTTTGGTGTGCGATAAAAAAATGCCTTCCTATTTAAAATTCAGTGTCATGCATTATTAGTTCTTAGAATAGATGACTCACTTATTTTACTACTTTAAAACAGGCAGGGATACAAATGGCAGGACAAATGGTTGCTGTTCATGTAGTTTTTCTTAATTTGTGAGAGGATATTTTACTACACTGGTTGTATTTATGGGTACAAGAAAAAATATAAGACTTGATGTGATCAGTCTGAAATATGCTAATTATTTATTCAGTGAATATGCATCCACACTATACATAGTAACATTAAAGGAACCTTCACCACACAATCCATCAATATTAGCTGTCAATCTGTCAGTTAATTACTATTAAATATGCAGTTGGCAAGGTGGAACTCCAGTGCATATTAACAATAGTTTGCATTCTTCAGTCATGGCTTTTGAGCCATCATAGAGTGTGTGATGAATACACATTAAAAATAATGCATCCTTTTCAGCTAAGTAATTTTGACACAGTGATGACATGTTTTTCCCTCTTTTTCTAAAGTGCTTATATCATTTCTCTCCTCACTCAGCAAAACAAAAAAGAAATAACTTCCAAAAGGGCTAAGAAACTACTGACTTAATTTCCATATGCTGCGCTGAATGGTATCCTAAAAGCAGCTCGGGAAAAGTTTCTTGCTCTCTCTCCCCTGATTTCATTTTATTTTTGTTTATAATAGGCTGAAGTGCTTATAAGGAAGAGAATTTTGGCAGAACTGTAAGACAGAAATGATTAAAAAGAAATGCTGTATATTGACAAATGTTTGCCTCTAAAAGATTTTTTTCCTTTTAGTAACTAATCACCTAGGCATGTGGGATTTTTTTTTTTTTTTTTTTTTGCCTGGTTATGTGACATTGTGAATGCATGGCTTGTGTTCAACCTAGTATGAACATAGACCAATGGGATTCTGAGAGCTTGTATTTGAGAAGGCCCAGAAACTCCCACAGATGGGTGTCATAAGCCTTCCTTACTTTAGTGATGCAAAAACCCTCCACAGGATTCTTTTGGTCCTTGGTAAAATGGACCAAGCCAAGCTTTCTAGTGTCCTGAGTGCCTCAGAACAGAGCAGCTGCCCCATCCTCCAAGAAACTTTTGCTTTGACTTCCCAACATGCCAGCTGCTTGAGTGGCTCCAGAGACCACGGCCAGGTGCTATTCAAACTATACCACCCTTTCTAACCTCTCCTCCATTTTGTTGTTTTGTTTCTGATTTAGCCTTGTAAAAAAATTTTCCCTTAGAAGGAAGTTCGGAGAGGGTGCTTTACTGTGACCCCTTTACACTCTGAGAACTACCTATTGCATAGGTGCTGATGTTCTCGTCTAGGCTCATTTGGTTTTCTGTTCCTGCTCAGGGCAGTCAGCAGCTGATTGTCAGTGAGCTGAAGGTCATTATGTAGAAATGCCACTGCTGCCTAATTGCCAGCTGGAGGTCCCTGGCAGCTTGCAGCCACTGTATCTTGTGCCACCAGAAGCCTTTGTTAGGAGGTGTACCCAATGCCATTGAGCTGTCAGTATCTTAGTCACCTCCTAAGGAACACAGCAGGGCTCCTCTAAGTATGTTCAAATTCTTGCCTTGCGCATAGGGCACAACCAACCCTGACAGTAATGGTCTTTCTAGAAAAGGCTCGGCTTGCCAAAGCACTTAGTAATTTCAGTAATAGGTTGAGCATGAAAAAAATCTAATATAAATTTAGGGCTAATGATTAAAGCACTTTAAAACCTCCACTCATGGAAAAAAATTGCACGTTTGATTTGTCTTAGTCCAGTGATTAAGTCTTTTTGGAGGGAATTATTTAAAACAATGTACTCATAAGAATTATTCTCTTTTCCATGTTAAGAACACTTTACAATTAAACCCATTGCATTCTACAAAGTTTTCTTATTAAGGGTTATAACTCATTCTTTTCTCCTAGTCATAGAGTGTTTCAAAAACCTTCCTGACAGTAAACTAATTTTGTTTTCATGTTGTCAAATGTTTTTGAAAAGACACATGTGGGACAAAATTATAGTGATTCCTTATTATTAAAAGTGAAAATGAAATGGACGAAAATATCTTTCTATATAGTGACTAAGTTTGTAGGAAGAACTTGAGTTTCAAAAGCAGAGAAAAATGCTGTTAAATGTCACTTATCTCTTAAAAATTATATTGGGACTCTAATAAAACATCCATCTAGTAAATTTTTATTTATATCACCTTCAGCCATGATCCATGAAAATTATTATTTTCACTGATGGTCATTTGTTATTTGAGTATAAAGAATAGTATTTTGAAACATAGGTCCTGCGAAATGAAAGCATGCTCTTTTTCCTTGAGTTGTGATTTATCTATGCCTTGTAATATAGAACAAAGGATATGTTTTTAATTGCATAGCGTGAATTATGGTGGTCCTTTGGACCAGATTGCGATCCAGAAAGAGCATAATTATTCACCATACTGGGTGCCCATTTGCTTTATTTCTCCCATAATCATTTATTTTCACCTTTGACTTTGTGTGTAAATAAAATAAAATCTTGCAGCTTCAGGACATAATATTTTGGTCTAGAGCTACTTAGAAATTTCCAAACTGTTAGATCACTATTCTCAAAGATCTCATGAATTTCCTCCATTTTAGTAGCAGTGGGAATAAGAAAACCAGTTCAGTCATGGATAATTTGGCATTTTTCAAATAGGTGAAAAGGAAAACTAACTGCCTCAATGCTGATGATCTATATCAAATCTGAATATTTTTCCCATCAGTTTTTTTCTATATTAATCATCTAGAATGAAAAAAATCTTGTAGTTTGGAGAGTGCTTATTTTAAATTCATTATACATTTGTTTGTACAAAACAGGCCTGATAGCCTAAGGCTAGGGAACCCTAACATCATCATGCTCCCAGTGCCTTTGAAAGTTTGGAAAGGGCTCAGGTTCATTGTACCTTGAAGCAAATAATTTTTCTTTAAGGTTTTCATAGCAAATTGTTTTTTGTTCATTTCAGTGGAGTGTTTTGCAAAGCCTAAATCTGACTGAGAGTTGGGGGGTGGGTGTCCATAGACACCATAAAAAATCCTTCAAGAAGATTTCATCAATTTGGAAGATTAATTTTTGGTTGATATTTTTCCTTTCATTGGAATGAGCTACTTCTGGAAAAAAGGATGAGAGAGGAGGTCTGGGGAGAGGGAGAGAAAGAAAGAGAAAAGAAAAGCAAGCTTTCTATAGAGGTTTTATCTATATAGACTAGAAAGATAGAATAAAAGGATAACTAATTTATTAACTTGGGGCATTTTGTGGTTGATAATGATCATTGTTGATGGATCCAGTCCATTGCATAGCCCAGACTGACTAATTTAATTCTACTGAGATCAGCAGACAGAATGTACTGTGGGTCCATCTTGCATAGGTAGATATGGTCAAAGTCCATTGGCCTTCTTGGAATAATGCAAATGAAAATTAGAAGTGGCATGAAATCTCCATGTATGAAAAAGTCATTTTGCTTTAGAGCTTTAATTGACATGACTAATCTGTAAGGTATTACTTTTCAACAATTATTTAATTTTTTATTCATCTTTTTTTGCTCTTTACAGTGAGAATCTTTTAGTATTTACTTAGAACACTTCCCCCCCCAAAACCCTCCCATAAGTTAGCTCTGAGGAGCTTACCATCATCTTCATCACTGTAATTCTCCAGAAGATAATTAAACATGACTTTGGACCTTGAAAAAGGGAGTATAACTATAATTTTGTGCTATGATATTAAACACAAAGTCAGTGCAATTATCTTGTAGGCATACGCAAGTAGAGGCAGCTGCCAAGTGTGTGTAATGTCTGACCGAGCTATAACTCAGCAAAGCATGACAGGCAATTCCCATTATCAAGAACCTCATGCGGCATCACAGTTTCATTGTAGTGGAATTTTGTTATTTTCAGAACCTTGCTCAAATTTTCCAGTTTTCAAGACTACAAATGACATATGTGGCACCCAGTTTCTCCAGAGATAACAAGGCAGTAGAAAAGACCTGCCTTCTTAGAAGTAATAAAAGAGTCCAGCAAGATCAGTATATAAAAATCAATTGCTTCCCTATATCCTGACAATAGCCCATTAGAAAAATGGAGTCTCACAAAATATTCTATTCAAAATTGCAACAAAACCTATATGGTGTCTGGAAATAATCCTAACAAAGAGTGCAAGTGCTTTAAGGAGAATCATTCAATGAAAAAGCAAACTGTAAATAATACATTCACCATGATATATTTATATCCAATGTCACCCACAAAATATACTATTATATTTCAATGTATTTATGTAAATGAATAAAAATGGACTGGAAGGATATACACAAAACTTCTAGTGTCTTGGAAATGAAGATTGGGACTAGTATTGGAGTGATGGTCAAAGGAGACTTTAGTTTTATTTTTATACTAAAAATAAGACATTTAGCTTTGTGATTTTCACATTCTTTTTTTTTCATAAATTTATTTTTTATTGGTGTTCAGTTTGCCAACATATAGAATAACAGTGCTCATCCCATCAAGTGCCCATCACTCAGTCACCCCCACCCCCCACCCACCTCCCCTTCCACCACCACTAGTTCGTTTCCCAGAGTTAGGAGTCTTTCATGTTCTGTCTCCCTTTCTGATATTTCCCACATATTTTTTCTCCTTTCTCCTTTATTCCCTTTCACTATTTTTTATATTCCCCAAATGAATGAGACCATATAATGTTTGTCGTTCTCCGATTGGATTTTCACATTCTTTTACAGATAATTTATTCATATATTACTTCTGTGATTAAAAAATTTATACATGAAGAAAATATTAGAATACTAGAAGCAAATAGATCATAACACTGATTTTGTATGCTAAAAATATGGGTGATTCTTATTTTCTTTTTACTTTGTTTTTTTTATATTTCCCTAATTTTATTTCCATTCTCTCAGAAAAATAACCTGCTACAAAGTTAGTTAGAGAATATTAGGGGCTAGTCTATGGCCATATCACCCTGAATGCGCCCCATCTCATCTGATCTTGGAAGCTAAGCAGGGTTGGGCCTGGTTAGTGCTTGGATGAGAGAATATTGGGGGCTAAAAAATAGAATGCCAAGCAGAGGAGAAAAGAGCCAGGAGCACCATAACATGCTAGGGAAAACCAAAACAAAACAATTTGGACACATCAGGCCAAGGTTCAAATTCAGTAATATCGCTCTGAAAATTCTGGCAAAATTTCGATTAGCTTTCCCCAGCTAAGTAACTGGAGAAAATGATAGCTAATTGAGAGGATTAAGGATAATGAACTTAAAGATCCTCATATAACACCTGTTATATAGGGGAGATTTTTTTGGGAATCAGATGATGAGAGTCTAAAACGAGATGTGAAAAATTTAGTAATCTTAATCAAGTTTTCAGCCTATGGGAAGCTAAATATCTAGGAAAAATATATCTTATAACCAGCCTCAGGACCATAAAGATGAAGAATTAACCAAAGTGAGTCATATCAAGATGGATTAAGTGGTATTAGGATTACTCTAGTAAGAGAAGCAAGGCAAGTTAGAATTCCAGACAGAAGCTGATGGCCAATTAATAAAGACTCTCAGGTTCTCTGCTCCATTAGGGACAGCCTGTTATTTTGACAGGTGAATAAAACCAGCCTCATGTGATGGTGGTGACATTTTATATACATATATAAAATATATATGATGGCTCACACTTACCGAATACCTATTGTGTCAGATACTGATCTAAGAACTTTGTGTTCTTAGAGCTCTCATTAGTTCCTCATGACAATCTGTGTTTACAGAAGAGAAAATAAGCCCTGAGAAGTGTAGTAACATGCCCAAGATCACAGGGCTAATGAATGATATCTGCCCATTATCGAGGTGATTCTGAGCCAGTGTGGTAATCCTCTGTTAGGTGGCTCACTCCTAGAGATGATGTTTTATTCCTCCAACATAGATGATGATTATTATACCTCCCTTTCCCACTGTTGTACTTTTTCTGGTAACTATCTCATGGAAAAGGTGTCCTCTCTAGAAATCTTCCTTCTAACCGGTTAGTAAATTATTTGACATCAAGCTTCTATCTTTATGGTTGCTTTTCTAGGTTAAATAATTATAGTTAAAAATCCTAGTTCCATTGACTAATGAGTACCAAGCATCTAGCTGGGTTGCGTTTTCAAATAGAATTCCATTTCTTTGTACCTGATGGAAAGCAGCATTATTATCCAAAGAATATTGAGACCACAAATGACCTGGGACTGGGGCGGAAAAAATAGAGGGAGGGAAAGGGAAAAGAAACACTGTAATTCACTTGAGCAATGGCAGCAGGAGAGCATAACTGTGACTGGGCAACCTTGAAAAGTACAATATGTTAAAGGAAGTTAGCAGTAATACTTTTTTTATTGGACAGCTTTATGTAGGCACTGAAGCGATTGGAATCTGGGGAAGGCAGAGATGAAGCCGAAATGCCCAGGGTTGCAAAGCCTTTTATCGAGTTAGTAAAAATATTAATGGAACTGTTTATGGCTCTGCAGCAAAAGTGGGTTTCATTTCCCTGATGCACAGTGTCCCCTGGGTTTGTCTCATCACCTCTCAGTTCTGCCTGGCATCGCTCTATCTGGGGCTCACCATGAGTAACTGAGTCTTAAGCTTTTCCTTTGCTCTGGCTCCCATGCTCTGCATCCACACAGAGCCCTGGAAACTTTTTCATGCCTTCTACAAGTTGCAATTCCCAGCTAGTTTTAACTGTTCAACTGAGAGTGGAGGCTGAATGTATTTAAAGAGGGATATCAGGGTACTCAGTTACTTTGTAATCAATCAAAAACTTTCATTATCACATTATAGATTACTTCAGTTAGAAAGAAATCATGGCTATGGCAAGTAGGAGTCCTGCATCCCTCATCTTCTCCCATCTAGATGTATTTTAAATATGAGATAGATGAATCCTTCCCATAAAGCACAGATATAAAAAAAATCAATAATCAATTTACTTTTACTTATGCTGCACAAATAATAAAGCCAAAGAATTTCAGTTTTCTTGATAAGAGTTTTTCTTTCCCCCAAGACCACCTTTTACTCCAAAGCTTTTCTTTTACTGTTATCACAAAAAGTTAGCTTCAAATAGAAGCTAATATGTTAATTCCCACTGATCTCATTTTAACAAGTGGGGCTGGTTTGAGAAGCAACATTACAGCCACTAGCCTGGAGCATAGAGCTAGGATCCAGAGTGGCTCCGGTGGATGGAAGCCGATTGCAGTGGAGGGAAAGAGATTGCCAGTACTGAGGGTGAACATTCAGAGAGTGAAACCAGGGAGCTCCTACTTACCAGTATTTATGAACCCCACATTTATGGACATGGTGTTTGTACTTCAGAGAAAATAAAGGCTACTTTGTAAAAGGACATTGCTCTAAAAATTCCATAGAAGATATACTTTCCATAATAGCAACAGGAAGTGGACATTGTCTAGAAAATACAATCAGCATATGCATACAGAAAAAGGGTTTAGCAGAAAATTCAGTAATGAATAAAATAATAAGCAGAAGGTATTTTATGAATTTTTCCAAAATTATCCAATGCTGATTTGGTCTTCGTGTCTCTGCGTTTGAAACTGGTTACCATTCCTGTACCGTATGGGCTGGAATCTCATTTGCTTAGCATCATTGGGTAACGACGTGTTTTGTGTGTGTATTTCCTAGATAATGGAAGATCAACCTTTTAAGGATACAAACTTCTAAAAAAAGTTTAGGTAAAAACCTTTTCACTTTGTAGTTCTTCAAAATCGACTCCACTGAGCATTGTTTAGCATTTTCCTGACATGTAAGATTCATCTTGAGAATTTCATTTATTGTATTATGCTGAAATGCAGTGATTTTTCTGTTTAAAGTGGTTTACAGCTATACTAACTGATGTTGGATTGCTGTGTTTGAGGTCTGCTGCTCCTTTTTCCCCTCTTTCTTTTTTTGGTCAAATTTTAGAGTTATAATTACTATTCGTGGTGTGTTCTACTGATTTTTTATAATAACTTTGCATAAAATGAGAAACCAGGCAATGAAGCATTTTAGAAGTACAAAATAACAGTAATGATGAATGGTTACTGGGGAACTTTAATGAGTAAATTTAAAAAAAAAGATTCATTCATTCATTCATTTATTGCTCTTGAGCAGGGGGCAGAGAGAGAGGGAGTGAGGGAGAGAAGCAGACTCCCTGCCATGTGGGGAGCCCCATTTGGGGCTTGATCTAACACCTTGAGTTCATGAACTGAAATCAGGAGTTGGACACTTAACCAACTGAGCCACCAGGCACCCCTCTAATGAGTGACTTTCATGGTATATATGTTGTGTATTTTGTGTTCTACCTTTTAGGACTAACAGTCAAGCTTCTAGAGAAATGACCTACATTTTCTACTTATTGGTCAGTTTCTCATACTCTTCAGTACATTGATTTTTTTTCTTTCCTTTAGAGACAAGGCTGCTCTTGCTTTGATTATCAATAACATTTTATCTTTTGATGATTTGTTTTCATTCCCTTTGGGGACTCTTTTTTCTCTCCCCTCTTATGTAACATTTTGCTCTGTCCTCATCTCTGTACACTGTCTTGGTGAGCCATCAGAGGGTGATTGTTTAAGGTTCTTTGGGCTTAACATGGGAAAGGAGGATGGCTAGTAGGAATGTTCATGAGAATAAGGAGGAGCCAGGGTCCAAAAAGACTGGTAGTGGAGCAGCTGTGACCTTGGGGAAGGGCATGGGTGACCTGGTCCATTAATAGCAGGGCAATAGAGGAAAGCTAGTCTGATCACATGCAGATATTAGAGCTGGATTCAGTTCTCAGATTTAGGCACTGAATGTAATTGAGCAGGGAGAGGATGCTCAGCAGCTGGCACAGTGGGATACTGGGCACATACTACTCCTGGATGGGTTTTCAAAAGCTACTTGTGATCTGAAGGTGGAGATAATACATTCCATTTATCTGTGTTCAATCCTGGAACAGTGACTAGTGGACAACTCTGCTAGCCCTCTGGGTGGGCTACTCTCTCTCACTTTTATTGATTTTTGAGATTGGATCATTGTAGCTTGTATGCCTATGTAGAAAAGGGATTGAAGAAGGGAAAAGCAAGTATTAAGTGTTTATTGGGAGAAGTGTTGTAAAATGCATGACTGCTATCTCGAACTGATGACTCAAATCAGTTCCATTCCAGAGAGCTGGATATAATATAGCCAACTTGTGAAGCACAGTATATCTAAAACTGACCTTCTCTTCGCACCCACACACATTTCATGGCACCACAATCCATGTAATCATACAAACCTGCTTAACTTTCTTTTCCTATCCACGTGATCACTCAGCCAGCAGCTCTGACTCATAAATCTTTTAATTTTGCATCTCATTATCCAGCTGCTATTGTATCAGATTTACTCTTTATGTAGTCATATATATATATGACTAAATTGGTTCCATATTGAGGGTCCTTCAGTATTTTTGAGTGCTTACTATGGGCCAGGCACTAGGCTGGGCATATTGTGGATACAGTGATGGGTAAGCTGACATGGTATCTGTTCTTAAACTGAAACCTTCTAAAATAGACAATCTTTTCTCTCTCTTTCTCTCCTTTAAAGTAGGCTGCATACCCAACATGGGGCTTGAACTCATGACCTTTAGATCAAGAATCACATGCTCCACCAACTGAGCCAGTTAGGCACCCTGAAAACCAACAACCTTTTAAAGAGCAACAACAACATACATGATCCTGCCTCAGCAATGCATCTGTTCTCCATATATATGAAGTCCTTTCTTCAAAAGGTAAGACCTCAGGTCCCATTAGTCACTATACCATTTCAGTGACATTTATTCCTTTTCTAGTTTAGGCACAATCCTATCTTGATACATAACCTGAGGATTAAATTGTAAGTTCAACATCAGCAAAAATTAATATAAAATATTAGTGGAAGAAGAGAGAACATGGTTAATAAATATAATACAAATATTGTACATATGATATTATATATATAAAGAACAAAGAAGAAAAATATATAGCTCCTGTAGTCTTTTTTTGCAATTGGCCATGAGGGTATTATTGATATTTATATCTTATTAACTATCTCATCTTTCCTTTTTTCCAAAACCAGCACCTAAGTTTGTTGTTGTGTTTTTTGATAGTTGGGGGATAGAATCTTAACTTAAGCGCCAGTGTGGAGCCCAACATGGTGCTTGACCTCATGACCCTGAGATTATGATCTGAGCCAAAATCAAGAGTCAGACACTTAACCAACTGAGCTACCCAGGCACGTGCCCCATTAAGTTTGTTTCTAATTTATATTCTATTTTATTTTTAAGACCTTGGTTAGTTGGGATGACTCCAAACCTCAGTCCTGAGGCAGTAGGGGCCTTGGTAGGCCTGCTTGTACATGAACTTATATCAGTAGACATGGCATTACTAGAAAAGAGATGCACTTCTCCACTTTCTTTATGTAGAACAAAATATTACTCCTTGATAATCAAGAGCAATCACTTAAAACACCACAAAAACTTTCTTCTTCTTTTTTCTATTTGTTTCATGACTTAAACTGCTTAAAATGCTTATAAGGACCATATGATTGCCTCAACTTCAAGTTCAGTGGAACCAATAACTTGGTCCTGTCTGGAGGCCTTCTTTCTTTGTGTACTAAGATAAACTAGTAAAATCTAAAGTTATGTGTTGTGAAGCAGAACTTTCGTTTTGTTTTATATGTAAGAAGTGCCACCTCCGCCAGACACATGGATTCTATCTCTAGAAGAAACTGTACCATATAATGATTGCTGATTCACAGCGTATATCATGTACAATTCTTCAGTAGGAGAACATGCTCACTTTGCAAGGTGTTGCCTAGAAGCTAATGCTATAACTGAGTCTTCAGGAAGCAAGTATATTCTGTGAAGTCACCTGCTTTTGTTTGATGATACATGAAAATATCATAGGTGTCACCTGATTACCTCACAGTTTTTGGTGATAGAATGCAGTGATTGGTCAAGAGGCAGAGCTGCTTAGAATACTATCAATACTAGAGTAACAGTAACGGCATTGCAATAAAGATTTCATAAGCCCATGGTTAGTGTTGCTGACAGAACAGTAGTCTTTGTTGCAAGGTAAACAAGTACTCTCCATGACAGTTTACTATAATTATCATGCAGACAGATGGCTGGATAGTTGATGTGGAATCTATGGTTGCAAATAGGGCACTCAGCAGTTATAGCAGCAGATAAACAATGGTGATAAGAAAACCATGTTGTTGATTCTTTCTATTGTATCCACTCATAGGATGAAGGCCACTTTTACATGGCTTCACTGATTGAATACAGGTACTTTTCAGTGCTAGCTGTCATTCATAGAATGGCTCACCCTATTTTCTTGCTTTGTATTTGACTTCTGGTGAATATCTACACATGCACAAATACAACATAAGAATTTTCATGCTTTGTGTCCTTTCTGTGAAGTCCATTCCATCCCTCTTCCCCAGGCCTTTTTGTCAGCCATCTATTATTTTTTCTAAGACTGCCACTCATCCAGCTCCTGCTCATCAATCAGTGTGGATCCATACTTCATCTCTCCTTCCACAAGAACTGGAAAATCGGTCATAACACTCAAAGTTCTTTCCATTATGATGGTTGCCCTTCATACTGTCTTTCAAAGTCACCAAGAGTGTTGGATTTGCATCTGGATGGCTGTTATTCACAGTGCCATTGTTCCTGCAGCCTATTTGGTAACCATTGTAATTTGCTGTTTGTTTTAGATGTTTCTTTTGTTAATAAGGTGCTTGAGTAGGGAGGAGTTTTTAATTTACTATCTTCCTACAAATTGTTATGTATATATACAACATTAAGCAATTTTTGGGGGGGTATTCATTCATTCACTTTATTTATTTATTTTTATATATTTTTAAATTTTTTTATTCATTTATGATAGAGAGAGAGAGAGGCAGAGTCACAGGCAGAGGGAGAAGCAGGCTCCATGCACCGGGAGCCCGATGTGGGATTCAATCCCGGGTCTCCAGGATTGCGCCCTGGGCCAAAGGCAGGCGCCAAACCGCTGAGCCACCCAGGGATCCCCATTCATTCACTTTAAAAGAAGAGTGAAAATACATTTAATTTTATTTCAGAATTCATTGCACTCTGCCTTACTTAAAGAAGAATTTTGAGAAAATTAAATTTTCTATTTTGAAGGCCTCATGAAAGGATTCCATTTTAGAATATCTCATAAAATGTCAACAGAGTAAGCCTAGCAAAATGCCCTCCATTTTCTTCAATATAAATCATATGTCAGGTAAAATATCTGAGCATATGACAATGTGTTGCAGGAAGATTTTTATCTCCAGTGTGTGTAGTAATATTGTGGTCACAGGAATACATTCTAGTAGGTATGATTCTTCTTATTGGTCAACTATATGACAGCTTCAAATTGTAAAACATATCAGTTAGACTCCGTTTTTAATATGTGGTATTAGATGGAAGATAATGGGCTCATAAATTGCATGAAAATCAAAATAGTGTCTTATAGTCTGTAATATAGATAATCTTACTCTAATGGTATTTGTTTTGTATTTATTGAGTTGTGTATGTGGCCTTCAGAAAACAACACTGAACTTTTAAAGGGGAAAAAACCGACTGAATGATATCTTCTCTTTTGATGAAGAATTTCTACTTGGCTATCAATTATGAAGCATATATTTTTTAAGATTTTATTTATTTACTCATGAGAGACACACAGAGAGAGGCAAAGACATAGACAGAGGAAGAAGCAGGTTCCCTGCAGGGAGCCTGATGTGGGACTTTATCCTGTGACCCTGGGATCACACCCTGAGCCGAAGGCAGATGCTCAATCACTGAGCTACCCAGGTGCTCCAATTATGAAGCATCTTAATAAGCAAGATGGATTTACAGCTGTTCAAATATCCATTTCTTTGTGCAAATAGTGGTAAGTTGAAAAGATAGACTTTCAAGAGTGAAAATTTTAGTAATGAAATAAACTTGACAATTCCATTCAACTAAGAAATGTAGTAAATGAACACTATACTTTTTTTTTTCCTTTTAAAATGCATGTTTCTCTAATGTGGATTAGTTCATATGCATTTGGTAAAATAGGGGGGTGATGTCAGCATAACATGGAACATATGCAATGTTATGTACCAGCATGTCAATTTTATAGCTATCAGATAAAAACTTTTTCACAGTTGAGAAGAAAGTCTTAACAGAAAGGCCTTAAGAAAATAACTGAACAATACTACAGAAGTGACTTCCTTTCCTGCAAGAAAGTGCCTTTTTGGTTTAGTAGCTTCAGGAAATGGGATGATCTCCACTGTGTGAAGCTGCAAATGCAGAAGCAGTGGATGAGAATACATTCTTCCAATGTTGAACAAATTAAGGAACAAGAATATACCTGGAATGAACTTTTAATTTTCACATAGTTGGCCTCTAGTAGAAATGAATTCTGCAAGGGTCTACATCTCAAAGTAGAAGCACATGCCCAAGGGTATAAGATTCAAAGGATGTACTGGGGATGATTTTAGGTGAAAATGTCAATGGAGGTTTAGCTGTGCTCCTGGATTTGTCAGGATTGGGATTGGTTTTGTCTGTCTTTTGGTTACAGAATCTTATGGGTTTTGGCTGGTCTGCCATAATCCTGTTTCTCTCCTAAGAACATGAGGTTTTTCAGAAAGGCATAGTTGGCCATAGAGCGAAATGCCTCAACTTTGTCTAGGAAGGTTGGAGTAAACCTCTCTTAGACCAAGGGATGGTGATTTCTAATTTCTAAAATGGCAAAGCACTATAACCAGTTCATTTTATAAGCTATTGGTGCAGATAAAATGCGATTACATTTGTGATTTCTAACTTTTAAATAATTTTAGTTTCTTGTAAGGAAATCTCTCAAGATTGAGAGTCTGTGTTAAACCTGCTTTCTACAAACCTTTAGAAAGAACTACCTCTGTGTAAAGCACTGTGCTATGTATTATGGATAAAATGAGCAAAATTACCATGGTCCTAGCCTTGTGAAGCTTATAGTCTGGCAGGGGTGATGGAGTTGAATAGGATAATCACAGAAATGATTATTTAGTTAAAAGCTATGAAGAAAATGAACATAGAACATAGTAGAATATACTGAGTATATAGTAAAGCATCTTGATCTTGACTAGGGCACTGAGGAAGTCTCCTCTGAGGAAGAGCTAATTATGAATTGGATTAGCCTGAATAGGAATTAGGTGAGTGTGTGTATGCACATGTGCCTGCACACATGTGCAGGCTCATCTCAGGAGAATAGGCTTATCACAGACATGGAAGCAGTGTGTATAGAGGACCTATGTTAGAGTGGAGGATAGACACTGGAGAGAAGGCTCATGTTCCTGTGGTCCCTGGAAAGGAAGGGTATGATGGACAGGAGCCAGACCTGGCAAAGCCTTGTGGTTCATGGTAATAATTTTGAGCTTAAACCTAAGAACAGTGAAACTCACTGAAGAATTTTAAGCCACAAAATCAGATTTGTATTCTGAAAACATATTTCTTGCTGCTGAGAATAACAGATTAAAAAGGTGCAAAAAAGGTCTTGTGGAGTCTAGCTAGAGATTATTGTAGTAGTCCAGGAACTTTTCATCAAGAGTGCCATGCTGTCCCTGTCATTTCAGAATAGGATGATGGCAGTGGAAATACAAAGATGTTGGAATTTAAGATCTAAAACCAAATGAACAAGCTATATTGGATATAAGGGGTAAGTAGAAGACTATAAAGATTACATCTGTTTCTACCTTGAGAATTTGAATTATATGGTGCAGTTCATGGAGTTGAACACTGGATTTCTGAGAAAAGATAGTGAATTTGGTCTTGGACATGTGTCTGAGGTACCTTGGAAATTTTCAAGTAAAGATGTTGAGTGGCAAGTTGGATATATATATCTGGAGTTCAAGGAAAGGTTTAGCCTCGGTTGGAGTATGAGTTTGCGAAACACTTCAGTTTTAATTGCTCACTGAATTCCTGTGCCCTAGTAAGATTACCAAAGGAGAGAGTAAAGACTGAAAAAAAAAATAAGGCTCACCTTAAAGGTACCACTAAGAACTAGGTAAAGGAAGATGAACCAGCAGATTTGAATGAATAGAGAAATAGGAGGAATGTGTGGAATGACTAGAGCCAAGCTAAGTGAGGATTTCAGGAGCACTCATTCTCTTTTCATGCTGACGGGAATAAATGTTTCAAGTAAGAGGGACAGAATTTATAGTATGGTTTCCCGTGTCTTAGTCTCTGTGGATAGAGATTGGCAATGTTTTAAATTGTATGAGCTCAGTATAGACGAGTTTCTGACACATAAAGGAAATCTACATTTTAACCAGTTCTGTTAGAATTACGTTTAATAGGATGGCTTTCTGATAAAAGATAGCTCTTTCAGGTGTTTTATATATAGCAGGGCTACATTCTGGCTGTGTATGTATGTATGTATGTGTGTGTGTGTGTGTGTGTGTGTATATATATATATATATATATATATGGCCCCATATATATATACGTGTGTGTGTGTGTCTATATCTATCTATCTATCTATATATGGCCCCATATATATACATGTATATATATATATGGCCCCAAACTCTGTCATCTATTGTGGGTATATAGTAACTACATTTGTAGATGTTATATATAGTACCTTCCGTACCTTCGATATAAATGTTCTTCTTGGTTTTAGATTTTGTCACTTAGCTACAATAATCTTCAATTACCATCTACTTTTGACATTCCTTAATTTTGATTGATGTCCATGTGATCAGAATGATCTTAAAAAAACAACTATGCACTGTCAAAATAAGGAAACATACAAAAATCATGTTTGAATAGTAGATCTGTGAGAGTTTCCCCTTCTTTTTACCTTCCTGAAGTTTTGAATTTCTGTTATGAGCAGGTATCTCCTTTATAGTGGAAACAAGAAGATTGATTCCTTCCCTGAAACAAAAGAAAACTGCCCCTCCCATATAGGGGTGTATTATGTTCTAAAACATTTTAATGATACTTTAAGAAGATGGTTTTCCTTTTTCTTCTTTTTTTCAACCCATGCTCCTAGTGGCAATTTACCATCTGTGTGTGCAGGTGTGGTTGAGAAGAGCACAGGAACAACACTGTTCCATACTCTGCTGTAGTGACATTTGAATATTTTTGTAAGTTTTTATTATGTTGCTGGCTATTCCTCTCAGTTGCTAGAAAATGAAATGCTTTCATTATAGTATTAATTACCTAGGCAATGATTTAAGGAGATATTTATACCTTTTTAATTCTTTTTTTTTTTTTTTTAATTTTTATTTATTTATGATGGTCACAGAGAGAGAGAGAGAGAGAGAGAGGCAGAGACACAGGCAGAGGGAGAAGCAGGCTCCCTGCAGGGAGCCCGACGTGGGATTCGATCCCGGATCTCCAGGATCGCGCCCTGGGCCAAAGGCAGGCGCCAAACTGCTGCGCCACCCAGGGATCCCTACCTTTTTAATTCTTTTGTGAAATTCGATATACATTTTATCTTGCTCTAGCACAAAGCAATTATCTTGTTACTTTGTTACCACAATGACTGAAATTAATATTCATTTCCTTTATAATTTAATAAATAAAAGGACTATGTATAGCATCTACTCTACATACCGTAGAAAGAGTATGTAATTTCAGTATGACATCTCTCCTGTTCCTCACAATGGTTTTATATCAGTCAGTCATAAATGAAAGTTCATCAGGAAACATTCCTAGGGAAGTAGCAGGTTGAACTTTCTATAAATTCCAGCTTTATGTGACTAAAACATGAGTTTAATGAATCTGCTGCAGTCTGTAGCTTGGAGCATGGGCCAAGTATCCATTGCTTGTGGCTTAAGACTGAATAGTCAAGGGGCTCCCTATGAAATACCACTGGATTCTGAATAGTTTCACCAGTTAATGACGGGAGATTTCTTTGCTTGATCTTTTAGAGGAGATTTCTTTGCTTGATCTTTTAGAGTGGTTTAAATAACAGTTCGTTAAGAGCACCCTATTTTTTTTCCCCTATTAGTTTCATGTTCACTGACCTCAAGTAATTGAGGAGATATTATGGAGATTTCTTCCAATATTCCAAATGTCATAATTTAGGAATTTTTGATTGCCGACACAGCCTAGCTATGAAATAAAAAATTACCTATGGTTACAAAAGATAAGATCTTTTTGATCTATTCACTGCAGTGTACTTGATCTCTTTAAGTGTTTGGTGCGGAATGTAGCTGTTCCATTATGTCTTTAAAAGACACAATTGGCCAAATCCTTGTAGCAATTGTATTTTCTATTTGAAAGTACTGAATCTTCTGGAACTTGATAAGCTTCTGTAACTAAAAATTAAATGACTCCTTCAGCCTGAGATTCCCCTTATAAAAATGAGAAGTTCATGATTTCCCCCTTTTCTGTTAAGGTCTACTTGGCATAAAGACACCTGAATCCTGTTATCCAGCTAAAACAAGCATTTTTGTCCTTGCCTGGAGTAATGGGGCTGATGAGGTGTTTTGTTTCCAGAAAGCAGGAGAATTCCTTTGGTGCACTGGTGCACAGGAACATTAAGTGCACTGCAACATTTCTGTAGGTGGGAAGGATTTATGCCCAGTTCTCAAAGAGACTCATATCTGTATTAACCTATATTCTTCATGAGGCCTTTAATCAAACTATACCAGGTCTGAAACAGGCATTTTAAGCACTTTGCTTTTGAATGAGTGTAAAGGCTTTTAAATGCTGGATCAAGTAAGAATTAGACTCAAGATAGGCTGTTCCAGATTTTTACTCAAATAGAACTCTTGGCATCAGCTTCACTGGCTTAAACTGTGCTGTTAGAAATGAAAAGCAAATCAGAAGACATCAAATGGGAGTCCCATTTTTGGATATACCAACTCTCTGTTGCTCTGCTGTAGCAACCTGAGAGTGAAGAAAGTACAAGTTAAAGGAGAGAAAATGTAATTATGTCTCTGTGGGCTCGTGAGCCTGTTAGTGAAATTTTGCTTTTCTAAAGTGAGCCTTCCTATGAGGCAGCTTTTAGAAATCCTCTCTCTAGAATATTGCCAGCACAGTGCTGTTCTTGTGAAAAATTATATCACTGCATTCTTCTCTCCTTCCATAAAGGAAAGATTTTTCTTCAATTGGCTAAGCAAACAGGGATTTCAGTTAGCATCCGTTTTCATGATGTCTTTAAAAAATTGAACAATATCTTTTATCACAAAGTTACGAATGGTGGGAAAGCATTTAAATTGAGTAATTCACTGACAATGTGCTAATAAATGTTGGTATTCAAAAAATGTAAAATAATAAGGAGGCTTATTTTAGGACATACGCATTTGAAAAGGCGGTGTGCTGCATAGTATGTGCTAATTACAGTGGTCAATCCAACTAGACAACCACTGAGTCGCAAACATTGTTTCTCAGTAGGAAAGCACAGAATTTGACTTTGACTGTTGCTCCCAAACAGGAAACACCGCAGTGATGTGGGGGTAGGGACACTGGGAGATTTCTTTGAGGAGTGTGCAAAGTCATAAAGAAACCTAACAAGAGCTATTAACCTTCCAAATGGCTTTAAAAATGTCATATAATTTAACTTTGCTTTTTACTGTTAGACACCACACAAAGAAGACCTTAAAACAGTTTGCATGGGTAAATGAAAAAAAAGGCAAAGATACAAAGAAAAATAATGAAAAGTGGTATGAAGGTGTCCAAATGAGATTTGAAAAAAATGAATGAAGAAGCTGGCAGAAGGAGCCCATCCACAGCAAAGCTTTGAGCTCATTTTTACGTAGGGCCCCAGAAATGTTTTGAGTCTTGTATTGAAGAGGTTAAAAGGGGAAGCCACTCAGAAAGGCTTGATGGCACTATTGGGCATATCACCCTGACGATTCATATTTGTGGAAATCTTAGCATGTTTCATAAAGGAAGCCCCAAATCAATCTGAATATTATGTGAGTATTTCAAAAGGCTGTCCTGAGGAAATGAAAACAGTTGAATAGATGGAATTGAAGATTATTTCCGAAGTCACTTACAATGTCACATGTACAAACACAGAAGAAATATAAGAAATACTACCAAAAAAATCAGATAACACTTGCATACACACACATTTTTAAAGTCATGTATCTTTTAGTAATTTCACTGTGGTTTTTGGTTCAGGTGATCACTGTGTTAAGTTTTGGAATAGTGTTAGGCAAGCCTGGCCCTGGGTGAGAATGAACATTAGTCAAGATCTTTGCTCTCTAGGCTCCTTTTCTGGTCACTTTTACTTTGACTATTGGTTTTAAGCATCCAGTATCCTTAGAGTGTCCAGGTCAGGTTAACTTCTCACTTGTAGGGCTATGTTTCTCTCTACACAACTTATATTCAAGCCTGTCTCTTTCATTCATTCATTCAATTCTTTCACACATCAAGTGATTGCATATATCCTTCCTTTTATATGTCACATGTTCAAAAGTGCCAGTGTTTTTTTTTTTTCCTTTTGCTTCATGGCAATTGAATGGTCTAATTCACCAAAGGCATTATTGCATATTGATGGATTAATGTTTTTATACCTTCCAGGGAATTCTTGAAGATATGACCTTATTCTCCAATGCCAAAATGTTAACCCCCACTTCAATAAAGGAGCAGGGAGACACATCATAATCACTTCAAATCACCTGTGTGGCAGTTGAAATAGCCTTAAGAATGTGAAATAGCCTTAAGATTAAGCTAGAGAAGATTTTTATGAGAATCTGGATCTTGGAACTTTCTCACAGATTTTTTTTTCTTTCTATTGGATATAGCTGACATGGTTGCAAAGTTTCTGTTAGGATTTTGGGATATGCCTGGGTCCTCTTCAGTGGAAGTTATGTGGGTACATTTTGAAAAATGCTTTTTATTATTTATTTTTATTTATTTGTTTGCTTATTTATTTTAGAGAGAGAGACGTCAAGCGGGGAGGGGGGGGGAGGAGCAAAGGGAGAGAGAGAGAGATAATCTTCAATGGGAGCACAAAGCCTGATGCGGAGCTCCGTCTCATGATCCTAAGATTATGACTTGATCCGAAATCAAGAGATGCACGCTTACCCAACTATGCCACCCAGGCACCCCTGAACAATGTTTTTAAGCCTGAGAATTTAAAAAATCTGAATAAGGAGCTCTGAGAAACATTGTATGGAAAAAAACAATCGTATAGGACATTTTAAGTAGGATGTCATGGTGGGTGGAATGCCCAATGTCAGGAAATGTGAGTTGTGGCTCTGGCTCAAACATGACAAATGTAGGTTATCCCTTAATCTCTCTGAGTGAGATTCCTCAATTGTAAAATCAGGTGGTCATTGATGCTTCTCTATTGGTCTCCTGAAGCTCCATCAAATAATTTAAACCCACTGGATTAGATGACCTCCTAGACTTTTTCCAGCTGTTCCAAACCTAATAAGTCTTGATTATACTTTTCTATTAGAAATTAAAACTGAGGTTCAGTAGGACAATTTTGCCTTATCAACAAGAGATACTTGTAGATCACAGAAACCGTTGTTTTCTGTGACACATCCTTTACTAAGAATCATATGGTTGGGCTCCTGCCAGGATTTCTGAATTTTAAAATCCTTTAAGCATTATAAATATTTAGTATTTTGTCTCTCCATGGGATAAACTCCTTTCTCCCTGAATTTATATAAACAAGGGAAACTAACATGCCTATTTGCCTGAGGAGTGATTGGTAGAAAGTGAAATTGGGGCTTTTAGGAATTAAGGCCTTAGCTGAAAGCCTTGTCTTCTGTCTCAGACAGTTCTGGCTGGACCAAGTGGGCATTTCTTGAGTGGACCAAGAGACGAGGACACTATATCTTTGAAGTTTGTCTTTATTTGGACACAGCATCTGATATTTTTGGATTTGTCATTTTTTTCAAAATGCCCCACTCTTTCAGGTCCTTCCTCTGTTTCCTGTGAGTCTCCCAGCTCTTGAAACTCTCTTCATCCCCTCTGACTTTTCCAGAGGTCAGTTTATAGCAGGGCCACATCCTGTAATACAACCTGTTTTTTTGTTCCCCACAGCTCTTTCAGGCTATGGTTCTTCTAAGTAACAGCTCTTTTAAGGACACTGTTCAGTTCTCTAGATTAGCTTTGGGGAAGCAAATCTGTATAAATACTCACTGGCATAATCTTAACTGCCCCCTCAGCAACTTTTTATTTTTCTCTGAGGTGGAGAAATGGTCTGTTGATTTCTTCTTTGGCTCAAAGTATATTCTCAGATACCCAAAGGATTCTAGAATGCTACGATTCTTCCTTTGTGGTGGATAATTCAGGAACCTAGGGAGCTTGGCATAACTCTCCAATTTATATTTACTTCCTTGGGTAAAGCAACACATAACGAATCAAGACTCAGAAACAGCTCAGGGCTTATCATAGTTCCCTGAGGTAATTATGCAAAGTAAACTCTAATAAAGATCATGGGTTATACACATACGAGCAGCTTAAATCCATGCTTCATTTAAGCTCATTGTGATGAGTGGATATTGGTTGTTTGTTGCCATTTCCCTGTGGACTAAAAGATTAACGTTCATTTCAGAGTAGCATAATTTGTTCTTCAAGGGAAGACATTTAAATGATGAAGAAAATCACATCCTGAGGGATGACAGGTGACTTGAACCTTAGACTTTTTGAGTGAGCGTATTTATAGTTTTTGTTGTCTAATCCTTCAAAGTTGAGAGATGAGAGGGATTCTAATTAGGAACATCTCTTTGGAGATGGACTGTGTATCGTAGGGATAGATGTCTCCTCCATATCTAGTGCATGCTAGGAGTTTTTTTGAGGTCATCAGACAACTACCTAATTTTCCTGGGAAGAAAGAATAATTCAAAATCATAACACTGATGAAAATATTAGGAAATTATCTTAGTCAATTTGGGCTGCTACAACAAAGTGCCATGGACTGGGTGGCGTATAACAACAGAAATTTATTCTTCACAGTTCTAGGGTCTGGAAGTCTAAGCTCAAAACATGAGCAGATCTGCTGCCTGGTGAGAGCCCACTTCCTGGTTGATAGATGGAAGTCTTTTTACTACAATCACAAATGGCAAAAAGGGCAAAGGAGCTCTTGGGGTCCCTTTTATAAGGGCACTGATGGCTTTGCCCTCATGACCCAATCACCTCCCAAAGGCTGTACTTCTGGCACCATTACTTTGCAGGTTAGGATTTCAACATAGAAAATTTGGGAGACACACACATTCATTCAGGCCATTGCAGAAATACAGTTTCGTGTAGTTTTGCTGATTTTGTAGGCAGATTAACTGCTTTAATAAAGCACTTCAAAGTCTTGTCTTCGAAGGCCGATTAATATCAGGCATTGTCTTTCATAGTTTTATTCATTTTCAGGCCCTTATGTCTGTGTGGTACAGGTCACTTCTACCCTGGCTCCGTGTTAATCCTCAGTAAGACAGGAATTGATTATTAGAAGCTTATCCACTGCCAGGTGGAGTCTGGAATCCTGCCACATATAAGTGGTAATGTGGAATTGACTTAGCTTCTGACATGCTGCAAAACAGCTCTGAACTGTGACATCTGATTGGCACCCAGCTCCTAATCTCTCCCAGGTGTCAGGCGATATCAGTTAAGATCTGGGTATCTTTATTCTAATACTTCAGAGATTTGGAACTCATTATCATTTCTGATAGCTAACCTTATGGTTTAAAAAAAACAGTGATATTGATGATGGTTCCGTTTTATTTAGCACATTCACTTAGCACTCTGTGGGATGAACTTTTGCAATCATTTTGTGTGGATTATCTCATTGCACTCACAATAATTCAATGAAATATTTTATCCTTACTTTGCAGTTCAGAAAATGTAAGTTTTGAAAGGTTGATTACCTTGCTTGGTTCTACATAGCCAGTAAGTTGCAGAGCCAGTGTTTGAAAGCAGATTTCTTGACTGGAGAGTATACATTAAATTAATCAATCAATAATTAATTATACAAAATGTCTTTTAAGAAGTGTTCTTAAATATTTTATTTTTTTACCTTTTTAAAAATTGAACTATAATTGACATATGTTATATTAGTTTCAGGTGTACAACATGTTGATTTGGCAATTCTATATATTTACTCAGTGCTATGGTTAAGTGTCACCACCATCTATCACCATAAAAGCTATTACAATATTGTTGACTATTTTCCCTATGCTATACTTTTAATCTCCATGACTTACTTATTTTATAACTAGAAGTTTGTATCTCTTATCTCCTGTATCTCTTTCACCCATCCCCATACCTACCTCCCCTATGGCAACAACTAGTTTGTATTTAAGAGTCCGGTTGGTTGGTTTGTTCATTTGTTTTGTTGTTTGCTTGTTTGTTTGTTTATTTTTAAAGATTTTATTTATTTATTCATGAGAGACACAGAAAGAGAGGCAGAGACATAGGCAGAGGGAGAAGCAGGCTTGCTGTAGGGAGCTTGATGCAGGACTTAATCCCAGGATCCTGAGTCATGCCCTGAACTGAAGGCAAGATGCTCAACCGCTGAGCCAGCCAGGCATCCCTGTTTTGTTGTTTAGATTCCATATATAACTGAAATGATATGGCATTGGTCATTCTCTCTCTGACTTATTTCACTTAGCAAAATACTTTCTCGGTCCATCCATGTTGTTGCAAATGGCAAAATTTTCTTTTTTATGGCTGAGTAGTATTCCATATCTATCTATCTATCTATCTATCTATCTATCTATCTATCTATCTTACATCTTCTTTATCCATTCATGTATTGATAGACACTTAGCTTGCTTCCCTATCTTGACTGTTATAAATAATGCTACAGTAAGCATAGGGGTGCATATATCTTTTAAAATTAGTGTTTTTGTTTTCTTTGGGTAAATACCAATTAGTGGGAATACTGGATCATATGGTATTTCTATTTTTAATTTTTTTGAGGAATCTCGATACTATTGTCTACAGTAGCTGTACCACTTTATATTCTCACCAGTACTGCATGAGAATTCCTTTTTTTTCCCCCACATCTTCAACAACATTTGTTATTTTTTGCCTTTTCAATACTAGACATTCTGACAGGTGTGAGGTGATATCTTATTGTGATTTTGATTTGCATTTCCCTGATGATGAGCATGTTGAACATTTCTCATGTGCCTGTTGAACATTTGTATTTTTTCTTTGGAAAAATTTTTTATTTGGGTCCTCTTGCCATTTTTAAACCAGATTGCTTGGGGGTTCTTTTTGATTTTGAGTTTTCTAAATTTTTTTTATATGTTTTGGATATTAACCTCTTATTGGATATATTATTTGCAAATATCTTCTCCATTTAGTAGGTTGCCTTTTTGTTTTGTTGATGGTTTCCTTTGCTGTGCAAAATTTCTTTGTTTTGGTGTAGTACTGGTCCCAGTAGTTTATTTTTGCTTTTAATTTTCTTGCCTGAGGAGACATTTCTGTAAATACATTGTTAAGGGTGATGTCCAAGAGGTTAATGACTAATTTTCCTTTAGGAGTTTTATGTTTCAGGTGTCACATTTAGGTTTTTAATACATTTTGAGTTTATTTTGGGATTTGGTTTAAAAAAAAATGGTCCAGTTTCATTCTTTTGCATGTAGCTGTTCATTTTCCCCAGCACCATTTGTTGAAAAGGTATATTCTTCACTTCTTTGTTGTAGATTAAGTGACCGTATAGATGTGGGTTTATTTCTGGGCTCTCTGTTCTGTTCCACTGATCTGTATGTGTCCATTTTTGTGCCAGTACCATACTATTTTGATTCCTATAACTTTGTAGTACAACTTGAAATCTGGAATTGTAATACCTCCAGCTTTGTAGAACATGTATTTTAACCATTCCTCCAATTGTCCATTACATCATAGGCTTCCCTTTATAAGGACCCAGGTAAGAAACTCTTAAAACCAGTAAATCTTATTCCTGGATCTGGTTTGTTTATATCTGATGGAGACACTACCAACCTTAGGTGCATATTTTTGTGTACTAACACAAATTTTGGCTTTACACATTTTCCCTTTGCCTCATTTTTTTTATGAACTAATATGCATTGTGTGTTAAGTATTTCAGTGTATTGATCAGAGTAGTACTTGCAGCTGCTAAGTCGTTCACTGATTTACATGGCAGAAGTTCATATTTTGCTCATATAATTGTTCAGTGCTGGTTTTCCTGACTGGTGGGCTGATGGTGATTTAGGGTCCTATGCTTCCTTGGTCATGTGACTCCACCTTCACTTAGGTTTGCATAGGCCTCTGTCAAATGGAGAAGGAGAGGATGGAGTAGGCACATTTGCTTCCTAAGCAACATGGCCGAGAGTGACATGTTATCAGTCACTTGGAAAGAACCATTCATATCACACCATTTGAAGCATAATGTGATCCTTGGCTTGACACCTGCTTCTTGTCAATCAATATATGCTGTGAATGGGTGATAATATACAGATGTTTGTTTGTAAAATGGTTGGGTAAAAGTAAAATGGTAAACTTTACCATTTGCAGCTGCAAACCTAGAACCAGTATGGCTGCATGAATCCTAGAAAGCTTTGTGCTTATTAGGCCAAAGTCCCTGGCTGCCTTTGTACGGTTTATGTAACTGGGCTTTTGTTTTGATATGTGATTAGGGTCAACCTTTGAGGTCCTGTAAGACAATCTGACTATCAGTTGATACCTTATATTTGGGGTGTTAGACCACCATTTCTGTCCTTATATTTGCTAGCTAGGCTTTTCCTCCGAAGCTGATAGAGTATCCAAAACTATAAAGTTGCACTCATCTGATTTTGAACACAACCAGTACCTAGGGACTTGATGCCAGGAATCTCTTCTATTGATTCCGGGTATGGGATTTCTTTTGGTAGTCCTTAGTTTCCAACTAGTTTATTACTAGTTGGTTTTCTAAGGCCCTGGCTCCACCTTGGAACACAGATGACCTGCTTCACATCTCAAACTGATTAGGAGGTTGATATGTGCATCTAGGTTAGCAACTTTATTTCCTATACTCTTCTTCCTCTCCTCTGACTATTCTGATCTAGACCAGTTTTCTCAAATGTTTAGTCCCAAACCAGAGGATTTATATAAGCAAGAATCAGTCATTTCCACTTCATTTGCTCTTTTCCTCTATTAATACTTTGTCAGATGCCCTATACCCCCAGCTAATGATAAACTTGTCACCTCAGTAACTCCAGGGCTGTTCCATTCCTTGAGAGTCTTCACATTTACCAGCCTTTTGTTCCCATCTTACTCAAATCCTGGAATATACTGATAGATCAGAAGAGAGACACACATCTTAAGTTAGACCACCTAGTTCGGGGAAGTGCTGCATAACCATTTGAGGAATGTGGCTTAAATTTCCCCTTCTGATAACGCAGTATTCACACAACACACATTCAACACAACAATCACAGATAGTAGATGATTTAAATTCACTTAACCCTTTCACATATCTAAACTTCCTAGTTAGGTGGCATTAACAGTTATGTATGGCTGGACATATGATGTATATTTCTCTCATCTTGCAAATGATACAAAAATGATTGTATACCTAAACCATCTCATACAAATTTCTTTTACCTTTACCAAATACCTAAACCATCTCATACAAATTTCTTTTAGACAGAATGTTTGAATCAACAAACAAAAATTTAATGCTTTAATTAAAGAGCATAAAGGAAATATTCACTAAAGATGACTTCCCCCTTTGGATTCTCATTCTGCAGTGCAGGGCACAGCTTAGAAGATATTCTTGCCTCTGGGTAGGGGACAAGTTGGTAAAGGCTTATCCTTTGTACTGATTGTGCTTCATTTGTTACTGTTTCGTCCTTTTCATATGCAGTGCAGTGTCACAAAAGGGAGTAGTTATTACTCAAGAAGTAGGACTTTGTTTTAGGGTTCAATGTACTACACATTTGTGTGGAATACCTGAATACCTTTCTTTACCATCTGGACTTGAGTTGGTTCAACAATTAAAAAATAATGGTAAAATGATGATACCAATAGGCGAGCATTGGGATGCTTAGGAATCTTTATAGGATTATTCCATAGCAAAGAAGAGCCTCCATGGAGAAGAAATTTATTTTCATAAGCACTTTATCAATTTTAGCTGGATTGCCAAGCAGACTGAATGGTGCCTTTACAGTGGTTTATTTGACCCATACAGTAGTCTTTAATGTTTAGAATTTGTATAGTGATAATCAGAGTTATGTTTTCTAGTTTATCACAGTCCTCACCATTTCACAGAGCCATTCCACATTTTTCCAGGACTTGGAGACATTTTATTTTGTAATTTTTTCATATAAAGGGTTTGAATAAAATTTCCTTAACACTATGCTTTCTGATAACTTGAGACATCATTTAAAGAGGGAAAGAGAAAAAAAAATAAAGAGGGAAAGAGATAATAGAATTAACATTTATTAGACAGCTACTTTCTGCCAGGTACTTTTTTGTATATTATTTTAACTAATACAGAAACTTTTTGGGGAAGGCAGTACTTTCCATTTTACAAATGAATAGGCTAATAATGTATAAATAACCCCTGTACAATTAGTAGAACAGTGTGTAGAGGATAGCTCTGAATTTCATTTCTAGAACTTTCTTCCCTTCATTCATAGGTTCCCAAGGATTATAGAGACTGTAAGCAGTACATTGCTTTTGCTTGTTAAACAAAATCCAGCAATAAATATTGGTAATGTGGGGAACAGAAAATTCATTTTCAAACTAGGGCATGACTATATGCCTTTTTTTTTTCCTCTTGAACTAAACACCCACTGATTTCAAGGGCACTTTTGTGTCAATAAAAAATCTCAAAGTAATCTACTAGTCCTTGATTACTAGCTAGGTATATGTATGAAATTATATTTTCTATTTTTATGTGCCCACAGTGTGGTAGGGGTAACGTGGTAATTTTGCTGTTTTAATATGATCATGTTTATGCAATACATAGGAATGCATGCTGAGTTTTGCAGTTGAAAACAAGTAAGACTGACATAAATACTAGAAAAATGGATATTTACCTGTTATTACCTACCAACACTGCCATTTCCATCTTGCACAAAAAAGATATGTGTATATATATACTTTTATACCTGAAATATATTCCATTCATCACTTCTACTTTTAAGAATCTGTGGAAGTAGTAATACCACACAATAGAATCACTGTCAGTGTAAGCTATAAAAAAAGCAAGAGATAAAGGGCCTTATTATTGACTGAGGTAAGGTAGATTGACCCTGTGATTCAAATCTGATTGACTTAATGACTTTATTGTATATACGCAGTGTCAGAAGGCCATCATGAAACAATCATTTGCCTTGAGAATGTTGCTGCTTTTTAAAAACATGATTCCAACCTTATCAGAATGTCAGAGTAGCAGTCCTGGCAACTGCATTTGTTGACTGGCAGGAAACCCATCTGTAAGCCAGTGATATGGGGATCTGGCATCTGTGGAATGTGATTTTATTTTCCTGAGAATAAAGAAGCTATATCCTTGGAAATGATAAGTACTGAATTTGTCTGTTAGAGGACTGTGACTGTTGTGCCTTTTCTCTTAATCAGTTTCTACCAGAACTAAGAAAGAACCTAACCTGTTCCCTATAATTCAGATAAAGAGAGTTGGGACCTAGGGTCTAACAAAAGCATTCAAAACAGAATTCTCAACCTTTTTGATACCATAGAACTTTGTAGGCAATTGAAGCTTGTTGATGTCTTCTCAATATGCTTTATAAAAAAATAAATTTGTGCTGAAGAAATATATGTGCTCTTTGATTAGTGAAGTAGTGATAAGTATAAACACTCTTAAGATCTGTAAGAACAGTAATATGGAAATATAAGTGATTTCTGTTAGTGACAAACTCATAAGTAATGCTAATACTACAGTGGTTTGTTACCTAAGTTCATAATTGAGAGGAGTTCTAAATTTCAGTCAAACGTTTTGAAAAATCTGATTTTTTTGTTACACATTCACAAACTCCTGATTTCTGTTCTTTTGAAGGAATTTTTGGACACTAGCTTAAGGAGCTCTGCTTTAGAATGGTTAAGGAAGGAGTAAAGGGATGAGGCTGTAGTAAGTCCATTGGGGAATATTTGAAGATAAAAGAGAGATGTATATTGGCAGTATTTATGAAATAAGCACAGAGGCTTCACTGTACTTCATGATCTTTAGAGGCATCTTTTAGGGTCTAATATTGATTGTTATAGATAAATATTTAACTTAAGTTGAGCAATTCTAATTGTTTCACTTCAGTTTCTTAAAGAGATTGAAATCAAGAAAAAATAATTTTGTTTATTTTTGTTAAATACTGTATCTGACACTTTTCTAACTAAAAATGCTCTTGCTATTTATAGACACATTTATATATCCATTTATCTGTATACATATAGAGAAACATCTGGAATCATGTTCACCAATAGCCAGTAATGATTATTTCTGAGTGGAAATTTGGGTATTTTTGTTTGTTTTCTAAAGCAAGTGAAATCAGTTCATTATTTAAACATTTGGTTCTGAAGGGAAGCAGTATTTGACACTTGCTTTAGAATGAAAAGGGGAAATGAAAATATATTTCCTAGAGGAATAGGAGAAATGGAGGAAGAGATATTAGAACTACAAGTAAGGAAATGATGAGTGGAATAAATGTCAACAGGCAGAGCAATGTTATCAAGAGAGTGGGTGCTAAATGAGAGAGAACAGTTATTTCTTAAGATGAGATCTGAGGCAGTATTGCCCTTAGACTTAGGAAACAGAAGCCCTTACCTGAGCCTCATGCTTGAGGGTTCTATTTGACTTTCCTCAGGCTACATTGTTTTCCACAGGGCCAGGAATTCATTGGGTTGAGAGGACAAGCCACCCGATCCTGTGCTTATAGCTACTTGATCATGTCCCATTTTTCTAGGACCTGGAAAGATTTGAGCTGGGCTGTCAAAGATGAACCCCATTGTTAGTGTGTATACATCTAGGCCTAAGAGGTGGCCAAGGGATTTTGTTTGGGTGGTGTATGGTGAACAGGGAGATTGGGTGTCCACAGTGTACACATAAGGTTCAAGATGGTGATTGGAATGAAGACCTGAAAAGGGGCTGAGCTCTAGATAGAGCTAGGAGCCTGGGATCCACTCTTCTGCTGCCAGATTCCACTATAAAACTTGGAGGAATTTACATATTCTAAATTTCAACTTGGTTTGTTCAATTAAGGTAAGAGGTAGAACATATTTATTTTGTATTTTGTACTTAACGCATTGGTATCTTTAAAATATTTAACATGTAGAAAATGGATTTCCATTTATCTTGTGCCCTAGGAACCACAACTATGCTCATAATTTAGACAAAAACTCTGAAAAGAGAATGTGAAGAATTCATGTTGGATTGACTCAGTGAGCTCAGTAATTCTGGAATCCAGAATAGGGATGGGGAGAGGGGTGGGATCAGGAACCGCAGAGAACAGGGGCCAAAGGGACTTCACTAGAAACCAGCATTGGCAAGTAGTCAAGAATTAGGAAAATGCAGTCAGGGCAAAAATGTGAGATACTATGTACTTCCTTGTGACCTTCTCTGGCAATATTCAGGGGCAAAGGAGTAGGGGTGCAATGCAGTTACTCAGATTCATTCATTTATCCGTTCATGTGTACATGTTTGCTGTGAAGTTACTACATGCCACACACTATTTTATGTTCCACGGACACCGTGATAAACAGTTGACAAAGACTTGCTTTCACCTTTTTCAGAATTGCTAGGAACGACACAACTTCTCTCAATGGGCAACTTACTATATAATATGGATAGAAAATTAAAACATAGGTACCTCTGACTCAGGTAAATGACTAAATACTACTTAGCAGTATAGAAATATGGTCATCATTTATTGTCCTATTTTTATTCTTTTTATTTATTTATTTATTTATTTATTTATTTATTTATTTATTTTATTTATGATAGTCATACAGAGAGAAAGAGAGAGAGGCAGAGACACAGGCAGAGGGAGAAGCAGGCTCCATGCACCAGGAGCCTGATGTGGGATTCGATCCCGGGTCTCCAGGATTGCGCCCTGGGCCAAAGGCAGGCGCCAAACCGCTGCGCCACCCAGGGATCCCTATTGTCCTATTTTTAAAAAGAATTTTCCCCAAACCATCTTTCAGCATGTTGTTTTACACAATTTTTCTCTCTTCTCTTTCTGGATTGGCAGAGAAGTAAGTTAAAGAAAATCCTCCTACACATTTTCCACTACTAACTTAATGACTAACATTCATCTCAAAATTTGACTGTTATGTGCTTAGGTATACAGCACTACTTGTTTACTTGTTAATTACGCACATTCTGAACACAAGTATGAGAAAAGCCAGAGGCCACAAAATTCCCTAGTAGAATTCCTGCTGTTGTCTGACTGAGGTGACTTGTCTTCACTTATTTTGTCATGGTATCATGATGATGATGTTATTGAGTTAATGTAGTTCACTGATTTGTTAGATAAGTGTATTATCAGGTATGATTAAACTGAAGAGTGATATGAAAGATTTTTTTTAACTTTATTTAAAATCTTGAAGTGTTCTAGAAAGATACTGGGCTTTGACCCTTATGTGATTTCAGTGTCTTAATGTTATCATTTGTAAAATGGGAAAGTATCTATGCCATAGTTTTTTGTTTATTTGAATTCCACTGTTAGTGTACAGTGTTATATTAGTTTAAGGTGTATAATATAGTGATTCAGCAATTCTATATATTACTCAGTGCTCATTATCTTAATGAGTGTATCTTAATCCCCCCACCTATGTCCCTCATACCCCCACCCTCTCCCCTCTGGTAACCATTTTTATTCTCTATAATTAAGAGACTGTTTCTTAGTTTGTCTTTTTTTTTTTTTTTTTTTGCCCTTATTTGTTTTGTTTCTTAAGTCTTAAATTTCCCAAATGAGTGAAATAAAATGGTATTTGTCTTTCTCTGACTTACTTCACTTAGCATTATACTCTCTGGATCCATCTATGTTGTTGCAGGTGGCAAAATTTCAGTCTTTTTTATGGGAAAATAATATTCTATCATATATATGTGTGTATATATACAACATCTTCTTTATCCATTCATCTATTGATGGACACTTGGGGTGCTTCCATAATTTGGCTATTGTAAATTTGGCTTCTATAAACATCAGGGTGCATGTATGCCTTTGAGTTAGTGTTTTTGGGAAAATACCCAGTAGTGTGATTGCTGGATCATAGGGTAGTACTATTTTTTTTTTAATTTTTTTTTAATTTTTATTTATTTATGATAGTCACAGAGAGAGAGAGAGGCAGAGACACAGGCAGAGGGAGAAGCAGGCTCCATGCACCAGGAGCCCGACGTGGGACCCGATCCCGGGTCTCCAGGATCGTGCCCCGGGCCAAAGGCAGGCGCCAAACCGCTGCGCCACCCAGGGATCCCAGGGTAGTACTATTTTTTAACTTTCTGAGGAGCCCTCATACTGTTTTCCCTGGTAGCTGCACCATTTTGCATTCCCACCAGCAGCTCATGAGGGTTTTTTCTCCACATCCTTACCAACACTTGCTGTTTTTTGTGTTTTTGATTTGAGCCAATCTGGCAGGTTCAAGGTGGTATTTCAACGTAGTTTTGATTCTTATTTCTCTAATGATGAGTGATGTTGAGCATCTTTGTGTGTGCTGTCCATCTGTATGTCTTCTTTGGAGAAATATCTGTTCATGACTTCTGCTCATTTTTAAATTGGATTATTTGTTTTTTAGTTGTTGAGTTGTATAATTTCTTTATATATTTTGGATACTAATCCTTTATTAGATATGTCATTTGCAAATATCTTCTCCCATTTTGTAAGTTGCCTTTTAATTTTACTTATTTCCTTTACTGTGCAGAAACTTTTTATTTTTATGTAGTCTCCAAAAGTTTGTTTTTGCTTTTATTTCCCTTGCTTGAGTAGACACATCTAGAAAAATGTTGCTATGACCACTGTCAGAGAAATTATGGCTTGTGCTTTCTTCAAAGATTAATATGGTTTCAAGTCTCACATTTAAGTCTTTAATCTATTTTGTGTTTATTTTTGTGTATGGTATAAGCAAGTGGTCCAGTTTGATTCTCTTGCATGTAGCAGCCCAGTTTTCCCAGCACCGTTTGTTGAAGAGACTTTTTCCTATTGCATAATCTTTCTTTTGTTGTTAAAGATTATTTGACCATATAATTGTGAATTTATTTCTGGATTTTCTATTCTGTTCCATTGATCAATGTGTCTATTTTTGTTGTAGTACTAGATGTTTTTGTTACTACAGCTTTGTAATATAACTTAAAATCTGAAATTGTGAAACCTCTAGTTTTGTTTTTCTTTTTCAAGATTGCTTGGCTATTTGAGGTCTTTTGTGGTTTCATACAAACCTTAGGGTTGTTTGTTCTAGTTACGTGAAAAAATGTTGTTGGTATTTTAATAGGGATTACATTAAATATGTAGATTGCTTTGGTTAGTATGGACATTTTAACAATGTTTGTTGTTCCAGTCCTTGAGCATGGAACACCTTTCATTTCTTTGTGTCATCTTCAATTTCTTTCATCAGTGTTTTATAGTTTTCAGAGTACACCTCCTTGGTTAAGTTTATTCCTAGGTATTTTATTATTTTTAATGCAATTGTAAATGGAGTTATTCTCTTTTTTTTTTTATAATTTTTTTTTAAATTTTTATTTATTTATGATAGGCACACAGTGAGAGAGAGAGAGAGAGGCAGAGACACAGGCAGAGGGAGAAGCAGGCTCCATGCACCGGGAGCCCGATGTGGGATTTGATCCCGGGTCTCCAGGATCGCGCTCTGGGCCAAAGGCAGGCGCCAAACCACTGCGCCACCCAGGGATCCCTGGAGTTATTCTCTTACCTTCTCTATTGCTTCATTATTTGTGAATAGAAATGCAACAGATTTCTGCACACTCATTTTGTATTCTGAGACTTTACTGAATTCGTTTATCTAGTTCTAGTATTTTTTTGTGGAATATTTAGTTTTTTCTCTATGTGGTATCATATCTTCTGTAAATAGTGGAAGTTCTACCTCTTCCTCACCAATCTGGATGCCTTTTGTTTCTTTTTGTTGTCTAATCACTGTACTAGGACTTCCAGTACTTTGCTGAGTGACAGTGGTGAGAGTGGATATCCTTGTCTTGTTCCTGACCATAGGGGAAAAGCTCTCAGTTTTTTCCCCATTGAGTATGATGTTTGCTGTGGGTTTTTCACATAAAGCCTTTATTATGTTGAGGGATGGTCCCTCTAAATGTACTTTGTTGAGACATAGAGTTTTTTTGAAAATTAAAATAATTGATGTATTTAAAGCACCTAGTTTGTTGCACCACTGATATTGCTTGATAAATTAGATGTTACAATTAACTCACTATTATTGAGCCAACAGATTTTATTTTATTTATTTTTTTATTATTTTTAATTTTTTAATTTTTAATTTTTTAATTTTATTATTTTATTTTATTTTGAGAACAAGAGCGAATGGGGGAAGGGGCAGAGAGAAAGAATCTTTAAGCAGACTCCCCATTGAGTGCGGAGCCCAAGATGGGGCTCAATGCCATGACCTATGAGATCATGACCAGATCTGAAATGGAGTTGGTTGCTTAACTGACTGAGCTATCCATGTGCCCCGCCTGAGCCAACAAATTTTATTGAGTATTTACTATGTGATAGTTACTGTGGCATATCTGACAACATAATAGTGGGCAAAGGCATTCATCTCATTGATCTTAAGTGTAGCAATTACAGATAATAATTCTAGTGTTGCTTTTAGCATAGTGCTGTAATGATATTTGCTACTGTTCTTATTTTTTCATTCTTTGCCCCTCTGTACACATTCAAAGATATTATCAGAGTGTTTCCTATGTAAAAGATCTATAATAAATATTTATCGAATGAACAAATAATTGTTGCATCCATGGTGTTAATTTTAGAAAGCCAGTAAGTTTAATAGGTACCTGTATTAAAAATATGTAATAAATATTTAGGTCTCAATGGATGCTTTAATGGCAGTTATTCTCAGAGTACTGTTTTAAAAGGCTATTGTAGGAAATACACGGTGAGGCCATGCTGGTTGGTAGAAAAGAATGCAGATCTTTAGTTTTTCTTTCTTTTGAGCTAACAATAGCGATTCTTTTGGGCCATTTAAAATTTTTTTTATTTATATATTTTACCAGTTTTATTGGGACATATTTGACATAACATCGTGTAAGTTTAAAGTGTGCAACCTATTGATTTAACACATTTATGTATTATAAAATGATTGCCACCTTAGCATTAGCTAACATATCTATCCCCTCACATAGTTATCAGCTTGGTTATACAGATGGCCAGAATCCTCTCCGTAAAGGTCGTCCTGATCCACTACTTTGTCCTGTATACTCAGGCCACCTTGCTGAAGCCGTAGCTCTTTCTTCACCTGATGGACCCTCTTTGTGATGTGACCTGGCAACTCTCTCAAGGCTGTAAGCTGGGACAATCATAGCACTCACTGGATTTAAATTTTATCTTTCTGAGACAATTGTCCTTTATTGCCTTATGTCTAGTGTCTTCAAAGCTGTTGTCTGCATTTTCTTGTTTTTCTTAGGTGGTAGGATAAATTTAGTTACTGATACACTATCTTTGCCAGCAGTGGAAATATCTCAACCCATGACATTTTGTAATCGGTTGGCAGATTTGAAAAGCTGCATTTTTTTTTTCGAGGATATTGTCTTTTGGATAGAAAGACTTTATTGAAGAGGGAAATTTCTGAAGTTCAGACTTCTGTGATATACTAAGGCCCACTTTGGGCTGGCAGATCTGGGAATTATGGAGAATACTGGGACAAAGATTGGTATATTTTAAACCAAAAAAATGAATTCTCAAAAGTAAAAAGTAAATGGAGGTCCTGATTTACATTTTATTTTATAACAAGTGTAGCATAAATAATTCTGAAACATACCTCCTATAATGTGTACATTTATATTTTATTTTTTACTTCAAAATTGTCCTTGGTAACTTATTCAAACGATGCTTCTACTGTAACATTTCTAAAGTATATTTGGAATACATTTTTTGGATTTATCTCAAATTTCAAAAAGTCAAAGAATCTACCTCATTATCCCATAGCTTATTACCTACTTGAAAGTAGATAGTTTCTATGAAACTATCTAAATGGTATTATTATTCTACTTAATTGTATTTAGTTTCCATAGTTCCTTATATTTCATATTTAGCCATTTCATTTTAATTACCTAATATTTACAGAATACCTACTTACTATAGGACCTTAGGATTTTGTTCCTTCATAATAACAACACAACCTTTTATTTATTTTTGATTTTGAAAGTCAATTTACAGTATCTGTGCTAATACCAACATCTGATTTTTCTAGCATTATAATGAGTTTTGCATATATATATATGATTATAAAAGCTTGCTCTTTTATTGTTTTTTTAAAATGTAATAGACACTTAATATTTTGTTAGTTTAAGGTGTACAACATAGTGATTTGACATTTATATACATTAATAAATGATCACCGTAAGTCTAGTTACCATTTGTCACCATACAAAGTTATTATAATGTTGACCTTATTCCCGATGCTATACTTTTCATCTCCTCAACTTACTTATTTTATAACTGGAAGTTTTACCTCTTAATTCTTTTTACCTATTTTGCCTATCCCCTCACTCCTACCCTCACTCCCCTCTGGCAGCCACATTTATTCTATTTATGAATCTGTTTCTGTTTTTGTTTTGTTTTTTCGATTTCACATATACGTGAAATCTTACGGTATTTGTCTTTGTCTGACTTGTTTAACCTAATATAGTACCCTCTAGGTTCAACCATGTTGTCACCAAAGGCAAGATTTCATCCTCTTTTTTGTGCCTAAGTAATATTCCATTGAGTATATGTATATCACATCTTCTTATCCATTCATCTGTCAATAAACATTTAGGTTAAGATGTTTGATATTTTATTTATTATTATTATTTTTAAAGATTTTATTTATTCATGAGAGACACACGAAGAGAGGCAAAGACATAGGCAGAGGGAGAAGCAGCCTCTCTGTGGGAAGCTCAATGTGGAACTCGATCTCAGGACTCTGGGATCATGCCCTGAGCTGAAGGCAGACACTCAACCATTGAGCCACCCAGGCATCCCAAGAAGCTTGTTATTTTAAATGATAAAAGTTATTTTTACAAAATTTGGGGTGGTATAAATCTACTGTACATTTCCTTGCCTTCATTAACAGACCTATACTGAATCCAGTAAATCCGAACATTGAAGTTAGTTATCATAACCATTAAAAACTACAAATTTATAATACAATGATATACTCAAGAGCTATTGACATATATAACATCCTTTATCCCAGTGCTACATTGACCAAGAGGTCTATGTTTTTATGGTTTGCTGCTTTTAAAAGCTTAGTTCCTCTCTCCTACTTTACAGGTATTACTATTAGGTTTTTACAAGCATATCAGGATTATGGTACAAGTGTCTTTTGAAATACTTTAAGAAATAGTTTTCTATATCACTCAGGATGTTAGAAGTTTTACTTAGATAATTATGATTTTATTGTGTTCTAATTTTAATGTCTATATATTAATAAATATATTTACTCATATTTATTTAATTTTCTCAGAATTTTTAACATCCATTCAAATGACTGATAAAAGCACCATTTCTAGGGAAAATAATCTTTTTCAATTTTATGCATGAGAAACCTTTGGGTTACAGATATACCATGTAAACTTCATCTCTTCTGGTACTTCTAGAATTGCCAATGGAGGCAATTTTCAGTAATTTCCTATAATGTGGTTCAATTACATTGTTGTTTCAGTGTGACTAAGTATTAGAGCACTTAAAGAAATCTAGCTATTTCTGTTTCTTAGCCACTTTCTGCTTTGGTTAAAAATGAATTCTAAAGACTCACTGTATATAATTTTAAAGAATGACTAGAAAAATTAGTGAGGCAAAAAAAAAAATTAAAAAAAAAAAAAAAAGAAAAATTAGTGAGGCAACTGGGCACTAATAAAAGATACTTAGATAAATTAAAAAAATAATCATTTGATGGTGTATATCATTATTTAAAGAATGAAATTAAAGTTTTCTTAGCTGAAAATTTAATTGGCTTTCTAGTAATAAACACTAATCACTTCTTTAGAAAAAAAATACTACCATTCTATTTAAAAGGAAAAAAGAATCCTGTTATTTCAGAACAAGTTATGTGAAATCACTGTTCTTAGGGTTATCCTTGCAGAAGTTGTTGCTTTAAAAAAATACCTACTTCAGAGATGTGCTGACATCACGGATGCTGATAACAAGTAAAAACTGTCTGTATGTTGTAAGTTGTTGAACAAAATAAACTTGTTGATTTTGGCTTTACTCATACCATTAGGGAAGAAATTATATTTCTGGAGAAAAACAGATTTCCTATCTTTATCAAAACACTGAGTTTAGCCAAATTAATATTAATGTGCTTTGGAAATTGGCTGATGATGATAAAGACCCTACTTTTGAGCTCCTTTATGTATCCAATAATTTGTTAATGGATGTCTCAGGGTTAAATGTTTCAACTTGATAACCTTTATAGTAAGTAAGCATTCAGTTTAATTATACATGCTATATCATTTGGGTTTAAACTGAGTTTTAAAAAAAATTATGGATGTTTGAACATATTGTATTACAAATTTAAAAATCTTGAGTGTGCTTCATTCATTCAAGAAGATCCTACTGAGAACTTAGTAAATGTCAAATATTAGGCTAGGAACTTCTCAAAAGTGATTAAAGAAGTGTAAGTTATATTTCTTGCCCTTGAAGTTCTCACTATCTAATGGGTGGATGGAGGAAGAGAGGCACAGAAAACAACACGAAGCAAATAATAATAATTAAATGTCCAAATACCTCGTATAGAAGACACATGATATGGGAGGTCAGGAAGAAGGCAATGGTTTATCCATTATATAATATTAGTCAATCTTTATGAAAGTTGACATAGGTCTTAAAGGTTGAGTAGAAACTAGATATATACATAGTAAAAAAAATACATGCTTTTGCTACTTTGAAGTCATTTGAAGTTATTATAGTAATGCAGTGTAGAACACATTGATTTAGGAGGCATGAAGCTATATATATATCAATATCAAGATTTTGCAATAAGCTTGCTATGGGACTAAATCAACTTCTTTGGCCTCTGTAAAAATCTAGTGCATTCAACCAGCAATATTATATTAAATTCATATTGACAGTCAGACTCTCAAGATACCATAGGCTTTACCTAACCCTAACCCTAACCCTAACCCTAACCCTAACCCTAACCCCCATCACCACATTTTCTTAGCTTTAAGAAAGTATACAAAATAGGCAACAATGCAACACGTGTAGCCACAATATAATGGTGGCCTTGTATTTTCAAGGTGCAGCTTACACATATACTAGGCACTCCCCACTTGGGATGCAAGTGGTCATGAGACAAGAGTGGGTGAGGGCAGGCCGTCTCAGTTCAGGGAAGCCCCATTTCTGGAGATCTCTTCAATAAGGAAGATTCAATCAAGAATCAGATCCTTAGGTGTCCTTGAGGCAAGAACAGATTACAAATGTGCTGTTCACCTTTTCCTTCCAGTTTCATCTTCTTTACCTATAAAGTGAGAAACTCATTTATATGGGGACCTTATTAAAAAAATGCTCACTTTAAATCCTAACATCATAGCAGCAATGTCCACAGTAGCCAAACTATAGAAAGAGCTGAGATGTCCATTGATGGATGACTGGTTAAGGAAGATGTGTGTGTATACACACACACACACACACACAGTGGAATATTACTCAGCCATCAGAAAGGATGAATACTTGTCATTTACTTTGACATGGATGTTACTGGAGGGTATTATGCTAAGTGAAATAAGTCAATCAGAGAAAGACAATTATCATATGGTTTCACTTATGTGTAGAATATAATAAACAACATTGAAGATCAGAGGGTAAGGGAGGGAAAACTGAATGGGAAGTCAACAGAGAAGGAGAACACCCATGAGAACTCTTAATTATAGGAACCAAATTGAGGGTTGAAAGAGGGGAAGTGGGTGGGGAGATGGGGTAATTTGGTGATAGGAATTAAGGAAGGTAGGGTATATGATGTGATGAGCATTGGGTGTTATATGCAACTAATAAATCATTGAACACTACATCTGAAACCAAGTATGTGCTTTATGTTGGCTAATTGAATTTAAATTAAAAAATAAATTTTAACATCATCATTTACTAGTGTGAATTTGGACAAGTTATTTAGCCTCTTTGAATCTGTTTCTTTGATTGAAAAATAAATATGAAAATACCTATCATTTAGATTTGTTAAATGGCCTCCAATATCTTTGACAGGATATAGAGACTGTTTTATTTCCTTTGATTTTTTTTTAAATTATTATGAAGTGCTTTACAAATACAAAGTCATGAGCACCTGGGTGGCTCAGTGGTTGAATGTCTGCCTCTGGCTCAGGTTGTGATCCCGGGGTCCTAGGATTGGGTCCTGCATCAGGCTCCCTGCAGGGAGCCTGCTTCTCCCTCTGCCTATGTCTCTGCCTCTCTTTCTGTGTCTCTCATGAATAAATAAATGAAATCTTAAAAAAACCCCAAATATTAAGTCATTTATTTATTTATGTGTAATTTAAATTTGAGGTGGTTAACATACAATGCAATATTGATTTCTGGAGTATAATTCAGTGATTCATCACTTCCATAGAACACCCAGTGCTCATCATAACAAGTGCCCTCCTGAATACCCATCACTCATGTAGCCCATCCCCCATTCACATCCCTCCATCAACCCTCAGTTTATACTCTGTGGTTAAGAATCTCTTATGACTTGTTTCTTTCTCTTTTCCTTTTCCCCTTCACATATATTCATCTATTTTCTTAAATTACACATATGAGTGAGATCACATGCTATTTGTCTTTCTGTGACTTTTTTCACATAGCATAATGCACTCTAGCTCTACGCATATGCAAATGGCATGATTTCATTCGTTTTGGTGGCCAAGTAATATTCCATTAGATATATACCACATATTCATATTCATCAGTCTGTGGACACTTGGGCTGCTCCCATAATTTGGCTTCTGTTGATAATGCTGCTATAAACTTTGGGGTGCATGTATCCCTTTGAATCTGTATTTTTGTATCTTTTCAGTAAAGACCTAGTGTAGTTGTTGGCTCATAGGGTAATTCTGATTTTAACATTTGAAGAACCTCTATACTGTTCTCCAGAGTGGTTGTACCAGTTTATATTCCTACTAACATTGCGAGAGGGTTCCCTTTTCTTCACATCTTCACCAACACCTGTTGTTTTTTGTGCTGTTAATTTTAACCATCCTGACAGGTGTGAGATGGTACCTCATCATGGTTTTTATTTGTACTTCCCTGATGATGAGTATCTCTTCATTTGTCTGTTAGCCATTTAGATGTCTTTTTTTTGAAAAAGTGTCTATTCATGTCTTCTGTTCCTTTCCTAAGTGGGTTGTTTTTTGAGTGTTGTGTTTGATAAGTTCTTTGTAGATTTTGGATATTAACCCTTTATCAGTTAAGACATTTGCAAATATCTTCTCCTATTCTATAGGCTGTTTTTTAGTTTTGTTGATTGTTTCCTTTGCTGTACAGAAGCTTTTTATATTGATGGAGTCCCAATAGTTAATTTTTGCTTTTATTTCCCTTGCATAGGGTGACATGTCTTATAAGAAGTTGCTATGGCTAAGGTAAAAGAGATTTCTGTTTGTGTTCTTCTCTAGGATTTTGATAGTTTCTTGTCTCACATTACGATCTTTCATCCATTTTGGATTTATTTATTTTTTTAATTATTTTTTTAAAAGATTTATTTATTTATTCATGAGAGACATAGAGAAAGAGGCAGAGACACAGGCAGCGGGAGAAGCAGGCTCCCTGCAGGGAGCCTGATGCGGGTCTCAATCCCGGGACTCTAGTATCATGCCCTGGGCCAAGGCAGGTGCTAAACCGCTGAACCACCCAGGGATCCCCGAATTTATTTTTGTGTATGGTATAAGAAAAGGGTCCAGTTTCATTCTTTTGCATATTGTTGTCCAGTTTTTCCAACATATTTGTTGAAGAGCTATCTTTTTTTCCATTGAATATTCTTCCCTGCTTTGTCGAAATTTAGTTGACCATATAGTTGTGGGTCCATTTCTGGGTTCTCTGTTCTGTTTCACTGATCTATGTGTCTGTTTTTGTGCCAATATTACAAACCTGATGACTACAGCTTTGTAATATAGCTTGAAATCCAGAATTGTGATGCCTCCAGTTTGGTTTTTCTTTGTCAAGATTGCTTTGGCTCTTTGAGGTCTTTTGTGGTTCCATACAAATTTTAGGATTGTTTGTTCTAGCTCTGTAAAAATGCTGGTGGTATTTTGATGGGAATTGCTTTAAATATGTAGATTTCTTTGGGTAGTATGTACATTTTAACAATGTTTATTCTTCGAATTAATAAGCATGGAATGCTTTTCCATATCTGTGTGTCCTTTTCAATTTTTTCCATAAGTATTCTGTAGTTTTTAGAGTATAGATCTTTTACTTTTTTAGTTAGATTTATTCCCAGGTATCTTATTGTTTTTGGTACAATTGCAAGTGGGATTAATTCCTTGATTTCTTTTTCTGCTGCTTTGTTATTAATGTACAGAAATGCAACCAATTTCTGCATGTTGATTTTGTATCCTGTGACTTTGCTGAATTCATGTATGAGTTCCAGCAATTTTTTGGTGGTCTTTCAGCTTTTCTACATGAGTCAGACTATTTTAACATAGACCTTAAAGTTTGTAATTTTCCTCTTTGCAGTACTGAAAGGATTAGTCTTGGCTTCATTCCTACACTGGATCTAAAAGAATGTTAGAGTCTATTGTAAAAAAAGAAAAAATCAGAAGGGCAATGGCTTTTAAAAATAAACTAGAGAATGGAGTATCTTTGGGGAATGGGCAGATATCTTTGTGACAAAAAAAAGGTCTGAGAAAGTGGAGAGGACAAATATAGGTTGCTAGATTCCTGAAAAGTCTGGGAGTTGATACTTGGAAAGCAGTCTGAGTAGATAGGCCCTCATAATTTGCAGTTAGGTGATACTCATCAGTCTGTCAAGACTTGGTTTGATCATCATTGATAAACTATTGGGAAAGCTCATATGCATTGTCCTGGGAAAGGGGAGATGAGTACTGATTCCCTGTCTTTGAAAGGCCTGGCACATGATGGAGACAGAGGATTCCTTCTTTTTCTTTTTTTTTGTTTTGTTTTGTTTTGTTTTGTTTTCTAGCCTCAAGAGGTTGTGATCAATCTATGATCTAGCCACTTCAAGTTGTGTTGACATTCAATACTGTTTTCTACCATTGAATTTATTGTAGAGAATTTCCCATTGATTACTGAATTGTCTAAAATGATTAAATTGGTCATTTTAGAGGTGTCAGCTCAGTAACTTATTAGATTTTCTTGAAATGAAAAAGTGGTTAGTAACTTATTAGAGGAAAGGGATACTTTCTATTTTTATGAGTCCATTAAAACTTTAAGCATCGCAATTATTATAGAAATAATTAAAATACATTTTCTATAGTAAATATTGCTGTTTTCCATCAAAAAACTTTCCTGGACATACCAGGAAAAGCTGACTAGTTTTAAGAAAACAATTTAGTTTTCAGTAAAAGTTTTCTTTCTTCTTTTTTTTTTTTTAGTAAAATGTTTTATAACAGGATAGAGTCTAGTACTTCCAGCCAACATTTATTTGTAGCCTTTTTTCCTCTTCTTTTGGATTTCTTTTACATTTCAACCTATTTATTCCATTGGAAAAATATATAAAAAAGATACAAACAATGTAATGGACTATTTAGGTTCTTAGGTAGTTTATTTAGATGATATGAAGATTATTTATATTTCATTCACTTGCTTGTGTGGGCATATATATCTTTTGAATCTGGATATCATACTGTGCTTTATTAGTACTGTTAATTTGAACCTGGAATATCTTTTGTCTTAGTCAGCTTTGCAGCAAGAAGCTGTATAACAAATAACTTTTATTACTTATTACTTATTTATTTTTAAAGATTTCTTTATTTATTTTGAGAGACACAGAGAGGCAGAGACACAGGCAGAGGGAGAAGCAGGCTCCCTGCAGGGAGCCTGATACGGGACTCCATCTCAAAACTCCAGGATCACGCCCTGAGCCAAGACACTCAACCACTGAGCCACCCAGGAGTCCCTAACAAATAACCTAAAAAGCTTAAAAGCTGTTAGCAGTTTACAACAATAGACATTTACTTTTTTGATCATGAATCTGTGGGTTGATAAGGCTCCTGCTGGGTTTGGCTCTGTGTTTTAGGTTGACTTTGGTTGTGTTCTGCATGACTCATTCAGATAAGTAACTGCTAGGTGCTTGCTTTTCCTATCATGATGGCAGATATGCTAAAAGCCAAACTAAGTTATCAAGTTATCCAAACAAATGTAAAGCTTCTGCTCACATTACATTTACTATTTCATTGGCTGAAGCAAATCCCATGGTCAAGTCACATTGGCTTACTTGAATGGAAGGTTTAGTGACATGTGGCAAAGAGTAAGTAGTATTGTCTAGCAAGAAGGAGTGAAGAATTAGAAACAATATTCCTTTCTACCATTTTTTGGAAAGAAGAGTATGGGTTCTACTGCTCCATAAGAAGCTGTCAGCTAAACCTAATCACTGTGGTCTGAACTAGGTATTGCCTGGGGTAGACTGAGAGAGAACCTGATGTTCTTTTATCCAGAAATGAGGCAGATCCTATTTCTGATGGTTAGTGTGTGCATGTGTGCACATGCGCACCCCTCCCCCCCGGCCACACACACAGATTAACACAGGCCATTTTAAAAGCCTAGGCTAATTGTCTGATTTTATAGTAGGAAAATGGCTCTGGTTCTCTATCCAGAGAGATTCCAGGGAAATGTATTAGCAAAATACACAGAATAGATGCCCAAGGAACTTCTACTTTCAGGTTCTTAACTTCTTGTATCCCATGCTTATTTGTAATTCTGTACAAAATTACAATAGTAACAGCCTGTCCCAGACTGAATTTTAGCTAGTAGCAGCCTATATTAACAATCTCCCATTTGAACTTGTTCAGAGGAGCAATTATATCATATGCTTAGACTAACCAATGAATAAACACCCTAGAGTCATTTTGAATGTCACCATTTTCTTTTTATAAAAACTGTAAAATTGATGAACGAAACTCTTGGAACCGTGGGGGTCAGAGATTATAGGTGCTTTTGTTATTTCACCATTACAGCACCAGTCTCTGAAATCCTTCATCTTATCTACATCCTGAGAATTAAATGCTGAACCAGTGATGACTATAAATAAATGATTTGTTTTTTGGATTAAAAATTAACCAGCATTTACAATTCCAAACCACCTTAAGCTGGGAACCACCTCTGCTGATGCATTTAATATTTGTTATAATAAACAGTGCTTTAGTTAAAGATAATAAGTCTCATCCTGTTTATATGACAGGTGTTAGGGATTATTTTAGATTATGACATTTTCTTAAGAGGAAAATCAACCCTGCATGGTATTGTAGAAGGAGTAAGTGAAATCTTTAGATTTGGACCTATTCCCTTGATATCCAGGCCTAAAGGATGCTTTTCTGCTGCAGTGATGGGAAGGAACTGGGCACTCAATAAGAGAGGTGGGTATTTGTGAATCCCAAGTCTCAAGTGTAATGTAATTCTAGGATATATTAAACTTGTTTGTATCACTGTGTCACCATCATGCTGATACTCTTCTGGGCACATTAGGCCAATGGTACAATAGACCTGGGCTGTTAGAGTTACCGCCCATTGCCATCAAGAGCCAGGCATTGCAATGGAAAAGGCACTGGGTTGGTTGTCATTGCCTTGTGCTTCTCGGGCTTGTCTCTGAAAGTGTTTTCTAGAATTCTGGGGCATTTAATCTCCTTGCTGTCCATTTCTTAAGCATAGACTCTATTAGACAACTGGGTTATTCTGAATAAAAAATTTCCTCCCACAATGAATCTGGGTTAATTGAGCTCATTTGCCAAACCCAGGCTTGACCCCAAATGTTTTTTATTCAACTAAAAGATAAGCCAAGGCATGCTTTCAGAAACTCCAGAGGGCAAAGCTTTATTATTTCCCCCCTATTTATTTGTAAGATGCATTTGAGGCAGCTTAGGAAAAAATCAGGAGGAGAAATTACAGGCAGGAAGATTTCAGTTTAATATGAATTTTTTTTCCCTAAGCACTGGGATAACCTAAAAGATTGTTGAGAGCAATTGGCTACTCATTACAATTTTTCATAAGTGTACTATTAGATTATTTTCCATACTGAACTGAACTACATTATTCATTGAGTTTGAATCTTAAACAAATTTTAGTTGCAAATTTCCTTGTCAGTGGAAAAAAATTATTCTAAAACTTAGTGCACAGCCCTCCAGAGCGACACATTTTCAGCTGACAGAGGCATAGCCTCTGGCCCAGGCTGCTGGGACACGGGGTCTCTTGGAGCTCCTCTTTTCAGGACAGTCTGCTCAGGATTCTAGAACTCTCAGTTTCTTAGTGACTGCTGTGGCTGGCCTTCATTCTAAAGGATTTATTTCAGGATAGTGCAGGGAGGGACACTGGGCTGGCAGGATCTGAGATTTAGTTCTGACTCTGCCATTTAATAGAACATGACAAAACACGTAACCTTTCTATACATTTCAAAGGTTGGTTTCCTTAAGATCACTTCTCACTCTAACAATCTGTGATTGATATGAAAAGGATCACAGACAACTCAAGGAGACCAAGAATAGTTTTTAGTCTCTGTTAATTTCCCTTGTTTTATCTTTACTGTTTTCTTACAGTGATGTCATTCAAAAGAACAAGGTTATTAAGACCTAGTTTTCTCTCGTGGATAAACTTGTCTCTTAAATGGTGTCCCTGACTCTTCCCTTGCCCTCTCCAGACTTTTCTCCCACAGTTTTTAGAGGGATCCTCCAACAGGGGAATTTTCTGTCTTTGATTCTCTGCTTAAAAGCTTTGTGGTTTTCATTGTCTTTAAGTCCAGGTTTCTTACAGTAGTTTATAAGACTGCCCAAGTATCTCATCTTATCTGCTGCTTCTGGGCACCTTGTTTTTCTGCATTCTTTGCTAAAATGCACTAAATTTATATCAGTTCCATCAACAAGTTATAGTATTTCTCAACTCTGGGGCGTCTTCGTAGCTCATTCTTGTCCTTAAGTATTCTAACCTCATCCCTCCATCTGTCAAAATTCCACTCTTCATTTAGATTTTGGCTTCCAGTCACTTTGAAAGCTTTGCTTGACTCCTAGGAATATAGCACCATGTATTTCTCTTATCATAATACACTGCTGTCTTTCCAGGTATGTTTTCCTGGCATATTGTAAGCTCTGTAAGGTAGATGTGTACGTTCCTAGAATGCTGCTTTATTTCCAGATGTAGCCCAGTACTTGGTACCTTGAATGAAGAATAAGTGATGACCTCAGTTTGAACCTAGGTCTTGAGATTTATTAGTTACAAAGCCATGGAAAAATTATTTGACATTTATAAATATATTCTTATCTTTAAAAATAAATCTTGAACTATGATCTTTAATTCTATTTTTTCTCTAAAATTCTATAATATTATTTATATAGCATTTACATATTTAACACAGCACAAACTTGATGTGGCAAAAGCTTACTGCTTAAAATTAATTTCTATTTTCAGCACCCAGTCCATTTGATGAGAATAAAATAATAACCTATATTATAATGTGTATTATATATATAATTGCTTATCATAGGTACTTTTTTATGCACATTATATATTTCAAATCATTTTATAGTAGTATAAGAAAATAATATAAGGAAATTATTATTTTTCCCAATTTATATATGAAGAATTAGACACAGAGGTAATGCTACTTGACTAATGTCACAAATCCTAGGCAAAGCTAAAATTTGAACCCAGTGGACCTGGTTCCTGAATTGATGTTCTTAACAGTATGAGACAGCACATTCATTACAGTTAGGAAGACTTCATTTAGTCCATTTCAGGTAAACTTAGTGGAATAATTGCATCAGTCATTCAAATTTAAACCTAAAATGGAGAGGGAGAAAGTGTGCAAATCTATTATTTTGAGGAGAAGAAAGTATCTATCTCTTTCTTTTTTAAAGATTTATTTATTTTAGAGAGAGCGAGAGTGAGGGCGAGTGTTGGGGAGAAGGGCAAAGGGAGAGGGAAGGAGAGCATCTCCAGAAGACTCCCTGCTGAGGGAGGAGCCCAACTTGGGATTCAATCCTACAACTGAGATCATGACCTGAGCTGAAATCAAGAGTTGATCACTTAACCAACTGAACCACCAGGCACCCCCAAAGTATCTTCTTTTAGATACTGATCTGAGTCTGAGTCTTGTGGTAGGATATTGTTCATTCTGAATGGTCTTCTTCCACAATGCCATTATACAGAATGTCTTCCTTCATAATGTATTATCCAATGCTGAGTTTGTGAAATCTCTTGACCTGCGGGTTCTGTGTTTTAGAGCAAGCTTTCATACCCCTTTGGGGAGTCTTAGGACACATTTAAGTGCTCTCTCATTCCACTATGGTGCCATAGATATCTCACCTCAGGAGGTTGTCTCTGTCAAATTCTTATACCACCAGCCATGCTACCATTTCTACTCTACTTCTCTGACATGCTGTGCAGGCTTGAGTGGCTTCCACAGGAAACATGCAACATCCTTGGGTTTGACTTCGAAAGTAAGGTACCTAGAAAGGAGGCCATACTACTTTCAGATTCTAAACATTAAAGAAAGCTCAGTGGTTCCTCCTGGTGTGTAAGTTGGCATGAGATTGTGAATTCTCTGGGCATAGCCTCTCAAACTGAGCTTATTTCTTTCTTAATCTCTCTCTCTTCTTTCCTATGCCAATATTTTAGTTTGAAGGAAATGGTGGTGGAAATTGGTTTGGTCAAATTACAAGCCCTCCCCAATATTTTCATCTTTCACTTGTACTGTGGTTTTATTGACTTGAAGCCAAGACTGTTATATTTTAGAAATCAAGATCGAATCCCTCCACCTGTTTAGGATAATTTTAGCATTTTGCTTACTACATTTACAATTGAAATTCAGAATTGGAAAATAAAGGAATAGGTTTTTAGGCCAAATCTGAGATGACTTATCCCTGGATTCCTATACTTTCAGTCATCCTTGGTGTCTCATGAAGAGATTTATTTTCCATATCATTCAGAAGCCACTCATCTATATCAGTCAAAGAACATTTTTAAGCTCTTGCTGTGGGTACTTGTGGGATAACAGAGCAAGAGTGGACCTTATAGCCCCAGCCCTTGACCCCCTTCCTAGTGCTTCTTAGATGTTAAAGCCTACACTAATACTGTAAAATCATGCTACTTTGTACAAGTACATTGCCAGTTCCATGCAATATGTAAAGTAAAGGTCTAAAATATATTTTAAGCACAAAAATAAATAGATTACACACAGCAGAGTATTTCATGTACAGAGAGAGGCCTGGGGCTGAAAAGAACTAAGTATCTGATCTCTGAAATGATATGAGCTGATGTGTTTGGGAATGACTCCAGTCTATGAAAGATGGAATTGTGAAGACAAATGAAAGAGTCAGTTACAAATCAATATGCAAGATAGCAAGTGCATCAATCAGAAGCCCTGGTAACTTAGTGCTCTAGAAAAAAAAAATCACACAAGGAAGATAAGCAATGCAAATGAAAAATAAAACCATGCTTATTTTCCTAATATACTGATGTTAAGGCAAGAGAATTGAAGCCCAAGGCTTTATAGGGCAGTCGGGATTCAGAATACACAATCAACCTAAAAGGGAAAAAAATATGTATATAGTGTGTTTGTGTGTGTGTCTCTGTACAAAAGGCCAAACATTTTTCAAGCCAAAAAGAATGCCAAACAGTAATAACTTTGTTTTTGAAACATTAAGGCCAAGTGATTTGCATTCATCCATTGTGAAATGAAAATAGAATTTGTCAACTATTCATGAATAGGACATAAATCTTTATGCCACCTTCATGGCAATGATATACAATGCCATGTCAAGTAATAACATCTGGTGGTAGGCAGATGTAAATAGAAAACTAGACAAGGCAAAAAAGAAATCCTTATGGACTTCCAGGTATAAACCTTGGAAAATGGAATATAGGCTATGAGCTTTATTGTTATATGACCAATATTCTGTTCAGTATACTGTAAAATATAATTTGGAGTATAATGGCTTATAACCAGGCATAGAGTCAAGAACATGGAATTGTATTTTAAGAAGAGAAGCAACATTTTTCTGAAGAGACCAGAAGAGAAAAAAACAAACTATACTTAAACTTGTTTTTAAACAGCCCACACCAACCAGTAAAAGCATTCGAGTAACAATATGTTTCATTTATGATGAATATTTTAGAAATAAATACTAAGATTATATAACTGCCAAAACACTTGTGGAAATATTATCTATATTCTGGAGGGAGAAAAACTGTGATTCCCAAATGTCAAAACATCCTGTGTATTTCACTGAAGTACACAGATTTCTTGATATATTCTCTGCTTGTGGCAGAGGAAAATAAAGTCTCTATGTCCCAGAATAAGTTATTGCTGCTCACCTGGTTCACAATATGTGTGAATAGCAGGCAGACCACACACCATTACTCAATTTCCTCAGCCAGAGGACACCTGCTGGCAAGGAGGAAACTGATTTGTACAGATTAAAATAGACAAAGAATAATTAAAGTCAGTCTTGTCTTAACATCCTCACGTTTATTTTGCCTTCTCATGGGAACTAAAAGTGGACACGTGGTCTTAATGTGACAAGGCAACCTGTTCTGTAATTTTAGGTCACAGACATTGGGGATTCTCACAACCACTCTGCCATTTGAAGCACTCTGCTTCATTCTACTGAGCTGATTTCTTTTCCATTAGCCACTGACTGGAGTCTAGTCCAACTATGTCATATAACTGATGTGGTTGGAGCTTAAAAACTGTGGTCTAAAGCCATGCACGAGACACAGTAGAGCCATTTACTAATCACATCTTGGAGTTGTGTTTTCCTCAAAATTATATTTACGTTATTAGATTTTCATGTGACTCAAATGTTCTAGTAAGTGTGTTAAAATGCTACTTATTGCTGCTGCTTTGAAAGCTCTCAGGTGACCTCAATTTTTAGTTAGCTTTTTATTATTTCCACATTGTGATCCTTCGGACTCCAGTGACCTTCTTTCAAGTTAATTTCAGAACTGAGTTTCCTGCTATCTGAATTTAGTGAAGTACTGTTAAGACTATTCTTTTCCTAGCCCCTGGTAAGTAGCAGTAGGTTAGCATCTTTGCAGTTCTACTGAACTTAAGTCTTTACTATGTTTTATGGCATTGCTAAGGATTATATTCATGGCCTCTGATAAGCTGGACTTTAAAGAACTTTTATGGACATATCAAAGTCTGACATTTATTACATTTTTTCCTCCCTTGGTTTTCTATGAAATATTTTAGGAACGAATTCATGAAACACAAATCCATTATATTGTACTCACTGACAGAAAAGGGGAAATCAAAAAGACGTGTTTAAATCTGCATATCTCTTTGGAAAAATTATCGTGGGCAATCTGGTGCTGTCAGATGAGCCCACCAGACTAGAACCTGTGGGCAATAATGCATTGTTTTCCAGAGCTTGGTTGCCTATTTCTATTTCTTTTTTGTCCCTCATTCTCTCTGTTTTTTTTTTTTCCTAAGTCTCTTTCTTCAACAAGTATTATGTCAAAATCTACAAATAGAAAAATATAAAAATTGTGAAGTAATGTTTTTCTTGAATTAATTCCTGGTTGGAACTTTTTAAAAGTAAATCTTTTTAAGCCAACTACCATAGAAGACACTTCATGGAATGTAGACATTGTATGCAAAGTTGTATTTGATATGTTGTGTGAGTATATAAGTGCAGGTTTCTTGTACAATTTATTCTTTGGTTGCAAGGTAATTATTTTTTAAAAAAATATTTTTATGGAGGCATAATTTATATACACAATTTACCCAATGATAATGTAAATTCAATTATTTTAGTAAATTTGTAGTTATATGATTATCACTACAATCCAGTTTTAGAATTTCTTTCATCTCAAAAAGTTCCCTTGTTCTCATTTACAGTTAATATTGACTCCCACCTCAATCCTAGGAAACTATTTATCCTTCTCTTTCTCTTTTAATTTGCCTTTTCTAGACATTTTATAGAAACACAATCATACAATGTGTAGTCTTTTATATTGGACTTCCACTTAGTATATGTTTTTGACTGTCATCCATGTGGAAATATGTATTGATGTTTTGTTTCTTTTAATTGTAGATTAGTATTCAAATGTGTGGATATACTACTTTTTAAAAAAATCCATTTGTCAGTTGATAAACATTTGGATATTTCTAGTTTGGGGTTATAAATAATACTGCTATGAATATTTGAGTATATGTTTTTGTGTCAACATGCATTTTTATTTCTCTTGAGTAGGTACCTAGAGTGGAAATGCTGGATTATATGGTAAATTTATGTTTAAATTTGTAAGAAACTGCCAAATTATTTCCCGAAGTGACTGCACCAATTTACATGCCCACCAGGTATGCATGAAGGTCTAGTTTTCCCACATTTTGCCAACACTCAGTATTCAGGGAAAACTTCTATAGGAGAATATATACTTGAGTGATGAATAACAAATAAGGAGTACAAATTTAACTGGAGAAAAGGTTTGGGTAACATTCAAGAGACATGCAAGAGTGAGGCATTTTTAGGGAGATACATAGAACTTATTGGTTGAGTTATTAGGGATAAGGCTGGGTATGTAGATGAAGGACAGACCATTGAGAATCAAATTTGACATACTAAGGATTTTGTAATCATTTGAGAATGAAGCCATGGTATAATCATACATATCCTATGAGAACCTTAGGATTCCCTTGAGTGGGAGAAATTGGAGGCAGAGGGAACAGTTAGGAAACTGTTGAAGTAGTGGAGGGGATAGATGATGGGAACTGGATCTAGCCAGTGGCAATAAGATGGAGAGATTTTGGAGAGTTACATTAATTTCCCATTGAAGCTATAACACATTACCATAAGTCTAGTGGCTTAAAATGACACAAACTTATTATTTTACATTTCTGGAGGTCAGAAGTCTAACAGGCATCAGCAGGGCTGCTTTCCTTCTGGAGGTGCTTGAGAAAGTCTGTTTCCTTGCCTTTTCCAAATTCGAGAGACTCCCTGTATCCCTTGGCTCACGGTACCTTCTTCCATCTTTGTACTTTAGAGTACAAAGTACAGCATCTTCAAATCTCTCTCTAGCCCTCCTGCTTCCTCTTCTAAGGACCCAGCTGATTACATTGAGCCAACCCAGGTAATTCAGGGTACATTTCCCATCTCAAGATCCTTGACTTAATTACGCTTGCACAATGCCTTTTGCCATCTAAAGTAACATTCACAGATTCTAGAGATTAGCACATGGACATCTTTTTTATTCAGTTTACTTCAGGAGATGCATGTGAGTTAGAATTTGCCAATAACTGGTTGATAAGCAAAATATTTATTGTATGCCAAATACTGTCCCAGCCACTGGAAATAGAGCATTGATCAAGATACTGTTCCTTCCACGATGGAGTTTGCATTCCAATGAAGGGTAGCCTTCCCTCAGGTAATCAAAGGGGTTTGAGACACCCCCAAACCCCCAAGGTAAATACTATGGTTTTATAGCAGCATGCCCATTTCAAGTTTAGAAAAAGTAAAGTCTGGTTAGCAGAAAAATTCTTTGGAAGTTTCACCTTTCATGTATGTTTTTTAGGCTGATAAAAGTACATTCAATAACCTAAGGCATGTTTTCAGTATGTAAAATATCTCAAAGAGATCACAAATGCAGCGTGCCTGAAATTGAATTCATCCTCTTCACCTACTGTATTGGAGTTCTCCAGAGAAACAGAACCAAGGTGTTATATTGATCTGTCTGTATCTATAGACATATATAATATATATAATAGATGTAAAGCATTGACTCTTGTGATTGCAGAGGCTGGCAAGCTCAAAATTTGCAGAGCTGATGTCCCAGTTTGAGTCTGAAGGCCAGCAGTTTGCTATTGATACAAGAAGAGCTGATGTCTTACCTCAAAACCTGAAAAGTGAGAAAATTCTCTTTTAATTAAGGGGGAAGATCAAGCTGTTGTTTTATTCAGGCCTTCATCTGATTGGATGAGTCCTGCCTGTATTCTAAAGGGCAACCTGCTTTATTTAGTCTGTCAATTTATTTATTTATTTTTTAAAAAAGATTTTACTTATTCATGAGAGCTACAGAGAAAGAGGCAGAGACATAGGCAGAAGGAGAAGCAGGCTCCATGCAGGGAACCTGTTGTGAGACTTGATCCCGGCACTCCAGGATCACACCCTGAGCTGAAGGCAAGATGTCCAACTGCTGAGCCACCCAGGCATCCCTAGTCTGTCAATGTAAATGTTAATCTCATCCAAAAATATCTTCATGGAAACATCCATAATAATGTTTGGCCAAATATCTGGACACACCATGGCCTAGTCAAATTGATACATAAAATTAACCAACACACTTAAAAATCTGTTCTTTAAGGGTAGATCCAGATTTTGTGAGGCTTAAGTTTATACAATTTTTTTGGAAACCCTCTTTAAGAAAAATAATGCGTTAAGTATGAAGTTGAATATTTATTTTGAAAGAGAAGGAAATCTCAACAAATTACAAATTAAAAAATAGTACCACAAACATAATAAAATTCAGAAAATGCCATTATTCTTATTAACTGCCTGATAGATCTCTGTAATACATTCTCCCCATCATTTTTTAGCTGCATACTCATTGATGTTTCTTATATGACATTGATTTTGTTACATTATTTACAATAGAATAGAAAATTCACTCTTTCATTTTTTTATTGGTGAATGAATATTTTTTTAGTATTAAACACTTTAAACATTTTGATTGGTTTTCTTTGGTATTGGAAATGTCAGGTGAATTTTTAAGACTATTGACAAATTTTGAAAACCTTTCTCAAATTCACTATTATGTGAATTTTAAGATTTCAGAACATTTCAAGTTTTCTTACATGGTGATTCATTTTATGTACTCTTGATGATATGCATTAGTTGGTTTTTTATCAATATCTACCTTGTAGAATATCTGTAATATTGAATCATGAGTTTTGTGGAATATCTGTAATGTTGAATCATGAGTTTTATATTATTTTGTCAATAGCAATATGTCATGTCAAATCAGACAGAAATTTAAATCCATTTCCGATGTGTTAATGATTCACTTCTTTTCATTAATTTGTTAATCAAGTAAGGCCTATTTATTACTTCTGTTTTCATTTATCTCTTCCTCTTAATTAATGCAGTGGTTATGATCCTTTGTTTTTTGTTAGAAGTTACTTTTCAACGTCAGAATAATATACATTATTGATTTCATTTATAGCTGTCACTTTCATTCCATTACTTTTTAACTAATTAAAAAAAAGATGAAAGAGTAGATATACTTTATATAAACCCAAATCAGGAGTTTGGTTAATCTTCACTTATTAAAATGTTTTAATTTATTTCCAACTTGCAAATACTGACATATGCCCATTTCAGCATTCTCTCAAAGAGAGTCTCACAAATGCTCATATCTATTAAATAACACAAGAAAAATGCTACATAAGGGAAGTTTTAGTGGAAAGAAACTGGAAGCTATTTTTACTGATTACAGTTATAATATTTTTGCAAAGCTTAAAAAAACATGATTATATGAACTGTTTGCTAGGCTCCACGCCTTGAAAAGGACCAAAAAAGTGGGGGACCCTAAAAATTTTGTTGACTTCATAGTTAATCTACCTTTGTAGCATCCCTTCTCTTCTTTTCCATATCAGTGGGCAACATCATCCCAAAATAGGTGGAGTGATTTCAGATGTTTTCTTTTTCTTCCTTTCTTCATATTTTGTTATCAGATTATGTTAATTTACTAGTTCTCATGTGGATTGCTGCAAATGACCTCCTTAATTTTGTTCTTAATATCAAAGAAAAATTACACTGGACATGTTAAACAAGGAGCGCTTTAATCAAGACTATTGCAATGTGAGGAGAGATTGAACTCAACTCTGACAAGACAAAAGGCAGTGAGGTAAGCTAGTAGAAAAGTACTGGAGGATGTGAGTGGAAGGTGGTCAGTGTAATTAGGCCATCTGTGTTTGCTAATTGGTTCCCATCAATTTAGATTCCTACCCTCCCACAGAGACTGGGTGTTAGGAGCCCTATGTCTTTAAGATTACATTTCAAAGAGATGGTTCCTAGGCCTTGAAATAGGTTCTTGAAGAACCTTCAAGAAATAGGTTCTTGATTTGAAACTGACCAGAGGCTGGGAGGAATTTACATCTCAAAGGAGCAAAGAAATAATTTACAATTGCAAGTTTTCTAAAATACTCTAAGAAAAGAGAGGTCAGGGGCCTACAGTCAAGAAAAATCTCTCTAAAGTTTAACTATGCTGAGGGGAATGTTAAGGCTCTTTTGGTCATTAGCTCCTCAATCCTGCCTATAAAATTAAATCTATATTCCTTGGAATCCCATACGAGCTATTTTATGACAAGCTTCTGCCTATGTTTTTAAATTATCCTTTGTCATCATGTTGATCCAGAAATACTCTTTGTTCCCCACTATCTCTCTGCTTAGAATTATCATCCCTCCCTTTCTTTCTGGCTTACTTTGACTTGTTCCATAAAATTAATCTTAGTTATTGCATCAGTCAGGATACATTAGGTATATGTCACTCACACCCCTAAATTTTAGGAGCTTAAAGTAACAAAGGTACATTTCTAGTTCATGCTACATGTTCATTGAGTGGGTATGTTGGCAGGATGGGGCTCTAATCACATCCTTTACTTGACTCTTAAAGTCTTCTAACACTTATATCACTTCTGTTTACATTTTCCTGGCCCAAACAAGTCACATGGTTACGTTTTGCCTTAAAAGAGGTGGAAAGTGCAACCCTACTATGTACTTGGAAGAAGGAAGACTAAGATATTATGTGAACGGTGTTAAGGACTATCACAGGATAGTTCAAGTGATCATCCATGGATTAGGATAGTGGTCTAGGGGTTCTTATGTATGATTATCTCTAAGAATGGTTCCTTTTTCTGAAGTTAATATTTATGTTCTGTGTGCCAGAATGACTATGCTAGTTGTAAAATACAAAAGTATTTTTGTATCAGTAGTAAAATAGCCAATGCCTTGGCCTGCCGAGTCACTCCTTCTGTTCCTAGGCTATCATCACAATGCTATCATCGTATAGTTGAGAGAGGGTCCTCCATAACCCTCCTCTGTTTTTCAGTCTCTATTTTGATGGATTGGTGTCCATGTTATAACAGTAAATATTTTGAATATTACCCGGCATTTATTGTAACAAATATCACTGTAATGTCTACATGTCTTTCTTTCTTACTAGGTTTCAAATTTTTTCAGGATTGGGATTATATCCTTCATTTCTGTATCTTTGATGCTCAGTAAAGTGCTTGAATATAGGAGTTGCTTGATAAATGATTACTGAGTTGAATTAAAAGTGATAAATATCCATCTGAAGGGCATCTGGGTGGCTTTGGTCAGTTAAGGGTCAGACTTTTGGTTTTGGCTCAGGTAATGATCCTCAGGGTCATGACATTGAGCCCGTCATCAGACTCTGCACTGGGTTGGCGCCTGCTTAAGATTCTTTCTGCCCTTCCTCCTCTCCCCTACCCATTTGTATGTGGCATGGCATACACATGGCACACACGTGTACTTTCTCTAAAAAAAGTGAATATCTGTCTGAAACATCTCTTCAGAATTGAGGTATAAACAGAACAGGTTTAACAAGAACAGGAGACTCTACAGATGGGAATGCATTTTTCAACACTAAGGATTGTCAACATTTGGGATAACTGAAGGAGACTGTGGAATCTCTACTTGTGTGGGCCTTTATAAGAAGATGAAACCGTTATTTCTCTGGAATGGTTTGACTGTGGTTTCATTTGTGACCAGAAAATTATCTGGTAGGGACCCTTAAGATTTTTTTCTAGGCCTATATGGAGGTATAGAAGCAATTTTGTAACATTGAAATAATTTTGATTTTTTAAAAAAGCGTATTTTGTGAAGCAATTGGAAGCCTAGAAACAAAAATAGATTCATTATAATCCATTCTGAATTGCTGTTGAGGTGAAGAAAAAAACCCCAGAAAATAACATTAAATCATTCTGGGATTGCTTACAAGGACTGCAGAGCTCTAAAGCCCTTACGGGTTTATTGATGAAAGGCAGTATGATTTCTCATACAAAAGCAAAAACTTTAGAGAAACCAGAGGATTTGAGGCTTTACCTGAAGTAGTCATGGAAATAAATGTTCTCTTTCTTTCAGTCCATTTGAACTGAGTAAGAAAGAGAGAAATGCATTTTAATGCTTTTCAAATCCTCTCAGTGTTTCTGCTGCTCTAACTTCAGGAAACAAGGAAATTCCCCATCTTGTCATTGTTACTTTGGCAGCAGTTAAGGGGGAACAGTTTGTCTTTAATATGGCCTTGAGAGAAAGGAGCCCCCTATTGGAATGAATACAGTAATCCTGTAAGGAATCAGGTCCTACTATCTGGGAAACATAATGAGGCAGAAAAACACATGAGACTAATATTCAGTATTTAAGACCTAAGGGCCTATCAGGTCTGCAATATTGAAAGACCAGTTTGAGCAGAGGTGTACTGTGTACCAAAGCACTTAGTGGTACATGATCATAGAGGCAGGTTCTGTAAAATACTTCGAGATGAGCAGAAGTTCAAGGAAAAAGCTAGGATGGGAAATTTTTAGGGTGGAAGTTGGGCTTGAGGGCTAGAAAGACAAGAATCAGTGATGAGAAAAAAAATCAGGCTCAAAAAATTTTTTGGTGTGTTCCACCTTTACTTATAGCTTTACCTTATGCTGTTCTTTGTCTTTATAATGCTTTTGCTTTGGGCACTAAGAAATGCCCCATATTGTGGTGTTGATAAGAATTCTCCTGGCATTTGATGTGCTTTTCTTTTTTCTTTTTCTTTTCTTTTCTTTTTTTTTTTTTTTTTGAAGCTTGCTCGGCATGTAGTAATATTTCCTGCTGTACTTCTGCATGAGAAAATGCATGGGAATCTCCCATTCCTAAAATACAAGTATTTGAAAAAAAAAAAATTGGCACCTATTGAATAACAAATGTAAAGGCTGTTTTTACTTTTTTATCTCAGTGGTCTCTAAACATTGCATTTAGTATTTACTTTGGTCTCCTTCCTCTCCCTCCCACTACAGCTTGTCTCTGGTTGCTTAGCGGAGGTTCTGGTGGGTTCTCAGGCTGACAGAGGCAGTTATTAGATGGGGGTGAATATGGTATCAGATGATGGGTGGCTATGGCACAGTGGGAGCTGAAGCAGAGGTGAAAGGTCAGTAGAAGTAAAAGTGGACTGACTTTAGCCATCAAAGCTAGTTGAGAGCACAATTTTAAGGTAAATACTGTTGATAATTGTGAAAAAGGCTTAAAATTCTTATACTGATTTGAAAAAAGTGACCCTGTGTTTTGTTCTGCCTACTAGACTTGGATTATATGGCTCCTGTCATTTCTCAGATAGAGCTATCTTGGTCTTAAAAACCCGTGCTTGTTACATGTTTAGTTTTCTGATATCACAGCTATGCAGGATATGCATTGCCCAACTCCAGGAGTTGCCATTTGTAATGATTACAATGTAAATGACACCTCCAGGGGTTATGAAATTTGACTGCTCAGAGTGTGACTTTTCCTCCTATTTAGGATCCCCTGCTAGTCTTGTCTGTGGACTATGAGTATGGCATTGTTTTCCTTATAGCCCTTTTTCCCTAGCAGCAGTTATAACCAGGCCTTGATAAATATGGCATTACTCTGAATGTTTATTACAATTTGTGTTTTATTTATTGAACACCGCCTTAAAATATCTGTGTTTCATTGGCACTGCATCTGCTGTGGATTTCTCTGGCATTTGGCAGGGCAGGGCAGGGTAGGGGGAGGCAGTAAGGCTGAATTAAGTGCTAATCTATGTTACACTACTGCATGTCTTTTTGCTTATCTTTTTCCCATTCCTTCCTTCAAGAATAAGTTTAAGAAGAAAATCTTTCTTTAAGGATATTTTTGGGAAGAGAAGTAATTTGTTAGGAATCAATCTTTTGGTAAGTTTAGGCAGAATATATAAAGTCCCATCTAGCTTTTAATTTTAAAGCATATTTGGTTTCTAGAAACATTAAAATTGATATTATGTGATGCTAGTGAACATTTATTAAGCTTCTATGATTCACTACTAAAATAAAGCATTATGAGTGATGGACCTTTTAGTAGGATTGCTGTATTAATACAGTTTTCAAATTGAAATGATACAAAGGCTGTATTCTCCAGTCTTTCTGTTATGGGATACCTAAGCCTTTTTATATTAACAATTAAATTATGATTAATCTAAATTCTGATGGGAGTTGAACTCCTTTCGTATAAAACCAGAATGCTTTAGCACCAACTGTTATTGTTATTTGAGTATTTCTAACAAATGCTTTAGAATAATTCCCTTTGGCACTATAGGGATATGCTCTCTGATAGCTTTATTTAGAATTATTCACATTTCTGCTGAAGCACTCCCTTTAGGTTATAGGCTGAAAAGACAAAATAATTCTTTGGGGACTATGATGAGTTACTGAGCTCATTTGGTCAGCCCCAGAGGCTCTCATTTGGCTTTCAGTGTGCGATACTGTTATGTCCAGACATGTGATATACAAAGAAAAACAGCATCCTATAAGAATCTCATCGTCTCACTTTCTAGTACTGCTTTCTTCCTGCTATACCCAGAGTGTTAGCAGATGCTTTAATCAACAGAATTAAGACCCTAAACCTCAGAGGCCTTTGACAGGCTGGAGAACATCTACCTGGCTGATGTTCCGTAGATCACTTTAGATCTCTGATTGGGGTGGGGTCAAAACAGGCCTTAGAAATTTATACTTCTTTCACCCTATGCTCTGCATTCATTTATCTCTCTGGTTGAGTAATTGGACAATCCCTTAGCTTTGTGAACAAACATGACCTATGAATTATTGAAATCAGACAAAGTTTTATTCTTCCCAATTTGAGAGCATGGGTTAGATATATACTATTTAAGAATATTCATTTTCAGAAAGCAAACACTAAATTTTTGTATTTCAACCCTGACTCTGAACTCCTGTTGACTCTTACTCCTTCTTATCTCTGTGAATAGGTAGGTATGGAGCAGAGGTCAAGCAAGACTGGAGAGTTTTGAATTCAATTAGACATAGGCTTCAACTATGGCCATCCACTTACTAAATTTTTTACCTTTGAAAATGTATTTGATCCTAAATTTCTTAATGTGTATAACTGGGAGTTATAAATGCATACTTAATAAAGATGAGGATTAATTGTGATGATTATAAATAAGATTCTTAACCCTAGTTAGATAAACACAAATTAAGTAATAGTTCTTTTTAATTTTTAAGGTAGTTTTAAATTTTTATTTATTTTTAAATTTTAGAAGTTTTTTTAAAGATTTATTTATTTATCCATGTGAAACACAGAGAGAGAAAGGCAGAGACATAGGCAGAGGGAGAAGCAGGCTCCATGCAGGAAGCCCAATACGGGACTCGATCTTGGGATTCCGGGATTACGCCCTGAATGGAAGGCAGATGCTTAACTGCTGAGCCATCCAGGCATCCCTAATTTTTTAGAAGTCTTAATTTAAATTCCATTTAGTTAACATACAGTGTGATTTTAGTTTCAAGTGTACAATTCAGTGATTTAACACTTACATACAATACCCAGTGCTCATCACAAGTGCACTCCTTAATCCCCATCATCTATTTCACCCATCCCCCGACCGATCTTCCCTCTGATAACCATCACTTTGTTTTCTAGAGTTAGAAGTGTTTCTTGGTTTGCCTCTCTTTTATCCCCCTTTGCTCATTTTTTTTTTTTTTGGTTCTTAAATTCCGCCTACAAGTAATATCATACAGATTTGTTTTTCTCTGACTGACTTATTTGACTTAGCATAATACACTTTAGCTTCATCCATGTCATTGATGGCAAGATTTCATTCTTTTTATGGCTGAGAGGTAGTATTCCATTGTATACATGTACCACGACTTCTTTTTTTTTGTATATTTTTTTTATTGGAGTTTGATTTGCCAACATATAGCATAATACCCAGTGCTCATCCCATCAAGTGCCACCCTCAGTGCCAGTCACCCAGGCACCCCCCCCCCACCTCCCCTTCCACTACTCCTTGTTTGTTTCCCAGAGTTAGGTATCTCTCATGTTCTGTCTCCCTCTCTGATATTTCCCACTCATTTTCTCTCCTTTCCCCTTTAATCCCTTTCACTATTTTTTATATTCCCCAAATGAATGAGACCATGTAATGTTTGTCCTTCTCTGGTGACTTACTTCACTCAACATAATACCCTCCAGTTTCATCCATGTTGAAGCAACTGGTGGGTATTTGTTGGTTTTAATGCTGAGTAATATTCCTTTTAAAAAAAATTTATTGGAATTCAGTTTGCCAACATTTAGCATAACACCCAGTGCTCATCCCATCAAGTGCCCCCCTCAGTGCCCATCACCCAGTCACCCCAACCCCCCGCCCACCTCCCCTTCCACTACCCCTTGTTCATTTCCCCGAGTTAGGGGTCTCTCATATTTTGTCACCCTCACTGATATTTTCACCCATTTTCTCTCCTTTCCCTCTATTCCCTTTCACTAATTTTTATATTCCCCAAATGAATGAGACCATATAATGTTTGTCCTTTTCCGATTGACTTCTTTCACTCAGCATAATACCCTCCAGTTCCATCCATGTCAGAGCAAATGGTGGGTATTTGTCATTTTCTAATGGCTGAGTAATATTCCATTGTATACATAGACCACATCTTCTTTATCCATTCATCTTTTGATGGACACCAAGGCTCCTTCCACGGTTTGGCTATTGTGGACATTTCTGCTATAAACATTGGGATGCAGGTGTCCCGGCGTATCACTGCATCTGTATCTTTGGGGTAAATCCCCAGCAGTGCAATTGCTGGGTCGGAGGGCAGGTCTATTTTTAACTCTTTGAGGAACCTCCACACAGTTTTCCAGAGTGGCTGCACCAGTTCACATTCCCACCAACAGTGCAAGAGGGTTCTCCTTTCTCCACATCCTCTCCAACATTTGTTGTTTCCTGTCTTGTTAATTTTCACCATTCTCACTGGGGTAAGGTGCTATCTCATTGTGGTTTTGATTTGTATTCCCCGGATGGCCAGTGATGCGGAGCATTTTCTCATGTGCTTGTTGGCCAATATGTATGTCTTCTTAGGTTAAATTTCTGTTCATTTCTTTTGCCAATTTCATGATTGGATTGTTTGTTTCTTTGCTGTTGAGTTTAATAAGTTCTTTATAGATCTTGGATACTAGTCTTTTATCTGATATGTCATTTGCAAATATCTTCTCCCATTCTGTAGGTTGTCTTTTAGTTTTCTTCACTGTTTCTTCTGCTGTGCATAAGCTTTATATCTTGATGAAGTCCCAATAGTTCATTTTTGCTTCTGCTTCCCTTGCCTTCATAGATGTATCTTGCAAGAAGTTGCTGTGGCCAAGTTCAAAAAGGGTGTTGCCTGTGTTCTCTTCTAGGATTTTTTTTTTTTTTGCATTTATCAGCTACAGTGATTTATTGAGTGCTTTAATAATACAAGTGTTCATCAACCGATCCACAGTCAAAAGTGGCAGGTCCCTAAGAAATTTACAAGCACTTTAAGTAAATCAAAATACATATTATTTTGTTCAATCCAGCAGTCTTCTGTGTGGGGGACAGAAGGCTAGTGATAAACAGAGTCTCAGTAATGCACGGTGATTCTGATTGAAGCTTTTGTACAAAAAACTTGTTCCCTGTAGCATGCACCCACCAATAAAGACTTCAGTACAAAACATTAAGTCTAAGCACTACATTTAAGTAGAAATGAGATGTAATTCTGAATTTTTTTTCCCAAAGATCACATATAAGGAAAAAAATCAAAATAAAACAAACAACAAAAAACAAAACCACACAGTAATACAAAGCTTTGTAAGAAAGCTCTTACTATTACAGATCCAACATTGTTTGCACTGAAAACAAAAGTTCCCATCCATGTTGATGTGGGGAAAAAAAAACAACAACAACCCAAATCTTTCAAGTTAATAGGAATCAAAAAAGGGAATAAATTGAGAAGGGGGGTGGAGGGAAGAAACAAGGAAAAGGAGGAAAAGGAGGGAGGGAGAAAGGAGTGGGGGGATGGATGACATACCATCAGAAAAAGGTTCAAAATTTAATAAAGATAAGAAAATAAGAACCGAGGTCTGGAGGGGTGGGTAGGGCTATTGATGCACTTGGTGAATGTGCTTGCACAGGTCCGACGGGGGCAGCAAGCAGCAGGCCCCTATGTGGCATACTGCTTGGTCCACTGTCTGGCCATCTGGTCATGCTCTGCTCTGTTGGTAATGTACTGTGTGGCAATGCTACCCACTAGAGGGTCAGCAGGGTTGCAATCTGTAAGAATTGAGCAGATGGAGAGGAGAACTTTAGAAATGGTTAGGGCTGGACTCCAGTTGTCCTTTAGGATATCCAGACAGATGACATCCTGGCTGTTAATATTACAGTGATAGATTCTTGTTCGGAAGGTAACCTTAGGAGGTTTAAAAGGATAGTCTGATGAAAAGGTAATGTCAAGAAAGAACGCCTCTCCCTCATAGACAGATCCTGGGGGTCCCAATATAGTTGACCTCCATTCATAAATGTTGTCTCCTTTGGATCCAGCACTATAGTTGGGAGGAGGGTCCAATGTAATCTCTGCAAGTTCCTTCTGAATTCTTTTAGCACTCGTTGACAATTTAGCAGCTGTTTTGCTGGATATTTTTCCTTCCTTTTTCTTGGGCTGAACTTGTTCTCTTTCTGGTTCTTGTTGAACACTTTCACGTTGGTCTCCATCAGAACTTCCTCCACTAGTGCTTGGACTGTCATCAACTCTTTGTGCCTCAGTGGATATGTTAGATCCCTCAGTGCCGCTGCCTCCACCCGCGGCTGTTCCAGTTCTGCCTCCCAAGGCTGCTGCCCGCCACTGCCGCTGTGGCTGCCCCTGAGTCCTGGAAAGTTCCTCTAGGATTTTGATGGATTCTTGTCTCACATTTAGATCTTTCATCCATTTTGAGTTTATCTTTGTGTATGGTGTAAGAGAACGGTATCGTTTCATTCTTCTGCACGTGGCTGTCCAATTTTCCCAGCACCATTTATTGAAGAGACTGTCCTTTGTCCAGTGGATGGTCTTTCCTGCTTTGTCCAATATTAGTTGACCATAGAGTGTAGGGCTTATTTCTGGGTTCCATTGATCTATGTGTCTGTTTTTGTGTCAGTACCACACTTTCTTGATGATCACGGCTTTGTAGTACAACTTGAAATCTGGCATTGTGATGCCCCCAGCTCTGGTTTTCTTTTTCAGTATTCCCCTGGCTATTTGGGGTCTTTTCTGATTCCACACAAATCTTAGGATTATTTGTTCCAACTCTCTGAAGAAAGTCCATGGTATTTTGATAGGGATTGCATTAAATGTGTAAATTGCCCCAGATAGCATTGACATTTTCACAATATTAATTCTTCCAGTCCATGAGCATGGAATATTTATCCATCTCTTTGTGTCTTCCTCCATTTCTTTCAGAAGTGTTCTGTAGTTTTTAGGGTATAGATCCTTTACCTCTTTGGTTAGGTTTATTCCTAGGTATCTTATGCTTTTGGGTGCAATTGTAAATGGGATTGACTCCTTGATTTCTCTTTCTTCAGTCTCACTGTTAGTGTTTAGAAATGCCACTGATTTCTGGGCATTTATTTTGTATCCTGCCACACTGCTGAATTGCTGTAGAGTTCCAGCAATCTTGAGGTTGAGTCTTTTGGGTGTTCTATGTAGAGTATCATGTCATTGGCAAAGAGTAAGAGTTTGACCTCTTCTTTGCCAATTTGAATGCCTTTTATTTCTTTTAGTTGTCTGATTGCTGAGGCTAGGACTTCTAGTACTATGTTGAATAGCAGTGGTGAGAGTGGACATCCCTGTCTTGTTCCTGATCTCAGGGGAAAGGCTCCCAGTGTTTCCCCATTGAGAATGATATTTGCTGTGGGCTTTTCGTAGATGGCTTTTTTTTTTGTTGTTGTTGTTTTTCGTAGATGGCTTTTAAGACGCTGAGGAATGTTCCCTCTATCCCTACACTCTGAAGAGTTTTGATCAGGAATGGGTGTTGTATTTTCTCAAATGCTTTCTCTCCATCTATTGAGAGGATCATATGGTTCTTGTTTCTTCTCTTGTTAGTATGATCTATCACAAGTGTTGAACCAGCCTTGCATCCCAGGGATAAATCCCACTTGGTCATGGTGAATAATCTTCTTAATGTACTGTTGGATACTATTGGCTAGTATCTTGTTGAGAATTTTTGCGTCTGTGTTCATCAGGGATATTGGTCTATAATTCTCCTTTTTGGTGGGGTCTTTGTCTAGTTTTGGAATTAAGGTGATTCTGGCCTCATAAAACAAGTTTGGAAGTATTCCATCTCTTTCTATCTTTCAGAACAGCTTTAGTAGAATAGGTATTGTTTCTTTAAACCTTTGATAGAATTCCCCTGGGAAGCCATCTGGCCCTGGACTTTTGTGTCTTGGGAGGTTTTTGATGACTCAGTTTCTTCCCTGGTTATTGGCCTGTTCAGGTTTTCTATTTCTTCCTGTTCCAGTTTTGGTAGTTTGTGGTTTTCCAGGAATGAGTCCATTTCTTGTAGACTGTCTAATTTATTGGTGTATAGCTGCTTATAATATGTTTTTAAAATCGTTTGTATTTCATTGGTATTGGTGGTGATCTCTCCTTTTTCATTCATGATTTTATTGATTTGAGTCTTTTCTCTTTTCTCTTTAATAAGGCTGGCTAATGGTTTATCTATCTTATTAATTCTTTCAAAGAACTAACTCTTGGTTTTGTTGATCTGTTCTACAGTTCTTCTGGTCTCTATTTCATTGAGTTCTGCTCGAATCTTTAGGAACCCTCTTCTTCTTCTTGGTGTAGGTTTTATTGCTGTTCTTTCTCCAGTTCCTTTAGGTGCAAGGTTAGCTTATGTATTTGGGTTTTTTCCAGTTTTTTGAGGGATGCTTGTATTGTGATGTATTTCCCTCTTAGGACTGCTTTTGCTGTAACCCAAAGATTTTGAATGGTTGTATCTTCACTCTCATTAGTTTCCATGAATGTTTTTAATTCTTCTCTAATTTCCTGGTTGACCCTCTCATCTTTTAGCAGGATGCTCTTTAACTTCCACGTGTTTGAGTTTCTTCCAAATTTCCCTTTTATTACTATATTTTTCCTCAGAATTTTTATGATAAAAATTCTGATTTTGTCATATGTTTTTTTATACATCAATTGGTACAATCATGTGATTTTTCTTCTTTAGCCAGTTGATGTGATGGATTATGTTTACTGATTTTTTTTGTACATTGAACCAGCCTTGCATCCCTGAAATGAATCCCATTTGATCATGGTGTCTGATTCTTTTTACATAATGCTATATTCTGTCTGCTCATACTTTTCTTAAGAATTTTTGTGTTTGATGGTACCTGGGTGGCTCAGTGGTTGAGTGTCTGCCTTTGGCTCAGATCGTGATCCTGGGGTCCTGGGATCAAGTCCAGTAGTAGGCTCCACTGGGGATCCTGCTTCTCCCTCTGCCTGTCTCTGCCTCTTTGTGTTTCTCATGAATTAATAAATAAAATCTTTTTAAAATTTTTGTATTTGTAGTATTCACGAGGCATAATGATCTGTAGTTTTCTTATTTTGTACTGGCTTTTCTAGTCTTATATTAGAGTGATAACTAGCTTCATGAACTGAATTGAGAAGTGTTTTCCTTCTCTATTTTCTGGAAGAAGTTGTATAGAATTGGTGTTAATTTTTCTTTAAATATTTGGTTGAATTAACCAATGAAATCATCTGTTCTCAGAAAATCTCTTTTGGGAGTTTTTAGATTATGAGTTCAATTTCCTTAATAGGGCTATTCAAATGATCTGTTTCATGTTCTGTGAGTTGTGGTAGTTTTTCTTTTTTTGAGAAATTGATCCATTTCATCTAAGTTCTTGTATAGATGCATACAGAATTCTCTTATTATATTTCTGATATATGTAGGTCTGAAATGTTAATTCCTGTTCCAATCCTCGTATTGATAATATGCCTTTTCTTTTTTGTCAGTCTTTCTAGAATTTTGTCAATGTTGATGAGGGTTTCAAAGAGATAACTCTTTATTTTCTTGATTTTTTTCTATTTTCTTTCTGTTTTAAATTTGTTTCTCTCATATTTCTTGCTTTAGGTTTGTATTTTAAACTTCTTGAGGTAGGAGCTTAAATTGTTAATTTGAGACTTTTCCTTTTCTCTACTATAAGCATTTAGTTCTTTAAATTTTCCTCTCAGCACTGATTTAGCTGTGTCATGCAAATTTTGGTATGTTTTATTCCCATTTTTATTAACTTAATGTAAATTTTATATTTCCTTTGTGACTTCTTTTTTTTTTTAAGATTTATTTATTTTAGGGGGGGACAGAGAGAGAATTTTAATTCTAAAGTTCATCAGGAAGTTGAAAGTGATTAATCTAACCAGATTATTAAAATATAAACAGCTAAACCAATTTAAATAGTGAACTACTATCACAAAATTTACAAGTTATAGCTTCATTATATTAGTATGAAATATCATAGCTGAGAACTACTATACCTTATCATTTATAAGACACTGATATAAAATAAAGCATCAAATGTCATCCAAGGGAGACTTCTGCTTTCAGAAAGATAAAGTTGACATTCTTTTACCTATTACTCCCACTAAATAAAACTAAAAAACTTGGACATTATATATAGCAGTACATGATAGGACTGAAAGTTTAAGAGAAGAAGGCAGTCCAGCCTAGGGACTTTGTGACCTAAAGAACAACACAGGTGAATCCCCTGAATTTCCTTTTCACTTCACATATTTCCCATGTGGAGATGAAGAAACTAGCAACTCAGAAGCGTAAATGGATAAAAACAAAAAAAGCACAACAAAAGCCTAGTCTACCTAGCCAAAGGATTAGAAAAGAGGCAGTTTTGGACATAATTTAGAATGGTATTAGGAAACAACTCTTTTTATTACCCTTCTTTAAAACTGCAGTGTATCTACAGTGCATATAGCTACAGCAGAAGCTGCTGTATTACTTTTGGAGAATGTGTTGGAACAGATAGCCCAAGTAGTTGCAGCTTAGGCAATGTAGACACAGATTGACTCAGTTCCCAAAGATTTGGATAACAGCCGTTGATACTTTAATGATTTTAGGACAATTGAACAAGACTTTTCACAGTTGGTGTAAGAATAATAAAGCTCTGTCTGATGCCTCAGTACAAACAGCTCACCTTCCATTTGGAGGAACTGGGACTTACCATACATTAACATAACCTCTTAGGACAGTGACCTCTAATTTCGTCTTTCCAGAACTGGCCTTTTCCATTCTTTAAAAATGTTGACCTATATTGCCATACCAGTGTAGGTACAGTAATTTAGATTTACTGGTGTTCAGTAACTTTCTTCTATCATGGAATTTCTTGTTTAGAAATAATGTAAGCCACTTTTTATTTTCCCAGCTTCTCCTATATTTATGTATTTCTGGTATCAAATTGACATCCCTTTCAAGTGCCTGTTTTGCCTTAGCATTTAATTTACCCCTGGACCTTTAAACGTTTTGCTGCTTATTCACTTGGTAAATCATTCAGCAATTTTCCCATGTGTCTTTTTCATTTACATGCTTTAAAAAACAGGAGTTTTGACATGTTCATTTCATTTGCTTTGAAATTAAATAATAAAATTATACATTTAGCATTTTCTTCCCTTCTGGTGAGGATTTCAGGACACTATTTTTGTGAATTAGTAATGTATGTTAGTATATATTGTTACGATCATAGTTTTAAAATAAAAGTATTCAGGAAGCCAAGCAATTAACTTTTTAAAATAGAAATGAATATCCTAGTGCTTATGTGGGATGAGTTAGTTTTTAATAATTAGTGTTTAGAAGCTGGAAATTAACAGTAATATTTGCCTTTAAACTGGTAATATGTTTAAATAGTTTTCATGAAAGATTGACTTATGGTAATTGAAACTTGAGGGTTAAGTTTTAATTTTGGTTAGATTATAATTATCTTCATTGTATTTGGAGAATATAGGTCTGGAAGTTGGAATTTGGGGATCCCTGGGTGGCTCAGTGGTTTAGCACTGCCTTCAGCCCAGGGTGTGATTCTGGAGTCCCGGGATGGAGTCCCATAGCAGGCTCCCTGCATGGAGCCTGTTTCTCCCTTTGCCTGTGTCTCTGCCCCTCTCTCTCTCTCTCTCTCTCTTTCTCTCTTTCTGTGTCTCTCCTGAATAAATAAAATATTTAAAAAAATAAAAATAAAAGTTGGAATTTATGTAAAATTGATTAGTGTTTAATTTTTCTTTTGTGAAATATGGCAATTCTGAATTATATAATTTAAAGAACACTGTTAATAGCTTAGAAATTTTATACTTTTAAGAAATGTCTCTGCATATAAAAACACATTTCAGGGATTTTCCAGTGATTGACAATATTCTTATTTATTAACATCCTTTTCATTTATATCACTTGCAAGTTCATATTTTAGTCATTTGTGACTGAGAAAGTAATTTTCTAAGCATGTAATATTCCTGTAAATTAAATGGCTTGCCATTTGAATTATGATAGCAATTTCTAGTAACTATTAAGTGACTTGTGTTTCTTTATTTCTTACTGTATTTATCTATGCAAATAATTAACCTGCTAGCCTCAGTTATATACTTTTCTTTAACTTAAAATTGATTGGAAAAAGTGAATTATTTTTTGTTTTCCTTTCCAAAGCCCAATATTATTAATTTATCTATGGAGACTAGTATGAACATAAGAGTAACTCTGGCAATCATTTTATTTAAATTAATGTTTGTGGAAGTGATTTGCAAAGTTGGGGGAAGAGAGGAGAGGAAATGATGGCAAACTCTCTAAACACATGACAGAAAGAAGATATAATTAAGATGAGAGAATAAAGTACCTCAAAGGTGAGAACATTGGAAAATGTGGACATTCACATACAACTAGAGGGTCTACTGAATACAAGAAACACTGAGATAATATGCTCATTCCGGTTCATTGTGTTGCTGATCCCAAGAAACAACATTATATCTAAATATAATGACTAGATGAAATTTAAAAAATATTAGTGTAATGAAAACCTCACAGATGCTATATGATTCCCCAAACACATACCTAAATTGAAAATGGGACCAAGAAAGATGCCTTGTCCATAATTTTAAGTCAGGCATTTGCAAGTGTTCAGAATGTTGGTTAAACATTTGTGAATCAAGGAAGTAGCCATTAAGTATATGGTTTGGGGCTTGGTTTTTATCCTAATCAAGCCAGAGAAGGCATAGTTTGAAAGTAGGGATTTGAGTAAAGGAACATATACTGTCCTGCACAGTAGAAATAAATTAAGAATGTTCAGTGAGATCAGAAAACATATAAATCATCGGACAAAGACATGCTTATCTTTTTCCTGAATGTATTTGGACTGTACTATTTCTGAGGAATAATCATCTTTATTTTGGGCATTTTCATGTGTTGTATGTTTTTGTACACACATGTGTATTTTGTGCTGGGTATGGTGATTAATATGTTACCTGCTTTTTACAACTGGGAAAACCTGTAGATTTATCTGAGACCACACTGGTGAAGAGATGTTAAGTGGGCTAGACTGACATTCACATTCTGATTGTACTGTAGAACCTTATCACCCAAGTCATCTTGCCCCTTCTCTTGCTGACCCTGCAGCAGTTCTTTGAGGCCTTGGGAGATGAGATGTTGCAGTGAAATTAACAACTGTGTTTTATGCTTGCTCAAAGAGGACAGAGATTAAAAGGAGGAAAGGCCATTATGTATATAGTTCGAGTATTTGTGGGGATAGAATTGAGGATAGGAGAATACATTAATACATTTAAAAATGGGAATATTCACAGGAGAGAAATGTTTCATAAAGATTTTTTACTTGTAGCTGCTGTTCTCTTTGACTACAGGAACAGTAATGTTTGCCAGAGAACTTAACTTTTTCTCTTTCAGTATTCCCTATATCTATGCAGAGTGCTTCACTAAAATCTGATGCACATTTAAAAACTTGTGTGTATGTTGTAAAGAATAAAGTAACAGATAAAAGGAAATATGTATGACCTACCTCGTTATTTCCTGTTTACTCTTATTACACCAACGGAACCCCTTACAAAGAGTGGTGATCTAGTAAAGAGGATGTATGAAAGACCAGAAAAAAATTAAGCAGAGGACTATGGCAGTGCTGATAATGATGGAAAGAAACAGATATATTGGAGGAGCAGCTTTTGAGTCATCTTCTGGAAGATGTTCTGGGAGGGGGATGGGAAAGATATTGATGGTTGTTTCACAGTTATATAAATATTAATGAATGTTTTCCTCAGTGCTTATCTTCCTTCTTTCTAGTGATGCTTTGACTTGTATGGAAATGGTTCTAGTTATATGTAGCAAATGCAATTCTATATCGTAAAAGAACCACTTCTAATGATAATTTCTTTTCTAAAATACTCTTTCCACCCCAGACGTACTTTGAAATGAGTCCTTAATGATTAAAGTCTTTAGAATGTAATCTTTATGGAAGGTTATAATTGTGGCTCTTTTATTTGTAGCATCTTTTCTAAAAACAGGAAGAATTAAACCTTCACAGGCTAATTTCTGTTACCTATGATTCATATTACTTAACTTTGCCCTTGGTACTATTACAAGGGGTTTCCTTGGTCTCTTACTTGATATCAGTATATAATTTATTTTGTTGTTAAACACATTTGGAAAGTTTATTTTCCAAGTCATTTGCCTTATAGCCATTGTTAGAACCTTACTTAACATTGCCCTAGAAGATTTTGATATAGCTACATAACAGCAGTCTGTCTTTTTTTGTATTGTTTTATCCTGTGGCAATGTGTCCATCCTATAATGTGCTTATGTTCTATTCTCTGTAGCAGTAATTCTACGTATGGGGACTTCTATACCTTTAAGCACTTGAATCATTAGACAGTTTGTATTTCAATACAAATTTAGTACCCCAGTCCCTCTTAGAGTGTTTGTAGTACTATATGATGCATGTAAATAGGGATAGGCCAAACTGCTTGAACATAGAAATTCAGAAGTCAAGGACTTCATTGTGATGATGTGGGCGGGGCTGGTGGGAAAAAGACAATAAAGATGGGAGAGAGGGTAGGTCTGGTTTGTCACTTTCTTTTGTGCAGTTTTTCTTTTAAGTGCAGTTACTCAATGTTCATTGACAGCGATATGTGAAACACTTCATTTTGTTACTGGCTATTGGAGATATAATTACAAAGATTTATTTCTAAAGCAAGAAATGTTGATATTTCTATGCAGTTCCTAAACTTATAATGACTTCTATTTGTTTGATCATTTTTCTTAGCTTTCTGCATTCATGTTGTGTATTTATAATTTATAGAATTGGTGTGACCCACTAAGTATAAATACATTAAGTGTACTTTTTAATAAAGTACACTTTTTTGTTTCTTTTTTCAGTTTTAAGAGAAACTTGCAAGTAATCTTTGATCAATCTGTCTTACCCAACTGCCATATTTACTCTTTGTGTATATTGCAAGTTGCCTTCAAATCCACTTTTCATTCTTCAAATTCATCATTGTCATTGCTGTAGTTTAGGTTGGACTATTCAGCGGCTACTGAGCTAGTCTTCTTGCTTATAGTCTAACCTCCATGAATTCACATATCATACATTAACAGAAATGATCCTTCTGAAATGTACATCTGATCTTGCAGCTTTCCAGCTTAAAATCCTCCAATGGACTTTTGCAACTTTGATGATCACTTGCAAACGACTTGGCTTTAACACATAGGAAGCTACACATGAAATAGATCATTTAACTCTCTGTGTTCAACATTCACTGCCCTACACATTAGTCATAGGATCTATGTGTAGCATCTGACAAATATCAACAATATTTGTTTTGTAGAAAACAAAACAAAACAATAACCACTTCATCATAATCTAAGAGTAGCACATTTACTGAGGGATAAAAAACTTGATGATGGATGCGCTTAGAATAAATGGAAGTAAGTCCAAATCCCAGTGTCAGACTCTTTTCACATACTGCTTTCTGTACTTAAAATACTCTTTCTCTCCTACATAGTAATTTTTTCTTTCAAAACACCTCCCTTTAGGAATGTTTTCTGATATCCCTCCCCATTATGATTTAGATGACTTTTCTATGTCTTCATTTGTCTTTTCTGTGAATGCTTGTTATATTTTTCATGATGCTCATTAATAAGTTTATTAATTTGCTTTTACTGTTTGTCCAGCTATGTGTTGCAGAGGCTACATTTATACATTTGTTAACAATTTTTAATAGCTGTGTTATTTTAGAGCAGCTGATCTCAAAATACAGTCTCCAGGCTAGCAGAACTGCCTCATCTGGGAGTTTAGAAATGCAGATCCTTAGACTTCACCCTAGATCTATTGAATCAGAAACTCTGGAAGTAGAGCTGAGCAATCCTTGTCTAGGTTAGACTTCTAGTAATTTGATTTGTGTCAACATTTGAGAATCACTGTTTAAGAATCACCTATGCGTTGGAAACTGATTTCTGTGACTTCAATCCATTTCTACTAAAGAGTCATATTACTGTTATGTAAGGTCTAATAGAGATATTCATAATAAATCTTGGTGATATCAACAGTATTGTCAGTATAAATGTGAATATTTTGGCCTAAATAGTCTTCGCTAAAACTCTTTGCATAATATCATTACCAATTATGGATAAAGGATGATAGTAGAAAGCTTTGTACACTGTGGCCATTGATATCTATAAATAGATTAATTGGAAGAATCCTTCTCTGGATCATGTAAATATGATCACACTCAAGCTTACAGATATCAAGTAATGTAAACTGCTATGACAGTTTCTGGAATTATTTACCTGTATTTTAGTTTCTTCCCTCTCTAAGTGATATTTCTTTTGTGTAGTGTGCAAATTACTTACTTGACCTTGTAGTAGTACACTGGTGTACTTTTTATAGTAGAAAAGGCCAGCAGTGTTGATGGGAGTGGTATCCTCAGCTTTTCCAGCAAGCATGAGTCTGCTGTCAGTCTTGATTGAAGACCAATTATATATTACAAGAGTGGACTTTGATTTTTGAAATATTCTCTCTGGATAAGACCATTAAATGCATCATTAAAGGTCAGATTTGGTTTAGCCAAGGGATACTGAAAGAATGTCTTATGAGATTACTTTGCTATGATGCCTAGTACATAAAAATATAGCCTCTTTCACTTAAGGTGTTTACAGATTTGGAGAATTGAAATGAGTCAATATATTCGGCTCAGCAATCTGTGGGAAACATTTCTGGTTATTCCTTACCTAACTTCTCCAATCTAGGTTATGTTTGTTTCCCCATGTGTAATCATTCATCCCTCCCCGTCCCACTATGGCATGCTTACTGCTGATATAGTATTTATGAGACTATACTATCCACACTACTTAATTGTTCATAGTTCTAATAAAACTGTAATCTCTCTAAGGACAGGAATTCTGATTTACCAATCTTTCTATTCCCTCACATAGTATAGTAGTTATTTGGTAAATGTTTGATGTTGAATATAATGAGGTGAATCAGTGATGTGAACAGCAATATAATCATTCTCTTTTCAGTTTGTTTGTAAGATTAATAGATTAATTTCATCATAAGGATTTCATGACACTTTGTTAATGACATAAAACAACTGAGTTTTAGATGAAGTAGGGGACTTTACTGGTTTCTGTGAGTGTAATATAATGGTTTCCTATCATTTTTAATTTCATGACAATAAAATAATCATAGTTGAATCTTAGATTTTAGGCTAGATTAATAATCTATTAAACTTATCAATGTTCTCAACAATCTGGTCAAGTTTCTAGGTAAAGGCAAATATACTTGAGTACATTTAAGGACAAATCAATAAATCTTATTTTGGGGACGAAAGGATGATATATTTCTATTTACATTTCACTAGTATTTTTGACCTTATTTTGGTTCTTCTATTTACATTTTCACTAGTATTTTTGACCCACGCTGGCAAGACTTTTTGGATAGACAGCAGGCCATTCACATGCTCTAATCTAAGAGATCCTGATGCTTTCTTTGAGAGTGTCATAATTTTTTGAAAAGCAGTGATGTGAGTAACCAAAATAATAAAAGCCTTCAGTTCTGTTAAACTCAACATTTATTAACAGGCACCTACATTTTAGGTACTGTGTTTATGAATTCATGTATAATTAAATCATACTACCTCAAATGATATAGTTGTCATTAAGATACTTAATTATATCATTATCACCAATATACTCAGAGCTTAATGGGGAAGACAAACATGGCTGCAACAAGTTGAGTTGCTTTATTGGAATTATTATATTGATTCTTCTATTTTGCTTGTGATACAACATTCCCTATCTGTTGGGTTTTTTTCCTTTCTCTCTAGTTTGGTGTCTTTCTTCATTGTGTATTGCTTTGTCTTTTTTAGAGGCACTCACACCTATAAGCCCATTTCCTTTTTGTGTGAGATAGGTAATATTAAATTATGCAGATAATCACACCATTTCAGAACTGTTGTTTTTTTTGTTTTGTTTTTTTGGTTGTTTTTATATGTTTTTTCCCCCCTTCTTGGGAATAAGGAAAATGAATGAAGTTGGCTGCTGTCCAGGTATTATCACTTCATGGACTGTGTTCTTACCCAGTTCAGGCATGTTCATTGTTTACTGCTGCCAACTCAGCTATGGATTGATTTAAAACTGGTCACAATTGTCCTAGATGTAATTCTGAGTGTTTTTTAGGGAACTACTAGGAGGTTAGGAGGCTTGTTCTAAAAATAGGGTTACAGGAAAACAAGACTTGTTACTCCAAGGCTGTCTTCACTTTGAAAGAGATACTATGTAGGTTTTTATAAGCTTATTACCCATTTGGTTTATTTATTTTTTTAAAGCTTTTTTTTTTTTTTTTTTAAGATTTTATCCATTCATTTGAGAGAGAGCGGTTAAGAGCACAAGCAGGGGGAGGGGCAAACGGAGAGGGAGAAGCAGGCTCCCTGCTGAGCAGGGTGCCAGAGAGAAGGCTTGATCCCAGGATCTACTCTATCCTAGGACCTAGGGATTTTGTCCCGAGCTGAAAGCAGACGCCTAACTGACTGAGCACCCAGATGCCCTATCCATTTGATTTAAGGCCAAAGTGCATGGCACATTATCCATCACAATATTCTGGATATAGTTCTTCGGAATGAGCAAAGGTAGCATGGGGAAGGCAAAGAGATTTTGGTTCTTCTTAGAAGTATCGAATGTCTGATATGTAGGAAAACTTTGAGAGTCTTTTCTTGTACCAGTGAATTGAAGATAGTAACCAACTTAAAAAGATCATAAATGAGAAATAGCAAGTTTCTATACATGAAAATTTCTGTACATGAAATACTGAATGGAGAGTAAAAAATGGGATCGGATTTGATGTTAAAAGAGAAATCTTTATGGTCAAGGTACTTAATGACAAAATGTGTATTTTTCCAGAAGAATATTAGGAAAATCTTTTCCTTGAATAATAAAATTTTAGAGCTAGGAAGAGATCTAAGGTGCTATCTTTTCCAACATTCATATTATATAAAAGTGGAATCTGAGACTCAATCAGATCCCTGACCAATTGTAGAATGATGGAATTTGGGGGGCTCAAAGGAGAAAATTATTTAACTGCCCATCTGAGGCATGGATCAGTTCTTCACTGAGAGCTAGATTTTGAGACTGGAAAGGGCACTGTGTGGCTTCTTTGCTGTCCTTTGATCTGATATATGAAATCTTTCCATGACATTTTTCTTAAGAGGTAATAATGTTGCCATTTGATGATTCTTATTATTTGTGGTAGTTATGTTTTATAAAGTTACCTTGAATGCTGAGTTAGTGCATACTAAATCACTGCCCCTGGGGGAAATTCAGGGTTAGATTCCTGCCAGCCTCTGGTCACATTTTTGTCAAACAATGCATAGCTTTGTTTTATGTGTTTATGTTTAAAGGCACCTTATTTAATATATATTGTTGATTCATTAACATTGAGCTCATAGCCAAAAGCAGTATAACCCATGTCTCAGGGAAGCTTATTTATTCTGTGTATTTTCTCTGTAAGGCACATCACAACCTCCTTGTGCATAGGGATACTAGGCAGCATTTCAGCACTATGCTTGGGAGCCATTTTAAACCGTGAAATCACCAACAAAAAGCATGCAGATATGAAATATGTGGCACTAAATAGACTGAGGAAAGAATACTTGTTTACAGTAGGAGAGCTGAAACAAAAAAGCAGCAGGTTCCTCGTTCCACCTGAGGGTGAGAACACGTGCAGTGGATGACTCAGATTTTTCACAACTCAGTGCATGTGCATGTCTGTGAATGATGACGACTGTGGAAGCACTGCAAGTATTGAACTTGGGGTTACAAATAAATTTTAGCAAGTAGGTGGATTCACAGATTTGGAATCTGTGAATAATGACTTGTACTTTCCTTGGCAGGATAGAAACAGAATTGAGGCTGACAACTCAGATCCACTGTTGGATATCTCCACCTTTCTATATAGTCTGTCCCTGGTTTCTCTATCCCTTGGGACTACATATGTAGGCTTAAAAATCTTCATCTCCTGGAAGCCATTCAAACATTTGTTTGAGAGCTGCCTTCAGTCTTATTTTCTAGGTATTTTCACCATTTACTCAACTGTATCCCAGTCACAATGAGATGTATAGTTTCCTCATGAATTTGATAGGACCCAAGGAAACTATTGACTCTGTATTGATCCATTGTCCTGAATCCTGTGTCCTATCCTACCCCAAGCCGTGCAGTCTCCCTCACTGAAACAAACCTCCAAGTAGCAATTACCTAGTAAACATGGAGAAAACCTCAAATTAAAGAGAATTCCTCACTTGTATCTTTCACTTTATCTTGGAGAGTCAAATCCTGTCTGCTTATTGTGGAGAGCAGCATAGTGAAGCCAACGCCTAGAATCTCTATCTCTTATATCCCAGTTATGTGTACTTCCTACCACGTTATGCTCCCAGCAAAATAGTTCTATAAAATAACATAGAGTTCTTAGTTGAAATTTAAGAATAACCTCAAAAGATTAACCCATTAGAGACATGTTGTTTGTAAAGAACCTTTATAGTCATGGTGCTTGATGACAAAATATATACTTTTCCTTTAATCTAAAATTTAGTTTCAGGTTAAAAAAAAACCCTCCCTTTCATTCCCAGACTGGAAACATGGGTCTTTGGACCAGTCTGTCCAGTAGATGTGTTTTGTTGGGTCCACAGATTATTACTACTCACAGGGTTTAAGTTATTATTACTTTTTTGAATTAGTAGGCAGCATTTAAAAATCAAGCAATTTCACATAATATTCTGGGTTTCTGGATTCTCTTGAAAAATCAGGTGACTACACTGGGCTTAATTTTCTATTAGGGAATACTTGGAGCTTTGTATTGTCTCCCAACTCTGAGGTTCTCTCTCTTATTCCTTTAAGTTTAGTTAACTTAAGTTTGTGACTCCTATTTTACCTCCTAAAATAATTGGAATTTTTCATGTCACAATGGTATAAAAATATTTTCTATCTATGCAACATATCATGGTATTAAAATGTATAATATAAATTGGGTATTGTATTTGGGAATCTTGTTGCATATTATAGGTTGAGCATAATATTCTTACTAATATTAAGTTGGAAGGAACACTCTAAGTTTCTGTCGTTAATGAAAGCCATTCCCTTTTGTGCTTCCTATTCTTGGCAGCTTTTATATTCCTCATTGTCAGTTGCTTCCCTGTAGGTGAGCTTTTGGAGGCAAGTTTCAACATCTACCACCTCCTTAGGTGTGTTATAGAAGGAATATTGAAATCATTTTGCATATTCAAAGGTATGCCTCCTAGCCACTATGCACAATGCCCAAGGCATGTTGTTGAGTTTGGGAGGCATATGATCCAGAGTCTAAAAGTCATTGCTCCTTTTCTGCTTATTCATTGTCTTCAAACCGTATCCTTTGTTTAAGCACAAAAAAAAGCCTCCAAAGTGGGTTGCGACTCAATGAGACAATGGGTAGAGGGGGGGGCTAAGATCTAGACCTAAAACAACAAGAGTTGTAGCAGCATTGGCAACAGCAGCCACATGTGTAACAGAGCAGCACAATCTCAGACTCTCATCAGCCCCTTGCCCTCTTGACATGAACAAGATGAGAGGGGGTTACTGCCTTCTTGGCTTCCATAATTGTATTTTATGCAAACTGTAGGAAATTTTTCCGTTTTAAGGCAGGCTTGATGTTCATGTAGTCATAATTTTACTTTTTACTCAAATGTTTCAGGGAGGGAACATTCCTTGTGATATGATCTATAGCCCTGCCTTCTCTGAACCAGATATTCACAACCTTGGTTTTAACATGTACATATGTGGATCTTGTTTATTACAAGTTCAAACTTCTGCCCTGTGAACAGGTAAGGCTTAGCTTTGTGGTTGTGCTTTAAAAATATGTGGTGATGCATATTCATTGGCTTTGTGATGGTGCTATTGCTAGCAAGTCATGTTGGTTCACGGATGTTAGCCATTTACCCAACGTGATCATTAAATATGTGATGTATGGGCTGTGATGTCAAAGCCTCATTTATTTTCTTCTCTGTGTCATATTGGAAATCTACCATTTGTTATGGAAGAATTGTGTGACTCTAACATGTCACAAGATTGGACCACAGATTATATCTCATCCTTTGATTACTTTTTTTTTTTTTCCCCAAGCAAATGATTGCTTTCTCTTTAGGGCTCATCTAGTATCACATGGGATTCTTTTTCTTGCAGCTGTTCTTAAATATAAACCTCAGTGCCTATTACATACATTCTAAACCACACATGAACATGGATTAATTTGTGCATTACTGTGGTCAGAGCCTTTTATTGAACTGAATTAATCCAATTTATTTAATAGTGCTGGGTCATTCTATTAGGAACAGTGGGTACTAGTCATTTTTCTTTACCTCTACTGCATCAGCTTAGGCTGTTATACTGCAGTAACATCCAACCTCACAATTACAACTACAGTAGTTTACACAACAACAAAGCTTCTTGCTTGTTCATGTTACATCTTACTCATGGGTCATTCATTACCTGTGGCTCAGTTTCCGTGTCTTTACTCTGGGAACTAAGCTGACAGAGCAGACCCTCTGGAGTGTTGTGGGGCTTGTTGGCAGAGAGTTGCTGGATTTACAATGTCTCTTAAAAATTCTCCTCACAAGTGGCATATCTTACTTGGATTCATATTTTATTGTCCAGGCAAGTCACGTAAGCAAGCCTGACATCTATAGGGCAGGGCGGTGCAATTGTTTCATAATGAGGGGTATAAAATATTTAGAAACTATAATAATCTTTGTCTTAGTCTACTACTGGGTCACAAAAATTTACTCATCTCCCTTCTGTACCTAAAATATCTGAAATGTTAGAGTTCTTTCCTAATAGAGACAGCCTAAAAGTTCCATCCTGTTAGGCTCAAAGTCTGGGATTATATGACAGTCTCCACAGCAGCTTCTTGTGTGATCTTTCTTAAGCTGGAGGTTTATTAGAAAACAACCAAAAGCAAGCCACTCCTTCATCTCCCATATTCTCCAATGTGTTCAGTAGAATAGGGACTGGATAACTATGACAAATATCCCTATCTGAAAAAGGGCAGAATGCAAGGCACAAGAAGTCACTGAAACTTGAGTTTTAATCAGCCTTTGTTTTCAGATTTATTACTAATTTAGAAATCAAGACAAATTGCATCTTTTATTTCTACAAGGCCTGGAATTTCTAGACTCTCCTCTGGGTCCCCCTACTTCCAATTCTCTTGCAAATTGGCCTTTTTTTTTTTTCTGTGTTCATCTCCTTCTTACAGCACCTTGCCAAAAAAACAGCCAACAGCAACCAGTTCATGCTAGCAATATTCTTTTTGCCCCCTTCCTTGTTTGAAGTCACAAAATGTCCCCTTCAGTTTAGTGAAAGGGACAATTTTAACAAATATTTGCTTCTGCATGATATAGATTATTTTCTTTCTCCAAAAATAAGTTTCTTTGCCCAATATTGGGTACTACATATTTTAGGGTACTGTTCTGGCTGTGTTCTATTCCTTGTAACAATTTCTGTGTCTGGTTAGCTTATACAAAATAAGTTATAGTAACAAAGACTGTAGAAATTTTAGTGGCTTTAACAAAGATTTATTTCTCACTTATGGTATCTGCATATCATGCTTTTTTGATTACACCTATTATCTGTAACTTTTTCACTAAGGTTAATATATGATGAAAAGGCCCCATTTGGGAAATTTTGGGCTTGTGGCAGAAGGAAACATTCAAAGTGCCTTCACAATTCTGAGAGGTGGCTTGTCACACCTCTGATATTTCATTGGTCAACGTCACATAGCCAGGCCTTATATTAAGCACCCATATATCTGAATCATGGTCCTTTCCCTTACTAACTCTGTGACTTTGGAAAATTTTCCTCACTTTTCTGATATTCTGGTTCCTTGTATTTAAAACAGAGTTAAGAATATCTGCCTTGAAATTGAGTTAACATGACATTGTATATTGTGTAATTACTAGTCTAGGGTAAGGCTCTGAAATATAGTCTAGGGTGAGGCTCAATAAACTGAGCAACATGAAGGATTTTACTCAAGGTAGACTTCTCTCAAATTTTTAATGGCAAAGAGGAATTAGAGTTGATTAAAATGAAAGAAGGCTTTCAGATGGAGAATCAGAATTTGTGATGACACAGGATGTGTGAACAAATAAATTCTGCATAATATGGCCTTTTAAGAAACATTTAAAGGACTAGACAGGCAGCCAGGGAGGAGCAGAGGAATGAGTTTGATTGATGGACTTAGTCTGTGATAAGTGTTCAGTACTCATATTTATCTATATTGTCTTTAGAGTGGATATGATAATTCTGGGGAAGAGTAAGATTATTACTTAACTGGGCCTGTCCTCTATGCCTACATTTCTCTGTTTGAGTAGTGGGATAAGGACGAGGTGTCATCCTGTACAAATTGGGAACTGTACTCTAGGTGAGGAAGCCTTAAATTGAGAATCTAGGGCTTATAACAAAAAGGAACAGTTATCCCTCTTGGAGATGGGGAGAAATCTTTGCTCCCTAATGTAAACAAATTCTCCTTAAGGAGGATCCTGAGATTTTTATCCTTTGTAATGTAAATATAGGTCTCTAGTGAGAAGAAAAAACTGTTCTCTCTGACATTTCAACCCAGGATTTGTTTAGGGTTTTATTCCCCCTTGAAATGTAAACACCTAACTCCTAGAAGGTAAATCTCTCAGAGTTTCATGATCAATTCAGTTGTAATTTAGCTTTCTTTTAGCCCAGGTAAGTTTTAGTAAAATTTGCTTAGCAAGCACTAAAAATACTAACTGCAGAAACATAGGTTCTTCAGAACCCCACAATATGATGTTGAGATGGCGCTGGGGCTGAAAGGTAGTAGAGGGAATATTTAATATGGCAACAGTAACAAAATGCAAATTTTTGTGTAAGAGAAATTTCATGGTCAAATTTAAGTTTGTGTTACATGATTTTAGTGGAAAAAGAGAGACTAGGGACAGATAAACTTGAAACTGTATAGAGGCATGGTATTGAGACATTAAACCTGAATAATACAAAGGACATAGAAAAAAGAAAGCAAGCGGCCAAATACATTTCCTTTACTGTTAGAAGAAAATGAGGATGTGGATGAGCACAGATGGAAAATTTTCAGTGGGTGTTCAGGTCACTGGAATGGTAGAAATAGAATGAATAGGTTACAAATAGGTCAAAAAATTTTTTTAAAAATACATTTTTTCGGGATCCCTGGGTGGCGCAGCGGTTTGGCGCCTGCCTTTGGCCCAGGGCGCGATCCTGGAGACCCGGGATCGAATCCCACATCAGGCTCCCGGCGCATGGAGCCTGCTTCTCCCTCTGCCTGTGTCTCTGCCTCTCTCTTTCTCTCTGTATGACTATCATAAATAAATAAAAAAAAAATTTAAAAAAAAATAAAAATAAAAATAAAAATACATTTTTTCTTTTTATTGAAGTACAATTAACATACAGTATTCTATTACTGTATAATATAATGTACAATACAATGTACAATACAATGATTGTACAGATATACAATGTACAATTGTATACAGATGTACAATATAATGATTTAACAATTCCATACATTACTTAGTGACCATCAAGATAAGTGTACTCTTAACATCTTTTCTCCCCTCCCCCCGACCTTTCCTCTGGTAACTAGCACTTTGTTCTCTGTATTTGAGAGTCTATTACTGTGTTTGTCTCCTTATTTCTTTGTTCATTTGTTTCTTAAATTCGACACATGAATGAAATCATATGGCATTTGTATTTCTCTAATTGACTTATTTCACTTAGCATTATACCCTCTGGGTTCATCTATGTTGTTGCATGTGGCAAGATCTCATTTTTTATGGCCAAGTAATATTCCAGGATGTGTGTGTGTATACACACATACCCTACATCTTCTTCTTTTTTTTTTTTAAGATTCTATTTATTTATTTATAGAGACACACACAGAGAGAGAGGCAGAGACACAGGCAGAGGGAGAAGCAGGCCCCATGCAGAGAGCCCAACGTGGGACTCAATACAGGGTCTCCAGGATCATGCCCTGGGCCGCTAAATCGCTGTGCCACCAGGGCTGCCCCCATCTTCTTTATCTGTTTATCTATGGATGGACACTTGAATTGCTTCCATATCTTGACTATTGTAACTGATGCTGCAATAAATATAGAAGTGCATATATTTTTTCAAATTAGTGTCTTTGTTTTCTTTGGTTAAATACCTAATAGTAGAATTATCAGATCATATGGTAATTCTATTTTTAAATTTTTGAGGAATTTCCATACTGTTTTCCATAGTGGCTGTACCAGTTTATATTTCTATCAATAGTGCATAAGGGATCCTTTTTCTCCACATCCTCACAACACTTGTTATTTCTTGTGGTTTTAGTTACAGCCATTCTGACAGGTATAAGGTGATACCTCATTATGGTTTTGATTTGCATTTTCCTGATGATGAGTGATGTTGAGCATCTTTTCATGTTTGTTGGACATCTGTATGTCTTCTAAAAACATTTTTCCAGCTTTATTGAATATTAATTGCTCATATAGTTGTGGGTTTATTTTGTGGGTTTTCCATTTTGTTCATTGATCTATATGTTTCTGTGCCAGTACCATACTGTCTTGATCACTACAGCTTTGTAAAATAGCTTGAAGTCTGGAATTGTGATGCCTCCAGGTTTGCTTTTCTTTTTAAAAATTGCTTTGGCTATTTGGGGTCTTTTGTGGTTCCATACTAATTTTAGGGTTTGTTCTAGCTCTGTGAAAAATGCTGGTGGTATTTTGATAGTGATTGAATTAAATATGTAGATTGCTTTGGGTAATATAGAGATTTTAACAGTATTTGTTCTTCCAATCCATTAACATGGAATTTCTTTGTGTCATCTTCAATTTCTTTCACTATTGTTTTATAGTTTTTAGAGTATAGAACTTTTACACTCTTTGGCTAGGTTTATTCCTAGGTATTTTATGGGATTTGGTACAATTATAAATGGGATTGATTACTTGATTTATCTTTCTGCTGCTTAATTATTGTTGCATAGAAATGCAACAGACTTCTATACATTGATTTTGTATCCTGTGACTCTACTGAATTTATGTATTAGTTCTAGTAATTTTTTTATGGAATGAAATCTTGCCATTTGCAATGACATGAATGGAGCTAGAGAGTATTAGACTGAGCGAAATAAGTCAGAGAATGGCAAATACCATATCATTTCACTCATATGTGGAATTTAAGAAACAAAACAAATGAACATGGAAAAAGAGAGAGGCAAACCAAGAAATAGACTCTCACTATAGAGAACAAACTGAGGTTATCAGAGGGTAGGTGGGTGGGGGATGGTTAAATAGGTGACAGGGTTTAACAAGGGCACTTGTGATGAGCAGTGGGTATTTATGTGGGAGATGGATCACTAAATTCTGCATCTGAAACTGATATTACACTGTGTGTTAACTAACTGGAATTTAAATTAAAATTTGAAAAATTTTCCCCCCATACTTGAATAGTTTTGAGAAAGAGATAAGCAAGTGAAATGGGTATGTTCTTAAAGGGTTTGAAATTGGGATAGTGTGTATGTCCAGTTGTGGAGAATGGGAATGAGGAAAGGTGGGTTTAAAGGCTGAGGAAGGGCAGCCCAGGTGGCTCAGTGGTTTAGTGCCGCCTTCAGCCCAGGGTGTGATCCTGGAGACCTGGGATCAAGTCCCACGTTGGGCTCCCTGCACGGAGCCTGCTTCTCCCTCTGCCTGCTTCTCCATCTGCCTGTGTCTTTGCCTCTTTCTCTCTCGTGAATGAATAAATAAAATTTTTTTTAAAAAATAAAGGCTTAGGAAGGTGGATTTGGAAACTCACAGGAACATGAGATGAAGTAGGGAGGAAGGAGAGAAAGAGAAACATCATTTATAATGGTTTGATCAGTAGATCATAGAGAATCAAAAGCCAGAAATGTAAATGCTTGGGGATTGCAATGAAATGGGAAAGAGGAAAAGGCAAAATGATACATGAATGTTTATAAAGCAACTGGTAAAGAAATGAAGATGGCAAAGCTGGCATGAAAATAGTTGGGTTTTAGGATTTAGAGTGACACAGAAAAGCACTGTGTTAAAATTTTATAATCTATTTTTAATATAACATGTTTTATCTTACTACCAAAGTAATACATGCTAATTAATGGAAGGAAATATATTAATAGAAGAAATTTAAAGAAGAATGAAAATTAGTCATAATCCCATTACTTACAGAGGACAACTGTTAATATTCCCGTATTTTTATCTGATCCATCTATATATTTACGAGATGCAATTATATTACACCTACATATATCTACATACTTATAAATTTCTCTTCCTTTTTTGTCATTCAGTAATAAATAATTTACTCTTGCTGTTAGATGTTATTCCACAGCATCACTTTGAATAATACTTTTTGTCTTTCCTTACAATTTTTGCAGATAGCTTCTTTTCTCCTGAGGTGAATAGAGTGGAAACAGTAAGCACACCTATGCTTCTAGGTTTGGGTCATTACATTCCAGGCCTACTGCTTTAAATTGCTGTGTTTGGTTCATCACTCATGTCTGTTCAAATGTTCCCACAGTTTCAAGACACTACCAGAATTCTTCCCTTTTGGGGGAGGAGGAAAGTCTTTAATATTTACAAATAATTTTCTATATGCATTAGCCATTCTGTTTTCATGTCAGCATGGCAAGGTAGCTATTATTATTATTTAAATTTTGTAGATGAGAAACTTCAAGCTCAGAGAGACTGAATAACTTTTCTAAGGATGTACAATGCCTAGGTAGTGAAGCCAAAAATACAATTTATGTTCTCTTTCTTAAAACTCCATTCTTGTTCTTTTACTCCCTAAAGGAATAAAAAGAAAGGATTATTATTAAAATAGTCAGAATCTCAGCTATAAAATTGGAACGATTGCAGATATCATGAACCCAGTAACTCACATGTTAAAAGAGTAGTTAAACCAGCTGGTAGAAAAGGACAGAAAACAATTTTAGGAGCCACATTTGGAGGTCCAGTTTTTGGCACATTGTTAAATAATTGCCTAATGCTTTCACCACTTTGCCTTAAAATATGTTTCCTGTCCCTGATAATTGTGTTATGGGGGTATATGAGGGGATTGGAAGGAAATGTCATACTCCCAGGGCTTAGGCTTACTACTGGGCCTTGATATGGCATCCCATTCCCTACACTTGTAGTGCTAAAACCTTCCATACAGGTTATACTGGGAGTTGCTGGGGACATTGAGAAAATACAGAAATTGCATCTCTTAGAATCATAAGGAACTTAGGACCTGGCAGATGATATCTTGACTTTATGTGCTGGCGTCATGGCAAAATTAAATTTAGCAGCATAAAGCCAAAGGAAATGCTAATGAGAAGTTATTACCTAATAATATTTGCAGAGCCTTGACAGGTATTGAAGGGAACATGGAGGTGGATACAATTCCTGTTCAGGGCATAATAGCTGTAAGAGGACTAGTAAAGCATGCTCTTGGGATAAAATTGCTTATCAGTATAAGGTTAATTACCTCTTTGAGGACATTGACAGAAGTGACATTGACAAGAACAGAAAAGCAGAAGGCCTTAAAAATCGTGGTCTTTACACATTTGGAGGAAGAAATACAGGAAGATGTAAAATGAAGTCATCTTGCTACACTGAATACACCTCTCTTTTCTCCTCCCTTCTAAGACTGAAATAAGAACCATCCTTAACTGGGTATAGTTCAGTCCCATTTCAGAATTTTCTCCATGTTTATCCTGAAATCGCAGCATGAGCCTTAGAAGTGATACACTAAAAAGCTGGATCTAGTCCAGCACATCCAAAGTGCAGTGTTTTAGAATCTTTCCAGATTGACATTGGATAGAGTGTAGCCATTTATTACTCTTTATTATGGAAGGATGTAGTCTGTGAGGACCATCCCGACTAAAGTAGTTTCTTTTTTTTTTTTCTTCAAATAGAATGCCAAATAGAATTGGCAGTACTCCTTGAAAATTAATTCAAAGTGTACATAACTATTTTAAAGGCTGAATTTACATTACATATTCTTTCTGAACAAGATAGTATTAGACCACATAATAATACTGTAGTGATAAAAATGTACTTTATGTTTAGCATAATAGCACATATTTATGGGACACTACTTTGATCCAGGCACTACTCTAAGTTTTAACAAGTATTAAGTCATTTTTTTCCTCATAATAACATTTTGAGGTGGGCATCACCTTTTATTATTATTTTATAGATGATAAAAGTAAGATACAAAGAAGTTAAGATTGCCCCAAATTACACAACAGTTATCTAATAGAGGCCAAGACTGAGCACAGAAAATGTGATTCTGTGTCTTAAATCCTCTTGCTTCTTTGGACACACATGATCTAACCAGTGTGCAAATTACAACATTCATTTTCCCACTGTAATGCATGACTTGACTAATGGATTTACCATTTACAGTCAAGTAATTGCAGTACTGCTTATTCTATTTTTTTTCTTGCCTGGAAATAAACTCATTTCAGACTATATCACAAGGAAATGCACATATAGAAAATATGGCAGGAACGTACCAGGAAACAAGCAGTTTTGAAGTCAGTGATGTAAGGCTTTAAATGCAACACATATAATTGCTGTAGTTCCCAATGTTATTCATTATTGTTAGCTTCCAGCGTCTTTGTGTCTTCTCACTAAGGTGATATACTATCTTTCAGTTGCTCAAATGTGAGGTGTGGACATTTCAACTCTGCTTCTAAATAAATCATTGAAAGGCATGTTTGAGAATGTACATAGAACATAGTTCTGATGGCTTTGTTGGGCAGGTTAGTTAGCTGGGTAGTTAGCTAGCAAAGCAGAAAAACCTTAGGCTCAAGAATCAATTTCCATCCCAGGTAGAGCATTTATTAGAAGTCTATGTTTGGCAGTTATTTAATCTCATTGTATTGTCCTTTACTATCTGTAAAATGGAGATATTTCTCACCTCCTCACACAGTGTGACAATAAGAGTAATATTATTATTAGGATAGATTCTTCAAGCAGACAGGCTGCTTTGATTGCTAATGTATTTATTTATGATTAGTTAAGTAATACAAACCATTTGGTAAAAGAACTTGATATGAGTTCAGAAGAACATTTAAAAAAAAATTGGAAACTCCTAATCTTTCCATGCATGGTTTAGATTCTTGATCAGTGGCCTCATATGATCTGTACATTCTATTAGTATAAAGCATATCACTTTGTATTTAATTTCTTTACATGTAGGTCTATTAGATATGACTGTGAACTCTTGGAGAGAAAGGACCAACACCCATCAATCTTCATAGCTTCAACATCTGGCACACTGCTACAGAATAGATGCTTATTAAGTGATTGTATAATAAATAAACCAATTTTAAGTACTGAGTGTAGGTATCAGTTGAAACGCTGCATTATATTAGAATACTGTAATATCAGTTTAGTGACAGTACATTCAATTAATCATGCTTAACTGAACTGAGAATAGTTTTGGCTCTTCTCATTTTTCTGTATACTTCATGAAAGCTGGGTTCTTTTGGGACATTCATGCCAAAATAACGTGGTTATGTCTTGGGTAATAAATGGATGTTTTCTCTGGAATCATATTAACAGAGTAAGTGGTTCAACTGATAAAAAAACAATGTATAATGCTCTAAGGATTAAAATAAAAAAAGTTTCTGGAGGAAAGAAAAGCACATTGTTCCATTATTTAAATTAAGTTGCTACTGTAACTTTCTCAAAAGTTGCATCAGTGATAATCCTATTTGTAGTACGGATAACTGATAATTAAAATGCTTGGCAATGGAGTTATAACCCAAGAGGCAAAAAAAATGTGTACTGTATCTGGTATAAATAAGGTTATCCTAGAATAAAAGAACATTTCTATGATTCCAATTCTGACTTGCATGTGATAACACTGGAGTGTATGATGGCTCATGTATTAAAATTAGGGGTTATGGGGGAAACAGAGACTTTAGTATCATTATCCTTTTCAAGAGCCAGCTCTCAATTAGTGAGATGGATCCATTATTTTTTTCTCCTGCTTTTCTCTTGTGGCCCATTACCTTTGCTCTACTTGAACTGAAGAGAACATTCGGGGATTTGTGGCAATCTACTGAAATTTTTATAACCTGAATTGACTTTTCAGGTTCAGCCAGCAACACCCAGGATATTAAACTGACACTTCTGAATTTCCCAGGGCTGCTAGCACACATCTGCTATTCATTTCTACACAGTTTATAGAGTGACTATTTTCTAAGTCACAGGGGTCTTCAGAAAGTTGTTGCTGACAGGATTTCTGAAAAGAAGAGTAAAGGTGTGACATATGCCACAAGATTGCCCTAGATCTTTGATAATGTTGGCAACCAGGCTATTGGAAGATTCTTCACCATTACTATCAGGCTGGTTTCAATCTGCCTTCAGTGATGCTGAACAATTCAAATAGGAGAGGCAAGAATGACCAAAGAATTGACAGGAGTGAACGTAGTGTTGTTTGAAGAATGATCTAGAAGAAATTGTTTGGAATGAAGCAGAGCAGTCAATGCAGGAAAGTATTGTGGTCCAAATGTCTCATTCCACAAGGGATATAGAATTGGGCACACATTTACATTGGCAAGATTCTGAGAACAAGTTAGTTTCCCAGACTAGATCTCAGAAGTCATTTAAAGCTATAGTGAAAATTTCAGATAAAATGAAAATCAGTAGAAAATATTGCTATTACCCTTCTCATGAATAGGGAAGCTATGTGGGACAGTAGTTAAAGCTAGAAATTTGTTTCTTTTTTTTTTTTAAAAGATTTTATTCATTCATTCACTCATTCATTCATTCATTCATTCATGAGAGACAGACAGAGGCAGAGACATAGGCAGAGAGAGAAGCAGGTTCCTTGCAGGGAGCTTAATGTGGGACTTGATCCCTGGACCCTAGGATCATGCCCTGAGCTGAAGGCCAGATGCTCAACTCCTGTGCCACCCAGGAGTCCCTGGAAATTTGTTTTTTTACAGTTGTATGACCTTGCACACATAGCTTAATCGTGGTAGATTTTAGTTTTCTCATCTATGAAATGATAATGAGAATAGTACCTATGTCAGAGATTAGTTTTGAGAATTACATAAAATAATGCAATGAAGCACACTGAGCATTTCCTGAAACATATGAAACACTCAAGAAGTTTTAGTTATTATCTCATAATTAATATGATTATGATTGTATCTAAAGAGAAGAGGGCTGCCTGGAGAGTTGTTTTCCATTTTTAGGACAGTTGAAAGAAGAGAATATGAATAATCACCGAGTTTACCTATTTGCTCAAAGAGCAAAAAAACAACTCACATTGTATATTATGAACCTATCAGATAGCCTAATTTATTTTTACCACATAACTTATTAACAGACCTTGTTGAGTGGTATTTTGTTTGGTACTAAGAAATACCAATAGCTCAGTTATGTAAATAGTATCTTGCACTTGTATTACCTTGAAGATGACCAACTTAAGGGGAAAATATTTTTGCTACTTTCACTTGCCAAATGCCTGACAAACACCCAGGACCCTTTTAGAGAACTGACAAAGTGACAAGTGTTTTCATAATAATACTTAGATGCTTTTTGCCTTTCTTCCCTTTCTTTCTTTAATAAATACACTGTTGGATTTTCCAGAGGCTCTATGCTGCATAAAATCGCAACAACATCAACTAAGGAGAATCCAGTTTACTTCTACTAAGATATTAAAAGAGCATTGCAAAAGTATTAAACAGTGCAACTCTTCTCAGTAAAGTGTTTTCCTTTGGAAAACAGTTTTTCTTTTTGTAAACATATGCTATTTATGTTACATGTAATGAGTTATTATTTTAAAATAATTACCTATTTGAAATGGTCTCAGTTGAAATACAGAACATGAGCAATATTGATAGATATAACCCACATAAACAAAAGCTCTTTGGGGTCCTCAGTATTTTTACAAGTGTAAAATGGTCCCAGAATGAAGAATTTGAGAACTGCCCTTTAAAATAAAACATTTATGGTTGCAGGGACATTTACATAGTTTTAGAAGCTTCTTAAAAGGATAGAGAGCAAAATGCTAACTAGGATCAGAGGTCACAAAGTTTTGGTATATTCATATTATGTGTGAGATACACAAGTGACCTCCTAACATCAGCCTGTGTGCTAAAGTAGCTAAATAACTTTCTCTCTCCTGGTCTTTACCTGTCTTTGGTGCTATCATGGACCCTAGAACCTGCCTGTTTCTGTGTGTACATTTGTTACCCCATTTCTTCATTTAAAAAGCAATGGTTAAGCATTTAGCCACTTCCTTAGTGGAAGTGGAAATTTTAGAAAAGGGAAGATATGGTCTCTGTCTTCATAGAGCTTACAATCTAGAGCAAGAGACACCTGTTAGAAAGTGAATGACTAAATATATGGTTGACAATAATTATAAATGCTAAGTTTGGGAAGCTTTTTAATTTTTTTAAATTTTTTAAAAAAGATTTTATTTATTTATTCATAGAGACACAGACACACAGAGAGAGGCCGAGGGAGAAGCAGGCACCATGCAGAGAGCCCGATGCGGGACTCCATTCAGGGTCTCCAGGGTCACTCCCTGGGCTGCAGGCGGCGCTAAACCGCTGCACCATGGGGGCTGCCCAGGAAGCTTTTTTTAAAGCCAAGTCAATATCATAAGGAATATTATTTACTGTTCTTTTTCCTATAAGTTACTCAGTCTAGACCTAAAGTTCTAAGTAACCCTTTTGTGGTTAAATAGATATATTGTTATAGTAACATCCCCTGGGAATCCTCCTTTGCCTTATTATATCCTTATGTAATCTTTCCTACAGGATTCTTAGTTTGGCCCTGAGTCTTGCCTTGGCCAATAGAGAATCAGAGACTTGAAAAATACTTATGCCCTGGGATTTCCTCTTTCTTGCTGTTGGGAACTTTTCCACCACATGTGAAAAAGCCAGAGCTGGGCTGCTCACATAGGCCAGAGCTGAAGAAGGCCATCTTATACTGTCCACTCCTAGTTAAATATTAAATAGCCAGACGATTACAGCAGCATGTGAGATGAAAGCAGAGACCAGCCCAAATTGCTGATCTACAGAAATGTGAGCAAACTCTCTTCTTAAAACTAGCGAATTATATATTACATGACTCTTAGGGAAGGCAAGACCATCTTCCACCCCAGGCAGCTAGAATGTAGAGCATGACTTAGGCTGGGTGATAATGACCTAATAATTACCTTCTGGCATAAAGTTGCTCAAAAACTTGGTGGGTCCAAATAATAATCTTTTTATATGCTCATATAATCTTACAGTCTGGTGACTGGTACCTTTCAATTATGAGAAATTAAAATTGTCATCATTTCTCTTCTTTTCTCTCTCTGTCATTTGTCATGTGTTGATATCCTGGATGGATTCCCTAATTTTCTCTCTTCCTCTCCTATTTCCCATTTCTGCCTTTTCTGCCTTTTCTAGTTAAATTTTGGTTTTGGATCTCTAATTTTTTTAAGAGCTATTTTTCTCTTTCTTTTACATTGTCCTTTTATTTTTTGTATGTGTTACTGGTTCTCTCCTTTACATTTGTAAGAATATTAATAATACCATAATTTGTTATTTCTTCTCATCCTTGCATTACCTTTCTTTCTTTTAAGTTCCTTGGTATGTTTGTCCCTATCTTTTATGTTGAAGGCTTCACTAAAATGTCTAGTTATCATTTTGTCTATACCTATTTAAGAGTAACCATTGAAAAAATGATTGGAGGTTCCTAGAGTTTGGGCAAGGATTGTTTGAAAGGTTGGTTTTGCTCGAGGATGGTAGGGTGTCCAGGCTTTTCACTGGAGACTTCCACATCAAGATCTGCAGTTATTCCCTCCATGGAAGCTACGTTTCTCTAGAAAAGTGTCTTCTAGCCACTTGTCCTAATCACTTTCTTTTGGGTATTTGGGTAGGAATAAGTTCAGTGATAGAAGTTTGTTTTGTAGCTGGGCAGCAAAAGGGAGCTGGATTGTCCCATTATTCATATTGTTCATAAGCATCTGATACTTTTGCTTCTGTGTATGGAATCCCAGAGTCAGGAACTTCTCTGGTTCAAAATCTCCAGGATACATACCTCCCTTTTCCCCTAGTTGTGGTATAGTAGCCAAACCTAGTGAACATTTGGAAACTTTTAATGTACTTTTAATACAGACTTCAAACAATCTAGCTATCTTCAGCTTTGCACCCACACCCAGGACCTCTGTAGTACCTGGCTGCTGGAGTCCTTGCCATTTCTTAAGTTCCTCAGAGTAAACCAGCCAGCTTCTCCTAAATATTCTCTCCTGCTGGCAGTTGGTTTGACCTTTTGCTGTGAAAATTTATTTGCCACTCCTCAGAGTTCAGTCTTCATATACTTTAGTTTCTCGCTACAAATGTTTCTAGTTTCATTGAAAATAAGAGTAGAATTTTTGTTCCTTGCGTTTATTATTTTGGGAGGATTTTTGAGAGGACAAGGAATGAAATATCTTTTATTTTAAAACCAGTTTTATTAATTGTTTTTTTAATTGCCTGTTGGATAAGTCTCTGAGCATGGCATATGGGCCCTTCATGATCTGACAGTCCCACCTGCCCAGCCTTCAGAGGTTATATATTTTTATAGGCAATTTAGTCACATGTAGGCTGAGTACCAGATTCACTATTAGCATTTGTCTGAGCAATTCATGTGCATTTCTGGCTTGTTTTCTTATTCTTCTGTACCTTTATTAGTCCAGCTGCCTAGAAAGCTCATGAGACTAATACTTTGGCTTATCTTTTTATGAACAGGGATAGGGATAGACAATCTCTCTTCTATATGCTCACAGAACACAACCAGTATAACAACTACAGGTTTTTTTGTTTGTTTGTTTGTTTGTTTGTTTTTTCAACTACAGGTTCTGAAATTATGTTTCCTTAAATGTCTCCCCAGCTAGGCTGAAATTGTTGAGGGCAGGGATGTAACTAATCATTTTTATATTCCTAATGTCTAACATATATTTATTTGTTCATTTAATTTTATTTTAGATTTCTTTTTTTAATTGAGGTGAAATTGGTATATAACATTATACAATTGACCCTTGAACAACTTGGGTTGGAACTACATGAGCCACCTACTTGTGAATTTTTTTTCAGTAAATATATTGGAACATTTTTTTGAGATTTGTGACAACTTAAAAAAAAACTTGCAGATGGAACTTTAGCCTAGATAACAAAAAATAATTAAGAAAAAGTTAGCTATTGTTGTAAGACTACAGTATATAATACTTATGCATAAAATAGATATTAGTTGGCCATTTATATTATTATTTTTTATTTTATTATTTTTTTAATAAATTAATTTTTTATTGGTGTTCAATTTACCAACATACAGAATAACACCCAGTGCTCATCCTGTCAAGTGTCCCCCTCAGTGCCCATCACCCACTCACCCCCACCCCCCAGCCATTTATATTATTGGTAAGGCCTTCAGTCAATGGTAAGCTAATAGTAGTTAGATTTTTGGTGAGTCAAAAGTTATCCATGGATTTTGTTATCTTAACTCCCACATTGTTCAAAGGTAAACTGTGTAAGTTTCAGGTGTACAACATAATTTGACATCTCTATGAAGGACAAGGTGATTACCACTAAGATCTAGTTACTATTTGTTACCATAAAATTGACATCCTTCACCCATTTTGCTCAGCCTCCACATCCTTCTCTCTGCTAACTACCAGTCTGTTTTTTGTATCAATGGGTTTGTTTTTGTCTTGTTTGTTCATTTGTTTTGTTTTCAATTACAAATATGAGTGAAATCTTATAATATTTGTCTTCCTCTCTGTCTTATTTTACTTAGCACAATACTGTCAAGGTTCATCCATGTTTTTGTAAATGGCAATATTTCATTTTTTATGACTGAGTACTGTTCCATTTAATATATACTAATATATATGTTATATACTAATATATGTACTACATACACACACACTCATACAGACCATATCTTCCTTATCCATTCATTCATCAGTGGACATTTGGGTTGTTCCATTTCTTGGCTATTTATAAATAATGCTGCAATAAACATAGGGGTACATATATCATTTTTAATTAGCATCTTTATATTCTTCTGATAAATACCCAGGAATGGAATAGCTAGATCAATTGGTATTTCTGTTCTTAATTGCTTGAGAAAATTTTATACTATTTTCCATAGTGGCTGCACCAGTTTACACTCCCATCAGCAGTGTTTAATGGTTTCCTTTTCTCTACATTCTCACCAACACTTGTTATTTCCCATGTTTGGATAATAGCCATTCTAACTGGCATGAGGTATGATCTTACCGTGCTTTTGATTTGTATTTCCCTAATAGTTACTGATGTTGCGTATCTTTTCATGTGCCTTTTGGCCATCTGTATGTGTTTTTTGGAAAAAAAAATCTGTTCAGATCCTCTGCCCTTGTATTTTATTATTAAGTTGTATGAGTTCTTTATATATTTTGAATATTATTCCTTGTGAGATGCATGATTTGTAAAAATCTCCTCCCATTCAGTAGGTTGACTTTTCATTTTGATGATGGTTTCTTTCACCATGCAGAAGCTTTTTAGTTTGATGTAATCTAATTTATTGATTTTTGGTTTTGTTTTCCTTACCTTTGGAGTCAGATGCACAAAAATATTGCTAAGACTAATGTTGAAAAACTTACCTCCTTTTCTTCTAGGAATTTTACAGTTTCAGGTCTGATATTCAAATCTTTAACCTACTTTGAGTTAATTTTTATCTATGCTGTAAGACAATGGTCTAGTTTCATTCATTTTCATGTATCTATTCAATTTTTCCATCACACTAATTAAAGAGACAGTCCTTTCTCCATTGTATACTCTAGATCCTTTAAATTAAATTGTTCATATATTTGTAGGTTTTATTCTGAGCTCTCAGTTCTGTTCCATTCATCATTATGTCTATTTTTATGTTAATTTTGTACTGTTTTGATTACTATAGCTTTGTAGTATAGTTTAAAATTAGGAGGCATGATATGTTCAGTTGTGTTCTTCTCAAGATTGCTTTTGCTTTTTGGGATCTTTTGTAGTTATGTACACATTTCAGAATTGTCCAAGTTCTGTGAAAAATGCCATTGGAATTTTGCAGAGATCGCATTGGATCTGTATATTGCTTTGAGTAGTATGAATATTTTAACAATATTAATTTATTTACTATATGAGCGTTGACTACCATTGATTTGTGTCATCTTCAATTTTTTCATCACTGTTTTAGTTTTTCAGCATACAGATCTTTTACCTTCTTGGTTAAAATTACTTCAAGATATTTTATTCTTTTTGATGGAATTGTGAATGAGATTATTTTCTTAATTTGTCATTCTGATAATTTGTTACTAGTGTATATAAACACCACAGATTTCTGTATGTTGATTTTATTTCTTGCTACTTTACTGAATTTATTTATTAGCTCTAAGAGTTTTTTTGGTGGGGTATTTTGGATTTTTTATTTATAATATCTTGTCATCTGCAAAGTGACAATTTTAATTTCTTTTTAATTTGAATGCCTTTTATTTATTTTTCTTGCCTAATTGCTATGGCTCAGACTTCCAATACTATGTTTGGTAAAAGTGGGCACCCTTGCCTTATTTCTGATTTTAAAGGAAAGGCTTTTAGCTTTTTACCATTGGGGATGTTAGTTACAGATTTATGATATATGACCTTTATTGTGCTTGGGTATATTTCCTTTGTACCCATTTTGTTGAGAGTTAGATGATTTTTGTGCATCTCTTGAGATAGTTATATGATTTTTGTCCTTTATTTTGTTAAGGTGGGTGTATTACATTGATTTGCAGATGTTAAATCATCCTTATATCCCTGGAATAAATTCTATACACTTGATCATGGTGTATGATCCCTTTAATATATTGTTAAATTTGGTTTGCTAGTATTTTATTGGAAGTCTTTACATCTATGTTCATCAGTGATATTGGGCTGTATTGTGTGTGTGTGTGTATGTGTGTGTGTTTATGTGTATGGTGTCCTTATCTGGTTTTGGTATACAGGTGATGCTGGCCTCATAAAGTAAATTTGGAAGTGTTTCCTCCTCTTTAGTTTTTTGGAAGAGTTTGAAAAGGATAGGCATTGAATCTAATTGAATGTTTGGTAGAATTCACCAGTGAATCCATCTGGTCCTGGACTTCTTTTGTGTAGAGGTTTTTGTTTTTGTTTTTTAAGATTATTTATTTATTTGGTAGATGGGGAGCAGAGGGAGAGGGAGAAGTATACTCCCCCCTGAGCAGGGAGACCAATGTGGGGCTTGATCTAAGACCCTGGGATAATGACCTGACCTGAAGGCAGATGCTTAACTGAGCACTTAGGCACCCCTATTCAGAGGTTTTTGGTTACTGATTCAATCTCCTTAGTAGTAACTAGTGTATTCAGATATTCTCTATCTTCCAAATTCAGTCTTATAAGATTATACATTCCTAGGGATTTATTAATTTCTTGTAGGTTCCTAATTTCTTATAGATTGTTGATGTAAAATTGTTCATAGTAGTTTCTTATGATCCTTTGTATTTTTTTAGTGTCAGTTGTAATTTCTTCCCTTTCATTTCTGATTTTATTTATTACAGCCCTTTCTTTTTTCTTGGTGAGTCTAGCTAAAGGTTTATGAATTTTGAAAAATTTTTCAAGGAACCAGTTCTTAGTTTCATAGATCTTTTCAATTTTTTTTAGTTTCCATTTCACTTATTTCTGCTTTGATGTTTACTATTTCCTTTTTTTCTACTGACCTTGGGCTTCATTTATAATTTTTTCTAGTTCCTTTAGATGTAAAGTTAGCTGTTTATTGAGATTCTTTTGGTTTTTCAAGGTAAGCTTGTATTGCTGTGATCTTCCCTCTTATAACTACTTTTGCTGCATCTCAAATATTTTTTTATGTATGTTTTACTTCTATTTTCATTTGTCTCTAGGGATGTTTTTATTTCTTCTTTGATTCTTTGATGACCCACTGGTTGTTTATTAGCATGTTGTTTAATATCTGCATATTTGTGACTTTTCCAGTTTTTTTTCTGTTATTGCTCTCCAGTTTCATACCATTGTAATCTGGAAAGATACTTGATGTAATTTTAGTTTTCTTAAATTTATTGAGATTTGTTTTGTGGCCTAAGAGATGATCTATCCTGGAGAATGTTCCATGTATACTCTAGAAGAACGTATACACACTGCTTTTAGATGACATATTCTGTATATATCTCTTAAGTCTATCTGGTCTCATCTATTTAAAGCTGATGTTTCCTTATTGATTTCCTGTTTGGGTAGTCTAGGCATTGATATAGGTGGGATATTAAAGTCCCCTGATATTATGTTGCTCTCAATTTCTCCCTTTATTCCTGTTATTATTTGCTATATGTGTTTAGGTGCTCCTATATTGGGTGTGTAAATATTTATAAATGATACATTTTCTTGCTAGATTGATACCGTTATATTTATGTAATGACCATCTTTGTCTTTTATTACAATCTTTGTTTTGAAGTCTATTTTATCTTATATAAATATAGCAACCTCAGCTTTCTTTGATTTCCTTTTGCATGAAACATCTTTTTCCATCTCTTTATCTTTAATATGTGTCCTTACATCTGATGTGAGTTTCTAGTAGGCAGTATATAGAAGGGTCTGTCTCTATACTTCATCTACTCTGTGACTTTTGATTATCCATCTCCTGTGGTGGGCCATGTCTGTGGCATAGGTATGGGGAGGACTAGTGCCTAGTTGTGATGCATGGCCATATCTTCTACATAGCAGTGTGTAGGCGGTGTCCTACCTGGCCACAACACATGGTCATGCTGGGGTATGGTGGATGGGTAGGGCTGACACCTAGCCTGGCCATGAAGCACAACTCTGCCAAGATGCAGATTGGACTGGGCTGATGCCTGGCCTGGCCTGGCCCTGACATGCAGATATATTGCAAAGGGTGGGTAGCATTCTTAGCTGAGTATGTTCATCAACTCTAGCAGGTTAGAGGGATTGTTCCAAAATAATGGCCTCTGGTGCTGACTTTAGCAAAGTAGGATGCGGTGGCAAATATGGTGCCCATCAGTATCCCAGTCTTTGGGGAATGTCTCAATATTTCTCACTTCTCCAGCAGGCACTTTAAGATTAGTCATTGCCCTTCATATATGATCTAGAAGTTTCTCAAATTGGTGTTTTAGGCTAGATCCTGTGGTGGGGGGGTTTGCATAGGAGCCCCTAAGAGCTTGTTCTGCCTGTTTTGCAGTTCTGTGGTTGCCTAGATGTAATCTTTGTTGGTTTTCAAAGCCTAATATTTAGAGTACTTGTCTTTCTGGTGCGGGATTTAAAGGATTGCTGCCTGGTGTGGAGCTCCACAGCTCCACAAACTTTCCTTAGGGAAAGTTTCATATTTTTTATTACCTTGAAAAGTTCCATGTTTTTGAGAGATCCATTCCAATTGTGAATCACTGTACCAGGCATTAGTTTTTTGTTTTTTTTTTTTTTTTTGGCATTAGATTTTTTTGGTGAGATGGTGTCTTTGCCTCTCCTGCTCATCTCGGTGCTGTCCTTATTGTTCTTTGTTGTAGAAGCTTTGTTCATTGAGTTTTTTGCTCTTTGTCAGAGGAAATTATTCCATATGTAGTTGATATTTGTCATATCTGTGGGAAGGGGTGAGTTCTTCCTATGCTACCATCTTTAACCCCTTTCCTGGCATATGGTTTTAATGTGTGTCTAATTAATTAAAGCTTTGAAAGTTTACCTCGGTTTTCCTCTCTTGGAAGGTGCAGTTCTACTCTGGTATGGATATTATCCATCAAATTAACAGTGATTATCAGGAGTTTCTATGGAATTATAGAATTCAAGGATTGGATTCATTTGATCAGAATTGGATTAGCACCTACAGCTATGAATGATTACTATGTGCCAAGCACAGGCCTAAGCAGTTTACATGCATTGCTTTTTGCAGTATTCAGTTTAAATGTATTTTTGGCTAACTTTCAGCTAGTCTTATAATGTTTTAATTTGTGAGTAAAAATATTAATACGGCTACTTAATTCTCTTGTGGCATTATAATATGAATTTTTAAGTGAAGTACAGTAGCCAAAGTTTAGAATTACAAGTTCTTATTCTGTAATTTTTCATAGGCTTAATTGCTATTGGTTTTAGTTGACTGAAAGCTCTTGAGGGCATATATTATAGCATTAAATATATTTATATATATCCAGTACATATTACTGTATCTCTAGCACCTGTGACAGTGCCTAGCACCTGAGACAGTGCCTAGCACATGGCGGAACTCAACAAATATCTTTGAATGAATGAATTAATAAATGACATAAAATGTGGTCTTTGCATAACTCAGAATGTGGGCTTATAGAGCTGTAAATTTCAGAGCAGAAGCGGTAGGGAAAAGCCGACGGAGAGGATGGGACTTTAGATGATGTTTAAAGATTGTACAGGTTGGAGAGGTTAAGAGAGTAAGGACTTATTTTCAGGATTCTTGAAGCTGATCTAATACTGAAAGACCCCATCATCCCCTAATATATCACTTGCTGGTATGAAAGAGAGCTTTATTTTCCTCATAGAGCATTTCATTCACTTTAAGGAATTGTGTCTTTAAATTGCAAAAAAAAAAATTCTTTGGGAGGAGTGACACATTTGCACATTAAAAGTTATTGCCTCCTTAGTACAGATAGTGTATTCTAACCTAAGCAGGCAGTTCAAATTGGTCTGTACTAATTTGGCTCATGGTGGGAAAGGAGGAAGATTCCATTATAGGTAGAGTGGGAGGTACCTGGGGACAGCTTCCCTGAGGCACTTCTGCCTTAGTGTACATAGTGGGGCTACTGAGAAGGCCAAGGAAAGTACAGAAACAGAGAGGTGAGGCATTAAAGACTTAGTACTCTTACAGAGGGCTATTACCCATACCTATAACTTTCTTCCTCTTCTTTTTAAAGATTTTATTTATTTATTTGAGAGAGAGCATAGGCAGGAGGAAGGAGAAGGGAAGGGAGAGGGAGAAGCAGGGGACGGAAGAGGGAGAAACAGACTCCCTGTTGAGCAAGGAGCCTGACTAGGGCTTGATCCGAGGACCCTGGGATCTGAAGGCAGACATTTAACAGACTGAGCCACCCAGATTCCCTCCCTCAACTTCCTTTAAAAAAGATACTGGTGATTTATTTCTTTAATCAAAGTGCAATGATTGAAATTTGGGGATTATTCTGCAAGTTAGCATTTTTGAGGGACCATTCATTTCTGAAAATAGATGGGAAGATCTTATAGTTCTAGAAATACATTTCTCCAGAATGAGATTTATTTCTAATTAATGAAACAAAGCAAAAATTTCAATCTAATTAGCATGGAAGACATACTAAGTTTGACTCATCCTTTAAAATGTAGCCAATGGCAGAAGGCAGATTCCATGGTTAATTCATTATTGTTTTCCCAAGTGTTTAGTCCAAGGTATGGCATGTTATAAGCTCTTAAAAATATTTATAAATGAATGAAAAGAATCATATCTATAGTGAGAATCTCCAGTATAATGAATGTTTCATTTTTTAAAAAGATTTTATTTATTTGAGAGAGAGCATGAGCAGGGGGAGGAGAGGGAAAAACAGACTTCCCACTGAGTGAGGAGCCTGATGCGGAGCTCTATCCCATAACCCTGGGATCATGACCTGAGCTGAAGGCAAACACTTAACTGACTGAGCCACCCAGGCACCCCTCATTTTGTGAATTTGAATAATTTATTGTGTTTGTGAGTGACTTGGCATTCTAAAGCATTTCTATAGTCTGATCCCAATGTGGAAACACATAGGAAACATTGCAGACCCATTGACAGAAATGTAAGCCAATGGAAATATTTTTGAAAACTAAAGAAATCCAAAACAGAAAATTCATTGATCAGAAAATGTGGTAATTCCAATAATCAAACTGGGAAATAAAAAATGTATTATCTCTTATAGTGGTTTGTAAAAATGCATCTATGCCTATATCTATATATATCTCTATCTCTGATTCCTGGCACAGAGCTCCTAACCCTTACAGTTACTTGAGTAATAAGATTATTAGGAACATTTTTCTTCCATTATTTGGTCATTGAACCTGTTCCTGATCTAAATCCCTGTTTCCAGATCCCTTGGAATTCTGTGAGTGTTAGAAATGTCTTTCGTTCTAATGAGGTCTCTTGGTGGGTTTCTGGATAGCTTTAGGATGGGGGCTAGTTACTAGAAAGATCAAGTCATGATTAGAAGCTTGGAACTTTAAGCCACACCATTCCATCCTCTGGGAAGGGGAGGGGGCTGGAGATTAAGTTAATGATCTGTCATGCCTGTGTAATGAAGCTTTCATAAACCCCCCCAAAGTATGGGATTCAGAAAACTTCCTGGTTGGTGAACACATCTGTGTACTGGGAGACTTACCCACCTCAATTTCACAGGAACAGAAGAAACTCCTGCACTTTGGACCCTTCCAGATCTTGCTTAGTGTTTTTCTTCATCTGGTAATTCATCTATATCCTTTATCATATATTATCTTATAAACTATAAATGTGTTTCTCAATTGCATGAGCTGTTCTAACAAATGATCAAATCCAGGGAAAGGGTCATAGGAGCCCCTGATTTGTAGATATTTTGGGCAGAAATTGTGGTTAACCTGGGGACCTACTTGGGATTGACATGTGAACTGGGGAGCTGTCTGTGGGACTGAGCTCTTGACCTGTATGGTCTGTTCTACCTCCAGGTAGTGCCAGAATTGAATTAAATTGTAGGACACCCTGTTGATATTACAGAGGATTGCTTGGTGTAGGGAAAAAACCCTACACATTTGATGTCATTATTGGCTGTGAGTAAAGGACAAACATGGTGTTTTTCTTATAAACAAATGAACAAAATACAAAACCACCTGAATATAGTTAGGAGATCATGTATTTCTAAAGCTATCCTGGTTTACCATTGGTCTGAGGATTTTCACTTAATATCTTTCCTTTCTGTTATCAATAACTTCTAACAAATTAAGCAACCACAACTCCACATATTGTGCATAATTTACTGTGTGATAACATAGGCTGCTACTGTTAGTTATTAATACTGCGTTGAAGCATGGTAACAAGTGCTATTCCCAGAATGAGTTTGTCATGTGCTTTTCCTGTGAAATGAGCCTGTGTCTGACCGTAGGTCTGGGAAGGTGAGACTCTGCACTTGCTGACTCTCCGAGTGTGTGAGGGCGGAGCTGTTGGGTAAGGGCCTACCAACAGGCAACCTCTTCCTAAATGTTTTTCTTTTAATTTGTGATTAGATATTTTTTAATCTCTGGAAAATGGTATTATGTATCTGGAGAGACAGAAGAGGATATGCCCTTGTAGACCTGAAAATAAATGGATTTGAGGAAATAAAAAGGAAAAAGGGATAGTTAGGAAAGCAGCAAGCTGTTGAGGAAACTGTGAGCCAGATACTATCATAAAGACTTGAAATGCTGCAGCAGAGGTAGGTTTTTTCTTTCTTTCTTTCTTTCTTTTTTTTCCTTTTAATTTTATAGCTCTCTTCATTCTGAAAGGTCATAGCAATAAGGGAGATGAAGGGTTATTCTTTATGATCTCTAGTAATTTAAAGTACTGTAAACAAATAAATCCTGGGGATGAGGAAATGTTTATTAGCCTTAGGAGACTTAGCAAGAATTTAGTTAATATATTGATACACCAGGTGGTTGAAATTAGAAGAGAAAGATCAGTCCTCTGGAAGCATTAATATCTGCACAGAACACTAAGCATGAATTCTTATTTTGATAGTACATGACGTCTTCTTAAGAATAAGAAGTACTGTCTTTCAAATAGATGCCTGACCAACATAGGAAATAATCAAACAGTGGACATGGTATACCTGAACACAGACACAGGAATTCAAGGAGACTAGAGAAGCAGTTGAGAAATCTGTAAAAGGAACTTGCATAGGACAGTTGTTAGCAAGCCTCCTATTTCATGTATGCTTTTGACTTGAATTATAATCTCTTATTCTAGAAAAAACATCTTCCTCAAATGAGTAGAAGGATACATTATCTTAGTTCTTAACTAAAATTATTATATAAGTACAAATTTCATTTCCCTTGAGATCTACACTTTATAGAATATTGGAGAAACTCTTGGTATGCTGTTACTCAATGAGGAAAAAATTTCCCCTGCTCCCTTCAAAAGGGAACAAGCATTTTTAGATAAACATCCAGAGAGAGTGATTGGCTTGTGATCACACTGAACCTGGGAATCAAGATGGGGTAAGGGCTCAAACCAGACAACCTAAAGATCTAGGTGTTCCAAATTGCCCCAGCATATTGAAATCCCCACACATGTCGGTGTGGTGGTGGTGATGATGCTAGTGGTGTTTGTATCTTTTGTATTTCCATTGTATATGGGTCTTCTGGATGGGTTGTGTCAAGTGAAAATGGTGAAATTTAAGGGTTGTTTTAAGAAGGGAAGTTGTATCTTTCCTTGGGGCTCTATATGGAAGTCAAAATAGATACATTTTGAATAAATCAATAAAGCCATGATTTCTGGGGCAATTATCAGAATTGGTTTTTTTTTAAGGTTTTATTTATTTACTCATGAGACACACACACACACACACACACACACACACACAGGCGCAAAAGACACAGGCAGAGGGAGAAACAGGCTCCATGCAGGGAGCCCGACTTGGGACTCCATCCCAGGTCTCCAGGATCAGGCCCTGGGCTGAGGGTGGTGCTAAACCACTGAGCCACCCAGGCTGCCCCAATTATCAGAATTGTAAATTTGTAGTGAAGCAGCTCTCTACTTTTAATTGAAGAATGAAGTGCTTATTGGTTGTGTTTTCCATTTGTATGTTCAGACCCTAAAACTTTAAATTCATTGGGATCAGAAAACTAGCAATGGCTTCTCTGTGTTGTGGCTTAGAGGCTTGACTACTATGGTAATCAGTGAGGGGGAAATCAGGAATAGGAGAGTTTACTGGCTTTTGTACAAGAAATTATTATGTTTAGGTCTGATTAATTTGGCTAATTAAGAACCCAAGGACTCTGTTTCCTTACCTGAGAAACAAGAGCAGGGGGTAATTCAGTTGTTCTAGAACTTAGGCATGTATCATTTACCTAGAGAACTTGTTAAAACAGATTAATGGTTCTCACTCCCTAGTTTCTGATTCAGTAGGTTTGGGGAAGGCCAAGAATTAAGGTTTCCAATAGGTTCTCAAGCCATGCTATTGCTCCTAACATGGAGACCACACTTTGAGGACCACCAGGGTAGATAATGTTTATAATTTCCTTCACACTTATACACTATGAGCATAAGGGGCAGAATAAGCACTGCAGTTTTCCTGCTGGAAAAGAAATTCTGCAAAAGCCATTTATCTGCCTGGAGAGGATATTTGTGTGCAGGGAATTTCTGAGTGATGTTTAAGGTTGTCATCTAATGGCAGCTATTGTGTCTGTTTATATATGTCAGAGATGCATAAATTTGAGCTGAACTTTAGCAGGTTTGTCTGTGTGCAAGTCATTTAGAAGAAATATTCACCTGAGTGGAATTGTAGGAAAGTAATCTTTGGGATCAAACTCCTGTTAAAGTAGCAAACATTTTCTTTTACAAGAAAAATAATATTGCTGCTAATAAGAATTACAGTTTATATTTATGTGATTCTAAATATCTAAAAAATTTCATGAAAATGAACTCAGCATTTTATCCAAGAATCCTATGACCTTGACTAAATAGCAAATAATGTGATACATGTTTTTTTCCTGGCAATATGTAGGGACAGGTGGGTTTGTTTTAGGTAACATTGTAATCAACAGTGTAAGTGAGGTCCTAGCTTGCCTGCTGTTTCTTGTGGGTCTTTCTAATTAATAAAAAAAATATGTAGCTTTAATAGTCCATGTTTGGGGAAATTTTACCTTGTCACTTTTGTAATGCAATATTCATGAAACCATTTTTGTGATACATAAACTATAGACAATGCCTTTTGTTTTCTAACTTATCTGGTGACTTGCAGTGTAGCAGTGAGAACTTGGGCTCAAGATGAACAGACAGAGGATCTATTCCTAGTTCCTCCCTAATTATTAGCTGTAACCTTTTTTTCATGCATCAGTTTCATTACCTGGGAAATAGGACTAATGATAACCAACCTACCTTGTAAAGTTTCTTTAACAATCAAATGGGATAATTCCGATCATACTTGATGCATATAATGAGCTCATTAAATGTTCGCTATGATAATGTCTGTCCTGTTTGAGGAACTTTACATACTCTTTTTTTTAATGAGATATATTAAGTCCTCATTTTAATAGTTATATAAGGAAATATACAAAATCATGAAGTGTCATTTCTTCCTTACCTTTATATCAGAATTTGGGTCATAAGTCTGATCTCTACGTAAGATTAATTAGATGTATTCCAACATGAAGTCAGACATATCATCTTTCCTTTCTTCTTTCCTTTATCTATTCAATTAATAAACACATTTCTTATCTTCTATTTGTTGTCTTAGAGATACAGACCTCAAGAAACTCACTTTCTAGTAGGGAGAGGTAAGGAGAGAAACAAATAATTAAAACCCAGTTTCTTGAATACTATCACTGCATAAAGTCTGGGAATCTAGGAGGGAGAATAACATACTTTGCCTGATAATCAAGAGGTAATTCAGGAAAAAGTTGGCATTCACACTAAGTTTTAGAGTGTTTGCCAGGTGACCAAATTGAGGCTAGGGAAAGAATAATTTCTCAAGCAATAAACATTAAAAGCTCTTGAAGACGTGACAGAGCTTGCAGTGTTAAAAAGCTGTAAGTCAGTGTGTGGATAGGAAAGGGAATTGGAGAAGGAGGAGGGCAGTGTTGAAAGACAATGCTAGATATTCAGGGATCAAATCTGAAGATGTTCATATGCTGTCATGCAGAATAATTCAGACTTTGTCTTGAGAGTGGTAGGAGAAATATTGGAGTTTAAGAGATACTGACATGCTTCGATACGTGTTTCACAAAGACATGCAGAAAAATGTGGTCTAACCTATATGCTCAAAGCAGCAATCAGCTAAATGTCAACAGTCCAAAGAGAAGAGATCTTCAGCAGACTTCTTTTTGATAAGAATTAAAGAAATACTTCTTTTCAGTTGTGAAAGAGAATAATAATTTTGTTAGAATACCAAGGATCAAGGCTCTTCCAAGATGCTAAAATCTAATATTCATTTAGATATTACATTGTTCATTTATTTATTTTTAAAGATTTACTTATTTATTCGAGAGAGAGTGAGAGCAGGGGAGAAAGAGAAACTTAAGCAGACTTTGTAATGAGTGTAGAGCTCAAAATGGGGCTCCATCTCACTACCCTGAGATCATGACCTGAGCAAAAACCAAGAGTCGGACGCTTAACTGTGCCACCCAGGAGCCACAGACATTGCATATTGCCTTTAGAAGTGTAAACTGTATTGAGTATCTGCTAAAAAAAAAAGTGCAAAATGTTGACTATAATATCAAACCTGTGAAATTCTTTGTAAACAAAGCTTTTTTTCTTGAAAGTTTATTTGCTGCCTGTACTTACTGCTCACTTGAAATCATAATTATCCTTTAAGACATCAGATTTTGTTCCATGAGAAGGATTATGATGTTGTAAACAGAATATTATAATTTTGAACTAAGAAGAATGAGGAACAGATGAAGTCTTAAAAATGCAGATTCTGTTTTTATGCAGATATCTTTAGTTTGAAAATACTCAAAGAAAGTGTTGAGGGTTTTTTTTTTTTTTTTTTTTTTAATGTCCTGAGGTGTGTTTTCTTGAGTATTTTTCAGGCCCTTCCTACACAAAAACCACAGGATCTCTTAGGTCCCTTTTAACTTATGATTGGAATGCTACATTATTTTGCTGTATGTGATAGAGATGACCTGCCACGTGCTCCTCCTTTACAGGAAATTACTTTCAATGCCTTCTGCAAGTTGAGGCAAATTGGAGCCCTGAATATTTTAGAATACCTGTAGTGGCAAAAAATGAGAGAAGATGTGATTGGATCTTCATCATATCTTTAGACACCTCCAATTTTGTAGCCTGAGATGAAACATCATGGCTGTGAATGTGAAATTGCTTTCTTTTATATGAAGACTATTGATGGCAAAATAAAGTTCTCATGTAATAATGATTTGGTTTGTTAATAAAAGCCTGATAATTTTGTTATGCAATAGAACCATTTTAGTTATCAGCTATTTTAACCTAAGTAAGCTAGTGCATTATCAGAGATGCTTTAGTTGTCATTTATATCAAGAAACATCTGGCATTTTAGAATTATTCTTTTAAGTCTCTAAAACCACAGACTACTCCACACTTAGACCAAATGAGAAAGATTTCAGAGACATGGTAAGGGTGGATTATACAATCAAAGGCATAAGTTTAAGGCCTGTTTTTTTTTTTTTTAAAGATTTTATTTATTTATTCATGATAGTCATGCAGAGAGAGAGAGAGAGGCAGAGACACAGGCAGAGGGAGAAGCAGGCTCCATGCAGGGAGCCCGACGTGGGATTCGATCCCGAGTCTCCAGGATCGGGCCCTGGGCCAAAGGCAGGCGCCAAACCGCTGCGCCACCCAGGATCCCCAGTTTAAGGCCTGTTTTGCTATTAGAGGAGCTTCAGCCTCTCTCTTAACTTCTCTGCTTTCCACTTTATTCATCCTTAAAATTAAAATTACAATAATCAAATTCATAGAGTTATTTCTGAGAATAAAAATAAGTCATTTATGTGAAATTGCTCTGTAAACTCTAAAACCCTGTATAAATATAAGGCACTATTATAATTATCACTTTATTATTACTGCCGTAATCCCTTTTCTTTAACTAGTTATCACTGAGGATACCAGTTTTTGTATAAAGTCTTATTATATAGCCCTACTGGCTAAGAAATTTTGGACTTAGTCTTATAGAATTATTGGTCTTGTCTGATAAACAATCCAGACTTTCGAATCTGATAACTAAGAACATAATTGTCTGAGGATCTGGGTATTTGTTTCTTCATTACAAATTAACTCAAAATCTAACAACCTAAAATAAACATTTAGTATCTTTTAGTTTCTGTAGATCAGGAATATTATGTGGGAAGCTTAGTTGGGTGTTAGGGTCTCCTGTTAGGTTTTAGTTAAGCTGTTGGCTGGGGTGGTGATCTTATCTTAAGGTTCAAATTGGAGGGGTTGATCTGTTTCCAAACTCATTCCTTTGATTATTGGCAGGTCTTGGTTTCCAACACATTGGTTACTCTGTAGGTAATTTGAGAGACAGACTGGGAGAGAGAGAGACAAACAGAGATGGAGAGAGGAAAAGGAAGAGCCCTCTACATTTTGGGCTCTTGTTTCCATCTCTGTATTTCATTTGTCATAATAGGTGGCAAATGTGTGTGCCTGAACATCCCTTTCATCCTTTTATACCTTTCAGTTTTACTAACAGGCAGTAAAATTCTAGAGATCTAATGGCCTTTCCCGATTCTATACTGTCTCTATCCTCCCCAGGCCAAACCTGACGTGTTGCTTCATTAATCACTCTTAAGAACTTTCTAGGTGTTTTGTATACTTTCATGGGGTTCACTTCATTTGACAAAAGCTATACCACAAATTGCTTTAAGATAACCCCTTCTCTCCCTTGTGTTTTGCTGGACAGCTGAGGGAAGATGCCCTAAAGTTTCATAGGAGCCCTGTTGCTTGATTGGGGAGAGCTGTATGGCAGACTTTTTTTTTTTTTAAGATTTTATTTATTCATTCATGAGAAACACACAGAAAGAGAGAGAGAGGCAGAGACACAGGCAGAGGGAGAAGCAGGCTCCATGCAGGGAGCCCGATGTGGGACTTGATCCTCGGTCTCCAGGATCACACCCTGGGCTGAAGGCAGCGCTAAACCGCTGAGCCACCTGGGCTGCCCTGTATGGCAGACTCTTAATCTGTTTTCATTTTTTTATCCAAAGTTCAAAATGATCAAAACTAAGCTCTATTATTTAGTAGGATTCCCACATAAATACTATAACCATACAGAAAAGAAAAGAGAAATTAACAAAAATATTAGAATAGTAGCTACTCCTGGGTAGAGGGAGAGGGATGTAGGAAGAAGTATAAGAGGGGCTTCAAGGCTGTTTTTCATTTTTTTATATATTGTTCTGGATGATGGATACACTGGTATTTGTTTTATAGTTTTTACTAAGATGTAAACAAATATATATATATATATATGTACTTGATATACTTTTTTGTCTACATGGCTCATACAGAAAAGCAAAATACAAAAAAAATTATAGTCACTAAGGCAGTAGAAGAGTGGTTTCTGAAACTGAAAGACTGTGTAGGAGTTTGTGTTTTAAAATTGAAGGCAGAAGGAATGTCAAGGGGTGAAGTTGTAAGGCCATTAAAAGTTTGAATTGTGTACAGTTGTTACGTGGTTGAACTGAATTAAATTAATATACTTTGACTTTTGGCATGTTTTATCAGCTCTTTAATAATGTTTTTCTAAAAAGCAAACCATTCCAGGAGAACAGCATTAAACATAATAATGCTGCCATTCATCACATCCAAGGCAGCAGTTTTCTCATTCTACTCATTTTTGTGTTGTATTTCTGCTTTGTGAAGCCAAAGGAAAAAGACAAGCAAAGGAGTTTGGGGGCAAGAATTTAGCATACATTATCACAGGATTTTGAGAAAATACCCTTCTTAAGGGCAATTATTCTGAATCACTGGTAAGACTCTGTAGACTTAATAGGGGAAAGAGGGAGAAGGTTTCATTCTTTTCTATGTTCATATAGAGAACTTGGTTAATAGTGATATTAAAAAGATGGGAAGTATTCCAAAAAAAAAAAAAAAAACAAAACAAAACAAAAAAGATGGGAAGTAAAATGTAGTCAAAATTTCTTTCCTAAAGCATTGTTCTGGTGTGCCACTCTTTTGATGAAATTTTGTCAATCCTTCAGTGGTTCCCTGTTTGCTCAGAGTAAAAGGCATACTTTTATGATGTTACATATGCTTTCCTCTCCCATCCTACCTCATTTAACTTCCCGTTCCACTTTTAGCACAATCAGGCTCTGCAAGCTGCCAGCTCGTTTTTTTTCAAGAGTACATCAAACTGTATTCATGCTCATGGACATGTTCTTCTGTCTGCCCCAAGACACTTCACTGACTAACTTAAGGTGTAGAAGAGATTGGATATGGAGAGAAAATGCTCTTGTCTACTCCCAAGGTTGGGGGTAGTTAGGTCTTGTCTCTGATAGAACTGGATTGACCTTGCTTTCTAGGTTGTTTCCCAACCTTGACTTTAAATTTCTTAGAGGGCAGAGACACTATCTTTGTAAGGTATTTTTTTAATGACCTTACAATGTCTTATACCTGGTAAGTCTCTAATAAATGCTTGTTGGCTGGACAGATGGATGCATTTGGTAGATAATTGGAATAGTTCAGAGAATACTCTAATGGTAAAGGTATAGACAGTTGAGTGGAGTGATTAAGCATTAAGCTCTAGAACCTGACTACTCAGAATGGAATATTGTCTCTACCACTTAGTAACTGTGGGTTCTTGTGCAAGTTAGGTAAACTTTCTTGTCATAGGTCTTTCATTTGTTAAAGGGTTTAGTAATAGTAGCTTCACTGGGTTGTTGGAGTGATTAAATGAAGTAATATATGTTAAGTGCTTTAGACAGTCCTGAGACTGTAACTCACTACATTTAATATTGTTCCAGCTCGCAGTTACTGCATTTAATTAATACTCATGAGGGCCAGTCAAAGGTAGATCAGGAAGGAGAAGAGCAAGGACCCCTTACCTGTGCATCCTTGACACTTTGATTTCCCCCTTCATGGTACTGAACATAAAATATCGAAATTTTGTGTATTAGTATGTATCTTCATTTTATCCTGAGAAATGAGGTGAGAAGGTCCATATCCTTCTTGAGCATAGATATTCAATAAACAAATATTTGCAAATAATCAGCAAGCAGAGCTTGGTGAAATCATTTGATACTTTTATGGCCTGTATTCTAATAACCTTGACAGCAAGTAACTGAGGGTCTTAAAAATTTGAATAAGCTGAAAACTTAGATATTGCAATTACCATGCCTTTTAATGCCTTGAAATTCTCTCATCTCGAAGTTAAGTTTAAAAGTGCCCTTTACCTGTATGTATAATTAGGGATGACATACAAAGGGAGGGGTCCTCTTGAAGTCAAATAAGAGTAGGGGCAAGAAACCAAACCCAGGAACAAGGTCCCACTAACATGGGAATGACAGTATCAACTAGAGAGAAACCTAAGTCAGTCAGTGGATGGGCCCAGGACTACCAGGTATTGTGTGGTACATGTAACCACCACAGCTTCACATTTCATTATAAGATAGAGTAAAATATGAGAAAAAAGATGAGTGGATTTATGGGGATAAGGCTGTGAATTAACAGTTCAGTGTTTGGAGAGCCTCATGTATAATACCCCAGGACACAAATTTATTTAATAAATGATATCTTCAGAGAATTTCCAGAAAAAAATAAGTTTTCCAATTAGTTTGCTTCAGATAATGTCACTCCCTTATAAACAGAGTGGTTTATTTCATTTTTCATGCGTAGGTTTGCTGCAGATTTAGACAAAGGTGAGTGAACCCAACTTTACTCTCAGGATACATATTTCAAAAATGTTGTACTGGTTCTTAGGTAACTTCCACCACCCAGCCCTCAAGGTGAATAAGAAACACCTTGTTGGCTCTTTGGAACACTAACTCTTTCAGAGTATTATACTTCATCTCTAGTACACTAATTGGCAATTTGGGAACCTGAAACAGGAATGTGTCTCCTAGAAGAGTTGTTACCTCACACCTAGGGAGTAGTTTACTTACCTAGTAGAATCATAGAATAGCAGAATTTGGAGGAATTTTGTGCTATAATCTATACACGCCTTGGCCAGAGGAGTACAAGGGAGACAGGTGTATTACATGTAGCTCTAATCCCAGAGGCAGTCCTGTAGATTTAAGATCATCTTATATTTACTCCCTTTCTCTCTTTGGCCAGGAAGTCCAGACTAATTTTGGATGGGAGCTCTCAAGTCACAATAAGACATTTTCCTGTTGGGTGAGGGGGTTTTGTAATGTCTTCTTTACTGTCACCAGACAGATAGTATGCTCCTGACATTGTTCATTTGGGGGGAGACCTTTCAGAAGAATTTGGTTTAACCTGTTTCTAAAAGTGCACAGATCTATTCAATATAAAATGTCTTGCCAGAGTCATTACTATTCACAGTATGTAACAAGCTCCAGCCTCAGGTATTCTTAAATTTCTAATGCTATATCTTAAATAGATTAAGTCATTATTTTACTCAGAAGACACTGCAGTATGTTCCTTAAGAATTGGTTTCTCTTAGCCAGATGGTCAGAGGTTTGAATCCAGCTCTGTCTACTAGCTCATGGCTTGGGGAAGGTTTTATAGCTCCTATAAGACTCACTGTCCTCCTTGGGGATAATAACTGCTTATTTCAGATGTTGGTTGTGAGCAGTAAGTAGGATAATGCTTTGTGAAGCTTCCACTACAGTACATGACACATTGTAAATCCTAGACACATGTTAGCTATTATCATCCTCATTATTACTATGGCACAGAATAGTCAGGGTTGAAATGACTCCATGACATAAAAGTTTCTTTAAAAAATTAGTAATGTAAAGAGACTCTAAGGGAAGAGTTCTTCATAAACTCAAAAGACTGCATAAATAGTTGATGCTTTTATTCTATATTGTTCTAATGTAAGGATGCCTGGGTGGCTCAGCAGTTGAGCCTTCAGCTCAGGACATGATCCTGGAGTTCTGAGATCGAGTCCCGCATTGGGCTCCTGCATGGAGCCTGCTTCTCCACCCTCTGCCTATGTCTCTGCCTCTCTCTGTGTCTCTCATGAATAAATAAATAAAGTCTTAAAAAACTGCTCTAATGTAGCCATAGAAGTCTAATTTAAAAATTTGCTTGTTAATCTTATGCATGTTTAAAACTGTAGGAAGAAAACTGTTATCTTTGGAAGTTTCTGTTAATTTCTACTTACTAATTTAAACTAACATTACTCAGTATAAACAAGAACTCTTTCCCAGAGTATGTCATTCACCTCTTTTTCTTCCATGCTAACAATCGTAAATCATAGAATTTTAATACAAGGGAGAGAATATTGGCCTAGTTATTATATGACAAAATTTAAATCCTTAACTTGATTGGTTTATAGCTATTTTATTGAGCAAATGTTTGGTCTCTCTGGACCCTGTTTGCTTCTTTGTAAAATAAAGATAATGATACCTTACAGAATTAAAAAGAAAATAATTGGGTTCAGTTGGTTTGACAAGAAGCTCTTAGCAGCTATTTTAATGTAAAGTAAATTAGTTTTCTGTAGTTCAGACCATTCCTCAAGGTGAAGGTGAAGTGAGGCCCTATGAGGTTGAGCTCTGTCCAAGATGGAGGGACTGGTTTTGATAACATCTGGAATATCTTGGATCTGCCACATCAGAGCTAATAAAAATATACTTTTATAAGCATTTTCTCTGTGAGATGTCCAATGGGGAAGGATTGGATGAACAAATAAACTTATGAATGCACATTACAACTCCCTACACCCTTGTACATTCACAGTGCTCATTAACTTATTAAAAATCAAGAATTCCCCCAGTAGAGAAACTTGTTGAACCTTGTATATTGGTGTTTTTCAAACATATTGACATGGGAACTCATTGACATCCCTTAGAAGAAAGTATATGCTAGAGTGAGCTGATGGGCTGAGAATGGAAATGATTAAATTATTGTGATATTAATGTCATTGTCTTCAGGAGAGCTCAAATGCCCACATATATACAGATCCATAGAAAGAGTTCACTTATGGATCTAGTCTATCCAGGGATTGGTTATTCCACAAGGGGTCAGTGAGAAAGATTGAGAACATGAGAATAGAAGTATGGTTGGGGAGTAGATGCTCATTGTGAGTTTGGCTATCTCTGAGACAGCCAAGTGAGGATTGTGTGACTGGAAGTTAGGTGCACGAGTCTGACTCTGAAGAGAGAGATCTGTGTTGCCAATGTAGTTATTTTTTTTCTCGCTAATTGATACATTTAATCAACAAATTTGGATATCAAACCTTAGAGGGGACAATACAAGCTTTGGCAATACATATAATTGTATAGACAGAGTGTGTTGAGTAAAAAGAAAATGGGATCACAATAGACATATGAGAATCTCTGACATTTAAAAAGTAGGCAAAGTAAGAGAAAGTGTCAGTTGCTAATTTTTTATAGCTATTGATTACTCCACTAATAGTTTTTTTTTTTTTTCACTAATAGTTTTAATCACCAGAAAAGGCTCAGAAAAGTTGCACTATGTCTAAAATCAAGTAGCTAAAGAGTGGCAGATTTTGATTTCTGATACAGGGCTCTTGACGCATGTTGATTTAGCTCTTTTCCCTCTACATGCTATTAACATTCTCTTCTGGGCGCATCCATTAGACTCTTGCTCTCGTGGGTTGTACATACAGGATACAGAATACTGTAAATATCAGTGTTGTGGTATGAGCTATAAATTCCATAGGATTTGGCAGAAGGTTATCAGTGAGCTTTTCCAACCCTCTTAGGGAAGTAATAAAATCAGTAATGGTGTTCTGTCCAAGCTGAGAATAATGGATGTGTTACTCTGAACTCTCATGGGAGGTTAGGAGTATAAATTAGTATTTAAGTAAAGCAAGAGTTAATTAATCACATAGGATGACAATCTTTTTATCCCTTTGGATTTTAATTTTTAGATTCATTTTTATAGCTCAAGGCATTTAATTTTTAATGTTTTAAATGGGAAATTAGAGAAAAATATTGTAATACGTATAGTATATATATATATGTACTGCATGTAACATGCTTACACATACATATAAACTCAGATATATTTATATCACAGTAATAGAAGTAAAATTCAGTAGTCAATCTAAGAACCAACTATTGCTGGATTTTATCTTTATCATTCACATTTATACTGTCAGTACTTAGGTTTTGTTATTGACTCTTTTCAAAAATAGTTATTTTCCGTCTGTAATAAAATGGAAATGTTTGAGTTTGCTGCAAAAATATTGAAGATGCTTCTGGTGAATGAAGTGGTGTGTCTCTACTGTGAAAAACATCCTATAGAAAACAATTATTTTGGTGTTTTAAACTATCTCAGAAAAGCACATGCTGATCTAATTAATAGCGGGAAAAAAACATTTTAAAAGGAAAAATAGCTGGTCTTACCAGCTATTGTACATTGTCATATATTAGTAATAATGAGACAATTCTGAATAAAAGGAAAATGTATCACTAATTGTCAGTCACTGATAAACATTGTGCCAGCCAATTCTAACTATTTAGAGACTGAAGTCTTTTTTTTTTTTTTTTTTTTTGAGACTGAAGTCTTTAATGTTACTTTGTATTTCCCTTACACCTCGGATAGTTTTCCCAGAACACTGTAATTCCCAGTCCCAACTGTACTGGTTTCCTAGGGCTGCTATGATAAAATACCAAACACTGTGTAGAGTAAAACTATAGAAATTGATGGTTTCACAGTTTTAGAGACTTGAAATATGAAAACAAAACAGGACCATGTTCTCTCTGAGTGCTTTAGGAAAGAGTCTTTCCTTGCCTCTTCTAGCTGTCAGAGATTGCTGGCAATCCTCAGTGTTCCTTGGCTTGTAGATGAGCCACACAGTCACCTTGCTGTCTTCTCCCTGTTTCTTCACATTGTTTTCTCTCTGTACATATGTGTCTTTGTGTCCAAATTTCCCCTTATTTATAAGGATAACAGTCATTTTGGGTCAGGGCCCAACCTAATAGCCTCATTTTGACTTGATTCCCTCAATAGGCACTCTGTTACGAAGTAGGGTCACATTCTGTGGTAATGAGGGTTAGGACTTGAACACATCTTTTGAAGGGGACATAATTCAACCCATAACACTAATCTTTGGTAATTTTGCGTAATGCAGTCTTCTTCTCTGCTTCCCAGATCTTCGTGCTAACTGAAGAAAGTTGGCGCATCCCATGGCTTTCCCATTTAGCTGCTCTCTCATTTCAATAAGGAACTAGATAATTCCTTCAAATCTCTGTATATGGTTGTTATCTCCTTGTTTGGGTTAGTCATTGTCAACCCTGGGTAATGGAATCCTTTGGAAACTTGTATAACCATTCTGGGCTGTGATCTGGGCATGGATTTCAAAGATATTTCCAGGTGATTTAATACACAAATAATACTGAAACCCTGTATATTAGGATAATCTTGAATTTGTGCTTTATTTTCTTTTGATACTTTGTTCTGAGATTACTATTTCCTCTTACAGTGTTTTTCTTACTACATTCTAGAGCCTTATGAAATGCTATAACATATGTGGTTTACTGTAGAAATACTAGTGAAGAGCCCTAGATAAATAACATAGGGAAGAAAAGATAATCAGACATGGAAGAAGAATCATGTTGGAAAAATGTTTAAGTTCTAGTTACAAGGAGGCCAAAACCAATTAGTTTGCTTATTCTCTTAGAAATGGGCTTACTTGTGATAAAGAGAAGGACAAACACAAAAAATCAGGCTCCTCAGAGTCCTAAAGGTGTCAGATCAGCAGGTCTGAGATAGTCCCATGAATCTGATAATAAGAGAGGAAAATTAAAAAGGTACATGTGCCTTCGTAGTAAAATATGAATACTGAGGCTTGAGAGGGTTATTCTTTTAAAAAATAAGTATATTTTAAGTTTATTGTGGCTTAGAGAATAAGAGAGCACTGATAATTATTACATGGGAAATAAATGAGCTTATTATGTATGAGGGGCTTACTAAAGTAATACTCTATATGTGGTTTTCAACATTTATTTCCTCCTTTGAATGGGAATATGTGTGTGCATGTGTATTTCAACACCTAAAGGTATCATTGTTTCAATACCCAAAAGCTACCTTATTCCAACACTGTCTTAATGTTCCCTCCTTTTCTATACAGTTGACAAGGAATTAGTATATTGTACCAAATAATATCACTATTTTGAAGTATTTGCCCAAGGCCATGAACATTATTGTATGCTTTATTTAAACTATGATTTAGGAGAAGGCAGGTTTGAAAGTATAGGGTCAAGGCAGGACAAAACCCATCACAGAACAATAGTTGAAACCTAGCTTTGCCTGATTGATGGGCTAGAGTATTGGTGAAGATTATCTAACATTTTTCATACCTCTAACCCATGGCATATAACATGTTTATGTCAATTCTAGTCATAGTTCCTAAAGCTATTGTAAAAATAACACTTGAAGACATATGTTATCATTTATTTAAATATACCCTTGTTCTATGCACAGTAAAATTTACTTATTTAGTTTGATTTACTTATTTAGTTTGATTTATTTATTTAGTCTGAACTATTTTTAAGAAAATTCAATTGCAAGGAGGATGCATTAGAAAGTCTTTTGATTAGATTGCAGAAAGAAAAAGTGTCAGGCAAGTTCCCCAAAGAGGCATATTAATAAAATTTTGGAAAGCCTATGAAGGATTATATTCTCTAGAGAGAAATGGCCATCTATTGGACATATTAGCCTTTTAAGTCCTTTATTTTTAAGTTTAAATAGAGATCTATGAAAAATGCTGTTTTGAATCCTGGAATTCAAATGTATCCTTTTCTATTGTTAATCTTTCTTGAAGTATAAAGAAGTAGGAATAAAGAGAAAATTATTTCATCTTAAATTTAGCTCCGTGTACTTTCTTTTTTCTTTTTAACCTACCTGCCTTTTATGGATACTGCCTAAGAACTATTATAGAGAATACAAAATAACTGTTTCATGAATTTTTATGTATAGGGATCTAGAATATATATGAAGTGACTGTTTATGTAAAACATCATATTTAGGAGAATATTGCAGACACAGCATGGCATCAATCTTAAATTAAGAATTTTAACTCCATGAATGCAGGAATCATGCTTACTGTGTTTATTTCTGTAACTGTAGCACTTAACAAAGTGCCTTACGCATTGTGCATATTTGATAAATATTTCTGGATTGAATGAATGAGAGACAAAATTGTAATGAGTAGATTATAAATGTCCTGGGAGGTAGGTTTGCAAAATGAATTGGAATGAACTAGAAAAGCTGGAAAAACAACCTGGAAAAACTGAAAATTGAAGTAGACCTTGAAAAATGCTTAATGTTTGGACAAAAATAGAGTGGAATGTGTATGGGTGTGTGTGTGTGTGTGTGTGTGTATGTATATATATATATACATACACACACATATACATATATATATATATATGTATATGCGTGCTGTTATGTGTGTATAGGAACAGTCTGGAAGAAATCCAAGTAGCAGCTATGGACATGTTGTGGAGAGGGAGAAAATAATCATAGATCAGTGCAAGATCTTGGGAGTTAACTATGAAAGAAAGCTGAATAGTTTGGGTGAAGTCAACCTATTGGCAAGCCTTGCTCTTCTCTTTTGGAAGTTTAAGTTTTACACTAAATATATATTTGTTATCATTATCAGTTTTAGGAAGAAGTATTTATATTCTTCACATATTTGAAATCTGGGTTGCTCGTAAATAGAAAATGCTATAAAAGAAGATTTGGCAAGTATCCTTAAACTTTTCACTGTCTTAATTACCTAAGAATCATAGTCTATTTTTTCACAGTGATATGATAATTAACATTTTATTGTATATGCCATACATATAATATAGATTGATATATCACATATATAATATATATTTATTATATATGTGTTTTCTTTTTATCATCAAGTAGTTTAGAAGATGACCCTTTCTAAGTGATGACCCCAAATAATTTGAGGGATCCAGATTAAGACCAAATGACCAGTTAGGGGGCTTTTGCAGTCATGCTGGAAGCATCTAGTAAATTCTGGACCAGGTAATGTAGAGGAAGTAGAAAAACAGGAAGAATGAATCAGCATAATTTAATAACCAGAATATGAAGTAGGAAGGATAAGAAGAAGCAAAGCATTACTCCAGGTTTCGATGTTGGGTGCTATAGAAGTGATGGCTTTATTCTTTCTCTTATCCTCATCTCTAAATTTTCTTTCCTCTCTGGATGATTTGGTGGGTGTTTCCTACCTGACTTCCTCCTAAGGTTCCTTCTCTTTTCCTGTCTGGGTTGGTGTTTATCTTGCATAATCTGAGAGTATCCTTTGCAGGCTAATGTGATAACATTCCTCAATCATACTGATCATAAATATTTGTTCATGCCCGTCTTTCTTACTACACTGCATTCCTTCAGTGTAAAGGCTAAGTATTTCTAGTTCTTAGTACAATTTAGCATATGGTAAGGTGCAAGTAGAGTTAATGAGCTTTTTATTTTGCAATACCTTGGATGTGTAGTACCTGGAAATTCAGTTCTAGAAGGTTCTACCATGCTGAAGATTTCTCACTTCCTTTTTGATTTAATCTGCATAATACTTTTTCAGCTTTAGGTAAAATATTAGATTTAGAGTGGAGTGAGAGGTTTAAAGTTTTTTTAATTTTACTGTTTACTTCAGAGTTCTGTGAAGTCTCAGAACAGAGAAATGCTAAATGTTAAATGCTACTAAATTTTTAGATTTTCTAGGTTTTCAATGATCACTTTGGTCTTTTATTTCTAAACTATCTGGAAAATTCAGATGATCACCCCCAGATAGTGAATGTTTATACTTTAGGGAGGGGAGCACTGGCGAGAGTGAAATATAAAATAATGAACCAAGAAACTCAAATCACTCTTATATTTAAGTATCTGAATTTAGATATTATAGATTTTTTTTAAAAGCACGTCCTTTCGCTTGAATTCTTTTTTTTTCACAGAGATCACTTGAATTCTTACATAATATTTTATTTGCCTGAACTTCAGCTAAAAATGAGGATAACAGCTGTTAAGGCATTAAAGATGCTATATGTTTAATCTTTATATGCATGACATTTATGTTGCTAAAGTAATTTGAGAGCTTTTCTTTCTGAAATAAATTGCTAACATGGATTGTATTATGAATAAAAAAGCCCAAACATTACAGAGACAGAGTTTAGGAACAGTATTGTTGACTATAGAAGGAATATACAAGATAGCAGATTTGCTATCAGCTAGTCTTTGACATTGAAGATCAAATATTTTTTTCTTTCTCTAAGTCTCAAATTTTTATCTCTGAATGGATATGTATCTAATTTTGTTCTTTGTTTCCAAACAGGGTCATTAACAAGTTCTTTTAATATAGCACATGAAAAATGTAGATATCCTCAACAGGAGATATTTACTATTATTAGTTTCTGAAGAAGTATTGACATTCTTAACATATTTGAAATTTAGGTTGCCCATAAATAGAAGCTACTTTATTTATTTATATTTATGTATTTTTAAAAGATTTTATTTATTTATTCATGAGAAATACACAGAGAGAGAGAGAGAGAGAGAGAAAGAGAGAGAAAGGCAGAGACACAGGCAGAGGGAGAAGCAAGTCCATGCAGGGCGCCCGACGCAGAACTCCATCTGGGGTCTCCAGCATCAGGCCCTGGGCTGAAGGCGGCGCTAAACTGCTGAGCCATCTGGGCTTCTCAATAGAAATTATTTTTAAAAAAAGTTTGGCAAATAGCTTTAAATTTCTTACTGCCTTCATTATATAATATAGCTCTTATTTTTTCCCTAATGATATGGTTATAATTAGCATGTTGTTGTATATAATCATCCAGTAAGTAGAAACATAGCATTTTCTTTTTTTGTTTCTTAAGACTTACATCTTAAGTCAATTTTCCAGAGATTTGAATAGATTAGCCTCTTTTATTCTGCCACAAGATTAAAAATCCTGAATTGATTTTTTTCCCTTTGTTTTTTGTCAACATGTGTTATCTGTCATGTTAAACAACTAATTACTTTGGGGACACTATTTATTTTCTGGTTAAGAAATGTTTATCCACCCAGAATTATTTGTTGAATGTCTATTAGGCATTTTTCTATGTTCTGGAATCATAACTATTGATAATACAGACAAAATTTTGCCCTCCTGAAGCTTACATTCCGATAAGAGAGTAAAAAAGTTTTTTGAAAAATAGCTTACATTCCAATATAAGAAGAGGAGTAAAGTTTTTTGAAAAATACTAATAGGTGCATAGAGAAAATTAAACAATTAAGGATGTTATTGTAAATTTAAATAAGGGAGTCATGAAAAGCATCTCTTGGAAGATAGAAGGAATGAAAGGAATGAGGTCTGTGGGTGTTTGAAGAAAGAACATTTGGGGTATAAGCCTCAGCAAAGGCAAAACTCTCAGGCAGAAGCATGCCTGGTATGCTCCAGAAAGTTCAAGATCTGTTTGGGAGAATAGCAAAAAATCATTTTGAGAAGAATTTTTTTTTTTTAACTAGTCAGTTATTTATTTTTTAAAATTATTTATTTATTTATATTATTTTTCTTTTTTTATAATAAATTTATTTTTTATTGGTGTTCAGTTTGCCAACATACAGAATAACACCCAGTGCTCATCCCGTCAACTGCCCCCCTCAGTGCCGGTCACCCATTCACCCCCACCCCCCGCCCTCCTCCCCTTCCACCACCCCTAGTTCGTTTCCCAGAGTTAGGAGTCTTTATGTTCTGTCTCCCTTCTGATATTTCCCACACATTTCTTCTCCCTTCTCTTAAAATCCTTTTCACTATTATTTATTTATTTATTTTGTTTTATTTTAATTTAATTTAATTTAATTTATTTTATTTATTTTATTTTATTTATTTATTTTATTTTATTTTATTTTATTTATTTTATTTTATTTTATTTTATTATTTTATTTTATTTTATTTTATTTATTTTATTTATTTTATTTTATTTTATTTTATTTTATTTTATATTTTATTTTATTTTATTTTATTTTATTTTATTTTATTTTATTTTATTTTATTATTTTATTATTTTATTTTATTTTATTTTATATTTTTTTATGATAGTCCCAGAGAGAGCGAGAGCGAGAGGCAGAGACACAGGCAGAGGGAGAAGCAGGCTCCATGCACCGGGAGCCCAATGTGGGACTCGATCCCGGGTCTCCAGGATCGCGCCCTGGGCCAAAGGCAGGCGCCAAACCGCTGCACCACCCAGGGATCCCTTCACTATTATTTATATTCCACAAATGGATGAGAACATGTAATGTTTGTCCTTCTTTGAGAAGAATTTTGGAAAGGCAAACCGTGTGAGAACTTTTAGGTGTCACAGGAATCTGGCTTTAATTTGAAATGAAATGGGAGCCATTGGGCAGTTTTGAGCAGAGTAATGGCATGATCCATCTTTGAGTTTTGCTAGGATTATTGTGGTTTCCTTGTTGAGAAGAGACTGCGCAAGGGTAAGGCTGGAGAGAGAGACTTGGAGGCTATTGTAATAATCTAGGCAAGAAGGATGGTGCTTGGACTAGATTGACAGTAGTGGAGGTGGTAAATGGTAGAGTTCTGGACAGATTTTGAGGGTGGGAGTCCCTTGGATTTGATGGACTCAACTCTGTACAGAAAAAGAGAGGACCCAAAGGTGACTCTTAGATTTTGCTCCAAACATCTCAAAAAATAGAACTATCATTAACTGAAGTGGGGAAAATGGAGGGAGAAGTAATTTTGGAGGGAAAATCAAGAGCTCATTTTGAGATGTGTGTTATGCTAATCTAGATGGAATTAATATAAATAGGAATTTGGATAGTACAGCCTGGAGATACAAATTTGGCAGTTGCTGCCATAACATTGGTATTTAAAATTCAATTTAAGATTGGATATGACCACCAAAGGAATGAGAGTATTAGAAAAGAAGGATGGAGAGGTTCTTTTGAGTATTCTAAGTTTGAGAATTAGAGAAAATGAGAAGGAATCAACAAAGAATGAGGATGAATGGCTAGGAGAAAGAAGGTTTCTTTTTTTTTTTTAATTTTTCTTTATTTATGATAGTCGCACAGAGAGAGAGAGAGAGAGAGGCAGAGACACAGGCAGAGGGAGAAGCAGGCTCCATGCACCGGGAGCCCGACGTGGGATTCGATCCCGGGTCTCCAGGATTGCGCCCTTGGCCAAAGGCAGGCGCCAAACCGCTGCGCCACCCAGGGATCCCAGAAAGAAGGTTTCTAAAAGCTAATTTAGAATCATGTATTTTAAGGATGTTAGATGCTGCTGGCTAGGTCAAGTAAGCCCAAGACCTGACAGTTGACCACTGGAATTAGAATGAGGAAATCACTGTGGTAGAGTAATGAGGGCAGAAGTATGATCACAGTAGGTTCAAGAGAGAATAGGGGGAAATGAATTGAAGACAATAAGTATAAATAACTCAAGGAAATTATTAGATAATTTCCAATTAGAATTTTTGAATCCTAAGTATAAAATGTTAGTAAAAATTAGTTACTAATATTTTTAATTAACTGCAATGTTTACCTTCAAGGGATATGTCATAACTTTCAAAGGAATCATTTTGGGCAGCTTTATTTCCTTTTCAAGGGTGCTTCCATTTACCAAACTAATTTTGACATATGTATATTTTTGCATTCTGTGAACAAAAGAATCTTTAAAATAAAAAGAACCTGAGAGATCATCTGTACAAACTCATTTTGTTAAAATTTTCCCTCTACTTTCTGATTCCTGTTTACATGGCAATCATAATTATTGAGAAGAATTTCAGGGATCAGATGATTGAAAAAAAATTAACATTTTAATGGGGATAAGTGAGTCAAAGGGGGTTTCAAGTGCTTTAATTTCCAGTTTTGTTCTCATCCTCACCAGTGCTTCTCACAGTGTGGCTATTAACATGTTAGAATCCACAATAGAATTTTCCAGATAACTTGCAAATAAATGACCAAAGTGACATTACGGATATCTGGAAATGTGGTGGCAGCCATCCCTGTCAACAGTGCTCTGTTTTCAGATTCCTGATAACCTTAAAGGGGCCATTACTGTGTAGATACAAACTGATGATAGAAAATGGGTAAGAAAGTATAAAATATTTTTATTCATAACTATATGTAAATATAATTAATTTTCTTACAAGATTCTCTAGTTTTATCATATATAAAGTAAATATTTTTTTGTTCATTAAAGTGCAATGATTCAACATGGCTTTAAATTAAGAAACAGGGACACCTGGGTGGCTCAGAAGTTGAGCGTCTGCCTTTGGCTCAGGTCGTGATCCCGGGATCTGGCATCGACTCCTACATCGGGCTCCTTGAGTGGAGCCTGCTTCTCCCTCTGCCTCTGTCTCTGCACCCCCCTCTCTCTCTCTTTGTGTGTCTCTCATGGATAAATAAATGAAATCTTTGGAAAAAAATAAATTAAGAAATATCCTGTTAAAATTATATTGGTAAAATGAATAGATGCTTCCTGTTGTTTTCATTTTCACCTCCCTCATCCACTCTATTTTAGAACAGAAATATAGTATATATCCTTTGATTTTATTAATTCTTACATATTGCTGTTCTGGATTATAATATGCATTTTGAAACTAAATTTAGAGTTGCTAAAAATAGCATTTTAATATCTTCTGCAGTTCGTCAAACATCTGTCAGATGCCTTGTTATACACAGATTTTATGTCAGCTCCATATATAAAATTGCTTTTGATTGACGTGAAAGATTTTTATACCTGATTTGAGATCATTTTATTACTATATTCAGGCTTTTTAAAAGTCTGGGATTAAGTGAGTAGTTCTACGTAGACTTTTAATATTCTTCACACTTTTTTTTTCCATCTTAGCTGAGGTCTAATGTTTTCATGTAATTAAAAAACTTGGTTAATATGCTTTCAATTTTGCTTTTTTGTTTTACCATGAATCTGAGATCCTGAGGACAGATTCTTGCTAATACCTCTTTCCAGAGACTTCTCAAAGCTATGGGAAGGGAAATAGAAATTCTTCCAATTATTACAAGTAACTTTTGAAAAGGGCAATCTAGTTGTATAGGTAGTGGTAAGATAGGATCTCTTGGCACTTTGTTAGGGTGCAATAGAGTTACATGACTTAACTCTGTCCATAATGGAACAGCTTGTACCAAACTTGTCCTCCTTCCTGTAACTATAGGGCTAAGTAAAGTGTATAAGCCAACTATTTTCAAGATCTTTGAGATAAGAGAGAAACATGAGACAGGTCTGTTTGCAAAGCCTGACTGGACACAGGCCCTAGTACAGCAAAGGAGGATGGAGCCCAAGCAAAGCATGGTGGGTGGCTTCAGTGAGCAAAGGAGGCAGATACTAGAGTTTGGGATGCCTGAAATGGCTTTTATTTATAAGTTACTAGAAAGAAGGGAACTGTGCAGAAGGAAGCATCTGTGGGGGGTATATTTCAAGCTGTTGGCCAAAGGCTAAAGTGCCGACATACAAGATAAGTCTCTATGTGTCCTAACCAACAGTAGTTGCTGGTGCCCTGAAAGCAGAAGTTGTTGGAGTTTCAAACTAGCCAGAGTGAAGACATCTTGCAGAGCTCCCCAGACATTTAGTTGAAACCCTAGAAATGCCACATCTTTGGAGAAAGGCCAGCATACTACTATCTGGATAGGATTGAGGACAAACTTAAGATAATTTTAAAGAATAAAACCAAGTCTAATATGATTGAAAGGAGCCTCCTGTAATTTAACTGGCACCAACAACAATCTCAGCATCCTTTAAAGGAGTCAACATAATCCATATTCTTTACAATGCCCAACAAATAATAAAAAATGACCTAATCTACTTAAAAATTTAATTAAAAGGAAAACAAAAAACAAAAGCCTTGAACAGGTATTTTACAGAGAATATGCTTGAATGCCCAATCAACACTGAAAAATATACCTAACATAACTGGTCATCAGGAAAATGCAAAATAAAATCACAATGAAATATCATTTTATACCAACTAGAATGATTAAAATTTAAGAGATTGTAAATTTCAAATTTAGAAGACATCAGATTGTTCATACATTGCTAGTGAGAGTATAAAATGATCAACTATACTGGAAAACTGCTGTGTAGTTTCTTATAAAGTAAATTATACATCTATTCTATAATACAATAATTCTACTTATAAGTAAACATCCAGGAGAAATGAAAATTTTTAAATACGGATACACAAATGTTTGTAGAAGCTTTAGCACAGTAGCTAAAATCTGTTAAAAAACCAAAACCCCAACATTTACCAACTAGAGAGTGGATGAACAGTATTGGTATATTGAAACAATGAAATACTGATCAATTTAAAAAATGGATGCAAAACCATGGATGAATCTCAAACACAATATTAGGCAAGTCAGCTTCCATCCACGGGAATAGGAGGCTACAGAACTACCTTGTCAGGGTAAATAAACTAGAAACAGTTCATTCTCCACATCGCAGCATAGAACTATGATCCCTGAGAGAAGAGATGTGAAAAAGGTAAGCCCTCCAAATTAACTCAGCTTTCTGCCTGAAGGCAGTTTTCATTCTGTGGTACAGGGAGTGAAAAACCAAACTGAGCTTGGCAGTTTTGCTGAGCTGAGGAGAGAAGGGTCGAATTTGTAGAGACCTAGGTGGCTGATATTTGTGGGGTCAAATACTGGACAGAAGGGAGCTATATGGAAAGAAAGGCACCTCGAAATCTACAGCGATCCCCCTAAACATTTGATTACATACATGAGTGCCTAGGGTACAACTCCAGAGGCCAGAAAAGAACAACTTCCAGAAAATAATGAATCTTGAAGGAAGAAAGCTTATAAACTGAACAATTTCACTGAATGGGATTAATGGTAGATTAGACCCTGCACATAAAAAGATCAGTGAAGAAATCTGTCAACCTACAATTCTTAATGCAGAGAAGTATTTTTCAAAGATGAAAGTAAAATATAAATTTTTCTTCAGACAAAAGTAAAGCTGAGAAAATTCACTGGCAGTCAACTTACACTACAAGATTTTTTTTTTTTTAATTTTTATAAGTTCTTCAAGCATAGGAGAATAATACCAGATAGAAAGTTGACTCTACATAAAAGCCAGAAGAAAATAGAAATGGTAAGTATGTAGATAAATAAAAGACTTTTGCATTATTGTAGAAGTATCTTAAAAGATCATTGATCTGTATATCATTATTTAAAAGCATAAATAATACTGTATTATGGGGTTTCTAACATATTGAGTTTTTAGTATTAATCTTCATTAATTTTCTCCTGAGTGTTCTTACAAGGTATTCTGGCCCAGAGATACAGTTCATATTAATTACTCCACAGTAAATAATAAAGGTATTGCTGCCCACCCCATCTTGTCCTCGGCAAAGTATGATTACTTCTGGAGTGACACAGTGACAATGGAGTCATATATCCTACAAGAATAGCTAGAAATTTCATAGATGAAGGATGAAGAAAAATGATTTTTCTCTGCTTATAAAGAGGAAAAGAGATTAATGCCCCATTAGGAAATGGAGTATTGGTATGGACAAATCCTTCGTACAATAGCTTTGTCTGGAACTGTACCCTTAAGATTTGTGCATTTCATTGTGTGCAAATTTCTTTTTTTTTTTTTAAAGATTTTATTTATTTATTTGACAGAAGAGAGAGAGAGCACGAGCACAAGTAGAGGGCTTGGCAGAGGGAGAGGGAGAAGCAGGATCCCCACTGAGCAGGGAGCCAGTGCAGGGCCTGATCCGAGGGCCCTGGGACCATGACCTGAGCTGAAGGCAGACGCTTAACCAACTGAGCCACCCAGGCATTTCATCTTAACCAAAAGTAGCTAGATTATAACAAAAAGCTTTATTTCATCTTTATTTCCAAGTAAATAAGTAATACGAGTTTTTTCTAATGGTTCTTGAGAATTTATGAAATTATGTGAGAGTTTTTTCTTTTACTATGTAATAAAGGACATCATTATATATTTCACATTTCTGTTACAGATTCTAAGTCCTTGATTGACATTTTAAATATCTTTAGGGATTATAGTGACTTTAACAGTATGGTATATCATAGATTTTGAACTTTAGCATTACAGATACAGTCATTGAAATATCAAGTACAATCACAATAACAAAAGTCAACTTGTTGGTCACTTTGATGAATAGTTTTCCATTACAGGCCTTGTGGGTCAGTGAGAAGAATGGGGTCTAAAGTCTTGGGTGTGACCTTTAGCTGCATTATTTTGTAGCAGTATTTCACTGGGTGAGCCTCTTCTCTGGATCTCATTTTCTTATCAGTAAAATTGAGGTTATAGGACTCAAATCCTAAAGTTGTTGTGAAGAATATGTGAAACTACAAAAATCTGTATATCAAGTAGAATTAAAATATGCCTAATGCAAAATCAGATTCTAGCCCATTGACATGTGTTATTGGAAGTTATATGTCCACAGATATTTGTTGAATCTTTGTTTTTCTGTTGAAGTTCAGGTCTTCATCACATCCTCTTTATTGTTTGAATAATTAGCTAACTGATTTCTTTATCCCTATATGTCTTCTCCCTTGTTCTATCCTGCATCATGCTTTCAGATAAAAAATGTTTGTGTCATGTCCATTGACAGATGAATGGATAAAGATGTATGTTTATATATATGTAATATTATATATTTATTATATATTATATGTTACATATATAATATACACACACATACATACATGCATACCACACACAATGGAATACTACTCAGCCATCAAAAAAATGAAATCTTGCTATTTGCAACTATGTGGATGGGACTAGAGGATATTATGCTGAGTGGAATAATTCAATCAGAGAAAGACAATATCATCTGATCTCACTCATGTGGAATTTAAGAAACAAAACAAAAAATCACAGTGGAAGGAAGGGGAAAAATAAAACAAGACAAAATCAGAGAGAGACAAACTATAAGAGACTTAACTATAGGAAACAAACTGAAGGTAGCTAGAGGAGAAGGGGGTGGGGAGATGAGGTAACTGGGTGATGGACATTAAGGAGGGCACATGATGAAATGAACATTAGATGTTATATAAGGCTGACGAATCACTGACCTCTACACCTGAAACTAATCCATTATATGTTAATGAATTGGATTAAAAAAATCTGTGTATAAAATATATATTAAAAAATGAAGTTGTAACCATGACATTTCCATAGTAAATATTTCTTTCTGAATGGCTTCTTACTATGCTCTGGCTGAAGTCTCTACTTCTCATAATGAATATGAGTTCAGTTATGCCTGCCTCTCTTTCTTCCTAGCCTTTCCTTCTGCTATTCCCCTCCCCACAACTAAATTGCTTCACAGCATGCTAATTTTTTACCCTATGATTTTTTGTGAGATGCTTTAAAAAAAAATCTCCTCCTTCCTTGTTTCTTGTTCACTCAGCACAAAGGTCATTTCTTTGAAGAATTATGTAATCTTCTTTTCGCCTAGGCAAAAAGTTAAATATGCTTTTATCTATGCCCATTATAACATCTTGCACATATCTCTTATAATCAGCTAGTGTTTTATATCAGACTTTGCTCAGAGTACCATGAGAATGAATCTTCATTATATCCTTTTTCAGTTGCAGCTATATAATTTCGCATATAGTATCTGTAGCTAGAAAATGTATGTATCAGATTTTTATCTTCATTTAGGTGGTTTGTTTCTGGTTAGGGAACTAGCCATTTCTGTCCATGACACACTTAAAAAAAAAAAAACATTTGTAATGAAAAATTTATCAGATCCTTAACTAGAGAAAATATTTGAAAATACAATGATAGAAAAGAAAGATTTGCCGAGAATAGTGAATAGGAGAAGATTATTGGTTTAGGTTACTGTATGCTTTCCTCAAAAGAATGTGTGTGTGTAAAGTAATCGGCTAGATTATATGTGGAAACTAGTTACCTGGATGCCCACAGAAGGTGCTCACTTCAACCAGAGCAAGTGTTATTTCAGAGGGTACAAGAGGAGCCAAATTATTGAGGAAGAATCTCTGTTGCTGGATAGTATCTCATTTCATGACCTTTATGTATACAAAGTTACTGATTTCTTTAAGGAGGATTTTTGATTCCCTAAAGTATCATTATACTACCTTTGCAACTAAAGACTAAAAGTTTCCAGTGACTCACTCCTCAGTTCCTTTGGTCTTACTTTAGCAACCTCACAGATTTTAAAGCCTAGAAGGAGAAAAAATAAATAAAATGTAAAAGGAACAAATGTGGTAGACTTAAACTGGAGAAGTCTGATTTAGAGATGGTTAATATGTATCTAGAGGCCACAGTAGATCTCACTTGGGACTTGGTCAGACATCCCTGGTCAGTCTCTACTCTTTCCTATTAGGTGCAGACTCATGTTCAAAATTCTTCCTAACATAGACCTCTAAGTAGCTATCATCAACCATTGTCCAGTGAAAAATTGGGGAAAATCCCTTTGTTATGCAAGGAAATTGGAGAAGCTAATTATTTCCTTACTATAGCAGTGAAATATATAAGTTAGGGCTTGCAATCACTGGAATCACCCTGTGGGCAGCATAAACTACTAAAATTATGGACTCCAGATCAAGCTTGCTGGTTTCAAATCTAGCCTGTGACTTATGGGTTATGTGACCTTGAAATAACTTCATCTACAACATTGGGAGTAATAATAACACCTATCTCATAGGACTGCTGAAGAATTTTATGAATTAATATCTCTAACTAGAAGGGAATTATTTCTAGTAGTAAGCACTGAATAAATGTTTGTTAAATGAATTGGCAGTTCTGGCTTTTAAGAGCTAAGTAATGACTTTCCTGAAGTTAACTACCCTTGGTTTGAAAAACAAACAACAATAAGACAAGGTGATGAATTTTTTTTTCTGTATTAAAGAGCCCATGTAAATGTACATCTTATGAATATACTTTAAAATCATTTTGCAAATTTAATTCCAGAGAAATGTCATCAGATGATAGGAATCCAGATATTTTAGTAAAAATGATTAAAGTATTGAAAAGACTAATATTTAAAAAAGCACTTGAAAGATGAATACTTTTGCAAAGAGCTGTATCTAGTAGGTAAATGGACAAAGGAATGTTGTGAAGTTGAACTAAGGGAAAACATCAAATGTCAGGAAAGGAAGTACAGCTGAGTAATTTATTGGGCTATGTGGTTGAATCCACTCCTTAAGCAGAAAAGAACCTTCTAGTGTTTAGTAGATATGTTGTAATGTTGATGGCATGGGAATAATTAAGAAGATATTTTCCTTTTTGTAGTGATGTGTTCCCAGTTCAGGTGTTCAATAAGTATTTGAATGTTTAGCGACTATATTTGGAAAGGGCCTCTGAATTCATATTTGGCCATAGAGCAGAAGTAGACTGAATGAATTTAACAGGTAGAGTGCTTTGAAAAGGAATTTGATTTTTTTATTTTCTAATTCAGCTTGGTTAATTTGGGGTCTTTTAGGAATCTGGATGTCTAAAGGTGTTACCATAATGGTTATAAGAATTACAAAGGTATATTTTAAAATGCAAAATCAGAATGAAAGTGCTATACAAAGAACAGCTATGAAAATGAATTGTAGATATGCTTTATATTGGCAGCCTTAAGGAGTCTAAGAAAATGTCTAAATATAGTATGGGAACACTTTTCAGTAATAGAAATTTCAAAGTTTTTGGCCCATGGATGGGATGAGAATTTGTTTTTTGTTTTTTGTTTTTTTTTTGTCAGTGTTAGTATAAGGTGCTGGAGCCTACACTATTAAAGATTATGCTCCTTTAGAACATGTAGTCTTAACCTCATTATAGATTTATTGATCGGTACTGTGGCCTTTTCAGGGCACTTGTTTTAATAAATAAAACACATATTTCAGAAAGTGATTTTATGATTGATTTTAAAGCATAGGCCAAGTGGCCTTGACCATGGATTATCATTTCTAAAAGTACATTCCCACAAGCATTTGTCATTATTTTTACTAATGGTAGAGTTAGCCTTTTAAGTAGATTATTTTAATGGACTTAATATAGTCTTTTAATGTTAGGACTTTTAAGTCCTTAAATCTATTGGCTCTGCTCCTACCTCTGAGGCTTTTCACAAGAGAATCAAGTCTTCAACCTACTAAAGGCTTTAAAATACTATAAATTATTGCCATAATTAGTTGTAAGAACCTGGGTTCCTATGTGAGTCCTGGTCCTCTGAGAAACAAATGCTAAGACAGTATTAGACATGTAAGAACTTTCTTAGGGGGAAGTGCTCATGAAGGAAAATAGGAAAGGGAGCTAGGAGAGGCTGAGTGATCATTAGACTTTGATGCAGCTGTAGCTCTCACCCAGAAGGAGAGAAGTAAAGCAGGAAGATTGGGTGCAAGAGGCTGAGACTGCAGTGCTGTTCTGATAAATTTTAGCAAGGCTGATGGGGAGTCCACAGATGAAAGCTTCCCTATCTCTCAGGAGTAGGCCTGTCTTAGTAGGCTTACCTTAGTACATCATTGGCTGGGAGCATTGCTGGAAGGTGACCTCAGTGCAAAAGTGGTGATGGGTTTCAGAGCACAGTAGCTGGGGCTCTAGGTCAATTATGCTCTCCGTAGGGGGGATCTGTGAGGTGTGTCTTCATGGTTACCATCATGTTTGAGGGTTAAACATCTATTACCAAGGAGGGTTAGACATTATTTATGTCTGTTTCTACCTCATCCTTATGAAATCAGGACATTTTAAATCAATTATTGTATATTAGGCACTTTTGTGTGTATAATCCTTGTTCACCTTTATGGCAGATATAAATATGTCCATACTAATGATAAAAAGTTGACTCTTGGGGCTACTTAATAATGGGACCCAGGGGTTCCTGGGTGGCTCAATGGTTGAGCATCTGCCTTTGGCTCAGGTCATGGTCCCGGAGTCCTGGGATTGAGTCCTGCATCAGGCTCCCCTCAGGAATTCTGCTTCTCCTTCTGCCTATGTCTCTGCCTCTCTCTCTGTGTTTTTTGTGAATAAATAAATAAAATCTTTAAAAAAAGAAATGGGACCCAGAAGGCAGAGTTAATAATGGGAGGGAGGTTTGAATCCAGGTTTCTTAGACTCCAAATTGCCACCTTTTGCTGTGAAATTATACTGTCTGTATTATCATTTGAAGAGGTTTGGGGATGTAGACATGTTAAATGTCAGATCAGAAACCACAGACATGGTTGACTTACCAAACACTGACAAAAACAGCATTTATACTGCCTTGTCTTATTCAGGCCTGCTCTCTTTGGATACTATCTTTGGCTTTTACTTTCCATTTTTTTGTTAAAAGTTTTCTGAGAATGGTTTTTCTGAGAATATTGCCCTCTCCTGTTATCAAGGCAATGATCTCTGCTAATGTGACAATAGGTGCTAATGGGCACACTCCATTTCACAAACAAAAGGTTCTTTTATATCTGAGAGGCTTTTGTACTTGGAGAAGCACATTCATGATTATTTGTACTTTGTTTAATGCTCAGCATATTAAATACATAAATGTAATAAAGCATGTTAAGACATTTTTATCTTTTTTTGACATTTTTATCTTTTAAAAATAGATTACATATTTTAAATTCTATTTAAAAATTAAAATATAATTATGAAATTATTACCCCTGATTCATTACCTTAAATAGAAGGCAAAGGACAAACACAGTTATCACTCAGCTAATTACTTTATTTCTATACAAACCAATTCCATAATTTAATCAATTTTCATTACTTCTCTGCATATCTTTCAAGTATCATGACTATAGCTATTTTCATACCTTTTAAAGGTTTGGTGATATTACTTTGATATATTTCTAGAGTTGTAGTCATGTTAATTGACTCCAAAGAATAAAGGATATCTTCTCTGAACAGTCACGTTTTGGATTCTTGGTTGGGACCTAAGTCTGCTTTGATTCTCCCAAGGTGACTCAAAATTAAGCTATTGATCTTCAAATTGAGCTTCTTTTTGTATTGTTAAAATTTCGCTGTTAGGTCAATAATACTATTTTTTTAAGTTAATCCCTTTGACATAGGTTTTAGTTGTTTGCAATCTGTTATCTTTGTTTTATTATGATATGCTAGTTTATTAAAGATATATGTAATTTATCAATTCTTGTGCCATTTAGTTTTTGTTATATTTCATAGTATATTAAGGATTGACTCAGTTTATTTAGTCTTTGTTTATAGTACAGTTATTTCATTAGTCACTTTTGAACACATGGTTGAAGCTCTGCTTTATCATTGGCCTGATTGTGTTGAATGTTCCTTTTTATTTTCACCTGCCTGTTATATATGACCAACAGAACCGATCAGTTTTCTCTACTCAGTAAATTACTACCTTTTTACAAAACTGTTTGATTTATTCACTATTACTTTTTTTCCCCTGCTTATGCAGAGGAAAAGAAACATAGGTCCATATTTTAGAAGTGTATAATTAACAGAATATATCAGACATAGACACACACACAACCTTCCTGTTTTTTTTTTTTTAATTTTTATTTATTTATGATAGTCACAGAGAGAGAGAGAAAGAGAGTCAGAGACACAGGCAGAGGGAGAAGCAGGCTCCATGCACCGGGAGCCCGACGTGGGATTCGATCCCGGGTCTCCAGGATCACGCCCTGGGCCAAAGACAGGCGCTAAACCACTGCGCCACCCAGGGATCCCCAACCTTCCTGTTTATTAAGATAAAGTCATCCTAACTTATTTACATGTATTTTTTTCTACAATTGCTTACTTATCTCTGCAATTTATATTATTTTTTCTCATTTAGAAATCATCATGTACTACAGTACTGCTGTCCTTTTGCTGATTCATCTTGTTCTAGAACTTATACCAAAAGATATAAATGGTCATTACTGGCTAGAAGAATCACTTTTTAAAGAAAATATTTTATTTATTTATTTATTTGGGAGAGAGTGAGTGTGTGAGTGTGAGTAGGGGGAGGGGCAGGGGGAGAGAGAGAATTTCAAGCAGATTCACACTGAGCACAGAACTGGACTGGACATGGGGCTTAATCTCATGACCCTAAGATCATGACCCAAGCAGAAATTGAGTCCAATGCTTAACCAACTGAGCCACCTAGGCAACCCTGGCTGGAAGAAGCACTTTTAAGTTGACTCCATTGCCTTTATAGCCACAACTCATTCTATTTACAGATGTCACTAGGATATTCTAAACTTGCCATGGAATCCGTTACCCTATGCAGAATTCTGGTTTCTTCTAGTGGAGAATGCTGAGAGAACAAATTCACAAAAGAGTACATAGGGAAGTTAAAGAAAGCCAAAAGTAATATTGATGCTAGAATTGAGCCAATTTTAGTGACAGGACTTAAAAAAATTCTCTAGTTATGGTTATAAGTTTTATTGATCATTTCAATTTAACTTGTGATTATAGTCTGCTTTTTTGATAGTGTTTCCATTCACACTTGATTCTTATCCTCTTGGATGATGTAGTTGCATTTTTATTATGGTCTTCTGTCTTAAAATGAAGGTGGAGTTTAAAAAAATATTTACTTTTTTTGAGAGAAAGAGAAAGTGAGCAAGGGGGAGCAGCAGAGAGAAAGGGAGATGGAGAAGTAGATGCCCCACTGAGCAGAGAGCCTGACTTGATCCAGGGAGTTGAACAGGGGCTGGATCCCGAGATCCTGAGATCAGACCTGAGCCAAAGGTAGATGCTTAACCGACTGAGCTACCCAGGTGCCCCTGAGGGTGGAATCCTGATAGGAGTTTGAATAATAATGTTTCACACAGGCCTCTTGAGTTAAAATATCAACATTATTCAACCATAGATAATTTCGGTATCACTTTAGGCTCAGTGCATAGGAAGGAACTGAAGCTGCTTTCTTCCCCAGATCATGTTATATTGGTAGTTGCCTGCTCCACAGATAGTACCCTATATGATAAAGCTAGCACAGTAGGGATTTTAAATATACAGAAATTTTCAAAATTTCCTTCTATAGGCAGAGACATTCTTCAATTTGGAGTCTTGGAAACTATCAATGCTTGCACATGAATATGTCTTCTGATTAGTTTTGTTTATTGGTAAACAAATGAAGTGGAAATAGAAGAAAGGGATGTGGGAACATTTGTGGCTAGAACTTATCAAAAGATACTAGGGAGATAAAAGAGATAATTCCTAATTACAGATGATGGATTAGTAAGCAGCTAAATGATTGAATAGAAAGGAGTTGGAAAGAAAGAATTAAAGATTAGGTAGACAAATTTAGGAAGAATAAAAAGAACAGCAATGTGCTATGTGGGCTTTCAATGCTTAATCAAAAGTTGTAATGAAAAAACTGCTAAAATAACTGAGAGTGACCAAAAAAGTGAAATGGTCTCCGTAAATACTTTTTTCCAGCATTATATCTAAAACTTACCTGATTAATTACCATCAACTTTCTCTAAAATACAAATGCATATATAAGCAGTTCCTGACTTTCAGAGGTTTGACTTTCTTAAAACCTACATTTTCATAAGATCAAATATGATAACCTCTGTTGCAAGCTGAGCGTGGACAGTTTTGGCAGCTGGAAAGAACATTTTGAGGTGTTAGGTACCAATGCTAGCTTGGATTTTAAAAATCATTGTTATTTTGTCCAAATTCTATTCCAGTGTTTGCCTGTTTGAATTTTAAATTATATTTACTTTACTTTAGGTTAGAAAAAATAAAATTGATAATGCTGCTTTTCATAACAATAGGCCCCATAATTGGGAGAAGGTAGGAAGTCATCAGCATATTGAAAGGATAGCACATCTTTAGCCCCATTGGACCTAAATTAAGAAAGATGAGGATGATGTAAAAACAACAAAATGCCAGAAATATATTGTCAAATACCATGAATAAAAGAAATAATTAGGAATTTCATAATTTTTTTAGCTCTTTGGTACTGGAATCTTTGTTTTAACATGGAACCTGATGGTTGGACTGTGCATCTTTTCACAGATGCTTTTCATACATTATTTCTGAAGGCAGGGAATTGCCCATACCTAGTAGGGAACTTACCATGTAGTGGTCCCCCCAGAATAAACATTGTATCACTTTTTGTGTAATAAATGATACCTAGAATGTGCTTAGTTTGTATTTGTTAGAAAAATAAGTGAATAAGGTTACACCATAATTTCTCCTACTAAAGTTATCTCAAGTTAAAAATTAAGTAATCAGATGAATTGGGACACCTGTTTCTTGCCATCCAATCTAGAGATTCTTAGCCTTCTAATAGCAGTAATAGTTTTAGTTGGCTTCATGAAGTTGTAGGGCCTCAGCCCTATTAACTGTTGTTTGTCAGTACAGCTGCAGTCAGGGTTGCTTCTTTTCCTATATTGGTTTCATCATGAATATGCATTAGAAAAAATATAAACAGCGACAGTAACAACCAGGCATTTCTCCACTTCAGGTGAAAATCTGAATAAGCCACTAATCTTATCATTTTAGCCACAATTTGGAAGGCACTTTAAGATACAGGCATACCTCTGAGATACCTGGGTTTGCTTCCAGATTACTGCAATATGCAACTATCACAATAAAGCCAGCCAAATGAATTCTATTTTGGTTTCCCAGTGCATATAAAAGTTATATTTGCACTATACTATAGTCTATTGTGGTATTATTGTACAATAGCACTGTGTCTAAAAATGTGTGTACTTTTTGTAAAAAAAATACTTTATTGCTAAAAATGCTAACCAGCATGTGAAATTCCCTTGAGTTTTAACCTTTTGGCTGGGGAAAGGTCTGGCCTTGATGCTGATGGCTATTGACTGATCAGGGTGGTGGTTGCTGAAGGCTGGGTGGCTATGGCAATTACTTAAGGCAGCAGTGAAGTAGGACACATTGATTGACTCTTCCTCTCATGAATAATTTCTCTGGAGTACATATGTTGTTGGATAGTGTTTTACCTATAGTGGAACTTCTTTCCAAATTGGAGTCAATCTTCTCAAAATCTGCTGCTGCTTTATCAACTAAGTTTAGGTAATATTCTAAGTCCTTTTTTTTTTTATCACTTCAATAATTTTTAGATTACTTTTCACCAGGAGTTGATTCCATTATAAAAAACACTTTCTTTGCTTATCCATAAGAAGCAACTCCTTACCTGTTCAAGTTTTATCATGATATTTTAAGAATCTACATCTTCAGGCTATGCTTCTGATTTTAATTTTCTTTCGGTTTCTACCACATCTGCAGTAACTTCCTCCACTGAAGTCTTGAACCCCTTGAAATCATCCATGAAGGTTGGAATCGACTTCTTCCAAAGTCCTGTGAATGTTGATATTTTATCCTCTTTTGATGAATCACAAATGTTAGTGACATCTAGAATAGTGAATCTTTTCAGAAAGCTTTTAATTTACTTTGTCCAGATCCATCAGAAGAATCACTCTGTATGGTGGCTGTAGCCTTTTGAAATGTATTTCTAAAATTATAAGACTTGAAGGTCAAAATGGCTCTTTGATCCATGGGCTGCAGAATGGATGTTGTGCTAGCAGGTGGGAAAACATTAACATCATTGTACATCTCCATCAGAAATTTTGAGTGACCAAGTACACTGTCAATTAGCAGTAGTATTTTGAAGGGATTTTTTTTCCTGACCAGTAGTTTTCCACAGTGAGCATAAAATATCAATAAGCCATGTTGTAAAAAGATGTGCTATCATCTAGGCATTGTTGGTCAATTTATAGAGCATAAGTAGAGTAGATTTAGCATAATTCTTAAGGGCCCTAGGATTTTAATTGGCTTCAACTTAAAGTTACGAGCTGCATTAGCCTCTAAAAAGAGTCAGCCTGTCCTTTGAACATTTGAAGCCAGGCATTGACTTTTCTCTAGTTATCTAAGTCCTAGCTGGCATCTTCTTCCAATAGTAGGCTGTTTCATCTACATTGGAAATCTGTTGTTTAGTGTAGCGACCTTCATTATAATCTTAGCTAGATCTTCTGGATAACTTGCTGAACCTTCTACATTAGCACTTGCTGCTTCACCTTGTGCTTTTAGGTTATGGAAATGGCTTCTTTCCCTAAACCGCATCAACTAGTTCTAGATTCAAACTAATTCTGCAGCTCCTCACCTCTCTCAGCCTTCATAGAATTGAAGAGAGTTAAGGCCTTGCTCTGGGTTAGGCTTTGGTTTAAGGCTTGATCTATCCAGAGCACGAAAACTTTCCCTGTATTAGCAGTAGGCTGTTTTGCCTTCTTATCATTCATATGTTCACTAAAGTAGCACTTTTGCATTTCCTTCAAGAGCTCAGCCTTTGCATTCACACCTTGGCTAACTGTTTGGCACAATAGGCCTAGCTTTTGGCCTGCCTCAGCTTTTGACGTGCCTTTCTCACTAAGCTTAATCATTTTAGCTTTTGATTTAAAATGAGAGATGAGCAACACTTCCTTTCACTTGAACACTTTGAGGCCAGTGTTGGGGTACTAACTGGCTTAATTTCAACATCATTGTGTTTCAGGGAATAGGTAGATCTAAGGAGAGGGAGAGAGATGGGGGAAAGCTGGTCAGTGGAGCTCAGAACACATACATTTATCGATTAGGTTTGCTATCTTTTTTTTGGGCACGGTTCATGAAGCCCAAAACAATGACAATAGTAACATCAAAGATCACTAGTCACAGATCACCATGACAAATATAATAATAATGAAAAAGTTAGAAGTATTGTGAGAATTACCAAAGCATGACACAGAGATATGAAGTGAATAAATGTTGGGAAAATGGTGTCAATAGGCTTGTTCAATTTGTAAAAAATGCAATACCTGTGATGCATAATAAAGTGAAACACAGTAAAATAACGTATGCCTATATAAATCCTCTGTTAACATAGTTTGAAGTAAATAACCAGAGGCGATAGAAAACAATTTTAGAAAGATGAATTCTTAGGGAAATCTTCCCTTTGGAGGATGCTGAGAAGAAAAAAGCCATTCTTATCATTTTACTTTTTCTTATTTTGTTAGAAATTGTTACATATTGAAATTAGTCACACTCAGAGATGAAATACACATTTTATTTATTAGCACCAGTTGTGAGCACATGAGATCTTGTTGAATTTTTGGATTTTAAAAGTGGCAACAAAACGAAGCATTGCTTGTTACAAATATATTCATAGAGGGGTGATAATTTAATGGAATTATATTCATATTTGTATCCAGTGACAATTTATATTCATTTTTCCATTTCTTTTTTTTCTTCATGAAATAACTTTCTATGAAAAAGTTTCATTCATTTATTATTTATTTATTTTTAAAGATTTTATTTATTTATGAGAGACACACAGAGAGAGAGAGAAAGAGGGGCAGACACACAGGCAGAGGGAGAAGCAGGCTCCATGCACGGAGCCTGACGTGGGACTCAATCCCAGATCTCCAGGATCAGGCCCTGGGCTGAAGGTGGCACTAAACCACTGAGCCACCCGGGCTGCCCCTATGAAAAAGTTTCATTTTATATATACCAACATATTAACATGCCTATTTTCTATGCTACCTTTTGAACCCTGTATTAGCTAAAGGCTTCCTGATGGGAGCAGGGAGAAAGTGAAATTACTTATTGTGTTGGAAGAAACTTAGTAGTAATTGGACTATTGGTGATTGAAAACTGCCTGATAAGAAACATGATTCAATTTCTAGACATATTTTAAAAATAGTTCCACTTGTTTGCTTGTCTTATTATAAATTATTTTTTAAATGTAGTTGTATCATTAAACCTATCAATTTTTATCATTTTTGTGGAATTTTAAAACTGGGTTGTTTGCTTCAAGCATCATATTTTATAGATGAAAAATAAGAACAAATTAGGGAATAGAAAGTGGTTCAGATAGATTAAATGAGTTATCTAAAGACACAGAAATTTCATGGATAATTTCCATTGAGTTGACTCACCATATAATATTACACTGCAGAGGACTGTGTCATAGCAAAGTGCAGAAGGATAAAAGAGAGGATAATGTTTTATACTTTACATTTTAGATTCAGTAGGAACATCTCTAGGCAAAACAGGAAAGCCCATAAATAGCATGGGCTTTGGAGTTAGATCAGGCCCTGAACTATGTGAGCTAGAATTTTAGTCTTCAGTTGTCATTATCTATTTTGCAGATTGGCAAAGTGATTTCTTCCTGAAGTTTTGGTAGAGCATTATTTGAAAGCTTAGTTATTTATTCAGTAAACTGATTTGAGCACCTACTGTTTGCAAGACATTGGGTAGAATATTCTGAATAAGAGTAAGACACAATCTCTGTACAAATAACCACACTTTTTATACTATTTTCATTTTTTCACATTTAAATCTATAAGTGGCTCTGCATAAAAACATTAGTAAAAGAAATAGTGAAATTTGGGGCCAGCAAATATATTTGAGATAAGAGAAAATAGAAAGCAATATAGAAACTAGTAATGAAGATTTTCAATCAAATAAAATAATGATTAAACAGATTAAAACTTTACTGAGTGATTTTATATTTGATCATTACAAAATTTGACATGTGTAAACCACGATATTATGTTTTATTGGCATAATCCAGATTATGTTTATTAGATGGAATCTAAATAGGCAAGTAAAAGGAATCATTTGAAAATTAATGCATATAATGCCCAAAGAGATGTTTTTATAAAAAGTAACATGGTTGTGATTTGAAGTATAAGGTTTCCATAGAAGTAGAATTTGAAGTGAATGTTTTTGGGTTCAACACACCATGCTATTAACAGGTGAAAATCACTTACTTATTTTAGAGCTTCTTACTTCATTAAAATATGTCATTATTAAAGTCCCTTGGTGCACATTCAGATACTAAAAGGAAAAAATAATCTGCAGCACACCTGGTTGTATATAATTGTCCTTGATTCTAATAACAAAATTAGCAGAATTGCTCTTTAGTTAAAGATGTTCACATTATAGTTACTGATCTTTTTGCTATTAATAGTCTTAAGCAGTTATATAGCACTTTTGTGGTGGCCTACTTAAAAATATGTTTCAAAGTTGTATATTTTTTACAATATGAAATAGGAGAGACTTAACTTGACACTCACCTCTTTTTTTCTTAAGTCCTGGAATCATTACATACCATGCAAAGCTCAGTTCATCTATAAAGCAACGACAAGCTCTGGGGCAAATATACTTTTGTTTGGCTAAAGTAAATGTTTAAGGGCATGCTGGAAGTAATATTGTTAAGATTCTTGTACATTTTCACTTCTCTCTGGGAAAAAGTGTTTCACTGCTGGTCAAGATAGTATTTTTATATACCTTGTAATGGCTGGCCAGTTTTCTCATCTCTCATTTACCTTGGAGTTGAATTCATGGTAGTGTGACCTAGAAGTGGGGCAGGAGCAGGATGGATAGTGAGTTAGAAGATGAATCAGGTGCTAGCCAGAGTAACTCTGTGTAACACAGGGGTTAGGAGCAGGGAGCATCTGTATTACCTCTTAATTTGTCCATAGGACCCTAATAGCAGTATATTCCCACAGCACTCAATTTTTCTTAAACTGAGATATAACTGATGTATAACATTGTGTAAGTTTAAAGTATATAATGAAGTTATTTTATATACATATATTATAAAATGATTAGCACAATTAGGTGATTTAGGATATCCATCAACTCAGTTATATTTTTGTATGTGTGTAGTGGGAACTCTTGAAAGTCTACTCTCTTAGCAACTTTGAAATATACAATATAATGTCATTAACTATAGTCACAATGCTGTACATTATATCCTCAGGACTTACTCATTTTATAACTGGAAGTTTGTACCATTTGACCACCTTCATCCATTTGTCCCATCCCCTATCCCTACCCCTGGCAACCACCAATCTGTTCTCAATTTCTATGAGTTTGGTTATTTAATATTTCATTTATAAGTGATATCTTATAGTATTTATCTTTCTCTCTTTGACTTATTTCACTTAGCATAATGCCCTTAAGTTCTACCCACGTTGTCCCAAATGGCAGAAGTTCCTTCTTTCTCCTGCTAAATAATATTTCATATATATATATATATATATATATATATATATATATATATCACATTTTCTTCATCCATTCATCTACTGATGGACACTTAGATCGTTTCCATATCTTGGCTATTGTGAGTAATGCTGCAGTGAACATTGGAGTGCAGATATCTTTCCCAATTTCATTTCCTTTATATCCAGAAGTCACATTGATGTTAAAATATCCATACTACCCAAAGCCATCTATAGATTCAGTGCAATTGCTATAAAAATTCCCATGATATTTTTTCACAGAAATAGAAAAAAAAATCCTAAAATTTGTATGGAACCACAAAAAAACCCCTAGATAGCCAAAGCAATCTTGAGAAAGAATAAAGCTGGAGGCATCACACATCCTGATATCAAACTATATTCCAAAGCTATGTGCCCACATAAACCCCCATGTATATAGTCAAATGATAATTGACAAGGGATCTGGGGGCATCACAATGCCAGATTTCAGGTTGTACTACAAAGCTGTGGTCATCAAGACAGTGTGGTACTGGCACAAAAACAGACACATAGATCCATGGAACAGAATAGAGAACCCAGAAGTGGACCCTGAACTTTATGGTCAACTAATATTCGATAAAGGAGGAAAGACTATCCATTGGAAGAAAGACAGTCTCTTCAATAAGTGGTGCTGGGAAAATTGGACATCCACATGCAGAAGAATGAAACTAGACCACTCCCTTGCACCATACACAAAGATAAACTCAAAATGGATGAAAGATCTAAATGTGAGACAAGATTCCATCAAAATCCTAGAGGAGAACACAGGCAACACCCTTTTTGAACTGGGCCACAGTAACTTCTTGCAAGATACATCCACGAAGGCAAAAGAAACAAAAGCAAAAATGAACTATTGGGACTTCATCAAGATAAGAAGTTTTTGCACAGCAAAGGATACAGTCAACAAAACTAAAAGACAACGTACAGAATGGGAGAAGATATTTGCAAATGACGTATCAGATAAAGGGCTAGTTTCCAAGATCTATAAAGAACTTATTAAACTCAACACCAAAGAAACAAACAATCCAATCATGAAATGGGCAAAAGACATGAAGAGAAATCTCACAGAGGAAGACATAGACATGGCCAACAAGCACATGAGAAAATGCTCTGCATCCCTTGCCATCAGGGAAATACAAATCAAAACCACAATGAGATACCACCTCACACCAGTGAGAATGGGGAAAATTAACAAGGCAGGAAACCATAAATGTTGGAGAGGATGCGGAGAAAAGGGAACCCTCTTACACTGTTGGTGGGAATGTGAACTGGTGCAGCCACTCTGGAAAGCTGTGTGGAGGTTCCTCAAAGAGTTAAAAATAGACCTGCCCTACGACCCAGCAATTGCACTGTTGGGGATTTACCCCAAAGATACAGATGCAGTGAAACGCCGGGACACCTGCACCCCGATGTTTATAGCAGCAATGTCCACAATAGCCAAACTGTGGAAGGAGCCTTGGTGTCCATCAAAGGATGAATGGATAAAGAAGATGTGGTTTATGTATACAGTGGAATATTACTCAGCCATTAGAAACGACAGATACCCACCATTTGCTTCAACGTGGATGGAACTGGAGGGTATTATGCTGAGTGAAGTAAGTCAATCAGAGAAGGACAAACATATGTTCTCATTCATTTGGGGAATATAAATAATAGTGAAAGGGAATATAAGGGAAGGGAGAAGAAATGAGTGGGAAATATCAGAAAGGGAGACAGAACATGAGAGACTCCTAACTCTGGGAAATGAACTAGGGGTGGTGGGAGGGGAGGAGGGCAGGGGGTGGAGGTGAATGGGTGACGGGCACTGAGGGGGGCAGTTGACGGGATGAGCACTGGGTGTTATTCTGTATGTTGGCAAATTGAACACAAATAAAAAATAAATTTATTATAAAAAAATGATAATTGACAAGGGAGCCAAGAATACTCAATGGGAAAAGGAAAGTCTCTTCAATAAAGGGCGTTGGGAAAACTGAATAACCTATCTTATACTACTCACAGAAATTAACTCAAAGTGGATTAAAGACTTAAACAGAAGACTTGAAGCCATAGGTTCCCTAGAAGAAAACACAGGGGAAAAACACCTTGACATTAGTTTTGGCAATGATATTTTAGATATGACAGCAAAAGCATAAACAGCAAAAGCAAAAATTAATAACTGGGACTATATATTATCAAACTAAAAAGCTTCTGCACAGCAAAGGAAACCATCAACAAAATGAAAAGGTAATTTATAGAATGGGAAAAAATACTTGCAAATTGTATATCTGATAAGGGGTTAATGTACAAAATAATAATAATAATATATAATAATAATAACTCATGCAACTTAGTAAAAACAAAAAACTCAAATCTTATTTAAAAATGGGCCAAGGAACTGAATAGCTGTTTTTCCAAAGACTTACAAATGGCCAACAGATACATGAAGTGATGTTCATCATCACTAATCATCAGGAAAATGCAAATCAGAACTACAATGACACTGTTAGAATGACTATCATCAAAAAGATAAGAGATGGGATCCCTGCGTGGCTCAGTGGTTTAGTGCCTGCCTTCGGTCCAGGGCGTGATCCTGGAGTCCTGGAATTGAGTCCTGCATGGAGCCTGCTTCTCCCTCTGCCTGTGTGTCTGCCTCTCTTTCACTGTATCTCTCATGAATAAATAAGTAAAATCTTAAAAAAAAAAAAATAAACATGGGCCACAGCACTTGTTTAAAAAAAAAAAAGTAACAAAGATGTGGAGAAAAGGGAACCCTTATGCACTATTGGCAAATATTTAAATTGATATGGCTACCATAGAAAACCTATGGACGTTCTTCAAAAATTTTTTCAAAAGCACCCAGTTTTATTTTTATTTTATTTTTTTTAAAGATTTTATTTATTTATTCATGAGAGACATAGAGAGAGAGGCAGAGATATAGGCAGAGGGAGAAGTAGGCTCCCTCTGGGAAGCCTGATATGGGACTTAATCCCAGGACTCTGGGATCATGACCTGAGCCAAAGGCAGCTGCTCAAACGCTGAGCCAACCAGGTGCCCCCTCAAAGCACCCAGTTTTAATTGCTGTAGAAAAAAATAGTAATTGGTCAATATCATTTTATCCTTTAAAAATGTTGAGTTTTGAGGCACTTGGGTGGCTCAGTTGGTTGAGCATCTGACTCTTGATTTTGGGTCAGTTCATGATCTCAGGTTCATGGGATCAAATCCCTCATTGGGCTCCACACTCAGCATAGAGTCTACTTGTCCCTCTCCCTCTGCTCCTATCCTTGCTTGTGTTCTCTCTCTCTCAAATTAATAAATAAGATCTTAATTATTTTTCTTTTTTTGGTTTTAACTTGAATAGTTCTTTTTTAAAGAAACAGTTCATTTATTTATTTAATAATCTCTACACCCAGTGTGGGGCTTGAACTCATAGCTCTGAGATCAAGAGTCACGTACTTTTCCAACTGAGCCAGCCAGGTGCCCCTTAACTTGAATAATACTTATCAAATGATTTCTTGCACGGTTCAAAATTATCTTGACAACTGAACTCCATTAACTGAAAGATAACCAAAAAAATCAGAGGGCCAACGGGTATTGCCATTATTTCAACTAACTTATTTATTATTGACAGTTCAGTTCATCTACCAGACTTGGATTCTAATGATCCATCTGTCCATTAGTTCAGTTTATTGCCATTTAAAAGTCATTCAGCTTCTTTTGGTCTGAGTTTTCTCTTCTGTTCAATGTTAGTTTTGTATTTAGTTTAAAAGTTTTTTCAGATATCCTCAAGATCTCAGATTATATGGATGTTTTTCCTCCTTGAAAGTTTTCAAGAATCCTCTCCCATTAGCCTAGAGAAGCAAGAGACTATTGCTGAGGTAGTGGCATTGGGATCTTCAGTGAATCTTTTTTAAAAGACAGAATTCTGAGATTCTTAACCAGTAGGTATAGACTAGGACTATTTTAAATAGCCACACTATATTAAGAACTATTTTAAAATAGCTATCTAGGTAAGTGTGAGACATAGCCATATTTGGGAAGCAACTGAATTGTTTCAAGGTGTGCGCCATGTAATTGGCAAACCCATATGATGTCCCCACAGCCTCTTTTTACTAATAGTGCTCTATGGAATGCTCTGCAGAGTTATGTGAAATCAGTTCAGCTTATCTTAGGGCCTAGGATAAATTCACATTATATCATTTTTGAACAGGAAAGTATATTCGCCACCTGACTGAACTAGTTTAAATATCAATCCAGGCTTGAAAATGGAATCAATTATATGACCCTAGCTTTAAGGATGGAGACATAGAACGGTAGCTGGTAATTTAACATCTGAGAAGACTGAATGGGTTAGAGCTGATTTAAAATCGGTAAAGGCAGCAGGGACAGATGGTTTTAGCATCACATTTTATGTGTTTTTAAAGGAAAAAAATGTCCTATATCTACACAAGACATTTTTATTCTCTTGCAAAATGCAGAGTTACTTCTTACAGTAATGACACATTCTGGAACAGTATAGACATATTAATCCTGAAGAAATGAAATTAGTTATTTATCTATGGGACAAATGTGGGTCTAGCAGCCACAGACTTTTCCCAAGTCCACATTAATGTCCTTCAAAGCAAACTCAAAAGAGGGAAAGGGCATTTCATTTTGGTGACAGTTTAAATCAAACTTCACTTCTACAATGGTCAGCAAGAAACAGGAAGCATTTTTGTATGTGTGTGTGAGAATAACGAGTGTCTTTGAGGGTTTAGTTGGAAATGTAAGAACACCCTGTTAAGGGATCACTGCCCTCACTGATTGCAGAAGGGCCTGACCTGCTTTAGAGGGTCTGGGCTTTCCCCGAGATTTCCCCAAATACCAAACTTCATTTCCGCGTCTACAGTTTGTATTCTATTTTATTATGTCACCTCATTTCCAAAGAATGAATCCTTATGTTTTTTAGCAGTGTCAGAAATGAAGCTTTTTATAATTTTATAGTTTGTGTTAAGAGGATTCATTTGGCAGTGTTCAAATCTTAAGCCAAATTAGAGCAATTTATTTCAATGCACCAATTTCATGGTTCGTTAATTCATTGTTATTATTGCTAACTTTCACTCTAATTTCGCCTTGAAACTGAACAGTAAGTAATATCTGACAAAAACTACATCGTACCTAAAAGCTCCATAGGATGAAGGTATAAACATATATACTTAGATAAAATGGACAAACAGTGGGTTTGTAAAATAAGCAAGGGTTTTAATTAGAACAAAATGAAGCACTTGTGTAAATGAAAAGGTAATTTAAATTAATTGTCAGTATTGAGCCAGTTGCTTATGGTAGAAAATTGTCTTATCTTGTGATGGCAATTAAAGCACAGAGACTGGGGAAAGAATTTAAGCCTGTTTCATTGTAATATTAACTTCTCTTTAAAGGAGGCATTTACATTTAAAAAAATTTCAACTACTTTAATTGCAGCTATTAGGGACTAAAATGTTCATTAATTTTAATTACAGCCATATATCTTTCTACAATTGATATTTTGCAATTATATGAATTTTTTGATTGCCATTATTAACTCTGCCTCAACTCTTCTGTGAATAGATAGATTTGTTTTTCAAAAGCATCTTGTGTTATGATAAATTGACAGAGAAGGGAAAAGAAGAATAAAAAAGAAGACCCTCTTATGTAAAATAGAATTTTCCAGAATGAATTTAATTATGAAATAACCTGAAAAATACTATTGATTAAGGAATTTAAAATGACCAAATTTTTACTAGCACAATTATATATAAAGCGTGTGCTTTAAAAAACATTTGACATTTCAGTGGTATTCTTAAAAATGTTTGTATTAAATACTCCCGTATGGTTCTTATTTTCTCCTGTTTGAAGCCAGACTTCCTTTAACATCATTCTCCCTCTCTTCAACTCTTACCTCCCTTTATTTAAGTCACCACTGGCCCCTTGGTTGAAAAGTCAAATGGATGCTTTGGGTTCTCGTATTGTGGCCCATCTCAGTATTCAGTGGTGCCAACCAAGCCTTTGTTCTTAAAAATTTCTCCTCTCTTAACTTCCATGACATTTCTTCAGTGACTCCATTTTCTCTGAATAAACCTCTTCAATTTCATTTGCTGATTTCCTTCTTTCCATTCCTTAGGGCTGACATCTCCTAAGTCTGACTTCCATTTCTCACATCATACATATTCCCTGGCAATCTATCTGCCCTGATGGCTTCAAATATAGCCTGTAAGTAGAAAATCTCCAAGTTAGGTATTATGGGCTCTAGAGCACCTATTGTTCCTGATTATATACTGGAACACTCCACATGGAAATACCAATTTACCTCATCCTTCACATGTCTGAAAGTAAAATTGTTTCTTTTCCACAAGTCTACTATTCCTCTTTATTTCTTATCTTAGCCAATGGAACCATCATTCTCTTAGGCTACTACCCAGTTGTTCCCATCTTACCATGACATTATTATCCACTAAGTTGCTGGAGCCAAAAGTTAAGGCAGCATCCTTCTTTTCTTTCTTCAGTTCAGTTGATCAGTAAGATTACATTGAGAAAATAATTTACATATATTCACTTTTCTCTATTTTCACAATTCCTATGGAATTTAAAGTCTAGTATTTAGAACCAATCGAGACATAAGGTATAAGAGATAATCAAATGGAGATAAAAATATCTTTATTCCTGCTAAACAGATTGAAAATATTGGATTAAATATGGAGCAAAAGTGAGTGTCCTTAAGATTCTCTCCAAGTCTTAACTGCAAATCAAAACCACAATGAGATATCACCTCACAACTGTCAGAATGGCTAAAATTAAAAAAGAAAAAAACAACCTCAAGAAACAAGTGTTGGTGAGTATGGAGATTCCTCAAAAGTTAAAAACAGAACTACTCTACAATCCAGTAATTGGTGTTTTAAAAACAGAACTACTCTACAATCCAGTAATTGGTGTTTTTATATTCTTTGAGTATTTACCAAAAGAATATAAAAACACCAATTTGTATCAATGTACCTTTATGTTTATTGCAGCATTATTTACAATAGCCAAATGATGGAAGCAACCCAAGGGTCTGTTGACAGATGAATGTTTAAAGAAGATATGTTAGGGCAGCCCCGGTGGCTCATCGGTTTAGTGCCACCTTCAGTCCAGGGTGTGATCCTGGAGACCCGGCATCGAGTCCCAGGTTGGGCTCCCTACATGGAGCCTGCTCCTCCCTCTGCCTGTGCCTCTCTCTCTCGCTCTCTTTCTCTGTGTGTGTCTGTGTCTCATGAATAAATAAATAAAATCTTTAAAAAAAGAAGAAGATTGTGTTATATAAATACAATGAAATATTATCCAGCCAAAAAAAGAATGAAATCTTGTCATTTGCAACAACGTGGATGGATTTAAGGACTATAATGATAAGTAAAATAAATTAGAGAAAGACAAATACCATATGATTTTACTCATTTATGGAATTTAAAAAACGAAGGAAAAAGAGGCAAACCAAAAAACAGACTATTAACTATAGAGAACAAACAGATGGTTATCAGAGGGGATGTGAATGGGGGGTTGGGTGAAATAGGTGATGGGGATTTAGAGTATCCTTGTCTTGCTGAGCATTGAGTAATGTATGGAACTTTTGGATCACTGCATTGTACCCCTGGAACTAGTATAGCACTTTATGTTAACTACACTGGAATTAAAATATTAAGAATTAATTTAAAAAAATGTTCTCATGGTTTGACTTTGGCACAAAAATTTTGAATTTAAGTCTCTTCCTTACATCTTCCTCCCACCTCCAAAGGAGGGAATTGAGAGAGAGAGGGTGGGGGAAGAAGGGAGGGAGAAGGAGAGAGAGAGAGGCTGCAAGTACATATACATAGCTTTTTATAATATTATCTCAACTCCTATGCAAGAGCAGGAACTGGTGTTTCTTGTTCAGCATGGCATTTCTAGCATCTTAAACAATGCCGATGTATATTGATACCTGATAAATACATGTTAAATGGATGAAAAAGAATATATAAAATCTTCCATGTTCCTTTTTCTGGGCTTGTGGGCTGATCTTGATGATCTCATTACATTTCTTTTTTAAAATTTTTATTTATTTATATATTCACACACACACACACACACACACACAGAGACACACACAGAGAGAGAGAGAGAGAGAGAGGCAGAGACATAGGCAGAGGGAGAAGCAGGCTCCATGCACCGGGAGCCCGACTTGGGATTCAATCCCAGGTCTCCAGGCCAAAGGCAGGCGCTAAACTGCTGCGCCACCCAGGGATCCCCCTCTCATTACATTTCTTTCATATCTCTATTAAAATATTTTTCTTTCTATAGAACCATAATTTCTCTTTTACATTTGTTTTACCAACTGTCATGATTGAATATTCATCTTTCCCACAAGCTGATATTGAAATCCTAACCTCCAATGTGAAGGTATCAGGAGGTGAGGCCTTTAAAGAGTAATTCAGTTTGGATGAAAGCCTAACTCTTGACTTCCATTCATTCTTTCATATATCTCTGCTTCATTCAAAAAACATTTATTATATGCCTGCTATGTTACAGATACTTCTCTAGGTCCTGGTATATAAAAATAGCTGAAGAACAATCTCTGCTTTTGGCAAGCTTATAGACTAATAGAGGAATTGGTCTAGAAATAAATAAGTGCAATACAATGTTCTTCTATGAGAAAAATTTATATGGCATTGCAAAGTAGGAAATGTGTTGAATTTGCATTTGTTGAGTAAAAAAATGAATCAACATTTGCCAAATATTTGGCCTTCATTATCAGATTATTTTTATAGCAAAAAATATGTATCTTTTTATCTTAATTTTATACATGACAATATATTGAGTAGGCTTTTATTAATTCTAACTTCTGCCCAAGTTAAGCTCTGTATTTCAGACATCTAACTCTCTTAACTCTTTGAAGTGAAATAAAAAATAATAATTTAACATTTTTTTGTCTTATTCTATTTCCTGTGGTTGTACTATCTTTTCCACAGCCCTCACTTTACTTGAAAAAGAAACCATACCTTGGCAGAAGAAAGTTATAATGTGACAAATGGGTTTAAGTTATTTTACTTGATTCCAATTTATAGAATTATTGAGATTCAAAATGTCTTTGAACTGGATAATTATTAGTGTTTTTCTATTACGAGATTGTATGATGCTAAGATAACACAAAGAAAACTTCTTGACTAGCTTGATAGCAGTAGGAACTAGTCCACAGATTTTCTATCAGTATTTTTCTATTACTTGGTTCTTATAATTACTTTGTCCCCTTGCTATTAGTTTCTTTCCAGGTAAGATAAAGGCTGCCTGTTCAACATGATTCTATCAAAAGTTTACATATTATGTTTTCCCTGATGACCTTACAGCTATAGAAGCGTGTGGACCCCCGTATGGTTAATGTTGTTGCCAGTGTAGTGTAATTGCTCTCTGAGCCAGGGTGTGGTCCTTTCCTTTGGGTATTTCTCAAAGGTTAACAGCATTGATTACTACCTGGATCCACAGGAGTGTTATCTTTGTTGGTGATTGCACAGGTGTGTAGGAGCCTGCTTTTGGATAAGAGAGGTTGAGGAACAGGGTCCGAGGCTTGTTTGACACTGCAGGGAATGAGACTGAAACTCTATTGGGCTTTGCTCCTGATGGGAATAATGGTTCCTAATTGTTCGTAGCCAGTGGGACAATGTAATATCATTATTATCATGAGCCTAAGAGTCTGGCTCTTGTTAACTCTCTGGTTCAGGCTGAGCAGTTCTGAGGTTGTTCCTCTCTATCTCCTGTGGTACAGAGCAACAAAACTCTACAGATTTGGGATCTTTATTAAATCACCTAAGTTAGAATGAGGGTTAGTTACAAACCACTGGGACCATCAGTCATTTAGTTTTTTTTTTTTTTTTTACCATGTCTAACCATCATTTTATATTTGCTTCCAATAGCTGGCCTTATAAATCTTAATTAAAGTCTTTCTCAGCCACTGAATTTAAGCTGTCACCTGTTATAGCTTCGTTGAAATGTCTGTGTCCATTAAAATCTTATCAAAATGCAGCATCTATTACCTTTACAGTTCATGTTGCATTTATCTCTACAAGCGTTGCTAATGGGGGGAGGGTGCATATCTGCTGGCAGTGTAACATTTCCTGACAGGTGGCGATAAGCAGCAATGGCTGGCTTTTCTCTCTCCATAGCCTTAGTTGTATCTTTAAATTCCTGGAACTGTAGTTTGCTAGATACAGGATGTCTAGAAAACTTTAAACAAAAGTCAACCTTTGATTCTCATTCCAAGCCATAAAGGGGTAAAATATTCATGGTATCTTTCTGAGATCGTTCACATTTTAAGCAGCAGCCTAAAGTAGTAGAACTTTAGTTTGTTGGCATGATCCAACTAAGTATTTGCAAATTCAAGAAAAAATGCATACCTAAATTCATGAACAAAGGAATGTGTGTTGCTTCTAAATTGCGCTTCTGATATTTCTGTGTAGAAGCGGATGTAACTTAAATCCAATATGTCTGCCTTGGCATTATTGAATGGTGTTTTAAGCATTTGCTTTCTATAACTAGATTGACTAGGAAATGAACTTGAGAAGGTGAGAATTTTAGATGGAGATCTAAAAGTATGACTAAGTGAGAGATTTAAAAGTCGAGAGCTGAAAATTATGTAAAATCGACCTTCAGAGTACTGCAGCATCAAATATTATCACTGCAGTGACACCAGTCAAAAATATTGTAGAGTTCTTTAGTCACAGGAAATAAAAGAATCAAATAGGGTATTCAGATATAGATCAGTGACACATTCTAGCACTAAACAATTTAGATACTATTAAAGTTTCACCCTTGTTGCCAGGCAGTTCACAATAAGGGTTAAAACACCTACCAGTTGTGATAGTCTGTCTTGATAACCTTATTAATCCTTCAGAGGCATGAGAGGAAATAGCTAACAATGGAGAACAAGTTATAACTGATGCAGTGTGTTTCATCCAGTTGTAATCTCTTCTCAATTATTCAAGGAGATTGTTCAACCAAAACCTCTCAGATCTCTTGGTATCATTCATCTCTAAGAGTGTTGGCAGTATTTCTGCTGATTCTAAGGCGGCAGCTGGTCAATACCAATTTCTCCTCTCATTTTCTGTCAATTATAATCAGAAGCTCTTCCAGGGCAGGACTTTCTTTGGGTGCTTGCTTCACTTATATCCCTAGTACCTGGCATAGGGCTCTACACAGGGTTCTTTGTAGAGGAATTTATAAATACAGGTGATTATGTTGATGGAGATATTTCCGAGGACACATCAGTGAGCAGGAAGACATTTTTTTTTTCATTCTTTGGAGAGACTACAATACTAAGGTGTAAATGCATTATTTAATCTGCCTCTTAGCAATGTTTTTTAACAGAAAGAAAGCTACCATATTTCTCTGTCATCATGTTATTTATGCATGTAGAAAATACCTGTTATATTTTTATCTTAAATTTCAGAGAAATTACTAAATTTTAAGAGATGTTTTACTGTTTTTAAGACACTTTTTAGGGGGGTCTTTACATGCTGCTAGTAGAGATGTTTGTAGAAACAGTAAATACATAAAATGTGTTATACAATTTTTATGTAGTGGAGAAATTTAAAAATAGTTACTGCATAAAAAACACTGCTACCAACATGCCTGAGCGGCTCAGCGGTTAAGCGTCTGCCTTCAGCTCAGGGCGTGATTCTGGAGTCCCAGGATTGAGTCCCATATCGGGCTCCCTGCAAGGATCCTGCTTCTCCCTCTGCCTAGGTCTCTGCCTCTCTCTCTCTCTCTGTGTGTCTCATGAAAAAATAAAATCTTTTAAAAAATCCACCTGGTTAATTTATTCATTTCATTTGGCAAGCATTTATATAGCTCTAGATGTAGCAGGAAATAAAAGTGTTCCTTGTCCTCATGGAATTAGTATGCTAGTGGGGAGGAAACATATGATAACCAAAACAAATAAAGCTTGCAGAATATAAATTATGGTAATCTCTGGGGGAAAATATAAAGCAAGTTAAGGGTGATAGGGAGCTTCAGGTAAAGGTGCTGTAATTTTAAATAGGATGTCAAAGAAGCCTTTATTGAGAAGGTGGCTTTGATTCAAGACCTGAAGAAGGTGAGGAAGCTCACCATTCAGCTCTCTGAGGACGAGCATCCTGGCAATAGAACAGAAAGTGCTAAGAGGTAGGAGCTGTTTGACACCCAGTGCACAGGCCAGTCTGGCCGTAGCTGGGCAGAAAGGGGAAGAGCAGATGAAGATGAGGTCGTAGAGGTCAGGAGGATGATGGTATAATGCCATGCTGGCCATTTCAAGACATTTTCTCTTATTTCAAGTGAGGCAAGAAGCCACTGGGGGGTTTTGAACATAGGATAGATAGACTGAAAATACAGTAAGATTTAATAATTTAGAGTAACTGACTATAGTAGCTTATTAAAGAAATCAACAGAATTATTAAAGAAAGGAGGAAGATTTTTTTTTTAAGATTTTATTTATTCATGAGAGACACAGAGACAGAGGCAGAGACATAGGCAGAGGGAGAACAGGCTCCATGTGTGGAGCCTGATGTGGAACTTGATCCAGGACCCTGGGATCATGACCTGAGCCAAAGTCAGATGCTCACCAATGAGCCAACCAGCCAGGGAGGAAGATTTTCAATCAGATTTTTCATTGGAATTCCTTGGAATGAAATTTCCTCTGATATTAGTATCAAATATATTATATATAATTTTTTTATATTTTACACAAAACTTAGATGTAATAAAATTTTAAAGGATCGCCATATTCAGATACTCTTGTAATCTTGTAATCTTGTTCCTTTATTTTAACAGGCATGATGGGAATAAAAATATGGAGGGTCCTGAATGATGTGAGGCAGACTGTACCTCTAAAGCAGGTGACCCTCACAGTCTCCAGTGGAAGTGCATTGTCTCTCTGGGGTGGCTGCATAAATACCAGCACCAATAAGCTCCCTTTAGAAAGGAGCTTGACTTGATAAAAGCAACTAAAAAGTGTGGACAGTAGTCAAACCAGAAGTTTTCCCTTTTAGAGGAAAGAACTATACAATCTTAGGAAACTATTCTATTTACATATCTGTGACAATTGAGTGAATTACTTGACTTCCTGAACTACAGTTTTTTCCTCTGAAATGGAAATAAAAATTTTTACATTATATTATGAAAATTCCATTAACACATTAACTGGAGCTCCCTTCACAGTGCTGGTATTGTTAAGTATACAATAGATTTCAGTTTATTTCCTTGTCATCCTGACCAACTTATTATTTTTTTAAATCTTGTGATGGGATTATTATTATCCTTTTTTTTCCTTCCAGCTTAATTGAGATATAATTGACCTATAACATTGTGTAAATTTAAGGTGTGCAATGCAGTGATTTTATACATGTATATGTTGCAAAATGATTATCACTGTAAGATTAGTTAATACATCCATCCTCCTCAGTTGTGTGTGTGTGTGTGTGTGTGCATGTAGTAAGAACTTTCAAAATCTACTCTTTGGCAGCTTTCAAATATACAACACGGTATTATTAACTATAGTCCCCATGCTATATATTGCATGCCCAGAACTTTTTCATCTCATAACTGAAAGTTTATACCCTTTGACCATCTTCACCCATTTCCCCCATGCTGCACCCCCACCCCTGGCAATCACCTATCTGTTCTCTGTTTCTAGGAGTTTGATTTTTAAAGATTTCACACATAAGTAATAGCACACAGTATTTGTCTTTCTCTGATTTATTTCATTTATCATAATGCCCTCAGGGTCTATCCATGTTGTTGGATTGGCAGGATTTCCTTGTTTTATATGGCCCATAATACTCTTTGTATTTATATGTATATATGTATAGGTACACACAAAAGTACATGTGACATATTTATATATATATTTCGTTGTGTATGTGTGTATATGTATACACACATATACACACAGTCATCACACTGTACATTATATCTCCTGTATGTATTTATCTAACTGAAAGTTTGTACCTTTTGACCATCTTTCTCTGACTTTCCCTTCCTCACCACCTGTCTCTGGCAACCACAAGTCTGATCTCTTTTTCTAAGCATTTTTTTCTCCTTTTAGATTCCATGTATAAGTGAGATCATACAGTATTTGTCTTTTTCTGTCTGACTTATTTCACTTAGCATAATGCCTTCAGATTCCATTTATGTTGTTGCCAGGATTTTCTCATTTTTAATGATTGAATAATATTCCATACATACCATAACTTCTTTATTCATTCATCTATTCATGGACACCTAGGTTGCTTTCATGTCTTGACTATTACAAAATAATGTTGCTCTGAACGTGAAGGTGTAGATATCTTTTTGAGTTAGTGTTTCTGTTACCTTTAAATATATCCCTAGGAGTTGAATTTGTTGGCTCATATGGTAGTTCTATTTTTAGTTTTTTGAAGGACTTCATACTGTTTTCCATAGTTATACCCATTTGCTTTCCTACCAACAGTGTAGAGTTCCCTTTTTTTCATATCCTCACCAATATGTGTTATCTCTTCTTTTTGATGATGCTATTCTAATTGGTATAAAGCAATATCTCATTGTGGTTTTTATTTGCTTTTCCCACATGGTTAGTGATATTGTGCATCTTTCTATGTACCTCTTGACCATTGGAATATCTTCTTTGGAAAAATATCTATTCAGATCCTTTGCCAATTTTTAAATTGGATTATTTGTTTATTTGCTATTGAGTTATATAAGTCCCTTATATATTTTGGATACTAACCATTTATCAGGTATGTGGTTTGCAAATATTTTCTCCTATTTCATTCTTCTTGGCCACCTTGACTCTTCTCTTTTTATATGCTACTTGGGTATCATGGCATTTATGTCTGGAAGGAAGCATAAAGGTCTTCGGCAACAATCCATCTAAAGCTTAGCTGCCAACTAAACATAAATTATAGATTTGTCAGTTTTGAACAACACTAGAGATTGAGAACTTGTGTACTTCCATGATATTATACATCTCACTTTGGGAAAATCGAATAGCATATTGAGCATTATTAACTTTGCATTTATTACGTCAAAGTCAATCTTCTAGGGCCAGAGGAAAAAAATCTAGTATCTTAGATGTTACAGCCTTACAAATTTGTTTGTATATTTTTTTATTGGAGTTCAATTTGCCAACACATAGCATAACACCCAGTGCTCATCCCGTCAAGCAGCCTTGCAAATTTTGAAGCCATCTGAGATATTTGCAGAATTTTCTCTTTTGACAAACATCTTTTGCTTCCTTCAGCTAATCTTTGTATAACATGGCTTTGATTCTTCTCATCTTTTTGATGACTCCCTTTGAATATATTCCAGTTTACCACTCTTCTTGAAGTGTGTGGCCTGTATGTGGTTTGATATAGAGGTGATAGAATGGAATTATTATTTCTCTTGATCTGGACAAAATATTCTATTAATGCAGCCAAGAACTGCATTAGCTCTTTTGGCACCCACTACTCAGTGTTGATTTATATCAAGCTCCCTGTCAATTAATCCTACTGGGACTTTTTTTAAAAAAAATGTATACTCTTGCTAAGCTATGCCTCTGACATCCATATAAGTTTAGTTGCTGTTTAGAATAAAACAAAGTATTCTACATTTTTTTCTAATTCAATTTCATCTTGTAGGTCCATTATTCCACTTTTTGGAATCTCTTTTGGATCCCGATTCTATCATCTTTCAGGAATTAATAGTTTCAGAACTGAGCTCAAATACTCTAGTAATGTTCTTTTAAGAACCATTCTTTCGGGACACCTGGGTGGCTCAGTGGTTGAGTGTCTGCCTTTGGCTCAGGGCGTGATCCCAGGGTCCTGGGATCCAGTCCCAAGTCAGGCTCCCTGCAGGGAGCCTGCTTCTTCCTCTGCCTATGTCTCTCTTTTTGTGTCTCTCATGAATAAATAAATAAAATATTAAAAAAAAACCTGTTCTTTCAAAAACTGCCTTCTGAAACTATGAAGGAGTTTTAAAAGATGGTTCATTATAGAGATTAAAAGAATGGATCTGGGTGGCCTGATTTCAAGCCCTACTCTGCCACTTTGCAGCTGAATTCACTGCATTAACTTTCCATCTCAATACACTTAGTTAACAATTTGAGCGATGTAACACAGCATCCTAGGCACATAGGACAGATTAGTAAATGTAACAGACAAACACATTTATTTTTCAGGAGCTTATAGTTTAGCAGGAGAAAAACCTTGGAAAAGTAATATATATACTCTCTAAACCTAAATTTTCTTAACTAAAAGATGGAGATAAATATACTTCTTCATAAAATGGTATATTCATCAGGGTTGTCCAGAAAAATAGCATAAGTAGGATATATGTATACACTTAAAAGTTTCGTGATTTAGTATGATTAATTGGCTCAGTGATTATGGAGGTTAACAAGTCCCCAAATCCACAGTCAGCAAGTGAGGAACGCTGGAGAGCTGATAGTGTAGTTCCATTTGGAAGGCTAACAGGCTCGAAACCCAGGAAACACCAAAGTTCCAATTTGAGTCCAAAGTAAGAGAAAAACTAATGTGCCAATTTGAAGGCTGTCGGGCAAGAGGAATTCTCTCTTACTTAGCACTGTGTCTTTTTGTTCTATTTAAGCCTTTGATTGGGTGGGGCCCTCCCACGTGATAGAGAGCAATCTGCTTTACTGTCAATTTAAATGTTTTTACTGTCAATTTAAATGTTAATATTATCCCAACATTTCCCCACAGATACATGTAGAATAATGTCTGACTAATATCTGGATACCTTGTCCAGTCGATATAAAATTAGCTATTATAGATGGTGATGAGGATTATAGCAGTTACTGTACATAAAGGGTTTAGCCGAGTAAGCACTTACGAAGTGATGGTTATTATTTGCATGAAGTACTTTTTTCAAACCACCTCTTCTGTCTTAAGAATGGAATCATTGCTCTCTAATGCTCACACAGTAATTTTGACACTCTACTGGAATGAGATTCATTTGCAATTTGGTCTTAGGAAAGAATCAAGTTCACATAGTATATGGTTGGCTAATAATTACTTCTTTGCTGGTGCCTTTGTCAAGGCTCTGTGATAGCTTACTCTCTGCCTCACATATTTGAGGCAAGGGAATCAGCGACAGACATCTTGCTGCCATCTGGACAAGCCTACAGTGATGAAATAGTTATGAAGGTGTCTGATTCTTTCAATATTTTTTAGCAGGGCTTTCTTTTTAGAGAAAATATTATGAGATTGGATAGGTTTAAAGAAAGAAAGACTAAAAGGTAGGTTTTTCTTTTTCTTTTTCTTTTTTTTTTTCCTCTTTTCTGCACTCACTGCATTAGTTCACTTTACTTACAGCTCACTCAATAATTATCATTTCAGGGTAAGACTGGCTCATAATACTGCCAAATAATTCATACATGTAAAAATGGCAGTTGTCTCATTTACTTGTTACGCCAACACTTGTCAACCTCAGCAACAGCTTTCAGCTCTGTTAAATGTTGTTTAAATGTGAGGGATTTAAAATGAAATTGAAGCACCCTGCCTTTGATAATAAATCAAGTATGAATTTAATACTCTACTCAAAGGCAGCATGGTTAGTAAGGCTGGAAAGTAAAAATGACAGATTTTATGGTTTGTGGTGAGGATTCAATTGGGATTCTGATTATCTTTTAAAGGTTGAAATCTAATGATTTTTAAGAATTACATGTGAGAAATACATTTTGAAGTAAATTATATTGAACTACATTAATAAATGATGAAAATACTTCAAAGGAAAATTACTTTGTCGAAGGAAAATAAGCATTATCAAATCATAAACTTTATATTTTGTTTTACTTTTCATTATGGAGTTTCAGCCATACAAAGGTAGAAATAAAAATATTTCTGACACCTATATTAAAATATATTAGTATTTTGCAATATTTGCCTCACCTACTTTTTAAACTTCAATTTTAAATTTGCTCTGCATTTTTAAGGCATCATTTTATTTAGACATTAAAAATTTTTACCTTTTTCTAATGGATAGCTGTAAGTATAGGTCATTTAAAGGCAAAAAATATTTTAACTTCTTTTTTTTTTCTGGAACGAAGTAAAGGCTTATTACCAAAGTTAAGCAATGTATGGAAATTAGTTGCCCTAACCATAATCTTTAATGATTTGTGAGGAACTTGATTTGCTTGTTTTCTCTAATCACTTACCCATAAATGAAAATTCTTCCCAAATAGGTGAGTATGAGAATCTCAGTAAGGAGAAGCAAGGTATACTGTTATTCAAAGAAAGCATTTGGCAAAGATACTCCCAGAGACTTCTGTGTATACAGGGAAGTAAGGGCTGACTAGATGACAGAGTGGATTTATGGGCTCTGGTGAAGGGCAACATGGCAGTGTTAGGGCCATGTGGATGAGGTATGAATTCTGGGTCTGATTCTTAAGCAGTGATTTGCCTTTGGGCAAATTACAGTTTTGCTAAGCCACGGGTATCTCCACATCTGTAATGTTGAATGTTATAATGTTTACCTCATAGAATTGTGTTTTCTTTTTTCCTCATAGAATTGTTTTGAGGATTAGCTACAATAGGTAAAAATTTGTTGTAAGTACTTAGGAATGGCAGCTAGTTGATGTTGTTTTTTGAAATAATATAACAGGAAGCATATTCATGAAGTTTGTAGACATAGGGAGGAGTTATAAAAATCTCTCTTGCCCATTTACTGCTCTATGTCCCTGAGCACATCCCTCAATCTCAACAGTACTCCTAGTGTCCTTGGCTCCTAAATGGGTCTAATACTACCTACTCCTTCAGCATTGTTTTGGGGAGCTAGTTTCAATGTTTCAGTATATCGTGACTCCTAATAACTTAATTGAAAATCTATTCCTAGTCATGTAGTTTAATTGACCAGTTTCAATCGCTCAAGTTATTTTTGCAGTTTAATGATATAGGGCTTAGTTGTTGTGATATTTTTGCCAGTATTTTGATAGATATAACAGACAGGTGTATAAAGCTTGAAAATAGCTAAGTTTAGACCAGAAAGTTCTCAGTAGGCTAGGATTATAGGTTAAAACCAACAAAATAAAATTTATAGAGAAAAACTGATCAGTGTAATAGTTTTAGTTGATTCTCATTTTCTATAATTTTTTTTTATTTTTTAAGTAGGCACTATGTCCAAGGTGGTCTTGAACTCAAGATCCTGAGATCAAGAGTGGCATGCTTTACTGACTGAGCCAGCTAGATGTCCTATGACTCTCATTTTCTTATGAGCCAACCATGTGATAGGCTATTAAAAAAATACTTTATTTTACGCTAATCAATTCAGGTGTAAACTATGAATTAAGGAACATAAAGGTTGCTCTGTATTCAAATTTGTTAGACCAATGTGGAATTTTGTGTTTTTACCAGGATTCCACATTTTAGCAAGGACATAAAAAGGCTAGGCAAAGTTTCTCAACTTTGGCACTATTGACATTTTGGATAATTCTTCATTGAGGGGGCAGCTATCCTCTGCATTGCAAATGTTTAGCAACCTGTCTGGTTCCTACCTGCTAGATGCCAATAAAATCTCCAGCATCCCCAGCATGACAACAAAAAAATATCTGTAGACATTGCCAAATGTCCCCAGGGGTGCAAAATCACCCCTGGTTGAGAACCACTGTGCTGGAGGATATTGAAAGGAAAGTCCTAAGGAAAGTGAAGGGCTGAGAAGGTATAATTATGAAGAAAGGCATTCTAAGGACTCCATTAATTCTATAATTCTATTTTGCTTTATATTTTTCTCTTTTTTAAAATCCGTCTTTCCATTAAACTGAATTGTTGGCAGTCAGGGATTATGTTATATTTTAAACTTTTTTTGAAGAGTAGCTCCTGGTATATTCCAGATTCTCAATGTTTTATAAAGTAAAGTGAGCTAAACTAGAAAAAAAGTGACTTGATATGGACAGTTACTGAAGAGACATTTTTAGATACTTGAAGAGCTGCCAAAAGGAAGATGATATTAGATTATTCCATGGAAGAGAGAAGGGGTGCTTCTTCAGAGGGCAGAGCTAATAGCAATGAGTTATGGAGGCCTATATTTCACTTCATTTTAAGGTCAGACTTTTAAACATTATCTTACTTATTTAGCACCAGTAATTTTAAAAAAGATTTTATTTATTTATTTTTGAGAGAAAGAGAAAGCACGAACAGGAGGATGGGCAGAGAGAGAAGGAGAAAAACACTTCCCACTCAGCAGGAAGCCTAATATAGGGCTCAATCCCAGGATTCTGGGATCATGGCCTGAACTGAATGAAGGCAGATGCTTAACCAGTTTAGCCACCTAGGTGCCCTAGCACCAATAATTTTTGAAATCCTCTTGTTTCACATTGAAATGAAAGTATTGTATAATAGAAATGTAGCTACAATATTATTAGGATTCTAGGATATGTTATATAAATTTGTGAGCTACATAAAAATACTGATGAAATATAAATTTATGGTTTCTCTAAAGTTGTCTAAATTTATACTAGCAACTATTAAATAACTAAAAATAAAGCATGTGGATAGAGACAGAAGAAAAATAAAACTAAGGGAAAGGAAAAAATAATATTTCCTTTTTATATATATTTGGTAACTTTTGGTGTAGTGAAAATAATAGGAAACATCTACTGAATGTTTATTGTATTACCATCATTATGCTGTGCTTTAAAAATGCATTTTCATTTTATAAACTTCATTAGAGTTTATAAAGTGTGTATTTCCTTCAAAGTTGTCACTTTGGAGGTCACATCTTTTAATTCCAATAATTAATTTATTGAACAGTATGAGAACAAATCTGGTCAGTATGAGAACAAATCCCAAAACACTTTGAATTTCCCAAAACATTGTCAAAAATAGCATACAAATTCAGATTATAAGATTATTCTCAAATCATATTTGATATTGACTTTAGGTCTTCCTTAGTAAATAATAACCTCAAGACTAAAGAACCTTGATATGTAGGGAAGGGGCTTTTTTTTTTTTTTTTTTTTTTTAGTATAGTTGACATGCAATGTTACATTAGTCTCTGGTGTACAGAGTAATGATTCACCTTCTCTATACATTATGCTATGCTCACCACAAGTGTAGCTACCATCTGTTACTGGACAACACTATTACAATATCATTGACTGTATTCCCTTTGCTGTGCCTTTTATTCCCACGATTTATTTATTCCATAACTGGAAACCCATGTCTCCCACTTTCCTTTATCCATTTTGCCCATCCCGGTACCCACATCCTTCTGGCAACCATATTTGTTCTCTGTATTTGTAAGTCTAATTCTGTTTTTTGTTTTTTAGATTCCATATACGAGTAAAATCATATGATATTTTTGCTTCTCTGACTTATTTCACTTAGCATAATATCCTTTAGTACTATCCATGTAGTCATAAATGGCACAATCTCCTGCCTTTTATGGCTGCCTAATATTCCTGTGTGTGTGTGTGTGTGTGTGTGTGTACTGCATCTTTCTTATCAATTCATCTGTCACTGGATACTCAGGTTACTTCCATATTTTGTCTGTTGTAAATAATGTTGCAGTAAATATAGGAGTGTATATATCTTTTCAAGTTAGTGTTTTTGTTTTCTTTGGGTAGATACCCATTGTTGGAATTATTTGATCATATGAGACTTTCATTTTTAATTTTTTGGGGAATCTCCTTATGATTTTCCATAGTGGCTACACCAATTTACATTCTCACCAATAGTATACAAGAGTTCCTTTTCTCTATGTCCTTACCAACACTTGCTATTTCTTGTCTTTCTGATTTTAGCCATTTTAAGACCTAATACATTTTGTTTAAGATGGTATCTCATGGTATTGATCTGTATTTGGGACTTTGCATATGAAAAAGTTAGCTCTATCAGTGTTGAGACACATATCCTGGAGCAAATACTACAGAGATTATTTTATTTGGAGAAAAGTAGCCTGAGAAGAAGGACTTAGTATATTCAGGTTAGAAAGCCATATAGTAATAAGTGCAATTTCCCATTTAATTAAGGAAAGGGCAAGAGGATTAGACTCAAGTAGGAGGGTTTGGGTAACAAATTATGAAGGGCATCTTGTCTGTAAAGGCTATGAAAGGCTAGAATCCATTACTGGGGGATTTCAGGGATTTCAGTGTGAATAAGTTACTTTTCCTCAGTTTGAAAATCTGATGGCATTTATTTCAAATCATAGTCTACAAAGGAAGTTATCTTTGAATGAGAAACATGCATTCATGCCATATCCTTTCCAGAAAGAATTTAAAAAAAATTTTTAAATTTCAAAAAAAATTTAAATTAAAAAAAAATTTTTTTTAAATTGAGGGATTCATTTGAAATTAATTTCATGAATAAATGAAGTAAAAATTCAATTCTAAAATATGTATTAATATAAGGAGCATGGGGCTAATTATCTTGGGAAATCAGAGAAGGCCTAAGAGATTCATGTCAGTATTTATGGATTTATTTTTGGGACTTAGGTATATGCCTTTACTCTCCATCTTTTAAACAGAGGTACCAGATTTAGTGAACAAATACAGGATGTCCAGTTAAATATGAATTTCATATAAACAATAAATCATTTTTAATATTAATATGTCTCAAGGATTGTATATGTATGATAAAGATTATGTGTTCTTTAAATTCAAAGTTAAATTTAACTGAACATCCTATATTTTATCTGGAAATCCTATGTAAGAGAAACATAGATCAATTAATCCTGAAGCTAGTGAATCTTAAGTTTTCAGGGTCCCTTACTTACAGAAACATTTTTATCTAATGTTATAATTGTATAGTTTTTTTCTTCTCCCCAATTATATCAATCTTAAGCTCCTCAAAGCCTGAATTTGCTCCTGCAGGGGAGTAATATGAGGAGACAATAGACAAGGTGAAGGAAGAAGTAAATTTAGCAGACTCAAGAAGATTGTTGATGCCCTTGTCACATTTGGAAATTATTTTCCAGGAGATAATTAAATAATCACTGGGCCTTGAGGCACCTTTTAGTTGAAACTTCACTGTTTATATAGGCAAGAGATAGAGGAGTAAGTTTTACATTGTGTTGATATAGCCTTAGAGTGCATCATCTAAATGCTCTGAGAAATTCAGTAAAACTTCTTTTTTCCATGGAAGACTTCTTTTTTCCACGGTCAGCAAGTGAGGAATCAACAGTTTATTTTCTCCTCACAAAAATAATCAGGTTTTCAGATATTGTAGATTAATGCCTAAAGGAAGTTTAAAAAATGGGAAAAGCAAAAGCAAATGATCTCTAGAGGAGTAGATCTGGCTTGGTGCCAAGATCCATTTATAGAAAAGGTAAAACTAAATAATGTCTCACTTCTTTATGTAATGTGTTACTCTGTATAATAAATCCAAGAATTAATGACTAAACTGTAGTACATTCAATAGAGACCTTGAGGGTAATAATCTGCTTTTTAATGACTCCAGACAGTAGCTGGTGTTCACATTCCGCAGTTTTAGGGCATTGAAATGCTATTGACTTGGGTTTTGGAATCCGATCTTTTGTGACCGCAGAAAGTATTGGTCCTATACTATGCATAATAGGACACTAGGTAATTGATCCTAAGTTTTCACTCCTTTGTCTTATGCCATTGTTATGCCTTCCACTAGTATATGTGAAATATATAACATGGCCCCACTGAGTGGGTTTGACTGTGTGACTACTTGGGCCACTGGAATGTCAGTGGGCATGAAGCAACAGAGGTGGCTTCACGTGTGTTTGTGTGTTGGCTTGCCTTGTACTACTGTGATCCACTAGGAAAGAGATGTGCACCTGCAAGCTCCTGGTCATAGGAGAATGTTAAAAACACACAAAGGAGCTAAATCAGTGGTTATGGTTATAAGCCATTGAGATTTGAGATTATTTTTATCCAGCATTTAGAGCTACATTCCAGCATTCTGTAGCCAGCCAATACTTACAGGGCCCATTTTGTTCTATCTTGTGAACCATATAGGTTTCTTTTAGATTTAATAATTCCTTATCCCATGCTTCTGGAATACAGTTTCCTCATTTACTTTCCCTCTATAATCTGCATTGATTTGGCATCGGTGCTATGATTCCCATGTTACTGGTGATGGATTTGAGGACCAAAGAAGTTAAATGACATGCTCAAATTACATATCAACTAAATGACTAGGCTAGGATTTTGACTTTGTTTCTTTACACCATATCATTAGTTACCTATTCTTTAATAGGAGCCTGGTCTTATTTAAGATTCTTATGGAACTTACCTAGAAGCAACTTGAAAGTATACAAGATGTTCTTGAGCACCTTTACACATAAAAATGCTAATTATAAAAGCTAGGTTTATTAAGTAAACCTGTTTTTCCCATGGGAAGCTCCAGAAAGGTGTGGAGAAAGATTATCCTGAGCTTTCTGTTCTCACTGGTTTTGCTTCTAGAAATTCTAGCCACATAGGCCTCAATTCACCTCTTAAATTATTGGAACTTGGCTTAAGATTTGATTAGTTTTCAAATAATTTTTGCAATTTGAGAGTAAAGAAAATTATTCAACAATTGACCCGATGAGTTATTTTGTTCCTGGGGTCTTCAATCTGCTCCATTTATTTGCTTCCAGGTACAATGCAAGAGTTTCATTCATTGTATTCTATAAGGTTTTATGCTTCTTTACTTCACAAATAGTATCTCTCCCTATGCAGGCTGCTGTAAGCATTATCTGTTAAAGCATACCTGCTAGGACCTTAAAATTGGAATACAGAGCCTGGAAGTAGGGGGTGCTTTATAGATAGCCTAGGACTTTGAAAATAGTTTTTACTTATGATTCAGTAGGCTTTGAATCTTGTGACCCTAATTTAATATTTATTGAGTTCCCACAGAGTGCTAAGCCTTCAGGATGCAGGGCAAATTCCATTTTTTGTATTAATTTTGATTTTACCTGATTTAATTTGTCTTATTTATATTTACTGAAGTACCGCAATATCGTTACAGATGTACTCACAGATCCATTTCACATGGATTGTGGTCCAGAAATGAAGAAGAAAAACTCACACACACTCATGTACACAAACTATGAATGTTCTGTAGGAACACTAATTTGCTCATTGATTCCATATAATCTGTGCCTCACCTTTTTTCTTGCAAAGTATAGAAACTGGCAATGCTTTGGTTTCCAATTTTATTCTTGAAGGTTAATATGAGAGTTGAGACTGCATAGCCTTCCTATTATTATGCTAATCAACAAAACTACTCTAGGCCCATTTTGAAAGTGAACCCTCTTTTACATTACAAAAAATAACCTTGATTTTCCCATTCAAATTTGTCACCTTAATGTGAATCATAACAACTTTTAATTCAAAGATAAATTATGAAAAAAAAAAACAAAGATAAATTATGAAGAGATTAATAAATAGCAGTTATTGTCTTCCTCAAATTCTTTCTCTTTATAGATAAGTTATAGACATTTACCATTGGCAGCTCTTCTGTAAAATTGTGTTGGGGGTCCCAGGTCTGCATTTAATGTCAGAGGAACAACAGGCAATATTCAAAGTCAGTAGAACTGAATGTCTCCAGTTCAACAATGTGGAACTGAAGATCATTAACAGATTGAAAAGTTACAAAATAAAGTTTCTAAAGATATTTTGGAACACTGAGCATTCTGCATAATAATCCATAATAGGACTAGTGGTCAGTGTTCCATAAAATATTTGCTTTAAAATTAACTGTTGGTACTTTATTTTTAGAACTTGATTCTTTGTTCATTGTGGTTTGGGACAGGCCAGATGTTAGTCCAATTTCTAGCTCTTTATCATTAAAGCTGTAGATGCAATAAAAAGATAACTCCTTAGTCTGAAAAACAAAATGAACTATTTAAAATGGTCTTATGTACATAATACAATATAAAAAACCTAGAAGTATTGATAGGTTAGAGATAAAAGTTAAAGTTCCAACTCTTTTTTTCAGCATCTCAATGCATCATCTTGAAAATCCCTAAGGCGATTGAACCCCATTTTACAGGCCACTGCTTCTGATCCACTAGCTCAACTTTGTAGTAGTTTAGATGATCTGGAGAGATCCCACATTTGTTATTATATGGCTGAGCTCAGGTTCATAATTACTCTTTTTGTTTGTTTCTAAAAGGTGGCTGTTGTAAAAACTTTAATATATGTAACACCTAAATGTAAAAAGAAAAAAAAGAAAAGTATATGCCTCTATTTCCACCCAGGTGACTGGAGAAGCAGAGGAAGTCAGTTTCCATACAGAGAAAGAGAGAGAATTCAGCAGAAAAAAAAGTGGAATGGAGTGAAGAGACAGGGAGCCAGCCTAGTAAGTTCCTGGTTCTAGTTATTCTGAGGTCCAGATGTGTTCTGTTTTTAGGTTTATAATAAAGTCCTGTACCATTATATCAAATTTTTGAGTTTAATCTAGTTTTTTTTTCACACTACAATAGTTAATTTTATTTGTTCAAGGCTCATATTGCAAGCATTAAACCAAACATGGGCTTTGATTCTGTGAGCCCAGATTCACATATTTAGGAAGATAAAAGCAAACTGTCATCCATGTATATGGATGAAAAACTAAAGGCTCACAGTTAATCACATCTTGGTTTTAAATTTCTACAGTCTAGAAGCCAGAAGTCACAGATCTTTTAGGTCTTTCTGGATATCCCACAAGGTATCTGCACTTTTCTTGAGCTGGGCAACCTCATCATCCTTCAGCTTCTGATTGATCACACTGATTAAGCCCCGAGCATTCAGGATACACGGAAGACTCAGGAAGACTTCGTTCTCAATACCATACATACCCTTCACCATTGTTGATACTGGATGAATCCTGGAGAGATTTTTCAACATGGATTCAATGAGATCAGCCACACTTAATCCAATAGCCCAGTTGGTATATCCTTTTAGCTTGATGACTTCATAGGCACTTTCAACCACCATCTTATGCACTTCCTTCCAATTTTCACTGTTGTTATCTGTTCCCATTTCTGGATTCAGTTCCTGAAGAGAAACACCTGCCACATTCACTCTGCTCCACACAGCCACACTTGAGTCGCTATGTTCTCCCAAAATCCATCCATGGCAGCTGCTGGGATGAATGCTAAATTTTTCAGCCATAAAATAGCGAAATCTAGCAGAATCCAGATTACACCCACTTCCAATCACACGGTGCTTGGGTAGTCCACTTAGTTTCCAGGTAACATATGTAAGAATATCCATTGGGTTGGAAACCACAATTATGATACAATCAGGACTGTACTTGACTATCTGAGGAATAATGAATTTGAAGACATTAACATTCCTTTGCACCAGATTGAGGTGGCTCTCTCCCTCCTGCTGGTGGACTCCTGCAGTCACAGAGTAATCTTTATTTGCCACAATTTTAGGTGTCTGTAGAAATAAGCTCCCATGCTGTAGATCCATCATTTCTCCTTTGAGTTTATCTTCTAAAACATCCACAAGGGCAAGTTCATCAGCCAGAGACTTTCCCAGAATGCTGATGGCACATGCCATACCAACTTGTCCAACACCCACTACAGTGATCTTATTGTTTGGGATCACAGCCTCTTCTTCTGCAACTGGTGCAATCAGTTTTTCCTTAAGAGTTGCCATTGTGCCCCGAGACTAGTGGCTGTAAGAGTCGCGTGAATGAGACCAGAATGAGACCAGGTTAGCTGCGTGTGTCTCCTCTGGCGCAGGATCCGCAAGGAGCTAATCTAGTTTTTTTTTTTTTTTTAAGATTTTATTTATTTATTCATGAGAGACACAGAGAGAGAGAGAGAGAGAGAGAGAGAGAGAGAGAGAGAGGCAGAGACACAGGCCAAGGGAGAAGCAGGCTCCATGCAGGGAGCCTGATGTGGGACTAGATCCCGGGTCTCCAGGATCTCTGGGCTGAAGGTGGCGCTAAACTGCTGAGCCACCCAGGCTGCCCAAGCTTAAGCTAGTTTGAATGGGCTTCTAGTACTTCTAACCAAAGAGCATGAGGGAGGACAATGGGCACTTTCTACAATTTATGGCCCTTTGGAGATTGTAGCAGGTCACTCACTCTGAGCCCTGACCTTGTAAAAAGAGGAAATTTAACAAGAGCAGAAATGACTCTGCTCTGGAAAGGTCACAGTTGATAATTTTAGTTTTTCAGTTCTGTAAGAAAAAAAAGAACTGGTTATACCTTCACATATGTAAGATTTTTTTTTTTTAATTTCTACTTCTAAAAGAGGAGATTCCGTTTAATAAAGAGGTTTTTTTGGAGGCAAAATCATTTGAACATAATATCAATTGGCATAAAGCCTGTCTGTTGAAACACCTTAAGAGATTCTTGCTAACTAAGCACTGATGGTAAATGGAAGTGGCTTCCTTAATAAAATACCTGGCTGACTTGCTTTTACATCTGGCAATGGCCATTTTGGGGACAGGACTCAGTAGGCCTAGTAGGAAGGCTCAGACAGATTTTTCTTAGTCCTAACTTTTTTTATTAGGTCCAGAAGTAAAATACAAATTTTACATAATCAGTATTTTAATTCTTAACCTTTATTCATTTCCAGCCAAAGGTTTCTTAAAGTTTCCCTTTCAAGGGAAAGGACAAGCAGAAACGGCAGTGGTCACAGAGGTTGGGCTTCCTCTGTTCCCACTCTGCCCATCACTGCAGGTGGCCAGTCCATAGTGGTCATTCTGGCCAAAGGCAGCTTCCAGAACTTTTCTATGCCCCACCTGCTGTTCTCTGCAATGAGATCAAATGAAATGTGATGATACCTTCACACCCTGAAGATTCAGGGCAGAAGTCACCTGACATCTTGTCTAGATGCCTTTGTCCCCCCTAATTTTCCCCAGCCCAGCACTAGCAGAACTTTAACCTTTCAGAGGAAAGTGATCAGCCACTGAAAAGTATTATTAGAGAGTAAGAGAAAGAGCAAAAACCAGGGTTTTAAAAGAGAAAGAAAAAAATTTCCAGAGGAAGCAATTTTTAACAGTTTCCCCAAAAAAGAGCTAAGTATTATTATTTATATGTTTTATAAGAATTAAAGGAGAAGATGAGGGGCATTTATTGATTTTTCATAATGGAGACTGAGCCCACCACTTGATTCAAGGTCTCTTCTAAATTGCCTTTGGAGTGCTCTCAGAAAAATGGTCACTAAAGATGATTTTGTGTCAGGGGCCACAAGTTTTGGCTTTCTGATTTTTTCCCTGAGTCTTCAAATCACACTGGAATGGAAATAACTGTATTAGTACAGTAGTTCTTCTGAGCTACTTTAGGAACCAATCTAAATGTTTTTTGTTTTTGTTGTGAGGATTCACTTTTTTAATTGTTTATTAAGTTCTTATGTAACAGGCACTTTTCTAGATGCCAGGGGGAAAGCAGTAAATAAAGATAGACAATATCTTTATTTGCAAAAAGCTTAAATTCTGGAAGGGACGAGCCGACAGGTATATAATAAAAGATAGACATAAAGTGTTTTCACAAACTTATAATTGACTAATGTGATTAGATGACTCCATGGTTAAATTAGGTTGGCATCCTGCTCTGAATGGGTAGCATAAATTGAGGGCTTAAAGAAGAGAAGGGACCAGCCCCACAAGGACCTGGGGTAAAAGCATTCAGGCAGAGGAAAAAGCTAATACAAGGCACTAGAGTAGAAATAACTGGTTGTGTTCAAGGAACAGTTAGAAGTCTGGAGCACAGTTGGTGAGAATGAAGTATGAAGCCAGATGAGTCATATACGTAGGCAGGGCCCGGATTGTGTTTCCTTCGTTATCTTTCTAGTGTTTGGTAGTGTCTACCAATCAGGGGAGGGAATTTAAATTTTATTCTGGTACAATGGGAATTGCCTGTAAGGTTGTAAATAGAGCAATAATATTTAACTTATGTTATTCTTTTTAAAAAATCACTGTAATTCTAGGTTGTACGGTAGAGAAGCAAACAAGTGAGCATATAAATCAGTTAAGAAAGAGGCTCTTCAATGTTTTACCAATAGGTAACGATGGCTTGAGTGATGATATTTGTAGGAACCAATGGAATATATATGAGTTCTGGGTATGCCTTTGAAGTTGAATTGATAGGATTTGTCAATGTATTACACAGTGTGTGTGTTTGTGTGCACACATATGTGAGAGCATACATACTTTGGGATGAAAAGTTAAGAGATGAACAAAGATAATTCATGAACTTTAAGCCTGAGCAATTTTGAGACTGGCGGCATCATTTACTAATATGAGGGAGAAACAGGCTTAGTGGAGGTAGGCAGGAAAAAAATCAAGATATTTGTTTGGGTCATGTCTATTACATATCCAACTAGAAGAAAAAAAATAAGTATGGGATTATAGGGGAGAAAAGTGTGGGATTCATGAGGATAGAGATAATATTCCAAACCATGAAACTAGAGAAGGTAACCTAGGGACAAAATATTTTTAAAAACTAAATTAAGAGTCTAAAAATAAGCACCGGGCACTCTGAAATTTAGAAGTCAAGTAGAAGTGACTTGAGAATTCCCAAAGGAGGCAGAGAAGTGAGTCAGAAAACCAGGAGACACCATCACAACATTCACAGAAAGGAAGTATATAAAAAGTATTTCCAAAACTTCAGAGGTCAAGGAAATATAAAGAGAAGTTAGTATTGTATGGAGCCAAGGTCATTTTGCAGACTTTGATGTCAAAAAGAAAAAAAAAAAAAAAACAAGTCCTCAGGGATGTTGGAGACAAAAGCCCTCCTTCTCTGTATTTTCATTTGTCTCCATAGATTATATAGTTAAAGCTGAGCTTACAAGGGGCACCTGGGTGGCTCAGTGGTTGAGCAACTGCCTTAAACTCAGGTCATGGTCCTGGGATCCAGTCCTACATTTGGCTCCCCAGAGGGAGCCTACTTTTCCCTCTGCCTCCCTCCTTCTCTGTCTGCCTCTCTCTCTGTGTCTCTCATGAATGAAATAAATAAAAACTTTTAAAAAAGAAAAATAGCTAAAAGTAATTAGCTGAGCATCCGTTTAAAGAATTTGGAGAAAAGAACAAGAAAACAAGTCTGAAGAAAGCAGAGGGAAAGAAGAGCAGAAATTAATCAAATGACAACTTGCACTAGAGGGAATTAATAAGGATAAAAAATGTTGTTCTTTGGAAAGGCTAAAGGAGTTGACAAACTTTCAGTGAAACCAAACCAGGAAAAATAGGAGCAAATTAGCAACACTAGAAATGAAAAAAATAATATTGTTATAGATACTGAAACACTAGAAAGATAACAAAGGAATTCAAAATACTTTTATGTCATAAAATTGAAAATTTAGATGAAATAAACTTATAGACAGTTAAAATAGAAGAGAATTTTCTTGTAGTTATTGAAGAAATTACATAAATTGAAAACTACTGCACAAGTAAAACTTTATAGATGGTAAAATAATGAAAATTGTCTCATTGAGTTTAGGAACAAGGCAAAGATACCTAATTTTACACTTTTACTGCTTTTAATTATAATTATGTTTAGTCTTATTTATTATAGTAATGAAAGAAACAACCATTATTAAAGGTTGGGATGGAAGAAATAAAACTTTCACTATTGCAGATTAAGTGATTGGTTTACAGAGAAATTCCAAAATAATTCAAATTTTGTTATTGTTTAAATGAATTATGACAAACAATAAGGGAATTTTGTAGGATTGTGGTATAAGGTCAGTAGTCACAAAACAACTGTATTTCTGAAAACCAGAAACAAACAGAAGCTACCATAGGGAATATTAAAATTTTACGAAAACAAAAGACAAGATACTGGCAACACTCTAGCCAGGCCAGGAATAGCAGATATAGAATAATGCACATGGAAATGGTGCTTTGAGCTAGTGAGGCTACTATTTGCAAAAGTAAGGAAGTTAGGTAGTACATCCTGCATTGAGCCTAGAGTCATTTAAATCTTGGGTGAATTTCTCTGAAAATGATGAGCTCATTTTTAATTTTCTTAAAATTATCCAGAGAAGGTTCCTGATTCTACAATAGTTCTCAATCTAAAGGTTGTTTTCTCCCACTTTCCTACTGATTATATCAAATTTATTAAAATGCTTTTATTGTAAGGTAAAGCACTCTATTTTATGTGCTAATAAGAGTCACATATGCTAATTAAGCAATGAGACAATGTTTTATTTTCAAAGTTAGAAGGGTGTTTACTCATTGAAAGACTTACTTGATCATGGACTGTAAAAAAAATCACTCTGTACATACCTAAAATTAAAAATTATAGTTAAAGAGAATGGGTAAGATTGCTATGACTTCTTTACATTTGGAGGCCAGCTCTTCTGTATCAGTTTTCAACTTAGCAAAATCCTCCATATTTTTGCACATATAGTTTATGCCATTAAGAGTATTGTAGCATTCCTTAAAAATGTGGAGATTTTCTTCCAAGTTACTAACTTACGACTTTTGAGGCTCATGTTTTTCTCTTTGACTAATTTATAGTTTTATTTTATCTTCACTGAATCATGCATTACTAGTTGTTAAACAGCTTCTGTTCAAAATCAGTATTAAATTTCTGACAAACTGATGTTTTCTATCTTATAGGTTTACAAGATTAATAGATATATCAGTCATACCAGTCCCTGCTTGTTTTGAAATGTCTTTCATTGATTTTGAGGAATTTTGCACTTTGTCATGCCTTTAGTTATATTGCTTGACATATGGAGCAACGGAATAGTATTCTTTTGGATGTATGATAATATATGTTACTATGACCAAGTTTGCATATGCATGCACAGACGATGACAACTTGTAATGGCTTTCACCTGTTCTACACAATGATAGATTTCACTGGTTTCAGAAGTGTTAAAATGTGAAAAACTGCATCTTTCAATTAATATAATATGCATTACTGCTGCTGTTCTGGATTCCTTTGCATAGAAAAAGTTCTACATGAAACAATGTATTTATTCCTTCATAATGACATTATTGCCTTATTTACCAAGCACAAATTGAGTAGTTTATGTTACAAAAATACATAGCAAAGTAGAATGTGCTAACTTTTCCAGGTTTCCTTATAGCTAAGATAGTTGCCATATGGTAGTTCTGTCCAATGAGATATAAGTGGATTTCTGCTAGGGTTTTCTGGGAAAGTTTTTGTAGTCCAAAGTGATTTATGAACATGGTTCTACACTTACCTCACTTATCTGGCTTTGAATGTGGCCATGTTGTCTGGAGTTGCAGTGGCATCTTGCAGTCAGTCATTGGTAGCACATATATGAATGAGAGCCAACATAAGATAGTGCAACAGAGCAATAACACACTGGATTAAGGGTAGTTTCAATGAATGGAGAAGTAATTCCAGCAACTGCCCATCTCTTAATTTTCATATGAGAAACAGCAACTCTTATTTATTTTTCTATTAATTAGAATATCTGTTATCTGCAGCTACACATTTTGTTAATACAGCTTGCCATTTGACATGATCAAATGACTAGGTTTCTGCCTTGCTTTCCACTCTAAAATATAACCATGGGTAATGCCCTCTTTCTCTTTTCCTGAATACTCTTAATTAATCCTCTTTTATTAGGAGCTTGCTATTCTCAAATTCTCCAGGTCTTAACTGCCCTACTTACACAAATCCTAAAGATTGACTTCCAGCTCTATTACCTGTCACATTGATCTATTCATCTGATTAGAAGCATTGGGATTAACCATTTCCAGAGTTGTTCTTTATTTGTTAACTTTATTGTTTATTTACTTACAAGGAATAATTTCTCATGAAGTTTATTTCAACTGACCAACACAAGTATGCAGTCATTTTAACCTTCTCTGGGGTATTGAGTGACCAAAGTGTACCCAAACAAGACTTTAGAGTGTGAGATGAAATACAAGAAAGAACTTTTTTTAGGTAGGGTTGAGATAAAAGTCTTTAAGGTAGTACACTTGGTGGCTATTTCCAGGGCAAGCACCAGAACACAGAGGAGATCAAGTTTCTGGTATAGGCAAAATAAATTTCATTGCCTTCAGGTCCGGGCAGATCAATATTCATGGTAGCATTAGTTGTTTTTCCATGACCTAGGGACCTTAGTGTGTAACTCTTCCAATCAAAGTATTACTGTCAGGCAGTAGGGCAAGGCACAGTGGTAAGTGCTCACATTTGCTGAGTAAAATGGAAATTTTGTAGGATTAAATTTAGTTTCATAGAATTTATGTTGAATTATCTATCCCAGTTCTCTAAGAAAATCAAAATTCCTTTTATGTTTTTACAATCTTTAATGAAGAAAAAATATTGAGAAGATAATCTAATTCTGAGGATTATTTTATTATTTACATTTATATCTAAATAAATCTACCTCATAGAGAGTAATAATACTATTTTTAAAACATTGATTTCTCTACAAACTTTTTTTTTAAAGATTTATTTATTTATTTATTTATTCATGATAGGCATGGAGAGAGAGAGAGAGAGGCAGAGACACAGGCAGAGGGAGAAGCAGGCTCCATGCTGGGAGCCCAATGCGGGACTCGATCCCGGGACTCCAGGATCATGCCCTGGGCCAAAGGCAGGCGCCAAACTGCTGAGCCACCCAGGATCCCCTGATTTCTCTACAAACTTTTAAAGACCACAAGCAAAATGGAAAAATAATACTAATTTTAGGAGACTGGCTGAATTTGCCAAAGTGAAAAAGCTCTGGGTTGCTAAACTATCTGGAAAATGCATATATTTTTAAGATATTAAGAATCTTAGGATTTCTTCAGTTGTATGGCTACTGGAGAAACTCTGAAATTCTGGAATGACCAATGGAAACTCTATTTGATCAGAGATCTCTTGCAGGAGACAATGAGGAGAACTGTGCAATTTTTCTCTGGGTTTTGGGACACAGGGATTAAAATACTTGAATCAAAAGGAGAAATGATAGCTGTCTGAGATTAAAGATGGGTGAGCCCCACTGAGCCTGACCTGACTGAGGAGAGAATCAAAATGTCTAAGTTTCATCCTGAGAAACAACTTTGTAATTGTCAGAGTGGGAGACTGAGAAGTGCCAATCAATTCTAGTCTAACCCAACCAAGTCCAGTTAATCCCTGATCAATTATTTAACATAGTGGCCATAAAACAACTGAATGATTAAGACTATCCTATGGATCCCTAAATTTATGGGAGAGTGAACTCTTCTTGATTTTACTTAGGAGAAAGAAGTCAATGTTAACAGTGACAGAAGGAGCAGGTGAAAAGTCACCAAGAATAGAGTGTATAAGGCAGTAGGCTCCCTCCCAGAGAAGGAAAGGGCATTTGTGAAGCTTAAAAGAATTCACTCCAATGGGAACAAGAAATCAAACATAATTCACATTAAGGACACTCTAGAATTGGGGGAAGTATAAATGAAAAATATATAAAATACATTTTATATTATATATTTATATATAATATATATTTTATATTATTTGAGTATATTACTATTTTTAATAATATTGGCCAATAATTCACTAACTTTTTTCCTCTATAAAGAGGAAAAAAAATCTCCAGTTTAGGAGAGGCAGTCCAGGTAGAAGCCTGCTTTTCAAGGCAACTTTTGCTTCTGAAGAGATCCTTTTAGCCTCTGAAGCAAATCACCCATGAAAATGTTGAATTGTACTAAGAGAATAACAAAAGGGGGATTGTTTTGAGAAGTGTATACAGAGATCCTCCCACCCAACATTACTGTCAGAACTTACTGGCATTTGATTGAAGAAGAGTTGAATTTTAAGAAATAAGTGCCCTCCAGCCCAGGTGGCTCAGCGGTTTAGCGCTGCCTTCAGCCCAGGGTGTGGTCCTGGAGATCCGGGATCGAGTCCCGCTTGGGGCTCCCTACATGGAGCCTGCTTCTCCCTCTGCCTGTGTCTCCACTTCTCTCTATCTCTGTCTCTCATGAATAAATAAAATCTTACAAAAAAATAAGCGCCCTCATTTTCTAGTGCTCTACATCCTTCCTTTATTTAGTTTTCCAGCAAAGCAATTTTGCAAAGGCAAAGGTAGAATAACCTTACTAGTATCTCAATATCAAAGATTTATTGATCTACCTTATATGCATAATGAAATTGTATTTTGTTAATAGTCATCTTCTTGACAATTTAAACTAGACATCTTTCTATATGTGTTGTGATATATAAGTTAATTTTGGTCCTTCAGGCTGATGGCACCAATTTGATAGCATTCAGCAGCTTTTTTTTTTTTTTTTTTTTTTAGTATCTGACTTAATAATAGATAACTTACTAATTTAGGGAAATTGAATATTCATGGTATACTTCTTACAAAGTCTTCTTACAAAGTTTATTCATAATAAATGTGTGCTCAAGACATTCTTTCCATATGGATTGTCTCTCATGAACACTATTTGAACTAAAAGAAAAAAAGTCACTTTCAAAATTTATCTTCACAACATAATAATGTTAAATAAAAAAGGGTTAAGCCTAAGGAAATAATACTTACTCAAATAGGTAACTAGAAAATCACAAGGAAATGTTTTAGACTAAGTTTAAGAAGTCCTCTCCACTCTTCATTTTAATTTGCCCCTCAATATTAGTTTGCCAGGAATTGATCATACATGTAATTAAAAATTAGATTTTATTAATATAAGGTTAAATTGGAAAAAGAATCTTAACAATTCTGTATGTGACTTTATGGTGTGTACATCTAATTGTACCCAAATTATTACATTTTCTGGGAAGTATTCTAGTAGAACACTAATAGATTGTGATCTGCCTTTATCATTTTTCTACCTAAGGAGACTACCAATCTAGATATCCTGTTTCTTGTTTATGTAATGATCAGAAAAGTAAAGCAGTGTAAATTATTTATACACCTCCATTCTTTTTTTTTTTAAAGCAGGAATTCTAATGAATTCATTGAGAGGTTGTAGATCAGTGATCATAGTGAATGATGAATAGAGGTGTGGAGACAGTGTTTCTATTTCTTTTGTACCGTTTGTACAAAAGATATCAAATTAATCTATATTGATGACTGGGAAGTTGCTTACTCATCTTTGCAAATCTTTAAGATTTCCCCTATATTTTATGGATATTAAAATATTCCCTCTCTGGTTGTTTAGTGCAGTTCTCTCTATTTTTAAACACTTGAACAATCACACCAGACCAAAAAATGCTGTAAAATTCTCTTTATAGTGGTCTGATTAGTAAGTACAAATGCTTTAAATTCTCACAGTTAATTCCACAGAAAGTTTCTATGGATAAGCTTATGCTACAGGTTATCCCATATTTAAAAAGGAAAATCTGTGTCTCCAAATTTCAGCCTACAAAAAGCCTTACTTTTTGGACTAATGATTCTAAAACTTTTTTTGGGTAGCCATTATAAGAATTTTGAAAAAACGTATACTCACAAACATAGGTTGTCATTTAAGATGCAACTTTCACTACCCAAAGCAATCTATACATTTAATGCAATCTCTATCAAAATACCAACAGCATTTTTCACAGAGTTAGAACAACAATCAAATTTGTATGGAATCACAAAAGACCCCAAATAGCCATCTTGAAAGAGGAAAGCAAAACTGTAGGCATCAAAATCCCTGATTTCAGGTTATATTACAAAGCTGTAGTGATCAAAACACTACAGTACTGATACAAAAATAGACACACATAAGGATCCCTGGGTGGCTCAGAGGTTTAACGCCTGCCTTCGGCCCAGGGTGTGATCCTGGAGTCCTGGGATTGAGTCCCATGTTGGGCTTCTGCATGGAGCCTGCTTCTCCCTCTGCCTGCCATTCTCTCTCTCTCTCTGTGTCTCATGAGAGACACATAGACACATAGAATGGAATAGGAAATCTAGAAATATACCCACAATTATATAGGCAAAGCAGGAAAGAATATCCAGTGGGAAAAAGATAGTCTCTTCAACAAATGGTGTTGGGAAAACAGGACAGCTTCATGCAAAAGAATGAAGCTGGACCACTTTCTTACACCATACACAAAAATAAAATCAAGATGGATTAAATATCTAAATGTGAGACCCAAAACCATAAAAATCCTAGAAGAGAGCACAGGCAGTAGTCTCTCTGACATCAGCTCTAACAACTTTTTTCTAGAGAAGTTCCTTGAAGCAAGGGAAACAAAAGCAAAACTAAATTATTGGGACTACATCAAAATAAAAAGCTGCACGGTAAGTAATCGGCAAAACTAAAAGGCATGTATCCCTTTGGTTAAGTATTTTTGTATCCTTTGGGTAAATACCTAGTAGTGCAATTGTTGGATTATAGGGTAGTTCTATTTTCAACCTTTTCAGGAATTTCCTAACTCTTTTTCAGAGAGGCTGCACCAGTTTGCATTCCCACGAACAGTGTAAGAGTTCCCCTTTCTCCATATCCTTGCCAACACCTATTGTTTCCTGTGTTGCTGATTTCATGCTGATGTTTATAGCAGCATTATCAACAATAGCCAAATTATGGAAAGAGCCCAAATGCCCATTGACTGATGAATGAATAAAGAAGAGGTGGTGTACACACACACACACACACACACACACGAATATGACTCAGCCATAAAGAAGAATGGAATCTTGCCATTTGCAACAACATGGATGGAGCTAGAGAGTATAATGCTAAACAAAATGAGTCAGTCAGAGAAAGACAAAATACCATATAATTCCACTCATAAGTGGAAACAAATGAATAGAGTGGGGGGAAATAGAGGAAAACCAAGAAACAAACTCTTAACTATAGAGAACAAATCTGAAGGTTACTGGAATGGAGAAGGTGGGAGGATGATTAAAATAGGTGACTGGTAAAAAAAAAAAAAAAAAAACTAGGTGACTGGTATTAAGGAGGGCTTGTTGGGATGAGCACTGGGTGTTGTGTGTAAGTAGTGAATCACTAAATTCTATACCTGAAACTAGGTTACACTGTATGTTAACTACCTGGAATTTAAATAAAAATTTGGAGAAAAAAAAAAAAGCCCAAAAGGCAACCTACCAAATGGAAGAAGATATTTGCAAATAACATAAAGGGTTAGAATCCAAAATATATAAAGAACTATAGCTCAACACCAAGAAAACAAGTAATCCAGTTAAAAAATGGGCAGAAGACATGAACAGACATTTCACCAAAGAAGACATCCAGATGGCCAACAGACATATGAAACGATGGTCATTATCACTCGTCACCAGGGAAATGCAAATCAAAACTACAATGAGATACCACCTCACAGCTGTCAGAATGGCTAAAATCAACAACACAAGAGATAATAGGTGTTGGCGAGGTTGTAGAGAAAGGGGAACCCTCTTTGCACTATTGGTGAGAATGCAAACTGGTATAGCCACTCTGGAAGACAGTACAGAGTTTCCACAGAAAGTTCAAAATAGAAATATATATGGTCCAGCAATTCCACTACTGTTTTGTATTCCAAACAGTACAAAAACACTAATTGATATATGCCTCCCTATATTTATAGCAGCATTATTTACAGTAGTCAAGATATGGAAGCAGCCTATATATGTGTGTGTGTGTGTATGTATGTATATATATGTGTATATATGTTTATGTATATGTATGTATACGTATATATATATAGGCTGCTTCCATATCTATATCTATATCTACACATAGATATGTAGATACCTGTATATATGTATATCTATACATAAAGGTACCATATATATATACCTATATATATATAGGTATATATATATGTATATGTATATGTATGTACCTATATATATAGGTATATATGTATACGTATATGTATATGTATATATATGTATACCTATATATATATATATAGGTATACATATATATGTATATAGGCACTGAATATTGTTCAGCCATAAAAAAGAATGAAAACTTTCCATTTGCAATAACATGGAGGTATCTAGAGAATATAATGCTAAGTGAAATAAGTCAGGGAAAGATAAATACCAGGGAAGGGTTATGTGGTTCAAATCAGTGGTGGGAAATAAGTCAGGGAAAGATTTCACTCATGTGTGGGATTTAAGAAATAAGCAAGCTAAGGGGAAGAGAGACCAACTAAGAATCAAACTATTAACTTTAAGAGTTAACTGTAAGAGTCTCTATTAACTGTAGAGAACAGACTGGTAGTTATAGAGAGGGTATGGGTGGGGGGATTGGGAAATAGGTGATGGGTATTAATATGTTTGTTTTTTTAAAAAAATGTAATTTTCAGCATATTGCAAATATTGACATTTAAAAATAAAACTGTCACATTATCCTTTTAAAAGTGTCCAACGGACAGGGACCTGGGTGGCTCAGTCAGTTAAGTGGCTGCCTTTGGCTCAGGTCTTGAGGTCCTGGGCTCCAGCCCCACACCAGGCTCCCTGCTCAGTGGGGAGTCTGCTTTTCCCTCTGCCGTTGTCCCCCCTCATGTTCTCTCTCCCTTGCTCTGCTCTGTCACTCTTAAATAAATACATAAATAAAAAACCCTTAAAAAGTGTCTAATAGAAAGTAAATGCAGTAGTAATTTGATATTCCTCATCTGTTAAAAAAATAAACATGAGTATTCTTTAACAGTCAGAAATTTTACTTTATTTTTCCCTGTAATGTTATTTTTATTCCTCTTAGAGAATTTTCCTTAATGTTATATTTATGCTTGATTGATCACATTAATACATTTTATGCAGTAAAACTGTGTATATAAATTAAAATTGTATTTCTTATGATCAGTAACTGTAAATCATCAAAATTTTCTTGAATTATCATTGCATTGATTACAAGTTCAAAATAATCAAAAGAACATAAACTTAAAAATTTTCATAATCAAAATCTACTTGAATTATAAATTGGACTTCTTTTCAGTTAATTTATGTATCCCTTAATGAATAATAATAATATATGGTTAGAATGAGATAATTCAATATCAGTTCTATTTTTTTATTAATGTAGTGTTGAAGACACTACATAAAAAATGAATGTTACCTTGAACTTCTTCCATATCTGCTAAGCATCACAGAGTGAATATCATCAAAAATTATTTTTAATGATTTACCAGTTGATAGTTATAGGTCACTTTTTTTCTTTTTTGTTTTAAGCAAATAATCAGTAACTACCTGCCTTGGAAATGGAATTGTTTCCATTAATATTACTTTACTGTCTTAGCATCCATTTTTGGAATTGTCCAACAGCTGCTTTGGTAGTTCTTAGAACTTGGGGCAATTTACTATAGCAAGGTTCTGGTTGCATGAGAGGTAGGTCTTTTTGTAAAGTTGAGAGAAAGCCAGTTGGGAAAGAGAAACCATCACAATACATTTTAGGCTATCGAGTGTTGAAAAAAATGTAAAGAACAATTTCCTAGGGGTACCTGGCTGGCTCAGTAGGTAACACATGTAACGCTTGATCTTGGGGTCCTGAGTTTGAGTCCCATGTTGAGGGTAAAGTTTACTTAAAAAAAAAAAAAGATGAGTCTTTTTTATGCCACTTCAGAGATAGTTGGCTGCTTTAGGATGAAACTGAACATTTCTCTTCTGGATACTACCTGTCAGAAACTCATTGAAGTGGACCATGAATGAACACTAACTTCATATATTTTATGAGAAGCATATGGCCACAGAAGTTGCTGTTGATGCTCTGGGTAGAGAATGGAAGGGTTATGTGGTTCAAATCAGTGGTGGCAATGACAAACAAGCCCTCCCCCACCCCCGCCATGAAGCAGGGAGTCTTGACCCATGGCTGTGTCCACCTGCTATTGAGTAAGGGGCATTCCTGCTACAGACCAAGGAGGACTGGAGAAAGAAAGCACAAATCTATTTGAGGTTGCATTGTGGATATCAATCTCAGTGTTCTTAACTTGGTTACTGTAAAAAAAAGGAGTGGGGGCTGGAGGCTATTCCTGGAGTCACTGATAACTATTGTGCATTGTTGCCTGTGGCCCAAAAGAACTAGCAGAATCCACAAACTTTTCAATCTCTCTAAAGAAGCTTATGTCTATCAGTATGTTGTGAGAAAGCCTTTAAACAAAGTAGGTAAGAAACCTAGAACCAAAACACCCAAGTCTCGTTGTTCTTCCAACACAAACGTCAGCATACTGCTCTGAAGAAAAAATGTACTAAAAAAATAAAGAAGAGGCTGCAGAATATGCAATTTTTGGCCAAGAGAATGAAGGAGACCGAAGAAAAAGACCAGGAATAGATTGCCAAGAGATGGGAGGCTGTCCTCCCTGAGAACTTCTCCCTTTAAGTCCAGTCAAATGAGATTTTCTAGGAGTAATAAATCAGATCAGACATATATTTATATATCTATATATCTATATATCTATATATCTGTATCTATATTGTTTCAAGCATGGAAAGGGTAGTGGTGGGGACTGAGGTAGGAAGGGAATATGGATAAATGAGAAGACCTCATTGTCTGATTTGGTTTGAAGACTTTTAGACTTAATTTTCTTATGAGAAAGGTGTATACCATCTCAGTTAACCAAAATTCTTTTGTTTTTAATTCTAAATCTAGTAAGCAGTTATAATTAATAAAATGCTACTTTCCTTTCCTTTTTGAATGCTCTTTGTACGTATTTTTTCTAAGGCTTCATGGAAAGAGGCAACAGTGAACTGAGGCAGAATTTGAATTTTCTTATGTCTGTTGGCTTTAATTGCGTCAAATGATACAGCAGATGTCACACTTTTAACTGGTGGGAAATACTTAGGAACTTCAAAATATTACTAAGAAATTTAATACTGCCAAGGGTTTTTGTTCAACCTACACACTGAGATTGATTTGTATTTTATCATAAAATAAAGTATGAAGTTATAGGTTTTTATTTGTAGATACCTTTATCAGATCAGTGAATTTCTCTTTGACAGATAGATTGCTAAAAGTTTTCCTGTCATATGTGTGTTGAATCTTGTCAAACATGTTCCCTGCACCTGTTGAGATGAACATATTTTTTAAAAAAATTATTCTAACATGGTGAATTACATTGATTTTTGAATGTTAAATTAATTTTGCATTCCTAATATAAAATCCACTTGCTCATGTTGTATTATCCTTTTTATATTGATGGATTCAATTTCTTCTATTTTGGTAAGAGCTTGTATGTCTATGTTTATGATGGCTCTAGGTCAGTAAATTTCTTATAATATCTTTTTCATGTTTTAATATCATGATTACATTAACCTAGTAAAATAAGTTCTGTTTCTGAGTTTCTGTAAGACTGGTACTGTTTATTTTATTTACTATGTTCTTTCTAAATGTTTGATATAATTAACTCATGATATCAACTGGGCCAGGATGTTTATTGGTGGAAATTTAATACATATATATTTTTATTCAATATAAAACTTACATATAACTTGAAAGAATAGTACCAGGGTTTCCCACATACCCTTTACCCAGATTTACTAATTGTTTACATTTTGTCTTTATTATATGTATTATATGTAATAATCACTGTATTATATGATAGTTTAAATAAACCGTGTGAGAATAAGTTGTAGGCACAGTGTCTTTTTTTCCTAAATACTTCAGTGTGTATTTGCTGAGAACATGGGCATTCTCTTAAAAAACAAAGGTACAATTATCAAAATCAGAAAACTTAACAATGATACAGTACTATTATCTGATCCAAAGTCTGTACTTAAATTTTGTCAGTTGTCCTAGTAATGTTCCTTATGCAGGATTCAATCATGCATTGCATTTATTTTTATGTCCCTTTAGTTCTCATAAATTGGGAGAGTTTCACATTTGTTCTTTGCCCACTTGACCTTGATATTTTTGAATAGTGCCAGTTATTTTGTTATTAGGTTTGTTTTAATCTTTTCCCATGATTAGATTCAGGTATGTATTCTTGTCAGAAGTATTAGTTAAAAGATATTATGTTGTTTTCAGTGTATATCAGAGGGTGTATGATGTTGGTTTGTCCCAATATTCGTGATGCTGACTCTGATCACATAATTAAGTTGCCCAGGTTCTTTACTGTAAAGCTAGTAATTTTCCGTTTCTAACTTTATTGGAAACATTTTGAGACCATGTAAATATGCAGTTCCTCATGAAAATTTTACCTGTTAGCTTTGACAATCATAGATGATTTTCTAACTTCACCTGTTTTACAGTAATTAGCATTTACTGTGAAGAAGTACATTTCTTTTAATTAAAGTCTCTATGGACTCAGATTCTTATTTAATGAATGGGGACCCATTATGTTATTGTTTATCTTGATGCTCACATTTTCCTAGGTTTTGTTCTACATTTGAAAATAATTAAGAGTAGTTGCTTTTTCTGGGGATAAGATAAAGAAATAATTATGCGGGATGCCTGGGTGGCTCAGTGGTTGAGCGTCTGCCATTGGCTAAGGGTGTGATCCTGGAGTCCTGGATTGAGTCCCACATCAGGCTCCTTGCATGGAGTCTGCTTCTCCCTCTGCCTGTGTCTCTGCCTTCTCTCTCTGTTTTTCATGAATTAATAAATAAAATCTTTTTTTAAAAAAGTAATAGTTATGCCAATTGGAAAAGATTGATCATTGAAGAAGTAGGCTTCCTCATGACCCTAGAATTTCTAACTTTCCTAAGGTCAGTAATAAGCCATCAAGAATACTATAGCATGCAAGAGAAAATCTGTGTAGATTCATCCTTATTTAGGCCATAGAAGCTTACATATTCATATTTGTTATGACTTCAGTCAACATTTCAGTGAGATGTTTTCCTTTACATTTTTTTCTTCACCAAAATTTTCTAAGGTCCTTATGTTAGATCACTTAAAAAAAAATGGATCCTGGGGAACATAACCCTGTAGGAGTTGCAGGTTCCTCAGTAAATCCCAAATGGATGATTTTGTACTTAAGGATTGACCATCCCATTGAGAAATATGATATTAGGAAACATACACAAATATTTTTACATTTGCATTTCGATGTGTCTGAAAACAACAGGCAAATTATTAATAGTCTCTCCTAATAACATACAACATATGTGTCTGTATAGAAATTATATTTGGTTTATGATTACAGTTACTTTCAGTAGAAGAATCAGTCCTTGATAGCTAGATGGAAAAATAATAGTCTCAATAGAAAATGTCGCAATGGCTCTGGAATGGTAAAAAAATAAGATAAACTAAAATAAATCATCCTCATTTTTAACCACTGTGCCACCTAAAATCTCACATTAAAGCATTGATTAAGTTACTAGAGAGCTTTAAAAATGTAAATATTCCTGAGTGGAATAATCTTTCACACTCCCTCCCCCTGCAATTAGTACTTTAGAGTGAATGTATTATGTAACTGTTTTCAGGTGTAGATTATTGAGGTTAAAAAAATGCAAGATAGAAATTAGGAGACAATTTTTTGATATGTTTAGGTTATATTTCTGATATACTTTGAATTTTCAGGTAGAAAGATGAAATGGAATGAAGGTGAGAGTGGCCCTGGGGATATTTGAAGAAACCAAATGCACATTTTAGGATTGAATGCCTGCGGCACAAATAAGGTTGGGGCAAAACATTCGGAGAAACAAATGAGTTATGGAATGCTGGAACTGGAAAAGAATGTATTTACCCTATTCTCCTGGGTCCAATCTCACTCCTCTCATTTGCCTCTTCACTTCCTGATTTGCTTAAAGCCTGTGCTCCAGTAGAGCACTTGATATGTGTGAGTCTGTTGGCCTGGGCTGTTCATGATCTGTCTACTGTTGTGATAAATTTCCTCAGTGGTCATTAGCTGGACCCTTAAAGCATTGCTTTCCCAGTTGTTCCCCTTCAGTTATTGATGTATCCCTTATTTCAACCACACACTCAGGGTACATGTCTCTTCTGAACAAAATGTATGGTTAATAATACTGTATTGTATATTTGAGAGTTACTAAGAGAGTGTATCTTAAAAATTCTTATGAGAAAAAAAACTCGTAAACTCTGTGTGGTGATGGGTATTAATTAGAATTCTGGTGATTATTTTGCAGTATATATAAACACTGAAACTTTATATTGTGGAACTGAAACTAATATCATATATCAATTATATCTCAATTAAAACAAAAGGAAAGAAATGTATTATCAGGGCTGTTGGACCCTTACAATTTAGGATCTCAGTCATCATTTTCACTTTTTAAGAAAAATATTAATATGACTTTTCAGTATAGTGAAAATGGATGAATTAATAACCACTCAAGCTGGTAAGTCTAGTAAAGAGAATTTCAAATAGATTCTTATTTGACTTTTACAAATTATGATGTAAAACTATCATAACTAAAAGTAATACATATTCAGGCAAATCAATATTTGCAATCAGAAGATACTTTGCAATCTAGAATCATTGTTTAATAAATGGGATCTTTGGTGACTGTGATTTTCATAACCAGTGCTTGGTGCCCAGTGCTCATTAATGCTTGTTGAGGAGAAAAACAAAAGAATTAGTATAACAGTTGAGCAGCTTTTAACTTTAGTCACCATAAGGAAAAATGATTACTATTTTTAAAATGTTATGCTGAATTTCAAAAAGTACATTAAAGAAAGTAAATTAAATACAAAATAAAATGCTGGTGGTTTAGCAACAGAAAGGGATAAAACTTTTGTTTGAAATTAATAGTGCCTTGTGATAACTGCAAAAGTAGCTACTTTTCAGTTATGTACACTAAAGTGACTTTCATTTATTTTCATTTTTTGATGTTTTTTGCAGGAAACAGATTTAACAATATGCAATTAGATTTTTGTCTTTGGAAATTGCTTTTTTTTGCTGAAAAGTAAAGTTCTGAGAGGATATGTGGGAACGTGAGCAAAATACCACATGATATTAGGATTTTAATATTTCTTAGAACAAGACCTTGTTCCTATTTTTATTTTTATTGTTTAACATAAAATCAAGTGAGCCAGCTATTTCTTTTAATTACATACTGTATTGATATTTTGGTGAATTTACTTACATTTAATAATAAGACTAGAATTTTATATTTTCCTTATAAATCAAACATTAATGATTATTTATAATATGCTATTTTATTACATGACATTAGGATTTTTATTGGGTTATATATGACCAAATTGTGAAATTTGGATTTCTGAGTCTTTTAGATAGTGTAACTCTGAGATAAAGTTTGTGGATGATGTACAGGAAACAAAATTCCCTTCAACTCTCTATCCTCCCATTTCTGTATAGACAGAATCACAACATTGAAAGTAAAAAGCAACAATCTTTTAGGCACTTATTCAATCAATAAGCATTTGTTGAAAGCCTCCCAAGAGCTAACCACCTTAATCATATTTTAACTCTATGCCAATCCTGATTATGTCTTAGTGTGTATTGTAGGGTATTGCTATTTTTAATTTGCGTATTGTAGTCCTCCTACCATACCCTGAGTGTAGTACAATTTTGGTGATCAAAATATCAGGCTTGACTATAGATAGACAATTAATGTATTTGAGATCCTGTATCCTTTTACATTCTAATATACCACCTTCTGGCTTCATTTACCAGAGTAATTAAGATAAAACATTTTTTTCCTGTGCTTCACCATCCTCTGCATTTATGAATGCCCTGAATCTCACCTTTTTTTTCAGTGATGATGAGTGAAGTATAAACATTCAGGTATGATGGAGAATTCCAAAGGATGAGAGTAGCGGTACTAGTGGAAGAGGGAGGCCAAATAAACACAAGTGAGCAGATGGACACACCTCTATAAATTTAGTACATGCATTCAAGAACTGCAACTGTACAGAGATGATATTCCTGAATTCCAAGTGATTTTTGGACTGCTTGGTATAGTTGAGCTTGAGGCTTATTTTAGGATGTTAAGAAAACTTTCATAAAAGAGATAAATAATAGAGTTGTGAATTAAAGAGACTGAGAATAGTAACATGAACTCAGCACATAAATCAACACATATTGTTAAATCAATTGATGATGCATATTTGCTTGGGAACAGTGGAGATCACAAAATTCACATAAATACACTTAAGTAAGAGCAGGGCAATTTAGGGAAAGCATAATTTACGAATAAATGATGATTGAAAACTAAGCTGGACTTCATTTATGGGGAATGATCATTTCAAGAACATTTAGAGAAAGTGACTTTTGTTACTGATTTCTTTATGCTTGAAAAAGAGTCTGGAAGCATTGAGTGTAGTTAAAATGGATACACTGGGAGCTGTGGCATTGTACAGGCCTTGATCCAAATCCCAACTAAGCCATTTACTAGCCAAAGGGTTTTTTTGGGGGAAACAACAACTTCCATGTGTTTCAGTATCTTAATCTGTTTAAATGGAGGATAATATCTACTTTTTAAAATGTGGTTTACAACTTGATACATATTAGATGCTCATTCAATGGTAAGTATTTTATAATTAAAGGCAGCTCAGAATTTATTTTATGGCTTTGGAATGACAGAAGGTAAAGATTTGAGAAAGGTAAGGACAATGAAAGAAGTGGTTAAAAAAAATATTATTATCCCATGTAAAAGGAGTAACAGAGTAGGAGTAAGCGTATCAGGAAAGTTGGAAGAAATGGTTTGATGATAAAATGATTTTTAGGTTCTGTAGATTATGACCTGCATATTCCAGGAAATATGAGACTATGTGTGTGTGTGTGTGTGTGTGTGTGTGTGTGTGTGTGTGTGTGTGTGGAGAGAGAGAGAGAGAGAAAGAGAGGGAGATTTAGAAACCATTTAATTGGTAAGACTGAAACATGGTTTTTCCTGGTATCTTCCAAGGAAAGAGTGTATAGAGTGGAGTCATTGACATTCTTTGGGAATTAATAAGTCTACTGTTCAGAAATTTCCAAATCTCTTTCAAGTGTTTAGACTATCTCTCTGTAAGTTTTGATGTTAATTCTTTTTGTCTTGTATTTATTTGATATTTAAGATATATTAGGTCTGTGAATTATAAAATGGTTTGTATAATTAACTTTGATTTTATTTTATACATTCCTGGCTACTGTTTACTGAATTCTCTTGCCCAGATGAACTTGTCTTTAGGTTGCAAGTGTGTTATGCTCTGTGCTGTTTAGCTGATTCAATGGGTTGCTTTACCTCTTCTGCTCATACTAAAAACCAGTACCCGGTAATATCATCATTGAACTATTAAATAAAGCTGAGAAGTAGGGAAAGAAACTCTTAGTGAATGAAAGTGACCCATGTGATTAGATACCTAATTCACCACCATTAGTGGATGCTTAATTTCCACTCTGGCAAAAATAATAAACATGTTTTAGGATGTACATCCACATTTTGGAATTTAAAGTATAAAATATAGTAAAAGACATCCTTGAAAATTTTAAACCCTGTTTACAAAAATATACAAGGAAAATAGCCAAAACTTTTCTTTCATTTTTTTTTTAAGATTTTATTTATTCATGAGAGACAGAAAGAGGCAGAGACATAGCAGAGGGAAAAGCAGGCTCCCTGGGGGAGTCAGATGTGGGACTTGATCTATGACCCTGAGATCACAACCTGAGCCAAAGGCAGATGCTCAACCACTGAGCCACCAGGTACCTCAAGCCAAAACAGGAAAAATAATGAAAGGGAATTTATTTTACCTTTTATTAAAATATATAATTTAATGGGGTGCCTGAGTGGCTCATTCCACTAAGTGATTGACTCTTGATTTCTGCTCGTCATAATCATAGAATTGTGAAATTGAGCCCCGCATTGGGGTCCCAGCATGGAGCCTGCTAAAGATTCTATCTCCTTCTTTCTGCACCCCTCCCTCCTCACATGCTATCTCAAATAAATAAAAAAAAATTTTTAAGAAAATAAAATAAATGATTTAGAGATACAATAAATACAGCAATGTAGTGTTGGCAGGAGAACAAATAGATTTATGAAACATAATAAAATAAGAGACTCCAACAAGTAGTTATTTAGGATGAGTATATTTTCATATGTTAATGGGATATTTGAATTTTTCTGTGCATTGCTTATATTTCATTAGATTGTTTTTATCCTCTTAACTGATCTCCTTGTCCCCTTCTCTTTCTCTCTCTCTTCCCTTATCTCTCTTCAATAAAAAATGTAACAGGAGTGAATGATTCAAATAAGGAGGGAGAAAATAATTTATAGTGTAGTATTTCTGTGGATTAGACTCTACGTGGACAGACACTGTCATATTTAAATTGTAAGAACTTTTTAAGACTCTCAATTACTGACACATATAGGAAATCTACATTAAACCACTTTTGTGGGCAGCCCGGATGGCTCAGCAGTTTGGTGCCTACCTTAGGCCCAGGCTGTGTTCCTGGAGACCTGGGATCGAGTCCCACATTGGGCTCCCTGCATTGGAGCCTGCTTCTTCCTTTGCCTGTGTCTCTGCCTCTCTCTCTCTCTCTCTCTCTCTCATGAATAAATAAATAAATAATTAAAAAATAAAAATCATTTAAACCACTTTTGTGATGATCATGGTCAATAGGATTGCTCTTTCAGATATGTAGCATCCGATCATCTAAGTAGATACAGAAAAAAATAGATTTATAAAATCCAACATCTAATTCGTGATAAGAAACTATGAGCAAATTAGGAGAAAAGGCACTTTCTACTGTGAGATAAGTGGTATCTATGAAAACAATACAGCTAACATAATAGATAATGACAAAAGACTGCTTTCTGAAACTACAAAATGTTGCCAAGACAAATTAAAGTAGATCTAAGCTAATGTAGTGACATCCCTTGTGGCTGCCTGGGGAGAGGGTTTTTTGGGGGAGGGACATAAGGGATCTTCTGGGGGTGATGTATATATTCAGTTTGGTTGTGGTTTTGGTTTCAGAGGTTTATACATATGTCAAAACATCAAATTGTATATTTCAGATATGTGTAGTTTATCTTAAGCCAATTATACTTTATTGTTATTTTATCATTTCTTTTTTTCAATTACAATCAGATCTCTTCATTGAAAGACTTAAGCTTAACCACTAGAAACCAGACTTCAAAACCCTGTAAATATTTTCCCTTCATTCCACTTCTGATACTAAGACTCTTTCAAAGTAATATTTTCCTTTGGTGCTATAATTAGTAAACTAAGCTTTGTGTGGTGGATAGCTTATTTTGGTGGTCGTTTTGAGTAAAAAATCTTTTTATATGTTAGGTACATTACAAATGTTTTCTCCTAGACCAGGGCTTGGCAAATATTTTAGGAATTGTGGGCTATATGGGTCTGGTCACAATATTCAAGTCTGCCTGTGTAGGACAGCAACTATGTGGCTGTATTCCAATAAAACTTTATTTATAGAAACTGGCAGCCAGTCCACGGGCTATAAGTTTGCCAAACTGTCCTTGAATATTGCTTGTCTTTTAACTTTATTTATGGTATATTTTATCATATAGTTGGTTACAATTTTATTAAATCTCATTTTTTTGTTATTCCTGGGTTTTATATCTTTCCCTCTGTAAGATTATACAAATATTGTTCTATAATTTTTCCAGTATTTGATATGTTTTACATTGAAATTTTTGATACAGCTATAATTTTCTTGAGTGCATATATTCAGTAGAGCTCTACTTAATTTTTTTCCAAATGATTCAATACTGTTTATTAATTACATATTATTACATTGATTTGGAATTCCATCTTTTTATAGAATATATTCTCCTAAAGTGTGCATTTATTTCTGATACCACTATTTTTAGTATTTGTTTTTCCATTCCTAGTTTATAAGCTACTCTTTTATTTACTTGAGTTTTATGAAACATTTCATTTTTAACAGAAAAAGAATGTTACTATTTTCCCTCATCTTGAAAGGATTATTTTTCATTATTTGTGGGTTTTCTTTGCTTTTGTGGCATTTTCTTATTATATAATATTTTATCAGTTATTCTTTTGTATATAGGAAACTATTAAACTTTTTCTGTCAATTTTGTGTCTTACTAGTGTACTAAACAATCTTAATAGTTTTCCAGATGATTCTTTTGGATTTTATAGCTAAATAACCGTAACAAACACAAACAGTGAGATATTTTACTCTTTATTTCCAATGTTTATTTCTCATTTTTTGTTCTTCCTGCATTGACTAGGGGTGACAATAGGCTGTTGGGTAGTAGTATTAGTAGTAGGCATTTTTTTCTTGTTCATGTTTAAAATTAGTTTTTTGGCACTTGAAATACAGAAGCCAAGCATCAGTTTTCTGTTTCAGAAATATTCTGGTCATTCTGCTCTACATACCACATAAGTTTTAGTTTTTGTTAAATGAAATACTTCTAAAATTCCCTATAAATTATTTTGATGAGAATTACAGTCTTAAAGTATCCTATACTTCTATTCAGGAATACTATTTCTCTATTTTTTTCTTTTCTGTTTCTTTTTTTTTTTAAATATTTTATTTTATTATTTATTCATGAGAGACACACAGAGAGAGAGAGACAGACAGACACACAGACAGAGGGAGAAACAGGCTCCATGCAGGGAGCCCAATGTGGGACTAGATCCCTGGACTCCAGGATCATACCCTGGGCTGAAGGCAAGTGCTAAACCACTGAGCCACCCAAGGATCCCCTTCTTTTATGTTTCTGATTAAATTTTTCTTTTTTTCTTGAAGTTACTGCAAATAATTTTGTTATTATTTTTTTGTGATTGATTTTTAAAAATGTATTTCTAATGGACTCTTCAAGGTTTATAATTCCTATGTCTAAAAATATTAGACACATTAAACTCATATGTTTCATCAGTTATTTCTTTTGTGGGATTTTTTTAATAATAGTATTATGTACAAATATTGAGAATTTTGTCTTCTTTTTGGATATAGTTTCTGTTATACCTCCCTCCATGCCCATGCCTTTTTTTTTTTTTTTTTTTTTGAGAGAGAGTGAGAGAGAGTGGGTATGTGTGGGAGGGTGGCAAGGGAGGTGGAGGTGAGAGGAGGAGTAGAGGGAAAGGGAGAGGGAATCTTTTTTTTTTTTTTTTTATGATAGTCACACACAGAGAGAGAGAGAGAGAGGCAGAGACACAGGCAGAGGGAGAAGCAGGCTCCATGCACCGGGAGCCCGACGTGGGATTCGATCCCGGGTCTCCAGGATCGCGCCCTGGGCCAAAGGCAGGCGCCAAACCGCTGCGCCACCCAGGGATCCCGGGAGAGGGAATCTTAAGCAGGCTCCATACTCAGAATGGAGCCTGGGCCAGGGCTGGGTGTCACTACCCTGAGATCAGGACCCGAGCTGAAGTTAAGAGTCAGATGCTTATCCAGCTGAGCCACCCAGGTGCCTCATGTCTCCCCCTTTTTTATATATTGCTTTAGCTAGAGTATTTTCAGTCACAGTGGTGATAGCAGCCTTGCTTTGTTCCATTTGTTTTAACTACTTTATTATTTATTTGTGAAGACTGCTATTAGATTTTGGTCACATACATATCATAATAATTTTAAAGAATTTTATTTTTAAAAATCCTATTAAGGATTTAAAAAATAACCAGGGTTGATGTTTAGCCTGAATAATTTATTGAAATATGTATTTATTTAATAACATTTATTGAGATAATTATGTATTTTTTAACTTTGGAACTATTGATAATGTGTTCTCTGAATTGATTTCCTCAGAATATTGAGGCATCTATATTTTTAAATCTCTTAGGTTATGATATGTTGTCAATTCAGTAAACTTTCAGATGAGAGTTGTATGATATTTTATTGGGCATTTGTGTCTTTATTTTTTAATGAAATTACTACTAATTTTCTTTCTTGTGCTATATTTTCAAAGTATGAGTATCAAAGCTATATTAATTTTATAACCTGATTGGGGGAGTTTTCCACCTTTTGTTTAACAAAGTTACTTTAATATGTTATTTGTAGATTCTGTCTCTGAATAACATCTATATATCAGAGGCAGGCTGTTTTGTTTGTGGTTTTTCCCCTAAAGCTAAATATTAAGTTTTTAGATACTGCAATTTAAAATCTATTTGATATGGAGAATTCCTGAAAGGAATTTCATTTTGCCTGTACTTTTTAAAAAATAATTTTAGGCGTTGAGGAATAAATGCCTTGTTTCTTTATAATGAGTATGATTTCAGTGTTTAAGAATCAGGTGAAATGTAGAATATTCATTGAAATATCTTCCATGAATTAATAGGAATGTTTAGTTGAAATGAATGCTTACACAGGTGTTGATTAGGATTGATTCTGCCATTTAACTGAAGCCACTTTAAAACACTGATACTTAGATTCAATTCAGAGATAGAGGGCCTTGTGTCCTGTTTGTAATGGGCATTTCCTCTTTTCTTAGGAGTTCCAAAAGTATCCATGGATGTCATACTTAAATGTGTTTTGATCCTTTGATCCTTCTGTTTTGGGAGGTGCACCTCAAACCTGCAAAACTAGGTCATTACGTCATGAGAAAAAAATCAAGGTGTTAGCTGTCAGATAATATAGGGGGTATGTTATAGATATAAGAATTAAATTTACAAAATTAAAGTTTCATTATGCATGTATAAAATTATTAAAGAAATATTAGAAGAAAATAATATAAAAGAACTTAACCCATTTTTCTCTATTACAAATTCTATATTTATAAGAAATAATGAGTTTCCTTACCAATGGACAAACTTTGAATACCATCAGATTTGTGAAAGAAACTTTATTCACAATTTTAAGGGTTCATGTGTCAATATTTGAAAAACAAGTACAATATTATGTGGAATACAAAATGCTAAAAAAACAAACAAACAAAAAAGAACCAAAATGCTTTGAAAATTAAGAATCTTAGTATCCTTTGATGGCTTTTACTTTGTTGTGGTTCCTGAAAGGAAACCAGCAGGAATTGGTCCAGGTTTTAGATTTTTAGATATGAAATTTTGTCACAGAATTGTCAACCTCTAGTATTTATTGTTGGATATGTGCTAGTCAGTGAAAAATATTTCGGAACAAAATAGCCTTTTCCTGACGGAATTAAGAATCTGTTTCAGCACCAAGTCCCATTCTTATCTCCAATGTTTGTCAGAAAACAGCATTGGGTGCTAAAGACTTAGTACATAATAACTCTGTTGTCACTTTACAATAGCAATTGACAAATGATCCATATTGTCAAAGGGAAACTTTTTAAGCCATTTCTTAAACACATTTATTGAGGATTTTGCCAGCAATAAGTAGGAATACACATTTTTTTCTGGTATGTTTATTCCTTAATCTACCATCTTTAAGGATGTGCCAATTATAATTTATCCAGTACCTGTTGTGGAACCTGGATAACAAGATAATGCAAGTAATTAGCAAGGTTTGCACACTATAGAAAAGGTACTGTGTTTCCTGACATGTTCAAGCTAATAGAGTGAAGTTACACTGATAAGATTCTATTTCTATTTCATCCCTGAGGACAATAATTATTCCTTTTTAATCCTATTTAGGTAAGGATGAAGTTCATGGGTTTATTCCAGGCATTTATATACAAATGAAGTAGAATTTAGTTTGGATTAGCTCCCCAAAGATCAAGAGTTTTAGGTTTTCATGTAGAGAAGAGCTTTGTAAGGAGAACATCTTCATCTGTCTGCCAAATCTTTTTGTTTCCCCTCACCCTTTTTTCCACTACAGATGCTTTTTATTTCCATTCTTCAATCCAACCAGAATAGAATTAATGACATTTTATTTTCTGTTATCCAGTGTTTGGACTAAGACAAGATTGGCTTTGTATCTTGTAGACCCTGTAGGACCATAAATGAGTACTTTCATTTTTTCTCTTCCATGAATTTGAATCTATAATAGAGATTCATTTATCTTAAGGAACAACTAGTTTTTAAAGACGAAAAGAAGCAACGTAAACTTTTTTTTTTGAATAAGCATAATTTAGACAGTCACATGGTCTTTAAGATGATTCTGCACTTCAGTGTAACTAGAGTGAGGAGCAATATTCAGAATAAGTTGTGGTGTGAAGAGAATTAGGGTGTATTCTAGCCAGTAAGGTAGGAGCAATGTTTCCCTTCTGGTATAGGTTTGGTATTCTTTTCCTTCTGAGCCTAGTAGAACATCAGTTCTTTTGGATTTAACTTGTCTTCCCTTTCACATTATTGGAATAATAAAAAAAAGCAAAACTACGAAAGACAACTTGCTAATGAGTTTTTCATCCTCTTAGGTTCTCTTAGGAGATTCTGATTATTGCAAATAAATGTTACCCTACAGTACACTTTTTCCCTCACCAGCGTGTCCTCCAATAGGGAGGAGGAAAAGGATTTGTCTTTAAAATTAGAAAATAACCTTATACAGCATCTTAAAAATGAAAGTAATTTACATCTTTACCACTTTAGAATTATTGGATGTATTCAGTTTCAGCATGTTTTTCACTAAGCTCTCTTCCTTTTTAATTTTTTATGGAAGTTTTGACTTTATTAGGTTTTGTATTTAAATAATATAGGCTTTCCTCCATTCATAGATTTAATATGGGCTTATAAGGTCAGTATTTTAACCTTGGTAACATTGCTTCTTACTGACTATTTTAAAGTCAACATCCTTTCCTTTTTTCTTTCCAGGCAAAGAAAATTAGTAATGTTTAGACTTTCTGGCAACACATCGCTTGAGTGAACTTAATATGTACTTTTAAGGAAAAAAGTCACCTTGTGAAAAGTTGTTTCCCTATAAATAGAATTAATGTTAATTTCTAGGATTTTTCAAAAGCTTCTTTATTCATTCATTCATTTCAAAGATGGCTTAGTCCTCAATTGCTGTTTGTGAACTTGATGCACTAGTTTCTATATGATTTGATAAAAATCAAGAAAGATTTAGTTGACTTTTACAAATGCATGCGGCATGAATTTTTGTTCTATTTATTAGCAGTTTATTTGCAAAAGCTGATACATATGAACAAAGGCGCCAGTTTTCATGATTCAAACAGACAAAAGAAACAATTTCTCAAATGAGTATCAGAGCCACAGACTTAACTGTTTAGTAAACTTGAACCTACTTTAAAAAATTTGGTCCATGTAATAAGAGATCTTTCCTTACTTGATGTAATAAATGTTAACAAGATATCAGTAGGACAAATTATCAAAAAACTGTTAATTTCTGTTTATGAACATTTTTTTTCTTTCCAACAGTAAAATGTCTATTATACACAATTACCTATATACAACCATGGAAACACAGGCATATTATATTATTACTTTCATATTATTCCTGTAAGTCAATGATCTTATGTTTCAGTTCATTGCTATGCCTGGGAACTCCTCTGTGCAGGAGGACTCTGGAATCAAAATTTGAATGAAACTAAAATTGTGAAATTCCAATATGATAAGACAAATTGAAGTTGAGAATAAAATTAGGATGACACAGGCATGCTCAGTTGATTAAGCATCTGCCTTTGGCTCAGGTCATGATCCTAGGACCCTGGGGTTGATCCCGAGTTGAGCTGTCTTCTCAGTGGGGAGTTTGCCGCTCCCTTTCCCTCTGCCCTTCCCTCTGCTCATGCTTTCTTTCTCTCTCTCTCTTTCTCTCTCTCTCTCTAATAAATAGGAACTTTTAAAGACTTAGAATGACACAGTGGATTTGATAGGGCTAGTATTTTCATTTCTGTATAGTCAGCTAAAGGGGGAGACTGATGACTTAGGGATGATAATAGCAACTGACCAAGAATACTTTATCTTTCCCCTCAGCCTTACTAAACTTTGACAGACCCCTGACCTCCTTTTTCTTAGAGCATTTACTTAGAAAACTTGGGACGGTAAAATCTTTTTCTGGCCATTTTTTATATATATATGCAAATTTTCTTAAAAGACTCATGCTAATTTTACAACCCAGGAGGTCTTTCTCCAGGACCTGGGAGCCGCCCCTTTGAAGTGTAATCATCAAGGAAGATAAGTGCCCCTGTCTCCCAGTCTAACTTCGGTGGGAGCTAATTAGAAAACACAGATGACCAAATCATAGAGAAAACTGCAAACTCAGAATAACTCAATGTGTTCAACATATCCCTTTAATGAACTCCCTTCCCACCCTACTTCAGCATCCTCCAATTACTTTTCCACTAGCTACTCTAGCACTTAAGATCCTTCTTATCTTACATGTGAGTGGAGTCAGACTTACTCTGAGTTCTGGCCTCTTTTCTCTATTGCAGTAGTCATGTGTGTTACTCAGTTTATGCCACCATAACAAAATACCACAGACTGGGTAGCTTATACAGTAGAACTTTATTTTTCATGGTATGGAGATCGAGAAGCCTAAGACCAGGGTGTTAACATGGTGGAGTTTACATGAGTGGTTTTGTACTGGCTCGCAGATGGTGGCCTTTTCAGTGTCCTCACATGGCCAGAGCAGGTGGGTGGAGAGGAGAGGTCAAGTAGGCTCTCTGAGTTTTCTTTTTTTAAGGGCAATATCATTAGTGTCCCACTCTTACAACTTTATTTAGACCAAATTACCTCTCAAAGAACCCATTTCTATGTGCCATCACATTGAGGACTAGAGTTTCAACATATAAATTTGGGGGAAGACACGATTCAGTCCACAGTGCCTTGAAGAAAATCTTCCTAATCTATTTAATTTTGTCCAGTGAAATTTTAGATTTGATACAACCCACCAACAGTGGAGAGTAATTTCATAGATGAAAGTAATTCTTCATCCCCTGTTCTTGGAGTCACATTGGGTTAGGAATAGACAAAGAGATGTACTGTGCTTTTCTTAGGCATTTTATATTTCCCATAGGTAAAGCAATTTTTAAAGTAAATTATGGAAAATAAATTTTTCTTTAGTGACCATCCAAATCTCCTCTTTCATTTTACTTGTCTCTTGTATTTACTCCAGGACAAGGGAGGTGAAAAGTCAGGGAAGGCCTCTGAAAATAATGACATTTGAATATAATAATAGTTGGAGAACAGGATACATTATGTGGACAGCAGTTAGAAGAAAAGAAACAGCTAATGTAAGGGAGATCGGTGAACTAATAATGATAACAGCAATAACAAAGTTAGTTACAACATTTATTTAATTTCTGCTATGTGCCAGGCTCTGTTCTAAACACTTAATGTGCATTAATTCATTTAATCGTTATAGCAACCCTATGAGGTACATACAAGAATTGTTCCCATTTTGGACATAAAGAAATTAGGATGTAGGGAATTAACAAATTTGCTCAAGGCCATAAACCTAATAAATGATAGAGCTGGGACTTACATCCAGGCATTATTGGCCTAGTACCCATGTACTTAACCTCAAAATGGCACTATCACAATATATGTCATCACTCTGGAGACATACATATTTTAATCAAGTAATGACCTCTTACGGTAGGATTTTGACCATGTGTTCAAGTTAATGAGAAAAAATTGTTTTTGAAGGGGCAGTGGGGTTGGAACAGTCTTTTAAAAATACTTCTCAAATTGTAGAATCTTAAAAATACCTGTTTGTTTTGAAGGAAAGATCAGTACCAATAACAAAGTAGATAATAAAATACATATTACTTATATAGTATTTTATAGCTTACAAAATGCTTTAACCTGTGTATTTTCCTTAAGATTTTATCAATGACTATAAGATTAAGGAAGTTACCATAACTTTTGAAGAAATTGTGCAAATTTTCAAAGATGTGATGGCTAATTATGGGGTAAGAGTCTGTAGTTGCCTGATGTCTGATTCCTTAAACTTTTCACTAATTAATTTCAACAAAGATAGGATATAAAAGTGATTTAAAAACTGAGATTTGAAGGTTGGAAGAAAGTGGTTAAAGATCCACAAATATATATACTTGGTATCTTTGAAAACAACTATTCTTATTGACTATAAGACCTGTAATTGGGAATCATTGAAGAATTTTTTGGGAAAACTCCGCAGTCAACAAATTAATTTTGACAATTGAGAGAAAACACAAGTGTAATTGCTAATCAAAGGATACTCTGGGGAAAGCCCCAGCCACTTATAATCTAATTAGGGACAGTCAGGATGAAATCAGAGAAAAGAGATCATAGCCAACATTTTAAGAAAGCACATTTAAGAGGTAAGAAAATAGTCATGAACTGGCTCCCGTAATTTCAAAGCTCCATAGAGACTGCCAGTTGAACTGTTATCTTTTGATACTGATGAATTATTTTCTAGTAAAACTCTGTTTCTTTCTTTAAAAATTTAGAGATTAAAAATGCCTAAATTGAAACATTCAATTATAGGAAGCGAATTATAATGGGTGGCCTTTATGATTGCTGTACTAAAAATAAGAGACTAGAAGACAATTAAATATTTAGCTAAAGTGAGAGGACTCCATAGCTGAGAATTACGAGGCAGAAGAAACTCTTCTCTCCACTTTGCATATTAAAGACCTGAAGGAAAGAATGTGCTATTTATTGATAAAGTGTTTGGGGGCGAAGAGTTAAACTCACAACAGGTAGCCCAAAGTACTTTTGAAAAGTACATGGCTGAGAACACTTTGCATTTTGAAAAAGTATACAAGCTGACAAAATGTAGATTAGTGACAGGAAAAGAAGGATATGTAAACTTTATGAGATCACATTTGAGAAAAAAAAATGTATAAAATTTAAGAGAAACCAAATACAACATATTTGGAGCTTATGGAACCTTTTAGTATTCTGATTCTTACCCTGTTAAACCATGGAATGTGAAAATAATAGAATACAAAGAAATAGACACAGCAAGACAGTGATAATCTGTCTTTTTCCCTTTGTTTTTGTGTCTCATACCCTTGCTTTCTCACTTGATCTTTCCAAGTCTATCAGAATGAAGAGAATCTCAGAAATAAAAAGGATTTTGGTATGTTCATTGCCAGAGAGGGATAAGGGGCTTTGAGAAAATGATAGAAGTCTGTGTGTGCATGCTTTGTGTGTGTGTGTGTGTGTGTGTGTGTGTGTGTGTGTGTGAGAGAGAGAGAGAGAAAGAAAGAGAAAGAGAGAGAGAGAGAATGAATGTGTGTGTGTTTCTCTCTCTCCTTTCCAAAAAAGCAGTGGTTCTTAACCATGGCTGTATGAATATGAACAAGGGAACTTAAAAAAATTTCCAGTCTGCTCCGGCCAGTTGTATCAGAATCTGTGGAGGCAGAAATCAAGCATCCCATGATTCCAAGAAGCAGCTAAGATTGAGATAAATACTATAAAGTAGCCAAATCAAGTAGCTGTCGATACTTCACTCCTTTAAGAATTTGCCTGGGAGGGCAGCCCAAGTGGCTCAGTGGTTTAGTGCCACCTTCAGCCCAGGGTGTGATCCTGGAGACCCAGGATCAAGTCCCACGTTGGGCTCTCTGCATGGAGCCTGCTTCTCCCTCTGCCTGTGTCTCTGCCTCTCTTTCTGTATCTCTCATGAATAAATAAATAAAATCATTAAAAAAAAGACAAATATTAAAAAAAATATCAAAGGCTACAATAGTCCTTTGCAATGTTATAAGTAATATTGCTACATTGCTTTAAATTGTGAAACAGAATCTTTTTTTAAAAAGCTTGATTTTCATTTAGGTAAGTTCTCAATTGACTATTGCCAACTCAGGCCAGAGAAGAGGTCTCATTAAATTGAAAGGGAATGAAATGATGTGAAGTGTATTGTACAACTATAACAGAGTAAAATTAGAAATCAGTAGTAAAAGGAAATTAGGTAAATTCAGAAATTTGTGGAAATTAACACACTTTTACATAACCAGTAAGTCAAAAAGGAGATCACCAGGGAAATTAAATACCTTGAGGTAAATGAAAATAAACAGACAATATATCACAATTTATGGGATTGAGGGAAATGGTGCTCAGAGAGAAATTTATTGCTATAAAAACCTATGTTAAAAAAAGAAGATCTCAGAAACCAGTGACCTTACCTTCCACATAAGCAACTAGAAAAAACAGAGCAAACTAAACATAGGCATGTGGAAGGAAAGAAATAATAATATCACCCTCACTCTCCGTAAGCAGGCACATATGACAACAGGGAGTCTACTGGAATCAGAGTGCTAGTGTTCTAACTGGCTTTTTTTTTTTTTGAATATTGACCATAATAATTGGAACAACTGTCATGTATCCAAGTCTGACCCCTTTCTTTCCTTAGGATTTTTTCTTCCCAAGAAAGCTCCGTTTTGGCCATCTCATGCATTTTTCTAGTCAAGATCGCACATGCATTAATCCCAAGTGGGCAAAGGTCAGTCTTAAACTGAAACTACTATTTTACTATGCAAAAATGTGTAAGAGATTGTTATATTTTATTTCCTCCATTTTAAAATGCTCTTATCTTTCATCTGTGGTTCCTAGTCAGTAATTGACAGTTAAGAGGAGGGAAGAGGTCAGACAACGTGACAGAGGGAGCACTTGTAATAAAACACAGATACAGGAAATTGTGCTAATAGGTTAACTCCCTACTAATGTGAATAAATCCCTCTGTGAACCTTTTCTGTGATTACTTTCATGAAGTAATTATTGTCTGGCCTAAAAGCTTATAGTTAAATTAAAATTAGCAAATTTTTATAGAGTACTGTGGTAATGTCATGTTTCCTGTCACAGCAGCATGATATTTTATGGTTTTAAGATGTTTGTTCGTTCACCCCTTCATTCTTTTGACAACATATGTTGTATGCTCATTATGTTCCAGTCAGATATGTGTATAAATGATTGCACTACAGTGGGGTAAAGGCAGATTAGCAGTTTGGACCCCGACCAAGGGGAGTAAAAAGGAGAGTGTCATCAATTCTGCTTGGTTGTGTAAGGAAAAGCTTAACAGAGGAGAACACACATGAGATTTGGTCTTGCAGGATGAAAGTCTTAGAGTCTATCGGGGGAACAATAAGAAGGAACATTACAGGCAGAATGAAAGTTTGTGTAAGGAATGAAATAATGGGACTTGTTCAGGGAACTGTAAATAGTTCCACATGCTCAGAGAGTCCCAGAAGCCGCACTTTGGTGTCAGAAAAGCTGGACTTGAACTTAGCTCTGACATTTCCTGCCTGTATAACTTAGGGCAAGCCACTTAACCTTTCAACACCTGAGTTTTTACTCATTTGAAAAATGAGAATAATACTATTCACCTTAGAGGATTTTTTTCTTCTGTTTTATAAGTATTGAATAAAATGTGGCCTTTTAAAGAGTTTCCGGCACATGAAAAATACCCTTTAGTTGTAAGCAGTTGTTGTGGTCCACATTGTCTTTAAGATCATTGTTGCTTTTAGGATAGAGGAAGAAGGAGATAAAGTTGGAAGAGGTGAGAAAGGATCAAGCCATAGAGGACTGTGGGTATTCTGCTGAGAAATCTGATCTGCATACTTCTAAATGTAATTTCACTGACAATAACCTCTTCCAAAATTGTATAAAATCCATCTTAAAAGCATACTGTCCTTTATCTGCATGTTTTAACCTTCCAATTATGTTTATTAATCTCCAGTATCTTTACTGTTCTCTTCCTTGTCACACGTTGTTTCATCCATCATTTTTCTTTTATGTTTAGCCATGTAATTTTAAGTGTTTTCAAAAGATTCACAAATTAATTTTCATTTGCATCTTCACTTATAGTCATTTCTATGAATAAGGAATCAAGCTTTTAACTTGATATTTTTATCATGAAACCATCTCTTCTTCAATCTTAATTTTCTCATTTATTTTACTTGCTTAAATGATTAGCAGTTAAGAAAAAGAAAAGCGAAAAAATACTCTTGTATCCACATGCTTTATTGGAACTACAAGACCGGCATGACATAACTATATTAATTATGGGATATAAATAGAACTTTCATTATATGTTGTCAAAAACATGATTTTTATAAAAAATTATCCTATAACTTTAAAATGTAGACAAATCAGTTGGTTCAGATTTGCTGTTCTGAACAAAAAGAAAGTAGCTGTGTATGGAAGCTATTAGGAATATATGCATGAAAATGAATTTGATTCTGAATAGCACCCTGAAAAAGTATGTTTTTTGCTATATTTCAAAGTAGTCATTTCCATAACTCTCACCAATGATATATTTGTATTGCCAAATCCCTCCTACTGAACTAGCGAAAACTGAAAAATTCATCAGACATAAAGTTGTTTGAAGAAAAATGCATAATCTAAAGTTGTTATACTTTGCAAACTGAATATGCTAGAATATCACCTTTAAATTTTTCTTATACCAAAATAATTTTTAAAAATTGTTTTGAAAGATAGTCTTTTTTTTAGGCTTAGAGGAATGAACATTTAAATATTAAGGAATTTATAAAGTAGGAACATTTTTAACCTCACTAGTTAAATAGGTCATAAAATTCATCCATTTGAAGTATACAATTCAGTAGTTTTAATATATTAAGAGTTGTACAACCACCACCAAAATCTAAATTTAGAACATATTCATCATCCCATTACCCTGTGCCCATTACAGTCACTCTTCAGACCTACCCCAGCCCTAGACCTTATATCTACTTTCTGTCTCTATGAAATCACATATCTGGACAGTTCATATGAATTGAATCATACAATAGGTGATTTTTTTTTTGTGATTGGCATCATTTCCTTAGCATGATATTTTCAAGGTTCATCTATCACATAACATGTACCAGTATTTGATTCCTTTATTGCTGCATAATATTCCTTTGTGTGGATATAATACAGTTTGTTTATTCATTCATCAACTGATAGGCATTTGGGTTGTTTCCACATCTTGCTTATTAGGAATAATGTTCTAATATTCAAATATTTTGTGTGGATATGTTTTTATTTAACTTGCTGTGTTGCCAAGGTCATATGATTAACTATATATTTAACCTTTTGAAAAACTGCCAAACTGTTTTCCAAAGCTACTGTGCCATTTTGCACTCCCACCAGCAATGTGTGAGGATTCAGTTTCTTCATCTTCTTGTGGTTTATCTTTTAGATTATAGCTATTCTAGTAGGTGTGAAGTGTTGTCTCATTGGCGGCTTTAGTTTGCATTTCTGTAATGACTCATGTTGATGAGCATCTTTTCATGCGCTTATTGACCCTTGTATATCTTCTCTGGAAAGTGTCTTTACAGGTCCCTGGCCCATTTTTTAAAATTGGGCTCATTGTTTAGTTGTAAAAGTTCTTTATTCTGAATATTAGTTTCTTCTCAGATTTATGATCTGCAAATATTTTCTCTTAACCTACAGATTGCCTGTTTATTTTCTTAATGGTATAATTTGCAACACAAAAGTTTTTAAATTTTGATATAGTTCAATTTACGTTTTTTCCCCTTTGTTGTTTGTATTTTAGGTGTCATATCTAAGAAACTATTGTTTACTCCCAAGTCACAAAGACTGATTCCTATGTTTTTTTCTGAAAGTTTGATAGTTTAGCTCTTATATTAGGGCTAATATACACTTTGGGTTTTGTTTTATTTGTTAGTATGATATAAAGAAGAGGTCCAGCTTCATTTTTTTTTTTGCATGCAGATATCCAGTTATTCAGCACCATTTATTGAAAATACTTCATTATTCATTGAATTGTCTTGACAATCTTGGCAAAGATCAATTGACCATAAATGTAAATGTTAATTTCTGGACTCTCAGTTCTATCCCATTGACATATATGTCTGTTTTATTCCATTACTATGTGACTGTCTTAATCACTGTGGCTTTGCCATAAGTTTTAAATCCAAGAGTTGTGAGTCTTCCAACTTTGTTCTTTTTTTCCCCCCAAGATTATTCAGGCTATTCTGAGTCTCCTGAATGTTCATATGAATTTTAGGATCAGTTTATCATTTCTGGGAAAAAAAGGTAGCTGGGATTTTGCTAGACATGGTGTTGAATCTCTAGATCAATTTGAAAGTATTGCCATCTTAACAATATTAAGTCTTCTGATCCATAAACATGGGATAGGAGTTTATTTAGAACTTCTTTGATTGCTTTCAACAATGTAACTTTTAACAAAGCACAACAAACCTTGTGCTTTGTTAAATTTATTCCTAAATATTTTGTTACTTTTGATGCTCATTGTAAATAAAATTATATTCTTAATTTCATTTTCAAATTATTTATTGCTGGTGTATGGAAGTAGGATTCTTTTTTGTATGTTAATCTTATGTCCTGCAACATTGCTAAACTTGTTTACTGTTCTAACAACTGTTACTAATTTTTAAATGATTTTCTCTATACAAAATTATATCATTGGGGATCCTGGGTGGCTCAGCAGTTTAGTGCCTGCATTTGGCCCAGGGTGCGATCCTGGAGTCCCGGGATCGAGTCCCACGTCAGGCTCGTAGCATGGAGCCTGCTTCTCCCTCCTCCTGTGTCTCTGCCTCTCTCTCTCTCTATGTCTATCATAAATAAATAAATAAATAAATAAATAAATAAATAAATAAATAAATCTTTTAAAAAAACAAAAAATTATATCATTTGTGAATACAGATAATTTTAGTTCTTTATTTATTGTTTTTCTTACCTAATTGCCTTAGCTAAACACTCCAGTACAATGTTTAATAAAAGTGGCTAGTGGGAATGTAACCATCTCTTACCTGATCTCAGAAAGAAAGCATTCAGTCTTTCACCATTAAGTATGATATTAACTAGGAGGATTTTGTATTTTGAGGAAATTTCCTACCACTTTTAGTTTGTTGAGTTCCTTTTTCAAAAAAGGATGTTAGATTTTGCCAAATTACTGTATTTCATGTATTGAGATGATCATGTGGTTTTGTTCTTTTTTTCTTTTTTTTTTTTTAAAGATTTTATTTATTCATGAGAGAGAGAGAGAGAGAGAGGCAGAGACACAGGCAGAGGGAGAAGCAGGCCTCCCGCAAGGATCCTGATATGGGATTAAATCCGGGATCTTGGGATCATACCCTGAGCCGAAGGCAAATGCTCAACCGCTGAGCCACCCAGGCATCCCTTGTTCTTTTATTCTATTAATATGATGTATTACACTGATTGACAGATACTAAACCATTCTTATATTTCTGGGATAAATCTCACTTCTTCATATTATCATTTATATGTTGCTGGGATAGGTCTCCTAGAATTTTGCTTAATGATTTTTTTGTGTGTTTATATTCATAAAGGATATTAATTTACAGTTTTCTTGTGATGACTCGGACTGGTTTTGGTGTCAAGGTAATACTGAGTTCATAAAATGATTTGGGAAATGTATCTTAATCTATTTCTTGAGCTAATTTCAGAAATCTGCCTATTTTATTTAAGTTACCTAATTTTTTGGCATATAGTAGTAATATTCATAATATTCCCTTATAAACAATTTTATTTCTGTAAGGCCAATAGTGATGTACTATCTTTTATTCCTGATTTTGGTCATTTAAATCTTCTTTTTTATTTTCTTCTTCAATTCAGCCAAAAGTTTATCAGTATTGTTAATCTTTCAAGGGAGCCAACTTGACTTTATTGATTTTCTTCATTATTTTTATATTCTCTATTTCATTAATTTACACATCCTGAAACGGCTATTTCACTAAAATACTCAATTGGTATTTGAAGGACATGACAGACATTTAGTGGGAGTCCAGTGATACATTAACATAAAGGTGAAAGGAAAGAGCCTGTGGAGAGGGATAGAGAGGGAGAAATTTGAGATATGTTTTCTTTCCTCTCTCTTTGGTAGAAAGCAAAAAAGGTGTGTTTGTTGTTTGTTTGGGTTTTTCTGTTCTGGTTTTTTTTTTTTTTTTTTTTTTTTTTGTCTTTTGTCTTTTGACATTTCAAGAAGTCCTAACACAATCACACTGTGTTGGAGTAGCCAGGTGTTACCTTAAGGGTAAAGTGTACCTTCAACCGAGAAGGTAACAACAGCCTTAAAGGGCATTAGTAGACATGGTGGACCTCCAGGTCTTAATCGGATTCAAAGTTTCATCATTCGTGGGAGTTAAAGCCAGTAGGAGTACATGAAATTCCAGGCCTCATTTGCAGGGAGTGACTAGCTTCCATCTAGATTTTTGAAGATTGTAGACACTAATACAGTTCAAGCTGAAAAGAAGAAAATGATGTGCTTTTACTGTCCCTTTTTGGTGAATGCTTCTTAAGAAAAAGCCTTAAAAAATAGGATGCCATATGGAAGCAGAATAAATTTGTTTATGTGGACAAATAGATGTCCCAAGCAGTTGTAAGGGGGATGAAGATAAAAATGAATGTCATGATTTAAGTGATTTAGTTGCTTTGACTAGCAGGAGATAACTATTGATGATACCATTAATCGTGGTAACATGAATGTGGAGCTAAAGAAGTACCATTTACACAATTCCCTGTCCCTGTTTTGCATTTACTATTTATTTACTTTCAGAAAGAGGTCATATTCCAGTTCTTTTAGTGCAACCTGTAAAATCAAAAGGCCACAGATGGATTTACTTGTGGCATCAACATCATCATCATCATCATCATCATCAGTCTTTGCCATGATTAACATGATTATTAATGATTATTAATTGTGTCAGTGGCCTTCTTTTTGGTAGGATTTTTCTCAGCTGTCCTTCCTCCCACTTTTCCTCCCTCCACACATTCATTTTATGCAATAGAATGAAGTAAAATGTTAGGAGGTAGTCAGCTACTTCATCACACCATTTTATTCCACTGACTGTGTTCTGCTTTGGTGGTACATTAAGTTCCAACAGAAACATTAATATGTCTTTAGATCTTAGGATTCTAAATATGCTGAATTTATTATTTACTTGAGGCTAGTGAAAGAAATCAAGTAATGAATGTAAATGAGAGGAGAGAAGCACCTCAAAATATGTTCATTTTATCTTTAGGTAATTAGATATACAATAGTAAACCTTGAGTAAAAGAAAAATAGATGGGATATCACGTGCTTAAGAGGTTATATTGAAGATCAGTGGCTTTTAAGTTACTAAAGCCCAATGATTTATTCAGTGGTTTATGCTGACTAGAAAACATCTCAAATTAGTAATCTTGGATTACTAATCCACATGTGATTTTAGCACTCTCAAAAAGGAATGATAATGTTAGGTGGGTGGGATTTTCTATAATACACTTAATATTGATTTTCAGTATTAGAAGCGAGATTTAACTAATCCCTGAAACACTAATGATAGTAACACCTTTAGACCATAGGATAGAAATCATGTGCATTATTTTTTTAATTGATTTTAGATTAGGTAGCTTTGCCTTATGGTTCATATTCTTCCTCATCTTCCTGTGTCAAAATGGGTGTTTTAAAAATTACTTCATTCATTCATTCATCTGTCGAAGGACATCAAAGATGTGGTACATGGGGCGCCTGGTTGGCTCAGCCGTTGAGCAGATGCCTTCAGCTCAGAGCGTGATCCCTGTGTTCGGGGATCAAGTCCCATATCAGGCTCCCTGCGGGGAGCCTGCTTCTCCCTCTGCCTGTGTCTCTGCCTCTCTGTCTGTGTCTCATGAATAAATAAAATCATAAAATCACACACACACACACACACACACACACACACACACACACACACACACAAATATTACTCAGCCATCCAAAAGGATGAATACCTACCGTTTACATTGACGTGGATGGAACTGGAGGGTATTATGTTGAGTGAAATAAGTCAGTTGGAGAAAGACAGTTATCATATGGTTTCACTCATATGTGGAATATAAGAAATAGTGAAATAAGAACTATAATAGAAATAGTGAAAAATTAGAGAGGAAGAGAAACCATGAGAGGCTCCTAACTCTGGGAAACAAACAAAGGGCTGCAGAAGGGGAGATGAGTGAGGGAATAGGGTAAGTGCATTAGGAGGGCACCTAATGATGAGATAAGCTGTGGGTATTATATGTTGGCAAAATTCAGTTTAAATTAAAAAAATTATTGCATGAATAAAAATTAGTTCGGAAGCATTGTTGATTAAAAGGCAGGCTGAAGGGCACCTGGGTGGCTCAGTTGGTTGGATGTCGGAGTCTTGATTTCCGCTCAGGTCATGATCTTGAGGTCATGGGATTGAGCCACCAGTTGGTTCCACACTCAGCACAGATTCGGCTTCGGATTCTCTCTCTCCCACTGATCCTCCTCACACTCAGTCATGCACATGCTCTCTCTCTTAAATAAATGAATAAAATCTTCAAAGGAGGGTGGTGCCTAGATGATGCAGTCATTTGAGCCTGCAACTCAGTTTTGGCTCAGGTTGTGATTTTAGCATTGTGAGACTGAGCACTGCATTGGGCTCCATACTCAGCATAGAGTCTGCTTATGTCTCTCTCTGACCGCCCCCCCCCAAAATAAATAAATTAATCTCTCAAAAAAAAAAAAAAAGGCAGGCTGAAAAGATAGAAAAGCACAATATTTCTTCATTTCATTTGCATAATATTTTGTGTTCTCTATTCTCTTTTTCAAACAAACAGAAATCTACTACTTTTCATAACTGGTTTCATGTAAAAGCCAGATGATTTGGTACTCTTCAGAAAACACTATTTTAAACTTGGAGAAAAGTTAAGTATATTGTACAAATAACATTTTCCTGAGCCATTTGGAAGTTAATTGTTGACATAGTTCCCCATTTTTCTGAATATGCTGGAACAGATTTCCTAAAAACAGGGACATTTTCCTACATAGCCAACAATACAATCAACAAATCAGGAAAGTAACAATGATATATTACTACCATCTGATATTCAGATCTTATTCAATGTTCAAGACTTTTATCAGTAATGTCCTTTATAGCAAGAAAAAGAACATGTTCTAGCTTATATGTTGTATTTAGTGGTCAAGTCTTAGTCTCCTTCAGCCTAGAGCAGTTCCTTTATCATTTCTTAATATTTTGACATAGATACTTTTGAAGATTTCATGCTACTTATTTGGTATATTGACACTGAGTTTGGGATTACCTGATGCTTCCTCATGATTCACTTCAGCAGGTTATGCATCTTTGGTAGGAAAATCACAGAAGTAATGTTATGTTCTTTTTGCATCCTATCACATAGTACTTGATTTGTTTCATTGTTGGTGAGGTTAACCTTGGTCACTTGATAAAGATGGCTCTGCCAGACTTTTCTTCTCTTATAAATAATAAGCATTTTTAGGGGAGGTGCTTAGACTATGTAAATAGTCCATTTTTCTCAATCCATGTTCAGTTTATTATTTATTTCTAGTGGTAAGTACTGTCAAATTCCTATTTTATTGAATGAATTATTATCAGTTACTATGATTATTTCTCCCGATATTCAAAATTTCTCAGATTTGATCAGTTCTTTAAGAGGTTTTTTTTTTTGTTGTTGTTGTTCTTTTGATACTTCCCATCATTCTCTGCCCTTTTTTAATTTCAAGCTCAACAATTTGTTCCAAATTCATCATAAACGTTTTTTGTCCTAACCCTGAAATTTAGCCATTCTTTCAAGGAGACCTTAATTTCCTTTTGTGGATAACAGGAAGTTCTTTCCCTCATATGCACACTCATTTCTTTCCACCTAGGCTCTGAAACCCTGTTCTTGGATGTCTCTACTTTGCCTGTGATGAAGCCTTTATTCTTTTTGGGATCCAGCATGCTGCAACACTCTGTCCCCATATGTGTAGATGTCCTCTTCATCCCTCTTGGGGTCCCACATTCAATGCCAGAGTTGCACTGTGTGTGAATATCCTCTTCACCATGCTGAGCTCTAATATCTGATTCAGGGCCACTACTACTACTGGTGCCTAAACTAGACAGCAGTCTTATTCTCTTAGGCCCCAGTACTTGCTCCAGGCCAATGGGCTCCTAGGTTTCACTCCCTATGCTGCAGGGGCCTACAGCTGGGTTCCTTCGGGTGGTGTTTGGAGTGAGTTGAAGAAGAAGAGAGTTAGGGGATCCCTGGGTGGCGCAGCGGTTTGGCGCCTGCCTTTGGCCCAGGGCGCGATCCTGGAGACCCGGGATCAAATCCCACATCAGGCTCCCGGCGCATGGAGCCTGCTTCTCCCTCCGCCTGTGTCTCTGCCTCTCTCTTTCTCTCTGTATGACTATCATAAATAAATAAAATTAAAAAAAAAAAGAAGAGAGTTAACTATTTGAAGATTAAAGTTACCTTCAATAGTACTCAAATGATAAATAATTAGATTTATAAATTGTCTCTCAGAAATCAAAGTTATGGGGACAAATAGCCCCTACCTATTGATTGGCTAGAACACAAAACATAGAAGATGACTCCAAATTCCCATCTGTACACAGATGACTACCAAATGCATACAGCCATGCCAGAACTCCCTTTTGAGCTAGACACCCATGATTGTCTGCCCACCAGAAGTCTCCACCTTGATGTTTTAAAGGCATTTAACCTAGTCAGGTCTTCTCATTCTCTTGGTAAATGATATTTCTTTTGACCCATTAATGAAATCCAGAAACCTATGGATCAGCCTTGCTACTTTACGCTTCCTCTCTCCCACATCAAGTCTATATATTGCCCCTTAGATAATTATATATTTATAATTTAAATGTATTTGCTTCTGCCTATCTCATCTGCCACCACTCTAATCTGAGATAGTCATCTCATCCCTCAAGTATTTAAGTAACCTCCCGAGTGTTCTCTACACCTACTCATGCCTATCAGAATCCATTCTGCACACTGCAGCAGAAAGATGGTTTCAAAACACAGTTGGATCATAGCAAGCATGTACACTCTCTCCACTATATAACACGTCAGTGGATTTCCATTGCTTTGAAGATGAAAAAAGATATCCTGGAGCTACAAGATAGTGTCAGGGCTGGCCTTTGTTTACCTCTTCAGCATTATCCTCCTCTTTCCAGTTCTCTCTGCATCAGCCATATTAGCCTTCTTTCCTGTCAGTTCTTTGAATGTTTCCTACTCTAACATAACCTTCCCTCATGCTCTTCCCTATGCCTGAATGCTCTTCCACCATGTACACATAAACAGCACTGTTTACTTAACTCCTATTCTTCTTCCTTCAGATTTCATTTTAATTACTACTTCCTCAGGGCAACATCCCTGCCTGCCTGACACCATCACTCATCTTATTCGATGTTTTCCTATTAACATGAAGTTTTCTCTCTGATCACAGGTCTGTACCTATATTTACCTGTGGTTGATAGGTGCCTGACCATTCCCACACCAAACCCTATGCTCCATGACAACAGTTATTGTTACTCTGTTTACCATTATATTTGGATATCTAGCAAGCCTTCAGTATATATTTGTTGAAACAACTGAATGACTAATTCACACTTTACTACTGGGAGTCCAGAAGATTTTTTTTCCTCCTTCCTTTCTACAGGGCTCTTTCTCTGAAGCTTTCTGTTCATTATGCTACTGCTTTATTGCTTGTCATTACCAGGGCTTCTTGCGGCTAGATGCCTTTTGTAATATCTTTCAAAGATTGAAGTACATTGTCTCTGTCCTCTTTCAATTTGTAAAATTTGCCAAAGATAAAAAGAAAATTTCATGGGAAAATTAATAAAGATAAATGTATAATGTTTTAAATTAATATTACTTACCATCAGCCTATCTTCAGTATTTTAGTTGTAAATGATTACAGTAGGCAGACTACAACATCAGTATAATGGTATGCAGCTAGCCCTCTTCATTTAGCATAGGGAGAAAAAATACAGTAAAATAATTGTTAAGAGAAAGCAACTGTTCAACTTTCTTTTATTTTCATTTGAGGAGGATGTCCAAAAGGCAGACAAATCCTTGCAGCCTCCCAGGAGGATCTGCTTCTCTTAAGGCAGTAAATAATTGAATGAGTACTATGATTAACTTAGTAAGACCTCAGGATAAAATTTATGGATGTCACAGTTTGACAGTTATTAACCAAAGTGACTCTTTTATGTCTGTGGGGATGTTTGTTTTTCCTGACAAGTCTATTATCTCAGTGTTGCTTGATATCTTCAGAGATAGTAGAGATATGATGTATCTTGGAGCCTACACTAGGCTGGGGGTTATTTTACTTTGCATTTTGTATGGATGGTTGTCATTTTACTTTAGAACGAGCATTACACATCTGGCAGGATATTTCAGCTTAACCGATAAGTTATTTATTCTCTATAACCTCTAAATGCAAAAGGTATAATCTCAACTCATGAAGTTCTGAACCTGAAAGAGTTCTTGAATCAGAGAGAATCAAGTATTTTGCCTTGAGGTAAGAACAACCATGTCTCAATATGTTTCATTGGCTTTGCTTCTGACAAAAATGCATATTGCCACATTTTGTTATAAAACACTAGTGGAGGGATCCCTGGGTGGCTCAGCGGTTCAGCATCTGCCTTTTGCCCAGGGCAAAATCCTGGAGACCTGGGTGATCCTGGAGACCTGGGATTGAGTCCTGCATCAGGCTCCCAGCATGGAGCCTGCTTCTCCCTCTGCCTCTGTCTCTGCCTCTCTCTCTCTAGGTCTATCATGAATAAATTTTTAAAAATCTTAAAAAAAAACACTAGAGGAAAATATAATTGATATGATGCTATATTTTACACAGAAGCTATTTTGGCCAATGTAATCTAATGTTATATAAGGAACAAGTCCAACTCTTTGAGACCTCTACTAGCACTTACATGAAAAATTTGCATTTTTATATTTGCACCATTTAACCAATTATTTTTCACATTTTATTATTGTTGATACTTTCTTCAAAAATAGCACTTGTTCCACATGTATCTGTTAAACTCCCAATACTTCCTAGGCATTGTTATGATCCCAGAATATAGAACACGAGATATAATATTTGACCTTAAAGGCTTCATAGTTCTTAGAATCTGATAAAATCCTGCATTTCAAATTCTGTTTCAGCCACTTACTAGCTATGTCAAATTATTTAATTTTTCTGAACTCTAATTACCTATGAAATGGAAAGATTAATAATATCTGCTTTATAGGACTGTTGTGAGAGTTAAATGGGATAGTTCATGTTAAGCCTTTTCTATGCCATTTGAAATATAGTGAATACTTAATAGATACCAGCCTCATTATGGCTGTCATTATTTTTGGAAACATCATTATTTATTATCTATAGATTTGAAGGTATACCAAGGAGTGCAACTATAAAGGTCCATTTCACAAGTAAGTTTCTTATCACTTCCCTCTGTTTGTAGAGTTGTGTGAAAGAGCGAATTGAAGGAATATTAGGATCAACTATAGCAAAATGGTTATCACTAGGGATTCTAGAAAGGCTAGGCAGTCTTCCAAAACCTCACCTAAATAAAAAAAAAGTACATTAAAATATGATTTAATTGTAAATACTGCTGGGAGAAATCATAACTTAGTTCAATAAATTTTGGCTATTATCTTAATCTTTATCAATCTGTTGTTGATACAATATGGTTACCAAAAAAATAAATAAATAAAATCTCAGTGGCATGGAAACTTAGGCATTTGTTTAGCTCATATAGCTCTCCACTGGAGGTGCTAACCTAGGCTGAGCTTGGCTGAGTGGCTCTGCTACTTTTGGGGGGATCTCCTCAGGCATTGTGGATTGATTCTGCTCCACATGTTTCTTATCTTCCACTAGGAATCAGAGAGCCTGCCTGGACTTGGTCTTCTCATGAAGATGGCAGATGTATAAGAGGACTAGCCCAACTGCTTGAATGATTCTCAACCGTTTAGTGCCATTACACTTGCTAACGTTCCATTGATTAAGGTAAGTCACATGGGTGAAACTAAAGTGAAGAGTGGTGAAATACACTCCACCACTTCAGTGGGGCGAAAGGCACTGAAAAGCTACGTGGAAAAGGGCACAGACCTTTGTTAAGAATGTTAAAGAATTGGGGCAGTCAGGACACATGTGTCTCCAATGGCAGTAACACAAACCACTCTGGTGCTGTCTCCTCCCACAGCTTCATTCCTACTCAAGTCAGCCTGTCCTCCTCCAATATCCGCTGTGTGTAAATACCTCTGTGACCTCTTACATTGCGCCATATCGACCATCTCGTCATATTAACAGTGCTTGACAGCCTGCAACCAGTTCCTCCTACGTGATTCCCTTTAACTGAAACTTGGCTTTCTCCTAATACTGCGAATTCCTTTCCAGCTGTTGCAGGTTCTTCCTCTGAACTCATTTGGTGGCAAGTTCAGGCAGTATATTCTTTATATTGTTCATACCTTTTTTTAGGTAATTTTTCTTTTCGCTGAGGCTCAATAGCATTTTTATGAGCTGACATTTTCCACTTGTTTCTCTTTTCAGCTTTGCATCTCAAAATCACCTTGTTCCTGCCAGCTTCAGAGTTCCAAATCTACTCCCTTTCATTATGTCACTTTTGCCCTCATGTTTTCTTAGAAGTTTTTCTAGGCTTCCATAAATGGGCATTATTCTGTTTTATTTCCCACTTCTTAGGTTCCTCCTTTGCCTCATGTACTGGAGAGTTTCTCATTCCATAAATATAGGCATTCTTTAAATATTTGTCCTTAGCTTTCAGCTCATTATTTTTCCCTTGATAATGTAATTTGTTCCCAGAGGTTAAATTTTCATCTCTAGTAGATGAGTCTCGACAATGTTTTTACATTGGCTTCCTTCCCAAGAAGTGAACTTTCAACAGCTTGCTGTACTTCTTTACTGTCCACAGATGATCTGTGTCTGTTTTGAAGACTCCTGTTTCTTTATAACTATATCAGTCTTTCCAGGACATAGGATCAAAATTCCATATATTCCATTTATTTTAATGTATTTAGTCCTTTATATTGTAATCTAGTTAGACCTTTCCACACTCTTGTGTATGACAGGAATCTCAAATCAATCTAACAAGCATCTGTTAATTGCCTCTTATTCCAATCTTGCCAGGCCCAGTAGATAAAAATATGACTAAGATATGGTCCCAGACTTCAAGGAACTCTATTGGAGGAGGCAGAATATAAATATTTGGCCATAAAAAAGACAAGTGGCATAAACCAAATGTTATGGGAACACTAAGAAGCAAGAAATTAATTCTAATATGGAGATATGTCAGAGTAGCCTTCACAGAGGAGGTAACATTTGAGCTGTCTTTGAAACATGCTTCAGAAATATAGCATCCTTGACATTTAAAGATTCACAGTCTAAAAATGACCTGTATCAATATCCATAACAGATGCTTGCCTGCCCGTAGGGACAGCAGTGACACTCTATAAGAGGTTTCTCTTCCACTGCACCAGTGTCACAGGAAATCTTGCCTGGTTCTGCCTTCTGAGTTTACTTCTTTATTCTGAATATCAACATCCAGATATGATGATTTGGACCATTCTTTCCTTCTTGTGTCCACTCTGAATTGATTTTGGTTCCCTTTTGCTTCATTTTCTAAAGTTTTTGACAAGAACTTGCTCTGGTAATCCAGTCACTTACAGAATCTGAGACTCCTTACTTTTGGTAGGTATTCAGATAATTGTGGGAGTAGGATGGATGGGTAAATAACTAAAATTCAAACAATAGGTAGATGTCATGAAAGAGTTTCAGTGTTATGCAAATTTAAAAGGAGAATTCCTTACAAGTTTGTCAGCTTCTTCCCAGATAACTCTTGACCATCCCATCATGACTTAAACTTATTTTTTCCCCATAAATATCATGTTCTTGTCTCCATCTTTGAGTGTCCTAGAAGAGATTTGTGTGGATATATGAAGGAGAATGTCTGCATGTTTATCTATGAAAATTTGCAAATCTTTCCTTATTGTAATCTGTCTTTTGAACTAGGTGTGTGGCCAGAGGTAACAGTAGCTTACCTCAGATTTCCTGGGCACTAGAACACTGAGAATGAGTCACTCCTAGTATTTAGCTGTAGCATTATGCACGCACCAGTATGAGTCAGCAGTTCCATAGGGACCTGAGTGCATGGATAATATTCATACTTCCATGACTGGACTGGAGTAAATCTGAATCTGAGCTTGCTTCTGTCTACAGGTGTATTTAGTCAGATGCTCAAAGAAGGAGAATAATGACTAATTTAGATCCTGAGCCTATAATGAAAAATAAAACAAAATCAAACTAGGTCCAGTGGTAACAACTAGTGCATGTAGGGGAAATGATTGGGCAGGAGAGCCTAAAATAGTTTTTAGTTCATGATAGGATGGATTAGATAATAGAATTCCTCATTGTTCAGCAACAGAGGCTGGGATTTGAAATGGATTATTTTATTCTTTGTTATAAGTTTTATTACGGACTCAATATTAAAACAAATATTTAGGGTTTTTTTTTTTTTTGGTGAGATCTCAAAAGACTTGGCTTTGAATTGAATTTGCTAGTGTATTTATTTTCTGTAAATGCACTTCCATTGCTTTTTGGTATTAAGTCTACACTGATTAGTCTATGAGTATGTATTTTATCTAGAAATTGCAATGGTAAGTGCCTGGTCAAAATACATATTAAGAGCTTGTAGGTCTAAATATAGTTTGCAAATGTAAAAAGAACTTTGTTAATTTTCTATGACCACAGCTATCTCTTAAGTAATAAGGATAAAAAATAAACACAAATATTATTACATTAATCACAAATATGAAAAATATATAAGACACAAAAACTATAGCTCTTCTGAAATATAATACTATAGGAATTAGAATTACTGGAGCCAAGTCTTATTTTTGTTAAAAGTAGTCCTGACATAATTGTCAAAGCTCTGATTTGAATGTGCGTCTCAATTTCCATATTTTTGTAAATTTAAAAGAGCAGCAAAATCATGAGATGCTACACTCCAAGGACAGTTTCCTCTATTTAATTTTTTAAATGATTTTGAGCCACTTAACAAGAGAAGCATTTTTGGAATATAATTAGTAGGGCAGTATTGACAAGGAGGATGTGGCAAAAACACAAATGAATTTACATATGCTAGAATGTGTAAGAAAATGTAGTTTTCCTTAATGAAGCAATTTAATGTGGTAATGGAATAATTTTAAAAAAGGAATTTTAATTGCATACAGTACCATAATTCTTCACATTTATTGGAGAAATCAAAATATTAAAACTCTGTTTAACAAATAAAATTAATATTTTCCTTCATCCCTCAGTATGTTTTAGGAATCTGAGAGGGTAGTTACTAAAAATGTTAAGGCCAGTATATATGGTTAAAGAGTTTGCAGAAATGGAGGGATTACCTTCTGGTATACATATTTATTCAGCACTAGCCATGCTTTTCTAAGAATACAGCCTTAGCTTTGAACTTCTGGGAGGCAATAGATTGTAATTGAACACGAGGAGGTTTGGAGTTGAACGTAACTTGGTTTGAGCTGTGAGCCTTTGGCAAATTGTAAAACCTGCTCACATCTCCCATTTCTTCACTTAGAAAATGGGTAAACTGTATCTAATTCTTGCTGATAAAGTGTTCCATGTGATATCAAATATTAATTGCCTTGTACTGAAAGTGCTCAAAAAAATCTTTTGTTCCAGTTCTTTCTCCTGTAAATAAAGCAAAAACATAGATGAGTAGTAATATTGCTACTACTTTTACTATTGGCAATAATTTCTGTTTATTGAGCAACTGGTATATAATATGTATTGGGACAGACGCTTCATATACACTTAATTGTCTACTGTGCACCTAGTATTGAGCTGACTACTTTATAGTATATTCACTAGATAAAATTTTAAAAATCAACTTTATAAGGAAGACATTTAGAATACAGTTATATAGATGAGAAATTCATATTTCAGGGGAATAGTACTGATTTCCAAGCAGAAAGACTAAAGTGTTCTAGACCTTTAGAAGCTTTATCATTTCATTACTATCTCATTTGAAATCATATCTCTGTGTAGTAAGTGAAATTTCAGTAGCCCCAAGTAACAGCTGAAACAACAAAGCTTTAATTATGTTGTGACTTCTACTTTCTCATTTCTCTTAGTTACTATTGGAGTATGACTTAAATTCAGCTTTTTAAATTTAGTTCAGCTTTTCCTTCTCTCATTCTTTCTTGGTTTGTGTTTATGATAACTTAGTTACATTAATAACTATAAAAATATAGTTTAAGGGTAATAGTAAATGATTTTTCTCTGGTTCTCTGGAGATCAGGATAAGAGAGTGTGCCTATTAAGTAGTAGAGAAGGATTTTACCATTTGGGATAAAAAGTTTGCTTTTTTCCAGTTGTGAAACATTGTAATGGAACCATTGAGAGTGGTTTTCTGAAGATTTGAAAGTATGGAAAAGATAGGACTATATTTGGAAGAAGATATGATGAGAATGGGCTAAATGATTCAGTCAAGATATTTTCCTGGCTTCAGATGATAAGATTTTGCACCATGTATATTTACACTCTCCTATAACGTTCTCTCCATACCCATGAAAACAGATTTTATTTGCTCTCTGTCCCCCACATACCAGCCAAACTCAAGCACCTGCGCACTAATACCACAGACCCACACAAACAGAGCCTTGTTTTCCTGGATAATGGTAAGCCATAGCAGGTCCTCGACTTTTGGTCCTGGATAAGTGATATTTGCCCATTACTCAGAGCAGTGGTCTCTGATGGAAAGATGGTAAAACGGAGACAAGGTGGACAGAAATAAACTGGACTGCTCAGGTACTTAGAAAATGCACTTAACAAGCCTAATACTTTTGTTGTGACACTGTAAAGTATACTAGCAGTTGAAGCAGGAGTTGGCCACTTTGCTTTTCACTTCAATATAGTGTGGTAGAGATTTTAACTTCTAGGCAAACACATACTGAGTAATTGAACCGCTTGAGATTTTCACAGGTAAAATGGAATAGAAGCTTCTATCAATGTCATCCTTAGGTTGTGCTTTTCTCTGCATCTTATGGAGCCAATAATTTTCTAAAAGAGTTGTGAGTATAGCTATTTTTCTCTTAATAACTTGTCTTATTTCTGGAATCAGTTGTTAACTTAAACCTGCCGTGTTAATTGTTAAATATTTAAATATTCTTATACCAATTAGTTCATTTGGAAGATACTGTTTGGGACTTTGGAAAGGGATGTGGATTGTTTTTTTGTTTTTGTTTTTGTTTTTTTAAAGTAAGCTCTATGCCCAATGTGGGGGCTTGAACTCACAATTCCATCATCAAGAGTTGCATGCTCTACTGACTGAGCCAGCCCAGCACCCTGGGGCTGTGGGCATTTTAAAGGTGTTGTTTGACTACCTAGAAAAATTTCCATGTATTGGGATAATAACATATTTATAGTAACAAATGGAAACTATAAAATATGAAGAGGAGTGATTAATCTGGAAATATTGTGCATTAAATGCTATTTTTTGTTCAGATGGCCAAAAGTTATAGTCTAGGGTTGTTGCATTCTTGGTGCATATAGGATCTGCTCAGATTCTCTACTGAGTAGAAACTTATGGCATTTAACTATTACATTCCATAAAGAGCTTTTGCAAAAATAAAAAGTGAACATCTTGTGTTTCATAGATGTGTCTGTTCTTGAGCTGTGACTTTTCACAGGAGGGAACGTTCACATTACCTTTAGTTAACTCTATCTTTGAAATTGACTTATAATTCAGGGCATAGTGCCTGGCAGTGATATGCTGAGAGTTTGCTGGAGCTTAATATGATTTTAAAAATGCTTCCTCCTACTCTTAATCTAAAGTATATAATTGATTACTCATCCCTCCTTGTCAAACTTGATACAAGTCCTATCTGATAGAGAGCAGTCTGTGTAATGTGATCTCAATAAACATTAAAGAATACAAATATCTTTCTGGTTATTTTTTCCCTGGTAATATCTGCTGTGTTCATTATAATTTCAATATGACAATTAGTTTCTTTTTTTATTATTCTGTTAAGCTGAATGTGTACACATGCCCTTTCTGTGTTTGTTCTTTTAGTCTTTGTTTTCAGTTGCTTTTTATTTATTGAACGTTTAATACAGTGCAGGTCATCATGATTGGTTTGCTTTCTGTGAGCTTAGTGAGATCTATATTTATATAAAGGAACACGGTCTATGAAAAGGTATTCAGAGAATCTAACCTAACCCAGAGAAGACCTTAGGTGGACTTTAACCAACAAGGCTCTCAGTTATCGTAAATGACTTCAACTCAAGTCAACCTTAAATCACTCACTTAATTAATTTAATGCAAGACATGGTTGGAATCTATTGGATCCCTTAGAAGAAGTCTATATTCACTTTTTAAGAAAGAATAACTGTCTTTAGATTAGATACCATTTTTAAAGAATTATAATGCATTTACAAAAAGCCTCTATCATTTGGAAATTATTCACCCTGTGGTGGCTTACCAAAATCGTATGTCTATGTCATAGAAGTAACTTGGCATTAAAATGACAGCACTGCTATTACCACTGTGTATATGTATGCAGAGTGAACATAACCAGGAAATATGCACTCTAAGTGATGTTCTTAAATGCAGAACTAAGAAATATTGTCCTGCAAGCTTGTCAGTAGTGGGCAGGATGGAGTCTCATTTTTCTAATTTATGATACTGGTTTACAGCTTACATTGGAGTTGACAGTATATATTTAAGAGAGTAAAACATAAAACATAAAGCTCTTTCTCTTTACAGAGACAATTTTACTCTGACTTTTTAGGTGGTTTTAAGTCCTGAAAAGTCAAAGTTCTTGGCAGGACCAGGACGAAGGTACAAATAGTCAAACTGTGAAGAATAGGAGATTTTGCAATAATTGTAAACTAATGGGTTAGCCTGTCATAGTTTCGTGGACACTGGAAGAAGACATGAGATTTCTTGGCTAGAGACAAAAGACTTCATTACTCACAGTAATAACAGGGTCAGAGTGTCAGCATTTTGTTGTTGTTGTTGTTGCCAATCTGCTGAGAACCAGTTTCCCCAAGGAGGTATGACGAGGGCCAGGTGACACCTGTACATGTAGTGTGTTGTGTTGTAGGAGATTAACCCCAAACTTAGGGAACCCATATATAATGATAAGTAAGCATACCCTTTTGCTGTAAAAAGAGATACTCTTTGCACTTTCCAAGGTTATGTGATATATATATATATCTTTCACATATATATATCTTTCATATATATATATATATATATATATTTGAAAAAAGTCTAGAATGTAGGACAGTGTCTCTGCTTTTATTTTTTTTATTTATTTATTTTTTGTGTGTGTGTGTCTCTGCTTTTAAAACATGTAGGAAATGCAAGAGACTCATGGAGAGTTGGCACCTTCAAAGATCTGACCGTGAGTCATTATCTAGAAGAGTATGTAATTCTTACCTAGGTTTATCAGTTCCAGTATCTTGTCTGAGAAAAATATCTTTTCCTCTAAATGGCACATGGTAAAAGAACCCATTCTTATCTCCAGCTTACTCCTTACCTCATTTCTGTATGAAACTAATTTCACATACACCAGAAATTACTTCTTTGAGGATGGACATATCCAGTTTCATCTTTCTTGGTCTTTCAGTAGCAATTGATGCTACAAATTACTTCTTTTTGAGATGAGGTGGGGTTTTTTTTGGCTATTGTAAAACTATACCTATGCCTCCACTGCCACCTCTCAGTTGCCTCTGTGGTTAATTCTTCCCTTAAGAAATCAATGTCCTTTGAGGTTCTGTTCTTTTATTTGCACACTCTCCTTTGTGACAGCTCAAAGTCAACAGTGCTGGTTGCTCTCACATTTATGTCTCAAACCTAGATCTTTTTCTGAGCCCCAGACCCACATTACCACCTGCTTTTTGAATACCTTTATTTAGATGTCTTACTGGCATCTTCATTAACCTAGTTTAAAATGCAACTTGCCATTTTTCTTGGTCCCCTAAACCTCCATGTTCTCTTGTACTACTGTCTCATTACTTGATACCACCATTTTCCCAGTTTTCCATTTTAGGTAGATGACATCCTTGACTCTGCTTTTCCTGTATCTTCTGTGTTCATATTTGTTCATGCCCTACTGCTTTTGCCATCCACTTACCTCTCCATATATTCCTATCATCCTGACCATAACTACTTTAGTTCAAGCCACCCTCATTTATTGATGCTAATTAAATATGTTGATTCCTCACACCTGATCTTTTTGACTCAAGTTGTCATCTTCAAATTTACTGTCTAATCAGAGTGATAAAATGCCAATTTGAACTTATTATTAACCTGATTAGAATACTTTCTTGAGTCCACTAACCCTTGAGAGAAAATTGAAACCCCACATCCCTGGATAAAATGGCTTCAGATTTGGCCTACTGATCCATTCTGCCTTGTTTCTGATCACATTTTAGTCCATCCATATTTACATTTTTCTCTCTGTTCCTAGAAGTCACTTTCTCTGTTTTACCATGAGGCTTTCACGCATGCTAGTCCCTTTGCTGGAAACTGTCCCATTTGCCTATTCAACTAGATTTAAATCCATAGGGAAATATTTTCAAATTCATCTTAATTTTGTCCTCAGTGCTCCCATAGGGTGCTACTTCCCCTCTCTGAGCACTCATCCCCATGAATAGCAGTTGCTGATTTAATACTGACTATCCCTTTGCACTGTTAGCTTTATGAAAGCAGGGTCTGTTTTTTGTCTCATATATTGTATTCTCTAAGACTGCATGCTATTCTGTGCTGATCAAAGGTTTTCAATAACTGTTTTTGAATATATGAATAAATCAAAGATAAAGGTCTCTTCACAGTGAATTACATCTGTATCTTGACAACCACAGACATCTCTATTTTTAATATAGTCAAATAATGATACCATTTATATAACAGGAATTACACAATATAATAATGGAGGGTATTTTTTATAGAGTTTTATATATTTGTTATATATTCGGATGTGTAAATGTTATAGTCAGAGCTGAACAATACCAGTAATTTATTTTGGCATTCTGGCACATAAGAAAGTTCTCAATAAATACTATAATTTTTAATGAATGAATGAAAACTGGAACTAGATCTTATCTTAGTGAATTGTCTTTTTTCTTTTTTAATGACAAAGCCAATGGTATCTATTTCCTACACAGTGCAATAATGATAGTATTTCTAGGGTAGGAATTTCACACATATAACAACGGGAGCCATTTTCTCAGAGGATTTTGTATATGTGCTTTGTGCTTCCCTCAGAGCTGTACAGACCAGTGATAGAATTAGGAATCATATAGATGGATAAGTGGATATTATCCATTGTGTATGCTGTGTTAAAAATATGTAAGCATTTTTTCTTTGAAGATATTCTTATACATTCTTAATGGAAATTTATTTCTTCAGGATAGACTCTGCTAGTCTAGGTGCATTCCAAAGTAGAAGCCACATTTTCCTCTTTGGATACATTCTCAGTCCCTCACAGAATGAAATGTTAAGTCAGAGGCATTTGGAGTCTTATTTTACTGCTCCCACTGCCTTCTGTGTCTGATGACTTGGTTGCCCTTGATGACTTGTTTACCCTTGCTGTCTCCTTATGAGTGGGGTAGAGAAGTAGCAAGCTTTCATCGAAACTAATTAATACCTCTTTTTCTTCCTTGTTGTTAAAGACCAGCTGTAGCTGGATAGGACAATGGAGGGAAGGCAGCGGGACAGCAAAACCTGTGGAAAGTGAGGTATTCTCCTGAGAGGCAGCTCTTGCACTCATAAGAAGTTGCCCTACACTAAATGAAATTCTGATATAACAGGTTATCATTATGTCCATAGCACACTGGACGCACTAAAGAAGTCCTTTGAGATCATACCAATTAAGTGAGCTGTTGGCTAGTCTCAGTGATTGGAATATATGTGATCTCTTTGTCATATTTTCTGGCGTATATCGTATATTTTCTTGTGTATGTTGACTATTATATATTCCTTGGGAAGTGTGCCTGGCAGTTTCAGAGAGTTTGTTTATTTGTTTGGTGCTATTCCACAGCACATGTTGTGCTTTCCTTTATAGAGACAGTGGCAATGCTTGTTACATTTGATTATTATTGCTTTGTAGATGTGCTTGGTTCAAGCTCTAAAAAATATATATGCTATTATTGCCTCCCAACTTTATTTTTAGCTTCTTAACAATGTGCCTGCATGTTGCCTAAAGCTGCCTTTCAGTGCACAGGCTTATATAATGTTAAAAGGCAAATAAAGCTGAAAAGCTCCTCATAATATTCTGAGAAGAATATATATACTATTAAAACAATGTAATTGCTATTAAATAAGTAAAGTATATTTTTGATAATGTGCATACAAGAAAACCTATTGATTATCTGAGGGGGCTATCATAAATAAGAGTTTTAATATCGTTAAGCAAATTTGTAGAGATTATGTAAATAAAAATACTTTTCTTCATCCCTAGAACAGTTCCTGCTCTTTTTATTATAAAAATTGTGTTATACCAGAAAAATATTTATTAAATTTTATTATTTATTATTTGATCTTTTTGCACCTGGACCTATTTTTTCCTTGGCTTCAAGCTAACTTTCTAGCTTGAAATTACCTGCTACTGTCCCTTTAGATTAGAGATTGTATTTCTTGGCTTTAGAACCTGAATTAGACTGGTACAAAGGACAGACTGATTTTATCTGTACATATCTGTGTAAGGAATCACTTCTGAAGATGGTTTTTATGGGATGATGTTGACTTCAATTTTTATTTATTTTTAAATTACTGGGGAGTACCAGTGTTTATTAAGAAGTAGTTTCTCATTTTGTATTTTCTCTGCATTTTATGGAATTTATAGTGGTTTTTTATTTTATTTTTTTAATTTATTTATGATAGTCACAGAGAGAGAGAGAGAGAGAGAGAGGCAGAGACACAGGCAGAGGGAGAAGCAGGCTCCATGCACCGGGAGCCCGATGTGGGATTCGATCCCGGGTCTCCAGGATCGCGCCCTGGGCCAAAGGCAGGCGCCAAACCGCTGCGCCACCCAGGGATCCCCTGGAATTTATAGTTGATAAGGAACTTGCCTCTTGAGCTCTGGTTTATAATTATACACCTAATGATAAGAGAAGAAACAGCAAACAAATAGTAATATTAATAATAGTAATACTCGCGCATGTAATATTCCCTGACTTCCTTTTTTAAAAATATTTTATTTATTTTTTCATGAGAGACACAGAGAGAGAGAGGCAGAGACATAGGCAGAGGGAGAAGCAGGCCCCCTGTCGGGGGAGCCTGATGTGGGATTCAATTCCAGGCCCCCGGGATCATGACCTACGCTGAATGCAGATGCTCAACCACTGAGCCACCCAGGTGCCCCTATTCCCAGGTTTTCATATATTATCCCAACTTTAAAAAGACGAATATTATCTCCACTTCATAGACAAAGATACTGAGGTGTGGTGAAGTGACATTCATAAGTACACAGAGCTACCAAATGGTGGTATGAAGGATGGTGAAGACAATAGCTAAAAGCATCACACTTCTCTGTAAAGCATGAGAGCTTGTCTACAGTCTAATAATAGTCTAGATTCTTACTAAGAAGCAGAAATTACATACTTTTTAAAAAAAGAACATATAAACTGCAAAACTTTCAGTTAATAGAAATAAATATGACCAGTTGTAACTGGTATGAAATTTCGCAAAATATCTTTGAATGGTAGTGACACAACTAAAACATGAGGCAATCTTTTTGAGGGCAACTATTTAAATATTACAGAAATTCAAAAATCTAAATGTGGCATGCTGACTTACCTATACAAAGCTCAAAGCATCTTCCTCTTTGGCTTAAACATGTGAACTTGTTTCTGTGCTTAACCCTCACATGTGTTTTTCAGCCTATCCCAGTCTCCATTCATTTCTGTCCTCAGTTCATCCTTATCCTTTACCACTTCCTCATCTTTATTTCTCCTTCATTTACTTTGATAACAAGAGGCCAGGTTTAAATGACAGTCCTTGATATCCCAGGACTCCCATGTAGCTCTTTTCTTTATGCATTATGCAACAGTTTTTATACTGGAAAATAAAGGACACAATAACAAAGCCAGTTTGGAGATCTTTGTGCTTATTTATTATAATGATGCTTGTCTTATGAAGTAGAAGACCTCTTTACTAATAAAATAAACTACAAAAATACTCTCACAAATTTTGCCTTTTTAAGTAATTGGAAAAAGAGGGGGTTGGGAAGGAAGGTTTTGTTGAAATAGAGAACTAATGTATTAGCTACTAGAGTGACTTGGCTGGTCAGTTTCCGATAGAGATAGAATAACAGTACCAGATTAAAAAACACCATAAACACTTGCATTAAACTGATCAAATTGACTAATTTTGGGGAGACACTTAGATCTAGCTATAGAAAGATTTAAAAATACATAATCATATCATATCTTATATAGTATTTAGTTATATGTGCACTTACCTTCATAAGCAAATCATAACCCCCTGGAAGATAGGAATTACATTTCAGTGTTTATCAGGTATAGGTCTTTCATACAATATTCTCCCAATACATGTACACTGAATAAATGAATTCATGAATCTAGCCAGAAAACCTTCAACTTCAAAGCTGTTGTAATGATAGGATTAATCCTAAAGGAGACTGTTTAAAAAAGATTTATCAAGTACCTAATAAACACCAGGCATAACATTAGGTACAGGGAAGATTTTCTATTTATTATCTCCTTTGAATCTCACAGTAATCCTACAGTGAAAGCATTATTATCATCATTTTATATATTGGAACACTGAGGCTCAGAAAAGTTAAACAATCTGCCCAGAGCCAATGATTGAAAGGAAAAAAGCTGACATTTTTCCACAGGTCTTTGGCTCCAAAGCTCTGTCCTTTCAGTTGGTGAGTGAAAAGAAAGTACAATATAGCCCTAGAGGCATTCTGTGTGTGTGTTTGTGTATGTGTGTGTTTGTGTGTGTGTGTGTGTGTTTCTAATAAATGCTAATGACAAATTCACTTTGGCAGGTCAACAAAATCTAATTTAGTAGAGTCAATCAAGTATTATTCTCATTTGCTAATTAACAATTCCTTTGCTTTTTAGACAGCAGAGCCAAAGCAGTGACTAAAAAGTTATTGGTCTAGAATAGACCAGGGTATGGTTGTCAACAACCTCCACTTTGAACACAAAGGACAATTATGGTGAATTTGTCCCTGTGTAATTAACAAAGTTTTACAAAATGCATCCCTCTCACTATTGCAGCATCAACAATCACTTCACAAAAGAATGAAAGTATTTCAAGTACTTTTTTAAAATTCTGAGTAGGTAAACAAGGTTTTATTTTTAACTTTCTGCCTTAGGTATTCATTCATTGCTAGACATTCATTCACTCATTGATTTATACAGCAAATATTGTGTGCTTACTAAATATATTTTTAATTTGCTACCTATTAGTTCAGATGGTTGTTTAGATAGAAAAAAGAAAACAAAGTATAATAGTGAAGTACATATAGTAAAAATTGCTTCTCTAGAAAGGACTACACTACTTTGACAAGGATTACTAACTCCTTAAAAGAAGTGAGGAAACTGAGACGTCATAAGTCTTTTCTTGATTTTAATTTGTTCTATAGAAGTTCATTCCTGCTTACCAGTGCGCGCGCGCGCACACACACACACACATACACAAACATATTTACCATATCAAATTCTGATTGAGGCTGTTTTTATTGATTTTTTTCTTCTTCTCCCCTTTCTCTCTCTCTTTTTCTTTTTACTCCTTCTGTGCCTCCTTTTCACTCTCCCCTCACATTACTAATATTAATTCAGTGCTACTATTTCCTAGGCACAATAGTAAGTATTGAGGTCATACAAATGAATAATAATGCTCCTTCTTGTCAAAGGGTTCAACATACTATTGGAAAGACTGATAGGTGAGCAGATAATTACAATGTAATGGAGAAAGGAGGTAATACTGATACGAAAAGATATGAATGGTTTTCTGTGGGAGAACAGAGAAGACACCTACTCTACTTTGGGTAGATGGAAACCAGAGGAATTATACTTACGATGAATCTTGAAACTGTAGGATAATTTCTTAGGAAAATAAAGATGAGAAGTGCAATGTCAGCCTGCACTAAGAAAGATGTGCCATCAGGAAACAAGCCTATCATTAAAAAGCTTATTTTGCTGTTCTCATTAGTATTTGCAGTGATTCCTTACAGAGAAATTTGAAAATTCTGTTCCTAGGTCAAGTCATTCCCATTGTGGTTCACAAATAAAGGGTGATAACAAGCAATGACACCTCATCCAAGTGTAGAAGTTTTTTTCACAAATCAAATTAAAATGAGTTTTCTAATTTTCATAGATAATAACATGCTTGTGGAAGCTGTCAATAATCATGTGATTGTGAAAGCTGTTGACATAGTACTCTAATTGACATGTGTGTTTATGAGAGAACAGATGCATTTACTGAAGTTTTAACAGCATAACAATTCCAAGTATAAGAAGTAACATCCAATCCAATCCAGATTTCAGATTAAAACAGTGTTAGACTAGGAATTCTCAATGCAGAGTTTCCAAGCATTTGGCTAAGACTTCCTGAAAATTGATGAAAACTTAAAAATAAGATTTTTAAAAAACTTGCAATGTAAACTAGTCTAATAGTTTACTTGTTGCCAGTCTTGGAAGGTTTACAGACTAGAGACTAGAGACCGTAAATATAGAGAGAGCAACAAACCAAACATCATCATCAACACCACACACAAAAAGCAAGCAAACAAAAAAATCAATCCATGATCTATGCACACTTTGTTCTGTGAAATGAAATGATGCAACCAGTTAGGAAGTTGCTATGAAGACATTACATCTTTTTGCCTTCTTCCCTTAGCTTGTTGGAACCAAGCAAAAGACAGGGAATGCCAATAGCTCTCACTTAAGGCTAATATTGACTTTTGCCTCATGACAATCTCTTGTGTGTTTACTTTTAATCATGGTACTTTTCATTACTCTCCACCTCCCCACCTTCACCCTATGACCATCCCTTGAATGTTTCCCTCACTTCTTTCATTGCCCAAATAAAAACGTAGTTAGGTTCTGGTAATATAGTGATGGACAAAGCAGACATCCTGATTGTTATCCTTATAGAGCTAACAGCAGAGTGAGAGAGACATAATAAGTTAAGAAATATGTAATTACTAACAGTGGTAAATACTCTGAAATCAAAACATTTGGTGAGAGCAAATGGGTGTGACTTTTTATGGTGAGAAGGTGATGACCTGTAATAGTTCTGAAATATTTACATAAATGATCAATAAAAATTATATAGGTCATGTTTTGTGACCAGCATGTGATAAAGTAGAGGTAAATGAAAGTCAAATTAGCAATATGTAAGTTATAAAAATTAAAAAAAATTTTTAAGTCAATGTATATGGTCAAATATACAATAAACATTAACATGAAATCAAAGTATCTCATAGCCAAAATGATTCTTAAAAGTAAATTATTTATTATAAAAGATTGTTTTTTAGAATGACAGAAAACATATAATGACAGAAAAAATATAAATTTTACTTCCAAACTAAGGATAGAAAAAAAAAAAACTAAGGATTTAGAAAAGGAACAACTACAGAGGGCTCAAAGAGGATAGGAAGGATGAAGCCACAAAATTAGAGCTGAAATTAAATAAATTACAAAATAGCAAAAAGAATAGGTTGAATAAATGTATATATACGACCAGGTCCTCTGGAAGATTAATCAAATAGAAGCATACTCATAATATAAATATAATATAAATTTTTAAAAATTTCCCACCATGGGTAATAAAATAGATTTCATCTGACAAAATGAGATGCCAGGGGAGGTGAGTGATGGGCATTAAGGAGAGCACATGATGAGATGAGCCCTGGGTGTTATACTAGAAGTTGGCAAACTGAATTTAAATAAAATATAAAAATGTAATAAATAAATAAATAAATAAATAAATAAATAAATAAATAAATAAAATGAGATATGATGTTCACTCACCAGATTAGCAAAATAAAAATGGAGGTATGTGTAAAGTTGATGCTTTGGTAGATGGTGTTAGGGAGGAAAAAATTATCCTTTACTCTTCAAGATTCTTCTGGCTAGTCTAAGAATCAAATTGATATGAGACCAATTAACAGGAGAAAATCAAATTTAATTTTGTACATATGAGTTGACATGATTCTCATGAAGAAGCATGATTCATGCTTCTTTGTACTGATCGAGATTCCAAAGATATCAGGCAAAATGAGGTATATATGTCATCCTGAACCAAGGAATAAGGGATTGATCTTGCAATTCACAGGAAGGCAATTCACAGAAAGAATGGAAAGACTAAATGGTAAACAAATATTTGCTGGGCCATCCAGGGACAATAGGACAAAAAGACTTCAGTCAAACAAGTCTTGCTAAGTTTCTCCTGTTTGCTCTACCTAGTTCATATTACAATGTTTTCTATGATGATGTGGTATTCTTACAGCAGTCTTCAATAAAAATTCTTGTAGGCAGTTGAGGGAAGGTCAAAGTTTCTTCCTGGGTCTTTGAGACTTTGATTGTTTTCAGCTTAAAATAATCAGCATGCCAAAGTAGCACATCTTGGGGCAACTTGTTCTGAACCCTACAGAGAGTGTTTTTTACATTCCCAATGAGAGTGTTCAATGACACACACCTTTTCTAGAATACAGGTTTCAAATAGGTCACAAGAGACTTAAAAGGTAAAAATGTTAGTTGCTTGGTTTATGAATTACACACTTCTAAAGAAAAAATCAGAAAGATGGATCATTTCCTATATTCAAGATATCGACTGTAGTTTTATTTATACTAACAAAAAATTACGATTTTGGTATTCAAGAATAATGAAAAAAACAAAATGTTATATGCATACAGTGGAATATGATGATGGCATTCACATTATTTTTATAGGAAAGTTTAATCATCTGAAAAATAAATTATTTGTGGTAAAGAATGCAGAAAAGTAGACAGACTGTGACTTCAAGTATATGTAGGAGTCTTGAAAGCTATATGAAATCATTTCCTATTGTGAGATCATTAACAATGGGTTAAAAACCTTTTCACTTTTTCAGTATTTTTAATTCAAAAATTTTTAATCAACAATTATTGGCAACTTTATTGTGGGGAAGTCATATTCAATGAATTTGCATCCCCTTAAAATTTCTTTGTAATTTAGAAAGGATCCAAAGTTTCACTTCATCTGGATAAGAACCTAGCAAATGCCAGGTGTTTTAATATATCAGATTTATTGACAAGAAGGTCAGAAGAAATGGTCCAAGCTCAGTCTGCACAGTGGTCAGACCATGATTACTTGTCATATAGTCTTATCTGTGTAAGAGCTGGAAAAGGCCCACCAGGAATTGGTTTGGCATTAATAAATCTTCTGGAGAACTGAGATGAGTAGTTTTAAGACAATAGGGGAAAATGATATGTCAGGCTAAAGTATCCCATCTGCCACTCTGTTCTCTGTCCTGGACTGAGTAACTCGGTCTTATAATGAGGAGTCTACTATTAAAGTGAGAAAAATCAAACACATTTTTATAGTTTCTTTAGTCTCCATGGGGCAGGAAGATCAAGTTGACAGGATAGACTTTAGTGACAGTATTGGCAGAATTTATGGTGGTGGCAGCATCATTGGCTAATGAAACATGGCCATTGTATAATTTCAGTCAATTCTCTGAACTGTTTTGCTATATAGCCTCATAGTTATGTTTCCACTCTGTGCTAGCAACATGAATTTAGATGCATTCTTTCCCTGATAAGCTATGCACACTTGAGTTAGAAAATATTTGGTATTCCATATTTTGCTCTTTTGATAATGATACAACTAAGGAGTAATCTTTGACTATTTAATCTGTGACTAATCATTCCATTGATTGGAGGGCTTTACATTGATATTTACTGTCATTTATTAAGATAGCAACAGCAACTGCAAATATTGCCATTTCTGAGCAACTAGTCTGATTGTTCCTTTTTTGTTTAAACACCTCTTTTTTTAAAGCAGACTTCCTAAAATAGCTACAATCCAATGTATATTTGCATAGATACTATGTATTAATTTTGAAAAGTGTAGAAATAATACTGTAACTTCTCTTTTATCTTTTGGAAATTCATGTTTCCAGTATTTTGGCACCAAAAATATTTATCAGTATTGCATATTGTTTAGGATCACGGACTCTAGAACTGGATTGCCTGGATTTTAATTCAGATGCTGCCAGGAGCTTATCATAGAACTTGAAGAAGCCACTTCAATCACTGTCTCTCAGTTCCCTCATCTTTATAAAGGGAATTTAGTTATTAATATTACAGAGTTTTTATAAGGATTACATGAATTAAGCTACAAAGAACATCTGGAAAACTGACATATACTAATGTTACCTACTATTATTATAATTATTATTATTATCCAATGAAATAAAATTGTTGCTGTGTTGCCGAGCTGATTTTTAAATGTATATCATCTGAACTTTGATGATTTTTTTTTCTAAATAGTATGCATTCTCTGCTTTCTTGACAAATGTGTTTGGCATTCATGGGCTCTTTCTATTCCACTTATACCTGTGACATTGGCAGAAATCATGAGAGTATCAGATGGATTTGAATATTCATTCATAAGAGCTTTGGCCTTGCCTTGAATATTCATTCATAAGAGCTTCTTTGTACTGATCGACTTACTTGGCTGTGCCCGATCAAACTACTTTCCCAGTGGATCTATTTATCTGTTTGCATTCTATCCAGTTCTCAAGCCACTATACTTTCATCTGATGCATGTAAACCCTGTCTCCTGGGAGATACATGCTTGGGTGGGACCACATGCCTCAATAATCATATCATTAATGCTAGTAACAACACTTTGGTTAACAAAGAATCACTCAAATGTCAAGTCCCTGAAATGGGAGTAGGAACTGAAGAGGGAAAGAGAAAGTCCTACAAAACTCTTTGATTGTAAGATTCTGGATCCTTTATTAAATAACAACATATGTCAGGAAACTCTGCATTGGGGTGTTATATAAGAAGTAAGCTTTTATTTTATTACTATAATTAGGGAATTTGCTACAGCAGCTGGCATTGCTCTAAATTATGACTCACAGTATTTAGGCCCAAGAAGTTGGATGTAAACATATACAGAATGAGAAGAGGTCTAAGGACTGGGTCTAGGGAGCTCCAGAAATAGGACAAGGAAGACAATTCAGTACAAGAGTCTAAGAAGGAGCTGCCAGTACCTGAAAATAAGTGTCTTAGGAAACAGGGAAGTGAAGTGAATAAAGTGTTGTAAGGATGAGGATATGATCACCTCTGTTAAATTCTATTGAGCAGTCAAGAAGAAGGAGGACAGGGAAGTGGCTATTAGGTTTGGCAAATTGGTGGTCCCTGGTCATGTAGATAAGAGAAGTGATGGAAACTATAACCTTCACTGGAATGGACTCAAGAGAAAACAAGAAGTAAGGAAGAAAAAAAAGTGAGCAAAGGAATAGGATGATTGCTGGAGGGATGTGAAAACAAGGGAAGCTGTTTTATATACATGATATACAATTTGTCATGTTAGGATGCTGATGGAAGTATTATGTTAAAGAGAAAAAAGCTGATACAGAGGAGAGAACCAAAAATATTTCTCATGTACCAGAGACTACACTACTGTGAGGTCATATGGATTCTTTTAATAGGAAAAGCATTGGGTAGCATTTATTAATATTCCCAACTTAGTTTAAAGGAAAATATATCCATGTACTAGACTGTGTTTTTTATTTCTTTCAATTACCCTAATTTAAAACAAAGAAAAAAAGTGTCTATTTGACTTCTCCAGACATTCAGTATTACTTTTCTTTTTTTTAAAGGATTTTATTTATTTATTCATGAGAGACACACAGAGAGAGAGAGAGAGGCAGAGACACAGGCAGAGGGAGAAGCAGGCTCCATGCAGGGAGCCTGACATGGAACTCAATCCTGGGTCTCCAGGATCACGCCCTGGGCTCAAGGTGGCACTAAACTGCTGAGTCACCTGGGCTGCCCTCAGTATTACTTTTCAAAGATATCTTTTTTTTTGGTAGTGTACTGTGTGATCTTCCTTATTTTTTACTATGCATGTATGTAAACATATATTCTATTTATATACTTATGCACATACACACACATCTCAATGGAATTAAAAACATAACTCCAGTCTTTTATACATTGTGTCTTACAGATTGTTTTTCATTTACATTGTGAGCATTTTCCCTTATTAGTACATATAATTATGGCAGTTGTTTTGTTCATAGACTAATATTCCATATTATGCATATTCTGCACTACTTTAAAATTGACCTGATGGATTATTCATTCTCTTGAACCAGTGCTTTCTATTTATTTAAGTATATTTACCCATTGTTTATTTTCTTTTTGACACTATTGTTCTCAACTCTAAAACCAAGGTAATTGTGAGCTGCATTCATGAATGTATCATTTTAGTAATTTTGAATTTTGAAGGTTATCTCCCCTCTTCTGCCATTAGAAAATATTGAATGCTTTGATAGGGTAGTAAATCCTCTAGCTCATTATTTTCTGTGAAACAAGAGACTTCATTTTATTCACCATCTTTACCCAACATCTCTCTTTAATGGGTTACTTTTCTGCTGTTACATCTTCGTGAACCTCAGAAGGTATTTCCTGATACAGGTACATGAAAAATAGTAAACAGAGACCCCCCTACTGGAAGAAGGTAGGTCCAGGAAAATCGAAATCAGGCAGTGTGCTCAGGGAGAGGAACAATGAAGGTGAGGACCAAGGAAGGACTTAGTAGAAACTTAGAAGCTGCTGTGCCTTCTCAGCTGGGAGACTTCTCCCTAGGCACCCTCAAGGAGAGAGGTACCAGAAAAACGAGGATGATAAAAATGCTTTAAGGTGCCAATATCACTTTCCCTTACTTAATTACCACCCCAAGATGGCAGTTGGGGTTACCCATGTTGGACCATGGAGAAAAGGAATTTCCCAGTCCCAGGACTTAATGTATCTTGCCCAGAGAGAACAGGGCATAGGATGAGTGAACATGTAATTGGGGCTATACATTATTGTCCATAATAAAAGTTTATGCTAGTAAAAAAGTTCTAAGAGGTGGATCTGAAATTAGACTTGATTAGGATCTTCAGGAACTCAGAGCTAGACATTTATTTCTTGTAATATACAGGGGCTAGTAATTTAGTCACTTGCTTTCTTTATTATTTTAGTAATTCCCAAGATTCTGAGTGCACCTGAGGTAAGTGAAGGCCTTGTGTCTAGAAAATGTAGCTGCCCTCTGCTCAGCTCTCACTGATGCTGCCAACATGGGCCATGTCTCTGAAGAGTCACAAGAAGGTGGAAAGGACTGAGAAGGGCTTTCCGTGCCTCTCACCAGTTCCATCAGTTAATTCACTACTACTTACCGAGCACCTCTCACATGCAAGGGGCACTTTCAATCAGCCAAACTGATCATACACAAGAGGGCATGTGGCCCTACTCTCAGTGGCTTTTAAGAGTGTAAGGCACAAACCTGAAAAACTAGAGCATGTGTGCTGTGAGCAATAATGAGACCATCCCCACAACTTTATAGAGGCGTGCTTAGGACTTCTGGACTGTTATAAAGAAAAGGTGCACAATTGCCATGCTTTTGGTTTCAAAGGGGAAAAAATTTTATTGATGTTAAAAGTAAAAACCTAGTGGAAATTGGAGAAAAGGGAAATGTGTGCATAAATGAGGGCAATAGTAAGCAGTAAAGGAAAATAAGACAAAGTTACTTCAAATTAGGTACTTACAACCTCCAGCCTCATCACCTGGAGACAGCCAGGCTAGGGGCCTGACTGAGAGGTCTGGGCAGAGTATCCTCCCCTCAGTGAGACTTCCAACTGACCATCTCCATAGAGGCCTTATTTATAGGGCAAATGATGGATTCTGAAGTTAAACATAATGTTTGCCTATGTGCCGTCTGGAGCGAGCTGCAGTCCTGTGTTATCATGTCTTTACCTCTTTGAGGACCCTGGGCCCTATGTCTTTGCCTCCCCTCCCTGATTCCATTCCAGGCCAGAGGAGGTGCCAGGCAAGATGCTTTTGGCATCCAAACCAGTAGGGCCAGCTTATGTCAAATAAACCAGGCCCCCGAGGTCACTCATGCAGCACAAGTCTCACCAACAACATCCTTTACCTGCCTGTGTACGTGCAGATTGAGTGGTTGGTTATGCAGGACAAATCACAGAAACCTCCATCCATACAACACATGGACATGGCAAGATGCCTGACAACTGGTCAGAACACGGACAGTTTTCAGAGGAGGTACCATTGGTACTAGGTTGAAGGCTGGGTCAGTATTCCTTAGGTGGAGACTGTGTTTCTGGAACAGCATTTACTTAAACTCCTTTCTTTGTTGGTATCTGTAGATTTTAAAACTTCCAAAGGTAATACAGGCACACTTAAAAAACTAAATAACACGGAAGCATATATAATAAAAAGGGAAAATTGTATTTACCCCACACTTTCCTAAGGAAACCATTTACAGTTGAGAGTATAGTCTTCTGAAAATTTCTTTATAGTATATCAAAGAAGATGAAGTCCTTGTCCCCTTCCTTCTCCCATCATCCCCTCTGTAGAAGGGGATGCTTTTTAGAAACCATGTGTCTGAGGTTAAGAGGTGAGTTTTTAGACCCACCTGCTCTCTAGTCCAGTTCCATCTGAGAACTCAAGGAGGCAAATTGTCACAGCTTCTCTCCAGAAGCTTTGCCCCTTCTCAAAACCAGATCTTTAAAGGCCTTCAACTTTTCACCTAAACTAATTTTACCCAACTAGTGTGGCCCACCTTCTAGCTCTGGCAAGATTCTGGAGAATCTGCTTAGGCAGAAAACCAGATGACAACCTGGCTAAGCTTGAGCCAGGCACATAAAGAGCTTCTCAGTTAACTGACCCCACTAGTTGGTGATGAGGCTCCCCCTGTCTCACTGGACAGTCACACTATTTCTAGAGAAATGTAGCAAAGAAATAAGGAGAGAGTGGATGAAGTGGCTCTCCCATATTGCTCCCTGGAGATTAGAGAGAAGTTTCCTGTCTTCTATGTGGATATAGGAAGAGAATAGAGAATAAGGGTTTCACCATAACCCTGCTGGGGAGGACAAGTGAGGGCAGCTGGCCTATGAACCATTCCCTCCTTTCTCTTGGGACCTTAGAGGAGGGAAAAGAAACAGATGATGTAGTCAAACCCACTTGTCAACTGGACCTCCAGGTAAACAGACTGATGATATTTGCTAGGAGGAAGAGACTTTATCTAGAAAATGCTCCCCCTGGGGTGTCTCTGGCTTAAGGATTTCTTACAGTTAATCCAGAATGTTTGGGTTTATGAGACCTCATTCCCTGGAGAATATCATCTAAACCATATAATTCTGAGTGTGAAGTAGAGATGTTTCATAATTGAAATGTTCTCAACAGAGCAGTTATAGCCCACAAATTCCATTTCAGATGACTCTCTATTTAAAAAAGGACTCATTTATTATTATTCTGGTCCAGAGATTGTGTTTTTAGTGTGATAAAGAAGGTTATAAGGAGTCATAAGATATGTCCCAGGCTTTAGTATGCTTTTTTTCACTTGTGTTATTAGTAAAGCTTGACTCTAGGAAATATTTTGATTCCTGTGGGTCTGACTTGACAATTTTATCCTATGTGGCTCACCTGGACATATATTGCTATAGTTTTCATCTTTCACTAAACAGTGTTACTTACCTGTATAGACCTGTATCATGGGGCTTGATCAGAAACTTCTTAGATATGCAGAATTTCAGAGCTACAGAACATATAAGCTGAAGTATAGCAAAAGTCCCGGGTGATTTGTATGCATACCAAAATATAAGAGGCTCTGACGCAGTGAAGCTTACCCTCCAGCTATTGATCCAGGTTTTTGGTGGCAAAATTTGTTGATAATGTTGCTTATACTGTTGGTATCTAACTTTCTTATATTCCATTTTCTTTCTAGCACACTATGATCTGGATATGGCTTCTTTTCATCAAAGTCATCAAGCTCGAATTTTTAGCACAATTTGGTCCAATTGAGTGTCTTTAAAAAACAAACCACTTTCTTCTCTTTTTTTGTTTTTGTTTTTTGTGACATTTCATTTGTCTGCTTCTCTTCCTACTCTTTTGTCTTCTTTCTCTTACCTTTTTATCTGCAAGGTATATAGATTTTGTAATGTCTCTAGGATTAGGCTTGGATCCTCTTCTCTATTTTCCCTCTGTGTCTTTGGTGATTTCATTTTGCTATATAGCCTTATAAACCACTTAAATATTGATTTTTTTCCAAATTCATATCTCTAACCTAAACCTTTCTTCTGAACTCCAGACAGTTTCTTCAACTGTCAAATTTGATGTATCCGAATTGATTTCTAATTGGCACCTCAGTCTAGCACACCCAAAATGAATCTCATTACCCCCACTACATCCTTTTAGCCTAGTATCCCTTCTCCCAGTCAGTGGCAAAAGTATCATCCATACAGTTAGTTGCTCATTGTATTATTGAAACTCCCTCTACTTGACCTCCTACATTCATTCCACTCACACGTTTAGTTACACTTCCAAAATATATCTTACATCTGTCTACTTTTCTCCCTTATCTCAGCCACCATATCTGTCACATGAGCAACCATAAGAGGTTTCTTAAGCAGTTTCCTTGATTCTAGAACAATAGTTAAATTACCTGCCCAGTTGTCATGGTAATATTCTAAAAATATAAATTGAATGTGTCACTCTCCTAATATTTCATCAAATGTTTCACTTTGAACAAAATCCAGACTCCTTTCATGCCTTAAAAGATTCTACATGACTAGCCTCTGCTTGCCTCTCAGACAGCATGTTCTACTAGTTTCCCTGGATCAGGAAACTCCAGCTACTCAGGGCCTGCTCTGTTTTCCAAGAACATCCATTTTCTCCTATCCCAGTGCCTTGGAGTTTCTTGTTCCTTCTCACTGGAATGTTTCTTACTCCTTTATCTACCAACACACACACACACACACACACACACACACACACATACACACACAATCAGATACACATACATATCAACATAAACATATATATGTATGTACATGGATATATACATGTACACAGACATATACATGGACACATACAGAAATACAACATACATATACATACACAAACACACATATACAGACATGCATGCCCACACACCACTAGTCAGCTTCTTACCCTTCACATCTTATTTCCAATCTCAAATCCCTAAAGATGTTATCCTTGACAGCCTAGTTCTAAAAATGTTTCAGTTGATTTGCTTGGCTTTTCTAAGGAGAAAATGATTCATCAACAAATGAAGACAATGTAGTCTTTCTTCCAGTGTTCATATTGCATTTCATTTTTAAAATCTAAATCCTCTAGTTGAGATCTCTAGAAAAATATTGGATAATGGTGGTGATAATATACCTCTGTTCCTGATTTTTAAAAAAAGTACTGTTTTTGCAAAATATGGTGTTTTGATCTTGTTTTCTGACAGATACACTTTCTCAAAATCCAAAGAGCTTTTTTTTAAATGCTATCTTACTAAGAGTTTTATTTGGAATCAAAATTGAACTTTATTAACACTTTCTGGACATCTATGACGGTTATTATAAAAATTTCCCCTTTTATTGAAGTGTTTTCTTTTTTTTTTAAACTTTATTTTTTTAATTTTTTTTTAATTTTTATTTATTTATGATAGTCACACACAGAGAGAGAGAGGCAGAGACACAGGCAGAGGGAGAAGCAGGCTCCATGCCCCGGGAGCCCGACGTGGGATTCGATCCCGGGTCTCCAGGGTCTCCCGGGTCTTTGGCCCTGGGCCAAAGGCAGGCACCAAACCGCTGCGCCACCCAGGGATCCCTGAAGTGTTTTCTAATATCAGAGCATTTTTGCATTATTGAAGTAATTTTCTTTAGGATTTTTCATCTCTATTTATTGTTGAGATTAGATTTCATTACCACCACCGCCTCTATTGCTGCTACTACTACTACTACTCTATTACTTCTACTACTCCTACTATGACTATTGCTATCCTCTTGTAGTTGAGTTTCTGACAACCTTGTAGAATTAAAGAGGAATCTCTCCAACTTTTACCATGTGCTGGAGCAGATTAGTTACTGTATTCTCTGAGATGTTTTAGAACCCATCTGGAATTTTTTTGGCAATGGAGTTTTAATGATCTTTTAAATTTATTCTGTTGTTACCAATATAATTCATTTCTTTGTGTCAATATTGATCATTTTTTTCCCTGAAGATTATCCACTATGTATTTCCACATTTCCTGAAATAAAGTTGTACAGAGCATTTTCTAAAATGCGTTATGCTTTTTGGTCTGTGGTTATCTTCCCATTTTCGTCCCTACTGTCTATTCTATTGTATTTTCCCACTCATTTTCTTCATCATAGTTTCCAGAGTGTTGCAATTTTTATTGGTCTTTTTGGAGAACTTCCTTTTGATTTATCAAGTAACTTGTTTTTATTAATTTCTAATTTTATCTTGATTCCTTCATCCATTTGCTTCCTTTATGCTTATTCTATTGTTCTCTGTTACGTGTTGAATTTGCGCTTCATTTACATTCATTCATGTTTTCTGACAGAATGCCGTAACATTTACATTGGGCATTCTTTTGGCTGAGTCCTGAAAGTTTTGTTATAAAGTATTCTTCTTATTATTTTTGAATGATCTGTAATTTCAATTTTTGGTAGGGAAACAATTTGTTACTGCTACATCATCAAATCTGTTAAGTGAGTTACTTATTCTCCGGGTTGGTATTTGTCAATTTATCCAAAGCCCTAGTGTTACAGTCTACTTTTTAAATAGCAAACTTCTTGATGGGCCTGGGGAAAGGACACAGCTGCCAGTCATTGGGCAAGAGTAGCTCGTTGCAGGGTATCTTTCACAAGTTACATATGGCTTTTTTTTTAAATATTTATTTATTTATTTATTATAGACAGAGAGAGAGAGAGAGGCAGAGACATAGGAGGAAGGAGAAGCAGGCTCCATGCCGGGAGCCCGACGCAGGACACAATCCCGGGACTCCAGGATCGCGCCCTGGGCCAAAGGCAGGCGCTAAACCGCTGAGCCACCCAGGGATCGCCTACATATGGCTTAACTTATTTCCATTCTCAAATCCTGGTGACTGATTCTTTACCTTCCATTATCTTTTGGGGAAATTAATAATCATTTCATCACCCACATTGGGTTGTGGGGATCGTCAGACCATCTGCTTTAGATGTTTCAGAAATTTGACAATGTTTCTATTTTATTTACTTAAATTTTTCAGTTTATAATAATTGTCCTGTCTCACTTTCTCATTCTCTATCTCTCCCTGTCCTCTTTCTCTCCTCCAGCTGAACAGTACCTCTCCTTTTGCCTCTTTCTTTAAATGTGTTTTATTTGAAAATACTGAAAAATATGAATAGTGAAAATTACCTATAAGGAAGAAGTAAAGTTATCTATTCTACATCTCCAAGCCACCTTTCTGAAAGTGATCATTACTAATATGTTGGCTTCCTTTCTGATTTTTTCCTTATATATATTGTCATAGGTATAAGGCATATATATACACACATATATGTATGTATATACCTATGAATATATATATACACACATATATATATAGCTTTATGTAGGATTTTTTTTCAAAATGTGCACTTGGTAGTTTTCTCTTTTCACTTAATAAATCAGTAACACTGAGCTTTTGCTTCAAATTTTATCTTTCTCTTGTCATTTGTAATTTGGGCAACAAAGAGAAATAACAACCATAAGCTCACTCACTATAAGAAACTGTCCTCACTTCCCTTGAGGCTATTTGTGTCTTTTATTGAATTATGATATTTTCCAAGACCTACTGAGAGTTGCTAAATACAATCATACAAATCTACAAAAAAAAAAAAAAAAACCCACAACTTTCAATCTGAAAATGAAATATAGTTGTATGCAATTAGGAGTAAAGAGCCAAAGGCAAAGGACTTTTTATCATCCCTCAAATCTAAAGACCAATGATTGCATTACACATGCCTGGGAATTCTTAAAAGTAAGATTTCAGAAAATGACAAATACCCTGATCATTTTATCTTGTGATGAATCTTTCCTTAGAGAAACCTGTCAAACTTCCTAAGTGAAAAGTTAATTTAAGATTTTTTCATCTAATGGCATAAGTGAGATTGACTTACAATTTTGTTTCCAAATTGTTGTCTTGTTTTTCTCTTAACTAGGAATCTGGTTTAAATGACTCATAGAATAATATGAGATGTTTATTTTTTTAGTGTCTAGAACACTGTGAAATTTATACATTCTTCTTTATTTTAGAGGTTGTTAAAAATCAACTATAAAGCCATCTAGCCTGGACTCTCTTGTGGAGATGGGGGAATTTCTGGCTTGAACTTTCATTTATTAAATGATATTTAATCCATTTCAGATATTTTATATTCAATGTTCTTTTCATTTACATTTTCAAATTTCATTATAAAATTATTTAAAGTACCTAAGAATTTTTAAAAATCTCTGCTACTTCCATTGTCTATGCCTTTTCCATTGTTAATATTGTTAATCCTTGACTTAACTCTTAGTCAATCTTGTCTGGAGCTTATTATGTTTTATTAATTTTTTTCAGAGCAAAAATAATTTTTTATTTCCTCATTTATCTTTATTTGCTTTTAATATCTTGCTTTCTTTTAGCTTTCATACCAAACCATTGGATGTATTATTTTAAACTTTAAAAAATTTATTTGAGCTATAACTTTTACTCCTTTGCCATATTCCATCTTTTAATACATAGTATTTTTATTGTGATTATTAATCAGACCTATCTTTGTAATTTCCACTGCTAATTGCAAAGGTTTCTTTTGCTATAAATTTGTTATTTACTTTTAATTGTACTATGTTGTGATTAGAGAATGTGGAATTAGTTTAGACTAACTTTGTGTCCTACTTAACACATGGACCATATCCTCATACACATTTCAAAAGAATGTATATTATCTGTATTGATTATAGTTTTATTAGCTATTAGATTGACCTCTTGATTTTTTTCTCCTTTTTTATTGAAATATAATTGACATAACATTGAATTAGTTTTAGGTATGCAACAGTGATTTAATATATGTATATATTATGTTATTTAAAAATCAGTCTTTAATATTCTTTTTTAAAAAAGATTTTATTTATTTATTCATGAGAGACAGAGAGAGAGAGAGAGGCAGAGACAGGCAGAGGGAGAAGCAGTCTCCATGCAGGGAGCCTGACTGGGGACTTGATCCCGAGTCTCCAGGATCAGGCCCTGGGCTGAAGGCGACGCTAAACCACTGAGCCACTCGGGCTGCCCAGTCTTTAATATTTTTATGTAATTTTTATGTTCTATAGATTTCAAAATCTCCACAATGATAATACATTTCTTTCTGTATATTTGTTTTAGTTTTCTATATGTAATGCAATGTTATAATTTAAGTGTTAACAAAAAGAATTATAAAATTTTAATTCTAAATTACAACGTAAGGAGTTTGAAAGACAATTTGAGAATCTGTTCTAGGATGTTTGAGCCTCTTCATCTGCTTCTAAGATCTAAGAGGACTGAGAAAATGGAGAAAAGAGGATTTTATGAGCAGATTCCTTTGAAGAAAGCTCAGATTCCTCTCCTGCCTCTGATGTTGCTGATGGGAATAGGGTGAGGAGTTTCTTGTCCTCTTATGTTAGGTATGGTGAGGGTTTCCCATGGCCCCATTCAGTAATTATGAATCATGCTTTCATATGGTGAGCAGTAGTAAAGACAAATGCCTGAGGAGGCTCAAGGCAAACCATTGTGCTGAGATCTGTCCCCTATCCAGAAAATTTACAGGGTAGGAGAGTGATGTCTAGCTGCCCTGTTGGGGGCAAGGCCCAGCAGAGTGATACCATGTATAGAATTAACCAGTTCTCCCAAGGGATACAGAAGAAGTTATTGAGGACCAATGTGGCAAGATGAAAAAGAGGCCACGTTGGAGAGAAATATGTTCATCACATCCAGTAAACTACATGGAAATGAGTTAAAGAACCAGATACCTAGAGCCTGGGAGAGAGGTTAGAGTGGCCAAGTGAGAACTTTTCCATGCCCTTAACTCCCTTCCTTCCTTAGACCTCCAGAACCTTTGTTAGAAGCACCAGTACCAATTAAAGAGGAAAATTGAACAAAACCAAGATTACTGGCAGCAAACATAACAGATTAGATATTGTTAAAATAAGTATTAGCAAAGTCATATAGTAGAAAGAGTAGTACAAATCTGGAGAAACTTCAGAGATAGAGGAAGATAAATATGAAGGAAGAAAGGAGGAAAAGGAACTGATATTTATTAAAACCTGAGTACATTACACATACCAAATATTAGTGTACCCATATTCTTTCATTTAATTCTCAATTTTGCTAACCCCATTATTATAGATAGTAAACTGAGACTTATTGACTTTGGAAACAATAGAATCCTGACCAAGGCTAACTACAGCAATTTATTATAAATAACTCAATGATGTACATGGTAGAAAAGAAAAATATTGTACAAGAGATTGAGGAAGGGAATTTATAAATATACCCAAGTAAGTTTCAAAAGTGGACTGGAAGGGAGCTGTTCTGTCTTTGTTTTTATTCTTTTTTTTATCAGAAATATAGAATTGAGTTAACTGTGTTCCTCAGTTATGACGCTCTAGGACCTCCTTTCTCATTTCTCCATCTGTGATCTGTTATGTTTCATCTTTGGCTCTCATGCCCCTCTTTCTTCACACCTTCCTTCCTGTAGGCATCTCTGTTAGGTTTTCAGTTAGTCTTTCCAAGTCCCGTTTGGCACAATCATTTGCATTGATGTCTATCTGTGTAAACGTTATAGTATTAAGTGTGTTTTAAAAATAAGTTAATGGCATCATGCTATAAATCTCATTGTTTCTTGCTGTTTTGTTTTTCTTGCTATTTTTTTTTTTAAATATTTTATTTATTCATGAGAAACACAGAGAGAGGCAGAGACACAGGCAGAGGGAGGAGCAGGCTCTTCACAAGGAGCCTGATGCGGGATTTGATCCCCAGACCTGGGATCATGCCCTGAGCCGAAGGCTCAACTACTGAGCCACCTAGGCATCCCTGTTTCTTTTTGTTTTTAATCAAGACTTATTTTGGAGCTCTGTACATACTGTTCTAGAAATATGTCATTCAGTCCTTCTGACTGCTGCATAGTAGTTTAAACCTTCACCAGATTTTTGTCTCCATTTTGACAAATGATGGATATCTAGTTTACTTCCATGAACCTCATTCTTTGAGAGTCCTTGAATGTTTTCTCACGTATCTGTGAGTCTATATCCAATGCCAGAATTGATCATTAGTCACAGGTCACACTGTATACACATACTGAAATTTATTAAATACTTCAAAACGCTCTCTATAAGTGCTGTAGTAGTTTATCATATCATGATCATGATCATGAGAGGTGCTCTTTCCCTACATCATTATGTGCTCTTGATGATACCTGAATTTCTATTTTTTTCAATCTGATGAATATAAAGTAGTGTGTTAATTGACATTCCTTAATTAGTAGTAAGATTAAACATTTATTGTTAAAATTGTCATTTCCTTTTATGATATTTGCCTAATTATATTTTTTATTCATTTTTCTACTAAGTGGCTTGTCTTTTTCTTATGAATTGTCAGAAATCTTTGTGGTTTTAGATATTAATCAGAGGCCATAAAATTTGTGATGAGCTCCCAAATGTCTCCTTGAGATAACTTCAAAATGACATAAATCACTGCCTAATTTATTTTGTGCTAATATGTTATTGAACATTTTATTTTTCCATATATTTGCTAAAATTTCCTTTTGGCCCACACTGCTCTATGATGGAGTTTACCTTATCTTGATTAACTTTTCCCAGATATGCCATGGGACTTGTTTTGGGGTGGGTATATTCTAAATTTAGCACTGTAAATCCAAACTCTAAATGTCTGTATTTTTGAAATAGTCCTCTCTGGGGTTATTAACACACACACACATACACACACACACAAATATGAAAGGGAAGATCGACTTTGCCTGAAGTTTTTGTCTTATTTTACTTTCTCCAATATCCTGTTAGAAGAAACTCACTTCACAGTACTACCATGCAGATTCCAATCTTCTATTCTGTCTCTTGCTAATCTCCTGGCTCCTTGTTGGTAATCAGAAGCCACCATATTTCTAGTCTAGTTACTTTGAAGGCTGGCATTTTACAGCTGGAGTTCCAGGTCATGTCTGTCAAGACCTTGGCATGTGTGGTTTGCTCTCTTCTTCCATAGATGATTTAGGAAAACTCAACATAGTGGTGGCTGGGTGGCTCAATTGGTTAAGCGTCTGCCTTTGGCTCAGGTTGTGATCCCAGGGTCCTGGAATGGAGTCCTGCTTCCGGCTCACTGCTCAATGGTGAGCCTGCTTCTCTCTCTCTGGCTCCCCCTGTTTGTGCTTTGTCTGTCTCTCTCTCTCTGTCAAATAAATAAATAAACTCTTTAAAAAGAAAAAAGAAAATCTCAGTATAGAGATTCTAGTTCTTGTGATGCTTCAACAGAATGAGTAATTAGGTTCAGAATTTTAGTATTTTGTTTAGAATTTGCTTCTAGTAAATTTGAAGATGTGGTCTTTTCATGATATAGCTTACTTTGGGATTTTATATCCTGTACTTTACATCCTAATGCCCCATGAAATATCTATAATGCATTAAAATTCTTGAAAATAAAAATCATCTTATAATGACTCTCATATATTAGTGTAAACCATGTAAAATATCTGTCATATATTCTATCACCTCATATATCAGCTATATGAAATCACTTCTCTGGGATCAAATATGGTCAAATATAAGCAATTCCATTCCATATGCTTCCACCTAATATGTAAAATTAAATGGATTATATTTGAGGCTATGTAAGTTAGAGGACTTAAATGGCTTGTTTACCTGTGTCCAGTTGGTAAATGATGAGGAAGCACTTGCTTAATACCATTTTCTGATTCAAGTGGAAGAGGAGCACCTCAGCACAACTATAGTTAGAATTAATTAGTACAATTATTTAAAATAGCCTCAACTTCATTTATAACTACAAGCATGGGATGTTGAGGTGCTTAGCTGGTCATAATTATTAATTTACACTATTTTAAGATAAGCAATATATGATATGTTGAAAGAGGGAAACTTCCTACTGTTATGGCATAGGAGAAAACACAACTAACTCTTTAATTTAGAATTTATATTTAAATTATACTCTTCTTTTGAAGAACCTTTTTCAATAAAGATAACTGAGTTTTAATTACTATTTGTAGAAAGTCCATATCAATGTCTGGCATTCCAGATATAAGACGGCACAATTGGAGGATTAATTCTGAGTTAATGAGCTCATTTTCTTCTCCTAACTTGCAGAAAAAGAGTAATAAATAACAGCTCTATAATGGAAATTGGAAAACTGTGTTGCCCATAGAATTTGTGAATTGTAAGGGAGCTTCAAAGACTATCTAGGTCAGTTTTACCATTTCTCAGATGAGAAAACTGAGTTTTAATTAACTGTCAAGGCTGGCACCGAAGGAGCAGTTCAGGGACAATTAGTCAGGGCACCTAATTTCCCCATGTTTTCATTCTGAATAAGAATAAAATCCCCATTACATATTACATTCTTTAAACAGTTCATCCCTGAGTGAGAAACATGGGCTGGAAGTGGGTATCCTCCTCACTCCTTATTTCATCATTATCTTCCACATTGCTTATGATAAGCACATTCTATCCATTTCCCTTTCTTCCAGTCTCAGTCCGCTTCAACCCACTTTCACATTACTGAAAGAATAATCTTATTAAGACATATATTTTATATGCCATTTCTCTGTTTAAGCATGTTTAGTAGCTTTCCAGAGGTACAGACACCTAAGTGTGACACCAGATGTTTTCTGCACTGATTTTTGCCTGCTGCCATTATTTCATTATTGCTTGGTGATTTCCCCTCAGATACCAAGGAGACCCCAATACTGACACTGATAATTCACAAATGTACCCATCTCATATATATCTCTGGGCCTTTTTGTAAAGACTATTACCCCTGTCCAAAGCACTACCTCATTTTCATCAACACCATCCTCTCCCCTCCCTTCTCAGGGCCACTTTCCTGGCTGGACAAGTCTTAGCTGAACTTCCAATACTCAGTCACAAAGATACCTCTTTCAACGCCTTCCCTGAGTTGTCCTCCACTTTCCTGATTGCTTCCCAAACACCCTGGGCTTACCTGGATCCCAGGAGTTGTAATATGTATTATAATTCTGTATCTTTGACCATCTCCTTTGGATCTTGACAGTGCCTTTCACAATTGATTCTGGTGACCTGTACAATGTTTTGTAGGCTTGCACAGTACCACTTGCCATCAAGCATATCACACCTAAACTTCAGGCCACCTCATTTGCATAGGCGCTAGGGAGAAGCTCTAGACATGCATTCATATGGTCATATGCTTGAAAGCTGTTTTTGTCTTCTTTAAAAGAATCTCTCCCCTGTCCCCAGTTTTATATGCTTCAAGGCCCACAAAACCAGAGACAGCTCAGTAAGGCACTCAGTGGATGTCTGTAGGGTGAATGATTAAATATACTTTCTTTTTTGTTATCAGATACCTTGTTGTTACTAATAATATGCTAATCTATGTGGTCTCCTCTGTTATTTTTATTATCAGTTTGCTTTTGTGTAGTGCTATAGGAAAAGACAGATCTACTGTTTTAAAATAATTTTTTTGAGTATAGTTGACACACAATGTTTTGTTAGTTTCAAGTGTATAACATAGTGGTTCAATATCTCTATGGATTATGCTATGCTCACCAGAAGTGTAGCTACCATCTGTCACCACCCAACACTATAACAATATCATTGACTTTATTCCTATGCTGTATCTTTTATTCCTGTGTCTTACTCATCTGATAATCGGAAACCTGTATCTCCCATTACGCTTCATCTATTTACCTGTTTCTCCACCCCCTTCTCTTTGGCAGCCATCAGTTTGTTCTCTGTATTTATAGGTCTGATTCTACTTTTTATTTGTTTATTCATTTGTTTTGTAGGTTCTACATATGAATAAAATTATATGGTATTTGTCTTTCTCAGTCTGACTTATTTTACTTGGCTTAATACCCTTTAGGTACATCCATGTTGTCATAAATGATATTATCTCATCATTTTTTATGTATACATAATATTTCATTACACACATACACACACAACACATCTTCCTTGTCCATTCATCTTATCAATGAACATTTAGGTCGCTTCTATATCTTGGCTATTGTAAATAATGTTGCAATAAATATAGAGGTATATATATCTTTTTCAGTTAGTGTTTTCATTTTCTTTCAGTAAATACTCAGTAGTGGAATTCTTAAAATATGTGGTATTTCTACTTCTAATTTTTTGAGAAACTTCCATAGTGATTTCCGTAGTGGCTGCCAATTTACAGTGAACAAGGGTTCCCTTTTCTCTACATCCTCACCCATACTTGTAATTTCTTGTATTTTTTTATGTTTTGTTTTGTTTTATAGTCTCTGTCATTTTTTTCTTCTCTGATCTTTATTATTTCCTTCCTCTCACTTTGACCTTTGCTTGTTCATCTTTTTCGAGTTCCTTTAGGTGTAAGGTTAGATTGTTATTTGAGCTTTTTTTTCTTTCTGATGTAGGCCTGTATCACTGTATGTTTCCCCCTTAGAACTATTTTCACTATGTCCCAGATATTTTGGACTATTGAATTTTCATTTTCGTTTGTCTCTTTGTATTTCTTTAATTTCTTCTTTGATTTCTTCATTGACCCACTGATTGTTTATTAGCAAGTTGTTTTTGTTTATTCTGTTGCTTTTTTTTTGTTTCTTGTGATTGGTTTCTAGTTTTAGACCATTGTGGTTAGAAAAGATGCAGGTATGATTTCAGTACTCTTAAATTGATGAAACTTGTCTTACATCTGATATATCCAGGAGAATATTCCATGAGCACTTGAAAAGAATGTATATTCTATTTGTTTTGGATAGAATGGTCTATATATATCTTATGTCCATCAGGTCTAATGTATCAAAGACACTGCTCCCTTGTTCATTTTCTGCCTGGAAAATCTATTCATTGATGTTAATTGGGATGTCAAAGTCCCCTACTATTCTTGAATTAACATCAATTTATCCCTTTACATTTATTAATATTTGCTTTGTGTCTTTAGGTGCACTCGAGTTGGGTGCATAGATATTTACAATTGCTGTATCCTCTTGTGGATTGATCCCTTTGTCATTATGTAATGCTCTTCTTTGTTTATTGTTATAGTCTTTGTTTTAAAGTCTATTTTATCTGATATAAATATTGCTACCTCAGGTTTTTTCCCCCCACTTCCCTTTGCATGGTAAATGTTTTTACCATCCCTTAACTTTTAGTCTACATGGGTCTTTGGTCCTAAGTGAGTCTCTTGTAGGGAGCTTATAGATGGGTCTTGTTGTTGTTGTTGTTGTTGTTTAACTTACCCATTCTGCCATCCTATGTCTTTTGATTGGAGCATTCAGGCCATTCACAAAGTAATTGTTGGTAAATATGTACTTATTGCTATTTTGCTAATTGTTTTCTGATTGTTTTTGTAATTCTCCTCTGTTCCTTTCTTCTCTTGTTCTCTGTGATTGTTGAGTTTCTGTAGCGTTATGTTTGACTTTCTTCTTATTTTTTGTGTATCTTATATATGTTTTGAGTTTGTGTTTATGATGAGGTTCATATGTAGCATCCCAAGCGTATAGCAATTTATTTTAAGTTGGTCATTTAAGTTCAAATACACTCTACAGAAACTTTTTTAACTCCCTTGTCCACATTTTATGTATATGCTATCATATTTTACATCTTTTTATTCATAATTATTTTATGTTAATTATGTCCTTTTCTTTTCCACTTAAAGAAGTCCCTTCTTTGATGTATACTGTGGAGGAGTTGAGTTCAAGGTCTTCCTGTGTTACTACCTTGGACTAGAATCCCCTGTACTTTCAACAATATGTTATCTTCACATTTTTTAAATGTGAAGATTTATGCTAATATACTTTGTATATTTTTTATCTCATCTGTAAGATAAGAGAATGATATTTAGTCTTTGTCATATTGCAGACCAATTATGTTAATACAATGTTTAATTACAAAAGTGGAATGACTGTGGAATTCATTACAATTTTGTCTAGAAAATTGTGAGTTGGGGGATCCCTGGGTGGCTCAGCGGTTTAGCGCCTGCCTTCGGCCTGGACTGTGATCCTGGAGTCCTGGGATCGAGTCCCATGTCAGGCTCCCTGCATGGAGCCTGCTTCTCCCTCTGCCTGTGTCTCTGCCTCTCTCTCTCTCTGTGTGTTTCCCATGAATAAGTAATAGAATCTTTAGGGAAAAAAAAAAAAGAAAATTGTGAGTTGGGGATGCAGCTTAACAAGTGATTGTCAAATGTGGTTTTAATACATTTCCCTTGGAGTCACTATGGTTGGTCCCGTAGTGTTATAAGGAATGTAGAGAAGACAGATAATTGAGTTGCATACATTTATTTGCTCATTTATCAAAAGTCATAAATATCAAATATTTTATATTTATATATGTACATATATATGTAATTATATAATATGTGTCAATTACTAGGAACTTGAAGCCTAAATTCAAATAAAGGACAGCAGTAAATAATTAAGCAAATGGATTCAGACTGATCTCAGAAAAGATGGGAAAAAGAAGTATAAATAGCATCATTCAGGGCATTGAAGGTCACAGTTTAGGGAGAATGTCTTTATTCAGTTGCAGTAGAAAGCCATTGGAGGATTTTAACCAGAGTACTAATGAGTTGTAATTTTTTTTTTTTTGAAATGTAAGTCTATCTACTTAGGTAAGAATGATTTCACTGTGCACAAGGGTAGAGGTATAAGACCTGCTAATTTGAAACTTTTGGTGAGACAATGAGAGCCACTGTCTCTCATTGACTAGGGAGGTGGTAATGGAGATAAAAGAAAATCGATTTGAGATATATTTTAAAGTTGAACTTCGACAGACTTTGGTAATGGATTTGATATTAAGATTGGTGTAAAGGCAAAAATTAACAGTGATTTTTTTTTTTTTACACTTCAAGGATGATGATAATTCCATTTGCTTAAATGAGGAAACAATGAATAGGAGAAATATCAAGACTTCTGTGAAAGTAAAGTAGGTGGTACCTCATTCCAAGTCTGACTCAAGCTGGCAAACTTTCAAAATATTTTTTAAAGCCAATAATCATGATAGCTCTTCCAGTTTCCTCTCAATTGAACCACTCTCCATATACCATATGAAAGATCCAGAAGAGTGGATTTTGATGATTCTGTCTCTTCCATTTACTTTATTGTCTTGTTAGATATTAAGTGGTATGCTCCGCTACAATTTAGCTGCAATATCTGGCCATTCCACAATCTCTATTCTCTTACTTTCCATAGTTTAACTCCAACATCGTGGTTTACTGATTCTGAAGTTGTCTAATTTATGCATGAAACAAGTGAAATTGGATTCCAATAACAGGCAAGGAATACTATTGATAGGGAAGCAAGAGATACATTCTAAAGCAATTAGCTGGGTGTCAAGGAGAACCATTATATAAAAAAATCCAAATTTTGTCTTTGAGGTATGGCTAATTCTTCATGTCAGATATTAACACTTAGAAAATTTTAAAATCCTGTCCTTCACTAGGTATGGATATTTGTAGTACAATGCATTTTAAATGCACTCATAGGTATTTATTTATATCATTCAGTACAATATTACCCTGATACTCAGATGTTGTACACTTACAGCTATTTATTTATGTCATTCAGTACAATACTGCTCTGATACTTAGATATTGTACAAGTATGAGTCTACATATGCTACAAAAATATTAAATTATTGCATGTTATAAAGCGCTGTGGTAATGATGAAGGTACTGTGATATATTAATAATGATGTTGCTGCTATTGATTTGATAAAAGGTCCAAGTTCCCTGATCATACTTTCCTACTAAAGCTTTGAAAACTCCCTTTGGCTGCCAATAATATTAGTGCTGACACAGAGAAGACAGGTAAAGAAAATGAGAAAGGCAACAGGAAAAAAAAGAAGAAATAAAAAAGGGGTTATAAGCGATTAATTTGATATCTTTTCAACACTGAAATATGGTGTGATAGAGTCTTCCAAGAAGGTGTGTTGGATTGTTCTCTCATTTTCTAACTTTATTCTTATCCTTTCAGAAGAGTCTGTCTTTGCATATCTCTCTTGGGTCTCTAAGGCATTTGAACTTAATTTATGCAAGATGTTACAAAAGAGACCTAAAGCTGAAAACAGATTCATAGTAGAATGTAGATTATTTCAGTATTGCCCACTATCCTTACCATTTTGATTTGAGTCTGACCATGTGTGTAATTTAAATAGAAATCCCAGCTTTTGCTCTGTCCTATCAATCTAGCGCACCATTGTCTTCTAGCAATTATGTTTGGTTTTATTAGTCAAACAGCAGGTTAATGGTTTCGTTGGAAATATTCTCACAACATCTTGGCCCAAGCATTTCTAAGTATTTAATCTAAAACCAGACAAAGCTTTGCTTCCCAGAGCTTTGAATTCTATTTTATTTGAATTCTAGAGTAGCAAAGTTACAGATAATTAAGTCACCATTAGCCAACTTGCCAGTGTTTCTTCCTTTTACTAAACTCACCACAAGTTATTCTTTACTTGCTTATACCGTTAGTGATTTACTTGCTATTTTTTTCCTTTATTTAAATTTAAATTCAATTTTCCAACATATAGTATAACACCTAGTGTTCATCCCATCAAGTTGCCCTCCTTAGTACTTGTCATGCAGTCACTCTTTCCCCCCACCCCTTCTGCAACCCTTTGTTTGTTTCCCAGAGTTAGGAGTCTTTCATGGTTTGTTTTCCTCTCTAATTTTTCCCCATTCAGTTTCCCTCCTTTCCCTTATAGTCCCTTTCACTATACTTGTTTATTTCATACTTATTTTAGGAAGATTTGAGAAACTCAGGCATTAAGTTGACATGTTGAACTAGATTTATACTTTTGATTTTCAACTTACTTTAAATATAAGGAAATAATCTTAATTCTATGAATTGTGACATCTTAACTTCCTAAATTCCCTCTCTAGCATATAAAGGAAAAGTATATTTTAAAAATATACAGCATATTTAGTGAGGATAGTCCCATTTAGCTCTTTTGTCTGTCTCCCCTAATACCTGGTATCCTCCATCCTATTTTTCCTCTACTTTTTCTCAGGCCACTTATCCTGAGGTCGGGCTGTTTCTTTCTATAAGATGTCAGGACTGAAACAAAACAAAACAAAAAAACAGAGTACATTGCTCTTGCATTAATTTTTGTACAAATTTTCTGTGCCTTAAAGATAAACCATCCACTTATGACTCACTCACTCTTTCTTAGTAATCTACCTTTTAGCAATGTCCTTATCAAATAAAGCAGATAAAATTTTGGTAGTGACTGCCAGAATGCTCTGGAGAGGGTAAAAATAGACCATGCTCTTCTCCAAAAGAAACTAGTTGTGTAATTTATAGACTCATGTTCCTATTGTGAAATTTAATTCTAAAGAATATTGCTCAAATATATGTTCAAATAAGATGTTTCATCTAATACTATCTTTATATATATTCTAGATATTTTTCATTTCCATTTTTATATACATAAAAATAAAAATAAGTGGATTATGTTTTTGAGGATCTCAGCTTTTATGTAATGTTACTATTTAAATTTCACTGAGATCTGTGGTATATGTATGGAACTTAGAGGAAGTGATCTACCCTGAGGGGGAAGTTCAACAACTGACTTCAGAAACATCCCAAATCAGAAATATCAGAAAGGGAGACAGGACATAAATACTCCTAACTCTGGGAAATGAACTAGGGGTGGTGGAAGGGGAGGAGGGCGGGGGGTGGGGGTGAATGGGTGATGGGCACTAAGAGGGGCACTTGATGGGATGAGCACTGCGTGTTATTCTGTATGTTGGTAAATTGAACACCAATAAAAAATAAATTTATTATAAAAAAAGAAAAGAAACATCCCAAATCAGCCAAACAATGCAGTGTTTTTTTCAGAAACAGATGAAACAATAAAATGCTACCTCCCCATTTAAAAAATTGTCCAAGTCTTAACAGTTATTCATTGGTATCTCTGCTTAATAAACTAGGAAGAAGAATTTTTTTTAAACCATTTGACCCTACAATTTGGGGATACTGTAGGAACACGCTTTTAAGCTATTTTTTTTTTTTTTGTAGTTTATAATTTTGGCATTTGTATGCCATTGACTTCCCCTGCTTCTTACTCCTTTACTGGTCAAAGGTTTCTGCAAAGTTCAACTTGATGTTTAGAAATGTTTAACCAAACACAGAAGGGGTCAAGCAATTCACTTAGCTCAATAACTACCTTGCATGGCTTACTATTAAAAAATATATATATTATTTATTTTTAATTAAAAAGAAAAAGTCAAGAAAGATTAAAGCAACAGAGAAATGATTTTATAAGTAAGAGAGAAGGCTACTAGCAGCATAGTCTGTTACTTAGGAGATGCTAGTAAGTAAAGGAAAGATTGTGTGGCTCTATTTAGCCCCATCTAACCCTAGAAAGCCATCGACTTAATGTTAGCCATGGATGCAAAGAAGAGACTAGATGATAGAGTTACTGTTTTTGTTTTCAACCTGGACAATGCCAGTGGTTTTGATAGCCTTAAGACCAATAGTCACCACACACTCATTCTAGTAATGCCTCCATTTTCTCCTACTTCCTACCACACTAGAGAGTAATAAAGTGGTAACAGAAGATGGACTTAAATAAATCAGGAATGGGGAAAAAAAGGACCCAAATTGTTCAGAACTTAAATTCAGAACTGAGAGCCAAAAAGGTACTTATAAGCCACCTCTTCTATCTTCTAGGCATTCTGCTATGATTCATGACTAATTAGTACATGAAAACAAGGTTCTAGTTAATGTCTTGGGTGAATGAGTCTTCCACTGATACAGGGGACCACTGTAGGGAAAATAGATGTAACATAATGAATTTGGGGTTATATCCAAGAGTGGATGTACACTCATTATATGCATGTGATCACCCTATTAATCTTTTTTTAAAAAAAGATTTTATTTATTCATGAGAGACCCAGAGAGGCAGAGACATAGGCAGACGGGAGAAGCAGGCTTCTTGCAGAAACCTGATGTGGGGCTCGATCCCAGGATGATCATCTCTCATACATCTTTTTTTTTTTTTTAAGATTTTATTTATTTATTTATTAGAGACACACACACACACAGAAGCAGAAACACAGGCAGAGGGAGAAGCAGGCTTTATGCAGGGAGCCCGATGTGGGACTCGATCCTGGGTCTCCAGGATCACACCCTGGGCCGAAGGCAGGCGCTAAACCGCTGAGCCACCAGGGCTGCCCTCTCATACATCTTTAATGGTTATTTTGTAAGTGGTAAAGTTTGAGATCATTGCATGAGTCCCAGCACTGATGGAAAATTAGCCTTACTCTTGAGCTCAATTTGAAGCTTAAGAATTCATGAGAAATTCCTATTTTTCTAAGAAGTATACTCCGATCCTACCTAGAAATCTTAAATGGTATCTACATTTAAAATTAGTACCATAAGGATTATTTTACACTTGTACAGGGTCAATATTGAATAAAATACCTATATTTTATCATTTCCTGAACTTTATGTAACTTTATGTTACATAAAGATAAATATTTCACATGATTTTCCTGTTAACTATTATACAGCTGTGAACAAAAACAAGCATTCTTTTTCTGATAGGAAAAGAAGGCATAAAAAAAATAATAATTGACTTGCCTCTGGTTACACAGAACAGTAAGTCATTGACTCTGGTTACTGTTCTGATTTCATGACCCTAACGACCTCTCTAAGACCTCCATCGTAGGCAGTTGTCATTTTATTACTTAGTGTTTGGTGATTTTCTGACTAATGTGTTGATTTGCATGTTTATTCAAATGGTGGGAGAAGATAGTTTCCATTCTTCATTTTTTTCCTGATAAGGGATCTTTTCCACCCAGTACTTTGTACTCTTGACTGAATCCAAAGGACTGGTGTCTCTGTTGTTTGGCCATTGGTGGTAGGGGAGAAAGGCAATTAATGAGTAATGTTTAGGAATTGGAGTCATAGTGTGAATGTCATGGCAGAGATAAATGACAGATGAGGATGTTATCAAAACAACAAAACAAATAAACAAAAAGACCAAACACTTTTCTTCACATAAGGCCTTCAAATTGCCATTAAAAGAATTAGGAATTCTCTCCATGTAAATCTGTAAGTATAAATTAAAGATTTCTTAATTATGGACAAGAACTGTTATATGCATATTTCTTATATGAGGTTGACTACCTGCCCTGTTTTGATTTTCCATGAAGATCACTTTTTGAACTGTTTGCTAGGAGAGGTCTCATTAACAGCTGTTGGATAAATTATGTTTTCAGTTTATTTGGTATCTAAAGCATTAAAATATAACTGTTGGAAGTTATGATGTCAGGAGCTATTGGAAGCTTTGGCTTTTCTTTTTCAGTTCAGTGTTCTGTTATGTTTGGCTGAAGTTTGTCTTTATTCCCAGATTTCAGATTGATTGAGATTCAATGGAAAGTAGATTTTTAGGCCTGTCATTGATAGGATTTCTCCTACAATTAATGTTCCAATGCTGAGTAAATGAACTGTTATTGTGCTTTAAGGAATAATTTATGTTGCTCATACTTACTAGGAATCACCCTATTCATCTTTTTTTTTTTAAGATTTTATTTATTTATGAGAGACACAGAGAGGCAGAGACATAGGCAGAGGGAGAAGCAGACTACCTGCAGGAAGCCTAATGTGGGGCTCAATCCCAGGACCCTAGAATCATGACCTGAGCCAAACGCAGATGCTCAACCACTGAGCCACCCAGGTGCCTCTCTGTTAATCACCCTCTTAACAAAACTATCAATTACTTTGAAATGTAAAACTTTAGGTTATCAACTTTATTTGGAGTTAACAAATTTAAAAAGTTGTTGCTGTTTCCTTTTTCATTACAAATTACAGAATTATTTTAGTCTTTGAAAATAGCTAATTATTTCAGTCTTGTCTTTTTAAAGATAATAAAGCTCAGAGGGATTAAGAGTCTTCTCAAAGTTAAATAACTACTTGATAGCAGACCTGGGGCTTAGCATATCCAATTATACAAGCATTGCTTTCTCAGATACATTGCACATAGAGTGATATCTTTTCAAACATGCACAACAGAATATTTCCCATATTCTCTAAATGTCCTCAGGTTAGGGACTGTGTCTTATTAAATTCTATACGTTTAATGCATATACTTATGCTGCCATATAATAGATGATTGTTTACCATTTGTTGAATGAATGAATACATGTTGAATACATATTTATGCCCTCCTGATACTTTTGAATTTTATTAATTAAAATACTGTTTTTTAGATTGGCAGTTTCTTATAAGGTTTAATATATACCTCCTGTATGATTCAACAATTCCTCCTTTAGGTATTTATCAAAAAGAAATGGGAAAAAAATCCACAGAAAGACTTGCACATGAATGTTCATCATAGCTTTAATTATAATAGCCCCAAACTAAAAACAACTCAAATATTTATCAACAGATGAATAAGTTGTACATTCATATATTCTGGATTTCCATTAAGGCAGTTGTTTCATGATATACACATTTGTTAAAACTCATTGATCTATACATTTAAAAAATAATGGTGTATTATTCTGTACATATTGAATCTTAAAGTTGAATTAAAAATTAAAAATGTAATTTTCTGTATCTGTTTTTAACAACTGTAAAATTACAGGGAATAATTGCTATCTATCTATTAATATCTTCTATTTATCTTAATCTGTAGTTAATTGTGTGAAATCTGTTAAACCAGTGAAGATGAGATCTTTTGGAAATATTCTTTCCAACAAACATAGTTACACCTAATAAGCATATCAGCTAATACATATAAATGAAGTATCCGTATAATGTTTATTCTAAAATATTACTCATTAGGTCATATCTACGGCATTCTGTCTGGTGTGTTCTTGCTTTGATGATTGCTTTGTTGCTAAAAACAGGTAAAGATAGTTACTCTTTCCGTATCTAGGAGATTATTATCTGAAAACTTCAAAGCTTCCTGTGCTTATCTTTTTCAATTGAGGCCCATTATCTATGTCACAGGTAGTGCTCCAAATTTCCCTACAAACTAAATACAACCCTTCACTTGGCTAATGATAATCTTTCAGGTTTGAAAGTCAAGGAACAAGCTAATGATAATATTTTTTTCTAAATTGTGTGAGAGATTGCCAATTATTAAAACAAAATCCTAAATGTATTTCTCTGTTTTATTTAACAGAGTACATAAGCTAGGAATTGACCTGAGTGAGAACCACTGACTCCTGAGAGAAGTATTATATTGATAACAAATGCCTCAAGAGAGAGGTAATGAGAGGACACAATTTTTCTTTATAATGTGAATTTTAAAGGTTAACTATATCATTTTCTTAGTAAGAAAAATTAAGATTTTTATTACTCATACATATAATCAACTCTTTAAAAATAAAATCCATTCTTATTTCTTACTTCTAACATATCTCTGGATAATGAATTTTAAAACTTGATCATCTGCTTTGTAAATTGATGCTGTAATTGTTTAATAAAAAATAAAACCCAACTACCTATTTTGGATGTAAAGTCTACCTTTTTCCAAGAAAATATGAAATTATCATGAAGCATTTTGTTTGTTCTGAAAGGTTATGAAGTTTTAATATACAGATTATATTTATAAATGGAAAAAGAGGAGGGGAAGGAGAAGAAAGAAGGAGAAGAAGAAGAGGAAGAAGAAACAGAAGAAAGCTTTGAATTATTCAGGAACTCAGCAGGTTGGCAGGGCCTGATAGCAGATTCAAGACATTATCTGTAATATATAGAGCAGATTAAGCAATTTTCCTCAGTAATGCCTGGCTTTGCCTCCTGTGTGCAAATGGGTGTATTCTTGATGCAAGGCCAACTGAAGTCTTAAAACCAGTAAAATTCATCTTTTTCTCTACTTCAGTTCCTCCCACTTCTGAGTGCCTGTGAAATGCCCAGCACTGCAAGAGGCCCCAGGATACAACAGTGAACAAGATACCATTTCTAACCTCAGGCCTCTAAAGAACTCATAATCTGTGTTGGAAAAAAGATACTTATACAATCATCAATGTGATAAATATGTTACTAACATAAACAGAATTACTTATGAGTGCAGAGGAAGAAATATTTGTTTGAGGAAGACATTTTGGAGCCTTGAAAAGATGAGAAGGTATTCACCCAGGGGGTTCAGTCCATTCACTTAATTATTCAACAAATAATGCTGAACCTCTGCTCTATGACGACTCCCATATTTGGCATTGAGCTTGCAATGATGATCAAAGACCAGCATCATCCCTTCCTCCCAGGGTTTGCAATCACATAAATAACTATATAATTTTACACCATGGCAGATGCTGTGTATAAAAGGTTTAGGGTATAGTGAGAGTATCAAGGGGACCTGACTCTTTTGGGGGAAGCTAGAGGGTGCAGATCAAGGAAGAGTTTCTGAGGAAGTGACTCTGGTGCTGAGATCCAAAGATAAGTTGGGGTTATTTTAGGCAGTGCTGAAGAATGGGGAGGAGCACACCAGGCACAGGGAACAGCCTGTACAAAGGCTGTGGCAGGAGGGTGTGCAATGTATTTGAGAAGTGGAAACTTTGTAGTGTGGCTGGAGAGCAGAATGCAGTGGAGAGGAATGGGAGAGGCTGGACATGGCTATAGGGAGCAGATCAGTTGGGGCTCTGTAAGCCAGATTTAGAGATATTGAACCTTTTCTTGAGAGATTTAAGCAGAGAAAATACCTGGTTAGAGTGTTTTTAAAAATGCTTTTGCTTCAATTTAGAGAGTAAATTTCAGGAAGCCCTAGTCAGGAAGCTATAGCAATATGTCCACATGATAGACCATAGTAACCTGAACTCAGTAAGGATAGGAACAAGAATGGAAAGGTTTAAATTTATGAAATAAAATCAACAAAACTTAGTGATGTATTGGCTATGGAGAAGGAGGGAGAGAACCAGGGATAACTTGGTAAGGGTTCTGGCTTGAAGAATTGGTTGTATGAGCATGCTCTTCAATAGCAAACAATGGGAGGAGAACAGACTGGGGGAGGTGGTCAGAAATTTGGCTTTAAACTGGCTTCTTAGGATATCTCCGGAACCTGTGAGTGAAAACACTGTGAATTGGATATAGCACCTGAAACTGAGAAGCCTGCTAGAGATTTAAATGTCACAAAAATATGCCTGGTAACTGAAGACCACAGGAAGAGTGTATGCACGAGGAATGTACAGAATGAAAAAAGACAAGGACTGAAGAATATTCCTTGAAAGGCATTTGACATTTAAGGATTATTTTGAGAAAACTGCGTCAGCAAAGAAGAAAGAGAAGGAGCAGCCAGAAAAATAGAGGACATCCTGGGAGGATGTGATATCATAGAAGTACGGGAGGAGAGTGTTGAAACAAAGATGGAGTACTCAAATGGGTTTAGTATTGTTGAAACTCAAATAAGATCAGGGCTAACGTTGCCTACTGATTTAGATTACTTAGAAATGTCACAGTGACCTGATGAAGAATTGTCACAGTAGGATCACAGGATTGTAAGCTAAATGGAGTGGTGGGAGTAATGAATGGAGATTGAAGATATTGGTAAAATAAGTGTTAACTAATCTCTAAAAGGATTTGGGCAAGGGAGAACTAGTAAAGGAGAGCAATTCATAAATTGCTGAGATGAATTTGGAGCCATATTATGAAATTTAATCCACCAAAAATACCTACTTAAATTTTTTGATGATTTTTAATTTATGGAATAGATTTACATATTGTTTTTACTCCTCTAATCTGTTCAATTTCAACTTGCTTCTGGCATTTTAGTACCTTCTCTCTGTTCTTCTCAATCCATACTTTTACTCATCATACTATGATGAATTGTTGCCATTGTTTTGGCCTAAGATTCTATCCCTCCATTCCAGCTTAGCTTATCTTCTCTACCTAGAGTACTTGTCTGTATCTTGTACCTTTGTATATCCAGTCTCAATTTGACCTTCTTTGGCTTCTGTTTTTCATGCCTTGATTAACTGAACCCATGAATCATGCATAATGATCTCCTGGTTTTCTGGGGTCTTCTGAGCCATGCCAGGTGAGACATAGAAGTACATGACTAGACTATCACTAATGCCAGATATTCCACAGTAAGTATTTAATAGCATTAGATATACAATGGTTCCCTTCCAAAAAGTCAAATATCTCTAAACTTGGTAATGAGAATCATCACCTTAATGCAGTTTCAGTTCCCTTTCGTTCATTTTAAACAAATTTTTATTATACAAAAGTTGTCACATAAATGGATATTTATCTACTTTGTACACAATTATTACCCTCCACAGAAAGACTGCTTCTTAACTTTTTATCTGGTGTGGCAAACACTAAACTCCTAATTTTAACAGAATAGAAGTACAAATGCCTCAGCGATTTAAGTTGAAAGCAGTATATTGGTATGTGGCTCTTGCTCTCCTCAGTTATTATTAATATACAAATGTCTTAGTCAAAAATACAAAATTATTTGTAGGCACAGTGACATTAGTCAACCTTTATATGTTGTCAACTGAAACCAGTAACTGATGGTTGTAGTGATTTTCTTCAGTCATTTCCTTCAGCTGACTTCTCTGAAGTTATTGTTGAGGAGCTCTTCCTTGAGCTTCCTCTCATAGTTCATTAATAATGGTAGAGCACTATTCTAGGAATCAGGACATGCCATCTGCCTTATAACCTCCATTCCACCCATTCCTGGGTCCTTCTGTTCTTTAGGAATTTCAGGGACTACAGCTTCTACTGTAGCTAACAAAGAGGCCACTCCAGCAGTGTCCAAGAAAGGAGTTCTTACAACCTTAGTTGGATCAATGATTCCTTTTTCCTCCATATTCACAAAATCTCTAAGTATAGCTTCATACCAACTTCTGAGGAACTCTGCATAATTTTCTCAACTCTCAGTGATCCTTCAACACCTGCAGTCTTAGCAATGGTCATTGCAGGAATTTTGAGTGTTTTCTTAATAATTTGAATGCCGATTTTTTAATCTTAATTATCTGGAGTTATTGAATCTAAGACTGGAATGCACCGAATCAGGTCACAACCTCCTCCTAGAACACTGCCTTCTTCAACAGCAGCTAATGTAGCATTGAGTGCATCTATCTGTAACTCTTTTCATTCCTTTCAACATCACTTGTCTCACCAAACTTCAGCACAGTTACTCCATTTGAGAGTTTTGCCAGAGGTTCATTCAGCTTTTCCTTTTAGATTTGTTAGTTGTGATGTCTAACTGCTGGATGACTTCTTGAATATGTTTTTCAATTTGAGACTTGTCACCTCTTCCTTTTATGAGCATAGCAACACCTTTGTTCATAATGACCTCTGCAATTTTTCCTAAGTCATGAGGCTGAATATCTTCAAGATTTAGAGTCAACCCTTCTCCAGACATTGTACCACCAGTAGCAATAGCCATGTCTTTAAGCTGGTTCCTTCCATTGTCACAAAAAGCTGGAGCTTAGATTGCTACAGCCTGAAGATCCACTTTTAGCCTATTCAAAGCGAGTGTACTCAGAGCTTCTCCATCATCATCTTCAGCAAGTATGACCAAGAGCTTACTGTGAGCATTGGCAATTTCAAGAGCTGGTACAATAGACTGGGCACTAGAAATTTTCTTTTCACTAAGTAGAACGTAGGCATCTTGGAATTAATATTTTGATGATTAATAAAGAAAAATATAACCTTGATCAAACTTCATGCCTTCATGCCTTCAGTAACTTCTAATTCATCATTTAGTGTTTTTCCATCCTTTCATCTGATGACATCCTTTCTTCCGACCTTTTCCGTTGCTTCAGAAAGAATTTTGCCAATTTGTTCGTCTCCATTTGCAGATACATTAGCACCCTCAGCAATTTCTTCAGTAGTCGTCACAGATTTAGACAGCTACTTAAGTTCAACAATTACAGCATCAATAGCTAACATTACATCTCTCCTGATTTCCACAGGACCAGCATCTTTACTAATCTTCTTAAAGCTTTCCTTGGCAATGGAGTGTGCCAAGATAATAGTGGTAGTGGTGCCATCCCCAGCCCCCTCATTTGTGTTCTTGGCAACAACTTGAACAAGTTTAACACCAATATTTTTACATTTATCTTTTAAGTCAATTGACTTTGCAACACTCACATCTTTTGTTATTTTGGGACTTTCCCAACTCTGTTCAGTAATCTCTGTTCTTTTGTTTAGCTCCATAGTAATGGCTACAGCATTGGCTAAAGGTCTACACTTTGAAGCATTAAGGATTGGGCATCCAAACTAAATTTTACATCTTTGGCATGGGCCTGAGTGAGTTGAGGAGCCAGTTAGTGTCTCAAAACTGGCCTGATTTGGCAAAGGACTGCGGGTAATCGAAATATTTCTTTTTTTTTTTTTTTTTTTTTTTTTTTTTTGTAATCGAAATATTTCTGCTGGGTGATGGCAAGGCATGCTGATGGGGAGACAGGTCTTCAGAGGCCATGAGGGCTCAGTTCCCTTTTTCAAACAAAAGGTAGTTACTGTGCCTTCCTTCAGAATTGGCAGGTGGAAATCAAATTTTTATAAAGGAGAGGTTGAAGAGAATTCAGAGACTTGGCTCTGCCCTTCTCTGAGACCTACAAATCTTTATTTGTAAAATAAAGAAAATAGTTATTCCACATTGATTTTAAGATTAATTAATATAAAGATAAATCATAATTAATAATTTTCTGTAAGTTGAATGTAATTGGATATTTTGAGTTAGGTGTGGCAATTCATATCATATCAATATTGTTTTTTTTGTTTTTAAAGCTTCTAACTGGACATTACAGGACTATTTTATTTATAATTTCTTTGCCAATCAATGTATCTTGCCATATTATGCCATGTAAATGGCAAATAAGTGGCATTAGCTAAATATAATGAAAGTCAGAGCCTACTTACTTTTTCTGAAAGTGTTAGGTCATGTGATGGACATTCCTGGTAAGTAAAATAGAAAGAGATCATGTTCTTCCTGAAACTCATGTAATATTGTGCTATTTTAAAATAGTCCAAGAAGACAATAACTTGCTTATATAATGAGTTACTTAATATGAAACAGTCTCACATGTATAATATCTCATCCTCAAAATGAGCATTTGAAATTAATTTGATTTTATAAATGTATATATGAAGACTTAGTTTGGTTATAAAATTTGCCTGAAATCATACTGTAAGTAGCAAAGGGAGAAGTAAAACCAAGCTTTCCTGTATCAAATTTTTTGGTCTGTGGTATGTTTTTTCACATGGCTGAGTAGAGTCATAGCATACATCAGTCACCTGTGAATTAGTGGGGTATTCCCAATCTGGGAACTTTCCCTAGGAGACATGCTCAGTTGTAATATAAGTGTTCAGAGACCAGCTTGCAGTTTTTCTTTTAACTCCAGGTGTGATATAGCCAAATAGATTAACTAATAGAAGGCTCACCATATTAATTCTCCTTTGCTCTATTTTGCAGAGCATAAATGTGTGATAGGACAATTCCACATCACTGTTCTCAGATGATACTAACATAGAACACCTGTGTTTGGCAAGTGGATCAGAGTGTTACACTGCCAAAAAACAATAATGAGAGTCTGTAAGTTTTGAGAAGGTTAATTATGTTAGTTATAAAGAAGTTTGTTTCTTATTTATGAGTTTGCACATAATAAATTAATTTTCCTGGTTTTCTTTTTACTTCAGTGTTTTCTGCAACTTCTTTGCTAATGAATGTTAATGGATGGCAAAAAGCAAATGAAAACAAATAAAAAAGGAACATTAATATTAACAATTTAGGAACAGTTGATTACTTCCAAAACCTTTTGTCTTTGATGGACAAGATTGCTTGTGGTTGTGATTTTATATTGCATATTATTAACAGTTGAAGTTCCTCTTGTGAATATTATTCCTTATTTTTTCTAAATCATTTTCTCATCTCAGAGTTCTTCAAAGGATGTGATAGACCATAAAAAGTAACATTATTTCAGGAACTTTACCATCTCAACCTTGGATCATTTTTATGCATTAAAAATAATTATAATTTTACAACATTGTATCTCAGGGCAGTTAGTTGTTTTACAACTGGCTTTGAATGCCTTAAGGAAATGATTTAAGTTGCTTCTATTATTTATTGTTGCTGCATAACAAATAGCCCTAAAATTTAGTTGCATGAAATGAAAGTCATTTTATTATTGTAGGAGTTTAAGGGATTTGGGGGACTAGCCTAAGGGATAACATATGATCAAGAGGTGACAGAAGCCTTTTATTGGGCTGTGTTTAGACAGGTTTACATGTGGGCAAACCCGTCAAAGCAAGAGTCTTCCACAGGCTGCTGACGGGGTTTACTTGTCTAGGAGATCTAGGTAATGTTGATCACCAGCATGGGAAAAGTCTTTTGAGTCCGAAGGCTCTGAAAAACGGTGGCAGCTTGGAGTCTTTGAACTACTGGCTTGTTTTATCAGTAACATCAATCAGATGTTAAGTGAGTCTTCTCAGGATATGCAAAGCAGACAGGTCTTAAATGGCCAAAAATCTGCTTGTTTGTAGTTATTTCTAAGACAAAAGGATCTGTAAAAATTTGTGTTTGGCATTGGAGGGATTTGGGGGTAACAGGTCTCAGTCTGCAGTGAGGAATAAACAATCTGGAGGCCAAATGTAGAAACCTTCTTTTAAACTCATTTACATAACAATTATGCTTACAATTCTTGAATTGGGTCAAAATTTACATCAGAATAGAGTCAGAATGGCTTAAGTCTTCTTCCTGTTTTCTGAAGTCTTAACTGAGATAACTGGGGTTCAGGTGGTTAGAGATGGTTAGATGAGTCAACTGAAGCCAGATATGGGAACCTCATTTCTTTCTACCTGTTAGCCTGATTTCTGGGTTCTTCCCTAAGATATGTCCTGGGACTGAAATCTCTGAAAAGGTGTCTTCACTGACATATCTGATGCCTGGATTTGGATGCTTAAAAAACTGAGGGCTAGCCAATCATCTCTCTCTCTCTCTCTCTCTGTCTCTCTCTGTCTCTGATTCTCTCTCTCATTTTGGGTTTTTCACAGCATGGTGGCTTCAATGTAGTAGGGCTTCTTTACAAGATAGGGCTGGCATCCCCCACAATAAGCATTTTCAGAGATCTAGGTATAAGATACAAGGTTTTTAAAAATTATGTAACCTTGGAAATAAGAGACAGGAAAAAAGAGAAAAAAAAAAAGAGACACTGTCTTTGATGGTTCAAAAGCAAATTGTGGTGTCAGCCTATACTCAAGTAAACTTCAGCTTATATTTAAGGGTGTAAAGAGTCTGTTGGGGATTAGGGGACTATATTTGAAGATTACTACCACGAAGATAAATTTCTTTTTGATACAATTAATGTTTCTTTAAATTTTATACCTTGTTTCTCCTTTTTAAAAATTAGTTGGTTAATGTATGATTTTCTAACTCTAATGATATACATGGGAAAACATTTAATCTTTACTAAGAACCCCCCGATTTTCCATGAGCTAGATTGAAAATTTAGTTTGATCTGAAATTGAATCAGTTGCATCCATATCAGCAGTATAAATGTATAGATAAATAAATGCATTGTTAAAAAATTTTGAATTTCAAATAGCTTTAATTAAAGGTTTTTAAATTTTTCACTTCTATATTGTGCAATGACCACAATTACCTTCAAAGAACAGGGAAGACATAATATACTGTGTTAATAACCAGAATATCCCTAAGGTATCCCTATATATTGAAAATTGTCCTGTTACCTGAATGAAAATAAAACGGGATTAGAAAGATTATGAATTATTTAGAATGGAAATTATTTGGACTTGAGTATTGAATGTTCATATTGTATTTGGTATTATTCATTCATTTTAGATATATTTCCAAATATTTTCTCTTTGAGTTTTCTTATTTCTGTAGAGATTTTATTAAGTGCAAAACTATTAAATACGAGAACATTAATATCAAGATTTCTTAGAATCCCTAAAAATTCTCTTTCACCTTGATATGCATAGAAATGCTTACCATAGGCACATAAAAGGACATAATCAAGTGAACTTCACAAATTAGGAGTAAATCCAAATGAGTTGTAGAAAAATGAAGTGGGAAGGTGGCTGGGTGGCTCAGTCAGTAAAGGGTCTGCCTTCATAAAAGGGCATGATCTCAGTTCCTGGGATTGAGCCCCATGTCAGGGTCCCTGCTCAGTGTGAAGTCAACTCCTTTCTCCCTCTGCCTCTGCTGCTCCCCCTGCTTATACTTCTCCCTCTGTGTCAAATCAGTCAATCTTAAAAAAAAAAACAAAAAAGAAAGAAAAATGGAACAAGAAATTTTGTGACCATTATATTTAAATAAACAAACTCTAACCTGCCTTCTAGATATGTATACACCAATTTTCCATGTGTTGTGTTGTACCATGAAAATATACAAGACAATTTTTAACACTAAAAAAAAAATAGCATTGAAAATAAAACAGGGTATATACAGTAGTGAGTGTTTAGGCACATATGAAGAGATGTGGTATGACATTTCTTAAAAAAAAAAAGCATAGAATTCAGTTAAAAATTAATTTTACCTTGCAAAATGATTGATAATATTTTCTTCTAACTATTCCCTTGCTGATTTGAGTAAGTGTGACTAAAAATAATCTGTGTGAGAAGTAGAATTTAATGTTGACTCCCAGAATAAATGGGTGAAACCATAAAAGACCCTATTCTATCATATTTGGTTGTGTGGAGATGGGCAGCTGAATCTAAAAATGTCAACCTTCATGAATGTATTTAACAAGTTATTACCTATGACATGGATTTTGGCCAGGATTATCCAAAAGTGTATGTGAGGGTGTGGATGTTATGTATAGGTATGTGTGTTGTCTCAGAAAACATAATGAACAAAATGAATATTGAAAGAAATAAAATGAAATTACATGAGAAGAAGCTGTGAATGGGGGAAGCTTAAATGAATGATCAAGGTTTAAGTATATGCTTTACCACATCCAGGTGTTCTTGGATATGGTAGCTCCCACTTTTTTTTCAGTTTGTATTTAAATTCCAGTTAGTTAATATACAGTGTAATATTAGTTTCAGGTGTACAATACAGTGATTTGGTACATCCATAGAACACATGGTGCTCATCACAACAAGTACATTTCTTAATTCCTATCACTTATTTCACCTATCCCCCCCCCCCCCCCCCCCCCCCCCCGCCCACACACACACACACACACCTGCCTCCCCTCTGGTAACCATCAGTGTGTTTTCTATAGTTAAGAGTCTGTTTCTTGGTTTGCCTCTATTTTTTCCTCTTTCCTCATTTGTTTTGTTTCTTAAGTTCCACATAAGTGTAATCATATTGTATTTGCCTTTCTCTGACTGACTTATTTCACTTAGCATAATACTCTCTAGCTTCATTCATGTCATTGCAAATAGCAAGACTTCATTCTTTTTTATGGCTGAATAATATTTACATTTTATATGTATACCACATCTTCTTTATCCATTCATCAGTTGATGGACACTTGGGCTATTTTCATAATTTGGCCATTGAAGATAATGCTGCTACCAACAGTGGGGTGCATATATCCCTTTGAATTAATATTTTTGTATTCTTTGGGTAAATACCTAGCACTCCTCCAACTTTTAGTTTCTCTAGCACTAAAATGGGGATGACAATCCATTACAGAGTCGTGATGCATATTCGATGAATAAAGAAAGAGAAAATTCTTTAAAAACTCTAGAGCACTAATCAAAATTTTGGTGTGGAATTCAATTTAAACTTTCATCCACCATATATAACAGGAGTGATATTTATAACAGAAACTACTGAGAAACTGAGTTTGCATTAATATGTTAACACAAGAAACATCAGTGTATCAGTTAATTTTCTTGTTACTGAGAGTTTGTAATGCTGGTTTCTATTAGGAGAATACTATTTCATGGCTGAGGGAAAAGCCTTTATTTTCTATATGTATATAGCTGTTATCTTAATAAAGTTGTTATTGCGTTGGGTTATTTGCATTGATTCAGGTTGCCTAGAATTTCCATTATGTAAATTTAGTCCCTACCCAAAATACTTTGTATGGCAATTGTTTTCTCAATTTAAAAGTCTATCTCACTTTAATACCCCTCCCCAAGCTTTGATTTTTTTTTCTTTTATTAACTTTACACCCTTGCAGTTTGTTACTTATACAACCTCTGGGATTAGAATGACATATATGAGTGACTCAGCTATTCTTTTGATCTGGACAAGAGATATCATTAATTCCTAGAGACTTGGCAAATTTACTAAAGCTCAGTTTATGAAATTACTTGGCTAATATACCTCTGCAAAAAGACAATCCAGTAAGTTTATATTGAACTCAAAGTCTGGAAAATTTTTTCTCTTGTCTAAGAGAAAAGAATGTCTGATTCTCTTGTCTAAGAGAAAAAAAAATCATGAATTTGTTGGTCCCAAGAGCAAGGGAGATGCATTACTTTCTAAACCTGTTTCCAAGGAATCTCTAATTGCTTAATTTTCCTATTGAATATGGGTAAGCAAAACTGATCTGCACTCACTTCTAGATGAAGGGGGGTAAAATGAATAAGAATCACAGATGTTTTAGAGAGAATTTTAGAAATCTAGTATTTTTCAGACTTACTTGAAACATCAGAAGTCTTTTCCTCCTATGAAATTGTGTATTGGAGAGCTGAAAAATAGAAGTGCCCTATCGGTGCTTTTTGAACTTTAATGAAATCATCTGAGAATCTTGTTAAAATGTTGATTGTGGTCTGAACCTGGCCCAAGATCCTGTCTTCTAACCAGCTCCCAGGGGTTGCTGCTACTGCAGGTCCACCGACCACAAGTGAGCTGCAGTAGTTGATTGGTTCTAAATTTAGCTGAATGTTGGACACATCAGGGGATCTTTAGAAATGCTGATGCCACATCCCTCCCCTCTCCCACCGGGTTTCTGGTTTAATGGATTTGGATGTATCCTGGGTATTAGGATTTTAAAAGCCCCCAGCGCTGTTCTAATGTACAGCCAAGTTTGAGAACAACTGTTCTAGTAAAAAAAATGTGCATATGAATGTGTGTCTATGTTTATGTGTCGGGAGGAATGGGTGTTACAGATCTTACTTATCTTTACTGATATCTCCTATAGTATGATAAAAATACACTTAAAATCAGATTGTGACTAAAGCTATTCAGAATTTTGTAATATAAATAAATATATTTAAAAATGCATTGTGAGTAGAATTTTTGTTCGGTATTTGATTTAATACTACACCATAGGTGAACAAACACAAAATAGCACCACGATTTTTAATGATTGTGAAATATGAATGTTCTGTGATTTATTTTACTAATCCTATAATGTTAGTCATTTAGGACAGTTTTTTAATATTAAAGAATAGGATGGTGAATATTATTTATCAAATATTTTTGCACAGAAGTATTTTTGTATTTCCTTAGAAAAGTAGAACACCAAGGTTAGGCAGTGAGGCAGTTCAACTTGGTGGGGAGGAGTATTTAAATCACCGATATTGTTTCAAATTGCCTGTGCATGGTGATCATAAAAAGCAAACTGGCTTTTAGTCAGCTTTATTATTGTTATAAATTCTCTATACACAATGCCCCTCCTTATTGCCAGCACCCTGGGCATACTGTTCCCACCATCATGCCTTTGGAATGAGTTCTAAGCCAATGCCTCATAATTAATTTTCACAATCACTGTGTGGAAAGATATAAGCTTTCCTAGGGTTATAGATATATTATCTCTCTATTTTATGCAGAAGGTTATATGGTATCTCCAATAGCAAAATCTAAAAATACAAACAAGAATGTTTATTTCAAACATTGAGTGTTAGTACTTTTAATATTTGACAATTTTGCAAGATTTCTGCATATTATTCCACTGGAGAGACTAAGTATTCGTTATGTCTGGTAACCATTTGTATCTCTTCTTTTGTGATTGGTTGCCTAGTTATGTCCTTTGACTTTTTCTAATTGTGTTTATATTTTCTTATTGATATGGAAAAGCAAGTAAGTAAAGCTGTCCTTTGTTTTCCATAAAATATAAGTAATTTCTTCAAGGTTGTTTTTGTCATCTTAATTTGTTTTTGAGGGTTTTTTTTTTTTTTTTAAAGGTGCGGATGTTTGAATTTTTATGTAGTTTGATCCCTTGGTCTTTTTCTTTTGGGTTCTTCAGAGGTCTTAAGGCCTCTCCCACACAAAGTATATGTTATTAGCTACCTACATTTTCATCCAGAATTCTTAAGGTTTATATTGTCTTTTAGCTCTTTAATTCATTGGAAATAATTTTGTTGATTAGCATTATGTAAAGAAGTAATTTGTTATTTTGTTCCCAAATGTTTGGTGACAAAATAACCATTTCCTGCTTTCTTCACCCATTGCACAATTACGGGATATCACACTTTATTACCTAACATAATAGAATATAGTTATAGATGTTCCTGGATTATCCTGTTTTCATCAGTTTCATGTACTAATATTATGAGTTCCCATTATTTTAACTTTTGAATACCCTTGAATATTTAGCAACAAAGTTCTTTTCTTTAAGATAATCTATTTTCCTGTGATCACTTTTTTCAGAAAAATGTGGAATACTTTTTTCAGTTTAAATAACAGTATTTTGGGGGCAGCCCCGGTGGCTTAGCGGTTTAGCGCCACCTTCAGCCCAGGGCTTGATCCTGGAGACTCAAGATCAAGTCCCACATGGGGCTCCCTGCATGGAGCCTGCTTCTCCCTCTGCCGGTGTCTCTGCCTCTCTCTCTCTCTCTCTCTCTCTCTCTCTCTGTCTCATAAATAAATAAAATCTTTAAAAAATAAATAAATAAATAAATAAATAAATAAATAACAGTATTTTGTGACTTTTATTTGTAATCACTACATTTATAAATTAGTATATGTGGGCATTGGCAACTGTTTAGTAGAAGGTTTTCCATCCAGTAACATTTTATGCATTGCATTTATATAAGAATTACTTTCTGATATTCAGGACAATCACCTTTGTCTTTTTCACATCTATGTTTTCTTAATTTTATATATGTACGATCATAAATGTGTCTATATATATATATGGATTTGATATTTAGTGTGTGTGTGTGTATTTGTGTGCATGTGAGGTGTTGCTATCTGGTCTATCTTAGGCTTCTAAAAAATACCAGGAAACCATCTCCCTTTTTTTCATTTCTCTAGAGTAATACTAATAGCCTAGTCCCAAGCCCTATATAAGACAGAGAAAAATAAAAATCAAATGACTTTAAGAACAAAAGTAGGCGTGACATAGAGATGAGGAAATTGAAGTCCAGAGAGGCTGTTACTTAAAATTATAATGTTAGTAAGTATCAAAACTAGGAATAAGGATGTTGGCTGACTCAGGTGGAAGAGCATGCAACTCTTGTTATCGGGGTCATGAATTCAAGCCCCACATTGGGAATATAGATTACTTAAATAAGCAAAACTTAAAAAACAAAGTAGGAATAGAATTAAAGTCAGTGGGCTGAACCATGCTAACAGCAAAGAACCTGTAGTCTAGTTAAGAACATAAAGTGAATACCAATGAGAAATTCAGGTGAAAACCTAAACAGCACATGATAACCAGATATACTAGAAATTTGGCATTATTGAACTTAGAAGTATATGTCAATATATTAGTTATCATTTACTAAGTAAATGTATCTGTCTGGAGTTCATTATATTAGTAAACAGAGCTAAGAGTACTCCTGGTTAGTTCAGTTTTGTAACAGAATGTCAAGGTCAGTTTTTTTCAACAAAGAAGTAAAACAGAACTGTCTAATAGCCCAGTTTAATACACTCTTATTTTATTCGCCTATGCTTGGGAATACAAATAGAAACCTGCAACTGATATCTTGGAAACTCTTCCAGCTCAGCAATCTGTGAACAATATCAAAGGACCTTGAAACAAGTATTCAGTAACTTTGTAATAAAGAAAGATAATTTCAGCATATCTTTTTTTTTTAGTGTAATTTCTCTTTGTGTACTCAGACACACACAGACCACTACTACCACCATCATAGTACATATTCTCAAATCACACAGATTCAGGACCAAAAATATTGAGTTTTGTACCCTGCTTTTTATTTTCATAACATTCATTTTTTTCTTATTTTTAATATCTTTATTCTTTGTTTTCATAGCTTTTTATTTATTTTGACCTTTTTAATAAGAAATATATAAAATTATTTTAAAATTCTAGAATATTGTTTTTACTTATTTGGAAGACTTAAATCCTCATTTTTAGTACTAATGATGATTTTATCCAAGAATAAAAATAAATTTTTATGCTGCAATAATGAATAGGAAGAGGGTCTACATTTTCTAGGTCCACATTTTCCCTCCACCAAAATCAACCAGAAAGATGGAAAGGAATATGAAACAACTATTTTTAGAATTTAAACCAAAGTCACAAAAGAAAAAGAATTAAAAGAAAAGAAAAAGAAAAAAGAAAAGCTAAAATCAAAGTAAGACTGTGATTCCTGAGGAAAGGAAAGTAAACGAAGTTCCACCATCTTCCTAGGCAAAGAATCGCAAAAGGAACCTAGATGGGTTGAAGGAACAGATATCAAAGTCTGGGGAGGTCAAGGTGGTGAAAGTTTGTGTCAGTATAGTTGAAAGGAGAGAGATACATGGAGAAAGAGCTCTAGAAATCCACGGAGGGTTTTTATATCTTTACCAGTCTATGCATGAATAGGGTGAAATTTGTGTAGCCAGTGAAAAATTTATAAGGAAGAATTGCCAGAAAATTATAAGTCTAATTTCCAGCTTACTCAGCACTATTTGCTTGAGTTTCTAGGAATCAGAGTGAAGAGATTTTGAAGAAAACAGGAGACATTCAATGGAGATTCCAGAAATACCATACCTTAGTCTTAGGGTTAAGACTCATTTTTTAAAAGAAAAAAAAATCAAGACTTCCAAGGATTAAACTGATTCATAAGTAACTTAATTGCCTGCCAAAAGGAGTTTAAATACTCAATAAGACTACAGCAATACCGGGCACTAAACAATATAAAATTTAAGATGTTTGCAATCCATTAAAAAATGTGGCTCAGTCCTTTAAGCATCTGCCTTCAGCTTAGATCATGATCCCAGGGTCCTGGGATGGAGCCCCATGTCAGGGTCTCTGCTCAGCATGGAGTCTACTTCTCCCTCTGCCCCTACCCCACAGGTACCCTCTTTTTCTCTTCATCATTCTCTTTCTCTCAAAATGAAATAAACATTTTTTTAAAAAATCCTTAATATGTACAGGGATTTGTGATCCATACCAGTAGAAAAATCAGTCAATAGAAACAAATGATGGAGATTATGAAATTAGCAAAGACATTAAGTGTGCTATTAAAATATGCTCAGTATGGGGATCCCTGGGTGGCGCAGCGGTTTGGCGCCTGCCTTTGGCCCAGGGCGCGATGCTGGAGGCCCCGGATCGAATCCCACATCGGGCTCCCGGTGCATGGAGCCTGCTTCTCCCTCTGCCTGTGTCTCTGCCTCTCTCTCTCTCCCTCTGTGACTATCATAAATAAAAAAATTAAAAAAAAAATGCTCAGTATGCTCAGAATTTAGAGAAAAATATGGATCAGAAGGAAATTCTAAAAATGAAAACATTAAATTTCTGAAATGAAACTTTTACTAGATTAGTTTAATAACTGATCAAACATTGAAGAATTAAATGTAAGAACAATTTAAGAATAAAATGTTAGTGAACTTGAATAAATCATAACAGAATTATACAAAATGAGGCACAGAGAAAAATAAAGATTCAGTGAATTTTGGGAATGCATCAAGTACTTTAATGTATGAGTAATTGGAGTCCCAGGGAGAAAATGCAGAAAAATTGAAAAATAGTGGTTGATGTTTTTCCAAATTTGAGAAAATCAGAACCTCATAGATACAAAAGTTTAATGAGCCTTAAGTAGAATATTAACAAGGAAGACTACACCAAGCACATCATTATCAAGTTTCTGAAAACCAACGTAAAACAGAAAATCTTAATAATACCTACATAGGTGCAAAAATAATTACCATAGAATTATCATTAGAAACTGAGAGCCAAAGGAAAAGAGGGATGATTTTAATATTCTGAATGGTAAAAAAGGAAAATCTGTCAATACAGAATTCTTTACCAGAAAATTATCTTTCAAAAATTAAAGTAAAAAAGTTATTTTTAAGCAAAAAAATATGAGAGAAGGAAAATGATTTTAGATCTAAGCCAAGAAATGAAAAGTATTGAAAATAGTAAATATGTGTTATTTTTTTTAAAAATTTTCTTTTATCCTTTAATTTTATTCAAAGGTGCTTCACTCATTTTTTTTTTTTTTAATTTATTTGTTTTTGAGAGAGAGGAGACAGAGCAGGGGAATGAGCAGAGGAAGAGGGAGAGAGAATCCTTAGACTTCCCACTGATTGTGGAGCCTAACTTGGGGCTCAATCCCAGGACCTTGAGATCATGATCTGAACTGAATCCAAGAGTTGATCACTTCACCAACTGAGCCACGAGGCACCCTCAAAGGTGTTTGACCATTTAAAGCAAAAATGGAACAATATTTTATATAGTTTTTAACATGTGCCAAAACAAAAGGCACAAAAGGTGGAAAGAGGAATATGAATATATTTCTTAAACTTTAAATAAATTAGTATAACATAATTGAAAATAGACTGTGATCATTAAAAATGAATATTATAAATCCTAGGGAAATCAATAAGAAATAAAAGGCATAGCTATTAAGCCATTAGTGTATATAACAAGAAAGTCATTAAAACTACACAATTTAAATAATTCCAAAGAAGGAAAAAAAGGAATAAATACCACATGAAACCTCCTACTCTTGGTTTTGGCTCAGATCGTGATCTTGGGATGTGAAATTGAGCTCTGCATGTCTGGCTCCACACCCAGTGTAGAGTCTGTGTAAGACTTTTTCCCTCTGCCCCTCCCCTCCATGCATGTGTACATGCTCTCTCTCTCTCAAATAAATATTCTTTTAAAAAAGGAAAAACTGAACAATATGCTTTCTACAGAAAAATAATAAAGACAAGATAACTGAAAGAAAAAGTGGAGAAATAAATACCATAGAATTACTAGTCTTTATAAGAAAGCCATCATGGCTGCATTAATATCAGAAAAGCCTACATTAAGATGATGAATATTACTAGGAATAAAGATAATCACTTCATAATGATAAAGGGGTCAATCATCAAAAAGGCCTAACAGCCTTAAGTAGTTATGTATCTTATAGCACTACTTCAAAATACATTAAGCCAAAATTGATCTAAGTAAAAAGAAATTAGATAAATCCATAATTTTGATCAGAGATTTTAGTACCCTTCTCTTGATGTTCATAGGACAAGAAATAGAAATAAAATTAATAGGGATAACAAAAACAGTACGTTCTGTTTAATTTGATTCTATTCACATATATACAGCATCCTTACCCGACAACTTCAGTATGTGCACAAAAAGAAGATCAGGGTAAATCCAAAATAAGTAAAAGCAAAGAAAAATTGAAGGCAAAGCAATCAGTAGATCCTGAGGTGTTTTACAAAATTAAAGCAGAAATACTAACTCATTGAAGATACCTGAGGTTGTACATCCAATAGCATATTAGAAACTTAGAGCGGCTGAAGACCTTAATCAGGAAATTTTTTTCAGGAAAGAATGATGTTATTTTTATCTCTCAATCTCTCATAACACCTGGAATGGTGCTGTGTACCTAGTGACAGCTCAATAATCTCTGTTAAATTGAATTGTTTTGTATCATCATATGTGTTTTACTATTGCCATCTCTGAATTCATCCATTTTGGAAACTCATTATTGGGACTTCTGCTGTTTTAAGAATTCGAAAGTCAAATAGTGTGTGCTATCAACACTGATAGGCTTTTAGTAATCTTTAAAACTTCAGATATCAGAGTTTCTAGAAATGTTTCATCAGTTGTATGTGTGCCAAAAATGGCTTAAAATACACACAAGCAAAAATCAGCTATATGACCATGAAGGTTCACCACTGAAGTTACCATGACTAATTATCACCTTTATGGGGAAAGGATGTAAGTGAAGGGTAGTTGGCAAGGAGTTAATCAACCTGTTCAGTCTGTTCAATCTTTGCCTTCTTTTGTTTGTTTCTGGATTCTGCATTTCTTGAAATCAGAAATCATATTGTTTTGCTTCCTGCTGTATCCCCAGAGCTGCTTCCAGTGTTTGATACATAGTATTTGTTCATTAAATGTTAAAGAATTATTAGGATTAAACAACAATATTAGTAGATTACTTAGGTCAGCTCTGTCTTAGAGATCTTTTCATCTTTAAATCTGACTTTTGCCTTTGTTAGTCTTTATAATGTCAGATTTTTAAATATATTTTGCAGGCCCAGAATTGGGAGTATTAATAGCAGTTATTCCACTTTGTTGTATTAATCTTAAGCATAACAAAACTATTTTTTCAACAAAAACTGCTCTACAGCAATCAAAAACAAGTAGTTATAATAATTAAATTTGTAACACATACAATTTCTACATTTGAATTTTACATCTACCAATGTCTATATTATTAATTACTGTCAAAGTAAGACATCTTTCTCGTTTTCACAGCATTTGTACTGATAGAACAAAAACAATCTTGCATAAAGCAAACTCTTCAGGCAATTATAATATATTAAGCTCGTAGCCCATTTATAAATTCCTTAAAACAGGATTTTAAGCACAAATTTGCAAATCTCTGATAATATTGAAGAAATTTTTTGATGATCATAGATTAGCTTTAAAAAGGTCTTAATTATTTCAGGGGTTTTGCAACATTTTTAAATTTATTCTTAATGCTTCCATAGTAACACCCTGCATGAGTTAACACTAGATTCTTTTCAGGGTGGAAAAATCTTGGTAATAGAAAATATTCTGATGTTGAGGAATATTAGAGTTTTATGGTGTTGGCTCTTTGATACATCTTAGTTTTTGAGTAACTAATAGCCTTTTATAGATTAAATACATGGAATCTCTCTGCTGCCATTTGTGCATGGGATGTCTCTTTAGTCCTTGCACTCTGCATCTTAAAAGGGCAAAGGAGGTGTTTGTGTAGTACATGGAATAAGTCCCCATGCTTATGGAAATACAGACTATCTCCTAGAAGATTTTTGCAGCTGATATTACAGATCTGCTTTCTGAACTGTCTAATACATTTAAGGAGAGACAGAGCAGACACCTAATTTTAATATATGCTCAGTTGTAGGTCAAATATCAGCAGGTAGTTTACAGTAGACTTTGGCTTCTGACATGTTTATCTGTCATTTTTACCAGTTAAAATACTTATAACATTATTATTTTTTGGAATTTTCCTTTATGCAAGGCTAGAAGGACATGCATATCTCAGAGACTATCTCCTAGAGACTCCCAGTAGAGCTTTATACCTTGCAACAGTCTTGACTTTAAGGAAGCAAAACATTTCATATTTGTGGGTTTTTTTGTTTTGTCGTTTAGCCATCCTGGACCAGCTATAATATAACTAAGAACTCTAAAGTAATCCTCAAAAATTACAATAGAAGAATAGAGCTGAAACAAAGAAATATGTTTACATCTTCTGAGGCTAGTGCTGGATACACTTTCCTACTAGTTTCTAATGTTCTAGAATATACATGGAAATAACAAATGGGCTGAATGTTAAATGGGCTGATTTTCCCAAGGCAATATTTAAGTTTTCCCCCATTTTAATTAACATATACCTTCAGAGTTTCTAATGCCCCCTAATTTTATTGAGAAATCTGGCAATAGAATTTTAGTTATGAGGGAAGAAAACTAATTTTTATTAATGCTATGTGCTGGATACTGTGTTAGACATGTACAAATATATTGTTCCTTCTGATGTTTATAGCAACTGTAGTATAGGATTGAGTGTACCTTCTCAGGACAAGATGAGGTGCAGAGAGATTTTAAACTTCTCTCTGCAGTTAATAACCTTAGAAAAGTATTCAGTCCTTTTTTTTATCTTGCTCCAAAGATACATTTTTTTCCTTATACAACCTTCCTTATATAACCTCAGAAATTATGCAGAAGAGATTGATAAGCTCTTGCATAGTTTTACCAAGGATCATAAACAACTACATTAAAGCTTTAGGAAATTTCCTAAGCAGTAGCCTTTCAAACATTAGCTGCAAAATAAGGTTGTGGAGGGGTGCCTGGGTGGCTCAATCGGTTAAACATTGGTCTCTTGATTTCACCTCAGGTTGAACTCCATGTGGGGCTCTGTGCTCAGCATGGAGTCTGCTTGTCCCTCTCCTTCTGCTCCTCCCTCTCCCACCCCTCAAATGAGTAATAAATAAAATCTTTTTTTTTTTTTTTAAGAAGAGACTCTTCTCTGAGGATCTTTGCAACTTACGTGAAATATCTTGTCCTTTGTGTTTGCCTTGCCTAATAAAAAGAAGGCATGAGATTTGAGGAATTTTTTAAAAAATAATTCTGTGCCTCCCCACCCTTATTCATACTCTTCTCCTTCTTATCCCAACAAGAACCTGCTTGTGAGAGAGTTGGCCTGGATGTGTAGACTAGAATCATGAGGCTGTTTCTCTGTGCATAAAGCTGATGTAGGGGGGTTATCCTCACAGCATAGGCTTTGCTAGAACCACACAGCACCCACCTGAGATCAGAATAATTCTTTTTTAAAAAAATATTTTGTTTATTTATTCATGAGAGACGGGGGGTGGGGCAGAGACACAGGCAGAGGGAGAAGCAGGCTCCATGCAGGGAGCCCGATGTGGGACTCGATCCGGGGATCCCAGGACCACACCCTGGGCCAAAGGCAGGCGTTAATCCACTGAGCCACCCAGGGATCCCAAGATCAGAATAATTCTTATTCTTAGGCACTAACATTTTCTTTCATCCTTCTTGATTAAATGTATCTCTCTATTTCCATTTTGAGGTCACTGAAGTCTAGTTACTGTAAGAAGCACCATTTGAGTTTAACTCTTTTCTTAACAGCAACTTCTCAGGTGATAAGCTTTTCTGTAAGCTTGAAGCTAAGGTATCTTAATTAAGGTAGCAGGTAGTCATTACAGTTGTACCTGAACCTAGAGTGTTAGTTCCATCATGTTTGCTTCCCTTAAATATGAATACTACACAAAAGCTGCTTTTGAAGGTTGAAATTACATTAGGAAGTTCAATCAGCAAGGTGTCATACTTTAGCTCGTTACCCTCTTGATTAAATAGTAGTTGTCTGTGTTGTGACATGAGATTTATGACATTTTTAGCAAAATTGGAAACCTAGTGAAGAAGTTGAACACATTTGGTGAGTTAAAGGTGGTTAGTAACTTCTCAGACAGGTCTATTCAAATACTCAAGTAACTTTGAGAAAAATGCTTCTTCCTAGGAGGTAAAATACATTTTATAATGTTCTAGAATTCCGTGGCCTCCAGATTAGCAGCCTATAATTTCCAGCCAGGAGTTAAGTGATGTAAATTTGGTATGGCCTATCACCTGCTAATTAGTACCTTAGTGCCTTTCTTTTTGCTACTATCTGAAGGTATATCTCATTATAGTCTCATTAGCTTCAGTTCTGACTTGCACAGTATATTTTATGGAGCAAAGTCTCTAGCAGTATAAAATGTCATTTTAATTTCAAGAATGTGTTGGCCTTACGTGGCATATACAAATGATATTATTGGAAATAGTAAAAAATGCAGATCCACAATGTTTAAAAAATATCAAATCAGTTTACTTTTATCCCTAAAAAATATCAAATCAGTTTACCTTTATCCCTACTATTTAATTAATGGTAAAATAGTTGATACTGGTAAACATAGCTTTAAAGAGTTCCCCTCAGCTTGACTAAACTTTAGACAGGTTTCTTTCTGACCTCCCTTTTATTAGAACATTTACTTTGGGAAACTTGCAGTTGTAGATTCTTTCTCTGTTCTTTTGAGATGTAAATCAACAACCCAAAAATGCCTGTTTCAAGAACCTGGGAGCAATTCCTTAAAAATGTAATCATCAGGAAGGATAATGCCTATCTCTGTGGAAAGGTAGGAGCCTAGCTCAGTAAGTACCAGGTCAGCAAACACAGATGGCATAATCATCTGTGAGCCTTAATATCCTCTAGTACTTTTTCACCAACTCATCCCAGTACTTAAAAACACTTCTACCTTTTGTTTCAGTGGAGTTGCATTCAGTATTTTCTTTTCTTTTAAAAGATTTATTTATTCCTAAGAGACACAGAGCGAGAGGCAGATACATAGGCAGAGGGGAAAGCAGACTCCCTGTGAGGAACCTGATGTGGGACTCAATCCCAGGACCCCAGAATCATGACCTGAGCCAAAGGCAGATGCTCAACCACTGAGCCACCAAGGCATCCCAGCATTCAGTTTCTTTGATTGCAGTAGTCTCTTCCCTCTATTGCAGTAATCTTGAATAAAGTCTTCCTTGCTTTTTTAACTGGTCTGGTGCACTTTTTGTTTTATAACATACACACAAATAAAGCCCTTTCCAAATACCTTCATATGTTATTTCATTTAAGTTTCTGAAAATCCTGTGAGATAAATAGGCACCATTATCATTATCTCCATGTCATCTCATTTTATTTTGGTGAAGTAACTTTCTCAAGGGACAGTGACTGATTTTGTCCCTCACTTACTCTTAGCCCCCAGAGACAGTCAATCCTTAAAGTCCAGTTATTGTTTTCCCTTTCAACTAATGCCAAGTACGAATTTTTGCAGATTGTGTTATTCATTCATTTGCTCAGTATACACGTATTGACTTAACTGTGTACCAGGGCTGGGATACAATGTCAGATAAGACAGACATGTTTCCTTATCCCATAGAACTTAGTCAATAAGGACATAGATGAGTAAGCAGGCAATTCAAGTGCCTTTTGATAAGGTAATAAATGCAACTCTGCAGCATATACACTGGGCACCAACATGATTAATGAGTCTAGGAGATTCTTCAAGGGATGCGGCCCCTAAACTGAGAACAAAATTAAAGAACAATGAGATGAGGTGAATATTCTAGGTTGAGAAATGTCATATTCAAAGAAAATATTGCATTCAGTGCCTAGGGGCAAGAGAGACTCAGAGACATAAAGGGAATTAAAACAATAATGTATTACTAAAACAAAGATTACACGTGCAAAGAACTGAGGATAGTGGCAAAGGAGAGAGTAAAGGAGTAGTGGTAAATGAAGGTACTTTCATGACAGAAAAGATAAGGTCATACATAGTAGGAATTTGAAGCTTGAATATTAGAGTAATAGGGAGGAATTCAAACAATTTTATGCAGGGAAATTAAGACCATATTTGTGATTTTTTTTTTAAACTCTGAGTAGAGATAAATGAAAAAAATGTAAAATATATATATATAATTTATATATGTAGAATAAAAGTTAGACACAGATTGCATAATAGCTGAATTCTATCTTTAATTTGAGAAAAGAACTTTAAAATAGAAAATAAAAAGATTTATTTTAAATGAATCTTTTAAAGTTTTATTTTACATGTTGGCTATATCTTTACAAAAAATATTAGGCTTAAGATTACAAAGGCATCTTGCTGAATAATGCCTGGAAAAATGTGCATCTAGTCACTGGCTCAAATCACTCCCAGTATTTACAGTTGCCTATTACCATTTGCAATTCAGGTAGTTAATGCTACAATTAGCTTCAAGCAGGTGTGTACATTTTTATAGTACTCTTCAAAACAAGGGCCTTTGGCAAACTAAGTGTTCTGTTCACTTTAAAATAGGCCATAAAGTGAAACAGTACTGTTTTACATTTTGCTATAATTTTCCATTTGCTTCTAATTATCCTGCTATTGAGTAAGCACTGTTCATTTATAGTGTTTTTTCATAGATATGGTATAGTTGCTTTGGATCCAGTCAGTTTAAATAAGCTGTCTATCACAAAATGTCCCAAAACATCTTTAACATTTTAAATGGTTTCCATTTGGCTACATCTCAACTACAGCTGAAATAGGAAAAAAACAGGGGGTGGTGAAATTTTAATATTCTTTTGTTTGCATTTTATTAGATTGCCGTTTGCCTAATCCTTTTTATGCTAGTTTTCAATTGATGTAAATGAAATTGGCTGAGTGACACAGTGCAGAACGGAAGGGTTGGGAATGAACGCTCTGATGCCAAATCAGCTATAATATTTTTAATCAGAGTTAATTGATGCCAGCTGTGTGGTCTGTGTGCGATTTTGCATTTATGAGTGAAGAAAGGTGTGGTTGCTGTTATTTCACTTTAGAAGTTGGAACTGGTTGCCAGTCATTATGAATCTATGGATGGGGCATGCTTGGTGTTTATTTTACAGAGGAAAGAACTTAAGTGGTTCAAGTAGTACAGTGTAATTTGGATTATTAGCATCAGACATTTTAGTTCTTACTTAATTGCATAGGAGCAAATCACAGGCCTGCCATCTAGCTTTATGAGTGACTTTAGGAAAATATAATAGGTCTCCTTGATGATGTTATTTATTAATCTATTACAGTATTAGATCTAAACTATTCTTAAAAGTCCAAATCTATAACTACTTCATCCTTAAACTTTATTTCTAAAGATTAGCTAATATAATTATAATTTAACTCACATCCAGTTGAAATTGGCATTAATCTGGGCTCACCACAAAATGGCTCTTTAAAACACAGACACACAAAAAAATTTTTTTTAAAATCACAGACACATGTATACTGTATATTCACATGTACACACAATATACATACACTTAACACTCATTCACCTGGGGACACCTGGGTGGCTTAGTGGTTAAGCATCTGCTTTCGGCTCAGGAAGTGATCCTGGAGTTCTGGGATTGAGTCCCACATCAGGCTCCCTGAATGGAGCCTGCTTCTCCCTCTGCCTATGTCTCTGCTCCTCTCTCTCTCTCTGTGTCTCATGAATAAATAAAATCTTAAAAAAATGCTCATTCACCTGCACCCTAGCACACATGTATTTATATCCAAAAGAAGTCCCAAATCAGTTAAAAATATTATAGTGGTTGTGAAAGTTGTTTGATGATGTTTTCAAATAGATTTTTAATTGTTGACTTTGATTTGCTTGAAGAGAAATGACAGTTCTAAATTTTCTCTTGTCTTGCGAAAGTAAATGGGTCACAGAGTTATCTTATGACCATGATTATTTACATTGTTGAGACTACTTTTATGTGATAAATCCTTATGTGTACTAATTTGAACATATTGTCCCATATAGACCAAATCCTCTAATACTAATGGGTTCACCATTTAGTTGAGCACCTACTTGAAACTCTTGACAAGTAATCATGTTTAAAGATGAAATACTCATCTTAGGGCAAATAAACTAAACTTTAGGTAATTCTGATTGTTAGAATTGGTATTTTTCATATTGAGCCTTAAATCTTTGGACATGTGGCTATTAAATGGTTCTACTCCCTTCATTTCTCTGCTTAAAAACAAAAATGAAATCTGCTCTTAGCACCTAAGAGATTGGTGAAGAACAAAAGAAAAAAGAAATTTAGTTCTCAAATAGGCATTCAGGACCAAACTTCAGATATTCAGGGATATCTTCTATTCCTTTCAAATTCCAAGTTAGCATGCAAATATCAGAAAAGATGTAGGATATTATGTGAGTAATAAAGTATCACCATTGGTTATTTGAGCTTACCTTTCTACCAATATTTTTACCTTTCCAGCAATTATTTTTCCATAGGAAAATGTGCTAAAAACAAAGTTTATTCATTAAAAAAATTCAGTTAGAAGTTCATGAAATCAAAGAGGTGATTTTTTTCCCCCTAGGTCTCCTCCCATGAAAAGCCAAAAACAAAGAAAACAACAACAACAAAAACCTGTCTGGCACCTATTTATTTTCAGAGGAACTTAAATTAACTAGTGTTAAAGTCTGAAGATATTTTAGGTTACAAATGTTGGCTTTTGAAATGCCAATGTACCCAAATGCAGAATAAAACTTTGATAGCTCTATTCTAAACTTTTAACATGTCTATAGATAATTCCTTTTTAAAAATCATGTGTCTTTGATACAATTATTTTAGAAAATGATGGTTATTCCCTAAGGGGAATAACCCTAAGGAAAAGCTTATCATATATACAATTATTTTTAATTGAAAATGTTACAGTGTGGTGATTTCTACTGTAATACCAGATGGCCCTTCTTTTAAGATTTTAAGATTAAAAGTAGCATAAAATATGAGAGTTTGTATCCAGGATTTGTGAGAACATTTTAATTTTTCCCTCCTATCCATAGTTAAAATGAATGAAGTATTAGTTGTAAAACTACCTTTCCAACCCATTCAATTTTTCCCTCATCTTACATTTTTCAATATAAAGGAGATTTAGATATTTTCCAATTCAAATCATTCCACCTATAAATCCTTAACCTAATGCAAATAAGAAATGTAACTCAACTTTTTAGTGCAAAGATTTTGCCTGTCAATTTGCATTAAAAAATTTTAAGGACTATTATGTGAATGATGAATTTGTTTTTGAAAAAATATTAATAGAGTTATTTTTGCAGTCTTTATTATTCCAGTCAAAATCCAAAATACTAAAATGGTTTGTTGCAAATGTAAATCTTATAGAGTCATCTTCATTTCAAGGTAACCATAAAAAGAAAGAAAAGAGGAGTGAGTGGGAAGGGAGAGATTGTAAAATCTATATGGTTGCCCTCTTATGTTTTCTTTTAAAATAAACTCATGATTTGGTTGAACTTTGTCTCTTGTATTATTGAATTGCTCTACATGCAGGTTAGATATATACTAAGCTTAGAGAAAGAAAAAAAGATCTTCCTTTATTTTGATCCATTTTTAGAGTCTTGTTAAAGTAAAAAATATTATTCTGACACACAATGAAAGAGTAAGGAAGACAATTCAGGACTAGCATTGTAGTGGAGAGAGACTGGTCTTTACTCCGAGTACAGAAAACAAAAAGTGGGGCTTTGTAGCTGAGGAATGAGTTGAAGATTAGGTGGGTGGCAAATTACTAAGAGAAATATCGAGTGTAGGCTGTATTCTAGCTAAACTGCTCAACACAATTCTTGCTGAAGACAGGCCAAGGTGATCAGATATTGAGGGTGAAAGATTCTCTCTAAACAGACTTGTCAGGATTCTTGATAAAACTTGTCTATGCAGACCTGTCATGTAAGAGAGTGTCTTATATTCTTCCATTGTGATGACAATCTTGATAATCAATTTAAAGTACTCTAGGAAAATATGAAAAACAAAAACTCTCTAGAAAAATATGGATCTTTTCCTTCTCCCCATAGCTAAAAATAAATATGACTGTCTGTCTCATTGCTAGTCTTTTTGTTATATCTCTTAATTGAAAATGAAAGACCTTTGCATTTAGTTCCATGGTGAAGGAATATTGTGATATTAAAGCTTTGAGGTTCTTTCTCTTTTTTTTTTAAGATTTTATTTATTCATGAGAGAGAGAGAGAGAGAGAGAGAGAGGGAGAGAGACAGAGGGAGAAGCAGACTCCATGCAGGGGGCCCCATGTGGGACTCGATCCCGGGTGTCCAGGATCATGCCTTGGGTTGAAGGCAAGCGCCAAACCGCTGAGCCACCCAGACATCCCAAGCTTTGAGTTTGTTATTGATCTTCCATATTGCTATATAAAAGCAGAACAATCAACTGAATTTATTTAAGTATAATTTTTTTTCCAAAAGCCTTAGAAAATAGTCCAGCTGGAAAATCAAGCTCATTCTGTAACATACCAGATTATTGTGTATTTGAACAGAATGACTAGTGTTAACCTCCATCAAATGTAAATCAATCATGCCCTCAATTATACTTCCATTACTATCTCTGCTAAACAATAGAATATTTTTAAAGTTTATTGCTTAAAGGAATCTATTTAGAATCCAAATTGATTCCTGAATATTCAGGCAGAGCTTGATGCATGAATCAAGCATGATGTGAATGAGTACTTGATCTGATTTTATATATTAAAGACATATATATATATATATATATATATAATTTTGTTTCAGTGTAGACAAAAGTAACACAGTATTTATTTTTTTAGCTAAATATATATATATATATATATATATATATATCACTTACTATATGCTAGATACTTTCCTAAGCCTTTTATCCATTTTCTAAGTTTTTATTTAAATTTCAGTTAACATACAGTGTAATATTAGTTTCAGATATGCAGTAAAGGAATTCAGTAATTCCGTATATCACCCAGTACTTATCATAGTAAGTGCTCCTTAATCCCCATCACCTATCTCCCCCATCTGCCTGCTTACCTTCTTTCTGGTAACTATCTGTTTGCTCTCTATAGTTAAGTCTGTTTCTTGGTTTGCCTCTCTTTCTACCCTTTGCTCATTTGTTTTGTTTCTTAAATTCCACATATGAGTGAAATCATATGGTATTTGTCTTTCTCTGACTGATTCATGTTGCTTAGCATAATACTCTCTAGCTCCATCCACACCATTTCAAATGCCAGAATTTCATTCTTTGTTTATGACTGAGTAATATTCCATTGCATATCACACCTTCTTTATCCATTCATCAACTGATGGAATACTTAGGCTGTTTCCATAATTTGGCAACTATAGGTAATGCTGCTATAAACATCTGGTTGGATGTATCCCTTTGAATTAGTATTTTTGTCTTTGGATAAATACTTAGTAGTGCAACTCCTGGATCTTGGGGTAATTTGGTTCTTAACCTTTTGAGGAACTTCCATACTATTTTCCAGAGTGGCTGCATCAGTTTGCATTCCGATCAACAGTGGGAATTCTCCACATCCTTGCCAACATCTTTGTTTCCTGTGTTCTTAATTTTAGCCTTTCTGACAGGTGTGAGTTGATATCTCATTGTCCTTTATGTTTGTTATTAATTGTTTTATGTATTTGGGTGCTCCCATGTTGGGTGCATAAATATTTACAATTGTTATATCTCCTTATTGGATTGTTACCTTTATTATTATATAGTGCCCTTCAAGTCTCTTGCTACAGTCTTTGTTTTAAAGTCTAGTTCATCCAATATAAGTGTTGCTACCCTGGTTGTCTTTTGACATCCATTTGCATGACAAATGTTTCACTTTCAATCTGCAAGTGTCTTTAGGTCTAAAATGAGTCTCTTGTATGCAGCATATATATGCGTCTTGTTTTTTTAAACCACTCTGAAATCTTATGTCTTGATTGGAGTGTTTAATCTATTTACATTCAAAGTAATTATTGAAAGGTATGTATTTATTGCCATTTTATTACTTATTTAGTCACAGTTTTTGGAGATTTTTCTTTCTCTCTTTCATGTTTTGCCGATTTTCTTTAGTGATATATTTTAATTTCTCTCTTTATTCTCTGCGTGTTTTTTTAGTGGTTTTTGATATATGATTACCATTAGGCTTATATATACCCACTTTTGCAAATAGTAGTCTATTAAGTTGGTGTTTGTTCAAGTTTGAACCCATTCTTCTCTCCTCCCAACATTTTAGGTATATGTTATTATATATTGTATCTTTTTGTGAATGTGAGTTCTTTGATTTTTACAGACTTACTCATTTTTCCTGCTGTTGTGTTTCCTGCCCTTATTTTGTCTCTCCTTTTCACTAAAAGAGTCCCCTTTAATATTCCTTGCTTTGGTTGGTTTAGTGGTCATGAAATATTAAGGTTAGTAGTGTTTGTTTGTCTGGGAAACTATCTTTCCTTCTATTCCGAATGATAGTCTTGCTGGATAGAAAATTCTTAGCTGCTGATTTTTCCCATTCAGCACTTTGAATATATCATGCCACTTTCTTTTGACTTGCCAAGTTTCTGTTGGGAAATCTCCAGCTAGCTTTATGGGTCTTCCCTTGTAAGTTAATGACTTCTTTCGTCTTATTGCTTTTAAGATTTTTTTTCCTTTATCACTACATGTTGCACATTTAAATGTGGTATGTCTTGGTGTTGACCTGCTTTTGTCGATTTTGATGGGAGGTCTTTGTGCCTCCTTGATTTGGATGTCTATTTTCTTCCCTGGATTAGGGAAGTTTTCAGTTATTATTTCTTCAAATAAATTTTCTGGCCTCCTTTCTCTCTCTTCTTTTTCTGGGACTCATATTATGAATGTTACTACATTTTATGGAATCACTGTGTTCCCTAAGTGTATTCTCATTTTACAGAATTCTTTTCTCATTTGTTCGGCTTCATTATTTGCCACTACTTTGTCTTCTAGGTCATTAGTTCATTCCTCTGCTTCTTCCAGCCTGCTGTTCATTTTATAAAGTGTTTTTCTAATCTCATTTATTGTTATCTTAATCTCTGATAGATTCTGTTTAAACTCTTTCATCTCTGTGGTGAGGGTTTCACTGATGTCGTCTATTCTTTATCAAGACCAGTGAGAATCCTTATGAACATCCCTTTAAGTTTCCCATCAGGCATGTTACTTATATCTGTTTTCCTTTCTATCCATGGCCTTTTTCTTTCATTTGGGATAAATTCCCCTGTCTTAGAATTTTTTTCTAAGTCCCTGCCCTCTTCTGTGTGTTAGAAAAGCCAGTTATGTCTCCTGCTTCTGAAAGTAATGGAAGAATTTGTGTGTATACAGAAGAGATCATGTAGTGCCCAGTGCCTGGCACTTCAGGTAATGTCTGCTGTGTGCTGCATGCACTCTACTACTGTGTTTTGGTTGCTCTGTCCTTCAGGTCAGTCATTTGCAGAGGCTCTCCTTGCCTACTGTGGGCAATGTTTGGTCCCTGGCCAGGGTGTGGTGTGCTCTGGTCTGCTGTGAACTGGGACCTGTTACTGTTACCACCTCTATTAGAACTGAAGTCCCACAAAACTCTGTGGTCAGGAGATGTGTTGTGAGCAGGGGTTTGTGCTGGTCTTCTGGAGGAGGGGCCTGCCACACTGGGCTAAAGCAAACATGACTGAGAAGAGCAGTTCCACTGGAGTGCAGGTAGATGGTCCTTGGTGTAAGCAAGTTAGGCAGCCAGTGTTGGCACTATATTGCTTCCCACAGGTGGCTCTGTGTTTGTGCTGAGGGGTGAGGGAGGGAAATGGTGCTAGCCAGCTCCTTTGTTCCTGGATAGGTGTCTCTGTAAATGCTGTCTGGTCAGTGATATGCTTGGAGAAGAGCAAATAATCTCCCCATTGTGTGTTGCAGTTCATTGTTTCGTGTTGCCTGTCCCTGGGCTGTTTGCCTGCTTTCTCTGTAGGAGCAGCACAGTGTGCTCAGGATTCTATCCCAGCCAAGCCCACTGGCTTTTGAGACCAGGCTTTAAGCCCCACTGGCTGCAAGAACTCATGAAATCCAGCCCCTTTCATTTTCTAAGCCAGTGGGTTTAAGGAATTGTTCTTGTATGTTCCCCCATGTGCTGCTCTCTGCTCACCCTTCTCCATAAACAGGGCTCTCTCCCCTCCACAGCACCCATGATCTATTTCTCCCATAAACCACACCTCTGGACTTTCTGCTTCTTCAGTGTGTCCTCCTCTCTTACGCTAGCTGTGGAGTTTGTTTTGTCAGTTTTCAGGTCAATTTCTGGGGTATTTACGATGATTTAATTGTTATTTAGTTGTGTTCATAGGATGAGGTGAGCCTATGGGCCTCTTACTCCACTGTCATTGTCTTTTGTTAAATAAAGAATATTACTGGCTCAAGAAATATATACAAATAAGAGAACCAAAGAGGAGATATGTTGCCTTAATTTCTCAATACTTACTCTTTCTGAGTCAGTAATTTATAGTTTCCTTTAATTATTGTGTTACTTTGATGTCATTAAATTGGAAATCTGGAGCCAACTAGAAGATATCTTTTAAAGATAGAGCATATATTTCATAAGAAAACAGTAAGTCTATTTTAATAAAGACGTATTTTCTGTCATAATGATAATAGCGGTAGTTACTGAATTATATACTAAACATTGTGCCAAATTTTTGTAGCTGTTATATTTGTAATCCTAGAAACAAATGAGTTGGGCACTACTATTTTGCATTTTACAAATTTTACATAGAGTAAATAAATTATTTTCCCCAAAGGTTACACATGTAGTAAATTTGCACAGATAGTATTCATTCATTCATTCCTTCTCTCTCAGTCAGAGTGCAGCCAAAGAAGTAGAATCAGGAGGGAGAATTTCTTTTCACTTTGAACAATCCCAACCCTGAACTTTAGGGCTTTCAACTGATTGTCCAGGATAAGCTTCCTTTCTTAAAGTCAGTTGTTTGGTTTTAACTGCATCTGCAAAATATCTTCAACAGTACTGTGTTGAAACACAATCCTGTGGGTTTTTTTTTTAAACTTATGGGGATTGTAGCCTAGCCATGTTGACACCTTAAAAACACCATTGTAAATTCATTCTTTCTTTCATCAATTTATTGAGCACCTACTGTATACTTAGTATTATACTACATTCTGAATACAAAGTGGTGAACAAACAGTCTCTGCTCCTAGAAACTTACTAAAGGAGAATGGGGGGGGGGCATAAAAAATACCTGTAAGAAATATATATTTCATCTCAGGGATGTGATTATTTTAAGGTAAGATCTCAAGGAAGAGTGACATTAGGAAGCAGAAACATCAGGGAAGAGAATTTCAGGCAGAAAAGCAAGGAAATAACCTGTAGGATCTTGAAAAACAGAAAGAATGCTGGGCAGGGATAATTAGCAGAGAGACTTGGGGATTATATAAAGGTAATATATTTTTTCTTACCTCACCCTCAGTTCCCACTCTAGGGTTTTTGCAAAGTGACTGAAGGTTTTATGGGTGACATGAGTTTATCCATGTTTTAAATTGATTGCTCTGGTGCTGTATGGGAAATGGCTTAGAAAAGAGCTGTAAAGAAATGAGAATGATTAGGAGGGTATTGCAGTTGTTCAGGTGAAAGATGATAGGCCATGGACTTGTCTTGCTGCATTGGAGAGGAGAAGAGTGGATAGATTCCAAATTCGTTTTAGAAGTAGAGTTAGAAAAAAAAAAGTAGAGTTAGCAGTACTTGATAAATTAAAATATAGCATGTAAAAGAGAGGGAAAGTATCAGAGATGATTAGCAGGTTTTTGTTTTCAGATGAGGAAGATCTGAACCTGTTTTTAAAGAGCTCTTAGCAAGAACTTCAGATTAACTATCCAAACCCATCATTTTTAAGCATGAGGTGGGGGTTTCTCCTCACCTGGAGTCACACACTACAATCACCTGTAGGATCTTTTCTAAACAACTATCAGAAGCTTTGACATCTTCCCAAAAGGGGCATGCGTCTCACCCCCTTGAGATTCAGTACCATAGTGAGCCTCTCATGTGTTTGTACTGTCCCTGGAAACTCTTTAGAAAATTGTGAACTAAATAATACAGTACCATAGTGAGCCTCTCATGTGTTTGTACTGTCCCTGGAAACTCTTTAGAAAATTGTGAACTAAATAATACAGTGTGAAAATGGTCACAGGTTTCATGACAGAAGTCAATGACTCTGAGGACAGAAGGAGGGCTTTACATTCTATACAACAGTGTGTTAGTGTATTATTTTCATAAGTAGATGTAGCCATACTACATTAAACACAACAGCATTGTCGACATTGCGAACTAGTATCTTGTAACTCACTTCTGTGAAATCAACTATGCCATTTGAGGAACATTCCTAACCCCTCTTAATATTGAATCCATTCTATCCAATATAAGTCCACTCACACACATTCTCCAACTTGCGAGAGAAAAAAAGGGATATTAAAATGTTATCTCCATGAAATTTATGTTCCTACTTCTAATATGTTTGAGTCTAATTTTCCCCGATGAATTCAAATGAGTCCTAAATAAGACTCTTAGATATTTTAAAACATATTGATAGTACAAGACTATGACTCAGAGAAACACATCTCTTATTATTATAAGGACAAGTAAAACAAACAAACAAACAATAAAACCAAAGTGACTTTTTTTTCTTGTAACCAGAAAGTTCTCCTCTATGAAAACCCAAACTTAATATGAAGTTCGATTTACATTATTGATTCTGGCCTAGTAACATTTGTATTTCCAACTGTTCTCAAAGTCATTCTGATGCTTTTTTTTTTTTTTTAAAGAAATTACAGTGGGGACAAGTCAACACTTAGAATACCCCCTATACCATGGCTCTGTAATACTATTGTCACTGATGATGTTATAGTGATTTGAAGTATTGAACCTTGAATTATCTACTGAGGCCCAGCATTTTTTTTTTAAAGATTTTATTTATTTATTCATGAGAGACAGAGAGAGGCAGAGACACAGGCACAGGGAGAAGCAGCTCCATGCAGGGGACCTGTGGTGGGACTCGATCCCAGGTCTCCAGGATCACACCCTGGGCTGAAGGTGGTGCTAAACTGGTGAGCCACCCGGGTTGCCTGAGGCCTGGCATTTTTGCCACAAAGCACACATTGCAATTTTCAGAGCTTCTGGTTACTTAGCTATTCATTTGATATAAGGACACTTATTCTGACTTATTTTTCATTATGAAAAAAAAAATACACACCCTCACCTTTTTTTTTTTTTTTGCTTTTAATTGTTCATTACAACTACTAACAGGAGTTATCTTCTTAGTTGCCTGACTAGTTGTGATGTAAATATCAGATGCAGATACAAATAAATATTTGTATTTGATGGTAACTTTTTCCACAGCAGGAACCTGAGAAATTATTTTGTGATTCTAAATCAATCTTAACTCATGGAACAGGAAGATTTGCCAACTCTTTTGCTCTTTTCTTTTCTTTTCTTTTCTTTCTTTTCTTTTCTTCTCTCTCTCTCTCTCTCTCTCTCTTTCTCCCTCCCTCCCTCCCTCCCTCCCTCCCTCCCTCCCTCCCTTCCTCTCACTTTTTCTGCTTTTTATCTTGATCTACAAATGTCATTTCTACCTTATTAGTTCTGGATAATCTCCCTCCTTTCTTTCAACAACCAAAGAGCTGTAAGCACCAGTTAAATTGTGTTGTAATGACTGTTGCACAGCAGGGTCATTTATTGTGAGCTATTTGTAAAGAAAACACAGAAAAATAGTCCAATCAATGTGTACAGATAGGGTCAGGCTAATACAGAAGTGCATTAAAATGGTAGGATGCCAATTTAGTTCATCTTTTGTGAAATGATGAATTATTTTTTTGCTATAAAGATCAAGATAGAATCTTTGAAGAATATTTCTTTTATTTCTTTCGCTTTCCTCTATACCTTTAGGAAGAATATTCTGGAAACTTAAAAAATATCTACTAGCCTGTGTAGGCAGTCCATATATACTTTGTTAGGGGAATTATCCTAAAACCAACTGTAGAATGATTGAAATTTAATTGTTTGATAGCCAAAATGATTACATAAAATAAATTTAGGGAACAACATTTAGCTAAAGCTTCAGGCAATTTCTTTTATACAATAGGCACAGAACCACAATTAATTACCCAATAAAAATAATTCTAATTGATCTATAAAAGAAATGGGAGTTTAATTTTCAAGATTTAATTTAGCAGATATATGAATTTAAACAATAATTTTATAATGCACAATTAACCAATACTTTAGATTAGGAACCAAACTATTACTTTTTTTGTCTAAGAACTCACACTTATACTAAGCTTCAGTTACAAAACAATAAACAACATTTACTGGGAAACTCTAATATTCTTTTATTTTTTTCCAAGTTACAGTAGGTAGAAAGCATGGTGAGAACTTGCATGTAAGTAAATAACATAGCTAGATATTTAAGGGGACAATAATCTACTACATACGATATTTAGAACCAGGGTGTGAATAATAGCATGATACTAATTGGATTTGTTTTTAAAGATTTTATTTGACAGAGAGAGGGAGCTTAAGCAGGAGGAATGACAGGCAGAGGAAGAGGGAGAAGCAGGATTTCCACTGAGCAGAGAGTCCAACATGGGGCTGGATGACCTGAGCAGAAGGCAGACACTTACCTGGGCCACCCAGGCACCCCATTACTTGGAGTTTTTGAGACCCAGCCCACTGGTATTATATTTTAGGTAAACTCCTCCCAGATTCTGGTGTATGATAAAGTGCTACCCATATTGTTTTGCGCTATTATATGTATGCATTTTCATGTGTCCAAATTGCTATTTCAGTGAAAAGTGAGAGGATAGAGAGAACTTGAAAAAGTAGGATTAGTGTGAACTGGAGGCAGTGCACATTACGCACACATTTACACTGAAGAAATTTCAGGAGAATTCTTCCTATGTTTTTTTTTTTTTTTTCCTGAAGAGCTAGACATCTATACCTAGTTTAGAAGCTGGAAAATTTTCCTGTGAAAATAATCTGACATACACATCCAGATTTAAATAATTTGGAAAATTTACCCATTCAGTTCTTTAAGACTGTACATTTTCATATCAGAGATAAATAAAATTTTAAAGCCTATAAATATAGCTTAAAATATTGATCTTGATAAATTAGGTTATAAAGGACTTTAAAAGGAAATTGTGTATACATCAAATTCACTCAGCGCTACAGAGACATGTTGTAAAAATGATTGGTTTTCAGAAATCCATTCCCTCCATTTTACTAGGAAGGTGAAGCTCCTCATATTGTCTGGTAGAGGGGTATTTTGCAATTTTGAGATGCTTTAGGCCAGCACAAACTGCACAATTGACATTTTAGAAAATGAGGTTCTTCTTTTATTCATCTCTAAATATCAGTACCTGCAAGGATTATACTTAATATATTAGAACAGTCATTTTTATGACTTTTTTGGCTCTTCTATTCTTCAGATACTTAAGAGTAGGTCTGGCTGTAATGTGGTATGTCAGTGTGATATTTTTGCTAGATTAAAAAAAACATTTTTTTTTGTTTTTTTATAGCTACCATTATATCTGGAAAAAATAACTGATTTTTTTTCCTAGGACTTAAATTCAGTATATATTTTTCTGGTTAAGCAATGAAGTGATAAGAATATACCTTATACTATTAAACTCAATATTTTGCCAAAGCAGTAGATAATTGTTCAAAAATATAAAACAGATCAACATGCTTTTAAATCAATGATGTGTGGATTATAGCATTCCAAAATCCATGCAAATTTGTTATATGAAATGATGCTTTTGAAATAGTGTTACTATCATGATAATATTGAGTGGATTAAGAACCATTTAAAGAAATTAGAATATCAGTATAGCACTCAGAAATAATTTTCATGAATATCTTTGGATAGTATTCAATAAGTTTTTTCTCTACTATTTCCACAGTAGCATAGTGAATATTTTTTAAAAATGTTTTCAAGCTGTTTTCCTTTCTTCATTAGGGAAGAACTAGGTTTTATAGAAGGTAGATCTTATATAATTTCAGAGGTTCTACTTGACAAAGTAATGAAAAATTATAAATGTATAATTAAGTACAAAAGTGAGTATTTAGGATGAAAAAACCCAAAATTAATAATACATTTTTAAAAATGGTCAGAAGCCACAAACTTCATAAAGATCCAGAAAACTAGTATGGTATTTAGTTTCATGATGCCTTCTTTTTTTTTCTACATTTTTGGTTGCGTACTCTTTGATCAAGTCTGTATAATAGTTTCCTTATATCTTTTTCTACACAAAGAAGAGAAAAAATGTTTTTTGCCAACATGTTGGATCAAAATGTATTTATTTTTAACAGCTTATATATATTTTTTAACTTTATATATTATTGAAAATGTTATGCAATTTCTAGATTTTTTTTTTTTAAATTTGGAAAGACTCTGAGAGGTTTTTAAAATATATGACTGAGATTTAGAAGAATTTTACCAGACCACCTGCTGGCTCCAGACACTCCACAACCAGATTCCCCTCCTCAACTCGTGGGTCAAGGTACCATTAGGGCCTACTCAGATCACCATGTGACTCTGCTCCTGTAGCACTTCAGGTCAATGGGTAAAGGGTATTTCTGGAATTCATTCCCATTCTGGAACAGGTAGCAATAATTTAGTTGTATATAGAAGTGACTGAATTATAAAAATATTTCCCACTGAATTGAAACTGCATGTATCTCTCCTTCAATTTCCCCTTAGCTGTATCTCCAAAATGCCGAAGTCATCCTATGCTACCTAACAAGAAGGGAAGATTGGTAGAAAAGAGCATTAGTATTAATCAATTACAGTTAAAATATCCTACTTTTGCAACCTTTAAAAAAATTGTATGACTGTATGAGCAGCACATAGCTGGACTTTTTTCTAGGTCTTGGAAGGAAACTATGCAAATGAGAGGCCCTGATATTTAAGCTTCATTACCTTTAAATTGGATCTTTCTCTGAACATGGTGGCAAGATTAGATCAAAAGTTAGATGGAAATCATGCTCATTGTAAATGTTTATAAAATAAAGATCATGTTAGAGATGGCTTAATGTGTCTGTGTGGATTTGAGTTATTTGCATTTGAAAAAGCAATGGCTTTCTATCATTTAAAAATTTGAATTTTAATGTTTCATAAACTGAAATTTCTTACTCTTAGTAAAATGATTTGACACTATCCTTGCATTCTGTTCTCACTTTTTGTGTTCTTCCCTGGGTGACTTCAACCAAACCCTGTCACCTATACAAATGCTGCTTTCCTGATGTCTACCTCTGCATTTCTTCTGAGATCCATATATGAGTATCTCATTAGCTGGCCAGTGATACTTTAATATTCCAAAGACACAGTCCATCATCTACTATACTGAAAATGCTTTTCATCTTTATATCTGTAACCTTGTCCTCAGTGAATATATTGATGTCAGCCAAAGGCCTGCATGCAATCCTTTCTTCATATTTCCTCCTAATGTCATCCCCACAACTACCTTACAGTGGGTTCACCTTTCTGATTCTTGCAACAGCGCATTTCCTCATTTTCTTACCCAATATCTGAATCTCTCATCAAAGCATATGCTGCCAGGTTAATTGTGTCAAGGTGCTACTTAGCTAAATACACAAAATTATTTTAAAGTCTCCTGTGGTTTCTAGATTTCAGAATGGTGTTCAAACCTCTTAGTTTATTGTACAGGGCTCCTGCTTCTGTTTCTAGCTCTCTATCTTCTGCTACTGCTCCATATGCTATCTCTACTTAAGCCATTTTAATTAATTCCAGTTGTTGGATGCCTGATACTAAGTCAGTGCTTTGCATTCCTACATGCTATTCTTCAGCCATGGAACATTCTTACCTCTTTTTTGCTTGGGCAAGTTCTTCGTGGACTTCAGGATTTATCGCAAGAGTAACTAATCTCTTTTAATAAAATTCTCCTGATCTGATGGGCTATTAAAAAAATCTGTTCTTTCCTTTGCTTTCATAGCACCTGGGTAAATTTTTATGACAGCAATAACAAACCCCATAGTAATTATTGGTTTTTTACTTCTCTCCCTATAGAATATGAGTTTAATGAGATCAGGAAATACCTTGCTCATTTCTGCACTCTGAGCACAAAATATAATGTCTAGTACAAAGGAGATGATCTCAAATATTTTTTGAATGGATGGTTAATTAAAGGGAAATTTCTGAAGTGTAGGTTAGCAATTAACCTACTAAAAGCTGAATGTATAGTTGGGTGGAAGAACAGGGTTATCATAAGACCATAAAATTCTAAAGTAGCAGCAGCACATAGCTTTTCTTTTTTGTTGACAACTTGGTAATACTAAGCCTACTACTCTTTTCTCCTCTTACCACGTCTTAGTGAATTGTAAAATCTTTGAGTAGATAAAAGGAGTTAAGTCACTAAAAAATGATAGATCAGAAAATACAGATATAAGCTCAATATATTAAAAGAGTAATTCACAAATTGGAAACCCTCAGAGTATGCAAAAATTGATGCGCTAGGAGACCTAATGTACTTGAAGACAGTATTCATGTTTGGGGCAGTTTTGACTTGATAAAATTTCATTATTGATGATAATGGTTATGGAAAAAGAGACCATAGTCAGAGAAAGCATAAAATGCTAATTAAAATCAATACTTTAGAAATGATAGATTTACTTGTTTGTCTACCTCACTTGAATGTCTCTTTCCCTCTTTTTCTCTTTCTTCCTCTCTCTAATATATGTGCATATATATCAATCTTAAAGAAGAATAATGGATGTTTTATATTTATGTGTATTTTGAAGAGATGGAACATCTTTATTGAATTGATTTTCTGAAAGTAAATATTTCCCTCTCCCCCATTACATATTTCATTTCTTGCCCAAGTTTCTATTGCTCTGCTTCTGAAAGGGTATTTATTTATTGAGATTGTCCATCTACCTTATAGTCCTCAGTGTTATAGACTCAACTTTATGACATGACCTACCTCATAACATGAATAACTAAAGTCCATTTGTATATTTCATCTTTATATTTACTATAGCATATGGAGATGCTTATGAGTTATTATAGTAATTAAAAATAGTGTCATGTCTCATTAGTTATGCCTAACTAATTAGGAATTTATGATTATTTGAGTAGGAATGATGCTAAAGTATACTTTTATATGCAAAGAAAAAATGTGTTAAACAAATTTTTAGTGTACATAAAAATTTAGGATGATTGTTTAACTGTGAGAATGTTTTGAGTCCTTAGTAGTGTCACTTTTCATGATGTAATCAATGGATCAGTTGAAATTCTTTTGATTTATGTATTTTATTTTACTTTATGTTACATTATTTTACCTAGAATTTGCCTCTCTGTGATTTTCTTTAGAATTAGTCGTAATTTTGTGTTAGATATGATTTAATTAACAAACTGAGTTTCAGATATGATATACTCTAGTTAGGAATTTTCATGTATTCAAAATTTTTTTCTCAATTCTTTTAAGCTAATGAGATTTTTCTACATTATAACTTGAGTAATGCAGCTGCCAAGAATTGGTTGGATATTATATACCAAGGTAAATTAATATTTAACTGCTTCAGTTAAAACTGATTATATGCTAGTCACTTATGTTGCAAAAACAAATAGCTAACTCAAAGTTGATTCAGTTTTTTTTAATAGAGAGCACATAAGAAAGTCAATATGTGGATGTCCTCAAATTACTTATTATTATAAATTATGGTGAGTTAAGAAAGGCCACTTAAACCTAAATTAACTGCTAAGAGTATCTTTATCTTTTTCTTTCCCAACATCATAATAAATTAATAATGTTAAGACGTTTGATATTGATCAGCCTAAGTTCAAAAATCCAGCTTGGCACTTATGAGGTCTGTGATTATAACCAAGTTATTTAATTTCCCTAAACTCTAGTTTGTTTATTTGTAAGAAGGGGATAATAGTAGCTGCTTTATAAATTTTTCATGAGGATGAAATGAGATTATGAGTGAAATGTTCTTAGCATAGTGTCTGGCATATAGTATTCAATGCAGTCAATAAATTAATTTAGTACAGTTATTGTAAACAATACATAATAGTTTGACCAACTACTTTCAGTTTCAATTATAATTACTAAATATGGCACATTTTAATGATTTTAAAAAACAACCATTTAAAGAATATCATGGATGGGAAGTGGGGTACTTATACTGGCTTGTGTATTGCATATATTAAATACATTTTAAAAATTGCTGAAAATCTCTGGAGGCAACACCCCCAGGATTAGGTGGGGTGGTGTTGGCTATTGAAGCATAAGCTGAATTTAATATTGTTGATTCATTTTATGAATTGATTTATGTTTTTCATTTTATTTAGTCTATTTCATTAACCTTCTTTACAACATACTACCTATATCGGGGGACACATTTAATAGTGGAATTCTCTTCTTATCTCTGAAAATACTGGGTTTACTCACTGATTTGTCCTTGGATCTTTTTTCATCTACCACTTTTCAGTTGATTTCATCTACTCCAAGGGCTTTAGTTACTATTGTTTGCTAATAAATCCCACATGTATTTTTCTGTCATATTGCTCTTAGATCACAAAATCCAGTGCCCTATTGGGCTTCTCCATTTTGAGTCCTACAAACACTTTATTTTTATTATTTTTTTAAAGATTTTATTTAATAGAAAGACAATGCGCACAAACTGGGCAGAGGAAAAAAAAAAAAAAAAAAACAAACTGGGCAGAGGGGTAGAGGGAGAAGCAGCCTCCTCATGAGCAGGGAGTAGTCATATGTGGGGCTCCATCCCAGGGCCCTGGGATCATGACCCAAGCTGCTTGGGTCCATGGCCCAGCTGCTAAGGCAGCTGCTTAACTAACAGAGCCACCCAGGCACCCTACCCACAAACACTTTTATTATCCTCCAAATTGAGGTCAACATCATTGGTCTATAAACAATTTTTCCTCTTTGTTTTTTTATTGTACTAAAAACTACTATCATCAACCCAGTTGTGAAAACTGAAAATCTGAGCATTACCTTTGACTTCTCTCTCAACTCTGCTCCCACAGCAATCAAACACCAAGTTCTGTCAAATTATCTCCATCCCCACTATCACTAGCCAGGCTACACCATATTGACTTTTTTAGGAATATTCAGCATATTACTAAATACTATGCTTTTTACCAGTCCTTTTTGCCTCCATTCTGTTTCTGAAAAATAGACAAAAATGATCTTTTAAAGCACAAATGTCAGATTCAGGCCCAGTCCCAAAATCTGTGGAGCTCAGACAAGAGTATAAATGGAGGTAAATGGCCCTTCCCCTTCTCTACCCTCATGCTCTATCCATTACTGCCAGGACATTTATCGTAATGTTTTATTTACACAAATTCCAAACATCCACTCTATGAATCTGACTGGAATGCCATGGAGAACTTATGATGCATCCTACCTGGTTTTGGAAAATGACCCAGTGCCATAATGCATGAGACATCGTTTTCTGCTATTCTTTGCTCCCACCCCCTGCTGTTTTGACTCTTCTATCCCGTTGCAAGATGTGGGCTTTTTTCTGATTTCTACAAAAAACATTCATATCAAATTTATAATATAATTTTGTTGAAGGTAATTTAATTGATAATTCCAGGGGTCATCAGGAGGATTCAAAATCATATTATATTACATTTCAACTGAAAACTCATTACATACATTTCTCTTTTGAAGTTTCTCCTTGGCTCTTCCTCCTAGTTGGAGTCTTCCCCATCCTTACTCTTTCCCTACCCGGCCTCAAATGTCAGTCATTTTTGTCCTTAATTTCTTTCCAAGAGATCTTAATAACAGTTCCTCTTAATTTCAGATTTTTGAGCTCTGCCATAGTTTCTATCTCCCAAAAAGCTTATTGAAGTATATTCTAAATAAGACCAATATGTGTCTCCAGAAAAAACCACTTTCATACCAACTATTAGAAGGAAAAATATGGTCAGGGTTTGTGTTGATCAGTGTGGTGAAGTTGGTTCCAGTTTACTGCCTACTGCTTGAGATCTATCAAGAAGCTGAAGTAGAAAAGGTATACATTGATTATATCTGGACTGAGTAAATCTTGATTATTATGTATCCGTTTAATTAAAGCAGCCTGCACTTCAGTAACACAAAATAGTAGTAAAATAATACAATTTTGACCCAGGAAAGATGAGTGAAAATTATATATTAATGTGTAACTGATCACCAGTAGCAACATTCTTTCACAAAACAGATGTCTATCTGATATTCACAGCACTGTATCTGTAAGGTTTGCCTTCTCCAGAAATGAATCTTTGATTTATTACTGCCCTGGGCTAATTGAAGAAAATGTTAAGTCTCAGCTATGAGATTCATGCAGATTGACTATGGTCAGTGAAGGAGAAAGAAACCAGAGATTTTATGGAACAAGAGCCATCTGCGTCTTAGTTTAAAACTGATTAAATCGGGTGCAATCTGTGGCAGAATGACAGCAGTTATAGACTTCAGTGTGTGAGGATTTTAAAAATCACATTTAAAAGTTGATAATTGACTAATAATTATTTTCCAAATTGTATTATACCTCAGGTTAATTTCCATAGACATCTTTTGACCATGGCCACACTATTGGATGAAGGCAGTATTGAAAGAGAAAGGCACTTTTGATTATCCCTGTTATTGAAAATCTTATACAAATGCTCACCTTTTATCTGAAACTGCTACTAAATGATCTTTCTCCTTTTATTCTTAATACAAATTCACTTTAATACAGTACAGTAATGTAACTACAAAATCAGGTGTTATGCTGAATTTATTATACATAGCAGATAGTGTTCTTTAGTAGTGAGCTAGCCTTACAAAGGAACATGTAATTTTGGTATTTAAATGACATATCATAAATCTACTTCTTAAAAAGTTAAGATAAACTGATTAACATGAAAGAGTCCGTCACAACATGGCATATATCAGTGCAAACTTATTTTACGTTGGTTAAATTAGTGATCCATAAGTATGATACAATATCTCTTATGGAATGAAATTTCTTAAACTCACCAATTCCTATTGTTTTTATAGCAAGAAAAATATAGCAAGAAAAATATAATCTGAATCTGGAAAGATCTCAGCACTTGATTCATTCAGAACTCACTTTCAACCAACCAGCCACTAAAGATTGTGCACACAGCTTATTTTAAAGCATTTATGAGAATGTCATTAGGAGCGTAGTAACTGAGGTGACAGTCAAGTGATTTCTGTAAAATATTATTTGATTTCCAAAAAAATTAGAGTCAGCAAAGACCTTAGAAATGATGTAGCCCACATCTTTCATTTGTAGATATAGACTTGGAGACCCAGATATTAAGATTATTAAGATTATGTAGAGAGTTAGCTCCAGAGTTAGAATCTCCTCACTTGGACTCTATCTTTCATAGCAAGTAATAGTGATAAGCACCATTTCATTAGTACTAGGCACAGTTCTAAGTACTTTATACATCTTCACTCAGTTAATCTTCACAACACTATAAGATATTACTGTTATTATATCTGTTTTATTGATGATCAGACTCAAGTCCAAGCAGGTGAAGTGATTTATCCAAGATTACACAGCAATATAGAGAGAGGAACTGAAATGCAAACCCAGATGGTTTGGCTCCAGAGCCTGTGACATTAGCCGGTATACTTCATTGTTACCTTTAGCTGGTTGTTTAAATCTACAACTGAATAGTTCTGCTAAGTCATTGGTTAGAAATTTGTTTAATAGATGATTTAACTTAATTGATGTGTTATTTGAATGGGTATTATTTGCACAATAAATTTGTGCTTATGGTAGTGTGTATATTTTATTCTTAGTTCCTTTTTAAATCTCCAAAGCCTTTAGTAAACAAAGTAATGCACATTTCCTAATAATATTCACATATCACCAACTTGCAAATTTTCCAGTTAAATAGTCCCAGATATGCTCTTCTTTGTACAAATGGGGAAGGAGGAGGTAAGTAGGATGAAGATACTGAGATTGTTGTTTTTTTTTCCCCTAATTTCAAGTACTAATTGCTCACAATCACCCTTTCTCCAATAATTCACATTTCTCATATTAGTACTATATAAGAAAAAAATGGAGTAGATTGACAAAGACAAAACCAAAAAGATAAGAAAAAATAGAACTATATAGATTTATATGTAATACCTATGCATTTGAATGATTAGATTTTATCATTTTGGAGAGATATGGTTGATATCTTTGGAAAACATGAAATTCAAGACAATTACTGCATTTATACAGTCTCTCAACATATTCCTCAATCACATTTCTGTGCAGAGCCATTTGTTTCTTGTGCCCTGTTAACCCTCCCAGATTTCTTTTTTTTTATTATTATTTATTCGAGAGAGAGAGAGAGAGAGAGAAAGGGGCATAGACACAGGCAGAGGGGGAAGCAGGCTCCATGCAGGGAGCCAGACCTGGGACTTGATCCTGGGCCTCCAGGATCACGCCCTGGGCTAAGTGCGGCGCTAAACCGCTGAGCCACCGGGGCTGCCCTCAACCATCTCAGATTTCACTGAAGTTTATCCTTCACTCAATGATTGTTTTTCACAAAGAAATACAGATTTTGGCACTTTACTATATTTTCTGCAAAGGTAGTTATAAGGCAAGAACAAAACCACATTGAAATGCAGATAGATACTGGGCAACTCCGTAAACCCAATTGCTAGTTAAATAGCGTGTGTATTCAACCGTCCTTGAAGTTATTCAAATTTGTGTTTCAGCAAATATACAAACTACTACTTGTAATGAATCTTTGGTATTCTTGGGAGAAAACCCCCCCCCACAAATATTAAATCTTTGAATGCTAAATGTATTTTACAGAAAGAAGTGTGGGATATATTTTAATTAAGATAGCCCTGAATTCATATTTTATAAGATTTAAGATTCTTTTGGTGGTGGGACACAACACTTGGATAGATGACAGGCAGAAGTCTTTGTTACTTATATCCTTAATCAAGAGGTGGCTTTGAGGCAGGGTCACAAAGAGAGTTGCACCTGGGACAGGAGAAGAGCAAGTTGGAGCTATAGAGGGCACATTATGTACAAGAAGAGTAGAGTTATCTAGGTTTCTTAGTCTTCTTGTAGATTGGCTAATTTGGATGATTTTGTGGGCTCCAGGGCCACAAATACTGTAGATGGCCTGAGGATGATGAGGGCAGGAGCTTAGTAGGCTGGTGTGTGAGCACCTGATAGGAGAAATGGTTAGAGTGTGATCTTAACTTCAAAAAGGGAAACTGACTAGCCTTTAGGCATGGTCTCAAGTCTGGGTCAAGGCAGCATTAAAGAAAACTCAAAACACTATATTAAACTAATTTGCTACCAAACAAACCTCCAAATTTCAGACTTAATAGATTATTTTTGGCTCATGTAAAAGTTCAGTCAATGTGGATGATTCTGGTAAATGGGCAGCCTCCTGTGTGGATATTCAGAGACTCATGCTTTGTCCACCTTATGATTTGTTCATCAAATAATATCTTGGAGTTTTATTCTGGATTTTCTGGATCCTGTTGGCAAATGGAGGGAAGAGGGTAATGTGAAGAAAGTGTGCTTGTTCTTAACCAAAACATGTTATGCTCATGTTCCATTGGCTAGAAGTAGTCATTTTATCTCACCTGAGGAGAGAAGAGTTGAGGGTCTAGTAAAGAGAGTCCCTGGCTAAGTGGCCACTTCTCAGCAATAGTCCTTACTATGGAAAGGGAAGGCAATACTTTGGTAGACATATAGCTGCTTTTGCCACAGAAAAGCTTTAGAATGTAGATGGTCCCCAGACAAACTTAGGATGGTTTGATTTACGACTTTGCAACTTTATGATGGTGTGAAAGCGATACACATTCACTAGAAACCATACTTTGAAGTATTACCTTTCCCTGGGCTAGTGATATGCCCTAGAACACTCTCTTGGGATGCGGAGCAGCAACAGCCGCAGATCCCAGTCCATGTAATCACAAGAGTTTACAGTCATTCTGTTTTTTTGTACACCATCAGTACAGTATTCAATAAATCACAAGAGATAATCAATAGTTTATTATATAATAGGATGTGTGTTCTATGATTTTGCCCAATCTAAGTGTTCAGAGCACATTTAAGTTAGGTTAAAGCTAGGTTAGGTATACTAAATGCATTTTCAACTTATAGTATTTTTAACTTACAATGATTTTGTCCAGGCATAGCTCTATTGTAAAGTGATAAGATCTGTGTATATCTCCATACACACACATATATATATACACACACACACACATATGTATACATGTCTAATATAATATAATACATGTCTAAGTATACCTACTTACCTTCACATTAACTTACGCTTACTCTGCCTCAATTCAGAGTGACATCAAATTTCTTACCAGCAGGTTAAATTGGTAAGGTCTCGACAACCAAATTCTTGGTTGAAAATTGAACATTTGGACCTACCATGATTTCTTACTTCTTTGTCACAGAACTCAACATGTCTGTTACAGGAGTGAGAGAAAGCTTTTGCTTTTTGTTCCCAAGCTTAGCAGGTTTCACTGTGCATTTTAGTGTCTGTCTCCCTCTTCTCTACATATATAGAATGCATACATATATGGGCATGCACATAGGTTTATAACGAGAAACTATTATAAATATTTCAAGGTAAAATGAATGTACGTCATTGTAGCAAATCTGAACTTTGATGTACATGTTGACTCCTAATAGCCCATTGAAATTCTTAGTTTTCTCTGGCACATTTTTTCCCATGGCCTAAAGTGTTGTACATTTGTTCTGAAAGGATTTATTGTGGATTTTCAATTACATTATACAAATGGAATCTCACAAACATAATATTGAGTGAGAAAAGCCAGACACAAGACAATATGTTCTTCTGTCCTTGAAATTGTGTTTCTGAGATTTGTCCATATTATGGCACGTAGTTGTAGACATTCATTCTCCTTGCTCTAAAACATTCAACTGGGTGAATATCCAGTTTACCTATCCATTCTACCATTGATGGGTATTTGAATAGTTTCTGGCTTGAAGTTATTATGAATAGTGCTACCAAGAATATTTTAGAGCATATCTTTTGACTTTTGATGAACTTTTATTCATATTTATATTGGGTATATATCTAGAAATGAAATTTCTGGACTATATATATAGTAAGAATGTGTTAAGTTTATATGCTTATAATTTTCTAGTGTTCTTTTACTAGCTTTATAATTGATCAAAAATGAGACACTTTCCCTGTACTATCCTTATTTTATTTTGTTGCACAAAACTTTGTGTAAACAGTAAAAAATACATAAAAGAAATTTAGGGTGAAAGTCCTGCTAATTCCACTAACATACAAACTGTTTTGTTTTTATTCCCATCTAGACCTTATCAATCTTAATTGCTTAAATATAGCCTTTGTTCTAAGCTTATTTACTTATTATTTTATGAATTTTTGTATCTTTTTTCCCTAATTATGAAATTTTACAACTGCATTGACTCAATCTACCAGAAGTAGCAATTTCCTATTATTTACCATTTAAAGTATTTTCAATTTTCATTAATTCTTATTGAAACAATTTGTATTTTTAAACTGTACTGTATCTTTGGTACACAGTTTCTTGGGTTTTCTGTGTGCTTGAGTAAAGAATATAACACATGTTTTCTGTCTCTGACCTTTAGCAAGCCTGGAGAAAAGTACAACTTTCCATGACAGCATGTCAACCTACTTACCTTCACATTAACTTACGCTTACTCTGCCTCAATTCAGAGTAACATCAAATTTCTTACCAGCAGGTTAAATTGGTAAGGTCTCGACAACCAAATTCTTGGTTGAAAATTGAACATTTGGACCTACCATGATTTCTTACTTCTTTGTCACAGAACTCAACATGTCTGTTACAGGAGTGAGAGAAAGCTTTTGCTTTTTGTTCCCAAGTTTAGCAGGTTTCATGTGCATTTTAGTGTCTGTCTCCCTCTTCTCTACCCACTGCACTTCCGTCTATCCCTGGAATTTCTACATTTCACAATAACTAATGATGTGTGAGCAGACTAAAGGAAATAATAACTCTAGTAGGGAAGTGTCACAAGCAAAAATACTTCCTTAATTCTGACACTAGTAGTTCCTTTAACCTGTGTATTTTTGTTTTGATTCCCAAATAATATGTATTCTAGAATGTTAGGACTCAAGGGTTTTCATTGGCTGTATAAGTTAAAGCAAGAGCAGTGTTTTTAAATGACAGATCTAAATGCAAAATATAGATAGCTATGATCCCATGAGTAATCCCAGTGAGGATACGGTGTCAAAGTAAAATAATTAAATATGAGGCACAAAAAGAGATTTAATCGATGCTTATAGACCATTACATTTTGGCAGAGTGTTACTACTCTTTCTAAAAACCATTTGATTTGCATTTGAGTGATTAAAAGGAAAAGTTACAAGGTAATTGGGATATCCTAATTTCATTAGTCATTTTTTTTTCCTCAGTATTTCATTTGAAAACTGTCAAGAAGGATATAGTGCTTAAAAAGTGAAAAGAAAAGTTAGGAAATCTTTGAAAAGTAAAAATCACCCTTTATTGAGAAATGAATAACTTTCATAGTCAAATAGTAAGTTGCTGTTTATTTTTAGTTAAGTGCTTGCATGTAACTAAATGTTTTGAAGTCAGTACTTTCATATGGGCAATCTACATTATAGAAATCATATTATTATTTTTAACTATATAATTTTTTAGCAGACCCCAGAAAATAAGAAATCTCTTAGTTCCAAGTACAACCACATTCCTTAAAAACTTAGTGAAATTCTGGAATGAGGGCCCCTAATAAGAAGCTTTGAGACACAAATATTTTGGCATTTCTTTTTTAAAAAAATCACTTTATTGAAGTATGATTGGCATGCAAACAGGTGTTCATACTAATGTATTACACAACTTGATGAGTTTGGAGAGAAATATATACCTGTGAAACCATTACCATAATTCATGCCATGAACATATGTATCACCTCCTTATAGTTTCCTCCAACCTTCTTCATTTGTCACCATTAATATTTTAGTTAACACTACTGTATTATATTATTAAAATTTTGTTGAGAGCATAGATCTCGTTAAGTGTTCTTATCACAAAAATATATCACAAACATAGTAAGCAAATATCCAGCATTTCTGTGCTTGCTTTTAAGGCTTACACAGTTTTATATTCCGCCACTGGAATGACCAACTTGAGTTTAATTACCAAAATTAATAAAGCGGAGTAAATTGTCAACATTGATTATCTCCTCTTAAATTTTGTATCTGTGTGTAAAGCAATAAAATATGCCCTGCAACTTACCAGATGTAAAAATATTTATTATATTTATTTTTATTTTTGAAGGTTTTATTTATTTACTTATGAGAGACACACAGAGAGAGACAGAGACACAGGCAGAAGGAGAAGCAGGCTCCTTGCAGGGAGTCCAACGTGGGACTTGATTCTGGGACCCCTGGATCATGCCCTGAACCAAAGGCAGAAGCTCAACCACTGAGCCACCCTGCCATCCCTAACAATATAATTTTTTTAATATGAGTATTCTGATGAGCACAATAAGTCTCTACTATTCTTAAGGATAATCAGTTAAGCATCAATATTTTTAACATGGAGGATAATATTTCCCCTGGATTTCAATAAAAGAGGAATATAAGGAGTTAATTATACAATATAGTCAAAGCTTACCACATTAAAGATATGCTGATATTATCTGATAAGATATATTATCATTGATTATTAAAGTTTTATCTTCAGGCCTGAATAATCAGTTATTGACATACACAATCCTTTGTGCCTTACTGATATGAAATTACATAAAAGATTGAATTGTAGAGGTGTCTAAAATGTCCTTGAAATGAAAAGAGAAAATGGTTCAGACCATATTTCAAAGTTAATATATATTTTTCATCACAGGAAAAAATGAATTAACTTTGTATTCATTAGACAGTCTTTGAAATAATCTTCAATTAAACAGACAGTAGAGTGCCAAATCCTACAAAGATAAAACCTCAATCTTACATAGAATATTTTTTACCATTTACTTACTTGTCATGCTTCAATTTTTCTCTGCCTCTTTTAGTTCCTGCTAACATCTGGAAAAGGGAGAGGTAATGGAGTAGGCTTTTTCATTTCTGAAGAAACTATCATAAGATTATTTCATATTAGCATTAGCTACATCAACCTTTGTTGATTAAGGAGAACAAAGATGTGAGAAAATTTCCCTTTAGAAGTGTTCTATAAACAAAACTGGGTCATTTATTCTCAAATTAAGTTGGCAAATATAGCACATTAATTATAGTAGTCTGAAGTATGTCTAGATGCCAGACTCTATGAAAAAATATTTTACATGTATTCACTAATTTAAACTTTATAACAGCCCTCTGAGTTGGGTGCTGCCATCGATCCTCATTCTATAGGTAGCAGACTGTTTCTAAGTTGTAAGTTCCCAAACTCACATAGCTGTAAGGGGTGGAGTCAGGATTTATACAAATGGAGGTTTTTGAGCTTTGATGTGGGAAGAGGTTGAACAGGAAGGCTGGTAGAATAAGATCTCTAGACCCTAAAAGGTGCATAGTGAGTTGATCCACCTAGGCATCTATTGTTTCATTCAGCAAATATTTCTCAGCTCCACTTTGTGCAAGTCAGTGGGCAAAGTGCAGAAGCAACAATAAATGAATCAAACATGACCTCAAATATCATGAGCTTTTAGTTCGCTAGAGGCTAAAAGCTAATTAAAAAAACAATTTTAACACAGTTTTATGTCAGTGTGTTAAGAAATATGATGGGGATTTGACTGGACAACATATTTTGTGAATTTTTTAATTTCTAAAGACTGAGGGCCCAGTGAAGTTCTGAGTGGAGTTTCTTTCTAGAAGTAGGTTTGCTAGCTCTTATAGGAGTTTAATATTTGTAAATGTTGTTAGTGACAATGTTTGGGGCCCTATGAAGAATTGGAAAATAGGGTTTCTCAGAGGCCATAGATGCTGGGTAGAAAAGCGAAAGAAGACTTGTAGACACTAATTGAAGGGTCTGAGGAAGTGTATTGAGCAAAAGTGAGGGAGGAGAGGGAATCTTGGGAATCTCACAAAACAAACACCCTCTGAGCAGGACACCAAGTTGTATCCACAGAGTAAATTCTCAACATTTATACAAATAAAATAACAAAAAGCATGGACCTAGTGGTGGGACCTTGGATGCTAATGGTTTGTATTTAAGGGTATTGGAATTGGGGAAGGGAGTCCTGTGTGCATTGACCTAAATAAAGGTCAGTAGCCAACCGAGCAGCAGTGGCCATAGAAGAGCACAGGAATGACCCTCTTCAAGGCCTCTAACGGCATGTGATTTGGGCAGAAGTGCATCCAAGGACATAAGTCTTTAATGTGCTGTATATGAAGTTAAGTAAATAGAAGCATTACTTAACTAGAAAAGACAGAGGCCTTAGAGAATCAGGTACGAAACAACATGAGTCAGGTTCACTTGACTCCAAGGTCAAATGGGATGTTTTATGGGGTGTCCTTATGTCAATTATAGTGGATTGTGGATTACCAGGATTATAAGTACCTGATGCAATGGTGGATTTATATCATTGTGGGATTATTTTTTATGTTAACTGGAAAACGTTTAGAAATTTGTATTTTAAAGCAGGAAAATGTTGGTGCTAGAAGGCTGCTTATTAGAGACCTATCAGGACGTTGTCCAGGCTGTATTCTATTTGTCTCCTTATTGTCTGACACAGAAATGATGATGATAATTTACCTCTGTATCTGTAGCATCCAATTATATCCTCGATACTTAGTTGGTGCCAGTAAATTTTTGCAAAAATAACCACACGGATGCATGGAAGTTAATCTGAGGCCAAAATTATCACAAATGTAAAGTTTTCAATTAGTGCATTCAATCTGATGGGTTTCATGGGGTTTATTCTTACTTCTCTTTCAGAAACTCACACGCCTGGCAGTCTGTCTTTTTGTATTCAACAAAGCCTGGTACAAAAAAAAATCACTTGCTAGTCATAACTTAAAAATACAGCTCAAAGCTGGAGTGCTGCATCTCCTAGGGGCAATCTTATGTTTCATCACTAACTATCGGCTGACAGATGTTATTCCTCAAGTATTAGTGGTTGGGTTGAAGAGGTCCTTTGATGTCTTTTCAGTGGCCCTGAAGTTAGGGCACATAGTGATCCTAGAGGATCCTGGGGGTTCATAGCACAGAATAGTGTAGCAGCAGTCTTTCTGGATGCTCCGGAGAACTAATTCAGCCTTCAAATTTGTTGGGAAACTATTGCCACGTTCTCAGCAGCAAATGCCTAGAAAAATGTGGATTTCAAGAGACAATGTAGAGACAATGTCGTAGATTATAACCACTCCAAATGGAAATGTAGCCAATTTTCTCATACATTTCCTAATTGTATATTGCTTTTAGTTGCCTTTTTGTCTCTTCTCACTCCACTCTTTATGTCACACTTATTTCCCATGACAGTATCTCTCTAGGTACAAATCCAATTATGCTATTCCATGCTTAAAAACCTTCAATTCAAAATAAAAACAGAGCCACTGATTTCAAAAGTATTTAGAGCATGGTATTACTAAACTAAACAATGGAGCTACAAAGATTATTCACAGTAGAGTCATGTCTTTCTGAGGGAGAAAGGCAAGTGTAAATGACACAGTAGATGACTAGTCTGTAATAGAAGTGTGTGTAGGATGTTGAGAAACATGCAGGGAGCTAGTGGTGTCAATCAAGGGCAAGGTTGGAGGTAATGGCAAAGAGCCGATCATAGACATTTGTGTTATATCTCGAATAAGTGAATTGAAATTTATGAGATAAAAATTGAGGGAGAATCCATGGGAAAGGATGTACAAAGGTATAGAGTGCAGAAAAGCATTTTAAGCCAGGAAAGCAAACAGTTTCGATGTAACTTGATGTCAGGTTGAAAACAAAGGTAATGAGAGAGCTGATGTTAGACTGTATGGAGGAGGCTACTCTACCTCAATTATCTAGCAGGTGTCAGGAACAGTTTTTGTGGGTTGTAGAAAACCCTCCAAGGGTTTGAAGTCATGAAAATATATAGTGTGTGCTCTGAAAGAGCATTCTGATCACAGTGTCATGGGTGGAATAGAAGAGATGACAGGCAAAAGGACCAGATAAGAACTAATGAAAAATTAGCTTCTTGCTGCTTACCAGGTATACCAGTGTAAATTTGCTCTACCAATAAAGTGTTGATTACAGGAATCAGGCTTGTGTTTTTGCCGCAGGAGGGAGAGGCATGGGAAGTAAAAGATCTGGAAAGTCACAGCAGAAATAGTTATGAGTGACTTCTGCAAATGAGTAGAGATGCTGGAAAAGCCTCTCTTTTTGTGGGAAGTCACAAAAATCATCATTGGCTGCTGCAGTCATCAAATGTGAGCTTATAGCAAGATTTAGTAAGTGACTGACCCACATGACCTGTGAGAATATTGGCTTCCAGCTTAGTTCACTTTCTAAATCTTGCTTCAATTTAGTGCATTGGCAAATGTTAATCCAGAACCTTAAAGCAAATGATTGTGAATGGAAGATGACCGCAGATCATTGAACTTCGTAGTAAACTACAGACTCCTGTGCCTCAAACACAAGACCTTCGAGCATCTAACTCCAGCCCACCTTTCTACATCTGTGTGCCTAAATCGATCCCTGCACCCACTCCCCCAAACCCATGCTTCAAACACAGACTACTATTCCCTCCACATTGTTCACATTTTCTTCCTCTGTTTCTGAGCTCTTCTACTTCTTTCAAGGCTCTGCCAATGTTTTTCAGATAAGAAACCTTCCCTTGGTATCAAGAGCAGCACTAGCTTACCCTTCTCTGCTGCATCACTTAGGATCAAATCCAAGTGTAACAGAACAGCCTACAACAGTGGCTGAAATAGGTAGGGGTTTTTTATATATCACACTACCAGGGATTCCAGGATGGTAGTTAAGCGTTGATGTGGGAAGTCAACATATGTTCTGCCGTTTTTAATATGTGGCTTGTCCTTATGGTTACAACACAGATGGCCCCAAACCAGGCATCACATTCACATTCTAGGTAGGAAGAAGGAGAAAAGGGAGTAGGCAACCCCAAGCACAAGTCTGGAATTGAAGAGCAAAGCAATTCCTGTCTGCAGTGGGAACTTTTAAAAAGTCATCTGGACTCTCAATTTCTCATGGAAAGAAAGTATTACTATTGGCACTAGGTCACTACTAAAAATAATTATTTATTTATTTAGTTGGTTTTTAGCTTAACAATCAGCTTTTGGCTAATAGATATCAATGGAATAAATTAGTAAGGGAAAGGAATAACCATGGATGTGGGGTAATATACAGCATCTGCCACTCTATATTTCTCAAAGCATTTTGAATAAAACATTTTACACAGGTGTCATAATTATTTATGTACTCTTGTCTTTCTCCACAATCACAGGCCAATGGCAATGTCTCATTCATCTTTCTATCGGAAACATGTGGAATATTATGGGAATAAGGGTCACTGCTATGTGGGAATATATTGAGATTTTAATAAGATAGAACTAAGTATTATTGAGTAAGTATAAGTATAAGGAGACTCAACTAGCTTATGAAACCTCAACTCTTCCAAAGGATATGATGTAATATTAAGTGATTGACATACTTATGTCTCTAGCTGGCAATACAGACAACACAGACTTAAATAAAGTAGAAATAAGTATTATAACCACCGTTGACTAGTCAAGCTATGAGCCTTTGAATTATATTTCCAGATCAGAGAGTACTCATTTAGTTTGTTGGTGATCCTGTCATTTTGATTCAGAGTATAAGTGATGATGCCATTAACACCGTATGCTTTTTAAAATGCCATATTCCTTCATCTATTCTAGGACTGATAGGTTTATTTATTAGAGATATTAAATAAGCTAAAACCATATCCTGTACTTTCTTCATTTAGTCATTTTGAATTCTGGGTCACATCACACCATTTTATTTATCTCTAGGAATCTCTATGAAGATGAGTTTGTCTCTGAAAAGAAGATTATTTGACAACCCAAACACCATTTTATTTACAACAAAAAGGAAAATAATAGACTTTATTAATGAGAAGCATTTTTCTGAGTGCTGAATAATTTGAAACTGTGACAGATTCAGGGACTTTTGAATCAATCTTTTAAATTCACTTAATAATATACATAATTTGTAGCTTGCATGATACATTTTATAGTTCTATAAAAATCAAATTTCAAGACATTTTTAGAGAAAGCCATATTGATTAACTATTTGGATTTTGGTTTTGGTTGTGTTCTCCTCTGATGCTGTCTCTCTAATTCTATCTTGTCTCATTGTCTCCCAACCCTATTGTGAAAAATATGTATTATATGATGTAGTGTGTGTTTGTTGTTGTAACTTGTATTCTTGCTGGTTTAAAGAAAATCTGCAATTATTGAATGATTATTTATTCTTCTCAAGGGAAAACAGTCAATAGTTCTTAACCAGTTGCTCTTTGGAATAACTAATCAAACCAGCATTGGGAATATTGCATTAAGTCCCTTTAATTAAAGAGTTATTATATTATTGTAAGTAGAACTGACATTCCTAGAAAAAAGGATAGGTGGAGTTACACATTATGACTCACGAAGTTTTCTTAATATTCACCAGTATGTGTAGTCTGTACAGAATTTTAAATACTTATGTGTGCTTTACACATTTTCATTTTAAAGATGCATAAATACATGATACACACCCTTAAATATATATAGGGTGTCACCCAGCTCTGGTCTTTTCCAAATTAGCAAAGACTTACTTGCTTTGATCAATTATCATTAGGCCTAGAAGCATAAAAGAAAATAAGAAAGTATTACTATTGGCACTAGGTTACTACTAAAAAATATACGTTCACATGTAAGCAGTTTGCTATTGTTGACTTATTATTGATTAATCATTGATGCTAAATTGCTCCCATTTAATTGGAGGTATTGAAAGGCATATTTTAATGTTTGTCACCATTTAAAACGAAAACGAGATGTTAATGATTATTTGTCAGGAGATGACCTTTTATGAGGACTATTCGGAAATGAAAGAGTACAGGCTGTCATCCAACAGATAAATGCTTGCAGGAACACATCCTCGGTGTATTGTTTTTGCTTTTGTTTAGGTATAATATTTATGAGTGTGTATCTCTCTTTTTCTCCCTCTCTCCACCTTTGATTCATCTCTCTACCTCTCTATTACATAGCATTTCTCCTGCATATAGATAGTTGGATTTGTAATGAAAAGAACACTGCACTGGCTATCAGGACAGCTGATACTTAAGTCTGAATTTATCCTCATTTTGGAACTTTTAAAAAGTCATCTGGACTTTCAATTTCTCAGTTTTTTCATTAGTGAAATAAAATAATTATGTTCACCATTTTATTTCTAAAACTAGAATGTTAGCTGCACCAGAATAAAAACTTAATCTGGTTTATTTACTACTGTATCCCAGCACCTGAAACAGTGCTTTGAATGCAGAAGGTTCTCAATAAATATTTGTTGAGTTAATTAATAAATCCTAGTTATTCAAAATCAAATCTCAATTTTTATTATAAGGAGAGAAAGCAATATTTCTAAGACATGTGAATGGAAGCAAAAAGTATACAACACAAATACCTCTATTCCCACCACACCATATAAGCAAGAGAATATTACTAATTTCATAGAATTCTGCTGTGTCCTTGCTACAGGGTTGCAGGGTTCTTGTCTTGCAGAGTCAAAAAATGAATCTCGTGGACACAAAAGGGCGAAGTGTCAGTTTACTAAGTGAAAGTGAGAACAGAAAAAAAAAAGCTCGCTAGAATGAGAGGAGGGGTCCTATCTGGGTCACCAAATGACATAGTGTTAGAATGTTGGTGAGGTCTCGAGCCAACGGCCAAGAAAGATTTCTTGAGATGTCTTTGGTGCAAGAAGGTAATTTTATTAAAGCACGGGGACAAGACCTGTGGGCAGAAAGAGCCGCACTAGGGTCATGAGGAGTGGCCCATTATATATATCTTAAAGTTGGGAGGGGGTTAGGGACAGCATAAGTCTCTAAGGAATTTTGGAAGCAACGTTTCCAGGACCTTGAGGGAGCCAGCTATTGTTAGGAAAAGGTCATTTATTATTGTCTAATAAAACCTTAGTCAGGAGACCCTTCAGATGTATATTGGTGGGTCATATGCTTGGGGAATGGTTATATATATATATATATATAAAAAACATATATAATCAGTGGGGGAGGCGGCTTAAAGATAAAGTTTCCAAAGGAATTCTTATATATGTTCAAGTATACTTACAGGATCCTGGGGGTTGGGCTAAGATTGCCTGCTGTTTTTTGCAAAGAGTCAACATCCAGGCAGTTGAGTCCCTAGAGGAATGTCACTCTATCTGTTTCAAGGACTTGTCAATGGGCTGCAAATAGTAAGGAAGTTGAATAATTTTTCTTCTGCCCTTGTTTCTCACATCATCCTTACTCCAGAGACTTACTCCAGTCTCTCTTAATTTCCTCATGAGGAACATTCTCCTGATTTTTATCTCATATTCTTTTACATTTCTTTACTGTTTCATCACATGTGAAAGCATTCCTAAAATATGTCACTCATTTTTATGAAATTGTGAACTTTATATAAATATAATAATGATGTTTCTTTCATGATATGATTCAGGCTCAATATCACATTTGAGATATCCATCCATGGTAAATGCATGGAGCTACATTTTATACATTTTCACTATAATTTGAATCCTTCATTCTGTTTCATTGCTCTGTTTCTCATTTTTGTGCTTTCAGACACTATCTTAATTATGTTATTTTAATATAAAAACATTTGGTCTTAATATCTAGCATAGTGAGTCTCCTTCCTTATTATTTTCCATGTGTCTTGGTCCTTCTTGGGTATTTTCTGATACAAAACCATATTAGATTTGCTTACTCAAGTTCCAAACTGTATTTTTATTGGAATGCCACTGAATCTACAGAGCATTTGGAAATAACTGAATCATTATTTTATTATTTGTTCCTACTCATGAAAATGAAATATAGCCTTTTAATCTTTTTAGATAATCTTTTAAAACACCGTTTACATTTTTATCTCTTCATTTCATGACTGTGATATGCATAGTTTTCACAAGTGAATCTTTAATTTCTTCAATTGTCTTTTTTATTTATATCTACTCTCTAACTCATTTGTGAAATTTAGTTATTAGTTGAAATTATTTCCTTTTTAGAAGTTATGTTTGTTCTTAAATTTTTTTATTTATAAAAAGATTTTGTTCCTTGATTGTATTTTTCAGTTTCCCTTTTTTTAAACACATGAATGTTTTTATTATACATTCCATATCCAGTAATTTCAGTATCTAAACCTTTGTGTGTTTTGTTTCTTTCTGTTGTTTCTTAGGTATTATGGCGCATGCATTATTTGTGTGGATTGTGATTCTGTTATGAATTTTGTTGCTAGACATTTCTTTTAGCGATGATTTCCTGAGAACTGTTAATCCAAAAAGGATTTGCATTTGCTTCTACCAGGTTCCTGGAATGCCGTTAACCAATAGTCACTTTATAATTTCCCTTTGAGGATTTTTGAACCATCCAAGTACTGGGATTTGGGAGCACAGATTTTAGGAGGGCCAAATTACAGGGAGAAAATATAGCTTCTCCTAGACCCAGTAATGATATGGGGAAAGGGAAGCTCCCTTGCTGCTTTTTCCCTCATGCATAGCAGTTTATTTCAAGTTCACTGTCACACTGAACATGTACTGTTTTAAGTTTCAGCATTATTCAGCTGTCTGTTGTCATATTCACTGGCTTGGGGGTGGAGTTAACACTCCTCCTGGAGGAGAGGCCCACTCCTCCTGACCTCTCACACCATAGTCCATATATACATTAAAACAAACCTCAAAATCACCAGTTATCTCCTTTGCCTTCACTTTTATTATGGATTTCTAATACTCTCATCAGTCCAGTAGTGGGTTTGTAATTATGCTTTTTTATATTTTGTGTAGCATTCTGAATTTTTTTCAGTGGTAATGTTATTGCAAATCTCTTAGGGTTTTTTTTTTTTTTGAACAAACAAAATCTACCAAAAATGATTCTTAATTTACAATCATTTTTCCTATATTGATCGAGTTCATCATATGTGTCATATATTTTGCCAGGTATCAATTCATAAAGAATGGGATAGGATCTGCCTTCTTGGATTTCCAGGCATGAAGACTCTTAGAAACGTGGTCAATTGTAATGAAAACTGTTCTGTGGGAACTTGGTGAACCACTTTTATTTTTTTCTTAGAAGATTTTATTTATTTATTCATCAGAGAGACAGAGAGGCAGAGACACAGGCAGAGGGAGAAGCAGGCTCCCTGCAAGGAGCCTGATATGGAACTCGATCCCAGGACCCCAGGATCATGACCTGAGCCAAAGGGAAATGCCCAACCACTGAGCTACTCAGATGCTCCCTAGTGGACCACTTTTAATTGGCCTTGAGAATCTGAGGCAAGATTCACTGAAAAGGAGGTATATGAGATGGTTCATGATGACTTAGAAGAAAATTGATCAAAAAGTGGGCTTAAGTACTTATTGCCAGATGAAGAATCAAGAACGCATCTGGACATTCTGTACAGAGCTGGGAGTGTTGTGGTGGCTGAAGGGTGAACTATGACTGATGCAGGGTATATGTTTGGTTGGGTGGTGATCATAGTGGAAAGGGAGATTTTGAATAATTGCTAGATTAGGCATTTGAAAGTTTTCTGGTATTGAAAATATTCAGTAAGCTGGAAATTTAAGGAAGAAATGAATGAGGATATTAGAAGATGCTTAACATACATTTGCTCTTTGAAGAAATTGCAAGGCAGCTGAACAGTTTCCTACTTGAATACAGATTTTTTCATTTTACTTATTTAAAGTTGGAGCTAGTAATAAAAGTAATTTTGACTTTCTTCATAATTAATGATATTTTATGGAAAATGGTAATATACATACACACAGAGAGAGAGACACGTGTATATAATGCTTTCCTAAGGCCCCTTTTTCTTGCCAGACAATTTTCTGGTAAGTCATCAAGAACTAGTGTACTTGGATACTCAAAATTCAAAACCTGTACCCTCAAAAAACATTACCATAGTTTTTTCATACCAGATTCTTTAATAGAGGATTTCCCTGCTCTAGGGTCTGAGACATTATTTTACTCAGCACACAAGAATAATGAGAGGAACAAATGCATACAAAGACTTAGAAGAGGAAATACCTGATTAAGTAAGATATTTGATGAATCATTGTCTGGCTGAAAAGAGAGGACATTTGTCACAACAGGTGAATTTGCCAAAGCAATGTGAGAGCAGGTGACTGGGGTGAGCATAATGAGCCTGCCAAGGGAATCAAGTACAGCACATTTGTAGCAGCTGCTGAGCTTCAAGGAACCTTAGGGAATGTACTTGAGAGGCTGAGCCAATTTATCTACTAGCATCATTGCCAAGGATGTGTTAGGATCTTGAGAAGCCAGCTTTGTACATCAGGAATATAAAATATCATGGGAGTCACTGTGGAGAATATGAGATCCCAGCATCTTAAAGAAGAAGACAAAATGTGAGTTGGGTTTACAGTGGCATTTGCTCTTTCAACAAACAGACTTCTTGACTATCTGCTGAAGACAGTACAGATTCATGTGCTGATGAGCAAGAGGAGGAAAGGATCCTAACCTTTAGGTGCTTACTACCTAAGGAACATGATACATGAAGCTATGATATATTCATGAGACTGTGAAAAGAAATAGAGAAGTGTCAAAACGAATGTGAAAAAATTAGTGCTGAGTTTTTAAATTACATCGGTCATAGTGAGCTATAATAGATAGGCAAGGCTTAATAGGAGAGGTAATTGTGCAGAGTTTTGAAAAGAGTGTGTATTGGACCAGGGAGGACAGAGATCTTGCATGAAGGAATCACTTCTCCTTCAGCCATGGCAGACACCAAAGATCAGTCATCTTCCCACTAAACCTGGAAGCGGTATTAATCATTCTCAGGGTAGTGTTGCAGGAAGACCCTGTGTTTCATCACAGATATCATTAGAAGTTTTAGCACCCCTGATTTGTATGGAGAAATTAAGTCAAGGGCATTCTAGGCAGAGGGTGGAACATGTGCAAAGGATTGGCCTTAGAATTTGTGTCCTAGGAAAATAGAAAGTGAGGATTTACACTGAGTAATAGGGGAAGGAGGTTGGGTAGTTAAAATGTGAACCTAGAGGATCATAGATACCCATTAAGGATATTACTCTCAGCTGATTACTTAGAACCAGTTTTTTTTAACCACTTAAATTTTTTTTTATTGGTGTTCAATGTGCCAACATATAGCATAACTCCCAGTGCTCATCCCACCAAGTGCCCCCCTCATTGCCCTTCAGCCAGTCACCCCAACCCCCCACCCACTTCCCCTTCCACTACCCCTTGTTCATTTCCCAGAGTTGGGTGTCTCTCATGTTTTGTCACCCTCACTGATATTTTCACTCATTTTCTCTCCTTTCCCTTTATTCCCTTTCACTAATTTTTATATTCCCCAAATGAATGAGACCATATGATGTTTGTCCTTTTCTGATTGACTTATTTCTCACTCAGCATAATACCCTCCACGTCCCTCCACATCGAAGCAAATGGTGGGTATTTGTCATTTCTAATGGCTGAGGAATATTCCACTGTATACATAGACCACATCATCTTTATCCATTCATCTTTCGATGGACACCAAGGCCCCTCCCACAGTGTGGCTATTGTGGACATTGCTGCTATAAATATTGGGGTGCAGATGTCCTGCCGTTTCACTGCATCTGTATCTTTGGGGTAAATCCCCAACAGTGCAATTGCTGGGTCGTAGGGCAGGTCTATTTTTAACTCTTTGAGGAACCTCCACATAGTTTTCCAGAGTGGCTGCACCAGTTCACATTCCCACCAACAGTGCAAGTTCCCCTTTCTCCACATCCTCTCCAACATTTGTTGTTTTTTTAACCACTTTAATTGAAGTATGGTTGACATATAAAAAGCCGTACATATGTGTGCAGACGACTTTATGAGTTTGTGGCTAAGTATATAACCATGAAATCACATCTATGCTGTCAACATATCCATCATCTCCAAAAACTTGCTTCTACCCTCTTTATTATTTTTTGTATGTATAAAGTTACCTAGCATAAGACCTACCCTCTTGGCAAAATCTTAAGTATAAAATACATTATTGTTATAGACTCTATGCTATACAATAAATCTCCAGAAGTTATTCATCTTGTATAGATGAAACTTTGTATCCTTTGACTATTATTTCCCATTTCTTCATCCTGCCTCTGGCAGCCACTATCTTATGCTTTGCTTTTTTGAGTTTGACTATTTTAGATTCCTCATATAAGTAATGTTGTGCAGTATCATTTATATGTGTCTAGCTTATTTCACATAGTGTAATACCCTCCAGGTTCATTCATATCACTGCAACAAGTGAATATTTTGGAAGCAAGGGCATGACAAGATAATGGAGAAAGTAATGTTAGATTTTTATGTAAGACTGATAGGTAAAGGAACTTAAATGGAGCTTTGTCATTATTTTAGAGCTTAACATCAAAGACACTTCCTGATAATTTTGGGATTTTCCAGCTTATATGGCAGAGTTCATTTCTCACTACTGAATACAAAATACGGTCCCAGGGTCCTCTGCAGCTAGAGAATGGACACATCTACAAGGCTACCATGAGGCAGTCACATCCTCACTGGATCCAGTCTGGCAATGGGTTTCAGTTCGTAGTACCATCAGTGGTATCAATAGCAGAAGGAACTATTTCCTATTTCCAGGGGAAGCAGAGGCAACAATATGCCAAGTCAGTGCAATTGGCAAGTAGCTTCTGAGTCTAAGACAGGCAAGAATGTTGGTGACTCTTGCAACATTATGCCCCAGCTCTTGGCTGTTTAGCCCCAGTGATGGTTTGGGGTTCCTCCAGTGACATTTTCACAACCTATTCAAGAAATGCCACTTTTGTGTAGGTTGACTGGATTGGTTTTTGGTGCATGCAGATCTGATCCAGGGGCATTCTAGTGAGAAGAATAGAAAATGATTTATCCATGTGTAGGTGAGCTCCTGAGCGAGTGTAATAGACAAGTAATTTTTGAGAATGAATGGAAAGTTTTGGTGTCTGATTGTAAGAATAAAGTGTGGGAGGGTTTTCTTTTTAAGATTTATTCATTAGAGAGAGAGAGACCACAGCAGGGGGAGAAAGGAGAGGGAAAATCAGACTCCCCGCTGAGTAGGGAGCACAACGTGGGCCTTGATCCCAAACCCCAAGATAATGACCTGAGCCGAAGGCAAATACTTAACTGACTGAACCACCAAGGCATTCCAAGAGTGGGAGGTTTTTAAGTGCTGGGGTGAACTACTAGGAAAATACTAGAGGACATCAGTGTGAAAGTGATCAATGGGATATGTGGAGTACATTGAGTTATTCCAAGTTTGCAGATGCTTTTCTCTGTGATTAGACCATCTGTGCTTGTTAATTGGCTCCTACTGAAGATAAGCCTTTTCTCTGTCACAGAGAAGGCAGATAGGGGTGTTATTATCCTCGACTTAAAAAAGATGGTGCATAGGTCCTTCAGAAGGACATTCTTAGAGTGTAAAACTGGCAGGAAGCTTTTAAAAAAGTTTACATCTTTTTCAAGGGGCAGAGAAAAAAAAAATTTAATTGTAAGTTTTCTATAAAGTAAGTATTTCAAAATAAATGCTCGGAAAAAAAGGGAAGAAAGGGGGCTTAAAGTCAGTAAGAAGTCTAAAATTTAGTCAAGCTGAGGGCCACCCCTAAATTCCTAATCAATTTCCCGATCCACTCCAAGAGGAAAAAGGAGAAATACAGGAAAAACTAAAGTTATTTTCATTTCCTATTAGATTGATGGAATTGATTCAGAGTAAAAAATAATGTCATTGCACAAAATATAAAACTTGACTTTTTGCACAACTGGTTTGGCTCATAAATTCATTAACACACACATTAAAAAATAATAATTTTTCCCATTTACATACTCCCTAAAGAGCTTTTTAGAGACTTAACTATTTATAGCCCTCCCAAACTTCAACTAAAGTCCCAAACCAATACCAAAGTTTTACCAGCTTTTTTTTTAATTCAAATATGTCCACGTATGGTGAAACCAATAGGATATTTGTATTGTTTTCATTATGTGTAGAACAATCAGTAAATAGAACGTAACCTGATATAAACTCGATAATCAATTTTAAAAAAGAATAATTATGAACATGTATAAGAGAAAATGCAAAATCTACATTTAGAAATCATATAAACAAATGAATTTTAAATTGATGTGACTATATTGTATGAGATGGTTAATGTTGGAATGTACAATTATATGTATACAAGTGGAGTATGTATTTAAGTATATTAGAATACAAGTACAAAAAAAAAGATTCCAGAAATCACAAAATGACATGAATGAAATTATATCAATAAATTCCAATAAAATTGCTCCTCAATTACATCTATTTCCTATTTCCTGAGTGGTTTCCTGATCAACCCATAATGTTAGTAGATTCATTATGTTAGTAAATCCACAAATTGATATTTTACTCTATTGCTTTTCACCAGAAATTGAGGTAATTTAAATTATGTGGTTAAAATTCCATTAAGTGTTCTTCTAAGTAACCAAATGGAAAAAATTCAAAATTAAGCAAACTGACTAGATGTTTTCTAATGTACTGAAAATTGGTTTCCACTGGACACAGTTTTCTTCACTATTTTTTTTCATGTTAGTCCTTTATTCTGAGTTTTTTTTTCCTCCCTAGTGAAGAACATCAGTCTCTTAGAAAAACAGTATATAATATGCTTCAGTAAACCTAAAGATATCTGAAGCAAGAGAATTAAAGTGTTTATGTAATACCATCACTGGTTTAGTTGAAATACACACATTTTTATTTTTATATTTGTTTTGGCTATGGCCTGTTGTCCTTGTCTTTTTTCATCCTCACTTGTTCTCTTATTCAACTCTTGATGGAGAAAGGGCCTTATAAAAAAGTTTTTTTCTTTTTTTCTTTTCTTTTTTTTTTTTTTCTATAGTATACTTGTGCCTCAAAGCAGATAAAAGGTTATATTACCATCTTTTCATGCCAAATGTCCTCAGAAAGTACATTGGCTAACTGTTTATCTTGAAGTGTTGTTTTATTTATGTAGTAAATCATTATTGAAGTTGTTTATAAGTTGAATTTTTAAAACCATGTGTTAAATATGTGTAGGAATGGCTCTATATAAATTGCCATCTAGGGATCCCTGGGTGGCGCAGCGGTTTGGCGCTTGCCTTTGGCCCGGGGCGCGATCCTGGAGACCCGGGATCGAATCCCACATCGGGCTCCCGGTGCATGGAGCCTGCTTCTCCCTCTGCCTGTGTCTCTGCCTCTCTCTCTCTCTCTGTGACTATCATAAATACATAAAAATTTAAAAAAAATTTTTTTTTAAATTGCCATCTAGTCTCTAAGAAATGTTTCTGTTTGGTTCTGATCTCTTCTATATTGGTCAAGGAACAAAGCTATTCCTTCACTCTTTCATTCCTTTATCCTCTGCTTACGAGTTTAAAGTAGCTTGTTTGAAAAAATATTTTTAAAAATGGATGTGCATAAATGATCCCCTATTTAAAAGGTTTGTTCATGCCTTTATTTCTGCTTATTGTGTATATCCATGAGAAAACTAAAAACAAATGGATTGTTCCATTGAGAGTTCACTTATTGTCCTAGAAATACAATATGAATTTATAGAATAAATAGGAAGATATAGGAAAAATTAATATTAAATGAGGACTTCATCTAATAATACTCAACTTTCTGCAGAAAAAATGTTGTTGTAACTCACATTACAAATGAAGAAATGAGGTTAGAGAAATCTGGGATTTGGCCAAGATAGTGCAGCACTGGGAGGTCTGATTTCTCTTTCTTTCTTTCTTTCTTTCTTTCTTTCTTTCTTTCTTTCTTTCTTTCTTTCAAGATTTATCTATTTATTCATGAAAGACACAGAGAGAAAGAGAGGCAGAAACACAGACATAGGCTCCCTGTGGGGAGCCTAATGTGAGACTCGATCCCCGGACCAGGAGCCCACTCTGAGCCAAAGGCAGATGCTCAACCACTGAGCCACCCATGTGTTCCTTTCATTCTTTCTAGATTTATTTATTTCTTTGAGAGGGAGAGAGAGAAGGAGGGAGCAGAGGGAAATAATCTCAAGCAGACTCCCCATCGAGCATGGAGCCTCACTGAAAGGGCAGGGCTCTAATCCCAAGACTCATGAGATCATGATCTAAACTGACATCAAGAGTAGGACACCTAACAGACTGAGCCACCCAGGCTCCTCAGATTTCTAAATCCATAGGTGTGACATTACAATAAGCTGCTTCCTATAATGATAACAACTCATATTTATTAAGCACTTACCTTGTGCCAGAAATTCTTCTATTTTAAATGTGTAATTGCTTACCAGCCACCCCTGCAGTTGAACAATTTGGGATTATGATTCACAGTGAAGAAAAAGAGCTCACATCATGGAGAACCATGGGGCATCTCAATGGGAGACTACTAAAAAGATTGAAATATTTAGGCTTATTTTCCTTATATTGATGATTTTCAGGAGATTTAAGGAAGCAGGGCTTTGCTCCAGATTGGATGTAGTCAGGAAGTGAAGGTAATTTTATGATTGGTTATGCTAATCTTATCTAGAAAGAAGGAAAGCTAGAATGAGGCTAAAGATATAATTGTTAAAACAGTCACTTGTTTGGCAGGATAGGGGAATGTTTGGGTTATTTTTGTTGTTTGGACAATGTTCAGGTTTTCGTCTATGTTAAGACATGATTATAGAGTGGTCTTTCTTTGGTCTTGAACCATCATAATCATATAGTCATATGTGATGTTGATATTCTATAAAACTGTTTATGTTCAGGGTGCCTGAGTAACTCAGTCCATGATTCCAGGGTCCTGAGATGGAGACCCGTGTGGGGCCCCCTGCTCAGTGGGGAGTCTGCTTCTCCCTCTCCCTCTCCCTTTGCCCCTCCTCCCATTCATGTTCTCTCTCACCCTCAAATAAATAAATAAAATCTTTAAATTAAAAAAAAATATTCATGTTCAATATGAGAAAACCAAGACCTAGTTGACAGTACAGAGCATTTCCTAGATGTCAGAGGCCACTTTTTTTCATTTTTAGCCCCTTCTTTAGATCAAGAACAGATGAAATCAGGCCACAAGATATTTATCCATGCCATCTGAATTTCTGCCATTGTTAAGATCTTATTGATCAGGAGTCTATTTATTTTCTTTTAAAGATTTTATTTATTTATTTGAAAGAGAGAGTGAGAGTGCAAGAAAGCACGAGCAGGGGCAGGGATAGAGGAAGAAGCTGAGTCACCACTGAGCAGAGAGCCCAATGTTCCCAGGACTCTGGGATCATGACCTGAGCCAATGGCAGACATTTAATCGACTGAACCACCCAGGTACCCAACCTAGAAATGAATTTCTAAATCTAAATCTAAAGAAATGAATTTCTTTAGAAAATGTAGACTGTGGTTGGACTAGAATCAGTCTCTCCTCCTTCTTTTACTATGGGACCAATTGTTGAGGAGGGTAGTGACTGCACAGACACATTTAGGAACCTGAACAGGATCCATTAGCAGGATGTGATACAAGCAAAATGTATTACAGAAAAAAAAATGATTATTAGTCCTTAAAATAAGCTTTAAAGTCAGGAGTTGAGATTATAAAATTCAGGCAATATATCTGATGGTTCTGAGAAGGAGTTACTATAGCCTTATTTATTGAGATATTGATGGGCAGCCTGGGTGGCTCAGCGGTTTAGCACCGTCTTCAGCCCAGGGCCTGATCCTGGAGTCTTTGGATCAAGTCCCACGTCAGGCTCCCTGCATGGAGCCTGCTTCTCTCTCTGCCTGTGTCTCTACCTTTCTCTCTCTCTCTCTCTCTCTGTGTCTCTCATGAATAAATAAATAAAATCTTTAAAAAATATAGGAAAAAAACATTAATATCTATAAATAGGCGTTAAATAAATTATAGTGCATTAATAAAATGCAACACCTTTAATCTAGTTAAAAATGATATTGCAGATAAATATCCATTAGCATTGATAGATATTTATGATGTATGGTTAAGTAAAAAATTCAAGTTACTAAGCAGAATATAATATTGACACTAATATATATGATGGAAAAATGTGTGGAAATAAGTTTGTGAAAGTATTACCAGTAGTTCTCTTTAAGAGATGTGCTTGTGGGAGATTTTAAATTTATTTCACCTTTTGACTTATCTGTAGATTCTCATTTTTCTATGGTCAAAATGTATTGCCTTTGTAATAATTTAAAAAAAGATAAATATTTCTTTGCATGATGGAATCGTTGATTTCTATTTTTATACGTTATGTGATTTTTAAGATCTCCTAAAAAAACTATTATCAATATTATTAACTACAAATAATAAAACAAAGATTAAGTTAACATTTTTTAAAAATCCCAATTTATATAAAAATATGAAATTATGAAACTAGTAAGTTTAGGAGTGTCTCCCAACTCAAATGCAAAGTAGTCTATACAGCCCAGTGACTTCATTTTATGTTAGCTTTATATTAAGTTTTAGTATCTGACCGGGTCTCTGATTAGTCTTCATTTTCAACTGTTTTAGGTGGGGAAAAAGGCTATTATAGTTTTTAAATTACTAATTCAAAATGAGTTATAATATTTTGCATTTCAGTCAAATTCACAATTAATATTTGTTGCTTCTACAAGTGTGTGATCCTGTTATCTGAAAATAATACAAAAATGTTCTCCTTTTTAATTATGTAAGGCCCTTTTTTGGTAATTGCTTTCTAAATCTTAATAATTTCAAATAGTAGAAGGAATGGAATCCTTGACCTATTTGTGACGTCCATGGGAAATTTAGCTTGCTATAGTTTAATAAACAGTGGCAGAAGACAGGAGACTCCTGGATACATGGAAAAGAGAGTGTATCACTTAGAACAATAGCAGTAGCCAGAGTAACACTGTGGTGTTGCTTGTCTAAGCCCCAGTTCCCACAGAACAACAGGTGATGCCTGTACACACGGTGGAATATATTACAAAAGAACCTCAGCTTTGGGAAGTCTGATCTGAGAGGGGGCCCTTACATGTTACACCCTGCAAATACAACTGATTCAGAGGGAGAACTTAGTTTTATTATATTGAATAGTAAATCTCCTCCAGTAGATTGTGCCTATCTTCCAAGGCTGCTTGCTAAACAAACATCTTTGAAAAGATAATCCAAAGCAAGTTAGACATCACAGAGCAACTGCAACTTTTCCTGCTAATGATAAAGATTGCTTTGTATGGGTTTCAGCTTGCATGATATTTTTATGGTCTGCTTTCATGAAGTTTTCCTACCCTGATTTATAATATACATGTGAGTGTTTTACTGTTATAAACTGTGTCCTTTTTCTTTTAAAAAAGAAAGAAAAAGAAATAAAGAAAGAAAGAAAGAAAGAAAGAAAGAAAGAAAGAAGAAAGAAAAAGAGAACCAAACCACTTTTTGTGTAATTAAGAAATCTTAAGAAAGATGAGAAGTGCTATGTTTGTCTTTTAAGCCTCCATAAAACCTGTGATACCATTATGTGTCTTCAGTGGTAACAGTGCATTCCTTTGAGAAGCACAGGATTCCATGATTTCATATTCTATAAGAGATGTTAAAACCAAATTTGTCCCAAACTTGCTCAGTGCAACAATTGTAGGGTTTACTGACAGTTACAGAGTAAGTCAATGGCACAAAATTATATATTTAGCCAAGTTTACTACATGAAAGAAATAAATAGAAACCCATTCTAAGTCATTCAAGAATAGGGAAAACAAGAATAAGCTAAATGTCATTAATGAAATTTTGACTTGAAGATTGTACTGCATGTAAATATGAGATACTAAAGTATGAACTGAAGAATGGGGAAGTACAGTATAAAAAACTGCCAATAAACACTAAAGTCATTTATAATAAAAACCTAGAGAGATTTTAAGCCATATTTTAAAACTTGGTTCAAATTCTAAGATTTATTCTGTGTGTGTGTGTGAGAGAGAGAGAGAGAAACAGAGAGACAGAGAGACAGAGAGACAGAGAGACAGAGAGACAGAGAGGCAGAGAGAGAGACAGAAGCAGAGAGAAAAGCAGGCTCCATGGAGGGAGCCCAATGCAGGACTTGATCCTGGGACTCCGAGAGAGAGAGAGAGAGAGAGAGAGAGAGAGAGAGAGAGATTGGGGGTGGGGGGAGAGGAAAACTTAATGAAATTTTATAAAAGCAGAAAAGTAATTTGAAAATTCATGTGTGACATATAATTTACACCATATTCTTTAAATTCACTAGGGATATTTTTCCCTTTATGCTGACACTAATGACATTCTGTTAAATATACTTGAGAATCACTTAGAAAATTTTATATTCCAGTTACCAGATTTGCTTCTTTTTTTTTTTCCCCTCATGTCTTCATTATAATTTTTGGAATTGCATGTCTCGGAATTTATAGTATCACAGTCTTCATTGTACTGTCAAGCTGTTTTATGCAAAGAAAAAGTTTGGGCAAAAGGGTTGAGAGGATTAATATACCAAGCAAGACAGAGCTGTATCGCAATTAAGGATTTATTCCATTCACTAATTGAAGGGATTGGTGATTTGAGAGGCATAAAAAATTTTCCAAACTCTATGTATATTTCTATGCATGCTCATCTCTGTGTTCACAAACATTCACAAACCAACCAGGATAAGCTCTAGTACTTATTAGGTGCTTAGTATGTGTTTTACTTAGTATGTGTCTGGCATTCCTCAGAGGATACATTTATTCATTTATTTACTCCAGATATGTACAAATTTGTCCTCTATCTTTAAATATATTTTTAGCATTTCATCTATCATTAAATATTCCTTTATATTATCATTTTAATCTGCATAGTATTCCACATATTGAAATATTTTTTAACAATTTCTCTGTCCTTACATTTTTAGGTTCTTTCTAGCTTTTATTTATTTTAATGACTTTGTTTATTCATGAGAGATACAGAGAGAGAGACAGAGACAGAGGCAGAAAGAAAAGCAGGCTCCATGCAGGGAGCTGGATGCAGCACTTGATCCTGGGACTCCAAGATCACACCCTAAGCTAAAGGCAGATGCTCAACTACTGAGCTACCCAGGCGTCCCTTCTAGCTTTTAATTACTATAAATATCATGCAGTATTTACAGTAGTAACATTGCTACGGTAATGCTGCTGCTCACCTCTGCGTTTTTCCTTAATACAAATTATTAGAAGTGAATGAATCAATATATATGATTATTTTTAATAATAATGATGCATTTTTTTCTTCAAGAAAATATATCGATTTACAGCTGGAAAAATAATTTATTAGAATCATTGTTTCTCTAGACCCTGATTAACAGTATTCGAGCCCTTTCAAACATCTTTGGTGGGACGCCTGGGTGGCTCAGCGGTAGAGCATCTGCTTTAGGCCCAGGGCGTAATCCCAAAATCCGGGATTGAGTCCCATATCAGGCTCCCAGCATGGAGCCTGCTCCTCCCTCTGCCTGTGTCTGTGCCTCTCTCTCTCTCTCTCTCTCTCTCTCTGTGTCTCTCATGAATAAATAAATAAAATCTTAAAAAATATAAAACATCTTTGCTAATTTCAAAGGTTAACATTCTAGAAATACTGGGTAAATTCCCATAAGAGACAACCAGCTCTTCCTAAGCCCAGAATAGGAGGCCTGATGTATCACATGGTCATGCAACTCCAAATATAGCTGAACAGAGTGGGGCTGTGAGGCAACTGGCTCAACACAAGTTATATTCAACAGATTTTTCTTCAGTCAGTAAAACTCAGACCTGAAAACTAGGTGACTTAACAGGAAAGTCTAAGCCAGGTATCATTACTGACCAAGAATTAATATTACTTTTATGAAAGTCATAATTGGCCATGTGTAATTAGATGAGTGGAGAAGTGGATCTTCAGAAAAACAGTGAAGTAGATGCACTTAGATAAAGAGCAAAAGAACAAAAGAGTGAGGTTCCGGGAGGATACAGAAAGACAAAGGGAGGGACCGATTGATGTTTTACTACTTAACTGAATCCTGAGTAGTCTTCCTAATGATGAATTCCATGAAATTATTCTATATCTTTTATTTTTTTATTTAATTTTTTTTTACTTGCCACAAGTGTACCTACTGTCACCATACAACACTATTACCGTATCATTGACTATATTCCCATGCTGTGCCTTTTATTCCCATGATTTGTTTATTCCACAACTGGCGGCCTGTACCTCCCACTCCCGTTCACACATTTTGACCAACCGCCTACTTCCATCTCCTCTGATAGCCACCAGTGTATTCTCTGTATTTACAGGCTTGACCCTGTTTCTTGTTTGTTTCTTCATTCATTTGTTTTGTTTTTTAGATCCCATATATGATTGAAATCATATGGTATTTGTCTTTCTCAGTCTGAATTATTTCATATAGCATAATACCCTCTAGGTTCATCCATGTTGTCTCAATTGGCACAATCTTGTCCTTTTTATGGTTGAATAATATTCCATTGTGTATATACGTGTGTGTGTGTTTGTGTGTATCACATCTTCCTTATCTATTTATCAGTATACACTTAGGTTGACTCCATATCTTGGCTATTGTAAATAATTCTGCAATAAACATAGGAATGAATATATCTTATATATTTTCAAATTAGTGTTCCTGTTTTCTTTCAGCAAATATCCAATAGTTGAATTATTGAATCATATGGTGTTTTTATTTTTAATTTTTTAAAGGAACTTCCATAGCATTTTCCACAATAGCTATTATCAATTGACATTCTCACCAACAATGTATAAAGGTTCTTTTTCTCCACATTCTTGCCAGCTTTGTTATTTATCTTTTTTATTTTACCCATCTAGCAAATATGAGCAGAGTCTCATTGTGGTTTTGATTTGCATTTTCCTGATAATTAATGATGTTGAGCATCTTTTCACGTGTCTGTTGATCATTTATATGGTCTTTGAAAAAACATCTGTTGAGCTCCTCTGACCATTTTTAAAACCATATTGTTTATTTTTTTGTTGTTAAGTTATAAATTCTTTATATATTTTGGACATTAACTTCTTGTCAGATATATTATTTGCAAATTATCCCATTCAGTACATTGCCTTTTGTTTTGTTGATGGTTTCTTTCACTGTGCAAAAGTTTTTTATTGTGCTGTAATCTCAATAGTTTTTTTTTTTTTCTATTTCCCTTGCCTGGGAGACCTATTTTAAAAATGTTTCAATGGCTGATGTCAAAGAAATTACCACCTGTGTTCTTTTCTACGACTTTTATTGTTTCAGGTCTCACATTTAGGCCTTTAATACATTTTGAGTTTATTTTTATGTATGGTATACAAAAGTGGGCAGTTTCATTCTTTTGCACATAGCTGTTCAATTTTCCCAGCACCATATGTTGATGACATTGTCTTTTCCCCATTGTATATTATTGCCACCTTTATCATAGATTAATTGGCCATGTAAGTGTGAGTTTTTTGCACTCTTTTCTGTTTTACTGATTGCATGCGTGTGTGTATGTGTGTGTGTGTGTGTGTGTGTGTGTGTGCTAGTACCGTACTGTGTTGATTACTACAGCTTTGTAGTATATCTTAAAATCTGGGGTTGTGATACCTGCCTTTGTTCCTCTTTCCCAAGATTGCTTTGGCTATTCAGAGTCTTTTGTGGTCCCATTGTAGAATTTGTTTCAGTTCTATGAAAAATACTAATGGTATTTTGAAAGGGATTGCATTAAATCTGTAGACTGCTTTGAGTAGTATGGACATTTTAACAATATCATTTCTTCCAGTCCATGAGAATGGAATATCTTCTCATTTGTTTGTGTTATCTTCAGTTTCTTTCATCAGTGTTTTATAGTTTTCAGAGTACAACTCTTTCATATCCTTGGGTAAGTTTGTTCAGATTTTATTCTTTTTAATGCAATAGGAAGTGGAATTGGTTTCTTAATTTCTCCTTCTGCTACTTTGTTATTAATGTATAGAAATGCTACCAATTTATGGGTCTTAATTTTATATCTTGCAACTTAACTGAATTCATTTATTACCCTTAATAGCTTTTTGGTGGAGTCTTCAGGATTTTTATGCACAGTATCATGTCATTTGTAAATAGTGACAGTTTAACTTTTCCTTACCAATATGGATATCTTTTATTTCTTATTCTTGCTTCATTGCTGTGACTAGTCTTCAAGTACTATGTTGAATAATAATGGCAGGAATGATTATTCTTGCCTTGTTCTTGATCTTAGAGGGAAAGTTCTGTTTTTCAACATTGAGTATGACATCAGCGGAGGATGTTTCATATGTGGTCTTTATTATTTGAAGTATGTTCCCTTTAAACCTACTTTGGTGAGAGTTTTTATCATGAATGGGTGTTGAATCTTCTCAAATGCTTTTTCTGTATCTATTGAGGGGATCACATGAATTTTATCTTTTATTTTGTTGCTATCATTTATCACATTGATTGATTTGCAAATATTGAACCATAATTGGCCCCTGGAATAAATCCCTTTTAATCATGATGAATGATCCTTTTAATGTATTGTTGAATGTGGGTTGCTAATTTTTTGTTGAGTACTTTTGCAAATATATTCATCAGGGATATTGGTAAGTAGTTTTATTTTTTATGGTGTCTTTGTCTGGTTTTGGTATCAGGGTAATGCTGGACCTGGAGAGTGCATTTGGCAGCTTTCCTTTCTCTTCCGTTTTTTGGAAGAGCAGAATAAGTATTAATTTGTCTTTAAATGTTTGAGAGTATTCACTTGTAAATCTATCTGGTCCTGGTTTAATTTCATCACTAATAACCTGTTCAGATTTTCTATTTCTTCCTGGTTTAGTTTTGGAAGATTATGTGTTTCTAGGAATTTATCTATTTCTTCTAAGATTGTCTAATTTGTTGGCATAATTTTTTGTAGTATTCTTTTATAATTCTTTATATTTCTGTGGTGTCAGTTGTTACTTCTCTTTCACTTCTTATTTTATTTATTTGAGCTCTTTCTCTTTTTTGCTTGATGATTCTGGCTAAAGGTTTATCAGTTTTATCTTTTCAGAGAACTAACTCTTGATTTTATTGGTTTTCTTCTATGTTTTAAATATCCATGTCATTTATTTCTGCTCTAATCTTTTTTATTTCCTTTCTCCTACTCATCTTGGATTTTGTTTGTTCTTCTTTTTGTAGTTCCTTAGGGGTAAGATCAGATTGTTTATTTGAACTTTTTCCTGTTTCTTGGGGTAGGCCTGTATCACTGTCCTTTTTGATTGAGCTTATGAACAGCCTGTTTTTTTTAACCTTTGACATAGTGGTGTTCTTTAAGACATATTTATTAACAGATAAAATAGGGAGGCAAGGAGAGATTATTTGACCCTAAATTTCTAATCAGTATTTTTAGCAATCATCTTACTTATGTGAGCTAATACAACCATTTTCTGGGCAATCTAGGATTTTCTACATTTTAGATGAACATATTAGAGTTGCTGTGACCATCATTCCAGAGGAACAGAAGGTCTAGGTAGAGTCTCTTATGGGAAAAATGATATCACTGAAATGCTGTGGATGGACTGTTACAGAGGAAAGTCAGGGCCATGCTGTTCAGATATCATTGAAAGATATCTTTTTGAAAGAAAGGATCACAAGGAGGAGGCTCAGTGTTCTCTCCTGAGCATGAAGCTGTCTTTAGATGTTGCTTCTGCAACTGCCTATTGCCATGGATGATTGTACTTTTCCTCCTTTGGAGGAGTAAGAGGAAGAGGAGACAGTCTGAGTGGTTTCTGTTAAAAAAAGAAAATTTAAAAAAAAAAGAATGGAAAGATTAGCTAATATTAATTAGAAAATCGCCATGGTAACAGAAATAGAAATATGGGTTGTCTTGAGCCTATCAGTGGAGCTGTTGATGGAGATAACAATGATGATAAAATGTTTTTTAAGAGAATGTACTTGCTGCACATCAGGTTTTGTTGCTCATTGCAAAAACATAGGATGTCAAGGAGCCTAGTTTTCTGTTTTGTTGTTGTTGTTGTTGTTGTTCTACATATCTGTATGCATTTTAGTAAGTCAGTTAACTTTTTATAAATTATTTTCTTCCTTTAGTTAGTTGGGAGAAAAGTATCTGATCTCCCTATTTCACAAATTCATTTATTAGAAAAAAAATGAAGGTTCTAAAAATGTTCTAAAAATTTAAAGCACTATTATCATTGATATATTCTTATATGGGAGAGGCCATCTTATTGAAATTTGACCACTGTTACTAGATGGTCACGTTAACACTGAAGTTCACAGTAAGTCCTGCACAATTCATTCTGAAAAGGTTAGGAGAATACTGATGAGTGCTTATTGTTGAGCTTGGAAGTTAATAACACGCTAAAACCTTCTATTAACACTTCAAAAACTGCAAAAATGTATACTTGGCAATAGGTTTTGGCCAGTTGACATTCAGTTATTTTCAGCTGGCTGAACATGGCTAAATTTTTAACTTCATATATTTTTCTAAATTAAAAAAATTCTTGAATGTTTTTAATCAAGATCATAGTTAGTCTTTTATTTCAACTAGTCCAATTAGCTAATGGAGCATACTCTAGCAGTAGGATGACTGATCAGATAACAAAATAATAGGAAGGTAAAAATATATTTCCTAGCAATTATTCCATCAGATATTTTAATCCTTACTAGATACTTTTAGATATGCATGTCTGAGTGACTATTTCAGATTAATAATTGCTTAATTTTTATATTATTTTGACATCAAACAGACTATTTTTGAAGATGACTTGCATTGTCTTGATGACATTGCTATTAGTTCAAAGGATGTTAGTATTATTCTGATCTTACAATTGCTATAAAATATAATTTAATGTCATGATTCTGTATTGCATTAGTATATATTTTTGATTCATAAAATAATTCTAAGAACAATTATGAGAAAGTGAAAAGGTTTAATTTTTCAAGGATTTCATTATTCAGAAATACTAATGAACATGGCTGTTAGCCAAATTCTTGCTTCAAGACCTGTATAGCAGTATTAAATCATAGCTAGAAACTTAAAATAATATTTGTAGTAATAAACATGTAAGTAATTAGTTTTATATATTCTAAAGTTCATTCTAATAATAAAAATAATTTAAATCATTTATCTGTATGGACTCCCTTCTTTCTTTTTATAAAAAAGAAAAGTCTTTTATTTGTTTTTTCTATATTATTACAGGTACAAGTGGTGGCAACACTCTTGAACCTGTGGAGAACTGTGGTCACACCTGTTGTGGGGCATCTACTGAGATGGTTTCATGACACACAGGTGACCAGGCCCCACCCAGGACAAAGTTCTACTCTGCATCAGGATGTCACCTTCTTATAGGTAATGTGAAGATGCTGAGTCATGGGTTGGGTAGTAGTTGCCATGGAGACTGACTGTTCAAGTTTGCCTTCAACCTGAATTTTCACGTTATCTGACCCACATGGAGCTCCTTGGCAAAGGCAGCCTGGTGATGGAGTGGGATGCCAAGCATAGCTCCTACTGGTTCACTTCACCTTCCACCTCTATAGTACCTGAGTTCTGGGTACTAAAGGCCTTCTTGTTGGTGTCAGGCTTCAGGTGGATGAAGCTACACTCCCTATGCATGGTTTATATGTCAGGGCGGAAGGCATCAAATCAGAAGTTCTACATGGACTGGCCCACATTGGAGATGTGTACCTCTTCTAGTTACTAGAAGAGTTGTAGCATCAGGTAGGTCCCGGTGAATGGATCTGGCATCCAGATACTGACCATCAGGACAGTGGCTCCATCACTGGGTTCATCTTGGGGGGTCCACAGCTAGGGGCAGCAGGCTGCTCAGTAGGTACTCACTTAAGCAGCTCCAGCTTCTCCTGAAGCTTGTGCACCTGGCTGTTAGATTGGCTGACCCTCTGTGACAGGGTCTTCTGCTCGTCATTCTCTACTGCTCCTGTAGGCAGCATACTTGGCTCTTGATCCACTGGGTGAAGCAGAAGGAGTGCAGCAAGTTGATGAGTTTGTGGGCCACCAATGCTGACATCTTGGTGGTGGACATGGTGCTGGCCATTGCTGTGCTCAGTTCAGCTGAGCACAGTTTGCATGGCTGGCTTTGGCACAGTTTGCATGGCTGGCTTCAGGGTGATGTCTGTCAGAGGAGCAGAGGGGCTCTTGGAGGGCTTCTGAGACATTGCTGTGAACAGCAATGCAGGGGGCTCCAAGTCAAGCCCTTATCACACCCCAGCCTAGTCCTGCTGCAGCCAGTTTCTATGTCTTTCAGTCGACAGGCTCTGAGTGTGCTTGGAGAATGAAGGGAGCCAATAAATTTGTATACTTCAGATTATGTGGACAGGTAAACTCATCCATAGAAATAGCACTCTCATCTACCAGGGCCCTTCCCAGGGAGGTGAAGTTCTCACTGCCAGCATCTACAAAAGATGAGTTTGCTTCTCCTTGGCTGCCTGACTCTGTGGTGGCTAGTCTCCTGGAGTTCCTTCCAGAGACTGTTGTGTCTGTTCCTGACAACTTCCTAGGCTGCCCTGGGTGCAATGCTCAGTCCTTTCCCCTTAACATGATTGTTTCAAATGTCTTTTCATATAATTCCCCCACTACATTTTAATGTTGTTGTACTCTCATGTTTCATTTTGAAATAATTTAAATTTTTTTAGAAGTAAAATTAATTCTGCATAAAGTACCTAGATTCTTTTCTATAAAGCTCTTATAAGGATAATTCTATTATATATAATTAATATCAAAATTATAGTCATTTCCTATTACCCTTTTAATCAACATCATCCATAATACAAAACATGTAAGACCTAATTCTACAGTTAAAATCCCCAGTTTGGTCGGAAAGTTGCATCTTGCCATGAACTTAAACAGATGTGGAATTTAAAAAAAGAAAAGGTAAAATTAATTACCAACAAGAGTGAAAATATTTTAACTGGAAAATGTCATAAAGCCATGTGAACTTCAGTGCTTTCTTCTCTCCTCCACATCTAACAAAAATTCAGAAAGTGAGTCATGAAAACAACTAAAATATCAGGCTAAGTCATTTCACAAGTAATTATTTTTTTCTCTCAGTGACTTTGTAAAATTTTTATAATATTTTCATTTTAACCAATAAATTAAGTTTTATTCTTTGGAATCTTTAACATCAAGTAAAAAAATAAAACATAACTAGAAGATTATAGACTCTCTGGGAAATTGCTTACATGCATTAGTGTTGGAGTTATTCAGAATGCAGTGGAAGCTCCATTGAAAATTTCTCCTCAAGGGAATTACCTTATAAGTTCTGTGATTTTACGAGGTGGTTCTGGCCCATGGTGAGAAGGATGGTTTGGTTGGGGAAGAGTTTGAGGGAGGGAAATACATGTGTTAGTCTCAACCATCTAGTCAAGAAATATCAAGGCCTAGATCTTCTAGGATGATGATGATGTAAATTGATAGTAGAGATAGTACAACAGAAAATATGGAAGGACTTGGCTACCAATTTATTTGGTAGAATAAATGTTGAGATTATTTTTTTCTCCAATGACATTAGAAGAAGGATAGCTAAAGTATAACCAAGAGAAGCAAAACAGGCTTGAAAGTGGATCAGTGGGAGGAAATAATTATTAGGTAGGTAAAAATGGAATTGGAGGCATTGCCAATGTGCAAGATGATAAATAAAAGTATTTAAAGTAATGGTATTAAATAAATTAGGGATTGAATAGAAAGGAAAAGTAAGAAGACCTAAAACTGTTCAGAGTTAAGATAAAATCAAAATAGCATGTAGAAAGATAACAAAGGGCAGAACCCTGTAGATGATGGTGCCTTTGGTGACAGAGGAAAAAGGATGGAAAATGGAGGAAAGATAATGCTATTTGTTTAGAGGTAGGCTGAATTTAAAATAATTGTAGTGGATGTTTGAAGATTTAGTGGAAACATGTTGGTATGGCAAACTAAAGGAGAGAGGAGGTGATAAAATAGGAGCAAGAGGAGTAGATTACTTCCTCGAAGAGTTTGGAAGAGAAAATATAGAGGCCTTTTAAGATGTACTGCCCTTTTTGCTGCTTCCTTCGCTCTAGGTTGGGATCAGCGTATGTTCCAACAGAAAGGACAAAACTGTGAGGAGGAAACAGTGACAGTCTGAGGAGTAGAGATTAGGAGTACAGAGAATGTGTAGCATTCAGGGTGCACAGAGATCTCAGGAAGGGCTTCCATAGCAAAGCTGGTAGGTTTGGGTTTAATCCTTTCAAATTTATTAGGGGTGGATCACAACTCTAGAGAGGACAGAATGGAAGAGGTGCTGCTCATCTTCTCTTCATAACTTCAGATCTATTTTCCCTTGTCTGCACCCTCCCTGTTGGAAGAGGGCAGGGACAGATAGTTCATATGGACCACCTCTGTGGGCCAGTGTAAGGCACCAGCAGGAGATGTCTACAGGTTAGGGGAAGTAAGATGGGCTGTTGATTGCTTGACTCCCTTGCTAGTGTGCAACCAGTTGGCTGAATTCCCCTCAAGCCAGCTGGGATCTGGCTACCCTCCTCAGGCACTTGACTCTGAATTCTGGTGACCCTAAGATCAAAGGGTTGTGAAGTCTCAGATCAGTTAACAACAACAGCCTATATACTAGCCTCCTGCCCACATCTCTATGAAATAATTCCCCTACTAATTTTTCCTCACATTTTCCAATTTTGAATGTGTCATCTGTTTTATATAATATTATAATCAATAAATACAGTGTTAGCATTAGAAAAAAAAACAAGAGAAAGGAGCAGCAAATCTACAAAATGTCTTGAGTACAGTGATCAGAGCGTGGATTCTGGATGAGATGAATATAGGAGAGGAAAGTTTTGTTTAGGGAAGCTTGTCAGAAATCAGTTCTTTTGGATAGTATTTAGGCTATTTTTCATAAAAATTCTGTCATCTTGTAGCCTTTACATATATTCACATAATTATTGACTTAGAACTTGAATTTTGAGACTGAAATGATCATACGTGGTTTAAAAAAACAGCAGTCACAAACCTCCCATGGTTTACATAGCCCTAATATAAAGGGGTTGTAAAATTTAAACAAAATAAAACACTCCTAGTCTAGAAACCCTCTCCTGCCATAGAGATTTTTACTCTAAAGTGGGCTTTGGCCAAATTATCATAAATTATATCACCTTTGAACCAGGCTAAGCTTAATAAGTCATTAAGCAAATATTTATCAAGTACAATCGTGGTCTTGGAGGTAATAGAAAGTAAGATAGAAAATGTCTCTGTACCTGTGAGACTTTTAGCCTAATTGAAAGAAGGATAACAAATAGTAAATGGATAAATAAGGTAATTTAGCTAATGTTGAATTCTACGAAGAAAAGAACCCAGGAAACATGATGCTTAAAGAAGATTTTGCCAACACCAGAGCTGAGGCCTAAAGGAAAATAAAGTATGAACCTTGCACACATCCTGTGCTTTAAGAAAAGAGAAGAGCTTAGCACGAAGTGCCATGTCCGTAAGACTTTGGTGTGCTAGAGAAGCAAGAAGGCCATTGTTGCCAGAGCACTAAGCATTAGGAGACAAATCCAGAAAAACATTTGGGGACAGGTCACCATTACCATTTAGGTCTTGGTAAGAGGCTTGGAATGTATTATAACTGTACAGAAATCTCCTGAAGGGTTCAGGCACAGTGGTGTATTATTTATTTTAATTTTTAAATATATTTTTCCTGCTGCTATGGGAAACACAAATTATAGGCAAACAAGAGCAGAAGCAGAGACCCAATGAAGTTATTTGCAATACTATCAGTAATAATGATATTTGAATGTTTACTCTTGTAAAGCACAGCATTATCTCATTTAACCTCCAAACAGCCAATTTTTTAAAAGACATTTTTAAATTTAAGAGTGAGGGAGATTGAGGAGGGGCAGAAAGTCTCAAGCAGACTGCACTGAGACTAGAGCCTGATGTGGAGCTTGATCTCATGACCCTGAGATCATGACCTGAGCTGAAACCAAGAGTTGGGTGCTCAACTGACTGCACCATTCAGGTGCCCCCAAACAGCTTATGTTTTAGGTTACTATTATTGCAATTTGGAAATGAAGCCATGCACAAGTGGTAACCTCTTTGATATCAGTTATAGCAACTTTTTGCTAGATACGTCTCCTAAAGCAAAGGAAACAAAAGCAAAATTGAGCTATTGGGATTTTATCAAGATAAAGTTGCACAGTGAAGAAACAGTCAAAACTAAAAGGCAACCTTTGGAATGGGAGAAGATATTTGCAGATGATATATCTAATAAAGGGTTAGTATCCAAAATATATAAAGAACTTATGAAACTCAACACCCAATAACCCAATTAAAAAATGGGCAAAAGACATATTTCCAAAGAAGACATATAGATTGTCAACAGACACATGAAAGATGCCCAACATCACTCATCATCAGGGAAATGCAAATAAAAACCATGATGAGATATCACCTCACACCTGTCAGAATAGCTAAAATTCACAACACAAGAAACAATTGGTATAAAGGAGGTTGTGGAGAAAGGGGGACCCTCTTCCACTGTTGGTGGTAATGCAAACTGGTACAGCCACTCTGGAAATCAGTATGGAGATTCCTCAAAAAGTTAAAAATAGAATTACTCTAAAATCCAGCAATTGTACACTAGGTATTTATCCGAAGAATGCAAAAATACTGATTCAAAGGGGGCACACCCACCCCAATGTTTATAGCAGCATTGTATATAATAGCCAAATTATGGAAGCAGCCCAACTGCCCATTGACTGATGAATGAATAAAGAAGAGACAGTATATATATATATCCAATGGAATATTACTGAGCCATGAAAAGAATGAAATCTTGCCATTTGCAACAACGTGAATGAAGCTAGAGAATATTATGCTAAGCAAAATAAGTCAGAGAAAGACAAATACCATGAGTTCACTCATAGATGGAATTTGAGAAACATATCAGATGAACATGGGGGATAAAAGAGAAAAAGGAAAAATCATAAGAGAGCCTTTTAGCTCTAGAGAACAAACTGAGGGTTACTGGAGGGGAGATGAGCAAGGGGATGGGTTAAATGGGTGATAGGGATTAAGGAGGGAACTTGTTTAAATGAGCACTGGGTGTTGTATATAAGTGATGAATCACGAAATTCTACATCTGAAACTAATATTACACTGTACATTAACTAACTGAAATTTAAATAAGGACTTGGGGGAAAAAAAGAAATGAAGCCATGGAGGTACAGAGGAACCAAACAAATTGCTGTGCATCATAAAGTTGGCATGTGATAGAGCCCAAGAAAAACCAAGTACTAGAACACCAGAGCCTTCTTCACCACCACACTGTGCTCATAAATTTGAATTTGTATTTATTAGAGTTGGCTATAACTGAATTAACAATATTAAAGTCTTCAAAAGTAATCTTCTGTGAAAACCCGTGTTAGTGAAAAATGCTAGAGATAGAAAATACTAACATTTACAGCAATGAAGAGTGAGATGAGACACTGACTAATCAAACCTTAAAATGTTCAGGACAACCCATTTCCTTATGAAAGCTTTCCTTTATCTATATTTTAGCCAGCGTTTATATATCTCACCTCTGTTTTTCTTGCAAACATCTATTTTAAGCCATATATTCTTTAAGAATGCTAGATTATTTGAAATTTCGTGATCTCATCTTAAAAGCTTAGAGAGTCCAATATAGATATTCCCCACATGAAAAGATTAAAATATATCCCTACTCCAATGACTTTTCAGCCAAGAATTTTCCTTTTTAAAGCACTTCCAAAAATAAAATTTGGATGAGGTTTACAAAGCATACTTGTCTGGTAACATAAATGGCAAGTGAAAAAGGGGTGGTGAATGGCTAACAGCATGTTCATTAAAGATGACAATATGTAGTTTAGTCACTTGTGGCCAAGAAATACACCTCCAGACAAAGCAGTAATGACCCAGAAATAGCTGGGTGCCCAGAAGCCAGCAGATACACATATACAAGTTAACTAAATGATCTACAATTCATCCTTTTACTTTGGCCCTTCTAAACCTCATAGTGTGAGTCTGTGCACATGATTTGGACAAGGTGGGTAAGTACTTTGGAGATGACCAAGATTGGTGATAATTAATGTTCCTGCTCTTTTTTTTTTTTTTGAAGATTTTATTTATTTATTCATGATAGTCAGAGAGAGAGAGAGAGAGAGGCAGAGACACAGGCAGAGGGAGAAGCAGGCTCCATGCATCGGGAGCCCAACGTGGGATTCGATCCCGGGTCTCCAGGATCGCGCCCCAGGCCAAAGGCAGGCGCCAAACTGCTGCGCCACCCAGGGATCCCCTGTTCCTGCTCTTACCAAGGAAGTAGATGCCAATGAATTTCTCTGAAATGTTGTCTAACAAGATTTACCAAGCTTTTTTTTTTTTGAAACATACATGAAATGAGAAAAAATAGATATTCACATTTTTAACATAAATATACCTCCAGATTGGATACAAGACCATCTACAGAAAAAGTAAAGTTCTGTCTGTACCTCTTTTAAGTAAGTATTCATTTAAAATGGTAGTAATGTAGTTAAAGAATTTCTGACTAAGGTAAAACTTAAAGCAATTTTATTGACCAAGTCCTAGAAATGGATATTGGCCTTTAACAAAATAACTTCTGGCAATTCTTCCTACCTTTTGATAGATAGTTTTTATTTCCCTCTGTTATGCCTCCACTTTAGAAGTCACAAGACAATTATAAAATGTCATCAAGATTGAAGAGCAAGTAATATTCTTTTAAACTGTTAGAAAGGTCTACTAGCTATATGAATTCGGAAATTTTTTTGGCTTCAAATTGGAAACTTGGAAAATCTTATGTTAAACTATGCCTTACAAAAGCAATGCAGTTAGTAATTAACTAGTAAAATTAAGTGATAATTATGAATACTGCTAATTTTTAAAAATTGCACTAAGATTTTAGTACTTTGAAACAGGTTTAGGCAGTGAATAAAGAAATATAAAAGTAATAGAAGTTAAAGCTTATATAAAATTTAAAATGCATTATTTTCCTTAAAAAGCAGTATTTATGCATAATTAAAGTAAAAATGCATTGTCTGTTCTCTCTCATGGCACCAACATCTATCTGTAAATTTTCTTTAAGCAGAGAAAGTGAAATTATCTTTATCAAAACTATGGTTGTAAAATCCTGTGGCACTTAAAGTTAATAAACAGAAGAAAAATGGACTTTAGAAAAAGTTCTCTACAGAATAAATGCTCTTTGAATAAAGTAGAAGTCAAAATATGTAATCATATATTTTGCATCATTTGATTTTAAAAGACAATAAAAAGCCCAATTTAAAAGCGACAAGTTTAATTCCGGTATACAAGTAATGATTTTTTAAGAAACATATCTTTGTGTTTATCTCTGCTGTTTCTTCCTGCTTTTAAATTCATTTTAATTCTCATTATATTTTTATTTGAGCATTGTTGATGCACAATGTTCCATTACTTTCAGGTGTACAACATAGCGATTCAACATCTCTCTACGTTATGCTGCACTCTCACCACCAAGTGTTAGCTCCCACTACCATCCGTCACCATACAACGCTGTGTTTCTTTTTTCTATTACTATTTCCTTCGCTTAGAACTCAGCAGAACTCTTGACAAGTTTGTAAGGGATATCATATGGGAGCAGATAAAACTATTTTCGAATGACTATTCTCTTGAAAAGATTTTTTTTACTGTAAAGTTCAGCCTAAAAATTGTAGTGAAACTCAAAAGTTCTTGAGGCATTTTTATATTGCTGTTTCAGATGCTCAGTGACACTCATGGATGGAAGACCCTGTAAGATTGTGGTAGGAGAAAATAAGACCTTTGGGATCAGACCTGTGTTTTAATTCTAGAGCAAAAGTAACACCCTCCAGTTTTTTTTAAAGCAAATTGAAATGAACATGTTGGCAGTTTTTTGGATAAATTATTTAAATCCTAATGACTCCAGTAAGCTCGCTTTTTTAAAAAACAGCAATTAACTAGGTTGTTTTACTTGTAAAATGGTATTACAATTTGACATGTGGTTTTAAAAATGATATGCAGGAAAAGTTTGGAAACCATAAAAAAATTACATTTTTCTCTAGATTATGGAGACCATTATTGTAAAGATCTTTTATATTTGGTCCAAAATGTGGAAATTCAGACATCATCTAAATACCAGAACTTATCTCCAGTTTGAAGAAAATGCTGTTGAAGTGGTAAAAGTGTCTCTGTATAGGTAATGTTGAATAGATAATTTGTTGTAAACACTAACATATGAAATATTTTATCATTTCTTATTTCATTTCTTTCTTCCTTCATTTGTTCATTTAAAAATATTTATGTTATGTTCAATATAGTCCAGATCTGTACTAAACGCTGGAACATCTGGGAGATTGACATTTTAAAAGATAATAAGAGATAACATGACGAGGATTTTAGCAGAAAAAAATACCAAGAGAAACAAATGTTATTGCTGGGAAAGAACATTCAGACGAATTTGTTTTTCATGGTTTGTTCAGTCACTCAATCATTCAACAAATATTTATTGACCAATTAGTGTATGTCAAGCACACTGCTAGATACTAGGTCTGTGTCCAACTTTGTCTTTTATTACTTCACCTGTGTCTTTTCGTCTCACTAATTGCATCTCACATTTACCTTATTTTGAGTCAAAATGTTTATATGAATTTTGACAATGGAGAAAGGTCTGTTTTGTCTTTTTGTCTTCTTAGCCTAACTTAAAAAAAATAATAATCTGCCAAACACCTTGATGTTTTTATAACCCTACCTTTGATTGAGGGTCTTCCCTAAGGAATACTGCTTCTCAAATTCAACCCTGTGACTAGGGATTCCATTCTATAAATTGTGTGTAGTAGAATTCCTTTTTGCAAATCTCAAAAGAAAAATATAAGAGGCCAATATGCAGAATGTTCTACATCTTAATGCAAAATGTTTGACATATCTATAATTTCGTTGATCTTATTTAATTATTAAACTAATTTATTTAATTAAGATGAGATACCTTTTTAATTTTTTTTTGCCATCAGTTGAGGATGGTTAAAAACAATACTGTCTAGAGTTTGTGAAGCTTTAACGACACTGGCATGTTTATAAACTAATGGTAAGATCAAAAACAATAATAATGAAATCAGTTTGGCAAGACATTCTAAATTGACAGTTTTTTCGCTTTTTAAAAAATTTTTAACTTCTAAAAAGTTTTTATTAATTATTATATTAATTTTGGTTAGTTAAATACAGTGTAATATTAGTTTCCAGGGCACAATTTAGTGATTCAACATTGCCACACAACACTGGGTTTTGATCATAACAAGTGCCCTCCTTAATCCCCATCCCTGTTTCACCCATCCCCCCACTCCCCTCCCCTCTGGCAACCATCAGTTTGTTCTCTTTAGTTAGGAGTCTGTTTCTTGGCTTGTATCTCTCTATTTTTCCCCCTTTTGCTCATTATTCATTTCACAAATTCCACATACAAGTGAAATCATGTGGTATTTGTCTTTCTCTGACTTATTTCACTTGGCTTATTTTTACGTATTTCTCTTTCTCTGTCCACATCATTGCAAAAGATAAGATTTCATTCTTCATTTATGGCCAAGTAATATTCCTGTGTATGTGTGTACACTATATATGTGTATATATGTGTAAATATATGTATATATATATATATATATGTGTGTGTGTGTATATATAAAATTGTTTTGAGGAGCAGAATAACTTAATTTTTTGAAATGAATACACCAGTGCTGCCAGCATTGGATGCAATCCTGGGCCATAAGTCTGCACACTCCTTTGCAACTGGTCCTATGATAGCAGAACCTCTCATTTCACCTTTATTGTTTACTATGACCCCTGCATTATCTTTAAAGTAGAGAAACACATAATCTTTCCTCTGATATGACTTTCATTGTCAAATGACCACTGCTGGGTGTATCTTCTTTCTGTGTTCTGGTTTGCCTTTCTCTATATATCACCTCCTTATCTGTTCATCAGTCAATGGACACTTGGGCGACTTCCATAATTTAGTCATTATAGATAATGCTGCTATAAACATAGGGTCAGTGTATCCCTTGGAATTGGTATTTTGTATTCTTAGGTAACTAGGTAGTAGTGCAATTGCTGGATTACAGGATAGTTCTATTTAACTTTTTGAGGAACCTCTGTACTGATTTCCAGAGTGACTGTGCCAGTTTGCATTCCCACCAACAGTACAGGAAGGTTCTCCTTTCTCCACATCCTTACCAACACCCATTGTTTCTTGTGTTGTTAATTTTAACCATTCTGACAGATTATGTGTTTCTCTACTTTAAAGATAATGCAGGGGTCATAGTTGCAAAGGAGTGTGCAGACTTATGGCCCAGGATTGCATCCAATGCTGGCAGCACTGGTGTATTCATTTCAAAAAAATAAAAGTTATTTTGCCCCTCAAAACAATTTTATATATACAACACACATATATATAATACATATATTTACACATATATACACATATATAGTGTACACACATACACAGGAATATTACTTGGCCATAAACGAAGAATGAAATCTTATCTTTTGCAATGATGTGGACGGAGAAAGAGAAATACGTAAAAATAAGCCAAGTGAAATAAGTCAGAGAAAGACAAATACACATGATTTCATGTGTATGTTTTCTTTGGAAAAATGTCTCTTCATGGCTTCTGTCCATTTTTTTGTGATATATAATGGATTATATTTTAACAAAGTAAGATATATATAAATATATGTATATGTATATATGTGTGTTTTTAAAAGGTGGTAATAATAATAGCAACATTATGGCTCTTACTACATGCTCGTAATGTTCTAAGCACTTTACTTATATTCACCAATTTTAATGCTGAAAATAAACCTATGGGGTCCTATGATTATTCCTAATTTACAGATAAGGAGACTGAAGCACTGGAGGCTAGGTAAATTACCCAATATCATGACTAAACTATATTCAAACTCTAGCTGGCTCTAGGGTCTTTGCTTATAATCACTATTCAGTATTATTTCTCTAAATACATTCTGCCCTTTTTAAAATTGGGTTATTGGTTTTTTGGGGTGTTGTGTCAGTTGTGTTTTTTTTTTTTAAGATTTTATTCATTTATTCGTGAGAGACACAGAGGCAGAGACACAGGCAGAGGGAGAAGCAGGCTCCATGCAGGGAGCCCAACGTGATATTCGATCCTGGGACTCCAGGATCGCGCCCTGGGCCAAACGCAGGTGCCAAACCACTGAGCCACCCTGGGATCCCCGTGTAAGTTCTTTATATATTTTGGATACTAATCCTTTATCAGATATATCATTAGCAAATATCTTTTCCCATTCCATAGGTTGCCTTTTAGTTTTTTTTATTTTTTTTCTCCTTCACTGTGAAGATTTTTATTTTGTTGATTCCCAAAAGTTTATTTCACTTTTGTCCTCTTGCCTCAGGAGACATTTCTAGTAAGAAGGCGCTGATGTCAAACACAGACTACTGTCTGTGTTCAACTCTAGGATTTTGATGGTTTCATGTCTCATATTTAGAACTTTAATCCATTTTTAATTCATTTGTGTATGGTGTAAGAAAGTGATCCACCTTCATTCTTTTGCATGTTACTGTCCAGTTTTCCCAGCAGTTGTTGAAGAGACTGGCAGTTGATAGTTTTTTTTTAATTATACTTTTATATGTTGCTTCTCTTTCTTCTCTTTGCATTGTTTCCAATTAAGTATCTTTTGTCATATTTATTTTTGTTCCTCTTTGCATAATGTGTCTTTGTTTTCTGGCTATGTTTAATATTTCTCTTAGTCACTGGCTTTGAACATTTTATTATATTATGACTAGTGGCAGTTTTCTTCATGTTTGTTGTGTTTGGGGTTGTTGAGTTTCTTGCATCAGGGGGTCTACAATTTAATGAGATATAGAAAACCTTCAATCATTATTACCTCAAATATCTTTTCAGCTTTATACTTCCTCTCTTTAAGAGACTTTGATTGTAAGTATCCTAGGCCACTTGAAGTTGTTCCACAGGTCATTAATTCATCCTCTTTTCACCTTTTAATATTCTCTTTTCTCTGTATGTTTCATTATGGGAAGTTTCTATTATAATGTCTTCAAATTTACTAATCTTTTCTTCCACAAATTCTGTCTGATATTTATCTCATTCACTATAGTAATTTTTATCTCAGACATGGTAGATTTTATCAGTTGAAATTTGAGGATATTTTTAAAATATTTTACATTTGTCTACTTTGTGATTACAGTTATCATTACTGTTCTAATGTTTTTTTCTACTAATCCTTATATATTTATTATTTCTGTGTCCATTTATTAATTGACTTTTCCCTCATGAGTCATGTTTTTCTGCTTCTTTCCATGCCTCATAATCTCTGATTGGATGCCAAGCAATATGAATTTTAACTTGTTGAATTTGATAATGTTTATATTTCTGTATATCCTCTTGAACTTTATTCTGGGATACAGTAAGGGTTCTTGGAAACAGTGTGATGCTTTTATGGTTTGTTGGGCTAGACCAGAGCAATATTTAGTCTGACCCTAATTATTCGCCATTCCTAGGATAAAACACTTATGATTAAACATTTCTAATGTTCCATAGTAATAAGGTTTGCAAGTCTCATTGCTGTGAAAAGGAATTATTCCTGGCCTTCTGTGAGCATTCTTGACTGCCCCCTGTAATCATTTAGGATGATTCTTTTCCCAGATTTGTGTAGTTTCCTTGTAGACATGTGCTGAATATTGGAGGTGGACTCTGTGAAGATCTTCTAGTTTTTCTTGTGGGTAGGTTTTTCTTCTTTGATCCTGACTGTGAGCTCTTGCCCTTTTGTTGTCCTTACCCTTTCATGAGGCTTTTTACCTCAACTCAGGATATACACCATACTCTACCAGAGTTCCTCCTCTGTGCTGCTACCTGGAAAATCTCAAAACAGAAATCTGGATGCAACCTTATGGCAACTTCTGGCACTCACAGAAGCTCCCAAAAGTCAGGGTGCCTAAGGCTGGAGCTTCTTTAGTTTCACACTCGATCCTACTCTGAAGATGGTTTCTCAGAACTGCAAAGACTGACTTTTGGAGATATCTAGAAAAAAAAATAAAGTCTACCTAATCTTTCATCTATCTGAACAGTAGTTATAAGCATCAATATATGAAATAAAATATTTATGAATATAAAAATCATATGAATTAAAGAGTTCTGAGCAGGTCTTAAATATGAAATATATACTAAACTCTTAAAAATAATAATGACAAATTTTTACACTTTTAAATTTTGAATTCAATTTGCCAGCATATAGTATAACACCCAGTGCTCATCTCATCAAATGCCTTCCACAGTGCCCGTCACCCAGGATAATGACAAATTTATACTTCATTGAAATTGTATTTCAGAACTAAAGAAGTAAAGTTAAATCGTAGTTTGAATTCTATCTATCAAGTTCTTCTCTATCACAATATACTGAGCCAGAGTTTAACGATGAAATTAGTAAATAAATTTGGGTATTTGTTTCTGCATCTGCAGATATCCAAAATTATTTACTAATTTCCTTATTTCCTAATTCAACTTTCATTCTTATTATTCTAAGAAAATTTCCTGTTTCTTGGAGTCAAGATTCATGATTTAATTGTGGTAACTTGTGCATTTTTAGGAATCTGTTTTTTTTTCAAGTTATCTGATTTGTTAGTATATAGTTGTTCATAGTAATCTATTATCACACTATGTATTTCTGTGCTTATCTGGTGTATTGTTTTCTCTTCTAGTTCTCATTTTGGTTTTTGAATCTTTTTTCTTTTTTTCCCCTTAGTTAATGTAGTTAAAGCATTGCCAATTTTGTTTTGTTTTGTTTGAAGAACTGGTCATTACTTCCAATGTTATATTATTGGGGTTTTTTGGTCTCTATTTTATTTATTTCTTCTGATTTTTCTTTGTGTTTTCCTTTCTCTACTAATTTTTTTCTTTTTCTAGGTCTTTGTGGTGCAATGTTTTATGTGACTTTTTTCTTTTTTTTTTTAAGATTTTATTCATTCATTCACAAGACACACACACACACACACACACACACACACACACACACACAGAGGCAGAGACATAGGCAGAGGAAGAGAAGCAGCCTCCCTGCAGGGAGCCGGATGTGGGACTTGATCCTTGGACTCTGGGATCATGCCCTGAGTGGAAAGCAGACCTCAAACACTGAACCACTCAGGCGTCCCTGAACTTTTTTCTTAATACAAACACTTATAGCATAAATTTCATTCTAATATCTGCTTTTGCTGCATCCCATGGGTTTTGAAATATTGTGGGGGTTTTTTCTTTTGTTTTGAGATATATTTTGATTTGCTATTTGATTTGTTTGGCCCATTGCTTGTACAGTATATAGTATGTTGTTTAATATTTACATATTACTTAATATTTGCACTGTATATTTTCCAGCTTTGTTTTATTGTTGATCTTTAGTTTTGTACCATGGTGGTTGGAGAATATACTTGGTACAATTTCAGCCTTCTTAAATTTGTAGTATTTATGTCTCTTTTTATGTGATTTAACCAGGAGATTCTTCTGTGTGTACTTGAGAAAATGTGTATTCTATTTTTCTTGGATGGAATGTTTTATATTTATCTTTTAGAACCATGTTTCTGGAGGTGTCTGACAGGCTCAGTTGGAAGAGCATGTGACTCTTGATCTTGAGGTCATGAGTTTGAGCCCCACTTTGGGTATAGAGATTACTAAAAAATAAATTTTAAAAAATTATATAAAAAGGAACCATGTATTCTGAAGTATGCTTCAAGTAAAAGATGTTCTTGTTGAAAAAATAATAACTTTAACTGAGGCTTGTTTATAATAAAGCATATCTGAGGGGAGGTAGGTAAGGGGATGAGTGAAATAGGTGAAGGGAATTAAGACTACACTTAACATGATGAGCACTGAGTAATGTATAGAATTGCTGAATCACTATATTGTACACCTGAAACTGAAATAATACTATATGGTAATATACTGGAATTAACAAAAATCTCTGTGAAAAGATAAAGACATAGGTATAAATGACTAGAAATGAGAAATGACTTTAGGAAAATTTTCTCATGGGGATCTTTGTATCACACACAGGAGCAGTGATTTAAATTTTGGAGCTTTGGTTTAACCTTTTACCTAAATTGTAGTATCAAAATTCATTTGATACATTTAATAGGAAAATAATTATAGACACTAGGTATAAAGTAAGTGTGTGTGTATTTTCTACATGACTAACAATCACTGTGCCCCAGATTATTTTTCACCAGTTCCTCATATTGCAATGTAATATGCACCTATTTTCAATATAATGTTGTATGAGTTTTGATAAATTTATGTATCTTTGTAAGATTAGCACAGTCAAAAAGTAGAAATTTCCATCTTTCAAAAGCTCCCCTGGACACATTGGCAAGTAACTCGCACTCTTGGATCCAGTCAAATGTTGACTTATTTCTGTATGTATAAATTAATTTTGACTGTTTTAAATTTTTACCTATATGGAATACTACTATTTTTACATGAAAAGTACAGACTTCCTGCTTTTTATTAATATAATATATGTTCATTTTGAGTAAACTCAAATAGTATAAAGCAAGAAAAAATAATATTTCAAATGTCATTGCAAACCATACCACCAGTTTTATCCATGTTATATAAGGACATGATAATGATTTATTTCCTGATAAATCTAGATAATTGTTTTAATGTTTACTTTCTTCCCTGAATTAGTGCATGGTTACAGTGTTTGACTATTTCTATCCAACTTGAAGAAAACTTTTGTCTTAGGTACTGAATCAGAGTGTCTTTCCTAGAAATTTTTAGAAGTTGCTCCATATCTTCTGGCATTGATTGTTGCTTGGGTTATATCTGAGATTGATCTAGATTTAATTTTATTCTCTTAGATAATTTACCTTTTGTAAATAGTTTACCTTTTGTACCTGGATGTCACAAATCTTCCTTTAACTTATTTGTTTTTTTTTTATTGAGGTGTAATTGACATGCAATATTATATTAGTTTCAGGTATACAATTTAATGATTCAATATTTGCATATGCTTATGAATTGATTATCACAATAAGTCTAGTTTCCCCATATAAAGTTACATAATATGTAGTACAATATTATTGACTGGTTGATATAGTCACCAACCTGTACTATATCTCCACCATTTATTAGTTTCATGACTGGAAGTTTGTACTTTTTTATTATCTTCTAACATTTCACTTACCTTCAACCTCCCTTCCCTCTGGCATCCACCAGTATGCATCTATGAGTTGGTTTGTTTTGTTTTTTGAAATTCCACATGTAAGTGAATTCATATTGTATATATCTTTCTCTGTGACTTATTTGACTTAACATAATACATTCAAGATCCATCCATGGTTTTGCAGAAGGCAACGTTCCCTTCTTTTTATGGCTGAGTAGTATTCCACTGAGTGAGTATATGTACCACATTTTCTTCTTCTTCTTCTTCTTCTTCTTTTTTTTTTTTTTTGTTGTTGTTGTAGTACCACATCTTCTTTATCCTTTTGTAGGAGTGCTGACGACACTGACTCCATCTTCTCCATCTTTAGCCCGCTATGTTTTAGGCCCATTGAAAGTTAATAAATGCCCTGACCAGAACACGAGAAGATTTGTTCTGATCCTCCCTAAACTGGCACACAGAAGGCACAACTTAATAACTAGTAGAGATGACTGACACACAGAAGATGCCCCTTTAGATACTAGTAGAGATGACTGGAATTCACATTAAGTAACTAGTAGAGATCCTCTGTCACAAAGATGGTGCCACTTTAGATAATTATCCTTTGGCTTCACCACAATGCCCCTTGCCTCTTTAAAAGCTGTGGATTCAGGTCCAGACTGGATGGAGAATAGCACCTAGATCATCCATCCATCCACTCCCTTTGTCAGTAAGTTACCCTGAATAAAACTCTATGTAAGTGGTATGGATAGCTTTGTTTTTCAATCTCAAAGTGCCTTCTCAGTTCAGAGGTTACTTTGCTGACCCTCCTCCGTCTTCTAACACCATTCATCCACTGATAGACAATTTTGTTCTTTCCATATCTTGGCTACTATAAATAAAGCAACAAGAAACATAGGGGTAAGTATATCTGTTCAAATTACTGCTTTCACTTCTAGAGATAAATACCCAGAAGTAGAATTATTAGATCATATGGTAGTTCTACTTTAAGTTTTCTGGGGGAACTCCATACTGCTTTCCATAGTGGCTGTACCAGTTTACATTCCCACCAAAAGTGCATGAAGGTTCCCTTTTCTCCACACCCTCACCAATACATATTATATCTTGTCTTTCTGATAGTAACCATTCTGACATACATGACATGATATAGTATGATTTTGATTTCCATTTCCCCAATGATCAGTGATGTGGAGAATTATTTCATGTACCTATTAGCCATCTGTATGTCTTCTTTGAAAAAGTGTCTATTTAGATCCACTGCCCGTTTTTTAATTAGTTTAGTTTTTTTATTATTGAATGTGGGAGAGTTCATTATACATTTTGGGTATTAGTCATTTATTGAATTTATGATTTGTAATTATCTGACCCCATTCAGTAGGTTGCATTTTTGTTTTGTTGTTTTCTTTGCTTGTGCAGAAGCTTTTTAGTTTGATTGAGTCCCATGTGTTTATTTTTGCTTTTCTTGCCCCACATTTAGAATCAAATTTAAGGGCTTCTGGGTGGCTCAGTCAGTTTAGCATCTATCTTCAGCTCAGGTCATGATTTCAAGGTCCTGGAATTAAGCCCCACATTGAGCTTCCTGTTCAGTGGGGAGTCTGCATCTCCTTCTCCCTCTGCCCTCCCCATCCCACTTGCGTTCTCCTGCTCTCTCTCTCAAATAAATATATAAAATCTAAAAAAAAAAAGAATCAAATCCAAAAATTATTGCCAAAACTGATATGAAGGAGCTTATAGCCTATGTTTTCTTCTAGCAGTTTTATAGTTTCTGGTCTTATATTCAAGTCTTTAATCCATTTGGGTTAATTTTTGTGTACTGTATAAGATGTTAGTCCAACTTCATTCTTTTGCATATGGCTGTCCAGTTTTCCAACACTATTTGTTGAAGAGGCTGTCCTCTCCCTGTTGTATATTCTTGCCTCCTTTGTTGTAAATTAGTTGGTCGTATATGCATGGGTTGATTTCTGAGCTCTTTTTTGTTCCATTGATCTATGTGGCTGTTTTTATACCAATATCGTGCTATTTTGATTACTATAGCTTTGTAATATAGTTTGAAATTCCAGAAGCATGATATTCCCCCTCTCTTTTTTTTCCCCTCTTATTTTTTGTTTTTGATGTCACATTTTACATCTCTTTATTTTTTATGTTCATTAATAAATTGTTGTAGTTATAGTTGTTTTTACTACTTCTGTCTTTTAACCTTTATGTTAGCTTATAAGTGATCATTAGTCCACTATCCTAACTATATATTTACTTTTACCAGTAAGATTTTTACTTTCATATGTTTTTATGTTGCCAGTTAGTGCCGTCTCTTTTCAAGAAAGTCCCTTCAACATTTATCTTAAGGGTGATTTAGTGGTGGTGAACTTTAATTTTTACTTCTCTGGAAAACTCTATCTCTCCTTCAATTCTGAATGAAACCTTGCTGGGTAGAGTATTCTTAGTTGGAAGTTTGTTGCTTTCAACGCTTTGAATATATAATGTGATTGTCTTCTAAATAGCAAATTTCTGCTTAAAAATCTGCTTATATTTTTATGGTGGTTTCCTTGTATATAATAAGTTGTTTTTCTCTTGCTGCTTTTAAGACTCTCTCTTTATGTTCAACTTTTGACCTTTTAATTATAATGTATCTTAATGTATATCTCTTTGGGTTCATCTTTTTGGAACTCTCTGGACTTCCTGGATCAGGATGTCTTTTTCCTTCTTCCCCAGGTTAAGCAAGTTTTCAACCATTATTAATTCAAATAAATTTTCTGTTTCTTTATCTCCCTCTTCTCCTTTTGGAAACCCTATAATCCAAATGTTGTTCCACTTGACATTGTCCTAGAGATCCCTTAAACTATTTTTAAAATCTTTTTAAAATTATTTTTTAAAAAATTCGTTTTACTTTTTGTTGTTCTATTTGAGTGAATTCCACTAACCTATCTTCCAGGTCATTGATCCTTTCCTTTGCTTCATCTAGTTTCCTGTTGAACCCTTCTAACGTATTTTTTATTTCAGTTATTGTTTTCTTCAGCTTTGTGACTTGATACTTACCTATATTTTTTATCTGTTTGTTGAAGCTCTCCCTGGGTTCATCTATTCTTCTCCTGAGATGAGTGAGTATTTTTATGACCATTACTTTGAACTCTTTATCAGGTCAATTATTTATCTCCATTTCACTAAGGTTTTTTCCCTGGAGTTTCATCTTGTTCTTTCATTTGGAACATATTTTACTTGGCTTTCTCTGTTTATTTTTATGCATTAGGTGAAACAGCTATCTCTCCCAGTCTTTAAGGAATGGTCACAGGAAGACAGAGGGATGTTTCAGTCTGCTGTCTGTGCAGTGCCTTGGGGATTATAGCCTGCCAAGAACTGTGTCTCAAATTGTTTCAGTCCCATGGGGCCCAGAAATACAAGTTTCTCTGGCCATCAGAACTGGGCATTCAATGGGTATCCATTCTGTGGACTAAATGGACCCACCAGCCTTGGTGGGACCACAGGAGAATGCCAGGCCAGGGTTTGCCTGCCAGCTGGATTTAACAGGGAAGGGCCATGGGGGAACACATGGCCTGGGTTCTCCCACCTGCCAGACTTAGCAGGGTGGGGCCCCAGGAAGCCCTAGGTTGGGGCATGCAGTGCTATGAAGGTAGAGGGAGCCTGTAAGAAATGGTGCCTACCAGTGCCTCCATCCCTGGAGAGAGTTCCAACAGACTCCTACTCCTCCAGAAGATGTTTTAAGGTTAGCCAGTAATCTCCTTCACATGTGGTTGAGGTACTTTGCAACTTGCTACTTTTGTGCTAGGTCCTAGGATAAGTAGGTCTGTGCTCAAGCCCCTTAAGAATGCAGTATCAGTTTTTCATAGCTCTTGGTGTCCCCTGGATATAAGTTCCATGGGTTTTCAGACCCAGACATTTTGAGGGCTCATCTTTCTGTGTATTTCCCATGATTTGAAGTACCTGATATGGTGCTTGAACCCTTCACTCCTCAGGAATATGCTCTACATTTGTGAGATCCCTCCCATTTATAGGTGTGGCACTGGTGGGTAGAGTTTTTGGCAAGACCATGTCTCTGCCTCTCCTACCCATCTTGATGTGGCCTTTTTATTTTTTGTTGTGGAGGAGCTGCTCATCTACTTTATAGGTCTTTTTCAGAGAGAATTGCCCTGAATGTAGCTGTAAATTTGATGTATCCATAGAAGGAAGTGACTCCAGGGTCTTCCTCTGCTGCCATCTTGAATTGCTTCCACCTTTTTTATCTTTATAGTTCAATAGTTAGCCATAATTTACATACTTGTTTTTATCAGGATTCTGGGGAGATATTGTATATTCTTAATCTGTCTAGTCATTTCTTCTTCCTATATTTCAGATCCATTTTCCTTATAATCATTATTTGAAAGATATTATCTTTATGTTGAATCATTTTTTGCCTGCTTTAATTTTCACCTCCTCATTGGTCATTTCTTTATTCTTGACTTTCTTTTTCCTACCCATTATGGTTCTGTTAAATCTTTTCTTATTTATCCACATCTATTCTACTCATCACTTTTTTTTTAACTTAGGCAATATATTTGTAATGAAACTGTTTATTTCTGTATTTGTTTCCTTAAGCCCTGGATGTTTCCATATGTGTCCATATGTTTTCGTCTAATTTGGAGTTTTTAATTATACAATTTTGAGCTCTTTTTATATTATGTCATTTTTTTGGTGTTTCTCCACTTTATGTATTGCTGCTTTTATTTCTTAGATGATACTTTTTCCTGTGCAGAGTTCATTGTCTCTCTTCTGCATTTGTTGTTTTTCTTTCATTCTTGGTTCATTCTTTCATTCACGTGTGTTTATAGTATGTTTGCAAAAGTTAATTTTCATTTATCTCTCTGATACAGGCATATTTATGCAAACATTTTATTTGTTCTAATGAAATGTGGGAGATGTTCCTTTGATACTTACATTATTTGGGACCAATCTGCCTTTCCTTACTCCACTCACCACTTTTTTCTGTTCCTTTTCTTGAGACCTGGAATTTCTGGAGTCTATAAAGAGAGCTGGGATGAGGCTGGGTTTATCTGAGACTTTGATCTTTCTTCTAAGACTCAATTACTTTTCTGTTAGCAGAACCCACTCTGTGCAGACAGGAGAATAATCTTAGTTGGAAGGGAGCTTAGTCCTCAATTCTCTAGCTTTTACCAACAGGACATTTCCCCTAAGTAGACCACCTTTATCCACTACTTTTGGAAATGAGCTGGAAGGATTTTTGCTTGGTGTTTGGGCCACAGAAGTAGACATGCATGTAGACAAGTCACTCTTTCCTTTTGGGAACCAAGGTACTTATAAGAAGCATGAGCACTGGTCTGCTCTTAGATCCTGTTAACTTTTACAAGGGTGAGACTTCACAGGAGGAAGTCTTCAGATTTCCAACTCTGGTTGTTATTGCATGGGCTAGTGAATCTAAATCAATATCCTAGAATTAGGAAGCCTGCTCACTACCTTGCAACTCTTGCTACATCCTCCTATGCCATTTTATCACTAGCGGGGATAACTTTTTGTTTCCATAGACTGATTCTTTTGCCTTATTTTTTGACACATTCAGAATCTGATTAAGAAATAGAAAGGTGTAGGATACCCGGGTGGCTCAGCGGTTGAGTATCTGCCTTTGGCTCAGGGCGTGATCTCGGTCCAGGGATCGAGTTCCACATCAGGCCCCCTGTGAGGAGCCTGCTTTTCCCTCTGGCTGTGTCTCTGCCTCTCTCTCTGTGTCACTCATGAATAAATAAATAAAATCTTTTAAAAAAAGAAAAAGAAAAGTATTAATCATTGGTCCCTTTATAACCTTCCTCATCTCTTTCTCTGATAGTACAATGTCCTGGAGAATAGGAAGCCCTAGATACCCCTCTTATCTCTGCTATAGTTCACAAAGTGGTATGTCAGAGCTTCTAAGCATGAAATCTTGCCCCTTGACCTTTCTCATTATTAACCATTTTTCCTCCAAATTCAGAAAATTGGAAGATATTAATGAGTATGTTTTTCACTTATTTTTTTCAGTCTGTTTTGGCAAGGATGGGAGCAGTGGAAGGAACTGAGCGCAATGCAAACCCAGAACCTTCTGTTCCTTGTTTTGGTGACTATATTTTATGATTTAAGGCATAAAGTTGTAACTCCCCTTTTTGACTGCTACTGGTATATTTTTATTGGATCTTATTACATTCTGTGCATTTTATAGACTAGTGGATTCAAAGAATTCTAAAAATTCTTGCAACATTTCCCAGATGTTACAAAAGACACAGAAGTTTTAAGTACACAGTTATTCATAAAAGTAGTCTGGATATAATTTCCTAAGTCTTGTGAATCTTATCATATCATGAACTTCAGTAAAAGAATTGTGCTACAGAAATAGAGGTAGCATTTTGTGTTCTAAATCATCCAAGGAAGACAATCTTGGTTTTTCCTTATTTTACTTCCCTAATTGTTTCAGGGAAGTATAGGAGCTAATCTCAAAAAGACCTCTCCTAACTGTACCTTAGTATTTTTAGATGTTGAAATAAGCTGATGATCAAAGATTATGTTGAATAATTGCAAGTAGTAGCTAGAGAATAAGTAATACTCTAATTAGACTCTCATGGAAGGCTTAATCTGTGCCAGACTCACCTAGGCATCCTCTTCCCCAAAAGGTAAGTATTTGATGTTAATTATGATTTATTTCTACCTAACTGTAGGGGTTCTAATAACAATAGAGCAATGTTAAGCAAATAAGACACAGGAAGGGTAGCATAACAAATAAATGAAGGTCCCTATCACCTTTGCTTAACCTCCTGAATTTGTAGCTATGTTTTTGGGTACCAGTTTTCTCATTGATGTTGGGAAATATAAAGTGTCCCTGAGCTTCTAAGAGAGCTGTGCTTCCTGTTAATTTTCTAAGGTAATTTAGAACAAGAAGCATGTGAAGGCACTACAATGTTCTAAAAATTTCAGCATATAATATAGAATATTTAACAGGAAACAAATCACCAACAATTCAATGGTATATTTCCAGAATATGAGAGGATAAATAAAGTGATGACAATATGGGTAATTTGATCACCATGATCACTAAGCAAGCTAGTTAACAATCAAGCCATCACAAAAGACTGCAAAGGGGAAAAAATGCTTTTTGTGTTCAACTTTTGCTATCTGAAGTGTGAATGTGTCCCGTTGGGTGAATAAATGGTTGAATATTAATCATCCTTGCCTGCCTGGCAAAGCTTCCTGGCTTTCTTGGCTGTGACTGGTACACTAGTTAGCTTGTTTTCTAGACTGGCAGCTGCCCATCCCCTGGAGAAGCACTCATGCATCTCTTTCCCTGCCTAAGGGAAAGCTTTACTTTTCTAAGTTTCATCTCTTACACTTAAATCAGTGTAAGCAAAGCATGCTCAGTGGTGCCTTGTGTTTCCATCTCATTCATCAGGCTTCAGCCTGACATGTTGGGCTGCCTTAGTACAGTTTATTATTACCATTCTTGGCCTGTGTTGCCCTAAGCAAAGTCTAGCCAAAAGCTTAATAACACTTCCAGCTATCTTCTCTGTATCTTATTGTTTATTTTTACATATTGGTTATGTTTATCACTCAGAAATGTTTTATTCCATGACTGATAACAGAAATTAATATAGATTTTTATGATCATTTTTATATATGATAATATAAAGGTTACAAACAAAATCTTTCTTGCATTGTGTTCTGAGAAGCAAAATATATTTTTAGAAAATAAGGATATTCATTTGAGTTCTCTAAAAGATAAGAAAATTCTTGTTTTCCCAATTGTATTTTAGGAACTAAGGAAAAAATAAGAGTGTTTCTTGATTTGATAATGTTCTAAATGAAGTAGGATTTAAAAGATTTATCTGAATCATCACCTTTATCATCTGGTCTTATTTTAGCTTCTGTTTTGCACTGCAGATTTTTTTTTTGTAAGGAAATAAGTTGAAATGAATTAAGTCAATGTAAAAAAACTATATTTCATTTAATACCAAAAGACATCCTTTAGAATTTTCTAAATTTAAGCAGTATTACTGAAATTAAATTTATTTTACCAAAATGAGATAACTGCTTGGGAGTACTTTCAAAATCTAGATACCTAATAGCAACAATTAAAAATTGTAAACTTAAAAGAGTAATGATTTATTTTTTGTCAGAAATAGTCAAGATAATAAATTCAAGCTTTACTTTTATGCCCCAGTCAAGAAGAACAGCAAAAGTAAGATTATAAAGGATATATCCAAAGTGAAAACAGTACTCCTGTAACCACAGAAGTATATGACTTTTTCAATTAGTATCCAAGAAAAGGGAAAAATTTATGAAATGTTTAAGAATAGTGTGGTAGAGAAAAAGGAATTCTCATGCACTGTTGGCGGATGTATAAATTAGTTTAGCAACTATGGAAAACAGTATGAAGGTTTCCCAAGAACTTGAAAATGGGACTACCTTACGATTCAACAATCCCAGTTCTGGGTGTATATCCCAGAAGGAAATGAAATTTGATGAGATATCTTCATTCCCATGTTCACTGTAGCATTATTCATAATAACCAAGACATGGAAACAACCTAAATGTCTGTTGGAGGATGAATGGATAAAAAAAAATGTGATATGTATATATACATATGTGTGTGTGTATATATATATGTGTGTATATATATATAGGTATAATATGCATGCATTTATGATAGAGTATTTCTTAGCTACAAAAATTTAGGAAATCCTGCTATTTGTGATAACATGGATAACATAGTCAGTTGCTAAGTAAAATAAGTCAGACACAGAAAGATAAAAACTACCTTCCACTTATATGTGGAATCTTAAAAGCCAAGGTTATAGAAATAGAGAGTAGGTTGGTGATTGCCAGGGTCTGGCGTATGGGGGAAATAGGGAGATGTTGATAAAATGATGCAAATGTTCATTTTTATGTTATAAGATGAATAAGCGCTTGGGATTCAAGTAACTATAGTTAATAATACTGTGTTGTATACTTGAAAGTTGCTAAGAGAGTAGACCTTAAATGTTCTCACCACACACACGCAGGATAACTCTGTGAAGTGATGAATGCGTTAACTAACTTTATTGTGGTAATCATTTTGCAATATATATATGTATCAAATTATCACATTGTATATGTTAAACCTACACAAGATTATATGTCAATTATATCTTGATAAAGCTGAAGTTAAAAAAAGTCGATATTTTGAAAAATGAACCCAGAGAAAATCAAACTGATATTAAAGAATGGCTACAGTGGTCCAAGGGAAAAAAAATAAGAATAATGTGAATATTTTTCTCATTGTTATCGACATCATGTTTCCCATCAACAGAAAATACTTATGTAATACTTATTGTTTTTTTATTTTTTAAGATTTTATTTATTTATTCATGATAGAGAAAGAGAGAGAGAGAGAGAGAGGCAGAAGCAGGCTCTATACCAGGATCCTGACGCAGGACTCAATCCAGGGACTCCAAGATCACACCACGGGCTAAAGGCAGGTGCTAAACCACTGAGCCACCCAGGAATCCCCAATACCTATTGTTTTAATGAAATTAAAACATTATCTCTAGGGGTGCCTGGGTGGCTTAGTAAATTAATCCTCTAATTCTTGATTTTGGCTTAGGTCATGATCTCAGAGTTGTGGGATTGAGCCCCACTCAGGGCAGAATCTGTCCCTCTCCCTCTGTTCCCACCCCTCCTACTCCCTCTCTCAAATAAATAAATGAATAAAAATTTTTAAAAAACCTCATTAACTCCGTATTTAATCCCCTATGAATATAGATGTATGTAGGCACATGCATGCATGCGAACACATATATTTGGTTGCAGAAAAAATAAATTATATGTGGAAGATGTTATTCAGTTAAATTCAAGCCAAAGAATTTAGTTAGATAACCTTGAATGGTTTTCTAAAATTTCTTCATTACAATGAAATCTGGGTTTCACTTCATGTACTCTCTACTTCATTAATTTACCCAACTGAGTTGAAAAGTTTTTCCTGATTTTTATGTCTTTGAGGATGTACTATGACTCTGTTGATTCTGGAGCAGGCTAATCATAGAATTAACAGCAAATGTAAATGCTGACATTTTCAGATCCAAAGTCTGTAGTTTCCAGCCTACTGTGGTCTATGGAATTAGAGCTTCTTCGTTTTCCAGAGTGTTAGGTCAAATTATTTTTCAAAGGACATAAACTCTGATTAATACAAATACCTTTTCGGGATCCCTGGGTGGCGCAGCGGTTTGGCGCCTGCCTTTGGCCCAGGGCACGATCCTGGAGACCCGGGATCAAGTCCCACGTCGGGCTCCCGGTGCATGGAGTCTGCTTCTCCCTCTGCCTGTGTCTCTGCCTCTCTCTCTCTCTCTTTCTCTCTGTGTGACTATCATAAATAAATTTTAAAAAAATTAAAAAAAATACAAATACCTTTTCTTCTGATATCTAACAACTGGATATCTTTATTTTAACGAATAATAGGGTACTGTATCAGTTTCCTATTGATACTATAACAAATTACCACAAACTCAGTAGTCTAAAACAATGCAAAAAAATTTTTATGGTTCTGAGAGTCAGAAGTTCAAAATGGGTTCACTGGCTAAAACTAATGTGTTCATAGGGCAGTGTTTCTTCTGAAGGTTCTACTAATTTTATAGCAGACAAATCTGGGCAGATACAATATTGATCATAAGTAATGAGATGTATTGTCATTTATTTATTTATTTTTTCGAATATGATGTTCTGAGAAAGTAATTACTTTATTTTTGTGGTATTCTTGCCAAAAAAGAGTGTCCTTAATATAATCATGAGAAAACATAAGAGAAACCAAAATTAAGGGATATTTTTAAGGGAGAAAATAACTGATTAATGTTTTTCAATCATGTTAAGGTCATGAAAGACCAAGACTAAGGAGCTGTGACAAGTTCAAGGACATTAAGAAGGCATGACAACTAGAAGCAACGTAGGATCCTGGTCCAGACAAAAAAACAATAGAGAGAAAACAAAAGAGATGCAAATAATGTCTGTAGTTTGATGGTATTCTATCAATATTAATTATTCACACAATTATTCAAAAATATATTAAATGTTAACATTAAGGCAGACTGTGAGAACTCTGTACTATTTTTGCAACTTTTCCATAAGCCAAAATTATTTCAAAATTTAGAAAAGTTTTTTTAAATACCTTCTTGAACGCTATCAAAATACCAAAGAAGCCTGCAGTTAACCCACTGCCCCTGATCTCATTATCCATGATTATTAAATGGATGAGGTTGTTGTCTTTTCTGATGATTTTCCTGTCAAAATATTCTACATACTGCCACCCTGTGACTTGGTATAAGGTCAACATGTTGGGAGCTATTGCATTTCTCCGCTATACTTGCCCCACCATTAAATTAACTCATACAGTCCAAAACTGGGTTCCCTGCTGGGTGGAGAGTCTGCTTCTCCCTCTCCCTCTGCTCCTCCCCCCTGCTTGTGCTTTCTCTCATTCTCTCTCCCAAATCATTCTCTCTCCCAAATAAATAAATAAAATATTTAGAGGTACCTGGGTGGTTCAGTGGTTGAGCATCTGCCTTTGGCTCAGGCCATGATCCCAGGGTCCTTAATATAAGTGTATATAATATAATATAATATAATATAATATAATATAATATAATAAAGATGGAGTCCCACATTGGGCTCCCTTCAGGGAGCCTGCTTCTCCCTCTGCCCATGTCTCTACCTCCCTCTCTGAGTCTCTCATGAGTAAATAAATTAAAAATCTTAAAAAAAATAAAATCTTTCAATAAAAAACTCATTAGAATATAACTTTTTTTTTAGAATATAACTTTTAATCCACCTTTAAGCTGACAATATTAGGTCTGTAAAGGAGAATGTAAGTTAAGTTTTTAAAGGAGAATGTAAGTTAATTCTCACAGCAGTCTTAAAAAAAATTTGAGTTTTTCTTGGTCTTTAGTTCTTTCCCACAGAATGAAGTTAGTAATTCTCTCAGTTAATTACCAAAGTTCTGTGAAGAGCAAATAGTCATCTGCAGGGAACGTGAGGTAAGAGTATTAACCCTGAATAGTGATGAATAACCACACACCTCTGATTGAGTGCCTTGAAATTTGATGTCACATTTTAAAATTTTTGTAAAGCTTTTCTTTATTTATCTGACACAGAGAGAGAGAGAGAGAGAGAGCACAAACAGGGGAAGCGGTAGGCAGAGGAAGAAGCAGACTTCCCGCTGAGAAGGGAGCCCTGTGTGGCTCCATCCCAGGACCCTGCGATCATGATCTGAGCCAAAAGAAGGCAGACATGTAACCGACTGAGCCACCTAGGTACCCCCAAATTTATTGTCACTTGAGGGAAATCTGTGGTGCTTCTATGTCTCTTAACACTCCTAAAAATGAGAAGGTGGTTTGGGGAGATAGATTTATATTCAGAAGCTTTTAAATATGTCCTCAAGAAGCAGGGCAGGGCTGGGGCACAGTACTCTACAAGGAGCCCTGAGGAGATTGTTTGAGCAATAGCTTAGGTGTCATATCTTCTTTTAATTTCCTCATCATCTTTCCCCTCTTATGGTGCTACTTTACTTTGCAATGTGTTCCAGTAATTTGAATCCCTCTTTAATAGATTGCAAACCCTTTTTGGAAGAGAATTTTCTTTATTCACTTTTATAACTTATTTAATGAATAGCACACTGCTCTGCATATAGTAAGTGTTTAGTAAATATTGGTTGAACTCAAATAAGGAAATATAGCTCTTAAATTTTAACATTTCCCTTAAAAAGTCATTTTTTAAAAATCTGAAAGAGGTGTGTGTGTGTGTGTGTGTGTGTGTGTGTGTGTGTGTGTGTATCTGAAGAAGATCAAGCCAGGAAGAGAAAACACTATATACAGAGGCTGTGTGAGGAGACTATGACATTTGTTATTCTAGGCAGTATCATTTAGGGCAGTGGTTCTCTCAACCAGGGCTGATTTTGCTCACCCAAGGAGCCACTTGGCAACGTCTGGGGACATTTCTAATTGTCATGAGTTGTGGATTATGGATTGCTGCTGCTGGCATATAGTAGGTAGAGACCAGGGATGCTGCTAAATGCTCTGGAATGTACAAGACAAATAATTATCTGGCTCAAAATAACAACAGTGCCAAGGCTGAGAAATTGGTATAGACAACACCAAGGTGGGGTCAGTATAAAAAAATCGAGATTTTATTAGGACGTCGCCCTTTTCCAAATAAATGTAAAATTATGTTATTATGTGCTTGCTTTTTTAAGTATGTATTTTTCTCACTTGCACTCCTAACCACAAAATAGTATTATTGTGAAAATGAAAATCTTTGCCTTTAGAGTAGAAGCAGGACTTAGAATAGCTTTCTTCTAAGGACTTTATTATTCTGGCATTCTGAAATTTTTTTCCTCTCTGTGATCTTACCAGAAAGATAGCTAAGCAGACTTCTATTATAGCCTTATACCTAGGTAGGATGAACAGTTCCTGCCTTTTAGGAAGGCAAATTTAATTCTACATCTTTTCCTCCTTTACTTTTTTTTGTTGGGGTTGAGGGAGGGAGATAGTGTATGTACTTCAAGATTGTGGGATAAAACTCAATGTGATAAAAGTAAAGTTTGAAAAGAGTGACTGCCAAAACTCAGTGACAAAGATGAAAATATGAATAATGTCCACTTCAGCAGTGTGGCCACATTTAACTTGAGTTAGGGATTTCAGTTAATCTGTGTGATATATTATTTTAATTTATAGAGCATTCACTGAAATGGGTTTTAAAAGTAACTACAGCAATTGAAATCATGATATGAGATATTTGGTGATCATCTGAGCCTGAAGGTCATGACTGAATAAGGCTGAGGAATCCTGGCTTGGAACCTGGAATCCCTGAGTTAGTCTAGTAATTTTCTTGGTTTGCCTTAGACTCTGGATCTAGGATAATCCAGGACAGAGTCAAATTTCTTGAGCTGTGTGCTAATGCAAATTTTGAGATGAGATACTCCTCAGGCAGTCAACCAACCAATAATCAGCTCAGGGTCATCCTTGTACCATGGATGGAACAAATTGTCAGTATTTAAGGCATAAAACTCATTCTGATGAAATGCTCAGGCCACTTGACATGACTCTTTTACAATAGTCTACTGTGCTTGTTGACATATCGCATCCTCCATCCTCCGAGTTCTGATTCGAACCTGTAATAATGTGTTTACAGTAGTCTCTTCAATGATATGAACAATTTGCCTATGAGCTGAAATATGCAGTATGATAACCATTATTATACATCTCCCCATCCTGCAAGCCCAATTCATAGTTACTAATGCAAACACCTCCTCACCTACTTTTTGTTTTCAGGTCCTGAATTTTTGTCTATTTTTTCTGTGGTGAACAAGATGTTTCATAGCTCAGCAAAGTCTTAGAACTTTTTTTTTTTAATAAACAGGCTATAAAAGGCAGCTGCATCTAGCTATAAGATATCAAGCAAGTGGCCCAGGACTTGTTATTTTTCTTCCCAGTTTCTGTAGCTAAGGCAAGGGCTTTTTCTTGGCCTCTACTCAGTGATATGCAAAAACCTGAAGCTTTTAAAGAGGGAGAGGAAACAGAGAAGGTAAGCTTTTGTTTCACAAAGAAATCCCAGCAAGTTACCTAGGGATACATTATTAATCAGCTCCACTTGTTGACAGTGCAGGGATCACTTTGTTGATGTTCATCATGTTTGTTGGTAAAAAAAAAAAAAAAAAGAGGAGGGAGGAGATTGAATAACATCAGTACTCTTACAATCGTTCTCTGTTTCTGCTTTATATTTGGAAATTTAGTACAGTGCATGGCTGTTTCTGCAATTGTGGTGTAATAAACATCTGTGAAGGATGGTTTAACATGTTTGTCTCTGCAGAGCCCCATAGCAAATAACATGTACGTCATCACGCTCAAATAACTCTTAGAGATGGCCTATAACTACTGAGCACATATCAGGGAATGAGGTATAATTTATATCCTGATATAGAAAGAAAAAAAGTGAAAGAAATCTGACCGACTAAAAGTTTCTCATTGACTTTTGAGAGCTCGAATAGTTCTTCTTTCCTGGTTTCATCAGGAAAGTCTATGTTTAGCATGTACTTTGGGTCTATAAACACTCTATTCTGCCAATGATACAAAAAAATCCACACTGTGCCATCTAATTTCCCATATCTTGTCCCTTGTAGAATTTCTAAAACATGGATACAGATGCCTTGAGTACAGATGTACTCTTTATTAGCAAGTGGCTTCGTTCTTTTAAGTTGCCTCCATGAAGATTCTATGATCTGGGACTGAACTGGCTACATAATTGGCCAAGTGCAGTGGCAAATGACAATGAGAAGCCTCTTGTTTAAAAATTATGAAGAGGGGCATCTGGGTGGCTCAGTTGGTTACCACTGCACTCTTGATTTCCACTCAGGTTATGATCTTGGCATCTTCGGATTGAGTGCCATATCAGGCCCTATGTCAGCTGGAAGTCTGCTTGAGATTCCCTCTCTTTCTCTCCCTCTGCCCTCCCCCCTCACACCAAATAATAAATAAGTAAATCTTTAAAAATAAATAAAAATAAAAATTATGAAAAATTTTGAGATGGAAACAGCAGGGCATTAAAACAAGCCTGGGATGGATGGAATCCTCTGTGAGGACTCAAATTGCACAACCACAAAGCCCAAAACTGGCATACCTAATAAGACCCATGCCCATGAAGGTTATTTGGAGATGATACCCATTAGATAGACATTCTACACAAGGAAAGCCCTGTGCATATCAGTTTTTTATTATAAAGTCCTTCACATTACTGTATAATGCTTCTAATGGTATTGAAAAGCCCAACCTATGCCATTTTTTATAATTTTGGTCTAGTGGAAGTCCATTGAAGTACACATATTTAGAGTGCAAAACTTGGCAATTCTCAACATATGCATCCTCGGTAATAAATGTTTCTATCATCCTCAAAAGCTTCTTTGTGCCTTTTTGTAATCCATCCTTTCTTCTCTTCACCCTGCCGGATGGCAACCACTGATATGCTTTCTGTCTCTGTAGATTAGTTTGAATTTTCTGCAAACATAGAATATGTACATTTGCCTAGCCTTTTTCCCTCAGCATAATGATTTTGAAGTTCATTTGTATTGCTACATGTATAAATACCTCATTCCTTTTATTGCTGATGAATATTCCTTTCAGTAAACTGTTTACCCATCACATGTTAATAGATATTTGTGTTTTCTCTGGTGTTTGGCTCTTATGTGTAGAGCTACTATCCTTGTGTCAAATATGTTTTCTTTTATTTCCTAGGGTGAATACCTGGGATAGGAATAGTTGAGTTACACAGTAGTTAAATGTTTAAATTTTTAAGATAATGCCAAACTATTTCCTGAAGTGGTTGTTCCATTTTATATTCCTACCAGCAATGTGTGAAGGTGATGTAAGAAATGTTAGAATTTGGAGCCAAGAGCCAAGAAAAAATTCTTGAGACGTCTTTGGGGCAAAATGGTGGTTTTATTAAAGCATAGGACCAGTGGGCAGAAAGAGCTGCACTGGAGTTGTGACAGGTGATTGATTATATACTGTCAAGTTGGGAGGGGGTTAGGGACAGCACAAGCCTCCAAGATATTTTGGAAACAAGGTTTCCAGAACCTTAAGGGGACTAGCTATCATTAGGAAAAGGTCATTTATTACTGTTTAGTAAACTCTCAGTCATGAAACCCTTTACATGTATATCATTGGGCCATATGCCTAGAGGATGATTGCTAACATGTATCTTAGCAAGTAGAGACAAAATAAGTTCCCAAAGGAATTTTTATATTGTTAAAGTAGACTCACAGGACCCTGGGGGTCAGGCTAAAATTGCCTTTTGGCCTCAGCAAAGTGTCAACATCAAGACAGTTGAGCTTGCAGAGGAAGGTCACTCTACCTGTTTCAAGGACTTGTCAAAGGGCTGTAGGCAATAAGGAGATTTAATCTTTTTTTTTTCTTTTGCCTTTGTTCCCATATTAAACGTTCTAGTAGTTCACATACTCAAAACACTTGATATGCTCAGAGAAGATCAATTTATTTAGTATTTAATTCTCCTCTAATATTACCTTAAATTTACTTGTAGAGAATTTCTCAGAGAACTCTGATTTTTATTTCTGAAATTTTATTATGAAAAGTTTCAGGCAGAAAAGTTGAAAAAAATGTACAGTGAACACTCATATAAATATACATGCCTAAATCTAATAATTATTATTTTCATGTTTGCTTTATTACATATGTATATACTGTCTCTCCATCTATCCAGTAACCACTCAATTTTAAAGGATAAAAAAATGTTTAAGTATAACACAGATGTCAGGCACAGATTGTCAACCAATAAAAATTATGTTTTCTTCTAAGATTTTTTGCTTACAGCTTATATTTCCTTGTTGGATTAAAAAATCAAATCTAGAATAGAATTTGGAGATCATGTGCTTCTCAACATCCTCATTTTCTTCTTCATTACACAAATGAGGAATCTATGGCCAAATCAAATGATTGGTGCAAGGTAATTAGAAGGTTAATTGTGCCTCAGAATTCATGATTTCTAGATCAACATTCTGTGCAAAATCCACATTTTCTCACAATATTTTGTTGTGAGATTCATATTTCAATGAATTTAATGAAATTTAATGAATTATTAATTTAATGAATTACAGTGAATTTGACTGAATGAGTTTAATGAAATAGGAGATTCATATTTTAAATGAATGTGTTCCTATTTGTGAATTTTAAAAATTATTTTGCAGCCATTTATGAAGATACAGTTCTGTATTATTAAGTATATACAAAAGCCTGTGTTTTTAAAGTTCAGAGGAATATTAGTATCCTCTATGTTTTTTCCAATCCTAGTGCCCATTTAAAATTTGATTTTGAAGTGAGTGGGTTAAGTACTTTGAAATAATGTTTAAGAAAATTAAGTTATTTTTTCCTAATTTTCTTTATTTGGAGTGAGACATTAAATATATAAATGACCCATATTTTTTGCTACTTTTTTGTCTCCATTTACAAATCTTTGGGACATTTATCTTCATGCCAGCAACTCCATCAGGGGATTTTTCAGATGAAGGAAGAGGAAATGGAATTTAGAGAAATCCAATTTTATTTGTTAATAAGAAGGAGGTTGAAAGTAATGGTTAAAATTGGATTTTTAAGCTATCAGTGGATGTAATTTATTCCATCATGCCGGGTCTCCATTTGCCTTCTCTTTATTGCAGGTAATTGAGAATTAGTCACGTTTGTTATTTTTAGCACTCCCCTATTTTGTCTGGAAATGGAAATGAAATCACAAAAACAGGTAAAAAAAAAAAAGCTATCAAAAATATCTTTAAAATCACCACTCCTCATTCAGTGAGCCAGGAAATATTAGGAGACTTGGAAAAAGGATTATTCCAAGGTAAAAACTAGGTGGGTTTTGAGTTGATTATTCATTTAAATAATCAAGATTGAGTCGAGTCACTGAGAAGATCTCCTTGCCATGCATTCTAAAATGTGCTGGTACTAAGAAGAGAGGAGGAAACACTTATTCATTCATTTTACTACTGTTTGATTTTGATAAAGTGAATTTTTGAAAGTTTGGAATAGGACTTTTAACTTCATTTTTTCTCTTTAACCTTGAAAGTATACCCATTTAACAAACTATTGTGTTTTTTTGTTTGTTTTTTTTTTTAGAAAAAATTTTCCATATTCCAGATGCATATAAAGCTTGATGGTCAGTAGACAGTTTAAGATTAAAAATAAAAAGAGTGATTTATATTTCTAGATATCCTCAAAATAGAAAGTAGAGCTTCCAGTGCTATTTCTTTGTAAGGATTTAAATTCACGTACAGGCTGTTAATTTGAAGGGCATTTGAAGTTTGAATTATAATGCATCAGTCATCCTTGAAAACTCAGGCAATTAATAGACACAAATACAAAATTCCCTAAACAATATTTTTGTCCACACTTCATTTATATATGCTTATAGGAATTACTCATGCTAAACTGCAATTTATCAAATCCCTGGTAACAAAACAAATCACTCTGTCATTTTATACTTAAAATGTCAATACTAACTTTTTTCAATATACAGGTATGGCGTTTGATTGCAAATACTTAGTTATGCCTGAATTCTCATCTTAACAGTGAGGAGGAAAATGTTCTATTTTGAGAATCACTGTGCCAGTTAAGTTTTTATTAACATAATAAGTTATTTCCTTCTTTCCTCAATGATCTTCTGACATCTTGACAAATTTAACACATCTACCAAGTGGAAATTATTCATATATCACCCTAGAGATCACTATCACCACTTTTAAATACATCTATTCACAATAAGGACAAACCCTTATGCTTTGTTATAGGTCTTGTTTGCTTTTGAACCATGTGGCAGTCCTCTATTACTGAAAATAGAAAAAACTTCTCAATGAGTAACTTTAAAGAACAATGTGTATTACAAGTATTCACGGGCATTTACAAATGATTTGGCAATGTATTTGGAGTAACTAAATGCCAATATTTTATTCATTCTACTTTTGGGTTTTTATTTTAAAACCAACAGATTGTGTTTTTTAATCTAATTTTTCCTTTGATCATATTTATGCAGGTCCATCAGAGTGCACAGAAATGCTTAAGAATTTTAATGGAAAGTAGGAAACATGGAAAATAGCCTGTTTATATTACTGGTTTTAAAAATACACATTTAAAAATAAATTTTAAAAAATAAAAATACACATTTAATAATTGACAATGAAACTTAAAAAACTTAATGTTGATAATTAATTTGATAAAGTAATTACTGGGGGTTAATAAATGCCTAGGAGTGAAATTTGGAGAAGGTAAGTGGTATATGCCATAAATAAATTATAATGGGGCAAAGAACTGGAGATCTTTAATTTGGAGAGATTTTTTAAGATATCTTTGAAGATAACAACAGAAAGTCATCTTCTTTACCTTATACCATGACCTTTACGCCTACCTCATTCTTAGTTTCAGCTTTTTCTAACCCCTAACATGGGACTCACTCATATTCCCAAATCAGGATAGAAAGAGTGGGCAGGGGTGCGTGGGTGGCTTTGTTGGAAGAGCATGTGACTCTTGATCTTGAGGTTGAGAATTCAAAGCCTATGTTGGGCATAGAGATTACTTTAAAATAAAACTTAAAAAATAAAATAAAATAAAATCTTTAAAAAAGATAGAGAATGGGTATATTTAGAGTCCTGTGGTTTTCAAGAATAGGAGCTGATTGTGGTATCTTTCTACAAAATAAAAGGTGGGTTCCCATGCATGAATATTAGATTCATTTTTATAGAAAAAGTTTTCAAGCTCAAGTTCAGTATTCATGTTCTGACAGATACTAGTTTGCCTCTGAAGAAAATCAGACAGCATATTTGAAATTAGTATGTTCTTCAAAATTGCAAGACAATCATGAACTTCTGGATTTGAGCATTTCCTTAACATCTCTCCCCTTGACTCCAGGACGTATAAACATTTCAGTTATTTCTTTGACTTCAACCACATCTTTCTTTTCGATCTTAGAGTCTTCTGAACTTTTGTTGGGTATTTGATTACCAATTTTTTCTATTTTGGAATTTTGAATTCCTTTCCACAGAAACTTGAACTTGTCCATTTGATTGGAACTTTGCACTTTTAATTTAGAAATCATAGGACTCGTTTCTGCCTGAAGAATCACCAAGGTCATAAAAGTGTCATATTTCTAGGATGTATGTAAGATTATGGCAACTGCTGACATGCTAATAAGCAGAACCTGTGGCCTCTTCTGGTTTATTTTTACTTTGTTCCTTTCCATGATTCTAGGGAGAAACACCATGCCTTGCACTTCAGCTTGCTCCTAAGGAGTGCTTAATTTTACACAGCCTGAAGGTTATTTCTTTTTCCCAGAATGTGAGAAATATTTTTGTCCTTTAAGCCTGGGAATCACTATGTCTGGGAGTCCTGCCCAACAACCTGATCTAACAGTCTCTCAAGCTCTTTCTATCCTTTCATCCTTATTGCTATCACTGCCTAGTGTTTTATTACTCATTATTTCTTAATTTGTTTATTTGCCTTCTTCCTCTGCTGGAACACAAGATCCATGACCTGAGGGGCCAGCTCTCTTGTTCACTAACGCAAAAGAACAGCGCCTGGCATAGAGAAGACTCTCAGGAAATGTTGGTTGAATGGCAGATTGGATATTGACAAAAGAAGGTCTCTCTAAAATTATGGATGCTAGACATCTCTAAATATAAAACAATAACAATTAAAATGGTATCTTTTTTTGTCTAACTGAAAACATGGACTATATAGACTAAATCATTTTAGAAATAATGTTAAATATTGGGTACATGAGTGGCTCGGTTGAGTGTCTGCCTTCGGCTCCGGTTCTGAAACCAGGGTCCTAGGATTGAGCCCCATATCAGGCTCCCTGCTCAGCAGAGAGGTTACTTCTCTGTTTGTCCCTCCCTCTACTTATGCTCTTTCATGCTCTCTCTCTCTCTTCCAAATAAATAAATAAATAAATAAATTTTTAAAAGAATGCTAAATATTAGAAATACCAGTTCTAATAATATTCTAGGTGTAGTTAATTTGTTCACAAATATTAATAATTGATAATTGTGTAATTGATTTTTAATTTTTATTTCTGAACATCACTCATATGCTTAGTGACTGGCAAAAATGAAACATTTCTTTGTGCTTTTAATGGTGCTTTAATTTAAAGATACATACATTCTTTGATGACCTTGGAGATAACTTTTTCAATTATCGTGGGTAGTTGTATCTGAAGGTTTGATTTCTCTTTTTCTGCTGCTGCTACTAGAATATGCCCTTGACTTTGCTCTTTTCTGAACTGATACTTTTGTTCCTGTCCAGAAACCAAAAATAGCTTGTGAACATTACATCATACATAATTTTTCCACCAAAACATTTGAGGATAACTTAGATTCATTTACTAGAGTTTTATTTTCCCAAATCTTGTAATACCCTGAAGTTCTGTGTTAACTAACCTTACACTGAATGCCAGAGGACATGCATTAAGCTCTTATTTAAAATCTATTTATGATGTATTTTAAATATTCAGTAGAGACTTCTTAAACATGCAGCCTTAGTTTATTGAAAATGGATTTCCTAAAACCAGGAGATTGGATATTAATATCAGGCATTTATGTAAAGACAGATTTTGCTAATCTATTATACAAAAGACTGATGGTGATGATCATGTATTGTTTACCAGCCCAGTTATATTTTCTATGTCAGTAATTGCTATAGCCCACCCATTTCATTTTTATACTTTGTTTTCATTTTTAACTTATGTTTGATTCATGTTTCTGATTGAATGAAGATTGTTCATTAATACAGAAACTTCAAGCATTTCTGCTTTGCCATTTCAATATAATATATTTATATAAACTGTTTAAAAAGTTCTGAAATTAGAACCAGTGGGATTTGCCACTCTAAAGACGTTGCCCATTTTATAGACATTTTGGTTGTCACAACTAGAGTGTGCTAATGGGATCTAGTGAGTAGAAGCCAGGGATGTACTAAACATTCTGTAACATACAGAACAGCTCTCTGCAATAAAGAATTATCTGGTTTAAAATGTAAATAGTCTGAGATAAACACTGGTTTATACAAACTTTTAAAAATTAGTGTACTTTAGATAAAAGGTATGCATACTTAATGTGACTATTAAAGTTCTTCAAAAAGGCTAAGATACTCAATAAATGTCTTCTTAGAGGAAAAGATGAATACTGGGGATAATAAGAAATGAAGTCATAGGAGTCATAGGGGTGCCTGGGTGGCTCAGTTGGTTAGCAGCCACCAACTCTTGATTTTGGCTCAGATCATGATCTCAGGGTCATGGGATTGAGCCCCACATCAGGCTCTGTGCTCAGTGCAGAGTCTGCTTGAGATTCTCCCCCCTCCTCTCTCCCTTTCTCTCTTTCACCCTCCCTCTTCCTCTCCCACAATCTCTCACTCTAAAATAAATAAATAAATCTTTTTAAAAATATCATAGATAATGGAATAAAGGATTGTGTAGGTTTTTGTAGGCCATTCTAAGAAATTTAACTATTACTTTGCACGGGATAAGAACCTACTATACAGTATAGAGCAGAGGAGAAGAATAATCTACTTTATGTTTTCACAGGCTCCTTTAATTGCTATGGTAAATAGAATTCTAAACCTGTTCTCCAAAGTTCCTTTCCCCTCATTATTCAATTAGTACTTATCTAGGTACTAATGTGAAGGGACTTTGCAAATGTAATTAAGATTATAGGCCTTAAGATAGTAAGATCATCACAGATTATCTGGACTTGTCCAATATAATCACTTAAGACCTTAAAACAGAGAAATTTCTCCATCTGGTGTTAGTCAAAGGGATGTAGCAGAAGAGAGAGGAAGGCAAAGGAGAGATTGAAAGTATAGGAGAGATGCCAGTCACTATTCGTAGCTTCAAAGGTGAAGAAAAAGCTATAAACCAAGGCATATGGGCAGCTTCTGGAAGCTGAGAACCACACCCAACCAAAAACCAGAAAGGAAATAGGAATCTTAGATTTATATTTCATAGAACTGAATCCTGTTGTCAACCCAAACAATTGTGGAAGCATGGTTTTCCCTAAAACCTCCAGAAAAGAGCACAACCCTGCTGACACCTTGATTTTGGCTGAAACAGAGAACCCACCAGCTGAGCCACACTGTTCCTGGACTTTGGACCATGGAAACTATAAGATAATAAATAGTTGTTTTAAGCCACTAGTTCTGTGGTAATTTGTTTCAGCTACAATAGTAAACTAATACAGTTATTGTGCTGAGAATTATAGACTCTAGGAAAGCAAGAATAGAAACAGAAATAGCTCGGAATGGCTCTTGGTAACCTAGACAAGAGATGATAGTGACCTAGAATGAGGTGGTTCTGGTAGGAGTGATGAATAGCAGTTGAATTCTGGATATGTCTTAAAGATAGAGCCGATAGAATTTTCTAATGAATTGGATTTGTGTTATGAAAGAACTAGAAAATACAAGGATAATACCAAAGGTTTTGCTTGAACAACTGGGTAGATGGAGTTATCATGAACTTAACTAAAGAAGACTGAGCAGATTTTAAGGGGAAGATTAAGATGTTGTTTTGGGGTATAGTTTATGATTCTTGTTTAGATTTTATTTTATACTGTTTAGCACCAGGAGAGCAAATATTTGACACATGTGCCTCCTCAACCTTTTCCACTGTCATTGCTCATAGATCTTGTCACCCTTGTCAGCTGGTTCAAGACATTAATTACATCAGAATCCTTCTTAGCTCAGCATTCAAAGTAGCACTATCAAAGGAGAAGTGTCATAATTCAAGATGAAGCCATTTGCCATTCTTGCTGTTCTAGTGTCTCTTGAATCACACGCCAGGTATATAAAACATAAATACGTCTTCCTGTATATTGCTCAATAATTTAGCAATATGTCCGTATACTGCATTTATCATAGAAGTGTGTAGCTCTAAATTGTAGAGGTCTTCAGTGATTATGAACAATTTATTTTAATAAAACATACATCTCCTCTCATACTCCTCTAGTCAAAATATATTTCTTTTCCTCTTGATTAAAAAAAATAAGAGGCACTATGTACAGAATTTCAGGAAACATTATTAACTCACCCTTTTTCCAGTCACACGGACATATAACTTTATCTTTGTTTATCTTGTGATCATGCAAGAGGACTGGATTTGAGGCTTCCTGGAGATGAACACCCATGTATTTATTTCTAAAATAAGCATGCAGGTTAGAGTTAGTGAGATGAGATCAAGAGATACTTTTGGTGAAACAGCAGACTGGGAGATGTTCAGTGAGGATGGCTTTTCTAGACATACTGATCAGCTTATAGGAGTAGTACTTGAGTTGGTGGCACGGTTGCTTTGTTTGGGGCAAGTGGTGAATGAGCCATGTCAGTCTGCAACTGTCATTTCTTATTGTTGGAAAACTGTTTAGCCAGCCATATCCCCTGTATCCAATATTGTCTACCTCCTTAGTAGTTTCATATTACCCCACATGTGCCACTTAGCACTGCTGTGCACAGTATAGATTACTGGCTGATACTCGTCACATTGCAGCTGGGCAACAGTGACTAACCTGTAGGCATGGATTCTTGATTATCTGTAGGATCAGGTGGGCAGAGTGCCTGGACCTGCTGACCAGGATCACAGCAATATTCTGTTGGTGGTGGAATGGTTACACTCTCACAGTCCTGTGGTCGCTGACATACCTGGATATTCATACCCTAGGGCTTACTGACACACAAAAATGCCCACAGGTACACACACACACACACACACACACACACACACACACACACAATTATGTCCTCCTACAATGCCATTTGGTCTTTTCCCAGCATCTTCTTACCCTAGATGCTCTTGAAATATTCTATTTGATTTCCTATATCATATCAGCCAAACGACAAAAGACTACACGCTGCCTTTAGAGAGGGTAGGGGGTGCTATCAGGACTTTGTCCTTAATGAATTTGAGTCAAACTGTTTACTCCCTGGCAGAACTGATTGGCATGACCATCTTTTCAGAAAGACCCTCTTTCTTCTCCTGGCCCTTGAGAATTATAGCATCTTCTGAATTTTCCAGACAGTCTGTTCATGCAGTATGGACTTTTCAGTTATATGTATTATTTTGATGGTTTGGGCATTTAAAGAATAAACTCCTGAATAGCAGGAAATATGGAACAATGTCTAGCTAATGGTGTATAATAAATATTCTTTGAATAAATCAAGATACCACTTTTTAAAAAAAATTATATTTATTTATTTATTTATTTATTTATGAGACAGAGATAGTAGAGAGAGACAAATAGGAAGGAAAGGGAGAAGCAGGCTCCCTACTGAGTAGGGAGCCCAACATGGGGATTTGTCCCAGAACCCTGGGATCATGACCTGAGGCAACCCAGACTGTTGTATGATTGAGCCACCCAGGTGCCCTCAAACAACATTTTTTTTTATTATGATAGCATAATGGTAAAGAATCAAAGATTCAATAATTTTCTCCTGACTGAAGCCCCAAAATTCCTTTGGCACATTTGTTGATTTTTGCTGACTCTGAGTCAGGTAGACATATAAAGAAACTTTAAGTCTGGTTTAACTAATATTTTCAAGAAAACCAGAAGGTTTGGAAAATAAAAGAAATCTTGTCTTCCATAGAAATTGTATAAAATATATTTTGCAATTAAAGATTCTCCTTTTGGCTATCATAAAGACCAAACAGTCCTCTATAAATCAAGCTTGGCAAAGCTTATTTAATTTGGTATGCTTGGAACTTAACCAAACTAATTTATAAATGTCACTCATCCTTTTGTTAATTCATTTCACTGACAGGCTTTGAAAAGAATGTAGAGACATTTCATCACTGGGTCACCTGTGGGCCATACTTAGCACTAATTGGAAAGATGGCTCACTACAAGTGAGATATTAAAACATAGAAAAGAGGCTCTTGGTTCAAGATATCCTTATTTATTTCTTCTCAGTCATGCCATGCCGACAGATTATTATGTGTCCAATACCACCATTTTGCCATTCTGTATAGAAGTCAATGACAATCAAAACATCATTTGCAATTGTAGTAAACAGCAACCACAATTTCACGTGGATTTCCCTTTTAGCATCTCAGAGGAATGGAATGTAGATAAGTATTGTGATGTGAGTTGAAATGAGACAGATATTATTATATATAGACAATCCCAGTGCAGAAGTTGTGGATAGCTTTATGATAACTATTTACTAGTTTGAAGATAATGAAAGTTTTCCTCAACTGAAGACTGAATAATTTTAGAGTCTATGCACAAACCTTTAATAAAGTTCATTAAAGGATGTGGGATATATTTGACTACTGACTCTTCTAGTCATGATTCACTTTGCTGGTTTATTTGGCTGAAAATGAAGTGCCCCAAAAGAACTGCCTGAATAATAATGTTTTTTTTTTAAATTATTGCTTAAGTCAAAATAACTATGTATAGTTATTGGTTCATATACGGAAAAAACTATGGGAATATTCAAAGCAGTCAGGATAGTTGGTTAGATTCATTCACTCATACAAAAGAATTTGTTGCACACCTACTCTGTGTTACTGTTTTAGGCATGAGGGCTATAGAAGACAAAAAACTCCACCCTCTTGGAGTGTATATAAATTATAATCTATAAAAACAGGAGATCGGTGAAAAGAAATAAGCAAGTTTGTGAAGTGTTAGATGGTGATAAAACTATGGAGAAAAATAAAACAGAACAAAGAGAGTGATGGAGGATATATGCTTTTTAAATAGGGTGGTCAGGGAATGTTTCATTGGGAAGTTTCCATTTAAGCGAATAGCTTGCATTTGACAACTGAGCAACATTTGTGTAAAGAGTACAGTAATCTCAGTACAAAGGCCCTTGTCTGGGATGAGCATAGTGGGTTGCCAGAGGCTGAGGGCTAAATTAAAGTGAACGAAGATAGGACAGAGGAGGTGAAGTCAGAGGAGAAATGAGGATTTAACCTCATTAAGCTTTATAGGTCAGAATAATGATGGGAATTTACTCATGGCAAGGTGGGAGCTATTGGAAAGTTTGAGCCAGAGGATGATACAAACTGACTCATGTTGACAGGATCACAGATGATATGTTGAGCATAGCCATAGTTAGGGAAAGAGCAAAACGAGGAAAGTTTGCTTTTCATTTATTTGTTCATTCATTCATGCATAGAGCAAATATATATATTGAACATTTATAATGATTCTATCTAGAAAAAGAAGAGGAGTTTCCTGGGATTCAGTTAATTCATAAAATTCAGACCCTTTTGGTAAAAGCTATAAAAAATTCCTCTTTTTTCTTTTCCTTTTTTTTTTAACAAAAAGTATTTGAATTCCATGAGTGAACTGAGTCCCAGAAAAGATGACTTTATTTCTAATAAATGGAGAATTCCTGTCCACATTGAGTGTAACAAGTTCTGGTAAGTCAGAGTGACTGATCTGGAGAAAATAAAACTAGTAAGCCAAAAAAACCTCCAAACAACTAGTGTTTCATTGATGATTACAAGAGGTGGTTCTCTTTGAAGAGGAAGAACACTGGAATTATTCATCATATATTGCATTTTTATAAATACATGTAGAATAAGGGCAGCCCAGGTTGGCTCAGCGGTTTAGCGCCGCCTTCAGTCCAGGGCCTGATCCTGGAGACCCTGGACCGAGTCCCATGTCAGGCTCCCTGCATGGAGCCTGTTTCTCCCTCTGCCTTTGAGAGTGATGGAGGATATATCTGCCTCTTTCTCTGTGTTTCTGTGTCTCTCATGAATAAATGAACAAAATCTTAAAAACATTTTTTTTCTAAAAAATATATATATACATAGAATAAGACTAACATGTTATTTATATATGATTTTTTAAAATTTTGGCAATATAAACAGCAGTGCTGTGATATTTGATTCAAAAATAAGGCAATGAGAGGGTTTAGGAAGCAAAAAATGGGTTCGGTGAGCAGGTTATCAGAAATTACTCTGAGGATATTGGGATGACTTTCAAAGTTCATCATTAATGAAAAATTTGTTATTTATGTACTTTTATGAGCTATAAGAAAATATAGCTGTGCTTTATTTCATAGACTCATTTCTGTTCAGTACTGTTTCATCTCTCTATGAAAGACAGTAGGACTGATTATGATGTTTCTACATGCTCTTGTTTTCAGAGCATTAAAATAATCTTTTGCTTTGTTGAATAAAAGTAATATGTAGGTCTGTACATAATTTTCACTCCACTTAATTTTAAGATGCCAAATACCACATGTTACTTTGATATGAAGATGCCCTTTTATGAGCTGCTGTGGATTTTCAACAATTCCTCAACTTAATTTTACTAGTGACTACTACCCTGTATCTAACATGCGGCTTTGGGAAGACATAAAAGCATTACTAAAAGCACTATTGGGAGCAATTTACCAAAATCCTTAGAGGCATAATGGATTTTGCTAATAGATATTTTCTGGAGCTATATTTTCTAATTACTAGATCCAAATTGGTTCTATTTTTCCCAGAGTCATATGGATATTCATATATGAAGTGCTAAAATTATGTTAAAACTTAGTTTACCAAATATTGTATTAGTGAAATAGTTTACTGGTGTAATAATGGCGGGGGGCAGAGTTGACACTCTTGAATAAAATGAATTCTTGGTTTCCTTTGATGTGAATTTCCACAAGGGCAATATTTCTGATATTTGCATTGCTGTCATAAAGCACTACAGGAAGGTGATTTGTTTTATGAACTATATTTCCATATGCTTTTTGAAATATTCATTGTTCCCAGTGGTTGAACTCATTCTATGTTTTTGCAATCTCTTCTCTAATTCCTAATTTTTGCCTCAGTCATCTCCATCTCAGGAAATAGCACTGCCTTTACTCACCTGAAATGTGGAAGTTGTCTTCATTTCCTCTACCTATCCTCCCTACCTCAAAGTCCTAAAATCAATTCATCAATAAAGTGTGCCAATTTCATAGTGTGAATCTGTTCTTACTTTGTCCATTTTTGAGACTACCACCCTTTCCTGAACTCCGTCCTTTCTTAGCTGGACTCCATCATGAAAGTGTTAGCTAGTGCAGTCTAATTGGTTTTCCTTCTTCCTCCATTGACCCCTCCAACAAAACAAAACAAAACAAACTCCACCAAAGAATTTTTTCTCTACACATTAGAATGGGAGCAGAAAGGCTAACCCAAATAAGATCTTTATTCTGACCTGCATAACACCAGTGCATTACCATTTTAAGCTTAATTTTTACTTTTTATTTAGGGCTTCTTTCCAGTGCTCTTAATGTAGAAGTCTCTGAAGTTCTCAGTCTCATGTGCATTAAGTACCAATTATGCCACATAAACATCAATTGAAGACTCAAAGTGAAAACAGCTCTCTAGTCAGCGTGAGCTGTAGATGAGACAGTGCCCAGAGATCACATCAATTTCTGGAAATAAGTGACTTCCATTTTAATGTTCAGAAAAGGATCCATTTGCTTCCATAGCTTGATTTTTATGTGACCTTTGGGTTCCTTCTTGCTACAACATTCAGACATACAGGGGCTTCACTGATGTTAATTAATTTCTGCAGCAATATGGAGGTGTTAATAGGAGAAAAACAGTCAGAGGAAGAATATACTGAGTAGGAGAGCTGCATGGGTCAACCCGTTAGAGAGAGCCTTGAGTGCTTAGGATTGTAGTCATCATGTATGCCCGGGACAATGGCTTTGCTCAAGGATAAGGGCAACTGAACGTTTCTGAGCCCTGAGTCATAAAGGGAGAGCTTTCTTGCCATACTAGAAAGTTGTGATTTTGTCTTGAAAGACTATGGGGAGGCATTGAGGAATTTTATTATGTCTACTGTTGATTTCCAAAGTCTGATGGGTTCGATTTTTCTTCAGAGTTTGAAAACAAAACTCTCCAAAGCTCTGCCTGAAAATACAAATCAAATCCAAGAGCTTTAAATCAGTAGAGATGAAACATGCCTTCAAACTTGTCAAAATTAAATGAGGATGAAGTTTGGTCAAAATAGCACTTCCTCCAATTGCTTCTCTCACACCTGCAAAGTAATCATGGAGTTTTAGGCTGTGTTGACTGTGGAGTAAAAATGTTTAGTGATTTTCAAACCAAAGGTTAGAAAAAAGGAAGATATTCTCAGAAATAGATACCTACACTCCCAATGAAAATTCTTGATCAGCAGTATCTTAATTTATACATGTAATATAGTGTGGAAAAATAATTTAAGGACAAGAGATACATTTTCATCAAACTTATAAGTTAGATTTCTCTTTACTCCATACATATATCTTCTAAATAGTAAAAGACATCAATGAAATTAAATGTATTTTAAACTGGGCATTATTTTTAAAATGTCACAAGGATTTACAGTTCGGGTCACCTATTAAATTTATTGAATTTCAAGAGCATCAAAAGAAAAAAATCTCAAAGCATGCTGCATGGCAAAAGCACATGAAGCGCAAACTTAGAAACTGCACATCGAACATCAAACTTTTCTCCTAAATAAAATGTCTCAACTTCTGGAGTAGAACCTTAAAACAGGTTTTAAGCTGTTTAAAAACTTTAGAAACTTTTAAAACCTTAGAAACTTAAAGCTTTTCTTTAAACTGCAACAAGAAAATTGAAAAAAGTGACTAACAGTTATCTGCGAATGCTCTTGGAATCTGTCCTCAACCTTTGGAAGGTATTAAAAAGTGTTTCATAAAAAAGAGGAAGAAATAGATGTGAGTATTTGAAATTATTGCACTAAAATATGTTGATTGTAGGAAACGAAGGAGTATTAGAATACAAGGGGGCCAGATGTGTTTGCCTAACCCAGGGAGTATGAAAAGCAGCTAAGCCCCACTTTTGTTCCCTGGCTGTCCTAGGTCTCTCTGCTCTGCGTGTGTGAGTATCAGACAGGAAACAGGCTAAATAGTCCACAACCCAAGCCAGGGTGATTCTCTCAAGTGTAAGAAACAATGGAATCACAATTTTGCATGATCAAGGACTTGGAGCCAAGAGGGAATGGAGAGAGAGAGAGAGAGAGAGAGAGAGAGATGATTTTTCAACTGTAAGAGAGGTTGAAATTTCTGAACTGCTCCAAGATTCACACATACAATGGAGTTGTGGAAAATGCCAGGATGCTATGTTTGGAAATGAGAGCAAACCATTTTCATTCATGATAAAGAAAAATATGTCAATTATTGAGCATGAGGTAAATGGTGTTTGAAGGCTGAGTCCGTATACTTCACCAGAAAATACAGACAGGTTTGGCTTTGAATCCTGACTCACCTTCTTAACCGTTCTACATCAATTGGGTATAACTGCTTAATTTTTATGTTGCTCCCTATGTTTATCTGTAAAATTGGGATTTTACTGCCTTCCTTGCAGAGTGGTCATGAAAAGACTAATCATTAAATGAGATATAACACTAGAAACATAGTAGATGCAAAACAAAGTAACGATGTAAATTATAAAGTATAAGTAAAGCAAAGCAAAGTATAAGTGAAGTATAAAGTGTAAATATAAAGCATAAATAAAGCATAAATTACAAGGTTTTATTGACTTTATGTTGTGTATCCATTTAAAGCTCAGCATTTGTGTATATAAACATTTGTGTATAAAATCCTGTTACTTAAAGCTTTCTCTTTATGTATCCTGAATTTTTAAAATTCCTGGAAGATTTGGTGGAGTGATCTGATGAGTGGTAGTAGTGTGTCACTCAGAATTACTTCATGAAAACATTTAACCAGGGGAAGAAGCACTGAATGGTTGTATTAGTTATTGTACTACATTATTTTAGAAACGTATGGGTCTCCATTCAAGACTGAATGGGTTAGAAAACAAAACCTGTATGTGTGAGAAAAAATAATTTTACGTAAAATGCCAAAGACTAAGTTCTCAATCCTCTCAATGGACTGTGTGAAAGAGAAAGCTCATGACCTATTTGAGCCTCAGAATTTTATCTGAACTAGGAGAATGATTTAGATGAGTGTTTTCTTTTTTTAAAAGATTTTATTTTTTAAAATTTATTTATTCATGAGGGAACAGAGAGGCAGAGACATAGGCAGAGGGAGAAGCAGGTCCATGCTGGGAGCCCCATATGGGACTCCATCCTAGGACGTCGAGATCACGCCCTGAGTCCAAGGCCGATGCTCAACCTAGGCGTCCCTAAATGAGTATTTTCCAATTGTTTTTTTTTTCTGGCATATATAATTTTCCCTTTAGTTTATTTGACTTTTTAAAATTTTTTACCATCTAATCTCTGGATTTATAAATCTTTCTCTTCTAATGTAGAGAGCTTTTGTTCAAAAAGTACTTTTAATTGTAAAACTAGTATTTGCCAAAATTTCTATGCTTCTTTGAATTTAAATACTTATATATATAATAAAATAATCACATATACCATATAATGTCAATTAAGAAAAAGTAATGTGGGGTCAAATAAGTTAGTATCCAGCCTAAATATTATAACCTTCACCCACACAGCATATATTATATATTAAAGAATTAATGAAAAACTGTTAACCTCATCAGCAACATTTTAGCATATGCATTGCTGATGCCATTTCATTAGCTGATGTCAATCTACTAGTCTATTTTAAGCTTCAGGTAAATTCCATTGAAGAAATATTAGATTCAGTGATTAGAATATTTGACTTCTAATTTACTTTCACCAGTAACTTCAGAAAAATTATTTCTAACTCTTGTATTCCATTTTTTGTCCCTTGAGATATAATTAAAAAAATTGTGAGGTATATAAAGCATATAACATGATAATTTGATGTACATTGCAAAAAAAGATCTCCCACTGAGTTAATTAACATGTCTATCGCTTGATGTATTTATCCCCCTCCTTTTTTGAGTGAAAACTTTTAAGTTCTACTTTCTTCACAAATTTTAATTATACAACATAGTATTATCAATGATTACATCCTCAGACTTTATTCATCTTAAACCTGAGAGTTTGTACCTTTTTACCACCTTCTCCTTATTTCCCCCACCCTCGAACCCCTGGAAACCGCTTTTCTATAAGGTTTCTATGAGATAAACTGTTTTTTCTAGGATTCCTTATATGCATGATACCTCACAGTATATTCTGACTTAATGATCAAACAAACAAGAGCTAGTAAAATTTGCCCGAATCATCCTTATATATAATTAAGTTAGGTCCAAATTAACGAATTTATGTAAATGAGTTTTAAAGAGTTACAAGTGTGATCATTGTTTGTTATAAAAGATATGGCCTAGAGAGTCACATAAAATGTGTATGTAATTTTCCTCTACTTTAGAGCTACAAATCCTTTGATGAGTTTCTTAGCATCTCTGAACTGAGGACATCATCAGCAAAGTGGAGGTAGTAGTAACCCAGGGCCTAGAGCTTTAATATGAAGTTAAAATGAAAACAGCACATCCCAAAATAACTACCAGGATGTCTGGCTCTTAAAATTTTCCTCAATGAATTATGATTTTCCCTTCTACTGTACTTTACATTATATTTGATATAATAGTCACGACACATCTTACAAAGCAAAAGACGAAGTATAAATTATATTTTCAATATGATTCTTAATAAATAAAAGCATGTCATAAACTTCCCCAATGTAGACGCTGTCAATTTAGATGATCTTTTTTTAAGATTTTATTGATTTTGAGAGAGGGAGAGAGAATGAGCAGGAGGAGGGGCATAGGGAGAAGAAAAATCTCCTGCAGACTCCCTGCTGAGTACAGAGCACCTGAGATCCCAGAGCACCTAGAACCCTGGGATCATGACCCCAGCCGAATTCAAGATTTGGACACTTAGCTGATTGAGCCACTCAGGCCCCCAGTTTGGGCAATTATTTTTGTCATGAAGGAGTATGAACAGAAATTCTCATACACTTCAGATGTATTTTGGGTGACAAATTTTATTGCCAGATAAAGTTGAACATGGAGGCCCTTCCATTCAGTAGACTTATGCCTAGAGAATTGCTATTAAATATGCAAAATAAGATTGTTCTAAGATGAAGTAAAAAAAAAAAGCACAGAAATAAAACCTTAATTCTATCTCAGTAGAGGAATGGGTAAATAATCTTTGATTTTTTCATAAATTGAATATTGAAAAGCAGTATAAAATAATGAACTATATTTACATGTGTCCACGTGAAAAAAATCTCAAAAGCATAATGCTGTCTAAAAATTCAGTTAAAAATTATATATTTATTACAACAGTTTGAACTTTCTAGCAATTTCATGCATTTTAAATTGCATTGATATTTTCTTAAAATGTAAAAGCATGATAGAAAAGATTTACATAAACCTGAGAATCATGGATATTTCTAGGGATGGAGTTAAAGAAGTGGGATGGTATAGGCTTATAATGGAATCAATTATATATATATATGCATATATACATATGAATGTCTAAAAATTAAGTTACAAATGTCTATAAAGTATAATAGTTTTGTTTTTTTTTATTTTTTATTTTTTTTTGTTTGTTTTAGCCTAAGTACTGTTTATTCAAAAGGGTAGAGAAGATAGAGTATAGCCCTTCTTAGGACAGGATGGAACAAAGCAAGACATATAAGTTGAACTCCTACTCAGCATATACTCTGATTGTCCTCCCACCCACCTTGGGCCATCTTGTTAATGGTCATCTGGAAGAAGTGATCAGACTATGTGTAGACATCTATTTTCTCCAAAGCCTCAAAACAGCACATGAAAATCTTCTGATTTAGAAATTCATTCAGGCATCTGGGATCAAACATCTAGTTCTGATCTAAGACATCATAGATGAAGAAATCAGCAAAGGTAAGCTTTCTGCCTGCAAACCATGAGAATTACCCCCAAAACAAGAGTTGTTTCAGTTGTCTTGGTAGCTCTTCCAAGTACTATGTCTTTTCCAAATACTGGCTATACTATATGTAAATAAAGAAATAGTATATAGAAAGTAGAATAATGAGAAATAATATTTAGCCGGCATGCCATTGTGGGTATTAATATGTGCTACAGTTCTTCATGTAACTGCCAATATATTCTGATTTATTTGGTTTAAATACACTCAGTAATCTACACTGTGCTTTTATTGTAAATGGACAACCTGAATGAAGGTTCAGGTAGTTGATAGACTCCGTTTTGAGCAACACTGATTTAGGACTGTGAAATCCAGATTAATTATCAGCCATGAATTTTTAAAAGATATTTATCTGAAAGAGAGAGGGAGCACACAGAGGGAGAAGAAGGGAGAAAGAGAATCCCTGCTGAGGTTTTCCTGCAGGGAAACCCAATGCCCGACTCAGTCCTGGGACCATGACCTGAGCTGAAGGCAGACGCTTAACTGACTGAGGCACCCAGGTGCTCCCAGCCATTATTTTTTCATGTGTGATCCTTAAAATATTTTATTTTACCCAAATACATTTTTTTTTTTAGTTTTAGTCTAATTTCTCTTGTGTGCTCTGATAAGTTACCTCCTATTTAAGGTTGTCTGAATTTTTTTCTATCATTTTTTTTCATCATGATAAGTCTGAACTCTTTAATTTCCACTCCCTATATCCCCCATCCCTCCACCCACCTCCCCTCTGGTAACCATCAGTTTGTTCTCTGTAGTTAGCAGTCTCTTTCTTGATTTGTCTCTCTTCCTTTTTTCCCCTTTGTTCATTTGTTTTGTTTTTTGTTTCTTAAGCTCCACATATGAGTGAAAATACAGTATTTGTCTTTCTCTGACTGACTTCATTCACTTAGCATAATACTCTCTAGATCTATCCACATTACTGCAAATGGGAAAATTTCATTCTTTTTTATGGCTAAATAATATTTCATTTTATATATTTAAAATGAGTGGTGGTATATATGTATATACCACCTCTGCTTTACCCATTCATTTGTCAGTGGACATTGGGGTTACTTCCATCGTTTGGCTATTGTAAATAATGCTACAGTAAATGTAGGGGTGCATACATACCTTTGAATTAGTGTTTTTTGGTAAATACTCAGTAGTGAAATTCCTGAATCATAGGGTAGGATTTTTGGTGAGGATTCTTGGTTTATTTTTTTTGTTTTGGTTTGGTTTTTGGTTTATTTAAAATTTTTTGAGGAACCTCTATTCTATTTTCCACAATGGCTACACCAATTTGCATTCCCACCAACAGTGCACAAGTGTCCCTATTTCTGCACATCCTTATCAATACTTGTTTCTTGTGTTTTTTATTTTAACCATTCTGATAGGTATGAGGTGATACCTGTGGATGATAGTTTTGATTGTCTTTTCCCTAATGATGAGTGATGGTTAGCATCTTTTCATGTGTGGCCATCTGTATGTCTTCTCTGGATAAATGTCTGTTCCTGTCTTATGCCCATTTTTTAATTGGATTATTTGTTTTGGGGGGTATTGAATATTGAGTTATATCAATTCTTCATTTATTTTGGATACTAACCCTTTATTGGATATGTCATTTGCAAATATCTCCTCATATTTGGTAGGTTGCCTTTTAGTGTTGTTGATTGTTTCCTTTGCTTTGCCAAAATTTTTATTTTGATGAAGTTCCAATAGTTTATTTTTGCTTTTGTTTCCCTTGCCTCAGGAAACATATCTAGTAAGAGGTTGCTACAGCCAATGTCAGAGAGACTACTCCCTGTGCTTTTTTTCAAGGATTTTTATGGTTTCAGGTCTCATATTTAGGTCTTTAATCCAGTTTGAATTTATTTGCATTTATGGAGAAAGAAAATGCTCCAGTTTCATTCTTTTACTTGTGGCTGTCCAGTTTTTCCAACACCATTTGTTGAAGAGGTTGTCTTTTTCCCATTGCATATTCATACTTCCTTTGTTAAAGATTAATTGACCATATAATTGCAAGTTTATTTCTGGATTTTCTGTTCTATCCCATTGATCTGTGTCTTTTTTATGCCAATATCATATCACTTAAATTACTATTGTTTTGTAATATAACTTGAAATCTGAAATTGTATACCTCCAGTTTTGTTTTTATTTTTCAAGATTGCTTTGGCTGTTTGGGGTCTTTTGTGGTTTCATAGAAACTTTAGGATTCTGTGTTCTAGTTTTGTGGAAAACGTTGTTGGTATTTTGATAGGGATTGCATTAAATCTGTAGATTGATTTGGGTAGTGATAAATGAATTCAACAAAGTAGTAGGATACAAAATCAATTGTACAGAAATCCATAGAATTCCTATACATTAATGACAAAGCAACAGAAAATGAAACTAAGAAAACAATCCTATCTGCAATTGCACCAAAAACAATAAAGTATCTAGGAATAAACTTATCCAGGGAGGTGAAAGACCTGTACTCTCGAAAGTGTAAAACATTGATGAAAGAAATTCAAAATGACACAAAGAAATGAAAAGACATGCCATACTCATGGGTTGGAAGAATAAATATTGTTAAAATGTCTATACTAACCAAAGTTTCTATATTTTAATAAGACCTTTAGCTATCATTTATATGTAGTTGCTAGGACACATCTGATGTGAAATCTCTATTCTGACTCTTAGAGTCTATATAACCAAGAACAACTTCTACTTCATCATTTGTAAAATTTGTGTGGCAACATTGCTGACCTTAAAAAATATTGTGGGAATTAAATAAGGTTATGTAAAACCACAGGACTCGGCAGCTATTATTAGCGATTTCATCAACGTCATCATTATTACCATCAGGTCATTAAACAATTTAGAAGTAGCTGACATCTTTCTGGTCATTATATTTTAAGGTAATACTTATTTGCTTGGTTTTGGAAATCTGTAGTTTCATTGCACTTTCCCATGCACTAAGTTGATCTCCTCATCTCATTGTATCTTAAATCAATGTTCTTAACCTGACCACCCCTTTTGATTGTTCATTGTTCTCACCCTCAATGTCCTTTTCTTTTTATTTCATTTGTCTGTTCTAATCCTGCCCATTGTCCAAAGCTGCCTCAGATCTCATCTTGTCTACAGTTATATCAAATTAGTTGAAATTTTCTTAGTCAATATTTATATTGTCTATATCAGGTAATTTAGTGGTTCATTATGTTCTGTCTCATATTGTTCACTGATGTTTCATGTTCACATCTTCACCACAAAGTCATTTGAAACTATGGGTTGCCTCTGTCATGTCTTTCATTGCTCTCACAGAGCTCTACAGAACCATGAATGAGCAACAGATATTTAATACATTGCAATTGTAGTAATTCACTACATTTTTCCTAGCATCTGACTTTTGCCATCACTCTGATGTGGCTGTCACAAAAGATCTCTTGTAAATCATGATTTTAAACAAAATTTATTTCACTTAATTTATTCATCTTGCATATGGTACCAGTCTATCTTTTTTTAAGGTAAACAATCCCAGACAAAAAGTTTTAAAGACTTTTTGATTATTATAAATGTCCTTTAAATTTTTAAAGTAACAATTATTAACATAATTAAGTGTGGTCAAGTTAGGACAGTAGAATGAGAACAGTTGTTCCTTAAGAAAAAGGTGGGAGCTTCAGCAAAATAGAGCTGCTATCACTTATATTCTTTTTGCTTTAATTAAGCTAATTTATCCTAGACATATGAAACTATTAAAGAGAAAAAAGGCCGAATACTTCTGACAAGAGAACAAGTTAAAATAAAGTGTCCCAGAGGGTCACAGCAAAGCCCCACTTCTTCCAGGGGCAACAGTGCTCACACTGTAGCACTGAAGCTACAGTGAGCCACTGTGGGAATTAAATATCTTGTAAGACAATCTCAGGCTATTTGAGATTGTTCTGGTCGAAGTTTCCATCACTCATAGGATGATAGTTTAGAGCAAAAAAAAAAAAAAAAAAAAAAAAGGAAAAATCATATCAGATTATAATTTATAACACTGCTTAAAATATGAAGTCCAATAGCTATTTTAAGTTTAAAGCATGTTTTAATAATTACCCTCTGAATTTTAGAAGCCATCAAGTATTGCTAAAACTTTTATTCTCCTTGAGATTTTAGAGACTTATGGTTAAATTATAAAAAATTAAAATACTCTTTTTTATCAATGCCTAGTAGTAAAACCATAATTCTAAAAATATATTTAATTTATAATAGATATATTTTTATACATTTTTCAGTCTCCTTTATTCACGCAAATATTTTTAGTCTTTTCTAAGTCTCATCAGCATTTCCTCTAAAGCATTGTCAGGAAGGAGACTTAGGATATACCCAGTACTTTCTTTCATTACACTATTGGAAACCAAGTGATGAAACGGTGACTATGTGTTCAAATTAATAGCTTTTCTAGAATGGCTTATAGGAGGGAGGTAAATGACAAATAATACCTGTTAAAATATTTCCAGATAACATAGTCCATGAAACACCATGTAATGGAAATCTGATCAGTGAACTCATCTATGGGCTAACTTTAGGATTTAAAGCTTAGATAATATTTCTATCTCCTAACTTATAATCTGTATTCATTTTTTTTTTGTTTGTCAACCATTTGTTGATGAATCAAACAATGGAGCTTAAAATGATTAAGATGCAGCTTGTGCTTTCAAGAGGTTCATAGTTTATCACAAAGAGAGAGAAAAGGAGGGAGAGGCATTACAAACACAATTATAATTGTAGCTAAACTCAATTTATGTTTTGAATCTCTATTCCACCAAGAAAGAAGAATATAATCTTAGTCATTTTTGTGCTGTATTACCTCTTTTCCCTGGAGATGTAACTAAATCCTAGAAGCATATGTAGATCCAAGGCAATGAGTGTGTTGGGGTAGGTAAAAGATCTGTTCCCCTTGTAAGGGGAACATGTAAGCTGTCAATGACCCCACACTGCAAGTGCAGGCATTCATTCAACCATTCGTTCTCCTGCAATATTGTTGTCTCACTGGGTCTCTAACCCAGCAGGTAGAGACTCCTTTCTTCTCAGACTCCACATCTCTGATGTGTCCCCAGGCATCCAACCAGGGAAGCATGATGCAACACCCTACAAATCCCATCTAATTCTCTCTTCCTATTACTTGCTGTTTCTATTCATCATGATTTTTTTCTCTAAGACAATTCCTCTGTCCCTGAGGTTTTTGGTTCAGATATAACCAGTTTACTCCCCCTAATAGATACAAACTGTTGGAAATATAAATCTAGAGACAAATAGCTACTTTCTGCTTTCTTCCCTGCCATGTCCCACTTCCCTTAGAAGGAACACTGAAATACTGTCTTCTTTTTTGAGGATGAGATAGCAGTGGACTGTGTATAGAAATAGGAAACTATTTTTCAGGTATTCTGATACCACCACTTAATTAATATCTAAAGAAGAAATAATGCTGGAAGACCATTACATACAATATTAAAGAGATAATAAGGGCTAATAAAATAGGCTGTATTTTTCCTGGCATTTGAAAGAAAAATATTTCTGTACTAGAAACAGTTTTGTTCAAGGAAAATGTTGCATGTAGCTCACAAAGGAGAAATGCAGTAACTGCTTTCCCTTTTCCTAAGTAAACGAATATTGGATGTAATAACAATGGTATGATATAAAATTCTGATATACTGATTACATAGAAAGAAGAAGAGCAAGTGGAAGAGGCAATATCCAGCAAATGGTGGTTTGAACTTAGTAGTGGAGGTAAACAAAGCCAGAATGTAAAAAAAAAAAAAATACAGGTGTTGACCTCACAGACTTCATTTAGGAATTCTAGTGAAAAGGTAATGTCCGGGGAAGATGAGACAATAGCCCAATAAGCCATATACTCATGGTTTTAAAGTGCCAGAAATTCTTCAACTTTCTTATACTCTTAGGATGTTTCATTTCTTCCATTCAACTATGAGGAGTCCAAGAAATTGGTGAAGTTGTAAGCCAATAGGATCCAGCCACTTAATTAACCAAACAGGATTTTGGTATGGTAAAACATATATTCTTTTAGAAAAACAGTGATAGAAAATTAAGCTGCAAATCACCCTTCCTGCTTTATTCTGAGTTATGTGACCTGTGATTTTCCTGGGACCTGACTTGGGCCACAACAATCTTTACCTCCCCTTCCCTTTCATTTCTGGGAAATCTGGAATTTCTGTGTTATTATTTTTATTCCTTAAACTTCCAAACAATTTTACATTTCCTCATGAGATTGAGGGTTTAAACATAGGATTTCCTATAAAATTTCAATAGTTCATGAAGAAAATGCATTTGTAAACCAGTGCCTTAATTGAGAAGGGAGAGAAGGGGATTAAGAATTCACTTATTTTTTTGCTTATTATTAATTTTTTTCAAAAGATTTTTATTGAAATATATTTGACCTTTAACATTGTATAAATTTTAAAATCTACAATATGTTAATTTGACACATTTTTTTTGACACATTTCTTTATTGTGAAGTATTCACTTTTAATCCTATTTGGATTATTTAGACCGGAATAATTTGGCTTTGTTCAAATAATATATGTTTCTTACTAATTTTCTTTATACTATTTGGGAATTTAGACCAAAAGAATTTGGCTTTGTTCAAATAATATATTTTTTCTGACTACTTTTCTTTTTCAGTTTTTTTCTAACCACATAGACACTTCCAAGCTGGTTTATTTTAAAGCCTTCCAGTTACTGAAAGAAATAATAATGGAACACTTGACAGTTACTACTGACTTTAAAGTTGTAAGCTTTAATGTTCAGTAGGCACATGAATACTTTGTATGAAATTATATTAATTTTGTGCAATAATAACAGTTAAAATTTTTGTTAGCATTGACAGCTAAAAACAAGACAGTGTGCTGGCTAATTAAAGTCCATACACCCCAGTGATGGAAGAAACTTGTTTTTTGGTAGGCACTTATGGAAGAAACTTGGCGTCTTCTTATTTTTGTCCAAAGTTGCTTAGCATATCTAAAGTCTTAGTTCATGTATATGTGAAAATTAAATGATGTAATGCATGCAAAAGCCTTGCTCAGCCTCTGGCACATAGTAGAGGGATGTTAACTTAAAATGTGGGATTCAGAAGATCAATATTTTAAGTGTTTCACACATGAGAGTAGTGAATTTTCGAGTACAATGACTTTTGTTTTTGCTTTTCCCTGATCTGTATGTGTTTTTTTTCTTGTGTGTGTGTGTGTGTGTGTGTGTGTGTTGCTTTATAAGTTTCATGGTATGGATGATGCTGTAATCAGGGACAGCACAGATGCAGTGTGAATAAAGGGTGTTCCCTGATTGTTTTGCAATTACATGTCTTCATTTCTCCTCTACACATACATTTTTGCCTGGCTTATATTCATGCAGATATCATTTGATGTTGACACATTTAGACTAATAAGCCCTATAAAAACAAAAATCTTTGTACCTTTTCAGTGATATCTACCTATACTTCTGAAAAACAATTCAAGATTAACAATTTATTGCACAAAAAAATCCTCTTTGCCACAATTCTGTAATAGAAATTAATTCAGGGTCATTTAAATCAGGGAAACATAATATAACTAGTAACTTTACATCTAAGATATTTCTTGACCTTTAAAATCTAAGAAATTATCTGTGTACCATAAATTTATTATCTCACAGTAGTAATATTCATAGTATGTAAAACTTATATCTCCTCATTACACATCTGTGTTTTTTAGCTGGCACAGAATAAGCAAACACAGCTTTTCCCATTTGATCCTCGTAGCAATCTAATGAGGTAGGCATTTCCTTCCCCATAACAGGCTAGGAATCAGCTTGAGAGGCAAGTTGGTCACTGGTCAGGGTCACAAGACCAGCATATCTCCCAACCAGACTCAGAATTCTGAGAGTCAGAAGTTAGCACAATCTATCCTGATGCCTTTTGCAGTTATCTCAATGCCATCCTACTTGTTTCCATGTAAAACATCTTTTAAATGTAAATTGAAAAACACGTAAGAACACTCACATTTAGGTTTAGCGGTGCTTAGGGCTCCTGGAATTACAGTCCAAACCTGTGTCACATACTGGATATTTCAGATCAGTGATTGCCAAGAAAATTCCATAGCCTTGATTACTTTCTTTAGTAAATACACTTTTCTGTGTGACTTTCAAGATCTGGATGAGACTCTAAAGGACTATTCATGGGGATAATGAGCATGCTTGAAGAATAGGGCAAGCAAAACAAAGAGTGTCTAGTGAAACTGGAGTAAGGAAGTAAGGCAACGTAAGTCACTTCATCAACTGCATAATTATTTTAATCAGGAAACTCAGTATTTGACTAAATTTTCTAACTATACAAAATATAATGAAATAATCTCTAACTTTTAATATTATCTTCTAAAGCCAAAGTACCACTTTGATGATTTTTGAATTTTTTAAGAAAATAATGTGCTGGGTGTGCAAAGAAGTGTAAATCTGTTGCTTTTGACACATGATTTCATTCATCTTTGCAATTAACGTAATAATGATGTTAGCTCCTATTTATGCCCCATTTATTAATGTAATTATCTTCTAAAAACAACAAAGATTAAAGACAATTTAATTAGAAAAATAAATTAGTAAACTGATGTCACTACATTTTTTACTTATTCTCAACTATTAAATCAAAGCATACTCTAAGCAATTTTATGTATCTAGAAATAGGATTATCCACTATAAAGTAAAAGAATGACAGCATTTCAGACTTTGTAAATTAAATTGTGTGATTCATGCATTTTCTAAGAATCTGAATGACTTTCAAATGGGCCAGCTACTTTATGTCTCTAATCCTTCTTAGAAAATAAATGGAAGAAATATGCTGATTCTTCTCTTTACATTAATACTCCCACACAAGAGCCTTTTAAATATATGCTCCAATCATTTTATTTCTTTAATTGGATTGCATTATTTCCTAGTTCCCCCAGAATCGCAATTTGGTAAAAAAAAAAAAAAAAAAAAAAAAAGTATCCAAAATGACCTTTCTTTTCAGAGGTAGCATTAAAGTTTCAAATTATTCAGCAACTCAGAATCACTGTGGTATGAGATTCACTGATGTAAAATAATTTATACTAATAAAGTATTTGTTGATAAGGATGTGCTTATAGAATCTGTGAGGAGCAGCTGAAGAAAATTCACACATTCTACTTATCACTATAATACAATATTGTTTAGAGCTGATTATTTGCATTTGTCAATTTTCATTCTGTCTATAAATATTTAAACTATTCAGATATAAAAAGATGGAAACAGTCATGTACTCTCTCAGGGTATATTAAGCTTCCATAGAAATATACCAAATAAAATATCCATGAAACAGACAAAGACTAATTCTTTGTGTAAAGGGTGAATTTTTACGTAAGAATTATTATTTTGACGTATATGTCATAAAGAGCAGGCCTCTGCTGGAAACTGGAACTTCAGGTCAGTTTGCCATCTGCACGTGAGAGAGCATTATGTGTGGGAGATCTTTAGTAAGAGGATTGCTTGCCTGTTTTCATATCAACTCAAAATGTCCTTTATTGTGACAGGTTATATTAATGTCAGCTTTGAAAGAGCAAAGATTCAGAGCAAAGGACCTGTCTACTTATTTCTTTGGATTTTTAAGTAACCACAAACAACATTATAATCCTAAGAAACAGACTTTTTGAAATGTGAATATTAATAGGAAAAAATGAAAAGATCTAAAGCAGGTGTATCACTTTAATTATATAAGAAGGCAATATCTTAGAAAGCACTTTGACATTTATAAAATAGTATGCAAATGTAGGAATAATGATTAAAATTTATTTGGAATTTCTGTATATTTTCATATAAGCAACTCTTTGTTCCCCTTCTGCTTTCTTTGTCTAAGTGCTTATGGGTGGAATGATAGGCATTTGAAGGCAAATTGTTAACCCTTTGGTTGCTGCATATATATCTTATGCTTGTCCCAGATTTGGGAGTTCTGAATATAAAACTTTATGTTACAGACTGAATTGTGTTTTCCTCAGATTAAGTATGTTGAAACTCTAACCTTCAATGAGATGGTATTTGGAGGTGGAGCCTTTAGGGGACAATCAGGTTCAAATGAGGTCATCTGGATGGAGGCCTCATGATGGATTAGCACTCTTACAAGAAGAGGAAGAGACACCAGATTACTCTCTTCCATCTGAGGACATAGTGAGATGGCAGGTCTGAAAGCCAGAGCGAGATTTTTCAACAGAACATGACCATCCTGGCACCCTGGTATCAGACTTCCTGCCTCCAGAACTGTGAGAAAATAAATTTCTGTTTTTAAACTACCAGTGTATGGGATTTTTTTTTTTTATGGTAACCCATGCTGACTAATATACTCTCACAATTTGATTAACAGAGATGAAAGTCCCATATAACTTAATTTTAGTGGTTTAAAAAGTGTTGAAAACGAACTAGTTTCTTTAAAAGCTATATTAACCACTAAAAACACTTATCTGTTTCATATTTATACAAAATAAATGTATTAAACCCCAGGGAAACATGACGTTTTTTAAGCCAGTACATGAAATTTGATTATTTTTATTACAGGATATAGAACATACTGTATATAATTTTAAAAGAGATGATACTTTTACAATCAAGTAATATTTTTGGAGAAGAGTTTAAATAGTACTTTATATGTCTAAGTAAAATATCTTCTCTAGAATAAAGACAGTTAAAAGAAAACTAATACATATGATACTATAGAAAAATTTCTACATGCTAAATCATGAATTGTAACTTTATTTTTAGTTTTTTTTTTAAGATTTTATTTATTTGTTCACGAGAGATACAGAGAGAGAGAGGCAGAGACATAGGCTGAAGAAGAAGCAGGATCCTTGCAGGGAGCCTGATGTGGGACTCGATCCCAGGATCCCGGGATCATGCCCTGAGCCCAAGGCAGATGCTCAACCGCTGAGCCACCCAGGTGTTCCCATGAATTGTAATTTAAAAAAAAAAAACACAGAAATTTACAAAAGACCTATAGATATTAAATTTCATTTTATACTTCTTTATGTTAATTCTTTTCTTGTGTTTGAAATGGGCCACTATGCCCAGTGACAAAAAGTCTTTAACCTGACATTTTATGCCAATTATTTACATTATTAGATGGAATAAGGGGCACATATGCCTCTTTTGTTGTAAAATAGTAGTTACACATATTGAATGCCTGTTTTTAACCTGGAATTTTACATACTCAACTACCTAAAACCCATGCTTTTCCCAGGCTACCTCCTAGATATTTCAATTTTTCAAATCTTAAAAGTTGTGAGTGAGAATGTCTTCAAACTTTTGACATATGCATATAAAAATTCACATGTGCAATTATTATATATGGGTTTATAATTATTTAGTTCATATAATTATATCTGTAAAGTGAGGGAAAAACATTCCAGAACAGCATGGAACTAGCCACAGCTGCAACATCAACAAGAAACATTTTATTTGATTTTCAGGAGCTATCTTGGCTGATTGCAACTCTCACAGAGCATTTGGGAACATTTTTTGCCCAGAGTTAGATTAGAACTGAACTGAACTGTCTTCATTGAATTTGGTGTCCTCACTGTGACCTGTACCATAAGAATTTGCTCAATATTTTCACACTTTTTATTCTTCTTCCTTCATTTCTTCTTTCTCCTCACATATGGTTGTCCTTGACTACTAAACAAAATAGATATGTCCTGTACCATTGTAGAGCTTACAATACATTTTTTAGAATAAGTAAATAAATGAATGAATCAGAATTGTGGGCTCTTTCAATTTACCATAATCTATTCTACCAAATCTTTTCAGACACAGTTTTTCCTCCCTTTAACTTGTTCTTCCCACTGTGCTCCACCATCATTTATGAGGATGTTCTTTGCTATTTCATTAGATAATAAAGCGGTCCTCTCATCCTGATATGTTCTTCCCATACTCTTTATCCAAATTTTAATTTCTTGAAGATTTTATTTAATTTGAGAGAGAGAGATATCCAGAGAGAGAGAGAGAGAGAGAGAGCACGCACAAGCAGGAAGGAGAGGAGGGGGAGGGAGAAGCAGGCTCCCCTCTGAGCCAGGAGCCAGGAGCTCTATGTGGGGCTCCATCTCAGGGCCCCAGGATCATGATGTGAGCAAAAGGCAGGCACTTAACTGACTGAGCCATCTAGATGCCCCTCTCCAAATACATATTAAGTAAAATATCAGTTAGTGTTCTCAGGAAACTATTAGAGAACTCTAAAGAATTAACTTTTCCCTAATTTCATGCAATCCTATCATACTATATATCCCTTTACATTACATTTACACAAATAAACAAGTGTCTCCTGTCTTTTTTAAAATTTATTTATGTATTTATGATAGACATAGAGAGAGAGAGGGGCAGAGACACAGGAGGAGGGAGAAGCAGGCTCCGTGCCGGGAGTCTGACGTGGGACTCGATCCCGGGACTCCAGGATCGCACCCTGGGCCAAAGACAGGCGCTAAACCGCTGAGCCACCCAAGGATCCACCAAGTGTCTCCTCTCTTAATGTCTTAGTCAATTGTAAACTTCATGAGTATGTAACCGTGTACTCTGATCACTCTGTCTCCAGTGCTCAATGCAAAATGCACTAAATATCCAAAGACTGAATAAAGGACTCTTTGATGAGGTTAGGAGAAATCTGTTATTACAGGTGAGATGGTACAACTGGGAAAATGCAAACATGGTTTTTATGTATAAGAAACTTTAGAAAGAGGATGATTCCATTAGCTTTAGATAAACAGTAGTTTGATAATAGGGAAGTTGAAAGTCAAATGTAAGCTTTGCATCATACCTGATGAAAAGATGTGCTGCAGGTGAGGTTGATCTATGTGTGTGTTAACTACACTTGTGTAAGCAAACGTTGGTTGCAACTGGCCACAGATCATTTTTTGCATTGCACATGATGATGTCCAATTCATACCTGTTTAATAGTGAAGTCAACTACTTAGGGTCCTTGCAGATAACCAAAAGATACGGTCAGATTGCTTGTCTTCATTTTTCTGCTACTAAGTCAGTGATTCATCCATGATTGTGTCTTCCTCCTCTCTCTTTTGTTTATAACATCACTGATCATTGTGTTTGTTGCATGTAAAATGCATGCAAAGCTATGAGTATCAACTTTCTACAAGAATCCCATATTGTTTAAAATTGTTTCTCAGTATATTCTTTGTAGTTTTTTGTCCTGTTAAGAGTGATAGGAATGACTATTTTCACTGCATTGGTTTTTGCTTACATTAATAAATCAGTGCAGTCACATATACTGAAACTGTGTATGAAAATGTCATTTTTCTTTGTCCAATGCACACGCATTTCTAGCTTAGGGAAACTACAGGATTTGACTGTTACTTTAATTAGATAGAGCATATAACTTTCAACAGGTTTTATCTAGATATTTTACTTTTCTGTTTCCTGATAATGGGTTCCATTAAAGTTAATTAGGTTACTTTAGTCTTATATACTAATGGTAATAAAGGTATATCTTTAAATAAAACAAGAAAATCAGCATCGCTTGCAGTTGCAAGAAGAAGTGGAATATAAAATCTGAACCCAATTCATTGAAATTAGGAACAGGTGATAGCCTCAACAATGTGCATCTTTTATAGAGTGTTATTATATCATTAATTAAATTCACAATTTCAGAGTTTACCCAAAGATGCTTGAAGATAATATATATTTTTCAATTCCACTTTAAAGTATTATTTCATAGTGATTTTTTTTTTAAGTTGATGATTCTCTGGAGAGGAGACTTGGCTAAGTTCATTTACCATTTTGTTATTCTGCAAATAAAATGTTGGGGACAAATCAAGGTCAGAGATGATTTACATATATTTACTCAAAAAATGAATTTTAATGGATTTAAACATAATTTTAGGGACTTGACTTTTACTGATGTCAGTATTTTGCCAATTCTAGAATGCTGCCAAAATATTTCTTATTTTTAATCTAGCCAGATATCATGTCAACCTTTATTAATAAATTGAAAAAATAATACCACTTATGGTGATTGATGGAAGATGGTAATACTAATAAAGAAAAATAAGTAAAATAACTCCAAATTGACTGTCCTCTCTGTATTTGGTATGTTTCTATATTACCAAGTCCCTGGAGTATAGTTTATGTGTGTCATATAATAATACATGATCACTAATGAAGTATCCACAAGGATATGACTCCTCTGCTGTCTAACTTTATATTGCAGGTACAATAATTATAGTTACAAGAGACAGATTATCTTTTGAAAGGAAAAACATGCATCTTTAATTATGTTTGTAATGAGATATTAACTTTTAAAAATAAATTTGCCTTTCCTTCTGTCACCTTTATGCTTTTTTTTCTCCTTTTAATTTTCACTAGGAATGGTGTTTTTATTTAATTTATCACTAGGGAGAATGCAGTGTGATTTAGTCAAGAATCTAGACTGGTGAAATATTTTAAAAGGATAGATTAAAAGAAAAGACAACACAATACCCATTGCTCAGACAAATTCAGGAATAGTTTAGGTTCCCATGAGCCAAAGTAGAAAATATTCCAATAAATGGGGGGAGTACTCAGAAGGATATTACCTCAGTAGGAGGGCGAAATTAGTTTTAAGTTAAAGGCTGCTCTTTTGTCCTTTAACAAGCCTTAAAAGCAAGCCTTGAAAAGATCAACTGCTTCCAAATAAATACAGGTCAGAATGAAGCCAAAAAGCATTTAAAGGACCTCAAGTTAAAAAAAAAAAAAAAAAAAAAAAGGACCTCGAGTTCCCCAAAAGATAGAATTTGCAATATCTGGCATCCAATTATAAACTTACCAAGCAAACAAAGAATAAGGAAAAAATATAATGAGGAGAAAAGTGAATCAATAGAAACAGATTCAGAAAGATTTAATGCCCATTTTTAGTAACAAGTTTTAAGTAATTGTGATATATTCATACCTTGGAATACTGGATTGTGATGGTTTTCAAATCGTTGTTTATGCCCTCACCAAAGTCCTTTTGACACTTTCAGAGGTTCTGCAAATTCAAAATTATTTCCATAATAACATTAAGGCGTATCATGGCTTTGCTCATTGTGGGAGAAAAAGGGAATGCATAAAGCATTTCTACTCAATACTAAAATATGATGCAAATTATGGATATTCAGAATTAAGTAGTTGGCACACATATTCTCTAAAATAAAGTGAACCTGTCACTTCAAGGAAAACAACTTTGGGAATCTGTTGCCAATGATAAAATTTGAACCTGATAAATTAGAATTTTAGGAAACTTGTATCTAATTGTGGGAGTTTGACAGCTGTCTATTATTTAAAGACTTCTTATTAGATTGATGTTGACAAATAGAGTTCTTGATATTGTTTGATGAAATATGTTGACATTTGGAAGATCTTTATAACTTATAAAGAACTGAATTTTTAAAATGAGCAATATGTGATGTTTCCAAATAATGCATGGGTAACAACCCATTCAGGGGTAAGATAGATTGATGGATTTTAAAGTAACAGAGCAAAAAGTTCATAGAAATGATGTCAAAATCACACTGCAACTTAACTTGAAAAACATACATGTTTTGAGTTTAATGAAGTATCAAAAAGAATGTATACAATTATCTAAAAAGCTACTAAATTTCTCCTGTTTTCCTTTTGCATTCCTGTGTGAGACTGTATTTTCTTTATATATTTCTATACTTTATATATTTCTATATGCCAATTGCAACAGATTAAATAGAAAAGCAGATATTAAGATCCTATCTCCTCTTAAACCAGGCATTAAAGAGATTTCAAAATGTAAAAAACAATACCATTCTTCTCGTTAAATTTTTAAAAATGTAATTACTTTATGAAATTATGTCCTTTATATTGCCATGCAATGAAATTTTTATAATAAACTTATAAAAATTGTTATGATAGATACTTTAAAATGTGTTTTCATTTCTGATATGGTAAATTTGATATGTGTAATACACATAAAACCAAAACTATCTGTGGTTCTCAAATTTACAACGTGAAAGGGACATACAATCTATAAATCAGATTAATACTGTTATACAGAATAAAGGAAAATAAAGAAATAGTGAAAAATTAATAAAAACGAAATAAATAAATGAGTTATAGCTATATATAGTCTGCATGCATCTTACAACTGCAGTGACTATAAAAGAAGCAAGTTGACTACAAATACAGTATGTATGTTTCTATCACATATCGGACAGATAGATTGTATAGGTTAGAAGTCACATATAAAGGTAAAATAAATAATTGCAAGGATATGTACTCAGAAAATCAGTATATTGGGTTATCTCTGGGAAGAGGAGTAGGAGTAGATGACTAATAAGGAATACAAATAGAAATCAGGCAATTTTGTAGATACAGGTACTTGCCTACTTTGTAATTATTCCCAAAATTGTACGCACACACACACACACACATACACATTCTCAAAATTGTACACACACACATACACATGTGTGCGTGTGTATCTTATGTACTATTCTGAATATTCTGAAGTTATATCTCACAGTTGAAAATGGATAAGAAATTAATCCTAAAAAATATTTAGCAGTAAAGAAAATGAGCATGATACCACAAACATTAAACAAAAACATTTATCCAAAAGGAAAAACAATCATTTTTAATTCTAACACTAAAGCACAAACATATATTTACAATTTGAATGATGAACAGTTTTATAATTCTGGACTGCCAAAATGTAAACCTTCTTTTCTTCCTCATGCAGTTTATTATCCACAGTAGGTCATTTCAATAACATTTGCCCATATTCTAAACAGTCTAGACCCTTCAACATTTCATTCTCCCTGTATGGCAATACCCTAGCCGTGGACAACCCCCAACTATTCAATTTCTTATGTATTCATCTGGAAAGCTAAGAAGTTCTGGAGAAAGTACCAATGAAGCTGGTCAAATTTTGAATATTATAATATTCACTGACCTCAAAAGCAACTAAAAACCTCAACGATTTCATTATATTCATACTGTTTGCAACCTACTCTAACCTCCCACAAGAGCTATTTCAAAGCTTCTCCACATTGCCTTAATGTCCACCTCCTACCCTTAACAGATGACATTCCTATTAATAATTATAATAAAATAGAAGATATTGGAAAGGATCAACCTCATCTTTCAGATATCAATCTCCATCCATATTACTTTCTTCTCTTCTGTTAGAATAGGAAGTTACCTCTCTTCATTTAAGATGAACTTTTCCTAGACATAGTTTTGGGGGTCTCCTCTGAGTTTTTAGGAACAATTGTTAAATAATAAATGTAAAAATAAAATAATCTTGGACATCGGCACTTTGAAGATTTGTGTTCTAAACACCCTTTGTTACATTGTGTCAATATTTGGAATTTTCAGTTGTAAACATCTGTAATATATATAATATGTATTTCAAGATTGAGTATTTTTAGTCATCACAAAGCAATAAAACTCCAAAACAGTGAAAATATATGTCACTTTTTGTTGTTAAAATACAGTAGTATGCAGACAACATGCAATGATTAGGCAATACATTGTTTGGAAACATTTTGAGAAATCCCAATATTTAAGATATTTCCAATGATGATCTATCTTAATTATGTAAATTACCATTATGCATAAATGAAAAACAGAAGCCTAGAAGACCTTTACTTTTTTCTAGGTTTTTATTTAAATTCCTGTTAGTTAATATACAGTGTAATATTAGTTTCAGGTATACAGTTTAGAGATTCATCACCTATATAAAACAACAACAGAAAGAAGACCTTTTACATAAAATGATTTCATACCTCATCTTTACTATATATTCTTCATTTTAATTTAATATAATACAAAATACAAGATAAATGCTTTCTTTACATCGATAGAAACATGGGTAGGAATCCCTGGGTGGCTCAGTGGTTGAGGGTTTGCCTTCAGCTCAGGGCGTGGTCCCGGGGTCCTGGGATCAAGTACTGCATCGAGTTCCCTGCAGGGAGACTGCTCCCCCCTCTGCCTATATCTCTCCATCTCTCTCTCTCTCTGTGTGTCTTTCATGAATAAATAAATAAAATCTTAAAAAAAACATGGATATTGATGATTCTAGGAATGGGAGATAATAAAGAATATTAGTAAACGCTCAGAATGATGTTCAAATTCTCCTTTGATATTGAAACTAAGATTTTAAAATATTTTTAGAAGAATGTTTTAACAAAGATACTACTACATTTTCAAATATATAAACTCGATGTATGACATTTTATTGCTTTGTCTTATTAATTAAAGTAATAAATTATATATTAAAACAAACACATTTTTATTTATTTACAATATAAAAAAGGCAAAATTACTTCCTAATATTTGTCATTGTCTACTGAGAATCCTGAGGCCAAAAAGCCTTAAAATTTTCTCTACTTTCTTCTTTCACATCCAGGAACTTCAATATTTAAAAAAGGATTGTTTCCTTTTGCTTTTACTGATATATCTAGTGGAGATTTCATTTTATGAATAATTTTTATGGATAATATTTACTAGCTAAAACAACATTGATCCTTAAAACCAAGTTGCAAACCAAACTCATATAATTACATTCTTCCTATCAGAGGAGGATGGTACCAGATTACCTCTCAGAGATCAATCACTTTAGGTACCTTTCTGTGAGCCATGAAGTCTGTTTCTAAACACTTATTGATTACAATATATTATATTCAACTTGCCCACACACTTAAGTTTACTCATGTATAGTTAACTGACTTGTCACTCTGAAGTAGAAACATTTTGTTTTAGGACTCAGCTATCAATAAGAAAAAAAATTATAATTATAGAAAATAACAAAGAAAATAACAGTCAATACTTCCATCACTGAAAATTTAACCACTGCCAACTTCTTGTCATATATGCTTTGAGTCTTTTCCCTCCCTTTTTTCCTCCCTCCCTCTCTCCATCCCTCCTTCTCTCCCTCTCCCTTTTTCTTTCTCTTCTTTCTTCTTTCTTTCTTTTCTTTCTTTCTTTCTTTCTTTCTTTCTTTCTTTCTTTCTTTCTCTTTCTTTTTCTTTTTCTTTCTTTCTTTCTTTTTCTTTCTTTCTTTCTTCTCTTTCTTTCTTTTTCTCTTTCTTTCTTTCTCTTCTTTCTCTTTCTTTCCTTCCTTCCTTCTCTCTCTTCTCCTTCTCTTATTTTTTAAGAAACTCACACTACTATAAAATTGATATATGTCTATCTTTAAAAATTCAAGCAGTACAAGTAGTGCAATGATGGGTTTGTAAAAATCACCCAAATACCATCACCCATAGTTAGAGAACTGTTTTTGTTTATACAGAAAAAGAAATGAATATGCTGTCACAAAAAGTATACCACATTCTGGATAAAATTTCAAATAACATTATAAATCAGAGAAAGAACTAAGGTTCAATGAAAATGATTGCAGAATTTTAATGATGACAAAAATATTAATTCTTTAAAATATATCTCCACATTTAGGAAAAGAGATTTTGAAGCAAATTCAAAAGGTTGAGGTCATTCAGTTATAAAAACTACCTATTTCAAGAAGATATACAAATTACTAGGAAGTATATTAAAAGATGCTCAACATTATGAATCATGAAGGAACTGAAAATCAAAACCGCAATGAGATGCCATTTCATACCCATTATTATAGCCAACTATTTTTTAAAAAGCAAACTATAGTAAACAGGTGCAGAAATTGGAAACCTCTATGCTGCAGGTGGGAATACACAATAGTGCAGCTACTATGGAAGAGTTTGGTGACTCTAGTTCCTCAAATAGTTAAACACAGACTTATCATATGATTCAGAAATTCCACCCTGAGATATATATGCAAAATAACTGAAAACAGATATTCAAGCAAATACTTGACACAGATCTTAATAGCATAAGTCATATTTAATATATGATTATATTCATATATATGTACATGCTTGTATAGTATGTTTGTGGGGGGGGGCGGCGGCTCCAACATAGAAACAACATAAATGCCTATCATTTAATAAATGGATGACTAAAATGTGTTATATTCATATCATAGAATATTACTTGGCAACCACAATGAATAAATTACTGATTCATGCTACAACATGGATGGAACTTCAAAACTGTGCTAAGTAAAAAAAGCCAGACACCACATATTTTTTATTTAAATTCAATAAATTAAAACACCATGTATTATCTGTTCACATTTGTATGAAATGTCCAGAATATGTAGGGGGGATGGGAGGGGTAAGGACTGACTGTTAGTGAGTATGGGGTATTTTGTGGGGGGTGAATGATAAACATGTTCTAAAATTAACTGTGGTAATTTGTATTATGTATTTACATATATGTATGTGATAAAATGTTCACTATTCTTTTTTCAATTCTTATTTTTTATGGAAGTAAAACTAACATAGAGATTATATTAGTTTCAGCTGTGCAACATAATGATTCAATAATTCTATACATTACTCAGTGTTCATAATAAGTATAGTCACCACCTGTCACCAGTGTTATTACAATATTGTTGATTATATTTCCTATGCTATAATTTTCATCTCTGTGACTTATTTTATAACTGGAAATTTGTACCTCTTAATCTAATTTTTAAATTTTGTTCATCCCCACCACCCACCCCTCCTCTGACTACCATTAGGTCTCTATATTTAAGAGGCTGTTTGTTTGTATTGTTTCTTAAATTCCACATATGAGTGAAATCATATGACATTTGTCTTTTTCTGACTTATTTCACTTAGCACAATAATCTCTAGGTCCATCTATGTTCTTGCAAATGGTAAAATCTCATTCTTTTTATTCCTGAGTAATATTCCTCTGTGTGTGTGTGTGTGTGTGTGTATTACATTTTCTTTATCTGTTCATCTGTCAATGGACACTTGGATTGCTTCCATATCTTGGCTATTGTAAATAATACTGCAATAAATATAGAGGTGCATATGTCTTTTTTAAATCAGTATTTTCATTGAGTATTCTTTATCAAAATTTTCAACAAATTTTCCTGAAATATGTGTGGCTTCACACTTCTGTTTTGGAGATTTTTTTCTCCTCTTCATTTCAAAAATTTTTTCTTATGTTAATTATTGGATAAGTCTACTTCCATTTGCTGATTTCTGTATTTCACTGACACGTTATCTTTCTATTGGATCGTCTTTATCCATCATCCATAGATGTTGGCTTCTCTCATTACTTTCATTATATCCTAATTTTAATCTATATTCAGAGTGATAATCTAGAGAGATTCTTCTATATGGATACTATGGTTTTCATTGGCTTCTATTGTTGATACTTATTAGTTGTGCAATAATCTTATTTGGGTTTTCACTCTTTTTTACTGTTGAGCTCTGACTTTAATTTCCTGAACACACACACACATATTTTCATTCTGTAGGGTCTATAGGATGAGCCAATCCACTTTAGTCAAATATTTTTGTTGTTGTTGTTTAAAGTTTTTATTTAAATTCTAGTTAGTTAACATACAATATAGTATTGGTTTCAGGAGTAGAATTTAGTGGGCAGTCCAGGTGGCTTGGTGGTTTGGCACCACCTTCAGCCCAGGGCCTGATCCTGAAGACCTGGGATCGAGTCCTACATCAGGCTCCTTGCATGGAGCCTGCTTCTCCCTCTGCCTGTGTCTCTGCCACTCTCTCTCTCTCTCTCTCTCTCTCTCTCTGAGTCTCTCATGAATAAATAAATAAAATTTTTAAAAATAAAAGTAGAATTTAGTGATTCATCACTTACATATAACACCCAGTGCTTATCATAACAAGTACCCTCCTTTATACTCAACACCCATTTAACTCATCTCCCTCCCACCTCCCCTCCAGCAACCCTGTTTGTTCTCTATAGAGAATAGAATAGTCTCTTATGGTTTGCCTCCCTCTTTTTTTGACAGTTTTCCTGCAATAACTTCTTCAGGAGTATTAAAATATTTATGTGTATTTTATTATAACTGCTTATTAGACTAAAATTTTGGATAATGATCTTTAGCAAAATGGTTAACAGCAAACCAAATAAAATGATATAAAATCCATGTCATATATTTTCCTATTTATAAGTAAATAATTACATATTTTTATTAATAAAACTGCTTATCAGAATATAATGAAATGGAATTCTATTACTCATATTATAGCCATCTAAATTGCTTCTATAAAATCTAGCTTCAGAATAAAATTTTTTATTATGAAAGAGCTAGTAAGTAAAGGAGCAATGTGTAGACACCCCTATAAACTCTAAGATGGTATGGTTTTTCTAAAGTAAACTAGAGAAAAGAAAAAATATGGAATTTTTTGAAACCACTTAAAAGTTTTTATTTTAATCATCTATGAATGTTAATATCAACTCTGATTTTTACCTTTTAGACAAAAGCCACCCATAAATGATTTCCAAATTACCAATGTTCCCAAATTCTAGTTATTTTCATCAATGGCATGTCCAAAAAATGATAGAAAAAGAAAAGTCAGAAATTTTTACCTGCCTTATAATTTTAAGGACAATTGTTAAGAACAGTAGACATAGTTTGTGTCAAATGAATAAACATGTTTAAATATCTATTTTGTGACAAGAATTATGACATGTAATGTGTAGTAAAAACAACAGCAATCTGCCCTTATAAAGCAGACTGTGTAGTAGGAAAAGAGCAAGATAAAAACCCAAACCTGTCAAATAAAGTGATGAGAAGATATTGACGACTGTGGGTATTTAGTTCCATGGCATCCAGATGAAGAAATCAGCGAAAGCTTTGGGAAAGAAAGGCATTTCAGATAGGTCTTCAAAACTGGATAGTATTTTTGTAGAAGTATTGAGAGCAAAGTTACATTTTCAGTGAAGAAAATGACAGGAATAAATCCAGGAAAGGTTGAAAATCAAGCAGTGAATATAAGAAACATTGTAAATTTGGGGACCATAGTGGAACATGGTGCAAAAGTTGGAGAATACAAATAAGAAGTTAGGATCAATGATTTACTTCTGTTCAACAAATATCTATTAAATACCTACTCATTGGTAAACATTGTACTAGGTGCTGCATAAAATTGAAAGTCATTTTCTCTCTTCTCAATATTCATATAACATATTTGTTGAGATGGAAACATAAATGGATATTTTAATAAAATGAGGTAAATAAAGTGTTAGAATCATGCCTCAAGTTCTACACGATCCTAGAGATGGAGCTCTTAGCTTGACAAGGGTAAGAAGTTAGAACTCTAAGAAAGGTTTTCTAGAGACTGTGGTCGTGAGCTGAGTTTTAAAAGGTGAAGAGGAGGCTTATCCAGCTAAATATTGGAAGAATGACAGTCAGGGATGATGCCACACACAGGAAACTGTGGACAAGAGCAGGTGAATGTGAAGAAGAACCATATGATTAAGGAAACTGATGACAGGAAATAGGGGTAGATAAGACTACAAAGGAGACATGGAGTGATTGGTAGAGAACATTGTGTGCTATGTCAAGGAACAGACATTAACTTATAGATAGATAATATCACTTTAAAGTATTTTAAGCAAGTGGAGTTTTAATTCCATCTGGAGGCTGCATGAAAGATGGGTTTGAGGAAGCTGCAAACTTGGAAGCCCATGTAGAGATAATGAACGCTTGAGCAAAGCCAATTGAGTACAGAAGTGAGAATTAAAAACTTTCACAGCAGGTAAAAAATTAAAACAAAAATTACTGTTGAACCAAAGTATATTTCATGTATCCCTAAACGGATAAAACAAAGTCCCTGAGTTCTAGATATTTACAGCCTGGTGGCAATCATGATGTGGAAGGAAGGTAGAAAATTTACTGTGGAGTTTAAAGTTAGTGTGAGTAATTTAGAAAAACATGTAAAGGATCTAGGTTCTTAACAGGCCTTGACACCTCACTGAGAATTTGTGAACAGAGAACCAACATTGGCATATCTGTTTTAGAAAGACAATCCTGGGACGCTTAAAGAAGGACTTGAGTAGAACAGAAGTGAAGGACCAGTTAAGGAGACATCAGTATAGGCAAGAGACAATCCTGTCTTGAATTATAATGGCAGAGTTAAAAAAAGGTAAATGGTAAGTACAAATATTTAAAAAGTAAAATAAGCTGAGCTTGGTGAGTAATTGAATGTGGGATGTGAACAGGAAGGAATCAAGAATCTATGAGATTTTTATTTGTGAAGGGGGTGTATGGTGTTACCCCTGGCTAAGAAAGAAAATATGGGAGAAGTGTCAGCTGTGAGGGGAAAGATTAAAAGTTGCTTTGGGCATTTGGAGCTTGAATCTTCTTTCAGAAATAGAAAGATGATTCACATCTCCAAGTTGAAATTCCTAATTTATAATTCCTTAATAAATAAATCATGAATCCTTTCTTTTACCTCTAGTTTCACAAAAAGTATTGTCATCATTACAATTTCTCCTATAGGCATTGTCATTACTGCTACACTTAATATGCTCTTATAATGCTCTGTGGATATTCTACTTTAACCAATTTTTCTTTAAACAAAGGTGAATTGAAATAGGTGTGAAGTTTAAGAATAGGAAAAAAAAGCAAGCTACCTTAATAGGTACTTAACTTTTATATCAAATTTTACTTAGAAGAGATAATATTGACTACTTTTCTATTTTGTTAGGCATTATTAAGAATATACAAAAATAGTAAGTGCTATTGGAAGCATTCAGCTAGTAATAACTGCTCCTTCTGATTAATCTCAGGGAGAGTGAGAAATTAGGTCATTATGTAATGATAAAGTGTTCAATTTTGTAAGAGGATATAATAACTGTAAATACATATGCACCTAATGTTAGAACAGCTAAATATATAAAGCAAATATTAACAGATCCAAAGGGGATAATAGATAGCAATACAGGAGTAGCAGGGGATTTCAATACCCCATTTTCAACAATGGATAGTTCGTCTAGATAGAAAATCAATAAGTAGACATTTGATGTAAACTACATGTTAATCAGATGGACCTAACAGATGTATACAGAACAATCTATTCAACAACAGCAGAATATATATTCTCAAGTACACATGGAAAGTTGATTGTCCAGGATAGATCATGTTAAGCCACACAAAATTAGTCTTAATCAATTTAAGAAGATTGAAAACATATCAAGTATCCTTTCTGACCACTCTGGTATGAAACCAGAAATCAATTACAACACTAAAACTGGAAGATTCATAAACATATGGAAATTAAACAACATGCTCCTAAAAAACCAATGGGTCAAAGAAGAAATCAAAAGGGAAATCATAAAATTTCTTGAGACAAATAAAAATGGAAACACAGCATACTTAAACTTATGAGATGCAACAAAAGCAATTCTAAGAGGGAAGTTTGTAGTGATAACTGTCTACATTAGGAAAAAAGAAAGATCTCAAACAAATAACCTAACTTTAAACTTTAAGGAACTAGAAAAAGAAGAATAAGCTAAGGCCAAAGTTAACAGAGGACGGGAAAAATTATCAGCAGAAATCATTGAAATAGAGGCTAAAAAGAAAATAGAAGAGAGAAATGAAATTAGGAAATGGTTTTTTGTCTCTGGCTCTGTCTCTCCTTCTATCTCTCAAGAATAAATAAAATCTTTAAAAAAAAGAAAAAAAAAGGAAAAAAAAAGAAAGATAAACAAATTTGACAAACCATTAGCTAGACTCACCAGGAAAAAAAGTGAGAGCACACAAATAAATAAAATCAGAAACAAAAGAGGATGTGTTATAGCTGATACCACAGAAATACAAAAGATCATAAGAAACTACTGTGAAAATTATACACCAACAAATTTGACAACCTAGAAGAAATAGATAAATTCCTAGAAACACATAACCTACCAAGACTGAGTCATGACAAAAGAGAAAATCTAAAAATATCAATTACTAGTAAGGAAATTGAATCAGTAATCAAAAACCTCCCAAAAAGAAAAATCCAGAATCTTAGATGGATTCCAAGAAAAAACAATACCAATTCTTTTCAAACTCTTCCAAGCAAAAGAAAATTGAGGAACACTTCCAAACACATTTTATAAGGCCAGTAATACCCTGATACCAAAACCAGAGAAGGACACTACAAGAAAAGAAAATTACAAGCCAATATCCCTGGTGAACATGGTTGCCAAAATCCTCAATAATCCTCAAAATATTAGCAAACCAAATTTATCAATACAGTAAATGGTCATACACTATGATCAAGTCAGATTTTATTCCAGGGATGCAAGGAATAGTTCAGCAACTTCAAATCAATAAATGTGATAGAGCACATTAATATAATGAAGGATATAAACTATATGATCATCTCAATAAATTCAGAGAAAGAAAATTCGCTAACCTTTCATGACAAAAACTCCTAAAAATTTTTGTATACATGGTATGTATTTCAATATAATAAAAGTCATATATGACAATCCTATATATAATGTAAATCTGAAAGCTTTTCTTCTAAGATCAGGAACAAACACTCTCACTGCTTTAATCAACATACTATTGGAAGTTCAAGTAAGAGAAATTAGGCAAGAAAAAATATATAAGATATCCAATCAGAAATAAAGAAGTTAAATTGTCCTTGTTTGCAGGTGACATGATATTATACATAGAAAATGCTAAGGACTCTACCAAAAATTATTAGAATAAGTGAATTTGATAAACAATGCAAAAATCACTATAAAAAATCATTTGTGCTTCTATACACTAACAGTGAACTATTGGAAAGAGACACTCAGAAAACAATTCCATTTACAATAGCACCAAAAGCAAAGAAATTCTTAGGAATAAATTTAACCAAGGATATGAAAGACCCATGCACTGAAAACTATAAAACATTGAAAGAAATTGAAGGTACAAATAAATGGAAATATATTCCATGTTTATGGATTGGAAAAAAAGAATATTGTGAAATTGTTCATTCTACACAAAGTAATCTAGAAATTTAAAGCAATTCATATAAATATTCCAATAGTATTTTTCACTGAAATAGAACAAATAATCTTAAAATTTGTGTGAAACCTCAAAAGACCCTGAAGATACAAAGCAATCCAAAGAAAGAACAAAGTAACTCTTCTCAACGTCAAGCTATTTTGCAAAGCTATGAGAATCAAAACAGTATGGTATTGACATAGAAGCAGACACATAGATCAATGGAACAGAGAAGAAAACCCAGAAATATACTCATGCATATATGGTCAAATAATTTTTGACAAAGGAACCCAGAAGATACAATGGAAAAAGGACAGTCTCCTCCATAAATGGTGTTGGGAATCTGGATAATCACATGCAAAAGAATGAAACTGGACCTCTATCTTATCTTATACACCAAAATCAATTCAAAGTGGATTAAACACTTGAGTATAAAACCTGCAAACATAGTGCCTGGATGGCTCAGTCAGTTGAGCATCTGCCTTTGGCGTGAGTCATGTTCCTGAGGTCTTGAGGTTAAGCACCACTTCTCCCTCTCTCTCTGCACCTCCCCCCAACTCATGCTCTCTCTCACTTTCTCTCAAATAAATAAATAAAATCTTAAAAAAAAAAAGACCTGCAAACATAAAAGTTCTAGAAGACATGGAGGATAATTTTCTTGATATGGGTCTTGGCAATGATTTTTTGGATTTGACATCAAAAGCAAGAAAACTTTTAAATAAAAGAGACTTCATCAAACTAAAAAACTTCTCTGCAGCATAGAAAGCATGAACAAAATGGAAAGGCAGCATACGGAATGAGAGAAAATATTTGCACACCACATATCCAATAAGGGGTAAGGTCTAAAATATACAAGGAGCTTACACAACTCAGTAGCAAAAACCACATAATTCAATTGAAAAATGAGCAAAGGATCTGAATAGGCATTTTTTTGAAAGTACATAACAGTGGCTACGTAACAGTGGCTAACTGATACATCAGAAGGTCCTCAACATCACTAATCATCAAGGAAATGCAAATCAACGTCACAATGAGATATCATCTCACACATGTTAGGATTTCTACTATCAAAATGGCAAGAAATAACAAATGGTGGCAAAAAATGTGGAGAAAAGGGACAACCTGTACTCTGTTGGTAAGAATGTATACTGGTAAGAAAGTCACTATGGAAAGCAATATACAGATTTCTTAAGAAATTAATAATAGAAATAACACATGAAAAGAAAAAAAGAAATAATACATGATCCAGCAATTCCACTTCTACATATATATCCAAAAGAAATGAAATTATTTTTTCAAAGAGATACATATACTTCCATGTTCACTGGAACAGTATTCTCAATAGCCAAGATATGGAAACAACCGAAATATCCATTGATGGATGAATAGACAAAGAAATGTGATATATATAAGTATGTATTTATATACTCTCTATATAAATACTCTATACATATATATATTAAATTCTTTTTGCATTCTGCGCACTAGCACAGAATAATAGAAACTCACTTAAATATGAAGGAACTCTTTACAATTAGATCCACAATTTTATACATTTATCTTACCTACATGTCAGTGAAACATCACCAACTATTATGAAATAGGACAAATTATATCAAAGGGCCAACAATCCTTACAAAAATATATCTAGGTATGAAAAGTATTATACTTCTGGTGTCTTCACATCCTTTCTTCTGTATACTTACATATAATTTATTCTTCTGTTGTCTTTGCATATGTAATAGAATATTTAGCCTTAAAAAATGTGTTCCTGTCATTTGTGACACATGGATGGATCTGGAGAGCAATAAATCAGACAAAGACAGATAATGTATGATCTCTGTTATATGTGAAATTAAAAAAAAGATTGCACTTACAGAAACAGAAAGTAGAAAAGTGGTTGCCAGGGCCTAGGGGTTTGGAGAAATGGGGAGAGTTTGGGTAAAGGGTACAAACTTTCAGTTATACTATGGGTACAAACTTTCGGTTAAAATATGAGTAAGGTCTGAGGATCTGGTGTATAACATAATGACTACAGTTGATAATACCATATAATTATATAAAACTGTACAGCTGAAATTTGCTAAGAGATAGAACTTAAGAGTTTTCACCAAAAAAAAAAAAAAGAAAAGAAAAGAAAAGGTAAATATGTAAAGTAATGGGTGTGTTAACTTAATTATGGGAATCTTTTAACAGTACATACCTTACGAAATTATCACACTGTATATACTTTAAATATATTACAATTTTGTCAATTATATCTCAATAAAGTTGAAAAATAATGACATTTTTGGGCATTAACAAAGGCATAAAATGCTACTTTGAGTGTAGCATCAGCTTTGGTAAGAAACGCAGTCCAGTGCTAGGACAGCCATTCTGTATTGCGGTAAAGCTCTAATAGAGGCAGCCTACTCACCCAGCTTGATATTTCTTCATTAGGGGGAAAAGATAAGGAGTGCCATGTTATTCACTCAGCTTAACAATTCTTCACTAGGGAGACAATTGAAAGGTTTAAGTCACATTTACAAAAACTGTAGGGAAATTATTATTTTTTTTCTTTTTCTTCCTTATTTGGAAGAACAAAAGCTCAAGAGCTGCCTGCTCAGACCCAGGCAGTTAGTGGGGCTGCCTGGTGTGGACACTTGGCTCACCCAGGGTTCAGCGCACTGCCTGGGCCCCTCCCCTCAGAGGCCCTGCACGGTTGGCCCTGGCCGAGACAGGGGAGAGGACCAAGGACCCTGAAGGCACAGCCCCTCCCCCAGCCCATCTTCTCCTGCAGTCCCCTGGACCTCCATGGGAGAGACAAGGACAGGGACAGGGCCGGGCAGTGGATGGGGGGGGTCTGTGGTCCCCCCATTGCCCTGGGGGCATTAGCTGGTCTAACTGCCCGGAGGCACCTGGCCCTGGGCCTTAGGCACCTCCAGGACGTTTCTGCTATTTACTGCTCTTATTGTTAAGGATAATAATTAAGGATCATATGAATAATTAATGAAGATGCTGATGACCATGAATAATAAATAATTATCCTGAGGCAACTCTAAAAAAAAAAAAAAAGCTCAAAGCTCAAGAGTCTGAGAGGGTGCCTGGGCGCCTCAGTGGTTGAGCATCTGCCTTTGGCTCAGGTCATAATCCTGGGGTCCTGGGATCAAGTCCCACATCAGGCTTCCCGCAAGAAGCCTGCTTCTCCCTCTGCCTATGTCTTTGTCTCTCTCTCTCTCTCTCTCTCTCTCTCTCTCTCTCTGTGTGTGTCTCTCCGGAATAAATAAATAAAATCTTTTAAAAAATGAGTCTGATAAAGATACTTTATGTAAGGTAATCCTTCCAGGACCTGTTAGGATAAGCAGCAGCATTTAGAGATAAGGTTGGATGCCAGTGATTTAAGGTTATAGCTGAATAAACCCATGATGCTGACGCTGTTCAGGAGCTTTACAACAGACATAAAAAATTTCTCGAGGAAAATTACAATTATCTGGAAGACTTGGGCAGCAGAGTAAGACAAATATAAGATGTAAGGAATTTCACAATGAAAGAAATTGTGAATATGAGAGGAAAAGGGAACCCACGTGCACTGTTAGTGGGAATGCAAATTGGCATAGCCACTATGGAAAACAATATGGAAGTTCCTCAAAAAATTAAAAATAGAACTAAACCACCATGTGATCCATCAATCCCATTTCTTGAAATTTATCTGAAGGAAATGAAAACACTAATTCAAAAAGACATATGCACCCTCATGTTTATTGCAGCATTATTTACAATAGCTTAGACATAGAAGCAACTTAAGTGTCATTGATGGATGAACGGATAAGGAAAATATAATTTAGCTGTAAAAAAGAAGGAAACTTGCCATTTGTGACAATACGACTGGACATAGAGGGTATTATGCTAAGTGAAATAAGTCAGGCAGAGAAAGACAAATACCATATGATCTCACTTATATGTGGAATCTGAAAAACAAACAAACCAAACAAACTCACAGATAAAGAAAAACAGATTGGTAGTTACCAGAGGCAGGGAGTCTGGACAGGGGAGGTGAGCTAAAAGGGTGAAGGCAAGTCACAGGGTGCAGACTTCCAGTTCTAAAATAAATACGGTGATACAATGCATAACATGTTGACTATAATCAATGACACTGTGTTGCCTATATAAAAGCTGCTTAGAGAGTAGATCTTAAAAGTTCTGGAACCCCTGGGTAGTGCAGCGGTTTGGCACCTGCCTTTGGCCCAGGGCGCAATCCTGGAGACCCGGGATCGAATCCCACATCGGGCTCCCAGTGCATGGAGCCTGCTTCTCCCTCTGCCTGTGTCTCTGCCTCTCTCTCTCTCTTTCTGTGACTATCATAAATAAATAAAAAATTAAAAAAAAAAGTTCTTCTCACAACAAAATTAATTTGTTAACTATGTATGCTGACAGATGTTAACTAGACTTACTGTGGTGATTATTTTGCAGTATATACAAGTATCAACTCACTATGCTGTACACCTGAAACTAATACAATGTTATAGAACAATTATACTTAAATGAAAAATGGAAGAAATTTGATTTTTATCATATAAGACATACAAATATAAACTTATCATTAAGGTGAGGGGAGGTAGAGGATAAGGAGGGAGCAAGTAGATGTCCTTCACTTTCATGAATAGATTCTTTCTTAGCATGTGGGTTTTAACCCCTTGACCTAAACTATTATAGTGAAAGTATAGCCTCTTGGAAAGCAAACAAATGATTAAATAGACTGCTTTTGAGGAATAAAAGAGAAATATAATGCCAAAGTTATTGCATTTTCTATATTCTTCTACTGACAACAGATTTTTCAGCCCTTCAAATGGCTTTGTGTAATTACAATTTTTTTTTACAGAAAAAGTACCGTCTGAGCTAGTGGAATATATACATGGATGTATGATATAACTCCAAATGGAGAATTCCTGATGTTCAAGATAACACAAATTTGTTTTTATATACTAGTTTTATATATACTAATACTAGTATATATAAATATATATACTAATATAATATAATAATATAAGTATTATATATATTTATTATATATAAATATATTAGTATATTTTGTTATATATACTAATTACATTAATGTGTTTATTAAAATGAGTATATGCCTTTTAAAAATGGTGACCACATGATTAGTGAAATTTATTCTTTATTTAATGACAAAAATTTTGTATTAAATATTAAGCTAGCAATGACACCAACCTTCAACTATTTTGTAATTGACCATTTCTTCGTGGCATTTATTGCATTGACTAATTTATAAAATAAACTTTTTAAACTTATTAAATAAAATGTATTTCTGTATCAGTTAAGAGTTTTGAGGTCAGGTGTTTAAAAGCTCCATTATGTTTGTTGCTTAAGCAAATCCAGAATCTTGTAGTCTCCCATTACTGAATTGTCCAAGCAGAGATAGCTTCAGCTCAGCTTTCTTGGTACCTACACTCTCAGACAGCCCAATTGCTCATGTATTTATCAACACATTAATAGATTAGCTAATAGTTATTGAGTACTTACTATATTCCTGACACTGTTGTAAGGTCTTTATGTATAATAACTAATGCTTACAACAGTTCTCTAAGGTAGGTTTCTTGTTAGTAAATTGAGCTAGCATTTCAAGTAATGCAGGCTGGTTCATGTTCATAATTATATCACTGCCTTGGCTTACTAAAAATATAAACAAACAAAGAATCAATAAAAATTCTTGGAAAGTATTTTTACATATGTGAACCCCATATAAAACACATAGCGAAGGAATAGAAATATGTATCTTCTTTTTTGCCTATAGATTATCTTATGCAAGGAAGTTACCATCTTTGCCTCTGCTGACAGAAAACTGAAAACTTGTCCAATAATCTAGATATGTATCTTCCTCCATGGGGCTATCATCCAGGTTTTTAGAGGTTGAATGAATATACCACATTTCCATAAATATTCATATTTAGCCTTTAGCTTAGGTAGGAGAGAAATGGAGGGAGTGTCTAGGATTCTCATGGCAGCAGCATCATTCACCCCATGTTAGACTATGTTCTGGGTAGGGTTGCTCAGTTAAATTTGAATTTCAAATAAGCAACAATTATTACTCTTTTAGTCTAAACATGTCCGACAGACTATTTAGAACATAATTATACAAAGAAATATTCAATGCTTATATGAGATTCAGTTTTAACTGAGCGTCCTGTATTTTAACTGCCATTGTCAGTACAAGCAACATCTTAATTATGCATCCTATTAAGGCTTGTTCACCAGTCTCTTAAAGAGAAAGCGTAGGGATGGGTTGATGGTTAGCTCTTGATCTTTCATTATTATTCTCCAGCTAATGTGGTGACTAAATAATTATCATAAAAAGACTCAGAGCACTATCAAATCATTTTTCAAGTTTCATGTATTAAGTTCTTTAAATAGAAACTTTTCAAGCATAAGCCCTACTTTGCGTAAATCATACAAAGACTACCCATTACCTAGAGAAATATCCTTTTTTTCAAGTATAATTAATATACAGTGTTATATTAGTTTCAGGTGTACAATATAATCATTCAACAATTATATATATTTCTCAGTGCTCCCATCAAGACAAATAAACTCTAATCTCCCTCACCTATTTCACTCACCTCCCCTCTGACAACCATCAGTTTGTTCTCTGTATTCAAGAGCCTGTTTTTTTTTTTTTTTTGCTTGTCCTCTTCTCCCTTTTGTTCATTTGCTTTGCTTCTTAAATTCCACCTCTGAGTGAACTCATATGGTATTTGTCTTTCTCTGACTGATTTATTTCACTTAGCATTATACCCTCAAAGTCTATTCATGTTGTTCCAAATGGCGAGATCTCATTCTTCTTTATGGCTGAGTACTATTCCATTATATACGTATACCACTTCTTTATCTGTTCATCTGTTCAATGGGCACTTGGGTTGCTTCTATATCTTTTCTATTGTAAATTATGCTGCAATAAACAGAGAGATGCATATATCTCTGAATTATTATTTTTGTTTTCTTTGGGTAAATATTCAATAGTGTAATTACTGGATCATATGGTAATTCTATTTTTTAATTTTTTGAGGAACATTCTTACTGTTTTCCACAGTGGCTGTACCAATTTACATTCACACCAACAGTACAGGGGGGTTTCCCTTTCTCCACATCCATGTCAACACTTTTTTTTTCCTTTTTATTGTAGCCATTCTGACAGATTTAAGACACTGTGGTTTTGATTTGCATTTCCCTAATGACTAGTGATGTTGAACATCTTTTCATGTGTCTGTTGTCCATCTGAATATCATCTTTGGAATACTGTCTATTCACATCCTCTGCCCATTTCTTAATTGGATTGTTTGGGATTTTTTGGTTTTGAGTTATATAAGTTCTTTATTTTGTTTATTAACCCCTTATTGGGTATATGATTTTCAAATGTTTTCTCCTAGTCAGTAGGTTGCCTTTTTGTTTTGTTGATGGTTTATTTCACTGTGCAAAAGAATGGTTCTTACTCTGGCACATAAATGTCTTTACAATCTGTATCTTGCTTACATAGCTAACATTATTTCTGAGATTTCCTTTTCATGCCACACTAGTTCCAGCTCTGTGAATTTATTTTATACTTCCTAAACAAAAATTTGACTGATGTTTTGCCATATTCTCTTTGCCTTAAATATCTGCCTCACCTTTATCAGAGTCCTCTGGTCTTCCATGAATTTTCATGTATGTGCAAACCTTGTAGTCTGCATTCATCTGTGTTGGATATTTTATTATACAACTTTTACATTACTGTTTCTACAACTAGATTGTGAATCCCTTGAGATCAGGTGCCATATCTTCATATTCTCTATATTCTGCAGAATGTAGACCATAAGTTACCAAATACTAGACATTCTGTGAACGAATAAATGGAAGAATAAAGAATAATTGAATTGTCTCTAATCCTGCCAAGAAACATTTGGCTACATCAGGAAATAGAACACATTTCTTCCCTCTGTTTCTTAAATTTTACTATTGTTTCCAGACCACATTTTATTCATCATTCAAAGTGAAAGGAAAAGATATGATATATACAGCTGCTTAATTATCATATACATTCTTTCAATGATACAGTTGTCCTTTTTTGAGAAATGAGCAGATTAGAATATGTTTTCAGCATGACAGAAAGCAAATATGAGACACATCAATGTCATATCATCCCGAATGCCTGTTCTGTATTGTGCAAACAGGACTTTATCCTCTGAAAAGCTTTCTAGTTCTGCAGAGTATTTATCTTTAATGGATACTTTTTTTGAACATACTAAATAAAGACCTTAGCATATGGCATATAATTCAGAATGATTCATTCTTTCTAATTTGCAAGTATTTAAACAGATCCACCACCACTTCCCCCCTCCAAGTGATGAGGTTAGTAGGCAGGATTTTAATGGACAACAGTTCTGCAGATTTTGTTTTAATCTTATTGAACTAGCAATAGCAATAATCTCATTAAATGGGTCAGGGAATGTGTTATAGCTACAATCTGCGGATTAAAATGTCTTGGGAGAATTGTACACCAGAAGATGGTAGAAGGAATTGACTTCTGGATGACTTTTGTAATGCTTTAAAAGAAAACAGAGAACCATTAGTTTAAAATATCAGGGGGAAAGGGGCATCTGGGTGGCTCAGCGGTTGAGCATCTGCCTTTAGATCAGGTTGTGATCCCAGGGTCCTGGGATCAAGTCCCACATTGGGCTCCTTGCGCGAAGCCTGCTTCTCCCTCTGCCTATGTCTCTGCCTCTCTCTCTCTCTGTCTCTCATGAAAACATAATAAAGCCTTAAAAAAAATCAGGGGAGAAAAGAAGCTATATTGTGTATATTGTTTTAGTGATTTTAGTGTTGTTTAAGTTAAAATGAAAACTGTTAAAGTAAAGCTCTCATAACTCATTTTCCTGTTTAATAAAAGGTTAAAAGATAAAACAGCAGAAAGGGTAAAACTTTGTTTAAAACAGATTTTTTTTTCTAATTTGAAACGTCAAAGACTAATTGGCACTAAATATTACCAGAAACTCAATAATTAATTTGAGATAGAGTCTAAAGTTATTTTTGCAGCTTAGAGGTCAAGATAAGTGGAAATATGAATTTTAAAAGTGAAACAATACATCATGTTATGCATGTTTTTATTATAAGTTTTAAAGAAAATAAACTGTAAGAATGCTATATCAAAATCATTATTTTATTTTTTTAAAGATAGCCTTCTTGTTAGAGCACTTCTAGGTTCATAGCAAAATTGAATGGGAAGCATAGAGAACTCCCATATACTCCTTGCTCCAACATATGCACAGCCTCCCCTACCATCACCATCCTCTATCAGAGTAGTACACTTATTACAATGGATGAAACTACACTGAATATCATTATCCCCCAAAGTCCATAGTTTATATTAGGGTTCAATCTTGGTGTTCTATGGATGGATTATAATAATTACATATGAGATAGCCACTGTTACTGTACCACACATAATAATTGCAATGCTTTAAAAATCCTTTATGCTTCCCTTATTCATCCCTGTCTTCCCCTAATCCTTGGCAACCACTGATCTTTTAGTTGTTACCATATTTTTGCTATTTACAGAATGTCATATAATTGGAATCATATAGTATGTTGTTTTTTCATTTTGGCTTAGTAATTTCACTCATTAATATGCACTTAAGCTTCCTCCATGTCCTTTTATGTCTTGATAGCTCATTTCTTTTTAGTACTAATTAATATCCCAGTGTCTGGATGTACCACAGTTCATTTATCCTTTCATATACTGAAGGACATCTCAGATGCTTCCAAACTGAGAGAGGCAGAGACATAGGCAGAAGCAGGCTCCCTGCCAGGAGCCTGATGCGGGACTTGATCCCAATACCCAGGGATCATGACCTGAGCCAAAGGCAGACGCTTAACCACTGAGCCACCCAGGTGTTCCAAGAGTTCTTTGTATATTTTTTATAACAGTCATTTATCAAGAATGTATTTTGCACATCTTTTTCTCACTCTCTATTGGCTGTCTTCTCATTCTCTTGACAGTGCCCTTCATAGAGAAGAGGGTTTTAACTCTAATGAAGACCAATTTATCAAGTATTTCTTTCATGGACTTTGCCACTGGTTTTGTATATAAAATGTAATTATTACACCCAAAATCATCTAGAATTTTTCCCTATAATATTCTAGAAGTTTTATATCTTTTTTCATTTTACATTTATTTTTTTATGTTTTATATTTTTTAAAGATTTTATTACTTATTCTTGAGAGAGGAGAGAGACAGAGAGAGGCAGAGACACAGGCAGAGGGAGAAGCAGGCTCCATGCAGGGAGCCCGACGTGGGACTCGATCCCAGGTCTCCAGGATCACACCCTGGGCTGAAGGCGGTGCTAAAGCGCTGAGCCATCTGGGCTGCCCTCATTTTACACTTAAATGTCTGGTCTACTTTGATTAATTTTTGTGGGAGTGTTAAGTTTGTGTTTAGACTCAGTTTTTTGCATGTGGATGTCCAGCACCATTTGTTGAAAGACTATCTTTGCTCCATCATATTGCCTTCTCTCCTTTGTCAAAGATTAATTGACTATATTTATGCACATCTAACCCTCAGTTCTTTACTCTGTTCCATTGATCTGTTCGTCTGTTCTTTCATTAATTCTACATTGTCTTGTTTATTGCAACTTTACAGTAAGTTTTGAATCAGGCAATGTCAGTCTTTCAACTCTGTTCTTTTCTTTCAGTATTGTGCTGGATATTCTGGTTCTTTTGCCTCTCTATAAAACTTTAGTACTTAGTAAATATAGAATATATTTTATTCAGTAATTGAATATATAATTTCATGAGTTTCTTTTTCACTTTATAGTTACTTTTCCTAATGATAAACTTCTTCATTAGAGCAAGTTTCACTGATGCATAAAAGGTATACCAGCAAAGTTTAACCTATGCTCATATTGTCAAAGACATTTCTTAGCTTTTTAGTATTTGAAATATCCCTGATATCAAAATTATGGTTCATAATCATTTTTTTCTATTTTGTTAGTTTTTCAGACATTTCCTCAAGTATAATTATCAAGTCAAAATACTTGAAGTAGGGATCCCTGGGTGGCACAATGGTTTAGCTCCTGCCTTTGGCCCAGGGCGCGATCCTGGAGACCCGGGATCGAGTCCCACGTCGGGCTCCCGGTGCATGGAGCCTGCCTCTCCCTCTGCCTGTGTCTCTGCCTCTCTCTCTCTCTCCCTCTCTCTGTGACTATCATAAATAAATAAAAAATTAAAAAAAAAATACTTGAAGTAATTTTTAAAGTTCTTCACATGTATTGTAAAACTGAACCCTAGATATAATTATAGCTCCCACTAAGTGTGTGTGACAGATATAATAGTGTCTATCTAATCGTTTTCTCATCAGCATTTTAGACTTTGCTGTATAAATCTTATGTATAGTAATAGAAGTTTCCTTTACTTATGAGGTTGGGGGTCTGGAAATGCTAATGAGGAAAATATTTTCTAAATTTTGAAAACAGAGAAAACACAAATAGGCCTATAATTCACATGTTTAACAAACATTTTATTCCATTTACCAATTTAGGCATTGTTGAAGTGTTTTATTTTAAAAAGAAAAGCAGAATAAAGGATATTATCATATACAAAACTCTATGACTTAATACAAAATAAAATGCAACTTTATATTTATTGAAAATTTACTATGTTAAGCACTTTGTATTTATTTTCTAATTTAAAACTCCTCTCCTTGGGGCACCTGGATGGCTCAGTGAGTTAAGTGTCTAACTTCGGCTCAGGTCATGATCTTAGGGTCTTGAGATCAAGCTGGCATCAGGCTCCCTGCTCCGTGGGAAGTCTGCTTCTCCCTCGGTCCCTCCCCCTGCTTGTGCTCTCTCTCTCTCTCTCTCTCAGATAAGTAAATAAAATATTTAAAAAATAAAATAAAAATAAAACTACACTCCTTTAAAACGTGGGTTTAAGGGGCACTTGTTTCCCACCCCTAACATTCCTTTCTTTGCGGAGGGACATCTATTTCTGTGATTTTCTTGTTTTCTCTTGCTCTTTTACTGTCTCCTCACCAGGGAGGATGGAGTGACTTCTTTGGTAAAGTTGAGCATGCTTTGCAGGACAGTTCTTATTTCTCAGGAGTGAAGTCCAATGAGCATGCAGTATATGATCTACTGTGTTCATTGCTGTACAATTTATAAGGTCAGGCATGTATGATAATTTGTAACCTTGTGGTTTCATCACCAGAGGTCCATTCACTTTCTCATAAGCATAAATCACAATCATGAAAATAAGTTTTATTGATAATAAGGGAGATATTTTGATCTCCATACTCTAACTTCTTGAATTTCTCTATTGATTGAGAGTTCAGGTAGGAAAATGTGTTATTTATTGGGTCCTCTTCACTCTGGCAAGTTCTAACTTAGCCTTGTTTTATAGTTTTTAAAAATCTAATTTATTATAGTTCAACACTTGAGAGACCAGTTCTCTGTAGCCATGTTCTTCCTAACCGGAAAGACTATGCTTGTAAGCATTTCACTGTATTCTTATAAAAAAATAAAATTTAATGATCAGTTAGACTCATGGACCAGACAACTAAATGGAATGAACAATGACTGTCTTAGTGCCCTGGAGTCATGAATGCTTCCAGGATTTGGGGAATAAAAATCTATTCATCTTAGAACATTGGAATATATTTTAACAAATTACAAACTCTTTACATTCATTAAAGTCCCCATTGCATATTTAAAGAGAAATACAGATTTTTAATTGTTGGTTTTAGAGTAGCTTCTATGACACAGGTCAGATAAGTTATATCTACAGCAGTGGGAAAGTACTCAGTAAATTCTTAGATGTTTACTTGATTTGTTTTGATCAGAGAGGCCGTTTTCTTCTAGAGTAGAAAGAAAGTTTCACTTGAGAATATTAAATTGTTCAGGGCATTGGGAAATGACTTCCTCTTAATGCTCAGAGTAAACGTGCTTAATTTTCATAGGAATATTTACTGCAATGTACTATGCCAAATAGCTCTATCATACCTACTCATCTATTTAATTATGGAGATAAATATAGAAGAGAGGATCTCCCTGTCCCTTTCAGCTTAAAAATTCTGTAAGTCCTTGATGATCCTGGGTTCAGGTTGAACATAATTTTATTTCCTCTCTTATTTCTTTATTTCTACTTTTTTTTTACCTAGGCACACTATCTAGCCACACTTACCTAGGCACACAGCAGACACGCTTTGGAAGATGTATTTTTATTACATAAGGCCCAATATGTTTATTTCTTCTCCCTGTTCAATAAAACATTGATATTAGTACATATAATCTATTTCATCATTTCAGGTTTTCATTTTAATTACTACCTTAGTTACTTTTCTTCCTACTCTTAATTCCTTAATTCTCATAACTCCCAAATTACTAGGTTAGATAGTTTATGAGCAGCCCTGAGTTTCCAAACCAACATTTGGTCTTATTTTAATTTTAATGTGAACATTACCTTTGACATGTTTCTGACAAGCTCTGTTATACAGATATGACATGTGGCTGGACAACCTATGTGTTATTAGACCCAATTTTATACCTTCTACTGAAGAATTTTCTTTAGAAAGCATTTATATCCCAAGGCCATCCCATAATGTGAAAAAAAAAAGTAAAATCATTTTCACAGCTTAGGACAACTTCATGAAGCAGCCTGGTGTTGTGAAAAACATGGGTTTTATAGTCAGGGACATCTAGGTTCAAATTCCACACTTACTAGATGTGTGATCTTGGAAAAATTGCTTAACTTTGTTAATCTACAGTTTTACCACTCTTGGAGTAGAGATGATTATACCAACTTTGCAAAACTGTTGAAAGGGCTTTTCGACATTCTATGCCAAATGTTTGGCATTTGGTTATTGCTCAACAAATTAAAAGTCTACATATTCTCTAAAGGTCTTGAGATGTCTATACTCAGTACCTGTAGACAGGCATATGTCTGAGGTAAAATGAGGTAGCAGAGGAGATTCTTGACACCTCAGCCCTCTTTCTTCATTAATCTAAAGTCTTTTGCTGGTGTATGATTATACTTATCTCTGGGGTGCTGAAGTTTTTCTCCAAAAGGAATGGTGTTTTACATTAGTTAGGTAAATGCCTTGGGGTTCCTTAAGCTAATCCGTTCCTTCTCTTTTGTGCTTTCTCTTTACTAACAATATTAGTTTTCCACTTGACAATGATTTATGGATCACAGTTTTTCAGATTTCCTGCTGCTGGTGACGGTATCTCCCAAGGAACTTGTACATAATTCATGCCCTTTGTAGCGAATACATATGGACAAAGGGAATATTCTTGCCAATGGAGATAGGTTAAAGCCAAAGAAAGAAATATTTTTTTTCTTCTTTTGGAAACATTGAAGTGCCACAATCGTATGTTCTCCACCAGAAAATTATGGGGAAAATAAGTGATCCTCCTATGAGGTATTTAAAATTTCCTTACTGGTGTAACAAGTTTTACTTCATTTGCAATAACTTGGACACAGTGCTTTCTTCTGAATATTTTTTAATATTTAGACTTGTTAGCATCAAAGATGTGATATGACATGTTTAGTTTAACACTTTCTTTTAATTTCTGCTTGGGTAAACAATCACTTTAATGAAGCTTGTAAATAATGCAGTTGACATTCAATTATCCATTTAAATTATTTCCATTTGTTTCTCTTATTTCTCAGCTATTATTTAAATCGTCTGTCATCATTGACTTTCATTCTTCATTTCCACGTGCAATGTAGTCAAAATGTTATGATTTCCTTGATTCCTAAAGATCTTTCATCACAAAATACAAAATAATTCATTTTTTAAATATGAAGTATCTAATTTTATACGAATGCAAAAAGGACTTTATATGGTTATGTTTAATTCTATAGATGAATTTTCAATTTTAGTGAATTTGATTTATTATCACTTTCTTAGAATTGTTTTTATTAAATATTGTATTGATACATTTAAAAGCTTATGAAACATGTAGAAGGCATAGTGAAGAGATACAGAGTAAGAAATAGCAATAAGGGGCATCTGGGTGACTCAGTCAACTGTCCAACTCTTGATTTTGGCCCAGGTCATGATCTCAGGACTGTGAGATTGAGTTCCACATCAGGATCTGTGGAGCCTGTTTGAAATTCTCTCTCTCCCTCTTTCTCTCCCCCTACCCCACTGTCTCTCTAAAAAGAGAGAGAGAGAGAAAGAAAGAATGTAACTGTTAGTCTTGTAGTCTCCTGCAGATACCATCCATTTTTCTTGCTTCTCTTCAACAAACAAAACTATAGAGAACTTTATATTTATTAACTTTCTCTACTTCATAGTTTTACCATGAATCTTTAATTTCTCTAATATATTTATTTAGATTGATTTTTAAATTTACATTAAAGAAGCCATATTATATATATTCCTTTATAATTGTTTTTTCTTTCCTCAGTAATATTTTCCTAAGAGTTATCCATTTTGTGGCATGTAGTTCATTCCATTCCCCCATGCAGAGGCAACTTCTAGCAGAAAATAGCACTGATTTTGATTATGACAGGAAGTTTCACTATATGAATATGTTACAACTTATTTATTCTGCTGTAATGGTCATTTAAATTGTTTTCCATTTTTTGTTTTGATTTGTTTTTCTTTTGCTGTTACAACCAATGCTGTCGTGAACATTTCTCTACATGATATGACTTATATAGGCTGTACCCTCCATCTCTCTTATTTACTATGCTAACCTCTTTATTCCTTATTTCTCCAACTGGATAGTCAGGGGAAGAATTTAATTCATAGAGCTGCTATGAGGAAAAAATGAGATAATATGTAAAGTGTTTAATAGTTTATTAAATGTTGTGTAAGTGTTAATGATCATGATGTTTTCTGAATCAGATATACAAAAGGATATATATCGTGGAGTAGAATTTTTGAGTTATAATATATATAAAGCACCTTAAATTATACCATGGCCAACTGTGAGTAGTCTTATATTATCTATTCTCCCACCTTCCATAGTGATGTCATTTTAGCTGGGAACATGATTGTCTACCTAAAGCCTGAATTTCATAGACCCTTTGCAATTGTGATTAAGTTTTTGACTATGTCAAGAAGAATGTCACAAGAAATAATGGATACCCTCCTTCTTCTTGTCCTTAAAAAGATTCATAAATGCCCTTTTTGTACCTTCCCCTTTTTCATTTGTGAGAGAATATTAAAATTAGAGCAAATGCCTTGGAGCTGGAGATGAAAGCCACACGTTGAAGGTGTCAGAACTACTTTACTAGCTCTGCTCTAATATCTGAGAGAAATACACTTTTATCACAGGCACTATTTGGGACATCATTTTTTTCAGCAGCTCTGCCTGTAGCCTAACAAATCAATATGAAATTGATGAAAGGAGAAAAAGATCATGCCTTGTTTCAGGTGTCTAGACAGGGTTTGTTGGCACAGTCAGAAGCAGCATTGCAGCCCCACTTAGAATAACTGAATGGGACAGTGGGGAAGGAAATCCTTCTATGTAAACTTTGCTTAGAAGGAGAGATAATCAGAGGTAAAACTCTGAACCAGTTAATGACCATTAGTCAACAACTTGGTCAGATTTTCTCAAATATAAAAGGAAAGTATTGGAGAATTGGAAGTGGTTTTTTAAGGTAAAAAAAAAAAAAGTATATGCATGGAATTCTTGGAATGCTCTCAAATTGTGACAATAGTTATGGTCCACAAAATGCTCACCAAAGAGCTTTCCCTGGAGATGGTGTGAGTGATTAGGTGGACAAAGTCACTCACTATGCAATTATCAGGCAACTTGTGCCAGTCACCTTAGTGCTTGTTCAGTAATCTCTTAGGCAAAGTGACTATGACATCAGGATGTAGGTGATGTATGAATTCAGAAACCTGGGTTTTCCCTCTTTGATGCTGATCTGGCTACTATTATTGCTAAGACTCCCAAATCAACAAACACAAGACAGCCCCCATTATAGCATCAAATCCAGAGAGGATCACCCAATTGCTGGGTGGTGAAAGATTACTTTCATTGTTCCCATTCTATAATGGAGGACACAGTGATTTATCCTCCTTGGTATAGACACTAACTGTGGTTAAGAACTTGTTTTCTCTGCCTGTCCTACTTCTGCCAGAATCAGTATGGCTCAAGTTTTTGAATTTCATATTTACTGAAACAGATTCCCTCACAAGGTTCGTCTCACCACAGAGAAAGCAGTAAAGCAATGGTATTCAGTGTTCTTACTATGTGCCCTGCCACCCACAACAGCTGACCTGATAAAAAATTGGGAATCCTTCTGAAACTTGTTATAGTGCCAGCTGGGAATGATCACATTTTCTTATATCATAAGCGCATGGTGAGTTTCATCAAATAATTTGAATTTTATCTAATTTTATCTAATTCTTTTTAAACATCTATTGAGAAATTCATATTAATATTTTCTTTCATCTTTTAAAGAAGTGCATTACCACCATTGATTTTTCTAAAGTGACACCAACTCTTTTCCTGTATGAACCCAACTTCATTACACATTACTCCATGATTTTATTTATTCATTATATTATCTTCATTATACATTACTAGTTTCAATTTGCTGGTTATTTCTTTTTGAATTAGGAAGATTTGAGGGAAAGAGGATCAGAAGGTACATTCTCCAAATGCTTCAGGCAAAAAACATCAAAATGAAAGATGAACTGTAGATACATAAAAGAGGTGGGAACTTAAATATTGGTGAGCATTTAGAGGTGGGAGATAAGCATAAGTGAAGACTTAAGTGTCGGATGATTTAGGTAATTGGGGATGCTGTCAGCCACAATAAGCTCAAGATAAATAAATTTTGGTGGAAACATAATGAATTCTATTATGTACATACTGATTTGGTGTATCTTTAGGATATCCAGACAGAAAATTCCAAAAAACAAATGGATAAACTGGTATGGTCAAGAAAGATGTTTTGGCCAATATGTAGATTTGGGAACCAATAGATTATAATTGGAAATAAAAACTCTGATAATGGATAAGGTAATAAGAAAGAATATAACATTGGGAAAACAAAATGGTAAAACACAAGTTCAAGAAAAAAAGGAAATACTTTCAGATAACCAGTGTTGTTTTTTTGTTTTTTGTTTTTTGTTTTTTTTTGCCACATAGTAAAAAGAGTGGGTGTATTCTTATTCGGGTTTTGTCTTGTTTTAAAGTGATAGAGAATTTACATCATTTGTGTACTGAAGAAAAATACTTGGAAGAGAAAGAAGAAATGAAAGCATGAGAGCAAGGATATAGTTTCAAAAACAAGTTTGAGGAGAAGAGTGAAATGGATCTAGAGAAGTACTAAAGGAAACAGCCTTAAACAAGAGAGAAAAATCTTTGTTTATATTGCTGAGAAGGAGGACATGATGCTATAAATATAAATAACTTGATTGAGAGAGAAGTGAGAATTTGATATTTTCAGTTTTTTCTCTGAGGTAAAATGTGAAGTGATTTAGTGAGATAGAACAAAAATGTGATATGACAAGGATACTAGAAACCTTTGGATTTTAACATTCTGCTTAATTGTGTGAATATTTTTGAGCAAGTCATCAACTGAAGTGTAGAGGACTATCATATATCTTCTATTTTCTTAACATAATATGCTTTTTAGATAAGTAGCATATGGAATAAACAATTTATCAACATGTTAAATTGGCCAGAGTTGCTGTGTGAGGGCGAGGGGAACAAATCTTACAAGTATCCAAGGAAAACACAACTTATAATTTTGAATAAGCTCCTTTTATGATTTGAGTTCCTTCTAATTTGAAAACTACAGACATGAGAAATGAAAGGGTTTGAATAAACAAGATTTTCTGACATAAGCATTTGCTTTATTTTCAATTAGATTCTGAGGAGGAGTTGGGGCACCTGGGTGGATCAGTTGGTTAAGCATCTGGTTAAGTGTCTTGATTTCAGCTCAGGTCATGATCTCAGGGTCTTGGGATCAAGCCCCAAGTTGGGCTCCATACTCAGCATGGATCTGCTTGAGATTCTCTCTCCATCTCTCCCTGCCCTTACCATCCCCTCTAATAAATAAATAAACTTTTTTTTTTAAAAGAATCATGTGAAGGGTGGATTGGGATGGGAAAAGTTGTGTTGGGCAGCCTCTGCTACTCTTGGTCAGAGGACATCTGTATATAGGAAGTTCATTGAGTTGTCAAATGATTGAATTAATTGGTGAATGCTAATACTCAGCCATTGCACCAAGTTCATAATAGTTTTGAAGAATAGAAGCTTCCAAAGAATTTTCACCAGAGAAACTATTTCCTAATTGTAAGAAATTCAAAGATTTTTTTTTCAGACACAAATGATAGTATGATAATGGGGGCTAAAGAAGGCTGAGCACCTTCAATTTTTAAAAGATTTCTGCAAATTAAAAAAAAAAAAAACCTCTCCTATGTATTTCAAAAGTGAATTGTGTTACACGACTAGAGCTCAAGAAATATAGAGATAAATCAAGACAATTGACCACAATTCATTTGTATAGGGCCAGTGATAATAATTTCAAATTCAAAAACTCATGCCTGGAGGGATATTATGTAATATTATCCTACAATACCTAAGTAACTAAATTTCTGATTGGTCTAGAGGATAAGGTAAAATGTCAAAGATTCATTTTTGTAAAAGAGAGAAACAGCAGGAGAGAATTGGACATTAACAGGAGTATTGGAACAACATGAAGGCATAGAAATGAAGGAGAGAGAAATGGAAAAAGGAATGAGAAAAACACTTTAGGTTACAAGTCATTCTGGCCTAAAGGAAGGAATATTTGACTTGGAATTTAAAAGGTTTAATTCACATCCTGTTTCTAACCAACGGTGACCTAATCATCTTGCCATTTTGGACTTGCATTTTTATCGTTTGTATATTAGAGGAAATAATTTTTGTCTTGTTTCCTCAAAGGACAGGTGCTAGGATTATATGGATTAGTAATCCATTTTGATAAACTTATCACTCTGTGTGGTCTCTAGGGCTTTCCAAGAATTTCTGGTCAAACCAAGCAACTTATTTTATCTGCACATCTTTAGAATCTAAAGGAACTTTAACCTGCCTGAGAATGGCAATCTAATCAATTTAAGTAAGCTTTCTTCAGATATTTCTGATTGATAGAAACAGTCTGAAATTCTCAATCAGAAAAAACAACTTATTCTATAGTTAGATGCTTCCTGAGGCTAAATCTTTATTTATAAGCTGAGTTTCAGTCACTGTAAATCAGTCCTTTAAGTTCCTATCTCATGCTCTGGAAGTTCTCCCTTCTTTGAGCACATGGCAACTGTTTGGGTTTTCATTTTCTCAACACATTGAGTTGCGGACACTGCTTCATATTTGTTTGGCTTTGTTACATATGTTGTTAAGGCAACTGGGCTCAAGACCCTGCTATCCTAAAATCTATCTCTTGACCTTGTTGCCCTTTCAAGATGCTTTACCAATTTTTTTTATTTCATAGAACATCCCATAAATTCAAACCCTGATCTAGACATGTTTTCCTAGAAGAAAGATGACTCTAGTATCAAGAAGTCTAATAGAAATATCAATCCTTGCGTAAATAGCTCACTACATATACACCTAACAGCGTACTATAAAATTTGGGGAAATAATTGAAGTCTCCTGACAATCTATTACTAAATATTGTTATTTATTTCTAAATCAAAGATCGGGGTGGGGGAAGTTCACAGGTTTTCACAGTTGACATTTTCATTTCAATCCTCTGTTCTCATTTTATACACACACACACGCCTTTATGGGTATATTTTATATATGTGTGTGTATTTATATATGCATGCATGTATATACTACAGGTATGTGCTATTACTGACCATATTATTTCTTGAGGTTTTCTGAATAGTATACACAATGTTTGAGTGTTCTTTAAACTTATTGATACAGTTGGTAGTAATTTCAAGAATCAGCTCATGGAACATTTATAACTCAAAGAATACTTACCTGATTATACGGGAAGAATCTCTTTTCAGTGCAATCAGCATTCACCAGTATCAGTGGTCCTGTCAGCTTTTGTGCTTGTTCCGAGCTTCTCTGCATGGCCAAGCAGCTAGGTAGGTCATTTGTCACAGAACATAAAGGAAACAATTCACCACTTTTGAAGTGGGAAATCCAAATGTACCAGCCTGTCAGTAATTCTTGCGATAATTCCATCTTTGCATAATCAGGGAGATGAGATGCCAGCAGTCTGCTCATGTGCAAAAGTACAGCAACATCTTGGAGCTAGTTTTCCATGTATGCCCATAATTTTTTATGAGGGGTGCATGTTCTGATCAGCAAAACACATTTAAAGAAAAAACTAGGTATTATTTTTAAAAAATGAACAAATTTGACTTTTAATGAAAATAGTGATAGCAACAGATTATTTTGAAGGACATCTTTTTAGTGAAGGATTTTGTTCCAATTCGAGGCTATCTTCTGGATTTCAAGAGACCTGGCGCTGGCAGATCCAGCAGATGTATGACCAAGTCCATTTCACCTCCTAGTCAACCTAACTCAGAAAGTACATAAAAAATGGAGTTTACTGCTTTTAATACTTGGTGCTATAGTTGAATTTATTTGATATAAACAAGTTTCCCTTTCAGAATGATTTCAGTATGTGTAGTCAAATTAAACATGCCTACCTAAGAATGTTTTTCTGTCATGCTTTTTAATTGGATGATATATAATAAAACTAAGGAAAGCCCCTGAAGAAATCTGAATTAAATAAGGGTATGATACCATCAATTTCTTAGAAATAATGTACAACCTGTGATTACTTTTTTAGTCTCAGTGCCAAATGCCATAAATACCCTCTTAGCCATGTGTGTAGTTCATAAAAATCAATCATATCAATCAAATGGGAAGTAGATTTAACACATAATACTGACTGGAATTGCCTAAAATAAAAGCATCAAGGTTTTAAAAAATGCATTTTCAAATAATCCACAATCCTACTTTTACTGAAGCTACGTATAAGGATATGATTTTAACAAAGAAATTCTCCATGAACTCAAGTTCTCCCATTATATTTTTATTTATTTATTTTTAAAGATTTTATTCATTAATTTAGGAGAGAGAGAGACAGAGCACAAGCAGGGAGAGGGGTAAGAGGAAAGGGAGAAGGACAAGCAGACTCCCCACTGAGTGTAGAGCATGACTTAGGGCTTGACACCAAGGTTCAATTCCAGGACCCTGAGATCATGACCTGAGCCAAGGTCAGACTCTCAACCAACTGAGTCACCCAGGTGCCCCCCACCATATATTTTTAAATCAAAAATTAAAATGTTTCTGGAATACAGCAAAAGAAAAAAATCATTTAAAAATAAATATGAAGAGAATTAAAATCCTCACTTATTTTTTTTCCTCCTCAAATAAACTTATCACTACTTTGAAAGGTTCTTTTTTGGTTTTGGTTTTGTTTATGATTCCTGGACTTAAAGTCTTTGCAGATAGTTGAAGTCAAATTTGTTTTTTTGTTGTTGTGGTGGTTTTTTTTTTTTTTTTTAGTATTATTGGCACAAAATGTTACTTTAGTTTCAGGTATATTGCATAGTGATTTAACATCTCCATAGGTTATGCTGTGCTCACCACAAGTGTAACTACCGCCATGCCATGCAGCACTATTACAATATTACTGTTACAATATCGACTATATTCTCTGTGTTGTACCTTTTATTCTCATGACTTACTCAGCTTTGCTTTTGTGTTTACATTTTAATGGCTCCATCTATAATCTGCTCATACAGATTATACATACAGGTGGGATCATTGCGAAACCCAGCAAAACAAAACAAAACAAAACAAAACAAAACAAAACAAAAAAACAGCATTTCAGAGACATTTCCAAGAGAACATTTGACAAGAACCTATAATAAAATATCTGCCATTTGCTATACCTTTGTAGTAACCCAATTTCCCCCCACTTCTGCTCTGACCAACCTTGTCAATGTCCTATTCCTATAGACTAATTCCTGGAAGCTTGCCTTTGCCACTGTCAGCAATGGTCTGCAACAAGAACAAGTCAATATTTTTGTCATGGGTGTCATCTTCCACTGTTCCCAAAGCCACAGATCCCCCGTAAGTCAGAGCTGTGCTGGATGCACAGCTGGAAGAATAGCCCTCATATGGGTCCCTGCTTGTCTCTAGAGTTTCACAGCCTTTTTATAAAAAAGAGTTCAATTAGCTTCTGAGTATATTCTGGAATCTGACAATGCCTTATGAAAAAGAAATATTGGGATCCCTGGGTGGCGCAGCGGTTTGGCGCCTGCCTTTGGCCCAGGGTGCGATCCTGGAGACCCGGGATCGAATCCCATGTCAGGCTCCCGGTGCATGGAGCCTGCTTCTCCCTCTGCCTATGTCTCTGCCTCTCTCTCTCTCGCTCTCTGTGTGACTATCATAAATAAATAAAAATTAAAAAAAAAGAAATATTGTCATAATTTGGTACCGACTCCCTAACCATATGACAATTAAATCCAGAACAAGGAACTCTAACCCAATTCCAGGACATGCTGAGTAGAATATGGATGTCCAGCCACCTCCTCTACCACTTTCTCATCTTCTTCAGAAACCTGTATAAAAACAAGTGTTCATGTATGTGGGTGACGAGCTGCAGAGCCTATCTGAGAACTGAATCTCAAAGTCCTCAGCACACTGGGGATATGAGAGGTCCTGAGTCGAGGTAAACATGTTTTTCTCTGTTTCCCAAAGTTAATCATTCCTATAGCTAATCTACTAGATCTCTTAATAAAAGCTGGATGAGACAAAGCCTTGGAATCTGAATCTGAGTGTTCTTGGTCCCCCTTTCCCCCAGATTAGAATTCAGTGAGGCTCAGCCTTTCTTCATACCGTCACCTCTGACTATCTGGCTCCATGGCACATGTATAGTGACATATGTAAATAGGTTATATGAAGGAGGGGCATCCTCATGTACAGTATATATCCAACATAGCCAGAGAAAATAGCATATTCAGCACATGAAAAGAAACTTCTTTGTATATTTAACTGAAAAAATTAATAGCCTAAAAAATCAGGTGACTATTTTCCAGAAATAGTCCTTGATGATGCATGTGATCAGTATATATCATATAAAGAACTATATTACCATACTATAGTGCTATATACTAATAAATAATTGCCTATAATAATTTCCACTTACCTTGTTTATTAGACTGAAGAATCAAGGATTTCTCAAGACTATCTCATTAGAACGATTTCTGTAGAAAACCCAGATAGTTTTCTTATACCATTCTATCTTACCATAGGTCTAGTTGCTACCCTTTATAATTGTAGATTTGTGAAGTTAATTAATCAGAGTTTATTATATCTGAAACTGCTTATTATGGCAGAGGGTTTCTCTCTTAACTGAGTTGAAAAAAGAAGTCAGCTGAGAAAGCACACCAAAGCAAAACATAGCTGTGGGAAACCAGAGCATGGAGCTCAGGATAAGAAGAAGAGAAAAGATAAGAGCTGGAAGCAGTGGAAAGCATCTATAGACCAAGACAGAAAATTAGGCTTGTTTCTATTGGCTGACTATATTTAAAGCACTAGATAAAGGCAGACTTCCTCATTTCATCCTCAGGGTGGAATCAGATTGCCCTTTCTTATCTCTACCGGTCAATAGTATTGATATATTATATCATTTTCCTGTGATCATTCTTTTATCTTGTACACTTAACTAAGTTGTTGAAAAATGAATCTAGTATTTCCTCAAAGACCTTTTGAAGCTTCATACATTCAATTGAATTGATGTAGCAGGCCATTGGGATGTGGGGCAGAAGTTGTAAGCATGTGCATACTAAAACAAATTTAAACTGTTGTGATATATTCGAAGTCCTGTGTGGGTATTAAAGAACCACAAGGCTGTTTATCCATTTAAAAATTATAATATGGCCTAGTAAATCCTAACCCTTTGTCTTTAAAACATACCCACAACTGCAGACATCATCTGATTATTAGCTCAGTTTGTTCCCTTTAGCTTTTAATTTTACCCTTTATCTTTGCTGCTTGCTATTAATCCTATGACTGTTTTTTCAATAAGACTATAAAACCTAGACCCAAAGGTGTGTTACACTGAAAGAAGTTTAAATTCTCCAATCTGGCTGGTATACTATACAAGGTGTCCACATTTTTAGGGGAGATTAGGATTGATACAGCAAATTTATCGTGTAAAGCCTGGTCAGCCAATTCCAAACTCTATTCACAGGATGATGGGAAGGACACTCTTCTCACTAAAAGGAGAAATATGTTTGTGAGGAGAGTTCTAGCTTCTGTGAAGAGCTCTGGGATGGATATTTTTTGTAAGCCATCTGTGAAGATGGACTTGCTGCCATTGATTTAGGCTCCAAAATCATAAACTGTGGGATGTATCTGACTTACAAAACGAAGAAGTTCAATGCACAGCAGCATTCCATTAGAAAATGACCTGGTTTATAAAAGATCAGGCCCAACTATGTCCTGAAGGCATAAAAATGTTGCATGAATATTTGGCTTAGATGCCTATGTCTTCTGTTGCTGCCGCTTGACTTCCTCCCTCTCAATCTGCCTTTTTTGTGCTCATGGGGACTTCCCTATGAACATTTGACTAAGGAAAAAAAAATGAATCTGGTTGGCAGGTAGTTCTATATGATAATGCTGAAAAGACCTGAAATAGGTGTGTACAAAAATATCCCATCCCAGGGTGTCCTTGGGATCATGGTGAAGGGAAATTCTTTAAGTGGCCAGAATATCGAGCATTGCATATGGCTGTTCATTTTATCTGGAATGAGAGATGATCAGAGTTATGGATCTACACTGATTTATAGGCAGGGTGTAATGGTTTTTCTGAATGATCAGAGTCTTTCATATAACTGGACTGGAAAATTGGTGCACTGAGTTCTGGAGAGAAGGCATATGGGAAGATCTTTACAAAGGGGAGGAGAATATAATGATACTGGTGACCCATAGAAATACTCACCAAAAGATAACCTTAGATTAAAGGGATATTTTCAGTTTTATGGACAATATAATCATTTTTTGTCAATATTAGTCAGATTGTACCCTCACAATGCAGGTGGCTGTGTTGGCAGGGGTATTATTCATGAGACCAGCAATATGATCTTACATTCCTGTCTGGCAACAGCCACCAGTGACCACTCTTTGAGCATCAATCTACCACCTTGTGGCAGGTTGATTATATTGAAATATACCCTTCATGGAAGGGAGAGTGCATTATTATCACCGGATAAACACTCTAGATACAGATTTTTATTCTCTGTTCACAATGCTTTTGGCAGAACCACATTCATGTATTTATAGAATGGCTTAATTATCATGGTATCCACCCAGCACTGCTTTTGACCAAACAACTGATTTTATGGTAAGTGAAGTGTGACAATTGGATCATGCTCATAGACTTCACTGATGTTACCATGTTTCCTTTCATTCTAAAAGTTATTCTGAGAGAATAATGGAATGGCATTTTGAAGACTCAGGTATAACCACACTTGTTTGGAAATTCTTGAGGAGTTGGGTAGTTTCCTTACGGCATAGTATCACTCAGTCAGTGATTAACATGTGGTGCTGTTTCTTCCTAGCCTGTATTTGCAGATCTGGGAATCAGTGATCAAAATGGAAGTTATTTCTCTCCTTTATGCCTCAGTAATTTGCTAACAAAAATTTTATTTCCAATAATTGTGAATTTGGGCTTTTCTGATCTAGGCGTCTTAGTTCACAAGGGAAGAATGACTCTGCCAGGCAGGGGTCTCATCAAGGGTTCCATTAAATTTGAAGTTGAAGTTGCCATTTAGCCAATTTGGGCTCCTCGTGCTAGTGAATCAATGGAGAAAGAAGGGAGGCACTGTACCAGATGTGGGGAATAATTCTAATATCCTAGAGAAATTGAGCTACTACCAAATAATGGGGCTAGAAGGAACATGTGTGCAACGGAGATGATTGCCTGGAGGGCTGCTCAGTACTTCTAGGACAGATGATAAAAGGCAGTGAAAAACCACAACTCTGGTCAGGCAGGCCTGCTAATGGACCCAACCTCTCAGGAAAGAAATTTTTTATCACTCTACCAGGCAAAAAATTAAGATTGACAAAGTGATTGCTGAGAGGAAAAGCTATGTGGAATGGGTGGGTAGTCAAGGAAGATAGTTACAAATAGCAATTAGGAACATATGAGTAGTTGCAGAACTGAGGCTTATAATAGTCATAAATATTTCTTCCTATTCTGATATGAATCTATTTGTAAAACCATTAATTAATGAATTAATTTACCTTCTCCCATCCCCCTGTAATCTAACATAAGATGTGTCAACCTCATATCTTGGTATTTAACTTATAAACTATCAAAGAGTCAATGTAATTCAGGTAGAAAAGAACATCACCCAAGGTAGACAGAGAAACTTTATATCCTTTTTAAGAAAGAATTAGCATAGTTTGTAGTTGTATAATGGGTATTTGTATGATTTTAAGCAGAAGCATGGCTTTACTGTTATTTTTCCTGAGAGTTTAAGTATGGTTAAAAGAGGCATGTATGGATGCCAGCATGACAAGGGGTGGACTTTTGTGGTGTTTATTCTGCCAACATAGCCACATTGGAACTTAGCTTCCCTTTGCAGGTTCAGATTAGAGGCAGCTATGATAGAAATTTGTGCAAGATTTGGAAAGAAGTGAATGAGAAGTCTTTTGTATGCACTGAGTTTGGTATAAGGTGCCCAACACTGGCAGATCACACATGTAGTCTCTGTCCTGTTAACTCTGAAAATGGCATGACACAGTATGCAGGCCAGCAGTTCTTGGAGGTTCCAAAATATTCCCTCTTTCAACTTCTCTCTGCCATGGACCAGATGTGCATTTAGTTCTGTGGTGAATGATGAACAATGCTAGCTTCTTCTGTAGGTCATTCACATTATCAGGTTTCGGACATAGGGGAACTTAAGGACTCCATCAAAATCTGCTTTTTGCTCCTTTTTCTGTTTCTATGCTTGCTAGGACACGTACCCCGCTTTATATATGACTCATAGAACAAATAGTGTATGTTCCTCTTGTAAGAGACAGGAGTTAATGATACCTGTAAAGTGTTTCACCACAGTAGACAACATTCAAGGAAGGACTAGATGAGACTGACGGGACAAAGCCATCACATGCACATTCCAGACTACTGGCATCTAGATGCCAAGACCCTCTGGCTCCAAGGAATACTGAAGGATACCTGGGCCCATGTTTTTCTTCTAACTGGCTTCTGGATGCCCAAGAGGACACATATACCAGGCCATAATCCTCAATAAAAACCCCAGGCACTGAGCAAAGACAAGTTTCTCCTTTCCTTTCTGAGTCTCCCAGACACTCTCTCTGTACCTGCACTCTCTCTATATCTTCAATAAACTCTGCTCTCACTTCCTCCTAGCTTTCATTTAATTTCTATCCCATGTGTAGCCAAGGACCCTCTTGACTGGTCCTGCGGGACCTCTTCTGGTCCTTGTACGTGGTCTGCCTGCATCATCTCAATGTGGTAAAACACAGAGGTAAGTTTTACTTTACCCTTGTACATTCCAGTTCCTCCTTATTCTCTGAATTATATGCAAGGCTGACCTATCATGACTTCAGGTTCAATGCTAGACAAAAAGGCAGCATCCTTGTATAGACTCATTAGCTCTCTATTGTGTTAGGTCTAATCCCTATAATAATTCCCTTTTGCGATATCACCCATTTGGTTCTGCTTCTCTGATCAAACCCTGATTCAAATTAGGACCTTATAATTTTTATGTTTATGTACCTAATGCCTTACAGTATACTTAACATTAAAAAGTCTTTAATAAATCCTGGCTGACTGGTGATGATGATGGTCCTTGATGACTCTCACAACATTCACCTTTCTCAAGGACTTAATTTACATTTCTTCTCTACTTTACTTACTCATTTTTAGTCTCTAGGACCCCAGAAATTGGCCTTATCCCTAGGTGGTCATGTGATACTGACAACTACCTCCAAGGGGAGATTCAGAAAAAATCTACAATACTAGGGGGATAGGTACACAACATATATGTAGAGTAACCTGAAGTCCCTCTGGAATTTGAAGTATTGTATTTCTTCAAAATCAAAAGATGTGATAGAACTTAAGATAATAGGCAAAAACAACAGAATTAAATCACATTAAAAGCAAAATTGTGAAAACCTACAAACACCATTAAAAGGAAAAGCCATTATAATATTTATTTTACAGATCTGATATTTGTTCACTCAGTTTCCAGTGTTCAGGATCTTTCCAGTTTTTTTTTAAACCCAGTAGAAGAATTTTAACCTATCACTTCCTTTTCAGGAACCCTTGTTTTATAACTCTTGCCATACAATTATACCTGATGTACATGTTTTAAGAGGTCTTATTATTTAGCTTTGGTGATGACAACAGATCAGAAGACAAAAATCACCGTGGCCAAGAAAAAAGTCCACGTGGGGAAGCAGCAGAGTCAAGAGGGTTGTCAAGAGGGTTCTAGGACTCAGGTGGCCCCAGAGTGGTAAGGGCAGGTGGAGAGTGGCCTGGAGGGTAAAAGCCTGTTAATGGAGGTTGTTGAGAGGATGAGGTCTGGATTGGTTGATTTGCATTTGAAAAGCATGCTTCAAGGTGAATTGTTTACTAGGTATAGGAACTGGCTAACTCTGGCAGGGCAATCCCTGTAGGGTCAGCAAGCCTCCCCCCCCCCCCCAATGTCAAATCATCAGAATATAGAAGAAACAAACAAACAAAAAGACGTGATTAATACAGTACTGACAGTATCTTGGTTAATTAAACAGTTGTCCTTACCAAGGAGAGGAGAACAACTCTATTTTCAGTTCAGGAATATCACAGTTTAAGAATTAGGTTGTTCTCTTATCTGTGATGAAAAAAGTGTTTTATATTGCCAACTAAATTCAAGTTGTGGAAAAACTGAGTACAGACTAGCATGTAGGTCTTTTCATTTTATTTAAAAAGAAGACCATCCTGAAGAGTCAATATTATTCTCATGTATTTAGGATTGGGTAATTGTAGATGTGAAATGGGTGTCAGAAAAGGCCTTGTGGTCTTTGTACTTCTAAATGCTTTTGGATACTGTAATTTAACATCAGGTAAACAGAGAAAAAAAAACCTCACAGTTTTGAAATTGCCAAGCTATTCATCAAGGGAACATTGTTGGAACACAATTTTTCAGTTGGAATAGGAGGTGGGTAAGCCATTCAGAAGCTCTGCTCTCCAGAAGTCTGGGCTGCATTATCCCTCCCTCCCTAGTCACAGCTATCTAAAGATTTATTTTTTATCACTCAAAGACGGATCTCTAACTTAATTTATAAAATAGAAAATTAATAAAGTGTTAGGCTAAGGGAAAACTCTCATGAGAGAGTTTTAAGATTGGCTTGTTAAACCCGATTGACCACTAAAAAGGAATAGTACTTTCCTTATTATTTGAATATAAGAGTATACTCCACTTATCAAGAGTACTCTGAAACAAAACTGAGACATCACTGGTGTTTTCAAAGTCATCCATTATTGAGTTATTCATTTATTTATTCACCATGCATTCATTGATGGCCTCATTGTGAGTCAGGCACTGTTCTATTTGTTGGAATTTAATAGTGAGAATGACAAGCAGTTCCCTGTCATGGTGGATTTATAACATCCTGAGAGTAGGTGGAGATTAGCAAGTAAAGAAATGATTAAGCAAAAAAATAACTTTCAGGCTAGAGATAAAAGCTTCAAAGGAAGTAAATGAGTTGATAAGTAGTAATTGAAGGAAGAGATTGTTTTAGACAGAGTGGGAAGGTAAAGGCTCTTGGAGAAGGTACCATTTGCTTTGAGGCCTGAAGTATGAGAGGCCTCATATGTGAGGCCAAATTAACTGAATGGTTAGGTAGGAACCTTGGTTAGAAAAGCATATTATATAAGTGAAATGAAATTCCACTGAAGGCTTTTAACCAGGCCTAACAAAATCTGACCTTTTGGCAAATTAAGGGAAAAAAAGGTAATATTTTGCTGTTCTGTAACTAAAGGTATCATTATGCCTATTTTTCCAAATAATTTTAATTAATTACATTGTTGTGCCTACATTGCACTGAATTAGGTTAGGGATGATAGATGTATTACAATTTTTATTTGAATTTCTTTTTCTTGAATGTCAACTAAAATGGTGCTAGAGAAAAAATTTTACCACATGATTTATGTTACACCCACATCTTAGAGAAATTATTCATCCTAAAATCCAGCTTTTATTTGATTAACCAAATATCATTTATGTCACTTAGGAAGTTCTCAAATACAAGTACTGGAAACTATGATTTAAGCCCACTCAAAGATTATACAACAAGAGTAGGCTTCGGTAAACAGGATAAGCAAGAATGTGGATTCTCTGGACTCTGGCCTCCCAATGTCAGCTTAGCCTTTAGGTTGACTACTATTATGGTCACACCTTGGCAGCCAGCAGTCAGAGCAACAAGTTTATTCATCATGCCTAATAAGTGGACAAAAGTCTATCCTCTAAATATGAAAGTCCTATCCTATTATCGGATTGTGTCACCCACCTATAGATGAATAACAGTCATTTTGTCATGGAATAATTCTCTAATGTTTGGACTGCTGAAATGCAGAAAAAAAAGCACAGGGATTTTAATGATTGGTTTAATCTCACTTAAGAGAAATGCTTCCTGGAGCTATGTCATGCGCTTCCTTAGATGGGGAAGAGAAGGATTTCACCCACTTTTCGTCTCCTAAAAAATCAGTGTCTCAAAAGGAAGTAACCTTGTTAGAAAAATCACATCCTTTTAATTCTGCAGATATTATTTTTCTACAGGTATTAGGATGAATCTGGGACTTCACTTCTGTCTTCAATAGTGTCTATGAAATACTGCATTGAAAGTATGGACTTTAAAGTCATATAGTACCAGTTCAAAAATTTGTTCTTCCTACCATTTAAGAACTTTGCCACCTTGGTTGAGTAAATTATTAGCTTCTCAGCCTCCATTAAGATACAAGTTTTAAAATATCTGCTTGTAATATAAACTTAACATGTTATTGTTGTATGGATTATCTTATATAATACTGAATTTCTTTTACAGCTGACATATTGTAATAACATCCCTCACAGGGCCTGATTCTGAGACAGTTTGAGGATGATTTCTTCTTTTTTTTAAAACGTACATCACTAATAAGTGATTTTGAAGACATAACTATGTCAAAATGTACTGTTCTATTTATATATTTTCTGGTTGCCCATAGATACATTAGATTGTGTATTTGATTCACTGATGATTCTGCAAAGGCCTGGAACACCTTTGATAAGAACTGTTTCTGGAAACAGATGGTTCAATTTGCTTGCCACTGTTTTAAAGGGTTGTTGCCCTCACTTGTAAGTGTCTCTGGGCTTTCTGGTGTTAATACTATTTGTCTGTTACTGTCATTTTCAGACTTTTTCTGGTTCTCCCATTGCACTTTCTTTTTTTTCCTATGATGAGAGTTAATTCTCTTCTGTTAATTATACTTCAGGGCTTCAGGCTCTCATGACACACAAGGCTCTGGAGGTTAATAATAAATAGCTTTGTATTTCTTAACCATTGAAAATTTTAAGACAACACAGTTAAGCAGAACTTTGTTTAAAAGCTTTTATTAATACTAAGCTGCTAACAATTTTTATAATATCTTCCTGAATCTTTCCAGGATTGGGATTCACTAAAAGCAACCCCACTGTGCCAACACAGCAGTACACTCAGCTAATCATAAGCATCAAGAATTTTGAAATACTCTCTTGCAGAATTTATTCTTGTTTTGTTTGTTTTAATGAATCATTCTCAATGTCCTTGCCAATGCTTATTTTTAGTGCTTCATGATCTGAGAACTGATATTATGAGTATTAAAGTTGTTTCCCCTTGCACATTGAGGTAGTTCAGACAACATGTTCTAGAGATTTAAACTTTTTCATGTACTTAATCTGCTTCTAGAAAGTCACTTAGAGAATGACTTCAAGTCTCTATCCATATAGACAATCTGGTATTTTCTGTATTGAGTGATATTTTCACATGCATTTCACATAGCAGAGACAGACTAAAGATGTAAGAGTGCTCTCTATATAATTCCATAGTTATCTGTCATTGAGAATCATAATTTGGGGAAGGTGTATGAGCCCTCATCTATGAATAAAAGAGATGAACTAATGGTCTGTGAGCAGTTCACTTAGCGAAGATTGTTATCTGTTTCTTGCCTTCAAAGTAATTTAACCAGTATTATGATGATTGTTACTAAAATTTGCCTTGATATCTCATTTACTTATTCATTCACTCAGCAAATATGTATTGAGTTTCTTTCCAAGGTATAGGCAATGTGCTAGGCACTACAGACAAAATGATAAACAACATACACATGGTCTTTATAGAGAACTTATGGACTAAGGAAGGGAGGCAGAACGTAAAGGAACATGTTTCCGTGAGTTTGATAGTGTAGAAATTGACTTGATTCACTTATTTAAAGAAGTGATGACTGAGCTAATGAAGGGCTAGGGATTAGCTTAAGAGGGAAGAAGAGAGCCTTCCAGGAAGGAGAAATTGTTTATATAAAGGATCTTAAATGCAAGAGGGCACGAGGACTGAAGACAAGCTATAGAGAAGGACAGGGTACTTACCTGAGCAACATGGTAGAGATGAAGCTGAAGAGGTAGGTGGGAATCTGGCCATGCACAGCTTTGAGTTTCATGTTAAGATATTTTGTATCTTTTATAAGAAAAAATATAGGCCACTAAAGAGTTCCATCAGAGAAGGTGATATAACCAGATTCACATTCTGAAGGAGTCACACTGTGTTTCTCAACTGTAGATATTCATCTAAATCAAAATATTATTTTTTCATATACTTTTTACATTTCATTTTCTTCTCCATTATTTTACTTTCCCCCCAGACATATAAATGCATGCTTTCTTCCTTGATTTTTTTTAAAGAAGATTAAACTGATTCGCCATTTGGTCAATGTCTTTTCTTTCAAAATTAGAAGGTCATGTATTTCAGTCTTGAGATGATGAAACTTGACTCAGTCACAAGGAACCATATGTACTTTTCTAGGGACAAAACTGGCTCTACATGATGTTGCCTTGACATTTGATTAACTGCCATTTTTTTCCCTTTTGGCTGTTACTGATATTTGAAACATTTTACAGATTTGCTCTTTGTAATAACATCCTGTCCATCAGCTAGTTTCAATGCTGAGATTTGTGTGTGCAACTCCTACTGAAATCAATGGCAGCTCTGGGAACCAATCCAAGAGCAGACTTGGCTCAGAGTTCACAGAGGTCTGTAGAAGTGACTTCATTTATTCTTTCAGTTTGATACATATAGACCATTCTTTGATTTATTTACTGAAAATATCAGTATGTCTAAAATCTAGTGAAAAGAATATTTTGTTTTGCTTATATATCCACCATATACAAGAAGGTTAACTTCTTATCTTCTTTCCTTCCAATATAAATGTTTATCCATGTGACTTTATTCATTCAAATATATATCATGAGATATTTCAAAAAAGAGACCTGGAATGCCCTATTTGAGATTTCTTCCTTTTGCTGAGGTCCTATCACCTGTCAAAGCCTGTATGAGCCATGCTTTCCCTCTCTGAAACTGGTTAAAGACTTCATCATTCTTTCCTTTTAATACCTGCTTTATTTCATCTTTCCTTATTAATAACTACTCAGAGTAGCACATATTTACTTGCAAGACTGTGTCCTCCATGACACTGTTTCCCCCTCCTGATTTGTAAGAATTTTTTCCCTTCATAATTGTGTCCTTGTCCATCAATATACATTAAGCCTTCAGTGAATACTTTTTGAATGCATGGAGGGAGATTAGAATATCCTAAGGGGAAAAGTGCATAAGAGGCCTAGTAAAAACTAGCATGCCCATATTAAGAAAGAAAAATTTCGAACAGCCCTGGGTGGCTCAGTGGTTTAGCACTACTTTGGGGCCAGGTTGTGAACCTGGAGACTCAGGATTGAGTCCTGCGTCAGGCTCTCTGTGTGGAGCCTGCTTCTCCCTCTGCCTGTGTCTCTGCCTCTCCCTCTCTCTCGCTCTGTGTCTCTCATGAATAAATAAATAAAATCTTAAAAAAAGAAATAAAGAAAAAATTCCATGTAAATATTGTTCATCATTAACTAATGTATACAGTAAATATGCAAGTATATAGGTAGATGTACACAGATTCAGAGGTGATAGATGATAAATTGATAGTAAGACAAAAGGAACACTTGGAAATTTTTCTATGTGTTGTAGTAGAAAAAAGAACACACAACTAAGAAATCCATGTTTTCCATCTTTCCATCTTAGAATACAAAAATAAGTTTTGAAAAATAATGATTCTTCAATAATGAACAGTTATGAGCATTAAAATATTATTCTTGGATTTGATTTTCTGAGATGTGTTAGAATGACCACACAAACATATTTTCACAGATATCCAACTTAAAAACAACAGCATATACTAACTGACCAACCAAAATCAAATCCCAAACTCAGACACTTTAAAATAAATAATTAGATTTGGAAATAGGAAGTCAAGTAAGAGTAAGTTTAAATCTCTCTGATCTTAAAATGACAAGTTTCCCTAAACTCTATGCCATTGATATTATGGTCATTTTGCTTCTTCCTTTCCTGAACAAACGTGGCACAAGAATTATGCTTATTTTATGTGTTCCCACTTCCTCCAATGCAAGTCCTTTTTCAAACCCAGGAGTAATACATAAAATGTCAGAGCACTGATCTTTCTTTTTTTGTCCACAGTATATTTGCATATTTTGTACATTTGATTTCAGAATTTGGATTCACTCATTGGTGGAGTCCAGGGGCTAGCCTGTTGGGGTAGGTATTGGTCTTGGATCCAAAGGTATCTCTTTAAATTAAACTTGAAATTTTTCCATGGTAAGCTGGCACCGTAAAGGGCCACCCTCCCTTGGGTAAGAATTGACAAGAATTAACCACAACTACTATCTGCAGCACTAGAAAGGTCTGCTTTAGGACTGAGCAAAATAACTAAGGGAAAAAAGGAAAGGAAACATACTTACTTGTTGTAAACGTTGGGGCAGAGTTAGGCTTTCACATGAATTTATACCCTTGTATGAAAGGCCTACCTGGCCAAGGAACCATCAAGCTACAAACTTGGTTTGAAGTGATCCCTGATAATGCTCTGAAGCATGATAAAGCCAGGGGAAAAAAAGACAGTTAAAAAATATGCATATACATATCTTCCTCAACTTACAATGGGGTTATGCCCTACCCCATAAACCCATCATAAATTGAAAATATCACAAGTTGAAAATGTATTCAATACACCTAACCTACCAAACATCATTGCTTAGCTTAGCCTGCCTTGAATGTGCTCAAAAAAGTCACATTAGCCTACAGGTGGGCAAAATCATCTAATATAAAGCTTATTTTATAATAAAGTATTGAATATCTCATGTAGTTTGTTGAAAACCAGAATGGTTGTAAGTGTATCCGTTGTTGACCCTCATGATCACATGGTTGACTGTCAAACATTAGGAGAGAGTATCTTACCTCATACTGCTAGCCTGGGAAAAGATAAAAATTCAAACTGAAGTATGTTTTCTACTAAATGTGTATTGCTTTCATACCATCATAAAGTTGAAAATTGTAATTCAAACCGTTATAAGTTGGTACTTTTTGTATTTGGAAATTAAGAAATACAGTTCTAGGCATGTTTAGGGAGTTATTTCCTATCATTGTGCTGTGGGGTCTGGTTGGTCAGGGAAAAGGGCAGGAGAGAAACTCAACATGGGAAATGGAGCTGGAGAAGAATTCAGCACATGGCAGTAGTTGTGAGGGTGGCATGTTGGGAGTGGACCATCTTCATATGCAGGCCTTTCTGACTGGATTAACAGAACTGCCAGCAGAAAGCCACCTGCATGGGACATCATGCATTGCCAAGGCAGAACCAAGTGGGCCACTAGCAGCAGGAGCTGAGCAGTGTAAGCCATGAGGTTCTGTAAAGTCCTGCTGTGGGACAGAAGGCTAAGGCTTTGAGGCACAGCATATTTCAAACATCCAGATGCTTCTGATAGAGGTTTGATGATGCATTGTGGAAGGCTAAACCATTATGATCCTGTTCTCTGATGTCCTGCCCACTCAAGGTTAATGGAGTCAGTTGTGGTTTATCCTGTGGATATTGGTTTGGTTGAGGGTATTTTGGTATTTAATAACCAAGACATCCAGCGCATGTTTCACTTGTGCCTCTTTGTTGACACTGTCTCCCATATTCAGTGTCTTGAAGGTTTTCCAGAATGTGCATCTTGGGAAGATTTGGGTTAGAATAGGATTTGGTTATAGTAGAGTACATCACCTTTATCAAACCACCTTTCAAGGGGTTCTATTTGTCCACAGGAGTTTGCTGCTGTGAGGATCCCTCTGGGGGTTGACTGTAGGGTTGCTGTCACCTTGATTGTACTACCCATCCAAGACCTTCTGAACAGCAACATCAGCAAATGACATTGAACAACATCTATCCCATTGACAGAGCAACAAAAGGATATTTTGTGAGTCAAGAGTCAATCTTGGATTGTCTTTTGGAAAATAATCCTTCTTGAACCCCAGCAGAGGACTGTATGAGGCAGGTCCTAATAATGATCATGAACACAGTGATAGGGTTTGGAGGTGCCTTTCCTGAGTCTAAGAATACAACCACAGTATCTATTACAAGGGGGCATTAGAATAAAGTTGTTACTCATATTTGAATGAAAACCAGTGTATTTTATTGAAATTCAAATTTAGAGGTTATTGAAATTGCATTTCTAATATTTTTACCTGATATTTCATGAGTTTTAAAAATCTCTCTACTGAGAAAATCCATAAAAGATATGGAAAAGTTTTTTATGATTGCTCCCAAAAGGAGTACTAGTTACATATTTCTTTTGGAAAAATTCAGGAAACCATATAGGCTATGCTACTGTGACTAGGATGATCTAACCCGGTTTCTTAGATTTTATATCCGTGAAGGCAAAGTAAGAAGTATATTTTGTACCATAATCTCATTCACATTCACATACAAAAACAAAAGTTTGAAGAGTATTTTCCCTTATTGCTTGTTATATTCTCTAATATTTTCTGTTTCATTATATTTTATAGCAAAATACTAGCTGTGACCCATGAAGCTATGTCATTACCCAGTAGAGGATCATGTTGTCCAGTTATAAAACAGTGATCAAACAGGACCATTTGCAAATTACACTTGGTCTATATTGTCCTGGTTAGTTTTCCTCCCACATAACGGCCATTTCCAAAAAAGCAATCCCTTTGAATTACCTTAAGCAAAACTACAATAGTAACCTGTGTTTTCCTTCTTTCTAATACAAATCACTGCAGTTATACAAGATACATTATTTGATCTCGTTTAGGTGATTTATAAAATATAACTGTGCACAAGTTTACTTATATTAGTGACATTTTCTCAGAAATAATCAATAAATAACCACCTATTGCTTAGGGAAAAAAAGAAAGAAAAATTTAACACCAAATAAATATGGTGCATTATCTAAAGAAAGAAAAGTAGTAGAGGACAACATTGGAATAAGTAGCAGATTTCAAATACTGAATGTGAATTACATAGTAATATTGAATCCAAATTAGAGTTCCTGATTATGATAATTGTACAGTGATTATATAGACAATTTACACATTCTTGGAAAATACATATTGAAGTATTTCAGGAAAAAGGTGTGTCATGTCTGCAATTTCATCTTAAATGCCAAATGCTTCAGAAAAAAATGAAAGATATGAGGATGTGTGCATGTAGAGAAAGAGAATAATATAATAACAAATAGGGAAAAAGTTAACACCTGTTGAATCTGGCTAACAGATACAGGATTTATACCATTCTTCATCCCCCTTCACACAATTTTAAAATACTTTTGAAATTATATCAAAGTAAAAACCTAGAATAAGAAATATACTTCTAAATAACCTATGATGTATGGAAGAAATCATAATGAAAATCTAAAAATGTTTTGATCTCAATGATAAAAATGATACTTTAGAATGTACATGAAGAAAGAACATAGAGGAAGATCTTTAGCTTCAAATGCATAGCCTTTGACAGCTGTCTAAAGATGTTAGCAAAAGAACATTCACCCTCTCCCAGAAGACACACAATTGAAGAAATAAAATAATAAAGACTAGGGATTAATAAAATAGAACACAAAGAAACAACAGAGGGGATCAACAATGCCAAACGTTGTTTCTTTGAGAAGCCAAATAAAATCGGCGAATTTCTGGCAAGATTCATCTAGTGAAAAAGAGAAGGCAACGAGAAGCAAGTCAGAAACAAAGAGGGTTATGACTGGAGAGCTGCAGACTTAGATATATAGTAAGAGCAAATAATGGCTTTCATGAAGATTTCTGCAAAGCATTAAAGTAAAAAAAAAAAGTATATCTAAGTGTAAGTGTATATCTTACTGGAAGGAGTTTGTAAAAAAATAATTCTGAATTTCTTTTATAAGGCTTGCAAAAAATTGCATTTCAAAATCAAACAATAGTACTGTAAAAAATTACAGATCAAACACATTTATGAACATAGATACATACATCCTAAATAAAATACTAGAGGAATGAATGCAGCTATATATAAAAGTACTCCATATAATTAACAACTTGGGTTATCCAAGAAATCAAAGAAAACTTCCTCAATCTGATGAAGGGTATCTATGAATTACCTGCTTCACTGATAACTTGAAATCTTTCCTTTTGAGGTCAGGGACTAGATAAATTGTCTACTATTACTCCTTCTATTTAATGTTGTGGTGGAGAAGGCCTTAGTATGGACATGGAGGTAAGAAAAAAAAAGTTGGGAGAAGGAAACATACTATCATCAGTATGACACGATTATATGACAAATGTAAGAAAATAATAGAGCTAATATGAAGGCTTAACCAAGGTTTCTGGAAAGAAAATACATATCAAATAATTAATTGTACTTCTCAATGTAAAGAGATGGATTCAGGGAGAGCACGTTCTGCAGACCCTGGCTGATGGTACCCTTCCATAGGAGTGGTTTTATTTTGCATCTCCTTCCTTCTAGCCTGCAGAGATATTAGCAGAAACTGAAGCCTCCTTAACCCACAAGATGAAAACTGTGTTGAGAATGACAGAGCACCTACCTGGGAGGGATATGGTCTCCTGACACCATGAAGCCACTGTTTATCCTCAGTCTGTTATGGGAAATAAATCTCCATTTGTATCTTTTTTTAAAAAAAATTAAATTTATTTATGATAGTCACACACACACACACAGAGAGAGAGAGAGAGGCAGAGGCATAGGCAGAGGGAGAAGCAGGCCCCATGCACCGGGAGCCGACGTGGGATTCCATCCCGGGTCTCCAGGATCGCGCCCTGGGTCAAAGGCAGGCGCCAAACCGCTGCGCCACCCAGGGATCCCCATTTGTATCTTTTTTAAGCCAGAACTATTTTGTACTTTGCTACAGGAGCAAAACTAGTATTCTAATTAATATATCTAGGAAAAGTTAAGAGAAATTTAAAAGATACATTACTGGAGAACTTGGAAGATATCTGTGACAATCTGGGCTGAGGGAGAGTTGTCTCTGGCAACTCTGTGAGGGATTTCAAACTAAAATCTCTTTAAATATAAATATCCTTTAATTAGGGAAAAATGTGAACTTTGAAACTAAAAATGTATTCTATTGCGGGTTACTCTATCTCTGTATATAAGGAGACCATGCAAACTGAAATATACTGCAGAATTCTAAATAGCTAAATCCTTAGATACTGTAATTGATATCTATCTTCAGGGAAATGGAAAGATAAGATTTAACCTCAAAGCTAAAGAAGAAGGCTGTTCTTTAGTCCTCAAGGGAGGCAGGGACATAGGTGATAGCTGGGGAGACTCATCAGGACTTCTGAAGCATTTGCTCTCAGCCTATAACAAGTTAGTGTGGAGTGTGTGTCATGTGTAGGAATGCAGGCACACGTGTGTGTGTGGAGGGGGGTGTTCAGTTCATTTCCAATTTATGTGTTTAATTTGTCTAAATAAATAAAATGAAAAATGCTGTTCATCAAAGCAGAAGAGGGAATGAATTATTTATGTTTTGTTTTCTTTCTGCTTTTCCAGTCTTTCTTCCTCTTGTTCTCTAATCGGCTCATGGTGTGTAGGCAGCTGGCTGCATCACAGGGACGTGGACTGTATGTCTGTCATTGTTCTGGTGAGCCAATAGGGTACAGTGGAAAACCCTTGCATTAAACTTGATTTCAAGTTTTCAAATAGCTACATTCTATTTTTGATTTGGGGCAAAGATTTAATTTGCTTAGACCTCAACTCCTCATTAACAAAATGAAGATGGTATCAATATGCCATGCCTGTTTCAAGCCAGAATACATTCTGAAGTTAAAAAACATTGGTTTGAATCTTGATTTTACCACTATCTAGTCATATATTCTTAAGGATATCAGCAAAATTTCTGGGCCTTGTCATTCCCATCTGGCAAAATGATACTAAATGCACATACGTGACAGAATTTTTATTAATATTAAATGAATTAATGGAGGTGAAAATGTATAGAACAAGCCCTCACATTAGTGAACCCTTAAAAAGAGTTGATTTAATTAATTTATCATCACTAAGACTGTATAGAATATCAAATAATAATGAGAAGGCATTTTATAATTTAAAAGCAATATACAACTATTATAGGATGGTATATTCCCAAATAACTACCTTTCTTAGAAAGATTACCTCTCCATTTATCATTTAGAGGATGCATCTTCTTAATGCACAGTTGTTATTAATATCAAGAATGGGTTATGCCTTGGACAAGTAGTATCATGTAAATTATGCCTTTTTAAAAGTATGATTGGCTATTTTAATATAAATGAAATATATAACTCATTTTAATAAATGAGTTTAACCAGAATTTTTTATTCCAGTGCAAAATTCACAAAATTCATATTTTATGAAAAAAATTCATGTGATCACATAAAGCTTATTTGTGCTCAAACATGAATTAGAGAGATATTGAATGAGTTTTAATATTCATGATCAAAGATTCTCAGATAACTTAAAAACCTATTCATGCAAAATGAGAAAATAAGGATAGTTATGGAATCATTTCTGACATTCTCTTAGTGAGTTTATGCTATACACCTACAGTAAAATATGCAATGTCATGATTTCTCAGAGAGAGATTTAACAAAACTATGAATCTCATGGAAGGCTCGTTCTTTTCTAAGTTATTTAAAAGTTTAATTATTTTAAATAAAATATATTAAAACATTAATTAAAGCATTTCTATAGTGATTGCTCTAAAAAATGAAAAGTCTTATAATTAATTTATGAATTTCCTAATTTCTAGTAAACCATTTCAATGTTAGATTTTCTTAAATAAAAGCATTCCCAGGGGATCCCTGGGTGGCGCAGCGGTTTGGCGCCTGCCTTTGGCCCAGGGCGCGATCCTGGAGACCCGGGATCGAATCCCACATCGGGCTCCCGGTGAATGGAGCCTGCTTCTCCCTCCGCCTGTGTCTCTGCCTCTCTCTCTCTCTCTGTGACTATCATAAATAAATAAAAAATTTAAAAAAAAAAAAAAAAAAGCATTCCCTTATTTCTGAATTACATAAGATAGTAATAGTCTAAGAATACATTTTTTAAATGTTCACTGTGTATAGTTCTTCCTTGGTGTCCTTTCAACAATCAGGTAAAATTAATTTTTAAGAATTAAATAACATAGTATCATTTATCTGTGAGAAAATTTTAAACATAAACATTCTTTCTGAACACTTAAAATCTGATATAGTTATGTCAGAAAGAATGAAGAAGCTAATTACATTTTGTGATACAGGAACAAAAGGAGTTCAGAGAAAAAAATCTGTATTTTGTGGTGGAAGCTAATTTAATCTGGGCCTTGAAAAATGGATCAAATTTGGATGTTTTATGAGAAAAAACAATCATTTCCCTTGGGAAAATAGTATGAAAACGTGGCCATGATATGTATAGTTGGTGAAAAATAAACACATTAATTTGATAAAACTAAAGAATTCATACTAAGAAATAATGAGAGACAATGCTAATAGAAAAAATATATATGATCAGGTAATTCCCTGGCCTTAAAAAATAAGCAAGGGTAAAGTAGAAACTAATCTGATAGAATAGCAATATATTATCACTGAAACATCAAAATAGTATTAGAATAAGGTTGCTCTACCAACTAAATGGATGTTAATTATAATATGTAGAATATGTAGATATATATTCAAAAATTTTGAAAATCTGTTGCCTTAAAGTCATGGTACAAAATATATTACATCAAATAATTAAAGTAATGATGACAAAATAATAATAGTCATCACTTATTAAGTGCTTGTAGACTTGTATTAACTTGTTTATTCCTAACAAAAATCCATTTGACAGATGAGAAAATGGCTCTATATCCCCTACTTTTTTATTTTTACACTCCAGATGTAAGAGATTTACAAGTAATCATCATACTTGCTAAGCTAGAAAAGAAATTCGAATATCTATTTTTAATATCTCTGTTATTTGAGATTATTTGAAAATAATTATTTTCTTACTCATTACTAGAAGTTCATCTTTATAATAAAGAGACTTTTCAACTGTGTTTATTTACTCAAAAATACCTATTAGATATGATAAGACATAGAACCAACCAGCCGTCATCAATTAAAAATGTCAATAATTGGGACACCTGATTGAGCATCTGCCTTTGGCTCAGGTTGTGATCACAGGTCTGCATCAGACTCCCTGCAGGGACCCTGCTTCTGCCTATGTCTCTGCCTCTTTCTCTGTATTTCTCATGAATAAATAAATATTTTTTAAAAAGTCAATAGTTTTGAATAATGGCTTTATTTACTTTTTCTCTTTTTTCCTTTGGTAAAAGAAAAATGTATAACTCATCTTAAAATTAAATAAACCCTTTAAATTTTTTGCTATGGATAATCATGAAAACTCTGTGTGGTTCAAAAGATGTCACATATTACAACATATTTTAAGATTGTAATACATTTCAAGGTCGGTTATTCGTTTGTTTATTGATTGATTAAATTGATTGATTTATGAGAGACACAGAGAGAGGGGCAGAGACATAGGCAGAGGGAGAAGCAGGCTCCATGCAGGGAGCCTGATGTGGGACTCCATCTCGGGACTCCGGGATCACACCCTGAGCCAAAGGCAGATGCTCAACCACTGAGCCACTCAGGCATCCCTCAAGGTCTTCTTCATGTAGGTTTAGCTACATCAAAAAATAACCTGTAACAACATGTGCTTCAACTGGCTTTAAGTTTTTGCTATAATAACTTGCCTATGAATGATGTGTTAAATGAATAGATCTGATATCTTACCCCTGAATCCGTAAAAATATCCTAATCCAAGCAGCAACTACACTAGTGGTTAACTTTGGATGGTTACTTGAGAAAATATATTCTATGGTATATCCATATTCCCTTCAATAATTCACAAAGATTAATGGTTATTATGTTTCATTATTGAAATGTTTATACTTTTCAACTACATATTTTGTTTGTATAAATATTTCTACAAATATTCAGCATTTTGTTTTCCACAGATATTTATTGAGCAATGGATGTGGTTCAATGGTAATCATATTTTCCAATGTAAATTTCCAAAGGAAAAAAAACTTTTTAACCACTAAAGGAAAACCAAGTATTTCTTCAATACTTTCAGTTTTCCATTAAGAAAACTGAAAAGATGTCTCTAAACATTTAACATTAAATATAGTGAAAGTTATTAAAGTTTTATTAAGTTTATTGCGTGATTTTTAATACTGTTAGAAAAAAATTATAAATGTCCTTAAATTTTGGATGTTACTGTTCAGATGTCTTGCTTCTGATTATAGCATTATGCTTTTATTATCTAGTAGCTCAGCTTATTTTATACCTTACAAGCAAGCTTATAGCTACCATATTTCTATATCCATAATTCAGAGAGATTTCTTGAAAATTTTGAATTATTATGACTGAATATTTAACTTTTTAAAATTTTTCAACATTTTTATTATAATAAACTATGTGTAACATACAAATTACCATTTTAATTATTTTTAAACATATAGCTCGGTGACATTAAGTACATTCATATTGCTGTGCAACATAACCACTAATCATCTCCAGAATTTTTTAATTTGCCTTTTTCTTTTTTTTTTAATTGGGGTTAATTGACATATAACACTATATTGGTTTCAGGTGTATGACATAATGGTTTGAAATTTGTATACACTGCAAAATGATCACCATAATGTCTATAATCCATGACCATACATACTTTTAACATTTTTTCTTGTGATGAGAACTTTTAAGATTTACTCTCTTAGCAACTTTCAAGTTTGCACTATAGTGTTATTAACTAAGTCACCATGCTGTATATTACATCCCCATGATTTATTTATAACTGGAAGTCTGTACATTTTAACTTTCTTCATTCATTTTGCCCACCTCCCACCTTGCTTTTCCTTTGGCAACCACTGATTTGTTCTCTGTAGCTATGAACTTGGCTTTTTGTTTTATTTATTTTTAAATTTTGTTTTGTTTTTTAGATTCCACATATAAGTGAAATCATGGTATTTGTCTTTCTCTGACTTATTTCAGTTAGAATAGTGCCTTCAGGTGCCATTCATGTTGCAAATGGCAAGACTCCATTCTTTTTATGGCATATATATATATATATATATATATATATATGCCACATTTTTTAACCACTCATCTATCAGTGGACATGTAGGTGGTTTCCATATCTTGGTTATTATAAATAAAATACTACAGTGGACATAGAGGTGTATAAATCTTTTCCAATTAGTGTTTTCATTTTCTTTGAATAAAGACCCAGATGTGGAATTGCTGATTCATATGGTACTTCAATTTTTAATTAAAAAAAATAAAAATGCCATACTGTTTTTTTATGCTGGATCTACCAACTTACATTCTAACAGGCAATACACAGGGGTTTTTTTCTCCACATTTTTTTTTCTCCACATTTCCACCTACACTGGATATTTCTTCTCATTTTGGTAATTGCTATTGTAACAAGTATGATGTGATACCTCATTGCGGTTTTGATGTGCATCTCCCTGGTGATCAGTAATGTGGAGAACCTTTTCATGCGGCATGTTGGCCATTTGTATGTCTTCTTTGGAAAACTGTGTATTCAGGTCCTCTGCCCATTTTGGATCATTGGTTAACATCATGGAAATTTTGTTAATGCAAAGCCACATACATTTTCATTTTCACACTATTGTTAAAATGATTTTCCAAAATCTCTCTGAATAGACTGAGAAGTTATAAAGCCTAAGTGAAGATCATGTAATCGATGTATGTATAGTGAAAGAGTATCAATCAGGCCTTAAATGTAATTGTTAAAAGTTCCTTAAAACTTTTAAATTCTAGCAAAATACTTAATTTTATTTATTTATTTTTAAAAATATACTTAATTTTAAAAAGCACATAATAAAGGGAAACTATGAGCTTAACCAAAGAGAAAATTATTATGAAAATGCTGTACTCTTCAGAATGCCTCAAAATGACATTACTAGTCATAAAATTGGTAAAGTCAAAATGACTAATAATGGTTGTGAATAGCAATGAATCCCTGAGATGATGTGCATTATTGCCAATGGCAACACTGTTCAGGAGAATTGATCCTGAGTGTGAAGAAGCTTTGACTCAGACTTGAATACTGAATGTAAAAGAAAAAGTGACCTGTAATTTTGTGTATAAAGCTGTGCTTTTGAAATGGTAAAGAGTATTTTCTGTGAGTATGCTTGTACAGCGTAGTGTTTGGGAAGTTGTAATTTCTCAAAAACCTATCATACCTTTAATGGATCATGAAATTAAGTTAATACAGTATTTATATAGTATGTCTACTTTAGTTCTCCTCTATTCAAGATTGAGAAAATGGAAATACTGGAGTAGAGATTTTTTTGTTGCATTTCATATCCCTGTAATTTCATGCAGTTAATAAAAATTAAGTAGTCAAGTGCTTTTCAAGTGCCACTCATTCCTTAGGAGCTATTTAAAACTCTGGCCATATCCACTTTCTGTTTGTGAGCTTTGTGCATAATGAAGGCAGTCTGTAAATAATAAATGAGAAATAATTGCAGAATCATAAATTTAGCAGTGAGTGACTGAGTCTTACTGGATCATACTGAAATAGTAGTGTTTTTACACAAAGGGGGAAAAAAGAAGGGAAAGAGAATTCTAGAAAATGCATCAGAGGGGAAATCTTTTCTTGTTCTAGCTTTTAAAGAAAAAATTTTTTTTTCTTAAGAAAAATCCTTGGAGCACCTGTCTGGCTTAGTCAGTGGAGCCTGATACTCTTGAGCTCAGGGTTGTAGGTTGGAACCCTACACCCTGTGTGGGGTGTAGTAATTACTTAAAAATAAAATTTTTAAAAAAGGAAGAGAGTTGGGATGTCTCTGTGGGTCAGTGGTTGAGCGTCTGCCTTCAGCTCGGGGTGTGATCCCAGAGTCCCAGGATCGAGTCCCACTTCGGGCTCCCTGTATAGAGCCTGCTTCTCTCTCTCTGTCTCTGCCTTTCTCTCTCTGTGTGTGTCTCTCATGAATAAATAAATAAAATCTTAAAAACAGAGAGAAATTCTTTACTAGGATATTTTAAATCCTCCTTCAGTTTAAAATAAATGGAAAATTCAGTATTGTTGAGTGAGCAGAGCATCTGCTCCTTATTAAGTGATACTTAGTATCCACTGAAATGGTGCAAAATGAGAGAGGAAAGCCACTGGGTGAGAACTTAGATGGAAAATGAGACTTATAGATACATTTTATCTAATCATTTGCAAAAAACAGCTTACTCCCATAAAAGGGGGAAGAATTTTCCACTTTTCTTATATTTTGATAGGAGTAATTGAGATTCTGGAGTACATAAAGAGAACAGTGGTGTGAAAGCACAATCCATACTATCTGTAACTGTTTTTGTGTGGAGCACCAGGCTTTACCTCGGGAAAGAGGCCACGATTTATATTATATATGTATATGTATAACATGAGATATCTAAAGTAGTCAAATTCATAGAGCCAAGTAGACAGTGGTTGCCAGAACCAGGGGAATGGAGAGTTTTTGTTAAATAGATACAGAGTTTTAGTTTGGGGGGAATGAAAAAAGTTCTGAACATGTATGGTGATGGTTGCACAACAGTGTTAATGTTAAAATGGTAACTTTTATTATATATGCTTTACTACAAAAAAAAGTTTTTAAGATGGGATATGTGTGCTCCTGGGGGCATACAAAATCTTTCTAAAGGATACCTTGTACCAAACGTATTGAAGAGAATACTACTTTCAGTGTTCAACCTCTATATATTCCCTCTCCTTAATATTTTATTCATTTATTCATGAGACACATAGAGAGAGAGGCAGGGACACAGGCAGAGGGAGAAGCAGGCTCCCTACGGGAGACCCATGTGGGCCTCCATCCTAGGACGCCGGGATCACGTCCTGAGCCAAAGGCAGACACTCAACCACTGAGCCACCCAGGGGCCCCTATATGTTCTCTTTTCTAAAAGTAGTCTGCCTTGGAGCATTCTTGGGAATAAACTAATCTACTTGCTACCTCCACCACCACAATCACCCACTTTGAATATTGTCATGGTACAAAACCCAAAAGGAACCAAACCAAAGTAAAATGCAAAATATTGGTGTGATAAAAGCTCCTTTAATCAAGGTACAGTAAACTTTTAGTTGGTAGTATTGTCTTTTCCTTCTTTTTTATTTAAGCAATGTCTACAAAGTTTCAGTTATACCAGATTAAGTAGTCGTAGAGATGCACCATGTAATATAGTGCCTACAGTTAAAAACCTGTATGCATATTCAAAAATTTGCTAGGGCCTCCACCTTACACCATTTTCTATCCTATCTCATTTTATCTTTGTATGAGTTATAAATGACAAAAGTAAGTTTTACTCCTTCCAGTATAATATAAGCTGTTACCTCATTGCTTTATTTCTGGCACCTGTTATATAGTAGCTGCACAAGATATCTGTGTTTAATGAATAAATAAGGGGAAAAGAGAAAAAAAAGTAAAAAAGAGAAAAATTTAAAGAGAGAAAGAGGAAGAAAATGGATTGATTTTGCTTTAAATATAAACACTGAAAGATATGAAAACAGAGCTTCAATTCAGTGTCGTGTACTTTCTAGAAGTTCTGAGGTTCACTTTTACTTTGATTCACCTATACAGTGAATGTTGTTGGACAGCCATGTTGCAGAATTCAGAATCACATTGTGCTATTTCATATCTGAAATCTCCAACTTGCTTTTCCCTACTTCATCCTTTTTCTTTTTCACTAGAAGGTCTGATCCCTGCCCCCAGTGAAACCTTAAATCATGAAGGCCTGTGTGCATCGTTCCTCCTGGAACTCTTCAAAACCCCCAAGAATCCTCCTGATGACTCCCTTTCTCCATGATCACACCCTCCTTGCTCCCTTGCAGCACATACACTCTGTAGCTTTTCAACTGTTACTACATTACATGTTGTTCTTAATGATTTCTTTGCTGTTTCATGTAAATTGTTCTTAATTCCAGAAATATATTTTGAGAAGGCTGGGCAGAGACCTAGCTTCCCATTTCTCACATGCGGGGCACGTAATGGAATAATCTAAAGATATGATGGGTTTTCTTCCTGCATTCAAGGGAAATTACTACGGTACTTCCACCCTAACATGCAATGTTTTCAGTTTCTCCCTCTCCACCAAATATTATCATTGGTCCTCAATCCCATATTACACAACACAGTTCATCAATCTCTCCCTGTATCTCTCTCAGTTGGTTTTCCTATGATTGCAGCAGTATGATTTATGTTTGATTTTATCCAGGATCGGTATCCAGTGCCTGCAGTGTTTCTTCTTTCTTCTACTCACTAATACACCTTGTGTATGTGATGAAACAATGAATCCCTGAGTTCAACAACTTTATTTATGATTATTATGTTTATGTCTCCTCTTATTCCTCAATACATACTGATTACTCACTGTGCAAGACACCATGCTCAGCATCTCATTCACTGGTGTGCCTGCCGTTTGAGGATAATGGGGTTAAATAATATGGAATAGCTGTCTCACTGTAAATACCATCACATGGAAGATAGTCGAGGCCTTAGAACTGGTCACTAAAATGAAAGAAGCTGATACCTGAAAACCTCTCTAATAGAGAGGTGCCTTCTCCAAGACTCTAAATAAAGTGGCCATGATAGTCCTGCTACCTCCTAACTCAGTCCCAGTCCTTCCTCTCTTTCAGTCTGTACAAGCATAGTTACATAAAACCAGAGGAAGTGCAGAAGGCAGATGTCATACAGAGGACGGGTTTATGGTAACAGGTGAATCTCTCACTTACAGGTATCTAGCAGACATACTGTCTGGGGTGCAGACACAAAGGGGAAAATCCATTCCTCATTTGGTTGTCCTCTGCCATCTTATGCAGTAGCTTACCTGCCCCTAATTGGTTGTCTTCCTAGTTCGTAGACAAGCAAGGGGGAAAAGTCAGTGACTACATGTAACTAAAGATCTTAGTTGGGCTGGATTGATTTGGTTAAGTACCTGAAAATGACCTGAAACCAGTGAGATTTTCTCGTTATAGTATTACAGGGGAAAAAAAAAAAAGATTAGACATAACATAGCTGAAGATATTGGTTAGAAAGAAATTTTAAAAATAAATTTTCTTTTTTGCATACTACAGAGTTGGAAATGCAGTAAATCAGTTTATTTGAATAAATGAAGGAGTATGGGAATAAAATTCAAGATAAAATACATTCCATTCAACATGAAGTAGTAGAAAGTTCATGGACTTCACAATTAGGGACATTAAAGTTTGAAAATTTGAATCATGACTGTCACCTAGTTGTGTGAACTTGAGAGGGTTGGTCATCATTTCAGTTGTTTTTAATCCATAAAATATGCTCAAATTTCTATCAGATGAGGATTTGATGGAGAATAGACAGGTTCAGATCTCTATGCATAATAGCCTCTCAAACCTTGGTAACTCATTTCCTTATTCTTTTTCCTCATTCCCCAAGAATTGGCACCTGACATGAGAGATTTTATCTATAATACAGGATAAGAAATCATATGACAATCACATTTGATTACAAAGACAAGTAGTGTAAGAACTCACAACATAAGAAGCACCTGGGCTCAGTCGGTTAAGCATCAGACTCTTAATTTGGGCTCCCATTATGATCTCTGGGTCCTGAAATCTAGCCCCCACATGGGACTCCCTGATGTGTGTGGAGTCTGCTTAAGATTCTCTCTCTGGGACGCCTGGGTGGCTCAGCTGTTGAGCGTCTACTTTCAGCTCAGGGCATGCCCCTGGGGTCTGGGATCAAGTCCCTCATTGGACTCCTTTCAGGGAGCCTACTTCTCCCTCTGCATATATCTTTGCCTCTCTCTCTCTCTCTCTCTCTCTCTCTCTGTGTGTCTCATGAATAAATTCAAAAAAAAAAATCTTAAAAAAAAAAATTCTCTCTCTGCCCCTCCCCGCCAAAAAAAAAAAAAAGAACTCAAAATATCAGCATAGGACTTCTAGTGATGACTTCTGGTGTTCCTCTGGAATTTGCAGAACAGGTGGAATTTTGACATACTCAGATTTTGAAGGGGGAGGAATTTAGATAGCAGTATGATTGGAGAGGAAAACAACTTTTATTTGAGCAAATCAGTCACTGGTCAGCAATGGACAATAACAGGTGAGCTGTGACATGGGCGGGGCCTCGTGGAACTCTCCTAGATGTTGCCAATGAATGGTCCTGATACTACAGATGTCAGTGATTACAAATCATTAGCTTCAAACTTCCCTTATAACAAACTATAACTATAGAAGCTATGTTGTATTTTTAAATTAATTGTATTAACTGAATTTTAGGAAATGTTGATAGTTTGTTCCAGAAGTTTTAAACTAAATCCTGGATAAACACATAAGAATGGTACTTAACTCTTGACATTTGAAAAATCTGTTTCCTAAATCTTTTATTCTTTTTCACTAAGTCAATCACCTTAATTTTTAATTCTATTTTTTTAACGCTAAAAATGATTAGTGTTTTCTGTGGCTGACAAGCCTACTCCTAAGTAATTGTTCAGTTCAAGAAGTGTGAAAATTCTGCTTCTTCTCAAATTAACTAATCGGGAATTAGTAAAATAACATGAAGAACTTGGAAGGGGAAAACTAACAAAACATTCTCATTTACCAGTAGGTACTGACCTTTTCTTAAATACATAGATTTGCTCCTCATCCTTCATTTTAAGTTTATTTGCCATTTCCTTTAAAATAGTGATTCTGTTTTTTTTAATATTCTATTATTTATTCATGAGACACACACACACACACACACACACACAGAGAGAGAGAGAGAGAGAGAGAGAGAGAGAGAGAGGCAGAGATAAAGGCAGAGGAAGAAGCAGGCTCCAGACCAACATGGTCTCCAGAATCAGGCCCTGGGCTGAAGGCGGCGCTAAACCACTGAGCCACCAGGGCTGCCCTAAAACAGTGATTTTTAACACTAGATGTGTGTTATAATAACCTGGACAGATTTTTAAATTTATCAATGCTGAGGGCCCACCCACAGAGATTCTGCTTTAATTGGCCTGAACTGGGACCCTCGGTGGCTCAGTGGTTTAGCACCTGCCTTTGGCTCAGGGCATGATCCTGGAGTCCCAGGATCGATTCCCACGTCAGGCTTCCTGCATGGAGCCTGCTTCTCCCTCTACCTGTGTCTCTGCCACTCTCTCTGTCTTTCATGAACAAATAAACAAAATCTTAAAAACAAACAATGTTTAATTGGCCTGGACTGGAGCATGCGTACCATTTGTTTCCAGAGCTTCCCAGGTGATATCAATGTGGATTTACACTTGAGAGCAATTTCTCTAAGGCTTCCTTTTGCTCTTTCAGAAATGGTGAATTACTCTGTTTTTTGGGGGGTCTCTTGGATCTATTCATAATTCTGGTAGCATTTGTCATGCAGTACTGTAATACATCCATTTATCAGTCCTCTGGATCTGGATCTGAGAATGTCTAAAAGTAGAAGCTCCTTGTTGAGCATCCAGCATCTATTATAGTGTCTGAGATGATTGGGACAGAGGTCACTAACTTTTCATGGGTGGTCCAACTCTATGCAGGTATTTTAAGCCACATCCCAGGAAAAGCAAAGAGGCAGCCTGTGGCAGGGATCCTGAGCTAGGGTCCATTTCCAAAAGCCTGGACTCCAGCTGTGAGCAGGGTTGTCAAACTGTAAAATTCTTAGGCAGCAACTCAAAATAGATGATTTCTCATCACATTCATCAATGAATGAATATCAAAAGATGTGCTATGTAGTGCTCATGTGAGGTAATCTTTTAAGATTGATGCAGATGTTAAGGGAATAACAGTATAGACAATATTTCTGGGAGAAGACAATTTTAGGTAGAAAAATCCTTCATTATGACTCCTTCAATGCTTTTGCTTTTTAACTTTTCCAATTTGCCACGTGGATTTAAGAACACCAGCCTTACAGTTTATTTTCTTTATAAAAGTAAGGAGATTATGTGGTGCCTGGGTGGCTCATTCAGTCGAGCATCTGCCTCTTGATTTAGGCTCAGGCCATGATCTCAGGGTCATGGGATCAAGCCCCTCATCAGGCTCCATCCTCAGAGGGAGTCTGCAGGAGACTCTCTCCTTCTGCCCCCCTCACCCCCCACCCCGTCAAACACATGCATGCTCTCTCTCCCTCTCTTTCATAAATAAATAAATCTTAAAAAAAAAAAAAAGGTAAGGAGACATATCACCCAATTAAATAGCATTCTACTTCAAAGAAGTACTAACATGCATTCAGACACCTGGTTAGCCACCCAGGTGCCCCAGATTAACAGCATTTTAAGACAAATATAGAAGTAGTAAGTAGTTTGTGCATATTTTAGAAAATACACGTACTCATCACTCTAAATGAGAGAACAAAACTTCTCCTTGCTTGTCATGGAAGAGTGACCAAAACTCAGTGGACTCAGTCCATGTGGAAGAGAGTTATTGGTTGGAACAAACTAGAAATGAGGGTGAGTTCTTCCAGTGAGACTGAAGAAGAGGCACATTGATACCCAAACTCCACCATTTTCTCATCTGAAAAATGTTTTGCCATGCCTCTGGTACTTGCTTGGCAGTCTGTTTCTTACTGTTTAATCGGACCTACTTAAATCTCAAGACATTAGGCCTTGCTGTGTCTAAACACACTATGAGCTAGAAAAGGACTATCAAAAGAAATCAATATTGCTATAAATATTTCTCTCACATAATTTCATATTTTGCAAAAATGGATGAATGAACGTGTAATCAATCCAATATACTACACTTTCCTTAAAGGTCCTCAGGAACTAATATCATTCAGGAAATCTCAGAACAAGGGGATGATCTGCAGGACTTAACAGAAAACTCCAAATTAACTCAAAAAAAATATAAGTTTTAGAAAAGCAGAGACACCTGGATGGACTCTAAAGTATATATCTTTGGTATGATGGCACACGTTTGTTGAGCCCTGCAAATTGTGGGATGGTAGGACAGGAGCTGAGTGACACGGATGCTTTGCTTTTCTCTGTCCTTGATATCAGTGGGCAGGACCCCCTCCAAAACAGAACTGTGCCTTGAAATTCTGGGACAGAACAATTTGCATTTCAATCACCTGAGGTGCTTGTTAACACGAAGATTCATGGACCTTGCACATTGAATTAATTTCTAGCAGCAGAGCTCTGGAATCTGCATTTTAACAGCTCTCTGGGAAATTCTTCTGTATGTTAAAATTGGGAACTTTCCTCTTACCGTGGAACGGTGGATAAGACTTTGGAACAGAAAGTAGGTGATTTGGACTGTAATATCAGTTCATCTAGTAATTAGATATCCCACAAGGCCAGTTCTGTTCTATTTGCTTTTGTATTCCTGATACTGCTTACAAAAAAGGCATACGGTAATGTGTGTTGAGCTTAAGTTAATCAAACATAAGTTAAATCATTAAACGTTTAGATTTCAGTTTCTTCATTTATAATTTCACTATTCTGGACTAGATGATTTTAACACATCCTCTAGCTCTAACGGTCCATGATCCTAGGTCTTTCTGTAGAGAAGGGAATTAGATTCAGCTTCAAATAAAACAGCTACCTCTTGTTTGTAACACTGTGTCTTATCTGTTTGATCTGCTGTAATAAGATATGAGAGAGCAAGTGGCTTATAAACAATAGACATTTCTTTCTAGAGACTGAAAGTCCAAGATCAGGGTGCTTCCTTGGCCAAGTTCTGGTAGGAAGGCCTCTTCCAGATTTCAGACTGCTCACTTCTTGCTGTGTCTTCACATGGTGGATGGGGCAAAGGAATTCTCTAGTGTCTCTTTTATAAGGGCACTAATCCCATTCATGAGGGCTCTCATTGATCTAGTCCCATGACCTAATTGCCTCCTAAAGGCTCTAGTTCCTAATACAATCATTTTAGGGGTTAGGTTTCAACATATGAATTTGGAAGGACACAAACATCCAGACCATAACATGCAACTTTGAACCCTGAACTTCCTTTCCCTAATAGATGTTCTTTGGAGTATGGGGACCTCAGGGGATTTGTATTGGACTCACAGCTGAGAAATCAAGAGTAAGACAACATGACCAGTTGGTTGGTGTAAAGAACAGCACATAGACATACAGCTTATAGAGAGGGCAGGAATGCCTGAAGGCTTCCACAGGGAATGGGTTAGCTCCTACCTGAGCAGTTTACCTAATGATGTAGGTAGTCATTAGCGGGAGGGGGTGGGGAGGGGGGGATTTGGAAATGGATCAGGGACTCCTTACAAGGGAAATAAGTCAGCTTTAAACCCCTGCCAAGCAAGCCAAGAGTCACACAGTTAAGTCACCATGACAGTACACAGCAAGTAAAACTTACCTGCCCTTCCCACCATTTCCAATTAGGGAGGCCCCAGTGGTAGGCTAGTGATGGGAGACAGAAGAACACACACACCTCCCTTCCCAGTGCAGGCACCTGCTTAAAGCAGTCCCCATCCAGAGAAAAGGAGCAGATTTACATGGAGCTGGAAATTTTAACTATTATATCAAAATAGATGTTTTAGTTACTAAAGCTAGATTGTTTTAGGGATTAAAGAGACTAGAAGATTTACCCTGGATTTCAAATCAGTTTAAAGGAGAAAAAAAGCAGCCTTACAGAGAGGGTTTGAATAAGCAATGAAAGAAAACAGTAAGTTTGGGTTTTTTTAACGTTATATTATAATTCCAGATTCTTGTGTTTTGTTCTAACAGTGAACTTACCAAGATATGTTGAGTATTAGTATATGAAGAAAATTATTCCTGGTCTTTGGGTGGTAAAAGGTGTGTATGATATTACTCCCCTTCTTAGTGAGATTCTATTTTATATCTGGAGGGTAATATGTCAGTAATTCTATTTCAAGATAAAATAACATAAATATAAGTCATATAAAGCTAAATCATGAATCTTAACTGGAAAGATTTGGCAAGTTTCCATATAGCAAGGGTATTATCAAGGTTTCTTGGAGAATGGTAGTTTTTTTCTTTAAACGGAGGCAAAGAATAACAGCGCAATGAAAATGGCAGACTAATAAAAAAAGGGTATTTTGAAAGAGAGAATTGGATAGCATGGAGTTAGAGTGTGGTGGATAGAAGAATGTCAAAAACAGTACCTTGGGAAGGTATTTGTGAGTAAGAACAGAAAGTTTTTTTTTTTTTTAAACAGAAGGGTTTTTAAATCAAAGAGGCTTGAACTGAACCTATTGAAAGTAAAATGTCATTTTTGAGGTCCAAATGAGAGAAGATATGATTTTATGAGGTTGTAGATATTTGAGTCTCACAAAAAAGCAGAGTATGCATTTCATAAGCAAAATATGTATTTATAGAGTCTAAACTATTAGCCGAATTCTAGAAAATATTACAATATAAGTGTCCCCATGTTTACATTAAACAAATGCCAATGAAATGCTGGTCCCTTTTGGAAAGAGTATTATAAATGAAAGGGAAATATTAATTATCTTTGGAACCAAATTATTGGCCATTTGCATAAGGAAAATTGTGAGTCTAAGAGCTCTATTTCAAGAAAAACTTTATGAACCTGGAGATTTAAAGAGTGGAAAGAAAAAGCATATTTGGGGTGATGGTAGTGTATTGTATCAGGAGAAACTAATGTTGACCTTAAAAAACAAAAGAGCCAGCAAACTTAGTTCATTCAGGCCGAGCAGAGGAATTGCAATCTGAGGCAAGCAAACTGGTGAACCATAAGGAAGTCTGGAGATCAGAGGAGAGGCCTGCTTTTATAAGGGAAAGGAGGAAGCTGGGAGAGGCTTTTTCACTGATTCTCATTGGCTGGGCTGTTGCTGGGCAAGAAGAAATTCTTCCTTCTTCCTGCTGGAGTATTGAAGTAACTGTTGGGGAACGTGAGGTATACTTCTTACCCTGAGCAATACCTGTACTAGTGCTCCCCCTTCAGAACGTCCCAGCTCTATTTTAAACAAGGATTCCTCGATTTATTTTAACACTAAATAGGTTAGACATTTTTAGTCTGGAAATTTAAAAAGAAAAAAAAAAGTAAATGATGGCAAAACCCATTATGCATGACCCCCTGTGTAGCACTTCTCAGTTATATAGGAATGAACACTGAAATGGACAAAGAAGATGAAAATTTTGCAAAATATTGTCACGCAAATGGTTAAGAACTCCTATGTTTAGTACCGTATGATGTAGGTGTAAAATAGAGTTTATTGGGAAGTAATTTACTAGCAGAGAAGTATTAAAGCACACCCAATTCCCTGAGCTTTTCATATGACATCACTGTACAGGGCAGAGGTAGGCTGCATGCATGGTGACTACAGTCCCAGTAGAGGGCACCCTGGCCCATAAGAATCTACACATTTATAGGTACAGCAGACAGTAGCGGGGGAAGTGGTCTTTTTGAAAGGGAGACCTCCAAAGATTCTTAACCATAGGAAATGAACTGAGGGTCGCTTGAGGGGAGGGAAGTGAGGGGATGGGGGTAACTAGGTGACAGACATTAAGGAGGGCACGTGATGTAGTAAGCACTGGGTGTTATATAGGACTGATGAATCACTGACCTCTACCTCTGAAACCAATAATACATTCTATGTTAATTGAATTTAAGTAAAATTTAAAAAACAAACACACAAGAAATGGATAGCTCTAGAGTTCACAGTGAATGTAGAGTCAAACAAAGTAGAATATTCTTTGGAACTCGACAGCTTTGGATTTTATCTTCGTTTTGCTATATAGACAAATTGCTTCACCTTTCTCAAGCTCATTTTTCTCATTTGTACAGTAGGTTTGTATACCATCTGAGGTATCTGCTGTTAAAGAAGAAAGTAGAATACAATGTATATAAAATGCATGGCACTGGTGAACACTACCTGCATGAAAGATTTTATTAATATGACATGTCCTTGAAATATATTTTCCTAGTTTATCAAAACTGGGGGATACTTTATAAAGCTTGAAATATATAAATTGAAAAACAAATATGAGACTACGATATGACACATACTAGGAGGAAGGAGCTAAAAATGTAGTTTCTCAAAATTGAATATGTTTATAGAGAAGAGGTTCATAGCAGACTCATAACAAAACACACACACACAAAATTTCATGTTGCCATGTTTAAATATTGTTAAAAATCTTTTGGTCCTCTGGAGAACATCCTTTTTATGGCATCATGTAACAGAGAAAATACCAAACTGATCATCCTTTTGTATTTTTATAAAAATGATAAAATATAAGATTATCCAGCAATTAATACCATGTCAATGAAAAAGTGAAAATCACTGCTCCTCTGGCCCCTCTCCCCACCTCCATTCTCAATAATCACTCTGGATAGATTTTGATAAACATTTATCTTAATTGAAGTTTTAATGTAGCTTTAAAGACCCTACAGTGAATTATCATTTGAATATAAAAGCTTTCCTCTCCTGAGGCAGATGCTAAAATCTGTAGTGTTGAGGTTTCAGGTATTAAAATTTGTTTAGATTTAAATAAATGTTTTCATTTCTGTAACAGTAGTGGCTTCCCATTGAAGGTATGAATGCACTCGGGGATTCCTGCCGCAGTTCATAAACTACTCAAGTGCTGTGGCCATCTTCTGAATTATGGTATTACAGTCATTTGATGATCATCTATTATCCTATATATCATAATCTTCCATTTCTAGGCTTTGAGTGCATAATTGAAATAATATGTTGGTGTTATATTATTAGAAATACGAATCTATAAGTTATCTTCTCTTGCCGAGTTTAGAGAAAATTTATTAGTATATGTCTCACTAAACTGATGGAGTTCATAAATACAGGTTACATAAATATCAGTTTTAAAGCTATGAATTTTTTTAGTACAGCTTCCCCAACTCATTTTTATCATTCGATTTTGAGGAAATGTCTTTTTTTCAAGGATTAAATAACTGAGCTGTGAAATTAGTTGTTGTTGACTATATATATCAGATGAAAGTAGAATGGGAGGGGGCAAGTGAAAGTAACTCTTCCTTGAGACTTCAGTGAGCCAAGTTCCTGGGAAATGCTTAGTGAGAAACAATAAATTAAAATGAGTTGAAGGAAGTGCCTTTTATGCAACTCATAATTAACCCTTGGAACCCTGCCATAATATATTATGAAGGCAAATAACTTAGCAAGATTCAACAAGAAATTAGATACTATATCTGAATCAGAATGTCACTTGCAGTTAATCTGCCTCTGGTAAAAATTATAGAGGTTATCAATTGTTAACTTTAAACAGAGCAAAGAGCAATTTTATTTAAGTAAAAAAAAAAAAAGTTCATTCTGGAATAGCAGAGGAATTACAATTCTGGACAAGCAAGCTATGTTGAACCATAGGCAAATTCGAAGAGACAAAGGGAAGGTCAACTTTAATTAGGTTTCAGGAGGAAATTGGGAGAGGATTGTTTTGAACAAAAGTTTATTGGAGAAGAACAAGAGTATTGGGTCGTGGTTAATACCCATTGGTGGTTAATGTGCTCTTCCTGGGGCAGGGAGGGATCTTCTTTCCTTCAAAGCAGGAGATAAAATTCCTATGTGCACTATGTCCTCCCTTGTCAGAGTACTCCCCTTCCTTCTTCCTGCTGATTATGCAATCTTTTGAGAGAGGGACCTGAGTGAGAGCGCTCCCTTCAGGATGTTCTGACTTTGTTTTAAATGAAGCTCCCTCTACTTTCACACAGTGCTCATTATGCTTACATTTTAATGATCACAAACTAGGGCAAAAGAATAACATTATTTATGATATAGCACCAGAAGCTGAGCTACATGTTTTGGAGTTTGGTTAGATCGTGCTACCATCTTACAAATTTTATTCTTCTGAAGTCTATGGTAGTGTTGCAAAAAAAAAAAAAAAAAAAAAAAAAAAAAAAAAACAACAAAAACAAAAACAAAAAACAAACAAACAAAACAAAACAGAAAAAAAAACAGAAAAACAAACAAACAAACAACCCCCCCCCCCCCCCAGAAGTATTCTATCTCTTTTTCTTTCTGGATCAAAACATCAGATTATTCTTTTTTTCCTCACCTTACTCCCACCCTCATTCATAGTTTTAATTACAATGGCAGCTTTCATCATGCCCCTCGACACTGGATAGTGAAAACAGTGAATAGCAGGAACTAAAAGATGCTCTGAATTGTTGTTCGTATTGAATTGGATGTTCATCCGGTTATCATCTCACATGTTGAATTAGGCAGTGGACAGGAGTCTTTTTTAACTTAGCCAAGTAGGTCTATGAGGGTAGATGTGCATGTGCTTTCTCGCCTCAGGGGAATAAACTGCCCTGGGAAAATAAGCTATGCAGAACCTCCACAAAATAAAGTGGATCCTGATTTGTTAAGGGTTCAACTCAATTGGAATTTACAAAAATTTAAAATTAGATAATTCCTTTGAGATGTAGGTCTAAAGAAAATCTGAGCATTTTCTATTACCCAAAGTCAAAAAGGAGAGTTTGGACTCATTGCTGTCTCTAGTCTGTCCTAGTGATACTGGCTCTTATTTTCAGTATTTTTATATTCATTTCAGTATGTGACTTGCCATGTGATTTTACTTATGACAAGAAAGAGAAGGCAACGGAGTAGGAGAAATCAAAACACAGCAGAGAAATGCCAAAGTGAGAAACTGTCAGTTTGTGTCATTTGAATACCGTGTCTCCGGTTTGGAATCAGTTCCAGCTCTATCAGTTTGGCCATTTTGTTCCTATTAGTCAGAATATCATACTTCGAGTTATTATTAGGTTCATCCTTATTTATCCTCCTTAAAGGAATGAACTATGAAGAAGCAAAGATTTTTTTTATCAGAATAAATTAGATATCAAGATATGAATAAATATCCAACAGCATTTTTTAAAAATCAGTATTTAGAAGAGCACTTTTTGTTGAAAGCTAAACTACGTGTTTCTGTTCTGTGTGTCTGAAGACTTCTGCTCATAGAATTTAACGTGAAAGACTGATGTGGGTTTTCTAAGACAAAGTGAAGCTTCCTTTCATCAAGTCATAAGTTAGATAATTATAGTAATAATTTTGAATATTTTGCAGTATAATCTTCCAAGTATTTTTACTTTGCCAGAATAACACAAGCCATCTCAACTGTTAATCTTCTGAAAGACAGTACGGTTGCAGGTCTTTTGTTTTATAATGTCCTGTATATGAGCAGATCTATCTGGTCCCGTATTCAGTTTGCAGTTATTAATATAAATGTTTTGCGTATATAACTTATTTAAAAGTTTAATTCCTCATCTGTTCCAGTGATCACAGTTGTAAAATCTACTTTCTGGCTACATAGCTCATTATTAAACTATAATATTAGTTACCTTATTCTCATGAAAAACTGCGCTGGTTATACTGTGAATATATTAATGCCTATATAAAGTAAAAGTATTGATGCAGAAACTATCGACAGCCACATTTTTCTTCATTATAAATTTTCAATTTAGAAACAACCTGCCATTTTTTCCCTAGGTAGGAGAGCAATTTTTGGCCATTTGAGGGCATGCAAATGTTTCATTTTAGTATTATAGAAAAGCAATTCTTACTGAATCTGTGGTGGTCTCAGAATTTTCATGTATACCTAGCAAGTTTACTATTAACTACATTTTATTTCTTTATCCCTATTTGGAAATTGTGATGGTAAGCATGTTTGTTTGTTTTAATTAGAGAAGAAAAGGACACAAGGGCTGTAGTATAAGTGCCTGACAGTTTTGGCATATATATTTTTTTATTGTAATGCAAGTGCCTGACTGAAGTTTTTGATTGCAGAGGCAGACACTTCAAAGACTGGCATCTTGAATAAACACATTGCAAGCCCCATAGTGAAGAGTTAGGCTGGTCCACTCCTCCCCCCACCCCGTCGTTTCCTTTGTTTTAGAGATACCTGATTGACTTAATAACAGATTTTTTGACCTCTGATTTTCTTTTCCTTGCTTTAATGCCCACTCTTATGTTTTATATTCACCAAAGTGAACCTGAGAAACTCTACCCCCTACCCTCACCCCAATCAAAGCAGAACCCCAGGCCAGCACTCTCTCTACCAGCGACCTCACTGTATGGCCCTAGGCGTGCTGTGTTCCCTCCAGGACTTATGAGTAATAAACCTTGTCTTTCAAAGTTTCCTGATGCAAGGAATGTTATTGCTTAGGGCATCTTGCAATCATAATAAGAGCCATAAAGGCTGGCCCAGCCACAACATTGGTTTTGAAAGGGGAGAAGTCAGGCTTGCCTGGCTCAGGTGAGTGCCCTCAAGCATTTTTAGCTGGTAACATCTCTACTGATAGGCTGGATCCAGCACACATAGCAACACATCTCTTTAAATCAGTTGGGTTCAAATTTATGAGTCTTGCTTATAGGGTAGAGTGAAAGAAAGCCTATTATGGGTGAAAAATGTTGCCAGATATTTTATATTCACATGTCTTGGTACATTTAAGGTTCACTCAGACTCTACTGAAAGTATGCCTCATTTACATTATCTGGAAAATTGAGATACTGAAATAAATGCATCTTCAGTAATAGGGCAGGGTTTTGAGATACACACAGAGACTTTCTCTTCTTACTCTGAGTTGCCCAGAGGTTCACCTCGTGATTCAGAGCGCAGCCTGTGGTTCACATTCACTGGGTTAACTGAACCCTAGTTTCGCCCTTCACTAGCTTCTTAGGCAAAATGGTTAAGTTTCTTAGGATATTTTCTGATTTTCCAGTTATAAAGAAGAGAGTAATAATAGAGCCTGCCTCATTCCACATGATGGTTGTTACAGGGATAAATGAAGCAATCCATGTAAAGTGCCGAGCATGGTTCCTGGCATACCAAGCCTAGATACTTATCAAAATTAGTTACTATCATTTACATTTATAAGTGCTCACATATATCCTTGCACAATCTAAAAGATTTCAAAATGGAGCAGGCAAGTAAGCCTCCTTAAGACGGTCTCTTTTTAAAAAAGGGTTTTGTTATTTTTTTTTAAGATTTTATTTACTTATTCATGAGAGAGGCAGAGATACAGGCAGAGGGAGAAACAGACTCCTCACAGGGAGCCCAATGTGGGACTCGATCCTGGATACCGGCATCATGCCCTGAGCCAAAGACAGACGCTCAACCGCTCCCTAAAGTAGGGTTTTTGAGACTATAAGAGGAATTTATGCATATTCTCACAGGAGGAATCTTGAACTTTTTAAAAAACCTTTCAGCCAGCCATGAGCCATGAGCCTAATCATCCCCATTCTTGGGAGCCAGTGTGATTTCACAAGTTTTAATACCTCATTTACATATCAACTCAACCAATCCCAGTTAATCTAGTTTTGCTCCCTGTTTGAATAGAGGACCTGAATGAGAACTACACTCATAGCCTTTTGCCTATATAATTCTACCTTCCTCTTTGTCTTTCTGGGAACACAGTTCAGGTTTCTGTTTGAATCTGTGCCCCCCAAGTTGCAATTCTAATTGCCTGATTAAATTACCATTTTCTTAAATTTTTACTTAAGTCTTGGTCTACATCAAATATATCCTTTCTCTACTCCCATACCTAACATCATAGCAATTATCAGAGCTAGACTTCAATTCAGAGCTTCCACTTTTTATTTTTCTCTTTTTTCTCTTTATTTTGAAATATTTATACCATGAAACATAAAGTCTGAAATAAAAAAATTAAATATATAACAACTGAAATTTAAAAAATTATGAAACCTGGTACAACTACTGTATGTCATTAAAAAACAAAATTCAGCCGAGTAAATTTGAAGATCTAATTGTCTTTAGACAATGATTTATGAATTGGGCAACATCCCAACTAGCAAGTAGAGGGGAGCTCCAAGGCGCTGTATATAGTATGGAACATTTTTAAAGGCAGAGATGAGGTGGGGAAAAAAAGGAATTTAATAGCAAGGAATATGTTGCTTTCAGCAAGGCCCTAATCCTTTGGAAGGGAACTGAAGGAGCAATTAGGGATCATCTCCTGGTGTTAACCAGGAATTTCCAGCTTGGCTGGAAATTAACGTTTATATTCCTAGGGAGGTTGAAACTGTAGTTAGGTTAGCTATTAAATCTTGGTTTACTACCATGGGGCCTTAACATAAGTGACTCCATTTGGGGCCTGTGATTTTCTTTTTAACAATGTTCACATGTTGTTTCATTTGCTTTGAATATTTTATCAGAATTTTATAATTCTTTGGGTGCAATTGCTTAAGCCTCCGTTATACTTTATCTCTCCGTAGACACTCCATTCCAATCCCTCTTTTGCTTCTTAGAATAAATCACCACTCTGCAGCTTGTATCTCTCCCAGTCAAGTTTTTAAAAATTCACCGCATGTGTATGTGTTCAAAAATAATGTAATGATATTGTTTTGTAAGTTTTAAAGTTTTATGTAAATGGTATTATGCCATGTGTATCTTTCTGCAAATTGCTTTTGCCTTCAATATTGTATTTCTGCAATTTATTTATGGTGAATATAAAGATACAGTTGGTTTATTTGAACAGTTCTAGAATATAACCTGTGTGACTATATCCATTCTCCTATTGATAACACTTAGATTGTTTCCAATTTTCTCTATTACAAAAAGTACAGCAATGAACAACTGTATTCATATCAGATTGTGCAAAAGTGCAAGAATTTCTCAAGAGCTTATATTTAGAATAGAATTGCTGACTAATAGGGCATGTACCTCTCCTGCTCTATTAGTTTTTTATGGATGCTGTAATGAATTATCACAGACTGTCTTAAAACAACACATATTTATTATCTTATTGTTCAGTAGACTCTCAGTGTGCCACAGTCTCACTGAGCTTAAATCAGTGTTTCAGCAGGGCTGCATTTCTTACTGGAGCTGTACAGAGAATCTGTTTCCTTGCCTTTTCTTGGTTTTAGAGGCTGTCTGCATTCTTGGGCTTGTGATACCTTTCCTCCATATTCAAAGCCAGCAATGAAGAGTTGAGTCCTCACATTTCATTCCCTGGACATCTTCCATAGTCAGATCTCCCTCTGACTAGAGCTGAGAAAGATCCATATTTAAGAACTCAGGTTATCACATTAGGTCCAGTTAGATAATCCAGAATAATCACCCTATTTTAAGGTCAAGTAATCACACTTGATCTTAGCCAAAAGGCTGAGAAGCCGTTAAGGGTCAAATGATCAGTAACCTGAATTCCATCTGCCACTGTAATCCTCTTTTGCTTGTAACCTAACATATTCATAGGTTCCTAGGTTTAGGACACTGACATTTTTGAGGTCTTTATTCTGTCTACCACATCAGCATTTTGTTATATTGTCTAATAGCTCTCTAAGATGTTTGTACCTGCTATGTTCCCACAAGGAGTGTCCGAGTGTTCCCTTTTCTCTATCTCTGATCAGTGTTGAATATTGTTGGATATTTGCATTTTTGCCAGTCTGAAGTCTCTCATTGTTGTTTTAATTTTTATTTTCTTAATTAATAGTGAAATTAAACTTTTTATGATATATTCATTAATTATTTTGACCTCCCCTTTTGAGAATTGTTGTGTTATCTATTGTTCCTTTTGCTAGCTGCATTGCTTTTGTTTTCATATTAATTTGAGGAGTTACTTATGTTATCTGTTAATTCTTGGTAGGTTGGTTCGCTTCTCTCAGACTGTCACCTTATTAAAAACTGTTTTTAAAAAAATAAATAAATAAAAAATGCTTTTACTTGATTTTTATGTAAGAGTTAAAATTTCAATGCAACAGAATTTATCAACCTTTTATAGTTTGTATATTTTATTTTTTATTTAAGAAGCCACTCTTAATCACAGGTTAAAGATACTGTCCTATATTTCTTTAATATTTAAAAAAGGTTTTTCCTTAACACATTTAAGTCCTTAATCCACCTGGAATTTTCTGTGCTGTAAGGCAAAGACTCAATTTTATTTTATTTTCCATATGGATCGCAATTGTTTCAATCCCATATTGAAACATATACTGAATTTTCAATCCTTTCCCCATGCTTTCCTCCTTCTGGAAGCCTGCCATTACAGATTTCGATTTAAGATATAATCCTTTGTCTTTAACTACTTACCTGCTTTTACTACAACCCTACTCTCACCAACATTTAATGAATGCTTATCTGCTCTACCTTAACCTGGGTTTTGAGGACATTCATGTATTAGTTTTGCTGCAATAATAAATGGCTTCTAATTTCTTTTAGTTTTCAACACAAAAGTTTATCTGCCATTTAGGTTACATGTTGACTGTGTATCCTTTGCTCCTCTGCTTCTGCCCCATATGTCTTTTCATTTTTGAATCCAGGCTGAAGTTGGAGATGTTCCCTCTCTGGAAAGTACAGGAAAAAGAGAAAGAGAGCTGTTGGAATCATGTAGTGACTCTCAAAGTCTCTGCTTGAATGTGGACTGCATCATATCCATGCAATCCCATTTTCAGAGTCATGTGACTAAGCCATATCTTAATGGGGCCAGACAGTACCCCCCTTCAGCAGAAGACATTGCAACTCACAACATACAGAGCAAAGGATGTAGAATTCTCTTTCAGAATGGGAGAGTGAATAATTGGAAAAATTAATAAGTTTGCCAGAATGAGTATGATTGTATCAATTATATTTGTTAATTGTATATGTTTTAGGCACTTGCATATTTGATATATTTTACATTAAAAATAGTAAATTAATAATCTGTACATCCCAACTGAAAGACTCTTACTGGATGCAATAGCAGAAAGTATGAAACAAAAAATGAAGAAAGTCATGTAGTTTACACTCAGACTATCCCAGTAGAGATAATGATGACATGGTAATATAAAGTTTGAAGAAAAATAAAGAATATTTTCTAGAAATAATGTTTCACATACAGATGAGAAAGGAGCTCACACAGTTCCAACCAAAATGGATAAATGACAAAGTAAAGGAGGAAATTCATAAAAAGGAAGAATTGGTTGAACCTGTTATTAATGCCATGTCAATGAAGCTTAGAGTTTTAAGCTGAAGATGTAACATGTTAGATTCATCCATATATGATTCATCCTGAATTCATTTTCATAGATCATACCAGTTTCATCTCCATTCTTCTTAAGATCTTTACTTGCCATTTCAGGCATATTGAATTTTTATTTTCTTAAACAGTCATGCTCTTTCATTCCTGCCCAGGCAGTTCTTACTGCCTGGACCTTCCTTCATCTTTTCTATGCTAATAATCACCCCATCCTCTGTGCTTCATTGACCTTTACACATACTTTTGTTATAGTCCTTATCACTCAAGGTATACTATGCTTCTCTCTATTTCTACTTACCGACTAATATCTAGGGGAGCAACTTACAGAGTATTTGATTAGCGGGGGAATTGTGCCCCTTACTTTTTTCAGTACTTTTCTCCAACTTTTCTTCTGAGATTTAACCCATCATTCAATACAGTAATTTTTAATGGTAGTCACACCATTCAAGTAGTGCCTCCTGAGAGGAGTAGAAATAATTTTAGGAAAGTGCCACTTCAAGGAAACTTTGACCTGAGTCACAGATTCTGTCTTAAGTGTTGAGTGGTCTAAGTGGTTATTTTAGTCTAAGTCTTCTTTATCAAGAAAAAAAAAAAAAAAAAAAAAAAAAACCTTAATTAACTTAAAGGTGTTAGAAGGAAAAGTAAGAGATGCCCATTCATTTTTATCATTGCTGTGAAAATAACTTATTATTATAATTACTTTGAGCATAAACAGCACAACTGATCACTTGATTAATGATAAAGACTTTATAAATTGTGGTGAAACCTATATTTTTAAATTATAAGATACAAATTTAAATAATTTTTCCTTACAGTTTTTGTAACTTTGAATCTCAGGCCTTATTTTTACTATGATAAAATAAAAGATGAATTACAGAAGTGTCTTCATGTCCTACAAGTGAGCCAAATATTGTGTTACATGTATTAGAGAGGTACACAATGATAACTTATCTGGGATTTATAAATCCCTGTGGAACAGAGAATTGTACCACCAGTGTCGATTCGATGCAGTTTAAAATTATGAAATACCAACCATATTATAGGATAAGGCAAGGCAGAGGCAGCAAAATTAGGTACCTGGAGGTACCTAATTACCTACCTAATTTATTTTAGTCATCCTCTTTAGAGTGTTCAGTATAATCTAATTTGATTGAATTTGATTTTGAAGGCTGCTTTCATAAATTAGATAGCTGAATGAATATCTGATTTGGGGGTTGGATAACTTAGACTACTATATATTCAGACATTTATATCTTTATTTTTGAGGAATTTAGGAAACATTAAGTCTATTTATTCTTATAGTAGTGAGTGCTTGAAAATGTAATACAAGCAATTAAGCCCAAAGAGGAAAAATAAACCAGAGGTAGTAAAGAGAATGAAAACATAAAGAAGTGTCATAATTTTAAAAACATATTGGATATATTATGCCATATAAACTTACAAGAAGTGATAAAACTTTTGTCTTACATAAATTGTTTATAATGTACTAGAATTCATAGACATATTGGTGGAGGTTTTGTTTTTTTTTTTTTTTACTTTAGTTTACTTTTTATTTTTTCATTTTCTTATATTGCACTAAATAATTTTGTTTTGGGCAGCCCAATATCTAAACCCATTCCATTCCAGTTTGGGTGAAATCTTACATGAATCATCGTATGTGGCAGAGGCCATGTTTCCCATAATAATAGAATCAGCCATTCTGTCTCTTCTAATGACCCATACCTTGTACATCTTCAAGAATTGTTTAGGTTAACACAGATTTTGTGCTATAGATGTCTATGACTTAAAAAAATAAACAAGAAGTTATTAAATGGATTCAGATTGCCACAATTCTTAAGAGACTCAACTAGTTAGCAGTCAATTTGGGGTCTCTTTGTAAAAAGATCTGTGAATGGTTTGAGATTTTACCTACTTTCAAGTTAACAAGTTTGTCTGTCACAGTTTAATGGATCCTGGTAAAGATATAAGACTTCGGCATCAGAGAAAAAGAATAGTTTTTCCACTCACACAACATGCTCACAGCAATAGCAGTAGCCAAAGTACTAGCACTTTTGCATGTTTCCTGAGTCCCATTGTCTTCAGAGCTATATGAAGAGTGGTAGATGACACTTGTATACTCAGTGAGGTGCATGACAAAATAGGAGCATTGAGAGTCTGAATCTTTCATGGACAACAAGCATACCTACTCTTTGTTACAGAAGGAAGCACTATCCGACTCTTGTTTTCTCAAGTGCTTCACTATACAAACATCCTTGAAGGGTAGTAAGTGCCTTCCTCACAAGACGTACAGAAATTTGATAGACTGATCGAAAGTTTTTTGATATCCAACACTCATGGATCAGGATTATTCTATATTATAAGATCTATGCCTCAGAATAGTATGCTCTTAAGTGATAACAAGAAAGAAAACTTTAATCTGGAATTTTTTTTATGATTTTGTATTAATGCTACTATTCTTAAGTAGAAAACACTTATATAAAGAATATCAAATTTAAATTCCATTTACAGGTCTCTTATGAGGAAGAAAAGTGGTAAAGTGCTCTGAGTATAAAGTTTTATAACTCTCAACAAAGATTACCACATATATATTTAATAATTGTTTTATGGCTATTAAAGCCAGTGATGAGAGGGCAAATCTAATTCTGTTCTAAAGACTAATCATTGACTAACTTATTCCTTGTGATTTAGGAAAAGTTTTGTTTTGTTTTTCCAATTTGAAAAGACTCATTCCATTTTAATGCTAGGTTTATAACAAGCAAACATACTGGTTGAACATGAATTTTTAAGATTTTTTCCCCATGTTTATTAGACATGTTTTATGGTATATTCATTGTTTGATTTTTATTTATTTATTTTTTAAGATATATTTTTTATTTATTTGAAAGAGAGAGAGAGAGAAAGAGGGAAAGCAGCAGGTGGGGTTGGGGGGAGGCAGAAGAAGCAAGAGTCCTAAGCAGATTCTGATGCAGGGGCTCTATTCCACAGCCCTGAGATCAGGACCTTCAGGACCCCAGCTGAAACCGAGTGTCAGATGCTCAACCAACTATACCACCCAGATAAATATTCATTGTTTTAAATGCACACACAGAATGGTTTCTTCAATTTCTTTTTTTCCCTTGATAATGCCATTTCTGTGGCATTAGCAACTGAATGCTATTTTTTCCATTGTCATGAATAATAGTGACAATGGCATTAGTACCAGATACACAAGTGGCTCTGATAATACATAATCTGACCTTTATCTCTAATCTGATCAGCATGGGCTGCCACCCTTCTAGCTGTGACATAACAGCTGTTTTGATAGCTGACTGCAATCAATCATTGCACTTGCCTGATTCAGCAATGTTGAATTGCTTTGAGCTTTTCTCTGAGAAAGACTACTTCACTCTGGGAGTTGGTGGCTAATAATTGTCTTCCTCTATGTGGCTTTTGAGAAAATCTGATGGAATTATTAATAAAACAGAATGACAATGCATATGCAAGCCTAATTTAAATAAACCTATGTTTAAAACTATGTTGTGAACCAAAATTAAAATTAGGGAGCTGGTTTTAGAAGTTTGGAATGAATGTCTTAGATACCAAATTAAAAAAAAGAAAATCTAATGTCACTTTACATACTTGTTAGGCTCTAATATTAATCTTATTAAACTAACAATAAAACTGAATGCCAGTAGAAAACAATGTTTTCTAAGACCTAAAATTTAAACAAAGGTAGACATATTGAATTAAAAGTGCCATTTTATTTATCTTTACTTTTAATACTTGGGGAATATGAGAACTCTGAGAATCTGAGAGGTCATTATATACATGCCCATTGTTTTGTGGGTTCAAAAACTAAAGTATGGAGATATTAAGTGATGTTTCTAACAACCATGGTAGTACCAGAGTAGAGCCTTGGTCAGAAAAAAGAGATGTAGTAGAAGTCCACTTATAGAGCTAGAAGAAAGGGGTGAGAGCCTCTAAGAGCCAGTTTTCCTCAAGGCAGAAGTATATAGGTATCAGTAAACTCATCACTAGATGGGGCTTTAAATGACTTATCTGTCCAAGTACATAATATACTGGTTTCTTTATGACTGCTGGCAGCCCTATATACACTGCCCAACCAGAATCTAGTGATGTCTTTGGGGTGCCAGTACAATTACCAATTCATAGTACTGTAATGGAACCAACATGAGTTTTTTCCTTGGTGAGTCAGAAACGACAACAGGTTGAATTGTCCCACAAAGAAAAGTTGATCTGTAGCACACAAGGACATCACAAAGAATGGCTTCCAAAGCCATGATGCCCCAAGCAAGCCTTTAATTTAAGGTTCCTTTTATTTAGGGTTAGGATGAATATTTAGACAGGGAAGCTTTATCGTCAGATGTAGATAGAGGTGGGCATAAGGTTGCACATGTGCCTTAAGGAAACATGCCAATACATACATTGTGTCTTATGTAAACAAGGCTTGTGCCTTCCTTGGGTGGAGATTTTAGTATTCTAATGAGGTAATGGTTATCATTGGTCACACCAGAGGTCACTCCATGGTCCATCTGCACAGATACGAGTCAGGAGTTAAGCTCAAACTGGTCTGAGTGGTCTGGGCCTACTGGAGGTCTTGTCTGGGCAGGTGCAGTTACTCAAGAAGCAGTTTTGTTTCCATTTGCCTGAGTTAAGAGATAAGCTGGAAAGAAGAGCTTAAGGGAAAATATGGGACAAGGTTGGTGAGTACAAGTAGGTGGGCAATAAAGGTCAGATCTTAGGGTCTAGCTGGTGGCAGTACTACCATAGCCATTTATTTCACCTTGATTTTTTGCTGTAATATTTTAAACTGTCATCTTGTAACTAAGTAGGCTTTTAAAGAGCTGAATAGGGAAATTCTTTTTAAAATGTTTAATAGGGAAATTTTAGCTGATGTTTTTCTTTTCGTCCCTTTAGCAATTTCCCTTATAGCAAGCAGATGCATTTATAATAATTTCTTCGACCTTAAGGCTACTCAAAGCATGGTGGAAACTGATCAGTAATTTTACATCATTGATAATATGATGTTAGTGTTTCTTCAGCTGAAAAGCCAATTATTTAGCTACTTTCTTCATCACAAGGCAAAGTGTCTCTTTCCAGCTCAGCTGAAATAGTTTATTAATTATATTTCCTTATCTATCTAGACTCAACATTTTGCTTGATATTACTTTCACTTGCAAAGGCCAATGTATATACAAATGTGGGTGGAAAAAGTACAAACAAATGGATTCACATGCATATTCCATGCATTGATATGAATGAAGGCTGTTACTCCTGGTGGTCGAGATTAATTAATGAGGTCATAGGAGGAGGTGATGGTTTTCTATGATGTTATACATGTACACATTTCACATACACAATTAAATTTGATAACGTTATTCCATGTCTTATGTTTATACCTATTTTCCCTTTGCTTATGCCTAATGAACATAGACCACATCTTCTAATACTTTCTACTGAGTACTTCTTTTTAAAAAATATTTTATTTAAATTTGCCAACATATAGGATAACACCCAGTGCTCATCATATCACATACCCTCCTTAATGTCTGTCACCCAGTTACCCCAGCCCCTCACCCCCCTTCTGTAACCCTTTGTTTCCCATAATTAGGAGTCTCTCATGGTTTGTCTTCCTCTTAAATTTTTCCCCACTCAGTTTCCTTCCTTTCCCTTATAGTCTCTTTTGCTATTTCTTATATTCCACATATAAGTGAAACCATATCATGATTATCTTTCTCCAATTGACTTATTTTACTCAGCATTATACCCTCCAGTTCCATCCATGTCAAAGCAAATGGTGGGTATTCATCCCTTCTGATGGCTGAATAATATTCCATTGTATATATATATATATATATATATATATTATACACATATATGCATATACATATATATACCACCTCTTTTTTATCCATTCATCTGTCAAAGGACATCGTGGCTCCTTCCACAGTTTGGCTATTGTGGACATTGCTGCTATGAACATTGGGGTGCATATGTCCCATTGTTTCACTACATCTGTATCTTTGGGGTAAACACCCAGTACTGAGTACTTCTAATACTTCTAACACTAATTCCTTTAAAATTCTTTCTCAACATTGTTCTCCATATACTATGAACAATTTCTTGTTTTTTAGTGGTGGGGAGGGGACAGGGGCAAAGGGAGAAAGAGAGAGAGAATCCCAGCCAGGCTCTACACCCAATGTGGAGCTTGATGCAGGTTCAATTTCATGACCTTGATCATTACCTGAGCCGAAATCAAGAGTCAGATGCCCAACCCACTGAGCCACATAGCCCCGCTATGTACAATTTCTAAATTATGTTGACTTGTGTTATAAAATATAAGACTGCACCTATTCTCTCAAAATGTGCTTGTATTAACTAAAAGTTATACTCTGGCAAACTACTGAGCAGAGAGTTTACTTCAATGTTTTTTTTTTGATAGTAAATAAACACCGGGATCCCTGGGTGGCGCAGCGGTTTGGTGCCTGCCTTTGGCCCAGGGCGCGATCCTGGAGACCCGGGATCGAGTCCCACGTCGGGCTCCCGGTGCATGGAGCCTGCTTCTCCCTCTGCCTGTGTCTCTGCCTCTCTCTCTCTCTCTCTCTCTGTGACTATCATAAATAAATAAAAATTAAAAAAAAATAAATAAACACCTAGGTTAGAACACATTTAATACTATTTTCTTCTGTCTCCTTTATCCCACTCTACTTTTAAAAATTACTAATTTTGACATCCTATTTCATGATGAAGGAAAATGCACTTTTAAATTAGAGTTGTGCAGTTTTAGAATTAGAAGGAATGCCTTATCACCACCAAGTAACCTGATATTTCTGTTGACTTTATTTTTGGTATTAAGTATTTATTTCATTGCTTTTTTTGATTTTCAAGCTTTGTTGAGATCATTAACATATAGCATTGTGTAAGTTTAATGTTTATGGTGTGATGATTTGACTTATGCTTATATTGATAAATTATTAACAAAATAAGGTTGGTTAACATATCCATCATCTCACATCATTATCATTTTACTTATGAGTGTACTAATAACTTTTCAGATTTACTCTTAGCAACTGTTAACAATAAATTATTGTTAACTATTGCCACCATATGGTACATTATATTCCCAGAACTTATTTATATGATAATTGCATATTATAACCATTGGACTACAAGCGCTTCTCCCCAGTCCCTCCACCAGCTTATTCTCTATAGACCTCACCAGCGGAGGGCATCTGGTTGGCTCAGTGTTTGAGCATCTGCCTTTGGCTCAGGTCTTGATCTTGCAGGGTCTTGGGATGGACTCCTGCATGGGTTCACTGTGGGGAGCTTGCTTCTCCCTCTGCCTATGTCTCTGCCTCTTTTTCTGTGACTCTCATGAATAAGTAAATAAAATCTTAAAAAAAAAAACCCAGAAATTTTCTGGTCCTGAGTTTTCTTTATTGGGAGTTTATTAATTACTGATTCAATTATGTTATCATTACTGGTCAATTAGGTTATCATTCAGGTTTTCTGTGTTACTTTATGATTCAGTCTGGGTCAATTGTACCTTTCTAAAACTTCATCTATATTTTGCTAGATTGTCCAGTTTGTTGGTGTGTAGTGTTCATAGTAATCTCTTATGGTTCTTTATAGTTCTGGGATATCTCTTTTAAAGTCTCTTCTTTAACTTATAAATTTCTTGATTTGAATCCTCTATCAAAATTTCTTGTTAGTCTACCTAAGGTTTTGTCAGTTTTCTTTATCATTTAAAGAACCAACACTTAGTTTTAAAAATATTTTCTGTTGTTTTCCTATCCTCAATTTCATTTATTTCTGCTCTGATCTTTATTGTTTCCTCTCTTCTGCTAACATTGGGCTTAGTTTGTTCTTCTTTCTCTAGTTCTTTGACCTGTATAGTATGGTTGATTGAGATTTTATTCTTGTTATATGTATTTAGCTGTAAATACATATATCCTCTTGGAATTCCTCTTGGAATTGCTTTTGCTGCATACCATAATTTTTGGTATGTTGTGTTTCCATTTTTACTTGACTCAATATATATATTTTAATTTGAAAAATTTCAATTCCAGTATAATTGATGTACAATATTATATTAGTTTCAGATGTACAATATAGTGATTCAAAAATTCTATACCTCATTACTCAGTGATGATCAGATAAATGTAGTCATAATCCCCTTTATATATTTTGTCCACCCCTCCCATCCACCTCCCCTCTGGTAACCATCAATTCTCTATCGTTAAGGGTTTATTTTTTTGTTTGTCTATTTTTTTCTTTGTTCGTTTAGTTTCTTAAATTCCACATATAAGTGAAATCATATGGTATTTGTCTTTCTCTGACTGACTTATTTCACTTAGTATTATACCCCCTAGATCCATCCATGTTGTTGCAAATGGCAAGATTTCATTCGTTTGTATGTCTGAGTAATATCCCATTGTATATATACAAAGTATACATATACCGTTTTTGTTTTATCCATTCATATGGATATCAGTGGACCCTTGGGCTGCCTCCATAATTTGATTATTGTAAGTAATGCTGCAATAGACAAGGGTCCATATATCTTTTTGAGTTAGTGTTTTCATGTTCTTTGGGTAAATACCCCGTAGTGGAATTACTGGGTCATATGGTAGTTCTATTTTTAATTTTTTCAGGGATGTTTATATAGTTTTTCACAGTGGCTGTTTGCATTCCCACCAACAGTGCATGAGGTTACCTTTTTATCTATATCCTCACCAACACTCGTTTCTTGTATTTTTTATTTTAGCCATTCTAACAGGTATGAGGTGATATGTCATTACAGTTTTGATTTTCATTTCCCTCATGATGAGTGATGTTGAGCATTTTTGCAGGTGTCTGTTGGCCATCTGTATGTCTTTGGAGAAATACCTGTTCATGTCTTCTGCCCATTTTTAAATCGGATTATTTGTTTTTCTGGTGTTGAGTTCTACAAGTTCTTTATTTATTTTGGACATTAACCCTTTATTAGATATGTCATTTGAAAATACCTTTTCTCATTCAGTAGCTTGTCTTTTAGTTTTGTTGACTGTTTCCTTTGCTGTGCAAAAGCTTTTCGTTTTGATATACTCTCAATAGTTTATTTTTGTTTTTGTTTCCCTTGCCTCAGGGGATATATCTAGAAAAATGTTGCCAATGTAAGAGAAATTAATGCCTGTGCTCTCTCCTAGGATTTATATGGTTTCAGGTCTCACATTTAAGTCCTTACTCCCTAATCTGAGTATTATCTGTGAGATGAGCCTAGGATCTTCCTATTCCACCATTTTCCTCAGAAGTATTGTCCCAATGTATTTTTGATTACCCATTTGATTTCTTATTTGACACATTGGTTATTCAGGAATGTGTTGTTTAGTTTCCACATATTTGTGAATTTTCTAGTTTTCCTCCTATTACTAATTTCCAGTTTTATACCATTATCTTTGGAAAGATTCCTGATACAGTTTCTATCTTCTTGAATTTGTTGAAATTTGGTTTGTGGCCAAACATGATCGATGCTGGAAAATGTTCTGTGTGTGCTTAAAAGAATGTGTATTCTTCTGTTGTTGGATGCAATGTTCTGTATATGTCTATTAGGTCGATTTGGTGTATATTGTTATAAAATCTGCTTTTGCTATATTGATTTTCTGTCTAGATAATCTATCCACTGTTGATAGTGGAGTATTAAAGCTCCATTTATTATTATACTGCTGTATATTTCCCTTTTAGTTCTGTTAGATTTGCTTTATATATTTAGGTGCTCTGATATTAGGTGCATAAATATTTATAATTGTTTAGCTTCTTTTTTTAAAATATTTTAAAAATTTATTTATTCATGAGACACACACACACACACACACAGAGAGAGAGAGAGAGAGAGAGGCAGAGACACAGGCAGCAGGAGAAGCAGACTCCATGCAGGGAGCCTGATGCTGGACTTGAGGATCAAGCTCTGGGTCAAAGGTGGCACTAAACCGCCGAGCCACCCAGACTGCCCTGTTTTAGCTTCTTGATAATTTGATCCCCCTATCATTATATAATGGTCTTTTGTGTCTCTTCTGAACATTTTTATTTTATTTTATTTTTAAAGATTTTATTTATTTATTTGAGAGAGAAAGAGAAGGTGTGTGAAAGAGAGACCACAAGTATGGGAAAGGGCAGTGGGAGAGGGGGAATTGCTTTCTATCCCAGATATTTTGTTTCTTGCTTCCTCTCATGCTGTCCTCCTTTGTGACTTGATGATTTTGTGGCCAAGTGCTTTGCCTCCTTTATCATAATCTCTTCTGTATCAGCTATAGGATTTTCCTTTCTGGTTACCATGAGACTTACATAAAATGTTTTCATAACATTCTATTTTAAGCTCAAAATAATGTACAAAACTTAATACTTTTACTTCTCCTTCCTCACAGTTTAGGTTATTGATGTTACAATTTATATCCATGTCATATTGTGTACCCAATAACAAATTATGATAGTTATAGTTATTTTTAAATAATTTGATTTTTAACTTTTTAACTAGAATTTTGTTGATACACCACCATTATAATATTACAGAATCTGACTTTAACTCTATATTTACCTTTACCTATAAGTTTTATTCATTCCTATGTTTTTACAATGTTCATTAACATTCTCTCATTTCAACTTGAAGTTTTCTCTTTAGCATTTCCTATAAAGACATGTCTAGTTATAAAGAATTCCCACACTTTTTGTTTGCCTGGGAAAGCCTTTGTTTTTCCTTCATTTATTTATTTTTTTTAAAGATTTTATTTGTTTATCCATGAGACACAGAGAGAGAGAGGCAGAGACATAGGTATAGGGAGAAGCAGGGCCCCTGTGGGGAGCCCAATGTGGACCTCGATCCCAGGACCCTGGGATCATGTCCCGAGCCAGAGGCAGATGCTCAGCCACTGAGCCACCCAGGCATCCCTCTTTCATTTCTTAAGAACTGTTTGGCAGTATAGCATTCTTGGATGACAGTTTTTTTTTTTCTTTCAGTATATTGAATATATCATTCCACTCTTTCCTGGCCTATAAAGCTTCTGCTAAGAAACCCACTTATAGTCTTATGGGGGTTCTCTTGTATGTGATGAGTTGCTTTTCTCTTGCTAGTTTCAAAATTCTCTCTTTGTCCTTTACTTTTGACAATTATGATATTTCTCATTGCAACCCTTTTCCAATTCAACTTACTTGGATTCCATTGGACCTCAAGAATCTGGAGGTTCATTTCTCTTCCCAAATTTTTGGAGATGCCCAACCATTACCGCTTTCTATCCTTTTATCCTTTTCTGTTTCTTCCAGGAATCTTATAATGAGAATACTGTTACTTTCAGTCCTGTCCATGTATACTGTGGTCTTTCTTTATCCTATTTCATTTGTTTTCCCAACAGCTTCTTTGACTGAAGAATTTAAAATGATTTGTTTTCTATATCATTGATTCTTTCTTCTGTTTGGTTGAGTTGATGTAGAAGCTCTTTATTAAATTCTTCAGATTAGCCATATCTTTAGTTCTAGGATTTCTGTTTTCTTTTTCTTTTGATGGTTTCTGTGTCTTTTTGGAACTTCTTATTTTCATCATTCATTATTTTTCTTACTTCTTTTAGTTGTCTGTCTGTGTTCTAGGTTGCTGACATTATTTAAAAAGATTATTCTTAAGTATTGGTCAGACAATTCATAGATTCCCATTTCTTCAGGGTCAGTTATCAGAGTTTAATAGTATCCATTGCTGGTGTGAAGTTTATCTGATCCTTTGTAATCATGGTATCCTTGTAGTTAGTATCTGTGCATTTGAATAAGTTGTTCAGACGTTACAGGTTCTCCTTTTCAAGGGAGGACCTTCACCAGTCAGTTCAACTTGGACTCCAGGATGGATCAGCGGGTAGTGTCCCTGGATCGGCAGGCTTGCTATTACATCTCTAGTTGGGTAAGGCCACTGCCTGTGCTCTGAGGTCAAGGAGGGTGCTGCTGATTGGGCTATATAGTTGGGTGAACCACTGCTGGCTATGTTCCACAGTCTAATAGAGCCACTGTGTGGTCTGTCTGCTAGGCCAAGCCTGCTGGGTGTGTTACGTCGTCAAATGGGGCCACTAGCTTATCTCTACAATCACGTCTGGTCAGATGTGATCATAGGCTGTGTTCCCTAGTGAGGTAATACTACTAGTTGAAAATCTGCAATTGGGCAGGCTATGGGCCATGGTCTTTCATTGTTTCTTGTCAGTCAGGCCTCTACTTTTGCTCTTAACTGGTGGGTGCTGCTGGCTGAACTCCATGTTTAAGAAGGATATAGGCTGTGCTTCATGGTCAGATAGTTTCTTTGATTCTATTCTGCAGTCAGGCAGGGCTCCAGGCTGTGTTTTGAAGTTGAGCAGGGCTGCAGACTAGGCTTCACAGAGGTCACTGGCTATATTTCAGTGTTGGGCATTGGACCTTGTGGCTGTTTGTGGTCAGGCTCTTTCATCAAGTAGAGCTTTCACCTGTACCTTATAGTAGGGTTTTGCTGGAAATTGCTGTGTGATTAGGCTGGGTAACTGTCTAGACTTTACTGTTGGGTAGAGCTCCAGAATATGCTCCATAATTGAGCAGGATCATGGCTGGGCTTTCTGCTTGGGTAAGGCTACAAGCTGTGTTCAACAATCAGGCAGCAATTAGGGTGGGCTCTTCTGCTTGGTGAAGTTTTAGGCTAGACTCTTTGGCTGGACAGTGCTGTTGACTGGGCTCCAAGGCTCAGGGTTGTAGACTGTAGTTAATGCTGTAGACTGGGCTCCTTGGTATACACAGATGACAGGCATCTGTGGCCAGACTTCCCAGTGGGCTGAGACTGGAAGCTATGCTTAGAAACTGAGTAAGGCTGCTAATTTTGCTTCTTTGCCTTAGTGAGAATATAGAATAGTCTCCATGGCCACTATGGCCCTTTAGCTGAGAACTCAAATCAGGTAGAACTATCAGTCAAGTTCCCTAGCCAGACCTAGCTACTGGCTCAGTTCTACAGATGGATAGAGCCAATGGCTGAGATTTCTGTTTGAGTGCTGCTGCAAGCAAGAGTTTGAGTCTACAAGATCTGAGCACTGATGGCTGTGCTCTACCCCTTTCAATTTCTATTGGATCCCCACTGTAACAGTTCCACAGTTTCTCTGTGTGATCCCTGTGAGGTAAGACCTGTGTGGGCCTCTTAAAAAATGTTTTGCAATACTGCAAATGCAAATGCCCACCTTCAGTTCTCTTTTTCCCTTTGGAAAAACAGTAGGCCAAGAGGGCGTTCTTGGTGCTGCACTATACCAATCTGGTGGCGGTGGGGCATGATGCAGTCAAATCAAAGCTGTTCCTCTTAACTCCTTTAATGGGGTCCTTCCCAGTCTTTGTGTTTTGGGAGAGTGCTTCACCTTTATACCCAGGTTCTGGGATTTTCACAACGGTGTCTTGCCTATGGAAAGTTGTTAGTTGTCCTTCTTGTGAGGGGAACAGAAGTTAGGGACAATTTCTGTCAACATCTTGATGTTACTCTTCTACTGGCTCTTTTTTAAGTTTGAGGCCATAGAGCTACTTCAGGAGTGTAGTCAGAATATCAATCCTAAATTTAGGCCAACAGAGCTTTTTCAAGATGCTACCCTGATACTTAAAGATTATTGGATTTTCCTGGGTGGAAATCATGTCTCATTAACCTGCTTACCATTCTCTCTCAATATCAAAATTTTCCTCAAAGGTCAGTTTCAGTTATTTCTTTTTTTGAACCTCAAATCCTAGCTTATATCTATTATTTGTCAAGATCACAGTGATCCTGTGCATTTCACAACTTTTGCTGAAATGTAACCTTAGGGACTGTCAGTGAAGAAACAAATTAGAATTTTCCTGCTCATCAAACCCCCAGGGTAAAATGAATTGCTTCAGAGCGTTCTGCTGAAAGAGAAGGCAAAGGGGGCAATTTATGTGTATCAGTTTAACCTCTCTGGGCTGTTGACATTGGAACTGCCTAATGGCAAACTGTTAAGACCTATTAAGTTCTCATTAGCGATGCCCCTGGATTAGTGCCATGTGGTACAGGACATCATTTAATAGTAAATATTAAAACATATTTATGAAAAGAAGAGAAAGGCACATCTGCATTATTTAAAAGAAAATAGAAGAGTAGAACTTAATTGGTATCAAAACCAGGTCAGAGACTAATTATGATTTCAGTTCCATGTAACTTTACCTTCTCATTTCTTGACTTAGTAATTGTTTCGGGCAGTGCTATGGCTAGAAGAATAAAGTGCTTTCAGAAATGTGAGCAGCTCAGAATCATTATTAACCTCAGGCTGTCTACACAATTAATAATTCAATGTAATTTTATCTATACTAGTTTTCAGAATGCTTTGTTATGAGATAAGGTATTATTAATCCATCTGCCAGGGAGCAATCTCTAAAAAAGAATACAACTCATATATCAATTAATTTATTCTTAGTTTGGAAGTCTGTATGTGGACTGCAGTGTGGCATGCCAATTATTAATGATTTAAATCTGAGTGAATCCTGAAATATCATTGAAATATTAAGGTACAATAAAGCAAACACAGCAACACATATTGTCATGCTGATAGCACTGAAAAGATCTGTATAAAACATGCGCAAAAGCTGAGTGTATTTTAAGGCATCAGAAGAAAAACTTAGTCACACCTTATGAAAACCATCATATTCATTTGTGAGCTTTATGTACATATATTTTAAATTTCTTATAATAAACACATAATTATGTGGTCAAAACAGTATATATTGTATGAAGACATTAAGTGGCCATTTTATTTCAGTTCAGTTCTCTTAAATTTGATTAGCTCTCCTTAAGTACTTACCTGGAGACCACTTGTTAGACTGTTTTAAACAATTTAGATTTATTATTATCATACGTTGAGTGTTTGTTTTTTGTGTCTAAAATTGTTCATTGTCTAAAATTGTCTGATCTATGAAAAAAATAATTAACATAAAACTTTGAAGATCAAAAAAACTTTAGCAATGCAGAATTTAAAACTAGGGACAATGTAAACACCCAGAATTAAAATTTAGATAAAAACAGTATTTTACTGAAAGAAATTGTTAACCTTTTTATATTCTGCTTTTGTCTTACTGTGTGACCATATGCACATCAGTGTGCCTGTCTATTTTGACTTCCTCGTCTGTAATGTGCAGTTAATACATTCTATTTAGTTTATTAGTTTGTGGTGAGAATGTAAAAGTGAAGTATAGTGTTATATTTGTAAAGCACCCAGTTTGGGTGTTAATGGCAGATGAAAATCTCATTAACATTCTGAGAGCCGTTTAATCTCTCTTTTTCTTCGTTTGCAAAGTGTTCTGAGTATTACAGATAAACTGTCAAGCACCAGGCACACAGTAGGTATTTAGCCAGTGGATCTATTTTCTAATCTTATTTACTACATAAGACTCTGTAGGAAGACTGATAACCTATTGTAAATTTCTCAAAGTTCAGTTTTCCGCTAACACTGAGGAAAGGACAATATTGTGCAAATAACAATATATGCACATTTGTAGGAAACCGTGATTTTGATATGTACATTCAATCAAACTATTATGACAAATTATACTTCATGATGATAGATGATATTGTCTAAACACTTAGCTCTTTAGCAGTCTCCATTTTATTTATTTTTTAATTTTTTTATATTTATTTAAGATTTTATTTATTTATTTGACAGAGAGAGAACACAAGCAGGGGGAGCAGATGGCAGAGGGAGAGGCAGACTTCCCGCTGTGCAGGGAACCTGACATAGTGTGTGTTGGGGGGTTGATCCCAGGACCCTGGGATCATGACCTGAGCTGAAGGCAGATGCTTAACCCACAGAGCTACCCAGGAGCCCCTCAGAGTGTCTATTTTAATTGTGAATTTTATCCTACAGGTATCTATTGGGTACTGAAAATTCACAATACTTTTTTTTTTCCACAAAAAGTTTTAGGATTCCCAAGTAAAAGCCAATTTCCTGCCATATTCAACAGAAATATAAGTAGCAGTTTTGAATCTCTATTACCTAGAAGACATAGTTCGATAGCAATAATTCCAAATTGCTCCTTTGAATGTCTTTGAATCTCAAGTATTAAACTCCCAACCCAGCCTGGTTTGGGAGCTGAGTCAAGAGGTGAATGGAGCTTAACTGGATTGAGAATAATGGTAACTTCAGCAGCATGGAAATTAAAAGGGAGAGTCAATGAAGGGAAAGTCTCTAGCAGCAGGGAGGCAGGGTAAAAAGTAAAAACTTATGCCTATAGTTCATTGAAGGTTGAAGATTGACAATGTCTTCCCTTATGATTTACTACATACATATGCCAGATGTGGTGGGATATAATGTATGACACTCTTGACATGTGTATCTATGTTATAAGTCATAGAATCTCACATTTGGAGGAGACATTAGTGATTATTTACTATAACCTGTGTGCAATTTCAAATATCATAAGTTCAATTTATAAGTTATCCTTGGATTAAATGAGAACTTCAGTATCAGTATTTATTTTGATGTACCTGTTTTATATCCTCTCTTTTTCACTTTAATAAGAATATATGTGATTTAGACTTTGTGCCATTTAGTTCAATTTAAATTGGCAGCTTATAAGAGCAGGAGCCCTCTTGTTGACTACTTAGCACTAGTAAAATGAATGATTGGCAACTTTGACTCTGCTCATTACTTAAAAAAGAAAAAGAAAAAAAAAAGAAATTTGATAATAATAGTAATAATAAAGTAAAGGTTCTGTAGCAACATATTTCCAGTTAGTTGATACCCACTTAATACTTAGCTGCTTTTGGAAAAAACAACAAAATGCCACTAGAATACACAATGCTATTTATAGTGACCAAATCTAGAAAAACATAATATTTTTCTTAGAGGATCAGTGGGGATTTTTATCAAAAGCTGGAAGTGACAGCTGATAGATTTTATTTTATTATTTGCTATAAAAAAGGGATACATTTTGTCTCCTGAATGTGTGGCATATACTTTGTCAAAGGAAACAACAGTAACTTCCAAATGGATTTAAATCACATATATATAATAATTCCCATTATCTCAAAAAGCTGCTTTGTGTCTATTCATAGATTATAAAAAGCAACCCTTAATAATTTAAAATTATAAATTTTTAAATTGTTTATGATTGGATATAAGGACAAGAAGGTGGTATTTTCCACACCTTTCATTTTTTATACATTAGAAACCCGTAACAACCACCACAAATAGAGATTTGGTTTGGGCTTTATTTGTTTATTTTCTCTTGTGGTTTTGATCTATAAATTTTAGGTATTTTTAAAGACATGAATTACCGGAGATGGAAAATTCTTAGCCAAAAATATAGGATAATAAAGCAAATTCCTTTAGATGAGCTTAACTGCCATAAAAAAGATAAAGGTATTTTATGTTATGGCCTGAGGCATTATATCTAGACTTGTGAATATCCACATACTATGAAATTTTTATATCTTGGGAAATTATAAAATAAAAGCACCTAGTGGTGTAGAACCTGTATAAAATGTATTTTGGAGAGTAGAAAAAGAGAATAAGAGGACAATTTGGAGGCACCAAAATGTTAATTTACATTTGACTTAGTTGTAAACACTTCCAAGTTGTGATACTAAAATTATAAGATCTTAATCTTATAAGCATAGACATGTCTTGATTATCACTAAATATTATTCATGCCCCAAAGTAGTCTGCCGTTTCTACACTCTTTAACTTCTGTGCACCTCTCCATAATCTGGAACTAAACTTTGGTTGGCTAATCAAAAACTGAATGCTCAGCCTTCTGTTAGTTTTCACTGTAGTGAGGAAATAAGGTTTTACTACTCAACCATGACCTCTCTAGGTTTGGTTAGGCTTTTCTGAGCTCTCTAAAGACAAGGGAAGAATAGTCTTTTTTGTACCTGTTATTTCCCAGCTACCTTCAATGACATAAATATATTATTTTAAGGAAATTTGCCAATACATTGTAGCATACAGTGCACTCCTACTCAGATTTTCAGGAGAGATATTAGCATGTGATAGCAAGGAAAGTGATGATAAATTATCTAAGAGAGTTAAGAAAAATTGTGTGTGCATTTAAAAGGAAATTTTAAAAATAAACACTTGACAACAAAATTGACTTAAATTTTAAGCAAGAGAAAAATATATTAGATATGTTTCTTGGAGCTATAGACTATCACTGTGATAAGGTCATAATTACATTTAATTAGTTTTACATGGTTATTTTGTTTCTTTTAATCTTGGGCGTGCCAGAGAGTGCAGATAACTGTGACGGATAAAAGGTAAAGACTTTTCAAATATGCCAGGCTTTACTGTTTGTTGCAAATGGAGCTATTGACAGCTTCACTTGAAATTTTCTGGCGAATTTGGTAGGCCATCTTTACCAATAATATGAATAACCCCAGGGTAAAAAAAAAGTAGTTGTTGATTTTAAATGACATAATAAATTGTCAACTGATAGAGTAGAAAATTTAATTCATGGCCCAGGAAAGAAATCTATTAAATATACAAGTTATATTTTTGCTTTTGTTTGATTGCTTTTTTCCATGTGACCAGTCATCTCTTTTTTCTTTCTTTCTTTCTTTCTTTCTTTCTTTCTTTCTTTCTTTCTTTCTTTTTCTTAGAGAGTTAATTAGAGCATGAGCGGGGTGAGGGGCAGAGGGAGAAGTGGACTCTCCGCTGAGCAGGCAGCCGAACATGAGTCTTGATCCTAGAATTCTAGGATCATGACCTGAGCCAGAAGCAGACACTTAACTGACTGAGCCACCCAGGCATCCCAGGACCAGTCATTTTCTAAAATGTTCTCTCCAGCAAGGTGCTATTCCATATTTTCCAAAGATTTTACTATTTAATAGATGTGAATTTGTATGTGTGGGTATGTGGATGTAGGGGGAGAGATAGACAGACAGGTAGACAGACAACAGATAATGTAACCACAAGAGAAATAAAATGTGTTATCTAATAGTCTTGGGTTATTGATTTCAACAATAAAGATCACTGGTGTTTGAGTTTGTCCTGCATGATCACTCATGAGGTGAAAAGTCTGAACACTTGTTTATGGATTAGCAATAAGTTTTTATTTTATTTTAGTTTTATTCATTCTAACCACAAGTCGATCACATACAACTCCACTAGTTGACATAATTGGCAACTCTTCAGACTAGTTTCGAACATCAAGATTCATTGTGACATCTTTCCTTTTGGAATAAGTTAACACTAAAGTAACCTATCTACCTGATGGAGCATATAGTCTCAATCAAATCAGTACTGGAAATTTTTCAAAATAAGAAAGATTCATTTGTGGAAACAATAGGTATTTTTTTCTTATAAAACAATTTAAAATACTGAAAGCATATATAGTCATATATGTACAACTTAAAATATTATATTTTTGTTGTCTATTGTTGGTTAATAATGTGAATCACCAGCAGCCCAGGTGGCTCAGCGGTTTGGCGCCACCTTCAGCCCAGGGCATGATCCTGGAGACCCAGGATGGAGTCCTGCATCCGGCTCCCTGCATGGAGCCTGCTTCTCCCTCTGCCTGTGTCTCTGCCTCTCTCTCTCCTTCTCTATCTCTAATATATAATAAATAAAATCTTAAAAAATAATAATACTGTGAATCATCCTAAAACATTAGTAGCTTAAACACAATATTTTTCTGTAACAATTCTGTGGCTTCGCAAGGCTCAAATACGTGGTTCTATCTTTCATGTGATTATTGTCAGAAAGCTGTTGGGCTAGAGATGTCTGGAGACTCAGCTGGACCAGATACCCAACATGGCTTGCTCACATGGATGACAGTTGATGCTACTTGTCATCAGAGAGCAGAGTGGCTGTCTACAGCACCCTGTGCATAGTCTCCTGAGATGTTTTAGGCTCCTTACAGCAAGGCAGTTGAGTTCTAAGAATGAGTAATTTGAGAGGCAGGAAATGGCTGCCAATATTGTAAGGCCCACAGACAGAAACTGTGTCATCATTTCCACCATGGTATGTCAAAGTGGACACAAAACCTGCTCACCTTCCCAGGAAGAAGATATTAACCTCACTTTTCCATGGTAGGAGTAAAAGGAATTTGTGGCTGATTTTATTTCCCCATAATATTTGTTTTATAAATAATTTCAGTAATGTACTACATAGTCTTGCTTTTTGTGAAAATGAGGAAAGTACTATCTATCTTTCCCAGTTTCATTCTGTTCCCTTGATAAATCATTTTATTTTGGTAACTAGATTTGCATAACTTGAATAAAATTTTCGTAAATGAAATAATTTCCTATGAGAAAGACTTGGGAAGTACATAAATAATATGCAAATAATAAATAGCTAATTATCAATCTGCATCTAGTGATCAATCTATGATCTAAGTTAAACTATTAAAGATTTCAGAATAATTGAGCCAAACATCCATATAAATGTATTGCACTATAACTCTGGTAGATAGGTACAAATTAACACTTTATAAAGAATTTTCAACTTTTAAATGCTTAGTGACTTTTAAATTATTTTGTCTCATTGACTTTATGACAGTTTACTATGGTTTTTTCAAAGTGAGGAAGATTTCAGTTATTCTTTTAATATCTGAAAATTATTAAAAAAATGATCATACCAAATGCCTATGGATTGGTAGGTTCTGAAGAATAATTTGGGAGTGGGCTATGAGTAAAATCAAAAGCTACAAACATTTCAGAATAAAGTACTTCTGAAAATTGGTACATTTTTTCTTCTCATTTGACATTTATTATGGTCTTCACTGCATTTCTCTTTAACAGTGTCTTTTTTTTAATTATTAATTTTTTTTTAAAGTTGACTCTGCCCAACATGGGGCTCAAATTCATAATCTTGAGATCACAGTTACCAACTCTACCAACTGTGCCAGCAGGAAGCCCCTGAACACTGTCTTTTTATTCCTTTAATTATTTGTTTCACTGATACAGTAATCATAATATATCATTATAAATATTGTATAGTGAATATGGTGATAGAGTATTTTAACAAAAAATATTGAAAAAAGGAAATTAGTATTATTTTACCTTTCTCTACCTTTATGATACAAATAAGAATTTACATATTTGTGCTGACTTACCTTTTATAAATGTATGTAGCTGTAACTGTATTTAAATGAATACAGTATATATAACAGGTGATGATAATTAAATGTAATATAAGAAATGTTCTTATTAGACATTCTGTCCACCAAAAAAAAATTAATGAAATAGTATGTCAAATACCTGCAATGAGCCATACTTTCTTTCTTGTTAAATAACCCTAAATGAAGCAAATCAGATATTTTTTTTTCAATTGATTCCACATTATAGAATGACATAGTACCTGAGCTAACTTTGAGTTCCCTTTGGTCAATTGCCCTGAAGTGATAATCTTCAGAGTTTGTAGGTGAAACGTAATGATAGTTTTTGTAAGTCTCCACTACAAGAACAAACAACAGAAGAACGTGTAAGAATATGTACAATTCTAGGCTGTCATGTTATTCATAGTGTTGATACTTTTCTACCTTATTATTCTAGAATATCAATGATGGTCTCATTTCAAATTTATATTTTCCTAGAAGTAGAATAGATTCTTAGACTTCCCTTAGAATAACCTGTTTTTGCAGGCATAATTAAATCCTTATTATTATAAAAAGTATGTCATAACCTCAAAAAGTTTTACAAATGAAACCTTTCAAACATCTATTTCGAGCCGTATCTTCCTAAACTATGACTTTAATTGCCTAATTTAGGTACACATTTCTTTGTTGTTAAGATATAATTTCATATCATTTGAGAAAAAGATTTTGCTTACCGTAGAAAGAAGAATCCTGGACAAAATTATCGCATAAGACATTACCATGAGTCATATCAAATTCATTGTTTAAAAAAGAGGTAAAATTTCAACAACTGTGAAAATTTAAAAATTTTATCCTACTTAGCTAACAAATTAGCCTACCATAGTTTCATGAATGGTGATAAAAGACATGAGACTCTTCGGGTCAGAGATGGACAGTTTATTGTTCACAGCAATAGAAGACACACAGAGTGTTACCATTTTGCTCCATTTTACAAAACTCCAATTGTCATACAGAAACATTAAAGAGAGTCAACTGATACATGTGCATATGGTAGATGCATTATAGGAGAGGAACCCTGAATTTAGGGGACCTGAAGTATGCCTACTCTTTGCCCTTCAGGAGACATTATCTTTATTCCATCAAACAGTAAGCATATGTTGCTTTTGCTCCAGAGGGGCATGATCTGTATGTTGGAAGGCTTTAAGCAAGCCTGTCCTTTCATACTTTTTACTATACAAACATCCTTAAAAAGACAATGTGGATCAATGGGTCATCAGTGCCTCACTTTGCTAAATGAGCAAAAATATAAGAAACCCATGGAGAATTGTTTCTCAACAGTAAAATGTACAATATAAATTTCCTAAAACAAAAATAAGATAGAAATAAAGACTAGCAGTGTAACACATTGACTGTTCATTCATAATGCCTCAATTGAATGTCTAATTGGGTAGCAACTTTTCAAGTTTCTTATTTATACAAAATATTGAAATAGTAAGTTTTAGGAAAATATCAGTCATTTGACTTTTTCCACAAAATCTGAAAGTGAACAAATGGTACCTCGTTTTTGCAAATTTATGCTAGGCGTTATGGCAGTACCAAAAAATTATATGCTCTGAAATAATGTATGATTTCTTTGGAGAGACATAATGTCCATATATGAAGCAAGCTAGAGAACAACTTATTGTGCTGTATATTGAAATACTAGATTGTGGATATAGAATTAATATCCTATTGATTTAATTTATAAACCATTTTAGCATATATTGCCTCATTTTGTATCCATGCCTCATTTGTATTATGATATTTTATTGATTTTTGCAATTTAAAATTTTTATCATCTCTGAAATAACCATGGATCTTATATTTGATGGCATCTTACAAATAAAACAGCAGTATTTTCTGAGTGGTACAGACAATAATGGTACATTTTTCATCATTTGAAATGCATCATTTCCATTTGGAGAAGAAAGTGAAGCTCAAAAATATTAAGTTATTTTCCCAGGATGTCACAGCCAGTAGATGTAGAAGACATAATTTCTATCTAGGTCTTTTTATTCTAACACTGTTTAATCTAAGAAGAAGTGCTTTCTGCCTCTTGGCTTAACACCTCATGCTATTTCATTATTGATAGCACTGAGAGTTTCAAAAGAATACTATTTGCTCAGATTAGCTTAATATCTAACAGATCTTTTGTTTTAGTCCCACTGAGAATATCTTCAAAGAGTTTAAAGGTTAAATACAATAAGGCTGATGCGAAAATGAAGGAAAATACTATATGTTTGCCTGCGACCAGCTGAGCTGTGTTTTTCTTTCTCTTTAGTATATAGATCTTTTACTGTATTAGTAACATAAAAACTTTGTCATAAGTATTTAAGATGTTTTCATTTTTTAGTTTTTGTTGGTTTTATGCTCTGTCTTTTGCTAAACTAGAATAATCTATATTTCAAGCCTTCAATATAAATTTATAAACTTCCACATAATAGTTTGTTTATGCACTCTTTCATATGTGTGGTTTTTATTTTCATTATTGACATTGATATTTTTACTTTTATTATTATTATTATTTGTTTATTTTAACAAATCAGTCTTTTCTGTTTCTTTTGTAATTGTTTGAAGATTTGTGAGTCTGGATAAGGTAAGATGGATCACAAAGTGGTCCAGTTTTAAGGACTGATGAAGTTAAGCAGATTCACCCAAGGCAACTTCTACTAAATTTATAAATTAGCATTACAATACTCCAAATGTTTGCATATGAAACAAATGAGTGTCAGGATCCTCAGTGGGTACCACAACCTGGTCCGTCCCTTCTTCCTCTGGCAGATACTCCCTAAAGTTTGGTCTAAACTATGGATGCAGATTCAGGAATAGTTTGAAAGAAGTTCCTGACAGTACTTTTTAGTAGGAATTGGGGCACAGTGGTAACCCACGTTGCTTGAACCTAAAGTACAGATTCCAAGTTTTTGCCATCGTAGAGTTCTATATTCTAGTTACAGAATGCTTACAAATTCACTGTTTTCATATTTTATTTCAGATTTCATCTCCACAGGCTCTGTTATGGTCTCCCACAGTAGGATGCTAGGGGGAGGTTAATTATAGTTCTGTGCTTAAGAGAAAGTCTGTAAGTATAAACAAGCCAAAGATATGTGGCCTATTTTGGGGTTTCCTGGGGCCTGATGACTCATAGAAGTACAGACCATGCTATTTGTCTTTGTGATCTCCTAGGTAACTCATATTTTTATGGTCTTTTCTTAATAGTTAAGAAGTAATAGAAATTCTCCTTATCTTCATACCTTGAGAAATAGGACTTTTTAATTTCATTTTTTTCTCTCCTTTTTTAGTTTCTTCTTTCATTTTTCTTTTCTTTTTTTGGTGGGAGCAGTACCAGAGAACCCGTATCATGTCATTTCCTAATCAGTACTCTCAAAACTAAACACCATATTGACTTTTCTTACCATCAGTGTCTTGCAAAATTATCTGGAAAGAGAGAGGTCACACCTTCTTATTCTCAAAGGGATCTGTATCTCTCAAAAGTTAACTAACATTTTTTGGAAGTGCAATCATTATGATACTATGGTGAGTTGTTAAAAGAAAGGAGTGTAAAAGTGTATTATCTTAGAACCACTTAGTTTTAACTTCAAATATAATACCAGGTACTGCATACTATAAAAATATAGCAAACAGGAAGAAGAAGATCTAGAAAAATAAAATGTATTGATCATCTACTATGTGTCAGGCATTACATTTGAATTATTTCTAGTTTAGTGATTACTCTGATGCATTTCAGATTCCCAAGACAGTGTTTAGAAACATTGTGAAAGAGAGATAGCAATTATGGGCATCTGGATTGCCCTAGGCATGACTCAATCATTTTTATCTATCCTCTCTTTTTAAATGAGAGTGGTATCTAACACTGACTGCCTAGATAAGAATATTGCCAAGAACAGTAATCAAATTACAAAGTCTTAATTGCTGTATCTTTTTATGATTGAAATTTATTATTACTTGAAATTTCTTTTGTCTTTTTTTGCAACGTGCTGAAAATTTGTTTTTAGAGGATGGTCTTGTTACCTTATAATAATCTAGTAATTTCCTCCAAGATTCTTCAATCTGGGTTTTTCAACTTAGGTTCATAGGCTTTGAGGGGAACTAGAAAAGGTTAGACATCAGGATCTTTCATTACTTCTTGCTCTTATTTATAGTTTAAATAAGTATGTGTCTGTAAACATTCTACTCCATTTTTTCCTACTTCCTTTTTATATTTTACTATAAATACAAATGACTATAATCATTGAGTATATATTATTCTTTTGTTTGGCTTAATATTGTGAGATTCTTCTGTATTGTCATTAAAAAAAATTTATACATTCAGGTAAGGGCTTAACAGTATCTCATGATACTGAGGGGAATTCTCTGAATATTTTCCATCTGGATAATCTTCATAACTATCAGTTTATTGCAAATTATGCTGTTTTTAAATATAAAAGAGGAAAAAATAAGCATGATTAATGAAGAAAAAAGGGAAAAAAGAGAAAAAAGAAAAAAGACAATTTGGTGATTTACAATAGAAAGTATATATATATATATTTTTTTTAACAACTTTATTATTTTTATTTATTTATGATAGGCACACAGTGAGAGAGAGAGGCAGAGACACAGGCAGAGGGAGAAGCAGGCTCCATGCACCGGGAGCCCGACGTGGGATTCGATCCCGGGTCTCCAGGATTGCGCCCTGGGCCAAAGGCAGGCGCTAAACCGCTGCGCCACCCAGGGATCCCCAAAAGTATATTTTTCATACACGGTCCTCAGTCATCTTGAGTTGACTGACTCTCTTCCATAGGTTTTATACCCTGGGACCTAAGCTGATGAAGAAGCTTCATTATGAACATTGCTTATCTCATGCCAAATGGAAAGGAGAACATGGTAGGTACACCCCATAGCTGAAAGCTTTTACTCAGAAGTGACACATGTCACTAGTATTTCAGTAGTATTTTTACTCAGAAGTGACACATTTTCACTAGTGTTTCATTAGCCATAGGAATTTTCATGGTGAAATCTTTTATTAGTGGGAAAAAGAAGAGTGTGAAGTTTTGTAAAATAATACAATGATCAAATACTCTTTTGTGAGCTTCAAATCACTGATCCATTTTTCTCCTTGATCAGTTTTCCCTCCAACTTGTTAGTGCTTTTACTTTGGTTTTGTTTATCTTCCTTTATTTTTTTCTATTTTATTAGTTCCCCATTTTATCTTTGCTATTTATTTATAATAATCCTTAATTTAGTGTGTCTTTCATATATTGACCTCTGATGTATACTTGGCTTGTTGATTATCAACATTCCCATTTTTAATATATACATTTGATGGTATACATAATGATATATATTTCCCTCTGATTTAAGTTGTACCCCACAAGTTTTAACATGTGCTATTTTCATTGACATTCAAAGAACTTTTAAAAAAATTAAATCATGACTTTTTAATTCAATAAGTTAAAATTTTTAAACACCTTGAGATTTACTCATTCATTTGTAGCTTAATTGTGGTTATGGAAATACTTTGTATGATTTCCATCTCTTCACCTTAATTGTCAGGAATAGGGAAGTCATATAATAAGTGTTCTCTATGCAGAAAAAGGTATATTGTAGTTATTAATAGGGAAATGGCCTACATGCACATTCTTATAAGATAAATTTATTAATAATTGTTCAGTATATTATATCAAGTGGTGTGGAAAGCTCAAGACAACTTTCCTGGGGCTAATCTACGTATTTTTTCCCTCCTCGAGATTAATGACAGATGTGGAGCTTGAAATCTGCCATGGTGGGAGAACTAACGCCACAAAAATTAGTAAATCCTCTAAACCAGGGCTTTTATTCTTGAGAGCCAGTAATTACACATTTACCAGGACCAGTGGCTATATTCTTATGTGTTTGTATGTGCATTCATACTACCAGTCATTGAGAATAAGTGTTTTAAAGTTTCCCGCAAATATCATGTATAGATACATTCCTGGTAGGGTTGTCAATGGTTATATATTTTGAAGCTACATCATTCTAAATTTAAAATTGTTACTTCTGATTGCTGAATTGAACCTTTTATTACAATGAGCTGTCCTTCTTTATCTCAAGTGATAGTTTTGCTTTATAGTCTTTGAAATTAACAGCAACACCACAGTTACTTTTTATGAGATTTTCCATGGAATATATCTTTCTATTCTTTGCTTTCCATCCTGAAAAGTTATGTTTAAATATGCCTCTTCTAAATAGAATATAATTGAGGTTTTATTTTTTATTCAATTGACAATCTTGTCTTATAAATGAAGCACTTAGTTGATTTACATTTAATATTGTTATTCACATATTTCAGTTTAAATCTCCCAATTTATTAAGTGATTTATCTTTGCTTCATCTGTACTATGTCTTGTGGTTCTGTTGGAAGTGATTGTGTGAATGTTATTATTTTATTTTTTCTTTTCTTCCAATTTAGAAATATTCTTTAAAATTCACTTTCAAGCGAATTTATATTTATATTCAGAAAAACAAAAATGGAAAGAATATTGTGTCTACTTAAATTAATATAGACAGAGAGAGGGGGTGTATTATAATATTAGGGAATATTTAACTTTTAAGCTAATGAAAAGAAAAATAAAACAAAATGCACATAGTCATTCCTGAAAGGTACAAGGACAGTGAGAAAAAAAAGCATAAAATGAAGCAAAGGGAAATCACTTAATAAAATGGTACACTTAAGTAACAATATCAAAAGTAAGTAAACTAAATGTTCCATTTATAGGCCAGATTATTAAACTGGATGAAAATTTTTAATTATATTCTGTTTGTAATAGGTTTTATAGGTTTTTTAAAAAGTCTATTGCTAATAACTCCAGTATCTGTAGTGCTCATAGTTCTGCTTCTATTTTTTGTTGTTTCTCTGGGTTTTGTTAATTTGTTTTATCTACTCAAATTTTGGATTATTTTAATAGTGTGTTAGACATTGAATTTGCAATATTGTTTATAGAAATATTTGTATGGCTGGCATATTATTCCTCCAAGAAGGATTTACAGTTGTTTCTGCCAGTCAGCCATAGAAAGTAGCCATCCAGAATCACAGCAATCAGTTTCATGTATTGAATTAATTGGAAGCTGAATTTAAGTCCTAGTGGTAGTCTATCATTTCTTACTCAGATTCATGCCTGAATTTCAGCCCTTTGTTAGTTCAGCCGAAGCAAGGACTTTCATCAAGGATCTTCTAAAGAGTCCTTTGATTGCATCTCTGTACCCCTGAGTGCCCTAGGCCACTAAATTCTCTCTCAGCATCTCGCTTCTCAGTTGTCTCTCTCTTCAATGGAAGGTTCCAATTCCTTGTCTTACTTCTCTGGGCCTATGTCTTTTTCCTTAGCAGTTCTTATCAATTCTTTACCTTATGATGTTTTTAAAGTTCTCTTAAACATTTGAGAACTTAAAAATATTTTTCCAGCAGGATACTTATTCCAGTTTTAGTTAATCATTACTGAAAAGTAAGCCTTTGATATCATGGGAATTTATTTTGATAAATTTGACAAAAAACTATTATCTTTTAGTGCCTTACTTTTTTAGCAAGCTGTTCCAGTCTTTATCATTAGGAAATTCATTTTCCTTTTAAGTTGAAATATGGAAAGGAATCATCTCCATTGTACACACAACACAATTAAGACATAGGATATGAGGCATGAATATGTTAGTTTATTATATATCTCATTAACATGGATACAAAGTTGGGGATTTGAGTACTTAACTTCTTTCTACATAAGTAGCATTAGCAGTGATAGAGGATCCTGGCTACAGCTGAACTAGGAGAAATGGCCATATTAAGATTTCTCCTTTTTCTTTTACATACCAAATGGCTGACCTTAAGAATAAGACACCTTCCCTAGGCTTATGTCTTATTTAGATGAAAAGTGATTGTTATGTGGTAAACACTCAACAAACTTTTGTTAAAATGGATTTGAATTAGTTGCAGTAAATCTTATTTTTTTAAAAAAGCATTAATAACCTAAATCCTTTCTAACGTTCTATTGAAACTGAAATTCATTACAATATCTTTTTTTCCCTTTTTGCACATTAATGACATTTAATGATATGTTCTCTAAGAAACAGTTGGATTTCTGGTTACATAAAAAATAATAACTTTCTATGTGGAACATAAAAATATAAAAGCATTTTCATGCCCATTTATCTGTGGCAACACATTTCATTTGGATATATCTGACAGAGAATGGTATTTTAATATAGTTGAGATTAAGATTTCTCTTGAAAGATTAAGAAAAAGCATTTCAAAATTTTATAACCTATCTATGGGATCCTATATGATGTATGTTACCCACCATAGGTCTTTCCTCACTTATTATAGTTTGCATTCCCAGAGCTGTACAATAGGTCACTGCTCATATTTATAGACAGTTTCATCTTGATGAAATCAGGAAAGAATTCTTTTAATTAGATAAATTAAATGTAATCTGTGGAATTTACACTTAAGTATGTGCAGCAAATTTATCTCCTCCACTAGGTTTGGTAACATAAAATGAAAACCTGTAATAATGAGATTAACATGAATTATTATACATGATTATAGCTGTCAGAAGGGAATTGGATATATATAAACAGATGCATGCTCTAATCTTCCTTGAGGGTCATCATATTCTAGGATGTGATTGCAAAATATCGGCAGTGTGATTGGTGGATGTGTTTCCCCTATCACATTAAACTTGTCAAAATTTTATAATAAAACTAATCTAGGAAAGACTAGGAGAATGAGAAGTCATCTCGCTACTTGTTTCTCTTAATCCCTAATCTGTCCTCCCTTTCCTCAAAGGGAATTCTGACAGGGCAGTCAAAGTGATATAAAAATTACAAACAGTAGTCCAACAGGAGGAAAAATGTAATAACGTAGTAGTAATGTAGTATGAATGAAGCAAGAGGCATTGCTACTTTTTGATCTAATTCCATAAAAGAAGGTAATGGCTACTTGCCTGTGCTGTGCGATTATAGAAATGTCAGTATAATTTTAAGGTTTTATATAGCCCATGGGTTTTTAACTTAAATTAGATCCAGCAAGAATAGAAAAGATTTAAAGACAAGCCAGGAGATAGTCATTTAGTGTGGTATTCAAAGAGGATTCTGCTAAAACTAGAAGTAGTATGAGTAGTATGAAAAATATTTATATCTTTTCCAGTTTAGTGATTAACCAATAATTCACAAAAGGAACCTACTAACATCAGATATTTTCCAAATTTTATGGAGTTTCTTCTGAATAATCTGATAGATGGTGGCTTTTACTGTTCATGTTGCATTTTAGCTTCCAAAGGCAGTATATTAGAAATTTTTACGGGAGAGAGATAGCAATTAGGGACACCTGGAATGCTCCGGGCATGACCCAAACATTTTCCACTTGTCTTCTCCTCTTCAATGAGAATAATGATATCTAACCCTGACTGCCTTGGTGAGAACTTTGCCAAGAACAGTAATAAAATTACACAGTATCTTTTTACAATTAAAATGTAATATCACCATGGAAATTTATGTACTATTTATGCAACATGTTGAGAATTTAGAAGATGGGCTTTTTGCCTTATAATGACCTAATCATTTCTTCCAGTGTAGAATTCCTTAATCAGGGGACAAGGATTTTGTGAGATTTATAAATGGGATGGACCTCAGGAACCAGAAGCACAATTTATGGAGTTCATGGCTTCTTCACATTCTCAAAGGAATCTTCGTTCCCCAAAAGCTAACACTCATTTGAGGATGAGATCCTTACATTACTACATCACATTTTTTTAAAATTTTTATTTATTTATGATAGTCATCACAGAGAGAGGCGCAGAGACACAGGCAGAGGGAGAAGCAGGCTCCATGCATCGGAAGCCGACATGGGATTCGATCCCGGACCTCCAGGGTCGCGCCCTGGGCCGAAGGCAGGCGCTAAACCGCTGCGCCACCCAGGGATTCCTGCTACATCACATTTTGAAAGAAAGACACATGAGGAAGAGTCATATCTTAGGATGGTATATTTATAATTAACACATAAAACACTGTTATTAGGACATTTAAATGTAGATTATTAAAGCACAGCAAACAGGAAGGGAAAGTCCTAGATAAACTAAATGCATTGATGACAAATATATATATTCCTTCAGGCATTATGTTGTGCCCATCGTGCAGATTTCATTCTTGTAGAATAAGTTGTATACTTGTACATAGCTAAATATGATGACTATTTGGGATAAAAATGGTTTTTAATGTCAACATTAATTATACTTTAATGGAAGTCATTGGATTTGGCAGAAACTAATGATTGGTGGCCCTCCACCTTTGCTCCATGTTAGTTAGAATCACACTGGAAATTTTTTTTTTAAATTCCAGAGCAAAGTCCCATCCAGATTATTTGGATCAAAAACTCTAGGGGGAAGCGTTGTTCGCTGGTGTTTTAAAATATCTCCTTAGGTGACTCCATTGTTCAGAGGGTGTTGAGAACTAGTGCTCAACTACTGAAATGAATAATACCTAATTATATCATTTAAGCAGTAAGTACATTCAAGTACAATTTTACTTAATTTATCCTGACAAACTAACAATTCGTTCATTCATTATTCATTAAATATACATTTATAGAATGCCTGCTGACAGGTGAGCATTTTCTAAGATGTTGACAATTAATGATAAATGTTTGGGTTTTATTCTCAAGGACATTACAGACATAAAAGGAAAATGATTATTCTATTTAGGTTTGACTTACCATTCACAGAAAGTTGCTCAAGTAGTTTTGAGAGAAAAGCGATTTTAAAAAATTCTTTGTGGTTTTGATATCGTGAGGTTTTTCAAATAGACCAGACATTTTTTTTTTGTAGTTTTCATTGTTCATTTCATCCCACTGTCAAAAATTTAGCACAGTCTTATTATACTTCCTACACTGGCAACTGAACTCAAACAGAGTAAAACACTTTACCTTTTATCTCTACATGCAAGACTCTAAAATCTTCTTTGAGCATTCAGTAGAGAGCAGAAGTCCTACTTTATTTCCTTATAAGCTAACTTTTAAATTTTTCTTACAGGTTAGAACTAACAAATGAGTTCAGCCATATTGCAAGTTCACAGATCAATATGCAAAATCAATTATACTCTATGTACTTGTAAATGGTATGAACATGAGAGTAAGAAAACAATTGTATGTAAAATAGCGGGCTGGGGGAGGGAAGGGGTGAAATGAGCTTGGGTTTCTTTGTGAGGTGAGGACAATGTTCTAAAATGGATTGTGAGGCTGGTTGCAAAATTCTGGTAAGCTACTAGAAAACAATTGAATTGTACAAAATTTTCTGGTATGGGAGTTATATTTTAATAATTTCATTAAAAAGTTCCATTATAGGACTATCACATGTCATCTCTCCTCCCGACAGTACCACCTCTATAGTCATTTTCCGCTTAACTCTGGCCTTCTATTTCTTAAAACAAAAAACAAAGCCAAAAAAAAAAAAAAAAAAACAACCACTCAAGAGGAGTGAAAGTGCACCCCTAATTTTCTAGCCTCAATGCACCCCTAATTTTCTAGCTTCCTCTGGGTTCTTTTGGGTGTCTTTTTCCCCCTGAGTTCTCTGTGTTGGCATTCTAGATCCTATCCATGGAACTCTACATAGACCAAGTTCTTAGATAATCAGAACCAGTCTCATGGCATCAAATACTCTCCACATACTAATGAATTCCATGTGGATCTCTAGCTTAATGTTTGTCTTAAACTCTGTAGCTGTTTGTCCTGGCTGCCAACTCAATATCTAAAACTTCATTTCCAGTGCTTAACTCATTATTCTTCCATACATGTTCCAACCCTTTTTCTCCCTCCATGTTCTTCACTGTCTCAGCAAATGACAGCTTGAGCCTTCTATGTGTTTAGACCCAAACCTGTGGAATCCTTCTTGATTTCTTTCTCTAGCTAAATCTTGAAGATGAGTTTTCATTTCCTGGGCTGCTACCATCCTAGTCTATACCACAATGATAACATTAAGTCTCATTCTGGTGCTCTGGGTGTCCAGTGGGGAAATACGAACATTCAAAATGTTTACTTAATCACCATGATTTTAGTGCAGTGCCTCTCTGTTCTTAGTATGACATATATTCTATATTTCATAAGCTCTCTTGTGCAACCACTAAAAAGTACTCTTCTGGTCTTTTTGTTGGAGTAGCAGTCCTCTGTCAGAGTAGAGAGGGACAGGAGATTTAGGGATCTGTTTCTTTTTTATGTATTATTTCAACCAACATCTCTGTACTCAATCCAATCTGTTTAACCAGTTTATTTCTTTCTTTTTAAGAATTTATTTATTTATTTGAGAGACAGTGAGTGAGAGAGAGCACAAGCAGGGGAAAGAGCAGAGGGAGAAGGCTGGATCCCAGGATCCTGACATCATGACCTGACCCAAAGGCAGATGCTTAACCAACTGAGCCACCCAGGCATCCCTCAATGTACTTCAGAAATACCTGGTATTATTCAGTAATGCAGTTTGAGAGTTTTCCCCATGGTCAGCTGAATTTTCATTTTTCTAGGTTTGCTCTTTCAGTTGCCACTTTTTCAGGTTTTTGCTGTATCTATAATTTTGTATCTATTATTTCCTCTCAGACCCTGTCTTTTGATGTTTTTCCCTTAAAATCTTTTTTTTTTTTTCTGTCATTGGAATGCAGTCTCTGGAGAACCAGCAATAAGCAGTTTTTAAAACTTACGTTTGCTCATATATCCATTATCTTTTTAATTAATTCCAATTAAGTTTTCATCTTTACCACTTCACTTAAGCTATTCTTTTCATGGCCCCAAATATTTCAGTTTGCTAATCCAGTACTCAACATCTCAACAACTTTTAACAAAATCGTTCACTCATCTAGTCTTGAAATATCATTAACACTTGGTTTTCAGAATACCATTTTCTCACTCATTTATGGTTTTTCTTCCACTTCAGGGGAGACACCATCCATATGGGTTTTCTTAGCCGGCTTCTATTTTTCTTCTAGGCCTTGATGTATTGGTGAATTCCAAGGGTTCTGGTCTTAGATTTCTCTTTTCTATCTACATTTTCTTTAAATGAGTTAATTTATTTACCATAGACTTCAAATTTGTTTAAATGCATAACTCTAAAATATATATACAATCCTGACCTCTTCCTTAAGGTACAAAGCTGATTGTACACGTATCTTGTCTACAACTAAGTAGACAATACAAGACTTGCTTATATCTTGTTCTTCTAGCCACTCCATTTCCTTTCTTAATCTGATCCCATTCTCTTCCCTTACTACCTCATCTTCATTATTTCCACAGAGATATTCGGGTCAATTGCCTTGGGCTGTAAGGCCTGAGGGCTTTTCCATTTTCTACTTCTTCTAAATGGAGAACTCAATCATCTCATCACTGCTCTTTATTTTAGCTCCTGTATCAGCACAATGGTTCCTTCCCCAGTATTTCTCTTCATTCTGAGTTTATCTTTTTCTGAACCTTTTGGATTTTGCTCATCCCATACCTTTCTCATGCTTGTTATCCATCTCAGGATAGTTTGTTCATTATCTTGCTTACTTAAGCTTTCCCTTAAAATTTCAGCCTCTTGTCAAAAGAAAGAATAAATGAATATATCATATAATGAGAGAAGAACATTAGTATTTAAGGAGATGGTGTTTGACACTGAGTCACCGAAACAGTCTGGTGTTAACATTAAGATAGCTGCTTAACCTTAGTTTCATTTTCCTCAAAATTGAACATGCAGACTATCAGAAAAAAACAATGGCTAGTGTTAGTTAATAAGGAGTGATCAGAAAGTTAGTAATACATCAGAAAGCATGCTGTAATAGGACTCAGGAAAGAAGTCTTCAAAAGGAGGACATGTCCAACAAGTGTCAGGTCATTCTAAGATATTAAGTTAGATATGGAATGAAAAAGGCCTCCTAGATGATGCAAGGGACAAAAGGAGAACTGAATATATTGGTTTTCTTGGATTTTTTCTTTCTGAAGGAAAGTCAAAAGATGGTGGGATATTGGATGTGAGAGAGCAGGGCTTTGACTAAACTCATTTGATAGTGGAAGAGCACTCACCATTTGGGGAGAGATAAATAGCTGCCCACTTTTCTTCAGTGGGATAAACCTTGGTTCTTTGAGTTCAGTGATAAACAGTATAGAACTGTATAGTCTCTTTCTAATAAACTTTAGGTAGCCTCTCTTTCATGTGCCTCAAACTGGTTTTACCATGGCATAAATTCCTTCGTTATTTGCTTACAATTCAATTTATCTGCCTTGTATTTATTGGCTAAGCATCCCATATTTTGGCATTAGGTTGTCCTTTCCATTTAGTTTTCAGGGTTATGTACTTTGATCATTTTTCTATATATGTGTAGGCACTTCATTTAGAAGGCTACATAGTTGAGCTACATTAATGCAGAAGTCTGTCAAGACTTTCACAAGGTGTCTTGTAGTTTTTTTCTTAAAGTTCTTCCTATTTCCAGTTGGATTATAAAAAATTATGTATGACACATGTATTATTTAATACATGTGATGTATAAAGTTTATTATTGCTTACAAAAATACTTATCTTCCCTATTTGTGGAGAGTTGAATAAAAGATATCCATTTGATAATATTTCATGTGCTTTGGCAAAGTATTTGATAAATACATTGGCTAATATGATGCAATCTATTGTACAGTAAAATACTGTAACAAGGAAAGAAGACATGTAAGAGGGCTTCAGGAGTGATCTTCTTCTGATCTTAAATAAAACATTGTCCATCTAGCTACAACATATTGATCTAGAAAAGAATTTTGGTCTATTTAGATATGCTGTAAAGCAAAGAACTCTTTGGAGCTCTTTCTTTTAATTGTGTTGAACAAGCTATTTCACTTCCTCTCAGTTAGGAAATCAAACATGTATCAGAATTGTAGAGCAATGTATATGTTTCTAAGATAACTTCTAGCAAAATACCTATAATTCTACCTAGGGACTCCACCAGAAAACTCTCAGAACTAATAAATCATTTCAGGGAAGTTGCAGGATGCAATCAACATAGAAAAATCAGTTATGTTTCTATACACAATGAACTATCTGAAAGAAAAATAAAGAAAACAGTACTATTCACAATAGCATCAAAATCAATAAAAGACTTAATAAGTTCAACCAAGGAGGTAAAATATTTATATTAAGAAAAGTAAGACATTGATGAGAGAAATTGAAGAGAAAACAATTAAAATAAAAGGTACTTCATGTTCAGGGGTTGGAAGAATGACTATTTCTAACATTCCTCTGCCACCCAAAGTCATCTATAGAATCAGCACAATCCCTATCAGAATTTTAATGGTAAGATTTACAGAGATAGAAACAGCAATTATGAAATTTTATAACCACAAGGACTCCAGGATTGCTAAAACAATCCTGAGAAGGAAGAACAAAGCTGGAGGCATGACACTTCCTACTTCAAAATATATTACAGAGTAATAATAATCAAAACAGCATGGGACTGGCATTGAAACAAACACATAAATAAGTAGAACAGAATCAAGAAATTAGAAAGAAATCCTCATATATTTGGTCAACTAACATTTGACAGAGGAGCCAAGAATACTCAGTGAGAACAGGATAGTTTCTTCAATAAAGGGTGATGAGATAATTGGATATTCATACACACAAGAATGAAACTGAACCACTTCTTATACCACTAACAAAAATCACCTTGAAATGTATTAAAGATATAAATGTAAAACCTGAAACTGTAAACTCCTAGAAAAGAAACATAGGGAAAATTTCCTTAATAATCTTAGCAACAGTATTCTTTAAATGATACCAAAGCATAAACAGAATAGAAAATAAACAAGTGGGACTACATCAAACTAAAAGTCTTCCACATAGCAAAGGATATTAGCAACAGGTTGGAAAGACAGCCAAAGGAATGGAAAAAGTATTGGCAAACCATCAATATGACAGGGAGTTAATATCCAAAATACATAAAGAACTCATAAAACTCGATAGAAAAAAAAAACAAATAATCCAATTAAAAATGGGCAGAGGAGGGATCCCTGGGTGGCGCAGTGGTTTGGCGCCTGCCTTTGGCCCAGGGCGCGATCCTAGAGACCCGGGATCGAATCCCACGTCGGGCTCCTGGTGCATGGAGCCTGCTTCTCCCTCTGCCTGTGTCTCTGCCTCTCTCTCTCTCTCTCTCTCTCTCTCTGTGACTATCATAAGTAAATTAAAAAAAAATGGGCAGAGGAACTGAACATAAATTTTTCAAAAGAAAACCTACAAATGCTCAACAGGTACCTAAAAAGACACTCAACATCACTAACCATCTGAGAAAAATACATCCAAACCACAGTGAGTTACTGCCTCATACCTATCAGAATGGCTGTTGTCAAAGACAAGAAAGAACAAGTATTGGCGAGGATGTGATGAAAAAGGAACCCTGGTGCACTGTTCGTGGGAATGTAAATTAGTGTAATCGCTATGAAAAACAATATTGATGTTCCATAAAAAATTAAATATAGAACTACCATCTGTTCTTAGCAATCCCACTTCTGTGTATACATTTATAGGAAATGCGATTACTTTTCTTGAAGAGAGAATCTGCATCACCATATATATTGCAGCATTATTCACAATAGCCAAGCATGGAAACAACTTGAATGTCCATCAATGGGTGAATGGATTAAGAAAATGTGGTGTGTGTATATGTGTGTGTCTGTATATGTGTATGCATGTGTGTATAGTATACATTGAAATAGTATTTAGTCATAAAAAGATGAAAATCCTATCTTTGCTTCAATATATATGGGCATTATGCTAGGTAAACTATGTCAGACAGAGAAAGTCAAATATTGTATAATATCATTTATATGTAGAATCTAAAAGAGCCCAACCTTTAGAAATAGATTGTAGATTGGTGGTTGAAAGGGGCCAGGGGCTGGGGAAATAGGGAGATGTTGGCCTAAATGTATAAACTTCCAGTTATAAGAAGAATAAATTCTGGGAATCTAATGTACAGTATGATAATTATATTTTAACAATACTGTATTATATATTCCAAAGATCTTAAATTTTCCCACCACATACACACACACACACACACACACACACACACACACACACACACATTGGTAATTTACGTGAGGTTATGGATATGTTAACTAATCTTATTGTGATAATCCTTTCACAACATATGCACATATCAAATCATCACATTGTATATGTTTAGCTTACACAGGAAGTCAATGATATCTCAATAAAGCTAGAAAAAAAGTTGATATGTGTTTGTTCTAAAATTAACTTGGAATTTCTTTAAGCAACTCCAAGGATTAAGAAATAGGCCTCAAGTCCATTAAGTCACTACTGAATCGGAAGGAATAAAACTGTAACTCCAATTTCAGAAATTATTTTGAAAATGGAACTGTCCAAAGAGTAAAATATCAAAAAATTATTTAAAGAGATAGAAGATAGATTATTATATAAATGAAGTAGATTACTCAAGCAATCAGAACTGAGTGCAGCTCCATATGGGTACCTGCTAGAAGAGCACAAGATAGAAGTACAGGGAGGCAATATTTCAAGTATGCTTGCTATATATCTATTATGGGTAAACCCAATTGGGAAGAAGTAAAAACATGTCTCAGAGAATAATCTAAATCATCAAAATATTATAAAAAAGCCAAATTATTTTACTGTAAGGTCATAACACAACTGAATATATTCTTGATAGAACTAAATGATTTTTTACTTTGAATAAAAGTTACTGCCTCTTTGGAAATTTTTCATTTTTCTTTGTAGGAAAATAAGCTCAAACTTTTATGTTGAAAATGCCACGTAAACACTTGCCTTATACTGTTTTTATCATTTAAAACTTCAACTTCCTACTAATTGAAAACTGAAGAAAAATTAAAAAATAAAAAATAATAATAAAACTTCAGCTTCCTGTCTGTTTTCCTAAGGCCAGTGGCATGCATTCTTATTAAAGGCTGAAGTAAATGACCAGCTACCTTGAGGAGTAAGGGTGACTGACATTAAAATACTTAAAAGCCAGATTTCTAAAGTGATGTTATTAAATATTAAGCATCATTATAATAATACCTTAATAAAAAGCCACTAGTTCTATTTAATTTAAACTCAGAAAAATGATTTATTTTGATGAATAAAAAGGCAAGAAGAGCATTAATTTAATCTAGACTTCATGTCATTTATTTAATTTATGCAATTATAGAATTATTACAGACACATTTCAAGTGATCTTTTGTGAAAGAAATATTAATGCTCATGAAAAGACAAACTCAAGTGAGTGTAGGTAGGGTGCACTCTATGCTATTTAAGAGACCTATAAAGAAGTGCACAATAACTTTAGTATGTTCTAATTCAGTTACACAGAGAGTGATAGGTCCTGGACAGACCATGGTTGTGCTCAGGGTAAACTCCAGGTCTGTTAAGGGACTCACTACTGGGGCCCATTAGTGGCACAGAGGGTCATGATATTCCATACATATGAATCTGGCCTGCCTCTATTTCTGGCTCAAATGGAAGCCAAATTATTGGTCACTGGCTACCACTGGTACATCATCCTCTGTGTGAGGAGTGTGTGTGTGTGTGTGTGTGTGTATGTGTGTGTATCTTCTATATAGCATTCTCTTTTAATCCACACCAAAGATCTACTGAAAAAAATTTTCTTGGAGAATCACATCAATCTCTTACAGAATGCAGCCTACCAACCACACTGTCATAGTACTGAACAAGCATAGATTTCCTCCAAAAAACCCGAGCAACAGAAAGCATATCCTACAAAAAACATGCTGCTGATAAAACGTATGTGGCAACCAGGTCTCTGGAGATTTGGAGACACTGCCTTCCTTCAAAATAGATTTAAACTCACAAACAGAAAACACTGTGAGTTCTGTTCTCCATGTGAATGAAGAAGACATTGCACTTGTAAATAGAATACCTAGGGAGAGTTCTTAAGGAACAGTTTGCACATTTTAATTTAATTTAATTTAATTTAATTTAATTTAATTTAATTTAATTTTTTATTTAATTTTAAGACCCTTTTATAGTGCTTATTCTGTGTAACACAATTTTTTCCCTTGGTAGTCATGCACTGTTTAATCCTGAAAACAAACCAAGGAAGAAGATACTATTTTTACTCTATTTTACAGATGAGGTGTACATAGTACTTTTTAAAAATGATTATGTTTGTCATGATATTCTGCTGCTGCAGAGAATGTGATTGAACAACAGTTCTAAGGGCTGTCTTTTGAAATCCATCGCCATGTTTGTGCCAAGGCTGTATGTCACACAGGCGGCTCTAGGACAGTGACTTAGTTGGTAGGATGTTAAGGGAAACTGGTTTTTGGCAGACATGTGGCTGCCAGGACTCCTAGATGGCTGACTTTGCCAAACATTCTTGAAACTGCCCCTTGAATGGTGATGCAATATGCTTCCACGCAACCTTTTCTTTTTTTTTCTTAAGATTTATCTATTTGTTTTAGAGAGAGGGAGAGAGAGAGAGAAGAAGCAGAGAGAAAGAATCTCCTTACTGAGCATGGAGCCTGATACTGGGCTTGATTTCATCTCTTTGAGATGATGACCTGAGCCAAAATCAGGACTCAGACACCTACCCGACAGAGCCACCAGGCACTCCTCCACTCAACCTTTTCTAAGCTCAATTCTGCCAAATTGTTCTAAAGGATGAAACACGGAAATGTTTTATTTTGTGATTTTAGTTTGTTCCTAAATTGTGAAAAAATTTAAAGAATGCAAGGAATGAAGAAAAAAACAACAAAAATAAATTAATTTCCATTGTGTTTGATTTCACTTATGATGTAAGTGCAGAATCCTAATTAATATGCCTGAAAATAATTCAACACCATATTCAAGAAAATCAGAAACGAGTATCAATAGTGTTTTAAAAAATGTGATGCAATACCACCTCACACCTGTCAGAATGGCAAAATTAACAACACGGGAAACAACAGATGTAGGCGAGTATGTGGGGAAGGGCAATCCTTTTGACTGTTGGTGGGAATGCAAACTGGTGCAGCCACTCTGGAAAACAGTATGGAGGTTCCTCAGCAAGTTAAAAATAGAACTACCCTATAACCTAGCAATTGTACTACTAGGTATTTACCCAAAGGATACAAAAACACTGATTGGAAGGGGCACATGCACCCCAATGTTTATAGCATTATTATCAACAATAGCCAAATTAAGGGAAGAACCCAAATGTTCAAAATGCTCATCAACTGATGAATGGATAAAAAGAGTGATATATATATATATATATATGCATATATACAGCCTATCTTGCCATTGCATATATATGCAAATCTTGCCATTTGCAATGATTGGGATGGAGTTAAGAGTGTAATATGCCAAGTAAAACCAGAGAAGGACAAATAGCATATGATTTCACTCATATGTGGAATTTAAGAAACAAAACAGATTAACAAAGGGGAAGGGGAAAAAGGAGAGAAACAAACCATAAGAGACTCTTAACTATAGAGAGCAAACTGAGGGTTGCTGGAGGAAAGTTGGGTGGGGGGTTGGGCTAAATAGATGATGGGTATTAAGGAGGGCACTTGTGATGAGCACTGGGTGTTATATGTAAGTGATGAATCCTAATTAATGTGCCTGAAATACATCAATTCTAATCCTGAAACCAATATTACAGTATATATTAACTGACTAGAATTTAAATAATTAAAAAAAATAAAATAAGAATTTGAAAAAATGTGATGCGGAAACATATTTGCTAATACTCAAAATTCATTCTTCAAAAGAAATTAGATTGAGGTGAGGTTACTTTTTGTAACATGATAAAACTATCTCATATTGTATTAGTTCTTCTAAGTTTGTAAATGGGACTGATCACTTTTCCAGGATAACTGTTAAAATTGCTGGATCTATAAATAAAAGATTTATAAAATTAATGTCAAAGCTGAAGGAAAGTAAGTTTAAAAATTTTTTAAAGTAATTAAACATTAGCTTAGTTTTCTAATTGAAGAAAAAAGCCTCTAATCTTTAGCGTGCAAAACAACACTCCTGAGATATCAAAAGTCCTATATTTTAAGACTATTATATAAAGGCACCTAATATTTCCTGATGAGAGTTTCTGTGAATTCTAAGTGAATTTTTTTCTGTTAAGAAGAAAAAAATAATAATCTTTTGAGAACTGACACAAAATTCTGGATTTTTAAAATGATGATAGGATCATAATTCAACTGATAACTTAAAACATAAAAGTAATTATTAAATTTGTATATTGTATTACACATTCATATGAATGTGTAATGTGAAATATACAAATATATAACATTATTTTGTCATTTTATGCTAATTTTTAAAAAGTCTCCAAATTCTAGAATATTTAGGTAAATATAGTGCACAAAATAAAAAAAAAAGTTAAGATTGAGGCATGTATTATTCTATTTATTAGAAGTAAGATTTCAGTGCTGTCAAAGTCTTGTGCTTGAGTCAATAACTGTGACTTAGAGCTGCATTCCAAGCCACATATAGCTTTTGCAAATACTTTCTATTCAATTGTCTTCATACTAGATTATAGATGACTTGAGTACAAGAGCCAAGACTTATTCACTTTTGCATTCCAACCAAGAGGAAACCAGATATGAAACTGTGCTTTTTTTTCAGTGAAAATCCGTGTAATACATATTGTATTTTATTGAAACTTAGATATCATTGATTATAACATGTAGCGCTAAGACAGCAAAAACAGTGCCAATTCTTAACATCCATCTCTATTTAGGAGATGATACATGTACAAAATGTTGCCTCTTAGGATTCATGAGATATGATACTGCCACTTTTACTATCGATTCTGGGATCCTCCGTGAAACTTTAAAAGAAATACCCATGATCTCGAGCTTTGGCCCTCTTGATTAACCTCTTGAATTCAGCCAAACCATAGTCAGTACCTTTCAGGACTGGAGTAAAATATTCACAGACTTCAATCCCTTGTGTAACTTAATCTACAGTGTCTCGAGTATCTTCTCCTCCCAAATTCCTACCTCCTATTTTTTATGGGATCATCAGTAGTAATTTTGTTCAAAACCCACCATTTTGTGTTTTTGTGGTCTATATTCTATACACATGCTTCTTCAGTCTGTTCAACTCATTTTGTCCTGTCTTTTGAGCCTGTTTCCCACTCATCTGTCTCCTGGTTTTTTAATTTGCCTGACCCAAACTCTACTGTGTTTATAGCAGGTACCTACTTTATTATTTCTTATTCAAATGTGTAAAAATGTAACTGTCTTTTTCTATAACTCAACTTCATTCCACTCAGTAATGTAATACTTAATCTTGCCAATTCCAAGTAAATTCAGTCAAATTTATTTGTTTAATATGGGTTTATAATTCAATCCTGTTAAGATTTAAATGTATTTCTGAGGTTTTCTCCTTACTCTTCCATAATGAGGTTAATTAAATTATGAGGCCTGCTAGGCACACCTGTTGCTAGAGGGTCATTGTGGACATAGGACACTCTAGATTCTTCAGGATATAAAACAGAGCTGAGGTCTTATGCTTGGGCATACGAATGGTGAACTGAATGGAATTAAAGTATATTTTTTCTATTTCCCTTTTTGTCTTCTGCCACTAATGACCTACTAATACATTGAGCTCTATCTTCATATAATTTCCAGTGGGGATGTTCCAGGCTGTACTGGGAAAACCATCTCATGGCAGGCCCAGTAACTTTCTTGCAGTGACTTTCTATACCTTATTTAGAGACAAGGAGAGCTTTCAGATTCCAGACAGCATGAGTGATTGCTAGACATCAGAAGCCTTCAAATGCTTCACATTTCCATAATGAGATTTCTTGTCTCCAACACTAAGTTTATTGTTTCTGCCTCAACTCAGATATAAAAACACAGGTTATCCCTACTCTTGGACTCCAAATTTGAAGATGGATTCCAGACTGGGAGGTGGAGGCAGTGATTTTACACCACTACGCACCTACTCTCTCCCACCTATCTGTCCTCTACCACACACACAAATTACTTCTAACACATTCGATTCCCCCCCCCCAAAAAAAAAAACTTTCTCTTTTTCACAAATCCTGAGGTTTCAGGCAGGGAAGAACTTCTTTGGCCAATACATGTGGAATTTCTTAATTTATGTTCCAGATTAGTATCCTGCCACACTCAGTTAACGTCTTCATACTCTTTTAACTTTTTCCTTCATTTTCAGGGATGAGAGAGACATGGCTTTTTCCAGAGGGTGCTACTAATTTAAAGCCCTCTTAATCCTCTATTTTCCTATACTTCCTTTGGCTCAGGTTCAAGAGATGTTATGAGTCTCTTTACTCTATGATCCTGGGAATAACTTTCATCACTCCAATCTCCTGTGGGCTTTCCTCTCATGGGTATTTCCAAAAACTCAGGGCATTGGGGCGCCTGGGGGGCTCAGTCAGATGATCATCTGACTATTGATTTTGGCTCAAGTCATGATCTTGGGGTCCTGGGATGGGACTCCATCTGGCTCCCCATTCACTGGGGAGTCGACTTGTCTCCCTCTTTCTCTCTGCTCCCCTCCCCGCCTGCTTGTATGCTTGCTCTTGCTCTCTCTCAACTAAATAAATATTTTTTAAAAAATTCAGAGTATTTATATGATGAAATTTTAAAGTGGACACTGAGCTAATGAGATGTAATTGATATCATCTTTCATACTGTGATAACAAAGGTGAGAATTTTCAAATAATTTGGATGAAACCAGCTATGTGACTTTAAATGCCCATTTGATTTAAGGTATAGCAGGGCTGAGAATGGGAATATGAATGAAAGAGGATTTGGGGTTGAAATATATTTTGATATTTAGAGTTGATAAAAGGTGGTTCCTTAAATTTTTAATTAAAAAAATAATTTAAGATTCATCAGAGAAGTCATGAAACCTCTGATTTTGCATTTAGGGACAGTGAGTAAATGAATAAATGCTAAGGAACACTGGGAAAAAAAGCCAAGCTTTTTGTTTCATGCCACAAATAGTGTTTTAGAAGGATACATTTATATTTTCTTGGTCACTGCCAACCCCAAAGTTCATCGTCTTTCCCATTTATTCACTGAAAAGACAGCATATCCCTCGTAGTCATCCCTACTTCCTGAAGTCCTGACACTTTCTGGGTTACTTTATTGTCCAGGTAGTTGATCCAGGCACTACTGTAATATTTCATTGCCTTCTCTCCAGTGACCCTCTTCCCGGCACTGTGAAAGCTTCCCAGGCCCCCACCACCTGGGTCACACTTTGGACCATGCAGTTGTCCAGAACTGCTTCACTTCTAAAATAATAAATACATTGTTTTGTCTGACCAAAACCATCTAACCTACTCTTTCAATTTAAGTAACTCAATTCCTTCACGTTATTATGTATTCCTAACCCATGGAGTCCTCTGCTTTCTCCACTGCAGCTCTCTCGTCAGAATTGTTTTACGTCTTTCATAAGCTTTAGTGTTATGTCTACTTCAACCACCCTCTTTCTAGTATCTTCATCTCCTCTGCCCCATTTTCTTTTCATCACCCCTGTCTTGTAAAGTCTGTCTTGGTTGACATTCATACATCCCCTTTCTCCATGCTGGCATCTGTGTGCATGAAGAATGATTTAGATGATCACAAAATCACACAAGTTCATGTTTAAAGTATCCATTGCTATCCTTGACATAATTAGCTCTTTTTCCTTTCCAAAAGCAGTTATTTCAAACGTTCTCCACTGTCCACAAATTTCTAACTCTCCCATTTCCCCTTAATTCTCAACAGATGATTTCATCTTTCAACTTCTTTATACTTCACAGAGAACATAGGTAATTACTCCTTTAAGTTCCTTCAACCAACTTATAATTTCAACCATTCTACAATTTCATCCCTCTTTGGCCTCTACCTCTTCTTTGGATAACATACTCTCCTGACTTATCTTCAACTTGAGCTACTGATTCTTCTCTATTTTCTCCTTCCAAATCTCCTTTCTATTAATTCCACTATGTCCAGTGTTTTTCACAGGATGAAAGGCAGGAGAAAGGAAAACCTTCAATCATGTGTCCTTCTTCAATTTTGCCCTATATTTCCCCCCTCTCTCTCTCAAAGCCAAATTTCATGAAGGGAATTGTCTGCCTTTACTTTCTGATGATTCTAAATTTTACTGCAGTTTTGCCTACCCTCACACCACACAGTGAAACTCCTTTTGTCGAGGTCACAGTGACCTCTTTGTTGCTAAATCAAATCCAGCACTTTAGAATATACAATTTATTTTCACCTTCCTGCTTTTCTTTGAGTATTATTTCACAGTATTATCTACATTTTCAGAGTAAGAAACATATTCTTAAAGCTAATTTGGTTAACCTTATAGACATAACTATAGCTGGCAAAAGTTGATCTTGAATCAAGGGTTTCTGACTTGGGATACTATATTTTGCTACAATAAAACAAGGCGAACCAATTTTATTCTTGTATTCATTATTCCATGGATAATTACATTTATTTTTTGCTTATTATCATATAGTTCCATGGCCTACATTGATAGCAGATTCCACAGTATCTGAAGTTATTAATAATTTAGATGACCCAGAAATTTCTGGGAAAAAGGGAAGCTAATGAGAACAGTTTTGCCTCATGAATTTCTGAGCAAACATAAAGACACTGAACATGTTAAAGACATTCCTCCTAAGTAATGTAAATTGACCTAAGCAAAAATCTAAAAAAATAAAATAAAACAGTGAAGGAGTAAAATCTTAGCCATTATGAGGAACTAGACTGGGCTAAAAAAACAAATATTGAATGATAGATCTCTGATCTGGTTTGAAAAAAAATCCAATCTTTCCTCTTTTTCTTTATAAATTTCTTTTCATTGAGAAACTTATATTTTGGTGATAAGAAAATTATGCAGAAGAATAGTTATAATCCACAAGAGTTTTCAGTTCATTGCTATAGTATTGGTATGTGTAAAGCGCTCTGAAAGCAGAAAATAAGCTCTCCAGAGCAGGCTTTTCAGAAGAAATAGCACTTGAGCTAAGACTTAATGGATTACAGATGTTTTTCAGGTGGTTAAGAAAGGAAAGACATTTAAGCAGAGGGACCAGCATGTGCAAGATGCAGAAATATAGATATCCTGATGTATTTAGAGAACTACAACCCATTGTTCCAAGGAAGTATTAGTTAAGGCTTTAAAAATATAATTGCCAGGGTGACAATTCAAAATAATTTGGAGGAATAAAACCCACAGAGTGGACTTATTCTTCACACAGTGGAAAATCTCCAGAGTGGCTGGTTTCAAGCACAGATGGATGGAAAGATTTAAAAGATGCCATCAATTCTGTTTTGTGTTCCTTTCTTGTCTTTCTCTCCCTTTACTTCCTCTCCTCCCTCTCCCTCTTTTCTCTTTTTCCTTCTGTGTTAGACTGATCCTCACACAGGCTCTTACTTACCACAGAGAAATAAAAATAGCTACCAGCAGTGCTAAGCTAATAAGCTCATTCTTGTATTCCTGAGTCACAAAGTATGTATTCATTTTATGACTATTGTCCTGTGCATAAGTGCAAATTTCTTGATAATGTGTCCCCTACAGCCCTATCCCATTTTATTTTCTATTGTTTACCTATATTTCAATTATACACATACCAGGTTAAGAAACTTCTAGATGAATGGGGAGCATTTGTCAGGAGTATAATAAATTCTTATGTGGGAAAAATAAGATAACTCTAGTAATTTTAGAGATAATACAGGGATTGCTGTCATTTGTGACAATTCAGACAATTATTGTCTTTACTATGTTTTTTTTAAAAGATTTTATTTATGTATTAGAGAGAGAGAGAAGGGCAGAGACATAGGCAGAGAGAGAAACAGGCTCCATGCTGGGAACCCAACGTGGGATTAGATCCCGGGTCTCTAGGATCACGCCCTGAGCTGAAGGCGGCACTAAACCGCTGAGCCACCAGGGCTGCCCCTCTTTACTATGTTTATGTCATAATTTAACCAATTATGTACCAATGTAAACAGAGTTTTTTCATTACTATTAAACTCTGCAAAAAGTTTGCTTGTACACACAAGTTTGAAGCTATTCCCTTTGGTTATCTTTTTAGAAGTGGAAATGCAAAGGGAAAAAAATGCACAATTTCAAATGTACATATATTGGCCAATAGCCTTCCAGAAAATAATTCCCGGTTTTTAGTTGCATTAGCAATCTACTTGTTTGAATTTTCTAGCAGCACACACTCCTTGAAATTCTGTAGCTTTCTAATTGTCAATATGATCATACAATTCTATTAGCAGAGAATTTCTTTGTGTGTATTTCCACTAAGCAGGATCTGTCTGTAGTTATTTTATGTGTCCATTTATGGTGTGGTTAGTAAAGGGTGAAAGAGATGGTTGTTTTCACACTTTTACTATCTGGTGACTTAATTTTTAATCATAATATGTTAGTGTGTCGACCTCATGTAGTATGACAGGTGTGAGAAGGAATTGACAAATCCAACATTTTTACAAAAACAATAGGTTAGCAGCGCAGATTAGAAAGAAAGGAGCCAAATGAAGATGGCATATATTACTGGCATCCTGTCTTACATAGAAGGGCCAGGAAAACAAATGAGAGAACCATTTGGATGTAATTAGGAAGCAGGAGGCAGGAAAAAGAAAGAAAAGTCTGTAAACGAAGGAGCAGATGATGCCTCGATAGCCAAACTCCCCAAATCTTTCAACTTGCCTTGCCTGCTTGTTCTGCTGAAACAATGTATGTGGACTCTCACTGAAATGTACTCAGCCTTGAGATTATTAATAATTTTGAAACTGAAACCAGCTGCATACAAAATACTGTAGACCAAATGCTTCAATTGATTCTCCTGGCTTTATTGATCCCCTATTAAGACATTTATCTCATTAAATTGCAGTTTTATTTTCAGTGTCCTTAACTAAACTCTGAGCTCCAAAGAACAGTTCCGATAGCACGTTTGAAAAGTATCTCTGTATGTGCCGCATACTGGATGCTTAATGAGAATTTTTAATAAACTAACTTATGAATCCATTTTCACATGTCTTCACGCGGTTCCCTCCCACCTCCCATTCAAAGCAACTGAAACCCAGAATAATACCTACCACCTTTTTAAAATCATTTGTCCATTTAACAAAATACTTATTCTTAGGTCCTGAGGATATACTAATTGGCCTTGGAAATTTCTATGCCCTTGATGTGTCATACTTTAAATAAAGTGGGGCAGGCAAATGAGAAGTAAAAAGGAACTAGTATTTGAACGATTGACCGCTATGTACAAGACATAGTGTTCTGCACCTTTGTGCATTATCTGCAATCCTCAGAACAGCTCCAGGGTCATCCTCCTGTGTGCATGGGGGGAAAATAGGGCTCATGGCTACTTATGAAATGTCTCTAAGGTTTTAATACTGGTGGTAAGAAGATCCAGGATGTAAATGCCTATTTTCTTTGCCCTGTTAAATGTTGCTAGTCCTTATTTACTTTATGGAGCTAGACAGTATTTTTCTATTTATTTCCAGTCAGATACAATGAGAGGGTAGTGAGATCATCATCAGCACCTCTTTCGTTCCTAACAATGAAAATTGATACTAATTCCATTTTTTTGTCTCCTTCAGGTTTTCATGCCTAAAATACATTTTCTATATTTTTCTCCAATTCTTCTTCCTTGTTATACGCTTCTCATACTAGTAGTTGAAATGGGGTTTCCAGATCCTGGAAAAGATAACCTGTTGAATAACTATATCTTTTGCACCAGTAGCCATACATGATACTTCTGTTACCTACTTCATCACTTTTGCATGAGCCAGAACGTTAGGTCTTATGATGATGGTGCAGATCGCACCTGTTCTCATCACAGAGTCTCCTTAGAGTAGCACTCCCAGGCTTAGCTCCAAGCCTCTGCTAAATTGCCTTTTAAAGTCAAGATACAATAGTTTTCTTCTCAAGTACATAATTATTCTGATTTATGTATGAGGACTACCTGCCATTCTTGCTTTCACTCATTCCACATTATTTAGGTTCTAAAGCTACAGCTTTTTGTTTTTTTAGACAAAGTTTCTGTGTATATCAGGCTTAAATTCTAGTAACTGTCCTAGACCAGAATTCCTAGAAGGTAAGAAGAGACATACTTGTTACCATTCTAGCTACTTTGCCTCCTTTTGATGATGATGATAACAACATTCTGATGAAAAAAAAAAAAAAAGACCTGATTCATGCTAATTTAGGAGTTCAGTCTTTAGGGAATGTTGGAAATTGTGTCCTTTTTTATAGCAGGTTTGGAGAGGATGCCAGTGATGAAATAAATCCCAAATTGTCTGGATATTAGAGTATCAAGAAAAAATGGCACTTTAAAGGAATAATGAGAGTCAAATCTGGTGATTCTCAGAATTTGTTTCCCATACAAATCATCTGGGGAGTTTTTAAGAAAGTCTTGATTTCCATCCTACACCCCATACCCATTAAATTAGAAAGTGGGTAGGTAGGACCTAGAAATCAGGCTGCTGTTGGTTTTTTGGTTTTTGGTTTTAACTGCCTGGGTTATTTCAGCACGCAGACAAGCTTGAGAGCCAATAATCCAAATGCGTTTTTATCAACCTTTAATGTACATGTACATCAACTGGGGATCTTATTAAATACAGATTCTGGTTTAATATATCTGGGGTGGGCCCTGGGTTCAGCATGTCCCAAGAGCAACTGGATGTTGCTACTGCTGCTCTGCATGGTGCAAATCTAATAGCAAGGGTCCAAACAACAATTCTCACCCTGTCAGGACTGGAAGAGCTCTGTAGGTAGCCACTAGCCCTTTTCTGGGCAGTGGTTACTTCAAACCCTATTCACGACAGTGGAGGCATGTCAATGTTCCATGACGAGGACCACTTAAAAAGTTTTCAGGGAAGAGACTGCAATGTCTAGGTTTTCTGAAAAGTTTGAAAACCTCTCCTTCTTGATCCAAGCCTGAGCAAGAACTGTGGTGACCTACATCTGTAGGTGCTGATCCCCTTCAAGGTCTTCGGGAAATACCATTATCAGGACTTGGCTTCTATTTACCCAAAGGCCAAACCTCTAGGAGAGAAGAAAAGGCCAGGCTTTTCATCAACATGTGAAACTCCAGTTCTGTAGCTTTTGTCCATTCTAAATGTGTTTCATAAGTGAATAACTTAACTATGAATTGTCATACAACATAGTGGGTGATTAGACAGATGGTAGGAAAGACCTGGTCCTTTTGTGAAGGTACAGCTTAGAATTGGGCAACGTTTAGAAATGAGCTATTTAACCCCGTGAGTGATCACCCCAGTTTCTTACAAAAATATGTTCTAATTGATCACCTAAGGTCCCTTGCTTCTCTACCTCCCTCCAGTTCTTTTCTCTTAGCTACGTGAAAATTCTATTCTTGGAATATGTTTTTATTTTAAGATTTTTAATGTTTGATTTTTAAATGTACTTGAACCAGTATCCCCAATTTTTTTCTTAGATTAGAATTTAGAACAAAAACCCTACAATCATCAAAAATGGCTGACATACAAAAAGAAAGGGAAATGTATACGTTGAAGAAAGAGACCTTTTTTGCCAAACGAGGAATAAAATGACTTTGCATTTTAACCTTTCAGTCACAGGAGTCCTGATACGAATCCAAAATATTTGACTGCACTTGCAAAATGATATTCTTCCAATACAAAACATATTCTGTAATGTAGTCCTATTGGACTGTTATGTATTGGTTATGCCAATAATAAATGCCCAATAAAAGTCAGTGCACACTAAATCAATGATTCTAATGAACTTCATTTTCTACTGTGAATTTATTGTATAGAGTTAAGCAGCTTTTGAATAGGAAGTGGACTTAGTAGAAAAGTAGAGTAAGAATGTGTTAAAGAGAAAAAAAAAATGACTCCCAAAATGCTTGTTTTCAAATAATTAAAGATTACAAGTCACTTCAAATGATCCATTGATTAGAGAGACTCATCCATCAGAAAGGCTCTTTTGTCTGCAGTAACAAAAGAAAGATACATTTTAACATGCATCTTTTTTTTTATATCAGAGCAACCTTTTACATATGCAATCATAACACATCCACCCACAGTAGATTTCTATTACAAATATCAGCCATTCAGTTCATCTCATCCTAAACTGGGTCTGAGATGAATTCAACAATTCAGCACTGTTCATGCCAGCTCTAATCAACCAAGAAAATCCTTTATGGAAATAAAAATACTTCTGGTTTTCTGTTTATTTCTGTGACCTAGTGAAAGTAAAATCAACATAGACTTTAACTAGCAGGGTTCTGTTGACTAGAACACAGTAGGTTCACAGTACATAATTTTATTTTCCAAAGTATTCATATTGATTATTCTAAGATTTGTTTTTTTCTTTCCTTAGCAAAAGGATAATTAGGTATGTACTTAACACTCTTATAAAGGAAAATTCAAACATCTATTGTAAAAGTTGCCCAAAATACAAGCAGATTTCGTTACAACGAGTCAACTAAACTCAGCCTTTAATGGATGTGTAATGTATTTTTCAGGAGACTATAGTAGTTTCTATTACTGCTTTAACAAATTACCACAAAATTAACAGCTCAGAGTAACATCCATTTATTAACTGCCATTCCTCTCTCATCAGAAGTCGTGAGTACAGAGTGGTTTAATCAGTCCTTTACTTGGTACTTTGCAATGCAGAAATCAAGGTGTTAGTGGGGTTGTACTTTCTGGAAGTTCTGTGGATGAATCCACTTCCAAGCTCATTCAGGTTGTTTGTGAATTCAGTTTCATATGGTTATAGGACTGAAGTCCCTTTTTCTTGTTAACTGTGACTTAGGAGTCTTTATATTTCCTTAAGTCAGGAAATCTCCCTATTTTAAGGTCTGTAATGTCAATTACATTTTCAAGTTCCCTTTTGCCATATTACATAATGTATTCATAGATTCCACACACTCAGGCATGGATATCTTTGGGGCACCATAATCCTTACACATAGGCTAATATAGGTATTCTGAGAATATTGTGCTTCCCTTATGGAACACCAGTAGGATGGTTGATTATGATCAAGGAAGCTCAAAGATGGAATAAAACATTGATGTCTGAAGATTCCTCCTGGTTCAGGGAGACAAATATTTTCTAAGTCTTTGTGTATATTTACCTGTCTTTTCCAATATGTACTTTTACCACTAAGGTCTTTTAGAAATAATCTCCACCTGGGCTAATTGACAATTACCACCAAACGGTTTGATTGAGAATGTTGGTATATCATGGCACTTCAAACTGTGTGTCCCGAGTCAAGCATAAAGCACAAAAATGAAATTAATTTGATCCATTTCAGTTGTATTAAATCTCTTATTTCAAAGAATCTTATAAGCCAACTTATATTCAGTTATTCTTCACAGAAATCTGTATATTAAATTGCTAAACACATTTGTAAATGAGATGGGGGAAATGGTAGTGGTTTTTGTAGGATAAAGTCTTTTGTGGACTAGATGGAGAAATCAGACATGCAAGATAGTTGGCTTCGCTAAATTTGAATGCTTAGATGATTCAGTGTAAGTGTTTTAAAGATAAGCTAAATACCTGTATTGAAATTCCTCTCGTTGCAGTGAATGTTAACGGCTATTTACAAAAAATTCTGTAAATAAAATGAAGGTTTTTACTGTCAAAAAATGAAAGGATCATAAATTGAAAGCTGTCTCAAAGCAATAGTGCTTTTTAGCACCTGTTTTATGGTTAGCATTGCACACACTCATTTGGATTTTGAGAACATGTGGGATCTTATAATTTAAGACAGAAATGTGAAGGAAACTGCTTTCCCAAGTTAATAAGGCAGTGGGGGTGAGTGATGAGGAGGAGGGTGGATGATGCTTTTCAAAAGGGAAAAAAACTTTTAGGTAAGTAATTTAATTTTTTAGGATTTTAAAATTATTATTCACTTAAATTTTTCTTCCTCTGACCATCCCACTCTCCCTTTAAAGTACAGTGTTTTTTTACCATGAATTTTCTAGAGTTACCTTCTCTGGAGTATTTTTTCTTCATAATAAAATGGAGAATTCAGAATGTATGTGCAGTAATTTTTATACATTAACATTAAAATGTCCTCTCATCATACATTTCACCAGATCTCATAACTTTGAAAAATACTGTTACATAGTATTACTTGAAAGATTTACATAACAATTCCCAAAGTACATTTTACACTCCCATTAAATCAAAACTTCACAATGCCAAGAAAACACCTTAAGAAAGCTTATTAACACAAAACTATGAATTTGAAATGATTTAAAGTATATTTGAAAAATAGAAGTCTGTGCTATTTGTGAAACATAGTATGTGTGTACATGTACAAATGTAGAGTCAATGAATATCATAATTACGTTTTAATTATTCTGGAGTCTAAAATTTATGATCTTTCTGAGAGGAGTGACTGGTTAACAGTGCCTGTTGCATTGATTTCTTTAAGTTTTTAAGTGGAAGTTTCCTTTAGAGTTACAGGGAATTCCAATTTTCAAAATGAGTAAAAGAAATAGATGTTGTAAAAGTCTTTAAATTTGCCCACATTTCTAACCACAGAAAACAATTCCCATTTACTAATTCATATACATTGCAAAGATGATATTCCTCTAATAATTTTGATATTCTCTTTATTAGCTTCTAGATATACCACATATCTCTGGGCAGCACTTTGATCTACTATCATGACCTTTGTCTCTCTGGTAGAGGTACACAGGTAAGAGACACAGGTGAAAGAGTAGATGAGAGACACAATATTAATTTCTATATTTGTGTGGTTCGCATTCGTTTTTCCCAAACTGGAGAGTAATCTTTTTGAGGATGGAAGAAGATTTATCCTTGTGCCAAGCATTAATGTCTTGCTTATAATAAGCACAGGCTAATACGTTTAGTAAATAAATAGTTAATGGTAATACTTTTATCTTTGTTAAAGATTCAGAATATAATACCCAAATCTGTAACAAAAAGGACAATAATCCAAAGTTCCTTTGAGGTTGTGCAGTTTGTGATTTAGTGAGTTCCTAACGTTCAGTCATTCTGAGTTTACCTTCATTTAACTTACTATATATGTAAGCCTGGTCATCTTCATTTTCTTTCTTTCTTTCTTTCTTTCTTTCTTTCTTTCTTTCTTTCTTTCTTTCTCTTTCTTTCTTTTCTTTCTTCTTTCTTTCTTTCCTTTCTTTCTCTTTCTCTCTTTCTCTCTTTCTCTCTCTCTTTCTCTCTTTCTCTTTCTTTCTTTCTTCTTCTTTTTTCTTTTTCTTTATTAGAGAAAGGGGGAGGGACAGAGGGAGAAGGAGAGAAAGAACCACAAGCAGGCTCCATTCCCAGGACAGAGCCCAATGTGGAACTTAATCTCACATCCCTGAGATCATGACCTGAGCCAAAATCAAGAGTCTGATGTGTAATGGACTGAGCCACTGAGTGCCCCAATTCATTTTCAAATCAGTTATATCCCTATAAACACACTCGGACTTACATTTTCTATCATATACAAGTTTTGCATAAGTAAATATTCATTCCCACAATTTAAATCAGGTTTATTCCTTCTGTGTTTCTGTAGGGTTCATGGAATTGACCTTGATTATTCTCCCTTATTCTCTAATCTCTTAAAGTTTTATGTTTTCTTACTATTTCTTTGCAGTTATAATTATCAAATACATAATTGGAGGGGCACCTGGGTGGCTCAGTCGGTTAAGCGTCTGCCTTTGGCTCAGGCCATGATCTTGGGGTCCTGGGATCAGACTCTCTCACCCAGTTCCCTGGTCAGCAGGAAGTCTGCTTCTTCCTTTGCCCCTCCTCCTGCTCTTGCTTTCTCTCTTTCTTTCTCTCTCTCTCTCAAATAAAATCTTTAAAAAACTATAAAATTAAAAATACATAATTTTATCATTTTCTATATTTCTTTCTTTATGAGGAATAGCTTTATCTTTAAAATTGTGTCAATATTTTTTTCTCCCAGTGCATGCAGGGAAGATACATGAATCTCAATAAGTCAAGTGAATAATTAGTTTTGATGGACCTCAATTTTAGATGAGATTTCATCTCAGAGATTTTTTTTTAAATTTTAATTTTAGTATTGTCTTTATAAAACTTTGGTGAACTTTCTGAAGAAGGTAAAATTAAAGTATATGTTGTAAGGGAAATATTTCAAAGTTGGATTTTGTATTTAGAAGGATTTTGAATATTTTTTATATTCATAATTCCTGTTTTGTTCTTCTTATCCCCTAAATTGTCAAACTTTTCCTTGGTATTCTGTATTTTAGTTTCTTCAACTGAAAAATGAGAGAGTTGCACTGCATTATCTCTAAAGTTCTGTGGTCTGACAACTTAATCAAATTCCTGGCCCTCATGAGATTTCCAAAAGAAAAAGGACATATGAATTCATTTTAAGAAAAAAAGGGGAAAAAGTCAAAGGGCTTAATAAATGAATAAATATATTAGATTGCTTAGAGCATATGGGCCTTGAATCTAAAACAGTATCAATTTTATGGATTTTTGTTGTGTAATAAGGACGTTGATTCAATGAATGTGATGGAAGAATGAGTGAAAAAACTGCTAAGACAATTTCATGGCACACTAGCTAATTCCAAAAGCAATAATAATAGCCCCCCTTTTTGTGGAGCCCTTCATTTGTGTGAAATATACTGCATGAATTAATTTATTTGATTTCCAAACTTCACAAGGAGATAGAACAAATTCATAATTTTCATGTAGACAAGTCTTAGGGCAGTTATTTTGGAAAAGAGGACAATTTTTTCTCAAAGCTAGGACTGCATACAATACTGTTTTTACACCTGCTATATGTTTATTTAGCCTGGGTTTGAAACTTCCACCAGTGAGTACTAGATACTAGTAAATTATTCATTTACACAGATAAACTCAGCCTAAGATATGTTCAATGACTTCTTTCATCCCAAAGTGATGTTAAACCTCAAGACCTAGGTATCTCTATTTTTTCTTTAAATAAAGATCTTATGTATTTATTCATGAGAGACACAGAGAAAGAAGCAGAGACATAGGCAGAGGGAGAAGCAGGCTCCCTGTGGGGAGCCCAATGCAGGACTTGATCCCAGGGCCGCAGGATCACAACCTGAGCCAAAAGCAGATGTTCAACCACTGAGCCACTCAGGTGCCCCCAAGACCTATGTATTTCTTGACGATATTTACCCTTTTCACCTGCTCATAGTTCCTTGATCTTGTTCAGAATTGCCTGCAACAGACATATCATGTTTCTTGAAATGCACACAACACTTGAAATTATGTTTGCATCTTATACTTCCATTTGATATTTTATTCTTTTTTCTTAAATATTTAGTATGACTCTTCTGCCTGTGGAGATGTTTAGTGCAACTGCAAGCAAAATATTGCAAATGGATGAAATATTCTTCATGAAGTCAACCTCATGCTGGACTATCTACCACATGGGCACACAATAATGTTTGTTAAATTGAATAGAATGGACAGTCATAAATACGAAATAAACTGGGTAAGTTAGGGCCCTTTATAATTCCATCTGTATCATAAAACCCAACATTAGAAAGGGGGTTATGGCTCCAGTGCTTTCATTGCTCATTTAATGTTTAGTAAATGAGTTCCCTGACTTTTCAAATTTGTAAAATAGGCTTGAAAGCCAAATATGAAAATTGTGAATTTTCTGGTCTCTCACATATAGATTTTTAATTTCTATTGATATCACGTTTATAGCTTTAGTTTATAGCTTTATCAGCTATAAATTATTTACCTGCCATATTCTATACTATATCTTGTTCATATTCCCTGATTTAAGACCCAAACTTTCCCTTGAATTATCACTACTACCTTGTAGTGAGTCTCTATAATCTTCCTCAACAGAAGCTTCATACATGGCCAAAACGGTCAGTTTAAAACACCGATTCCCTAGGATAAAATTGCAACCTCCAAGTAGAATAATGAATCCCTTCATTATTTGCAGTATATGTACAGCTCCAAGCTCCTTACTCATTCTTTTCATCCCTTCAACCAAAAACATTGATTTTTCAATCATGACATGTTCTTTCACCTGTGTGCTTGGACATTATTCTCTCTTCCTTGAATACCTTTCTCTCTCCTCTGCCAACTTCCCCTAGTTAAATTTTCAATTAGACATCACCTCCTTTGAGAGGGCCCAAATTAGAAATTGCCCTCTTTGGGAAGCTTTATCTAATACTTTGTAAGATTGGGTTAGGTCCTGCTCACTTGACACTTGACATCCTGGGAGTAATCATTTATCCCACACAATGTTTTGAGATTGAAGGGTTTTCTATTCTATTGGATTTCCACACTATAAAGTCATTGAGGGTCAAAGACTCTGCCTTGTTCTCAATTAAATTCCTGGTAATTAAGAGTACTAAAATAAATACAAATGGAATGAATAACTGAATTATTTTTTTTAAATTATCCCGGTATTCTTCTTGACATCAGTGGGTTAAGGTTTAAAGTTCATCCAGTTTTGTTCTATGCCAATAAAGGTATACATTCCCATTTTAGGGGTTTATCAGAGAAAAAAATGCTACCACTTTAAAAACAATTCTGTACAATATTTGACATTTAAAAATTATTAAGATTGTATGCATGTATGTCCGTATGAATCTGAAAAGTTTTATGATCTTTCCTTATCAGATGCGGAAACAACTAGAAAATACATTATAGTGGTTTTTTTTTCCTCAGGAATTACCAATTAAAATTTTTTTTTCCTGCTTCGAGTCTATTTGCAGGACTGTCATTTCTCTACCTTTTAATAAATATTTATTTACAATTCACACTGTGAAGGCACATGGCTAGGCAGAGATAGTCAGCAAAATGGTATTTTGGAGCAATTGACTAGTTCCTTGCAGTGAGCAGATCTACCTTAGAGGGAAGAAAATGGTCAGATATCTAGGTCTCTGGTCCCTCTGAGCTTAGACTGCCCAATGTTGAGTTGAAAAGCACCATATGTTTAGTATTGTCTTTCCTTACATTTTCCATGGTCTGTAAGAGGCAAGAACCCCACAGAATCTTCACTTCTCCAAGGAGAGATTGAGACCTGAGTCTCCACTGACTCAGGAGAGCATTGCATAGTTCCTCCTTTTACAGTTGTTAATTGAGACATTTTCTGGGAGTACAAACTGGAATCCTTATGAGATATCTTACTGGAATCAGGTCAACTCCATACCATCCTTAATATAGCCTCGGTATGTCTTTCATAGCAGGATTATGCCCGTTGTTTTCATAAAACACATCCGGAACACAAAGGATTTGGATTTTTATTTTCATTAAAAGAAAATAAAATTGTTTTAAAAGAAGGACCATTTCCCCCCCTTTAAACCACCATTGATAGAAGCAGAACTGCAGAGAAAACTTTTTTTTTTTTTTTAATAGGGTCAGGGAATCTACTCTGAAGACTCAAGTAATGTAAATTGTTTTTTCCCCTATAGCTGAAATTGCTATGTTGCTTTTAAATTTCCCAATCCAAATTAATGAACAATTTTCTCTGTAGTATAAGAATGGCTTTGGCAGTGCAGATCAGAGCAATCTCTTCTTCATTAAATTGGGCAAAGAGGATTCACTGGTTCTCAAACTGTTAAATGGATATTAGGGCTTTTAATGAATGGAACATTTATTTTTGTGCCAGCTCAACTAACAACATTGACATGATTAGCATACATTTTGGCAACTGTTCTAGCACAAGGTGTTAGTAAAAAGGGGCTTTTATCGTTGAGCTTAATTTACTTTAACTTTCCTTGTTATAAATGCTTTTAATGTGAATGAGATGTTTTTGTAAAGGAAATCCTGGCACAAGAAGTTATTCAGAGATATGTCTTTTTATTAACGTTACAGGCATTTCTCATGCTAGAGACGAAGGCTCTACCCCGAGACACGTGAACTTTCTTCAAATTTAGAAATAAATAGAATATTTTGTTACTTTTACTCATGGTGAAATCACTGCCCTTAAAAGGATTTTTTTACCTTAATGGTGCTACTTATTTAATATGTAGTTCCTTCCTTTAAAAAAGAGAAATAAGATACAAAGATGACTGGTAGAGGATGGTTTCCTCCACTGCCATACATCAATTATGAATGAAAAGTTTTGGGGGTTAAATGATCTTAGTTTCTTAGCTCAGGTGCCTCTTATACAAAAGGAATTTCCAATAAAAATATAATTCCTTTTTGTAATAAACAGTACAGCTTCCTATGTTTGTTTTATTTATTCAAATTGTCAAACCGAAGAAAACAAGAGAAATGAGTTAATAATACGAATTCAAAAGGTCTTGGGTGTTTGCATTCAATTTTTTTTGCAATGTATTTTAAAAATGTATTGAAAGCCATTGTAACACAGCTAACAAAGGATTGGTTATAAGTATGTAGTAAAGCGAATGTCTATAGTTGATACTAGACCAAAAATTAATATGCGTGTGGACATGCATGGGTATAAATTTTCATATGAACTCCTGTCCAACATATAGGCATACTATTATATATATATATATGTCTATGTCTACACACATATAAAATGATTTACCCAATGTTTAATTGAGTAATGAATTAGTTTAATATAAACTTTAGCAAACAGAATATTTGCACTTTACCCACATTTACCTCTAGAAGCAAACAAATGCTAATAGCAGGCACTTCAGTGAAAGAACAAGCCCATGTCCAAATATAAGATGGTAAAAATGAGAAAGAAATTATGAAAATATATACCTTTAATTTGCAGACATATAAACACGTTTGGTACAGTACAGACACATGATGCCAAAAAGTAGAATGATCCAGTTTAAGCTAAACACATTCCTTGTGTATACAGATATTTTGCTATAGCTCTCATATAAAATAAAATTCCCAGCTCACACAATGAAGTGAAAGAGATCAATCACTAAGGAACCAGCTTGCTTCATTGCAAAGGATTCAGTAAAAGCAAAGTTATCAAAGAAATCTGCTGCTGGGCTTACAAATAAACTCTTGGACCTAATCCAAAGCCAAAGAAAGGAAGCCAGAAATGGTAGCCAACAAACCTAAACAACAACAAAAAGAGAAGTATAACTTTTCTATAAAGGGCTCAACTAAAACAACCGGTGATGTACACACTAGCTTCTAGAATAATTCTGCTTTAACATGATTTTTATTTTCTCCTGTGATAAATGAGTTCAAGCACATGAAAATCTAAAATATAACCCAAGTAGAAAGTACTACTGACAAGTTGTCAAAGCACCAAAATGTCGTGAACACCTAGGAAGCAACTAAGGATTGAAACATTTCTTTGCTCCTGGCTGTTTTCCTTGGACACAATTTCCAGTTACAATGTCTGTAAAGGAGAATATACACATTTCCCCTGTAATAATATCAAGTGCAGTAGTACAGGGAACAGAAAGCAATTTGAGTACACAGAAAGTGAAAGACTCTTCAGCAGGTCAAATCTTTAACACATGGCAATGCCTTCACCCTTGCTAAAAAGAAACTGCGCTTCTTGGTAATGCTTTCTCTTTCAAACTATACATGATGTACTGGTGAGGTAATAAACATTCTGCTTACGGACGCATTTCCTTTCTTGCAATATCATACATTGAAGTGCAGTGAAATTCAATTTATTTCAATTTCATATTTCTTAAATGTTAAAAACAATATATTTAAAATATACTCTTTCATTAATTTCATGTACAACAACTGTCCTGTACAATACCTCAAAACAGTTCCCTGCAAAGGAGCAGCTGATGCCCTCTTGTGGTTAAAGGACTTTTTCGACAAAAAAAAAAAAAAAAAAAAAAAAAAAAGCAATGTACCATTTCTTACCTTATTCCCAGGTTCTATCAATCTGCTTGGTGAATGAAAGCTGCAAATCATGTCCAAGCTTTTTTTTTTTAAATATATATATATATATATTTATAACAGTTCTATAGCTGTTAGTACTAATTTTCATTAAAAAATGCTGTACACATTTTATAACCTCTGATTTCGAATTTAAAAACCTGTAAACAGCTTATTTACAATATAGTACAAGTTATAAATTAGTTGTTCTTCATTGGAACTGTCATCTACACACGCTTGTTTAGGTGATGAAGACTACCCAAAGCCAGTTAAAACAGCTCTGTGTTATTCCACAAGAAAATATCAAATATTAGAAATAGCCATTGGTTTCCTCTCTCTCATATGCAAGTCAATTTTTCCTTTGAGTGGAATTTGTACTTCCAAATTTTCGTCTTCCCTGTGGTGCTTTTTCCCCCTCCTTAAACAGATGTATATGCCCATCCCTGTTACGAGTGTGATAGAACCCAAGCTTATTACAGACAGAGCTACGAGGGTGGGCACACAGGACCCAGACTCGATTTTCCTATGGGTTGGTTCTATTGAGATCTGTGGTTCTTTCTCCTCTATGTTAATTTCTGGTTCCTTTCTTAAAAGACTCTCGATGTAGCTCTCATTACTGACAGTGTCATTGACAAACAGGTTCACCATGACTGTGGAATGGAGAGGTTCGGGATACCCATGATCGCTCACTTTCACTAGTAAACGATGGAGTCCATAGTCTGTCTGCAGCAGCGCTTCTTCCAAAGTAATGTTGCCGGTTTTAGGGTCAATCCTAAAGGACTCAGGCCGAGGACCTCTTCTTCCAATGATGCTGTAAGCTATGACAGCATTCATGCCTGTGTCTTTGTCAACAGCATAGACCTCTGTAACTGGGGAGCCGGGAAGTGTAGAAGGCAGTACCAACAGGTAGGACATGTTAGACTGAGGAAATAAAACAAGAGGAGGGTTGTCATTGATATCAAGAAGCAGAATTGTGATTTTTGCAGTCGAAGAGAGGGCAGGCTCACCCCCGTCAACAGCTTCGACCCACAAAGTATAGGAGCTTTGCTGCTCTCTGTCCAAAGAGACTTTGGCTCTCAGCATGCCCTTTCCTGTGTCTATGACAAAAATATCACTCTGGTTCACCACCGAGAGGGCAACCCATCCGTTTCGTCCGGCATCGGCATCTGTTACACTAATTACCCCAATCTCACCATACCCTGGAAAGTTTTCTGGCACGAAAAAGCTGAAGTCCTTGTTGATAAACCGAGGGCTGTTGTCATTTTTATCCAACACTGTGAGAGCCACAGTGGCTACTGATTCCCTGGGTGGCTTTCCAGAGTCAACAGCTCTGACTGTGTACCTGTACTTTTCTTTCTCTTCTCGGTCCAGCTGAGTGGAAACTGTCAGAATTCCTGTGACACTGTCTAAGGAAAAATATGATGGGGCATCAGGTCCCAGGAAATATGAAACTTGGCCTCTCTCTCCACTGTCAGCATCTGTCGCATACAGCTTAGTCAAAAAGGCATTGGGTGCATTATTTTCTTCAATAGTTAGTTCCAGCAAGGGTTGAAGGAAAACAGGAGCATTGTCATTGTCATCTAAAAGTTGCACTTTAATAATTTTTTTGACATGAAATCCCTCAGAGTTCCAGGCCACCACAGCTATTTCATAGAACTGCTGTAGCTCATAGTCCATTAGTTTTGTGGTTTCCAGCAAATACTCATTATTGTATGGTTTGTAGGGTGATAACCTAAATGGTCCTTCACCGTCCAGGTAGCAGTTCACCTTGTATTTACCTTCTGGATCTCTTATGGTGAAGAACGCAATTGGAGTGTTAATGGGTTCTAGTTCTTTCAGGTAAACAATACCATCTACCTCATTTGCTATATAACGAGGAACAATTTCAGGTGGTCTGAAAATAACTTTGATAATGGTCACCAGGGCTGTGGTCACAGCAGGGATGCAGCCCGGTCCATTAGCAAGGATGGTGAGCTTGTGAGTTTGCAGAACACTTCCCCCAATCTTACTGAAAAGTTTAATGACTCCGGTGGTTTCATCCAGATGGAATAAATCCTTGGACGCTTGTGGAACTTTCTGGCTGTAAGAGTAGGTGATCTGAGCATTGGTTCCCAAGTCTCTATCCACAGCCTGGACAGCTGCGACCGGTGTGCCCACTGTAGCATTCCCAAACACAGTGACATTGATTTGTGAGTCAGCGAAGAGAGGGCAATTGTCATTAATGTCAGTTATGCCAATGGTGAGGGTGGCGCTGCCCAACAGTGGTGGAGACCCACCATCCTCTGCTATGATGATGCTGACGTACTGGTCCTGGGTCTCCCTGTCCAATACTCCCATGACAATGAGGTAGGGAGTGCGCTCCCCATTCTCGTTCTCCTCCACATCCAGGGTGAACATGCGATGGTAGTCCAGTAAGCGGTAGGTCTGCACCCCATTAGTGCCTATATCTGGGTCCATGGCAGGATGCTCTATGGCGAGCCGGGTGTTTACAGGTGCATTTTCCGGGACCCAGACAGAGATCTGGGAAACGGGGAACTGCGGGGCGTTGTCATTGACGTCCCGGATGGCGATCTTCACCTTGACAAACCTAAAGTATTCCTGAGGCAGGACCAGTACATCCAAAAGCAAAAGACAAGAGTCCGAGGAAGGGGAGGAGGAGATGGAAATGCTGCCGCCCCAGGCAGCTCCCCCACCTCCTTCAAGACACAGGGCCTCCCGGTCGATCTCCTGGGCAGAAGTGTGCAGCTCCCCGGAGCGGTTGTCTAGGGTCACGTACTGGCCGCTCAGTCCCCGGGAGGCCAGGCTGAAGGAGAGAGGGGGGTTGCGCTCGGCGACCGCGCGCTCGGGCAGCTGCGACAGCTGGTCCTGCCTCCCGGGCGCGCGGGGCACCAGCCGCAGGTCCTCGGCCAGGCTGCCGATGAGCACCCCCGCCGGCAGGCCCTCGTTCAGGCTGTACAGAAGCTCCGTGGCCCGGCTGTAACTCGCGAGGCAGCTGAAGGGTCCCACGAAGAGGAAGAGCAGGAACAGATGCTGCAAGGGAGGGGGTGGGGGGAGAAGGCTCGTTACAGACGCGCGGGGACACGGGGGCTGGGGTCCGAAACCCGCGCGGCTGGGTCGTCGTATTTGCCCCCATCCCCGTTACCAAGGGCAACGCCTGCAGTCGGAGAGGGACGAGGAGGAGGAAACTTGCTGCAAGGCAGAAGTGTAAGGGGCAACACTGTCGCCCAAACTTACATTTTCTGTTCCCTTTCCAGCCTCCCCTCTCCCCCCACCCCGCTCCATCAGCCCCCCCTCCCGAGCCAGAGAGCATCCCTGGAGACACACGCCAAGGCTGGAGGGCCCCCAGCTCCGGGACTGCGCCACGCCGCGGGGAAGCCGCCCGGGAGGCCACGGAGAGGGGGGAGGCTGCTGGGGAGCCCGGGTCGGCAATTCATCAACTGATTTCCCACCGACGAGGTCTCCGGAACGCGACATGGGTCGCACCCCCGAATACGAGACCTCCCGCAGCAGCAGCAGCAGCAGCAGCAAACAACAACATCGGTAATAGTAATAATAATATGGAGAACGTAGAGGTGCTTTCCCTTCTAAACCAGCCCACCCCCCACCCCCCCAATTAAATAAACACTTCAGGTCAGAGAAGTGATTTTCATTTTGGCTCTCCTCTAGTGTCAAATCGGAAGGATCTGGATCTCCACCTCTTATCAAGCCCTCACTAACCACCCCCCCACCCGGCCCCCGAGGGACCAGAAGTAGACGCTGAAGATGCTCAACGCAAAAACAATTTGTCCATCACAGCGGCCAGTCCGGGCAGGTGCCGACAGCAAGAAAGAATCCCCGCGCCCCGGCATCTCCAGGGGATCGAGCCCCCCCCTCCCCCCCACCATCCCCAACCTCATCTGCCTACATTTCAATTTCGGAAACTTACTCTCCCGACCCAAGGGCTTTGCCAATCTCGTGCTAAGATAAAGAAAGACACCTCACCCCCCAAAACTCCTTTTTCCCTCCCTTCCAGCCTTCGCGTGAAGTTTGGATTCCGGGGAGAGGTTTTTTTTTTTTGTTTTTTTGTTTTTTTGGGTTTTTTTTTTTTTTTTTTTTGCAAAAGCTGCCTCGCGCGCGGCACCGCCGCAACCGGGCGGGGGGCTGCAGGGCTCCCGGACCCCAACCCTTACCGGCAGGTGGCTGCGGCTGCTGCTGCTGCTGCTCCTGGGACGGCTTAGACGCCCCATATCCAGGCGCGGGTGCCGGGTCGCCGGGCGCCAGCTCAGAGCCGGGGCCCGCGAGCAGCGCGCGTTCCCTCGGCCGCGCATTCCCAGGGCGGCTGCGGTCGGCGCGCTCCTGACCGGAGGGCGGCACAAGACACTCCCTCTCTGTTCATGCAAATCGCTCGGGGAACTTCAGCCAATAGTCACCGGCTCGTCAATTAAGGACGGGGGCTAACGGGCGTTGGGGGGGCGGGGGGGGGGCGGGGGGTGCGGAAAGGGCGCGGGGCCGGAGGGCGCCGGCTTGGGCCGGACGCCGCGGGAGGCGCCACCCGGCCCGGGCCCCGCGGCGCGCGCGCCCACCGGCCTCGCCGGTCCCAGCCCGAGTCCACAGGTTGCGGGCGCGGGAGGGAGGGTTAGCATCGATAAAGAAGCCTGCACGTAGATCGGCTGGAGAGAGGGAGGAGAGAGGAGGAGAGAGGGGGGACGTGGGCGCCACCGAGCAGCCGCAGGCGCGATCCCCAAAACGCTTCGCTTCGCCACCAGCTCTTCGGAGACACTTGCAACCGAGCGGGGTTTGCACAGGGAAGGGGCGGGGCGGGGGCGGGGGAATGCGCGCTCCTCTGCGGAGGGAAGGGACTTAAAACTCTCTTTGAAGGTGATTTGAGCCCAAAAGGCAGCTGGAGCGCCGCGGCGGGCGTCGGTGAGGGCCTCGACGTGCTCCCGTCCCGCGCCCTCGCTGGCGGCGGCGGCAGAGCGCGCGGGGGGTTCTGGGTGTCTCGGCCTCGTGGTCTGCACCTGAGAGGCGGGTCGTGGCTTCCGGCCCCGGCGGCCGCGGCGGCGGCGTGGAAGCAACTGTGTGGAGACCGACCCGAGGAGTTCTGCCGGCCCCGCAGGTTGCACCGACTTCTCTGAGGGGGGGCCTGAAGCCTTAGGTAGGAAAGAAAAAATTGTTACTTTTCAAATTATCCCCCCCTTTTTTTTTCTTCCTGGGAAAAGTGGCCCTTTGGAAAGGAACCCTGAAGGGGTGTGGTGCAAAAAAAAAAAAATGCCGAGATTATTTCCTCAGACTGTCAGTCACGCTACATTGCCACCAGAGCTGTTTCCTCATTTATAAAATCAGGGCTGGGGAGAGACTCCAATACATTAAGTCTGTGGAACACTTTTTGATCTGTGGGGTGCCATATAAATAATGGAAAAGGCCACTGACCTTTTCCCTGAGTAGACATTTCTCTTCATGCCTGGGCTTCCACATAGCCTCTGCACTGCCCTGAACATAAAAAAAAAAAAAAAAAAAAATTCCTCCCCACTGAATATTTAGTGGCTGGGCCCAGAATAGAAAAATCTTCCTCTTGGGTCAGAGAAGGATCTGACATCCTGTGCTTTCCATAGGAACCACTTTAATTTTCCTAGTCTACCGTATACTAACTAGAATATGAATTGGGGCGGGGTGGGGAACCAATTGTTTAGCTCCTTCCTATTATCTCTTCATCTCAGTTAATTCTAGAGACACAGAGTCCTGCAATGGACAACACCCTACATCAGAACATTCGGTCTGTGTAACTGTTTCTTATTGCACGAATGGGACCGTTCGCGGAGTCCACAAGCAAAATTCCCTATTATACGTATCTAGCTTATGACATGGATCTGATTTATAAAATTAACTCCTTTAAGCTCTTTTACAGTGAAATTGGAGGGCTGCGAAGAGGTGAACACACACAGCAACATGTACACGTGGGTGTGAAGCCATTCTACAGCTGATAAAGCACAGTCCGGAAAGTGATCAAGCACACGTACATCTCTTCTTCTTCAGCCGCTGACTCTGCCCTACAGCTGAACTTTTACCATAATTGGTAAATGTTTACCGAGGGATCTGTAGTTGAAACATATCTGACTCCAAAAATCAGTATCAAGCTCCTTCTAAAATGTGTTTAATTTGTGTCTTCACACAATACCCACAGCTTCTGGAAGTTTGGGGCACATGGCCAGAGGCAGGCAGTAAGTCAGCAGTCAGAATACATGCAAGCGGGGCCCACTGTCTGAATTTTTTTGTATATAAAGATTTTATTTATTTATTCTTGAGAGACACAGAGAGGGAGGCAGAGACACAGGCAGAGGGAGAAGCAGGCTCCATGCTGGGAGCCTTGATCCCAGGACCCCGGGATCATGCCCTGAGCCAAAGGCAGATGCTCAACCGCTGAGCCACCCAGGTGCCCCCCACTGTCTGAATTAAATTTACATCTCTACAAACAGCAACAGTGCTACACTGTATATCCCCCTTACAGTTCATGTCCTCTCCAGTAAGTTAAAATCACTCACCTTTTATTTTGGTGAAGATATAAAATCTCTCTTCCTAATTTGTCCTTTGCTTACAATGACACTACACAGGAGCTGTAGTTTACGAAGACGATCCAATTGAAGTGACATCACCTCTTTGTAATTATTTTGAGGACAACCTTTAATTCTCCCTGGACTCTTGCGCTCTTTCTTTCTCTAATTTGCAGTGGATACTTTGGGCACAGATGTACCATTTTCAAGTGTCCCCATCCCACATCCCAGCAGAGTTTTGGTCTTTTGACCATACCCAGCTGGTTTCTGTGAAAAGGTAAGTGTTCCTCTTCCGCTTCATGAAGTAGGCAAGAAACTAAATCTATGTATTCTGTAATACATAGAATTTAGTAATAATATAATATTCCTAGAGTGTTTCTAAAAAGCATGGTCATATGAAATATAATGTAAGTTGAAACGCAGAAGTTAAACATTCTGGAGATAATGCTTAGAATGACAATAATAACTCCCATCGCTTTGTGATTGCAAAGTCCCTGGATGGAAGTTTGTCATCAAAACTGGAAGACCTTGGGACAATTTGAGGTAAAACCTTCAGGTCACAATTCAAACTGTTAACTGAGGTACTTGTTATTATCTTTCCTTTTTGAAGATCTAAGCAGAGGTTTCATGCAGGGTTACACTGTAATTTGGCCTCAGGGAAAAAAAAAAACCCAGACCAAATACCCTTCTTTTTTCTCCCATACCTTCATCCTGGCTACAGTGAAAACATTCCCAAACTCTTGTTCCTTATGATGCCAGCCCTGTGACCTGCCATCTGGTGTCACATAGTTCTTTCTAAAGATGACCTGGAGAGCTTCTGTTCTATTCCTCCCTTGAAAATAATACTTATGAACTTCTCAGATGTCTCAACTGCACTGGGCTTGCTTCCCAGGTGTTTTATAAAAATTGATCTAGAAGAATAGTTAGATTATATACCTCCCAAGCCTATTTTTCCTATAGAAAAGGAAAACAATTTGATAAGAGTAGATGGTACACTGAGCAGAGTGAGAAAATTTGGATTCTCTGGGTTTTCTGGGTTATTGCTAGGATACTGTGTGACTTTAGGTAAGAAATCACACCTGTTTCAAATTTCCCGTAAATACACCCCTACACTCTACAAGGACTTATATGCATTAAATAGCTTCCCTAATATCTGTCATTAACAGACACTGAATAATGATACACAGGTTAGATAATTATTTTCTGCATGACATCCCTGAAGGTTAATAATAATTCTCATTTACTGCAAGGTTCTCTCCTTGTAGTCTTATCTCTTTATGAAGTGCGAGCATGCTTGTAAGTGTCCATCAGGATATCATCTTCAAACTTTGTACATTTATCAAATATACCCTAAAACTTTAAAAATATTTGAGGTAACTATGTTTTCCAGGTAGCTTTTATATTGAACTATTTAAAGTATTTTAAATATATACACAAATATTTAAACCTATTTTGAACCATAGTTCTATAAATGCTCTAATTAATTCAAGATTGAGAATAGGTATAAATTTATAATATGACCTTAAGATTATTCCATTTCTGCTTGTTAATATATGAAATTAGCAGTCCTTTTAGATGACTTAGATGTATGTATATATGATGTATATTATATATGCATAAATATAAATAGTATAAAATATAAGACATAAAAATTCAGTATAATATAAAATAATTATAAATAGGTAATTAAATATGCATGTGTATACAATATTTTATACATATATTCTTTTACATAATATGTGTGTATGGAATGTATGTTTATACACACACACACATTCCTTTTCTGATCCAACAATCAAGACCGAGAGCTGATCACATTTATAAAACCAATGCAATATTTGAAAAATAATAAAATTGACCATTTATTGAGTGTCACTTATGTTTTAAACATGCTACTGGGTGTTTTACATGTCTATTTGCTTACTGTTCATAACAATTTTACAATGTAGGTATCATTATTTCAATTTTACAGACCTAAGTTACATGCGTATCAATATCTGTGGCCTCCAAAGCTCACATTCTTTCTGTTCTGGTACACCCTTCTCATCTGAATAGACGGATCTAGGGCCGATATACATTTAGATGTATTTCAAGCCAACAAACATTAATCACTCAAATACAGTAGGAAAAACATTGGAGGCATAGATTTGCTATATAATGCCTTTTTGAAGTAAGAACTTCTTTAGTCAGTTACTATGTTTTAAACAGATATATATACAGAAACACAAACTCTTCTGTGTTTGACTAGCTTCACTCTTCTTACAACTTGTAGACTTAGAATACATTTTGTGTGTAGATTTATTGTGTGTACTTGAAAGTCCTGAAAAGTTCTAAGTAATTTTATGGATTGCCCAGCTAACCCTCATTTTATACATTAGTTGAAAGCAAGATAAGTGGTGCATAACTAATTCAAATCTTAAAAATACTCCTATTTCTTGGAATAGTAGATTTTGGCCTCAGGATTGGATCTGATGTTAGAGGATAACTTAGAAAAAGAACAGTTATTTTCTTACCACCCTTGACTTCCAAAAGCCTTGATATTAAACATTGCCATATGTACTAGTCAGTTATTTTATATTATTTTTCCAATTTACAAATATGTGTAAGAAACAATACTGCAGTAGCTCCCCCTTATTTGCAGGGCTTATGTTCCAAGACCTTCAGGGGATGCCTGAAGCCATACATCATACTGAGCGCTGTTTTTCCTATACATATGTACCTTTGATAAAGCTTAATTTATAAGTTAGGTACAATAAAGATTAACAATGATAACAATAAAGTAGAACAATTTTAACAATATACTGTAATAAAAGTTATGTGAATATGGCCTTTCTCTCTCTCTCTCAGAACATCTTACCATTCTGTACTCACCCTAGTTGTGATGACGTGAGATGATAAGACACCTACACAATCAGGTGGAGTGAGGGGTGAACAGAATGGCACGGGGACTGTGACCTAGCATCAGGCTACCATTGACCTTCTGACAACATGTCAGAAGGAAGATCATCTGCTTCTAGACTACAGCTGCCCATGGGTAACTAAAACCCCTGGAAAAATTGATGAAAAAGAGTGGCTGGGGGAGGGGGGGGGCTTTAATTTAGGTAAATTGTTGTTCAAGTATATTAAACTTAAAAAAAAAAAGCCTACTTGCATTTTTCCTACACAGCTCAGAGATTAATTGTGCAGCTAATAGGAAATTAGCATATTGGTTCTTTTGCTAAAAAAAGCTGTATAATTACTTTAGTAAATAAATATACTATTTATACTACTTGTACAAAAGGATGCAAATAAGATAATTTAGTATAATACAAACTTGTCTTCTAAAACATTTAACACTGAACTGTGCAATTTATGTGACTTTTGTAAGCATTAGACTATACTGATACTTTCTTTTTGTTTTAGAAAACTGGGTGTAAATGGATCTTGCATTTCTCCTCTTTCCCCACATATTCCAATAGGAAGGGTAGAGTAGGGTAGAACAGTTAGTAGGGTAGAGCAGTTCTTTTATTTTCAGAACTTAATTAGCCTCACTTTAACAGGGATAAGTATAGCTAGGCAAAGTCATCAGAAAACCCCAGGCCTAATTTTAGCTCACATTTTCAACTTTCTCTCCTTATCCTCAAAATAAATTTTAAAAGTCATTTCCAACTCATTTAAATTTCACATTCTTTCTTCTCACTTCTGGTAGAGGTGATAATGAGCAGTGAAATCATCAAAAGAAAGGTAGTAGGATTGAGGAGGAGACAAAATGAAAGGCGTGGAAAATCCACAAAGTGGATCAGCAGTGGCTGAATAATGAACAGTTCAGTGAATGCAGTTTATCGATGACAGTGTGCCTTACTTCCCGGAGTCAGACCCTGGGAGACTAGAAAGAAGGCAGAGGTATGGGCTGTGAGAGGATAAACTAATCATAAGCCCTATAAATTACCATAGAAATTAGGTCAGGGGCAGAACAAATCCATTGAAGGAGAGAAATCATTTTACGTTTTATTTTAGGGCACTGATCCCATGCCCCGTGTTCTTCAGATACCAGTTCTTCACTTGCAGGCTGAAGTGTTACATTTGGAAAAGCTTCATGAAAATTTGTGCTCAGGTAATGTTTTTACACAGATCGACAGATCTTTAGCCTGGCTTTACAACATCTCTTTTTATCTGATTCTTTGAATCTAAGGTAGGATTGTTAAAACCTGCGTGACGGCTCTGATCCCAGGGTGTGTGGTATATGAAAGCACTGAGCTAGTATTGCAGGGCCAATGAAAGGCTTTTTCAGTGACGTAGAAAGTCAACATTTTCATGGTGCAGAACTATGATCACTAGCTGCTTCTTTCTGGATTATCTTTTTAGGGAGAGGGTAGGGATTGCTGACCTCAATTTCACTTACTGCTAACATCTACCAATTACTGAGCACCTAACTTTTGCCAGGTGCATGGTGAGCATTAGCTCTGATCTTCACAAGGACCCTGCAAGTTAATAATGACCCCATTTTAAAGATAAAGAATCTGAGAATTTCAGAGGGTAAGTAGGTTGCCTGAGGTTACACAGCTGGGAAGTGGCCAAGCTAGGACTGAACAAGAAAAATTTGAGGTAGTTTATTTTAAGGTTGGTGAATCTTTCTCCTATATATTCACTGAAATAAGCACACATATTGAGTATTGAATATGTGCACGTTATAAACAATGCATAGAATGTGATAGCAACAGGATCATTAAAAAATACCAAACTTGTAGGAAAATTGGACAATTATTGACAAAATGTAAATGTCATATTTATGAAATGATGCATAGTTTCTTCTTTATTTTGATTATCAAGAAAAGGAAGTCATTAATGGTCTGAAGTTATATGCCAATAAGACTTTTTTTAAAAAGATTATTTATTTATTTATTTGACAGAGAGAGAAAGTGAGCAGAGGAAGCAGGAGAGGGAGAACCAGACTCCCTGCTGAGCAGGGAGCCCAATGTGGGGCTCAATGTGGAGCTGGATCTCAGGACTATGGGATCATGACCTGAGCCTAAGGCAGGCTCTTAACCAATTCAGCCACCCAGGCGCCCACCAATGAGACATTTATTTGGTGAAAGTAATAATGCTTATTAATAATGAAATAATAAATATTCTAAAGGCTACCTAATTCTTAATTATAGGTAATATTTAAATCCTGTCAAGGTGGTACTAACTTGATTTAAAATACAATATTAGGGATCCCTGGGTGGCGCAGCGGTTTGGCGCCTGCCTTTGGCCCAGGGCGCGATCCTGGAGACCCGGGATCGAATCCCACATCAGGCTCCCGGTGCATGGAGCCTGCTTCTTCCTCTGCCTGTGTCTCTGCCTCTCTCTCTCTCTCTCTCTGTGACTATCATAAATAAATAAAAATTAAAAAAAAATAAAATACAATATTAATAAATATAGTTTTTTCTCTCTTTATGGATAAATAAACTTTTAATGACAAAATTGTTATATTAACTTTATTTTAAATATTTCTACCTGCCTTTAGGGTTTAAAATGAGATAAATGTAGATAAGGTGACTATTACTAGGTTAATATTTGTCATTACCCAGAATTTAGATTTTGTGCAACTTAACACTCATGGACAAAGGGGAAAAGAAAGCTAGAAAGATAAAAAGGATAAAAAGAAAAAAAATTGATTTGTGTGGGAAGCAAACTTTTTATATGATATTTTTCTCTAAATGGAAAGGATTAAAAATGTCTTGAATGTGCCATGAGCATGACATATATTCTCTATAGAAGCAATTTTTTTTTTTTACTTTACATGTGGAAATATATGATGTACTTTCTTGAAACAAAAAGAATATTTCCACCTCCATATTTCAATACATTAAAAAAACACCCAAATCTATTAGAGTCCTGTCAGAGCTTGTTAAACGATTAAGTAATGATCATAAAGGCATTTGACACACAACCTATACTCGTCATAAAGTTGAAAAAAACATAAGATAGACTTGTTAGCTGTGCGCATGAATATTTTAGCATTTTTGTGTTATTTCTGGATCAAGATTAAGTCCAGGTGCCATTTCCACATAACTGTATATATGAAAGCGAGGTTCTTCTAGGCTAGACATGAGCAAATCCTTGGAATCTACATCACGGCCAGTCTGGCTATCTGTGGTGTTATACCACAGTCTACATTTAACTTCTTAATACTGCAATCAAAGCAGCAGTGAATTTTTTTTTTTTTTTTGTAAAAGGATAGGTTTTCACTTCTACTTACTGTTAATAAAAAAATATTAGCTATCTTGAGTCACCTTTATATTTTTCTCTCCAGTAGATTTTGGCAATTAGGCAGCATATCCTTAGACATGTCAGACGCTGAAGGACAGTAAAAACAACATAGAAGGTGCTAGACCCTTTTTATTGTCATTGCCTTTGTGTATTTATAGCCCACTTTCTTTGACTTTACATGTTCATAGTCCACTTTTCCCAACTCTGTGACACTACACTTAAGTATGTTTCATATCTAATACCTCTGACCTCTATTGACTTTGTTGGATTTCCTCTTCTCACCATTTAACTATAGGTTTCACCAAAGATTCTATTTCCTTCTAGTCACTCATTGGGGAGCCCTCCCATTATAATTCTAGTCATCTCTTTCTATATCTAGCCTTCCTGATGCCACTCCTAAAGTCCCCAAATTCTAAACATCCAAAACTTCTCCTGTTACCAGAAGTCATCTACAGTTGAAAAAAGCTTTCTCCCAGGTGACACTGAAGTCCCTCCCTAAGGATACTCTTTTTCATTCAAAATGGCCTGTTCTAGGTCAAATAATGTAACATGGGGGGGTACCTTTAGCACAGAACAGAAATATCCATGCTTATAAATGTACTGTTTACCGATTTATGAATATTTACTTTATAAATATTGTGAAACCAACAACTACTCTTGTCATTTGTTGAGAGAAGGCAAAACTGAGAGGCATAGTTTTGTTTTCACCCTATCAATACATACAGAACTAACCATTCCTGGAACATAGCAGATACTGAAGTATAAGAAATCACACAGCAGGGAATGCCTGGGTGGCTCAGCAGTTGGGTGTCTGCCTTTGGCTCAGGCATGATCTGCGGTTCTGGGATCGAGTCCCACATCAGGCTCCCTGCATGGAGCCTGCTTCTTCCTCTGCCTCTGTCTCTGCCTCTCTCTCTGTATGTCTCTCATGAATAAATAAATAAAATCTTAAAAAAAAAAAAAAAGAAATCACGCAGCAGTGCAGAGCATTGTCACCTGAGAAAAGTCTGCAACCTACCTCACAAGGGGCCTCAGAGAGTTGAATTAGAGTGGTAAGGAAATAATAACAGCCATCAGTTTTTGAGCATTCACTGAACTAAGATATACAGTTGACTCTGGATCAACACAGGGGTCAGGGGCTGACCCCCTCCACCCATGCAATTGAAAATCCATGTATAACTTTTGACTCCCCTCAAACTTAACTACTAATGACCTTACCAATAAGCATAAAAAAATCAATGAACACATATTTCATATATGTATTATATACTGTATTATTACAATAAAGTCAGCTAGAGGATCTAAAATTTTATTAAAATCATAAGGAAGAGAAAATACATTTACACTATACTGTAGCTGTTTATTGAAAAAATCCGCGTATAAGTGTATCTATGCAGTTCAATTCCATGTTATTCAAGGGTTGACTGTATCTACATATTCACATATATAGACACACACATATTTATATGTGTATTTATGTGTACATATGTGTGTGTTGTACATAAATTCTCACAACAGCCCTATCAGATGGGAATTATTGTCTCCAATTTAAAATAGGGACAGTAGAGTTTAAAGATTTATATATGTTATCCAAGATCACACGGCCACATTTAAAGATTTTTTTCTTTTATTTTTAAGTAATCTCTATACCCAACATGGGGCTTGAATTTACAACCCCAAGATCAAGAGTTGCATGCTCTACTGACTGAGCCAGCCAGGCACCCCCACACAGCCATATTAAAAACCTTCCAAGTATACCTTAACTGGGGCACTATATATTGGTATGCTACATAGTTGCACAGGCTGAAAATCTAATTTTGGGAAGGAGAGGAGATGGAGTATTTTAAAATCTAATGCTTAACTTATATTGACTTAGCTATATGTCCCAATTTCCTAAGTCCCTTTTAGCCTATTGTTTTAGGGCATTGATAAAAAAGTACCTTCTTTCACTCTAAACTACTGTGGTTTAGATAATGAAATATAGGGCCAACTTAAGTGAACCATATGTACAAGATTGGTGCAGAAACTCAATGTGCAATGAAAATATAACTGTTACAAAGACTTACACTTCTGTGGCATGGTCAGTGTATTCTTTTCTGAAGACAGATCTAAGTGGGAAGCAAAAGAACTAGGAGAATCAAACTATAAAGTGAGTCAAATGTTAATTCATAGCCGGCTGAGTCTAGGACTATGCAGCCAATGGAAATGGGATTCTCACAGCCATTTGCTTCAGTTCCAGTTACCGCTCTTCAATGCACACTTTCTCTGGGATACTCCTTTTATTGTTTCCAAAGCTGGTTGGTCTCTCTGCTGATGAACACATGCTTTATTAAAAAAAAAAAAAGACAAAAATAAACAAAAAAAAAACCCCAAATAAATACCTTTCTCAGGGTATGACAGCAAGTTTGATGACCGGGACCATTTTGTTTTCACTGGAGAGCAGTTTTATGCTTCTGCTCTGATTCTGTGATCAGGAAGAGGGTGTATTTCCTATTGCCAAGGTATGGAAGGGCATTTCATGGTAGCCTGTAGGTCGGGGCAAAGGGCCCACATTGTGCCTATGAGCCTAGGCTTTGCCGTCATACAGACCTGGCTTCCCCATTCTACAAGTTACTGGTGATGTATCCAAGAGTTTTACTTACAATTTTGAAGAGTCAGTTTTTTCCATTTGATGAAAATGGTTGAAAATTATCAACACTTGCCACTTGCCATGCACTGTCACAGGAACACTATCCATGGTAAAGCATTTAAGCTTCATGACAATCATATATCCAGGGACTGTTAACTGTGGATGTTTTAATATGAGGTATAAAGAGGCTCAGGGATTTGCCCCAGATCACCCAGCCAGTAATGAAGGAGCTGAGATTGGAAATGAGGCAGTGTGCCCCAGAATCTGCACTCTCTGACCCCCATGTACTTTGTCTTGTAAAACAGGACTGAGAGCACTTATCTACTAGTGGTTCATATTTAAATGAGAGAATGCTTTTAAAGCCTGTCACGGTCCTGGCACAGAGTAAGGTTCAATCAATGCTAGCTATAAAGGTTATAGTTCCATTCACTCCTTTCTCTCTCCTTCCCATCCTTCATTTTCACCCAAGTTAGACCATGATTCTTTTTATTTTCGATACCACATAATTATTGCTGTTTTTATATCTTTTTCACCAATTAAAAAGTCCTATACTGTCTGCTTAGCTTTTTCAAAATATGCTTATTTTTCACAGTCCAGCATATGGAACCTTTTTCATTCAACTTTTTTGGTGCCTTCATCCATGTCAATTTTGATTCCTAGGAGTTTTATTATAATTAGATTTCTGGAATAAGTTATGATCATTTTGCAGGTGCTCACAAATTCTATATCATTTTTGGACAGAATGAAATTTACTCATATAGGTTTGCCATGTGGATATAAACATTTTACTTATTTCAGCATTGCATATAAATATCTTTTCAATGAAGCATCCACAACTTTGCAAACATTTATGATTGTCTACTACGTTACTAAATATTGGATATGTGTTTTAAATGGGGTGTAAAATTAAGGTTTTCTGGTATGTTTCAGTAAATATATCTCAAGAATTTTTTGGTAGTTTGTAATAGCACCTGTAGTGTATAAGGGTACTCATTTGTCTACAGTGATATCATTACTAGATAACATAAAGATTTATTTATTTCCAGTATGATAGTTCCAAATAGCATTTATTATTGTTTTTACTAGAATGGTAATAATTTGAGAACATAGAAAATTTCTTTTATGTTTTAATTTTGGGGGGGAAATGAGTAGTTTTTATTATTGCTTTATAGACTTCATTAAACAATAGAGGTCATGGTGCCATTTTTTTCTTTCAAATGCTTGGTAAATTTCTTATTTGCTTTGACTTGGCTTGTATTTGCCCAACTAAATAACAAGCTCTGTATAGTATCATGGTAACACAAATAGTTAATGTTTAACTAATAATTTTCAAATGGCTAAAAACGCTAAACTTTTAGATTTTAATTATTTATTAGATATTCTAAAATGTCTTCAAGTTTCACTAGCAGCACAGATAATAAATTTCTAAACACAGGAAACTCTGTCTGGTTATACAGTACTTGCATAGCACTATTTATTTAATTTTAATGAACATAATATTGTGTATTAACATTAACGTACTTTGACTATAGTATGTATTATGTAGTACTCCAATGTGAGCATACACAGTGTAATTAGTATTCCCTTACGAGTTAAAATGTAATGTGTGGCTAACTTTGTTTAGTGAAGCAATTTGAAATTCTTTCTTTCCAAATTCAATATAGGCAATGTCATATTCTCATTCTCGTCTCTGCTAGATGGACCTCCTAGCATCCAGAGATGGTTGGTCCCATGAGATCTGCTAATCCATTTGTTCTTTTCCTTGGTCAATAAATTCTTCCCCAGAGTTCAGCAAAATGACAATAATGTAAATATACTTTGCTCCTCCAAGGAAAATATTTCCTTTTTTTCTTTGCTTTGATAAACTGTTCTTTTCATTTTTGGCTCTAGTTTAAAACATGAGGGAGAGCAATAAATGAACAACTGAATGAAAATGAAAACTTAGAGTTGCTTCCCCAGTAGAGTAAATGCCTCTGGGTAAGGAGAGACTCTCTTTTATTCTGCCTGTGGTCTATGGTATATTTTTCTTATCTGCAAAGTACAGGAAATAATACCTTTCTCTGATGTTGTGCAGATTAACTAAAAGTATGTCTATAAAGAGCTTAAATTTCTGTAGCAAAAAAAAAAAAATATTTTTTCACTCTCAGTGTTCAAGTAGTCTTCAGTCCCAAATCTTGATATATAAAGCTATCATCGGAGCATTACGGAAGAATCCTTTTGTACTGAAGTGTCTATTAGTCTCCACTATTGTCTTTCTACCCTCTCCTACTTCTCTCTTTTCTCTGGCTTATATTTCCTTTGTGTAATAGAAAAAATATATTGTTTCTAAAAATCAAAAGTATCATTAGTAAGTCAGAAACTGGGATGTTTCAGTCAAGATACAGATATTTCACATGACAAAAATATTATATATCCTGGTAGAGCCATTTTATATTACAGCAGAATTTGAGACTTTTATTTTTAATTTGAGATGATATGCATTGCAGAAATGTGAACTCACTGCTGACTAAATCTGGATTTTATGACAGGTTATATGTTCTCTAAAATCTAGTAAGCTGGTATATATAAACTGTACTAGGGTGTACATAAACTACTACTATTAATAGGAATTTAAAAACTGTATTGATTTTATACTGTAATAAAGTCTTGCTGACAACCATAAAAATAATTGGATGCTGTTATATTCCCAGTTACAGATGAGGAAACTGAGACACAGTGAATATATTAAATATATTAGGCAAGGTCATGCTGCAATAACAAGTTAATTCCAAGCTCTTGGCTGCTTCACACAACCAAGATTTATTTCTTGCTTATATTACATGTCCACTTTTAGTCTCCCTGTACTGTCACCCAGGACCAGGCTGATGAAATTTCCATTGCTTGTAACACTTCTATCTCATTTCTTAACGTCGAGGGACACTGTGTTGGGAAGGAGAAAACATGGGGAACTTATACTGATCTCTGCCCCACTATGCACATGTCTTTTCTACTGATAGGTCATTGGCCAGAACTCACCACATCTCTTGCTCATCTTGTAAGAGATAGAGAAATATAGTCCTCCCTTATGCTTAAGATGGGGAATCAGATTTAAACCCTTAGAATAATTTCCAAAGAAAGCTTAAGTAGCTTGTCCAAGGTCCAATAACCGGTATATAATGGAACTGGGATTTAAATCCAGACAAGCTGGCTCCAGACCCTGTACTCTTAACAGCCTCACTATTGTTAATATCTGATAACACATGATGTCATTTTATGACTTCCATTCTTGCTACAAATTATACACTTAGTGACTGATTCTGGAATAATTTACTTCAAATATCCATTGCTTTAAAAAATAATAGAGATGGCTCCTTTAAGAATCATAGATTTACTATTATCTAATATACCTCCACAGGTGACTACAGCTATGGAGCATGTTCTCAATGAATATTATATATATTTAAATTCTCTATATAAGTATCACATATAATTAACATATATAATAAATATATTTATATATTTATTATGTTATATTTACAACAAACAGCAATAACAGACTGTTCCAATGTCTGTCTGATTTACTTGATATTTTAAAGAAGTGTACCTTAATTGCTCGGTCTCTTCAGATTCTTAAACTCCATACTCTATCTGTTACTTTGTAAGGCTACTAGTCAAGAAGGAGGACAAAGCATTCAGGATGGTCTAACAATATACTGGGGCTATCAAAATTCTTTTTTTCTCAGTTTACAATAAAAACTTAATATTTTAGTAACTCTAAGCCTGGGAAAACTCTACCTGGTGTCCTAAGTAAACAGATGATGAATTTCAGATTTTTCTTTATTACAATCTACATAGACTCTATAAAAGCTATAAATGCTGAAATTTGATTTTCCAACCCATACCTTTAGTCTAGTCAAGGAAAACAAAAAACTAAACACACATTAGGCTTCAGAATATTTTCTTGTTACTGCCTGCTCAACAGCAAATAATATGAGGATCATAAAGTCTTGAAGAAGATACTGAATTTCTTGTGGGAATGGATAAAAGTGCTCCCTGGTGTGTTAAACTCATTTTAAAGAGTGCTTACTGGGAAGGAAAGACATTTTATTGTCAGAGGAATTTAGGTGTACATAAGGTTACAAATTTGTATGGGCCTGCTAGAAAAAGTATGTGCAACAATGAAATAAAGAATTTAGGATATTGAAGTTCCTGTTTTTTTGTGCTTAGAGATTGATGTCTTTCTTTTGATTTGTATTAAACTGTAACTCATTCTAATCAATTATTTTATGACCCTGTAAACATATATTGAAATCATTGACAACAATATAACACCACATGTTAAGAATTTAATAAAACCCTTTAGCAGTGCAAAATAGATAAATTCAGATAAACTTAGACTTGGTTGTCTTGTACAATTTGGAAAGTTAGAATTATCTTTTTTTTAAGGTTCTTTTTTATTTTTTTTTAAGATTTTATTTATTTATTCATAGAGATGCAGAGAGAGAGAGAGAGGCAGAGACACAGGCAGAGGGAGAAGCAGGCTCCATGCAGAGAGCCTGACGTGGGACTCCATCCCGGGACTCCGGGATCATGCCCTTGGCTGCAGGCGGCGCTAAACCGCTGTGCCACCGGGGCTGCCCGAAAGTTAGAATTATCTATTAGATTTACACACTTTTAGAGTAGTAAGATGCCTTAGGGCCCAATTCATGTTATAAACCTCTCATTTTATGTATGGGGAAACTAGGCTCAGAAAGGTGAAGGTCATGCCACTAAATGTCTCACTAATGGCAAAGTAGAACAAGTGAATTCTATTTACAGTTATTTTACATTGTTACATATTTCTCTTTATCTTTCATTGAATTACAGTTCTGATAAATCTTCAGTTTGGATATTATGATCTGTTATAATTATAGATGATGATGCCTACTATAAATTTCTTAAGTTTCATAGAATAAACAACAACAGCATTGAGGCAATGCAGAAGTAATCTTATATTGGCATATAATGAATTAGGCACTGATCAGCTTGACATTATAATGAACTTAGTTGTGACTTTAGAAGGCTCAATTGGCTTCTCACTTTCTTATTCCACAGAAAGTTATTGCTTATTACATATTCCTTCTTATTCCACATCCTCCTTCAATACCATTTTAGTCATGTCAGAGAAGAAATCCTTTTTTTCTTTTAGAGTCTATGAGATCATGATATGAACAATTACATAAAATAGCTTTTTATTGCAAAAATACGGTGTAATTACAAGCCTTTACATTTTTGTACCAAATGCATTTTTTTCCAAATGTATTTTTTAATGGTAGATCTAAAGTTTTGTTATTGTAATATTTATTTCAGAATCTCTTATTTTACATTCCTTCAGAGAAGTTATTTGTGTTGTTCCAAAACAACGCATGACAGCAGGAAGCCTATTTTTATCAGTCAACAATGAAGATATAACAATAGCCAAAAGCAGATCTAAAATACTAATAACATATTGAAATTACCTCTACCTGCTCACAGATTTCTAATCTTTCTTTGAGTCAACTATAAACCAGTCCCAGTTTAGTCTGGCATAGAATCCTGTAGGATGATATAGAATCCTGGACTAACAGGAATAAAATATAGATTTTAATTCTCTCAATTTTTCTATGATCTTAATCAGATTTTTTGATCTTCTGTGTCTCATTTTTATAATTAATTTAACGTGTTGGATTAGAATATCTAAATTTCATTACTTAAAAATTCTGACTCTGAGGGTTTCTATAATACCCTTTATGATTTAAAATTGGATAATGATGAAATATAGAGTAACCTTATTTTTTGAATTGACTACTTTTTCCCTTATATTCCACTAGTTAAAAGACAATTGATCCTTTAATTCACGTAGACTTTGGAGTTATTTGTCAAACTAATCCCATCGTCCTTTCCCAAGATCATAGTCCTGTATTGAAAACTCACATTGGGTAGCAAGAAGCAACAGGTGGAGAATATTAGTTCTTATTTTAATCAAAGGATCAATAAAGAAATAGAATTAGCTTTATTAGTAATCAGAGACATTAAAATTAAGACTTTATTGAGTTGGCATGTTTATATTTGCTAAATTGGTGAAAATTAAGAAGTCTGACCAAACAAGTATGAATAAACATGAGAATCAGTAGGAATAGTCATAGATTGGTGGTATGTTGGTGGTAGATCAAAAAATCCCTCCTACCTTAGGAAACAATTTAGCACTGTTCAAGGATACTTACATGTGTAAAAGAACTTTCTTTTAAAAAAAGGGAATTATGAATATACAATTCAGACTAGTATTTATAGATGAGAGCAAGGCAGGGGATGACAGAGAAAAGGAACAAAGATTGAAAATCATGGGTTTTGGTCTAGTTAAGTTGGGTGGTGGGTTAATTTATCATTTTTATTCAGAATTTATTTATATGTGACATATTCTTTTGTTTGTATCAAGTATTATGCAATGTAAACAGTAGCTAGTAATTATAGCACATATATACTTTTATAAACCAAATATCAACTTTCTGTTAAAAATTTTTCTGGAAACTCTAAGAAGTTTTATATAAGAGTGAGTTTTTTCCCCAAAGGGAAAATTATTACTAGGGGATGAATTAATACTCAATGAATTGGTATCAAAGAACTTCAAGATCTAGTTGTATACAAAAGTGAGAAATAATCAGACTTCTGGAAACAGAAGGACAGCAAATGATTATGATATCCTATCACATAAAGAGGACTTGAAAAGTATTAATGGAAGCACATAAAAGAAATCCCCATTAAGACTTAGGAAGTCAATGGCATTTTAAAGTTAAAAATATTACAAAAAGAATTTACTGGACAGGAAAAGAAGTAGAGCCAACAGCATGGCCAAAGATGCTCAGGAATACTAAAGCAAAATGTTTTGGGAGAACAAGTTGCCCAGTGAGTGTGACATTTGGAGGTCATGAAATAAAATGCTAGGGATATGTTAATAGGAAAACCAAGGTATGAGGAATGTGCTTTCCATATTAATACATTTGGATGATAATTGGTAAAGAATTGAGAAAATTTCTGGATGACTGTAATTTCTTTCTTTGGAAACTGGGAGCATATTTGATGGGGAAAGGTGACAAATCTATTAAACTTGTTAGGTTTCATATTCCTTATTTGAGAAAGAATGACATGCAAGAGTACTTAGACAGGCAGGCCAATTTCTGGGGAGAGGTGAGACTTTGAGATGTAATTATATTCTTAAAAAAATCAGCTTAGAAGTGGCAGGTGAACCATGGACTGGATAAAAACATTTTGGGATAATGGTGAGGGAAATGAGAGTCAAAGGCAGAAATCTGGATTATATAATCAAGATGCTGTCATAAGAGGCTGAGAAAGAGAAATCAGATTGGTAGGGCCAACAAAAGAGGTAATCATTTCAGTAGGGAATAAAGGGTACTCTTAATAGAGTGCTTAGGTGTGAGACATTGTACTGAGCCCTTTACACACTTTATTTCATGTCATCCTCCCCACAGTCTTTGAATATGTTATGTTCCTAATTTTAAAAATGAGTTGAATGAAGTAAAGAACAGTTAAATTTACTTAATGTCAGACATACCTAGTAAGTGTTAGAGATGAAGTTCAAACTCTGTTCTGTCTGGCTGTAGCTCACACTCTTAAATGCCCCTCTATACCAGAATAGATTGAGAGTTGACAATGCCCAAAGCCAGAAATTAATCAAATGGAAATTAATTAGAAAATGAAATCAAGATTGAAAAAGAGGTCATTAGATTTAGTAGTTAGTGACAGCAAGTTTGGTGTATTAGAATGAGAAATAAATTAAATCATGAGGAATTTATGGAAAAATATTTTTTAAATGTAACTTGGAAGAAGGTTACAAAGGAATTATAAGACAAAGATGATATGCAGCAATGATCTGTATCATTAGACAAACTGAATAATAATGGACAAGATACATAATATTTCAGTATGTTTTCTCCTCTCTGAAATGTAAATAATCTTCAATTTATTTTGGATGGATAAATTGAGCAACATACATAAAACCTGTCACTATGAGCATTAGATAATGGAAGTTTTAATAACATTTGCAATCCCCTACTGTGTGATTTTACTCAGTTCTACCTTTGAAGAGTGAGAAAGCTGGAAACTAGATCGCACTATGCTTATTATGTCAAGGAGTAGATGAGAATACAGTAGTGGAGATGATGAATGTAGAATATTTTGTAGCATTTGACAGTGGAAAGAATTGCACTAGGGATGCTGTTGAATGAGATCATGGGAATTAAAGGAAGAAAAATTCAGAGAATAGAGGGAAAGATCAACAGAGGATGGGGGCAGGATGGCTCAGCACCTTAAAAGAGGAGGGTGGGATAGAGTTGAGTTATATGCCAGCAAAAGATAAGATTTTAGTGAATTCCCTGATTATTTGTTTCTTTCACTTTTTAGCCCCTTTGAATAACAAGTATTGGGTCATATTGCAGTGGAAATTGTATTAGACCAATTTTCAGAATATCTGAGACAGGGTCCTCAGGTGAGTCTCAGTGTCTGCTACAGACTAAATGTTTATGTCTCCCTCAAATTCATATGTTGATCGTGTTTGGAGGAGAGGTTTGGGGGAGGTAATTAGGGTTGGATTAGGCCATGAGAGTGAGACCCTCATGATGAGATCAGTGCTCTTACAAAAAGAGAAAGATAGGAGCCTGGGTGGCTCAGTGGTTGAACTTCTGCCTTCCACTCAGGGTGTGATCCCAGAGTCCCAAGATCGAGTCCTGCATTGGGCACTCCATAGGAAGCCTGCTTCTCCCTCTGCCTGTCACTGCCTCTCTCACTATGTCTCTCATAAATAAATAAATGAAATCTAAAAAAAAAAAAAAAAAAGAAGAGACAAGGGATCTTCCTCAGTGTATGATACCAAGGAAAGTGTGAAAGGGAACTGACCATGTTGGTACATTAATCTCAGATTAATTTCATGTTTCATTAATGAAACATGGGAAATAAATTTTTGTTGTTAAGCAACCTAGTCTCTATGATATTTCTTTTATTTTTTTAAAAATATTTTATTTATTTATTTGAGAGTACTAGGAGTAGGAGCAGGGGGTAGGGGTAGGGAGGAAGGGCAGAGAAAGAGGGAGAAGCAGGCCCCCTGCTCAACAGGCTTGATCCCAGGACCCTGGGATCATGACTTGAGCCACCCAGATACCCCTATATGATATTTCATTATAGCAACTTCAACTGACCGAAAAAACAGTGTCCCAGTGCTTACTTGGTTTCATTTGTATAATGAGGTCACTGGACTGAGAATCCTTGAACTCCTTTCCTGTTCTGTCTTCAGTTCTGACAGTGTCTAAAACGGGTTCTTCCTGAATTTGTCGTTTTTTTTTCTGTGTTCTTCATCCAACACTAATCCCTAAACTTTTGGGGGGAAAATCACAGAAGGCAGCCTGAGGATGCATGAAAGTGGTTAGGGGAACGGGTCTTTGAGTAGTTGCCTAGAGAAGCCCAGAGGTTTATGGGCTAATTGTGTACCTATCAGGATCAGAGCTTTTGGTGTTTTCTTCTCTCTTTCTCTCTCTCCCACCCTGTTTCTTTCTTTCCTTTCTTTTGTTAAAATGAAAAGCAAATGGAGACCAGCCTTGAAAATTCCCTGAGCAGACAAAACCAATTTAGTCATACAAACAAAGTTAGGTTAGCTTATTTTCCAAGACTAACATGACCCGGGTCATTTCTTGCTTGTGCCACTGGAAATCATCAGCAAAACTTGAACTCTTTTCCAAAATTGGTGTGAGGTAACCACTAATCAATTCCCTATCATTTAAGAGAATTCTAATATTGCAGCCAATCACTGTAAAGAGTCAACAGTCACTGCTTTCTCACTGCGTAAGCTGCTTTATAACGATACACCTCAGAGCCTCATTCCATCTTTTGGTCCTGGTTTACAGATTGTCTTTTTGGTATGTGCACAGGGAACGTTTACGAATTACTGCTTCAGTAATTCATTGGTTTTACTTCAGCAATTTCTAACTTTTCACACTTTCTTTTCATTCCTTCCTTTCTTCCTTTATCCCTCCCCTCCCACCATCCAAAATGAAATTAGTAAATCGAAAAAGTAGGTCCTTTAATTCTCTCTCTATATATATATTTTAAAAGATTTTATTTATTTATTCATGAGAGACAGAGAGAGAGAGAGAGTGAGAGAGAAAGAGAGAGAGAGGCAGAGATACAGGCAGAGGGAGAAGCAGGCTCCATGCCAGGAGCCTGATGTGGGACTTGATCCTGGATCTCCAGGATCATGCCCTGGGCTGAAGGCAGTGCTAAACCGCTGAGCCCCTGGGGCTGCCCCTATTCTATATATTCAAATAAGATAGCTGAGCCATTTTATGGATGAAACATTTTAGATAATTTTGTTTACAGATATTAAATATTGATTTACTTATGGATTTTTATTTTAAAATTTGTCCATTTTTCTAAAGAACAGAACAGGAATTCCCTAGTGCATATATGATATGTATATTTCTTCACAAGTCATTTGGAAGATATGAAGGTCAACATTTTACTTGATTTCATGGACCCTTCTCAGCTCTAATTTTATGTTTACTGCCTATTCTTGTAGAAGCACATTCACATACCTTGTACTCACATCCCACACAGACCTTCACACATATTCAGTCAGATACACACTCTCCAAACACATCCATGTGCACATAACAACCACATTTCTGCCAATAGAGAAGTAGTAATACAAATTTTTGAACAAAAATTATTTTATGACATTTCTGGAAGACACTGTAAACTAAATGTTTTCAAACTATTTCAATTTGGGGAAGAGTTTTAAAGATTTCCTCTTTTTAAGGAAAAATGTTAAAATCTCAATGTATTTTAGATCTTCTATCCCATTAGCTTTTTTCCCCAATTATTTCTTAGGAAGAAAGTCTTAACATAATAATGATTTCTGTATTGTGCTGGAGAAAAGCAAGGTCTATGATACAGTGCTAATATGATACAGCTGAAATGCTTAATACCATAAGTCTTTCATACCATTTCTTATCACATTAACACAGAGACAGCATTCCTCTCCTGACTAGCTTAGTCTCCTCATTGCCTCCAACTATTGGAGATTCATGAATATTTAAAAGTTGTGAAAAAGCAATTGTTGACTCTGTGCTATGGCTCAAGGGCTGAAGTTGGCTTTCTTTTTTCTTTCAGAAGTTGGATTCTCTCAAGGAAGATTCTATCACCTGCAGTGGAGTGCAGCACCTGAGAGAAATGAGTAGGTCTTGCCAGATACTTCTCAGAACATAGGAATGAGGATTCTCTGATAGCGTTCTAGCGTTCTGTGTCATCCAGTTGATGACACAGAACCAATGGGCTACAGGCAGCATGTCTTCCATGTTGGCAGTGAAAGGAGAGGTATGTATGTCCAAAGAGTTTTCTGTTTCTTAATTGCCAAGCTTGCCGACTTGCCAGTGTAGCAATTTGACAGTTTACTATTGATCTCCTTTAAGCTGATAGTTTTGCATAAATACTTTGCATAGGCATTAAGCCTTTTCCTGTATTCGGCTGTGTAATTCTGTATTATACCGGATTCCTTTTCATTGAAAGACCAAAAAAAAAAAAAAAAAAAAAAAAAAAAAGCAGTGAATTAATCTGTATTCCCTTGTGACTTCTAATTTGTTAAGTTTTTCTTTTTGCAAAATACAGAAGACATTCATTCATTCAATATATATGGAATGTGCTGATAGTCATCTAAAAATAGATATATAATTTCTTATGAAAATATCCTTTTTTAAGTAATCTCTTTTGGTTTTAATATGACTTAGATAAAATTACTATGTATTAGGTGTAGGTGAATGGTCATTCAATCAATTCACATTTATTCATAGTTCAGAGGCTTTGGACACTGTCCTAAGATCTGAGCACAATAAAATGAATGTATTTAAACTTGATTAGTTTAGATTCTTTGGAAAAAATTCTATCCTTACTGGAAGGAAATTTTTCAACATTGATACAATGTTTTTCTATAATTTTCACAGCTTTGATCTATAGTCAGGCTCAACTTAGCAGAGAAGAAAGTATTACTTCAACTTCCGACTTCAGTTATTATTTGTTATGAGTCAACAGTAATTTAATATTTATTATCTGATATTAAAGTGTAAGATTGTGAATGACTGTAAATGTCCACAAAGTTCTCAGTCAAGTTGACTTAAACATTTGTGACACTTACTGTCTCCCATGACAGAAGGCCTAAAAGATAAGGTGAATTCTAGACAGGCATCATCAGGGTTGTGGTTCTATTGCTCCTTGGTTTTCTTCTCTGTACACTCTTCCTTACATCAATGTTTTTGTCCTCAGGCTGACAAACTTCATGAGTATGTCAAAGCAAAATTTGCACTAGGCAAAGTCAAAGAGACATCGAATATCTTATTCAAAGCTATTGGGTGGATCTAGAAGGTATAGTGCTAAGTGAAGTAAATCAGAAAAAGATAAATATCATATGATCTCATTCATATATGGAATTTAAGAAACAAAACAAACAAAAAAGAGATCAACAAATGAACAAAACCCTAGACTCTTAAATACAGAGAAAACAGTGGTAGTTTCCAGAGGGGAAGTGGAAAGTGGGGATGGATGAAAGAGATAAAGGAGATAAACAGCATATTCATCGTCCTGGGTAGCTCAGTCAGTTAAGTGTCTGCTCTCAGCTCAAGTCATGATCCTGGGATCTGGGGATCGATCCTCAATGTCGGGCTCCCTGCTTAGTGGGGAGTCTGTCTCTCTTTCTCTCTCTGCTTTTGTCCCCTTGCTCATGCTCTCTCTCTCTATATATATATCTGTATCTCAAATAAATAAATAAAATCTTAAGAAAAAACAGTACATTTATCAGGATGAATGCTGAGTAATATATAGAATTGTTGAATCATTTTATTGTACACCTGAAACTGATATAACTCTGTATGTTCATTATACTTCAATAAATAATAATAATAATAATAATAATAATAAAGCTATTGCAATAGGAGAGTGTGCTCACAACTGAGTCTAAACTTAACTATGATATAAAGTAGGAGGATTTTTAAGAGTTCAGGGGAGTGTATCATGGGCCATCTCTGTGGCCTATCCCAACTGGCTAATTGCTAATTGGCTTTACTTAAAAGAAAACTAAGCTATCTCATCCTTCCATACTAGGAACTAGCTTTAGAACTTGGAGCAAGGGGACTGCAGAAGGTAGGCTCCTACTCTCCCATGAAATTGGGAGGGAGAGGCATTTTCCTGGATGCTTACATTTCAAGATGGCTTTAAGTCCTTGAGAAAGTCCTGTTCTATAAAACTGGCAAGTCTTTTTTTAAAGATTTCTATCTCAAAAGGGCAAAACAAGATTTACAATGACAAGTTTTCTAAAGTAAATCTTATAGAAAAGGGAAGTCAGGGACTGCTGAGTCAGAAAGAAACCTGTCTCAAGCGTGGTTTAGCTGGGGTGGGGGGAGGCTACAAAGGCTCTCTTGGTCAGTTATAATGTGGTTTTCAGTAGCAATGAAAGCAGCTTGTTTCTTTAAGGTTAGTTGGAGAAAGAAAGTAAATTCATCTTCCTAGTATGGATTATAAATTTTTCTTCATTGTCTGGTTAGTAAACTCAGTGCATATGCTCACTCCTAAAGAGCAATAATGATGAACGGGAGAACGTCATATGGTGATTGTCCTAAGGACTCCTGAGTCAGTCATTAGAGATAGGTATTTTATTATTGGTTTACACTCACCTTGGAATTGGCAATAGAGAGACTACTTGAGTTAAATCTAAGTTCTATTGGAAAAAAAGAAAGGAGAAATGGATCCTGTGTAGGCAAGAGCCATTGTCACTGTGTCTTATTTTAAAATTTTTCTTCATTTATGCATGTGTTTTATTTGGGAGAGGGATATAGGCAGTTCATTGTTGAATGGATGTAAAGTTTCATTTTTGCAAAATGAAAAAGTTTTAGAGATTGGTTGTACATACATTTTTAATACAAAAATTTTAAAAGATATATCCATAAAAATATTGGAGTAATTGAGGATAATTCAAATTACTCAGCCATTTGTTTATTATCCAATCATTTTGTTTGTGAAATTTTGTTTTTAATTCTTAAGAATAGATTTTGCTCTGAAGGATATTTTAATTTTAATTTTTGTTTCATGATAGTATGAATCAGTGCAAACACTGCTGCACTGAATATGATTTACTCTTCTCTGGAAATATTTATTATATTAGCCTGTTAAACACATTGGAGTTAATTAGCTTATCTTTAGTACAAAAGGCAGAAAAATAAATGCAGATAGATAAGACATAAGGGTGATGCATTTTAAATCCACAAATCATTTAGAAAACTGTAAACTTACTCCTTATACACATCTAAAACTACCATTATATCCCCCAGAAGAATATATACAACTCTTAGCTGTACTGTAAGAAAGTGACTTGCTTTTGCTTCTGAAAATATAACATGGAAAAAACTTTGATTGTATTAAGGAAGTAATTTTAAAACTTGGGAATGAATATAAAGAAACATACATAAGACATTAAAATATCTTACGGATATATAATATTACAGGACAGACTTTCAGAAGTTAATGTCCCATGAGAAAGTTATTTTGGAACAAAGTAAAGCATGCAACTTTCCTAATCATGATAAATCTTCTAAAATAAATGTGAAATTCTTCTCCATTAAGATAAAATTTATGGGTTCTATTTTATGAGTCATTAGTACATGAATACGTTACTTGAATTAGGAAGGACATATGCCAGCTTGTTAAGAATTAATAAAATTGGATAATGGCTATAATTGTTTGCTTAAATTTTGGTTTTTATAGAATACAAACTTACTTATTAACTTTTAGATGTAAACTTTATGAGTTTATTCCAAGATTATTCAGAATATTTAGGCATATGCAATATAACTCCACTCAAATAAGGGAAGCATAATTTTACCAATAAGAAGTTGGTTTTTGACAATTTAATTGGATGGCTTATTTCACAAGGTAAACATTTGGCTACAATGATAAAAAGTGGAAGTAGACTTATATATTATGAAGTCTCTGTAACTATCAAACTCAAACAAACATGTACTTTTGAATATCTGAAACTCAGGGGATAAGAGAGGCATTGGGAGAAGAGGAGAAAAACTCAAAGCCACCTGGATAATCTATTCTAAATTCATTTGATAAAATGGTGAAGTTACCTCATTCTTAATCCTTCATATTTTTGTTTTCAGGAAAAATAACTACTTATATTGAGGAAGAGATTATATACCTGTAGTTTTGAACAGTTTTTTTTTTTTTACAAATATAAAGTTTACATATAAAAAGTTCAGGCATAATTTTTTATTTAGTTTAAGATACTGTTATTAGCATTCAAGTTATAAATTTGTTTAGTTTGATCATTTTTAGAACTGAATTAATAGTGATTATTTGGGATCACTTGGTTTTTCTATGTGTAAAATGACTTCTAAATGGGGAATTTTGTCACCATTTCTTGTCATTAGCATATATTTTTAAAAGATTTATGTATTTATTTGAGAGAGCAGGAGGGAGGGGCAAAGGCACGGAGAGAGAGAGAGAATCTCAGGCATACACCCGCTGAACACAGAGCCGAACACATGGGCTCCATATCAAGACCCTGAGATCATGATCTGAGCTGAAATCATCAGACACTTAACTGATTGTACCATCCAGTCAGCCTTGCCGTTAACATATTCTTATGTTTCACTTTAAATAAAACAGCAGCAATATAGTCTCATCGGACAAGAACTATGAAGAGAAATAATAGAAAAACAAAAGTTACAGGGACGCCTGGGTGGCTCAGTGGTTGAGCGTCTGCCTTTGGCTCAGGGTGTGATCCTGGAATCTGGGATCGAGTCCCGCGTTGGGCTCCCTGCATGGAACCTCCTTCTCCCTCTGGCTGTAACTCTGCCTCTCTTTCTCTGTGTCTTTCATGAATAAATAAAGGAATCTTAAAAAAAAATAATAATAAGAGCAAAGCACGATACAAGTGTTTGCTTTAAAAAAGTTACGTGACATTAATGTTTTCCATTTATCTTTATATAAAAATTCTATAAGCTTTGTAGCCATTATTAAAAAAAGAAAAACTTCAAAAAAGCAACTGAAATGCTAACAATATCACTATTAATCCATCCAAATTTTTAGGAAAAGATAAGAATCCATATATTTAAACCTAGCACTACAAATTGCCTTTACCCTGTGGACATTTGCTTATGTAGACCAAACAGCTAGGAAACAGAGATGTGTTTTTGTCAGCATTAAAGGAAAAAGAGATAAGAGCCCAAAACCAGGTTTTGCACAAGATAGAGTCTGATACTCTTCCCCATCTTAAGCTGGGATTGGCTACAATTTCATGGCAAAAATAATTGGAATTATCAGGACCTAATCAATCAGTTTAGTGTTCGGCACCTGAATGGTCCAGTGACCTTCACATGTAAAAATTGGACTAAATATTTCCTGGAAATATAGTGCTTACGGGATTCCAGATGAAGCTAATGAACTTCTTTTCTGGGAAAAAGATCTGTTAACCCAGACCTCAAATTACCTCATAAATTAATTTTCCCACAGTGTTCAAGTTATAGCCTGAAATAACTAGACACACAATAGAACACAATGAATTAAAATCAGTGAAAAACATAAAAAACCCCAAAGGCATAAAAATTTGAGATATTGAAATTATTAGACACAGGTTATGAAATAACCAAATAAATAACCAACTCTAAAAGACATGAGGAAAAATCTTGGAAATAATTACAGAGAATAAGAAACTATAAATGTAAAATACTGATTTGGAAAATAAACAGAAACTAAAAGTGGGAAACACAAAAATTAAAGTTGAAAACTATAGATTAAACACAACTGAATGAAGCTTATTATTCAGAATTATTGAAGAATACAGAGGAAAATATGGAAAACACAACAAAGAAAATAAGAGACTTTGAGGATACTATGAAATTATAGTAATCTATTACTTATATCTTCTGTAATATATATTTACAATAGAATGAGAAAACTTTGATTTAAGAAAAAATCTAACCTGGAATGCTATACCCAATGAATATGTATTTCAAAATCACTTTCAAAATGCACATTTCTTTCTTTTTTTTAAATACACATTTTCAAAGAAGTATCTAAACATATAATTCACCACCCAGAGAAGTACACTAAAGTAAATTATAAAGGATATATATTAGTGTAAAGCAAAGTGATCCAAAAATGGAAAATTTGAGGGATAAGAAAAAATGAAGAGCCAAAACAATGGGGTACATATTTGAGAAGGGGTAACAATGAGCATTAATTGTAACAAAAACCAAACGAAAACAAAACAAAACAAAAAAACCAAAACAAATAAGAAAAAAAATCCAAACACAAGAAAATCTTTTGGATTATAAAATAAAGAATGAAAATCAATAGAAAAATGGGACATAGACTGACGGAGAATAAACTCTTTCAATAATTTAATTACTTTATCAAGTAAGAGAACAAAAATTTTGATTCATGGTGGATTTGAAAAGTAGAGAATGCATGTTGAAATCCAGATGAACTAATCAAAAGACCTGATTTTCAAATCAAACTCCTACCCCTTCTCAGGCTTTATTGTTAATTTCAAGAATAGAGGTGATAAAGAGGCTATGCAGAGCAGGGAGAGAGGTATGGGCATGGAGGTAGCTACTCAAGTCTTTCCTTCTCTTAGGGGATATCCAGTCTCTGGTCCAGACTGGAAGTCACTTCTAAGTGAGGCACTTAAGTTATCACCTCACACAGCTGGGAGTGTTCATTCATGTCTGTTTCATACTCCCAGCTTATCTGATATATTCTTAGAGAAATGTGCTTCATAAATTTATGGATTCTAAAAGGCTTACTAATATAAGTAATCCTTTAGCCTGAGATTGCTGTTTAAAACATTCCATAATGGGACACTTGGGTGTCTCAGCGGTTGAGCATCTGCCTTCTGCTCAGGTCATGATCCTGGAATCCTGGTATCGAGTCCCGCATTGGGCTCCTTGTAGGAAGTCTGCTTCTCACTCTGCCTTTGTCTCTGCTTGCCTGTCTCTCTCTCTCTCTCTCTCTCTCTCTCTCTCGTGTGTCTCTCTCTCTTGTGTCTCTCATTTTAAAGCATAAAGTCTTTAAAAATAAATAAATAAAATATTCCTTAAAGACTCGCCACCTAGAAAATATCATTGATCTATTTACATAGAATACCAGTAGTCATGTTGATCAGGAAATTAGGCCAGGTCACCTGCCTTATTTTCTTTCCCTTGTGTATATCCTTCCTGTAATCTGGAAAGGAATGAATTAGAGGTTAGCTATGTAACTCCCTTCTTTCCACTATGGTAGCCAACGAAAGAAACAAAACTCTCATACTGGTACAAAAGACAAAGGGGACTGGTAACAAAATAATCATAGAATTCTACAGAAGGCAAAAACAGAAAAACAGAGGACAAATAGAAAGCACAAAAAAGATGATAGAATTAAATGTAAATATTGCAGCCATCATATTATATATATGTTAATGTTCAAGTATGTTCAAATTCAAAGATGATAATTATTTGATAAAAAATAAAATAAAAAAATCCAATCACAAATTGTGATAAATCTGAAATGGAATATAAAAAGGTTTGATGTAACATTTACATTCAGATAGGCATGTAAATACCAACCAAAAGAAAGCAACTTTAAGTACATTTCTGATATTCAAAATACTTTGTTGCAAAAAAGCATTATTAGATATAAAAATTACTTCAAAAAGCTGTTAAGATTCGATTCGCCAAGAAAGTGTATTTTGATTTGTTTCAATAATGTTCTTAAATTATGTAAGGCAATTGGAAAAAAATCCATAATCATAGTGGTTGATTTTATTTATTTACTTAGTTATTGTCATATATATCAAGTTAGGCATTCATTTACTCAGCAAATACTGTTCAGTGTCTCCCTGTGTACCAAGAACCCTTTTTTTCCAGCTTTATTGAGGTATAATTGACAAACTTAATTCTAATATTTTATGAAGTGTACAGTCTGATGATTTCATATACATATACATTATGAAATGATTACCCCAATCAAGCTAACTAACATATTCATTATCTTACATAATTAACGTTTTATATATATATGGTAAAAACACTTAAGATTTACTCTCTTAGCAAATTTCAAATATATATTAACTATAGTCACCAGAACACATTAGGTCTCCAGAACACATTCTTTTTAAAACTTAAAAGTTTGTATCTTTTGGCTAATCTCCTTTTTTCTTCCAGTGGCCAGCCCCGTTACCACCTTTCTATAGTCTGTTTCTCTGAGTTCAACTATTTTTTTTTTAAAAGATTTCCCCATATAAGTGATGCCATACGGAATTTGCCTTTCTCTGATTTATTTCACTTACATAATGCCTTCCAGATTAATCCATGCTGTTGCATATGGCAAGATCTCCTTTTTATTGGCTGAATATTTATTTGTCCATTGATCAACACGTAGGTTGTTTCTGTGTCTTGGTTGTTGTGAATAATGCTGCAGTGAACATGGGGGTACAGTATTCTTTTCAATATAGTGACTTAGTGGTAGTGACTTAGTAGTCCTTTAAAAAAATAGTAGTGGAATTCAGGATCATATGGTAATCAATTTTAATTGGTACTCACTTTTTTTTTGAGAAATCTCTATACAGTTTTCCATAGTGACTGTACCGATTTACATTCCCTTTCCTACCAACAGTACATAAGAGTTCCCTTTTCTCTATATTCTTACTGACGTTAATTAGCTCTTGTATTTTTTTAAATATTTTTTAAAAGATTTTATTTATTTAGTCATGAGAAACAGAGATGAGAGAGAGACAGAGACACAGGCAGAGGGAGAAGCAGGCTCCATGCAGGGAGCCTGACGTGGGACTCGATCCCGGGTCTCCAGGATCACGCCCAGGGCTGAAGGGGGCGCTAAACCGCAGAGCTACCCGGGCTGCCCAGCTCTTGTCTTTTTGATGATAGCCATTCAAACAGGTATGAGATGAGACTTCATTGTGGTTTTGACGTGCACGTCCCAAAGATCAATGATGTTGACATCTTTTCATATACCTGTAAGCCATTTGCATGTCTTTTTCAGAAGTTGTCTACTCAGTTCCTTTGCTCATTTTTTAATTGTGTTACTGAGGATTTATTTTTGCCATTGAGTTGTAAGAGTTTCTTATATGTTTTGGATATTGACTCCTTATAAAATAGGTGGTTTACAAATATTTTTCCCATTCTGTAGGTTGTCTTTTCGTTTTGTTGATGGTTTCCATAGTTGTGCGGAAGATAGTTTTGATGTAGTCAAACTGGTTTATTTTTGTTTCTTTCTATACTTTTCTTTTTTGCCAGTGCTTTTGGTGTCAGATCCCAAAAATAATTCCAAAACCAATGTCAAGGAATTTACTCCCTATTTTCTCCGAAGATTTTTATGGTTTTTTATTTTATGTTTAAGCGTTTTATTAATTTAAGCTGATTTTTGCATGTAATGTAAGATAGAGGCTCAGTTTCATTAATTTGCATAAGGATATCCAGTTTTCCCAACATCACTTATTAGAGAGACTATCCATTCTTCATTGTGTATTCTTGGTGCCTTTGTTGAAAATTAGTTCATGTATTAGTGTGGGCTTATTTATGGACCCTCTATTCTGTTCCATTGTTCTATATGTCTGTTTTTATGCCAACACCATAATATTTTAATTACTATAGCATTGTAGTATAGTTTGAAATAGGAAGTGTGATGCCTCTAGTTTTGCTTTTCTTGTTCAGGATTGTTTCAACTCTTTGGGGTCATAAGTAGTTCCACAGGAATTTTAGGTATGTTTTACCTCTTTTTAAACTCATTTCTATTAGTAATTAGTGAAACAGGCCAAAATATTCACCTAGTATGAAGAGTATCTAAGAAACATTTTAATAGTTTTACCCTAGTGGCATATATAAAATATTTTACCCAACAACCATAAAATATACATTATTTTGAGCATATATAACATAATTACAAATATTATTCATGTGCTAGTCCATAAATCATGTCTCAATAAATTTCAAATGATTCAAATCATACAGAGTGTACTCTTTGACAATGGTATCTTAGCCTAGATATCAGTTATAAGAGATAATTTAAAGTCCTCGTGTATGTGGGGATTAAAACATGTAACTCTGTATGACAAACTTAAAAGCTAAATGCTAACCTCTAAAAGCTCCTGGTTTGGAGTTGATAGGGATAGGTGAAGGGTAGAAAAATAAATATATAAAAGTCAGTTATATATAAAAGGAAAAAAATGAGAGCCAAAGAACACCAACTGATTTTCTATTCATAAATTTATTTCTCACAAGACTATGAAGTGAGTATAAAGGCAGAGTAAGGCATCTGTAAGCATGAAAAGGTTTATAGAATTGATCTCCAGTGCACACTTTATTGCTAGGATACTGAAGAATGTACTTCATAAAAAGAAGTGAGTAAACCAGTTGAGGTAAAAAGCTAAGATACAAGAAACAGTGCAACTGACTGAAGAGAGTAGCAACAAGGAATTTCAGGATGGGCTGTAAACCTACAGATAAAGATAGATTGGAGGTGGAAGATTCTAGGAGGAGAAGTCCAGGAAAACAAACAAACAGACAAACACAGAAAGCTTATTAATCAATTAATTAATTAATTAAAATTTAGAAAAGAACTTTATGATGCCAGATTAATAGTTATCAGCCATGATTGTCTATCACATTACCATTGCCTGGGGAGCAATAAAATGATAGCAATGACTGGGTACCACTAAAAAGTTTTTGATTTAATGAGCCTGGGTAAGGTAAGTGGGATGTGTGTGGTAGATTTTTTGGGGGAGGGAAGGGTACCTCGTAGGCAGAAGGCTGAGTTCATCACACTCCTCACTTTATGGCCATTATTGTCATTGGTCTTTGCAATATTCCACTCCTAATTTTCTTATTTCCTTTAATCCTATGCCACACTTCATTTCTTCTTTCACCATAAGAAACCATTTTGATATATTTTTTATGTATTGTTTGTATCTGTGATAACTGTGCAAATGGGTATTATTTTGAATGCATATATTTAAGTAATATAAGTACTAATGATTGATCCATCTCATTCTAATTTCTTTTTTTTCCTTTCTGTTGAACACTATGTTATAAGCTCACTCCATGTTCTTTGTAATTATTTCATTATTTCTGTGGGATACACAATTTACATGAAACAACAGTGGATTATTGCCTCTCATGATTCTAGGGCAATTATTCTGCTGGTTGGGCAGAATTACATTTACATTCGTTATGTAAGGTCTTTAAGGGTTAGGGTGGCATGGCCTCTCTCACTCCTTGGGGTGTTTTACCTTGGCTTCTTTTTTCGTGTTGTCTCATGGTTCCTACAGAGTAAAAGCAGAAACTCCATTGAGGTCCTTTGAGACTGAATCTAGGAAGTAGAACAATATCCTTTCATTCTCATTTCATTGGTCAAAACAAGTCAAATTACAGCCCAGATTCAGGAGGAAGAGGAAAAGGCTGTTCCTGGAATGAACAACGAATAGTAAAGTTACATTGCAAAGGGCATGGACGAAGAGAGGCATGCTTCATTGGAGCTCTCAACTGTAACTGTCAGCCATAGAAGTAAAAGAAAAAGACCCCCAAAAAATCATAAATGAAGGAAAGGTAAGAAAATGAAAAAATATATATAGAGAGAGAGAGACCATTACTTGGCTCTGAATAATATTTGCATGACCATTATAATAATGTAAATATTATTTGTCAGTTTGAGTACAGAATGTGGTAATTTTGAGAAGGCTAAATGGTCATCCAGCATCACAAAATATTAGCAAATAATTTGTTAGATGAATAAATTAAGGGAAAGTAGTAAAATTCAGAGTAAATACTTGAAGAAATAACTTGAAGAATTGAAAGTTGTTGCCAGTAGGGAGTGGTTTGTGGACTGGAAAAAAATGGGACTTCCTGCTTTTCAAATGGACCTTTTGTCAGCATTGTAATGTGTGTACAAGAGTTATTATGATTGAATTTTAAGGAAAATAAAAACCAAATGAAACCCAGATGCATAAACAAATAAAAATAATTAAGTTGATGATTTTTTCTTAGAATATCTCTTGATTAGCATCCCTACAACAAATTCTTCCAACAACTAACTAGCAAATATAAATCACCGAATAAGGCAAAATCTCTCACACACTGTCAACGAGGATTTGAAATCAGCATGTTTATTTTGACATGCCTATATTAATAGACTCCAGGAAGAAGTTTTTCTAAGGATGAGGATTATTGTCTTTTTAAAAAGGCACAGACTATGTTTCATCACCCAAATAAGTCTTCAGAAATTTGAATGGACTCAGAAATTCAACCTGAAAACCAAGCAGACGTACCCTCTGACATGATAGCCATGGACCATTCCAGAACAGCCTGAATAGGAGTCTTTGAACTAACAACATCTGAACCCATCCCTAGATTGCAACAACAAATGTTTGGAAGGAAATCTTTGTGACTGTGGGTAAAGTGTGGGCTGGGGGAACTGAGGCTCATCACTGGTGCATTACATTTTGCGAGTCCTAGCAATCAGAGTGCTTTAGGCAGGTCAAAACTAGGAAAGAAGCCTGGTAAAAATTCAAAAGCTTTTGCATTTTTGTACTATGTTTTGCATTTAGTTTGTATACAATTCTGTACTATGGTTTTTTTTTTTTTTTAGTTTTTTTTTTTTTTATGAGCCCCTTCTCTTTTAAGAGCCTAGCACATGGGAAAAGAATATCCTATTTCAATTCAGAAAAACAGCAGTAAAAGAAAGCCTGTTTGACATAGGGGTTTGAAATGGAAGCTATGCAGATGAACAGGCTTGCAAGCTGTAAAATGAAGGTATAATTTGAGTAGAAACTATTTTTGCGTACTACTTTTATTACATTTATGGAAAATACACATAGGAAAATGAATATAAAAAGATGCTCTATCATGTTTAGGATGACTGTATCAAGGCTGTAGGATTCTGGATTTCTTTCTTTTTACCTCTAAATATTTGTATTCTCTGTAGTAACCACAAACTACTTTTAGGATGGAAAACAGCTATATTAATTTTTAAAAAGACTTAATAGGACAGTGACCTTTCTATTGGAAAACCAGGAAAAGAAGCATTACAAAAAATTCTGGTTGCAATCAACTTAGCAGAAAGATTGTATTCAATAGTAAAAATAACCAAAGAAAAGTCAATTGCTGCACAGGGTGGGCAGCTGTCAGTTGGTTCTTCTGTTAGCTCTCTCCTCTTTAAATGCTCCTGGCATTTTTTGATCACCATGATTACAGCTTTGTCCATGCCTTTTCTTGATTCTGGTTTTCTCTCTCCTTCTGAGATGGTTAGTAAATTTGTAGTATTCTTATATGCCGTTTACTTCCTGGTAGCACTCTGACAATGGAAACAAAATCTTGAAGGCTGGTAAATTGACCTCATTAGATGGTATGATGTTATTTATTTAAGAGAACTTAAACCTCACGCTTAAATGAAGTACACCTGAATAGCTAAATATAGTGTGACATAGTAAAAATACTTAAGTGTAATAAAATCTATTTGCTATTCTTTCACCCCTCCTTCCCATTAAAGCTGCAGTCTGTTTCCCTGTTTGTTGACCTTGGGCTTGGCCACTTGAACTATGCTTGTATGATTGGGCTTGTTCTTATGTCACAGCCATTACCATAACAGGAATTCAGCAAGGTTATCTAACTGGTCCAAAGAAGATAAGAGACAATTAAAAAGAAATAAATAAAAAAATAAATATTTAAATAAATTAAAAAATAAATATTTATAAACTTAGGGAGGAAGATTCAAAGAATCAGAGGTTTTTTTTTTTTTTTTTTTTTTTGCAGGTGCAGCATCTTATTTCTTTTAAAAAATAAATATTTATAAACTTAGGGAGGAAGATTCAAAGAATCAGAGTATTTTTCCCTCCAAAAGCACAAATGTCTCATGTGAGTCAAACCAAGGTAAGTCCACCACCCATGAACAAAACATCACCCCCCAAGAACTCTGCCTTGAAGGGCAGAGGAGCTGATTTTTGTCTTGAGCTCCTTAGTCCCCCTTGGTGATCAGGTCCTCGATGTAGGCATCCAGCTCATCATCTGTGTTGATGTCTAAGTCCGTGGGTCTGGCTGGGATGAGGCCCAGGCAGCCGCACCACCTCCAGCCCTCCTGGTCAGGATGCTGTGCAGCCAGGGTTGGAACCACAGATTCCTCCTGCACCTTTTGCAGGAGCGCCACGATGTTGGTCCTCAGCTTCTGCAGCTTCTCCTCTGTCTTTCGGAGCTTTCTCTCAGAAGTGCGCAGGCTCTCCTCGGAGGCCTTGGCCCGTGAGTCAGCACGGCTCTGGTAGGAATGGCACAGATTCTGGAGTCCCACTTCATACTGCTTGAAGTACTCTTTCAAAGGAAATGATATTAGCTCATCTGAATTCATAGCACTCAGCTCCTTCTTGGAGATGGGGAAACTAGGAGGTGGAACTAGGATGTGGAACTAGGAACTAGGATGTGGAACTTAGTTGTCCCCAGATGAGCCCTGCTTCAATCGGTCAACCACCCAGGCACGGGAACAATAATAAATTATTGTTATTTGAGGCTGCTCTGTTTAGAGATGCATTGTTATACTGTTATAGAAATTGTTGCTGTTAAGTGGAGTGCTATAATTATATATATATTTAGAATTGTGAAGTGGTAGATGAGCAACCTGTTAAAAGATATAAGAATATTGTAATAGGAATCTTTAAAATTTGCAAGCCATGTTATGAGTTATATAGTAGTACAGTAACTAGCTATTACAGCCTGTCTAAAACTGAGAGATTTCTTGGAATGTGGGACATTCATTGCTAAAACCAGGAAAGTCATGGACAAATCAGGATGAATTGATGACCATATGAAATGCTGAAATATTTGGTAGGGTTGTTGCCTGCAGTAACATATAATATAGTACACGAACTTAAGAACTTGTCCACTTGAGTAAGATGGCAGCCAGGTGGACATCAAAATCATGATAGCTGCATGTAATACAATTCTGCAACATGTAGGCTCAGGAAAGAATTGATCAGTTTGCAAGCAGAATTATTGGCTTGGAAACTAGAACTTTTTCTCATCTCTATACTCTTCTGCTAGCAAAATTTCAAAACAAGAGTGCAGACATTATGCTCAGGGTAAAAACCAAGTTAAGGATATAATTCCAATACCCTTTGGTTAAATTCTCTAGAAATGGGGCATCTCGGTGGCTCAGTTGGTTGAGCGACCACCTCTTGGTTTCAGCTCAGGTCATGATCTCCTGGTTGTAGGATTGAGCCCCATATTGAACTATGTTCAGTGCAGAATCTGCTTCAGATTCTCTCTCTCCCTCTCTCTCTCTCTCTACCTCTCAAATAATTAAATACAATCTTTAAAAATAATTCTCTAGAAATGATAAGGTAGTTTCTAGTAGACACTTTCAAGTAGGCGATAGGTCTTCTAGGAAATGTGTGGGCCAGATATGCCCCAAAACCAAATTATTAAGTCTGGAGGGAAAGATGTTTACCTCCAAGAATGGTGGAATCAGATACATAGAATGCCCACAAGCTATTTGGAAGAGATATCTTACAAAAGTGCCATAAATCTGAACTAAAAGGTACTAATCCTGCTTTAAATAGTAAATAAGACAAAAATAAAGCAAAAATATTTTGGGGCCCCCAACTTTCTGCATGCAGAAAGCAGTCAGGGAAAGGGGAAGCTGTTTCATTGCTAAAAGAAATTCATTTTATAATGCTGTCTTCAGATATGATGGAGGAAGATGAAAAACATGCGGAGCAGCCCTTGATCCAATGAGCTTTGGCCAGGAGCAGGGCTCCCCTTTGCCTATTCACAGACCCGTGAAAATAAATGCTCATTCTAAGCCACTTAGAATTGGGATGTTTTGTTACAATCAGCAATAGCTGGCTGATACAAAGCCTCTGTGTATGTTCACAAACCAATGAGAGGCTCCATCCCTACTATAAAGGTAATTTTAAATTGGTAAAATAAACAAATGCTTGCCTTCAAGAACTGCATTTCTTCTTTTAATTACAAAATGAATATTTGGTAATTCATTGACTTGGTATATGGCCTAGAGTTGCCAGGATTTTAGAATGTGGGAGAGATACACTCTGTATCTGAGTATTATTGGAATATCTGGGCAATGTGGTCTGTTCCTTGCATGATCTGTACTAAAAAGTAAAGAGGGAATTGGAAGTAGTAAAGCATGTGTGATGTAAATCAAAATATTCTGCTGAAGCCAATCGCATGGGAAATAGCTTACAATCTTGATATGATATTTCATTGTGTTTTTACAGTAGAAAGAATGCCTCAATAAGACTTAAACCTCCTAATATTATGAAAAATGTCAATGTTACAAATAGACTCGAAGTAATTATGAGTTATAGAGAAATTAAAGTTTACAAAGTGAAAAGCAAAATAAATACATAATTAGATGATTGAGCAAAATGATTTTGCTGTTTTGGAAAATGAGTTATGCATATGAGTCTTCATTGATAAAAATACTAATTATTATTTTATCATTTTAATTAATGTTTGTGGTTTATTTGATTCTAGCTACTTTAAAATAATACTTGCTATTTTATATTCCTAGAAACTGCATCTCTGCAGTTTTCAAAGCAGAACGATTTTATAGCAAAATTAAGGATAATCTTAAGGATAAGAGATAACCTTAGTTTATATGCAAAAAAGGACTGGATAGGGTTAATTTTTCTCTTTAGCAAGAAAGAATTTTCCGCTATGCTACTATTATAATACACATTGGGTATTCAGTCAAAACCATTTGTTGAGTACTTTCTTGGGGCAAAGTACTGGGGGACTATATAAATGTTTCCTTATCTTTTTAAATGCCACTTAAATAAAGAAGCAGAGAGAAAAAGTAAAAATTAAAACCCCAAATATTAGAAATGTGTAGTAGAAATATAAATTTCATTTGTAAAAATTTACTAAAAGATCTAAAGAGTAATTGGAGTGTTTAGAATTCAAGGAAATTTCCTGAGGTTCTCAGAAAATAACTTGGATTTATAAAAGTAAATGCATTGCTGATTAATGCTCTTCACTCTTTTCTTAGATGCCTAACATACAATCACCTCCATTCCCAGGAAGTAAATTTTAACTTCAGTCTCTAAAAACAGAACTCAGTGCTAACTGTATAATTATGTGATTCAATCAGGAAATAACCTTCTTACCACCTTTCTTATCAATTCACTTCTGTTTTGCAATCTGGGAAGCCATCAACCTTCCTACCAGGGCAGCTCTGTCTCAGCATAATGAGAAGTTGCCCCTGAGAAATGAGACCTGGGCTACACTGATCTAGAGCTATTGTCTGGAGAAACTGACATCGTTGCCACTCATGTATCTGTTCATTGCACAAACCTTCACTTAGGCAACAAAGAAGCTAAAAATAGCCAAACATCCACAAAAATGCTGTTCCGACTTCATACTCTGTTAGTCACGGAGTAAAATGATCTTGTCATCACCCTATTAAAAATAAAAAGGGAAACATTGTTTAGATTTAACATTCCCAAGCTCCACTTTGCCTCCTCTTCTCTCACCTCCTACTTATTCTTCCTCTGTTTTTTTTTTCTCTCAGGAAATGGCATCACAATTTACCCCACTGCCTAAGCTGAGCACTTCACAGTTAGTTATCTTTGCCCTTCTGTCAGAGATCCAGGTTCAGATAACTTCCAAATTATCTTTCTATTTTTAACTTTTATTCCCACTGTGCGTGGCACATGATATACAATCAATAAATGAGAATCACTAGTATACATTTTTCAGCAAGGCCCTTTGCTGCAGTCCACTGTCCTAATCTCATCTGTAGCTCTATCTTCTCATGCTCACTGCACTCTACAATCTTTCCTAGACACTCAGGTTCAAATAGTGACTTTGCACAAGCTAGGAGCGCTGTTTGGGCTGTCTTCCCCTATTTTTTCTACCAGGTGAACTGCTACTCAATATCAAATTCCCAGTCTACATAAATTTCCCTAGTATTTAACAACTCCCTGATTATGTTCCTATCAAGTTTTCTATCCATTTTTTTTTTAAGCCCCATGCAGGGTGCCTGACGTAGGACTCTCTCCTGGAACCCTAGGATCATGCCCTGGACTGAAGGTGGTGCTAAACCGCTGAGCCACCCGGGCTGCCTTCTATCCGCTTTTAACACATCACTTTCACCTTGCATTTTAGATATTTGTCCTTGTTTCCTACGGTGGCATCCTGAGAGTAGGAGTCTTGTCTTATTTATTTTTGAATTTCCAGAGAATGGCAGAGTGCTTGAAATATTGAAGGTGCTCAATAGGTTGTTTGTATTCTTCTGTCCTCTATACAAACATTATGAAAATCTTATGATTTCTGAAAGACTTTAATGTAATAATGGTCACTGTGCTTTGCCAGGTGCAGAAGTAGTCATCATTTGGAACCACAAATGATGGAAATATTTATTAGGCTACTGTGAGTCCTATAGATGCAGATGAGTCTGCCAGATTCAGCAAAAATACAGGACCTTCAGTTAAATGAAGGTTAGAGGGAATAAATAACTTTTAGCATAAGTCAACCTCAGCTATTGCACGGGACATACTTATACTGAAATTTATTTACTTATTCTCTGTCTGACCTTCAAATTTAACTGGGCATCCTTTTTTTTTTTTTTTTTTTTTAGGCATGTATAAGCCCTGGTTTTCCCTTAGGAGGACTGGTTTATATTTACTGTCTTTGTGTTACTTTCCTATTTCATGATGGTTCCCGCTTTGACCCTCAAATATGACCAGATTTGGACATGGATTATGTGATCATGGCAAATATCAATAGTAGCTCAAATCATTATTTAACAAAGATGACAAGTATAATATCATGATTAGTTCTAGCAATACATTGTTAAAATTACTACAAACCCAAACGTACAACTTCAGCAGCAGAGGAGGCCAATTGGAAGTGTGACTTTTCTGGACAGTATGAAAAATGGTGGATGGATTTGGAGACACTCGTTCAGCTGCGATTTGAGAAACAGAGTTGGTAACTACTGTCACATATGATGTTGGACAGGGTCTACATGTATTGGATGTCACTTTAGGGAGGAGATAGTAGCAAATTTAGAAGGACCCTTGGGGCCTTAACTCTGCCTGCCCTCTACTACCTCTCTAGTTTCCTCTTGCAGCTTTTTCCTTCATGTACAATTTGCTTCACATACTTAGTCCCTTTTTCGGCTTCTTGAATGCAGCTGTCTGCCTCGGAACCTACACATCCAGTCTTCCTCACACTGATCTCTGAAGTGAAACAGGCTTTCCTCTCCTTCTCTCCTCTTGGTACCCTCCACTCCTGTCCCCCAACCTCCATTTAAATCCCCTCTTCTTAGTTCAGCAATAGGACTTTTTAAAGCCTATTTTTGTGTGAGTGTGAGCCCCTGAAGGACATCAGATTTCCCAACTGAACATTAACAGTAACTTTTTTCTTCCCTTTTCTACATTCATCTCAATTTATAATAATATATCTGTGCCATTATTTGGTTATTCTGTGTCCTTTCTATTGGACTATTAGTTCTGTGATTTCAATGTATTTGACATTATCTGCCATGAAATAAATATTTGTAGCAAGTATGTGTGACTATAGGGAAACAGTTTAATAGAAGTAAAATTTAATAAATACTCCAGCTGTCCAGATGCAAAATGAGCTGCCTTTAAATTACTGAGCTTGTGATCACTTGACATTTTTAACCAAAGGATGAATGACCATCTGTCAGTGATAAGGATGTTCCAGGACGGTTTATACCAAAAATGGAGTGGGGAAGTTGATGGCCTCTGAAGTCTTTTCTGACCTTTATAGTCTGTGACTAACAAATGAACTTTACAGTACAACTTGCTTATAAATTAGAACTGCCAGTATTTTATAAATAATCTTAATTATTCTGAAATACTAATAGAATGAGACCCACTGATGATTGAACATTAAATTTCTGATCAATATTGATTAAAACAATGAGAATGAGAGATGACTTCCCTGGTTTTTTTTTTTTTTTCCAGAGGAGGATTTGAAGACATACATTAATTCAAGGAGGTGTCAATTTGAAGTTTGGGATAGATTGAGATTTAGGACTCAAGATTCAGGAATTCTCCTTTGCATGTTGGATAGTGAGTTTCTGAATTTTTTAAAACATAAGAAAATAAACATATTATTTGGCATACTGAATAATTAGCACTGAAATGACATAAAAGCATTTTCAATTTCTCAATGAAATTACAAACAAATTCAGAAAACGCTGCAGTTTTCATTCACTTTGCTTTCTGATATCACAAATTACATACAATGCCAAATATTATAATGTCTAATTCCTTCCCATAAAATTAGTACTTCAAAACATACAACTGTTTGCTCTAAGAATTTACCATCTTATAAAAAAAACCTTTATAAAATTAGATATTTGTAATGTATCAGGTGCCATCATAAAAATACTATTTCCCTTACTCAAAGCAATGTTTTCAGTAATAAGTAATGTTAATTAAAATTTGAATTATGTGTTATGAAATGCATTTGCCATTATTTGTATGCATGATGTTTCTTTTCTTTTTATTTTACTTCTTTTATAATGCTTACCTAATCTATACACACTATTTATTTATTTATTTATTTATTTATTTATTTATGACTTTATTTTTAAGTAATCTCTCTACCCAGTGTGGACCTTGACCTTAGAACCTGTGATCAAGGATCATGTGCTCTACCAACTGAGCCAGCCCCAGTACCCCTGGTATATGCTTTTTAAATATTAGCACATTAAGCCCTGAGAAGAACCCTCCAATAGAACCACTTTTAATTTTTAGATTCACAAAAGAGGAAACTAAGATGAAGAGGTATTTCAGATAGATAAATAGATGTTTAGTGAATTGTCTAAGGCCATAAGTTGTTAAGTAGTGAAACTAAGATTTGAACCAAGGCAATCCGGTTGTAGATTGATACTCTTAGTCATTATGTGATAGCAACTAAAATATTAACAGTGCAGTAGGATTAAAAATAAGATTAAAATATCTTGCCACGGGATCCCTGGGTGGCGCAGCGGTTTGGCGCCTGCCTTTGGCCCAGGGCGCGATCCTGGAACCCGGGATCAAGTCCCACTTCGGGCTCCCGGTGCATGGAGCCTGCTTCTCCCTCTGCCTGTGTCTCTGCCTCTCTCTCTCTCTCTCTCTCTGTGTGTGTGTGTGTGTGACTATCATAAATAAAAAAAAAAAAATTAAAAAAAATATCTTGCCACATTCCTTCCTCATATCTTTTACCACTTCTTAGAGGTAAACATACTTAGTCTTTAGTGTTCATAACTATTTCTGGTAGGAATCACCATAACCTTAAACACCTTTAAATACCTTTATTTACTAATTTTTTAAATGTGTAAATTTGAACATACTACTTCTAATTCTTTTTCAACTTCCATCCTCATATTTTTGTTAGTTGTGTTTTGGTTAATGTAGTTCCTGACAAATTATGCTTATGTAATCATTATTTAATTTAGAACCAAACACTGTGAAATACATATAATCCAATGCCATTAAAATTTGGGATTACTTCACCTTCTGTCCTTATAATTGTTCAGAATTATGCTACATTTTTCTTTGCCTAAATGAAGACCATGCTTTTATCACTCAACTTTAGGTTGTATGATAAGATCCATAGACTCTCTGTATTTTTATTTGCTTTATTGAAGAGATATTATAATGTCCTCCTGATTCTTTGGTCATATATGTCAAATATCTATCAGATTCCATTTTATGCATAATCATTGCAACAGTGTTATAATATGGATATTTCCTATGATAATATCAGTATGTTTTTATGTATATATACCTAAATGAATCACTCATTATACTTAATGATTTTTATAGATAAGATAATAATTATTTATTTGTGTAATAGGAAAATTACATAATGTCATTATATACGCAGTAAATTTATAAATTATTCCAGCTTGAAATTTATTAATATTACATAGGATGAATTTTTAGTTATTTAGTTAATAGAGCCATTTATATTCCTAGATAATCCTCTCATCCCCAGGGAATATAAAGTATAATACTAAGTTACCCTCTCCTCACTGGTCAGCTACACATATCCTTTTCTATCCTCGCAGTAAAATCAGTAATTCTGAGACATTTAAACAAACCCAGTTCACTTTGTCCAGTACATTGTTAAGATATTATGGTTACTCACTGCGGTTGTCACTTAAATTTTCAAGGAAATGTTTTAATGTATTCTCATCATTAGATGCAGTTTATTTATCTCCTTCTTATAATGATATTGAACAAAGTGCTGAATAATCTGAGTGGCCTAGTTGCTGAGATTTCTTTGTTAAGGGAATATGGGCATTCCTCACTTCTACCCCATTTAAGGGGAGGATCCAGGAGAAAAAGAGAAGGGGGAGACATCATTAGTAGGATGACAGGAATCTAAAGTAAAACAATGGAAATGATGTCTACTGTACTAACTTATATCTAGTAACAACATGCACATTTTATTCATATGGAGAATTTTATTTTCCTATTGAATTTATTCAGTGTCTGATTTTTTAACATTATTTTTTATCCCATTTGAAATATTAAGATTTAGGCAACTATACCATAACAGCATTGAACATGCATATAATATTAATATTAACCACCTCACACCAGTGAGAATGGGGAAAATTAACAAGGCAGGAAACAACAAATGTTGGAGAGGATGCAGAGAAAAGGGAACCCTCCTGCACGGTTGGTGGGAATGTGAACTGGTGCAGCCACTCTGGAAAACTGTGTGGAGGTTCCTCAAAGAGTTAAAAATAGACCTGCCCTATGACCCAGCAATTGCACTGCTGGGGATTTACCCCAAAGGTACAGATGCAATGAAATGCCGGGACACCTGCACCCCGATGTTTATAGCAGCAATGTCCACAATAGCCAAACTGTAGAAAGAGCCTTGGTGTCCATCGAAAGATGATGGATAAAGAAGATGTGGTTTATGTATACAATGGAATATTACTCAGCCATTAGAAATGACAAATACCCACCATTTGCTTCAACGTGGATGGAACTGGAGGGTATTATGCTGAGTGAAATGAGTCAATCGGAGAAGGACAAACATTATATGTTCTTATTCATTTGGGGAATATAAATAATAGTGAAAGGGAATAGAAGGGAAGGGAGAAGAAATGGGTAGGAAATATCAGAAAGGGAGACAGAACATTAAGACTCCTAACTCTGATAAATGAACTAGGGGTGGTGGAAGGGGAGGAGGGCGGGGGGGTGGGGGTGAATGGGTGATGGGCACTGAGGGGGGGCACTTGACGGGATAAGCACTGGGTGTTATTCTGTATGTTGGCAAATTGAACACTAATAAAAATAAATTTATTATTAAAAAACCACACACAAAAATTAATATTAACAATGTTAAATCTCAGAATAATCAATATGTTCTTTTGAAAATTTTAGGGAATCCCTGGGTGACTCAGTGGCTTAGCATCTGCCTTCGGCCTAGGGCATGATCCTGGGGTCCTGGGATCAAGTCCCACGTCAGGCTCCCTGCATGGAGCCTGCTTCTCCCTCTGCCTGTGTCTCTGCCTCTGTCTCTCTCAGTCTGTGTCTCTCATGAATAAATAAATAAAATCTTTAAAAAAATTAAAAAATAAAGAAAATTTTAGTTAAATAATTAATAATTAAAAGTGCTTTATAGGGGTGCCTGAGTGGCTTAGTCAGTTAAGCATCTCTCTTTTGCTCAGGTCATGATCTCAGGATCCTGAGCAGGGAGCCTGCTTCTCTCTCTCCCTCTCCTGTTCCCACTGCTTGTGCTCTCTGCCTCCCACCCCAATAAATAAATAAAATCTTTTTTTTAAAAAGTGCCTTATAAAAACGGTACAAAATATAAGACTATATGATAGAAAGGAACTTTCTACCAAAACCTTTAAATTAATAAAATGGTAAGTAAAGTTTGCCTCGGAGTTTAACATGAAGATATTCTTATATAATTGCTGTGAGAATAATCATGCTCAAATATAATTAATGAATGTCCATGAATGCAATACCCATATTTGCTGAGTAATCAGAAAGCTTTCACATCCATGTATTTTGGGGGGGAAATACCTAAATAAACATCTATTAATGCCATATGGAATAACTCATATAATGTCCAATATTTTATTAATATATTAATATGTACAAAATAACATATGTTACTTGTGTAAAGTTTATGCAAAAATAATAACTCATCAAAGTTTGAATCGATGTTTCCAGAGATAGGTGTGTTAAGGTAGTAACTATCACCCCATTCACAATTCAAATCACCCATACATCCATAACTTCACCCCAGACTGATGGTGTTTAGCATGGTGAGCATTTTGGGGTTTTACTAAAGTTTTAAATCAATTTATGGAGTAGAAAGAGAAAAATTTAACCATTGATTAAATCTTAAATAAATTCCTCAAGTTTTTATGGGATGATGTTGTTGACTTCAGTACCTGTTCTGAAAAAAACAAGGATATACCAATACTTACATAAAGACAAATGAGAACAACTATGTTTTATGTATGCTTACTTTGTTAAGAAATAGAAAATGTTGGATGTATTCTCACTTTGGAAGGAGGTGATTACTCTCAATTTTGGCACTGAAAATAGTATTTTCCCATGATTTTAACCTGTCATTCTAAAAAACTATCTTCTTTGACAACAGCTATCAAACATTTATTGCTAGATAGGATGATAATAGCATAAGGGTGAATGAAACATACCTGCATCAAACACAATAATTGGCTAGATAACATTAAAGTCCCCATAGAAAAACAAATAATCTAAAACATCTTTTTTTATTATTTTTTAAAAACATTTTTTGTATAACACTTTATTTTTTAATTTTTTATAACACTTTCTTTGAGTTGAGTTTATCTTAAAGTGACTAGAGTGTTTAAGAATAAGAGAAGGTTAAAAATGTGTTATAAAAGAAATAAGTATGATCAGTTTGAAAAGAAGACAAATATATTCACTTAAGTAGGAATGAAATATAAATAGGCTCCTTTATTGGAGTAAGATGGGAATCTTAATTTCCTTGATTCTGAGAAAATGTTTATTGGGTTAGGGACAATTATGAAGGGGCAGTCTCAGGCAGAGTAAAGAAAATAATATTGTGATGCTTCTTTTAAATCAGAATCTTACAGAGGGAATGGATAATCAAACAAATCAGTGCTGCATTGTCTTCTTACCTTGCTCTTGGTCTTTTTCTACTAGCATCTTTTGTCATAGGGAAGTTAATGTAATTTATGTTTGATAATACATTTTTTATTTAAAGACCTCAGTGGTTCCTTACTGCTGAGAGAGTAAGTCTACAACTACAGAGCAAGGTAATTGTAAATGTGGCTCCAGTTTTCTTTTCAATTTCATGCTCTTTGTATCACCAATAGGTCCTACCAGGCACCAGACCACCCTGGTACTCTGAACTGAGCTCCATTTCCCTGAACAACATGCATTTGTGCTTACACTCTGCTTTGACTTCAGCCTTCAAGGCTCTCAGAACAAATGCCATCAACATCTGACTCTTTCATAGGTGAAGCAATCATTAGTATAATACAATCTATACTGTTTTGAAAATACTTCTGTGTCTGTTACTGTGATTAGTCTGGGAGGTCCTAGAGAGCTTACATGTGGCTTTATTCATCTTCATAACTGTTTTCCAGGCACAGTAGAAATTCTGTAAATTATCTTGTAAATGAAGGCCGATGTTTTTTTGTGTGTGCGTATGCATGTGTGTGTTTAATTGTGTGCTGAGATTTTTATGACCAGACATTAGTGGACAAAAAGGACTTTAATAAAAATCTCTTAATGTGTAATTTATTTTTTTCAAAGACTGATATATTTATTTTAGAGAGAGAAAGAGAGAGAGCACGAGCAAGAGAAGGGGAGGAGCAGAGGGAGAGAGAGAATCTTAACCAGGCTCCAAGTGCAGCAGGGAGCCGGACTTGGGGCTTGATCCTGCCACCCTGAGATCATGACCTGAAATCAAGAGTCAGATGGCTGACCAACTGAGCCCACAGGCACTGCAAAGGTTTATTAATGTGTAATGTAAAAGAAAAATTAAAGTTGCATATCCAACTCAGTTTTCCCTTTAAGGGAGTGACTGTCAAATTTTGCAATTTAAGGTTAATTAAGGTATCAGAGACATGAGAGTCGATGCCATCATTTTTCTCTTTTTTCTTTTGTTTGTTCCATTATATTTATTTGCTTGGTAAATATTAGAGATCTTCTTTGTCTAATCACATCAGTCTTGCTCATACTATATGAGTGACTTAGAACAGACTACATTGATTGGAATGATATTAAGTAACATCTTTGAAGAATTACAATGTTCATTATAAAAACACATATTTTAATTGAAATAAAAGAAGAGTTTAACTATAGAAATAGAGAGATTCTTTAATTAAAATAACATGATATTTTGAAGTAGGAACATTTATTTCTAATTGAATATACATGTCCAAAAGTTTAAAATGTTTTCCAAATATAGACTAAAGTTTTTACAAACTCACATAATTGAATGTAAGCAAATCAGGAAAGTTCTTAGGCACATACATAAACACACACACACAGGTACACATAAAATTTGTTTTTAGATTGTTAGCCTACAAACAACTCCAAAATGTCAATAATGAATAAAAGATAGCCATTTGTTAAGGTGAATATTCAAATATGTATAGTCATAGGAATAATTTATGTGGTTTATGAGTTATCGTCTAGAAAATTAATTTTCCCATCTAATTTTTCTTTTTTAATTTATCGTGGTTACCCATGTCCTTATAAGTTGTGTGTACATATGTGTGTGTGTGCATATAATTAATCATCACCCAAATTGTAATATACATTATTATTCAGTACCCAAATGCACACAATTTGTTAGATTTTTGATGAAAGAAAATATATTTTCAGTATCAGGAAATATTTAACAAAGAGTGATTTTGATTTGACAGTTTTGCCTCTAATCACAGATTGTATATTGCACATGCCCATAATTTTTGAACAATAATTTTGGAGAAACCCCTATGTATCATGTCATTTGTAGATACTTAGAAAGTTTGTGACTATAATGACAACAATACATTCCACTTAACATTAAAACAGTATATTCTTAAGAAGTAGTTACAAGAATAGAGCTTGGTATAAATGCTCATTCAAAGAAAAGATTTCTTTTCCTTTTTTTCTTTTCTGTCTCTTAAGTATTGGTAGACTTTGGGCATCTGTGCTATTGTTTAGCATCTTCTTTTTTTTCCACATTCTTTTCTATGTGAACCTACCAAGTGTCTACCTACCTACCAAGGTTCACATTCTTTTCCATGTGAACCTACCAAGAATGCTCTCACATTTTATTGTGATTTATTTTTCTCAAAACACAAACCAAACCATGTGACCCCACTGTTTAGTATCCCTCAGTGGTTCCTCAGAGCTAAGAGGGCTAACGGGGATAGAGGACTTTTTTCAGGGTTACCTGGATGGCTCAGTTGGTTAAGCATTGGACTCGATGTCAGCTCAAGTGGTGATCTCGGGGTTGTGATATCGAGCCCTGCATCAGGTTCCACACTCAGTGGGGAGTCTGCTTGAAATTCTCTCTCCCTTTCTCTCTCTTTTCCTACCCACACACTCTTTCTCTCTCTCTAAATAGATAAAAAAATAAAATCTTAAAAAAAAAAAAAAAAAAAGGACTCTCTTCAGTCTGGTCCTGCCTGTCTTTCTAGGCTTATCTCTCAACATTTGTTGATCAGATGCTTTCCACTTGGGCTATTTGTGGGTCTGCATTAAGCCATGCAATTTCATGTTTCCATGCCTTTCCCCTTGTAAACTTCGAAAACTTATATTCTTCAAGATGCAACTCAAAATGCTGTCACTTGCTTTCTTCCTCTATCCTATACATATCTGTATGTATAGCCCAGACACCATAAATTCATCTTTATTTTATTAGGGGTGTATATCTGATCCATACCTGACTAGGAATGTCTCTAAATCTTTGCATCTCCTTAGAATGCTATACTCAGTATAAAAAGATAGAATGACTGACATTGGGGTAAATTAAGTATTTATCTTGCAAAACAATTGCTACTGGTAAGTTTGGACATGAATAATTTAGAATATAGGATTTTTTTGTGGTTTTTTTTGTGTATTTTTTTAATTGGAGTTCGATTTGCCAACATATACTATAATACCCAGTGCTCATCCCATCAAGTGCCCCCCTCAGTGCCCGTCACCCAGTCACACCAACCCTCTGCCCACCTCCCCTTCCACTACCGCTTGTTCGTTTCCCAGAGTTAGGAGTCTCTCATGTTCTCTCACCCTCTCTGATATTTCCCACTCATTTTCTCTCCTTTCCCCTTTAATCACTTTTACTATTTTTTATATTCCCCAAATGAATGAAACCATTTAGTGTTTGTCTTTCTCCAATTGACTTACTTCACTCAGCATAACACCCCATTATGATGCCCCTGTCTCTGGTTTCTTTTTTCAATATTCCCCTGGCTATTCGGGGTCTTTTGTGACTCCACACAAATCTTAAGATGATTTGTTCCAACTCTCTGAAGAAAGTCCATGGTATTTTGATAGGGATTGCATTAAACGTGTAAATTGCCCTGGGTAACATTGACATTTTCACAATATTAATTCTTCCAATCCATGAGCATGGAATATTTTTCCATCTCTTTGTGTCTTCCTCAATTTCTTTCAGAAGTGTTCTGTAATATTTAGGGTAGAGATCCTTTACCTCTTGGGTTAGATTTATTCCTAGGTATCTTATGCTTTTGGGTGCACTTGTAAATGGAATTGAATCCTTAATTTCTCTTTCTTCAGTCTCATTGTTAGTGTATAGAAATGTCACTGATTTCTGGGCATTGATTTTGTATCCTGCCACAATGTTGAATTGCTGTATGAGTTCTAGCAATCTTGGAGTGGAGTCTTTTGGGTTTTCTACGTATAGTATCATGTCATTGGCGAAGAGGGAGAGTTTGACTACTTCTTTGCCAATTTGAATACCTTTAATTTCTTTTTGTTGACTGATTGCTGAGGCTAGGACTTCTAGTACCATGTTGAATACCAGTGGTGAGAGTGGACATCACTGTCGTGTTCCTGATCTTAGGGGAAAGGCTCCCAGTGTTTCCCCATTGAGAATGATATTTGCTGTGGGCTTTTTGTAGATGACTTTTAAGATGCTGAGGAATATTCCCTCTATTCCTACACTCTGAAGAGTTTTGATCAGGAATGGGTGCTGTATTTTGTCAAATGCTTTCTCTGCATCTATTGAGAGGATCATATGGTTCTTGTTTCTTCTCTTGTTGATATGATCTACCATGAGTGTTGAACCAGCCTTGCATCCCGGGGATAAATCGCACTTGGTCATGGTGAATAATCTTCTTAATATACTGTTGGATCCTAATGGCTAGTATCTTGTTGAGAATTTTTGCATCTGTGTTCATCAGGGATATTGGTCTATAATTCTCCTTTTTGGCGGGGTCTTTGTCTGGTTTTGGAATTAAGGTGATGCTGGCCTCATAAAACGAGTTTGGAAGTATTCCATCCCTTTCTATCTTTTGAAATAGCTTTAGTAGAATAGGTATTGTTTCTTCTTTAAACATTTGATACATTCCCCTGGGAAGCCATCTGGCCCTGGATTTTTGTGTCTTGGGAGGTTTTTGATGACTGCTTCAGTTTCCTCCCTGGTTATTGGCCTGTTCAGGTTTTCTGTTTCTTCCTGTTCCAGTTTTGGTGGTTTGTGGTTTTCCAGGAATGCATCCATTTCTTCTAGATTGCCCAATTTATTGGCATATAGCTGCTCATAATATGTTTTATTTTATTTTATTTTATTTTATTTTATTTTATTTTTTTCATAATATGTTTTAAAAATCATTTGTATTTCCTTGGTATTGGTTGTGATATCTCCTTTTTCATTTGTGATTTTATTAATTAGAGTCTTTTCTCTTGTTTTTAATAAGGCAGGCTAATAGTTTATCTATCTTATTAATTCTTTCAAAGAACCAACTCCTGGTTTTGTTTATCTGTTCTATAGTTCTTCTGGCCTCTATTTCATTGAGTTCTGCTTGAATCTTTATGAACTCTCTTCTTCTGCTTGGTGTAGGTTTTATTTGCTGTTCTTTCTCCAGTTCCTTTAGGTGCAAGGTTAGCTTGTGTATTTGTTTTTTTCCAGTATTTTGAGGGATGCTTGTATTGCGATGTATTTCCCTCTCAGGACTGCTTTTGCTGTATCCCAAAGATTTTGAATAGTTGTATCTTCATTCTCATTAGTTTCCATGAATCTTTTTAATTCTTCTCTAATTTCATGGTTGATCCTTTCATCTTTTAGCAGGATGCTCTTTAACCTCCATGTGTTTGAGTTTCTTCCAAATTTCTTCTTGTGATTGAGTTTAACTTTCAAAGCATTATGGTCTGAAAATATGCAGGAGACCATCCCAATCTTTTGGTATCAGTTAAGACCTGATTTGTGACCCAGTATGTGGTCTATTCTGGAGAAAGTTCCATGTGCACTTGAGAAGAATGGGTATTCAGTTGCGTTTAGATGTAAAGTTCTGTAAATATCTGTGAAATCCATCTGGTCCAGTGTATCATTTAAAGTTCTTGTTTCTTTAGAGATGCTGTGCTTAGAATATCTGTCATTTGCAGAAAGTGCTGTGTTGAAGTCTCCCAGTATTAGTGTATTATTATCTAAGTATGTCTTTACTTTGGTTATTAATTGATTGATGTGCTTGGCAGCTCCCACATTAGGTGCATAAATATTCATGATTGTTAGGTCCTCTTGTTGTATAGATCCTTTAAGTATGGTATAGTGTCCCTCTACACCTCTTACTACAGTCTTTGGGATAAACTTTAATTTATCTGATATGAGGATGGCTACCCCTGCTTTCTTTTGAGGACCATTTGAATGATAAATGGTTCTCCAACCTTTCATTTTCAGGCTGGAGGTGTCCTTAAGTCTCAAATGAGTCTCTTGTAGACAGCAAATAGATGGGTCTTGCTTTTCTATCCCTCTGCCTTTTGATGGGATCATTAAGCCCATTCACGTTCAGAGTTACTATTGAAAGATATGAATTTAGTGTTATCATAATACCTATTCCATCCCTGTTTTTGTGGATTATTTCTTTGGATTTCTTTCTTTTACAGAGTCCCCCTTAATATTTCTTGCAGAGCTGGTTTGGTGGTCACATATTCTTTCAGCTTCTGCCTATCTTGGAAGCTCTTTATCTCTCCTTCTATTCTTCTATCCTTCTATTCTCTATGAGAACTTTGCTGGATAAAGTATTCTTGGCTGCATGTTCTTCTCATTTAGGACCCTGGATATATCCTGCCAGCCCTTTCTGGCCTACCAGGTCTCTGTGGAGAGGTCTGCTGTTAACCTAATATTTCTCCCCATATAAGTTAGGGATCTCTTGTCTCTTGCTTCTTTAAGGATTTTCTCTTTATCTTTGGAATTTGGAAGTTTCACTATTACATGTTGAGGTGTTGAATGGTTTTTATTGATTTTAGGAGGGGACCTCTCTATCTCCTGGATCTGAATGCCTTTTTCCCTCCCCAAATTAGGGAAGTTCTCAGCTATGATTTGTTCAAATATGCTTTCTGGTCCTCTGTCCTTCTCGGCGCCCTCTGGAACCCCAATTAAATGTAGATTTTCCTTCTGAGGCTGTCATTTATTTCCCTTAACCTTTCCTCATGGTCTTTTAATTGTTTTTCTCTTTTTTCCTCAGCTTCCTTCCTTGCCATCAACTTGTCTTCTATGTCACTCATTCTTTCTTCTACCTCATTAACCCTTGTTGTTAGGACCTCCAGTTTGGATTGCATCTCACTTAATTGATTTTTCATTTTGGCCTGATTAGATCTAAATTCTGCAGTCATGAAGTCTCTTGAATCCTTTATGGTTTTCTCTAGAGCCACCAGTAGCTTTACAATTATGCTTCTGAATTGGTTTTCTGACATCGAATTATAATCCAAATTCTGTAACTCTGTGGCAGAGAATACTGTCTGATTCTTTCTTTTGTGGTGAGTTCTTCTTTCTAGCCATTTTGCTCAGTGCAGAGTGGCTGTATGAGCAGGCTGAGTGAAGAATATCACGCATGACCTAACTAAATTTCACCCAGATGATTCTTGTTAGAAACGAAAACCAAAAAAAAAAAAAAAAAGAAACGAAAACCATTCTCTCTGTAGCATTCCAGCTGTTCTCTTTTTAAATCTCAGGTCGAATTCACAGGTGTTCAGGATCGTTTGAAAGTTATCTAGGTAAGTTGGTGGGGCTGGGTAAGTTGAAGACCCTACTCCTCCACTATCTTGCCCTGCCCCCTATCAGGATGTTTGTTTACACCTCTTTTTAATCCCCTGTATGTAGGAAGACTCTCTTTATACCCACCTATACCCTCATATTTATGTTTACAAGCTTATAAATTTTTAAATATGTAAATATTCCTTCCACTTTGCTGACAATTGTGTATTTAAGCTCAAATTCAAGAATTCAGAGGCAATAGAATGATATGATCATAAATATGTACACCTAATATATGTTATATACAATTTATACATGTTATATACACACAAATATTATGTATGTATAACATACACATATCAAACACATATATAGTATGCATACATCATATCACAAAAAAACATATGTATGTGTTATATATATTATTCTTTTTATATATACTTGTCTTTTCAATGAATTTATGAGGACTAGATATATTCAAATTAATAAGCTATAAAAATATTCAGGCTATAATAAGTAGCGTGGATTATAAATGTGGAAATTGACAGGCTAATTGAACCATAATAGAGGCAGCCTTAATGGATTGTGAAAATAGAAACATAGATAGATAAATAGATAGATAGATAGATAGATAGATAGATAGATATAATTTGTCATAAATATACCTAACACTTTTTCATTATTTTCACAAGTTAAAATTCACCATATTGTTAAAATGTTACTAAGTTCTTGAAGATATTTATACTAGAGTTTGTAGCCATTGTCATTTATGATACTGTCCCTTTATTTTAATCTAAACATTCCTCTTCAATATCTAGATATTTTTCTTAGGCTCATATTTTGAAAGTCAATGTAAATAACTTCTGTTTTGACCAATAACATAAAGTTACTTCAAGCTAATTATTCAAAACATTTTCAGTATTATTTAAACCAATGGTTTCTAAACAGAGGTGCTTTTACCCTCAAGCAGACCTATAACAATGTTTATTTTGTCAATCTTGAGGAGGGGGTGCTACTGACATCTAGCAGACTGAAGCCAGGAATGCTCTTAAATATTCTGCACCACATAAGACAAACTCCCACATTTGACCCAAAACTTTGATATTGCCAAGGTTGGGGAACCATGCTTTAAGTAAGTTGTGTTAAGTCCCTACATCTAGAGAATCATTGAAGATCATTAAAAGCAGTAGCTCAAATTCCTTTGTGACCTAAGTAGCATTAAGTAGAATCAAGTTCCATTATTACTTTATATTTCAAAATCATTAAAAAAAAAAAAAACACCTTTCAAAACCTCCACCCAAGTAATGGTATTTTTCATTTCTTTCTAAATTTGTTGATTTGGGGCATATTATCATGTCTTAATAATTCATCACATTGGGATCAAGTCCTTTTGTTCAGGTCCATGACCGAGGACCCAGAGCTTGTATATTGTAATCTACTCTTTCCTGAAAAGCATCTGTGAAAAGGGTAGAATAGAACTTGGGAGCTACTCTAGAACCTCTGACCTCTCTAGGCAACATTCTAAGTTATGCTATGTAGACCAAAAAAAAAATTGTTTTCCGTAGAAAAAGGACTTCTAACCTTCTTTAGCATCTAGTTCAAATCAGTTTAAATGATTGAGGCAGTGTATAGTGAAAAGTAAACCAGGATCACTGACATCCTTAATTTGTTCTCAACATGAGATGTATTAAACTAAATGATTTATTGCCACAACACGAAAATATTATGAGTAAACTCCAAAAGAGTTGTTCTGTTCAAGTTCATTGCAAATTATGTTGTATTTGGAGTAAAAAATATGTTCTTTTTTTATTAAAGATTTTATTTATTCATGAGAGACAGAAAGAGAGAGAGAGAGAGAGGCAGAGACACAGGCAGAGGGAGAAGCAAGCTTTATGCAGGGAGCCTGACATGGGACTCGATCCCAGGTTTCCAGGATCAGGCCCTTGGCTGAAGACAGCACTTAACCACTGAGCCACCTGGGCTGCCCCTAAAAAGTATGTTCTGAGTCTCACACTTAGTATATTTATAATTAGCTTCTTAATCAGTTTATTAAATGTGGCTCTAGTAACATTTTAAGTTCCCTTTTAGATCTATTTCTGTGAAGAATGTCACAGAAAGTCTCACATATGCTAGTGTGTATGTATGTATCTTGGACTATGCATATATATGGTGCATATATGTCTGATGTATATTTGATATGTGTGTGTGTATATATATATATACACACACACGTATATATGTACTTAAAGTGGCTATAAATATAATATTTATATATATAAACTTTAATATACCTAAAGAATAAGTATACAGTGAGGGATGCTGAATACTTGTGTCACAGTTGTCTATTCCTTTATGGGAAACCATATTCTGAATTAGCAGAGAGGTAGCTTTGTAGTAGATATTGAGTTACACTTTTGTTTGCTGATTCATACATTTTAACTAAAAAACCACATAGACATTATTTTAATATACTATTATAAAAACCCTAATCTTCATTAATGATGGATGGTTTTATTCAGTGAAAACAAACATGTTTAATCCATATTACCTGCCTTCAAGGAAGATATAATTTGTTGCAGTATATTGTCAACAGACTATTCCAATACAAGTCAGAATAAAGAATGTCTTGTAATAGAGTTAGAAGTAAAGCAACAATAAGATGGAGTAATCATATCTGATTGGGTTTAAAACAATCATCATTAAGAAAATGACTTTTGAGCTAGGTTTTGAAGAATTAGGAAGATTTCCATAAATGAAGGATAAAGGTAGCAAGTTGCAGTTTCAGGCAACATATTCTTTCTTATAGTCAATTAAATTTAACTCCTGATAATGCATTTTGTTTTTTACAAATTTTCAATAAAAATGTGAGATCGTAGTTTATCATAATCTGATCATAATACATGAGAGTAAATTCAGATAAATTGTCACTGCCTCTGTACTCTAATTTTTAGAATACATGCCATTTCTTTACCTAAGTTAGCTCATAGTAAAATCATAAACATTTTAAAAATTTCTAAAAGTAAATACTTTTGATTCTAATTTTTTTTATCACATAAGCATGTACTTTGTGCTGTATTGCAGTTAGTAAATTTATTTCTCTTTGCTTTCTCATGGCCTCTAAGCACATGAAAAAGAGTCTCTACAGTTTCATTGCAGTTTATATATGACATAGCAGTGCAAATTAAGGATGGGGTGGTAAATAGAGATCAGTTCATGCACAGCTATATAATTAAGTTAAAAATTCTAAAGTTAATGCTGAGGGAGTAGGGGATATTTAGAATAGGGAAACCAAATAGGATAATGCTGCTGGGTAAGAGATGGTTGTAGGAAAGACAGAGGTAACTGCACAGAATAAACATAGGAAGTACAGGGAATATAAATTATGATAGTATGAGCATAGACAAGTAGGAAAGTAGAGATTATAGATAACTTTTGGGCTTGAGTTTCAGAAGCTGGATTGAAGCTGGTGTCCTCTGGAAGTGGTGAATGAAAAAGGACAGAGGCAGGAAAATGAGGACTCCTCTTTCTGACATGCTGAAGGTGAGAGATCTCTGTATAGTTATCAGAAATACTCAAGTTCAGGGAAAAAAACTGGGCTTGAAATATAGGGGCACACATCGTTAGCATATAGTTGGCATCTTAATTGATAGGAATAGATGTAAATGCAAAGGAAAAATGGCTGATAGGAGAAGGCAAGAGAGCCTGGTTGGGATGCCCCCAAACTCTGAAATAATTAGGACCTTTTCTTCTGACACTCTCTATCTCTATCACTTGTTACTTCTTTCCAGGCACACCTTCTCCCCCAGGATGCACAGGGTCAATATAATATTGCATTATTGGTACTAAGTGACTTACCTCCTGTCTTTCATATATAAGGGCAAACTTTTCACGTCCCCAAAAAGATCAATAGATGACATTGGGCTGCTTCTACCAGTCCTTACTATGCTGGGTGCTAATTTATGTGACTCTTCCCAGGTAGTTCAAAGGCTCTGAAGAGGAGATGAACTGGGTTATGTTGACCCTACCTACCCAGGAGGTAGGTAGAAGGCAGATATTAAAAGACTATATTCCCAGTTCCTTGCAGGAGATGAAGCATTAAGGCTCTACCAGCAGAAGTGGTCTCTTAAAATGTTTTAATCCAATTAATTATGCACTAACAAATGACTATTGTTGGGCATTCCATTCCCTGGAGGATGGGCAAAGAGAACTCTGCTTATACTTCCTGTGAACATCTCTCAGATTATGCTATGATAGAATCTGGCTCCCCTGCAAGGCAACATAACCTGTTCTAAGTGTCAGGAAATATTCCAGCCTAACCACCTGCAAAATTACAATGAAGGCAGAGAATAGTGCTATAATTGAATATAGTTGATACTTTATTCTCATTTATTACTCTTTTTCCTCCACTCAGAGCACCTACCTCTTCTATCAGATTCCCTCCCACTCCACTGTCCACACTATCTCAGTCAATGTGTCTGATTCCCTTTCCCCTTCCCCAGTGGTATTCCTCTCTTGTGACTATGGGTACCCTATGATATTTTGCACCCCCATGGCTTTAAATAAACTCCGGATGGTGATGATTTCCAAGTGAAGAGCCCAAGCTTTTGCCACCTCTTTCATCACATACTATTTCTTCAAGTTTGGACTCTTATCGCCTCCTTCTTTCTTAATGTCACTGTGATATTGATATTGAATATCTAATAGGCATCTTAGTTGTATGCATATATCAAATACCTGACTCTTGATTCTACTGCCCCATCATTTACCTGTAGCTCAAGCCAACATACTGACAGCATCCTCGATTTGTCTCCTTTCCTCTCAAACACAGCGACCTGATCAACCTTTAAACTCAACATTCAAAACTATATAGTTTTAAACTCAACATTCAAACTATAGTCTCAATCTAATGAAGACCACTTCTGCTGATACAGCCTTAATGCTTCATCTCTTGCAAGGAATTGGGAGTATAATCTAACATCTGCCTTCTACCTACCTCCTGGGTAGGTAGGGTCAACATAACCCAGTTCATCTCCTCTTCAGGACCTTTGAACTTGCTGGTCTATTTGCATAATATTTTTCTCCTTTACATCTTTGCGTGGCTCATTCCCTTAATGAATTTAAGTCTGCTCAGATGAGACCACTTCAGAAAGAGGTAGAAAGATTGCCCTTTGTGAATTGTCCCCCACCCTCATCACTTTTTGTCTGGTGTCTCTTTTTTTTTTAAGATTTTATTTATTTATTCATAGAGACACAGAGAGAGAGGGGCAGAGACACAGGCAGAGGGAAAAGCAGGCATCATACAGAGAGCCTGATGTGGGACTTGATCCAGAGTCTCCAGGATCACGCCCTGGGCTGCAGGCGGCGCCAAACCGCTGCGCCACCGGAGCTGCACTGGTGTCTCTGTGTTTTCATCAGAGTATTGACATTTTATTATATATTTACTTATATTTTTATTTGTTTGTCATCTGCCTCCTTCAATTATGTAAGTCCTATGAAGGCAAGGACTTTTCCTTCTCCACTTCTGTATCCAAGGTCTTAAAATATTACCTGAATATGAATATTCAGAGTTATTTGTTTGGTGAATGAATGGAATATTCAGTAGATTTAGAAATTCAGGTCTTTTATGTTTGACATGACTCTGCCTTAAACCTTTACGATTCCATTGGAAGGAATATAGGCAAAATATTTAAGGATGATGGAAGGCCAAATATAACAGCATTCTCTGATTAGTTCCATTAATGATCTTACACATTTGCCTGTGAAAACCTGCTTCTCCTAAGTGAGCATTCAAGTTTTATCTGTTGTCTTTATGTTTGTATTAAGTGTCTTGAAAGAATGCAACCAGACTGCCTTCTTCCTAAGAGTTTTATTTCCTCATGCTGAATGTAGGACTTTTATATTTAGAAGCACAAACTCTTTCCTAATTATATACAACCCACTGTTCTAAATTTTGCATGCCACTTTGCAGTTTAGTGCTATGCGATTTACTTGCTACCAATTTTGGTGTCAGAAATTTGACATTTAGATTGCTTTTGAAAAGTAATGGTAAAGTGGATTTTGTACTGAATGAAACTTAGCATCTGCTTTCTTGGCTTCTTCTTAATTGTTTGTTTCTTTCACTTATGTCTAATGATCCACCCACAAAGTCATGATACTAGGTCAAATACTCACCAGGACTTAGAAATTAAGAGAAAATATTTTTAACCCTCAGTAAGCTCATTTTCCTGAGATATTTTTCACAGAAAACAAAGAAGTAGAATACAAATTTTAGAGTTTGTTAAATAAATGCCTACACATTAATACACACTTATTAAAGACATTGTAATTTATAGAAAGAACCTAGCAGAAGTGTTGGTTTATTATGGATTTCTGCCATTAACTAGATTAATATCATGGTTTGGAATTTTAACTAACAAATGAATTATCCCCTAACTATTGAACAGCATCACTTATATTTGTGGTTATATGTTGGGTCTCTCTCTCTCTCTCTCTCTCTCTCCCTCCCCCTCTCTCCCTCCATCTATCTATAAATATATCTGTACACATAGGTATACACATACCTATATGTGTGATATATATAATTGTGTGTAACTATAAATATTATAAATATTCAATCAACAAAGCATTTAATTAAAATTCATAGCAGTTAAAATGGACAAAAATTCAAATCTTCTTGTTTTGCTTACTGCCTGTTCTTCTACTTCTATTCACTAATTCATAAAATTGAGTTTGTGGGCATTATGTTAAAATACTGCAAAGAGTGTATGGTAAAATATGGTAATATCTTTTAATAAGACATAAATAACAATATTATTCAAAATTCCCTTAGGGCGTTACCTAATTTTAGCTGTACTGTGAGGCAGCTTGAAAAAGGGCAAACTCATTAAAGGACTTCATTGTGAATATTTTTCCAACCTGTAAAATAAGATTGAAATTACTTTATTTACAGTTTTGCCTTTGAGCTATTTTTTTCCTTTGTTGTAAAAGAGAACAGCTGGTGATATTCCCAAATGTTAGCCTAACTTGAAACATTCTCACACTCCTTTTTGCTTGTTTGATATTATCTTTAGATATCACAGCTACATAATAAGAATCTCTTTTGGCATATGAGAATTAAAGATGTGAAGGGCTCAAACACACATTCTAGAGTATAGGCAAGTACATTTCTCTTACAAAAAATCATATTTGACGTTATTCTTATTTTCCATTAATTCCATGATTTCTAAGCTAAAACTTTCATCTACTGTTTACAGAATACAATCCAATTTTGCACATCATCACTGTCAATTTTACATTTGACTGAGATGGGCAATATATGTTGCTGCAAATGGCAAGATATAATTCTTTTTATGGCTGAATAATATTCCGTTGTATGTATATATGCTATTCCTCTTTATCCATTCATCTATCATTGGACACTTGGATTGCTTCCATATCATGAGTTGTAAATAATGTTGCAATAAACGTAGAGGTGCGTAATCTTTTTGAATTAGTGTTTTCATTTTCTTTGAATAAACTCCACTACCCAGTAGTGGAGTTACTAGATAATAAACTCCACTACCTAGTAGTGGAGTTACTAGATCAAAAAAGAATGAGAGATTGAAATTTGTAACAACATGGACAGACTCAAAGTGTATAATGCTAAGTAAAATAAGTCAGACAGAGAAAGGCAAACACCTAAGATTTTGCCCATTTGTGGAATTTAAGAAACAAACAACAAAAAAACCCCACAAAAAAACAGATTTTTATTTTTATTTTAAAGATTTTATTTAGTTACTCATAGAGACAGAGAGAGAGAGAGGCAGAGACACAGGCAGAGGGAGAAGCAGGCTCCATGCAGAGAACCTGACGTGGGGCTCGATCCAGGGTCTCCAGGATCACGCCCTGGGCTGCAGGCGGCGCTAAACCGCTGCGCCACCAGGGCTACGCAAAAAAATAGATTTTTAAATTCAGAGAACAAACTAGTGGTTGCCAGAGGGAAAGTGGGTAGACGGTTGAGTGAAATAACTGAAGGAGATTAAGAGTACATTTATAGTGATGAGAACTGAGTAATGTATAGAATTGTTGAATCATTGTATTATATTGTACACCTAAAATTAATATAACACTGTATGCTAATTATACTTCAATTTAAGGCAATTTATGAATAAATTAATGGGCTATATAATATTTTTTCAAAGTCAGTAAAAGATTTCAGGTTGTTTTGGTTTTGTTTTTACAGGAAAGAATGTGATAACCTAATTATGTCTTCAATAATTTTGTTTCTTGGTACACATTCTTCCCATAATTTTCAACTATCTCAAATTTTGTATCTTTTTTTTGAAAGAAAGATCTCTATACATTACTCAGTGCTCACCACCATAAATAGAGTCACCATCTGTAGGCTCACCTGTAAAGAAGACTATTTCTGGTGTTTGATATTTGGCATGCAAAATGATTATAAAATGACGTTCTTACTCCAAATCTTCTTTTACAATATTTTTCAAAACATATCAAGCAAACATTCAGTAAGTATAAATTCAAATAGATCCTTTTATTGTAAAAAATGTTCAGTTGCATGATTTAGTTTATTATTTTCTTTAATGATAAATAATACTGTCATTAATATTTGTTCATAATTTTTGGCTATTTCCTCTGCTCTCCTTCTGCTGTAGAATATTTCTCTGTGTCTCATTTCCCTTTGGCCAATTCTTACTCCATATAAGCTGCTAATTCTTATTATCAGTCTAAACTAGAAAGTAGAAAAAGGAAGGGAATTGAATGCATCATCACTCAATATATTCTGTTTTTGTTATTTTCTATTAAAGCTACCCTACTCAAATAATCATTATTTCTGAATTTTTACACAAAAATGGAAGTTATACAGAAGAAACACAACTTTCTTCTTGCATTAGCTGGGATCCTTTTTCTTTTCTTGTTTTTGTTTTACAAATGCAAGAAATCCACTTGAAGTAGCAAACAATCAAGAACTTATATAACAGTAATGTCTCATGGTTTATTATGACTTTAGGCAAGGCTTGGCCCAGTGGATAAAACAATTTTGCTATTTGCCTTTCTCCATCTCCTGTATTTGCCTTCATCTGTCATGGCATCATTTGGAGGCACACTGTCTCTGAAGTGGGGAAATGGCTTATGTGGTCCTTATAGAAGCCCCATGTATATACACCTCTGTAGGTGGTTCTTACTGCATAAAATTTAGAAATTTTTTTCACAGGAAAATTATTGGAATTGAATAGTTAAGAAATCTGTTAAGAACTTAAGAAAATTGTGTTGGCTAAAAAGCCATATATTTGAGAAAAGTCTTTTTGGTGTAAACCTAAACTCATATGGTGGTCCCCCAAACTTGCATAAGAAACTGTGAGAACAGTATAGTCCCAACTACATCACATTCAACAAGACCCACTTCAGTATGTTCTGTATGTGAAAAGGAGAGCGGTGAGCTATCTGGTGACAACAAAACCAGACTTACAAAAAATGCTGGGATTCACCAACATTTATGTTTTTGCATTTTCCTGGACACACAGCTAGATAGCATTTCCCCTCTTATTTCATCTAGATGGGGCATGTGACCGGCTCTTGCCATTGGAATGGGAAATGTCTCATGTGCAGGACAAGGTGATTGAGCTTACTCTCAACTCTTTCTAGTTTTTTTCTCCTTTCTTATCTGCTGGCTGGATGTGACAGCCATTAAAGAATGCTATAAGACCTAGGATATGACAGAAAAGAACCAGGTGCCTCAGTTGTTCCATCGAGAAGAGTCCTGGTTACACATATCAAGCTGTGATGTATGTAAGAAATACCCTTGTATTTGTGTTAAACCACTAAAGTTTGGTGTAATTAATTTGATTTTTTTTTTGTTTTGTTTTACTGGTGATCTAGAAACTCAAAGGAAATGGAAAGAAGGGAAATCTGGGTAAATATAGCAACGTGTGATAAACCTAAGAGAATAAGTGCATGAAACAGAAAAAAAAAAGCAATAAAAATGGGATATATGAACTAAGTCACATTTGATTCCTTGAAAAGATGATAAGGTATAGGACATTGGCATTACAGATTATTAAAGAAAGGGAGAAAGGCAAAGAATAAAACATAACATGGAGAAAAGCAAAGAATAAAACATAACACAGAGAATTAAAGATTAATGGAAGATAAAATTTGAGCATCTTAAAATATGACCTAAAACTGTATGTCTGATCCACTGAATCATGAATTAGATTTTCAGTGACAAAACAATACCAATTGTTAAAATATTAGCCAGTGGTTTATTTTATTTTCAAATGGAAAATGCCATAAACAGTTTTGCTTTTCTCAGTGGAAAGTATTTTTATGGTTTTAGAAAATGTTCTCCCACAAAATAAGAGCATTTTTCTAAAGTACACATGTGAAAGAATGAAATTTAAAATTTTTAAAAATATAGACAGATGTTGTAGCAAATAAACAGACATATTTTTCCATCACTGCCTGTGAGTAATTATTATATCAATCAACAATAGATTAAGCCTATAGGATAAACTTGATGTGTTATGGGAAAGGGAGATGGAAGATTTTATTATTTCAGAGTTTTAAGTAAATATAAAATTGAATTATACATTTTTCCTGCTGTTTGCCTTTATTCTTTCAGAGCCATTTATTGGAGACCAATTGTATTCCAGGCACTCTGCTACACATTAGGATATAATATGAAGAAGATACCTGTCCTTGTGACTTCTACTGTTCTCTTCTCAACCCCAAATATGATCTCATGCACATAGAGCCTGATGCAGGCCCAGATGTCTCCTCAGCAAGACGAAGGCAATTATTCCGATACATGAGTTAGAATTTTATGACTTTATAATGGAGCTGTTTGAGTGTGAACAATAGAGTCTAGACTGTATTCTTTCATTTCTGTCCTGGATTCATTTCTGTCCTTAAATGTTCTATTGACTATGCTTAATCTCCTCTATAATTTTAACTGTGTATCAGACTCTTTTAATGTCCCATGTTGAATCCTCTAGATCTGGCCTGTCTCCAGGACTTTTTGCTCATTATTTTCCAACTCAAGTGCATGTTGTGCTAATCAACTCTTTGAATTCTGACCCACTTCCATGGGAGCAACCATTCCTGAGTTGCTGCATCTCTCACATCATGCCCCAGCACTTCCTATTAATGATGATGGTTGAGACACTAGAGGCACCTTTCATGCACAGCCTGGGAGTTCAGTCTGTGGAATGAACCTTTCACCAATGAGATCACTGCCCTTGTTATCTCAGGACACCCTGAGATGTACTCGGTTGGACCTTTGAGAATGAGTAAGCAGTCATGCTTGATGGCAAGCAGTGGTCAGCCCAGTCATAGAGACTTTATTGGTTTGACTGATTGACCCCTTTTCTCTCCCTTTCCTTCTATGAGACTTTAGTCCCTAGTAAAGTAATAGTACAGAAGCCTTAGCCACATGATGAGCGTTCTAGGCAATCCAGATGAAGAAATTCTTCCTTCCTACTGATTCTGTAAATAGATTTTATCTCTGGAACCTAATAAATCCCTCCTCTTTCCTTGGCCTCACCTGACTTACTACAGGCTGAGTTACCACAAAGCTGTGAAGTTTAGGGCGTTCCAATACACAAGCTTTTCTAAAGCCTACTGCCTAATATGTCCACATGACCTACTGATATAAACTGGAAGTTCCACAAAAACTAGCCCTACTTCAGGCTAGCTATTACACTGTCATTTGGCTTTCAACATGGTCCAAACTCTTGAAAATTGCCCACCTTTACTACCTGCCCTTTTTCAGATCCAACTATGGTATGTTCCAACACTACCGAACCATTAAAATTGTCCTTACTAATTTCCCCAATGAGCTCCTCATAGAAATCTAGTGGACACTATTCTGGCCTTATTTTGCTTTCCTTCCTCACTTTTTAAAAACATTACTAATCATTTCTTCCAATAAACACTCTTCCCTTGTCCTCTCCAAAGCCATGCTATCTTGATTTGTCTTACCATTCTTTTCCAGATTTTGTTCTGACTCTTCCCTAGGTACTTATTACTCCAGATATTTTCATTTTTATTTTAGTTTTTACTTTCTTTTCTTTTCTATTCATGTATGAATCCTGTGTAATGTTACATAGTCCTCATGATATTTATTACTATCTATTTAAAGTTGATTCCCAAATACGTACATAGAGTTTATATTTCTTTCCTAATTTCTAAATATGTATATCCAACTATTAGCATCTTTCCTTGAATGTTTTCAAATGGAAACACATTTGAATATGTCTAAAAGAGAATTTATCCTCTTTTCCCCAAAATCTTTCTTTAGTTTTCTTTCACAGTTGATGGTACTGCTCTCCATCCAATCTGCCAACCCATAAACCTATAAATTATCCTGTTATTTTCCTTTTTCCAATACTTTCTCAGACTTTATCAAATAAACTAACTTTGATTTTCTAAATATCTTTCAACTATATTATTTATATTTTCTTCCAAGTTTAGGTTCTTTGTTATGGCTCATAAAGCCCACCTTAAACTTCCTTAGTCTCACATATTATCACCTCTAGTCACAGACTTGACTCCAGTCATTTTAGTATTCTTTAAATTCCTCTAATGTACTGGGCTCTAATAGGGCTTTCACATGTGTTCTAACTGGAATATTTATTCCCTTTCAATCTCCCTCATCCTTCCACCTTGTCTTGTGGAATATAACATTCAGAAGTTGGGTAGAAGTGTTCCTCTTCACCACCATGCTCCTGTTTTTTATTTTCTTTTTTTGTTTTAAATATTTTATTTATTTATTCATGAGAGACACAGAGAGAGAGAGGCAGAGACACAGGCAGAGGGAGAAGCAGGCTCCATGCAGGGAGCCTGATGTGGGACTCAATCCTGGGACTCCAGGATCACGCCCTGGGCCTAAGACAGGCTCTCAACCTTTGAGCCACTAGGGACCCCACTTTTTATTTTCTTAACCTTGTTGGCCTTAACAATAAGATTTATGATTAGTCAAGGTTGTGACTTCTCTCATTTCAGGACATTTCTTCATGAGAAATTTAATCCCAATATTAATCCCTGCTCCTTCTTTCCCTCCACAATTAAGAATATTTAATCTTGTTTCCAATGAAGACAACCTAAAATCACATCCAGTTACTAAAAATGCCTTAAGACTACAGTTTAAGTTGATGTCTCCTCTTTTTAGTTCTATAACAATGCTGCACTGGTATTTTCCACTATGTGAATGAAACAGAAAATGCAACAGTCACTGCATGATGTACATACATAGTAGAGAAGTGAAGTAGAAAGGTAAAAATAAAAATAAGGTACAGTAAGCTGGGGAATGCAAGAAGTTCCAGTTATATTTCATGTAACAGTTATAAGTAACAGTTATAAACAAACATATATGTTTTTGGCTTCATTCCTCTGTTATACCTATTAGTATTATGTCCTTAATATTCAGTTATATTTTCAGTTGGTATGTTTCTTTTGCAAACAGGGTATCCTCAAGATTTTCATCTTTAATTGTGTCATCGAGGTTCACTGTACCCAATATAATGTTGAAGTTTTTTTATTGAACAATTTGAACAACTTTAAAGACTGATTTTTTATAACTTTTTAAAATTGGAAGTCTTCCAAAAAACAAGAAATTTTTAAAACAAAGAGGGATTTAAAAATGTTTTGCAATTTTATTCTAGAAATTATTTCAGCATCATTCATCAATTATTATTGCATGCTAAAAAAAATGACCAAAATAATAAAGAAATAGACAAAGAATCAAATCATCCAGAAGGATCATGCAATAGTAAAATAAATCAATACTGCGTATCATCTGTAGGTTTTCTTATTGTTCTATCAAATTATTTTATTATCTTCCATGAAGATATAAGTGATATGGAGACACCATGTTTGTAAGTTTTAAAAACTCTTCTTATTTTTATTAAACTGTTGAGAATTCAGAATTTTTAAAATTTTTTGTCCATGATGTCAATGAGAAAAAATTTTTAAAAATTACAAAAGAAGAAATTTCACAATCATGAGATAAATGCAGAGACCCATAGCAGACTGAGCTTCTAATAATGAAGATAATATTGATTGTATTTTATTAGTCTTTATATAATGCTAACCTAAATGAACTTTCTTAAAAATGTAAAAAAGCTGAGGAATCTTTATTTTATTTTCTCTGAGAAATCAGAATAGGGGGCAGGTTTTGAGGAAAGTGGAATATTTTAAAGAGCTGTTGAGATGAAAGGGAGAGAAAGATAAGGCAAAAGCAATTAAGGATTGTTTGGTTGTTGTCACTGATCATCAAATTATAGATATACCTTCCACCCTGTTCTATGCTTTTCTCCCCACAAAAAATACTGTTGCAATAATGCCTTTATGCTTATTTTATTAATGCTGACCTCTCAGATACAGAAAAATGGAGCCCGATATCCTCTCCTTACCAGTTCTTTACCTCCTCCTTAGAAGAAGCAGGAAGATTTGTCTTGTTCCCAGAAAAGAAAATTTGTTTAGTTGCAAGAGGAAAGTCTTATTCTAGATTTAAAAGGTCCCTCAACCATGAAGAACAAATGTTTGGGAAGTAGCTTTTGATGATTTCTTCCAAATTCTGAAGTACTTGAAAGCTCACAGACACAAAAACTTTAGGTCTGTCAAATTTTGAGGATACAGCTTTTCTCATCTCTGTGTTGATAAGAACTTGAGGAGTTAAGATATTCATTTAAATTCTTAATTCCTTTCCATAAAACTTGTACTTTTTTGATAAATAGGAATTTGAAATGTGGGGTTGTATCTATAGAATGTGCCTAATGTCTTCATGTAATTGTTAATAAAGTTCATTCTCATTATCCAAGAGATATAGTTGGATTGAGAAATAATATGGTCAGCCTAGAATTTTTATGGGATTATAGAATTCTATAAAATGCTCACATAAGTCAGTTCATCACTAGACAGACACTTTCATGATCATTTTAGGCAGAAGGAAATGTAAATTGGACAAACTATTATGCTTATACAATCAGGATTAACTGATACCTTCTTGGGACAAGTTGTATAATTATCTTCTTTAGTTCAGATATTTCTACACATGGTTGTAATGAAGAGTTAACGATGTTTATTGTAGAAGTTGAGAGCAGCTGAATGGATTAAATTAGATAATTACCAGCTGTTACTCACTTCAAAAATTGGCTGGAACTCAGAAAAGAGCCACTTACACGGCCTAAGAGAGTTGTATGACATGGTTAGATACTCAGGTGTCACACAGAAATGCAATGGCTGTGGTCTTTCTCCATATTAAAAAAGGGAAAGAAAGATTTATCAAGTGAAGGAATTTGGCGAAGATAATATTCAACTTTTATGAGGATTTACAAACTTCATTTCCAATCTCAGTACTTAGAATCATGGGATTTTGATAATAATCATGATTATTTTGGATTAACAGCTATATGTAAATTGGATAGCCAGCTTTCCAAATCCCTTTATGGACTTAAAAAAATATATACACCGTATCAACACTCTGTTAAAGAGTTACATGATTGTTCTGAACTACCAGTGATAATATTTTTGTATTTTTGTCATTTATGATTACATTTCTGTATTTCTTTCTTTTGTTTTTACATTTCTGTATTTCTGTCACTGCTGATTATATTTCTAGGAGTGCTGGTTATTTCTTAGCACTACTGATTGCAGAGATGTGGGCAATTTGTAGTTTCCCCCATAATAATTAGTTTTCCTTTGATGGCATATTTTCCCACTGTCATTGTTTGTATAGTGTGGTAGTTGTTGGCTTTTTTGAGATGTAGGTGAATAAATTGCTATTCATAAGGAAATGTTCAAGTGCTTCCATTTATGATGTAAATAAATAAGTTGTGATAGAGGATATTTAGTTGATCATAGTAATTTATTAAATCAGTATACCACACATACCTATACTGATATATTTCAAAAAAAAAGTTTTAAAATCTATCAATTATTCCAGTGAACTTTAAGTAATGACTTCAGCTTTATTATATAATAAACAAGTGTTGCAAGTGTAGGAGGCAGGACTATTTCATTCATTACCTTAGTAACGAGTTCTCCTGTTTAGTCTAGACCTGGATTTAATAAAAGCTTTAAGTGTGGGAAATTTCAAAGTGTTCCTTTTAACTTTACAAATTGTGTTCTGTTTTCCAGAACCACAATTATTTGATTAAAATGACTTCAACTTGAGTATGCATCAGAGCCAAAAATTAAAATCTGAAAATTTGTCATGTACAAATGAAGACTCAACACAATGCAATTTTTGTTCATTGGGACTGTTTATAAGCTGCTGAATAATGGGGTCAATTCTTCTCTCTTTGAAGGGCATGTAAGTTCAAGTCCATGGGATAATCAGCTTCACAATTTTTCTATATTTAGTGTTTCAATTTTCATTCAAAGATGTCACATTAGTTCTCAAATTATATCTCTTCATATAGACACATAACAGCTTATACTAGAATATCAATTAATATAGGAAAAAATTAGAATAAACTAAATAAAGCATTGACTATGTCCTGGAGAGATGAGTTAAGGAAATTTTTCTAAGGCTTTTTTTCAATAATAAAAGCATTTTCATTTACATTGAGCTTCACAAGTTGTTTCTTTAGGATAGTATAGCACCTGGGCTTTGGTATAAATTCATATGAAGCCATACCACATATAGTAGAGCAGAAAGAAGCCCAAAAATTTATGCTGAACTATTGCAGTGAAAAAATCCAAAATATAAACTAGGTCATTCTCCCATATTTGTTTTACAGCAGGATGTCTCTCCCAATTAAATAAAACTATCATCGTGACCCAGAGCACATTCAGATTTGTCTAGAAATCTCCAATTGTAGCTTCAGCTTTAGTTCTTTAAGGGGAGATAACACAGTCTTCAATTTTAAGAGTATAAATCAACAATTAGTAGGTTAAATATTTTGTATTTAATATGATATGATCCAAAGTTTCTGTAAGTCAATAAAATCTTCTCCATCATATCTAATTATCTCATGATATGCCCTCTTCCACTCAGACTTGTACTTTGCACATACTAAGCATATTGACTCCGGTGTTTATTCATGATATACACTTATTAATATTCTGTTTTTATTCACAGTCCATCTGGCCTCCCACTTCTGCTGCAAGGCATCTCTGACCACATGTCTTTAAATCTCATTGTGCTTTCCAGAATGCTCATGGAGCCCTGATAGATATTACTTTCTTCTTTCTCTCAATTCTACTGCCTTCAAGTAACTCAGATTTTCAGTGATCTAAAAATGGCCACCTGATATAAAACTTGGACATGTTGATTATAAAGCAAAGAGATTATATTTTAATATGAAAATCCCTCTCTTAATCTTTATTTTTCTCTACAGTCAACCACTACATACCATTTGTATTTGCTTATTATCTTTTTTTCCCCTATAGGTTGTAAAGTCTACAAGTGAGTCTACAAGTGTTATAAAACAAAGAGATTATATTTTAATATGAAAATCCCTCTCTTAATCTTTATTTTTCTCTACAATCAACCACTACATACCATTTGTATTTGCTTATTATATTTTTTTCCCCTCTAGGTTGTAAAGTCTACAAGTGAGACTGTTTTATTCATTACTGATTCCCCTAAGCTTATCATGGTACCTGATGTTATTCCATAAATATTTGCTGGTTTATTGAATGAAAGTCGATAAACATCCAAGATATTAGAGTAATGAATATTGGTTTAGAGATCAACAAAAAATACATCACAAAGTACTTCCCTTTTTGGCTTCTGTCATTAATGATATTTATTTCAAGGATGATAAAATGTTTAAATGATTTTAATTACATGGGTAAATTAGAAGCCTATGTTCCCTTTTTATATATAGGGTCTACCATATATTACCCAAACATATTTGAGTAATTTTTCAAAAATGATTTAGCTATTTTCATCCTGTATTTTATTGATTGTTCAGTAAGGTTGTATGATAAAGTTAACTATTTAAACCATAATGTTACTCCTTACCTTTATATTTACTAATTTTTTTATAAGATCCTTTTGAGAGACTAGGTCTATTATTATTTTGTTTTGATATTGAGCTTCTGATTCTATGTGAATTTGTGTAGCACTCTCTAGGGAATTCTAGCATAATTTTTATTATCATGATTGTCCTTAGCTAACTTTATTTAGAAGCCAAGTAAAATATCCCAAAGTAAGTTCATTTATATTGCAGAATACTAATATTCCTTTCAGTAATTCAATTTGTATTATATTTAGTATAAAAACATTAAAAAAAGAAGTCCAAAAACCTTAAGACACATTATTTCAGTATAATTAGAATTTATATACGTCCTTCTTGATGTCAAAAATAGAATCCAGTAGCTTCCAAGTAACTTTATACATTAATTAAAATTCTAGTTTCTTCCTTGGGATTATCTGGATAACTGTAATTTATTAAACAAGAACAGTTCAATGTTAGTCATTTAACCATTAAGGAGTTCTTTAAAACACTCCCTTATTATGATTCTTCTTGTCTGATTTTAACCGAGATATTGTGAAGTTAGAGAATAAGAATCATAGGTTTTCCTAAGGGGATTCATTTAATGGGAAATGAGTATCATGTAACACATACATACACACACGTACACACACACACAAGCATACACTTAGGAGAGTAAGATGCAGTTAGAAACAAAACTGTAAAGTAGAGATCATGGTAATGTTCACATTAAAGAATTATTTAAAGTTAACGCCAAAAAGCTGAAGAACTTATTTTTGACTGTCACATTTCCCAGCAAAATGAGGAAGTGCAATCTTGATCCTGTACATGAATTCTGTGCTTTAATTATGCATCCATCATGACATAGGTAGTGAGTACTTCATTTTTATTTTTGACTCAAAAAGAGAAAGTCAGGTAAGCACATTTTTCTACTTTACCAACCACACCTAAGCAACATCTGTGATCCAGGAGTCATCAGTATTAGACTCAAAGGAACCTCATCGGGTCACATTTCAGGAGAAAGCAGCACATGATTTGAGAAAACAGACTACTGTGATGAAATTTTATATGCTCACTATCAGAGCTTATTCCCAACTTTGCGGTATTAAAATACAAAATTCTTAAATGCCTGAAAGGCAGAATAGAATAGTTGAAATATATGTGAAATTTGAGAGAAACTATACAGTTCAATGATATACAATTGCGTATATGTCTGCTTTTGAGCAAGAATGAGAGAAAGTGAGAAAAAGGCAGGAAACAAAAAGAGAAAAGTGAGAGAAGTTGAAAAACAGAACATTTAAATTCAAGGAACAATATTGGCATTTTGGAAACTATGAAGTGTGACGAAAAAGTCATGGGTATTATGGAGATTATAATATTCATGGGAAGACAAGAGGAAAATGGGAACTAACAGTAGTTAGTCAAGTCTAGTAAGTTCTGTCACTTACTAGAATGTAAGCTGCTTCAAGAAGAAATTTTTATCATTTTTGTCTATTGATGTGTTCTGACTTCCTATGGCAGAGTCTGGCCCATAGCTATTCGAGAAATATTTCTTGAATGAAATTAATGGATAAATTCATATAATAAATAAGAGTTTTCCATTGATACATTAAATTAATTGCTTAGTTAATTACATAGATTCAGTGGTTTCCAAGGAGAGAGATATTACCTTGGGGTAATGTGGTATTTGAGATGTGTTGGTAGATTTAGGCTAATAGACTTCAGATGGCTAGATATGAAGGATTAGGCATAATTTAGTAATTTCTTGTGTTAGCACATTTATTGAATAATTGTCATGCGCCCATCAATATAGTAGGTCCTATGGATACAGAAGAGATAAAGGCACAATACCTGGTTCCACATAGCCTATATCCTAAGAAAAACAAGAAAAAAAACCTGAGTCAATACACACAGGTAACTATTTGCAATACAGGAAAAATTATATGATAGAGATACAAGCATGCACAGGGCGTAAGTGTCTAGTGAGCCCTGTACATAAAGAATGTCTGGAGGAAGTGGAAACTTGGATGATCCTGAAAGACTAATGTGTAACAAAAATAAGGAAAAGTTATAAATGCTTTCTAGTCTTCAGAAATGGTGCCTTGGGGTTTGAGAGAGCCTAGTGCTTCTGGAGGAGTGGCAGGGCATTGCCTCCTGAGTACAGAGCTTAGATTTTATGCCATCAGCAATAGGAAATATGTTAAAATTCCATGCCTGGGGTTATGTGAGCAGATTTTTCTGAGAAAGGTCACCAACATAAGAAAGAACTGAATGAGACTTCTCAGAACATGATAATGGGTTGAATATAATTGAGGAAAGAGAGGGAGAAAGTATAGTTCTGCATTCAGATGAGAAATGGTTAGTGAGGGCCTGAACAAATGAAGGAACAGTTGGAGTGAAGTGAGGAGGATAACATCACAAAGTAAATAAATTAACATGGCTAATATTTATTGAGTCCTTTTCCTTACACTGTTCTCTACTTATCAACCCTTTTAATTTAAATAACAACCCTATATGATATGTATAATTACATCCGTCTTTATTTTATAGATGAGAGATTTTAAGAAGAATAAGTGATTCACTGAATGTCACAGATAGTACATACTGAGGAAGTGGTCAAGATGGAATTTAAATGTGGGAAGTCTGACTCTGGAATCCCTGTTTTTAACCACTGTCTGATCATGTCCCTAGAGAGACAAAATGTAATAATGAGGTAGAATCAACATTATTTGCTGATTAAAGATTGAGGGAAAAAGAGAAATTTAAGATGATCCCTAAGTTTCTGACTTGGGTTACAGGTTAGAAAAGAGGATAATTTTGGGGATCCCTGGGTGGCTCAGAGGTTTAGCGCCTGCCTTTGGCCCAGGATGTGGTCCTGGAGTCCTGGGATCGAGTCCCACATCGGGCTCCCTGCATGGGGCCTGCTTCTCCCTCTGCCTGTGTCTCTGCCTCTCTCTCTGTGTCTCTCATGAGTAAATAAATAAAATCTTATAAAAAAGAAAGGAGAATAATTTCACTGAGAACAGGTTGACTGTAAAATTTACATGGGGCACTAACATGAAACTAGTAGGAAATGTGATATATCAGTATGTATGTAGCAGAGAAGTCTCAGCTATGGATGTAGAAGTTACAGTTTAAAAGGCTGTGGCTTAGTGTGTGGCACTTGATAGTCTGAGAATGAATGGGGCATTCTAGAAGAGGTAGTCATTCTCTTGGTTAGGTTACTTTGTAAGTATCTGGAAGCCTCAGATTGACTTATCAACAAGAAAACAGATGTCCTCAAATAACAACTTGATAGCAGTTCTCTAGATTGTCATAATATTTCAACACCGTCATCAAGGGGTTGGGTTTTCTTTTATGTCTGTGCTCCACCATCCTCATTTTTCTCTGTGCCCTTAGAATGTCTCTACTATGGATGGTTACAAAGTACTGCAGCAGTTATAGGTATCATATTAAAATAAATAAAAATCAGGGAGACAAAGACATTCATGTTTATGACCTCAGATATGTTTTAAAATCTCATTGTCTATGACCACAACACATGGCCACCCTTAAGTCTGTTGTTAGCCAGGAAATAGAATCACTCTGATCTGGTCAGTCCACTCATCATCTACCTATCTATATTACACTTACAAATAACAAACTTTTGGGATGCCTGGGTGGCTCCGCAGTTGAGCGTCTACCTTTGGCCCAGGGCATGATCCTGGAGACTCAGGATCAAGTCCCACATCGGGCTCCCTACATGGAGCCTGCTTCTCCCTCTACCTATGTCTCTGCCTCTCTCTCTCTGTTCTCTCATGAATAAATAAATAAAATCTTTAAACAAAACAAAACAAGACTTTCTTAGTAATTAACTTCTAGATGAAAAATTATTATTCAGAAAACATAACTTACTATTTTTGAAGGTATCACCAAATATTTCTCACTGAATATGTTTAGAGATAGGTAAGACTTGAAATATTTTAATGTTAAGAAGTGATCATTCCTCTACTTCTCTATAATCTTCCCTAATATCACCAGAAAGAATTAATCTCTCTCTTTTTTTTTGCTTACCTGCAACATACTATTTATATCTCATAGTAACATGTTTTTCCACTCAGCGGTAGAAGAAAATTAGGATGAACATGTCTAGTTCAGCCTTTTCGTCTCTTTCAGCAGCTCCCATATTAAGGACCGTATAAACATTTATCAAATTGACTTTAATAAGTGAGTGAGTGAAAGCCAATAAAAGCAAAATGATAAAATACATACTTTGGGTTAAATAGCATAACTTCATCCTACTTTAATCATACAAAGATGTTAAAGATCACCCAAATAGGTATAATAAAGTTTATATTTAAGGTTTTCTTGATCTCTGAACAAGCTGGATCCATCATAAAACTCATGCTGTAAAAATAATCAAAGTGTGCTGGATTATTCAAGAAGCAGCATTGATCTTTTGATTGTAATGTGTTTAAAAGAGAGATAAAGTTATAATTAGACACAAAGATGCCCTTTTACAGAAAATGTATATGGATATTAAGCATCTGCACTATGAAGTATTTGTTAAAAATTGCTTGTGGTGAACATGTTCCACTTAAAGATGACATTATCCCTTGATCTCTGTGACTGTGGGTTTTATTACAACATGTCTTGATGAAGCTAATGAAAGGTTTAATAAAATCAGCTCAATTGAAAAGTGAGAGCATCCAGAGAAATGATGTTTGTTTTCTATTATTAAAGCAGGTTGACCAATGTCTACTTTTTTTAGTCTGGGATGAGATCAGTACAGAGCATTCAAAAAAGCTTCACAGTGAAGCCTTTTGCTTTATGCTAATAAGTATACATCTTATAATTAAAATGAGAAACTTTTATCATTCCACAAATATTTAATTGTCACAGTAAAATCAAAGTCTGCTTTGTTCAGTTCCCTACAAGAAACCTTGAGTCATTGACTCAAAGCTCCAGTTGAGACAGCAAATTGTTGTTGAGGCTTGATTCAATGACACAATTGTAACAAATGTATATGAACATAACTGACTGTGCAGGTATCCAGGAAACTTATAGACTATACACGTATTCCTGTTTTACATATTTATGTATATTGGTTATAATTAAAGTAACATGAGTTACTAAAGGAAAAATGGCTACAGGAAAAATGTTGTTCTACATTTAGATGCAACTTTAGATTGTCTGTAATCTTGCCTATAATCTATAAGGTTATGTGAGCCCACCTGCACTTTCTTTTACCTAGGCAATGCCATTTATTTTTGTCCAGGCCTTCTTTATGCATCACAGCTGGAATTTGTTACTTGGATTTTCCCAATATTGCTTTTTCTGTTTTCTAATTTATTGAACAAAGAAGTGCCAATTTACAACAGATGGTGTCATATGTCCATCTATGATCCAGTCACTGTAGCTCTGCCATGACAAGATAGCTTTGAGTTATACACTCACCTCTGTGAGTTGTCAACAACATTCTGCATAGCAAAGGATTGTTCTGTAGGGATATTCAAGTACTATTACTGCAGAAGAATAAATATTGTGTCAAAACAAAGAATGCCAACTGTACACCTTGAAAAATACTATAATATTAATTTTCCAGACATATATTTTGTTCATTTTTTTGATTGCTTATATTACAATAAAATATAATTAATACACTTAAATGAAAAGATATTAAGATGATAAAATATGAAACTCTTAAGATATATGTACATATAGGTAATACATCTGTCTACTCTTGGAACTTCCTTTTTTATTAAATCACATACTTCTGATTGAGTTGATTATGCATTACATGATAAAGTAATCCATAAAATGCATTATGGTATCTAATGATAGAGCACTTTTGATCTTTGGAGAACAAATAATAAAAACTATATATGTTTGGAATTTTTAAAAAACATTTTATTTATTATTCATGAGAGACAGAGAGAGATCGAGAGAGAGAGAGAGAGAGACAGAGAGAGGCAGAGACCCAGACAGAGCAGGCTCCATGCAGGGAGCCTGACGTAGGACTGGATCCAAAGTCTCCAGGACCAGGCCCTGGGCTGAGGGCAGTGCTAAACCACTGAGCCACCCAGGCTGCCCCATTATTTGAAATTTAAATAGCACTTGACATTTCATCTATATTTTACTGTCTTTAATTAGATATTTTCTGCCTAACACCAAAACACACAATTTTTGGTCAAAAAACATACTTCAGAAGATTAAAGTTAGGAAATTTGCTATCTTTCTTAAAGCAATATTAAATATATTACTAAGACTTTACACAATAAGTCAATTTGTATAAAGTACTTTACAGAGAATATTTTTTCTTATTCAGTACTTATAATTACCCTGAGGGGATGCAAGTGGCATTTCTAAATGCAGTTTTGGAAAAGCCATTTCCAGGATACTTAAAAATGTGGTTTAAGAAATAAACTAAATAAAGCATGAGCCTCTATTTGACTCAACAGTCCAAATTGTTCACAAAGAATTTTTGAAATACTAGGGTTTTTTTTAAACTAATTTCAATTCTAGACTTCTCACAGTAGAGAAGCTCTGGAAGACTCTACCACAAGCTTTACTTATAGAAAGTAATTCAAAGTCTACTTTGAGACCTTCATGATTCTCAACTTTGAATCGTTTCATTAAAAATATTCTATCAACTCTCTAGCAAGTAAGGAAAGAACTATTTTTAAAGGGCATTGCTTTAATATTTTCCTTCAAGCTACCAGTAAATTCTTTAATGTATCATATTTCATAGGAACACTACTTTTTTAAGCAATCAAATCATATACTTCTTTTTTTCTTTGAATCGGAGAAGACATTATGGGATCAAAAAGAGTTTATTCCTGTTGGTGCTACCTCTCCGGATAGCCCAGACCATGTGGTCTTCCTTAAGATTGAAATCCGTAAAAAAAAAAAAAAAGAAAAAAAAAAAAAAGAAATCCGTCTCAGGAAATAGTCAAATGGTCCTAAACACAGAAAAGCTATAATAGTCATTTTGGAGTGGGGTCCAAGTATTTTTCATCAGCAAAATACATATTTCTTCCTGTGTTATGACATTGGGTAGAATTTGGAGAAACATCAATACATTTATGAGTGTTTTTGATTCTTCAATCATTTGTAAGGAAAACACAATTTTCACCATCTTTCCACTTCTCGTAGGATCGGTTTTCTCTCTTCCACATTGTTTTTAATGAATTCTGAGAAAAATAACCTTTCCACTAATATCTGCTTCAGCATTGATGTGCCAGAGTTAGACTGAGGATTTCCCCATGTGAAGAGGCAGAGGATTAGTCTCTGGTAGACATGCATATTTGGAGCTGATAGGGGGAGGATGATGCCAGGCACCAAGGAGGTGGAAAATTAGAGCAAGAGAGCTGCCATCGGGCACACTCCCAGCTTTAACACACAGAGTAGAATCCTTCCCATCATCCTCCTAGTCCCCCCCCCCCCCAGGTACATAATGATATACAGAATCATAGATGGACTCAAACTAGCAATATTTTCTATTTTTCTGAATCCTTAGCAAAAAATTTGGAGGAAAATATTATGATTGCCAAAGTTCAGTATTAAAAGCTTTATTTAAAATAAAAGCCCTCAAAGGGGATCCCTGGGTGGCGCAGCGGTTTAGCGCCTGCTTTTGGCCCAGGGCGTGATCCTGGAGACCCGGGATCGAATCCCACGTCGGGCTCCCGCTGCATGGAGCCTGCTTCTCCCTCTGCCTGTGTCTCTGCCTCTCTCTCTCTCACTGTGTGCCTATCATAAATAAATAAAAATTTAAAAAAAGGCCTCAAAGTTAGAGCATTCTATGATTGTAATAAACTTGTATTTTGAGTACACCACAGTAGTTTACATGACCTACGAAGCTTTTAAAAATGTAGTTCTATTATTTCACTACCATAAAAAATGAAACGTGTCCATCTCAACATCCTTTATCATTTTCAGTGTACCTAAAAGTGGGATGGCATCACTGACTACATAGTACTATTGTGGGGATTCAGAAAGTTCTCTGTAAAAAGGAGCAGAGATGTTCTTCCCTGCACTCCACAGCTCAGAATCAGATGTGATTTTTAATAGCTATCTTGGACTATAAGGGAAAGGGCTGTGCCTCAAGTGACACAGCAGAGAAGTGAAAGTAGCTTGTCTTCTCACAGTTTGGGAGCTGTCTAGCAAGTTATAGACTGCCCAACCTCCAGATATGATTAATGGGGGAACTAAGTAAGCCTTTCTCTTGTTTAAGCCAATTACTTGTGTTTTCTTTAATTGTAACCAAATGTAATCTTTATTAATTACCTTATCTAGAAAGAAAGAACTACTCTTTTTTTTTTTCTTCTTAAAGCATGGCTATATAGAAGTCCTGAGTGAATCTGAGTTAATGACATGATAATAATATATCTCTTGTATCTTTCCAATTACGTGTCTGTGAGTGTCTTTAAAAGTTGACAATGTTTGTAAAAAGGTTATTTTAATTTTGTTTCATTTTAAGTAACGGTTATTTCCAAGGGAAACTCATTTACACTACAAATTCACTCTGTAAATAAAAGAGTAACTTCAACAGTCATACGTGTCAAGATAAGGGGCAAGCCAACTGTCACCAAATCTGAATTAGCAAAAATTGAGTATCACCAAGATTTTCTGAAGTAATTATTTTCTCATTCTTTTTCTAAAGCAATTTACTGTGAGATGCAGAGTATGCAGTTATTTTCCTATATCACTGAGTGTGGTGGTGTTGGTGAGACTTCCTACTTGAGTAGCTTGGTATGGCTGCAAAATCTATTTCTCCCACAATCTATTCTCTATACAATAGTCAGTGGAATATATGTTCTAAAGAGGATCAGCACTACCAAGATTCCAAAAGCTAAGTGGAAGGAAAGAAATTTGAATGAGTGCATTTCCACTAGAATTTTTTTTTTTGAGAAATTGCATCTACCTCACTAAAGCAGTTTTACTCTTATTTTTAAAAGGATTTAAGACATTGAATGAGAATCTATGCCACTGTGGGAAGAGGGGAGTTAAGTGTTGGTAGTATACTTCAAGGAACATGAAACACAATGCTAGTCTTTCTTCAGCATTCTTCTGACCCCCTGAGACCTTTAAAATATTAAAAGCTTTTTTTAAACATCATTGTCTTATTTTCTTCCGTGTAAAAAGGCAAGCAAACTTCATTTTGCAGAAATGGCAGTAGCATACAAATTCTGTACCTGATTTTAGCAGTATTTAAATATTAAAACCACCTAAAATAATGGTCTGAAATAATTTGAGAAAATCATTTCTGTTTTTCAATACTTAAGTATACAAACTCCAGATTAATACAGGCATGGTTATATAACAAACTTTTATAAAAAGTTAATGACAAAGGGTAATTTTGTACCTTACATAGGATGTTCTATATAAGCAGCAAATACAGAAGGCAGTTCTGAAAGCCAAGAGGATAAAGTCAATGCTATGGCATGACATTTGATGTGTTTGTTATAATAATTCATGTAGAAATAACATGTAGTTGAGGAAACAAAGGTGTTCTCTTAGTTTTCAAGTCTGCACGGGGAAGAGAATGGGAAGAAACAGCAACGTCAGAATATAATTTGTATAATATGTCACAAACTTCTTCAAATACATGAGACATTACTTTGTGCAAAAAAGGATTTGTTTATATAAGCAAACATAATTTTTCCACTATTTTCAAATCTGTGATTGATAAATACTTTTCTAATAAATATATAAACTAGTAATAAATATACAGGTTTATTCATTAGTGACAATAGGACAAATAGGTTATTACTCTTATAGTTGTGACCACAGAGGCAGAACACTTGTGAGTAAACAAATGATGAACACAATCATTTCTTCAATTCTCCTTTTAAGAATTCAAAAATATGTTTTTCTTGAATTCTATCAGAACTCAGAGATTTATTTTTCTATTTTCCTAAAATTTTAGCATTCATTCAGAGGAAGGGATTAGAGATCCTACATTGGTTTCTTTAAAGAAGAGTGTTTTTCAATCATTTTTCAGAAAAAAAGTGGAACCCATAATACAAGCATGATATAATTTTAAAAAGCTGTCATACAAAGGTACTGAATTAAAAATTGATGGCTATGGGGGAGAGGTATTTCCAAGTTTCGCTTTCATGAATAAAGCTCACATGGACATTCTTGTATTAGCCTTTGGTGATCATTAGCATTCTCTTCTTTTGAGTGTAAGCCTAAATTATTTTAAAACAAAATATATGATATAGGATACTTAAAAAAGTGCTCCTTCTGTATATATACCTATGTGCAATACTTCAGGAGGGAGGCGTTAAAGATAAAATAGGAAAATACATTTGCGCATGCTAATGACATAAATAGAAACACTTGTAACTTTACATTAAGATTCATGGTAGAGCCATGATTTGAATTTTAACCACTTGTCTTAACATGTAGGAATAGAAAATTATGTAACTTCCATGGGCAGAGACCTGTAACATTAGGCAGAAATTAGTGTTGGAAACTGCAGGACAGAAAAGCAGACCTGGGATTTGTGAAGATAATTTCCATGCACGGGAGGACCTGGAGATAGACTCACTTGGTACAACTAGGGCCTGGGATGGAGCTCATTTGCCTGTGAAATGTGAGTGTATAAAGCAATTACTGACAATTCTAAGGAACCACCATATCTGTTGAGCTGCATATCTGTAGTGATCAAAGGTGAGAGAGAACTGCCCTTTTGGCAACTGGTTTAAGGCTGGGGAGGGGGGACTCTTGACAGGATGAGCCCTGGGTATTATACTATATGTTGGCAAATCGAGTTTATATATATATTAAAGGCTCAGTGTACCCAGTTTACTCTGGGGCAAGAACCCTGACCTACCACTTTAAGAACAGTTTCTGAATGGGCAATTTAGATCTCTTAGAATTTCTACAAGACCCCTGGTAAAGAAGATGAACACACAGAGGAAAGAATACAGAGACTCCTTATCAAGATGAGACTGAAAACTAAAAAATCAAAGAACATGAGGAAAATTTTTAGCAAGAAAGATTTAAAAAATATATAAGGAAGTAAATGAACTCCCAATAAAATTAGAACAACCATGAAATGATACTATATTCAATGTATGTATCCTTTTTAAAAAGATTTATTTATTTATTTATTTATTCATGAGAGACACACAGAGAGAGGCAGAGACATAGGCAGAGGATGAAGCAGGCTCCCTGTGGGGATCCTGATGTGGGACTCCATCCTGGGGCTCCAGGATCACGTCCTGAGCGGAAGGCAGATGGTCAACCACTGAGCCACCCAACCGTCTCTATGTATCCTTAAAAACAAAAAACAAAAAACAAAAAAACAAAAAACCATTATATAAAGAAAAATATGTAAAAGCAGGTACTTATAAAAATCCATATATGGGGTGCCTGGATGGCTTAGTTGGTTAAGCATCTTCCTTCAGCTCAGGTCACCATCCCAGAACCCTAGGATGGAGCCCCACGTTGGGTTCCCTGCTCAGTGGAGAGTCTGGTTCTCTATCTCTATCCCCCTGCCTCTCCACTCCACTTGTGCTCTCTCTCTAATTCTCTCTCTCAAATAAATAAATAAAGCCTTTTAAAAAAAGAAAACAATGCATATATATATTAAGAACATAAAGACATGAAAAGTAAATCATTGCCGATTGTATTGTGTGTATTTTTTCATGGTAATTGATTTATAAAGCTTAATGAATTAATATGTAGTGCATTTTCTATTGAACAGAATAAGTAAAATAAATTGGTGACTTAGGAGTTGATATTGACTATTTGATGATAAAAGCAGCACAGAGACAAACATATGAAGAATATGAAGACAGCAAGGTTAGATCAAGAGGCCCCAAGTAGTTCTAAAACACATTTAAAAAAATAATAATCAGGGATCCCTGGGTGGCGCAGCGGTTTGGCGCCTGCCTTTGGCCCGGGGCGCGATCCTGGAGACCCGGGATCGAATCCCACGTCGGGCTCCCGGTGCATGGAGCCTGCTTCTCCCTCTGCCTGTCTCTGCCTCTCTCTCTCTCTCTCTGTGTGTGACTATCATGAATAAATAAATAAAATCTTTAAAAAATAATAATAATAAAAAAATAAAAAAATAATAATCAAAGAAAAAAAGTTGATAAACATGGAATCATTAAGAGCTTTCTCATATTATAGAAATGCAATATTTATAATATTGTGATAGTGCAGCAAGTACAAAGCAGCATAAAAATTGAAGTCTACTGTTAGAAACAGCTAAATTAAAAAACAGAACACTACAGAGGGGATAAAATACATTCAAAACAAATTTGATGTCTGATTTACTACTTAGTGACCTCAACAAACAGATGTAGGTTCATGGGTCATTGAACACGCCCAGGTAAACAAAGTCCCCAAGATGTGGCACAGAATGTACAAGCTCATGGTTGGATTAACTCACACAGGAGCCATCCCTGTTATATTGAGATGATTCTTACTAAAAAACTTCAGATTGTTCCTAATCCAGAAGAGAAGAATATTCCAGAAGAAACTGAAGAAACAAAAACTTATGGCCCAGGAATAAATTAATCATATAATAAATGCAAATAAGGTAAAAGCAGGAAAAAAAACCCCTACACTAACTGTAGGGTGATGGATATCTGTCAGTACAAGGTGGGATGGGAGAGTAAGGTTAAAAATGTTTATGTTAACTGTATCCTCAATTACTTCATTTAATCTTCTCTTCTTTCCTAAGGTGTCTAGTCCAACTAAGTGTGCATTAAACATCTGGGGTAAGTTTTGTAGAAATTGATGAAATATGTTTTTCTATTTCTTAATTGGTAGCAGAACAGAGAATGTTGTTAACTTAATACTATAACTTTCACTTATAATGCTCCTTTCCTTGCAATATATTAAAGATATTTTTTCTGAAAATAAATCTCAACAAAAGTATTATATTCTAATAAAATGTTATACCACCATTTATTTTACCAGTTACTTGTTTTTGGACATGAAATTTGTTTAATTTTATTATTGTTAAGAATGCTGGGTAAACAGCCTCAAAATTAAATCTCATCACATAATTGTGATGATTTAATAATAATGAATTCGCAGAGGAATGATGAATAATAATTTGTGAATAATTAAGTAGAAGGCAAGAAGAAAATGGGAAGTGAGATTAGAACCCATTTTTTGAGGGATCCCTGGGTGGCGCAGCGGTTTGGCGCCTGCCTTTGGCCCAGGGCGCGATCCTGGAGACCCAGGATCGAATCCCACATCGGGCTCCCGGTGCATGGAGCCTGCTTCTCCCTCTGCCTGTGTCTCTGCCTCTCTCTCTCTCTCTCTCTCTCTCTCTCTGTGACTATCGTAAAATAAAAAATAAAAAATAAAAAAAAATTTAAAAAAAAGAACCCATTTTTCGAAACCTAGATCGTAATAACTTAGTTCAAATTGAAAAAAGAAAACAGACCAAACAGTTGAGAAGTATGTATCTGTACGTGGCTTAGCATAAATGTCAGTGCATAGTATGAACAACTAAAAAATTAAGAAATATCAATATAAGCATATCATATAGAAAAATGGAAATATATACTGGGGGGGAAACTTGAAAAATGGAAAGAATCTGCCTCTGAGGAGTGGGATTCAGGAGTGAAAAGAATTGGAACTGAGAAGCCTCATTTCTCTTATAGGACTTTGAACCAGCCTTTTTAGCTTATTTTTTTAATTAGATAAAATTAAAATTAAATAAAAAGTAAAGCAGTATAATAGCGAGTCTTGCATTTTAGAGTGTCCTGGTCTCCTAGAGCATAGAAAATGTTGAAATTAGAAACTAAAATGAGTTCTGTTCTCAACATACTAGAGAGACATGGAACCAATGTCAGTATATTCATCTTCTATTGTCAATTGGATCTTTGAATAAGATTGCAAAACTACCTTCAACTTTAAATGCTTGGTTTTTGTTTTAAAGTTTACTGAAAATAAGTTAAAACTTTACTTTGTATCTGAAATTATGAGAAATATAGTTTTTATTTTGTTCTAAACAATAAAGTTTAGGCATATCAAGTTCTTCCTTTTTGATAGCTTTTGTATTGATCTCTCTCTCTCTCTCTGTCTCTCATACACTCACATAAGCACACATACACAGGCACACCCACATGCTAGCTACCGTGTATCTACTGATTTGGTTACTTATATATTTGTGGTATATCTAAATTACTATTAAAGAGAATGCTGTTTGTAGAAAGTCAACCAGATGACAAAACAGATCAACATTGGTATTATTTCTCCTAATTTAAGATCATGCAAAAAGTTCTAAATGTCCTTTGTCTTTAAAATACACTGAGATAGGGGCACCTGGGTGGGTCAGTCCATTGAGTGTTGGCTTTCCACTCAGATTGTGACCCAGAGGTCCTGGGATTGAGCTCCAAGTGTTCTCAGGCTCCCTGCTCAGTGGGGAGCAGGGAGCCTCTCCCTCTCCCTCTGTTCTTCTCCCTACCTGTTCTCTCTCTCTCTCTCAAGAAATAAACAAAATCTTAAAAAAAATAAAATAAAATGTACTAAAATGTTTGTATCTAGGTGTACTAGTAGCCATGAGCCATGACTAAAAATATCTTGAAATATGAAAAACCTGTTGCCTTGTACTCACCTGCCCTACGATACTCAAATATGCAAGACTGTGTTTCCTATTACTACCTGTCTCCAAGCCCTACTTTTATTTTTCAAAGAAACCAAGAAGGTTTTCCTGTGGCACTATAATATCAGATTATTATTCAATATAGATACCTAAAGAAATATATTTTAAAATGTGCATTTTTTAAACTTACATTTTGAACTTTTTATGTTGATATGATTAATCCAATCTCTATCTCAAGTAAGAAAGCAACAATAACCTTCTATAAGTGCAAAATACTTTAGGAAAATTCTTGATTAGCTTTCTGCTGTTCAGCTGAATTTTCATTTGAAGGATACAGCTTTAGAAATCTATGATTTATTCAAACTTCAGTCAAGCTGCATTCTACATATATAGCAATATATTACCCTGAGGACAACCCAAAGAATTAAAGAAAAAAAAAAAGCCTGTCAGGAGTGGATGATAGAAAAACATCCTTTTTCAGGAGAGGTATGATATTATTCACACTGTGAAGTCTTTTATCACTGTCATCAAGATATCTTCAGGGAAAATTTTCAAATATATTTTGGATACATATTTTTGAATGGAGATAAAAATGATATATGTGGATTTGAAATCTCTACTACATTTATTTTACTAGTAGGAATTTTAATGAGAGAAAGACCTTCACAATTATTTATTATTTGTTGTTAATGAATATAAAATGAGAGTTCTCTATGTTCCCAATGGGTGACCTCGTTCCATTTTCATCCTATTTTACCACTCTATAGTATTTAATTCTCTGGCCACAGATTTTGCTGGAAATTATCTCTGTTTTATTTCCAGAGACTATTTTCTTCTATCTTTCTGACAATTATTTTTGTGGGTATCCTTAAAATTTCTGATCTTTTATACATAAAATTCCTACATATGTAAAAAATTACATCACAAGGTATTTCTTATATAATACAAATTCCATCAAATATTATCTATGTTAATATAAAAAAATAAGAATTCAACAGCAAAATCAACTTAGAAGTAACATGTTTAAGTCAAGATACACAAGATTCTCTATTGCAAGACTTCTCAGAGACTTTGACATTTTGAATCATCGATGATGCACTTCTAAGTAAAATAATAAGCTGAGAGAAGCTCAATATACCTCAAATAATAAGTTAGTATGTTACTTCATATAGTTATCTTTTAAAAGTATAGATTTATAAACTCTTGTTGAAAATGGTAAAAAAATAAGTAGTGTGAATTTCCCAAATCAAATATAATATTTTAAATTATTTTATTGCTCTAATAACCAACATTTTTACTAAACTGATGCTATTAGATGTCATATTTTGCCTATCTGGTGAGAAAAAAATAAATAAAACAAAATCTTTGGTATCCATATTTGTAGAGAATAGGAATACTTAGGTACAGGTTTCATGCAGTGCTTCAGAGAATCTAAATGATAACTCACTTCAGGTGAGTAATTTTAAAGGTACATTAAGCCTTAAAATATACATTCTAATTGGACAAATTACTTACCTTTCATTTTATTATTAAATTATCACAGTTGTATAATGACATTGAATTTTGAGGCTGCTTATCCAGAATTCTTAATAATAAAAATTAAACAAATCTAATGTCCCAAAACAAGTGACTGGTTAAATAAAATACAACATCATAGAACAGTGCGATGGAGTATATTAGTTACAATTTATTTTGTAGAATAAATATTTATGACATATTACAACATAAGAGAAGCATTTTTAAAGAAAAGGTACAGTATTATCTTAGTTTAACAACTTTTTTACGCACATAAGTGTGCAGAGAACAAAATGCCTGCATACATGGAATCATTAGCGGTCATCTTCTCTGCGAGGAGTGACAAGTGATTTGCACTTTCTTCTTTGTCCTTATCTGTATACTTCAAATTCTCTATAATGAACATGAATTAATTAGTAATTGCTAAAATGTATCCATGGATATTAAACATTGTCATTCTTATGATTTCCTTTTCATATTTTTTCTAAAGTAAAGTTTAAGAAGCATTTGAGTACCTTATCTGTACCAGGCACTACAGTAATTATTAATGACAAAACAATGAACAAGACATGGTTCTTATATTTATGTACTATAAATATATCATGGTAGGTACTAAGAGAATACTGATCACAGGTAGTATTGAAACACTAATGAACAGGCCTTGTCTAACCCAGAAGCTCAGGAAAATATTACTGCAGGAATGATATCATAGTTAAAATTTAAACGTTCAAACATAGTTCACAGGGATACAGTAAAGTCATTTAAAGCTGAAAGTATAGCAAAAAGGCAGACGAGCCACATAAGAGAGAGCATTGTAGAAATAGGAGAAGTTTCTTATTAAAAATTGAAAGCAGAGATGCAGTGACTTATGAGTAATAATACTGGGGAGATACCTAAAGTTAAGGTAATAGTGACTCACTTATGGAAAAAAATGGAAAGGTAGTCTGTTATGGAAAACAACAGTTTAGAGGCAGAGATTCTCATTTTAGTGCTTCTCAGCATGTGTTCCCTCTATTTTTTCCAATCTTATTTTATAAAGAAGATTAAAATTTTAACCTACAACTTGTATTTCTCTCCTGAGTTCTAAAATTGTATTTTTCAGCTAGATAGCTAGAATATCAACCTCCAAATCCACCAAACATGTACATCTTATGAGAAGAATGCCAAGAGTTCTCTACTTACCACCCTCCTTTGTGTTGAGTTCCATCTTAGTTCATGGCATCTCCAGTCAACTCATCTTTAAACAAGAAGTCTTAAATTCATTGTGTCTCAATACCTTTTCACCTGTTCTGCCCATTTTCTTCTTCTTGACTTATGAATGGATGTCCTCCTCTGATTTCCCATCACTATCATCTATACCTTCATTAATCTTTGCCCAAATAACATGAATGAACCTTAACTAGTGTGCAAACTCTAGTTTCTTCAATTTTATTTCATTTTCCAAATCAATGCTCCATTGTATCTATAGTTCTAGTGTGTTAGTTACTATCTTTAAATTACTTTCCAGGAATGCCTTGGTGGCCCATTCGGTTAAGCATCTGCCTTTGGCTCAGGTCATAATCCTGGGGTCCTGGGTCAAGTCCTGCATCAGGCTTCCTGCTCAGTGGGGAGTCTGCTTCTCCCTCTCCCTTCACCCTTCCTCCTACTCATGCTTTCTCTCTTGCTCTCTGACTCTCTCAAATCAGTCTTAAATTACTTTTCAATCAGTTAAATTATTATGATTACTTTATTATTATGCCTTTACCTCTTATTTCTCTTTTCACAGAATTATGTACTGTCTTTTCACTTCCTTATTAATTTTTTCTGTTATCATTAGAGATATCTGTGTCTTCTAGTACCATATTGAAGATGCAAAATACATCAGTGACATTTTTTTCTGGATCATCTGCTTTAAACATGTTCATAATCATGTCTACGCTCATGCTCTTGCTGAAATGAGGCTTAAGGATAGCCTTTCACATCTCTTGTTAAAAGAAAATTTTTCATAAGCCACTTATTACTGTTTAAGATTCATAAGAGCAAAGAACATGCATTCGTTGTTCACCTCACTTAAATTCATATGACAGTGCATGACACATAGTAGATGTTAATCAAATATTTGTGCATGGATAAAATATTTTATTTTTTTTATCTTATCATCGTTGAATGAAGAAAAACATCTCCATCCCAAATTGGTTTTATCAAGAGGCAATACTTGTAGGTTGATTGTTGGTACCATTTTTTTTTTTGTGTAAGCAACTGCATATTCAGTAGTACAATGTAGGGTAATTTATTTTTATTTTTTTTTATTTATTTATGATAGAGAGAAAGAGAGAGAGAGAGAGAGAGAGAGAGAGAGAGAGAGAGAGGCAGAGACATAGGCAGAGGGAGAAGCAGGCTCCATGCACCGGGAGCCCGAATTGGGATTCGATCCCGGGTCTCCAGGATCGCGCCCTGGGCCAAAGGCAGGCGCTAAACCGCTGCTCCACCCAGGGATCCCAATGTAGGGTAATTTAAGTGGAACATTTTTACCAAATTCTCTGTTTCACAGGCTTTGCCTAATGCTTAACTCAACCTTTTTTTGTTGTTTCTTACAGGAAGTTGAATTTTCTAACAGTTTGAAGATATAGAGCATATAGGAAAATAAAAGTCCTATATGCTCTACCCTCTAACGATGTGGCTATTTTCCCTTCTTGTCCATTTGTTTTTGTGATTTTTAGGCTCAGGATACAGGAAGAGAAATAGTTCAGGCAGTGAAGATGAAAGCAGCACAGAGATTTTAAACAAAAGGAATGGGAGACCATGTTTTGTTTGTTTAAAAAAAGCTGTGTATAGACAAGGGAAGAGGAAGAGAATAGCTGGGGAAGGGATCAGTGATCATTCTTAATAGCCTTAGAAGGGCAAATTTGATTAGTTTTTATTGGCATAGCACACTAATCATGAGTTTTTCATTCATGTACTACCATTCTAGAACTTAGTGCAAATTATTCTTAATTCTGGTGGAATATTAATTCCACCATTCATTTGCTCACTGAAGACATTTATAGAATGCATGCAAACCACTGTATGTAAGCCACTGATTAAAATGTAGCATTAAAATGGTGAAATAGACACGTTTTCTGCCTTTGAGGATCTGTAGTGACACAAAAAATAAATGGATAAATCAAAGGTGGGAAGTATAAGTGCTTATGGATAAAGAGGCCACAGAGGAATAAAGGCAACATTTTCAGAGATAAAAGAAAGAGTGAAGGATCTTTTATGGATTGGAAAGCACTTGCTTCTTCATCGATACAGCTGCTACTCAATTCCATAGAGTTAGTTTATGAGAAGAGCCAGGCCACTAGTGTGAGATTTTCTGGGGATTAAGTAAAATCAGACATCAAGAATATTATGTGAAATTTCCTAACTTCAAAATATAGCCAGTAAATGTGATTTTTTAAAAATGCTGTGCTAGGTAACATTGTGGCCTAAAAACACTCATTTATGGCCACATTTGTCAGGAAGGTCTGCAACCTTTGAAAAAACACACAAGCACATAACACCATAGCAAATCAAGATTACGTATCTCCGAATAGAGAAACAGAATGCAACACCAAGTACCTAATTAAAACAGAGCAGTTAGTGAATGCTTCTTAAGAAGTTGACTGTCATTCTGAGACTCAAAATGAAAAAAAAAAAAAAAAGCCAAGCATTGTAAAGCAATAGGAAATCAGTTCCTCAAGCAGAGGAGAGGATCATCAAGGGCTAAAGGATTAGAAGAGCTCATGAACTAGTAAGATGGAGGGGAGAGTTTCATGAGATGAGAATCAAGGTTGGAATGGAGACCAGACTGTAATTGAAATTGTCGTTCCTCTTTGAAGCTGGGATTTATTCATGTACAGTGGGAAGTCATTGGAAGATTATAAACTGGGAAATGGCTCCAGTTTAATTTTCTGTGCTACCACATGCTTTAACCTTTACCTGTTCATTATAAACATTTTAAAGGGAAGATGGAAGAGGCTATTTGAGGATTCAATAGCAAGATACTTTTTAAATGGAAGCCTCCAAAAAGTTAAAAAGAGAATTTATTCTTCAGAAATACATGAAATTGTGTAGAATTAGGAGGTGACATTTCTCTTAATATTATTCAAAATGCGGCTTCAGTTTATTTCCTTACAATACATATGAAATTCTCCAAGTAATGCATCATCTTGATTTTTTTTCTACTTTGTTTAAGCCAATCAGAAACTCTGAGAAGAATGGGATACTCTTGCACCTGGGTAGAAAGAAACTATGTGACAATTTGGAGCCATTTCATGTGCTGTGGTATTATTGCCCTTGTGCATGACAGAGAAAAGGCAACATGTTTTTTTTTTTTTTTTCTGTTTAGTAAAAAATAAGAATTTGCCTTCCCCTCTCCCAAAAAATGCTGTCTGCTTATAAGTGGGCATGTCTTTACATTCTGAAGATATGATAGAGCTAAACTGAAGTTGTCTAAAACCTGCTTTGGTAAGTTCTTTTGCAAGTATTAACAGCATATATCAACGCAAAAGGCAGGATCAAATGAAAATTTATAGAAAAGAAAAAAATGCCATCGATACTTATAGAAAGGGATTTGTGTAAGTTCATTATGCTAAAGGTTGCTTTTATTCTGCCTTGGACTCCAAATCTACTGTAAGTTTCCATTGCTTCCCCTATTTAGATAAAATGTTCCAGATATTAAGAAAATGACTCTTTATTTTAAATGCCAATATCTGTATTAGCATATTTCCACTCTACTTCTCAATGCAATCTATACAGACAAATTATCTAATTTGATTTTTGAATACTTTAAGTTTTCCATTAGTTTATACTTATTACTAGTTTCCTAATTTTAGCTCATGCCCTCTAATTTAGCATTCTTTTAAAGTTTTATGTGTATTTTATTTGAGTCAGTTTTGTAGTCTTTTTGATCACATTCAAAGCTTTAAATATGTCACCAAAAACACAAGACAGCTTTATTTGCAAAGGCTTTCAATGATGCCTATTTACACATCACAGCGAAAGAAATGTCTTGATTGAAGTGACAAATTGCATTTTTTTTTGCCACACTTTGTAAATGAAAGCACAGCTGTAAAGTATTATATTACTGTCAAGAGAGTTTAATATTTTAAAGAATTCACAAAAAGTTTTTGAAGATAAAATAAACATTATGCTCTAATAATTTGAACAACATTGACCCACTGGAAACAAATTTGATGTTGTCTCCCAGTTGAATATTTGCTTAAAATATGAGGGAGAAATATTAAAAGCAGGTATTTATTTGATCATATGATAAATGTTGTAATTGAGATGATAGCACCTTTGAAGAATATTCCTAGATGGATCCAATACCAACCACCCTCTCATTCTCCAGTTCTGTATACTCTCTCAATTTTAGAGTGCTTCGGAACTTGCTAAGATTTTAACACTCCACCTCAACTGCTCTGGGCTGAAGCACAGTATCCGTTGTTTGTGACTTTTCCTTTAAACTACATAAGAAGTCCTCAGGGAGTCCTCACCAAAAAGTGGCTCAGAGGAACCCTCACTAGCTTCAGCCAGAGCAGTGTTTGGGCTTCCATATTTTTGAAGACGAGTTTTGCAGAGCATATACAAAATCAAAACCATTGCTCTAGAATGTTTATGGTGATACAGGGAATTTGAATGCCAAATAGTCATACACAATAAGAGATCATGAATTCTATTTAATCTCCTCTTCTTCTGTTTAAGGGTGAATAGTATCTTGTATAGTCAGTCTGTTACAGAGATAGGAATATTATCTTATCAAACATGTGAAAGCATGACTCATACACATGTTAAGTGAACATGTGTCAAAATATTTTACTAAATTCATTTTACCGCATATAGTAAGCGGTAAAAAGCAATTCCAAGGGAATTTGACCTTCAAAGGTTTATTTTCTTTACTGGGCAAAATTCATTTGCATTGCTACAGGTGAAAACATTTGCATTACAATCAGTTTTATATAAATTAATTTCTGTTCCTACAGAGTTGTAAAATGGACTAGCCAATCAAAATCAATCAGACACCCTCCCCTCCCCCCCAGAATTAGAAAATGCCCAGAGGATGCTCGGATGCACTGAACAATCCCTGGATGCCACTTCAAGGATGCAGTAATGTCTTTTGCCCAGTTAACAATTATTTGACGTTTTTTCCTAATAGGAACTATGAGAGAATCTCCCCTCACGTCATGTAAAATAAATGTCTAAACATATATGAGGCTAATACCTTTTATATTTTTTATATAATATATTCAATGTTGTAACCATATAATTCACAAGTTGAATGTCTTTCTGTTCATTCATCCTTTCTTTTTTCTTTCTTTTCTTTTTTTTCTTTTCTTTTCTTTTCTTTTCTTTTCTTTTTTTTCGTTTCTTTCTTTTCTTTTCTTTTTAAAAGATTTTATTTATTTATTCATGAGAGACAGACAGAGAGAGGCAGAGACACAGGCAGAGGGAGAAGCAGGCTCCATGCAGGGAATCCAATGCGGGACTCGATCTCGTATCCCAGGATCATGCCCTGAACCAAAGGCAGACGCTCAACTGCTGAGCCACCCAGGCATCCCCCTTTCTTTTCTTAATATCAAGAAGCAAAAATATGTCTTCTGATTGCTTTTAGGGTTTTGGCTTATTTTCTAATGCATCTATATTCTACTATTTAGGTTTTTTTTTTTTAAGAAGAATTAGGGAATCAATAAAAAACACTTTCTTATAACCTTTGTATTTTGATAATTTACTGCTCCCATTTTCCTGCTCCTATAATGAGCATACCAGCAGAAAGGAAGCAAACAAGAGACAGGGAGAATCCTGAGAAGCAAAAGAGTGAAGACAGAGGATAGGACTGTAAAACCATTCTTCTTATAGAATATTGAAGATTAAATGTGGTGGTTTTTAATTTAAAAAAATTAATGAAGCCAAAAGGAATAGTATGCAGACAAGATTAAACAAAATACAGTAAGAATAAAGTTGTAGATATTTGCAAAATGAAGAATCTCATGGATTAAGACTATTTAAAAATAGGAAACGCAAATTTAGAGGCTCAAGCAATAAAACCTCCAGGTGGAGACTAGATTTATTCTAGGCCATCCTCTAATATATTTGTTCCATTCAATGGAATAATGATTAATCGTAGTAATTCCATAAAAATAAAATAGTGAAACTGAGACCTTTATTCAGGTGAGACATAGAAATCAAAGGAGAAAACAAAATGTTAGACACTATTTTCCCAGAAATAACCTGGATTTTTTGAATAAAATATTAACGTAAGTGAAATGAATTAGCTCATCCTGCTATAAGACATGAGATCCTAAGGCCCTGAAAGGTGATCCAACATTCACATGGTAAATGAGATAGTTTACTTGCTATAGAATCAGGCTCTTTCTGTTTTTATAATGAGGTGAATTATTTTAATAGGATTACACAGAGAATTAGTGTACTTACACTGCACAAGAATTTCTTTAAACAAGATTATCCACACTCCCGTAATTTATAATTCTGTACACTAGATTGTCTCTCTACGTTATAAAAGTGTTCAAAGAAACATTTAATTTGGGCAGTTCTGGTGGCGTAGCGGTTTAGCGCCGCCTGAAGCCTGGGGTGTGATCTGGAGACCTGGGATCAAGTCCCACATCAGGCTGATCAAGTCCCACATTGGGCTCCATCAAGTCCCACATCGGGCTCCCTGCAGGGAGCCTGCTTCTCCCTCTGCCTGTGTCTCTGCCTCTCTCTCTCTCTCTGAATAAATAAATAAAATCTCTTTTTAAAAAAAGAGAAACGTTTAATTTATTGTCATTTTAAAACTTAAGTCCTAGGAAATTGGTGAAGTCCATTATATTTTACTTAACAGATTATCATTAGCACTACAAAAAGAGGTTCATGTGTCCTTCATAAAGAATAAATTAAAATTCAAACAATGAAAATACGACTGCTTTATTCTAAAATTTTTTAAGGGATTAAAAATACAACATGATCCTTGAGTACAGTGAAATTTTTTGATTATGTAAAGGAATTTCACCTTGCCATATACAGGAGAAAGATAATCTAAGTTTCCCAAGTGATATTTAGTATATGGATAGTTAACAACTCCCAGAAAAGGATACTTTTCTGAAAGTTAATTTTTAACAATGAGGTTTTTTTAGAGCATGAGGTTTTATTGCATCATATGACCATTACTCTAAATAGCAGTGTAGTTCTCAGATTAGTTAGGGAAATCTGGTATGGATCAGAAGTAGAGAATCAAAAATAGTTTCAACTGTAGATAGTCAATATGGCCATCATTTTGTTTCTTATGAAACAAAAATGCAAGACCAGTTACAATTTAAAATGCTAACAATCAATCTCTTATCCTGGGTTAGATGGTTTCATTAGAGCATAAGATTTCCCTTTTAAATATGAGTGGACTTTATTTTTAAGAAGAATTTTAACTTTCTAGAAAATTTGAGCATATTGTGTAGAAAATTCTCATATACCCAGTACCCCCATCTCGCTGTTATTAATATCTTACATCAATAATGGTACCTTTTATCATAATTATGAATGAATTTTGATACATTATCATTAACTAAAATCCATAGTTTATACATATTTTCTTGCTTTATATCCATTTTTTTCTTTCCTATTCCATAATCCCATCCAGGACACTTACATTATAGTTTGTCATTATACTCCATTAGGGTACTCATGGCTCTCACAGTTTTTCAAACTTTCTTTCTTTCTTTCTTTTTTTTTTTTTATGACCTTCAGAGTTTTGAGAAATACTAGTTAGATACCTTGTGGGTTATCCATCTACTGGGATTTCTCAGATGTTTACAGTTTTGTTTTGTTTTTGAAGAAGAAGAAGAGAAATGTGATGTGCCATTTCCAATCACATTATATCATTCTATCAATATGATTTATGATGATTGTTGTTGTTGACCTTGATCACCTACCTGGTTTCTCCAGAGTAAAGTTACGCTCCACCTACCTCTTCCATATTGTATTATTTAGAAGGAAGTCTCTATGCACACCCCACACTTAAAGGTAGAGTATCTCCATAATTTATTTGGAATTCTCTCCATAAATTTATTTTACTGGATAATTGTTTTATACTTTGGGTTCCAATATTTGTTATTTTGTTGCTCAAATTGCTTCAGCTTTTGCCATTGGGAGCTCTCTGAGTTGCCTCTTGTGTCCCTCTGATTTATCCCATCAATGTAGGATTTTAGTTTTGTTATTTTTATGTTTTTGAGCACTTCCTTATTTTCAGACACTGTAAGATTGTAAGATGCCCCTGGCTTATTGTGTATATTTCCTCCCCTAGTCTTAGGATCAGGTATTTCTCCCATGGAGCCTTGGTTCCTTATATTGGAGAATGATACTGAAAACCAAATTCTAGATGATCGGTGTGCTTGTTGCTACTGAAATGTTTCTTTTAGGACCTCTTATGGACAGAACAAATACATTTCTATATGTAATCATCTATATCTATGTTAAGTTAAACAAGAGTTCTTATTGATGTCTTCAAGTATAATTCATTTCCACCTGGATCAATATCGCTTACTTTCCTTGCTGATCTATAAATTCCCCTCTGATAATAAGAAACCTGATTCCCACTCTCACCCATTCATTTAAGTAATCATTAAATTTTAGTATCTAAGTATACCAGAATCCTGAGTGTTAACCCATACCCCTGTAGGAAACAAGTTTGACAACTAGAGTACTGTGATTTTGCAGTTCCTTTTGAAATGAGAATCCCCTCATTTCTGAAGTTACTTAGTTCAACACCTCCGCTGCTCCCCACAGAGACTCTTTTAAAGAAAGTTTACTTATTTTTGAAGTAGTACCAAAGACACAAACAAGAACACATTTTTTAATAATTTATATTACTGGGCATTGGAAAAGCAAAATACATTGAAGTTAATTAGTTCAAAGTCCGTGGATATCATGAGAGTCAGAAAATACCATTTGCTCCCCAATTCAAAATATCCTGAAAAAATTGCAGAGAAATTCAGTTTCCACGGTTCATTAATTTCCAGGTATGTTGCAAAAGTTTGAGTTTTTGGTGCCTGGAATTCTTTCTTCATCCACCCACTCTATATTTCTACAAAGCTAAAATCAGGTGGAAACATCCTCAGTGATACAACAGAGCGTCAATCTAAGACTGTTTTACAAGTTAAAATTCGGATGCATTACTCCATAGAAATAAAATAAAAGCATGAGGAAATGATTTTAAGTAATGCCCTAAAAGTATTTTATTATCAGTATAGAAATCATCAAAATCAGAATATTAGAAAGGGCTTTTTGTCAGTCTGTTTTGAAGCAAATTGAACCACAAAACTTAAACAACTGTATAAGATATATATATATATATATATATATATATATATATATATATATATATATAAACAAATACCACACACAATTTGTGCATTTGTAGAGCTAGCCTGGAAATGGAATCTATACTTTTAAGATAATTCTGCTGGGAATATGTTGAAAGAGCCAACAAATTAATGTGTAATTTTTGACCAAAATCCCCTAAGAAGATGTAGTGCTCTGTATCTGGATATTGATATGTGGAAAAAAGAAAGAAAAGTCCTGACAACTAAATTTTCACTGTAATAACTTTTTCAGTGTTGAAGAAAAGTAGCAGCAGCTAAAAATCTTGGTAATGGCAGAATGGCTACATAATGAATATGGAGCAAGACTAGTTTATCCCAGGCCCTTTGTTTTACTCTCTCTAGAAGACTCATCCCCTCCTCTTCTTTGTTTTTTTTTTTTTTCTGCCTAATTAACATCAGTCAAATGGGGAAACACATAGATTTTTTTTTTAAAGAAAAAGACTTTTAACTAATAATGGGAGATGTTCACTGCAGGATTACTCAAAATTAAGAGGAAATCTATAACATAAATATTATTACTAATGGAAAATAACATTTTTTCTCCCTCCTAAATCTGTTTGAGATATACCTTCTAACTAGGAGATCTATCAAGATTTACATCTACAGACATTTTCAGCAGTAGAAATATAAAATTAATATGAAATAAGGTTTTACTGTTTTTGTTATTTTAGATCCCACTTTTAAAGTTAATTTTTAGAAAAACTGTCTCTTGTAGTTGTTATGAAATTCATTTTAGATTTATTAATAGTAAAATCCTCCTTAAAGTTTTACAACCAAGTTTCTGCATACAGTAGACATTCAATTCTTAGACACCCTCAGGCTGAGGATAGGCTGAGTTACGCAGCTGTAATGAATGAACCAGAAATCTCAGTGGCTTATTAGAATGCAAGTTTATTTCTTATCAATGCTATATGTCTTATGGGAGTTGTCAGGTGGGTCAATTCTTTGCAGTCTTTCTGGAGATCCAGACCAATGGAGACATCACCTTAACACATGATTCTATGGTCACCAAAGCAGAGAGAAGAGAAGGGGGATAATTGCACAATGGGTCTTCCATGAAAAAGTTGTATGTGTTGCTTCTGATCTCATGTTATGTGACTTCAAAGGAACAAGGAAGTACACTCCTGACTTGTTCCCAAAACACCAACCAGAAAATAGTGGTTATAATACCCATGACTACCATAGTGATCAGATAGGTTACATTTTGGAGAAAAGAGAATGGTGGGGACCAATCTGAGAACTGTTCTCTCCTACTTTAATAAAACTAAATTTCAAGTTCTGAAATTTATGACTCTCCTTAGAAAAAATAGAAAACACATATAACCAGTATTCTAAAATTCCAAATCCCATATCCTTTCTACTTGTAATTTTTCCCCTTTGTCTATCTCCTATGTCACATTTGCCCACTGTGACTGATTCCTCTTCCCAAACCCACCTCTGTCCAAGAGAACTGATGGATTAATTTGTGTTAATTGTAAAACAACAAAGATGCTAAAAGCTCTTTTAAAAAGCAATATTATAGTGATGACAGATGTGGTCCCTTGTTTTCGGCTTAATGAATTCTATCCTCTGCCCTGCCTTTCATTGCAGTGTGAATTTGGATAATTTGCTAGACCTATCTATACCTCATTACCCTTTTTTATAAAACGAGAGAGACTCACTGTGAGTTAAAATATATGAAGTACCTGAAACTGCACACAGTATGCCCTCAACTACTGTCAGCTTTATTGGCCTACTGAAATTTTGATTTAAGAACAAATTAGACTTCTGTGTTTATCTGAAACTTTTATTAGATTAAGAATTAAAATTGCTGTATTCTAGATTTTGAGAAGTATTTAAGTATTTATCCAGCATATAATGTATATTTCTCCCACTTAACTCATATAATCTAAAAAAGGCATATATTTATCATTTTTTGTAAACTAAAAAAAATAAATTTCAAAAATTTAAAAGATAATTTTATCATTTTATAGTCATGCATCCTCGGTAATTGCATATAATATCTTATTACTGAATTGAGTGAATATAAGCACAGAATATATATAGAAAATAGCATATTTTAATAAGTTAGTTAAGTATCTTACAAGGAACATTTTCATGTAAAGTAAAAACTACCTTCTTTCGTTCCTAAATAGCTAACCGTAAGAATTCCAAATTTTGCGTCTATAATATTTTGGTTAAAATACCACTAGAAATAGTAAATATAGGTGGATTAAAGGAGAAAACTGACACTTTATGGCTTTTGAAATTTATAATATTTTAGATAATTCAAGATTATTCAATCAATATTACAATTCAATATGCACATATAATTCAAATTTCAAAAATTATTACTCAAATTTGCCAAGAGTTAAAATTGTATTGAGTATTCAAAACTAAATCCAAGTACTCATCCACCCAATGAGGATAAATAGCACTTCAGTAGTTAATTGGAGTGTAAGTTGTCTATAGAAATAGAAACCACTGATGTTATTTATATATGAATGAATATGCATTTTATTGCATCATATCCAGAGCAGAAAGGAACTTTTGTACTTTTACTTGTAATCATCGTTTGTTTTGTGAGCTACAAATAGCTAATCTAAGTTTTCTGAGTTAAAAAGATTAGACACTAATTATAGTTACCTAATTTGAAAATAAAAATAATAAGGCTATTCATTAAAATATAGATTTAAATACATTAAATTTGAAACATTGCTAAGATTGGGACACATGTGGATATCTAATGAATTACAAATAGTTATATTCACAAATGGAAGAAAGATCTATTGAGTAACTAAATTTTTAAGTGGAAGGGATGTTGTCTGGAAGGTAACTTTCAGAATGATGAAACTGATTAATTCACAAAGCAAATGACAATACATTACATTCTTTCATAGTGGTTAGCACTATGGGAATCTCACAGATTTGTTACCATATATTGGCATGGAGCAATTTAATGAAAATCATGTCAGGTCCTATAATTCATACTCTCCATCATGTATGCTCATTATTATTTGTATATATAATTATTAAAATTGCTAGAAATGATGTTAGATTTCATGCTATGACTTAAAATAATATTAATCATATTAATTTAGAAAATTTAAATTTATAATTTATAATATGTTATTAAAGAGTAATGGTATATTTTCAAAATATCAGCAAGGTAATTATATTTGCATAAATGTGCTATAATTTCTATTATTTCTAAGTTTTAGTTTTATTCCTGGAAATTATGATGTAATATGGTCGTTAGGTATTTAAAAGTAGAAGGCAAAAAACAAAACAAAACAAAACAACATAAGAAGAGAAAAGAAACCAAACCGTAATTTCTGAAAATTTTCAGAAATTACATTTAAGAAGAAATGTGAACTTACGTATCTCAACAACTATTTATTAATTTTTCATGAAAATCTGGCTTAGAGGACCAAGCTCAGTCCCATACCCATTTAATAATTTAAAATTATAATAGTTTATTAAATACATGTGTGCACACACGCATGTGTGTAGAGATATTGAGGAAACAGATTGTTTTCTTACTTTATGGTGGAGAATGATAGAGTAGTTCAGTCAAAATGCTGTCGTTTTTTAAGGTTTATATTAACATTGCCACTTATCAGGGCCATGTTCTACTGTGTTTCTTGAAGTTTACAAATTCTTTTCTGTAGATTTAGAAAGTAAACTGTAATTTGTGGTCTCTGAAAGATAGCTAGGATTTAAAATAATGTACTTGCAATTTAACGTGGATTTACCTTTCTAAATATAAAACTAAAAAAGTGAAATTTCTTTCCATCTTTCTATTTGTAGGGACCCAGGGCAGGCTGCCCCAAAAAGTATCACAGTGGCATCTTGATTATTTTGAAATGAATCTGTTCAGAAACAGCTAGTACAAGGACTCAGACCTTTCTTTCTATATTCTTTCTATATTCTTCTAAAAGCAAAAAACAAATCCCCCATATGAAAAACACCCTCCCTGTACTAAGAGGTAAAAAGACATCCTTATCAGGAGAGATAGGGACTTTAAAGTAGAGAAAGCTGTAGAAACAAACCTATTTTTAAAAAAATCTATTACTACAGCCTCAGTTCTTCTTAGAATTCCTAATTAAAGCTCCCAAACACCTGTTTTCCTTATTCTGCCAATTCATCACAAATATATTGTCTCTTTGTCTAAAATGTATAAAAACTGCCTGCTTTCGTCATTTCTTTGGGTCTCAATTTCATTATTGGGCTTCCGTGTGCACATAATAAAACTTTAGTTTGTTTTTTTTTTTCTTCTTAACCTGACTCATATTACTTTAATTCCCTAAGAACCCTGGGGATGGGGGTGGTTTGGGAAGGAGGAAATGTTTTTCTCTCCTATGTATTTTTACGGAGAACTGTAGCAGAACAAAGTAATTATACTTTTCTGAGTAGTTATGTTAAAGATTTAGTTTGTGGATATGCCAATTTGGTTTTGGCATTTCATTTGTTATTTTTCATCCGTGTTTTCAAAAAGGAAGGAGAAAATTTGCAATTTATAATTTTGCAGAGAGGGATTTTTGCAGAGGTACTCTGGGAGCAGTAATTTGTCATTGTTATATCAAATATTACATAAAAGTGGAAATTTATTAGTGCAGAATTAGCCAGGTTTTGTTACATGTTTATCTTAATTTATCTGATCATTATCTCTGTCCTTGATCATTCAAAGGCATTCATGCTGTGTTTCCAAGTTTGGGAGCAAATATATAACCAAGGTGTTTCAGTGCGTTTAAAGGTGGAAAATTGTTTCCAATATAAAGTAAACTTTAAATTCTAATGTAATTCTTTATCCTTTAACAGCACTGCCCAATATAACCTTCCATGATAATGGAAATATATGTATCTGTGGGATACTTGATATATGGCTAGTGCAGCCAAAGTGATTTTTAATATTTATTTCATTTTATTTCATTAAAATTTTATATTTAAATAGCCACATGTGAAATGTGCCTACCATGTTAGACAATATAACTTTAGAGTTTTATTATTACTCTTTCATTTATTTTACCTAAAATTTAAAAAGAATGCTGCTTTAATATTTGATCCTTATATGAAATTAGCATGGTCAACAGTATGCTTTATTTTTAATTTTACATAATTTAATTTACTGTGAATGTATGCTAGAAAGATACAAGGAAGTGAGAATTTCTAAGGGAGATGTTTCTGTTTATAATTTTCTTGATGTTCCTAGACCTTTATAACAATCAGCCACAAGTGCCTGTCAGCTGCTCTCTTTAAGGCAGCAAGGTAACTTTTTTTCTACACCATTCACTATGATCTAGCCCAAATCCAGAGCCAAACAATGTGGTGATCTCCTAACAAAGAGAATTCTCTGGAGCATTCTAGACTAATTTGGGAATTCTGGCGAAACTGAAGTCTCATGATTTAGTAATTAGATATAGAAAATCTATCTCAGGGGCAGGTGGGAAAGCAGGTACAAGCTTTTATCCATGACATTTAAACAATTTGACATAGACGCAATTTATAATCATGACTATTGGTCCTATTTGTATTTGAACTTATAGAAAAAGAAATAAACAGTGTGCGATGATGACCTTACTCAGAAAGTCTGTTAGGATTGTTTTGAGTTAAAATATAGATATAGGTACAAGTGAAGAAATAAGGTATAATTAAAGGATTACAGTTTTTTATGTGCAAGGAAATGAAATCAGACAGATTCTAGGGTATTAAGGAACAATGGCTCCATTAGAAATGAGAGTACAACTTAAAGCTGTATTGAATTGGGTGTGGCAAAACTGGAACAAAAATAAAAGACAAAAAAAATATCAAAGTAACTTCTTTTGCACTTCCTAAACAGGTGGGATGATTACTCATAGAGCAGCATTTCAGGAAAAGGCTGAGCTTAATACTTGATCCTTTCATCCTCAAGCATGAGCACAGTAGAATAAAACATAATCACTCTTTAGTGTAGGTAATTAAAACAAATATTTTGTTAAATGTTTTTGTTTTAAGCATAAATCTCGTGTACATAAAAATAGAAGAAAATTAGGAGAAGAAAATAGAATCATGTAGTTGAGGTGATCTTGTTTTGGAAACCAAGCATAGGCAGAAATGCTTCAACTTTAGAAAATAGAAGATGATAATTCATAATGCAATCAAAATAAGGCCGATTATTAACTTTATGGTTAATTTTTGAAATTAATTTAAAATTTGAAAAATAGATAGAAAACCAAATTTGTACTTATTTTTACAGCATGGTTTGAATTTCAAAACAGGCAGTTAGAATGGGAGGCTGAATATGCAGGTAAAGATTGAGTGGCAATTATTTCAGTAAAAGTACACCAAAAACTCCAACAGATTCTAGACATGAAAAATTAATATTTTGAAATATAAGTAGGAAGATTTAGCAATGTAATGAAAGGAAAATATATTTGATACCTTATCACTTGTGAGCCAATTATAATGCTCTTTGCTAGCAGATATAAAAAATAATTAAGTTCCAAGTATTTGTTATTTAAACATATCCATGGGACGCCTATGTGGCTCAGCAGTTGAGCGTCTCAGGGCGAGATCCCAGGTCTGGGGATAGAGGCCCGCATTGGGCTCCCTGCATAGAGCCTGCTTCTCTCTCTGCCTGTGTCTCTGCCTCTCTCTCTCCGTGTCTCTCATGAATAAATAAACAAAATCTTAAAAAAAAAAAGAAAAAAAAAACATATCTGGATATCCCCAAGAAGTGTTTTATTTTATCAGGTTAGAATCCTGTAAAAGCTTACTTATACACAGAATTGTTATAACTGTGAGGAAACAGTCTCTTGTATTGCTGTTAGAAAGGCAAATTAGTTTAAAAATGCAAATAAGTTGTAAACATTAATGAAAGCAATGCTTTCCTTAATTCATTTATTTTTTAAAAAATTATTTCCCCACCATTATGAAGATATTATTGATATATAACATGTAAGTTTAAAGTGTACAAAGTAAGGGCACCTGGGGGGCTCAGAAAGTTAAGTGTCTGATTCTTGATTTCAGCTTAGGTCATGATCTCAGGGTCATGAGATCTCACCCCACACTGGGCTTTGTGCTCAGTGGGGAGTCTGCTTAAGATTCTCTCTCCCTCTGCCTCCTCCTCCTCCCTCAAAAAAAAAAAAAAATTCACAAAGTGATGATTTGATACACATATATATTGTGAAATGATTACCATAAAAGGTTAGTAAATACTTCTATCCCCTTACATAATTACCAATTTTTGTCATGATAACTTTTATCCTCTAGTTGTTCCTCTCTTAACAAGTACATAATCATATTGGTAATTGCAGTCACCAACTTGTACATAGGTCCCCACACCTAATACTTCTTATAGCTGGATATTTGTAGCCTTTGACCAACACCCGTGACTCAGCCCCTGGCAATCACTGTTTTATTCTTTCTTTGAGTCCAGAATTTTTAGATTCCACATAGGAGTGAAAACATAGGATTTGTCTTTCTCTATCTGACTTAAATTTCACTAGCATGACACCATCAAGTTTCATCCATGTTGCGGCAAAAGGCTGATTTCATTCTTTTTTATTGCTGAATAATATTCCATTGTATGTCTATGTCACATCTTCTTTATTCATTCATCCCTCATGGACCCTGTTTCCATGTCTTGGCTGTTGTAAATAATGCTGCAGTGAACAAGGTGGGAGGGTGAAGATATCTTTTCCATACAACGACTTCATTTGATGGGAAAAATATCCAGAAGTGGAACTCCAGACCACAGGGTCCTTAATTGTTAATTTTTTGAGGAACCTCCATACTGTTTTCCATAGTGACTACACTAGTTTACTTTCCCACCATTAGTGCACAAGGGCTGCAGCAGCTAGCAGGCACTGGGGTGCACCTGGGGCCTGAGTGCAGGGTGCCTGCTGAGAGCCAGATGCCTCAGAAGCAGCCTAGTGCCTCCTGAGCCACCTGAGGACAGGTGGTGGGCTGCCTAGGGCCTGAGGCAGCAGGCGGAGGGCTGAGGAGGGGGTGGGTCAGGTTCCCAGCTTCCGGCCAGGAAGCTCTGCTAGAGGGCGCTGCCAGGGGCTGGAGGAGCCAGCAGCCACAGGGATGTGCTGGAGGCCCAGGTTCCCCTGAGCTGGCCAGGAGCCGGTGACACTGGTTCTGCTTGGTGTTTCTGGAGCCTACAAGGGCCGGTAAGTCTGTGTGGCCCTTTGCAGAAACCTGCTGAGCCCTACCGTGGCAGCCTCCTGGATAGGTGGCAGTCCCTGGAGCCCTGGAGCATAGGCAGGCGCTCAAGTGACCTGTGATCTGGGCTCATGGGAGCCTGCAGGGAGCTACAAAGATGCCACTTGGGGCAGCTGGAAGGGCAGGTGCTGGACTCCGGAGCCTGGGGCCTGAGCGCACTGGAGCCTCCAGGGCCCATGGAGGAGATGGCTTCCATGTTGAGGTCAGGTGTTCACACTGCTCTCTGCCCACGGGAAAGGTGTCTCTGTCTCTGTGCTGGGCTGCACAGGCTTGGGGCAAAGGGGGAGGGGGCAGAGTGAATCCGACTTTCCTGTCCTCACAGCGTCTTTTCTTAGTTCTGTGCTTCCCCAGGTGCTCCCCTACCTGTGATCCCTGGCCCATGTGAAAGTGCTTTCCTGCATTCTTGCTGGGAGAGCTGTTGATATTGATGTTTGGGGTGGGGGAGGGATGTGAGTCATATCAATTTCTCTGCCCCCACTTCATTGAGGGCACTGACATCATTGGCAGCCTCCAAGGAGTGTTGAATGGTTTTTGAGGATCGTATTAAAGTTATAAAATTTACCATTTTTTAAAAATAATTGAAAGGTAGCCATTTTGAGAGATCAAGGTACTCAAAATTTCTTTCTTTCTTTTTTTTTTTTTTTAAAGGTAATTTGGCTACTTGTAAACAACAAATCGCCCAGTTTTGGATGTTACAGTGAGAGCGAAATTCGTAGCAGATTTCCTTCGTAATTCAAATTTTTAAACTTTTTAAAGAGTTTTGAAAATTTGTTATATAGAGTTGAGTTTGCAGAGCAATAAGCCTGAGGTTGGTGATGCTCAGCAATTCAAATTTCAATGGAAAGGGAAAATAGGGTTTGCACATGGCAAATTTACCTTAAGTCAGAGGTTCTAAGACTTAGGTCCATGAATAAAACTTCAGGAAATTTACAGAGGACGTGGAAGCTGGATGCAAACATGGTGTATGTGCTTCTCAGAGCCATAACCTCCCAAAAATCTCTGAGGAGTTTTTGAGTGAAATGCTAGAAACCATAGGTTTAGGCCACATCTTGGGTCAACTCCTCAATCTGCTGTGGTGGTAAAGAGAAGTATGAACTCTTCAAATTCATATGTCAGGTTGTTTGAGAACTACTTTTGTAATGATTTTTGATGGTTCATGCATTTTTCTAGTGTATCATAAAAATTTTTTTCAGGGTATATTATGTTGTTAAATTCAGGGTGAGAAATAGGAAGTCAGTGAAATAGGAGAGACAGATCCATACTTTTCTTCTCTTTTTGCATAGAGGTATTTTCATCAGACCTACAATTTCATCTTTTTATTTTTAAGAATCTCATTGATTTCTAGCTCTCTTTTCTTAAACATCCATGGCTATGACTCTGTGGTGCAAAAATAGACTAATTTGCTCAATTTTTAAAAAAAAAATTTAAAAAAATTTTTACATAACTTTTTGGTATTACATAAAATGAATATTATATTTACACCTGTGTAGTAGGCATTTCTTCTCAGATATTAAATAGTGAGATCATACTTAACACACTTAAAATAGAATTCATATTTCTATGTGCTCTATTACAATTAATAACATTCCCCTAGTCATAGATGGTCTGTATCTTACCAACTTTTTTCCTTTTGTAAAATTTTCTTTTTTCTTGGCCAAAATATCCTTAGGACTATATTTCATATTCACACTTCTTTTTATTAGTAGCAGTGTCACTACATACTCTCCTTACCTTTCCACTCTCCCTGTTTCAATCAGCCCTATGTCCCAAATAATTTAGAATTAATTTTCTAAAGCAAGACATTGATCAAGTTGTATAGCCTTTTAAGATCAGTTGATACATTTCTACTGACACTGGGCATTAATCCCAATGACTTAGTTATACTTTAAAATATTCTGTAATCTGACTTTAACTTACATTTTTGATTTAGCAATTCTACACATCAGAACTCTAGTCATTATTGTGCCATATTGTTCAACTGAAACATCCTTGACTCCTCTGCTTACCTATCTTCTGTTCTGCCTTTGAAAGTCTGTGCCATATAGGTCTGATTACCCTTATTTAAAGCAGCAGTAACAAAATCAAGTATCTTTCCGTTCAGGTAGGTAACATGGCCTGGTTTAAGAGAATGGAATGATGTTGCTCTCAGCAAACATGAGAGAACAGGGACCTTCTCCAGCTCCATGGAAAATGTTTAATTCAATAATAGCAAACCCAGCTGAACCACAATAAAGGAGAAATGTTGCTTTGGCTAAGCAAAACTCATTAGCAAGGATGGTTTTGGCTTGCAGAAGCAATATAAAGCTATTTCCAGCTTTACTTGTCTTGAAGTTGTGTTGATGTTTATATGATGCCGGTCAAAAGTATGTTTTGTCCTTAAGAATGGAAAAAAAAAAGTCCAAATTCTAGGTTTTTTTTTTTTTAAGATTTTATTTATTTATTAATGAGAGACACAGAGAGAGGGGCAGAGACATAAGCAGGAGAGGCAGGCTCCTGTGAGAAGCCTGATGCGAGACTTGATCCCAGGACCCCAGGATCATGACCTGAGCCAAAGGCAGATTCTCAACCACTGAGTCACCCAGGTGCCCCAAAATGCACGAATTTTGGAAAGTAATGCATGACTTCTGTTTTGTTTCTTATTTGGTTTTGGTATTGTCAGTGCATGGTATAAAACAATATGTGCGTAAATAGAGAACTGTACTGATGGAGTTTTACAAAGATTGTATTATAAAGATAAATTAGCTTGAAAATTAATTCTCATAAATGTGTAGGAAGGTTAATTCTTTATTTTTCTCCCATGAATATAGATATACGTATATACAAATTTATTGTTCTTGAGTGCCGTATTTTCTTATTTTCATGAATGTTTTGGATTAGTGCATGGTTAGTTTTGGAAAGAAAACATTCTGGCTCTGTTGTTTCATTCACTAGTATTTGATTTTGGACCAACGACTGAGAACTTAAGCCAAATATTTTCCTCTTTCCTATATTGCCCAATATTAGGACAGTTTTCCATGTTACACGGTATCAAAATCTTAGTTTCTTGGTCCAGGATATACTTGCTCCTGAAAAAATCTATGAACCTACTAAAGTAGTTTGTTCAGTAAGAAATCTTAAATGAGAAGTTTGACTTGACACAGAAAGTGTTAACAAAAATCTGAGGTCCAGTTCTCTCTAAATTGTAAAGAATCAGTAGAGTGAGACCATAGTTGAAAATGTAAGCAAATTACTTCTGAAAACAGTAATACATTCTATGTTAATTAATTGAATTTAAATTAAAATAAAATTCATATGAAAGAATAAGTGCAAAATAGAAAAAGATAAGGTGCGAACTAAAAAATAAGTAAGCAAATTAAGAGATAAACGGAGGAGCACAACTAATTTATAAATATCAATAATTTTATCAAATATGTGCTAGAATATTTTAAAGAATTGTGTTTATGACACCTTACTTGAGAGATGAGGTAGAACAACAGCTGTTAGTTTGTGTGTATCCCAAAATTCTGTCACTGTGAATGTTTTTACCTTGAGAAGGAGGAATTAGAAGTTAAATCAAGCATGTGTTGGTAAAGAATTTATTATATATGAGAAATTAGATATAATCATTTTCTGGATAGTGAGACTTTCATACAAAGAACATTTTTAAATATTATCTTTTTCCTCTTTAAGATAAAACATGTAGCCAATTTTTTAAAAATATTTTATTTATTTATTCATGAGAGACACAGAAAGAGAGAGGCAGGGACATAGGCAGAGGGAGAAGCAGGCTCCATGCAGGGAACCTCTATCCTGGTTCTCCAGGATCATGCCCTGAGCCAAAGGCAAACATGCTTAACCACTGAGCCACCAAGGCGTCCCAACATGTTGCCAGTATTAATTAAGAATCCTTCTAAAAACTAGTTTTAGGTTTATTTATTTATTTTTTTTAAAGATTTTATTTATTTGAGAGTGAGAGAAAGCACAAGCAGGGAGAGGGAGAAGCAGGCACACCACGAAGTAGGGAGCCCAGTACAAGTCTCCATCCCAAGACCCTGAGATCATGATCTGAGCTGCAGGCAGATGCTCAACTGGTGGGCCACCCAGGCATCCCTAGTTTTAGGTTTAAAAAAGCCAATAGGAAGCAAGCTCCATCTTAGGCAACTAGAAGGATCAAACCCTGCCCTAAAAGAAATGGGGTTGTCAAAAATCTCTCTAAAAGTACCAGACTTTTGCCTGGGCATGGGACTGCTTTTGTGCTCATTTTGCCCATTCAAATGTCACCTCAAGATGTGGCTCCACTCCATTACTTACCCCTTAAAAATAAAAGCATTTGCAAATGGAAGGTACATCAGCAGTAAGTTATGGTCCAGCTGAGGCATATCACATTACAACTCCTGCACTATTTTCATTGAAGGAAAATAACTGGGTTGCCTTGTAAAAAGCACTCAGAGGAGTTGGTCTCTCATAGTTTAACCTACTTCTCTTTTGTCTTCTGCTTCCAGTTAAACTGGCCTGTCTCCATTTTTTATTTTTAATGCTGAATGAGTGTTAAAATAACTCAGTTTGGTTAAACAATATAGATGATTTAGGGAAGAGTGAAGTTTTTCTTCCCTTTTATTCAGGCATCTCTTGCTTGCTCAGAAAAGCCATTTTAAGATGCTGCCACCACCTACTTCCTAGGTGAGTTACTAAATAGGCCACATTATCCATTCATATTCCTAATCATGAATTCATTTATCACCTGACTTATTCATCACCTATTTCTAATTTATCCAACTAATTAACTGGGTACCATCACTGTTTTCACTGCTCTAGGTTTAATTGTGTCATTCTTGAGTGTTTTTCTATGAAACATTAGTACCATATTCAACCTGATTTGGGAGTGTTGCACTTTTTTAGGTTTTCCAGTATAGTTCTTGAAGAAACTTATTTTAAAGATTAAAATTTGGGGGCACCTAGATGGCTCAGTGGTTGAGAGTTGGCCTTTGGCTCAGGTCATGGTCCTGGGGTCCCTGGAGGGAGTCCTGCCTCAGACCCTCCGGGGAGCCTGCTTCTCCCTCTGCCTATGTTTCTGCCTCTCTCTGTGTCTCTCATGAATAAATAAATAAATAAAATCTATTAAAAAAAGAATGATTCATACATTTAAAAATTAAAATTTTGTGCATACACTTACAAATTCCTTCCCAAATGGATAGGATGCATATTGACCCTTAAAGAAATGAACCCATTCCACAAACAAAAACTAGGTCTCCCTATTATGCATTGGCTTAGTGTTGAGCTAGATTTCTTCCCCACTCCACATTCAACCTAAAGTCGTTTTGTGTGATAATAAGCTAAATGATAAGTCGGTTATCCTCTACATAGTACTATTTGTGTTTCATATGCAAATTACTCCCAAATCATGATGACTCATGAATAGGGTCCTGAGGTACAAATGGTACAGTGTTAAACCAACTATTTCTGGATTCACTACAGTAACAAAGATTTAAAAATGGGAAAACAACAGCAATTATTTTGCCTGACCTGACATGTGCTCATTTTGGAATGCAGAACTTGATTTTGTTACACAAAGAGAAAAGCAGAGTTTGTACAGGGATTATAATAATAATTTAGAAGAAAGTGGAAGGATTAATAATGCAACAGAATAAAACTGACTGCTGGTAGTTATTATAAAGCTTCTAGAAGGTTGGCTCTATATTAAAAACAATAGTAATCCCAATATATCATTCAGAGAAATATAAATCACAGTAGGGTGGTTTGATTTTATTTAGAAATTTATACTGCATATTTCATCTAAATTCTAGAAAATCTTTTAATATATAGTTTTAAAAATTGGGAGTTCTTGGATCTCCCAACCTAGAATTTATCCTGGAAGCTCAAATCTCCCAATACCTAATCTTCACTGCTGTAAATGATGTATTCTCTTTCTCATTTAGATATTATAAAAGTAGAGAGTAAATGTAAAAAAGAATTACATTTTCCAAGAGCTGTTAATATAATTTTCTATCTTTGTTTCAAATAGAAGAAAAATTCTCAAAGAGTTATTTATTCTATCCTACATATTTTTCAGATACTGGAAGAAATATTGGAAAGTAAAGCAAAAGGGGATTCTGAAACATCTCTGGCACAATTTCAACTCTGCTATAGATAAATTTAACATTCTAGAGTTGTCATTCGAAGCTTTCATAGATTCACATATTCACAAAAGTCAACCCTGCCTATTTCTCATTTTGTCTCTTTGTAACTATAATTTAAAAGAAAAAAATTAGGGATCCCTGGGTGGCGCAGCGGTTTGGCGCCTGCCTTTGGCCCAGGGCGCGATCTTGGAGACCTAGGATCGAATCCCATGTCGGGCTCCCGGTGCATGGAGCCTGCTTCTCCCTCTGCCTATGTCTTTGCCTCTCTCTCTCCCTGTGTGACTAACATAAATTAAAAAAATAAAAAAATATATATAAAAGAAAAAAATCCTTCAGTGATTTTTTTTTTGAATCCTTCAATGTTTTTTTTAAAACATTGTTAATACAGATGGCAAGTACACTTGTAGTGAGTATAGCATAAGTGTATAAACTTGTCTAATTACATTGTTGTGCACTTCAAAACTAATGGAACATTGTCAACTATATTCAAATAAAACAAAATAAATCATTGATAGTCATTAAATCAAAATTCCAACTAATAAAAATAATTTTACCTAGTAGAAGTATTATCAAGTAAGAAATACATGTCATAGCATTAGTATTTAGCTGCTAGTACAAAATTTAAAATTGTATGCTTTCAGTAAACAAGTAAAACTCAGACCATATCCTATTAGTAATTTAATGGGTTGATATGTTGAGTCCAACTCATAGTAGTCCATTTTAGTAAATACTGTCATACTGCTAAGTAGCAGATACTTAAGACAAAAATATTGCCAAAAAAGACTAAGAATATTTTTAAACTTGTAATGCATAATATCATACATTATTAATATTTGTGGCATTTACAGATAGAGACTGCTTTTGCTTTTCAGACTCTTCAGAAGAGTCCTAGAAATGACTAAAATTTCTGTTGTGGAAATATGGAAATAAATACATGTCAGTTTGGAAAATGACATATATAATTCACTGAAAGTATAAAAATCTGTTACAGAATAATATGTTCTATATAACAGATGTCTTTTTAAAATTGTAATGCTCAGACATTCACATTTCTACTGATATGGCCCACATTCTGGTAGGGGGGATGAAGCAATCAAGATATTGAAGATAGAACACCAAGAGAATATGAGAGACTTTTTTGGGAGTATGAGGGGGAGAGTGAAATGTTAGAGATTGCACGGGGCTAGTTATGAGGTAAGGAATCAGTACTGAGAGTTGTAGTGGGTCTATTGTAAAGCCCCCTTAACTGTTTATGGAAGAATTTAGATTAAATATTGGATATTCTTGTTTGGCCTCAGATTCTTTACAAGCAGCTCTGATCTGGAACTGAACTGCACAGTGTTTTACCCTTTAGCGAATTTGGTCAGCATAAAGTGCTCTCATTATTGTCTTGTCCACAGGTAACAGGATCTTCTGGAAACAAAACTTTGTCAAGGTGTATTTGTTTGTTGAAGTCAAATAGAAGGAGTTTGTAAGACAGTTATTTTTTTTATAACCTGAGATCTTCTTGTGGGTGATATATGGATATGTGAATACAATGGCTACATAAATAACCCTAAAGTTTTAAAATCTTCAAACAATGAGCATTTATTTCTTATTCCTGTAAAAGCATAACATGGATGTTTGTGGTCAGCTGGATGTCCTGTGAAATAGTTCAAAGAATGGGCTATTTCTATTTTTGATTTTGCCATCTTGGAGTCTTCTGCTTGGAGTCTTCTGCTACGACACAGTTGACAAGTCAGTAGGCAATGGAGGAAATCTATTCTACTTCTTAGAACATCAGACCTGGATGTACCACACCATTTCCATTCATGTTCTATTAAGAAATAGTTATATGGTCCGTCCTATCAGGATAAAAGGGAGACTTGGATGCCTAGTCTCAGTTTTAGGCAGTTCCCATCAGCAATTGCCCACCATGGCAAGGGTCAGCAGTTTGTTGAAGGCACTTCTCTATAACTAACAATGCAATTTACTGCTTCTACTTTTATGAGACTTTTAAATATAAATGTATTGGGATGATTTAAGTTTAGCTATTTTAATACACCTTCATGGGGGGCTTGGCTGGCTCAGTCAGTAGAACATGTGACTCTTGGTCTCAGAGTCTTGAGTCCCACTCTCATGTTGGGCAGGGGGCCTACTTTAAGAAAACACCTTCATGAAACTAGCATCAGAGTCCAGAAAGAAATTTGATTTTACTTCTCAGCTGTGGACCTGAATTAGTTTTGAACCAAATCACAATCTCTGGTGGAAGGTGTATGGGGGGAGCTCCTAAGGCTACCAGATAATTCTGACAGAAGCACTCTTAAACTCTGTTTTTAAAATTGTTTACATGGGAAATGTCTTTTACTCATTTAATTTTGCCTGTCCTCCAAGCCCTAATGCATTACTCAAGTGGAAATAGTTTTATTAGAGAGGTTTAAACTCAAATACAAATTTATTTAGTATTTAGAATGTTCCCTCTTTCAGAGGTTCCCCAAATCCATCCTCATGGTTAGTGATTCACTAGATGGACTCAGAGCTAAAGTGCATTTAGTGAAAAGATATATGACAAGATTAGCAAAAAAGAAAAGACACAGGACAGATGGGACTCTAGCAATCCATATATAGGTTTTCTTCTTCTTGTGATGGGGAAAATTAAGTATGACCCTTTCTTCAGCAGTGAAAAATGCAATAAGATGTTTGCAATATTTCTTACCAACAAAGCTCATTAGAGACTGAGCACCCAAGGTTTTATTGTGCTGGTCACGAAGATACTCTGACCCTAGTATATTCAAAATTCCAGATTCCAACAAGGAAAATGGGTGTTTACCATAAATCACATTATTTGTACTGTCTACACTCAGTGATTTACTTTTAATCAGTTAGGGAACAGGTCAAAAGCTAAGTTCCCAGACACCAAAGGCCAACTTTGTGAGCAAGGCCTTATAAAATAGCAGTTTCCACATCTGCTGTGTTAGCTCTTTCTCAACACTCACCAAAATGTTAATGTGTTATCTCATTAAAGCCCCATGGTGGTCCTCCTCAATTAAGACAATTTGTGTAAAGGAAAGGAAATTTGAGGTAAAGGGAGCCGTGTGTTCTGAGTCCCAAGTATGTATCAGAATGTTGACTAGGAATTTTAAATATGTTAACTCTAGGAAGTTAAGAATTTTGCCTGTGGCCACATGACTAATAAAGAATTAGGGAGCTGAAACTGAAAACCAGGATTGGATGATTTTGGACTATACCTTTGTGCTTTTTTTTTCAAAGTACTTAGAAAAGGCCCTTTATCTGCACTGTCCAATATGATAGCCAGTGTCCACATGTGATTATTAAACACTTGAAGTATGGTTGATCCCATTTGAGATGTTCTGTATGTGTATATACACACCAAATTTTCAAAACTTAGCATTGGAAAAAAAGTGCAATATATCCCATTAATGATTTTTAATAATTTAAAAATATATTGGTATCGAATATATTTGCAAATAATATTTTGGCTACATTGGTTTAAATAAGCTATATTATTAAAATAGATTTTTTGTTTCTTTTTTTTTTTTTTGAATGTGACTAGTATAAAATCTAAAATTGTATATATGGCTCACATTATATTCTTTTGGATAGCACTGGTCTATATATATAGGAGCTCTCAGGTTGAAATCCTGTTTGTGATCTTTAAGGTCTAACCACTGGCAAATGCAAAAGTTTGCCTGTCACAAATCATGGTGGAAGCTGCCATCCTCAGTCTGGACTGGGTGCATGGGCCAGTGCACTGCAGTTTTTGGAGGAGGTTGTATTCAAGGACTCAGCAGCCCCTTCCCTACCTTAGGCCAGCAGACCCTCAAGCAGAAACCTTTCAGACCAAAAGGGAGTGCAATGATACATTCAAAGTGCTAGAAGAAAAAGCTGCCAAACAAGAATTCTGTATCCAGCAAAATATTCCTTTTTGGAACACCATCATTTAAAATTGAACAAATTGGGATCCCTGGGTGGCGCAGCGGTTTGGCGCCTGCCTTTGGCCCGGGGCGCGATCCTGGAGACCCGGGATCGAATCCCACGTCGGGCTCCCGGTGCATGGAGCCTGCTTCTCCCTCTGCCTGTGTCTCTGCCTCTCTCTCTCTCTCTCTGTGACTATCATAAATAAATAAAAATTAAAAAAAAATAAAATTGAACAAATTTCCCAGATAAACAAAAGCTGAGAGAGCTCATCACTGCTAGAACTGCAGGCCAGCCATGCTCTTACACATCTCTGCATTACTGGCTCAAATACCTCCATTTGGAGGCCTCCTAATTGGTGGCAGGGAGCTTTGCTGAGATACTTTTCAGTCTCCACCAAGATGTCCCTTTCTGGAGCCTAACTAACCTGACTCAGTATTTTTCCACTCCTAGTCCTTCCTCTTTCCCATCCTCAAATCCTCTGTGTCCATAAAACATCCACAGCCTTTTAAATCCAGGATTTCTCTCATTTGCATTGCACATCACCTGATGTCACTGATGCTGGTCTGGAGAGGAAATGTAATAGGGAGATGCCAGTACTATATTCTTTATTGCCTCTTGACTATTGCAGTCAGTGGATAAAGACTTGATAGTTTTTTTCAGCTTAGGTCATTATCCTAATTGATCACTTAAACACTCTGACAAGCCCTCAATCAATATTAGATTTTCGTTGTGAGAACTAATTTCATATGAAAAAACTTTGGAATCAGAAAAGTTGAAGCGCCCTTCTTTTGAGCTTTCATATCACAATTGTCATCAATATCTAGATCATTTTGGCATCTAGATCATTTCACACTGTTCTATGTCTTGATTTCCTTCTCTGTCTCCAACCTTAAAGCTACTTAAAGATAACAGCTATACTCGACTTGGTTTTCTGTTCTAACGCATAGCATATGCCTTTTACATATGATGGTCTCAAATGTTTTTCGATTAAATGAAATGTACTTGTCTAAAATAATACAAATGGTAAGTGGTATGTAAATTCTGATTTTCTGATACCAGGTTTAGGGCTTTTGCTGCTATGAAGGCTATCTGTATGTTTTTTTGTTTTGTTTTGTTTTGTTTTGTTTTGTTTTTTGTGGCATGTGAAGGGTCAGGGAGGAACAGATAGGGATGTGTAATTCTGGGTGATAGAATTTTTCAATACCTATATTTATTTTCTATTGTTGCTGTAACAAATTACCACAAATTTAGTGGCTTAGAAAGAGGAATTTATTATCCTAGAGTTCTATAGGTCAGTCTGACATGGGTCTTACTAGGCTAAATTCAAGATTTTGGGCAGGCTAAGTTTCTTTCTGGGGTTGGATATGAAAATCTGTTTGTCTTCTTTAGCTTCTAGAGACTGCCTACATTCCTTGGCTCATGGCACCTTTCCCTCTTTTGGCAAGCAAGTGTCATTTCATCTGCTTTTTTTCTGATACAGCTGGGAAGGTTCTCCCCTTTTAAAGACCCATGTGATTATATTGGATCATCCTTCATAACTTACAGTCCTCCTCCCTCCTCAAGCCTTTAGCTTTAATCACATCTAAAAAGTCTCATCTACCATAGAAGGTGATATATTCACAGCTTCAGGAGATTAGGATATACATAATTTTTAGGGACCATTATTCTACCTACCACAATATTTAAATCAGTAGTTCTCAGTATAAATTTGTTAATGTCTAAATTAGTAATTCTCAAAATGTGGAAACCCAGACCAACAGTATTTATGTCACCCAGGAACCTATTGAATCAAAAACTAAAGCAGTAGGTCCAGCGACCTATGTGTTTACAAGCCTTCCAAGTGTTTCTAATACATAATAAAGTTTGAGAACATTCTAAACCATCCTTATACTTAGCAACCTTCTAGGAGTTAGCTCTATCTGAGTTTGAGGTAATCCAATTACTTTTGAATAGGAAACACTACCCCTGAGTACAAATTGTAGGAATCAGAGAAGGTCAGTGTGCAAGTGCTTATTAAAGCTGAATGTTTGAATATCCCTGTTATCATTAAATTTTCAGAGACAGTTGGAAACACCTGAAAAAGTCATCATCTCCAGTTGCAGTTAGTGTGTTATTGAAGGTAGGCTTTCAAAGAGGAGGGAGATAAAAATAATATATTCCATAAATTGCATTTTAAATCTATTTCAGAAGAAAAAGATTTCCTGGAGCTGGTGACAACTAGTATAATGATGTATAGTAGTTTGAAGAAGCCGCTTCTATTAATCTGTTGATGTTTTTCACTCTATAACCAACCACTTAAATGTTCATTCACATCAACACTATCACTGAGTGTGTGGTATATAGAGAATATGAAATAGTCACTGCCTTTAAAAGCCTAAAAATATGGAGTGGGAAATATGACTAATATGTAGTAAGAGACAACATTTCAAGACACTATTCTGCAGTATGTAATTATCTCAGATAAAATGTTTACTTGGTAATGTAATTGAAGTGGTTGTCATAACCTGAGCAGGTCTCACAAATATTTCCAGAATTTAGTACCTTTGTGAATTTCTTTGGTAGGTATGGGTAAATGCTTTAAATGAATCCAGCTGATGTGCTAGATTTACAGCTCAAATGCCATCTTTTCTTTTTATTCTACTTTTAGAGTCCTATAGTTAAGTTTTACATGTCTACATTTCCATAGGAAAACCACCCCAGACAGCTTGGGAGCTGGCCCAGCACTATCAGCTTGGCTTCGGAGTTGTTAGCAGGTGGTCCAGCTGTCATATTCTCCTGTTGAACATAATTTCATAGAACACTAATATCAGACAAGGCAACACGGACTGCGATGGGTCAAGACAAAAAATAGGAGAGCCTTGTAAGCATATTGGAACAGAGGGAAAAGCAACACTTATGTCTGAACCATAAAATTGATCGTCTTCTTTTCAATACGGTATAGCTAATATGGGTAGTATAATTGAGCTGTAAAATCTAGATTATTTTCATTTAGGAAAGGCCAAGTAGATTTATTTTGAATAAAATTTCTCTAATTACGTATTCCCTAAATTGTCTTATCTTTGTGTGACAGAAATCTAAAATATCCCACTGAATGGAACTAAAAAGGATTAGTCATAAAGGCAAGTCCTCAACCACTCTGTGTCATAGTCATTGTTTTGTGCATCAGACCCCTGTGACAAGATCTTTAATCAATAGGAGAAATGGTCAAGTCCAAGTCCAAAGATAACTTTTTCAACTCAATTGAAGTATGGCAGCTTGAACTGATGGCTTGACTCAACATAAGTTCTAACCCACAGCACGGTTTGTTGCATTGCCAGATGGTAGTATATAGTATCAACCTGTAGATTTGGCTTAAAAATGTTTAGCAATCACATACTAAACTATTGAACATATGAAATGCTATGTGATTTTCTTTTTCCCCTCTAATGTTTTCCCTTTTTATTTATCATCTGTCTTCTAGTATCTATCTGTAATTTTCATATGTACACATAAGTATTTAATGTCAGTTTATAATTCTGTCATTTTATGTTCTGGGTAAATTTTCCAACTTAGTTTCCAGGATGTCTTGATTATCTGATGTAACAAAATAGATAAAGCTTATAAGATTTCAAATTTGGATCATTTATTTTGCTGGGTGATTTTTCCTTAGTTCATTAAGTTAAACAGAGGTAACCAATGTTTACATCTTTTTAAAAGTGGTTCACATTTTCTTTATGTATGATTGTTTTCCTTACTATATTTAAATGCAACTTTCTACCTGCATGCACATATGCATGTATGCACACATATGCATGTGCATATTTATACACTTGTAGGTAACATTTATTTTATAGTTCATTATGTATATTTCCATAAGCATAAATCATGTCTTTCTTTGTTCCATATCATTTTGGTGAGGTATATGAAATTCTGAGACATTTGAGTATTAAGTTTTCCTTTTCCATAGTATTTATTATTTTGTTGGTCTAAGTTTTTTTCTGTTACAAAACAGCATACATTGGGGAGAATATTCTTAATTCTGTGTCATTAGTATATTCCAGAAATGGGCTACCTGTTTTATTACCTTGCTCTCTTGGCCCTGCTTATACTCTTCAGAGCTAAAGGTACAAATATATGATATGAGTATCTTCTGATGGCCATCATAATGACCAAAATTGAGAAAGCTAATGAAGGAGAATTAAGTCAGTATACATGTAGACAGAAATAAAAATAGCAGTGGAGACAAAGTCCTGGATTATAGTATAAACTGTAGTTTTCAGCATGTTTGAAATTAAGTTGTGTACTTGTCCTTCCTACAGTTCAATTATAGAAAACAATATATTCTTCTCTATCCTTAAGCTATGTTGAGCTAGTCTTCCATCACAGTTAATTTTTGTGGGTAGCCAATTTGCATTTCAAAGACATCTCTAATTTTATGAGAATTAGAGTGAAAAAATATTAAGGAAACTGTGGAAAGTACTCTTCTAGGCATAACAGCTCATAATTTTTAAATGTAAATTCATCAGTCATATATGTGCTCATATATGTTTGTGTGCTTGCACGAATAGATGAAAACATTTATTTTTCATAGTATGTAGTAGTCAGAAAAACACAAAAAAATGGGGGGAAAACCAGAATAAATTTAGGGCTGAAGATAGACTTGACAAAAGCTGTAGGGATTAGGAGGGGTGCCTCACACTCATAAAGACATAGATAGTCCATTCTCTGTTCTGGGCAGCAGGGAGGAAGCATGATCAGGATATTCTGACTCTTAGAGGGCTTTGGCATTCCCTAAATTCCTGAAGATCTCTAGATCTAATGAACAGAGCTCTGACTTGAATCACAATAACAAGTTACAGGTCCACAAACAATTTTAGACTTACCCAGTTCACAAGAGAGGGCATCTTGAATTAGAGGAATGATGACACCACTTGAAGAAGCATTTTGCTGTGTAGCTAGAAGCGAGCGTTCCACTACATTTACCCCTAGCTTTCTACAAAGGGACATAAAACCATTTGCTAGGGTGACTATCCATTGCAAAAAAGGGAATAATGAGATGCTTCAGATATTGCTGTATATATTGCTTTGATTGCTTTAGTGACCTAAAACATTATTTTGGTCCATAGTCATACTGGGGGCTTATGGAGGTTATGTTTTGAATGCAATTTTGGCTTGAACTCTTCTCACAGTGGGCCCATGAATCACCTGTGATTTTATTCCCAGTCCAGATGCCCAGTAGGGTTAGACATACTTAGTAACTTGCAGAATGTCCCCATGTGTTCCTAACCTATGAAGTGAGGAATATGATGAATGGAGCCACCAGAACTTCCTCTCAACTACAAATATATTAAAATATATAGTACATTACTGGAGAGACTACAGAGATCAGTGCCACTATTAAAAACCTAAAAGATAGGGGGATAATGATTACTACTACATACTCCAACAACTTGCCTATTTGATCTCTTTAGAAGACAGATGAATTTTAGATACTAGTTTTAAAATTAATTGGGTTTTTGTTCTTACTATGATTGCTGTTTCAGATGTGATTTAATTGCTGGAACAGATCAACACTTCTGCTGGGACCTGGTAAGTGACTATTCATCTGATAAATTTTTTTTCCTGTTAGTTAAAAGATATCATAAGCTATTTTCTTCCAGCCACTAGTGCAAGCAATTCAAACTCTCTGTCCCTCCATTGGAGGTGTCTCAACAGTCCATTCTTGATTGCCTATATATGCTGTAGGATATCATGTTCCTCTGTTACATTGATTGATTATAGCATGTTCGTTTGACCTAGTAGCAAAAAGTACATATGTTTTAGAATCATTTGTAAGATACGTGTCTGCCAACATAAATATCACAGAAATTTAGGGAACTGTTACCCAGGTGAAATATCTTGGGGTCTTGTTGTTTAAGACATGAAGATATATTTCTTCAATGGACACATTTCTGCATCTGACACTGTACTACGAGAAAAAGAGACACAGTGCTTAGTGAGCTTTTTTTTGGATATTGGAGGCAATGTATACCGCATTTGAGTGAGCGCCTCTGGCTCATCTATCAGGTAACCTTAAGGGTTGCCAATTTTGAAAAGGGCTTAGAGCAATAAAAATCCATGCAACAGGTATGAAATTCTATTAAAAAAAAAAACATTCTTCCATGTGGGCCGTGTGACCCAGAAGATCCAGTTTTGCTTGAAGTATCTTTGGCAAAAAGGGATACTACTTGGACCTTAGGGCTGCTTCTTAGAAATTTAAAGTAATGTGTGCCTTACCCCACTTACCCAATATTGCAGATAATATTCTCTTAGAAAAACAGCTCTGACTATCTTTAGGGCTCTAGGAAAGGGATAACACTTGACCAGACAGCCTAAAATTACCATGTGACCTGGTATCATGAGTTGAGTGTTCTGTGACCTACCTAACCTTAAACCTACTGACCTTCCTGGTTGTGTAATATTCCCTCCAACCAAATAGAAGTGGTAGATACAAAATTGGTCTTGAATAGGTCCTAAAGTCTTAGTAAGTTGTGTGCCTGTGGCCCAGATGTCCATGGCCCATTCTACCATGTTGCCTCCTTCCTGTCAGTCTGCCCCTGTGAGCTCAATTCAGTTGAACATTGGGGGGTAAATTCTCCATGGCTCTCCAATGTTTCCACATGTCTTTTGAGCAAACTCACTAGTTTCATTCTACTCTATCTTTCAAAGGATGTTTGTAGAGCATAGAGCCTTGGAAGATAAATGGTTGGAAGATAAAGGCTGTCCATCATATGCAGACACCAGCTAATCCCTTTTGAATCACTTTTTGGGAATTGGGGCTCAGGGAACCTGCACAAATGCTGATACTATGGCTATTAACATTTTTGTGACTAATAGCTCCTTTATCTCTGACCTAGTATACTCATGCTTCTCTCCATTATCCATCAAACTGTGGGAAACTAACTTGTAAGCTTACAAATAGAGTAAAATTTTAGATTCTTCATAGTTAGTGAGAGATTTTGTAATGAGGATGGCTTGTGGAAGACCAAGGGTGACAATCTTGTAGCTAATGCAAGGGATATGAAAATTCTCATTCAGAGCTGTTAGCAAATGTTCTCATCCAAATGGTGAGTGAGTGGGAGTGCTCACCAGGGAGTGAGTGGAGTGGTGATAAGGGTCCCCTACTTCTCCACCTGTAATTAATGTTTAAAGGGTGAACCATGAGAGAGAGGTAGGATTGGAAAATTGCCCAAATGGTGTTTTGATTATTGCTCACTCTTCCTTTAGGCAGGAGAAAGGAAGTATGTTATGTCTTGCAATTCCAGATTAAGAACAATGTGGCTATAGCAGTTGGATACCGAAGTCCTCAAAGCTAAAATACATGGTGTTAGGAATGAAGATATAAAGCTTTGGGTGAATTAAAAACATGCTAGGTTGGTTTGAGCTGTGTGGGCAGCTTCTTATGACATAAGTGAAATGTAATGCCTGTTTACTGGCACAGAGTGGTTCTCTCCTTTTACACCCCATCCCTTCTACCTCCATTACCCTGATGTTTGCTACTTTACGGAGAAAGATGCTTAGGAGTAAGGCCAAAGTCCACAGTTAGGCTGTTTTCAGTTATGTTAGCTATAATACTTTCATACTATATGGAATCAGACTTTTGCTTTGTCTTTGTTTGAAAGTTATATATGGATAGCCGGGTATGTATGGATCCTAAGTTGGATCTGTTTTGTATCAATATAGCTCAAGTGGAACAGAATTTCCTTCCTCATATGTTGCTTGTCTAGGACCAGTACCAAGAGAAATTTGCACAATATTTGGAAGGTGGCAATTTAAACAGCTGCCGTTGTTATGCTTGGGAGTCAGAGTAAGGTCAGACAGTATTGCAACTCATGCACACTGTCACCAATCAGCTGGACCAACCACATTGTTGGTACACGATAGCACGTTCTCTAGCCTTGTCTAAGTCACTATTTGCTGCTTCTCTGACTACTGGACCAGTTGAAATGGTACCATTTTCTCCTGCAGGTCACTTGGATCTTTGAAGTTGGAAGCTTAGATATGAGGAGAAACTTGGGTTTCATTTTATCTTTTTGAGTTCCAGCTAGTTGCCTAGGTTCTAGTTTGTGCTCAGACTTCTCTGCCTTTCATGCATCTTCTTTTCCAACTGCCCGCCTAGTGCTGCACCAGACATCAAGTCAACAAAATTACAGAATCTACATATCTAATTCACACAACTATCTAAGGTCAGATTTATATAATAATACCCTTACTTGACATTACTTCTAGTGGTTCTGCTTCTCTAATCAAATTGTGACTGATTCATAGGAAGAGGAAAAAAATGCTATTTTCAGTAGATACTTTTTATCATTTGGTAAATGTATGAGAAAAATCTTAGTAGACATGGCAAAGGACTACCTTAATCTGATAAAGAGTATTTGTAAAAATATCTCCACTAAACATCGCACTTAACAGTGAGATTGAAAGTGTTTAAAATCAGACATAAGTGTGCTTATTGTTACCACTCCTGTTTATTATATTATTATAAAGTCTAGCTTGTGTAATAAGGCAAGAAAATGCAAATTATAAGAATTGGAAAAGAAGAAATGCTCCTTGTTTGGAAATGACTTAAAGTATATGTAGAAAATCCAAGTTAATCTAGAAATAAACTTTTACAGTTAAAAAGGTAACTTTTCCAGGGAATTATATGCCAGGCCAATTAAAAATATAATTATATTTTTATATATTGACAATGAAAATTCAGAAGTGATACTTAAGGATCTATAGCATTTTAGAGGTTGTAGGTAACTTTACTTATCTCATAATGATAAAACTAATGAGAAATGTGCAAAACACCTATATTAAAATGAATGCAAGAATTTTGTGATATTTGTTTGTGAGAGTTGATTAGTCTTCTTGAGTTGCCATAACTGTCTTCAAACTGTACTACTATATTCTGTTACATAAGAGGTACTTAACTTCCTATACCATGTCTTTTTAAGAAATTTTTATTATTCAAAGTGCTCTTTCTCTCCATTCATATTTTTATAAAAGCCTTTTAACATCATCTCATCCCAAAGACTACATTCACAGATCTTTGGGACACTTACTGGTTTTGTTTGATAGTATAAACTGTAAATGTGCCTTATATCTTTAGTCATAAGCTATTTAAAACAAAACTATAAGATAGGGCACATAGTAATGTTTGGAACAAAGGAAATAACTGAGTAAGAGTTATTAAAGTAAATTAGTTAAATCTTGAAAATAAATTAGTTAAAATTAGGATAGAAAAAATTCTCAGGAAGTGAAGCAGAAGAAAGATACATTTTAATTGGGAGTTTCTAGTGATAGTTTTTAAATATGTTACAGCATCTTATGAATGACCTAGTGGACCCCAGGTCTCTAAGAAGAAGGATTCTCTGACGGATAGAAATGTAGAAGTGAGAAAATAATGAACATAATTTGACTAGAGAGGTGCACATATATTTCTGGAGATTTCTCTACTTCTGCCTAATGTTGAATTCTGTGAATTCCACTTTGTATATTGCCCAAGATGATTAAGTCAGATTTGCTTCTACAGTCTTTTAAAGCATGCATCAAATTTATTTTATCAGAATTACCTATAGTAAAAAGATTCAGTGAAATTATTGTAATGCTACATTCATACAGAAACTTGTGTAGCTCTACAGATTGGTTATGTTAATCACTTTTTTCAAATGTCATACTTATATTAAATGAGAATGTTGGGGCACCTGGGTGGCTCAGTGGTTGAGCGTCTGCCTTTGGCTCAGGTCATGATCCTGGGATCAACTCCCGCATGGGGCTCCCCACAGGGAGCTTGCTTTCCCTCTGCTTATGTCTCTGTCTCTCTCTCTCTGTCTCTCTGTGTCTCTCATGAATATATAAATAAAATCTTAAAAAAAAAAATATGAGAATGTTTATGTGTTCTTTCCTTACTAAGATTTAATAGGATATTTCCTTACTCTTAAATATATGGGACTCAGATAAAGTTTAAAACTTTATTTGAAATTATTGGAGAAACAGTGTAATGTGCTTAAAAAAATACTTCTGACTAATAAGAAAATTTCAAAAACTCTTTAATGCTTTGTGCCTGGGGTCCTCATTGTTAAGGGTGTTGAACATTCTGGAAAGTAGTACACTATGATAGTGTATCTAAATGAGACTCCCAAATGATTTTAAGAATCTCATTAATTGACATAGTATTTCTAGGGGCATTTTCTCATGAAAGAAATATTAACTATTTTTCAAAGTTATGGAGTAGAAGGAAAACTTGTACCTTTTTCTAACTTTTAATTTCTGATAAACTTTTCAAAATCCAAAAAGCCCTTGTTTTTAATGTAATACAGAACTGTGAACTCAGTTTTTATTACTATTATGCATAATGGTAGTAATGCAACTTTAGCTGTATCTTTTTGGTCTAGATTGTTTATAACTCACTAGACAGTTTTCTGCCATTTCCATCATTTTACCTGTGCTCATTGCATGTGTCTTATTTAATAATGCTGGCTGCTTCTGTGATGGAGTCCTGTGTACAACCATATACAGAAATATGGTTGTAAAACAGAAATATGGAATAATTTAATCCAAGTTTTCAGATTTAACAGACAACAAGTTTTCTTTAATGTTAGAATATTCTTTAATGTTAGAGTAAGCTTTTGAGAGAAACGGAAGAGGTAGTGCATGTGCATCTATCAAAAATAACTGCTTTTAAACTTCAAGTAGAGAATAATCTAATCACCATTTAACAAGCTCTGCACAATATTCACAAAATAAAATATAGTTTGAACAAAAGAGATAAAGGCAGGGCATTCTCCATGGATTTCACTCATGAACATACTTTTAAGCTTTAGTAAATGAGTGGAAGATATTTTACAAGATTCCCAGGACTGCAACTTGAAGGATTTGCAAACAGGGATCATCAGGAGTGAAGAGGCTGGAGGAGAACCTGGTGGGGAGGAGCCTAGTTATTTAATTTTCTCTGACTCAGCTTCTTAATTAGGAGAGATGATTTCTGGAGGCAAGCCTGTTTGGCAGCTGTAGAGCAGAGGTGAGTATCTGTAGAAAAATAAGCATTGACCTAGAAACAGAAAAAATATAGCCTAGTTGACTTCTAATCAACGTGACTTGCTCACTCAAAAGCAGGAAACAAACTGACATTTACATAGTAGACTTGGCACACAGTATAGAAAAAAATTCACACACACACACATATTCCCAGGTTATATAATTGTTCATTTTCCCAGTTCCCTGTATAACACCCTCAGGGAGTTGAATTATAAAAGTAAAATAATCAAAGCCCTACCTTTCAAATTATGAAGGAAATAGTCAATTAAAGCTTGGAAAAATGAAGGAGCAAATAGATTCCTACCCACATGGATAAAAGTTCATAGTAGGCCTGGAATTAGCTATTGTACAAGATAGATTTAATGAGATTTATGTAATGATATGTTAGCACAGGAAAGTGGTTCTACAGATTGGTTATGCTCTTATATAAAATAAACCAACATTTCCTATAGCATGCCTGCATTAAATACATAAAATGTTTGGTGATCTTGTTGCAGAAGGATCACTTATGGACTTGTGAAAGATGCAGATATACTATAAAATTCAGATATGTCATAAATACAGATGTATATAGATACACAGTCATTTTAGGGATCCAATTACAGTGTCAGCGTTTTAAAAACCCATACATTTTGCTAAACTTTTTCACTTTATGAATTAAAAAGTATTTTTAAGTGTTAAATTTTAAAATACTCCACATAATTGTGACACACAGACAAGTGGCACAAATTCATGGTAATTTCTTATAAAAGAACAGGGGTTTCTCTGTATATAGTAATTAAACTGACTCACTGTGATGGTGATCCCGTAACTTCAATTTCATGAATGAGTATAGTAATTTAGATCAGAGGTTGTCCTGATAAAAAGCAAATGTATATCTTGTATTGTGTACCATATGATCACTGAGTTTCTACTCTCTTCCAATCTTTTTTTTCTCTGTGGTACTTTCTCCCAAACTTTTCATAAAAATACTTTTTTATTTTCCTGTATCCTTTGATTGAGTAAAATTTTTTCCCATTTTCTCTACAATTTCCCAAGGAAATATGAGAAAGGAGAAAGTCAGTATCAGAATTTTAAATATTGGGATGCCTGGGAGGCTCAGTGGTTGAGCATTTGCCTTTGGCTCAGGTCATGATCTCAGGGTCCTGGGATCAAGTTCCGTGTCAGGCTTCCTGCATGGAGCCTTCTCTCCCTCTGCCTGTGTCTCTGTCTCTCTGTCTTTGTGTCTCATGAATAAATAAACTCTTAATTAAAAAAAAAAAGTTTAAATATCAAATAATGCTAGGAGCTTTAAGAGAAGTGAAAACTAACAGATTTACTAAAACTGCTGTCTTTAGACCTGACAGAAATTAGCATTATTAAGTTATTATTTCATAACATATCAATAACATTCTCTTTAACCTCCTAGTTTCCCAAATTTTAGGCTATCCATTATAAATACTATTTATTTCAAAATGTGTATCCCCATTTTCATCCTTAAAAAGCCATCTAAATATTTATTGAAAAAAATCATCATACTACCCATTATGAAAATCTAGTATGTTTACTTTTATCCCATGTGATGTGCCCTGTGGATAACTCTGCATTGGCCTTTTAGTTTCTGTGACAGTGAGCCATTTGTTAGTTACTCAGTGAAAAATATATTTTGACGAATTTTGTACAGTTCACAGTGCAGGATGATAACATAAGGACAGAAGAAATGAACAATAATATTTAAGACATGGCTAATACTTGAAAAGATTAAGTAATAGATGTTTAAAAAAATGAAAAGAAACTAATGGGACCCCCTACGGCTTAGATGCTTATATTGTATAAAAGAATAAATATCACTGGCATTTGTTCCTAAAATCAAGTCTAAAATCAAAGGTCGAAGTGGGATTTAAAAATATTTTTTTAAAGATTTTATTTATTTATTCATGATAGAGAGAGAGAGAGAGAGAGAGAGAGAGGCAGAGACACAGGCAGAGGGAGAAGCAGGCTCCATGCAGGGAGCCCGACGTGGGATTTGATCCCGGGTCTCCAGGATCGCGCCCTGGGCCAAAGGCAGGTGCCAAACCGCTGCTCCACCCAGGGATCCCTAAAAACATTTTTTAAACGTAATTAAAGTCTCCACCATTTCTAAAGTACTTAATATGTTTAATTTTTTATGTACGCCATTGATGAATTCCTCAGGAAAGTTTTTTTCACCAGAGTAATTTTAAATTTCCAGCACGGAAGTTAAAAAAAATATTAAAATGCCTTTATGAATAGAAAAAATGAAAATTGAAAACAAAACATAAATGGAATACAAAACTGATTAGGGAATTATAATTGACAGAGAAAATTGTGACAAAAGACAGGATATGTTCTTTTTCCTCCTTTTTTTTTAAAAAGTAAGAGTAGCATATTTCATTCCTGGGTATATTAATATTTAAGTATGAAAATAATTTTTTCTCATAAAATGCTATTTGATTGTTTTTTATGTTATTTTTCTACTTGTCCTTATCAGTAGATATAAATTGGTGATGAAAAAATGGGTTTTAATTAATTTACTAACCTAATATATAGTAGTAAATAGGCTCAAAGTTTAATGGTGTCTTAACTTCAAAAGACTAATAATGTCATTACTTTTTGTGAAATTTTCCATATATGTATTTTTTTAAGATTTTATTTATTTATTCATAAGAGACAGAGAGGGAGGCAGAAACATTGGCAGAGGGAGAAGCAGGCCCCCTGCAGAGGGCCTGATGTGGGACTGGATTCTGACTCCAGGATCATGCCCTGAGGCAAAGGCTGACTCAACCACTGAGCCACCCAGGAGTCCCATATTGTAGGTATTTAAGTCATTAAAATAATTTATGATTTAGTAATCCCTAAAAATCGTATGAGATTGTGTGATGCAATAGTCACTCTTGTGGAAAACTAAATTAAAACTATACCTGGTGGGCAATTCAATATTAAAATATTTCAACAATATTTATTGTGGACTTTTTAATAAACAATTATTAAATCATAAATATTTAAAGACATGGTATGCGAATGTGGATATTTTCCTAAGTATATCATTGATGAAATTTCTCAGGTTGTAGTATCTTGTAGATTAGCAGCAGTTCTATATTTTATTTTATCTAAACTTTTAGCCACATTATTGTTTGAGAAGCACAACTATCTTCCAACTAACAGGATTTAAATAATGAAGTGAAATCCCTGATTCTAATGCTACTTTGCTTGAAATATTTCTCTTTGAGATGATGGGTAAATGCACCAGCTCATCAGGTGCTATTTTTACTTCTGTGATTCCATGGTAACAAATTATCTTCACCTTAACCAGCATTTCTCACACAAAGTCCTCTAAAGTAAGTTGATCTATAATAACACAGAACCTAGTAAAATGATTTATTTTGGGGAGTGAATTAAAATTAAACAATGTGTATTTTGCCCAGGATCCAGGTAGAAAAAAGATAACTTAAAAAATCTGAAAATAAATAAGATTGGTTCATGTCTGAATAGACCTAATCAGCAATTTCAATCTTTGGTTGTATATAAATATTTGGTGTCTATATAGTAAGTAAACATATTTATGTTTATTCAGTATGTATGAGTGATGTAGAGAAATTATTTTTCATAATGGCTATATATACAAAATAGAAATAAGTCTAACATGCCAAAATTTCTTCATATTTAGAATTAAAGTATAAGAAAATGTTTTATATGTGGACTTAAGGCAATTTTTCAAGTTGAGCTCAAAATCAACAAAATTTTACAACAATGGGAGCCAAATTTTATCAATTGAGTTTTATATCAAGATAAAGCAGTAGCAAGGCTATCTTTTACTTCATTTTCCTTAATTTTGATTTAACTTCTGTAATTCCCGAAAGTTGAGGTAGGAGTTTATATCATTTTATTTTTCATGTCAGAAATATGAAATAAAATTATAGTCTATATTAGTGGGGTTTTTTATTATTATTATTTGTTTTAGAGAGAGAGTAAGAATGTAAGCACAGAGTGACTGGGAGGGCAGAGGAGACAGTCTTAAGCAGACTCTGCACTGAGCTGGAGCCCCACCCAGGGCTAGATCTCACAACCCAGAGATCATGACCTGAGCCAAACCCAAAAGTTGGAGGCATTACTGATTGCGCCGCCTAGGCAGAGTCAGTTGTGGGCAGCTAGGTGCCCCTATATTAGGGTTTTTTTTTTAATGTTTATATGTTATTTAATTATATATCTATACGTCGTTAACTAAGCCATTTCTCCTCCTTTGGCTTTGTGGGCTATTTCAGTTTTTTCACATACTGGTAAGATTGTGATGTTTCTTCTTGAATAGCCTGTAATTATTAGTTTGCTGTTCTTACTTTTATATGACAAGATGTGTTTATATCAGGGTCAGTTAACTTGAACACTTAAGTCTTTCCAAGTGATAATGCATTATACATTTTCAAAGTTGAGAGTGCAAGATGTCTCACAAGTTTATCTGAACAAACAAGTTCACAGCAATATTTTTGTTCAATATGCTGAAGTTCAACTGCTTCTTCTAGCTGGATGCTATATAGTGTACTAAAATATTAAACTAACCAGTTGAACCAGTCTATTATACTCCACAGGGCTTTTCCTTCAGCATTAGAATACATAGATGTCTAATTTGGCTGCAAATTTTAGGTAGCGAATGATCTTCAGATGGCAGAAGGCTAACCTGGGTAAATTATTTTAGAAAAATTACGTCATAACCATAATAAAACTGAGACGTCTATGACTTCCTCATGGCTAACCAGAAGTCAGTAGGAAGTGCCTCAATTAGTCATTTTCTCCAATAGGCATCCTTAAGCATTGGGAAATGATACAAAATATGGTACTCTGAGACAATAGTATACATGACATGAATTGGACTTTGGTCTCTTATAAGCAATTGTCAGTTATAGGGACATTTAAGGAGCTACATATTACAACACTTTTGCAGAGGGACAAAAACAGACTTCTTTTAAATTTTGAAAACTTTTTATAGAAGAGTTATATAGAAATCCCATATATCCTTTACCTAGCATCATCTGATGTTAACACCTTACACAACCCTGGTACATTTATTGAAACTTAGAATTAACATTGGTACAGTATTTCTAAGGAAATTATAGACTTTTCTCAGAGTTCACCAGTATTTCCAATACCCTTTTTCTGTTCTAGGATCCAGTCCATGATACTATGTTGCATTTAGTTGTCATGACTCATCTCCTACAATCTGTGATAATTTTCTTGTGCTTCAAGATTTTGACACTTTTTGAGGAGCCCAGGTCAGATATTTTTTTCAAATGTCCACAAATTTGTTTGATTTTTTTTTTGTGTGATTAGACTGAGGTTATTTATTTTGGATAAGAACACCACTAAGCTGATGTGCCCTTCTTAGTGCATCTTTTCAGTAGGTATATGGTATCCACATGACTTATTAATGATGATGTATAACCCGACCACTTATGTAAGGGATTCTCCTTCTCTTCTCTTTCTTCTTTCTTCTTTCTTCTTTCTTCTTTCTTCTTTCTTCTTTCTTCTTTCTTCTTTCTTTTCTTCTTCTTCTTCTTCTTCTTCTTCTTCTTCTTCTTCTTCTTCTTCTTCATATTTTGTTTATTCATGAGAGACACAGAGAGAGAGGCAGACACATAGGCAGAGGGAGAAGCAGGCTCCTTGTGGGGAGCTCGATGCAGGACTTGATCCCAGGATCCCGGGATCATGACCTGAGCTGAAGGCAGACGTTCAATCACTGAGCCACCCAGGCACCTCGGGACTCTTCTTTTTAAATATAACTTTGTTGGGCGCCTGGGTGCCTCAGTTGGTTGGGCACCTGGCTTTGGCTCAGGTCATGTTCCCAGAGTCTTGGGATGGAGCCTTGTGTTGGTAGGGCTCCCTGGTCAGTGGGGAGTCTGCTTTTCCTTCTCCTGTTGCCCCTCCCCCTGCTCATACTTACACGCTCTCTCTCTCTCTCTGAAATTAGAAAAAAAAATCTTAAAAAACATAATTTTGTTCCAATGGAAACATTTCACATTTTATAATAAAGACATACATTTCAACAATATGAATAGCATTTTAACTAAAAGTCACAAAAACTTCATATAATGGTAGTTCTCTAGTATTACTGTTATACCAAATATTGAAAAAGATTCAGAATAGAGGCTACTAAAGGCTGATGCATTTGTACAACTTCTTATGGTATGTTATGCTGCCCTATATCTTTTAAGTTTGAAATGTTTCCATAGCCTATTGAATAAAATATCTTCTTAGAGAAAACAGTGGAACTTTGTTAAGCTTATATGCAATTAACTAAATTATTAGATTAATTGTTATTCTTCATAGTCTGTAAAAACTGATTCCCAGAGCATGATGTACATGTACAGGGACTGGTGATAATACTCTACTGTACCCATACACTTTTTCTATTCACTGAGTTGAATTCTTACCATGGTCTATCTTGTTCATTTCCAAGTGAGTTATTATAGTGTTATATAAATTAATTAAATATTCTATACATGTAAGATTTGTGATGAAGGTGGTGATTAGAATACAAACAAGCCACCCAAAATAATTTAAAATTCAGTGTGGATAACTGTAAATGATAAAATACCTTGTAAATTTTAGAATAGTTCTAAGACTGCTAGGAAAAATGTATTCAGTTTATAGATCTATCTTAAAAGAAAGTGAGAAGTCATAAATTGGGTAAAAAAGATAAGGAATGCAAATAGTTATCAAGTAAAAGGACTTAACTTCTCTATCAAAAGATTGGCAAGTGCAAATACATTTAAGTAATATAAGCTCAAATCACTAAAAATTCTTGCTCTGCTTAAACAAAAGTTAAATATAGAGACATGCTTGCAATAATTAATGCTTATTAATACCCTCATTTGTCCACCCATTTAAAAAAATTAGTATTACTCATTGTCTATAATGTGGCACTGTGTTCAACATTAAAAAAATGTGTTAGGCCAGCCAACATTCACACAAAACACATAGTTTAACTTAGAAAACATTAGGCAAACACAGGGTTTTATAAAAATAATACAGAATAACAAAGGAGAATTTATATGGATGATGTCCTTTACATTGTGGGGTTAAAATGACTTCATAAGAATGATCATTACATTTGAAACCAAGAATTGGTAGGAATTGGATGATGAAATAATGAAGCACAGAAGCTGAGAAAATAATAGATAGGAAGGCCCTGAAAGGGAAGAAAACTTGGGACATTTGTGGACTTGGAAAAAGAGTTTTGTATATGAAGATGCACTTTGGTGAAGATTGAAAGAGTACTACAACAAAACAAAAAAACAAAGCAAAACAACCCCCCCCCCAACACACACACATCCAAACTCTAAACGAAAACAACCCAAAGTGAAAAAAAAAATTGCCTGGGAAGAATAATAGACAACTACTATAGAGAAACTACTGCCCAGTGTAGGGGATGGGGAAGCACAGCATTATGGATGAAGGACTGACCACAGGGCATGAGAGAAGAGCAGCAGGAGTGGAACGTGGCCTTTGGCAAAGAATCAAAAGATACTATAGATGGTAATGGAAGAAAGAGCACTAAAGATAAATCACTAACCAGGGTGCAGAATGAAAAAAACACTATAGAGAGAGCAGTGCCAGTGGTGAAGAATGAAGAACTCATGGAAGGAGCAGAGCCTGTGGTGAGCAATGGGAGACCATTCCAGATGGAGCTTATGGTAATGAGTGTCAGAGCACTGAGGAATAAGAGGTGTCTTTAGAAATAAATGGAAAAGCACTATAGATGGATCACTGCCTGTGGTGAAGAATGGAAAGGTGACATGGTGCAGAGCCTGTGAGGAAAAATGGAAGAATCTTAAGCTTAATGCCTTGCCTTTGATGAGCACAATGGGCAAAGCACTACCTGTGGTGATGAATGGAAGAGCACAATGGATAGGACAGAAACTCTTACAGGAAAATGATAAATCCAATTACATAAACTTAGGATCTATCTATCTATCAGTGTATACATTCTAAATAAAGTGACCGGCTGAAAACTTACAAAGATTTGCAAGTTTTTCAGGAACTGCTTTTCAGTATTAGATGAAGTACCAGTGGTTTCCAGAATATTAAAAAATTCTCAAATCTCTAATAAACACAAATACCTCAACATAAAAATGGGCAAGCAAAAGTTCTACAAATACTTTACCAGGTAGGAAATATACATGGCCATGAAACACATACAAAACATTCACTTTCACTAATAATATTCAATAAATGAAACCTCAATGGTATAGACAAAAATTGCAAATGACTTATAAAGCTAAATTATGTCTGGAATAGGGAGCCACCCTGGACTCCTTTGAATAATGTCAGTGAAAGTATATTTTGAAAATAAATTTGGCAATAGGTAAAAACATTTGGTTAGTCTCATGCTATAAAATCTGGCTACTGAAATCCTAGGCATATAGCCTAGAGAAAGTCTAGTAGTTGTGCCTAAAGGCACATTTACATTAATATTCATAGCAGCACTTATTATATTACAAAAAACATCAATATTAGATCAGGAAAAACATAATTGTGGTGTAATCATAAAATGGAAAAGTGCAAGGAAATAATACCACATACAACATTTGTTAGTGTAGGTGAATCCAGTCATTATTTGGGAAAAGAAGAAAGTCATGCAAGAAAGATTACAGATAAACATTTTTCCTAAGTTGCATTGTGAGGACTCCATGGACTCTCTCCCCAGACAATCGTAACTGATGAAAATTAAACAATTATCTAGAGTCTCTGTAAATAGTCCTGTGAGCATATAGCACGTGTAGAAACATTTATTTAAGAGCATCTATTACATTTCAGAAAGAATAGCGAGTGTGTAGCAGTTGTCACAACTACTCCCACTGTACATGCCACCTCCCAAGTTTAGCACTCTGGATTGTTGTGGCAAAGAATGTAGGGTCTTGTGTTCCCCAGGTCTCATTCAGTGACTGTGGTGTCTCCCCTGGCTGTCAGCAGTTTTTCATCTTCCTCTAGCCCTGAGAGTTCAGGGCAGCCATCTAGCCCACAGGTGTAGTTTGGAAGTTCTACCCCAGGCAGGGGAGATTAAGAACACTGAGATGTCAGTCACCCTTGCTTGCGTGTATGACAGAGTTTCCACACCAGAAGAAATAAGACTAGAGGCTACCACTTCTGCTTCCACTCAGTTCCATGCTCTTAAAGCAAGGGTGTCATTCAAGGAGAAGCATGCAGCTGTTGGCATCTCCAGCTTTGGAATAGAGCTACAGAAATTTACCCCAGGGGAGAGCCTGCCTATAAGAAAGGAGAGCTCTGAAGCTCTCCCCAAGGGAACTGACTTTATTTTTCAATCAATTATAGGAAACTGTTAGCTCCATGACAGCAACAAAACTGTAGGCCAGTTAATATACAAGAAAGAATCAGGGAAAAATACAGCTCAGAAGCGCCTGCCTGTAGTCAGAGTAAATTTCAAAGATTTGCCTCAAAACTATCCCTGAAAAGGTGCCTTAATTTAACTGGACCTTAATGTGTGGCAGTTTATGCCTCCAGGACATTGTCAAAACAGTACAATGAGCCAACAATTAGTGGAACCTAACTGTGAGTTTGTAACCAAGGAAGGCCTACAGCTTAACAGATCCCAAAAGAGGGAGCCCAAGGTAGCCCTGCTAAAACCACTGTCATTCTTGCATGATTTATCATGTGCCCAAGGCTATATACCCTCTGGGAAGTGAGATGAGAGAGAGAAAAGGATTAAAAAAATTGAAAACATAATGACTGAATATTTCTCAAATTTGAGGAAAATCCAAAATCTGCACATCCAAGAAGCACTAAACTAATTCCAAGTAGGATAAAAAGAAATCTATGCTGAGATACATAGTAAAATTAATGAAAGATAAAAATTTTCAAGAACTTTTTGAAAGCAGCAATTCTTTTACTAATCATGTACAGGGAACTTCAATTACATTAACTGTCAGAAACCACGAAGGCCAGAATGCATGGTGATACCATATTCAAATTGCTGAAAGCAAACACCAAAGAAGTCAATCAGGATTCATATACAGCAAAATTGTGTTTCAGAATTTAATATGAAATAAAGATGTCCTCAGATTAATAAAAAGGAGAGATTTCATAGCTAGTTGAACATACTTCTAAGAAACACTAAAAGGAGTTTTTCAGGGGAAAGGAAATTACCCCAGATTCAAACCCATCCCCCAAATTAAAAGCACTGGTAATTAAAACAAAACAAATACAGCCAGTAAAAATGCATATTTCTTCTCCTATCTTATCTGATTTAAAAAGCAACTAGATAAAATAATATGTATGTAATTAATTACATGGTGGAGCCTAATATCATTTATAAGTGAGATATATTTGACAATAATATTGCAAAGCATGTAGGTGGGAGAAAAGTTGCATTGGAATAAGGAATGATGCCAGATAGTGGCTTGAATCCATAGGAACAAATAAACCCAGAAATGGTAAGTAATAAGGCCAATATAACAAACTCTGCGAATATATACTTCTTTTTTTCTCTCAGCTTCTTTAAAAGACATAACATAAAATGAAATCATTTATAAAAATATCTAATTGGTTTTATAACATATATAAATGAAATGTATATAGCAACAATAGCACAAAGGAGAAAAGGGAATAGCATAAAACTTAATCTCATGGAAATTAAGTGAGTATATGCTGAAGTAGATTCTGATAAGATATAGATAGTATGCCCTAGAAAAGCCTCTAATAAATAAATAAACATATATTATAAAAATCATTAAAAGAACTAAAATACTGTACCACAAAATATTTACTTGATTCAAAAGGAACAGTAAAAGAAGGTTAGAGAAATTAATATCATGAGACATACAGAAAACTAAAGGTAAAAAATGGCTGCTTAAGTCTAACTATATAAATAATCACATTACATATAAATGAATTAATATAATTAAAAAACAGCGATTGTCAGACTGAACTGAAACAAAACAAAACCAAGACCAACAGTATGTGATTATTAGACAATACATTTTAGGCTCAGAGATACAAATAGATTAAAGGTGCAGAAAGCTGAAGTAGCTTTATTAATACCAGACAAGAGTTGATTTTAAAATAAAAAATACAGGGCAGCCTGGGTGGCTCAGCAGTTTAGCACCACCTTCAGCCAGGGCCTGATTCTGGAGACCCAGGATAGAGTCCCACATCAGGCTCCCCACATGGAGCCTGCTTCTCCCTCTGCCTGTGTCTCTGCTTCCCTCTCTCTCTCTCTCTCTCTCTCTGTGTGTGTGTGTGTGTCTCATGAATAAATAAAATCTTTAAAAAATAAAAAATAAAATTAAAAAAATGTGGCTAGAGATAAAAGACATTTAGTAAAGATTTAATCTATCAGAAAGATAAGTATAAAAATAAGTATATCTAACATTGGCACCCCTAGCATGTGTAAAGCAAAAACTGACAATTGAAGGGAGATACAGACAATTCAACAATAATAGTTTGAAATTTCAGTGCCTTGCTTTCACTAATGGATAGAACAAGTAGGCAAAAGACCAGTAAGAAAATAGAAGACTCTAAACAGGATTACAAATCAACTAGACCTAATAGATATCTAATACTCCAACTAACAAGATCCATATATGCTCATGGAACATTCTCCAAGATAGGATAAGTTTTAAACCAAGGCTAAATAAAGTTACAAGGATTGGGATCAGATAAATCACTATCCTTTGACAACAGTGGAGTGAAATTAAATATAATAATGGAAGGAGGGGATCCCTGGGTGGCGCAGTGGTTTGGCGCCTGCCTTTGGCCCAGGGCGCGATCCTGGAGACCCGGGATCGAATCCCACATCGGGCTCCCGGTGCATGGAGCCTGCTTCTCCCTCCGCCTGTGTCTTTGCCTCTCTCTCTCTCTCTGTGACTATCATAAATAAAAATTAAAAAAAAAAATTAAAAAAAAAATAATGGAAGGAAATTTGGCAAATTCCAAAATATGTGAAAATTGTCACATTCTTAGCATAGCCAGTGGTTAAAGATGAAATCATGAGGGAAATTAAAAAAATCTTTGAGATGAATGGACATGAATATACAACATGTAAAAACTTGTGGAATCATGTAATTCAGTGCTTATTGGGAAATTTGCAGCCTCAATGCTTATACTTTTTTTTTAAAAAAAGAAGAAAAATCTCAAATCAATAATCTAACTTTTCACCTTAAGGCAATGGAAAAAGAAGAGTAAAGTAAATCTGAGCAAGCAAAGGAAGAATATAATGAAGACTGAAGTGGAAAGTCATGAGATTTAGAGTAGAAAAACATTAGAATCAATAAAACCACAGATTGGCTATTTTGAAAAGATAAAAAAAATTTTAAACTTAGGTAGACTGGCCCAAGAGAAAGAAAGAAGTCTCAAATAATTAAAATCAGATAGGAACAAGGAACAATTAATATCAATTTTACAGAAATAAAAATAAGGGAGCACTATGTACAATTGTAGGACAAATTGAAATGTAATAATTCCTAGAAAGCATAAATTATTGAAACTGACTCTAGAAGTAACAGAAAATTTGAATATACCTATACCAAGCAAGAGACTGAATTAGCAATTTTTAAAAGTCCATTAAAAAAGCTCAGGCCCATGGGGCTTCAATGATGGATTCTCAGAAAACTAAAGCCAGAGTTACCATATGATCCAGCCTTGTACTTTGATCATAGGTATGTGGCCGTATAACAATATATGTTCCCACAAAAACTTGTCCACGAATGTTCACAGAAGCATTATTCCCAACAGCCCCAAGGGGAAGCAACCCTAATGTGCATCAACTGATGAATGAAGCAACAAAAATGGTATGTCTATACAATGGAATAATATTTGTTTATAGAAAAAATGAAATGCTGATATGTACTGTGATATGATTGAGCCTTGAAAACATTACGCTAAGTGAATAATGAGAGCAACAAAAGGTCACATATTGTATGACATTCTTTAAATGAAATATTTAGAAGAGGTAGGTAGGGCCATAGACACAAAAAATATGTTAATGGTTGCCCAGGGTTGGGGAGGAGTATTGGGGAAATGGTGCATCCCTGTTAGTGGGTATGAGTTTTTTTAATGGGGGCAGGGAGAGGCTAATGAAAATAAAATTGATTGTGGTAATGGTTGCATAACTCTCTAAATACACTAAAAATAATTGAACTTCACTTTTTTAAATGAGTAATAGTATTGTTACAGAGTGAATGTGTCTCCCCAATTTTTATGTTGGTGATCTAACGTTCATTTTGGCCATATTTGGAGATGGGGCTTCTGAGGAAGTAACTATGGTTTAATGAGGTCATAAAAGTAGAGCCCTAATTTGATAGGCTTAGCGACCTCATAAGAAAAACACTGGGGAGGTAACTGTCTTTCCCATCTTATATGCACAAATAGAGGGCATGTGAGTACATGGCTCTCTGGTGGTTTTCTTCAAGAGGCTCAAAATGAAACCTGTCTGATTAGCAACTTGATCTTGGACTTCCAGCCTTTTGAACTCTGAAAAATAAATTTCTGCTGTTTAAGCTGCCTAGTCCTTGATGTTTTGGTATGGCAGTGCTAGCTGACTAAGACATGTATGGTATGTGAATTAAATACGGCTGTTATTATTATTTTTTTGAGCAAATGATTTGAACAGAAATTTTCCAAAGAAGTTATATAAATAACCAATATGCATATGAAAAAATAGTATCATAAGTATGCATTAGGTAAATGCAAATGTAAACCATGAGGCACCATTCATACCTACTAGGAATTCTGATGTCCTCATAAAAAATTATGAATGAATGTTTATAGCATTCATGGCAGCCAATAGGTGGAAAAATTTCAACTGTCCATCAACTAATAAATGGTTTAAAAATTTGATGTATCCATGGAATGGAATATTGTTTGCTATAAAAATAATTAAAATGTTACAACATGGATAAATCTTATAAACATTATGCTAAATGAAGAAAGTCAGACCCCAAATGACATGCGGTATGGTCCTTTTGATATGAAATATCCAAAATAAGCAAGCCTGTATAGGCAGACAAGTAGATTAGTGGTTGCCAGAGCCCAGGGGAAGGCAGAAATTGAAAATGATTACCGACGGGCATCGGTTTTATTTTTGGCATAATGGAAAAATTTTACTTCTAAAATTGGTAATGGTTGCACAACTCAGTGCATACACTAAAAATGCTTAAAAGGATGAATTTTATGAAGTGAAAGTTATATTTTAATAAAGGTGTTATTAAAAATAACAAAAGAAAATACACAAAATTTTCCTTTCTATAAAGCTAAAAAGGAGGCAGTGGTATGTATATATATGTGATTAATATGAAAAGAGAGCAAAGGTATATCTACCAGAAAATCAGGAGAACAGCTCTTTTCAAGAAGAGAGGAGAATGTGACCAGGGAAAGACACAGAGGAGGCTCTGCTTGCTTAGCACATTTAGATGGTCACTCAGGGTGCACTGCTGCCCTTCTAATGAGAAATAATTTAGGCTATCAAAGCAATAGGATCCTGTTAATTGTTGAGACAATTATGGCACATCCATCTGTTGAGTTTTTTCTCATTGTGTAAGTCTCTTTTATTGACTTTTGATAAGTCAGATCTTGCAGAAGGCGTTCTATTGGCCATTCTCTTCCCTGCAACCTGTGCTCCACTTCACTATCTTACTGTGGGACACCATCAGATTTTGCTTTATGGAGTGCCGCCGTCAGCCTCCCTGGCACACGGGTTCCCAGTGGGATTTGATCAATTTAAGTGATCGGCAAGAGATCAGAGTGTGGGAGGAAGGAGGGCTTAGGATAATTAATCCTTTTGCTCTTTCTCCACGGCCTCAGAGTCTTTACAGAAATTCTATTCTGTCTACAGCTACTGTCAGGCAGCCCTTCTTTTAAGGATCCAGCTCAAAACAAAGTCCTCCTAATGCCATTTCCTGTGCTTACACCTACAAGCAATATTGTCTTACTGCTGTTGTTGTCAGTGGGTGGCTCAGTATTGCCTGTTGGTTTCCTTAGTCCTGCTAACACTGCTGTAAATAGTCTTGATTTAAGAGTCTTAAAAAAGAATCCTAGATGAATGTATGATCTGATCTCTGCTTGGTCCTTAATTACTGCAAGGTTATTCTGAACTTCCAAACTTCCATTCCAAACTTTATTAAATTTTTTTTTAATAAGATATTTTTTTTTAATTTTTATTTATTTATGATAGGCACACAGTGAGAGAGAGAGAGGCAGAGACACAGGCAGAGGGAGAAGCAGGCTCCATGCACTGGGAGCCCGACGTGGGATTCGATCCCGGATCTCCAGGATCGCGCCCTGGGCCAAAGGCAGGCGCCAAACCGCTGCGCCACCCAGGGATCCCAACTTTATTAAATTTTATAGCTATTTATACACAATAGATCAGTGCAGAAGATTGAGAAATTATCCCTGTACCCATGTAGTAAAATCACACATAAATGATTCACATCTCCCGAGTGCAGTATTATTATTCTTATATTTCCATATTAATAACATAACTGTGTACATTTTTGCCTTTCTTTAGTTTGAAGAAGTTTTAAGCTTAAATGATAGTCATTATTTAGTAGGGATGTATGTATGTTTATGTTAATATTTTGGTAAAGTTTTCATCATTGGTAATTTTTAAGAACATACTGTAACATCTCTTTATATACCTTTTCCACGCAAAAAGACAAAAGAAAGGCCGAATCTTTAAATCACATGCATTAGCTCTTCTCAAAATCTGACCTGTGCCTAACTACATTTCTTATAGTCTTTCTGCCACAATATCTGAAGCATGACCAGGGCCTCTGATATTCTATACTTCTTGGTCACTCAAAGGGCCTCTGGGTAATGCTAATTATAATTTAAATGAACTTACCAGTCAGTCAGAGATTGAAAACATCTAGTACTTCCTCTTGGATGTTGTTATGTTTGGCGTAATAGAAACACATTTATAGTACAATAGTTCAATATACTATAAACAGTTAAATTGATAAATCAGGAAATTATGTATAGTACTCAGATATAAGAACCATACAAACGGTCAATAACATGATATGTCATCATAGAAAATAAAATACAAATTATAAATATATTTATGTATTATAAAAAAATCTGGACTCATAAGAAAATGTTTACAAATCCCCATGAACTCAAGGATCACAATAAAAGGAATAGGCACAGAAGAAAAAATATGAGCACAACTGATCAGATTCATGAGTTTCATATTATTTCAGTACTGCATTATTCTGTATACAATATACAGTACTTATATTATTTCAATGTGAGTATAATCAAATGAAATAATATCAACAGCATAAACTTCACATTCAATGCATATAGTCCAATCCCCCACATACTTTATTTTTATTATTTTAAAAATATTTATTTATTTATTTGAGGTAGAAAATGCAGGTGAGTTGGGGGACGGGCAGAGAGAGAGGGAGGGAATCTCAAACAGACTCCATGCTGAGTGTGGGAGCCCAAAGGGTGGAGGAGGGCATTCAGTCTCAGGACCCTGGGATCATGATCTGAGCTGAGATCAAGAGTCCATCACTTAACTGAGTGAACCACCCATGCCAACCCCTGGATACTTTAAGGGTCGATTAAACAGAAAAATTTAGGAGATGTTTTATACTGGATAGGAGAGTTGCGTTTTCTGGAGTTCAGTATGCACTATCTTGGCAACCAAACATGAAAGGTAAAGACTATTATTCTGATGTTTCTGGAAACCCATTTGCTTTTGGTAAACAATACAGTTAACTTGTGCTTGAGACGTTAGGAAAGAGATAAATAAGAAGTTAGATAATTGTGCTTTTAAATAAATAAATTGAGCCCTCCTCCAACTCTTGGGCTCCACACTTAAACTCCACTTAGCTAAAGCCATAGAGATCCTGAGGACCTAAATGGAGTATGGAGCTAGCATATTAAAAAACTAAATTTTTTGTTATTATTTCTAAATATGTATCAGAATTTATGCTGAAGCTTAGATCAGAAGTCCTATAATTTTGTTCTGTGCAGTGGAGTGGATAATTGAGGCAAATGGGTGATTAGTGCAGTCTCGTCTCAAAGAATATGTTTTTACTATCTTGTAAAATGTGTCAGATTATTCTGATAAATTTGAGTTTAGTAGTTATATCTCTATTATATATGTTTCAGAAGAGAGACTTTATACTTCTTTGTAAGTCATTTGATGGTCATCAGAACTCTTTTTAAAATTCTAAAATAGGGATCCCTGGGTGGCGCAGCGGTTTGGCGCCTGCCTTTGGCCCAGGGCGCGATCCTGGAGACCCGGGATCGAATCCCACGTCAGGCTCCCGGTGCATGGAGCCTGCTTCTCTCTCTGCCTGTGTCTCTGCCTCTCTCTCTCTCTCTCTCTATCATGAATAAAAAAAATAAATAAATAAAATAAAATAAAATTCTAAAATATATTTCTGTTACTATCTGATAATTAAATCCAAATTTTAAATATTTAATTACACTCTTAAGAAAACTGGTATCAGAATGTTAACTATACATAAAAATTTTAAATGACAATACTGTAATACGATCTTCTGTTTCAGTAAGTTCCATCATTGACTTGTCTTTCAGTGTTTTTATACCACTGCTTCTGGTGATACGTGAACTCATCCTAAAATACATTAATAAGAGAATTTTAGCAAGTTTTCTGACATTTCACATATTTAATGAATGGCATACTAGATACACTAGAGAAATTTAGGAGATGTTTTATACTGTTTATTTAAAAAGACATGGACTCTACTAAATATGTCTGTAAGTTTAGAATCTGCTGCAAAATTTCCTGGAATTAGGTGATCCAGATGATTTTTAAGTTTTATGAAGATAGAATTTTAATCTTACCTCATCATATATTTCCATTATTCTTAACAGTGTGTGTCATAGAGGAGGTACTTGAAAATAGTTTTTGAATGAATGCATAATATTTTTCACATTTGCTCTTTTTACTAAAAGCACATATAATTTGTTTCTGGTTTATGCAATAAAACTAAAAATTCAAACTGCTATAACAATATAATATTTTTGTCCATATCTCAGAGAACCAGGGACAAATGTTAAATAGATATAGTATCTACCACTGGACAAATCTGCCTTTAAAATTTTTGTAAAATACACAAAATACGAAATAATTTAACAGGTTGAATCTTTGTAAATATTATATTTGGGGAAGTCATTTTAGCAGAAATCACTTAAAGTTTAGTTATCTTTGACCTATATTATTACACAGAGAAAAATGCAAGTTCTAGTCATAGTCTTTGTATACCACGTTTAATACAGTACTACACTGAATTTTTTGGGGGAGGTTACTGAAATCACCTTATGTAATTCAGTTCCTCTTACCTGGGCTTATTCCAAGGCTTTGTAAATTATGCTTGAGTTTTAGTCTCTTTCTTTTTTCTTTCTTTCTTTCTTTCTTTCTTTCTTTCTTTCTTTCTTTCTTTCTTTCTCTCTTTTATTTTTTAAAGATTTTATTCATTTATTCACGAGAGACACATACAGAGAGAGAGAGAGAGAGAGACAGAGACACAGGCAGAGGGAGAAGCAGGCTCCATGCAGGGAGCCTGATGTGGGACTCGATCCCGGGACTGCAGGTTCAGGCTGTGGGCTGGAGGTGGCGCTAAACCACTGAGCCACCCGGGCTGCCCAACTTTAGCCATTTTCAATAAATTATTTTAGTACTAGATTTCAGCATACCTGAGAAGACTCCCCCTTTTTGAACTCATCTGCTTTCTACTTTATTGAACAGACTTTTTTAAAAAATATTTTTTATTGGTGTTTGATTTGCCAACATATAGTGTAACACCCAGTGCTTATCCCGTCAGGTGCCCCCCTCAAAACTACATAGATTAATGCATAGTTAGCAATTAGCTATTTCAGTTGAAACACTGAAAGCATATCTTTAAAAAATAATTATTACCTCATTTCATAGACATTGTAATGAGTCTTTGTTTTATGTTATTTCTACTTCTCGAAAATATAGTTCACTTAAAGAATGAAAGAACTAAAGTGAGTCTGCTTTTATCTTTGTGTGACTGGATATCAGAATCGGATTAATACTGCTTTGGGGACAACTTAAGAATGGGAAGAAACTTGACAAAAGGAAGCAGACAGCTACAAATGGTGCAATGCTTTAGCTTTAAACCAAGTTACCTGCTTCATCCTTTATTCAGTTTTATTGTGATTGATCAATAAAATACTGTGATTAGAATTCAAGAACTGGAGAAATGAACATCTCAGTAGAAGTGGCATTTGTAAAGAAGCTCAGGGTTGAAATGCAGAATGGGTCACCAACCCTTTCAGTTTGTTACAACAGGATTAGCTAGCTCCCCTCTTAGACGTCTATTACTTGCTTATTTCATGATGCCAAATGCCAATCTTACTGTTCTTCCTTCCACTCTTTCCAACCCTACCATGTTCTACCTTCACTTAAAAATGTTACTCCTGATAAAATTTTTTTTCTCATAATTCCTTAACACGTGAATATTTCTTTGGAAAAATAAGAAAATACATGATTTTAAAAATCAGGTCACAATAAAAACAACATTAAAGGATTCAACTCTTCAAATTACTATTTGTCAATTATTATTAGGTCTCATTGGAATATTCATAGAATGGGTGAAAGAAGTGTTTGATGTAGCATTTCGGGAATTGCTATGTCAGAGAATGGATATTAAAATACATACTTCCAATTCTTATTTGCCAGTTACTGTCTGTGACTTGTTAGATTCTGTGATAACATTATGCCAGGACAAAGACAAACTGCAAGTAAGGAAAATAAGTAAATGAATTTTTCATAAGCTGGATTTATATTCAATTTAAATAAATATTTTGAGATTATTTACCTTCCTAGATTTTAATACTAATTTTTTCTTATATGAAAATATTATGTTAATTTGATATACTTTTATATGCATGACAGCAAAAAATTTATAAGCTAACTCTATGTTCTACTGATATATGGTAGCATGTGCAAAATTTTGCTTACCCCGGAAATCCGAAGTCTTAAGGCCATTACTATTATTGGTGAGTCTATTTTTGAGCTACTTTTAAAACTATTTTATTCTCTTGTTTCACATATTCTATACTAGTTATTCTTTATTCCATGAGATTTAGAAGATCTGCCACACAAATTAATGCAAAATTAATTTCCAAAACTTATCTGCACATATTCATCTTTTACCAGTTAATTTCATTATTTGTTGCTAGGTTACTTTATAGATTTGTATCCTTGTAGTCTGAACTGATTAGATACAAACGTAAGAGAGAGCACTTTGTTTCTAAAAAGCTATTTAAATATAAGAAAGCTTCCACTAATGCTGCCACATCTTGGGCAGAGTCCAAGAATGTTTGGATAAACTATTCCCTGTCAGAGACTTTAAATGGAAGGAGAGTTTGGGGCTTAATGCCTCATAATTCTCTGTTATCTCCAATATTCTTTGTGATTTCCTCAACATTTTTTAATGGAAAATACAGCTTATAAGGTTTGTTTACTCATTTGTTTATTAATCCATGATTATTTATTAAAGAATTATCAAGTATAAATACAACCGAGGCAATGAGAATTCAAAGGAATCGGGCAGAAGAGATTCCTGTATTTATTGCAAATATTGACATCATTTTAGTCCTGAAGATTCCTTTTTTTAAATACTTTTATTTTATTTTTATTTATTAATTTATTTATTGTTGTGCCCAAGATCGCGAATCGGAGAAACCGCCAAGGAGCCGACACTGATGCAATCACACGAGGGTTTATTACAAGCCCGAGCCTGGGTCCAAGTCCTTGCTCCGCTGCATCAGGTATACTTGGACCCAGGCTCGGGCTTGTAATAAACCCTCATGTGATTGCATCAGTGTCGGCTCCTTGGCGGTTTCTCGGGTTCGCGATCTTGGGCACAACATTTGGGGGCTCCTCCGGGATCCGAGAGACCTCCCGGACCCCATCCGGAGGGTTTCACGCGGGTGAGTGCACTCAACTTTTTCCACCTTTGGCGGCATATTCTCGAGAGCTCTAAACTATACTGTACCTGTAGGATTCCAGTCTGTATTGGGTCGGCATTGGCTTAGGTGGGCGTGCTGGCGGGCGGTGGACCGGGGGTCTTGAGGAGATGTCCCTTGCCCCTGCCTGGAGGGCGGGGTCCTCATCTGTAAGGAGGATGGGGGTCCTCATCTGTAAGGAGCTCAGGGGTCCTCATCTGTATGGAGGACGGGGGTCCTCATCTGTAAGGAGGACGGGGGTCCTCATCTGTATGGAGCTCAGGGGTCCTCATCTGTATGGAGCTCAGGGGTCCTCATCTGTATGGAGGACGGGGCTCCTCATCCGTAAGGAGGACGGGGGTCCTCATCTGTATGGAGCTCAGGGGTCCTCATCTGTATGAAGGACGGGGTCCTCATCTGTAAGGAGGATGGGGGTCCTCATCTGTAAGGAGCTCAGGGGTCCTCATCTGTATGGAGGACGGGGGTCCTCATCTGTAAGGAGGACGGGGGTCCTCATCTGTATGGAGCTCAGGGGTCCTCATCTGTATGGAGCTCAGGGGTCCTCATCTGTATGGAGGACGGGGGTCCTCATCTGTAAGGAGCTCAGGGGTCCTCATCTGTATGGAGCTCAGGGGTCCTCATCTGTATGAAGGATGGGGTCCTCATCTGTAAGGAGGACGGGGATCCTCATCTGTAAGGAGCTCGGAGGTCCTCATCTGTATGGAGGACGGGGCTCCTCATCTGTAAGGAGCTCGGGGGTCCTCATCTGTAAGGAGGACGGGGTCCTCATCTGTAAGGAGAACAGAGGTCCTCATATGTATGGAGCTCGGGGGTCCTCATCTGTAAGGAGCTTGGGGCTCCTCATCTGTAAGGAGGACAGAGGTCTTCATCTGTATGGACCTCAGGGGTCCTCATCTGTAAGGAGCTTGGGGCTCCTCATCTGTAAGGAGGACTGGGCCCTCAGCTCTAAGGAGCCCCAGCTGCCAGCCCTTCAGGTTTCTTTCTGTTTTGTCTCCCCGGCCGCTTGGAACATTTGTTACCGTGTTCCTGTTAACTGTTTGCACGTTTGTCTGTGTTACTATGTCCTTGTTAACTATTTGTGCATTTGTCTCTGTTGTTGGGTCCTTGTTAATCGTCTTTACTGTCTGTGTCTTGGTGTGGATCAGGGACATAACGGGGGAGACAGAAACCACTCCCCTGTCTCTTATGCTCTCTCACTGCTCCGATATTAGGGAAAGAGCTCGTATTCTGAGCATAGACATACAGAGAAAGAGGTTCCAAATTTATTGTATATCAGAATGGCCAACTTTTGACATAGGATGGCCCCGAGAAGGAACTTTTCACCTACCTATCATCTTACAGGTTAAGACCGTGATCTTCAGGGATGAACCAGACGGCCACTCTGACCAGATTCCCTACATCCTGATCTGGCAGGACATGATCGAGAATCCTCCTCCTTGGCTAAAACCATTTTTTACCCCCCAAAGCAGGACCCATGGAGATTCTAGCCCTGCAGAAAGCCAAAAAGGAGACCGACTCTATGCCTGAAGCACCCCTTCGTCCAGTCTTCCAGGATTCCTCCCCGGAGGACCTGATTCTCCCTCCGCCCTACCGGGCACCCCTCCTCCTTTTGCCCCTCCATTGGAGGCATCAGGGGCTGCAGAAGGGGCGCCACCTCTCCCTGACACAAGAGTCCCTGTGTGCCGGCCAGCAGCGGGGACACACGGTCAGACCCACCGGATGGCCCCACCTCCGAATGCGGGGCCAGCCAACTCCACCGCCCTTCCTCTCCGTGCCATGGGGCCCCCCAGTGAGACTGGCAAACAGCTAATGTTATATTGGCTGTTCTCCACCAGTGATTTATATAATTGGAAAACCCAAAATGCAAAGTTCCCTGATAATCCAAGAGGTCTAATCGGGCTTTTAGATACTGTTCTCTTTACCCACCAGCCTACTTGCGACGACTGCCAACAGCTCTTGCAGGTTCTCTTCACCACTGAGGAGAGAGAACGAATTTAGGTGGAAGCCTGGAAGTCTGTCCTGGGAGAGGACAGACAGTCGACTCAAAACCCAGACCTCATAAATGCTGCCTTCCCTTTATCCCGCCCCACCTGGGACAACAACTCAGCTGAAGGTAAGGAGAGACTCCGGGTCTACCGCCAGACTCTAATGGCAGGTCTCAAGGCTGCAGCACACAAGCCTCCCAATCTGGCCAAGGTCTATGATGTGAGGCAGGGTAAGGATGAGAGTCCAGCAGCCTTCTTAGAGAGAGTCATAGAGGCTTTTAGACAGTACACCCCTATGGATCCAGAAGCCCTGGAAACAAAGGCCGCAATTTTCATGGCTTTTGTTAACCAGGCCGCTCCAGATATTAAAAAGAAATTACAAAGAGTAGAGAGACTGGGAGAGAAGAGCTTGCAGGACTTAGTGATAGTGGCAGAACGAGTCTGTAATAATAGAGAAAGTCCGGAAGAACAACAAACCAAACTAAGTGACCGGCAGACCCGAAATCTGGCCAAGATCCTGCTGGCCACAACCATGGACGACCCACAGGAAAGACGGAGGCACCTCAAGAAGCTGGCTTCGGGGACAGGTAAGGAGGATGGCCCTGGTCCCCCTTGGGAGTGCCCTAAGCTGAACAAAAACCAATGCGCCTATTGCAAAGAGGAGGGCCATTGGGTGAAAAGCTGCCCTAACAAAAGATCTAAGGCCCCTGCCAAGATCTTGGAGATGTAGGACCTGGACGATTAGGGGAGTCAGGGTTTGGCACCCCTCCCCAAGCCCAGGGTAACTCTTAAAGTGGAGGGGCAACCTGTTAAATTCCTAGTGGACACTGGGGCACAACATTCAGTTTTATTACAACCCCAAGGGAAATTGGCAAACAAAACTTCATGGGTGCAAGGGGCCATGGGCACCAAACAATACTCACGGACTACCAAAGAACTGTGGATCTCAGCACGGGCCGGTATCCCACTCCTTCATGGTCATCCCTGAGTGTCCCTACCCGTTGTTAGGTCAGGATTTGCTCACCAAGATGGGGGCACAAATTTGCTTCCACCTCGAAGGGGCAAAAGTCCTAAACAAGAAGGAGCACCCGATTCAGGTGCTTGTCCTGAGTTTAGAAGACGAATATCGTCTCCACCAAATGCCCTCAGTGCCAATGACTGACGTTGACCGTTGGCTGCGGGAATTTCCCCAAGCGTGGGCAGAAACTTGGGGAATTGGGCTGGCCTGGCATCGACCGGCCATAACATAGAACTAAAGCCGGGGGCAGACCCTGTCAGGGTCCGCCAATACCCTGTGCCTCTAGTAGCACAAAAGGGAATCACACCCCACATATGGCGACTACTGGACTCGGGCATATTAAGGCCCTGCCAATCGGCATGGAACACTCCCTTGCTGCCGGTTCGAAACCACACTCTAACGATTACAGGCCAGTCCAGGACATGAGGGAAGTCAACCGGCGAGTAGAAGATATGCACCCTATGCTCCCAAACCCATATACCCTCCTCTCCACCCTGCTTCCAGACAAAACTTGGTATACAGTATTAGATTTAAAAGATGCCTTTTTAGCCTGCCTTTAGCACCCAGGAGCCAAGACCTCTTCGCCTTTGAATGGACGGACCCTGAGAAAGCATCAATGACCAGCTCACCTGGACTCGACTACCACAAGGATTCAAAAATTCACCAACCATCTTCAATGAGGCCTTACACGAAGACTTGGGTGAGTTCTGTTCCGAGCACCCACATTTAACTTTATTACAATATGTAGGTGATAACCTGTTGGTGGCGAAGGACCAGGACACATGCCTGCGAGGCACCAGGGACTTGCTCCAGACCATAGTGGCTCTAGGATTCCAAGCCTCAGCTAAAAAAGCCCAGATGTGCAGAGCAGAGGTGAGCTACCTTGGGTACAAATTAAAGGATGGACAAAGATGGTTGATGGATGCACGGAAGGAAACCGTCTTAAGGATCCCACAGCCACAAACCGTCCGCCAGGTGCACGGAATCAGAGCTGATCTCCAGGACCAGCCGCTGTCGAATGCAGACGCCACCTGGTACACAGACCAGGGGCAGTTTTGTCCAAGAAGGACTCAGATATGCGGGGGCAGCCGTAACCACGGAGTCGGCTCAACGGGCAGAGCTGATCGCACTGGCCAAGGCGCTGACCATGGGGGAAGGTAAACGAATCAACATCTACCCCGACAGCAGGTCCGCCCTCGCCACCGCTCACATCCACGGAGCCCTTTGCAGGGAGAGAGGGCTCCTGACAGCAGAGGGAAAGACTGTTAAAAACAAAACGGAGATTCTTCAACTCCTGAGGGCCCTCTGGCTGCCCAAGGCCCTGGCCATCATCCACTGTCCGGGGCACCGAAAGGCAGACACGCCAGTAGCCAGGGGAAACTGGCGAGCCGATTGACAAGCCAAAGAGGCGGCCCTTCTGGTGACCCAGGTCTTAGCTACCACGCTCCCTGATCCGGGGGCACTGACCCTGCCTGACACCCCCAACTATACTGATGCTGACTTACACTGGATCAAACGCTTGCCTGTGACCCAGTGCTTGCGTGGCTGGTGGAGGGCCGCAGACTCCAGCATCATCTTGCCAGAGGAACTAGGACGGCGAGTCCTATCCCAAATACATCGGGGTACTCACATGGGAACAAGGAAAATGGAAGACCTCATATGACATGCAAAGATCACTATTAAAGACTCTTGAGCAAAGATCGAACAGATTGTGGCAAGCTGCCGTGCATGCCAATTAACAAATGCCTCCGCCCATGGATCTGACCTGGGCACCTGGCTCCAAGGGGACTGCCCAGGAGCCTCCTGGGAAGTGGACTTCACTGAGGTGAAACCTGGAAAATACGGGTATAGGTATTTACTGGCGTTTGTAGATACTTTTTCAGGATGGACAGAGGCATTTCCCACCAAACATGAAATGGCACAGATCGTGACCAAGAAACTGCTGGAAGACGTACCGAGGTATGGTTTTCCCATTAGAATTGGGTCAGACAACGGCCCAGGATTCGTATCTAAGGTAACACAGGGAGTGGCCCTAGTACTTGGGGCAGATTGGAAATTGCATTGTGCATATAGGCCCCAGAGCTCAGGACAGGTAGAGAGGATGGACAGAACATTAAAGGAGACCTTAACTAAATTAGCCCTGGAGACTGGCAGGGACTGGGTGACTCTCCTCCCCTTCACCCTATATAGGGTGAGGAACCCCCCATGTAAGATGGGACTGACTCCCTACGAAATCATGTTCAGTCTTCCTCCCCCTGTTATCCCCAATTTAAAACCTGAGGTGCTTGCTGAATTTGATGATCACCAACTCCTTTTCTCCCTCCAAATGCTCAGCAAACCCATGAGCAGGTGTGGCCTAAGCTGAGGGCCCTCTACGAGACTGGGCCACCCCCAGACCCTCATCAATATCGCCCAGGTGACTGGGTATATGTGCAGAGATACCAATACCAGACACTTCAACCCGGCTGGAAGGGACCCTACCTCGTGATCCTGACCACTCCCACCGCTCTCAAGGTGTCGGGATTACTCCCTGGGTCCACTACACACGTCCGGCCAGCTGACCAGCCAGCTGACCCACACACCGTTCTCACGGACTTTGTTACAGAATAGAAAAGCCAACCAGACAAGGACAATCCCCTAAAGCTAAGACTGCGCCGTTCTCACTTATTTCCCACCTCTGAGACTCCCTAGTCTGAGGTTGTCCTTCAAAATAGAAGGGGATTAGAATTAGTCTTCTTACGACAAAAGGGGGGGGGGGGGGTTATGTGCCGCCTTAACTGTAAATAAGAAGCAAGAACAGCAACCAGGTTGGTGAAAATCCTGGTTTAATCATTCCCCTGGCTCACTCTGAGAGGAACCTGGACCCATGATTGGGTCCTGCATAGGATCCTCTGAAAAAGGGGGGAATGTGGGACCCAGGAAATTGAACAAAATCCCCTACCCCTGGACAAGCAGAGCAGGACTATTTTGGGCTGCACCCGCCTTGTGCTGACCTGCTTATTACTTATAGGGCACTGCCCTGCCCTAATCAAAGACCAGGACACACCCTCACGGGAAATCCAGCTCAGGGATACTGCCCCACCCTAGTCAAAGACCAGGACACACCCTAATGGAAATCCGGCTCAGCGGACCAGCATGACTGTGCAACTTTCTGCGTATCCCATTGGCCACTGGCCCCTATAAAGTTGCTAAGCCTCTTAGTGTTGGGGTCCAAGTCCCTGCTCCGCTGCGTGGGGTGTACTTGGACCCAGGCTCGACCTTGTATAATAAACCCTCGCCTGAGGGATCCCTGGGTGGTGCAGCGGTTTGGCACCTGCCTTTGGCCCGGGCACTGGCACCTGCCTTTGGCCCGGGCGCGGTCCTGGAGACCGGGGATCGAATCCCAGGTGGGGCTGCCGGTGCATGGAGCCTGCTTCTCCCTCTGCCTGTGTCTCTGCCTCTCTCCCTCTCTGCATGACTCTCATTAAAAAAAACAAACAAAAAACAAAACAACAACAAAAAAACCCTCATGTGATTGCATGGGTGTTAGCTCCTTGGCGGTTTCTCGGATTCGCGATCTTGGGCACAACATTTTTTAGTCCTGAAGATTCCTAATTGAAGAAGGGCTTATGAAGAGCTCATCACAGTCCAGAGGGTGTATTAGTGTCTGGAAAATCTTTAGTAAACAAAACATAGTGTTCCTTCCCTTTTGAATTAGATTGTAGGAGGGAAGGGAGAGAAAACACCCAAATAAATATAAATGAGATGGGGAAAATTGGTATGAATAAGCAGGTTTAGCGCTGCCTTCAGCCCAGGGTGTGATCCTGGAGACTTGGGATCAAGTCCCACGTTGGGCTCCGTGCATGGAGCCTGCTTCTCCCTCTGCCTGTGTCTCTCTCTGTGTTTCTCATGAATAAATAAATAAAATCTTAAAAAAAAAAAAAAAAGCAGGATAAAGAATAAGTGTGGGGGGATCCCTGGGTGGCGCAGCGGTTTGGAGCCTGCCTTTGGCCCAGGGCGCAATCCTGGAGATCCGGGATCGAATCCCACATCAGGCTCCCGGCGCATGGAGCCTGCTTCTCCCTCTGCCTGTGTCTCTGCCTCTCTCTCTTTCTCTCTGTATGACTATCATAAATAAATAAAAAAAAAAAAATTAAAAAAAAAAAAGAATAAGTGTGGGGTTCTGGAAAGCCTCTCTAGTTAACATTCAAACAGGAACTAGAATACCGTATCCAGTGAAAAGACTCAAAAAGAACATTTCATCAAAGATATGTTAGAGATTTTAGCAGCAGCACACTCTTAGAATAGGTATTCTTAAACAGTTCACTTAGGCAGAATGAAAGTGATTATAAATGGTAATTTTGACTTGCAAGGAAGAAAAAAAAATTGTATGTGAACATATCTGAAGCCATAATAAGGATGTCCCATGGAATTAAAAAAAAAGTCAAGAAATAAATTTTAAAAATTGCAACTAATACCTATAAATTATGAAGAGGTTACTGATTTTAAGGCTTTTTAAAGCCCTGATATAAACTAGGAGGTTGATATATTGGGGGATTTGAACATTTGATATGTTAACTATACATATTTATTGTTTCTAGTGTAGCAAAATAAAAAGTGGAGTTTATAGCTTTCTAAATGTAGTAGGAAAAAAAGAATGAGAAAAATAAAATGTTCAACCAATGAAGTCAAGAAATGAGAGAAAAAGGAAAATACAAAACTTATATAAAGGAAGGCACAAAATGAGATAGTAATCATGAGCTACAAGTTAAGATAATAAATGTAATTGGATTAAATGTTCCAATAAAATACAAAAATGTTTCCACTTTGTAGCCAAATCCACCTATATGCTTTTTATAAAATGCAATTTTAAATTTTGTTTTATTTTTAGAGAGAGAAGGAAGGGAGAGAGGGGCAGAGAGCAGAGAGAGAATCTTAAGCAGGCTCCATGCCTAGTGCAGAGCCCAATGTGGGGCTCATTCTCACAGCCCAGAGATGGTGACATGAGCAGAAATCAAGAGTCAGATGTTTAATTGACTGAGCCACCACCCAGATGCCCCTAAAACACAATTTTGGAATCATAAAATATACAAATGATAAGAGTGAAAAATTAAAAGGTATGAAAATAATGACCAAAGAAAATCTGTGTAATTATATTAATGTCAAAGGTCTCTCTAATATAAAAGCCATTATTGAAGGTAAAGAATAAATTGCATGATGAATAAAAATTCAATTTATCCAGATTTTATAAAAATTATTTATTTGGGCAGGCCCAGTGGCTCAGCGGTTTAGCGCCACCTTCAGCCCAGGGAGTGATCCTGGAGACCCGGGATCAAGTCCCACATCAGGCTCCCTGCTTGGGAAGGGAGGCTCTTCTCCCTCTGCCTGTGTCTCTGCCTCTCTATCTCTTTGTGTCTCTGATGAATAAACAAATAAAATCTTTTAGAAAAATATTTACTTGTATACACTTCACAAAATAATTTAAAAAATATATAATATAAATATTTGTATTAAAGTATATACCTATATTTGGATATTTTACCTATCTCAATAATTGGTAGATCAAAGAAGCCAAACATCAGTAAGAATACTGGAAAATTAAAACAATGAAACTAGGTCTAATGAGCATATGAAAAACATTACACTCAGTAGTAGAGATTCAACAACTTATTTAAACCATTCATGGAGATTTATGAAAAATTGGGATGCCTGGGTAGCTCAGTGGTTGAGTGTCTGCCTTTGGCCAGGGCGTGATCCTGGAGTCATGGGATTGAGTCCCACATTGGGTTCCCTGCATGGAGCCTGCTTCTCCTCCCTCTGCCTATGTCTCTGCCTTTCTCTGTGTCTCTCATGAATGAATGAATGAATAAAAATATTTAGAAAAATTGACTTCATACTTTGTTAAAAAAAATACCTCAACCAATTTTACGAGGTAAATATCATATAGGCAGCATTGTCTGACAACAGTTCTGATAAATTAGAAATCTAGTAATGAACAAGCCAGAAACTTCCATGAGTTTAGAAATTTGAAGACATTGTTCTGAGTAATGGGCAGATCAAATAGAAAAATCAAAATGGGTATCAGAAAATAGGCTTCTTTAAAAAATTATCACATATCACAACTTACAGAATATAAATGAAGTATAAATCAGTTGGCTTCTATAGCCTTAAGTTTTTATATTAGAAAAAACAAGGCTGAAATTAATGTGTTACATATCCAACTTTTAAGTTAAAAAACATAAGCTATAGAATAAACCTAAAGAAAGTAGAGATAGGTTTTAATAAGGAGGCATTGCCTCTGAAGCCCAACTGTCTGCATATGAATCTCAGCTTTCCCTTTTAATAGTTCTTCGACCTTGGGCAAGTAACATAAGCTCTTCAATTTCCTCATCTATAATGTATGGGTGATAGTAATAGCACCTGCCTTGCAGAGTTGTGGTAAGAATTGAGTGAGTAAATACATAAAAGATACAGGACTCCAGGACTTTGCTTAGAACTTGTGGTCAGCCTATTTATTACCACAAGAGCAGAAATTAATTAGGAAGATATAAAACCCATCTAAACAAAGTCAAAACTACTTCTTTTAAAAGAGTAATAAAAAAATAAAAAATAAAATAGTAATAAAATCAACATACCCCTTCCACTACTGGTTAGGAAAACAGAGAGAAGGCCAAATTGACAATGTTCATAAAGAACAAATAGAACATGAAGGAGTGACCATATACAGCTCTTTCGACAGCTTTACTATGAAGGGTATTATACAAAATGGGGCAATACCTGGAGAAGGCATGTTGGAACCAACTGGAATTTTAAAACTGTCTTTTTGTGTGTGTGGGGGCTAGGTCAAGGGAAGTTTGTATGCAGGTGGCAGAGATCCAGCTGAACAGGAATGTGCTGAATCCCCTGAGAGGTCAAGGAAAGCAGTGATTCACAGGAGAGTGGACAGAGGCCAGGAAAGATAAATTATTTATAAGTGAGCCCGGCTTTATAAAAAATCATATTCCACGAGACTCTCTTTTTTAAAGAAAAGACTGCTTTTGCCAGAGAAAGAAGTGTTAATTTGGGAACTAGTGATTATCAGGAGCCAAATCTCTGCTTGGCGCTCTGCTGGGAGGAACACAATGATTAACAAGGTGGGCATAGCTATAGCTGTTAAATTACTGATTTAGACTTTTGAGAGAAGGGAAAGGAAAAACTTGAATCAAGAATTAGAGCCAGAAACACCAATGTAAGTGAAATCATAATCCTTGAACCTGCATACCCCGAGATCTTTCTATTTGCCCATCTGCCTGAAATACCCAGGTATCATACCAGTAACTACCTGACTCATTCATCCCCTTCATGTAGGTGTCTTCTCAGGTGTCGCTTCCTCAGCAAAAGCCATTCCTAACCACATTATTTAAAGAGCACCCTCTTTCTCCTCTATCCTGTGACCCTATCTCATTTCTGTCCAGTAGTGCTTACAGCTTCCTAACATTGTAAATTTTCCCATTTTTATTAATCAATTGTTTCCACCTCCCCTGTAATGCAAATTGCTTGAGAGCAGGGACTTTATTTTGTTCACTATTGTATTCTCGTGTCCTAAAAGAGTACCTTACATTCATGTGGTCCTCAAGAAATGTGAAGGAGGGAATGAATAATTACAGTTGCTTTTGCCAATAATCTTTACCTCAGTCTTCCTTCTTACTTTTCACTCACCATCAACACTGAACCCTAATCCCATCCATTCTACCTCTAAAATAGATTTTGATTCTTTCTAATCATCTGTAACTCCATTGCCATTACTGTACTCTAGTATATTTTGTTGTCTAGAGCTTAATAATAGCCCCTATATTTTATTGTTTCTACCCTATTTCTCTGATTGTACTTACCCTCTTCAAATATATTAATTACTAGAATCGGAGTCATCTTTTTAAGATTTGAATTGCATATTATTTCTTTCCTTGACCAGTGACTTCCTTCTCCTTAAAAAAATTCAGTTTTACTTAGAAAATCGAAATTTCTACCACATTCTTCCAGAACCTATTGTCTGCTATGGACTCTTCCAACCTTTCCTATATAATAGTCAAACAACCCTACCCCTCCTCTTCCCTCATTCTAGCTGTATTGGTCTTCTGACACTGAAACTCTTTCTCATCATAGAACCCTTGGTTTTGATGTAATCTATAGCTAGAACACACCTGCCTCATACTTCCAGTGGAAGACTTATAATTCATGTCCAGTTTAAATGTCACTTATTCAGAGATCTTTTTTTCTCACTATCTCATCCTCTCTATGGCTCTCTCCCAGGGTCCTGTTACCTTCCATTATAGTACTCCTGTGGAACTGGAGTTATCATGGTCTTTGTTATTTAAATAGGGTTGTTTATCTCCCTCTATAAAGTACAAACCCTGTTAGAGGGGCTTAGTGGTCACTCACTACTGTATTTGTAGCTCTGGCATAATTTTAAACATGTAATTGTCAAGACGGTGAAGGATCGATTTTTCCCTGCTTGGAAGCCTACAAATGAGTCTGCCTCCATGTCCTACATGCTAGCAGAAGACATGAGTTTTCTGGGTCACAGACAAAGGACTTTATTACACATAGTACACCAGGCAGCGTGTACTTCAAACTTTCCAGTCTTGACTGCCCCCTAAAATACCATGAAGGGGATTTTTGTGCATCCTACCGCCTACGTGACTTTTGTGCATACAGTGTGTTTGTTCCATAGCTGAGAAACTCAGATTTTAGGGAAACACAATCCTCTAAAGAACGTCAGACAAACCTGCTCAGCCTTTGTCCCTGAGGGAGACATTTGCTTTATTATTCTGGACAGTAAATAAATCTACTCTCTTTTCCTGTGTAAGAAACTATCTCTATATACCAGTGTTGTTTGCTTCATAAACATCCTTGGAAAGATAATCCAGAACAAAAGCTGGCAATGCCTTTGATGAGGAGATATGCAGAAATATGTGATTCATGGGGGATGGTTTCACAACAATAATAGGGGTTCGGTAATGTTTCCCAGTTGACTTAAAGTCAGCCTGTCTGTGTAACTGTTTGGGGTAGGGGTGGCAGTAAAGGTTTAGATGAGCATTAAAGGGTGAGCAGGGGAAGCTCAGCCATATTGGGAGGATTTCATGGATGGTGTCCCTGGAAAAAGTTCCCAAGGTGATATTTCATAGGACAGGAGGATGGTACCAGTGAACAATTTAGACAGGTATATCTAATGGAAATTGTTCTGTTTGTGGTCTATTTTTCAGAGTCCTTTTTTTCTTTTTCCCAATACTTCACTGCTTCTTAATGCACTTTTTTTTGTCCATGCTACTTTTTACCAAGCTGGCCATTTTATTATATAAATCCTAACAACATAGAAATCTCAATATCTAATTTCTTATATTTTGTTCTTTGTCAATTATTTAAATATTGCTTTATTTATTTTGCTCATTATTTCTGCTGCACTTTGCCTGTTCAGACTAGTCACTAATGAGATTTGGCTTTCTTTCTATGGGTTCTGCTTATACCTATCCGGTTGCCAAGAAACTGCATTTCTCAGAAACCTTGGAAACACAGGTTTTGTGTATCATATAGGCCTGTAAAGGAACCCAAATAGTATTCAATCTAAGCACAACCTCATAGTATCTATACTACATCTTACATCTTTCAGCCAAAAGCTCTCCTTGTGCAGTGAAGAATGGAATTTTGTATTTAAGCCATCACACATGGTGACATATCCTTTTCTTTCAGTTGCCAAGGCACATTTCTTATGTGTCCCCTCTGTGACAGCAGCTTTGTCAGACACAGGGATTCAACCACAAATAGGATACTGTTCTTATTTAAGTAGATCTTACAACTAGAGACAGATTTTAAAAATTAATTGCAAAAGGCTTAAATGTATCTTAGAATTATGGGCTTATACATAGGTGCACGGTGAGGACAAACGTGGTGGCAATGAGTGAAGACAGGCATGATAAAAAGAATGCCTCTTTCCATTTTATTTGAATATTGGATGATGAAAAAGAACTCACCAGGCTTAGTGAAGGTGGGATGGGTCAGCAGGTGGAGAAGAAACATGGTCAAAGGACATAACGGTATTTAAGGCATCAGTTGAAAACACAGATTCTGAGTTAGGCCATTAATGAGCTCTCTGACCTTGCTATCTCAATTTCCTTGCTTGGAGTATGAGGTATTGAGATAGGTGATCTCTAAAATCCAATTGCAGCTGTATCACTCTTATCAAGTCTACATGTTGTTGTTTTATGCCCTGAAATGGCCATGGTTTCCATTATTTATTATTATGACAGGGTAACTATCAAGGACTCTGGCTTACTGAAGGAGAAGGAGAAGATTCCTTCTTTAGTGTATAGGCCATGATCAGTAGAAGTAAATCTCTGACTAAAAACATGGTATGATTTCACCACAGAGAAACATTTCATACACATTAATTTCCGTTATCACTTTGAGATAATGCACATGGAATAACTACATCATTAAAAAGGAAGACTTGAGTTGTGGGTGAGCTGAGAGTGTTAGAGACAAACTGCTCAGTCAACATTTGTTCAGAACCTTTTTCTTACTGTGAATATACAATAAGAAAAAAGTGTATTTGCTTTCTGCCTCTTAGTATGTATACAGAATAGTTCAGAGTAATTATTGAAATTGCTGATACCTCAAGAGCCTGTGAATTGCTCAGAATGGTGAGGGGTGACAATTTCTTTAGTCAGCTTTTAACATTTTGATAATTTTTTTCTGCCAAAGTTCATTGCCTTTTTATTATTGATGTAATGTAGTAATCATTAAGGAAACGGTAATGCAAAACACATTGTGAATCTATTGGCTTCCACATGTTAGCAGAGAGAATATTAAAAACAAGAAGATGTGCTTTATAGTTCATCTTTTGTCCTATGTATTTATTTTTCTTTTTATGTCATCTTCAGAAAACTCTTCATGCAAGCAAGACCCTACCCTTTATGTCTAAAGAAAAATATGAGGTTTCTGAATGTTTATTTGCGATCAGACTTAAATACCTTTAGTAAAATCTTCTTGACCTTTCATTCTTTGTAAGTTTGGATTCTTAGTTTCCTCATTCAAAAACAGATGATTAAAAGTCAACAAATGGCCTGAACATTTTGGTAGGAGCATCACAATCCTGAGGCATTGCTTCATTTATACAAATCAGTCAGCATCTCATATTAGGTGGAGATGATCCTAACCCTACAGTATTTCCATAGATATATATTATTGTCCTGTTATCAGAACCAGAAGTTAGTTGAGCATGAAAATTAATGTCAGGGATTAAGTGCCCTCCTTTATCTTCTACGCCCCAACCTAGCTGTAGGGAGAATGAATGATGTCATGGATTTATCAAATTAAAGAACACTAGACTAGCCTTTTTTTTTTCATCATCAAAGCAATGAAAGCCAAAATTTCAGAGATGGTTTCTAGTGGAGAGCAATCTTGTAGTACTTGTAGTTTCTCCTGCCTCCTATCTGTACACCTCTGATGATGCCAAATATAGTAAATACGACATTAGAGTTTGGGACAAAACCAATATAAGCAAAATATGATCTTTCCCTTGCCTCATTTGCTAGGTAACAGGTGACATGAAATAAAGTGGGGGAGGTAGCAACTTGGTTGTGTGGAGGACAGGTACTCCATTTAGAAAAAGCAGAAGTGCAAATGCCCTGGAGTCAGGAGTCTACCAGGTAAGTCTGAAGAACAGCAAGAGGCCAGCTCCCCTGGAGCCCAGGGAGAGCAAGAAGAGGCAGGGAGAGAGGGGAGTGATGCTAGATCACCCAGCATCACACAGGCTATCTGAGGAGCTTTGCTTGATTCATTTATCTTCATGTACTGACCCTAAATTCAGAATATAATCTCTACATTAGTAAATTTTGTATCTATTCCTTCATTTGTCTAAATCAGGAATTCCTTCAGGCCTTCTAAAACAAAACTCAGGGGTCATTTTACTTCTTCACAGGGATGATAGCTGCTCAAATTGGCTGTGCATAATTAATCCAAGCCTAAATCTCCTTTCACAGAGATGAAAAAAAAAATTCTTAACTTTACCTTACATAGGTGATCACATTCTCAAACTTTTGGTCTGATACGTTTTGCTTTATATTTTATTTCTTAGAAATTACTCTTGCTGCTTTGTTTCAAATTGTAAAGAATATAGTAAGAAGTGAGTTTTCTATATGAATAGCCTCCCAGTTGTCCCTTTTCTATACTATAAAAACAAATTGTCATTACTCATCGAAGAGATAAAATTTGGTCTGTTATCCTGAAGGTAATTTAAACTTTATTGAAAAATGATTTCTTAAATATTATTTATTATATAAGACTAATTTGTATAAGCACAAAACATTTAGTAGAGGGTACCAATGATAGTTGAGTTGGTGAATACTTTTTTTTTATGTCATATGTACATATCACTTTTTAAAAACCTTTCTGTTTGGGTTAACAAACTTGTTAACTGCTCTTCAAAATCTGTAATTATTCTATTATTGATAGTTTAATAACTTCATTTACCCATCTATTCTAAGTTACAGCCTCCCCAACTTTACTTGGAGTGGAAACAAAAATATTCTAACCTGGGATGTTTAATTTATCATAAAGACATTCAAAGATGTAAACTTTGATATTTATGAACTAAAAAGAAATGTGCGTTATTGGGGTACTACTATTCACACTTGCATGCCTTATTTACCTGTTGAATAAGCCTTTATTAAAAATACAGAACCTTGTTCCAATGTAATTTTTTTCTACAAAAAAGAAAGACAAATTCAAAGTAATATACCATTTATATGACAGTCTAAAGAGAATATATTGTGGTGACTATTAGGCTAGGCTTACCCTCTAGCCTTTTAAACATCTATGTTGCAAAATATTTTTCCAGAATTTGAACATTACTAACACATATTCTCATAGACACAATTTCTTTAGTTTACAGTTGCAGGATGTTACTTGACTTCGTTATTCATTAGAATATGGCTTCATAGAAAAGGTACATGATAATCAGATTTTCTAAATTACAGTTAGAAGCCCCTTTTCTTCTGTTTTCTTTGAAAAACTTATCTATGCCTTTTCCCTACCCATTGATTTTCATTCTTTCCATAAAGGCATGAAAAAAATTAGGGTTATTAGGTATCACCCCTTTTTATTTTTTTAAATTTTTATAAATTTATTTTTTGTTGGTGTTCAATTTGCCAACATATAGAATAACACCCAGTGCTCATCCCATCAAGTGCCCACCTCAGTGTCCATCACCCAGTCACCCCCACCCCCCGCCCACCTCCCCTCCACCACCCCGGTATCACCCCTTTAGCTGTCTTGCTGGTTTCTTTTGCAGCAAGAGCAATTTAGGTGACTGTGTCTTACTAAAATTAGATGAACACATAAGCATGTTTATAATCCGAAGATCCCTCATGAAGGCTTTAAGTAAAAACCTTAGTATGTTCAATACTTACAGTATTCGGGGGATCCCTGGGTGGCGTAGCGGTTTGGCGCCTGCCTTTGGCCCAGGGCGCGATCCTGGAGACCCGGGATCGAATCCCACATCGGGCTCCCGGTGCATGGAGCCTGCTTCTCCCTCCGCCTGTGTCTCTGCCTCTCTCTCTCTCTCTCTGTGACTATCATAAATAAATAAATAAATAAAATTAAAAAAAAGAATATTTTAAAAAAATACAGTATTCAATGGAAAAGCATCTATTGGAAATATCACCAACCAGAATAGCTCATTAGAAAAATATATATAATCAGAAGGAACAGTACACCACTACTTCTCAGTTGTTCTAGTGAACACTATCCATTTAACGTAATTTGTGTATAAACTAAGCCTTCATAGGTGGTTGCATATTATTTAGTTGCTAGAAAACAGAATCAAGACTTGTCACTTTGAAGTTCCAACAGGTATGGTGGCTGTGGACTTTCTATCTCGTATATCTTTGTAGAGTGTTTTTCTCATATGCATGATCAAGGAGGTCACAGAAAAATTTTCACCCTCCTTTTAAGGGGTTGCTGATGTCTTACCTTTTCACAATCCATTGTGAACGTACACCCATGGTTATATATAGCTAGAAGAAAGCCCTCCTCCCCTTCTCCCTTCTCTCTCTCTACCTCCTCTTCCTCCTCTTCTTTTTTTTTTTTTTTTTCCTCCTCTTCTTTTTATTTCTTCTTCTACTCTTTTATTTTGGGAGATGGTTGAATAAAAATTTAGAAGCTTTCTTATAAGGAAATAGAATTGAAAAAGAATAGTAAAAAGCAATGAAGCAATCACTTCAGTAATTTCATTCAAAACATTATATTAGGGGAACCTGGGTGGCTTAGTGGTTGAATGTCTGCCTTCAGCTCAGGTCGTTATCCTGGGGTCCTGGGATTGAGTTCCACATCAGGCTCCCTGCATGGAGCCTGCTTCTCCCTCTGCCTGTGTCTCTGCCTCTCTCTCTCTCTCTGTCTCTCACGAATAAATAAAATCTCTAAAACAACAACAACAACAACAAAAACATTGTGTTAGACATTCTGTTCTGAAAAGCTGTGTATATTGAATTTTAAGATAGGTTTCAATTCTTCAATATAAATTGAGACATGCTAATTTTCCAATATATATCCTTAAGAAAAATCATATGCACCTTATTTTCTCAAAATTTCCATCTAGTTATTGTGATGATTTTGTTTTGGCATGTTTCCTTCATTGGATTCTTCTTTAGAAGTCTTTTCCTCTCCTAAGATAATAAAGATACTATCTTATTCTTATTTCCCCATAGTGTCTTAGTTTTTTTCTTTTTACCTGTGATACTCAGAACTTAAATACAGCTACAGTTTTCTTTAATGCATAGTATGAACTATGTAATTTACTTTATGTTTTCTACATAAGATCAGTGGCTTCCCCAGTCTTCTACTGATTTGTGATTCAACCTCTATCATAGACCTTTCATTGTCTTTTCTTTCCTTCAATAAACAAATATTTAATAAGCACCATTACAAGTCCTGGGCATATAGCAAAGTCTCTGCCCTAATTCTTTAATTTCCTGGTTAACCTATTCATTCTTTAGTAGGATGTTTTTTCACTTGCATTTATTTGAAGTCTTTCCAAATTTTTTCTTGTTGTTTATTTCCAGTGTTATGGTCTGGAAATATGTATGGTATGATCTCAGTCTTTTTGTATTTGCTGAGGTATGATTTGTGACCCATTATGTGATCTATTCTAGAGAATGTTCTGTGTGCACTCAAGAAGAATGTATATTCTGTTGTAGGATGAAATGTTTTGAATTTATCTGTTAAATTCACCTATTCATTGTATCATTCAAAGCCCTTGTTTCCTTGTTGATTTTCTGCTTAGATGATCTGTCCATTGCTATAAGTGGTTTGTTAAAGTTTCCTCCTATTATTGTATTATTGGTGAGTTTCTTTATGTTTGTTAAGAATTGATTTATAGATTTGGGTGCCTCAAAGTTGGTAGCATAAATATTTATAATTGTTAGATTTTCTTGATGGATTGACTCCTGAATTATAATATAATGTCCTTCTTCATCTCTTTACAATATTTATCTTATTTTTTAATTTTAACTAATTTCAAAAAAATTATTTTAGAGAGAGAGTGAGTGCTTGTGTGTGAGCAGGGAGAGAATCTCAAGCAGACACTCCACTGAGCATAAGCCTGGCACGGAATCAATCTTATGAGTCCCTGAGATGATGACCTGAGCCAAAATCAACAGTTGGATGCTTAACTGACTGAACCACCCAGGCACTCCACAATCTTCATTTTAAAATCTATTTTGTCGATATAAGTGTGGCTACTTCAGCTTTCTTTAGCATTCATTAGCATGCTGGATGGTTCTCTATCCCCTCACTTTCAATCTGCAGGTATCTTTAGGTCTAAAATGAGTCTCTTGTAGGCAGCATATGGATACATCTTTCTTTTTTTTAAATCAATTCTGATACGCTTTTTCTTTTGATTGGTGCATTTAGTCCATTTACATTCAGAGTGATTATTGAGAGAGATGAATTTAGTGCCATTGTGTTACCTGTAGAGTTCCTGTTTCTGGTAATGTTCTCTTGGCCTTTCTAGTCTTTTTGCTTTTGGTCTTTTTTCTACACTTAAAGAGACCCCCTTAAAATTTCTTGCAGGTCTGGTTTAGTGGTCACAAGCTCCTTTGGTTTTTGTATGTCTGGAAAGCTCTTTATCTCTGTTTCTATTTTGGGTGATAGCCTTGCTGGATAAAGAATATTTGGCTGCATATTTTTCCCATTCATTTCTGGCCTGCCAAGTCCCTGTGGACAGATCTGCTGCAAACCTGATCTGACTTTCCTTGTATGTTAAAGCTCTTTTTTCCCTTGTTGCTTTCAGGACTCTTTCCATGTCTGTATATTTGGTAAATTTGACTATGACATGCCCTATAGTGATGGCCGGCTTTTGTTGAATTTATGGAAGTTCTCTGTGCTTCTTGGATTTTGTTGTCTGTGCCCTTCCCTAGATTAGGGAAGTGTTCAGCAATAATTTGTTTAAATAAATCTTTTGCCCCTTTATCTCTCTTTTCATCTTCTGGGACTTCTGTGATATGAATGTTACTATGTTTTACTAAGTCAGCAAATTCTCTAAGTCTACCTTTGTGATCCATCACCCTTCTTTTCTCTTCTTTTTGGCTTTATTATTTTCCATAATCTTATCTTCTACATCACTGATTTCTTCCTCTGTTTCATCCATCCTCGTTTTTATGGCCTTCATTTGTGTTTGCATCTCAGTTATAGCATTTAATATTTTGGCCTGATTAGGTTTTAGTTATTTTATCTATACTAAGGGATCTCTATAGTAAGTAATCTATAGTAAGGGATTCTCTAGTGTCTTCTATGCTCTTTTAAAGCCCAGCTAATATCCTTATAATTGTTTTAAATTTTAGTTCAGACATCTTTCTTATGTCTGTATCAATTAAGTCCCTGGTATGAGTTATATCTTGTATTCTTTGTTTTGATGTGACTTCCTCTGGCTCATCCTTTTGTCAGAAAAGAGAGGAAAAAAGAACATCAAAAACAAAGCAAGAAAACAAAGAAAAAAACACCCCAAGCAAGAAAAACAAGAACACAAAAACAAGAAAATCAAAACAACCACCTAGATCCTAGGTGTTTTTTGGTCTTCTTGTTAAGAGTCTAGACCCCAAGGTTTAAAAGAAAAAAAAAAAAGTAACATAAAATGAAAGTAGGCTAAAAACCCCCATATAGTTTGAAAAATAAAAATATTAAAGTTGAGAAATAGTAACAAATTAAAAAAGGAATTGGAAAATATAAGAAAATAAATAAAATAAAATAATAATAAAAAAAAGAATAAAAGAATCAAAGTAAAAAGGAAGCTAGAGTTGAAGCTAGAGTTCCCCCTAGAGTTGAAGCTGTGTGGCACTCTGTGACCAATAAACTTGGTGCAAGCTGTTTGTGCTGTTTCGAGGGGCCGGGGTTGGGGCAACTCCCCTGATTCTCAGGCTGACTTATTTCAGTGGAAATGCTCCTCCATGGCTCAGGGGGGCAGGGGTTAGTGTTTGGACTCTGGCGTCCACTAGGTGATGCTGTTTTACTCCTTCAAGTTTCTCGGTATTGATGGTTGGGATGAAAATGGCTGTGCCCTGCTCTCTAGCTTTGGAGCTGAAAGTTCACACCCCCTACTCTTCAGTGAGCCCTTACAGAAAAGCAGTCAGTCACCCTATCTTTTCTCCAGTTCCCATATGAACCCGCATTCACCCTGCCCACTCGCAGCCTTGCATGTCACCAAGTATCACAACTCTAAATTCTAAGGATGCCCATGGTGGACCTGCACTGTTCCTCCAGAGGAGGGTCTTCCCACACTTGCTGTTCTGTCCCAGGAAAGAGGTCACAGGACTATGTGGTGGTTCGCAGTTTATAGCAGAAAGCTGGCCCCGAGCCTGCTGCTCTCTGCTGGCTTCTCTGCTCCTATGCCTGGGAACAGTGGAGCACCTTGGCACCACCCAATCTTCCCATGACCCAAGGGATCCTCAGACCACTCTCAGTCCTGGGATTATGCCCCTTTTCACCCACTGAGGACCTTTAATCCAGGCACATCCCTCACAATGGGGAATTTAAGAGTTCAGTTTTTGAGCTCTACAACTTCTAATACTTTGTAGTAGCCTCCTTAAACAGTCTCCTTCCTCACTGCCACTTCCACAGCTATGTTCCCCCCAAGTGAACTTCTGCATCTCCTACCTTCCAAAAGGTGGTTTCTGTTCTACTTGTAGACTTCTCTCTGAAGATCCAGAAAAGAAAAAGAGAGAAAAAAAGAACTCTGATTCTCTGATTGACTTATTGGGTGTTCAGAATAATTTGATAACTATTTAGTTGAGTTTGAGGGCTGAGACAAGTTCAGAGGCCTCCTACTCCTCCACCATCTTAACTCTTCTCCTTAGATTTTGGATTCTAGACTTTTCTTGTTTTCTAATATAATCTGTAAGTATCCCTTTAGAAATGGTTCAGTTGCACGAGACACATTTTCATATATTGTGTTTTAATTTGAACTTAATACAGATATTTTCTAATTTAAATTTTTATATCCCTTTACTAATACATATTATTTATACATGTATTTTTATTTTTCTGAGTATGTGGAAAAATTTTTTTATGTTTTATTGATTATGAATATAATTGTGGTGAGAGAATACAGTATGTATAATTTAATGTTATTTAAATTTATTGAGATTTCTATTATGGCCCATCATATTTGTCTTCATTAATAAGTTCCATGCTCCTTGGAAAAGAATAAATATTTATGTTTAGTGTAATTCTACATGTGGCTGTGGGATTTGTTTGTAACATCTTGATAACATGCTTTTTCTTTATCTCATTTTTTGTTTTTTTCTTTTTTCCTGCCATCTTTTGTGTTAAGTATTTCTTAGTGTTCATTTTATCATCTCTATATGTTTATTTTATCCTTCTGGGTTCTCTAATGTGGTGCTATATATTAAAACATTCAATGGATGATGGAAATGTTTTAAAACTACAGTATCCATTTCAGGATTGTAATTTAAGTTAATTAATTTAAATTAACTTTACATTCCTACATGTAGCTAGTGGCTACTGTATGATACAACTCTGGAGCTTATAGTATGCATCTTTTAACTCATTACACTTTCTCACAAAGAATATTATACACTTTACATATCACGTGAGACTATTAAAACAGAAGTGCATTTTTTTCATGTCCCATTGTTAGGGGTTCTCTAGAGAATCAAAATCAATAGGAGATACACACACACACACATATATATATGCATGTGTGTATTCATATATACAAATTTATTTTATTTGCATACATGTGATATAAAATACTATATATATTTATTGTATATTTTTAATGTTAAATAATGTTAAAATGCTTTTGTACAATAAACAGTTATACTTCTGAATTTTAAGTTGTTTTAGATATATTCCACAGTAAAAACATTGTAAAACATGCACACCTTTTCTTGATTCATTAAGTATTAATCTCAACAGTATGTATGATTTTAAGATAAATACATATATACATATATAATAGATATACCTATGTAATGCATATGTATGTACACGTTAGGTTACTCTGATATTTTGAGTTCAATATTTATCCATTCTAAGTGCTGGAAAAATTTTATCCCACTATAAATCTGGTAAAATTCTTTCTCATATCTCTCTCTATATAGAGAGATTTATTTATTATGAGGAATTGGCTCATGCTATTATGGAAACTAAGAAGTCTCACAATCTGCCATCTGCAAGCTGGTGACCCAGCAAAACCAATGGTGTATTTCAGTCTCAATCTGAAGGCAGGAAAAGATGAGAGGAAATGGAATGTTCTGGCTCAAGCAGAGAGGCAGGGAAAGAAGGTGAATTCCTCCTTCCTCTTCCTTTTGTTCTCTTCAGATCTTCAGTGGATTAGGTGATGCCTACCCACAGTGGGGAGAGCAATCTACTTTACCTAGCCCAGTTCTTCACATGCTAATCTCATCCAGAAACCCTCACAGATATATCCAGAAATAACATTTAATCTGGGCACCCTGTGGCCAGTCAAATTGACACATAGAATTAACTATCACAATCTTGATTGTGATTTTAATTCATTTTATTTCCACCTATCTTAAAAAGCCCACAATACATTGGTGTCCCTTTTTCTTTAAATATTAAATGATCTGTTATAGAAATTAATAGAAGAGAAAATATCTTTTTACATTCATCCATAAATACTGTTTCTGTTACTGAAGAATATTTTTTATTAATTTGGAATTCTTGCTTTGGATTTTGTTTTCTTTTGGCATAGTAATTCTAGTGATGTGGATTTGGAATAGGTTACAATTATAGATGATGCAGGTAGACGGACTTTTTCGTAGAGACTTGAGTTTAGTAAAAAGTTTGACAGGTGGTTGTTTACAGGAAGGAAGTTGCAGGCAGAGGGAACATTTAGAATGGATATCTAGGGGAAGATTAGGCTAGGCAGAGGAAAAATCTGGAGCAAAGGCCTTCAGGCAGGACCATGCCTGACCTATTCATGAAATAAAAGGGATGGTGATTCACCTGGTATCGGATGAGTAAAGCAGTGTTAGGAAAGGAAGTCAGGACACCACAGGTCATTCAGAACCCTGTCAGCTTTTTTTTAAAAAAATTAACTTTTATTCTGAGTGAAATGAAGAATGGTTTCAGACTTTAAAACAGCAGATTTAAACAGAGAACACAGATATAGATGCATGCAAATGACTTAAGTTTCAAAAATAAATTTTTGTGAAGGTTTGAGAATAGAAGCAAGGAGACCATTAGGACAAGAGATGATAGTGACTCAGACAAAGGTGATAGCAATGGACACAGTGAAGAGTAGTTAGATTTTGGATATACACTTAAGGATTTCCTGGTAGGTTGTATATGAGGTGTGTGAGAAGCAGAGAAGCAAGTAGAACAATGGAATATCTATCAATTGAATTGGGAAAGATTAGAAAATGAGGAGTTTGGGGAAACCAGATGTTCAGTTTAGACATATTAAGTTTGAGATGTCTATTAACATATGAAGTAAACAGTTGATATAAGTATTTGGAATTTGGGAAGGAAGTGTGGTCTGTTGGTATAAATTTAGATGTTGGTACTGTATAAATTGTATTTAAGCTCTGACTTCTACCTTGGATGTTAGCATAGACAGAAAAGACTAATACCTGGGAACTCTCTCGCATTAAAAAGAAAAATTGGTAGCAGCAAGGGAGTTTGTGGAGAGACCAGTAAGTAAGGAGTTCAGCCAGAAGCTGCAGCTTGGTCAAAAATAAGGACTGAAAAAAAAAAAAATAAGGACTGAAGACTGACTATTAGATTTGGCATCTAGGGAATATATTGTTAAAATGGTAGAATTGGGTCACCTGAATGGCTTAGATGGTTAAGCGACCCAGCTTGCGACCCCTGGGTCCTGGGATGGAGGCTGCTGGCTCTGCAGGGAGTTGGCTTTTCCTTCTCCCGCTGCCCTTCCCCCAGCTCCTGTGCTCACTCTCTTTCCTTCTCCTCTCAAATGAATAAAATCTTAATCAAAAAAAAAAAAAAGAGAGAGAGAGAGAGAGGAATAGATTTAAGAGGAAATGAGAGGAACATTGTTTGCTGTCTACCATAAGGGATGCTAACTCTGTAGGACTTTTGCTCTAAAGGGGAGGAGAATTGGATCTGAAAATGCTGAGGAATATGCTGTTAAAGTCTTTTTTTTTTTTTAATATCAGTATTTTGAATGCTTGCAGTAACGTTCCTACTGGGAACAAAAACATGATGGTGGAGGAAAGACGAGTAATTTTTAGAGATATGTCTTCAAATAGTGAGGAAGGAATGTAATCTAATGCACAAGTGGTATACTTTGGGAGAGGTTTAAAAGCCCACGCCTTAACCTCTGTCTTTACTTTGAATTCAGTATGTTGGTTGGGGTGTACCTCAGGACAAAGTCCTTTGAATGTTACAGTCTCTCCCTTTTGGACCCCATTCCCACAAGGTATTCTTTTTTCTTGGGGAATTTCTTGGTACTACTAATTTATAATAGCCACCTTTTAATCTTTTATCACTTATTGTCTATATCAGCTACCAGTAAGTGTGTAATGAAAGGATTAAGTAGGAGACTACTTAATGCCCAGCCCATCTGACTGGACCCACCTATCCCTCTTTGCATGCCACCTAGTAAGGCTTTGGCATGAACTTAAATTATGTTTACACTGTAATTCCAGTAGCTTTTTTTTTTTTTTCTTCCTGGCTTGCAGTAGAAATAGGATACCAATCATCTATTCAGGACAATAAAGGGAATAGGAAGAGGATACCCTAAGAAAATTCTCCCCATGCCTATTCTTGACTTCCTAACCAGACATTTTTAGAATAACTGCAACGAGGGGCACCTGCATAGCTCAGTTGGTTAAGCATCTGCCTTTGGCTCAGGTCTGGATTCTGGGGTCCTGGGATGGAGTTCCATGTCCAGCTCTCTGCTCAGCAGGGGAGTCTGCTTTTCTCTCTGCCCTTCCCCCTGCTCATGCTTTCTCTCTCACTCACTCACTCTCAAATACATAAATAGAATCTTTTAAAAAACAGAATAACTGCAACTAAATTGCCAGAAATTTACCTATTTTTATTCTAGTTGCTTATATTCTTCAACCTTCCTGTAATTTTTGAGGCACCTTCATGCTGAGTTATAGACAATTCAGCAGTAGCCTGTGTGTTTTCTTTTATCATACAGACATAAATTTTAAACACTGGGGAAGTATCTTTTTTAAAGATTTTATTTATTCATTCATGAGAGACAGAGAGAGGAAAGAGAGAGGCAGAGACACAGGTGGAGGGAAAAGCAGGCTCCATGCAGGGAGCCTGACGTGGGACTTGATCCCAGGTCTTCAGGATCACGCCCTGGGCCAAACGCAGGCGCTAAACCACTGAGCCACCCAGGGATCCCTGGGGAAGTATCTTTAAATCCTTAGTTGCCATTCCAATATTCAGAATATTTTATATTTTCCTATTAAGTATAAAAGAAATTGATTAAGCAACATTTTATTTCATTTTTATTCAAATTTGTAATCATAAAGGTTTCTGGTGTGCAATAATTTTATTCCATTTGCTTTCATCAAGCTTTCACTAGCGATGTTCACATTCAAATAAACAGTAATAAACCTTTGGGAAGGACCCAGTCACACACACAACTTTTTGGATAAAGTGAAAATTTTATGTGAAAATGCTAGGTCTTTAGTATTTCTAATTCGATTCCACTTCTTGTAAAAATTCTGTATTAAGTTGTTAGAGCTTCTAGATGATATGACTTTCAAATTATTTTCTTGGAACTTGAACTAGGCTGGATGATGAATTGAAAATTGTCTAGTATGACTATTCAAACAGGCTTGGGGTGTTTTTCATTTGGGTTTACTTTGAAAGCAAACCAAAGAGCTGTGAAAGAATATGCCAGAATTAAGGGGAAGGTGATAGGAGCAGCTCCACAGTGCTTCCCTAGATCTGCACAAGGCATTCAACAGAGCAGCCACAACAGCAATCACATTTTCTGCATTTCCTTTCTTACACTAATGCTAGCCATTGCTGGAGGTGTTCCTTCACCATGGTAACTGTTACCTTGGAGACTGCCAATATCATCACTGATGGAACCTCCATCTGCCAGCACCATCCCTCCAGTTTGAGCCTTCACAGGAGCTCACTTTGTGAGGGAGGAGATTTTGAGTGGTGATCATCATAAACTCTTTTAGGGAGCATTAAGTAGAATAGAATTAGGTGATCTTAGTATCTATAATCTAGATTCAAATGTTCAAGTTATTTTCCTTTTTTTTTTTTTTACTAGAAGAGTTTTGGCTTTTATTTTGCAAATACATATATTTAAGCTTCATGGAAGACCTAGTAAATATTGGTTTCCTATTGTTGGGCAGAGGATTTTTTTTTAAATTTTGAAACAACCCATATATTATTATAGAGTATGTTAGAGGTATGAACAACTGGGTAAGGCTATTGGTTGCACTTAATACCTTTCTAGAGCAACACTTCTTAAACTGTCTGTGGTGAAGCACTGGTTATCTCCATTCAGTACAGACCAAAACTTTTGTAAAATGCAGTAATATAATTACTAGAAAAATGAAAAAAGGCATGGAGAATATAAACACCATTTTAATTGTTAAATTTAATGGATATGCATTTGCTTTGACATATTGCTCTAAAATTTCTAAGCACTTTTAATTAATGTATTATCTCTGTCTAGACTGTTACTCCATAGTTCGGGGGAGAAAACTCGTGTCCTGGATTTAACTTTGGTTAGTCTTGTTCTAAAGTGTGAGTTTACTCATCCATCAAATGGATAAAATATGACTGTCCCTCTCTCTTCAGAGGGCTCACAGAGATAATAGCAAGCTAGAGAGAGATGTGAGGACTTTAAGGTAAAAATAGGTGTTCCTCTTTGCATTTCTTCAGTTATTGGCACAATGACATACATATAGAATGAGACCAACAGTGTTTTTGAAATTTAAATAAAAAATGTTCAAGGGTATACTGATGCATTTTGTTTGTGTAAAGAATTTTCAGTGATTTTTTTTCCGCACTGTCAGATGTCACACTGGAATTCTGCCATCAGCATGTAACATTCAGCTAGCTAGCGGTGACAATCCAAGATACTAACCACAAAGCAGACCTGACTAGCATAAAAATACTGACCTCACAATCTACTTGCTAAGAATGAGTAGAATTATCCCTAAATTGCTTTGTTATGTCATCCATAGTTTAGTGCGTGGAAGACAGAGAAGTAAGACTTTTACAAAATGATTTTTCTAAAGGAAGGAAACTATAATTCCTTTTTACATAAGAAAAAAATAGAGCTTTACTTAGTGAAAAACTAATACAGGGAAATGATGAATTCATCTATCATTCTGAATGAAAGTTTGCTTTAAAAGCTTTACAAATCAAAGAGAACTATAGAAAGCTGAACTGTAGGTGGGGGTTTAATTTTTGATGTTCAAGGATGCTAAAATAGAAATATAATTTAAAAACTGAATTTAAGCATTTTTATTTGAAAAAATGACCTAGAGATTCAGATTCAATTCTTAGTCTAAAACTTATATAGTTTTGTTAAATCAGAATTACCAATCATGATATAAATCTCTTGATATGAAACTTAATGTATTTTTCTAAATTAAATAAAAATAAAATTTAAAAATTTATCACTGAAAGTACCTATGCAAAAATAATTTTAAAAATTCAAAATCATTTTTTTTTTAAATTTTTATTTATTTATTATAGTCACACAGAGAGAGAGAGAGAGGCAGAGACATAGGCAGAGGGAGAGAAGCAGGCTCCATGCACCGGGAGCCTGATGTGGGATTCGATCCCGGGTCTCCAGGATCGCGCCCTGGGCCAAAGGCAGGCGCCAAACCGCTGCGCCACCCAGGGGTCCCTCAAAATCATTTTTAAATTGATTGAACACCTGATATTTCTCATCAGGAACAAATGTGGCAAAAAATCATTATGTGCATATTAATGACACAAAGGTATTCAGGTTGAAAGTTTTACTGATTTCATTAGCATGGAATAGAGGGTAGTCATTTAAAGTAAATATTTAATAATATAAGAAATGTGATGTATATAAAGGAATATAGAGGAAGAAAGTTTGAATAATAAGATTAAGAGCAAATTTAGAAAAAATACGATGGGGATAAATGAGAATATCATACACATAAAAAAACAAAATGTATTTAAATTTCTGCTTCTGGTCTACTTTTAGCAATCATTAATTCAAAGAAATGTATTAAAATGGGGTTTGATATAACACTAAAATTAATCAACCAAAGCAAAAATAGACAAACAGGACTACATCAAACCAAAATGTTTTTGCACAAGGAAACATGAGGAAAATAAAAAAAGTAACCCATGGAAAGGAGAAAATATTTGCAAATCACATACCAGATAAAAATTTATGTAAAAATATATAAGGAACTCTTACAAACTAATAGCAAAAGCAAACAAAATAAAAACACCTTTGTTCATGTTTTAATCACATGAATGCATTTCTTCAAAGAAAACATACAATTGGTAACCGTTTGAAGAGGTGGTTGACATCAATAATCATCGGGGAAATACATGCAAATCTAAAACATAATGAGATATCACCTCACACCTATTAGGATATTATTATTGAAAACAACAAAAGATAACAAGTTTTGGCAAAGATCTGGAGAAATTGAAACTCTTATGCACTGTGAGCACTGTGAGAATGTAAATCAATGAAGCCACTATGGAAAATGGTCTGGAAGTTTCTCAAAAAAATTAAACCAGAACTATCATGTGATGCAGCAATTCCACTTTTGGATATGTATCCAATGGAATTGAAATCAGAATCTCTAAGAAATATCTGTACTCCCATGTTCATTGCAGCATTATGCCATAAACATATCACCTCCAAAAGTTTCCTTCTGTCCTCTTGATTATTAGTACTGTCTCATTTCATAAGAACACTTAACATAAGATCTATACATTTAGCAAAATTTTAAGTATATAATTCAATATAATTAACTATAAGCAGTATGCTATGCAGTAAATATCTAGACCTTTTCATTTGCATAAAGTAAAACTTTGTACCATTTGACTAATACCACTCTTTTCCCCTCCCTTTAGCACCTGACAACCATTTTGCTCTCTGCTTCTAGGACTTTGGATAGACCTTATGTTAAGTGTCTTTATAAAATAAGACAGTAATAATAATTAAGAGGGCAGAAGGAAGGTTTTGGAAGTGATAGATATGTTTATGGCTTAGATTGTGGTGATGGTTTCATGTATATATAATTATCTCCAATCTCATTAAGTTGTATACACTAAACATGTACAACTTTGTGTATGACAAGCATACCTCAGTAAAGTAGTTTAAAAAGAGGGGGAGGATTTGACACTAGTGTTTCTGTTTCTCCTGGTATTTAATTATATTTCATAATAAGATATGGCTAGTAAGAATAATTTTTTAAAAAATATTTTATTTATTTATTCATGATAGACACAGAGAGAGAGAGAGAGAGAGGCAGAGATACAGGCAGAGGGAAAAGCAGGCTCCATGCAGGAAGCCCGATGTGGGACACAATCCCAGGACTCCAGGATCATGCCCTGGGCTGAAGACAGGTGCTAAACTGCTGAGCCACCCAGGAATCCCCAAGAATAATTTTTATACAAATAAAATGATGTTCATGGAAAGCCCACTTCTGGTAGCAAAGATAGAATATTGCCAATCTACCCTTTCACACTATTAAAAATTACATGTAACTTCTAGTTGGCCCATGAATAATTCCTGTGAAAAAACCTTTTACATAATGGAGAGTGTAGTGTTAGTCTTTGAACTATTCAGTATTTATAGCTGAAAATGTTTTCTCTAAGCTAAAGTGATAGAGATACAGATCTTTTGTAGAAGTATGCTAACTTTCTGACCGCCTAAGATTTTTAGTCTGTGTCTTAATATAATCTCTTCACTAACATTGTTTAACACTGTATAAGTTATTTAATGAATGTAAAATTTTGAAGACAAAATTTTCATAAATATCAGATATTTTAACAGGTGCAAAGTTTGCAAGCACTTCTCTTCAAATGGAGGCAATGAAATTTTGAAGGCATTAAAAATGTGTCATAAAGTTGAAGTATTAGTGTCAACATTATATGGGATTTTTAAGACATTTTAATATTTGACATACTAAAAAGAAGAATCAAGGCTTAATGGAATAAGATCCTTTAGAGCCCTTTCCTTATCTGCATTAAAGAATCTGGGTTTGAGATCTCAATATAATACCTAGGAGATTCCTTAATTCAGAATTTTATGAAACCAACAAAAATATTTTTTAAAAAAACTGAACCATTATTATGGAATTTTTATTATGCTCTCTTTACTATAGAACTTACTTAAAGTATATAATGTAAACTTTAAAAGACATGGAGTTAGTGTCTGGCACTATTTTATGCCTACTATCTTTTCAAGAAGTACTGAAAATATGTCTAATTTAAAATTCGTTTTATTTTCTGACCACAATTTTTCTTTTCCCTGTTTTGCTTAGCAGCTGTTTTTTTCATGTCTTGCACATCTGTTTGGCAAAAAGATATTTTTATCAATATCAAGGTCCATAGTCTCCATTTCTGTTCATCCATGTGTTCACAGCTTAACTATATTTTTTACCATTTGTACTAATAAAGCAAGTTTAATTTTGGTAATGATCCTGACAAATGGCAAACATTACTTGTTTATTGGTAGAGGGTGATTTTCCCTTTGTTCATATGACTGTGTTCCTGGATTTACTCTCAATTTGGCAGTTATATCATACACATAGTGTCAATGTCAGAATGTCAAGTGGATATACACTTCCTCTTCTTTCAATAGGCAAGCTAGCTTCCTGATTGGTGAGAAGAGCCTCATTTAACTGAAATACAAAGGTTGAGAAGCATTCCATGTAGCATCATCAAGCATTTCTAGTTACCATTAGATATTGCTTTGGACTATAATAGCTCATGATTATTAATTTTTTTGTTATTTTATACTCAGATTTATGTTTGATATAATACAGTGAAAATAATGATGTAGAAAAATTTATTTATTTTTAAAGATTTTATTAATTTATTCATGAGAGATACAGAGAGAGAGAGTCAGAGACATGGAGAAGCAGGCTCCTGGTGAGGGGGAGACTGGTGTGTGACTTGATCCTGAAACCCTAGGATCAAGACCATAGCCAAAGGAAGACACTCAACCATTGAGCCACTCAGGCATCCCTGATATAGAAAAATTTAAATGCAGTTTTATATATTGGAAAAATGTACTATAGAACACTAATATTAAGTATTTCAGTGTATAGCAGTCACTTTTTTATACTTAAACTTACAAATTTAGATAAACCTTAAGAGGTATTTCAGATATGAAATATGGCTTTCAGTGAAGGAACAGTTGCTTAATATACAGTAACCGCAGAGTCAAAAAAATTGGCAAAGAATTTCATTTTGTTAGTCATTGGAATTAAATCATTCTACATTTCTACAGGTGATCCCTTTGCTAGCTATTTATGTGTTTATGTGCTTGTTTTCTTTTTTTTTTTTTAAAGAACTTTCCATTTCTTTTTTTTTTTAATTTTTATTTATTTATGATAGTCACACACACAGAGAGAGAGAGAGAGAGAGAGAGAGAGAGGCAGAGACACAGGCAGAGGGAGAAGCAGGCTCCATGCACCAGGAGCTCGACGTGGGATTCGATCCCGGGTCTCCAGGATCGTGCCCTGGGTCAAAGGCAGGTGCTAAACCGCTGCGCCACCCAGGGATCCCTGTGCTTGTTTTCTGATAATAATCTATTTTCATATTCTCTTCCAAGACCTTTACGCTACAATATGATTATACTTTTCATATGGAATGTAGTTCACACGTTTATGTCAACATGCTTTTCTGTAATATTTTTCAGAATGACCAAAACCTCTTTTGTCGCCACTGTATCCCTACACTGGTATTTTTAAATGTCAGCAATTCTGGTAGAACACATTTACTTAGAAACAGGAATCCTAAGTTGAACATCTTCAACGCTGAATCAAAATGGCAGTATCATGGTGGTCTATTAGCATCTTGTCCCTGGAATGTCACAAAAATCTCAATACCAATCATCTTGGTTTAGCTATATGGTTTTTAATTTAGAAAACAAAAACTAGCAAAGTCAATGTGACAGAGAACTTTTACAAAGTACTTTTATTTCTTTCAAAAATTTTGAGCTAGTATTCCTTATTTAAGCACTAGGAATCTAAATTTGAGCTCTTGGGCATTTTCGAAAACGTGGACATTCTATGAATGCACAAGTATATCTTTTTTTTCATAAGTTAAAAAGGCAAATATGGCTTCACTGGAGAAATGAGTAATTAAAATGACACATGAAAGATAAATACTTATTATTTTAGTGAAGAAAGGTAGAGAGGAATATTTTATAAAGAGGTAGTAGCTCTTTCAAAGATTAGAAGGTGAAAAAAGATATAACAGGTTTAAAAAATACATTCAGTAAAGCTATGTTGTAAAAAAATAGGAAAAGGTACTTTGTAGCAAAATGAGCCTGAAAATTTAAGTAGACGCCAGAAAAACGGAGATTTTTGTGAGCAAGGATATGCAGATTTGTTTTGGCTGACCTAGACCTATCATATGCTCTGAATGAACTCTGTCACATATTAAAATGGAATCTTGGAAGAGCCAGGAGAAGTCAAATATTTGAAAAACTAATGACAAATTTCTCAAATGAGAGAAAATCATTAATTATATATCCCAGAAGCTCAAGTAACCCAAGTAGGGTAATCACACACAAAATATATGTGTTATTTATATATATTAATGATATATACTATATCACATCTAAAATTATATACATAATATATATAGTATATAGTACATGGACTATGGATTATATATTTAAATATATACATATAAATATTTATAAATATATATTTTATTTGTATTTATATTATTTATATATGTGTATATATAAAATTGATGACAGCAAAGTATAAAGAGCACATCATGGAAGAAGCAAAAGAGAAAAAATGACAGATCCTTTATTGGGAAACAACAATAAATGTCTGAATTCTGACCAAAAAAAATCCAAAACGTATAACGACTACTGAATGCCAAATTGAAAGTGCTGGGAAAGTAAAAAGCAAAAGAAACAAATGAATAAAGCTACTATCCAAGAATTCTTTATCCAGTGAAACTATCCTTCAAAAATAAAATTAAATGAACATACTTACAGATAAATAAAACTGAAATAATCCAGTTTTATGAGCCTTGTGTTCTATGGAATTCTCAAGGAATATGTCCGTCTGATTTAAAATGACAGTAGATGATAACAGGCATCTATGGGAAAGGAAGAACAACATCAATTATAATTTATCAAAGCACACACACATACACACATGCACAGAACACATCTTCTTTATCCATTCATCAAGCGATGGGCACCTGGGCTGTTTCCATAATTTAGCTATATGCTGCTATAAACATAGGGGTGCATGTATCACTTTAGTGTTTTTATATCCTTTGGGTACTCAGTAGTGCGATTGTTAGATTACAGGGTAGTTCTATTTTTAACTTTTTTGAGGAAATTCCATGCTATTTTCCACAGCAGCTGTAGCAGTTTGCATTTCTACTAATAGTGTTCTGTGAAAAATTCTGTTGGCATTTTGATAGGGATTGTGTTAAAAGTATAGATTGCCTTGCATAGTATCGACATTTTAATACTATTTGTTCTTCCACTCCATGAGTATTGAATATCTTTCCATTTCTTTGTGTCACCTTCAAGTCCTCTCAACAGCATTTTATAGTTTTCAAAGTACAGGTTAGGTTTATTCCTAGATATCTTATTATTTTTGGTGCAACTGTAAATGGGTTGTTTTCTTAATTTCTCTTTCTGCTGCTTGATTATTATTTTTATTATAACGACAGATTTCTGTACATTAATTTTGTATACTGTGACCTTACTGAACTTTTTTTATTGGTTCTAGCAGGTTTTTGGTGGAATCTTTTGGGTTTTCTATGTAGAGTATCATATTATCTGCAAATGTGAAAGTTTAATTTTTCCTTACCAATTTGGATGCCTTTTATTTCTTTTTGTTGTCTATTGCCATGAGCAGGACTTCCAGTACTGTGTTGAATAAAAGTGATGAGAGTGGACATCCTTGCCTTGTTCCTGACCTTGGAGGAAATGCTCTCAGTATTTTCCCACTAAGGATGATATTACCCGTGGGTTTTTCATATTTGGTCATTATTGTGTTGAGGTATGTTCCCTCTAAATCTACTTTGTTGAGCATTTTTATTATGAATGAATATTATACTTTGTCAAATACTTTTTCTGCCTCTATTAAAATGATCGTGTGATTCTTTTTTTTTTTTAAGATTTTATTTATTTATTCATGAGAAACACAGAGACAGAGAGGCAGAGACACAAGCAGAGGGAGAAGCAGGCTCCATGCAGGGAGCCTGATATGGGGCTCGATCCTGGGTCTCCAGGATCATGCCCTGGGCCCAAGGCAGGCGCTAAATCACTGAGCCACCCAGAGATCCCCTGATCATGTGATTCTTATCCTTTCTCTTACTTATATGATGTTTTATGTTGACTGATTTGTGAATATTGAACCACCCTTGCAATTCAGAAATAAGTTTCACTTGATCATGATGAATGATATTTTTTTATGTATTGTTGGATTCAGTTTGCTAGTATTTTGTTTGGAATTTGAGAATTTTTACATCTGTGTTCATCAGAGATACTGTCTTATAGTTCTCTTTTTTACTTTTCATCATTTTACTGATGTCTTTATCTGATATTGGTATCAGGGTGGTGCTGGCCTCATTGAATGAATTTGGAAGTTTACTTTATTCTTCTATTTTTTTGGAATAGCTATTAATTCCTCTTTGAATGATAGAATTTGCCTGTGAACCTATCTGTTCCTGGACCTTTGTTGGGATTTTTTGTTTACCGATTCAGTTTTTTTTTTTTTCTAAGTATGCTCAAAATTTCTATTTCTTCCTGCTTCAGTTTTGGCAGTTTACATGTTTCTAGGAATTTATACATTTCTTCTAGGTTGTCCAATTCATTAGCATATAGTTTTACATAATATTCTCTTATAATAGCTTGTGTTTCTGTGGTGTTGGTTGTTATTTCTCCTCTCTTTGTGATTTTGTTTGAGTCTTTCTGTTTGTTTGTTTGTTTTTTCTTGATAAGTCTGGCTAGGGGTTTATCAATTTTATTGATTACTTATTGATTTTATTTATGATTTTATTTATTTTTTTAAAAGACCCAGGTCCTAGTTTCTTCGATGTGTTCTATTGATTTTTTTTAGTTCCTTGATGTACGTTGTTAACTGTTTTATGTAATTGCGTGCTCCTATATTGGGTGCATAAGCATTTACAATTGTTATATATTCTTAGATTATTTCTTTTTCTATTATATAGTGTCCTTCCTTGTCTCTTGTTACAGTCTTTGTTCTAAATTCTATTTTATCCAAGTAAGTATTGCTATTCTAGCTTTCTTTTGACATCTATTTGCATGGTAGATATTTCTCCATCTCCTCACTTTCAATCTGCTGGTGTCTTTAGGTCTAAAGTGAGTCTTTTGTTGGCAGCATATAGATGAGTTTTATTATTATTATTTTTTTACCCATTCTAACATCCTATGTCTTTTGATTGGAGCATTGGTCCATTTATGTTCAAAGTAATTATTGATATAAGTGTATTTCATGCCATTTTATTACTTGTTTTCTTATTGTTTCTGGAGATTTTCTCTGATCTTTTCCAGTCTTTCTCTTTCATGGCTTGCTGATTTTCTTTAGTCATGTATTTGGATTTCTTTCTCTTCATTCTTTGCATATTTACTAGTGGCTTTTGATATAAGGTTACCATTAGATTTGTGTATAACTTCTTCTGCATATAGCAGTTTATATTTGTTCATCGTTAAATTTAAACTCATTCTTCACCCCTTCCTCCCCACATTTTAGGTATATGTTGTCATGATTACATCCTATTGTTTTGTACATTCTTTGACTGATTTTTTTACAGAAATATTCATTTTGTGTTTCCTACCTTAATATTGTCATGTTTGGTCCTCCTTTCAACTCACATATCCCCTTTAATATTTCTTACAGAGCTGGTTTAATGGTCATGAAATCCTTTAGTTTTTGTTTGGAAAACTCTGTATCTCTCCTTCTACTCTGAATGATACCTTCATGGCTAGAGTATTCTGGGCTGCAAATTCATTTTCATATTTAGTGCTTTGAATATATCATGCCATTTCTTTCTGGCCTAGAAAGTTTCTGCTTAAAAAAATCTGCTAGCCTTATCAGGTTTCCCTTATACGTTACTGTGTTCTTCTGTCTTGCTGCTTTTAAAATTTTTTTCTTTATCACTATATTTTGCCAATTACAATATGTCTTTGTGTGGATCTGCTTTTGTGGATTTTGCTGGGGGTTCACTGTGTATCCTGGGTCTGCATATCTGTTTCCTTTACCAGACTAGGGAAGTTTTCAGCTATTATTTCTTCAAATAAAATTTCTGGCCACTTTTCTTTCTATTCTTTTTCTGGGACTCATATAATACAAATGATTGGATGGAGTCACTGAGTTCCTGAAATCTATTCCCATTTTGCATAATTCTTTTTTCTCTCTTTTGTTCAGCTTGATTTCTTTCCATTATTCTGTCTTCTAGGTCATTAATTCATTCCTCTACTTCTTTCAGCCTACTGCCCATTCTGTAAAGTGTGTTTCTCATTTCATTTATTGAGCCCTTTATCTCTGCTACGTTATTCCTTATCTTTGTATTAAATGTCTCACTTATATCTTCTATAATTTTCTTAAGTCCAGTAAGTATCCTTATGATTATTTGCTTTAAATTCTCCATTAGCCATGTTACTTGTATCTGTTTCACTTAGATCTCTAGCCATGCCTTGTCCTATTCTTTCATTTGGGATAAATTTCTCTGTCTTCTCATTTTGTCTAAGTCTCTGTGCCTGTTTCTCTGTGTTAGGACAGTCAGCTCCATTTCCTTTTCTTGAGGGTATAGTCTTATGAAGAAGAAATCCTATTGCACCCTTCAGTGTACTGTCCCCTGTTCTTCAGGGCCTAATTCTTCTGGTAGTTTCTTCCTGGCTTCTTTATCCTTTAGGCCAATCATCTGCAATGACTGTTTTTCTTTCTTGTGGGCAGTGTTTGGTCCTTGGCCCAAATGTGGTACATTTTAACTATGTGTGCTGTGGTCTGCTTATGAAGTGACTTATCATTTGCTGCAGGATACTAGGCTTTCAAAACTTCTGAGTAGGGATACATGTTGTGAGCAGGGTTTTGGGCTGGTCTTCTGTACCTCAAGTGCTGGGACTGAGGCAAGCAAGACACCAAAGGGCAGTTCTACTGGAGCACTGGAGGAAGTGGGACCAGTCTTGATGAGCAAGTGAGGTAGCCAGTATGGACACTACATTGCTTCCTGCAGGTGGCTCTGTGCTTCCACTGATGGGTGGTGGAGGGAAATGGTACCTGCCATTACTTTGTTCCCAGAGTGGTTTCTCCGTGAATGCTGCCTCTCTGTGATGTGCTCCAAAATGAGCAACTAACCTCTCCACTGTGTGCCCAGACACTATTCTGATTGATGTTTCTGAGCTGTATGTTTGCAGGTTGTTTGCCTGCCTTCTCTCCAAGTGCAAAGCAATGTTCTCTGGGCTCTACTCCAGCCAAGCCTGCTGACCTCTAAAACTTCCGACTTAGCCCTTCTGGCTGCCAGAAGCCATGAAATTCATCTCTTCTTACTTTCCAAGCCAGTTGCTGTGGGGATTCATATTCCCCATATACTCCTCCCGCCATGTTACTGTGTCTCTCAACCTTCTCTGTGACTGCAGCCCTCTCCCCACCACAGTGGCCATGATTCATATATCTCCCAAACCACATCACTGCCCTTTCTACCTACTTTAATGTGGTCTTTTCTCTACCTTTAGTTGTGTAGTTTGTTCTGCTACCTTGAGGTCAATTTCTGGGTATTTAGAATTATTTAATGGTTATCTAGTATTTATGGGACAAGGTGAGCCTAGGGAGCTTAATAACAGTGACTTAAAGTCGTTTTTCTATATTCCACATGAGAAAGTTAGAAAAAGAAGAGCATATTAAATCCTAATGTAAGCAGACAGAAAGAAAGAAATTAAAAAGAGCAGAGCAGAAAATGATGAAAAAGAAGAGGATCAAGCAATATATAAAAGCAACAAAAACCAATAAAACCAAAGATTGTATTAAAAACATCAGTATTAGATAAAACTTTGGGTAAATGATCAATTTTAAGAAATACCAATTCCAGAATAAAAGCTAGGATCTCAGTATATGACCTACAGATGATAAGATGATAATAAGCAAGTATGATAAACAATTTTATGCTAATTATCATGCCAATTAAAATGAAATGGACCAATTTTGTGAAAAACAACTGCTTCAAGAAATGAAAAAAGGTAAAGAATCTTACATCAGTGAAATAAATTTAAATGTTTAATTAGCTTAGTTAATAATTAAACTCATCCCAAAAAGTAAAATTTTGTTCTAATTGCTCATTGGTGATTTTTGTTTTAAAAATATAAATAATAGTGAAAGGGAATATAAAGGAAGGGAGAAGAAATGTGTGGGAAATATCAGGAAGGGAGACAGAACATAAAGACTCCTAACTCGGGGAAACGAACTAGGGGTGGTGGAAGGGGGGAGGAGGGCGGGTGTTGGAGGGGAATGGGTGATGGGCACTGAGGTGGACACTTGACAGGATGAGCACTGGGTGTTTTTCTGTATGTTGGTAAATTGAACACCAATAAAAATTAATTAAAAAAAATTAAAAAATAAAAAATCTTTAAGAAATTTTATCAGTCTCCCTTAACTTTTTTCAAATAGTAATGGAGAAAGGAATGCTTTTTAACTTACTTTAATGGGAAAGTTATTATTCTGATACACTTAGCCAAAGATATTAAAAGAATAATTAAGTCCAGTATTCCTTGTAAAGATAGAGAAACTGTAACAAAATGTTAGCCATTTGAATATGTTCATCTATACAAAAGGATAGCTGACCAATGGCAGAAAGGAACATTTTTTTTTTTGTATGGAAAGTATTCTAAAAACTAATTTTGGTGTTGTTGCAACATTGTATAAATTTGTCAAATCCATCAAACTATTTCCTGAGAATATGTGACTTTTTTTCTATATACATTATAATTAAATCAAGCTGCAGTAAAAATCTGCATCAACTACATAGCCAGTAACTTAACCCCCCAAAATTTAAAGGACCTATAATTTCATTAACAATTCTGGTAAATACTTAGGACATCTAAAGTAAAGTCATAGTTCTGCCCAATCTTGTACATGGTATAATTTTTGTAACATAACATAAGCTTTGTCATTTAATGAAATAAATGCTTTAATTAAAATACATGATTTTAGACTAGAGATGAAAAAATATAAGTTATGCTGTTTTTATAAGAGACAAGCTAAAAATATAAAGAAACATTAAAATTATTAGTTATTAAAAATAGATATATTAAAAGAATGGTGGTTAGAGTATAATATTTTTCAGCAAATATTTATTTTCCTCCATACTTCATAAGAATGTTATATTTCTCACTTCAGTGATGTTGAGCTACGGATATTCCTTGCACTGACCAATTAAATGAGCATGGATAGGACTTTTACTCCATTCAAGCAGAGGCTTTAAATATGCTTTTATGGTTTCTTTTGACATTTTACATTCCCTCTCATCACCATGAGAAGTGTACATCCTAGAAAAGAGTAGCTCCTTTAGCAAGATTTCTGACATGAAAATATATGTGAAAGACTTACACCTAGCCTGGATGGAACCTAGAGCAGTGACTTCCTAGAAAAAAACACAAATGACATGAGATGAAAATCTGGTGAGTACTAAATATATCAAATGTATAATCAATATCTTCATACAGATAACCTTCCAGGATTAAATAAATTTATCAAATACACCCAAACATTCAAAGAAATATTAACATAAAACATTAAACAACTCTCCCAGATATATTATATAAAAGGGAAGAACGCTACAAACTCATTTTAATGATGCCTGTAAAAGTTTTATAACCAAACTGGACAAAAAAAAAATTCTAAGATTACAGCATATCTTTCATGAATACAGGTGTAATACAAACTAAACAATATATTACTAATCAAATCCAACAATACATAAAAAGTATAATGTATCATGATCAAGTTGGATTCATCCTTGAATTGCAGGGTTAGTTTAACATTAAAAAAATAAAACAATAGAATTCACCATTTAAAAAAAAAAAGAGACAAGTCATATGAATTTTTGGGGGCCAAAAAATGTCATCTAAAAGGTATCCATGTAAAGTTCATGGAATCTGTGAATTTCAGGTGATATGGCTAAATGTGTGATTAAGTTTAGGATCTTGAGAGGAAGAATTTATCCTGGATTATCTAGGTGGGCTCTGAATCCAATCACATGCATTCTTATAAAACACATGGAAGAGGAGATACATAATAGATACACAGAGGGAAAGATCATGTGAAGAAGGAGGCAGACTGGAGTTATAAAGCCACAAAGTCAAAAAATGTCTGAAGCCCCCAGGACCTGGAATTGGCAGGGGAGGATTCTCCTTCAGAGCCATTGTACAGCCCTGAGGACACTGGTTTTTGAGGACTTCCAGTCTCCAGAATTGAGAGAAAGGAATCTTCTATTGTTTTAAACCACAGAGTTTGTGGGAATTGTTGTGACAGCCTTAGGAAAATAATAGTCTCTGTAGATGCAAAACCAGCATCTGATAAAATTTAACACCAATTTATGACCAAAATAAGTGCTCAGAGCACTCAGAAAAAAGTCAATCTCCTTTTGATGAGTATCTACAAAAATCTTTCAGCAAGCAATGTATTTAATAATAAAATATCGAATGCTTTATTCCAAAGTCAGTATTGATTCAAATTGCTTGTTAAAACAATTTTTATTCACCTTTTTTATCCAATATTAAATTGGTTGTCCTAGCAAGTGAAATAAGATTTAAAAAACTGAGAATTAGAATAGCAGAAATAAATTATAAGCACTTGCCATTAAAATGATTGTGTATATAGCAAGTCCAAAATATTTGTCTGATGTTCTATTAAAATGGTTATGTGGATCTAGCAAGGTCGATATAAAGAAACCAAATATAATGGTATTTAGCAGAAACTAAGTATGGGAGCAAACAATTGAGAAATAAAACTGATAAAATCACTTTGTAAAAGTTTTAATAGTATCCAAAAAAATTTAACAAATACATAAAATCTTTGGCCCGGCATTGCACTTTTATGCACGTGTATAAGAGCAATGCATACATGCATCTACCAAATATACAATAATTCTTGTAGAAGCACTATTTCCAGTAGCTAAGAATTAGTAATAAACCAAATATCCACAACTATAGAAGAAATATATTGTGGTGAATTTATAAAATAGACTATCTGAAAGTTATAAAGAATTATCTATTGCTACCTACAATAATGTGTATTAGACTGAAGAAGGACCCCACGTAGAACCGTGTGTACTATTTGATTCCATTTGTATTATACTCAAAAACAGGCAAAGTTAATTTGCAGTGACAAATGTCAGGAATGTGGATACTTATAGGTTGAAAAGATACTAGGAGGAGGCTTTAGGGAGCATCTGAGTCACTGATAATACACTTTTGATTTGTGTGTTTAAATGGACTTTCAGTTTGTGGAAATCCTGAGTCTTTAAGGAATCACAGCGTAAGAGATTATTATCAAAAAGGAGCTATAGTAACTCCCAACAGTCTATTTCACTGCCTAAATAACAAAATTTTAGGCAGTGAAATAGACTACGGGGAAAGTTTTATTTCTGTTCATTGCTGTTCCACCTTGGGCTGAGGACTGAGAAATTGGTGGTTGTTACAGGACAATTGTAACAATTGTTATAGAACAATTCTATAACATAAAGCACAGAGACAGTCTCTTTTCCCAGATAGAGTTCAGGTGGTTTATAGAATCATGAAGCATAAAGGGCTGGGTGGGTTGTGGAATAACAGTATGGAATTTCTGTGTAGCTTGGTGGGGAAGAGAAGCAGGAGCAGCATGGTTCCTTTAAGCTGAAAAATTACCGGGATAAGACACAATGTCAGGTGTTACATAAATGTACCAAATGTAATCAATTTGTTGGTTTTTCAGAATTTTGGACTTGCTTGCTATTATAAATTCCTTGAACTTCATGAGGAAGCAATGTTTGTCTTGCTAACTATTTTCATTCTAGAATCTGGCTTGGAGTCATATCAAATAAAGAGCTGACACCACTAATGTCTGCTCCATATTTCGTTGGTTCACTTGAGTTTATCTGAAGTTATTGACAATCTGATGGCTGCTTATGACAAGGGCCTATGCATGTCTTTCTTCTGCGCCTTAGGATTTTCTCTAGCAGAGAGGGGCCTTGCTGGGGACTACATACAGGCACAGTCAAGTGGGAGAGAAAAGATCATATGGCAGAGGCCATCCTCATCAAAGGGTGATGGAATCAGAACAGAAATGATTTAGCCTTCTACATGGCTGAGTAGGCCGATTCTGAGGTATATTCACACCGTATCTCAGAGGGTTCATCATGAAATTGAGCCCCAATTGTCCTTATTAGAAACATGATCTTTGACGTCCATTTTATGGTTTATTTCACTTTCCCTGATTCTTCATTTATATTTTGTGAGCTCTCATGTGCAGTTAAAATACTTGGACTTACATTCTTGTGTGAGGATCTCCTGTGAGGTGGGATCCAACTAAGACAGTAGATGTGATGATGCTTAAAGTAAGGAAACTGTTCTTATTTCTGTCATCCCACTTGTGATGCCAGTACTCCTTCCCACGCCAGAGGCCAGCATTGGAACCTCATTTATAAATGGGAGAGGGGGAGATAAGGAATGTGTAAAATAATATGAAGGAGAGCTTAACCAAGGCCAGCTTCTATTCAGAACCAAAGAAGATATCGACAGTGAATCAGACGGGAACATAAGGGAAGGAGTGACAAAGAGAGTTGCTCTAAAGTTTGTTTATAGCAGATCATAAAGTGTTTACTGAAATAATGCTTAGCAATGATCAGTAATTTCCCTTTTCTCTACATTTTGCTCTTTGTCCCTTTTTCCTGGAAGAAGAAGGAAAAAAGAGGGACAAAATATCTGTACATTTTTCCAGTTTTCTCAATCAGGACATTCTCTTACATTTGCACACTGTTAGTTAATTGCATATTGAGGTTATTAGTTTTAACTTGGATAATTTTAATTGTGATATTGCCATGGTAACACTGGCAAAGGTGACATAGTAACTTAATATCATGGTTGTCATCCAAATGTGCACATTTAATCTGGACATAGCTATGATTATGATGACTTCTAATTGCCAATGAAAATAGTTTGAAAAAATAAAAAAAAATAGTCGGTTTTTCCATAAATCTGACAGTGCTGTCTGAAAATTACTTACTTGGAATTCTTGAGAAAGTGATAGTGAGAAGATTAATTTTACTACCTCAGAAATTATGTTTTCTAAGAAGGCAGAAAATGTTAACAACCATGTAAAGTTGCTTTATACTGTTTTGACCAAGAGACTAGTTTTTAATATTTTCTTTCTTACCCTTTAACTGGAGGACTGAAGGAAGCAAAATGCTCAAGATACTTCTTTTGAAAATCATCAACATATTTTACTGAAATCTGACATTTTTACTGGTTTCAAGATGTGCTGCACTTGCAAGCTGTCATTTGTCCCTCACGGCAGAACAACAGACTCTTCTCTGTTTATTTTTTCTTGCATTTGAAGAAAATCAATTTAAAGCTTAAAATAATTTATCCAGTGATTTAAAATTTCAAAATAAAATCTATCAAAGTTTATGCTATTTGTTTTAATTTATTGCTTGACTACCATATCCTTCTTTTCCTTAGACGTAGTAGTGAAAGGTGGTGTTGGAGGTTTATTTTACTCTTGGACCCCTGAGATTGAACCTCCGACCTCTCTTCTACATACTACCTAAAGAGTTTCAAGTCTAGGCATAATCCGTGTTCCTACAGCAGCTAACACTTGAGATATTGTTATTTGGACTAGAGAAAAAATGAATTGTAGAAAATTTGATTTGTTGGTGCTCAGTGGATAGAATGGGAGGGAAGAAGAGAGGAAATTGTCTTGGAGTGTGATTCTGGAGCTCTAGCTCAAATGTATTTTCTTTTCCTGGCTATGTTTGTGGTCACATCTCTGCTTTCTTTCATAAATCCACTCTCATTTCTCAGTGAGAGCATTAAATCCTCTTCAAAATTTGCTTCACACATTCAAATCTTAGAACTTTAACAGTCTACTTTTCAGAATGTTGTGGGAGTATCTCATTAAAAAAAATCCTGGATGTTTTCTTAAATGGGCCCTAGATTCCATTAATTAAATGTCTATTCTTTATTGCTGTTAATGAATTTTCTGTTGTCCCCCCCCCCCATTTTCCTGACATATTTTGCTATTTCATTTTTTTCCCTTTCCTTATTACAGCATCTCTTACATATGTTTCTTACAGGAAATCTAGATGAGGTATTTCCCCTTTCCTTTTGTTGCAGAAAAATTCATAGTATACAAATATTTAAATATATTAACAAATATATAAAGATAAAAATATGGCAAGAGAAAACATGTTTAAAGATCTTTATTTCTACTTGGAACATTCTATGTGTACCCATAGTTGGAGGATGGTAATGTTTCTATGTAATATAGGATTTACGTGGGCAGTGATTATACTCTGAATATCATTTTTTCTCAGGTTTATAAATACATTAAAATATACATAATTTATATCTTCCAGAATAGAAGAACATTTTTTTCTCAACTTCTAAAGGAGCCATTGAAAAATTTCAACTTGAAGTAGCTAACAAGTCATTCCCCTATTGTAGCTGCTCAAATATCTTCCACTTACTTTGACAGTATTTTCAGATCCTAAAAAACACAAGAACCTATTTGATTTTTCATTATCTTATAACAATACAGTTTTACCAAGTGTCTGTATATACATGCATACTCAACATTCATTCATATGTTCTGTGGTATGAAAGAAAAAAGAACAAAAATTGTGTTTTTAGGCTGCCTGGTAGCTGGAATCCTGAATGCCAATTCATTTTACAATTTGGATTTCTTCATATGACATTTGGGTAATGAACATGAGTCGGAAGCCAAATTTCTGTTCCAGATGATTTTTTCTTCTGGCAGTCAAGGTTAAGATGATGTAGGGTTTTGTTTCAAAAGTGTCTCAATGTCTAGTCTCCAGTTTTGTGGTGTTCTAGCTTCTGGATCCCTGAATTTATTATTGTTACTTTGGTGATTATGAGGTTTATAATATTCATTTTTTAAAAGATTTTATTTATTTATTCATGAGAATACACAGAGAGGAGAGAGAGAGAGGCAGAGACACAGGCAGAAGGAGAAGCAGGCTCCATGCAGGGAGCCTGACATGGGACTCGATCCCGGGTCTTCAGGATCACACCCTGGGCTGCAGGCGGCGCTAAACCGCTGAGCCACCAGGGCTGCCCATAATATTCATTTTTATCATTTTTATTCTGAATGCATCCAGGAGGCATTCTGGATCAGGGACAGATTTCTTATTTATCACTTCATGATGAAAATAAGTCAATTGGTTTCCCTTTTTGCCCTGGTGCCTATCCCCAGGTGAAGTGATAAGAGTCAGTGGAGATTTTCCTACACAAATATCCAGACATTCCATAGGTGAAAGGTAAAGAAATGTTTTTTTCCCCCACTTGTGGAGGGAAAGAGGCAGGTGTCCTGTTCTCCTGAAAGGAAATGCAAGGGATGCCTGAGCCCTAACCCCAACCCTTTCATAGGTTACTATAATCCCTCTGCTTTTTTTAATCTAGAGAGTTCTGGGGCTCCATTCCTTTTGAAATATAAACACCTAAAGAGCAAGTACTTTATTCTAGGCCATAACCTAGAGACCTTGTCTGAGCTATAACCATTTGTGCCTCTCAGAGAACTAAAAGGTTCTATTATCTGTTTAGATCTAAGCCATCTTCCAGAGTAACAGTTATAAATCTTTTTTTTTTTTTTAACAGTTATAAATCTAATTCTTAGGGTATGTGAAGAATTTCAGGATGCTAGAGCTATTTATTTATTTATTTATTATTTATTTATTTATTTATTTATTTATTTATTTATTTGTAAAAGTTTCTGTTTAAATTCCAGTTAGTTAACGTACAGGGTACCCTGTACGAGTTCGAGGTGTACAATATAGTGATTCAACACTTGCATACCATACCCAGTCATCAACAACAAACGTCCTCCTTAATCCTTAACACTTATTTTACCCATCCTCCCTCTCCCCCCGCTTTCGTAACCATTAATTTGTTCTCTACAGTTAAGTCTGTTTCTTGGTTCACCTCTCTCTTTCTCTCTTTTTTGCATGTTTGCTAGTTTGTTTTGTTTCTTAAATTCCACAAATGAATAAAGTCATATAGTATTTGTTTTTTCTAACTTGTTTTGCTTAGTATAATACTCTTTGCATGTCATTGCAAATGGCAGGATTTCAATCTTTAATTGTGGCTGTGTAATATTCCATGTATGTATACAAGCTCTTCCTTATTCACTCATCAATCAGTGGACACGGTTTTTCTATAATTTGGCTATTGTATATAGTGCTGCGATAAACATAGGGGTGCATGCATCCCTTTGAATTAGTGTTTTTGCATTCCTTTGGGTGTTGTGTTTGATAAGTTTGTTATATATTTTAGATACTAGCCTTTTATCCTTTATGTCATTTGCAAATATCTTCTCCCATTCCATAAGTTGCCTTTCGGTTTTGCTGAAACAGTGCAGAAGCTTTTTATCTTGATGAAGTCCCAATAGTTCATTTTTGCTTTTGTTTCCTTTGCCTCAGGAGATATATCTAGAAAGAAGTTGCTGTGGCTGATGTTAAAGAGGTTACTGCCTGGGTTCTCCTCTGTTCTCCTCTGACACTAGGGCTTTTTAAAGAAGTACTTAGAAATATCTCTACAGTGGTTGATTTTATTATTTATTTACTATTTTATTTATGTTACTTTATTGTTTTGTAAAAGATTTTATTTATTTGAGAGAGAGAGAGAGAGAACAAGCGGGAGGAGGAACAGGCAGAGGGAGAAGCTGACTCCCCACTGAGCAAGGAGCCCAACATGGGGCTCCATCTCAAGACTCTGGGGTCATGACCTGAGCCAAAGGCAGATGATTAACTGACTGAGGCACCCAGGAGCCTCAATTTATTTTACTTTAATTCCGGTGACTTCATTTCCCTCTCTGATTGTGCCAGTGGTATTAGCTCCCTGGATGTTCACTTCTGCTGTGTTCTGGAATTTGTTCTGGAGACTCCATCTAGAGGCTTGTTATTTTGTAAGCCTGTATTACAAAGATTTTATAACTACCAATTTCCTATATAAAATACTGGCAAAAATTGAGTGGTCTTTTTTTTTTTTTAAAAAACTAAGTTAGATATTTTGAGTGAGGATATTTGGTCTTTTGAGGACTCCATCTCTTTTTTTATTTCTTTCTGTGACTCTTACTCTTGTTGGGTGAGGCTTTTCTTTGGGAGTTGGATGCCAGGGTAAGGCTCAGAAGAGAGAGAGCAACATTCAACTCAGTTACTGCTGATACAGTTAGGGAGAGCTCTAGGTTAAAAAACACCAAAAAAAGGGGATCCCTGGGTGGCTCAGAGGTTTAGCACCTGCCTTTGGCCCAGGGTGTGATCCTGGAGTCCCAGGATCCAGTCCCACATCAGGCTCCCTGCATGGAGCCTGCTTCTCCCTCTGCCTGTGTCTCTGCCTCTCTCTGTGTGTCTCTCATGAATAAATAAATAAAGTCTTTAAAAAATTAAAAAAAAAAAACCCACACCAAAAAAAGACCTGAAGATTTGATTCCAGGCCATCTGTTTTGTCTTAGTGAGTTTGGGAAGGGGCATAAAGATATAGACAAAGCCTTTCATTCATGATAATTCATCATCATCAATTAATGATTTGGTTTTTGCTGAAGCATTCTGATTCAGAAATGCATGGACCAGAGCACTTCACAAAGAGAACAGGAAAATGGGACCGTCTGGTCAAATGCTTCTCATATACTACCAAAGGCAAACTAACTGATATTGGGGTGTTTTGAATGTTTGTTGTTTATAAAATTCCAGTTGGCTTATTTAAATAACTACTTGTGACTTATTTTTCTTTTCTCTCCGTTTCTCTTCTCTCTTATTTATTTTTCCTTTAAGTTAAGTGGAAGTAGATGGCTTATTTTTTTTTTTGTTTTTCAATATATATTTTTTTGGATCATAAGAAGTAAGGAAGAATATTTAGAAAATACAAAATTCTGTGAAAAAAAGTCTATTTTAAAAATCACCCGGAATGTCACAGCCAAGAGAAAAACCACTATAAATATTTAGTATTTATTGTATTTTTTCCTTTTTCCTTTTACACATATACCTGTATACAAGAACACAAAATTATGTAGTAAAATTAACTTTGTCTACTTTTAACTTTCTATTGTGACTATTTTCCTATATCATTTTCTTCAAACATATGTTTTATTATGTCTAAATAATATTCAACTTTTTGTAATGAACATTATCAATTTCATAGTTTTCACAGGGAAGAATATTTCAGCCATTTCTTTTCTTCATGACAACAGTACAGTGAATTTTATAGTACATAAAATTCTGATATCATCTCTGAATGTTCCCTTAGGATAATTTTCTGAAGTTGATTTACCAAGTTAAAATGTACATATTTTAAAATGTTTAATTTATATTGCTGAATTTTCTTCTGAAATGTCATAATATTTCATATAAATGCTTAACAAAAATAGTAGAATATAAAAACATACATTTTATCAAATCTTCCACAATAATGAGTACTATAATTCTTTATAAATGTTGCAATTTACTATGCAAAAAATGCTATTACATAGTTTCATTCTTTCTTATTTTCTTGATTTTTGGGGTAGTTAAATTTTATGCATTTAAATTTTTCTCTCAGATTTGACTGTTTAGATCATATAACTCTTTTTATTGGTGTCTTACTCTTTTGACTTTTTAAATAGATAGTGCTCTTTATATAGTCAGGTTATTTAAGCTGAGATTTTAATACATATGAAAATAGTTTCCCAGGATTCCTTTTAAATTTTACTGCATACAATAATTATTGATACATAGGCTATTTTAATTTTTATGATATACAGTCTATTAGTTTTTTATGGTTTCAAATTTACCTTAAGAATTTTAAAATCTAAAAAAAATAAAAAAATTTAAAATCTATTATATACATTTTATTAACTATTCAGCTAGCATTTTGAGATCCTACTTTATCCATCTGATATTTATTTTATTGTGTAACAACCAGTAAGAGATTCACAATAAGCATCATGTGAATATTTCATCCCTTGATCAAGGTTTTAAAATTTAAACTGAGATTTTCTTGTATTTCCCTGTTTACCCAATATTCTATTGATACTTCATAGTATTAAATTGCTCTTCAAAAATCTGTTTTCAAGAATAACAGTAGGATTGTAGCCTCTTCAAGAAGTATATAAATAGAAATACCATATACAAAGCTGTTAAAATCATCCAAGTTACAGTTTGTGAAAAGGCAACCTATGGAATGGGAGAAAATATTTACAAATCATATACCTGATAAGGGATTAATATCCAAAATACATAAAGAACTAATACAACTCAATATTAAAAACAAAAACAAGCCTAAAAAAGTCAATTGCATTTAAAAATGGGCAGAGGAATTGAATGGACATCTTTACAGGAGAACATACTAAAGGCCAACAGGTACGTGAAAAAGTGCTCAGCATCCCTAATTATCAGAGAAATGCAAATAAAATCCACAATGAGATATCACCTCATGCCTGATAGAATGTCTATTATCAAAAACAAAACAAAACAACACAAAAGAATACAAAAAATAACAAACGGTGAGGATGTAGAGAAAAAGGACTGGTTGTACACTGTTGGTGGGAATGTAAATTGGTGCACCTTCAATAAAGAACAGAATAAAAGTTTCTCAAAAAATTAAAAGCAGAACTACCATATGATCTAGAAATTTGACTTCTGGATATTTATCTCAAGGAAATAAACCCATTGTCTTGAAAAGATATCTGCACCCCCACATTTACTGCAACATTGTTTACAATGTCCAAGACATGGAAGTGTCCATCAATGGATGAGGAAAGAAAATATGGTTTGTATATCATGGAATACTGTTCAGCCATAAAAATGAAGGAAATCCTGCCATCTGTGACAACAAGGATGGACCTTGAGGGCATTATCCCTGGGTGGCTCAGCGGTTTGGCGCCTGCCTTTGACCCAGGGCATGATCCTGGAGTTCCGGGATCGAGTCCCGCGTCAGGCTCCTGGCATGGAGCCTGCTTGCTTCTCCCTCTTCCTGTGTCTCCACTTCTCTCTCTCTCTTTCTCTCTCTCTATGTCTATCACAAATAAATAAATCTTTTAAAAAGTGAACTCATAAATGCAAAAACAGATGCTGGTTTCCTTTTTTTAAAAAGATTTTAAAAATTTATTTATTCATGAGAGACACACAGAGAGAAAGAGGCAGAGACACAGGCAGAGGTTGAAGCGGGATCCATGCAGGGAGCCCGATGTGGGACTTGATCCTGGGACTCCAGGATCACGCCCTGAGCTGAAGGCAGGCACTTTAACTGCTGAGCCACCCAGGTGTCCCAGATGGTGGTTTCCATAGGCAGGAATTGAGGGTGGGAGAAATGAGTGAAGGTGGTAAAAGATAAGTTATAAATTAAGTCCTGGGTGTATAATGTAACAGCATGGTGATTATAATTAACAATATTGTATATTTGAAAATTGCTAAATGTAGATTCTAAAAATTCTTACAGGAAAAAAGAATTTATAACTGTGTGCTGATAGATGTTAACTTATTGTGGTAATCACTTCCCGATATATACATGTATCAAGTCACTATGCTGTGCATTTAAAGAAGTATCCCACAAAGTATACCACTCCCTGCCTCTCAGGACACTCTTTCTTTGTCTTCCCGGATTCAATTCCCTCCTTTGCTATTCCTCCAACAGCGCGTCCTGTAAATGTCAGATTTTCCAGCAGAGCAGTCCTGATTCTTATCTCAATTTATTCTCTCTTACTAAGCAGTCTATCACGCACTCTCACAGTTTCAAATACCATCTATGTGCAAAACTCCCAATGTTACATTTCTAACACAAATCTCTCTACTGAACTATAAAATTATGTGTAGTGGCTTTAAAATATGTTCACAAATTATTTAGTAGTCCTCCACTCAAGAGGTACAGCTCTCCCCTTTAATGGGGTCTGGATTTGGGAACTCACTTCTAGCAAATGGAATATGGCATCAGTGATGCATGGAGGACTTCTGAGAGTATGTACAAGGCATTGAAGCTTCCTCTTTGCATTCTCTAGTATCACTCATTCTACTAGAAGCCAGCTGCCATGTCATAAAGATGCTCAAGTAGACCTAGGAAGAGGTTTATGTGGTGATGGACTATGGCTTTCTGTAAAAACAGGCAATAAGAAACTGAGGTTTCTGCCACAGGTTCTCTTGGAGTCAACTCTCCAGCCTCATTCAAGCCTTCAAATGAGTGATTCTCTGGTCAATACCTTAACTGCCTCATGTGAGACCCTGGCCCAAAAGCCACTCTTAATTTCCTGACTCAGGAAACTGTATGAGAAATATATATTTGTTGTTTTAAGCTGCTAAATGCTGGATTAATATGTTGTACGGCATTAGATTGCTAAAATAGATTTGCTGCTAGGTTTCAGAGTAGTTTTTTTAGGCAGCAAGAGATAAGTAACATAGTATATAACGAGCCACCTACCTGACATCTCCACTGAGATATCTCTCAGACTCATTTCAAACTTAACACACCTGAAGCTAAACTGTTGGTCCTCTCTAAAATCTATTCTTTTTTTTTAATTTTTATTTATTTATGATAGTCACAGAGAGAGAGGGGCAGAGACACAGGCGGAGGCAGAAGCAGGCTCCATGCACCGGGAGCCTGATGTGGGATTCGATCCCGGGTCTCCAGGATCGCGCCCTGGGCCAAAGGCAGGCGCCAAACTGCTGCGTCACCCAGGGATCCCTCTAAAATCTATTCTGTCTCACGTCTTTCCCAACTCAGTACATGGCACCTTCATCTACTCCCTTGAGATCCCTAATAACAATCCTTAGCATATCCCCATTTTGATACGACAGTCTATCACCAACTTCTGTTGGTTGTAATTCCCAAATAAACCTTGAATCCATCTACAACTCATGTCCCAATCATGTCCTTCTCCAAACTACTGTTATATCTTGCTTGGAGTCCACTAAACTAAAGGCAATGACCTGACATTGTCTCCTAATTTCTGTTTGTATTCCCTTCTAATCTATTCTCTAGCCAGCTTGAAATGAACTGTGGAATAAATTAATGCGGTTTACAAAGCCCTGAACCAGCTGACTCCTATGTACACCAAGCCTTATCTTGTAGTGTTCTCCCCTCCTCTCAATGTGCTCTAGCCACACTGGCCTTTCCCACCCCGGGATATTTGCTAAGGCTGCTATATCTGCCCACAGTACTACTCTTCATACCATCTTCAACCTGCTTAATTCCCATAGCTATCAGGTCTACTTTTTCTCTCCAAGATTTTATTTAAATTCAAGTTAGTTATCATTTAGTGTATCATTAGTATTAGCGATTCATCACTTAAGTATAACACACAGTGCTCATTACAACAAGTGCCCTCTTTAATGCCCATCTCCCCACCTACCACCCCTCCAGCAACCCTCAGTTTGCTCTCTATAGTTAAGAGTCTCTTATGCTTTGCCTCCATTTCTGCTTTTATCTTATTTTATTTTTCCTTACCTTCTCCTGTGTTCCTCTGTTGTTTCTTAATTTACATATATGAGTGAAATAATATGGTGTTTGTCTTTCTCTGACTTATTTCATTTAGCATGGTACACTCTAGTTCTATCCACGTTCTTGCAAATGGCAAAATTTCATTCTTTTTGATGTATATATATTTATCACATCTTATTTATCCATTCAACAGTCAGTGGACATTTGGGCTCTTTCCATACTTTGGCTATTGTTGATATTGCTGCTATAGACATTGGAGTACATGTGCTCCTTTGAATCAGCATTTTTGTGTCCTTTGGGTAAATACTCAGTAGTGCAGTTGCTGGATCATAGGGTAATTCTATTTTTAACTTTCTGAGGAACCTCCGTACTGTTTTCCAGAGTAGCCGTATCGGTTTGCATTCTCACCAAAAGTATAAGAGGGTTCCCCTTTCTCCACATCCATGCCAACATCTGTTGTTTCCTGGGTTGTTAGTTTAGCCATTCTGACAAGTGTGAGGTAGTGTCTCATGGTGGTTTTGATTTCAGTTTCCCTGATGATGAGTGATGTTGGGCATCGTTTCATGTGTCTGTTAGACGTTTGTATGTCTTCTTTGGAGAAATGTCTGTTCTTGTCTTTTGCCCATTTCTTAACTGGATTATTTGTTTTTTGAGTGTTGAGTTTGATAAGTTCTTTTCAGATTTTGGATAATAGAAAATTATCCTACTTGTCATTTGCAAATTTCTCCTCCCATTCCAGTGGTTGCCTTTTAGTTTTGTTGAGTTTTTCCTTCACTGCACAGAAGCTTTTTATTTTGATCAAATCCCCATAGTTCATTTTTGCTTTTGTTTGCCTTGCCTCCAGAGATGGGTTTAGTAAGAAGTTCCTATGGCTGAGGTCAAAGAGGTTTCTTCCTTTTTTGTCCTCTAGGATTTTGCTGGATTCATGTCTCAAATTTAGGTCTTTCATCCATTTCAAATTTATTTTTGTGTATAGCATGAGAAAGTGGTTCAGTTTCATTCTTCTGCATGTGGCTGTCCAATTTTCCCAAAAGCACTTGTTGAAAAGACTGTCTTTTTGCCATTGAATATTCTTTCTTGCTTTGTTGAAGATTAGTTGACCATATTTGTGGGTCCCTATTTGGGTTATCCATTCTGTTCCATTGATCTATGTGTCTGTTTTTGTGTCAGTACCATACTGTCTTGAGGATTACAGCTTTGTAGTACAGCTTGAAGTTATTTCAGGTCTAATTTTAAACATCTCTTTTTTCAGAGCAGTCTTCTAGACTCTCCCAATTTCTCAAAGCATCATGTTTTCTCTTGTACCCAGTACTTATCTCAGTTTGATTACATATTGACTTGTATAAGTCCATGAGGGCAACAAATGTCTACTTTGATTGTCATAGTATACTTACATCCCAAAACAAGTTGTCAATTAAAAAAAAATATATTGAGTAAAAATAAAAAAAATAAAAAAAAAGCAGTTTGCAGTGACTTAGACCAGTATGATAGTAATGAAGTAAGTAAGAACTGTTAAGATTCTTTATATATTTTAAAGGTAGAGATGATAAGTTATCCTTATAGATTGTTTTGGATATGAGGGAGAAAGAGAGAAGAATTGTGGATATATCAATATCTTTGGTCTGAACAGTTGGAAGAATAGGGTTGTAATTAACTGAGATGTTGAAACCTGTGGAAGGTGTGTGTGTATGTGTGCGTAGAACATCAGACCCTTTAAATATAGAAAATTTGATCATTTACATACCCTTCCGGGTGCTGTTAAATACAGAGTTGGATATCACATTTGGGATTTGGAGAAAGCTGAAAGTATAAATTTAGGAGTTGTATACATAGATGTTTTCTAAAGCCATGAAGACTTACGAGACCACCAAGGGAGTAAATTATAAAGAATGAGAAAAGAAGAGGAAAATGGATGGAGTTCTAGATAACCAAAGAGCATGAATGACATTTTAAGGGGACTTTTCTGAAAGGAGAGGAGAAAAACGTAGAAGTTATATGGAAAATTAAACTAAAGAGAGGGATTTTTTAAAAGACGGATGTCATGACAGGGTGTTTGAAAATGGAGTGCCTTCTTTACCCTCATGCCATGGAAAATTTTCTTGACTGCATTTAATTATTCATCTGAATTTCTATATTTTCACCTCATGAATATATTTTTTGATAGTGGAATATTGACAGTAGAAATATCATATAAGATTTTTTCTTTTTTGGTATTGATTTCTTCTTATGTAGATGGCTTTATTAATTTTCATAGCAATGTTTGGTACTGAAGTTTTTGATATGTATTGTAAAGTAAACAATAAAAAAAAGAAAAGTTTTACTTCTATGTGGAAGATGTTTTGATGTTTATAACGTTGCATTGACAATATTATAGACTTACACACTATATATTTTTTCCAGTTTTTCAGCAGTGTGGCTTTGCAAATTATTTACTTAATACTGATGGTGTTATTGCTTTAATGGAGAGAAAGCATGTTGTCATAGTAGCGATGGTAACTGTTAATTTGTGAAGAATGTATGCAACTCAATTTTGATGATCCACTGGATATTGTTGACATTTTCTTTGTATCTTACCTTTTAAAAAATACTAAATCAGAATTTTAATGTGTATATAGAATTATAGTAAAAGTAACATAAAAAGTAGACTTAAATAGTTGTGTTCTATTGGAGACTCAAATATCATTACTGGAATTGTCAGTAATGAAATTTTCTAAAATGATAACATTTGTATTATTTTGAATAACTCAAGATGCAGTTTTCCCATGATTTACACTGAAGTTGCACTTATGAAAATTAATTGATATAAAAATGGTTTGCATACAATATTCAGTATATTAAAACTATGCAAAAATTACTTTGTGTTATGTGTAAAATGTATTTAGATTCTAGTCTCAGATAAATAAAAACACTTTATTCACACCGTGTTAATTTCTGAAAGGACCATTTTTTTTCTATGTAGCACTGATATCTGGGTTGTAGAATATCTAACGCTGTTGACTACTATACACTCGATTACAGTAGTGAACCCCAGTCATTGTGTCAACATCCTTTACAAATTTCCCAAATGCCCCTTTAATATGAACCATTACCAATCAAACTCCTGACTCATTCTCTGTGCTTTATAATCAAGTCTCTGAACATCATCTTGAGTAATCGTGTAAAGCGGCGACTCATTATATTGACAACCTACCTTAAATATGTAATGTTACCCTATTCTTAAAGATTTAACTCTTCAAGGCTATGAACTGGACTGGATTCTGTAGGCTTTCATGCTTATTCCCCCTAGCTATATTTGCCCTATAATTTTATATTTTCCAAGTAAATTTCTACCACAGAGACTTGGCACATGCTTTCTACTTGTTCTTCTTTTCATGTAATCATCTCTTACTTATCTTTGCTTTTGTTTAGTTATTATTTCCTCTAAAAAGCCTTTATAAACTCAGTGATTTGGTAATCTCTCTAATTTATTATCCTCTCATAATTTCATGTTCCTTTCCTTTATAGAACTGTTCACTTTGTTATGTCTTTATGTGAGGCATTGGTTTCTATTTCACAACAAGCTTGCAATGACCATCTGTCTTTATTTATTCAGGTCCTGCCGTACTACCCAACACATTATCGTTTCTTAATACATATGCTTAATAAGTTATAAAATTAATGAGGAAAGAACCTTACAATTGGAAGAACTGAGTCATAAAGGAAGCCAAAAAGTTTTGTCAGTAAAAATAAGATCATTTTGGATGCAGAGAAGATGATGTGTGAAGGCATGGAAATCAAGACATTTTGGCACAAGCACACAAGATGCAATATAGCTAGAATGCTGATGAAGGGATTTAAGGATTGAAAACATTTACAGAGCTCGTAATAAGAAACCAATGATGACTTTCAAGCAGGGTAACAATAAGATTGTATTAGAAGTCAGAAGGATTACTCTGCCTATAATAAATGAATTGAAACATGGCATGTCTAGATACAGAGAAATAATTTGCTTCTCAATTAGAATAGTCCAAGAGACTAAATTGGAGCTGGGCTAAAGGAACTTCTACTGATCTGTTTTTGGGTGATGTAGCTCTTAGGATGGTTTTCTACAAGTTGAGTTGTACTTTTGGTTCTTCTCCTTTTATGTCTTATAAGAGAAATGCTTATATTCTTTAGAAAAAGATTACATAAGTAGACCAATTTATTATTGAATTATAAACTCAATTCTGAGTTTCATATTTATATGAAAAACTTCTGATAGGATCCTAACTGACACAAAAGAAAAGCAATCAAATTATCTTTAACTGAAGCATATAAACTGGAAATGAAGGCTACACCACAGGATCTTGTTCCATGTAGCATATAAAAAAGGTATTTAAGAGGAAATTAAATTGAAGTATATTCAGTATAATGTTAATTGATATAGAAAATGTCAATTCAAGTTGCTCATAATAGTTAGAGATGAGCAAATGATTCAAAGTAATTTGGGCTATGATGGTATTGATCACTCAATTTTTTTCACTCCAATTCACTTTACACTGTGTCCTTGGGAATGCAGTAAAATAATAATAATAAAAAAGTAATTTAAGACATACCTAATCAAGCCTTTATTTTAGATGTTCTGGATTTCTTTTGACCTTATTAGAAGGAAATATACTTATCATAACCTTTGAAAAGTTTATAGAGGTACTACTGTCAATTCTGCAAAAATAGGTAATGGTTTTTACACACTTATCCCCACTTAATTTTTTTGTGCTTGCCCTTGATGAAAACCATAGCATATATTGCCAAAATAAATAAAAAAGAAAGGCATACATTATATAAGTATTTATTGTATATTGAATCTAAGTTATAGCCATCAAGGTTTGCTGAATGCTAACATATTAATTTGGTTCAGTGTTTTTTATTTTTTTATTGAAGCCCAACATACTATTGAAGATACTGACAAAAACAGACAAACCAACAGCTAGAGGGAATTTTTAGTCAAGTAAAAGAGAAAAAAATGATTAGATTGTATTACTCCAGTAAAGTTTCAGCAGCTGGACTCATAATAGTAGCATGTAAAATGAATGAGAAAAAAGTTTGTTGTTGAAAGTTTAACACTCTTTGCTACTGAAGCACAGCAAACTAATACACCCTGGGAGAAATTGCATGGAGGAGAAGTTTGCCTGAGGTGGTGAGATTCAAAGTACTGAACTATTTTATACTGTGTTTGAAGTAAGAAACATCGTATGCAAAGTTTTGAAATAAGTAAATAAAATAGCCAGATTTACATATTAAAATGATAGAGAATTTCCCATACAGAGGCCAATTCCAGACAAGCTGTTATAATAAGCTAGGCAGGAGATAATGGACCTGACGTGGGACAGTGGCAGTGAAAATAGAGAAAAATCATGGATTTAGAGAATATAGCATTTAGAAACTACATAACTTAGTACTCGAGTTGAAATGAGTGGGAGAGAGGAAGAAATCATGGACGAGACCGAGATTTCTATTAGATAAATGAAGCCATCTAATAAAAAAGGGAGAAATACAAGGCCAACAATTGGGGATAGGAGAATAGAGGTGGTGAGTTCAGTATGGGATGGGCTGGTTGTGTACCATATGCACATCCCAGTGAAATGTTTTATGTGTGGTCAGAAACTCAAGAGGACTGTCTAGGGTAGAAACACATGGTCAGAAGTTAGCAGCCCATAGATAGCAGTAACACAAGTGGATGTAGTTTGCTGGAGAGAGTGTATGGATGCTAAGAGGATTAGGGATTTAGGAAAGGGCAGAGGGACATATTCTGTGAAGAAAACAAAGAATCCCTGAACTTGAAGGGTCAAATGAAGAAATAAGAGTATTGTGGTAACTTAGTTGGTATCAAAGCACACAGTATGCTCAGTATGTGCAAATGCTGCTGAAATATCAAAAGTAAAGAAACCATAAAATGGCCATTGCTTTTTGTCGCAAAAGTACTTTTATATAAGTGATATGGAGAAAAATTAATGGGTGAAAGCGTAGGAAATGAATACCAGGGAATGGTGATTTTAATAAAATTTACAATAAATTTGGCTTTACAGAGAAGCTTAATAATAGGATGACAAGACAAACGTGCTTTGGAGTTAAGGGACTGCAATGTTTTGTTCTGGAAATGACTTGATAGATAGTTGTGGGAAGGAGCAAGAAGAGACTGATGGGTTAAAGATGCAAGGGGCAGTTAGGGAAACTAAAGGAGTTACTGAGAAAACCAAAGGGATGGGAGACAAGGCACAGAGAAAGGATTGCAGAAGGGGAGGCTGGAATAGAAAAACACTTCCATGGGGGAAAGATTGGTCAATCATGGGTTGCTGAAGGGCTTATGTAAAGTAACATGTCTTCAGTGGAGAGTGAGGGGTATGACCGGGCCTTACCGTTTCCCACATCCCTGCTAAACTTTAGACATATCCATATATATTTTGGATGCTGGACTCTGACCTCCCTATTCCTAGCTGATTCACTTTAGAAAACTTGACCTTGTAAATTCTATGTCCCTTTGAGATGTTTTGCCAGTTTTATTACTGCATCTCAAGAACTTTGGAGCCTTCCCTTTGAAATGTAGTCATGGAAGGGTGATATCACCCCCATCACCCAGTCTTTATGGGACAGTGGGAGCTTAACTTTTGCTTCATGCCCATGAGCCAACTCAGGTGGCCCAACCACACTAGCTGATGTTCCCACTAATGCCCTCTAGTGTTCTTCCACTAGTTCACCCCAGTGCTCACCCTACTGCCCTCTGTTTCAGTGGAGCTAAATGCATTCTCTCTCCTCTCCTGCAGTAGTTTTAAGTCAGTCAGTCTTCTATGCTTGTTTAATGGCAGTTTTTCTTTGACAGTTCCATGAGGAAATTCAAGAATATAGATAAGGAAACCATTTGAAACTGTGTGGAAAATAAGAAAAAAACTTTTGTTTTGTTTTGTTTCTACAGAAACAAAGATAACCATACAATGGTGAAATTTAGTTGCAATTACACAAATATATAATAGAGCTCTACAGTTTGATATATATCCAACAAACATTACAAACAGCATGACAACGTCCATTCCCAATTATGGAGTCAGGCAGCTGGGTTTACTCAGGATGGGTATGTTGTCTTATAAGGGAGAAGAAATGAAAATAGTAAACAGATTTGAAGGTATCAGGGAGAAATTGTTGGACTAATGGACTCTGGAAACTGTTGAAGGAATGAGTGAAATTAGGAGAATTATGTTAATGTGGGAGAAATTAGAGAAACCAAGTGAGTATGCAATCTTTGAATCATAGGAATTGCTGCAATTGGAACAGTTGAGTAACAGTGCTGGAGAGATAGGAAGTTGGCCCCTCCCAAGTCTAAAACCTTACAATTTTGTTATCTTATATCTATTTGTTATTTCTATAGTCCTTCCTGACTCCTTGAACACCTTTGTGTTGTTAGGCTGTGCTTCGTTTTGTTTTTGATAAGTAGGAAGCGTTCTGTGACTCAAGTCCTTTACCCCTAATGGGTTTATTTTGGTTTTTGAAACTTCAATTGCCATCCTAATTTTTTAACAGAAAGTGTCATTTTGTTCAAGTTTAGCCCCATCACTTGGTACTCAGTACGTTGCTGTCTTTCAGTCACAATTTTATCTTTTATCTATTTAGACTAGAAATATTCTTTCATTTTTGTCTCTTGCTGGTATTTACCTAAATCTCTACCTATTTTTTCTCTTCTCTTATAATGTTGTAGTACTTTAAGTGGGCAGAGATGGGTATTTTTGATGTGCTTAATTAGTTTTGTTGATGGTGGTATTATTGTTATTACTATTGTGTGTATTTTGTTTTCTTTCCTTGTTGTCTGTGATGGGGTAGCCAATGGAGGTGGGGAGAAATTATTTCTGAAACCCAGTAAATTGGAAGAACTCAAGCTGTCAACAAATGATATTGTTATAATAGTGTGGTGAAAATCTGCCACATATTCTCATATAGAATAACTCTGGAGGGTGGGAGACAACAGAGAGTGATTCGGTTATAAGCTATGTGGCTGCTTTCAGAAGTCTTGGTGAATTTTACATCAGAGATTGGCTTTGTTGTCAGGGCAGTGACAGTTTCCTCCTGGTGGGAATCGCAATCCTAGATTTTCAAATGGAAGGCCCCACATAAGTCTAAGAAACAAATACTACCCCATAATCAGCACACACATGCATATGTCATGTCTGATGGAAGAGTTAAAGCACAGAAAAGTGGAAAATGTTGAACTGTTTCTGCAGTCTCGAAACTTGCCATGTTGTCTTTTATTGGCCAATGTTGTTTGAAGTAAAGAAAAAAAATAATATTTTGCTTTATTAGCATGACATTTACTATTCATTATTGTATTGTGTATTGCCAGCTTTAATTGCAAAGGTAAGAGCATTTAACTTGTGTGTGAAATCACTGAAATTACACGATTTGTGTTTTTTAGCTCATATATGCATATGCATTTCATTGTTTCCAGAACAGTGGAAATGCAACACAAAACTAATTCAACTGCCTTTCACATTTTGGTATGTGCATACACTGCCAAGGCTCTACCTTCAGCTTACTGAGGGATGAGGAGGGACTTAAAGGAAAGGATCTTTGCTGTTCTTCTCTGTCATCATTGTCAGTGTAAGTGGTTAGCGGATACCAGGAAATAAAATGAGTAAAAGAGTTTTCAATATGGGTTCTTGGTCATTCATGTGTCTGAGAACACTTCTGCATTTTTCTATACTTGACACAAGTTCTGTTCAAACAGCTTGGCCTCTCAGGGTGTAAGGCTGCAAACATTCATCTTTCCTGCTTGCACAGAAAAAAACATAATTCTCTTATCTTGCACGCACCGTGAATCTCACTAAACTCCCATGCATTGTCGTTTTACAGAAAAACTGTGTCCATTAGGCATCCCAAACCCTTAGGCAAACAGGATGACAAAGAATGGTGGAAGCCATGCATGTTGTGCTTGTGTCACCCACAAATTTCCATGTTCAATCATCTCTTTGGACTCCACTTACAGAATGGAAGTTTCAAGTTAAATTTTTTAGAACTCTGAGACCGTGATAAGCAGAGAATCAAATAACAGACTCTTCTGAGCATTGGGTCATGTTGCTTACCCATAAAGCCCGCTTTGCTAGAAGTGGAACATAAATGGCTGCCTAAAGAGTTTTAGACAATGCTGCTATAGCACTGGGTGTTATTCGATATGTTGGCAAATTGAACACCAATAAAAAATAAATTTATAAAAAAATAAAATAAAAATGTAAAAAAACAAAAGAGTTTTAGATAAGATCCCCTATTCGAGGTGCTTAGTGAGCAGAAGGGCATTCCTTGGTGTGTTCTTGATTTTGCCCTAGGAAAACCTTCCCAGGATCTGTGTCTCTGCTTGGGTAGCCAGCTCCCTGAGCATAGAAGGGAGTTGGAAAGAGGAAGGGAGGTTTCAGTGGAAGGAGGAAACTGCTCCACAAAGAGGCAGAGCATACTAGAATGAGGTATATTTTGTGTCCAGTCTTGAGAGCTGGATCCCTTAGTTGTAGGCAGACAGATAGCTCTAAATAAAACAGAGGGCCTTTGGCACTCCTTTTTTTTTTTTTAAGATTTTATTTATTTATTCATGACATACACACACACACACATATACGCACACACACACACAGAGGCAGCGACACAGGCAGAGGGAGAAGCAGGCTCCATGCAGGGAGCCCAATGTGAGACTTGATCCTGGGTCTCCAGGATCACGCCCTGGGCTGAAGGTAGCTCTAAACCACTGAGACACCTGGGCTGCCCCTGGGTATTGGTTTTTGATCTGCTTTTTTTTTTCATATTTTTTATCAATTATAACAATTATAGTTCTGAGTATGATTTGCAATTCTTTTGTTAATTTAACAAATCTATGCTTTTTTTTTTCCTTCTTGAAGCCATTGTGAATGAAATTGCTTTTTTCAATTTCTTTTTTGGTTTCTTTGTTACTAAGATATAAAACTATAATTGACAATGAGTTTGAGTCCTGAGACCTTACAATTGGTTTATTAGTTCAAATAATTCTTTTCTGGATTCCTGGTGACAAGTCACCTGTGAATAAAGACAGTTTTTACTTCTGTTATCTTCATCTATTTATTCATTTGTTTATTTCTGCTTTATTTTATGGGGTAAAGTCCCAAGACATTGTTGAGTAGAAGTGGAGAAAGCAGACATTCATGCCATGTTTTCAGTCTTAGGAGGAAAACATTTGATTTTTTTACTATTGCGTAAGTTGCATAAGCTGTGATGCTTTTGTAAATGGCCTTTATCAGACTGAGGAAGTTCCCTTCTTTTCCTAGTTTGCTGACAGTTTTTGAAATTATGAAGGGATGTCAGTCTTTGTCAATTTTTCCCCTTGCATTTATTGAGACTATGATGCAGTTTGATTTCTGAACCCTTTTCAATTAGTATGGTTATGATATTTATTGATTCTCAGATTGTAAAACAATAGTGTATTCCTTGGATAAATTCCACTTGGTTTTGGTGTATAATCATTTTTATATGTTACCAGATTTGGTTTGTAACTATTATATTAATGTTTGTGTGCCAACGTTCATGGGAATATTGACCTTAAGTTGTATTTTATGTTGTTTCCGTCTGGCTTTGCATCAGGGTAATAGTATCCAAATAAAATGATGTGGGAAGTGTTTTCTCCTTTACTTTCTGAGTTTGTGAGGGAATTTCTCTCTTTTTTTTTAGACATTTGGAAGAATTCGTATGTGAAGTTCTCTGGGGATTTTCCCTGAACCTGGCCTCATTGCATTTTATGCCCCAACTCATTGGGCTCATCTAAAGAAGTCTCATTAAACTTTTAGGTCTTTTTTTGTCTAATTTTATGTGCCTTTCAAGTCTCAGCTTAAAAGGCATTCTCTTGCAATAACAGGATTTATCTTATTTTGCAATATTACAGAATTGTTTTTGCTATTTTCTAAGGCTACTATGAATGAATTGTGGTGTGAATGTGTGTGTATTGTGTATCACTTAATTTAATATATTATTTGATAATTTAAAGGAATTTGAAAAACTGTAGAGGTGAATGTTTGAGTCATATTACATTCAACAATTTATTTAGGAACTATCCATTTATTTCTCCAAAACCATAACTTATTGTGACTTAATAGTTTCTAATAACTTTGGATTCATATTTTCTTAACCCATTTAGAATTCCCTCTTATGTTTATAGATAACACTAGTCTTGTTGGTGCTCACCAGCCAAGATTTCCAGGAAAACAGCAATAGTCACATGACAGACATTATGGGGAAATATGGAACATCTTAGTAAGAGAGGATGCTAGCAGGTGTTTAATGTAGGATTTGTGGTTGTGTTAGATGCTTTGGGGGAGGGTTCAGTAAATTAGATTACCTTTTAGAATTGAATGCTGTTAGTAAGTCTTGGTAATTCTATTAAGTAATGCCTAAAAAATAATTACACCAGGTGGAGTTAAGCATGAAAGGAAGATTATTGCAGCACGGGTTCAGGCTTTTGTAGTTAGGGGCAGAGACTGAACTCAACTACACTGAAGCAAAAGGCAGGAGAATTTTTAAGTGCTGGGGTGGCCTAATGGAAAAGTACTAGCGGACATGAGGCAGGTGATTGTTCAAAGTGATGAGGTCATCTATGTTTGTTAATTGGTGTTTATTGAGGAGTTCAGCTCCTACCCCACCATGGAGTGGGTAATAGGGGAGCTATCTTTGTTGGTGATTATATTTCAAAAAAGAATGCTCCCAGCCTCTTAAGAGAGACATTCCTGGCTTATAAAACTGTGAAGAGACTGGGAGAAGATTTACATCTCAAAGGAGCAGAGAAAGAATTTACAGTGACAAGTTTTCTTAAAGTAAATCCTCAGAAAAGTGAGGCCAGGGTCCTGTTGTCAGGAAGGAAGCAACTAAAGTTTGGTCAAGCTGAGGGGAACATTAAGGCCCTCTTGGTTACTACCTTGACCATCCTTTTCTAGGCAGACTGGAAACAGAGTGAGGCTAAAAGTGTAATTGAAAAAGAAGTAGCAGTCACTTGTGGTAGCCTGGAAAGGGGGCTCTTTGGTCTTTCTGGTTGCTTGCACGGTGTTTTTTTGTGCTCCACAGTGATTACAGAGAAACTTTGTTTCTTCTTTCTTTCCATCAGGATTGTAGAGTAATTTCATCTGATTTTGAGAGTTTGTGAAATTATTTATGTTCAGCAGAACACTATGGCCTAACAGTTAATGCAATGTCAGCTATGAGTTGACAGCTGTCAGGGCGGTTTATTGCTGTCTGTACCTTGATATTTTTGTGTTTACTTTTACTTTTGGAAGGAAGAGAGGCATGTTTTTGTAGATGGGTGAAAAGAATATATTTTTCATTTTTTTCTATATTTTGTATAGATTATCTGTCAGCAGAAGGTGTTTTTAATCTCTGCTATTAAAACCAAATAAGGATGAAGGTTTGATGAATCTCCCCTTTAAAAATTATATGGTTTAGAGTGAAGTGACTGACAATTTTATTTCTATTCTTAATATTTTCTCATTTGCTGACTTCTTTAAATTGCTTTTATAATTTAATATTATCATCAATGGTGCACATTTTCCTAGAAAACAGAGTAATACAATAATTGGAAAAAACCTCATATATAGTTATAATTCTTACATCATTTCAAATGATGCGATAATCTTTGCCTCTCCTTTTTACTTATGTTAGTCACATATATTTTAAATAAATAAACTTAACCCTAGATCAGAAATTTCTTAATATTTTATCATTCTATCATTCAGGGAATTGAGGGATACAACTCAGTGAGTGATCATTTTTTTATAACCTATTAAAATAATACTATCTTGTTAAGGAAAAAGAAGGTATATACTGCATATATTTTGGTTGGCTTGAATATATGATGTGTGTCAGGTAATGACTCTGGCAATTAATGTATTTATACAGTTAAATCCAATAAACATTTCTGTCCTAACTAGGATTTCTGAAACATTGATTATAATACTAAAGTTTACAACTTCCTTAGCAGTAATTATGATAAAAGTGAATACAAAATAAGGTATCAACTTTAATTTTTTAAGGAGTGTCCTCTTCTCTTCTCATGGCTTTAAAATCAGATGTAACCAGTCAACCCTCCTCAATTCCAGACCATGGATATGCTAGTTTCTCAGGATCTCTATTTGGATAACTGATAGATATCTCAAAGTGATTATGCCTATCAATATAATAGATGCCTAATTTTCATTACCCTCAGTCTTCACCTCTTGTAGATTTATCTAAGTTTATAGCAGTTCTAGTTTTCTAGTCACTTGGGGAAAAATTGGGTCATCCTTGATACTATCTTTGGATCCCAATCTCTTACTAATTAGTCATCACTTCCAAATTGCTATATCTTCAAATTATATCTAGAATTTAATGAAAGCTTACCACTACCAGATGCTGAAGACACCATCATCTCTTTCCCCAACTGATGAAGTCTCCCAATGGTCCAACTGGATCCTGCCTCCTTGGCACTCTGATGATGGAGAAGCCAGCATGGGCTGCATCTCACTACATTTCTGTTTAACCTTTCCAGTGGTTGCCGGTTTCCCTTAGTATAAAAGCCTCAGAAGGCCTCACATGATCTGGATCTGGATAACATTATCTTTTTGGCCTTCCCATTGTTCTTGCTACGATTATATTCCTGGATGAAGATCTTTGTCCAGCCTGTTTTCCCTTCTCAGATTTTTTCTCCAAGATACCCTCAAGTCTTGCTCCTTCACCTCATTTTATTCTTCACTAAATGTTACCTTCTCAGTGACACCTTCCTTGGAAACTTTATTTAAAGTTCAATCCCTTCCTGGACACTGGACTTTCCGTCAATTCTCTTTGCTTTATTTCTCTCCAAAATATTTATTGCCTTCTAAGATTTTATAAAATTTAAGAATTTGACTTATCTTTCTTCTTTCCCTAGAATTAAATTCCACAAGGGAAGAAGTTCTGAATTTTTTTTTGTGTGTGTGCATGGCTGAATCACCAACCCAACAACAGAATTGGGTACATAATACCTATATATAAAAAAAGGGGTTATGTATGATTCTTGAAAACCTCTGTAGAATATTCTTTAGGTAGGTTCTATTAATCAGGATAAAAAAAATCATTAGGTATCATTCTATCCTTCTGGATAGGATAAACTGTGCACCACTGAAAAACAATCCAAGAATCTCAGTGGGATACAGCTATAGTGGTTGATTACTAGCTTATGAACAAACATCCATAATGAGTCAGTATGATTCTGTCCACATCACCTTCATCCAGGATGCCAAAGGGTCTTTTTTTTTCTTTTTGTAGAATTTTACCTTTCTTAATGGAAGAAAGAAAAGAAATCTTGGCTAACCTAGTGCTAACTCCTAAACCTTCTGTTTGAAAGAATCACTTTTTGTTTATATTTCAATGGCAAGGTAGGTCATATGATCATTTCTGAGGTCCTCAGGGTGGGAGAGTATAATTCTCTCACTAGAATAAGTAGAAACAATTATGAACTATGATACTGTGGCTTATAATAGTATATTTAAATCATAATAAAAATGACCTAGTCACATTATTTAACTAATTTAGTTATTGTATTTCTTATTTTATACTTTCTAAATTTGGAGTGTGCCTTGTTATTTTCTTTCTTTTACAGTTTTTGGGTATATGAAATATAGTTTTATGCTTTCATCTTCTCTGTTTTGATAGTTAGAGATAAGCTATAAATCTCTTTGTTTCTTTCTCTAAATGATAAATAAAGAGTATTAATTTTGGTGCACATATTTTAACTCACTATTGCAATCTTTAATCCTTCCCTTATGAATGAAAAAATGTATACAATTTTGTCTTCATCCATTTGGGCGGCTATTAAAAAACAAACAAACAACAACACCAACAACAACCATCCCAGACTGGGTGGCTTCTGGATAGAAGAAATATATTTCTCACTGTTCTGGAGCCTGAGAAGTCCCAGATCAGGGTGCTGGCAGATTCAATATTTGGTTCTTAGATGCCTGTCTTTTCACTGTGTTCTCTCATGGCAGAAATGGGGAGGGAACTCTTTCAGGACTCTTATAAGAGCACTAATCCCCTTCATGAGGGCTCTACTCTCATGACCTAACCAGGCTCCACAGGCTCGACCTTTTAATACTATCATATTGGGGTTTAGGGTTTCAATATATGAGTTTGGGGGTAGGATGGACACAATACATAACACTCCATTGCGAGCAACTCCACTCCAAAATTCATGTCTTCATGTCCTTCTCTCTTGCAAATTACCCCAATAGCCACAAAGTCTTCACTTATTCCAAAATCAGCAAAAGTCTAAGTCCAAATTGTTATTCTCTATCATCTAAATCATATATGGGTGAAACTGAGGGTATATTTCATTTTGAGGCAAACTACTTTCCTCTAGCTGTGATCCTGTGAAATCAAACGTGGTATGCATAATTGGACAGTTATGGGATAGAGACTCTCATTCCAAAAGATAGAAATAGGTCCTGAGCAAGTCTAAAACTAATTGGCTCCACCCCCATGGCCCAATTTTCTACCAAAGGCCCTACCTCCTAATTTGGGAGTTAGTATTTCAACATATGAATTTTAGGGGGAGAAAAATATTGGATCCATAGCAATAGTTATTAGAAAGGTTGTTGCTATTCAGACAGTCTAGCTGATTCACTTATTCCCAAGTAGATCATTGGTGCAATGGTAATAAAAAGAAAATGATGGATTTGAGATACAAGAGGGAAAACATATGGGACATAAATATTGAATAGGTGTTTTAGAAACAGACAAGGAAGTTGAGTATTATGTTGAGATTCATGGCTTGGAATTTTTGTGCTCAAAGTAACTTCAATCAGAATTGAAGAAGTCCTTTTGGGATTCATACGCTAAGGGAATCTTGTTTCACAGCTGTCTGGACAATATTTCTTTTTCACTGTTTTCTTGAATTAGATAAAGCTCAAACTTTCTGTCATCATGCATTTCTTTATATGGGAAACAGAGCCACAAGGAAGACCATTTAAATGCACAGGCTTTTGAATCTTCCAGTTCTGAGCCAAGTGGCTCAGCCCCTTGGAGTAATCCTGGATAAATTACTTAGCTTCTCTCAGCTTCAGTTTTCTCTCTCTGTAATTAGGATATCATTACAATCTATGTGTAACTTTAATGGATTACTGCATGCAAAATGCCTCACACAGTCCCTAGAACATAATAAGCCTTCCATAAATATTTTGTTTTTATTATCCAACCTAAACACTTTAAAGCTTCTTATTGTTTTTCATTATTTGTTTTCGCTGAACTCTGAGATCTTGAAATTCATATGATATAGAGGACAACCAATGTGAAAATTTACATGGGAGCTGAATGCTGTGAGTACATACTGAGGGGAAAGGAAACAATGTTTCAGCAACATACTGAGACTAGGAAAGATTATGGAATTTTAGACTACAGACCGAATTGAAATTATTTGAGGGGTTTATTTTCCATTCAACAAACGATGTAAATTTGCTCAAGAAATGCATCTATTGACAAAGGCAATGAAAAAAAAATCTGTGAATTCATGACTTACTACCTGGGAGGTAAAAGAATTTTGCTGACAAAATCATGTAAATGTCGCAAACCAGTTTAGAGTCTTAGGGCTACTGAAAGAGTTCTCTTTCCTGAGAGTGGAATAGTTTCTGGTCACATTTTTGACAAAAATGATACTATTAACCACCTGGGAGATATAGAAGGATTTGTGAATTTAGTCCTCATTGAAATAGATAACATTTTATGTGGAAAGAAATATGTATATAGCAGACAACTGGAAATTGAATTTTGGGTTAAAAAGGAAAATTATTTTCATTATAAAATTGAGAGTTATTGACTAGATATGATACTTAGGACTACTGAAACACTTAGATCAACTACTAAAAACTATTTTTTTCTAAAGCAAATGATCAAGGCACAAACTTAGGAGAATGTTTTGTCAATGATGGTGACTCTCTGGAGTGTGTTGCAAAGAAAATGAAATTAGGAATATGTACTGTTGCCAAGACAGAAGAGACCTTTAAGAAAGGAAAGTATGAAATGTGCAGAGATGTCAAATAGGAACTGAGCTTAAAAGATCCAGATTTATCTGGCTTTAGTATTAGATACGCAATGATCTTTCAGAAGAATTAAATTTTGGTATATTAAACAAAAAAACATGGATCATGAAGTTCTTTAGCCAAAAAATAGAGTAATCAGAAAATAAAGGCGGCAGATATAGAATACTCTTGGAAATTTTGATAATAGCAGGAGACAGGGACCTTCATTTTCTGACTTCTTTCACAGACTATTATTCAGTCATACTACTGAAAATAACAAGCTAGATAAAAGTCTTGAATAAAAATCATCAAGTTCTGAGGAAATTCCAATTAGAAATCTATAAGAATTACATACAAAAATTTGTAAAGTTTAAAAAAGAATACATTTAAAAAATACAAATGGAGATATATATACAGTGTCCACTTATTAGAAAACATTTTGAGATGTCAGCTTTCCTCATTGATAGAATAATTGAAAATTCATTCCAAATATCATCACAACAGGTTAGGAAACAAAGATTCATCATTATTTTATTAGTAAGAGTCTGAAAATCACAAGGAGTTACTATTATGCATCATTAAATGTACAGTAGACAGGTAAGTATGTGAAATAAAGGAAATCTAATCCATTGTGTTGAAAATGCAACTTATTCTAGCAAGTTTGATAAACTGTTTTCATTAGCTACTTAAAAATGTCCATCCTTTAAGCAGCAAACAAACTCTAGTGTACATATGCTGGAGAAACTCTTGAGTGTATGCCCCAGGAGAAATTTAGCAGAATGTTTGTAGCAGCTGTTTTGGTAGTTACAAGGAGAGAAGAAAAAAACCCAGAAATAATCCACAAGTAAGTTAATGATATACTCAGGACTGGCTTCATGGGCATGTGATCTATGCAGTCTAATAGGGCCCATACCTAAAATATCCCTATGCTTGGTCTAATGCTCTGCTGTCCATATCTTAAATTTCTTAATACTTTTTGAACTAGGAACTTCACATTTTCAGTTTGAATTGAGCCTCACAGATTATATCACCAGTCCTGGACAGAACTGAAAAATAAGTCATCTGTTTACACAGTGGAATATTATTGCAGTGAACATGAGTGAACTGCTGTATCATGTAGCAACTTGGTGATAGGCCACAAATTAATATATCCATGGTGACTCCACTTCAACAAATTTGAAATGCAGGAAAAATACAATTACCTTTGTTTAGGGATGTACTTGTGGATAAAGAAACTGTATTTGTAAAAAGCAAGAGAAATTTATCAGATAAGTCAGTATCTTGTAAGAAATAGGGATATGTGATCTACACAGGAGTCTTCTGCAGTCTTGGGACTATATTCTTTTTATCCAAAGTTGTGGTTAAATAGGTTCTTATTGATTCTCTGTACATGATTTATGCTCTCTCCTTCATGTATGATTTAGTATCCCCCCAAGAAAACATTCAAAATGGAAGTAAAATATGGGTTGACTAGAATTAAATGACATCTGTCCATGAATTTGAACAGTGGCCCTAGATCTTCTCTGTATTTGGGTGAAAGGGAAGTTGAGTGAGAGGAAATGAAAGTGCCAAATGGAAGATTGAAGAGGCTCATTGAAGTTTTACACAGATGTCCAAGTGATTCTCCAGAGCTGAGTTCTTCCATTAGTATCTTTTAAATGATGGATTAGGAAATTATTTATAGCTGTAGTTTGAGGAGAAACAATGTTAAAGGAACTTTTTAGTTTTGCTTAGTTTTTCAAAATGGAGAATTTCAACAAACTTTAGGCAAAGAACAAGAGGCTCTAACAAAGTCAGGATGAAGCATGTTTGCCAATATGCCTTGAGCTAGTCCTTGTGGACTTTATTTTTTCCTCTTGCAATGGGCCAGAGAGCTTTCCTCTGCTACTAATGAGGCTAACATTGCCAAAGTTGTCCAACTAATGAAATGTTTGACAACATTCTAGGAGAATGAGTATGGAATAGGAGTTAAACATCACGGGCTGTTACCAGCTATAGGACCCAGAATTAGATTCCCCACCATGCCTCAGATTCTCCCAGGGTGGAGCTATTTGCCTGCAAATCATGTCCTGGTCACCGGGTACATAATAATAATAAATGTAATCCAGAGACTCCCAATGTGTCACTATCTCAGGAGAGGAAGTTAAACAGTTTACGGCTATATTCAGTTTCTCATGCCACAAGGGTCTTGTTTATTGTGCTGGGTAAATAGGTCTGAAAACTTTGGGGCTATATAAATAAGCACTATTTTGATGCAGGCTACTGCTTATCATTGGAGCTACAGGGTCCATATGACTAAGCTGCCTCCATCCATCCTAAGTTCCTGCAGCTGGTGGTAGCCCCAACATCCCATTATCAGTTCTCCAGCAGCTTTTTTTCCTAGAGCACTCACTATTCGGTAACTGACCAAAGGGTAAAGCTGTTGAAGATGATCTGGTTTTAAAAGGGGACGATCCATAAATTGAATTCACTAGTGGAATTTCATTAATGGCAATATTTTCTTCTTTCAGGGAAAAGCAAGCCCCTAATTAAAAACAACATATTGTAACTGCTCCTCCTAGAATACTCTACTGGTAAATTGTGCTACTCTGGTGTCGGATAAATCGTTGTTTTCCTCTAAAAGCTGTCACACAGTTTTTAGGATTATCCCTTGAAAGTTAGGTTTGCATTTATCTGACAGTGGCATTTATAATATGTGAACACCCTGAGCAAAACTTTCTGTCTGCCAGCTTAGTAATTTACCTTTTATAAACTAAGTTTCACATCAGATAGTCTAATGCATTTGGCCATTCATTATAGAATCCTGTCCAGAGGCATATTCTTTTCTGGACTGTGTCAAGCATCTCAGCAATCTTATTTTAACCTGAACACACTACTCCAATACATTATAACATAAAATGATTTGGAGGGTGTCAAGACCACTTCTGCCTCTAAATAGCTTCCCTTCCCAACTCAGTCTAAAGCACTCATCTTTCAAAGTCTCACTATAGGACTTAAAACAGAAGTAAGTACATTTCCTGGAAGGTCACCTTATAAACAAACTTACTCTAAGTAGCTGCAGATAGGTTTCTTTTTGGCACTCCAGATGTTCCATTTGGATTCTAACAAGGATGATTATACTCAACCACGTAATAATTAGTGTTTCAAACTAAATGGACATTTTATTTTTTTAGCAAGGTGCTTGCCAGAAAACCAGTGTTCTGCTACTGAGACTGAGCTTCCTTAAGTAAGAAGGGGTGAGAGAGGATACAGTGTTATGGTAAGGATCCGTGTCCCTGAAGGATAATGTCATTAAACAGGAGCTATTAAAAAAAATGAAGAAGAATGTCTTGTTTCCATAACTTAGCAATGCAACCAACTCCTGAAGTCATTGAGCAAAAGAGAGAGAGAGAGAGAGAGAGAGAGAGGAAAGATTGTTAGTTAACATTTAGCTAGCTATCCCTGTCTTATGAAATTACTTCGAAGAAGATATTAAGGTGACAGTATGTATCACATTTTAGAAATTTCATTGTACAACGGGTTAAATAATGAGACATAAACATGTATCACATTGCTATGAATCACTCAAAAGCTCTATGACAACTTTTGATATTTCTTAATACTTTATTTTTCTTGAACTTGCAGTTTTAGGTTTAGTTATAGATCTGCGATAAAGATAGCTCCAGCAATTTGCCATTTTGATCTGCCGAGGCTCCTTCTATTTTACCAATGACGGAATTCCTCTTTCCTGTAAGAGGTTAATTCGGTCTGTTTGCAGGTGGCAAAATCTACTCTTCTGGCTTCAGGTTTGGTTATGAGAGTCAGTTCAGTCTAATCGGAAAACCTAATTCACAGGATCGATGTAATTGATTCAGGAGTGAGAGCATTACTCGTGTGGGACCATCAAGGGCTTGTCTGAGACTTTTCAAGGCTGTTGAGGAAGGTTTGCTTCAGATGTTGCTAATTCCCTGGAAAATAAGCCATCAGCCAAAGAAGATGATGTTTTTTGGATTTCTCTTATTGTGTATATATATTCCACCCCCCCCCCAAAAAAAATCCTTTTCATCACCTAAACAGAACACATAATCATTGGGCAATAACTCACCCATTCTCCTCTCCTCATGCCCCTGGTAACCTTTAATCTACTTTCTGTCTCTGTGAATTAGCCTCTATTATATATTTCTTATAAGTAGAATCACCTAACATTTGTCCTTTTGTATCTTATACTGAGCATATGTTTTCAAAGTACTTTATGTATCAGAATTAGTGAATGATATTCCCTTGTATGTATATACAACATTTTGCTTTTTCCTTTAGCTGTTGATGGACATTTGAGTTAGTTTACACTTTTGGCTGTTGTGCAGTGCTGTTTCTTATCATTTGAAGTTTCTTAAGCTTTTCAAACCACCAAACTGCTTTCCACAGCTGCTGTGCCATTTTAAATTCCCACTGTTAGTGTACAATAATGTGTGTATGTTTGTAATTGTTATATCTTCTTGATGAGTTCATCCTTTTATCAATGTATAATGATTTTTTTGGTCTCTTGTAGTAGATTTTGACTTAAAGTTTACTTTGTTTAATACTAATCTAGCCATTCCAGCTCTCATTTGGTTACTGTTTGCATAGAATAATTTTTCCATCCTTTCATTTTCAATCTGTGTCTTTCAAGCTAAACTGAGTCTCCTGTAGACTATATATGGTTGTTTTTTGGTTTTTGAATCCATTATACCAATCTCTAAATTTTTTTTTAAAGGATTATTTATTTGAGAGAGAGAGAAAGAAAGAAAGTGAGGTGGGGGGAAAGGGAGATGGAGAGAGAGAGAGAAAATCTCAAGCAGACTCCCTGTGGGGCTCGATCTTATGACCCTGAGATCATGTCTTGAGCTGAAATCGAGTCAAACGCTCAACTGATTGAGTCACCCAGCTGCCCCAACTGATCTCTGCCTTTTTATTGGAGAATGTAGTTTATTTGCATTCAAAGTAAGGACTAATAAGAAAGGATTTATTACTGCTATTTCGCTATTTGTTTTCTGTATGTTCCTCATTCATAATTTTTTGTTCTTCACGTCCTTCATTACTGCCTTCTGTCATGTTTAGCTAATATTTTAAAAAGATTTATTTACTTACTTGAGAGAGAGAGAGTGCAAGGGGAGAGGCAGAGGAAGAGGGAAGGAGAGAATCTAAAGTAGATTCCCCACTGACTGTGGAGCCCCATATGGGGCTCAATCCCTCCCCCACTGAGATCATGATCTGAGCCAAAATCAAGAGTCAGATGCCTAACTGACTGAACTACCCAGGCTGATTTTTTTTTTATTGAGCATTTTTTACCCTTCTCTTTTTTTTACTGCAGATGATTTTTTTTTTAATGAGCATTTTGTTACCCTTCTCTTTTTTTACTGCATAGTTCTTAGATATTTTCTTGGTGATCACCATGGAAATCATATTTAACATCTTAAACTTATAACAATCTGGTTCAAATTGATACCAACTTCAATAGCATACAAAACTCTGCCCCTATGCAGCTCTGATTCACCCCGCCTTTATGTTGTCATTGCCACAAGTTACATCTTTACCAATTATGTGTATAATAACTTAGATATATAATCGTTCATTTGTCTTCTAAATTCTGTAAGAAATAAAGTGTACTTACAAACCAAGTCTATAGTAATACTAGATTACATTTATGCCCGTATTTACCTTTAGTAGAGATCTTTATTTCCTCATATGGCTTTGAGTTCCTCTCTAGTGTCCTTTTATTTCAATCTGGAGGACTCCCTTTAGCATTTCCTGTAGGAATTTCTCCTTCATTTTGATGGACAGTTTTGACAGCTACAGAATTCTTTGTTCACAGGACTTTTAATATGTCATCCCATTGCCTTATGGCCTCCATGGTATGATAAATCAATTGTTAATTTTCTGAGGATCATCTGTGTGAAACACTAACATTACCTTTATTTTTAAAAATATATTTAATGTAGGATTAAACATTTTGTGGCAGGATTAAATGAACAAAGGTAGTGGAAGGGGAGGTGGGTGGAGGGAACGGGTGACTGGGTGATAGGCACTGAGGAGGGTACTTGATGGGACAAGCACTGGGTGTTATACTATATACTGGCAAATCGAACTTCCATAAAAAATAATACATATTAAAAAAAGAAAGATTCAGAAAAGGAACTTAAAAAAGTTGAAAAAATTCTGGAGCTAATAGAAATGTTTGCTTATGTATATATTTTTATTACTTTGTTGCTTTTACTTTCAGAACACCTAAGTTATAGGGATGTTAAGGAAGGTCTCAAATGTTCTCAATTTGGAAGGACTACACCTTCACAACTATTCCACCCCTTCGTGCCCTGCATAGGACTGGTAGGCCAGCTAAGTCAGAAGTTCTACCCTATGCTTTTTCAAAAATGCACTTTTGTCTTGATTCGTTTAATTATTTGTCATAAGACCTTACTGCCAAGATCTAAGAGTTGAATCAAGGAAAGTGACAAAGAATTGTTTATTTCAGTTTTATGAATATTGATACATGTCTGCAACAGATATGGATGCTAAAAGTTATTATTTTTAAATATTTTATTTATTCATGAGAGACACAGAGTGAGAGGCAGAGACATAGGCAGAGGGAGAAGCAGGATCCTCAGGGGAGCCCCATGTGGGACTCAATCCCAGAACCCCAGGATCATGACCTGAGCTAAAGATGAACGCTTAACCACTGAGCCACCCAGGTGCCCAAAAGTTATTATTTCTAAGCAAAATTTAATTTTGGCACTTTAAATTAGAAAAGTTTATTGAATATAGCCTTTATTAAACATATAATAATTATATAAATACATAAAATATTTTTACATAAAATATATAATTATATGTATACATATAACATTATGATGATATAATAATATAATTGTAACACTATAATAATTATACTCATTATTTTATTATACATAAAGCAGAAAATGTTTCTCTATTTTCAGTTAATTTCCATTGAATTGTGTTAATATATATCAAAGAGATTACATTATATTTTCCACATCTACTCACAATTTCAAATCATTTATTGAATCCAAAATATTTATTTAATGTCTGTTGAGCCAGTCCCTGAGGCCTGTTTGCACTCAGACCCATTCTTCTTTGTTATGCATCCCAGATTGGTTGTGCATAATTGAAAAGGCTCTGTTTTCTTGTGGGGGCTGACTCATCAGGACAATGTTTCCCAGGTTCCTGGATAAGTTTTCTTCTCTTTGAGTGGGTCAGCATGTGACATTGGAAGGTAGATGGGAAGATTCTAGAATATTTCTCCCCCATCCTTTCTTTTCCATCAAGATCTCCATGGCTCACGATGGGCCAAGTTCCAGCATCTGTCAGGTCTTCCTGTCACCTAAACTCCAACCTGTAGATAGCATTGCTGAATTTTAGAGTAGCATCTGTTGAAGAAATGCAGGAGAAAGCCTGCTTGGGATCAATAACTGAGAGAATGAGATGAGAACTGAAAAGAGAGAGCATAGACAACTCTTAGGGGAAGTTTTATCTTTTTTTAAGACTTATTTATTTATTTACTTATTTATTTGGATGGGGAAGGTCAGAAGGAGAGAGAATCTCAAGAAGACTCCCCACTGACCATGGAGTCTGACTTGGGACTCAGCCTCAGGACCCTAAGATCATGACCTGAGCCAAAATCAAGAGTTGGAGGCCTAACTGCCTGAGTCCCACTTAAGGTGAATTTTGATAAGATAGAGGGACAGAAGTTGAGTAGTAGCTGTCATGGGGTATGAAAACAAGTGAAAAAGATGGGAGAAAAAAATAGATTTCATTTTGATAGGGATGATCCAATATAGAGTGAAAAATAAAAAAATTTCCTAGAAAGAAAGGAGAGGTGCTAGAAAAAAAACAATATCCATGATTATGTGAGTTTTAGAAGGGATCTATTGCAAAAATGGGATTAGTCAGCCCAAGGGCATGAACAATTTATCTAGACACTGAAATATCAGGTGGGAATACAGAGTATATGAGTATTCATGTGGACAGTTGAGTTGACAAAGCAAAGAATTTTTTATTGACTTTTTTCCCTCTCAGTGCAAAATTATAGTTAAATAAAATATATATATTTAAAAATCTAGTAACCTTCCCATATTTTAGGATTAATATGTTTTAGGAAATCTTTAGATAGAGTCTGAACACAGCTATGCAAAATTTGTTTCAGATAATTAAGCAGATAGTAAATAGAAAGATTTGTATGTATATATATGTTATATATATGTATTTATTTATATATAAGTACCAGTATATATATCTCACAAATATCTACACTTGAAATATATATGTCACAAATGATCTGACATACTTATATCATCTAATTTCACAATATATTAATCAAGTCAGAGTATGTAATTAATATACCAGAAAATAAAACAGAAGTAATAAAAATAAAAATTAAGAATTTTGAAGAGCAACAGTTATTAAAAATATCTTTATTTGCTTTTTAAAACGAATTGAAGAGCTTATATGTTTAATTAATTAAAGATGCTACTTCATTTGTATCTCATCAGAAAAAATATTACTAGTTCCAGTATTTCCTTAAAATTGGCAGGTGGGAGCAGCTAATGTTAATTATCTTCATATATTTTGAAATAAATCACAAATTTAAATGTTGAAAATATTATTTTTGTATTTCGAGTAAGCAACTTTACTTTTTTCACCATTTGTACTAAATGCATTTCTTACTTTGTCAATTGCTTTATAGTATATTGTAGTGATTTTATTTCTTGTTTTTTTATCATTATTTTGTAACAATCATTAGATTCATGTGAAAATTACAATCTAGCTAATTTGGAAAGTAGAATGAATTCTTTTACTGTGAACTAATTGGTTATTCAAGGAGAGTCTTCGAAAGTTTCCAGAGAAGAAATCAGATATCATGACCATTAGCTATTAGACACTAACTCCAATGCTTAGCAGTAGTCCAAAGCAAAGCATTTTCTGATATATAACGGAGGCATTGTCTGAAATATTGATAATTGGTTTACATTAAATGCTCTTGAAAATGTCAAAATATTTGTATCTATTTACATATGAAATTTTGTTTATATACCTATCACATAGTTACATGTGTTTGTGTGTGAGCACAAGTGTGCAGGCACACACACACTCACATGCACACATATACACACATACCCATCCACAGAGCCCCGAGGTCTGAATGCTGTACAGATGGGCACCCTGACTTGCCTTGATTTGGAAAATTTTTGCTTGATGCATGTTTGGAACTCTGGACAGTATAATAGCATAGTTACTGCTTGGAAATAATTCTCAGTATATTAACAGAATGAATAAATAATTGAATTTAGAGCAATATATAGAGACAAGATATGTAGGGCTTCAGATGGCATGTACCAATCAGAAGAAAATTTTGAGAATCTGGTAATAGTGAAAGTAAGTTTAAGGTTCACATATAGGGTCAATGGATTTTGACCAATAAATATCCTGGACACCTAGTAGGGAAGGACACGATCATAGAAACATATTGTAAGTTGATTTGTTCTAAATCCTATAACTTAGAAAAACTACCCACTTGCCTTTATAATGCACCAGGAAATCAGAAAAGACAAACCCGAAGACTGAGCCTTGATAATGGATTTCTTCCTGGATTTACTCTTTTTTATTGGACTTTTTCTACCCTGGCTAATAACTAACAAATAAGGGCTAGAGCAATCAAGAGGCCCTTTTCTCCCCCTCCATTTATAATAGAAAATAAAAGTTTATCAACGTGCAATGTCTTTTCATACAATGGTGAATATATGCTAGCACAAAGTTTAAAAAATAATATGCAAGCAATTATGTTTAACTTACTAGGCTTGTAATTGAATTTGAGGATAATCCTTTTGTGTATATAGCATGATATTTGGATATTATGTTATTAGTAATTACATAACAGGCTATGATGAGTAAATGTAAATAAATGACTTCTGAATTTTGTGCAAGTCATTAAAACGGAGATAGTCTATACATTATATGAGTAACATAGTCATCTAAAAACTTTATGGCTTAACATAAAAACTTAATTTGTTGTATATTATTTTAGCAGGAAACCACAGTTGTTAGTATAATTCCATAATATATCCTGGAAATAGTTTTCTTGCTTGTGATAATATATGAGCTTGACTGTCTATTTAATCAATTATAATTATACTTTATTATACATATATTTTTCTTTTCCCCAGGAGATTTCGCTTGTCAAATTATAACAGATGTATGCTCTGTGACTTACCAATAAAAACTTTATGTGAATATATTACAAATATGATAGTTAAGTTTTTCTCTTAATGAGCTAGAAATAAGAATATTACCTAAATAGTTTATTTCTATGTTTTAATTTCTTAAATTACCCACCAATTTGAAAGAAAATGAATAGGAAGGAGTAATACTGAAATTGTTCTTTTCCATTTCAGACTTCTAATAATTCATACATTTATGTGCATAATCTCTGGAATTCTGGCAATTAACATGTGAATTTTTAAAAATAAATGCATTGCATCAAAGTTGTTCTCTTCCATTTCTGAGTAATTGTAATAACGTACGGGACCTAGAGTTTGCTATGTATGTGTTAGTTACTTATGTAGCACTGTAAACTACATTTACAGTTTAATCCTCATAACTCTTCGAGCTGCTTAGTATAGATTGTGAGCATACCAGCAGCCTTTGTCACAAGCATATGAAGCCTACTGGCAAGGAAATGAGAGAACTATCCAAAAAAAAAAAATCTGATATCCTTAATTCAACAACTTTTGAGAAAATGAGTCATGCCAATCATCTTATGAGTGAGCATGAAATTGTCTTTTTCCAAGGTTGAGACTTTAAATGAGACCACAACCCTGACCAACATTTACATTACAGATTTGTGACAGATTCGGAAGTGAAGGGCCCACCTAAGCTGTGTCCAGGTTCTTGACCTACAGAAACTCGAGGATAAAAATATATCTTGTTTTAGGAGACTTAGTTCTGGGGTAACATTTTTATAGCAATAATAAATAATATATAAATCAAGCCTGATATTATGTGGGAGGTAAGTACACAAGGGCATGGGTAATGGACGTGGGAAATACTGGGGGTCATCTTGATGGTTGACTGCCGCAGTTTGCCCTCTGTTCCTTAATTATTAATAATCACTCCTACATGCAAAATAAACTCCTTCTCTCCCAAGGTCTCCAAAATCCTCCAAGGCCTCTATTATAGCAGCAGCTCAAAATCCAGAACCTTGTCATCCAAATTAAGACCAGGTATAGATGAGACTTCTTGAATACAATTCCCCAAGTTCAACTCCCTGAATATTCTCTCCTCACTTAATAAAACTGTTGAGATAAGTAATCTAACACCTGCACATCCAACATGCAATAGAAGGACAGAAACAGGGTCACTAATATACAGATTTTTGTTCATAAAAGGGGAAAACAGACTGCATAGAGGAGTCACTAGTTCATCACAATTCTGAAATTCAGTTGAGTCAGTGTTGGAATGTCCTTGATTAGGTCTTCAGCCCTTTGAATAATTAATTCTCCATGATTCAAGACTCTGCCTTCTTTTTGAGATCTTGGTTCCACTCTGATTCAACCTTCCTTTTTTTCATAATAGCATGTGTTTGCAACTAACGAATATTCTTAGTGGCTTCCTGCTGATAGAATTTGGAGAGTTCAAATCTGCTTTTATTTTGTACTGTCTCTCCATTTCAGCATCTAAGCTGAGGATGTTCCTGTGAATGAATATATATATATATATATATATATACACACACACATTATATGTATATAAATATGCTGGGCTATCTATCTATATATATATACATATATATTTTTAGTATGCTGGGCTTCTGTGAATCTTGTTACAATTAACTCCATTAGACAAGGTTATTCAACTTTAATACTATTAGTGTTGTATGGGGCTTGATATTTCTTTGTTGTGTTTGTAGGACAGTCATGTATATAACAAGGTTTTGGCAGCATACTGGCCTCACCCACTGGATACCAGTAGGGCTTTTCCAAGTTACCTTAAGCCAACAGTTTTTTTTTTTTAAGATTTTTAATTTATTTATTCATAACAGAGAGAGAGAGAGAGAGAGGCAGAGACACAGGCAGAGGGAGAAGCAGGCTCCATGCAAGCAGCCTGACGCGGGACTTGATCCTGGGTCTCTAGGATCACACCCTGGGCTGAAGGTGGCACTAAACTACTGAGCCACCCGGGCTGCCCTAAGCCAAACAATTTTTTGACATAGCCAAAGGTCCCTTATGGGGATGAAGGTAGGGGTAGAATTTCTCCTCCTTAAGAATCATTTGCACTAGACCAAAATTCTTTAAGATCTCTCCTTTTTACGTGAGTTTCTTTTGAGATGATTTAGGGTCCCTGCCTTTGAACTGCTTATGAGCTTTATCATTGTTATTTGGGATCTGTGAGGCATACCCTTAATCTGTTTAGGGGACCTTTTATCTGACTGAATAGTACTTTAGACCATTCTGAGATTTAATGGATTTTATTTTATTTTATTTATTTTTTTAAGTGAAAATAGTAAAATGTTTACTTTTTTTTAGGAAAAAAAAAGGTGCAGAAGAGGGATTCAAAAGGATATGTGATCGCACTTCTGTCTGCCTCTGAACAAAGCCAGTGTTGAAAGCTTAATCCTTGATTAACATATCTGGTCAATAAACTACCGGCTGCTCTCTCCTACATGACACTAGGAGTCATGTCACAACATGCTTGTAGGGGATAATGGCTTCTCTACTTCTTAGCAGAGAAACAAGACTTGCCTTAGTACCATCCCATCTCCAAAGTACAACAGTACAGGTGAAAAGGAAGGCTCTTTTCTCCCTCCCTGTCTCAAGGCAAGAGACAAGGAGGGAGGTGAGAGGGAAGGAGATGCTTATCTTAGAAGCAGAACAGTTCTGACAGAAGTTTGATATCTGAGTTCACTGTTACCTCCTCTTATAGAAAAGTGGTTGGAGAGCATTTATAAAACCAATAGTATCTTGAAGGTAAAATTGCAGAATTTTGCTGCATAACTGGACACAAGAGAAGTGAAAAGATGCAAGAGATTTTAACCAGCAGCAACAAAGAAATTTCATTAACAGGTTTTTGTTTGTTTATTTTAGCAATATTCCTTTACAAATTCATTAAGAAACACTGTAATTTAATGTTGCATATGAGGGCAGCCCAGGTGGCTCAGCGGTTTAGCACTGCCTTCAGCCCAGGGGGTGATCCTGGAGACCTGGGATCGAGTCCCATGTCGGGCTCCCTGCGTGGAGCCTGCTTCTCCCTCTGCCTGTGTCTCTGCCCTCCCCCTCTCTCTCTGTTTCTCATGAATAAATAAATAAAACCTTAAAAAATAATGTTGCATACGAAATGGAACGAACTTCTTTCACTATAGTGCGGTTCCTTGAAGAGAACCAACCTTTGCAAAGATTTCAGTTCAAGTGTAACCAGTTCACACAGTGGTCACTCCTGCTTTGAGGGGTAGAATCAGTGCTATGTGATATCCTCTTCTTCCAAGCAATAATCATGACCCTTTTTCATTTTTTTTAATCCAGGATTCTGAAGAATTCCTGTTGGCTCTCAGAGATGTGCCTATTTGCTCTGGGTTGATGAACTAGCCTGGAATCTCTTCATTAGTTTTAAGTCTCACATTTGAACTGGCACTTTGTTCCACATTTTCTCGGTTCCTGTGGCTGCTATTTTCTGCTCCTCTTCTGCCCTATTTTTCATGTATTTGACCTCTTCCACCAGTTTTATCCTACACTCATCCCATTTTCTGGATCCTGTCAATTCTTCCATTATCAACCACTCACTCTAACATAAGATTTTAGAGTCACACCTTGGCATCATCACTGGATCGTATTATCCTCACATTGCTCTGAACATGATCTTTGCTTGGAAGCCATTTTTTAGCTATTTTATAGCATCATTTACTGCTAGGAGAAGTTGAGAAGTTTTTGAAAACTATCAAGTCATAGCTCCTTTTTCTCTATTAGCCATTCCTTGAGTTTATGTATCTTCTTTATTTTGCTCCAAATAGCAGAAAGAAACCAGGTGGCACACTCACCACTTTGGTTGGGAGTCTTAGCAGTTAGATCATCTGGTCCATTGGACAAATTTTCTACCTAACACAATTTCAGAAGACAGTGTTGATAAACCTTATTCTGTTGCATAACAAAGCTCTTCCTTCTTCCAGTTAACAGTAGTATTACCTTCTTTTACTTGCAGCCATCACCCACACCTTATCAAAGATCAGAGTGTTCAAGTAACAGCTTCTTCAAGGCACTTCCATCTGTCACTAACACTCTGCAAAGTCCTCTTCTCAGTCCACAGCAGTGCTATAATTTTGGTTTTAGTTACAGCAGCATTCCACTTCCAGGTACCTAAATATCACTTACTTAGTGATGGATGCTGGATGACATCCATCCAGTACTGGATGACAAAGTACTCCAAACTTAACAGATCAAAATAACAAACATTTATTAAAGTTTCTGCGTGTCCAGTGTTTTGGAAACTGCTTAGCTGGTTGATTCTGGCTCAGTCTAGCACGTGGCTGCAATCAGGGCATCAGCTGTTGCTTTAGCCAACAGCCAAAGGCTTGACTGCATCTGGAGGGTCTACTTCCCACCTCACTTCCATGGCTGTTGGCAAGAGGCTTCAGTTCCTTGCCACATGGGCCTCTGCATATGACTGCTCACATTATGTCTTCCAACTGAGCATATGATGCAAAAGAAAATGGGTTCAAGGCAGAAGCCACAGTGCTTTATAACCTATTTGTTGAAATAGCCTATCACTGCTTCTGCAGTATCCTATTCATCCTGCAGAGCAGTGCTGGGACAGTATGTAGGGAAATTACACAGGGAAATGAATTCCAGCAGGCCGGGATCATTAAGTGCATGGTGGAGGTTTCCCTTAGTAGAGGGGAAAAATGAAACAGGAAAAATATTTAACTCCTAGAGCCTAGAATTAAATAGTATTAAATAAATATTTGTTGAAAAAACAGCCACCAGAAATTTTAATTTTTCTTAATAATTTTAAATAAAATGCTGTTAAGTGACATATCCTAATTTTTGCCTTTCAATGACTTAGGTTATTCTTACTACATCCCAGAATAGTAATCATAATAATTTATGAGGCATGATTTCTGTTGTAGAGAATCTGTTATTTATTTTACAAAATCAGTTATTTTGGATATCTTTGCCTTTTCCAAAAATCTTTTTGACATATATTTCATTATATCCCCAGATAGTCAAACTCTTAACCATTCCTTCTTTCTGGGAACTGAATTTATTTTCTGTGATCTAGATATTAATCATAAATTATCTGATTCATTTCCATGTATATGTATTTTATCTCTTCAAATATATTAAATTTCTTGACAATACAATGACTTTATACAAGTCGTTATTCATCTTTATATATCCAAAATAATTGAAATCAGGATATCTAAGAGACATCTATACCCCCATGTTCATTACAGCATTATTTGCAATAGCTAAGATATAGAAGCAACCTAGATGCCCACTGATAGATGAATAGATAAAGAAAATGTGGTATATACAAACAATGGAATATTATCCAGCCTTAAAAAAAAAAGGAAATCCTGCCAAAAATGACAATGTGGATGAACGTGGAGGACATTATGCTAAGTGAAATAAACTGATCTCTGAAGGACAAATTCTGCATGGTATATGAGGTATCTAAAATGAAAAACTCATGGACACAGAGAGTAGAGTGGTGGCCAGTGTTTGGGGAGTTACTGCTCAGTGGATATATAGTTTCAGTTACATAAAATCAATATGTTCTAGAGATCTCTTGTACAACATTTTGCCTGTAGTTAATGCTATATTGCACACTTAAAAATATGTCAAGATGTTAATTCTCATATTAAATATTCGTATCTCACACACACACAATTTGTATAGACATAGAATAGATGGGCAAGTTCTTTGTTCCTATAATCTAGAAATTCAAAATGTGTTTTTTTTTCTTGCAGTATGAAAATATTTGCCTGAATTATTTTAGAAGCCAGCTCCATAAAGAGTTCACATAAAGTGAAGATATTAAAGATAATTTCACAAAGAACCCTAGGATTCTTATTCAAACACTCTTGTATAAAATCAAAACAAATTTTAATAAATAACTTTGGAGAGTATAGCATAAAAAATTTCCTTAACATCCTCCAAGGGATCAATAACATTTAAAAAGAGTTGCTCAACAAAAAAATCTGACCTCCAGTTCTGAGGAAATGTCACAAAAGAGTTAAGAAAAATATACTTTATGTAGCACACCTATGTGATTTTTTAAAATCAGATTTCTAGATTTCTACTGATTTACACATTTATACACTTGTAGTAAAATTGTGACTTAACACTTCTTGTCTTCTTATCAATTGCTGATCATAAAGTGTTGCCCATTTTTAGCCAGAGATAGCTATGCTAAACCCTAACTAGGATCAAATAAAAACCAGACAACCTTGAAGGTGGAAGGAACAGAATTCTTTGTAACACAGAACCATGAAAATTGGATTCGACCTAATGGACCAAGAAAACACTTACTAAAAGTAAAATGGTATTGAGATGCTGTCTCAAAGAGATGTTAGATTATTCAGAAGATCCACTGTTTTGGACTAATATCTACACTTCACCAGCTTTCCCCTTCCTTGTTTCTCAAATAAAATTTAGTTTTACTGTGACCTGTTATTATACATATAAAATTTGGATAAAATTGATGTTTTAATTTAAATTTGAATAATATAAAATATTGAACCTATAGTTACTTGTACAATACAAAGAAATACATATATGCTCATATATAATATATATGTTAAATGTGTATCAATTATTGAGAAAAAGAATCTCACTTTTTATTGTTTACCAAGTGAGATGAATTCTACTTCCTCATATATCTGAAAGCAGGACATATCTGTGTCTTTTCCTATCAGTGCACTGAACCTTGAAGCCATAATTCAATAGAAAAGGGGATAAAAATCAATGATGCAGGCATATTATCATGATAATATAACTACAGAGAAATGAAGGGAAAAAGTGAATCTTTTCTATTATTTGTAAATAACTCTATTTATTACATATTTTATTTAATCATTTTCCCCAGTAAAATATTTTAGGATTTTTTTTTACTCATAAAAGTTTTTTAAGGTATATTTTATACTTTACACAATAGTTTCCCTATGGAGTTTCATTTAAATGATTCATAAGGCATAAAATAAATGGCTCATAGAAATGATGAAATGCATTTTTGTTCTGTAAGATCAAATCGGTTTGAATAGAATCATGTTAATTAATCCACTCTCTCTTCATATGGTAAACTCAAACCGAAATTATTAAATCTGTCTACCACACAACTCATTGTACTATATAACATAGTAATGAAATAATTAAAGGGCATCATTTGGTACTGATGATGGACAATTTACAGGGCAAAATACATATAACAATATTTTTACCTGCCCCCTTAATAGCAATGTCAGTAACCCATAAGTGGTGATTTAAGAGCTCTGCAGAGGCTCATTCATGAAGAGCAGGAGTAATGTACTAGTAAGAGCTTGCTCTTTTAAAAGAATGGATTAAATGGCAATGCCAATGATTATATCATACTGATTAACTTAAGTGAATATAATGAAGCATGTAGCAAATTCTTAATATCCATTTCAGAGGAAGTGGGTTACCCTAGTCTACTTTGATCTCTCTGTGTTCAAAGTGTATTCTGCTAAAAAAGTGTGCAGTTTTTAAGATCAAAATAATCATGCATCATGTGGAACAAAACTGAAAAATGTAGAATAAATGTTCGCTGGCTTGTTTATTAAGGTTTCCGTGGTAGACAGTTTTCTTCTTCTCCAGCAGTTCTTTCCCACATTTTATCTTATTGAATCATCTTTCCTGTCAGAAGGCACATTTATATACACGAAGTGAATGGACATGGAACATCTTAGCTCTCCATCTCAGCTGTTACAACGGCTGGCACCAATCACTGCACGGCGAGTTTGGCCATGGTAGTTAGTAACCATTGTGAAGATTTTTTTAAATTAAGTTTTTAATTTTAATTCCAGTATAGTTAATTGTTTTATAAATAGTTTCATGTGCAAAATATAGTGATTCAACAATTCTATACACTGTACCCAGTTCTCATCATGATAACTGTACTCTTAAACCCCTTAAGCTATTTCACCCATCTCACACACATCTTCCCTCTTGAAACCCTCTGTTCTCTGTAGTTAAGAGTCTGTTTCTTGGTTTGCCTTTTTTTTCCTTTGTATGTTTGTTTTGTTTCTTAAATTGCACATATGAGTGAAATCATATGGTGTTTGTCTTTCTCTGACTGACTTATTTTGCTTAGCATTATACTCTTTAGCTCCATCCATGTTTTTGCAAGTGAAAAGATTTTATTCATACCACTGTGAAGATTTCAAAGGAACAGATTGACCAGCAGGATTAAAACCTGATTCATTTGCTATGAAGACATTGCTTTAGTATCATATTGACTCCACTAAAACTATACAGCACCTCTGAGGTTTATGTTGTGATTAAATAAAATATGGGGGTGCCTGGGTGGTTCAGTTAGATAAGCATCCCACTCTTGGTTTTGGCTCAGGTCATGGTCTCAGGATCGTAAGATTGAGCACTGCATTGGCACTCAGCATGGAGTCTGCTTGAGTTTCTCTCCCTCTCCTTCTCCCTTTTCCTCTGCACTACCCCCCGTGCTCTCTCTCTCTCTCTCTCTCTCTCAAATATAAAATAAATAAGATCTTTAAAAAATGGCAAATATTTTGAATTATGCATGGATGTATAGGTTTAATGCTTAATAAATATTAAGGGTAAATTTTATATCATTTAAGGTATGCAAAATAGTGATAATTTTCCTGTCCTATTTTTCATTTTCTGTTGCTATATGTACTTTTGGAATGCAGATTTTCACTGCCTCAGACTTGGCCACATTTTTCATGAGCTGGCAAATTAAGTCCTGGTGTTTCTAACCCCATCAATAGAAATTGTATTGGAAAATTCTCAATTATCTTTTGTTTCTCCTTTCTTCAACTTTCATATTTACTTTCACTAAATTTAGACCATCATGAAAATAAGACCAAGATGTAAAAGCACAGTTTTTGTTCTAGATTGGGATTTTAAATCCAGAGAGTGAGTGTATCTGAGTATATAGTTTGGCCAACACCCGTTTTAAAGAATGCTGAATGTATCAAGGGAAGGACATGCATACACCAGTTCAGTCTCCATACGTTTCATCTGGTTATAAAGTCTTTGTGATGAATCACATGAGCTGCTGCAACTATCCTCATTTCAAACAATGACAGTATCCTAGTCATAAAATATTCAATTCAAATTTTACTCTTACCTGCCAAGGAATGTGAGGAGGCTAATCTGTGTAATCAAGTGACTTGCTACTTAAAATAAGCAAAGGATACAGATGAGAATAAAAGTAAGGTTTAATTTATTTTTTCCTATTTTGAGAAAATATTTTATTTTGTGGTTATGCAATAGGTCCTTTTATAAGAAGCAAAAACAAGGGCGCTTGGATGGCTCAGTGGTTGAACATCTGCCACTGGCTCAGGTCATGATCCCAGGGTCCTGGGGCTGAGTTCTGCACCGGGTTTCCTACAGGGAGTCTGCTTCTCCTTCTGCCTATGTCTCTGACTCTATCTCTGTGTCTCTCATGAATGAATGAATGAATAAATAAATAAATGAATAAATAAGCAAAAACAATTATAAAGCAATGCCTGTACATGATAAGAATACAAAATAATACAAATAAAAGCAAAAATTGCCTTCATAAGACACTAAAACCCTTCCTTCTAGAATTTACAACAGGTACAATTCTTGTGTATCTTCACAGAAATGTACAGATAAATATATATGTATGTAAGTTATTTTAAAAACACACTATATTATTATGTATATTAGTATATTAGTATATTATGCATACCATATGCACTTCTCTTTGTCTTATTTAACAGTATTTTGAAGATCATTCCTTCTCAGTACAAATAGATCTAGCTTGTTTGCATTATACTGTCTAAAACAGACTGTTACATGGCTGTATCTTGAAATAGATCTTTTTTTGATTCTGTAGGATCCTGCTTACTCTCTTAACATTGGAATCCTCCTTGTCCTCCCTGTTCTCATCCTCCTGATGTCAATAACAACCTCACAATCCTGTGACCTCTCTGTGACAAGAAGCAAAAAGTAAGTTATTTTTATTTATTTTTATTGTAAGCTTTATCAAAGTAATACGCAGGTTATGTGAAAAGAAATTAATTTTGCCCCAGGGAATGAATACAAACTATTTTGCTTACAGTGTGTTTTTGAGTATACACGCACACACACACACACACACACACACACAAGAAAGGGTGAGATTGTAAGTACAACACAGTGGAATGTTTTAAAGATGCTTTCTAGAGCAAGGCTCTGATAATCCTGACTAAATGAAGGGAGGCAGGCAGCTATTACCCTCAGGGTTACAGGACTGTGCTAGTTGCCACAGAGGAACATCCCTGTAGTATATACATTGTCTGGAGAATGTGAACAAAGGAGGGAAAACACAGGATCTTACCAAAGATATTGGTAGCTGACAGTCTGCAACGGACTTCAATGGCCATCATCAGTGCCAGGAAAACAGGAGATTTACAGTGAGAGGAGTGTTGACACACACAAGTGGTAATTTTAGGGACGTTGGATATCAGGTAGGGTTTTTAAAACTTCTAGGCAAAAATTTAAAGTTGCATTGAATCAGATTTTTATCCTGAGAAAAAGCACTTGGATGGATCATTTTTGTTGTTCAGACTGAAGAGTGGAAAAATTGCTTTCCTGGAAGGAAGAGAGAAAGAATGTTCTGTGCCTTAGACTTTAGTTTGGAAGACGAAATGAACCACTTTCAAATCTTTGCTTATTCCAGGGACATGATAGTTTCCTGTGTGTTCTTCTAGAACTTTTATAGTTTAAGCTTTCAGTATAGGTGATGATCCATTTTGAATTGATATATTTATGCATGGTGTGTAATAGTGATGGATGTAAGTCTTCTGCATTAAAAGGTAAGTTCTAACTTTCAATGAAAAGAGAAATATAAGTGGCCCATTCATTCGTAAGTAGGGGGGACCATGTGTTTTAATTTAACTGGGACAGTCTTGGCTTATGCCTGCTTTTTGTGCAATATATCAATAATACCTACTTTTACTCTCTAATTTACTGCCATTTGACACTGGGTGGTCACCAATACCCAGATCTACCTTTGACAGAAAGAGATGCAGAGTTGCCAAATGCCATTTAGATTAAATAGCAGGTTGGGTTTAACAGGAATCTTCTGAAACACAAAGAAATTCCCTCTTTTTTCTGTTATCTTCTACATCTACTCCTTGCCACCACCTATCAATTCTCATTTTTGATGAGGCCAGATGGTATCATTGGGATTGTCATACCATTGTCAACATCAAAATAGCAAAAAGTTCTACAAAAACAATTGAATCCATTGAATGGGAATCTAGGTTGTTTTTTTTGTTTTTTTTTGTTTTTGGTTTTACTTTCTTTTTAAATTTACTTTCTGTTTGTTAACACAAATAGATTTTGATTTTTCTCTCCCCTGCATGTGACTGTCCTCAATTAAATAAAATAATAGTTTAATCAAATAGGCTTTATGGCTGATAAGTCAAGTAATATTGTGAATTGTAGTGTTTAGTTCATCATGAATAGAAAGCTGGAATCAAAGTTTAACTGTCGATACACTCACTCCTTGGTTAAGAGCGGTCAAACTATAATCTATGGTTGTCTGTGTAACCTTGGAAAATATTCTGAATCAATTTAACTTTGTGTACAGTGGAGATAAAAATAGCCTATGCTTTATAAGTAGTCCTAATGATTTTTGGGAATATTAGTGAATATAAAATGTTTACCAGTATGTGATTTAGCTATTATTTACTTATACTAGGTATAATTAATGATATGATGGGATTTACCTCTGCCATTTTGATTTTGTTTAAATAGGATTTATGTATTTTTTTGGTTTCTCTATTCCCCTAATTCTGCCTTCTTTTGTGTTAGACAAAAGGTATAATTAATGATATGATGGGATTTACCTCTGCCATTTTGATTTTGTTTAAATAGGATTTATGTATTTTTTTGGTTTCTCTATTCCCCTAATTCTGCCTTCTTTTGTGTTAGACAAATATTTTCTTCTGTACTTTTATTTCTTTTATTTAGTTAACTATTTTGGAGTTATTATCTTAGTGGTTGCCCTGGGTGTTAAAATTAATATCTTAATTTAAAACCATCTAGTTTAGATAAATACCAACTTAATTTTAATAGTATATAAAATTTTGCTCTAATATAACTCCAATCCCTCCCCCTCTTTGTGCTATCATCATACAAATTACATCTTTATAGATTATTAGCCCATGAATGCTATTTTATCATTAGTGCTTTATGTAGTTTTCTTTTAAAACAAATGACAGCTACAAGAATACATTTATATTGTCTTTTATGTTTAGTGCCTATGTAGTTATTTTCATTGGTGGTCTGTATTTGTGTGAGTTACTGTGTAATGTCCTTATAGTTCAGCGTGAAGTACTCCTTTTGGTGTTTGTTGTAGGGTAAACTTGCAAACAATAGATTCCTTCAGGTTAGTTTATCTGCAAATACCTTTGTTCTGTCTTCATTTTTGAAAGATAGTCTTACTTTATATAAGTCTGTCAGCGGACCTTCCTCCACCACCCCCCCCCGCCCCCAGTAATTTGAATATGCCAACTCTTATGGTTAACATTATGTGTCAATTTGGAAGATGTTTTTGAATGAAAATAACCTTTAAATTGGTGAGCCTTGAGTAAAGCAGATGGCTCTTCATCATGTGGATGGGCTTCATCTAATCAGTTGAAATCCTGAGTAGAAGAAAAAGACCAATCTCCTCAAGCAAGAGAAAAATTCTCCAGCAGACTGCCTTCAAACTTCATTTGTCCCATCAGCTCTCCTGAGTCTGGATCCTGCCAGTCTACACTGCAGATTTTAGACTTCCTTGCCTCCATAATTAATCATTTCTTATAATGGATCTGGATATATATATAAATATATATATATATATATACACATATATGATACACACACACACACACACACACAATTAGTTCAGTTCTCTGAATAATCCTAATACAGATTATGATACTGGGAATAATGTCTCTATTCCCAGTAGTAAAGAGAGTATATCCATGGTGTGATAGGCAATATAGATACACAAAATATCACCACTGAATATTTTAATCAAACATTTATAATAAGCAAGGATGAATGACTGTGTATATGGTATCTTCAAACATTTTTGTCACATTAGCCATTTTAATGGAATTGAGTGGGTGCTACTGATATCACCAAAGTGGGGAAACAAAAAGAAGAGCTCAGGAATCAAAATTCCCAGCTCAAGTGCTGCATAAATAACTAGAAAGCTTCTATGTCTGCACCGAAAGATTCTTCTATAGCCACAGGGCTGAGATTGCTGAAAACCAAACCCAGAATCTTATCGTGTAAATGACTGATCTACAATGCACATTGAATTCTCAGCCTCATAGGATGCCTACTGTTTAATTTGAGAGCATTGGTTGGGAAGGAATGGGATCCCGAGATGCAGAATCACCTGAAGACACTGAGCCCCTAAATTCTGAGGAATCTTTACCAGTAGAAGCAGCTCTCCACCACTTTGTGAAGAGGGTAACCCTACATTCCCTGAAAAAACTATAATGGCCTCCCCTGAGTCCTTTTCCATAGAAGACAATGCTGAATCTCCTTGGGAACCAACCCCACCTCCTTCTTTGCTTTTAGATCTATTACTAGATTCAATTCCCAGCAGATCCCCAAGAGGAGAAGTACAAAGTGTGATCGACTTATGAGGAGAATGAACTACACTCCAAAATAACTACTTGAGTTGTCTAATTTATATGGACTGAATTCTGGGGGATATGTGTGGGGATGGATATTAAGGATGTGGCATAATAATGGAAGGAAGATAATGTTAGATAAGGCCAAATTTATTGATATGGGCCCAGTAAGCAGAGATTCTAAATTTAATAGTGTAGATTAGGAAACTATAAAGGGCTGGAACAGTTTGCTTGGCTTAACAAGGGTTGAACGTTGGTCCAGAATGAATGAGCAAGAAATGCCATAACTGCTGTGGTTCATTGTAGAAGAAATAATTCAAAGGCTTAGGGATATTAGAGTGTTAGAGAGGATTTGTCATTTAAAACCTACTCACCCAGCTGACGGGGTGCAGAAGACATACCTTTCACCATGACTGTGAGAAAAGTTTATAAAGGAAGCCCCCATCCTTGAAGAGTTCTATGATTGCTTTTATCTGAAGGGTAGACCTCACAGTGGCAACTGTGGTCCCTGAACTGGGAAACCTAAATGCAGTGGGAATAATTGGATTTTGGGGTGACAGGGACCAAGTGATGGTACTCAGTGCATGGTTACGGTAATGGACAGCAGAGTTAAATCAGCAATCAGAATAGTCTGACTCATGTAGAACTAGGGGATTGGTTAGTTGATCATGGTGTTGCTAGAAATGAAATAGAAAGCCTACTAAGTTCTTACCTGATATATACATAAGTAGAAAGTTCTAGATTGAATGAATCAAACTCTAGTCTGAATCATCAAAACAGATAGTAATGGTCCCATTAATCAATTCCTAGTCTTGAGTCAGTTTATATACCCAGAACCCCTTGAAAGAAGGGGATGCTGGGTTCCCTTGAGAAAAGACCTTGAGTACATTGCCAAAAGTATACTGTTGGTCCTTCTCCCAGCCTTCTCCAAAGGAATTTAAGGCCAAGTTAACTGTGTATTGGGAGAAAGGAAATAATCTATCAAACCTTTTGAGGGCTACTAGTAACTAGCTCTGAACCGACACTAATTCCAGAAGATGCAAACATCACTGTTGTTCACACAGAAGAGAGGCTTATAGAGGTCAGATGATCAATGCAGTGTTAGTTTAGATCTATCTCATATTGGGCCCATGGGTCCCTGGTGTACCTGGTTCTGAAATGTGTAATTGGAGTGGAGATGTTCAGAATCTGGCAGAAACTACCAAGTTTGTTCACTAACCTATAGAATAAGGGTAACGTGGCAGTAAAGGCCAAGTGGAATCCACTAGAACTGCCCCTGCCTGGAAAAATAAGAAACCAAAGGTAATGCCATATTCATGGAGGGGTTGCAAAGATTAGTGCCACCATTTGAAGGATGTAGAAGTGATGTTTCTCACCACATCTCTTTCCACTTGCCTATTTGTCCTGTGCAGAAGACAGATGAGTCTTGGAGAATAACAGTAGGTTATTGTGTGATTAATCATGTGGCGACTTCAATTGCAGCTGCTGTACCAGATGTGGTTTCAGTGCTTGAGCACATTAACACTTCCCCTGATACCTGGTATGCAACCATTGTTTTGGCAAGCACTTCTTTTTTTTTTTTTCCCCTCAATCCCTACTAATAAAGACCACCAGAAGCATTTAGCTTTCAGCTTACAAGGCCAGCAATAGCCCTTTGCTTTCCTACTTCAGGAGTATATCCACTCTCCAGACTATGTTATAATTTAGTTTGCAGAGATTTTGATCGTCTTCCTATCCCACAAGGTATCACACTAGTCTATTACATTGATGACATTATGCTGATTGAACCTAATGAGGAAGAAGTAGCAATTACTCTAGACTTACTGATAAGACATTTACGTGCCAGGAGGTTAAGAAATAAATCTGACAAAAATTCAGGAGCCTTCTACCATAGTGTAATTTCTAGGGGTGCAGTGATGTGTGGCATAACTGGAATACTCTTTTAAGATAGAAGGTAAGATGTTGAACCAAAAAAAGAGACACAACCAAAAAGAGATACAATGCCTAGTGGGCCTCTTTGGAGTTTAGAAGCCACATATTCCTCATTTGAATCTCTTACTCTAGCCATTTACCAAGTGTCTGAAATTGAGGCCCAGAAAGAAAGAAGGGCCTGCAACAGGTCCTGGCTGCCATGCTCTGCCATTTGGTCCGTATGATCCATCAGATCCAATGGTGCATGAAGTATTGGTAGCAGGTAGAAATGCTCTTTGGAACATTTGGCAGTCCCCTAGAGGTGAATCCCAGTGTAGGTCTTTAGGATGTTGGAGAAAGGCCTCGCCGTCATCCACACTACTCACTCTCCTTTTGAGAAACAGTTCTTGGCTTTCTGCTTGTCCTTAGTAAAGACTGAATACTTGATCATGGGCTACTGAATGCCCATGTGGCCTGAGCTGCTCGTCATGAACTGTGTGTTATCTTACCTATGAAGTCATAAAGTTGGGCATGCACAATAGAAATCTATCATCAAATGGAAGTGGTCTTTATGAGATGGGACTTGAGCAGGCCTTGAAGGCACAAATAAGGTACATGAAGAAGTGGCCCATATATGCAAGTTCTCACCCCTGCCATGCAACCTTCTCTCTCCCAGCTCGCACCCAAAGGCTCATGGAGAGTTCTTTATGATTGACTAAAAGATGAAGGAAACACTAGGCCTGCTTTACAAATGATTCTGCATAATATGCAGGAAGCTTTAGAAACTGGATAACTGTAGCTCTGTAACCCCTTTCTGGAACATCCCTGAAAGACAATGGTGAGGAGAAACCATTCCAGTGGGTAGAACTTTGAGCAGTGTACCTGGTTGTTTACTTTTCTTTGAAGAAGAAATGGCCAGATGTGCCTTTACATACTGATTCTTGGGCTGTGGCCAGTGGTTTGGGGATGCTGAGGAACTAGAAGAAATACAATGGGAAAATTTGTGACAAGGAAGTCTGGGAAAGAGGAATGTGGATGGACCTCTCTGAATAGGCAAAATCATGAAGATATTTATGTCTCATGCCAGTGCCAAAGAGTGACTTCAGTAGAGGAATATTTTAATAATCAGGAGCGTAGGTCAATTTCTGTGAAGACTAGTCATCTTCTCTTTTTTCAGCCACCCTGTCATTACTCAGTAGGCTCATAAACAAGGTGTCTATGGTGGCAGGGATGTAAGTTACACATGGGTTTATACTCACCGGGGTTGGCCTATTACAGCCACCGCTGAACACTCAACCTGCCAATGGTAGAGACCCAACACCTAGTTGCTGGTGTAGTTTCCCAGCGCAATCAGCTAGCGACCTGGTGATTACATTGAGCCACTTCTATCACTGCAGTGGTAACATACTCTAGGTATGGAGTTGCCTTCCCTGCATGCAGTTTTTCTGTCCAAACTGCTATTCATAGACTTCCAGAATGTCTTATCCACTGTCATCATATTCTACACGCCGAACTTGTGATCAAACAACTACCGTCACAGAAAGTGAAATGTGGAAATGGGCTTATGCTCATAGAATCCACTGGTCTTACCATGTTCCCCACCATCCTGAAGCAGCTGGCTTGTTAGAATTGTGGCATTGCCTTTTGAAGACTCAGTTACAGCACTAGCTAGGTGACAGTACTTTGTAGGCTGATCAAGGTAGGAGGCTCTGAATTAGTGTTTAATAGACAGCGGTATTTATCCAATAACCAGGAGGAATGAGTCCAGACAGAAATCAAGAGGTAGAAATAGTAGTAAGTACTAACACTCACTATTATCCCTAGTGCTCAACTGGTGAAATTTTCACTCCTGTTCCCACAACACTATGCTTTGTGGGCCAGAAGTCTTAGATGCAAAGGGAGGAAATGAACTGGAGGTAAATACTGCCACTCAGCCATTTTAGATTCCTCATGTCTTTGAATTAACAGACAAAGAAAGGAGTTACTGTGATTTATCCTGATTATGAAAGGGAAATTGGACAATTTTTCCACAGTGGAGGCAAGGAAAAGAATATGTGTGGAACAGAGATGTATTTAGATTATCTTAGTATTACCATGCTGTGTGATTAAGGTCAATTCAGTTAGGACTATTAATGGAACAAACCCCTTCAGGGGTTAACTCTTTGGTCATACTACCATGACCAGCAAAGATACTTGATAAAGTCAAGTCAGAATGGATAGTTGGGAATGCTGGTTATGGGTACCAGCTATGGCTATGTGACCAATGACAGAGTCAAGTTCTGGAACTGTCATGAGTATTTCCTATTTTATTATGAATATGTTAAAGTATTTATTTTGTTTTCTTCTTTTTCTTTTCCCTTTATCGTGTAAGAAAAGATGCATGGATTTTGTATGTAAACTTGGAGGGTGTTTTTGTATAAGTTTAACATTTAAGTCAGTGAACTTTGGGTAAAGCAAATTGCCTTCCATGATGTGGGTAAACCTCTTCAAATCAGGCAAAGGCCTGAATAGGACAAAAAAGACTGTCCTGTAGCAAGAGAAAATTTCTCCAGCAGACCGCCTTCAGACAATCCACACCATTATCTCTCCTAGGTCTATACCAGTCATCATCTGCACTATGAGTTTTCCTCATCTTTTTTTTTTTTAAGATTTATTTAGGGGAGGCAGTGGAAGGGAGGTGAGAGAATCATAAGTAGACTCTGACCTGAATACAGAGCCTGACTTGGGGCTTGATCCCACAACCCTGAGATCATGACCTGAGCCTAAACTAAAAGTCAGATGCTCAACTGATTGTGACACCCCAGTGCCTTAGCTCTCCTGGTCTTGAGCCTACTGGTCCACACTGCACATTTTAAACTTTGCAGCATCCATGGTCATGTGAGTCAATTCCTTATAATAGATAAATACTTGCATCCTGTTGATTCTGTCTCCCTGGAGAATCCTGACTAAGGCATTCCCTTTGTTGTTTCTGATGAGATGTTAGCTGTATCTCTTTGAATTTATCCTACTTTCTGGATGTTTAGATTGATATTTTCTAACCAGCTGGGAAAGTGTTTGACCATTGTATCTTCAATCTTTCTGAGACTTTCTTTTCTTTAAAGAGGAACCTTGTATGATGCTTATGTTGGTATGTTTGATGATGTCTCACAGGCCTCAGAGGCTCTGTTCATTTTTTTTCATTGTGTTTCTGTTTCTGGGACTCAGGTAATCTCAGTTGGCTTATCTTCATTTTCACTGATTCTTCTGTCAGTTCAAATCTGTGGTTGTGCTGCTCTGATGAATTGCCTCATTTCATTTATTGCATTGTTTACCTCCAGAATGTCTATTGAATTATATTTATAATTTTTGTCTTATTGATATTCTCTATTTGATGAATAGAGAATCGCTCTCATACTTCCTTTTAATTTTTTAGACACTAGACATTGTAATATAGACAGCAGATATATGTTATAAACTTTACAATTTCTTCAATTGAAAAGTTCTCTTTTAAAACTTTGGAATGTTCTCCCTGGTATAACTTTTGAAACAGATATTTGGGATTTGTAGTCTGAAGTCTTCTGTAGCTAGGGAACTGTTTATTTGTTCAAAATTTCTCTATGTAACATTTTACTACTTGTCTTCTGTTTGGTTCCTTGGTCTTAAATCACTTTTTCTCTGGGCCACTGCTTTACTTTTACAAGGTTAAAGGTAAATTGGGTGAATGTTTATAATCTGGTGGATTTATTTGAGTATATCATAACCTGATAACACTTCTCATTCTACTACATACTGATGCTTGTGTTAAAGTCTCAGTAATCATAGTTTCCAGGAAATTTTCTTATTTGCAACTGTCAAAACCCCAGCTCAAACTGGGGTTGAGGGGGAGGAGGGAGCTTGTGTGAATGAAAAAGCCAGAATCATCAGCTTTGGGCTCAGATGGATCTACATGCCCAAGCAATAGTCAGAAATCTGTCTTTTTCATCTCTGTTAGCTTCACAATCTCAGACAGTCCCTTGCCTCACCTGTAGTAGCCCTATCACACTCTAAACTTAGCAGCTCCAAGAAAGGAAGCTTCTTAATTGGCTTGACTTGGATCATGTACCTATCCCTGAACAATTGATGAGGCCAGGGACATGTAATGCTCTGATTGCCAGGCCTGGGTCATGGTCTCTCCCTTGGAGCAGAGGGGGTCAGGCCTACCAGAATTACATGGACTCAGAATTGTGGGGGAAAAAATGTCTCCCCCACAAAACTTAAAGTATCCTCAAGGGCAGTGTTTAATGACTGCTTTTATTGCTGTGTGTGTTTCTTTTATGTTTCTTTGCATGTCTAATAATTTTTGATGAAATATCAACAATTCAAAATAATATAATATGACAACTCTGGAAATCAGAGTCCCCTACCAGCCTCCTTAGGGTCTATCATTGTTGTTACTGTTTGTTTTCTAGTGACCTTCCTGATCTAATTTTTGCAAATTGTGTGTTCTTTTCTATGCATAGCCATTGGAGTGTATGCTTGATTAACCTAGTGATTGGTTAAAAATGAGATTAAAAAAAAAAATTCCTTGAACCTTTATGTCTCCTAGTTTTCATTGAGGGGCTCTGTGTATCTGGGGACATACTTCCCACATTCAAGTTGCCGATTTATAGTTTCAGCTCAGCCTTCGCTTTCTTCCCGCACAGACCCTCAGTGTCAGCCAGAAAGAAAGATTAGGATTTTCTTGGGCCATTCCTGAGTAGGCACACAGCTCTGGACATGCTTTTGGAATTGAAGATTCCCAGGAACTTGTTGGAGCCTCATTCCTCAATTTTTCCTTTCAGCTTTCGGTCATTTGGGCAACCAGTAATGGTAGTTGAGGTAGTTGGCAGTATGCAAACCCATTTCTCCTGACTGTATTCATCAAGCATTCTGGTGATAGGCTGTTCAAATAGAGACAGATTCTAAGTCAGATAAAGCAAGCCTTGAGAAAGAAGCTTTACAGCAAGCTACCAGGGAACTCACATAGTGATAATTCTTGGGAACCTAGCTTTTGTGAGAACTGGGAACCCTTTTGCCTCTTCTGGGGGCTCCTTGGCTCCAGGTTTCCACAGCTACTCCAGTTACTGGGCTCTAGGTATTTAAGTCTACGTGGAGCTGAGAAAAGGGAGATGAGATGAAGTCAAATTAAAACATTATGAAACTGTTGCATAGACAGCTATTTTTCTTGAATATACATTCCTTATATTGTTGGGCTCTTTAATAAATTCTAATAGTTCTGAAATTTTTTATTTTGATAAATTTTGTTAGTGTTGTTGCTTTTATTGAGAGGTGGATTTTCAGCATTCTTTCCTCCCATACTTGAAGTCTTTCCCTTCCCTGATCAATCATCATGTCTTCTAAATATTTACTCCGGAAGTGCAGTCATTCATCCTGCCCTTCATTTCCTTCCATGATACCTAACCGCTTTCTTTCTATTCACATCACCACTGTTTGAAAGCCAATTCTCATGCACACCATAAATTATCTACACATTGTAATCAACCTTGTTTCCTAAAATACTACTCTCATTTTGTGTTTCCTCACCGTAAGTGTACAATTATTTCCCTTAATGTTAAAATTTTTTTTAAAATAGCTTAGAATTGAAGACTAACATTTTCTGACCTTACTTATCTCTCAGTGGGTTACTAGTGATCATCTCAATACTTTGGAAATATGATTATGAAATTGACTTCTGATTTGAAATTAGTAAAATAATACAGTGTAGGTTAATAATGTTCTATCAGTTGTGTGACATAATAAAGAATATATAGGTTGAATTCACCAAGTGGGTAGGTATTTAAATATTGGGCAAACATTTTGGATTCTCTGGTTCTATTTTTTGAGCACCGGTGTGTGTAGTAATGGTGCTGTGAGGACCAAGGATCAAATAAGAATAGATATAAAACATAATTCAAATGTCAACTGGTGATATTTGCTACATGTTCTATATTCTAAAAAAAGATTTATAAGCAAATTTGTGATGGAAACTCATTATTTCCCAAATCAAGTATGACTCCAAGGACATTATTATAGGTCAATGGGAGAATCTCATACTATGCCCTTAGGAAAGGGTAACTAGGATATAAGTGATACAAAAAGGCTAGCAAAATATATGAATTTTCTCCCTCTTATATAGCAAAGTGGTAAGCTGCATTCACCCCTTAATGGAGAGTGAATAGGCAAACATTTATATAGCCATTTTCCAAGCAAGAATGATTATGTTTCTGTCTGCCAAATCTAAATATTTCAAGCCTAATTTTACTTTAAAGTGGTTTATCAGGATTCCTCATGGTTTAAGTGAAATAATACTGTCAAAAATCTGATAGCATTCACCTTGTATCCAGTCTGGCCTTCTATCTCAGAGTAGTTGAATGCCTGTTATTTAGATGAGCATATAATCATGTAGAATAGTCTAATTTACCTTTATTATTAATAATAATATTTCTCTGTGGATTTATGACATATTTTGGTTATTATTTTATTTCCAAAGCATCCAGATGCTTGGGAAGAAGTATATGGTTTCTGAGAAATAGAGGATTCTAGAATAGAGAGTATTTCTATTACTAGAACTTCTATGGGTAACTACATGTTCCTTAAGACCACCAGAGAACAAAAAATTTAAGTAACGACCTACTCAACAGCACTTGAATAATTCAAAGATACCTTGGATGTAGTATGTCAAACAAATTAAAGATCCTACAGCCCATTCTCCTAAGTGTGCCATCTTTCCACATCCTTTCATTATCATCTTATAACACTACCATCTGTCAAATTGTAAATTATCTATTATGTCACATCCTCTTTCACTCCCTTATCTAATCCATTGTGATTTCAGTCTGTGTTACCTCCTAAATAGCTATTATATCTCTTTACTTTGTTGTACCTTCACTGCCTTCAGCCTAGTCTACATTAATATTCTTAATTTCCTGGTGTACTCTGGACCCCTGACCTGATGTCTCTGCAGGTACTAGTTTCTCAATCCAATTCATTATCCTTATTGCAGCTAGTGTTGTATGTTCTCTTTGCAAATTAATATTGTCATATGCCATTGAATTCCAGAGCCTTTCCATTCTTCTTCTCCCTTTTTTTAAAAAAAGATTTTATTTATTTATTCATGAGAGACACAGAGAGAGGCAGAGACACAGGCAGAGGGAGAAGCAGGCTCCATACAGGGAGACTGATGTGGGACTTGATCCCAGGACTCCAGGATGACATCCTGGGCCGAAGGCAGGCACTAAACCACTGAGCCACCTGGGGATCCCGATCTTTCCATTCTTCTTAAGGTAAGATCAAACTCCTAAGTTAAGGGCTAATTGTTCTGAGTTCTTGCCTGTCACTCAAGCTTTATTTCATACTGTTATCCTTTTTATATCATGTATCCAGACTAATGGCATGTTGGAACATTGTTAACACCAGTTTTCTGGGGGAAATGATACAATGATTTATAATATTTGATGATTCCTATGTAAGTTCTCCCATCATGACTGATATTTGGCTAACCATGACATCAACAAATATAGACTTGCAACAGAGAACTTCAGCAATCGACTCAATGAAGCAGAAGGAAGGGCCAATGAACAAGAAAGGACATTTGAAATAACCTGTTCAGAGGGTAAAGGAAAAAGAATGAAAAAGAATGAAGAAAGACTACAGGATTTATACTATGTAACTACATAATACATAGTACTAGAAGTCCTAGCCAGAGCAATCAGTAAAGAAAAAGAAAAAAAAAGAAAGTCATGCATTTTTGAAGGGAATAAGTAAAATTGTTTCCATGTGCATATGACATGATGTTATATATAGAGAAGCCTGATGACTCCACCAAAAAACTCTTAGAACAAGTAAATGAATTTATTAAAGTTTGAGGATACAAAATCAACATATAAAAGTCAGTTATGGGAGCACCTTGGTGGCACAGAGGGTTAGGCATCTACTTTTGACCCAGGTCATGATCTCCAGGTCCTGGGATCAAGCCCCACATTGGGCACCTGGCTCAGCAGGGAATCTGCTTCTCTGTTTCCCTCTCTCCCTGCTTATGCACGTGCTCTCTCTCTTTCTCTGTATCTCCATGTCTCAAATGAATAAATAGAATCTTGAAAAAAGTCAGTTACACTAACAAAAAATTGTTGAGAAAAGAAATGAAGAAAACAATCCTGTTTACTATAGCATCAAAAACAATAAAGAACTTAGGAATAAGTTTATTCCTTATGAAGATCTATACAAGGAAATGTATGACATTGATGAGAGGAACTGAAGCAAACACATATAAATGGAAAAATACCCTGTGCTCATGGAACAGAAGAATTAATAGTGTTAAAATGTGCAAGGTATCCAAAGCCATCTATAGATTCAATGCAATCTTTATCAAGATTCCAATTATATTTTTAACATAAATAGACAAGCAATCCTAAGATTTGTATAGAGCCACAAAAGATCCCAAATTGCTGAAGCAATCTTGAGAAAGAAGAAAAAAGTTGGAGGCGTCACACATCCTGATGTCAAACTTTACCACAAAGGTATAGCAATAAAAATAGTATGATACTGGCATAAAATTGACATATAGGCCAATGGAACAGAATCAAGAGCCCAGAAATAAATCCATGCATGTATAGTCAACTAGCATTTGACAAGAGGGCAAAGAGTACTTACAGGGAGAAGATGGTTTCTTCAATAAATAATGCTGGAAAAACTGGGTATTCACATGCAAAAGATTGAAACTGTACCCCTGTGTTACACTATTCACCAAAATTTACTCAAAATGAATTAAAGGATTAATGTGGGACATAAAACCATAAAACTGCTAGAAGAAAACAGGGAAAAATGTCATTTACATTGGTGTTGGCAATGACTTTTATGTATATGACACCTAAATTATGAGAAACAAAGCAAAGGTAAACAAGTGGGACTTTGATCGAACTGCAAAGTTTTTGCACAGCAAAGGAACCCATCAACAAAATGAAAAGAATGAGAAAAATATTTGAAAACAACATACCTGATAAGGGGTTAAAATATATAGAACTCAACAGAAAAAAAAATTAAAAAAAAGTACTAAGGACCTGAGTAGAGATTTTTCAGGATGGTTATTCAAATGACCAAGAGGTGAAAGAAAGATGCTCAATATTGCTAATCATTAGTGAAATGCAAATAAAATCTACAATGAGGTATTACCTCACTTCTGTTAGAATTACTATTATCAAAATCATAAGAAGTAACGAGTGTTGATGAGGATGTGAAGAAAAGGGAGCCTGTGTGCACTGTAGGTGGGAAAGTAAATTGATATAGCCACTGAAGAAAACTATGGAGCTTCCTCACAAAATTAAAAATAGAAGGACTATATCATCCAGGAATTCCTGTCCTGAGTATATCAAAGGAAATGAAATAGTTACCAGAGGTGGGGAGCACATGGGGGTAATGGGTAGAGGTGGTCAAAGAGTATAAACTTCCATTTATGAGTAATTTTTGGAACGTAATGTATCATTGTGACTATAGTTGGCAATACTGTACTATATATTTGAAAGTTACTAAGAGAGTGGATCTTAAAAGTTCTCACCCCCCCCACACACACTCAAGTTTGTAAATTGTAACTGTGTAAGGTAATAGACGTGTTAATTAATTTTATTGTGGTAATCATTTTGCAATATACATTTGGCCCCCAACTTACAATGGTTCTACTTATGATTTTTTTACTTTATGATGGCGTAAAAGCTATGTGCATTCACTAGAAACCACACTTTGAATTTTGAATTTTGATTTCTTCCTGGGCTAGTGATGATTCTCTCTCTCATGATGCTGGGCAGTTGGTCGGGAGGCCCAGGCTCCAGTCAGCCATGGGATCATGAGGGTAAACAACTGATACACTTACAATCACTTTGTACCTGTACCACCATTTTCTGTTTCACTTTCAGGACGGCATTCAATTACAGGAGATATTCCACACTAATTATTAGATAGGCTTTATGTTAGATGACTTTGCCTAATAATAGGCTAATATAAGTATTCTGATGATGTTTCAGGTAGGCTAGGCAAAGCTGTGATGTTTGGTAGGTTAGATCCAGTAGATGCATCTTGGAGTTATAATATTTTCAATTTACAGCGAGTTTATTGGGATGTAACCCCATTATAAGCTGAAGAAGATCTGCATACTTGTTTCAGATAATTTTGTTGCATACTTTAAACTTACACAATATTATATGTCAGTTATATCCCAGTAAAACTGGAAACAAATTATGAAAGATGTAGAGTGGGAAAGAGACATGCACAATTCATGCTCCTTTGCACAGTTGGTTCCGAAAATTCAGGATCATTGCATATGCTGTTTCCCAGGCTTAGACTTGGTTCGTTCAACTTATTTCAGAGCTCTGCTAAGTTCTTTTCCTTTAGGGAAGCCTTCCCTGAAACTCTGGCTGAGTCACAACATTCTGCTATATGACTTACAACAATCACACCATGTAAAATCTCTCTCTGGCATTTTCTTTTATTTTTAATCATATTTTTTGGAGCATTTGATTAATATATGCCTCTGTCTCATCAGGCTATGCAAACTACTGTGGTAAAGATCATGTCTATTTTTTCATTTTATTTTGTTTTTTACTGCTGAATGTCCAGCACTTAGGAAGTGTGTAGAACATAGTATGCTCTCATTAAATATTTGAGGAATATGTAAAATAAAATATTTACAAAGAGAAAAAACATATTGATAGTGCAAAAAATACATTTCTTTGATACTTTGCCTAGCATGGAAAAACATTCAAATTGTTATTATCATTAATGACTGTCCAAATTCTCCTAAGCCAGAAAGGAATTTTTAGAGTAAGTAAGATTCTCCTTGATTACATATGTGATAAATACTATGAATTGGCTTTCTTAATATCCATTCTATCCCTTTTGTTACTGTTGTTGGACATCTAAAATTACATTTTTAAATTTCTACAATAGGGGTTCTATATAAAAATTGCTTTCCTCTCATAAGATATATGCTATGAATTTTGGAATGCCAAGTTGAGGTTGAGGCCATCTGTGTTGATGTTATCAAGCAAGGATATGAATATATGGGTGCTGAAAGGCAGTTTCAGTGGCCAGACTACATTTTTAGATCTACTTATCAGTTCATGGTTATGTAATATAGCCATGCCAGCACAAGGCGCTGGAGATTTCTGACCTTCAGATTACAGCTCTTGTGATGTTTTCCTGAACAATATACTCCTGCAATGACCACAGACTTCAGCTCATCCAAATCTGCAAGTATTTAAAACCTTCATTGTTAAACTACTGATTTACACATATGGCGGGATTTCTCTTCCCTTCAATAAACATTTAAATGACTCAGACTTCCCCATTTCTGCTCATATACATATATTCATAATCTCTTGTTTGCAGACAACAGTAATCAGCTGAATTTTGAGTTGATTAAAACTGGGACAGTGATGGTTTCAGTATGACCAGTATCTTGCTACATCTCACATTTATGCATATATTTCATTGCTGGATTTTTTTTTGTTTGCTTTTCTCCCTCATTACAGAACTTCATTTTCTGTTCGTAGTCTATATGTCTAAAAATAAGAAGAAGAAGAAAGAAAAAGAAAAAAAAAGGTGATATGCCCCATTGTGGCATATCTCGTGTTTGAATAGTAATCAGACTGAGACTGGATATTTTTAGTTCCAATTCCAAAGTCATAGTTAACAAATTGATTCCCTATTAGAGTCCAATCAAAACTGTCCAGTGGGAAAAGGTACATGGAAGAAAATAACTGTTGTCCAACATAACCATGTATATCTAGGTAAAGATCTGTTTCTAGAAAACCAAAAAGTATTATAAGCTTGGTAGCTTCTCCTGATATGGCTAGTTCACTATAACTACAGCAGAATAACATAATTTACTTTAACATATTTTCTCAATTCTAAATTGCATGTTTAACAATAGCAATACTTTTGAAATTGGGATGTCTTAAAATAATGCCAGAAAACTTAGCTGAAACAGTTTTCCAATGTGGCAGTAGCATTTTATGTTCCCACCTGCAGTGTTTTTGAGTTTCAGTTGATCCATATGCTCACCAACGTAATAGTCTTTTTCTGTCTTTTTCTTTTTAGCTATTTGGTGGGTGTATAGTGGTGTTGCCTTGTGTTATTAACATGTAGTGTTCTGATATGGCTAATGTGGAACATCTTTTGCATATACTCTTTGACCATTTGACTAACTTGTATATGAAACTATGTCCAATTATTGCTTAAAATGTCTTCAAAATATTAAACTGATGCAGAATTTGAAAGTAAAGTTATTGTTCACCCATTAGCTTGTCTACAAATACCTGATGAAGTCATTAAAGGCTGTGGAAGTTGCCAGTTTTCTCATAATTATAGAACATAGCATTTTGAACCCTAAGAGTGGTAAATCTCTGTGTGTTTTGGAGAACTATTACACTTCTGAAATCCATCTCAGAAAATGTCCTCTGAGCTTGGTAGATTAAATTAATGATCATGAGACTTAAATTGTCAAATTGTACTGTCATCAGTCACACATGTTTTCCAATAAAATTTCCCTACCTTCTAAGAAAACTATTTCAATGCCTTTTTTTAAAAAAAATCCATGTCCTCTTTTGTTTTTTACCACTATTTACTCTTAGCTGATGAACACTCCTCATGGTCTATGAAAAAAACCAGAAACAATAATATCATCATTGTCAATGGCAGAGAGTATGAGTGACCTACAATCTATCAAGCATTTATAGACTTAGTTCTAGATTGTTGCATTTTACTCCTGACAGAAGAGGCAAAGGACCTAGAAAACTTAATATTTATTCCTCAGCTGTGATTAGGAGTAAGTCCCTGTGTTTCTACTTCAAGACTGCTTTTCAGTTGTCTTCCTCTTTCCTGCATGGTTAATTATTCTCTATTACAGTATTACAGAAAGTACACAGGAATGTGCTATTACCATATATTTATTAAAAATCTTCTTAATTTTACCATAAACTACATTTATTTTTTTTTCTCAATCTCTCACCCCTCTTGCTAAAATCACTTCTGTCAGGCTCCTATCCCGATAAGCCCTTCACCAAGTGAATTTGCTCTTGTGATTGTGACTTCCATTTGCCATTTATATGGCTACCACTGTCTCCTCATCTTACTCAAATGTTCACTATATTTCACACAGTGGACTTCCTTCTTGATATACTTTTCTTTTTTGACTTCCATAATACCTGATACTTTTTGTTTGCCTGTTTTGTGTTAAAATGTCCTTTATATGACCTCTAAATGTTTGCACCTCATGGCTTACTCCTGGGATATTTTTCCCTCCTATTTATAATATCTCCATAAGCTTTCTCATTCAATTCATTGAGCTTAATAGATCCTACACAATGCTGGGTATTGTGATTTGTCTCCCTAGACCTCTCCTTCCATCTGAGCTCTGGACTTCTAGATTCAATTGCCTAAATTTTAGCTTTAATTTAGTATTTAATTTCTCTTGTCTAAAACAGGATTATTGAATCCATATGCTTTCTCTGCTAAATGTTTCTCCCCAGGGTTCCTCATTTAGTAAGTAAGGTCCTATAATCCACCTTGCTGTTCAAACCAAAAAAAAAAAAAACAAAAAACAACAACAACAACAACAAAAAAAACCCTAGGAATCATTCCTCATTCCTCTCTTTGCCTTACACCATATAACCAATTCATCCCCATGTGTTTTCAGTCTTATTTCCAAAAGTCCCTTGAATTTTCTTTTACTTCTTAGTTTCTTGTGATAAACTTTGCCCATGTTATCATTTTTCCTGCCTTTGGACTACTAGAATTTTTAAATTGATTTCTCTCTCTGTCTTCTCCATCTACAATCAATCTCTAACATGGAAGGAGAGAGATTCTAAATCCTGTTATATCACTTACCAGCTTAAGATCCTCCAGTTGTTTCACATTGCCATTAGAATGAAATGAGGATTCTGATATGCCAAATATGTTTTCTGTTTATCCTACCACCTTCTCTTATTAACCTTTATTTGCTTTGATTGAGCAATACAAGCATTCTGATAGGTCCAGTAATTCATCAAACTATTTTCCCCTTAAGCTTATGCTATTTGTTTGTTTGTCTCCCCTTAAGCATATGCTAATTTCCTACCCTCTCATAGTTACCCACTTCTCTTTCAAGTCTCTTTCAAGCTTAGGTGTCTTTCTCAGAAAGACCCTCTCTGACTCTGTTATAGAAAGTTGTATTCTCCAGGGTGCTTTTCACAATCTATAAGTATTTATTTATTCTCTAGAAAGCCATAAGTAACCTAAAAGCAGGGACTTTCTGCATCTTGTTTGCTATTGCCTTCCCTGAACTGGGCGTTATATTAGGGCAAGCATACATTTTTGAATGGTTCACTGTCTTCTGTTTTATATGTGTTCAAAATACATTTAAAGAAAAACTTAGTAACTCAGCAGACTAATATTAAATTTCCTAAAATGTATAATACTTGGCTTATGAAAATCATAATTTTATATTATTTGTTAAAATGTATGAGATAATGAATATGCATAGGGGTTTTTTTTTGATGTATTATTTTAGCATGTAGAACAGACTTTTAATTTAATTGAACTTCAAAGAACTGCAGATTGAGAGTAGCTGCAACCACAGAGAACCTCATCTACACACAATATAAACGATGAGATTTAGGGCATTGAGACACTGTCATAATAAAATGAGACTTGGTGGGCCTTGGAAGTAGGTGACTGTATTTTGTACAAGAGAAGAATGTAAATACCATAATGGCTAGATGATGGTTTCTGATAAAGATTGCTGCAAATTTACTTTTTTTTTTTTTTTTTTTGAAGAGATTTAGGTTTCCTCCATTGACTATGGAAAGGCATAGTGACTTGCTTTGACCAGTAAAACCAATAACAACATTTTTTTTAATTTTTTTTTTTTTACTTATTTATGATAGTCACAGAGAGAGAGGGGGGGGGGCAGAGAGAGAAGCAGGCTCCATGCACCGGGATCCCGACGTGGGATTCGATCCCGGGTCTCCAGGATCGCGCCCTGGGCCAAAGGCAGGCGCCAAACCGCTGCGCCACCCAGGGATCCCCAGTAAAACCAATAAAAGGTGTAAGTGATTAGGTACCAAATCCTTGATATCTAGGTATTAAGAGGCTGGAAGCTTCCACTTGCTATCTCTTCGAATACTTACTCTTAAAAGCTCAGCCACCAGTTTATGAACAAGTCTAAGCATCCATGTGGGGAGACCAGCATGGAAGAAGCATGACCACTGTAAACAGCCCTGAATGAGCTCCCAGTCACATCTCAGCACCAGATTTGCCTGCTTCAGAGCAGATTATTCAGGTCCTTTTGAGCCTCCCCACTGATGTCTTCAGAGATGGGATGCCCCAAGGAAAGTCCTGCCCTATTTTAGATTTTTGAGCTGAATAAAGTGTTTGTTGTTGTTTTTTTTTTTGTTTGTTTGCATGTTTGTTTTTTTGTGCATGTTTATTTTATTCATTTATTCATGAGAGACAGAGAGAGAGAGAGAGGCAGAGACATAGGCAGAGGGAGAAGCAGGCTCCATGCAGGGAGCCAGATATGGGATTCGATCCCGTGACCCTGGGGTCAAGCCCTGAGCCAAAGGCAGATGTTGAACCACTGAACTACCTAGATACTCCAAATGTTTGTTGTTTTTAAGTCAATGTATTGAGAGGTGGTTTTCATTGTAGTAGAAAATAACCAAAATGATAGAAAACTGAATGGTTATACCATATAAAGATTTTCAGCAAATATTTATTAGTAATGCTTGCTTTATTTTTTAGAGATTTTATTTATTCATTCTCAAGAGACACATACAGAGAAACTCAGAGACACAGGCAGAGGGAGAAGCCGACTCCCTTCAGGGAGCTTGATGCTGGACTTTGATCCCAGGACCCCAGGATCAAGACCTGAGCCTAAGGCAGATGCTGAACCACTAAGTCACCCAGGTGCCCCCAGTAATGTTTTATTTTCTTAAGAATCCAATTGTATGTATTTATATATATGCCTAGGTAGTTTAGACCTTAAAATATATGCTTTGGTGAGAAACTAATAATTTATTCAATAAACAAAAATATATCCCTACTTTCTACCAGGCACTATAATAGGGAAATGGTAGGAAAAAAGATATTATCTTTAATATTTCATGTCTTTATTGCTATTATAAACATATAAGTACTTCTTTAGAAAGAAAGGCTCATCTGTACATGATGAATGATAAAAGATGCTAACTTGTTCATCTCCTGATGTATCAGGATCAAGTGTTGTTAAAATTGTGCAAAATATGATTCTGTTGGTACTTACCTACAACCACCACAAAGGTGATTTACATCAAAACCTGTATATACCCTGAATGACATGCATAGAGTTCTTGCACTATTTCATGAAATCTCATTTTTTAAGCAGTCATGTTATCAGTGCAAATAGTAAAGACCCAAAAGAATTAAAATTTACCTGCAAACTATCTCCTTTGAAAATAGTGTGTCCTCTTAAGAGCAAAATATTGCCAGTCATACAGTTTTCATCAAATATAAAAAGTAGTGAAAGGGAATAAAGGGGAAAGGAAAGAAAATGAGTGGGAAATATCAGTGAAGGAGACAGAACATGAGAGACGCCTAACTGTGGGGAATGAACAAGGGGTAGTGGAAGGAGAGGTGGGCAGCAGGTTGGGGTGACTGGGTGATGGGCACTGAGGGGGGCACTTGATGGAATGAGCCCTGGATGATATGCTATATGTTGGAAAATTGGACTCCAATAGAAAAACAAAACAAAACAAATATATCCCCACAATTCTCATTTTACTATTGGAAATATAAACTTCTCAATATAGTAAAACATGGATTTCATTCATTTTCTTGATCCCTTTGGTGGCATATAATAATATTTTATTGATTTCTTTAAAAATAAGTGTAAGAAAAATGTAGCCAAATATTATGCAGTGCAATAATCTTGGTTCCTCTAAACAAGAATTCTGATTTAAAAGTTTGCAATAAACATTCTATATGAGTACCAATAAAATTCATGGAAATATTACTTAAAGGTTAATGATGGCCCTGAGGAAACCATTACATATTATTTGTGAAAGTTAGTTTACAAATATCAAGCCTGCAACTAATAACTAGATGTTGAGATTTGTGACAGTATGTGCCCTTTAACAAATAAAAGGAAAAAAAACACAAACCCTCCTCTTTTCCCCTGTGTGTTTGTTTGTGACATATAAATATCCAACATAAATATGAAATAGTTCTTTTTCAAAGACTTTTAGTCACATTCTTATTGGGTGAATGGATATTTTTTAAAGTCATCTTATATTGCTAAATCTGAGTATTTTTTCAGAAGCAATTTTCATGGATTTACTATATAACCTATATTGACTGAGATTTTTTTCTATTGCTCAGGAATGCTATAAGTAGAACCTCAAGTTGTGGCAAAGAGATCATTATTTACAGGGGAATATAGACTTTCTCAGATTTTATAAAAATAACTTCACTGACTCTTCTCCTGAATAACTGGGTATCTACCTACTTGAAGACTGTGGGTAAGCTTAGTGACTTAACCCAACCCCATGAGAAGTTCACCCTTTAACTCTTCCCAGAATCAAACTTATTGTGTGCTTCTTAAAGATACTTAGTCATAGATAACATGATTACTTTCTTTTTGTTTAGAGAGAGCATGAGTGGGAGGGGGAGGTAGAGGGGGAGAGACAGAGTGGGAGAGAGAGAATCTTAAGGAAGCTCCACACCCAGCATGGAATCTGACTCAGGGCTAGATCTCACAACCCTGAGATCATGACCTGAACCAATATCAAGAGTTGATCGCCGAATCAGCTGAGACATCCAGGTACCCCAACACTATTACTTTCAAAAACGAAGGCAGACTTTTCCATAACTTCCCAATGCTGAGCTATGGTGTTATTAATCATGGTCTAGATAAAGTTGAAAAGATAGTCAAATATGTACCCACTATATTTCTCCCAGAGTAAGTCATCTCCTTATAATCCAGGGAGACCCAATAATGCAGGTTAGACTAGCTTGCTACAGATAATGCACAATCATTGAGTACATGAAAAAAAAAATACCTCCCTCAACCTCCAGTTCAGTTTTATCCTTCTAAGGAAGAGGGGAAGGCATGGGCTAAGGGGTTGCCCAGGCTGTCACCAGAGGAGATGTTCTACTCTAAGAGCAGTCTTTGGGACAAAGATAAGGGTTGAGAGAAGGGTAGCTATTTGTCTGAGAGGCCTGCAGAAGCAGAAGGTGGATGATAATAGAAACTTTATGTGGATTTTTTTAGAATGATATAAAATAGCCTATGAAGTATGCTTAGCACAAAGCAGGCATTCCATGAATATTAGTTGTTAGTTCTTTTACCTTTTTCTGGGTAGATTCTGTTAACCATATCATTCTGACTTACTACAGATATAATTTTATTAAAAGTTCATTATTCTATGATAGTCCAGAATTTCTTGAATAGGCCTGCAGTCTGTCTTGAAAATATCAGTCTTCACTGAGAGATGTATTTGAAGGAGTTTTAATGATAAATATCATATAGAAGATAATACTAAAGAACGTTTTAAAATAATTTAATGTTATAAAATATTTGATAAGCTAGTGCTACATATCTTTACTAATGCACGAATTGTATCCGAATTCTTGTTTCAACTTGTTAAATTTTCGTACATGACAAAGGAGTGTTGATTATGATGATGAAAATTCTGACTTTAAAAGACTTTAGAAAATGTTCTTTTATTAAAATTGGGCATTAGGTGAGTTAGTAGGACTGACTTTCCAAAGAGATCCAATAATACTGTGGTTAAATAAGACAGAATGTTATTTATCCATCATGTAAGAGTCCAGAAGTAAACAAGTACTTTGGGATGGATTGGTAACTTTGACCTACATAGACATACAGGCAACCAGCCCAGGAGAAGGTTCTTCTATCTTCCAACTTCTTTTGGCTTCTGTGTTTGAGCCTAACCTAGCTGTTCCACTTATTACCACTTCCTATAGTAGCAAAGAAAAAAAAAAAAAGAGAAGATAATCACTTTCCACATACAAATATGAACCTAAATCTGTGTGCATTATTTCTGCTCACATTCCATTGTTCAAAACTTAGTCATATGGCTGCCGCTAGTAGAAGGGAAGCTGGAAAAATATAGATTACAGCTGGACTGTCAAGTGTCCAGCTAAAACTCAAAGGCAGGAGATTTCTATTTCCAAACGGAAGAAGGGAGACATGATTTCTAGCGGACAGTTTGCCATCTTTTCCACATAAAATGCCTTTCAGATCCCAGTATTTGGTTTAAATCAATAAAGTTGCCACATCAATCAGTATGCAAATCCTACTGTAGGACTTACTGTGTAGAGTGACTGCTTAACTGTAGGACACCGTAAATATTTTAATGGTTTACTTAGGTTTCTGGATGAAAATCTTTCTAGGGCACTTATCAGTAGCTTTTAAGAGATATTTGGCATTGAGCACTCTTGCCCAGCTTACAGATGAAAGAATTTCACTTCATTGGATGTTATAGGTATCCATATAATGTATGATAATCAGAGAACAAACAGGTTTGTTTCTGACTTAAAAATCAAATTTTCATTTATCAGGACTTATGCCATCATAGCTTTCAAAAAGAGCAAGAATTCATTATATAATCATAGTGCTTCCTATTATACTTATCAGAGCAAACATGTAGCATGGAATAAATATTAATGTTAATGACAAAACTTTTCTGAGAAACACTTAAAATGAGGGAGTAGAATCATGAGAAGTTTTCAGCAGATTTATCTCTTGGCATCCACAAAAATCAATAAATTATAGAAACGTTTGTTTACAGGAGAGTCTAATGTTTAGACTGAAGCAAAGGAAAAAGCTTATCTAAGATATTCCTAAGGACCACTATGTAATATTTCAAATATTTCTCAACTAGTACATCTGTAAATAGATCACTTGAACCCAGCTAAAGGCTTCAAGGCTTTTATGTTTGGTCTTCAGATAGAGGGGACATGGCTCTTTAAATCTGGCTTCCACTTAACCTAAGGTGCAGGAAGGGCCCTGCTCCCTCTCCTGATGCTGAAATTCACTCTATTGTCAAAAGGGAGCTTGTAGTCCTGCTGTGTTCTTATCATTGTCCTTCCCATTCCTGCCTAGATAGCACCTGGTGCGAGGCTTGTAACTGATCCCTGATTCCATAAATTGTTTGATAGGCTATCAAAATTTGGATTAAAAAGCTTTACTACAAGAGTATGTGAGAAAAGAGGTGGTAGCTTGTTAAGCCTGAAAGACTTTTTCATTTTTATCTATTCTGTACAAATGTGTGTGTATGTGTGTGTGTGTGTGTGTGTGTGTGTGTAGGAGAGGGAGAAATTGTGCCTGGAGTATAAAATATTGAGCAGTTTAGTCCTTAGAGTTCAGTTTCCATAATCAAAATTCACATACACGATTTTGTCACATGGCTATTCTGAAGATGAAATGATATAATTCATGTGTATAAAGGTCCTTGTAAATTGTTAAGTGTCATTTAGATTTGGGATTTATTATGTTAATTTATAATGAATTATGAAATCAGTTAGGCTTAAATCAAATAGATTGGTAGAAGGTGGTATGTGGTATATGTTAATTAAATGATACTGGGAAATATTCACAAATTTGAAACTTTGAGTCAGGGTCTGAATTTATGGCTTAGAAAAAAATTTAGCCACCGTCTTTAATTGCATTTTTTGCTGTATGCTGATGGGACATATTTGTTCTTTTTAATTTGTGTCCCAAGCAATTTTGTGTGTTATCTTACAGACCAGATTTGGAGACTTTTTTTTTTCAAAAACAGAATTGTTTATGTTTTTGTATTTATGGTTGTTGAGTTAGAAGGGACAAACATTCCTAATGAGTTTTGTTTTATTTAAAATAAGGCTGTAATGTAGTCATTTGCATGGCAGCAGAAGATACTTACTCATATCTATATTATATTTACATGAAATATTTCTTTTAAAGTCTATGTATGCTACTTCTACTTTTGCAGAACCTAGAAGCTAAACAAACATGGAATATGGTTGTAGGTTATTCATCTGCATGACTTTAAATTACTCTCATGGATTTATATTTCATTATAGCATGCTTTAAATGCTGCATTGATAAGATAAATAATTCCTTTATTCGTATCAGTGCCTATAAACTCCTGTTTCTTTGTTTGAATGAAAGAACACACATCAAACCATCGATTATATGTATTTACGTGGAAGCCAACCTGCATGAATTGTGTGGCTTTTTTCATTCCCCAGAGTAATTTATTTCCTTTGATAAATATAACTAATCTCAGGCAAGACTCTGATACTATTTAATGATTCATGTGTAGTCTTGGAGAACTGGGTGAAACAAGACATTGCCTACAACAGTTGGGAAAGGTGGTCATGTGTAGATTCCAAATCAAAAAAGCCTCTTACATGGCAATTAGATTAAGAGTGAGCATTAGCCTTCTCCCACTTCTTGAAGTTTTTCTCAGGAGAGATGTGCATCTCTCTGAACTCATTTGTCAAAAGAAGGCTGACTGTGATGCTTGTAAGGTTTCTATCCCATTGCAAACGGCCCATCAGGCCTATTGCCTGTACATGTCACACTGATGTACTTCTCTCTGATAGCAAGTGCTTATTTCAAGATTAAGTATCTTGCATCCCATTAATATGAATGTGCTGTGTCACAAACAACATCTTGGCACTAATTAGAGGTTGAAGCTCAAAACCAAATTTAAATTCTCTACATCTGTGGTCATGCTACATTATTTTTTTAATGAGAGAATTTTACCAAAGTCAACAATTAGAAGAGCACGCATACTTCAAACATACACAGTATTTAGAATAATGAACCTAACAGCACATTAACAAAGACTTGTTTAACAAAGACTTTAAGAAATACTTTTTTTTTCTTCACAGATAGAATTTGCACATTGGAAGCCTGCTCAGTTTATATCTTCTTTACTTTGAGAAGAAAAACTCACTAACATGTACTTAACAGTATTTTTTAGTGTGTAAATATGCACTTAATGCAGAAAGTTACATTTATAGGGAAATGGCAAGAGACTGGCTCTAAGAAAAGTTTTAGCTAAGCAGTTCTTTATACATCTGAGACTGTACTAGCAACTGTTCCCATGAGGGAAATTTTATTTCCCTCTGGCCACTCTCCCAGAATCAGCTGCTTCATCCTGCAGCCATATTCTGCATGCAGCCACATTTTTCATTCTGAAGCATTAGGCAGCTACCAGCACAATAGGCCCATATGTGCAGCAACTTGGTGCATAGGAAAACTCTCTCCCCAGCATTGTCAGGGGTGCTTGACTATTTCCTTGCAGGATATCATGCTTCAGATCTTAGCTTGCTGTTAATTTCTCCCTTTTTGGCCTTCTCTGAGTTAGTGTTACATTTCCCTGGCATATATATGCCTGATGCTAGTACATTAGCAACATGGCATTAGGCTTGTGAAAAATTCCTCATTTATCTATCAGAATTTTAAACTTCCTGTTTTGTAGAAAAGGTCACTCTCCATTTTCAGAGAAAAGTAGTTGGAAAGTGATTGCTCATTATCATTCACTCTCTAAGTGTTCTACTACCCCTGAGATATTGTGGCAATAGTGTGACTATTCATTCCTTAGTTATTTTATTCAGTAGTATTTAAGAACTTACAGTATTCTGTAAACTGTAGAAGATACTTTTTATGAATGCAATGAATCAGAGTCTTTTGAAAACTTAAATTTGAATAATTTAAATAAAACAAAAATACAAAGAGTAAATATATGCCAATATGGTTGAAAGAGATTATGCATTTTACTAATTCAATTTGAATATTTTTATGGCATGTTTAATGCATAAAAAAATACATACTCTTTAGAATAGTAAATAATTGGCAGAGTCTTGCTTAATGCAAAGACCGTATACTAACTTTGTGTTTGAGGTTTTGTGGTGGTGATTGTTCTTGGAGTTTTTGTATTCTCATTATGTTAATTATTCCTCACAATTTAAGACTTTATTTGAAATATTATCTCTTTAAATGTTGAATCCTTAGAAGAAGAGAATTCTTTAAATAACTGGATGCTGGAAAATGTAACATGGTAATGTAGCTTTCATCCTTGGCTAGTATGATGGTATGTCCAGATACCAGCTCATTCCTCCAGATACCAGCTAATTTGTTTGATGTTGCCTCTCATTTTCTTTTTCACCTATAAACCATATTTGAATATCCTTTCATCTTTGTTTTGAAAGTTATGAACCCAAATACAGATCTTGATTTCATTCCTAAACGTGTTTCCCATTTTCCCCTGACTGTGAATTCTCAGTGTTATAAGGCTAGGATTCTGGAGGATTTGTTTTCTGATGGTCCTGGATTCTTTGAGACCGACATCTAAATATTTGCTTTGAATTTTATAAAAAATTGGATTAAAGATTAGTGTGTGCTTACTCATGATCCTGCATTCTTTAGTCAGCGTTACCTAAATGCAAATGCTGCCCATGTGATGTATGCACACTGCTATTTCTAAACATACACACACATAAACTCTCACTCTCTGCTAGCTTTGGAATTAAAAAGCTCATAAAATATTTATTAAAAGGTTAATAAATTACAATAAAATAGAATGACATCAAATTCTGTAGAATTGTCTATAAATATTATTAATAAATAATATTCATGTTCCAGTAGGCTCTGGAATTAGTTTTAAAAATGGGTCTAATTGAAAGAGATGTACCTGAAACAAATAAAATTTGGGTACCTAAAAAGTTGGGTGCATATTAAATTCAATTTTAACTGCTACTACCCAGCCTCCACCCCCACACACATACATTCTAGAGTAGGTACCAATTCTCTAAACTCATTATTTTTTTCAGTACTTATATTAAATTTCCTTAAAATAAGGTTCACATACAAAAGTAATGAGATTAAGTTAAATCAAATCTTTGTAAATATTTCTATTTATTAACCTAAGGCAAGTCAAAGAATCTCACTGAGCCTTGATATTTTTTTCCAGCGTGTGGAAAATATGTTTGGATTTGATGCCAAGGTAGCTTTTCACTAAAATATATAAATATGTAAAAAATATATATATTATTTTAATTATATGAAAATATTAACTCTAAGGATGCCTAGCTGGATCAGTTGGTAGAGCATGCAGGTCTTAATTTTGGAATTGTGAATTCAATACCCCTATTGGGTGCAGAGATTACTTAAAAAAAAAAAAAAGAAAATATTAACTCTAAATAATAAATTATTTTTTCTATTTAAAGAGTAATTAAAAGTGGTAAACATCTTCATCCTTCATCTCTGGAATTAAAAAAAGATAATCTACTTGAATGTCAGACTGTGTTTTCATATTCAATTGAATATATTGGTTTAGAACTGTAACATTTAAGATTAAAGGAATTCTGAATTAATGTAAGAAGACAAACTGTATACAAATATTATTTCAAAAGCTTATATTTGATTTTAACACCTAATATTGTGGTATTTTACGACTCTACTACTAATTTCAGTGATGTGTTGAGAAGTTTAATTATCTAATAACAAGTTATATTCACACATATATATTCCTTGCACACAGACACCACACATACAATTAAAAACACAAAATTACATAAATCAATATAAAAATCTTCCCCAATTATTTATTTACATTTAAAAGAAAAAAAATACAAATTTGGCAATTGAAGCATCACTCACAACTCTATTAGACCTGTAACTTATGTATTTTGAAATGAAGTCTTCATACCTAGTCATTAAATCAGGTGTCCATGGAAACTATTATGCTTTAATACCTAAATACTCTGCATTTAATCTGCATGATCAGAATAATTTATTCATACTGCTTCCTGCATATTGGTTTTCTCTGGAAACACTGCAAAACTACATAATCTTCTTCAGATTGTGAGGCATACTTTTAACTCTACATGTATGAAGGATTTTCTTTTATCTGTGCTGTAAAACTCATTCTCCAAAACAAAGATCCTCACATTTTATTTAGTTCTTTTTCTGCCACCTAAGGTTTGCATTTAATATAAAATATTTTGAATGTATTAATCTATTACTTTTTCCTTACTCTTAAAGTCTTTGTACAGAAACATGTAGGCTAACTTTTTTTTGATTTATGAAAAAAACACACTAGATATCCAGGAAGTACATGTTTGTGACACGCTATAACTCTAGTTGTAATTATTACCAGGAATAAGGCTGATACCATTTTTTTATCTAAATAGTAAGTGGGTATTTATTACTACCCTTTGTTTAAAAGATAGATCCAATTGTGTGGAAAGTTTCATAATTCAATAGTAATGTCCCATTAAAAAACAATAATGCATATACATTATATGTAATTACAATTGTATATAGTTATTTAACCTATATAAATTTCTTTTGTCCTAATTAGTATCTAGCATACCTGAGTTATAAAATTTGTATAATGTTTAATTTGGAAGACGAAAGATATCTTAGTCTATGAACTAAGAGGTATTTTCGCAGTATAGAGTAAATAAAATTTGAGATTCAAGTCCGTTAATATTCACATGTCAAAAATTAAATAATTATATTTTTAAAAATTTTATTAGAATATGCTAATAATATTCTCAAATACTCTACTAGGATGGTGATTTTTTTCTTTATAGAAAACAGTGAATTCTCAGATGTCTAATGTAAGTCAGTCAACAGTTGTCTGAGAATGCTGACTCAGAAGTGGGAGTTCTCATTCTAATCATACTCTATCATTTTCAGATCTTCTGGAACATTTTTTATAATGTCAGTGAAGGGCATATGGCCTTCTAGTTCTTTCAACAAATTCTTTAGGGAAATTTTTCAGCCAGGAGTCTTAAAAGTTTTTTGGAAGCAAAGTCTAAGTAGTCAAAAAATTTAAAAATACTCTGGCCCAGGAATCTCACTCTTGTGAGTATAATAATGTAATTGTAATAAAATATTTGTAATAAAAATTAAAGCATTAGTAAGTATGGAAGTATAGCATTGATTTTTTTTAATTGATGCTGTAACAAATTACTACAAGTTTAGTGGCTTAAGACAACACAAAATTATCACCTTACAGTTCTGGAGGACAGGAGTCTGAAAGAGATATCACTGTATTAATATCAAGGTATTTTGGCAGGACTGCATTATCTCTTGGCGGCCCTAAGGCAAAATTATTTTCTCTACTTATCCAAATCCTACTAGCCTCTCACATTCCTTAGCTCCTAGAGTCCTACCTCCATCTTTAGAGACAGCATTCATGCATCTCTGTTCCTTTCTCGTCCATAGCCACATCTCCCTCTCTATCTTCTTCTTCTGCCCCTTCTATTTTGAGGATCCATGTGATTACAGTGGGCCCAGGAAAAGGATAAGAAAAACAAGCCCTCCTCCAAATACATGTATACAATTCTTTGCAATCCAATTTGAAAAAAAGATTGGTTTTAATGGGAAATATTTCCTAGATGTATAGAATATTGAGAAGAATAGTGGACCTGAAGTTAAAAAAAAAAAAAAAAAAACCTTGGCTTGAATCTTTGTTCTTCTACTTAATAGCTATGTGTGCCATAAAACAAGTTCCTATTCTCTTGTGAGAGAAAATGGCAGAGACTTCTTTAACATTCACCAAAGGCATGAGATCTATTTCCCCTACCCTTAAATTTGGGCTAGTCAATGACTGACTAATATAACACAGTGTGAGTGATACTGTGCTCATTCTACGCATTGTCTATAAGAGTTGTGGAACTTCTACCTTGATCGGTTTTGGAAAGTAGCTAACAGGTGAGGTGTGACTGCCCTGAGGCTGCCATGTAATGAGAAGCCCAGAAAACCCTAAGACATAACTAAACTATTAGAATAAAGGAATTTAGCAAAGTTACGGGATACAAAAATCAACATGGAAAAGCAATTGTGTTTTTATACACTGACAACAAGGTATCTGAAAAGGAACTTAAAAAAGCAATAGTAATAAAAAAATACAATAACAACTAAAACTAACATCATAGAATCACGAATAAAATGCTTAGAAATAGAGTTAACCAAGGAGGTGAAAGATTTGTACACTGAAGTCATAAAACACTGATAAAAGAAATTAAAGCAGACACAGATAAGTGGAAAGATATCCCGCATCCATGGATTGGAAGAATTAATGTTCCTAAAATGTGCTGGCTACTTAAAGTGGTCTACAGATTCAATGCAACCCCTGTCAAAATCCCAATAACACTTTTTGTAGAAAAAAAAAACAATTCTAAAATCATAGGAAACCACAGAAGACCCCAAATATCCAATGCAATCTTGACAAAGAAGAACAAAACTGGAGGTATCACACTTCCTAATTTCAAAATATATTACAAAGCCATAGTCATCAAAACAATATGGTACTGGCATGAAAAATAGATATATAGACCAACGGAAAACAACTGATAGCCTGGAAAGATCACAGATATATGATCAATTGATCCTTCCAATAAATGATCTGACTCTTCTGAATAAAAGGTATTTCCACATGCAAAAGAATAAACTCTTAATTTATATCTTGGACCATTACATCATTATTTTCTTTATTCAATATTTTCTTTTTAGTAGAATCCCTGGAATCTTCCCAGAAACATTCAATATATTTGAGGGAAAAATTTAAAAAAAAAAAGAGGAAAGAAGAGAGTAATTTTAACCACAAATTTCACTGTAGCTACTGCCCAGTTTTTCTGCAGATTTTCACAACGAGCTACTCAAAATAGAGTCATTGTTCACTGAAACTTTTCTCTTTCTACAAACACTCCTCAATTCATCCACTATAATTTCCTATCATAACCCTACAGAAAGTTGCTTTCTCTGTGATCATCAGTGAGTGTCTCCTCTTCATCTCTTGCCTTGCTTTATTTTCCATCTTACTTGAACTCTCAGCAGTATGCTACAATGTTGACCTCCTCCTTCTTTCTGAAACGTGATTTTTCTTTGATTTCAATGACTCCACCGTTTCCTGGATTTCCTCTAGAGATCTGGTATTTCTATTATGTCTCATCCTTTATTCTGTCTTTTAACTTTGGGAGTTTATCACCAGGAAGCCCTGGTTCTTGTAACTCCTTATACCTTCTCCCTGACTCTGTTTCTTCATTTATGTACACAGTCCCAAATACTATTCTTGTGTCAATGACTTCCAGATTCTTAGCTCCAGCTTTTGACTCTTGTTTAACATTCTTAACAGTGTGCCCATCTCACCACTTGAAATTATTATATAGATTTTCCTTATTCAATAGCAAATCAAATGTGTCCCAAACTACCTCATAATCTTTTTCTCTTATGAGAGAACATAGAATCTCTCCTATGTTACCTGTCTATTAAACGGCACCCCCATAAATCAATTATTTTAAAAAGAAATCTAGAAATCACCATGAAGAATTTTTTGAGCTTCCACATTCAACCTATCAAAGAATTATATCTATTTTGCTTTCAAGTACCTCTAAAACTCAACTTTTTCCCATTTTCACCATCACTACTTAGTCTAAGTGAATGTCATCTCTTGCCTAGGCCACTTAAATTCCTTCTTATCCAGTCTTCCATTTGTCCAAAAGCCTCTCTAGTTTCAGGTCACAAAAGCAGATTTTTAAAAATTCCAGGTTGATTTTGCCAAAAACAGTTTTAACTTGATGATTTTAATTTTGTTTAGGATAAATACTGAAATGCTTAACAGAAACTCCAGTGCCTGATGATCAGGCTCCTACTTATAAATCTGAAGCCTTGTTCCCAAGCACATTCTCATCATTTAATTTAGTCCCATGGTCTTTCTTAAAGCAGCTATGCTTTCTCCTGCCACTAGGTTTTGCACATGCTGTTCCCTCTATCGGAAATCATGTCCCCCCCCCCCCTTTTTTTAAATCTACGTAGTTCTTTCTCATCTTTTCAATGTCAGCTTAATAATTTATTTCTTCACAGAAGCTTTTTTCCTGAAACCTGAAACTAGGAACAATTTAATGTTATATACTTCCACCACAGTGTATATATAGTTGCTTCATAGGGGTGTTTATAGGTTATGTATTTTTAATAACTTTATTGAATAACACAATTCAGGATCCTGTTTTTTTGGGCTCAACATTTTAAATGCAGTGCCTGATGCAGTGCTTCACAGGCACTATTTAGAGAATAAATGATTTTGGATAATTTAACTTAGTAGTAAAACATTTATATCTAAGTTTTTATTTATAGGGCTAGTATTCATAATAAATAAGGTAAATAGATTAGCATGCTTTAAAAAGTCCAGTAATATGCAACATAGAAACTGGATGATAGGGAATGACTTCCATTGCATCTAAAGCATTCCAGCTCAACATAACTGACATCTATTATTCACTTCTCAAATAATTAAATAAAAATTTTCCAGATACAAATCAGAAGAGAAGAACACAGTAGGTACAAAATTACAATGAATTAATGGAAGAACTGAAAATTTTAAAAATAATTCTTTTGTGCTTTGTTATCATCCACTATGTTACATGGATAGAATTAAATATTTTATTAGTTATATTTTGCTGCATAACAAACTACCCACATTTTATAGGTTGAATGGATATTCATTTTTAGTCTTACAGTTTCTTAGGTCTAAAGTCCAGATGGGCCTGACTGGTTTCTCCACTTAGGATGTCAGTGGGCTGAAATAAGTATGTCAGTAAGGTCGAGCTCATATTTGGAGGTTCTGGGGAAGAATCCAATTCCAGGAATCCACTTTATTCAGGTTTTTGGCAGAATCCTATTCCTAGCAATTGTGGACTATGGATTTCATTTCTTTGCTATCTCAGGGGGTTGCTCTTGGTACTTAGAGGCCATTCTTCTGCTCTTGCATACAGTCCCTTCCATTCTTTTTTAAAAATAGCATTTTTAATATTTTGTCATTATTTAATTCAAGTATAGTTAACGTACAGTGTTATATTCATTTCAGTCATGAAATATAATGATTCAACAATTCTGTACATTATTCAGTGCTCATAAAGACAAATATACTCTTAATCGCCTTCACCTCTTTCACCCATCCCTCCATCCACCTTCTCCCAGCAACTACCACTTTGTTCTGCATATTTAAGAGATTTTTTTGTTTGTTTCATTTTTCTTTGTTTGTCTACCTCTTCCATCTTCAAAGCCAGCAACAGCATATTAGATCCTTCCCATGTTTGAATTTTTAAGTGTTGCTGCCACTTGGAGAAAACCAGTTTGTAAAGGCTCATGTGATTATATTAGGCCCATACAGATAATCTCTCACACTCTCACACAAATGCCTAATCAGTAACCTTAATTATACTGGCAATTTTTTTTCACAATAATACCTATGTTAGTGCTTGAATAGCCAGGGGCCAGGAATCTTAAGTGACCATTTTATAATTCGGACAACCACAGATATATATTCCTCTAGTTATATATTTAGTTCAAATCCAGTGGTTATACTTGATCAGAAGGAAATGTCTTCAGTGCCTTTGAATTGATCAGAACATGAAGGTAGATATAAGGCATCCATAAATATGTAAAGCTAAAGCAGTTTTGGTGACATTCTTTATTGAATTCTCAGTGGAATTAGTAGTTTAGATGAAACAATGGCTTATAGTTTGGAAGTACTTAAAATAAATGTCATTAAATGCTGTGCATCTTAGAAAACAAGATGATTATTCATTCATAAGCAAGGATATCCAAAGCTATGCATAGTGAGAGTTAAAAAATGAGCATTTTCTTCATGTAATCCTTAAAGCTAAAGTTATAACCTGGAGCAAGGAAAAGGCGATTATCTGGTAAATGATAATTTTGGCAAAATTTTACTATTTCTTATTTAGTCCTGGAAAATACTTTTCTTTCTTTTTATTGAAAAATAATTGGCATATAATATCCTGTTAGTTTTAAGAGTATGTTATAATGATTCAGTGTCCCTATGCATTACAAAATGATCCCCATGATGTCTAGGTACCATGTCACCATACAAAGTTATTGCAGCATTATCAACTGTATTCCCTATACTATATATTACATTCCCATGAATTAATTATTTCACAACTGGAATTTGGTACTTCTAAATTCCCTTCATCTGTTTTGCCCATCTCCAAACCCATTCCCACTCTGATAGCCAACAGTTTGTTTCCTGTATCTATGAATCTGTTACTGTTTTGCTTGTTCGTTCATTTTGTTTTTGTTCAACATGTGAGTGAAATCATACAGTATTTGTCTTTCTTTGTCTGACTTATTTCAGTTACTGCATAATACCCTCTAGTTTATCCATGTTGTCTCACATGGCAAGATTTCATTCTTTTTTTTTTGTAGCTGAGTAATATTTCATTGTTGACATATACCATATCTTCTTTATCCATTCATCTGTTAATGGATACTTGGGTTGCTTCCATATCTTGGCCACTGTAGATAATGCTTTAGTAAACATAGAGATACATATCTCTTAGGCTGCTGACAAATTTAACATATCTTTGTTGTTGAATCCATGATATATTTCAATACAACTTGACCTTTGTTTGGTTTTCACCACAAAAGTTACATAAGAATTCATGTAAATCATGAAATAATAATTACAGAAACTATTTCTCATATATATGTGCTTCAAGGCTGATGAAAATATCTAAGTTTTTCAAATGGCTTGTTTGACCATGTTTTGCATAGAGTATTTAAGAAAGGAATGGAATCGCTATAATTTTAAGAAAGCTACTTAATTTGGCTTTTCCAAGAAAGGAGATGCATCTATCCAGAGTGGCAGATCTAAAATGACCTTTAAAAAATGACGTTTTTGGAATTAGAATTTATAGGGATGATAGCGGTGTGACATTATTCGCAACATGGTGCTGGAGGAAACGAACATAAGTACAAACTAGATGCACATTTAATTAGTAGGTGGAGGTGAGGTAAAATAATGGATGCAGGCGCACACAAATGCTTGACAGGATTTTTGTTGACTATGGTTAAATATTTGAACTTCGTAATGTTGGTAGAGGAACAGAATCATAAGACGATAACGTATTTATCTGAGATTGCCCTTACACATTTATATATAACTATTTAAAGACATACTACTTCCAGAAGTAAAAACAATAAAAAAGAAGAAAATATAGTTCAGTATTATAGAATTGGATGTGAAATGCATTTTCTATTTCAGTTCCAGATTTTGATCAAGCAGGAACTTGGTAGGGAAAGTGCTCTCAGGAATTAGACCACATGTGTTCAACCATGGATTTTGCTACTTAAAATAAACCATGTAACACTGAGAAAACTGTAACACCTTTTGATAATGTAAACGTTTCTGTTATATCATATAAATGCTTATAACAGTGCCTCATACAGAATAGGCACTCAAGAAATGTGAAGAATATTATTATTAACCTATTCTATTTAGTGTCAATAGAAAATTCCATATAGTCTTTCTGAGAATCATATTTTAATTATTTTTATTTTATTTAAAACGGCCTCATCGTGGGTTGTATACTTTTGGTTAGAATATATAAATTCATGAAAAAATTAAGGAAAACAAAGCAAAATGAAAAATCTGTCATTATCTCCATAAAAGAAATAAAAACTAACTAAAAAGAAGTAAAATTTTTGAAACTCAAGAAAGAACAGAAATTTCAAAGTGTCCCAAATAAAACTAAAGATATAAGAGATCTATAGCTATTATTTTACTGGCAAAGCAGGAAGAAAAGAAATCTGCTATAGCTGGGGAAAAGGAATATAAAAATTTTAAAAAGAAAAATAAAAATCATTTTAACAGAAAGACTGCTCAGTGTTTGGAAAACTGGGCTATAAGATACAAGAAGATCTCCAGCATTTCACCACTGCCTAAATCTCAACGACTGCTGGAGAGAGACTTGAACCCACTCTCAAAAGATTTATAACAAGTGGACACATGAGGATAAGCAAGAAGGAAAGAAGGTAACTAAGGGTTATTTTTAATTCTCAGAAGCCACTCTCATTCCTTGGCTAGTGGCTCCCTCTATCTTCGAGTCAGCAACTGAAGCTAGAATCCTCTTCAACCTGTAAATCTTTGACTTCCTCTTTTGCTACCCACCAGAGAAATCACTATTTTTTAAAGGGCTCACATGATGAGGTCAAGCACATAGGAAATAATCTTCTCAGTTTAGAGTCAAGAGGTTACAGAACTTATTTTTTTAAAAGATTTTATTTATTTATTCATGAGAGACACAGAGAGAGAGGCAGAGACATAGGCAGAGAGAGAAGCAGGCTCTATGCCTAGACTCGATCCCAGGTCTCCAGGATCAGGCCCTGGGCTGAAGGCGGTGCTAAGACCTTGAGCCACCCCAGCTGCCCTCAGAACTTAATTTTATCTGCAAAATTTCTTTTGCAAAATAAGTAATCGCAGGTGTAATGTGTGTGGAGATGATGGGAGCCATCTTAGAATTGTGCCTTCCACAACTGGGTGCTTATAAGCTTTAAATAATCTTTTTTAAAAGATTTTATTATTTATTTATTCATGAAAGACAGAGAGAGAGAGAGAGGCAGAGACATAGACAGAGGGAGAAGCAGGCTCCTTGCGAGGAGCTGGATGTGGGACTGGATCCCAGGACCCTGGGATCAACCACTGAGCCACCCAGGTGTCCCTATGCTTTCATTAATCTTAAAAGTAATTTGGTACCACTGATTAAACTACATTTTTTTATTTCAATTATTTATTTGACAGCGTGAGAGCATGAGCGCAGGGGGCAAGGGTGCAGAAGGAGATGGAGAAGCAGACTCCTTGCTAAGCAGGACCCGCCCAGGGAGGACCCCCAGATGATGACCTGAGCTGAAAGCAGACACTTAACTGAGCCAACCAGGTGCTCCAAAACTATAGTTTTAAAACTTTAAGGAAATCAATTCTAGAAAGAAACAGGATGAACTTGGCCACAGAAAATTTCCTATACTCTTGCCCTTAACCCCAGGTCATCAGCCTTACCAATGTCTGGATTTATAGGACTGTGAGCTAATAAATTGTTCTAAAACCTTACCTTTATGTTAGTTAGTTTTAGTTAGTTAGTTAGTTAGTTAGTTAGTTATAGAACAATAGAAGGCATAAAAAAAGTACCCTACTAGCTAAAAAGTGTTACACAAATATAGCAAAGTATTGCCATTTTTGAATTTTTAGGTGAGGAAGACAAATATTTTCTTTACACCCAATGGTATTTTAAAAATTAAATCATACATTTTGACATTATTGGAATTGTGTTGCTTTGATATCAGGATATATATATATATATATATATATATATATATATATATATATTTTACTGTGCTATAATTTTAGAGTAAAATTAAATCTGTTATATTTTATAGTCTTACAAGTTTTGGCAAACATACACTGTTATGCAACAACAATCATAATCAAGATATAGAAGAGTTCAATTGTCTCAAAAGGTTCCCTTGGGGCAGCCCGGGTGACTCGGGGTTTTAGCGCCGCCTTCAGCCCAGGGCCTGATCCTGGAGACGTGGGATCGAGTCCCACGTCGGGCTCCCTGAATGGATCCTGCTTCTCCCTCTGCCTGTGTCTCTGGCTCTGTGTGTGTGTGTGTGTCTCTCTCATGAATAAATAAATCTTAAAAGAAAAAAAAGGTTCTCTTGGGATGTTTTTATTCACCACTTTCCACTATCCCCAGATTCTGGAAACTATTGATCTATTTTCTGTTCCTCTAGTTTTACTTTTCCAGAATGACACATAAGTGGAATCATGGATTATAAAGCCTATCGAGTCTAGCTTCTTTCAATTAGCAATATACATTTGAGATTCATCCATATTGTGGTATGTATTATTAGTTCATTGGATTTATTGCTGAATAGTATTCTATTATCTGGATATATTGGTTCGTTTGTCCATTCATCAAATGAAGGACATTTGGATTATTTCCATTTTCGGTAATTATGAATAAAGGTGCTATAAACATTTTCGTATGGGTTTTTATGTGTAATTAAGTTTTCATTTCTCATGGGCAAATACCTGCAAGTGCAATTGCTGAGATGTATGGAAAGAATATGTTTATCTTTATGAGAAACTGGCAAATTGCTTTACAAAATGGCAGTGTCAGTTTGCAGTTGCACTAGGAATGTAGAAGTCTCGTCGCTATGGATCTTCATCAGTACTTGGCCGTTCATTCAGCACCTTTGCTTGTTTTAATGTTTTATTGCTGAGTATGGAGAGTCCTTTGAATATTGTAGGTCTAGGTCCGTTGTAGATAGCTTATTTTCAACTATTCTGTGACTTGTCTTTTCATTTTTAACAGTGTATTTCATAAATCATAACTTTCAAATTTTGATGAAATCATATTTTGGGGGCAGCCCAGGTGGCTCAGCAGTTTAGCGCCACCTTAGCCCAGGGCCTGATCCTGGAGTCCTGGGATCAAATCCCAAATCCCACATCAGGCTCCCTGCATGGAGCCTGCTTCTCCCTCTGCTTGTGTTTCTGCCTCTCTCTCTCTCTCTCTCTCCCCCCCCGTGTGTGTGTGTGTCTCTCTCATGAATAAATAAAATCTTAAAAAAAGAAATCATATTTTTTCTTATATGGGTTTGTGCTTTGGTTGTATTTCAGAAATCTTTACTTACCTCAAAGTCTGAAAACCTTCTCCTATGTTTTCTTCTGTAAGTTTTACAATGTAGAGTTAAGTCTATAATCCATTTTTATCATTTTTGGACATTATATGATGCATGAATCAAAGTTCAATTTTATATACATGTCTATCCAATTATCAAGCACTATTTGTTGAAAGAGCTGTTATTTCTCCATTGACAAGTATCGGTTGACCATGTGTATGCAGGTCAGCTCCTGGACACTCTAGTATTCCATTAGTCTCTGTGTCTATCTCTTGCCGACACTATCCTTTTGCGATCACTATAGCTTTATGGTAATTCTTGAGCACACATACTGAGTATTCTTTAACTTTGTTCTTTTTAGCTACTCTATTTTACCTCTCCATATGTTGGACTCCACTTATGAATGCTTTTTTGCATTGTGAAGTCAGCATACTTCCATCAATTGGTGGGATATAATTTTGAATCTTGGTGGAAGTTTATAACTAAAACCAATAGAATGATGCTGTTTAATTTCTAAGACTAGATTTAAAAAAGGATACATGGCTCCCAAACAGCTCTCTTTCTTTTTATCTCAGGTAGCTTTCCCTTGTAGCATAATTACCATGTTGGGAGAAAGATCAGGTTATATAGAGAGGTCATAAATGGATATTCTGCTGGACAACCTTAGCCAGGCTCCAGGTAACAGTCAACATCCTCTGACAACATGTGAATAAATGAAATTATTCCAAGGGCCAGCCTTCATGTACTACAGTAAGCCATTGACTTTATCCAGCAAATAGAAGCCATCCCCCTATGACCCCTGTGAATCATGGCCTATGGAAACTAGAGACCATGAATGCTTATTTTTTTTCATATGACTAACATGTGCTTTTTTTTTAAGATTTTATTTATTTATTCATAAGAGAGAGAGAGAGGGAGGGAGAGAGAGAGAGAGAGGCAGGCAGAGAGACACAGGCAGAGGGAGAAGCAGGCCCCATGCAGGGAGCCTGATGTGGGACTTGATCCCAGGACTCCAAGATCATGCCCTGGGCCAAAGGCAGGCACTAAACTGCTGCGCCACCCAGGGATCCCCATGTGCTTGTTTTATAGAAATGATTACCTAATAAATATGGAGTGAATAGTTTATGAAGTATATCTTTCTTTTTTATATTATATGTGATGATATTTCTGGTTGATAGATTTGATGTTGAGCCACATTTGTATTTCAAGATCAGAATTTTCTCTAACCTAGGCTCTAATCTTATGTATTTGTTGTGGGATGAATATGTCCACTTTCTCATTTGACAACCTAAATAAAGTCTAAATTTTAATTCATTATGTTTGCCCCTGTCTCTGCCATTTTTTTCAGTTCCAAAACTTTACTAGTTATAATACCCAATTAAATGTTTCCTGGAAGTAAATATGTATCAAGATTTTTCCTTCCTCTTTCATTGCTGTGGCAATAGCATGGTGTCAGGCCTTCATTATCTCTTGCATAGATTTTATTATTGATCTGTCTTGAGTATCTGGCTATGGTTTAAGTTTATCTTTCTCAATCCACTTTTCTCCCTGAAGTCAGAGGAGTCCTAAAATACATATTTTTTCAAGCTACCCCTTTCTTTAAAGTTCTTTATCGTCTCAATATCTACAAAGGATATTTCAAAGGCCTTTGCATTAAAAAGTTTTTACAGAATATTTTCCTCCCTAATATCTTCTTTTCACTTTCAAAGTCTGGATTCTAAATTGTGAATCCAAATATAAAGTAGGGTCCTGATGGCAAACGTTACATATTTCCCCAATATTATACAAATGCATTCTAGTAAGTGGATCATTGGTGATTTCAGTATGCCAATTTTTAAAATTATATTTTAAATGACAAACCAAACCATATATAATATACTTGAGAAATTTAACATTAAATTTTTTTTATAATATAAAAATTACATTTTAAATTTACTTCCAAGTTGTTTGGGAATATCTGATCAACTACACGTGTTCTGAAGAAACCAAAGTGCACAATTAATAGATTGTATTAGCCTGGGCTGCCATAACAAAATATCATAGATTAGATGGCTTAAGCCACAGAATTTTAGTTTCTCACAGTTCTAGAGGTAGAAGTACAAGATCAAGGTTGCAGTCAACTCAAATTTGGGTGAGGCCTCTCTTCTTGGCTTGTAGATGGCCATATTCTTCCTATGTCCTCATATGACCTTTCTCAAGCTCTCTTATGTCTGCTCTTATAGGGACACTAATTTTTATCATAATAAGGTGCCACTTGTGACCTCATTTAACCTTAATTACTTTCTTAGAGGTCCTGTCTTCAAATATAGCCACACTAAGTGTTAGGGCTCCAGCCTATGAATTTTGGAATGGACACAAACATTAACTCCATAACATGGGTCTTACTAGTTTTTTTAAGTATGACTGAAAAGTTTACCTATTATAAATCTCTTTTCTTTCTTTGTGTTGGTCTGATTCCTGCTTCTAAAGACCTTGCTTTTCACTTTTTTTTTTTTCACTTTTTTTGATGATGGCAAAATCTACTGGATTTTGTTAGTGGTATGAATACATTTTTTGGATCCATGAAACACTGGAGCAACTATGTTCTTGAGATAGAGGATTTTGTGTTTCAGGCTCCTTTATATATACTATTATATACTTATACACTACTCTACAAAATTATGTATAGTTTTTCCTCCTACTTAGAATTATGTGTTAATTACCTACTGAATAGGCTTATTTATTATGTCAAACTTGTGAGATTATATACTAGTGATTAAAAAAAAATTTCCTGCATAGTAAATAGTTCTTTTCAATAATTCCAGCTCTAACTATTCAATATATAATATCTATCTAATAGATAGATATCTATAGGTATAGATATAGACTATCTAATATCACATATGGAATTAAGAAGAATGTTATAATTTTTTGAATTTAACTTAGTCTTGGAATTCAAATAATATTAATAGAATATGGCATTTTTAAAAATTAAATGACTGTCATACCTACATAAAATAATAATTTTTGAAAGTAGTATTCTAGGCCTGCTTTTTAAAAATATATGTGTATGTTGTCATTCACTTTATACTAAATCATGGTAAATTCAGTTAATGTGCTTTTACTTTTAAGATTTTTCCCTGGTAAATTCTACACTGGGAATTATTATTTAAGGGATTGGTTAAAACTTGTTTATTTTTTCATGTAAATTAATTGAAACCCTGGATTGTGTAAATTAATAGCTTCATAAATCATGTTAGTTTCTTCTGAAGCAATTAGTAGTAACTGTGTTCTCATTCACTTTTGGATAAATTGGGTCTGAAGGGAAAAAAATATATATATATTATCATTTCAAGTATCTACTTGAACCTATATCCGAGGTCAGTTTGTCTATTTTGTTCTTTCTGTAATTAAAACAATAGCGCTTCATGCACAATTTGCTACCATACTATAGAACCATACTGAAACTAGTTGCAGTTTTTGCTTGAATAATTTTTTCTTCTTTGCTTGAATAATTTTTAATTATAATAAAACTAACACAGTAAAGGCTGTTGTAAAGTTTTATATGTCAAATGTATGTCTTTGAACATATCTATATTATCTAATACTGCTATAGAAGTCTTACCAAATGTTTAGAATTCAAGTAGTTTAGAACATGACTTGCTATTTTAAATAACTGGCCAATTAAAATGACAATAAGTTGTGTTTTATTTTTGTTATAGTAAAATACAGGAGGCATTTTTAATGTACCTTTTTCACAGATAAATTTTAATTTATCTTGTAACTATAAGCTTATAGGTACCGATTCAAAGTTGAAATTAAATTGCTTTAGTGACTGTATCTTAAACTGGTAACAAGTTGCAGATAGTCCTTTTTCACCAAATATTCCTTTTTTAAAAATTCTAATAATTCTAAATAAGATTTCTGAAGACACTGGGATGCCTGGGTGGCTTAGTGGTTTAGGGTCTGCCTTTGGCTCAGGGCATGATCCTGGGATCTGGGATGGAGTCTCACACTGGGCTCCCCACAGGGAGCCTGCTTCTCCCTTTGCTGTATTTCTGCCTCTCTCTCTGTGTCTCTCATGAATAACTAAATAAATCTTTAAAAAAAAAGATTTCTGAAGACACTAGCTGAGTGAATCTTAATAGCAGATGATTTGTTCAACAATAGGGAAAAAAGGTTACAATAAATAAATATTTGAATAAATTTATTTTATAAATTATTAATGATAAAGTTTTTATTCAGATGCATTGAGTAGCAAATTTTTTCCTGCTGGGTTTCAATTCATCAAGTCTTCTCTTGGTATATTCTGTAAGTTTATTTCCATCGTATAATATTTTGGTACTTTATACTGTACATTCATAACAAACACAAAAAATATATAAATTATATTATTATGGGATGTGATTGAACCTTTGAAAACCTTTAGGAGGAAAAGCAAAACTTTTTATTCTTGAAGTAACCCAAACTTTCAGAAAGACTAAAAACAAATTCCTATTTACAATATATTCATTCTCTTCTACATTCTTTTTTGGTGCTTTTCTTTCATGGAGAGCTAGTCTATCAAATCAATGACCTCTTCCATAGGTACATTAAAATTTTTTTTTTTCTGGTAGCTCTTGCCTTGTCATTGTGCAAATATCATCATTAGTCACTAGAAGGTTCCACTTACTTTGTTTTTTATTCTCTTTCTAGCAGCACTAACATTTTCTCCATCCTCTCAAAAGCAACCACTCCCATGTGATTGATATGGAGCCTTGAAGTAATGTGTATTCCCTTGTAATTTTCTTATACTATGCATTATACACTTTATATTATTTTTAATGTTTTTAGGATACAAGAAGAGAGATATTCGGTAGCTCTTGTTTTGATTGTTTTTTTGTTGCCTTTTTTTTTTTTTTTTTTTTTACCAAACAAGTGGTTTTAATCTGCTGGTATTGCTATGTGCAATAGTTCATTGTTTTAATCATTTAGGAAATGTTCCATGGCATATATAGATCACATTGCACTTCTATCTTGTGCTAGTGATAGACACCTAGTTTTTCTCCATTTTTCTATTACAAAGCAATGCAACAATGAACAACTAAATGTGTATCCCATTAGAGACCTGTCAAGCATTTCACAGGATTTTATTCCCAGGAGAAGGATTGGTGTTATAGGATATAGAAATGATCAATTTGCCCAGGCACTTTAAGCTATTTTCTGCAAGACTGATCTATTTGTTCCTATTTCTTTTACCTTTGTTCCAACAGTTGGCATTACAAAACTTAAAATTATTTACTAATTTCTTGAGTAAAATCTGGTAACTACATTGATTTAGTTTTAATTTCTCATATTACTAACGAATATGAGCACCTCTTTAAAATTGTATAATTACTCATTTAGGTTTTCTTTCTGTTGATTATCTGTTTATATCCCTTGCATATTTTTCCAGTTTTCTTTTGTTGTTGTTGATTTTAGGATGTCATATCACCATCTATTCTGAATTTGGTCTCTTTTTAGTTCTCAGTATTACAGATATTTTTGCTCAATCTTTCATTTGCTAGTGCCCTTCATCAACCCAATTTTGACCTGATAAAATTAATCACATTAACTGTGAAAGAAAAAAAGTGAATCTGGGGAGTAGATAAAGCAATTAAAAACAGTGTTTACTCAGGAACTATTGCAGTTGGGACACCTCAGCATAGAACTGGGCTCAATGTAGACCTGGGCTCATTTCTGAATACAACAAAGAAAAGTGGGGATTTATTGCCAAGGAAGGAAAATTATGAAAAGGAAACATCAGACGTAAGAGGAGACTCTAGCTAAACAGAGCTCACAACCGCTTGCTGAAAGCAGGTCGGGGTGACTGTGCATCATCTATATGAGGCTGAGGGATGAGTAATTTGATCAGATATGGAAGGTGATCAGATATTGAAGGGGGAGGATTCTCACTATTCTAAAGGTAGGGCCTAATAGAGCAGAGAGCTCAATGAAGTTTGACTGAAGTTTGGTCAAGGACAGAATCTATCAGTACCAATGTTTTCACGTTTTGAGTGCTATTTTGAACATTACTTCTCATCTTTAGGCTATAAATATACTCCCCAATATTTCCTTTCATTAGATTTTAATTTTACTCTACAGTTGTTGTTTTCTTTTTTTAAAATCCATTGGACCAGTAAGATAGAGGTCAAATTCTTCATCCTGATGGATCTTCTAAAAACAAAAAATACAACAAAACATACCAAAAAAAATGATTAAACAGTTCACTTATCCTTATAATTTACAACATAGCTTTGATTATATATCAATATCCTTTCTATGTAAAGTTGTCTCTAGATTCTGTTCTTTTCTATTGTTTTGTTTGTTTACTCCTCTCCAGTATTGTATTTTTGAAGTTACAATATATTTTAGTATGTCATCATGTTTGATAAATAAACTCTACTCTTTAATTTTCTTTTCAAAAATATTTAAATACATTTAATTCTTCTATATACATTCTTTAAATATATAACAAAAGAACTGTGTACAAATCACAGTGTAGGACACACTTAGGCTTCACAAACTGAAAATACATCCACATAACCAGCTACAAGATCAAGTGATATTATTACCTTTATCCCAGAAACCTCTTTCAAATTTCCTCCAGTTACTATGTGGTCCTCCATTTCCAAATGTAACCAGTATTCTGGCTTCTAAAATCATAGACTAATTTTGCATGTTTTTAAACCTTGTAAAATTTGACTCATGCAGTATATACGCTTCTGTGCCTGATTTTTTTTCTACTCCAAGTACTGTTTTCGAGATTCATTTGGTATTGATGGACATAGTTGAAGTTTCTTCATTCACATCGTTACATAGTATTTCATTGTGAGAATATATCATAACGGATGTATTCATTTTATTGATGTGTATTTAGGTGGTTCCTTTTTTGACTATTATACATACTGCTACTGTGAGTCTTCTAATCTATGTATTTTTGCATGAATATATGCATACATTTCTGTTGGATGAACCTACCCATGGAATTGTTCATCACAATATATACACATTTTTAGCGATATTAGGTAATCTTGAGCACATTTATATGAATTTGTAGATCCATCATTTCTTCCTCATTTTTGCTAACATCTGATATGTTCTGCCTGGATGGTGCATTTAGTATCTCACCGTGATTTTCATTGTCAGTACCTTGAACATCAGTAATATTGAGGACATTTTCATATGTTTAATTACTCTTGGGATGTCCTCTTTTTTTCTAAGGTGTCTTTTGTTAAAGGATTTTGTCCAGTTTGGAGGTGGCAATGGTTCTGTGTTCTGTTATTGGTTTAAATGATTTATTGGAATTACATATTGTGCACATCTTTTCTCACTTAGTAGCTTTTCTTTTCAGTGTCTTAAAAGTATCTTCTGATGAATGTACATTGTTAATTTTGATCTAGTCAATTTTTTTATGGGAAAGGAATGGAAATATATCACTTGCAAACAGTGCATATATTAAACTTTTAATTATGACTAATAATGATGCTAAAGTGTTTATGGATTTGGTACAATGACTACATTATTTATATGATGCAGGGATTATTGATTGCTGTTTTAATGATGAGTTTATCAATTTATATGGAGATTTAGTCAATTATTGAAGTTAGACCATTGATAAGTAAGTGAGAAAAATAAAGGTATTAGTCTATTTGTTTAAAACATGAGTTTTAAAAATAGTTTTAGGACGCTCAAAAATAAGTTTATTTATTAGAACTTTCTTACCTTTTCATATGCAACTGGGATTTCAATTTGAGCTGAATTTACATTTGATTACATATCTTGACCTGCCTTAAATGGGTTCCATATGAGCTATATATATCTTTAGATAGCTGTATTACATGTTTCTCTACCAGAGAGCAGGTAATCACCAGCAGATAATTAAGCTTAATAATATACCCAGTGGCTTCTAGGTATTGCTATTGAATGGCTTTATTATTTTCTTTGTGTGTATTGTGGTATACTCTAGGGGAAATCAGATTTCTAAAATAAATCTATATAATCAATTCTTTTCTCATTGAAAAAAATGTTTTTTGCTATGTTGGTTTTATTTATTTATTTATTTTTTATTTTATTTTTTAATTTTAAAAATATTCATTCATTTGAAGATCATGATAATAAACCCATTAAATAGTAATATAACCTACAAAAATAGTTATATTTTCCAAAACAAAAACAAGTTAGTGGGAAGAATGGCATTGTTTTACAGTTTTATGATTTCTTACATCTGACTTCATAGAAAGCAGCTGGGTTTGTAGGTTTGTAATCTGCTTCTACATTTACTCTATTGCAGTATGTTGTTTTGGTTGAGATGTGTGAAGAAGATCTGGACTCACCCAAATATGTAATTAGAGAAGACAGTAGTATTTTAATAGCCTATTCAGATAATTGTAAAATATTTTCTTTGATACTCCACCAAAATTCAAGAAATGTGAGTTTGTTAAAAGCTAGTTGTGATGTGGGATCTAACATTATATGAAATGAAATAATGAAAGTGTAACACTTTACGTTTAGACCAAACCAATTATTTGAAACATATTTGACACATTTTATTGTATAATTTAAAAAATCATTTTTGGGGGTGCCTAGGTGGCTCAGTGGTTGAGCATCTGCCTTTGGCTCAGGTCCTAATCCTGGAATCCTGGGATTGAATCCCGAGTCAGGTTCCCCTCACTCCTCTGCCTATGTCTCTGCCTCTCTCTGTGTCTCATGAATAAATTGAAAAAAAAAATCATTAATGTTACTACTTATTTCATCAAAAAAAATCTTTGAATATTGGGAAGTTTCTGGCTCACAGTTGCAGATATAAGTTTTACAGAATTCTTTTTTTTTACTGATATCATTTTTCTTTAATACTTATAACCATATGTAAAGGCTTCCCTGAGCCTTAAGTTCCAAAATAATTTGTAATAACTTAAAAACAGCTTTGAAGAACAATTTTTTTCAGATTTAGTCATTTTAGAATTTAAATTATTAATTAACATATAATGTATTATTAATTTTAGAGGTAGAGGTCAGTGATTCATCCATCTTATGTAATACCCAGTGCCCCTTACATCACATACCCTCCTTAATGCCCATCATCCAGTGATCCCATTCCACACCCCCCTCCTGTCAAGCAACCCTCAGTATGTTCCCTATGATTAAGAGTCTCTAGTGGTTTGTTTCACTCTCTGCCTCTGTCTTGTTTTATTTTTTTCCTCTCTTCCCCTATGATCCTCTCTTTTGTTTCTTAAATTCTACATATGAGGAAGATCACATGATAATTATCTTTCTCTGATTGACTTATTTTGCTTAACATAATACCCTCTAGTTCCATCCACATTGTTGCAAAGAGCAATATTTCTTTTTTTTCTTTTTTTTATGGGAGAGAGATATTCCTGCTATTTTAGCTGTAACCCAAACTGCCTTCAGAATCCAGTGGTATATAATGTGAATGAAAGTATTGAAGATATTCAAATAGCCATGAATTCATGGTATGTTCCTTCTATTTTTTGAGCCTATCAACCAAATTCATCCCTTCCAACACTGTACATATTTATTTTGCATGCCTTGTAAACACTGGCAGAGGAGTAGGAATGTTATATTCTAGCACATAGTTATAGGATCTCCATATATAAAGTAGTGGTTTATAGAACTTATAAAACTATAAAAGAAGCCAGAACTATATTTAAAATAAATCTGATAATTGCATGTTGCTAGAATGATATAAGAGCCAGAAAATGTGAATTATTGAGCCATAATTTAATCTTTTTGTCATAGTAAGTATATAAAAATAAAGCATGCTTTTATGTTTTATGAAATCACTAGGATTCCATGATAGATATATAGTTCCATAATTCAGAGTAACCTGTTACTTAGTCCATGTTTAATTTTATTGTACATATAAAGACATTATTATAATAAGAAGTGTTCTCAAAGTCAACGAGGAAAAAGCAGTGTATCATCATTCATATATCATTAATTTTTCAGTGAAAGAGAGTATACTTTAGTAGATTAATCACAAAATCAAAAAATGAGAAAAACCATATAATTTAGCCCCTTATTTTATGGATAGCAAAACTAGGACTTAGATTTTCCCCATAAAATAAACTTTTAAGTTGCCCCAGAAAAGGATTGACATAAAAGTGAACTTCTGTCTCATTTCTCCTGATGGCATCTCAAGGTGAAAATGAGGGTACAAATTACTTCAAGAAAGAATGGATATTTTGAGGTGCTAATATTCACATTATATAGAATGAAATATTTCTAGAAGGTCTATAAGTAACTCTACAACCTTAGAGAAAATATTTGCTGATACAACCTAGCTACAGAAAATACTTTTTGAAATATCCACATTGTTATTAGTTAAAAGGGTGGCAAATATATTTTCCCAATAAAATTAACAAAAGTCCATTAACTGGCTAATATTTGCCAGTACTTGCAAATTATCAGACTGCTACTGATTTGATTGAGTTTTAATGTAATGGTTTATTTTATAAATGATCACTGACTTTATTAAAAATAATGAAAAGAATTAGAAACTCTGAGGAATTTATCATTTATTCTTGAAATTTTGACTGAAATACTTTTTAAAAGACAATTAAATAAGCAAAGATGTAATTTTAAAATAGAGACTCACATGATTAATCATAATTTCATTCTACTTTTCCAATTTGATGGCATGGTATGGTACTCTACATTAATAATAACTATTTAAATGTGGTATGAATTAAAACTAAATACTTCTTGAGTTCACATTAAGGAATGGTTGAACAATAGAAAAGTTAATCATTGTTTTTGACATAGATCTATCTTTAAATGTTATAAAATAATACGGCTATTAAAATTGAAGATATCATAACAGTCTAGCAAAAACACAAGGGGCAAATATCATTTTCCTGAAATGTGTCTTAAAAGATGTAAATTTAAAATAACAAGCTAAAACACAATGTTTACTAGTATATATACTTGTAATTGGTTTATGAGAAAATAGGTATTTTCTTTGTTTCAATAATGGGTTGATTTGTAATGAAAGATTGATTTAGATTGAATAGGGATATTAAGAAAGTTGGGGAACACCTGTATGGCACATTTAGTTAAGCATCTGACTCTTGGTTTCTAGCTCAGGTCACAATCTCAGAGTTGTGAGATCCAGCCCCACTCCACACTTGGCGCATGGAGTCTGCTTGAGATTTTCTCTTCCTCTCCCTCTGCCTCTCCCACTTGTGCTTGCTCTTTCTTTCTCTAGAGTAAATAAATAAATATTTTTTAAAAAGTCTGAAATTCCAAGGTTATGAGTTTACACTTAGTTTAATAATGAGATTGTATTTGCATTAGTAGCATGGACTATATTTTTCAGACCCCAAATACCAAAACAAAAGTTGCCATTTCAATTGTTGTCATATTCTCTTTGCCATAGAATGAGGCAATATTTTATATGTTATGTGGTGTACTAATTTGGCTACTTTGGTCATTTACATAATCCTTTACTGAAGATCAATTCACATCCCTTCCACCATTACCCCTATTGATTTTTCTATTTGTTACAGTGTCCTTGTTGTAAGCTTTGTTAGTATAGATGACTCTTGAGTAACATGGACTTGACCCACATGAGTCTATTTTTACATGGATTTTGTTTTCAGTAAAATAGCACAATATATATTCTCTTCCTTATGATTTTCTTAATATTATCCTAGTATTAATATATTCTTATTATCCTTTATTACAATAATATAGTATATAATACATTTAAAATAAAAAAATATGTTAATTCTTTTTCCATAAGGCTTCAGTCAACATTAGGCTATTAGTTAAATCTTAGGGTAGTCAAGAGTTATATGCAGATTTTCAACTGTGTGAAGTCAAAAGTCAATTGATAAATGGTCAACTGAAGTACATCCAATGGGTATTATCTCTCTCTCTCTTTCCACCCCCATTCTGTCTCTTTGTTCTCCTTTCCCTACCTCTTTCCTCTCTCTCTTGATCCATTAGTTTAAAGTTTTGTAGTCAATAGTAGATATAAAAGTCAATATCTGGGAGGGGATACTGATGGTGATTTTAGATCCCCATGCTCTAAATTGTTCTCTATTAAGATGGAGTATAAAACCAGAATACAGCAACAAGAAAAACTCTACTACATTTTCGACAGTTTTCTTTTGTTTTTCTTTTGGTTGGTTGAAAGAGAGCTACAAGTTTTATGACTTAAGTGATTTTTTGTGGAAACCTATTTTCCTCACAAGCTTATAAAAAACATTTTTTTAAGTTTAAGAGCATCATGCATTAAACATACAAAATAAAAATATTAATTGGCAAAGGTCTGAGGCTAGAATGATGTCAAGATGAAGTCAAGTGGAAGGGGAAAGGGAGAAAGTGATTTTTTTTTTTTTTTCTGACGGTAGCTAAAACTCATGGAATCCTTAGAGAATTACACTATGGCACATTACTGTCTGTTTCTCTTCCTGTTGTTCCTGGTAAAGAAATACATTCCTGCTTTGAAATTTGCTTATTAACAGAGATCTGTTCATGAAAAGTTTGGCTTATCTTTACTCTAAACTTTGTTAATGTCTTCGTGTATGTTGCTTTAAAGTGTTGTGCCTACTGCTATTATTCTTCCTGTTTTAACAATTTGGTATACTTTATTGATTCATGTAGATCTAAATCTATATCTGATATCATTTTCTTTGTGTATGGAAGAATAACATACCATTTCTTGTCATGCAGATCTAATAGTGTTACATTTTTCTGCTTTTATCTTAAAGATTCCATATTTTGTTTCCATTTGACATTTTTACTGAATGTAGAATTCTGATTGTTGGAAAAAGTCAAGAGGATGTGACTGCTGGTTGACCTTTGAGTTGGACCCAGTCAATCAGAAACTCTTCACTCCCATTCCTGTCCTTGGATTGCATGTTCTTGCCCACCATTCCTACACTAGGAGATGTTTCAAGGATGTGGCCTTGAGAAAGTAAGGTGATATTGGGACCATTTGGACAAAATACATGAATGAACTCACTTATATAAACTTAAGATTCTCACTGGTAGGTGCAGAGGTCTACTCATCTTATGGTTTCTCAAGAAAAACCTCTTGCAACTTCCATTGTTAATTAAACCAGCCTCTTGTTCTGTCTCTCCTTGCCCTCCATATAGAGGAGCCAGTTACAGATTAAACCTGGGTAACTCCCAATATTTCAAGCCAATGTAGTTTTGATTTGCTTTTCTCTTTCTACACTTTTGTCTCTTAGTTTAGATAAATTCAGAAACAAAGTCTGAGGAAACCTTCAATAGCAGTGCTCAGTATGAAATGCGTTTCTTTCTCCTCTCTAAAAATTTATCACTGATTTTAGCAATATGATATTATGTGCATTGATTTGGTTTCCTTTATGTTTATTTGTCTTTGGAGTTTCAAGTCTCTTGGATTTGTGGCTTTAGATCGTTTCTGTCTGACAAATTTTGAAAATATTTGGCCTTTTCTTAAAATATTTTTCTATTCCCTCTACCAATCAACCTCTTCTACAAATGGTTTGATATTATCCTCTACATCTCTGATGATCCATTCATTATTTTTCAGTTTTTTTCTCCTTTGTGTTTCATTTTGAGTAGTTAGTATTGCTGTGCCATCAAGTACACTGATTTCTTCTTTTCACTAAGTATATTAAAAAATTATCTCCAGAAATGTTATTTTTTAAATTCTATTTATTGCTCACTTCATTATATTTATGTTTTGCTTTCAACAATTAAGTATAGTTTTGAAAGTAGCTGGCATGAATTTTTGTCTATTTTCATTATTTGTCTATTTGTGTTGATACTTTTTTTTGTTCTGTTTACGGGACATGTTTTACTACTTTTTTGCAAATCTAAAATTTTGGATGAAATGTTAAAATGGTAGCTGAATTTGATTGATGACCTATTTTGTAGAGTGTTGGATATTACTTTTGGCAGAGTGTTAATTTCCTTGTTGATTTAACTAATATTACTAAATAATTGTAATGTGCAGGACACTAGAGTTACAAATACGAAACATACATTCCCTGCCTTTAAATACCTAGGGAGAATACAATTATGAAAACACATAATTGAATACATTGTAATTATTACTATAATGAAATTAGGCAGAGTATACTAAGAGTATCTGAGAAAAACATGCTTCTTATTGAAAGGCAGGCAAGAATATATAGGAATTAATATGTAAAATAATCCATGAAAAATTAAATATTAATTTTCCAAGAAGAAAAAAATAGGAAAAATATCATATGTATTTTTTTGAAAAATATCATATATTTAAGGCTTATGGGAATGCTTATTTAGGGCTTATTTAAAGGCCTGGGTGGCTCAGCGGTTGAGTGTCTGCCTTCAGCTCAGGGCAAGATCCTCTGGTCCAGAATTGAGTCCTGCAATGGGCTTCTTGTGGAGAGCCTGCTTCTCCCTCTGCTTCTCCCTCTGCCTATGTCTCTGTGTCCCCCTACCCCCTGTCTTTCATGAATGAATAAATAAAAAAAAAATCTTAAAAAAAAGGCTTATTGGTAAGAAAAAGAAATTGTATGTGAAACGATTACAAGATAAAAGTGGAAAGTGGAGAAAAAATAGAGAACAATGAAATATGTTAGACAATCTAAGAAAAATGATTCTATTAAATAAGTTGGTTTTTATATTGCTAAATTATATAAAAATATTGCAAACAATTAAATGAAAAAATTAAAGAGAGGGAAAGAAGTGAATGAAGTTAAATTATCAAAATATTTTAAAAGTTCTTAAAGTTCTAAAACTAAAAGTTCTAATAATATATATTACACTTTAATAAAATAAAAGTACATGTTATAATCTCTAGGGCACTCACTAAAAGAATACTGCAAGAATATGAAAACAATAAGTATTCTTGCTTTAGCAGACTAAAAGAGTATGTATATGAGTAAAGGATATTTTATTTAATGTAGTACTCTATAAATTATATATTCATATAAAATGAATTTTGATCTTTATTTCTCATGATACCTTAAATTATTGGTAGAGTGTAGATCTAAATGATCAGATAAAACCACAAATTATTTGTAATTTATTGCAAATCATGTCAATTATAAGTTGCATATTTACATATTAGACATAGGTATCTTCATTATTTTGGCTAAGTCGACATTTCTTAAAAAGGATAACAATGGTAATGGTAAGGTAATGCCTTACCCACAAAAATAATATATTTTATTATATTAGAGATGTCCGTTCATTAGAGAAACAATCAAATGAGTGTAAATGTGAGGTATGAAGTGTGAGAAGTTATTTTCAATACTTATAATAACCAAGGAACTTTTATATGGAATGTGTAAAGTAAGGCTTTCAGTAATTCAGAAAGGAGGATGACTAATAACATACCTCTTTTGCTTCTATACAAGATAGAATTACTGAACAGTAGAGTATGAAATATGGAATAATCAGTTATAAAAGGTAATGCTAAGACTTCCGGGATTGGAATATAGGGACCCTAAGCTCACCATATCCCATGGATACAAATAAATAACATGCGTATCAGTGTAAATAAACAAAAAAAATGACCTGAAGACTGGAAGAACAGACTATCTACAGCTAAATGTAGAGAAAATAACCACATTGGAGAGGTTGAGAAGGGCAGAGAGGCAGTGGAGAGCTAAACAGACCTGCAGGACTGTCCATAGGAAGGAGTGTTGTAGCAGTTGTAGAGACAGTAAAGGAGCAAATCCCCATGCCAAGTACCCCTGGTATGTGGAACCCACACAGAGATGAATCCCTGTAACATTTGGCTTAAAAAAAAGAGGCCCCAGAATTAGTGGGGCTTAACATCTAGAACTTTAAAAATCAGCAGGCTTGGCTCTGGGAGAACCTTGAAGGCAAAAGGATAATGAGTTCCTGCCCCCTTAAAGAGACAGTGCAACAAACAACCCAATGGAGATACAACATAGAAGCAGCAGTTTAAAAAATTCCTGGGGCATATGGGGGGTGGGGAGATTTGTTTATTAATCTCAGATGATGTGCTGGAGGGCAGGAATCCTTTGACAGATTTGTCCATGGAACATAAAAGATGGAGGAGGAAAATCCTCCTCCACGCCTGCCAGCCTAGATACATGGACACCTATAGGAGCCAGCACTGTGCTAACACTCACTATTGCTAACAGCATGTCCTGTCCCCACATTCTCCTGCTGACCTGCCCCCTCCAATATGCCCTTGGCTGGAGCCCATCCAAACCAGTGTCATAAACCTGGCAGTATGTAAGCAACCCTGAAAGGGAATAGCAGCACTCCAAAGTGATGACTGTCCCAGGGAAAGGAGAATGTAACCACACACACCAGTCTAACCATGGCCCCATCAGTGGACTGGGGCCACACATTGGGTCTCACTGCAGGCTCTGTCCACCAAATGAAAGCTTTTCCAGGGACAATACAGGGAATGTGTCTTTAACTTTGGTGCTGCTGCATCTCTGGGAAATGCCTGATCTGACTCAACTCAAGCCTAGTGTGGTCCCAGACTGGTCCACTAAAAATACAGGGACCAAACACTGCCCACAACAGGCAAAGAAAGCCATCACAGATGACTGATGGGAAGCCAAAAGTGGCTCAACCACAATAGCACAACACCTATAGGAGACACCCCTAAAGGTCCTAGTGAATAGGGGACATTGTATTGCAGGACACTACAGGACTTCTTCATAAGGCCACAACTTTTAAGAGCAGAAGGCATAGCTGACTTTTCTAACACATATAAAAGACATAGTGAGTTCAACAAAATGAGGAGATAGAGGAATATGTCCCACATGAAAGAACAGGACAAAATCACAGCAAGAGAGCCAAACAAAATGAAAATGAGTAATATACCTCATAGAGAATTTAAAGCAATGGATGTAAAAATATTCATTGTACTTGAAAAAAGAGTAGAAGACCCTCAACAAAGAGATAGAAAATGTAAAAAAGAACCAATCAGAGATGAAGAATTCAATAACTAAAATTTATTTTTATTTACTTATTTATTTATTTATTTATTTATTTATTTATTTATTTCAATAACTGAAATTTAGAAAAAATACACTGTGGGTGCCCCTAGAGGCTCAATTGGTTAAGCATCCAAGTGTTGATTTTGGCTCAGGTCATGATCTCAGAGTTGTGAGATTGAGCCCTGTGTTGGGCTCCATGCTCAGCCTAGAGTCTGCTCAAAATTCTCCCTCCCTCTCTCTCCCCCTTTGCCTCTCTCCTCACTTGTACATATGTGCTCTCTTTCAAATAAATCAATAAGGTCTTTAAAAAATACACTAGTTGGCAAAGATAATAGACTAGAAGAAGCTGAAGAATGAACCAGCCACCTGCAGAATAGAGTAATAAGAAGCAACCAAGGTGAACAGGAGAGAGAAAAAAAATAATAATAAATGAAAATAGACTTAAAGAAATTAGCAATACCATCAAGCCAAATAACATTCACATTATAGGGATCCCAGAAGGAGAACAGAGAGAAAAGGAATTAGAAAATTTATTTGAAGAAAAATCATAGCTGAAAACACCCCAAATTTGGAAAGGAAGCAGATATCTAGATCGAGAGAACAGAAAAGCCTCCAACAAAATCAAACCAAGGAGGTCTACACCAAGATACATAGATAGTATTTAAATGGCAAAAAGTAGTATAAAGACAGAATTTTTAAAAGAGCAAGACAAAGAGGGGGAAAATTGCATAAGGGAAACCACATAAGACTGTCAGGTGATTTTTTTTAGTAGAAACTTTTCAGGCCAGAAAGAAGTAGTATGATATATTCAAAGTAGTGGAAGGGAAAAAGTCTGCAGCCAAGAATACTCTATCTGCCAAGGCTATCATTCGTAATAGAAGGAGGGATAAAGAGTTTCTCAAACAAAAGTTGAAGGAATTCATGACCACTAAAACAACTATACAAATGTTAAAAGAGACTCTTTCAGTGGAAAGGAGAGACCATAAGCAGGAATAAGAAAAGTAAGAAGCACAAAAGCAGTAAAATTATATAAATCTATAAAAATCAGTCAAGAGATTCACAAAATAAAAGGATGTAAAGTATGACACCATTACCTAGAATATGGGGGTGAGGAAGGAATAAAGAATGGAATCAAACTTTAAAAACCATCAACTTTTTTTCTTAAGGATTTATTTGGGGGGAGAGAGAGAGAGAATGCATGAGTGTGTGTATGTGTGCTGTGTGTGTGTGTGTGTGTGTGTGTGTGTGTAGGGGGCAGGGATAGAGAAGAGAGGAAGAGAATCCTTGAGTAGACCCTCAATGGAGGGTGAAATCCAACATGGGGCTCAATCTCATAACCCTAAGATCATGACCTGTGCTGAAATCAAGAGATGGATGCCTGACAAACTGTGCCAACCAAGTGCCCCTAATTTTACCAAACTTTAAAGAAGAGTTAATGCATATTCTTCTCATACTATTCCAAAAAATAAAGAGGAATGAAAGCTTCCAAACTCATCCTATGAGGCTGGGATTGCCCTGATACCCAAAACAGATAAAGATACTACCAAAAAAGAGGACTGCAGGCCAATATCTCTGATGAACATAGATGCAAAAATCTGGCAGAAAATATTAGCAAACCCAGCCTAACATACACTAAAAAAAAAAATCATGGACTATGATCAAGTGGGATTTATTCCTGGGATTCAAGTGTGGTTCAAAATTTGCAAATCAATCAACATGATATGTCATTTCAGCAATAGAAAGGATAAAAATCATATGATCATTTCAATAGATGCAGAAGAAGCATTTGACAAAGTAAAATATTCATTCTTGATTTAAAAAACCCTCAAAAAATAGGTCTAGAGGGAATATACCTCAACATAATGGGGGCCATCTATAAAAAACCCATAGAAAACATCATACTCAATGGGGAAAACCTGAGATCTGTCCAGGATAATGATGTCCCTTCTTACCACTTAATTGAACAGAGTACTGGAAGTCCTATCCACAGTGTTGAGATAAGAACAAGAAATAAAAGGCATCCAAATTGGTAAGGAAGAAGTAAAACTTTCACTATTTGCAGATGATATAATACTATATTTAGAAAACTCTAAAGACTGCATCAAAAAACTGCTAGAACTGGTAAATGAGTTCAGTAAGATCCCAGGATAATCAATATACAGAAATCCTTTATATTTCTATTCACTAATAATTAAGCAGCAGAAAGAGAAATTAAGAAAACAGTCCCACCAAGAGAAATAAAATACATAGGAATAAACTTAACCAAGGAGGTGAAAGACCTATATTCTGAAAACTATAAAACACTGATGAAAGAAATTGAAGATCACACAAACAAATGGAAAGATATTCCCTACTCATTGACTGAAAGCACAAATATTGTGAAAATGTCCATATCACCCAAAGCAATCTACAGATTTAATGTAACTCCTACGAAAATACCAAAAGCATTTTTCAAAGAACTGGAGCAAACAATGCTAAAATATGTATGGAACCACAAAGTACCCTAAATAGTCAAAGAAATCTTAAACAAGAAAAAACAATATTGGAGGTATCACAATTTTGGATTTCAAGTTATATTGCAAAGTGGTAGTAATTAAAGCAGTATGTTCCTGGCATGAAAAACAGGCACATAGATCAATGGAATAGAACAGAAAACCCAGAAGTAAACCCACAATTATATGATCAATTGATCTCTGACAAAGGAGGAATGAATATACACTGAGAAAAAATAGTCTCTTCAACAAATGGTGTTGGGAAAACTGGACAGCTACATGCAAAATAATGAAGCTGGACCACTTCCTTTAGCCACACACAAAAGTAAACTTAAAATAGATTAAAGAACTAAATGTGAAACCTTAAACTATAAGAATCCTTGAAGAGAGCAAAGGCAGTAATTTCTCTGACAGCAGCCATAGCAACATCTTTTCTAACTTTGTCTCCTGAGGCAAGGGAAAGAAAAGCAAAAATAAACTATTGGGACTACATCAAAATAAGAAGCTTCAGCACAGTGAAAGAAACAATCAACAAAACTAAAAGACAATGTACTGAATGGGAGAATATATCTGTAATTGACATATATGATAAAGAGTTAGTATTCAAAATATATAAAGAACTTCTAAAACTCAACACCCAAAACCAAATAATCCAATTAAAAATGGGCAGAGAACATAACAGACATTTCTCCCAAGAACATATCCAGATGGCCAACAGATACATGACAAGATGGTTAACATCACTTATCACCAGGGAAATACAAATCAAAACTACAATGAGGTATCACCTCACACCTATCAGAATGGCTAAAATTAAAAAAAAATCAAGAAACAAGTGTTGGCAAGGATGTGGAAAAAAAAGAAATCTTTGTGCACTGTTGGTGGGAATGCAAACTGGTGTAGGCAGTGTGGAAAACAATATGGAGGTTTCTCAAAAAGTTGAAAATAGAATTAACATATGATTCAGTAATTTCACTTCTGGGTATTTACCCAAACAATACAAAAACACCAATTCAAAAGGATATATTTGTCCCTTTTTATTGCAGCATTATTTACATTAGCCAAATAATGAAAGCAGCCCAAGTGTTCACTGATAGATGAATGACTAAGGAAGAGGTGATATATATATATATATATTTCATTATATATATATATTTCATTATATATATTTCATTATATATATAAATATATATATAAATGTTACTCAGCCATAAAAAGAATGAAATCTTGCCATTTGGAACAACATGGAAGGAGCTAGAGAGTGTAAGGCTAAGTGAGTGTAAGGCTAAGTGAAATAGGTCAGAGTAAGACAAATACCATATGATTTCACTCATGTGGAGTTTAAGAAATAAAACAAGAGGGATCCATAAACGCTATTTGTTTACCATCCTCAACATTAAGGATATAGTTGTAAGCCACAATATGCAAGTTGCTGATAGAGCTATGAGTTGGTACAGTTTATTTAACATTACATTTTTTAAAAATGTTAATTCCAGGATGGTAAACATACAGTGTTATATTAGTTTCAGGCATATAATATAGTGTTTAACCAATTCTATACAGGACTCAGTGCTCATCATGATAAGTGTATCTTTAATTCCTTTCACCTATTTCACCCACCTCCCCTCTTGTAACCCCATCAGTTTATTCTCTATAGTTGAGTCTGTTTTTTTGTTTTCTCTACCTTTTTTTTTGTTCATTTGTTTTATTTATTAAACAATATGTAAAGTATTTGGATTTTAAATTTTTTGCCAATAAAATATATCTAGAATTTTATTTTATTGTGGTCTTGATTTGCATTTTCTGGACCTCAAACAATAGTAAACATTTTTTATAATCTATTGATTATTTATGTTTCTTCATCTGCAAAATACCTGTTCAAGTCTCTTGCCCATTTTTCTGTTGGATTCTTTGTGTTCCTTATAGATGAGACTTAATTGCCATTTAGAAATTATACACTGCATACCTGCTGGAAAATACATTAAACCTGCAAATGTTTACTTCATCTTTTTAATACATGAAAGGCCTTGTTTGGAAAATTCTTTCCCATAGTGGGATCTTTGGTCCTTTCTGCCAGCTGACGTGGGCCCCAGCCTGCACCCAGTGCTGCAGTGAGCACCCTGAAATCTGAACATTCTGAAACTGGAACTGTGCCTTGCTGACTCTGTGTGGTTTTGTACGGTTGTCCCAGCCTCTGAATCACAGTCACTTCCATGTCAGACCCGCCTACATTTTTGGAGGCTCAAGAAGCTCTCATATTTTAAGTTTCCTCAAGCTCATGCAGACTTTCTTGAGACCATCAATGTTCATTTATAGATGGTTCCTCTCATATCTGTAAAGCCACTATAGGATTTGAAGATCCCCTGGGGAAAAGATCCTCTATCCTGTATGATACAAGCCTTAAAGTTGCTGATCTGAAAGTCAAGTGTTCGACTGTAAAAACTAGATGCAAATACTGGCTGCATTTTACAATTACAAAGTCCTGGAAATCACAAATAATGCAGTCTGTACTGAAAGCCTAAATCTCCAATAGTTATTTTTCACTCTTAATTAATACTACATGTATCTCAGTACCAACTGAGTAGGCGCTAGATCCCAATACTCCTCAAATTTTAATCTTCCACAGAGTAGGGTCTCCCTCTCCAAATTTATGCTTAGGAAGTTAGAAAAGCCTAATAATAAATCCTACATGTGAAGAAAAAAAATGGAAAGGAATGAAGGAAGGGGCTATGATAATGGCTCAACCTTTTAGAGTGGGGTAGATATTCAGAGAGGGCAAGGAGAAACCACTGAAATATGTGGAGTGATGATGTCTGCATTTTAAGAAAATCATGCTATCTTTAAGAATAAAATAGCAGGTGAACCAATACTCTTTTAAAAACTCATAATACGCTAATAGAAGAAAATGGTTAGACCGAAGACAGTTTTTTTCTGGATTGAACATTTGAGGGATCTCTAATAGATGAGGTGTTGAAAGCTAAATCCCTAAGGGTTGAACATCATCCTGTTGGAAGAGGGTTGCCTGTCTGGAGATGGGCAGAGGAACTATCCTCCCATGCACTTCTGGTTGACAGATTAAGGTTGTAAAATCAGGACAGTTTAAAGGACTGCAAGTGGCCAAACACAGGACCTTTCTCTCATATGTCAAATTTGTGCAGAAATTACAGTACTCTGAGGAGGCCTTAGACTATGCTTCTGCATAAATGACCTCAGTAACCAGAAAATCAGATTTGGTAAAGAGGCACCAGATCCTAAATATCTATGGAAATAAGCAGAAAAGGAAAAGTAAAATAAAACGCTTTGTACTGCTAATACTAATGCAGTACCATTCCCAACCTGGATTTGTAGAACTCTACAGTTTTAAGGTATTTTTTTTTTTTTGCTGTTGCTTTTTTGTTTGTCTGATTTTATTTTTTATTGCCACTCCACCTGCATCTCCTCTACCATTTTCCCGACTGGCATATCCTTTGAAAGATAGGAGCAAAGATATACATAGAAATCACAGATAACATGTCAGAAATTGCTTTTGGAAAACATGTCAATTCCATGCAAATGAGAGTTTTTTTTCTTGCACTGATGAGTGAAAAATAAACATTAAAGTAATGTATGAAAATAATTTGTGATGGAAAAGGATAGGATTAACATTTTCTGAATAGCCCAGATTTACTGACTAAAAATGATTACATTTTAGGACACCAATTCATCTTTTAAAGATCGCAAGCCTACAATATATAAAGTCTTTATTACCAGGGTTTAAAAAATTCATTTAAAAAGAAGGATTTGGGGTTTAAAAATATAATTGTGTTAAAAACCAATATATTTAGGAAAATAAATGGCTTTTCGAAAGGAACACAGTTGAATCATGGAAAGGGAAGAAATCCAAGAGTCTCCCATACACACAAATAAAAATGATAGATAAAATGTGGGAAATGTTAAGAGAAATGGAAATAAGTTCTATACACAATAATAGTTTTTAAATTGAGAAGAGATTAGAGGGCATATAAAAGATGTTAATAGAAGAAAAAAAGTTTCCTCTTTAAAGAGCCTATTCCTACCACTGAGTATTTACATCATTTCTTTTCTCAAACTTAATGAAAGGATCCATATTTAGACAAAAATACTTTGCATTTTCAAAACTTGTACATAATGTGTCTTTTAAATAAGAATATTAGAAATATAAGTTTACTTTAAAAATCAGATTGGCTTAACTCTTTTCTATACTAATGCAAATGGCAGATGCAAATGAAGCAAAGTCTGCAATGATTTGAAAGAATCATTGCTCCTATCTTTCAAAAAGAAAGGAGTTGTGACCTAGCCATTTACATTTACTCAGGTTGTCAGTAAATGGATAAAAGATAAAGATGTCTTCAGATATTTAGCAACTTGGAAAATATATGTTCAAGGTGCTTTTATTTAACTATGATGACTTCATCCATTTGGACTGCTCTAATAAGGTACCATAGACTGGCTGGCTTCTAATCCAACAGAAATGTATTTCTCACAGTTTTAGAGGGAAGTCTAAGGTCATGGTGGCAGCATGATCATGTTCTGGTGAGATCCCACTTCCTGGTTCATAGCCAGCACCTCCTCTGCTATGTCCTCACGTGGTAGAAGGGGCTAGGGATCACGTTGGAACTTCTTTTATAAAAGCTCCACCCACATGAGAACGCCACCCATGAGGGCTCCACCCACATGATTTAATAAGCCCTTCTGAAAGGCCCCATCTTCTAATACCATCATCTTTGAGAGTTAGGATTATAGCATATGAACATCCAGGTTATTGCATATGATTAATTAGTAGTTAAAAAAAGTGGAACTAAATAAATAATCCACATTGGGCCACCTTGGGAGGAATCCTTCCTGAACTGAAGATTATGGATGCATTAATTCAATTTGCAAGGATTGGACATCTTCTAGAAGAAAAAAAGGGTTTTTTTTTAATCAAAAAATAGCTACACAGATGGAAATATTTTAAAGATTTTGTTGAATTACATGCCTCCGATTTCTTCACCCAGAATATATTCTTTCACTCAGCCGAAAATAGAAAGTAACCACTCTGTGACAGGCAATGTTCTAAAGTTGGTGACCCATTGGTAAATAAGGCAAATGCATTTCAAACTCTGATGAAGCTTGCATTCTAATTAGAGGTTAAATAATCATAGAAATGAATAACTAATGATAAATGTTAGGAAGAAAATAGAATCTTCTGTTGTGATAGTGTGATATACTTCATGTCAAGTAACCAAGGCAGAACCAGGATAAAAATTGAGAAAGAAAGCATTAAAGTGGGTACTTTCTTCAGAATAGTCCAGAGCACATTTCTGTAACAAACAACTCTAATGCACCAATGTTCAATGTTACAAAAGGTTATTTCTCACTCATACTTTCTGTCCTCCCTGAGTCGGCAGGGGACTACGCTCCATAAAGTCACACTGAGACCTCACTGATGGATGCTAAAACATCCAGCTTTTTATTAAGAAAAGGGCTGGAGAGTCATATCTGGATTTTTACTGTTTAAATATGTGAGTGACTCACATTATTTCCCACATTTTATTAGCTAGGACCTGTTACATGTCCCTCATTGAAAGAGTGTGGGAAATATAGTGCAGCAAAAGGAAAACTTGGCATGTAAGTGCGACTGCACCTGATCCACCGAGAGAATGAGATGTCATTGAAACAAACAAAAAATCTGAAAGAACCGAGATCACCTTTCCTGGCTGCTGTGATTTAGAGTCAAAAACAAACTCTATGTGACAACACAGATAGAGCGACAAATATAACTTATCGTCCAATTAAGCTTTGAGAGTGAAAAAGAATATCAACTATTAGCTACTATTAGCTACAGCAGCAGGTATAAAGCAGGGCTGCCCACTAAAACCTGGGAATTATGTTCACTCAAGTTAATGGTGACTCAAAACATAAGACTTTCAGTGAAATCGACAACACCAAACCAAATCCATTATTGTAGATTCATTTGGGACTGGGGAAATGAGATTGAGACAGGGGAAAATATGAGTCTAGGGTACCCTTCTGATAACTTATTTTGTGAAGGGGATCAGAAAAGCAGGGAGCAGATGTGGAGTTATAGTTGATTTGTGGTTTTGTTTTTGTAATGATAGAGAAACTAAAGACTGTATTTCCAGGAATTCTTTTTTTTTTTTTAAGATTTTATTTATTTGTGTATATGTGAGTGTGTGTGTGTGTGTGAGAGAGAGAGAGAGGGAGAGAGAGACAGAGAGAGAGAGCAGGGAAAGGGGCAGAAGAGGGAGGGAGTGAATCCTCAAGTTAACTCTGAGACCCTGAGATCACAACCTGAGCCAAAACTGACTCAGATGCTCAACCAAATGAGCCACCCAGGTGCTCCAAAAATGTATTTCTAAGGGGAATGATTGACTTAAAAACTTAAAAAAAACTGATGATAATGGAAAAGAGAAATGCAGCTCTTCGGAAGTCATGAGTAAGTTAAGAGAGGGTGATAAATGTTTATTAACTACTTCCTGCAATAAGAGATGAGGCAGAGAGCAATGGTCGAAATCAGGGTAGACCCCCATAAATTCTCTAAAATTCAGATTAGTGTACTTTCTTAAGCCTATTTCTGTTTTCTCAGTGGAGTGCAAGGCACAGTTAGAACAAAAGTTTGTATAAAAAGGAAAAAAATGTAAAATATTGTCTAGTAGGTTGAGAAAGTCTGAGATATAGTTATATTGATATTGGGGCTTACTGATACCCCAACTCCTCCACCATGTCACTCTTGACCTCAGGAGGTCCTATTAAAGGAAGGCCCATCTCCATGTGTCCTCTTGTATCTTCACTTATATGTTAACTTGAAGGTTTACAAAATTTCCCCAAACTTTAGAAAACGCAGGCATCATTGTGTCTGCTCATAAATTAGACTTGGTTGTCATTTACCATCTCAAACAGCAAAGCCAGGACTGTACTGTAGTTCTAGGCCAGATGTCCCCATGGAGGTGAATTTTGAGGATGATATTATGTGCCATTACCATTTTCACAGTGACTCATTAGTGGTAGAAGTGAAATGCTGATGATGATCCTTGATAGTAGAGACTCTTTCTGTGATGCCTCCAAATTGAGTCCAGTCTTCTGTGTTTTGCTGAACTTTGAGAGTCTGGGCAAACATTATCCACTGCAAAGTTTCTTTAGCCCTAAAAGGTTAAAGTGTTTAATGATTTACACTTCAAGTCAAACGCAAAATTCCTGTCTCCCAGGTACTTACATACTGCCAGGTCTCCCAGGTGGAATGAGTTTTAGTTTTAACTGTATACACACTCTATGCCAAATCAATATTCCTCTGAATTTTATATACCCCTCCCCCAAGAAAAAGACAGGATGGAAGGTGAAAAATGATTGCTAACATTTTAGTCTTTCATGTAAGTTATAAGGTAATTAAAATATTATCATTGATAGTTAACCTTGTTTCATGAAACATTTTAACACAAAATTGCAAAACGCATAATTTAAAGATAAAAGTAATTCCTCTAGATTGAATGAATGCCTTTAGTTATTGAAAACTTATATTTTCCTTTGTTTTGGAAACCATCCCTAATTCATACTCCTTTTAATAGTATGGCATTCTTGCTTTTAGTCATCCATTTAATATCTTATTTCACTGCTTTATATATTAATATTTTATGCTTTTTGCCTATCTCCAACACTAGAATATAAGTTACTCAAACATATGGCATTTTATATTCCCACTGCCAAACTACTGTGCCACATAACAGGCACTCATAAAATATTTGATGAAGGAAGAATGCCTAAAATAAAGTGAAAATTTTACATTAAATTTTACGTTTAGTTATCTAAATGGCTCTAATGTGCTTGTTCCTTTTCCTTCAGACAAAGTGTATGACAAAGATTTATATGTAGTTCAAATATTTTCTAATTTCAAAATGCTAGCCATATGCCACATATGTTTGCCCCTGTCACTTCTGTTATCAGAAGAAAAAAGTTGTAATTTTTGGCGCATGTTCTTCAGACTTCATTAACAAGGCTATAACAGTTAAAACTAGCACATTTTGCATTAGTAATTACTAACACAGATGTGGTAACTTTTTGCTCAGAGTGGCATAGTCACTGCCTAGATATATTTGACAGTTTATAAGGCTAATTTCCACATTTCTCAAGGTGAAATAAAAATTTGATTTTTTTTAAATCAACAGTAGACTACCACATTTATTACCTAACAGATGTCGAATTCTTACCACGGTATTTGCCCATGATAAATGATGGTTTACAGAGCCAATTTTTATCTTCAGGAATCTTGAGTTGAAAACTGGCAGCTATAGTTTTCTAACTTTATGTTTTTGTATAAATTTTTGCTTGAAGCATAATAGAAAACAACTCAATGACTAGATTTATATATTTATTTTAGGCAATGCCCATTATAATTTTATTTGGTATAAGACAATGTGCCAGTTTGACACTTTTGCACACAAAAAGTCTATGGAGTAAAATTCATATATGCTATTTGAATTTGTTAATGTATGTTTATCTAGTTATGACTTTTTCTGGGGCACCTGGATGGCTCAGTTACTTAAGTATCTGCCTTTGGTTCAGGTCATGATCCTGGGGTCCTGGGATTGAGCCCTGCATCAGGCTCCCTGCTTGGTGAGGAGTCAACTTCCCCCTCTTCCTCTGCAATTCCTCCTGCTTGTGCTCCCTCTCTCTCAAATAAATAGATAAAACCATTAAAACCATTATGCTTTTTGCTAACTTTGTTACTTGTTCCTGACTTTTGTTCTGTATGCCTTATATTTTTTTCTATCTTAAGAGTGAGGCTAAGAAAACAAGAGTTCAGAGACCTATACTTTATCATAATCATGTGTTCCTTGCCCAATTTTACATGGTCCCACAAGAGCAGTAGCTCGGCTCTACTTAGACATGATAGGGCACAAGAATCTGCCAAGACTGAGTCCTCTCTTCAGCTCTGCCTCCCTGCCTGGACTTATACACAACAATTCTGAGTTGCTGACACCACCCAGGGCATGGCCAACGAGCAGAATATGAATAGCTCAGCCAGGCCGTAAGGCATTTAAGTTTATGTATTAAGGAAACTAAGGTATAGAACAAAGGAACTTTGAAGTTAATTCTGTTAGTTAAATTGGAGAAAATCTTCTTAAAGGAGTAAATGATTTCGGCACAAATGCTTTATATTATCCATAATCCTACCTTCTCTCATACATTTTAGATTTTATATTTAATAGTCTCATTCTGATAACTGTTAGGAAAAATTACACAAAATTATACTCTTCTGCACATATACCAGAAAGGAACTAGGAAAGTACTGCATTTTGAAAATCTTTGACAATTTTTAGCACTCTTTCAAACATCAGTATCATAAACTCCATGTAGATAATTTTCCTTTGCTTCACTTGTAAATTATGTTACTTAGATATTCAACGGTACAGTTAGTTCTCAAGGTCTTAGATTCTAAAATATTTTCCAGGTTTAAATTTTAAAATTTTTAAGATAAAAACACATTTTTTAACACATGTTATTAGTGGGATTGTAAGCTTCAGAAACATTCTGTAAAATAAAATGAAATAATTCTTTTGTTTAAAGATTTTATTTATTTATTCATGAGAGACACAGAGAGTGTGAGGGGCAGAGACACAGGCAGAGGGAGAAGCAGGCTCCATGCAGGGACGTGGGACTCGATCCTGGATCTCCAGGATCACACCCTGGGCTGCAGGTGGTGCTAAACCGCTGTGCCACTAGGGCTGCCCTAAAATGAAATAATTCTTGATGAGACTGTGGCGTTGGTACCTCACAGTGGCATGTTCTTCATATCGGTGTCACCATGTAATTTTAGCAATATCATCCTTAAGGAGAAAAATTCAATATTTATTTTTCATTATGCCACATTTTTCTGCATGAAGCCTTTTATAGAGCCTCTATATTTTAGTGTAGTTTATTTTCCTTGTTTGTGTTATAGAAAGTGTCAAGTGTGGATCTCAAATGATCCACATTTGAGATATTATGCCAAATGAAAGAAGTCAGACACTAAAGACCACACATTGTACATTTTGTATAATTTCATTTACATGAAATGGTTGGAAAAGGAAAGTATATAGTAGGTAACAAGTAGATTTGTGACTGCCTCGTAGGCCTGGGAATGGCAGTGGAAATGATTATGAATGGGTATGGAGTTGCTTTTTGGGGTGATGGAAATAATTAAAATTAGATTATTGTGATATAATAACATTATTACTGTAAATATACTTAAAATCATTGAATTATACATCTCAATAAATGTGTTTTACCATATATAAATCATATTTCAATAAGACTATTAAAAATGCCAAGTATCTCATTGAAGACTCATATGCACTGTAACAAGGAAATTTGAGATGTTTTGGTAATATGAAAAACTTTTTAAGAAATCCAAATCTCTCTCCTTTTTGCAATGGCTGTCAGGTATCTTTCAAAATTATTACAAGATTATGAAAGTAAGGGAAAGACATCCATAAGGTGTAATATATTATAAATATTTTCATTAATAATCACTTGTGATATCAAAGACAGACACTATTCCCATAATTCTGGTTCCTCTCTAATAAAGCATGAAACATTCTGGTATGGGGAGTGATCCAGTCTTAGAGGGACATCCCTCCACTGGATGACTATATGTTACAGGTTCTGGAAAATCATAGCACCTATTGACAATGTACCTCTCAAGAACTCCACTGTTAATAGGAATCCACAGAACTTGAAAGTGGATCTGTAAAGTCCAGTATTTGTGTAATGGCAGCATCAAGGTGCAAAGAAGTGGAGCTTCCCTTAAGGGGACAAAAAAGAACTATAAGCCGATGAGGAAGTTTGGCATATGAGACAAATACTAATCATATACTTTTTGAGAAAAGTTATTTTCCCTATATAGTGCACATATAGAATGAATTTATTTTATATACAAACAGGTTATTAAAATTAATATTTAAGAAATAAAAATAAGTGGTTTTCAAAAAAAGAGGCAACACATATCCTATTAGTAGATTGTGTGCCTTTTAGTGTTTCGCTTATTCAGGCTATTGTCGCTATCGTTTTACATTTTACTGAACGTGGGAACACAAAGAAGCACCCTAGTAGATTCCTATAGTTTGAGACTTACTTGTCCCTGTCCCTGTTACTTAACATCAGCCCTACCTTTTCATGATATTCAGTCAATTACCCGCACAGACACAGTGATTAATTTTTTTGCCCTTGAGTACACGGGCATGAGGAGTCCAAAATGACCACATGATATTATTGCGTAGGTTCAATGCAGTGAAAACATTCCACCTCTTGAGTCTTGAGTCTTGTTTGAGTCTTGTTCAAGCTTGAGTCTTGAGTCTTGCTTCTGTAATTATGCCAAGTCTAAATTTTAAAAGTGGTGAAGCACAAAACCATAGTGAGCAGAGAGTAGTGGTGACAGAAGGTCACTGCCAATTCTGTGTCTCTTTCATGAATCCAGTTTTTTTTTTTTTTTTTTATGATATCAGGGGGCATTTTACTACTAATAGTAATACAATGACTACAAGTTTAACTTATATACTAACCCTAAATGATGATTCTCTAATCCTAGGATGTGATACCCAATGACCCTTGTAGAGGCCATTTCAAGGGGCTATCAGGCCAGAAGTTTCCAAGTGATTCCAGTCTAACATACATCCAGAGGATTTTGTGATCAAGTGCTCATTTTCACATCTAAAATGAGTCTTTTGGTCTGAGGTGAAGTTATATGAGATCTTTTTGGTCTAAGGTAAGGTTATGTGAGATCTTATATTGCTAAATCAGATGTTTGTGTACCCTTAGAAGATGATGCTGGGGGCAGTCCAGGTGGCTCAGCAGTTTAGCGCCACCTTCAGACCAGGGCCTGATCCTGGAGACCTGGGATCAAGTCCCACATCAGGCTCCCTGCTTCTCCCTCTCCTGTGTCTCTGCCTCTCTCTCTCTCTCTCTCTCTCTCATAAATAAATTTTAAAAATCTTAAAAAAAAGAAGATGGTGCTGGTATAGGGTATGTGGATAGGTTAAATCGTTAACAGAGCATGAATCAATCTAGAAATTACTATCCGCTTCAGGATGGAAAAGTTCTCATGTATCAACTTGGCAGCAAGAGACTGATTGATCCTGAGAGATGGTACTCTATTAAGGACTCACCCATTGTCTCTACTGCTGACAGGTTGCATATTTAGCAGCTGCAGATGGTAGATCCACCTTAAACAGAGGAAGCTCATACTGTTAGGTCCATGTTACAGCTTCTATCCCTGATACAATGACTATGATATTCATCTGCCATTATGAACATGCTTGGGATGGCTGAAGTCAGAGCCTGGGGACATCCACTGGAGACACATTGTGTTTTCCTATTTTTTGAATATTTCCTCTGCAGCATATGCTCTCTGGTAATCATTGTAGTTACCTAGGTATATCCACATCCTTCAATCACAGAGTTTTTTCTTCTTGATTTTCCTATCCTATTCTTTCAGACTCCTGAACCATCAGTCTAAGAGATTCATCCACCAAGCTTATGGCCAGGTGTGCTCAAGTCCACTAGAATGATTTTCCCTCAGTCTGTCTTTCAGGTAACCCCAACATGAGGTGTCTATCTTTTGTTCACAGTAACATATTGAGTTTTCCATACTTTATACCTAGATTTTTTTTTTCTACTTCACCAAAGGAAACTACCTATGAGGTTATCTGTGTGAGTTACCGAAGAGACATTAGTGTTACTGAGGTCAGTGAGAGTCTTGATCACATATTCATGCACCCTCAGATATGTTTATACTTGACTCTATATGTCCCAGGTCCATTATATGATGCACTGCTCTTGCATCTGCTTGACCTAAGACTTGGTAGCAATCTTATTCAGATTTTATTACTATTCTCCTGGTTACTTTAATGAAGGGAATGTGGTCATCTGATGACTACTCTAGTCTTACCTAATAAACCTATTATAATATGCTGTATTATAATGAAACATCTGAGTTTCCTCAAAGCCTTCTTTTATACTCTTCCAATGCAATTATGACATTTTTACCCCTATTACCATAGCCCACTGTTTATTACAAGCTTCAAGGAACAATTCTATAAATGTATTGGGACCCACTCCTTGTTAGGATCACTGACAGGATTTATTCCACTATTCCAGATTCCTTTTCTTACCCCTCAGGAAAAGAATAAATATATTTTTAAATAAAATAATAATACATAGAATGGATTTGATAAATACACTTGTGGCACATTTTTATGGGTATTACATTAACATATATGGAAATAATAGAGGGTTATATTTGCTATTAAATTTACATGAGCACTTGAATTCATTCATATTCATTCAGTATGAATTAGTAATGTATAGCAACCTCCTCTGGATGCTAGGAAATATTAGTTAACAACAGAAACAAAATCTCTGCTTTCATGCTGTTTACATTGAGGTGGATGAATGGCAGATCCATAAATAATTAAAATAGATAGCATATTATATGGTGAGAAATGCAGTGGAGGAAACCAACCTGCAAAGGAGTAGGCTGATGAGTTAAATAGTATTAGCAGGAGGATTGTAGTGAAAATGAGACATTCACAGCAGTACTTGAGTGAGCTGAAGGAATGGTCCTTGTAGATACCTGGGGTAGAAGATGTACAGGTCAATGAGAACAAGAAGTAGAATAACCCTAAGGGAGGAGTAGGATCTTCTAGTTGAAAAAATTAATGAGGCCAGTGTGTGAATTTTGGGATGGGAGAGTGGTGGACATAAGGATCAATGAGATAAGGCAAAACCATAATCTCTAGCATGTTTCCAGTCATTGTGAAGACTTTGTATCCTGAGTGAGATGAAAAAATATAAGAAGATATTATACAGACGAGTTAGATTATCTGGCTTAATTTTTAAGAGTATCTCTCTGGTGTTATGTTGGAAAAGACTACACGGAAGAAATGAGAAACTATTAAAAGTCACCAAAGTAATCCACATATGGATCTTGGCATTAATGGTAGAGAGACGAAGAAATCAGCACTTCTGAGTAGGAGGCACCATTGATATTACGTTCTTTGCAGACTTCAACCCCTGGAGCATAAGTGAATGACACCCGCTGGGAATACTCTCAACAGCATCTGTGTGAGGACTGGTTACACAGATTGTTATGCAATTTGATTTGCTGTTTGATATTAAGTTTTTAAGATGTACTTAAGTTGATTCATATAACTTGCATTCATTTTTTTAAATGACTGAATCTTACTCCATTGGATGATGATACACACACACACATACACACACAACACAGAACAAGGTGTATATTATATTATATTATATTATATTATATTATATTATATTATATTATTATATTATATTATACTAGAATGATGGTTAAGATAGTGGCTTCCAGAGCATATTGAGTAATTTGGACCTTGGCTCTGTTTCAACTGGTTTTGTGATCTTTTGTGAACAATTTACATAATTCAACTCTGCATCAGTTTTGTTATCTTTGAAATGGGATTAGTAATAGCAGCTTTCCTCTTAGGTTTTTAATGAAGATGAAATAACCTAATACAAGGAAAAATATTTAGAAATTAGTAAAATATTTAGCTATTGCTCAATATGAAATAATAATAATAATAATAATTATTATTATTATTGCTGCTATTGTTATTTATCTATACCGTTGTGGATAGACATTTATGTTCTCAATTTTTCACTATTAATAACAACACTATCATAAACATTTTTAATGAGTGGCAATAAGCATTTTATGAACTTTTGAGGAAGACATTCCTCTTGGGTATATATTTCTATATGTTCTACATCACAGGATAAGTTTAATTTTTTGGATGTTGTGAAATTGTCCTTCAATGTGGTTTTTATAATTTGCGGTCCTACCAACAGTATGTAAGACTTAAACTTTAGCTACAACATTACTACCAACTGGTATTGTCACTCTTGTCTCACTATTGCTTTAATTTGCATTTTCCTAAATGGTTATCAGGTTGAGTATCTGCATGTGCATATGTCCACTTCTAAGAAACTTTTTTTTTTTTTAGATTTTATTTATTTGACAGAGAAAGAGAGCACAAGCAGGGGAAGTGGCAGGCAGAGGGAGAGGGAGAAGCTGGTTTCCTGCAGATCAGGGAGCCCGATGGGGGACTCCATCCCAGGACCCTGGGATCATGACCTGAGCTGAAGGCAGGCACTTACCTGACTGAGCCACCCAGGCACCCTAGAAACTTCTGTTTATATAATTTGATTGTTTTAAAAGTTCCTTATAGGTAAAGTCTATATATAATACAATTTATTATTTTTTAATGTATTTGTGTTGGAAATGTGTACTCAGTCTCTGTGGCTTGTCATTTAATTTATTTACATTGTCATTCTGTAGAACAGATTTTAGTTATGTGCAATGAAATGTAATAAACCTAGTTTTATTTTCTTTTCTCATTTTAATTTAAGGTCACCTCAAATTCATACCTGTGGATAGAGTAATGTATGTTATAACTTGATCTTATTTATGAGGACAGGTAAGTTTATATCCCATTTATAGAACAGTCTATTTTTTCACACTAATACAAAAAGCAGTGCTATCAATTTCCCATATGTGTTTGTTTATATTTCTGAATTCCTAGACTCTTCTATTTACTTAGTCATATATTTGCTCATTAAGTTATATGCAAATTCCCAGTGTTTTAATTGGTATGGTTTGATAAAAGTACTTTGGATCTGGTAGGCCATCTCTCTCTCTTTCTCTCTCTCTCTCTCTCTCTCTCTCTCTTTTCAGAATTGTGTCAAGTTTTCAGGTGATCTCACCTCTAACTCTTCTTTATGTATTTCTTTATTCTTTTTTTTTTAAACTAATCATTGGATTTTTAACTTTAGGGTACCAGCCATCCATACCTTATGTATGTCAGTTGGTTTTTTCATGGTGAACAATGATAACAACAAAGATGAAATGGTAACAAGTAAATTTATTTATTTAAGGATGTTAAAGAGCTTACACATTTCACGAAAAGTAGGAAGGTCATGCTGAGGAATAAACAGGTTCAAAAGCATCTCCAGAATATCAAGAGGCCTGCAGCAAGAAGCCTTTAACTGAGATAGCTTGGAGAACAAGCTATCGATACTCTGTTTCCACCAGCCTCCCCATGCCTGCTGTGGTATGCTCTTTCCTGGTTTCTATTTCCCATGTCACATGCTGAAAAACTAGTCTCAAGGAAGAGTGCATTCTTGGGTAATATTTGTCTTCATTCTCTCCTCTGGATCTAAAACAGGAAAGGATCAAGCATCCCTGGCTTCGGTAGCATTATCTGTAGCAGTGGAGGACTAGAACTCACCTGGGACCCTGGAGAGCTTTTCTTGTAGCTCTTGAGCTCTGTTCTGTCTTCTGAAATTTAACCTAATCCAGGTTCTCTTCATATAGTCAGAAACACATTTTTTATCATTGAAAGCGTAATCTGGACTTCAGATCATATTTTATCATATTCCACTTATACACACCCAATTCGTAAACATTGACAAATATCTCTACTCATCAACCTCTTCCATAGCCAGTATTACCAAGTTACCACCCATTATTTTCACTCGTGTGGATTTCTGGAATAGCCTCCAAACTGAGTTTTGTGCTGCCATTATGAAGCCCATTTTCCACACATCCTCCAAAATGAACTTTTAAAAGTGCAAGGCCCATCATACCACTCTTCAGTTCAAAGTATTCCTGTGACTTCCAGTTCCACTTCAAATAAAACCCTAACTTTTCTGTGGTATGCGTGACCCAGCTTGTTTTTTCTCTTTAAGCTTATTCTCTGTATGTCTTACTGTAACTCATTAGCCATCTAGGGATTGATTTCAGCCAGGGAATTTGATGAACCTGTTTTTTCCTCAGGGCCTGTGTACTTCCTTTGCCCTCTTTAGATCACTCTGTCTTCTGATCTTTGCCCAGATCCTTCATTTAGGCTATGGATCACTCTCCTTACAGAGAGGCTTTGCCACCCTAATGTGCCCACCTTCTCATCCTAGATACTCTTCATCAGATAATTCTTCATGATTTAGTTCAGCTATCCTGTGATGTGAAACAATCAGCATTCTGTAATCTTACCCTGTATCTCACCCAGTAGAATTTAAATTCTGTGAGAACAGACTCATGGTATCTCATTTTTGTCATAATGCTAACATCTGGAATAGTTGCTATTTCTTAGAATGTATGGAGGAAAGTTACATTAAATAAACAAAGGAACAGGGTGCATGTGGAGCCTAATGCACATGCTTTTGCCAGGGGCACCCTTTGTATTTGTTTGGTGTGACTCTTTACAGTAGGTATGTCCATTAATAGTCCCCACCAAAACCCAGGCCAAAAATCACAGAGACGGAGGTGCAATTTTCTATTTTTCCCCTCTCTGACCCCAATTCTACTTTGTTTGAAATAGTGAGGAATTTCCGACAATTCTGAGTGTTGCTCTATTTACCTTCCTTTCTCACTCAATATTCCATCTTCTCCTCAGGGCCAGGGTTGGGAGCCTTGCCAGTCTATGCCACAGTATCATTTTTTTAAAGCTGCTGTATACATATTTTTCAAATGTTACAGCCTGAAGTTTTGTCCTGTTTCTTTGGCTGTTTCATAATTTTTTTTGCACATTTCAACAATTATTGGGAGAGAAAATTCGAATTATTTCACTCCATCATCTGTTGAGAGCATCTCAAATTCTAAGTTTAAAAGATATCAAGGGGGAGCCTGAGTGGCTCATTCGATTGAGTGGCTGGCTTTTGATCTCAGCTCAGGTCATGAGTTCAGGGTCCTGGTATCGAGCCCCCAGTGGGCTCCTCACTGAGCAGGGAGTCTTCTTGAGGCTTCTCTTTCCTTCTGCCCCTCCCCTCAAAATAAATAAATAAGTTTTAAAAATTAAGAAATAAAAGATATCAAAACAGAAGACATTTCAGTTTATTTCTATGAATCTGGTATGGGGAAGGGTTCTGTATAGGTAGAAATAATCTTGAGAGATCATAACCCAAAATATTAATAGTTTTTAATATTTCATAATTAAAATTATGTCATATTTTTCTGATAGTGATAAGGTCATTTTAATTTCCTTATTAAAGAATCTCGTTATTTAAGATAATATATAAATTTCATTTTTTCTAAAATAAATTATTTCTTTATAATTAAATACTATATTATTATTATATTATTATTATTATCATTATAATTAAATACTTTAATTATTAGTAAAATATAACAATACTGTTTCAGTACTTAAAAAGTTACAAATCTGCCTAATTTGTTACTGCAAATGATTCATAGAAAAAATTGATACAGCTTTAATATCTTAATTTAAGGACTTAAGTATGTGAGAATTCCAATAATAACTTGATACAAAATAATCTTAACAGGTTTAGATAATTTGTGACAATTTTAGAATACTGATTATTTGGGGAAAAGTTACTATCTTAAACATCTATATAATAGATTTAAAATATAAAGTAGCTTTTATTGTGCTCTTGAGATGCATTTTTCTATAAATAAATTGTACATAATAGACATTATACTAGTCAAAGTTTTGAAGAGACATAACTTAGAATAATAGAGAAACTGCAAATGCTTTCTGAATTATTTCTAGGCACTAGAATAGAAAAATGAATGAAAGACACTATAAGAGGTTGAGGGCATGTGGCATATAATGAAGCACAGTGTCCCATTAATAATTGTACTGCAGAGAAGATAAAATTAACAATGGGTACCTATTAAAAGAAGACTATATTTGGAATGATCTGATCTAGTTATGAGTAATACTGTAATTGTGAAAAACTGTCCAACTACATTCCTCACTAAGTATACTGAAATCTGCTGTTGTAAGTTAATTTTAATTATGTAATATAAAATATATTAAAGGAAATGAACAGAAAGCAAATTATAAGATACAAATTGCAAACGACACTTAAAAGGGGAAAGAAGAGCAGTATAAATGAGTAATTTGGAAGAATGGGAAAAGAGTGTATATTACATGTCTAAGCTTGAGCTGCTATATCAAAAATGCCATAGAGTGGATGGCTTTTAAACAAAGGAAATATATTTCTCATGGTTCTGGAAGCTGGACATCCCAGATCATGGTGCCACCATGGCTTGTTTCTGATGAGAGCATTCTTGTAGGAATTAACTCTCAGGGGCTTCGTCTCCTAATACCATCATCATGTGGAGGCAGGGGGTTTCATATATGAATGTTTTTTGGAGAAGACATAAACATTTAGTCTTTAATACCATATTATATATTAAGTATTAAGGGATTTTCAAGGAAGAAAAGTTTTATAAAAGGAAAATTGCAAATGATTAAAAATAAAAATTTGATGCCCTGACTTTGAAATTTCTTACTGTGTGAGGTTTGAGGAGTTAATATGTCTTACATTTATTTTTTATTTCATTTATAAAATTAGTACAAAATAATAAAAACAGTGAAATATATTTTTAATACTGGCACATTTCAAAGTCTTATTGTGGTATAATGAGTCTTAAGTGGACTCTGTAATGAATGTGGAGCTGGATGTTGGGCTGATCTCACAACTCTGAGGTCAGGACCTGAGCCAAAATCAAGAGTCAGATGCTTAACTGACTGAGCCACCCAGGTGCCCTCTCAACGCTTTAAATATTTCACTCCATTCTCTTCCTGCTCACATGATTTCTGAAGAGAGTTTGGATGTAATTCTTATCTTTGTTCCTCTATAGGTAAGGTGGTTTTTATTTTTATTATTATTATTTTAAATTTTTTTACCCTCTCTGGCCTCTTTCAGGATTTTCTTATCCTTGATTTTCTATAGTTAGAAAATGATAGGCCTGGGTATAGTGTGTGTGGCTTTTTTGTTTGATTTGGTTTGGTTCTCCCCCCGCCGCCCCCCCGCCCTGCATTATTCCTCCTTCACATTCTCCTAGGTTTTGGATCTGCAGTTTGGTAGCTGACATTAATTTGGGGGAAATTGATTATCATCATTGATTCAAATATTTTTTCTGTTCTCTCTTTTCCTTCTGGTATTCTCATTACACGTGTGTTAATACGTTTTGCTGTTTTCCCGCAGTCCTTGGATATTCTGTTTTTCTCATTCTTTGTTCTCATTACTTTAAAGTTTTCAAGGCTTTTCCTGTATAGCTTAGAGATTTTCCTCAGCTGGGTCCTATCTACTAATAAGCCCATCAAAAGTATTCATTTCTGTTACAGTGTTTTTAATCTGTGGCATTTCTTTTTGGTTCTTTCTGAGGATTTCTGTATCTCTGCTGCCATTGCCTTCTGTAACTGCCTGCTGTCTACTTTATACTTTAGAGCCCTCGGCATATTCATCACAGTTGTTTTAAATTTCTAGTCTGATAAATTCCAACATCTCTGTCATCTTTGGTTCTGATGCTTTCTTTTCCCTTCAGATAGTCTCTCTCTCTCTCTTTTTTTTTTTTTTTTGCCTTTTTCTGTGTGTGGATATGATGTACTAGCTAAAAGGAAATACTGTTAATAGGTCTTCAGTAATGCGGTGGTCAGGTGTAGGGGGTGAAGAGATGTTCTGTAGTTCTGTGATTAGGTCTCAGTGTTTTAGTGAGCCTATGTTTGGACTGTGAACAACTATTTCTTAGTTTTGTTTTGTCTCCCCTCTGGTGGGATAGGTCTATCCTATCCCTCGAGTGGGCTGGAGTTGTGTTTTTTTCCCTCTCCCCCCCACCCCAGGGCAGTTAGTTATTCTCTGATAATACCCCAGCAGGTCAGGCTTTGGTGAACTAGTTTCCCCTGAGGCCTGGCCTCGTTAAGAACAGAATGTTCTGGTGTATTTCAAAATATTTCCTTTCCCCAAATCCTTCCCTGAAGTTGGAGAGAAATTTTTTTCTCCATTTACTTTGGAAACCTGGTGAATCTCCAGAGGGCAACACACCAATATTGTGATTTGTGACTGGATCCCCCTGGAGTTTTGAAATGTCAAACTTGTCCACATTGAGCCTTTAGCAATTAATCAACTATGGTTCGGGTTTTCTGACCCTGGCACCAGGTCCTGAGGCAGTTTCTACTCTGTGTCTCTGTTCGGTGAGTTGTGATTACATGATTCCCTTTGTCTCTCCAATCTTGGGGGCAGTGGTTTGCCTCCTGTCCTCCTCTGTCTTACAAATCCAAGAGTTGTTGATTATTCAGTGTGTTCCACTTTTTACTTGTGGTTAGGAAGAGTGGCAACTTGGCAACTTCCAAACTCCTTACATTGCAGAACTGGAAACCTGACGCTCCAGTGTTTGATTTTGATGCTTATGAAAGACATGATTTTTTGTTTTTAATTTTTTTTTAAGATTTTATTTATTCATGAGAGACACAGAGAGACAGAGACATGAGCAGAGGGAGAAGCAGGCTCCCTGAGGAGAGCGCCTGATGGGGGACTCAATCCCAGGACCCTGGGATCACACCCTGAGCCATGAAGGCAGTCAACCTCTGAACCACCCAGGCATCCCAAAAGACATGATTTTTAAAACCTCCATTAAAATTTTTTTTTTGGTACAATGATTAGATATATTTTAATTTTCTTGTTGACCTTAAACATTTACTTATTAATTAGAATAGTTCATCTGCATGTTATTTTGAACTCTATATGCAATTTATGCCATCTTCATATGAGGGTATTTTAATTTTTTTCTTTATAACATTATGTATTTTATTTACTTTATTCACTCATTTTTTACTCTTTATTTTAATTTTTTTTGCCTCCTGCATAACTCTTAATAGAAACCGTAGTGGCAAGCATTTTTGTTACATTTTGATTTCAAAGTGTGGATATAATTTCAATATCTATTCATTAAATTTGTTAGATAAAGACCTCTTAAATTCTGTTTTTAGTTTTCTAAAATTTTTTTTGGTTAAAAATATATTTGCTAAATTTACTGAAATAATTACATATTTTTGTCCTACTTTAAAGATGTGAAACTAAATAGATTTTCAAATGCTATACTAATCTTGCATTCCTGGAATATGTCCAATTTAGAGTTCTAAAATTATATTTTTACATTTGCTTAGTTGTTTCTGCAAATAAGGTTTTAAACAAGTTTCTATCAATTCAAGAGCTATATTCACTTATGATATTTTAATAATAAAATATAAAAATAAAATAATTTTAATAATAAAATATAAAAATAAAATAAAAATAAAAATAAAAATTTTAATAATAAAAATAAAAATAATAACATTATTTTAATAATGTTATTTTCAGATTTTGCTAATGAGGTTATTCTGGAATTTTTACAACTTTTGTATTGAATTTGTTTAATATCTCCCCTCAGGTGTTTGGAAGAACTCTTGAAAACTATGAATCTGACATTTATTAGATGTTTTTAAATTACAGATAGATTTTCTTAGAATTTTATAGATTTTGCATTGCTTTCTATGGCAGTATTACATGATATGGTTTTCCAGGGATTTGTATAATATGCTTAAATTGCAAATTATTGGAATGCATTTAAAATGCACTCTCTGGTGACGCCTGGGTGGCTCAGTGGTTGAGCATCTGCCTTTGGCTTAGGGCATGGTCCTGGAGTCCTAGGATAGAGTCCCACATAGGACTTCCCTCAGGGAGCCTGCTTCTCCCTCTGCCTATGTCTCTACCTTTCTCTGTGTCTTTCATGAATAAATAAATAAAATCTTAGAAAAATAAACTCTATGAATTTATTATATCTGCATGTCTTTTTATTTGTATTTATAAAGATTTCATTTATTTTTTTTATTTTTTAAAAATATTTTATTTATTTATTCATGAGAGACACACAGAGAGAGAGAGACAGAGACACAGGCAGAGGGAGAAGCAGGCTCCATGCAGGGAGCCCGACTTGGGACTTAATCCCGGGTCTCCAGGATCACACCCTGGGCTGAAGGCAGGCACCAAACCACTGAACCACCCAGGCTGCCCTATAGATTTCATTTAATTATTAGAGAGAAACATGAGAGGGGGCGGGGTGGGGGGACAACCGAGGGAGAGAGGGAAGCAGACTCCCCGCTGAGCAGAGAGCTTGATGACTGGACAATTCTGGGCTCCATCCCAGGACCCCACCATCATGACCTGAGCTGAAGGCAGATGCTTAAAAGACTGAGCCACCCAGGGGCTCCAGTAGTAATTCCTTTTAATGGTGAGTTATATTACATTGTGTGAATATACCATTTTTTAAAAATCATTCACATTTGGGTCATTTCTATTTTGGGTTATTATTAATAAAGCTACCATGAATCTTTGCATGAGCATCGGTTTTCATATCTTTTTGGTAAATATATAAGATGTGACTTTCTGAGTTCTATAGTGAATGCATTTTTAGCTTCCTAAGACAGCAAGAAGCTATTTCTTAAACTGGTTGTGATGCTTTGCCCTTAATTATCAATATAAGAGAATTCCACTACTTCTGCAGCTTCTCCAACACTTGGTTTTGTCTCTGCTTCTAATTTTAGCCCTTTTAGTGAATGTATAGTCCTGTCTCATGGTCATTTCATTTGAATATGACCAGTGGTACTGAGCATATTTTTGTGTGTTTAGTTGCTATTTATATAACCTCACTGGTGAAGTATCGTTCAAAACTTTTGATCTATTCTGGGTAGTTTGCCTTATTATTGAGTTGTAATGTTTCCTAATATATTCTGAACATGAGTGTTTTACTGAATTATGTGTTTTGTAAATATTTTTTCCTCGCTTGCCTTTTCATGTGTGTACACATGGGTGGGGGGAAGTGTTGCTTGGTTTTGTGAAGAGCATATTTTAAATTTTGAACAAATATATTTATTATCCTTATCCTTCATGCTTTTGAGACCTATTTAATAGATCATCACCTAATTCAAAGTCACAAAGGTTATCTTTTCATATTTTTCCTTGTTGTTTGATAGTCTTAACTCTTTATCTTTAGGTTTTTGATCTATTACATCTTATTATTTTGTGTGTATGAATTGTGATGTGTCTGTTTTGTTTGCATATGGACAAACAATTGTTTCTGCACAATTTGTTGAAAACAGTATCATTTCCATAATGAGTGACCTTGCCAAGTTTGTCAAAACTTAATTGCGCATATGTGTATGCCTATTTCTGTGTTCTTTATTCTCTCTACAGATGTATATGTCTACCTTTATACCAAATTTACACTCTGATTTTAGTTGCTTTTTTTAAAAGATTTTATTTATTCATTCATGAGAGACACAGAGAGAGAGAGGGAGGCAGAGACACAGGCAGAGGGAAAAGAAGGCTCCAAACAGAGAGCCCGATGTGGGACTCAATCCCGGTACTCCAGGATCCCGCCCTGGTCTGAAGGCAGGAGCTAAACCGCTGAGCCACCCAGGGATCCCTTTAGTTGCTTTTTAATGAAGTTTTAAAGTCGTGTGTTATTAGGCCTGTTTTGTTTACTTTTTATTAGTAATCACACTTCTTTGATGCTTTTGGTCCAATGCATAATATATATATATATATATATATATATATATATATATATATATATATATATATATATATATATTTGGTCCAGTTTTCTCATTGTTTAGAGGGGAAGTAAATTCTCATAAAAGTTAATCATGACTGCCTTGAAGCAGAAGTCAACCACAAATTTTTTATATAGTATTTTAAATTTGATTTATTTCAAAATGTTTTCTAATTTCAATTATGATTTTTTTCAAGAATCATTTACAGCTTAATCTCAAAATATAATGTGATTTGCCTAGAGCTTTTCATTACAGATTATAGCTTAATTTCCTTTTGGTCAGAAAACACAATCAATATGTTACATTTTAAAACATGCTGAGATTGTTTTCTGGCCCAGAATATGATCAGTTCTGTTAAATATCCTATTTGCACATGGAAGTAATGCATATTCACAGTTGCTGGATGCTGTCTTCTATAAATGGGCATTAGATCATTTTTTCACTCTGTTTTTCAAATCTTTTATATCCTATTGATTTTTCTTCTCAGTTATTGAGTGATACATGTAAAATTGTTTCTGTTGAAAAGTAGGTACTCATTTTGTCTCTTTTGAAAATCTGCTTTGTACTCAAAGTTTTTCTTTATCAACTTCAGGAGTTTAATTTTGTGTGTAGACCAACAGCTTATATTTCTATGTTGAAATTTTAAGTATTTAATTTCCTTGTATGTATTAAATATTTTATTTTATTTATTTTTTTGTATTAAGTATTTTAAATTTAGGATTTGAGAATTCCAGTATCTAGATCCCTTGGGAGTGTGTTTTTACTATCTCTTGTATCACATGGCTAATTCATACTGACTTTTCTCATGTGTACTCCATTATTATTGTTTTTATTGAGTGGTAGTATTGTACATAAAAAGTTGTAGAAATAACCTAAAGTCTGCATAGGATTATTTCCTTCAGAGAGGATAGCTATTTCCTTCTGCTAGTTGGAAGTGCATTAGCAATTCCATTGCTTCTCAATTTAGTTGTGGGAAGTGAAATGCTCACACTTTAGGCTTCAATCCCTTTGAGGAATCATCTATATTGGATCACCACCAGTCTATCTTTGCTTTAGGCTGTCCACCCAAAATATGGGTGGTTTTTCTAGCCCCCTCCCCTTGTCAGGTTGTGCTTACCTGGTTTCTCTCCCTGTCTCATGAGGCTTTCAGAATCATTGCTTAGCTTCTTCATGTCTCAGTTACCTTCTCCCAAGGTCCCTGGCAAGTAAGAGAAAAAGATCTGAATATTCTCTGGGTTTTCTTCTTTTCTTGGATGCTACAGTAGTTTTTATTTCTTTGTTATCTGTCAAATGTTTGCAATCGGACTTAAGAGAAAATACTTTCTAAGATATTTTAGTCACTTCAAACTTTCTAATCCACCATTGCAATAATTCTCCCACCAATTTTTTAAGTAGTTTTTTTTATTTTAAAGTCCTAGATTTATATAGTCAGGTTGATGATCATATATTGTATCATACAAGAGTTCCCAAAGAAAGTTGCAAAACTGAGTGGAAAATACCTAGGGAAAGAATTAAGAGAAATGTGCAAAAACAGTGCAGGAAACATTAATATGGAATTGGTGGGAGGTAGCTATAGACATAGTGATTCATTTACAAAGAAATAGGAGAATAAGGAAGATAGTTATGTGAGGACCAGAGGTGAAATGACCAACTTAACAAATTGTCATATTTTTAAAAAGTGTAAACAAAATAAATTCCAAATTGGGCAAGGACAAATTATTAAGTTCCTGAGACTCACCGTTTTCAAATCTTTTCAGTTACTACACTGTATTTTCTTTATGATTTTATCTGAATGATTGCCATTTTTGTTGGCATGTCATCTCCCATGTGCATTTCCCATAAATTAATGCAACTACATTAATTCATAGTACATTAATATAATAAATGACTAAAAATAAATGGGAAAGTACCTTTTCGTTCATTATGTCTTACAACTTTTAAAGTAAAGCCTTTCCAATTAATTGGATGGTATGGAGAAATGTGGCATTTTAAATTCTCATCTATACTTTTTTCCATTTTTTGTGCTTGCCAGATGTATTTATTAACCCATTCTCCAAGATTTATTGTGCACACGATAGTGCAGGAATCATTCCAGAGGCTGGAGACACACAACACTTAGAAAAGACAGATTTATTTTCTGTCCCAATAAAGATTAGAGTATAAAGGAGCAGTAACCACATATTGAGGAATTACTTAATGCCAAATAATCTATATATGTTATCATTTCTAAAAATTTCTCACCAAAACTTTATTATTATGCTTGTTTCCACAGGAAGAAATTTAAAATTCTTGAAAAAAATTTTTAAGCCTTTAATCCCCATAGTAATGTCAGAGACAATTTTGGCATTCGTGTCTTTCTCACTAAAACCACTGTAACACTGCTTCATGGTTGACATTTTTTCTAACTTAACAATTCTTCCTTAGCTTATATTATTCTGTCATTTAGCCTTTATGCTGAAGATGATCTTTTCCCAGATCCTAAAATGTCCCTTACCCATTTCAAGAGAGTGAATCTTGAGGAATACATTTGAAAAAAATTATTATTGTAGTCCAGTTCTTAATTATATTGCAGGGTTGGAATATTTCCCTGTTTGGTATTTAGGATTTATATAGTCTGAAATGTTTTATATGAAGATCTGAGACATTTCAGAATGACACATAGTTGCCTGAAAGTTAGATGCCTTTGATTTATTTGGAACATTTATGGAATAATTAGTATTATACTAGTTCAAAAGATGGCAAAACCCTACAAAGAAAAGATATCCAGATGATAATGCTCTAAAAAAAAATCTTTGACTTGATGATGATTAATTTTGAAATTTAGTCTTGATATATATTCTGATTTGATCTATTTGCCTACTTTGAAATTTGCTGGGAGGAGGATGACTGGGGAAAGACATGTCATCGAAGAAGTTCTTACCTGTATATAAATCTTAGCAACTACTTGCAATTTTGAGTTATGTTTCAAAAATCATTTGTTTGCTTTCATGATGCTTGCAGGGATCATGAATTAAACTAAGAGACCAAGAGGTCTTTTCTATATGTGACTCCAGAAAAAATAAAGGAGGATGGGTTTGTCCTGAAAATGGTAACATGAGCACTGTTTAAAATAAGACGATGTTATATGATTAAAAATGTATCAGTTTATAATAAAGAATAATTTTACTGGACTTGAGTTAGTTATCTTTATGAATATTATTAGCCACCTAATCAGTATTTAAAACCAATTTGTAATACCAAATATTTGGTGAGCTCCAGCTTTCTTTATTTTATTTTTATTTATGATAGGCACACAGTGAGAGAGAGAGAGAGAGAGGCAGAGACACAGGCAGAGGGAGAAGCAGGCTCCATGCACCGGGAGCCCGATGTGGGATTCGATCCCGAGTCTCCAGGATCGCGCCCTGGGCCAAAGGCAGGCGCCAAACCGCTGCGCCACCCAGGGATCCCTCCAGCTGTCTTTAAGTGTAATTTATTTACTTACTACCTTTCTTTACATCTGGCTGTTTATATGTATAATTTATTCAAACTTAGAATTTATGTTTCTTACCATTACGAAAAATAAATTCTAAATCTGAAAACAGGAAATTGTAAAAATCAAATAAGCATGAGAAAAATATTCCTCATGCATAATTAAATCTTAAAATAACAAATCAGATTAACATTTCTAATAGAGAAAAGAAGAATGAAAAAATACATATTTTATAACAATTATTTTTCTAGTGACTTAAACACTTTTTGTTTTTAGAGATCATCAGAAAATGTCTTCATATATAATTTGTCTTTTTTCTTACTTTGACATTATTCAGGGCCTTGCCAATATTTGAAAAATAAAATGATTACCAAGATTTATCTTAACACAAAATATTCCTGTCAATATTTATATGAAATTATTTTTATTTTGCTTCAAATTTTTTAAGCTTTTCTTGGCATCATTCATGTATTAATTTGTAACCCCTTCCTCCCTTAAAATGATCTATGGAGGAAGAAAAAAAGAGTATCACTTCAGGATAAAAACATGACATCTAAAGACTATTTATTAATTAATTTATTTAAAAGATTTATTTATTTATTCATGAGAGACCGAGAGAGAGAGAGAGAGAGAGAGAGAGATGCAGAGACACAGGCAGAGGGAGAAGCAGGTTCCATGCAGGGAGCCTGATGCGGGACTTGATCCCCGGACACCAGGATCACACCCTGGGCCGAAGGCAGGCACTAAACTGCTGAGCCACCCAGGGATCCCTAGACTTATTATTTAAATTGTATAGTAATTAGGCATTGGGGATCCAGCTTTATTATTTTATTTTTATTTTTATTTTTTTAATTATCATTTTTATTGGAGTTCAATTTGCCAATATATAGAATAACACCCAGTGCTCATCCCAAGTGCCCCCCTCAGTGCCCATCACCCAGTCACCCCAATCCCCCCACCCACCTCCCCTTCCACTACCCTTTGATTATTTCCCAGAGTTGGATATCTCTCATATTTTGTCCCCCTCACTGATATTTTCACTCATTTTCTCTCCTTTCCCTCTATTCCCTTTCAGTAATTTTTATATTCCCCAAATGACATACAATGTTTGTACTTTTGTAATTGATTTATTTCACTCAGCTTAATACCCTCCAGGTCCCTCCATGTCGAAGCAAATGGTGGGTATTTGTTATTTCTAATGGCTGAGGAATATTCCATTGTATACATAGACCACATCTTCTTTATCCATTCATCTTTAATGGACACCGAGGCTCCTTCCACAGTTTGGCTATTGTGGGCATTGCTGCTAGAAACATCGGGGTGCTGGTGTCCCAGCATTTCACTGCATCTGTATCTTTGGGATAAATCCCCAGGAGTGCAATTGCTGGGTCGTAGGGCAGATCTATTTTTAACGCTTAGAGGAACCTCCACACAGTTTTCCAGAGTGGCTGCACCAGTTCACATTTCCACCAACAGTGTAAGAGGATTCCCTTTTCTCTGCATCCTCTCCAACATTTGTTGTTTCCTGTCTTGTTAATTTTACCCCTTCTCACTGGGGTGAGGTGGTATCTCATTGTGGTTTTGATTCGTATTTCCCTGATGGCAAGTGATGCAGAGCATTTTTATTTATTTATTTATTTATGATAGTCACAGAGAGAGAGAGAGAGGCAGAGACACAGGCAGAGGGAGAAGCAGGCTCCATGAACCGGGAGTCCGACGTGGGACTCGATCCCGGGTCTCCAGGATCGCGCCCTGGGCCAAAGGCAGGCGCCAAACCGCTGCGCCACCCAGGGATCCCTGCAGAGCATTTTCTCATGTGCATGTTGGCCATGTCTATGTCTTCCTCTGTGGGATTTCTCTTCATGTCTTTTGCCCATTTCATGATTGCGTTGTTTGTTTTTTTGCTGTTGAGTTTAATAAGTTCTTTATAGATCTTGGAAACTAGCCCTTTATCTGATAGGTCATTTGCAAATATCTTCTCCCATTCTGTAGGTTGTCTTTTTAGTTTTACTGTTTCTTTTGCTGTGTAGAAGCTTTTTATCTTGATGAAGTCCCAATAATTTTTGCTTTTATTTCTCTTGCTTTCATGGATGTATCTTGCAAGAAGTTGCTGTGGCCACATTCAAAAAGGGTGTTGCCTGTGTTCTCCTCTAGGATTTTGATGGAATCTTGTCTCACATTAAGATCTTCCTTCATCCATTTTGAGTTTACCTTTGTGTGTGGTGTAAGAGAATGGTCCAGTTTCATTCTTCTGCATGTGGATGTCCAATTTTCCTAGCATCATTTATTGAAGAGACTCTCTTTTTTCCAGTGGATAGTCTTTCCTGCTTTGTCGAATATTAGTTGACCATAAAGTTGAGGGTCCACTTCTGGGTTCTGTATTCTGTTCTATTGATCTATGTGTCTGTTTTTGTGCCAGTACCACTCTGTGTTGATGACCACAGCTTTGTAGTACAACCTGAAATCCGGCATTGTGATGCCCCCAGCTATGGTTTTCTTTTTTAGTATCCTCCTGGCTATTCAGGGTCTTTTCTGATTCCACACAAATCTTGAGATGATTTGTTCCAACTTTCTGAAGAAAGTCCATGGTATTTTGATAGGGATTGCATTAAATGTGTAAATTGCCCTGGGTAACATTGACATTTTCACAATATTAATTCTTCCAATCCATGAGCATGGAATATTTTTCCATCTCTTTGTGTCTTCCTCCATTTCTTTCAGAAGTGTTCTGTAGTTTTTAGGGTATAGATGTATTTCCCCCTCAGGACTGCTTTTGCTGTATCCCAAAGATTTTTATCATTGTATCTTCATTCTCATTAGTTTTCATGAATCTTTTTAATTCTTCTCTAATTTCCTGGTTGACCCTTTCATCTTTTAGCAAGATGGTCCTTAACCTCCACGTGTTTGAAATCCTTCCAAACTTCTTCTTGTGATTTAGTTCTAGTTTCAAAGCATTATGGTCTGAAAATATGCAGGGTATGATCCCAATCTTTTTGTACTGCTTAAGACCTGATTTGTGACCCAGTATGTGGTCTATTCTGGAGAAAGTTCCATGTGCACTTGAGAAGAATGTGTATTCAATTGCATTTGGATGTAAAGTTCTATAAATATCTGTGAAATCCATCTGGTCCAGTGTATCATTTAAAGCTCTTGTTTCTTTGGATATATTGTGCTTAGAATATCTGTCAATTGTAGAAAGTGCTGTGTTCAAGTCACCAAGTATAAGTGTATTATTATCTAAGTATGTCTTAACTTTGGTTATTAATTTATTGGTATACTTGGCAGCTCCCACATTCGGGGCATAAATATTGATGATTATTAAGTCCTCTTGTTGGGTAGATCCTTTAAGTATGATATAGTGTCCCTCTTCATCTCTTATTACAGTCTTTGGGATAAACTTTAATTTATCTGATATAAAGATGGCTAACCCTGCTTTCTTTTGAGGACCATTTGAATGGTAAGTGGTTCTCCAACTTTTTATTTTCAGGCTGTAGGTATCCTTACATCTCAAATGAGTCTCTTGTAGACAGCAAATAGATGGGTCTTGCTTTTTTATCCAGTCTGAAACCCTGCGCCTTTTGATGGGGTCATTAAGCCCATTCATGTTCAGAGTTACTATTGAAAGATATGAATTTAGTGTCATCATGATACCTATTCAGTCCCTGTTTTTGTGGATTGTTTCCTTGGACTTCCCCTTTCTTTTACAGAGTCCCCCTTAATATTTCTTGCAGAGCTGGTTTGGTGGTCACGTACTCTTTCAGTTTCTGCCTATCTTGGAAGCTCTTTATCTCTCCCTCTATTCTGAATGAGAGGATAAAGTATTCTTGGTGGATAAAGTATTCTTGGCTGCATGTTCTTCTCATTTAGGACCCTGGATATATCCTGCCAGCCCTTTCTGGCCTGCCAAGTCTCTGTGGAGAGATCTGCTGTTAACCTAATACTTCTCCCCATAAAGGTTAGGGATCCCTTGTCTCTTGCTGCTTTAAGGATCTTCTCTTTATCTTTGGAATTTGGAAGATTCACTATTAAATGTCAAGGTGTTGAATGATTTTTATTGATTTTAGGAGGGGACCTCTCTATCTCCTGTATCTGAATGCCTGTTTCCCTTCCCAAGTTAGGGAAGTTCTCAGTTATAATTTGTTCAAATACACATTCTGGACCTCTGTCCCTTTCGGCGCCCTCGGGAACCCCAATTAAATGTAGATTTTTCCTTCTGAGGCTATCACTTATTTCCCTTAACCTTTCCTCATGATCTTTTAATTGTTTGTCTCTTTTTTCTTCAATTTCCTTCCTTGCCATCAACTTGTCTTTGTCACTCACTCGCTCTTCTACCTCATTAACCCTCATTGTTAGGACCTCCAGTTTGGATTGCATCTCATTTAATTGATTTTTAATTTCGGCCTGATTAGATCTAAATTCTGCAGTCGTGAAGTCTCTTGAATCCTTTATGCTTTTTTCCAGAGCCACCAGTAGCTTTATCATTGTGCTTCTGAATTGGCTTTCTGACATTGAATTGTAATCCAAATTTTGTAACTCTGTGGGAGAGAGGACTGTTCCTGATTCTTTCTTTTGAGGTGAGTTTTTCCTTCTAGTCATTTTGCTCAGTGCAGAGTGGCCAAAAAAACAAGTTGTACTGGAAAAAGGAGAAAAAGAGAGAAAAAAGAAAAAAAATGGGGGGGGGGACAAACAGTAAGCAAATAATAAGGGGGGTTATCCTCTGATTCTATATACTATAAATCCCTCAACTTCCCCTGGAACTTTCCAGTGCTGCTTGGTCAATAACTTGCTTTTCTCCTGTCTGGCTAGCTGGTCTTCTTGGGGAGGGGCTTGCTGTGCTGATTCTCAAGTGCGTGCCCCTGGGGGAGCTGCCCAGCCCCCTGCCAGGTGCACAGCTCAGTGGGAGCTGTTTATCCTGTGAGGCCCCTGCTCAGTCCCAGGTATAAGGTGACACCAGGAGAAACAACAACAGTGGCGTTGGCCAGCTCTCCATCCCTGGAGTCAGCTCCTGCAGTAACTATGGAGCTCTCAGTCCGCAGGGGCCGGGATGCTCCAGGGGCAGGGCCGCTTATCTGCTCAGCTTGGGCCGGAGGCTTGAGCATCCTCGCTGTCCTGTGCCCTCCTGGCCTCCTCTTGTCCCAAGGGAAGCGCCGGATCCTGGGCTGTGTCCCCCGTGCCCTGGGCTCCTGGGCCTGTGCTGCTGGAATCGCACTCCCGGCTGTGCAGCCCCCTCCCCCGGAGCCTCCACCTGAGCCACCTCACAGCTGCTCCTGGGCCCAGCTGTGTGCACTGCAGCCCTTTAGGGAGCTCGGCCGCGGGGTGTGGGGCTCTCCCCGGGGTGCAGGTCCTGTTAGTGCCCCCGGGAGCCTGGGGGCATTCCAGCCCTCCTGGGATCCTGCCCGAGCTCCCTGCCAGTGCCTCTCCATCAGGGAAGGTTGGTGAAGCTCCTGCTCCTCCCGGCGGGGCTTCCCTGTCCTGGGTACACTCGCAGCCGCTCCTCGCAGGCCCTCCCCCTTGGATGTCTTTTTATTTCTTTATTTTTTTTCTGTCTTCCTTCCTTGATAAAAGCACAAACTCTTCTCTTTGTAGCATTCCAGCTGTTCTCTTTTAAATCTCAGGCAGAATTCATAGGTTTCAGGGTGATTTGAAAGTTATCCAGGTAAGTTTGTGGGGACAGGTGACTTGGGGACCCTGATCTTCTACTGTCTTGCCCCTCCCCTGTTGGGGATCCAGCTTTAAATCAGGGCATAAAGTATGTAAATGCTCAGTCTGTTCTCACTACATATTTCACAGGTCACAATACTGTTAATAGGTGAGTAAACATCTGGCTCAGTGTTTTGCTGCAGTGGTTACAAATTCTAACTTGCAAATCTGGTGTGCTATATAATATGGTTGTTAACCACTTTTCAAGCAAGAATAGATATTTTTAAGTTCAAATCTCACAAATCCTACCTGGACTTGTAAGAGCACATTCTGAATTATTCATCTAAGTGTATGATTAAATCAGGTGATGAAGATGCATTTGTTAAAATCATACCAAAGATTTTAAAAAAGTGTTTAAACTGATTACATTAATAGTTTCAATTTTTTACCACTTTCTGTATCCATATACCTTTATATATGACTTCATGCTTCTTCACCCTGAAGAGTACTGGTGTCTCATTCCCCATTCTTTAAACTTGGGCTGGTGCTGTGATGTACTGGATCCCATAGATGGTGGCAGAAATGGTGTTATGCCAATCCTGAGCCTATGCTCAAAGAAATTTTGTGTATTTTCTCTTGTGTTCCCATGCCTCTGTTATTCCCATGTGTGATAGTTAATTTTATGTATCAGCTAATCAGGGCCACTTAGCAGCAAGCTTTTTATCAAACATGACTCAGGGTCTTTCTGTGAGGGGGTTTTTGGATGACATTAACATTTAAATCAGTGGACTTTTAGTAAAGCAGATTGTTCTTCATAATGCAAACAGGCTTTATCCAATCAGCAAAAGGCCTAAATAGAACTAAAACAAGAGCCATCTCCATATAAGGGAGAATTTTTCAGTAAATTGCCTCTGAACTTCATCTGCAACATTGGCTCTTCTTTCTGTAGTGAACTGCCTTTGGACTTAAATAGAGCTTTCTGGGTTTCTGGGTCTTCAGCCTGTACACATACACACACGCACACACACACGCTCTGTAGATTCTGTTTCTCTGGAGAATGCTGATTAAGACACTGTGATAATCTAATAGAGGGAGAAGCACAAATTGAGGGGAGCTGCCATATAGGTCTCAGAAAAAGCCAGTGTAGATCATTCACTAACCATTCAATCCAGACAAGATGATCTGAGTCTCCTAACTGACCCCAGCTGACTTCAGATGCATAAGCAATAAACATTTGTTCTTTATTGTTATGTAGCAGCATTATCACGATGCTTATTTCTATAGGAATTAAAGTTTCTTAGTGCCTAAGATATTTTTCAATTATTATGCGCTTTTAAAACTTTTTAAAGTTTTGACCTGAAGAAGGACATTGTTGCATTGTTTACTGAGTAACAGAATTTTATTTTGTTTGAATTTTTAATGAAAACACATTCCTGAACTTTTTCCAATTCGTTATTCATCAAAACCACTAAATCTTTGAAAATTACCATTATATTTTATAATTTACATATTATTTCTATCTATGTGAAAACAATGAAGTAAAATTGCTTACCTTTAGTTACATACATCTGAATGCTATACAAACTGACTGGAGGTGAGTTCAAACACTTTGACCGCAGGTCTCAGTAAGGATGGAAAATAATTTTAAAAATTATTTTATTTTTCATCATGTTAGTGTACTCTAATCCCTGTCACCTGTTTTATCCGTCTAGTAACCATCAGTTTGTTCTCTGTAGTTAAGAATCTGTTTCTTGGTTTGTCTCCCTCTCTCTTTTTTTTTCCTTTACTCATTTGTTTCTTAAATTCCACATGAGTGAGATCATATATTTGTCTTTCTGATTGTCTTATTTCACTTTAGCATTATACTCTGTAGCTCCATCTATGTTGTTGCAAATGGCAAGATTTCATTCTTTTTGTGACTGAATAATATTCCAGTGTGTGTGTGTGTGTGTGTGTGTGTGTGTGTGTGTACATACCACATCTTCTTTAGCCATTCATCAATTGACGGGCACATGGGCTGCTTCCATAGTTTGTCTATCGTAACTAATGCTGTAATAAACATAGGGGTACATGTATCCATTTGAATTAGTGTCGTATTCATTGAGTGAATACTCAGTAATGTGATTATTGGTTCATAGAATAGTTATGTTTTGAAATTTTTGAGGAAACTCCATGCTGTTTTCCACAGTAGCTGCACCAGCTTTCACTCTCACCAACAGTGCATGAGGGTTCCTTTTTTTCAACATTCTTACCAACGCTTGTTGTTTCTTGTGTTTTGATTTTAGCCATCAGGTGTGAGATGATTTTTCACCGTAGTTTTGATTTGCTTTCCCTTGGTGAGAGTGATGTTGAGCATCTTTTCATTTATCTCTTAGCCATCTGTATGTCTTCTTTGGAGAATTATTCATGTCTTTTGCCCATTCTTAATTGGATTATTTGGTTTTAGGTGTTAAGTTTTAGAAGTTGTTTATATTTTTGGATACTAACCCTTTATCAGATATGTCATTTACAAACATCTTCTCCCACTCAGTAGTCTTTTAGTTTTTTTGATTGTTTCCTTCACTGTGCTAAAGCTTTTTATTTTTATGTAGTCCCAATAGTTTATTTTTGGTTTTTTTCCCCTTACCTTGGGAGACATCTCTAAGAAAATGTTGCTGTGGCCGATGTCAGAGAAATTACTGCCTTTGCCCTCTTCAAGGATTTTTATGGTTTCAGGTCTTACGTTTAGGTCTTTAAACTATTTTGAGTTTATTTTGTGTGTAGTGAAAGGAAGTGGTCCAGTTTTATTCTTTTGTGTGTAGCCATTCAGTTTTCCCAACATGATTTGTTGAAAGACTATCTCTTTCCCATTGTTTATTCTATTCTTCCTTTGTTAAAGGTTAATTGACTATATACTTTTGGGCTTATATCTGGATTTTCTGTTCAATTCCATTGATCTATGTGTCTGTTTTTCATGTTTTAACATACTCTTTTTTTTTAGTACTATACTGATTTAATTACTATCACTTTGTAATATAACTTGAAATCCAGAATTGTGATACCTCCAGTTTTGTTTTTCTTTTTCAATAGCCTAATTGCTTTGGCTATTGAGGGTCCTTTGTGGTTCCATACATATTTTAGTATTGTTTGTTCTACTTCTTTGAAAAATGCTGTTGGTATTTTGATAGGAATTGCATTAAATCTATGGATTTGTTTGTATGGTTTGGACATTTTCACAATATTTGTTCTTTTAACTCATGAGCATAGAATGTCGTTCCACTTCTTTGCATTATCTTGAATTTCTTTCATCAGTATTTTATAGTTTTCAGAGTACACATCTTTCACCTCATTGGTTAAGTTTATTCCTGGATATTTTAGTGTTTTTGGTGCAATTGTAAATGCAATGTTCTTTTTTTCTTTTAATTTCACTTTCTACTGCTCCATTATTGGTATACAGGAATGCATTTCTGTACTTTGATTTTGTATCTTCCCACATTACTGAATTCATTTATCAGTTCTAATGGTTGTTTGGTGGGGTCTTTAACATTTTCTGTATATAGTATCATGTCATCTGCAAATAGTGAAAGCTTGACTTCTTCCTTGCTGATTTGGATGCCTTTTATTTCTTTTTGTTATCTGATTGCTTTGGCTAGGACTTCTGATACTATATTGAAGCAAAGTGGTGATATGGGGCATCCTTGTCTTGTTCTTGACCTTAGAGGAAAAGCTTTTGGTTTTTCCCCATTGAGTATGATGTTAACTATGGGTTTTTCATCTAAGGCTTTTATTATGTTGAGGTATATTCCCTGCAGACATACTTTGCAGAGGGTTTTTATCAAGAATGGATGTGGTACTTTTGAATGTTTTTTTTTCTGCATCTGTTGAAATAATCATATGGTTTTTATCCTTTATTGATGTGATGTATCATGTTAATTGTTTTGTGAATATTGAACTACACTTGCATTCCAGGAATAAATCTCACTTGATCCTGGTGAATGATTTTTTTAATGTATTATTGGATTTGGTTTGCTAATATTTTATTGAGGGTTTTTTGCATCTATATTCATGAGAGATATTGGCATATAGTCCTCTTTTTCTATAGTGTCTTTATCTGGTTTTGGTGTCAGAGTGATACCAGCCTCAGAATGAATTTGGAAGTGCTCCTTTCTTTTCTATTTTTTGAAATAGTTTGAGAAGAATAGGTATTATCTCCTCTTTAAAAGTTTAGTGGAATTTTCCTGTGAAGCCTTCTGGTCCTTCATTAAATAGATATAGGTAGATAAGAATATATAGATAGGGATATGGCAGATGCAGATATACAGAACATTCCATTCAGCCACACAAAAACACATTCTCCTCAAGCATGCAACAAATATTCTCCAGGATAGATCATATCTTAGTTTATGGAATGAGTCTTAACAAACCAAAAAAGTTCAAGATGCTATCAAATATCTTTTCTAACCACAATGGTATATGTTATATAATGATAAAGGGGTCAATTCACCAAGATACAATAATTATAAATATTTAGGCATCCAGCATTGGCACACTTATATATGCAAAGCAGATACTAAACAAACTAAAAGGAGAAATAAACAGCAGTAGAGTAGTGGACTTAATACTGCACTCTCAACAGATAAACTATCCAGGCAGGAAATTGATAATAAAAGAGAAGATTTCAAAAGCACTGTAGAGCAAATGAACCTAACAGATACATAGATCTAGATAAAGTTATAGAAGAAGCTCACGTAAACAACCTGAACTTACACCCTTTAAAGGAACTAGAAAAAGAAAAACAAACAGAACCAGTAGGGAGAAGAAATAATAATTATTAGAACAGATCAGTAGAACCAGGAGTGGTTCTTTGAAACATTCAACAAAATTGATAAACTCTATCCAGACTCATCCAAAAAAAAAAAAAAAAAGAGAGAGAGAGAGAGATAGGGAGGACTCAAATATATAAAATCACAAATGAGAGAGAAGTAACAACAAACACCACAGTAATACAAACAGTAGTAACAGAATATTATGAAAACTGATATGCAAGCAAATTGGACAACTTAAAGAAATAGATTAAGTCTTAGACACATACAACCTATACAACCTACCGAAACTAATGCAGGAATAAATAGGGCCTCCAAGTCCTTTTGGTTATAAGAATTCATAAAATTTAGCCTCTCCCTCTCTCAAGGCAAATATTTCGGGGATTCATCCTCCCCATTCATCAACTCACAAGTGTGAAAGTCTGGTTTTTGTCATTTTCTGCATCACTGGCACCCTCCCCACTGTGGACAACGATGGTCTGTTTTGCTCCCAGACTGCATCTTGAGCCATTCCTACCTTCTTCAGTGTGGGCTCTTGTCTACCTGCAGTTGTGGAGTTTGTTCTGATAGTCTCCGATTCTTTCCAGGGTTATTTATGCTTATGTGAGTGTTATCTAGTTGCATCTGTGGGACAAAGTGAGCTTAGTTAGCATCTTTCTACTCTGCCATCTTCCTGGCTGACCCCTGGAAAATAGTTCTTGATAGAAGGCTTCTTAATGCTATGAACAATTGTCTTGCTTTTTATTGTGCTTTTATAAAAATATTGTATATAGTATTAAATTTTCAGGAAAGCATTGTATTTAGGTGCTCTTAGCTTTTATAATAAAACTCAAACTCTGATTTTGTTCAATCTTATAAATACTTATTTCTTCACTAGTGGATAAAGAGGGTAAATTTGAGCTTACTTAAAAATATATATCAAGAGTATTTCTAATTAAACCTTAAAAAATCCTGAATATTGGAGAAAAACATAAAAACAAAGTTACTGACGATAAAATAAACTTTGTCTTCAGCTAATAATACATATACACAATATCCTATATATATATAAAACTTAAGTTATTTATTACATATGAGTCATAATATACATACATACACATATATATGCAAATATGTATACACATTATGTTAATTAATATATACATATTATGTAAATTGAATTTGTGGCCTACCTTAGAATTTCAGAAAATTCTTGAAACATATCTAGGCAATTACATATTTTTTTTCTTTTGCGTAATTGAAGCGAAATCCTAGAAATTATTTCGGTCTTTTTCTTTCTGAAGATCTCTTTACTTCCTGAAAGTTCAATACCCTTACAAACACATACAGTTACAGGGAAATTACATTGAGTTAGCTAGTGGACCTACCTCTTTTCTCGACAAGTCACTTATTTAGTCATATATTATGAGAACATTTACTAAATGTCTGCTAAGCACCAAAGAATGCCCCCCCCCCCGGAAATTAAAACTTAGACACAGTCTCTGTCTATAGCTGGCTCCCAGTCCTGGAGTAACTTGGCCAAATAAGCACTATACCCAAATTTTTTATTTCTTTTGGAAAATCCTAAACTACAGTGGCTAATACGATAAATAAAATTTCTCTGAACTATGCTGTGACAGAGTGAGGTGAAAGGATAGTGTTCATTTAGTAAATGTAAACTGCTTTGGATTTCACTTATTAGTGAGTTAATGGCAGCATTCCAGGATTGTGTAGCTTTACTCTAGAGGGGTAACATCTTGAATAAAAGTTGATTGGCATCACCATCTGTTTGTGGTTGTAATAGTTGATTGCCATTCTCCACCTCACAAATGACTTTTACTGAGTAATTAGATAAGTGGGCTAAAATAGGAATCATACCTTTTCATCTCTCATGGATTTAATGGTATTTCTAATCTTTGAATTTTCACTGAAGAGTTCGTATTATCTTTACTTTATTATTGAAGCAACAGAGCATGCTTTAGATAAGGCTACAGAGAAATTTTGCATATTTTCTCTCCTTTTCCTGTGCCTCTGCTTTTCCATTGTGTGATGGTTAGTTTTATGTATCAGCTAGTCTGGTCCATGGATATCCTGTAAATAGGGTAGAGATGGGCAGTTACTGGGACTTTTGCTTAGCTTTTACTACCTTAGTGCCCCTGACTTAATGAGTCTAGGGACTACCAGTGGATCCATGGCACCACTGGAAGTACTGTTAAATGAGCTGGGCCTAAGTCTTTATTTAACCCCTAATGTCTTTAAGTCTGCTTTTGCACTCTTGGGCTTCAGGGTGTTGAATCTCTCAGGGTCAGTGTAAGTTCAGTGTTGTGTTAGTATCTAATAACTCCAAAAGGAATAGTTGTTTATCTATTCCAAGTTTCTGGTCATCTGTAAAATGTAGAACACTTGAAGAAAGATTCATGGGATACAAATATGACTATAAGACAGGATCTTTCCCCAGAGAGACACACAGACTCTCCCTTAATCAGGGAACTAGAGGTCTGGGAACCATCTTAGTTCTAAAACCTGAAAAGACCATGAATTTTCATGCCCTTGAATTGAGTTATGATGCTTATTTTTTCCTCCACTGTATGTCAAGCAGCACTTTAACAGAGTGCCTGTCTATTTCATTTTTACGAACTCTGTGATTAATTAACCATCATCAGAGAAGTCTCATAAACCAGTGCTTAGTGTCTCTGTTTCAATCCCATGGCTTACTATAGTAGCTATGCTTCTCTGTTCTCAGATAGTTAACAAAACTTGGCTTTTACTCCTCCAAGTTCACATTATTTTTCTTGAAATGATGGAATAAAATATCATTGCAACATTCACATATCATCCCTGATCTACGAAAGTGAGCCAACAAAAATGTCTTCAAAAATGATGGTGTTCCCCTCAGCTGGGAGGATGTATCCATTTCTTCTGGGTTGTAAAATCAATTGGAGTATAATTGTTTACAGTAGTGTCTTATGGCCCTTTGTATTTCTGTGATGTCAGTCATAAAGTCTTTTTTATTATTTAGAATTACATTTGAGTCCTCTGTCATTTTTCTTGGTTGGTTCAGCTTAAGATTTGTCAATTTTAACTTAAAAAAAAAAAAACAACGCTAGTTTCATTGACATTTTCAATTACTTTCCTAGTTTCTATTCCATTTATTTCTACTCTTTCCTTTTTTAAAAATCTTCTTTCTGTTAATTTTTTGCTTAGTTCTTTTTCTCTAGTTCCTCAAGATATATTAGGTTGTTTATTTGAGATCTTACATTTTTCTTAATACAGGCATCTTTATAGCTATAACTTTCCTCTTAGAACTGCTTTTGCCCCCTCCTGTTTGTTTTGGTATTTTATGTTTCCATTTTTGTTTGTCTCAAGATATTTTTTATTTCCGTTTTGATTCCTTACATGATCCATTGTTTATTCAGGTGTATGTTGTTTAATTTCTACAAGATTGTGAATTTTTCAGTTTTCCTTCTGGTATTGATTTCTAGTTCATACCATTGTGGTTAGAAAAGATACTTAGTGTCATCTTAAACTTCGTTAGTTCGTTAAGACTTATTCCATGGCCTAAAATAGGATTTATCCTGGAGAATGTTTCTTATATGTTTGAGGAGAATATATTGTGGTGCTGTTGGATAGAATGTTCTGTATATCTGTATCTATCCATACCCCTATCCAAATATCTATATGTACATCTAATCTGTATTTGAATCTTTATCTATATCTATGTATCTGTTAGGTCCATTTGCTCTACAGTGTTTTTGAAATCTCCTCTTTTGTTATCAATTTTCTGCCTGGCTAAGTTATCTGTTGTTGAGAGTGGGGTATTAAGTTCCCCACTGTACTGCTGTTTATTTGTCCTTAGCCTGTTTAGTATTTGCTTTGCATATGTAGGTGTACAGTGTTGGATAACTAAGTATTTGTAATTATTATGTCTTGGTGAATTGACCTCTTTTTCATTATATGAAATGTTTTTGTCTCTGGTGACCATTTTAGACTAAAAATCTATATTGTCTGAGTTAAGTATAGCCATCCCAGGACTCTTTTGGTTACCATTTTCTTGGAATATCATTTTTATCCTTTCATTTTATGTGTCCTTAAAAGTAAAGTGAGACTTTCATAGGCAGCATGTCATGGGATCTTGCATTTTTATTCAGCCAGTCTATGAATTTTGTTTGAAAAATGTAATCCACTTACATTTAAGGCAATTATTGATAAAGGCTTACTACTACCATTTTGGTAATGGTTTTCTAACTGTTTGGGAAATCTGTTACTTTCTCCTCCTCTTTCTGTCTTCCTTTGTGTTGTGAAGTCTAGTGGTGTAGTATGCTCAGATGCCTGTATCTTAATCCTTTGTGTATCTTACTATAGGGTTTTCTTTGAAGTTAACATGAGGTTTACATAAAATTTCTTATAGTATAATATCCTATTTTAGCTGAGAATGAGTTTGGTTCAACATATAGAAACTGCATACATTTCCCCAGTCACATTGTAGGTTATTGAAGTTACAATTTACATCTATATTATATTGTGAATTTAGTAACAAATTACTGTAGTTATAGCTATTTTTTTAAGATTTAATTTTTAGATAGGGAGTGCGAGTAGTGGGAGGGGTTTGGGGGGGGGGAGAAAGAATCCAAAGGAGACTCCTCACAGGGTACAGAGCTTTATTGAGGGCTTGGTCTGACAACCCTGAGATCACACCTGAGCTGAAACCAAGAGTCAGACATACAACCAGCTGAGCCACTGAGGTGCCCCTAGTTACAGCTATTTTTAATGTATTTGTTCTTTAACTCTTAGAGTTGAAAGTGACTTATGCATCATCATTACATTAGTAATGTATGTACTTTTATCACAGAATTTTACATATCCATATGTTTATACATGGTTATTTAGTTTCATTTCAGCTTGAAAAGTTCTTTTTAGTATTTCTTGTAAGTCAGGTTAGTGGTGATGAATTCCCTGAGCTTTTTTGTTTGAGAAGTAGTTTATCTCCTTTTCACTTATGAAGGACAACTTTGCCAGGTCAGTATTCTTGATTGATAGGTTTTTCCCGGTATTTTGAATATATCATTCTACTTTCTTCTGGCCTACAAGGTTTCTGTTGAGAAATCCAGTGATCTTCTAATGTGGACTCACTTGTATGTGACAAGTCTTTTTCTCTTGATGCCTCAAAATTTTGTCTTTGACTTTTGGAAACTTGAAAGCAAGGCAGTGCTTATCTGGATAGTGCTAGTGGCTTGAATCCACACTTGCAGGGCTGAAGGCAGGGCTTTATGATTAGGTGGGTTCTTAAGCTATACTCTGTGCTCAGATGGGGCCATAGGTTATCTCCAAGTTGGACAGGGCTACTGGCTGGGCTCAGCTATTGGGAGAGGTCACTGGCCAAGCAGCCTGATCAGCCGTGGCTGACAGCCATTCCTGGAAGTTGGATAGGGCTGGAGCCTATCTGCTGTTGGGAAGGTTGCTTTTTGGATTTACTGGTCCAGTAAGGCTACAGGTTATGCCTTGTGCTTGGGTCAGGCCACTGGACTTCCTGCTTTGGTCAGTCTGCAGGCTATGTTCAGTAGTCAGACAAGGCCTGAGGCTGTGCTCAGTGGCTAGGTGGCATAGTAGACTGTTCTAACAGACTGCCTAAATTCACTGGAAGCCATTTACTGATTAGGATCCTTAGTGAGTTGGGGAGTTGGGGCCAGAGATTATGCTTCATACCTGGGTAGGGCTTCTGTCTTGGCTCTCTGCCCATGTAGGTTTGTAGGATGGGCTCTGAGATTGACACAAGATTGTTCATTGGTTCCCTGTCCAAGCAGTCTATAGGATTTGCTCCTTAGCTGAAATAGTCCATTGCATAAGAACCCAAATTGGTCAGAATCGTGTTTCTTTTCTTTTTTTTAATTTTTTTTTTTTTTTCAAAATTGTGTTTCTTTACCAGATAGAGCCACCAGCTTGGCTCCACAAATGGGGAGAGCCAATGGATGGACTCTATGCTTGGGCACTGCTGCCAGCAGAAATGTGGTCTGCCAAGATCTGGATGTTGGTTGCTGTGAGCTCCACCTCCTTCTCTCTCTCTAGCTGATCTCCTATAGTCTAGCTTCTCTGATACCCCTGGAACCCCTGTGAAACAAGACCTACATGGGCCTCACAGGAAGTGTCTTATAATGCTGGGGAAACTGAAAGTCCACTTTGGGCTCTCTTTTTCCCCACTATAGAAACCATAAGCACAGGGAGGTACTCTCAGAGCAGTGTTATAGCATCTTTGGAAAGGGGGATGTGTTGAAGGTAAAATTGCTTCTCTTTTCCTTCTAATGCAGTTTTCCTTTTCTCAGTTTTTGTGGTCCAAGGGGTTGCTTCAGTGTCATTTCTTAGTTCTGAGATTTTCATAAAGGTGTCCTCTATATGGATAGTAGTTAGCTGATCTGTGAGGGGGATTGAAGTTGGGAACTACCTACTCTGCCATATTGTGACATCATGCTTATCAGGAATTTAGCTGCTTAGTTTATCTACTAGAATAGTTCTCCAAATTTTTGGTATTGGGTGATTTTATGCCCTGAAAAATTGTTGAGGACCCCAAAGAGCTTTGGTTTATGTGGTAAAATCTATAGATATGTGCTGCATTCAGTATTACAATGAGAAGTTTGCTGAATATGTATTTATTGATTCACTTTAAAGTAACAATAGTAAGCCATACAAGACAATTTGTCATACATAATTTTATTAAAGTATCACTACATTTTCAAAAAAAGTGAGAAAAATATCATTATTTTATAATTTCATAATCCACTTTAATGTCTAGATTAATAAAACAAAGTTGAATTCCTAGAATCAATTGTATGTTTTTTAAGTTGAAGTATGTGAAGAGTACTTGGTATTACAAAGGCATGTAGTTAGAAATAGAAGTCACACTTTAATAGCATTTCAGGTAATTATGGCTATTCTTCTTTAATATTACAAGAAAACTGGAAAAGTGGTAGTTTCTTAAAGGTCAGTTGTAATGCAGAATTTGAAACCTTATCAATAAATTTCATACTCTATTACATCAGCCCATTTGCACTTTGAATGGATCTTTTATGTCTGCATGACTTTGTAACATCATGCATTGATCGTTTGGAAATATTGATTCATGGTGTTATGTAGACCATTCAAATTTTGACACATTTTATTATGCAGTGTCAAAGATCTCATTCATAAATACCATGACAAATCTTATTTGAAAACTCTTTAAATATTGGGGAACTGTTAAGTTCCTGGTAGCAGATACAAGCTTTCTAAAATTATAATTTTCTACTTGAAAACTAGAATTTTATCATTGGCAACAAATGCTCTCAGGTGTTTTTTTTTTTTTTTTTTGAAAAGAGAAACTATCTATTTTCAAGGATATATTAGCCAAATGCCTAAGTCTTTACCACTATAACTTTTGTACCAGCCTTTTAAGTGAAAATTTAAAAGAAAAATATTATTTTGATTTTAGTTGACGCACAATGTTACATTAATTTCAAGTGTACAGCATAATGCTTGAGCAACTTTCTATGTTTTGCTGTGCTCACCAAAAATATAGTCACTGTCTGTCACCAAACAACACTATTATAGTACCACTGACTATATTCCCTATGTTGTGCCTTTTATTTCCATAGATTCTTCATTCCATAACTAGAAGCCTATATCTCCCACCCCTCTTCACCAACCCCCCTTTCCATCTGGTTACCATTAGTTTGTTCTCTGTATTTATCAGTCTGCTTTTGTTTTCTGTTTGTTTATTAATTTGTTTTGCTTTTTAGATTGCACATATTAATGAAATCGTATTTGGCTTTCTTTGTCTGACTTATTTACTTAGCATAATACTTTCTAGAATCCATCTATGTTGCAAATGGCAAGATCCTGTTTTATGGTTGAGTAATACTCTTGTGTGTGTATGTGTGTGTGTGTGTTTATATACACATACAAATATATATATATATAAACACACACATATATATACCCATATAAATACATTTGCATATATACACATTACATACATATATTACATATATTTGTTTGTATATGTATATCACATCTTCCTTATTGATTCATTAAGACTTTATTCTTCATAGAAGGAATATATGGTATTGTAAACCCCCATGAGTCCACATTTTTGTCAACCACCTCAGCAAAGTTCAGAACCACCTAAAGATGCCCAATTTAGTTCTTTAAGTCCAAACTCTTTGTCCAGTACACCTTTATAGATATTTGGAGCTGTATTTAAATATATATATTTTTTCTTTATGGTTTTAATAAGAAAAGTAATTTCTACAATTCCCTAGATTTCTACTGATACATGGAGTAATGCTGCAACATTTGTGGCACATGAGGTTTTTTTGTCTCAGATAGAACTTTGTACTATCTGAGGGTGTGTTGAAATCTGGGTCCACTTATAGATGAGAGAAGAATTGGAATCACTGGGGTGCACCTTGAGATCAGTGTTCCTTGCAAGATAACTTGCCTAGGATCAGTCACTACATTGTTTTTAAATAAGCCCAAACTAGACCATCAGACAAGTTTATCATATAATTATATTCACAGTCATTCAACTTCATCCATAATTTCTCATTTCCATTCTTACAGTCCTACTTTATCCTGTGAATTTCCTAATTTTAAATAATAGTTCCAGCCAGAATGTGAATTAAACTTATAAGGCATTTCAAAAACCCACATTATCAGACCTTGAATCTGATAGTTTGTGAAAACAGGCCTATAATCACAAGATATAGGTTTTATTTTAGATGGTTGAAACTATCCAGTTCTCTATGTTTTGAGCCATTAATTTGATATCTTGCACTGGCCATTTTCTTTTTTGAATCTTTCTCATAAAGGGAGGAGAGAGCCCATGCAGTTTTCTCCATCAATATGTTTTATTGCAGCAGACATTTGACATCTGGTGTTTCAAAGTGTTATTTTAATTGACTTTTTATTCCAGATGACCACAGAATAAAATTTAAGTAACTATTTTGTCATCACGTGCCATGCACAACTAGTGTCCCATTTTCCAATAGTAACCAGATAATAACTGCCTTCTGTCCCATTTTCCAATAGTAATCAGATAATAACTACCTTCAGTAATAAGCCATTCAAATAGTCAAATTGATTCCCTTCCTCAAGTGTCTGTAACCATTTGTAGCTCCAATGCTGTGACATTCAAAACTGAGATTGGCAAAGAGCAAATATTCTCAGTGTTTTAGGAAAATATTATTAATATAAGAATATAATAGCTTATATAATATTTGAGGCTCTAGAGGATGGTACTCTATAAGCTCTTCCTGTAACTGATAAATCCAAGACGAAAACACATGCGCATGTGCGTGTGCGCACACACACACACAACTGCCATAGCTGCAATTCAAAAAAAGGAAAATGGAATAGCTTCTCTTGCTCTGCTCCCCAACTTTCCTCTTGCCCAAGAAGAAAGAGACTAGATACCAGAATACTGAGAATAGTCCTTGTCACCAAAATTGCCAGGAGAAACTCATATAGTTTTTGCTTCTTGGCAGGAAATTTTATTTTATTTATTTATTTTTTAAAAGATTTTATTTATTTATTTGAGAGAGAGACAGTGAATGGGAGGGACAGAGGGAGAAGGAGTCATAATCTCAAGTCAACTCCCTGTTGAGTATGGAGTCCAATGCAGGCCTTGATCCCAGGACCCTGAGATCATGACCTGTGCTGAAACCAAGAGTCAGATGCCTGACTGTGCCATCCAGGCGTCCTGGCAGGATATTTTAAAGCAGCAAAAAGATGTGTTTTGTTCTTCTTTTAAAATATTTCATGAATATATTTAGCTAATGGGATCTAATTTACATCCAGAATGCTAACTAAAGAGTATATGTGAAATAAAGCTTATTATTTTCTGGCTTTTATATTTAAAAGAAGCACAGTAGATGTGAGGATAAACAACGAGTCTGCACCTTTTATAGTCAACCCATTTTCTGTGTCTCTATATTGCTTATAACCTTCAGTGGTTCCCAATGGTCTTTAAGTCAACTTAAAAAATATTAATTGAGCATAAATAATTTTCTAAGTACTGTGATAGTTATAAAGAAACTGGTTATAAAGTAATTTCATGAAGCTTAGAATCAACAAGTTAAGGCAAAAATTAAACAGTTTGGTCACCTGAAATGAGTGGGGAAATAAAGTGTGCTAAGGTAATGCGAGGAGAAGGGGTCTAAAATGGTATAGATACGGAATGAATTATAAGCTGAAAAATGAAGGAAGAAATTGGTCCAGCTAGTCTATGTGTGTATATAGGCAGAGAGCAGAAAGGAAGGTCCCAGAGAAAAGACAGAGAAAGGTTAATATACTTCTATTTTTGGAGAATACAGCACATCATGGTAATAAAATAATGTTGCATACAGTACAAAAAATAGCTCAAGATAAAGTTGGTTTACAGTTGGTTTAAAGTTGGAGGTTGATATCATATATTATAAGATGTGATGAAGATATAACTTTTACCTTAAGGGTAGTAGCATTCTGTTAAAAGCACTAAGAATGGAAGTGGTATAATCATACACTTGATTTTTCTCAAAATAATTGATTACACAATGAAAAATATAATGGAGGAGACAGAGATGAAATAGGAGATTTTCAAAGATGGTGAATCAGGCAAGAGTGGTTATAGCCAAAAGAAAACTGATAGGGATGGGAAGGATAGAGCCTAGAATATATGGAAGAGAGGGACACGATGAAGTTATGTGTCAGAGGAAAACAAATTACAGCATTCTTTATAATTGAGATTTTTGAAACTACCAGAAATCTATGTCAATATGGAATTTAGCTAATTGTAATATACTGATATTAATACATAATTAAAAATTTCCATGGTCATAAGTATATTATAGATAGGTTACAAAAATCCTTATATTTGTCAATGAACAAAAAACAGCTTATGCTATTATATGTATAAAGTGAAATTATCCCAAGTTTTTGGTAAGGTGTGTGTGTGTGTGTGTGTGTGTGTGTGTGTAAAGAGAAAGGAGAGATTTTCCTACAGGGAGGGATTCAAGAATAGATTGAAAATAGGATCAATAGAGGGGTACCAGTGGCTCAGTTGTTTAAGCATCTGATTCTTGGTTCTGAGTGTAAGGCTCCATGCTCATTGGGGAGTCTACTTGAAATTCTCCTCCCTCCCTCAGCCCCTTATTCTACTGGCAAGAATTATTCACCTAATAAATTAATTTCCTCAAGTTCAAAATATCAGAGAGAGACAATATTATGTTTCCTTCTAGTATTTAGTTTTCCAAGCAAATTCTTCTGTGATAGATATCATTTCTGTGGGTCTCAGTGTGCAGTTCTGCTCAGAGAAACATTCTCGGTCAATGCTAAATAACTGTCCGGAGAGAGTAGTTAGACCCCTATAGAAAGCTTCACAGTCATCAGTCTGGAGACATGAAGCAACCTGGCTTTTGGTCTCTCTCTCTCTCTTTTTTCTCCTTTACAAAGCACTCACAAACATATAAGCAAACTCTAGTAATCAAGATTTTATTTCACACTAATTTATTTAGGTCACTTTGATTCAGGCATTTATTTAGAAGTAACCAGTATGGAAGCCCATCTAAATGGCATGATGCCATCCCATGGATGCAATCCATTGTATAGGATTCCTTCCTGTCTGGTATGACCAAGAGTGTCAGTGCCATACTTACCTTGAGATTTCCAACTCTCCAATTAGAATGTGTATCTTTTTAAAACAGTATGTTATGTACACAATTAAATGGTTGCTTTTGTACTCTCAGATTTTAAGAGTCTAGACTGAGGGCTGGCTCTTAGCTTCAAAGAATTGTTTAATCTCTGTATCTTTTCTTCCACAAAAAAATCTTAGATTTTTTGCTATAACCGGTTACACATGACTTCATATCATAAGTCCTGCCAAGTATTTATGAATTTATGATGCATCCGATATGGTTACACCCACTTAACATGACATATTACACCTGTTTCTCACATGAGAAAAATCAGGATTACAAATTGCTTATAAGACTTTCATTTCAAATCCAACTTTTAAAATCATTTATGCTACTATATTAGTTTATAATTATATGTTACTATATTTAGTTATATCCAGATAACTGGATGACATAGAGAGCTTTAATTAAAAATGCCTTCTTAGGGGATCCCTGGTTGGCTCAGCGGTTTCGCGCCTGCCTTTGGCCCAGGATGCGATCCTGGAGTCCCGGGATCAAGTCCCGCGTCGGGCTCCCTGCATGGAGCCTGCTTCTCCCTCTGCCTATGTCTCTGCCTCTCTCTCTCTCTCTCACTATGTCTATCATAAATAAATAAAAATTTAAAAAAAATGCCTTCTTAGTCAATCAGAGAATTTTCCTCTAATTTCTCTAAGTAATTTACTTAGTTCTATAAACAGAATCGGTCGAGGACTATTGATGTGTAGGATACATATCACTAACCGGTAACCAAGTATACTTAAGATTGAAACAAAATTGGAATAAATCAGAAGAGGAACTTTTGAATCTTCCCATGCTTCACACTTGGCTATTTTCTCTTTAAAGCACAAAAGTTGGAACTGGAGGGTATTATGTTGAGTGAAATAAGTCAATCGGAGAAGGACAAACATTATACGGTCTCATTCATTTGGGGAATATAAAAAATAGTGAAAGGGAATAAAGGGGAAAGGAGAAAAAATGAGTGGGGAATATCAGGGAGGGAGACAGAACATGAGAGACTCCTAACTCTGGGAAACGAACTAGGGGTTGTGGAATGGGAGGTGGGCGGGGGGTGGGGGTGACTGGGTGACGGGCACTGAGGGGGGCACTTGACGGGATGAGCACTGGGTGTTATTCTATATGTTGGCAAATTGAACACCAATAAAAAATAAATTTATAAAAAAATAAAGCACAAAAGTTGTGAACACAAGAGATTTTCCTGTCTTTTCTATAATTTTTTTTACCATCTAAACTAATTGTTTTAGATTATCATGCAATTGCCCATATCCCAGCAATTGTAAAATGTACAATTTAAATAATGTGATATATTCAACATATAATGCTGAACTTGGTGCTGTAAGTCAAGGAGTAATAAGAGAAAAGTATCCTGGAGAGAAAAAATTTCTGGTCTCCTTTGTTACTTGTACAGCCATAGAAATGCCAGACACTAGAACTTGTATTCTAAGGAAATTATAATATCCAGGCATAAGAAATTCTGTTGTGTCAGAGTTGCCTGACTTCCATAGTATAGTGAAATAGAATAAAATTTTAGAGGATTTTGTGTTAGTTCTGGTACTTTGGATACAGTTGAAAGATTCTGATTCTGACCACTTATGCTAAAGGTTATAGTGAAATGTGTGGAATAGTCTAAGAAATTAAGTAAGAAATAGTAAGAAATAGTAAGAAATTTTGGTGCTGTTATGAAGGAGAATTGATGGGTACCAATTAGTCAAAAATTCATCAAACATTCTAAGGTCAGATGATTTATTTTATAGTTTGCCTTAATCTGAGATTCTAAGATGTCAACAGGGATGCACACACACATTTTAGTAAGTACTTTTTACTATCAAAAAATTTTAAAACTAATGGGTTTGAAGAAAATTAGGCTAAGATTTAGGTTGTATTTTATAAATAATAATATACTTATATAGTATTTAAGCAGAAGAAATTTAAACTTTTTTTTTTTTTTAGTCTGCAGAGATCACAGGCAATTTAATATAGCACTGGATATTTAGAATACTAGTTGTTTAAATAGCAGTATGTCAGTACTTTCCTCAAATAGAGCAAATGCCCTTATCAAGATTGGTTTTATATCTGAAAAATCATTTATCATGGTAAGTGCATTTTTTTTTGTTTTTTGTTTTTTTTTTTTGGTAAGTGCATTTTTAACACAGCATATACAATGATAAATGTCACTTTTGACCTTCTTGACTGATTTGGAGAGGTTTGACTAGAATATTTTTTTCACTATCTAATATTTTGAATGCTTACCCATTATTGGATTTGCTACCATTTCTGTAAGACATTTGCCTTTTAAAGAGGTCCAGCTTTGTGTAATTGGTATCCTAGCTTACTATACAGCCACAATAATATTGAAATCTCTACATAAATAATGGGTGGTCCCCAAACTCTTTACCATTCTCCAAAATCTAAACTACATCTGATAGAAGTAACCTCTCTGAAAGCAAAATAAACTGTAAATGATTTGTTCATATTATTATTTAATCGAAGAACCATGTTTCAGAAATAAATATAATATTATGAAGAAATAAGTTACCACTGAGAAATGCTATATTAGCTATTTATTCCTGAAAAATGAATCCCAGTCTGATCCCTGAAGTTCTTACCCAGAGTTTATGCTTTATACCCACAACTGGTATTTATTGTGCTCTACCTATTTGATAGATGAGGGGATTGTACCACAGAGGTACAAAGTCAACTTCCAATGTCAGACATCTCTAAACTTAAAACTACTATTCTCAGTCTAGGAATTTCACTAAAATACAATATTACATAGAAAGGAGCTAGTCCCTAAATGTCTGACCTGCCAGTTTATGTAAATAAGAAGCACAGGCTTTGGACTAGCCAACCCATTGCTTTCTTCTCAACACCTGGAGCAGTGCCCCAACAAGTGGCTCCAATGTAGGCCATCAATTGGTGTGTATGGTGGTGAGACATGAGTCTGTAAGTCAAATTTGCCCACTGACTAGTCAGACAACCAGCACATTTCTTTTTTTTTTTTAAGATTTTATTTATTCATTAATTCATGAGAGGCACAGAGAAAGAGAGAGGCACAGACACAGGGAGAAACAGGCTCCATGCAGAGAGCCCGACATGGGACTCGATCCTGGGTCACCAGGATCACACCGTAGGCTGAAAGCAGCGCTAAACTGCTGAGCCACCCGGGCTGCCAAACCAGCACATTTCTTGAAGAATATATTCCTACTGTCTTTTATAATTATGTTGTAAGTGTTATGGTATGTGGAAAACACATGACTCTTTATGGAATACAACTAGACAAGACAATTATGTTAGTTTATATCTTCTATCTTATCAACAAACAGATACATTCTTAATTTGTTTTTTTCCCTTTGAGTCCTAAATCATTTGACAATTTCTGCAAAGGGGTATCCTGAAGTGCAACACTGTTGTCTCAACTCCCTTATTGTCCTAGTGAGAGCTATGATCCTAAATGTGATAAAGGCATAATTGGGAAACTAAGAGATCATTCTCATTGCTGCCACACAAGGCTTAGCCATGATTGAGGGTTCTGTCACTTCAAGGCAGTTTTTGATGAAGCTTCTCCAGCAGTTTCCTGGCCATTCCCATCAAGAAGAGGAAGGGAAAGTGTCTGCTGGCAAAAATCTAATACTCTCATTTCCTTGCTCTGTCTCTCTTAGAACCTATGTACATTTTGCTCAAAACTGGTGGAGCCTTCACATTCAATGCCAAATTTTTGTTACAGATTAGTTTTTCCATACAATCATTTGAGACAATCAGAAATTCTAGAGTTTTGTATGTTTAAAGTATGAGTTCAAATTTTCACATTCTATTAAAATTTAGCCCCCAGATGACAAACTTATTTTTTTAGAAGAAGATTCTATTTATTTATTCATGAGAGACACACAGAGAGTGGCAGAGATATACGCAGAGGGAGAAGCAGACTGCCTGAAGGGAGCCTGATGCAGGACTCAATCCCAGGACCCCAGGTTCACACCCTGAGCCCAAGGCAGACACTCAAGCACTGAGCCACCCTAGTGCCTGACAAGCTTCTCAAAGACTTATTTTCAGTACTCCCTATCTTTGCTTAGATTGAGTTGCCAAAATGCCCTCTGAACTATGTTGCATTATGTGCTACAAACATCAGGCACTGAACTGTTTTATGGACTTTTGTCTTTAAGAAGCCTGTAGCTTCTGATATTAAGAAATTCAGATGTTTTTAATTAGTTTTCAGATATGTAAAGCAAAACACCCTCCTTAATGAAATGTATTTTACTATATTCAATAATTTGTCAGTGTTCATTCCATAATGCTGTACTGTATATCATAATGTAATGAGAATAGCTCAATTGTTTGGATGAATCTTAATATTGTGATGAATTTAAAAAAATAGTTTATTAGCCTTTGCTGAGATTTTGAATAAAAATCTTATTCCTATGTTTCTCCTAATGAAGTATGCTGCTCTTAGCTGTAGGTGTACTGGAATGGAGTGTGTGAAATATTTGACATGATCAAAAGATGATGACAGTATTTTGACAAAATATGAAGTGGAGATTAACATACACTACACTGTACACAGAATAATTAAGCTGAATAAAATGTCACAAGTAAAATTTATAAAAGGTTATTTTCTGTCAAATGCAGTTGAGGATGAAGAAAGGTTGGTATTATCACTGTTCTCTGAGGCTTTTCCTTTTTTTTTTTTTTTTTACACCTGCCACCTCTCCCACGGTTGAGTATTTAATTCACTCTGAATAATTGCTAACTTAGTAAGCGTACTTCTTATCTCCTCCTTTATGTGCATTAAGTCTCTGTATTACAAAATCTTCCTGAAAAGTATGCAAATTTTGTGGATTTTTTTTAGATTAGCAAAAATGCATTCTTGTTTTTGTATTACTTTATTCAAATTTGATATAGGCTTTCCTTAGTTTTCTAGGAAGTAGGAGTAAAAATCATCTGTTGCAGGTTTACAGTTTGCAAAATATTTTATTCTTAAACTATGAATCTTAACATCGCTGTCTTGCCAGATTACTAGCACTGAAACTGACCCTACTCTTTACTTCACCTACATGGACATGTGCTTCTATCACTGCTTTGCCTAAAAATGTTACTTTGTGTTTGGGAGGTTTTGAAAACTCAGTGACAGAACAAACAATGTTCAGTACAGTTTGCCCACTGGAAGAATACAGTGGTGGACTTTTAACCACTTTTAAGAACAACATTTTTAAATGGATAGTTGCAGGATTGTGGAGTGATTTTATATATGGATTTTTGGCTCATAAAATTAGCAGCATATTTTGCATGTATGAGTTAATAAGTCCTTGAATCAGTGAAGGAATTTATTAACAACTGTATGAACAAATTTGATAACTTTGATGAAATAAACCAATTTCTTGAATGATATTAACTATCAATACCCACATGAGAATACATAATCTGAATAGTCTATATCTGTTAAGTTGAATCAACAGTTAATAATCTTCCAAAAAAGGAGGCATCAGGCGTAGATAGTATTACTGGTAAATTTTACTAAACTTTTAAAGAAGATATAATACCCATTCTCAGAAAATTATGTGATAAAATAAAAGCAGATATCTTAACTTTTTCCGTAAGGCAAACATTACCAGAGTACTAAAACCAGTTCTCACAAAGTACCAAGTCAAACTCAAAAAAGTATAAAATATTATACACTGTGGCCAAGGATGAACTCATATGTAGCTTAATATAGGTACAAATGTTTACACAGAAGTGTTTATGGACATGTGCATATACACAGTTTAGGTTATAGACATACATATCCTTTGTCAACTGAGACCAGTATACAATGACACTCCATTAGCAGTGAGCACATTTAATGCTCAGGTTTTAGTTTCTAATACCTTTCTCCAATATAAAGGCTAGGGCTCCTTGAGAAATGGCAAATCCCATGGTTTGGGGGTAGGAAATACACGAAATGAGTCTGGAGCGTCTTACATTGCCAGAAAGTAAGGAAGTGCTCAAAACAAACAAGCAAACAATAACAAGGAACAAGAACAACAAAAACACATAGATGAGGGTATGATAAAGGGACACAGGAGCTGACTGAACAGATTCCTGATGGCCCAAGCTGGAACATTTTGAAGAGCAAAAAAATAAATTACCACTGGATTATAACTTAAAGTATAAAATAAATGTTCCTGAGTCCATACTGATACAGAGTATTAATTAAATAAATGACTGGAAAAAAGAGATAAATCCTCATGCAGAAAAATTCCAAAACGTTTATGTAGACCTGCTACCTTCAAGGAAGGAGCATATTAACTCCCCCACTCCTTTAGTATGGGCGGCACCTAGCATTGAAAGGAGAAAAAAGAACAACCTTGCCTTTCTGCATTACCCAGGGAGGGGTATGTATGGTCTTATTCTGCATTCCCATAGGGACCGAAAGGAAAACTTTCACAATATCTGGAGCCTTTGGTCTCCTACAAATGAAGGAGGAGGATGTCTCAGATTCCTTGCAGAAGGAACCCGCTTAGGTGACAAAATCCTTGACTTCCAAATGGAATGATACATCTACACAAGGAATAGTGATGCTATCTATATCATAAATCTGAAGAGAACCTGGGAGAAGCTTTTGCTGGCAGCTGGTATCCTTGTTGTTATTGCAAACCCTGCTGATGTCAATGTCACATCCTCCAGGAAAACTGGCTGGCAAGCTGTACTGAAGTTTGCTGCTGCCCCTGGAGCCACTCCTACTGCTGGCTGCTTCACTCCTGGAACCTTCACTAAGCAGATCCAGGCAGTCTTCCAGAAGCCAAGGCTTCTGGTGGCTACTGATCCCAGGGCTGCCACCAGCCTGTCATAGAGGTGTCTTATGTTAACCTGCATACCATTGTTCTGTGTAACACAGACTCTCCTCTGCACTGTGTGGACATTGCCATCCCTTGCAATACCTCAGTGGATCTGATGTGGTAGATGCTGGCCTGGGAAGTTCTGCACATGCGTGACCCCATTTCCTGTGGACACCCCAGGGAGGTCATGCCTGATTTCCACTTCTACAGAGATCCTAAAGAAGTTGAAAAGGGAGAGCAGGCTGCTGGTGGAAAAGCTGTATAACCAAGGAGGAATTTCAGGGTCGTTGGATGGCTTCAGCTCATGAGTTACACTGCTACACAACCTGTAGTTGCAGACTGGTCTGAAGGTGTGTAGGTGCTCCTTGGGGCTATTGAGCAGTTCCCTACTGAAGACTGGAGACCCAGCCTGCCACTGAAGACTGCCACTGCTCAAGCTCAGACAACTGAATGGGTTGACCACTGAGTGGTCTTAAGCTGCTCTTCCACAAAGGCAAACAAAATGCAACTAAGGTCCTCAGGTTGATGAAAAACAAACATTTCTGCCAAAAGAGAGAGAGAGAGAAGAAAAAAAGAACAACCTTATACTGGCAAAACCAGAAAAATACTATTATCTCAACCACGTGATCAAGGTCAATATGAACAGTGCTAAATTATGTAGAGAGTACATACTTTGTATATTATGTGATAAAAATGGCATTGTACCTCTTCCATCTTTCTCCAACAATCATATAACTGTAAGTCTAATTGTGAGAAAATAATCAGCAAATTCCAATAGAGAGGTATTCTACAAAAATACCTTACCAGAATTCTTTAAAACTTCCAAAGCCACCGGAAATAGGAAAAACTCTCTGTGAGGAGAAAGCTAAGGAGATGTAACAACTAAATGAACTACAGTATCCTGGATGGGATCCTGGAACTAAAAAATGACATCAGGAAAAAACTGAGGAAAACTGAAAACTTTGAAGAGAAGGATGTAAGGGATAAAATCTCTCCAGTTAAAAAGAGAATTGTTTTTACAACAACTTCTGTATGTATCAACAAGAATCTCATAGTATGGGTTCAGCTAAGGGAGGAAAATTACCTACTCAGCATCATAGTGATATATTCATTCATTTAAAAATAAATATATGCCATTTTATTTTCTTCAATTTTGAAGAAAAAATTTGGTTAGTAGCATGTATTGTAATCAATAGTAATCCATTAGATGGGAAGATTGTAAGCTTTTATATTTCTTTTCCTACCACCAATTGCAAGAACATCCCCAGATTAAAAACAAAACATAAGAAAGAGCAAAATTCATTAGGAAATACATTTTTAAAGATTGATAAATAGAATCATTTAAAGAGGACACTCATTTCTAACTTAATGTCCAATTAATGACTCTAAAAAAGAAATAAGTGATGATTCCTTGGAATATTGGGGGTCAAAAAGCTTAATTCCACATTCTTTATCTTCAAAATGTTCTTGCTAATCAGCATAAACGTCACCATTTTGTTAATTATGCTTCTATTTTTGTTACAACTTACATGTTTGTTTATATCATACAAAATGCATGACCTTAATGTTCATAAATAAACATATAAATGAACTCCAGTTCATTGTGAGATACTATGCCCTAGGCAATTTATAAAAATACTAAAATTTATGTACAATTTAGTTTTCATATATTTTTTATATCACAATGCAAAATAAAGCTGAGTAAGATTTAGTATTTACAATGAAGATGTGAATAGAAAAAGTTGGTTTCCTAGACTAATACAGTGAGTTATTTTATAGTTATGTATTTACACATTATAATAATTTATTGATTTGTGATGCTGCATTTCTTTTTTGTCTTTGAATTTTTTTTTCTTTGATAATGTCAATTGTTTATATATGAACTAGTAGATTCCTTTGATTATTTAACAACTCTGGTAATATACAGTCATCAATTATATTAATGTATTTGTCAGGATGAGTTTATAGAAGTTGAGTATTACTGTATATAAGATGTTCCCTAAGTTTAAGTGGACAAATAAAAAATAAATGCTTGCTACATTTATTTTTAATAATGCACAGTTATTGTCTCGTATGGTTACAAAAATGCTTTTTATTTCTCATACTGAGAACCGTTAGGATCTACTGTTTTAGTGCTTTCAAATATACCGTAGAGTACGTTAACTATAGTCACGTGTGTTACATAAGGTAACTAAACTTAGTTTGATTATCACCTAAACACAGTTAACTAAATTTACTGTGGTAATCATTTTATAGCATATGTATGTTAGATTATTAGGCATTATATCTTAAACTAATACAGTAGTGTACATCAACTATATTTCTATAAAACTGAAAGAAAAGTGGCCATTTTGAATAATTCAAGTATGATAATTCAAATAAAGGATTTATGGACACGTGCTTTATTTACTTTGGGGTAAATACCTAGGAGTGGAATTGCTATATTGCATTACTTTAACTTTTAAACATAAGAAACTGCCAAAATGTTTTCTAAAGTGGCTGTATGATCTTTATTTTGGAAATTCCAGTTGCACCACATTCCTTCTAATACTTGATTTTTTCACTTTAAAGTTTTTTTTTAATAATTCTGTTTTATGTTTCATGTAGCTTTTCTTATTTTCTAGTTGTTTATGTGAGCAGGGGAGAGGGGACAGTAAACCTAGTTTTTATTACTCAGTTATAAACAAAGCAGAATTCTTGGTTTGACTTGTTAAGTAATATACTAATGTTATTTAATATAACAATTAAAAATAGCAATCTGAGAATGATATATGTCATCAAAGGAGTTACCAAGATTGCTGAAATTAAATGTGTATATGTGCATGTGTGTAGGGTGTTTTTAAGATTTATTTATTTATTTTAGAGAGAGAGAGAGAGAGAGAAAGAGAGAGAGCATGAGTGGGAGGGGCAGAGGGAAAAGGAATCTCTTGCAGACTCTGTGCTGAACATAGAGCTGGAGACAGGACTCAACCTCATGACCCTGAGATCATGACCTGAGCCAAAACCAAAAGTCAATGCTTACCCGACTGTGCTACCCAGGCATCTTACATGTAGATTTTAAACAATAGGATCATTATTACCAAAATCAGAACTAATTATTTAAAAAAAAATGAAAATAGAAACACTAAATATGGAGGCAAATAAACTAGGAAATCTGTTATCAGAATAAATGGAGCAGCAGCAGGAAGAAAAGGATCACATGAATAGCATTAACAAATGAAAAAGGAAATTATAGGAGTTTAAGTGAGGTGGTTAGAAAGATTACATCATTGAAGACCCAAATAATCTTTACACAAAAGATCCATATTTATTTGCATATTTTTTCCCTAAAACAGCAGCATTTCTCTCTGTTGAACCTTTGGATAATTCTCTGTAGGCTGACAACTATACATTAAAGGTAATTCCTATGAAGTTTTTGGTTAAAGACCTCTCCTGCAAGAATAGTGAACATAAATCTTTATTAACTATAAAAGGTAAAACTGCTGTTTCCTCTTACCTAACATACTGTAAGAGCTATTACTAATAATATATCTTAAGCACATCTCTTATTTATCACACCTTTGAATTTTTTTCACATTAGTTTAACTAATTTGCCTGAAGTCACAGATCTAGTAAGCATCCTTTCCAAAATGTAGCCTCCACGTTGGCTGAATCTACCACTGGCATTTCAACCTCTATTCTAGTTGGGAGCAATTAAAATAATAAATATCACATCAGCATAATCTGTTTTTATCATTCAAATATGCAAACCAGGCTAATCTGTAGTTTAAGTGAAACAAGTGGAAAAATATACTCACAGAAACTGTCCAGATTAAATTCCCCCAAATCTAATGTGTATGAAAATATAGTCACAGATATCTTTGAAAATTACTCTAGGAGTAAAAAATATCCCTGAAACCTAATTTTGTAGGAACAGTAATTAGATTAGTTTGAAAATTTCTTTGGTATCCTGCCTCACCCCAATTTTATACACATACATATACACCCTCACCATTTATCTATTATTAAAATAAATTTAGAATAATAAGAATTCTTATTCCTTTATTTTATAAGTATATAAATATATTCTAATATTAAGATAATATAATTAAAGAGTTTTTCAAATCAGAAACTTAAAATTCCTTAATTCAACCAAAAAAATGAATTTGAATATTATAGCATTTCTATAAGAGTATTGAACCCAACCAAATTAAATCATATGAAATAACTGTCCTAAGTTTAAGGCTTCCATGTTTTGATTTCAATATTTCCTTAACTAAATTAAAAATTTTCCTAATGACTTGTAGGAAAGTATCTTGAGCCAACCAAGATAAGGTTTTTTAAATTAAATCATAAGCAGAATCCAAGCCATAATATACAGCCTCTTTTTATGGAATGAAATTTCAATTACCTCAAATCCCCATTTAATATAACTTCATGTCTGATTCTGTCTTAAATGCATAAAAAATGGAATATTTGCATATCTTTGAAGTGTAGCCTGATATAAAATGATATTGATTTTTTCCTATATTCATTCTTGTTTTTCCATGTAGTTACTTTATGATTGGAAAGCTTTATCTTCCTATTAATTTATTTCCCTTGATAACAAAAAATAATCTGTGTCTCCTATAATTTTATTTAAGAGTTCCTCATTTTCCTGAGCCTCACTGGCCTGGGTAAATGAAAGATATCTCTACATCTGAGGTCAAACCCTTAAATTATAACTGTATTCAACTCAACAGCATCAGTCCAGTATTAAATAATCATTTAAACTCAAAATTCCTAGGAGAACTAAGTTATTAGATCTTATTTTTAAAAATATAATGTTCTCACATATTTTTTAAATTGCCTTGCCAATTATATTGCACATTCTTAAGTGATGAGGACCTAGACCAAATCTTGTACTTGTCTAAATCAAAGCTGGTAGGGAACAGACTCTTCAAAGCATTTTGTTTTCTGATTGATAGAACATCAGAAGATTTCCAATAAATTTATATGCTAGAAAACCGTTGCTCAGGGGCATCTGGGTAGCTCAGTGGTTAAATGTCAGCCTTCAGCTCAGCTCATGATCCTAGGGTCCTGGGATGGAGTCCCACACCAGGCTCCCTCGTAGGGAGCCTGCTTTTCCCTCTGCCTATGTCTCCTTCTTTCTCTCGCCCATGAATAAATAAACAAAATCTTAAAAGAAAAAGAAAACTCTTGCTCAGGTCTTAAGAAATGTTTCTTAAGATACATCACATTTTGACATAATAAGATCCAGACCAAATCATGGCAAATTTCATCAGTGCTGTTTATAATCTAATGGGAATTCAAGTTGGTGAATTGTGCTTTCTGAATGTCTTACATTATTTATACGTAGAAACAGTTCTATTTTTTAACTTCCCTGTAGTAACTGAGCACAAAACAAAAGGTGTTTTCTATAAATTTAATCGAGCACAAAGTCAGTTGCAGGAGCAAGTAAATGCACTTGAGACCTCAAAGACTCTACTGATTTTTACTGTGATACATGACAAATACATTGTGAAATCACTTCCAAAAAATGAAATGATGTGAATCTGTGATGTCTATCTATCTGTCTATCTATCTATCTATCTATCTATCTATCTATCATCTATCTATCATCTATCATCTATCTACCTACATATATCCATCCATCCGTTTGTTTATCTATGTGTGTATCTATCATGGTTATCAAGAAATTAATATACATATGTATATTTATCCCTGTAGAAAATCTAAGGTTGGAGAATTTGTTAGCTTTGAATTTTTCTTAAAACCATTTAAAGTGAAATTCCTAAATCTATTCAGCATACATACTTTTTAGAATAAATTCATTTTTCAGAGCCATCTTCTATATTAATTACATATTATATAGCCCTTCCTTGCAAGATAGTGCACAGAATTGTGGTTAAAATAAAAGAAAATGACCTAATAAGGAATTAAAATGTGCTACAAAAGGCAGTGTTCCCTCTTTTTCCTAGAGGTTTTATTTATCTTTTTAAACTGTGTTTTTATTCTTCCAAACACATACACTGAGACTTTTATATTTGACCTTAGACTTAGAAGTTTATCTGTTGACATTCGTTGGAAATGACTTTACAATAAAAACAATAATGTATACCCAAGGGCATCTGGGAAAGGAATTAGATTTTAGAAAAAAGAATGGATTCTCTATTAATTTCTCATAGAGAATAATGTGACATCTACTGTCAGGAGTGTTGTACTCCAATGGCCATGAGATAGGGAGTCAGATTTGATGGACTTCTACCTTCAGTGATTTCATTCCTCCTATAGAGACAGGACCCCAAAGGGCAGCATTGGATATTTGTTCATTTACTGTGAGAGTTTTTGTATAGTACCTCACGGGGTTTTATTTCATCTCTTTGCCTCTGTGGTACTTATTTAAGACGCTGTGAAGGCTGTGATGGGCTGTGTATTACAGTACTACCAGTTCACTGATGACATTTTGATTTATGTGACTTTTCTGTTGAGCTGGAAAGGAAAGAATCATTTTTTGTTTTCTTTTTCCCTTACAGGGAACTATTTTAGATAAAGGAAAGTGTAATTTTTTAAGCATTTTTTTTTTTTTACAAAATGTGGCTAAATATATACTAGGTTTTAACCCTTCTGAAACATGAGTTATTATTAATGGGCAGCAGCTACACTGCTGATTACTGGTAGTTTGGCCAGACTTCTATACGAATTGTCTCTCCTTCAATATTTCAAAATTACATTCTTACTATTATATTTCATTGTGCCTGATGGGCCTTTAAAATCACAGAAGTTTCATTGCTAATGCTAGATTTCAAAAATCTCCAACTGTTATCCTAATTACAAAATTCCAGGTAATGTTCCGTGTATTAGGTCTTATGCCATATTAGCAATGCACAACAAGGAAACACTCTCTATTTTCTCTCATTATGTATAAAAAAAAAAAAACCTTTATTTTAGGCATGAAGAATATACTAAGAAGTTTTCCTAAGAATGATCCTTAGATATTTTCAAAATATAAAAACGGAATTGAGGGACACCTGTGTAGTTCAGTTGGTTAAACATCCAACTCTTGGTTTTCCCTCAGTTCATGATCTCAGGATTATCAGGCCTCCATTAAGTGGGGAATCTGCTTGAGATTCTCTCCCTTTCCTTTTGCCCCTCACCCTGCTGACATCACACACTCTTTCCCTAAAATAGAATTAAATAGATCTTTAAAAATGCATTCTAAATTATTAAAGTGTGCTTATTATAATCAGGATAGTTTCACTAATGTATGATTTTTATTACCTACTATCTGAAATAAGTTAACCAGATGTAATAACTATTTATGGATTACCTACCATATATTAGATTCTTTCAGCATTTGATTTTCATTTACACTTGACAGCAATACTTAGTGTGAGGTGTTTTTTTTTTTTAATAGGTGAAAGAAAGAGGTACAGGAGAGTTAAGTCAAGCACAGAACATAAGAATCATTTTTGTTTGTATGGGTGGTGGAGCTGGTTTTTAATATCAAGTATTCAAACTTGAAGTCCGGCATTCTTTCCAGTAAACCATAGCTGTGTTTACTAGTAGTAAACTCATTGAGTTAACTAGAACTTCTCATTATCAGTACTTGAGGAAATTAGTTTCCAATTTGGGGGCACACAAATTAGTTTCCAATTTGTCCAATATAGGACACATATATCTGATTGTAGTTGAAGGCATGGTATTTTCACATATATCTATATTTTGTGTTTAATATTTATTTCTCCTCTGTAATGTATTCTGTGACACTTAGAAGAATTGTGGCACACACTTACATTGGCATCTTATGGTGTCAAAATGTAATCGAGAGTAGGGACTGAGCTGACATGTTGACAGTTGAAGCTGCAAGAGATCATTTCTTTGATAAATTCATTCTTCTTTGACTTGTGATTCAAACACTGTGTTTATCTTCAGAGCACTGTATTTAAATTCTAATAGCTAATGATTTCTCTCTCAATATCATTCATTATTCAGTTATAAATTTTTTTTATTTGGCATGAATTTAACTGCCATTTATAAATTAATATTTATAAGTGGGAAGATGTGTACATGATTCTGGATACCTTTGCATTGTTTTTTTAATAATAGCTTTATTGAGAACTAGTTCACAGATCATAAAATTTACTCTCTTAAATTATACAGTTCAGTTGTTTTTAGTGTCTTGCGGATTGTATGACTGTCACCACTACTTTTAAAACATTTCACTGTTCCCAAAGGAAATCTCATACCCATTAAGCAGTCACACTCTATTCCCAAAGCCTCTAGTCCCTAGCAACCAATAATCTACTTTTGTCTTGCATTTATTTTCCTAATCTGGACATTTTGCATAAATAGAATTATATAATGTGTGATTTTAAAATTAATTAATTAATTAATTAAGAGAGTAAGGAAAGGGGCAGAGGGACAGGTCAAGAGAAAATCTTATGCAGGTCCTCCTTGCCCATTGCTGAGCCCTATGCAGGGCTGGAACTCACAATCCTGAGATCATGGCCTGAGCTAAAATTAAGAGTTAAGGTGTGCTTAGCTGACTGAGCCACTCAGGTGCCTGTGTGTGATCTATTTTTAGCTGCCTTCTTTACTTAGAATATTCTTTCTCTCTTTCTTTTCTTTCTTTCTCTTCTTTCTTTCTCTTTTCTTTCTTTTTCTTTCTTTTCTTTCCTTTTTTCTTTTCTTTTCTTTTTTTCTTTTCTTTCTTTCTTTTTAACATTTTATTTATTTATTTGACAGAGAGAGATAGAGCACAAGCAAGGGGTGGGGCAGAGGAAAAGGGAGAAGCAGACTCCCTGCTGAACAGGTAGCCAGATGCAGGACTCTATCCCAGGACCCTGGGATCATGACCTGAGCTACAGGCGGATGCTTAACCATCTGAGCCACCCCAGTGCCCCTAAAATAATATTTTCAAAGTTCATCCAGGTTGTACCATGAATCAGTACTTTACTCTTTTTATTTTTCATAGCTAAATAATACTATATTCTATAGAAATATCACATATTTTTTTTCCATTCCACAAGGGATATTTGGGTTGTTTCCACTTTTTACTGTTATGGGTAATGCCACTATTAATATTTACATATAATGTTTGTGTAGACATATGTGTACAATTAAGTTGAGATGTACTCAAGAATTAAATAGCTGAATCTTATGTTTAAGCTTTTTAGGAACTGTCAAATTGCTTTTCAAAGTGGTTGAAACATTTGAAACAATCCCGCCACCAGAGCATGAAATTTACAATTTCTCTGTGTTCTTACCAACATTTGTTACTGTTTTAGTCATTCTAGTAACTGTGAATATCTCATTGTGGTTTTGATTTGTGTTTCTCTAATAATGATGTTGAGCATCTTTGCATTTGTTAAGTGGCCATTTGTACATCCTTGGAGAAATGTCCATTCAAATTCTTTAACATTTTCTTTCTATTGTTGAATTGTAAGTATTTATGTGTTCTGAATATATAAGTCCCATGTCAGACATGATTTGCAAACATTTTCTATTCTTCAGGTGGTTTTTCATTTTATTTCCTTGATGGTATCCTTTGATGCATGAAACTCTTTAACTTTAAGAAATCCAATGATTTATGTCTTTTTTTGCTTGTGTTTTTCTTATTGTATCTAAGAAACTATTGCTAACTCAAGTCTATGAAACTTTGTTCCTGTGCTTTCTCCTGTTTCATATGTTTACCTCTTATATTTAATTCTGTGATTCACTTTAATTTTTACATATGACATGAGATAGGGATGCAAATTCCTTTTTTCCTTTCTTTCTTTCTCTTTCTTTCTTTCTTTCTTTCTTTCTTTCTTTCTTCTTCTTTCTTTCTTTCTTTCTTTCTTTCTTTCTTTCTTTCTTTCTTTCTTCTTTCTTTCTTTCTTTCTTTTCTTTCTTTCTTCTTTTATATATATAAATAGTTATTCTAGTACCATTTGTGAAAAAGAATATATGTCCTCACTGAATTGTCTTGGCATGTTTTCAAATATCAATTGACCATAAATGTAAGGCTTTATTTGTATTCTCAGTTTTAATCCATTGATCAGTGTGTCTATCCTTAGGCTATTATGCCATTACCACATTTCTTGATTATTGTTCCTTTGCAGTACCTTTAAAATCAGGGAAAATGAGTTTTCCAGTTTGATCTTTATCCAGGTTGTTTTGACAAATCTGGGTTCCTCAAATTTCCATAGTAGTTTTATGAATATTAGTTTTTGAAAAAAAGAAAAAGAAAAAGCAACTGGAATACTGATAAGGATGAATTTGGAAGTTCTTACTATTTTAACAACATTTCTGGGATGACAAGGGATGTTTTTCCATTTATTTCGTTCTCATTTAATATCTCTCAACAATGGTTTATAGTTTTAAGTGTACATCTTTGCGTTTTTGCTAACTGTAACCAAAGTATTATATTCTTTTTGATACCATTTTAATTAGAACTCTTTTCTTACTCTTATTTGGGGATGTTTATTTGTGCCTCTCTATGTAAGCATGTTAATAGTTTCAAGATTTCCGTTATGTCAGAATCTCTGTAAGTATTGGGAATTTGCCTTAAGTATTAAAATCAAATTATTTTGACTTATATCTTCCAGAGAATAATTACTGGGATGTTGCACTATAACAATGACAATAAAATCTGAAGTCCTGCTCTGGGTCAAGTGATGTGAAAATTTAGGCAAAAGATAATTTTATGACATACTACCATTTACATAAATGAAAATAATATATATAAGTGGAATCAATTCTTTCAGGGAGTTGCAGGCTGTTAGGGTAAAGAGAATACATGAAAAATTAAATTTAGACCACATTTAATTGAGTGATGTTTTCATATTGTTGCAAAATACAGATGTACACACATTTTACTTTTAAGTAGGCCTTTCTTTCTTCTCTTATCTCATTTCTTATCATATCAAATAATATTCTTCAATTTGTTCTAAATAAAATAACACTTGAAGAAAATCCCACGGAATTATTTCCTGAGTTGATATGTGAGTAAATTTGTGGTATCATCAATGAAACTGAGATTCAAATAACCAAAACTACTTTTATCTCTGAAAATGGTCACTACTTAAATTTATTTATGTATATTTAGGTTCTTTATTAATGTTTCTTTCAAAAACTTTCATATTTACATAGCTTGGATCAATATTAGTATTCATATATCACAACATTCTTCTTTTCATAGCAATTCTTTAAGATAGGTTTCATAATCCCCTTTCAAGAATCCCCTTGTTAAAAAACACAGGATTGGCAAGATTGAAAGGGAAGTGGACAGAACTCTGGTTCTCTGATCCCAATTCCCCTAATCTCTTTACAACAGCTCTCCTTCCATTTCCCTCTCTTCCCCAAACAGGAATTTTAATTCTATCTTCTCAAAAGAGGCACCACTAAAGAGAAAATGCAAATGGTTTAGACTATCTGAATAATATTTTCTATAAAAGTAATATGTTAACATTTCAAAACGCTCAAGAATATTTATGAAGCTAAAACTTTATGAATTTAATCATAGCATTTTGACAGTCTTAGAGATTGTCTACTTCAAGCCAATCATTACACACTTCAGGAAATTGAAACCTGAAGAGGTTAAACCACTTTTTGGTGGTCAACAGCTAAGAAACTGTGCAATCAGGAATATAAACCAGTCAAAATAGAAACCTTTTTTGAACTAGAGCAGGTTGTACAGCCAAACTGCTTGGATTTGAAAAGAGGGTCTGTCATATACTATTGTGTAGTATTAGGCAATTTTCTAAAATGTCTTTGCTTCAATTTCATCATCTGTAAAATAGAAATGGCAGTAATAGCACCTTCCTCTCAGTGTTGTTTTGAGGATATGTAAGTTAATATGTAGAGACTACTTCTTACCACATATTAATCACTCAATTAATGACATTTTTAAAATCCCCACCCACATATTTCATCTTTCATACAGAAATAAATTTTTTTCCAAAAATAACTCATATCCAAAATAAGTATTTATTTGTCCAAATTTCTGAAAGTACTTACATTACCACCTTTCCTAATGTCATTAATGTTGCAAATTCTAATCTTGTCATTTGAATATTCCTACGTATTCCAGTTGTTACATTTGTTGATTCTTATAGACAGTTTGAGGAATGTCTCTCTCCCTGAATATTAATCAAAAGACTTGCTTGTTTCTTTCAGAACTATTAACAACAGGAATAAGAATTGCAGCCAAATGAAATTGCATAGACCATGCATTTCCATTGAAGACTTAGTTATTTTTTATAATAATTGGAGAATATTAGTAAATTATGTTAGACAAATTCAGTGGTGGAGAAACTGTGGTCTGTAGGTTATATAGCTCGTTGCCTACTTTTAGGCAATGGTAAATAAAAAATTATCGCAAAACAGTCACACACACTTATTTAAGTATTGTCAATGTCTGATTTTGTCTTACAGTGGTAGAGTTCAGTAGTTATAAGAGAGACAATGTAGGTCATACAACCTAAAATATTTACCTTCTGGTTCTTTCCAGGAGAAAAAAATGCTAATCCCTAATTTAATCCCACAAAACAAGTCAAACTCATGCAAGCATATCAGTTTACTACTGGATTATCCAATATACTACCATCCAAGTACTATATCATTTTTGATGCGTAAACTGATATGCCACAAAATACTTCTAGAAAATTATTTTAGAGTACTTCTCACAATCTGACTAGTATATAACCAAACTGATAAAAATGAAAGTTCATATGAATAAACACCATTGTGCTGTAATGTAATATACACCAGAGGAGGTATAAACTCATGTATGTGAATATATGCATTATGTATACCATAACATATCACAATATAACAACATAATTATGATATATGTTGTGCTGAATTAATAATTTAACGAACAAAAACTTTACAGTTTAGTACCTTAACACAGAAGAATATTATATTCACTTTAAGTTTAGATATCCAAAAACTAGAAACATTTTCATAAAATTTGAAGCATGGGAGGAAAGAGTTTGTTGGGCATTGAGAAGATTACAAATTAAGTAGAAATTTATTTTGAGACATAAATTGAAGTTTATGTCGGATATAATTTTGTATATGTAAATGAAGTATATGTTTGGTATAATTTTTGAGGATGTGACTGCAGATTCAATTAGAAATTTGATTCTAGATAGTACTTAATGGCCTCATGTGTCAGACTATGGCATTTAGAATTTTCCTGCAGGGAATTGTTGGCTACAAAAGATATTTATAAGGGGAGCTGTGTATTATTCAAAAGTTAATTTAAAGTAAGTAGGACATAGATTTATAGGGGTTTTTTTCAGTTTGAAATAAGAATGAACAGACTTTAAGTAATATCAGATCCTTACTCTATTTATTAGACATTGCTAAGTTTTGAAATATGTTTTATAGAAGAACAAATGTATCTTCTAGGACACCATCATGATTTTTCTGTCAGTGACTTCCCTAGGAAATTCAGGTTTTACTATCTGGTGTAAAAGTAACTTTCCCCAATAATACTCTCTTATGTTTTGAAAAATTATGAATAAAGAAATGCTAGTAATTCTTAGAGTAAAAAGTGATGTGCCTTGGTTTAGTTCTTAATCTTATGAAAGTCCCAGGGAAGAGTGAATATTTAGAAAAATAGAAAAGCTAGCTGTTTGCCAATTGCTAAAGATTTTTTTAAAAGTGATTATGTAAAACTTAATAAATCAGTGTTTGTAGAGGTGGAGAGTCTTGTTCTTATTTATGTTAGTTTTGCCTGAAGAGGTACTAATTCTTTCTGCCTTGACCTACTCTGCTTTTTGGTCAATGGGAAACAATACACCTAATAAAGTAAAATTATCCCTGAATCTTTTACATGCAATATATTCCTTTCTTTTATTTATTCAATTAACTTGGAAATAATGCAAATGAATTCATTCCATAGATAACTCTCATTCTCATTCTCATTGCTTCCCACAACCTTCAGCCTGTTCTGTGCTAAATAAGAACAGAGGCAATGGCATCAAATATAATGCCAAATACAAAAGCATAAATACAAAAAGTCATAGACACAATAATAAACACATCTTTCTTCCATTGTTCATATGCTGGTTTTGTGATTATGCATAAATGCACAGCCACATAGACAAACAAAAAATGATCTCAGTTGATCATGTGTTGGCTTAATAATTAAACTGTATAATGTTGGTTTGATGAAGTAATTCATCAAGTTATCAATAAATCTATTATTTCCTCTTAGAAAAAGAAATCAATAAATATTTAATAAGAATATTTTCAAAAACATAGTCCAGGTCATTTTAATAGTAAAATATTCCCTGATTAATGGTTAATTGACTATTTAACTACTCCTTCTTAAGTTTGGTATTGCTTAAGCAATAACAACAACCATATGATGTTAGGTCATTAGTTAATATATAAAGAAAACCACTTAAATTATCATGCTGTCAGTTTGGTATATTATTATTATTTGTCAAGATAAGGCAAATATTATTTGAAATGTAAGTGGAGGTTGGGGATCCCTGGGTGGCTTAGTGGTTTAGTCCCTGCCTTCGGCCCAGGCAGTGATCCTGGAGTCCCAGGATTGAGTCCCACATCAGGCTCCCTGCATGGAGCCTGCTTCTCCCTCTGCCTGTGTCTCTGCCTCTCTCTCTCTCTCTCTCTCTCTCTCATGAATAAACAAAATCTTTAACATTTTTTTTTTGAAATATATGTGAAGGTAAAAAAAATAAGGGTTTCTTTTACTAATTTCTGTATATATTATTTCTTAAGAGGTTTCTTCTTAGAATATATACATATATTTCACTCCTTGGAAGTTTCAGAAACCTGTCATGAAAGAAATTGTAAGATGTTCAGAATTTTAACTGATGTAATGCAGATAATTTCAAGATGTCAATAATTCCAATTTAGAAAACAAATCTAGTAATTTTGACTCCATATGGATGCTTACTGTGATAGCCAAGAGGGCATGAATACAATGTGTCAGCATTTCTACAGCGTTGCTTGGAGAAAGACAGCATATGGGAGCACATTTCACATCCTTTATGGAGAGGTGTACTTTTGAGGGGTAGATTAACTTCATCGGATATCAGCATGTCCTCTATGGATTTCAACATTTTTCTAATTAAAAAAAAATATGACTACTAACTTGATTTGACAAGAATCTTGACAACTGATGCTAGCATACAGTATTACAACTGTAATAAAAAGACATCATTGTAAATCAAGGAATTGAATTTTGTTTTATGAAACAGAAAATATTATTTCTCTTAATCACAGTTATGTTACTGAACTCCAACTTCATATATTTAATTCTCTATTGACAGCATCAATTGGATACCTAATATTAATCTGAAACTTAATTTGTCCAAAAGTGAATTTTTTTCTTTCCCTGAAACCTGATTTACCCATATTTTTTCCAGAATGGGTGACAATTCTGTACTTCAGGTTATTTAGGTCAAAAATTTTTACTTTTTTCTTTCTCTTATATCCCATATTAAATCAGTAGGAATTCATATTATTCAAACTTTAGATTTTATATAAAAATTCAGCCATACGTCCATAAATCTATCGTAATCACCATGGTTCAGGCTATCTTCATCACTCACATGAAACATTGCAGTAGTCTTCAATTAAGAATAGCTGCTACCACACTTAACCCCTGATGTTTGTTTATCAAGCCAGTGGCCAGAGAAGTAATTTTAAAACCAAGAACATATTATTTCACCCTCCAGTTCAAAATCATAGTAGGATAACAAATCAAAAAGATTATATATCATGATCAAATGGTATTTTTCATAGGAGTGCAAAGTTGGTTTAATATTGGAAAACCATTGAATCTAAGCTACCATATTCAGAATCTAAAGAAGAAAGACCAAGTGATCATATTAATAAATGCAGGCATCAAAAAAACAAACAAACAAACAAAAAAACAACAAAAAACATTTGGCAACATTCAGCATCCATCTTAGCAAAAACTTCTCAGCAAACTAGTAGTAGAAAGCAACTTCTTCACCAAATAAAGGGGCATCTATGAAAATGAGAAACAAGGGTGGTTGGGTGGCTTAGTGGGTTAAACCTCTGACTCTTGATTTTGGCTCAGGTCATGATTTCAGGATTGTGTGATGTCTGGCTCTGTACTGGGTGTGAAGTCTGCTTGAGACTTTCTCTCTGTCCTTCTGCCCCTCCCCCTGCTCCTGCTCTCTTTCTCTCTACAGTAAATAAATAAATAAATCCTTAAAAAAAAAAAGGTGTCATGAGGCAGCTGGGTTGCGCAGTTGGTTGAATGACTGACTCTTGGTTTCAACTCAGATTGTGATCTCAGGGTCCTGGAATGGAGCCCACGTTGGCCTCTGTGCTCTCTCTCTCTTTCTCTCGTCTCTATCTAATATAAATAAATAAATCTTTAAAAAAGCTGTCATGGGACCTCTGGGTGGCTCAGACGTTGAGCATCTGCCTTTGCCTCAGGGCCTGATCCTGGGATCCAGGATCGAGTCCCACATCGGGCTCCCTGTGAGGAGCCAGCTTCTCCCTCTGCCTGTGTCTCTGCCTCTCTCTCTGTCTCTCATGAATAAATAAATAAATCTTAAAAAAATAAAATATAAATTTAAAAAGCTGTCATAAAAAAGCACTAATTGATAAAAAATTTCATCATAGAAAATTCCAACATAGATGGGCTTAATATTTTTTAAGTTGGAGGATGTTTTAATATATTATCTTCAAATTGATTTATAGATATGATAGGCTCTCATCCAAAATTCCAGCACTGTCTTTGTAGAAATCTACTGGTAATTTTTAAATTTAGGTGGAAAGAAAAATAATTAGATTTTTCAAAATAATTTTGAAAAGGATCAAAATTAGATTACTGATATTACCTGATTTTAAACCTAGTATAGTTCCAGTGATTAAGGTAGTATGTTTGAGCAAAATGATAGTTATACAAAACAATAAAAATAGTGTCAAGGGTTGGAAAAATTCGATATCCACATGCTAGAGATGTTTTTTCTCTCTTGCTCCTCCAGCTTCCTTACTCAAGATCACAAAGATTTTTTCTTTTTTTTTTTTTTTTGTCACATTTACTTCTTTTTTTTTTTTTTTAATTAATTTTTATTGGTGTTCAATTTACCAACATACAGAAAAACACCCAGTGCTCATCCCGTCAAGTGTCCACCTCAGTGCCCGTCACCCATTCCCCTCCAACACCCGCCCTCCTCCCCCTCCACCACCCCTAGTTCGTTTCCCCGAGTTAGGAGTCTTTATGTTCTGTCTCCCTTCCTGACATTTACTTCTAAAGGTATAGAATGCAACACTTTTAAGTCCTTGGCCCAATTTGATTTAATTTTTTTATTTAATTGATAGTATGACGTCTGGGGGGTTTTCTTAAAATAATGAGATGCATTTAACTTATTTTTTTTAATTCTGATAAGACAGCATTGAATTGTTGGTATGATAACTGAATATGTCAGAAATTCAGGAGTAATTTGGTGATTTCAGGCATCTAGAAAGATTGCACAATGGCTGAAAAAAATCCTCTTTCTTATGATTGAGAACACCTTTAATTATACCATGGTAGGAACAATCAACTAACTGTTAAGGAGAACAAACAAATGAACAAACAAAAGCAAAAATGGGATAAAAGAATCTGTTACTAAATTTGATTATAATAGAAAAATCTTTAATGCAACCAGTGTGTGGTAGCACCACAGTCTCAGCTCAGTTCTCTTCAGATGATCTAGTAACAGTGTTTTTTCAAGTTGTGATTCTGTTTTTCTTTGGTATTGATTAGAAGCATAATATTTCCTCTGAGTCTAGACATTCATGTAAGCTCATCTTCTCAAAGCCAAGTCCCTTCTTCAATTTCAATAAAGGGATACATTATTTTTGTCCATATGAATCCTTGGATAAATTTTCATAAAAATAAATTTTTATATAAAGATATACATTTGTCCATGTATTTGTGTATATAATATTTGTTTCCCATTATTTATTTAATTAAAATATGCTGCTTTAAATAAAGGCATATGCCTTAATTAAAGGAGCATATTTTTATATTTTTTCAAGATTATTAGCTGAATACATTTAGATTTTCAACTACATAAAAATGAAACATAAAATGAAGATGGATTTTTATTTATGGAGGTCAGGTATCAAAGGGAACAATAGGTGTATATAGTCAAGGTTGTTAAATATTTAAATTTTTCATTTTTCAAAACTTTTGTACTTTTTTAAAAAAAGATTTTATTTATTTATTTGAGAAAAAGAGATAGAAACAGAGATAGCAAGAGGGAGCAGGAGCAGGGAGGCAGATGCTTAACTAAGTCACCCATGTCCCCAAACTTTTGTACCTCTTCAGGATATCTTCCTTTTAGATTTCCTAACCACAGTTCAACTCCATTAAAATATATACAGTACTGATTATGGGCTAGTATATATCATATCTATAAAATAATCCTGCCAGTTATAGTTTTTCTTTTCTTATCTTTATTTTTTTAGTTTATTATTATAATTTATCAATCCATTTTGCATGGAAAAATTTCAGAATGAAAAAGTGTATAATGTAAAAATAATTTTCACTTTAATTCCTCTTCCTTTATATTTTTTATATAATTAAATAATTTAGAGACTTTTTCCTTGTCTTCTATTGACAAGTTCTTTGAGGGAAATATGATAATCTTGAAATCATATTTCATATGGTCTTATGTATTTAAGGTTGATAATTAACGAATCTGCCTTAATCCTGTCCCAAGAAAAAAAAAAAAGAAAAAAGGAATGCTATGTGATTTATTATTTTTAAAGTGGTAGGTTAATACTAGTCTCCAATAAAATAATGAAGATTACTTGGAAAAAAGGCTAGTTCAAGGCTGGGTTAGGAAATACAGAAAATGAGCTTGGAGCATCTTGTTCTACCAGAAAATAATATGCTAATAAGCTAACCAACCAACCCAGAAACCAACCAAGAAAAAAAAGTTGTTTTTTTTTTTTTTTTTTTTTTCTTTTTAAACTGTTGATGAAGTAGATCAAAGGGACCCAGGAGCAACTGCAAGGGCTTCCAATGGCTGAAGCTGGGACTGTTTGACCAAGTAAATCATGTAATTGGATTATAACCCAAAATTTAAAATTTCATATATCCATACTAATACACACAAATGATTTATAAATAGAGGAAATAAACAAATATCTTATGCAGAATTCCAAATAATTTAATAATTTTATTAGTAATGAGTGTCTCCCCCTACTACACTGTAAACCCTCTGATGATAAATATGTCTCTTTTTTCACCATTTTATCATCAGTTATTTACTAAATCCATGATATATAAAGGTTTATTAATAATTATTTGTGGGCTAAACGAATCAGTTCAATAATTTTAAACAGAAATAAAAATTTTAATTAAAATATATAACTAATTTTCTGTTATATAAATAATATGTTTTTATGGCCATTTGAAAAATTCTACCTACATGATTAGTATTTTCTATGCTTCTTTTTGCCTGCATAGGTCCAATTTCATCCTAGTTTGATTCACCCAGAAAGACTCATCCCTTCATTTTTTGTGGTAGGCAGAAAAATGGCCCTTTAACTCCATTTCCTAATTCTTAGAATCTGTGAATTTTGAACATATGCAAATATCTAAGGAGGAAACATTTTGTCACAGATTAGCTTTCTGCCATTTAGTAAATCAAATGTTCTCTACTTTAAGTCGCTTTTTTCTCATTTGATAATTCATGTTCCTTTCATTTTTGGAAGTAGAGTTTCAGTGGGATCAGGTGATGACTCAGTACAGGTGCTGGGACACTGGCATCACCTTTCTCATTCTCTTTCAACAGAAGAATCAATCTGAGCACTTTAGAATGATCAGTAACACAATGGATATATAGTGCTACATCTTTCTTATAATAATCTTTATGAACATCTAAAGATTTTCTTGGGGTGGATGTTTCCTGGAAAAATTGTAGATAATAGTGAAGATGTTATTAGCTTTGAAAGCTTGATAATAAATGTAAAATATCTAGACACATGTAGGCAGAAAACAGACCTGGCCCTTTTATCTGTGTCTAACTATATTGAAGATGCAGTCCCATAAAAAGAATTCCAATTTTCCTTTAAAACTGTGGATTAGCAAATTTAGAAGCTTGGTCTTGAACTTAGATCTTTTAATGCACTGATACTTGATTCCTATAGAATACCAGATCTACTTTGAATACAGACATCAGTGTATAACACAGTGGAAATGTCATGTTTAAAAATTGCTAATGTTAGTACTTGATGGTGTTTCCAGGACAAATTGAAAAAAACAGGTATTAAAAGACTGTTGTTTAGGAAACTTACGGTAATAGGATTTGAACCAGCAGACTGGGAGAAGGAAATTGCTTCTATTGCTATACTTCTAAACTACACTTCTAAACTATAATGAAAATTATAGTAGCAACAAAATAACACTACTCAGAATTCAAAAGGCATGGGCAGAAAAGGCAGAGTTGAACTATATAATCTCAAGATCAGATACTTCCAAGATGTTATTTAATTCCCTTTTTCATGTTAAAATGAGCTGTTATCTGCTGAAGAAATTTTTTTTTCAATATGTAGTTTGGTATATCCTTTAGTAGAATGCTCTTATCTTTAAAATCCTATTTAAAATTTTAAAACAAAAATGGAGTAACTATTGACGAATGCATGACACTGACTTAATAAAAATACTATAGTCAATAAGTCGAAAATATTTCAAGTATTCATTATTCACCAAATGCTACATGTTTGCCCAAATATTTTTCTAGAATTGAAACTTGTGCCTGGTAATACAGTTTCAGTCATGTAGTCAAAAACAAAATTTATTTAAAAGAAAGCTATAAAGTACCTGCTATAGTATTACATTTTTTATTAGTGTAAAACTTGGAAAATAGTTAATGAAATCAATATATTCTTGGTTATTCTCAGAATAAATGTTTTATAATATAGAACAGAAATATTTTTATTTGCTTGTATTTTAGGGATAAAAAACTTTCATGGAAGAAAGTAATCAAAACAGACAAAGAGAGGGGAAAAAAGAAACAAAGATAATATGGGGAGAAAAAAAACCCTATCTATTATCTGTTCAGTAGCTTATTGAAAATTTACCTATTTCATTCTAGACAGTAGTGATTTTAGAATTGACCCCATTTCTTGGGTCCAAGAGTAGTTTATGATTCTGGTTACATGATTCATATTCCACTTGCTATAAAACATGATTGACTCAGATATAAGTGAGTGACTCAACTTGGATCAATCAGAATCAATGTGAGTGCTTTGGCTGAAAAACTTCAGTGGGAAATATTAGAGATTTTTCAAAAATTTTCCTGTTTTTTTTTTCATTTTTCTCGCAACAGGAAATACTTTCTAGTATTGGAAATACTTTATAGTAGATGTTGGTGATTTGTTAGTCTGAAAATCCTGCCTTCACCACTGTATATTGACAAATACCTAGTAATTAAACCATTGCAGAGAAAGTAGAGTCTAGAGTTGAAAAGACAGATTTAATAGCAATACCATTGGTTTTCATACTGAATAGAGCCTACTTGAAAACAAATGTACACAAACTTTCTAAATTATGCTTTTTGTCACTTGATCCTAATAATATCAAGAGATAACCATATCAAGAGATACCCATGTAGATATCAGAAATAAGTACAGCAGTGATGGATAATAATATTTGGAATAACCTGAGTTAAGAGAGGTTGAGGAGTAATGAGGATTCCTGGATGCCCTGCATGGAAGCCAACAATCCCTGTTAAGAGGTAGTGAAGTAGTTGCTTGAACTTGCAACTCAGATCATTTACCTTTCTAGCCAATAAATTTAGGAAAACTTAGTTGGAGGGGGTCAAGAGGATTGGTTTATTGGAGAGTTGTGACTATGTCCTGTAATTTTCAATAAAATCTTATAGGAAAGGAATATGTGTAATCATAGCTAGGAGCAGAGAGAGAAGGAAATGTGACCTTGCTAACAGAAGCCATTTAGGTCACATCCAACAATCCAAGATGGCTGAAATTTGCAGTATTATAGCAACTGAATTTACTACTTACTTTTCATTTAGTGAGATGTTAGGCAAGTATAAGGAAGTGTGTCATAAACAAAAATAGCAATATGTGAAAATCCTGAACTAATGTTAAAAGGCATTCTATCCGAAAACAGTGGCAATTTCCCCTTGAAATCATTTATCTATCCCTTTTTCTTCAACATTGTGGTCTATATAGCTAGAGAAATAAATATTCCCATTAAAAACAGCAAAGAGCTAGATAAAATTTTATATGTTAACAAATCCAGATAAGCAGATAAAAAAAAGTAACAAAACAAAAACAGATTAAGAAAAGGAAAAAAAAAAATAGTGAGTCAAGGAGCACTTGGTGGCTCGGTCGGTTAAGCAATTGACTTGATTTCGGCTCAGGTCTTGATCCTAGAATCCTGAGATCCAGCTGCATGCCTGGCTCTACATTGAGAATGGAGCCTGTTTAAGATTATTCCTCTCCCTCTGCTCCTCCCCCACCACCAGCTCATGTCTGCACACTCTCTTAAAAAAAAAAAAAAAAAAGTCAAAAAAGGCTTTGAATATAGTTTGATACAGCTGATATGTTGCATAATAAAAGCAATGAAATTTGGGATACCCTAAGTAAGAATAGAAAATTTTCTGAGTTTTCACAGAATAGCCCATTAATTTTGCTTGATAGAGACAGAGACCAAGATACATCAATAAATAGGTAAGGAAATGGGTAGAACACTGAGTCATAGTTCTAAGAGAAAGAAGTATAGAGCTTGGAGTTTACATTAAAAGATCAAGATTGCACATTATTTCTGATTTGGGTTCTGGCCACCATGTTCAGATACTGCAAAACCTTGTGCTATTTCATTTAAAGCCTTTATTGCACCAGTAAAATGCATGACTGAAGATAAGGGGTGGTTTTTATTTCTATGTCTTTATACATAGTGCTTATCAGGATATAGATTAAGGAATTCTAGATGAATATAAAACATCCATATGCATTAATATATGTATATGCATAAATATATGATTATGTATTACTAAAGGATAGACTGAGACATTTAACACAATTATTGTTGAAAAGTCCATTTATAAACTTTTACATCTATTTAATTTCCTTGTTCTTAGCAATTATGTTTAGATTACTCATGAAAGGGATGCTGAGGGGACTCAGTGGTTGAGCGTCTGCCTTTGGCTCAGGGCATGTTTCTGGTTCAGGGATCAAGTCCCTCATCAGGCTCCCTGTGAGGAGCCTGTTTCTCCCTTCTCTCTCTATTTCTCTGCCTCTCTCTGTGTGTCTGTCATGAATGAATGAGTGAATGAATGAATAAATAAAATCTTTAAAAAAAGATTACTCATGAAAATTTCATGAGACATCAAGCAGCTAAGCATTATCTTAAATTATCTGTTAAATTCTGTAATAGAAATAACATAAGCTTATTTGACTTTTAGTGAACCTAGGAAGAATGAAAGTACTATATATTTAATACCAGTAACTCTAAGAATTGACTGTTTTAATTAAACCAGCAAATTCAACCTAGCTTTTATTTACTAAGATTATCCTAGATTATGTGAACTTGAAAAGCATTTGTATTCGTTTCTGTATTTCTCAGAGTATCCTTGATTTATATAAACACTTGTTTCCCTTTAAGCCAATTAAATAAACTCCTTTACAAACTGATTTTGGCAATGTCATCCAGAGGTAGAAAAAATTTCACACATTTGTAGTATACATACATACATAGGTATACATAAATATAGAAACAGAGATTTTATAGCTGTTTTTTTAAGATTTTAGCCATAAGACAGTTATGAGAATGCAAAACTCACTAGTTTATAAAAGAACATTTGCATCCAAACTGTGTTTCTGGCAGATGGGATTAGTTAAGGTACCTGCTCAGATGGCAGATGCTAAAACTTTCTACTAATATTTGTGGAAGAGACTTTTAACATTTTTCATAGGCATAGTTTTCAAAATAGAATTTCCTTTCTTTTCCCTTCTGATAATAACTACCTTGATTCCTAGAGAAGACCACATAGAATACTTACATCTCAACAGGCACACACACACACACACAAATAAAGTTTCACCAAGAAGGACTTTTGTTCTCTCTGTCCAGATCCTTTCCATTCTCTACAAGCCTTTGAAATGAATAGGAGAGGTTTGGAAATTGTAAAAAAAGAATATGTGGGCTTTGAATTCTTTCTAGAGTCACATTTCTGTTCTTGTAAAAGCTTTATTTGTAAGACAAGCACAGTTTTTAATTCCTCATAGAATTGAATTGCAACCTGATGATATCAAGGGATTAACCCGTCCATCCAACTATATTATCTTCAATTTGACTCTTTATATCAGGGAAAAGATCTTCCACTAAAATGGAAATCAGTGGACTCCTATGTTCTAGATTTAGAGCTGTGCATCCTTGGAATGTTCTAGTAAATCCTTCCACAAAGCCTTCAGAATGTTTTTCTTTCTCTGTGGGTACAAAGTTTCATTTTAGCTTACTAGAGAAGGCCTAAAATCAAATTTGTATCTTAGCTTCTAATTTGGCCAACTTTCAGCCATAGACCTACTTAAAGAAAATCCTTTCAAATATCATGTCATGTCTCAGCTGGGGCAAAAAGTAAATATTACTGACAGTATTGAACAACCCTATGGATGCCAGAGACATCCTCAAAGAAGGTGGGAAAGATACTACCCTCCCAAAATGCAGCATCATTCCCAAAGATAACCAAAAGAAAGAAGACCTTAGATAATTTCTCTGTGAGCTGGCAACGTTTTGTAGGACCCTACTCACAAATTCAGTGAACTGCAGTGCAACTCACTTATTTTTGTCCAGCCATATCTAGCCACAAGTGGAGTACAGTTCACGTTTCTGTCTGGCCATATTTTGGGGGCCCCCAACTTAATGACGGTCAAACCTAGTTCTCAGGACACAAAACAAGAGGAACAATAATGGCAAAGCTGTCCCTGGGATAGAAAGGATTGATAACCAGAGGGCATTGATAGCAGATTCACCAGTCACAATTCAAGGATTAAATTCTTACAAATGTTTTGTGTGGTTTTTGTTTTGTTTTGTTTGTTTTGTTTTGTTTTGTTTTGTTTTGTTTTATGGCTGCCCTTTTGAATTTGGGAAGGAAGGGACAACATGAAATTTTACATTCTTCTCCTGACTAAAGCACCACAGATAGAGATCTGGGATTTCTCACTTTGGTTAAAAAAAAAATACCCTTTGCTGATTTCTGCCAATTTTTGCAAGATCTTGTCTGCAGGCTCTGGGGTGTCCCAGAAGGTCTCATCCTGATCAGCAGGAACTGTAGAAGCGGAACAGTATTTTCCCTCTACCCTTTATAATGAGTGCTTGGCTTGAAACCCCTTTTTCTCTAGGATACCTTGTAAATGTTTTAGCTTCTATAAAATGGTTAAAAGTTCTCCACTGGGGCCACTGTAACTCGAGATTATCTTTGGTAAGACTAACCTTCTAGTTTAGCCTTAAAACACGATTTTACTCACCTGAAGCCTTTATACTGGACTTGGTCCAACTTAAGACAATGACAGTCCAACTCCAGGTGTACTCTGGTTTCCAAGTCAGACCCAACCCAACTTCAGCTGGTTTCTGGATCCAGTCCAGGAAAAGAAATGCTCAAAGCAAGTCTGAAAGCTCTTACTACTGCAGAGCTAAGATCTGAGAGGGACTTACCCATGGCCCCCAGAGGCAGTGAGAGAGCAGTGAACTCAAGGGTCTCTATGGGTATACCTGTCTGTTTGCTCATTACTCCTGGGGGTTGTTGGGGTCTCACTTGGTTCCCTCTTTTGACACCAGAACCATTAAAAGATAAACTGAGTATATATTGAGAATTTTAAGAATTTGAGTAAAAATCTGTTTGAATCCGGTGGCATCTAATCTAGCAGGTGGAAAGGAGCTCAGAGACGTTATACAAAATGAAAGTCTTTTATAGACAGAGAGAGCAGGAACAAGGAAGTTATACTATGCAAATAATACTAATAATAATTAATAATAATAATAATAAGTTGGTTATTGTGAGATCACTTTCCTTTAGGGAGTAATAGGGATCTATCAGGTAGATTAATAACTAGTGTGATCAGGTGATTGATGATTGGTTTGAAATTCCATTTCTGGGAAAGCCAAAACTGTAACTAATTATAGTTTGGTGACTGGCTTTGCATAAGTGACTCCATTTTGGGCCTTTTGTCTTGTTTTTTAACAGTATGTATGCATAATGTGAGAGAGTTAGAGAATGGTAAACCAAATGGGAGAAAAGTTTACAATTATATCAAAATTAGTTTTCCCAAAATGAGTTATATTGATTTATAGTGGTTTTAATTTTTTTCAGATTTTTATTTAAATTCCAGTTAGTTAACATACAGTGTAATATTAGTTTCAGGTGTAAAATTTAATGATTCATTACTTACAAACAACACCCAGTGCTGAACATAAGTGTCCTCCTTAATATTCATCACCCATCTAATCCATCCCCCCACCTGTCCTCCAGAACCCTCAGTTTGTTCTCCATAGTTAAGAGTCTGTTTCCTGGATTGCCTCTTTTTTTTTGTCCCCTATGTTCATCTGGCTTGTTTCTTAAATTCCACAGATTAGTAAAATCATATGTATTTGTCTCTCCGACTGCCTTGTAATAATACTCTCTAGCTCCATCCACGTGGTGCATGCAAATGGTTAATTCTTAGTTTGAGTGATGGTATAATTGCAAGTAGGGATATTTCAAAAGGCACATAATACTGTAGAAGTCATTGATATCTAGGCAAAAACTGATTAGAATCATGAAAAATGTAAAGTTAGAATACAGAAGAACACTGGATTAATTCTACCCTTCATGTGGTTGTATAGAGGTTATTTTTTTTTAAGATTTTATTTATTTATTCATGAGAGACACACACACACACACACACACACACAGAGAGAGAGAGACAAAGACACAGGCAGAGGGAGAAGCAGGCTCCATGCAGGGAGCCTGATGTGGGACTCAATACCAGGACTCCAGGATCACGCCCTGGGCCTAAGGCAGGCTCTCAACCCCTGAGCCACCCAGGGATCCCCTGTATAGAGGTTATATAGCACTTCAGAAAGATTGCATTTCAGTAAGTGTTGGGGGTTAAGTTTGAGTTCTCTGAGTTAATTACATACATTTTAGGAAGACATTATAGTATGATGAAAAGTGTGATGACACTATATAAATGTTCAGAATAATATGTAACACGAATACCAGTTACAAGATTAAGCTGAGTTAAAAGTATTTGATTCTCTAGTAATCTCTTTATTTGCACTCAGAACCAGGAGCCATTTTTCTCATATGTGTGGTTCCTGGGGTCCCAGTGTTATTTAACAGAACATAATGATCCTTTTTCCATCTGAGTCTTACGAAATGCTGATGATGACGTAACTTTCTGGTGTTAGAAAATATCCAGATTTGGGAAAATAAATAAAAAATCATTTAAATTCTATTTTTGTTACTTTTCTCTCATTGCTCCCATTTTTACTATTTTTACAGTTCCTTAAAATTTCACATGACAAAAAGCTTTCTTATTATATCTTACCCAGAGTTCTTGACTCATTCAGTTTTTAATAATCCACAAGAAAGTGCAAAGCTACTTGTATTTTACATACCAGCAAAATGTTTTCTTATTGGGGTAATGAATATTATATCAGAGGAATGTGGTTAGCTAGCAAAGAAAGGAATGGCATTGACCCAAATTTGTGACCAATGAGAGCTTTGATCTTTAGAACATCATCAAAGAGAACTGAGGAGCAGATGATTTTTCTCTTGATTATAGGTCTCTTCAAATACTGACTACCTCTAATATCCCTTTCACCTGTAAAATGTTCAATAATATGTGAGCATTAAACTGATTCTTCACTGGCTAAAAAAGTTTACAGTTTAAACTTAAAAAAAGTTAGGCTGTGTTACAAGGAATGCAATGAAGACTGTTTATTTTCAACTACTTGATATTGTTGCCTACAAAAGACTTTCAAAAAGGCCTGCTCCGATGTTTGTCATAAAGCAAAACAAAACAAAATGAGACAAACTAAACAATAACTAAAAACTCTAATGATGCTTTCTAGCTTGTTACCCTTAGAACTGAGCTGGTAGATAGAAATCCTTTAGATTCAAATGTACTTTTCCTTTTATCCTTTTTAACTCCTCATTTGTTGGGGAATTATTTTCCATATCAAGGAAAGTGTTAGAAATGACAAACCCATTATGACTGTTAATGATCCACATAATGTTAGAATATATGGGAATATATATGCATATATATATATTTTAGAATGAAATATATATCATTAAACACAAAGGTAAAAGGGCAGTCTTCAAGAAACTGAATCCTAGACTATTTTAATTTTCTGTTATTTCCCTACCTTGTTATATAATTTATTGAAACAAATATGACTGGACTTTGCGTATAAATAGAAAAAAATTATTATCAACCTACCCACAAACTGACTAGCTTCGATCCCCATTCACATTGAGCCCTGTTTCAAAACTGCCCTGGTTATTTTAAAACCCTCTGAGGATATTTTGCGACCTGCTTCACAACTAGTCTACTCTTTGCTCTTTTGCCTTTTCCTAATACAGGGAGTGATTTTCTTACTTTGTGTACACTGGCTTTCTTGTCTGAGACTTGTTCAGTTGGTGACTATATTCCACTACCATGTTGTTGCAGAGATTTTTCCATTTCAGATCAGTTTAAATTTAGAAAAGGTTGGGGTGTTTTTATTGCTAAATACATTTCTGATTTCAGATTTTATTGCTATATTATTTTAGTACAAAAATTAGTTGCTAAATGTGAGGCTCGATCCCAGGACTCTGGGATCATGACCTGAGCTGAAGGTAGACACTTCAACCCACTGAGTCACTCAAGCACACCCCAAAATAATTCTATACATGAACCCCTTGAAATATTCAGTTCAAGAGCTTTCTGCAGAGTAGAGGATGAAGGTATTGTAGGAGTAAAAGTGATTAAGACAACCATTAGTTATTGAACAAAATATCAAGGTGCCTGTAATATATCACATACTGTGCCAGGAACTGTGGCTCAAGAAAGATAGAGAGGACTCTAGTCCTCTCTCCTTATTATTTACTAGGAAGTTATCAAATCAATAATAATGACATAATATTCACAAATGGTCCTCTGCAACAAGAATAATAGGCTCACAGAAGGAAATGGGTTTTTCCTGGATACATCAGGAATGTTTTACGAAGGTATAACAGAGATCTTGCAACAAATTTTACGATAATTCAGTATCTTATGAGACATGAAGAAACTGAGAAATACCTTGTTTTAGTGAATTGCTAATGTTTGTGCGGCTTATTAATGATAATTCAGAACTATGATTTAGATTAATCATAATATCAAAACCCTCAAAAGTCCCTAAGGAGAGGGCAGTATGAAAGATGATGAAAATATACAGCCTATACATTCCTTATGTGAGTGGTCACACTGGAATGTGCTAGAGAACAAGTAGAATCCAGCCAGGAGTCTAGATTTTTAAGTAAAATTTTGGCTCAGATTTTTGTTTGTTTGTTAATTTGGTAAAGTTATTTGAGCCAAACAAATCTCTCCATAGGCTAAATACATTGTCACCATTTTGGGAACTCACAGAGATTTTGAAATTATGCAATGATTCTGTCCCTTGCTCCTCCTTGAGACTACACCAAGGGAGAGGACTAATAAATATACGTTGATAGAACTGATAAAATAATAATAAATCCTTATTATTTTGGCATTTAAAAGATTTAAAAGAAGTAAATCTTACATAGTTACTTTGATAACCTTATCCACTTTTTTCTTTAAAGCAACTATATGCTTAGGCAATTCTTAGATAAATTTGTCCCATATACAGTGCATTTCTATGGTTACAGGATAAAAGAATCCAGCCAAGCCCAATATAACAAGGGATTTGATGATCCTTAGTGTAAATGTGTTACTTTGTCTAATTAGTAAAATGATACCATTTTCATAAGTGTTACTTGACAGTCCTCAGACTCATATACAATTATTACTCTTCTATATTTTTAATGAGGAATAGAATATAATAGCCTCTTAGATTCCCCACACTCAACAAATCAAAGACCATCTATGGCCTTCAGTGGAGTTGAGCCTCTTAAGGTTAATCAAATGTCTTTAAATCTTTCTCCATAACAAAGAGATGATTGATTTAACCTCAGTTTGAGAAATGACTAAGAGTTCACAAATCTAGTACTCAGCACCAATATATGGATTGGTTGTTAAATGAGTTCTCTCTTTCTCTCTTTCTTTTTCCCCTTTCTTGTAAAGAGGAAGATGAAGTTTAAAAAAAAAATCCCATTTGGCTGGTAAAGAATTTCCTATTTCAAAGGTAATTTGTTCTTTCAGAACTATCAGCAATATGGCTTTTTTCATATCCACCTTTACCTTGGACTCAGCAGTCTTGTTTTATAAGCTGTTCACACAAATTCTACCTGTGAGGACAAAGTGTTTTTAGATTTCTGGCGGGAAGTAGTTTATTTTCTTAGGTATCGAGTATCATTCTGAATCCTTTCTTCAACACCATTGACAATGACTGTACTGATTTTTTTTGTTCTTCTTCATTTAAGTTTTTTACATTCTTATAATAATATCTTAAATTTTTTCAAAATAGTGGAATTATTTTTATGCTGTAGTTTATAGGTGGCCTCAACTTCTGAAAAATTTTGATTGGTTCCCTCTGCTTTTTTTTTTTTTTTTGTAAATAATGTAAATATCACAGATATTAAATTCTAAGTCTTTCTACAGAATTTTAGAATTCATTTTACATTTTTAAGAAATATGCCCTCTTATTACAGTGTACATTCAAGCTAGAGCTTTTTCTAAGCCATCTAGAAAGCCATAGACAAATAATCTTTATTGTCCAATGTTTTCTTCTCTGCTTGGATATTTTCCTCTTTCTTGACAGTCAATAATGAATTATGGAGTTGGAAATTTTTAAATATTTTATTCCTTAGTAAATTTTTCCTCACCCCATGTTTCTGCATGTTGTTATTTTACCAATTTAGAGTACTATTCTTGAATATTATGTCACTTCTGTTGGGTGATATTCAGCATTTATCATTTCTTCTGTTAGCCTGTAGGTAGTATTCCTTGGAGGCATGTAAAATAACAAAAGCCCTTGGCTTACATCAACATTTGACAACAAATTCTTTATTTTGCAAAGCACTTTTGCCCAGAGACAGATAAAATGGATTTATTGAATATTTTGAGTCTATGGGAATTGAAAATAAAATGTAAATTCATTGTAAAGCATCAGGCAAAACAGAACTGCATTTCCAGTCTGTTTCTAATGCAACAAAGAGTATATCAAATATAATGGAATTGACATTTCTCTATGTGGAAATACAGTGTTTAAAGGTTTTTTATAAAATTCAGAATTGAGATTATAAATATAAAACTAGATCCAAGCCATATAATACTAATGGTGGATTTTAAAATAATCCAGAATCAGATTTCTCATATAAAAATGACCTGAATCTGAATTCATAAATATATAATGTTCACCTAAATTATGCCCGTGGCCACTCCATGTTATTTTAAAATTCAGCAGTTTAGTTTTAAATCATCCCATAATTTAAAAGGAATCAAGTTTTAATTGAAACTAACTTTTCTTCTCTTAGTATTTATTAGTTGTATTCCTTCATTTTTTTACAACCACCAAGTAGTATCAGCCAATTCTGCACATGTGGATAAATTAATCTTATGCTGGTTTGATGAACATCAACATTTTAATAATTAAATCCTTAGTTTTAACTTCCCAACTGACTCATCAGAATTATAAACTCAGTGTGTATTGTTCTAAAACAGGACATCTAGGTTGAGATTTCCAGTAAGTTGTATAATCAAAGTTTACTGGGTACTTCTATACAGATATTCAAGTGGAACTTTAAGTTTGTTATGCCCCAAACAGGGCTTTTTTTCATATACATCGACAAGGCTCAAGTTGTTTCTAATTTTATTCTTGGAAAAGATATAATTATCTACTCATATATTCAAGCCCCAAGCTTTTAACTAGTCAAAACACCACCTCTTTATTCATTCTTACTTCTTATCTGTTCCTTCTCATTCAGTCAATAATCACTAGGGTTCATTACCTGGTTTCATTAACTATTAATATCCTGCCACTTGAAATGCACAAATCTTAATATTATGATTTTGATTAATGGGTAAATCTGTTTTTTTCTCTCCCATGTGAAGTTATCAAGTTAGAAAATTCCAATATGTAATTTCCTTCACCCTTCAGAGGCTATGGTGACATGTACATATATAAAGATGCGTACATCTGTTTCTCCATCATCTTTGCCTGCTCTAGAAATGCAGGTAAATGGAATCATTTATTTTTGTGCCTGGTTTTTAAATTTTATTTTATTTTTTTTGTGCGTCCAGCATATCTGTAAAATTGGCCATGTTTTTTTCATGTAGCAGTATTTTTTTTTTTTAATTTCTGAGTGTATATCATTGTGTGAATCCACCAGAGTTTACATATTTGTTCCCCTGTAGATAGACTTTTTGGTTGTTTTCAGTTTTGGCTATTATGAATAAAGTGAGTATTTTCATTTCTCTTGGCTAAATACCTTCTTACACATAGTGTCCTTAATAATGTATAAGAGTACATTTCAGTTTCTAAGGTGCTGAAAAAGTATGTTTCAAAGGAATTGTAGATTTTACATTCTCAAAAGGGTTATATGAGAGTTCTGATTGTTATACCTAATTACTAGCATTTGGTGCTATGGTGTTTTTATTTTTTATCACTTTAAAGGATGTATAGCAGTATGACATCATTGCTTGGATTTTCATTTCCCTAATTACTAATGATGTTAGCTCTTTTATATATCTTTCTGTACTTGTCATTCATATGTATTTTTCACTTTTCATCTATTTATTATTATTTTTTTGTCTTTTTGATATCAGACATTTGTCAGATGAGTGTTTTCCAAATATGTTCTTCCTATCTCTGACATACCTCTTTTCTTAAAAGTACATTTTGATGAGTACCAATTTCCAATCTCTCTTTCTCTTAATCTTCTATAGGCACTGCTAAATGTAATGACGTTTTGTAGAAAATAATTATTTTTCTACCTCGTATTTCTACTCATTTATTTCACTGTAGTAACTTTGGATGCTATTTGTTCCTCCTTTTCAGAGTTTTAAGGTAGAAGCTTAGATAATTTATATCAAGCCTTTATTTAAGGATATAGTTTTTAATACTTTAGTTTCATCCCACATATTTAAAAATGTGTTTTCTTTATAATTTACACTAAAACATTTTTTAGTTTCTCTTTTGATTCTCTTTTTTTAAGATTTTATTTATTATTCATGAGAGACACACACAGAGAGAGAGAGGCAGAAACACAGGCAGAGGGAGAAGCAGGCTCCATGCAGAGATCCCGACATGGGACCTGACCCGGGACTCCAGGATCACACCCCAGGCTGAAGGCAGCGCTAAACTGCTGAGCCACTGGGGCTGCCCCTGATTCTTCTTTAATGTAAAGGTTATTATATGTAAATATAATACATATGTATATATAATATAAATTTATATACTTCTATACCCTTTGAGTAAAAAACAAAAAGATTTAAGAAAAAAACTAAAGAACTAAAAAATGAAAAATGACCCATGACTTGAATAGACACTTAAAATAGTTATATGAATGACAAATAAAAGAAAAAAAAGATATATAAAAGTATTTAAAAGCAGAGTCATTAGGGAAATGAAAATCCAAATAATAATGTTATACTACTATACAATTTTAGAATTACACAAAAATTAAAAACACATAACACCAAATGTTACTGAATACGTAGAACAATTAGAACTCTCATACATTACTAGTAAGAATGTAAATATATATATTTTCCCAATATTTAGCATTTTTTAGAGTTCTGTTTTTAACTTCAAGTAAGCCCAGTGTGGTCAAGAGACATACCTTATTTTATTTGAAATTTTAAATATATTGAGATATTAGGACCATAATATGGTCCTATTGGTGCATGTGCATAGATAGAGTCTATTCTGTTGTTGCAATTAGTGTTCTATAGAGAGAGGTCAATTAGGGTAAGCTGGTTGATTGTTCAAGTTTTCTATATTCTTTTTATTTTTTAAATTTATTTATTCATGAGAGACACAGGATGAGAGGCAATGATATAGGCAAGGAAAGAAACAGGATCCCTAATGGGAAGCCTGATGTGGGACTCAATCCCAGGATCTCAGGATCACAACCTGGGTCAAAGGCAGAGGCTCAAACACTGAGCAACCCAAGTGTCCAAGTTTTCCAAATTCTTACTGTTTTCAATATGTTCTAATATAAAAGGTTTTGAAATCTCTAGCTATAATTGTGGATTTTTCAATTTCTTCTTGGAGCTTAATTTACTTGATGTATTTTGAAGTTGTATTATTAGTTGTATAAATATTTAGAATTGTTATGTTCTCTTGCTGAATTGATCCTTTTATCATTATGAAATGATCTTTATCTCTGGAAATATTCTTTGCTCTGAAATATACTTTGTTATTAATAGTTATTTCACCTTTCTTTTAATTGGTATTATTATAGTGTATCATTTTCTATCCTTTTACTTTTAGATATTTGAGTATTTTTATTTAAAGTGACTATTTTAGTAGACAGGATATTTGTGATTCTTCTTTTTTCACCTAATTTTAAATACCTGCTTTTTAATTGGAGTATTTTATCTATTTAAACTTAATGTGATTTTTTATATGGCTGGGATTTTTGTTCTTTTTCCTTCTTTTCTGCCTTCTTTTGAGGTGAGATTTTTAAATTTCTAATTATGTTGATAAAATTAATTTATTCAATAGGTTAATTTATTAAAATTAGTAATTAGTTTATCTGTTTTTTCCTTCATGGTGACTTATTTTCAATAGCTCTTTGAAAAAAAATAGCTCTTTGTTGTCTTCTTTTGGGAGTTGCTTAAGGGATTCTTGTATGTACTTTTAATGCATCACAGTTTCTATCTTCAGGTAACATTATACTATTTTACATAGCATACAAAATTTTTTCAGTGGCATACTTCATTTTCCCAACTCTGTGTCCTTATATTTCTCGTGTATTTTAATTTTAATTTTACAAGTCATAAAAGTCATGCTAGATTTTTGTTATTTTCACCTGAAAAATCATTTATCTTTTAGAATTTTTTAAATTATAAGATTTTTATTTACTATTTCCAATTTTCTTCATTCCTTTACGTAGATCCAGATTTCCATCTAGGATCATTTTTCTTCTGCTTCAAGGAATTCCTCTAAAATTTTTTTTTAGTAGATATATGTTGCAGGTGCCTTTTTTCAGCTTTTGCATACATGATAATATCTCTGTGTTTGTAATTTATGTTTTCTGGGTATAAATTCTAGCTTGAAGGGTGTTTTGTTTTTTGTATGTTTGTTTGTTTATTTTGTCTTTCTAGTACTTAAACCACATTGTTTCAGGTTCCTCTTATTTTTGTTGGCACTAAGGAGAAATCTGCTGTAATTTTTATTTTCCTCTGTACAAAATATCTTTAATTTCCTGACTATTTTTATGGTTTTTCTCTTTATAATGAGTTTTGAGCAATTTGATTATGATGTCTTTGGTATTGTTTACTTATTATTGATTTTGCTTGGGGTTTATTGGGCATAGTGAATTAATGGGTTTAAATTACCATCAAATTTTTAGTATTTTTGGCCATTATTTCTTGAATTCTTTCTTTTTCCTGTCTGTTCGCCAGTTGGTATGCTAATTATATGAATATATTGGTTACTTAATCTTGATCTTCAACCCATTGCTCCTCTCTTCCTTTTCTTTTCTCCATCCCTCCCCCTTTGTCTTTGTTTCATATAGATAGCTTCTTCCTATGCATCAAGATTACTGATCTTTTATCTGCCATGTCTTATTTGCTATTAGTCCAATGTAGTGTGTATTTCATTTTAGGAAACTATATTTTTACTTTTAGAATTCAAATTTGTATTTACCCATCTATGCTTTATACATCTCTAATGAACAAGATTATGATTTCCTCTATTTGGATGTATGAATCTAATTATAAATACTATTTTAATGTACTTGTTTACTAGTTTAGGTCTCTTTACATTGATTTTTTTCCTTATGATGGGTTATCCTTTCCTGTTTATTTCAATGTCTTATAATATTTTATTGGAAATCAAGCTTTGTGTGTTCTGTAGACTGAATCTATTTGTAATTTTTTTCAATATTCTAGTAGTTTGTCTTGGATAAGTTGTTACTGAGAAACAATTTGTTCTCAGGGATGCTTCAAACTTAAAAGTTTTGCCACTCAGTACTTGAGCAGTCTGTAGTTCAGGGCTGTTTTTTCCCGTAACTACTGAAATGATGTCCTTCTGTTGATTCTACTTGATTCTCCGTGTTATATAATGTTTTTTTCCAACTTACTGGTGAGAATATGAAATTTACTCACCCTGGGTGAGCAGCATCAAAGATTTTTTTTTTTCTTTTGTTTCATTCTGGTGTTTTGTTTTTATTTCTGTACCCTCCCCCATCCCTGCCACTCTGGTTAATTTCTCACATGTATGCAACGGTAGGTATTCAGCTGAACATTTTAGGGAAAATACTTGCAATTATCCTGATCTCTCTTTTGGTGCAGTCTTCTTTACTTGGTGTAGTCTCCTCCTCTCCAATTTTCTTATCCATACATTTTCTCCAAGAGAATTCAGCTCTGCTGTTTCAACTGAGGGGGATTTCTGAGATTTCTTTGGGCTTCCTGGTCTGTGATAAGGTCTGAAGACTCTTTACAGGCAGTAATACTTCAACAATTGTAGACCTTATCTCATTTGTCTTCCTTCCTTAGAAGACACTTTTTTTCTGTTTTCTAATACTTAAAAGATGTGTTTGTTTGTTTTAATTCCATGTGTTTTGTTTTTGTTGTTTATAGCAGGCAAATCTGGTCCCCATTCTACTATCATGGAATGTAATAGAACTCTAATTTTAAATTTTAAAGGATTATTTTGCCAGATGCAGATTTTTTGCTTTGACGTATGTTTGTATCTCTCTAGATTTAAAAATATAATTTTTTTATCTTCTTGTTTTCATTCTTTCTAATGAGTAGTCAGATGTCAAATATATTTTAGTTTTCCAGAATGTAATATGCTGATTTTTTCTGGATACTTTCAAGACTTTATCTCCATCCTTAGATTTTGGCAGCATTATTTTGATTTGCGTAGGTGGATTTCATCTGTATTTATCTCTCTTTGGGAGATTCATCTCATTGAATTTTGATGAATATCTAAGTTTAAGGTTTTTACAATTGGGGATATTTTCAGCTACAGATTGTGAAAATATTTTATTCTGTGCATTTATTCTCTCCTTCCTTCCTGGAACTCCAGTTACATGTATGTTCGAGGACTTCATATTTTCCAACATGTCACTGAGAGTCTTTATTTTTTCTTGAATCTTTTTCTCTTTCTGACTGTTCATTGAATTATTGTAATATTTTTTCCAGCCTAAGGACTCCATCATCAAATGGCACATCAAGTGACTTTTATTTTTATAGTTCTTTTCTGCTAATTGCAGCATCTTGGTTCTTGGGTTCATTCTCTTATGACTGTTTTTTCTCTTAATTATGATTACATTGTTCTGTTTCTTCACAGGATTAGTAAATTTGTAATTGTATATTGAATATTATGGATATTATATTCTAGAAGTTCTGAAATCTATGATGTTTTTCTGAAGAATATTTATTTTTCTTCTAGCAGATAGGTACCTGCTCTGAAATCAAATGCCAGACTATGCCTCCCTTGGATCGCTAGCAGTTAAAACATCCACTTAATGATTTTAGCTTTCTGCTTTTGTTCTTTTTACAGTCCCTTTTACACTCCTCTGTAGGTGCATAGTTTAGCAATCAAATCAGCTGACTGGCGTAATTTATATGCATATCTGCAGGTTTCCCACAACTGTGACTCTCTTCTATTACTTCTCTAACTTTGACTCTGCTTGTTCTGACAAGTTTCTGACTCCTCAAGGCAGTAAGACTGCAGCTTGCCACCGACTCAAGCAAAGTTTGTAGGTTGAGAAATGACCTAAATCAAAAAGTGGCAAACTGGCAAATCTCACTCATTGTAGTTCTGTTCTTTCAAGACTAAACTTTTGCTGTAGATTGAATAGTTTTGCTGCTCACTACCCCCACCCCATTCACCCCCAAATTCATATGTTGATATCTCATTCCTAATGTGCTGGTATTTGGAGGTAGGCTTTGGGGAGTTGATGAGATTACAGGTCTTATGAAATAGACCTTTCACCATGTGAGGACAGACAGAAAAGACAGCCATCTGAACCAGGCAGTGAGCTCTCACCAGACACTAAATCAGCCAACACCTTGATCTTGGACTTCCCAGTCTCCAGAACTGTATGATACACATTTCTGTTGTTTACAAGCTGCCTATTCTGTGGTACTTTTATTAGAGCAGCCCAAATTGATACCTTTTAAGACTATCTCTTTTCCAGTCCCTGCCATATTTTTGTCGCCTTATAGTGCCTAAAGATATTTGTTTTTATGTGTGTATTTATTTATCTGTCATCTGTCTCAAGTCCCATAGTTATCTGTGAGAAAGTTAATCTAACCAAATCAATTTACCATTACTAGAAACCAAAACCCCAAATTGAAATAAACCTCTGTTTCAGCTTTGTTCTTCTCTTGCATAGCCGATTTACAGCCCTCCCCGCAATTAAAATGCAAATTACTACTTCACTTTTTACAATATTTTAATCAGGCCTCACATATGCTTTAGTCTTATCACAAGATTATTCATGATTTGTTTACTGTTAATTCTATCCTCTCAAATTACACCATTCTTCCCACTTACACTCTATTCTAATTGCCCTGAAGTACTCACAGCTTCTTATTCATGTAATGGCATTCCACACTTCCATACATTTGCAGATGCTTTGTCCCATTTTATTATATGTGCTGCCAAAGAGAGCATACTTGGTCCCATTTTAAAAGCCCTTTCCTGGGTAGCCCCCAGGTGGCTCAGTGGTTTTTCAGCCCACAACCTGATCCTGGAGACCTGGGATCAAGTCCCACATCAGGCTCCCTGCATGGAGCCAGCCTGCTTTTCCCTCTGCCTGTATCTCTGCCTCTCTCTCTCTGTGTCTCTCATGAATAAATAAATAAAAATCTTTAAAAAAAAAAAGCCCTTTCCTTATTAACCAACTACATTACACCTACACATTTTTAAAAACTGAGCTTAGACCTCACCTTCTCTTAGAAACTTTCCCAAGTCATCCCTCCTACTGCCTTTTCTTGAAGGTGTTCTCGTAATCTCAATCATGGCATATTCAGCACATTTAAAACTATGTTGTATTTGTTGACCTACCTGTCCTTCTACACTTTCACATTTAAGTATTTTTAGGGCATTATCTATGGTATCTAATAAATAGGTGTTGAAATAATAGATAAATGAGAAAGTATAGATAAGTGTCTTTGTACTCGTATATCTGGTTTTCAAACACATTGCTGAAAAATTTTAATTTGTCTCTAAGAAACTTTATTAAGTAGAATATTAGCTAAAGGAATACTTCTTTGTTCACTAACTTTAGTCCACAGGGAGGTTGAAATGCTCAGGGCAGTGGATAACCCTGTGTCATGCTGTCCTTTAACCCATGCTACAGTCCTTAGATAGTCCAAGGAATTGCATTATGAATTATAAGTTAACCCTATCATTTTCAGAAATATCACACAATATTTACTTTACATTTGCTAAGAAAGAATTATAAGAACAGAAGCAAAGCAAACAAACAAAAATACCATTAAGGCCACATTTGCTATGATTTAAAGTAAACTCTTCATGATTCATGCAGACGCAGAAAAAATCCAAATAGTGTGTTGGGAGGGTTATAATATTCTCATTGCATGATAGACAAATTATTCTCACTGTCAATATAATTTAATTTTTAATTTATTCCTATTAGCTTTCTCTTCTGCTTATATTTTATATACAGCTATAGTTATACACACTCTAGCACACACACACGATATATTCCTTATTGTTATACATGGAGGAGCTCCCTCTCTTTCTGGTAGGTTTGGAAATACATGAAGATGAGGATAATAAACCTTATGTTAACTCAGGCTTGGGAAGAAAACAGCTATTATTTTTTTTAATGTTTATTCATTTACAAATGGAGAATTGCTGTTCTGGTATTCAGGAGCATATGCTGCTCTCATTCTGAATTGCACCCTCTTTTCTAGAATATAAACAGTTTCAAGTGGTTCTTTAATTGAAGAGTGATGCAATTATTTCATACTAAGCTATTGCAGAAAAGTTGAGAAATTAACTTATTTGAAAAAATCAACTTTATAACAAATCAGTTAAATTACTAACAATATGCTAGTTAATTTAGGTTTGTTAAATTATCAGTTTTCATTGAAAAAATAATGAAATAATACAGCAGACCAATATGGAAGAGCAAAATAATCATCTTTATGGAAGAAAATATCTCATTGCTAGAAATGTTTAGTTTCTGTTTTTATAAACAGGAGAAAAAATACTTTATGGCATAATTTTTACTTTCTGACAAGTGAGGGAATTGAACCAGATAATTTTTATAGCTTTAAAAATCTGTGACTGATACGAAGTCTCTGCGGCAGGATGAAAATAGGTTCTGGGGAAGAAGTAAAAAACAACAGCAACAACAAACAACTTATACATGGTTATGGGTTCTGAAGCTTAATTGCAGCAACCAAAATTGCATTCTTTAAAATTTAATTACTTTTGTTTGGTTTTCTGGAATTTGACATGAGCAGCTTTGACACTGAGTTATGAAAGATGCAGTGGTACAAATATATGGCTGTATTCAGACAAGATTACAGACCGGAGATGGTCTGCATATGTATAGGGGGTGCTATTGACTGCTTTATGGATATTGTTTATATTTGATCTTCAGTATTTTTATGGGTGACTTGGACTTTGAGAATTCAATAAAAATCCTTTATGTTTTATTGTGCAATTCTACAAAATTTATTTAACTCATCATTAATTATGCCAAGTGCAGAAAACAAAACAAAACAAAAAAAAACAAAACTGACAATTTCTGAATGACTGTCTTGCAGTTAAGGTACACAGTATATTCTTTAAGCAAAAGTTAAAAGTTAAGTGTGTTAAAAAGAGTTTTTAAGAAATGTATTATTTAATTTTTCTCATGAAAATTATTTTTGATGATTTTTAAACTTGATTACACTATTATTATGTATTTCTATGATCCATTAGCATGATGTTCATATGGAACTTCATACATTCCAATTTATATATGTACATAAACTACATTAAAATTACTCAGCAAATGTACTTATAAAATTAAATATTACTACCTTTTATTTTATTTTTTTTTAAAGATTGTATTTATTCATGAGAGAGAGAGAGAGAGAGAGAGAGACACAAGCAGAGAGAGAAGCAGACTCCAAGCAGGAAGCCTGACGTGGGACTCGATCCCAGGACCCCAGGATCACGCCCTGGGTGGAAGGCAGGTGATAAACCGCCGAGCCCCCAGGTATCCCTATTACCACCTTTTAAATATAACTTCAAAATTTGATTTTGTCATTCTTAATATTATTCTAGTCACTCTTAAATTAAATATTGTAATTTTTTTACTATCCTTTTTATGAATACAACATAGATTTACATGCAGTCCATGAAAACACAGAATACCTATATTAAAACTTCATGTAAGAATATTAGGAAAAAATGGTCTCAACAGCTCTTTAGGGGACAATAGTAAAAAGAAAATAAAGTAAGAAATTACTGCTGTAGGGAAAACAAAATACACTCATAATTTCTATTAGGTTTTTTTCACATCAAATCCTTAAGAAAGAATGAATCTGAAATATCATTCATCAAAGTTTTACTTGATGGAGTATCTTAAAAAAATAAAGAGGGGCACCTGGATGGCTCAGTTGGTTAAGCGTCCAACTCTTGATTTTGGCGCAGGTCATGATCTCAGGATCCTGGAAGTGAGCCCTGGCTCAGGCTCTGCGTTCAGTGGAGAGTCTGCTGGGGATTCTCTCTTTTTCCTGATGCCCCTCGCCTACTTGCTTGCTGGCTCTTTCTCTTTCTCTTTAAAATGAGCAAATAAAATCTTTTAAAAAATAATAAAAATGAAGTTGCATTTGGATTACATACTGAATAGTGAACACACACACAAATTCTGACAAAATAGTTTACATTATAATGATTTCTCTGATAGATTTGCAAGGCTTTCCCCCCAACCCCGAGATACTGTTTTAGTCTGTTTGAACTGCTATAACAAGATACCATAGACTGGGTTAAACAATAAACGTTTATTTCTCACGTTTCTAGAGGCTGAAAAGACAAAAATCAAAGTGCTAGCAGATTCGTTGTCTGCTGAAGCCCACTTTCCAGTTCACAGATGGCCATCTTCTCAGATGTTGGCACATAGTGATCTTCTTTAAAAGGGTATTAATCTGGGATCTTCTTTAAAAGGGTATTAATCTGATTCATGAGCACTTTACCCTCATGACCTGATCACCTCCCAAAGGCCTCATCTTCTAATACAGTTACACTAGATATGAGGATCTCAGCACATTGATTTGAGGGTTGTGAGGCACAAACATTCAACCTTTAGCAGATACTATGCTTATAATTTGAAACATTACCTGTAGATTGAATGTGATACCTAAATTATTATATGGGTAGGTCAGAGAGAAATTGTATTTCCTAATCAAATGAGTATTAACATACCACTATTCCTGCAGATCATGGCTTTCCTAGATAATAAGTGACATTAAAATAGTCCATCATTAGTCATAATTGTTAATATTAATGTAACCTCTAAGAAGAATTCAAGACCAACTTGCCATGGCTGCCTCTTCCCATCTCAATCCTGTCTTCTATATCCCTAAGAAAAAGGAGTAACCCCTCCCCCCACCTTTTTTTAGCTTTTAAAAAAAGTAATCGGTATACTCAATGTACAGGCTTTAAATTACAACCCTGAGATCATGAGCTGCATGCTCTATCTACTGAAACTTCCAGCTCCCCTTCTCCCCACCCCACCTTTTCTTTTCTTTCAAGTAATCACTGTGAAAAGGAGTCCCTTTAAAAATCAAGGGAACCTACCTGCACAGTCCTCAGAAGTAAAGTTTTAGTTTTGGCAAAGAGGAGAAAACTGCTTTATTTTCAATGTAGAAGAACCACCTCTCCTCTTTTTCTCTCTCTGCTAATGATTTTTTCCTCTACCTTTTCCTTAATTCCTTTGTGTTCTAAGATGACATTTTAAAAATTCTTTTCCGAAATAACTTCCTTCCATAACTGGGGAAATACCATAGCCAAAGAACTCTCTCCAGTTAAGAAGTGCAGAAACCCTCATCTTCTTACCTTCTTCTTTCTGTAAGTTTCCCCTCGGTTTGTTTGGAAATTCAAATGAAAACGAGAGTGAAGTAAGGGTAAATATCAGAAATGACTAATTTTGAAAGCTGATTTGAAGTTTTAGGCCTTAAGGTAGAAGAGCAAAGGAATATTCAAGGCATGTTCCAGCAGAGTTCACTAGGGAGTAGACTACAGAGGAGCTGGCAGCGAGCTTCCTCCCCGGGAGTGAAGTATTGCATATGTCTGAGTGCCTTTGTGCCCTTCCTCACCAGCAGAGCGATGGGGTAGCTATAGCCACAGGGTACAGCTGGCTGGCAACCCAGACATTGAAGAAACTGGCCAAATCTTCCCCTCATGGGATCTGTCTGACATCTGCTGTAGCTTGGCAGACAGGTGAGGATCTGTGAAGCCGGCCCCCCCAGGAACTGAAAACTTCAAAAGCAGCTGCATCTCTTCAACAGCCAGCTCCTAACATAGGGGCAAGTTCCCGAATTGCTAGATAATATGTATTGTTACATCTTTTTATGATCTTCTGTTATTCTAGAGCCCGGGAAAACTCATCCGAGACTCTCAAATTATAAATGAGGGATGGTGTTATAGTAATTTCATATATACACAAAGAGTGAGTCCTGTATAAAGCCATATCAGGATCGATTTAGACTTAAATAGCAAGAACATATGCATGACTAATGGATCATGCATGATGTTGAGCAAGGGGGATATAATATTAGCAGAGGAAGAAAGCTAAGTTGTGTCTTTTCAATATAAGCAATTTTGATGGTGAGTTGGACTTGATTTTATTCGGTGGTTCTAGATTCTTCTTTTTCCTTCTAATTTAGCCATGGCTCAAAGCTTTGTATTATAAAGAATAAAAGTTATTTCAATTGGAACATTCACGTTAAGCATGTGAGTTCACATGCTAACTATATGTCAAGAGATTAAGGTAATGCATGACCAGTAAAGAAAACAAGGGGATTTTGGGGCAAGGAAGATGCCCAGTGCTATAGATTTCTAAATTTTGAAGGAATTTACATCTTTTTCTAGTACCTTCTAGAGGGACTAGAAGTTTAGCAGATCCTTGTTTCACATAACTGGACCATTCATTAGTGAATTAGCTTACATATGAGATATTTCCTTATTAGGTACATTTCAATATTTTATTCATTTATTTATTTTTATTTTTCAAGGTACATTTTAAGTTTTGAATTGATTCTTTTTTTTAGTATAACAGATATATTAAATTTTATTGGGATAACTTTTATTTTTTTATTTTTTGGGGGGATATCTTTTAGATGGTGCTGTATCACTTGTAATTTTAGAATATCAAAGGGCCAGTGATATTATTGTTCTTACTTAGTATTTAGGCCTTAAACTAGAGAGGTAAACACAATTCTCATGGCTTATAGACTGAGCTAAGTCACACACCAGGGTAGAAATTTAACCGAGAGTGTGTAAACCAGTCTTCACAAAATAATAAATTTTGCCCTTTTCAAGTAATATAAAGTGTATCATTTCTTCTTTGGGATGTAATTGTGTGAGGAAAAAAAAAAAGAAGAGAGTCTTGGTTTTTGTGCCTTTGGATGTTATCATGAGAGCAAAGGATACTTATTTTTGCCTAAGCCATCTTACAAAAGTGAATGGAGCTGTTAGAACACATTGAGGTTGGAAGGGTTGAAATGTGGAGAGCACCAGATACTTGATCATTGAATCAATGAATCAAACTCCAAAGTCTCCAGATCTCATTACCTGAGTAAATAAATGAATTCATTATTTACTCTACTGTTAATTTGGTTTGCATTACTTACAATAAAAGTCATCTTGATGTACCTAGAAAAATGTATTTCAGGATAAAAATGCTCTATCACATTAAATAATTTTGAGAAGTCATTTAGGTAGCCAATCAAAACATAAAAACTGTTTTTAGAAAGATAATCACATTAGGGAAGTGGCTTGAGCTCTCTGTACATGTGAATGCTAGGTTGCCTGATAAGCCTGAAATCAAGATGCTGCCATCCATATATTGTTGCTGTTATGACCTGATCCTGGTTATGCTAGAGAAGGGAGTCACTCCATCCTTTCCTAACCTTGCAACTTAAAAGCTCCACAATGCAAACATTGTGATCCTTCTACAGTTGCTGTCACTCACTGTTAGATGTCTATTAATTGCCATAATAGGAAAGGATGGCCAACAGGTGCTCACACACCTATTGCTCCTGTCTCAAGAATGTAATGTTCCTGATGGTCTAGAATGTGTGTTTTCTGGCCCTTAAGCTTATTTACACTGCATTTCCTTCCTGTCTCCCTCTCTCCCTCCATTCCTCCTTTCCTTTTCTTCCCTTATTCTCTGATTTATTTACAAAGACTTTTTTTCTTTTTATTTATTTTATTTTATTTTTAAGTCTTTTATTTACAAAAGACTTTCTGTAATTGGTAATGATATACAATAGAAAGTGATAGCATAAGAAAAATAAGGATAATATGGAGAAAATAATAAATAATAAAATTGTAAAAGGAAGACAGGGTTAATTCACATACACAAATATGTATAAAGCATATCCTTAATGGTACTTTCATAAATAATTTTGAGAACACTGCAAGATAAAATATTTATGAAATAATTATCTGGATACTAGTTTAATTGACCCATTGATAAATTTCAATATATGCTAAATACTACCAAAAAGAATCTGCTAGAAAATATCTTTTGTTTAATTTTGAAAAGATTGATTTTTTTTTTAAAAAAAGATTGTATGTGTTAGAACACATTGAATTTGGAAGGGTTGAAATGGGCCAGTTTTCTATTAGAGTCACTTGATATTTGTGATAAAATGGACTGTTTTTGTTCTTTAGGACACCCATTTTCCATCTTTATTTTCTGGTGAGGTAGTGAGTTAGAAAGATATACAATTTATTTAGAAATTGTTCAATTTACGCACTCTAGCAATTCTGCATCGTGTGATTTATGCATTTATGATTAAATTAAATACATATGGCATATGATTGAAGACGTCAGTTGCTAAGTAACACAGTCAAGTCAAGGAAGCTTCAATGGCATACAGATAAATGAAAAGAAACATGTAATTAAGTTTAAATGAAAACATTCTAATTTTATGAAATTGTGCTTTTCTATTCTTTTTTAAAGATTTTATTTATTTATTTATTTATTTATTTATTTATTTATTTATGAGAGACACACAGAGATAGGCAGAGACATAGGCAGAGGGAGAAGCAGGCTCTTCACAGGGAGCCTGATGTGGGACTTCATCCCTGGACCCTGAGATCATGACCTGAGTTGAAGGCAGATGCTCAACCACTGAGCCACCCAGGTGCCCCTGTGCTTTTCTTTTCTAACTCTACTCAAACACTCAAACACAGTCTCCTCCCTGAGGTCCATTCAGTGTCCTGAGTACCGATAACCATTTTACCTATTTAATCTTAATGCACTGTATGTAAGAAGGAAAAAAAGTCTTATTCATCTGTTCATCCATCGTATTGTGCTTAGATTTTTCTCTGCATGTTTGCTCGATGGATTAGTGTAATGAATACCTAGCAAATGGACCGATACATATTATCAGGAATTTTTAAGAGCTTTATAATCTGAGAGTCACTAAGCTTCCTGCACAACCACTAATATTAGGAGAAGGATAATAATTCTAATGTGACATTTTACAAAGTTGTCTGCAAGAGTCAAAAGATACCATTACTTCAGTTGAAATACAGTTGCACATTATTTTAATACATAATTTTTCTCAGCTTCCAGTAAATGGTGACTCATAGGCAGGTCACGTTTATGCAAAGAATTAAGGGACAAAGTGCCTACACTTTCGTTTGCCAGAAATCTGGCAGAAGAGAGGGAGGAGTTTAAGCTCTACTCTTATTAATTAAATAGAGGTAAAGTAGTATTTTTTTCTTGAGGACTTTTATGGAAAGTCAGAAATCTCTAGCCCCAGAAGAAGATCCATGCTGAGATCTATTGAGATTGACCTATACATAGGTGTTTTCCTTTCACTTAGCTCCAATGATCCTTACTGTTATTTGTGCTTCTGGATTGTGCTTCTGGTTACCTATAGTTAGAACTACTTTGTCTAAGAATGCAACCTGGCTGATTTAAAGCATCACTTAATTCCTCGTTTTCATTTTAATTCCTCATTAAAAAGTGAATCTAAAATAAAATGTACTTGATCATGCTATAATTTATATTCTTCATATAGAAAACTCAATTTTTATAATTCACACTATCTATTTAGATGGATTGTAAACATTAAAACAAATATATTAAAAAGTATTTTTCTAGGGTGGCTCAGTCCATTGAGCATCCCACTTTTAGTTTGGTTCAGGTCATGATCTCAGGGTCTTGAGATCCAGCCCCTCTTTGGGCTCTGTGCTCAGTGTGGAGTCTGCTTGTCCTTTTTCTTCCCCCTGTTTACACATGCTGTCTGTTATAAATAAATAAATAAATAAATAAATAAATAAATAAATAAATAAACAAACAAACAATATTTCTTTAATTATAGCAAATATTGTTTATATTAACTATTACTCCAAGTGCAATTTAATATGAATTAGAGCTGTGATTACAGCTGAGAGCAGTCATCTCAAACCTTAGAAAATTTATGTTTACCTTTTGCTTATGGTAACCATCTGAATTTGAGGCATAGAAACAAATGAAGTATAGAACTGGTATAGTTCAGGCCTTAGCAATTAAAACAAAGATGGCAAACTTCAGAAGCTGACTGGTTAATATTTATGGTTTCTGGCTTGGAATGGTTTATTCTATATCAAATATTCCTTCAGTATCCCTTCAGGCCATGGAAATATTACATGTTCCATTTATACTGCTATATTAAATATTCAGAAATATAAAAGAAAACATATGTGAAAATATTTTATAATTAGTGATCAGCTTTATAGTCTTAACTGATCAATCCTTCCATGGTTCTTTAGTGATTAGCATATTTCTTCTCAAAAAATAAAAACCTATTAATGAATTTTTTAATTATCAATGACAAGCACTAAATGATGTTATTAAGTCATTAGACAACTACCATAGGTGACTTGAATGAGAATCTCTGTTCAAACAGAAGAAAATAACTAGTTTATAAATGTTTAGTGGGGATGAACAGGGGTTAATGATGAAGGGGAGAATTTAGGGGAAAGTTGTCATCATCCTACATAGAAAAGGTAAAAAATTATAAATATCCTGACATATAAATTTCTTAATCCTAATACAATGAATGCTGACTTTGCCTTTTGCAATAGATGCTACTGTGACTCAGAGCTTTTTTTTTTTTTACAGGATATTATAATTTATCTACTTGATAATGAGCAGAAAAGTTGTTACTAGTATCAGCATAGATATGTTTTGGTAACTGGTCTTATAACAATTGTATATCAGAGAGAACTCCATGTCTTGTTGGTGAATTCAGTTCAATTAAGTTAGGAATACAATGGGAGTTTTAAAGTAATGTCTCAGAAGAAAATAATTACTGCTCCATTTCTTTTTAAAGTCAAAGTTTTAAACAGAGTTGAAAATTTGTAGTTCTGTTATTTAGGAAAAAGATAACCTTGGGATACATAGTAGGAAAGAGGACTTGTAACCTATTTTTTAAGTAAAATATTACTTAAATATTACATTATTTGTGTATCACAAATAACTGCAGTGTATCACATAATGGATTTAACGCAAATGAAGTGGAACTTCAGATACTCATCTTCTAAACAAGATAATTACGTTTTAAAATGACTTTAGAACTTTTGTATACTATGTAAGTTGTGGCAAATACCTGTAATTATTTTTAAAGTGTCAGATAAATTTTTGACATATTTCCAGTTCTCCTTTAGTAAGCTGAGAAAAAAAGCCCATGTACTGTCAATCAAATTAATGGCCCTAGAGATTGGACAATAAGAGTAGAAATGCCTATTAAAGTCAAATCTGGAAAAAAAAGTTTTGTCAAGTACCAGACTTTTAAGGGAACCAAAGCAGCTTCAGTACTTTGGGCCACAAATAGGCCAGAAAGTAGAGAATTAAATAGATCTAAGAAAATTGCTTAAGGTAGAGGACACAAAATTTCAATGATAGAGGAGTTTCTTTTTTACTGAGTGTGGATGAAATTGGATAGTGTGGGCAAATTGAACTGAAGACACAAGCTCGGAGACTTATTCATTCTTGTGAAAAAATTCTTGATATGTAAAATCTTGTCATTTTCATAATTCAGTCATGAGGAAAGGAGGAATCTTGGAATGGTCAGAGTTACTGGCGAAACTAACTGGAATGCAAACCTCAGTAATGCAAGATGTTTGAACAGGGTCAGAATTCAGGCAATCATTGATATTTGAGGGTCCAAGCAGATAACAAGTTAGGACACGGAAGGAATCTTGCCAGAAGGAGATACATAAAGTAAGATAGATTGTTGCCTTTTATTTCTTAACCAATATATTCATAATGGTGGTGTAATAAGGTGCTATAAAAATGAGAGCCTGAGCCCAGTGTCTGGTGACAGCGACTGTTAAAGGTTTGCTGTGGACAGATTCTCTGAAATTTAGGTTAGAGATTCAGTCTTATTATGGACACAGGTACAATATTTGGATGAATAACAATGACCAAATTTCAATCCTGAAATCAGATTGTCATAGTGGGGAGGAGAAGGAGTTAAGTAGAAACTGTTTGTAGGCAAGTGTAGAAAATAGAAGAGGCCTTTTAGCTTATCCTTAGCATTTTAGATATATGAAAGATTGATGCTAGGCCCCCTTAGCTTGAACTGTTGCTGCTGCTACATTTTCCTTCTTGATTTAGGAAGATTCAAGAACAATTTCTTCATAGATAGCATTGATTCTTCATTTTTTTCATTTCTCATTTCTTCATTTCTTCATTTCTCAACAGCAGACCCCAGGACACTACATAGCTAATTGCCTGTGAGTTCTTTATGTGCCATATCTTTTTAAAAACTAGTTTTGCTTTAAAGTCAATATGTAGAAAATGATCACTTTGGGGTTAATGTGCTTAGAGTTTAGACAGCAATCTGGTAGAGTGAGAACCTATTGGCTTTGGTATTAGAGAACTTTAGAGGGAAGGACATTCTGTTTCATTCATTAACCATTCATTATTTAATGCTAAGCATCATATATATAATAGTAAAAAAGTACTTATAGTCTTTGATTTCAAGAAGTATGACATTTTATGAGAAATGCAAATAATCAATAAATACTACAATTAGAGTAATCAACTCTATATTGTCATGAAATCAATGAATAGACTTCTGTGAGTGAAGGAAAAAATGAAAAAAGAGCCAGCCATGACCTAAATTGATAGTTTACATCTTCAGGAAGGGAAACATATGCAAAGCCTGAGTGACCTGATCAGACTGGTTAAGGAAAACTGCTGTGTGAGGGTGTTGAAGAGGTAGGGGGGCAACAGACAGACACAGTAGGGAGAGAGGAGAATTAAGGTGCCTAGACCTGCATCTAGATATGGAAAGAAAACCTATTACTAAATATGTTGGAGGGGAATGGGTGACGGGCACTGAGGTGGACACTTGACGGGATGAGCACTGGGTGTTTTTCTGTATGTTGGTAAATTGAACACCAATAAAAATTAATTAAAAAAAAATAAATATGTAAAGGTGAAAATCTTTTACTTTGCATCATTTTAAATCTCTGGAAATAAATTTGCTAATTAAGTGAGAGTATAGATAAAATTAGAAGGCTTAATGCAAGAGCCTAGGAATTCCAATATTTAGAATTTGAATCAAATGAAGGATATAGGACATAGCTTGGAGAAAAATCAAGGCATAGTGGTATCAAAGAAGAGAAGACAGCATTTTAAGAATGATACCATTTTTATCATTTCGTAATAACAATAAAAGTTCAAGAATGAGGGCAAATGAGAAAGACCCAGGATTTTACAGGACATTTTTGGTCACATTCGTAAGAGTAGAATCAAGTGGTAAGAGGGGGAATTGTATTAGAATAACTTGGATAAATAACAGCATCAGAGAAAATTAAATATAACGACAATGTTTTCTAACTTTATATATTAAGAGAAGAAGAAGGTTTTGGTTGTTGGGAGAGAATTTGAGGTAAAAATGGACTTCTTAAATGCAATGAGAAATTGGGCCCTGGGTATAGGTTGATGGAAAGCAAAGAATGGAGATGTAAGTATAGACAATTGAGGAGAGATGTAAAAATGAACTAAACCCCCAGAAAGGGAGACCATTCAAAGAGGATCTAGAAGAGCCTTTGATAGGAAGAGAGGTACTTCCTCTACTGTAAAGGAAAATCAAAGAGAAGGAGGGTGCAGAAACATGGAAATTGATGTAAAAAGGTATTCTAATTTGATGGTTTCTACTTTTCCAACAAAGTATCATGTAAATGGTCTGGTAAAAGTTCATGAGAAAGATGTGAGATAAATTTGATGTAATATGAGCTTCAATTTATTTATCAGACATTGACTGGTAATATTAATTGCCACTCAAAATTCTGGGACTATGAAATGGGACATCATATAAATTGATGCAAAGTAAACTATTAGTCACATACACACATATTTCCCAGTCCTCCCCAACCTTCAGATATCATGACCAGGTTTCCATTGAGTTATCCTGAAATCCATAGAACATTTATTTCATTTTCACATCTAGACTTTATTAATGGGGAAATTCTGAAACAGGCTAAATTATTTACTCTTATAATTTACAGTAAACTTCAGATAAGCTAGAAAACCATTGAACATTTTGGCTATCATTTAATCTCTTTGTTTCTCTGTTGGATAATGCCAATCACTAAAGTTAACTGAGTAAAATTTGCAGTAGATAATGGAAAATAAGGCAGTCTATTTAGATATATTTGGTATCACCAGATTTCATGTAGATTATGCATTTTATAGTGGAACAAAGAAAAGTTCTATATGTTTTTTTTTCTGAAAGTCTTTAAGTAGTGAAAAAGAAGGCCATACATAGAATAGAAGCCTCCTCATCTCCAATGCAACATGTTTCATCAAAAAACATTGCCTTCTAAGGTTTCAGTTATGTTTTGAGGATTAAATGAGATGTAAATTTTCAAGAAGTTTTCCTTTAGAAACTATTGACATGAAAGTAATCTAACATATTACCATAAAACTCCTGGTATTATTGCCTGGGTTATTCTGTTGATTTTACCTATTTACTAAACAATTATTTCAGCACATCATCACCACTTATTAATGATAGAGGAAAATTAGAAAAGAAAGTTGTTTCATTATATTTTATATTACTTTGATGTTTAAAATTAAACTACTGCTATACTGAAAGTTGTTTTAAAGTACATTTTATACCCTGAATGATGCATTTTCTTTAATTATGACAGTTTAGGTATAATTTTCTGGATCTTCTCGAACATATGCAAAAAATAGTCATTTTCTCCTCACAATTAAATGAGAAGAAAAGACATCACCTGTTCTTCCAATCAGAGCTCAATTTCTAGATTGCCACAATGAATTTTCAAAAATATGTCAGTCATAAGATGATCAAAAGTTTGTAAACCAAAGATCAAATTGATTCAGATGTCAGACTGCATAAAAGCTGCTAAAAGTGAGAGTACAAAGATGATATGGGATTGTATTTTTAGAACTGTTGGAATAAGATCCCTGACAGTAGAATTATTAATATTGAACTTTTTAAGTTAAGAAACAACTTTAAATAGTATGCTATAAACTGTATGAGAAACTGGAAGAACAGGTGACTATGCTTGCAGTCATGAATGTTTCACTTCTTTTGCTTAGCATTTGAAATTTTCTGCTAGTATTTTTATGCAAAGAACAGTGTTTGACCTCACAATCAATTGAAAAAGAAAAAAAAATCCATTAACATCGATAACATCAATAGACAGTACATTTTTAATTTTACAGATTAATGCTTTTATTTCCTTACTTACAGTATTCTAATTTTTCCAGATATGTAAGTACATCATTTAGGTATTTGATGTGTGTGTGTGTGTGTGTGTGTGTGTGTGTGTGTGTATAATAATATGGCTTCACCCATATAGAAATCTGGTGTCTATGAAACATCAGTTCTTGATTTAATTTTACCTATATTCCATTTTTACAGGCTGTTCTAATAATTCTATTCAAGTGACACCTACATTTTTTTGTGACAAAAAATCATGAACAATAATTTCAACTGGCAAAATGGCATGGAACTTGAGGTATTATATTGACCTTCCTTGAAATAAGATTCTGTGTATCTGCAATTCTGTAACCTCAAATCTTCTTAATGAAATCCCAGTCCTATTTCCAATGCAGCATGTTACCTTATTATATAAAATATGAAGCAAATATCTGGAAGAACATAACATACTGTCATTGGATTTGTAACATCACCTTTTTTATCTGGGATAGCCATATGCTGCTAAGAGAACATGAGCTTTGGGAGTGTGGAGAAATATATTTGATTAAGGTTTTTCCACTAACAAGCTGTGTGACCCTAACCATGTGAGATACTCAGTAATTCTTAAAGGATAAGATGAAAATATTTACAAACTTGAATCTAGAATCCACAAGAGGATTATGATGGTATACATTGTGTTTAATCAAGTATCTATTCCATGACTTAGCATTCTTATCTTTTAAAATAAAAACTTAGTTTTACCTTTCTTATATTGAACTACAAACATAGGAGAGTTAACATAATGAGAACATATAAAATAAAGGATTGATCCATTTTCTTTGGAACTTTAATATATTAGAATCTGTATAATTTTGCCTCACTCAAAACGTTTCCTTGGTTTTTGTTTTTTACCTTCTTGGTTGGTTGGTATAAGTAATTGCTTTATATGCCCTGCATCTGGCATTCACTCAAACAGAAAATGATCCTTGGAAAAGCACAAAGATTATGACCAAGCAGTCTGGTCCAAATGAGCTGGGAAAGTGCCCAAAATGTTCTTTATTCCCGGGATTGGGTTTTTCTGCCAGTGAATGTCACAGATTAATGTTACAACTGAATAGCCCTGTAGTTTCTGTGGAGCCGTTGAGAAATGTAGGTTCCCCAAGACCTGTGAATCCTTACAACCAGCGTGGTGGATTTTCTAATGGTTAGGAGTTCAGTAAGTTCAAAAACTAAAAAACATTGAGCTGAGGACAATAGCTCTTGTTAAACTCTATGTTACAGAATTTAGAACCTTACAGTGCTTTAAAGTATATTCTGACGTTCTAGACAAGAAAGTAATAGAATTAAAGGCCTGATGGCATGGCTGAAAATTGTGAAGCTAACTTGATCAGATTTTTTTGTCAGTGGGCAGGTATTCCTGTTACCTAATTGTCTAGTCATACCTTTCGCTATGGATGAAAACTCATACCTTTTGCTAATTTCTGGGGATTTACTTTCTAAAGAAAGCTTGTGAGGGTTTATTTAGGACAGGTAGACCCCAAATGAAGGATAACTTACTGAAAAAAAATTTATTTATATTTGGAGAGGATTGGAGTTCTGAATAAATAACTTTTTGGAACAATAATATATTTAATGTCATCCCAGCCTTCCTTGGTGAAATTGTGAAGTATTGTCTCTGATTCATAACTGATATATAGTGCTGCTAATATATATCACTACTAATACTTATAAGCCTAGATGTTATTTTTAAACAATATATCTACAAAAGGACATAATGGGACCATTAGACATATGTTTTGCTGTTTTGCCTTGTCAGAGTCTTTCACAATCATCAAAATTATAAATGAAACATCTTACTATTTTTATTTACTATTGACAGTTCTATAATAAAGAAGACCTCAAACCTAATTTTGGGGAAAAAAATTGTCAAGTAACTCAGTTTAAAAGCCATTCCCTTAGTCTTCTGAACAAATGAACAAAGGACTCTGTCTAAGGTCATTTCTAGTAAGTTCTTAACTCAGGGAGGATGATATCATATAATATTTATCTGATATTTTATGGTATGCTGTTGGTTTTACATGATGTGAAGCCAACCCAAACTGTTTTAAAAGAGACTGTATGAATTCATTAATTTGGGAGACCTGAAAGGTTTTAGGTATCTCTTTGAGGCTTGAAACAGAATGCAAAAAGATTCACCAGAAAGTCTTTCTCAAATCTGTTCCTTCTCTCTTTTTGTCTCTCTCTCTCTCTCTCTCTCTCTCTCTCTCTCTCTTTCTCCCCCTGTGATGTAATATTGACCTCATTCTTGACTCTAGGAGGGGCTCTTTGGAAGTTTTAAGGACAAAATAGTTCTTAGCTTCATAACCTTATACTTCTTAGGGAATTGGAGAGAGCTAATATATTTCATCATATTCCTAGTAAATAATAGTAAATAAAAGGGCACGCCTTCTGTTTGCAAAAAAACTTGTTATTTGTACAACTCAGTAAATCATTATGGCCAGGATGGCCACTCTGGAGCTGGGAGGAGGGAAATCAATTCTGTCTGCACCTTACAGTTTGAAAATTTTGTACTATTAAGAAGGGGAACAAAAAACTGTGTGATGAAAAGCAATCCAGAGACAACCTTGAAACTTCTTTATTTCAATTCAAGATAAACATGCAAAGTGTGCATTTCTAGTTATTTAGGCAAATATACAATAAGACAATTCAAAATGTTTCACATTTTACTTAGCATAGCATTTAGTGAAGCAGATAATATGGTACAATTTTGAGCAAAAATGATACAAGTTTATAGTATCAAATTTCATAGTAACAAATATGACAATAGTAATGTTCAGTCATTATTTGATCAGGATTGACTGAAAAGAAAAATGCTGTATCAACTCATTTTGCAGACCTATACACAGATATCATTGTCCTTTGAAATGTAGAGCTATCTGAAAAATTATTCTTAATGTTTGCTTTTCTGGATGTATTTGCTGAAAAATGATTCTCTAAGAAGAGAACTTTTCTAAACAATAGTTATTTTTCAGAAACCTTTAGCTGTGGCAAACATTTTGAATTTGTGTTTTAAAGGTATGCTTGAAAACCTTTGGACAGAACCAAATGGTTGTACATAATGATATGAATTTCCATACTCTGAATCTATTAGAAATGCCACTTTTTATGTTTTTATTAGTCTGACAAGTGAGAGGATTTGAGGTTTAAGCAGTTGAACTATAAGGATATCTTAAAACTTTAGAGAAAGAAGCATAGTAAAAATGTGCAGTAACTTAAATATGGAATGAGCAGTTCAGTATTTATTTAAAAAATTGTGCTAACAGTATAATGAAAGACATAATAGTCACAAAAATTGTGCCAACATATAATAAAAGTCAAAAATATAATTACAAAGCACATATATACCTCATTAACCTAGTAATCTTGGTCTTGATATTCACACATATGAGAATCCTCTCAATAAGACTGAAAAATAATTATTATTGCCTTATTTTACAGTTTAGGAAACTGAGAAATGACAAAAAATTAAAGTAACTTACTTAAAAATGTGCCGTGGTCTGAATGTTTGCATACTTCCCGAATTCATATGTGCAATCCTAACTCCCAAAGTGATGATAATAGAGAGGTCGGGCCTTTGGAAATGCTTACGTCACTTGGGTAGAGCCCTTATGAGTGGCTTAATGTCCTTACAAAAGAGGCTTAAGAATGCTTCCTTATCTCTTTCACAAATGTGAGGACACAATGAGAAATTGGCAGTCTACAACTCAGAAGAGGGCCTTCACCAGAACCAAACCATGTTGACACCTGATATTAGACTTTCAGCCTCTAGAGCTGTGAGAAATAAATTTCTGTTGTTGATAAGTTACCCAATTTATGGTATTTGTTATAACATTCTGAACAGACTAAGCTAAAAAATCAGGTTTATAATATGACAGCCCCAAAGAAGCAGCCTAGCATAATATTTGAGGACACAGATTTTTGAGGGGAATTCCCAGGGCTCAAATTCTGGTTCTGGTACTTACTTACTTGTGTGACTTTAGGATATGGTTTCTCAGTTTCCCTCCCATCTGCAAATAAAGATAATAATCATAGCTAAGTTACAGAGTTTTTCTTTTTTTTTTTTTCTTTCTTTCTTTTTTTTTTAGTTACAGAGTTTTTCTGAAGATTAGACAGGTACCTAGAGAAATGCCTTACCCATTTAAAGAGCAACATGAGTATTTCTTTTTATTAGGAAACCAAACTGTTCTCATGTTACCACACTGTGCGCAAAGTTATAGTTTTGATAGGGTTGGTATAAACCATTGGTATAATTTAATAACCTCTTTAAATCCACTTGCTTATCAAACTAGATTTTGTTGTAATTTCATTTAATTGCACAATAATATGTCAGGAGAACAAAAAGGAGAAAGATGAATGTAGACTATCTTTTTAGAGCATTAATTTTACTTTTAAAAGGTGCACTATTTGTAATATAAAATGCACACATTTGAAATGATATAATACAAAGCAACCAATAAAGTTGGTTGCTAGTTTTGGGGCTTCTAGTTTTGGGGCTTCTAGTTTTTAGTAAGCTGCTTTGGATTCTGACTTACTTTTCTGGGAAATGGATTAATTTTCCTATTATCTTATGGAAAGTCGGATTAAAATTTTGGATAAATACTAATCTATGTCATCTTTGAGACAGAGCAAGATTTACTTTATACTAATTTGTCCTTTGATCTACTTGTTGAGCTTTGATCTGATCTATCATCAGAATTCTGAGTGGTACTAAAATGTCTCTTAAGACACTGAAATTTGTAGTGAAAACTCTGAATGATAATGCAATTTGTAACCATAGAACCTATTATTGTGACACTTTCCTTTGAAGAGTTTATGCTTATCTGTGGTAACATATCATATAGATAACTTGCCTCTTACAAGGAGTTTCTTAGCCGTATACTCCCTATAGTTGGACTCAAAGACAAAATATATATGTAAGAATTAATGGAAGTTTTAGTAGGAAGAAAAATTAAAATGATACGTTTAAAGCTATAGAATTTTTGTTCTAAATTTAGAATATAATCTATCTTTTATAAATGTGGAACAAGTAAATAATACATCTTTAAAATTAAAAAAAATAGGGATCCCTGGGTGGCGCAGCGGTTTGGCGCCTGCCTTTGGCCCAGGGCGCGATCCTGGAGACCCGGGATCGAATCCCACGTCCAACAGTGCATGGAGCCTGCTTCTCCCTCTGCCTATGTCTCTGCATCTCTCTCTCTGTGACTATCATAAATAAATAAATAAATAAATAAATAAATAAAAATAAAATAAAATTTAAAAAAATAACATGTGTTTTCTGTTTTGGAAAACAGAAACTTGCACATTTTTTCCTATTCTCACAAATATGTAGTGTTTGTTAAATCAGAAAACAAAAATTTAATGTTCACTTTTAGAAACTATATTTTCCCTTCAATTTATTTGAAAATGACTTAATTTTTACTATTTACCAGTTTTTTTATTTACCAATTTTTATCAAACACCCCCAAAATAAAATTTAATTTCTAATTTTCTCTTTCTTAAGTCTACATTAATAATTTTGAAGAAGTAGGTAAATAGTAAATGATAGATAAATGTTCTATACTAAAAGACACTCTATAGTCTGTCAGGACCATATGTATAGATTTTTTCCTTTTTTTTAATTTTTAAAAATCTTTTTTTTTTTTTTAAGATTTTATTTACTTATTCATGAGAGACAGGCAGAGGCACAGGCAGAGGGAGAAGCAGGCTCCATGCAGGGAGCCCAATGTGGGACTTGATCCTGGGTCTCCAGGATCACACCCTGGGCTGAAGGCAGTGCTAAACCGCTGGGCCACCCAGGGTTCCCCTAAATTTTTTCATAGATATGAGAGTCACATTTAAGGTTCATCTTACAGATGAATATTAAGATGCAAATAAGTAAAATAAATGATATTAGATGGAATGTGAGGTAGATTCTTTAAACTTTATATTCAGTCAAAACAGAATCCATTGTTCCTAGAGTGCCATCTTCTATCCTAAATCCTATGCAGAGCCTGCACTAGGTGCAGAGCCCATGACTAGAGTCAGCTTACCTGACTGAGCCCCATGATGTTTTATATGGTAAACCTAAAAACATAATTAAAAAATGTTAGAACTAAGAAATGAATTCAGTAAAGTTACAGAATACAAAAATAATTTGCATTTCTATATGTTAACAACAAGACATCTGAAAAATAAATAGAAAATAATCCCCTTGATAATAAAAATCATCAAAATAACATTAAAAATAACATGAAATCCATGAAGGCCAATGTGCTGAGAGCAAAAAGTTGATGGAAGGATTATTTCTTGGATATGAAATCAGAGACCAAGTACAAAAGATCTAATGTAGTAGGTTTTAACCTTTCTTGTCAATTAGAATCACCTAGGGAGGGATGAATAGATAGGTGGATAGATAGATGTAGATAGATAAATGATAGATGATAGATAGATAGATAGATAGATAGATCACTATCTATATTGATCTGTCTATCCACCCATCCACCCATCTTTCAAAGCCAACTTCTTATTCTACATATTTTTATATAATTGATTTCATCAATGGCACTTGGACATTTTATATTTTGAAATAGTGATTGCTAGCAGTGAAATTGAAGAGAAACATTTAGAATTTATAGCAAAAATAATTTCTGGCAAATTGAAATGTTTTTTTTTTTGTTTGTTTGTTTAAAAAGTCTCCTTCATTTCTCAAGAATAACTTAAGTTTTGGCCGGAATAACTTACAGGATCAAGTTGCTATTTGTTGAAATGGGAAACATAAAAGCAGATTTGTGGTGAGGATTTGAATGACTTTTTTATATCCACAAAAGTGTACTGTATTTTCTACTGAAACATAATTTTCCTCTCTACAATCACTCTCATTTCTACAAAAGATAATCACAATAAGAATAATTTGTTGACAAAATAAGCCAAGTTTCATTAAACTTGGGATGATTATTTGCATGAGTGCAGCAAGAACAGGGATTGACCATATAGGTTCTTTTTATGTCTGCTTTGCTGGAACTTTTCATAAGGACTTTCACAGTAGGCATTTAAAAAACTCTTGAGGCTAGGAAGCCAAGCCAAGGACTCCCCATCAGAATTTGCCTATAATACCTATAGATTTGGGTAGATCCTTCACTTTTCAACATCGCCAAGATAGTCTCAGTTTCCTGTACCTGCCAGGAAGTGACTTTCTTTATTTGCTAGGCAAGGCTGATGAGGACATTATAAACAAGGCACCAGGAGGTATTTCCAGGGGGCTTTCTTGTTTCCATAAAGTCTAGCTTAGTTCCTTAAAACTGTCTGGTCATATTTGATTCTGTGCACATCACTCACAAATTTGATATTCCAGTCAAAACCTTGGTATTATAACCAGTGCTTCCAATTGTGTTCTATTACAAAGAGAACGTATCTTTATTGAATTTAATGCAAATAATATATCACCATAGAAATAAGAATATTCAGTGCGAGTTTCCAAATTCTGAAGAGATCAGGTAGGGAGAAAATGTAATTATTTAAATTCTGGTTACAATGGTGTAAGTTACCAAATTGCTGTAAGTTAGAGATAAAAGAAAAAGTTTCCTTATGTCTGGAAATACAAAGCATTACAAAACTTGCAATGCTTTGAACAATAAGAATGTCCTCATGAATTCATTCAGTCCCACATAATTAGTTCTTGTTGATCTTGATCTATTGTTAGCAGTTTTATAAATCAGTCAACGTCTCTGATAGAGTTCTATAGATTTTTACTTTAGTGCCGTCATCTGAAAGTTATCAGAAACCTGAACTTGTCAGAGACGTTTCTGTGCATCTCTTCAGAGGAAACACTTTTGTAGGAGCACCAGAGTAAAACAGAAACTGCCACCATCTGCCAGTCTTGCAGGATCTCATTTGCAGGTTCTTAAACAAGCAGTCTCTCAACAGGTCCCATCACAGGTTGCCAAACTTTTGCAGCCCACCAGCACAGAGTCTTCACATTCCAATTTTCTTTTTCTTACTTGTTGGTTTTGTCAAAGTTCCATGGTTTCCTAGTATGCCAGCAGCATGTTTGTTTTTCATTGCTTGTGGCTTATAAAGCCACAGATGTGGTTGGGTAGCCTTGAATGACTATCTTAGGAATCACTGCAATCTCATTCTGAGTAACATTTTTCTTAAACTCAGCAAATGTTAAATAAGAACATAATAAATGTCATAATGATATAGAGATGAAGGTAAGGAAGATGAAATTTATTTTTTTTGCTTTAAATATTTACTTGTATTCTATATTTGTGGCCCATAGTATACTTATTATAATAGACCTATCATCTCTTTTTTGGTCCATCCTTAGAAAGATATATTTTTAGAACTTATATTTGAAACATTTATTGTCTCTTTTTCTCTTTGAAGTCACTACTCATTAATCCTCCTCCAATGCAAACTGATTTAATCCAAATCTATATAAAGGGTAGGGGGTAAAGGAGAAAGGCCATCAGAGAAAAAAGAACTACACATAAATCAGTGTATACTTTGGGAAGATAACACAAACTCTCTGAAAAGATAGAAATGTTAGAAATTAGACAATGATGGTAATCTGTTGCTTACAAATGTATGAGGAGAAATATACAGACAAATCATAGAAAATACTGGATTCACTGAATATAAATAAGTGAATTTTATGATTCATTGAACCCTGTTGAATTTTATTGGACTCTTCTAAGCCTTATTAAATGAGCTTGTAAAGTTCTTCTTTCCCCATTGATTTATTTCTAAATAAATAAAAGTTGCTATTTTTCATAGGATGTCATAATTCTTCATCATTAGAGAGTGGCAACAGCAAAATGTCAGAATACGAGTTTACTACCATCTTCCCCTCCAAAGAACACCGATTTTGACAACCACCCACTGACAAAAGGGCCTTTTTGGAAGTCAAGAAGTCCAGCAGAGAAGTTCCAATACGTGGTTAGAGAAAAAAAATAATCTGAGGCTGGACACATTTAAGAAGATAGGAACAGTTTCACTTTATCCTCATCACCCTTCCTGGATGGCACAGCTTAGTGCCAAGAGACACTCATCCTACCATTTCTCCCGTGGGCAAAAAAGGAGAGTGTATATGTGAGCTCCCTACTTCCTCAGCTGTGCTGGATGCTACCCACAAAGCCTACTTCTGTCTGAATACTGAGGTGCTGCAAGATTAGGGGATGGGAGAGGGCTGGAAGAACAGAAGCTAAGGCTCTTGGAGGGCATTTAAGACATGCAAATTCTAAAAGGTTCTCAGACTCCAGTAGTAAGAATAGACTTATGGGGTGCCTGGGTTGGCACAGTTGGTTAAGTGCCTGACTCTTGGTTTCATTTCTGGTCATGAGATCCACATCAAGCTCCACGCTCAGCACAGAATCTGCTTGGGAATCTCTCTCTCTCTCTCTCCCTTTGCTCCTCCTACCCCTCAAAAATAAATAAATCTTAAAAAAAAAAGAAAAAAGAATTCCCACATACCACTGGGGATACCTCACTGGCAGATCCCTCCCGTAGTCCATGGACACCCCCAGTGTTCTGCACATTTCAGCCACATATATCTCCAACTCTCTGTGCATGATCACAGGGCAGTGAGGGCAAGCCTTTGCAGATAGCTAGGGAATGTGTGCAGAGAGCTGCACCACACTGCAGGAATAGTCAAAGCAATCTTAAGAAAGAAGCAATGCTGGATGTTTCACACTTGCTTATTTCAAACTGTATTCCAAGGCTATATTATTAAAATGGCCAACAAGTAAATGAAAAGGTGGTCAACATTCCTAGTTATCAGGAAAATGCAAGTCAAAACCACAAGGGAGTATTGCTTCACACTTGCTATGATGTCTACTATCAAAAAAAAAAAAAAAACAAAAAACAAAAAACAAGAGATAACCAAGGCTGGGGAGGATGTGAGGTTAAAAGAACCCTGTACACTGTTGATAGGAATGTGTATTAGGGTGGGTAACAGAATGGAAATTCCTCCAGTAATTAAAAATAGTGCTACCACATGATCTAGAAATCATGAATCTAGAAAATCCATACCATGTCTACGAATCTAGAAATCCATACCATGTCTACATATGTATCCAAAGGAATGGAAATTACTCTCTAGAGATATCTGCACTCCTGTGTTCTTTGCAATGTCTATTGACAGATGAATGGGAAGATTGTACATTTAAAGGATATGCAGTTGGGTAGCCTGGGTGGCTCAGCAGTTTAGCGCTGCCTTCAGCCCAGGGCGTGATCTTAGAGACCCGGGATCGAGTCCCATGTCAGGCTCCCTGCATGGAGCCTGCTTCTCCCTCTGCCTGTATCTCTGCCTCTCTCCCTCTCCTCTCTGTCTGTGTTTCTCATGAATAAATAAATAAAATATTAAAAAAATAAAGGATATACAATTTATCAATTATACCTCAATAAAGCTGAAATAATCTATCATTAATTTTATTGTCATATTTGATCATGAGAAATAATGTCATAGATTCTGTATTTGTTTAAAATTTATGAAATAAGGAGCAGTGCCATGCAATAAAATGAAATTTTTAATTGAAACATAAAACAGCAACAAAACGCAATTGCCATTTACTAAATAAAAATCTGTTTCAGTGATAATGGTACAAAGAGTGTTACTAATTTCACTCTGAGAAGAGAAAAATCTACTTTGTCTTAAGAATATGACATTCAGCAACCTAACAAATGAGGGACTTTTGGAATGGCAAAACTCATGAAACATATACAAACAAACACTACTTACTATTCAGTCTTTTCATAGTCCTTTTTGATTATTTTCTTGTTAAGTCTGTAAAACTAGCTGATTAGAAATAATTTCCAGGTATCAGTACTAAAGGAAAAAGACAAGGACAGACCAATTTAGAAAAAAAAGCAGATTCTATTTCCCATATGCTCCATTTCTAAGATGTGACAACTTGTGTAAAAGGGAATTCTTTATTTTTACTGAAAATTGTTTCCTTTCATACAAGTGATTTTAAGAATTACTTGTTTTATGTTACATATGAAATTATTGACTAATTATGCCAACTACTTATTTCTTTGTATGTTTTATAAAAATCTGGCTCTTTTCCCATTGTTATTGACATGATTCTAATTCAATTTTTACCGTTTCCAATACAACTTCAGTAATATATAACTGATCTCTCTTTTCTTCTTCCTTTTTTTTCTTTCCTTCGTCACTTCTTCCTTAATTATGAAAACCTCAGTAAAGTAAAATGCAGATAAAGGTTATTCCTCTATGTAAGATCATCTTAAAAAAGAGTAAATTCATGAGTCTGATCCCAAATTATGGGCAGGCTAAATCTTGGCTGATACCTTCTTATGACATGAGAAGGTAAAACATAAAGCTCTATGTCAAAGTAGGGTGAAATGTAACCAAAATACAGTAATTTATGAGATAGCCACTCCTAATTTCTCCCAGAAATCCATGATATTTCTCCCATCCAGGCATATGAAAGGATTGTAACTTCACAAGCTGATGTCAAGATCCCCTCTGAGAGCTCATCAATATGAATTGCCTGTAATCACTGATTTCTGATTATTTAGTTCTCTGTTAAATGGAATAAAAAATAGTGTATTTTTCTATTAAGAAATAGAATAGCATTGCCCCAGAAATTTCCAGGTCAAAATGTAATACTCTCTGGTGTTTTAACAAGGCCATGATGAGATTTAGCCTAACTGTCAAAGTGAATACAGTGACAACTTCTAGAAACTAAGGGGGAATAGCCATGGTCTAGGAGTAATCTAGGCAGCCTCAAGCTTAAAATCAGAAACTGTGATTCATCTCCTAGAGAATAAAACAAAATGTTAATTTTGACTTTGAAGATTGTTATTCTTTTTTTTTTTTTTTTTTTTAACATTTACTGTTTTCTGAAGTTGGTTTACACTGCTAGTAATTCTGGAGCATGGACAATATCCAGGGATTGGAATTCAAAACCTATCACAAGTGCCTATTTTGGCTATCTTGATCTGCTCCAAACGATCAGTTTGGTAGTCAATGAGAGAAATTACAGTGCTGCCATGCTACATTTTGGAAGAAATGTTATCTGAATTTACTATGCATTTAGAAATCCCATCCCAAAGCAGTTTTCACCATTTATTTCTCCTGACATATTTGTTTTTTTTTTTTTCTGAGGAGAGGGAGTCACATTATATAGGCATAAACTTAAAATATACTGGCCTGTTAGTAAGAAATGGATGTATTTATGGAGAGAGTATTAAAGCTGTAAAGTTAAAAAAGGAACTTAACTTCTTTGAAGTCAGTCTTCCTCTTTAATTATGACCTTATTATAGTTCCCTTATTAATTTGTATTTATCCTTTTTTTAGGCTTTTTTAAGGACATGGCTGCCAGAAAAGTGGTATCCATCTCTAATTATCTTGTGGAGGAAATAACAAGAAATGGGCTTTGGGAGGGAAAAAAACATATATAAAGATCTTTTTAGGTCTTCTAAATTGCTGAAAAGTTAAACAAGAGAGCAGACAATGTTGTTTCATTTGATCCAAAAATACTGTGACAACTTTTCACTCCTTGTGACCCAATTTAGCAACTTCAGTGTTACCAACAGCTTTACATCATTGCTTAAACCTGCACAATATAAATAAATGGTTACAAAAAAAACAAAAAATAACCTTCTATAGCATAACTTTTGCCTGACTCATTCATTTCATAGCATACTATTAAAAATGTTCTTCTTATAAAAATAATTGAGTGAATAATGTTTCTATATAAAAGTACTATTATGATTAATGCATTTATAGAAATATCTGGAAATTGGGCAAGTGGAAGGAATAAATTCATGCTGTGCCATTATATCCTACTGTATTCAAAGATGCTAAAGGAATGGATATAGATGTTATCTAATCATATTCAAGAGAAATAGTTCATTAAAATTTGTTATTTATTCATAGGTAAAGACTATTTTTAGAGTAAGTTTAGGTTTATAGCAAAATTGAAAAAGACATAATTCCCATATACCACTTGTCCCTGGACAGGCTTAGCTTGCCCATTATCAATATCCTCCACTAGAGTCGTGTACTTATAGAATTGATGAACCCACATCGACATACCATAATCACTCAAACTTCATAATTTAGGGATGTCTTGGTGGCTCAGTGGTTAAGTGTCTGCCTTCAGCTTAGGGTGTGATCCTGGATTCCTGGGATCAAATCCTGCATTGGGCTTCCTGCATGGAGCTTGCATCTCCTCCCTCTCCGTATGTCTCTGCCTCTCTCTCTCTCTCTCTCTCTCTCTCTGTGTCTCTTGTGGGTAAATAAATAAAATCTTTAAAACACAAACTTCACAATTTACATTGTAGTTATCCTAGCCGTGTACATTTTATGGGTTTGGATAAATGTATAATGTCATGTATTCATCGTTATAGTATCATACAGTGTAGTTTCACGTCCTAAAAGTTCTGTGTGCTCTCTTTTCAATTTTACCTCACAATCCCCAACTCTTGCTAAGTACTGATCTTTTTAGCATCTCTATAGTTTTGCTTTTTCCAGAATATCAGATAGTTAGAATTATACAATAAATAACCTTTTCAGATGGCTTCTTTCATTTAGTAATATGCATTTAAGATTCCTCTATGTCTTTTTATTCATTTTATTAATCCATCTACCCACTGAAGGGCATTTTCATTTGCTTTCAAGTTTTGACACTTATGAATAAACTACCTATTAACATCCACTTGCAGGTTTTTGTGTAGACATAAGGTATTAACACCTTTAGGTAAATATCAAGGAATGTGATTGCTGGATTATATGGTAAGAATATTTTTTGTACATATGGAAGACTGCCAAGCCATCTTCAAAAGTATCTGTAGCATTTTGCATTTCCAGCGGCAGTAAATGAGAGTTCTCGTTGCTCCGCAGCCACAGCAGCACTCAGTATTGAGCCACCCAGGTGCCCCCAAAGGAAATATTCTTGAACGAAATTAAAAGTGCTATTCTGGTAAACACACAAGTAATAAGAAAGCGAAACAGCCTTATCGCTGATATGGAGAAACTTTTAGTAGTCTGGGTAGAAGATCAAACTAGGCACAACATTTCCCTAATGCCAAAACCTAATCAGGAGCAAGGCCCTAACTCTAGTTCTACAAAGGCTGAGAGAAGTGAGAAGCTGCAGAAGAGTTGGAAGCTGATAAAGTTGATTTATGAGGTTTAAGGAAACAAGCCATCTCCATAGCATAAAAGTATAAGGTAGAGCAGCAAGTGTTGATGTAGATGCTGCAGCAAATTATCCAAAAGATCTAGCTAATGAAAGTGGCTACACTAAACGACTGATTTTCAGTGTAGATGAAACAGCCTGTTACTAGAAGATGCCATCTAAGACTTTCATAGCTAGAGAGGGGAACTGAGTGCCTGGGGTCAAAGTTTCAAGGACAGGCTGATTCTCTTGTTTGGAGCTAGTGCAGTGGGTGACTTGAAGTTGAAGCTAATGCCCACTTAGCATTCCAAAATTCCCAGGGCCCTTAAGAATTAGATAAAATCCACTCTGCCTGTGCCATACAAATGGAAGAACAAACCCTGGATGTTGTAAACACAATATGGTTTACTGGAAAATTTAAGCCCACTGTTGAGAACTACTCAGAAAAAAAAAAAGATGCACTTGAAAATAATAATTCTCATCAACAATGCACCTGTTCACTCAAGAGCTTTGATGGAGATGTACGAAATGAACGTTGTTTTCATGCCTAATAACACAGCATCCAACTGCAGCTTATGGATAAAGGACTAATTTTATTTTTAAAGTCTCATCATTTAAGAAATACATTTTGTAAAGCTATCGTGGCATGGGGATTACTCCGATAGATTTGGACAAAGTAAATGGAAAACCTTCTGGAAAGGGCTTAACATCTAGATGTCATTAAGAACATTCATGATTTATAGAAAGAGGTCAACATATCAATATGAACTGGAGTTTAAAAGAAGTTGATTCCACCCTCATGGATAATGTTGGGAGATTCAAGATATTAATGAAAGAAGTACCTGAAGATGTGGTGGAAATAGCAAGAGAACTAGAGCTGGAAGTGGAGCCCGAAGATGGGATTCAATGGCTGCAATGTCATGATAAAACTTGAGCAGATGTGAGGTTTCTTCTATGGAAGAGGAAAGAAGGTGGCTTCTTCAAATAGAAACTATTCCTTTTTTTTAAATTTTTTTTTTATTTATTTATGATAGTCACAGAGAGAGAGAGAGAGAGAGAGAGAGAGGCAGAGACACAGGTAGAGGGAGAAGCAGGCTCCATGCACCGGGAGCCTGACGTGGGATTCGATCCCGGGTCTCTAGGATCGCGCCCTGGGCCAAAGGCAGGTGCCAAACCGCTGCGCCACCCAGGGATCCCTAGAAACTATTCCTAATGAAGATGTTATGAAGATTGGTGAAATGACAACACAGGATTTAGAATAATACATAAACTTAGTTGATAAAACAGTGACCGGGTTTAAGAGGACTAACTTCAATTTGAAAGAAGTTCTACTTTGGGTAAAATGCTATCAAACAGCATCACATGCTACAGAGAAATCATTTATGAATGGAAGTGTCAATTGATACAGCAGAATTAATTTTTGTCTTAATTTAAGAAATTGCCACAGCAACCCCAACCTCCAGCAGCCACCACCCAGGTCAGTCGGCATCTATCAATGTCAAGGCAAGACCCCACCAACAAAAAGATTACAACTCACTGAAAGTTCAGATTACGGTTAGCATTTTTTACCAATAGATTATTTTTAATTGAAGTATGTACATTGTTTTTTTTTTACATAATGCTATTGCACACTTAATAGTCTACAGGATAATGTTAAACATAACTTGTATTTGCATTGAGAAACCAAAGAATTCATTTGACTTGCTTTATTGTGATCCTCACTTTACTGCAATGGTCTGGAACTGAACCTGCAATAACTTGGGGGTATGCCTGTTTTTTGTATGCTTTTTTTGCCATTTGTAGATTTTCCTTCTGAAGTTTCTGTTAAGGTCTTTGGCCAATTTTTAAATAATTTTTTTAATTGATGTTGAGCTTTAAGAGTTCTTTGTATATTTTGGATAAAAGTCCTTTATCAGATTTGCCTCTACTAAATGTTTATTTCCAGGTTGTGCCTTGTCTTCTCAATCTTTTGACATCGCCTTTTAGACAGCAGAAATACTTAATTTTAATTAATCCCAACTTACTAATTGTTTCTTTCATAGATCATGCCTCTGGTGTTCTATCCAAAGTCATTATCATACTCAAGATTATCTAGGGTTTCTCCTATGTTATCTTTAAGAGTTTAGAGTGCTGCATTTTATGTTTTAATCTGAAATATTGATCCATTTTGAGTTCATTTTTGTGAAGGGTGTCAGTCTCTGTCTAGACTAGCATTTTTTGCATATGGATGTCTTATTATTCCAGCACCATCTTTTGAAGAGACTGTCTTTGCTCCAATGTTACAGTTTTTGCTCCTTCACCAAGATCAGTTTATGTGGGCCTCTTTTTCAGCCCTCCATTCTGCTCCATTGATCTGTTTTTCCATTCTTTCACCAATACCACACTGTCTTGATTACTATAGCTTATATAGTATTTCTTGAAGTTGGGTGACATCATTCCTCTTTGTTCTTCTCTCACTCTCTCTCAAATAAATAAATAAATAAATAAATAAATAAATAAATAAATATTTTTTTAAAAACCTGATTTAAGGGACATCTGGGTGGCTCAGTGGTTGAGCATCTGCCTTTGCCTCAGGGTATGATCCTAGGTCTGGGGATCGAGTCCTGCATTGGTCTTCCTGCATGGAGCCTGCTTCTCCCTCTGCCTGTGTCTCTGCCTCTCTCTCTCTCTCTGTCTCTCATGAATAAATAAATAAAATCTTTTTTAAAAAAAATCTGATTTAAATATAAAGTATGAACCTCAGGAGAGCATTCTGAACTCTAGACAGAGATTAGGTGTACTAAGCACACAGAAATTGAAGCCTTGAAAAAAGTAGAATTCTCTGGGAGAATACGTAGAATGAAGAGATAAAAGCTAGCACTTTATGATAAAGCATTCCTCAAAGAACAGAAGTTAAAGCCAGTAAGAAGACTAAGAAAGAGTGGTCAGGTTTAAGAAAAAAATAAGGAGTTTGCTAGTAACAAAGAGATCAGAGTTGGGAAATTATCAACAGTGTCAAATGTGCAAAGACGTGCAATTATTTAGATAATTAGTTTTTGAATATATCTACAAATATGTTACTAATGATCTTCATGAGAATAATGTCATTGTAGAGACATTGGAGATGAAAGTCTTTTTGCAATACAATGAAATATGGTTGGATAAAATAGACCCAGTAACTATAGATAAACTAATCGCAGTGTTTGTACACAAAATGGGTGATAGGGATAGGACAGTAACAAAAGGAGATGTATCTTCAAGGAACAAAGAGCTGTTTTTACTAGCTATATAATATTGAGCAATTCTCTTAAAGTTTTTGAGGTTTACAATTCTTCCTTATTAGCCAAAAACCATAATAAAACCTACATAAGGTTATGAAATATATGTGAATGTGAGATTTAATTTTATAAGACACTTTTCAAATGTCACTTCAATGCTACATTAAATAATAGAAAATGATAGAATTATGTTTTATCACATAGGATGTTTTTTAGATATAAGAGTAAATTTGAAAATAACTATATATTTGAATAAAGTATGAGGAGCTATATGATTGCTGAATTCTACTCAGCTTGTGATTTTTAAATTTTTCTCTTATTATTTACATCTGGGATTTATACTTTTTATTATTTTAAAAAGTAGATTAGTGCCAAATGGCAACAGAATTGTAAATTAAGATGGGGCAACTGGATGGCTCAGTCATTTGAGCGTCTGATTATTGGTTTTGGTTCAGGTCATGTATCTCAGGGTCATGGGATAGAGCTCCACATTGGGCACTGTGCTTAGTGTGGACTGTGCTTGAGATTCTCTCCATCCTCCTCTCCTTCCATCTCTCCCCCTGTTCTTTCTCCATCCCCCCAAATAAATAAATAAATAAATAAATAAATAAATAAATAAATCTTTAAAAAATGTAAATTAAGGGCAGTGAAGTTTGAATTATATTAAGTAGCCAAGAAAGGAAAATAATGAAGTTGATAATATTATAAAGAGCTCTCTAGAGAATGCTTAATATTGCAATTTTATAGCAGAAGCATCATGACCTAAGGGAACACAGACAATGCTACTTTAGATATCAATAATCAACTTTGTAGTGTATTTCTTATGTCTTAAGAGAATAAATTTCATAATAAATCTATGTAATTGTTCATCAAATAGCTGAGAATAATGGGACAATCTGCATAATTTCTTGATAAAAAAAAGTCACCAATATGAATTTTGTTTGGCTTTTACCTTAATCACATTTTTTATTTACATTGACTTTCCTGACAATTGATTTTTACACCAATGCAGAAGAAGTTTTATAATCTCTTTTGTGACATATATATGAGCATATGTATATTGAATATTATGAATATATAGAGTATATACAGTATATGTATATATACACACAAATCCAGAGTCTCTACGAAAGTTGTATTCTTATCCAGTAGCCCAGTGACTGATGCTTCTGCTTCCTCTTCCTATTGTATGATTCTCTATAATGCTGATGAATTTATGGTGACTGAAGCAACCAAGTATAACTGAAAACCCAAAGGTAATAGATTTTGTAATATGCCTCAGAAAAATTCAGGAACTTTAATTTAAAAATCAGATTTCTCCTTTTTGTACATTAGCATTTTATCTTTGTAGTATATGCTGCTAGTCATTTTAAATTAATGGGATCTAGCGAAAATGTGCTTCTTTTCTAAAAACCCATTAGAGACCTCCTGATGAATTGATAAATGTTGACATGGTAGTAAAACCACTAACTTTATCTCTCTGTAAGGATATTATCTGCTTCAGTTTTACTGATAAATTTGTTGTATATCTATTTTAAAATCACCAGAGGAAATTGCTCATCAAAGGGGACATGTAAGAATTTAGAACAGGTCCTTATATAGACACAATCTCCTACATTTGGGATGCCAGTTGTTTTTGGTGATTGTGTTTTGCATGGTTACTTTGGAAATGCCCTTAGGGATCAGTAAGAGCTACATATCATCGATCTCAGTTACAGGTAGAAAGTCTGACAGCAGTGGCACCAGCCTGCGAAGAGGAATAAAAGCTGAGTATAAGATCATGTTCTTTTCATAGCTGGTCCTTGCAGTGTCAATAAACATCGTGGTGTTAAATTTAAGACTTAAAATAGTTATGGTATATCACATGTACATTGCAGTATTTAGTTCCTTTTATATGATTTTTTTTCTCTGTGGCATATGATTTCTTCCCATATTTCCAAAATGGCTTAACACACCAAAATAAATATAAATCTGCATTTGTCTTTTTCCTATTGCACATTAAATGCTTATAATTTTATACTTCTTTTGGAAAGGATAGTTGAATGAACAAGACACCAAAATGGGTGTATAAAAAGCAAGGCATGATATTGCAATAGGAGCTTCTGGTAATAGTCAAAATAATCAATTTGGGTTAGAAATAGAATCTTCCCATTAAGTAGTTTTTCTCACTACTTTGCTGGTACATCTAAAATCCATCCCAATATTTATGATATATTAATATCACTAATTATATTTTTTTAAGTTGAAGATATTGTTACGAGCTAAAGTTTGCCTCTTTGGGAATTTGTACATTGAAGTCCCAGTCCTATGTACCTCAGAATATCACTATATTTGGAGATGGATCTTCAAAGAAGTGATTAAAATAAAATGAGGTCATTCTAATTTAATATGACCAGTGTCTTAGTAAGAAAAAAGCATTTGGACAAAAAATACCCACAGAAAAGACAAATAGAGAAGACCACTATCTATAAGTTGTGTCAAATCCTTCCCTCATAGATCTTAGGAAAAACAACCCTACTGACACTTTGATCTTGGACTTCTAGCCTCCAAAACTGCAAGAAAAAAAAAATTCTATTGCTTTAGCTACTCAAATAGTGCTACTTTGTTACAGCAGCCCTAGTAAGCTAATACAAGTATCAACTGCAATGATAGATACTGAATAGGCCTTTGCAAAATATGTAATAAAAGAATATTGGGAATATAAATCAAAACACTGGTCTGAATATGTGAATTCAATTCCCCCTTCTGGAAAAATTAATTAAAATAATTAAAAATGCAAAATATAAAAATATCCTATACCCATTCTAGAAAATAGAAAAGGTCACCATAGATATTCTAGCAATATTAAGAAAATTCTCTGATGCATAATTCAAGAGAAATCAATCTACTAGAAAGGCCAACCAACCCACAATTCTTGACTAATGGAAATGTCTGGATGGATGAGAACTGAAATGAACACTCAGGAGAATGAGACTAAAATCTAAGTAGAAATCACTGGGGTTCAGTGTAAATGCAAATCATGAATCAGTGATGCAGCTAGCATATGGAGATACATTTCTTTTAAATTGCATTTTATTTTAGCAGATTTAATGAAGATAATTTACATATCCTAATATTTGGCTCTTTTTATTTAAATTCTACAAATTTTAGTAAATTTCAAGAGTCAAATAGTCATCATACAATCAAAATTTAGAACATTTCCATTACTCCTAAAAGATTGCTCACAGTGTATTAAGTGACCTCACAGACAACGTAGGAAGGTGCAACTGGTCTCTGGGTGCAGAGGGTCAAACTTGGTATGTGTTTTCAGAGATGGCTGGGTCATCTCACCTATTTTACAGTTTCCCGTTAATTAGACTCATTGCCATTATCTGCTTTCAATAGAGGGATAATAATGAATATTTTTAAATTTAGTTTTTTCTCTCCTGTCCATGTTTCTTGGTTTGTTTTGTGGAGGGGAGCTAGTGTGGTTGTCAATCACATGTCCTTAACTTTATATATGATACACATGCCACAGTTCACTCATAATACCCCATTCTCCTGGATAGAGTCATTGTCCAACAATGGGCCATTACCAAAATAAGCACTTATTTGAATCCCTTAGAGGGGACTGGTATGTCTATTCTCCACCAAATCTTAGATATCCAAGAAAAAGCTTTGTTAAGAATAAAGTTAATGTAGAGGAAAACTAAGCAGACTGCCTGAAAAGATACAGAATTGCTTGCCTGAAGCAAGTCAATTTCTTAAAATTCTAAGAAATCATATGTGGTTTAGGAAAGAAAAGACATTTTTTTTTCTCTAAAGAGAAAATGGGAACCAGTTGCCCTAGCTAAGATAAGATAACCTGATGATTGTATTATTTTATTTTTATTGTGGTCTTTATAATATAGCCCATGAAATACTAATATTTCTGTTTGATAGACGGACTTAATTATATAGCTCATTTAGTTAAAATTATTAGTTTCTTAAGACTCGTGCACAAGAAACAAGAAAATGCTAACTTGGTTGGCACTTCTACCTTTGGTTTTTATTCTGAGATCCAGGTGTCGCTTAACATGATTTCTGTTCTCGGGTCTATGGTATGCAGTAAACATTATTGATTTCTGAATAGCATAAAATCCTCCTTATGAAGAATGAAGAAGTATACTCTGATAAAGGAGAAAAATGGAGATGAAGTGAGGCTTTATTTATGCAATGTAGAAGGTTAAAAACAGACTTTCAGGGGCATCTGGGTTGAGTGGGCATCCAACTCTTGGTTTTGGCTCAGGTGGTAGCCTTGGGGGGCATGGGATAGAGCCCTACATCAGGCTTCATGCAGAGCGGGGAGTCTGCTTGAGAGATTCTCTATCTCCCTCTTCCTTCCCCTCTACCTTCCTATCACTTGTGTGCTCTCCCTCTCTAAAAGAAAGAAGAAAGAAAGAAGAAAGAAAGAAAGAAAGAGAGAGAGAGAGAGAGAGAGAAAGAAAGAAAGAAAGAAAGAAAGAAAGAAGAAAGAAAGAAAGAAAGAAAGAAGAAAGAAAGAAAGAAAGAAAGAAAGAAAGAAAGAAAGAAAGATCTTTAAAAAAAATACCAGACTTTTTTTGGCTGTTGGCTGTGAGAACGCTCTCTCTATATATAACTTTTTTACATTCAGTGCATGCTGTAATATGTCCCTTACTTTGAGTCCTCCCAAAATTTCAAAAACATTCAAAATTACTGTGCGTAGTATATTGACCTATGTGAAGTACTGAAATTTTATAGAATGCTTTTTAAGTCAAGGTTTATATGAGTTGACACAGTCAGGTCATAACATCAAGGGCAATAACTCACATGATGATGTTACAAAAAAATCATAAAGAAGAAAGTGCATTAACAAAAACTATTAACTGAACATGATGGTTTTAATTTAAACACATTAAAAATGAAGTTACAAGAGAAATTAAAATAGAGGTAGTGTATAGGACAGGCATATAGCTAATGTATTTGCTCTATAAATATTTTATATTCCCCATTAGTAAATATATATGGTAAGATATGTTGAGATATTATTCTCTGTGATTTTTCTCTCCTGTACTTTTTCATATTTTATTTTTCAATACGATTCAAAGTCATTCAGATTACCCAAGTATAACTAGGATAACTTAAAGCTGAAATTCAAAGGGGAAAATCTGTCTCTTTGGTATTTGACAAATACTATTCTAGTATTTGGCTTCCAAAGCAAACTTTTGCTTCCCCTAAGGGTAAAGATACTTTTAAAGTTTTAAGTTTTGGATATAAGCAAGTGCTGGGTTTTCTTGAGTCAGGCTAGCAATTGGGATGGGAGAAGATTCTTGAAAACAGTAAACTCTTGAAAGAGGTAGTAGGTAGAACTAGTACAATGACAATGGATTGGAAGGAAAACGTGAGAATGATCCAGACTACTTCTTTTTTGAGAAAAACTAAATGAGTGGAAGAAAGAGAATAATGTTTTGTGAGCATATACTATTAGATCAGAATAAAGAATAGCTTATGAACAAAATAAAACTTTATACCACACATGGATGTAAGAATTAAGTGAGATATTATTTATGCATGGAGTAATGCCTACTTCTTGGTAAGTGCTTAAATATGTATTAGTAGACATAATTTTATATATTAATTTATATATTTCTGTTCATTAAATAAAACACATTTTAAAATATTGAAAAGCATATGGGGAAAGCTGCTGCTGGTGATCTTTTTGAACTACTACTAGAGACTTTCATGCTTTGTATTACATACTTTTGTGATGATTAACAAACTATGAGTTTTTAATCAGAAAGAAATGTAAATAAAACACCCACACAATAAAAACACATTTAGTAGGAAACTGAGCAACCAATCTGAGCAGAAAATTCAAAAACAAAGGCCAAACCTAGAGGTTACACACCTACACGTAGAAAAAGTCCGTTGAAGTAGCACAAGAGAACTGAGAGCAGTGGCTGGCCTGTGGCAGGTATTCAGTAGTGAACTGTAAATGAAAAATGAATGAAACACAAACCCACAACTTAGTACAGTTTTGTCTATAAGACTGTCAATAATTCCAATGGCATTATGTGTTCATTTTCATTTGGAAGCTAAATTGCAATATATATTATGCATTTTAATATATTCATATACTTCTTCCAGTAATTTCATTTCTGCTAATCTATTTGGAAGATGTATTATTAAAGAAAAATTATACCATTTCACAAACTTTCATTTATTTTTACTATGATTTCTACAATAAAACTGGGCAAACTAAACTATTAAAAGGAATTAAATAGGAGTTTATAAAAATTGCAGTATAAACAAAAAGTCCTCAGTAACATCCCAATTGCATTTTTTATTACATTCAACTGCTTCAATGCAATAAGATGAATTAAAAGAAAAAGCTGGCATTATTTTGTTTATCAATTTTTCATAAGCACAGATATTACCAAAACAGACTGAAGCAGGAACCAGTCATTGCTCTCAGGTCCACATAAGTGGCAGTCCAGACTGGGTTGGCCTGACCACAGGAAAATGAAAGTCCTGGCGATGCACTGATATTTCAAAATAACTCTGTTATTGGCCTTTGGTACTTAAGCAGACAATCCCAGTGTTGCATGGTCTGGGGATGATGTTTAGTAAAACTGATTCAAAGATAAAACTGTCAAGCAGAGAAGAAGATTTTGGTTTTCAGTAATACATTCTAAAATATTTTTGGAAAAATTAGAGAATTGGAATATTGGGCATTTTTTTTCTTCTGTTTCTCTGTTTCTCATAGGTTGCTTTGTTATTTTGATTTTTGTAAAACAGTTATCTGAGGATAAAAAATATAAAGTTCATAAACAGAACTTAGTTTTTAAAAATGCAATTTTTCTGTTGCATAAAAACAGCAAAGCTGATCACAGAGCAAAAAATATTTTTAAAATTATAGCAGGGGGATATCTGGTTGGCTGATGAAACATGAATTTAAATTTACATATGAAAGTATATAATTAAGTACATTCAAGTATATATATTTATAGGATAATATATTTATATATATTTTATATATACCATTACATATTATTCATGATATATATATACTAAAAGATGCTAATAATCAAATTACTAATAAATAATAACCATCCATGCATAAATGCAGCTACTAGTCAAGTAATTTCCTTCCTTTTTCTGAGTCTCAAAGTGTATTTTTGAATTTGAAGTTTCATGATTCAATATGCAAAGTAATACATATGCAAAGTAATACATCCATGATTTTTAAAAGATCAGAAAAAAGTCAGCAATTAAAAAAGGTGTTCTGGATGTTTAATCATTGCAAACAATGAAAATTTCCTTTGAAAATTTTATTTCTTTTGGTTTTGTTATTACTAGAAAGTTATAATTCCTTATCAGAGTCAAAATCACCTGATATATTAACTTCAGTAGGTTTCTTAACTCTCTGTGGTTTGGACCCCAAATTTCAAAATTTCATGTTAAATGTACATTGCATTTCTCTTGTTCATCAGGAGAAGAAACTGTATATATGGTAATAGTTACATAGCACCTAATTCTTAGGTGATTGTCAGAAATAAATGCTATAAAGAGCTATTCCTGTGCTTATGTTATCTGAAAGCCTCAGCAAATGCTAGTACTCAATGTGGCCTATGGGATTAACTGAGCTAACATATGTAAAGCACCATGTATAATGCACAGTACAGGATGAATGAAGGAGTAGTTTTATTATCATTATTATTAAGAAGGATTTAAAAATCAGAACTATATTAATGTGATACTACATTGTGTTTTAATCTCCATTTAGTGAAAGGGCAGAACAAGTGTAAATAACATTTTCAGACTCATCTTAATGTTTGGGATACTTTTTTATTCTTTAAAAGTAATGTAATTATGACCTACCTAATCTCATACACATAATGTCAGAAAAGAGTTTAGGCCCTCCAGCTAGTGTCATTGGTGGCCAAGATTAGTCTTGGAATTGTCACAGTCACACCTATTTAAATATGTAAACATAAAAAGTCTTCATATTGAGCAAAACATGGAATTTTAGAACTGGAATAAATAAGAGTTTCCTGCTCTAAGCCCAAGTTTTACAGTCTGAGGGAATTTAAATAACTTGCCAAAGTCAATCAGAATTTTTCTAAGATAAGAGGGAGTTTGGTATTTTAGTCAATAATGAAAAAACTTGTAAATTTTAGCCCAAAACTTCTAGAAATATGGTTAATGTTAGAAAAATTTTAGAGATGAGATGGAGCAACTGGAAGAAAGGTCTTTGTTAAAAATATCTGACTTGTGATAGAGAATTCAATGGGAACATTAAAAAAAAAAAAAGGTAGCACTGCAGGTATCTGGTGAACACTTTATGGTCTATTTAATTTAAATACTTAGTTCAATTTGGTATTTGCATAATTGACTTTTACTAAACTATGCTATATTTAATCTCTCTGTAGGCTTTACTAAACATATATTTTTCATTCTATAGAAGTCACTGAATTTACAATTTACCAAAATATCTAAAACTTAATGAACCATAATTATTATGTCACTTACTGAGATGCTTAAAAAAATGTATCTAAACTTGTGCAGAGGACTAACTTTATTATTTTTCCACTTTCAGTCATATGAGAATTTTAAAAGAGCTAGCATATATTTATTGCTAAGTCTGTGCCAGAGAGTAGATTAAGCATATTTGGGCCTTGTATTATTTAGTCACCTACAATCTTATAAGTTTGGGATTAGGTGTTTGTTTATCTGTAAAATGTGAAGAAAGCAATGCCTCCAGAATCATAGAGCTACCACTGGATGTAGAATTGAGTCTAAGTATTTTTCTGACACCTGACAACTTCATTATACTCCTATTCATTATAGTATTCATAAATTTATGTGCAATGTCTATATTGTCTGTAATATTGAATATAAATTCAGGACTTAAAATTCTAGTGTACTTACATGATTATATTTCTCTATTCAAAATTTGGAATTAGGGATCCCTGGGTGGCGCAGCGGTTTGGCGCCTGCCTTTGGCCCAGGGCGCGATCCTGGAGACCCGGGATCGAATCCCACATCAGGCTCCCGGTGCATGGAGCCTGCTTCTCCCTCTGCCTGTGTCTCTGCCTCTCTCTCTCTCTCTCTCTCTCTCTGTATGACTATCATAAATAAATAAAGATTAAAAAAAAAACAAACAAAATTTGGAATTATATAAACTGACCAGGGATAAAGACGTATGAGCTCAAAAGGACCTAATTTATAAATGTTCAGGTACACATTAGAGCCACCATATTGGTTTTGTCCTTTAAGTGGGCTAGAATTCAACTATAATGTTGTGGCATAATCAATTTGGTCACGCACAAAGAACCAAATAGTGCACAAGTAGTCCATTGTTTCTAGTATTCTTCTCTTTCACTTTACAGAAGACCAATATGAGTCTAATAACAGAAAATAAAGTCAGAATGGAAATATTTCCTTCTTTTTCTACCTTCCTTTCTTCAACAAAGCATATATATGATATTGGAGCTTTTAGTAATATCATCACTTCTTTCCTTGAGGCATTGTCTTATTTCCCATCTGCACATTTTCATATACAGAATATAGGGAGATCCGATAACAAAATTTAACAAATAATTTTTCTATCATATATGATTATTTGTGTATCATAAATTCTTTATTGTTTAGGGTACAGAAAATAAACATTCTATATGTTCACTTCTTATCTCAAAATAATGTATCTAAAGTTTATATTGCTAAGCTCACATGAAAAACCAACATGAGAAAAAATGTTCCCCAAGCAAATGGTTACACATTGAGGTTCTTTTTGATTTCTTAACTAGGAAAGATCCTTTCAAGATATTCCTGAAATTAATCAAGCCAGTCAACATTTGGAGAAAGTGCCAGGTGGGTAAGGAGAAAGTGCCAGGTGGGTAAAACTTTTTCTCTGTATTTGTATTGCCCTATTTGGAGACCTGTTTGCAAAAGTTTCTACACCACGAAGAGATAAGCTATAATGTTTCTTTGTTGATATATGTCCAAGTTAATAAATGGTTCTACCGTGCAAGAGTGCAAAGGAGAGAATTTTTGAATAAGAGTCATTTGAAGATCAGTTTGCCCTACCCCATTGCCTTAGGAAAGTAATGCATTTTGAGCGATCTTTTTGAAGTATTAACTTGCACCTAGTCTCCTTTCTGTTCATAAATTATGTCAATTGGCAGAATTCAATCAAAAGAACTTGCAATTCCCCTGAATCCTAGAGGTTATGGTGAGAAAAAATAAAGCTGTTTAAACTCATTTTTAACCTTACAGGTATAAAGCATTTTCAGATATTACTATCTATTATTGGCTTCTTTCAATGCAACTTTTATCCAAAAGCAGGCAATACCCAAAGGTCTGCTAAATCACTTCCCGTTAAGTTTAGCAAATGTTTGACATTTTTAAAGATATGCTTTGCTAAACTTAAAGACACGTTTTAATAGCACATTCTAGACCTACGGAGACTATGAGGTATGTGGGATGCTAATGTAAATCGTACTCGGCAGCCTCTTTTTTTTTTTTTTTTTTTTTAAGAAATAGAAGTATGTGTTTGGGTAAAATATGTGTGCAACAAAGCATATTATTTTAAAAACACTCCCATGTAAACTAGATATTTGATCAATGTTATGCTGCATGCTTGTTACTAGGCAAATTAGCAAAATGTACCCTGTTAATCTGAAAAAAAAAACAAAAAACTTGATCTTAAATAAGGTAGCCAGTTGTCTCAGAGTGAGAGTAACTTGGCAAAATTCTAGCAAACCATAAATATCTCTTTGCCTTCTAAATTTTCTTTTTTCCTTTTTTTTTTTTTGCCTTCTAAATTTTCAATTGTCTAGGGAATGAATCTATATGTTGAATAGTTAGAAAACTTCCAACTAGTGTCCGATAGCAGCTCTATCTTATAAGCAAGCAGTGTGCCATAGAATTCGCATCCATGAGTCTTGCTAAGAGTGGAAGTCATTAAGAATGCAGAGACCAGAGACCAAGTAAGACCAAGTAAGTGGAGATGGAATCAGAGGACTTCAAGTTTCATTCACAGATACCATGGTATAAAGGAAACACTGCCAAGAAATTTAAAATGCTTAATGCTTTGGCTCATGGCTCAGTGTTTTGAATTTTTTTTAATAGGTGTTTTGTTTTATCTTGTTTTTCACTGTGTCTGAGGCAAACGACTTTGTTTCTTGAAAATATTTTGTGTTTTTGTTTGTTTGTTTAAATAATGCAGGTCAGGGATCCCTGGGTGGCGCAGCGGTTTAGCGCCTGCCTTTGGCCCAGGGCGCGATCCTGGAGACCCGGGATCGAATCCCACGTCGGGCTTCCTGCATGGAGCCTGCTTCTCCCTCTGCCTATGTCTCTGCCTCTCTCTCTCACTGTGTGCCTATCATAAATAAAAAAATAAATAAATAAAAATAAATAAAAAAATAAAAATAAATAAATAATGCAGGTCATTGCCTAACATAATATATAGCAAAGTCTTGGATTTGGTGCTTTAGAAAAACAAAACATTGGTTTCTCCATGACCCCTGAATTGGCAAGCCATGGAAATAATCTAAATCAACATGATCATGAGACATGATGGATTCAAGGAAACAGTAGTCCAGGGATTTGAGAAATGTGGACAATCCTCTTTCTGCCTAGTTAAAGTAATCCATGCCCTATATTGATTTTTGTGTGAATTTGTAACTAAGTAAAGTTAGAGTGAGGGGACAGAAGTCCAGCAGCCATAGAAGACATCATGGCCTGCTTGGGCAGGGGAGCAATTCACAGTCCTGCCCAACTGCTGAGCCTAGTGTTTAGTCTCACCTATTGGGACATGTGACCACATATGCCCAACAGCATCAGAGCATATTCTGTGGCCCACTCAGACAAGAAGCCAAGGAAACAGCCTTGCCCAACAGTTGAATATAGCCTCTGGCCCCACATAAAACACGAGCCTGAAGAGTGACCCTGAGCAGCTGATGGAGCCCATCCAACAAACCCACCCAGAGGCAGTCCTGAGCCTACAGCCCTAATTGCTGAAGAGCCTGTGATGTCTCCAGCCAGGAACCCAATCCAATCGTGGAGCATAGCCTATGGCCTCACCTGATCTGGAAGCCTGGGCAGCCAATTAGTCCAAATGTGAAGCACAATATCCAGCCACACACAGTGGGAGGGTAATGCAGGGGACCATGTCGAATCATATAGCCCTGCCAACAACCATGCCCAACAGCATAGCTCAGCTATGGCTGATTCACTTGCAAAGCCGAAATTCGCAATTTCAGGACATAGCCTGAGACCACATTTGTTTTCCGAGCAAGGTCTAAGACTCTGCCCTGCTGCAAAGCCTGATCTATGCCCCTACCTGAACACAGAGTCCAGCTAGCAGCACAATCTAGTTGGGAAGCACACCCTGAGACTCCACCTAATTGGAAGCAATTGCAGACCACGCCCCACAGGCCTGCCCAGTGGTAGATTCCAACCAGTGGTCCCATGCTGTAGGGAAATACAGCCTGTGACTCTTTATGACCAGAAGTTATTTCATGGGACACCTCGGTGACTCAGTGGTTGAGTGTCACCTTTGGCCCAGGGTCCTGGGATCAAGTCCCACATTGGGCTCTCTGCAAGAAGCCGGCTACTCCCTTTGCCTGTGTCTCTGCTTCTCTCTCTGTGTCTCTCATGAATAAATAAATACAATCTTTATTTTTAAAAAACTGTTATTTCAAAGCCCAGGTACTGGCTCCACTTGACTAGAGAACACAGCCAGAAGCCTCTCCCAGCTGTGGAGCCCAGCCTGTGGCACCTCCCAACTTTAGAGCACAAGTATCAGCCTTCCCAATGAGAGATACCATACCAATAGCAAATCTCACCTGCCCACAGACACTACTGGCTGACCTGTCCAGTACCCCAAGATGAGCTGACCAGTGAAAGTCTTTTCCTGCCAAAGTGAACTTATATAAAGTCTGGAAGAGAAGACTACATAACTCAATGCACAGATAGCAACATAAGTATACATGGATTACGGACAATTGGGTTAAAACATGACACCACCAAAGGAAACTTACAAAACTCTAACACTGAGTCAAAAGAGTTAGAGATCCATGAACTGTCAGCCAGAGAATTCAGATTAATCCTCTTAAAGCAGTTCAGTGAATTACAAAATCACGTGGACAACTAAACGAACTTAGGAAGAAGACACATATGAGCGAAACAACAAGCTCAACACAAACAGGGAAAAAAAAGCTGGAGATACTACATTTTCTGATTTCAAACTATACTACAAAGCTAGAGTGATCAAAACAGATAGTACTAACATATAAACTGACACAAAGATTAATGAAACTGAACTGAGAGTTGAGAAACAAACCCACACATAGATGGGCAGCTAATATCTGACAAGGGAGCCATGAATATTAAATGAGGGAGAGGTAATCTTTTTCATAAATGGCATTGCAAAACTGCATCATCATATGTGAAAGAATAAAACAACACCTATCTTTAACCACTCACAAAAATTATCTCAAAGCAAATCGAAGTTTAAAGGTAAGACTTGAAACCATAAAACTAAATCAAACATAAGGGAAAATCTCCTTGATGTTGTCACAACAATGATCTTTTTGGATATGACGTCTAAAGCACAAACAACAGAAGCAAAAATAAACAACTAGAACCATATCAAAGAGAATCAATGAAATGAAAAACAACCCATATAATGGTAGAAAATATTTGCAAATCATCTATCTGATAAGGGATTATCATCTAAAATATAGAAGGAACTCATACAACTTAATAGCACTAAACAAATGTTCCAATTTTTAAAATGGTCAGAGGACCTGGATGAACATTTTTCCAAAGACATATACAGGTTGCCAACAGGTACATGACAATGTTCTCAACATCTCTAATCCTCAGGGAGATATAAACTAGAACCACAATGAGATATCACCTCACACCTTTTTAGAGTGGCTATTATCAAAAAGCTAATAAATAACAAGTGGTGGTAAGAATGTGGAGAAAAGGAAACCCTTGTGCACTGTTGATGGGAATGTAAACCTGTGCAGTCACTGTGGAGAACGATGTGGAGGTTCTTCAAAAAATTAAAAATAGAACTATGATATGTTCCAGCAATCCTACTTCTAGGTATATATCCAAAATGAAATCACTCTCTTTAGAGATATCTGCACTCCTGTGATGCAGCGTTATTTACAATAGCTAATCTATGAAAACAACCTAAGTATCCATCATGGATGGATGGATAAAGAAAATATGGAATGTGTGTGTGTGTGTGTGTGTGTGTGTACACATGCATACATATACACCCTTCTACATGCACACACACAGTGAGATATAATTCAGCCATAAAAAAAGGAGACCCTGACACTTGTGGCAACATGGATGAAACTAGAGAGCATTAGGCTAAGTGAAGTATGTCATAAAGACAAGTATTTTATGATGCTCCTTACATGTGGAATCTTAAAAAAAACCTGAACTCATTGAAACAGAGATTTATTGGTGGTTGTCAGGGATATGGAGGTGAGGGAAATGGGTGAAGGTAGTCAAGGGATACAAACTTTCTATTCTATATTAGATAATTTCTGGGGATCCAATGTACAACATTGTGAGTGTAGTTAAAATATTGTATTCTTTAAAATTGCAGAGGGTAAATCTGAAAAGTTCTCACCACCAAAAAAAAAAAAAAAGTTAACTATGTGAGGTGATGGATGAGTTAACTAACCTCATTGTGGTAATCGTCTTACAATATATACTTGTATTAAATCATCACATTGTACACCTTAAACTTACAGAATATTACATGTCAAGTATATCTCAATAATCCTGGAAAACAATGAAAAAGATCAGTACAGATGTGACAGAGGAGTTAAATTTATTTGGCAAAAATTAAAGTGACTGCAATTAATGAAGAGTTAAAATAAACTTAGAACAATAGAAAAAGGGGATCCCTGGGTGGCGCAGCGGTTTGGCGCCTGCCTTTGGCCCGGGGCGCGATCCTGGAGACCCGAGATCGAATCCCACGTCGGGCTCCCGGTGCATGGAGCCTGCTTCTCCCTCTGCCTGTGTCTCTGCCTCTCTCTATCTCTCTGTGACTATCATAAATAAAAAAAAAAAGAAGAAGAACAATAGAAAAATAGTTTCTGCAAAGAAAAAGAGGATATAAAGAAAATATAAAGGGAAATTTTAGAACTGAAAATTGCAATTATTGATATAAAAACAAATCAATGAGTTCAACAGCTGCGAATGGTAATATAGAACAATAAAAATTACCCAATCTAAACAATAGGGAAAATAAGCTGAAAAAATATATATATAACATAGCTTCAGGAACCTGTGCAAATATAACAAAAGATCTAACACTCATGCAACTAGACTCTTAGAGAGGAAAAAGACTTTTCCAACAATGCCCAAGCTATGTAAACATTTTTTACATTTGTCTCCAAGATATACTCTTATTTACTCACTTCCTTGATAATATGATACTATCTCTGTTTCCCAGAGATCACTCTAAATTCCCCATGTTCCCTTTCTTCCTTCCTTTCTTTTCTTTCTTCCTTCCTCCCTTCCTTCCTTCCCTCCCTTCCTTCCTTCTTTTCTACCTCCCTTCCTCCTTCCCTTCCTCTTCTCCTCTCTTTCCCCCTCCATCCTCTCCCTCCCCTCCTTATCCCTCTCCTCACCTTACCTCTCCTGGCTTCTGTTCTCTTTTCCCTACAAATCCCACATCCCTTTACTACTCTTTCTCTTTAGTACCCACTCTAATGACCTTACCAAGAAGTCTTTTATTTGGGGATGCAAGGAGGGACAAAATAAATAAGCAATCATGAAAATTAGTTTAAGAAACTGTACCTAGGGGCACCTGGGTGACTCAGTTAAGTGTCCAACTCTTTTTTTTTTAATATTTTATTTATTTATTCATGAGATACACACAGAGAGAGAGAGAGGCAGAGATATAGGCAGAGGGAGAAGCATGCTCCATGCAGGGAGCCTGATGTGGGACTCGATCCTGGGACTCCAGGATCGTGCCCCGGGCCAAAGGCAGGCACTAAACTGCTGAGCCACCCAGGGAACCCAAGCATTCAACTCTTGATTTTGGCTCAGGTCATGATCTCAGGGCAGTGAGATTGAGCCCCTCATCAAGCTCTGTACTGGGTGTAGAGCTTGCTTAAGATTATCTCTCTTCTCCTCTCCCTCTGCCCCTCCCTCTCTCCCTTGTACTCTCTCTTAGAAAGAGAAGAGAGAAGAAAGAAAGAAAGAAAGAAAGAAAGAAAGAAAGAAAGAAAGAAAGAAGAAAGAAAGAAAAGAAAGGAAGAAAAAAGGAAGGAAGGAAGGAAGGAAAAGAAAGAAAGAAATAAAAAGGAAGAGAAAGAAAAAGAAAGAAAGAAAGAAAGAAAGAAAGAAAGAAAGAAAGAAAGAAAGAAAGAAAAAGAGAAGGAAAACTGTATCTAAAAGACTTTCAAAATTTTATCAATTACCATCTGGCTTGGTTGAACCAAACATAAAGGCCAAATGATAGCAGTTTATTCTTTGTTCACATAAAAGGAGTCTGGATGTAGGCAGAGCAGGGTCAGTGTGGCAGCTCTGAGTTATCAAAACGCCAGGCTTCTCCTTTTGTTTTACTCTCTATCATAGGTTTCTAGCTTCAGGATTACTTGATCCTTGATCCCTCTGATCCCATAGGGGTGTTAGTGATCCAGTCATCTTGTCTGAATCCCAGGCAACTGGAGGAAAGGGTGAAAGGTAAAGGAAAGATGTGCTAGAGGACTGTTTTCATTTTCAGAAGTCTCCTATAAGCTCCACCCCAAAATGTTCCTTCCCGACTAACTAGAAGTCACCTTACTATACTTAGCTTTCAAGATTAGGATGCAAAGATGTAGTCTTTTAGCTGGGAGCGCAGGAGGGAGATGGAAAGAAGAATGCATTTCGATAGGCAATAGCCAGTCTTTGCCGTAGGCAGTTTGAAAAGTGTTTTAGAACACAAAACACATTAAGGAGGGCACACAATGAATTGAGCAGTGGGTGTTATACTATATGTTGGCAAATTAAATTTAAATGATTTTTTTTAAAAAAAAGAACACAAAACACTGAATAAAAATTGAATTGTGTCCCAAGTTAAGAGCATATTTAAGTACATATTATTATGTTTATTTAAAGGGATTAGATTTGAGACATCAATATTAAATCATGCTTAATATAGATACAGATGGTTTATATAGAAATACTTATCAATATGTGAATATACATGGTTAATATGCATACATATATCTTTTTTTTCATCTGAGAGGGGTTAAAAGCAATGATACTCTAGTAGAAATGACCATACCGAGTGCTTTGTGATTTCCAGTTATATTTCTACCTTTGACTCTGATGGTCAACAATTATCTGACCTTGTGAATATAGATTACACACGGTTATTGAATAATTTTAATATTCAATATTAATTGCCATGCAAAAAAGTGTTATAGTGAAGCGACTGTGGTATCAAAACAAAGTGGCTTCAATGATTTTAGTGAAAGCATAATCAAGTTATCCTAGGGCAATGAGCCCATCTGTCAGATATAACTCACAAGTCATTAGTTGGTCTGGGTGCCCTCTTTTTAGGACAGAGCTGACAACACTGATAAATTATAATTTATTTGCCTCCCACACTTCTTTTGTTCCCTCAGAATTTGACTGTTCTCCTCAAAAAACAGTATTACTTCAGAAGGTAAGCATCAAAAACAGTAATTATATTTTATATAGATAAATCATAATCATTTCATTTTATGATTTTATCCTGGAAAATATTTAGAAGTAAATCTTCATCATAAATCCACAGAAACCTATTTTATTTATTTATTTTATTCCAGTATAGTTAACATACAGTGTTAACTTAGTGTCAGACGTACAATATAGTGATTTCAACAATTCTATACATTACTCTGTGCTCCTCAGGTAAATGTATTATTATTCCCCTTCACCTTGTTCACTCATCTCCCCTACCCATTTCCCCTCTGGTAACCCTCTGTTCTCAGATTATAACTAAGAGCCTGTTTTTTGATTTGTCTCTTTTTTTTCCCTTGTTTCATTTCTTAAATTCCATTTATGAGTAAAATTATATGGTATTTGTCTTTCTCTGACTGACACAGATGCTTAATTTAATGTAATCATTTGCAACAAATGGAGAAAGCCACGTGCAACAGAAAAGATAGGGCTGATTCGACTTTAGATATAATATTACCCTTTAAAATTGTTATAAAATATTGTGTCATTAGTAATTACATGCTATCTAAAATGTAGAACATTAATGGATGAATGTTATGTAACTGATAAAAGATTTGTGTACATGTTTACATCATGTTTATCATAATTACCAACAATATACCAGAAGAAACAATTTTAACAATTATTAACTTTAGGTAGTTGAAATTTTGTGGCTTGTGTTACTTCAGTTTTCTATATAACTTGTCAATACTTTCAACTTAATTATTTAATGAAAAATTTCAGTAACTATAGGGCTTTATTTTATATTAGGTTTTATATTTGTCATTTAAAAAAACTAAATTATAGCAACTCACATATATGTTATATGTTTCTTAACCTAAAGACAAATTTAATTCTTGTATATGGATTTCCACTGTATGTTAACCAAATTAGGTGACCTTATTCTATGAAAAATGAGTTTATAAATTAATAGAAATAATTGGCAATTTATTTTGATTAGAATTTTGCTCTTTATTATTTTATTTATTTATTTATTTTAATAAACTTATTTTTTATTGGTGTTCAATTTACCAACATACAGAATAACACCCAGTGCTCATCCCGTCAAGTGCCCCCCTCAGTGCCCGTCACCCAGTCACCTCTTCCCCTTCCACCACCCCTAGTTCGTTTCCCAAAGTTCTTTATGTTCGGTCTCCCTTTCTGATATTTCCCATACATTTCTTCTCCCTTCCCTTATATTCCTTTTCACTATTATTTATATTCCCCAAATGAATGAGAACATAAAATGTTTGTCCTTCTCCGATTGACTTCACTCAGCATAATACCCTCCAGTTCCAACCACGTTGAAGCACATGGTGGGTATTTGTCGTTTCTAATGGCTGAGGAATATTCCATTGTATACATAAACCACATCTTCTTTATCCATCATCTTTTGATGGACACCGAGGCTCCTTCCACAGTTTGGCTATTGTGGACATTGCTGCTGGAATCATCAGGGTGCAGGTGTCCTGGCGTTTCATTGCATCTGAATCTTTGGGGTAAATCCCCAACAGTGTAATTGCTGGGTCGTAGGGCAGGTCTATTTTTAACTCTTTGAGGAACCTCCACACAGTTTTCCAGAGTGGCTGCACCAGTTCACATTCCCACCAACAGTGCAAGAGGGTTCCCTTTCCTCCGCATCCTCTCCAACACTTGTGGTTTCCTGCCTTGTTAATTTTCCCCATTCTCACTGGTGTGAGGTGGTATCTCATTGTGGTTTTGATTTGTATTTCCCTGATGGCATGTGATGCAGAGCGTTTTCTCATGTGCGTGTTGGCCATGTCTGTGTCTTCCTCTGTGAGATTTTTGTTCTTTAGATTCTTATAATATTTAAAGTCATCAAAATATGTGAATTCATACAAACAAGTCAACCAAATAAAATATTTTAACATTTACTTCTTTGGTAGGATTTGATGGTATAGGAGTCAGACCTTATTTTTTTTTAAACTGCATTACAAATGATGAAAAGTATAATGGTATGTTCTAACACTACTGCAGTGGAAAAGAGAAAAGGGTAGTTAATGATACAGTTTCAACATTTTTTTTTGTTCCAAAAGCTCTATTCAAACCCCTGTGGGGAACAACAAAGCATGGTATATACACTGGCATTTGAGAATATTTTCTGTATCTGTATAGCTGGTGTTTGCAGAAAATGGCATTGTTCAAAAAAAAATTATCTTCCGTATAAAATATTGTAAATAGTAATTTTATGCTGTTGCCAAAGCATCAAAAACTGTTGATACAATTAGTTATCACATTCAATTACTTCAGTCCATTATTTACGAAAGCAACCTACTATATACACACATATATTATTTCATAAATAATCTTAGTGACAATTACTTAACCAAACAACCCCACAGTTACACAATAAGGTAATTTGCTAATATATATATATATATCGAGAGAGGGAGAGAGAGAGAGAGAGAGAGAGAGAGAGAGAGAAGTAAAGAGAAAAGAGTTGAAAACAATGATGAGATCATTATTCAAAATAATGGAGTGAAAGAAGCTTTGGCAGAAAATAGTATTACCAATGCAATTATGGTTTTCAACATTTTAATGGTGTATAGATTTTTAAATTTAGTTAGAATCTATTAATAGCCCAATTAGATTAGTTAAAATTTATGAAATATTGAGGACATGAATATGTATTTCTTGCATTAGTGTATATTTTCTATCAAAATTGCCATAAATGCTAATTCTATACTCAGGATGATTTAAAAAATTCCTAGAAAAAACAAGACTAGAACTAGAGTGAAGAAGGTACAACGCTAATTAGCAACTGAGAAAATAATAACTCTAAAAATGAAGTAATGATAGCGACGTAAAGAAGAGAAATTAAGAAAAGAGAAGGAAGTCCACACAGATTTGGTAGATTTCCAATAGGCTACCTGTTATGCATCTCCACTCAAGGGTAGTCAATGTATCCATTCCTCAAATCCAGCCTTGTCATTAATAGATAGAATGAAATAGAAGTGCCAGTGCTTGAGTTATAAGCCCAGAGTGAAAGTGGCCTTACAGCTCCTATTCTTGTTCTCCTGGAACACAGCAACCATGTGATCAAGCAAGGAAACCTGTGAAATGCAAAGAAATGATGAAGGGATGATGTAGTCTCTCCCTGTTGAGTCCATCACAAACCTGCCAATCAGCTGACTGCCAAAGCATGAGGGGGCCCAGCTGAGCGAACAGGTGAACAAACTATTCACTTGGGTCCAACACAAACTGCCATACTACAACATTGGGATTAAGTGAATGCTGTTTCTTTAAAGCCACTACATTTTGAGATTTTTTTATTTTTGTTGTGCAGCAAAGACTGACAAAAAATAGGTGTCATAATTAGGATGCTGCCATAAGAAAAACCTAAAATATGTGGAATTGGCTTTGGGGCTGAGCTATTATTGGCAGATGCTAGAAAAGCAGCACAAAAACTATTAGAAAAAAGTGAGCAATCATTTAGTGGAGCCTAAAACTGTGGTGAGAAAATTGCTATAGCAGGAAGAAAAAAACCTGTTGACCCTGATATTTTTAATTGATGTTGGCAAATAATAAACAATTTGTGTTCACTGCATTTGAACACAAATGGTCTAGGTCTATAAAATGGTGCAGCAAGAAGCTCCAGATTCTTGCTTTTCCACAGTAACACTGAAAAATAACATTGAAAAACAGACAGAAACTGTCAGAACCAACTTTGTCAGAATCACAGAAACAGTCACAGGCTTACAGCAATGAAGTGGACACTGAATCAATAAAAAGCAATCTGAAAATGGTGGGGAAGTTTTTTGGTATTTTTGTTTATCCTTTCCCTCCTCTGTCCCCCTCCCAGTGGTCTTGAAGATCACACTCCACATTCCCAGTGTGGAACCCTGGAGCCTGGTTTTAGAGGGATTAAGGACAGATATTATTTGAAAATTTTTGTGTTTTTCTATTCTAAACTTTCTGGGGGCTACCCAAAGGATTGATACAAGGTGCTCATCTCTGATATGCCTAACTCAGAACTAGTTCCTCACAGAGAAGAATTGGGGCACTGCCTGAAAATATGACAGGTAAACAAAATCTTAGAGCTCTCTGAAGCAAAAGAATACATTTAAGATATACATACAGGAGTTTACCTAAAGCCTGAGAGAAAAATCTATCTGGGGAAGTAGTTTCTTTGGGAAATTAGGATATTTAAAGGTGCCTCTTATACTACAGAATTTAAAATGCCATGTGCATGCCCAGGGAAGGACACATGCTAAGAAAGACCTGAGAAGGTTATTTGTGACCTGGGAAGACCTACAAGGAATGCTAAATGTAGTGCTCCTGAGAAACAATGGCATTAGGGTGAGGAATTAAATTTTCATTAGCATGAAAGGCTAAATTTATAGAAAAAAAATTCTAGTAAAGAGTATTTTAAAATTCTGAATTATAAAAATGTAAGAGCATATCTTACATCTAGTAATGTGTATCTTTCAAATGAAAAAGTGTGGAATATGTCTGGGGCCCAAAAACAAGGAGAAAGAGAAAATCTGAAAATGTATAAGAGAGCTAAGGAACTCCTACTTCTCAAGATGGGTCTTACTAGATCTTTGTACCCTAACATATGGCCTATAAATACCTGATATAAAAGATAAGAGTTAAAGGCTGTGAATAAAGCAAATAGTGGGAGATTAGATGAAAGACACCACAAAGGAAGACCCCTCGAAGTGTAGAGGGAGTCTTAGAACAGTCTCAAATGATTACTGGGGGCCTGGGAATTTCATGGAGGCTGGACTGATTGGGACCTCCTGGCTGAACAAATTTACCACATTCAGCTATGAAAAATCAGACCGGAAACAATGAAAAATGAAAAACTGATCACTGATGGAAGACAGTGATGTGATGATACTTGGATTCTCAAACCCGTACATCATTGAAGTAAACAAAAAATAATGAATATCTCATAGTCTCCCTATACAAAGTTCTGTGGAACATGAGTTCCAAATCAAAATTTATAAAACACAAAAGGGAATCAGCTTTTATGAGCAAAATTCAGCAGAAAAAACAAACTGAAGAGGAGTTTCACAAAGGCTTCATGTATTGGAATTACCAGCTGTAACAAAAAAGCATAATTAAAGGAACAAATTAAAGGAACAAAAGAAATTAAGGGACCAAAATTAAAAGAACAAAAGGAGCACAATTAAAAGAACAAAAGGAACAAAAGAATATATCAAACACTAACAGGTATATTATTTGAATATATTTAATAAATAAATAAAACCGAAAATCTCAAGTCAAAAACTAAATAATGCTCCAAATAGGAAAAGATAAAGAGTAAAAACTGTATACAAAATAAATATACTAAACACACATGAAGAGAGATTAAGCAAACTAAAATTCAAAGTTAAGTAAAAATAAGCAGATTAAAAAGAGATGGGAAACATGAAAACTGCTGAAATATCCAAAATGAAGTTCTAGTTGCAGAACCAGAATGAAAGAATGAGGAAGAAGATAATGGGTAGGCAAGGGGAAATGTAGAAGTGACATACATAAAAATACTGCAAGATTGATGAACAACACAAATCATCTTAATTAGAAAATACAATACAGGAAAGAGATACGAGTCGGGGGAGAAATGCATCTGAAACCTTGGACAAAGTTGCAGATAAACAAAGACAAAGAGGAGGACACCAGAGCATCAAAGAAAACAATGTAGATGACCGCACATGGGGTAATAATTAGACTGGCAAAGGACTTCTCAAAAGAAATAGAACCCAGAAGACTTTGAAATAATATGTTCAAAATGGTGGGGAAGAAGTCAATATAAAACCACTATACCCAGTGAAACTATTTTTTGTTTTTGAAGAATAACACTAATGATATTTTCAAATAAGCACATATTGAGAGTAAACTCGCAAGGACAGAAAAATATTCACTTCGGGAAGACTGGAAAAATGCAGAAAGAAAGGTCAGAGAGGCTGAAGAAACATTAACTGCCTAAAACAAAAAAATAAGGGTTTGCAATTTATTGCATAAAATAATTAATAGAAAATAAGAACATGCGCCACCCAGGGATCCCATGAACATATGAGTTGAAAGAGAATGACTGGTGTTAGAGTTTGAGAAGTAAACTCGCACTTCGTTAAATACGTACATTGTTATTTCCGTTGTAAAATGAAAGAATAGAAATGAGATTCATCGGTCAAGAACCCCTTTTATCGACTGTACGGTGGCATTCTATAAGGCTAATCTCCCCACTGAGAAACATACAGCTGTTGGATAGAATCAATCATGAAACAACAAACAGAATTTTAGAGTCATTGCAGCCTAAAAAGCCACACAGGATTTGAGTGACCAGATTCTAAAGAAGAGGCAGCACACTGAGGTAATGCCAGTATTTACCTTAACCTTCTCACTTGGAGATGGTGCCAAGTTTTGGCACACGAACAAACCTGAACTTCTTACTGGCGCTGGTGCTTCTCTTGTCAGACATTGTTTATGGCTTTTGAGCATCATGACACTCTGGACCTTTCTTAGACCATAATTATCTATGGGGCTTTAGTATTTTAATTATTATATACATTCCAATATGTTCCCTTTTGTGTGACCTTTAATCCCATAAATGCCTGCTACCACAGAATTTCCAGCACTTTGCCCTTCCTTAGTGCGGGGACTCATGTTTTCTCTATGTTTCATGGAACCATCATAGAAGCAAGTGTGGATTATCCTCTCATTTACCTCACTTTCAAGTGAAAAAAGGAATGCTTGTTTTTGTCAGGGAGTGATAGCCTTATTTGGCAGATTCAGAATTCAAGAATTTGGGGATGTGAACTTAGATATCTCCATCCATATGTCAGAGTTCTGTTCTTTCCGAACCAAAGTTCTGACTTTGGTGCAGTATATCTGTTTTGATTAGGATTTAAACTTTTTGGAGCTCAGCTTTCGATGAATAACTATTTGCTCTGACCCTCAGTTTTCTCTGCCTTACTCCTGAAGACAGGCTCCTTGTGTGCTGTCAGTGAGACAATTTGGCTTTCACAACAGGCATCCAATTGCCAGTTAATCTCTCTCAGATTTGCATTATCTTTCCCTAGTGTGTGAATCTAGTTTAGCAGTAGCCTTCTACATCCATTGTCTGTGTTTATTTTTTCCCTTACTGTATGACAATATTACTGCAAGGTTAGAATGTAGTTCAAAACCGCAAATATGCATTCTATTACAGTTTGTGTGAGTCAGGAACTCAGGTATGGCAGCTGAATCTTCCGCTTAAGATGTTCCGAGGTTGCAGTCAAATATAGGCTGGGCTGGGCTGCAGTCTCATCTGAAGGTTTGATTAGGGTAGGAGCTATTTTCCTGTTTGCATGGTTGTTAGCAGTTTTCATGTCCTTATAGATGTAGTACTGAGAGCTTCATTTCAGATACTTGTACTGTCTCATGGCTAGAAGGTGCCCTCAGGTCCTAGAGATCATCAGCAGGCTCTGCCATATGAAGTTCTTCAGTATACTACTTCCTTCTTCATGGCAAAAGAGAGAGAGAGAGAGAGAGAGAGAAAGCACCAGCCAGATGGGAGCTATAATCTTATGTAACATAGTAATTTTGTTATGTACATGTTGTCATGTATATATTATCACCTTTGCCATGTTCTATACTGATTAGAAGCAAGTGACAGGTCCTACTTACACTCAGGGGGAGGAGATAACACAAAAGCATGAATAATAGGATGCAAAAATAAATGATGGCACTCTAAGAGTCTGTCCACCATGGGAGGGAAACTAATTCATAATTTTCAGTTTTTTCTTTACCTTTTTTAAAATAAATTTATTTTTTATTGGTGTTCAATTTACCAACATACAGAATAACACCCAGTGCTCATAATTTTCAAATACCTTATACATTGTACCAACTTGTACATTGCCTTCCACCAGTATACCAAAATGTTCCAATTTATCACATTTAAAGTTTTATTGCTACCTTCTCATAGTGTTTATCCATGTCATCAACAGCAGTGATGGGGTCTTGTTGCTAGTCAAAGATTGGGTGATTCCATTCCAAAGCACCATCTTATTGCCTGTGTTCTTGGACAACTCCTGGCCACCACCTGGTAGCTTTTCTGGGAAACTGATACAGAAATTTAAGTAAAGGATGTTTTTTAATGTGAGACCTCAGGACTAACACACACGGAAGAAAGGAGAAAGAAACCAGATTGGGCAGAGGAAGAGGTAAAGTTGGGCTGCAGTCCACGCAGGCTTTGCTCACTGCACATCACAGCTGAAGCTAAAATAGCCCATCTGAGATTTTCCATCTTCCACTAGAAAGACTACTGTAGCAGACTAACCTTATCCAATTATTGCATGCAAGTGTACCCGGGACGGTATGAGTTACAGCAACACAACTTCTTGAAGCTGACTTATTCCCTATAAAGGCTGAAAGCTGAAGCTGTTTTCTAAAAGCACTCCCAGCAGCAGGAGAAACAGTTTCTTACTTGAGGGAAATCTTGAGTGGTTGGTTCATTTTTTAGTCTAAAACCACTTCCCACTTCCCCTTTAGAACAAAGAAACTCATTCTACCATCTACTGGATGTACTGACTTCTGACAGCTCTACAGCTGAGTCTCTTCCCCAGGGAATTTCTCTAGTCTGAAGGAACCTGCCTTGCCCAGGTGTATGCCTGGGAGCAGCCTTGCCAAATATCCCATTAATGTTGGGTGAGGGCAGGAAAGGATGGTCCAATGTCTCAACTGAGGCAACTCTGAAGATCCTTCTAGTTCCAGATTTTTCTGTGGGATTGTGTGAGGCCTCTGATGCCTCACAGAGTCCAACTGGTCTCTCTGTCCATTCTCTCATAGATATTATTCCCAAGAGAACATTACCAGACAGACAAACAACCCTACATACATATCTCAGTGTCTGTTCCAGGGAACCTGACCTAAAACACTTGGCTTCTGATAACTTTCCAATTTTCTGTGATTTTTCAGAGATTATAAGCAGTGGTTTTGATACTACCAGTGATTTTAATACTCAGAACTTTTTCATTTTTCACAGCATCAACATTTTCTGGCATTCCTTCCTTCTGACTGGCAGCCTGGTCCCTCTTTTTCTCTCCTCATGATTCTTCCTTACTTGACTAATTGCCAATTTTGATGTATCCCTGGATTCCATCCTCAACTCTCTTTTTTTCTTCGATCCCTCTCTCTCTCTTTATGTATACTTTTCAGTTCCTGTGCATCCTAACATGCTCTCTGCATCCACACCCCTATATCCAACTGTTTATTGACAATCCTACTTAGATGTCTAATAGCCATATTAAACTCAGCATACTCAAAACATAACATATGGCCTCCTCAACACTGTTGTGCTTCAATAAAACTGTTTAATTGACAATATTATCCATCTCAGTAAATGTTATCACTATGTCTCCAGTTTCTCACACCCAAATCAATGTTACCATGACTCTTCTTCTTTCCTTCATTCTCTACCTAAAATATATCAGGAAGTATTGTAAGCCCTGTCTGTGAAATGTGACCTAATTGTATCAATTCTTACAATAACCATCATCATCTTTATCCTGGAAGTCTGGCTAAAGATTCTAATTTTGCTTCATCTATTCATTCATTCCACTGAGAATCTCTTTGATATAATTGAGCCAATTTGATATTTTTAAAATGATAAATGGTATCTCTCACTCTCATGCCATCCTTTCAATTCTCCATCACCTTTGAATAAAATTCACATTTCTTATCATGGCCTAAATTATCTATACAATTTGCCTCACCAACCTCATCTCCTTTCCTTCCAGGCTAACTATGTTTCAACTCCTCTGGCCTTTTTCATATTCCATAAAAATGCAAGTTCATATTCAACTTGGAGCCTGTGCAAAGACTGATAACAGAATTTCGGTATCCATCCTTCCCTTCTTCCTTTCTGTAACATAACCACCTGAATTGTGGCTATAACGGGCTTGGCAGCTGCAGACTATATTCTCCATCTCTTTATTGAATTGTGACCAAATTCAGGCCAATGTAATGTGAACAGAGGTAATATATATCACTTTCATGTCATCCTCATAAAGATTGCTGTCCTGTGCTCTTACTCTTTATATTTGCCATGAAACGGTGAAGGCTGGAGCAATCTTGGGAGCTGGAGGATGACAGAACCACCCAGGAAGGCCTGGACCACAAATCTAGGAGTTTTTTTTACAAGAAAAACAAACTTCTATCTTCTTTAAGTCACTGTAGGAGGAGTTTGTTTGCCTAGAATGCTGTTTCCCTGAATTTGCACAACTCTACACTTTTTATCACTTATATCTGTGATGGAATATCCTCTTAAGTGAGACCTCTGTTCCTCCACTGTTCTCAGAAGCTCTTTGTCCATTTACACTAATTGAAATGACCTGGTCGTTCTGTTTGATTTTTGTTTTGCAAAGGCAAAGAGAGAAAGAAATCTCATCTGCCTGTTAACTTAGCAGCCACAGATCCAGAGTGCATGCTCATTAATTTTTTTTTAATGTGGTTAGACAGTTAACTGTCTTTTACTGATGATTTTCCTAACAAAGTATTAATTCCTAATAAGGTATGTAGTAATTTAAGCAGTAAGTTATGTTATTCTTTGCTTAATAGCCAAGCACTGATACAGGATTTCTGGATAATTATCTGAAGTAGGATTATACTTTGTTCGTCACCTATATTTCTAGAAATCTTTAAATATAGGAGAGTTAATAAAGTATTTTGAAAACAGTCAAAAATACATTTTGTGTAATTTATTATTTTTGAAAATGGCCAACATATTTTCATAGTGTATGTTGCAATTATTTACTTGCATACATTTTAAAATGTACTCAATCTTCTGCATAGAGATGGAAAAATATTGCTGGGAATAATTTCACTGTGAGGAAATGTCCTAACTTCAATGCAGGGCCTATTTTTTTTCTGGATCTTTATAAGGAAGTTCTTTATTCTGTCAGAGGAAGCAGAATAAAATGTTCTCCTATTTACCATCATACACAAAAAATAATCTGCCTACCAGAGAACATTGATAATGGCAAATGGAATATAGCCAGAAAACCAAACATGAATGCCAGTGTTCAGATAGAGAAATGAATGAAAAGCTACAGCACTCCAGGGTCATTCCTATTCTCTAATAAATTGTTCAGTACATATTTTTCCCAAGGATAATGGCAAAAAAGAAATCCTCCTTTAGAAATCGATGTTACCAGAATGATGCCTTGAGCAAGGACATGAGCAATGACAAATTCTCCAACCATAGATTTGAAAAAATAATTCTGGAAAATGAATCATTATTCATTTACATATCCTATGTTAAAAGGAAACCATCAGAAACTAAATGGAGACTATATACAAGGAAAGAACGGAAACTAAGACTTATCAATGGTTTCTTAGTGAAGACATGTCTGACTTGGACTGTACAATTTCTATATATTTGTAAAGAAATTATAAATATATGGCTCTTCAAAATGCTATATATATAAAGGTTTTATTTATATTCAAATATATTCAAGTAAAATTTTATAGGATTATTGCATATAATTTTATACACATACACACATACATACAATAAGGGATTTGATAGATTTGGTGGCTGATCAAGGGAAAAAATATAACCAGCAGGTGGCCATAGTGTACTCAATTATTGGGAGATGCTAGGACAGGTTTGTATGCAGGAGAAGCCCCTCACTGCAGGAATCTGTCTAGAGGTTGCTGGGGATCCAAGAGGGAGCTTAAGTGTGTAGGTGATATAGCTCAGCAGCACAGCAGGGAGTTTCTGGGTCAGAGAGCTCTCAAGGACATCAGTGGCTTGAGGGAGGCCTGTATGGCCCCAGAAACTGGAAATAGCTAGCAGATGGGGGTTGATGTTTCGTGGTTTGTGCAAAGCAGGTAGGCTTTACATGGCTAAAATCTCCTTGTTTGGGCTATTGGTAACATATGTGGATCTATAAACATTTCAATTTGGCACCAGTGAGCTTTTGAGCAAATGATTCTCAGTCTTCATATAGAAACTAATATGCTCAGACTATCTTTTCATCTCAATTATATAATACATAGTTCTTTCTGCCTTTATATTTTTATATCTATCATATATATATATATATATATATATATATATATATATATATATCTCCAAGTCCTATTGCAGAATGTGGTTTCAGATATTCTAAACAAATTTTTGTCTTAACAAATTTAATCATTATCCCTTAGGATCATGATTTTTAAAACAATGCTCTAATTATTTTTATATTGAGATAACTTGGCCTAGATAAGCACTGAGTTCTTACTTATCCACTATTATAGAAATGTAATCGCCTAAAATTTTTATGATAGTTCATTTGCCAAAAGTATCATTTGTGAAATCCCTGAATCCTTTAAATTTATAATTCTAGTTCTAGTAATGCTTTCTTACAGAAATAAGGGTAAGTGTTAAAAAATATTTCTTTTTTAAATTTTTATTTATGATAGTCACAGAGAGAGAGAGAGAGAGAGAGAGAGAGAGAGAGAGAGGCAGAGACATAGGCAGAGGGAGAAGCAGGCTCCATGCACCGGGAGCCCGACGTGGGATTTGATCCCGGGTCTCCAGGATCGCGCCCTGGGCCAAAGGCAGGCGCCAAACCGCTGCGCCACCCAGGGATCCCTGAAAAATATTTCTGTTCAAAGCATCCAAACTTAATAGTCTTTAAAATAACAGAAATTGTAAACAAACAAAATTTGGAACAAAGATATGGTAAGGTAAATTATAGAATAACACAGTGCACAACTTATTCTCATTAAAATATTGAGAAAATCCTTTCTTTATAAGTTCCATGGATTCACAGACAATCTCTGCTTTGTTCTTGTTATACAGGTCCTAGAAATTGTGTTACATAGTAGGCCTCCAGTAAATAATCATTGAATGATGCATGACCTCCCCTATATAAATTTCATAGAAAATAAACCAATAAAATATTATAAAATGTCAAAAGAGATTATGATTTATAGTATTACATGTTATTTTTTTGTGACCAGCTGTTACACAATTTTAAAAATTGACAATTGTGGTAATTAATCAAATCTCATGAAAATTACATTAAAACTAATCTAGAGTTACTTAACCAAGGGTTGGCTCAATTTTTCTGTAAAGGGTAAGATAGTAACTATTTTAAACTGTTGAAACATGTGATGTCTGTTACAACTGCTCAACTCTGGTTTGGTAACATCAAAGTAGCTATATATTATATGTAAATGAGAGAATATGGTAGTACTTCTGAGACCAAGAAGTTTTGTTTTGTTTTTGCATTGTTTCCTGCTTTATTAAGATAATTGACATATGTATTATAGAAGTTTAAGGTGTACAATGTGATGATGTAATACACTCACATATTATGAAAGATAACCACAATAAGTTAACATATCACCTCACGTAATTAAATTTTTTTGTGTGTTGAGAAAACATTCAAAATCTACTCTCTTAGCAACTTTCAAGTGTATAATACAGTTTTGGTAGTTATAGTCACCATGTTGAGTATTAGATCCCCAGAACTGATTCATCTTATAACTGTATCCTTTGGTCAGCATCTCCCAATTTCACCCCTAATCATGCTCCACCAGCCCCTGTAACTCACACGCAACTCTGTTTCTATGAGTTTAGCTGTTTTTGGATTTCACATGTAAATGAGATCATGTACTATTTGTCTTTCTCTGTCTGATTTTACTTAGCATAATACCTTCAAGGTCTATGTTATCACAAATGGCAGAACTCCTTCTGTTTTTTATGGCTGAAGAATATTTTATTTCATATATATGTATATACCACATCTCTTTATCCATTCATCCACTGACAGCCAATTAGGTTGTTTCCATGTCTTGGCTATTGTTATTAATGCTGCAATAAACACTGGAGTGAGGATATCTTTTTATATCCTATTTTCATTTCCTTTGCATACATACAGAGAAGATTGCTCTATCAAATAGTAGTTCTATTTTTAAGTCACCCAGGAATCTTCATACTGTCTTTCATAGTGACTGACTGTACCAATTTAAATTCTTACTAACACACAGAATGGTTCCCTTTTTTTCTATATTCTTGCCAATATTTATTGTCTCACCTTTTTGATAATAGCCAATTTTAACAGGTATAAGGCAATTTCTCACAGTGATTTTGATTTCATTTCCCTGATGATTAGTGAGTATCTTTCATGCATCTATTGGCAACTTGTATACGTTCTTTACAAAAATGCCTGTTTGGGTCCTCTGCCCATTTTTACTTGGATTATTTGTATGTTGCTATTGAATTGGGTAAATTCCTTCTATATTTGGGATCATAATCCCTTATCAGATATTTGATTTGCAAATATTTTCTCCTATTATGTAAGTTAACTCCTCATTTTCTTGACTGTCTTTGCTGTGTAGAGGCTTTATAGTTGGATATAGTCTCACTTATTTATTTTTCCTTTTGTTGCTTGAACTTTTGCTGTTATACCCCTCCAAAAAATGATGCCAAGACCAATATTAAGGAGGTTTTTTTCTTGTATTTTCTTCCAGTAGGTTTGTAGTTTCGGATCTTATATTTAAGTCTTTAATACAATTTGAGTTAATTTTTGTAAGTGATGTAATATAGGGGTCCAATTTCATTATTTTACATATGAATATCCAGTTTTCTCATTGACTATTCCTGGGTCCCTTGCCAAATATTAATTCTATATGAATGAGTTTATTTCTGGGCTCTCAATTCTCTTCCATTGCTCTATGTATCTGCCTCTGTCGATATTATACTGTTTTGATCACTGTAGGTTTGAGGTATACATTGAAATCAGGAAGTGTTATACCTCCAGTTTTGTTCTTTCTCAAGATTGTTTTAGCTATTTGGGGGTCTTTTGTAGTTCCATAGCAATTTTAGGACTATTTTTCTATTTCTATGAAAAAATTCATTGGAAGTTTGATAGAGATTACATTGAATTTATAGATGGCTTTGGGTAGTATGAACATTTTAGTAGTATTAATTGTTGTGATCCATGAGTAAGGGATATCTTTCCATGTGTTTGTGTTTTCTTCAATTTAATTCAGTAATGTCTTACAGTTTTCAGTATAATGATCTTTCACCTCCCTGGTTAAATTTACTCATAAGTATATTGTTGTTTTTGATGCTGTCATACATGGGATTTTTCTTTATTTTTTTCAGACATTTCACTCTTAGTATATGCAAATGCTACTGATTTCTGTATGTTACTTCTGTGTCCTGCAATTTTACTAAATTCATTCATTAAGTTTTATAATTTTTTTTAAAAATTTTTATTTATTTATGATAGTCACAGAGAGAGAGAGAGAGAGAGAGGCAGAGACACAGGCAGAGGGAGAAGCAGGCTCCATGCACCGGGAGCCCGACGTGGGATTCGATCCCGGGTCTCCAGGATCGCGCCCTGGGTCAAAGGCAGGCGCCAAACCGCTGCGCCACCCAGGGATCCCCATTCATTAAGTTTTAATAGGTGTGTGTGTGCGCGCACGGGCGCGCGTGCGTGTGTGTGAAGTCTTTAGAGTTTTCTATATATAAGATCAGTCTTCTGCAAACAGACAGTTTTACTTCTTCCTTTTCTATTTGGAATCCATTTATGTATGTATGTATGTATGTATGTATGTATGTATGTATTTTCTTATTCCCTTCAGACTTTCAGAACTATATTGAATAGAGTGGTGAGATGGCATCATTGTCTTGTTCTTTATTTAGAGGATAAGCTTTTAAGATTTTTACCATTGGAATATGACATTTATTGTGGATTTGTCATACATGCCTTTTATTATATTGAGGCATATTATTTCTACATACAATTTGTTGAGAGCTTTTATCATGAAAAGGTGTTGAATTTTGTCAAATGCTTTTTCTATATATACTGATATGACCGTGTGATTTTTGTTCTTCATTCTGTTAATGTGATGTATATTTCTTGATTTGTTTATACTGAACCATCCTTGCATCCCAGGGGTAAATCCCACTTGATCATGGTATATCATCTTTTTAATGTGCTATTGATTATAGTTGCTAGTATTTTGTGGAGGATTTTCACATTTCTACTCATCAAAGATACTTACCTATAGATTTCTGTTTTGGGATGATGTTGTTTAGTGTCCTTATCTGGCTTTTGTATAAACGTAATGCTATTTCCAAGTGTTCCTTATTTTGGAATAGTTTGGGAAGGATTGGCATTAATTTTTCCTTAAATTTTTTGTAAAATTCACCAGTAAAACTATCTGGTGCTGGTCTTCTATTTATTAGGAGGTTTTTGATTACTGATTCAATCTCCTTTGCCATTATTGGTCTCTTCATGTTTTCTGTTACTTCATGCCTCAGACTCAGTAGGCTGTATATTTCAAGGAATTTATCCATTACTTCTAAGTTACTCAGTTTTTTGGCATATAATTGTTTAGAATAGCCTCTTATAGTCTTTTGTGTTTCTGTAGTATCAGATGTAATGTCTCCTCTTTCATTTATAATTTAAGTTTTAAAATTCTTTCTGTTATTTTCTTGGTTAGTCTAGCTAAAAAGTTTGTTGCTCTTTATCTTTAAAAAATTTGAATCTTAGTTTTATTGATTTTTTCTATTATCTTTCTAGTCTTCTCATTTTTCCTGCCTTAATTTTTATTATGTTCTTCCTTTTTCTCACTTTGGGCTCAGTTTCATCTTCTTTTTCTAATTCTTTGTGTATTTATTTGAGTTTTTTATTTTTTCTTAAAGTGAGCAGCTATTGCTATTATCTTTCCTCTTTGAACTGCTTTTGCTCTATCCCATAAGTTTTAGTATGTTGTGTTTTCATTTTTGTTTGTTTTGTGATACTTTCCAATTTTCCTTTTGATTTCCTTTTTGACCCTCTAACTGTTCAGGAGTATGTTGTTTCATATCCAAATTTGTGAATTTTTTTAGATTTTCCACCTGTTACTCATTTCTAATTTCATGCTATTGTGGTGGGAAAAGATACCTTATAATTTCAGTTTTCTTAAATCTGTTAAGGTGTGCTTTGTGGTTCAACATGCAATCTATACTGGGGAATGTTCTGTGTTGACTTGAAAAGAATGTATATTATGCTGCTGTCGGTTGGAGTCTGCTGAATATATGTTGTTAAGTCCACTTGAACTAACATATAATCCAAGGCCAGTGTTTTTCTATCTGAGTGATCCAACCAATGTTTCAAGTGGGATATTGAAGTCCTCTATTATTATTGTATTGCTTTATACACCCGTCTTTAGTTGATGATATTTGCTTTAAAAAATAGTTGCTACAATATTGGGTGCATGTATAGTTATAATTATCACATATTGTCTTGATGAAATGACTGCTTTGTCACTATACAGTGAGCTACTCTGTTTCTTGTGACTGATTTTGACTGAAAAATCAATATTATCTGATGTAAGTATGGTCACTCTTGCTCTTCCTTGGTTACTATTTACATGGAATATCATTTTTGCATTCCTTAACTTTCATTTTATGTGCGTCCTTAAAGCTAAAATGCCTTATGGGCATCATGTCATATTATTCTCCTCCAAGACTTCCATTTGATCTTTTTATGGTTTCTATTTCTTTTTGAAACTTCTTATGTTATTCATGTATTATTTTTCTCATGTTATTCATGTATTTCATTTAGTTATCTATTTGTGTTTCCTTGCATTTTATTGAGTTCCCTTAACATGATTATTTTGAATTCTTTGTTAAATAAATCATAGATCTTTATTTCTTTGGGAACAATTGCTAGAGCTTTTTAGTTTTCTTTAGTGGTGTCATATTTGTCTGCTTCTTTGTAATCTTCATAGCTTTGCATTTGTGTCTATGCATTTGAAGGAGCAAACACTTCTTCCAGTTTTTATAGTCTTGTATTAAAGAAAGTAAGACCTTCTGTCAGTTCCCTGGGCTGTTGCAATAATCTCTGGAATCACAGAAATACTGGGTTGAAGCTACTCCAAAGCTGTTATTAGGTGACAGTGGGGTTTGCAATTGGTGAACTTGTTACCAGGATCGTGGGCAAGGGTGGATCCTGTCTGGTTTCTGGATATATAAGACTGCCTCAGTACATTGCTGAGTCAGGTGGTGATGGGACAAGAGTCCTCTTCAGGGTTTATAGTTGAGTCTTCAGATAGGAGGCTTATTACCAGGTGTGCAGATGGTTGTAGCTCCCACCAGGCTCCTGGGAAGGCTCTGCCAAATCTCTGGATGAGTACCTGGGTAGGCAAGACTGGACCTTGACTAAGGAAGTCCAGAGATGAGCCCATGGCCATTTTAATTTAGTTTAGCCAAGATTTAGGTCTTCAGACTTGGCTCTGGAAGCATGGAGATCTCCAGACACAAGTGTGTCACCCACAGATCTCTGAGTGGACTGGACTGCTCCCTGACTACTACTGGAGGGCTTAGAGTGGAGCATTGGGCCTTTTCAGGAGTTTTAGGGGCACAGACAGGAGTTTCTCCTTCCATGCCCCTATGCCAGCAGGAATGCTCATAAGGTGTGACTGCTGGGGGTGGGGGATGGAACTGGTTCAAGGCCTACTTCTGGGTGCATAGCCAAGGCCAAGATCTGTGTGCCTATTACTCAATACATAAGTAAGAGTAATTCCTCCTAGATCCCTTGGCATATGATACTTGGTGCAGGACCAAGGCCAAACAGGGTTGTAGCTAAGTCCACAGGGATATGGAGCCATGCCTTTGTAGCTGGGACCATGGTTGGTGGTTAGCTGCCAAGAATGAGACTGCCTTCTCACAATGGCTCCCCATGGTCTTGGACTGCACCAGAGTTTCACAATCACCTACCTGCACCCCAAAGCTCCCACAAAGGCATTTTTGTCTTTAGATAGATGTTAAATTATTATTTCTCAGGGAAGACTTGAGTGGGAAATGTCTTATCCAGCCATCTTGCTGACATCCCATAAAATATTGTGATACAACTTACTTCATACATATAATTTATCAGCATCCATTTCTGATATATTAGTTTATTTTGCTTTTAGTATGATTAAATTTCTAACACTAAAAATTAGAACAAACAACCAAAAATAAACAGTCTTGATATTGAGAAGAATTTCTAATAAAATACTTGTGAGTCTTCATTGGATCTGGTCATCTCTGCTCAATTTGAGACAGATTGATGATATATAAGCTTTAGTATCCTGTGGGGTTGGTCACAACTATGGTGGAAACTCCATCAGAACTTGATTTCTCTCTCCTAACTCTGCTTCCTTCCCCTCTTTTCTAGAGGTGTGGGTACCAAGGGCACTACTTAATAAGTCTAGTGCACAATAAAGTCTATCTCAGCAGCTGGGAAGCCAAGCAGCAACATTCATCAACTATTTGCCACATAGATTAAAACTCTCCAACAGAAGAGATTATTTTTGTTTCATTTAGCAGTGTATAATCAGCCCCAGCACAGTGGGTAGTACCTGATAGACTCTCAGAAATATTACCTGCATAGATTAAATATGAGTTGTAGAATATATACTAACATAAAACATGTTCATAATTTAAATATTAAGTAAAAAGTATATTATAAGATTAATAATGTAAATTAATTTATATAAAATATGTATACATATGTAACATTTATCAAGAGAAAACTGTTAGCATGTTTCTGACTGTGGATAAATAGTTTAATCTTCTTGATCATTGATATTAAGAAAACTCTTCAATTACAATTTTTATAATTGAGTAATTATAACCTCTATGATTGATTTATTAAATAATTAAAGCTGAGTGCCTTTCTATGTTGTAATTTGAGACATTAGGTATAGAGAAGTGATCAAAACTGATGATAATTGAGGCAGGAAACAACTGAAGGGTCGATCTATCATTCACATGTCACATGTTTAGATCTGGAATGGCTGATTGGGTCCAGTGTTGGTCCACATCAATCTCTTGGCTTCCCCATGTAGCCAGCTTGGGCTTTCTTACTGAATGGAGGCCTCAGGATATAAAGACATTTTATATGGTGACTGTTTTCCTCAGAGTGCACATTCCAAACGATTTATATAGCAGATGCCAGGTTTTTTATGATCTAGTATCAAGAGTCTTCCAGTATCACATTTGCTGAATTTTATTCATCAGATTATGCACAGACAAAGGGAGGGCAGGTATGAACTATACTTTTAAGTGAGGAATGGATTCAACATACAGACAGAAGGAATTAATGGCTCTCATCTTGGATACAAGCTAATATATAATATTTCAAAATATCTCTGTTCTAGGTATGGATCCAGTGTTGCTTTCTGACCCATTCCTAAAACTTTTTTTATTTTGATAGATGAATTATCTGTTACACATATTGCTAAGTCAGATGTGTTTGGACTTAGCTCTACTATAATATTTTAGGATGTGTTTTCCCTTTTTGTTTCCTTTAAAATATTTGATATATATATACTAGTACTGATTTTTGGAAGTTTTGAAGCTTAATATTCATTTTCTTTCTATCATTAATAAAGTTTATAATCTGTTTTACTTGTAGTGTTTGCCTTTTTAATTTATATTATGCTAAGATGTCTAAATATTAATTTAAATAAATTTATTCTTAATACAACAACTTTAATAACTGCCTAATGGCTCTGTACTGAGAAGCAGAAGAATAAGTACACTTTAAAAGATATTCTCTATCACCGCTTTGCTGATCAGGTTAACTACTTTGATGCTTTGTTAATTACTCAATTCTGGTTAATTACTTTGATACTTTGATATTTTTATCTATTTTAGTTATAATATTTCTTTTTTGTTTCTTTCCTTTTTCTTTTTTTTTTCTCAGTTTTATACCTTAATTTGACAATCAGTAATCAGTTCTCATCCACATTAACTGTCAGTAGATTTTTCAATGGGGTCACAGGTACATGAGTAACCAATGTGTAGAGCTTGTTTGCTGAATCTTCATCCTTGTTATGTTTTCTGGACAACCGCACATGGATACAGTTTGGAAGATTCCTTATTCCTTTGACCCAGACAGCTTTACTGAGCCTTTTGTCCATGCACACATCCAGAGTTCCCATCTCCTTCATGGAAAATTTCCAATATCTTTGAGTGTCTCAGGTGCGTGCTTCTTGGAACCCACTCCATGGATGCACTTGTGAATGTTGACAGTATACTCTCTGGTCACTACCTCATTGATGATTGAATGGCTCTTCTTGCCACCCTTTGAGGGAGCCAATATGCTAAGCCCTGGTTAGAAATGAAAGCAGATATAATATTTCTATTTAAATAATGCATTTTGATCTTTATAACTTTTGTCTTCAGCTTTTCCTAATTCTAAATATTTATGGGATCCCTGGGTGGCGCAGTGGTTTGGCGCCTGCCTTTGGCCCAGGGCGCGATCCTGGAGACCCGGGATCGAGTCCCACGTCGGGCTCCCGGTGCATGGAGCCTGCTTCTCCCTCTGCCTGTGTCTCTGCCTCTCTCTCTCTCTCTCTGTATGACTATCAAAAATAAATAATTAAAAAAAATAAATATTTATAATATTTAAACTTTGTAATTAAAGTCCAATGTTTAGCCTGCTATCTCTATTTTAAATGGATTCAAACTTATGTTTAAAGAAATTAAACATAAAGAAATTTGTTTCTTGTTTTTAAGCAGTTTAACAAATATCTATTATTTGAACATTAAGAGAGCTGACATATCTATACCACATTTTCTTTCTCCAAGCACACAATAGTTATGTAGATATTACTCTACTCTCATCTAGCGTTGAACATTCTTCCCAAAATATGTTATTATTCTTTACTGGTTTGCTCATTTAATTCATATTTTATCCTATCATTTTGACTCTTTTTTTTGCCCTTTTTTGTTTTAAATATGCATCCTTTTCTCTATATGCAAACTTTAGATGGAGTTGCGTAAGGATATTAAAATTTAGCTTCTCCCAAAACCGTCCAAAGAGGCAGAATTGATCTCTACTTTCTTGCTTAAGTTACTGAGAGAGCACAAAAGACTTCACAAGAGACGGAAGTCTTACAAGATGAATCTTGCCCTCCTCAAAATCTGCAGCTAGTTCTGCTGGTCACCTTTGATAAGTTACTATGGGCAAGTCTCAACATAACCTGGCAGTGAAATTGATTTCTTTTATGGGAGGCATTGCTTATTAAAAACAAAACAAAACAAAACAAAACAAAAAAACAACCATAGGTCCCAGCAGTTTTTGGAACTTCTTCTTCAGCTTGTAAATAATGAAAGTCAGAATTCTCTTAGCAAATAAATGTGGAAAGGGTAGGGAGGCTCAGGAAACTGTGCATATTAGATAGAATGAATTTTCCATGTCAGGCAAAAGCCAGAATACTGAATTGACATCATTAAAATAATAAGAAATACAGTACTGAGTGTAGTGAGATCAGCACTCCCTGTCCTCTTTGAGCCAGAGCTGATAGGAAAATATAATTAGGGAAGCTTTCTTTTTTTTTTCTTTTTTTTTCCCCTTATTCAGTGCTTTCTTCTGTTTTATGTTTTGTTTCCCTTGTGTAGAAAGTTCTTTATTCTAGAAATACATTTTTGCTCATAAAGTACAAATGAATTAACGATAATCTATTCTGTAAGAATCAGTGTTTAGCTAGTAGGAAGTCCTTTTAACAATTACATAGCTAACATTTTTATTTTTAAAGAACAAATACCTATTTTGCTGAATTTTAATTCCAGTATAGTTAACATACGGTGGTATATTAATTCCAGTATAGTTAATATACGGTGTTATATTAATTTCAGGTGTATACTATAGTGATTCAGCAACTCCATACATCACTAGGTACTCATCATGACAAGTACACTCCTTAATCCTCATCTATTTCGCCCATCTCCCAACCCCTCTGATAACCATAAGTTTGTTCTCAACAATTAAAAAAATATGCTACAGCCAGTGTCAGAGACTTTATTGCCTATATTCTCTTCTAGGATTTTTATGGTTTTAGGTGTCACATTTAGGTCTTTAATCCATTTTGAGTTTATTTTTGTGTATGGTGTAAGAAAGTAATCCAGTTTCGGAACACCTGGATGGCTCAGTGGTTGAGCGTCTGCCTTTGGCTCAGGGCGTAATCCCCCAAGTCCCAGAATCGAGTCCCACATCTGGCTTCCTACCTGGAACCTGCTTCTCCCTCTGCCTATGTCTCTGCCTCTCGTTCTCTGTCTATCATGAATAAATAAATAAAATCTTTAAAAAAAGAAAGTGGCCCAGTTTCATTCTTTTCATGTGGCTGACAAGTTTTCTCAACCCTATTTTTTGAAGAGAAATTCTTCTTCCCATTGGATATTCTTTCCTGATTTGTCAAAGATGAATTAACCATATAATTATGGATTCATTTCTGGATTTTCTATTCTGCAGCATTGATCTATGTGTCTTTGTGTGTGTGTGTGTGTGTGTGTGTGTGTGTGTGCCAGTGCCATACTGGTTTGATTCCTATAGCTTGGTAATCTAACTTGAATTCTAGAATTATGACACCTCCAGCTTTACTTTTATTTTTCAAAATTGCTTTGGCAATATGGGGTCTTTTGTGGTTCTATCTAAATTTTAGTATTTTGTTTAAGTTCTGTGAAAACTGCCATTGATATTTTGATAGGAATTACATTAAATCTGTATGTCACTTTGGGTAGTACAGCCCTTTTAACAATAAATGTTCTTCCAACCATGAACATGGAATGTCTTTCTACTTCTTGGTGTCACCTTCAGTCATCAGTGTTTTAGAGTATATAGGTCTTTCACTGCTTTGGTTAGGTTTATCCCTAGGTATATTATTTTTCTTGCAATTTTAAATGGGATTGTTTTCTTAGTTTCTGCTGCTTCATTATTAGTGTATAGAAATGCAACAGATTTTTGCACGTTGATTTTGTATCCTGTGACTACTGAATTCCTTCAGGTAGTTTTTTGGTGGAGTCTTTAGGGTTTTCTGTATAGAATGTCATGTCATCTGCAAATAGTGAATGTTTTGTTTCTTCTTTACCAATTTGGATACATTTTATTTCTTTTTTAAAAAAATATTTTTGATTTATTTATTCATAAGAGACACAGGGAGTGAGGCAGAGACACAGACAGAAAGAGAAGCAGGCTCCCTGTGAGGAGCCTGATGAGGGACTTGATCCCAGGACCCTGGAATCCCAACCTGAGCCAAAGGCTAATGCTCAACCACTGAACCACTCAGGTATACCCCATTTTATTTCCTTTTGCTGTCTAATTGCTTGCTGTGGCCAGGACTTCCAGCACTATGTTGAACAAAAGTGGTGAGAGGCAACATCCTTGCCTTGTTCCTGACATCTGGGAGAAAGCTCTGCCTTTTTCCCCATTGAGTATAATGTTCACTGTGGATTTTTCTTATTATAGCCTTTATTAGGTTGAGGTATATGTCTTCTAAACCTACTTTTTTGAGGGTTTTTATCATGAATGGATGTTCTATTTTGTCAAATGTTTTATCTGTGTCATTGAGATGATTATATGATTTTTATTTTTTCTCTAATTGACATGATATATGACGTTGATTGATTTATAAATATTGAACCAGCCCTGCATACTGGGCATAAGCTCCACTTGATTATGATGAATGATTTTTAAATATATTGTTGGATTCTGTTTGCTGGTATTTTGCTGAGGATTTTTGCATCTAATTTCATCAAAGATATTGGCCTCTAGAGCTCCTTTTTAGTGATGCCCTTACCTGGTTTTCTTATCAAGGCAATGCTGTTCTCATTGAATAAATTGGAAGTTTTTGTTCCTTTCCTTTATTTGGAATAGTTTGAAAAGAATAGGTATTAATTTTATTTTGAAGATTTGGTAGAATTTGTCTGTGAAGCCATCTGGTCCTGGAGTTTTGTTCATTGGGAGTTTATTGATTACTGATTCATTCTCCTTGCTGTTAATCAGTCTATTCCTATTTTCTATTTCTTCCTGCTTCAGTTTTGGTAATTTATATGTTTCTAAGAATTTATCTATTTCTTCTAGGTTGTCTAATTTATTGGCATATAGTTTTTCATAATATTCTCTTATAATATATATTTCTGTGATATTATTGTTTTTTTCTACCCTTTCATTTGAGATTTTGTTTATTTGAGACCCTCCTCTTTGTTTTTTGATGACTCTGGCTAGAGATTTATGAATTTTGTGGATCTTTTTAAAAAAGCAGCTCCATGTTTCATTCATCTGTTCCACTGTTTTGTTTTGGGTCTTTTTGCTTGTCTTGTGGTGTTTAAGTTTTTATAATATTTATTTCTGCTCTAATTTTTTACTATTTCCTTCCTCCTACTGGTTTTGGGTTTTGTTTGTTTTTATTTTTCTACCAATTAAGATATAAGTTTAGGTTGTTTATTTGAGCTTTTTCTAGCTTCTTGAGGTAGGCTTATATTGCTATAAATTTCCCTTTTATAACTGTGTTTTCTGTATCCCAAAGATCCTGGACCCTTGTGTCTTCATTTTCATTTGTCTCCATGTGTATTCTTTTATTCACTCTCTTATTTCTTTGTTGACCCATTCATTGTTTGGTATCATGTCATTTAACCTCCATTTATTTGTGTTCTTTCCAGATTTTTTCTTGTGGTTAATTTCTCATTTCATAGCCTTGTGGTCAGAAAAGATGCAGGATATTACTTCAGTCTTTTTAAATTTAAGACTTGTTTTATAGCCTAATATGTGATCTATTGAAGACTGTTCCATGTGCACTTGAAAAGAATGTGAATTCTGGTGTTTTAGAATGGAATGTTCTGAATACATCGGTCAAGTACATCTGGTCCAGCTTGTCATTCAAAGTCATTGTTTCCTTGTTTATTTTTTGTTTAGATGATTTGTACATTGATATAATGGGGGGTGGGATTAAACTACCCTACTATCATTGTGTTTTTAGCAATTAATTCCTTTATGTTTGTTACTGTTTTATATATTTGAGTGCTCCCATGTTGGGTGAATATATATTTACAATTGTTATATCTTCTGTTGTATTGTCCCCTTTATTATGATATAATGCCCTTTTTTGTCTCCTGTTACAGTCTCTATTTTAAGTCTAGTTTGTCCTATGAGTACCTTTATGATCAGTACTTTAAATTCCCTATCAGGTATGTTACTTATATCTGCTTCACTTAAGATATATGGCCTTGTCCTGTTCTTTCATTTGGGGCAAATTCCTTTGTCTTCACATTATGTCTAAGTGTGTGTGTCTGCCTCTGTGTGTTAGGAAAGTCAGCTACATCTCCTGTGCTTGAGGGTAATGGCCTTATGAAGAAGAGGTCCTGTTGTGCCCAGCAGTGTAGGGTCCCCTGTCTCCCAGGGTCTGGTGCTTCCAGGAGTGTCTCCAGTGTGCACTGTGGGCTCTGTATTGTTGTGTCCTGATTGCTTCGTCTTGCAGGCCCACCATCTGCAGAGGCTTTCTTTGTCTGCTGTGAGCAATTTCAACTAGGTGTACTGTGGTCTGCTTGTGAAATGTGACCTGTTGACACTGCTGCCAGAACCATGGCCCTGCAAAACTGCCAGGTCAGATGTGATGGCGTGGGAGGGGACCCACTGCTTAAGATTGAGGCAAGCATTACTGTTCCACCAGAACAGGATGGGGTGGGGAGGGATAGGGAGGGTGGGCTTGGTGTAAGCAAGTGAGGTAGGGAGTGTTGGCCCTGTGGTTCCAGCAAGGCCCTCTGTGCTTATGCTGAGGGCCAAGGGAGGGAAGTGGCACCTGCCAGTTCCTTGTCACCAGAGGATTCTCTCCCTAAATGCTGCCTCTCTTGGACACACTTCCAAGATGAGCACATAAGCTCCCCACTCTGTGCTCCAGGTGCTCTTCAGATGGCTGCTTCCACACTGTATGTCCACAGGATGTTTGCCTGCCTTCTGTTCACGAGCAGCACAATACCCTGCAGGTTTTATCTCAGCCAAGCCTCCTGACCTTTAGAGCTCCAGGCTTTAAGCCCCTCTGGTCGCAAGAACTTACAAAATTTGGCCCCTCTGCTTTCCATTGCCAAGTGCCATGGCCATTCGTTTTCCCTGGTCCTCCCCTGTGTGCTAGTGTCTCTTGCCCTTCTCAGTGACCATACCTCCCTCCCTACTATAGTGGCCATGATCCCCTACTCTCCTGAACTGCATTTCCTCACTTCCTACCTTCTTCCATGGCCTCTTCTCTACCTCTAGTTGTGGAGTTTATTCTGCTAGTCTTAAGGTCAGTTTCTGGAGTATTTAAGGTGATTTGATAGTTTCCTAAATGTCTGTGGGATGAGGCAAGCCTAGGGTCCTCCTTTTCTGTCGCCATTTCCCCTTGCCAATAGTGAAGATTTTAGTAGTGTCCCACAGTCTGGATATTTTCTGGACTCATCTTAAGGTATCAAAATGACTGCACTTTATACTTTCCATCCTAAAGAAATAGGTGTGCCATTTCTTTTGGATTTATGAGGCAGCATTGCCTCATATATCAATACTGCTCTGATCAGACAGTTACGATAGATTCATAATCATAGGAAATATCAGTGCCACAATATTACATATTATCCAATAGCTGTCAGTCACATGGAATACTGAAATGACCTCTTTAATGCAGCACCTTGGTGATAAAACTCTATGTGGGTAGGGCAGTATCTTCTAGAATTTAGTATCTATGTTGCACAAATGGCCATTAAATGATGCTGTGTTCTCAGTCTGGTACTCAGTACCAGAACTAAGGAGGAGAAAATTGGACCCTGTCACCCACATATACAGGGATTCATAAGGGAGTTTGTTTCTCCTGTTTCTGGAAGTTAACCCACATCATAATTAGAAACCCCATCTGGAGAGGGCACACAATAGGGGTACCACTAAATTTAAAGCTATTTGGTACTACTAGTGTTATTAGACCAGCAAACAAAGTAAGGGATTACTGTATGTCTAGGGTAATAGACCTTGCTTCTAAGAAGCACTAGATACTGCTACATAATGGGGTTAGGCAGGAAAATATATGAAACTTGAGGGATTCACTGGGGCGTCTTTATCTTTGGGTGTTTCCATTCTTAGAAATAAAAGCAAAAAAGGCAATTGCAAAAATTGTGTTCTGAAAGGGAGAAGGAGTCAGACTCCATGTTAATGAGGATTTGTGTCACTTCTCTGGGCAGGCATTACAGAAAAATGAAAGTGCTATATGAGGGTGAACAGAATCTAAAATGATCCTTAATCCTTCCAATTTAAGGAATTTTAAAAAGATTTTAAGAAGCCTTTGTCCACAGGTCACCGAGAGAGTGGATTCAGTGCAGATTATGAGCAGAAGTGGATTTCAGACTCTAGCTAACTCTGTTCATACACTGCCTCATATCCCTTCACTCCACCTGCTCTTGAAGTTATTTCCAGCATGTTAGTTTTCCCCTTGTATTTCCTAGAAGCTTCCTCAGCCAAATTAAGCTACAGAATGGAAAATTGCATGAGTTAATCCTTATGAGGTATCTCTCACCCAATGAATAAAGGATTTGTTTAAAAGAAGGTTTTTTTAATTCCCCAGCTTCCTTGATTTTTTTTTTTTAAGACAGTTCTGAAGAAGGTTCCATATGGTGTTGTGGAAGGTTTGAGAAAGATTAAATCCCTGTAGTCCCAGCAGTAATATGTCCATTAACGTAATTTTTATTGGCTTTTCACCCGTCTGTGTCTCACTTTTTTCACCCTTTCAATTTGTATTTCCTGATATCATGTCTCAAATAAACTATCTGCTGCCATGACTTTGTCTCAGGGATGGATGGGATCCTAGGATAAGATTGCATACACACACACAAATACACACACACATACACACCACAAAATCCTGGATTGCTTAAAAAAATTGTGCATCATCATATTTAACACAGTGCTTTTATCTCTTTGTTCATATGAAAGTCAACTTTTATTCTCCATGCCATCAAACATTTTAAGTTAGAAAAATAATAAATGAAAGCTTGGACCGAAATAAGCTAATTCAACTCTTTATCCATCTAATATGTGTATGTAGCAATAGCAGATTTTGCTGTCTCAAGGTTAAACTGAAAACAAAAGATACTTCCATGAGAAAGCGTAGTGTTTCTTGTAAAGACTTTAACCTTGGGATCCCTGGGTGGCGCAGCAGTTTGGCGCCTGCCTTTGGCCCAGGGCGCGATCCTGGAGACCCGGGATCGAATCCCACATCGGGCTCCCGGTGCATGGAGCCTGCTTCTCCCTCTGCCTGTGTCTCTGCCTCTCTCTCTCTCTGTGACTATCATAAATAAATAAGAACTAAAACAAAACAAAACAAAAACAAAAAAAAAAAACTTTAACCTTGCCAAATTACTTAACAAAAAGAAAAGATACAATTAGACAATGGGAAAGCATGCTAATTTTCATTCCTGCCTAGTTTAGGCTCATTATCAGAATAAAATGAATATTAAATAGGTTGCCTTAGGCCTTAAACTTTCAAAAAACAAGTTAGATTGTGAACTGTATTATTGTTATATATATATATTTCAGATTAAATTGCCTTGCTCTGCAATCTGAAGCTTCCCTTCACTATTTCACACGTAATTTCTGCAAGAATACTATTAGTTATTCAAAGCATTATACATTTTACCATGACTCAAAGTATCATGTATATCTTAAATTACCTTATAAGCTCCTCTAAATTTAAATAAACCCTAGAAAATCCTACTTCACCGCATAACTAAATAAAGGCTTTAATGGAACTGAATTTGATCTGGAAGAGAAATAGGGGAGATTATGCTTCTATTTTTATTCTTATTTAATATCTATAGGGATTAAATTTTTAAGTAAAAATTACATTTAACTTTAATACCCATTAAATATATATTAGTACGTGAATTCCAAATTACATTGCCATTTTGTTTTAAAATTATTTTCTATAAAAATTTTGTCATTACAATTTATAGATCCTTGCACAGATATAAAATATTTATCATGCACCTTTTTGTGTCTTATTTTTCTGAACTGCACAATGAATACACTATTGTACCAGCCCATATATGAGGGCTACATGGACTAATATTGTAAAAACCCTTAGAACAGTATCTGGAATTGTATATGCATTTTATTATTAGTTAAATACATATTTCAAACCTTAAATAACACTTATATGAATCAAAGAAATCAGTAGTAACCCAGTAATACACTATTCAAGAAGGGTAAAATTTTGGCGTTGCAATGACCAAAGCCATCCAGATTTAATTGTCAAGGCTAAATAAAATTTTTGATAATAAATTCTAATCTATGTGAGATATAAGTGATTCCTTATTTCCCCCAAAATTCACTTTGTTGGGAATATCTAAGGTGCCTCCAGTAATAACAGCATGTTGTAGCCCCCCACCAACACCACCACCACAGTCATGGGTGGGATCCAGAACAGTTGGATATGGGAAATGTAGGACAGGTATAAAAATAACACCTCTCTTACTAAAAAGGCCTATTAAATGATAGAGTTTTACATCAATTGGTTGGGTGGTTTTATTAATACCGAAGTTCTGAAGTTGTCAACTATATCCAGTGTTAATTAACTGAGCTGATACCAAGTTCAGATGGTGGTTCTCAGTTGTCGGGTGGGTGGCACTCATCTGTTCCTGCTTAAGTGGTAGAGGATCTGCATTATTTCTTATCACACAGCAAGCATGAATATCAGCATATTCATCTGGGTAGTCCTGGGGTAGCACTCTGCCATATACAGTTACATGGTGTGCCCAAAAGTATTGTGACACACACACAGTGGGTTTATGTAAGAGCTGCAAAGTCCCGAGCTTTTATATACAAGCAGAAAGAAATTGTGCTTTTGGACTCGATGATGATACCTTATCTCTCCAGGTAACTCACTGTATAAACAACTCTAAGAAATGACCCAGAGGAAAGAGTGGTCAGAGCCTTGATTGGAACATTCAGGAAAATGCAGAGTACCACTGGCGACCCAAAGACCCTGCCTCCCAACCCAGCAATACCTATCTAAGTACCCTATGTGATGCCTGTATATTACGATGTGTTTGAACTCTAGATGATGGGGAAACAATTCCCAGCTCTCTAGGACTGCTAAGAATCATTTGGCCTATCGATTTCCCTTGGCTCTTTCCTTGAACTTGGCCAATTACCTCAAAAGTACATGGATTAGTACACAGAAAACTTGAGGTTGCTCTCCAAATTTTTGAAATCCTCTCTTTGTGTTATAGCCTCCTATCTGGTGTTCTGTCTTATATGTGTACCTACCTAGGCCTCCCTGAATTCTTCCTTCTACCTCTTTAATCTTGCAATTCAGTGTGCTCTTATTTATAGCAGGATGCCCTTCGTGCAGTAAACTGAGATAATTGTAGGTTCCCTTTGCTTCCTCTCAGGAATCGTGATTTTGCCACTTGATAACTAATATCTGACAACTACTGTTTTATATGCATTAACATATATTAGCTATTTTAGATTTTTCTTTTATCTTCCTTTTATTCTTTCTTTTCCCTCCTTCCCTTTCTTTCTTTCTTTTCTTCTTTCTTTCTTTCTTTCTTTCTTTCTTTCTTTCTTTCTTTCTTTCTTCTTTCTTTCTTTTTATTTCTTTCTTCTTCTTTCTCTTTCTTTCTTTCTTTCTTTCTTTCTTTCTTTCTTCTTTCTTTTTTCCTTTTTCTTTCCTTCCTTCCTTCCTTCCTTCCTTCCTTCCTTCCTTCCAACAGAAGGATGTTAAAACCTGTTCCTGTTAATCCAGAAGTGGAAATTGTTTTCTTGTTTAGATCAACTATAAAATTTATTAAGAGAAGTGCTGCTATGTTACATCTATATTTTATTCTTGATAAATCAGAAATATATAAATGCTATTTCCATTATTTCTAATGTTTGAATCTGATACTTTAGGAGGAGTGTTTCAAATTATGCATTACTACAAGTTGTCTAGTATGTCTGTCCCCTAGCTATGATGACTTAATAATAAAAATTATCCTTTCATAGGAGTACCTATGTGGTTCATTCTGTTAAGCATCTGACTCTAGATTTTGGCTCAGGTTACAATCTCTGGGTCCTGGAACTGAGTCCCCGCATCTGGCACCATGCTCAGGAGGGAGTCTGTTTGAGGATTCTCTCTCTCTCCTTCTCACCTTGCCCTTCCTTCAGTGTCCTCTCTCTCTAACATAAATAAATCTTTTTTAAAAAGATTATCCTTTCATGATACAGTGCAGTCTCAGAAAACTGACTTCAGTTGTGTCTCTGTGTCTGTGTATGTGTGAATCAAGCTGTATATTTATATACACTTAGAAATTATATCCTTTAGCATGTTATTGAAACTTATTAGCTAATTAATATCTTATTTGGAGACTTTAAATATACTTTGAATGTGAGAATAAGCTGTATTTTTCATAAGTGATTTTCTTGAACAACTAAAATCTATGTTTGAGCTATAGTTTAGGCAAGATTTTTTTTTAAGAGTTTATTTATTTATTCACTAGAGACAGAGAGAGAGAGAGGCAGAGACATAGGCAAAGGGAGTAGCAGGCTCCAGGCAGGGAGCCCACTGAGAGACTTGATCCCGGGATGCTGGGATCACGCCCTGAGCCAAAGGCAGATGCTCAACCGCTGAACCACCCAGGCATCCCAGCAAGGTTTTTGTTTTGTTCTGTTTTTTGTTGTTGTTGTTGTTGTTGTTTTTTCCAATGGCATATTAAAAAGAAAAATCCACCACAGAATGTTGCCCATCAATGCAAAAATGTCTTAATAATAGATACTAATAAAACACTGCATACATATAAAATGAAAAAAAAGATATGCTAAAAGACATTTGATAAAACTGAAAGCATATTTCTGATAAAAGCTTGGTCTACTGCAAACAGAAGAATGGATCGTTAACAAGATACCTTTAATTATCAGCTCATATTCTATTCAACAATGAAACTATTAGGCTCTTTAATTAAAATCTGGAATATGACAGACATACCTTCTAGTGCCATTATTAAAGAAATGAGGTATAGTTTAGTAAAATATATCAAAATTATTACCATTGTAGATTGTTTGAATATCTTCTTAGACAATTGCCAAAAATAAACAAAATACTATAAAATACTATATAAAGTGTATACTATATAAAGTGTGATGTGCTTGACAAAAATGTGCCCCAAAGTATCCACACATAGCAACTATTACTTAAAAATATACTTGAGAGAATCTCTGGGTGGCTCAGCAGTTTAGGGCCTGCCTTCGGCCCAGGGCATGATCCTGGAGTCCCGGGATCGAGTCCCACGTCAGGCTCCCAGCATGGAGCCTGTTTCTCTCTCCTCCTGTGTCTCTGCCTCTCTCTCTCTCTCTCTCTCTGTCTATCATAAATAAATAAATAAAATAAATAAATCTTTAAATATATATACATATATACTTGAAATATTCAAAAGTTAAGTTTTGAGATTTGTTGTATTAATAGCAGATGTAATTTTTGACATTGTATAATAAAGTTGGCAGTATTTGAAAGTGCTTCATTATCTTCATTATTAAGTGAACCAATATAAATTTATTCAAAGTGCAAGAAAGATCAGTGGACTTTAGTGAAACAGTACAAAAAGTTTATTGATTTGTGTTTAGACCTGTGTAAGAACTATCCTTTAAGAAACTACTACTTGTGGAGTTGGTGGGGTAGTGTCAGAGAAGAATATAACTACCTAAAAAAATATTTACTCTCTTCCCTCTTTTCCACATGTATGTCTGAGTTAGGCTAGAACTTTTACATACTTCAAACAAAGCAACATATCAGAATAGATAAAATATAAAAACAAATATGCAATATAGGAGGTTTTCATTGATTCAGATGTTAAGGGCAATGCTATTGTTCTCACTAATTTATTTTTGTTTTTTAAATATACCTATGGTCCAAATAATATATTATTTGTATTCATTTGTACTTATTATTTGAAATAAAATATTTTTGGGTTTTTTAGTTTTAATTTTTATAGTTACTAATAATAGATATAACCCACATAAACAGTATATCTTTGGGTCCTCAATAATTTCTTTCCTTCTTTCTTTCTTTCATTTTATTTCATTTCTTTCTTTAATTTCATTTCTTTCTTTCATTTATTCATTCATTTATTCATGAGAGACACAGAGAAAGGGCAGAGACATAGACAGAGGGAGAAACAGGCTCCCCGTGGGAAGCCTGATGCAGGACTCGATCCCAGAGCCCCTGGATCATGACCTGAGCCAAAGGCAGACACTCAACCAATGAGCCACCCAGGTATCCCTCTTCAATAATTTCTAGGAATATTAAGTGGTCATGAGACCACAGTGTTTGAAAGGTGCTGTCATAAAATAACAGTAATATACATTTAGTAGGGTTACTGGTAAAATGTACTTAGGACAGAATCAGATAGTGCTTTTTTATACTACTAGTTTTTTTTCCTTTGTAATCATAATATTCACAATAATCCCTTATATGAGAATAATTGCTTGATATTGATACATTTACAGATTCTTGAGTTCCATCAAAATGCATTAAGTAAATGTTCCAGGATTATCATTCATTATAAAGAGCAAGCCCTAAACATTTTATTTCCAATTTTATTTGGAGCCAAGATGAGCTGTGTGTTAGCTACAACACCTGTGCTTTTTGTGTATTTAAATTACAAATTTTCTACTATATAATATCTATTACTGTTAACCATTCCTTGCATTGGTCTGTCTTCCTTCCAAGATTCAATTAGGAAAATATAAGTGAAAGCAAGTGTTTTAGAAGAACCATACACTGACTGTTAGTGGGCAGACTTGACAGTTGGGGATTGTAAATTCTATTTTCCCTTCCAAGGACAAGTGAGTATGACCGGAGCTTGGCACCATTTGCTTTAATATCCTTCTCTATAAAATGGGAATGATGCTAATGGTTCCCTGTGGTGCTCTGAAAGTGGAAGGTTACTGAAGTACTACTGTGAAATACTCAGATTTGAAGTGTCACCCCGGCACAATGTATTAAGAATTTGTAGAATTGTGAAGGTATAAGCCAATTTAAAGGAAGAATATCATCACAAATGTGGACTCTTTTTATGGAATGAACTTTAAATAAATATTGAGTCCCATTCAGTCCTAGAACTAAAGAAGTGTAGTACTTACTGTCAGGTCATTGGTTATTGAATATAAACACTATTTAAATAACAATATATGCAGCTGAATATTAACAACATTGAAACCTAAACAAAAGGATGCTCAAACTATTATTTGGTCCTTCTAGGAAACAGTGGAGGTTAGAATAATGTATTACTTAACATGATTTTGTGGTATTTTTCTCAACAAAATGCTCCTCAACCCTTCACATACATTCATAGGCGGTTGGACCCAATCAGAGACATCCCATCTTTCCCAGGGCATAGTTCTAGTTACAGTAGGTTTTGAGTCTTCTCTCATGCCTTAAGACACAAATGGCCTGGTCTGTGTATTTATGCTAGTGAATTACATTGGTAGGTGACTTAGCCTGAGCCCTACTTAGGTAAGAAGTGATTCTATGAGAAAAAAAGAAAACCAAGTGTCTGTTTTGAGAAGAGGCTTAACAGAAATAGGCAGATAACTTAGTATGACATTGAAAGGAAGTACAAGAAGTACAATAGCAGATAGATTTCCAGCCAGGACATTAAAATTTAGGAAAACTTGAAATAGAGGAATTTCAGTAGACAGGGGTGGCAGGAAGGAGCAGGAAATAGTGGGAAGACTAACAAGCAATTAGTAGGAGGGGTGTTTCTCTGCAGTGTTTAATTAGGGTCTTCAACCCCTATTGTAAACATCAGAGATAGAGTCAAATCAACCGTAATGCTTTTGATAATTTCTTTATTTTACTGATCTCTTTCTGTAATCTAAGCCCCACTCCTGGTATTTTATAAGCGTTAGCCTATTTAAAACTCCTAACCAAATATGTGGACAAGAAAATGAAGCACTGCTATTTGCCCAGAGTAAGTGTGAGAATTATTTACTAATATGTCTCAATTTAAGTCTTTATGAGTTTGACACCAATGTTGATGTTTTTTTTCCACTACAATAAAGGGTTTCCAGAATCATCAGCATCAAATTAAATATGGAAAATTATAGATTTTTAAAATTCTGACTTGAAAACACCTCAAACAAGACCTAGCAAATAGAGCTGCTTCTACTAAAAAGTTTAGTTTCCAGAAAAGCAGCAGTGTGTCAAATGACATTCTTTGAAGGGAAACATTAATTATAGATCTGTTTTTCCAACAGATATGAACCATTGAGGTGGACAGATATCCACATTCTACACCCTGGGACATATGAATTCATAACCTCACATGACAAAAGGGACTTTGCAGATAGAATTACGTCAGTATCTTCATGCAGGAACATTATCCTGGATTATCTGGGTAGCCCAATGTAATTGTAAGGTTGTTTTTCTTTTTCTTGTAGTGTTTCAAGTTTTTATTTAAATTTTAGTTAGTTAACATATAGTGTAATATTAGTTTCAGAAGTAGAATTTAGTGATTCATCACATACACATAATACCTAGTGCTCATCACAAGTGCCCTCCTTAATAGCCGTCACCTATTTAGCCCACCCTCCCACTTACCTCCCCTCCAGCAACCCTCAGTTTGTTCTCTATAAAAGAGAGAGTGAGAGCAAGAGCGAGAGAGAGAGAGAGATGTAAACCATAAAAGAGACTAAATTGCAAAGAACTTTGTAAGCAGAAGAGAGATGGAAGAGTCTGAGTCATAGAAGGAAATGTAACAGAGGAAGCAGAAGCTGGAGTGATGGGATTACTGGCTTTGAAGATGGAAGAAGGTCATGAGCCAAGAAATGTAGGCAGTCTCTAGAAGCTGGAAAGCATAAATAAACAGTTTTCCTGTAGAAGCTCCAGAAGGAATGCATCCCTGCAGAGACCTTGACTTTTGGCCCATAGGACCCATTTCAGACCACTGATTTCCAGAATTATAAGTAATAAATTTGTTTTGTATTAAGCTTCTAAGTTTTTGATAATTGGTTATAGCAACAAGAAGAATCCAATAAATCATGCTAATACCAAAGTTAGCATCTTGCTTGGAAATTATCCCAAGTAATTTTTGGCTCAGAAGCCTGGGACTCTGGGTAGCAGGTGTAGACATCTGGCCCCCTGGTGAAACTAATACTGCTCAATTAGTTTCCATTGCTATGGTCTCTGAAAATATTGAATACTGGATTTTGTAAACATAGTTTTACCTGAGCTCATTATTTTAAGAACTAAGGATTGAATTGTTTTTCTAAATTGAACAGGTACTGAGTCACTGCTATGAAGATCTAGTATGTTCTTTTAAGGTTTTAGACTCTTTATAAGTGAGGCTTCTGAGGAATTTGCAATTAAATTAATACCACTCCCAGGACCCCAAAGGAACCATACCTATTCAGTAGGAGAGAAAGCCCAGTCAGAGTGCAACTAATGTGAGTCCTAGTTCTATTCAGGAATCAAGAAACCACTGGCAGTCTCTAAGCAAGATAAGAAATTGCATAATATTTTGGATTTTATGTAATTTAGGATTTCAGATACTTTGCTTTTGATACTCAAGGTTTAAAGCAAATGGTATTGAGCATCAATTCCTTTGATCTTTCCATTTTAATTTTCAAAGACATTTATTATTTTAATTTATTTTTCTCCTTCAGAACTTTATAACAAGAGGAGACTTAGATTTAAATTTGGTCCATCTCTATGCTATTTGCATGTTATTGTTGGAGTATCTTTAGGTTTCATCTTAATTTGGCCTTTTATTTTTAGTTTTATGTAAAGCTTTCCCTAAAACTGCTAGAAAAACAGCTTGAGAGTATAGTTACAGAGAGAATTCTGGACAATGCCTGTAATCCTCCCTGTGCAGTTGGCTAACTTGGGAAAGATGACTACTGCCTCAAATTGTGCACCATATCAGAAGACAAACTCTAGTGGATTTGCATTTCTGTATCTGTAGAGGTCTTCCTTCTTCACATGATAATTTAATAATTTCTTTTGTGAGTTCACACAATGTAGACTAATTTGACAATTCACAGGCTTACGTATGTTATTATGATGATATACACTCTCTAAAACAGTTTTCTTCTTTTAAGTGTATTTAGCGAAACTTTCATTTCTTTTCAAAATATGTGTAGGTAGCCCACTACGTACCATGTATTCTCATATGTTGGACAGTGGGGGAAAGAAGACAGGGAAGGGAATACTCCTAAGAAGATAGGGAAGGGGATATTTCAGGTTTAAGGACAACTTGGCCTTGGCATGGATTTAAATAGAACAGCGTTCTAATCCATGGTTTGTGCTGGAAACAAATCCATTCTAATGTGCTGGAAACAAAGTGTGGAGCATCTACCAGAATTCCCAGGAAGACCTTTGGGAAACAGGCTCCAGAATGGCTGAAGAAAACCATTGACTTACTGATTGATAGATAGATTGGCAAAAATAACTGGGTATTCTAAGCTGAGCTATTTTTTCTTTCTTTTGAGAGAAAACCCATGCAGGGTTTTCTCCTTTGTCCCTCTATGTAGTCTTATTGAGGTACCTCTCCACATCAGGAAGTTCTAGTTCTGCACAGTAGCCTACAGTTTTAAACAACTTTTCCCAACCTAGTCTCTATTTGTATAAATGTAATATATCAGCCTCCATTTTAATTCCTTGTTTTATCTATCAACTTATTCAGACACAGACAGGGAAGAATCCCATTTACTGGGCTTTCTCCAGAAACTCCAACATGTTTTATGGCAAAAACTATAAGTTAAAATACAAATAGTGTACAGTATCTCAACATGAAGGGTTGGAAAAATGAGGGGGAACACCCAGACATGTGCATGCACACATGAGTGCACACATGTACACACACGTACACATGTACTCCTATTCTGGATGTGAATGGGTTTGTGCTGTGCTTTTTATTTAGGTATATCACTCCTTTGAGCCACTAAGCTTCAAAAAAAAGTATATGCTTACTGAAGAGAATGCTAAGGATAGAACTTGCTCAGGAATATGATGGCAATCTCATCAGAGGGAACCAATTACAAAGGGCAGAAGCAAGACAAAATAAGTGGTAAAGTGCATTAAGGAACAAAAACAAACAAATAAACCAACCCTGGTGGGAAGCCACTGGAAAATGGGCTTACATTTTGAATCAGAGTAATTTCCTGGAAACATCATTCTCCCTGTTTAAGTACCGATGCCATAAGGTTCAGTGACAAAATCTTTAGCAATATAACAGGTTTTCTTACATCGGTTTCTTGATCCATGCTGGCACATTTGCACAATATGATGCCCTGGTGTTAATGGAGAGTGCAGGGGGCAAAATCCATGTTAAGTGTTTTGCAGAGGGGAAACCGTCCACCTGTTAATGCAGAAAAGTTTATGAAAAAACACTCCAAGTACGATAGAGGCAGAAACTCAAGGAGAAAGTACAGCAGGCAACATGAATTGTCAGTTGCCTCATTTCTGTCTCCTGTGAATCTTTCTCACTGCTGTGAATACAGAATGTTCCTAAAATGAGTCCAACTTGGAGCAAAGTTGCATAAGCTCAGAGATGCATGAGGTCAGGTCTATGTCAGACTGAAGATAAAAAAAGAAGAAAAAATATATATCTTGGGAATTCAGGGTAAGGTTGTCTTCATTTCCCCACTGTACAGTACTCTGAAAATTCTCATGGCCCTCTCATGGGCTCTGAGCTCTGCGTACTTCTCACTTAACTAAAGTCAATCTTTACCATTGTATTATTGACCTAATTTAGCACCATGCTGATGTGCTGCAGATTCTGAAAAGTGTAATGACACACATTTAAAGCCTCTGAATGGGATCCTGTTCCTGGCATCACATAAGAATAGCTGAAGGCGGTGACATCATAGTCTCACAGTAACAAGGACAGACTGAAACTAGACTTCCCAGGATTAATGCCCACCTTGATCATACCAGGCTGGGCTACAGTGGGAAAATTTGTACCTTCCTTGCCTTCACTCCCAGATTGAAATAAAATGAATTATTTTCATCTTATAGGGTGGCAATGAAGATGATGGCATTTAATATTTACAATCACCCTTTGTCACAAGTGAGAGATTTATATGTTCATTAAATTAATTTCAAAAATTAATACTCTAGAGGGAGACCGATGTTACATTACAGGACTTCCTACGATCTGAAACCATTGTTTAGTCATCTTGTATGTATTGTCATAGTAGTTTGTATTTCTCTTTTTCATAAAATTTTTTAATCTTATAAATTTTTTATGTATCATTTACTCCTCAAGAGGGTATAAACTCCAGGATAGCAGTGACTATCTTGTTATTTAATGGTTAACATACTGCATGACATGGTTAAATGATTTTAAAAATGTTAGGGCTGCCTTCAGCCCAGGGCCTGATCCTGCAGGCCCAGGATCAAGTCCCACATCGGGCTCCCTGCGTGGAGACTGCTTCTCCTCCTGCCTATGTCTCTGCCTCTCTTTCTCTCTCTCTGTGTCTCTCATGAATAAATAAATAAAATGTTTTTAGAAAATGTTAAATGAATGGTGGGAAAAAAGAGCTGGAAATCTGGGTCGCTCAGTGATTGGATGCCTCTGGCTCAGGCTGTGATCCTGGGGTCCTGGGGTCCTGGGATCAAGTCCCACATTGAGCTCCCCACAGGGAACCTGCTTCTCCCTCTGCCTATATCTCTGCCTCTCTCTTTCTCTGTGTCTCTCATGAATAAATAAGTAAAATCTTAAAAAAAAGAAAGAGCCATAGTTCAAATGATGTCTGATATATACAAGTGACTGTAATAATACTTAGTAGACACTCATTTTTTGTTGAGTTGAATTGAATGATCTCTAGGCTATTCAGACAAAAGATCAATAGGCTAGTAAATGCTTTCATGTGGATCACACAATGTCAGTTGCAGTCATGAGTGTAATGCTGCAAGAAAACAGCTTGAGAGTATACAAATAGAGCACTTTCTGGACAATTCTCATTCCTATCCTGTGCTGCCTCAAAACTTCTAAAGATAACTAACAGGTTATCCAGTTTGAACTCCCAACATAGGAGAAGGCTGTTGATGAATTTGTAGGGTCATGACAATTCTATGTTTCTAGAGGTCCCCACTCTTTAGATTAAAATGAAAAAAAATGTTCTGTTATTTTTTTGACATTGTAGACAAATAGTCTACATGCCAATATGCATTTTTATGTCAGAATATATTTCCAAAAAGTTGTGGTTTATTTATTTTTTAAAGGTTTTTTTTTTGTTTTGTTTTGTTTTTTTTTGTTTTTTTTTTTATGAGAGACATACAGGGAGAGGCAGCGACCTAGACAGAGGGAGAAGCAGACTCCCTGCAGGGAGCCTGATGCAGGGCTCATTTCAGGACCCCAGGATCATGACCTGAGCCAAAGGCAGATGCTCAACCACTGAGGCACCCAGGTGCCCTAAAAGTTGTAATTTATTTTTAAATGAACATACAGTAAATGACTATTTTTAGTGTATAGTTCTATAAATTTAACTTACATAATATATTCATTTTACTACCATGATAATCAGTATGGAGAATGTTCCAACATCTAAAATACTTTCTTATGCTGTCCACTTGTAGTCACACCTTTTATAACCCCTGATGCCACTGATATGTTACTAGAGTTTTGTCTGTTTTTTTATTCCACATAAATGGAATCATAGAACATGTAACCATTGGAGTCTACAATTCATACAAGTAGTGCCTGAATCAATAACTCATTCTTTTTATTGCTAAGAATAATTTCTTTGAAGGAATTTGTCACTGTTTATTTATCCTCACACTGAAGAAAATTTAGGCATTTCCATTGTTGAGTAATTATGAGCTAAAAATCATAGAGAAGCTTTTTAAAACTACATGTTCTTCTAGTTGAAGAAATATAGTGGCAGCGAGGGCAAAAAGTTTCAATGCCCATTATTCTTAAAGTCTATTGAGAAGTTAATTACATTCAAAGGTTTTCAAAAATCATATGGTCACATATGTGTCTTAAAGTTTTCTCTAGATGCTAAGATTTTATTCGAATATATTTGAAAGAATGAAGAATTGAGACTACTGAGTCATTCACACTTTCTTAATCTGCATTATGATTATATGTTAGTAAAACAGACAATGGGGGGGGGGCGGCTGGGTGGCACATTCAGTTAAGCAACCGACTCTGGATTTTGGCTCAGGTCATGATCTCAAGTTCATGAGGCTGAGCCCTGCATCCAGCTCTGCGCTCAGCACAGAGTCTGCTTAAGACTCTCCCTCTGCCCTCCCCAACTGTCCCCTAAAATAAATACATAAATACTAAAAAACAAAAAACAAAAAACATACAACTAAGTTTATACTTAGAATTATGTAGAGATTTTTCATCGTTTTGTTCTGTGTTAAGATTATTGAGCCTAATCCCTCATAATTTCAGAAGAAGGGCCAGGGAACATGTATTTTCTTTACCCCCGGCCTAAGTGATTCAGATGAACACTCCAGGTTAAGATTGATGGCTCTAAATTTTTGAAATTGAAACCAGAACGACACTGGACAATATCTCACTCAAAGAAGATGGAATAAAACTAGTAGATTAGTTTCCATATATCATGTCATCTTAATCTGATTCTTAGTTAACTTTGAAATATTTCTTTTCTATTCAAATATTCAAAATCAGACTATTTTCTAGAAGCCAGAGTTTTTATTACCAACCCCCCAAAAAGTTATTGGTAATTAATATTCTAATATAAAAAAGTATATTAACATTATACTGGATGAGACTGTCCTGTTTAGCCATATGTGACAGCTATGGCCCAATGTGGAGCCCACTGTAAAATTGGAGGTAATGTGCTGAGACTTTTTGTGAAGGGAAGGTGGTAGATCAATGCCAGGTCTCCTTTAACACTTGCTGTCATACAAGGATCAAGCACACTTCCAATGTTCAGTCATCTACCCTACATTTCCTTTTCCCTGTACTTCTGATACTCATACCAAATTGACTGAGATACTAAATTTAGCACATTATGCCACATTTTTCAGTACTTCACTATCAAATATGTCCTTTCTGTGCAATTCCCCTCACTGATTTAAATCAAAGTATACACACATGTCTCCTATTGCAGTTAAAATCACTCGGGAGGGATGCCTGGGTGGCTCAGGGGTTGAGCCTCTGCCTTCAGCTTAGGGTGTGATCCCAGATCGAGTCCCACATGAGGTTCCCTGTGAGGATCCTGCTTCTCCCTCTGCCTATGTCTCTGCCTTCTCTCTGTGTCTCTCATTAATAAATAAAATCTTAAAATAAATCTCTCTGAAAGGGGCACCTCAGTGGGTCAGTGGTTGAGCATCTGCCTTTGGCACAGGTCCTGATCTGGGAATCCTGGGATCAAGTCCCATATTGGGCTCCCCTCCAGGAGCCTGCTTCTCCCTCTGCCTGTGTCTCTGCCTCTCTCTCTGTGTCTCTTATGTATAAATTAATAAAATCTTTTAAAATAAAAAAAATCTCTCTGGAAAAATTCACCTGTTTTCTTTCTTTTTCTTGGTGATATGAGTTGTGCTATTTAATTTCTGTGTTTCACAAGAAATAGTATATACTTAGACTAGTGTATCTGACTCATTGGTAGAAGAGCCAGAAAGGAATGACAAAGGTTACCTGCGGTATTAGAATCAATCAAAAAAAAAAAAAAAAGAAAGAAAGAAAGAAAGAAGGTAATAGGAATGAGTTTTATCATTATTTAAAGTACCGCTTCTTCCCTAAATAACAACATTTGTTCCTCAAATAGGACTACAGATGACTGATTGGTAGATATGGAATTCATAGTTCTAAATTGGTACTATTTCCATTGAGCAATTTTGGTGTAAAAGAAACAGTCACTGTGACAGATGATAAAAACAACAGGAAAAAGCAAAAACACAACAGTTGTATTGCTCTTGTTTAACAGAAATGCTCAATTTATGAACACATGCCTACCGGTCTGAACTGGTTAATTCAGCTAATGGAAAAAGTATCTTATTTCCTTTCCTTCTTTTTTTAAATCTATGGATTTATTTAAGAGTATTATCATTGGCCTTCTTAGGATAAATTCACTTTACAAACTGGCTTAATATCTGTTCCCTTCGTTCATGACTACGAGGTTAAGTAGGGATACAGGTAGACATATTATTCATATATGTTTAAGACCCTGATATTTGAAGTTTAAGAAGATTGAGCTCATATGTTCCGTGGCTTATTGGAGAAGTAGTAATATTATTCTTTTTTTGTGGAATGCTTGACATTCCACATGAACATGGTAAGTTCATAAATGTTCATCCTGTTAGAAGGGGAATATGTCAAGTTTATACTGTCAAGGTTAAGGGAAGTGAATCCTTTTACTTAATTTAGGTCATAAGCTTCTTAAACAAGCTTTCAATTTGAGTTTCTTACAAAAGATTATCTGAGCTACTGGGAATTCTTTCTAAAAGACTTACTTATGGACTCAATTAGTGAAGAGTTCCATCATCTTTGTGGCTTATAGTTCAATGAGGCTTTTTTTTAAATGCTGGCTTTGTTTTCATAAATGCCCAACCAGGTTAAAATAACATTTAAAAGCACATTTGTTAATGATGTTCACTAGCGCCATTTACACTTAGTGCTAGACAATTATGACACGATTTACTTATTTCTTTAAAATATTAACATTTCATAATGCTTGAATACTGTCCCACGCAAAGCTTCAAATTTAGTTTAAGAATTTTTATAATGCAAGTGCAGTTACACATTTAAAATCCCACTATCATAAACATAACTATTAATTCCACTTTCAACATCAAAAAGAGATCGAGCTTTAACATGCTCCTTTAAACAATTTCATTCTAATATGAAAAAAAGACAGAGATGGCTTCTATATAAATTTTCTATTATTTTATCAAGGGGCTTTTCTTCCTTCTTCTTCTTTCCTCTAAGTATGTAGAAATCAGCTTCATTGCAACTGGTATAACAATCGAGCTTCCCTTTGAGCACTTTAGAATGACTAGAAAGATCGTTTCTCTTTACCATGTCTGGGGCAACCTGGATGACCAATTAAACAGACAACCAAACAAATAGGCCTTGGTTAGTTTGGCATTTTTATGACATAAAAAAGAAAAATAAGTTTTTGTCTTAGGCATATATAAACATACAGAGCTGCATTTTTCTCTTCTGAGCAAAAAAATGTTACAGTAGATGTTATATAATGTCGGAATAAATATTCACAAGACAGGAGGTTCCAAACTAAGAACGTAATAAACCCGGAGCATGAAAACAGACCAAGCATATAGCAAAAAAAGTTACTTACCCATTTAATCACATTGCACATTTGTGGCTTTTCTGTTCTGAGAAAGCAAATAACTAACTACCTTTTGAGTTTTTAAAGTTTGTGGAGGAGTGAGGAGAATGGTTACTAAACATAAAGTGGGGGTATTTGGGATGGTTTTGATTGTTTTTGTTTCTGAGCGGGTAAAGATTATAATAGCCTAGTATTTTGGCTTACAGTTGTGTAAATTTCATTTATATGTTTTTTTTTCCCTAAGTACTGATCATTCTCTGTATTTACTATTGTTATGATCTCTTACCCCATTTTACAAATAAGGAAACAAAACTAAGTACATGCTTAGGATCACAGGAGCATTGAGTAATGGAGCCAGGGATTAAAATAAGGCATTCTGGCTTTAGAACATGTTCTCTTTCAAAACACTATGTATGTAAGCATCCTTCGGAAGACTTTGAAGTGTACACTAATTAAAATATTAAAGGCCCAATGCAGAGTGAAGTAGTGGGCTTTGAAATCTTACACTAGGATAATCTCTTATAATGAGGTTGGTATTATCTTTCTCCTATGAGATGCTTTTATTTTATTTGTAACATACCTGGAGAAAATTAGCTATTGCAAAGTAGTAATAAAATATTATAAAAGGGGTTCTCATAATTCCTCAAGTCCTGTTTTATTTGATATCAAGTTATAAGTGTTATATCTACCATGCTTCTCTTAGTTAAGCACTGAGTGTTTATTATATAGAAAGAAGTTGAATTATCTATACTGGTTATTTGAAGTTCTTGGAAAATCAAGCATTGTATACTCATTACAAGGTATGCATACATCAAAATATAGTTATTTTTAACTATAAGAGGGAATTTTGAGACTTAAGTCAGGTCTCTGGAGGAACATCTCATAACTTTGGTCCTACTTCACACTGGCATCAGCCCTTCCTTTTAACCCATACCTCATGTTTTCTTAAAGTAGTGCTGGTTCAGCAGAGATCCACACTTGGGTATACCACCAATAAACCCATTTGACGGCTTTGTGGACATTTATCTGTCTTTGGTCTGCTGATTTTAATAGCCAGACATCCATTCTTAGCAGAAGAAAGTAACTATCCAGAGAGAGTCCAGGGATATAAAATATTCCAGCTACAAAAAATATTCAGGGTAACCATTATGGCAGGAATATGAAACTTTCTGGCTAACTTTAAGAAAAGGAAATTAAAGTGCTCTACAGACCCTCAAAGAAGTAAGAAATGCTGATTTGTGATGTTCTCAAAGAGGAATTCCTTCCTCTCTGTGATTCCCTTGTATGAAAGAATAATTGGTGGATTCCAAATTAAGGATTTTCTTTGAAGTGCGTTTCTATGGATTCCGGCCAAATATATCAGCACATTTAGAAAATCATAATTGCAGAAGTGCCTTTCAGAGTATCTCAAATATGTCTTGGGGCTAGATCTAAGGTAAAACTCTTAAGGCTTCAGAAATTCCCCATTTTTAAACCCAGAAGCCAAAAACCATCTCTTGTGTCAAATGTACTAGAGACCTTCTAGACTGCTTAAGAGGAGAATAAAGGACCACTACAGATGTCTATATCCCAGTCTTTAAAAGAAATCCTACTTCCAAAGCCTGTTGTCTAAAAGTGATATGGTCATTGAAAATAAACCTTGACAGAATATGATAGATATATCCCTGTACCTCTGAGTGTTCATCTGTAGCTCTATTTTTATGAAGGGTCTTGAATGCATTCTGTCTCAGTGAAATAGAATCAATATTGCAAATTTGAAACTTTGGAAATTAACCATTTCAGGATTGGGAAAGACCACTGCATGAATGGTTGCTGGATTAAATGCTATTGATTGCAAGTGTTCAATAAAATTCCATACATTTTAAAGGATTCCTAGGAAAAGTTAATGTCTACATGTTGAGACTATCTCTTTATTCTTACTCTTTTCCCCCAAGTTTTTATTCACACCATTAACACCTAAAATACAATTTATTCCTAGATATGATAAATAACCAAGTATATCCATTTGATCCTGCATGGATTATTATTGCTTCTATTTCTATGTCTATAAATCTATGTGTGGACAAAATACAACTGGTTATAATTATGTTCTGCATATTTCCTGTTTCTTTTAACCTAGTCAAAATATTCATATTTTTACAATTTTTACACTAATTTTCTTAAATTTTTGAGTTAACAAGTTTGTAAATGAACTTCTGATCTTTCTCACACAGTTTGGCATTTTCGTTTTTGAACTTACCCTAAATCTCTGTTAAACTCTTTAATTTCTTCTGTTTCTTGAGTACACAAATAGGTATCATGCCTATTCTGCTTATACCAAACAGTCCCCTTTCGTTTTCAAGTAGTTCCTCAAATACTTAACATGGATTCTTTCAACAATTATTACTCCCATTAAAAATAAACGTAGAACAAATATATCTTGAGATTTGTGTTTACTACCGGAAGAAAGACCTACTGGAAGACCATAATTTAGGCTGTCCATCATCAGCCTTGGGTAGCATTCACACAGGGGAACCATCTCCTGAGCTCCTGGGTATTATCATTCTTTATCAGGGTATCAGGGTATCATAATTTATCAGGGGCAAATTAAGGTATGCCCTAATTTGTCACATGGCTTAGAGTCAAGGTCCTCTGTTTTGTTTTATTATTAATTTTAAAGATTTATTTATTTATTTATTTATTTATTTATTTGAGACAGAGAGAGAGAGAGAGAGAGAGAGGCAGAGACATAGGCAAAGGGATAAGCAGGCTCCATGCAGGGAGCCCAATGTGGGACTCGATCCCAGGACTCCAGGATCATGCCCTGGGCGGAAGGCAGGCGCTAAACAGCTGAGCCACCCAGGGATCCCTAAGGTCCTCTGTTTTAAAACAATATCTCTTCTAAATTTAGCAATAGGAAAATGAACCCTATTGCATAGATATAATTATAGCATAGATATAATTTTTAAAATATCCAAAATGAAAGAAGAAAGAAGCATAAAGGAATTGCTACTTTTAGTAAAGACATTATCAGTCATAGGAAAAATGTTCTAAATAAGAAAATAATACTAGTTGTGATCCAGAAATCAGGCAATTGTTAAAACTACTAGACTAAACTAATAACTTCAAAGCGTTCTATTTACCATGTATCATCTTAATTCTTTTCTTACTAAGATATTTTATTGCTGATTGTTCTAGATGATTTTTCAGTATGAGCATATGGTTCATGTCATAATTAAAGTCAACAAACATTAAGATCTGTTTAAAAATAATTATATTCCACCAAACTTATATGGCATTTGGTTATTTTTTAACTATAGGATTCTAATTGGAATCTAGTTAAGTGTATTTGTTAAAGAAAGGGATGTATTTTGTTTTCACTAAGTTTCTTTTAATTCTTATGAGATTTTAAGCTTTGTCTTCTGCTTTTAAGTCCTAATAAAACAGTTTCAATAGAAAAAAACTTCATTTTTCTCTGTCTCTGTCTCTCTATATTACATATACACATACTTACAGTTACTATATATACACACAGCACACACACATATGCATGTATATGAATTTGAATAAAAATAAGTTTTAACATTACTAGTTTTAGAAATGTCTATATTTTTTACTTGATTTCATTTTTATTCTGTGAGAAAAGCACTTTCTAGGGGATATCATTGTACATGCTTTGTTAAGGTTGACTTTTTTCCAATGATTTGGATTAGCAAAAATAAAGAAATAAAGGGCATTGAAAAGGGGAAAACTGTAAGCAAAATTGTTATTTTAAACTCTTTCACATATCTAAGTTACCTAGACAGTCTTTACTTATGGGATATTTCTGTTGTGTGTAAGTAGAGAGTTATTTCTTGAATCATTTACTATATTATATTAAATAAATGATAATAAACATATAGCAGGTTTATAATATACTAGATTAAACTTGAATATAGGTTATTATACTTTTTTTCTCAGCATAATCCTGTAACTGCTGCTTTACTCATTTCCTGTTACTCTTTTTTGGTTATTTGTAAACTTCTATCGTGTTAGCCTTCTAGGATGCTAATAATTTTATTGTCAAAATGAGTGATCCTGACAATTTAAACTTTGAGTTTTCAGTAAATTATAGGATGTAAAGAGAATAGAAACAAGTTATCACATTTTGTCTTAAACTGTAGATGACTTTGACAACAATCTTTCAATGTAAGTATTCAGGAAACTTGATAAAATATGCCATCAATTTTGATGCAAATTATTCTCAGACTTCTTGGTGATGTGTTAAGTATATGGCAGATGATTAAGCATGCTAAATAAAGTAGATGCATTGATGTTGAAAAACAATTTTTAAGTTTTACTTTTCTGAGCTATAGGTTTACATTTTTATCTAGTTCCGGATCTTGAGGATTATGAACAACAGGTTAAGGCATGTAGTGTTATGTCAGTGTTATGTGCTAATAATCAAAATAGTATAAACACCTAAACTTGGTTAGACAGCTCAAGATCTCTCCTCCACATTATCTAGTGATCCCAAAAATATCCTTAAGTTCTCTCAGACTCATGAATTAAGGTAGAGGTCAAATTTAATTTTATGAATTTCTTTGTCTACTATTTTATGATGGTGATAAGTATGTCTCTAAAATATTGGGATATGGTAATTTTCTGAAATACAATAGGAAGGGTACTCTTGCAGATGCCTGAGAAACGTATCTAGGCATGTAGCCAAAATGTCTTTCTGCATACTTGAGATTTCTTTCCATTCCATTATTTAAGTTGAAAAATACATGTAAATACCATATTCTATTAATAGTGCATCCTTGTTTTATATTAATATAAGATAATTTGTAAAGTTTTAAAGAACTAAAAATTCAAAATGTTGCACAGAAATCTTAGGGTATAACTTATGATCCCAGAAGATATGCAGGAAATAGTCTGTCATTTTAAATATCACCTGGAACATCATCAGTTATCAAATTAAATAGTGAGACTCTATTAATTGTTAAGTATCTAAAAATGGTTAGGTTTTTTATAATAATTGTGTAATATTTTTATAATTTATAATATTGCCAAAAACTAGGTGGGCCACTGTTCTGTTCTATGTTACTGAAGACAGTAGTAAGACAATCATATTTCTGGAAGATTTAAGAATTTAAAGAGGAGAGATGATCCCCTCTTTCATATGATTTATAAATAATACTGAAAGAGAACAAAAAACTACTAAATGATTAAAGAATAATGAAGATAATATAGAAGACAATGGAAGGTATATAATTTCTTACTGATTGGGTATGTATTTGTCTACAGACTTTTGTTTTAATGAAAGTTTGCAGTTATTGGGGATAAATAAGTGTTAGAATTGCTGGATATAATGGTAATTACAGGCCTACCGTTTTCATGTACCTCACTTTATTGGACTTTGCAGATACTACATTTTTTATAAATTTAAGATTTGGGGCAACCCTGCATCAAGCAAGTATATTGGTACCATTTTTCCAACAACTTTGGGCTCCTCAAACTGTACTATATCAGACAGCAACTTAGATGTTGTATTATTCTGACTGTCCTATCAACCACGCACTCCCTCATCTCTTTTCTTCTCCTCAAACCTCCCTATTCCCTGAGACACAATAGTGAAATTAGGGTGGCTTAGTCAGTTAAGCCTTAACTGACTGGGTGGCTCAGTCAGTTAAGCATCTGAATCTTGGTTACAACTCAGGTCATGGTCGCAGGGTCATGGCTTAGGCTCGTGCTCAGCATGGAGTCTACCTGAGATTCTCTCCCTTTCCCTCTCCCTCTGGTCTCTCTCTCTCTCTCTCTCTCTTTCTCAAATAAATAAATAAATGAAATCTTTAAAAAAAATACTGAAATTAGGCCAATCATTAACCCTACAATGGCCTCTAATGGTCAAGCGAAAGGAAGAGTCGTACATCTCTCACTGCAAATCAAAAGCTAGAAATGATTAAGTTTAGTCAAGAAGCCATGCCAAAAGTGAGAAAGGCCAAGAGCTAAGTTTCTTGCAACAGTCAGCCAAAGTGGCAAAGGCAACGAAACAGTTCTTAAAGGGAAATAAAAGTGCTACTGCAGTGCACAAAAAAATGATGAGCGTGAGACAGCCCTACTGCTGATATGGACAAAGTTTTAGGGATCTAGGTAGAAGATCAATGCAGCCACACCATTTCCTAAAACCAAAGCCTAATCCAGAACAGGGTCCTAGGTGAAGGCTGAAAGAAGTGAGGCAGCTGCAGGAGAGTTTGAAGCTAACAGAGGTTAGTTCATGAGACTTACAGAAAGAAGCCATCTCCATAACATAAAAATGCAAGGTGAAGCAGCAAGTGCTGATGCAGAAACTGCAGCAACTTACCCAGAAGGTCTAGCCAAGATCATTAATGAAGGTGGCTGCACTAACCAATAGATGATCAATATGAACAAAGTGGCCTTTTATTGGAAGAAGATGCCATCTAGTGATTCCATAACTAGAGAGGAGAAGTCAATGCCTGGCTTCAAAGCTTCAAAGGAGAGCAGCTGATGCAGCTGGTGAATTTAAGCCAGTGCTCATTAATCATTCCCCAAATCCTAGTGCCCTTAAGAATTATGCTAAACCTACTATGCATGTGCTTGATAAACAGAACAACAAAGTCTTCATGACAACACATCTGTTTACAATGTAGGCTACTGAGTATTTTAAGTCCACTTTGAAAACTTACTCAGAAAAAAAATTCCTTTGAAAATATTAGTCCCTGCTCATTGGCAATGTAGCTGATCACCCAAGAGATCCGATGAAGATGTACAGTGAGATAAATGTTTCCTTGCCTGCTAACACAATGCCCATGCTATAGCTCATGTGGATAAAAAACTAATTTTGACTTAAATCCTTATTTAAGAAATACATTTTATAAGGCTACAGTTTCCAAAGATAGTGATTCCTGTGATAGATCTGATCTGGGCAAAGTAAATGGAAAAGCTTCTGGAAGGGAATTCACCATTCTAGATGCCTTGAGGACATTCATGATTCATGAGAACACGTCAAATATCAATGTGAACAGGAGTTTGGAAGAGATTACAATCCTTACAGGTGACTTTAAGGATTTCAAAACTTCAGTGGAGGAAGTAATGCAGATATGGTGGAAAGAGCAAAAGAACTAGAATTAGAAGGGGGGGGGGAGGGCTGAAGATGTAACTGAATTGCTACAATTTCATGATAAAACTTCAGTGGATGAGGAGTTGTTTCTTAGAGATGAGCAAAGAAAGTGGTTTCTTGAGATGGAATCTACTCCTGGTAAAGATGCTACGAAGATCATTGAAATAATAACAAAAGATTTACAGTATTACATAAACTTCATTGATAAAGCAGTAGCAGGTTTGAGAGGACTGACTTCATTTTTTTTATTTGATTTAAATTCAGTTTGCCAACATATAGTATGACACCCAGTGCTCAGCACATCATGTGCTTTCCTTAATGCCCATCACCCAGTTACCCTATCCCCTCACTGCCCTCTCATCTGCAACCCTTTGTTTGTTTCCCAGAGTTAGGAGTCTCTCATGATTTGTCCTCCTCTCTAATTTTTCCCCACTCAGTTTCTCTCCTTTCCTTTATGGTCCCCTGCACTACTTCTTATGTTCCACATATGAGTGAAACCATATGATAATTGTTTTTCACTGATTGACTTATTTTCACTCAGCATAATACCTTCCAGTTCCATCTACATTGAAGCAAATGGTAGGTATTCATCCTCTATGATGGCTGAGTAATATTCCATTGTATATGTATGTCACATATTCTTTATCCTTTCATCTGTTGAAGGACATCGTGGCTCCTTTCACAGTAGGGCTATTGTCGTCACTGCTACTATGAACATTGTGGTGCACGTGTCTTGTTGTTTCACTACATCTATATCTGGGGTAAATGCCCATAATGCAATTGCTGGGTCATAGGATAGCTCTATTTTTAACTTCTTGAGGAACGTCCACATGTTTTCCAAAGTGGCTGCACCAGCTTGCATTTCCACCAACAGTGTAAGAGGGTTCCCCTGTCTCCACATCCTTGCCAACATTTCTTGTTTGCTACTCCAATTTTAAAGAATCTACAGAGGGTAAAATGCTATTAAACAGTAACACATGTGACAAGAGAAATTATTTGTGGAAGGAAGAGTCAATCGAAGTGTAAACTTCATTTTTGTCTTATTTTAAGAAAGTGCCACAGCCACCCCAGCTTTCATTAACCACCACCCTGATCAGTCACCAGTCATCAACATCAAGGCAAGACCCTTCATCAGCCAAAAGATTATGACTTGCTGAAAGCTCGGATGATGATTAACATTTTACCGATTCGTATTTTTTTAGATTAAAGTATGTGCATTGTTTTTTAAACATTATGCTTTGGCACACTTATTAGATTGTAGTATAGTATAAACATAACTTTTATATGCACTGGGGAACCAAAAGAGTTTATTTGACTACCTAATTGCAATATTTGCTTTATTGCAGTGTCTGGAACCAAACTCTCAACGTCTCTGAGGTATGCCTGCACTTGTTTGACTTTACTAGAAATTATAAACATGTTTCTCATAGTTCCATTTTCAACTCCAAGTGCCCTCCAAAATATTATCAGAATTAGAAATATATCTACTGTGTATCCATGTCAGAACTCGATATTGTCAGTTTCATTTTTTTAGTGTTTTTTTCCCATTCAGTTGTTAAATGGTGGTTTTAATTTGCATTTATCTAAGGATTAGTAATGTTGAGCATATCTATATGTGTTTATTTTGCCATCCTTTCACACCCTTTTGGTGAAATATCTGTTCATATTTTCTGTACATTCAGTTTTTATTTCCATATTCGTCCTGTATCCTGAAATATTACTAAACTTACCTGTGAGTTCTAGAAGCACTTAATTTCTTCTTTTTCTATTACACCAGCAAGGACACCAAGTGTGATGTTCAACAGTAGCGGTAGTACAGGACTTTCTGCCTTTTTCCTGATCTTAAGGGGGAATTTTTTGAATTGTTATGTATAATATTAGCTGTGGCTTTTGTGTGCGTGTGTGTAAATAGCCTTTATAAGATGGGAAAGGTCCCTTATATAACTAGATTGCTGAAAGTTTTTATCAGAAGTCAATGATGAATCTTACCAAAAGCAGAGATTAGTTCTTATTTCCTAGGGTAAATATCAAGTCTCTGAGTCGTTCTCCCCAGACATGTGCCATTTCTGGATGAGTCACTCTGTGAGGTATAATTTCCCACATCCAACTGATGAGCTCCATCTCACAGTATTTAGCCATGCATGCATTGATTGGAAAGAGTGATTCAAAAAGAAATGCAAGGCAATACTTAAATATATATGTATCTTCAGCTCAGATACTGTTTTTGAGTATTTAAAAGACATATTAAATTTTAAAGCTTAGTCAATAATTGAATGCATTATTTCACCCTTACTCAACACCTTTTGTTCTGTATTCAACATCTCAGTCAAGGTCACCCCTATCCACTCATCTTTACAGATTTAGAAGTCTTGCTGTCAGCCTTATCCCCTAATAAAATTTGTAACTAGGTTTTATCTGTCTCCTATTCGGGAATCATGAAACAGGGTACCAATGAGTTTTATTGATGCTGTATCTAGGTCCATCCTTGTCTCTTTCTTTTTTCAACTTCATATAATCCTTATCAATGCATCTCTCCTCCAAATTTCTTAACTGTCTAATACATCCACCAAGTATTTCTCTATGAGAACTATTTGAAGTCTATGACAGTACTTAAAACGATTAATACTTCCCCCTTGACTAACATATAGTGTCCAAGATCTTCTGTATTATACTACTTTGTAAAAATGTTTCTTTGGTTTTCCATTTGAGCCTCCTCTCATTGCTCATCACTACTCTGGCCACATTCCAGTTAAACAGAGCCTTGCCTGTTTTTAGATGTGCTGCATGCTCTGTTGTCTCAATGCTTTTAAAAAATTCTGTTTCAAAAAAAAAAAAAATAAAACTCTGTATCATCCTTTTGGATTCCTATGCTCCAACTCCATTTTCAAGATCTAGTCTAAATGCCCTCTTCTCTTCTAGGAGTGTAATGGATTTCCTCAGGGAAAATCTATTCATCTTCTCTTGTATCAGGAGAATTTTGTACCCACATTTATTGATATATTTCATGAGTTATTTTATATACTAATATTATATCAATACTATTTATTGAGATATATAGATCTCCTTTCATTATTGTATTTTTCTGATATGTATTCTCAGCTCCTAGCAACTGCTCCATACATAGCAATTTATTAGTTATCTAAACCAATTAGTACTGGTATGATATATCAAATACAACTTGATTCTATTATCTTCTCTTATACAGGGCTTAAGCCTAGTTATATATGTTAATATTTTCATCTTCTAATAATATCATTTCGTTCTAACTGCTAATCTATAGTCATTCTATTTTTCATTAGAGCTTAGAATTCTATAATTACAGTTTAATAAAAGGGACTAATGCATTTATGAATGATCTTCCTTAAAAATAATTCCATCATCTCTTAACTTTAACTTATAGGTTATATTATTATTTTTTATAAGCATTGACATGGAAATAGCGTATATTTAAAGTGTTCTTTATAATCATTTATGGATAAATCAGCTATTTTTCCATTATTACACATCTTTTCTAACATAGCATATGTGGAACTATGTAATTTTTAACATATTTGATTTCCAAAAACTGACTTAGAAAGAATATTTTACATCAAAGATTATTCCTTTCTCACAAAACTGAGTTAAATAGCATTTACTCTTTCAATATTCTTAAATGCTAATAAGCATAAATGTCATGAACTGTGATAGACACTGATACTTGCTTTCATAATGAAAGGGAAGATGTACAATAAAGAAATAATTATGATAAGAAGAGATAATGATGATTATAACCTTGAATAATGTTTATTTTATTTCAGGCGTTATTAACTCATTTAATACAATAAGCTGTGAGTGATCTGTTTGAGCTAGAGTAGGAATTCATTATGTAAGAGTTCACCTAATATGGCAGATCAATTTTATTTTATTCATTCTTTTATTCCTAGTACCTGGAAAAAGTTTTTGACAATAGTTATCTCAATAAATAAATATTTTGGAAGTTTATATTAATTGTACTATATAAGCAGTTAGTAATGATAACCAAATGACTTGTATCTTATTAGAAATCTGTACAATTTGTGGTTAAAATAATAAAATTCAGCATCATGTACTTTTATAATTGCTAACATAAATATTTTATTCAACAAAATTTTCAAGTACAAATATAGATTTGAGAAAGAAATTTTGTGACATTTCATGTACCCAGGATGTATTTGTAGCTTTTAAAATCATTATCTAAAGTTATGTAACTGTAAGTTCAGTTAATATGTAGTTAAATGACAGATGTAAAAATATTAAGAATAAACTTCTTTATCTGTAAAGTTGCTCTAATTTTGCCTATATTTGTGAGTGCTCTGTGGATGTATTTTTATTTTTTCTTTTTTATTTTTTTGGATGTATCTTTAAAGATGAAAGTGTTACCTTCTGTTCTTTAAGTTTGGAGACTACTTTCTGGATTCAATTATGAGTTTGGATAATTGTGTTTAGATGCTTTAACACCTAATTGATTATGCTACGTTTGTTTGATCATGGTTGAAATGTAATTTTAATGCTTGGTTGGTGATTCTTTTTTGGAATGTTTTAAATGGATTTGCTGCTTAGGAGTGAATTAGTTTTTTACACAGGTTGTCAGGAATCTTCCAGGCAGGGAAGCACATGTTTTGATTATCATCATTATTATTATTTTAACAAAGAGGGAAGATAGACGATAGAAACCCAGGAGGTAATTAGAAAGCAAGACTTGAACTGAATTCAAAACATGAACTCTGATTTGCTACTGTAATTTTTGCGAGGATGTTTTGGCTACTGCATCAATAAAACAATACTCAAATTTCTTTTATAACATGAAGTTTTCTTGTTACGATAACTTTATCTAAAACTTTAGTGTCATTCATTAACAAAGTGAAAGGCTGTGAGAGGCAGTCCTTGAAAAATTTTGGTTGAAAAAAATCAAATAGTATTTTCAGTGTTCTTAATGTATTATTAGGTTAGCTATCTTGGTGTAAATATTGCCCTCAAAAGGGAATGAAAAGATACAAGACTTCTTAGACTCTCTTTTTGAAGATTATCTTGAGAACATGTTTTGAGACGCACTAGGCTAATTAAATCAATCTGGGAGTATATTCAGGAACAGGAAAGCATAATACTTATGTTTACAGCAGCCTCACTAACATTGCTTTCAAGGGGACATTTGAAATTCACTTGAAATAAAATGTTTGTGTTCTAATCCAAAATCTCAGCTTCTAATTTTTTTCAGCTTCTTTTCCATTTTGTTTCATTCTACTCCGTCCAGCCACTGCTCTGACTATAGTTATACAACATATGTGCTCCACTTCACAGCTGATGTGAATTTTCTTCTATAATTTATTTGATTTTTTTTCTTTTCCTTAGCTTCCATGTACTATAAAGAAAAGGGTTTTTGGTTTGGTACCAATATTTGAGTGAGGAAAATGATAATTAGAATAAAAACAATGATTTAAATAACATGGAATTTTTCTTCCTCATGAAAAAAAAATGAATAGGTGACAGGGTCATTTTTGATGTTAATGGTTTTGGGTAATCTCTCTTATTCCTCCTTCCTTCTTATTCTTTCTCTCTGAATGATCTGGAGTCATAGTCCATGATGGGGGCTTTTACCATCACATCCATATTTCAGCCACCAGGAGGGAGACAACAAAGAAGGAAAAAGATAAACATTACACTAAACTCTTCTACTTACATCCCAGTTAAATCCCTTTAACTATAGACGCTAATATAGTGAAAGTGAGGCTTAGAAGTGTGTATTATTGCTGACTGATTTCCCAATTGAAATATGATATAGTTTAGAAATTCCATCCAAATTTATCACATTCTTGATGTCTAGTGAGAAAACTGACTACTATTAAATATGTAGTTAGATGGAAAAGGAAAATGAAGGGGCGCTTGGGTTTCTTAGTCAGTTAAGCACCTACTCTTGGTTTCAGCTCAGGTCATGATCTAGGGTCAGGAGGTTATTGAGCCCTCCATCGGGCTCTATGCTCAGCAGGACATCTGCTTGGGATTCTCTTCCTCTGCCCCTCTCCTAGCTTGCATGCTCTCTCTTTAAAATAAAAATAAATATTTAAAAAGAAAAAGGAAAAGGAAAATGTTAAAATTAATTGTCTAAAGAGAAGCCAATTCATAAAAATTACTTCACTTGTCAAAGTTAGCGATAATGCTTACATATCCATGTTAATGAGTAAATTTAGATTTTATCTAACTTGGAATCTGTCTCTCAGTTTCCCTTCCTTTCTCCCCACCCCCATACTCTTAATTTGGGAATATTTCAGGCTTTAATTCTTGGACCTCTTCTCTTCTACTTACATTCAGTTCCTTGGAGATTCTTCCACTCTCATGCTCTCATGCTTGTAAATATCACCAATATGCAAAGGAAATAAAAAATCTCTCCCTGATCTCCTGAGTTACATATTCAACTGCTTATTCCACATCTACACTTGAAGGTCTGGTAGATAGCTAACTCTACTTTAACATGTCCATTACTGAACTCCCAACACTACCCCCTCACCAAAACAAACAAACAAACAAACAAACAAACAAACAAAAAAGACGGCTCACCTAATATTTTCCCATCTCAGTTAATGACAACTCCATTCTTTCATTGTACAGGAAAAAATATTGGAGTCATCTTCAACAACTATCTTTATCTCTTGCTCTATAAGCAATCTGTTATTAATGATCCAAATTGGGGCTGTCTGTAACAGACTCTAACCTCTTCTTACCACCTTGACAATCTGTGCAGATCAGGGCAATATTATGTCTTCTCTGCATTGTAGCAGTGATTTCCTCAATGATTTCTTCCTTCCACACTCACCCTTCTATGTTTATTTCACCATAGTAGGTGCTGAAGAAATGTAAGCCTGATTAAGTCATTTCTTCACTATAAATACTGTAGTGGCTCCCTCTTTCATTCTTAATAAAAGTCTAAGTCCATACAATGGCCTGCAAGGCCTTCCTATCCTTCCAGTAATTCTCCTATACAGTGTTTCACTCCCTCTACCCTACCTACACTAGCCACTCTCGCCAGAGAGATTTTGCAATGTGTGAGTCCTCAACCTAAAGTGCTATTCATCCAGATTCCATACATCTAAATTTTTTACCACCTCCAAATGTCATATTCTCAATTAGACTTACTCTCACCAATTTAACATAGCAAAATTGCTCTGACTCTTTATTCTACTTAATTTTTTCCCCATTTTCATGTTCCTAACAGACTGTCTAAACTTACTTAGTTTAATTGTTGTTTATTGCTTAATATTTGTCTTCCTGCAATAGAAGGCAAACCCTATAAAGACAGGAGGGGTTTTTTTTTGTACATGTATATTTATTTAATAATTAAATGACTATGCAAGAATGAAATCAAAATGGATTCAGGTAAGCTACCCCAATTAATAATCTGTAAATAGCTGTTTAAGGAATTTCAGTGAAAGTCGTATTGAAATCTTGGTGATTTAGGATCAAATCAGGGATTCAGACCCATTAAATTATTATAAATTATAAAAATAAACTCAAATGAATTCTATTTTTCCACCTAACTTTCAGAGTGTTAACATAATTATGATGGCCAGTATGGAGATAAGAAATGGAAGTGTGAAAGTGTGAAAAGTGTTCAAAGGTGTCTTGTTTTCTACTGGGAAGGACAATTTGCTGATCCAGTGGCAAGTATGTATTTGCTCAACAGGTTAACATAGTCTACTGAAAGCACCCTCGATATAATGCAGCAAAATTCTCATTCACTGATGGATTTTTGCAAAACAGTGTTCTCATGACAATTTTGCTTTCCTCACCTATTTAACTAGTGGTAAAAAATAAAGACATTTTCAAAAGCACTATACTTGGCAGTTATGATTTAATTTTAAATTACTAAAAGGTAATCTCGTTTTTTTTTTTTTTTTTTTCAGATGAGCTAGATCCTTCATTACCTCTGAAGATGCTAAGAATTTGAGCTACAAAACCAGGAAAGCTAGTATACAGGAGTAAGGTAAGGACCAAACATGTGCCTATCCAAATAGGGGTTTATACTTTTATGACAAGACTAAGGGTAATATGATAGCATGACTGACTTTAATGCAGGAGGATAAACATGATTTTTTTTTTTTCCATTTTGAAAGATATCTACCATTGCCCTGTGGAAAATGAATGACAGAGCAACAGAGCAAGAACAGTGGAGGGAGACAGTTGATAAGACCACTGCATTAGCCTAAGAAAGAAAGAAATGTATTATGGTTATGGCAGTTGGGACAGAGACAAGTAGACAACGTAAAAAAAAAATGTAGATGAGAGGATTGACGCAACTTAGGAAGACTGTCTAATGCAGCAAAGTAATATATCCTGCATTCTCTGTTTTCTAAATTCCATCTTCTTGGGCAAATTAATTATGCGAGAAGCTTTAGTGTCTTCACAATAATAATGGTAATTACCTCAAAGCGTTGTTGAGATAATTAAATGAGATTGTGAATATAAAGCTATTAACACAATGCCTGACACATAGAACTCAATAAGTAATTAATACCATTACTATTTATTGCTGGTATTAACATTAGTTAATGATTTTATATGCAGTGTGAAAATTAGAGAGGGATCCCAATGACTCTTAAGATTATGACTCGAACCAAACTGTGTGGATATGGGAAAAACTGAAGGAGAAGCAGGTTTAAAAGGCTGAGTTGAAATCTAAGATATGAAGTTTAGGTAAAAAAATCCAATTCTTTCTGAAAACACATTTTCATTGTACATTATATGAGAGAGTTTTTATGCTGACTTTCAGAGATGCTTAATAGAGGCTTTCTACTGGTGAATAACAATAGCAGTTAATTCTGTGGCTCCACCTTCTTAATCCTCTTGTTCCGGATAGAAGATCCCTCACTTTCCTGATCCTGAGGCTAGCGTGAGCACTGCGCCCCAGCAGAATTCCGAGAGAGGAACTGGAGGAGAAATTCACTTGCCTCTAAATCACACCCACCTCTCCAGCTGAAGGGAGGATTGTATAGGATTATAGAGGCTGATGTTCCAAGGACAAAATGAACCTAGTATTTTTGTGTTTCATTTTTTTTTAAATGTAAGATGAAAACTTTGAAATCATAGTAGAAATTCAAATTATATTTAGCCAAAGCTTACAAGTTTTTCCAAAATAATAATTATTTTATGTTTACAGACATCTTAAGGTTACTCAAACAGATAGCATACTGATAATAAAAATCAGGGATAAAAGAGGGAGATTGTCCAGAACCAAAAATCACTGAGAGTGTAAGAAAAGAATTTCTGATCTTTTTCTCTCCTCAAACTTACAAGTAATAGCATTTTTTAATGAAGTTTCTTCCAGTTTGTCAGGCAAAAATTCTTGGTGTTATCCCTGATTCCTTATTTTCTCTCTCACCACATATCTAATCTATTAGCAAATATCGCTGCCTATCTTCAAGCTTTTACGAGAATATAACTGCTTTTATCATCTTCACTGCTACCACCCTAATCCTAGACAGCTCCATCTCCAGCCTGGATTAGTACCATAGATTTTGGTCTTGAATCTTTGTCTCTAAATTTGACCCCTGACCTCTATGCTTCACATATTCTTTATATATCCAAATGATCATTTTAAAATGTAAATCTTATCATATTACTCCTCTGTTCAAACTCTTGCAATGGTTTCTCACTTCCCACAGAGTAAAAGCCACAGATTTCACAATGCCCCACAAACCCTACACATCCTACCTTTCCCACCTCATTCTGCTCCATCCTGCTTGCTCTTCTTGATGTCGGTGTCTACTATACTCACCTCAGTCCAGCCACACTGGGCCCCATTATTCTCTTTAGCCCACTTCTGGCAAACCCCCTTCTCCTGTGCAGTCACTGCCTCTTCTTTCTGAAGCACTTTTCCACCACATATCTGCTAGCTCTGTCATTTCTTCCAGTAGCTTATGAAACACTATCTTCTACATGAAACCTATCCTGAGTACTCTAGGTTAAGAGTTGACTCCTTTTCCAAGGAAAACCTCTTCCCCTTACCCTGAAGTACCTTCTTATCTATAGAATATAGCCCGTCTAACATGCTATAATGTGTAATTTTTATAATTATTTCTATTATTTTTTGCTTGGTGTCTGTGTCCCTCTCACCTTGGGCAAACTATATGATAGCGCTGAACTTTGTACTGATATCAAATATTGATATCACATACTAGTAGCCGTTCAAAAATATTACTGAGTGAATGAATGAATGGCGTCAGCTACATGAAAATCACACAGACATTGCTGTGGTATTAGCTTCTATCTGGTATGCAGGCCAATCAGAGGTAACCTTTTAATTGTATTATACTGGTTAGAGCACTAATCAGAGCTTCTGAGTTTAACTGAAGTAAAAACTGCCCTAAAGTCTAGGTGATTCATTGGAGTTTTCATATGTTAGATGAGTCCTACCACTCTTTGATCCAGTTAAGCTATTTGTTATTAGAGAAGTAAATAGATGCAAAGTTATGAGATCTTGCATGTGTGAAAATGCTGTCCAACAGCATAGTCCATGTATATATTGTTATATACTGTGTAATGCACAATGATGTTGAGATTTTTAATGCTGTCTCTCCCGTACAAAGCAAAATAAAGAATAAGTGAGAAGAGCAAAGGAGATCTTTTAACAGCTTGCTATAGCAAGGGGATCCGCCAGGTCCCTTGGATTTTGGCAGGAACTCAAAGGCAGGCAGGGAAATGGGAAGTCTTTATAGTGGAACAAAGGGAAGACTTCAGGTGTGTTTTGATTAGAGGCCATTGGCATGGGGGAGCTGGAGGCAGGCTAACTAGAAGCAAGGTACACAGTGGTTTTGATGAGGGGGTTGTATATTTGGCTTTCTCTGGTTGAGTCTAAGTTAGAAGGGGGGACAAAACTCAAGAAAGCTGTCAGTATTTAATCGAGTCCTGGACAGTTTAGGCTGATTGTTCCAGAAGTTATTGCTTAGCTTACCAGATTGTTACAAGGATAGCAATTGGGCTTCCTTCAATTCCAACTTACAGCAGGCTGGCTTCCTGGACTGGTTATTGCAGGTAACGAGGCTGGTCTCCTAGGCAAGTTGCTGCAGGTTGTGGGGCAGAGTTCTATTTTTATATACATTCTGGCCATTGCCTATTTGTATATTCAGTCTCTCAGCATGTTCATGACCCAAGATAACATTAAGTACTTACTATGAATTTATGTTGTTCTCACAAAAACTATATATTTTATACTCTTATAATCTATATGCTATTGGTGAGATGCTTAAAATTTGGTAGTTCAGAGATTTGTCTTTGGTGATATAGTTAAGTGGTAATAATCAGATTAAAATTTAGGTATATATGACTCAGGAACTTTAAGAATTTTTTAACTCAAAATTATATACTTCTTACCACGATATAGATTTTAGCATATATTTTAAGGCTTGATATGAGGAATTATCACAGGTATTGTATAAATATGGGAAAATAATTATTGTGCAGGGAAAATAAAGACCTAAGAATCATTAATTAAGAAAAACTTGGGGCACCTGGTTGGTTCAGATGGTTAAGCATCTGCCTTCAGCTCAGGTAGTGATCTCAGAATCCTGGGATCCAGCCTTACACAGGGGGGAAATCCCTGCCTAGTGGGGAGTCTTTTCCCCTCCCCTAGCCCATACTGTCTCTCTCTCTCTCTCTCTTTCTCTCTCTCTCTCAAATAAATTAACAGATCTGAAAGTAAAAGAAAGGAAGAAGAAAGAAGAAAGAAAAGAAAGAAAGAAAGGAAGAAAAAGAAAGAAAGAAAGAAAGAAGAAGAAAGAAAGAAAGAAAGAAAGAAAGAAAGAAAGAAAGAAAGAAAGAAAGAAAGAAAAATTCAAACTGAGGAGCCCGGGTAGCTCAGTCTTACTTAAGTGTCTGACTCTTGATTTCAGCTCAAGTCTTGATCTCAGGGTCTTGAATTAAAAAACAAACAGACAACTCAAACTAGAATGATACTTATGTAAATAGCTTACGCATACACAGGTTTATATATATGCTTACATATAGATAGATACATGATAGACAAGTAGCAATATTAATTTTTATACATCTATGTGCAAAATAGATAAAAATTAAATTTAAAGAAGCATAGCATTTATTATAATATTTCATTGCATCTTTAAACAAAAAAATCCTTAATATCACATTTCAAAAAATGTAAGAAATTTTAGTCTTTTATGCATTATCTCTACTTTCTCAGTACATGATATTTTCAAATAAAATCTTTCTCCAAGGACTATATATCCCAGTCACACTGTCATAAATATTCATGATGACTACATTCCACGTACTGATTTCATGTAAACAAATTTTATTTAACCTTTCAGCAAGTCTGCTTTCTTGCAGGAATTAAATACCCACAAGATCAAGTATGTTAATAACTAGCTAGGTCAGAAACCAACCAAACTGGGCCATAAAATATCATGTGAGTAAAAGGGAAAACTCAAAGATAAATTTTCCATATTAAAAATTCAGTGTAAGTTAAGTCCTGAATAAACTACTAGATTATTTTTTTCCACAAAATTAACTTTTACAGTGTGAAGTGAGTAGGCTTTCACCAAATTAATGTACAATTAATTGAAGTAATCAATAATCTTATATTTTCATACACTCTATCATTTTAAAACCACAAACTAAACTGGAAAGATCATTAGAAATTCTAAGCATTACAAAAGAGGAAAAGAAGTCATTGGTTTATCTCCACAAATACATAGCTAGTCAAAGATCAGACTTAAGCCACAGATCTCTTAACTTCCATTTATTTTTGCTTTACTATCACACTGTCATTACCCTACCATAAATGCTTCCATCCTTTGTCCAGATCATATTTATAGATTCCAATATAATTTTAAGAGGTGTTGTCCAGTGGAGCATAGAACATGATTTATTCACGGCCATGACAGGGCAATTCCTCCATAATCACTTGTATTCAATGGCCCTGGAAATTAATAGAGTCAATATTATTTGTAGACAATCTACTATAGAAAACCTTGTGAATTATATTAATGGCTTTATTATAACCATAAACATCTTTATGTCTCTCAATAATTAGCATTTAGGAGGCCCAAACACTGCTCAGATGCAGACGGGAAAAATCAACATTAGTTTAAATATGCTTATTGTGCTTGTATATAGTGTTATTAATGGTGGGCATCAACAAATCAGGATAATTAATGATTTATTCAAACTCTCTTTAAAATCAAAGTCTAGTACTATATTTTCATATATTCCTTTATAATTTTGTATTATTTAGAGATAATATTCTCTGCAGTTGAAGCAGTGGGAAAACTGATGGATGAAAACTTTACCCAAATGTCTTATCTGTTTTCATTATCACTAAATAAATGCAATCTGCTCTGGATAATCTTTGAACCAGTTAACGTTACAAAGTGAGTATCTGTAACATAAATATGATTGTACCACAGGAGTAAATTTTGAAATAATTTCTTTATGAATCTTTTTAAGGATTATAAATATGTTGATCTTATAAATACTTTTAAAGCGTGTCTTTAAAGGACTATACTCAAAATATCTTAAAATTATTCATATTTTATATTAATGAATATTAATAAACTTTTTAAAAGATTTATTTATTTATTTATTTATTTAGTCATGGCAGACACAGAGAGAGACAGAGAGAGAGAGAGAGAGAGGCCAAGACAGGAAGAGGGAGAAGCAGGCTCCATGCACCGGGAGCCCGACGTGGGATTCGATCCCGGGTCTCCAGGATCATGCCCTGGGCTGAAGGGGGCGCTAAACTGCTGAGCCACCCGGGCTCCCCTGAATATTAATAATCATAAGTAGGAAGAGCCACCTTAAGGTGATTTAAAAACACCAATAAATGTATTGGTGTTTAAATGTATTTTTTTGTTTAAATGTATTTAAATGTGTATGTATAAAACAGCTTATATGTAGTAACTTCATTTAATAATGTAAAATGCATTATAGGCATTATTTATATATAATTATTTGTCATTTATATATGCTATATTTTATATTATTTATACACATATTTGTGGAAATATTTAGTTGAAACCATTATATTTTTTCATTTCCCATGTTTGATATTTAGAAATATTCTAAAGTAACATTTCTAAATGAATTAATCTATATTTTCATATTCTCATGCATAATCTTTTTTTTTTCCAAAAAGAACAGTTGTATTCAGAAAAAGCCATCCAATATAAAGTACACTAAGACCATTCAAACAGCTAACTCTGGCCAAAAAAAAAAAAAAAAAAAAAAAAGCACAGTAGGATAAGCCTATAAAATTGTATAGTCAGAATTCAAATAGACTTAAATTCCCTAATCAATCAACTTAAAATGATACTTACTTAACCTTATAAAAACTAGTCACCTTCTCCGATTGACTTATTTCACTCAGCATAATACCCTCCAGGTCCATCCACGTCGAAACAAATGGTGGGTATTTGTCATTTCTAATGGCTGAGTAATATTCCATTGTATACATAGACCACAGCTTCTTTATCCATTCATCTTTCCAAACATTATATGGTCTCATTCATTTGGGGAATATAAAAAATAGTGAAAGGTAATAAAGCGGAAAGGAGAGAAAATGAGTGAAAGTATCAGTGAGGATGACAGAACATGAGAGACTCCTAACTCTGGGAAATGAACAAGGGGTAGTGGAAAGGGAGGTGGGCAGGGGGTTGGGGTGACTGGGTGATGGGCACTGAGGGAGGCACTTGACCGGATAAGCACTGGGTGATATGCTATATGCTCGCAAATTGAGCTCCAATAAAAAAAGACTTAAAGTATGTGAAACATAAAAAATATATATATGGGTGATAACACAGTTCAGAGACACAGACCACATACACTTCTTCCTTGATTACATCTTTTGTATTCTAATGGCACAAGTTCATTTAGTGAAAAATGAAATATAAATCACTTAGGGTGATGCACTATAGGTGGATGTATGGAAACACCGCTTTAGTGCACTGTGTTCAGTGTACTTTTTGCACAACTTGTTCAACTATGAATCGCTAATGAGGAATAGCACATTTGTTAAACATTGTTGGAGTATCAGTAAACTTATGGCCACCTGAACAATTTAATTTGGAAAACTGAAGAATAATCATATATGTTAAATCCTATGAAAAAAATCAAATTGAAAAAGATTTATTATACTGCAAAGCACCTTTTATAATAAACAGGTTTTCCTAATTGAGCCCATTTTATTCTGATCATTAAACTTATCTGTTTCAGTTGAACTACAAAAAAATAAAAACAAACAAAACAACAACAAAAATTAGTCACCAATTGGTGATGTCACAATCTATTTGGTTATTTATTTTTATCTATTTTTTATTTTTTTATTTTTTTAATTTATTTTTAGATACTGCACATTTTTCTTTTTTTTTTTTTTAAGATTTTATGTATTTGTTCATGAAAGACACAGAGATAGAGGCAGAGATATTGGCAGAGGAAGAAGCAGGCTCCCTGTGGGGAGCCCGATGTGAGGCTCAAACCCAGGACCCCAGGATCACGACCTGAGCCAAAGGCAGCGGCTCAACAACTGAGTCACCCAGCCGCCCCTAGGTAATGCACATTTTTCAACCCTAATTCAAATAGATCAAACTAAACACTTAATTTCATTCATACACGTATTTATCACCTCGAGATCTCTTTTCCACATTCCAAAATGGAATAATTTCCCCACTGCATTGCTCACCATTTCACTCTTGCTTTCAGGGTGTTTGTATGTATGGATTCATATATTACGTTTAATTCAATTAAAATTCTTTCATAAATACCAAGTTCTACTCCATTAAGCATCTCCTCAAATTAGGAAATGGTATTATTTCACAGCATGACTTGTCTAATGCAATCTAGTCAAACCTTTCGTTGTACTATTTTCGCTGTACTTGTCCTACCTAAAATGTCTTTGTAGCTTGCCTTCTTCATCCATTCCTTGTTTTATTCCTTGTTATCCAGACCATTATTTCTATGGTCTGTCGCCAACATCTTTTCCCCATTTCAACATGTTCTGAATGCTCCCTTGCTTATTATCCTCTTAGAAACCCAGAGAGTCCATAATCTAATGTGTTTGGTTTTTTTGGTTTCAATTATACCCACAATGAAATTATAATCATTTGAGGTGAGGTATTAACTAATTCATTCTCTTCTTTTCTCTCTACCTCACTTTTTCTCCCCCCATGTTTTTTTTTCTATTTTTGAGAGAACTACATATAATATTTTCTTTTTGTTTTTTTTTCAAGCATTTAAGCATACTAAACACTAGTGAATTCAATAGAAATATTAATGGTTTCTTGCTACTTCATTCTTAGAGTTTGCAGTTTATCTCATTCTCAGGAATGAAGAAATTTGAAGAGCTTGTTTTGTGTCAATTAATGCATTTATATATTAGTATATAACCTTCATGCCTATCTAAGTTGTACATGAATGTGGTATTTTATTATGATTTTAGAGATAAGGTAGAAATTTATTAACATAGAAAGTGGTTCTGTGCAGTATTATTATGAAACAAAACAAAAGAAAAACATTGAAAAGGAAGAAAAATAGTACTCTACCTCCTACTCTCCTTGTCCCATCTGGCAACAATTATGGGCTGTGATTATGGGATGAAGGAAGAGGAGACAGGTTGTATCACTGGGCACTTCTTTACTTCCTATTTATAACACAATTAATCTGGAAAATAAATACAGAAATAACATAGATTACTATTTTCCCCACCTCATCATCCTAATTCAAGCCACATATTACCTTAATATACTTTCTACATTCTAAAGATGTCTTGTTTTTCTAAAGTTCTTTTGAGGTTTAACTTATGTCACTATAAAGGTGAGACCCAGGATAAAACACAATATCACAGTAAATTTTAAGTACCATGGCATAGAAGAATAATCACCTCATATTTTCTACTTATTATTCATTCATTTCCAAAACATTGTTGCAAAGATATTGAAGACTAAAATACTTATAGGTCACCGGACAATTGCCATTTCAAGACACTCAATAGGACAGTATATTTATGCATTTGAGCAAATGGGCTTTGCAAAGTTATTACCCAAAAAATATCTAAAAGGAGACAATCTATATTTAAAGTGTTATGATTAATTCCTTTTGACATGGATTACAAGGTGGCAAGACCCACTCTGGTCACTAAATTTGGAGATAGGTTATTTCCTGTTTATTATAAAAAAAATCACTAATTAGTGTAAACATTAAAATCAATGATTAACATTTGATTATTGAAGATAATAAAGGTAATTGTAAGAATAGTGACATTAATAGGTAATAGAGAAATAATATCCTCCCAATTTTTGTACCTGGCATCAAATTTATTTCAGAAACAAAATTAATTAAATTTTATCTCAATTTTCTTTCTGACCTTGATTCCTTACCTGAGAGATGATATGTATTAATTGGCTTATTAAGAATCTTTCATAAGCTGCTGCCAGGATGATATTTAACCATGTTACACTAGGAAATATTAGAACTCCCAAGATCCAGGGCAACAGAAAAATCAGTACACAGCTGGGTCTTCAGTTAAAAAGTTACTCCCTCTGTCAAAAAGGACAAAAATAAAATAGCTTTATCACTCTAAGGAAAAGATGGGTCACCTAGTTCTGATGAAGATGGAAATATATTCATATGAACCTTTCTAAAATATCCAATAATCCCCTTTATAATGAAAATGCATAAAGATTGCTTTTTGATTTCCAGGTAGTTGTGTAGAGAATTTGCCAGTTTAAGGGCCCTGCCACTTTACCTCTTGGAATTTCTTCTGTGTACCTTAGAGAAATAACTCCAACCTTGACTGCTACCACAGACTAATCAGTGATTTTTGTATATTTAATCTTGATGAAATATTAAGATTTAAATATATAGATATATATTGATTAGGCAATCAAGATATAATTAATTCTGAAAAATGATGGGCAGCCCAGGTGGCTCAGCGGTTTAGCGCCACCTTCAGTCCAGGGCGTGATCCCGGAGACCCGGGATCCAGTCCCATGTCAGGCTCCCTGCATTGGGCCTGCTTCTCCCTCTGCCTGTCTCTCTCTCTCTCTCTCTGTCTCTATGAATAAATAAATAAAATCTTAAAAAAATTTCTGAAAAATTAAAAGAACACTTATTATGTATCAGGAAATATTACAGAGAGACAAAGGTACAAATGAGTTCCTAAGTCCAGCATTTCGGTTAACTACATGCACATTGGGAATTCAGAGTTTGCCTGTTGTATTTTAACACTATTTATATTTAACTCTAACCTTGAGAGCTTATAATAAGTCTTTGCAGAAGGGTGTTGTCTTTAAATTTGTAATTCATTATGAATTTGATTCTTAAAGTATTGAGTAATCTAATATCTGGAGAAAGAGCCTATAATGAATAGTACAGGAGCACCACTCTTATTTTACAGAAGAGATCACTGATTATCCTGTTTCTCTGAACAAGCTATTGTGTAATACTTTCAACAATATTTCCTATAGGCTTTCACAGCTTTTATCTTTTTTTTTTTCCTGAACATCGAGATATTGATCACTGGCTATTGGCTTGAAGTTCTTTGAGTGCTTTCTTCATAGGCAGTAGCATAATCCAAACAGGAAATAGTGGAGCATCTTGTGATAATTTTCTGCTTGCTACTTGTTATTTAAAAACAAAATATCAAAATGCGTATCCACGTGGCATATTCTGTTTTCTGATTTTTGGTTTTGTTTTATCAGTATTTTTCAGTAAATATTTTATCATAATTTATTGTATTCTCAGCACTTCTGTGAATGCCTGGAATATAGTAAACACTCAATAAATGGTGGCTGAATTAATAGTCATTGAACTCTGAAAATCTAGAAAGATTCATTAAAAGCCTGATTCATTAAGTATAATCCAAGTGTATTGATTTATGGAATATATATTTTAGTCATTAGTACCCCCTCCAAAAAAATTCTTCACTTTTCCTAAGCAAGAACAAAGCAAGTAGCAATAGAAATTCACCTTGAAACTAATGTTATTGGTTTAAAATGTTAGTGATTAGTTTTGTGGGTTTTTAGTTTAAACAGAAAGAATTGATTTTTTTTTAAATGGGCTTTCTGTGGGTAAAAACCAGGGAGAAACATTAGTAGGGGAATGATGATGATGTGGGCATAAAAGGCACAAAACCTAGTGTTAAGTGAAAGTTTGTTTAAAATTATTTATTTATTCATGAGAGACACAGAGAAGCAGAGACCTAGGCAGAGAGAGAAGCAGGCTCCATGTGAGGAGCCTGATGCAGAACTTAACCCTAGAAGCCCGGGATCACAACCTAGGCCAAAGGCAGAGGCTCAACTACTGAGCCACTAGGGCCCCTAAGTGGAAGTTTGATTGTCATTATTAAAAATATTTTCTAGCACAAGAATTAAGCATTTGTTCATTATTCATCATTTTGTAAATGTCTAATTGCAGTGATAAGAAAGTCATTTCATTTGTTTTGTTTTGTTTTGTTTTTTCCTAAGGAGCATCATTCTATTAAGGATCATGCTTCTTTCAAGACTTCATTTCTAAATATTTAAAGTTCAAACAATTCTCATGGCATTAGGGAATTTGTCTAGTTATTTAAAGATGCAAATGCATTTTGAGGAGAGCTGCACATCTCTAATTCATATTTCTATTTAAGAAAGGTAACCATTGTAAAATATTTATCAGAAGATAATCATAGAAAATTAAATTAATTAGAAAGATTACTTTGAACACTATCTCTTCATTATCTTTTAATATTTAAGTGCTATTAATGAGTATATATTTCTAAGATGAAATCTCAGTATTTTCTCTGTCTTCCTACCTTGATAGAAGCGCAAACTCTTCCCACTGTAGCATTCCAGCTGTTCTCTCTTTAAATCTCAGACTGAATTCGTAGGTTTTTCAGGATGATTTGAAAGTTATCTAGGTAAGTTGGTGGGGACAGGTGACTTGGGGACCCTACTCTTCCGCCATCTTGCCCCGCCTCCCAAAATCTCAGTATTTTGATCTGCATGGCATCTAGCAATGCATTTTCTTTTTAACTCTGAAAAATTAAGTACACATAAAATTACCTTTATGTACATTTTTCAGGAGGAAATTGAAAGTTTTAATAAAAGCATTACATAGGTTTAAATGAACTATTTATCAATGCTAATAAATTTTTCTTTCTAAAACTGAAACACAAGATGCAGTGGCTAATAGGGAAAAACATCTGTAATTGAATGATGCCAGTAGTAATGAAGAGGATGGATATGAACAGCTTTGGATTTTCATGTTTCCACTTCCCCGTCTATATTGCAGATTTAAAATGACAGGGTAGAAAGCAAATTTAGATGAAAATCTGACTTCTTCCCCTTTTGTGTAGATCTTTATTTTTCTAGAAGGATTCTAAACTAGTGTTCTGAATAGCAAATAATTACTCCAGTCTGCTCACCCCCATCTCCACCCTGACACACACACACACCCCTAATGAATTGAGTAGATTAAACTCTATATCTCATGCATTGAATTTTATATTTCATTTTATGCTCTCCAATCGGTCAGCACAATAGGAAAAGATTTTTGGTTATGGCTTATACTTTGGAACTAGTTTACTTTCTGGATACCAAAGAGGATCCCTTTCTCTTACCAATGACCTGTTTTTCACAAATGAGATTTAAGATATTATCAGGAATTGCAAGGATGAAAACCTAACAAGTATAAATTTATTTGACCCCTATGTAATTTAATAGACATAAAGAAAAATAATTTTAATGCTTGTAACCATAATGAAAGGCTCAAGAAACAAAATTAAGTCCATAGCTTTAAGGGGGAAAATATAAACAAATGCTACAAGACAATGTCTTCTGAACAATGCTTTTAAAAATAGGTAACTTGGGCACCTGGGTGGCTCAGTTGGTTAAGTGCCTTTGGCTCAGGTCATGATTTTGGGGTCCGGGGGTGGAGCCCCACATTGGGCTCTCTGCTCAGAGGGGAGTCTGCTTCTCTCTCTTTCTCTCTCTGTACGTCTTACTCTCTCTCAAATAAAAAAAAAATTAAAAATCTTTAAAAAAGTAAGTAATTTATTGCCTGTGGAAATCCCCACTTGACTCCTTCTCCACGCAATGTCTACGGAACAGCAACAATACCACATGTCTGAGTACCAGCGTAAGAGCAAAATTCAACTTTTCATCATCAAAAAATGATGTATTACCAAAATGTGGTTTTAGGGCAATATGCTCACAGTTTGGGAGAAATACATCTTACCAATTATTAAACCAAACATAAATGAGTTTTGTAATTTTGGGGAAAATATCACTGAATATTTACTTTCTTTAAATAACATGTCTGTCATGATAATATTGTTTTAATAAAAGAAGTAAAATGAGATTCCTGCTACTAAAATATTCTGTACTGATTTTGTCCCTCCATATAAAGCATTTCTTTTTATGTGCACGTTTTTTACAAAGCATTCTCAGTATAAAGAATTCCTACATTCTTTTCTAATCGATTATAAAATAATAAATGCTAAGGATCTCATTCTCTTTAAGGGATCATTTGCCAATGAATCTCCACTAAGAAGTGAGGGTGCTTTATATTGGCCAATGTAGAGCTTGGGCATATTTAAACAATATTATCTTAATGTCAAAGACATTATGATTTGGTTTTGAGTAATAGATAAGGAAAAAAATCAAAAGACTTTGGAGAAATAAAAACATAAACATTCTATCCTATTAGGTTAAAAAAACTTAAACTCTAAGTTTTAAGAGTGCAATTAATTCAATAATCATTTATGTACAACAGTAATTTCATTTTTTATATTCATCTGTTTATCATATTTTAATTTATTTCATCACATTTAATGTTGAAATGTCTCTGCTATCCAGAGGCCTACTGCTCATAGAAGAAGTTATATGCATGAATATCTGTGAAAAATAAACTTACTAATTGGTCTCCTTTATTTATTTAGATTTAGGACTGGAGGCACAAGCTGATTATCCTAATATTTTTTTAATGAAACACGTTTGCTAAGCAGTTTAGTAAATTGTTTATATATTAAGTAAATAAAGTTACTTAAAATGATCATTATTAATTAAAACATCCAATTGCCTTGCAACTTTTATTGTGATTACTAATCACCTATAATCTTTATTAATGCCATGGCTCTAACAATCTTTACAATGCAAGTTTCTTTCTTTTCCTCCATAAAATATTAAATTATAAGCAGTATTTCCTTTTGAAAGTTCCAAATTCAGTTCTGACTGGTGTTTCATCATAAAATTTCTCATATCATTTTGAGTTACATAATCTTTATTTTGTAGTAATATACATTTTTGACTATCTTGTAGACTCACCCCTGAAGAATAAGTGATACATATATTCTCTACGAAATCATAGATACAAGACAGTAAAACTCAGCTGTATCTTATTTCCTATGTTAAAAAAAGCTCTTTTTGTTATTAAGCCACAGTATATGAATACAGCCCCAACTTGGAAGGCATGTAGCTTGGATACTCTCATTTTACCTACACTGTAAATCCAGTATTTTATTCTAAATCATTCTTTTTCTTGCATTCCCATCAAAGATACTTTCCTAGCTTTATCCTTCTCTTTAGTGTCCTGCTTCTTGAAAGAGTAGTATCCAGATGCTGTCTCAGTTTTTACCTTAACTTTACTCCCAAGCCCATGTTATTCTGGCTTCTTATTTTATTGTTATTGTAATGAAATGTCCAAATACTAATTAACTAATGAACTCCCAACCATAATTTCCAATAAAGAATCTTAAGGCTTAGCTGAAATGTTCTTTCATATTTAACACTGTTCATCATACATATTTTCACATTTTACCTTATTTATATTTTACTGAATATCATTCAAATCACATATTGTACAGTATATAGTAAATTCACAATAAGTAATTTTTATTATTTTTTAAGATTTTATTTATTTATTCATGAGGCACAGAGAGAGAGAGAGAGAAGCAGAGACACAGGCAGAGGGAGAAGCAGGCTCCATGCAGGGAGTGCGCGGGACTCGATCCCGGGTCTCCAGGATCAGGCCCTGGGCCGAAGGTGGTGCTAAACCGTTGAGCCACCTGAGCTGCCCAATAAGTAATTTTTAAATTTACTTGTTGGTACTGAAATTTTTGGACAAGTTACACATGTAGCTCGTTAATAGCAGTGGCTTAATAAGATTGCTGTCCTCCTGTTTTCTAGTGTTGGAAAATTTAGCGTGGAAAACTTAACCACCTAAAAATAGGACTAGAGTAATCTTTGTATGGTCAAAGCATAATCCAATAAATGTAATATTGAAATATGTTATATTTTTTCCAAAATACATTTTGGTACTTAAATCACATACTTTTTTTTATATTAACAATTAAGTTCATTCTATTATGAAAAGTTTTAGGAAATTACTAGTTTTTTTCCTTTTTTTGTTTTTTAGTCTGAAAAAAACTTTTTTGAAAAGGTATTCAAAAACCATTTATAATAATGGATATGGTAAATAAAGATGCAGAATTCATTTTAGTGGTATTATTACTAGTGCTAACAATAAAACTTTATCTGCAGTTTTCCCAAGATATTTAAGGAAGAATAAACTTATCAAATATGAATATGTACTTTTTCTATCACTTAATATGAACTAATAAAATGCATTTAATATCTGTGATTAAAATGCATGAGTTCCCTCATGATTAAATCATTCTTGGTAATAGCTAGGTTCAAATTTTAATTATTTTAACTACTTGCTTAAAACATGGAGTTTCTATTTTATGCTCTGATTCTGCTCCAGATTTCATGGGGGGGGGGGGGGGGGGGGAGGAAGGATGAAAATTCAAGCTGTGAGATGGTCAGAAGGGGCTTTGGCGCCATCTTGCGGTTAATTATATTTTTGGTCCTGGTTTGTTTTCTTTCCCAGTTGCTGGCCAGGCCCCACAATGAAAGCAACAACATATATTTTGAATTCTTAAATTCCATGGCAACCCAGCACATCTGTAAATATCTTTTAATAAGCACGCAGGCTAGACATCTTCTACTTAATCATTCGATGTTCCTTCTGGCTTTCATGCATTTTCTAAAGCAATTTCTGTCTCCTGAAATGCTGCACTCTTTTATTCCCTCATCCCATATATCTGACTCTTATCTACTCTCCACTACCAAGGTGAAAATGACACTTCCTCCACAGAGCCCTCATAAACTCTTCTGTGTCTCAGTGGTTCATTTCTTTAAATAGGTATTATACCTAAAGTCAGTGAGAAAAACACAACTTGGGACCTCACTGTTTCAGTGGCAGCATGATATTATCTGCTTAACTGATTTAGAAATATTATTTAAAACAGTTTTTATTGTATTATGAAAAGATTAAAAATATATAAAACGAAGGAGAGTGTTTCTATGGGGCCCCATGTAGCCACTACTCAGGTACACAATTACTAATTCGCGGCCTTTCTTTTTATCTGTAACCTTATAGCTCAAAGAGTATTCTAGGGACCAGTAGCATTGCCTTTGCCTAAGAGCTCGTTAGACATGAGGATTCTCCTTGTGCCACCACAGAAGTACTGAATCCAAGTCTGCATCTTAACAAGAATCCTAAATGAATCCTAAATGTTCTTATGCATTAAAGCTTGAGCAGCATTGGTCTTCAGTATGGCCCGCTTCTGTACCACTATCACACTGGATTATTTTGAAGCAAGTTCCAAGGATAATCATAATATCCTTGAAAATATTTCAGTATATGGCTCACAAAGATTAGGAATGTTTTTAAAAAACATAATCACCACCCCATTATTATACCATTAATAGACTAAATCATTATCAATAGTTTTTAATATTAAATCTTCCTATTTAAGTCTGAATGTTTTCATTTAGGATTTGTTCATTAAAATTAGGACCCAAGGTGTGCCTGGGTGGGTCAATGGTTAAGTATCCGTGTTCTGCTCAGGTCATGATCCCGGGTCCTGGAAAAGAGCCGTGTGTAGGGCTTCCTGCTCAGCAGGAATCTGCTTCTCCTTCGGCTCCTACTCCTGGTCTGGTTCTCTCTGTCTCTGTCTCTGTCTCTGTCTCTGTCTCTCTCTCTCTCAAATAAATAAATAAAGTCTTTAAAAATAAATAAATAACTTAGGATCCAAACACAGCCACATATTGCATTTCGTTGAATTGTGCCTTAAATCTGGAAAGTTGTAGGTTTCCCCCTCACAACCGTTTTCCTTTTACTTAATAATTTATTTGTTAAATAAAGTGATTAATTTTGAAGAGTTTTGCATATGCAGTATCGTGCTGATTTTATGTCTAGGGTAAGAATGCATATAATAAGTCTGTTTCAGTTACATATAGCCACAATAACATGGTGTAACTAATTGCTCCAAAATTCTTGGCTTCACACAGCTGGACTTAATTACGTGTCTATGGTCAGTTATAGAGTAGCTAAGATGACTTACTGTTTTAATTTGTTTGGGCTGCTGTAACAAAAATACTATAAACTAGATGCCTAACAAACAACAGAAATTTATATCTCACAGTCCTGGAGGCTGGGAACTCCAAAGTCAAGGTGCTGGCAGATTCAGTGTCTGGGGAAGGCTTGCTTGCAGGCTTATAGCTGATCATCTTCTCACTATGACCTCACATGGCAGAAGGGGCAAAGAAGCTCTCTAGGGTCTCATTGATAAGGGTACAAATAACCATTCATGAGGGCTGCACCCTCACGATCTAATCATCTCCCAAAGTCCCCACCTTCCAGGACTATCGTAGTGGAGGTTAAGATTTTAATATATGGATTTTGCAGGGACATAAAAATTCATTATTTTGCACATACTGATACTGGCCAATCTCTCTCATATATTTGGGTTTAGCTTGAACAAGTAGGATGCCTTGGTTTTGTTTCTTCTGGTCTCTCATCCTTCAGAAAGTTATCCTAGGCTGATTCTCATAGCACATGTAGGAGTCAGAGAGAGCAAAAGCAAGCAAGTTTCCCTTGGATGTAGGCCCAGGGTGGGGAAATGAATCCACCTTTTAATGTGAAGCATTGCAGAAACATATCCCAAAGATTGTGGAAGAAGGAGGAGTGGAGAACCAGTCTCATTTTTTTTTTTTTATTCAGTTGATCACATATTTTTTTAGAATATTTTACTGCAAATTTGAAAAATAATGTCAATGCCATGCCATTTCTATGGGAAGTTTCACTCACTTAAATATTAATTATTATATATTATTCCATCCTGCCAGCACCTTTACTTTGGAGGTTATTATAGGTAAAATAATATTTTTTCATATTCTAGATTTTATTCTGAGTATCTTCCTAGATGTTTAACAAGTGTTTTCCCCTTCCAGTAAAGTTAATTGTGTTTTTTGTTTATTTTCCATAGCATTATTGGTCATTCTCTCATATATTGATCAAAACTCCATGTTAGGGGCACCTGAGTGGCTCAGTTGGTTAAGCCTCCAACTCTTGGTTTCAGCTCAGGTCATGATCTCAGGGTCCTGGGATCAAGGCCTACATCAGGCTCTACACTCTACCTGGAGTCTGCTTGAGATTCTCTCTCTCTCTCCCTCTGCCCCTCCCCCTGCTCATGCTATCTCTCCCTAAAACAAATTAATATAGTTTGGAAAACTTAGGTGATACACACACACACACACACACACACACACACACACACACTCACACACATAACCACTCAAGTATATAAAGGCAAAGAAAAGAAAAGCAGAAATTTGATGTCCTTATACCCTGGTGGCCATCACCATCACCATTAGTCCTTCTGCTACTCAGTAACTGAATGTCAGGATCTTCAGCCCTGGGCTGGTTTCTCATCCCTGTCTATCAGCTCGGATAAATACATACCTACTTCTTTTCTTAAGGCCTCAGTAAATAGTACTCAGATTCCACAGGTATCCCAGGCAGGGTTCCATTTAGGCCAGTTTTTGCAGATGTTAGCCTGATACAACATATCTCCATTCCAGAACACCCAACTTAACCTACCTTTGAGATACTGATTAAGGAAAATAATAGAACATATATTGTTTTTGTAGGATTCATTAACAAGCCATTAATAAATAACACCTTATATAGAGTAAGAATTTCTAAATACAACCATTATTTATTTGAATTATTAGTACTCAAGTTATATTAAATAATGTTTTTAAAATATTTTATTGATTGATTGATTCAATGATTGATTTATTTGAGAGTGTGTGTGTGTACAAGTGGAGGGAGGGGCAGAGGGAGAGGAAGTGAGAGAATTTTGAGCAGACTCCACACTCAGTTAGGAGCCTGATGCAAGGCTTGATGAGACCATGAGATTGTGACCTGAGCTGAAACCAAAAGTTGGATTCTTAATGGACTAAGCCACCCAGACAACCTTTAATAATGTGTTTTTATGTAATTTTCATACTGTGCTAATTAATTTAAATTTACCTAATACCACCATATGGAAATAACTTTTTATTTTAAAATATAAAGTTTTCTTTCTCTGGCTTTCCAAAAGAGATTTTTGTGGAGTTGTTTGTTTGTTTGTTTGTTTTGTTTTGGGGGGTGGGTTTTTGTTTTTCGTTTCTCTTTAAAAAAAAATTAAGTATAGTTGACACACAATGTTACATTATTTTCAGGTGTATGACATAGTGATTCAACTTTATGTTATGCTGTGTTCACCACAAGTGTAGCTCCTATCTGCCACCACACAACACTATTACAATATCACTGACTATATTCCTTATGCTGTGCTTATTCCTTGACATACTCACTGCATAACTGGAAGCCTTTTTTCCTACTGGCCTTCACCCACCCACTATCCCATTCCCTCTGGTAGCCATCAGCTTGTTTTCTGTGTTTATAGGTCTGATTTTGCTCTCTGTTTGTTTATCATTTGTTTTGTTTTTCAGATTCTACATATGAGTGAAATCATGTGGTATTTGTCATTCTCAGTCTGACTTATTTCACTCAGTGTAATACCTTCTAGGTCCATCCGCTTGTCACAAATGGCAAAATCTCATCCTCAAAAAGAGATGTTTTGATTTGATTTCTTCATACACAATGAGCTGTTATCTTAATTATAATGCCTGGAAATTTTTATTGCTTTTTCTTATTTAAAAGACACATTTCTTTTATAAGCAGTATTCCTGAAGAGACTAAGAAATAGATTTTAAAGTACAATTGATTGTGATTTTCTCACTTTAAATACAATACATAGTACTGGACCAGAGACCTTAATGCCAAAACTAGAGACCCTAATACCATTTTAGGTGATACCCTTAATATGTCTGTGTCACCTAGGATAATACTATATCCTATAACAAATAAACCCACAAATGTCAGTAGTTTAATTCAGAGAGGTTTATTTTCTTCTTTACGTGGAATCTAAAGATGGATATTTCTGGAACCTGTGAATTCCCCAAAGTCCATGAACTCACTGCTTCAAAAGAGTATTCAGATTCTCAGGCCGACAGAGGCTGCTCCATATGCATGTGGCCTCCAGGTTTCCTTGACATCAACCATTATCGAACAGACAAGAGAAGAAACAGTTTGAAAACTCAGTGGGAGGTTATCATGGCCCAGGTCTGGACATATTGTTATTACTTCTACCCACATTCCATTGGCCAGAGCTGAAAGTCTCAGCCACACATAACTGAAAAGGGTTGATAAAAGTACTGTAACCATGTGCTTGGAGCTAAGAGAAAAGGGATTTCATGAAAAAGTAGCTTGTGACTTCCAGTGTTCTTGATACACATTGAACTTAATATGAGGTACATCAGGTGACACATAAAAATTGGTGTTGGGGAAAAATAGACTATTAATTTGAAGGTCAGTTTTCTGACTTTAGCTCTACTATAACTTAGCTTAATCTCACTAGATCTGTATTTTCTCATCTGTAAAATATAATTCTTGGACCAATAAATTGATTTAACCAGTCTCAGATTTGTTTGAAAACCCAAGACATTCTCCCTCTCTCCTTTTTCTTTCTTTTTTTCTTTTTCTTTGAGAGAGAGAATGCAAGCAGGGGGTAGGAGGAGAGGAAGGAGAGGGATAAGCAGACTCTGTGCTGAGCGTGGAGCCCAAGGAGGGGCTTGATCTCATGCCCCTGAGATCATGACCTGAGCTGAAATCAAGAGATCCTTGGCTGACTGAGCCACCAAGGTGCCCCTCCAAGATACTCTCTTAAAAATGCAAATACAGGGACACCCGGGTGGCTCAGCAGCTGAGCATCAGCCTTTGGCTCAGGGAATGATACCAGGGTCCTAGGACCGAGTCCCCATCAGATTCCCTATAGGGAGCCTGCTTCTCCCTCTGCCTATGTCTCTGCCTCTCTTTCTATGTCTCTCATGAATAATTTTTTAAATTATGTACATAGTACACATATACCATATTACACCTAATCCCATATAGGTTGCAGAAATCCTATAATGCAGGCCTAATATTTGTAAATATAATAAAAACAAGTTATTTTAGGAAGTAACTTCCACATCTTGCATAAGAAATGCTTTATGTTTGCTTGCTATTAATACACTTAGTGAGAAAGTGTCTGCAAACATTGATGTATATATATTAATGTTTTTATCAGTGGGTGGAAGAAAGTTTGAGGAAAATGGAAAGCATTGCTGGCTGGCCAACCTTGTGTGACTTTAATAATAACTCATTGCAACGACAGTATTAGTTCATACCTATGTGAGGTACATATTTCTAATTTTGTGTCTTAATTATTTTTCAAAATGGGATAGACTGTGGGAAAAGATAGATTGATCAGATCTTTAAAAATCTGATAGATTTTGGAAATTGGGAATGTTGCCTTCATAGAAACAACATTTTTCATTTTTTTTGAGTTGAATAGGGAACAGAGAAAATATATCTTTACTCTTACTTTCTTTCTCTGAATTGCTCATATATCACAGACCATAACATGGCATGAGAAAATTGATTCCACTGGGTATAAGTATTAAGGATCAAAACAATTCCATTAATTTTATCCATTACTCTTTTTCTGTCCTAACATTTGGACTAACTGGACAATGTCAGCTATTTTTGTGGTGATAAATAATAGGGCTATTATAGAACTAAGGTGTTTTTGGATCATTCACACTTGAATTACAGGATGAAAAATGTAAGTTAAACTTAAAGGCTTTTAAAATATCAGTTTCCACCAAAATTTATAGTTAACCTATAATTTCTACTTGTATTTATGCCAATTTCATGAAAATTCTCCATTTTCTTAATTGACAACAAGATGTTTATGTAACTGCATACTCCATAATACCTACGTTGTTAGTATGCACAGAATTTCTGATTCTCCATCTCCTTAGTGAGGCTAACTATTTTTTGTGAGTTATGGAAAATTGAGATCTTAATGATCTTAATGGACATGATGAGTTGCCACAGAGATGTAACTAGGTAGAAATTCTGCTCACCCCCCCCCCCGAATTTATTCTTTCTCAGAAAATTTTATTTTCTTTTAATTCTGGAACATGTTTTTTTTTGTGTGTGAACAAATCAAATGGAAAGAGAGAGTGCACTCCTAATTTAAAAAATACTTCGGGGGTCCCTGGGTAGCTCAGTCAGTTAAGTGTATGTCTTTGGTTCAGATCATGATCCCAGGGTCCTGGGATGGAGACTCACAGCTTCGAGCTCTTTGCTCAGCAGGAAATCTGCTTCTCACTTGTAAGTAAGTAAGTAAGTAAGTAAGTAAATAAATAAAATCTTTAAAAGAATACTTTGGAAACTAATGGTAGACAATAGCTTTCAAAGATAACATCTAAGGGGCAGCCCGGGTGGCTCAGTGGTTTAGCACCGCCTTCAGCCCAGGGCGTGATCCTGGAGACCTGAGATCGAGTCCTATGTTGGGCTCCCTGTGTGGAGCCTACTTCTGTCTCTGCGCCTCTCTGTATCTCTCATGAATAAATAAATAACATATATATTTTGTTTTTACAAAAAGAAAGATAACATCTAAGAAATGGATGAGGGGGCAAGGGATCGTACATGGGAACAATTCTGGAGATGAGTCTTTAGCAGTTGTATTTCCAAAGTTGATGAGCAATAGAACATCCTACAAAGCTTGGAGGCCTGAAAAAGCAGAATGGATGAATGCTGATCAATACAATCAAATCCAACATGTTAGAGGGCCTCAGCTTACTCCTAACAGCAGGGTGAAAAGAGATGAGAACATTCTGAAGTGACTTGTTCCAGTAGTGAAACTGACTAAGCATATCCTGGATTTACAAAGATTGTGTCTTTCTTCCTCAGATGGAATGGGCTCTGACTAAAGAGTAACTTCAACTTGGAAAAATGAAATTATGTTTTTTTTTAAACATAATGCAGGGCTTAAAAATATATTCAGTTGATTTGTTTTGCACTATATACTTCTAAAAACAGTTTCATTTCTGTCTCAATGTTCCTCATTAAACAGACACATTATATCCGTAATAGAGAAGAGGAAACTGAAGGTTTTGAGGCTATGGGAGTAGCATAATACAGCCAGTATGTGGAAGAGAGGGAAGTCCATTTCAGGATTCCTGATAAACTCTCTGATTCTATCAAGCAGTGCTCCATGCCCTTACTAGTTAGGACATGTGGAGGTGGGTAAAACCAAACAAGCTTTTCTATGCAAAGATCACATTAATGATGTTATACTATGTAGTTTGGAAAGCACTGCTCTGGATAGTTCTCTGATAATCATCTTGTACCTTGAGGTAATGCTGATGATGGAAACCAAGACTTAAAGTGGATAAATCAGAAATAGATTGTTTCCTCATGTCCTCAAACAGCCACCATGCATGCCTTGGACTACTTCTCTCCAGAAAATTATATGATGTTAACATCACTATTATTTTGAGTTTTCATATTAGATTATATGGAACTGAAATTCATTTTACTTTACACACCCTATAAAAGTTAAACTGTAGGGCATAATAAGAAACATTAAGTAATAAATAAATAATGGATAATATACTATGAAAAATAAGATCATACATAAAATTTTTCTATGAATGACAGAAGTAGAGACTGGGCCCCAGGACAGTGTGAGACTTTACATTATTTAGATAACTTTAACATACCTTAAAAAAAATAAAAGAATAGATCATAGAGAAGGAGGAGAAGGTCAAAGATGAGAAAGAGGAAGAGGAGGAGTCAAAAATAGAGTAAGAAAATTGAGTAACCGGGGAGAAAGGTTGGCCGTTCACCTTCTGCACTGTGCAAGGAAAATAGAGTTGTGACATAAAACTCCACTGTCTTGGTGCTTATGGCAGACACCTTTCAATTTTGGAAATCTGTAAATGAAGCAATCAGAGCCTGATGCTCTGTCATATTTGAAGCATGTAAAATCACTTTCCTTACTGTGATTTGCATGCTTACAGGAAAACCTTCAGACCGTGATCTGGTTTGCCAAATTGATTTTTTGGCCGCCCAAGCAAGTATTAGTTTGTGTGACAGGTATATTGCTCACTGTGGATTAGTATATTAATTTATCTGCTGATATATATTTTAATTTTTTGTGAGTTTAGTTAGTGTGAGTCAGCCTGATTAAATATGGGGAACTCTGGAACCCAGATAGAAATGTGTTTTTTCTAACCTGTTTGTTTCTACATTTTGCGTCTTTCTCACAGGATAGAAAAAGTTAAAAGAGTAATGCTTTTAAAAGAACCTGATACAGGAACTGGCCCATAAAAGGCCCCCGCAAATGTTCTCCCAGCTTTTTCCAGCACTCACTACCTGAGTGATCATTGATGAAGTGCCCAACTTCTGATTTCCTATTTCCTCATAAGTATCAAAGAAATTAGCTTGACATTGTCGAGTCTTGTGAAGAGAAAACCTATGTGATGGTTGCATATTACAAAATGTTTCACCAATCTTAGCTTTCTCCCATATGGATATATAGTGCATTCATTCCAGACATTTTTCTGTAAGAGCAGCAAAAAATAAAATGGGGGGGGGGGGGCGGGTTGAGTTTCTGGACTGTTTATCAGGTTGTTTCATCTACTACCAGTATTACGGAGTATTTAAAACCGTATTATAGGAACGCCTGGGTAGCTCAACCGTTGAGTGTCTGCCTTTGACTCAGGTGTGATCCAGAATCCCAGGATCGAGTCCCACATTGGGCTCCCTGCATGGAGCCTGCTTCTCCCTCTGCCTATGTCTCTGCCTCTCTGTGTTTCTCAGGAATAAATATATAAAATCTTAAATAAAAAAACATATTATAAATATTCTCTAATAGAGCTGTAGATTATAGCATATGTCAGGATACAACAAGGCCAACTATAAAAAAGTCAACTCAGAATTGGTTTGTTCAAAATTAGGCTAGTTTCTATGGAACCATCAGTAAGGACAGATTCTAGTACAGTAAACTTGTCTATAATTTGAGGACAATTTTATTATTTGTTTATTTTTAAAAATAGTTTATTCATTTATTCATGAGACAGAGAGAGACAGAGAGACAGAGAGAGAGGCAGAGACACAGGCAGAGGGAGAAGTAGGCCCCATGCAGGGAGCCTGATGTGGGACTCGATCCCGGGTCTCCAGGATCATGCCCTGGGCTGAAGGCAGTGCTAAACCACTGAGCCACCTGGGCTGCCCTGAGGACAATTTTAGATTTTTTTTTTTTGCCTCCTTTGTCTAGTTTTCATACTCTGCCCTTAGGCAGTTAAATTTTAATAATATCTGCTCTCCTTAAACATCACTTCGTCCTTTCCTAGGTGTTGATGAGAATCACTATTCTTAGAATCTTAAGTTCCTCTGTCATGTTAGTCTTGATAAATCATGTATATTTTCACCACTATAAGTCTGAGATCTAGGATGCACATAATCAAGAAGAATACTATTCTCATAATTATAGCTTCTAACCTCTGATTCAGTGAGTTGACATAATCATCTTCATCAAAGATGACTTACACATATATTGGGAATGTAGGACAATTTACTTTGTCATTTTGTGGAAAGATGCATCTCAGAAGTAGAATTCAGAAGGTCTGTTAATATATTGTAACCACAGTGTAAGGCCTACTACACTTACCTCCACTTACGCATCTATGGATAGCATGTTGAATGTCATTGAGTATGACATCTGATACTACTTTGATACTATTTTATTTCCAAAACCAATTTATAGTTATCAAACTTCCCATATTTCAGGGTAGACTTCACTTCTGTTTCTGCTATAATCTGTTTAAAAATCCAGACATATCATCTAGTCTATATTGTTACAGAATCATTTCATCTGTCCCTGACCCAGTACATTTTTTAAAAATATTTTTTTCTAATGCCTCTGAAATGTCAGTATGATGGTAAAGGATACTTTTCATCTCTGAAAAACTATTTTTTCTTAACTATTTTGATAATTATAGTCAACTAGACATTTCATAAATATGTAAATACATCTCTGGCTTATTTTTTAGAGGAAAAAAACTCTTTTTTCTAAGTAATGTATAAGAAATAAAAACTTTTACTGATTAGTAGTGTAGACATACTCAAGTGTCAACTCCATGAGAGCCTCAAGTATGTTTATCTGATCAGTATTATTTTCTCAGGACTCTCAGAATGAACGAGAAGGTGGATGGATGCCTGCATCTGTCACACACACACACACACACACACACACACACACACACACACAAAGCTCTGTGCATTCTGAAGATAGGAATTTTGGGAAAAGGAATGAGAAAATTTCATTTTACACTTTGTCAAATCCTCATCAAGCACATTGCCTATGTTTGTTTTTTAAATAATTGACTTACAGTGATAGTAGTAGTAATAAAACCTATTGATTTTAAAGCAATTATGGTAAGCCAGTCATTTTAAGTACTTTCATATATGAGTTAATTTAGTATCCACATTATTAATATCCCAATTTTTCAATTGAGGAGAATCAGGTATAGGAAGATAAATTATTGTACGTAAATTCAAAGAAGCAAATGATTATCAAACCATTATATAGAATCTGTGCTCTTAAGCCTAAGACTATCTTGTCTGTCAAAAATCAAGTGGGGCAGTATTTATAAATCCAATTCCTGGATACCAATCCAACATTAAAACAGACTATGCATATTTAACATTTTTTCTTATTATCTGAGAATTTTAGTAAACACTGATTTAGAATAACTCCTTAATGTAAAGGATGTAAAAAAAAATGTAAAGGATGTATAATGTCTTTTTCCACATTTTTTGAGGCAGATTTAAAAATTTTTCTATTGACGCTATAGATCCACATATTTATACTTTAGCAAGCTGGCAAGCTTGCTAGATATTGTGAATTTGGATGTATACTATAGCACTACTTTGACAATAAGTAAGACTAAAATGTATATGTTTTAAGGATCTGTATTTCATTCAATAAAATTATTTTAAGTTTAATATTAAATGCAAATGAATGAAATGTAAAAGTTTAGTTTTACCCATATATTTTAGATTTTAATTCCTCCAGAGAAGTATCTAAAATACATAGCACACCCACATTCAATGTGCTACAAATAATATTTTGTATTTACATCTTGAAGTCAAGGCAGTGTTTTGAAAAATGTGATACTCAACACACCATCAATTAGTCTACAGGTCATTTTTTGGTCCCAGAGAAAGAAGGGATGAAACAATTATTCTCCTATACATTTCACAAATTTGAAATGTAAGGTTAAGGTAATTGCTAGGAGCTTCTAAGCCACCTACAAAGGTAATAACACATAATACATTCCGGGACAAAATGAGGTTCTGGAAAATAACCTTGCCAAATTACATGCTTGACTATTCAGAGCAGTGACATATAATGTGCAAGAGCAAATAACACCAAGAGTTTGGGCTATCTGATAATTTAGCTTACAATGGGTAAACACACTAGTATGGAGAGAATATGCCATCTTTTGTAAATGTGTTTTGACACAGGAAGGAAAAGTGCTTAATGACTTTTTGATCTGTTCATCATTGAGAATATATGCTACAGGAACAGGAATATTTTCTTTAATTCTTAATACTGGACACCTGGGTGGCTCAGCAGTAGAGCATCTGCCTTGGGCCCAGGGCGAGATCCTGGAGTCCTGGGATCAAGTCCTACATTAGGCTCCCTGCATGGAGCCTGCTTCTCTCTCTGCCTATGTCTCTGCCTCTCTCTCTCTCTGTGTGTGTGTCTGTCATGAATAAAAAATTCCTAATACTTCTTGGTCAGTATTGATAAAACTACTATGTGAGCAGCAGAAACCTTAATATAGACATAAAAGATTTTGCATCTGAATATCAATCCCAAAACTGCACTATTCAAAAAATAATTATCAGTCAAAAATATTCCTTTTATTTGGAGTCAGTGTTAAAGAGAATAGTGAAAGTCACTTGTTAAAATATCATGACCACTTACGTTTTCTTGGATACCTGTTTGAATAAAGGGATGTAGGATCAAAACATATATATATATATATATATATATATATATATATATGTATATATATGTATATATATATTTTCAAATACATATAAAACATATATATAAAATATATATAAATATATATAAAAACAAATATATATAAAAACATATATATATATATATTCAAATCTTGAACGCTCTCATGGTTAATGAAACACATGTTCTTAAGAATGTCTAAATTAGGGGGCAGCCCCGTTGGCTCAGTGGTTTAGCGCTGCCTTCAGCCTGGGTGTGATCCTGGAGACCCGGGATCAAGTCCCACGATGGGCTCCCTGCATGGAGCCTGCTTCTCCCTCTGCCTGTGTCTCGGCCTCTCTCTCTCTCTCTCTCTCTCTCTCTGCTTCTTATGAATAAATAAATAAAATCTTAAAAAATAATAAAAGAACTTCTGAATTAGAGGACAAAGCTACAGATATTTTCTCATGGTATTCAATACAAGGTTAAGAGAAACTAATATTTCAGTGGGCCTCTTACAGCCAGTGTTACCACCATGGGTTTTGTAGCTTGAGCCAACTAAGAGTCACAGCCAAAATGTGATAACTTTTAATATAAAATAAGACCTTTAAGATTTTGGGATTTTTTAATAGGAGTAAAAAGCCAATGTGTCAGTCTCTGAATTTAACTTCTCCCCATCAACTGATAATTTTTGTCACGTATCTGTGAAAGAAATGATAATGAGGACATACTGAAAGTGTACATCGAAGCATGGGATGAAAAAAATTGGAAGACTTTTCAAAGTGTGAAGCTAATAAAAATATACACTTTAAATCAATTTTCCAGTATCTCCAAAATCTCCTTATACCTAATGACATGCTTTTTAAATTAGTATCTGAAATTAGAGCTGAAAGTAGTCTTTAGTGAGTATTTTCTTCATAACTCATGGATACAAATTGACCCCCAAAACTAAGGAAGTCTAGCAGAGCTGCAAATGACATGCTACTTACCATTCTTGACAACATATAATTTTGAGGTAAGATTTCTAACATGGTAACAGATGAATAAAGGTGTGATTATAGATCCTATGCTTTAAGCAAGCTCTTACTGGGTATACATATCTTGGAGAATATTTTACACATCATTTTTGCACTGTTCAAAAATAATTATGAATAATTTTAATATATGTTCTTTTATATTTACTGTTAATATTGCAAATAACTAAAATTGATGATCTGCATGCACACTAACTTTTGACTATTATTGAAATGTTAAAATTGTAAGACACAATGGTAGTATCTAATCAAAAAAATTATTTGAAATGCAAATATGATAGGGCACTTTAGTAACTCACTGAGAAATAAAGATGTTTCACAATAAATTAAATTATTTTATATTTTTTCCTTCAAGATATTGATTCAGCTTTGAAACATGCATCCTGTTATCCTGTAGAAATATGGCTGTAAAGACAAATCCTCGTGCTGGGAACAGGGACTCTAAGTAGGGGCTATAAAATAAGTGGTAAATTTCACTTAGCACATTTGGATCTAGAAATAGTCTTAATATTCTACTATACAGAAGACATTTCACTCATAATCACTAAAATAATGGTTTCTGTCATGGTATATGAGACACAATTCATAAGATTTGAAAGCAGTACTCAGCATTAACTGTAAACCTATTATGAGAGTCTTGTCCTGGAGCCTACAGCTTATGAAGTCATGCTCTTGTCTCCTTCCAGTCTTATGCTACCCCATATGATGAGGCACTTAAAGGCCAGAGTAAACCATAATTCAGATCCTTCCTCTGTCCCTGCAGCCCCAAGCAAGTAGAGTGAACTGGAACATTGAATTTTCCAACCAAATAATCTTGAGCCTAAATCAAGGGGAGGACCTTCTGTCCTCTTGAAGGTCTGCTAATGTTGAGTCATTAACTCAAAGGCAACTCTGGTGGAGATACAGGTGGATCTTGGATATGTGTATGAGTTCCTTTGTAGTGCAGAACAGACTGGAAAAGAGAAGAGAAGAGGGATGACAAAGCACATGGATCCAGGGAAATGAGGGCCAGAAGCATAGGCCTACTATTCCCACATCATTCAATCCCAGCACAGAAATCCAAGGATTCTGAGAATTTGCATATTCAAAATTGACCTACCAGCTTATTCATATATATGAATAAGCTGTATTTCTACATTAGGGAGGACAGACTTTTTTTAAATGATTTTTTTAGCTTGATTAATAATTTTCAAATGCTTAGAAATATACAATGTGAGCCTTTGTTTATTATCAGGTATACTTCTTGTCCATAAAAATGAAGACCTCAGAGTATTCAGACTTCATGCATGGGAGCTGATTTGCCTCAGAGTGCAAAATTGGAAGATGTCAAACCTTCATAAGGCTTAGCCTGGAAACTGACACAGCATAACTTCTGCTATATCCTATTGAGTCAGGCAGGTCACAGGCCAGTGCTGATGAGAAGGGATTACACTAATCCCTGAGTCATGGTTCACTGGACATCACTAAAACCTCTCAGAACATACTTAGAAAGATTAACTGGCATATTAAGTATTAGATCAGAAATTAATATAGTCAAAACTTAAGGCGTAATGATAGTTAGGAACCTGCTACAACTTTTCAATTGTGAGGTAAAAAGTATGAATGAGGAGGAAGATTTCACTGCACTTCTGTTAGAAACCATCAGGTAGTGGAACAAAGTTGAGTTTGTTGACTTTTTGCGACAAGAAGAATGTCCTTAGTGAGAAGTCATGCAGCATTTCAGTAAGAGATTATTAGGTAAGACTAGGATTTGACCTTGTGTAATGTGATTTGGGGGGAGCTTACCTATGGATTCAATGTTGTTGGGAGCCAGGGTAATTTTGGGATTTGTATCTAAGGATTTGTATCTAAATTAGTTTCCTGGGGCTGCTGTAGCAAAGTTTGACAAGCTGGAAGGTTTAAAACAACATAAATGTATTTTTTCACCATTCTGGAGACTAGAAGTTGAAAATTAAGGTGTGCACAAGACCATCAACCTCTGAGACTCTAGCTAGAATCCTTCACTGCTTCTTAGCTTCTGATGGTGGCTTTTAGTCTTTGTTTTGTAGCTGTGTCACTAGTCTCTTCCTCTGCCCTCACATAGAATTAACCAGCATTTCCTCTTTCAAGGAGGACCCAACCTTACTCTAGTATGACTTCATCATTATTGAACAAATGATACCCGTGATGACCCTATTTGCAGTTAAGATCACTTTCTGAGGTACTAGAGAAGGATCTCAACATATTTTTTGGTCCATAATTCAACCTGTAACAGTATTCTAATAATTGTTATCTAAAAGGTGAAATAATAAAGCAAAGTGAAAGTAGCAATTTAGGAAAGAAGCAGAGGTCATTCATATTAGCCAAGATTGGGGGAGGTGGGTAGGGGCGTTTGGTCATTTTTGTGGTTTGCACAATGAGTATGTTTTGTTTCTCAGTGTATAATAGATATGGTAATGGAGTGGTCTTGTTTTGTTTAGTTCCATCACAGCTACAGACTGGCCTTGTTCTATAAAATTACTATACTCACCATGAGAACCCTGTGGCCTGGCTGGGAGGGATGGGCTGGCTTCTAGCAACATGAAGGCCAGTTGGTAGTGCCAGGTCAGCTCCCAGCTGGCGGGGACTACTTTGTTCTTTGTTGCAGTTCTAGGACTAAAAAAAAATAAAATAAAGTAGAGAGTCATCAACACTTCTAAGCTAATTGAAAGCAGAAAGTAAGAAAAAAGAAAAGAACCAATTACTCATATACTAAATAGAGATGTAAAGGATTAGGACTGGAGTTTAGGCAAATAAGGGTTTTTACTATTATGAGTTGGTGGGCCACTGGAATATTTATATGGGAATGTGATCAAGGAGTTAGAAATGTGATATGGAGCTCTGGAGTGTTTTAAGAAGAGATGGATTCACTATAAGAGATTATATGGGAAGACAAGATGGAACTTTGGATACCTATAATTAGGTTTTGGGAGAAAGAATGTGAGGCAACTAAGAGCATAGTTAGAGCTATTCCATTCGGCTATAGGACTCCAACAAATGGGAATATATTCCATAGGATAGGTAGACAAACCCTTATAGTAAAAGTAGAATAGTACTTAGAGATACATTGAAAGAAAACAAGGTGCTTTATTAAAAAGTTCATTCTCTAACAGAATTTTTAAAAGAACACCAAAATTCCTGCCTTTTGGTAAAGTTTCCAGACTGGACTTTATGAAGCCGGGTCCCTTATGATCCTGAGTCCACGATTCTATTAGAGGTGATGTAAACTGGTGGTGAGGTAGAGGAGATAAGTTGGACACTGATGGAGAGGTGGTTTACTGAAGCAAAATACTAAATCTTTGACCAGATGTTCTTAATTAGTACATGCAAGAATTTTTTTAGGGGTGCCTGGCTGCTTGAGCCACAAGACCCTACAATTCTTTTTTTTTTTTTAACTTTTAATTTATTTATTCATAGGAGACACAGAAAGATAGAGGCAGAGACACAGGCAGAGGGAGAAACAGGCTCCATGCAGGGAACCCAACATGGGACTTGATCCCGGGTCTCCAGGGTCATGCCCTGGGCTGAAGGCAGATGCTCAACCACTAAGCCACCCAGGTGTCCTGAGCCTACGACTCTTAATCTCTGGGTCATGAGTTCAAGCCCCATGCTGGGTACAGAGATTACTTAAAGAAAAAAACAAATTTAAAAATTAAAAAAAAAATTAAAGCAAAGAAGGGCACTCAATAAAGAGTGATAATGTATGAGGAAGAGAGTTGAACAATATCTCTGAGTCGGGATAAAGGAATCAAAATTGCAGTGTTTCAAGTTACAATTGGCATAACAATTGGCATCCCTTTAAGAAAAGAGTTTAGAAACAGTATGTGGAAGCTTTTCTTTTCACAGATGACTTTTGTCTTGTTTGTAACAAAGCCAGAGTGTATAGGAACTTGGTAAGCGAAGATGCTTTCACACGGTAGGCCAAGTGTCCTCAGTATAGCATGAGAGGAGGACCTCTGCTGACATAAGAGGATCTGGAAGTGTTGAGGTGTTTGAAGCTTGGGGAATAAAACCATGGAAACACTGAAAATACGGGGGAGGGTAGGAGATAAAGAACATCAAAATAATACCGGTTCCTAAGACTATCCAGGCAGCATAGTGCCTTTCTCTAAGTTTCAATGTGTAGAAGCTGACAAGGTGAATTTCGAAGTGATGTAGATTTTTAATTGGCATAGATGAAGTTCAAAAATAAATAAGTACAAGTGGAAAATTACTGGAAAGTGTTGCTCATATCATCCTTACAAAGGAGGAGCCAGGTGGAGCCTGAAAGCAAGTGAGCATGTTAAAGTGCCGTGAGAGAGCGGCAGTTCAGTGGTATGAGGTTATTGGCAATATTTCAGGAAATTGTAATCTGCTTGGTAGCAGTAGTCTATTTAAAATAACCATTTTTTTAAATTAAGAGGGTTAACTTAATGTTTATTGAAAATAGTGCTTATACTTAATAACATACTGAAAAAGCTCAGATAATTAATTGCCTTACATAGAAAAGAATAATTTACACTTGAGACGATATTTCAAGTACTTAGTATAACTTATTAAAATGGTTTTAATCAGGAATAATGCCAATTCAATTAGGAGAATAAAATAGTCTTTGCGGTAACAGGCCAAAAATCAAGTTTAGTAATGAATAAAGAATATCAGCAATAATGCCTCTATTTGCTAAAATAAGATGGAACCAAATCATTAATCTTCATTTATATTCTAGTTTAATAAAATGGCAACTATATATATGGTAAATAATTGAATAAAATAATTGAATACAAATGTTTGGTTTTATTCTCTGGAGGATTATGCATGGAAGTGGAAAAACTATGTAGAGATTGTGCAAAACCCCAAAGCATATGTCAGAAGAAAATTACTTTAATTTTTTGAAGAACAGATATGGTACAGTAGATGCTTAGTCAATTAAATTTGATGGAATTGTATTGGTCAGCTTCGTGTGGTAGGAACACAGGGCATTTGGGATTAATCTTATACAGATTCTGTTTCTTTTACTAACTTGCTGTGTAACCTTGGGCGTTTATTGGCCTTTCTGAGATTCAGTGCCTCTTCCTCTTTGTAAAATGGTAACAATATTTATCTCTTAAAATTGTTGAAAAGATTAAATTGTTTCATGCAATTGGTATGTAAAAATTTCCAAGTATGGCATCCTTCACATGGTGGATAATAAAAAATGTTATCCTTCCTTTCTCACATTTGTCCACTCTACTTAATTTTTCCCCCTTTCAGAGAGCAAGTGTTACGTAGGAGACAGAGTCTGTAGAGCTCCTTGGCTCCATGGTGGCATGATCCACATTGTTCTCCTTGTAAGTACAACTCCCTGGGGACAGTGCAATGAGAATGTTGGCGCATTTAGTCAAGGAGGAAGAAGAGAGGAAAAATGAGATTAAAATGAATCTTTGCAGATAATTATTTTTAGATGGAAGATTTATTATTATTTTTAAATGGAAACTAATGAAATTTATTATGATATCAAATAATCCTTTGGGTTTGGAGGATTTGTCTTTGTTGTCTTTTGGTTGACATACAAAGAATACTCAACATACATTAAAGTCAGTACCAGGTGTTTGCTTGGTCTCCAACATCAAAACTACTACCAGAAGAAAACTGGCTGGTTCTGTTTTTTTAAAAACATGGTCCCTTTAGGGGGTGCTTTTCTCACAACAGTGAGATGACTGCCTGAGTGGGTTTATTCTAAAGTCAGCATTCTTAACTCCCCCTAAGGTAACTAATTGTCAAACTCTTCAAAACTTGAAGGAGGCCCACAGATTCAGACGGTACGCAATCATGTCAGAAGTCCTCTAAACTAGCTCTAACATGTGTTTCAGAGAGATAATCACTTGATGATCCTGGTAGCAGACTGGCGAAAATACAAGGGCAAGAGAAAAAACTCCATCAGCACAGACATTTCTCTCATTCCTCAGTCCATAATGTGGTACACTTCTGGAATGAGGATATCAGAAATTGAAGAATGTATTTAACATATGTTTTTTTTAAAAAATGAAGTGTTACCAATGCAATTGCTGTCTTCATTGCTGTTCACATAGATGTTGTTTTTTTAATTCTATATTATTTTTAAGATTTTATTTATTTATTCATGAGAGACCCCGAGAGGCAGAGACATAGGCAGAGGGAGAAGCGGGCTCTGTGTGGGGATCCCAGTGCAGAACTCAATCCCAGACCCCAGGATCATGACCTGAGCTGAAGGCAGATGCTCAACCACTGAGCCACCCAGGTGCCCCAGATGTTTATTTTTAACCAAATGTAACATAATTTCCTAGAATTCTGGCATTTATCTTAGATAGATGTACTTTCAAGAAATGTGTTTTCAATGTTTTTTATTAGTATTATGAATAATATAATATTAATTTTTTAATAGTTTTGGTTAACTAGGAACAGCTTTCTCTAGCTAGCTAACAACCACAAAACAAAAATGAACAGAGAATTTATTTGATTTCAAGTAGTCATAACTATTGCTATGTTCAAAAGCATCAATTTGAAATTATTTCATAAATAATTTTTGGTTGAAACGAGTGAAGAGATATCTTAAGCAACTTTACATAACAAAAATTATGGGTTTCAAGTCTATAATATTTGCTTATCTTGTTAAACTGTCCTCTTTTGAATTGATATAAACTGTCAATTTCCCTTGATAAGTTCAAATGTGCAGAAAGTACTTTCCCAGGCCAGATTGCCTTTAGACCATCTCCTTCTGTGAACTGGGAACTGTGAATTGATCTCTGGCTAGTCCTGAGCCCACCCCACATTCCTGTTTCTGATCACCATTTTCTTCAAGCCTGTTTATTACAAAGTTCCTAATTACCAAAAAAGAGAGAGGGTGGGCTCTCAGACTTATCCTCCCACCAGCAGATGAGGCTTTCTGTTCTCTCTTATTCTAAAACCCCCAACAGAATAAGAAAATAAAGCTTCATTTTAGAAGAATTTGTGAAATTTGGAGAATCAGATAGATGAGGAAACCTTAGGGGTATTTTTACATCAATTGGATGTTACCATTAATAGCCCTCATCCAGATAATTGAGAATTGTGGAATTTGTTCAATAGGCACCAATGGTGTGCTTGGAATAATACATAATTTTAAAGGCTTTTTAATCACAACTATTATATTGATTAAGTTTTGTGTGTGTTGCATCAAAGCTAGTTATTTAGTATATAGCTAAATTATAGTTTTTGTTTTCACATGTTGTAATGTCTTTGTATCACTACTATTATTTATGGGGCAAGGGTAAGATTGATGTTTTAAAGTTAGAAACTTTACTATAAATTAAATTATCTCTACCTGAGATCCACTTTCTTCCTTTCCCAACTATCAAGTGTAAGAGTAACTTGTATTCACGTCTATAGTTATACCAATCCTGTTTTACTTTGTCTTCCCCACTTGGATGTAAGATTCTTGAGTAAGGGAAATGTCCTTTTGTATCTTTATATCTTTAGTAACTAGAACAGTCACAAAATTCTGACTGGTACATAATTTTATTGGTGTGTTTACTAAGTAGATAATTCATGAAAGAATGGAATTATTTAGGAGGTTTTCTATTAAATCAAATATAAAAAAATAAACTGATGATTCTTTCAATCATTTAGTTACTATTTTAAGGACCCTGATACACCTTATTTTGTGAGTGCTCTTGAATGAAAATACAGTGCTGGGGCAGCCTGGGTGGCTCAGCGGTTTAGAGCCACATTTGGCCCAGGGTGTGATCCTGGAGGCCCGGGATGGAGGCCCACATGTTGGTCTCCCTGTATGGAGCCTGCTTCTCCCTCTGCCTGTGTCTCTACCTCTCTCTCTCTGTTTCTCATGAATAAATAAATAAAGTCTTTAAAAATAATACTGTGCTAGTAAACATACTTTATTTTTCATTATATTTGCATTTTATATTTACCTTTTACCAATTTCTGAAGTTCAAACTACTTTATATATTTTTTTAAAGTTAGCCATCTGCTGTTCAAGCTCATTTAACATTGCAAAGTGTCAGAATTCAATCAGAGATCTGCAAATTAAGCAATGGTAACCAATTACTTGAATTAAGTGAGAAGTGAGAATGCATCATTTACTCTTAGACCTCCATTAGGTCTTGGCCTTCTGTTTCTAATAGAGTGGGAAGGTTGTATAAAAATGCTGAAGATGGAGGAGGAAGAGTCAAATACTGCAATTATTCATAGAAACAACTTACTAATTGAGAATAAAAAACACTGACCCTTCTGTCTCTGTCTCTTTCTGTGTGTCTCTTTCTCTCTCATCTCTCTCCTCTCAACTCTAGACTACCTGTTACCTTCCTCCAGAAGTAGACTTTAAGATCCCGTCGGATATAGTAAATTGCTATATTTGCACTGGTAAGAAAATTAGCATCAAGAAGAATTTAATCATCTTCAATTCATAATGCACATGACTTCATTTCACATATCATTTTGTATACTTTGGGTCTGTAAATATTGTAAATCATACGTATCACCTAAGATATTGGCAAAGGATGTTGCCTCCCACCTGGACATGTGAATTAGATTCTGATTGCTTATGTAAAAACTTACCATGAATTTAGTGGCTTTAGGAACACAAAAATTTTATCTTGTACTTCGGGAGGTCAGAAGTCTAAAATCAAGGGAACAGCATTGCTGTATTCCTTCTGGAAGCTTCAGGGGAAAATCTTTCCTAGCTCTTTACAGGATTTGTATGGATTGACTGAATTAGTTTGTGGCCCTTCTTTCATATGCAAAAATTTCTGACTCTGATACTCTTGTTTCTCTTTCTTAAGGATGCTTGTAATTACATTTCAATTATCAGGACAATCTAGGATAATCTCTCCATCTCAGGATCCTTGACTTGATTATATCTGCAGGATCTTATATACCATGTAGGGTGACATGTTCATAGGTTCTGGGGCTTAGGGCATGAATATCTTTAGGAGGCCATTATTCAGACTACCACATTATGGTCTTAAATGTTACATAAAAGATATAGTAGAAAATGAACTCTGCTTCTGTTAGGATATCCATATAATAGGATTACTCAAGAATAGAAATGGCCATATGGTTATATGACACTTGACAATATGGTCTCCATTTTAATACCCCTGCAAACTAATTGCATATCTTATGCTTAAATAATTTCACCAATAAGTTTGTAATGAGCTAAAACATGTCTGCTGGGAAGTTATGTTCATCATGCCTTAGTATACAAAGACTTGGAATTTAATACTAATTTACTAAATCTATAGTGTTAGAAAATTTTATAAGCCTCTATAAGCCCTCTACCTTACTTTCTCATTTTTAAAGTGTAGATAATTATACATAACTTATAATTTAAAAGAAGAAAATTATAAAAATTCAAAAGTTAAATTATTTGTTATTAATATTAAAATAATTCTCATGCTCAACTTCATTTCCATTTCCCTTATGAGAGCAGGGTAATCACCTCCTATAGGAACTGGCAAGAAAAGTAAGATGGGACAACTTTTATTCCTTCAGTTTCACTAAAAACATGATATCGATTTTTGCAGTTAAATTTAGAATTTCCTAATTAAAAACTAATTTTCTACAGAGTTAAAATTGATATGAAAAGTTAATACTCTACTAACCAAATATTTTATCTAAGGAGATTATAGAAAAAAAGAAATAGAAGAAAAAGCTGATGGAATGAACTAATAAAAATTAAGGCAAAATCAATGATACTGAAAATAGAAAAAAATTGAAAAAAAAAGCCGCACAAAGTCAATATATGGTTCTTTGAAAAGATCAACACATTTTGTAGCATCTAGCCAGGCTAACCAAGAAAAAAAGAGAAAATATCATCTATGAAATTGAGGATCATCAATTTTTTTTGTTGTTGTTAAGATTTATTTATTCATGAGAGAGAGAGAGAGGCAGAGACACAGGCAGAGGGAGAAGCAGGCTCCATGCAGGGATCCGGACGTGGGACTCGATCCTGAATCTCCAAGATCACACCCTGGGCTGAAGGTGGCGCTAAACCGCTGAGCCACCCGGGCTGCCCAAGGAATAGTGTTATAACAGGACATTAAAAGGATAAAAAAGGAGTATTACAACCAATATTATGCCCACAACTTTGATTATTTAGATAAAATTGACCAATTTTTAGAAGAGGCAAACTAGCAAAAATTATAGAAGGAGAGATAGATACTATTAATGTACCTGTATCAATTAAAGGATATAAGTCACTAATTAATAACTATCTGAAAGAGAACTTATAGTGCCCAAAAATGATTTTACTCTTGAATTCTACCAAGTATTTAAGGAATAAGTGATACCAGTTTAACAATAACTTCCAGAAAACAGAAACAGGAAAATTCCGAGAAGCCAGGATTACCCTAGTACCAAAATCAGATAAACCCAGTACAACAAAGGAAAATGACAGCTCAGTATCTTTAATTAACAGGTATAAAAATCCTCAACAAAATATCAGTAAATAAAATCCTTAATATATTTTTTCAAGATTTTTTAGTTCATGAGAGACACACACACACACACAGAGGCCCAGAGACACAGGCAGAGGGAGAAGCAGGCTCCATGCAGGGAGCCCGACGTGGGACTCGATCCCGGGTCTCCAGGATCACAACCTGGGCGGAAGGTGGCGCTAAACCGCTGAGCCATCCGGGCTGCCCTATATAAATTTTATACACAGTGATCACTGTGATTTATTACAGGTATATAAGGATGGTTCAGTATTTGAGAATCAGTGTAGTCTCCCACATCAACAGACTATGATAACATCAATGGATGGAAATAGAAGCATTTTATAAGATTCAACAATAATCCAAGATAAAAGCTCTTAGCAAGCTAAGAAACATGAGCATAACTTAATTTTGATAAAAAATTATAAAATATACAGCTAACATATTTTGAGAGATGAGATACGTTACCAAGATAGGGAAAATGGGAAGCATTTCCTCTTACCTCATTCCTGCTCAAAACATCATACTAGCAGCCCTGGCTCATGCAATAGGAAAAAAAGAAAATAAAATGTGTTCAGATTATGAAGAAATAAAACTCTCCATGCAGAAAACCCCTAAAAACCAACAAAATTTCCTCACACTGAAAAGTTACTACAAAAAGATTGTAAAATGCAAGGCAAGTTACAAAGGGCCATGGCTGTTATATACAGCAGCAATGAACTTTCAGAACTTGAAATTAAATATTATTTACAATTGCTCTCAGAAAAATTACATACTTAGCTATTAAGATTAACAAAATATTTATAGGGTTTCTATCCAGAGAACTACAAAATACTAATGAAAAAAAAAATCAAAGCAGATCTGAATTAATGGAAAGCTAGTCCATTCTCATGGATTGGAAAGGTCAACATTGTATCAATTCTTCCCAACTTAATTTCAACCTTTTTTTTTTTTTTTTCCAGAGGGACTGGTTCTTTATTTCAAAAAGACACTTGTCAATTTTCAGTATCAAAACAGTTTGCACTATTGGTTTCTTTCTCCCAATCGGCACCCAAAGAGAGGCCACCAAAGGAAGAGTGCATTTTATGCCAATAAGCTGCAGGATGCACACCTAACAGAACTCACGGAAACCTCACCTAAAAGGGGAGTTGGGGAGGGAAAGAAACTTTTAAAAGATCAGCACACTGTCAGCCCACAGACTGTAGAGAGTTCTCAGCCAGACAGGGGTGGTCAATGTGCCCCACACCTAAAGAAGCAAAGTTTCAAAATAATATAAAATTTAAACACAATTCTGTACATAAGCTATTCAAGATTTCTCCAGCACTAATTGATACAAAGCACAATGAAATGGCACTTTTAGAGGCAGCAGCTTTGGACCCAGAAAAGGGTGATGAGATGAGTTTGTTTCATGTCAAATCATTGAGTTATTCTTGCAAAAGAGTCTATCACTTTGGCAACATACAAGGAAGTCTTTATTTTCCGCAGATTGATACTTTTCTTGCTTCAATTAGCTTTTGTTTCTTTGCATAAACTTCCATGTATTCACAAGAATTACCATTTCTAGGTGCGCGTGGGTGGCTCAGTTGAGCGTCTGACTCTTGGTTTCTGCTCAGATAGTGATCTCAGGATCATCGGATCAAATCCCAGGGTGGTGTCACACGGAGCAGAGTCTGCTTAAGATTCTCTCTCCTCTCTCCTTCTGCCCCTCCCCACTGTGTTCTCTCTCTCTCTCTAAAAAAAAGAGACCATTTCTAAATTCCACATAAAAGTGAAATCATGTAGTGTCTGTCTTTTTCTGTCCGTATTTCACTTAGGGTAACACCCTCTATGTGTATGCAGGTTGTCACAATGGTAAGATTTCCTTCTTTTCTGGTGTAATGTATAGGATTGTTGAATCACTACTTTGACAGTTGAAACTAATACAACATTATATGTCAACTACACTTCAATTTATTTTTTTTATTTTTTTATTTTTTATTTTTTACTTCAATTTAAAAAGAAAATAAAAGGAGTTACCATTTCTACATAAAATTCTTGAGCCTGGAGCTCATCCTATCCTCAAACATATACAGAATTATGAGTAATTATAGCAGATTAGGGAATCCTTCAGAAGAGCAGGTGATGGTGGTAGGGAAGGGATCGGCTAAACCTCTATAGCTCAAGACAGACATAGATTCTTTCAGTTAAGTGTCCTGTGAAGTCATTTCACCACCATGTTCTTCAGACTTTTCACTAGTTATCTTATTTCTTTTCTTTTTTTTTTTTTTTAATTTTTCATTTATTTATGATAGTCACCGAGAGAGAGAGAGAGGCAGAGACACAGGCGGAGGGAGAAGCAGGCTCCATGCACCGGGAGCCCGATGTGGGACTCGATCCCAGGTCTCCAGGATCGCGCCCTGGGCCAAAGGCAGGCGCCAAACCGCTGCGCCACCCAGGGATCCCTAGTTATCTTATTTCTTAGATTAGAAAATAAAAGCAGGGCAGTCTGGGTGGCTCAGCGGGTTTAGCGCTGCCTCCGGCCCAGGGCCTGATGCTGGAGACCCAGGATTGAGTCCCACGTTGGGCTCCCTGCATGGAGCCTGCTTCTCCCTCTGCCTGTGTCTCTGCCTCTCTCTCTCTCTCTATCTCTGTCTCTGTCTCTCATGAATAAATAAGTAAAATATTTTAAAAATTTATATATAAGAAAAATAAAAGCATATAAGTGCATTCCACAAAGAAAATGATTCTTGGGGTGGTTATGACTTAATAAATCTTTAAAATACAAACAATAGTTCAATAGCCTTATAATTAGCAATTTGAACTCCTTCCTTCCTCTGGAATCAACAGGAACCATTATTGTGCACAATACTGATTGGTCTCTTCCTGACCATCTTCAGAGATGACATGAATAAAAATAAGGTCGATTTACTACCCAGTAGCTGCTAACTGATTACCAAGGAAGTCTCTGAAACTTTTATTTTAGTTAGAATAATAAATTGTCTCTGAGAGCCTTCCTTATCCATCTTCTTCTGTAGTAAAACAAAAAAATGATAGCCTGGACTACTAGCTCTATTATTACTGTTTTCATTATTATTACCAGGGCAAGTTTAATCAATTATTTATAGCAAAATGTCATAGTAATTCTTAAAAGACAGCTACAGTGACCTCTGAGTTTGCATTTTTGAAGGTTTGAATGTTGCAGTTTGTGTAGATTTTTTAAAAATTTTTAACACCCAGATAAATTATGACAAAGGAGGATGAAAAATTCCATATTTCTTTTATAGATGCAGTATTTCTACTAATAAAGTATTTTTTTTGCATTGGATTTACTGGAAGCATATTGCATTATTCATTTGTATTGACTGTGAGCTACCACTTGTAAATTATCTTTCTGGATGCACTTGTTTACATAAGTTCCTCTCAGTTTAAAATAAACAGTTGATATTTTGCACCAAAATGCAGGACAGATATTTATCCATATTAAATTTATTTAAAATCAGTTCATCATCCTACCTAGTAGTCTTTGGGTTTTTGTCATGTAAGGTGACAATTATTCTTCTCTGTGTTTAACAGTTCAAAAATCAGATGAAAATGTCTTTATGCATTACATTAAAATATTAAGCAAAATAAGACTGAAGAAAAGATGCTGTACCACAAAATTAGGTAATATTTACCTATATTATAATCTTAGGCTCCACATCTTTATATCTACAAACATTATCATAAACTTCCTGACAGAATTTTGTTAAAATCTGGATGCTTACTCTATTAAATTTGTATCAACTACTAGAGTAGTATTTATAAATAAAATACATGAGGGATGCTTGGGTGGCTCACTGGTTTGGCGCCTGCCTTCGGCCCAGGGCATGATCCCAGAGTCCTGGGAGTGAGTCCCACATCAGGCTCCCTGCATGGAGCCCGCTTTCTCCCTCTGCCTGTGTCTCTGCCTCTCTCTTTCTCTCTGTGTCTCTCATGAATAAATAAATAAAAGCTTTAAAAATAAATAAATAAATAAATAAATAAATCAAATCAATCTACTATGCCTCTCCATATGTAGAAGATACTTTGTCATGCTTTATTTTTGTTTATTGATTAAAATCAATTCAAAAATTTTCCTAACACAAATACCACAAATTGTAATTAATTGTAGTATTAATGTGAAGGAGAAAAATTTTCTCAAACATATATTTATGTCTCAATAGTCCTTATATTACCTAACTATAAAGGATCTCACTTCTAGCAGGCAGAATTTGGCTCCATGGTCTTCACTGCCTGTTATAATGTTTATAAATATGTTCTGCTATATGCAAAATGAAGTTTGCAGATAAAATTAAATTCATTGACCAGTTGACTAAGATTAGGGCATTTTCTTGGATTATATGAAGGAAAGCCTAATATAATTGTATGTACTCTTAAAGTGTAGAATTTTCTCTGGCTGGATACAAGAAAGTATGACAGAAGGGGAAGTCAGACATTGAAAGCATGAAGATTTGATACCCCTTTGCTAATTTAAACATGGAGGAGCCCAGGAACCTCAGTCCCACAACCACAAGGAACTGAATCCTGCAAACCATCTGTATAAGCGTGGAAATGGAATTTTCCTTTAATCATCTAGGTAAGAGTCCTGCAGGGCCAATACCTTTATTTCAGTTTTGTGAAACCCATTCTGTGTTGGGCCTCTGACCTACAAAATCTGTGAGATAATGCATTTGATAATTTAAACATTATGTAATTTTGCTAATTTGTTTCAGCAGTAGAAAATGAATGCATCCCCTGATTATCAAATAGAGGTTTTGTTTCTGAATTATATACCTTATTTTGCAGTTTTCTAAATCTTCCAAAATAACAAATGAACCTATAAATATTTCTGAAAGCAGAATATTTCACCATAAAATGGTTTAAACAAAAAAACTTAAGTATATATATTTTAATATTAGCCAGAAACTACATTTTGACACTGCTTTAATATTATTTATTTTCCAAATAACCAACTTTAAACCTTTGATCTGATGTATTAGATTCCTCTCTAATGTTATTTTGGACACCTCTTTGACACTTGAATTTACTGCCATGTTCAGAATTATACATTTATTTAATCAAATATGTAGCTCCTCTATTTTTGAAAGCATTAAAAGTAGTAAAAGAAGTGGGAAATAGGTAGGCTACTAAAAAGGTTATTTATTAGTCATAACCAGCAATCCTTAGTTGTGTTAGTGTATTCTGCTCCTTTTATTATTTATATCATTTTGAAAATCTTTCGAATTCTATAAGACTGTGATATGTTTATTTTATAGAATAAAGTAACTTTACCTGTATCTTTTCTTGAACACTACTTGAGAATTTGATGCTATTTTTAAAATTTCTTCTCACCTAACTATAACAAAAACAAAGTTAATAAGCTATCGGGATGCCTGGGTGGCTCAGCGGTTGAGCGTCTGCTTTTGGCTCAGGGAGTGATCCTGGAGTCCTGGGATCGAGTCCTGCATCAGGTTCCCTGCATGGAGCCTGCTTCTCTCTCTGCCAGTGTTTCTGCCTCTCTCTCTCTCTGTGTCTCTCATGAATAAATAGAATTTTAAAAAATAATAATAATTAGTAGATATTGATATATAAGCATTAATTTATTCATGTAATCAAGCAATGATTGTTGTCATTTTTAAATACTAGCTTAGTCTGTTATTTTAAAAGTCTGGTAAAGTTTTGTTTTATTATTTAGAAATAAACCTCTGATTTAATATATAATAGAGTATTGATATTGGTAATGAATTTATAAATAAGTTCAATTACATAGGAATTTTTATAAGTAAAAATTATATTTAAAAAATCATTTGTGTTACAAAAAATATATACCTTAAATCCACAGCAATGTGATTTTAACTATTTCTTCCCTTACTATCCATACTTATTTAGAATAGAATAGACAGCAACATTTTTCTCTCACCCTTAATAAGCAAAAATTCTACTTTTATGCAATGTTTTAGAAGGAGTTTACATTTTCCAACGTACATGTTCAATGTTACTATTGTTTTTTGAGGAAACAAAGAGAAGGAGCAAGCACATTTTTAAAAATATTTTATTTTAAAATGATCTCTACACCCAATGTGGGGCTCAAACGTCCTACCTTGTAATCCAGTCACATGCTCTAGGGACTGAGCCAGCCAGGCACCCCTGGGAGCAAACAAAGTTTTGATTAGTTGCATAAATCTTCTCATTGAGCCTAAAGGTAATTCTCTCCAATGTGTGCCATTCTTTATTGTCGTTTAAAAAAAAATGACTGCTCTGAAGTTCAGAAGATTTAGGTCACACATTTGAATCATATCATTGGGATGATTAGGAGCCAGCCAGTCTTTAGAAACTAAAGTGTATCTGATTACAAAGATTGTGTTATTTGTACCACAGCAAAATGCTTCCAAATTCTCTAGATTGCCACCAAATTTTCTAATTTGTTTCTTTCCAGACCAACATCTGTTTACTATTATTGAATGTAGAATTTTAGGATTTTATAGCATAAATTCTTACTTAGTTTTGGAGCCCTTGCAGAATGGTTACCATATAATCAATGATAAATTACTGTTTAAGATCTTTAAGAATGTGTATATAATAAGATTTCTTCTCTTTCTTGAAACCCTATAATTTGAGTGTAGAGGGAAGTTTCAGCTTTGGGATCACACATAACTAGGAACTCTCAAAGATCTTTCCACTCTGAAACAGTCTATATACTTTCTGACTTATAAGGGGAAAGAAAATGACTCCTTATGAACTACCACTGTTATAGAAAGATATCAACAGTAGAAGAGCTGATCTGAATTGTGAGCAACAAGGAGAAACAAGTATCCTTGAGACAAAAGCACTAAAACAGCATATAAATCCTAGGGATAAGACATATTGTTCTACTTAAATTTATCCTAGAAATAGGAGGAGGATTAAATAGTAAAAAAGAATCTTTAAATGGCAGTTACTTCATTAATTTAAAGGAGAAAAGCTGTAAGATAGCCTTCGTCAATGAGATATTATTTCATAAAATTAAACAACCATTCATGATTTTTAAAAAATACTTTTGTTAAGAGTAGAATATAGTGATTCAGTGACAGGCCAACATTCCACTAATCAAATATACTAAAATATATTTACTAAAAATAGTAAATCTATAATAATTTTAAATAAATAAATAACAAATTTTAAAAAATAATAAGGAATAAAAAGTAAACTATTATCTTTAAAGCTGTGGAACCAACCTGGACCAGAGTGCATAGAATTCTGGAAAGAGGAGAAACTTTAATAGATTATGTGAGAATTTGAAGGCCTCACTGGTGGTATCTAACCAACGCTGGTTCAGGCTGGTCTGGGAATTTAGTCCAGACACAGGCAAAGGGTTACTGCTTGGATGGAGAACTTTTGTCAAACCATGGAGTGGAATGACAAAACCAGGTATCTGAGGGGTCTCCACTTGGCTAGTTTTCCCCTCAATATAGATGCTAAATTTTATAGCTATGCCAGACAAGGGACTTGAGAACTAAACCAAAGACCTTAGAAAATCAGGGTTTTTCTCTTGAATAGACAAGTGTTTATTCAAGAGAGAGTCTCAAAGATTATATATAAGAAAAAAGCTTTTGAGACAGTGACACTGAACATCCTTTTTTGCTCTTTTTCAAGAAGTTTGCCTATTTTGGTGGATTTGGAGTTTGGCTGGGAACTAGACCCGGAGGAGAGAAAACTGGGTAAGATTTTAGGTACTGTTAGGGTTTGAAATCTAAGAAATAGTGAAATGGATTATAAGGGAAAGGAGGGGAACTGAGTGGGAAAAAATAGAGAAGGAGACAAACCTTGAGAAACTCCTAACTCTGGGAAACAAACAAAGGGTGTGGAAGGGGAGGTGGGGGGGGGCATGGGGGTAACTGGGTGAAGGGCACTGAGGAGGGCACTTCATGGGATGAGTACTAGGTGTGATATTATATGTTGGCAAATTGAATTGAAATTTTAAAAAAAGAGAAAACTATGAAACATCAAACTAGAGACTTGAAGATTCTCAAAAGCACAGATTGAAAACATTTGCCATATTTTAAAGCTATGTCAGTCTAAGCCAAAACTTCTAAAAAGCAATGCAATATTTTCACTCTCTTGTGACACTCTTGTGACATGCCAGGATCACAAGGAACAAAAATATAGAGGACTACATATTAGATGCAAGGACAGAGTAAAGAGGTAGTCTCACTTTTACTGAAACTGCAACCCACGTTGACCTCAGCTTTGGGATTGTCTCTAGTATATCTGCTTAGCAAAGAGTAAACCTTCACTGGTTGAAGATATTAGCTGGACTCTCTAGATTTTTGTGAAAATGTGAAGCTGCTTATTCAAAACCACTTGTTATAAAAATAGACATGGCTATGTAAGAGAAAGAATACATGATAAAAGCAATAAATAACTATGTTGTTTAACAGCAGATTGAGCACAGGCATTAGCATCAGTGAAATGGATAATGGGTCATTAAAAATATCTAAGCTGAATCAGATTCCCTTAAATGAGGGGAAAGGCAAGAAATATGATGATCAACCCTCTATGTCTATTATAATCTGAACAATAAAACAAGAAAAATATTTTAAAAATTCTAAAAAAGGAAGTAGAACTATCATCTTTAGATTACTGGTGATAGAAAACACCAAAGACTCCACGAAGAATTTCATAGGACAGTTTTAAAAATAATGTACTATTTACCAGTGAAGACATAAAAACAAGCTTTAAAACTTCCCCTACTTATTTGAGCAATATACTTAGGAATAAGTAAAAAAAGAAAGTGAAGTCTAATTATTAGGAATTTATACAACTTTTCTGTAAAGAGTTAAAGAAGACAGAAATCATCAAAAGATATTGTATATCCATGAATTGGAAGAATTAATTTTGTAAGAATAATAGTTTTCCACACTTATTCTGTGGATATAATCCAATTCCAATCAGATTGTCCAAAGAATTTTCATGGACCCTACAAAGCCGATGGTACACATTTTTAATGATAAGAGCCAATCCTTTCCATCTGTTCTTTAAGTTTAATCACACTGCGATTCATAAAAAGCTAGATTTTTTTATTGTAAAAAGTAACATGTGAAATATTAATATTCTGCATTTCCAATTATGTTTTGGGGGGACATAGAGTATATTGATAACAAGTATGAGGTTTTGAAGCATTTGATTATATGTTTGAAATTAAAGTTTAACCTGGTATTGAATATAATATCTTTTAAATCTGATTGCATTCATAATGGATGGTCAAAATTGGGAAAGGATACATTTTTGTTGGTAGTTTGATTAAATTCTGCAAAATCACTGATTTTATGTTTCTATATACTTTTGTTTTCTTTGCACTTTTAGAGCCACTTCATGAATTCAATTGAGATTTTTTCTCTTCTAGTAACAATATGTTACTTTCAACAGCACAGTGTTAGCTTGATAAAATCATGTGCATCTAGATTTCAAGTGTATTAGCATTTCATGTGTTGGGTGCTTATATTTAAAGCCAGATCACTTTAATTGTTAACCAATTACAATTCATCTCTCAAATATTGTCTGTATTCAGTAGTAAAGACAGAAAATAAATGAGGTCAAACTGAAAAACTTGGGAAATCTAATTGAGATCTTTTCCTTGAGCCAGTTCCAAATTAATGTTCTCTCAACCTTTCATAATTAAAATGTAATATTGTGTGGAGCAGTGCAATTAAACAGCAAAGCAGATGGTGGCAGAGGGGATAAAAATTAATCCTTAGCCACTTGTTGAGTCATAGGCTGTAGCTTCAATTTTAAAGAAGCATTATTGTAAAGTACCTAATTCACTAATGGAAATTCTCCAAGTTCCCAAAGTCAATCAAGAATTGAAAGTCTATGTTATCTTACCTATAAAATTTAGTGCAGTCTATCATGATGAGCACTGAGTAATGTGTAGAATTTTTGAATCATACTGTATGCCCGAAACTAACAGAACACTGTATGTTAATTATACTTGAATTAAAAAATATAGAAATTTAGTGCAACCTAGGAAATATCATAATGAATGTTCATACATTTTTTTAAAGAATTTGTTTATTTATTTGGCAGAGAGAGCCCAAGGAGAAGGAGCGACAGGCAGAGAGAGGGAGAAGCTGACTCCTTGCAGAATAGGGAGCCTAATGTGATGTGGCCTGGATCCTAGGACCTGGCGATCACGAACTGAGCTGAATGGAGACGCTTAACTGACTGAGCCACCCAGGTACCCCTGAGTGTTCATAAATTATATCTCCTATAGTCATATGGCTACCATCAGAGGCTATCCAAAGAAGACATTTTTTTTTTTTTAGTTCTCTTAAGTGAATACCCATTCAATTACAGCAGAGTTTCTCGATCTTGACACTTTTATCATTTCTTTCTTAGATTTTGGTTTGTCAATCATATTATAATATTACATTGTTGTGAGGGCTAGCCTGCGCATTGTAAAAGCTGCTTAGTGGCAGCCTCGGTTTCTATCCACTAGATGCTATTAGCAACCCCCAGCTCAAAATGCAACAAACATGTCTTTAGATGCTGCCAAATGTTCACTGAAGGACAAACTTACCTCCAATAGGAAGCCACTCACCAATACCATAAAGTTGAAGTTTTTTAGGATAATGTCAATGCCTGTGATAACTTCATCTCTTTTATTATCATTTCTTTCTTAGATTTTTGCTCTATGAACACTAATCCTTCTGTGTGTTTCTGCATACACTCTGTGATTTCTAGCCTCTCTGTGGTTGCTTCTGTTTTCCTGCCTTCTAATCCTTTTGTGGCCACTTCATCTAACCATGTGATAAGCGTCTTTTAGAACTTGATTAAAAAATATCCTCTCAAAGAAAGTTTTTCCTAATGCACAAAAGATGGACTAAATGCTTTGCTTTGGGCCTTCTTTCCTGCCTTGGTCTGTCTCTGACTTTGTACTCACTGCATTGCAGGCATGTCTGAGCAGAGAAGCATAATTCAGACCCTTTAACCCAAGCATCTAGCTCCACACACAAACTTTGGATGTTATTCAAATAAAGAACTGTAGGAGTAAACTGGAAAGATGCTTTGCCAGCAATATTAACTTTAATGTTAAACTATGATCTACCTATTTATCTATCATCTACTTTCTATCTCCCTGTCTGTGTCTATCCATCCATGCATCCATTGACTCATCCATCCAACCATCTATCTACCTATCCATCTATCTGTATTTTTCTGAATGTAATTGCCCCAGTTACAGAGCTTGGTGGTAATGCTATACACCCATATATTGATGTGCTCATGCACACATTCATGCATTCATGCATACCATCCCATCCATCAAGTCATGGGGCAGGGCTCTGGGCTCCTGTGAGTATATGCACTCCCCCACCAGTATTCCATTGCCCTAAGGAATGCAATATTAAATAACAAATTAAAAATACCATGATAGGTAAGGAAAGGGCCTCAGAAAAAGGAAAAGAGTTTTTTCCTGTTTTTCTTTTTTAACAAGGTTCACTACATTTTATTTTGAACTGAACCCCACAAATTACGTAGGTGGACCTCTTCCAGATGTATGAAAGTTTCATTTCTGTTCAATTAGAAAAATCAGAATATAACCACCGCTTAGGTTGTAACTATTTTTAATTAATTTTTAGTACCATTAACATGCTTATGTAAGTGTTTGAACTTTAAACCCAGTCTTTGAAGATTATATATGAACAGATATCAGCATCATAGTTCATGATCTTTTATGACCCAATATTGAGTTTTAAATTTTAATAGTTAGCATCTAAATGGAATGAACTACATTTGCATGCATCAACATAAATGTTTCAATAAGAAAACTCCTGGTTTAAGATGTAACTTTTAGATTTTTATAACTCAGTCTAATTTATATGACCCTATACTGCTCCCCATTTTACTTGCCGGTACTGCCAAATTTCAATTTGTGAAAACACTAATTTTCATTAGCAAGTCCCAAAATGTGACATAAAATTAGGATATGTAATCTTATAACTGCTGAGTAGCTAGTAAGATCACATGAAATTAGTATCACTACATACAAATGTTAGGCTTAGAAATAAATGAAAATGTCAAAAGGTACTTTTTCTTAACTTTTTTGATAACATGATTATTTTACATTTTATTAGTTCTCATTAAGACTTTTCCTTTTAAAATCTTACATTAGTTTTGTATTTGGAAGCCTATTATGTAAACAAAATCAGATAGATGATAGAGACTAAAACTTCTTTTCTCACTTCAACTATATTAAAGTTACAGCATGTAGTATTTGTCCTATGACTGGCTTATTTCTTTAGCATAGTATCTTCCAGATTCATTTATGTTGTCACATGTGGCAGGATTTCCTTCCTTTTAAAGGCTGAATAATACTCTATTACACATTTATGCCATACGTTCTTTATTCATCTATCAGTGGACATCTGGGTTGTTTCCATATCTTACCTATTGCAGGGAGCAATGGGTATGAAGTTTCACTTATGCTAAATGAATAAGTTCTAGAGATCTCCTTTACAACATTGTGCCAATAGTTAACAACAACGTATTATACACTTAAAAATTTAAGAGGGTAAGGATACTTAGGTGACTCAGTTGAGTAAACATCTGTCTTCAGGTCAGATCATGATTCCAGAATTCTGAGATCAAGCCCTGCACCAGGCTCCCTGCTCAGCAGAGTGTCTGCTTCTCCCTCTGCATCTACTCCCCCTCAAATAAATAAATAAAATCTTTTAAAAAGTAAAAAATAAAACTTGAAGAGTGTAGGTCTGATATTAAGCATTCTTACCATAATAAAAATCAATCAATAAGAATAGCAATAGTTTGAATGTTATTTTTCTCAGTAACTGCGTATCTCTGATAAACGCATTGCTCTGAAATCTGCTTTGTTGGACTCTAAGTCTGACACTCCAATTGCCCCTCCCCCTCTTTGTTAGTTTTCTATAATTTTCTTCATACCTTTAGTTTTAATCTAGTTGTGTATTAATACATAAAATCTGTTTATTGTAGGCAACATAGTTGGCTTGTCTATTATATTTACAACATGAATATTTTGTATATGTTTTAAGTATCTCAATTTCTAAAAAGAAATTTGTGTTATTTGGGGGTTTCTGTGAGTTACTTCATTTCTTCCTAATAAATATCTTCTTTTCACACTTCTATTAGTCCTATCTCAATAGGATGCATTAAAAAAAAATAGGATGCATTTGTTTGGATCGTTCAATGCAATTTCCACTTTTTTTCAAGGCTAACCTTTACAGTAGTTGAATTCTTTGTAGACATAAGCTTAGATATAAGCATAGATATAAGGCAAACTTGGAATGCTGGCATTCCTCTTCAGTGACAGACCAGCAGTCAGGAAAATCATGACTTCCTTGTTCTTGTTTGTAGCTAAAATGATGGACAACACTTACCCATTAGCGAGATTGGAGAAAGAACTCTATTTCTTATCAGCATCTTTTAAAAGTAAGCACAAGAGATAAATTTTCTTGCTAGTCGAACAGAGCTTCAGCTCTCAAATTCTGACTCTCAATACTTCTAGGAACAATCAGAGTAATTTACCTTTGGATATGAAAGCAAATTTTCAAAGAAATTAACAAATTTACCCCAGGACATAGTAAATGAATCATAATATGGCAATAAACTTATTCTAAGACTGTGGGACTGTTCAGATTAATTTATCCATCAATACATCATTTATGGTTCTAAGGACCAAATGCTTATTATTATATCCATAGGAGACAAAAAAAAAGTTTGTGCTGAGTTAGATAATTCTAATTATAATTACACAAAACCCTACATAGGATAGGACACACTGCGAAATGTGTTGGATGCAGAAGGCAGGATGAAGCTAAAAAAATATCTATATATTAAGGTCAACTGTACAAAGATTTTTCTAGGAAGGTACTTGACATCCTCATGTGAAATAGCCCAGAAACCAACCCTGAGGACAGGACCCCATAGATCTCTTGGAAATTTGAATTTAAGACCAGAGAAGAGAAAAGTCCTGATCCCTGACAACCTGTTGCTGGGCAACCTTATCTTACTGGGTCGCTTAGTAACAATCCTGCTGGTTCTTCTCCAAAGGATATTTTCATATTAAATAAATGCGTTTTGCCAAAATCTTCTAAAATTCTATTTTAGCACCAAAGATCATAAATATTTAACATTTGTGCCTTTCAAAATATGATCTAAATAAGACTCTAGGAAAATCACAAGGGCTATATTCATCCGTAATTTTTGTTTTAATTTTACTGCCTAATATGGCGTAAAAGTCTTTTTAACATTATAAAAATTCCATTATTTGTATTCTGTGTATCTCCCGAGAAGATATAAACTATTTATTCTCCATTTTAAGGTAAGTCTTACTCTTCAAATTAACAGAGAACAACAACTCTATTTATCGGGAAAAACTCTTAATTGCAGGACATTTTTAAAAGTAAGAAAAAAAGGGGGCAATCACTGGTGACATTTTAAAATATGTTTATAATTTTATAGAAAATGCATCTCTCTTTTTTATTTCTTCTGAAAGCATTCAAATTCTTATTTTTTTAAAAAAATATCTACTGAATCTCTTCTTTTGAAATGTGGCATAATTATAATATCAGTTTCTAGAATCAGACAAAATTGGTGGGGCGGGGAAAACAGCCTTATTTCAAATCTAGATAATCTGTCATAGACAGTTTTTCAGGTTAGTATTTCTCATCTTGCAAATCTTGCAGGAAAAGGATGAAAGTCCAGATTAAGAAAAAATTCATATGCTCCAAATTTATTCATAACATTCAGGTCAATTTTCCCATTTCCTATCCATCAAGCTGCAATGTAGGGAATGCTATGAAAAACAAGTATTACAAAAAAGACCGTTTCTTCAATACATTGATAGTTTTTACCTAATTTCTCAGATTAATTGAATTTAGCTAGTAGGTTTATTTTTAAGAAACATATGAGTGTCTTTATTTTTTATTTTTTATTTTTTTTAAGATTTTATTTATTTATTCATGACAGACACACACACACACACAGAGAGAGAGAGAGATAGAGAGAGAGAGAGAGAGGGAGAGACCGAGAAAGAGGCAGAGACACAAGCAGAGGGAGAAGCAGGCTCCATGCACGGAGCCTGATGTGGGACTCGATTCCTAGTCCAGGATCACATCCTGGGCTGCAGGCAGCCCTAAACTGCTGGGCCACCGGGGCTGCCCTATATGAATGTCTTTTGAGAGGAATTTATGCGATTATAGTTGCATGTAAATTTTTGAATTATTTATATCAGCTTTAGATATCAGTTGTATCCATTTCTTGGTAGATTAAAACATCCTAGAATTCATATAGTAGAACAGGTAAGGAAATGTCGGTGTATAACAACCCCTGCCCATTCACTCTCCCATATGGAAGCATTTTTTTAACTGAAAATGAAAATAAAGGGGTGAATATCCGTGAAAGCCCAAATTCAAATGGTCCTGAAGCTTTATAGTTTGTATTTATAAAAACAAGATCATATAATAGGTAAACTTTTGTGTCTGGCTCCTTTCACTTCACTTAATGTCATCAAGATTTATATTATAGGGTTATTACTACTTCATTCTTCTTGTTTGGCTGGATAATATTCCATTGTCTGACTATACTATGTTCTGTTTATCCATTTAGCAGTTGATGAAAATTTTGGTTGTTCCTAGATTTCTAGTATCAAGAAAAATGCTGCTATGAATATTTGCATACAACTTTGGGTGGATATGTTTTATTCCTCTGGGATATATATGTAATAGTGGAAACGCTTTACCATGTGGTAATTCCATGCAAAACATTTGAGGAATTTTAATCTTTTTTTTTTTCTCTTTGCCTTTCCATTTGGGAATTTTCTACTGACATATCTTTAAGTGCCTTTAAGTGCATGGATTCTTTTTTTTTTTTTTTTTTTTTTTTTGGCTGCTGGTGAGCCCATTAAAGGCATTCTTTATTTCTGTTGCTGTGTGTTTGATTTATAGCATTTCTTTCTGATTTTCTCTGAGTTCTCAGATCTGCTTATATAACATGTTTTCTTCAATGCTATCTGCTTTTTCCATTAGCTCCCTTAGCATAGTAATCATAGTGAATTTAAATCCTTATCTGGTCATCTCAAACTCCCTGCCATATTTGACTTTAGCTCTATTGCTTACTTTGTCTCTTACAACTGTTTAGCTTTTTAGTATATCTTTTAGTTTTCTGTTGAGAGCCTGACATGATATGGAGTGTGAAAGGAGTTCAGGTAAATGGGCCTTTAATGTGAAGTTTTCTGTTTTATCTGGTTAGGGGTTATGCTGTATGTGTTGTTTGCTATGGCTCCAAGTGTCAGAGGTGAACATTTCTGTCAGTTTCCTGGATTTTGTCTCCCTTTTTGGCTTCGAACTCCTCTAGAGAACTCCTTAGGTAGAATGTGAGCCTTGCTGCTCTTTTAGCTCTAATAACTTGATACTATATAGCAGCCCTATGGAAGTGGCGGTAAGGCGGTAAGGTGTGTGTGTAGGGGACCCATCCCATATTCCACTGATTAGGTCCCAGTCTTTTCCTAATGCTCCTTGGGCTATGACCTTCACAGAACCTAGGCCCCTAGACTATGACCTTCACAAAAGCTTCTCTGGCCCTGCCATACCCCTATCCTTGGGTGACACCGAGGTCAAGAGGAAGCTGGAGTTGGGTTTGTCCTTCTCTCAGGTTGGTTTGGCTCTACTAGAAGAGTTTCTGTGAGGCAGATTCAGTTAAAGAGAACAGAATGGTTTGGAAATATTTCCAAATGAAAACTTTTCTCCTTCTCTTACCCGTTTCCCTTCCAGGATGGAAGGATTTTTTTTTCCTGATTGTCACTATGTGAGCCTGGTGGGATTCCTAGAGGTAAAATTCAATAAAGTATGAGGGCCGCCTAAACCTGAGCCTTATGTAGAATTTTTATCTTACTGACTTGTCCACACTGAGCCTGCAGCAATTTATCAGAGTGTAAATCTTCCTACCTTGATACTAACTGCAGCACTTTCTGCTCCAAGCCTCCTCTTTCAGTAAGCTATGATTTTTGGTATTCACTTGTCTCTTCAGTATTCAGAGTGGTGGTTTGTCATGTGACTTTAATTCTTGGGTGGAATTAAGAAAAGTTGATTTTTAGTTTGTACAGCTTTTGGCTTGTTGAGAGACAGGTAATGATTTCCACACTGTTTATATATTAGGACAGAAACAGGAAGCCCATGGCTCATCTTAGCACTTTCTGACAGTCCTTTATTTTGATGAAGCCAATTTATTGTTTTTTCTTTCATTGTTTTTGCTTTTGCTGTCATATCCCAGAAACCATTGCCTACTCCAAGATCATGAAAATTTAAACCTGTGTTTTTCTCTAAGAATTTCATAGTTTTAGTTTTTACATTTATGTCTTCGTATACTTTAATGTATATGATGTCAGATAGGGTTCCAAATTCATTCCTTTTTGTATATGTCCAGTTGTCCCTCCACAATTGTTGAAGACTTATTTCTCCCCTTGAATTGTCTTTGATGCCCCTGCTTAAAATCAACTGGTGATAAATTTTTGGATTTACTTCTGAATTCTTTATTCTATTCCATTGATGTATATACATCAATCCTATGCTGTTGTGAATCTATCTTGCTTGTTGTAGCTTTGTTTAAGTTTTGAAGTCAGAAAGTGTTGGTCTTTATATATATATAAATATATTGGACTATATATGTGGCTATCCACATCCCTTGCCTTTTCATATAAACTTTAGAGACTCATAAAATTCTGCAGAAGAGCCAGTGTGGATCTTGATAAAGATTGTGTTGAATCTGTAGAACAATTTAGGAAGTATTGTCATCTGAATGATACTGTCTTCAAATTTATAAGCATGGGATATATTTCCATTCATGTAGGTTCTTAATTTTTTTCTAAGATGATTTAAGGTTTTGAGTGTACACGTCTTGCACTTCTTTTGTTAAAACCGTTCTAAGTATTTTATTCTTTTTGATGCTATTGTAAATACAATTGCTCTATTAATTTTATTATTTGTTTATTGCTAGAATATAGAAATACACTGATTTTTCCATATCAATCTTGTACCTGCAAATTTGCTGAACTCATTTACTAACATTTCTAATTTGTTGTTATTTGTATAATGTTACCTAGAAATGGTGAGCATTGTGCTTGATCTTAAGAGAGAAGCCTTCATTCTTTCACAGTTCAATATAATACTGGCTGTGGATTTTTTGGTAGAGGTTGTTTTTTTTTAGGTTGAAGTGTCTTCTATTCCTACTTTGTTGAACAATTTGTGATAAAGGAATACTGTTGTTTGTTAATGCAGTTTCGTGTGTGTTTGTGAGCTGAGATGACCATATATATATTTTCCCCCTTATTCTATAGCATATTACATAGATTTGTTTACTTCTATTGAATTTTGCTTGCATACCTGGAGTAAAGCACACTTTGGGAGGGTGCAACATTATTTTTGTATTTTCCTGAATTTGGTTTGAAAATATCTTGTTGACAATTCCTGCAACTACAGTCACGTGGGATATTGATCTGTTAACTTTTTTCTTGTGATGTCTTTGGTTTTTTGGAATGAACTGGAAACTGTTACCACCCCTTTGAATTTTGGAGGAACTACAGAAGGATTCACCGTAATTTGTCTTTAAATGTTTGAAGTAATAACCAGTGGAGCCATCTTGCCCTGGACTTTTCTTTATTGGAACAGTTTGATTACCTATTCATCATATTTACTTGTAATAAGTACACACATATTTTCTATTTTCCTGAATTCAGTTTTTGTAGTTTGTGCATTCCTAGGAACTTGGCAATTTTATTTAGGTTATACATTGTCATAGAATTGTTTATAGTATTCCCTTATAGGACTGTTTTTATTTCTGCAAGGTTGATATTCACTGTCTCCTCTTTTTTTGAAAAAAAACTGATATTTGTCATTGATCTCTCTCATTTGCTTGGTCTTTCTAGCAGTTTGTCAAGTTTGTTTATCTATTCAGAGAATCAGCGTTTTAAAAATATTCTTTACTATTTTTCTCTTTTACCATTTATTCCTTTCTGCTCTGATCATTATTATCTCCTTTCCTCTTCTTGCTTTAGGTTTAGTTAAATTTTTTTTTGTTTAAGTTTTAAGGTGGAACTTATCTTCATCCTATAGGATTTGGTATATTGTGGTATATTGGTTTTATATATTTATTCATTACAAAGTGTATTCTAATTTCCCTTGTGACTTCTATGGTAGTTATGTTTTAAGTTCTTATTAAGGAATATGTTTAATTTTCAAATATTTTTAGATTTCTCAAAGTTCCTTCCATTACTAATTTGTCTTTTTATGCCTTTGCGTTCAGATGAGTTTATATTATTTATTTCTGTTTCAATGTATTGAGAATTGTTTTATGGCCTAGCATATGGCCTATGCTGGTACCTCTGAACTTAAGCAGAATGTATTTTCTACTGTTGTCAGAATCATCTGTAGATTTCTCTTGGTTCTACCTGATGCATAGTAATTTTTAGATGTTTTATTTTCTCATTGATCTTTTTTCTAATTGTTCTAATATGATAAGTATATACAGTCTTGAAGTATTATTACTGAATTATTTTTTTCCTTCCTTCAATTCTGTCAGTTTTTGTTTCATTTATTTCTGGACTTTGTTGTTAGGTGTATGTATCTTTATAATTGTGATTTATTTGTGATGTATTGCCCCTTTTGCCTTTATAAGGCAATCTCCTATTTTTCTGGTAGCAATTTTGTCTTAATGTATATTTTGTCTGATGTTAATGGACCCCTCCAATTTTCTCTCCATTATTATTTGAATGGTATGTCTTTTTCCATTCTTTTATTTTCAAATCTCTATTTATATAAGTAAGATATATAGGTAGAGGTTATGAAATATGAGAAATCTCTCATGAAAAAACTATGCCATTCTTTTACCAATTAATATTTTGTGGCTTGCCATAGACTTTAGAAAAAAAATATGTCATCCCAAAAGACCTTCAAATAATGCAAGTATGTCCTTGCATCTTTTCGATATTTTTCTTATCTTTGGAATATTTCATCCAGTATGCATTCTGATTATAATCTGAAGATTTTTCTATCACTTTTGTTCATTATTACTCTTATTGAATATTTTTGAAATAAATTTATATTTAAAATATCATTGGATCAAAATTATGACAGTTATCAGAAATATAAATTAAATTTGTTATTTTATACTAGGAATTGGCAGAAGAGAAAAATATTTTGAAATTCAAAAGGAGAATAAAAATATCAAAAGAATAAAATATCTAAAATAGTTAAAATAATATTATAACAAAATATTTGCATTGTGGTTTCTACCAATAAACTGTTGAAGAACAGAGATTGTATAGCAATTATAACTTGAAAGGATAAATGCATTTGAGGCAGTCAATTAGAAGTGAGCATGGTGGAATACATTATTATAGCAGAATACAAGATTAGTTTGGAAATTAAGAAATTAACTAGGAAACAGCCACACAAAATTATAAAATGTATTCTTATTATGATTAAAAGTAAAAAAAAAAACTTTGCTATGATATTTGGTAAAGTGATAAATAAGTAGATACTGAAAAAAGAAATTGACATTAAAATTAATTATAATTAATTTAGAATAAAATATTAAATCAAAATATAGAAAATAAATTAGTATTTAATCATACCATTTTAAAATATAAATTTTATAATACTGGATACCATAATTAGGCAAAAATTCTGTATATCTTTTAAGACTATAAAAACCGTAGGATTTTCTTTCAAAAGTATAAATTTGTGGTCCTCATGGTAACATATATTTTCCCATGTGCCAGAAGCAGTAACCAATACTAAACATTATTTATAAAGCATTTAAACATTTCTGTTAACATTTTAAAGTTAGTACATGTGCTAAATCAACAGTATTGGCCATTTGCTAAAATGATCCTTTGGTGTATTGATTTCTAACAAATTGGTTTCAGGCAAATGGCCTTTTAACCAATATGGCTAGATCAGAACGGAAAGGAATGTGGGAAGCATCTCAAGTCAATTTTTGTGGCGACACAGGGTGACTATTTCTTGAAGGGATTGAGAGCAATTCCATGCTGGAATAGAACTAAGTTTTCTTTCACCTTCTCTGGATATATGAGGTCTATTTGCATAGCTATCTATACATGTATTGTACTGTGTTTATTTAAGCAAAAGAGTAAGGAAAAAAAGATAATTGGAGAAGAAAGTGGAAGGAAAGAGGAAAGTTAAGCAGAAAAGGTGAATAATAATAGAAAAAAGCATGAGTTCTAAACAAAAATAAATAAAATAGGAGATTTATGTTTGCTATTTAGTCTCCCTTTGTGAAGATCTGCTACTATCTTTTGATCAACACACAACAACTTTGGTAGTGCTTAGCAAAGGAATAGTGCTATCATTCTGTTAGTTCCCTGTACTCCCAGGAGAAGGATAACTAGTTTATAAGTGGGGTCAGAAACCTTACATGCTAAGTTTTTTTTTATTTTTAAGCTAATAGAAGCATGCACACAAACACACACTGATAGAATAAACATTACAATGTATTGTATATAAACATCAGTATCAGTAAAAGGAAAAGAGATTAAAAATATAAAATCAAATAAACTAGCTTCAAGAACTTTACAATTTTTTATTTGAATGGAACTACTAACATATTTTCTCTTAAAACTAGTTATTTTGAATACTGTGTCAAAATAGACTGAAAGTGAGCAAAAGCAAGGACAAAGGTAGGAAAGATATTCCAATCATCCAGGTAAGAGATATGGGTTTGCTGTGCCTAACCAATGGAAGCAATGTTTCCAGAAAAAAATAACAAAAAATAAAATGAAACACAAACCTGTAAGGTATGGAGTGAAATATGATAGAGAAGGGAGGAAAAATTCAGCAAAAATATGGTAGCTGGTAAACTCTAATATTGTCCAATAAAAGGGAAGCTTCTGCAGCATAAAAGCATAAACCACATATTAGAATTCTTGTATGCCTCCATCTACAAATACTGAATTTGGTCACTTGAGAGCTGGAAGAGATTTAACTTACTCCGTAATATGGTTTCCCTTAGTCACCTGAAAACAACTTTCACAAAAGCAGAGTATTGAATGCCACCCCTGTAAAGGAAATCTGTGAGGGGTATCAAAACACCACAGAGAGGTTGAGAATTGCTTAGATTTTAAGTTATATGTTGAAGATAGATAAACAGGATTTGTGAGAGATTAAATATTAGAACAAGACAAGGTAATCAGCAATTACTAAAAAAATCAATCCAGACAATTAGAAGAATGGAGTGTCTATTTACTGAAATGTGAAAGTTTCCAGAAATAGTAAATTTGAAGAAAGAAGGAATCGGGAGTTCAGAGTTTTATATTATAATTTTAATATACCTATGAGATACCCAAGTGGTAAGTGAATATCCAAGTCTGGAATTCAGGACCTTTGTGGAGATGTACATTTAGAGTGGTCTTCATTTAGATAATGTTGAAAGCTAAAATATTAGGGGCACCTGGGTGGCTCAGTGGTTGAGCATCTGCCTTCACTTCACGTCCTGATCTGGGGTTCTGGGATTGAGTCCCACATAGGGCTCCCTGCAGGAAGCCTGCTTCTCCCTCTGCCTCTGCCTCTGCCTTTCTCTCTCTCTGTGTCTTTCATGAATAAATAAATAAATAATCTTAAAAAAATAAAGCTATCAGATTATATGAGGTAACAAAGGAGTGAATGTAGAAAACATGGCTAGGTCTATGCCCTGAACTTTGAATTATTAAAAAAGTGGGACACTGAGGATGAAGCCACAAAGGACACAACGATGATGACTGTAAACTAGTATTGAGGAGTTTTGCTATAAAGGGAAAAGTGAAATGGGAAACACCGGCAGAAGGAAATAGGTCAGGAGAGCTTTATCTTGAAGACAGAATGAATATTAGGATACTTGTCTAGTGGTGGGCCGAAAAATCTATTAGAAATGAAGGGAAACACAGTGATTCAGAAGAGAGAGCAGAGAGCAGTATCATTAAGTAGGTTGAGAGGGGATGGGATCTGCTCTACAAGTGGAAGTACTGATCTTTGCTGAATAGCATGAGAATCCATCTAAAGTACCAAAAAAAAAAAAAAAAAAAAAAAAAAGCAGAGCATAGAAACAAAGAAATAGATAAGCTGTTCAGGTGGGAGAAGCTTGTGGCAGGATGTTTTTCTATTTTCTGAAAAATCTTTGAATTTTGTTGAGATAATTATTAAATCATTCATTTCATACCAAAAAAGGATTTATATTTAAGAGGTATCTGCTTAGTGAAAAGCTATTCATGAGGAGCAATCACAGGAATTAATTTGTACTAGGGACCACAGACAACTCCAACAGAAATTCTCTACTGGCAGTAACAGGTATGTCAGGAGGAGGAGAGGGAGAGTTGAAACTCATTTTTATTGGAGGGCATTGCTATGCTATGCTATGCTGTTCTATACAATTTATACTCTTTCAAATGTGTATAGTAAATATTCATAAAATATCTTCTTATCTCCATCTTATTGCAAGAGATTGAGTCCCTGTGAAGCAATTTTCTCAAAAGCTATTAAGCTAGTTTCTAACACAAATTAGCCTGATACTAGCATGCTATTAACATGTTGTTGTTTAACATGTTCCTCTGAGTCTTGAATTTGATTTGAGTTAATGGTTACAATCAGAGATTTGAACAAATTCAAACTTCATTTTTTTGGAAGAATATTTTATACATTGTTCATGTACTTTCTAAAGCATCGCATCAAGAGGCATGTCCTATATGATTGTTTCCTCCTTTATACTCTTGACTCCCTTGGTTTCTGATGCATTAAGATATCCTGAATTTGTTCTTCCACATTTTCTGTACCTAGGTTTGGCCATTAACAGAAAAATCCTACTTCTTTTCAATGGGGAATGTATGTACCTAGTGGACCCAAATTTGATGCTAGAAGTTTTCGTTGCTTTTTGGTTGTTGTGGTAGATAATTTCTAAACATCAAGGCTGTGCTTCCTTCTATTCTGTATGCGCTTTTGTGTTATGTCCAAACATAAACCTGAAGAGGCCTTCCAGCATCAATTGTTTGCCCTCTGGGAGGCCAGAAGTCTGGGCTATCTGCCTGATGAGAAACATCCTGGAGGATAAGACTCCAAATGATGACACACACCATGTGGAGAACAGCCAAGGATCCAGTCATCAAATGACCTTGAAAAGAAAGCCAATGGAATGGAAAACATAGATGAGCCATCTCTGATGACCCTTTCCTGAATTTCTGATTCTCACAATTGTGAGCTATTTATTGTTCATTGTTTAAAGCCACTAATATTTATTTAATACACCAACAGACAACTGAAAGAGTTGTCAGATGACTAACATTGGCATTTAATTTATTTTTTTAAAAATTTTTATTTATTTATTAGAGAGAGACTGTGCACACACACAAGGGGGGTGGGGTGGGGTGGATTGCAGAGGGAGAGGGAGAAGCAGATTCCTTAATGAGTGGGGAGCAGGAGTTGGGCTTGATCCCAGAATTCTGGGATCATGACCTGACACGAAGGCAGATGCTTATCCCACTGAACCACCTACCTGCCTCCTTCTTATCTCTCTTATTTCAGCTGATATTCTCTTCTCCCTGACTCATTCCAGTGCAGTGACTCTGGCCTCTTCGAGGTACCTTGAAACATTAATTATATCCTCAAACTCAGAGTCTTTGTGCTTGCTGTTCCCTCTGCAGGAAAGTACTTCTGTAAGATATTTGCATGGCTCGCTCCCACACTTTGTCCTGATATTTAGTCATTTGTCAATATTCCACTGTAATCTCCCATTACCACCTTGATTAAAACTGCAAACCCAACTTTACGGCTTAACATTACATATATTTTTTCTTCAGTTTTTTTCCCCAGAGCTCATATTACTTTCTAACTATAAAGTTAGAAAGCAAAATATAATTTTCAAAATATAGTTTTAAATATATTTAATTTTAAAATATACACTTTTATATATTTGCCTATATGCACAATATATTTAGAAACATATAAAGATATTCAAATATATTTTAATAAATATAAATATAATTTAAAGTACATTTTATTTTTTATTGTTGCTTTAAAGAGTTTTTTATTTATTCATGAAGGACACACAGAAAGAGGCAGAAACATAAGCAGAGGAAGAAACGGGCTCCGTGCAGGGAACCTGACACGGGACAGGATCCCAGGACCCCGGGATCACGACCTGAGCCAAAGGCAGACGCTCACCCACTGAGCCACTCAGGTGCCCCTAAAAAACGTTTTAAAAATGCTTTTTAAATAATTTTCTTACAGTTACTATCCATTCACCAGAATGAAATATTCATGAAGACTGTAAATTTGTGTGTTTTGTTCACTGGTCTATCATCATTGACTGATAGGTTCTCAACAAATACTTGTTAATGCAAAAGGTTATCTTATCGAACTGAGCATCAAAATCTGGTAATTGTGGCTACAGCTCTTTATGACCCAGTGATATGTGGTACATGTGTTTAGCATCCACCTTTCACATCAAAATTTAGATTTAGGTATTTAAGAAGAAATATCAAACTGCTTACATTTTTCTATAATAAAATAAGTGAAACTGTACTTTCTTGCTGCTCACAATTATTCAAGATATAAAGGAAAACTAAACTTTGATAATGTCATCAAAGAGCTGTAGCTGACACAAAACCTGCATGTATTATACAACAATAAAGGGGAAAGAAATTAAATATGCCACTTTCAACATCTATTTTTAACTTCTTCAGCACTGTGATATTTACAAACCTTATTTTTTAAAATATAATTATCTAAAATAAGTCAAAGGTGTCATTTTGTAGCTATAAAACAGATGGAGGATGATGTTGAAATCTTGAAGCATAATTTCATGAAATGCTAATTGATCCCAGAGGTTGATTATTGCTTTAGTATTTCAAGAACGTTTCACTTAGATTTTCATAAATTTTCTCTTTCCCTCTCTTCTCTCTTCTTCTCTATCTACCTTTCGATAGATAGATGATAGATAGGTAGATAGATGATATAAAACCTATAAGCATCTGAAGACCTGTAAGGTATTTTGGTGTATGCAAAATCACATATAAATATCCTAAAGAGACATTGTAAATTGTTGTTGAGTTACTGTTAGACATTTCCTTCATATATAAATAAGGTATTTGCTATAATCACAGAGGGGCTGCTATTTACACATAATAATCAGGTTATTTGGTGTTGACTAGTTGTTTCCATGTCAACTGCATTCACTAACAGGAATTAGTCACCGAAAAGTTGAGAGAGCCATCTGTGTACTCCAAGGACTAGCTTGTTGATGCAAATGGAATCGTGTTTTGTAAAAGGTTGAAATGACAGAAATATATGAATTATGTAATGTATCAATGAGGTTGCAAAAAGTACATTTTCTTAATTGTTCATATTAAATTCTCTTGGTTATTATTGAATAATGCCATTTTACTTTAGGTGAGAAATACCATAATATATTAAACAGACTTTTAAAAAAATGAAGAAGGAAGATAACAACAAATTAGCTTAATAGTTTAAGCAATTTTGCCAAATTACCTTACCATGAAATTCGCTGTACATTTTGAGGTACCCAACCATTATGTACATTCTAATTCTTCAACTGCTACATGCAATATTTTGCAAGTTTGAGAATTTTTAAATATTGGCAGGAAAGCAAAAACAGTATATTTCAGTGGTAAAACGTTAAATCCATCCTGAATCTCTTTCCTTTTTACCGAGGCCACTTCTGTAAGCATGAATTTTTCTGTTCCAGGAAGATCAATTTTTAAGTAAAGATCCTTTATGACTATTTAGGAAATTCTTTAAATCTAATTTATTGAATCAAATTGGTTGCTCATCTGGGTTAAATACTCCTTTCTCAGGATAATAAATTCCCCACCCAGGCATCCAGTTTACTATCAAACAACTTTTGTTTGATCACCAAGATTTAATTTAATTTCCTCACTAAACATTTTATCACAGAATTTGCCTAATCCCAACCAGATAGCCATATTGGAAAATCCAATTTAAATCTTTTGAGTGTAGCTCCTCTTCCAGCCTATGAATATCAACCCATGACCTCTCTTTCTGAGGTATTATTAAGTCTCTGTCAAGATAGTGTTCTCTCCATCTGAGTTAGGGCTCATAAACAGATCTGTTTGATCAGTGGAGGTCATTTGGGGACGTTTGCTGTCAGGAAGCCCAGAAACCTCAAGTATATCCAATTGAAAGCCCCTTTTTGCTGAGGCTCAGAACCTTAGCTTAAAAGCAGCATGTTCCTCTGAGACCCTACAGCCTCCCTCTTAGGGATCCATATAACTGCAACAATAAGATAAACCACATAATGGTTTGTGCTATAATTTCTTTGTTCTGCTCCCAAATTTTGATTTCTAAGAATTAAGAAAGAAACCTTTTTAGTGTATCTTCAATTAACTTATTTTAGTTAGAAACATTATTTTTTTTAAGATTTATTATTTATTTATATATGAGAGACACACAAAGAGAGAGGCAGAGACATAGGAAGAGGGACTTGATCTCAGGACTCTGGAATCATGCCCTGAGCCGAAGGCAGATACATAACCACTGAGCCACCCAGGTGTCACAAAACTTATATTCTTAATGTTATTTTTAACAACACTATTCTTTGTCTCTCTCCTATCCCCATCCCTTTTGTTAGAGTGTCTTTAAGCAAATATTCACAGGGAAGAGAACACACATCATATAAGATCAAAAGGTCTGAGAGATTAGATACTTTATAGCATAAACTTTGCCTTGAGTCTTCCATCAAAACCTTATAAAAATTTTCTTGAACCTATCTTATAATATCTGTTAAAAATATGGCATTAGGAAAATCTCTGCTCCAAAATTTTCCTCTTCTATGAAAAACAGATTTATTAATACCACTACAGAAAATGATCCCTCACTAGTTTGAGGCCCCCAAATCACAAAATGGACAAGTGTTATATGTTACGAACTATGGCCAAACTCTTGTGGCTTAGATCAAGTTGAACTCAGTCTAAGAGTACTCACTCTTGGACTGATTGCTATGATCCTATCTTAACCCATGCTTCTTCCAATCTTATCTACCAACTGGCCTTCTCAAATGGTCATTTAGAGATCAGTGCAAATGCATTATAGTTCATGTTAGGCACTCGTCTTTTTCAGAGTAAAGAAATATTGTCAAAGCTTGTTAGTAGTTACACAAGATATGTAGACATTTAGAGATTATTTAGAATGGGTAGTATATAATCTGAGGCTCTATAATATGTATTAATTCTTTAATATGTAAATTGGACCCTCAGATTAAAAAGACAAACAAGCAAATAAAAAAACAGAAACAAGCAAACAAACAAACAAAAAAACCTTGAACAGAAAAGTCAAAATGGGAGCACCTGGATAGTTCAGTGGTTGAGCATCTGCCTTTGGTTCAGGCACGATCCCTGGGATTTGGGATTGAGTCCTGCATCGGGCTCCCCAGAGATAGCCTTCTTCTTCCTTTGTCTATGTCTCTGCCTCTCTCTGCCTCTCATGAATAAATAAATAAAATCTTTAAAAAAAAGTCAAAAATGGGAAAACTATGATAATAACTTTGGAGTCCATGAATTTCAGACACGAGGTCTTTGGAGGCTATCCCCAGTTCTTTCCTGTGTAAACATATGGGACTCTCATGCAGTTTTCATGTAATGAAAGGATGAATCCGCTGGGAAGTTCAAGGATAAATTTACTCTTTAATGTCTTCGTAAGCTTTGAAATATATCCTTGAGAAAATGTGACCCTAACTACCTATCTCCTGACTTTTTAAAAATAGACTAAATCTAGAAATACAAGATTTAGCTGGCAAACAGAAACTAATAAGAAATTATCCCATTGTCAAGTCTCCAAATCTTTGCTGAACATTTTGAAAGAGGCTTAAAAGTAGAATAATACCCAGCATAAACTAATGACCCAGATAAAACAAATTCTCCCACTAAAGTTAGTAAATAACATCAGAGGAGGAATCCATTTGATAAAGATACCTATAGGTATCATATGCAAAAAATATTTTGGAAAAATAATTGCTTTGCAATAGCTTAAGAAGATGAAGAAAAACATAGTAATCAATGAATGTGCTGTAAGAGAATCAAGTACTCAATTATTCATTTTACTCTTAACCTCAGAAAGAGAAATTTATTGAAATACTTAAAGATAGCTGTGGTACTTAATTTTATATATCAACTTGACTGGCCCACAAGGTGCACCGATACTTGAGTATGTCTCTGAGGGTGTTTCTAGATGAGATTAACATTTGAGTCAGTAGAATTTGTAAAGCAGACTTCCCACTCCAATGGCAGTGAGCCTCATCCAATCCATCAAAGACCTAAATAGAATAAAAGCTGAGTAAGAAAGAATTGTCTTTCTGCCTATCTTTGAGATGGGACACCAATCTTCCGTGTTTGGACTTGATTCAGACTAGAATTTACACCATTTGGTCTCCTGGTTTTCAGGCCTCTGGACTTGAACGGGAGCTCCACCATTAGCTGTCCTCAGTCTCTTGCTTGCCAACTGCAGATTTTAGGATTTCTCAGCCTCCATAATTACATAAGTCAATTCTATTTCTCTGGCAAACTAATACAGATTTTTGGCAGTGAGACTGGGGTTCTAGAAAAACAGAATTTTAAGGATGAGTTTTCTGAACTGCTTCTGGAGTTTCTGGAATTGGCTCTCTAATTTGCTTATATTTAAAGATGCTAGTGACTATTTCCAGTAGTAAAGAGTACATGATACATGATCTGGTATTAGAGATATGCAAAATATCTCCCGGTTGGATTCTCCTAATCGAGCACTTATAAGAAATAAGAAGCTTGGTGACTGTGTATATGATATTTTCAAACATTTTTGGAAAACTAATGAATATTATGAAGCTAGCTGGTTGCTCCTAATGTCTGTCAACAAAGTAGTAAAAGAAAAGGATGCGCTCAGGGATTCAAATTCCCAGCTCAATCACCCCAGAAATGGCCTTATAGCTTCTATGTGTGCACTGAAGGAAATTTTTATCTTCTGTAGCCACAGGCAGAGTTTGCTGAAAATCACAGGCAGAGCCTCGTTCTGTGATTGGCTAAATTACAATGCAAGTAGAACTCCCAATCTTGCAGGTGTCCATTAAAGTGAGGGCACTTACTGGGAAAGAATGAGATATTTTAAGTTGGAATGGGGATGACTGATATGCCTGATGAAACTGGAAACATCGACCTTGTAAATTCTGATAAATCTTCTTTGCTAACCGAAAGGTACCTCACCAATCCTAGCAATAGTAGCCTCCCCATCCCAGTTTGCATTGCTAGAGGAGATGATAATCGGCTCCCCTGAGGCAGTTGCCATTCAAGACAGTGCTGATTCTCCTCAGACTCACCCCCATCATTCCACTCTGCTTCTAGATCTAACTAGATTTAAGTCCCAGCAGGCTCCTAAAGGTAAAGTACAGGATGTGACCCATAAAGAAGTGAGCAGTCCAAAAGGACTTCTTATGTTTTTGTTTTTTTAAATGTATATACACAGAAGCCCAGGAACATATGTGGGGATGGATATTGAGGGTATGATATAATGATGGAAGGAACATAAAGTTGGATCAGGCTAAATTTTGATATGGACTCACAAAGCAGAGATTTTGCATTTAAGGCTGCAGCTTGGAAAGCTAGGATGGGCTCTAATTGATTTTTGGTTGGTTGGCTGAAAGATGAACTAAATAGTGGCCTACAGTGAGTAAATTAGAAATGCTAGACCTACTAAGGGAAAGATTCAAAGCCTCAAGGAGATTGAAATGTTAGAGCAGATTTATCCCGTGAGACATATGTGTCCACACTTATGCTGGGAGGGTCCAGAAGACATACTTTTACTCAACTATGAGAAAGAAATTTGGGAGGTGAGTTCCAGAATCCTAGAAGAGCTCTGTCATTGATCCTACCAATAGGCCAGACCTAACAGGGGTGACTGGTGACTGCTGTCAATGAATTGGTAATTGGATCCCAGTGGGAGGACCAAGGGGCTGCCACTTGGCTGTGGTTACTATAATGGACAGCAGAGTTAAAGCAACAATCAGAATAGTCTGACTGACCAGACCCTGTGATGTTGGCTAGTTAATCATAGTGTTCCTAGAAGTGACACAGATAGGAAGTCTAATAAATTCTTACTTGGTGTGTGTAAGTTAAAAAGTTTGAGATTAAAAAAAAAAAAAAACAAAGATCTATCCTGAATCATAAAAATGGAGAGTCATGTCTTCAAAATCAGTTCCCAGACTTGAGCTGGTGTAAGGGTCCCAGAACTTTTTTTTTTTTGGTTTGTTTGTTTCGTTTTTATTTATAAATGTATTTTTTTATTGGTGTTCAATTTACCAACATATAGAATAACACCCAGTGCTCATCCAGAACGTTTTGAATGAAGGGAAAGTTGTATCCCTTTGAGGAAGGACCTTTGCACACTGTCAAAAATTGACACTGTTAGTCTTTCTCACAGCCTTCCCCAAAGGGCCCTACAACCTTTTACCAAGGTAATTGTGCACTGGGGAAAAGGAAATAACGACTTCTTCTGGGGACTACTGGACAATGGTTTTTAAATGACATTAATTCCAAGAGCCCCAAAATACTACTGTGGTTTACCAGTCAGAAATGACTTACAGACATCATGTAATCAATGAAATTTTAGGTTAGGTCTGTCTCATAATGTGTAGAGTGGTTCCCAAACACACCTTATGGCCGTTTTGCTGAAATGTGTGTTTGGAGAAGATATTCTCAGAAGCTGACACAATACCCACATTGGTTCCCTGACCTGTGAAGTAAGGGCTATTATGGTGGGAAAGACTGAATGGAAGCCATAAGTGGACCTTTTTAAGTGTGTAATTAATTCCAACTTTTACCTTCTAACTGGTAGAGAATGTTTGACCCATATAAAGTTTATAGACAGCTGTACTATTCATTTTTAATCTCATGATTTGTTTCTCTTTTTTTTGTCTTTGTCTCTTCTTTTTCTCTTTCTCTTTCTTCTTTTCCTTCTTTACTTTCTCCTTCTCCTCCCCAGCAATATTAGTGTATATGTCTGTGTTACATTTGATGCATATCTGTAAGCCACATTAGATCATTTCTGGAAGATGATCAGATTTAAGTAAATGCATGAATAAATAAATGGCCGTATAAGCTATAATTTATATTTGGATCCAGTTCAATTCCTTTTTGTCTATTATAGTAAAATGTTACTTCAAAATTATATCATATTGAAAAAAATATCAAAAAGTAAAAAAAAAAAAAATTAAGAGTAAATATATTTGGAGACCATAAAAAAAATAAATAAAAGGACAAATCTGTTGGTAGTTAAAGCCACCAGCCGACTGAACTGTATATCTAAATGCAAGTAAATAACCACAACATATTTTGATTACTACAGAACGAGAAAACATTCCCATTTAAAGAAGAAGACTATTTGCTTGAACATAAGAATGGTATGCATACTCCCCATACTTCTGTTTTAGGCTGAAATATTCTATTGTTGTTTGCCTCTTGAGGATACACTTAAATTTTAATGAACATATCTGAAAGAAGGATTGAGTACAGTTCTATTTAGTAGGAAAAAATTATCCCCCTATGTGTATAATACTGAAACCAAGAATTGACACATAACCTGCTGCTTGGTAATAGAACCATCATTCTGGGGCAAGAGCTCTAAAGTTATCATATAAACTTTCATTCTGTACTGAATACCTCAGAGAGCTGAGCGGAGACAACCATAAAACCAAAGATAAACCATTTTATTCAAAGATCTGCAAACCTGAATTCTGAATTAGATATGTAAGAAAAAAAAAACATCTAGCACTAGAAAGGCATCCATCAGAATAAGCTACATTATTAGTTCATGTTTTTAAGAATTAATATCATAAAATAATTTAAAATACTCTAAGTGGGATTTTTTGAAGTATTCTCAAAAGAAAATGATGAGGTGATATCCATAATTAACAAGAACTAAAAGGCAAAATCATACAGAAATGAAAGAAAACTGAAAGAAAATTAGAAATCTTAGGAAGAGCATAGTCATTAAATTGATAATATAGTTAAACAAAGATGCAAACCATTAGATTAATCTTTTTTTTAATATTTTATTTATTTATTTGACAGAGAGAGAAAGAAAGAGAGAACAAGCAGGGGGAAGAGCAGAGGAAGAGGGAGAAGCTGACTCCCCACTGAGCAGGGAGCCTGATGCAGGGCTGGGTCTTAGGGTCCTGGGATCATGACCTGAGCTGAAGGCAGATGCTTAACTGATTGAGCCACCCGGGTGCCCCTAGATCAATCTTTATTAAAAACAATTCTGATCTATATAAGAAATAACCAATCTGAAAATTAAATAAAAAGCAAAAATTCTATTATCCATAATGACAGAAGTCATAAACTACATGGAAATAAATTATACAAATATTGTGCAAACTTTTTAGGAATAAAATGATAAAAAATAATATTAAAATAGATAAAAGGCATTAATAAATGGAGACATAAAATCACAGTGAAATGGCAAACTCAGCTTTATAAAGATGTTAATTCTCAATGAATTAATTGGCAAATTCAATGAAACTCCAGTCAAAAATCAAATAATTTGGTTGGTTGCTTCGTTAGTTATAGTTGTCCAGGTGATACTAAAATCCATAATAAAAATTATAAGGGGCTTCTGTTGCCATCCAAGACGGACCAACAGGGACTTAATTTATCTTTCTGTTTGAAACAAAGACAAAATAGCCAAAATATTTTAAATAACATATTTAAAGACACCAGACAGCCAACAAGGGGCAGTGACTGTGAGAGGTAAGAAGCAAACAAGATTACCCCTATCATTGCCTACCCTTAATTTCTTGATAGTGTTTCCAGGCCATGGTACAAGGGAAAAAAGGCAGATGACCCCAACAGACTTTTTGATTTGAGGAGAGTGAGCTGGAGGTTAATAAAGGCAGAGGTGACAATGGTGGTTCATAGATCAGAGTAACTAAGTGGAGGTAGACATCTAGAACACCTCACAGGGTACCTCCCAAATATTCAGCTAAATATTGATAAGCACACATGTGTGAGAATAAGGCCAGGAAAAGATCTAAAGAATGAGTGGTGACAATGCCAGTGTCCTGGACTCAGGGCCTCCTCCTATCATCCATTGTGGAAAACCTCATGATTCAAGGTGCTAGGGTGAGCACACAGAGCGCATTGTGTGAGTAGTGAGAAGTAATGATCCCTAGTGGAGCACTGCTCTGCTTTTACCTAACAAATTTGGTAAACATTAGGTCAATTATCCTTCTAGGAAGCTTCCTCAAAAAACGAAGTGTACTTCATTTTGGAGACATATTTATTGCTGAGGGTGGTTTATTGAGTGGTTTCTCAAGATTCAAGATCTCTTACAAATGAGGGTGCATGTGTTCATGTTTTTAGGAGGTAGGTGTTTTAATTACTGACTTCAACACAATAAATAAAAATTAATGAGCTAAGTATCCCAGAAAGAAATTTTTTTTTTAGATTGTTGAGACCACCCCGCTTCGAACCAACCAACATACACATACGGGATATACATCAATTACTGGGTACAGGTAATAGTACATCCAACATCCAAAGGGATTTGCCAGCCAAAGAGTAGGTCGTAAGTTTCACAGTTGAGTTTCAATAATTAAGTTGAATTTTTGTTTTTCAAGGACTTCTAAGGGCCATTGGACCAATCTGTCCTAATATCCAGACCATCAGTCAGGTGACACTCATCCATTCCATGGCATAACAAAGTGATAGTTTTAGGAAAGACGGTGGAGAAGAGATCTAGAGTAATTGTAGGTGTTTTGTGTGGGAGGTACAGGAGTTGAGAACATTTGTTGTTTGCTAATACGTCAGAACAACTCAACAGGAAATGTCAGACCTAAGAGTGAGTTAAATTTAAGGTCCTTGCAGTGGTTTTTAAGATTTGTACCGTGGTGTTTTCCTTCATGAGGAAGGATTCAGAAATGGTTCTAAGAGACAGAGATGACATTAATGTCCCTCTATCCTACTTGTCCTATATTCTAAGGTCGCCCCTCTCTAGGAGTCAAGTTGTTGTCTTCCTTCCACCATTACAAAATCAGTGTGTACCATTCCAGTAAGTGTAAATTTACCTTTTGCTCAATTATCATCTCCCTTCATGAAGATCTTTTGTCTTGAAGGTTAGATAGAAAAGGAACAAGGTGATTTTCATAATCTTCTTTTTTAGAGATTTTATATATTTATTCATGAGAGACACACAGAGAGAGGCAGAGACACAGGCAGAGGGAAAAGCAGGCTCTCTGAAGGGAGCCCAATGTGGGACTCCATCCTGGAACTCAGACCCTCAACCACTGAGCCAGCCACCCAGGCATCCCTATAATCTTATAGATATCCACTGTCTTCCGCTTTGACCTACTGGTAGAAAGGGAACTCAGCAAGGAGTATACTCAACAAATGCTAATTATCTTTATTGTATAAGACTGTTTCAATCCTAAATGAAAAATGTAGGTGTCTGGAACAAAATGACTATTGAATCCCTGAGGCCTTCTTTTGACTTGCTGATACCTGGAAATTCCGTCAACCAGATCAGCCTGGATTGCCACAGGGGAAGAATAAAGCATAGTACCCAGGAAAAGTCAGGATGGAATTACAAATTTTTGAAAAATGGCTATATATCCCCTGTACTTTTTGTCTTCATCATTATCTAGACTGAGAGGAAATGATCCCTTTCTAGAAATAGCACATTCAGGGACAGAACTGCCTTATTAAGGTCAAAGAAGTGAGGAAGATAGAGTCAGAAATCTTTGAGTGGATTTTTCGAGGAGTCTATTCTACTGCTCAGCAATACCAGATATCAGTGGATAGTGGGGAATGTGGAGCATCCATTAAATAACTTGACATGAGTCCAGTATTCAGAGGCTTCTGGGATAATGGCTGCACCATTGTTGGATGGGAAATAATCTGAAAAATGGAAAAGATGGCAAATAATAGTTTCGGGGCCAATGTGATGTAGCCAAGTCAGATGATTGACTGAAACGGCGTCATCATAACCTGAAAACATATCATCAACTATACAGCACCACTGACAGCCCCTGAGAGGGGGCTCAAAATCAAATGTAGTCAACATGCCAAAAGCAGGTGGAGACAACACTTCTGTCAACCTGAGACAACTGGGTCAGCTTTGACAATCTGGCAAGCAGTTGTATCCTCTGCATTAGAAACAGAATTGTTTGCTTAGAGCCTGGTTTGTGTTGGTGATGGATTTCCATGCCTGGTGTGATGATGAATTCAGGCAGAAATGGTAGGAATCTGAGTGTTGCTTGATTAGTAGATCGACTTCAGTCTGTCTCATCAGAGATTGTTTTCTTACAATGGTCATCTACATGCATAACTCAGCTTATCCGGTGGCTGAAATCAGTTTCAGTTTTAAATCTATCAGTCAATAGTTTTCCAAATGTCAGACAAATAGGCAGTCTATTAGCAATGGCCCAAGAGTTGGTAAAAATATAAGAAATTTCATTTGATAAAGTCTTGGGCAGAGCTATGAAAATGCCCTTGATATCTGTTCAATGAGGGAAGAAACAATATTCATGTTTGGTCCTGCTTAGCTGGTGCTGAGGTTCAACAGTGTTAGCAGCCTACTGTACACTATCAGGTTTTGACTTATCTAAATCATCATTGAAACAGGCCTGGAATTTAGGGCAAGATCTGTGAATTCAGAGTATAGGTAATTCAATAGCTTTGCTTCAAGTAGCATAGTTAGGGCTAAATTTTCCCTAAAGTGATAGCTGCCAATTTTTCAGGTAAATATGAAATAATGCTGGGACCCGATTATCTGCATTCTTTAATATTGCATATCGATTTCCCAGGTAAGCCTCATTGGGTCCTTTTTAACTTGCTGACCATTAGATTTGTGTTGACTTACTCTTAAATGGCAATATGATGAATGACAAGGTCTCATGAGTCAGGAGTTAGGTTTCAATCGGAGTAAAGTAGCAAGCTAATAACTTCTTTATAAAAATTGGAATAATTATTAACCATATCTGGAAAGTGAGTCCACAACTCAAAAGACGCATCCAAGTAGAGGCTGTTTCTCTTTGCTAGAAGCTCTAATCAGCAGAATCATCATTTACCAAGACATGTGGCTTTAAGAGATTACTAGGCTTGCAGTGCCCTAAATATAGAACATGTTCAGTTTACTGGATGGATTCTAAAGAGTTAGATCTGTTTGGTTTGGGTAACACTCAAAAAAGTGTGATGTGGGATGCCTGGGTGGCTCAGCAGTTGAGCGCCTGCCTTTTGCTCGGGTCATGACCCCGGATTCCTGGGTTCGACTCCCACATCAGGTTCCCTGCATGGAGCCTGCTTCTCCCTCTGCCTGGATCTCTGCCTCTCTCTCTCTCTCTCTCCCCCCCCCCCTCCATGTCTCTCATGAATAAATAAATAAATAAAAATCTTTTTAAAAAGTCTGATGTGTGGTGGCCTATATATATAAAACCTCAGTTTAAGGTAGAAGGGAGCCAAGGAGAGACTTCGTTCCTCAACTGTCAAATAATCCTTATGAATCTACTCACATAGTTCTGAGAAACATTACTTACCAATAAGGCCCCTAATTTTCATCAGAATTCATCATTGACACCTTCTGGAGGAAGGTCCATGGACTAAGTCATGGTCATTGGATCCTAGTCTTCTGATTAGTCATACAACAGTATATCATCTACATAGTAAAGCTTTGGGCATTAGAAATTAGAACCATTCATGCTAAACCCTCATCCACCCCAAACTGGCAAATGACAAGGTAGTTTAGATGCTCCTGGGGGAGTATTATGAACACATATTGGATACTTTATGTTATACCATGAACTTTTCTTGAACCTGGTATGTCCAAGACTGCTTACCAAGTACTATCATTTTGTGTAATGGATTTGGATATAGTTGCAAAGTCTGTAGCAGCCAGGGCTATAGAGGCAACAAATGAGTTCACTTAAGCAAAGATCCATTCTAAGCTCCCTTTACCACTGAACATACAGGGCTAATGTATTGAGATACTGCATCTCACACTCCTGCTGCCTTTAAGTCTTTGATCAAAGTCATGATTTTTAGTTTCTCCTCTTGTATTCTATACTGAATGCTGGACCACCCAGGAAGTTGTAGAGAGGCAAGTTGGCATTTCTAGAGAGGTGGTTGTTCCTGATGAGAAGAACATCTTTTGGCACTCTAAAACAGGAGGCACGTGCGTACAGCACATTAATTCCTGCTAAGCGTTATAGGTAGGAGCATCAATAATACAACTAACTGACTCAAAGGACCCTGTCAACAGAGTCATGTTAGCTCTCCTTTTCAACTGTGAACTCTGCCCAAGCAGAATAAGTGGAATAAGGGCCCCTTTTCCTTCCACAGTTGTGGGTAAAATAACAGCTTTAGTTTCTATATTCAACAGAGCTGTAATTGAGTCCCTTGCTTCAGAATTCCCCAGCATACTCAGACAGGTACATGTGGACATTGATTTTCTTTGATGACAAGGTGTCCTTAGCCCCACCTTATTTATCTTTTACTATAAAGTCTCTGACTTGTGAATAGAGGGGGAGAGATTGAAGGAATAAAGAGGGAAAGGGGTGTTCCATGCCATTAAACAAGGCTTGGCATTTACTTTTCGTTTGAACTTTATGGCGACAGGTGTGATTCAACCAAATAAACTGTCCTGTGTTTTGGTCTGATGTTGTATATTAGGTAGCATGGATCTCATTGCTACCATCATCTATTACAACCTTGGGAATCCCTGATTCAACCCCAGAAGGTATACAAGCTGTATTTCTCAGACTTCTCATTTTACAAACATCCTTGAAAAGATAGTCTGGTACAAAGACAGACTGTAAGACTTGTAGTGATGCAGGGGACCCACAGTGGGTTATCTCCTGACAATTGTAATTGACGTGAGTTTGTTGATGCTGTTTTTCTTGTGGTTTTCAGAAATGAATAGAGAACTTAACCCACCATATTTTACTCTTTCTTATATTAAGCAATTCGGAGACAAACGTACATGCTTATCCATCGGAATGAATTTTTGAGAAAGATTACTTACCTGTGTTTGCACTAAACAATACTAGGGTTAGGCAAAACTTATCTCTTTGTTCTGGAGAATGCCTATTTCTGAAAGATAAGAATGAACCAACTAAAATAACTTACTTATCAAGATTCCCAGTTCAATTATCAAATATACACATCAGTACACTTGCCTTCCTTTGCCCACCAATCAAAGCTCTACATTATAAACTAATGCCAACTGAACTATATCTCCACCTTGCAATACCATCCTTAAAAGTACACAGACCAGACTCTAATGCTCAATGCTCTCCACTGCATAGGTGATTATAATGCAATCTGTTACTAGGGCCCTGGCACTTTTTACCTGGCATATCTGACAACAGTTTCTTTGCTATCCAGCTTTTTCCATTGCTTATTTTTACAAATGACATATTCTATTTTAGGAGAACTCCAAAATGACAATACTTAAAACTGTGTCATTTTTAAACAAATGTCTTTAAAAATGTATATTGTGTATAGTTTTATTCACAGTAGGTAAAAAATTTATTTATACTTTGTATTTATATTATCACAAAGATAAATGATTTTCTTAGACCAATTTAAAAACATTTATAGCTTTTCATATACTATTCCACTGAAATAACAAATATTTAAACTTATAGTTCACTTTTTTATTCTTCAAAATTCTGCCACCAAATCAAATAATGTGCAATCAAAAGATTATATATTTTTATGCTGTTGGATTAAATTGGCAGTATTGAGGAATAAAATGAAAATAAATTGCAATAGTAAAAAAAAAACCTCTTTGAGGAATAAAATATGGGTAACATAAAACAAGAAAAATAAGCATAACCAAAGCAATCTATGCATTAAATTATCTCATTTCTTGATTTCTGAAATGTAATATTTTCAGTGGCTCTTAGATTTAGCCTGGGGATTCTGAGATGCACTTTTTATGGGATATATTTCAGCTGCTTAATTGGTACTAATATTATCCCAGTATTGTTTTTATTTTGTCTTCAAGTGATCACTTCAGAGAGAAAGTAAAAATTTCACCACGTGGTGGTGCTGGTGGATAATACAAAAAGCGAATTATTCCCGGAGCACATCTTGAGAATGCTGGTTATGGTGAGTTAAATAAAATTAAGGGAAGGACAGCTTCATTCACCTCTGTCATCCCCTATTTTTCATTTCTCCTTTTGACACAAAGAGTGTAAATTAGGCAGAATGGTTACTACTGGTGGCTTGGGTCCTTGCTAACTAGCAAGAGGAACAGAGATCTTTAACACAAATTTCATGGCTTTGGAGATTGACGATTAATGAGGCTATTATTTTCATTTTTAAATTGTCCCTGCTGCAGTATGAAAGATTGCTTCAATTACATACACTATTTTCATCCTTCCAAAAGGACAAATTTTTGTGTGACTGCCCATGTTTTCACCTAACATGATGACCACTGGATTCTATTATCCTGTTCTGGATACAAATGCAAGTATTTTAACATGCCATCGAATGTTTTTATACCAAAATGAATAGTAAATACATGTACAAACTTGAGTAACTGCTCAATTATAGTTGATGTCAGGATATTTTCAGATGGGGAGTGGGTAAGCAAATGGCTCAATGTCATTTACTATTTATAATAATTGTTAGCGCTTGCCTCCAGAAATAAATTGCTTTATCAAAAGCAAGCTCTCTTAAAATGGTAACAGTTTTTCATATTTATTTGGCACTGTTTTTTACTAAGCTCAGCTTTGGTTTTCACATTTTAAAAAATGCATATATTATACAATTTTTATGAAGTGTTCAACCATGTATTACTTCAAACACTTAAACACAAGAGAAGTATGTCTCATATATATATATATGAGTATATATGTATATGTGTATATTTTATTATCTATTAACCAGGGGCAAGCTCATGAATTTCTTATGCCCAAAGTTAACCTAGACTGCAGTCTCTGCAGGGGGTGTGAGATGGAAGACTTATATGGAAAGGATTTTCAAATGACAAAGTAGTTTTCAGTTTTCACCTCACTTCAAAGAAAAGAACCCAGCAGACACATATTCTTTGTCACATTGGTAGGCAGATACATTATTAACATCTTTGGCATGGAAGAAAAGGCAGCCTGAAGGCCTTAAATTCTCATTCTATATAGATAAAAGAATAAGCAGTCAACTCTGCTACTGAACAACAACTGTTTTAAATATAAGGCAAAGAATGAACCCAAAGCTTATTTGTAACTCTGCGTGCCCATTTAACCTCTGGGTCAGATACTACTTGATTTGAGTTTCTATTACTGCTTTTGATTCTTTCAAATGCAGTTGGTAACAATAAGGGTGGTTAGTGGAAAAGTTACCCCCTACAAAACGCTTGCAAAGGTTAATAATATAACAGTCCATAATTCTAAAAAATCTACTGATACAGATAGAATCAATCATTCACCTTCCCTAATACACACACATAATGAAAGTGCAGTGTATGTTCATTAGCAAGATTTACTCAGAATTGATTAAAGGAAATGCTAGACCGCCTACTAGAGAAATCTGAACTTTAAAAAAAAAAACTAATTCCAGTATAGTTAACATACAGTATTATATTAGTTTCAGGCATACAAAAGGGAGAATCTAAACTTTTGTCATAATCTTGTTAATACTATGACATTTTTTAGCCATACCAGAGAGTAGCTTTGTTCTCCCAATAATAATCTCTTATATTATTATTCTGTTATTCTTTGTAAAAAACAGCAAAAATAATTCTCTTTATTTGATCAAGCAAGTACTTTTAACTTGCTTTCACATCACACTTTCTTTTCCGGTGCATATTTTGCCTCCCTTCTTTCTTCCTCTTGATTACTGAAAACATGATAAACAAGTAAAACAAGCAAAAAATATAACAGATAAAACCCAGCAAATTAAAATTACTTAGAAAAATATGGACAAATTTTTACTCCGATCACACTGTACTGTATCATTTTGTGTGTTAGAATAGAAAAACAGAATTGATTTTAAGTCAAATGAAATCTAATGCAGTCATAGTTCTAACATTGCAAGTTGATAAATTGTTGATCTTTCACTTCAACTCTGGCATGCAATTTTCTCATTTATAGAACGGTAAGATATGGCTATTGAGAAATTGAAATGTGGCTACTCTGAACAGAGATGTATGTTTTTGAAATTTATTTTATTATTTTTGTTTTTGTTTTTGAAATTTAAAACTGACTTCAAAGGCAGCATAAAAACAAGAGTGTAAAATACTTTGTTAACAATTATGGATTGGGTTCACGTTAAAATGATGATAATTTAGACATGGAGTTAGATAAGACATTATCAAAATCATTTTAATTTGTTTCCTTTTGATATTTTGTCTATAAGAAATTTAAAATTACATGCTCAGCTCACAATTTTGGCGTGCCTTACCATTCTATAGGACAGTGCTGTGATAAGAACCAAAGATTTTTCTTTTTTTAAGATTTTATTTATTTATTCATGGCAGACACAGAGAGAGGCAGAGACACAGGCAGAGGGAGAAGCAGGCTTCATGCAGGGAGCCCGACATGGGACTCGATCCCGGGTCTCCAGGATCACGCCCTGGGCTGAAGGCAGGCGCTAAATCCCTGAGCCACCTGGGCTGCCCCAAGAACCAGTCTTAAAAATATTTTTGCTCATGACAGAAAACTTGTCAGATCTCAGTGAATCTTCATCAGTTACTTTGAACAAGATATATTTGCTATTTCGAAATATTCCTTCCATATGTAACTTGTCATTTGAGTGGTTGTTATTTCTAACTAAGTGTTTCTTTCAAATAGATTTCAAACTTATATTGCTATTTATGTACTCTAAGAATCCAACCGCTGGTACTTTGTTAGTAAAACTGTTTTTACCTGTAAAGTTGATTCTCTTATGCTAAGGACACATTTGAAGAGAAATACTGGTAACTGGGAGAAAGGAAGGGAACCTACTTAAAGCAGCCATCTCAGTTGCGCTGTAGGTGTTCCTCAGATAAATGCCTCCTATCAGTTGTGACTACTAGATTTGGATGCTAATAGAATTCCCAATGTTAAAAAAATAGCATGCAAAATATTACAGCATATTTTCTGGATTAGGTTGATAAGTTTCTATTAGTCTTTCATTAAGAATTCATGATAATGTGAGTTAACCCATCTGTCCTTTATCAAGAACATATAAAAGAGATGTGTTGCAGTTATTTATGGATTGCTGCTTTATTAAAGCAAGTGATTACTTTAAAGGGATCCCTAACTCATGTCAGAAGAAAAGTCCTATTGTCACTATTCTTTAGCTAGAAATGTCTAGCTGCGTGTTTGTAAAACATATCTCCGTTTTAAGCTTTAGATTAAAGTAAGATCCTTTTAGAGCTAATTATATATATTTCACAGGTAAAAAATCATTTTATTCTCAAAGAAACACTTTCTTTGTTAGGTTGTGTCATGTTCAAAATCTTCATTGTTCAAAGCACAGCCAAAGTTATTTTCTCTCTTACAAAAGTATAGCTTCATTGTTAACATATGCATTCATTCAGAAAATGCTGTCTACTTCCTACTGACTGCAAGGCATTGGGTTATTTATAGCACCAGAAAATAAGATAAAACCCATAAGATTGGAAACTATTTTCTTAATGGTAATTCTTTCAGATGATGAGTTTGAGTGCAATAGACTCCAATTACACTTCTAGTTTTGTTGAATAAATGAAAACTACTGAAGTCATTAAGAAATTTTGTAGTTTTCAAATTGAACTCTACTGTTGAGACATACTTGTTTATTTGTATATTTGATGGTAACAATGGAGGATGACAACCAGAACAAATTGAATTATTTTATCATGATACACGATTGAAAATGCCAGGATATTGTAAATAGACTTCTATCATGCTTTTCAAAAATATAAGTGAAAAGTAATAAATAATAAATATTTCATAAAGCAGTGCTAAAGCATTCCAGGCAATCTTAATTTCTAACAATGATTACTGGAAGTAGGTTTTTTCCCTATTTAGGTTTGTTATATATATGTCTGTGTGTGTGTGTGTGTGTGTGTGTGTGTGAGAAAATAAGAGTCAGATGCTTAACTGATTGAGCCACACAGGGGCCCCCCACGTTTAAAATATGAATGGCAGAGTCCAGATAGAATATTTCCTAATAATATTGAATAATTATTATAAAATTTAGACTCAATTTTTCTCCTTTCCTGCAATTTTTCAATGCAATATAATTGTTTACAGAGTAAACTGGAATACTGATATTTCCATTTAAATATTGCAATTTTAGAGAAAATAAATATGTAATGTGTTTGTTATGAGAAGGTCTCAATGACATCTTTAACATTATCTCATTAAGACCATTTTATTATTAATGATATAACTATGTAGGTAGTAGTTTTTCATATTTTCTTTTGTTAGTATAAAACTGGAGCAGAGAAGATAAATCACTTTCCTATAGGAATAATGCTTTTAATTGGTGGTTTGAACATTCAATTTACGGAAAGCTAATCCATAATTGAACTGTTATATTAGAGTATTCCTTTATATGTTTTATCTTTTTAGTAAATCTCTTTAAGACTTTACCTTAGATAGAGAGACAGAGAGAGCGGAGAGAGATAAAGAGAGAGAGAGAGAGAGAGGAAGGGAGCATGAGTGAGGGGGAGGGGCAGAGGGAGAAGCAGACTGTCTACTCAGCAGGGAGCCAGATGCTGGGATCAGTCCCAGAACCCCCGGATCATGACCAGAGCCGAAAGCACATGCTTAACCAGCTGAGCCACCCAGACACCCTTCTTTTTAAATCACTTAACTAATAAAACCTTACTTTGTTTATGTGAAATATTCTGATAGTGATGATTTTTATCTTGTTGTGAAGCAGTAAATGAAGATAGTCATTTACGACCAGCACTACTTTCACAGACATAATTTGCTTTTGTTTCTCAACTTCAAATTTTAAGCAATAAAAATATAAAATAAAAACTATTTTCAAAAATTGGACTAGTTTTCTTTCATTGCTTAAAAGAAAATATAATAGAAATCAATGGATGGCAGTGAACTTAAAATGACAAATCACATTACTTGAAAAATATTTTTTCCACATATAAAAATTCCCTACATTTGAATTATCCTAAAACAACTGAATACTTTGGAGCTAGGATGAAATTGGATCTGCAACCGGTGCAGTCACTTATAATATATTGGACCTTGAAAAATTCCCTTTATTTTTAATGTTTGGTAGGCTTTCTAAAGCAATCAAATAATATAATTTGTTGCTTTTATTTTTGCTTAAAAAAGAAGAATATTGTGGACTTGGAGCAAAATGAATCTATACATATTCATATTGCTGCTTAGCTGCTATTGATATTATATAGGAATATCCAGTATAAAGGTACACAACTAACAATCCTCTGGAAAATAGAAAAGTAGCAAATGTTGGTCAAAATGATCTAAAAGTATTATATGATGGAAGCATGAGGGGTTTAAGAATTTGCACAGACCAAGATTCTGTGGCAACATTACTGCTATGGAGAAGGACGAAATGACATAGGAACAAAGATCTTTCCAATATTGCAGCATATGAGCCAATACAAACAGGTTAATGTTAAAGATGACACTACCAGTAAATGCTATAAAAAACAGAGTTCCTATAGATCAAATAGTACTTTCACTTCGCACTTGCAAAGTATTCTTTTTAGTTGGACTGCAGTATTGTTTTCCATCATTATGACCTTAATGGAAATGTTCTGATAAATTCTTTTAGTTTTAAATCAAATCCTAATGTGCCCTCAAATGATCTGACCCCTAACTGTCTTTCCAACATTTCCAACTATATTCTTTTTCTCAGTTCCTCAAAAAAGCCAGATACCGTTTTGCTTCAGGGTATTTATAGATGTTATGTAAGTAGAGAATGAATGTCCATCCCCAAATAAACACAATTTTGTCTCTTTATTCACCTTCTGTTCAAACTTTAACAAAACCCAAAGACCTTTTCTCATTATATTATCTATAATAGCCCTTTCTCCATATATCTTATTATGTTGATGCTTTTACACAGTATATATGACTACTTGCCAATAAGTTCGTACATTTGCATTAGTGAGTGTAATTAACTCTATAGCCTCTATAACAAACGATCAACAAAAACATAGTAGTTTAGTTCAGTACAATGAGAATGAGAAATTGATTTCTCATTCACATTACACTTTGGGCCCTTGTCAATGAGATTCTGCTCCGAGCTTGGACACTTTGGGTCATGATTTTTTCCTTCATGAGCCTCTGCCATTTTCTAAGATCATCAGCATTATGTCAGTGAATTAATGGCAAGAGAGTGAAGAAAAAATACAGGGCTTGTCATGGGTAGGTTTAAGAGTGGCATACACAATGCTTCCCATTAGCCAGCACCCAGTAATATGTCCCCATTATCACTGAAAGGGAAGTTGGAAAAAAAAATCACTGCATGCCGTGTGCGCAGGATAAGGAGATGGGGTTGGGAATCTTTAAGGAAGAGTCTATCATGATATTTATTTGTCCATATGTTTCTATTCTGTCTCCAGAGCTACATCTTATGCCCCTAGAAGGCAGCCTCATTATTTGATTTGGTTCCTGTTCTATCCTCATTGCCTAGAACAGAGCTTGGCATGTGGTAGCTGCTCAGTAAATATTTTTAAAATGAAAAAAATAAATGCAATATTTTATCTTTTGCTTCACATTGGCCTAAAATCTGATAACATACATTAGAGGCAAGATAATCTCCTAGGACTAATATTCCTGAGCTAACTGGCACTGATCAGAAATGTAGTCGAGCTAGTAGCTCTGACTTACTCTTAAGGTGGGCAGTTCAGGTTTTTTGGTTCATTTTGGTCATACACTGGCATCATTGCATGCATAGACTAAGTTCCTCTAACTATTAAACAGAATTTGGAAATACATAATTTTGTTAGGAAATTTTATTACAAAGTTTTATTACAATTAAAAATTTGATTAGAATTTTGATTTGTTTACGTTCTTATTTTTGTAACGGGAAAGTGTTGGGACTGAATATTATATTTAATTCATCAGGGCACTTCTTTGTTTTTGTAACATTTGCATGGAACTTAACAAAACATTTGAAACTTTATCAGTCTCTGCCACAATATAAGAAGGCTGTTGTTCTAAATGCTTCTGTTTTACAGAAAAGCACATGTGTCTCAGAATCTGTCACTTTCACAATACACCAACTCATGAGCAGCTAGGTTTTAATCTGATGCTCATTCCACTGCATTTATGAACAAAGCTCTCATAACCTCCAAAGCAATTTGCTTAGGAAGATAATCATAATCATTAATTTTCAAATGCATTTTTTGATCTATTGACCTAATTTAGTGGTTCCAAGAAAGTATGACTTCAAAGCTCACATGGACCTTTTTTGTCAAACAGTGCTGAAACCTTCATCATGAGTTTTCTAATAGAGGAAAATGCCAGAATGGGGGGAGGAAGGAGATATTGTACTTTACAGAGGAAGGTCTAGCTCCGAAATGTGGTTACCAAAAGTTGGACCAGCTTACCAAAATAGTTCTGGGACCACTCACAGTATAAGAGCAGTAGTCTCAGCACTTTTTTACACCATACACAAAAATAAACTCAAAATGGGTTAAAGACTTCATGTGACACCTGAAACCGTAAAACTCCTAAAATAAAACATAATGATCTCTTGGACATTGGCTTGAGGAACACTTATCTAGATATATTTCCATAATATATTCCCATATATATTCATATATATATATTATATATATATATATATTCCCATAAGCAAGGGAAACAAAAGCAAAAATAAACTATTGGGATTACATCAAAATAAAAATTTCTGCACAGCAAAGGAAACCACCAATGAAGCGAAAGACAACTTAGTGCGAGAAGATATTAACACATGGTATGTCCAATAAATAAGGGGCTAATATTCAAAATATAAAAGGAATTTCTACAGCTCAACACCAAAATCCCCAATCTCATTAAATAATGGGCAGAGAGCCTGAATAGACATTTTTTTAAATAATACATACAGATGGGGATCCCTGGGTGGCGCAGCGGTTTGGCGCCTGCTTTTGGCCCAGGGCCCCATCCTGGAGGCCCGGGATTGAATCCCACGTCGGGCTCCCGGTGCATGGAGCCTGCTTCTCCCTCCGCCTGTGTCTCTGCCTCTCTCTCTCTCTCTCTGTGACTATCATAAATAAATAAAAATTAAAAAAATAATAATAATACATACAGATGGCCAACAGACACATGAAAATGATGCTCAACATCAGTAATCATCAGGGAAATGAAAATCAAAACCACAGTGAGATATCACTTTCTATCTTTCAAAAGGGATAAAATAAAAAAGACAAGAAACAAGTGTTGGTGAGGATATGGAGAAAAAGGATCTTCATGCACTATTGCTGGGAATGTAATCATTGCAGCCATTATGAAAACAGTGTAGAAGTTCCTCAAACAAATGAAATCACATATGATCTAGAAATTCCACTTCTGAGTATTTATGGAAATAAAATGAAAACAATTCAAAAAGATGTAGGCTATCTGCAAAAAACTCTATGGTTTTTGCAGCATTATCTACAATAGTCAAGATATGGAAGCAACTCACATGTCCATCAATGGATGAATGAATAAGGAGGATGATATATATGCTATATATATATATATATATATATATATATTGCTCCATATCATGGGTATTGTAAATAATGTTGCAATAAGCACCCATTATTATCATGGATATATATTCCAATTAATTATCCAATATTATCCATTATAATATATATCCATTGAATATAATGAGTATATATATGTATATACATATATATTCTACTACATATATATGTGTGTATATGTGTATATATATGTGTGTATGTATGTGTGTGTATGTATATATAATGGGATATATGTAATGGGATACTACTCATCCATAAAAAAAGAATGAGATCTTGCCATTTGCAACAACATGGATAGGCCTAGGGGGCATCATGCAAAGTGAAATAAATCAGAGAATGCCACATGATTTCAATTTGTTGTGGGATCTTAAAAAAAAATAAAGGTAAATAAGCAAAAAGCAGAAACAGACCCATAAATACAGAGAACTAGTAGTTGCCAGAGAGGAGGGAGTTGGGAAGTTGGTCAAAATGACTGAAGGGTAGAGGGAGATGCAGGCTTCCAGTTTTGGAATGAGTAAGTCACGAGGATAAAAAGTACACCATAGGGAATAGAGTCAGTGGTACTATAATAGTGTTGTGTGGTGACAGATGGTAGTTACTCTTGTGAGCATGGCACAAAGTATAGATTTGTTTAATCTCTATATTATATGTTGGAAACTAATGTAATACGGGGTGTCAACCATACATCATTAAAAAAATTAAATTAAAAAAAATTAAAAACACACCAGAATAGTAATCTCAGAAAGCATATTTTTCAAACAGTGGTTGTAGGAATGCTGACAATACGGACTTCATCTTTGGCCCTTTATCTTATTCTCCCCTCTGGCACACAGATAGCACCACTTTAGATAACTAGTAGAGATGACTGGTGCACAGAAGTCTCCACTTTAGATAAATGCCCTGTGACCTCACCACCATGCCCTCACTCTAAAAGCTCAAGGTTGCAGTTTGGGCTTGGTAGAGAATAGCTGCGTGGTGATCTGAGTCCTCCGTCCTCCCATCCCCGTCAGTAGGTTACCCTGACTATAAAACTCTGTAAGTGATAGGGAGTGGCTTGCTGTGTAGTTTGGTATTAAAATGCCCTCTAGGGGTGGAGGATACTTTATTGATCCTCCTTCGCCTTCTATCCGTGGTTTTGCGAGAATTTAAGTGAGGTTAAATCAGAGCTCATGTTAGAGGGAGGCATTTGAGTACAAAGTTCTCTTTCCATGATAGTTGTAGAAAATCACAAAGTGAACTGTGACTCACAGTGGGTTGTGACAACAATGGGAAATTAGGTTTATATGCCAGCAGTAGTCTAATGAGGTAGGGAACAAAAGAAGGAACTTAGGATACTAAGCATATTGTAAGATGGGACGTTCTCAATTCAGTGCTAACACCCCAGATTGCAGGTTAGGGGCTGCAGAATATTGTCAAGCCTCACCATTAAAGAGACAAATATGTAGAATTGCTTCGTGCTCTTGGCCCTGAAAACCTGGACAAAATTGAGCCCAGAAGCTAACGGTTTTCAGACAGCTGTTTCAGGGCAGGTCAGGATGAGGCAGGCAGATCTGGGGCATCAGCAATGGCAATGTAAACGTTCTAGGGGGTGGTGCATGTGGAACACAGGATGACGTTGAGAATTCTATAGCATCTTCTTTTAGAGTTTGCATGCACTGTGTTTTTAACTCCTCCATCTGTTCAGGAGAGAGAGAAGTAGCAACATGATCTATAGGAAACCAAGTTGTATAAATCCATCATGGTTTTCTTGTGGAGAGTATGTTTGTGTAACAGGTATAAAGTATTAACCAACAAGTCTTTTAATTAAGAACTTTTAATTTCTGTTTTATAAACTTAGAATTTAATTAGTAAAATACTGCTCTTTAAATTTCACAGTGTGTTGCCTTTATTTGGTAATAACGAAAAGTTGTTTTGTTTGCTTCTCTTTACAATAGTTAACATACCGTGTACTATTAGTTTCAGGTGTACAGTACATTGAATCAGCATTTTTATACAACACCTGGTGCACATCACAAGTGCGACCTCATCACCCATTTCAGCCATCTCCCACCCCACCCCCCTCCTCTCTGGTAACCATCAGTTTGTTCTCTAGAGTTAAGAGTATATCGCTTGGTTTGCCTCTCTTTGTTTCCTTTGCTCATTTGTTTTATTTCTTTAATTCCACATAGGAGTGAAATCCTAAGATATTTGTCTTTCTCTGACTTATTTCACTTAGCGTTATACTCTGTAGCTCCTTCCATGTCATTGCAAATGGCAAGATTTCAGTCTTTTTTTATGGCTGAGTAACATTTCATTGTGTGTGTGTACACCACATCTTTATTCAACAGTAGATGGACACTTGGGCAAAAGTTCTGATACAAAGTATAGTCAAAGGTATTTATGTCAATAAATGGCCATCTTACAATGTCATTAGAGACAGAACAAAATTTAGGTCCATGCTTATTTCCTTTTACTAATGCAAGTATAGCTTTTAACGTTTTGTTTTGTTTTATTTTGTTTAATGATGGAGCAGTCTGATCACTATCTTGACTCTTATTTGGGAAATGCCTGGGTGACATTGGTTATCAACCTGAAAATTTTCTTTTCTTTTTTTTTTTTTTTTTTGAAAATTTTCAAGTATGATTTGACATTCTAACAACACTAATTCAAGCTAATTATTTTTTTCTTATATTGGAAATTTAATGGTTTAAATGAGTTTGATTTGTAAAAGCTCTGGATAGTGATTTCTTTTATGTGTTTTAATATTAAATCTCCTAGTGTATTTTTCTTAAAATCTTATGACCTCGCTAATTGTGTTTTTTAAAGAACATTTTAATTTTAATGTATTCTAATATATTAACCTTACTTCAATGATTTATAATACTACCGCTGCCTTATAACAAGTTTATGTATATGATTGGTCTAACTTTAAAATTTTTTCCTATTGTATTGATGACCCCTATTCTTCACCAATAGTACTCTCTTAATTTTTGTAGATTGATAGAGTATCTCTGCTAGAATAAGTCCTACAACCTCTGTAGATCAATTTAGGGGAGGTTTGAATGTATTGCTTCATTGAGTCTTTTAGTTTATGAACAATAGGCTTTCTGTCTTTATGTTATTTCTGTAACTATTTCCTAAGAAATGTTGTGGGTCTTTTTTTCTAGCTATATTCCTAGCTATGTTTTGATTTTGTAGTCAGTTAAGAATAGGATTTTTGTTTCCAAAGGATGATAATTATTTTTGTATGATAATCTTTAGCTACCCAACTTGCATAATTATCCTATTAATTCAAATGGTTTGTATATATGAGTTTTTGGATTTTCCCTGTAGTCAATTAGTCAATTAAAAGCAAAGAAGTTTTCATTTCTTCTTATGAATCATGACCTATTGTTTCTGATTTTATTGCATTAGCCAGGGCCTCTAATACAAGGCTAAATAGACATGGTGGAAAGGGCTATATTCTCCTTATTTCAATTTGGTATTCCTCAATGACAGGTTCATTGTTTACTTTTAAGTTAGGAACATTTTATTGCTAGTTTCCTACATTTTCTATAGGTAATGAATGAATGTTGACATTTGCTAACTATTTTTAAGCATCTACTTGTGGCGATCATAGCTTTTCAACTTCTAACTTCTCAGTACACCATATTTAATTGGTTTTCAAACTGGAATACACACAATCCTTAAAAATGTTCAAAAACTTCCCAAAGACTACATAGACTTAAATGATTTTAGGAGAATTAGTTTCATTATCCTCAATTCATGTTCTTTCTCAATAGAAACATCTGAAAATGTGCATTTTGCCCTTTTATAGATGCCCTTTGAATGTAATCAAAGTCCTAATTTTAACCCATTTAGGATTTTTTTTTCTTCAAAATTTTATTTATTTATGATAGTCACAGACAGAAAGAGAGAGAGGCAGAGACATAGGCAGAGGGAGAAGCAGGCTCCATGCACCGGGAGCCCGACGTGGGATTCGATCCCGGGTCTCCAGGATCGCGCCCTGGGCCAAAGGCAGGCACCAAACCGCTGCACCACCCAGGGATCCCCATTTAGGATTTCTCTATGATGAATTCCCACTAGTTATAAAGTATGTTAGAACATAACATGGAGGGGAAAATTAAACGTGTTTGTTTCTTCAAAGACTACTTTAGCTAAGGTACAACAAAGCTGAGAAGGGCATTGTGTCATTCTCTGTCCTATGCATGTTTTGCTTAAGAGTGCCTAGTGTGACATAAAGATGGGCTGTTTTGACCTGTACTGAGCTAGTCAGGATTCAGAAATGTTCTAATGAAGGGGCAGTGATGAAGTTTCATCTAATAACTTCACCTCTTCAACTCTACAATTACTGTACAAGAAAGCCTCCCTGCTAAGAAAAATTCAACAAGAAAAATAAAAGCATCCTTAAATAGCAATGAGTGCTATTTATGTGATCTTTATTTCTTTTATGTTAGAAATTCATAGCAACCCTTTCTAGTTTATCTGTCTTCTATAGGTTGGGTTATTGTTTTCCTCCCTCTCTGAAAATTGAGTGCCTTTGTCCTGTGATGTTGCTTTGATTTCCATTAGAGTTAGCTGAGTATTTATCCTGACCCCTTCATGTGGGGTATGGCCTTCTTTGACCAATGGAATATAATATGGAGAAGAGAAATTAGCAGTGTAAGTGTCGCTGGCTAATGCCTTCAGGATCATGGAAAGCTTCCACCAACCTTTTTATATGTTCTCTCTCCACCATGAGGAAAACATATTGCAAGCAGTATTTTCTTCAGCCTGGGTCCCAGAAGGAGAACAGGTGCAGCAGAACTAAATTGCCTCCAAACCTCCCCTACTTTCAAATGACCAGGAAGGCAGACCTGAAAACTCAATTTTGTTTATGTGAAAAGTGTGAGGGCCTGGTTATACCTAAGAAAATATCCCCCCTGCCTCATAAGAAGGGGATATCTCTCAGTAAAACAAAGCACTAAAATAGGTGGTGCATTCACAAGTCTATTCGTGTGATGTTTAGTAATTGTGGAGAACACTCCCTTTTTGATCATTGTGAATAATGAACACTGTTATGGGTAAAACTAGGAATTACTTTTTTGAAGTTGTTCTTCTCTTTGCTCTGTGAATCAAAACAAGGCATACAGCTCTAGATTTTCCCATGAGCACAGATAAGAACACTTGAAAAGAATACAACTGGGACCCAGATGCATGCTTTTTATGTATGTGTTTTGCATTCCACTCTTCTTTAAAGGATAGACTTCTCTTTAGTGTTATTATAAATTGTATCTAAATTTAAAGCACTGCCAAAGGATGAAAAACTAGTGTAGTGTATTCCTAAATGAAGCAGATCTATTCACTGACAAGGCAAACTGTCAAACTGTTAGGAAGAACAAGACTTAAAAAAAAAAAAAGCAGACGTGAAAGCTAATATTTTTCTGCTAAAGGGACTTGGATGAAATGGAACACTGAGGATTGTATTTAGGCACTGGTATTTTTGTACTAAGAGGATGCACAGGAGAAACTTGAAACTATTAGGACTGCTTCCCCACATAAAGTTGCTGTGCCTACAGATGCTGCAGTGGGCAGCTTAGATTTTAAAGGCAAACAGACGTTGTGGATGTCCTTGTGTGCATCACAGGGGAGCCCAGATAACCAAATCCATATCTCCCCCTTTCCTAGATAAGGTCAGTGGAGACTATTTTAGGAAGGCTGATGCATGTGTTGTAAATTCTAGTTCCGGAATTATAAATATCTAAGTTAACAACCTGGATTCATTTGGAGGCCTAAATTTAGGGCATTCTAATGTTGCTGCAAAGTGTTGATTAAAAATGTTATAAAAGGAACTCTAAAAACTATATGAGCAAACACAAAAGTAGTACCATTCTGTATGCATTAAATGTCAGTCAACATAGTTTCAAAAATTACAGTCCAAGTTATGTATTTCTGAGGGTTACAAATATCTATTGAACAGATTCTGTTGTTAGGTGGATTATCATAGTATCAACCTATTCTACAAAGAATGAAAGAAACTGAGTTTGTTAAGGTCCAACAACTGTTAACTCAATTTTGGAACTGAATATTCAGAATCATGCTGGCCATTGCACTGGTTAAAAATAAAAACAATAAAAATGTAGGGTAATTAATAGCATTATGGGAAGAAAAAAATCCTAGGAATAATGGAATCATAGGCCACAGCTCCTATTTCTCCAGAGATCTTTTTGGAAAGTTAAACAAAGGGGGAGGGGGCAGTTAATCAAAAATGAAACTAACATAACACCTGGTAATTTATGCTTGTACCTAAATCTCAGTGCAGGAAATGGTAGCAAATCAGAAAACCTGGCTTAGGCTCAAACCTTCCCTAGTCTTTTCTTCTCCACAACTCACACCTACAATGAATAGAAAAGTTAGAAGAAAGGGTCCTGGATTTCAGGAGAGAAGAGGGAGGTGTTTGGCTCACCCTTAAAAGAACATGAATCTGATTTCCACTCTGAAGCCTGTGTACCAAAGAGATATCAAGAATTAAATGATTTTATAGGAACCCAGATAATGAAAATGGCATTTTTGTTGTCCTAAAATCTGACCAATCAGATTAAACTGCCCATCCTTGAGATAGGATAGGGAAAGGATAAAGAAAGGAGTAAGTGTAAATGTGTATTTGTCAAAATCATATTTAGTAATGATTTTGATAAATAACCATCTTAAAAGGAGCAGTGTGCTATTTTTCTAGGCTGTAGAAATTCAACAGGAAAACAATATTTCTAGGCTTTTCTGAGACTAAAAGGGAAAAAATAGCTTAGGGATGCTAAGAAATTGTTGGGAAAATGCATGGCATCTTACTCATGAATGAATCAAAGATGGAAAAGGGAAATATGTAAAAAGATTGGATATAGCAAAAGACTGATAAATCAGATTAGAAGGCTAGTGAGGAAGAGAAGGATGGTTTTAAACAGGAATACTTAGCAAAAAAAAATGTACATGACTAACACAAAATGTATAGAAAGGTTAAGCCAAACACAACTCGAGTCTTACAAAAATTTTAAGGGAAGAATCAATGATTTCAACTATATTCAAAATACCTATTTTTGAGGGGAATAGTCTTTATAAAAACTGGAAAACAAATATCTAAAATACATAGATGTTTTCTCTCAACGAAGACTTATCCAAATGAAAATAAGTTTTTAATTTCTGGCAAATATTATTTAAAGGCAGAATCTAAAAACAACAGCAAACCAATGGCAAACTTTCTTCAAAGAACGATAGCCATCAAAATTGAAACACTCAAGAAATGTTGGAAAAGAGTTGGTAGAGAATATTCTTCTGATACAGTGTTGTTGATATGAGAATTTGAGATCAAGTGCATGGTGTAAGTCACTTGTAAAATTCTAGAATCATTTAGAAGATATAATTTGGTTGAATGTTTTAAAAGGATCAATAACTAATACATTTTTACCAAGAAAGATTATACCACGCAAACCTCACTTCTTCTGGGAATGCATCTCATCCATTCTATATTATTAAACCTATGACAACATAGATATATATATCAGTTAAGATTGCAACAAAAGAAGGTTTCTCATGAGACACTCCAGAACAAAATCTGTACTCTAAAGGTGGAGTGAAAAGTTTCAGTTGACTTCTGTTCTCTGCTCTGTGGCTTTCTCTGTTCACTATCATCAGAAATAATAAAAATAACTAATAAAAGTTGAAGTTGAAGCAGCATTCATAAAATCTTCAGGTACTGGATATGGTATGGTTTAACTATAACCCAAATGCTTCAGTTGAAAGAAGAAGGCTTAAAAATGTGATTCAGGAAGTTGCTGGTATCGGTATCTGCTTTTACCTTATTGAAATAAAGAAATTGAAATTGTGGCATGTATCTCACTAAGGAAAGAGCAATGAGAATGGAAAGCCAGGAGCAGGTGGATGTGAGAGATACCATTGGGGGTATGATGATCAAAATCACTTTCTTGACTGTTATCACGAGAAAAACTAAGAATTCAAGATGATTCTTGAGTTTCAAGCCTTGATAAGTAGAAGTGTTTTCAAACTAGAGTTGAGTGGAAATCCTGAAGGAAGATTTAGTTTGTGTGTATTGATTATTATACTGTTTTTTTTTTAAAGAGATTTTATTTATTCGAGAAAGAGAGAGAGAGAGAGAGAGGCAGAGAGACACAAGCAGAGGGAGAAGCAGGCTCCATGCAGGGAGCCCGACATGGGACTCGATCCCGGGACTCCAGGATCATGCCCTGGGCCAAAGGCAGGCACCAAACTGCTGAGCCACCCAGGGATCCCCTGATTATTATACTGTTAAATGCACTGAATTTACTTAGCTATGGAGGTAACTGAATACATTCCTCATTAATAAGTTATTTATATAACTTTCCTAGAGAACACAGTACATACAAAAAACCCTCATATATATCAAAGTGGGGAAATACAGAAGTTGAGAGAGTTTAGGTACTCCCAAAGGATTAGAAGCCAGCAAGGGCAGGACTGAAACTCCTGCCTAGTTGACTCCAAATTATAAGCAGGAAATATCTGCTTATTCAGTCATTGCTGCTTTTTTTTTTTCTTTAAATACTTATTTATTCGTGAGAGAGAGGCAGAGACACAGGCAGAGGGAGAAGCAGGCTCCATGCAGGGAGCCCGAGGTGGGACTCGATCCCGGGTCTCCAGGATAACGCCCCGGGCTGAAGGTGGCGCCAAACCACTGAGCGACCCAGGCTGTCCTACTTTTCTAAATCCTAGGGTTTTGTCCTATCCTTCAGAGTTAATTCGGGTTTTCTCAGAAGCAATATACCTTTTGAGCTCAGAGGTTTCAGTCATGTGTGGGTTTGAAACCAGACTCCCTATTAAACAGGTGTATGACCTTGAATGACCGCTTTCACCTCCCTGAGGATGAACAGAGCTGTTAATGAGCTCACAAAACATATCACTAAGTAGTCCTCACAAAGTACAATTAGAGATAGCAAGCAGGCCAATTAGTAATCAGAAACAGGAAATGATTCAGATAGGTATCAAGGATGCTCACTACTGAATTAGATCACTCAACCAATCAATCAGTCTGGGTTAAGAAAGGAGAAAGAATCATGAAAGATCTCTTGAATATATATGACTGATTCTGACTTCTGTATCTGAAGTCCATGACCCCTGTTTTTTTTTTAAGATTTTATTTATTCATGAGGAGGGGGGGGGAAGAGAAAGAGAGAGGCAGAGACACAGGCACAGGGAGAAGCAGGCTCCATGCAGGGAGCCCGATGTGGGACTCAATCGCAGGTCTCCAGGATCACGCCTTGGGCTGAAGGCAGGTGCTCAACCACTGAGCCATCAGACGTCCCCATGACACCTGTTTTTAAGGGATGTTCATCTGAGAAGCAGTAAACAGTTGGAAAAACCAGAGCACTGAACTAAGAACAAACAATTTACTGTATCTTAAAATATGCTCACTGTCAGTATTTGGTGTTGATTATAAAAATAGAAATACATTAGAAGTAAGGGGATCTGCCTCCCAGCATGTTCTATCAGGAATATTTGGGTGACCAAAAAAAAAGGAATATGCGGGTGACTCCTACGGACAGTCCTTGAATATCTCTGAACCCACTTCTCTGTTCTGTGGAATGACAGTTTGGGATGAAAAATTTTCGAAGACCCCTTTGACATTAACGTTTCTATGATTCTATTACTTGAGTTCTAACAAAAACAAGAGAGATAGAAAAGAAAGCTTCAAACAAAAACATAATATTAAAGATAAGCTGGGCTTGAAAGGGAATAGTCCCACATTAAGGGAAAGATTTTAAATTAATGCATCCTTTAATCAAACATGATTGGAGGTAAAGGGTGTTTTTATTTATACAATACAAATAAGTATATAAAACATAGGCAGAAAGAAACCAAAAGCAGATAAATATTTAGATATATTAATTGGATAACTACAAGACTATTTGTCTAGACAATCTAAATTTGTGGCAGTAGTGAAAGGAATGAAAACAGGTTATTCACCCCTACCAAAGAGAACTAAAGGAGGATTGCTGTGCTATAACTTAAATGAAGGGATCTGAATATTATATGTAATATAATGGTACACATATTTACAATTTATCACACTTAATTGAAAAGAGAAAAAGATTTTTGATTATTAATAGAAAAAGTTAATCAGAGATGTAAAATTTTAGATCAGTCTTTAGTGAAATTTTGAGACATTTCATTGTATCAAAAATAGTTGCTTCATTTTTATCCTATAATCCTAAGAATTAAAAAAATTTCAAGTGCACTGCATTTCAATCCATTTTTTTTCATCATTTCATGAATCACATAATGCCCACACATGATAGAGCCTTATATTCTAAGGTTGTAAGATGTTGACAATGAACTACCTCGCCACCTGATCCCGGTGCCATTATTCAATGCTTTTTTGTTATACATGGGATTTTTCTATCACTTTTATTTAAGTCAACCTGAAAGGGCTGTTAAAAGTGCTGTGATTGTTGTTCTTGTATCCTACCAGCATGGACGGCTATGAGACATGGTTTGAAATTGGATTTCATTAATAGCTCAGCAGCCTATTAGTATCCCCTCTGTATGAAGGCATGTCAGATTCATAGAGAACAAGCAGGGACCTGTCTTAGTTTGATCTCACAGGCATCATCCCTTCTAAAATAAGGTAACATGCTCAATCAAACCACAGGCCTTGATGCATGTTCGTTCCTGAAGACCCAAACCCCAGGCATATGGGTTTGTCTCATTTTTAGATACACATAATAAAACGGTCATTCTGAAAGTTCATTCATGTGTGCGTGGTACAACTGCTGACACAGTAAGCTTGCATTCTTTTAGAACGCAGGGCACAGTGGGGGGCTGCAACAGGCTCTAGTTGCTAGTCAGCTCTCACAATGGATCACAGTCGAAGTCCTTTCACTCCAGGCTTCAAAATTGAAACGCGAACCCTCTGAGAAATCTTTCATGTATCCCTTTTAAGCTGGGCTGCAAAAATAATGAGCAATTAGTTCTTGTAATGATGCACTGCTGTTTGGATGAACGACTTGTAGATATTTCAAGTAGCCCATTGGGATCCTGGAGAAAAGAAAAGAAGTCTACTTAGGATGAGCCTTCCTATTTAGTCTTCAAAGTCCTAGGTTGCTCACCACCAAGCTGAGCTTCTGAATAAAATGGTTGCTTTTAGCCTCCATGAAATGCTGGCCCCCGGTGAGAATCATGTATTTCAAGTTACATTTTCTAGTGCCAAATTTTCATGCGGTGTAACTCTTTAGGTAGCCTCCAAGAAAAGTTAAACCTTTTTAATATATAAAGTCATATTATTTTCTACAGACTAAGTTCTATTTAATAGGTCTGTTTGTAGCTTTTACCATACCTAGACTTTCATTAAAAAAAAAAAAAGAGCGAGAGATACTCCATCCTTGAGCTATTTCTTCGAAAGCCAGTCAAGGGCTCACCTGGGATCTGATATTTTGTTTTGTTTTCCTGCGTGTGTGCTGCATGTGTGTGTGTGTGTGTGTGTGTGTGTGTACATAGATGGATCTGGACCATATTCGATTTAAATTTATCTGAAACCCTTTAATCCCAATTTATATAGTTTAGTAATCCGTGATTGATTAATTTCTATTTGACTTTTTTCCCTTTCATAAAAGATGTGAACATTTTCAGAAAGCTCTAAAATTCCATTATTAGCATTTAACTAGTTTTGGAAAATCTTAGAAAATTCTTTTAGGCATGAACACCTGTATAGAGAATCCAGACCCTCATGGTGAGTGGTACTGTTCCATTTCTAATTTTGTATAAATGGTGCTTCCCAACAGTCTTATGATGAAAAGGCAAGAATTAAATATGCTTTCTCTACTGTCATTTAATCACATTACTTCTTTTAGGTCACCTTATTTTACAAAAATATATAAAAATTAATACATTGAGGCAAATACTGGCAGTATAATTTATTAACACTTTGAGTCCAATTAGTTTACCACATCCCTGAGAGAAATATAGAAAATAAAATGAGACACTGTTAGGAAACTTTTAAAGGAAAAAGAAAAATATACATGTATAGTTAGAACATGGTGCATAAGAACCATCTCTAAATGGTCTCCCTTAATAGATAGATTATCAGTAACCAGGAAACAGAGGTTACCATGAGACAGCAAATACCCCTTTCCCAGAAACTATGTGTTCTGCATCTTTACCTAGCACAAGATACATCATTCAATCCCTACCACTTAGCAAATACTCAGTCTTTGCTGAGTTAATAATGTGTGGCATTTGTTTTATGGCATAATCTTCTGACAAAGTGTACTGGGTGAAAGTGGGGTACAGAAAGTAGCAATAGGTGCCATAACCAAAGGATGTTTTCCATCCTAATCTTTCATGGGTATGTTCGTCTGTATGAACCTCCTTTGTGTGACTATGAGAAAAATGCCTCTCTTCAATATTATCTGCCATATTCTCTCTAGAACCTTATTCCGTTTGAATGGCAAATCATCTTAGGTTTTGCTTCCTTGCACATTGCTGATGACAGCAGAATGTTCCTGTTTGAAGCCACCAACCTCCCTGGACAGTGGGAAGGCACAATCAGAGAAGCTAACGACTACAGTATTCCAGAGTAGGAGTTGGAGAGAAGTTCCCTCCATACCAGGCTCCATGTTTTCTGTAAATCTGTTTTATCCTCTCCAGGGAAAGATTCAATATGAATGACATAATTTGGATTTCTGCAAAGCAGGAATATCTCTCTAGTGGAGGATTAAGGACTGAGAAAATTAGAAACACTCCAGGAGCTGAAGAGGGTGGGAAGTTAATAGGTAATGGAGAGATCAGAACAAAGGGCCTGGGGAGGATTATGAGTCTAAAGACCACTTCATCAAAAATCTGAAGTGAGGAAAACCCATCAAATAGGAAAGCAATGGAACCGTTTATTCAGCTCACAAAAGAGACTTTTTAGAGGTTCTTATAGAGACTTTCTAAGCAAAACTTGTAGTGTAGGCACAGCAAAAACTTCACACATGAGGAATCAAACAGAATTGTAAATCCACCATTTTTCTGCATGGAGGGCTTTAATGTTAGAAAATTTCCTGACAAAGAGGATACAAGGCCCACAGGCTCCTTGTTCTGCCCCCAGTAATGATCTCATGCATTCCAGAACTACAGGCACTTAGAAAGAAGCACAAAATGCTTACACCTGGAAAATAAGTCTGGCTTCTCTGTTTGCAGAAGCATATATCTTTCTTATTTTAGATATGTTTTCCTGTCTCAAAATATTCGTTTCTAAAGCTAAGCTCCCTGGACAGAGTTTCAATATCATTTTCTCCAACTGCTCATACAGTAAGTAAATGCTTTTTTGTTTGTGTCTGTTTTCACCAAAGCAGCTGCTTGAACTCCCCATGATCTGTAAACATAAGCTTCCTGGAGGAGAGGTTTGGTAGTACCAGGTAGGAGTTGAATGAATGTGGTTTCCCCATGGCTGTCACAGGCAGGCAGCTTCTTTGTCTTGTTCTGATGCTTCAGTCTCTCTGACACCCGGTGCTCCAACACCTCTCTCCTTCCCAAATGGAGTTCCAATTCAAATGGCAAATTACCATCCTAGAGCTGTCCAAGTATTATGGAACAAGTCCAAACAGATAAAGCCGGTTTGCTGACTCACAAAATCCTCTCCTGTTTTTACATTTCCAAACTGTCAAATGATTAAGAAAGAAGCAAAATGAGAATGCTTTTCCATCCTACCTTTTCTTGTAGCACACACCTGGATTATATTTGGGGAGGTTGAAGGGGAGGCAGGAATAGAAGTATGAAAGTCTTGTATCATACTCTTTACCTGGATATTACTCTGTACCTCCCAATAAAGTATCAATAAAGTATACTGGGTAAAGGTGGGGCATAGAAATTAGAATGGGGTGCTATAATCCAAGGATCTTCCCCCTCCTATTCTTTCATAGGTAAATTCTTTTTTTTTTTTTTAAAGATCTTATTTATTCATGAGAGACACGGAAAGAGGCAGAGACACAAGCAGAGGGAGAAGCAGGCTCCATGCAGGGAGCCTGATGTGGGACTTGATCCCCGGACCCCAGGATCACGCCCTGGGCTGAAGGCAGGCACTAAATCGCTGAGCCACCCAGGGATCCCCTCATAGGTAAATTCTTGTGTATGATTTCCTTTCTGTGACTACAAAGACTTCTTAATATCTACAAAATTCTCTCTCTAATATCTGCAAGAATTTTGCTCCCTGAGCATTGCCGATGACAACAGAATGTTTAGTGCAGAGTCCTGTTTGGTGTCATATACTGTGCATGATGTGTTTTTTTTGGGGGGGCACTTCTCCCAAGACTGCATTCCTATTGTGCCTGATAGGTAAAGCCAATTCCAAATATGGGTAACTGCCTGCATCCTAAGTGACAAGCTTTTTTCTTCATATGTAAAGAAGAAAATAGGGAAACCTGGGTGGCGCAGCAGTTTAGCGCCTGCACATCGGGCTCCCGGTGCATGGAGCCTGCTTCTCCCTCTGCCTATGTCTCTGCCTCTCTCTGTGTGTGTGTGTGACTATCATAAATAAATAAAAATTTTTTAAAAAAAGTTAAAAGATTTAAAAAAATAATTGAGAAATAAATCTAATTTCATTAAAATTATCATGAGTCTCTTCATTCAATTACAGTCTATCATAAAATGAAAGTCATTTGAATCTCTAAAGGACTATCAGGAAACAAATATTTCTCCAAATACCATTGGAGTTAGAGTCTACATGCTTAATTGTTGGAACTTTAAAAGAAAACGTAAAGCCTAAATCCATCAAGATTTTCTATTTGCCTCCTCAGTAATCTCTAAGAGCAGTTGATGAGAGAGAAAACAAAGTGGGCTAATTCAAAGGACAGTACTCATTTTTGTCTTTTAAAGCCTGGTTTTCAATAATTTCAATAATTCATATTAAATACTGCTTCATTTCAAGAGTGAATTTCTAAAATGTTAGGCTTGACACTGAGAACACCATTGGAGCAGAGGACAAAGACTGTACAGAATAGAATTTTCTTTTTCCTGATTTTTTTCTGCCACTCTGAGGTCAGACTGACCTTTTATCCCTCTGATTTTTACCCTTAAACTTTTCTATCTCATTAGTGAGTTTTTTTTTCTAATTTTAATGATTAAGCCTTTTTCATAAAACTAAAAGTGTTTACCAAAAAGGGATCTTGAATTCCAAATGAGAATGTCTTAGACCTAAGGAGAAAGAGGTCAAATTCTGTAATCAGATCAGATCAACCTATCTATTGCAGTGTTCTTTGATTTTTTTTTTTTTCTTCTCATACTGTTGTCCAGTCTCTTAACAGAAGGATTTTGGTCTATTAAAATTCTCCAGAGTTCATTGTCACAAATCTGATTTAAAGAGACAGGTTGGTATTTCAACTTCTTAAGTGCTACTATTTAATAAAGTATTTACTTTTATATTTCATTACTTTTTAAACTCAATAGTTTTTTTTTCTTTCTCGTGTATTCATTAGGTTCTTATTTGCTAAATCATATTCTTTTCATATCTAGATTTAGGGAAATTTTAATATATAAAAAGGAAATTCCCAGCTCATGTATATTCCTTTCTGATTTGATTCCTTTCCCTTCTTTGATCATGAACAGCATTCCTTTGCCTGCCCTTATGTGCCTCTACTCCTGACAGGGATGTGTGTTGGTTTGAAATCTTGGGACTTACTGGGGTGAGATCCAAAATTGGTTTCTATACATAGAGGACAAGTAGAGATTGAAAAAAGAGGCAGACCACTCCAGATTGGTGGGTAGAGGATTTAATAAGCAGGGAATTTACATACTAGGCTTGTCTTGGGCAGCTGCAAGACAAATAGATCTCCACAACTGCCAACCAGAATCTAAAGAGTTTATTTAGAGCACTTAACAGGGTTCAGTTTTGTACTCAGTCCAGATTGTCTCTACCACACAGTACTGTCTCAAAGCTGCATCTTTGTAGTGTCTTCTAGTGTGGGAACATGGGTAGAATGTATATTCCAAGGATAGGAGGAAGGGTAAGGAACCTCTGGTTGCCTGGGTTCTGCTTGCAGGTCAAGTGGCAGTCATGACCCCTTGATGATCACCACCAACCAAGTGTTACAGAACAGAATCTTTGGGACTCAACTTCTAGATTGCCCAGTTCCAAGTTATCCGTGTGGCAGTGAGCAAGGGCTCAGCATCTCTCCTTCTGTTTTCTTATCACTAATTTATGGTTAATAATAATAATGTTTAATAGTAATGTTAAAAATGGACTAAGATGTTTCAATTAAAACATGTAGTGTAGGGGCACCTGGATGGCTCAGTGGTTGAGCGTCTGCGTGTGGCTCAGATCATCCTCCCAGGGTCCTGGGATTGAGTCCCACATCAGGCTCCCTACAGGGAGCCTGCTTATCCCTCTTCCTGTGTCTCTGCCCTTCTCTCTCTCTCTGTCGTTCATGAATAAGTAAATAAATCTTAAAAAAAAAAAGATTCATAGTGTAACATGTAACACCAGGAAATGCAATCAGCTTTAATCTAATGTGAAGAAATGGTGGTGTTAGTCTTGAAGGGCCTAGAATGCAGTGTGCACTCTCTATGTAATAAATTGGAGCTAACGCATCACATCTAAACTAGAGCAAGCTAGAGAATGAGCAAGCCACACAGTGCCTAGAGCCTTTGTATAAGAAATTTATGTCACATGGGCTGGAGATAACAAATAGTAAAATTAAGACTCCTAAAAGTTGAGGATGAGATTTACCAGCTTCAAATTGTTTGTTGTAGTTGTAATGGGTCATAATGTGATGTGTGATGCAGATAATGGATTGAATATGTTATAGGAGAAAATTGTATTTACTATTATTAGGTCTACTGTTAAAAAAACATACAGTAACTTTTAATAAAATTAAGAGAAACACAAAATCTCACTGCCTTTAATCTGAAAAGAAGATAATATTCTGATATACAGAAAGATAGACAAGAGCTGGAATACAGGGGGCATTTTGTACTACATTTAGAGTTTTCTACTTGGGAAAGTGAACCAAGAAGGGATTTAGATAGATCTGTGACACAAATTTGCAGTCAGAGTCCTCTTCAGATTGGTCAGAAATGATAGCAGAGGCCGAGAGGTAAAGAGATGGCAGTAGCAGTCACCAAAAAAGGGGGGTGGAAATGCCAGACTTCAATAATTACAGTGGGACTATTAAGAAGCTGAAAAACTAATGTAATTCAAAACCAGAAATTTCTTCTATATAAAAAGAAAAGAAAAAAATGGATTTCTGTCCAGGTTACCTAGACATGACAGTTTGTAGTTCTGAGTTAGAATATGTGTAGATGAGTACTTCCACATCCCATACATTATCAGGGAAATAATAGTCTGAAAAGAAGATTAAATCTCTATCTAAGGCACCTATTTAAGATGTTAATCTGTAATATCCTGAAAATTACCCTTGGAGGAAATACATCAATTTATTCAAGCAATAATCTAAAGTGTCTAGCATATGAATGACCTTGCAACTCACTGGATATGTCCAGTGCATTACTGGACCTAATTGTTGATTGTGGGAGCCTGAGCCTCTCCAGAATTTAGCTTCTCTCTATGGTAAACCAGCTGAACAGAAGAACAAGTAGCATTAATGAAACTAACTGCACAAATAACAAATTGGTGTAATGCATTTCAAATTAATTGTTACAATAATATCAATGTATTATGAATAATGAATGCATTCTGAATGCAATGATCTTTACTAAAGTTTACAGCTTCTTGAAGGTCGTTTCACATTTCAGAATTGGTGCATTTGATTCAATTTAGTAAACACACATTGATCTCTTTCTATGTGCCAGTCACTACACCAATGCCAGGACTATAAAGGGGTCACAGGAGGAAATAGACTCAGCCAATTATAGCCAGGATGTAAACCAATCCATTAAATCGAAACAGTTTGGGGAAATATATAGTGTACCTCTCTTTACAGGAAAAAAGAAAGTATCAACTCTAGAGATAATCTCCCAATATAATTATTAACTAAGATTAATAATCATATTACACTTCAGAACTTCAGAAAAAGGGATTGGAAATATCCCCATTTAATTAAAATACAAATATAGGTTCACTGACACGGTAAATGTATATGAACATAATTTGTATTTTAACGTTGCTTTGGCGAGTATTTGGTGAGTGAGTAGCCCCTTTTAGCCATGTTTAGATTCTATCAGATTTTGCTTGTATGGTTTGTAAATGAGAATTTACCTTCCCTACATTCAGGATGAAGAATAGGTATGATAAAAAGGTTTTAGAAGTGCAATAATTGAAATAATCCACAGCTTTACACTGAGATCTGAAGTCTTTGTGAATCCTGCTTAGCTTCCTTTTGTTGTTGTTGTTTAATTTGAAAGAGATCTAGCAATCCATGGAACTATTATAGGTGAATGGGTACAGAATTCACATCAATGGTACTCTCATCTGTCAAGAAGATCAAATTCATTTAGTTTACCTATCATTTCTCAAGGTTAAGATGGGGGAAGGGTATTTTTATTTAAAAATATTGTGTTCATGCTGGCACAATGCAAAAAAAAAAAAAATCCACAAAGCTCCCTTAGTCCTTTGCAAGCAAACAGTAAAATTGCAGAAGTGTGGAGTAGAGCAGCATGCCCTAGTCACAGTTCAGTAGCAATTACTGAGGATGATCATGTTTGCTCTCTCCAGGAGATGTCAGTAAAGAGACTGGCAAAGACATGCTTCACCTATTTGTGGCAAAAATACAACCAGGGGTGGTGGTGGTAGCAGGGGAGACGTAAAACTTCACTATACTGAAAATACATTTGTCCATTTTAAATGTGTTCTTCCTTTGAGTAAAGGGGAGAGAGAGAAAAAAAAACAACAACGTATAGCTTGCTTTGTAGAAATTTTTATTTTTTGTACCTTTCATTAAGGAAGGCCAGTTTTAACTAGATTTATAGAAGTATTGCTGATAAAAATACCTGACGAGGGAAGTCCTTGGTTGGTGTGAAACACAATAAAAGCATTTTATTTTTTCCAAAGAGAAGTCATATATGCTTTATTAGAACCTCAGGGCAAGAATTTGTTTGTAAGCTTTTCAGTATGTTTTTCATGCATTGGTTTCCTTAAATATAAAGGAACAGAAATATATTTCTTTGGCAGAGTTGAACATTTATTTAGCTTTCCAACTCGAAGGATCAAAATCTTTACAACATGTATGATTCAAATCTAGAAAAGAGAGTGCAGATTTTATCCATAAGATTTCTCTCCTAGTTCCACAAATATTTTAGTGTAGATACTGTCATAGGAGATGCATATGTTATTGATTGCAATATAAATGTTAAAATCAAACATTATATTTAGGCTTTGGATTATCACAAGTATCACAAGACTAATTTTACTTGATGCATTTAATCTATTTAAAAGTCTAGGAATTGAGGCTCCTGGGTGACTGAGTCGATTAAGTGTTCAACTTTTTTTTTATCTCAGCTCAGGTCTTGATCTCAGGGTCATGATTTTGAGCCCTGCCTTGGGCTCCACACTGAGTGTGATGCCCACTTAAAAAAGAATCCTGTTAAATACAGGAATGTTTATAGACTAACTAAAATTTGGTGTTTGAGATTTTGTTTTATAGTTCATAAAAATTTTATCAAACTCTGGAGCCTTGGGACTCCACCTGTAATATGTTTATGGAAGAGGCTGCTAAGCCAGGTCCTTCTTGCTCTCTCATTCTACTTAACTGAGCTAAAGCCCCTCACACATCCACAAAGGTATTTCAAGCTTATGATTGTCACTGACTCACATGGGACCCCAAAGGTTCTATCAGGGCCTTTGGAGGAACAGATGCTACTGAATCCTAAATCACTATTCTCTATCTGCTTATAATAATGTACAAAGGATACATCTACTCCTTCAGAGTGAAGGGGAAAAGTAAAAAATAAAAACTCAGTAGCATAAGATGACAAAATCATAATCATGTAGCAAAAACTACAATTTTTTTCCCAGTCCAGATTTCCAGGAAAAACATAAAGAACCTAGGAAGAAAGCATGCCATCTGTTTTCCTTGGCTCCTTCCTCTGTAGCAGAGGTTAAACAATCTCTTTCTCAGAGGGTACACATTTAAAACAAAAGACGTATTAACGATATGTAATTGATTTTTAAAACATTGATTGTAGATGGATCTGTGTGTGGATGTACAAGAATCATGGAGACCTCAGGAGACAGCAGCTTGCATGCAAAATGACAGTTGCCACTAGCAATTCTTCTAGAAATCAAGGAATTAAGAAAATCCATTCCAGCTTGGGATTCAGCTGTTCCTGTCTTTTTCTAGAAGATCTAGAGTGGTCAACTATGGCCAAATGGGATCAGTCATAGTTCAGACCATATTGAAAGGCCTAATCCATGCAAGTGGGTTAAACTGCTTGTAAAACAGAATCTCAGATTGTGATCTCTTAGGTGTCAAAATGGGCTGAAAGTCCAATCCTCTGGAGAGAAATTACACTTGCTTCTGCTGGTGCCTTTTTAGAAGGAAATTCCTGGCTTGTGGTTTCACAAATAGAGTGAATTATGTCCCACACCTTTGTGCAGGGCTTCCTGTGGATTCAGTGATGGGGGAGCCACCTCTCTCCTCATAGTCATGTTTCCTCTCTATTGCCTCCACGAAGACAATGCCTTTTCTCATTGATGCTTCCTCTGAGGCTGCAGCACTGCATAATCTTTGAGCAGGGACAGAGAAAGGTTGTGATCTGACTTCCTGCCCTACATGAGCTCCTGACTTTGATGTTCCTCTTCTGTGCTCTGAGTCACCTGTTATCAGTAACAGGTGGCTTCAGCATCCACCTACCCTAAGTAGACTTGTGTTCTTGCTTTGTTCTTGGTTTTAAAATTTACTTCACTATCTTTTAAGTTCATGTATGCATGGAAAAGAGTGATTTTTTAAAAAAATATCTGACCTGGCATTTTTAGTGTGAAGATTTCAGGCCATTCTGTTTATACCATATATCCAGAAGCTGAAATTTGACTCCTTGGATATATTCTCTTTAAAATTCTGATGATTGCATGATTAGATAGCAAACAGTGCTTAATATAGGTGTGTTTAATGTAAGTAATTATGATATGTTAGAGAGAGTGCTCTACATAGAGGGAACAGAGATTTAAATGGGGTGGACAAGCTGGCATGAGAATCACCCATGAGCTTATGCTAATGAGTGGCCATGGAAAGGAAGACAGAAAACTGCTTTCTAATGATTAAATTCAACTTCTGCAGGACTTGTAATTGTTTGAGAATATCACAATGCAGTGTGTAATTTGTGTTCAAATGCACAGTACAGATTTTCATATCACTTGGTTACTAATGTTTATCTCTAATCATCTTAAGAAACCTCAATCTGTTTCAATGCCAGAGGAAAAATTGTTGAACCTAATTAATAAGGCTTTTTATCGTTGGCTTATGTGACTTTTAGAAAAATTTTGCTTATGCTAATTTATTTTACATTCAGAATTTAGAGCTTAATTTCCAGCCTTATCATTGCATTTATAATTTCTAAACTGTCTTCTAAGGCACGTGCATGTTTCTAATAAGAAAATATTTAAAAAAAAAAAGAAAATATTTTTTAAAAAGCAAAAGTATTCATATTATATTCTTTATACCCTTGAAGAAAACTTGACATGAGTATGCTGAAAAGCAAAGAGAGCATTGTTAGTAGCATCTTGATTATCAATTAATTGCCATAGTGATCCCCAAATTTCTTTTCACCACTTTGACAAAGTTGAGAAATATTTCACAGTGCCCTCTGGGGAATGGATTTTCAAATGGAAATTGAGCACTCTGAAACAAACATTAGGAAAATGAAGGAGCAGAAACTTGGAGTTGGGGGGAAACATTCACAAGTGGTTCTTACATACTTTCTTGGGAGTTCTGTTAAGAATCATTGCCAAGAAAAACTAGAGGGTATTCTAAGTGAAATAAGTCAGTCAGAGAAAGACAAATACCATATGATTTCAATTACGCATGGAATTTAAAAAACAAAACAGATAAACATTGTGGAAGGGAAGGAAAAGATAAAAACAGGAAGGGAGACAAACTATAAGAGACTATAGGGAACAAACTGAGGATCGCTGGAGGGGGTGGGGCGGAGGGATGGGGTAATTGGGTGATGGGCATTAAGGAGGGCACATGATGTAATGAGAACTGAGTGTTACATGCAACTGATGAATCACTAAACTCTACCCTTGAAATTAATAGTAAACTATATGTTAAATAGAATTTAAATAAAAACTGAAGAAAAAAACCTTGCCATGAAAAGATGAGTGGGTGTGCTTCATAATTTCAATTCACACATAGACCCACTTGGAAGAAGAACAAGAAGAAGGAAAGAGAAACGATACAATTAGAAGCAAGACCCACAAATCAAATATTGAATACTTTACAGCTTTATCTAGTGGCAACTCATGTATATCATCTATCTCATCTTAGATACTTCATGAAAATGTCTGAAATGAAAAGATTTATGATAGATTCTTAATTGGAGGCCAGAGGTGTAAGAAGTAAGATTGGCTATATGGCCCTGGCTGCTTGAGCACTGACTCCCGTCACTGAACCACCCAGATATTCACATCCCACATGAATATCTTATCATACAATTGCAATAAAATACATGAAACATTTCTTATTGCTAGGGAAGTTATTAATGGCACACAAATTAAAAACTTCCCAAGCTTCAATGTAGTTGATAAATCCAAGGAAATCAAACAATAAATATAAAATAGGAGACTTCATGCACTTGATAATGGTGGCATTTAGTTTTGTCTCTTTAGCATTCAAATCTTTAGAAATATTTGATGTCCCTTTGAACTTGAATTTATTAAGATTGCTTTCTTTTCTACGTACCACAGTAAAAGTTGCCAGAATATTAAAATCAGCAAATCCATGAATTCTAAACTAATCCAAGAGATAATGTCCAACATGGCCTTAACATTTCCCTTAGTTTGACAACACCCTGCACAAGTTTCTTGCTGCTCTTGGCCTCTGACCTCCCCTCTGCTACAGCTCTTATGTATTACAGGTGCCCTAACCACAGAGATCCCTTCCCTTCCATTTCTTAGACCACTTCCTTTAGGAAACTTGTAATTGTAAAGTGGATGTAAATCCTTTCAAAAAAGAAAAAAAAACAAAAACAAAAACAAAAACAAAAAGCAAAACCTGTTGCTAGTTTTCTAACCCAGGGATATATTTTCCAAGGATCTGGGAGCCATCGCTTTGAAATGTAATTATTAGGCAAGATTGTATCCCTAGTTGCCAGTTTCTCTGGAAAGGTAGGATCCTAACTTGTACCACCTCCTTGCTCCAGTGGTGAAACTAATGTCATGAGATACTAGGCTACCTATGTTAGCAAACATAGGTAGCCTACAACCTCCTTTACCCCAGTTCCTAAAAACTCTCCTGCCCTTCCTTCCAGTGGAGTGGAGTTGAGAACACATTCTGCTCTATATCTAAGTGCAATAGCCTTGAATATAGTTTTTCTTACCAGTTTAACTTTTCCAGGACAATCTTTGCTTTGATAGCTAACATTATTAAGGACATAAATCTTTAACATTATTAAGGATTTAGAATATGTTAAAGATATATTAAAGGCCTGAATTCTACTACAGATAATCATTTATTTGAAATTTCTCAATGCTATAATCATTCATATATTTTTAGTGTTTGGTATTAATTACATTCAGTGATGATTTGACAACAAATCCAGCAAATCTTCAAATATTCATTGGATACAAATGTCTATATGATGACTGATAATAGTAACTTAAATTTAATGAATAATTTGTTATGCAGTAGAAATTATGCCTAATTATTTTCACACATTGCCAAGTGGAATCTTTGTACAACTATGTAAAGGAATACTATTATCTTTTCTCAATTTCCCCCAAAAATTGAGGCTTAGAGTAGCTAAGAAACTTGACAGAGATTAAACCCATTATAAACTAAGAACCTGGCTAAACTCAAAGCCTGCGTATCTATTATTTGGCTTATTATTTGTAGGGCAAGTTATGATTTTTTACAACCATTTTTGGTCATTTTTGTAAAATTTCTTTGGAATACATTTATCTCAAATACCAACTGTACATTAATGATATACACTTTTGCTTATTCTAGAAATCATGCTTTCCATGTATATTCATTCTATGAATATTTGAAATTTATGCATTTAATCCCCAAACTTATTTTATTTCTAATTGAAATCATCCTAGTTAAATACTTTTCAGATATGACATGTACCATTTTCTATTTATGCCGGCTTTGTAGCACACATACTGTTTTAATATGCCAATAGTATGTGATCTTTGATGTATATAAAGTGGTTTGTCCCCACATCAAATGGATCCAAATTGCTGCTGATGCTTTTGCTGTGCAGATTTATAACATATTTCATTTTTCTTCATTTTAGGTTTTATAAGCACCATCAAATATACATGTTTCAGCTGAGTCTACCATTCATGATAACTAAAGTAAAATTGAAAAAGCCAAGTAGCCATTTTTGTGCAAAGAGTAACCCTAATTAAACAGGATATTAAGTAAATGCCTCTTGTTTAAAATCATCTATGTAGGGGCACCTGGGTGGCCCAGTAGATTAAGCATCTGCCTTGGGTTCAGGTCATGATCTCAGGATGCTGGAATCTAGCCCCACATTAGGCGGGGGGTGGGGGTAAGGGGGTGTCCTTGCTCATGGGGATGTCTGCTTCTTCCTTTCTCTCAAATAAATATAAATATATCTTGAAGATAAATTATCTATGTATTTTTGGTAAGTTTATGTATACATATGTGTCCGTATAAGCTATTTTCCTCTAAGATTTTTTTTTTTATTTTACTTTAGAGCTTTTAATGATATTACGGATACTGTATGGCTTTTGGAGTCAAATGGATTTAGGTTTCAATCCTCTCTCTAATACATAGTTTCAAGTGTTATGAAGTTCCACAGATACCGAAGAATTTTCTTGTATGTAATGGGAAAAAAAAAAAAAAAAACCTTTCTATACAATGAGATAATTTAAGATTATTGTTAATTAATTTACAATACTATTCTTTGTTTTCATCTTTACTTCCTTTCTTCTGTGTAGTTCACTTGGAATTTATATGATAAATATATCTTGTATAATCAGGACTATTTCAATTCCAATTAATGGAAATTCATTTCTGCAATGCCAAAACAACAGAAGTAAATTATATTTCTTAATTAAAAAATAAAACAAAACATGATTTCAGTCTTAGAAGTGGCTAGCCCAAGGTTTTTAATGAAATTAGGGACTTTCTCCTCTCATCTCTGTTCTTCTTTGATGGTTTCATGATCTCAGGTAAGCTCGATTGATGGCTGGCTCTTTCCCTAAGTTTATATTCTTATAGTTCTATGATCAAAGAGGATCTGTGGTACTAGATTAAAGAGGAAAAGTAGCTACTTTATCAAAACAATTTGAAAACTCCTAGGGAAGGACCCAAATGTACCTGGTTCATGTCACATGCCTATACTTTAGACTAATACCATGATTGAGGAGGTGGCACAGAAATTATTATGGATGTGAATATTACGAATAGATGGCTCATGTGTGAGTGTGAGAAACTAGTCAGTCAAAAACAATATCCCTGGTTTTTCATGCTTTTGCAGCAAATAATTGTCAAGGGCATGTGTCAAACAACTGAATATGAAATTTCCTCTGAAAAATTATTTAGTGCTTAATTTCCATGTTCTTTATCAAGAATTAACATTTTACATACAGATTGTTAATTGCAAATAAAATAACATCACCACTGAATAATATAAATGCCATAGGCTAGCTTCATTAGATTAATGAGCCAATGACTCCAACCTTGATGTCTCTTCTAATTATGCACAATGCACTGTTTCTTTCAAAAGAAGACATCTAATTAATTAGATACAAATGTCATCTATAGGTCATTGACAGCTAAGATGATCACTGATGATTCAGTTTATTCCAAGGTAACTTAACACTCCTCTGGGATTTCCAGGAAATGTCATCTTTGAATCAAAAAGTTCTCCTGTAATGAAGGATTATAGAAAAGCAAATCTCCAAATCCTTAACTTTATCACACAGAGTAACTTGTTACCTAATCTGAAAGGTAAATGCAGTCTTTTACACACACACACACACACACACACACACACGTGAAGATTTCCTCTTAGTCATGTCAACTAGTTAGATGATTGAAAAAGCATGTGCTTGAAAAATAGGGCATTCATATTTTTCATTGTCAATATTTTAAATGTCATTCTTCTTTAGAAAAAGCAATATCGGGATCCCTGGGTGGCGCAGCAGTTTGGCGCCTGCCTTTGGCCCAGGGCGCGATCCTGGAGACCCGGGATCGAATCCCACGTCGGGCTCCCGGTGCATGGAGCCTGCTTCTCCCTCTGCCTGTGTCTCTGCCTCTCTCTCTCTCTCTCTCTCTGTGACCATCATAAATAAATAAAAATTAAAAAAAAATTATTTAAAAAAAAAAAAAAGAAAAAGCAATATCAAATATTTGATAAAAATACATTTTTCCCACCATTTGGTGATGAAAACGAATCCTTTCCAAAATTTTTATGTTCATATGTAAACATTATAAAATTGATGCTCTGAGAATATTTGTTAAATATGTTCTTTGTAATAGTAGTAAAATAATACTCCATTGAATGATTGAAAACAGTATAAATAGTGTAGCAAAGTAATCACAAAATGTCTACAAACTCTGTTATTTAATGTGTCATGAAAAGATTAAAATATTTTCTCCCAATATTCATGCTAGTTGTCTGAGTATCATGATGTCAAATAATGAACATGATTATTAATAATGTAGAATATTTCTATATTTAGAGTATTCTCAAAATGTTTTACATATTTGTGGTATTTATGAACTTTGGCAAGGAAACTACTCTTTATAGAATTAGTTATTCCACAATGACAGTGCACTAAACACCCGTGTTTATATAGGTAAAAACTTTAGATTTGGCATTTTATTATTATTGCAAAGAAAAATTTTATTTTTTTTTCTCAGTGTTGTAATATCCTAAAGGAACAAAATCTTATGTTATTTGTGGACTTAAATTTTAAAAATCAGAAGAGGTGATAAATGCACATATATACTTTGTTATATTTTTAATCCTCTTTTAATAAAACTATAGTGGAGTTATTCTACTTCTCTAAGAAATGATGTAACTAAAATTTGTTTTTCTTCGATTGTTTTTAATTCAGAAGTCCAGACTCCTTTTTATGTGTACCTATAACACATGGACTTGAACAAGACACTTCTATTAAGAAAATATTGCTGTATGTTAGCCAGGTAGATTCTTTGGGGTCTTCTAGATTCTAGGTAGCCTTATCTAGCACTTATTTTTACACGGACTTTTAAATCAAGCACCTTTCTGCCTATATAAAATCATATACTGTCAAGTGTAACATGGAAGAGATTTGAGAATAATTTTTAAAAGATATTTTGACAGAAGTTATAATCTAAAGGGATCACTAGGCATAAATATAAGTAATTAAAATACTAAGTAGAAGTTTTCTTTTTTTTTTTTTTAAGATTTTTATTTAGGAGAGAGAGAGAGAGGCAGAAACATAGGCAGAGGGAGAGGCAGGCTCCACGCAGGGCGCCTGATGTGGGACTCTATCTTGGAACTCCAGGATCACTCCCTGGGCCAAAGGCAGATGCTAAACCACTGAGCACCCAGTATCCCTAAGTAGAAGTTTTCTAAAGCACTAGGAATATTGCTAGGTCCTGGAATCAAGGAAGATATGATGAAGGGAATAGAGTGACATTTATTTCGGGCCTTGATGAGAGGTTATTACCACATGTGATAGCATGTGGAGAATAATCTAGGTAGAGATTGGACCTTAAGTGAAGACAAAATGCAAATGAAGATGTGACATTTCTAGGAAATGGCAAGCAATAGATAATTCCATTGGTGTCTAGAATGTATACATGGGGGTATATAAGACCATATGCTTTAAAAATATGTTGAAGATCAATTATTCTCTATAAATTCCTGTTTGGTTTATTTTAGTCAGTTTTCACTGAGTAAATGACTCATTTGGAGAACCTTTGGAGATTAATTTCATAGTATGGTATAGGATAAATTAGAATAAAAGAAACACATGTAGTAATTTTCGCTTTTTAAATTTATACCTCTCCCCCATATAAAATCATTATATACCCTCAGAGCTTCCTTTCTATTATACCAGTAATGTGGACTTTATTTGAAATTTAAAATAAGTTACTATAACAAAAAGAAAACCAAAGTTAGTGGGCAAAATTACATGCATATAAAAGCTAAACTTTTAACTAATAAGCTTAATGCTTTGGAATATTGCAAAGATACCCTTAAAATACTACTTCAGTTTACATGACTTACTGATTTTAATTTAACTACATGTTAAATTTGAATTTAACAAATGTATGTCTATACATGCTTATAAATTTTATCTCAGGATAGAGATTATAGGCCAAATAGTGTTCAAATGAGGAACATGATCAGCAAAATCATTAAATGGCATACTGTTTACATTTGTGGTCCACAATTTTTAAATCATACATTTTGCTTTTATAAAAGAATTAATAATTCTGGGGGCACCTGGTGGCTCAGTTGGTTAAGTGTCTGCCCTCTGTTAGGGTCATGATTCCAGAGTCCTGGGATCCAGCTCCACATCAGGCCTTCTGTTCAGTGGGGAGTCTGCTACTTCCTCTTTTCCTCTCCTCACACTCCTCTTACTCTCTCTCAAATAAACAAAATCTTTAAAAAATAATTTTGTAGCACCACAGATTAAGTTCTACCTCGAATTTCATAACAAAAAACTATTCAACATAGATTATTTCCATTTAATTATTGAGCACACGATATATTCCTGTGTTGATGGTAATGGATAGTAATCTAGAGAACAGAAGTGTCAAAATCATTACCTTATCATAGATTTCAAACACAGCTAATGTATTTTGAATATGAATAAAAGTGAACAGATTAATATCCTGGAAGAGAAAAAATAGGAAACACTGGATATATGTAACAATATTTGAATCTGCTGTAAGAGGCTGGGAGAAACTTCTGTAAGGAATTCATATCTAACTGGAAGCCTAAAGAAGTGGTACTCAAAGTGTGGTCCCTGGAAAGCCTATGGGAACTTAAAAGAAATGGAAATTCTCCAACTTGACTCCAGACATACTAAGTCAGAAACTCTGTGAGATCTAGGAACCTGTGTTTTAACATACCATCCTGGTGATTTTAATGTGCAATGAAGTTTGGGAATGTATGGTCTAAATTCCTACAGGAAGAGTAGAAATTGAGTGAGCAAGAGGTAGGAGTGGAATGCTCCAGGCCTCGCACTTCATGTATAAGGAGAGAGATGTTTGCTCAAAGAACTAAAAGATATAGCATGGGCAAAATGAAGTGAAATAATGGCAGGTGTGCAACCAGGACCTCAATTGTGAAGAAATCAAAGAGGGCTTTGAACTTTATTTTAAAAAGGATTCAATTATGTATTTATAGTATGTCATTTAATATAAAGTCTCAAATATTTATACCTTACAAAAGTAATACTTTTAAGAATATTAAAGAATCTACAACCCATTCCCATTATGGCACCAAGCAATAGTGCCTTTTCCTTCCGTTATATGTACCCTATTAGTTCCTTTCTTACTTTTATGTGTTACTGATAAAAACAACTAAATGTAGTAGATAACTAAAAATCACTCTACTTTCAACAGTTTGTGCCAACAAATTTAAAATAACAAATATGCATTAAGTAAATCAATTATTTACATACAATATTCAGACACTACACTTTACAATATCAGACACTTTAGAGTTCAAAAGGTAATATTTCATATATTGTTAACAATGTCAATATCCTTTAAAAGATCTAATTTATACTTATGAATTTAAAAAGCCTGTTCTAAGATTCCATACTTAGTAATATCTCTAGTGGGCCATGCATGCCACACATTTATGCATTTTTCATCTGTTTTCTTTACCAGTAGACCTCAAGAACTTAGGAGTATCTGAACCATATGTTCTTTGGGCAAGGACTTTGAGAAAGTATCTTAATAAGCAATTGAGTCACTATAGCATTATCAGCTACTAGTATTTATGGATTTTATGTCAAAACGCTTATTTGGCCATGTAATTTTAAAATCTTCTGTTCCCCATCTCTGTCTTTCTCCATTTATATAGCATGACAGGCTATTTAAAATCTTGTGTATAATGTTTTATTATATGTAGATTCTTCTTTTCAATAGACATATACAACATATATTTCCTTTTTCAATTTCTTATCAACTGACCGTCATACACATTTTTGTTGGCCAGGGTGAAACAGCACTCAATGTTTTCCTTAATAGCTACTATATATATATATATAGTATACACACACACATTTTAAATCTAGTTTGTTTTGTGCAGTCATGTGGAGTGAAAGATTCATCTATCTTCTGCATAAAAATCAAGCAGTGAGTAGTCATTGTGACAATACGTAAAGGATGAGCTATTTGTTCATCCTTTCAGCCATGGCAAAGAGAGGGATTAAAAAGAGAAGAGGAAAGATGCACATTTTTCCGTTATGTTTTTATACAGCCCCAAATAAGCTTGTTACACCTAGAGGTTTAAAAAAAAAAAGTATTTTTCCCAATATGCCTTATATTAAAATGTATGACTGCCTTGGCAACCTTCTACATATTTATATCCTACTTCCATTGGGTTATGACTTTCTCAAAATACAAATAAACAATAAAGCATTGGAACACATTGGATGAAGCCAGTGAACAGAAGTAATTTTCTACATTTGTATCACATTAGGAACATCTTAACAGTTTATTTCTGGGTTTTGCTGTAAAATCAAATGTATACATTCCAATTGGAAGGATGACATAGAACCAATTTTTAAAGCATACAGATAAGGCAATAAGATAATTAAAAAACACATTTACATTTGACAATATCTTTCATAAATGCCAAGCAGGCAATATGTCCGGGCCCCTCATATGACATACATCTCTATACAAACATACATGCCAGCCCTATGGAAGACCAAAATAGGTTTCATCATAAATTTAGTTTTTTGTATGTGAAAAAAGAATTGTGTATACATATGTAGAATACAACATGCTTTCATTGTTTTGGCTCTCCTCTTTGAAAATGAGTAAGGAAAAATTCTATAATAAGTAAATATGGATTAAATTCTAAACATCCTCATTATTAGATTCTCATTTGTTCCTTAGCCGTAGAGATCCTCAGGGATAATGGTGGAAAGTTTAGCTCTAAAATACATTTACTTGGCGGGCACCTGGGTGGCTCAGTTGGTTAAGCATCAGGCTCTTGATTTTGGCTCAGGTCCTGATCTTGGGGTTCTGAGATCAGGCTCCATGCTCAGTGGGGAGTCTGTTTGGGATTCTCTCTCTCCCTCTCTTTTTACCTCTTGCCCTCAATAAATCTTAAATAAAGTACATTTATTTTGTTTCAATTTGAATTTTGTCACACCCTCTAGATGACTTGAACAAGGCATGTGACACCTTCTTATTTGGAATGGGGTATTATAGGAGCAAATTAGATGTGAAATAAGAATAATATGTAATGTGTATAATTTTTTAAATTTGTGAGATCCACTTTTACTGTTTCTTTTACATCCATATCTAAATTAAACCCATTGTGTTATTTTAATAGTATGTGCAGCTTTTATCAGCAAAGCAAAAGTGAATTTGTGATGCCTTTAATTGTATTAATGTAGAAAATACCACAGTGTAAATCTGAATTTTTTTTTTGCTTTTCATTGCTTGATTCCTTTATACACTGTTCCCATTTCCTTACCCTCTGAAAAACCACTTATGATTTTTCAAAGATCAGATTCTTTGTATTTCCTTAATATTTTAGTCTTGACTTTTTAAGACTGTGATCATTATTGAGCAAAAGAAGAATTTAAATTCTGTAACACTGGGCAACCCTGGTGGCTCAGTGCTATAGGGCTGCCTTCAGCCCAGGGCCTGATCCTGGAGACCCAGGATCGAATCCCATGTTGGGTTCCCTGCATGGAGCCCGCTTCTCCCTCTGCCTGTGTCTCTGCCTCTCTCTGTGTGTCTCTCATGAATAAATAAATAAAATCTTTAAAAAAATAAAAAAATAAATTCTGTAACATTAAATGCCATCATGATCTTGCAAATCTGTGTGAATTTTGGTTTTTAATGTTTTTAACTATTTATCTCTTTGTTATTATAATACCTTAATTGTTTTTTCACATTTGTATCTCTTTAGTTATACGCTTATTTGTTCTTCAAACTCTACTTTCTCATTTATATTCTCACCTTGGTGCCCTGATTAATGGTGTGACCCTTAGTAATTTGCTCTGTGACTCCACACATCTCTGTTAACTCTGCAGGGTATTATGATCCACAATATTTCAAAAAGAAAGGGCTGTGTGTATAAGTCTTTGGTGATGTTTAAAATATATATTTCTGATGATATAAAGTAGAAGTACTTATTGGAGGTATAAATGGGCTTCTGTGGATCTTTGTGACATTTTTCTAAGAATGGAATCATTTTGTGAGTTTATTGATTGGGTTCAAGTGAGATCAGTGAATCAGTTGTAAAAACTGCACCTCATATTTTGTAATCTTAGCAATGAATGCACTGACCAATTTCAGGGTTTAGAAGAAAAGAATCAGAAACAATGCTGCATTTGTTTAGAAATGTGCAGAATGTGTTAGATAAACCAATCAATACCTAATTACTAGTCTGCAGCCTTCTCTATTTTAATGCTTAGGCTTTCACAGAGATAAACCACCTGCTGTGTGACCTGATGTATTTGTTCTGACAGCACTTTTAAAGGGACTGCTCAAAACCTGGCAATAACTTCCAAAAGAAAAAATTTTCCAAGAGGCTTATTTCCCCACACATATTCAACTAAATATACAAAGCCAAAGAAATTCATGAACAAATATATAAACCCTAGAATCTCCAATTCCATATAATGTCAGTGAAATGCAATTTTAAAAAAAGGCATTTTTTCTTACTGTAATTAATAAAGTCCAAGGGTATTAGTTACTATGTACCATTCTGTGACTATGCAGGTTGGTTAACAGTTGAAAGCTAATTCTAACTATGACATTTGCTCCAGCCTCAGTGTGATCAGTCCACACAATCACTGAAATCTCTCAATGGCTCTCTGTGATTCCACCAGAATAGAATTTAGAAAAAATTCAAAAATTTTCTTTTCGGTTATTCATGCATTGTTGTCATATATTACAAACAAGACTCAGTGCTAAGCTCTGAGTAGATTTCATGTATTTATAAACTCTGGCCTTTATAACTCCTATTTATCTAATAAATATGTACCCAGAGTATTTGATTACAAGACAGCATTTTCCATTTCCTTGAAATGCCAAAAAAAGGAGGATGCTTCAGCCAAAGAAGTCTTCAGGGGAAAGGGGAAACGAATGCACCATAAGAACATTTTTTTCCTCTTAGGGTAGCTTGAAAACATTTTTTTGGTATTGAATTAATGTAATTAAGATGCCTGCATGCAAAAATTGCCTATTAGAATATATTTCATCTAGATTTTATATTAAAGCCTCAAGAAAACCATATCTAATTTAAAAAGTTACTTAAAAACTTAAAAAGTTACCTTAAAAACTCAGATGCATTATAAACAGCAGATGCCACAATGATGTTCAGCATTACTGTTCTGTATTATTTCCTTGGTAGTTCATATAATGGTTGTTAATTTATTTTTAAAATGAAACATTATCTACATATCTTTAAAGTGTCATTCTCTTCTACATTTTCATTTCTTTTTAAAACCATTTCATTTATGTGTTCTTTACTTCTGGAAGAAGTTTGTCCTTTTTAGCAGTGACTGCAAGTTTTACAATGTAACCGTTGTCACTAATTATTTCAAATATTAATTGTATTACATTATTTTGGATCTATACAGATATTTTTCCCAAATTCACATAACTTTATTTTCAAGTCTGTCAATTCCAGCCTGTTTGATACATGTGGCACTCTAATCCTAGCTCAGAAAGTCCACATAGTCGAACATTGAGAGTAAGAATGTAAGTACTCCTTAAAATTTCATTCTGTGTAATAGAGCAATTTTGTTTTTTGACTTGTGACTTTCCTCCGAGTATCCTCTTGTGATGCACAATTGTTCCCTAAGAGTATGCTTTTTTGGTTCATTTTACTTATTTTTGAATGAAGAGAGATTTAACCAGACCCAGTATTTAAATATTTGCAGGTAATGAGGAAGCTACCTCTCTTATCACTCTTAGATTTTATTTCTCAGGGTGTGAACTGGAGCAGAGAGAGAATTCTTCAGCTTCCAGTAAAGATTTTAGGACCTGCAAACTTTGATCTAGTGAAATAAGATCTGTCCTCTCTCTGCTTTGATTAATTTTGAAATTGATATGTAATGGGTAGGAATTTTATTGAAGCAGAATTTACAAAATTATGCCAGCCTTGTAACCAGCACACCAGAGCGAACTCTTCCTCTACAATTTTTCCTATCATTTTTCTAAGATAAAAAGAGGGCTTCCCGATTATAAGGTATCAGAACCTAGGACAGACCATCTCCTATTTCTTAACTTTTTAAAGTTTCCAGTTGTAGCTATATTTAGAGAAGAGCCTGGGGGCACTTGGATGGCTCAAGTTAGTTAAGCATCCTGTCTTTGGGTCAGGTCCTGATCCCAGGCTCCCTGCTCAGTGGGGAATCTGCTTCTCCCTCTCCCTCTGGATTCCCCCCCCCCCGGCCCCCCCGCTCCTAGTGCTCTTCAAATGAATGAATGAATGAATGAATGATAAGAAAAAAGAGGCTGACCTCTTCTGACCATTATAACTGATAGTTGAACAGAAATTGTATATGAGTGTATGTGTGAGAGAGAGAAAATAACTCTACTTTAATACAGCTGTCTTAGTCCTTCTGGACTACTTTAACAGAATACCACAGATTGGGAAGATTATAAACAATAGAAATGTATTTCTCAGTTCTAATGACTGGGAAGTGCAAGATCCAGCAGCATGGTCCATTGTAGGCCATCTTCCTGGCTCCTAACAGTGTCCTTGTCGCTGTATCCTTATAAGGTGGATGGGTCTAGGAGCTCTGCTGAAATGTCTTTATTAAGAGCACTAATCCTATTCATAAGGGCTCTACTTTCATGACCTAATCATTTCCTAAAAGCCTCATCTTCTAACACCATTACATGAGGTGCTATGATTCCAAACTATGGATTTTTTGAAGATAAACATTCGGACCATAGCAATAGGCATGTATTTTTTATAAGATTTATATATAATCATGTTATATATAGATGCACATATATGGTTAATTCATATACACATGCATAATAAGCATATCTATCAATATATGTGGACATTTATATTAATGTGTATATATAAGATATATAATCATGGTTATTAGTCATATATGTGATAATATATGCTTGACATAATGCCAGAATTGTGTGTACATGTGCAATGTGTGTACATGTATGTGCACATGCACGTGCAAACACATGCTCTTTAAGTGATTAATCAGTTGCAAAGTAACAATACGTATGCAAGTTTATGCAAAATGCATAAATAATGATTGCATTTTTCTCTTATTACTGTTGATCCACCAAGTAAAGTTTTCTCTCATCACTCATAAAAGTTCCACTTTTCCCCATAAAGTCTGTTTCTCTGAATTATACTGTGCTTCCGGTGGGTATAAAAGGAAGACTCAAAACTGTTTTTAAGTCTTGAATACTTCAAGAGCTCTTTTTTTAGAGATAGTGATTTTGTGGACCCCTACAGTACTCGCTTCCAGGCACTTCCATTTTCCAGAAATCACAATAAAATATATCCTTAAATATAATGTTATAATTTGATATATTTAGTGCTTTCTCACTCTCATGCCTTACTCCTAATTCAATAGTGGCTATCTCCATGCCAACTGGGGTAGGGAGGGCAGACATACCCTTAATCTGAACTTTGTTTCAAAGATGAGTTTTTCAAGGGCTTTTGCCATTCTAAGGCTTTGCCAGTTATATTTCATTTGGATTCTACAAGTTCACTTAATACTATAAGGGCCTATATTTCTCGATTTTTCTCTATTTCTAGAATTTGTTTAAAAACCACTTAAGTTTTTCTTTGCCTATTTCCTTCACTAAAAATCTACAATAAGGAGTTAATAGGACCCAACACATAATATCATACTCTCATGCTGACTTTTTCTTACCACTTTGCCTAGGGCCTCCCTTCAAGTAATTGAAGGCAGCAGGTTGGCAAATATTTTTCCACAATAAATCACAGTTCTCCTACCTTTGATCTTCATTGCCATGTTCCCCATCACTCTACTGCTAATCCAAGGACATTTAATGTATTTTTAAGCACATATTCCTAAATGAAAATATCATTTTGCATTCGGGAGGAATATTTGTGATATACAATACCAAAATAAAGGTGACTTAACACAACACAAATTTTTTCCTAGCTGTCATAACAACTCAAGGAGTGTTCAACAGGCAACTTTCCAACCTGTAACTCAAGGAGTAATCCCTCCTCAGTCTTGTGGATCAGTATTCTCTAGGACCTGGGATTTCTCTCTTTATTATTCTGATGATGGAGAAGAGAAGATACTACAGGAAAAAAAATTGTTTCCTTTCTTGTTGGGCAGGACAGGAAGGGGCACCTATTATTGGGCCCATATTATATTGGCCAGAACTCACTGAGGTGGCCAAGGCTCACAGTGAGGGAGTTGACAAAGTATGGTCTAGCTGCATCCCAGGAAAGAAGGGAAACACTTAAATATTGGTGAGCACAGTCTCTTCTGCAGGTGCTCTAACGTTAAGAGGCCATATTCTCTACATTATGTGAGTGCCAACCAGGAATATAGAATCACTTATGATAGCTCATAAAAGGAGACAATATTATAAGGTGCAGAGACTATCATGGTGATTTGAAGTTAGCAATCATGATTTGACAAGTTCTCATAAAATTTACAGTTGGGAAATCATTAGAAACTAATGCTTATGTTTTATCCAATATTTGAGGCTACATGATCATGTCATTGCTCCTTCTCCCTGGATATTTAGCTCCTAGTCTTTCTCCTAGCCAGTTTTTTTCAGCTTTATTTTGCCTATGGACCCTTAGTGAAGCAATGTTTTATAGTATGTGCTTGCTGAGGCAAAAAGATCTGTGTGCAGAGTCATTATACTTATTTTCTGTATATTCACTCCCTGCGTGTAATACATAAACCTTGATTTGCATAAAGTTGTTCCAGAGATCCCTGCCAAATATTGTCAAATTATTATATATTCATAATAATACGTATTATAAAAATTTAGGCTTTTCCAGATGGAAGTCTCAACTCAGCTCCAACATTAAATCCCAGAGCGGAAGGGATTTACCACCCTCTAGACAAAACAGCATAATATACATTTCCATATTCGCCCTATTCCTAGCTTAATTTAGCGTCTTGCTAAAACTTGGTTAAGTTACAGGGAATAGAGTCTTACTCAGGGTCACTAAAAAGTAAATTATTTCAGGTGTCTTTATTACTGGATAATAGTAGACCCCCCCCCCCCCCCCAATATAACAAAACTTTATAGGAAGGGAAGCAGGGACACCATCATGGCTATGAAAATTCTCTCTCTCTCTCTTTCTCTCTCTCTCTCTCTCTCTCCCTTTTGGGCCAAATGGTCATTGTTTTTCTGCGTATTATTCTGCTCTCGTTGGAATGACTTCCTAAACTTCAGCTTTGGTTGCATGTGGTTAAATATTTTCTGCTTTTCAATATAGTATAACAACTCTTAATAATGATCCTATTAGTATATTGTCTTTATATGTCTTTTGAGTTCTCTGTTATTAATGAGTCTCAGATCTTGAAAGTCAATATTCTAAACTTTTCACATAAGGATACAATCATCTCAGACAACAGTGAGAGCATACCACTGGCTACAGGTATATTGCTCCTTGGTCAAGTATACAAATATAGTCATCTTTAAGGGAGTGGAGAAAAATAATAGAGGGCACAAAACAAAAGTGAATACTTGGCATGTACCATAATCACACTTTTTATACAAGGAGTTAATCATACAAAGCTCTTAGCTTTCTTTGCTGTGTAACATGCTACCACAAACTTAGTGGCTTAAAAGAACACAAATGTATTATCTCACAGTTCTGTAGTTCAAAAGGCCAGGTAGGGCTTAACTGCTTTCTCTCCTCAATGTATCATAAGGCCGAAATAAATGTGTCAACTAGCTATATTCCCACCTGGGACTTGGGGTTTTTACCTAAGGGCATGTAAGTTATTGGCAAGATTCAGTTCCTTGTAGTTGTAATATGAAGGTCCCTGTTTTCTTGCTCTCTCTTGGCTAAGGGGTGCTCTCAGCTTCTATATGTTATTCCCAAATCCTTGCCATGTGTGCCCCTTCACCTACAAATCCAGCCATTCAATATGTCTCTCTCATATCACATCTTCATATCATCAAGAAGTGCCAATCCCATTTAAGGGCTCCCTGTTTGGGTTAGACCCAACAAAATAATCTCTTTTGATTAGTGTAATTAGTAACCTTAATTACTATTAGTTTAATATTAATTACTAATTAACTACTTAGTAATTTGTAGCTAATTACTAAATGGTTAATAACCTTAATTCTAATGATAAACTGATTGGAGTTACCTTAAATCAGCTAACAATAATTAGATCTGAAAGAACCGTTTAATGAAACACAATCACAAGAATGATATTCCATCATATTTAGTAGTCCTGCTCTCCTTCAAGGAAAGAGAATTATACAGGCATGTGCATTAGGGAATAGGCACCTTTGGGTCCATCTTAGAGTTCTGTCTATGGACCATCCTCTGACCCTCAGTGATTCACCTACCACCCAAAGGCAAATACCCCCTCCCTAGTTCTTTACTAGTCTCATTGCATTGGGGCACCAGCTCAAGTCTTAAATCATATCACTTAAAGATAAATCTTATCAGTTCGAACCCATAATTTTATCATTAAAATTATTTACATCTACATCAAGTATGAATGAGGTTCCCAAGTATAAACCATTAAGTACAGCTCCTAGGCCCAAAATGTTTTCCATTTTTGGATCTGAAACCAAAGAAAGAGGATACTTCCAACACATACCACATACAATGGTGAGACAGGTATAGAATAATAGTTATGCATCTTCTGGTTCAAAAGAGGGAGAAATGTTGAAAAAACCTATTATCCTTTTTAAATTTTAAAAAAAAAATTTTTATTTTTAAAGATTTTATTTATTTATTCATGAGATATATATAGAGAGAGGCAGAGGCACAGACAGAGGGAGAAACAGGCTCCACGCAGGGAGCCTGATGTGGGACTCAATCCCAGGACTCCAGGATCACATCTTGTGTGGAAGGCAGGCACTAAACCACTGAGCCACCCAGGGATCCCAATTTTCCTTTTTTATAAAAATTGAAGTACAGTGTTATATTTCAAGTGTTCAACATAATGATTCATCAATTCTATTTATTACTCAGTACTCCCCAAAATAAATGTAGTCATCATCTGTCACTAATGAATGTTATTGTAATATTATTAACTCCATTTCCTAGGCTGTCCTTTTCATCTTTGTGACTTATTTATTTCATAACTGGAAGTTTGTACCTCTTAATCCACTTTATGTACTTCACTTATCCCCTGCCCCACTTCCCCTCTGGCACGCATCAGTTTGTTCTCTGTATGGAGTCTTTTTTTTTTTTTTTGTCTGTTTCCTTGTTCATTTCTTTTGTTTCTTAGATTCTACATAAGAGTAAAACCATATGGTGTTTGTCTTTCTCTGACTTATTTCACTTAGCATTATATCTGCTAGGTCCATCCATGTTCTTACAAATGACAAGATCTCATTTTTTTTTTCTTAGCTGAGAATTATTCCATTGTGTATATATGTATATATGCCGCACCTTCTTTATCTGTTCATCTATGGATGGACTCTCGGGTTGCTTCCACATTTTGCCCAATGTAAATGATGCTACTATAAAGGAAGATATATCTTTTTAAATTAGTGCTTTCATTTTCTTTGGGTAAATACCCAGTAGTAGAATTACTGGATCATATGATATTTCTATTTTTAATTTTTGAGGAACTTCCATACTATTTTCCACTGTGGCTATAGCAATTTACATTCCCACCAATGATACACAAGTATTACTTTTAAAAAAACATATTTTGATATATTAAATAACCATCATCTTTTAAAAAATATCAGTTTTAGTCACTTCCCAATTGTTTGCATATGAGTCTAGGAGTACTGTGACATTTTCTATTGAGCAGCAAGAGTTTTTTAAATCATTTTATCAATTCTAGATACAAGTCCAGTGTCAGGTATAGGTATAGGCATTAGGAATAGTTTTTCTGAGTTGGTACCTTTCTATTTTGTTAATGGTGAAATTTCAAGGATTGGAGTTTCAAATTTTGAAGTTCTACCTATTTTTTTTTCTTTAATCGTTAGTTCTTGCAGTTTTATGTGCAGGATATCTTTGACTACACCAAGGTTGTGGGATTGTTTTTCTATTTCTTATTCAACACTAATAGTTTAAGATTTACATAGATCTAGGATTAATTTTGAGTGAATGTTTGTGTGTGATATGGTATCAAGTTTGAGAATCTTCTTTTCCCATTAGAGTACTCATTTCTTCTTTCCTAGCACAATTTCTTAAAAACAATATTCTTCCCTTTATCCAAATACCTTGGGACTTCTGTAGAAAGTCAATTGGGCATACTTTCATACATATCAGAATCTGTTTCTGTACACTCTTTTGTTCTACTAATCTATCCTTCCATACAAAAATGTACAATTTTTTATTACTATAGCTTGTAAGTCTCACAATAAGGGGATGTAAATTCTCCAAATTTTTTATCCTTTCAAAATTGTTTTGGCTCTTCCATGTCTTTTCCCTTTGAACATAAGTTATGAAATCAACTTGCCAATTTCCTCAAAAAAAGCCCTGTATGAATTTTGCTTGTAATTTCTCTGAATTTGTAGGTACTTTGGAAGAGAATAAACATCTTTACAGTATTGAGTTGTTGGACCATAAATATGGTATACATCTATAAAAAATTAAGTCTTCATTAACATCTTTCAGCAATATTTTGCAGATTTTTTAAGTTTTATTTTTTAAGACATTTATTAATTTATTTGAGAGATGAGAGAGAAAGAGCATGAGTTGGGGGTAGGGACAAAGGGAGAGGGAGAAGCATACTCTGGGCTGAGCAGGGGAGCCTGACACTGGATTCAATCCCAGGACCCCGAGATCATGACCTGTGTTGAAGGGCAATGCTTAACCAACTGATCCCCCCCTAAGGTGCCTGTTTTGCAATTTTTAGTGCAGAGGTCTTGTGTGTCTTTGTTAACATTACCCCTAATTATATTTTAATGCTATATTATTTTTAAAATTTCATATTCTACATATTCATGTGATTATATAAAAATAAATATGATTTTTTGTTTTTTATCATATGGTCTTATTAAATTTACTTAATTCTGGTAGTCTTTCTATAGATTCTTTAGGATTTTCTCCATATTTACAATCATGTTGTCAGTGAATAAGAATAGTTTTGCTTCTTCCTTTCCAATTTAGGGGTGTCTCTGTGTGTGTGTTGAGTGTGTGCCTGTATGTCTGTGTGTCTGTGTATGTATATGTACATTTTCTCATGTTTAATTCACTCAACAGGACTTTCAGCATTATGGCATATAGGATAGATGAGAGTGGGGTTTTTTTCCCCCAATTTCTATTCTATAAAGAAGACATTCAGTCTTTCACCATGTTCATAGCCAAGTATGATATATATTGTGGAGTTTTTTGTTGTTGTTGTTGATATACTTTATTGGATTTAACATTTCTCCTGTATTCCTAGCTGGCTGAGCATTTTAATGACTGGATATAGAATTTTGATAAACTATTTTGAGGTATTACTGTGATCATGTGGGTTTTGTTATCCTATTTGTATGGGAATTGCACTGATTGATTTTGTTTAATTAATTGATGTATTTATTTGAGAGAGAGAAAGTAAGAGAGCAACGCGCAGTCTTATCTGAGAGTGGGGGAAAGGAGAGGAAGAGGGAAGAATCCCAGACAGACTGCATGCTGAATGCAGAGCCCAATGTGGGGCTCAATCTCAGGATCCTAATATGACCTGAGCCAAAACCAAAAGTCAGACGCTTAACTGACTGAGCCACCCAGACACTTCTTCAAATATTAAAGTAATTTAACATTATGGTGCTAACCACAATTAATGAGTTATGATGGATTATCTTTTTTATCTATTGCTAGATTCAATTTGCTATTCAAGTAGAGCATTATAATATATTACTAGAAAATCTCTACCAGATTTATTCATACACACATGTCTGTGTGTATGTTTAAATATATATCATGTCTTTTTAAAGACATTTCCATAGTATCCTCAAAGTCAAATTAAGAAACTTTGTAAAAAGGCCTGGTTTAATGCTTTTAATATTTCCTTAATTTATTGTATTATTAAGTATACTGTTTTTTTTTGCTTTGTTATTTATTTAAAGCCAGTTTATTTAGAAGTTATTTTTTTAGTATATTCAACTTGCCATCAAAGATCACTCTCTTTTGAAACATTGTAATTTATATTTTAAATATTGAGCCAACAAGGGATCTGGTGATAAATTCAAGCAGTTGGTATGTTGTTCCTAAAAGCTATGACTTTTGTTCTCTATTGATGATTGAGAAAACATGTGCTTTTCTCACTGTTTCCCACATAGCCTCAAGGTTAATTTTTCATTAAGCTTAGTCAATTTTGATGGTGATATTTTATTTATTTTCCCATTCATGCATTCAATAAATATTTAAACATCAATATTTAGAAGACCATTTCCTAGAACATCTTTGTGATTAGATAATTAAGCAAATGCATATTTGCTTCTCTATTGTAACCTTTGCATTTAGGTTGGGGCCATATAATAATGCTAAATAATATAACATGAGTAGAAGTAAAGGATGATGATTTTGGGAAAAGCATTAAGGTTGGGGGTTTATATATTTTGGTAATTTAAATTTAACATCTTAATCTTTATTTGTTCTTTACCACACTGTGTACTTTTTCTGAAACTATAGATTAGAATTGGTTTTTTTTAGAATTGTTCTTACAATGCAAGTTATTTTTTAATCATATCCACCTTTATTTTAGATTTCAGTGTGTCTTTGTAAAGCTAACTTTTTCATACCTTGCATTTTGAAAATTATATTATATTCCAAAGATAAGACAGAAGCACATATGGATTATGTGACATAATTATTAAACCTTTTCACCAGAAATCACCAGTTTATCATTTTTATTACAGATTCCAATATACTTCCAAATTCTTCATTTCTTTCTGTCGCATTGCACTTTATTATACCAGAGATGAAGTATATTTCCCCATCCTGCTGATATTTGGCTTCGTTATATGACTTACCTGGCCAATAGAATGCTGGTAGCAGATCTGTGTGTCCTGTCTGTTCTGAGCCTAGACCTTCAGAGGTATCACATGAATTCTTTTCCCTCATACTTCTGCCACTACATAGTAATGAACCTAACATGTATTTAGAAGTAGATCCAACTGGACCAGTGAGCGTGTGAAGAAAAGTTAAGTTATTGTAGTCGCAAGCTACCAAATTTCGGTGTGATTTGTTCTACTGTATTATACTTATAGGTTTCATTATTTTTCAAAAAAGATTTTATTTATTTGAGAAAGTGAGAGAGAGTAGGGGAAGGCAGAGAAGAAGGAGAAGCCAACTCACCACTGAGTCGGAGACTGACCACATGGGGGCTCCATCCCAGGACTCTGGGATCTCTACCTAAGCCCAAAGCAGAGGCTTCACTGACTAAGCCACCCAGAAGCCCCATTGATTTCATTATTTTTGCTAGGTCATATTGTATGTATTTCAAAATTATGTAAGGAGAGAATACCTCAGCAATTTGGAATTTGAACATAGTAATGCAGTAGCCTCCCCTTATGAGCAGTTTTGTTTTCTACAGTTCCAATTACCTCCAGTCAACTGTTCTCCGGATCCAGGTATACCTTCAAAAAGTCAAGAGTGGCCTGACACTACATCACAGTGCCTACATAATTCCCCTCCTTCATCTTATCACCTGACCATTTTATACCACACATCATCACAAGAAGGGTGAATACAGTACGATAGAACATCTTGACAGGCCACATTCATATAACTTTTATTACAGTATATTATATTTGTTCTATTTTATTATTGGCTGTTGTTATTAGTATCTCACTGTGTCCAGCCTATAAATTAACTTTATCATGGGTAGGTATGTTTCGGAGAAAATATTGTGTATAGAGAGCTCAGTACTATCTGTGGTTTCTGGCATCCACTGAGGATTTTGCGATTTATTCACAACAAAATATAGAGAGCTTTCTTTTTTGACAATCTCAAATCTTGCTTGATTTTCCTTCTCTTCTTTAGCTTTTTGCCTCTATTAATTAGCTCCTTATTAGGCGTTGCAGTCATTTACATGTATATATCAATTAGATGATTACATGTGTTAACTATTTTCATTAAAGTGAAGTTTTTCCAGTGATGATGATAATGATGATGGTATGGCTGATTATTTTCATTTTTGCAGTGAAAGATGAGACTATGTAATCATACCCTTTTTGTTAATGAATCTCTATTCATTTTCATCATAATTTTATTTATTATTGGTGACACACAGTAAAATTCCACAGAGTTATTCATGTTTATATCAGTGATCCATGTTATTTATTTCTAAGATGTCTACCATATAATAACATATAGTAGAGGAAACCAAACAAACTATATATGTAGATATACATATAATTCCAAGATCCCAGTCCTATTTTCAGTATTTATAACATAAATTTGAGCAAATTATTTCATTTTTGGCCTCAATTCTTTCACTAATATTGTAGAATTATTACTGTCTATAAGTAGTATTATATTTATTTATTTGTCATTCTTTTCCATAAATCATAACACTGGTAGTAGTGAGGGAACATAAAAACCAGTCACATATAAAATCTCTCTGCTTTCTCTATTTGCCCAGACCACCACACTCTGGTAGGTTTTTACAGATTCTTGTGTTCTCATCATCCTATTTACTATTCATCTATCTTTTGGTGTATCTGTTATATTTACATATATACATATATAGATATAGAAATATATATATCCTCTATCATGATTTATAGTGAAGTTTTGGACACTCGTGGCTTTCTACATTAGCTTTGTATATAAAAAATCTTGATATTTTTCATGTAATTTTAGGCAAAAAATCAGGGATATTAATTGAGTTTAAGTTCTTGGTGACAGGTATATGAGTTTTATCTGTAATTTCATCTCCCTTAAGAAGTTACCCAGCATTTTGCTTATTAAATGAAACATATTCCACACTTGGCAAGATGAAATATCTACAAAAGCATGACTTTCAATAACTGAACTGCTTTTCTTATTTAAAGCTAAGTGTTGGGTCTTTTTTCTGTTTTAGAGATTCTTAAAAATAAAGTTTTTATGCCTGAGAATTCCACCTCAGGCATAAACTAACAATCTAAATCTGTCAAAAGTAAAGTTTTTATAATTATAACTTAAGGATTTTTCTTCAATACTATTTTAAAATTTGAAGGCAGTATTCCTTGTGCCCTTATATTCTTTATTTTCCTCAGCACCAGCTGTTTAAGTGGATGAACATTTTATTTATGCTTCTTATTATTAAAATAATATTCTAAAATGATCATCTAAAAACACTTGATTATTTTAAAAATGAATTAAGTTATCATTTGGAGTAATGCAGTCTTGAGGGGAGTTCAAATATACATATAATTAAGAAGTAATATATACACATAAGGTCACTAAGTTTAAAATTTTTTTTAATTTCAATTATTTTAACTCCAGTATAGTTAATATACAGTGTTATGTGGGCTTCCGATATGCAATATATTGTTTCAACAATTACAAATAATACGGTGCTCATCATGACAAATGCCTTCCTTAACCCCCATCACCTGTTTCACCCATCTGCCCACCACCTCCCCTCTGGTAAGCATCAGTTTGTTCTCTACAGTTAAGAGTCTGTTCTTGGTTTCTCTCTCTCTCTCATTTTCTTTTTCTTTTTTTTCCCTCTGCTCATTTGTTTTCTCTGTTAAATTCTACATATGAGTGAAATCATATGATATTTGTCTTTTTTCTGACTGATTTATTTCACTCCAAATTATACTCTCTAGTTCCATCCATGTCATTGCAAGTGGCAAGATTTTATTCTTTCTATGGCCGAGTAATATTCCATTGTGTGTGTGTGTGTGTGTGTGTGTGTGTGTGTGTGTACTTGGACTGCTTCCATAATTTGGTTATTGTAAATAAGGCTGCTATAAACAGAAGGGTGCATTTATCTCTTTGAATTTGTGGTTTTGTATTTTTTGGGTAAATACCCACTAGTGTAATTACTGGATCCTAGAGCAGTTCTATTTTTAACTTTTTAAGGAATCCTCATACTTTTTTCACTGTGGCTGCACCATTTACATTCCCACCAACAATCACCGACCTTTTCTATAAGACATATTTTTGACAGCTTTTGCTCAGTGTTTGATGTTATTGCCATAGTTATTATTACATTTACATTCCACCTTTTAAAAAATTAATGATTTTAAAATAAAATTGTATAGATTATATGTTGGATTGTTTTTAGCAGCTACTGACAGCAGCGTGCTTGCTGTACAAATGATTTTCATCTGAGAGAATTTCAAAGTAACATTTGACATTTAGCAAATTAAATGCCTTCAAATGTTTAAGGAACAGAGATGGTTATGTTATAAATAAATATACCAGATTTTCAAATATTTTCATGCCAATTTTATTATATTTTAATTTGGACAAAATTGGCTTTGTCTTGTCCATTTCTGTCTGTATGTTTATCACAATTGGTGATTTTTTAACTTCTGTAACCCATGTTTAGCTAGTACTTTAATGGATGCCTTAGATCAAAATAATCTAAGTTTCATATAATGATCATAACTGATTTTTTTCTTTCACTATAAAATTAGTTACTAGAGAAAAATAACAAAGCCTAGAGATGTTTATCCTCTTTTTTCAAATAATTATACAAACAACACTGTTGAATATCATGTCACTTATAAAGCACCTGTAACATATTTATTTAAAAACTTTTATAATGAAGATAGTATGTTTTCATAATCTATTGGTGTGCACCAGAATATCGCTTGTAGTAGCTACTACACTGGACCCCAAAAATAGCTCTAAAACTCACTACAAATGTAGAACAAATTCTGAAATGATTTTAGTGATTTTGCTTTTTATCTGAATTATACCAAAATGTAATCACTGACACTCTGTTGCTAAAAATTATCCATATTTGTTCACTGGAATCATATTAATGCTTCATGTTCTTGGTTGACTTATATTTGAAAAATACATTTCCAGAAATAAATCGATATTAGCATACAGATAGAATTGAATATTATGTCAATAGTGATTGACAAAGTTGATATGTTGCTGTTGCCTCATTTTAGATTAGTTATATTTTTTTCTTGGAGGCAGAAAATGTAAAATAGCATTTCAATTTTCCAATCCATTTAAACTGAGAAGAAAGTAATAATCTAGAGAAAAATAATAAAGGCTTTGCGGTTAGGGTATGATTGACATACAGCGAAAGTATGTTTCAGTTGTAAAGACAAGCCTGTATCAATAAAACTGTGTTGACTCAGTTGGTATCCTCAGGCTCCTACTGCCCACATAATAATTGATTTTAAATTTTAAAGCTATGAGTACAAAAGAAAAAATAACACTTTGTTATGTCTATATGGTTTTCCACTGATGTGGCCTTACTGTTTTATTTGAAATGCATTTGAAAAGAAATGAAAATGTTACCTAAAGCAAGTATAACTAATTTTTCTTAAACATTTTTCATAATGGAAAATAAACTTTAAAGCTTTGTATTTCATTATAACAGAGAAAAAGGATATCTATATATGTACATGTATAATGAAATGATAAATAATATATAACAAAAATGGAATGGGGAGACAGTTCAAGATGGCAGCACAGGAAAATCCTAAACTCCTCTCTTCCTATAGACACACTACATCTCCAGCTATATGTGTAACAACTTTCCTCTGAAAAAGACCTAAGAACTAGTTAAATAGCTCCTTCGTAACAGTAGTATCAGGGCCACATTGAGACAAGTATGAGAATCAGAGACACGGTCTCACCAAATACCCTATCCCAAGTGTGGTAAGCCACAATTTGGAGGTATCTCACAATTCTGGAACTTCTTCCTGGGGACCAAGAAGTTTGTGCTCCATATCAAGAAACCCAACTTTTGGGACCTTCAATGGAGAGATGAGCCCCCAAAACATCTGGGTCTGAAAATCAATGGGGCTCACATCCAAGAGACTGAAAGGGCTGTAGGGAATTGAGAAACTTCTCTTAAATGACTTGTGCATAGACTCATTTGCCTCAGGGACCAGTGTAAGAGAAGTAGTTTGAAAAGCACCTACTATAAGTGAAGGAGGTGTATTTGCTAATCTTAAGTATCTGGTGGATGGGCAAGAGCCTGTTGGGACTCTGCCTAGGGATAGAAACAGGTTCTACTTTTGTGCTATCCCTCTACTTTGATACCCTCTTAGAGCCAGCAGGTGCCCTCAGCCCTGTGCTCTCCTGAGGCCCCACTAGAGTGGGTGTGCGCACCCTGGCCCTATGCTCCCTTATAGTCCTACAAAAGCCAATAGGCTTATATAATCCATACAGGAAACACTCCTTGATCACTAGGTTCTGGTGGCTAGGGATTTGTGTTCCTGGGTCTCATAGGACTATAACAATAAGAATGATAGTTCTGGGTCGGCTACCATCCACGGTCAGTCACTACACAGAGGGCCAGACTGAAGCACACTCCCAGTCTTTCTATTAAAAAGCTCTAATAAACTGTCTTGGAGCTTCAGCCTGAGGGGTAGTCTTTAGGTTTGCCACACATCTGGAGGCTACAGAAGTGCTCTCAGGGAATGTAGGCTGAGAGTTGCCATCTTTGCTCCCTTGGTCTTGCTACAGCTTGCTAGTATTTCCGAGAAAGAAGCTTATACACTTGTCTGAAGCCCTGATTTTTACAACTTTGGCCAGAGAACACAGGATTTTCCAGTCTAGAGGCCAGCAGGGTTTGTGACTGCAGTCCCATAGGACTGGATATATTTGCATTCTTTCGAAGGTGCAGCTCAAGGGCCTGGCTTCTAATCAGACCAAAACTAGATCCTTCCCTTTGGAACACTGACAAGTCTTCACACAACCTCCACAACTGGGACCTACAAAAATAAATGGGGATGCTTAGACAACCACAAAGAGTCAAGAGTCAACCAAGAGCTAGAGCAAGGTTGAACAATAAGATCCATTTTCTACACAAGGCTACTCCTTCAAAACTGGGAGAATTAGTACATAGAAACAAACACAGAGATTCAAACAAATTGAGGAAACAGAGGAATATATTCCAAATGAAAGAATAAGATTAAAATTCAGAAAGAAAGCTTAATTAAGTGGGAAAAAATAATGTGCCTGAAAAAAGAGCTCAAAGTATTGGTCATAAAGATGTTCACCTACTTTGGGAAAGAATGAATGAACATAGAACTTCAACAAAGAGATAGAAAACATAAGAAAGTCTCAACCAAGTCACACAGTTGAAGAATACGTCATTGAACTGAAAAACAAACTAAAGAGGTTCAACAGCAGACTGAATGAAGTGGAAGAAATGATCAATGATCTAGAAGATAAGCAGTGGAATTCACCCAAGCAGAGAAGCAAAAAGAGAGAAAATAAGTTTTTAAAAAGTAAAGATAGTTTAAAGGACCTGTCAGACATTAAGGGAAATAATATTCATTTTATGGGGTCATAGAAGGAGAAAAGAGAGAAAAGGGGACAGAAAATGTATTTGAAGAAATAATGGTTGAAAATGTCTCTAAGCTGGAGAAGGAAACAGACATGCAGATCTAGGTAGCACAGAGTTCAAATGAGATGAACCTAAAAAGATTCACTCCAAAAAAAATTGCAATTAAAATGTCAAAAGTTACAAATAAGAAAGATTTTTAAAGCAGTGAGGGGAAAAAAAAAATGATGTGCCTGGATGGCTCAGGCAGTTGTGTCTGACTCATGATTTCAGCTCAGGTCATGATCTCATAGTCCTGGAATCAAGCCCTGCATTGGGCTTAATGCTCAGCAGGGATTGTGCCTGAGATTCTCTCTCCCTCTCCCATTGCCCCTCCCCAATTTGACTTCTCTCTCTCTCTCTCTCAAAATTTAAAAAAGAAAAGGCAGAAAGAGAAAAGCAAGTTGTTATGTACAAGAGAACCCCTATATCAGTAGATTTTTTTATCAGAATCTTTGCAGTCTAGAAGGGAGTGGCACAATATATTCAAAGTACTGAAAAGAAAATCTTCCAACCAAGAATACTCTACACGGCAAGGTTATCATTCAAAATTGAAAGAGAAATAGTTTTCGAGAAAAGCAAAAACTAAAGGAGTTCATTAACACTAAGCCAGCCTTAGAAAAAATGTTAAAGGAACTTCTTTAAGCTGAAAGAGGGGCATTGATTAATAACAAAAAAAAAAAAAAGAAAAACTATAGAACTTACAGGTAAAAGTAAATATATAGTAAAAGTAATGGACTAATCACTTAAAAGCAATTATGAAGGTTAAGAGTAAAAATAACTGAAAATCAAAGGATATAAAAAATAAAAAGATCTAAAATATGACATCCAAAAAGCAAAAAATGGGGAGAAGGGACTAAGGATGTAATTTTTGAATTCATTCAAACTTATGTGGCTATCAACTTAAACTGTTATCTATATGCAGTATTATATGTGAGTGTCATGGTAACCACAAAGCAAAAATCTATAGTAGATACACAGAGGATAATAAGAAAAGAATCTAAGCATAACACTAGAGAAAATCATCATACCACAAAGACAGCAAAAAAAAAAAAAAAAAAAAAAGGAATGCAGACCCAGAAAACAATTTTTTAAATAGCAATAAGTACATACTTATCAATAATTACTTTATTTTTTAATTTTTTAATATTCTATTTATTCATGAGAGACACACAGAGAGAGGCAGAGGGAGAAGCAGGCTCTACACAGGGAGCCCGACTTGGGACTCGATCCCACGTCTCCAGGATCACGCCTTGGGCTGAAGGCAGCGCTAAACTGCTGAGCCACCCAGGCTGCCCTCAATAATTACTTTAAATGTGGGTGAACTAAATTCTCTAACCAAAAGTCATAGTGTAGCTAAATGGATAAAATATCAAGACTCACTTATATGTGCTGTGTACAAGAGGCTCACCCCAGTTGGAAGGATATGCAAAGACTGAAAGGGAATGAAAATCGGTGATCCACACAAATGGAAACCAGAAGAAAGCTGAGGTAGTTATACTTATATCTGAAAAAATACACTTTATTGATTTTTTAAAAAAAGATTTATTTACTCATTTGGAGAGAGAGAGTGCACACACATGGTACGACACAGGGGAAGACAAGAAAGAATCCTCAAACAGTCCCCACTGAATGCAGAGCCTGACATGGGGTTTGATCCCAGGACCCCGAGATCATGACCTGAGTTGTAATCAAGAGCCAGCTGCTCAACTGATTGAGCCACCCAGGTGCCCCAGAAAAAAAAAATACATTTTAAAACAAAGACTGTAATAAAAGAAAAAGGAAAATTTCAAATGATGGTAACAGGGTCAATACAACAAAAGTATATCACAATTGTAAATATCCATGCACCCAACATAGAAGAACCTAAATATATAAAGCAAATATTAACAGATCTAAAGGGATAAATTGACAGCAATACAATGATATTTGAAGATTTCTGCCCAATTACATCAATGGATATATCATCCAGACAGAAAATAAAATATTGGCTTTAAATGACACATTAAACCACATAGATATATATGGACATATATACATTTATAGATATATTCAGGACATTCCATCCAAAAGTAGCAGAATACACATAGTTTTCGAGTGCAAATAGATCATTCTCTGATATAGGTTATATGTTAGGCCACAGGACAAGACTCAGTAACTTTAAGAAGAATGAAATCCTATAAAGCATCTTTTCTGACCACAGTGGTATAAAACTAGAAATCAATTAAAAGGAACAAATCAGAAAAAATAAAAATATGTGGTGATTAAACAGCATGCCACTGAACAACCAAAGCATTAATACATAAATCACAGGAGAAATACAAAAACCTTGAGACATATGAAAATGGAAATACAGTTGACCAAAATTTATAGGATGCAGCAAAAAAAAATCTTTTTTTTTTTTTTAGAGAAAGCAAAACAAATTCTAAGATGGAAGTTCATAGTAATATAGGCCTATCCCCAAAAACAAGAACAAGAAAACTCTCAAACAATCTAACTTACTCATAAACAAACAAACAAACAAAACATTAGAAAAAGAAGAACAAATGAAGCCTGAAGTTAATAGGAGGAAGAAAATAATAAAGATCAGAGAGAAGGGGCACCTGGGTGGCTCTGTGGTTGAGCTTCTGCTTTGGCTTCAGGTCCTGATCCTGGGGTCCTGGGATAGAGTCACACATCAGGTTCCCCACAGGGTGCCTGCTTCTCTGCCCCTCTCTCTGTGTTCTCATGAATTAAAAAAAAAAAAAAAATCAGAAAAAAAATGAAATAGAGACTAAAAAGACATCAGTATAATTAAAGGTGGTTCCTTGAAAATAAAAACAAAATTGATAAACCTTTAGGTAGACCCAACAAGGAAAAAAGAGAAAGGGGTCAAATAAAATTATAAATGAAAAAGAAGTTACAACTGATACCAAAGAAATACAAAGGATCATAAGAGACTATTATGAACAATTATATGCCAAAAAATTGGGCAACCCTAAGATGGATAAATTCCTAGAAACATAGTCTTCCCACACTGAATCATGAAGAAATAAGACATCTGAATAGACCAATTATTAGTAAGAAGGTTGAATCAGTAGTCAAAATCGGCCAACAAACAAAAGCCCAGAACCAGATGACTTCATTAGTGAATTCTACCAAACATTTTTAAAAAAGATTTATTTACTTATTTGAGAGAGAGACAGAGAGAGAAGGGACTATCTCCCTCAGACTTCCTAATGAGCATGGAGCCTGATGTGAGGCTCTATCTCACAATGCTGAGATCATGACCTGAGCTAATATCGAGTCAGATCCTTAAGTGAATGAACCACTCAAGTGTCCCCAAATTCGACCAAACACTTTAAGAAAATTTTATTCCTGTCCTTTTCAGTTCTTCCCCAAAAAATAGAAGAAGAGGGAATGCTTCCAAACACGGGTTATAAGGCCAACATTACCTTGATATCAAAACCAGACAAACACAGCAACAAAAAAGAGAACAAAAGAAAAGAATTATAGACCATTATTCCTGATGAACATAGATGCCAAGATCCTCAACAAAATATTATCAGACCAAATTCACCAATACATTTCAAAGGACAATTATGAAATGGGATTTATTCCAGGGATGTAAGGGTGGTTTAAATCTGCAAATCAATCAGTGTGATATACCACATTAATGGAAGAGAAGCATCACGTGAGCATCTCAATAGATTCAGAGAAAGCTTTTGACAAAATTTGTGTGTTTATGATAAAAACCCTCCACAAAGTGGCTATACAAGGAATGTACCTTAACATGATGAAGATCATATATGACAAGCCTACAGCTAACATCATACTCAATGGCGAAAGTTGAAAGCTTTTCCCTTAAGATCAGGAACAAGAAAAGAATGTCGACTCTTGCTATTTTTATTCAACATAGTGTTAGAAATCCTAGCCAGAGCAATTAGTTAAGAAAAACACATAAAGACATTCAAATTGGAAAGGAAGAAATAAACTGTAACTATTTGTGGGTGACATCAATTTAGATGAAAACCTTAAAAACTCCACCAAAAAACTGTTAGAATTAATAAACAAATTCAGTAACATTGTAGGGTACAAATCAACATACAAAAATCTGTTGCATTTCTATATACTAATAACAAACTGTCAGAGAAATTAAAATAATCCCATTTTAATTTAATCAAAAAGGAATAAAAAGCCTAGTAATATAATTAAGAAGGTGAAGGACCTATACACTGAAAATGATAACAGTGATGAGAGTAATTGAAGAAGACATTAATAAATGGATATATACTCCATGGTCATGAATTGGAAGAATTAATATTGTTAAAATGTGCATATTACCCAAAGCATTCTTCTGACTCTGTGCAATCTATATCAATATCCCAAAGGCATTTTTCACAGAAATGTGACAAATAATTCTAAGTTTCTATGGAACCACAGAAAACCCTGAATAACCAAATAATCTTGAGAAAGAACAAAGCTGGAGGCACTAGGCTTCCTGATTTTAAACTGTATTACAAATCTATAGTAATTCAAAACAATATAGTATTGAAATAAGAACAGACACATTGATCAATGGAACAGACTAGAGAGCCCAGAAATCAGCCCAGGCATATGTGGTCAATTAATTTATGACAAAGAAGCCAAGAATATACAATGGGGAAAGGACATTTTATTTTTATTTCTTTTAAAAATTACTTTAATACTATATGTATACCTGAACAATTATTTAATATCATTAATATCCAGTCAGTGTCTAAATTGCCCAAATTATCTGATAAATGTCATTCTGTTTTTGTTTTGTTTGTATTTTACAGTTTTGTTTAAGGTCTAGTCAGGATCTACAGGTTTCATTTGGCTGATAAGTCTCTTAAGTCTGTTAACATTTACTATTTCCCTCATTCTCTTTTTTTGGAGTCAGGCCATTTGTTTTTTAAACACACTAGATCTTCTCTCCTGTAATGCTTTCCCCATTTTTTGATTCTACAGATTGCATCCTGTAAGCTGGTAGGAAGTCTAGAGGCCTGCTGGAATTCTGGTTTGATTTGGAGGCAAGAACATCCTGCAGGTGGATGAGGTTCTTGGGTGAGGCTCAGGGAGGCTGGTATTGGGCAGGAGGCATGGGCTGCTGATTGATTGGGCGTTCTCAATTTAGTCCTGAATTATAAAGTTCCCAGTGGCTAGATCCCATAGAGGAAAATGAGGCAGGGAAACTGAAGGAACCTCATCAAAAACAAAAACAAAACAACATAAAAACACCTGTTTTTTTTTTTTTCTCTTTTATTTCCTTTCCAGCTTATATTCTTGCTGAGATCTGCACCCCCATCCTATTGGATCTGTATCTTTGTAATGCAAATAGCATATGTCCTCCTTGTAAGGGTCAAAGAGATAATGATATCTTTAGTCTTCCAGCTCAATAGATAACATCTAAGGAGTGACCAGGCAGGGTTATCAAAAACAGGATCCTCCCTTGTTCTGACCAGTTTCTGGATCACTGCACCGGACCACAATCACCAATAAAAAGCCCAGATGCCAAGCAAAGACAAAACTTCTGATCTTCCTTTCTGAGTCTCCTGGATGCGCGCTCTCTGCGCGCGCTCTCTCTCTCTCTCTCTCTCTATATATATATATATATATATATCTTCAGTAAACTTCAGGGAAACTTCATTTCCCTGCTTACATTTGATACCCGTCTTGCATAAAGCCAATGATCCTCTTGGTTAGTCCTGTGGAACCCCACTCTGGGTCCTCAGGCAGCCTGTCTGCATCAATATAATTAATGTCATTAGGAACCAAGATTTTCTACATAGAAAAGACACAGATATAAAATTTTAAAAATCAAAGCCCTGTGGTCCTGAATTTTAATTGGAAATAGCAGTATAAACTCATGACTATTTTCCCCTTATAAGATATACATCCTAACTGCTCCCCCTAGAAAGACCCAGAAGCAAAGAGCTGCCTAATGGTAATTATTCTGAAACCTAGTAAAAGGAAAGCATTGAAGATTAATCCAGCCTCTCCAGTACAGACTAAATTTCAAGGTAAACCAATAATTGGTGAGGGAATATTCTTTATGGGATAGTTTCTGCTAATAAATACAGAAGGAATTCTCAAGTTTTAATGTCCTCACCATTAAATACACACATACACCTATACCTCTGTGCTCATTGCAGAATGATTTACAATAGCCAAGACATGGAACCAACAACCTAAGTGTTCACTAATGGATAAATGGATAAAGATTTGATACACACGCACACAGGCGTGCGCGCGCGCGCACACACACACACACACTGAAATATTACTCAAGCAGAAAAAAGGAATGAAATCTTGCCATTGGGGATCATATTGCTAGAGCTTGAGGGCATTATGCCAAGTGAAATATAGACAAATGACCATATGATTTCATCTTATTTGGAATCCAGAAAACAAAACAAATGAACAAACAAAACAAAACTCAGAGATACAGAGAATAGAATGGTATTTTCCAGAAGAGTTGGGATTTAGGAGTAGGTGAAATGAGTAAGGGGATAAAGAGCTACCAACTTCATTTATAAAATACTTAAGTCATTGGGATGTAATGTATAGTGTGGGAATAAGAGTCCATAATATTTTGGTGTATATTTGAAAGTTGCCAAGGGAGTAAGTCTTAAAAGTTCATATCACAAAAAAAAGTCCTTATCACAAGAAAAAAATTGTAATTTTGTTTAGTGATGCATAGTAACTAGATTTATTATAAATTACACCGAGTGGGGTGCCTGGGTCACTCAGTGATTGAGCGTCTGTCTTTGGCTGAGGTCTTGACCCCGGGGTCTTGGGATCACATCCTGCATCAGGCTCATCACAGGGAGCCTGCTTCTCCCTCTGCATATGTCTCTTCCTCTCTCTGTCTCTCTCTAGTGAATAAATAAATAAAATCTTTAAATAAATAAATAAATAATCAATTTTAATTTTAAATTGCACCAAAGTCTTTTTCTCACCCATCAGACTGGCAAAATTCAAAAGCTTAACTATATATTCTGTTAAGGAACCTTAGAGAAACAGTCCATCTCATACATTCTTGTTAGAATTGCAAAATAATCCAGAAAGTGGAGGGGAATTTGGCATTATCTAATAAAAGTATATATACAATTATTAAAAAAAATTACAGCGTGTACAAACATTGAATCATTACCTTGTACACCTGAAATTAATATAGAATTGTATGTCAGTTCTACCTCAACAATGGAAAATTGGAGTGTTAGTCAAATGCAGTTTTAGATCTAGAAAATGAATTATAAATATTGATAAAAGGATAACAGAAAGGAATTAAAAAGGGAGAGGTAATCTGTATTATATGTAGAAAATAAAGATAATCTGCAGAGAACATTTAGTTTCCCTAGTTAAACAAAATATGAAATCACATATATGTAATAACTGAGCTCCTATACATATGGTGAAAGGCAGCTTTTTATTTCTGAACTACCAAATGAAAACAATGAAGCCATATCAGTTCAAAGTACTTCATAAACTATCTTAGATGATATTTTGTGTGAAAAAGGTATAAAAGCAGTTAAAATTAATGGTAATTTATTATTCTTAGTATACTCTATTGAACACTGAAATAATATATCACCAAAGCATAAAAAAGCAAGACACAAATTTCAAATTATACATAATTTTAAATATACTTTTTAATCAATGAAATTCCAACTATGGATTAAAAATACAATTTCATAAATTTGATAGACAAATTTCTTAGTACAATGACAATATATGCCTCATGGGCTGATAAACCATAGTGAATTTATTCTAATTAAAATCCCCATTTGTGCCACTCTTTCTCCTTGACTTATTGTATGAATGTTGAGTTTTAATCATCTGGCCAGGGTACCACTGAGGAAATGTTGACTTTTCTTTTCTTTTTTTTTTTTTTTTGTCTTTTTACTTTCTACCACCACTGGGCTTCCTGTAAACTCATAAGTCACTGCAGAACCAGGCACTTCAGGGAAGTGATTTATGATAGCAGCTACTGTCCTTGACAGATTTTGATCCCCACCAGAAATTTGGCATCCATCATGTGCCTGAAATACTCAGTTGTTCCTTGATGATTTAGTATCCCAAATTCTGTGTTCCACAGCTTCTATTTGGAGTGGAAAAAAATCTGTCATTTTGGAAAAGATGCAATGATTTCGATTCTTTTTGAGTATCAGCAAGCTAAAAAAAAAAACCACATTACAGTGAAAGCTACATTGTGTCATATTTTTCCTAATTAAAAAGACAATCAATCACATGCTATTCAATACTTTGTAAATATTATAGCAGGTAGCACCATCTTCCAACTAGAAAAATTCCATTCTGTGCATCAAATCATAGCATATGTAATATATGAAGGGCTGTGTACATCAAGTTATGCTGTGATACAAAATATAAAATACATTTTTTCTAATTTAGCATATTCTCATATTTTTCTTTGTCAATATTTACCAAATGCCATTTTCAAGTAGTTCAAGATGCCAAATCAATGTAATTAAATATTGTACTTCACTGTTGGACTAGAAATTTTAATACAAACACTAACAAGAATGTACAACTTTTTAAGTGAAAGAAAAGGTTCAAACTTAAGGAGAAGTTGAATGTTATGAATAGGTAATAAGAACATTTGTTTATCTTCTGCTTATTGTTTTCAAAGTTGTCTTTGACTTTCTTGAAGAAAATTTTTAGAGGCAATACCGTAAGAGCCATGTAAGAGCCATGAGGCTATTAGTCTGATGAAAAGAAGATGTTTTATGCATAAGAAATGACAATTCACAAAAAGAGAATAACTTAAAAAAAACAAGGCAAATATAACTGTCTCACAAGATATTTTTGAAAATATTCTTTATCTTAATGTATTCTCTTTTGTAACTTTAATTCTTCATGTGTGATGTTTTATGGAATACTTCACATCTTTAGCATGCATGAGAATGATTTGTATAACATTTTAAAGCAGAATCATGGAAATAACTCCAGAGATTTTGACGTGGTTGGTCTAGGGTATGTCCATAAAATTTGCATTTTTAACAAGTGCCCAGATTGTGAAGATTCTTCCTGGAAGTGGACCATACTTTGAATATGACTGCTCTAAGACTCAAATTTAGAAATACATAAGCAATCAGATATTGGTCCATAGGGAATTGAGCTCAGAGATAATGTGAAGTATTCTTTGTCAGTGAACAGTATAATGCAGGAGGCCTGCTATGCCCAGCTCTCCTCGGAGTACAACTTAGTCCCCTTCTTATGGAGCTAGTTTCTCCCGTGTCCAGAAAACGTTTGCTAATCCCTCTTCATGAGTTTGTTCTTCTAACTTGCCCATGAATACTCTAGAACTGCTTTTCAAGTTTGAGAGTATTAGACACAAGCTATTTGGTAACAGGTGTCTTGTCTTTCCTGAGCATCCCAGCATCCCAAGGGCTTAATTAGTGTCTGTCACCAAGTGAGTCTTCAAGTGTTTGTGGAATAAATACATAAGACCTGAAATGTGATGCATTGCCTGAGTTAGTTGGTCCTTATCTAAACCCCCATCTCTCCCACAATATCTTGTAAACTTTTATAACCCAACTCACTAATGGCAATTATGACACATATAATCACTGAGGTTCTCACTTGTCTCCTCAGTTAGAATGTTTTCTTTGAAAATCTCTGCTTTCTTTTTTTTAACCTCTAGATTCTCAGCACCTTGTGGGTGATTGGCATATTGTAATGAGCATGATTAATCAATGCTTAGAATATGTTTTGAGTGATGTCTGAAAATATTGAGTGATATCTAAAATATATTTTAAATATAAAATATATTTTAATATATAAAATATTTTATATTTTATATTTGAAAAGGTACAAGTGGGTATCTTCTTTCAAACTTAATTATCTTCTTCTCAACTTCTGTTCTAAGCTCACACTTTCAACTTACACTCTGCTTTCTAAAGCAGACTTTAGAACTCCTTTTCTAAACCTCCAGGCTATGTAAGGTTCTGACTTCTATTCACTGACAGCACTCTGTTCTATGTCTGAGTACTGATCTAAATGTCATTATATATCTCTTTTGTAATGTTTTATTTAAAAAAAACTACCTTCTTTAAGTTAAAAATATGTCTGTCATGGTCTATTATTTTATTGCATAATGCAATTTTTAAAAAAGTTTTGAAGCAGTATATTAGATTATTAAAAGAACCTAATATTAGAATAATTATTCAAATGAGTAAGATCCAATTAAACAATGATAAGTTTATTTTCCAATTATGCTATATGTTGCTGTACTTTTCTTTCGACTTTGTCCCAAATTATTTATTTGCTCTCAATCCATAGGTCAATGTGTTATTTGATTGAAAATTTCCAATAGCTTTCAAGCGGAGTTTTGAGATAACAGTGATAAAAGGTTTATGTTGAAATAATACAGTCAAATTGTTCAAGTAGGCAGTTGGGTAAATGGTCCCACCAAATAAAAAATAAGTATAAGCAAATTAAATTTACAGCTGAAATAGGCTCACTGTAATAATATTATAGATTAACCAGGAAATCAATGGCTATAACTTTATCAAGAACAGGGTAAACTGGGAAACATATGTATAATATGCATAAAATTGCGTGCTTACCCTAAAGGAGCTCACAATTTTGTCAGAGGCCAAAAGAGTTAGATATAAGAAGGAAGGAATGATAGAATATGGTGCAGAAATGATTTTAAATGGAGTCACAAAATAAAGATTTCTAGAAAATTATCATTTAAAATGATTATTGAATTAGGATTTATAGTGATGGGAAAAATTTTAAAAGAACATATAAAAAACCATATAATTTGTAAAAGAATTTTATGCTTATATGTATATATAGAGAGAAACGAGACAGAGAGAGAATGAGAATGAACAAAGACTTTGCTGTATGAAACACAGGTAGGTATTTTAAGTAGTTCATTTTAGTTGTGAAGCAGGCAGGGGAGAAGTAGAAGGTGATGGGTTAGGAAAATAAATAGGAGTGACTGATGAAGGGGTTCTGAATAGCATTTAAGCTATTATTCTAGCACCAGTGCTAGAAAATAATAGATTCTACATGGAAACTAAGGCCACCAAAATTCTTTGAGTAGCTATTGGTTGAAATTTGAAGCCTTATAAATTCCTGGAAATAATCATAAATGAGAGTCTTGATGTCAACTTGTTAGTTTACAAAAGCGAGTGTACTTTTTGAGCCCAGATATCATATTTAATCCTAGGTATAGATGTAGTACTTAGTATTTTAACAGATATTGTATCCTAAATTACCTTCATTCATTTGTGTGTCTAACACTATAATTTATATTCTGATTACCCAGAAAGGTTAGGTTATTTTCAGTTTCTAGTTGAAGTGAAAAGGAAATGAAACATACTACTTGCAAAGAAAGATGGAGGTTTTTGTTTTTTGTTTTTTGTTTTCAAATTTACCTCAGAACTGCACAATAGTATTAGTGACCTAAATGACAAAGTAAATTTTTAAAAATTGCCTACATGGAAGTATGTTATCACTTTTGACACTCTCTTACCAGTTAAATGCTATTTTAATGGGTACTTTGTTTAGCAGCAACAACGTCTCAAAGAACAGCAAGCTGTGTAACCTTGATAAGACTTATGTGAAAGGAATACATATGATTTAAAATGAATTAAACCTTGGCTTCCTCATGGAAGGACTCCTTCAGTGATTACCCAAAAAAGATATGAGAACAAAATACTTTTAATTTTAAAACACTGATAATTTCACTCTCTCCTGTCAAAAATTTTATAAGAAATAGTGTGAATGTGTTATCCTACAGCAAAGATAACAATTCTGATGAAATCCTTAAAAATGAGCCTGTTCCTATTCTTGCAAGAGAAACTTATCATGAAATTAAAATCATAAATTGTACTCCAATGTGGTTATCACCACCTTAAAATATACCAATAGTAATAAATTCAAAATATTTACAGAATTTTGTCCGTATAGAAAATAATTAATGCTAAAAATTAGGAGAAGTTTGCAAATGGGAAAAGGAGATAAATTAACCATTCTGATTGAAAATCAAACATTACCTTCTCTGCTTCTCACAAGAGAAGGTCTTTTGAAAAATTTTGAAAGACCATGTTTTAGGGAGCCATTTAAAGAAGTCACCTGTCTTTGATATTTCTGTGCTTTTTGTTGTGTTTTGTTTTGTTTTGTGTGTCTCAGATGGCATATTATTATTTTGAAAAGTATTGTGAAAAAAGTAAAATGACAAAAGCAGAAATATCCATAGACTAGGGAATAGAGGTATTTATACACTATCAAGATAAAATACTTTAAGTAAGATAAGGTAGGATACATTTATACACACAAACTATAAAAAGAATATGGACATGTCCCAGCAATGTAAAGATTTAAAAAATCACAGATTACCTGAAGAATTTAAGGTAGAGGCTGTATATTAATTTTTTTTGTGCTATCAGTAACATTCTTCTTAAGAAATCAGGAATACATAAAGTTTGTTTTCTGGTTGAGCAATTATTGAAGATATTTTGAGAAATGAAAGCCAGTTTGGAAAATCTGCCTGTATTCCCTAGAAATGTGTTTAATACCTACTTGAAAGGCATTCTGGTCACCGCAATTATAATTGATTTATCTATAATTTCCCAAACCCAAGAATCCAAAGGCATTGGCATCACCCATTACATTCTCTATGGCTTCTATAATTTCCACCCTAGAATTCCCATCCTCTATGCATACAGTGAACACATACAATTAGAAAGTTATTTTCTGTCCATTTCCATAATATAAAGATTTTTGATATTCTTAGAATGATCATGGCTGGGTATTCTCAAAACATTATATTCTTCCATTATAAAAAAAAGAATTTACCTCAGTCATTCCAGATTTTATAAGGATATTGTACTTTGTTCTTTACTAAATTGAGTAATTTATAAATGATATAAATGAATCTTTATTTAGCTTTCCAATTTAAGAAAATTGTATCCAGGCCTCTGCTCAGGGGAAGATAGAATACAGTTAAAAACAAAAAAACAATTTGCCCCATTAATATGAAGTCTCAATTCTCTTTTTTTAAAATTATTTATTTATTTATTTATTTATTCATGAGAGACAGAGAGAGGCAGAGACATAGGCAGAGGGAGAAGCAGGCTCCATGCAGGGAGCGCGATGTGGGACTCAATTCCAGGACCCTGGGATCATGCCCTGAGCTGAAGGCAGACACTCAACCACTGAGCCACCCAGGCATTCCTGAAGTCTCTTCTTATATTCACAGTACATAGTGTAGCTTGCTCTATAAGGCAAAGGATTCAATTTTTTTTTTCAACATAAGCAAACTTTGTCTCCCTTATTAATCTACTTGCTGTAGAAGTTGATTTAGGTTTGTGAGGTTTTTTAAATGTATTTAAAAAAATAAAAAACAAAAAAAATGTATTTTTAAAAACATTCATATATTTTTTGTTTTTTGAATGAATTTATACAATGTTTCCCACTTAAGGTGAGGTAAAATAACTTAAAATCATTTTACAAATACTGAAAACAAATAAATTGTTTACTATGTGATATTATGGGAGTTTCTTGAGAGTTTCTTTTGACTTTCTCTAAGGTCAAATAATGCTGATGCTGCCATGAAAGATTTGCCCTTCCCATGGTGTATCTGCTCATATTTGCTGTGTAACGAGCCACCAACAAAACTTACAGTCTTGAAAGAAAAGCCATGTTTCTGATACTTTTCATTTCTGATGCTTCAGCGATTTAGGCTGTTCTTCAGAGTTGTAATAGTGGAAAAGTATCTTGCTTAAAACAGGGATTTCTTTCTAATGTTTTATTCAATGAAATAAAATAAAGAAAATACTGTATTTCAGAAATAAAATAAATTTCTTTTAACATGCACAATGACAGTATGAAAAGACTCCAAGAGGCTGCCCTATTAAAAAAATCTGTTCCTTTCCTTGTACACAATCATGTATTTCCTGTGCTGATCATGATCAGTCACCTCATCCAACAGATTAACCACATATGTTAACCACATATTAACCACATATAGACTCTTTCATCTGTGACATGAGAAGTTCCAAAAGTCCAGAAGCAAAACTCAAATTTCAGTTTAACAGATAAACAGTTCACACACATAATGTAAACTTCCCTCCCTCAGGTACAAAGGCTTAAAAAATTCAGAAGACAGAGTCACAGGGTACAGGAAGCAATACTTTGTTTTGCGAGGAGAAAATCATGTGCTGCAATCACTTTTACCTTCACCCTGTTTCCTAAATTCAGGTGCTCTGGCTAGAGTTGAAGCATCATCATCTGTATAGTATACTGGATAATAACATATGTGCCTTCCTGCAGATAAACATCCCACACACTCAACAAATGGTATCTTTCATCCAAAGCATAAAGTAACTTTTTAAAAGATTTTTATTTATTTATTTGAAAGAGAGAGAATCTTAAGCAGACGCAGTACTGAGTGTGGAGCCCATGCAGGGCTCAATCTCAGGACCCTGAGATCACAGACTGACCTGAAACCAGTAGTCAGTTGCTTAACTGACTGTGCCACCCAGGCACCACTAAACTTAATCTTCATAGGCCAGAGAGAAAGAGGAGCATCCTTCCTGGCCAGATACTTCTGATGATGAGGGAGCTTAAGAGCTATGAATTATAAGATCTTCAGTTTATTGAAGGGCTTATTTGATTTAGTATCAGAAAATTTCCCATTATCATAAGCAATGCTACATAGGACAAGATGGTGATGAATAAAGCTTTCACCAAGTTTCCAGAGTATGGTTGTAGCAGAATCATAGATGGCAAGGAGATAAATCCATATTCTATTCCAAAAGATAAACCACTTCCAGGTACATAATAGTGTGTGTTCAATGTAATCACCCTACCATCAGTATATTCATTTAGGGGCCTATAGTTGGTCACTGTTAGAGGCAATTAGGGCACTCAATAGTGGTGGGTAGCCAAGACAGCCTTGGTGAGAAGCAGTTCATATATTTTTTTGCATACACAACTTTCCACCTCTATGCCTTCTTTTTTCATACAACTATCATGTGAATATTGCTGTGGCTGGGGAAACAAGTCAACTGATATCTACCAAATAAGAGATCTTAGATAGTTATTGAAAGTATTTTGAACATTTATATGAAACATAGACAGTGTCACTATTTACAGCTTATTTTAAATTTACCCATACATTTTTCTTCAAAGTTATTTTCAGTCTTCTAATCTAGTATCTTATTCCTCTAAATCCTTGCACTATACCAACTGTTCTTTTTTTAAAGATTTTATTTATTTATTCATGAAAGGCAGAGGCAGAGACATAGGCAGAAGGAGAAGCAGGCTCCATGCAGGGAGCCCGATGCAGAACTCGATCCCAGATCCCAGGATCACACCCTGAACCGAAGGCAGAGGCTCAACTGCTGAGCCACCCAGGTGTCCCTATAACCAACTGCTCTGTGTTTCTTATCAGAACTTGTCAGTGGCTGATATTTTGTGTACCAATGGATTCTCTAAATGAATACAAAAGCCAGCCAACCATTCTTCTTGGTGTCCCTATTCAAACCTAATAACATAATGTGCAATGCAATATATAGATTAGAGTTATATATTTCTTCCAAATTTAAGAAGTTTTAAGCATTTTGACACTTTCTTTGGGCAAATGATTCAAATGAGGCAATTTGCTTTTCCCTTTGGAAAGTAGATCCTAATATACTATGGAGCACAAGACACTAAGTAGCTTTATTGAAATGACAGATCTATCGCTTTGGGTGGGATTTATTCCTCAGTTGAGTACCAATGTTTTCCCAATAACAATATGTGTTAACATATTATTTTGACAAGGTGTCCCAATGTAGCAGATATGAGTGATGATCTATGGAATAAAGAGATAATTATATGCTATGGTGTAAATAAGTCACTAATCCAGAAAGGTAACAGCCTCTGAGGCAAAATGTGGAAGGTAGCTTGCTATCTTTGCTAGGACTATTTATTGGGTTTAATAAATCCAAACCAGCTGCTTGTATATGAGGTGCTAGGACAGTGATATTTTCAATGCTTTTTTTCAGAATCCACATCTCTAATAAACACTGTAAATGGAGTCACTATTTGAATACAGTAATTCAGTTAGGTAATTTAAATGGGGATGTGATAAAAATTCATGATCTTTGCTTCTTTCAAATCTTTGATGAAGCATGTCTTTTGATTGATCATGTTGGTAAGCAAGATGAGCTAGATTCTTACGTGTCAAGGGAGCTAGTAGGAGGACTCTACCAGTCATTTTATAAACCCATTTCAACTATATATTTAGAAACTAGAAAATAATTAGAGATTATGTTTACAGGATTACCGGATTCACTGAAATGAAATAGGCCAAATTCAATATTTGTTTTGGTCATTAATTACTAAAACGATTGTTATTTTCCTTTCCCTGATATGGTTACCCTGGTTATAAGTGTCAGGTATCTGGTACCTTGTATAAGTCCCTTCAGGAAATTCCTGGGAGATTTACAATGTACAATTTTGCTAAAAATGCAGAGACTTTTCCAAGACACTTTTCCAATGTTCAAGGGTTTGAATTGGTATATTCAAGGGACACAAAATTGGGAAATTTACTAGAGTCCATAAATCTTTGGGATGACTCAAGTTATTGGTCATTGTTATTGTTTATCTTGCTTATCTTGTTTGTTGGTTGTTGTTATTGTTTATCTTGCTTATCTTGTTTCATTTAAAAATATTTAGTTGACAAAAAAATTGATGAAGAAGTTTTCTATTATTCTAGTATGGATGATATATCTATTTTTGTCTTAGGATACCATGATCAATCGGTCATTATTGTATATACCTATTGTTTTGCCATTTTGACGATAGTATTGACTCTGCTGTTTATTGTGACGACCACACCAATGTCTCTGGTTGCTGAGTGCTGCTACGTTATTCTGGGTACTCTGAGACCTCATCATCCTCATTGAAATCAGAGAGTTCATTACAATGGAAATATAGTTCTTTCATGCATGACCTAGAAAACATAGATACTAAAATTATTTTCAATGAGAGTTAATACTCCTATCACCAATATATATTCAATTATTGCAGTATAAGGGATATGTATTGTATTTGCTTGTGGAACATATTTAGAGTTTGTAAAGAGGCATTTGATATGATAAATCTACTGAACATTTCCATAAAAATAATTTTTAGTTTATTTTTTGCATCAAGAGGTTTCTAAACTTTATTATCCCATGTTTCTATTGAATCCAGGTTTCATTTAACCCATGTTTCTATTTAATCCAAGTTTCATTTAACCAGTAAAATATCTAATCAGAATAGTTTTTAGAAATGCAAGTTAGACATCACAGTCATATTCTTTAAAACGCTCACTTTTATGGATAATTATTACCTTGTCAGCATAGAACACAAAAGGAACATGTAATGTTTTGGGAATATCTGAGCCTTTGGATTACAACAAAAATGGTTCAAATCCACCCTTTGAAACTTATTTGATCTATTATATTGTGTAAGTTATTGAACCTTTATAACTATTCTTATCAACATAGACATCATTGTATATAATAGAACTTAATTTCATATAAAGGTAATTGTGAGAATTATATGTGTCTAATAAATGGTGATATTATAAAAGAACCTTATTAAATTAAGGTGAAAATAAATAAAATTAAATGGTAGTAATTCAATTCTAATTTTCATAGTATCTACCAGGTGGCTACAAAGCATTTAACTACAATGCTTTGAAACTGGGGATATGAATTTTTTTTAAACTATAGGATAGTTAAACTTCCCTGTCTAAACCATGTGTATGCTTTTATTGTTAGTCATAAGTGGTGGTTTAAGTGCTTCTGAAACTGAAATAAAAAATATATATACTGAAACAGTACATGTACACAGACAATCGAAGCACAACTCTTTAACTTGAATTACTGCACACAAAGCAGTTCCATGTTGACAGCTAACTATTATTTATGAGAAGATGATATATTACTTCAAGTTCTCCTGACAGTCTTTATGTATATTTCTTTTACCCAGGACAGTTGCAATTTAATAGTGCATTAAAAGACCATGTGCTATGCCATTTGTCATATGCTATATTTGTATAATCCATGCTATTTCCTGCTTGAGTCCTAATTAATCTAGCAAACACCTCATTACCTTTTTAAAAATCTGACTATTTTAAGGTTAATTATTAAACTATCGCAACACTGACACATTAAGTACGCATACACACACATATTTTGATATCCAGATAATTCACAGGGTATTGGGAAGACTATGTTCTCACTTTAGTCATGTTTAATTTTAGCTTTACCTTGTAGGTCTGGCTTTGCCTTATGCTAGATAATATTTACTTTTACAAGCCATGTAAACAAATAGACAATTTTGTAAACTTTTTTTATGTCACATACCTACACACAGATTATCCTGATAGCAACATTGAAATGCCCCCCCCCCCATTTTAAGGAGGTCTTCCTAAAATTTTTGGCCCTCCCAGACTATTTTATGGACTCTGACTATGAGCTTTCCAAGTTATAAAAAACATAACAATACTCCAAAATATTCAGAAGTCTATACTGCAAAACTGGGTATATTGACAACCATTTTGCTAAGCACATTATCTCCAAATTCCACAGAGCAAACAAAACAAATATATAAAACCCCAGGTATGGCATAAATCAGTGGTTCTAAACTTTCATTTAAGAATTGGTTAATAAATTGAGTCCATGTTTTAAGAAAATGACACCGAAGAGTCAGTGGAGATGAAGTCCAGAAGCCTACATTTTGAATAACCTAAGGAGGGAGTTCCTTGGGTAAATTTTGAAAAACCCAGTTCTAAACTGTCTGTTCTATGCTACTCATTTTTGTTTTTCTTCTAGATCTCTATTATATCAAATCAATGGGTTTTTAAAATATTCTTTAAAACATACTTGTTTTTTTTCTTAAGAATAACATTTCTAAAAGACACATTTTGCTGCTTTCTTACCACCATTTGGAGGTAAGCTAGCATTAAAAAAAAAAAGTAGATTTTTTTTTAACCAAGTAGATTTCTTAAAACAAGAAATCAAGAATGAATCCTTCATTTGTCCCATGTGCACAAAGGACAGTTTAGATACACACCAATGTACAATAAATAGGGATGAAAAGAAACCCACAGAACCATCAAAAGCTGAATGATTGAATATATGATTCTCAGCCTTAAGAGACTTAGAAATATGTTGTTATTTGGATAATAATTGGTTTCCTATGCATTAAGGATGAAAACTTGAAATGTCAGTAGCTCATCAATTACCATCTAGTAGTGTCCTGTGATGGCTTTCTTATCAGACTTCAATTTTGAGCCATAATAGAATTTTATAAAAGCCCTTTTACTTGTATTTAATTTAGACTTTCAATAAATGCTGTATTTCAGGCAGAAAAAAAAAGCATGCTTCTAAAAGCAATATTTTAAGATCATCTTGGTCCTACTTGAGACAAAGCCCTTTGCTAGTACATCTAGGATGAAAAAAAAATACAAAGCTTGTCTTTCTCAGTGAAGGAAAAAAATGAGCTCAATAAAATTGGTGAAGTCTTTCTATATAACCAATTTTACTTGGTATCCTGGAGTCTTTGTAATCAGCTTTATTAGCGCATATAACAAATACTTAATAAAAGCTCATTTTGTGCCTAGGGATCATCTAAAGTACTGAAGTAATAAGTATAGTTAACCCCTTGACCCATCATTGCCTATGGAAAAAGAATAGTTGGAAGGTTTATTTTTACTGAATATGAGTTAAAGATAATGAATTTTCAGAGGTATAAATAAGAGGTTGAGATTAAAAATAACTGAGATTATATTTATATATTATATATAATATATATTATATTTATATATTAAATGAAAATAAGACAAAAATCTGAGTTTATTTGCAGGTGATATGCAAAAGAAATTCTATAGATTCCATGTTTGCTATATGAGACCCTATGTAGTAAACAAAAGAATAAAAAGATAAATACATAAACATGTAAAAAGAAGTTGAGCTTTATAAAAGGAGAATAGGGTAAACCAGGATCACATGTAAGAGGAATTTTTTAAAAAATGAATGTATACATTGTGCACCAGATAAAACTTTAAAGTGTATGCTAACAGGAATAACTAAATAAAGGGAAAAAATCTCCCTGTAAATTAGGCCAAGATCATGAATGAAATATCATCTGAAGTAGCCTTTAAACAAATAGGCTAAGGACACAATAAAATACAGGCAAAAATACATTTCATAAGTAGACAGCATACATTGAGAAATGAAGTAAAAATCAGTGAAATTAAAATGAAGTGCGTATGTTAAAAAATGATTAGTATTAACCAGAATACATTACTATATTAGTTATTTTGTAAAATAGACTATCCTGATCTTTTCTTGTTGTGAACTGTGATTGAAACCTACTCAAAGTTCTTTGAGGGGGTAGGGCATATAATCTTATGCATTGAACATCAAAAAACCATATGCAAAAAGATTGATTTTGGAATGCATTCATCATGTAGAGAAGCTGAGAACTTGTAGTAATAACTTGTAGAAATGAGTAATTTGACTGTAGTAACAAAAACTTGACAATATCTTCTCCCACACCCAGGGAAGTCACTGGAAATGTGACAGAAATGGCTCTTGTGAGAAAGTCAAGAATTTGCAGTAGTTAAACAAGAAAAGAAAAAGAATAATCATTCAGTTTCAAGAATCGGACAAAGACAGACAATTATTTGCCAGACACTGGGGTAGTCACAAAGTAACGGGTTGCCCATATTGAGAACTTTTACTTGTTGCTTGACTCTTAAATTCAAAGATGGCTGTGGAGTCCCTACGATCCTGAGAACAACAAAGAACAGGTGAAGTTAGTATAAAGGAGTGATAAGGATGAACCAGAGGAAGGAAAGCACACATGCAAGGCTACTGAAAACAAGTGTACCCTGTCTTCTTCCAGAAATGTTGGTTACTTGAGTATTTAAGAGAATATATGCATATATCAGATAATATCAGTGGATGAGGCTTGATATTCACACACAGCACAGAAGAAAGAAAATAGTATAGGTTACAATTCCACTTGAGACAGAAGTAAGTTAAGTGAAAAGGGAAGGTAATTAGGAGGCTGGAGATTCATAAAGCAAGTGACATAAAAAGATAAAAAGGCAGGCTGGTGCCAGCAGTGGTTTGGATTGTGATGTGGGATGTAGGTAGGTGGTGATCAGAGAGAACTGCATTGATGATGAAGCATATTGGTTTATAATGAAGAATCTTTGTCTTGCTTAGCAGTCTAATGATTTATAAAACAATGTAAAAGCTAATTAGAACATTCTCGAGATAATGAAAAAATTTTTACAGTATGTCCAATATGCCATTCAGAGGAATTAAAATAAGTGGCTACAAGGTTAATATACAAAATTGTTGGAACGAACAAAATGTATTTTTACATGTTGCAATACACCCTGGGTCATAATCCTCTAATTTTCTATATATTCTCTAAGTTCTTCTCTGTCATTAAATTTGAAATAGAAACAGTATATGAAGTAATACAGTTTTAGTTAGAGAAGCTACACATCAAACTATAATTGGTCTACTGAGTGATATAAAATTTCTCTAATGCATTTTATCCAGACATTTTCTCTTAGGGATGACTGCTATTCAAAGATTTCATGCATTTTCTGACAGTGAGTTCTAGAAATTCTTTGCCGACAACTTAATTGTGGACCATTTCACAGTATATACAAATATAAAATCATGTTGTAGACCTGAAACTAACATAATGTTATATGTCAATTATACCTCAATAAAAAAAAGTGACCCACTTGGAAAATCACAATAGTATACAATTTGATAGCTTATAAAATTGGAAAAATAAAATTCCATTTCATTCATTTTAAAAAATACTTATTTTAGAAAGAAGAGAGGGAGTGGGGCAAGGAGAGGCAGGGAAGAAAGGAGAGAGAGAGAGAGAATCTTAAGCAGACTCCCCACTGAATGCAAAGCCCGACTCAGGGCTTAATCTCAAGACCCTGAGATCATGACCAGTGGGGAAATCAAGAGTCAGACACTCAACTGACTGAGCTGCCCCGGGTACCCCCATTCATTTTTCACAATTTTGTTGGTAGTGTATTAGTGTCCATTTAAAATACATATTTATTTCAAATGAAAATCTTTAGGGTTTTGATTTTTTCCAAATATAATTAACATATTAGTTTTAGGTGTACAATATAATGATTCAAGATTTCTATACTTTCCTCAGTGTTCATGAAAATAAATATCCTCTTAATCCACTTTATCTCTTTTATCCATTCTCTCACACTCTATCTTTGGCAATCACCAGTTCTCTGTATTTAAGAGTCTGGTTCTTTAGCTCTTTCTTTTCATTTGTTCATTTGCTTTGTTTCTTAAACTCCACACATGAATGAAATTATATGTTATTTGTCTTTCTCTGACTTATTTTACTTAGCATTATAGGGACTAGGTCCATCTATGTTGTTGCAAATGGCAAGATTTCATTCTTTTTTATGGCTTAGTAATAGTCCTCTGTGCGTGTTTGTGTGAGCATGTGTGTGTGTATGTGTACACCACATCTTCATGTGGTGTCATCTATCTGTCATGGACACTTAGGTTGCTTCTGTATCTTGGCTATTGTAAATAATAGTTACAAGAAACATAGGGGTAATTTATCTTGTAGAATTTTGTTTTGGGGGAGTTAAATACCCAGAATAGAATTATTGGATTCTATGGTAATTCTATTTCTAATGTTTTGAGAACCTTCCATACTGTTTTTCATAGTGGCTGCACTAATTTGCATTCCCAGCAACAGAGCACTAGGCTTCCTTTTTATCCATATCTTCCTCAATACTTGTTATTTCTTTTTTAGTTTAGTCATTGACAGATGTAAAGTGATATCTCACTGTGGTTTTAGTTTGCATTTCCCTGATGATTAGTGATGTTAAGCATCTTTTTCATGTATCTGTATGTCTTCTTTGGAGAAATGCCTACTCAGGTCCTCTCCTCATGTTTAACCAGATTATTTGTGGGTTTGGTCCAAGCTGTGTAGGTTTTTTATATATTTTGAATATTAACTCCTGATCAGATATATCATCACTTACAAAGATCTTCTCTCATCCATTAGGTTGTTTTGTTTTGTTGATGGTTTCCTTTACTATGCAATAGCTATTAATTTTGGTGTTGTCCTAACCATTTAATTTTGCTTTTGCTTCTCTTGCCTAAGGAGACCTATCTAGAAAAACATTCTTACACCTGATGCCAAGGAAATTACTGCCTATGATTTCTTCTAGGAATTTTATGGCTTTAGGTCTCACATTTAAGTCTTTAATCCAATTTGAGTTTATTTCTGTGTATGGTATAAGAAAGTGGTTCAGTTCCATATTTTGAATGCAGCTGTCCAGTTTTCCCAACACCATTTGTTGAAGAGCCTGTCTTTTCCCCATTGTGTATTTTTGTCTCCTTCATTATAAATTAATTGACCATATGAACATGGTTTATTTTGGACTCTCTTTGATCTTATTTTTATAGTTCTGTTTCGTGTTTAGTTTTGCAGTTATTTTTTAGATTACTTACTTTCAGCTAGAAATCACTTATTAAACCAACTTTTAAATAAGTCTCCAGGAATGTGATGAAAATCAGTCTCTGCTTGTGAGGATGTCTAAAGTTTAACTTCATAGTTTTTCTTACTTCTGTATTATTTATACATTCTTTCTTGGTTAAAACTACTACCCACCAGAGATTAGGATACACGATGGAATGAACAGGTTTTTCTTAACACTTTAATTTTTTAGAGCAATTTTAGGTTTTCAACAAAAGCGAGAGGAAAGTACAGATATTTCTCATATACCTCTTGTCCCTACACATGCAGAGCCTCCCCATTATCAACACCGTTCATTGAATTTTTTACCAAGAATGAACCTACATTGACATGTAATCATCCAGAGTCCATCATTTTCCTTAGGATTCACTCCTGCTGTTGTATATTATAGGTTGGAACAAAAGTTTAATGACTTATATCCATCATTGTAATATCACATAGAGTATTTTCACTACCCTAAACATTCTCTGTGCTTGTCTTATTCATCTCTCTTCACTCCCACCCACGACAGCCACTGATCATTGTCCTGACTCCACAGTGTTGCCTTTTCCAGAATGTCATCCAAGTTAGAATAAAATAGTATGTATCCTTTTCAGATTGGTGACTTTCACTTGGTGATATGTCTCTGCATAGCTTCATAGTTCAGCTTTTTAAGGCTGCCTTGAGACCTGCTCAACTTGTCTGAAATTCTGTACCTGCAAGTGACTGGATGGGTGAACCCCAACACCCCTGCACTTCCCTGGGCAGTCTGCCTTGGGATGAGCAGGGCTTGCTCCTTAAACTGCCTCCTAGGCTAAAACCACGACAGAAAAAGCAGGGAAATACTGTCCCTCCCTTCTTGGATCCTAAGCCAGCCAGCTTCCAAACCTGGCCTCCCTGTCCAAATTCAACACTGTATGACCCTGGGAAAGTTACCTAACTTCTCTGTGCTTCAGTGTCCTTTTCTGAAAATATATATGGAAGCATACCCCGTACTAAGGAGGATCCTGGGATTAGGGAGATCTGAGGCTGCTGCAGAAGGCTACACTCACCCCCACCTGCTCCTCTCTCCCACCTTTCAGCCCCCTCCCAAGGGCTCACCTCTGAGAGCATTCACCTGATTGCCCATTCCTGTCATTTTAGAGCACCCTTCACTCACCCTACAGTGCCCATCCTTGTTTATACACTGTAAGTGTGCCCTCTTCTAAACACCTCACACCCCCCAAAGCCTTGATCCAGTCATTCTAGCTGCCTGCCTCATCCTTTGATTCTCTGCTTTGCTATATGGAAAAGTTGTTCACCTACCGCTCCTCCCTGTCACTGCCTTCTGATCCTACCTGGTCTGGAATCTCCCTCACCATCCCTCCAGTCAAGATTTCCAATGTCTTCACGTGGTTGCCAGGATCCCTGACTTTCCTAATTTCCCGTTGATCCCCAGCCTATTGTGGGATGTGCCATATCCCAGGATCCCGAGATTCTACTACCTATTATTTCATTTAAATGTCAGTTAGTTAACATGCAGTGTAATATTAGTTTCAGGTTTACAATACAGTGACTCAACACTTCCACACAATACCCAGTGCTCAACACAACAGGTGCGCTCCTTAATCCCCATCATCTGTTTAACCCATCCCCTACTACCTCGCCTCTGGTAACATCAGTTTGTTCTCTATAGTTAAGAATCTGTTTCTTGGTTTGCCTCTCTCTCTTTTTCCCCTCTAAAATCATCTGTTTCATTTCTTAAATTCCACATATGAGTGAAATCATATGGTATTTGTCTTTCTCTGACGAATTATTTCACTTAATACTCTCTAGCTCCATCTATGTCATTTCAAAGGCAAGATTTCATTCTTTTTGTGGCTAATATTCCATTGTGTATCACTTCTTTATCGATTCATCAGTTGATGGAGAGTTGGACTGTTTCCATAATTTGGCTATTGTAGATGCTGCTGTTATAAACATCCCTGTTTATAGGTGCATGTATCCCTTTGAATTAGTACTACCTATTGAAAATTCACATTATATAGATAAGCTTCCCTGTGGATTTTTGGGGGTATGTTGGGAGAAAGATTATTTTGAAGACTGAAATTCCCACTTGTCAAACACATGGAAGCCAGAGGAACCAATCTTTGAGGGCTTATATCAATAAATATTACTGCCTGTCTTTGAAATTACTTCTTGGTAAAACCCTAGGCCTTTAGCTGACAAATGTGATTGTTAGCAGTTTATACAAAAGAATTCTTAGACCTAAGGTCTGGGTGAACCCGCAGCAGATTTTGCATTCTACTTTCAGTTACCTTTACTGAGCTTTCCTAACAAAATAAATATATTTAGTCTGTTTTTCTTTATCTCCACTGGCATTCACTTGTCAACACCACCATCATCTGGAGAAGACAGCCTATGCACTTCCCATTTACATGCTTTTCCTGCCCTAAGCCAGTTTCCACTTTTAGAATTTATAGTTAGTGCAACTTTTTAGAGCCATAGATCTGACCAGTTTGCAAACCTAATTATTATCCATTTATGTCTTTCTACCATCATATTTCAAATAGGAAAATTTTGCCTCAGAAGGCAAAAATCTGGGAGCACCTGGATGGCTCAGTCAGTTAAGCATCTGACTTCAGATCAGGTCATGATCTCAGAGTCCTGGAATGGAGCCCCACATCGGGCTCCCTGCTTAGTGGGAAGTCTGCTTCTCCTTCTCCCTCTGCTTCTGCCCCTGCTTATGTGCTCTCATGCTCTCTCTCTCTCTTTCTCTCTGAAATAAATAAAATCTTTTAAAAGAAAAAGGCAAAAATCCAAAAGATAGAGCTATCTGATGTTAGAATACACATTCAATCAAATGCTTCCATGTGCAATTTATTTCCACTATAAAGGTATTATAAACTTTGACAGTAATATTATTTTGAAATACTGTAAGTCTTGAGATATATTATTATTACTATACATATTTCAACCTATTAGATTTTTCTATGTAAATTACAATGTACATTTTGAAAAGTGCTTTGCAAGATATGAACTGTCAAATCATTTAAAAAGGCTATTTTTCATATTTTTATCATTTCATTTATTTTTATCATGGTAAGTGTATTCTTTAATCCCTATTCCCTATTTCCTCCATCCTCCGACCCACTTCCCCTCTGGTAATCAATAAAGACTGAGAGTTGACTAATTTTTTTTTTATTTAAAACAAAAAATTTAAGAAATAAGAATAAAAAAGCTATTTGAACACTTGCTCCATATTTTTTTAATACAATGAAACTGTGTAGTCTAAAATATATGTGTCCCAATTAAGTCAGTCTTGATAAGGTTATTAAGGTTACAAGGGAAAGATTTGCAATTGTATTCTCAAAGAAAAGAGCTATTGTTATTACGATCTTTTATAAAAAGCTTATTTTATATATTTGGTTATAAGTTTCATTTTTGAGACAGAATATTGATTATCAACAGTTACAAGTATTTCAAGCTAATAGCAAAATAAATTTATTAAAATAATTGGTTAGAATTTTTTTTCTCATTGAAAGTCATTTGCTACATCTAAGTAAAGAAACTAATTTCCTTTTTTTTTAAATTTTATTTATTTATTCAGAGAGACACACACAGAGAGAGAGAGAGAGAGGCAGAGACACAGGCAGAGGGAGAAGCAGGCTCCATGCAGGGAGCCCGACGTGAGACTTGATCCTGGGTCCCCAGGATCACACCCTGTGCTGAAGGCAGCGCTAAACCGCTGAGCCACCAGGGCTGCCCAGAAACTAATTTCCTATTGTCAAATAGGAATTAGCTTTGAACTAAACTGGCAGGAACTGACAATTTTCAGCTATATGTAGACATAATTATATATATGTGTGTGTGTATATATATATAGTATTTCATTTTTAATTAGGTATTACTTGCACACATTAAAGTTTACTCTTTTTAGTTTCATAAATATATTCAGTCTTGTAACTACCACTGGTAATGAGTTAGAGAACCGCTCAGCACTTAATCAGTCCATGTTCCTTTATAGACAGTGCTTCCTCTGGTATTACCATTAGCTTGTTTTTCTGTTTCTACAGTTTTGTATTTGTAAGAAAGCCAAATAAATTGAATCATGCAATATAAATCTTTTTTACTCTGGTTTTTCCCAATTTGAGGTTTTTCCATATCATTGCATGTATTATTAGTCTATTCATTTGTATTCCAGAGTTGTATTCCATTGTATGGATGTAAAACATTTTGTTTTTTGCTTTCACAGTTAAACACAATTAGCCTATTTTCAGTTTTAGTTGATTACAAATAAAACTGTTATAAATATTTTCATATAGATTATTGGATGAGCATACATATTTTATTTCATGTAGATAAATATATAAGAATAGGATTGATGGATTGGTCATTTTGTGAGCGTCCTTTTAACATTAAAACAAGTTGACAAAAAATTTTCCAAAATGACTGTACAATTTTGAATACCAAAGAAAAATGTTGTGACTTCCATTTGGTCCATATTTTTGGCAACACTTGGTATTTTTTTTCGTTATTTAATAAGCAAATACCTGTGTCTTGTTATTGTTTGAATTTATTTTTCCCAATGATGTGATGTTAAGCATCTTCTTTTACACTTATCTACCATCCATATTTCTGTTTTGGTGAAGTGTCTGTTCAAACATTTTGTCCAATTTGGAGAATATTTGTTTTCTTATTGTTGCACTTTGAGAGTTCTTCATATTTGTGAATATGCTTATGTGATTTTAATATATTTTTTCCCAGTCTGTAACTTGTCTTTCTCTCCTTTAATAATATATATTTTGAGGATGCCTGGTGGCTCAGTGGTTGAGCATCTGCCTTTGGCTCAGGGTGTAATCCTGGGATTGAGTTCCACATCAGGCACCCACAGAAAGCCTGTTTCTCCCTCTGCCTATGTCTCTGCCTCTCTCTCTCTCTCTGTATCTCATGAATACATAAATAAAATCTTTAAAGAATATAGTATATACTTTGTCAAACTGTATAACATTTTGATTATGGTAAAGTCCAACTTATCCATGTTTTTTCTTATTGGTTATACTTTTAAGATCATATCTAGGAAATCTTTGCCTAATGTAAGATTTCCCCCTATGTTTTCTACTAAAGATTTTTGTTTGTTTGTTATTTATTGTAATAATAAATTCCATTTAGATCTATGATACGTTTTAAGTTTTTATTTGGATAAGAAGTATGAGTTGAGTTTCTCTTAGCCAACATATGTGCAATAGTTCAGAACTAAAAACTATCCTTTCTCTGAAGAATTATTGAACTTTTATTTAAGTATCTTTTTCTGGACCTTCTTTTTACTTTCACTGATCTATATAGCCCATGACTTCTCCAATTCCTTGCTGTCTTGACTACTGTATCATTTAATAGATTTACAGAGTAGGGTAGTATGAGTAATCTTTGCTCTTTTTAAAAATTGTTTTCCCCATTTTGGTTCCCCCATATAGTTCCTATATATCCTTATCCTATAGTTCCTTATTTATAATCTAAATTTACATTAAGTTAGATTTGTTTATTTATTATTATTATTATTTAGAATTTGTTGATTTCTTTAAGGAAAAGCTTGCTGAGGGTTTGATTGAAATACATTGAATCTAGAAAGCAGTTTATTTTTTAAAAATATTTTATTTATTTATTCATGAGAATACACAGAGAGGAGAAAGAGAGAGGCAGAGACACAGGCAGAGGGAAAAGCAGGCTCCATGCAGGAAACCCGACTTGGGACTCCATCCCAGGTCTCCAGGATCATGCCCTGGGCTGAAGGCGGCACTAAACCCCTGAGCCACCCGGGCTGCCCTTTTATTTTTTTAGATTTTATTTCTTTATTCATGAGAATACACAGAGAGGAGAGAGAGAGAGAGAGAGAGAGAGAGAGAGAGAGGCAGAGACATAGGCAGAGGGAGATAGAAAACAGTTTAAAGAGAATTGATTAATTATATTGAATCTTTAGATCTGTGGCAATGGAATATCACTCTAATTGTTTAGGTATTTTTTATTTCTTTCATCAGTGTATTGTAGTTTTCAGCATACAGATCTTGCACATATTTTGCAGGTCTTAAGGTAAGTAGGGCTTTTAGTGCTATTGTAAATAGTGATATTTTTAATTTATTTTTTTTATTTCTGGTCTTTAGAGATATGTGATTTTTATATATTGATATTCTATGACCTTACCTTATTCAACCTCATTTAGTTCTAATCAAGTTTTTTATAGAATTTTTGGTATTTAGGAAGATGATCATGTTAGCTGTGAACAAAAACAGTTTTATTTCTTCTTGTCCTATGGATGTGGCTTTTTAAAATTCTTTGTTAATTATTAAAACAAACTAATACCTCCAGAATGTTGCTGAATAGGAGTAAACAAATTTGCCTTGTTTCTGACAATGGGGTATGGGACAGAAGGCACTTAGTCCAATATATGTTATCTAATGTGTGTGCTAGGTTTATGGTAGTTCCCTTCATCAGGTTGAGGAAACTCCCTTCCATTTATAGTTTGCATAATTTTTTATGAACAATATGTATGAATTTTGTTAAGGAAATATTTCTTTATCTCCTGAGATGATCATATGGTTTCACATCTTGAATGTGTTATTGAATTGAATCACCGTGATTAATTGTTGAATTTGAACTAACTTTTCTTTTTGAAGATGAAACTCACTTGGTCATGTTATATCTTCTATACATATTTCTGGTTTCTATTTGCTAATGTTTGGTTGTGAATTTTTATATTTATGTTTATAAGGGATATGAATGTTTTCATAAGATGTTTTTATTGAGCTTTGGTATCAGACTAATACTGGCCTATTAAAAAATATTGTTTCTTCTTTATGGAGAGAGTCTATAAAATTGTTATGATGTCCTTCTTGAATGCTTAGTATAATTTTCCATTGAAGCCATCTGGGACTGGAGTTACCTACGTGGGAAGATTTTTAACTGGGAGTAAAATTTCTTTATAAAAGATAGGGCTATGCAGTCCATTTCTTTTTGAGTGAGCTTTGACAATTTATTTCTGTCTTCTATTTCCTTTCTTGTGCTAGCTTTGGAATCAATTTACTGTTCTCTGTCTAGCTCCTTAAGGTGGAAGCATGGTTCATTTATTGGAGAACTTTTTTCTTTTATAATGTATTTAACACTATAAGTTTCTCTTTAAGGATTACTTTAGCTATATTCCATACTTTTCATATATTGTGTCTTTATGTTCATTCTATTCAAACTTTAAAAAAAATCTTTTGTTTTTATCTTTCACTCATTTGTTACTTAGGAGGAAGCTCATTTCCAAATATTTGCAGATTTTCCAGATATATTTGTTACTTCATTTTAATTCAATAAGGTCAGATAACTGTCTGATGACTAGTCTTTTAAATATTTTAAGTATTATCTTATGATCTACAATATAGCTTTTCTTTTTGATTACCTCTTTTTTTTTCATGTGCACTTGAAAACAATGTACATGTTTCTGTTCTCACTAAAGAGGAGTTATAAATGTCAATTAGGTCAAATACTTTGATATTGTTGTTCAGATCTTGTTCAGTCAGCTTTTGAAAGGGGGATATAAAAGGCTCCAAATATAATTGTGGATGTGTCTACTTCAGTTTTAGTGTTACTAGTTGTTGCTTCATGTTTGCTTTGTTTTGAGATACATAAACATTTAGGAATTCTATATTTTCTAGGGAGTTATCATCTTTATCATTGTGTGATGTCATTATTTAACTCATAAACTTCCTTGTTCTGAAGTCGACTTTATATGACATTAATATAGCTGTTACAGCTTTCTTTCAATGTGTGCTTGCATGGTATGTTGTTTCATCCTTTCACTTTTAGCCTATCTCTATCTTACATTTACATGGGTTTCTTTTCTTTTCTTTTCTTTTTTTTTATTTTTTTAAAGTTTTTTTTTGTTTTGTTTTGTTTTTATTTATTTATGATAGTCAGAGAGAGAGAGAGGCAGAGACACAGGCAGAGGGAGAAGCAGGCTCCATGCACCGGGAGCCCGACGTGGGATTCGATCCCGGGTCTCCAGGATCGCACCCTGGGCCAAAGGCAGGCGCCAAACCGCTGCGCCACCCAGGGATCCCTTTACATGGGTTTCTGATAGACAACATACAATTTGGTATATATAAAATATCCAATATGACAGTATCTCTCCTTTTTTAAAGATTTTATTTATTTATTTATTCATGAGAGACAGAGAGAGAGAGGCAGAGACAGTGGCAGAGGGAGAAGCAGGCTCCATGCACTGGGAGCCCCACATGGGATTCGATCCCGGGTCTCCAGGATCACACTCTGGGCCAAAGGCAGGCGCTAAACTGCTGCGCCACTCAGGGATCCCACACTCTCCGCTTTTAATTGATTCTTTTGTGTAATGTAATTATTGAGGGTGGCTTAAAATCTACATTTTGCTAGCTGTTTTTTATTTGGTCCATCTACTCATTTTCCCTTCTTTCTCTCCCTTATTGGATAGTAATAATTTCATTGTTTTGATTATCCTATTGGCTTCTTTTTACACATTTTAAATAATGGCTACAGGACTGAAAATACCCACCCTTTATTAATCAGTTTCTACCTTATAAAATTATGTCTGCTTTACATTTAGCATAATGACCTTTGTGGAGTACACTCTTAATTCAGTTCTTTTTCTTTTATATTATTATTGCTATACATTTCCTTTTTATACATGCTACAAACACACAATACATACGTTACCATTAATTTTGCTTTAAGCATTCAGTTACCTTATAGAATAGTACTGTAAGTTCCAGCACTTGTTACTAATTGGGTAGATCCATATTTTTGTTTTGTATTCACTCTTCTGTCTGAAATACCTCCTTTAACATATAGTGCAGGTCTATTAACAATACACCCTCTTAATTTTTCTGCCTGGTAATTTTTCTCATCTTCAATTTTGAAAAAAATTTTGATGAACTTGTAATTCTGATTGGACCATGATTTTTTTCTTTTCAATGTTTCTTTTATTATTAAAGTTATTAATGTTTTAAAAATATGTCACTATGTTTTTCTGATCCTTACTAGTGTCTGATAGAATTAGCTCCAAGTGAGCAATGGCTTGTATTTTATTTCCTTTTGGAGGCATCTGACCTTCCTTAGTTTAAGGTTTAGTTGATTGCCCTGTTACTTTGGTTCTTTGATGGGTTAAAGAGAAGTTAGGAATTTAAAGGCTGATCAGAGTTCCTTAGTTGCGGTGATGGTAGGGTGAAAATGATACTTGTTCAAATCCTACCCTAAGTGAAAGCCAGAAACTAGTTAAGTACTATCTTAAAAAAAAAGTTAATGGAGTTTTCCAAGAAGATATCTATGAGAACTACTGTATTTTACCATTAGCTACTCATGCTTAACTGAAAAATGGAAGTTCACCTTCTTTTCACATCTGCATTTCAATGGAAATACAGAACAGCCTGTCCTCCTCCTCCATGTGATGACTTTTCTTTGTTGATTGCTTTCTTTTAAATTGGTTTATACTTTAAGTGAAAAAAGTACAAATGTCATAGTATTTATTACATAAACAATGGATTTATGAATGTTTGTTATATAGTTATAGCTTTAAACTATTTGATACAATATGAAGTCTCAGAAGAATGTTGCATTCCACTTCTAAAAAAATTAAACCTAAAGATTGAACATCAGGTAATGAAATAGTACCTCATACAATACATTTTTTAAGATGTCATATTGCATTTTGGGGGCATCAAACTTTTTTTAAAAAATATTTTATTATTTTATTAATGAGAGACCCAGAGAGAGGCCAAAATATAGGCAGAGATATAGGCTCCTGCAAGGAGCCGGATGCGAGACTCAATCCCAGAGCCCCGGGATCATGACCTGAGCCAAAGGCAGATACTCAGCCAGAACCACCCAGGCACTTGGCATCAAACTTTTTTATTAATCTTTGTGGATATTTAAAAACTGGATAATATAATCTTTTATATATCTTTACAATCTGAGAAATATGTGCTTGCCAAATACAGGAAGTTAATAAATTTTGTTTTTCACCATCCACATTTTCCCTGATCGATGCTCTCTTGTAGTTGGTGAAATTGGTGACAAAGGATGTTTCCTAATGCTCTTCTCCTATAACTAAGAAAAGAAAAAAGAAGAAAAAAGTTTAAAAGTCTATTGTTAATAGAATATCTTTAAAAATAGTTATGCTATCCTTAACCAGTGATTATAACATTAATTCAACCTAGAGAGATAAAGAGTTCCATTTTTTTAAGAATGGTGATGACTTCTCCTGATATTGCCTTTTGCATCATTTACAATAAGCATTACTAAACCATAGCATTATATGCATAACGATAAGGTATCTTGAATTATTTAATACACTATATTTATTCAAGCTAGGCAACCATATGGATGAGTTCCATTTTTTATTATATAAGCTTTAACTTTTGTTCTTTAAATTTTTTATCAGTGTCATTCAGTATAAAGAGTTTAAACATTTTCTTTAATAAACCAGTGAGGGAACAAATATTCTGCACATTTTCTTCGTATTCTCTTAAGCAAAATAGTAATCAGTTTTTATTTTAAATTTCAAATGAAAAAATATAATCTGATTTTTCACTGGTATATCATAAATTATGTCAAATTTATCTTGTGAGATGCAATAAAAAATTTATACAACTATGACAATGGAACATTTGGTATTCAGAATTCCACTGGGATTACTGTGTATTACATAAGGACTTTTCTGATTAGGCAGAACCAAGTGATTCTAATGTATGAAATTTTCTTAAACTTAACAGCTGCATCATTTTTAAAATGTGTCTCACTAGACTCATCAGTATGAAAAATATCAAAAGATACCTCACTTTGCAAATTGAGGCTGGTGGCTCCTCTTTTCATAAAAACAAGGAGCACACCATATTTTGAAATAATATATATTTTTACCTGTGTGGTCACAATCTTAAAAGTTGGATTACAGGAAGTTCTCCTATTTGGAGATGCTGAAAAATGTTAGCTTTTACTTTAATAGCATTAAATTTAGATCATTGTGCCTAATTCCAAGAAGCAATATAAAATAAGCACATTAGCTGCATATTCAATCATTTCTCTACATTGTTGTAAGTAATTAATATAATCAGTTTGTTTAAAAAATATACAAGCTCCTAAACAAAAGAAAACATAAATACCCAATTAACCAAAAATGTACTAAATGAAAGTTGGGCCTATGTCAGTGGCTTGGAAAATGAAATAGAAAAAAGTAGCTCAAAGCATAGGAAAAAATATAAAGAGCTATGAATCTAAAATGAGAAGCCTAGGAACTTGGATGATACATTCAGAAAACAAAATGGAACAAAACGAAACAGAAGTCAATAATTACAGAAGACACAAGAGAAAATTCCTTGAGATTATTAAAAATCCAGTTTTGCAGATTGAAATCTCATTAAATTCTGGACTGGATTTAGAAGAAAATAAATGTTCCTATGTACATATTGATAGATAAGATTACAGATATAAAAAAAGAATCATACTAGGCTTTTAAGCTTCCAGGTTTCATACAAAGAGAAAAAAGTCAGACTAACATTGAGTAACTCCTTTTCCAGTCTTGATGTGAGAAAACAGACTAAACAAAGTATAAGACTACAACCCTTAAGTACTCTAACCAGTGAATGTGAGAGTATCTTAAAGACATGTAAAAATTTAGAAAGCATATTATCCATTATTACTTTAGAGACTAGTTTTGAAGAAACATCACCTCCACAAATAATAATTAAAAATGTTAAACAGTGGTTGGAGGAAGATGAAAAATAGTGGAAGATGTAGTTAGCAATGAAGCTTAATAAGCAAACTCAATAAGTTTAATAACAATAAGCAAATAAAAATCTTAAAATCAATAAGTATATTTAATATATTTAATATTGCATTGTAGCTGGAATAGGAAGTGTGTTCACACATTAAACATATAACTAAATTATAGTACATTATAATTATTAACATAAATAAAAATAGGAGAAAATAAAAACTAGATAAGGAGGACTAGAGTATAGGCAAGTGATGAGGTGTTTTAATTTCAAATATGGTATTGCAAAATAGGCTTCATCAGGAAAATGACATGAGACCAAAGACTTGAAGGAGAAAGGGGATTACCCATGAAGATACCTAGTGGAAGGACTTTCAAGTCAGAGGGAACAGCCAGTGGCAGTTTGAATGGAGCATGTGGGTAAGAAGAAAATAAATAAAGGATGAGGTGAGAGAAGTAGCTGGAGAAAGGGGCAACTAGAGAATAATCCATAAGGCTTTGTGTTGGAGGGCAGGTACCTATAGAATAACTGGTAGGAGCCTCATGGGTCATTATAAGAACTTAATCTTTGATTCTGAATAAAAAAGGAGAGTCATTGCAAAGTTTTAAGCAAAAGAATTATGGAAAATAAAGTGAATGTACCTAGTATATATAAATTGTTTCAATCTGGTTTTGGGTATGAAATAAAACTTATATATAAGTAAGTTCATCAGCAAATAAAAACATTCAAGTAGTTTGACAATATATTATACATAAGGGGATAGAAGGAAAAGATGTAACTTCAATATAAATATTGAAAAACTTCAGGTTTTATGTATAAGGAAAAAAAATTCAGAATATTTACTCTAAAATATTTACTTTTGTGTGTATTTTTATATTTATAATAGATAATGTGTTATAGAATATATACTCTAAAATATTTGCTTTTGTTAAACAGCAAGATTTCAAATTGATGAAATGTTTTATTTTGCATTTTAGTAAAGAAATATCCAGAAACCTACTTTTTTTCCTGCATAGCTGTTTTAACTAAAATATTTCCATGATAATATAATTTGTCAAATTTTTATTTTAAAATATTGTGTACAGGGACACCTGGGTGGCTTAATGGTTGAGCATCTGCCTGTGGCTCAGGGCAGATCCCGGCTTCCTGGGATCGAGTCCCGCATTGGGCTCCCCGGAGGAAACCTGCTTCTCTTTCTTTAATAAATAAATAAAATCTTTAAAAAAATGTTGTGTACAATATTAGTGCTACATCATGTATGTGTGTGTATGTGTGTGATTTCCTTGATTCACTGATGCTGAGTAAAATGAATATTTTAATCATAAAGATACATCTTCTTTTCTTTGTTTTTTGTATATTTTTTATTGGAGTTCGATTTGCCAACATACAGTATATCACCCAGTTCTCATCCCGTCAAGTGCCCCCTCGGTGCCCATCACCCAGTCACCCCATCCACCCCTTCCACCTCCCCTTCCACCACCCCTTGTTCATTTCCCAGAGTTAGGTGTCTCTCTGAAATTTCCCACTCATTTTCTCTCCTTTTCCCTTTAATCTCTTTCACCATTTTTTATATTCGCCATATAAGTGAAACCCTATAATGTTTGACCTTCTCCGATTGACTTATTTCACTCAGCCTAATACCCTCCAGTTCCATCCACTTTGAAGCAAATGGTGGGTATTTGTCGTTTCTAATAGCTGAGGAATATTCCATTGTATGCATAGACCACAGCTTCTTTATCCATTCTTATTTTCTGATCCTAGATAGCGTATTGTGTGAGGGGTTATATTTTACAAATGCCAAAACTCAGGAGTAACTTCTTGAGGCCCCTGGCTCTATTTAGAGAAACTGGGATTCACACCTTGCTCTGTACTTTCTCTTAAACCATCCATGAGTGCACGTAATATTATTATTGCAGTAATGGAACAGAAGACATGATCTTCTCCTCAAAGCAGAAATTTAAATATTTTTCCTTTTAAAGTAAATGCCAGTTGTACACTTTTTCATCATGTCCTCTTAATTTTCATTTGAGGTACGTGAGTTCATGGGGAACTTTTTTAGTGTCGTCAGAATGGTTAATCCAAAGTCAAATTAAGCTTGAGTCTGAAAGTTTCCATTTTCTTGATTGAATTAAATGCAGAGTGCTCATGTATATGCACAAACACTGGCATTCAGCAGAGCCCTCATTACCATGCTGAGAAGTGTGGATTCAAATTAGAGCTGCATGTTAGACAACCGCTCGCATAAACCAAGGCTTGTTAAAACAATGTTAATGAGCCCCCATTGTATCGAGCAGCTTCACTTCCCCAATCTTTCATATGTGTTCACACGAGACCTGGGAAGATGCTGAACTGATTAAGTCTGAAATAGAGCTGGAGACTCTCTGCTAAGCCACTGGGGTGAAGGGAATTAGAAAAATTGGGAACAAAGAACCATATAAAGTTTACTTTAGGTTAAAAACATGGTGATAGAACTTCTCCCATGTGTCAGATTTTTTTTGAGGCGTATTTAAAAATCTAGCCAAACAAACAAGAACTAAGATTGTTAACCTAACAGTTATCCTCATTTATATCTTCTAGCATAATTTGGACAGAGTTTTCTAAGGGTTTTCTGACTTGCTTCTTTTACAATTATTTTCTTTATAGTAAAAATCTTTTCATGTGGTTAGGTGAAATCTGCTCTCGGGGGAAAAATACCTTATAAAGAATGAAAACGAGCACCTCCTCTCACTGGTTATCCTTGATACGTTACTTTATACGTATGAAATTAGAAGGGAAGACGAAAATAAATTTTAAACTCAGCATAGTCTATTTCTAGCAACTTCCAAATGATACATAATGAAATCTCAATTTAAGAAGCATCCTACTAAAAAAAAAAAAAAAAAAAAAAAAAAAAAAAAAAAAAAAAAAAAAAAGAAGCATCCTACTAAGTATGAAACATTGATACTTTGCATGATCACCATGCCACAGGCATTAGGTAAAACATAAACATGCACTTTGAAAGACTCCTAATGTCCTTGTTTATATTATGGACATGAAGGCTATCAAGTTTAAATTTTTTTAAGATTACAGATGCCAGAAATTTAAAGTTGAGTTTTTAAATGTAATAATGATCTTCTAGAACTCAAAGAATATATTGCCTCTCGCCCCACTCAGGATTTTGGTAATTACTGTATGAGGAGCTCTGGTCCCCTGCCTTTATGGTATTCGTCTTTCTCCCACCTTCAATCAACATTAGTTGCCACTCAGTCTTGAGGACTTGAGAAGTTCTACATTTTTAAAAAATACGGATAAAAACATACCAATATAATGATATGGGAACTGGAAAGGAACCTCCCAGCTATTCAAGAATGATGATAAATGATTCATGATAAGATTCATGATAAGAATCATGATAAAATGATGTATACTTATTTGTATGTTCATTTACTCTCTAGCAATCCTGCTAGGTGGTAATTTCCAAGTGGATATGGGTGTGGCTATTTTGTTCATCATCATGTATCTAGTACATAATATATTTTCTGGCACATAAGAAGAACTCAATGAATACACATGGAATGAGAGAACCATCAGAGAAATAAAAGGATTGAATTATCAGATTTCAATTGGTATATTTAGAGTTAACCATGTGAAAACTATGTCGAAGAACAAGACTCCAAAGCAAGACCCTGAAGACTTTACAACAGCACTTGTTACATGCAGCATCTAAAGGTCAGCAAATGCTTCGTGAAAGCCTTTTGATGACAGCTGTCATTACAACTTTACTACAAAGTAAGCTATAGTTATAAAAGCACTCATGGGGAATGGTAACCACTTTGAGACCAAAGGTTTACCACTAGAGCTATTTTTACATGTCAGGTCTACTTACAAATAGAGCGGTAAGCAAGACAAATGAAGAGTGTGTTCAAACGTGGCGAACAATGACTGTGTGACTTTGAAAATTTTGTAATTTATTATTTCTGATCCTGAGTAGATTTCTCAATAGGAACTGAATATTAAGAAGGAGATTTAAACCCCCCTCTCAAAAAATAATCAGTGATTTGTTTTATTATCAATTCTCTAAAATGTAGAGCAACTTGAAAATCTCAGTCCCTAGATGGAGGGGAGTAGATTGCCGCATTTATAAGACAAAACTAGGGGCATCTCTGTTGTGCTTCCCGTGTGTGAGAGAAGAATAGCTGTGCATCATTGGGAAGTAAGATTTTTCCTTTACAGAGTTAGTCATTTTGTTTTTTTATAGCAAAAGAATTCCAGAGGCCAAATAAATTACAAGAAAGGAACATAAGAAAACAACGCTAAAAAATAGCCACTTGATCTCATTTTTTCATAGAGGATGAACCTGGAGCTGAAAGGTTAAGTGATTTGTCAAAGGTTGTGTAATTATGTGTGTAAAAGACAGAAAATAATTCCTGCTGAGGATCAGATGAGATGATACTGCTTAACAATGCATAAATCGGATACACCAATGTGCCAGTATAACTTATATGTAAGCTGTGCTCCTGACAGTGTTTAAATGTTTTTATTTTGATTGATTTAAAAAAAAATTCTACAGCATAAGTGCCCTGTATTAGAAGGGCTCAGTTGACAACCAGACTTAGTGGCAAGTCCTTGGAATTCCAGGTTTTATTTTCTGTGCCTTCTAAAGTAAGAGGAGGTCATAAAAGCTAACATGACATATTTTATGAATTAAAAGTCAAGGAATGGGGAGAAAAATATTTGTAGTTGAGATTCCCATGTCCCTCAGGTCTTGGCTCTTCAGTGAACACCAGTTCCCCTCACAAATTCCTCTGCACTGAAGGGATAGAGTGTTTTTTCAGCTCTGAAAACTCCCCCTTCAAATAGAAATTTCAGGAATTACTCAGAAGCTAACTCCTAGCTCAGGTACTAAGAAAAGAAAGATCATAAAAAACAGCAATATCCACAATAACATAACACTTTGACATGATCAAATTTTCCGTTTTAAGCATAGAGAATTTCACTAAAGTTAACCTGAAAATATTCTGTCCTGTATCCAGGGTCTGTCTTTCCCAAATTGCAGAAACATCAAGTATACCATAAATCCTTTGTAAGCCCTTCTTCCAAACTATATTCTGACAGATATGTGCCCAGGTTCACCTTCTACAGAAATGTCAAACGTATTGCAATAATAGGAATGGCTCCCCTAAATCACTAGGGTTTACCCTTTTCCCCACTTTGCCCCAAATTGCTTCACCTTTAATCTCATCATTGTTCATCTCCACATCCACCTCTGAATCTGTCTACCCAGGAATGTGCTAGTGATCATCCCAAAGACCTTTGTTATAATGCAATCTGCTTCATTAAAAAAAAAAAAAATCATTTAACATTAGAAATTACCTCTCAGTTTATTCCTTCGTGGCCTACTATTTTTAGAGCTCTATAAACTTTGCCTTTCCTGTGATTTTTCTTGCAGTCAGAGGTAGTTTGCAATATGCAGAAGGCTTAAATAATAGATAAAGAGAGGCAGAAGGCCAGTGACCGTTAAGCTGAGGGTGCTGCTAGGCAAAGCAAGGCAAACCTGGTTCTACATGGAAGAACAGACCCTCGTGGGAGGGTTCTGATCCATCAAAGAGTAATCCCATGGTCATTAAAAGAATTGGTTCTTTTCTTATATTTAAATATAATGAAGGAGAGCAACCCCTGGGACGTGAGCAAGACAGGAGTGGGACTCAGGAGAAGCTACCAGTTGTTCAGTTAAAAGTAGTCCATCCCCAGGCAGTTCAGGATCGGTTAGTTTATAGGAACTCCACTCAGGTTCATGCTCTCCCCTCAAGTTCTGAGACTTGGGAAGTCCAGTTGGTGGTTTTTCAAGAAGACTGCTCAGTCCATTAGCTAGAGTTAGAAGCCATAGACCACAGAGAATTGTAAGTTGCAGCAGCAGCCTGTTTTTATGCCAACCCTGGTCATGTTTCTGAGAAGTTATTGCTATATATTCTTCTCCTTGGTCTTTGACCACTAGCTGGAAATTTGTCATCTTCCAGACTTGGCATCATGAGCAGCCAGATTTCTGAGCACATCGCTCAAGGATCACGGCTCAGAATTGCATTATCATAGGAAATGATGTGATTCTTTTCTTATTTATAACTCTAGATTCCTTTAAAGACAAGGCATCTGGTTGAGGCTTCCAATTCACTTTAGGAGAAAAGTATGTGTCCACTCAACGTTGTGAGGAAAGATCTTCAAAGAAATGATGTTTTGAGATATAATAGGAGTTTCTTGGGTCATTCTTGGATTATGTGCTACTCATACATTTTAAATCCCATTACATTATTATTATTATGGTGAGGGGACTGGAGCAGCAGCTCTCTTCTTAATATTGAATGCACACACAAACAGTGAAAAAAATGAACGAGAGTTTACTGAAAGATTAGTGTGTACATTTTAGGCAAAGATATGTAGTGTTCCCTTAAAGCTGTCAAACCTGAGCAACTGATTTAAAACAAAGTATATATTTAAAGTGTCAGTAATGACTTCTTTCCCCTAACAATATGTTAGAATATTTAGTTTAATTCTGCTCTCATCTTTGACAGCTAGCAAGTTTCTCAAATAATTGCTGAATGCCCTATTCAGCAGAAATTCAATCTGTTAGGGATTCTGGCTGTAAGTCATGCCTAGATAACTAAAGCATGAGTAACTATGAACCTAAGCACTATTAAGAAACTGAAATATATAATCTCTCTGTAGAAGAAAATCTTCTAAGTCATATTATCACAAAATCCTCACAAATACTTCTGCCTTTTCCGTAATCCAATGGGAAAAAGAATCATATCAGTATAGTAAGCACCATTCTGCTATAGGTTCAATCAGTTCTCAGATATCAAGGGAAGAGAAAGAGGGTTTGGGAAGGAGAAAGAATATCTTCAAAGCTGCTTAACACTAGAATAGTCTCAAACAGCAAAGAAAATCTTCCAATTTGATTTATTTATATATCCAGTAATCTTTGAGCTAAAGAAGTGATACATATTTATTTATTTAGGCATGCTTATATCATCACCTTTCTATGCAAATGTATATTCTACAAACAATTATATATGTTTAGCAGAAATATAATCTTATATGCATGTTATGTAACACATTACATATTATAAAATTTCATATATATTTAATACCTTAATTTATATATATATATATATATATAATTTCATTTTAAACTTTATATATTTTATGTATTGTGTGTTATTCAAAATTTTCCTCCTGGACAGAACTCCTGCCTCTAATAACTAGCATCTCCAACTAAGCAGATACTGGGAGCAATAAACAACTTCATGGAGAGTAATTGTGGGGATTGTCTTTTTTTTAAGATTTTATTTATTCATGGGAGACACAGAGAGAGAGGCAGAGACACAGGCAGAGGGAGAAACAGGCTCCCTCCAGGGAGCCTGTTGAGGAACTCCATCCCACGACCCCAAGATCACATTTGAGCCAAAGGCAGATGCTCAACCACAGAGCCACCCAGGTGCCCCAGTTGTGGGGATTATCTTAATAACAGCCCTATGAGATAGGTATTTTTACACACAGCATTTTTTTAAATAAGGAAACTGAGGCTCAGAGAAGTAAAGTAACTTTAAAGACAAATCATTAGTATATGGTAGAAACTGGATGAGAACTCAGGTCTCACTAACTATAACATCCGTACTTTTAACCATTGAGTGACAGTGCCTGTACAAAGAAATCCTGTGTATTCTTGTCCTGTGTATTCATTTACCATTTTGGCACATTGCCAGCACCTGTCAAAAATTTATTGACCCTCTATCCATACATGATTCTGGTAAGTCAGTCACTGCAGTTCAATCCAGATGAGAGATTCTTCATATCATACTTTTTCTTACCCTAAGTGGGGAGTGACATTTTCTCATAAGCCGTGGTACACTGAGATCTCTGACTGTAGATCACGAGTAGATTGTCAGGGCTGATTTCCATATGTAAAGGGAAATCATTCTCTTTTGATCTTTGAATTTCTCTTAAATCCCAAAATTTCAGCATCTTAAAAACACTTCTAAGTAGATTGGTTATTAGTATCTGGGAGGACTAGACAGAGGAAAGTTGTAGTTTAGTGAGTATAGAGTTTTAGATTTGCAAGATGAAAAAGTTCTAGGCATTTGTTTTACAATAATGTGAATATACTATTGAACTGTACCCTTCTTGGAGTTAAGATGATAAATTTTAGTTATGAAATTTTTATCAAAAGAAAAAGGGAAAATGCACATTATATGTCAATATATGTTTATTGGAGATATACCATACACATTGCAGTACTTTACATTCACTCATAGCTTAAAAGTTAAAGTCTTGGTATCCAGAAGAGAGTATGGTAACGTAAATAGCTAGCTGTTTACATAAATCATCTCTTTTTTTCCCAGATATGACAGTTAGTTTTCCATCTAGCTAGTTATGGCCATATGGCCATATGAAAATGTTTTCTTTCCCAATGAAAGTGTTCAGGGATGACACATGAGTCATTTTTGAAAGCTAGATATCAGACTGGATATCAGAAATAGGATGTGATGTGGAATTCAACAAGATAATTCTAAATTTCACATGTGAGGGACACCTGGGTGACTCAGTGGGTTAAGCATCTGCCTTAGCTCAGGCCATGATCCCGGGATCCTGGGATAGAGCCCTGGGTAAGACTACCTGCTCATAGGGAGTCTGTTTCTGCCTCTGCCTTGCCCCCAGTTCCTTTTCTCCCTCTCTCTCTCTAAATAAATAAATCTTTTTTAAAAAATAAAATTCACATGTGAGAACTGAAAGCTAAAATTAGCCAAAGGAAGACACTTCTAAAAAGTAAAACTGAAAAGCAAATTGATGTTGTATAGTAAAGGAGGACAAATCAATAGTCTAAAGAAAACATACAGATCTAGACATGTATAGAAACTCTTTAGCCAATACTGCTCAGGGATTTGGTTATAGAGAAGGAGAAAAAATGAAATTGGATCTCTGTGTTGCACAATATCTGAGATGTTTACAGTTGGATTAAAGACATGACTATAACACTTTAAGAAATTATGAAAGAATATCCTATGATTTTGTATGTTTAGGCAAGGATTTTTGTAACAAGACACAAAATTTGGTAAGCATGTGGAGAAAGACCAATACATTTTACTGCATTAAAATTAAGAAATCCTGGGGCACGTGAGTGGCTCAGTAGGTTAAACATCCGACCTTTACTCAGGTCACGATCTTGGGGTCCTGGAATCTAGCTCCAGGATTGGCTCAGCACTCAACAGTTTCTCTGCTTGTCCCTGTGCCCCTCCCCCCACTCATGGACTTGCTCTCTCTTTCTCTCTGTCTTTCAAATATATAAAATCTTCTTTAAAAATTAAGAAATTCTGTAATTGAAAAGACAATTTAATGATAAAATGTATGCCAGAAAGTGGAACAAATTATTTGTAACATATGTAATTGATAAAGGTTTTGCATTTAGAACCTAGAAAGAACTCTAATACATTAATAAGAAACAAGTTATTTGGGAAATGTGCAAAAGACTGGAATTAGCAGAATTATTCCAAATGATCCATAACATTTAAATGGATGCTCATCCTCATGAGTAATAGAGAAACGTAAATTAGAATGGCCATAACATAAAATACCAGATCTATCTAATTAGGAATAATTCAGAGTTTTCTCAAAATGTAATATTTTCAACAATGTGTGGAATGACAACTCTCACTAAAATTCATGGACTACAAATTGGTAGAAGTTAATAAAGTTTCTAAAAAGTTGTACATGTGTATATATCCTACAATTTAACCATTTCCATTTTATCTATATGCAAAAGACATGATTTTACATATGTACTAGGAAATATTTTTAAGAACATGTATAAAAAAATATTCATACCAGAAGAACTTCTGGTGTAATGCAAATATACTTTAATTGTAAAATATAAAGTTTAAAACATTATATATCAACTTGATAAAATATATTAGTAAAGATTAATGAAAAAGCTACATACTTTTTTTTAAAAAAGATTTTATTTATTTATTCTTGAGAGACATACAGAGAGAGAGAGAAAGAGTCAGAGACACAGGCAGAGGGAGAAACAGGCTCAATGCAGGGAGCCCGATGTGGGACTCGATCCTGGGTCTCCAGGATCAGGCCCTGGGTTGAAGACGGTGCTAAACCACTGAGCCACCCGGGCTGCCCAAGCTACATACTTTTACATAGAAAAATATTAAAAACAATAAAAGATACAAATGACAAAGTATATACAATTTTATGCCATATGTATTAATTTGAAAAATAAGGAAACTAAATAACCTGTTATTTGGGAATTATTGAAGAATTGCGAGAATGATAGAGAAAAATAATATTACTTAATTAGGTAAGTCTGTTTCATTAAAAAACAAACAAACAAACAAACCTTAGTATCTTTACAGAATTTAGGCTTAATTTTTGCTCATTAGAATTTTCAGGGCAAATGATGGCATCCTCTATATGGTAACACACATCAAATCCAGGCTACTTAAATCTTGTGACTTACCACTTTTTCCTAGCAAAAGGCCAAAGAGAATTGAGGACCACATGGAACTTACCTTTGCTTCACAGAGTAGTAAGAAATTTCATTTCCAGTCATATTTCATTTTTCAGTAGTACATAGCCTTAGCTACCTATTAGGTGGGGAGGGACTGGAAAATTTTGGCTTCCTATATGTCCAGGTAGAAAAGGTATGGAAAGAATTAACCCTATTAATGTCTATCAGAGCAGTTAACAAAAATCCATTATCAATGTTCTCTAGTAGGAGACGTAGGGAAGAAGGAAGAGGTATATATATGGGAAGGGAACTATCCAGAAGAGGAAGGCATCTAAGCTACCAGTAATATTCTTTTTTAGCCTAGGTAGTAGTTATATGTGTTTTCATTTGATTATTATCATATAAGTCATATATATATATATATATACACTCACACACACACTTTTTATGTATACTTCAAAATAAAAATATAATACATTATATATATGTATAAATATGAATATGATGTGTCATGTATCATAAACTATCATATTGTGATAGGTAGAATAATGAACACTAAAATGTCCATAACCTAATGTATAAAACCTGTAAGTTACCTACATGATAAAAACAAAAATTAGCAAGTGTGATTAAAGTTAAAAACATCGAGAAGGGGATATTTTGCAGGATAATCTGAATGGGCCCAATCTAATCTCATGAGTCTTTGACAGTAGGGAACCTTTCCTAGTTGTGGCTGGAGGAAGAGGTAAACTGAAGGGTCAGCGATAATGCATCTCTGCTTGCTTTAAAGATTGAGGAAAGAGAATGCTAGCAGCTTCTAAGAGATTGGAAAAGGCAAAGAAGAGGATTCTCCCCTAGAGACTCCAGAAAGGAACACAGCCCTACCCACACCTTGACTTTAGCTTTAAATAAAACCATATTAGACCCACAGTTCAGAACTAATAAAATTGTGTTGTTTTAAGTCTGTAAGTTTGTGATAATTTGTTATGGTAGCAATAGAAAACACATACAAATTGTACATTCACACGCATGCATGTTTATTATTTTCATAAACAAGTCTAGATTTCACTTCACTAAGTTGCTTATCCAAATTTATACACATATTCTGTTTCCAATTTTTGCTGAATATAGAAATCATTGTAATGTATGATCCATTAATGTGGTCTGAAGAATGCTAATTTTTTTTCCAATCTAGCTGCTTGCTGAAATGCTCAAAGAAATAAAGATAGCACCAAGAAAATTTTAGAAAATTTAGGATGTGGATGTATAAAAACATAGCAAGATATCACTTCTGGGTCAAAGAGTATGAAGTAATCAACCTCTCCAAGAACAGGGCAGTCAGAATGTCAAAATTGATTAAAGTTAAAGCTGACTGAAGAAATGGTTGTTGAAATTGTTCAAGTCAGGGAACATGTAGCAAAACAAAAAACTTGGAACTTTTTTTTTTTTCTGTTAAAAGGAATTGTAGAAATAAGCACACAATTTGGAAAGGCAGACAGCTACAGGAGAGAAATTTTGATATAAACCAGGTCATATTTCTGAAAGCCAAGGAGTGATGATTTATTTTTTCAAGTACTGTATGTGGGAAGAACATTCCCAATTATTTGTGGGAATAGAAAAATGAAACTAATTGCAAACAATAGGTGTATGCTAGTACTACTTGAACGTATCAGTCACCTCTTATTTCTGCAAATGTAGCCTTTTGTTTTCATGCATTCTACAAAGTTTTTAAATCATTATCATTGTTTAGCTTTCCATCCTAATCAAAAGTTATTGGGCTTATATCTAAGGTAACTGTGCTTTATGGATTGCCTTCAAAGAGCCTTGAACATATCAAAACTATATGTAGGTATTGTTTATCTGTGTCTCTGGTTTGTTTTTGGAGAAAAGACTCAACTTTTACAGTATTTTCAAAAGATCCATAATGTCCTCCATCTGAATGAAGAATCAAAGAAATAATTGCCTTGAATATTATGATACGGTTAAATGACCTTGAAACTAAGATATAGAAAAGGGAAATAAAAGCTATATCGTATTTCTAAAGATCTAAAGAGAAAAACAAATATTATTACAGTTGTATGTAGACAGCCTTCTTTCTGAGTGTACTTTGTTTATCAACTGAAGTGGGTATTTGCTGGGAGGATTGGGTCCTTTTTTTTTCCGTGTGAAAGGAAAAAATAATCTCCCTATGTTCTCAGAGGATTAAAACTCAATGGTATTTGCTTAAACAATTAGACTAAGTTAGAACTTTGAACACACACAAAAAAATTTAAAAAGGGGCTTTTTTTTAAAAAAAATATGCTTTTCAAAAGCTTTCCTATTCAAAAAGGAAGAAGCAAACAAATACCTAGTGTTTTACTACTTCCACTTCTGAGCTCTTACTATGATTGAAATAGTTACCATTTAATTTATTTTAACTAAGATCCAAAAATTAAAAGACATTAACAGGCCTATTCAAGAAGTTAAAATCCAGTACAAATCAGTCTATATGGTGAGCCTGAAAGAAAGAAGTTATATTACTCAAGTGGAGCAATGGAACAACCCAGCAGCATCCTCGGTGTATCCCACTCCTCTTCTTGTATGTGTAGAAACAGTAAGAACATATCTCCAGTTTTGTTAGGAATAATAACTAGTGCTTCTAAGGGAACTGTAACCCTAAAATATCCTTGGAGATGCACAGTCCTTCTGCCTTCCCTTTCCAAGCAGCTGGGGTGCACAGGCTGAATTGGAGAATACACAAAATGGAAGATTGAACCCCTGCATCTTCACTTAGAGAAGAGCCACCCTGAAAAAAATATGGCTTGTGTTTGTTTCCAAGAATCACAGTTATTGCCTGACTACTACACAGTGAGTAGTTGAACAGAGAGCACAGCCCTAACCTGTAATATTTTATGTGAAAGGAAGGAATGAGCATGAGAAATTTTGGAGAACAGAGAGCTGTTCCTTGGGTTATAACAACTGCTCACAGGTTGCACCATGCAGACTGCAGGAGAGTACGGACACTTATATACAAGTGTATGTGGAGTATATCAGTGATACAGTTTCCACAGGTTTAGAATCCTTCCTGAAGGATTCTAAAACCTGTCAGAAACCGAACTTTCATGATACACCGACATAAGCTACAGGTAGAAAGAAAAGGGCTGCCGATGGCATGCATTGACTAATCAGTACTACTCACACTTGCTGAATCAATAAAACCACCTGGGGTACTCATTAATAATTGAATTTCCTGAACTCTGCTTCATATCTACTGAATTGGATTCTCCAGGGAGTCTCAAGAATCTGTATGCCTAACCACCAGCCTTGCAAGTGATCCTCATGATTGGACACGTTTGAACACATTGGTATACACCAACAGGGGCCTATCTGTGGGAGAATTATGGGTGGTGACAGGTCAGTGAGTCCACTAGGCTGCTCCAAGATTCTCATACGTCGGTCCTATCTTGTTGTGGTTGTTGTTTCTGTTCCTGCCTTACAGCAATATCTCCACCAGTGTCACTGTTAAATCCTTGTCATTTATAAATCTTGCTCTCCACTGATTGAAATTTCAAGCTCTGACTCTGAAGAGGTTAAACTTCCTTAACAAACAGGTTGCTTTGTGACAATGGGTGTATCTTGGGGCACAAAGTGACAGCTGTGAAAAGAATTCACTATTAAGGCTCATACACCTGTAAATAGCAAGTGTATTTGGCCTATTAACTTTTCATCATGCTGTCAGGAGATGCAGTACCCAAAAAGACAGCCTTTCTCAAATGCCGTGCTTTACATCCCTTGTGGAGCCTGAACCTCACTAATTTGGAACACATAGCCAAGGGAACACTGAGAGAAAGAGAGAGAGAGAGAGAGAGAGAGAGAGAGAGAGGGACCAAAAACTAAAAAAAAAATAAAAACTCCAAACAAACTGTCAAATATACAAACAGTTCACTATTATTCTAAATTTAGAATCATCTGGTATATTTTTGACAGGGACATTTATGAAGTTTTAGCATTATGATATTAATTGAATATTTCAAACAGTATATATGTTTTTCCTCAGAGGGGTGAAAATGCATGCTACTTTTGAAGGTCAAATTTAAAAATCTGGAAAGATGGCTCTAAAAAGTAACATTAATGCTTCCCTAGTGCTAGTTTTAGTGGGTGAATCACTGCTGACTCTAAAGCAATCCATGGTGTCTCCTGAGGAATAATACGATGCAAGCATGCACATAAACGTTGCCCTACAAGTGGGACACCGCCTAATAGAACTTATAATTCTCAGTGTACTTTTCCCTTTGGAGCTTTGATGCATTTTTAAAATTTGCTGTTAAGTGTGGATTGTAGTTTTTTACTCTGTCATTATAGCCATGGAAAATGAAAAAGTGGGTTTGGCTATGTAACCCCAGGGATTTCAGGATTAAAAGCAAAACAAAACAGAACAAACACCAAAAACTGCAAAAAATGTTTTCTGTTGGGATAATATTTTCATTTTATGTATTGAGCTTTTTAAACACTGATAAAAAATGCCATACTAGTTATTGAAGTAAAAAGATCTAGAGGAAAACTTAAAACATCTTTATTGAAAACTAAGAAATTTATTTTTTTCCCTTCTTTTAGGAAGGCGAGGTTAACATAAAAAGACATGAATCTGTGAATAGAACAGAGATCCCAGAAACAAGCCCAACGAATACATGGTCAATTAATCTACAACAAAGGAGGCAAGAATATACAATGAGGAAAAATCTCTTCAGCTAATGATGTTGGGAAGACTGGACAGCCCCATGCAAAGTAATGTCCATTCAGAATAGGTGTTTAATCCATTTTGAGTTTATATTTGTGTATGGTATAAGAAAGTGGTCTAGTTTCATTCTTTTACATGGGGTTGTCCTTTCAAAATAGGTGTTTAATTCATTTTGAGTATATTTTTTTGTATATAATATACGAAAGTGGTCCAGTTTCATTCTTTTGCATGGAGCTGTTCAGTCTTCCCAACACCTTTTGTGAAGAGACTGTACTGCTTTGTTGAAGTTTTGTTAATCATATAGTTATGGGTTTCTATTCTGATCCTATTCTATTCTATAGCTATGGATTTTTGATTCTGTTCCATTGATGTAAGTATCTGTTTTTGTACCAGTACTATACTGTCTTGATCAGTACAGCTTTGTAATATACCTGGAAGTCCAGAATTGTGATGCCTCCAACATTGCTTTTCTTTTTCAAGATTGTTTTGGCTATTGGAGGAAATTTGTGGCATCATAAAAAATTTAGGTTAGTTTATTCTAGCTCTGAGAAAAATGTTGGTGCTATTTTGATAGAGATTGCATTAAATGCGTAGATTGCTTTGGGTAGTATAGACACTTTACCAATGTTTGTTTTTCTAATCCATGTGCATGGAATGTTTTTCCACTTCTTTGTGTCATTTTTTAATAAATTTATTTTTTATTAGTGTTCAATTTGCCAACATATAGAATAACACACAGTGCTCATCCCATCAAGTGCCCCCCTCAGTGCCCATCACCCAATCACCCCCACCCCCCGGCCACCTCCTTTTTCTACCACCCCTGGTTCGTTTCCCAGAGTTAGGAGTCTCTCATGTTCTGTCTCCCTTTCTGATAATTCCCACTCATTTTTTCTCCTTCCCCTTTATTCCTTTTCACTATTTTTTATATTCCCCAAATGAATGAGACCATATAATGTTTGTCTTTCTCCGATTGACTTATTTCACTCAGCATAATACCCTCCAGTTCCATTCACATTGAAGCAAATGGTGGGTATTTGTCGTTTCTAATGGCTGAGTAATATTCCCTTGTATACATAGACCACAGCTTCTTTATCCATTCATCTTTTGATGGACACCGAGGCTCCTTCCACAGTTTGACTTTGTGTCATTTTCACTTTCTTTCATCAGTGTATCATGTTTTTCAGAGGACAGATCTTTGCCTCTTGGGTTAGGTTTATTTCTAGATATCTTATGGTTTTTGTTACAGTTGTAAATGAGATTGATTTCTTGATTTCTTACGTAAAAATAAATTCAAAATCGATAAAAGACCTCAATGTGAGACAGGAAGCTATCAAAATCCTAGAGGAGAACATAGGCAGCAACATTTAACATCAGCTGTAGAAGCTTCTTACTAGATAGGTCTCCTGGGCAAGGGAAACAAAAGCAAACATGAACTATTGGGACTTCATCAAGATAGAAAGCTTCTGCACAGTGAGGGAAACAATCAACAAAACTAAAAGGCAACCTATAAAACCAGAGAAGATATATGCCCATGACATATCTGATAAAGAATTAGTATCCAAAATATAGAAAGAATCTATCAAACTCAACACCCAAAAACAAATAATCCAGCTAAGAAATGGGCAGAAGACATGAATAGACACTTTTCCAAAGAAGACACCCAGATGGCTAACGGACACATCAAAACACACTCAGCATCACTCATCATCAGGGAAATACAATAAAAACTGCAATGGGACACTCCTTCACACTGTCAGAATGGCTAAAATTAACAACACAGCAAACAACAGGTGTGGTTAAGGATGTGGAAAAAGGGGAACCCTCTTACACTGTTGGTTGGTGGGAATGCAAATTCTTGCAGCCATTTGGAAAACAGAAATGGGTAGGAAATATCAGAAAGAGAGACACAACATGAAGACTCCTAACTCTGGGAAACGAACTAGGGGTGGTGGAAGGGGAGGAAGGCGGGGGGTGGGGGTGAATGGGTGATGGTCACTGAGGGGGGCACTTGACAGGATGAGCACTTGGTGTTATTCTGTATGTTGGCAAATTGAACACCAATAAAAAATAAATTTATTATTTTTTTAAAAAAGGAAAACAGTATGGAGTTTCCTCAGAAACATAAAAAAAGAACTACCCTAAGATCCAGCAATTGCCCTAAAGAAAAATTTCATATGATCTCATTTATATGTGATATTTATGAAAGAAAACAGATGAATGTAGGGGTAAAAAAAAAAAAAGAGGCAAACCACTAAAGAGACTCAACTATAGAGAACAAACAGAGTCTCTGGAGGGGAGAGGGTGGGAGGATGGGTTAAATGGGTGATGGGGATTAAGTAGGGCACTTGTGATGGGCACTGGGTGTTGTATATAAGTGATGAATCACTAAACTCTATACCTGAAACTAATATTACACTACATACTAACTGGAATTTAAATAAAAACTTGAAAAAATGGATTGAACACTTGAATGTTAAGCCATAAAATTTCTAGAAGAAAACATATCCAGTAAGCTCCTTAACAATATTTGTCTTAGCAATATTTGTTTGAATCAATCTCCTCAGGCAATGGCAACAAAAGCTAAAACAAACAAATGGGATTAGATAAAACTAAAAAGGTATTGCACCAGCAAAAAAGATACCAACAAAAAGGCAACCTACTGAGTGGGAGAAGATATTATACAATTATGCATCTGATGAGGGATTAATATCCAAAATATATAAAGAATTTATTCAACTTAATATCAAAAAAGCAAACAATTGGATTTAAAAACGGGCAGAGGACCAGAATAAACATTTTTCCAAAGAAGACATATTGGATGGCCAACAGGCACATGAAAAGATGTTAATGAACAGGGAAATGCAAATCAAAACCACAGAGATACCATCTCATACTGGTCAAAAGTAGCTATTATCTAAAACAAAACAAAACAAAAACTAACAAATCTTGGTGAAGATGTGAAGAAATGGGAAACCTCCTACACTGTCTTTGGGAATATAAATCAATGCAGCCACTATGGAAAACGGTATAGAGTTTCCTCAAAAAATTAAGAATAGGGGCACCTCCATGGTGCAGTAGGTGAAGGGTCTGGATTCAGCTCAGGTCATGATTCTGGGGTCCTGGGATTGAGCCCTATGTCAGGCTCCTTGGTCAGTGGGGAGTCTGTATCTCCCTCTCCCCTTCCCCCACACTCATGTCCTTTCTAGCTCTCTCTCTCTCTCAAATAAATAAAATCATTTTAAAAATTTAAGAATAGAACTACCATAGAATCCAACAATTTCCCTCCTGGCTATTTATCCAAATAAAATGAAAACACCAAGAAGAAGAGAAATATGCACTCCTATGTTCATTGCAGCATTATTTACAATATCCAACATACAGAAGCAACCTAAGTGTCCATTGACAGAAGAATGGTTAAGGAAGATGTGGTATACATTTACAACGGAACACTACTCAACCATAAAAAGGAATGAAATCTTGCCCATTACAACAACATGGATGGATCTAGAGAGTATTATCCTAAATGAAATAAGTCAGACAGAGGAAGACAAATGCCATATGATTTCACTATGGCATATGATTCATTTATATGTGGGATCTAAAAAAAAATAATCTTTAAGAAAAAACAAACCCAAATGAACAGAACAGAAATAGGCCATAGATAAAGGAAATTATTGGTTGCCAGAAAAGAAAAGGGTTGTCGGGGGCAAGTGAAAAGGATTAAGAGATAGAAACTTCCAGTATGGGATCCCTGGGTGGTGCAGCGGTTTAGCGCCTGCCTTTGGCCCAGGGCGCAATCCTGGAGACCCGGGATCGAATCCCACATCGGGCTCCTGGTGCATGGAGCCTGCTTCTCCCTCTGCCTGTGTCTCTGCCTCTCTCTCTTTCTCTCTCTGTGACTATAATACATAAATAAATTTTTAAAAAATTAAAAAAAAGAAAAAAAAAGAAACTTCCAGTAATAATTAAGTTATGGGGATATAAAATACAGCATATGTAACATAGTCAATAATATTGTAACAACTTTGTATTTTGGGAGATGGTAACTGGACCTACCATGGAGATCGTATTGTAATGTTTAAAAATATTGAATGACTATGAGGTACACCTGAAACTAATGGGATATTGTACATCAATTATACTTCAATAAAAAGGGGAATACGAAGTTAAAATTTTATTCTGACCTTTTAACTTTTATTCTAGTCAAATATTTGAGATGAAAATTGTATACTGTGAGAAGAAATAGTATCAAGACATTTTCTATAAGTTATCTGACTTTAATGTGGCCCTTTAGTGTACTAAAGTTTGTTCTAGCCTAGGTATTTATTACATTTATAATATTTTTATGTTACATAGTATATTTTATTTACAATAGGTATATTATAGTTACAATAAGACAAAAGTTCAAACCTATTTCATGATCACTTGAGATTTATAGGAATAAGTCCAATGCTAGGGATTATAATATATGTTCTCCTTTGTAAAAATATATTTAAAATACTATCTTACCTCAGAACCATGGGAAAAAAATATTCTGGGCAGCCCCGGTGGTTTAACGGTTTAGTGCTGCCTCAGTCCAGGGCCTGATCCTGGAGACCCAGGATTGAGTCCTGTGTCTGACTCCCTGCATGGAGCCTGCTTCTCCCTCTGCCTGTGTCTCTGTATCTCTCTCTCTCTCTCTCTCTCTCTCTCTCTCTGTATCTTCACTTACTCCTAAAAGATGCACTTTGTGCAAGTGTCCTAAGTTAGGTTTTTCTACAAAACTTTTAATCTCAGGAGAGAGGTTTACACATAATAACAGGAAACTGAAGAGCCTCATCAGCTTTATACGCTTTGCATTCACTATAATGGCACTGCTACCTTTCATCTGGATGCTGCAACAGGAAAGCTTCCCTCTTCACAACTGTCTTCACTTTGTTTCCAAGCCTCCCAAAATGCTACCATTAAAGAACATTATTCAGAGAAATAAGTGCTTTATTTTAAAACAAAATCCTTTGGGAGTGCAACAATGTTCCAAATTGTTTATTCTTTTCCTTCCAGATCATTTATTTTATTTCAAGGATATGATTCCAGCTCTCTAGGTAAATAATTGTAATTAGTCATTTATTCACACTCTTCTAAGAGCTTTTGGATTTTAAAATTATGGTGACATGTTTTTTGTTGTTGTTGTTATTATTATTCTTTTAGTTTATTTTGTTTTGTTTCTTTGAGGAGGGATATATCAAAACTCTGAATCTCTGAAGCATCTGAGCAGACATCTATTACTGTTGTAGGATCCCTGGGGAGAATGGAGTGTGAAATGACAGAAAAGTGCCCATTGTTACCTAAAAGCCTCAATTTCTAGCCCCCGTGTAGAATCCATGTCATGCTAAGGTGGCCTTAACCATGCAGGACACTGTAGTCCTATCTCTCAATATTAATTTTTATTCTGAATGTCTTTTCCTCAGTAGCTCTCATTTCTTTCTATCACCTGCTGTATGGATCATGGTCAAATACAACAAAGTCTACCTCCAAAATAGCTATAACCTGTGCGGTTGTCATCGCCACCATTGACAGTGCCCTTACCTGAGCATCACACCCTCTCTGGAACATTCCACAACCTCCTACACAGTCCTATTGGTTTTTCATCTCTCCCCACTTGATCCACTTTCATTGACTTCTCCCTTTAACCTATTTTGCCATTAGCTTTTTTGGTCACTGGGCTCAACTCTAGACCTACAAATTCTGCTTCCATGCTGGATTTTTCCCCTTTTGTTTACCTTTCACCCAGCTCTCATCATGGATTTTAGTGCCTTGGAAACTTTCAGTTAAATGCTCTTCTCATGTACTGTATATTAGGCAATCCTGCTGGGGCTGCCTGTAGATTTTTCAGCACAACAGCATACCAGTACTCAAATTTTTAGTCCTTACATTTCTGTGTAACAGGTAAGCTCTGTAAACACTTGTCTCTGTCCTCCTCAATCATGCACCATCAGTGCCCGGGGCGGGGGGAGGGAGGGACTGGCAAATATACTTAATTGTGGGAGGAAAATGTTGATAAATAGTGAAGAAAACACCCAAATTTAAAAGGAAACAGAACTAATGGACATAGAAAGAAACTGCCCTATTGTAGGAGCTTTAACACTCCTCCCCCTAAAACTTCCACCCCTTAATATGGCCCTATTGTATCCTTGGTTTTGACCCATGCCAGAATTTCTCCTTATAAGTACTTGAACCAATTTTAAAGGAGCGCTTGAACCAATTTTAAAAGTTAGGTTTGACATGCAATTTAATTAGTATATTTAGTGATTAGGAAGGGGGTCTCTGTGGTCAAACTATTAGATTCATTATCAAGCAAAAGACTTAAGGCAGATTAACCTTAAGGCAGATTAAACCTCTGTAACACAGTTTATTCTTTTACAAAATGATTCTTTTAAAATCATTCTGAAGATTAAATGAGATTATATACACATATAAAGTATTTAGAACAGTGCTAGACAAACTGATACAAATTTGTCAACTATTAGAATCTACATGGTGTATTAAATTACGCAGACCTTGAGAGGTTAAACTGCATTTTAAGTAAGAGTGAAAAGGAATACATATTCATATAAAAAAGTTCAGATATACAACATAAATGTATATAACATATAAATTAAATACCCATGAATCAATCATCCAAATTATGAACTTGAACACCATCAATAACTTTTAAGAACTGACAGCATAATTCCCTGTCCCTGTGTTAAACAAAACTGGGACATGGAGTTTAAATTTTTGTCTCTTTTAATCTAATACAGTCTATTACCCATATTGCTTATCCTTTTTTCTTTTGTTTTTAGTTTTCCATGTCACAAAAATTCTTGAAAAGTTCAAGCCCATATCTTATCATTATCTCACACTGAGCATTTATTCAGTTGTTTCTTAATAATTAGATTCAGATTAAAAATATCTGCAAGAATACATCTTTTTGCTTTTAATACCCATTGCCCATTTAGCCCATTCCCCCGTCAACCTCCCATCCAGAAACCCTCAGTTTGTTCTCTATAGTTAAGAATCTCTCTTATGGTTTTCCTCCCTCTCTTTTTTCCTTTTCATCCCCCCTCTGTTCATCTGTTTTGTTTCATAAATTCCACATACGAGTGAAATCATATATAGAAGATATAGTATTTCTCTTTCTCTGACAAACTTATTTTACTTAGGATAATACACACTAGCTCCATCCATGTCATTTCAAATGGCAATATTTCATTATTTTTGGTGGCTGAGTAATATGCCAGTGTGTGTGTGTGTGTGTGTGTGTGTGTGTGTGTGTGTATGCCAGCTCTTCTTTGTCCATTGATCAGTTGATAGATATTTTGACTCTTTTCACAATTTGGCTATTGTTGACAGTGCTATAAACATCGGGATACATGTGCTCCTTTGAATCACTATTTTTGTATCTTTTGAGGAAATACCTAGCAGTGCAATTGCTGGATCCTATGGTAGTTTTATTTTTAACTTCTTTAAAAAAAGATTGATTGATTGGTTGATTGATTCATGAGAGACACAGAGTCAGAGACATAAGCAAGGGGAGAAGCAGGCTCCTAGCAAGAGAGCTCAATGTGGGGCTCAATCCTGGAATCCAGGATCACACCTTGAGATGAAGGCAGACACTCAACCACTGAGCAACCCAGGCATCCCTTTTTTAACTTTTTTTGAGGAACCTCCATACTGTTTTCCGAGTGGTTGCAAGAGTTTGCATTCCCACCAACCAACAGTGTAAGAGGGTTCCCCTTTTTCCACATCCTCAACCACACCTGTTGTTTGCTGTGTTGTTGATTTTAACCATTCTGACAGGTGTGAGGGAGTGTCTCATTGCAGTTTTGATTTGTATTTCCCTGATGATGAGTGATGCTGAACATGTTTTTTTCTTCTTTTTTTTATTTTATAAATTTATTTTTATTGGTGTTCAATTTGCCAACATATAGAATATCACCCAGTGCTCATCCTGTCAAGTGCCCACCTCAGTGCCCGTCACCCAGTCACCCCCACCCCCCGCCCACCTCCCCTAGTTTGAGCGTGTTTTGATGTATCCATTGGCCATCTGGGTGTCTTCTTTGGAAAAGTGTCTATTCATGTCTTCTGCCCATTTCTTAGCTGAATTATTTGTTTTTTTGGGTGTTTAATTTGATAGATTCTTTCTATATTTTGGATACTAACTCTTTATCAGATATGTCATGGGCATATATCTACTCTGATTCCATAGGTTGCCTTTTAGTTTTGTTGATTGTTTCCCTCACTGTGCAGAAGCTTTCTATCTTGATGAAGTCCCAATAGTTCAAGTTTGCTTTTGTTTCCCTTGCCCCAGGAGACCTATCTAGTAAGAAGCTGCTATAGCTGATGTCAAATGTTGCTGCCTGTGTTCTCCTCTAGGATTTTGATGGCTTCCTGTCTCACATTGAGGTCTTTTATCCATTTTGAATTTATTTTTTGTAATGTGTAAGGAAGTGGTACAGTTTCATTCCTCTGCATGTTGCTGTCCAGTTTTCCCAACACCATTTCTTGAAGAGACTGTCTTTTTTCCATTGGATATTCTTTCCTGCTTTGTTGAAGATTAGTTTACCATATAATTGTAGGCTCATTTCTGGGTTTTGTATTCTGTTCCATTGATCTATGTGTTTGCTTCTGTGCCAGTACCACACTGTCTTAATCAGTACAGCTTTGTATTGTAGCTGGAAGTACAGAATTGTGATGCCTCCAACATCGCTTTTCTTTTTCAAGGTTGCTTTGGTTATTCGGGGTCTTTTGTGGTTCCATGAAAATCTTAGGATAGTTTGTTCTAGCTCTGTGAAAAATGGTGGTGCTATTTTGATAGGAATTGCACATTAACATGTAAATTGCCTTGGATAGTATAGACATTTTAACAGTATTTGTACTTCCAATCTGTGAGCATGAAATGTTTTTCCATTTCTTTGTGTCATCTTCACCCTCTTTCATCAGTGTTTTTTTTTTTTAAGATTTATTTATTTATTTATGATAGAGATAGAGACACAGAGAGAGAGGCAGAGACACAGAAGGAGGGAGAAGCAGGCTCCATGCAGGGAGCCCGATGTGGGACTCGATCCCAGGACTCCAGGATCGCGCCCTGGGCCAAAGGCTGGCGCTAAACCGCTGAGCCACCCAGGGATCCCCCATCAGTGTTTTTATAGTTTTCAGAGTACAGATCTTTTACCTCTTTGGTTAAGTTTATTCTGAGGTATCTTATGGTATTTGTTGCAATTGTAAATGGTATTGATTCTTTGATTTCTCTTTTTACTGCTTAATTATTGATTTTTAGAGATGCAACGGATTTCTATACATAGTCAATGTATCCTGCAACTTTACTGGATTTGTGTATAAGGTCTAGCAAAAGACTCTACTAGACTGTACTAGAGTCTTTGGGTTTTCTATGCAGAGTATCAGAGTATCATGTCGTCTGTCAATAGTGAAAACTTAACTTCTTCCTTGCCAACTTGGATACTTTTTATTTCCTTTTTTTGTTTGATTGCTGGGGCTAGAATTCCAGTACTGAGTTAAATAACACTTGTAAGTGTGGACATCTTGTCTTGTTCATGACTATAGAGGAAAAGCTCAGTTTTTCTCCATTGAGGATGATATTAGCTGTGTGTGGCTTTTTATGATTTTGAGGTATGTTCCATCTATCCCTGCTTTCTTGAGGATTTTTATCAAAAAATTGATGATATATTTTGTTAAATGCTTTTTCTGAATCTATTGAGAGGATCATATGGTTATTAATTATCCTTTCTTTAATTAATGTGGTGTGTCACATTTAGTGATTTGTAAATATTGAACCACCCTGACAGCCAAGGAATAAATCCCACTTGATCATGGTGAATAATTCTTTTAACGTAGTGTTGAATTCAATTTGCCAGCATCTTGTTGAGAATTTTTGCATCCATGTTCATCAGGGATATTGGCCTGTAAATCTCGTTTTTACTGGGATCTTTGTCTGGTTTGGGGATTAAGGTAATGCTGGCCTTGTAGGGTGAGTTTGGAAGTTTTCCTTCCAATTCTGTTTTTTGGAACAGTTTGAGAACAATAGCTTTTAACTCTTCTTTATATGTTTGGTAGAATTCTGCTGGGAAGCCATCTGGCCCTGAACTTTTCTTTATTGGGAGATTTTGATTTTGATTACTGATTCAATTTCCTTGCTGGATATCTGTCTGTTTAAATTTTCTATTTCTTCCTGTTTCAGTCTTGTTAGTTTATATGCTTCTAGGAATTTATCCATTTCTTCCAGATTGACCAATTTGTTGGCATAAATTTTTTCATAATATTCTCTTATACTTGTTTGTATTTCCACGGTGTTTGTTGTGATCTCTCTACTCTCATTCATGATTTTGAGTTTCTTCTCTGTTTTTTTTTTTTTTATAAGTTTGGCTAGGAGTTTATCAATTTTTATAAAAGTGTTTTAATTCTTTCAAAGAACAGTCTAGTTTCATTGATCTCCTTTTTCTTTTTGTTTCTATATCATTTATTTTTGCTCTAATTTTATTATTTCCTTCTTCTGCAGGCTTTAGCCTTCATTTGCTGTACTTTTTCTAGCTCCTTTAGCTGTAAGGTTAGGTTGTATATTTGAGATTTTTATTGCTTCTTGAGATAGGCCTGTATTGCCACGTACTTTCAGGATTACTTTTGCTGGAATGCCTGGGTGGTTCAATGGTTGAGCGTCTGCCTCCAAGGTGTGAACCTGGAGTCCTGGAATTGAGTCTCATATCAGGCTCCCTCTGAGAAGCCTGCTTCTCCCTCTGCCTATGTCTCTGTGTCTCTCATGAATAAATAAATAAAATCTTTTTTTAAAGGATTACTTTTGCTGCATCCCAAAGGTTTTGGAACTGCATGTTTTCATTTTCACTTGTTTTCATGTATTTTTTATTTCTTCTTTAATTTCCTGGTTCTTTAGGAGGATGTTCTTTAACCTCTAATTATTTGTGATCTTTCCAATTTTTATCTTGTGCCTCAATTCCAATTTCATAGAGTTGTAGTCCAGAAATATGCATGGTATGATCTCAGTCTTTTGTATTTATTGAGACCTGAGTTGTGACCTGGTATGTAATCTATTCTGGAGAAAATCTCACGTGCACTCGAAAAGAATGCAGATTCTCCTGCCTTAGGATGAAATGTTCTGAATATATCTGTTTAGTCCATCTGGTCCAGTGCATCATTCAAAGCCATTGTTTCCTTGTTGATTTTCTGCTTAGACTATCTGTCCATTGCTAGGTGGAGTATTAAAATCCCCTACGATTATTATATAATTGTCTATAAGTTCCTTTATGTTTCTTATTAATTGTCTTATATATTTGGGTCCTCCCAATATGGGGCATAAATATTTACAACTGTTAGATATTTTTGTTGGATGGACACCTTTATTATGATATACTGTCCTTCTTCATCTCTTGTTACATATTTGGTTTAGAATCTAGGTTGCCTAATATAAGTATGCCCCGGGCTTTCTTTTAAGGTTCATTACCATGATAAATGGTTCTCCATCTCCTCACTTTCAATCGGCAGGTGTCTTTACGTCTAAAAAGAGTGTCTTGCATGAAGAGAAATCTCACAGAGGAAGACATGGACATGGCCAACATGCACATGAGAAAATGCTCTGCATCACTTGCCATCAGGGAAATACAAATCAAAACCACAATGAGATACCACCTCACACCAGTGAGAATGGGGAAAATTAACAAGGCAGGAAACCACAAATGTTGGAGAGGATGCGGAGAAAAGGGAACCCTCTTACACTGTTGGTGGGAATGTGAACTGGTGCAACCACTCTGGAAAACTGTGTGGAGGTTCCTCAAAGAGTTAAAAATAGACCTGCCCTACGACCCAGCAATTGCACTGTTGGGGATTTACCCCAAAGATTCAGATGCAATGAAACATCGGGACACCTGCACCCCGATGTTTCTAGCAGCAATGGCCACAGTAGCCAAACTGTGGAAGGAGCCTCGGTGTCCTTCGAAAGATGAATGGATAAAGAAGATGTGGTTTATGTATACAATGGAATATTACTCAGCAATTAGAAACGACAAATACCCACCATTTGCTTCAACGTGGATGGAACTGGAGGGTATTATGCTGAGTGAAATAAGTCAATCGGAGAAGGACAAACAGTGTATGTTCTCATTCATTTGGGGAATATGAATAATAGTGAAAGGGAATATAAAGGAAGGGAAAAGAAATGTTGGGAAATATCAGGAAGGGAGACAGAACATAAAGACTCCTAACTCGGGGAAACGAACTAGGGGTGGTGGAAGGGGAGGAGGGCGGGTGTTAGAGGGGAATGGGTGACGGGCACTGAGGTGGACACTTGACGGGATGAGCACTGGGTGTTTTTCTGTATGTTGGTAAATTGAACACCAATAAAAATTAATTAAAAAAAAAAGAGTGTCTTGTAGGCAGCATATGGAAAGGTCTCGTTTTTTGTCCAATCTGGTATTCTTTGCCTTTTGATTGGAACATTTAGTTCATTTACATTCAGAGTGATAATTGATAGATATAGTTTAGTGCCATTATATTACCTGTTAAGTCATTATTTCTGAGATTCTCTCTCCTTTCTATTCTTTCTCACTTTTGGTCTTTCATTCTCTCTCAGAGTCCCCTTTAATATTTCTTGTAGGGCTGGTTTAGCAGTCATAAACTCCTTTAGTTTTCGTTTGTCTGGGAAACTCTTTGTCTCTGCTTCCATTCTGAATGACAACCTTGCTGAATACAGTATTCCTAGCTGCATATTTTTCCTGTTTAGCATGTTGAATGTCTCATGTCACTCTCTTCTGGCCTGCCAAGTTTCTGTGGAAAGATCTCCTGCTAATCTATTTGTCATCCCTTGTATGTAAGTTAGGGATTTCTTTTCCTTGCTGCTCTTAGGATTTTTTTTTTCCTATCTCTGTATTTTGCAAATTTTTCCACAATTTATCTTGATATTGGCTTGCATTTGTTGATTTTGGTGGGAGTTCTCTGTGCTTCCTAGATTTAGATGTCTGTTTCCTTCCCCAGATTAGGAAAATTTTTAGCTTTAATTTCCTTGAATAAATCTTCTGCCCCTTTTGTCCTCTCTTCTTCATCTGGGATCCTATAATACAAATGTGACCATGCTTTCCAGAGGTGCTGAGTTCCCTAAATGTACATTCATGATCCAATATTTTTCTTTCCCTCTTCTTTTCAGCTTCTTTATTTTCCATAATTTTATATATTATATCATGTATTCTTTCCTCTCTTTGCTTCTTCTGCCCTTGTGGTCATTACATCCAGTCAGTTTTGCATCTTGGTTATAGCATTTTTCATTTTAGCCTTACTAGTTTCTAGTTTTAAGATCTTTTATCTCTGTGGTAAGGGTAAGGGACTCCCTGGTGTCTTCTCTGCTTTTCTCATGCCCAGCTAGGATCCTATGATTATTTAAAATTCTAGATCAAGCGTATTACTTATATGTACTTACTGGCCATGACCTTTTCTTGTTCTTTCTTTTGGGATTAATTCCTCCATCTTGCAATATTGTCTAGGTCTCTGTCTTCTTCTCTGTGTTAGAAAAGCCTGGTATGTTTCCTGCTCTGAGAGTGATGGCTTTATGAAGAAGGACTTGTGCTTCAGGAATTGTTTCTGGTGTGTGTTGCATGTACTCTGCTGCTGTATTTTGGCTGTTCTTTCCCTCAGGCTAGTCGTCTGCAGTTTCTCCTTGTCTAGAGTGAAGAGTGTTTGGACCTTGTCTAGAGTGGGGTGAGTTTTAACTAGGTGTGCTCTGATCTGCTTGCTAAAAGAGGCCTGCTCCTATTTCCATTAGAAATTGAAGCTTTGTAGCACTCTATGGTCAGTAGACATGGTGCGTGTATGAGAGTTTGTGCTGGTCTTCTGGGGAAGGAGCCTGCTGCTGTGGTTCTCAGGCATATTTTCCCTAGTAGAGAGGCACCTGAAGAGCACAGGGGTAGGTGGAGCTTGGTGTAAACAGCTCTGGTCTCCACTGTAAGGTCCCCATGCTGCTCATTGAAGTCAGTCCCTGCTGATAGGTGGGAGATAAAAATGGTGTTGTCTTTTCCCCTTATCTCTGGGGAAGGGAGTTTGCATCTACCACTCTTTAGGAAGCCCTCAGAGAAAAGTAGAATATCCCCCCTCCTGTGTCCCAGGAGTCCTTCAGATCCCTGCCTTCACTTTGTCTGTTTCTGGGCTGTCTGGCCACCTGGTAGTGCAGGGCAGTGCACCTGTGTCTTATCTCAGGTATGCCAACTGAGTTTCAAAACGCAAACTGTAGGGACCCAGGTCATTATGGACCCACAGTGGTCCTCTGGGGGAATATCTTGCCATCCTGGGGATGGTGCCGGTTTGTCCCAGAAGGGAAGTCACACCAATGTGTGGAAACTTGGAGTTTAGAGTAAAGCACATTAGAAAGCCTGAGTCCAGGTTAAGTTAGGTTGTCTCCGAGTCCAGAGACAGCTGCTAACGGTGGTTATCTCTGCCCCTATGCTTAAGGGGCAAGGGAGCACAGTGGGGCCTGTTAGCTCTTTTGTCCCCTGACAGGCAAAGCCACCTCTTCTTTATGTGCTCCAAGTTGGGGAAAGATCTCTCTCCATTTGTCCCAGAAGATCCTCAGATAGTGTCAACCACTCCCAGACCTCTGCCCTCCTCCACTGGGGCACTGCAGTGCTCACTGGGCTCCGTACCAGCCATGGTGCTGAAACTCTAAAACTCTAATCTTTGAGCAACGCTGGTTGTAAACACTCAAAATAATCAGCCCTTCTTGTTTTCCCAGTCAGTGACTTTGGGGAAGAGGTTTCCTTGTGTGATCCTCTGTGCACTATTCTTTCTCCCTCCTTCTCTCTCTCCCTCTTTCTCTCCTTCTCCCTCTCTCTCCTTTCCCCACTATCAGGACTCCCTCCTCTCTATAGCACCCATGATACTTTTCTCCCCCAAATCGCATATTTGCACCTCCTACCCTCCCTGATGTGGCCTCTTCTCTCCCTCCAGTCATGCAGCTTGTTCTGTCAGTCCTTGGATTGATTCCTTGGGTGTTCAGAATGATCTGATACTTATCTAAGGAATATTTCATTGTTAATGTTTTGTGTATCTCGTATCACTCACCTCAGGAAGCATACACTATCAGTTTATCCTGTTAGTGACATTTCTCCATTTTGAAAAGTAACTTTCTTTTCTGTAATTAAAAAGTGAATCTAATGGATGACCATCAACAAGAGACGTAATGAACAGGTAGAAAAAATGCTATTTTAAACATGTGAAACATAGTTCTCCTAACATTGTATTCAAGTAAGTGTACTTGTTTGTCCCTGAAGGTTAGAGGTAACATGCTTTTCCCCTCGGTTTTAATAGATGCATTAATGCTAAATGTTTTCATACTACACCTGTATGAGAATTCAAATCAATGACTGGGAAAATTTGACATATTTTACAATGATGGCTAAAACTTGTAGGTTCAATATCTTTATTTTTATTCTTTTAAAGATTTTTATTAATTTATTCATGGGAGGGAGGGAGAGAAAGAGAGAGACAGAGACAGAGACACAAGCAGAGGGAGAAACAGGCTCCATGCAGGGAGCCTGACGTGGGACTGATCCCTGTTCTCCAGGATCACACTCTGGGCTGAAGGCAGTGCTAAACCACTGAGCCACCAGGGCTGCCTGGTTCAGTATCTTTAGAACCATGATCCAGTTTATCATAAAACTTAACATTAGATCTATTAAGTTAGTGAATGCTCACTGAGCATCTATCTGTGGCAGACTCTTTGGAAGCCATTTATTGGAATATAAAGATGACTAACACATTCTACCCTTAGAAGTCTCAGGATACAGAAGGGTTTAAGTATCTTCTAGTGAAGCATTTTTAAAAAATATTTTATTTATTTATTTATTTTAGAGACACACATACACACACACACACACACACAGAGAGAGAGAGAGAGAGAGAGAGAGAGTACACATGGGGGAGGGAGCAAATGAGAGGGGTAGACAGAATCCTAAGTGGACTCCACACTGAGCACAGAAGCTAGATCCCAGGATTGTGAGATTGTGACCTGAGACAAAATCAAGAGTTGGACACTTAAACCCACTGAGCCACCATAGCAACCCAGTGAAGCATTTTATACTATTTTGCATGCTCTTCAGCTAATTCTTCTCTTTGATTTGCAGATAAGCCTAAAAGCAGAAAGAGAAAACAAAGAAAATGACATTTGCTTTCATTCACACTGCAAGCAAAGTGAGGTAGAATAGATCATAAATCAATGACTAAGACAGAGTAAGGGGGGTTTCTATCATTAATTTCTGTTGTTAAAAATAATATTTATATGATTACATATATAACATATATATAATTATATATATGTAACAGGAATATGGAGATATAAGAGTGAAGTAGCTAAAAATCATGACCTTTTGTCTATGCTATCCTGATTTTGTCTTTCTTTTATTTATTTATTTTCTTTTTTTTTTTAATTTTGTCTTTCAATTATTTTACCTCACTGTTTTTATTGCCACTCTTCAACGTCCAAATCAGTGGTGTGTCGGTAAATTGACTCTATTTTAAAAAAAGAAAAAAAGAAAAGAAAGTGGTGTGTTGGTAAATTGACTCTATTTTAAAAAAAAGAAAAAAAAATCCCTGAGTTGTATCATTTGCCAGTTGTATAGTATAAATACTCCTATCATGGCCAATTGTGAACTACCAAATGCAGTTTGGCAAGAAATGCTAAAAATCAACTTTTATAAGTCAGCAGAAACTGGCTCCACTCACCGGTGGATCCTCTTAACAGATGTGTGACTTGACAGACACAAATCACTAACTTTACCTTCTGTCATTATCAATGGATATTACATCAGGTATAACACATTGATGTGAATTCTAGTCATTGTATTAACTCTCTCAACCAAGGGCATTGGTGTATAAATATTATTACCGAATTTAGAAAGAGCAGTAACAACCATTTTTTCCCCATATAATAACTGTAGGCCTCATAAGCAACTTGGAATTATCTGGAGTGGTAAATTAATACGCTGTTTATTCTGAGCAGTTTGTATGACTATTTGCTAAAATCGTTACATTAAAAGGCTTAGAGATGGTTTAGAAAGATTACCATTTATACTGTTTAATATAAATCTTAACAGCTTAAACTGCATGCATCAATTTCTGGTTAGAACACAAGCATTTTTTTATGTCATTTCCTGTGATTAGGAAAACATCATTATTAACTCAAAATTTAATGCTTGAGTAACTTCATGAAAATATTTTAAGGCCAAATTCATGGGGATTAAATGTATTTAAATAACAATAAAAACAAAATATACTATGGACTAGAACTTTCTAAATGGTTAGCAATAATATGCGTTAAATTAAAAAACAGAAATTGGTTACTAATTCACCCAGCTAGAATCTGAAAGGCAATGTACAGTCACTGAGGAAAATATGTTACGAAGGCTTTCACTGATTTTGCAAAATGAAAATGAAAATGCCTTAAAGTAAGAGTCAGAAATAAGTAAGAGAAAAATTAAATAGCTTAGTAATTGTTGGTTTTTCAAATGAATCACCTTCATAGAGTGTAATGCATTCAGCAGATTTCTGCCCTTGGCAGTTAAATTAATTGTGTATTTTAATATAAATGCTTTCTAACTGCAATTCACTTTAATCATTTAACATGTCCAATATTGAGTTCTTTCGACTGAGAAAAGCTGTGAGAAAAATTCTCCATGATATCCTTTCATATTCTGATATTAGTTTTCCTCTTAAATAAATTTCTTACAATTTCCCTAGTAGAATATTAAGTACTTATGTTTGTAGTGATACACAAATTATTTCATGTGTTCTACATTTTTAATTATACAAAAACATAAAATAAAGTTGTAAGGAATTTATACTTCTGAGAGACATTTCTTAAATAATCTGAAATATTTTATCTCAATGGGTTCATACGGTATAAGCCTTTTGTCTCAGTTACAGATATATAGCATGCTCAGAAAAGAAAATGGTAAACAATATTAGTAGAGATGTAATTGGGGTTGTGCTTAGGTTCTGAAAAACAAATGTACCTGTTTAAAGTATGTCTGGAAGCGATCCAGGCATTTGTTTTACTATCATATACTTCTATTTAATCTTCGTTTTTTTCCTCTTTTACATTACCTTTTTAAAAACTTTTTAAATATTACATAGTGCTTGAAGATGTTCAGATGTGCAGCATCTTCATGTTTTAGATTTTTAGAATTGAGAATTCTGTGTGTGTGTGTGTGTGTGATGCTGATCTTAATCATTGGTGCTCTTTCAAGATTAATACTGAATAAAAATCTCATTGGTGAATACCTTTTTTATCACGGTTAGTAGACATTAAATTATCTACCATGTTCTGGGGTGCCCAGATTGTTTCTAGGATAGTTAGACTATGTGCATTCTAAAATAAATGCTGCTTTTCGCTTTTCTCTCTTGTTTCTGTTGGGACTGGGTGAGTTTATATATGAGATCCCAATGTTCTTATCATTTGGAAATAACACAAGTGTTTCCTTTATCTTGCAGCTCCAGGGGACCCAGTGTTTTGCAGTAAGACTCTGGAGCAAGACTGCTTGTGAAGAATAGACTGCCAGGTTTTTCAATAATAGAAGCAATTGTCAAGTAATTGTGATTTGCATTGAGTTACCAAGGATTAGGATTTTAATGTGCTTTTGTTTCATTAAAATCCTTAGAATATAGTGTTTATAATTCAATAAGAAAATACCTACGATGAAAATCAAATGTTTTTGAAATGACTAAAAATTATTTCATTATGCTAGGTGCAAAGCTTACAATGCAAAATATACATCACCTATTCCTACATGTATTTGAAGAAGTACCACTATTCATCCTTAAATACCCTACTCTTATATATTGTTTTTTGCATGTATTTACACTATCAAATAACAATCATTTAAGAAAAAGAATGAATAACAAAGTGAGTCGGAATGGTTCTCAGAGACACCAATCATGCATTACCTTATGGTTATTTAAATCTTCTTTTATTTTCCTTTCAACTTATCCTGTCAGTCAATTACTAGACTTCTAACACAAAACAGAAGGAAAGCTCTACAGTCAATATATTGCTATACTTCATTAGTCCCAAAACAGAAAAAAATAAATCCTTTCCACTGTTCTCTGTCATCAATTCTAAATGTTTACATTTCACTGGCTCTGAGAGACTTCTATGAAGAAAGGGTGCCAGAGCTAAGTGAGTTCGGGAGCTCAAGCCTCCTATATGCCACTTACAGAGAGTCACAACCCACAAAGCAAGGGGTCTGAATGATCCTGCAGTAAAAAGCAAAAAAACAGAAAACAGTTTAACTCTGTTGATCCTAGTTTCTCAAAAATATACTTGACCAGAAAATGACATTTCAAATAACCTCTCTAAACATCCCCTAGATCTAGCATTCCACACAAAACTCCTTGTGGAATGTTGTTATGAGGTTAGCAAATATGTAACTCTATAGAACCTATCTTACTTTGTGATCTTCTTATCGTTTCAGGACAGACAGCAAAGCTAAATCTGAATCCCTTCTGTAGAGTATTTGTACACATGGATTGTCTCTCCAAAGCCCCATGTGGCCACAACACCTTATTGCTTACATAAGAGTTGCCTATGTCCAGGGAAGAACTCATCATGTTACATAAACATGGATCCCAGTTTCCATGCATGTAGACTGTGCATCCAGAGTCAAATGTATAATTGTCATCCCAAAGACCAACATGTTAGATTTTCCAAATTTACATGAAAAGATAGATAGAGGGAAGTTTCTATCACACACACACACACACACACACACACACACAGAGAGAGAGAGAGAGAGAGAGAGAGAGAGAGAGAGAAAATACTATCTCAGCACCTGTTTCTCTCTTTTAAGTTTGAAGCAACTGCAGATGTCATTTGCAACTAATTTTCAACCTTCCAAGTGATGGGTCCTGGGATTTCTCAACACGGACAAAGAACGAAAAGATGAATTATAACATAAACAATTTTCTGCTTTGAGGAGAGGAACTCTTGGCTGTGGGAATCATTTGGGGAATTTCATTCTGCATTACTCATTGTAAGACTAGTTTCTTGGGTGAGTAATCCCTCCCCACTAGTAACCCCTCTACACTCTCTCCCTACTTGGGTGAGTAATCCCTCCCTACAGCCTTGGAAGATAATTTCTCACATCTGATATGAGAAATAAAGGAAAAGGTTAAATATGGGGAGTATTGATTTGGAGAAGGAATGCAATAGAAAATTCTATTATTGTTTCTTTACCATTTGAGTTCATAAAGTATGCTGTGCCCTCACATATAGAAAAGATAAAAAAAATCACAAAAGTAATTACAGGATAAACATCTTTGTATTTATCTATGTTTATTTATTTATTTACTTATTTTCCAAATAAAAACCTCTAGATGATAAATATATGAGTCTGAGTTTTGGAAGGTCTATCAAATATACAGGCTTCTTTATACTTACTATGAGTTGGTTTTTACTTTAATGATAATAAAGCATATTCAATCAATATTTACTTTCACTTCTCTAAGATCCAGAGGAATATTTATTAAATAATAATACATTTTTATAAATTCTGAGTGGTTCTATAAGAATATATTCTCAACTTTTCTTGTTGCTAGTTCATCCTAAACGCAGAACAAGAAAAATGTGTCTAAGTGAAATGTATGATTTTGAAACCATTGTTTGAATGGATAACTTTAGCCTCTCTTGAGTGAATTTGTTCTAAAATCATGCAAATAAATAATTATCTGCCTCCCCTTTCCCATACTTTAGAGAAGATGCCAAGCTGAAGTGACATTACTGAGGAAAGGACAGACGTCCTACCTCAGTTATGTGCTAGATAACTTTGATATTTCACATAGATAAGAGGTAATTCTAGACCTGTTAAGCTGTTAGCTTTAAAGCAATATTAATTCATAGACAATGGATAATATAAGAGGAAATATAAGAGGAAAACTAAAATACTATGGCTTAGCTCTTATCTATTAAGAGCTCAAAAATGTATCTTTTATTTGGACTGAGAGAACTGAACAAAAGCAAAATAGAGCAGCCATCGTTAAAGAGTTCACTCTTTAGTATTGAAGAGCACTGCTCAAGAGTATTTCTCTTTTCTAAAACTCTTTTGGCTAAAGATTTATGATCTTAGCCTGCTCACAATATTGCCTATTTTTTTCCACCTCCCTGTGAAAGTGCAGTTTTTTTCTCTATATATAGATACATTCTAAGTAGTTAAATTATGGATGCCAGTGATCTTTATTTCAGGTGACACTAGTCACACTATTTCTTTTCCTGGCCTACTCTTTACTCAACCTGGTTTTCCTCATAAATCTCTATAGAGTTCTACTTTCTCCAACTATTCCATTCCTTCATCTTGTTGGATAACTAAGCACTGTCTCAGTTTTAGTCTTTAGACTTCTCTTTTGTAACTGATTATCCTGCCTCTATTACAAAAATAGCATTTGTTAAAAAAAAAAAAAAAACGTTATTAAATGAGTGTGTCTACCTAGAAATAAAAAGAAGTAGGAGGGGTTTTTTTCTCCCCCCTTTTTCAACTGCTCCTAAAAAAAAGTAGAGCATGCGGGAAGTATGGTGTTGAATTATACAGAGATTTAATTAGGCTTTAAAAAGATGAAAACGAAGGGGGGGGGATTTCTATTCGGAATTTAGGCAATTTTTAAAATTTCAGAAATATTTTTGCCCTTCTTCCATGCACCAGTCTTTTATCCTAAGGCCATGTGCCTTCTCTCATATCTCTCTCCATGTTCTTTTCTAAATATTTCAAAATTCAATTGTCTCCTTGCCAGCTCTGCTTCACTCATATCTTCTTTTTATAGACACTGACAACATAGCCTTAAAATTAGAATATTATTTCAGGCAAAAGAAACTGATTAAAGAATTGTCATAAGTAATATATATTTTTAGTATCACTTCTTTAGCTGTGTGAATTTAGTATGAGGTCAGCAAGTGTGGATAACATTTCAGAATCTGAAATGAATTGTTTACTTGAAACTCCCATTGAGAAAGTATGTGTGTGTGTGTGTGCGTGTGTGTGTTTGCATATATCACTGTATAAATGTATAATAAACATGGATGCCTCTTAGTTTACTTTCAAAAATTTTGAGTACAGATGCATACTAAGCTGAAAACTAAAAACAAATTGTCCTTTAATATATGTGCTGCCAAAGCAAGCACTGAATTGTCCTTTAAAAACAATTTTTTTATTTCTATTTCTAGAAGAAACAACATAGAATATTCTAGGAGAAATGTACACCGATGCATATGTATGCACACTTTTTTCATTGTTCTATTTAAAACTGGGGAAAAAAATTTAAAGCTGGAAATTTTGATTAGAACATTAAATGCATTCTTGCTACCCTGAGAGATAAAGCCATTGAAATATTGAAAAGAATATAGGATTGAAATAAACAAATCAGCCGTTTGAGTTAGAGTAGGATTGCAGAGTAAGAGAGCAGAATTTTTTAAGATATAAGTGATTAAGTTAAAGACTTAACCTTGAACTCAGTCGATAGCACAAAGAAGAATCACTGGTATCAGGTGTGTGATCTCTACAATACCTCAAGTGGAACACTAGGTGGCAATGTTTACCCACTTTTTTGTTTTATATTTTTAGCACTTCAAAAGCTATAATAGGACAAACTGAACTTTCTGGTCTTCAAGGTTATTTGTGGGTCCTAAGACACTGAGAAAAATCCTTTCTTTTAAAAGTGTTCTGGTTTCTTTGTTTTTCGCACACAAGAGAGTTCTGTAGTCTATCCCTGAAATACTGTTCTCAATCCATTAATTGATCCTAGCAAAGAGGGACATGCTATAGAGAATTAGCAGTGGATCCAGAAGAAAGAAATAGGAATTTCTAAGGAGTTAGGAAAAGTATATATATATAATGTAGCAACATAAAAATACCTTGGAATTTTTATTCTTGTGATATAAATGTTGAGGAGTGACAAAGAATCATTTCTGAATCAGAGTCAGCATGGTGGGCTTCTCTTTCTGATTTTGATCGATGTTCAGAACTATTTAACAGAATAAGTCAGATTAAAAATTAAAAACACATTGATCAACACAGTCATAACTAACTAAGTTCTTCAACTTCCTCGACCTACACTTCCTCTGCCAATTCTTACATGCAGATGGAGCTGGCCTAGGAAGGAAGTTAGGCTTCAGCAACTTCCCACTTCCTTTTTGGGGCTCCCCTCCTACCTTCCACAGGAAACGGAGAGGGCCCTGTTGCTTTGCTGGAGAGCACCAGGAAGCTTCAGAAAATCAGTTGTTTCAGCTTTCTGGTGAATGGATTTCCTGCTAGTGGCATCAAAAGTTTTTAATGGCAATGAAAAAGGTTTCCAACCTGGTTTCCACACATAAGATTTATTTTCACAGTATTAGTAATTTACTTTAGACAAAGTCAAGTTGAATATTGTATCATTTCCTGCCCTAGAAGTAGACTTTTAATAATTGATTTGGTTTCATTGTGTTCTCTGCATTTATTTTTTTTTCTACTGTAATAGTTATTACCTTCTTGTAATTACCTTGTACCATTTGAAATGGGGAGAAAAAGATGACAAGAAAAGAAAGGAGCTTCCAAGCCTCTCTATCAAAATTAGAGCAAAAATGTTCCAGAGAAAAAATAGAGGAAGACATTTTCATCCTGGTTGGTTTAAGGGAATTGAGGACTGCAAGGAGTATACCCATACTATAGCTCACTGGAAATAAGAAAGAAGGGACTCTGCTACAGTATTTTGCATTGTTCTTCCATTGTATAGGATGCATTACTGCAGAAAGAAAGAAAGAGTGGGAGAAAGGAAGAAAAAAAAAGAAAATGAAAGAAAAAAAGAGGAAGCAAAGAAAACTCAGCTGAGTCAGAGCTCAATTCTCTAGAGCTAACATAGATATAAATTTTTTAAGATTTATTTATTTATTTATGTATTTATTTATTTATTTATTCATTTATTCATTTATTATAGACACACACACACAGAGAGAGAAGCAGAGACACAGGCAGAGGGAGAAGCAGGCTCCATTCAGGGATCCCCACGCGGGACTCGATCCCGTGAGACCCCAGGATCGCGCCCTGAACCAAAGGCAGGCACCAAACCGCAGAGCCATAGATATAATTTTTAAAAATAATGAAGATGCAAACAATAGAGTGAGGCACATTGAAATTGGAAACTCGTCTACTTATAGCCTTTGGAAAATATCATTAATAGAAAAACTACATGAAAATGAAGATTAGAAATAAATATGCAGACTTCCACTTCCAGTTCTTAGTGAAACCACCTCACCATAAACCAGTAGAAAATAGATAAAAATATATGTGAAAGAACAAGGAATAAAAACTGGAATCTTGGATGGTGACTCTCCTTTTCATTCACTTCACTTGCCCATCAGAGTTGATCTCTCACTCACATTTTAGACTCACCATTCATTTGTTTTACTAAAATTTTATCCCTTAGGTATGCAGCAAGTGTACATAGTATATTAATTTCCTCTTGTTTTGAACTACTTAATGTAAACATGGAATCATGTATTCATTTTAAACCTATCTATACACTATGTTTTCTGAGTTTCTATTGATTCTACATTTGGCTTTTTCTTGATATGTATACTCCACAATTTATTAAGCTGTTTATCTCATGATGAACTGTAAAATCCCAAAACAAAATAAAACTTGCTTTTGGACTGACTTATTTCAGGCATATGGACTAATTTGTGTTTTGTAAGACCCTCTGTGATATTTTGATGAGTTAAAATGCAATCATGTATCTCTTCACTGCTTTTTTTGAAGATCATTTATGAATTTAGGATGTATTCCATTAGTATTGATATCTTAAACAAGGTCAAATTCAGTATCCTTTAACTTATATTCACTTAATCATACATAGATTTGAGTATTTTTCTCTTGAGGTGCTAAATGGGAAGAGGCAATGAACATGGGCACAAGAGATTCATGTCCTTAAGCATGAACATGTGCCCTCAGCCTTTATTTATACCCTTTTCCCTTTTCCTCTTTCATGGTAAAACACAGGGGGTGAAGTTAAACTCTGATAAGGGCTGTGATAATGGCACATGAATACATGAACTTGCTATCCTCAAACAATCCACAGTATTCTTGGCATTATCCCCTAGCAACTTTACTCTTCTTTGATAGTACAACAAGGAAAGAAGTATGATCCTTGACCTGTGTTCATGAAGCTAACCCAGCTGTAGGAAAAAATATATAACAATCTATGTATTAGTTTTAAAGTTAGAGAATCTATTTAAAATTAACTATAATCTAATGTCATAGCAGTTCACCACCATTAATTTTTGGTATCGTTAAAGTCTAGAATCCCAATGTCTCAAAGTATTTGTTGTCCTTTAAACAATAAGAATATTCAAATGTTTAAATCCATTTTATTAAGGTATAACATAGAGTGTCTCCTCAAGTTTACGGGCATAGTTTCATGAGTTTTGACAAATATATACAATCATATAACCACCAGAGAAATCATGATAAGAGAACATCTTTATTAATTTCACCAGTTCTTCCATTAATATTCTTTTGTTGTTGTTGTTCCAGGATTCAATTGAGCTGTATTAGTCTCTTGGGCAGCCATAGAAAATACCATAAACTGAGGTGGTTTTACATACAGTAGTTTAAGGTCAAGGTGCCAGTAAATTAAGTTTCATCCTGACAACTCTTCTCTTGGTTTTAGATGGCTGCCTTCCTGCTGTTTGCTAACATGACCTCTTCATTGTGAATGAAAGAGACCTCTCTCTCCCTCTTGATATAAGGCCACCATTGGATTTGGCCCCACACTTTTTTTTTTTTAAATTAATTTTTATTGGTGTTCAATTTACCAACATACAGAAAAACACCCAGTGCTCATCCCGTCAAGTGTCCACCTCAGTGCCCGTCACCCATTCCCCTCCAACACCCGCCCTCCTCCCCCCTTCCACCACCCCTAGTTCGTTTCCCCGAGTTATAACCTACCTTAATTATCTCTTCAAGGCCTATCCCCAAATATAAGTCACACAGGGGGTTAGGGTTTTAACACATGAATTTGAGTTGGGGAGATACACTTCAGCCCATAGCACTAGATTATCATGCTGAATTTATTTGTCATGTCTCCCTAGTCTCTCTGATCTGTGGCATTTTTCAAATTCATTTTTGATCATAGCATAAATTGGGGTTTGAATTCTTTTTATTTTCTTCTTTTATATGTATGAATGTGATTTGATTCAATTTGGTTTGTTGAAAAGACTATTCCTTCCCCATTAAATTACTTTGTATTCGATTGAACATATATCTGTCTATTTCTGAATTTTTAAAAATTTTTAAATAATTTGTTAAAGATTTGTATTTATTTGAGAGTGAAACAAAGTGCAGGAGAGAGCAAGAGACAACATGAGTAGGGGGAGAAGCAGAGGCAGAGGGAGAAGGAGAAGCAGACTCCCACTGAGTAGGGAGCCCAATGCTGGGTTCAATCCCAGGACCCCAAAATCATGACCTGAGCCAAAGACAGATATTTAACCGGTTGAGCCAACCAGATGCCCCTATTTCTGAATTTTATATCCTATTCCATTTACTAAATGCCTGTCCTTGAGTTTAGTAGCTTTATAGAAAATGTTTTTTTAGGATTTATTTATTTTAGGGGAGGAGGAGCAGAAGGAGAGGGAGAAAATCTCAAGTAGACTCCCTGCTGAACATGGAGGTCTATGCAGGGCTTGACCTCATGACCCTAAGATCATGACCTGAACCAAAATCAAGAGCCAGATGTTTGGGGCTCCTGGGTGGCTCAATGGTTTAGCATCTGCCTTTGGCTCAGGTCATGATCCCAGAGTCCTGGGATCGAGTTCCATATCAGGCTTCCCACAAGGAGACTGTTTTCCCCTCTGCCTATGTCTCTGGCTCTCTCTGTGTGTGTCTCTCATGAATAAATAAGTAAAATTAAACATAAAAGGAGTTGGATACTTAACTGACTGAGCCATCCAGGTGTCCCAGCTTTATAGGAAATACTAAATCAGGACGTCTGGGTGGCTCAGTGATTGAGCATCTGCCTTTGGCTCAAGGCATGATTAAGGGGTCCTGAGACCGAGTCCCACACTGGGCTTCCCACAGGGAGTCTGCTTCACTCTTTGCCTATGTTTCTGCCTCTCTCTGTCTCTCATGAATAAATTTAAAAGAATCTTAAAAAAAATGAAAATACAAAATCAAATATTTTAGACATCCAATGTAGTTCTTCCTTTGAAATATTGTTTTTGTTATCTTTGATTTTTATTAAAATTATCTTATTAATATCTACAAAATAAGATGACTTAGGTTTTGAATGTAATTGCATTAAATGCACATATCAGGGCAGAATTGACACCTAAACCGTATTGAGTTTTCCAATCCTTAACACAGTACCTTTCTTCAACAAGATGTCATCTCTACTATTTCTCTATAATGCATTGTAGTTTTTATTGTCCTCTTTTGCACGTATTTTTCAAAACTTTCCTCAGTATTTTGATGCATCTATAAGTGATAGGTTTAACTTCAGTTTTTGATTGTTCACAATAGCTTACAGAAACTGTGTATTAACCTTGTGTTCCGTAACCTTACTCACCTGCTAATTCTAGTAACTGTTTTGAAGATTCCTCAGGATTTTCTACATAGAAAATCATATTGTCTATAAATAAAGACAATTTTATTTCCCTTTTTTCATAACTGAATGCCTTTATTTCTTTTTGTTGTCTTGCTGCACTGCCTAAGACTCCCAGCAAAATGTTGAATAGAAATGAGATAAAAATGTTCCCTCTTCTCTTCTATAAAAACTTTGAGAGCTTCTGAGAATTTTTATGATTTCTGTCTTTACAAATTTGGTAAAATTTACCACTGAAGGTGTTCTGTTCTGGAATCTTTTCCTTTTCAGTGACAATGTTTTTAATGACAAATTCTATTTATTAAATATATATAAGAAGGGTGTTTTGGATGAACTCTATTTTAAGTGAGTTTTGGCAATTTTTTAAAGAAATATATTCCTTTGATCTAGTTTGCTATATTTATTAGAGTAGAATTATTTATAATATTCCAATTTATCCTTTCCAAATTTGCAGGATTTATCATTTGTCCCCTCTTACACACCTGACATTGTTACTGTGTATCTTCTTCTTTTTCTTTTTTTAACTGATCAGCCTGGTTAGAGTTATATATTTTTTTAAAAAAAATCTGTTCAGGAGCACCTGGGTGGCTCAGTCAGTTAAGGATCTGTCTCTTGATTTCCCCCTCAGATCTGGATCTCAGCTCAGGTGTTGATATCGGGGTCATGAGTTCAAGCTCGATGTTGGGCTCCACGTTGGGTGAGGAGCCTACTTAAAAATAAATACGTACATGCCTACATATATACATAATGTATTCAAATAACTACTTTTAAAAAACTGAAAGCAGCTTAGATGATTGATTTGAGACATTTCTTGTTTTTCTTTGTAAATATTAGTTTAGTTGCATCCCATAAATTTTATGGTGTGATTAATTTCCACTCATTCAAATTAAGTGGGAAAAATATATAAATGTATAACACATATATTTTCTTGTTTTGCTTCCCTAAACTATAGGTTTGCTTAAAAGTATATTGTTTAATTCCTGAATATTTGGATATTTTCCATATATTCGTCTGTTTTGGATTTGTAGTTTAATTTCTTTTTGGTCATAGAACATAATATGTACGATTTCAACAACTTGTACTCATTGAGTTGTGTTTTACCAGCCAGAATACATTCTACCTAGGTGAATATTTTATTTATATTTGAAAAAAATATGTATTTTGCTATTTTTAAGTAAGCATTCAGCAAATATCTACAAAGATCAGTTTTTTTTTTTTTTTATCAGTGTTGTTCCAGTTTTTCGGAGCCCTATTTATTTTTTCTGTATTTGTTGGCCAATTATTCACAGAGGAGTGTTAAAATTTCCAACAGTAATTGTGGATTTGTATATTTCTCCCTTTATTTCTCTCAGTGTATTTCAGTTATTCTAAAGCTCTATTATGGGGTGAAAATACCTCTTTGGGGTCCTTCTGATATTTTGATTCCTTTATTAATACAAAATATACCTCCTCATCCCTGGCAATATTCCTTTTCTGAAACCTATTTTACCTGGCAATAGGATAGCTGCCACAGCTTTTTTGGTGTATATGTTAGTGGTATTTTTCCATCCTACTGCTATTATCTGAATTTTAGCTTTATATTTAAGATGATTTTCATGTAGCTACATATAGCTGGTTATGGTTTTTAATTCAATTTGATGCCTTATGTGTTTATTGAAACTTCAGATTATTTACATCTAATTCAGTTACCAACATCTTTAATATTGGTTTAAAACGACCATCTAGTATGTCTTAGGTGTGCTCAATCTCTCTCTTATTTTTTCCACTTTATTATTATCACTATCAGAATATTTTTAAGTATTTTATTTTACTTCCAGCATTGCCTTTTATTTTTCAAATTGCTTGTGGTGATTTTATTTTTTTTTAATTTTTATCTTAATTCTAGTATTTCTTATTTTATTTTTTAGTTGCTGCTTTAGGATTTGTCATATATGTTAAGCATGCCACAATCTACCTTCAGATAATACCATACCACTTTATGAATATTTTTAAATCTTATAACTGCACATTTCCATTTTTTCTCCTATTTTGTGATGGTTATCACATTAATAGTGCTTTTGTATTTATATTATAAATTTACAATATGCTTATATTACTACTTTTTTTAAGCAATTCCTTATATTTTGAAGAAGTTAAGATATGTAAGATATTGTATCATGTCTCTAATACCTAAAACATCTCTTTAGCATTTTTGGGTTTCTTGATAGTGCAGATTTTCTAGCAATAAACTCTCAGTTTTTGTTTTTGAAAGATATTTTACTGAGTATAAAATTATAACTTGACTTTCTTTTTCAGTGCTTTAAATATGTAATTTCATTGTCTTTTTATCAGCATATTTTCTGACAAGATTAATTTTTATTCCTTTATTCATATATTCCTTGGTCTGTAATGTGTTTATATCTCCCCATTTTCCACAACTTTTTAAAGATTTTATCTTTTTCACTGTTTTTCAGTAATTTGATTACAGTGTGCCTTATGTATTTCTATGTTATTCTTCAGTGTCCTTATGTAATCTGAAAGATTGTCGTTTTCCTTAAATTTAGATAATAGTTGGCCATCATTCATGAAATTTATTTATTCTTTGTCTTATCACACCTTTCCTTCAGGGATTCCAAAGTCATTTATATCAGACAACTTGATATTTTTTCCATGGGTAATTTATGCTTTGTTTATTCTCGCCAGTTTTTTGGTTTTTTGTTTTTTTGTTTTTTTGCCTCTCTTTGCTTCATTGTGGATAGTTGCTGTTTGTTGTATCTTTAAGTTTATTAAAGTTTTCTTTACCAGTTTTTCACCTGCTGTTAATCTCATCCAAAATATGTTTCATATAAGATACTGATTTTTAAACTCTACTAGTCTTACTTGTGTGTACTTTTGTCCTGTATCTTCTGTTTCCTCATATTGTTTCTGTGTTATCTTTCGTCAACATATAGAGCTTTTTTATTTTGTTTTTTTTTATAAATTTATTTTTTATTGGTGTTCAATTTGCCAACATATAGAATAACACCCAGTGCTCATCCCATCAATTGCCCCCCTCAGTGCCTGTCATACAGTCACCGCCACCCCTCGCCCACCTCCCTTTCTACCAACCCTAGTTCGTTTCCCAGAGTTAGGAGTCTCTCATGTTCTGTCTCCCTTTCTGATATTTCCCACTTATTTTTTCTCCTTTCCCCTTTATTCCCTTTCACTATTTTTTATATTCCCCAAATGAATGAGACCATATAATGTTTGTCCTTCTCCGATTGACTTATTTCACTCAGCATAATACCCTCCAGTTCCATCCACGTCGAAGCAAATAGTGGGTATTTGTCGTTTCTAATGGCTGAGGAATATTCCATTGTATACATAAACCACATCTTCTTTATCCATTCATCTTTCGATGGACACCAAGGCTCCTTCCACAGTTTGGCTATTGTGGACATTGCTGCTAGAAACATCGGGGTACAGGTGTCCCGACGTTTCATTGCATCTGTATCTTTGGGGTAAATCCCCAGCAGTGCAATTGCTGGGTCGTAGGGCAGATCTATTTTTAACTCTTTGAGGAACCTCCACACAGTTTTCCAAAGTGGCTATACCAGTTCACATTCCCACCAACATTGCAAGAGGGTTCCCCTTTCTCCACCTCCTCTCCAACATTTGTTGTTTCCTTGTAAAACTCAACAGCAAAGAAACAAACAATCCAATCATGAAATGGGCAAAAGACGTGAATAGAAATCTCACAGAGGAAGACATAGACATGGCCAACAAGCACTTGAAAAAATGTTCTGCATCACTGGCCACCAGGAAAATACAATCAAAACCACAATGAGATACCACCTCACACCAGTGAGCTTTTTTATTTTGATGTTTTAACATAGTTGTATTCAAAACTGAAAGGAATGAAATTTTACCACACTTGCAAGGTACTAAGTTGGTCTGCCAGTTTTATGGGTGATTGCAGAAGACATGATACTAACAAGGCCTAAAAAATGAACAGTTGGGTACTCACAGTGATATTATCAACCAGAGCACCAGCATTTTCACACTGTTCTTTAAACCCCACTGCCAACAGGCAGTGCAAACAGGGTTGGATGGCCCCTGCACACAATATGTTTTGTATTCCAGGAGAGAAACCCTGAGTTAGGGAATGCAAACTTTTTTTAAAGATTTTATTTACTTATTTGAAAGAAAGAGAGAAGGGAGAGAGAGAGAGCAGGGGGAGTTCACAGGGGGAAGGAGAGAGAACCTCAGGCATACTCTGCACTGAGCATGGAGCTGGACATGGGGCCGAATCTTACGACTCAGAGCCAGATCATGACCTGAGCTGAAAACAAGAGTCTGATAACTAAATGACTGAGCCACCTAGGCACCCTAGAAAATGAATATTTTTTTAATGGACTGGATGCATCCCTTTCCTTTGCTCTAGGGAAAGACATTTTCTTCATTATTTTGGGCACTGAAGATGGCTGTGCTTTGCTCTGGAGGGAGGCACCTGTCTTTTAAGACTATAAGAAAGCCTACTATTTGCTCAGAAGAAAGAAAATGTCTCTGTCATGAAAGCTGTTATCTTTTCAAAGATTGTTGAAAAATAGTTGAGAAGCACTATGCTATTCTCTGTTTCTGCAAGTAAATTATTTTTTCTTTTTTAGATTCCACATATAAGTTATACCATACAGTATTTGTTTGGCTTATTTCATTAGGGTAAGGTGATATTTAAAATATAGAGCAACAACTAGAACAGAATGAACACTGAATAATCTGACATCAACCATAAACAAATAGGGTTATACTGCTATGTCCTGAAAACACTATGTTTAGTACACATATACACATACACACAATGTACATATTTTTCATTGATGAAATATTTTCTACATTAGAAGTAAAAGGTCATCATCAAGACAGTATGGGACTTGCACAAAAGCAAACACAGAGATCAATAGAACAGAATAGAGAACCCAGGAATGGACCCTCAAGTCTATGGTCAATTGATCTTCAACGAAGCAGAAAAGAATATCCAATGGGAAAAAGACAGTCCCTTCAACAAATGGTGTTGGGAAAATTGGACAGTTACATATAGAAGAATGAAAGTGGACCATTTTCTTACACCTTACACAAAGATAAGCTTAAAATGGATGAAAGACCTCAATGTGAGACAAGAATCCATCAGAATCCTAGAAGAGAAGACAGGCAGCAGCCTCATTGACCTAGGCTGCAGAAACTTCTTGCTAGAAACATCTCTGAAAGCAAGGGAAGCGAAAGTAAAAATGAACTTTCGGGACTTCATCAAGATGAAAAGCTTCTGCACAGCAATGGAAACATTTGACAAAAACCAAATGACAATCTTCAGAACGGGAGAAAATACTTGCAAATATTTTATCACATAAAGGGCTAGTATCCAAGATCTATAAAGAACTTATAAAGCTCAACACCCAAAAAATAAATAATCCAGTCAAGAAATAGGCAGAAGGCATGAGCAGAAATTTATCCAAAGGAGACATAAATAGCCAATAGATACATGAAAAAATGTTCAACATCCCTTGGCATCAGGGAAATACAAATCAAAAGCACAATGAGATACCACCTCACACTAGTCAGAATGGCTACAATTAGCAAGTTGAGAAACAACAAATGTTGGCAAGGATGTGGAGAAAGGGGAACCCTCTTACACTGTTGGTGTGAATGCAACCTGGTATAGCACTCTGGAAAACAGTATGGATGTTCTTTTTTTTTTTTTTTTTTTTTTAGTATGGATGTTCTTCAAGAAGTTAGAAATAGAGCTACCTGATGACTCACCAATTGCACTACTAGGTATTTACTCAAAGGACACAAATGTTGCAATTAAAAGGAGAACCTGCAATGTTCATAGCAGCAGGTCCACAAGCCCAACTATGGAAAGATCCCAGATGTCCATAGATAAATAAATGGATAAAGATGTGGAGGATATTTATATATATATAATGGATAAAGATGTAGAGGATATTTATATATATAATGGAATATTACTCGGCCATCAAAAAAGATAAAATCTTACCATTTACATTGATGTGGATGGAATTGAAGGGTATATGCTGAGAGAAATAAGTCAGTCAGAGAAAGACAATTATCATATGGTTCCACTCACATGTGGAATTTTTGAAACAAAACAGAGGATTGTAGGGATAGAGAGAGAAAAATAAAATAAGCTGAAAGTAGAGAGGGGGACAAATCATAAGAGACTCTTCACTATAGGAAACAAACATGGTTGCTGGAGGGGGAGGTGGGTGAGGTGATGGGCATTAAGGAGGGCACGTGATGTAATGAGCACTGAGTGTTGTATGCAATGGATGAATAACTAAACTCTACATTAGAAACTAATGACAAATTATAGGTTAACTAATTGAATTTAAATAAAATAGGTTTAAAAAAGAAGTAAAAGGTAAAACATTTATTATTCTAGTATATTTAAGTACATATTAACATATTACAATTTAACTTATTTTTACTTACATATCAAACACAAAATTTAGTTTGCAAAAACTATCAAATCACCTTTTCATTGCTCAAAAAGTCATTTTCCTGGTTCTATATTCATTGAAATTGTTATTGCTTCTGTGTTTTCATATCGTCTTTATAAAGTTATAAAACCTGAGATTACCAGAGATCCTACCTTTCAACAATTTGGAGTAATTATGAATCTCAAGATAAAACGAATATGATTCATCCAGTAAAGGGGCTAAGAGTGAACATAGGCTATGGAATGACAAGGGCTAAAGGTATTTTTATATCAAGGTGAAATAAAAAATAGTTAATTTCAGAAAAATTGTTTGCATACATGATTTTCTTCTATTTACCTACTTGTCTATTCTTCTGTATCTGCTAATTTCCTTTTTCACTTTCAGGTGTGTTTTCATGTATGAAGCCACATCAGGTCCACACATTAGATATAGTTATTCCTCACTTAAAATGGAGATGATATTTATACCAATAACAAATAGAACTGTGGTTTTATAACAGCTAAATTTGTGAAAGAAAAAAAGCAATATAATAAAATATGTTGGTCAATATGAAACAAAGTGACTTGTTTATAAAATCATGCTTATTGTTTCCATAGAGAAGCCTACCATCTCCATAAGTTCACTTTTTTTTTTTTTTTCTGAGTAGAAGTAAGGATTTATGGAATAAAGAAAGCAAATGTCACCACACTAAGACTTCTTGGCTGGCTTCCAGAAGGTCAATAGGGTACCATTTCCTTGATGATTTTACCACAGTCAAGAAAGTACATCTAAGACTAGCCGGCTCAAAATGTAATTTCATTAGGATACATGGAATGCATCCATCTCTCCAGAGTCATCTTAATTTAATTGCATTCACAAAACTGATCTATAAAATGAGAATTGCTTTTTTGGCAATAGAGTCATTCCAGCTGTAATCCAATATATGCACCCCTTAAATATCTGCAAAGCATTAACAAAAACAATAGTTTGTATTATTGAAGCTAGTTTGGGCTGCCTGAGCAGACAATTCAGCTTGGGTGGAGATTGTCATAATAAATGTTTAAAATGAACAACAACAAAAAGGTAGTAGAAATGCTTACATCACTGTAGTTATTACATTCCTGGTAGATAGTGAGACAACGAGGAAGAGGAATTATTTGACCATGAGACTGGCATCAGGAGGGAGAGAATTGTAGGCCAGACCCACAGAGACTGATAAGGCTGAAGGTGCTCTACTCAAGAGCTGATGCTTGGTTTTAATTGTCTTAAAAACTCCCACTGCCAATGCCAGCAGCCAGACATTGGTGTGTGTTTTGTTTTGTTTTCCCCTACATGTAGGTAAGAAAAATACTTACATATGAAATAACACAACTATATATTATACCGATACATTTCGCCATTTACAAACCATTTATATATTGTGTTACATGCACAATTATGAAAGAAAGGACTGAATAAAAATAAATACAACCTCAAGCTAGCAGGAATTTTCTCATTAACAGAGTCAGCTCCATTCTATATCTTCAGAAAACTTTAAAAAAATGGAAGAAGTGAAGTGATGCTTGGTGTATTATAATAAGGAGAGAAATATGTAAAATTCGTTGTTTCATAGCATCAAGCCAAAATAATTGTTCTCTACGGTAGGCATTTCTTGACAATGGGCATTATACAGAATTTCATTGGTTAAAACTTCATTTTGAAGTTTTGTATGAACATTATTAAGTTTTCCCCTGTGACAGCTTTTTCTGTGATTTCAGGGCTCAAGAGCACCTAATTCTGTTGATGGGTTATTTCTTATTATATCCTAACACTGCCATCCAAGTTATTATCAAGATCTACTTATCTAAACTTACCTGAATGTATTTATATTATTTAGTTGAATTTGAGTATTTCAGCATGAGTTGACTGGAATTTTAATTCCAGATCCAGGTTTCTTACCATTGACATTTTGGTCAATTTTTCCTCAGCAGGGACTGTCCTGTGCATTATAAGATGTTAGCTACATTTCTGGCTTCTATCCACTAGATTCAGATAATACATATAAGGTCCCAGGAATGCTTTCTCTCTACTTGTGACAATGAAAATTGTCTCCAGACATTGCCAAAAGTTCTTGAGTGTTAAAAACCACACAAGTTGAGAGACTGCCTTAAATGGCAATATTGATAGTGAAAGAGCAAATTAGGGAGTTGACTTTAACTCCTACTTTCCTCCACCATCTATCCCACAGGATCCAGGTATAGGAGGACTAGAAAACAAAACCTTTGCCCTCTTTAATACCACATCTTATTGGGATCCCTGGGTGGCGCAGCGGTTTGGCGCCTGCCTTTGGCCCAGGGCGTGATCCTGGAGACCCGGGATCGAATCCCACGTCGGGCTCCCGGTGCATGGAGCCTGCTTCTCCCTCTGCCTATGTCTCTGCCTCTCTCTCTCTGTGTGACTATCATAAAATAAAAAACAAATTTAAAAAAAAATACCACATCTTATTAAGGAAGGAAGAAACTTGAAAGCTAATGGATGTAAGTATGGGTCACTTGATTGTATGATTTTTTTTTAAATTCCTTTGGCTGCATCCCTAGAATGTCAGTTACTGCTTCTGTATTCAAGATTTAGTAACAGTGATGTATATGTTCATAGGCTTTCTGCTCCTCTTTTATTCTATTTTTTTTCTGCTCCTCTTTTAGAATATATTTTGCTAGTACATACCTACAATAATCCTATCAAAGAGAATTTATCTTACAAGATTAAAAAATTGATATTGTGGGGTCCGAAGCAGACATTCGCAAAGATCAGCTTTTACAAAATATCGTTATCCAATATATTATTTTTCTCCTAGATGTAATATAGCCCTCACAAAAGATAAAATAGTTATATTGGATGCTATCTCATCTTAAAGAATCTAAATACATACTAAAATAATAAATGTTATGTACTTCCACAAAGAATACTCTCCAATGGGGCTTAAATTAATATTTTTCAGTGTTGTTTAAAGTATGAGAATTTCTATAGATAATCTTTATCATTCAAAGCTGATAAGAAATGTTTTTTTCATGTTCCCTAATTCCATCTGAATACTTTGCTCTATTTTGTGTAAGAGTAGAGAATGTTCATAATCTGAAGCAAAACAGATATGAAGGTAAAACTTTGTAGAATCTAGTTCATTTACAAGTTGAGCCCTTTTACACTTTAGTGTACAAGATTTCTTTGTTTCACTGTGTTCCATTTGTGGTACATAAATATCTTGCTGTCAACACAGGGGTTCTGAATTATTAGCTTGCTTTCTTTTGCTATAGTTTTTTTTAACCTTTCTCTGCCTCAAATTCTTTATTTTTGAAGTGACTATAAAAAGAAATTCTTACATGTATATATGAATGACTCAAGATTTACCTAATCCAGAGTGGGTATTTGGACTTCTCTATCATGGAGGAAAGGAAAATCATAAATTTTATAATCAAATAGACGAGTCAAATGCAATGTCTGCTGATTACTCTGTGTACGTGTAAGAATCACTTATTCATTTTAATTAGTCACTTCATCCTTCAAAACAGTTACATAATGATCCTGCAAATGTGTTGTAAGGAAATAATTCAGATTATAAATATAAGATTGCTAATATGCTTTCTCGTTTTTTCCCATTTCTTTCATTCCACAAATGTATGTTGAGTCCTGATTCATGCCAGGTATTGGTTAGAACACTTGAGTAAATCAGAGAACAAAGAGCAAAAATCTCTGTCCCTGTAGATCTTACATAATTTTCCATGGTAGAACCTGGCTCTGATAAGTGACTAAAACCAGAAAGTACACATTTATGTGAAGATTGAGCCTAGCAGCCAGGCTTTGGGAGAGTTAGATGTATGGAAGGAAACTATCTCTCACGATAGAGTACCCTTCATATTTGCTGTAGGAATAGCAATAAATAAATTGCTTAACATCCTTGAATGGTTTTTTTTACTTCTAAAATTAGAATAGTATCTATTTTGAAGATTGTTCTGATACCCTAGTAATAGATTTATGGTATTCAACACAGAAACAGGCAGTGAATGAAATGCCAGTATCCCTTAAACAAAAGGTTCTCAAACTTTAGCATATAAATCACCTGTAGACTTGTTACAACACAGATTTATGAGCTCCACTTCCAGCATTTCTGAATCAGTAGGTCCAGGATGGTAACTAAGAATTTGCATTTATGGCAAGTTTCCAGGTGACCTAAGGATGGTGGTACTCACTTTGAGAACTATTGCCCTGGACAAGCACTTTTGCAGGACAGCTTGTGCCATCCACACGTATCACATTCAAATTTAGAGCTAGTATTTTCATATGTTAAAAAGAACAAAGAACAAATACACTTCTTATAGTATCTTCTATTTACGTGTCATTTTAATGTATTAGTTGTACCATGTGTCCTGGGATCTGCCTAGTGGTAAAATTAATACACTACTTCATTTACATATTTCAGAAAGGCCTACACCATTCTAATTCCAGTGGTCTTTCTGTTCAGAACAAATATAAAATCTAAAACAAAATGTGATAGATAAAATTATGTAAAATTAGAAATTTTACAGTTACGTTTTATATTTATAATTTAGCATGTTTTATATCTTCTTAAAATTTTCTTTTAAAACTGTTTCCTTTGCAGTCTTCACTAGTAGAAGAGTATTTGATGATTTAATTATAATTTTTATTTGAAGGTACAATGAACTTAATATACTTTATATTTAAGGCTGGACTACAGGAAAACCAACTACCTAATTACAAATGAAGTACATTTTTTTTTTTTTTTTTGGTTTTGCTAAATTAAGGGACAGCAATATTTTGTCCTGGGACATTTCCCAGCGAATTACTATGTCCATAACCTTTTGGTTAGGACTAATCCAATTATGCTTAGAATCTTTTAAGTTGTCTGATGATCTAAAGGAAAATCCTATTAATATGTGTTATCTGCAATTTCTGTAATATGATTAAACTATGTAGGACGCCAATTTTTTTCCTTTATTACATCTTTTAATTCACTTACATACATTTTAAAAATCAGATCATATTCAAGTAGATACATACACACACTCTTTAGAGTTTGGATTCAATTTTAGCCCCATGATTTTGAAAATGTATTTGATCCCACTTCAGAGCAGATAAATAATTTCTTTCATAGAAAATTAGTTTTCTATTGTTGCTTCAATATTGCTTTCATGCATATAAATTTGCAAGAAAAATAATTATCATCAAGTGTGATTCAAAGTTCTATAACCAGAAGATCACTAGCAAAGGACACTTCTGGAGTAACTGTGAGAAATAACCAATACTGCATTCTTTTATTTAGCTCTGCCTATGTTCTGTGTGGCTGAAAAGGGAAGTAAAATTACAGATTTCTCCTACTTAAAAGAAGAAAAATGTAATCAAATCAAAGTAACTCCTAGCAAAGAGAAAACATTGGATGAATAACATGCATTTCATTACTTCTTTACCATTGAATTCTGGACACAGCCTCTTTTCCAGCTGTGAAATTAAAATTTTGAGTAGTAGTCAGCTACCTTGTTGATTCATATAATTAATGTATGCCAACCATATCCAAGCCTATATTACCATAAGCACTCTCCCCGTCTCATGAAAGAATAAAGGAATGTACCTGTTTAATATATTGCAATAATAGACATTAAACTCATGTGTTCATAAAAGAGAATAAAAATATAACTAGCAAAATATTCTCTTCTAAATGAAATGCAAAGCCCTAAATATATTTTTTAAATTCCAATTTTTATTTTTCTGCCACATTTCTGAGATCTACTTTGACTTGGTCAGGAGATTTTCTTTAATTCTGAAAATAAATAAAAAATAAACAAATATAGTGACAACAATGAAAATGAACATAGGCCATAGGCATAAGACTGAGAGCCTAAAAGACTATTAAATTTTAAGAGAGTTGTATGTGAAGTTGTGAGGTAAGAATAATTAAAATGTTGGCTGATAATGAGTGTCTTTAAAGGATTGTGTAAGGCATACCTTTATACCGCTGTGTTACAAGACCAAGGACATACTTTCCTTCCAAAGTTATCATACTTTTCATTAGCATCTTTCTCTTAATTCTCGAGTGGTCCTCAGAAGGTTCATTAGGCTTGTCATTTCCAAAATACTAACCCAATGTTGACAAATCCTTTGAAACAAAATGTAAGCTACACTTTTCACATTTTGTGATCTATCTGCTCCCTTTTCAGTAATCATAATTTTTTAAATGTTTTGAATGTCAATGATTAATTCTCTCTTGGCCATGCAAATTGGGGTCATCTAATAATTTTAAATATTCATGCAGATATGAAAAATGATATATTTGACAGAATAAAATATAAACTTGGGGGGGAAAGCATTATAAACTAAAAAAATTTCCAGGAATTTAAGCAGTTAGAATCCTGAAATAACTATATTGTGTTTTCATTTGTCCTCAAATTTCATGAGAAAAATACAGCAGGCATGTAAAAATGATGGCATCTTCATGAAAAAAATTCTAGGGTTTTATATAAAGTCTGTACAGACCTAATTTAACTCTTGTACTTACATCCAGAGTTCCATATAGTCATTGATTTTCTCCAAAACTTGCCTTTATAGTTTATTGCCTTCATTTATTCACTTGATTTTTTCTGCAATAGCTAAACCCTGTCATTTCTACCTATTGAAATCCTATTTATCTGTCAAGCTTCAGCTAACATGTCACCTGCAAAGAAGCATTTTGCAGTCTCCATCCCCCAGTAGTCAGCAGGGTTTGCTCCATTCTCTCAACTCCCATAGTATTTCTATGCTACTTGTACAATGGGTTACCATGCATTATAGTCATTTGCAACCCATAAAGATTGCATGCTTCTTGAGGATAGATATTATTCATTTTTAGCCCCCAGAGTACATTGAAGAGCTTTGGTAATCTATAAACACTTAGCAAGGAAATATAAGGAAGTATATGAGGCATTTCATGTGTCTCACACAATTCAAGAAAGAATAAATTTCATGCATTTATTAAACATATATTAAAATGTAAGGATATTTTATAATCTCTCTATATGTGTTAAATTACTTAATATTATTTGTGATAGATTGATTTCACTGATGGCTCTAATTCTTCACCTAGCTCTGCATCTAAACCTTCTCTATCACTCTCCTGACTCTGCAGCTTCTGCCATCAAGAGGATGATTGGGTGACTTGGCTCCACTCCATATGTCTATCATTTCTCATCAGATATGCAGGCATGCCTTAGCCTAGGAAGCCTGGAAAGGTGATAGCCAACTGATCCACACTCCCAAACATGAGTCAAACCAAGATCAACAAAATCATCTGACAACCATTCTAGATATGTTACAGGAAATGCTTCTGTTTTTTTCTCTGATACTTCTCTGAGCACTTGCAATCAACCACAGGTCTGAATGTTCATTTTCTCAAAAGCTCTATGCCATGTGGTTTTGGGTACAGGTAACTATGCATCATCTGTATGTTAAGGAATCATTTAAACAACTTTAAGACCGTACCACTGTATCTGATTTAGGTTTTCTAGAACACTCACCTAGAAGCAAATGGGTTCATGAATCTGCTAAGCCAGGATGAAGTAGAATAATAAGTAATTCCATAGGCCTAAACAAACTGATTGTGGGTTTTGTTTGAAACATTGATCTTTTCATGTTATATTTTCTGAATATACAAGAACCTTTTTCTCTTTTTCCTTAAACTCTCTACATAGTATAACAATTTAGTAGACAGGAATTAAACATTTTATATTTTTCTCCCTGACTGATCCTTAAAGGGATCATAATTTTAAAGGATTTGGTAACTCTTTAAGCTTTCTTCCACAGCAATATGCTTGTTTTCAGAGGTTCAGTATGAATCTGTCCTCCTTATTACTAGAACTTGATTAGAAATATCGGATATGTATTCAAGGCCTTCCCTGGGATGTTATATTTGAGAATGATGCTCAAATATTTGATATATTTAATTTAATAGACATAACTACACATTTTAAGGAACTAAGTTTGACTTCATGGAGTCAGATGTTTACAAAGCCCTTTCGGGAAAATTGTCGGGCTATCTGACTTAAAGTGTTCATGGATTTATGAGTTTTCAATCTTAAAGTAAGGAAGGCCACTTCTTGGTAAACCCAGGAAACTTAAGATATTTTGAGGACTTGAAGAAGAGAGGAATTCATCCATATTTATAGGTAATACAGGTGATATGTCATGGTGGATACTTGGATTGGCTTCCCAGCCTCAGGAAGCTTTTATAAAGAAGTCCAATCTGAAATTTCTTATGAAAACTTCCAGCATAGAAAACTGAAGAAGGCCAATGGTAAGTTACCATTCTTGTTACATCTATGCAAATAATCAGACCAAATCTGCTAAGAGAAATTTGATTTTATGATCAAGAATACAATTTCTTTGAAGTTATTTTTTAAAATAAATGTGGGGTAATGGAGTACCTGGGTGGCTCAGTTAAAGCATCTGACTCTTGGTTTCAGCTCAGGTTGTGTCTCAGGGTTATGAGTTCAAGCCTCACATTGGGATCCACACTCAGTGAAGGGTCTGCTTGAGATTCACTCTCCCTCTACTTTTTCCCCTCCTGCTTGTGCTCTCTCCCTAAAAAAATAAAAAAAATAAAAAAATAAAAACTTTTTTAAAAATGTAGGGTAATAACTGTAGAGAGAAAGTTCATGTTTCAATAGAAAATCATTCATATTCTTAAACACACTCTTTTTAGGGGAGGAAGATTTTCATATTGTCCTATAAACTAGACTGGATCCTGTTACCCTGTCCAAATTATTAGTCCCTTTCCAAATTTTCAGTTCTTCTAGTTTTCTTCAAGTGTAAATAATCCCTCCTAATTGATGTCTCCAATTTTTCCTGATTGGCATAACCAAGAACTAAAATCCACCTGCCCAGATCCCTATTGCAACTGGAGGCTGCCTTCTAGGTCACCTTTTCTGCAAGGATTTGAGGAATCCCTGGAAGCTCAAGCCCAACTATTTGAGATGAGCCTTGAAGGAGTCATCACCAGCAGACAAGCATGGGCCAGATTTCTTCGTGGATAAGTTTTTATCTAGGCTACTGTGGAAATCTTGCAAAGTGCTATAGTAAGTATATCCTTATCAAGAGGTAAGTAATACATTTCTGATATTAATGGAATTATATAAAACATATACTTTCAATATATTTCTGTAATAGCTTTTTTATAGAAGTTTTGTTCAACAGTTCTCAAACAGACATCTCAGAAAGCATAGGTATGTGTCCATCCATCAGTCATGTGGCCACAATAAGTGACTTACTACATAATTTAAAAAAACAGATTACTGTCTAAATAGATTTTCACGATCTTCAAATAGATATAAGCATATTGCCATTACACATAATTCAGTACAACTTAACAATAAAGTTTTCAGTTTTGTCTATTTGATATTAATACACCAATTCTGGGAATACCTAGTCAATTTCTATCATAAAGCTACGGATGTGATTTTTTTTTCTTAAGAATAAGAACAAGTTTCCAGCAAAAAATTTAGGAAAAAATAGAATATCAGTTAACAGGTGAAGGTCTAAAGAGAGGAGGAACTAAATTTAAATTCTATCTTTATCACTTGCTTGCTTTATAAAGCTGAACAAATTATCCTCTCTAAGCCTCATTTGCTCATCAATAAAATTGTCATGTTTATGATGAATTTGCAAAGTTAGTATAGGGATACAGTGCACTAATGAAGTGTTTCCCTACTTCCTATTGTGGGTTTTTTTAAAAAAAGATTTTATTTATTTGAGAAAGAGAGAGAGCACAGGGGAGGGGTGGGGCAAAGGGAGAAGGAGAAGCAGACCCCTACTGAGCAGGGAGCCTGACCTGGGGCTTGATCCCAGGACCCTGAGAACTTTACTTGAGTCAAAGACAGAAAGTTAACCACCTGAGCCACCTAGGTGCCCCCTATGTTTCTATTGTTATGTGCCACTCTAACAAACTATCTTTTGTTTGTGCCATCTTCAATATCTATTCTTTGATACTAAAAATTGCTTATTAACTGTATAGGATTACAAATACATTTTATTCTAAAATAATTAAGGAAAATCCATCACTATAGCTATAAATGCAAGCAAACATAGAAATTCATATGAGCAATGATATATAAAAATTATATTTAGATTCATTTTTCTAATGAAGGACCTAATCTAAGGACTTAAACTTTATAAAACAATAATAACAAAAGCAATTTAGCAAGTTTTATAATTTGCCATTGAAAACTAAATCAAAAGGCATGCAAAATTATGAGAAATGGAATAACTTTTCACTATGCAATCCTTTTAAAATGTATTAATGGAAACACTTCTCAACTTGATCTATAAGGCCAGCAAAATTTTAAGCATTACAGAGGAGAGGAAGAGAGGGGTGCTTGGGTGGCTCAGATAGTTAAGCACTCCACTCTTGATTTTGGCTCAGGTCATGACTGACTCAGGGACACCATAGAGCCTGCTTGGGATTCTCTCTCTCCCTCTTCCTCTGCCCTCCCCCTTGCTCTCTCTATCTGATAGAGAAAGAAAGGAAAGAAAGAAAGAAAGAAAGAAAGAAAGAAAGAAAGAAAGAAAGAAAGAGAAAAAGACCAACCAATCTCTCTCATGAACATGTTTGTAAAAACTTCCAACAAAATATTAGAAAGTTGAATGCTTTTCACAATTCAAAAAAGTAGGATGTATTCTAGAAATGGGAGATTTGTTTACTGTTTGAACACTAATTAGTGTAAATAATATATTAAACATAAAAGATTAAAGGACAAAGACCTTATGATCTTCTTAAATGTTCAGAGAAATACTCCATATAATCAACACCTCCTATGAATGATAGAAATTAAACTCTCAGAAGACTCAGAAGAGAAGGTAACTTACTCAACCTAACAAAGATCGTGTGTGAAAACACAACAGCTACCCTTTTATTTAATGATCAAATAATGAACACTTCCCTTAAAATCAGAAGCAACTGTTATAACTTAGACATGCATTTAGGAAGACCCCAGGCCATAAGGACAACCCCCCCACAGACCACACACGCACACACACACACACACACACACACACACACACACACAATCAATTACATTTCTGTATTTTAGTAGGAAACAATTAAAAGACATTTTATTTTTTAAAGATTTTATTTATTTATTCATGAGACACAGAGAAACAGGCAGAGGCATAGGCAAAGGGAGAAGCAGGCTCCCTAAGGGGAGCCAGATGTAGGACTTGATCCCAGGACGCCGGGATTATGACCTTAGCCAAAGGCAGACACTCAACCACTGAGCCACCCTGGTGCCCCGAAAAAACAGCTTTTAAATATGCTATTTAGGGACTTCTGCTTCTGTCCAGAATGATATAAATAATATATACTTTCCTGTAAGACAATAAAACAAACAAAATATGAGAACCAACATCTTTTAAGAAACTGAACATGAGACAATGAAGGACAATGATCTTTGATAGATAGAAAACAAATAATGTGAGTCCTTCTATTGCCAAAACTTACTACCTCAAGAGCATTTCCAAGCTGTCATGCAGGAATTGATAATTCAGATGAAGTTCATTGAGCTTCCTGAGCAGAGAAGACTGCCTAAATGTTCAGAGACCGTGAAGTGATCTGAGTTCACTGCACAACATATCAAAGAGAAGAGACTTGCATGAAGAGGGAGTTCTGGAAACCTACAAACAGTCCTCTCCAAATATTCAGCAGAACAGTGTTCAAAACACTTGGTGAGGTGCTAACGATGCATGGAAGGAACATCCGGCACTGAGTATTCACGTAAGAGTGAAAATGATGCCTGTTTTCATGAACCATCCTGGAAAACCTTGATTCACTGAACACCAGAGAGAGCATTCAGAACAGTTTTGCCTCGGAAGTAGAGAATACTTGGTTATCAACTAAACCCTGCTGTTGTGATGCCTAGCGAATTTTAAAAACAAGGCCAGAAAGGATCAAATTGTTTGGGAAGGATTTAATGACATCTCAGTACAAATCTTAATAGATTTAAAAGAATTAAAAAATATACATCACCCAACAAGGTAAAATTTTCAATCCTTTGTCATTCAAACAAAAACATATTTAAAAAATCATTTCAGGGATAGAAATCTCATTAGTTAAATGCATACATCTTATTTTCTTCTCTATAGTGAAACGCTACATTTACATCCCTTAAATGTTGAAATGTTTTTTCTCCCTGCCCTTCTTAATATTCAATCATATTAAAACTGGTTAAAATACGCTCTAAAAATACAGTTAGCGAGATCCAGTACAGAACAAATATGCTGTTTGGTGGGATGCTGTATCTATCTGTGGCTAATGTACCTTTTCTATATGCACTATCTCTTATTTCTCTGTAACCAATACAAATCTATATAAAATATTAATTCCCATAGGTTGAATTTCAGGAAAAAAGAACCATAAAATCTATTACATTCCCAGGTCATGTAGACTAGGACAAAAGGAAAAAAAAAAAAGACTTGATGCAGAAACTGTGACAGAAGATAACAGCAAAGAACTTTTCTTATTTTAATGTTGTGGCAAATGAAGCATTTATTTTTATCACCTGTCAGATGAGAACCCATTTGTTTTAGACAGAGAAATACCAGACACTGTAAAACGAGACACTAAAGAAAAAAAAAGTCCATGTCAGTGAAGATATTTATATAGTCACAGAAATTTAGAGCCTTGGTGCATGAAAACATTATTTACAAATCTGTGAGTTGCGTAACAGTTTGGACTGAGGCTTGAACTAACCTATGTGTCACAAAACATGAGTTGCCAGTCATACTGGTTTTATATTATCCATGTTATTGTTAAACAAACAAAAATATTAGAGAATAGCTTATATAGTTTGCCATCTGTTTAGAAGTTTTTGGCCCTACTCATGTAATTTGCACATGGCAATAAAAGTATGTGAGCTGCTTGTGTTTCAATTGCCTTATACGTATATTGCCCATTTTTTCTTGCCTTGCTGGTGGGTCCTGGAGAATAAGCCCCGTGGGTCATGTCACCTAGGCTCCATTGCCTCCTGGCTTCCTGTTTTATTTAGAGGATGGAAGTTACTGACAGGAGATCTGAGGGTAGAGGGAGAGGAAGGGCAGCCACTTCTTCCCTATTCTCCATCTGGAGGAATTCTGCTTTCTGCAGTAACACTGACGAGAAAAGCATATATTACTAAAAAGTTTGTTTTGGTGGCAGGACTCAATTACTTCACAAATACCCAGGTTTCTTGTATGAAGCAGCAAATATCTTTAATGTTAGCATAAAATGTTATCTGAAATTTATTGAATTTTTACAATATAAGCAGTGTTACAAGCAAGACATATTTATATCTTTCAATTCTCACAACAGTGTTTTATTTATTTTTTTTTTAATGCATGATTCCATTTATAAGAGATATATGATTCCACTTATATGAGACATGAGATATAGCTAAAATAGTCAAACTCATAGAAGCAAAGGATAGAAAGGTGGTTACCAGGGAAGGGGATTGCCTGGGGAGAAGGGGAAAGGGAGAGTTGCTAATCAAAAGGTATAAAATAAGTTCTAAAGATCTGCTGGACCACATCAGTGTTTTAAGTTGTTGCAAACTAAACAATCTATCTAGTCAATCTAGTGCTGGTTCACAGCTGTCAAGTTCTTCTGGTAAATATTAGTCCCTTGCAGTGGTAGGCTATAGAGAGATATTTCCCAACTTTACTAACATGTAATATGTGAAAATAAAAGCAAGTTCTGACCATTTTTTATTAGCTTTGGAGGTAGAGTTAATAATTCATTAGTTGCATATAACACGCGGTGGTCATCATATCATGTGCCATCCTTAATGACCATCACACAGTTACCCCATTATCCCACCCACCTTCCCTCCAGGAACTCTCTGTTTGTTTCCTATAGTTAAGAGTCTCTTATGGTTTGTCTCCCTCTCTGTTTTCATCTTATTTTTTCTCCCTTCCCCTATGATCCTCTGTTTACTTTCTTAAATGCCACATATGAGTGAGATCATATAATTGTCTTTCTCTGATTGACTTATTTCACTCAGTATAATATCCTCTAGTTCCATACATGTTGCTGCGTATGGTAAGATTTTATCTTTGTTGATAGCTGAGTAATATTCCATTTTTTATATACACCACATCTTCTTTATCCATCCATCTGTCAATGAACATCTGGGTTATTTTCATATTTTGGCTACTGTGGACATTACTGCTCTAAATAGAAAGGCCAACTCTTTATCCAGGAGCACAAATCAGGTCAGAGTCGGTGTCCTCTGTGAAGTAGTGGAAAACCCAGTACTAACGGGATTTAGAGTCTCAGCCCCACTCAGAGGTATTTGAAAGAGAGTGAGAGAGAGCAAGCAAGCACACATGAGCAGGGGAAAGGAACAGAGGGAGAGGGAGAAACAGACACCCTAGTGAGTAGGAAGCCCAACACAGGGCTCGATCCCAGGACCCCAGGACCTGAGCTGAAGGCAGACACTTAACCAAGTGAGCCACCCAGGCATCCTGTGTTTTCCAGTTGCTTATAACTCATTCATATAACAAGTCCTACAAAACTTAGAGACCCATGAAAGCAAGAACAGTGAATCCCAACCACTTTTCTTGAACCATTTTTTTTTCACCAGTGAAAACTTATTTCTAATATTTCAGTTTGGCATAGTCTGTGGTACAGATTTCAGTGATATTTGATGTGATCAGGAGACAAATATATTGATTCTACTAATGTATTTCAAATGTTAATTAACCACCTTAAGGTATAGATTAAAGGTAGTATAATTATATACTACAATACTTAGACATATGTTTAATCAGTATATTTTTCCATCATAAAAAAAAAAAACACAAAAAGTAAACTCCTAAATAGAAACAAAGCTTTTCTTATAATTAATAACAGATGAAGAGGACTATGCCCCAAGAATCACTATAGCAGGTGTGGTTTTAGGTTGTATACACAGTCTCATAAAGCCTTGTCTACTCAATTTCACTCTCTAATCATGAACTAGTGTCTCTCTCTTTCCCTCTCTCCCTCATTTACTTCTCCTACCTTCCTCTCTCCCTTCCTTCTTTTCTCTCCCTTCCTCCCTCCTTCTCTCCCTTCCTCTTTCCTCTCTCCCTCTTCCCAGCTGTCATTTTTTATTTTACCTATGCACATACACACACATTGCCATTTCAGTAAAGCATTGGATAGTTGTATATTTTCAAAGACTTAAAGTATCTGTTAATAACAAGGACATTGTCCTACATAGTCACAATAGAAATACCAAACTCAGAAAGTTTAATGCTATCACTGAAGCAAAAATGACACCAGTCAAAAGTAAACAGGGTAAGAAAAAAATACATTCAAGGTTGTTGCAATAGTAGAAAGAGACCAGAATACAATCAGAATTAACTCCACTGGGGGAAAAAAAAAAGAAAGAAAAAAAAAACTGGAGTTTTTAAGAGCTGAGGGAGGCCTTCTATGTTTGCTAATTGGCTTTACCAAAAGGAAAAGTAAATTCTCTTATCTTCATAACAGGACATAGTTTTATAGCTTCAAGCAAGACACCCACCAAAGTTAGGCACCTACTCTCCCACAGAGACTGGGAGATAGGGGCTCTATCTTCCTTGATGATTACATTTCAAAGGAATGGCTCCAAGGTCCTGAAGAAAGAGGGTCCTGGTTTGTAAAACTGACAAGAGGTTTTAAAAAGATTTACATCTCAAAGAAGCAGAAAAAGAATTTGCAATTACAAGTTTTCTAAAGTAAATCCTCTAAAGAAAGGGAAGGGAGGCATCTCTTTGGTTAGGGCATCTGGATTCTCTGAGGGCCTGGAGTATGAGGTAGGTCAGAGGCCTAGAGGAAGAAAGAAGCCTTTGTATAAACTTTAGTCAAACTAAAGGAAATGTAAATATCATTTTGGTTAATGCAATACTAATCATTAAATATTATTTTCTAATAGAAAATTAATATTAAAATTTCCTCAGTTCTCAAAGAATCCTTTTTAACCATTTTAAAAATGTGAGAGATAAGAAACAAACATGAATTGTGTTAAGTTTCCATGGGTCTTTAGTCTTCTTTAAATCTAGAAAAATGCTTCAGCTGTTATTTTTACATGACATTAACATTTATAAAGAGCTGTTTCACAGAAGTCCATCTATACTAAGTTGTTGTAAGTTAGCACATACAAAGTATATAGCAAGTCTGTGTTATCTTTATACTCTTTATAAATGAAAAACCTGAAAGGGAGGTTAATTCTATTGACCCAAATGACATAGTTTCTAAGTAATTAGTAGAGCCAGGATCTATTGCAAGTAGTAAGATTTATCACTTCTAATCATTGTAATAATGCATTTTAATAATTTATAAGATACTTCAAATATGAAGTTTTCTTGTTCTCACTAGCAAATGTGTGGTCATAATATATGTTATTCACACATTACAAACATATATGCCAATGCACATAATATGCCTTTACCTGCTTAGGCTTTTGTTCTCAGGCCTTGGTATATAGAGACACATACAACCAAATCACTGCCCTAAGGAAATATTGACATCCAATTATTTTAAAATTGGCAATCTGAATCCAAGGCAATAGATGTATAATTAGGCTAAACATTATATTCTATTGGAGCAGCTTATTCCAAAATTGAAAATCTGAAAAGATTTCTTAAAGGAGAAGCAAAATATCAGTTAGTACTTTTTTTTTTCTGATAGTTAGGCTTGCAAATAAATACCTAACAATACATTTGTTTACTTTTAATCAATCATGGAATAAATTAAGACCATTTTGTAGTTATATTAACAATACATTTTAACTTTCACAATTTTTCAATCTCCTCACAAGTACGAAGAGTAAGTTGGAAGTTCAAACATAAGGTCATCCTTTTCATCATAAAATGTTAAGTGAGCATGAACTATTGACTACTTTCCTTAATAGCAGTCCTAAGTAAACAGCAGAAGTAAGATAGAAGCATGGATCTGAATAATAAACACTAAAAAATTGCAAGGTAATCAAGGACTGTCCAGAACCTGTGTGGAGTGGTGGTAGCTTGTGACAGACCACCCCCAGATCAGCAGTGGAGATATAATTTGGAGAAGAACCTTCCAGTTCTGTTCTATCTTTCCCATAAAATCAAATACCCACTTTCATGTTGGCATAAAAATATCAGGGCAGAGTAAGAGACTCCTGTGAAAAGAATTAAATTTTACTCTAGAGCTGATGAATTACAGTGTAATACTTCCAGTTTTAAGTTCTATTTTTCTAAGTTCTTGATGGTTAAGACTGTTTAGAGACATTGCCAGTTGAGAGTCAGCAAACAGAAGTGGTTGATTATAGTTCTAGAGTGCCTGGTGCTCTTAGCTCTGGGATTCATTGCCACTTATCATCTTTTTTTTAAGATTCTATTTTTATGTACTCTCTATACCCAACATGGAGCTCAAACTTACAACCCTAAGATCAAGAGTCACATGCTCTACCTATTGGGCCAGCCCCATTCCCACTCATCTTTGAGAAAGCAAACCAATAAAACCAGAAAACAAGACCATTTAAAAAGACTGACAGAAGATCAAATTACAGAAATCAATTATGTTTGTCAAACCAGTAATAACACTAGAAAATATAAATAACACATGAGCAACAAAATCTAAGTTACCTAGGAATTAACTTAAAAAGAAATACATAAGTTCTAAAATGAGAAATAGATGTTATAATTATATTAAAAGTAACACAGAAAGTAATGGAGAAGACTTGAAATATTTCCCATTTTTTTTTGTTTGAATGACTTAATAACATAAATTTATTAATTTTTCTAAGATGAATTTGTAAATTCAGTGCAACCTCAATCCAAATTCCAGCTGGAAATAAAGAACTCGATAACATTTTAATATTTATATGATAAATTGTACACAAATATACAAATTAAACTCTTTCAAAATATGATTTCTTTTTTAAAAGATTTTATTTATTTGTTCATGAGAGACACAGAGAGAGAAGAGAGGCAGAGACACAGGCAGAGGGAGAAGCAGGCTCCATGCAGAGAGCCTGATGTGGGACTCGATCCCGGGTCTCCAGGATCACACCCTGGGCTGAAGGCGGGGCTAAACTGCTGAGCCCCCCCGGCTGCCCGAAATATGATTTCTTAAATAAGAACCTGAGGGTACAAAGCATGAATAATACAATTTATAGATGATTATCTTAAGATTAAGGATTTCTATTCAATGATGGCAAGATGGAGTTAATTGACAAATAACATAGAGAAGGTATTTGCAATATCTAAACCAATAGGGCCAATATTTAGATTATATAAAAACTCATAAAACCAATACATATAAGGAGAAGCCAAGAGAAAATAAGTAAAAAAAAAGTAATTCATAAAAGAATAAAAACAAAATGTAAAAGAAAAACATATACTTAAACCCATTCATTAATTAATGCTATTTTAAAACAGTGTTGCTCTTTAATTTGCATTTTTTAGATTGGCAAAATTACGAAATTGGATAATACTATGTATTGTCAGGGTATGGAATATGGAAGCTTCATGCACTGCTGGCAGTGAAAAAGGCTAATGCAATCATTCTGGAAAGCCATCTGGCAGTATTTGGTCAAATTAAGCATGTGAACACCATGATCCAGAAATCTTAGTTTTTGGAACATATCCAGAGAAATTCTTACATGTGTTAATAGGAGTATATATACTGTTATAGAGTATGGTAGTGAAGTATGAGAGAAAATCTAGTTGGCTATTCCAAGGGCAACTGACAAGGACAATTTAATGAAGCATGTGGTTGAACACTGTTAATATTCATAAGCAATATGGGTAGATATTTTAAAATTCATTTGAGTATAAAACAAGTAAAAATTATGAGATCTATTACATACTGCAACTAAAAATACACATAAACAATGTTTAAAGAACAAATAAGAGGATCTTTACAAATGCAATAAAATAGTTGACTATGAAAGAAAAGTAAAAGGCCATTAGGATAGGGAATAAGTAGCAAATAAATGTGACTATTGACTAGTGCGGTGCAAAAAAAAAAAAAAAAAAAAAAACGAAAGAAAGAATCCTTGCCTCAAATCACTTTCCTTTCTCACAAATTTGGGTCTGACTCTAAATCCAAAATGTATTCCAATGAAGCAAATGGAGATCTTAGGCACCTGCATCTGATTATTACCTATCAGAACTGATTAGATTGTAACCTCTACTAATTGGTAAGAAAGCTCCATGTTGTGTAAAATCTGGGATTTTTTTTCTTTCTTTCCATTCACTCTCTTCTATCTTTTTCTCCCTCTCTCTTTCTGTCTCATCCTTATCTTCTTTCATTTATTCCTTTATTTATTTTTATAATTTAATATTTTGTGGTAGTATAGATTGGCTACAGCATGGGATAAGCACCAAATAAAGGCAAAAATAACTAGATTATTTCCTAACTTCTAAAGCACTGGGAAACAAAAACAAAAACAGTTAAAGTAGAATAAAGATGGAATCTAAAACAAAGAAAAGTAAATAGTATTGGCTTCTTCTACTTACTGGAAAACCTTCTGATGCTTTTGTTGTTGCCACTTGAGCAGAAATTATGTTTTTTCATGAGGTAAGCCATGACTCTTCATAACTCAAAAGATGCTACATGTAGTCAGGGACATAACCAGGTAATGACAAAATACAGACTGTATTCTGCTGTTAGAGTTAGACAATTTAGAGAGAAGTACTAGTAGATCAGCACATTATTGCTGGTGTGAATTCTCAGGATAATAAGTAGAGTACAACATTCATTTTATTCACTTCCTAAATGGAAGGAATTATTCTATTCCCAATATTGCTACAAACTTTTGTGAGTAGTCACTCGCACATTGTATTATAATTAACTAGTTGTGATGAGTGAGTGTGGAAATCTAGCAAATTTATTTTATTTTATTTTATTTTATTTTTTAAATCTAGCAAATTTAATAGCCAAACTTCTCTATTCCCTCTCCAACTAAAAAATAACACACTCTCTCCATAACATTAAAACTGTTAAGGACAGAGGCAAAATTATATAAACAATGTGATAATAGGAGAGAAACCTGGGGCACCTGGGGAGCTGACTGAGTCAGTTAAGCAACTGACTCTTGATTTCTACCCGGGTCATGATCTCAGGGTTGTGAGATCCAGCCCCACATAGAGCTCCACAAAGAGGTTGGAGCCTGCTTAAGAGTCCCTCTCCCTCTGCCCCTCCCCACCTGCTCACATTCCCATGTTCTCTCAAAAAACAGCAACGAGAGAGAGAGAGAGAGAGAGAGAGAGAGAGAGAGAATCCCTAATTTAGCACTATTGATACAAATCATGTATTGCCATTCTCTGTACTTTATGTAACCCGGCTTTGGATGTGGCCTACACAGGGGTAGCCAGTATATATGTGTTACATGATCAGTAAAAATTGGTATTATCCCCACTTCAACAATCTCCTTAAAAAGGAGACATTGAAGTGAAAAAGAAGAGGAGGAAGGACAAGCCAGGTGAAATTGCTTAGATGGCTATTAGAAAATGGAATCAAAAATAAAATTAAGAAAATTGACAATGTTGCTACTAAGAACTCGTGGTATATCATCAATGGTTGAATGGTTGACAACCAGCTTCAACTCTAGCCATAAGATTTGTTCCATATATTTTACCTTGGATTAATTAAAATTACGTTCTGAGAATCACAAATTAGACAAAATAGTTGATGAGGGGCTACACATCCTACCACCCATTGTTTAATAGAAAATAATCTGAGGGCACCTGGGTGGCTCTGTTGGTTAGGTATCTGCCTTCAGCTTAGGTCACGATCCCAGGGTTCTGGAATTGAGTTCTGCATCTAGCTCCCTGCTCCACAGGGAGCCTGCTTCTCCCTCTCCCTGCCACTCCCCCTGCTTGTGCTCTGTCCTTCTCTGTGTCAGATAGGTAGATAGATAGATAGATAGATAGATAGATAGATAGATAGATAGAAATGATCTGAGAACGAATAACTTAAAGAGATTTTCCAGGGATCCCTGGGTGAGTCAGCAGTTTAGCGCCTGCCTTCGGCCCAGGGCATGATCCTGGAGCCTCAGAATCGAGTCCCATGTCGGGCTCCCTGCATGGAGCATGCTTCTCCCTCTGCCTATGTCTCTGCCTCTCTCATGAATAAATAAATAAAATCTTTTTTTTTAAAGGGATTTTCCAGCACAACACCTGAGAAGATGAGCCAAGGCCTTAGACAATGGTGTATGACAAATATTTATGAGGAATATGCAAAACTTTTGGAGATGATTGGATATAGGCAGTAAATGTGAAGTATCCACTAGGAATAGAGAGAAAGGCCCGAAAGTAAAGTATGGAGGGTAGAGATATGCTTTGGTGGAAATTGAAACATATGACAGGAGAATATATTTTGTGTCATGTCACTATTACAGTAAAATATAATTGAGATTGTATTATGTGTAAATGGAGAGATCCAAATGTACCATTTTTAAATTGGAGATGAGCCAAATTTACCCTTGACCTGATTAAAATTGAACATTTGGAAATCTTTGGAATTTCTCTGCTATCTTCTATAATATATATTAACTGATATAGAATCTGGGAGGGCAACAAGAGATTATTCCCCTGATTAAGAAAGAGATTGAAATGAGAGTATTGATTTCCACTAACTTTTTAACAATGTCATCTTGTGGATACAGAAGGCAGTGGTTCATGGAGACAGATGATAAAGCTATTGGGACCAAACAAGACAATTTACCTGAGAGATTTGTCTGGAACAGATATGGTAAAACTTATACAACAAGAAATGCAACATACAATTCCTTTTTTGTAATATAGTCAAATATTACCTGTATTTATGTGGAGTGGACATCAGTACACTTTTACATTTTTTCCCAAAGGAACATTTAATTCACTGGCATATTGTCATAAAGTAGTACATCAGCACTTAGACCTTAAAGTCATTAGAATCAATTGATGCATTAAATTGAAAATGTAATGATAATTCTTCCTCAGACAGGAAGATAGAAGGACAGTAGCACAGTAGTGACATCACCATGTGACAAATAAAGACTGGTGGATATAAGCAGACAAAATTCAAGGTCCAGCAGAGTCTGTGAAATATGGGTCAATTATAATGAGCTTACAGTATCCATACCCCAATTATGAGAATTAGATTACTATTTTTTACTGACCCCCCACAACAAAATAATAAGTACAGAAACTAATGGGACAATTTGTGTTCTAGTGAATCATATCTCTCATTTAGTGATAATGTCGCACCCTTTACCTGCAGTCCTGAGACTTGTACTTAATGAACTCTGAATTTGAATGTGGCCTGAAAATAATTATTAAAATATCTAAAAGAATTGTGGCTCAAACATTGCTTGTAGGATCTTGCGATCCAAACACTCCAATAGTTTGAAAAGTTTCTGAAATTCAAGAGTGAAGAATGGAGCCTTTGGCAAAAGTTGAAAACTATACTTCAGTAAAGATTGAATTTTGGATTTGAAATATGCTTATTGTAGTCACTCAATACAGTTGTTTGGAAAGATAATTGGTAGCTGTTAGTGGACATACAAAGAGACTACTTTAACATAAAAGGATATCAGAAAACCCTGAGAATAGAAAAACCTATTATGTTATGTGAAGCATCAGAGAAATATTTGAATGAACAGGCAGCAGTTCAAGATCCAAGATCATCTGATAAATGTCCATGCCCTTATGAAAAGCCTGCTTCAGTTCCTTTTGGGTCAATGATGAAAATCTCAAGACCTTCCTGCTCATGTTGTTACATGGTTTGAACCACATTTTCCCTTGTAACAAAGGGAAAACAGGTTTGTTGATTATTTATGAGAGTCCCTGGATTAAAGGTCATGCTCTTGTTTAGAAATCATCAAAAATAAGCCCTATACTTGGTTGAGTTCTGATGAAGAAAGGTGGGATTAATTGTAAATTTATACCATATGTACAGCTGAGTGTTCCAGTATTGGGCAATATAGATATATACCTTCAGGGAAGTGTTAAGATATTTACAGATTTTTGGACGAGATACAAATATCTTGAGATGCAGTCTGGCAAATGGATCTTAGATGATTAAATACTACCAATATAGGGTATTTGGTTATAGAAATTCTTATGGAAATGTAGAGGTATAATTAAGACCTAGTACTTGGCACAGAAGGAGACTTTAGGTGATTTGGGCAGATTCTTAGTACCAGACACCTGTGTTAGTGAAATAGGTGTTCAAACAATCCAAAACTAGGCCAAGTAATGAAATATTCCTGTCAAATTCAGTGTACCATTATTGTATTAAAATATTATGCTTATTATCAAGAAATAAAATGCCTGAAGATGGCCTAAGAATTCCTTAAGGTCAAAGACCTACACACAATGACAAATGGATTCTAGCCAACCTCACTGCCTGAAGGACAATTTCATAAGGCAAACCCTAATTTGGGGTGCTTTTGATACTTTCAAATGCACACATTCCCTTAATTCCCAGTGACAAAAATATATATAATGGTTTAATTAGCACTAGGTCCAATAGGTCAAGCAAGAGCTTTAGGAACAGAATTCAGAATTCTGAATCACACCAAAATTAAAATGCCAGAGGCCTGTCATCACGTTTAAAATGGTTTGCTAATCTTAATATGTACATTAATGGGAGCACTCTTCTAAGAGTAGTCATGACTGGTGGTTGGTATGGAAATAGTATAATGGACTAAATGTATTGTATAGTTGGTAGGAAACAGCACATGCCAACAATGCTGGGAGAGGACATGGACCTCATCAAAAGAACTAATAACTATTTTAATCTTCATGAAATCTGTATTTTAAGGATTAGTGGCCAGAATGCTAGAGATCCAGATGGTAGATTATTCATTTATAAAAATATGAACACTATGCTGAAAATACAGTAGAACATTACTCAAGAGTGAGGTCTTTAAATTTTCCATTAACTCAGGTACTATGTGCATAGAACAGCTTATATTTTTCATGGTTTACTTTCATTCATGCCAGGAATGAGGGCCAATGCTATATCCCCCCTTTGGGGCTGAGAAGTGTTGCTTAATGATAACCAGAAGCCTGGGTTGGGTAGATCTTGATTTATCATATCTGAGATATTAGATATCTCTAGAAACAGAATCCAGAATTTAATGGACATTGGCTTCTAGGCACAACATGTCATTTCTGTGAAGAAAAAATGGAAAATGATTTTGTATCATGCATGGGTGTTAAGCTTTTAAAAATCTCTCGGGATCCCTGGGTGGCTCAGCGGGTAGCCCCTGCCTTCTGCCCAGGGTGTGATCCTGGAGACCTGGGATCCAGTCCCACGTTGGGCTCCCTGCGTGGAGCCTGCTTCTCCCTCTGCCTATGTCTCTGCTCTCTCTCTCTCTTTCTCTCTCTCTCTCTCTCTCTCTCTCATGAATAAATAAATAAATAAAACCTTTTTAAAAATCTCTCTGCCATGGCTATAGTGTATAACAAAATTTGGTCAATTCTAATTGACCAAATGAAAATAGAAACTATGTAGAGTATGATCTCAAGTACTGGAAAATATTTGGGTGGACTATTTTAAAGACGTTAAATGTTAAAATACCTATGGAAAATGGCCAGAAAAAATAAGTATATTTGATCTTAGAAGATTAAAAATGCAATTAATCACTCCATATGTACATGTTAAAAGTTTCAAATAATTGTGGGTTACGGCAAAAAGAGAATATTCTCATAAAAGTCATCCAAATAAAAAAAAAGTCATCCAAATATCTAATAAAGGAAATGGTCACAATTAAAAAGATTCATGTAAGGAATTTACACTCGCTGGTTACTGGTGAATGTAGGGTTAAGAGTATATTGATTCCTTTGTAATACATTGCTCTCTTTGTTAACGATCTATTTGCCTAGTGATTAATCAGCTTAAGAATCTCCAGTTATATTTAATAATTTGTTGTTTCCTAAGTATGTCATGCTTGCCCTTACCTCCAGGCCTCTCTATCACTATGGTATTTCCTAAAAAGACCCTGATCTTTTTGCCTCACCATGTCTTAAGCATTCTTCAGATTAATTCCTCATGAAAGCTTATCCCTGAGTTTGTGTTATGCGTGTTTTTTCTTTGCTTCTCTATAACTATAATCAGTTCTAGTCCAAATTCCAATTTACTTGTTCATCTTGATTTTTAGACCAGAGTGCCACTGTGTATTCCACAGACTGCAACATCAAAATCACATGGGAGGTAATTTTTGAAAATATGTCCTTGGATCTTACCCTAGACTTATTAAGTGAGAAACTCTAGAGCCTGGGAATTGGCTCTGGTATTCATATAAGCACTAATATTTGAAAAACCTGTGCTGTACTCTATGGTCTCTTAGCTTACGGACTAAGTTTTCTGACATAAAGTCCAATAAAGCTATAGAACTTTAACCCTGCTCCTGATACCAATTAATTGCCTACTGGATCAGATTTCTCAAACATAAGTATTTTATAACCCCTTTAATAGGAATAATAATAACAGTAAGAAAGTAGCATAAGCCACAGTGTTTATTTGAATTATTTATTATATCATTTGTTGTATTTTAAGTGCAAACACAAATCTAGGTAGGAAGTTACTATGATTTAAATTTTTCTATTACTATAAATCAAAGAAAAGTTAATAATTATATACAAACAAGAAGGGAAAAACAAATATTAAAATTATCAGTAATAATTCAGTGGGATAAGTCTACTTCATTAACATTAAATTGCTGAATGCAAAATAAATCTGATAAACCTGACAGGTGGACACAGCTTCTTTTGAGTTTACCATGATTAACACTGAGCCTTATGATGGTTTTAAGTCTTACCCAATTTTTATAATATGAAATACCATGAAACTTTCTTTTGGATAGAACAAAACAATAGCTTTTGATCTTTCTTGGCCAGAATACTTACTTGCCAAAGTATTTTTTATTTTGTTTTTAATATTTAAATGTTTATATTAAAGTTTTAAGGGCAACTGCTGTTTTTTTGGAGGCCTCCAAAAAAGGGGGACTCCATGTGGGACTGGAGGGCAGGGATGTCACCGTGAGCTCTACCAAGGAATAGGGGAGAGGGGGTACATCTGCTGAGAAGGATTTGGAGTCCCACATTACAGCCTAACCATCCGCGTCAGGAAGGTCACCTTGGCACTACTAGCCCCCAACCATCTCCCAGGCTGGGAAAAGCAAAGCAGAGCAGTGGAGGGGGCTAGAATCAAATGTGCAAGATTCAAGTACCATTGAGCATCCAACCAAACCCCCGGCCTGCACTTCTCCTTTTAAGGAAGGGCTGTAGGAAGGAGTCTGCCAAGCATGGGCTGGTCCATAGCTGGAGGGAGTAGAGTAGTATAGGTGGAAGCCAAAGGCGCTCTCAGGAAAGGAAGCACAGGAGCAGAGGAGGCTGTGAGAATGTAGAAGAGCTCCCAGCAGGAGGCAGGGCTGGTGAAGGGGCAGCCTGGGCCACATTTGGAAGGCTCCAAGCAGGGTGGAACTGCTTCTGCAGACACTGCCCACTGTTCCAGTACCTGGTGTTCACCTCCAGGGAGTTGCTCCCAATCTTCTCAAACAGGTCAATAGGGAGTGGCAGTAAAAGGGGAAGGGGTAGCAGAAGCCCTGGCAAGGCAGTGGTTCTTTCCCCACTTCCAGTCCCAGCTGCCAGCTAGTTGGCTCTGCAAGTATTAAACTGTGCACCATTTTGCCTGCTACTGCTGACAATTTGCCCAGCATAGTGGCATGCCCAACATTTGCCCTCCCTGCCTGCTGGGATCCACCTGATGATTCCAAGGTCCCAGGTACTAGGAGCACTCATAGAAGCAGACAGCCAGAATGAAGTGCTTCTGATACCCCAGGGTCATCAATCTGCAGTGAAATAGACTAAAATTGTAGAGCAGGGGCACATCCAGGTGGGATTCTCAGCCATGCAGCAGACTTTCACGGTGACCTGCCTGTCACCCTGAGCTGCGACGATGAGAGTCTATACAGATCAAGGCAACTAGAGTTTTAGCGCAGAGTACTGGTAAAAAGTAAGCTATACATAAAGAGACTCTCAGAGATAGGTAAAGAATCCCTTTCAGATATGCAATTGGGAACTAATCTACCTATGTTTAAGGAGAATCCCAGAGCCTGGGAAAAGAACCACCTGAAGCACGTTTTGAGAAAACAATCTCCAGAGCTCAAATACAGAAATGAGTAGTTTGTGTTCCACCCAGGTGGGAAAATGTTATAAATATTGGGCCATCTAGTAGAGTACTAAGAAAGGTATTGCCTTAGGAGTGAAATAAAATTAGCCCAAGACTAAAGAGTTCCTCTGGCCCTAGGTAAGGTTCGAACTACTTCCAAGTAACCCAACTGGGTTGAAATCAAACCTCAAGAATATTTTTAGATATATAGAAATATTCAGTGCTCAACAAGGTACAATTCGGTGTGTCTGGCCTTCAATCAGAAATTACCAGGCAAGCAAAGAAGGATGAAAATATGACCCAAACAAGGAGAAATTAAATCAAAGAGACCAGAAATGACACCAAAATAAAGTGATGATAAATATATATCGTTATATATACACATTTGGCAAATGGTATCTATGATGCTGTTGCATTTAATTATTTACATAAATCATTGCCAGGGTAACACCTAGGCTGTTTAACTGTCTTTTACAATAATGAAGTTTCAGATATTCAATCTTTATTAAAAATCTACCGTTTAAAGATATGTGTGCTTGTGAGATATGGGGTGGGGGAGGATCACTGGAGAGATCTGACAAAGCTAGCATTCCCACCCCTGCCTTGGTGCCCAGCACCCACCCAATTGGCCCTGCTCAGCCATGATCAAAACGATTCCTATCTTCAACAGCCATGGGAAGGTGAGGCTCTCCAACTTCTACCAACCTTAGAGTGGAGACACACAATAGCAAATCATCAGAGAGACGGTGCATTTGGTTACAAGGAAAGATGAAAATGTAGTTTCCTGGAAGAAGGATTGTTAATTGGAAGGTATGACAACAAACTGATTTACAGACACAATGCAACATTATATTTTGTCTTCTGTGTGGATTCTTCAGAAAGTGATCTTGGCATTTTAAATCAATACAGCCACAGAAGAAGCCCAAGATTCATGGGTCTCTTACCATGTGTATCCAGATCTGACCCCTGAATCCACCCCTCCCTGTCTCCTGAAAATCATTCATAATGTCCCTAGAACTCAAGATATTTGTGGAAACATTGCTGTAAACTGGATTTATTTTGTATGTAAACCAAGTTCACAATATTCTTGCAGAATTCATGATGGGGGATAATGGTATTGGAGACCAACATGAATGAGATTGTCAAACAAATTGATGCACAAAATAAACTGGAGAAATCTGAGGCATGAGCTCCAGCCCATGCTGTATCAGCTATAAAGAATATGAATCTTCCTGAAATCCCAAGAGATAGTAATACTGGTAACATCAGTATAAAAGTGCCAGACCAGCCCTCTTTTAAATAAAAATTTTAAGAAGCTACTCCCAGGTAAAATCCAGGTAAAAACTTAGATGGAAAGCCATTTAAGTTTACCATGCAGCTGTTTACCAAAACTAGAGAAGAGTCTTAACTCTTGTTCTTGGATTTAAGTCAAGGCACTAGATAGAAGTTGTATAACATCAGTATAGAAGTTCAATGTTGCTTTTCTGTTCAGTATTTCAAAAAGTGTTTGAGTCATTACTTTAAATTTTGTATAATCCAAAATGTTGATGTTTTGTAGGGATCACAAAAGCAGTATTCCATAATTCTTCCTGTTATTTTCACAATTGTTATTTAAAGCGTTCTTTATAAAGTATTGTGTGAAAACATTATGACCTTTTTTCTTAGTTTAAATGAACTCCAAGGTAACCAGACTTCTAAAGCAAAAAATAAAATAAAAATAAAATAAAAAACTATTGTCATGTGTTTTGGAAATTTTTATGGTCTCACTTGTTATTACATTTTTAGTTTCATAATAATCCCTTATGCATATAATTTTTAGTGTTGTTTGATGGATGTGCCATTGTTAACTGTACCCTTAAGAAACAATAGTGATGATTGAGGTTTTACTTTTGATATTTTATCTTATTACAACCCATTTGGGAAATGGCAAGTTATTGTTTTTGTTTTCCTAATCCAGTCCATTTCTTCTGCTACACATTAATAAATGGCTCCTTTAGACTATTGATTGCTACTATCTGAAACCTACATTTATCACAGCTGCATCACTGTTTTCTATTGCACATAATTTGCTCCTCATTTATTTCATTTTGTAACACACAAAAACTAAAAATCACAAACACCTGGTAATAGGGGACTATATAGGTTGCATATTTAACATGATACTGTTGTTTGTGACCATTTTATTAAAAACATAAATAGGTTTAGAATATACATATTATTAACAGAGGAACAAAATTTTTTAAAAACAGGGTTAAGTGACTGAAACTGAAATGTGCCAAGTGTTCACCACCAGGGATAAAAGGCAAACTGGGCAGCCCAGGTGGCTCAGAGGTTTAGCGCCACCTTCAGCCCCGGGTGTGATCCTGGAGACCTGGGATGGAGTCCCACGTCAGGCTCCCTGCATGGAGCCTGCTTCTCCCTCTGCGTGTATCTTTGCCTCTCTCTCTCTCTCTCTCTCTCTCTCTCTCATAAATAAATAAAGTCTTTAAAAAATAAGGCAAACTAACAATATTTCTCTATTTTATCATACCTTATAATATTCTGTCAAATATGTAGAGGTTTGCTGGTCTGCCCAGATTCCACTGATTTCTAAGTCCTTGCTCTGTAGCTTTTTCCTTTGAATCATTGAGTTAGCCTCATCCTTCTAAGTTTGCCTTTAAGTTCGCCAAGGTTAGGTCCTGTTGACTACAGTCAGAGAAATCTTGACACATAGGGTTTTCAGACTATCAATATTCAATCCTTATCTTACATATTTTATGCTAAATATTTTGTTAATTTTTATGTGATATTCAAAAATAAATAATACATACACTTTAAGGAACTTATAGTAGAGATTTTAAGTATAAATTTGTACAATGAGCATTTAAATCATAACACTTTAGACAAAATTCTCAAAGATTTTTGACAAAATTCCTAAACCACTATTTATAATAAAAGTCTATGAACAAAAGATTCATGATAAAAATTTAGACGTATACTAATATTACATTCAACAACTTAACTTTTTTTCTAGAGAAAAATGAAAGAAAAGGGGAAAAGGAAAAGGACTCAAGTTCATCATTAAATATCACCAAATTAGATTTGAATGGATATGGTAAGTTCCTGGATTTTATGACCTTTCCTTTCTAAACTATTATCAAAGCCCATTATCTTAGCTCTCGTTCTACAAATCCTTAATTACTCTAAAAAAAAATGAATATCCTCAATTCCTCCATGATTGAAATATGTGGAAAGTCAGATAATTTCTTGAAATAGGGAAGCAAATGTACAATTAAGTAAGAGTAATTTAATAGCTAGGCCAAGCATCCAAGAAACATCCTCATAACATCCAAGATAAAATATTCATCCTTAAAAGTCCACAAACTGGATTTTTTGAATACTTGGATTTTTCAAGCTCTAAAACCAATATTGAACCGATGTTAACTCACAAGAGACTGATAAATAAATCAAATTTCCAATATATTAATTTTCTTCATTGATCACATTTCCTGCTAAAGCACCTCACTTCCTGGTATTTGAGCTATATAAGAAAATTAATTATTGATCAAAAGCTTGCCTGATGACCATGGAATGAAAGAATGGAGAAGCAGATACCCTCGAGATGTTTCATCTATTTCATGAAGAATCATAGTAAATTATTCCTACCTCACACAGTAGAGAACACTATCAAGGGGCCAAATTTCTCATATTCCCCAAAATTATTTCTTATTTCTGAGCAGTGATGAATCCATACCACCGAGTTTTGCTTCTCTGAAATCTGTTTTCTTATTCTATACATTTTTCTATTGACAGTTTCATTCTTTTGATATTATTATCACTGAGCATGATGTATATATTGAGTTGTTTACGTAAACAGAACACACTATTCTCTTGCCTTTTTTCAAGGATTAGCTTTCAGAGGTTTACCTGAACTTTGAGTTATTGAAAGGAATCTCATTCTTCCCTCAACTGACTATTTTTTCTTTCTTCAATCTCAAATCTTCCATCTCATCTCACACGTGAAAATTGGTAATCTATTCATTATTTATGTTGTCATGCCTAGGATAAAGCCACCATTACTCTCCTGAAAATATAGATCAAAAATGTAAAATATCTTTAAGTTTTCTCTATCTTCCATTCACAGTCATCTTCCATTCTTTTTGTGTAATATTTTGTATTCCATCTTTCCCATTCTAATTATTGCTGCCCTGGTTCAGAATCTTTTTATATTTGTCCTTGACTACAGTAGTTATTTATTCATTCAGTCAGTCATTCAACATATATTTTCTTCAGCTCTTATTGTGTGCCAGTCACTGGTCTGAGAATATAGTAGTGTAGATAGACATAAAGGAACCTGACCTCATGGGATTACATTCTACTAGGGAACACAATAAACTAGTGAGTAAATAAATATACTGGCATGCTATAAATATTGATAAAATAGGGTAATAGGTAAGAGTATAGTGAGGAAGAACCACTGTGGGCTTTTAGATAGATAATCAGGGATACTTTCCTGAAGTGAAATTTAAGCAGAGACTGGGGTGATGTGAAAGAGCAGAGGGATGGGGAAATATGAATGAATGAATAATCTTTCAAACACTGGGGAAGATAAAGAGGAAAATGTTGGAAAGTCTGAAAAATAATACAAAAACAGTGTTGCTGAGGTGGATTGTAAGACAGAGAAAACTGGAAATATGGTTTAAGAGATAGGCAGGGGCCAGTTGATGGAGGGTCTTGTAGGCCATGCTAAAAATTTGGGTTTTATTCTGTAGGTATGGGAAATCACTGAGTGCTGTGAATCCTAAAAGAACATCATGAAATAACACTTCCTACTGCTGTTCAGAGCACACCATTTTTGCTTTCTGAAAAAAGTGAAACTGGAAGAAATGATTGGATTTAGGATAACTTTTGGAGGTAGAGTCAGTAGGACCTGCTAATGAAATAGAAAGTAAGATAAAAATAAAGGACACTGAGGTTTCTAGTCTAAGAAACTGGGGCAGTATATTGTCACTTATTAAGATGAGAAGGAGTGAAGAAATCATGGAATAAGGGAGACCATAAATTTAATTTAGAAAAATTATGCAGATATGTTTTTCAGATTCTCATGCAGTAATATAAATACAACAAAGACATTCTGACATATTTCTTCATTTAGTGTGGTCAACATTTTTTAAAGGATTTTTTATTTATTTTAGAGGGAGAGAGAGAGTAGGGGGATAGGAGCAGAAGGAGAGAGACTCTTAAACAGACTCTGGGCAGAGTGCAGAGCCTGACCTGTGGCTCAGTCTCACAATCCTGACTGAGATCAGGACCCGAGCCAAAAACCAGAGTCTGATGCCTAACCAACTGCACCACCTAGGCACCCCTAGTGTGATCAACTTTTAATTTCTTGGTTAGCTACAAAGTCATAAACTGTAGACTAAGAAGCAATTAGAAATGCACCTGTGCTTGAACATTCCAGATTGAATAAGAATGTGGAATTCAAATTGTAAGTTAAGTAGAAATGTTGGAAGAATATATTTTCTGTAAGTCTTTCATTTTCCCCTATGAAAGAACAATAATAAATGCATTGGCGAAAGAGCATCAGTATATTTTATAAAGGTGCAATGATGATAATATGAAAGATATGGTATTGAAATGGAGAACCTAACTTCAAGGAGGATGTTGGAGTTTGGGGGTGCACAGCCTTAGATTCAGTATTTGATTCCCCCAAAGAAGGAGGGTAAGCCTCCTTGATATCTAGTGGAGTTGGGGAAAGATAATGAAAACATCTTGATTGGTAGGCTTCTTTGGTGGGGGCTAACATGATGAGGGATTAGGACCAAAACATATGGCTGGGTTTCTAAATTCATATTTATCTGTCTGACCAAAAGTTCCAAATCTGTTCTGACTTGATCTACAAGGTCTATCAAATAAACTTGTGAGTAGAGCTTCCTTATAATGAAATGCATACACACTGACCTACCACAGCATGAGGTGGGACACAATCAGCAACATTACTTTATCAATTAGAAAAGGCATATTCCAAAATAGGGTTTCTTCTGAAAACACGAAGAAATTTCTGTTAGCAAATGATTCAAAATTCCACTGGCCTACTTATATATAATGCTATTTCTTTTTCAACATATGGCAACATGGGGTGTTCTCTGTGTGAGATGACCAAGGAGGGGAAAATATTATAGCCAATGGCTCTCATAATATGCTAATCCAAGTAGGAATTGAATTGCTCTGGAGTTACTGAGCCAGACTCAGAAGTGTCCCTGAAAGCCTATCAAAAAGATGAATTCTCCCAGTGAGCAGAACATCAATCAGTATATCTTGTGGTCACTTTGCATTACAAAAAAAGAGACAATATGAAGTTAAGTTCTCCTTGGATATACGGCAAGTGGCTAACAGTATTATTATCAGCTGGTATGCTACTTAAAAAGATCAGGGTTGGGGATCCCTGGGTGGCGCAGCGGTTTGGCGCCTGCCTTTGGCCCAGGGCGCGATCCTGGAGACCCCGGATCGAATCCCACATCGGGCTCCCCGGTGCATGGAGCCTGCTTCTTCCTCTGCCTGTGTCTCTGCCTCTCTCTCTCTGTGACTATCATAAATAAATAAAAATTAAAAAAAAAAAACTTAAAAAAAAAAAAGATCAGGGTTGAAGGTGGAGGGAAGTACACATTAGAGAGCTCAGAATGAGAGATGAGGGCAGATGTTAAAATATCTGCCTCTTTGCTGGCTCCCTGCAGGGTCCTACCGTAGAGGAGTGAACTGCAGGCACATTCCACATGAATGGTAAGCTCTTTCCTTAGTTTCCCCAATGCTTGCTCAATGTGATTACAGGCTAATTAATGAGAGTTTGGCAATAGTAAATTAATGGTAGTTTGATGACTTAAGGATGTTCTTCAAAATTCCCATTGGTTTTCAGCTAGTATAAGTAAAAATATGTAACAGACTTGGCTGATCGAATCTTATATTTTAGTGGGGAACACAGGTGTTAAACACACAATTGCATATATAATTTTGTATAAAATTACAAATCAAGAAAAAGTGTTACAAAAGAATGATAGGACTCTAAGGGCAAATTTTTTAAAAAGATTTTATTTATTTATTCATGAGATACAGAGAGAGGCAGAGACAGAGACAGAAGCAGGCTCCATGCAGGGACCCCCGATATGAGACTCAATCCAGGAACTCCAGGATCATGCCCTGAGCCAAAGGCAGATGCTTAACCACTGAGCCACCCAGGCATCCCCTTAAGGACACATTTTAATTCAGCTCACCAGCATCTCCTTGTCTGTAAACAATCATTCACCAGTCCTTAACTCTTGCTATATGACACATGTGCACAGCCACCCATCAACACACACGTGCACACATGTATTGTTGACTAACATTTTCCTCTCTGTTCACTTAACATCATGTCTTATATCCATGATTCACTTTGTTGCAATATAATTGCTGATTTATGTGTCCTAAGCCCCCATAGAGGATAGGGGTTGTATGTAAACTTTGAACCCCTCGTCCAGTGCATGCTGCATAGTCAAGCACTCAGGATACAGTTCTCCAGTATTCAGTTTGTTGAAGATTCAGTTCCAGTGTCAGTTAATCCAAAGGACTTTAATGATCTCTGTGAATCTCTTTGAAATGTCACATTCTACGCTAAAAAAAAAATCTATGGTTGTCTTGTCTAACTTTTCATATTTGTTTTCATATTACTTTTATCTCATCGTTCACTGTGTTTTCCATTTTACATGTGTTTCTTTTTCTCATACAGTAGCAACCACATGCCAGCATTCCAATTGTCTGTACATTTACTGGGTCAGGGATAACAAGTGCCTTTCACTGAATGTCTATTACGAGAAAACAAAGACCCAAAAGTTAATTAAATCCTGAAATCTCCAAGTCAATGAGAGGCAGAGCCAATATTCAAGTCTAAGTCTGTCTGACTTCAAAGCCAAATTCTTTACTATATAATACTGCCTTTTTTTGAGCTGCAAAATGCCTAAAAAGTAAGGTCTAAAAATTACTTCTAGGTTCATTGTTCCCTCACTTTTAACTCTCAGAATGACTCAGAGGACTCACTGTAATGCAAAGAACAGAGGAACAGCAGGCAATGTTTTCTTAGGAGGCCAGATCCTGTCCCTAGATGGCTATGCCTCCTTGGTCAAATCAAAAGCTCTTTGGGTGCCTAAGTTATCAGATGATTTTAAGCTAAATAATAAAAAAAAAAATAAGCTAAAACATAAGAAAGTGAATATTTGTTACAGGGAATATTTAGATTCTTTAATTATATATTTTCATACGTTATTATTCAGTTTAATCAATGATTCTTTTTCATTTTCAGAAACTTTCCAACATACAGAATCAGTATTTTAATATAAAAAAACACTTTTTACTGTTTTAGATCACAATCTGCTGTGTTCATTTTATTATAGACTACTTATGACACTAAAATATCTTTCCACAGCAACAATTGAAAAAGGAAATTAAAAACAATAATTGAATGTATTTTAAGAAATTTTGAGCAGCAGGTTCTTTTTAAAAGAAAAAAATCATTTTCCAAAGACGTATTTTTCTCTAAAGAAAAGAGACATTGTTTCCAAAGTACCAATTTCCTTGTAAAACAATTTGGAAGAAGCTGTTTTTACCATGGTGACAAAATCAAGATGCAGATTACTTCATCAGAAGAAGGCAATTTTCCATAATCAGCTGAGCACAGAACATTCAGAGTATGTTACATTGAATTTTTGATACAAAACTACTTTTGCAGATATTGGAAAGTATTTGTATTCTTACTCAAGGCTTCAGAAGGCTAAGAACTCACAAAACTGATGAATAATCCTTAAGCAAAACAAATGTAACTGTCATACAAGGAAGTTATCATTATATATATTTTTAAAGATTTTGTGAACTGAGATTAATTACGAAGAGTGTAGTGGCTTTAAAAGCAGAAGTGCTGAAATTAATATTAAAAATGGTAACATGAAGATGGGGAATTGCTTTCTATCATCTATGTGGCCATGTTTCACGGCTGCTTTATGGTGACACCATATCCCACAGCCACGTGTGACCTCTAAATTCCTAACTACTGCCATTAGATTAAGAGAATTTCATATTGTTTTGCTCATTCATAATAAATAAGGGTACAGTTGTATTAAAGCATAAAAATAGCCATGATTAAGTCCTTAAACACATCTGGAACCACGTGGCAACCACCATTTCCTACTTTAATTACAGTTCTACATTTCTCCCCTTGCTGTGGTCTTCTGCTGGAAAAGAGGTACGGTTAACTTTTTCTTCTAACTTGCCTTGTGTTTCCACCTATTCTCTCATCTTGCCCTCTCAGAGTCAGAATTTTGGGAAAACAGAGGATGATGAATTTGCAGGAATGTTCTTGATTGAGCAGAGCTGTCAATGTGGTCTTATGCTCTTTAAGCTTGGCATATTTTTATTGGTGATTGTATGTTGGAGGAGGGAAAAATCTCTCAGTTACATGTCCATGACCTAGATGGTTCACTTTCCTTGGGCATGCAGCTTTCTTCTTGGTCCTCTTTTTTTTTTTTTTCAATGGCCTACTCCACGTAGACTTTATTTCTTTAGTGGTCCCGTTGTCCTTCTGACTGCCCTATCCAATAATTTTAAATTACTTTGGTTCAGCTGTCTTGAATGTGTCTGCCTGAAAGCAAAGAATCACTTTTTCCCCAAACTCCCTGGTATAGGTTGGTAAACTCTGGTAAAGGAGAGCAGCAAACTCTCCTTTACTCTCTGACCAAAACTGAAAGTAAAAACAACTCTGAAAAACAAACAAACAAACAAACAAACAACTCTGCTTTTAGCTTTTTCATTTTGAATTAGACATCAATTGCCTAACTCTTGAGGACATATGTCAGACTTGCCTACACATCCTGTTGAAAGTTCTTTTATTAGTTATAAAATTGGATCAGGTGCTCCTTACCCAAAATGGAGGTACTCAGAGAAAAGTGCTTTTGAAATCCCCAATCCTGTTCTCTCTTGATATTTAACCTTTTAACCATTTTATATCTTTAATAAGGTGAAGGGATTTTAGATTTGTGAAATTAGTCTGTAAAATTTTATATGAAAATTTGCTTCTCTCTGCCTTTTATCTATCTTAGTGACTTAGTTCAAACTTCCAATTTTGCACTTATACTAAAGTATATCATATTCTATTAAGTGTTTTTATTCCAATATTGTGATAACACTTCAAAAAAAGTGATATTTCTTTAGTTACCAGATTTTAACTTCTTGAGGAACTTAATATGGCTAGTAATAAAAAATAAGAGAAATATACCTATAGATCATATATGGGATCAATGTGGCAGTTTTGAATTTCTTCTCTACCCTCCATTTTTATCCTACACATCCTAAAAGTGACTAGTAAGAAAGGTCATATTTTTTCATCAGCATCATTAAAAGCAACCATGAACTGACAGTGGAAAGATAAACCTTGGTATATGAAACTTAACTAACTTATCAGAGAAATGCAAATCAAAACCACAATAAGATATCTCACACCTGTAAGAATTGTTATTATAGGAAAATGAGAGATAAATAATGTTGGCAAAGATATACAGAAAATAAAATCCTTGTACACTGTTGATGGGAATGTAAATTGGTATTGTCATTATGGAGAAGATTATGAAGGTTTCCTCAAACAATTAAAAACAGAAGTATTATGTGATCCAGTAAATCCACTTCTGGGTGTATGTCCAAAGGAAATGAAATCAGTATCTCAAAGAGATCTGCCCTTACATGTTCACTTTCTCATTATTTACAATAGCCAAGATGTGAATATATATATACACACATATATATGACATTTTCTACATTTATCATATTTTTTTATATATATACACACACATATTTGTACATTGTGTGTATGTGTATATATATATATAGTAATATAAGTATATGCACATATGCACACAGGATTCAACATTGAAAGGGAATGAAATCCTGGTTTTTGGGACAACATGGATTAAACTGGGGATATTATGCTAAGTGAAAATAAGACATATGTAGAAAGATGAGTACTGCATTGATCTCATTTATATGTAGAATAAAAAAATATCAAATGCATAGAATCAGAGAGCAGCACGGTGGTTGCCAGGGGCTGAGGGATGGGAGAAATGAGGAGATGTTGGTCAAATAGAATTTCAGTTATGCAAGATAAATAAGTTCTGGAAATCTAATGTACAATGTGACTATAGTTAATAATATTGGATTGTATTGTATACTTGAAATTTGCTGAGAGTAGATCTTAAATGTTCTCCCCACCCACACACACACAAAAATGGTAACTGTGAGGTGATAGGCATGCTAATTACCTTGAGGGTGGTGAACATTTCACAATGTATCCATGTATAAAAACATCAAGTTGTACATCTTAAAATCATTCCATTTTTTATTGTCAAGTATTCCTAAATAAAGTTGAAACAAAATTAACCTCTAACTCCTGCTGTGGATTGGTTGGAAAATTTAAGTACATAGTGCTCAGAGTATACCAAAGGGTCCCATTATTTGAATCTGTTTCTTGATCATATTTATGGTACTACCATGCATTGTTTGGACACATACTATTTTATTGTTAATACTCTCCATCTTTGTTCTTCAAAATATTATAGTATTAGTTAATCATCTCTACTCTTTTGAAAAACTGTTCTAGCTCAGGCATGCACACAAACACACACACACACACAGTTTAAAATGGCAAGAGCTATTTGGCAAAGCTATTTGCTGTTTCTACTTATTTCAAAGAGAATTAAAAAGCTTAGGCAAAACAAATGACAAAGTGTATTTGGGACTTTGAGGGGTTTTTGAAAAATTTATAAACTGGCTTCATTTATTTAGTGGTCCTTAGAGAAACTACAATTCAATTCATTTTAAGAATGATTGGGGAAATATGTCCAAAATTGCAATTTGAAAACTCATTCCCAGAAAATGTATCTGGAGCAATTTTCATACAACAACAACAAAAAAAATAGAAAACCACACAAACAGAGCTTGATTTCAGTTTACTGGTTTTTATTTCATAACTCTAGAAATCTAGATGAAACTCAATATTTTGCCAGTAATTATCAGACATTTTTGGTGGAGAAATTGGATATTTTATATCTCAGCAATCTGATACTTAAAAAAGATTTCTTTTTATTTTAAGGAGAAAATAATTGAATATTTGTATGGATGCCAAAATACAATGATTATGCTCTTACTTTAACTGCTATCAGTAAAATGAAGCCCATCTTTTCTTTAAAATAATAAAACCTAGAAAATTAGCTAGATATTTCAGAAAATACCCTCATTTCAATAATAATTATTGGAAAACTCCAAACCAAGAAAAATAAATCAGCCATTTTCATTGTACTGTTTGAAATCACAAATTACTATAAAAATTATATAATAATTATTTTATGCAAAAATCTTAGTAGTAAATTGGAAGACACCTGGCTAATTTTTGCATAATTCCTGATGAAATGCAGGGGCTTTATCAAATAAAATTAAAGACTATAATTATTATGTTTGTTTATAATTTAGTATATTTTTTTCCTTCATTTGTTTTGTTTCTTAAATTTTACATGCTAGTGAAATCATAGGGTGTTTATCTTTCTCTGACAGACTTATTTTGATTAGCATCTCTAGATCCATCCTTGTTGTTGCAAACGGCAAGATTTCATTCTTTTTCACGGCTGAGTAATATTCCAGTGTGTGTGTGTGTGTGTGTGTGTGTGTGTGTGTGTGTGTAACTTCTTTATTCAGTCATCTATCCATGGACATTTCAACTGCTTCAATAATTTGCCTATTGTAAATAATGATACAATAAACATAGAGGTGCATTTATCTTTTTGAATTAGTGTTTTTGTATTCTCTGTATAAATATCCAGTAGTGGAATTACTGGATCATACAGTAATTCTATTTTTAATTTTTTGAATAACCTCCATACTGTTTTCCACAGTGGCTGCACCAGTTTGTATTCCCACAAACAGTGCATGAGGGTTCTTAATGGTAATCATATATCAAAAACTTCTAATAAACATGCAGAGGATAAACAAAAAGAAATCCAAATATATAACTAAAGAAAATCAGCAAAACATGAAAGAGAGAAATACAAGAAAAAGGATCAATGAAAATCTCCAGAAACAACCACAAAACAAGAAATAAAATGGAAATAAACACATAATAATTACTTTGAACCTAAATGGACTAAATGCTCCTAACAAAAACATAGAGTGTCAGAATGGATTAAAAAAAAAAAAAAAAAAAAAACAAGACCTATCTCTATGCTGCCTACAAGAAACTCATTTTAGACCTAAAAATGCCTGCAGATTGAAAGTGAGAGAAACACTTATCATGCAAATGGATGTTAAAGCCATAGTAGCCATACTTATATTGGACAAACTAGACTTTAAAACAGACTGTGAAAAGAGACAAACAAAAGGGCCCTATAAAGTCATGAAGGGGTTAATCCAACAATAATATATAGCAATTGTAAATTCTTATGCATACAATATGGGGGCACCCAAATATATAAAACAATAAAAACATAAAGGAACTAATAGATATAATACAATAATAGTAGGGGACTTTAACACTCCACTTACATTAATGAACAGACCATCTAAACATAAAATAAACAAGGAAATAATGGCTTTGAATGACACACTGGATCAGTTGGACTTTACAGATATACTCAAAACATTTCATCCTAAAAGAGAATACACATTCTCTTCTAGGTGCACGTGAACATTCTCCAGACTAGATCACGTTAGATCACCAAACAGGTCTCAACAACTATAAAAAGATTGAAATTGTACCATGCACTTTTTGTGACCATGACACTATGAATTAGAAATCAACCAGGACAAAATGTCTGGAAAGACCAAAAATACATGGAGGTTAAACAACACGCTACTAAACAATGAATGGGTCAACTAAGAAATCAAAGAAGAAATAAAAAAACCTTCAAAACAAATGAAAATGAAAATACAACAGTCTAAAACGTTTGCGATTCAGCAAAAGCAGTTCTAAGAGGGAGTCTATAGCACTACAGGCCTGTCTTAAGAAGAGATAAAAAAATCTCAAATAACCTGACCTTGTACTTATAGAAGCTAGAAAAAGAACAACAAAGCAAAAAAAAAAAAAAAAAAAAAAAAAAAAAGCCTAAAGCCATCAGAAGAAAAGAAATAGTGAAGAATAGAGCAAAAATAAATGAAATTGAAACTAAAAAACCCAAATAGAACAGATTAATGAAACCGGTTCTCTTAAACAAGTAGTGAAATAAACCTCTAATTAGACTTATCAAAAAGAAAAGAAAAGAAAAAGGACCCAAATAAATAAAATAACAAATGGAAAAATAACAATCAACACCATGGAAATATAAACAAATATAAAAATATTATGAAAAACTATATGCCACCAAATTGGACAACCCAGATGAAATGGATAAATTCCTAGAAACATATGAACTAACATAACTGACACAAGAATAAATAGAAAACTTGAACAGACTGATAACCAGCAAGAAATTGAATCAGTATCAAAAAACTCCCAACAAACAAAAGTCCAGGACCAGATGGCTCCACAAGTGAATTCTACCAAACATTTTAAAGAGCAGTTAGTACCTATTCTTCTCAAATTATTCCAAAAGATAGAAAATAAAGGAAAACTTCCAAATTTATTCTATGATGCCAGTATTACACTCCTACCAACACCAGATAAAAACACCATTAAAAAAGAGAAGTATAGGCCAATATCTCTGATGAAGATAGATACAAAAATTCTCAATAAAATACTAGCAAACTGAATTCAACCACACTTTAACAAAATCATTCACCACAATCAAGTGGGATTAATTCATGGGTTGCAAGGGTGATTCAATATTCACAAATCAATCAACATGATATATCCTGTTAATAAGATGGTGTATATCATTTCAATAGATGCAGGAAAAGCATTTGACAAAGTACATCATCCATTCATGATAAAAACCTTCAACAAAGTAGAATTAAAGGGAATATATCTCAACATAATAGAGGATATATATGAAAAACTCACAGCTAATGCCATCTTCCATGGGGAAAAATGGATAGCTTTTCCTGTGTGATCAGAAACCAGACAGGGATGTCCACTCTCACCACTTTAATTTTTATTCAAAATGGTAGTGGAAGTCCTAACCACAGTGATCAGACAACAAAAAGAAATAAAAGGCATCCATTCAAAAAAAAAAGAAGAGAGAGAGAGAAATTAGTAAAAATGTGTATATTCTAATGCAAAGCAAATTTTTATATTTTACTTGTTGATAATTTTAAATGGTGTATTGAAATCTCCTATATTAATGGTGGAATTAACTATTTCTTCCTGTGGTTACATTAGATTTACTTTTATACATTTTGAGATTATTATATTAGGTACATGCAAATTCAGAATAACTATGATTTTTTTTGTATTGAAGTTTTTGATGTTTTGAAGGGTATGATTTTCCTAACAATACTTTTTTTTGGTTGTTACGTAACTGTTATGATATTTTACTCACATATATTTTCTCATTGCTACTTTTAGTAAGTCCAGCTGGGTCCTTTTACTTTAATTGTGTCTCTTTTAAACTACAACTAGATGGAATTTTTGTTGTTATTTGTTTGTTTTTGAAAAGTGACTTTCTCACTTGACAAATAATTATAATTAATAAATTTGCACTTTTTATATTCTCTTAATTTGTGCCTTCTGTTTGTACTGTTTTTATTATTTTTATTCTTGTATTCTTCATTTTTAAAATTGTTTCTCTACTGATTATTAATTATTCTTATATTTTCTTTTTAATGATTCACTTTGTAATTTTATCTTGTAGTTTTAACAAAGTCTAAAATCAATTAATATTTTAATGCTTTCCTGAATATGCAAGAAGGGAGAACTGTAAAAACTGCATCCTAATTTACTACCTACTTTCATACTCGCTGAAAATAGAAGAAATAAGGAAATATATGCTAGTAAAACACTCTCAAAAAGTATAAAAGTACTTCAAAATAGAATGCATTGTTAAGAAAATGTATGCCTTTTACTTTACTTATTAATTTGCATATTGTTTTTGTCTAATTTATACATCATTTCTCTTTTAACCTAGTATGTTGATATTTATTGTACGCACACAGGTCTTTTTTTATTTTTTGCACACTGATCTTTTGGAATCGCTTACATGTTTACTCATTTCTTTGCTCACAAGTTTTCTTTTATGTCAAAACTCTTTCTAGGTTCATTTTTTTTCTTCAGTAAAGCACATCTTTTAGAAATTCACTAAATCAATGCCTCTTAGTGATCATTTATTTTTCTACTTGAATATAAATGTCTTTATTTCACACATAAATGTTTCCTTTTCTAAGTAAATAGAAAATTCTAGATTCTGGGTTGCATTTCCTTTCAATAACGTGAAGGTACAAATATACTCTCTTATAGGTTCCATCATTACTTTTGAGAATTCTGTTTATAGACTAAAATATTACTACTATGTAGATCTTTTTTTTTTTTTTAATCTTAGACTTCTGGTAAGAACTTACTTTTTGTCTCTAAAGAACTTATTTTTGTCTATAAAGCACCCAAACTTTACTATAATAATCTGCAAGTTTCTTTATATTTCATGTTTGTTATAATGTGCCTTCAGTATTTATGAATTCATGTCTTCATCAGTTATAGGAAATTTTCAGTCATTTTTCTGCAAATATTGCATTCTACAGTTTCTTTAATTCTAGATCTGAGAGATTTACTAAAACTATGCTGTATATTATTATGGTCTTCACATTTTTTACCTTTATCCCAAATTTTCCTGTATGATAATTTCCTCTAATCTGCTTTCTGTTTTACTAATATCCTTTCAGCAGTGTCTAGTCTGCTGTTTAGGCTGCCTATTAAGTAAAATTTTAGCAAATGTATTCATTTAAAATTTTCTATTTTGATCTTTTTCTAAGTCAGCATGGCAATTTGGTAAGTTTCTTTGCTCTTCCTAAATTTTCCCCACATTTTATTTTTTTTAAGCATTTCAAACACTTGTTTTCTGGATCTCTTATTTCCAATGTCAGGGTTATTTTGTTTCTGTTGTTGATTTTGACTTTGTGAATTCTTACTCATGACTTATTTTCTTGTATTTCTTGTATTGTTTCTTATTTTGTAATATTTTATTGAAATACAATATTTAGATATTTTATTCTTTCACTATTTGAAAGGCTTAAATTAGGGAAGCTTTCCTCCAGGGTGAATTTCCATTGGATACTGCCAGTTCTCAAGAGCTACTGCTGATCTGAGACCATCTTATTCCCATCCAGACATCCAAGACTTAAGTTTGGTGCCAAGGTCCATATCCCTGCACTTTGCAGCAGATTAAACTGTAAATTTGAGATGTCAATCCTTGTATTATCATTTGCTTTTCACGCCATCCTACTTTGCAATTTGTTTATAGTTTTCTATTCTAATTTTAGAAAATTGAACCTTTCACCGAGTCACTTTTAGAATTTCCCTTAGTTTGGGGGTAAAAAAAAAAGTGAAGGATCTCATTGTATTTTAAGAGTGTACAGTCAAATAGGCATTAAGGAGGGCACGTGATGTCATGAGCACTGGGTGTTATATGCAACTGATAAATTATTGAAAACTACATCTGAAACTAATGTGTACTATATGTTAGCTAATTTAATTTAAACTTAAAGAGTGTACTGTCTAACATATGACCAAAGTATAGGTCCTTGGTCATGTTCTCTGTTGGCAAGTCTAGCATTTTTCTTTTTGGCTTGTACTTAGATTTTTCTTTCCCAACAAATTTTTAAATTCTCATTACCTTATTTTTACAATGACTTTCATTTATACTGTCTGGTTTGGGTTTGGTTCAATTTAATTTTTTTAAATTTCATGTCCTACTGTCTGCAATATCTATGTTCATCTGTATCTATGTATTCAGTATCTCTCTTTTTTAAAAAAAATTATTTATGATAGTCACAGAGAGAGAGAGAGAGAGAGAGACAGAGACATAGGCAGAGGGAGAAGTAGGCTCCATGCAGGGAGCCCGACTTGGGACTCGATCCCCGGTCTCCAGGATCACGCCCTGGGCCAAAGGCAGGCGCTAAACCGCTACACCACCCAAGGATCCCGTATTCAGTATCTCTTAAATGGTTGTTGTCTTTAAAATTCTAGTAAGCCTACTGATTAAACTTTAATTAATATCTGTGTTCCCTTCCCAATTAATACTGTACCTTAGAACTCTGTAACTCTGATGAATTTATTCTACGTTAACATGTTAATTTTATCTTGAATATGAGTATCTGATATTTCTTTGCTTGTTTTGGTAAGTCTTCTTGTGATGAGTTTCTGTTTCCTCATGTATGCAGTAATTTGGCATCTTAAGTCAGTGTTTTCTGAGTTTTGACCAATAGGAACTCTTGGATTTTAATCTAAGTTCTTGCCCATCAAGAGAATATTGGTATCTCTCTCTCTCTTTTAAATACTTCTTTATTTGAGAAAGACAGTGTGTGAGAGAGCGTATGAGTAGGTAGAGGGGCAGAGGCAGAAAAATAGTCAAGCAGACTCTGCAATGAGTATGGGGCCAGACATAGCTCCATCTCATGATCCCTGAGATCATGACCTGAGCTGAAACCAAGAGTCCAAACTAAGCAATTTAGCTACCCAGGCACCCCAGAATACTGGTATTTCAACTCATTATCTTGCTCTCTACCATTCCAGAACCCCATCATAATAAGTTCTTAAATTGAGATATCTCAGACTATGCAGATAGGTTAGCTTTAAATTGCAAAGCTATGTTAATTTCAGGCCTGTGTATCTGTGTGTGGGTGTGTGGAGTGGTGTAGTTATATATGTATACATTCATTGAAGTCTTTATTATTTTTTTAAAACAAGACCTGGGAAAGGCAGAGAGCTTGATTTTTGTCTCTTTTTGCCATCTAGTGTGATGTTTTCTTCTATGTTGTTCTGAAGCAGTTTTTTCAGAGATCCAAATTCTTTAGATAAGGTCTCAGGTCTAATACCCTGCTGTTCACCCGAAGTTTGATGTCCTCTTTCATCTTGACTATAAACTTCAACCTCTTAGGTATTGAAATCAGCAAACATTTTCATGAAGGGCCATGCAGTCAGCATCATCTGAACATTCTTACTATCTCTCATTCTCTCTCTCCCTCCTTCCCTTCTTCCACCTCTCTCTCCTAGCCCTTGGACATAAAAAAATTATTTCACTTTTAAGTGTACATTAAAAAAGTTTATTTAATTTGTGCAACTGTTCTTGGTGTGACTACTGAAAGATTTTCAAAATTGTATGTACACAATATCTCTAAAAATAAATTTTCTTCTTCTTTAAACTATTAAAGTTTTGTTTTATCATCTATGGTATATAATCTTAGCCCTGAGGCTCTAACTTCTGAAAAGCTTCCTTTACATAATTGTTACTGGTAATTGAATTTACTCACAGTATGATTGTTAATAGAAGTTCGGTTTGTTAGGTTGTTTGTTGTAGGCAATTCAATTAATTACCAAAGTTTCAATAAACAAACTGGTATAGTGACAATTAACTCGCTACTTAAGACTCATTAATTGTTTTTTGGTAACTGAATCTTATGCAAATGGCCCAACCTCATATTTTAAGCAGATAAACTGAGAAACTCTATCTTGGTTTTTCTACATACTTATGTAAAAAAATAAAATTTGCCGATTCACTTATAATCTAAGGAAAAATGTTTCTTCAATTTATAAAGTAAAGGATTGTGAGATGCTCTTTAACAAGCTTCAATACTTTTTCCTTGCATTAAACTGAAGTGGTCAATGAAGGCAGTGTGTACCTTACAATGTCTTGAAGGATGAATCATTTGAATTGATATAAAATAGAGAAGAGGGTTATTCAAAGAAAGAAAGCAGCCAAATCACTAATTCCTTTTTAGTCTTTATCTTACTGGCTCCCAAAAAAAGCATTTATTACAACTCACTATTTCATTCTTCTTAATTTTTTTTTTTTACTAGTTCATGTGATTCCTTTTGGCTTCCCTCCTAACTCAAAGTCAACTGCTGTCTCCTTTCCAACAAAGCCACGTGATGTTCAAGGGCCTGCACAGTTTGATCTTTGATTTCTGATTTTTAACTGTAATCCCTTCTTAATTAATAAAGAGCTATGGATATAAATGTCATGCATGTGGTTTTTCAAATATCATTTTCAAAAATGACTGACATGATCTCCAGGGTCTTTTTAAACCCTATACTCCATCTTTAATACCTCTAGTTATGTTCCTAAATGTGAATTGGACAACCACTGATTCAATATTTCAAGCCAAAAATCTTGGTTTTCTCCCTTTCTTTTTTCTATCACTTGCAGTCCTAAAGCACTTTCTTCTAAACATGTTCATCATTTTCATTTCCTCATTCTCTCCCCTACTGTCATCATAATTCAAGCCACTGTTATTTCCCATTTGAAAAACTCTAATAGATTTTTGCTGCTCTTTCTACTTGCATTCATAACTTGCTATAATCCTCTCTCTCCCCTCATCTTTCCTTACCTGTTTCATTTTTTGCTGCTAGAATAATCTTTATAAAGACCTAAGTCAGATTAGGTCATTCTCCAAAACTTTTCTTTATCCTTGGTGTAAAAGCGAGCTGTCTTCACCATGCAATATAAGGCTCTACATGAACTAGCCCTTTCATGCACTTTCAACTTCATTTCATACAGGGTTCCGAGGGACCTCCCATGCTTAACCACAGTAGATTTCCACTTACCATGTGGAAACTACAGTTTGAACAAGGTATAAATAAGACTTAAGGTCTTCTGTTACTCTTGAAAGTTTTTCTTTCAGATCCTAACATGAACAACTTCCTTAAATGATTTAGATATCATTTCAGCATCTTTTATGAAAGGATAGTCTAGACCATTGTGAAAAAGAAGCCTCACTACTCCTCCCCTCATCTAATTTTTCATCATATCACTGATTTAATTTTCTTCATAGAAGTTGTCATTATCTAAAATATCTTAGATATTATGCTGAATGAAATAAGTCAATCGGAGAAGGACAAACATTATATGGTCTCATTCATTTGGGGAATATAAATAATAGTGAAAGGGAATAAAGGGGAAAGGAGAAAAAATGAGTAGGAAATATCAGAAAGGGAGACAGAACATGAGAGACTCCTAACTCTGGGAAACGAACTAGGGGTGGTGGAAGGGAAGGTGGGCGAGGGGTGGGGGTGACTGGGTGACGGGCACTGAGGGGGGCACTTGATGGGATGAGCACTGGGTGTTATTCTATATGTTGGAAGATTGAACACCAATAAAAAAAATAAATTTAAAAAAATAAAAATAAATTATCTGCCTATGTGTTTGTGTAGTGACTGAACATCCCTAGTAGAGTATAAATTCCATAATAGTGGAAACCTTCTCTATAAGTATTCATCAAGAATAAAAGGTTAAAATAAACATATCAGTTTTAAGGGATCATAGCACAATATTGATCTGAGTTGCAATATTGAGCCAAAATACGGTATAAAGACAGAGGGTAAACTGATCTGGGGTTTCCAGGAAAATTAGGGGAATGTAGATATAATGTCGAAGACAACAGGAATGGGTTTTACATTTTACCTTAAATTAGCAAAACAATCAAAACAACTCACCCTATTTGAATAATTTAGTTTCCATGGCAAGCAGAATCCAGTTATGAGGTGTTAAACATGACAAGAAGCCGATTTAAAAGGATATGTAGGCAATAAGTGTTTGCTTGTCTATAAATTTGCCAAATTCTAATCACATGAGTAAATAGAAAGTATAAAAAAGTAAAAATAATTTATCTATGCTTCTGTGAGGTATTTTAATCACATTTATATTTGTCTGTTGAGGGATTTTTGGCATTTTTACCTCAAATACATTTGAATTCAAGTAGAGGCAATTTGGCCTTTACTCTAAGGATTTATAATAGAATTTTGCAAGAAAGCAGTCTGACTGTAAAATATACCGTGTTGTATAAGCTCCCTGACTTTTCTTTTAAAGTTATCATAACATTTTTAACTTTACCAACACAACTACCATTAGGCAATTACTTAGAAAGTTTCATTTTTAGTGGCTATTTTTAAGAAAGGCAGAAATGTTCTACTTAGCAGTCAGGAAGGAGCTATGCCACACATATGGTCAGAACAGATATTTAACACAATATTTGTGAAGAAAAAGTGATAATAGAATGACTAAGAATAAAGGGAAAAGAAAACAAAAATGAACTTACATAATACATTTTCCAATTGAAGGTATGTTTTTGTCCTTCAGCCACAAGCAGAAAAAGATTTATATTTGCCTATGAGAGATGATAGATAGATAGACATTATGTTTAATAACCTCATCCAATATTTGTTGAATTAGCACTTGCATTCAAATTTATTATTTATTTTTAAATACAAAACATACACTCATGAAGAACAAACATAACACAAACAACACAGCATATTAATAAAGCTATCAAAAACAAACAAAAATGTAAATTTACAAAATATGTAACCTTATCACAAATAATAGAATGTTAGAGCCAAGTTCACACAGTCATTATCTAGTCATTACTATCACATGCACATGTGTATATGCATGCAAATCTAATTAAGTCCTTATCTACCTCTGTTTACAACTAATGTTATAAGTTAATATCTAATAATAGAGAGTCACAGAGATACTGAGATGCCTACCTTAACAGGCAGGTAAGTGCTTGAATAAAAACCAGACTATTTACAGAAAAGTATCAATAAAATAAGGAATTTCTATGTAATGTAAATGATCAAAAGTTATTTAGGTAGTTAATGTGATATGCTTATTTTTGGAATCCATGTATGCAGACCTCCGTTATTTATATACATGTATTCTACCATGATTTAGATATTAACTTATTATGGCTCCTGGTTTAACTTGCATACTAAGAGAAAATATTGGTAAACACAGTATTTCGGGAAGCTACAAAACCTGGGGCTAAATTTAACAGTGTATCTTCTTAAAGATAAAGATTTATAGACAAGAATTTATGATTAATAATATTTTAGGTGGCTGTTAGCAATTTGAATTATATGTTCTCAGCTATATGGTACTGCTGTTGAATTCCTAAGAACCCCCTCGAAGAGAGAGGTGTGTGTACATGTGCATCTGCATGTAAATCTAATTAAGATTTTAATTTATCAGAAAATCTGCTTTTGCTTTTAATTTTTTCCATTTTATTCTTTTGAAAAATATTTATTTGTTTGTTTGTTTATTCATGAGAGACACAGAGAGAGGGGCCTAGGGAAAAGCAGGCTCCCTGTGGGGAGCGTGACATGGGACTGGATCCCAGGACCCTGGGATCACAACCTGAGCCAAAGGCAGATGCACAACCACTTAGCCACCCAGGCATCCCTTAAAAATTTATTTATTTTAGAGAGAGAATGCAAGTACACAAGCAGGGGAAGGAGCAGAGGGAGAGAGAGAGAATCCTCAAGCAAATTCCCTGCTGAGCACAGAGCCTGGCTGGGGCTTGATCCTATGACCCTGAGACCATAACTGAGCCAAAACCAAGAGTCAGATGCTTAACTGACTAAGCCACTCAGTTCCCCCTCCACTTTATTGCTACATATTCACTCTGTGCTGTGGAAATAAGACTTTAGCTCTGTTATCCTTTCCCATCCCAAACATACACAAACATGCTTCTTACATTCTTCCAACATACCTATCATCCTTGTTAGTTAAACTAGTAGTTGCTTTTTATTATTATGATAATTCGTGACTGATATATGTCTTATCATTATGTCTTTTATTACCATTTGTTTTTATGGAATTAATATTTGACATATATAATGTATATTTACATGTATCATCTTTTTAAAATATATTCATCCACTGATGGACATTTATAGTTTCCATGTCTTTGCTATTGTGAATAATGCTGTAATGAACGTGGGAGTATAGACATCTAGTTTTATTTTTGAAGAACTTCTGTACTCTTTTCCATAGTGGCTGTACCAATTTATATTCCCATCAGCAGTGTACCAGGGTCCCCTTTCCTCCATATCTTTGTCAGTATTTGTTTTCTCTTCTCTGTTTAATGATAACAGGTGTAAGATGATATCTCATTGCAGTTTTGATTTGCATTTCCTGATGATTAGTGATGTTGAGCACCTTTATGGACACCTATTGGTCATTTGTATGTCATCTCTACAAAAAATGTCTATTTAAGTCCTCTGCCCCATTTTTAATCAGATTATTTTTTTGCTATTGAGTTGTAGGAGTGTCTTATGTATTTTACAGGTTAATCCTTTATCAGATAATATGATTTGCAAATATTTTCTCCCAGTCTGTATATTACCTTTTCATTTTCTTGATTGTTTCTTTCACTGTGCAGAAGATTGTTAGTTTGATGTAGTCCTGCTTACTAATTGTTGATTTTCGTGCTTGTGGTTTTGGTATCATATTCAAAAATATCATTGCCAAGACCAATGTCAGGCACATTTTCCCTATGTTTTCTTCTAGGAGTTTTATGATTTTGGGTTTTATGTTTCAGTCTTTAATACATTTCAAGTTAATTTTTGTGAGTACTATAAGGTAGAGGTCCAATTTTATTCTTCTGCATTGGATATCCACTTTTCCCAAGACCATTAATTGAAGAGACTGCCCTTTCCCCTACGGAGTATCCTTAGCTGTCTTGTCAAATATTAGTTGGCCACACATGTGTGGGTTTATTTTTGAGCTTTTCATTCTGTTCCATTGGTCTATGTATGTGTCTTTTTTTCCTTATGATTTTCTTTCTTTACATTTAGATGAGTATAGTTGACACACAATGTTACATTAGTTTCAAATGTACAACTTGGTGACTTGACAAGTTTGTACATTAGACTACATTCACCACAAGTGTAGCTATCATCTGTCCCATGACATTGCTATTAACAATATTATTGACTGTATTCTTTATGCTCTGCTTTTTATTTCTGTAACTTACTCATTCTGTAACTGGAGGCCTCTATCTCCCACTCCCCTTCACTCATTTTGCTTAACCCATCCTCCCTCCCCTCTGGCAATCATCAGTTTGTTCTCTGTATATATAGTTCTAACTTACCAGAAAATCTTACAGGTTACTGCAATAGGTCATCAGAGAACAAGTAATCACTGGTAACCTAAGGGAAAAGATATTTTGGGGGTAGTGCAGAGTTGTGGATCTGTATTATCTACCTCCCCAAACCAGTGGACTTATACGGTGGTATATTGGGAGAGTGAGTGATGAGTGCAGGTGGTATGAATAACATGAACTGACAATCTCTTTAAATTGTTTTTCTGAATTCTTTGTTGACTATCCTTTACATCTCAACAAGTAGTATCTTGATAAATGGTATCCTACCTTAAATGGCGTAATTAAAATAGTTATTTAATTCCAGAAATGAAATCCAGGGAAGTCAGCAGTCACCTGAGGTTTCTCAAAATAATATTTATGAATATTACTAGATGTACCTTCATGAAAAACAAACTTTCATTTTTTTAAAAGATTTTATTTATTCATTTGAGGGGGGGCGTGGAACAGGAAGAGGCAAAGGGAGAAGGAGAAGCAGATTCCTCACTGGGCAGGGAGCCTGATGCGGGCTCCATCTCTAGACCCTAAGATCATGACCTGAGCTGCAGGCAGCCACTAAACCATCTGAGCCACCCAAGTGCTCCTAAAAGTAAACTATTTTAAATGATAAATGTTTCAGCCATAATAATATGGCTAAAAGCCACTAATAATCAAGATTTTATTGTGTCACTAGAACTAAAAGTGGACTTTTTTTAATCAAGGGAAAAGAAGAGAAAAAATAACATAAATAATAAGAACCAAAATGTATAATCTGAGTGAAATATAAAAGTTCCCGTTAAGATTTTATATAATATATAGTATGTAATTATAACATACATAGTTTCTTTTTGTTTTTTTTACAGAATTTAAATGGAAAATTGATGCTTGTAAAAATCATGTACACATAATTATTCGATTTCTACCCTAAACTACAATATAAATAGGTTCTGTTGACAGAATTCATGGGAGAAAATAAGAACAATATTTATATGGATAGAAATGTACTAGTAATGGTTTTGAGAACTCAGAAATCCCATTCCTATAGGGATATATCAAATATGAGAATAAATCTCAGTATATTTTTTAGATATTTATACTAATTGGTAGGTCATATGTAAAACTAATATCCAGTTCAGACTGAATTACGACTTCCCCATTATTGAGAGGGAAGCTGGAGGATGATAAAAATAATCATTTATGTTTTCTTTCACAAAACTAAAATACTGCAAAAAAATATGAGGCACTGTCTAGAAGGAGGGGAAGAAAGAGAAGAGACACATTCTCTTGAAATAATGAATTTCAAAAGATCCTGTGAGCAAAAATTGGAAGGAAAGAAACAATAGACTCTTATTAAATAAAATACAATCTACAGAAAATAAAATGATATTTTTCAATCTATAATAGAATCTTGGAATCAATAAAGCCAGGAATGTCTCTTATAAACCTGATTTGTTGCATTCCCATCTCTTTTTTTCTGTATTTTCTCCTTGCCCGTAACTGTTAATTTTCACAATTTTTCTCAGGATGCCTTCCCTGCCTCTCTTGCAACATATATGAAAAAGACAAAAGTTGGCTTCAGTGACAAGTAATATCCAAATTATTAAAAACAGATGGGATGTTATCAAATTCCCAAGTTCTATCTCCAAAATACTATGCTTAGACCTGGGTATTCTAAAACCATTATAAGAATTCTGCCTCAGAAGCACCTGGGTGGCTCAGTCGGTTAAGTGTCTGCCTTCAGCTCAGGCCATGATCCTAGGATCCTGGAATCAAGCTCCTGGAGGATTCCCTGCTCCGTGGGGAGTCCTCTTCTCCCTCTCCCTCTGCCTGCCACTCCCCTCGCTGGTTTGCTTTCTCTCCCTCTTTCTCTCTCTCTCTCTTTCTCTTTCTGTCAAATAAAATCTTTTAAGAAAAAAGAATTCTACTTAATGCATCTTTCTTGAGAAGATCTATTTTCACATCAAATCAAGTCTTTGTTTATATTATAATCTGCTATTTGATGAATTTTAAAATGCATGCCTTTTATAATTTTCATCCAATGAAACCCAAATATACATTGTTGAAGAATCTACATTTTATTTATATATAAATATATATATTTAGATAATTATATATAACTATATCAAATATTTAATCTATATTTGTATATATATCGACACTTCACTTATATATATACATTTATATGTGTATATATTCATATATGCATAATATATTAATATGTATGTATAAATATAACTTGTATATATTTATATATATATGTATATTCATTCCAGAAGGAAAGTGAATATAAATAAAGAGTAGATAAATACACACACATACATACATACATCCAGAAAATGCAATCTTCCCTTACTCATTTAGGCAAAAAATAATATGCTAATAGAATCTGAATTACAAATACACAAAATATAGTTACAGAATCAAGCAGTAGAGAAACAGGGTTTGTACTTTGTGTTGCACACTGGATTTGGCCTCCTCTTTTTCAGTGACCATTCAACCAAGGAACATTCAGGCAAGTGTCAAAAATTGGAACTAAAACTGAACAAATTGTAGTGGGCAAGAACAGACTGGAACATAGAAAATGTAGGTTTAAATTTTAGTAACTTCTTAGAAGATATTTATGGAACATTAGCATTTATTTGTTGAGTACCTACTGTGTAGCCTTTGATCTTGGGCAATTTAATTGAGTTTTATGTGTCATTCTTCTTTTATAAAAAAAAAAAAAGCTTCAAATTGAGCTCAGCTTTTTTTATTCTTAGATTAAGTTATTAAAAACTCTCCTTTCCTAAGAGGGGAAATTGACTGATCTGAATGTACCCTGGGTCTTCCCAGGGACTGTACTGATGACAGACGTCACTTTCCAATATAAGAAAAACTTGCTCTGTTGCTCTGTGAGTTGTAACTGATAGACTTTCTGTCATGAATCCAATTCTTATTTTGAATGCCACTGAGAGTACCATGCTTAGACTTGGGTATTTTAAAACCATTATAAGAATTCTGCTTAAGATAATGCATCTAGGACCAGTTAAGTTGGGAATAAATCATATGTCTTGCAGTAAAGGTGAGATATTCCAGTGATTCTTCGTCTTGGCTATCAGTTTTATAATCCCTTCCAAAGGGAATTACACAAACCATAACAGATAATATGTGCAAACTCAAGAATTAGATCTATGGTATTCAGAGGATATAGTGTGGGTTAATTATAAGTATATACTATTTTATTCCATGAAGTATCTTGAACAAATTTCAGGATTCATCAATATTGAGCTAGCTTGAGAAGTTTAAAATGTTTGATTTTCAAATAGCATATTGGGAAGAATTTTATTTTTATTAATTCATTATTAAAGCTTCCCAGGTAGGAGTAAGAGAAAGAAAAAAAAAAGAGGAGAAATTAGAGGAAGCCAGTTGCACAAATATAAATATATATGCAATTACCACTGCAAAAGGCTATTTTTCTTTTAGCAATGAGAGGAGAAAGCCTATATTCCTGTAGGTTTTCAACATTTCAGAAGAGAGAGTTTAATCAAGAAGCTTGTCTTTGAAAATTCCTTCAAGAATGTAGTATTAGAATGTTGATTCTTATTATTGCCTGAATATGGAAATGGAAGGGTGTCTACTAGGTTAGAGTATCTCACTTTCACTTAGGTAAGAAATAGAATTCCTCTGTGTTTCTTTTTTGTTCTAAGGTACCTATCAAATGAAGAATCATGTAAAAATTTCCCCCAAGGTAGCCACTGCAATTTGAAGCTGTCCAAAGTTTAAGCCACTTAGAAAGATTAACACAACAACAACAATAAAAATGATGATGGTGATGATGATGATTATGCAGCATCAGAAGCAAGAGTTCTTCCAGGAAGTGGCAAAAGTTTATTAGAGGACAAATTCATGAGAAATTGCTGCTGGTTAGTCAAAAGAAAAATAACTTGGTGTGCCTATTTTGGTTCAGATAGCTATCTTCTGGCAAGCAAATGAGTGGAGACTCATTTCACAAGACTCAACTTTCACAAAACTAGGACTGAAGAAATTCTCGTTAAGTCTGCGTGTGGAGGTTCCTCAAAGAGTTAAAAATAGACCTGCCCTACGACCCGGCAATTGCACTGCTGGGGATTTACCCCAAAGATTCAGATGCAGTGAAATGCCGGGACACCTGCACCCCGATGTTTATAGCAGCAATGTCCACAATAGCCAAACTGTGGAAGGAGCCTCGGTGTCCATCGAAAGATGAATGGATAAAGAAGATGTGGTCTATGTACACAATGGAATATTCCTCAGCCATTAGAAATGACAAATACCCACTATTTGCTTCTTTGCTTCAACGTGGATGGAACTGGAGGGTATTATGCTGAGTGCAGTAAGTCAATCGGAGAAGGACAGTGTATGGTTTCATTCACTTGAGGAATTTAAATAATAGTGAAAGGGAATATAAGAGAAGGGAGAAGAAATGTGTGGGAAATATCAGAAAGGGAGACAGAACATGAAGACTCCTAACTCTGGGAAACGAACTAGGGGTGGTGGAGGGGGAGGAGGGCGGGGGGTGGGGGGGAATGGGTGACGGGCACTGAGGGGGGCACTTGACGGGATGAGCACTGGGTGTTATTTTGTATGTTGGCAAACTGAACACCAATAAAAAATAAATTTATTATTAAAAAAGTTTTTATTATTATTATTGAAGTATAATTAATATACAATGCCTTATTAGTTTTAAGTGTACATCATAGTGATTCAATATTTTTATACTTTACTAAATGATCCTCGTGACAAATCTAGTTACCATCTGTCACTATTCTAAGTTATTACAGTATTATTGGTTATATCCCCCATACTGTACATCATATCTCCATGACATATTTATAACTGGAAGTTTGTACCTCTTAATCTCCTTAATCCCCTTTACCTATCTTCCCTATTCTGATAACCAACAGTTTGTTTCCTGTATCTATGGGTCTGTTTTGTTTTGTTTGCTCATTCATTTTGTTTTTTAGAATCCATATCTAAGTGAAATTATATTAAGTCTTTAAAATTAAAATCGAGGGATGCTGGTTTGACAAGAACTTTTTTTTTAATTTAAATTTCACTTAGTTTACATATAGTGTATTATTAGTTTCAGAGGTAGAATTTAGTGATTCCTGAGTTGCATATAACACCCAGTGCTCATTACATCATGTGCCCTCATAATGCCCATCATCCATTTACCTCAACCCCCGCCACCTCCCCTCCAGCCACCTTGTTTGTTTCCTATAGTTAAGAGTCTCATGTGATCAGCCTCCCTCTCTGTTTTTATCTTTTTTTTTTTTTACTTTTCCTTCTCTTCCCCTATGTTCATCTGTTTTGTTTCCTAAATTCTATATATAAGTGAAATCATATGGTATTTATCTTTTTCTGAATTACTTTGCTTAGCATAATACTCTCTCTCCACCCACATCATGCAAACGGCAAGCTTTCATTCTTTTTGATGGTTGAGTAACATTCCTGTGTGTGTGTGTATACACATCACATCTTCTTTATCCATTCATCAGTTGATGGACATTTAGGCTGCTTCCATAATTGTGTCATTGTAGATAATGCTGCTATAAACATTAGGATAAATGTACCCCTTTGAATTAGAATTTTAGTATTATTTAGGTACATATGCAGTAGTGAGATTGTTGCATCATTGGGTAGTTCAGTTTTTAACTTTTTTGAGGAACCTCCACAGTTTTCTAGAGTGGCTGCACCAGCTTGCATTCCCACTCACAGTGTAAGAGGGTTCCCTTTTCTCCACATCCTCACCAACATTTGTTGTTAATTTTAGCCATTCTGACTGGTGTGAGGTGGTATTTCATGTTAGTTTTGATTTCTATTCCCCTGATGATGAGTGATATTGAACATCACATGAATTTTGAAATAAGTTCACCATAGTCAGGTGTTGGGATGCATTTGCAATATAGCATCATGTAATACAAACAATTATTTTAAACTCTTATTTTAAGCCCAGCATAGATTCCAAAATCAGGGAAATCATTAGTATTCTATAGTACAGCTAGAGCCCTGAGCTGGTCTTGTCTTTCTTCCTAGAATATAAGTAACATAATTCCAAAATACAGAGAAACACAATTACTGTACCTCTTTTGTTTAAAAATAACTATGGATTAAAGAAGTGACTAGAGAAAAAGAAAGGAGAAGCAATGTCAATGTCTAAATATACAGTCGGTGCTCCTAGGCTTCCTTCTTCCCACTTGTTTAAAGGTAGTTCTATTTATGAAGGTTGGTAAACGTCTTATAATCCTGCTTATAATCCGTCTTATAATCAAAAGTGAGTCAATGGATTTTTTGCATGGGCAAGTTATTCTAATGGATTTTTTTTTTTTTTTTTGCAGGGGCAAGTTACTCTATTTTTATTTTTTTTTTATTTTATTTTTTTTTTAAAGGATAATATAGAAATTTATTAAAAGACATTTAGCAGTACTTAGAATCTCTGGGGAAAGAAGGTGCAGCAAATCATTCTTGGATACCACATAGAAACAACACAGGCAGAAAAATCCCCCAATAACATTGTGATTCTTTAGTAGCCAAACCCATTTACACAGCTACCCAAAGCTTGGTACTTAAGGCCCATGAAACTAAATGCCAGATACTCCATTATTGCTGCCCCAGCCGAACCAGATGCCCTCGCCTATATATAGACAAGAAGATCTAATCTCCCAGAGGATGGCTTCCACTAAATATCATTCACTTATGGCTCTAAGACTTGAATAGGTACAGTTGAGTGGTATGTCTGCATTTTAGCTTCTTGGAAATGTAGTTTATAGCTTTCAACTTCTGGAGTACAAAAAACAAGCTGGAAAGATTCTGGTAATTTTTAAATCTAATCTATAAATGGGTTATTGTGAACAGTGAAATAATACATGTAGAGCCTTTAGTATGGTATCTAATACACTGTAAATATTATTATAATTATTATCACTGACATCATCTTCATTGTTGATTTAATACAGTGACCAGCAGGGGTTTGAGCTCCACTATGGCTGCTTGAAAGCCAATCATGACTCCCTTTCCAATGGAAAGTTATATGTCATATCTAGTAAGAGGGATGCTTTTTTTACAAAGGACCTTTCTTCTCTCTGTACCTTTAGGACGAATACTCTTTATGAAATGTTATATATACTTTACTATGATATCTAATTATCAGTCACTCTTGCTTTCATAGGTAATCAATTATAAAAAATAGAGGGGGATATCAAATTCAGGGTCCCAGCCTATGAAGTTATAACTCTTATGAGGAAGAAGCTTAATAATCTTATAATAGCAAAGTCATTTTTAAACGCCATTATGAATATGCATCAAAAATATTTTTTAGGGGCAGCCCGGGTGGCTCGGCAGTTTAGCACTGCCTTCGGCCCAGGGCCTGATCCTGGGGACCCGGGATCGAGTCATGCATCAGGCTCCCTGCATGGAGCCTGCTGCTCCCTCTGCCTGTGTCTCTGCCTCCCTCTCTCTCTCTCTCTCTGTGTCTCTCATGAATAAATAAATAAAATCTTTAAAAAATATATTTTTAAAATATCCTTCACATTTTGATTCCATGCAATGACAGAGATAATTGAATTAATAGACATCAGATTTTTACTCTCTATTCTGAAAATTTTGTTTTTCCAAAAAGACAAGGATTAAAATTAGTCACCTGCCACTAATATGATTTGTTTAAATTGAATTAACTCAGATGTGTAGAACTGAAGAGCCTGTATGTAGATGTGTAGAACCTTCCTATCCACCAAAATCCATGAGATTTGCAGATATTCTTGCCAACTTGTAAAAGATTTCCTATTACTCCTCAAACCAAACTACCCCCAAATCAACAATAGGATTAGAAGTAGATGTAGTTTACTTTTTCTAGTACAATGAATATTTTTTTAAATTACACATTTAAATTAAAAAAATTTTTAAATATACATTTTAGCAGAAGCACCTCTATCTTGAACCTGAAAAGGTATTTCCTTCAGAAAACACATCTCATCCATGTTTCAGAGATGTTTGAACCCTCAGAGCGTTGGAGATATTCTTTCCCTTCCTTGTCTAAAACACTAGAGTTTTGTTTCCTCTGACCTGTTTATAAATAACGAAGACTGGGGCCCTGCAGTCTGCTCCCTTTTTCTTTATCAACATTTAATGGAAAGAGGGGGAGGGAAAGGAGAATGCATGCTGTTAGCTATTATCTTTACAAATGACTTGTTAGCCTTTTATTTGTCTGCTCATGCTTCAAACACTCAAAGGACGTTTTCAGAATCTCAGTAGATGAAGGTTCAATCTTGAAATGACTTGACAGTCTGTATCTTCCTTAAGAGATTTTGACATGATATTAAGCCATAGTTACAAGCCAATACTTGAATGGGAAGCCCTGGGGAAATCTTTTAGAGCTGGAACACAGCATTTACAGCAGGAGGCAGGTGTCTGCATCAGTGAAGCAAACAACAATATGATATATTTAGTATCGAAAATGGAAGCAAAACTACTGATTCTTTACCACTGGGGACAGTGGAAGAAGTTGAATGAGGAAAAAAATTATCTTTTGGGGCCCCTGAAAATGTTAATTTACTGACAGTATGAAATATACTCTCAGCACGGCAGGTGCACCCAGAACCAGGTGCTGTTCTCAATATTGTCTTCGAATTTATGTGTTTCTTTTGCAGTGATAGGATGTGAAACAGCTGTACTGGCCATGTGGAGAGAAAGCAAAAAGCTTTTAATTAGCAATAAGAGGGCTGTTAATTTCTTTTGGGATCTCACTCGCTCTGTGTCTCTGTCTCTCTTTTTGTCTTTGTACTTTTATTAGTACCTTAGCAGGAGTTTCTGTGTGCCTTCAAAGCACAAAGAAAATCAAGCAAACAAAATAATAAGATAGATTTTGTGCTATCGGTGAGTAAATTTAAGAAACCTAGATAAGGTGTTTTTGGAGATTAAATCCACAACCAAGATAATATAATGACTACCTCGAACGTTCTTTTACTAATAATACCATGTAATCAAATTAAGAGATAAATGTATCAATTACTATAGTCACTACTATAGTTTTTACAAGTCTGAGATATCTGTGTATATAGAGCAACTAATTAGAAAGTTTTTTATTTTAAATCAAGAATATTTAAGAATAAAAGCAATCCACTATCTGGGCACCTGGGTGGCTCAGTGGTTGAGCATCTGCCTTTGGCTCAGGGCATGATCCCAGGATCCTGGGATCAAGTCCTGCCTTGGGCCCCCTTCAGGGAGCCTACTTCTCTCTCTGCCTATGTCTCTGCCTCTCTCTCTGTCTTTCTCATGAATAAATGAATTTTTTTTTAAAGCAATCTACTATCTAAAGTATAGCCAGGTTTAATTAGGATATTTTTCTCATGATATTATGTGGTATATATTTTTTGTGTTTTGCATGTGAATAGTCTACATTTTCAGGTATTAAACAGTAACTAGAATTCATTAATCATTAATCACTATATCTGAATAACTATATATGTACATAAATATACATATATAATCTAAAAGTGGTCTTTTTTAAAGGTTTTATTTATTTATTCATGAGAGAGACAGGGAGAGAGAGGCAGAGACACAGGCAGAGGGAGAAGCAGGCTCCTTGCAGGGAGCCCCATGCGGGACTAGATCCCGGGACTCCAGGACCATGTCATGGGCCAGAGGCAGGCGCTAAGCTGCTGGGCTACCCGGGATCCCCTAAAAGGGCTCTTATATATGGATCAGGATAAAATAATGCTTAAGTAAAAACTTGTTCCATGATTGTGGCCATTTGATAATTAGGGATTTTTATTTATTTCTAACTAAAAATACTATTTTTCTGTTCCCTACTTTGATTTCTAGAATTTTAGGATTGTAAGGAATTTTTTCATATACTGTATCTTGTTGTAATATTTTTAATGCTTTAAACTATGTTTCTATTTTTAAATCATGAAGCACCTCTTCATTTTGATTTTTCCAAGATCAATTCTCTCTTGCCGAACTTAGATGCCCTAAATTTGCACGACAAAACAACATAACAATAATAAGATATGTTTGTCTAATAAATGAATTGATGAATGGGTATGTGTGATTGTGATTATGTTTTAATAATGGTTTAAATATTTCTTTTACATTTCTTTCAAAAACTAGTTTCTTAATGTTGAAACTAGAACATGGACAAAAATAGGTCAAGATAAGTCCAGTTTGGTTAGAAAACTTGACTTGATTTGGTCCTTAAAATTGTGTATCTTTAGAACAGGAAGGATGAAATTGCTATCAAAAAAAGAAACAAAGTCAAAGACAAGAATAATAAAAGCATAAGTATGAGTCAGTCAGAAAACTGATCTTGCTGGAAAGTAAGAACGGATATGAGAAATTATTTTCAAATGCATTTGGATTAACATGATTTGACATTAATGAACACATCTGGAAAGATCGTTATCTGAGCTTTCACTTGATGTGGTAAAAGATACATAAATAAAATTAAAATGATGCGATCAAAATATGACGGGAACTAATAAACGAGTGATAGAATATGGCAAGGATTTTGACATTTAGCAAACATGAATTTTAAGTTTTGGTTAAGCTCCAACCAAACTAGCTATAGTTCATAGCTATGAGTTTCATTTTTTGAAAATGAGGACAGCAAAGCTTCTATCATAAGTTTGTTTTGATGATTAAATATTTATTTTTAGATACTGCATTTGGTAGATTATAATCAAGGAATCGTATTTTCCCCTACTGCTATTAACCATACTTTATTGTATCAATGATCTTTGACTCAGTAACATCTCAAGCAAATTCAATAACTTCTTAGTATTTGGCACTATAAAAATAGACTTATCTACGAACACATTGTACCGAAACTTTAAATTCAGGTCCTCTTCTTACAAACTCCTGACAGTTGCTGGTCGTATGGGTGGGTGGAGGAAGTTGCAGGAGTGTAATCTCCTCTTTCCATTTCCTTGGCCCACTTCTCTCCCTGAGGAAACACCTGTTCTCCAGGGCTAGAGAAGGGAGAGAAAAGAAAAGTAGTACACTTTCTTTTTACTTGACTTATTGATAGGTAATGTAATCTTCAGAAGACCTCTTTAAAACCACTTCTTCATTCCTGCCACTGGAATTTCCACCACAGCTCCTTTCATGAGGGATTCCCCAACCCCAGCCGACTAGATTCCTTTATAATGACTTTGGTGTGACCATCTTCCTCATTATTCTTTTCTTTTTCTGTATAAGTAAAATGCAACCTTATACCCACTAAATAGTAGAAATGCAGCTTGACTAACTGCTTACCCCTCTTGTATTGCCTGTGAATACAAGAGCGTCCTCCTAACTTCAAGCTTTCTCATGTGAGAAATAAACTCTAGTTTCATATCTCTGCACCCCTCAAATGAGTATATGGATTGCTACAGTTCTGCTCATATCTAGGGAGGGATGCAATGAAATATTCTCTCATATGTCAAGCTCAACGTCCATGCGTTGCTTCTTAGGACCACCTAGCTTAGGTTCAGAAAAAGGGTGGGGGAAGTACACAGTCTCTTCCCTGACGAAAAGAAAATTACTATTTTCTACATCTATGATTTCCTTGAAGAGTCTCCTCAAATATTTTGTATCTATTCATATGAACACTAGGTACATGGAGGCAGGCAATAGAGGAATAACAATTTGGGGCACCTCTTAATTAAATGCACCAAGTTTTCTTCAGCTTTGAGGATATAGTTAAATTCTGAGGTAGGAGAAGTCCCCCACTATATACTGATATACACACACACACATATATGTGTTAATATGTATATGAATATATATAAATATATACATATTTATGTATATATATTCATATGTATGTATCACTTAGAAGAGTTTTTCTCAACAAATGATGTAGTTAAATTCTGAGGTAGGAAAAGTCCTTCTCTATATATTGATATATATGTCATATATATAACATATATATATATATATATATATATATATATATATATATATGATATATATGAGACACTTAGAAGAGTTTTTCTCAAAAAATGAAGTCTTTATTCTGGGTATCTCTAATTCTAATGAGACATTGACATATTTTTGTTCTTCATCCCATTAACAGATAAAAGCAATGAAAGTTTACATTATACTCATGTTATCTTTCCTTCAGTATCATGAAGTACAGTAGAATATAAATGTATAGTGATGTTAATTACTTTTGACTATTGAAAGGAAACTAATAAAATTAGAAAACTCCAATACATTTGTTTTCAGATATTGTATGTGTATTATTCTGGATATATTAATTACTTGCCATATATTCTTTTTTCTAAAGAAAGATATATTCTTTTAAAGATTTTATGTATTTATTCATGAGAGACATAGAAAGAGAGAGGTAGAGACATAGGCAGAGGGAGAAGCAGGCTCCATGCAGGGAACCTGGTGCGAGACTCGATCCCGGACCCGGGGATCATGCCCTGAGCCAAAGGGAGATGCTCGACTGCTGAGCCACCAAGGTGTCCAAAAGAAAGATATTTTTATTATTTTTCTGTTTTTATTCAGAAATATATAAAATGTGATTGTATTATTTTATCATTCCATTTATATTTTTACATTATTAAAAATGTAGGGATAGTTTTGTAAACCAAAGGAGGGTAGTAATAAACAGCCTTTCAATATAACAAGAACTGAATATTGTACGTGTCATAAAAGTGTATTTTCAGAACAAGAAGAAATCATAAACATTATCCAGTTCAATTCTATTTTTTTGACACAGGAGGAATTTGAGGAATAGAAAGAGGAAATTAACTGAGAGGGTCTCACATTGTATACATAGTAAATCTGATAAGAAAATATCTACAGACTTTCTGGTATTATGATACTTTTATAATAAGCCAGTAAGATCTCAAAGTAAATGCTTTTGTAGGACTCCTTATATTGCCTTTTTATAAATATGCTTTTGTGACAGTATGTTTTGTTCCTGTATGACTACTAGTAAGTGTTTAAATGGAAATCATTGGTTAAATTGTTAGTTTAAAAGCTTGCATCTAACATTAACTTCCTTTTTTAAGTTTTATTTATTTATTTATTCATAAAAGACACACAGAGAGAGAGAGAGGCAGAGACACAGGCAGAGGGAGAAGCAGGCTCCATGCAGGGAGCCTAATGCAGAGCTCAATCCCAGGACCCTGGGATCATGCCCTGAGCCAAAGGCAAATGCTCAACCTCTGAGCCACCCAGGCATCCCCTAACACTAACTTCCTAAAGTAGAACAAAAACTTTCAACTTTTTTCTAATATGTAACATTCAACATTTGCCATAAAATGTTTCTTACATTTTTATGACCATGAAACATCATAGAAGCATAAAATGGATCAACTGGTGTTTAATTAACTGAAATTCCTAGGTGAAATGGAATTATGCTTTGCTATTTGTCAACATGAATGAACTTAGGAGTTCAACATTAATATTTTAACAGACGTGTTTTATGAAACAGGATAGTTAACTTGGAAAAACCTGCAGTTTCAGAACAGAATTGAGTTGATTCATTTTAAAACAGAGTCTAACTTTTTTTTTTGTTTCCAAAGTCAGCAGTAATTCACGATTAATTTGGTCCTGTGGGTAAATATTAATTCTATCATGGAAAACAAAATATTTCAAAATCTTTTAAAAAGTTGCCAAGTCTGCCTTTGCCATACAAACACACAAAGCATTTATTGCAAGATAAATATTAAAATATACATAGAAAAGAGAAAAGTTTGCAAAAATTGAGTTAAACTACTACCACATTTGCATAAACATTTTATAACTATATATTATACCTAGTATTTTTAGTAGTTTGTTATTCTATGAAGGTCTTTTGTAAGAACTATCTCATTTCAGCATTGTAACAACGAGGCATTTAGGCATGACGAGCAAACTATTTCTTTTTTCTTTTTTTTTTTCATTTTATACATGGAGTAATCCCCTACTAATAAAATATCTACTTCTTAAACCTCATACAGTTTGCAAATGTTATATTAGATACTTTCCATAAAGTGTTTTTAATGCTCAAAAACCCATCAAGGCAGCTCTTATTAACCACATTTACTGGTGAGGAAACTAAGATTCAAGGAGCATAAAATAGTTATGTTCTGCAGTATGACAGTACTTCTAAAGTAAATCAAGGGTGAGCTTTTAGCTGCTGCTATTCCCTCCTGCCCCTTAAAATATAATTCAAGGGCAGCCCGGGTGGCTCAGTGGTTTAGCACCGACTTCAGCCCAGGGCGTGATCCTAGAGACCTGGAATCAAATCCCATGTCAGGCTCCCTGCATGGAGCCTGCTTCTCCCTCTGCTTATGTCTCTGCTTCTCTCTCTCATAAATAAATAAATAAATAAATAAATAAATAAATAAATAAATAAATAAATAAATCCTTTAAAAAAATAAAATACAATTCAAGGATTATCGCCTATAGGAAGACTCTTCTCAATTTTATTGCTTTTCCCTCTGCCTTTTCATGATATAAATGAACAATAACAACATCAGTACTGTATTTATATTTTGGGTTCTAATTATATCACAAGCTTTCTGATAAGCACTTCCCTTCTAAAATGGCAATTAGCCCTAGTAATGTTACATTTCTATTGCGCTGCTGTCATGTATGAGGAAATTGATGCAATGATTGAATGAGAGGGTTGATTGCTAATTATATGTTCTCTCTATTCATGTAAAATCTAGCACTTCTCTTCACGTGAGTTGATGGTGGCTAAACATTCATGCCAACACTAAGAGATGAAAATATATGTCAGGATCCCAGAGACTCCTTCTTTCAACCCAGTGTAGAAACCCCATTGTTTGTAATCTAAGCCAATATTTATGAATTTTGAATCAAAAAGGAAAATAAGGATCCAGTAGCTTTTTGGGGGGATGAAGTTGCACGATGTCATATGGCTGTGCTGTGCTATCCTATGTTTATACTCATATGGTGAAAGATGGTTTGAGAGAATAACAAGCAGCAAAAAGATGCTGAATACTCAAAAATGGTATAAATGTCAGTAATTAAGGTCCTGGACCAAGATGTTTTTGGATCTCAGCTGCTGCATTGTCTTTCCTGCAGTTTAGTTACACGAGCCAATGAAGTATCCTCTCTGTCTTTACATAAACCATTATATTCCCAATTTTATTTACACTGACAAAAGAGTTGTTTCTAATTAAAAAAATAAAATAAAATAAACCTAGGAGTACCTGGATTGCTCCTACAGTTAAGTGTCTGCCTTCAGCTCAGGTCACGATCCTAGAGTCCCAGAAACTAGCCCCACATGGGCTCCCTTCTCAGTGGGGAGTGTGCTTCTCCCTCTGCCTCTGCCTCTCTCCCTGCTCCTCCTCCTCCTCTCTCTCTCTCTCTCTCTCTCTCTCTCTCCCACTCATTCTCTCTGTCTCTTTTAAATAAATAAACAAACAAATAAATAAATCTTTTTTTAAGAAAAGCTGATACAGAATGTTTCCCATATCTTCCAAGAGGAGTAATTTTATATCTAATATTTTAGTAACACTTTTTGTCTTTTATAATTAATAATCCTTTATAATTTATACTTAGTGTAAATGTCCAAATTTTGTAATCTCTTCTTGCTATATAGCCTTCTATGTAGACCTCTATGGTGCCATGTAACCCAAATCACTTATCTATATTAACTGCTGATGTCCCACACACTGTGCTATTATAAAATTATGTTTTTTATAATGGAAACCAACAGCTAGGCATCTCCCTCATGCACACTATCAAGTTGACGATTTATTATTTGTGTCAATTTGCAAGTTTTTTCTAATTTAATTATTTATCCTTATTTATAACTCAACCATGCATAAATTTTACACCTTTAAAACCATAGGGAAGATTTTCTTTTGATGCCTGTTAACTTCTTAATGCATGTGGAAAATTAGTGACAAGAAACAATATGCTCATTTTTGCAGAAGAGAAATTAGAAGTTTAGGCAATGAATACTGACTCGGACTCTTTAAGGCTGGAATATCAATAGATAAGTACAGTTTGTATTCCTTCTTTGTTAAATCATCATTTGCTTCAAAAGGAGACCAGGTGGGGAATACCTGGGTGGCTCAGTGGTTTGGGGCCTGCCTTCGGGCCCAGGGCGTGATCCTGGAGTCTCGGGATTGGGTCCCACATGGGGCTCCCTGCATGGAGCCTGCTTCTCCCTCTGCCTGTGTCTCTGCCTCTCTCTCTCTGCGTGTGTCTCTCATTAATAAATAAATAAAATCTTTAAAAAAAAAAGGAGACCAAGTGTATTATAATATATTTGGATTTTGAGGACAATGATATAGACAAATTTTTGAGATTTTCCAATAAAATTGCTCTCAGTAGCCTTCTTAGAAATCTCCCTGTTTGGATGAAGTAGTCCAATCAATTTGGTTAATTTTTAGAGTTTCAATATGGTTTTCTAAATTTTTGCCCTTAATTTTGCAAATGGGAAATTTTTATTAAGATAATTTCTTTTTATTGTTTTTATTAATTTTTAAAAAGGATTTTATTTATTTATTTGACACAGGGAGAGAAAAAGCACAAACAAGGGGAGTGGGAAGAAGAGAAGCAGGCTCCCCACTGAGCAGAGAGCTCTATCCCAGGACCCTGGAATCATGACCTGAGCCAAAGGCAGATACTTAACTGATTGAGCCATACAGGTGCCCCAAATAATTTCTTTTTAGATGTGTATGTTGTATTTGTGCATTTTATTATGGAGTTTAAATATTATCATTTTACCAATAAATGAGAAGAGTAATTAATTAATTAATTGGAACATTTATTTATTTTTCTCTACCATTGCACAAAAATTTACTAAATATATTCTTTGCTGCATCTGAGGGAAAATGATTGAATAAGACTCATTTCTACCTCTTAAGTAATACAAGGTATATTGAATATGCTAGGAGAATAATAATGTTACAATGTAGAGTGACAAATACTCTGATAGAGGAGATCACTGAGAAATGAAAATACAAAGAAGCAGAACAATTAAAAGGACACCAATTTAAATCTGATATAATAAGATTTGGCTTCACAGGGAAGGTGACACTTAAGTTGTCTTGAAGTCAAGCAAGATTCCTGCGGCAGATAAATAGTTTGGCTGGATGGATATACATCTCACTAAGAGTAGAATGAAGAATGAATGGGATGCTAATTTTTTTATATAAGAAAACAACCTAGAAAGCTGTATGTGACAAATAAAATCATAAGTAGATGATGACATAGTCAAATAACATAAGCTCAAAAGTGGAATTTGTTTGTATGTTCCAAGAAGCTAAAACAAGAGTAAGAAATTGCACTGATGTGTATCGATGAGAACAGAAGTACTGAAGCCCTGCCTTGCAACCTCACCCATCTATACAAACCAGCCCTGTGACTTTTATTTTATTTTTTTTTAATTTTTTTTTATTTATTTATGATAGTCACACAGAGAGAGAGAGAGAGACAGAGACACAGGCAGAGGGAGAAGCAGGCTCCATGCACCGAGAGCCTGACGTGGGATTCGACCCCGGGTCTCCAAGATCGCGCCCTGGGCCAAAGGCAGGTGCCAAACCGCTGCGCCACCCAGGGATCCCAGCCCTGTGACTTTTAGCAACAGATGAAAGCAGTATTCTCAGAGGAGAGTTAGTGAGATAAGTCCTGCTTATTTTATTAAAAACATATGTATGTTCATTATAACAAAGGGAGTAGAAAAATTGAAATACTTAAGTCACAAAGGGCCTTTGGTGGATAGAAATTAGCAATACCAGCAAGGGTTCAGAGAGGAGGTAATGTCTATTTGCTCAGTTTCTGAAGCAATCAAGTACTGTCTTTTGAATTGCAATTTAAAATGAAATTAAACTTCAAATCATTTTGAAGTCTCTATAACTTATGGCCAGTCGGTATCAAATTATTCTTCTAACAGAGATCATCAAGTTTCCTTATAGCTTTGTCTGAAAATATCAATTATTGTTTATCCTAATCTCTAGAGTTCTATCTGCTGAGAAGTAAAAATAGAAGGGCTTTATTTTTTTTAAATAAATCTTAAAAATAATCAAAGGCTAACCTGCCTTTGATTTGCCTTTAGCCCCCTCCCCACAGATGCATGCACTTAGTGATTGGTTTTCCAGATATAAATAAGCAATAATTTTATCACTCTTAATCTGGGAGAAAAAACTATATTTACTCTCTAATTGAAAATATATAAAGTTTTTGTTTAAAAGATTCAGATACTGAGGATCCCTGGGTGGCTCAGCGGTTTAGTACCTGCCTTTGGCTCAGGGTGTGATCCTAGAGTCCCAGGATCGAGTCCCGTGTCGGGCTCCCTGCATGGAGCCTGCTTCTCCCTTGCCTGTGTGTCTCTGCTTCTCTCTCTCTCTCTCTCTCTCTCTCTCTCATAAATAAATAAAAATCCTTAAAAAATAAAATAAAAAATAGAAGATTCAAATACAAACCTCTGGAACCATCAAATACAGTATGTATAGCCAATCATAGCTCTTTGAATAAATATAATGAAAAGAATGTCAGATATTTCTAATTGATTTCAGTCTTGAGTTAACATTAATTCTAAGTGTATAAAGGATAATGAAGATGTTTGCAATTTTTTTCTGCAATTTTCACATATTTTGAGAGGCAGTTTCAGAGCAATTGGAACATGTTAATGCTAACAGCGCTCTTTTTCTTGACAATACGTACCTTGACATTTCTATTACAAGTGAGTGAATGAGTTATTCCTGCTAATAGCCAGGAAATGTCTCAGCAGCATGAAAAATAATCATGTTTAAGAACTTGTGTAGAGATCTTTTACATACCAGGTGGCTACAGTGATTCCAGGTCTGTGTAGAAGAAAATGTTCACAACTTAAATATGTGGGTAGGGCTCTCACCTATTCTGGATCTCTGCACAAAACTATTGATTTCATTAAGGATGCAATATAGCCAGGAGTCTTTAAGCAAACACATTTTCTCCCCCAAAATCAAATAGAGGAATAGGCAAAGAATTCTCTTTCATCTATAAATTATAAAGCCAAGTTCAAGAAATTCAAGCTACTTGAAAAGGAGTATTTGATTTCTTATGTAATAAAATTGTAAAAAAATAAAAACTCAACACAGACTCACTTGAATGATGAAACTTTAATATTTTTAATGCAAATCCAGCATTCTGTGTGCAGCCACTTTTAATTGAAGACCAATAGTAAGATGTACAAATTGTATAAGCAGTCAGTAGTAAATTTCATCTCAGAATAAATATTCATTGACTAGACATTTTTTCAGGAAAAAATAAATAATAAATTCCAGAAGTATACACATACACACATACACACATGTGTGCCCACACCCGCAGGCATCACAATTTCCTTAAGTTACTATCATTTTAATCATTTTAGGTAAGAGCTATTCTCTCTCTTCTCATCTATGGAAAATGTAACAGTAATGGCTCTAAAAAGGTGGAAACAATAAAGAACAAATTCTTGATACATTTCTCTCCTATTATTCTGTTTAAAATGAGAAATAGGAAATATGTAGTCAGTGCTTACCTTTAAATGGTATTAAATGGCAATAGTGACAGAAAAGGACAAGTTTAATATATTTCTGACAATATTTCTTTGGAAGACATCATCAATTTGTTAGTTTAAAGCCATTCACAACCTTTCTTCCTCCTTTTTTTTTTTTTTTAAGATTTACCGTTATAGCTAGAAAGCTAATATATCTGTTTTTTTACATTCCTTGCTAATATGATTTTGTATAAGAGGTCTAGCCAGTAAATAAAAGGTGAAAATGCTTAGATAAGGCATTCTTTAAAAATAAACATAATAAAATATAACTTTTTTTTTTCTTTTATGAGGTGAGAACACCTTTCCCTTTCTTTTCTCCTTTACCCTTTATCCTGTCTGGAACTGAGACTCAAAGCTGGAGTTACCACAGCCATGGTCTGTCTAAGGTTTGAAAGCCACAAGTTAACAAGGAAAATGAATTAAATAGAGTTGCTTCTCCGTTCACCCCCTTCAATCTTTGGCACTATATCCCCAAGCTTCCTGTTGCTTTAGTGTTTAGTGCCCAAGCCTTACCTAAGGTTAGATAATTAAATTCATAACTTATAATATTGTAAAGAGTTTTCTATTAATTGTAGAAATACAGTGAAAATTAAATGATATAAACAGGAAAAAAGTAATATAACCAGTCTATCCTCTACAGACAGGAAGACCTTTCCCCAAACTATGATTCATTGCTTTGATTCAATGTTATATTGAAAGAAAATCAGGAAACATTTTTGTGTATATTTTCTTCTGTTATAATTTGATATAAGCTCATCCCAATAACATGATTCTTTTCAGAGTTTCTGTTGTGATATGTGAACCAACTAGACATGTCAATTTTCTAGGTGAAATTGCTGCACTATTTTTACTGGGCTGGTATCTTCTTTCAGCCCATCAAAATTTTCTCAAACTGCTCTCCAAACACTCTATGGGGATAAAATACATATAAAATAGCATCAAAAATGTAGTTATTTGTATATTGTTATCATGATTATTCATATTATTAAGGGAGAGGCAAATAGGAAAATAATTCAACTTATATGTGTTATTATTAGGAATGGGATCTTGAATCATAGGAAGGATTACAGGTGGCTTAAATATTTAGGCTTGCTACTTGTTACATAGACTTGATATACCTGCTTCTCTAGGTGGACATAACCTGTTATTTGCAGGATATTCATATAGTAATAGGGTCAAATCGTTGTACTATCCTATACTCAAGTTAGTTGTGAATATGTATGTCTATTTGGATTATTTATGTACTGTTAATCTGTGTGAATTTATGGTTACTTTATTTTTTTTAAGATTGATTTATTTTATAGAGAGAGCTTAAGCAAGCTGGGGGAGGGGCATCTGGAGAGGGAGAGAGACTATCAAGCAGACTCCCTGTAGAGTGACCCTGAGATCATGACCTGAGCCAAAATCAAAAGTCAGAAGCTTAACCACCTGAGCCCCCCAGTGCTTCTTATGGTTACTTTAAGCCATACTTGTGCTCTGTAGTTTAAAGTGTTTTTAAAAATCTATAACTATCCATTTATCTAACTTTTATTTCTTTATAAAGTAGGGCATTTCACTTGATCTATTCCTGACATTCCACAATAGTTCCATGTATGGAACTATTGTTATGTTATGCCATTAGAAAAGCATACATTATTTAATTTTTAAATATTTACTTTCTCAAATAAAATACCAACCTTGTTTCTACTAGAAATTCTGTAACAGGAAATGTCTGACAAAAAACTATCAGCATTATTATAGTCTATTTCTCTTTTCGGTTCCTGAATATCATTAAGGAAGAAAATTAGTCTAGTAAGTTTTTCACAATATTTGAATTTATATGGATTCAAATTCTCTGCAATGACTAGATAGCAATGTTAATTCAACCACAGATGCACAGTGTATGCAGGCTAAAGGACAATCCAGCTATAAAAAGTCCTATTTCAGTAATGCTAACGATTTCTGGCTTCTCATTTCTTGTAATTTAAGAAGTAGCCTGCAGACTCTCTTATTATGCCTGTCACATCTGCCATTATTATCCCTATACCTATGAAATGTCTGTAGCAATGCCTTAAAGACCTCAGTTGCATCTGGTAAGTGATGATGCAACCCTAGTGTTTCAGAATTCAGGGACACAAGAAGTCAACTCTAGGTCCTTCCTTTCTGTAAAGCAGTTTAAAATGGCTAATAGATAACAAATTTAGAAGATATATTTACAATTTCTTTTTACAAAGAAAAAATATGTATAATAATATGCCATTTATCCCTGTTACCATGAAAGATCAAGAAATTAGAATTAAAGCCCTCTTAACTTCAAATTTATGTATTCCTTTTTGGCAATTCAACATGAATTTTACTGCACAAGGTAGATGCATTAATAGTTATTATATAACCCATTCTATTGCTTCTGTATTTACGACTTTAAATAAATATCCATAAAATTACTTTAAATATGAAGATTGCTTGATTTTTTAAAAATAACTCCATTTTAGGATGGCTTGGAAGTTTGATTTTTCCCCATTAAGTTAGAGGAGAGATGAACTGGTTATTTTCCTAAAGCTTCCTAAGGTTACTTTTGCAATTGATGTGACAATTGCTGCCAAGATTTGCTAACGAAACACAATTATGTAGTAACCAGATTCTTAAAAATTCAGTACTGAAAAAAAGTAATAAAAAATAACCTCAAAAACAAAATCAAAGTAGAAATAATTCTCCATATTAAATATAATCTGCTCCTGGGTGTTATATGCCACTGATAAGTTATTGAGCACTACATCTGAAACTAATGATGTCCTATATGTTGGCTAATTGAATTTAAATTAAAAAATTATAAAATAAAATATAGTCTGCTCATTTCAATTAGAAAATATTTATCATACTTATTTCGATATACATGAAGAGGAAGTTTGTGGTAGTGGTTAAGCTCTAGAACTCTGTCATTAACAGCTATTTGTTCAAATCTGAGCTCTACCACTTATAAATTGTAAAGTCCTGAGATATTGAGAGAGTATCCTGCAGCCCCAAAGATCCCACTGAAAAATTAAGAATGATAACAGTTGGGCCCCCTGGGTGGCTCAGTCGGTTAAGCATCCAGCTCTTGATCTCAGCTCAGGTCATGATCTCAGGGTTGTGAGATTGAGCACTGTGTTGGGCTCTCTGGGGGCATAAAGCCTGATTAAGATTCTCTCTCTCTCTCCCTCCGCCCCCCCATCTCCCTCTTCCTCTACCCTTCCCCCATCTCTCTCTTAAAAAAAAAGAATTGTAGCAGTTGTCACATGGAGTTAATGAAAAAACTCATGTATGGTTCTTCTCATAAGTACTTATAAATATTAGTTATTAATAGTATTTGCTCTTTCCTTGAATTAACTTTCATTCAAAAATTTTTGAACCAAGTAGAGCTAATGATGATTAGAGCTGTTTCCAAATTAGATGTGCTCTGGAACTCATCCTTATCAAATATTCTGCAAAATCAGGTTTCTGATTGAAGAAAGTTTATCCGTCAGTGGGTATTTTCACAGATAAGGTTGCCAGAGAAAATAAAGTTGCCCAGTTAAATTTGGATATTCACAATTAGGGTCCCCAGATAAAATGTGTCCAACTAAATTTGAATCTCAGATAAATAACAAATAAGTTTTTAGCATAAGAATGTCCCAGATATCGTGTAGGACATGCTTACTGTAGGACACATAATTATTCATTGTTTATCTAAAATTCAAATTTCACTGAATATTCTGTATCTCATTTGCTAAATCAGGCAACCATATTCAGAGTGCAGTTAGTGTTTAAGAAAGCATTGTAAAGAAACATGTTTAACTTGATTTAATCCAATCATTCATAAAATTTATTTGAACACAGAACACTTTTTGAAGGTAATATCTATTAGTATATTGATGGACACAAATCTAGAAAAGTTCTTCTTAGCCTCATACCTTAATTTTGTAGGTAAGGGAAAATGAAAGAAACTAATATGCTAATTTTTTCCTGACAGCAGAAATCAGGTGTCAGTCTCCTAATCAAGTTGATCACGCTGTTTCTTCCAGAAAAAATAAGTCCTGTTCTTTCATTTTTGTCTTTAGTGATCTTCAGCTTTTAGAGCTCTGAAATATGTTCTGCTTTCTAAAATGAACTTATTTGTACATATATTTATTTAGACATCAGTGACTTTTGGCATGTATTAATTCACTTTATTCACTATCCACTTTAAAATTACTCTTTTTTTTTTTTTTTTACTGGAAATGTATTGATTACATAAACTATGGAACAGTAGCTTTCCAATTTATTGCTTCAAATAGATTGAGTATACATTGCAAATGCATGCATACACAAAACACCTAAACACCCATTTAAATTCCTCATGGAATCATGAACAAAGTTACATAAGAAATTCCAGCACAATAGAATGATTTCCATCCACAAGTTCTAATTTGCTAGTTCAGTCAAGAAAGAAATGAACCACCAATATATAAATAAACCTTTTTATACTTCGGTGGAAGTTTTGAGATGCAAACGTGAGTATGTGGAATGGGACTGAAAGAATAAAAAAGTCATAATTTAAGAAAAACTTGTATTTTGCATTTCTCTATTTTAGCAAAAACAGAGAATATTGTCAAATTATTTATAGATTGATGTAATTTTCATTTTATTTCCTGAATTAATTGCATGCTATTGGAAAAACAATACATGATATAGTTCTAAAGTTAAAACATTGGTTGCACAGTGGTTTCACTCTAATTACTCAGGGTGTGTATGTATCTGTTTTTCTTCTAGAGACACTGCTTTCAAATTTCTAAGTTAATCTATTTCTTATAATAATTTTGGTGGAGATTAATGGCCTGTCCATGCAAAGGTTATATGATACTAAAAGACGACTTTAAAGTCAAGAGTATTTGAGAAAAGTGTATTTTTTATATTTGCTTTCAACGCATGGGTGTTCATGTAACTTAGTAAAACCACTTCTGGGAAGTTCATGCAGTGTAATACATTTTTAAAGTTCATGTTTTCCCTAGAAAATGTTTTAAACCCTATAGAGAAGATTAAATTCTTGATCCCTCTTGCATGTGATAAACCCCAGGTTGTCTAGTAGTTTAAAGCCAAAGGCATGCCTAAAATTACAGGTGCATGACTCTTGAATTTAGCAGTTTTTAGTTTTTCTGTTTACTATAATTGCTTAGAAGGCCTAGAGTTATTTAATCATGGTAACCTGTCTATGTATTTTCCTTTTAATATTTACTTTTGTAAGAGCTTCAGGGCTATATATAATTATTCTCTATCGAAATAATCAAGAAGGTGTATTTACTGTATTTCCCTAAAACATGTAAAATGTATAGGTAAGTTGGGGACTTAATTTATCATGTTCTGGGAAATATTTGTATGTAAACATTTAGATGACAATATGTCTTGCAATAATTGAACATTTAGATATGTATTATTTATGTTCTCTAGTTTTTACTCTCTTGATTTACAAATTCCATTTCCTATTTTCTAAAAATGTTTGTTTCTTGTGTTTAATAAGTTTATTTCTGTTCACTAGCAAAATCTTTGGTTTGAAAACTTGTGTGGAGTAATTAGAATTCCTGTGGCTAAATTATGTAACTAAATTCCAAAGCCTAGCTTAACTGGCAGGAACAATAATGAATCTGTTATGAAAGAAAAACAGAATAAATTAACAATGAAATTCTAATGAAATAAAATTACTCTTTGAACTCATTCATTAAATATATTTCTCATATAACATCATCTAAACATAAAGATCACATATTACCTACTTTTATATCATATTATCTATTCATTATTTGTGATTGCTAAAGTAAGTCCAGGTGTTAAATGCTGACATTTTTTTCCAAGACAAACTAATTATCTACCATATTATGGGATTCTATTATTTAGAGAAAAAATATTGAATGTTTTAAAAGTGCTACATTTTAGAACATTTAATTACTATAATACTGCATTTGATATAGCTTGGTCATGCTAAAAGTCCTTGAAAATCAACATTGACATAAGATTGTTAAATAACTATTTAGTAAAAATGCAACATTTAGAGCAATAAGTAGGATATGTTAACTTAGAGTACGATGTATTACCTCCCCAACTCCAAACAAATCTATTACAAATCCTGATATTTGAAAATCTTCATAAAAGTAATATCAACTGGTAAGTATTTCAACAGTCATATAACTAAATAAGCCATGATTGACAATTCCAATAATACTTTGATTTGAAGAAAACTTTAAACTGTCAATTTAGTTGTGTTGACTCTAATAGAAATGAAAGTTAAACCATATGCTGACAATAATGATTCATATTTATAGCTGAAATTTTGATAACAAAGCCCCATGTTTGTACTAAAACAAACTCATGCCAGTTCATTTCTTATTATACAAGTTTCTACATTATTCATGTGTCATAACTATATTAACCTAGATGTAAAAAAATTAGCATATTGTATTTTATACATTTTCTTGCATTACTTAGAACAACAGGAAGCATTTCTTCCAGAAGTTATTAAAGCTGAAGCAATTTAAAACAGGTAAAATTCATTGCCCAACCAACTAAAATCTTAAATCGATGAGGAACATTTTTCAGGTTTTATATCATGCTTTAAATTATAATTAGGGTTGTATATTGCTGTTGTGCAGGTTTCCAGTATTCAAATCTAGTATGTCTTCAAGATAAGCTAACATTTATTTCCCTGTCAAAATGGTGTAGCTTATTTTTTGTGATTAGCTAGAGCAAAATTTAACAATATCATGAAAGTTTTGATCCACATTATTATGATTAGGATAATTACATGCATTATGATTAGATACTTTGCAGATTTTTTCTTTTCTATTTTCTTTAAATTTAAATTTCTTTAAATTTATATTTTTTAACTTTTTAAGTGGGAAAATTAACTGGGAAAATTATTTTTATTTACAGTATAAATTTTAATAATAAAGGTATACTTCTTAAATTTTTATAGTATAACACCCATGCCCAAAAGCATACTATATTTTTTAAGATTTTATTTATTCATGAAAGACACACAGAGAGAGGCAGAGACATACATAGAGGGAGAAGCAGGCTCCCCACAGGGAGTCCGATTCAGGACTGGATCCCAGGAACCCAGGATCACACTCTCAGCCAAAGGCAGATGCTCAACCACTGAGGCACTCAGGCATCCCCCAAAAGTATACTTTTGTAATAAATTCATTTCCTTATATATTCTAATACTTATCTGAACATTAAGAAGTCTTATTTACCATCATATCATTTGTGTTTGTCTTAAAAACTTAAAAATAGGGATCCCTGGGTGGCTCAGTGGTTTGGCACCTGCCTTCGGCCTAGGGTGTGATCCTGGAGACCCAGGATCGAGTTCCCCCTTCAGGCTCCCTGCATGAAGCCTGCTTCTCTCTCTGCCTGTGTCTCTGCCTCTCTGTCTCTCTCTCTCTCTGTCTCTCATGAATAAATAAATAAAATCTTTAAAAAATAAATAAATAAAATAAAATAAAAACCTAAAAATATTTTTTCAACTTATCTGAAAAAGAGTAACTGAATTAATGATATATATGTTCATAGTAATAAGTATATAACATAATGATCAAGTGTATGCATATGAGTATACACATGGCAAAAAGTTAACTTCTGGGACATGTAGAGTTTTAGGAGAAATAGTTTTGATCAAAAAAGACATAGTTTTGTGCTAATTTTTCACTATTTTGTAGAGCATGATACTTCACCTTTTTTCCTTAGAAAAGTACCCAGAGGATAAGTAAGAAAATATTGTTCATAATTGAAATATGTTTTCAATATATGCATGTTTATGTATGTGCCTCTATTAGATTCCTATTATTGCTGTAACAGATTACCACAACTTTAGTGGATTAAACCAATATTTTTACATTTCTGGAGGTCAGAAGTTCAAATTCATCTGACTAAGCAGAGGTCCTCATGGTAGTAGATGTGGTTCCTTCTGAAGGCAGTAGAGAAATCCATTTCCTTAGTTGTCTGCATTCCTTGGATCATGGTATCTTCTTATATCTTCAAATGCAGCAATATAAGAATTTCATCCTCCAACCCCTCTCTTCCACTCTGTCTTCTCAGTCTCTGTCTCTCTCCGCATATTTCTTTCTTTCTCTCTTACTCTGCTTCTGAATCATATCAAATTCTTTTTCTTTTCTTTTTTCTTTTCTTTTCTTTTCTTTTTTTTTTCTTTTTCTTTCTTTCTTTCTTTTTTTTTTTTTTTTTTTTTTTTGAGAGAGAGAAAGTGAGCTTACATGTGAGTGGGAGGTGGGGGTTAGAGAGAATCTGAAGTGTGTTTAATACCCAGCACAGACCCTGTGCAGGGCTCGATCTCCCCACTCTGAGATCATGACTGTGCCAAAACCAAGAGTTGGACGCTAAGCCAACTGAGCCACTCAGGCACCCCTCAAATTCTTTTTGATGAACCTTCTGTGTAAATGAATTCTTGGACTTTTAATCCTTCTAAGGCACTAGCAAAATGTTGTTCAGCCATACTGTTGACTTTCTCTCCACAGAACACTTGTAACAATAAAGTTTCATTTTTCTCATTTAACATGTCACCATGTCTTGCCCTGCTTAGCTTCCCTTAGTTCCTCTTGGCTCTCCTCTACACGCCTTGTCATTCTGGTATCTTTCCTGAAGGATTAGCAGCTACTTGAAATATATCCAGTCCTATTGCCACAACAGAGGACTAGAGAATTATCAAAAAATAAATTGTCCATCAAAATTCTATTTATAACTGGTACATATAACTGGTTGATAGTTTTAGCTCTTACATTTAGGTCTTTGATTCATTTAGCTATTTTTTTATATGGTGTAAGATAAGGGTCTATCTTCATTCTTTGAAATGTGGATATCCAGTTTTCTCAACACCATTTGTTGATATTATAAATTTTAAGTAGAAGAGGAAGTAATATAACTTCTGGGGGTTTTTAAAGTTAAATTAAGATATTCTGAGTTGATATTCTTGAATTGAAATCAAGTTATAGTGGTAGCAGTATAAGTGATTAGGAGTTTCTTTTAGTAATTTCATCAAGGGATATTGGTAGATTGGAATAGGTTTATAGAAATAAAAATAGAGTGAGTAGATTAGAGATATATTTTGGAAGTTAAACACAATTTAATGAGGAATTTTCTCTAGATGATGAGGGAGACAAATGTGTGAAAGAAAATATACATACTTCTAAGAGCAGAAGGTATATATATGTACATAATAGAACAGATGGTAAGAGAAGAAGAAAAATATTTAGGAATTTTAGAATTTCAGGTAAATTAAAAAACAGTTTTTTTAGGTGTGTGCATGTGTGTTTAATTTTTATTGAAGTATAGAGTACAGTTGATATATAATATTACATTAATTTCAGGTGTACAACATAGTGATTCAATAAGTCTATATGTTATGTATGCTATGCTCACAAGTGTAACTACAATCTTTGATTATACTGACACTATTACATTACCATAGACTATATTCTCTATGCTATACCTTTTTCCCAATGATTTATCCATTCCACAACCAGAAGCCTGTGCCCCCCACTCTCCTTCACCCATTATGCTCATTCCTCTACCCTCTCCCTTATAGAAACCACCAGTTTATTCTCTGCATTTATGGGTCTGTTTCTGCTATCTTTGTTCATTTGTTTTTGTTTTTTTCTTAATTCACATATAAGTGAAGTCATAAGGAATTTGTCTTTCTCTGCCTGAATGATTTCACTTAACATAGTGTCCTCAAAGTCTATCCATGTTGTCTCAAATGGTAAGATTTAATTCTTTTTTTCTTTGGATGAGTAATATTCCTGTGTGTGTGTGTGTGTGTGTGTGTGTGTGCCATTTATTTTTAAGCCATTCATCTATGGATGGACACTTGGGTTGCTTCCTTATCTTGGCTATTGTAAATAGTGCTGCTGTAAATATAAACGTGCATGTATCTTTTAGAATTAGTGTTTGGGTAAATAGCCAGCAATGGAATTACTGGATTATATGGTAAATCTATTTGTAATTTTTTGAGGAAACTTCACACTGTTTTCCACAGTGGCTGTACCAATTTATACTCCTACCAACAGTGCATATAGGTTTCTTTTTTTCCATATCCTTGCCAACACTAGTTATAGCTTGTCTTTTCATTTATAGCCATTCTGATGGGTATAAAGCAATATCTCATTGTGGTTTTGATTTACATTTCCGTGATGATTAGTGATAATGAGCAAATTTTCATATATCTCTTGGCCATCTGGATGTCTTCTTTAGGAAAATGTCTATTTGAGTCCTCTGCCAATTTTTAAATGGATTATTTATGTGGTTTTTTTTGGTATTGAGTTGTCTTAGTTCTTTATATATTTTGGATATTAACCCCTTATTAAATGTTTATAGATATATTTTCCCATTCAGTAGGTTGTCTTTTTGTTTTATTGATAGTTTCTTTCAGTTGCTATACAACATATTTTTGTTTTAGTGTAGTTCCAATAGTTTATTTTTGGTTTTTGTTTCTTTGCCCGAGGAGAGCAAATCTAGAAAAATGTTGCTAAGGCTAATGTCCAAGAGATTACTGGTTAAATTTTCTTCTAGGAGTACAAGTCTTACCTCCTTGGTTAAGTTTATTCCTATTATTTTCTTCTTTTTGGTGCAGTTTTAAATGGAATTGCTCTCTTAATTTTTCTTTCCGCTATGTTGTTATTAGTGTATAGAAATGCAACAGACTTCTATATGTTAATTTTGTATCTTGCAAGTTTATTGAATTCATTTCTTCTAATAGTTTTTTGGTGGCCTTAGTGAGACATAATTCACATACCTGTGCCAATAAAGGAAGATTAAAAGCCACAGTGAAAAAAATGAAAATTATGAAAGAACAACTAACTCACAGAAAGAAATGAAAAATGGAAAAGTTGAAATGATATGATGTGTTCATTTGATATAGAGTGAAGAAACACTTAACCGTGGATTGATTTGAGCAGATATAGCATTTTGTCAGCTATTCCATACAGTGAACTCCAAAAAAGTCACTGGATAAACTTTATAGAATCCTTTACCCTTGAGTGTTGTGGAATCTGAAATTTGATTCAAGCCAGTAGAAGGTAGTAAATGTGATAGGATGATCACTTCCATTATTAGGTTTATTGCACATTGTTATTAGAAGACTTTGTCTTAGAAGACTGGAGAAAGAGTCTCCCCCTGGCCTTGAAAAGGTAAACTGCTATGATTTGACAGGCTCTGTAAGGTGGCTGTGTGTCAGGGCACAGTGCGTGGTTTTAGAATCTGAGGGTGCCTTTCTCCAAAACCCACATGAAGCTAGGTCCTTTGTTATACAACAAGGAAGTGAATTTTTCCAACAAACTGAATGAACTTGGAGGCATATCTCAGTCAACTTCTGAATATAAATTTAGCTTACTGACACCTTAATTTTTGCCCTGTGAGATCCTAAGTGGCAGAGCCATGCCTGGACTTCTAACCCATGGAAAACAAGATAATTGTGTAACATTAAACTGTTAAATGTGTGATAATTTGTTACACAGCAATAGAAAAATAGTACAGCATTTTTATGTAGGTGGCTAGTGTGTGAGGACAGTAAGTCATTTGTCCACACAGCCTGACTGCTTTCCTCTGCTGGCATTTACCGTTCAAAGTAGAAAGTTCAAAATGATTTTCTTTTTTCTATTTAGAAGACAGAAACCTCAGTGAAGCTTGTCCTGGTGAGTAAAACTTAAGTATAGCGATAGGATATTAAACATATTTGAAGTATATGCACAGCATGATCTTGTACTTGCTTCACTTTTAGTGTAGTATAGCAAGTTTAACTGCCTGATGCCAATTAGACATAATGAGAATTATGGAGCTAAACCACAGTGCGCTACACTGAAAATCGACTCATTGGGGTTCTTACTGACTTTATGCTTTTTCTTGAAGGACATATAAACTTCATTAAGGCTTCTATTTTTTTCCTAAGAAATTTTGGTTACTTCATTTAAAACTCATATTTAAAACTCAAACAAACATATACTAACTTTAATTAATAAAATAAGTTTTTACATCTCTTCACCAGGGAAAAGCTAAAGAAGGTTTAAGGTTTTGATGTCACTATTTGATTAAGCCAAAACATGCAACACATTCTAAACAGATTCCCTTTGTTGCTTCAGAATCAATAATATGTGTATGACCAATTTTAATTTTGAATGAACCTCTCAAATATGTGATAGGTGAGTACTGATACAGAATTCTAGGTAATTTGGTAATAAAACTTTATCATAGACTCTAATTGTTTGTGACCATTGAATTCAAGCTGGAATCCCAGAAATATGAATGTATTTTTGATATATTATTTTGAATGATAACACAAGATTTGGGTGTTAAACTAAAAATATAGGTATCCCTGGGTGGCTCAGCAGTTTAGCACCTGCCTTCGGCCCAGGGCATGATCCTGGAGTCCCGGGATCGAGTCCTGCATCCGGCTCCCTGCATGGAGCCTACTTCTCCCTCTGCCTCTCTCTCTCTCTCTCTCTCTCTCTCATTAATAAATAAATAAAATCGTAAATAAATAAACCAAAAATATAGAATAATTCGCTTGAAAAAAATCAAACCTAAGGAAACAAAACACATACACAAACACACATACATGCTGAGTTGCCCTCAGAAAACTCAGAATTCAAAACTGAACCACAGGAATACTTCCTTTCCAAACCACAGAATGTGAACTAAATAGCTACTTCTTTGGGTTTTAGATAAAAGTTAAAAGGCTTCCTATATTGTGTTCATTCAACAAATGTTAATATACCACTGACATCAGATCAGACATGGATATAAGCACCTCAACAAATTAGATCATTAATCCTTATGACAACCTTCTAGAATTAATTAGAAATTATTTTTTAATAAAATGTGGTTCATTTGTTTTTCAGTTAGCTTTCTCTGATTTAAGGCTAGTATGCTGGCAAACCGAACTTCAATAAAAAACATATTAATTAAAAAAAAGATTAGTATGTACTTACATTATTGGTAGAATAGAGGGATTGACATCTGCTTAAGTAAAAATCACATAAATAAATCTCACTTTTGGGGCACCTGGGTGGCTCATTCATTTAAGCATCTGACTTTGGCTGGAATCATGATGCCAGGGCCCTGGGATCAAGCCCAAGGTAGGGCTCCCTGCTCAGCAGGGAGTCTGCTTTTCCCACTCCCTCTTCCCCCAAACCCCCTTTCCCCACTTGTGCTGTCTTGTCTCTCTCTCTGTCAAATAAATAAATAAAATCTTTTTAAAAAAACAACCTCACTCCCTACAGAGATAACTTTCTGAAAATATCCATGGGTTGCTGAAATTATGTACTGTGTATAAAATAAAAATTATTCTTTTGGGCAGCCCTGGTGTCTCAGTGGTTTAGCATTGCCTTCAGCCCAGGGCGTGCCTGGAGACCCAGGATCGAGTCCCACGTCAGGCTCCCTGCATGGAGCCTGCTTCTCCCTCTACCTGTGTCTTTGCCTCATGAATAAATAAATAAAATATTTAAAAAATTATTCTCTAAGTTATATACATGGTGGAGCAACACATGTCTTTCTCCGATAAGTTTCTGTGTGGGGGGAACCTGGGTGGCAGTGGTTGAGCATCTGCCTTCAAGCTCAGGTTGTGATCCCGGGTTCTTGGGATTGAGTCCCACATCAGGCAGGGAGCCTGCTTCTCCCTCTGCCTATGTCTCTGCCTCTATCTCTGTGTTTCTCATGAATAAATAAATAAAATCTTTTATTTTTTTTTAATTAATTTTTATTGGTGTTCAATTTACCAACATACAGAAAAACACCCAGTGCTCATCCCGTCAAGTGTCCACCTCAGTGCCCGTCACCCATTCCCCTCCAACACCCGCCCTCCTCCCCCTCCACCACCCCTAGTTCGTTTCCCCGAGTTAGGAGTCTTTATGTTCTGTCTCCCTTCCTGATATTTCCCAACATTTCTTCTCCCTTCCCTTATATTCCCTTTCACTATTATTTATATTCCCCAAATGAGTGAGAACATACACTGTTTGTCCTTCTCCGATTGACTTATTTCACTCAGCATAATACCCTCCAGTTCCATCCACGTTGAAGCAAATGGTGGGTATTTGTCGTTTCTAATCGCTGAGTAATATTCCATTGTATACATAAACCACATCTTCTTTATCCATTCATCTTTCGATGGACATAAAAAGTTTCTGTCTGGGATACTGATCCCCGCCCCCCCACCCCACCCCCATTCTTCACCATGGCAAAACTGGTCGTCCAGACTTGAACATGAGCTTTTTTTCTCAGAGTACAATAGAACTGGCTAGAATTTCCTTTCAAGTACAAGCAAGGGTAGGGAAGTCTAACTGTGACTTGTTCCACCCTAAAAATTGATCCTTGCTTCACCACAAGGTCAGAATTCAGAGTCTAAACTCTTTGTGCAACTGTCTGAGACATATTTAGGAGCAATAATAGTTTTCTATGATGAATAATTTCATAGACCCTTTATTCCTGTTGAAAATTTGAATGCAGCTTATTTATTAATAACATCTCCTATCTGGGGGATCCCTGGGTGGTGCAGCGGTTTAGCGCCTGCCTTTGGCCCAGGGTGCGATCCTGGAGACCCGGGATCGAATCCCATGTCGGGCTCCCGTTGCATGGAGCCTGCTTCTCCCTCTGCCTGTGTCTCTGCCTCTCTCTCTCTCTCTCTCTCTCTCTCTCTCTGTGTGTGTGTGTGACTATCATAAATTAAAAAAATAAAAATTAAAAAAAATTCATAAAAAATAACATTTCCTATCTGACGCACTTTCAGTAACAATCTACATTTTACAGCCCAAGGTCACCTATCCCGCCTTAGATTCTCACTCCCATACTCTTCTATGTTTCCTCTATCCTTATCCAAAACATTTTTCACTGACTCCAGAGTCCCAATTCCATAATTAAGCTCTTATATATCTTTGACTTCATATTGTTCTCCCATCTCCTAGAGGTCATAAGTAAAACCTAGCATTCTTCTGTTACACTTCTATTGGGTTTTTAATATCTATGTTGTTAATATTATCCAGAATGCACACATGAGGGTTTTGTATTGGACAGACGAATTATTAATACTTAAATAATACTTGCACCATCTCCCCTTTGCCTCAGTTCTTATTCCTGGGGCAATATGCTGAGAACCATATGTTATCCCATACATATCATGGTCTGTACTGTAGATGAAGAACACAGAAATATGAATGTTATCTGCCTCTATACATTCTTCTCCCTTCCCTCCTGAAAGAACAAAGAAAAACCTTTGCTCCAAGGTAAAAATCCTGTGTTCTTATTGTAAGTTAGAGTATCAATAAATTTCTCCAGGGAGAAAAGAAGTCCTGGGTATCAGCCCCACCGCACTCCCACCCCTTGAAATATAAAATATATCTCTGAGAGGTAAATGTCTGGAGTTCCCTTTCTGTTAATCAGTCATAAATTACACTCCAAGACTAATTCTTTTAGCTCTGGTCCTAATATTGAGTAAATTTTTTTTTTTAGAAAGCCCTAACCATGCAAAAACATACACATACAATTCACAGTTCCACACTTGCTTTATTTTGCGCTTTGGAAGAAATTCTTTATTAGGTAGACATTCTTGGTTTTCCACTATAATTTCTAGATCATCACTCAACCACCTAAACAATTTCTTCTTTGAAGGCACATATCTATCGCTTCATCACTATTTCATCTCATTAAAAATATCTACTTTGATTCTCACCCTTTCCTTACCTCTGTCAAAATTTGACACTATGTAACAAAAATTTTCATCCTACTTTTGGAATAAATTTGAGTTGTTTTAATATATAAAAGTCTGACTTATACAATAATTTATAGTTTTATAACATTTTCATATACATAATCTTAGAACCCCACTTCGACCCAGTTCACTCACCTCCTGATACGGATACTTGGACAATCTTGTCATCGTCTATAATTTTACTACCTCTAAAATAATTCTGTGGCATCAAATACTTACCTCAATTTTTTTCACTTCATTAATCATGTTGGATATGGTGTTATACTTACTGGGAGTTCCATAACTTTGTTATTTCACGTTACTAATTTCTGTGTCCCCTGTCTCTGTTACCTTTTCAATGACTGGTCATGCCACTATAGACATGACTGACCAACTCTAGCCAATTCAGTTTTCTCATTTGTTCCTTGAGTATCCCACATCCCCCCCCTCCCCCAAACTCAACTCTAATCAATGGCACAATCTTATTGTTTCTTAAATTTCCCATAACTTAAAAAGAATATAGAATGAGAGAACTTTTCATATCAGTGCCGTTACAAAATTATGATCCATGATCACAACTAAATTCCAGAAAACTGGCCAAAGTAAGTTTCCAATAATTCTACCTAAAGACTTATTCCAAATCAAAAATATCTTCCCTAAGCTTCCTACTTTAAAATTTATACCATCACACTTTGCAAATACTAATTCTCTCATTTTCATGGGAAGAGTGTAGTACACTTGTATTTCTATCTTATTGTGGAAAATGCTAGTGTTTCTTCAGGTGTACTGCTAGACTAAAACCCCCAGTGTCTTAGTAGTTGCATGTAGCCTTAGTGATCCGGGTCAATGGAAAATGGCAGAAGAAATATGCTACACTCAGGTATGGTTCCTAAAATATCTCCCTTGTGATTTTCCATTTCTTTATTCTCTCATCTCCTATCTGAGTATAGAGAACCTGAAAAGGGAACCATGTTTCTAGAAGATAGCAAAGCAACAAAATAGAAGGAGGCCTGGGCCCCTGAAGCAATATTGGTTTTGGTCATTTGTTACTATTTAATAAAATATTCATCCCCCAAAGTGGCTTAAGACAGCAACAATTTATATCTCATATTTCTGTGTGTTGACTTGGCAGTCCTTTGCTTCTGTGTGGTGTTGGTTGAAGTGTTAGGACAGATGAAAAATCCGAAATGTTCTTATTCACCAACTGGTAGTCACCTGACTACCAGTCAAGTGGATGTGCAGGCCAGGATCTTCAGTTCTTCTCCACATGGGTCTTTGCATATAGATACTTGGACTTCCTCACAGTATCAGTGTTTGGGTTCCAAAAAGGAGCATTTCAAATGGCAAAGGCAGAAACTTACAGAACTCTTAAGGTCCTGTCTCATAATTTAAACATTGTTACTCCTTCTTATTTTATTAGTCAGAATAAATCATTGGGCACTGCCAGCTTCAAGAGGAAGAAAAATGGGCTCCTTATTTCAATAGGAAAAGGGCAAGGAATTTCTAGTCATCTTTAATTGAGTACCATCCTCTCTCAGGTTACAAATTATTTATGTTCCTTACACATGTAAAATATGATCAATCTTTCCTGAAACCCTACTAGATTCTTCTCATTACAATGTGAAGTTCAGCCTCAAAGTCATCTAGGTTTTTGTCACATAGATGCGATTAGAGGCAGATGAGGCTCTGTTGGGTCATTCTGTGTGTGTGGTGATCTATAAACTAAAGTGATATTTTGTTTCCCAAACAACAAATTCACTAGCAGACAACATTTATTATTATAGTTAAATAGAGTTTAGAGCCTTACCCCTTTTCCTTTGCTGGCAGATATGCATCTCATCATCTGCATGTTGATACTAATTAGTGCTACAGGGAACAATTAATGTAGGTGAAAGTGATAGAAAGTGTGTGTGTGTGCGTGTGTGTGTGTTTGTGAGCATGTGTGTATATGATAGGGAGTACCCTGATTAAATTTTAAATAAGGCTACCAGGAAAGGTATTGCCATCAGGATAACTTGAGAAAGAATTGATCGAAGTAAGATAGCAAAGCATGCAGTAATTTGGCAGTAACCAAAGTAGGAGACCTTTTTAAGGTTCCTACAATAATCTTGGTAAGTGACACTGGTGGTTTGGACCACAGAGTGACCTTAAAGGGGATAAGAAGTAATAAAATTCTGGATATTTTTGAAAATAGTGCCAAGAGGAGATTTTGGTGAATGGCTGAGATAAAAGAGAAAAAGAGGTCAAGTAAGATTTACTACAAGAATTTTTACATGAGAAGAAATGGAGGAATAGGTTGTTATCTGATTTGGGAGCATATCTGGAAGATTTGGAGGAAAAGTTCAAAATTTAAGTTTTAGATAGGTTAAGTTTATGATTCCTATTAGGTTTCCAATGGAAATGGGTGGCAAGGGTAAGCATTTAGACATTTGAGCCTAGAATTCTTTTGAAATGTGAGTGGCTACTCAGAGAAGATGAAGATTAAGATCTGACCAGTGGCTATTGAAATGTGGAAGTCACTTGCATCCTTGACAGAACCATTTTACTGGAATTTACTGGAATAGTGGGGATATAAATCTAGCTTGAGTTTATTCAGGGAGAACAGGAGGAGAGCATATAGAAACACTGTATTTTGACAACTTTTCAATCTACAGCATTCACAGGGAGTCTTACAATTTCTGATGATTCCCTGAAACAGATTGTAAATTTTTAATAGCATAACCATCACAAAGAAATTTTGCCCATTGTTTTGTTCATCATAGGACATTTAGATTTGAAAATCTAGAGGTCCCTACCCACACATGGGGAAACTAAACAAGTTCAAAAAAGAGTTAGAATTATGTCCTAATATAGGAACTGGTGACACATTATAAAATATTCAATCAAAATGCTTGTTCAGAGCAATTCTGATATTTTAAGAAGACTTATCTGAAAATAAAGCTGCCTGATTGAAGGCCAAAAGGCCAATCCATTACAGGACTTCTCCTTTTAAAATTCTTGCTAGCCAGGAATAGTTTGCAAATCAGGAAGTAGGACAAAATTGAGTTAAAATATTAAGAAAGGGAAGTTGATTTCTGTTCTTCATGTCCTTTGACAGAAATAGAATTATATTTCAACTAATTAGTTCATTGTGTAAGTGGACACACTGGTTGCAAGTTAAGTGCTCTGTAAGTTAGAGTAGATGATTCAACATTATTGCAGTTGTTTGAGCTAAGGTCTTAGAAGTAGAAGTTATTTACACTGAGCTTTGTGAATCTGATAAATTCATGCTTTACTTTTCAGTATGTTTTCATATAGGAGGGACCAAGGATTACAAGGCAGGACTACCTTGTACCACCTTTTGAAATACATGATACAGGTACTAAGATCCTGACAACATGTTGCCCTCCTTTAGCTCCTCAATTTCCAACTAGAAGGTTCACAAAGCCACCCTCTTACTTACTACAAATAATTTGTGCCTTATAATGTCTTTTTGTTTATTTTTCTCATGCTCATGTTCACTCTAAAATTCTGGTTCAAATATGAGAGACCACTTAAAAATATGTAAGGATTAGGATATGACCAATGGCTATTGCAATGTGAAATTTGCCTTCTTGACAGAGCCATTTTACTGGAGTGGTGGAAATAAGAATCTGGAACATTGCACTGTGGTTGATTTCAGTGAATTGTTAGTAACTTTGTGACAATTACTTTTTCATGGGTGTTAATTTGGGGTAAATAAATATATTTCAAGTTTGGTAAGTTTTTACAAAGGTTATTTTGTTGTGTTAATAACATTTGCTGTGATAGAATTCACTTTATTTCATCCCAAGGAAAAAAAATCTATATCTGTACATATTTTATTAAGTAGAGAAAATATGTCAGTGAGAAAATTGGTACATTTTTTACACTAAATATTTAATATCTCCACACATATTTTAATCCCAGCAATAATTAGACAGTTTTCTAGCATTTCCTCTTGAAGTTACTACAGATTTCAGTTTACATCATAATACTGCTCAGTATTATGAGCAGTTTTAGGCTGCTAACCCTTAGTATTAGAAAAGCAACAGGACTAAAAGCAATTGAAAACAGAGATTGAATGAGTACTTAGCCTAATCATTCTCTGGACATTTGAATGTTGAAGGAGTGTACAACTTTTACCTAATGAATTAGTAATGGAATTTTTAGATTAGTAATGTAAGCAATAGACAAAGGAAATAATTTCAGCTTGTGGGAGAGAGGGGGCATTAGTTAGAAAGAACTATTTTTCCAAATCATACATCTGTTTTCTTTACCAATACGCCTGGAATGGGCCACTTAATTTACTCACCTCTGTTCTGCACATATATTTAGCTGAATGAATGTTGAGCTCAATGCATTTCCTTGCAACCATTTATTATTCATTTCCTGGATGTTGTGAAATACAACTATAAACCAAACACAGACTTACCCTTCAAAATACAATAGAAATAAAAATAGCTTCAAGTAAAAGATTTAAAATTCAGTGATGTAATAGGGATATACACAAAGGTTGTTTACCTAATTCAGATCAAGTGTGAGGAGTCATGGGAAGGTACACTAAGAAAAGGCTTTCTATATAGACACGACTTGGCTGAGATGTCAAGGACAAGAAATTAGTGATCCAAACTAAGTTCATGTTCAAAGTCCATGAGTTGTGATAGAGCATAATCCATTAAAAGACCAGAAAGTAATTAGATATAGATACCGCCTATCATTTGTGACAAATATAGTAGTAAGAGTTAAAGTAGGAAGGTGAGCAGAATTAAGATGCTTAAGGGAGCCGCTAAAAAAAAAAAAAAAAAAAAAAGAAAAGAGAGTAAAAGAGTTTTTGTCTTTATCCTAAAAGCAATGTATACAGCAGAAATATTTTAAGCAGAAGAATGTCACAAAGAGTTTAATTACTCTGGAGAGCTAGATAAAGACACATCTATGGGAATGCTCAAATGACAAAGCATAGTCTAGCTTGTGTTAAATGGCCCCACCTATTGGTCTAAGGAATACCGGATATAGGATAGTTGAGATATGTATGGAGATATTTATCCACTCATTTATATATCTATGTATCTATCCACTATACTGGACTGTTAAAATAGTACCATTAATTATTAACTCTATACATCTTGGATATAAGAAGGGCCAAGAAAGAGTCAAAGGGTGTGTAGCACAGTAATTCTAGATCTATTTTTCCTGAAGAGTCACAATCAAAGTTAAACTAAGGAAGTCATATTGTTTTATATGCCCTTGAAAGAAAAGGAAAATGAGAAAGAAGAAGGTTGGACAGAAGAAGTACCCACATGAAATATTTATTTTTAGTAGGTAGATCTATACCATGTTTTTGAAACAAGGAAACTATCAAGTTTGAGAAAAATTATGTGTTCTTCGTGCATTCTATTCTGTGTTTTGATATAAATGGACCCTCAGTAAAACAAAATTTTTTAAAATATTTATTTATTTGAGAGAGAAAGAGAGCATGAGCAGGAGAAGTAGAGGGGAGAGAAAGAGAAAATTCAAAGCAGACTCCATGCTCAGCATAGAGCCTGATGTGGGGCTCTATCTCACAACCCTGAGATCACCACCTGAGCTGAAACCAAGAGTCAGTCAGTTAACCAACTGTGCCACTCAGGCACCCCAAATTTTAAAACTTCAGATAACCTGTTATGTGTTTAGTTTGGGGAAGACTGGCAGGATAGAAAGGATGAAAGAAAGAAATGACAAGTCTTTCAACTCCAAGTTATATTTCAGAATATGGGGTTGAGAAGCGGCTGGTATGAGATCATCCTTTAGCGGCTTATAAAGTGGAGGCACAAATTGGATCAGCCCCCCAATAAGTAGGCCCCCCATAAGAATGACCTATAGATGCCGCCTATATTGCTACCTCATTACAGGTTAGAAAGGATTACATTTCAAGACGCATTTGTTTATTTATACTCTGTCTTGTTTCTTACATATGTGGAATGGCAAATAACAGAAACACAAACGGCAAAATTATAAAATATAAATTAAAATGAATGAGGATCAGATTATAACATGAATTAAGAATAATGACTTCAAAATGTTATCACAAATAAGGGGGAAATAATGTCACGTACAATTGCTACATATGAGGCTCAAATTAGACTTTGATTATTCTGGTAGTCAAAATGAAAAAAGAAAAACTTAGTCTTTTTACATACTGCATGTTGTTAATAAAGAGATTTATGTCAGATCTCATAAAAAAAACAAGCTCTTCCTGTCATGTAGCTGTAAAAACAAATATTGGTTTCTAGTATCTCTTCTCTGAAAGAAGAAGAAGAAGAAGAAGAAGAAGAAGAAGAAGAAGAAGAAGAAGAAGAAAAGAAGAAGAAAGAAGAAGAAGAAGGAGAAGAAGAAGAAGAAGAAGAAGAAGAAGAAGAAGAAGAAGAAGAAGAAGAAGAAGAAGGAGAAGGAGAAGGAGAAGGAGAAGGAGAAGAAGAAGAAGAAGAAGAAGAAGAAGAAGAAGAAGAAGAAGAAGAAGAAGGAAGAAGGAAGAAGGAAGAAGGAAGAAGGAAGAAGGAAGAAGGAAGAAGGAGGAGGAGGAGGAGGAGGAAGGGAAAATACTTCTAAATCCTTTCTTTTCAGAACAAATTTTCTTGAGTTATTTAAGGACAATATTTCTGGGATCCCTGGGTGGCGCAGCACTTTGGCGCCTGCCTTTGGCCCAGGGCGCGATCCTGGAGACCCCGGATCGAATCCCACGTCGGGCTCCCGGTACATGGAGCCTGCTTCTCCTCCCTCTGCCTGTGTCTCTGCCTCTCTCTCTCTCTCTCTCTCTCTCTGTGTGACTATCATAAATAAATAAAAAAAATTTAAAACAAAATAAAAAAAATAATATTTCCTCATATCCTTTTTCCCCTTTCCATCCTCACCATTTTGTTAAGAGTACTTTTGCCAAAATAATAGAAAAAGCCATAAGATGCCCTTTACTTCTGGGTTTTGACAATGTCTAAAGGATCTTCATTTCTATTCAATGTCATTTTGAATTTCTGCAAAATGAGTATAGTAAACTCCAGTTATAAAATAAAACGAGCTTTACAGCTTATATTACTTTAGTGAAAAAGAAAGGGAGAGAAAATAAAATTGCAAGTATTAGTAATATTAATAACTCAAATGAGAAATTACATCTTTTCTGCACACAGTATATTTGCTGAGTGGTAGGAATAAACACAATCTTATAAAAATTTCTCAAATACTTATTTTAAAAATATAAATACCCACAATCACATTATTTGGTGTATATTCAAATGAATTGAAAACTTATATCTACAAAAAAGGTACATCTAGATCTTTATATCAGTTTTATTCACAACTGCCAAAACTTGGAAACAATTAAGATGTCCTTTAACAGATGAATAAATAAACTTTATAACCTCCAAACAATGGAATATGATTCAGCACTAAAAACAAAACAAAACAAAACAAACAAAACAAACAAAACAAAACAAACAAAAAAACTACCAACCCATGAAAAGGTGTGGAAGAAACTTGAAACTTAAATGCATATTGCAGAGTGAAAGAGTCAATCTGGAAATATTACATACTGTATGACTCCAGTTCCATGACATTCTATAAAAAAAGTGAAATTATGGAAACAATAAAAAGATCAGTGGTTGCCAGGATTTAGGGGGCAATGGTGAGGTGAATAGAGCACAGGTGAATAGAGCACAGATTTTTGTTTTGTTTTGTTTATCAGAGCACAGATTTTTAGGGCAGTGAAACTCTTGTATAATACTACAACAATGGATATATATCATTATATATTTGTGAATATCTGTAGAATACACAATACCAAAAGGGAATACTAATGTAAATTATGAACTATGCGTAATACTAGTGTACCAATGCAGGTTCATTCATTGTAACAACTGTACACTATAAGTTGGGATGTTGATAGTGGGGGAGATTGTGCATATGTGGGAGCAGTGATAAATGGGAATTCTCTGTACTTTTTACTTAATTTTGCTCTGTACATAAAATTGCTCTAAAATATTTTCAAATAAACGTAAGCTCAGAAGCTAAACATATTCAACGTTTAAAGATAGTCTCAATAATAAAACATGAATGTTATCTTTTACAATGAATGGGAGAATGAGTGAACAGAGGAAATGTGACCTTTAAGATTAGAGGTCAAGTTTTTTATTCTGATTAATCCACTTATCAAGTTGCTACTTTGATTCACTAGCACTAACTTTATTGTGTTTTTTTTTTTTTATGAGCTCTAAGTAAAGTATTTTACAACACACCATCTGTATGCTTGAACAGTTTTAGTTACAAGGGAATTGCATCCTCTCAGTACAAGAATGTTTTTCTTTTAATCAGATCTGAGAAAAAATGTCATTTTTAAAAAAATATTTTCCTCAAAGAAAAGAAGATACATGACCTCTACATTCCTAAATCCTCTGATGATTCTCTTTATTGGCCTTATACAGGTGATCACTTTCTCATTCTCAAATTGTTGTTTTCTCTGTCTTTTGGGTTTTGTTGGGGTTTTGTTGACACCACATGCCCCTACCTCACTCTTCGCTACATCCCAGTGTCCTTGGCTGGTTACTTCCCCTTTTGACCTCTAAACTTTGGAGTAATTCATAACTTTGTCACCTCATCCCTTTCTTCTCTATGAACATGTTTTTCTAGCTAAAGTATCAGGTTTATTAGTTTATATGCCATCTACATATTGCTACTAAGTTCAAGATCCATATATGCAAATGGTTGCTTTACATTTTCACTTTCATAATATGAAAGTGAAATTACTGGTCTTATTTACCAATATATTTTTGGTGTAAAGCAAAGTGCCTGGTCCCTAGGAAATAAATATCTGCTGAATAGTAAAAGTACATGTAAGATATTTTTCATACTGGGACACTGATATAATGAGCAATATTCTCACTAAAACCTCTCACAAAAAAAAAAAGTGCTTTCAAAAGGATTGTGTTGTAGTGGTTTCAGTTTGTTATGTTTGTTTTCTTTGAAGACAGTAATTCTCTATGAAAGTGAAAGATCAAAACCAAAGTATTCTGGAAAGATTCATGATAATGTGATTTATATCACTAGTTACTATAGGCTTGCCTTGATTAAATATAAGACCTACAAATATATAATTGACAGCCTGTAAAATTTTGGAGTCAAGAAAAGTGACTACTGGTTGAGAACTATGAATCTTCTCACTAAAACCATAAACTCAAATACAGTTCTTGCTAAACTTTTCAGACTATCTCAGAGGGTGCACCCACCATGCAATATACATGCACAGTCTTCTTTCACATGATCAACTCAAGAGCTAATAGAAATAAACTGTTCTATGAAGCAATCCTCCATAAAGAGCATATACTTTCAAAGTAAAATTTAATGAGAATTTTAACACAGTCATCTTGAGGTTGCATTATCTGTCAAGGGTCAGGGATGTAGGTCATTTGTGCAATTATTTGTATATCTATTTTAAAGATTTTATTTATTTATTCATTCATGAGAGACACATAGAGAGAGAGAGGCAGAGACATGGCAGAGAGAGAAGCAGGCTCCATGCAGGGAGCCCAGTGTGAAACTCAACCCCAGGACTCCAGGTTCATGCCCTGGGCCAAAGGCAGGCACTAAACTGCTGAGCCACCCAGCGTCCCTGCGCCATTATTTGTTGAACATAGACCCATACAAGTGCAACATTTCTTCAACAAATACCAAGTGATTTTACTGAAAACATTGCATTAGATCTGGGAACTACAATCAGAAATAAGAAATAGTTGACTTCCTGATAATTTTATAATCCTTAAGATAGATTTATACACATATCACTTTAGTATAATGAAATACATGTAACACTTGTTTGTGCACAGGGTATTTTAGTATTTTGGTGAATATATTAACTCAACCAGGATCATGATAGAGTTATTGGAGGTGTTCAAAGTTCTCCTGAGATGAATCTTTAATTGTAATTTTTTTAAAAAGTAGGAATACTTATGTAGAGAGGGTTTAGGGTAAATTGAATAGAAGAAAGAAAGCACATGTTAGGCATACAGAATTAGAAACATTTGGTACTAGAAAATAAATTTCAAAGTCAAGACAGCAATGTATGGATTGGGAGGTAGATCACTTAAGAAGTTTAAGTAGAAATGGCATAGTCATAGTTGTATTTTAGATAGCTGACTCTGACTGCATTTTGGGGAATGGATTAAAAGCATGCATGCAAATAGTATAATTAGGAGATGTATATATTTGAGATGTATGGTGAATTAATTTGCCAGGACTTCCATAACAAAGTACTCCAGACTAAGTGACTTAAACATAAGTTTATTTATCACAGTTTTGGAGGCTGGAAGTCCAAGATCAGGTGTTGGCAGGTTGGTTTCACTCTGAGGTCTCTTTGTCTGACGGATGGCTGTCTTCTTCTGATATCCTCACATGGCTTTCCCTACGCAAGTCTATGTTTTAATTACCTCTTCTCATAAAGACTAACCAACTTGAATTGGAGCCCACAAGCGGACCTCATTTAACTCAAATTACCTTTTTATAAAGGGTTTATTAATTTATTTGAGAGAGAGAGGGAGAGAAAAGAGGAGAGGGAGAGAAAAACCCAGACTCTAGGTTGATTGTGCAACCCAGGTGCTCCATAAACTAAAATACCTTTTTATAGATTATATCTCCAAATACAGTCACATTCTGAGAAACTGGAATTAGCAGTTCCAAGCATGAATTTGGGGTGAAGATGCAATTCAGCCAATAATGTATGGAAAGGAATTAATTTAATAATTACTTAAATGAGGGAAAGATGGAATAATTATTTGGATCTGAATATTTTTCAAAACTGTTATTATAATCGCACAATTCTCCCTCACTAGACACATTGCTAGATTGATAACCTGATTCTTATTTATCTGAATTCTTTGAGAAATACAACTTGAGCTTAATTTGTTTGCTAAAAGCAGGTGATGCTCAGTATTAAGCAGGAAAGTAAATGCTGAGTCAGTTTCAAACTAAGAACCAGGTGAACTGACCAAAGCAGTAGTTCTCACCTTGTGTATATACATTGGAATCACAGAGAGAGCCTCTAAAAATATATTTATGTCATTCTTGTGCTGTCTACCTCAGCACAATTTAATACAAATCCATGGATAGAGCCTGAGCAACAGTAAACTACTCCACAGGAGTAGGAATCTCCGTAGGAGACCCCAACATGTAATAAGAATTAAGAACCACTGGAATGGAGGAAGAGTATAAACTGAAGAGAGAGCAAAGTGACAGGGCAACTGGGGAAAAATGGAGCTTGAAACCCTGACATGATTTGAGCATACAATTTGGAACTGAACACAGAGCAAATTAAATGTAAGGAAGAGGCAGGACTTAAAGCAGATCGTCTATGCAATAGAGAGCCCAGTCAGATAGAACATTACAAAGATGGTGTTGTTTCTGTGGCTAGAAGCATTGATGTCCTATAATCTCAGAACAGACTCTACTTTAAGAGAAGAACCTTCCATATGCTTTTTACTAATGGTGTGTGTATGTATGTGTATGTAAGAATGCCCTGAAGTTATGTGATTTTTAACTTAGAAAGCTCTGCAACTATCAATATATAGTCACTCTGGCTCAATACACTACAGAAGAAAAATCTGCTTGTAGATAAACTCTGTAAAACCAGGGCTTAGAGGGGCCAATTGTCCAAAGCAAAGTAGAGCCTTCAGAGGGGATATACAACCACAGGAACACAGAATAGATGTCTCAGATGACCCATGAAAGGACTCACAACCTTATACGTTCTGCAAAGTCTAGCCCCCACATGCAACCAGCCTGGCTAGGGAAGGGAAGAAACTTTGATGGAGTTTCCATTGCTTAATCGCCTATGTTCATTGTAATTTGCAGGGATCATAGGGATTTGGGTTAAATAAAAGAGACTACAAAGTTATGAGACCTGGCCCAGTTTCACACAGAGGAAAGGGAAGAATTTTCATCTTTAACCTATGAGTTGAGAGAGACCCTCTATGAGCAAAAATCAAATTGATTTCATGATTATACTTGATTGGTCCATTTTATTTATAATAAGCAAGGGGAAAGGAGCACAGGAACAGACATAGCCTGGAAAACAAATCTCTCCTTCAAAACGTTTGCAGATTGTAGTTGGGTTTCTAATGAACAGGTAATAAAAATGTTAAAAGTTCTCAAGAATTCTCCCTCAGGAACTAACCTAGTACTGCAGATACCCTTGTGGTGTGGTGGTCAGTATCATTAGATTGATTAGAATAGTCTGCACTGAGAACCACTGTTATGAGGGGGTCCATGGAGTAATTTAATACAATGGCAGCAGCATTCTAGAATGATTACCTAGGCTCCTCAAAGATTCTGTCTTGTTTTGGTTAGCTTGGATGGAAGGGATAGGCTGGGATGGCAGACTGTGCCTGAATTTGAAAGTTCCTCCAGTCCATATTTGAGTCTTGATAACAGTTGAGCATATGTAAACTGAAGTATCTATAGTTTACTTTTTTGTTTATTGAATTCAAACCAGGAAACACCATTTTGTAAACACCTGTAAAGCCTGGCACAAAGAATGATCAAAAGAGTATTAAATAAGCTCTCAGTAAATAGCATAACAAACTTTTTTTTTTTAGTGTGACCATTTTTTTTTTTTACATATTTTATTTATTTGGGGGGAGAGGGGCAGAGAGAGAGAAAGAATCTCAAGGAGACTGCACTGAGCTTGGAGCCAGATGTGGGTCTCAATCTCACAACCCTGAGATCATGACATGAGACTAAACCAAGAGTTAGACCAGTTAACTGACTGAGCCACTCAAGTGATCTTGGTGTCACCAGTTTCAAGATCAAAGCCATGTGGCAATAATAATAGTACCAATGGTGTTAGAAATATCATTTCCCATATTCCTGGCTTTGGAAGAAGGATTTACTTTTTGGACTGAATAGCCCTGAATTTCTAGAATGTTACGGGGGATAAATAAGCCTCATGGAGGAAAATGTGGACTTCTTGACAAGTTCGGTAAATGTAGACCCAAGCTATCAGTTGAAAAAATAACAAAAAATGTGATGGTCTCACAGGATGCTAAAGCCTGTTCTAACAGCTACAAAGAGAAGGCCCAGTCATTTTAATCAGGCCTTTATAATGCCCATTATTTTTCTCCTGATATATTTTCCTCCTTTAATTCTTCGAAATTTCTTTATGTTTTAATAAATAATTCTCATGATCTTCTCAGTGGAAAGAGATACATTTCTCTCACAACCAAGTCTGACAGGGAGCCATAGGAAAAAATGTCCTCTGTAGAGATAGTTCATATCAACAAAATAACTTTCTTTCCTTAAAATAGGATTTCATTACATTCAATTTCAGTTTCTCTGTTCGAAGTTATATACTGTTCTAAATGTATTGTGTTAGAGTCTTATGCTAATGACCAATCATTAATAGTTATATATATTTTGAATTCACCATTTGTCCTGTTATATTACTATGCTTACAGTCCTCAGAGTTCATGTGCTATAAAATCATGTGACCCTACCCCCCACTAATTCCCTCCTTCTTTCTGTGTTTGGTCCTTCCTCTCCACCTCCAAATTCTGCTTTCTGAGTCAGGACACTTCCTCCTGGTTCCATGGCTCCTACATTTCTGTTGATAGGCTCTATACATTAGTTCCTCAACTGGGGTACAATGGCACACTGTTCCTGGGGTCATTCAACAACCTTCACTCCATCAAGCTTTCTGCTTTTCCCATTCTCACCTCTCTATTGTAAATTCTTCAGGTGCTGCCTTCAGGCGAGACCCATCACTCTCTAGCTTGTCTAAATCACTCCTTAGTTATCTATGGCCTCAGTGGCTGTATCACCTAAATATTTTCATCCTTTCGTATGTCTTTTCTCATTACTTTCAGCAAACCATATTCCTCAGAATTATCGGCATTCCTGAACTCAACAAAAATGTAAAGATTCCATGGTCCTTTACGTTCGAATCATGCACCATACATTTGTTGCCCCTTCATGCACTGTTATAACCATTTATCATTTATTTATTATATATTTACTTCTCATGATTTACTAAACAGATCCTGTTTACCCATTTTTATCATTAATGTATCCCAATGATTTAGCCCCAATTTGAACTGTTCTAGATTTATTTTCATCATTGGCAGCATTTATGTATTCAAATTAAGGAAATGGGAGTAGGCAAATTTTATCTGGATTTTGGCAAGGTAGTTGCAAAAATAAATTAATTGAAGTCTGTAAGGCCCTAAGAAAGTAGATTCAGAACAATTGTCAGAAGCTAAAATGAGGTGCATTTCAGTTTAATAAGTAAAAGGAAGTTCTACTAGTCACAAATGTAAAGATACTGTCTCACAGTTCTTACTGAACTTGCTGGTTGCTCTTCTTCTTAAACAGCCCCTACTAATTTAGCTACTACTTAGTCCTTAAGTTTTTTTTTTTTTGAAGGTCTTTTCCTACAGAAAGATATTACTTATCCCTTTTCTTCCCATTAGGTAGTATTTTTTGCTCTTCCGTAACATTGCAGTTTTACTTCTATTTAAGGCACTTTTCACATCTTATAATATTGTCTATTTATATGACTTTAATAATACCCTTTGTGATTGATTGTAATAAGTATACAGCTGGGTTCCTAAAAAACTACTAGAGAATCTATTTGGACAAAATAATTTGTTTTCTAGAGGTAGAGACTAAGAAGAGGAGACATAGATGCAAGTTAGGGAACAGTATAAACTAGAGAGTACCTGAACATGTTCTATTGGGAGAAGGATATGAAATTATACTGGCCGTACATAAAAATTTTAAAAAGAACACTTTTTAGCAGTGATTACTAGCAATAGTGTTACTTCAAAGTTTTGAGATTAGTTCCTAAAAATTCTGTTCAACGTATCAGCAGAGACATTTACGCAATTGAGAATTAATTACGTAATGTATTTTAATTTGTATATGCCTTTAAATGCTTATGGAAGCTTCATAAAATTAATTCTCCATCTGGCTTATTGCAGAAATTGTGTAAGAAAATTTGATGAACAGTAACAGAAATTAAATATTCTTTAAAACAGTGAAGGGGAGTCTGTGTGGCTCAGTCATTTGAGCGTCTGCCTTCAGCTCAGGTCATGATCCCGGGGGCTGGGATTGAGCCCTCCTCCCAATGGGCTCAAAAAAAAAAAATAAAATATTTTTAAAAATAAAAATATAAAACAATGGAAAAAATAAAGGAAATTTTACCTTAAATATATTATCTCAGTCTTCGATCTTCTTCTAAGAAAATGCAGAAAACCTTTGGACAGGACAAGAACAATGAAATATCATGCAACTCTAGAAAGAAACAGATTCATTGGCAAGATAATATATTTAGGTTTATAAAAGTTTAACAGATGTAGTGTAATGCCATGGTCACAAGTGCAAAGTAAAAAAATAAATAAATAAAAATTAAAAAAAAACAAGTGCAAAGTAAGTGTGTTTCATATGTGAGTGATAGGCTCATGTAAGCTGCTGTAATGATTGATGTAGATTGCCTCAAGATTGATCCAGTCCCAACAACAGATATCAACAATGAAGAGAGCCAAAAGAATTGATGCTTTTACTGCAATTTAGTTCACATGTGCATGTAACTTGAGTTCCTCATTCCAAAAATGACGAAAGTTAGTGCTATAGGCAGCATGTACTTTTTGTAAGTTTATTTTGTGGAAGATGATTTTGTTGGTGGAAGTCCATAGAGTTAAATAAAATGTGAGAGAGAATAAAAGATATAATTTACTGATGTTTCTAGACCAAGCAAAACCTGAAATAGAAAATAAGATAATGGGTCAGAGTAAATGCCACACATTCCATTTAATTCCAGTTCTAGCATATCCATCAAATATATTAGGGCTCTTAAATTTAAAAAACAACAACAACAACAAAACTAGTGTTTCCAAATGTGACTTTATTCCTCACTCACACTAGGATTTATACGAATGATTTAACCATTCTAGACTTTAGATTCCTTGTTTAAAATATGGGAATGTTTATACTACCTCTGAGGTTCTTTGCTACTTTAGTGTTCTCTGTATTATATTTACTGAGTGTACTTCTGGTAAACTTCAGTATCATCCTCCCTCTCCGTGTCTGCTTGAAGTTACTTTGGGCATTTAGTACATATTTTTCTGAATTACGTGTGAATTTAATAATGTACTCTGATAAAGTGAATCTTCTTGTAAGCTAGGGCCTTATATGATCATCACAATGTCTTAATTATGTAAGAAATATGCTGGATGGTATATTCCAAACAAACTTATATACAGTACTAATGAACATAGGATGGTTTTCTCTAAAACATAAGGTAGAATATATTATTTTTATTACTGAACTTGGAAAACAGAAAACAAAAAGATCAGAGTTTAAAATTTTTCACATTGGGGCACCTGGGTGGCTCAGTGGTTGAGCATCTCCCTTTGGCTCAGGGTGTAATCTGGGGGTCCTAGGATGGAGTTCCCCATCAGGCTCCCCACAGGGAGCCTGCTTCTCCCTCTGCCTATGTCTCTGCCTCTCTTTGTCTCTCATGAATACATAAATGAAATCTTTTTAAAAATTTCATGTTTACTGCTCCCCCATACTTGCTTTTTTTTAAAATTTTTATTTATTTTATTGATAGTCACAGAGAGAGAGAGAGAGGCAGAGACATAGGCAGAGGGAGAAGCAGGCTCCATGCAGGGAGCTCGATGTGGGATTCGATTCCGGGTCTCCAAGATCGCGCCCTGGGCCAAAGGCAGGCGCCAAACCACTGCGCCACCCAGGGATCCCCCCATACTTGCTTTTATCTATGTTATGTTTTTCCTTATACATACATGATTGCTATGTAATTAAGTTTATACTAATTAAGTATGCTAATACTTATAATTATACTAGTATACTAATTAAATATACTAATACATACTTGCATATTAATATTTTTTCAACTGAACTTTATAAGTACTTTCTAATGTCATTCAGAATTTTGCAAATATTAAGAGCCACGTATTATTATATTATATAACATACGTTGTCTTTTATTTGAAACTTTAGGCATTTTTCCATTTTCTATATTATAACTGATATTGTAAGACACATTTGTAGGTAACATTTACAAAGAATTACCCTAGCATGTGAAATATCTGTAGCTTTGTCCAAAATGCCTTACACAATGGAGCCACTGATTAGCATTCCCCCAGCCCTCCTGGCTCGAGTTGCCCCAGACAAAGTTTCTTACATCTTTTCTTCCAGAGGGTTAGGCTCCATCCTCCCAAATGGTATATTAGCAATGTCAGTCATTACTGTCCCATACAAATTAACAAAATTCTTTGCTTGGCTATTGCTTTAGTCTGGATGTTGGTGCCCTACCACCTCCCCCACCCCCCAAAACAATATGTTGGAACCTAAAGCCCAATGTGATGGTATTAGGATGTGGAGCCATGTTGGTGAGTAAGTTTTAAGAACAGAGCACCCATAATGGGATTAGTGTTCTGGACAGCTCCTTTGTCCCTTCCATGTGTGAGGTTACAGTAAAATAGCATTCCATATGGAAGCCAGCTCTCACCAGCAGTGAATCTGCTAGAACCTTCATCTTAGACTTCCCAGACTCGAGGGCTGTGAGAAGTCAATCCCTGATGTTTATCATTAGGGAAGCCTTTCTCTATCTCCATTTTTAAGGTGTGTGTGGGTTTTTTTTTTTTTTAGATTTATTTATTAATTTTAGAGAGAGTGAGAGAGGGGTGGGGCAGAGAGAGAGGAAGATGCAGAATCCCAAGCAGACTCCTCACTGAGCACAGAACCTGACATGAGGCTCAACTTTATTACCACCAGGAGATCACAACCTGAGCTGAAACCAAAAATCCAGCACTTAATTGACCACACCACCCAGGTGCCCCTCCATTTTTAAGTTTTTATAAAGCTTTGTGCTTTTCACTTATACAACTTAGAACTTGTGGTGTCTCTCTAGTGCTTGTATAATTAAATATTTCACATATTTATTTTATTAGAATATACACTTTAAGGGAACAAGGATTATGTGTGTATGCCTCACTAACAGTTGCATCCCATTGTTTAGCCAATGGTTTGTTACATAGCAGCCCACTCACCATTTTCAAAGAAATAACATTTTTTGTATATATAAAATATTTTTCTAAAATTAATACAATCTTCCTTTTAATATAGATTCTCCAAAGGATGGGACATCTGGGTGGCTCAGCCATTGAGCATCTGCCTTCAGCTCCTGGCATGATCCCAGGGTCCTGGGATCAAGACCCACATTGGGCTCCCTGCAGAGAACTTGTTTCTCCCTCTGCCTATGTATCTTCCTCTCTTTCATGAATAAATAAATAAAAACTTAAAAAAAAATTCTCCAAAGAAGTATCACCAAAAAAACAAAACAAGAACAGAAAAACACAAGCAATGTAAAATACACATAAAAAATTACTATTAAAGGTGGAATGTTCCCATACGTTCCATGAAAGATGTATAGGTATGTGGTGGATTTTTATGGTAGGAAAACGGAGATACTGTGGGAAAAAAATAAGCAAAATGAAGAAATTCTAGCAGGAAAATATTGAAAATGATAAAGGATAATAAACATGAAGAAATGGATATTGGAGCACTGAGGTTCTTAGTAAACAGTTGACAGTGCATGGTAGGGAAGGGTATGGAGAATGAAATATTGAAAGATCAGGTCAAATAAGGGTTAAAAATGCTAGATATTGTTCATTTATTTATCCAGTATACTCTTCTTCTACCATCTCTCATGTCAAGTATTATGAGAAAATCTAAGGTTACTATAAATTTTAAAGCAATTAAATTGTCATGGAAGTCTCATAGATTACTATCTGGGTTATATTTCATAAATGAACATAGCTGGTTATCTCCTCAAGAGCTGAGAGAAGCTTACATATACTGTGTAACAATACCTCAGTCCCTTTGGTTCCTTCCCAGCCAATACCTGTAACACTTCGTGGAGTGAAACCTGACTTCCCAAACCACTTTCTCAACAAAAATAAAACAACTACGAACTGAATAAAGGAAGGAGATGGATTGGCAGTGCTAAGATAGTTAGAAGACAATTATTTTGAAATTCAAACAAAGCCATCAGAGAAACCATCCATCACATTATTATTTATGCACAGAAGAGGAGATCTGAAGAAAGGCATTCAACAGTGAAAATTATATCATAAAAAAACATGTCTGCGAAATGATACAAATATTCAATAGAGGTCAAAGAAATCCACTCGTCAACACATTAAAACTGGACTAAGAAAACTCTTGTAGCAACGAACTTTGGTGCCCCCATCACATGCCTTCACCTCTGATTGTAGCTACACCTGTAGGAGATGGTTCCCTAAAAGTTTGGATTCACCTTACAGCTGACATGTTTTTATGTGAATGAAACACCTGAGTGTGTTATTCTGCCCCAGGGCCTTCTCTAGGATCACAGAAATCTGCTCTGCCCAATCCCTCCTCAGTTCCTAAACCTGGAACTCATTGATTATAAGGGAGACTAAGTCTTTCCTTAGGGAACGTCTATAAAATCACTGCAAGTACACACTCCATGCTTGCTCCTACAAGGCTACAGAATTGTGGTTAGGTCAGGCACAGTTCACTCCCCAGATCTCTCTCTGGGGCAGTCCCTTTCCTATACATTCTTTGGTCTAGACCATCATCCCCGTATACCCTGGTGCTTGGCACTGAAGCACTCTGACCCTGATGGGGAGAAGGAGGTGTGAGGAGTTCACCAGCCTTAGGGTTTGGGTGACAGGTGGCTCCTTAAAAGCAAGTCTGAGAGGAGAGGCCTGTGATGCCTGAGGCATCCAGCCGTGTTTCTCATCCTAGGAAGTGTACTCACACCTGTAAATTTCCAGAGATCCCTTTGTGGGATCCAGCTTTCTCTGGTGTAAAGAAAGTTTGGAGGATTCGGTTTACAAGTTGGTGTGTTCCTCTGCTTCAGAATTTGGTAAATCCACATCCAACCACTTCCTTATAGAGTTCTCAAACCTCAGGGACATTATCCATCTACCCCAAATTATCCCAGGGCCAAGTAGGAGACAACTAAGGACAGGTCCATATGCCTCTGAGCCTGTATAATTATTAAAATTAGGCAAACCTCTTGGAGCTAGCAAAACCTAGGTAACACCCGCCCCCCATTTGCTGAATTTAAGCTGTCCCCTATATTTCCAGGTTGCTGTTACTCCCTCCAAGGTTGGAACCCCCCTGAATGGCCCTGCCTGGTTTTCTTCTCTCCTTTAGAGTTGTAAGTAACAAAATTCTGCTTTTCGTTTTTCTAGAGTGCCACTGTGTTGAGTTCCATGATTAAAATTATCTTTAAATCTTACAAAACAATTGTCTCGGTAACCAGGATGCAGTAACCATGATTGTGGTCTCTTGGGTAGCCACTTGGGGTTCTACTTTTGGCTTCCAAATTGGTTCCAGAACACTGTGGCTTCCTGGGGACTCATAGTTTAGAATCCTTCTGTGCCTGTCTGATTGCCACATGTCTCCTTTTCCATATTTTCCCCAATTGTGGAATCTTCAAGACAAACGGTGCTAATTGGATAAATAACTAGCCCAGGTGGGAGCTCATCCACAGAACTCAGAGTATTGGCTATTTGAGCCACACTTTCCAAGATAGGGTATTTGCATTAAGGTGTGTTTCCAGTCCAGCAGGTGTTGGATAGAGACCTATTTCAGAAACTGACACTTTTTGGCATATTTTATTATTATTTGGAACCATAACTCTGGTTTTTCCATTTGTTTCCGAGAAACCTGAAGGAAGAAGATGTTTGAATTCTGCACAGTAGAGAAATGGCACCCTGGTATCATTGTCCATGTTGTTTAGGTTGGGGGAGCTGCCTAACCATACTGTTTTACAGCAGTGAGTTATAAGAAGGATAGAGGAAGATGCCTGTGGCAGATATGGGGGATGAGATTACTAGCTCCTAATGAGCCATGTCTGGAATGTGGGAGAGAATGGAGAGACATATCTGCTATGTAAAAGAGTAGGTGGTTCTGATAACCACAATTTCACTTATATTTTGTATATTATAAAAATATCTTTTTAAAAAGATTTCATTTGAGAGAGAGAGAGAGAGAGAGAGAGAGAGAGAGAAGCAGGAGCCAGCGAGGGGTGGGTGCAGGGGGAGAAGGAGAGGAAGACTCCCTGCTGAGTTGGGAACCTGATGTGAGATCCCAGGACCCTGAGATTATGACCTGAGATGAAGGCAGCTGCTTACTGCTTAACTCACTGTGTCACCCAGGTGTCCTGGGTGATATTTTAAAAATATCTTAATCCTGAAACCACCTCACTGTATCATTCTTTTAGGACCTAATCATATACTTTTATAAAGGAACTTTGGTGAACTTCTGTAGAGCAATCATATCATAATCCTATTTAAAAGTAAATAAAACAACAGTGAATTCACATATTGAGAAAAAGACAATATAGATCTGTAGCATCTGTGGAATTGACTTAAAATATTTCATAGAATGAAAAACACAGGAAAAATAAATGGAATCCCTATCTCATAAGTCACTTAAAGCTAGCTCACGGACTCTATTTTCCAATATACTTGGGGAATAGGTCGGCGTTGAATTTGTCAATTTCATTTTGTATGTATGCTCACTAATGCATTCACAAAATTTGTTTGGGGTTGCTTTGCACCCAGACAATTTCTCTTGGAGCTTTTCACTCAAATCATGTGGGAGTGAAATTTAACCTGCCAAAATATTATTGCAACCCTGTGAATTACACTTGCACTTCTCAATTACTATGTCTTTGCTGTTTTTTTTTAGTGAGTTGGGTAACTGTAAAAACAACAAAAAAGTAATTTTAAATTAAACTAAAATAGCCTTATATAATTATGTAAAAAAAATGCCCTAATCACATTTAGAAATTACCTTGTAGCAGTCCCTGAAGTTGGCCAGATGATTGGATCCTTTCTTTGTGATCTACCAACTATTGCATTTTCCCACTAGGATTTAGCCCTGCCATTTTCAGAGTAATTTCCACAACCGCTAAAAACCCTATATAAGCAGAAGTAGATGGTATTTTTTAAAAATAAGCTGCTTATTTTCTTATGTGATCTCTTTAAAAGACCTCTTTAACTTTTTTTTGTTGTTGTTTTATTGGTTATTTATTTTCTGTTGCTTGCTTTTGTTTAGTAGATTTTCTGCTGACTTACTTCACTAGGGACATTTAAAGTACTGCATATTCCTTGAAATTCCTTGTATTTTGCTAGATATCAGAGCAGCTATAATCTTAATGTAATTGGAGATACTGTGAAAAACTTCAGGACATAATCACCATCATAATGGCAGCTGAGGAAATCATACTTATTCAAAATTTGGTGGGTTCTACTCATTCTTAGCAAAATATCAGAAGATGCAAATTACATATAATGACCTACCCTAATGTTAAATTATTTTATTATTTACTTTAAATAACATAAACTAATAGTGGGAAGAATAAAATAGGATATTTAGATGGGAATCTGTATTCTAATGCTGTGAATATTTGAATGTATTCAGTTCATCTCCTACTAACTGGAATTGGATTCCTATTGCTATTATGTTTTTATCTGTATGATGCTATGGCTCCTCAATGTAAAATAAAATTTTCAAAGCTGATTGAGAATTTCCTAAAGTGTTGTTCATTAAATTAATATTTTGAGTGATTTTCTTCATTAAGAAACGAATGATCCCTGCTTTATTTGTTACACTATTCTCAACATCTAACTAAATATTATGTCCAGATCAGAACCACTCTAAATATTCATTTATTGAAATAATTGTGAGTTAGTGAGAGAGCTTTCAATATTTTTTAAGGAGTCAGTTGGTCAGGTTATGATCATAGGCTTAGCTGAATTTCAATACATTTTGAGATTGTTTGGGAGACATATTCAAGTGGAAGATATGTCATTTAAAAAATTACTTGAAAGAAATGTCTCTACCAAGATGTCATCTTTGAAATGTCAGTAAACTCATCTAAAAATATATATTTAAATTGCTTTTTCTCAAAGCACAAGTCAAAAGTGTTTCAAGTCTTTATTAAAAAGTAATCATAATGTACGAAGCTGTACATTTCACTTCAGAGGTTCCAAACAACATAAATTATACACAGAGCAAATGTAGCATTGCAGTTAGTTTTGGCTCAAACTCAGAACTTCTATAGAGTTGGATATTTGAATTGAGTATTTCAAATGATGGTAAATCAAAATCCATTAGACTCTTTCTTTAAAAAAAAATACAGCAACCTGCTAATTATAACAAAGAACTGCAATAAACTTTTTACTTATAAATTACATACCTGTTGCAGTGATAAATATACTGACATAGAACATTTTAATAAGAATTATGAAACATTATAAAAGATGAAAATGTAATTAAATAATTTATAAATTGAGGGAAGCAAAAATATTGTAATGACATAGAAACCAGTGTTTTCCCCTGATTTATAAATGCTTAACTGAATGGGTTTACCAATAACATTCTATTCCTATAGTCACTATTTTTTTTAAATATGGGATTACTTGTATACAAATCAATGCTGTATTGTATTGTATTTTGCTGTATTTTCTTGAGTATTTTTATATCTAATTTTAATGCATATGCCTAAACATAATTCTGAGTTCTTACCTCTCAACCCCTGATCCAAGGCTAATGTTTTGAGATTTAGACATTTTGAATTTTCCCTCTCTTTACTCTCTAGACAAATAAGTATCATATGTGCTGAAAAACATGGAAAACTTATGTTAATTTGTAAGTACTAATAAATTCAGTATAATTTTTTAAAGGATTTTATTTATTTATTCACAAGAGAGAAAGAGAGAGGCAGAGACACAGGCAAAGGGAGAAGCAGGCTCCATTGCAGGGAGCCCCACACAGGACTTGCCCCGGTCCCCAGGATCACACCCCCGGGCTGAAGGCAGCGCTAAACCACTGAGCCACCAGGGCTGCCTGAATTTTGACTATTTTTTCTAAAACCCAAAATAAAAGTACAATTTTTATAAAACATAGTTCAAACCACAAGTACTTTAGCAGTCCACAGAATGACTTGGTTGATTAGGAGTGGCATTCTCAAAGGGGTAGAATGGTTTTGAGAGAAAGGAAATTTTTAAAATTTTATTGAGTAGATAATGTTGTTCTGCCTTTTAAATCTGATAAAATTGGTGGGACCTTGAGTGACCTAACCATAAATTCTCTTCCCCACTCTGTTCCCATGGGGGGGATAAGGGTCCTCTTGTTAAACAATGTTCCCTATCACATGAACAAAGTGCAGCTCCTACTATTCCTGAGAGGAGCTTTCAGTTTTCTGCCAGCCTGCAGAATTACCAAACAAGCCAATCGTATTCTCTCCTGAAAATAAAGGGGGCATTTCCACCTCTTAATACCACAAAGGCTGACTCACATAGTCCCTGGTTGTTTGTTTACTCTGTTCCCAAGTGCAATCCTGTGTGATTGCATGTTCTGCAAATTTCCTCTGCCCCTGAGCTGTGAATACCCATGACTGATAAACTTCTTTTGCCTTCATCTGTCTAGTGTTGGATTTTGTGTGTTCAGACATCCACATAAGGCTCTGGTGGGAACCTCTCCCTTACCAATGAGGTCAAGAAGAGGTGATTGAAACATATACGAGGGAAAGCACTTAAGTTTTCATTATAGAGAAGCTACAAATAAGAGGAATCGTATAAAAAGGAATTTTAGACTCCTAGTGAGCCCCAAAGGGGTATGGAGATTTTTGTTGGAATACTTTATAAGAAAATGTAGAGGAAAAAACATGACACATTCTATAAACTAAAATAAATTTAATATTGATTGCAAGATAAAGACATGTAGAAAATTAATCTGAAGCAGTCCAGAAATATTATAGGTTCTGAAATAAATACCTTGTAAACTATATTAAGGAATTGAACATAATTCTAAATGCACCAAAAGCACAAAGGAATGTGATATTGTCAAATCACTTTTATCATAACCATGCTCATGGATGTTTGAAGAACTGAAGAAAGAGAATTAAAGAAAGTATATTCATATAATCCTCACTGGCAACAATTATTTTGACCACATGGTCTAGAAGAATATTGACATTGATACAATTCATTGATCCTATTTACATCTTTTTTATTCTTATATATTTTTGCACACACACATGTGTATGCATATTAAGTTCCAGACACCTCTATTACTTGGTAGATTTCTGTATCTACCACAACAGTCAAGGTACTGCAGAGTGAACACCATAAGGATTCATCATGTTATGCTAAGCACACCCGTATCACTCCCACCTTACCACCCTTTCACTTGTACAGCTCTTTAAAATGGTATATTGCAGAATTAAAAGAAAAAACTAAAATTAGTTTTTTCAAATATATTTAAAATTTATGAATTTAGAGTATAATATTTCCTTTAAGCTTCCCATATTGCTCCAAATGTCAGCAGACATATGACATTCTTTATATATGTGAGAATGCATACACTCTTCCATTCATGTATCAACATGAAAAGAATCAGATTCAGCAGATAGTTATCATTCATTGCTTAAGCAAGGAAAGAAAAATAGCCTCACAGATAAAACCAAACAGAACAATAAAGAATAGAGAAAAAAGACAGTGAGTGAAAGACCTAAAAAATCAAGTAACCTTGTGTGTTGCTAAGATAAAACAATGGCATTGAAATCCAAAAATCAATACTCTAATTTCAAAGAATACTAATGTTAGCTAGGGAAGCTATAGCAACAGTCTGAAGAATGAGAGTGGTGGGAAACCCAAAATCAAAAACAAAACTCTTTGGATTGAAGTAGGTGCATATGTATGCACTGAATGACCTAGAATCAAATACTAGCTCCCAAACCTTACATTTAATTCAACATATTTTATTAATTACACTGTTATAATCACTAGATGACACTGAAGTACTTTAAAACTACAGGAAAATAATTGCCAAGTGTTGAACTGGTAATTTTGTAACATGAAAAAGTTGAAAGGTTTTCATCTTGATTACATAGACCCACCTAATCTTTTCTGCAGTCTCTAATTTCTTTTTAACTAATAGAGAACAGTTATGTTTTCAAATGTTTTATATAAGTACAAGTAAAGGCAAAAGATGAGTGCCTATTTAAAGGGCATGCAGGGGATCCCTGGGTGGCGCAGCGGTTTGGCGCCTGCCTTTGGCCCAGGGCGCAATCCTGGAGACCCGGGATCGAATCCCACATCGGGCTCCCGGTGCATGGAGCCTGCTTCTCCCTCTGCCTGTGTCTCTGCCTCTCTCTCTCTCACTGTGTGCCTATCATAAATAAATAAAACAAAAAAAAATTTTAAAAAATGACATGCAGGTTAAGATGCAAGATGCATTATAAAAATGATTTCAGTATGGAAGCCTTTTTATAGCTACATGCCAGTTTTTTCACTACACTAGTTGGAACACTTCCCAACATCATTTATAACGTAAGCAAAGTAGCCACATTTTACCTTAGGAGGTTTTGTTGGATCTTACAATCTCTGTTCCATTTTAATATCCTTTATAATATAACTATGTGAAATATAAGTTTTATACATAAATTTGGAGAAATGACCCCTGTTAATATTTTATATTTAATTACTCTAATAGTCACTCAAATAGTATTTGCATATAAATTATCAAATCCTTGAAAGGAAACTTTGGGGGGAAAGGATGCTTTTTTTTTTTTATTTTTTAATGGGAGAAGTACCATAGGCACTAGGTTTTGAACCATGACTAACCAGATTTCACAAGCATTGTTTCACTATTTATTATAGTCAACCAGGAAGCCCTCCACATTAGAGATATTTATAAACATATTCATTAAAATGGATACAGTATCAGATTTATAATTTGTGTTGAATAAATTATAAAATAATTAACATCACCTGACATAATTACTTTTTTGAGTGCATATGGTAAGAATATTTAAGTTCTCTTAGCAACTTGCAAGTATGTAGTGCAGCGTTTAAGTACTTGTCATTTATTTCTGTTTTATAGTATTAGAAACATAGGTTGTTTACATTCTAAGTTCTTCCAAAACTCAATGTCCTGCTCTACAGTGTCCCCCAATCTGTTATCTTTTCTTCTCTTATCCTTACTAAGTTGTCCTGTCAACTACAGCTCATATACTGCAGTCCCTGAGAATAGATTTTTGATGCCCAGCGTCTAAAGTATGTGTGAACATATGTGAACATAGTTATCTGACGTTTCCCTTTATCATTCCAAGCATAATATTAAGAGATTAGGCTCTGTAATTTTGAACTTTTCACCTGGAGTTCAAAGCCTCATTCATGTGTGTTTTTCTGTGTGATTTGGGCAAGTTATTTATTTAATCTTTTGGTCTCTTAGTTTCTAACTGTAAAATAATGATAAGGAGTACCCATCTTCTAAGTTTCTTTTGAGCATAACTGAGTATTCATAAAACATTTAGATTATCACTTCCTAAGCACACAATAAGATTTTAACCATTTTACTTAAATACACAGTAACTGTTAATTTCTTTTTCACAAATATTTGACATAAGGCTGAACTTTTCAAAGGCGAGATCTGGCTTTTATTTAGGTATCCACAATGCCAAAAAGAACAAGATACAGAAACAATCAAATTTTTACATGAATGATTGTAAATAACATTTTTAAAAGTAATATAAATTGTAGCACTTTATAAAGCATCTTATTAAAGGTAGTTTTTCTGAAATTGAAAACTTCTATGCATGATATGAAATTTGAGGACTTTGGATGGAAGGATTTCAGGATTTAGCATTTCTTCAATATTTAAATATTTCAGTATGTATTGATCATTTTATATAGAAAAATTATATTGTCATCTTTTATATACCAAAAAACATTAAGTATTCACAAAATATCACATAGATTAAGGAGTGTATTTTTTAATATTCCCCTTTCATACTACTTAATTGTACTTGTTTAAGCTAGACTTTTATCTGTTTTGGGTAATAATAATTTTTGACTGGTAGCAAAAAGATCATAGTTTACAATGGCTTCACGAATATTGAATAATTTTGACCCTAGAACCCTTCCTCAAATGAACTATGTGGAATATGTAAATATTTTTTTCCTTAATGCATATAGAGCATGTTTTATTCATATTTTAAGATACTTTAGTTTTAAATTTGAACTAAATTTTTCAAACAAGTTATATATTTTAATACATGAATTGCCTTCTGAAGTATACAATAGTGTTCTTTCAAGATAAATAGATTGTGGAGGCAAGAATCTAAGTTCCTTCAAAGGTAAAGGAAAAACAAACCCATGAAAAGAATGTTATCTGAGTCCTAAGCCCAAACTCTTATATACTGAATTATACTGCATGAGATACTGAAAAACTTATGTGAACAAAATTTGGACTCATGGTTATAATTAATATATCTTCTTCAAATGTACTCTCCATCTCTAAAATTGAATATATATTTTCTTTCCCCTACTTCCATGGAGAAAGAAGAAAAACTTCATGACTATACATACTAGAATTGCAGACAAATTAAATGAAGACTCAAGATAAATTTTAGAAAAAACTAGAGAGAGAAATGTTTGTTTTACATAAGCATCATATTTCTAGTTCTTAGAAATATTTCACAATTAGGAAACTTATTTAGTGATAAATAAATAAATTGGCTAGAGCTGTTAAGACACCAGGTGAATGTATCAGGTATTTTATGAATGGGCCATCTACACCGGAATGGATTATATTATATGAATTCTAAGTTTGCTCTACTGCTAGAACTGTACAAAACTGTGACTTGGTTGCAAGATACATTGATGCTTTAACAAAGTAGTGCCACATATTCCAGGTGATCTTGGAAGCTAGTGGAGCATATGTTTTTGGTAAAATGGCCTAAAAGTCTTCCATGTTAGAGTAAGCATACTACATGTTTGCTTAACACCTGCCTTCACCAGATCTGATAGCTATATATTCACTCTAGATTAAATGTAAACCTCAAATTTTTCTTTTCTAGGATAACTTTTCAGTTTGAGAGTATAGAGGAAACTGGACCGTGGAAAAACTACTTAACTGCAAATGGTACCAAGTAGAAGGAGAGAGGAAAGATTTTAAGTACCATGCTAGAGCAGTCGCCTAGGTTTAGGATCATAAAATAATATTGTCAAGATAGTGATTCACCATCTATGACTGTTTCTCTTCACCTGTCTCCTTTCTGACATTGCATAACAGTAACAGAACAAGAGCCAAACGGAACTTAACTGCTATGTAAATCAGCTGGTGAGTTAATGCTGATAGACCTCATCATTAGCATAATAAACCTGGATAATCAAAATACTAATAAAAAAGGCATCTCTTGCCTAGGTTTTGTTCACGTTTCAACTCCCCAGTCCCTGAGCATTGGTTATGAAACTCCCAACACCACCAGCAAGTATGAGTTACTTTCAGCATATGTGACAATGCCAGTGTGTCTGTCTACATTGGAGAGAAAAGTGGTCGTCTTCACTTATATAGGAATGTTGTCTACCACATTCAGTGCATGTTGAATTACAAAATGAATGTTAAGTAAAGTGTTGATAATTTCACGGAAGCAGAAAAGAAAATAGTCTCATAATTCCCCTTCTTGTTATTCCAAATTGTTATCGATGAGGTTGGTAACATTTTTGAAAAATAAATGTATTGCACCCAACTGATACCTGAATGGAGTTATAAAAATGTTGCTTTGCTGTAATTCCTTAAAAAATATTATGAACCATATGTTGCTGTCTCACTTACCACAGAGATTTCCAGATTTTTGCTTTATTTATGCATTCTAGAGTTCCCTCGCAGATTTCTCACATAATGAAAAATTCTCTGACACATTACCCAATGAAAGATATTGATAAGCATGAAAATTAGAGTTCTCGAAAATGAGATGTAAATATAGCCTGTATATCTTGTCATAGATCTTAGCCTTTGTGTGTGTGTGTGTGTGTGTGTGTGTGTGTGTGTGTGTAGTTCAAAAGGAAATGAAAACTCTTATTTTAGTGACTAGGAACTTTTTATAAACACAAAGGATTTAGAATAAAAAAATTGTGTATAAGTTCCTCCTCTGGTACTTGTTAAATATATAGATTTGGGCAAGACTCTGCCTTAATGGAAAATTAATTATTTCAACACAGAGTTAAGAGAATTATGTGAAAAAAAAAAAAGTATGCTAAAGGCCGAATGCCTGACATCAGGTAGGTCTCCAAATTGATCTATTTTTAAAAACAAAAAAAATGACACTTAATATTAGCTAGTATTTAGTGGCAAAGGTACAGGAAAATCTCATCTGAAAAATCACATTTTATGACAGGAATAGGAACATTTCAGACTGTTCCGTTATCTCCATTTTCCCATACATCTATTTTTCAATCTGTCTGGTCTATTATCTTCCACCATCTTTAACTTGTGATTTATATCACAGAAAAAATAAGTCTGCATGTATTTTCCTTTCTTTTACAAATCAATTCACAGATTTTTATTTTGATACTCATCTAATTTGGGTGGCCACTTCCTTTCACCAGAACTGATGTAATAATATGTTAACTGGCATCCCTGCCCCTCATCTGGTCTCTCCAAATTCCATTCATCTAAAACCCAAGCTTTCTACTGTAACTATACTGGTATTTCACAATATAAACCTGAGGCTATAATTCTTTGAAAAAATTTTAAATTGTTGTCCATTGCCATATAGATACAGTCCAACATTTTTGCATAATATATGAATACTTTTATGAATTGTTCCTGGCCCTTTCTTCATCTATCACCATCTTCTCTTCACATAAATAATGTATTCAACTAAATATTGTGCAGTTGCCAGAATGTGTCACACTCTTTTGCTACCTCACCCCAGTGTCTATTCATCCCTTTCACTCCTTTCCATCCACCTATCCTCTATTTATTTATTCTATTCTTTATTTCCAAAATCGGATTCCCTCTCCCTCTTATATGTTCCCAAAGCCTCATGCTGCTGGACAATGTACAACAAATGGCTTAATTCATTTCCCCTGTCCTCCAATAGACAATAGAAGCTTGGAAGGGAAAACATAGTTTTGAAACACATTTGGAGCTCAGTAAATATTTGCTGAATTTGAAATGAGTTTGGGTTATAGTTAACACTTTCATACACAGAAATTTGTCTTTTGGAATTACTATGCTTTTAGCCTTTTTTTTTTTTTTTTTTTTTTTTTTGCTTTTAGTCTTTAAGAAAAACCTAAAATCCTATTCTGAGTAAGTTTGTGAGGTTCTGTTTGCTTCTATACAAATAGGAAAGTATTCCTTAACATTTAAATTTTTCAAGATCCATTTCTTGTAGAAGTATCAAATGCCTTACTGTTCATGCGACAACTCACTTAAGCACTATCTGAATCACTCCTGAACAGAGTCAAACTTTAAACCCAATAGAAGTATAAAAATGTTAACATATCAACTCCTTATGAATTCATATACAGTGAGGAAAATGGACTGTTTGGAAAAATTACAGATAACTATAAGAGTCTAGTGGATTCAGTTTTAGTGAGTTAACTTCTATAAACTATAGAAGTTTCTATAACTATAAGCACACTACAAAAAAAAACAATTTGTGTAACTACTTCATAGAATTGGGATTGTGTTACAAAATCTCTAACTGGCAGTGGCAAACCCACTGTCATTAGAATCTTGACCTCTTTTAAAATACAAGTGATTTTGTTTTGGTCAAAAATCTGGTCAAACTGTGGAAAATTCATCTTTGACATTTGTTTTTTAAGTTTGTGAATAAAACTTCTACATACTTCATTTTGTGCATATGCAGGTATATATATATGCAAACTGTATATGCAATGCATTGCATATATTATAAACATTAATTTTAAAAATTAATCTGAAAGATTTTAGTGGATAATCCTGATAATTGAACAGCAAGATAAATATGCTATAAAAGAAAGTGACAAAGGAACAAAATGTAAATTTTTAAGAACAAATATTAAGCCATTCATCAAGTTGAAAGATAATTTTAAAAGTACACAATTTAACACTTGTGTCAATTGGGACACAATTTGACATTTCTTCAATATTTAAAAATTTCAATAGTTATGATCATTTTATACAGAAAAATTATATTGCATTTTTATATACTTATAAAACATTAAGTATTCACAAAATATTACATAGATTAAGGAGTGTATTTTTAATGGAAAATATAACCATTAGTAACTTAAAAACATCTTTTGAATTTCTTGTGGGAAGGGGATACAATTATATTTTTAAGATTTCTGTGAATCATCCCATAATGCAATAGACCACAGTGCTGGTGGTTGGGGGTGGAATGGGGATCATATACCTGCTATTCATCCTGTTTCCCCAATGAGTGGTCTCCTAGCAAGTCTTACATGTATGCTGCCTCTCTATGTTGAATGTTTAAATTAGTTCTCTAGGTCAACTAAGTCAGAATCAGATTTACTTTGCCTTTCCTTTGTAATAACATGATCACTTCAGCTACGGGCAACACATTCCTCTTATAGATGAGAATATACTGATAAGAATAGAGCCCTCACATCTGGTTGTTTAGCTGAAAAAAATGAAATCTTCAATGGGTCCTCAGATGTTCTGAGGTATCTCATTGACCGTAATTGTTTCTCAGGCCACACTTGGTTGCAAGGAGATAGGAAAGAAAGTGTTTCCATATCCAAGCTTATATAGAAAAGGCAGGCAAGAGACAAAGTGGGACAATGGATGATATTTTATCCATTATTTTTATCCATTATTAGATGATTCAATGATTGCAAATCATATGTCCTGTTTAACACCTCACTTCCAGAAAACACAAGTTATCTGGTTTGTATAAGCAGGGATGGGGACAAGAACATCATTTAATTATTTAACATTGTCAATTGTGTACTTTTTTCATAGGAACATGTTTCATGTCCTTTTTCTAAAATAATATATATTATATATGATATATATTTTTATATAATTTATATATTTATATATTTATATAAATATTTATATATTATATATATATATCCTTTGTAAGAATTGTAGGCTTCTATGATTTGTTTGATCATGTTTGATCATATCTGTATGAAGGTGGTTTTCTTCCACCCAGCAAGCATTCTTTTTCAATAGTGCATGTCTCTCACGTTTTAGCACAATTGCACCATTTCAGTCTCTTTTGTATTATCACTCATATTTTGCATGTTAGAACATGAAAATATCTTGGTAAATCAAAAGGGACTGATGGGGACTATTGATCATATAAGGAACATGGAGAGGCAAGCATACATGTAAGACTTGCTAGGCGACTACTCATTGGGGAAACAGGATGAACAGCAGGTATATGACCACCCCACCACCACCACCATGGGGTATTGCACTCTGGGATGGTTCACAGAAATCCTGAAGGGCTTGATATCAGACTCTAGGAGCTGAGAGGGAGTTTTGTTTTGTTTTTTGAAATATAAACAACATGTTATTATATTAGTGTTATATTAATTTATAGAACAGAATGACTCAACAATTCTATATATTACTCCGTGCTAACCACAAGTGGAGTCACTGTCATTGAACATTATTACAATATTATTTACTATATTTTTATAGTGTAATTTTCATCTCATCACTGACTTATTTTATAATGAAGTTTGTACCTCTGCATCTTTATTTCACCCGTTCTTCCTCCCCTCCCCCCACAACCACCAATTTGCTCTCTGTATTAAGAGGTATTTTTTGTTTTCACTGGTTTTGTTTTTTAGATTCCATGTGTAAGAGAAATATGGTACTTGTCTTTCTTTTGGTTACTTATTTCACTTAGCATAATATTCTTTAGGTCCATTTACCTTCTTGCAAATGGCAAGATTTCAATTTTTTACAGCTGAATAATATATACCATATATTCGTTACCATTAGGGGACACTTGGATTGCTTCCATATCTTGACTGTTGTAAATAATGCTGCAGTAAACATAGAGGTGCATATACCTTTTCAATTAGCGTTTTCACATTCTTTGGGTAAATATCCAATAGTGGAATTACTGAATCCTATGGTATTTTTAATTTTTTGATGAACCTCCATTCTGTTTTCCACAGAATTTATATTTATATTCCCACCCATAGTCCACAAGTTTTCCTTTTTCTTCACATCCTCACCAATACTTGGTTTTTCTTCTCTTTTTGGTGATAACCATTCTATCTCTTGTGTTTTTATCTCACTGCGGTTTTGATTTGCATTTTCCTGATGACTAGTGATGTTGAGCATCTTTTCATGTATTTATTGGCCATCTGGATGTCTTCTTTGGAAAAATGTCTATTCAGGTGCTCTGCTCATTTTTTAAATTTTTGTTGGTGTTAAGTTTTATAAGTTCTTTACATTTTTTTGGATATTAATCCTTTATTGGATATATTATTTGCAAATATCTTTTCCCATTCACTAGGTTGCCTTTTGGTTTTGTTGATGGTTTCTTTTGCTGTGCAAAAGCTTTTCATTTTAGTTGAGTACCAAAAGCATTTGGTTTTCCCTTGCCTTAGGAGACATATCTAGAAAAATATTGCTAAAGCTAATATCCAAGAAATAATTGCCTGTATTTTCTTCCAGAAGTTTTGAAGATGACACAAATAGGAAAATAGTCTCAGGTCTTAAATTTAGATATTTAATCCATTCTGAGTTCATTTTTGTGTATAGAAGAAAGTGCTCCGATTTCGTTGTTTTGCATGTAGCTTTCAAGTTTTCCCAGTACCATTTATTGAAAAGAATGTTTCCCCCATTGCATATTCTTGCCTCCTTTGTCACAAAAGCATGGATTTCTTTTTTTTTAAGATTGTATTTATTCATGAGAGACACACAGAGAGAGACAGAGACATAGGCAGAGGGAGAAGGAGGCTTCCTGTGGGAAGCCTAATGTGGGAGTCGATCTCAGGACCCCAGGATCACATCCTGAGCCAAAGTCAGATGCTCAACCACTGAGCCACCCAAACATCCTGCATGGGTTATTTCTGATGTCCCTATCCTTTTCCATTGATCTATGTGTCTGCTTTTGTGCTAGTGCCATATTATTTTGATTCCTATAGCTTTTTAGTATATTCTAAAATCTGGAATTCTGAAGCCTCCAGCTTTGTCCTTCTTTCTCAAGTTTGCTCGATATATTTGGGGTCTTTTGTGGTTCCACAAATATTTTAGGATTATTTGTTCTAGTTTTGTGAAAAACTAATGTTGGTATTTTGATACCAACCATCCAAGATCGCAATGATTCTGTAGATTGCTTTGGTTTCAATCATATTCATCCATAAACATGGAATATTTTCGGGCAGCCCCGGTGGCCCAGCGATTTAGCCTGGGGTGTGATCCTGGAGACCCGAATCGAGTCCCGTGTTGGGCTCCTTGCATGGAACCTGCTTCTCCCTCTGCCTCTGTCTCTGCCTCTGCCTCTCTCTCTCTGTGTGTCTGTCATGAATGAATGAATAAATGAATGAATTAATGAACGAATAAATAATAAATAAATAAATACATAAATACATAAATAAATAAATAAATTTAAAAAACAAGGAATATTTCCTATTTGTGTCATCTTCAGTTTTTTTAATCAGTGTGTTATGGTATTCAGAGTACAGATCTTTCATCTCCTTGGTTAAGTTTATCTCAGGTAATTTATTCTTTTTGGTGTAATTATAAATGGGATTATTTTCTTATTTTTTTTGTTACTTCATTATTAGTAAGAGAAATTCAACAGATTTCTCTATATAAATTTTAAAACTTGTGATTTTACTGAATTCATGTATCGGTTCAGTAGATTTTTAGTGGAGGCTTTATAGTTTTCTATATTATAGTATCGTGTGATCTGCAAATAGTTGTATTTCTTCCTTACCAATTTGCAATGACTTTTTTTTTCCTTTTTTTTCTTTTTTTGTCCTTTTGGTCTGATGCTGCAGTTAGGGTTTCACCACTATGTTGATTAATAGTGGTGAGAGTGGACATCCTTGTCTTATTCCTGAACATAGAGGAAAAGCACTGTTTTCACTTTGAATGTGATATTAAGTGTTGGTTTTTCATATATGGCCTTTATTATGTTGAGATATGTCCCTTTAAACCTATTTTGTTGAGAGTTTTGATCATGATGGATGTTGTACTTTGCTAAATGCTTTTTCTGCATCTATTGAGATGATCATGTTTTTTATCCTTTCTTTTCTTTTTTTTATATAAATTTATTTTTTATTGTTGTTCAATTTGCCAACATATAGAATAACACCCAGTGCTCATCCCGTCAAGTGCCCACCTCAGTGCCTGTCGCCCAGTCCCCCCACCCCCCACCCACCACCCCTAGTTCGTTTCCCAGAGTTAGGAGTCTCTCATGTTCTGTCTCCCTTTCTGATATTTCCTACTTATTTTTTCTCCTTTCCCCTTTATTCCCTTTCACTATTATTTATATTTCCCAAATGAATGAAACCATATAATGTTTGTCCTTCTCCGATTGACTTACTGCACTCAGCCTAATACCCTCCAGGTCCATCCACGTCGAAGCAAATGGTGGGTATTTGTCATTTCTAATGGCTGAGGAATATTCCATTGTATACATAAACCACATCTTCTTTATCCATTCATCTTTCGATGGACACCGAGGCTCCTTCCACAGTTTGGCTATTGTGGACATTGCTGCTAGAAACATCAGGGTGCAGGTGTCCCGGTGTTTCATTGCATCTGTATCTTTGGGGCAAATCCCCAGCAGTGCAATTGCTGGGTCGTAGGGCAGGTCTATTTTTAACTCTTTGAGGAACCTCCACACAGTTTTCCAGAGTGGCTGCATCAGTTCACATTCCCACCAACAGTGCAAGAGGCTTCCCTTTTCTCCACATCCTCTCCAACATTTGTGGTTTCCTGCCTGGTTAATTTTCCCCATTCTCACTGGTGTGAGGTGGTATCTCATTGTGGTTTTGATTTGTATTTCCCTGATGGCCAGTGATGCGGAGCATTTTCTCATGTGCATGTTGGCCATGTCTATGTCTTCCTCTGTGAGATTTCTGTTCATGTCTTTTGCCCATTTCATGATTGGATTGTTTGTTTCTTTGGTGTTGAGTTTAATAAGTTCTTTATAGATCTTGGAAACTAGCCCTTTATCTGATATGTCATTTGCAAATATCTTCTCCCATTTTATGGGTTGTCTTTGAGTTTTGTTGACTGTATCCTTTGCTTTGCAAAAGCTTCTTATCTTGATGAAGTCCCAATAGTTCATTTTTGCTTTTGTTTCTCTTGCCTTCATGGATGAATCTTGCAAGAAGTTACTGTGGCCAAGTTCAAAAAGGGTGTTGCCTGTGTTCTCCTCTAGGATTTTGATGGACTCTTGTCTCACATTTAGATCTCTCATCCATTTTGAGTTTATCTTTGTGTATGATGCAAGAGAGTGGTCTAGTTTCATTCTTCTGCCTTTCTTTTCTTAATGTGATGTATCACATTTATTGATCTGTGAATATTGAATCACCCTTGAATACTTGAAATAAATCCTACTTGATTTGTGGTGAATGATTTTTTAATATATTTTTGAATTCAGTTTAAAAATTCTTTGTTGATTTTGTTTTTGCTTCTATGTTCATCAGAGTTATTGGCCAATATTTTTTATTTTAATTTCTTTGCTTTTGTGGTGTCTTTGTCTGTTTTACGTATCAGGGTGATGTTGGACTTGCAGAATTAATTTGCAAGTTTTCTTTCCTCTTCTACTTTTTTTTTTTAGAATAGTTTGAGAAGAATAGGTATATACTTTTATTTAAATGTTTGGTAGAGAGCAGCCCAGGTGGCTGCTCTTAGGTGGCTAAGCGGTTTAGTGCCGCCTTTAGCCCAGGGTATGGTCCTGGAGACACAGGATCGAGTCCCATGTCAGGCTCCCTGCATAGAGCCTGCTTATTCCTCTGCCTGTGTCTGTGCCTCTCTTTCTCTCTCTCTCTCTCATAACTAAATAACTAACTAAATAAATAAATAAATAAACAAACAAACAAATAAGTAAATATTTGGTAGAATTCACCTCTGAAGCCATCTGATCTTGGAATTCCATTAGTTAGGAATTTATTATTCAGTTTCATTATTAGCAACCAGTCTGTTCAAATTTTCTCTTTGTTCCTGATTCAGTATTGAAGGTTATATGTATCTAGGGATTTATCCATTTCTTCTAGGTTATTCAATTTGTTGGCATATAATGTTTTGTAATATTCTGTTATAATTGCTTACTTTTCTGTGGTGTCAGTTATTTCTTCTTCATTTTTGATTTTATTCATCTGGTCCTCCCTCTACTTTTTTTTTTTTTTAAAGGTTTCTTTATGATTTTAGAGGGAGAGTGAGTACAGGGAGAGGACAAAGGGAGAAGGAGAGAGAATCTCAAGGAGACTCCCCACTAATCATGGAGCCCAATGCTCCATCTCATAACTCTGAGATCATGACCTGTGCTGAAATCAAGAATTGGATACTTAATGGACTGAGCCACCCAGGTTTCCCTCCCCTCTTTTCTTGATGAGTCTGGCTATAGGTTGATCAATTTTGTTGATCTTTTCAGAGAACCAGTTTTCACTTTCATTGATTTCTTTTCTCTTGTTTTTTGGTGTCTATTTCGTTAGTTTTCTCTAATATTTATTAATTTCTTCTACTAGGTTTGGGCTTTGTTTTCTTTCTGTAACTCCTTTAGGTGTAAGGTTAGCTTGTCTGAGATTTTCATTATTTCTTGAGATAGGGCTGTATTGCTCTTAATTTCCCTAATAGAACAGCTTTTGCTGCATCCCTATGAACCCTGGTGTTTTCATTTTCACTTGTCTCTATGTACTTTTTAAATTTTCTCTGATTTCTTGGTTGATCCATTCATTATTTAGTAGCATGTTGTTTACCCTGCATGTATTTGTGTTCTTTCCACATTATTTCCTATAACTAATTTCTTGTTTCATATTGTGCTGGTGAGAAAAGTTGCTTGTTATGATTTGAATCTTCTTTAGTTTATTGAGACTTATATTGTGGCCTAGCATGTGATTTATCCTAGAAAATGTTCCATGTTACCCTTGAAAAGAATATGTATTCTGCTCTTTTGAATGGATTGTTCTGTATATATCAGTTAGGTTCATCTGGTCTAAGGTGTTATTCAAAGTCACTGTTTCCTGGTTTGTTTTCTGTCTGGATGATCTATCCATTGATGTGTGTGGTGGTAAAGTCCCCTACTATTGCTATATTACTGTCAATTTCACTCTTTATTAATATTTGCTTTATTTAGGTGCTTCTGCATTGGGTACATAGATATTTATATTTGCTATATCCTCTTGATTGATTGTTCTTTTTACGATTATGTAGTGTCCCTCTTTGTTTCTTGTTACAGTCTTTATTTTAAAGTCTATTTCGTCTGATAGAAGTATTGGTACCCTGGCTTTTCTTTTTACCTCCATCTGTATGGCATATATTTTTCCATTCCTTCATTTACAGTGCATATGTGGTTTTACATCTGAAGTGAGTTTTTGACAGACGACATATAGATGGGTTTTGCTTTTTATCCATTCAGTCACACTTTCTTTTGTTTAACACTCTCTATATACTATGGTTTTATTCTTTATTCTTATAAGATCACATACTATTACTTTGCATGTGTGTTCCAATAAAACTTTATTTACACTACAGGCAGAGGGCTAGATTTGACTCTCAGGCCATAATTTGACAACTCCTGTTAGATGCTATGAACCAATTTTTTCAGTAGTTGAAGTATTTTTCATAGTTGATCAAGCTACAAATATTAGTTAAGTTCCTTCTAAAATGTGTTATTAAAAATTTCTTGAATAATCAGCTTATAGAAAGGATATATTGTTAAATGTGCCACTTTATCTTAGAGATCAGACATTTGTATATATAGAAGCAGACAGAAGTTATATTTATGTCTGATGGTATGGTGGATTAATAATGAATTCAATTCTGCTCTTCAGTTTTTCAAGGATTGTTGATGTGTCACACAGCTATCAACATAAAAAATACATTCTGATTGAAGTACTATATATAAGAAAATCAGCTTTAAAATAAGACAACTGCTTTTTGTTTTGTTTTGTTTTTACTGTATTTCTTACTCTCTACATTTTATTCCTGTGACTTACTCATTATTTTACTGGAGGCCGGTATCTCTCACTATCACTCATTTTTCCCAAAATCCCCTCCCTCTGGCAATCATCAGTTCTCTGTATTTATAGTTCTGAATCTGTTTTTTGTTTAGTCATTTATTTTAGATTCCATTTATAAGTGAATCATATGGTATTTGTGTGATTTATCTCACTAAGCGTAATACCCTCTAGATCCATCATGTAGTCTCAAATGGCCTGATCTCACCTTTTTTTTAAGATTTTAATTTATTTGAGAGAGAGAGAGTGAAAAAGAGCGAGAAAGAGTATAAGTGGGAGGGAGGAACAGGCTCCCCACTGAGCAGGGATCCCAATGCAGTGTTCTATTCCAGGACCCTGGGATCATGACCTGAGCCAAAGGTAGACACTTAACCAACTGAGTCACCCAGGCACCTCTGAACTCACCTTTTCATAACAGTATAATATTCCATTGTGTATATACCACATTTTCTTTTTCCATTTTTCTATCAATGGACACTTATGTTGCTTCCATGTCTTTGCTATTGTATATAACACTGTAACAGATATAGGGGTATCTTCTTGAGTTAGTGTTTTCATTATTCTTGGATTCATACACAGTAGTGGAATTATTGGATTATATGGTATTTCCACTTTTAACTTTTTGAGGAACCCCATAATTTTTTTAAAGATTTTGTTTATTTATTTGAGAAAGAGAGAACAAGGGAGCGAGTATAAGCAGAGGAACAGCAGAAAGAAAGGGAGAGGCAGAATCTCTGCTGAGCAGGGAGCCTGATGCAGGGCTCAATCTCAGGACCCTGGGATCATGACCTGAGCTGAAGGCAGACGCATTACCAACTGAACCACCCAGGTGCCCCTGCGTACCATTTTCCATAGTGGCTTTACCAGTTCACATTTCCAACAACAGTCCACGAGGACTCCTTTTTCTCTGTATACTTGTCAACACTAATTGTTTCTCATCCTTTTTATTTTAACCATTCTGACAAGTGTGAGGTATATCTCATTGTAGTTTTGATTTGAATTTCCCCAATAATTATTGATGTTGAACATTCTTTTTCTTGTGTCTGTTGACCATTTGTATGTCTTTGGGGAAAAAAATGTCTATTTAGGTCCTCTGCCCATTTCTGCACATTTCTTAATCAGATCTTTTTGATGGTGGAGGTGTTAAGCTTTGTAAGTTCATTTTTGTGTATGGAGTAAGAAAGTAGTTCAGTTTCATTATCTTGCAAGCAGCTGTCCAGTTTTCTTAGCACCATTTGTTGAAAAGACTCTTTTCCCCATTATTCTTATCTCCTTTGTCATAGAGTAATTGATGATATAAATGTGGATTTATTTCTGGGTTCTCTATCTTGTTCTACTGATCTATATGCCTATTTTTGTACCAGTGCCATACTGTTTTGCTGCCTATAGTTTTTTAGTGTATCTAATGTTAAAGTCCTTTTAACCTTTCTTATAAGGCTGGTTTGGTGGTGATAAACTCCTCTATCTTCTATATTTGTCTGGGAAACTCTTGATCTCTGATTCAAATCTGAGTGATAACTGAAGGCTGCGCCAAACCGCTGAGCCACCCAGACTGCCCAAGCACTAAATTTCAATCTCTTCTCCACATTTTATATATGTTGTCATATTTTATATCCTTTTATTATCTTTATCCCTTAATTGATTTTTGTAGATATATTTAATGTTAGTACTTTTGTATTTTAACCCTCACGGTGGTGTTATAAGTAAACTACTGCCTTTATTTCGTGTTCACATTTACCTGTGAAATTTTTTCCACTCATTATTTTTTTACCTCTAGATATGATCTTGTCTTTCTAGTTGAAGAATTCCTCAGGAGTTCCTGGGTGGCTTAATTAGTTAAGCATTCAACTCTTGATCTGGGCTCAGGTGAGATCAAGTGCCTCATCATGCCTCATCATGCTCCACACTCAGTGGGGATCACTTGAGAATCTCAAGTGGGGGATCACTTGAGATTCTCTCCCTCTCCTTCTACCCTCACCCAGATAAATCTTTTATTTTTTTATTTTAAATTCCTTCAATGTTTCTTGTAAGTATGGTTTAGTAGTGATGAACTCCTTTCATTTTGTTTTAGAAAACTTTCTCTTCTGTTCTCAATGATAACCTTACCAGGTAGTATGTTTTTGGTTGCAGGGTTTTTTTTTTTTTTTCTTTTTTCTTTTCAGCATTTTAAATATATCATGCCACACCACACTCATCTGGCCTACAAAGTTTCTGTTGAAAAGTCAGCTGGTAGTCTTATGGGGTTTCTCTTGTTGTGTAACTGTTTTCTTTTCTCCTGCTGCTTTTACAATTTTCTTTATTACTCTTTTCTGCCATTTTAATGATTAATTGTCTTGGTGTGGACTTCCTTTCGTTAATCTTGTTAAGTTCCTGTACTTCTGGATCTGAATGTCTGTTCCCTTCCCCACACTAGGAAACTTTTCAGCTATTATTCAAATAAATTTTCTGTCCCCTTCTTTCTTCCTTTTCTGGGATCTCTATAATGTGAGTGTTATTGCACTTGATAATGTTGTTAAGTTCCCTTAAACTATTCTCATTTTTTGTTCTTTTCTTTTTGTTCTTCAGTTTGGTTGCTTTTGATCCATTCTCTAGCATCCTTTAATCTGCTGTGGTTCCCTCTGTATATTTTTTAAAATATTTTATTTATTTATTCATAATAAATATGAGAGAGGCAGGGACATAGACAGAGGGAGAAGCAGACTCCCTGTGGTGAGCCTGATGCAGGACTCCATCCCAGGAACTTGGGATCATGACCTGAGCCAAAGGCAGACACTCAATCACTGAGCCACCCAGGCATCCCTCCTCTGTATATTTTTTTTAATTTGTTATTGAGTTCTTCATCTCTGACTGGTTCCCTTTATATTTTCTACCTCTTTGTTAAAGGTCTCATTGAGAACCTCCACACTTTTCTCAAGTCCAGTGAGTATCCATATGACTAGTACTTTGAATTATTTTTCAAGTTTCCATTTCCTACAATCTTTTGGTGTTATTTTGTCCTGGCCTTTTATTTGAGATATATTTCTCTATCTCTTCATTTTGCCTACCTCTCTGTGTTTGTTTCTAGTATTAGGAGGGTCAGCTATATCTTCTGATTTTGAAAGTAGTAGCCTTGTGTAGAAGTTGAGGAGCGGTGTTTTGCTTTGTTTTTTTTGAGAGAAAACATGAGTGAGGGCAAGGGACAGACTCCCCACTGAGCAGGGAGACTGACATGGGGCTTGATCCCAGGATCCTAAGATCATGACCTGAGCCATAGGGAAACAATCAACTGAGCCACCCAGGTGCCCTGAGGAGCTTTTAAGCTACATGTTTAGGGAAGCACTTGCTCTTACCTTGGTATGATCATGAATTGTTATGCTATAATGTAATTCATTGCCAGTTTAGTTATGTTGGTAGGAGGTAGCACTCAGCCTTCATTTAGCATGATGGAGGGCCTGAAATATAAACACTTTTGGACAACTATGAAATATAGTAATCCAGTAGAAGATTCATCATATCAACAATCATTACTAGGGAAGTAACAGCCCCTCCATGATATGACTGAATTCCTGTGATTCAAGTTTTGCAGTTGAGTAGGATCAACTGTCTAAGTATTTGGCAGGAACCTGTTTCAGTGGAGTATTAGAGGAGGCCAATCTGTGATAAGATAGACTTCAGGGGATCAGTTAATTCTAGAGATAACAGTTAAGCTCTAAATGTAATTTAAGATGTTACTTTAAAAACATTTAAACTGATCTTACATACACATAGTAATTAAAAATCCTGGTTAGAATTAGACTTTGTGTTACAGAGGTTTGAAATTTTATATTCTTTAACAACGGTTTTTAAAAGTATTGAAAAAATGCATAAAAGTTGTGTTTTTCACTCCTATAAAAACTGGCACTTTGTATAAGTATGCTTGTATAATGGAGAAATGAAATAACTCCTATACTAATAAGCTTACAAGAGAAAATAACATTTTCTGATATAACACTTAATTTAAAATTAATGCCTTTTCACTTTAAAAACCAATATATTTTGAATTTTATTATGACTTTTAGATCACTATTAATGATGGATAATATAACCATCTACAATTACTAAACTTTGATTTTGAAAACGTTACTAAATCAATTACTATCCTATAATTTAAAAGGTTCACGTTTGTCATTCTTAATTCTAATCTCCCATTGTACCTTAATTTTAACAAAAAATATATATCTATTTTTACATATACATTTCAAACAGCACTATATTTCAGTGACATCCCTGAACATAATTTTTAGTACCTTAGCATAAATCAAAATGCCATAGAAGCAGCATTGATCATCACATCAGATATTTAATAACTCCAGGAAGAATGGAAACTTGTGACTAAAATGTTTAGTTCAAAGAGGAATGGCCATTTTTACGAATACATATTTTCTTTTGAAATATAGAGTAACTTATTACCGCATCTTACTAACTCTTAATGTCCTTCCATGAAGTGCTAGACACAATTAGGAATCAAAGAGAGTTAATATTTGTGGGAATGAAAATATTTATCTCTAGAAATATCCAGGCAAGTCCTAAAATAACAGTTTCTTTGTGTAGCAACCCTCAGTCCAGGTGAGCAGAGATTTTGTAGTCTAGACTCATGTCATACCAGGACAAGTGAGCCAGGACCTCAAGCCATTAGGCTTGGTGCCCATTGTCATGAAAGTATTTTAGCCATGAATCCACCAGACTCCCATCTCTGCTGCTATGAAGAATAATCGATCCTATTTCTTTCAAAAGTCATGCCCTCCATTTGCTCTTTGGATTCTATTCTTTATCTTTTTCCTGGAAAATTTATCTTTTTTTTTGGAAAATTTATTTTAACAATCATATTCATCTTTCTTATGCATTCCATCATTCTCTCCATACTGTCTGTCCCAGTGACCTTCAGATGTGTTCACGTCTCTTCAATTTTATGAGAAAAATAAAGCTACAACCTCCAACACATGATTACAAGCTCTGCTCTAGAGTTCTCTCATTTCTCATTTTAGCTTAATAACCATACTTTTTGAAAGTTGTGTAGAAGTTCACTCTTCATTTCCTCTTTTCCTCTACTGCCAGGATGCACAGGTTTCTTTAAGTAGCTCAAGTGTACTATGCTTCCTCACATCACAAGATTTTTGTCCTAATTTTTCCCTCTGTGATGCTTTTCATTGCACATTGCCCACTGACACTTCACCTAGTTAAATGCCATTCTTTCTTTGGATATCAGCTCAGGCATCACTCCCTCAAAAACTTTTTAAAAATCTTGTAATACATAATCTATTTTTGCTTTTTTTCACTATTTTCTCAGTCTGCAATCACCATTTCATTAGTGTGCTTTTTGATCACTTGCTTTCTTCTTTCCTAACAGCAGCAAGCTTCATCAGAACAAAAGTCTGTTTCTGTTTCTCCATATCTGGAATCTCCAGTGTTAAATGTAATTGGCACATAGTAGGCACTCAAATATTACTTAATAAGTAGTTTCATGTCAGATTCAGTGAGTCAGAAATGATTAATTTTGTTCATTTATGCAGAACTGGCATTTTTCCAGGGATGTATCAACAAAATATGAAGATTGCACACTAGGAAGTTTTAAAGCAGTCCTGAAAATGCAAGAGATATTATTAATCTCAAACCAAACATCTTCACTGCACTTTTGGGAATGATAAAACACACCAAAAAAGAAAAACCTCTTAAAATTTCAGTGGAATAGCATGCATTTTTAATGCATAGGTTTTGTTCATCCTTGAAAGTAGAAATACACTATGTATTAGATTTCTGGAAACTTAATTTGCACACTACTATAATATGCAAGATTTTATGTAAAGTAACCTGGAAGAGGTAATGGAATATAAATCCTAAATAGTATACTATGAGTCACTGAAATTACATATAACTTTTCAATGAAAAGGTTCTTTTTCCAAAAGCTATGGCAGTGTTACAATTGATACAGATATTTTTATATTTTTCCTAATTAATATTGCACAGAAATCTGTAATCTGAAACATTCTGAAAATGACTCAAAGTTAGAGTCCTGAATACAGAGTTTTACATAAAAAGCATGTTTTTACAATGAATATATATTTTAGCTGAAAGACCCTGATATCCAAATTTAAAGAGAAAACTTAATTGATCACTATTGTTTATTCTAAAGTAAATGATGAATAAAAATACATAATTATATATGTATGTGTACATATAAATATATATGTATAAAACCAAGTGATACATTTTATACTAAAAAGCCCTCTGTATTTTTAAAAATACTCATACATCCAAAAGATAGTTTAGATTCACAAAAGCCTTGAGACTGGACACTAAATCCATAAATACAACATATCCAGTGCTTTGATGGCCAGTGCTTAACAGTCTCTGAAATGTCACTGAATTAATAGGTTTTATATTTCCATTCTGTTTTTGAGCAATTTCTCCCAACTTCATTTGACGTCCTGCTTCCTTCTGTTGATAATCATGATATCTTTCAGTAAAACATACCTTCCCTGGGGACTAATCAAAACCCTGATGAACTCAGGGTGCCAGAGACTGATAAGGGTGTGATGCTTCATCCTCATTGCTAGCCCTGCAGAAATGAGAGTGATGGTACTGAACCTTAAATGAGCTATATCAAGCAATTGTTTTCCAACAGACTCTTCAGAGCACATCTTGTTATAATATTTCTGATGAGATATTCCAGCTTATTAGACAGCCAACTGTTATAGCAGTAATGTGGCCTCATTTAACAATATTAAACCCAAATGGCTATCAATGTTCAGAGCTCCTCTTTGTCACAGTAATAACCTTTATTTCACATTTTAATATTTTCTCAATGGCAATGGCCTAAAGAATTAATTTGGAGTTTCTCTGATAACATACAAAGTTGAATATCTTACTTGTACCCACCAAGATACAGAGAAGGAGAAATATGGTATTGTTAGAAAAGAGAATGAGTCGAATCTCGTATTTGATTCAAAACTGAAGTATTCACTGTCAAATAATTATTTCTAACTGTGGCATATTGTGATTAAACCAGTTCTGACATTAATTACAAATTTAAAAACATCATTTCTTGGAAATAGTGTAAAAATTTTAACTCAGCTAGACCTAATTTAGCAAATACTCAGAGCACATTGAGTTATCTAAAGCAAATTATGTAAACAAAAAAATTAAAACCAAAAATAAAAGTAAAATAAATAATACAAAAAGGTAGCTACCAAATGTCCAAATAGATAGCAATCTGCCTTTTTCTGTGAAGGAAAAACCATAAACTCTAAATATATCTGTATTAAATACATTATAATTCAAGATAAATTTCTTAAGGCATCTTTGTGCATGATGATGCAATAATATCAAATTGTTGCCACCAGTACTAGATAGTTCAATATTCATTAAGCAAATATTACTATTTGGCATTATTTGATAAATGTATGGAAACATAATTCTAAGTTCTCCTTACTGATGACATAACAATAGTCACAAAATATTGAAGCATATTCTACCCAAAAGCTAACATTGATGATGCACAGCAAACAACTACATAATACTGGGAACATTCATGCTGAGCTACAAATTGCATATCCTCTTGGATTAGGTTTGAAGGTTTTATCTGTTACAGATGGCACAACAGTTTGCCTATACGATGTGATAATGATGGTTGAATGCCAGGACCCATTCTGGATAATATATGATGTTTTCACATATAAGCCACACTTAATTTTCTTAAGGAAATTATTAAGATCCACATTATACAATTTTCCTAAGTTCACAAAAGCTGATTGCTTGGTTCTAACACCCATCAATTGATTTCAGGACGTTTCCCCTATTATAATATGCAGCCAAAATAACCATAACAGTAACTCTAACTTCCCTCTAATCCCTATATGCACATTTGTCTCAAATTATTTTATTAATCAATAATTTATGAATTTACTTTAAAAGTCACAAAGATAGGGACGCCTGAGTGCCCCAGTGGTTGAGCATCTGCCTTCAGCTCTGGGCATGATCCTGGAGTCCCAGGATTGAGTCCCACATCGGGCTCCCTGCATAGAGCCTGCTTTTCCCTCTGGCTATGTCTCTGCCTTTCTCTCTGTGTCTCTCATGAATAAATAAATAAAATCTTTAAAAAAAAAAGTCACAAAGATGATGACATCTAGACAGAATATATTGACCTATTCAACTGAGTCCCACAGCCCATTCCTTAGCAGCTTTTCTTTTTTCCTTTGAGATAGGAAACACAGGGGGATCCCTGGGTGGTGCAGCGGTTTGGCGCCTGCCTTTGGCCCAGGGCATGATCCTGGAGACCCGGGATCGAATCCCACGTCGGGCTCCCGGTGCATGGAGCCTGCTTCTCCCTCTGCCTGTGTCTCTGCCTCTCTCTCTCTCTCTCTCTCTCTCTCTCTCTCTCTCTCTCTGTGACTATCATAAATAAATAAAAATTAAGAAAAAAAAAACGAGATAGGAAACACAGGGAAAGTCCAGCAAGATGTATTGTATATATGTAAAAGTGGGTGTATGAAGAAATGTGTTTATTTTTATAATTTAGTAAACAAAGTGATTATCGGTATTGAAATTTTTTGCAAGTAGTGAATACAATCTCACTTTTTTTTCCCTTTAGCTTCACAAATACTGTTTGCTTCACTGAAACCTGGAAGCAGGGCAAGAGTATGTGAATGTCCAGTAGACCGTACCTCAGAGTGTATGCTGATAGCAGTGACATGGAGCACCAGGGTACTGAGAGCCAGCAGCCCTGTCACCACTGCTCTGGACAGTACTGTCCAGCTGCCCAGGGAACAGAGGGGGATGAAGGTCTCCCTGACTAAGGCCTCGTAGATGCTAAGGGACGCCAGTAGAAGTACTACTGGCTGAAAACTGTGGCACAGGTCATAGCACCTTATGATCCAGACCTGGGCAGATGAAACGATGTAATGGACCAGACTGATATTGGAGTCATTGCCCATCTGGATATACTTCAGTCAAACTCAAATCCGGGGCTCCAAACCAAAAGGGGACTCAGCAGGACACAATGAGCTTGGTGGTGGGCAGCCCAAGGCAGCAGCCATGATCTCGTACCCACCCCTTGCCTGCATTTCAGGATGTGACAAGGTTTAGGTCTATCAGGTCTATCACATCCACTGTGGCCTTCTCAAAATCCCCAATGAAGTCATAGATGCCACCTTTCCTGGTGGGAGAAAAATGGCCAGGAGCAGCATCTTTCACAGCAGTGTGAAGAGGTGGGTGCCTCTGGCCTGCACATGCTTCCAGAAGGTGTTGTACTCAGGCTGCTGCACTCGTAGGTGATGAGATAGGGGAGGTAGTTCCCGAAGTGGAACAGGGTCATGGCATCAGCTGTCCAGACCCATTGGAGCCCTGGTGTCTGGCTCGATTGGCCTGGTGCCTGAGCTGAGGCCCAGAGCCCACCCGTCTCCCCTGTGACCCATACAGCTTTCTTCGCAGGAGTCATTTAATGTACACTGTTCCATAGGCAAGGCATTCTCATTCCTACCTACAGGAGAGCCCAGACATACTTTGCGGGAATATTTAATCAAATGATTGCCAAATTCTAAAAAAATCTGTAATAGTCACATGCTCCTTTAAGATAAATTGAACAATAACAATGTATACAGAAACAAATTTGGACAGATTTAACAAAACATTTTAAAGTTATATAGCATTTTATATTGAAATGTGTTATGAGAGTAAATAGTAAAATTATTTTTAAATCTGATCGGGAATCAGAATACTTAAAAATTATTAAAATTGGTAGAGTTCCTGATCTGCCTCAGTATACTAAATCATGGGTACAGTCCAGGAATTACATTTGTTTGTAAAGATTTTGTTCATTCATTTGAAAGAGAATGGGAGAGGCAGAGAGAGAAGCAGACTTCCCTCCGAGCAGGGAGCCCGGCTCAGGGCATCCATCTCAGGATTCCAGGATCATGACCTGAGCCCAAGGCAGATGCTTAACCAACTGAGCCACTTAGGCACCTCCAGGAATTAGATTCTTAAAAACTGCCCTGATTATTCTGATATATCTAGTCCCCTTGAATAGCATTTAGAAACCACTGAAGTTTCAATTTCTACATTTATATGTAAGAAAATAATTTTATGTTCTTATGTATAAAGTGTCAAATATTTTTTACTATATTAAAAACTTTCTAAAATCATACAAAATTTCTGGATTTTAACATGGATTATATAGAATGCCTTTAACTTGTCCTCTTTTTTTTTTCTAATTATCTTCCATTTAATTTTTTAAGTTTTTTTAAATTTAAATTTTTAAGACATTTTAAGATTTAAGTTGACATATATAGTATATTATTAGTTTCAGGGGTAGAATTTAGTGATTCTTAGTAACACTCAGTGTTCATTACCTCAAGTGCCCTCCTTAATGCCCATCACCCAAATATCCCATCTTCTCATCCACCTCCCTTCCAGTAACCCATCTGTTATCTTTCATTGAATTTGTCCTCTCTAGTGTAACATATATCACAGTCTCTCTAACTAAATCTTGAAAAGTAAAATCCATGAATTAAATTATTGGAAAAGAAAACTTTATACTATAATTAGAAACTTCTGGAAGGATAGAAAAGCAAATAATTTGGGGTGTGTGAAAGATATATTTAACTTAGTTTTTCATCTGTGTTTGTGTTAGATATCTAAGATACTAATTAATGGATTCTTAAAAATGAAAAATGCTGATATATTCATGTATCTAAAAATTTATGGTGCATATGAGTTTCATTAGCACATGAGGAAAACAAATATGTGAGTAAAGTATAAAAAAATCATGGATTAATGTAGTCACCTGTCATCAAGGAAAATGATAGGGGTGATATGTTTTATTTTATTTTATTTTTAATTTTTATTTTATGATATTCACAGAGAGAGAGAGAGAGAGAGAGACGCAGGCTCCATGCACCGGGAGCCCGACATGGGATTCGATCCCGGGTCTCCAGGATCGCGCCCTGGGCCAAAGGCAGGCGCCAAACCGCTGCGCCACCCAGGGATACCCTATTTTTTAAAAGCATTCTAGAAATGGTAATTAGAAAATTTGGTAATGAGCTGGGTTTTTTTGTTGTTGTTGTTGTTGTTGTTTTTTTTGCCAAATGCATGTATTTTGGGTTACTCTTAGTTTGAAAGTGAACAGAGTTATCAATGATAAGAAATCTTATCCAAATGACAGATTATCCCATGTGCAATAAGTAATTAAGTACCTTTTTAGCATTTTATTTTAATGTTTCCATGTTGACTTCTGATAAATAATTTCTTTAAAAGAAACCCTTAAAATTCAATTTTATTCCATCTTTCATTATATATTTCCTATTTCATCAGATATTAACTTTGTGGCCTATACAATCATTTTAAATCTTTGAACTTTTTTAACTTCTTATTGTCTAATATTCCAATTAATTAAACAAATAGTCATTAAGCATATGTTATATACTTTTTACTGGGATAGATAGTGGAGAAACTATGGACTATAAGGTAATATTTTTAAAGACTCATGAGTGTTCATACATACATTAAACAGAACCCACAGTTAAGAATTATTTTTTTTTTTTTTTAGTAAAACTTACTGGTTCTCACTAGCCAGCACTTATTTTAATGCCAAGAATTATAAAGAATAAGTGAAAACACTTATGGCATCACAGAAAGCATTGCCTGTCTTTAATAAAGTAACTGTGAAATACACATTTGAACCAGAGAGCTTTCTATTGACCCAGATATATAGAATTAATCCTCACAGAATAATATGCTTAGAACTGAGCGGAATATAATGGTGTCAAAAAAAAAAAAAAAAGAGAGAAAGAAACAGTAAAGAACATCAACACAAAACTTTATTTTCCTTCAGCTTATGAATTCATACATATGAAAAACAGAGACCACTTTTTTCATGGAATAGGTTCAAGTTTTTGTTATATACCATATAAAATATTTAAAACTACTATTTTGCAGTGCCCCTGGATAATTATGTAGTTGTATAAAGACTATTATTTTATTACAGAATTTAAAATGAACACATCTGTATGATAATGGACAAATATTTGCACAGGATAAAATATAAAAAGAAATCTTGAGTCAGTTTCCAGCTTTACAAATAGAAGATATTTCTCTACTGTGTAATTCTTTCAGTACTGAACTGGTTATATAAAATACTCATTCCTATATTCATTAAGTAAAAAAAGATATCCATGATTGCCCCAATAACTCAGAATATAGGCCTAAATAGCATTGTTTGACTCCAGAGGAATTTGAAAGCACATAGAATTCCCTTTATTCCCATATAAAGCAGTTCATAACACCTCACTGATAGATTTAATTGTTCATGCTCATTAATTTTTTTTGATTCCATGTCCTTTCATTTTGTACCTGAAGGACTTCATGGTCTAAAAGCAAGTTGGAAAGTGAAAACATACAACAAAAGTTGTCATTCTCTACAGGAATTAAATGAAGCTTTTTCTCTCTGAAACAAATGTAACAACATGTATTTCTTCATGCAGCTGCCAAGCTGAACTGTGATATGGCCAATTCATTCTTTTCAGCTGTCTTCATGATGGATCCATGGGCTTTGTCCTTTCTAAGCTGGAATTTTTTACCTACTAAAGGTGGACAATTCAGGTAACTCGTATAAAATCTCCCTGTTTACTGACCTAGTTAAATGACACGCTTACCTTTGTAGAAACAAATGATAATCCCTCTTCCACACACTGAAACACATACCTTAACACATCTGTCAATCAGTAGAGCTGAAGGATTCTATATTGTCTTTTCTACTTAACTAGAAAAAAAGCAATAACACAAATAAAGGAATATTCTTTTTCAGACATTGGACATCTTGTCAATTCAAGTACTGTTGAGAATTAAGAAGACAAATCACCTGATTTTTTTTTCTTTTTTTTTTTTCAAATCATCTGAAAAGTAGAAAAACAAAAGTTAAAAATTTAAGAGTCCAAGAGAGATGTAACAGTTAGGTACTTAAATTTATGTGGACAGTCTGAGTGGTGGTTTTGTCTGCCTTGTAAGCAAATGTTTTGTTCCATACTTCTTAAGGGGAAGTTTACTATCAACACCGAAATTCTAAATTCGACAACTTCATTGTCTTTTTAAAAAAGCTAACAGCAGTGTTCCCATTGTGATGCTGAAGGATTGGAAAGGCCAGACCTCATCAGTTCTAAGGAGTGCTTTGTGGCTCATACCCTGTACACTGAACACAAAACATCACTGCACTTAAAGTGTTCCCTTAACGTTTCTTCCAAATGATCTGCTTCTTTCCATTTATTCATGAATGAAAAATTGCATTCTTTGTTTTGCTAAATAATTTGTCACAAAATAGTTCGGATTTTTCCCCCATTATTCTCTCTTTGTCTCCTACACTTTAGCTGTCTTCCTTAAATTTAAAACATTTAAAACTATCATTATATAGTTCTAGGAACTAATCTTTGTGTTTTGATTTTTTTTAAAAAAGTGCTTTAGACAGTGTTATAGCTCTCTAAGGTTTACAGTGACACATCACTTCTGTGTGAGTACATATTATAGTAAAAGGTATTAAATGTTTCCTAAATAAGTGGATGTTCTTTATTTCCTCTGACTTCAAATTCTAACCTCATTGTATATTAAGTAGTAACACAGGATTTCTAATGATGAGTTCCTACAATGTAACGCCACATGAACAGTAGCAAAAACTGGTATTTCGGGGTCTATTAACACAACAAAATGTACCCTGAACTAGAAATGGAAGAGAAGACTGGCTTGAGGGTATTTCAGCTGCTATTCAACATTCAGGAGTATACGACCCAGATGATGAATCTACTGAGGATATTTTACCTGCCTTGTGAAAGTTTTATTATATTTCATTATAGATTTTTACTGCTTTAGCCATCATATGAGATCACCAGTTCCTTGATGATAGTTTTGTATTCTAATTGTGTATTTTCTATGCTGTCACTATTTTAGAAAGTACATATTGGGTCCATAGTAGGAGGATTATAGATACATACTCAACATGAAAATCCCAGAAACTTTGCGAAGAAGTGTGTTAGAATTTGAATAGTTTAAACTTGTTTGTTGATCATCTCCATATATATGCCTTTGCTTTCAACTATTTCCAAAGGAAAACATATCATATAGACTAACAATCTTAGAGTTTGGAATATTAAAATTTACTCTTAGAATATTAAAATTCAGGGGCATGGGATGCCTGGGTGTCTCAGTTGTTCAGAGTCTGCCTTTGGCTCATGTTTTGGTCCTTGGGTCCTGGGATCCAGTCCCGAATTAGGCTCCCCATGGGGAGACTGCTCCTCCCCCTGCCTATGGCTCTACCTTGCTCTCTGTCTCTCTCATGAATAAATAAAATCTTTCTTAAAAAAATAATAAATACAATAAAATTCAGGGGCACCTGGGTAACTCAATCAGTTGAGCATCCAACTTCTGTTCTCGGCTTAGGTTGTGATCTCAGGGTCCTGGGATTGAGCACCCCTGCCGTCCCCCAGCTCCATGCTCAGTGTAGACTCTGCTTGAGATTTTCTGGCCCTCTGCCTCTATCCCTGCCCTCCCATTCAAATGTGCATGCACATGCTCTCTCTCTCTCAAATAAATAAAATCTTTTTAAAAATGTATTAAAATTCATAGAAAGCCTAAGTCATTTCTATATAGATATGGATTTATGTAGTTGATAATACAGACTGGATCTATTTGCTTTGAACTAAATTTGCTCTCTGCTAATAGTGTAATTTTTTACATAGGACATTTCACATATATTCCATAAAGTACAGTAACGCTGAATAATATAATTGAGGTTTTTTTTTAGACAGTTGTCTCTCTAAAAATGTCTATGTATTGTCAACTTAAAAAAAATGTAAAGCTGTGCAAATTAAAAGATACTAAAGTACGGTGCCTGTTTTATTTATATCATCTATCTTCTATATAGTGGAACACCATATAATTGTCTTTTAGTAGTTACTTTCTTTTCTCACAAAATATTTTGTCAAAAGTAAATATATAGTAATTTAGATTTTTAAGAATCAGATATATTAGAATCTTTCAGTGTTGCTCTTTTCCTTCTGACAGGCCAGCAGAGTTTTAAGGTATTTTCAATCTGAAAGGTCAAAAATTGACATGTACTTGCATAGAATTTCATTCAACCAAATACCTCTTCTTTCACATGGTGGGCTTTTCAAATCAAAGTAAAATAATTAAAAAGACATTGAATATTTCATTATTAAAGTTACTATTTAATTTTTTTATGGAAAGATTATAAGCAGATATAAAGTTTAGCCATTCTGATTTCTGTTTTAACCTTAAGGATCTAATTTTAAGTTATATATATTACAATTTAAAGTCTATCATTGCTTGCCTACATCATTTTCATTTTATATACCATTGAAATACAAAAAGTAGCACAATAACATCAAATTGTAATTAATCTACCATTTTGAGTTCATATATAAATAATGTGGCTGTTTAAATAAGTCAAATAGCTGTCATCATACATAGTTACAATTTTTTATTGTGATGAGAAATTTTAAGGTCTGATCACTTAGCAACTTTAAAATATACAATAAAGTAGCATTAACTATAGTTACCATGCTATATATTATATCACCATGTCTAATTTATTCTAAAACAAAGTTTGAGGGGATCCCTGGGTGGCTCAGCAGTTTAGCGCCTGCCTTCCGCCCAGGGTGTGATCCTGGAGTCCTGGAATCAAGTCCCACATCATGTCATCTGCAAATAGTGACAGATTTGTTTCTTTCTCACTAATTTGGATGTCTTTTTTTCTTTTTATCTAATGCTACAGCACTATGATCAATAATAATAATAATGAGAGTGAACATTCTTGTTTTGTTCCTGATCTTAAAAACGTTTCCATCTTATATCATTGAGTATGATGTTAACTGTGAGTTTTTTCATATATGGCTTTTATTATGTTGAGGTATGTTTTCTCTAAACCTATTCTGTTAAGAGTTTTGATCATGAATGGATGTTGTACTTTGTCAAATGCTTTCTCTGCATCTATTGAGATGATCATATTTTTTATCCTTTCTCTGGTTCATGTGATATATCACATGGTTTTGTGACTATTGAACTGCACTTGCATACCTAAAGTAAATCCTACTTGATCATGGTGGATTATTTTTTAAAGTATTATCAAATTCATTTTGCTAATATTTTCTTGAGGATTTTTTTTTTACTCTGTGTTTATCAGATATATTGACCTGTAGGGGATTTTGGTTTTGTTTTGCTTTGGGGGTTTTATTGTTGTTGTTTTAGTGTCTTTGTTTTTAGTATTAGGATAATGTTGGCCTTGTAGAATTAATTTGGAAGTTTTTCTTTTTCTTCTATATTTTGGAATACTTCAAGAAGAATAGATATATACACTCTTCTTTAAATGTTTGGTAGAATTCATCTATGAGACCATCTGGCCTTGAGCTTTTGTTTCTTGGGAGTTTTTCTTTATTATTGATTCAATTTTATTACTAGTAATTGGTCTGTTCAAATTTTCTACTTCTATTCCTTCCTGATTTTGCATAAAAGACATTATAATATCCCCTTATATTCTTTTCTCTTTCTGTGGTGTTGGTTGTTCTTTATCCTTATTTCTGATTTTAGTCACTTGAGTCCTTTTTTTTTATTCTCCCCTCCACTTTTATACATATGTTGTCATATTTTGCATCTTTTTTGGTAGACATTGACTACTTTTGTATATATTATTGATTTTAATACTTGGATTTATAAGTGATTGATCTACTACCTTTACTAGATGTTTGCTTTTACCTGTGAAAATTTTTCCTTTCATATTTTTTTTTCCCTTTGACCTTCAAATTTCCTGCTGAAAAATCAGCCTTATGGTCTGTTTCCTTCACCAGGTAGGAAAATCTTTAGCCATTCAAAGTTTTCTGCCCCTTTCTGCCTCTCATCTTCTGGGACACCTATACTTAAAACAAATGTTGGTTCACTTCATGTTGTCCCAAGAGTCTCTTAATGAGCTATCTCCATTATTTTCTTTTTCTTTATGCTGAGTTCCATTGCTCTGTCCTTAAGTTTTACTGATCACTTCCTCTACTTCACCTAGTCTGCTATCCCTCAAGGGTATTTTTCAGTCTAGTTATTATACTCTTCAGTTCTGGAACTTCTAGTTGGTAAATTTTTATATTTTCTAGGTCTTCACTGGAGTTCTTGGTGTTCATCTATTCTTCTCCTGAGATCGGTGAACATCTGTATGACTATTATTTTGAATACTTGATCAGGTAAATCACTTCTCTCCATTTAATGAAGGACTTTTTCTGAGTGTTTATCTTTTTCTTTAATTTAGAACACATTCCTCTATTTCTTCATTTTCCTTGACTGTCTGTATTGGTTCTATGCCATAGATATAAAACTGCCACATCTCTGTCTTAAGAGATGGCCTATTGTAGGAGATGAACATTAACCATTAACCCTGTCCCCCATCTTGCTTGTCTTTCTTACCTTTATGATTGTCTGAACAGCCTATTTTATTTTTAGTGGCTCCCATTATTTGAATGTATGCCAAGACCTGTCAGTGCCCAAATGAGGAGAATCTCAGTGAGCACCTAGGTTCAGGCTGATTGGAAGCTAGACCCTCAGGCAACAGGTTTTAAAATATGCAAACATATACAGTTCTGTGGAACCGTAAGCATAAGTTCCACTTGCTACAGAGCCAGGACATTAGCTGTGGCCTCTGGGTGGTAGTCACAAAACTTAGGGTGTCAGTCAAGTGTATACCTGCTTTCTAGGAGATATTGGCAACCTGTAGTCAAGTAGTCATAAAGCAAAAAGATGGCATCCATCAGCCTCTATCCCTGAGGTACGTATCCATAGACCCTTAGATGTGTGCCAAAATAGAATCCTGCTCCTCAGTCCGAAGCTCCAGGATAGCAAACCCAGTTTTGATTTGCCAAGCCAGAGATGGAGTTTATGGTGAGAATGTGTCCCAGCCTCTTCTACCTACTTTGATGTGGGTCTTTCTCATTTGCCTAATGTGTAGTAGTTGCTCAGCTAACTTATAGATTTTTAGCAAAGGTTCAAAACCTTTCTTTTCACAGAAAGACTAGGAGTGTGTTTCAATCTGCTACCAGTGCAGTGCCTTCAAGATGGTAACTGGCTAAAAACAATTTGTTCCAGTCCCATGGGACCCATGCCTGGAAACCCTGCTGGCCACCAGAGCTAGGCAGTGAAGGAGCAGACTCCTGGGTGACAGCCACAAAAACTGGGATACCATATGTCAAACATGGGGCACTAGACATAAGTATAAGAGTCTTTCCAGGAGATCCTGGCACCCTGGAGTATAGCAGAGGGAGAGCACAAAGATAGAGCCCGCCCTCTGAGATCTCTAGAAAGGATAATAGTCAGCCCTTAGATGGAGTTAATTAGAAGATTGCCCCTCAGGCTGTAGCTTTGAAGATAAGCTAATAAGAATGTTTCACAGAGACTGGGATGCTGGCTCTGTTGCCTCTGGTTGTGCCAAGGGGTAGGGGGTGGTAGTGGTTTAAAAACGTTATCTGTTGGTTATAGTCCTGTGGGCCCTTCAAGCATAAATACCACTAGGTGATCTAGAGGTGTTCCCTGGGTAAAAATATGGGATACCAGAGGAAGGAACAAGGTCCCTTCCAGAACATAACAGCTAGTTGGTACAAGGCACAGGGAGAGTTCAAAGATGGTACTCACCAGCCTGCATCCCCGGAGAGGACCCCAGTAAGCCCTTACATGTGGGTTAAGTGCCTGCCCCTTAGGCCAGTGCTTTAAGATGAGCTAATGAGTCTCTGTAATAGAAAGTTTAGGTACTTTTCAACCACCTCCTCTGGTCTGGGCCATGGGGAGAGTAGGACTGTGTACTCAAACCTTTTAGGAGAATTGTCAGTTTGTTACAGCCTTGGGGGTCTTATGGACATGAGCTCAGTTGTTTTTCAAAGTAGGTGTTTTGGGGGATTGTCTCCAGAGCAGGTCTTGAAAGTGAAGTGTCTAATGTGTGATTAAAACCTTCACTTCTCAGCAAGAAGCTCCAGGTTTAGAGTTCCCTCCCAATCTGAGATTCTTTCTTGATTTTGAGTTGCCATGCCAGAGGTAGAATTGATGGTAAAAATGTGTCTCATCCTCTCTAACTGCTTTGATGTAATTTTTTTTCTTATTTGCTTGGTATGGAGTTGTTGCTCAGCTAGTTTTGTTTGTTTGTTTGTTTGTTTGTTTGTTTGTTTGTTTTCCAGAGGAAATGGTTCCAAATGTAGCTATAGATTCAGTGGGTCCATAGCAGATGAGTTCAGCATTTTCTTATGTTGCCATCTTGAACTGGAACCTCTTCTTGTTCACTGGAAAACATAATCTCACTAAAAAAGTGTTAGAGGAGTAATTCTGCATACACTCCTTTGCTATTGTCTATTTATCAAATTGTTTTGTCAAAGGTAAACAATTTCCTGCGATGAAATATAGCAGATATTTCTCAATGGCTATATCCATAAACTCCTTTGTAGCAAATGTTAATTCCATATACTTCTTCTTAGAATGCTCTCTACTGCTTTTTATAAGCCATGGTATTCTTGTTCCATTCATAGCAATTTTTATTTCCTTTCTTTCTTCACTCTTATTTCAGGCAAAATAGTATACAGGTTAAGAACGAATTTCCTAAAAAAAATTAAAAAAAAAAAAAAAGAACAAATTTCCTAGAATAAAACTGTTGGGTCTATCGTCTATGATTTCCTTGTACTCATTTCTTTATCTGTTACAATGCTGATTTTATTTTATTTTATTTTATTTTACTTATTTATAGGAGAGAGAGAGCATGCATACAAAAAGGGAGAGGAGCAGAGGAAGAGGGAGAGAATCTCAAGCGGACTCCCCACAGAGCATGAAGCTTGACACGGGCTCAATCTCACAATCCTGAGATCATAACCTAAGCCAAAATCAAGAGTTAGATGTTTAACCAACTGAGCCGACCCCAGATGCCCCTTAAAATGCTGATTTTAATGTTATGCTTACATCATGAGTCTGTTGTGGTACTAGAAAAGTATAATTATTAATTGGAAAAATATTTGATGGCATTTAGTTACTACCCATGATTTTGGCTCTAAACATTCACACTCCTAAAATTTATTATCAAATCTACAGGGATGCCTGGGTGGCTCAGTGGTTGGGTGTCTGCCTTTGGCTCAGGGCGTGTCCTGGGGTCCCAGGATCGAGTCCCGCATTGGGTTCCCTGCATGGGGCCTGCTTCTCCCTCTTCCTGTGTCTCTGCCTCTTTCTCTCTCTCTCTCTCTCATAAATAAGCAAAATCTTTAAAAAAAGGAAAAAAATCTATATCCATATCATGATTTCTGAACTCCAGGTTCACATCTGAATTTGGCATTCCCAGTTTCTTATTGGAATTCCATATTCTTCTACCACAAACTACCACCTTTCCTTAATCTATCCTCTCCTTCTGCCAGTTAATGCCTGTTTATGAGATCAGAAGGTTAACCAAACTAGAAATAGAAATGTTATTCTTGAACTCCACGCCTTAACTTCCATCTATTCAATGAGGCTGTATTCTTTCCTTTCTCACAACCAACACTCAATTCAGATCTTTATTATTTCATGACCCTAAGAAGCCCTACCAAATTAATATGCCAATATAATTGTAATACGATACTTTCAAGTACCTTTCTTTTCCCCTAAAATTCCTTGTCCTGTTTCTTAAAACTTTCTGTGACCTGGCCCGGGTAAACATTTCCACTCTTATATCCACAATTCTCTTCTTTGTTACTGGTCAAACCTATAGTGCTTCCTTGTAAACATCTCGAATCTCCCAATCTTTGCCACTTTCTTTCTTAAATTTTCCCCTGGAATATTTCCCCATAGATTTGTTATTCTTTCCCCTCAAAAATACCACATACCCTACAATTTTATACTTCAATTTTTGAATTACATGAAAATCTAATTATTCATTCTTGTTTAAATCCCAAAACATTTTAATCAAATTTATTCTGTCTCAAAGTTATTTTTGTACTTATTCTCTATTGGAGAAAACATGTATTATTTTCAACAAGACAGAATTGTCCTACTTTGGAAATAGTAGTAAAGGAAGCTATGGTAAACAGAAGGAACATCTGAATTTGAATCCCTGACTCGTTCACTTATAAGCAGTTAGATCTAATGCAAGTGACTAAATGTTTCTGATTCTCCATACAAATGGGAATGAGACATTTTAAGTTTTGCTGTAGTAAAAATATGATTTTCATTACATGTTGGCATAATGGCTAGTATTCTGTATTAAAGAGATGTTCATAAAACAATAAACATGGAAACTTAGTTTATTAATTTAGAGTTAAGTGGGAAATTTTATATTAATTTCTAGATTCTCAAAAAAAATTTCTAGATCCTCGTCATTGAGGCTAAGCACTAGAAAACCAAAGTGGGGGTAGGTACCCATTCAAGGGAACACAATAAACTGAATGAAAAAAAAAACCAAGAAATTAGAAGTAAACCAATGGATCTATATGATTATTACAAGGTATGAGAAGAAAAATGGAGGCTGATGCTCTATGAGACTCTACACTTTCATTTCTGGTATCCAATTTAGTCCTACAGTATGGTCAAGCCTCAGCCAACTGTAGAAACAAGTGAAAAGTGATAAGGAGAGTATATCGTCCAGGTAGGTTCTGATGACTCACATTGGCACTGTCTCTTAGTAAGTTGGCATACAATTTATTTTTACCTACATTTTATGTCCAAGCACTGATTATACTTAATGATAGCCACCTTCCCTATTCTTATTTTTATCAGTCCACATTATGACAGTGTGAGCACAGCACATTTGGCATTTCATCAAGTATTCTCTGTCTAGCAATTCAGTAGGCCCACGATCATCCCTGTGAGCAGCAATTTCCAGATCTGTCGGTTGGTATGGTAGCAGCCTATATACCAAGTCCCAAAGAGCATGCCTATTTATCTATTTTGCCACTAAAAACAGCATATAAATGGAACCATTTTTCTAAAAGCACTTAGAGTTTAGAAATCTCACTAACTACATAGCCAACCCCCACTCTAGAGTTCATCCCAATGTGATATTCTTTGTGAGGACTAGGGAGCTCAGCTGAAAGAAATTGAAGATGCATTTCCACATCCAAATATGTTTTGGGTAAATCCCCAGCACTAATCTGCTGCTGCCTGACTGAAGTTTCAACTTTATCATTACATACCATGCCTGATATCCCACTGGTGTACCTGCCCCAGTCCTTCACTAAAAAGTCTGTCTCCCATTCTGACATCAGGAAACATCAAATATCCTGACTCTTATCTCAATCATTCTCCATAACCCCTTTGTTCTAACTCCATGTTTCTTAAACTGTTGATGATTGAAATTACCAGTGGTAACTGGTAACAGAAGACTGTGAAGTGCTACCTAAGTCTGCAGATTCAGTACCTCCAGAAATCTAGAAACTGTGTATTTTAACAAGTACACTAGTGATTATTTTTAATATAGAATTTAGAATTTCTGATTATTTTCATTATTCATTGCTGGACTTATTTGCTTCAAAATATATTCCTCTGTGTCTCACACTTCAAATTGATCTCAGTAAGTGCAACATACATAAAGTTGACCCTGAATTTTTTTTGTTCTTTGATCACCAATGAACTTTTCTTCTCCTTCACTTGTGGGAAAACTCCTTGGAAACTGTCATCCCTGGAAACTACAGATCATCTAAAATCCCAAATTTATATATCCTAATCAAACCACTAATATCCATCTAGCCATGTCCCCTCCTAAAACCATCGCAGAATAACAACTTTTCACTCTTACAATAAGTGGATTGTGTCTTTTCCTAATGGTATATTGTTTGTTTACCTGGACAGACCCAGCTTTGCTTTCTTATTTACCTAGTGTAGATTCTGTATTTCATTACAATCACCCCCTTAAAAATGGTCTTTTATCTCCAGATATTTTATACTCTATTTCATACTCTAGCTATGGATAAACTCAGATATCTTCTCTGTGTTTTATTAATGGAGTGGGCAGGTTATTCCTAGAGAAAATCTCACATCCTGGAATCAGTGTGCTGCTATCGATTCATGAATGCTAACCTCATTTGTTAACAAAGATCACTCACTCTCTACAATTACTACAGTCATCTTTTCCTTTTTTTCCCCTCAAACCTACCATTGCTTTGCTATCTATTGATTTTCTTTATGTCATTACAAAAATACGAGCCATGAGGCATAAATCCCCTCATCTTCAGTAAAATGTTTAACATATTTGTTTTTGAATCTGTCTTCTGGTTTTCTTCTGTGAAGATAGAAAATTTAATCAAATGACAATCTCTCCACAGAGGCTGTGAATCACAGTTACATGACTTGTATTCCACTTATTTCTCCTACATTATCTGTATCTCCTTCTCAATAGAATCATTCCCATTAGGAATTAATGATCCTTGAGTGCCTGGGTGGCTCAGTCGGTTGAGCTTCTGCCTTCAGCTCTGGTCATGATCCCAGGGTCCTGGGATCAAGCACAGCATCAGGATCCCTGCTCAGTGGGGAGCCTGCTTTTCCCTCTCCTTGCTACTTGTCCTCTCTTGCTATTTCTCTCTTTCTCTCTCTCTCTCTCTCAATTTTTTTTTAAATAGGAATTAATGGGGCAGCCTGGGTGGCTCAGTGGTTTAGTGCCACCTTCAGCCCAGGGCATGATCCTGGAGACTCAGGATCGAGTCCCACGTCGGGCTCCCTGCAGGTAGCCTGCTTCTCCCTCTGCCTGTCTCTGCCTCTTTCTCTCTCTCTATGTGTCTCTCATGAATAAATAAATAAATAATCTTTTTAAAAAATAGGAGTTAATGATCCTTTAAAAATAGGAATTAATGATCCTTTAAAACAATGATCCTTTTAAAAATGGGAATTAATGATCCATCTTAAAAAAAAATCTTACCTTGATTCTTCATCCACTAAAGTTATGTTTTCTCTTTTTCTTCAGAGAAAACATTTTGAAAACTATTACCTGCTTGTTTTGTTTCTACTTCTCTCACAATACCATTCTTGTACCATTCTTTTGTTCCTCACCTCCATGTTTGCAAATCCAGTGGACACATCTCTGTCCTCATCTCACTTTTTATAAGTGTCATATGATGGACACCTTCTTCCTAGAAACATCCTCATAGTCTCTATTGAAACTTGTCGTGCCCTCCTTTTTCCTTCTCTCTCTAAACATTTTTATTATTATTAAATTCATTTGTTTCTAAATTGCTCAAAAAGCTTCTAAAAATTATGGGGATTTTTTTTTCAGTAATCAATGTTTAAGTTATTTTTTCACCATTCTCTCCTGATGTGATTCTATTCACACTAAATACCTAAGTGTCATCTCTGTGCCAACCGCTTCCAACATTACATATGTAACAAAAAACACATTTCTGAGTATTTAAATTATATATTCAGCTACCCACTTTGTTTCTGTCCCTGAATGCTTAGTGGTATCTGAAAGATAACATATCCAAAACTTTTGTTGTTTCCCTAGAACATATTACTTCACTAACTTTCCCTTTCAAATAAATATAAGACCAAATATTGTTCTGGAGTTTCAAACCAAAAACTCTAATGAGACTTTCTAATTCATTTATCTCCATTATCTTCCCTATGCATTGATTAAGTCTATAGATCCAACCTCTAGATGCTATCAAAAATTAATCTACGTTTCTCCATCTGCACTTATAGCATTTGAGCCAGGCTATCATATCATGTCTAGACATCTTGAGATGCCTTTCAATCTGGTTCCTGTCAAGTCCATTCTTTATCTAACTACAAAAATGCTCTTTTGAAAGCATAAAGTGATCCATGCTGTTCTTATTCTTGGTATCCAACAATGGACTCCCACTGAGCTCCATATAAAAAGGACCATCTTTTCTGTGGCCTATAAACCTGTACACAACCTAGTTCTTGTCCATCTCTAGAAACATCATTTTTAATGATTCTTTCCTTCACTCATTATGCTTTAGTGCAAAGATTGAAAATTAGAGGACTATGGATATTGACAGTTCTCTGTAGGTTTGTTTTCAACATCTTGCACATGGAGGCATAGTCTGTTGCTGTAGGGAAAGTACAGGCACATTCATATAATCCACAGCCTTGGTTTGCTTGAAGGCTTGAAAATAAAGATATCTTCCCCCAGAGCAAAATGGAAGACTTGCTTTCTGCCCCTCATAAAATACTTGGATTTTCTAAAATGAGGGATCCTCTCATGTGCAATGCAATCTACTACATATACTGGTGTCGGCTGGCCCCCTTGCATTGATCAGTGGGAAACTAAAGCTGGGGGAATCAACACAAATGCTGATGATCTGACTAGTGTTTTAATGCGAACCATAAACTGTCCTGTTTCCCTGACACAGAAGTCTTACATCTTGCGGCATTAATGAAATCTGAAGGTTAATTTGTTAGTTTGCAAGTAGGGTAAAATCCCAGACTGTCTTCAGGTTTTATTTAGTCTTGGTAGTAATTCCTTGCTGTTTGTTTTTTACAATTTGAATGATCTGCCAATATTGTAAAATATGGGAATTACATGGGAAAATCTAGATATAAACTTCTCTTTAAAAATTATAACCTCTAGCTAAATCTGGCCCCTCCTTCACCCATGGCAAAAGCTCTCAGGCTAAATAGTGACTGATTTTTATGAGAAGCATGTACTCTCAGTTTACCAGAGACACCCCTCATCTTATTGTTATATTGATACCAATATATCACCTTATTGTTATATTGATACCCCACTGTCATTTGTTATTTATCACTGAGATTGCACTGTTGTTTTCTGTATTGCAAAGTTTAGGGAGAAAACAAAAGATGGACCTAAGAGACTAGTATATCATAAATTTAGGACAGAGCATATTTCTTTGTGTTAGTGAAAAATATTCCTGTGAGTTTAATATGTAATCAGAGTGTCCCTTTGGGAAGAATACAATTAAGATTCCATTAATATGCAAACAAAGTATATCTGGGTTAAAAGAATACAACTAAAGATGCCCTTCTACTTTACTTACTTACCTGACTGGCCCCAGTAAGTCATTTGAGTCACCACCTCTGCTCTGGCCAAAATGCCCTGCTTTCAGCTCATAAAACAAGCCCAGAACTGTCCCACTTAGTGCCCTTTTGTGCTGTTTTATCTGCCAGGAGTGCATTTCCTGTGGCTCTTCACACAGCCTGCTTCTTTTCATCCTCCAAATCTCACTCTAAATATCATCATCTCAAAGAGGTCTTCTCCAAACATCCTCTCTAATTAGATTTGTCCCTGTCATTTTCTACCATGGCACATTTTCATGATCTTAACAGCACTTTTCTACATTTGTAGTTTCATATTGATTTGTTTATATAATGTCTGTTTTACCACAAGACTCTAACTTCTTCAAGGAAAGAGACCCTTCCAGGCTTATATATCTAGTGCAAAGCAAAGTATATGACCTTACCTGATTCAATATTTGATGAATAAATGAGCAAAGTGTCTTAAAATATATTCTGATAGGGTAGTTTGACATACTGACTCTCTGTAGGTTGCACTGGCATTGAAAAATTTTATTGCTGAGGTGCAGTTTGTTGGGATGTTGACCTCTTAAAAGTTTTCCTCTTTTGTGAAGCTTGTCCTAACAAAAAAAAAGAACTTCTAGAGTAAGAAACATAAATCTCTAGCCACTTCCATTAGGTCAACTGTCTGTCATTCAATTGTTATGAAATAAACACTTTACCTTTTTGTTTAGTACATTTTATCTGTACAAGTACACGTTTTTAAATTCTTCAACTCCCTATTCTCCAAATAGCGATGTGTTGGAGGAACCCTGATTTATAGCTTTTTCCAAACTTCTTTATTATTTAAAGTACTGTGGCTGATTTCAGGCTGTCGAGATCAGGTTCCTAAAAACATATTTGGAAAGAAATGCACATAATTTATTCTTATGAAGTAGATCAAATTGGCTGGATTTTACCATTATTATAATGTCCCTAAATTACATACTTATGCATCTCAAATTAACAAATTCGGCTGATTATGTATTTAATAAATAACTTGATGTTTCATACCTCAGTCTGTAAAACCGTCTTGCTCTATTTCCTTTCAAAGCTGATTTAAGACCCAAGGTTGCACCTGTTTGTTATGAACTGATTGGTACATCCCCACAATTCATATGTTGAAGCCTGAACTTGGACTGTAACTGTACTTGGAGATAGAGTCTTAAGGAGGTGATTAAGATTACATGAGGTCATAAGAGTAGGGTCCTTATTCTAGGGGACTGGTGTCATTACAAGAACAAGAGACACTAGAGACATGTCGCTGAGTGTACACAGAGAAAGGTCACATAAGGATATAATGAGAACGTGGCTATCTGCCAGCCTGGAAGAGCAGTCTCACCCCAAATCGACCCTGCTGGCATCTTGATGTTAGAAATGTAAGAAAACAAATTTCTGTTGTTTAAGCCACCCAGTCTGTGTTGTTATAGCCCGAACAAACTAATGTGCAGTTAAATATTAGATGCACATATCCTTAGATTTCTTCCTCTTTCTTAAATATAGACAAATAATGCTAAAAAGACATAAAAAAGCAGATACATCAAACTATATATTACATATACTTACATCTTTTAATGAATTATGCATTATGATATACAATATACATTTTCTCACTGTATTTACTTTAGTTTCACATATTAGGAATGTGATTAAGCTATTTTAAGAAAAAGCTAGAATTTGATTATAAGTATGCATATATATCCATACAATATTCACATATGAATTTTACATAAATGCATATATTTGATATAAAATCAACTTTTATAGAAATTATTGAATTTTTAAATCCTTACCAATTCACCTTTTCTCCCATTTAATGTGGCTTCTGAAGTGATTTTCTCCAAAGCAATATTCTTAATTAAAATAATAATAAACCCTTTACTTCCTTTGATTTCTTATACTGTGTAGTTCATCTAAGTGATTTTTTATACTTATCTCACTTTTCTTTAAATGAGACCTTATTTCCATCTTCACCTTACAGGGAAGGAAAAGTAGGAAAGAAAAATGAAATGACCACTACATCTATCTTGAAATACAATTGGGATGTGAACATACAAAATTTGACTTTAAAGATGTTGAAAATATTTTAATTTCGCTTCTAACTCATTTTTATTTACTGAGATATAATTGACGCATAATATATTAGCTTCAGGCATAAAACATAAGGACTCAATATTTGTAGATATTGTGAAGTGATATCACAGTAAAGTACAGTTAATATCCATCACTATTCATATTTACAATTTTTCTTATGATGAGAACTTTTAAGATTTACTCTCTTAGGAACTTTAAAAATGCTACACAGTGTTATTAACTATGATGGACATCACATCCCTATGACATCTTTATATTATAGCTGGAAGTTTATACTTTTTTAACTCTTTCACCCATTTTGCCCAGGCCCACCCCCACCTCTAGCAATCACCAATCTGTTCTTTGTATTATGACTTTAAAGATTATGCACATAAGTGATATAATATGGTATTTACCTTTTTCTGACTTATTTCACTTAGCATAATGCTCTCAAAGTTCATCTATATTGTTGCAGATAGTAAGAGTCCTTCTTTTTTATGGCTGAATAATATTTCATTGTGTATATATACCACTTTTATCCATTCATCCATCCATGGAGACTTAGATTGTTTCCTTATCTTGGCTATTGTAAATAATGATACCAGGAACAGACGTCCATATCTATTTGAATTAGTGTTTTTGTTTTCTTTAGATAAATACCCAGAAGAAGAATTCCTGGATCATATAGTAATTACAGTATTTTTAATTTATTAGGAAACTTCATACTGTTTTCTATAGTGGCTGCATTTATTAAATTTCAACAAGCAGTACCCAAAGACCCTTTTTTCCACATTCTTGCCAACATTTATTTTTTCTTGTCCTTTTGATAATAGCCATTCTAAGAGGTATGAAGTGATATTTCACGTTGCTTTTGATTTGCATTTCTGTGTGGATTAGTGATGTTGAGCTCATTTCATGTGCCTATTGGCCATCTGTATGTCCTCTTTGGAAAAAATGTATATTTAGATCCTCTGCCCATCTTTTAATTTGACTATTAGGTTTTTTTGCTATTGGGTTGTAGAATTCTTTATATATGTTTTGCAAGCATTTTCTCCCATTTGGTAGGTTGCCTTTTTATCTGGTCATGGTTTCCTTTACTAGGTAGAAAATTTTCAATTTCATGTAGTCCACTTGATTTTCGCTTCTGTTGCCTCTGCTTTTGATGTCAAATAAAAAGAAAATCATTGCTAAAATCAATGTTAAGGAACTTACCCCTATGTTTTCTTCTAGGAGTTTTATGATTTCAGGTTGTATGTTCAAGTTTTTAATACATTTTGAGTTAATTTTTTGCTAACTATATAAAATAATGGTCCAGTTTCATTCTTTTGTATATGGCTGTCCAGTTTCCCCTGCCTGCCATTTATTGAATACACTATTCTTTCCCCATGTATATTATTGGCTAATTTGTCAGAAGTTAATTGATCATATTTATGGAAGTGTATTTCTGAGCCCTCTATTCTCCATCTGTAGGTCTATTATTATGATAATACAAACAGCTTTGTTCTTTTTTTTTAAAGATTTTATTTATTCATGAGAGACACAGAAAGAGAGAGAGGCAGAGACAGGCAGAGGGAAAAGCAGGCTCCCTCTGGGGAGCCTGATGTAGGACTCGATCCCAGGATGCAGGGATCACAACCAGAGCTGAAGACAGACCTGAACCACTGAGCCACCCAGGCATCCCCAAACAGCTTTGTTCTATTTGACATTTCTTTGGCTATCTGGGGTCTTTTGTGGGTCCATACAAATTTTAGGATGGTTCTATTTCTCTGAAAAATGTCATTTGAATTTTGATAGAGATAGCATTGAATCTATAGATTGTTTTAAATATTGTTGACATTTTAACAGTGTTCTTCAAATCCATGAGAATAGAATATCTTTGTATTTGTGTCCCTCCTTGGTGCTTTATACTTTTCAGTGTATGGGTGTTTGACCTCCTCAGATAAATTTATTTCTAAATATTTTCTTTTGTATGCTACTATGTTGAACAAAAGTGTCAAAAGTTGGGATCCTTGTGTTATCCCCAATCTTGAGGAAAAGCTTTCACCCTTTTACTAATAATTAGTATATAATAATTTATAATAATTTAGCATTATTAGTATATAATAATTTAGTATTATGTTAGCTGTGGGATTATCCTAGAGAGTATTTATGTTGAGGAATGATTTCTCTACACCCAGTTATGGAGAGTTTTATCATAACTGGATGTTGATTTTTGTCAAATGCTTTTTCTACATCTTAGGGAGATGATCGTATGATTTTCTTCCTTCATTTTGTTAATGTAGTATTCAATTCAATGTGAATTGAATGATTTGCAGATGATTAATAATTACCATTTTTTAATAAGTACCACTTGAAATGATGTATGATCCTTTTAATGTATTGTTGAGTTCGGTTTGATAGCATTTTTTGTTGAGGATTTCTGCATTTATTGTCATCAGAGATATTAGTCTATAATTTTCTTGTGTGCTGTTGTCTGGTTTTGGTATCAGGATAATGTTGGCCTCCTAAAATGACATGTTTCCTCTTCTGTTTTTTGGAAAAGTTTGAGAAATATCTGGTATTAATTCTTTTATTAAATATTTGTTAGAATTTACAAGTGAAGCTATCTAGTCTTGAAATTTTGTTCATTGTGAGGTTTTTGATTACTAATTGAATCTCCTTCTTAATAACTGCTCTATTATGATTATCTGTTTCATTATGATTGGGTTTTGTTAAATTGTAAGTTTCTAGGAATGTGTCCATTTCTTCTAGATTCTCCAATGTATAATTGTTCATAGTAATATCCTATCCTTGGTTTTCTTCTTAGTATTTTTTTATTCTATTTGAGCCTCACCTTTTTTTAATCTAGCTAAAAGTTTGTCAATTTTGTTTATCTTTTCAAAAAAAATAGCTCTTAGAGACAGAAAGGACAATAGAAAAGATCAATGAAACTATTTCATTTATTTCTGCTCTGGTCTTTGTTATTGCCTTCCTCCTAACTTTGAGCTTTGTTTATTCATCTTGCTCTAGTTCCTTGAGGTGTAGAATTAGAATTTGTTTTTAGATTTTCTTGTTTCTCATATAGAGATTTATTCCTATAAATTTCCCACTTGGAATTGTCTTGCTTCATTCCATAAGTTTGGTGTTGAATATATTTCATTTCATCTGTCCCAGGGCATTTTTTTAAATTTCTATTTCTTCTTTGCCCCCTTGGTTGTTCAGTAGCCTATTGTTTAATCTGCACATTTGTGATTTTTCCCATTTTATTTATTTCTAGTATATTATAGTCAGAAAAGATTCTTGATATGATTTCAATCTTTTTAAGTTAAATCTGTTCTGCAGCCTAACATATGATCACCCCTGGAGCATGTTCTGTGTTCACTTGAGAATATTCTGTTGCTTTGGAGTGGAATGTTCTATATATGTAAGTCCACCTGGTCTAATGTGTCATTTAAGGTTGATGTTTCCTTGCTGATTCTCTGAATAATCTATCCGTTGATGAAAGTAGAGAATTAAAGTCCCCTACTATTATTTTCTTGCTATCCGTTTCTTCTTTTAGGTCTCTTAATTACTGCTTTATATATTTACGTGCTCCTATATTGGGTGAATATTTAGATAAGTTATATTCTTTTTGATTAACCCCTTTATCATTATGTGATGACCTTTTTCATCCCTTATATCAGACAAAATAGGCTTTAAAACAAAGTCAGTAATAAGTATAGCTGCCCCAGCTTTCTTCCATTTGCATAAAATATTATGTTTCATAGCTCCATGTTCAGTCTGTCTTTACAACTGAAGTCTTTTGTAGGCAGCATATGTATGATTCTTTTTAAATTCATTTAGCCATTTATGTCTTTTGATTGGCAAATTTAGTCATTAACATGTAAATTACATATTGGTACATATGTTACTGCTATTTCGTTAATTATTTTCTGGCTGTTTTGTAGTTCCCTCTTTTCTTGCTTTCTTCTACAGTTTGATGAATTTCTTAGCAGTGTGCTTAGATTTCTCTTTATTGTGTATCTGCTATAGTTTTTCCTTTGTGGTTACCATGAGGCTTTACAAATAACAGCTCACTCTCCCCCAAGCTGCTTTGTGTTCGATTTCACAGTTTATATCTCATTTTGTGTATCCCTTAACAAATTATTGTAGTTACATTTATTTGTATTACTTTATTAAATCTTCATGCTAGTTTTATATGTGATTAATCCACCACCTTTACAAAACTAGATTATTCTGAATCTTACCATATATTTACCAGTGAGATTTATACTCTGTTTTCCAGTTAGTAATTACCACCCTTTTTATTCAACTCAAAAGTTTTTGTTTTGTTTTGTTTGTAAGGCCAGTCTAGTGGTGATGCACTTCTTTGGCTTTTGCTTCTCTGGAAAACTCTTTACCTCTTCTGATTCTGAATGGCATCTCTTCTGGATAGACTAGTCCTAATGAGAAGGTGTTTATCCAGCTCTTGGGATGTAACTGTATCACATATCATGTAATTCCCTTTTGGCCAGCAAAATCTGATAGTCCTATGGAAATTCCTTTGTATGTAACTTGTTTTTCTCCATGTTTTTAAGAATCTGTCCTTGCCCTTAACTTTTGACAGTTATAACTTTAATTTAATAACTTTAATTATAATGCATCTTCTTGTGGGTCTCTATAGGGCCCATTTATAGGAACTCTCTGGGCTTTCTCCACCTGGATGTATTTCTTTCCACTGGTTAGGAAAGCTTTCAGCCATTAAACCTTCAGATAAGCCTTTTGCCTATTTCTTTATTCTTCTGGGACCCCTAGAAGTTGAATGCTAGTCTGCTTGATGTTTTTCCATGAGTCCTTCCACTATCGTCCCCCCACTTCTTTTTTTAAAATTTTTGCAGCTATGATTGAGTTCTACTGTCCTGTGTTCAAGTTCATGGATTTTTTTCTTCTTCCTTATCTAGTCTGAACTCCTTTTGTGTATTTTTTTTATTATTTTAGTCTTCATTTCTGTGACTTCTATTTGGCACTCTTACGTTTTCTCTTTGTTGAAGTTCTGACATGGCCATCCATTCTTTTGAGATCAGTGACTATCTTTGTAACCACTAAGTTGGTCTTTTAATCAGAATTTTATAAAGAACATTTTTGAGGACTTATCCTGTTTTTCATCTGGAACTTATCCCTTTCTTCATTTTCCTTGACTCTCTGTATTAGTTCTATGCAGTAGATAAATCAGCCACATACCCCAGTGTTGAGGCATGTCTTCTCATAAGAGATGAACGTTATCTTTCACTCTGTCCTCTATCTTGGTTGTCTCTCTGAGCAGCCTATTTCATTTTTAGTGCCTCCCAGTCGTTAAGAAAGTGCCAAGACCTGCATCTCAAAGGGAAGGATCTCAGCACCTAGATTCAGGCTGATTGGAAGCCAGACCCTTGGGCAAAAGCTTTTAAAGTATGCTAATATATGTAGTTCTATGGGACCACAAGCCTAAGCCTCTCTGGACACCAGAACTGCATGCTGTAAAGCTGTCCCTTAGGCAGAAGTTGCAATAATCAGGGTGCCAGATAAGTGTTTAAGACAAAAGGCACCAAGCTGGTGTCCATTAGCCTCCATCCTTGGAAACCACTTCCTTAGGCTTCTAGATGTGCCAAACCAAAATCCTGCTTTCATGCTGAAGCTTCAGGATAAGCAAATCGGCCTTTTACACAGAAAGACTAAGGGAATATTTCAGTCCACTGTCGGGTTGGTAGGGAGCCAAGCACTGTCTCTCCATTTATTAGTCTCATTTGACCAAGGAACACAAGCTTCATTGGCCACCAAGGTGATTTTTAGGCAGAGCCACATAAGTCAGGGAACCTGATATAAAAACTGGGGCATTAGACATATGTAGAAATTCCTCTGTGCAAGAGTGCAGTAGAGAGGGAAGGTGAATACCATACCTGACCTCTATGGTCTCTGAAGAGGATCACAGGGGGCCCTTAGATGTGTATTTAAATAGAAACTTCCCCTTCAGGCTGTTACTATGAAGATAAGCTAATGGTCCTCTTTCAGAGAAATACTGGGCTGGGCACCTCAGACTTTGTCTCTTCTTGTGCCCCAGGGGTGGTAGCTGGCCAACAACTGTCTATTACATCCCTCAGGGACCCAGGAATGCAGGCCTTGCTGGGTATCAGAATTAGGTGATCTAGAGATGATCTCAGGTAGCAGCTGCACAAACTGAAACATCAGACTGAGGGAACAATCTTTCTTGGAGATATCAGCTAGCTGGAGGGAGGTAGAGGCAGAACATGAAAATGATGTCTACTAGCTTCTGTTCTCTGAGAGCAGCTCAAGAAGTCCTTAGTTAGGTATCAAACCAGAAGCCTGATCTTTAGGAGAAGGCTCCAGGACAAGGAAATAGGCCTATTTCACAGCAAGACTGGTATCTGTTTCAGTCTATTGTCTGTACAGTGCCTTAGGGGTGACAGCTGGCCAAGAACTGTCTCATGTAGTCTCATGGATCTAGGAATCCAAGCCCTGCTGGCCAACAAGGTCAAGTGAGCTTGTGACATTTCCTGAGTGCTAGATTCAAAGCACCATGGCACCAGACACCTGTGAAATCCACCTCGCTGGATACTGTTGTTCTAATGTAGCAGAGAGAAAGTACAAGGATGGCAGCTGCCAGCCTCTGTCCCTGAAGACAGTTGTCATCCTACATGCATTTAATGCATCCTAGATATGCATTAAATTAGATGCCTGCCTCTCACATCACCACTTTATTATAAGCAAATGAGCTTCTATCACAGAAATCCTGGGTGCTTTCCTATCTGCTTCCTCTGCACTGGACCTTGGGGTCAGTAGGTCTGTGCCCATGAGCCCCTGAAGACTGATTTCTCAGTTTACTATAATCTTGTGGGTGTTTGGATGCAAGTCCTCTTGGGTTTCTTTCTTTCTTTCTTTCTTTCTTTCTTTCTTTCTTTCTTTCTTTCTTTCTTTCTTTCTTTTTCCTTAATATCCTCTTGGGTTTCAATGTTATGTTTTGGAGGCTCATCTCTCAGGTACAGGTCTTAAAATTAGGGGTACCTGATGTAGAGTTTAAATCCTTCACTCCTCAGGAGGCAGCTCCAGGTTTTAAGTTCCCTCCTGATTTTGGGTCACTGTACTGAAAGGACTTGTTAAGAATGTGTTTTAGTGTCTTCTACCTGCTTTGATCTGGATTTTTTCCCCCTTGTTTCCCCAAGATAGGAGTCGCTCAGCTAGTTTGGGGGTTTTTTGCCAGAGGAAATTTTTTCCTTATGTATCTACAGATAAGGTCTATCTTATGGGAGGAGGTAAGTTCAGGATCTTCCTATGTCACCATCTTTAAAAGGAACCTTAGAGACTTCACACATTATGTTTTACTGCTTGATTCTCACAGCATCATTCCAGTAAGTTATGGATTTAAGCCCATTGTGAGGAAGAGAGAAAAGCAGGAAAAGGCAAAAGGAGAATCTGATCTTCAACATTGTTTCAAATACCTGGTCTCTTTGGCATCAGTTTGGTCTTCCAGAGCATTCTTCAAATATAAATGAAGACATTTTTGTGCCTTTCCACATAGACCAGCCACTGGTGCAAACTGCCCACTGGAGGGGCCATGACCTTGAACAAACGGTGCCCAGGCTAATAGCAAGGCCTGGGGAGAGATTCAGCCATAACCCATCAGCAAGCCAAGCTCCCAGCACCCCAGAATCAGTGCCTTGGTCTTGAAAGAGGAGGATCATGATGGTGTTGAGCATCCCCTGCAGTCCATCCTTTATATTACATGTTTTTTTAATGTAATTTCATCTTACCAGAAATAGCTCATGTAGGATTTTTGTCAGCGCCTTTGACTCTGTAATCTTTTATAAGAGGAAGGCTAATGGGAAAATCTATAACCTCTACTATTACAGCTGGTGTCAAAGACATTGATCCGTGTCTTCATTCTCTACAACACAGGTTTATCTCCCTCACATCCACTGCTTACCTAGTAAGGTGACCAAAATACCTCCCCCGTGACCTCTAGACCACTGGCCATCATGGCCACCTCAGATTGTGCCTGCTGCATTTATTTTCACAATTGGAAAGGCAAGTACTATGATATGTCCCAGTGGATTACTTGAGAGCCAGATGCATTTTTTACTTGCTGGCATCCTACAACAGTCCCATCTTGGTTATGCCTGCCATGATCATAACTCATTTTCTTGACTATTGATCTCTTAGAATAAGAAGCCCAAAGTAACTGAGTGGCAGCTAAAGCTTGCAGTTGCAGCCGAGGCAAAATTTTACCTTTATCCTCTTTGGGTTTTCAGCTGTGCCTGAGAATTAAATTGACCTAAGACAGTTTGACAGGAGAAAAACATACACATTTATGTAAGTTTTACATGATATAGAAGGCCTTTTTAGGGAATAAGGACCCAAGGAAGTGGTAAAACCCTAAATGCTTTTATGCTAGGTTGAACCAACGCAATTTGGGGTGCTAAAGAAAGATAGGAATTATTTTAACCAAAATAATTTGTTATATATACAGTATGACCATTTTGTACAGAATTCTCCCTGTGAGAGAGTTGTTTCTTTTTTCCTTGGTACAGGGAAGGCATCTTTCATATTGGAGTTCTCTCCTGTTTTCAGAAAGAAAAGGGCAGATTAGAATGTCCTGCTTCCATCTGCTGTTTTTCAAGTGGCTTTAGCTCAAAATAATCCTTATGTACAAGTGGCATATTGTGTGGTTTCATCCTCTGCCACCCTTCACAGTTTAATGGGACACTTCACTTTGGAGATCCAAGGACCTCTACAATCCCTGAAGCCTACAATGTTGAGGGTTCAAGCATGGATCCCAGAGCATAGGCTACAGCACTCACTCTACTTCTGTGCCTGGCATGGAGACCAAAACCCAATCCAGACCTATCAGGTTCTTCCCCCCAAATTGAGAACTGGCTCGTCTCCTTTCCAGGATTAACTATGAATTTGAGGACAAGGGGAGACCACATTCTACCATGTGGAACTAGGAGGCACAGACCTGTTGGCAAAGAGAAGGAAACACAGATGCACAAAAGAAGGAAGCAGGGAAGAGAGCCAATGCAAAAAGCAGCTGTGAGTTGCACATCAACTCTGATTCCTTGTCTGGCTATTTCCCAAGGCCAATCCAGATTGTCCACAGGTTTCTTTACCCTCACTCCTTACATTAATTTCTCTTTCTGCTTAAAGTTAACTGGTCTCTTCTGAGAAAATTTAATGACTTTCCCAGAGCAGGCTGCCCTTTCACCTTTAAGTCATTGTGAAATGAGACTTAACATCCAAGATACTTTGAAAAATTCAGATGAATATTGGAGCTGGCAGTTGATATGACCGGTGAGCTATTTTTAAAGTGTGCATTAATAATAAGTCACCTGTTACTAATGTGGCGCCCTGGTGGCAAAGAGGGAGCACTGGGAGCCCAGCCGAGAAGAGTTTCACTTCAAAATTTACTATAAATATTAACTCAGGGAAACGTATACTTTTGTTGACTTCCTTTCTCCTTTTCACTCATGCTCCTACCATGTTGTCGTAGGTTTAGACTTAAGATAATTTCATTAGGATGTTTTAAATGTCTTGCCTGGGGATCCCTGGGTGGCGCAGCGGTTTGGCGCCTGCCTTTGGCCCAGGGCGATCCTGGAGACCCGGGATCGAATCCCACATCGGGCTCCCGGTGCATGGAGCCTGCTTCTCCCTCCGCCTGTGTCTCTGTCTCTCTCTGTCTCTCTCTGTGACTATCATAATTAAAAAAAAAAAAAAAAACTAAATGTCTTGCCTGGCATTCTTGTTCCCAAAGCGAAAACAATCTATTCACGGTTGGCATTTTTCTTTTTCTCTTTCTGTTTCTGAAAAGCACTGTGTATGTTAAGAGACTAGAATTTGAATAAAACCTTATCATTACCTACCACTTTACAAGGAGTTCTATATTTATAACCACTTGATAGCCTCAGAATGCCAGGTCAGGGTGTAGGTGGCAAGATTGCTATAAAACATACAACCATTATTACACTCTTCGCTTTGTGCTTCCCTTTAAATATATGATTTCATTACCGTATAATTTCTTTGAATAATGTTTTAAGTAGAAAAGACTCAGTAATAAGACCGCAGTGTTACCCAGGAGCCCGCGCCGAGACCAAGTGGCACATATTTGTTCCTGCGTTCCTCGGCAGTATGATGGATGGTGGCAATTACTGGAAAGAACAATATTAGTTTTACAGTTATTGTTATTAACTTAAAGTGCTAAGAATAAAATCCCATATTTCACTAGATACTCCAATCACCGCCAAAATATGTGACAGAGGAACATTTTATAATCCCTGTATTTTACACCGCCTGCACAACTAGAAATTGGCAGAGTCAAATCATTTATATCTCCTGATTACCAGCTTGCAGAAGCCATTGAGAATATGGAACTAGTGATGGATATTTTCATGGCAGATGTTGTTTTATCCTCTCCCACTGTATTAAATTTACCATACGTTGGTTCTAGTGCAGTTTGTTAAAGTTTCACAAAGAGATTAGCAATAGAATAGCAAGACATACATCTTGCTTACCCTTGTTTCCCATTAACAAAAAAGACATCTATTAATTATGAATATCATCAATATGGGATATGTATGTAGTCAGTAAATATTTCAGGAGACTGAGTAGAGCATTTTTCTAAATTTCAGACATTTATACAAACTGTTACAAAATCTTCCTTCTGTAAATAAGATAAACATCCAAATAAGTGTTATCTGTACAGTCTAGATAAAAGCAATTAATACGGCATTAAGATATTTTGTTGTCGAAAATGTATTTCACGTTATAGGTAGACTTGGAGAGTAGCTACAAGCATTAATTAATTGTGAGGAATTCTTTAGTTTAAATCCCAGCCGGCCCATTATGTGGCCTTGGGAAATTTACTTAACTTTCCCTGTGCCTCATTTCCCTAACTTATAAAATGGGCGAAATAGTGGTTACTACTTCACAGAATTGTTATGAGGACTAAATGAGTTTCTATAAGTAAGGCAGATAGAACAATGCCTGGTATTAACCATTGGTACATTTTAAATGTTAGCTGTAATGCTTAGTAATCAAGACTAGAACTAAATATGTGGGAGCCTATAAAATAACACTCATGAAACATTGATTCAAAAATCTTGTAAATATATTAAGAATTGTTTTCAACCCAAGATATTTTAAATAAATGAATGACCCCAGGATAAAACAGATATTTCCTAAGGCAGATACACACAGCTTACATGGTCACAGGGTCCTTACTGGAGAACATTTTAAACTGCTATCTCATCTCAATATGTTTAATATGTTCATTTTAGAGTGTTCATTGTTAGTTGGACAAGCTAGATTATAACTGCTCAGAATATTTTGGTTCATTCTTGAGCTCTCTCCGTATTAAAACCATTTGCACATCCATTTTCAGTAACCACCACAGAAGGCATCAGTCCATTATAAAAACATCTGTAACAGAAACTATCTCAAACAATTTGAAAGCTATTATGACTTGCATTGAGATTTCTCTCCGAAAATGTGCAGGATAAAGCAATCAAAGAATACGGACAAAAGTAATGATGATTATAAAATAGAGCATGTAAGAAGAGGCTCTGTATGCTAACATACCACCTTTTTATAGAATAGCTTTTCAGATGAGGTATTGGAAAGTTTCATAAATGCTTTTGGGGGAAAAAATGAGACCCCCTATATTCATCATCAGTCCACTTTGAGTGCATTCATTGTGCAATACACTCTCATGTGGCTTATTCATCACTCACACCAAACTACCCTCTACCTTACTTTCCTCTACTATCGAGTATGGCAAGTTAAATACTTTTCTTCTAGCCATCTTCTAGCTAAATGTAGCTTGCAAGATGGTTTTGGCCATAGAACTATAAGCAGTCAATTGCTGAAGGTGTCTTTCCTTCTAGATAAAGTTAGTCAAATTCTTGCAATGAAAAGGTATGTGGCCCTTCTTTCTTCCTGCTAGAATAAGGGCATGAGCTGGAGGGGTGAGGTAGCTATCCCGCAGCCATGAAGATGAGAGTCTGAAAGATGAGCATGTCTTTGTACCAGGAGGATATCCTGAATGGGTGCACCAGACCTAGAAATGCCTATCTCCAGACACCCTATTAGACTAAAAAGATAAATGCCTTTAGGGAGGCCACTGCTTATGAGGGCCAACACTGCATCCTTGACTTTCAGGCCTTGATTTATCAATCTTTTCTATTATTTACTTTGACTTCCTGAAACATCAGATAAGAGGAAGGAATTGTTCCAGGCAAAGCACTCAGTTCTCTTTTTTAAAAAATGAAAATAAAATAGTAAGATGTCTGCTTGTTTTTAATTTTCGTCAACTTTAAATATTTGCTGCATATTCATAGAGTAGAAAGATCATTAGAATAGTTTGAGGTTTTAATGCTTTCTGAATATTTAGTACACAACTTATTTCCATGGAGGTTCTATTTCTGCTGCTTCTTGAAAATAGAAATTTATTATGTTTAATTATAGAATCACTCATGTTTATCTTCACAACCAAATTGTGGGCCATTTAGAAGCCGATAATTCCCCACCACCCTGTAGATTCTGGTATAGAATTGTGAACAAAGTACATGTTCAATAAATTATTAATGACTAAATACATTGAATGGGTAAACTTAATTGATCAATATTACAGCTCTATGAAAAACAAGTATTAAAAAGTTCACAATGTATGCATATAGTAAACATGTTTTAATCCATTAATACCTACACTGTACCTCATGGCCTATGCTGAATATTAAGCCACCAAATTTACATTTGCTTGGAAACATGTAAATCCTGTATTTGTCAGATTTTGTTGCTAAGATGGCAAAAATAACTGGCATGATCTTTTTATATAATTTTATTATTCAGTAATCAACTGGTAGCTGGTTATCCTGTTAGCTATTTAAGAGAATAAAGATTGTGCCTACAATTTAACTGTATTATTAATTTCTGTCCTATAGAAGTTTATGAGCAGTGCAAGTATACTCATTGAGGTATTCTTAAAAGAGATTTAGTCATGAAGTAGGATTTACATAAATGATCTTTGAAATTCTTTGCGGGACAACTAGATGGCTCAGCAGTTCAACTTCTGCCTTCTAGTTCAGGGCATGATCCTGAGTCATGATGATTTTCTCATCAGTAAATAAATAAAATCTTTTAAAAATAATAAAAAGTAAATTTCTTTGCAATTCAGAAATCCATGACTTTATCTGAAAAGGGGGAAAAAAAACAGAAATTCAACAAGATTTTTGTCTACATTTTACCCAAAAGCAGGTTCCAATTTTGTGAAGTCTAAATCTAAAGCTTATATACAATTATATCAAAATATATAAACTTTTATACCCTTTAAGATAAAGAATACAAAGTTATTTTATATGCAGATTTTATTCAATTTCCTCCTAGTGAGGGTCCCTGTAGTTTAAAAGTCATTAGCTTCCCCTTAAATCCATAAATAATATGACTACTGATAATACTGTTTTATGTTAGCCATTTTCCTCTGAGATAACTGAGTTGCCTACATATTTTTATACTGAATGAGAAGAATGGAATTGACTACTAGAAATATGAAATTGAAAAATCTGGTTGAATGGGAATACATTTACTGAGCACCATGCTATGTGTATCACATACATTACCTATGCAACCCTCATTAGAAAATTGTTGTTTTTATGACCATCTAAAGCCAAAGGGCTTGAAAAATGCATACAAATACTAGGAATTGTGTGCCTGAGCCGATTTTGGCCTCTGCTCTAATGTATACAACATTTGTACAAAATGCTTTCTTGTATGTGCTAAAAATATATATTTAAAATATCTTTGAACATTGCCTTATCCCAAAAAGTCATTTATTCCCTACCCTCCAAAGTAGCATTAAAAGTATGACGAATATATTATTTCTATCTTCCATCTGACTTTAAAAAAAAAACATTGTCTTTTCAAAGTAATAGAAAAAAATAGATTGCAAAGATCAAGTATTCCTCACCTCTGACCTGAGTTTACTTGACACAAAGTTTAAACTCTAAATGCTATGGCATTGCACCTTGTTCAATGTCATCTTTTAATGTAACTTAATTTAAAAGCAAACATAGTCTTCTTAACTCCTGCATGCTTTGGCAGCAAATACATTTCTTGTGTTTTACTTGGTATAATCCGTTAAACCTGTCAGTTTACCCATTTCTTTTTTTTTTAATTAATTTTTATTGGTGTTCAATTTACCAACATACAGAAAAACACCCAGTGCTCATCCCGTTTACCCATTTCTGCTCCTATCTGTATCTTATGACAAATTACACCATCAATCCACGTCACAGGGCATTTAGAGAAACCAGAGAGCATTAGGTCCTAGTTCACTTAGGTGTTTTCCTATGTTAACATATTATCATTAAGAATTTCAAATTGGAAGCCAAAAAACAATGCAGTTAGCTGTTTTCAGTGGGCTCCTTTAACTTACATTTCAGACTTAGTCCCTAAAGAATACTCCTCAGAATCATAATAGCAAGTATGCATTTATTGCTACTCTAAATCAATTGTTAATTAATTCCACAAGGTACAGATGGCTTTCTCTTTAGCATTAAGTTTACTACAGAAGTTTTACAGGCTACACACTGCCAAGGAGTTTGCTACAATATATTCTTTTCTTTATTATTCGATCTCCTTCTCCTAAGGCCTGATCCTGCATTTTATGGAAAGTCAAATGAGTGGCTAAAGTTATTTTAATAAGGATTTAATATCATTAAGGACAAAAAGTATACTCTTCATCTTTCTTGTCCAAGTATTAGTCATTTATTTTGTTTTGTTAGTTTTGTTTTTTTTTATAATTTTTATTTATGTATTATAGTCACAGAGAGAGAGAGGCAGAGATACAGGCAGAGGGAGAAGCAGGCTCCATGCACCGGGAGCCCGATGTGGGATTCGATCCCGGGTCTCCAGGATCGCGCCCTGGGCCAAAGGCAGGCGCCAAACCGCTGCGCCACCCAGGGATCCCATTGTTTTGTTAGTTTTGAAGGTAACCGGATGGTTTCGAAATCTTTTTATTTATCAGATTTACTACTTACTTGCAAGACTAATTAGGAAATCATAAGGTGAAACTGTCTCTTTTTTTTAACATACAGACTATGTTTAAATGTCTCGTAAAGTTAGGGTCTCCATAGCTAATTAATAAGTCCTCTAATTTTAAAATTTTCAATTTTAAATCCTGGTCCAATTCCCACATGGGTCATTTCCATTCAACAGAAAAGGACAATAAAATCTTAACATTTGACTATTTTTCATATCTAAGGCCATCGTGAAGTATTATAATAACAGAAAACGATCAAGGAAGTATTAGAGATTAGCATTTTGTTGATTTTCTATCTTTGCCTTGTTTGATCCTTTTAGAATTTGTCTTGTACTTTTAAGGAAAGATTTGTTGTGTTCCATTTGCTCTTAGCATTCATGTGCATTTCTAAAGAAAATGTTTCATCTTGAAAATTGTTATTTAAAAAACTAAACCAAAACTAGGAACCTGAAACAAAATTACATCCTCAAATCAGTTCTCATCATTACATTTACAATTAAGATGATCGATTAAAAAAATATCATAAATATGCAGTCAATTACAATGTACCAAATTTAATGACACAAAGGGAAATAAAGTACAGCACAATTGGTAATATGACATTTATTTTATTTGGAAATATTATAATTCCTATATGCCTTAATATGAGTATTTCTCCCTTCCTTACATTCTAATGGTGGCCACCATCAGTAATTTGGTGTGTATCTTTCAAGAGATAATTTTCTGTGCATGTTTAATATATAAATGAATATCAGCATAAATTTGAGTATCTTAAAAATATCTTGAAACATATTTTATACAAATACAATCACATCATGTGCAAGGTTATTTTCCAACAAATTTTGCCCTCATTCTTTTTATGTAGAAAGATGCTAAGAACTATTTATTTTGTTTAGGATGCTTCATTTTCAGTTTTTTTCAGAATCCATAAAAGTAAGCACTGGCTTTATATGAATATAAGATTTTATAATCTCTATTCTAAGTTTTTTCATTGTAGATTATCATATAGTAAAAAACTCTAAATTATTCTCTCTTTAGGGCCACATTTTCAGGATGATTTAGTGCAGTGGTAATGAGTACAAAGTGTTTATAATAGTATTTGGACATGCTACTCCTTCCATCTTTAAATCGCCTTTTACGAGGATACTAATCTACCTTTTTTAGACTATTCTAAAAAGTGGTCAAAATATAAAATACTTTATCCCACTTAAAATTTAAATAGTGATTACAAAGTAATTCATTTCTTGTTACTGAAGAGCTTTCTGATCCAATGTAGTCAGTAGATGGCAGGCTTGTATTACATATCACCTGAATTTAGTGTGGAATGCTTGTTTACTGTAACATGAAAACCCACCTGTTTTGTTTTCTCTATGTAAAAAGAAATACAAGAAATAGTTTGTGACTTTTTCTACAACCAAATAAAAGTATCTGTTGAGTGAGCTGAAGAGTTACATAACTTGAAGACATATTTGTTACTGTTATGATTTGTTGTTTTAGGTTTTTAAAATCACTATTACAGGAATGCTGACACTGACAATCATCAAAAAATTACTAAGATTGTGTTGCAATTCTAAACGATCAAGAAATATTAAAGAAGTTTAGAAAAAATTATGTTATAAGAACTAATCTATATGGAGCATATAAGCCTTTCAAATTGAAAATGCATACCAAATAGCTTATTTGAAAAGCAAACACATAATATTAATGCTCAAAATCTGAGAGGTATGTATGAAGCTTGTTTGTTGCTACTATTCATTCAACTTGACACTCCATGCACACTGGGTAGTTTAAGAGAAAGTGTTATTTGAGATTTGTGTCATACAATAACATCACTGGATATGATATAGCAAATCACATGGTGTGTCCCTTACCAGCAAGACAAAAATAATTTCTTCTGCCAACTGCAGCATGTGTGGAAAACAGCAAATCACATATGCCAAGATTAAATGCCTTTATGGAAAAGCTTATTTAAAATAAAATTAATTCTCAAAAACGCTTCTCATTTCATAGGTTATATTACTATAAAAAGATGAATTTGGTAATATATGCACTAGATATAACGCAGGAAGTAGCTTTATCATGTATTTTTTCATTTCCAAACAGAATGAGTTCAAAAGAAAGTTAGATGTATTCCTGAGGACACAGGCACAGCCAGAGAGGTTTACTGTTGGACATTGCTGTGCTCTAATGCATTCTTTTTAGTGATTATTTTAGGTCAAGGTTGTGACCAAAATGGAAGTTATAAAGCACATGAAAAAATTTTCCTAAGCATATCTCCAACAGAGTGAGCCAGGGGTTGTTACAGCTGGTAAGCTCTTCACATTTGGTTACACCTGGTACACTCTTCACATTTCCCTTTCTGTTTTTCCCAGTGGTGTCTGAGATGAACTACTTCTGCAATGACTTTGAAGAATAGCTCATCTTTGAATTGCAGACTGAGATAATTATTAGCAGTGAAAAAAGCAGAAAGTTTCTACAACATTGTTCGGTTTTATTTATTACCTTTTTTGTTTGCTTATTTTGTATGCTGTTCTGAAATTTTAACTGCTAACTAGAAAAGGCGACATCCATTCTGGGTGCATAGGGTCCCAGAATCCAACAATCCTGGTGTACTAATCGTCCTTGCCCTCTATTCACACAATGCATATTATTATCACTGTTGTGTTTGTTGATGTTTAGCCTATAATTTCATGAAAGTGAAGTCTATGTTTTCACTATATCCATCCTTTCACACTGCAAAATTCCTAGTGAATTCTTTCTTCCATCTGGGGTCTGTAAGAGCTGTCAGTTTTGCCTAGCCTGTTTACTCTTTCACAATGATCATTATTTGTCTCTGTTCTTAGGTGAATGGGAGGGGAACAGCAAGAAATGTTCCCAGTGGTCTCCTGCTTCTAAATCATTGCAGTTCAAAATGTGGTCCACAATCAGCAGCTCTGGCATCATCTGAGAACTTGACAGAAATGCGCAAGCCCAGGCTCCCCACCCCAGATCTACGAACTACCAGTACTTCATTCAGCAGGATCCACAGGTGGCTCACATGCATGTAAAGTCCGAAGACCACCACTCTACACCTCTGCTAAATGAAAGCAAGAGAAAAACAAAACTTAAGCCCATTTGTATTTACTAAAGTCCACCAAGTCTCAGACTCAAGGAAGGGGAGTGGAAAAAGAGTGGTCTTTAGCCTACAAACGTGATTATCTATGTTCATCAAGTGTCCCCTGTTGGTGTCTCTGAAGCCACATTTTCAAAACAACTACTTTCTGGGGAAAGAAACTCTCAGGTATAATTCAATAGATGCATGTGGCATGTGAATAGGGAAACTAACTTGGGGATTACAAGAGTTCCTGTTTGAGAATTAGAAGGGTGCTCCAGTGTTAAAACTAAAACCATAGGTAAAACAGAAAGCTTATAGACATGCTTAAAAAAAAAAAAAAAAAAAAAAAAAACACAATGCAACAAGGAAGACACATCATCAGATCCCAGCATTGTCCCTTTCCCCAACAAAATCTAAGGAGTTTTCGTGTTCAAGTTTTCCCCTTTGGTGAAAATTCTGTAATCATCTTAGATGTTGCTACAGAAATGGATAATTAATGGTGTGAAGTGGTTTGTAAGGGAACGTTTTATCAGAAAGTACAAGCGAGTAAATGAACTCTTACAATTCAATTCTATGCTTCAGTTTCAAATATAATATGCAAATCTCTACCCTCTAAAACCCTATTAAATGACTTTCTGAACTCTATTATCCTAGGTTTAGTACAGTGATTAGACTGGGTCATCTCATCTACATTGTCAGGAACTGTGCTATTTGGTAATTATCTAATTGTTGTTTTGTTTCCATTTTGATTATTTTATTCTCTGCGTTATTATTTTAGCTTTGGCCTCAGACACATTCTTTCATATTAAAATTGCATTTGATTAGCTTTCAACTTTCTCAGCCACACATGATGACAGGGTTTAAATCAATGTATCCTTCTCTGTTTTGGCCTATTTCTTTGTTCCAATTCAAGTGACAAAATTGCTATTTATTTGTCTGATGACTATCATCAAATATTTCAGTGTGTGAGTCGCTGTTATTCAAGGGAATTTAAGTCAACAAACATGTACTTAACAAGTAGTAGTGAAAAAAACTATTCAAAAAGTCATAACATTTTGTATTTTTTGCTCTGGAAGACTAGTTACAGATGTTACAGACCTACAAAAGCATGCTGTTAATGGAACAGGAACTGATTCCACATGGGTGACTTGACATTCTCAAGGTCTCACAGTCACTTTGAATAAACTAAGCCTGAAACCAGTGGTCAATTTCTTTTTTTTAAAAAAAACACTGAAATCAACCAAGCTATTTCTAGCCCCCATTTCTTTAACTTGGATAATCAAAATGAGTTTAATAAAACCCTGTCAACCAAATATCACATTATGCATAATAACATGTATCTCAAAGGTTATATTAAATGGGAAGATGAATCTGGAAAGCTAAGAGAATTAGAGGTCATGGCTCAATGTAAAATCACCATGGAAACAGCTTTCATGGCCAATTTGTGGGGAGATGTCAAAAGGCAGTAACCTGTGACTTCTTCTTTCCAAAGCCTTGTCTATGAAGGTTACAGGTTCTATATCTGCTTTCATGATGACATTTGTCTATGTTTTTGTAGGTTTCTATTCTGACAAACACAAAACCCTGCACCAAGTTGAACCTGTCCTTTGTGAGGAGGCTGTTGAACAGAAGAGCAACATAGCAGCCTGTCTATTCTTGCTTCACATTCAGCTAAATGCCAACTCTGATCCCTTTGAGATGGTGAACAGGCTGAACTCAGGCAGAGTGTCATCTCTCAGTAGCCAAGCTTCTTCAGAGAACCATGTGGTGAAACTTCTTGATTAAGGTCATGTTCTTAGTCCATGGCATCAATTTTTTCTATAAACTAAAAGATTATCTATCTCTATATAAGTATAGATAGAAATAGATACGATAGTGTTTCAAGCTTTTATTTCCAAATCATAAAAATCATGTAAAAAGAAATTATACACTTCAGACTTTAGTGTTGCATTACCTTATATTGTTTCACATTGCAGTCTCTGTGATACAGTTGTATCTTTTTTGATTTTATGTAAATCGAGCACGTATCAAAAGAATCCTTTTTATTAGTATGAGACTATACTTTACTGCAAAATAACTTTTTACCTCCTCTGTGCCTATTAGATAGAATATTAAAAACCCCTTTCTAGTCATTGCAAATCATCAGCTTTAGATGTTTTAGAAACTTATGTATAGTTTCCAGAAGACACTGGTATTCAGCTTTACAGACTTGCGTAGAAAACTAAGTGTCCTTGGATGGGGACTCACACCAACTAGACACAGAATTGCCTTTTGCAAACATATGGATAAATGATAATATGTTGTAAGGTATCATTGTAATGTGTTCATGGCATATTTTCTTAGTATCCTCTTCAATAAATGTAGCTTATTACAAGTAGTGTTACCTAACCTTTTGGTTTTCAGCCTAACAGTTCTACATCTGCAGTGTGATAGATTGCTTTACTTCCAGGGGTGGATTATAATCATGTTAACTAGATAACCTAGACATTTTCTAGGCTTTTGGAATTTTAAGAATTTGTTTCTCCATGAGAATTATCTATTAGATTTGATAAATACTCTAGTGAGATGTTGAATCAATTCACTTGTTTCAATCCTGTGTTGCCTAAGTGGGGAAGGTGGTAAAAGTATTCCACACCCTTTATCCATAGTGTATAGCTTAAAATATTTTAAGTCTTCAGGGCTTCTAACATTTATGACTTAAAGTTGTGGCTAAGTATTATAGTGTCATACAAGGATACATAACTCCAGAAAAAGGAAGCACTCTTCCAGCACTACACACTCATTGTTCTTTAATTCCAAAGATCACTAGTTTCATCCTCAACTGTTTCTAATTTAAAAGAGAATTGAAACCATTAAGAACTTAAGAACATTGATCCTTTTTTAAAAGAATTGTTAAGAAATAAAGACCAGACCATTAATTAATTCTAACTCCAACTACTCTTCATATTTAAAATAATATTATGGCTATCAGGAGAAACTCATTATTTTTCCAGGATACTCTTTCCCCAAGGAACTCTAAATAAATACCCTATTTTAAAATGGAAAACAGTTTTTTATGAAAAAAATATATTTAAACTTAAGTACTCCAGTATTCATGAAAGAAGTTACCTATTGCAATTTCTATTACATTTAGAATAAACATTTAATCCTAATATAACCTAGGATAAGAAGAGAAATTAGCCAGTAGCTAAAAATTAAATTTTCTGGTAAAGTGTAAAGTTCCCTGCTTCATTTGGTTATTATAGCTTTTGAAAGAATTGTTACAACTCTGTTTCACATATTTGACAAGATCAATTGAAAAACTTGTTCTTTAAAGTCAGTGAGATGGCTAGTTTTTTCCCCTGATATTTTGGAGCTACACAGACATCTGAGTAGAAATTCATTTTGAAAACTACAGTGTGTGTATACAAGTGTATCTACATTAGGTCTTTATTTATTTTTTTTTAAAGGCCAACCATCTGTGAGATTTTTTTTATTTATTTTTTTATTATTTATGATAGTCACACACACACACACACACACAGAGAGAGAGAGGCAGAGACACAGGCACAGGTAGAAGCAGGCTCCATGCCCTGGGAGCCCGACGTGGGATTCGATCTCGGGTCTCCAGGATCGCGCCCTGGGCCAAAGGCAGGCGCCAAACCGCTGCGCCACCCAGGGATCCTACGTTAGGCCTTTAATATGACAACATGATTTCTTTGAACATTGTATAAATTTGATACTATACAACTTGTTTTCCAAAGTTTCAAAAGAAAATATTTTATGTAAGTAATCTTTATAAGAGAAAAATTGCACAAATATATTGAGTTGATAGAATAGCCACAAAGGAAAAAAAAAACACATTAAGTGCTTTAAAATACAGTAATTATATTTGGATTCCTGGTGAGGTGGCCCTAAAAGTAGGGAGAGGGTAAAACTAATACTAGTACCACATTGTTAGTAGTGTGGAATTATTTTTCTGAGATACAAATTGCTTTTCTGGGCAATTATGTTACTGTCTAACATGGAAAATAAAGATACTGATTATATATACATTTCTGAATTTAACTTGAAATCTTACATTTGAACTCATCATGTATTTTAAAACTTAATACATATTTCCTAGCTCTTTTAAATAAAGAGGCCTAGAAGCACTGACCAACTCAGAAAGGATAGGCACTTTTATAGTCCACAGTGACATCTAAATATCATTTCTCATTATTAAAAACAAAACAAGAATTCTTGGATTTAAGGCCTGGACAGAAAGTGTACAAAACAATTTGGGAACATCCTCATATTAAAAGCAAGAAAACTATGGAAGTTTGCAAAGGTCATGTCATAAGGATATAGAGACCAAATTAAGTAGGTTATAACGGGACAAAATTGGGCACACTTAAGCATGAATAGCAATTTTTAAAAAATGGATTCAAATATATAAAATGTTTAAAATCAAGAAGTCATAATGCAATAAAGAACAAAATTTCACTGAAAAATAGCAGGAAATCAACTCTATTATTCTGGAAAATTGTGACTCAAATTAAAGATAGTATTCTTCAGACTAATCAACTAGTGGATGAAGGGAAGGTTTTCTTTATAGCTGTTTACCAATTATGACTTAGAAAGAATAAAATTCCTAGGAATAAACATATCCAAGGAGGTAAAAGATCTCTATACTGGAAACTATAAAACATTGACAAAGGAAACTGAAGATGACAAAATGAAATGGAAATATATTCCATGTTCATGGGTTGGTAGAATATTGGCAAAATGTCCATACTACTCAAAATGACCTTACAGACTCAATGCAATCCTTATCAAAATATCAATGGCAGTTTTCACAGAACTAGAACAATTCATCCTGGGATGCCCGAGTGGCTCAGTTAAGCAGGCAGTCTTGATTCTAACTCAGGTCATGATCTCAGGGTCCTGGGATCAAGCCCCAAGTTTGGCTGCACATTCAGTGGGGAGTCTGAGAATTCCCTCTCCCTCCATCCCTCCCCTGACTCATATGTGTGTGTATGTGTGTACACACATGTGCGCGCTCTCTCTCACCTTTTCTCCCTCAAATAAATCTTTAAGGGAGTGAAGAAACTCCAAATAATCTTAACATTTTATGGAACCACAGAAGACCCTGAATAGCCAATCTTGAGAAAGAAAACAAAGCTGAAGGACATCTGGGTGGCTCAGCAGTTGAGCTGCTGCCTTTGGCTCAAGGCATGATCCCAGAGTCCCAGGATAGAGTCCCACATTAGGCTCCCAGCATGGAGCCTGCTCCTCCTCCTCCCTGTGTCTCTGCCTCTCTCATGAATAAATAATTTTTTTTTTAAAAAAAGCAAGCTGGAGCTATTACAATTGCAAAATTAAAGATATAATACAAAGCTGTAAGAGTTAAAACAGTATGGTATTGGCACAAAAAAATAGACACATAGATCAATGGAACAGGATAACAAAGCCGGAAATAAACACATGGTTGTACTGTCAATCTACAACAAAGCAGGAATATACAATGAAGAAAAGAGAGTCTCTTCAACAAATAGTGCAGGGAAAACTGGACCACTTCCTTCCTCCACACACAAAAATAAACTCAAAATGGACTAAAGACCTGAATATACAACTTGAAACCATAAAACTCCTAAAAGAAAACATAGGCAGTAATCCCTTAGACATCAGCCTTAGCACCATAGTTATGGATATGTCTACTCAGGCAAGAAAAACAAAAGCAAAAATAAACTTTTGGGACTACAGTAAACCAAAAAGCTTTTGCACACTGAAGGAAATCATCAACAAAACAAAAAGGCAACTCAGTAAATTAGAGAAGATATTTGGGAAATGATATATAACTCAACATCAAAAAACCACAAATAATCCAATTAAAAATGGGCAGAGGATGTGAACAGGCATTTTTTTTCCAAACAAAACATACAAATAATAAATATGTGAAAAACAATGTTGAACATTTAAATCATCAGGGAAATGCATTAAAAAAAAAAAAAAACATGAGATATCACCTTATAATGGTCAGAACAGCAAGCATCGGTAAGAATGTGGAGAAAAAGAAACCCTTGTGCACAGTGGGTGGAAATTCAAAAAATTAATTTTTTTCTTCAAAAAATTAAAAATATAATTATATGATCCAGTAATTCCACTACTGGGTATTTACTCAAAACAAAAACCCTAATTCTAAAAGATATATTCATTTACAACAGCATTATTTACAACAGCTAAGATAAGGAAGCAACACAAATATCCATAGATTGATGAAGATAATGTGTATATTTCTATGTATACAAACACGTACACACATATATACACATGAATACAGTCAGATATTGTTCAGCCATAAAAAAGAATGAAATCAGGGTGCCTGGGTAGCTCAGTCAGTTGAGCATCTGCCTTCTGTTCAGGTCATGATCCCAGGGTCCTAGGCTCGAACTCTGCTTCTCCCTCTCCTCCCTGCCACTATCCCTGCTTGTGCTCTCTCTCACTGTCAAATAAATAGATAAAATCTTTGTACAAATTTGTTTTAAAAAGAAGGAAATCTTGCTATTTGCAATAACATAAATGGACGTAGAGGTAACCATGCTAAATGAACTATGTCAAACAGATGAAGACAAATGCCATATAATTTCACTCATATGTGGAATCCAAAAAACAAAACAAAACACAAAAAAGCAGACACATACCCACAAATACAACTGATGGTTGCCTGAGGGGAGATGGTAGGATAGTCATAATTGGTGAAGGTAATGGGAAGTTCAGACTATCAGTTACAGAATGACTAAGTGATGGGGATAGAAGGTACAGCAATGGTATTGAATAGCATTGTATGGGGATAGTTGGAGCTACACTTGTGAACATAGTATAACATTATAGAGTTATCTAATCACTGTATTGTACAACTGAAACTAATGTAACACTGCCTGTCAACTATACTTCAATCAACAGAAAGAAAGAAAAAAATGAGAAGATATAACCCAAGCCTTGATATCTTTAAAGGCTTAAAAAAATAGCAAAAATAGAGCTCAAATTTTTTTGTTTTTATAACTACACCCCAAGTTTTTTGTTTCGTTAACTACACTTGATTTTGGCTCAGGTCATGATCTCAGAGTTGTGAGACTGAGCCCTGTGTTGGGCTCCCTGCTGGGTATGGAGCCTGCTTGAGATTCTCTCTCTCCCTCTGCCCCACCCTGCCCAGCTTGCATATTCTCATATGTGCTTTCTCTAAAAAAACACAAACAGAAAACAGAAAAATGCCATCATGATATTGCATAATCTTGACCCTGATACTTAAAGAAAATTTAATATATAGATTTCTTTTTTTTTTTTTAATTTTTTTTTTTTTTTTATTATTTATGATAGTCACAGAGAGAGAGAGAGAGAGAGGCAGAGACACAGGCAGAGGGAGAAGCAGGCTCCATGCACCGGGAGCCCGACGTGGGATTCGATCCCGGGTCTCCAGGATCGCGCCCTGGGCCAAAGGCAGGCGCCAAACCGCTGCGCCACCCAGGGATCCCTAATATATAGATTTCATTGGCATACTCATTTAATTAAATCAATTATTTTTTAAAAGACATATTTGAGACAATTGTAAAAATTAGTGTTTAAAATAGAAATTTGATATTATGGAATTACTGTTAATTGTATTACATTTTATAACAGCATGGGCATCATGTAAAAAAAAAAAATCCAGTCCAGAAATAAACCCAAGAATACAGTCAACTAGTATTCAACAAGGGAGTGAAGAATACTCAATGGAGGAAAGACTGTCTTCAATAAATGGTGCTAGGACAACTGGATATTCACATGTAAAAGAATGAAACTAGACTCTCCTTACACCACTCACAAAAATTAACTCAAAGTGGATTACATACTAAAAGACCTAAAACCCTGAAACTCCGAGAAGAAAACATTAGGAGAAAAGCTTCTTGAGATGGGTCTTGGTGACTTTTTTAGATAGGACTCCTTAAGCACAGGCAACAAAATAGAAAAGAAGCAAATGAAACTAAAAACCAAAAGCTTCTGTACAGCAAAAGAAACCCATCAACAAAATGAAAAGACAACCCACAAAAAGAAAAAATGTTGCAAACCATATGTTTGAAAAGGGGTTAATATCCAAAATATATAAAGAACTCGTACAACTTAACAGCAAAAACAAAACAAAATGCATATAGCTCAATTAAAAAATGAGCACAGGACCTGAATAGACATTTCTCCAGAGAAGATATATAAAAGTCCAACAAGTTCATGAAAAGGTGTTCAACATCACTAGTCATTAGATTAATGCAAATCAAAAACCGTAATGAGGGCAGCCCGGGTGGCTCAGCAGTTTAGCGCCGCCTTCAGCCCAGGTCATGATCCTGGAGACCTGGGATCGAGTCCCACGTCGGGCTCCCTTCATGGAGCCTGCTTCTCCCTCTGCCTGTCTCTCTGCCTCTATCTCTCTCTTTGTCTCTCTCATGAATAAATAAATAAAATCTTAAAAAAAAAACATAATGAGATATATCACCTCATACATCTTAGAATTGCTGTCATCAGAATGACAAGAGACAACAAATACTGGTGTGGATGTAGAGGAAAGGGAACCCTTGCACACCCTCCAGGGGATTCTAAACGAGTACTCCCACAATAGAAAACAGTATAGAGGATCCTCAAAAAATTAAAAATAGAACTACTGTAAGATCCAGTAATTTCACTTCTGGGAATATAGCCAAAGGAAATGAAAATACTGACAAAAAATATCTGCATCCTCATGTTCATAGCAGCATTATTTATAATATTCAAGTCTTGGAACAACCTTTGTCCATTGATGGATGAATGAATAAACAATGTGGATTCTCACACACACACACACACACTCAATGGAATATTGTTCAGTCATTAAAAAAAAAGAAATCTCACCATTTTTGAAAACATGGATGGGTCTTGAGGGCTAAGTGAAATTAAGTCAAAGAAAGAAAAATATTTTTTGATCTCATATGTGGAATTTTAAGAATTTATAGAAGAAGGCATCAGATTTGTGATCACTAAAGAAAGGAGAATGAGGAGGGGAGAATGGAAGAAATGTGGTCAAATTACAAACTTCTAGTTACAAGGTAAATATGTGTTAGGGATGTGATGGTCAGCATGAGAACTATAGCTAACACTGCTATAAGATATGTACGAAAGTTGAGAGTAAATACTAAGAGTTATTATCACAAGGAGAAATGTTTTTCTTGTTTTTGCTTTTTATTTTGAGATGATGGGCACTTTCAAAAGTATCCATTTATACTCTTAGATATCAGTTTAAATAAATAATGTCTTAAATTTAAAAGAGGAATTTTCTCATATTAACCAATATGATCAACATTTAAATTAAACTTTTTCATGGCAATAAAAAGAAACAAAGGAAGGGAAAATAATACAGAAAAGAAAACTCTTTTAGAGAGTATAATAAAACAAGACAGACGAAATATTAGTAGCTTTTCAAGTTGGGCGATGAGCGCATGGGGAATTTTGTTGTTGTTGTTGTTACACTGTTCCTTTTACCTTATGTTTGAAATAACCTAGGATAGAAAATTGAAAAAAATCCATGAAAATTATGAAGCCTCAGTATCAGAAATTATGACTTAATTAATCTGGAATGGCACCTAAATATGTTTTGTTATTTACATTTATTCAGGGCTACTAATCTATATTCAAGTTGAAAAAACTGCTCTAGGTTTTGTGGAAAAGAGGCATTTTGATAAGGAAAAAGCATTTCATGAAATAAAAGCCTCCACTATGTTTTTACTTTTAATGAAAAGTTTCATTTTGAGATCATCTTAGTTTCACATGCAGTTTAAGGAATGTTTTAGTGAGTTCCCACGCACCCATTGCTCAGCTCCCCCCAGTGGTAATATATTTGGCAAAACTACAGTTTTTGTCAATATCACAGCCAGGATATTGACATTGATACAGTCAACATAAAGGACTTTTCCACCACCCAAATAATCCTCCTTGTCACTCTTTATAGCCAACCGTTCACACTTATCATTCATCCCTGGCAACTACTGATCTGTTCTCTATTTCTCTATTGTTGTTATTTCAAGAATGTTATATAAAGATTACAATATGGAAGCTTTGGGGGTTGACATCTTTCACTCAAGGTATTGCTCTGGATACTCATTCATGTGGTTGCATGTACGTTCACGCTGTTTTTCTTCTACAGGTATGATGTCATTGCTTGCTCTCTCTGCCTTCAAGATGTTTACTTTTTCTTTAATTTTCAGGAGCTTGATTATGATGTGTTATGACATTAGATCTCTTTGGGTTTATCCTGCTTAGGATTTGCACAAGTCCTTGGATATGTAGAGCTGTTGCCAAATTGACAAAAATTTTAACCACTATTCCTTTGAATATTTTATCAGCCCTATCTTCTTTTTCTTGTCTTGGGACTCTGGTAATATGAATGATCAATTTTTTGTTATATTCCTACAGACCCTTGAGGATCTGTTCATATATGTGCACACACAACCAAGAAAACATTGTTTACTTTCCAAAAATCATACAAAATGTAAAGATAAGGTCAACAATGGTTAATATGAGAAAGTACCCGTTTCAGAATTATTTAATTTGATATCTAAGAATATATTTACTTTAACAAATAAACTGTTAAAGGATAATTTCAAAGAAATTAAAATCATTGCACTCATACAGATAAAATGAACATGTAAAATTTTGATTTAATTCATTAATAATGAATCAGTAAGTTGTTAGAAATAATTCAAAGGATAATCTAAAGAATAGACACATTTATGGATTGGGAATATTTCAATGTATTTTAATTTTTTTTAGAAAAGGGAAAAGTATTAAAAGGTATAAACTTCTAGTTTCTAGTTACAAAATAAATAAGACATTGGGATGCAATGTACAGCATAGGGAATACAGTTAACACTGTAACAACTTTGTATGGTGACAGATGTTAGCTAGATTTATCATGGGGATGACTCTGTAATGTACGTAAACACTGAGTCACAATGTTATACACCTGAAGCTAATATAATATTGTATACCAATTACATTTCAATTAAAAAAATTGGGGGGCAGCCCGGATGGCTCAGCAGTTTAGCACCACCTTCGGCCCAGGGCATAATCCTGGAGACCTGGGGTCGAGTCCCATGTTGGGCTCCCTGCGTGGAGCTTACTTCTCCCTCTGCCTGTGTCTCTGTCTCTGTCTCTCTTTCTGTCTCTGTCTCTCATGAACGAATAAATAAAATCTTTAAAAAAAGTTTTGGCTTCTTACATGGTCAGGGAGGGAAGTCAGATGAACCTCCAACAAATAGAATCTATTTACATTTTTAGAAACAATTAGTTTGCAATGTTATCAGTTTTCTACAATTTACAGATTTTTAAAACCTCTCAAAGGCAATGAAAGAATGGGGTCCCCCCAGGATCAGAATTAGACCTAAGCTCTGAAGGGGCATGCTCTGAAAAAAAAATAGTTTTCCCCAGAAGAACTTTTTCTACGCTGCTGAGAAACTCATGAAAACTAGAAATAATATTTAACAATACTCTATGCAATCTACTCAAGGTGATTGTTAGTATTAGCTACTTGGTCCCCACAGCACAGTTGACCCTCAAAGACTAGTTTGAACTGAACGAGCCCACCTTTATGTAGATTGATACAGTACAGTGCTATAATTATCTCTTCCTTATGACTTTCTTGATATTTTATTTTCTCTATCTTACCTTATTGTAGGAATACAGTGTATTAAATATATAAGAAAATATGTGTTAATTGGCTATTTATGTTATCAGTAAGTCTTCCAGTCAACAATAAGCTATTAGAAGTTCCTGGGGAGCCAAAAGTTATGGATGTATTCTTGACTACAGAGAGAGTTAGCACCCTAACCCTTGCACCTTGTTCAAAGGTCAAGTGTAATATTTGGCGTGGGGGGGGGGTGGCTAATATCTTTAGCATATTTTAAGCATATTAAACCTAATATATAAAAAGCTAAAGGTCATGATAAGAAATTCTGGACTAGAGATTTATAGTGAGATGTGGTCTGGAGATAAGAATTTTGGAGTCAATTAGTTTTTCATGATACCTTTATTTTGGTGATTTTGCTTAGAGCATTGTTCTTTAGTTTAATATCCTTTTTTTTTCCCTTTGGTTTAATATTCTTGCCTATTTCCATGACTTGTCCAGTCCTTCTTGTTCTTATTTGGGTGGTCTTTATTAACTTCCACAGTATAAACATTTCCTGACTGCCTCAGATGCCCCCCCCTTTTTTAATTTTTTTTGGTGTTTTTTTTATAATAAATTTACTTTTTATTGGCGTTCAATTTGCCAACATACAGAATAACACCCAGTGCTCATCCTGTCAAGTGACCCCCTCAGTGCCTGTCACCCATTCACCCCCACCCCCGCCCTCCTCCCCTTCCACCACCTTTTTGTCCACCTTTTTTTATTTTTTAATTTTTTTCAGATGCCCCTTTAAAAATAAAAATCTCAGGGCACCTGAGCAGCTCAGTAGATTAAGTGTCTGACTTTTGGTTTTGGCTCAGGTTACGATCTCAGGGTCCTAGGCCGGAGCCCTGTGTGCGACTCCAACCTCCGCAGGGAGTCTGCTTGAGATTCTTTCTCTCTTCCTCCCTCTGCACCACCCTCACATGCTCACATGCTCACATGCTCTTTCTCTCTCAAATAAATAAATCAATCTTTAAAAAAATATATCTCAGCTCCAAAATCATCCCACCTATAACTTACTATTCCTTTCTACACAAGTCCAAAGTAAAACCACCATTCTGATGCACTCTGATCTTCTAGGCAACTGAGCATCTGGGGCGCTCTCCCTACTGCAGTAGCCTGAAAAACATTTTCCACTTTCTCATGGATGGTATAGCCCTTCTATAACCCAAATGCATGTTTGCTTACGTAATTTGAAAGGATCTCTTAAATCATGCCAACTTCATGTAAATGTGTACACACAAAGAGGGGGATGAGAGACTAAAGGAAGGGGAAGTAAGTATGAAGGAGTAAAAGTGAGGAAGGAGGGAAGAAGTTGGAAGAAACTGGCAGGGTAATGATGTTCGGTTCTTGAACACAAGTTCTGTGTCTAAGCCAACGATAGAAAGAACATTTAATTTATAAACATCAGCGATATACCCTGTGGGGGTTTGTTCTTACTCATATACAATTTTCTGTCATTTAAAAAAATGTACAGGCAATACCTTTTGCTTTTGTTTTATCTTGGTGGTGCATATGAAAGCTGAATATCCTCTTCAAGAAGTTACAAATCCAGGTTAACAAATAATTCAGAAGAGGTGGGTAATTAATTTTATGTTCTTTGTATTTATATATTGTTCCTTTCCCAAGGGTGAAGAAAAGAATTGAGGTTACCATTGGCCACATTTTTACCCCTGATACCTTCAATTTACCCAATAAATCATCGTGTTTTTGTGGAGGTTTTATTGGGGGGTGGTTAGTTTGTTTTTTTAGCAACCACAAATTGTCAAGCAACTGTGCTTGGAGTTGGAAATTCAAAGATAAAAGATAAGATATGTTATTTCTGCTCCCAAGAGCTCCCTCTTTAATTCTGGAAACAGACTTGGAAAAAATAAATAAAAATTCAGGGTCCATTTCTTTGTTTCTCATTTGAGAGTATTTTTACCCATTTTAATTAAGGGGTTAATTTCATTTTACTCCTGAAAATGTTATCATTTATGTGAAGTGAAATCAGCGGGTATCACTACACACAGAACCACTGCATTCACATTTCAAAAGGCTCACCAAAAGGAAAATATTTGAGACCAAGAGGAAAACACACTTTTGAAACAGTTGAAAGAACGTAGTTCACGAATAATAAAGTCATCATGGTTATCACTCAGACACAACACTGTCTTTTCACAATTGTTTCATATTTGAATAATACTGGTACATAATCCTCAAGTACACGGATATTTCCTGTATTTGAAACACTAACCTCCCATTCATAATCTTGACCTTCAGAGGTTTGTTCAGTTTATGTTTGATAAACTTACGACAAAGAAAAGATCCTTTTCTTTTCTGTGAGTTGATATTAAAATGTCAACTGCATTACTTTCAAGGCTACTCTGTCACCAATAGTTGCTCCTTTCCCTGCCAAAAGATTATAATCGGCTGCTAACTGAAACTCTTGTTCGCTCTTGAATGATTCATTTCTGAATCAAGAATACATCGTTTGGGGCAAGTTTTATAAATGAACAACATGTAGTAGTTATCAATAACAATGAAATTCTTAAGTAGTATGCTTGATAAATAGAGCCTTGAATATGAGAAACATAATCTCCTAATTTTTTACGGCCTACTGAGAAAATGATTATTAGATGTGGTGAAAATCTCTACCGAGCACTCATTCAGAGCAATGAAAATCTATACTCCAGCAGTGAATACGTTCCATTTAATATTTCTCTCCCTTTCCTCCCCTTCATTTCCCTTAATCAAAAGGAGAAACACTTTTAAAAGCCATCCGCAATCTGTGTGAAACTTTCCAAGGAAAGTTTATTGAATTGTGTTCTGTTCAACTGCTCTCAGATAAACATTGGCAGCAACCCCCAATGTTTTGCAGTAACAGTATAATGACATTCCTTACCCTTCTTGATCTCTTGGTTTATGCTTCTCTAACCTTCTAGTGGAAAAAAAGGAAACGAAAAAAGAAAACACTCAATCTGGATCCATAGATAATTGGCAAATGGCAAAAGGGAGACTCAATTAGCTCAGATTATTAAGAGAGACATGCTACATCTGGTCTTGGCTGAGTCTGTTTGTCCAGAAATATCTATCAAATAAATGATTAAAATCAAGACCCGGCAGATGTGCATCTCTCCACATAGGACCCTGTTCCTCTAATGTATGAAAATGCACTTTGTTTCATCTGAGAATTTTTTCTCCTTAATTATACAACTTAAAGTCAAGATTTGGAAAATGGAAAATAACCTGGAAAAAGACATCTGTACATGTTTATTTAAGTTTTCCCTCTTGAATCTCGCCTCAGCTGCGTTAGAATGATGTAGAATGAGAAACAATCTGTATTCTTGCCTTTTGCTCATAGCCCTGAAGGAAAACCTGCTGGGATTGGCTACAGATGGTTTCATTGCGAGAGAAGAATGTGCCTGCCTGTTCTGTATGCATGATCAAGTCCCAGTCAATGCTTCATGTGCCTCATTAACTGTGGGACAGGAAGAAGCATGATGCTCCCAAAATACATGCCCTTTTCTCTCACTAAGGCCAGGATTATGAAAGAAAACACTTAAAAATTAGAAGTACTGCTAAAAAAATTTTTTTCCTACCAAATTCAGCCTTCCTCTATTGACTTAACTGTGAATAGCTGACAAACAGTTATTAAAGAGGTACATACACTCACAACTGACTTGTTATCTTGAAGTGGATGATAGTAGAAACGAAAATTTCTTAGAATCCTGAACATGAAGTGCATAAGGGACTAAGATCTTATGATGTTAAGTCAGAAAGAACAATTATATGAGGGAACCAGAGAGTTAAGTTCTCTTAAAGCTTCTATTTGCCCATGGCAATTGTGCATTCGAATGTTTACTAAGTATAATTTTGCCACTCACAGGGGCCTAAAGCAATTTTAAATTTGCTTAGAGTTTCCAAATGTAATTAAAACATTTAAAAATTATTTATATGAAGATAATTAACATTTATTGAACTCTGACCATAACCAGGTGCCTTAAATTTATATATGACTTTATATTCCCAATAATATCACAGAGTAGTTACTCTCATTTTATAGGCAAAGCTAAAAGATGTTAAGTGCCTTGCTCCAGATAACTGGAAAAAGAAAATTGGAGTTGGGTAAGCCAACGCTTTCTCCAGGCTAGTGAAAATCCTGATGCTTCTCTGCTGCATCACAGGCCAGCTGAGGGTAGAGCTGAAGCAAGATCAAGAACTCTTTTGGCGCAGATAATTCCTAACCAATGCACCCTCCCACACATTGTAGTACAATTTTTATTAGAAACTTTAGAATAAACAGTTTGTTCAAGTTATAAGGCATGAGCAAAGAGAAATAGTGGTTCTTAGATTTAGGGATTAGAAGCTGTATTTTTTGATGAAGTAATAGTTTTTCATTACTATTTTTATTGACTCTTAATCAAAGTAATATAACATGATTAAAATACAAAATAAAGCAGCTGAACTCAGTGACATTCAGCACTCTACAACCTTGTCCCAATCCCGAGGCAACTATCCTTGACTCATGGTTCAGTTCTCTTGATTTATTTCAATTATACGTTTATTCAATTTATCTACTGCTACCTTAGATAAACTCTATTGGCTTCCTGCTAAAAAAAAAAAAAAAGTAATTTGTGTAACATAATACCCTGTATCTCTTTCCAGTCTCCTCTTAAACTGTTGATAGCTATATTATCATCTGCTCTATTGCAACATGTGTTTCTGCAATATCAGGTGTGCCCTGTGCTATTGATACATAAAGGAATAAAGTTAGTATCAATATGGCACTTGTTCATACTTAGCTTTTTTCTTTTCCCCCTAGGAAAGTGAAGACAGAACAGCAGAAGTAGAACTATAACAAAAGAGAAAAAAAGCACTTTGCTCTCCACTGTACAGGCAAGAAGCCCTTCCAGCTCTATTTTGAGAAAATTAACTTTGAATGCCTGTATGTAGACCTCTCTCAGCTTCCTCAAATCCTGACAAATGGTTCTTTTGTCCAGAACTCCACTTCCATCTTAATGTGTCCTCACCAAGAAACAAGGATTTCCAAGCTATTATTTTTTGTACATTTTTAATATCCCTTGAGGAAGCCTCCAGAGCCTGTGTTAAATTATCTCCTAGGCTATGACAATCGTTTTTTATTAGTGTTCAAGTTTAGAAAGTTCTGTGATTTTGATTTCCTCAATATTTTTTCCTCAAACCTTATTTTTAGAGTGTAAGCTTACAGAACAAAAGTTAGGTTGTTTTGTTTTTAAGAACACATATGGTGTAATAATGCAGAAAGCCCTGTATTTTTTAGTTATGTTTTCCTTTACTCTGTAAACTTGGTAATTATACTAAAATCTCTATTTTTGTTCCAATAAATATCACCAGCATTCTGTAATCCTTTCTCCCCTTGGTTGAGTGTTTACTTCGCTTACACTTTCCTCCTCAATTTTTTTTTTTAATGCCTGCATGGGAGATAATTGTATTATCAGAAGGAATTATAGGATTCTTTTTTTATTTTCTAATTTAAATTCAATTCAATCATTAATCATTAATTTTATGATTAATAAATAAATAAAATTTTATTAATTTTATAGGAGAATTTAGTGATTCATCAGTTGTGTATAACACCCAGTCCTCACATCAAGTGCCCTCCTTAATGCCCATCACCCAGTCGCTGCATCCCCTTACCCCCTTCCCCTCAGCCACCCTCATTTTGTTTCTAGGAGTTAAGAGTGCCTTATGGTTTGTCTCCCTCTTTCCCCTTATTGTTTACTTCCCCTCCCCCATGTTCATCTATTTTGTTTCATAAATTCCATTTAAAACTCCCTATTTTGTTTCTTAAATTCCATTTAAAACTCCCTACTTCTTTTCTTCTATGACTTTGCTTATGTTTTACCTCTCTATAATTTAATAGTTTTTACTTCTTAGCGTTCTATTTATAGGTAAATCCTAAATTTTGAAAACATGAAGAGATTTGCACTATTATGCAACTACCCTTTGCTGGAAACCCAAGGGAGCCATGTTTAGGTTGTGATTATTTTTCCTTCTTTCCAGCTCTAAAGACAAAACCATTTCGCCAATAAAATGAGAATGTTTCTGGTGTCAAGATCAAACATATTCTCTATCTTAAATTCTATGAATTCTTCAAATCAGCACTGTTTGTAGTTTGCTTTATATTTTGAATATGACTTTCAGTTTTTGTTTTGTTTTCTTCTGGGTTTCTTTTTGTGTATATGCTTTCTTCTAATATCCAAATATTTTTCCCTAACATTTTTTAATTTTATTTTTGTATATCTTTTATTGGAGTTCAGTTTTCCCACATATAGCATAACACCGAGTGCTCATGCCATCAAGTGCCCCCCTTAGTGCCTGTCACCCAGCCACCCCACCTCCTGCCCACCTCCCTTTCCACTACCCCTTGTTCCTTTCCCAGAGTTAGGAGTCTCTCATGTTTTGTCACCGTCTCTGATATTTCCCACACATTTTCTCTCCTTTCCCCTCTAATCCTTTTCACTATTTTTTAAATTCCTCAAATGAATGAAACCATATAATGTTAGTCCTTCTCCAATTGACTTACTTCACTCAGCATAACACCCTCCAGGTCCATCCACGTTGAAGCACATGGTGGATATTTGTCATTTCTTTTTTTTTTTTTAAAGAATTTATTTATTTATTCATGAGAGACACAGAAGAAGAGAGAGGTAGAGACACAGGCAGAGGGAGAAGCAGGCTCCATGCAAGGAGTGTGATGTGAGACTTGATCCCTGGACTCCAGGATCACGCCCTGGGCCTCAGGCAGGCGCCAAACCGCTGAGCCACCCAGGGATCCCCATATTTGTCATTTCTAATGGCTGAGTAATATTCCATTGTATACATAGACCACATCTTCTTTATCCATCATCTTTCGATGGACACCGAGGCTCCTTCCACAGTGTGGCTATTGTGGACATTGCTGCTAGAAACATTGGGGTGCAGGTGTCCTGCTATTTCACTGCACCTGTACTTTGGGGTAAATCCCCAGCAGTGCAATTGCTGGGTCATAGGGTAGCTCTATTTTTACCTCTTTGAGGAACCTCCACACAGTTGTCCAGAGTGGCTGTACCAGTTCACATTCCCACCAACAGTGCAAGAGTGTTCCCCTTTCTCCACATCCTCTCCAACATGTGTTGTTTCCTGTTTTATTAATTTTCCCCATTCTCACTGGTGTGAGGTGGGATCTCATTGTGGTTTTCTTTTATATATATAAATTTATTTTTTATTGGTGTTCAATTTGCCAACATATAGAATAACACCCAGTGCTCACCCCATCAAGTGCCCCCCTCAGTGCCCATCACCCAGTCACCCCCAACCCCCGCCCACCTCCCCTTCCACCACCCATAGTTTGTTTCCCAGAGTTAGGAGTCTCTCATGTTCCATCTCCCTTTCTGATATTTCCCACTCATTTTATCTCATTTCCCCTTTATTCCCTTTCACAATTTTTTTATATTCCCCAAATGAATGAGACCTTATAATGTTTGTCCTTCTCCAATTGACTTATTTCACTCAGCATAATACCCTCCAGTTCCATCCACCTCGAGGCAAATGGTGGGTATTTGTCGTTTCTAATGGCTGAGGAATATTCCATTGTATACATAGACCACATCTTCTTTATCCATTCATCTTTCGATGGACACCGAGGCTCCTTCCACAGCTTGGCCATTGTGGACATTGCTGCTAGAAACATCGGGGTGCAGGTGTCCCGGCATTTCATTGCATCTGTATCTTTGGGGTAAATCCCCAGCAGTGCAATTGCTGGGTCATAGGGCAGGTCTATTTTTAACTCTTTGAGGAACCTCCACACAGTTTTCCAGAGTGGCTGCACCAGTTCACCTTCCCACCAACAGTGCAAGAGGGTTCCCCTTTCTCCACATCCTCTCCAACATTTGTGGTTTCCTGCCTTGTTAATTTTCCCCATTCTCACTGGTGTGAGGTGGTATCTCATTGTGGTTTTGATTTGTATTTCCCGGATGGCCAGTGATGCAGAGCATTTTCTCATGTGCTTGTTGGCCATGTCTATGTCTTCTTTGGTGAAATTTAAGTACCTGTCTTTGCCCATTACATGATTGGATTGTATGTTTCGTTGCTGTTGAGTTTAATAAGTTCTTTATAGATCTTGGATACTAGCCCTTTATCTGATAGGTCATTTTCAAATATCTTCTCCCATTATGTAGGTTGTCTTTTAGTTTTGCTGTGCAAAAGCTTTTAATATTGATTAAGTCCCAATAATTCATTTTTGCTTTTGTTTCCCTTGCCTTCATGGATGTATCTTGCAAGAAGTTGCTGTGGCCAAGTTCAAAAAGGGTGGTGTTGCCTGTGTTCTCCTCTAGGATTTTGACGGAATCTTGTCTCACATTTATATCTTTCATCCATTTTGAGTTTATCTTTGTGTATGGTGTAAGAAAAAAGTCTAGTTTCATTCTTCTGCATGTGGATGTCCAATTTCCCCAGCACCATTTATTGAAGAGACTGTCCTTTTTCCAGTGGATAGTCTTTCCTGCTTTGTCAAATATTAGTTGACCATAGAGTTGAGGGCCCATTTCTGGGTTTGCTATTCTGTTCTATTGATCTATGTGTCTGTTTTTGTGCCAGTAGCACACTGTCTTGATGACCACACCTTTGTAGTACAACCTGAAATCTGGCATTGTGATGCTCCTGGCTCTGGTTTTCTTTTTCAATATTCTCCTGGCTATTTGGGGTCTTTTCTGATTCCACACAAATCTTCAGATGATTTGTCCCAACTCTCTGAAGAAAGTCCATGGTATTTTAATAGGGATTGCATTAAATGTGTAAATTGCCCTGGGTAGTATTGAAATTTCACAATATTAATTCTTCCAATCCATGAGCATGGAATATTTTTCCATCTCTTTGTGTGTCTTCCTCAATTTCTTTCAGAAGTGTTCTATAGTTTTTAGGGTAGAGATCCTTTACCTCTTTGGTTAGATTTATTCCTAGGTATCTTATGCTTTGGGGTGCAATTGTAAATGGGATTGACTCCTTAATTTCTCTTTCTTCAGTCTCTTTGTTATTGTATAGAAATGCCACTGACTTCTGGGCATTGATTTTGTATCCTGCCACATTGTTGAATTGCTGTGTGAGTTCTAGCAAACTTGGGGTAGAGTCTTGGGTTTTCTATGTACAGTATCATGTCATCTGCAAAGAGGGAGAACTTGACTTCTTCTTTGCCAATTTCAATGCCTTTTATTTCTTTTTGTTGTCTGATTGCTGAGGCTAGGACTTCTAATACTATCTTGAATAGCAGTGGTGAGAGTGGACATTCCTGTCTTGTTCCTGACCTTAGGGGAAAGGTTCCCAGTGTTTCCCCATTGAGAATCATATTTGCTGTTGACTTTTTGTAGGTGGCTTTTAAGATGCTGAGGAATGTTCCCTCTATCCCTACACTCTGAAGAGTTTTTTTTTTTTAATTAATTTTTATTGGTGTTCAATTTACCAACATACAGAAAAACACCCAGTGCTCATCCCGTCAAGTGTCCACCTCAGTGCCCGTCACCCATTCCCCTCCAACACCCGCCCTCCTCCCCTTCCACCACCCCTTGTTCGTTTCCCCGAGTTAGGAGTCTTTATGTTCTGTCTCCCTTCCTGATATTTCCCAACATTTCTTTTCCCTTCCTTTATATTCCCTTTCACTATTATTTATATTCCCCAAATGAATGAGAACATACACTGTTTGTCCTTCTCCGATTGACTTATTTCAGTCAGCATAATACCCTCCAGTTCCATCCACGTTGAAGCAAATGGTGGGTATTTGTCGTTTCTAATTGCTGAGTAATATTCCATTGTATACATAAACCACATCTTCTTTATCCATTCATCTTTCGATGGACACCAAGGCTCCTTCCACAGTTTGGCTATTGTGGCCATTGCTGATAGAAACATCGGGGTGCAGGTGTCCCGACGTTTCATTGCATCTGAATCTTTGGGGTAAATCCCCAACAGTGCAATTGCTGGGTCGTAGGGCAGGTCTATTTTTAACTCTTTGAGGAACCTCCACACAGTTTTCCAGAGTGGCTGCACCAGTTCACATTCCCACCAACAGTGTAAGAGGGTTCCCTTTTCTCCGCATCCTCTCCAACATTTGTTGTTTCCTGCCTTGTTAATTTTCCCCATTCTCACTGGTGTGAGGTGGTATCTCATTGTGGTTTTTTTATTTATTTATTTATTTATTTATTTATTTTATTTTTTTTAACTTTTATTGGTGTTCAATTTACCAACATACAGAAAAACACCCAGTGCTCATCCCGTCAAGTGTCCACCTCAGTGCCCGTCACCCATTCCCCTCCAACACCCGCCCTCCTCCCCCTCCACCACCCCTAGTTCGTTTCCCCGAGTTAGGAGTCTTTATGTTCTGTCTCCCTTCCTGATATTTCCCAACATTTCTTCTCCCTTCCTTTATATTCCCTTTCACTATTATTCATATTCCCCAAATGAATGAGAACATACACTGTTTGTCCTTCTCCGACTGACTTATTTCACTCAGCATAATACCCTCCAGTTCCATCCACGTTGAAGCAAATGGTGGGTATTTGTCGTTTTGATTTGTATTTCCCTGATGGCAAGTGATGCAGAGCATTTTCTCATGTGCTTGTTGGCCATGTCCATGTCTTCCTCTGTGAGATTTCTCTTCATGTCTTTTGCCCATTTCATGATTGGATTGTTTGCTTTTTTGGTGTTGAGTTTAATAAGTTCTTTATAGATTTTGGAAACTAGCCCTTTATCTGATATGTCATTTGCAAATATCTTCTCCCATTCTGTAGGTTGTCTTTTAGTTTTGTTGACTGTATCGTTTGCTGCGCAAAAGCTTCTTATCTTGATGAAGTCCCAATAGTTCATTTTTGCTTTTGTTTCTTTTGCCTTTGTGGATGTATCTTGCAAGAAGTTACTGTGGCCGAGCTCAAAAAGGGTGTTGCCTGTGTTCTCTTCTATGATTTTGATGGACTCTTGTCTCACATTTAGATCTCTCATCCATTTTGAGTTTATCTTTGTGTATGGTGAAAGAGAGTGGTCCAGTTTCATTCTTCTGCATGTGGATGTCCAATTTTCCCAGCACCATTTATTGAAGAGACTGTCTTTCTTCCAGTGGATAGTCTTTCCTCCTTTATCGAATATTAGATGACCATACATTTCAGGGTCCACTTCTGGGTTCTCTATTCTGTTCCATTGATCTATGTGTCTGTTTTTGTGCCAGTACCACACTGTCTTGATGACCACAGCTTTGTAGTACAACCTGAAATCTGGCATTGTGATGCCCCCAGCTATGGTTTTCTTCTTTAAAATTCCCCTGGCTATTCGGGGTCTTTTCTGATTCCACACAAATCTTAAAATAATTTGTTCTAACTCTCTGAAGAAAGTCCATAGTATTTTGATAGGGATTGCATTAAACGTGTAAATTGCCCTGGGTAACATTGACATTTTTACAATATTAATTCTGCCAATCCCTGAGCATGGAATATTTTTCCATCTCTTTGTGTCTTCCTCAATTTCTTTCAGAAGTGTTCTATAGTTTTTAGGGTATAGATCTTTTACCTCTTTGGTTAGGTTTATTCCTAGGTATCTTATGCTTTTGGGTGCAATTGTAAATGGGATTGACTCCTTAATTTCTCTTTCTTCAGTCTCATTGTTAGTGTATAGAAATGCCATTGATTTCTGGGCATTGATTTTGTATCCTGCCACGCTACCAAATTGCTGTATGAGTTCTAGCAATCTTGGGGTGGAGGCTTTTGGGTTTTCTATGTAGAGTATCATGTCATCGGCAAAGAGGGAGAGTTTGACTTCTTCTTTGCCAATTTGAATGCCTTTAATGTCTTTTTGTTGTCTGATTGCTGAGGCGAGTACTTCCAGAACTATGTTGAACAGCAGTGGTGAGTGAAGAGTTTTGATCAGGAATGGATACTGTATTTTGTCAAATGCTTTCTCTGCATCTATTGAGAGGATCATATGGTTCTTGTTTTTTCTCTTATTGATACGATCTATCACATTGATTGCTTTATGAGTGTTGAACCAGCCTTGCATCCTGAGGATAAATCCCACTTGGTCATGATGAATAATCTTAATGTACTGTTGGATCCTATTGGCTAGTATCCTGTTGATAATTTTTGCATCTGTATTCATCAGGGATTCTGATGTAGAATTCTCCATTTTGGTGGGGTCTTTGTCTGGTTCTGGAATTAAGGTGATGCTGGCCTCATAGAATGAGTTTGGAAGTATCCCATCCCTTTATATCTTTTAGAACAGTTTTAGTAGAAGAGGTGTTGTTTCTTCTTTAAACATTTGAAAGAATTCCCCAGGGAAGCCATCTGACCCTGGACTTTGTGTTTTGGGAGGTTTTTGATGACTGCTTCAATTGCCTCCCTGGTTATTGGCCTGTTCAGGTTTTCTATTTCTTCCTGTTTCAGTTTTGGTAGTTTGTGGTTTTCCAGAAATGTGTCCATTTCTTCTAGATTGCCTAACTTATCGGCGTATAGGTGCCCATAATATGTTTTTAAAAATCATTTGTATTTCCTTGGTATTGGTTATAATCTCTCTCTTTCATTCATGACTTTATTAGAGTCTTTTTTATTTTTAATAAGGCTGGCTAATGGTTTATCTATCTTATTAATTCTTTCGGGATCCCTGGGTGGTGCAGCTGTTTGGCGCCTGTCTTTGGCCCAGGGCGCGATCCTGGAGACCTGGGATCGAGTCCCAAGTTGGGCTCCCGGTGCATGGAGCCTGCTTCTCCCTCCGCCTGTGTCTCTGCCTCTCTCTCTCTCTGTGTGTGTGACTATCATAAATAATAAATTAAAAAAAACTTAAAAAAATTCTTTCAAAGAACCAACTCCTCCTTTGTTGATATGTTCCTCAGTTCTTCTGGTCTCTATTTTATTGAGTTCTGCTTGAATATTTATTAACTCTCTTCTTCTGCTGGGTGTAGGTTTTATTTGCTGTTCTTTATCCAGTTCCTTTAGGTGCAAGGTTAGCTTGTGTGTTTTAATTTTTTTTTTTTTTTTTTTTTTTTTTTTTTAGTTTTTGAGGGATGCTTGTATTGCGATGTATTTCCCTCTCAGGACTGCTTTTGCTGTATCCCAAAGATTTTGAACAGTTGTATCTTCATTCTCCTTAGTTTCCATGAATCTTTTTAATTCTTCTCTAATTTCCTGGTTGACCCTTTCATCTTTTAGCAGGATGGTCTTTAACCTCCATGTGTTTGAGTTTCTTCCAAATTTCTTCTTGTGATTGAGTTCTAGTTTCAAAGCATTATGGTCTGAAAATATGCTGGTGACATTCTCAATCTTTTGGTATCAGTTAAGACCTGATTTGTGACCCAGTATGTAGTCTATTCTGGAGAAAATTCCATGTGCACTTGAGAAGAATGTGTATTCAGTTGTGTTTGGATGTAAATTTCTGTAAATATCTGTGAAATCCATCTGGTCCTTTGTATCATTTAAAGCTCTTGATTCTTTGGAGATGTTGTGCTTAGAATATCCATCATTTGCAGAAAGCACAGTGTTGAAGTCTTCCAGTATTAGCATATTATTATCTAAGTATGTCTTAACTTTGGTTATTAATTGATTGATATACTTGGGAGCTCCCACATTAGGGGTATAAATATTCATTATTGTTAGGTCCTCTTGTTGGATAGATCCTCTAAGTACGATAGAGTGTCCCTCTTCATCTCTACTACAGTCTTTGGGATAAACTTTAATTTATCTGATATGAGGATTGCTACCCCTGCTTTCTTTTGAGGACCATTTAAATGGTAAATGGTTCTCCAACCTTTCATTTTCAGGCTGGAGGTGTCCTTAGGTCTCAAATGAGTCTCGTGTAGACAACAAATGGATCTTGCTTTATTTATCCAGTCTGAAACCCTACGCCTTTTGATGGGATCATTAAGTCCATTCACTTTTAGAGTTACTATTGAAAGATATGAATTTAGTGTCATCATAATACATATTCAGTCCCTGTTTTTGTGGATTATTTCTTTGGACTTCCTCTTTCTTTTACAGAGTCCCCCTTAATATTTCTTGCAGAGTTGGTTTGGTAGTCCCATGTTCTTTCAGTTTCTGCCTATCTTGGAAGCTCTTTATCTCTCCTTCTATTCTTAATGAGAGCCTTGCTGGGTAAAGTATTCTTGGCTGCATGTTCTTCTCATTTAGGACCCTGAATATATCCTGCCAGCCCTTTCTGGCCTTCCAGGTCTCTGTGGAGAGGCCTGCTGTTAATCTAATATTTCAACCCATATAAGTTAGGGATCTCTTGTCTCTTGCTGCTTTAAGGATTTTATCTTTATCTTTGGAATTTGCAAGTTTCAGTATTAAATGTCGAGGTGTTGAATAGTTTTTATTGATTTTAGGGGGGTCTGTCTATATCCTGGATCTGAATGCCTGTTTCCCTCCCCAAATTAGGGAAGTTCTCAGCTATGATTTGTTCAAATATACTTTCTGGTCTTCTGTCCCTCTCGGTGTCCTCCGGAACCCCAATTAAACACAGGCTTTTCCTTCTGGGGCTGTCATGTATTTTCCTTAACGTTTCCTCATGGTCTTTTAATTGTTTTTCTCTCTTTTGTTCAGCTTCATTCCTTGCCATCAACTTGTCTTCTGTGCCACTCACTCTTTTTTCTACCTCATTACCCCTCATTGTTAGGACCTCCGGTTTGGATTGCATCTCATTTGGTTGATTTTTAATTTCAGCCCGATTAGATCTAAATTCTGCAGTCATGAAGTCTCTTGACTCCTTTATGCTTTTTTCCAGAGCCACTAGTAGCTTTATAATTCTGCTTCTGAATTGGCTTTCAGACATCAAATTGTAATCCAAATTCTGTAACTCTGTGGCACAGAGTACTGTTTCTGATTCTTTCCTTTGTGGTGAGTTGTTCTTTCTAGTCATTTTGTTCAGTGCAGAGTGGCTAAAGAAGAGTTGTACTTGTTAGAAGCACGAACTCCTCTCTGTAGCATTCCAGCTGTTCTCTCTTCAAACCTATGGTTCAGTTCATAGGTTTACAGGATGATTTGAAACTTATCTAGGTAAATTGATGGGGACAGGTGACTTGGAGACCCTATTTCTCCTCCATTTTGCCCCACTCCCTGAACCATTTTTTTAAAAAGAAGGGCAATCCTAATACTTCATTAGTTATTTCTTTGAATCTATTTCACTAGTTTATTGAAGCCACTCTTCCAGTAGCCCATTTGCTGTCTTTTCTCATTTGAATTTATTGCTTTCTAGACTTGTGATTGATCAATCAAGCAAACATTCTCTCTCATTCTCCATCTCTCACCCTCACTCTGTGATCAATCATTAATTCCTATTACACAAGTGGCTCTTTTTCGTATAGTGCATTCTCTGAAAAACTACCTGAAAAGAAAATCATCTAAGCCTTTGTACAAGGTTTTTCCCCTATTATTCTCATATTTATTTTAAAGTCTTACTTGGTATCTTTTTTTCTCATTTGATAAGTATTTTCTATTAAAACTATGATGTGTTGTTCTATTGCTTTCTAGATTTCATTGTGGACTAAAGTCAGATGATATTGCATGTGAGGATATCCCTCCTCAGAAACAACTTTCCCCATATTCAACACTGACTAGCACCATACTAAATACAACGGGCCTGTTTCACTCCTCACCCTGTTTGTATCCTCCCTATCAGAATCTGACCTTCATTACAAAACTTGTGTTATGAAACACCATGTTCTGTTAGTGTCTGTGAGACCACTCTTCTAGATTTCCTCAGAGGTTCCTGCCAATTGTGTCTATGTCTGCTTTGTGACTGACTTATTCTTTATTACCTGGTTACCCGTCTCACTTTAGTGCTTGGTCTGCTCTTACCTAGCCCATGTTCTAGGCTTTCCTGATGGACAAGGCAATGTCTTTGTAGCCAGAATTATAATTACTGTCTACTTATATCATAAATATAGACATCCTCATAGCTCCAGCACAAGTCTGAGCTCCTGAATCCTCTCTCTCTGCCCATTCTATGTCTCCCCTTATCATAATATTCATGTTCATAGTTAACATGCCTAACATTTGAAGTCATTTTCTTCGTATGCACATAGTCAGAACCATTCACTGTATCACCTACAGTCTGTTTCTACAGTCAGGGTATTCTGGCTCAAAGAATTATACTAATAATCATTCAATTTCTCAAGCCAAACACTTAGAAAACATTCTTGACCCTCCTTCTTCACCACCTTTTATATCTAATTTATGATATCATATTATTTTTATTTTATAAATTTCACTGAATCCACACTTTATTTATGCTTACGCCACCTTGGTCAAAGCTGTCATGACTTGCTTGGACCATTACAATAGCCTCTGACTTTCTCCAGTCTAATCTGTTTTTGACAGCTAGAATTCACTTTGTTTTGAAAATAGCAAATGCCACTATATCATACAATAAGCTTAATATCTATCAATGGCTTATTGTTCTTTGGATAAAACCAAAGCAGCTTAACATGTCCTACTAAATCCCCTATCATCTGCCTTGGGTCTTACTCACCACGTGTACCCATTAGTTAGCACCACCACCTTTGCTTTCTTTCTGTTCCTAATATAAATTTAATTCCTTTATAATAAGATAACTTTTTAAACTTTTCATCTTTTTTTGCAGGGAATCATCTTTGCTCATATCCCATCTCATAAGAGTTCATGGTTTGCCTTCTCAGCACGAATTTTTTCCTCTACTCCTACTTCCTGGGCTATCTTAGTTTTCTTTTTTATATAAGCACATAGAATTTCAATTGTGAATGTACTGCTGTGATTATATAATTAATTTCAGTCTTTTCTATTACAACCTAAGCTCTGTGAGAGCAGGTACTTACCTGTTTGCTCATTGCTTACATTTACCACATAACTTTGAAAACAGTAGACACCTTAAGTCTACAAAATTAGTCAATGAATGAGTAAATACAACAAGAAACAAGCCCAGGAATTCTTAAAGATGAGGAGATTTTTAAGCCATTTTTTCTACACATTGATTAAGAAGTTCAAGAACCATAGATTAATTAGAATTTTCTATCTTGCAGAAAGGAAATATTATTTTCTTTATTTATATACTACCCAGGCCCTGAAGAATAGATATCACCCAATTTCTCTGTTATTTTATTTTTCTTTAAAGGTTATTTTCTTAGGTGGACATGTATTGTCTTTTACTTCTTTCTTGCAACATTCTTCTAATTGTTTTCAGGATTCTTCCCTTTCAATATATTATCTAAGTTACTACCAACTATCTGTAACACATAGTTCAGATAATTTTTACCTATTGGGCAAAAAATTAAAAATATAGCTTTTATTTGCTTAAAATATTATTTCCCAAATGAGTTAGGCATAGCCCAAGGGAGTTAGAATGGTGATCCATTGGTTTGAACAAAGAAATTATGAGGGAAAAAATTTAAAAAAGAAATTATGAGAGATTTTATGTCAATTTTAAGTCTAAAGCAAGAATAAATTAAACAGAAATAATATTTAATATTGTGATTTATATATATCACAAAGTGACATGATGTTTTATTAACAATGAAAATAAGTAAACAGCATGAGTTAACCAAATTTATGTGTGTGGGGGGGATGTGATACAAATAACACTTAATAATCTCTTCTATCTGATTGAGATTCATCATACCATGATATCCAGATATTTTTGGTTAACAAAACAGCAGGAACTAGTGTATTTCTTTTTGCTTAGAAAATTTTTAGAAAGCATATAGACTTAAAATAGACATGTATTAGGTAATCTTGCATATATATAATGTTTACATATATACATGTATAGTTATATTCTTCAGTCTTATGAGTCTGATTAATCAATACTTATGAAAGAAACTGATTTTGAGTTTGTTCAAGCTTGTTTTGTTCAAAGGGTTATTAAAGTTAGGGAAATTCAAGGAACCATCACTACCTTAATTAGGAGCTATAAGTTTTAATTTTCTATCATTGTAAGCAAAAAAAAACCTTTGCTATGTAATAAATAATGTGGAATGTCTAATTTAATGCCTCTATTTATAAAATTACTATGAATCCAATAAAAGAGAAGAAAAGAATAAAGAAACAGCAAAGATTTAGGCTCTAAGCAGGACCTTTAACCATGTTAAATGCAAATCATTATTTTAGCCAAAATTTAATCGAAGTCTACACACAAGAGTATGGATATGCCACTGAAAGTCAACATTAGGAATATTATTTTAAAACATGTCAATACTAGACCAACTAACCAAAAACTGCTTTGTTTTCAGGGTTAATCAACATACTAAACTAAGTTGTTTGGCTAATTTTAGGATATTCTTTCTACCCTTAACTGACCAAATTTTATTTTGTAGATTAAATAATGAAGATGGATAAGGCTTAGGTAGGATGAGCAGAAGGAATTTTTTGTTTTTAGTTTTACTATCCTAATATATAGGTACTAGCTGAAATGTCAGTGCTTCTAATATTATTCCAATTTCTGACTACATTTTTTAAAAGAACATGTGACCTTGAGCAGTATTCTCCTAATAAGTTGTTCTTATACTCTTATTTTTTGTCTGTTAAATTGTTTTCATTTACAAAATACATATTTTTAGTCAATTACTTATGCATTGTTCCTGTTTTTTTATCCTGTTTTACCATTTAAACTCTACTACTTAACTATAAAATATTGATATTCTTTTAAGGTAAATGCAATTATCGTGATCGTAAAATTTTTTAAAAATGTATTTTCTTATTTTGCAAATAAAATCTCAAGAAAGATAAAGACAATTAAGTGAAATTTTTAGTAATCTCTGGAGTATAGTCCTAAAACGAGCTTTTTATCTTTTTATGATATTTTAAACTTTAGATACATTGTTTTCATTTTTACCATCATGATTATTGGTTTTTGAACTTATTATTTAATTAGCTTGGGATGCCTGGGTAGCTCAGTGGTTGAGCATTTTCCTTTAGCTCAGGGCATGATCCCAGGGTTCTGGAATTGAGTCCCACATCAGGCTCCCTAAGGGAGCCTGCTTCTCCCTCTGCCTATGCCTCTGCCTCTCCTTGTGTCTCTCATGAATAAATGAATAAAATCTTTTAAAAAGTAGCTTGAAAAAGGAAGTCTATCATGAACACTGACCTTTGTTCCAAACTCTTTATTACTTGAGTCTTTAGGCAAAAATTTGATGACATCTTCTCATGCAACTTTTGCTAATCTCTAAAAGGTCCACATAAAATGCTTGCCTGATTTTATTGTCCTGTTTACCTCTGTTGTAAGTCAGTGAGTCAACACTAATTACTGAGCCTTCAGTGTGCACAGAAAATAATTGTAGGAAAAAAATTAAAGCAATTGAACTTGCTTGAAAGAAGCATGTAACACCTATCAAAGGAAATGAACACTGTACCGAAGTTATGGCACAAAAATATCACATCCTAAGTCAATTTTGAGGAATTTTATATCCAAAAAAATTTTATGTTAAGAATTTCCAAATCCTTTCTGTGCTTTAAAAAGAATAAAAATGTGAGGCTACCTTATATTAGATATATGTCTCACAAATGACAAATTAGGTTCACTTTAACCGACATAGATAGTTAATGTTTATGGATACTGCACTCTGTTGCCTAAATTGTCACTTATATCTTAATTAGGAGATTAGTCCTTGTGCAGGACAATTGAACTTCATTCTGCCTAGATTTCCAGATTGTACTTGTGCTGTCTTGAAAGCAAATCACAGAATAATGGGATTGCAGAGGCTGAAGAGGAGTTTCGTCTATTTCTATTACTTTAGAGCAAAGTAACTAGGAAGCAAAGTTCCACATAAAGGATAAGGATATTTATTGAATATGTCCAGCAAAAACTTCCATGTATTGTCTCACTTAATCTTCAAAATAAATCTTAAAGGTTGGAAGTATTGGACTTCTAAAATTAAATATTATTAATTTTCTTAGCATAATATTGAATATTAACATTAGAGAAGATGTGTAAATTGACTGGATAAAAGTAAAAAGAAAATGTATCATCTATTATTCAACCACCCGGAGGAATTAACTTTTAATATTTTGGTGCCTATCCAAAAACGTATATTTTAAAACAGAATTATAATAGGAAAAAATAATTTATTTCTTGCTTGTATTTCTAAGGCATCATAGACATTCCTCCTTGATGTTAAATATTTTTTACAGCTATAATTAACATTATATGAATAGTTATCTATGTTTATTAAAACATATATAATTATTTAACCACACTATATTTTGTGACTGGCACGTTGTTTAAAATATTTATTAAAAATTACTGCTAGCTATAAAAAAAAGTTTTATGCGTGTAATTATTGCCATTTCAGAGAATAGATGATTGAGATTCACACTATTTAAGCTCCCTAACTAGGACTCTTGTGTTTCTAAAGCTTGGATCCTGATTTAAATACTTTAAGACTATTTTTTATTACAACCTTCCTACATGCTGTTGGTAGATATTGCAGGAAATTTATAAACATATTTTAAAGCATATAAAAATATAATCAATCCTTATTCCTACCACTCTGAATCAAACCACTGTAAGATTTTAGCATTTGCTTTGCAGACTTATATATTTTATTGACTATTTCCGTAAGCTATAATAAAAGAAGTAAAGTCAGTGGAAGAGATAGTATGAACTTCATCTAGTTCTTGCTGAACATGTCACATACCATCCAACAACATTCTACCAACTTTAACTTCTATCTACAGTGCAGGAAAATATCACCGTTATAAAAAGCTGATAGAACACTGCCATTTTAAAGTTAATATTTGTTATTTGATACATTTAAGGATAATATTTTGCTAATTTTACATCTCCATTTTCTGTATTACTCAGAATTTGGTTGGCCATTGTTCTTAATAATTAGTAATTTTAGCCTCATTAAAAAAAAAGACCTTGTCTTTAGCCCATTAACAGGTCATTGTTTTGTCCAACATTGTGAATGAGCTTTTCCTACCTCTGTCAAATTTACTACACTTCCCCAAATTTGTAAAATGTTTGATAATTTTGTAATTATTGACATGTTCAAAAGTGCCATCTAATACATACAGTAAGTCTATATTCAAAGGTGTTTCTTTTTTTCAAAACAGTGTTTATGTTCCCTCTTCTGCATTTTTAAAGATAAATCCTACAGGTTTTAGTTTTGTCTTTATTAATCCTTGGTGGTGAGTTAAACAATCTATTGTTCTCCTGCAGGGTGTGCAGAGCTTGTGCTTGGACCCACCTCTTTTTTACCTTCATGCCGGCCTCATCTCCCAGCCATTGCTGTTTGTAGCAACAGCAGGATAGGGTTGCAAGCCAGGACCAAAGGTCCTTCTCTGTTCCCCAGATGCAATCATTAGCCACCAGGAACTACTGCATCAACCTCTTATTGAAATTCAAACTCTCACTTTTGGCGCACTAGTGTCTATTTTTCACACAGAAGCCAGGAGGAACTCTTAACTTCACCTCCACTTTTCTTAGGAATTCAGAATGTAATCCACATTTTTACAAGGCCTGCATAACCTGGTCCATGCCACTACTCTGACTTCATCTTCTACCTCCATGCTCTACCCAACTTTCCTTATTCTTGGCAAACTAGCCTTCTTTCTATTGGTAATCAGGATGATGAACAAACAAATCTCACAAGTAAACCAAAGCACTACTTATTTCTCCCACTTTCACTTAATGGTATGTTTATAGTCCTTTCAGAAGGTTGTATGAAGGTTTTACTCTCCTACTTTTCCCAGGTGGGGTCTGAGACCCACTGCCCCAACATATTTCCTCCCTAAATAAATATACTTGTCTATCCTCTTTGATGTTCAGAAAAATTCTTACAGTGGTTAATGAGATTCAAGTTTATTAAAATAGATCCTTAGAAATTTCCTCTGAAAAACAAGATATGACTTATCTTGACTGATATTTATTATAGTAGAGGTCTATAAAAATGGCAGCATACATAGTCTCATTAAAACAGCCTATGACTTTTTAAAAATATATCACATTCATTCCTGTCTTTGGGCCTTTATAATTATTTCTTTTTGCCTAGAAAATGCTTCTTTTAAAAAAATTTGGTTTAAATTCAATTTGTCAACATATAGTGTAACACCCAGTGCTCATCCCATCAAGTGCCCTCCTTAGTGCCCATCACCTAGCCCCTCCATCTTCTTACCCCCCTCCCCTCTGTAACCCTTTGTTTCCCAAAGTTATATTCATGCCTAAACTTCACACTCTACATAGAAAGGACTTTCCAGATCTTCCTATATTAAGTAGCCATTTACCTTTCCCTCTAATCATCTTCTAAATCCAATGATTCTGTTTTGTTTCTTAAAAGGAGTGAATAATATTCACAACTATCTTATTTTTGTATGTATGTTTATTAATAATTGTACCACCTTCTACCACCACAAAAATCATCTATGAGAACAGATACGTTTTCCATTTTACTGCTCCTTCTGTCAGTGCATCTATAATGGTTCTTGTCTCCCCAAAGGCAGGCACCAACTATGTGTTAAATAAATAAATGAATTACCTCCCATGGTCTATTTTTTTTAAAGATTTTATTTATTTATTCATAAGAGATACAGAGAGAGAGGGAGAGGGGCAGAGACACAGGCAGAGGGAGAAGTAGGCTCTTTGTGGGGAGCCCAATGCAGGACTTGATCCCAAGGCCCTGGGATCACGACCTGAACTAAAGGCAGACGCTCAACCACTGAGCCACCCAGGCATCCCTACCTTCCAGTGTCTAGTTTGCTTTCAACAAATTCTTATATCTTCTCAATGGAAAATCTCTTAATAACATTTATCAAAAAACATAGGGAGCCTAAATTTTACTTTACCACAGCTCTTCTTATCCTAATTTCTTATGCCTTATGTTTTGAGAAAATTGTCAGCTACAATGCAAAATCCCACTTTTATTGCCCTCCATCCATCCCTACCCAAACTCTGTTCCTACCAAACATTTCCCTTTATGATTATCCATAATTTCTGGACGAATATAGAAATGACAGCATTGACATGTAGCCATATAACCTTAACTATCCTAGCTGCATAATAAGAGTGGTTAGCCAGGTGACATAAGTGTGTGTGTGTGTGTGTGTGTTTAAATTTTTGAATTTGAGGACACATAATTTATAAAGGAAAATTAGTTTATTTCCATTATCCAGGAGGAGGATCATTGTTCCACATAGAATAACACATCCAGTAACAAAATAGCATACTAAGTTTTGTATTATGTAGAATTTTTTCCTAGGTTATGGCTATTGATTAGAATCCTGTATTTTTGAGGGTAAAAGGACTGTGACTACTTGATTACTTTCATGTTTTTAAAGATATGACATGAGAGGTTGGTAGACTATAAATCAAGGCTGCTGCCAGAGAGTCATTTAAATAAAACAAGCCAATTCTCTTCTTATACTTCATATTTCACACACTTTATACTTCTTCATACTTCATACTGCCCTCCTAAGTCATATCATTATTGAAGACCAGTGTTCAATATATATAGTCCATGACATAGTTCCTAAGCCTAGTGGGTGCTTTTGCCTATTTCAACCTAGCTATCAAGAAATTATGTATGGAGACATGTTAACAATAAAACTGCAAACCATCCAAATCAGGTCAAGTATTTATTGGAACCTCACAGAGAGAAGTAATAGGAGCCAACTTAAACACATAATAGTCTAACTTTTATTATTCTAAGTTTCTATTGTATCCAGAATAAGTTTATCTCTAGTACTATATCATCCAAAATTTGACGTTAATTATCTTGGCACTGAGCCATATTTCTTTGAAATCTGTCAGAATTGAATATTCACAAGATATGCACTTAAATGAAATGACTAATATAAAGGAAGTTTTTGTTCAATACATTCTTTCACCAGGCAAGGCTATTAGAAGATAAAGAATAAAGTCACTTAAATGATAGTATCCTAACTGGCAAAGAATGCAGGTATTGCTCCTGAAAGAAGTGTTCCTTCCTGTATTTTCCTTTCTATAGAGATTTATGTAAGAAGACTCCCAGATGTGAGGATTCTCCTTTAGAAAAGATGTTCTTGATATACTTGAGACACAAATTGCAAACATCCACTAGCATAACCATAATTAACCAAACAAATATATTTTGGAAGAGGAGAAGATGTTAAATATAAAGATTGACAATTAATGAACTCCCTCTGCTTCAGTCACATACAAACAGGAGTAAATGTAACTAATTGGAAAGGCATAAAAATAAGAATAGTAATTTTACAAACTAGAGCTAAACATCAGCTGCATTTCTTTACTACCTATCCCCTCTTTGAACTGTTTTTCATGTTTCTCCTTTTTGTCACTTGTATTTGTGGACCTTAAAAAAATCTCAAAAGCTCAAGATATACTAAGACATGAAATATATAGTCTTGGGAGTGACATCTTCGAGATGGTGGAACAGGAGCTTCCAGCTTTCATAACACCTGAGAAACAATTATTTAAACTATCCACAGACAATAATACCTTTGTAAGAGCTCTAGAGTTCATTTGAGAGGCTCTAGTACCCCCGGTGGAACCTAAAATCTATGAACAGCCACAATTAAAAGAATGAGAACCATTTCATTTTACTAGTGACATTCTTCCCCCACTGTTTACCACTCAGCACTGAGAGAAAGCCCTTATGCTGCAATATACCCCACAAGGGAAAGAGACCACATGAAAACTTGCTACAACAGATTTCAGGGCATTGCCAAGGGACTTGCTTCTGCTTCACTTAACCAGAAAACTGAGGGAATTGGCAGAGCTAGATCTTCTGGGGGAAGTTATGAACAAAGAAAAGGGGTAGGGACACACAGCACTGGGCACAGGGATCTCTCAACAACAAATATAGAAGCCCTGGCTGCCAGTCCTCACAATACATATGCACCTAACATCAGAGCACCTAAGTACATAAAGCAAACATTGACAGACTTTAAGGAAAAAGTAGACAGCAATACAGTAATAGTAGGAGACTTCAATGTTCCACTTTCAACAGTGGATGGAGTATCCAGATGGAAACTCAATAAATAAACAGAAGACTTGAATTGTAACAAATGGATCAAACACACATATATGAAACATTCCATCCAACTGGAACAAAACACACATTCTTCTAAAGTACACATGGAACATTCTCCAGGATGGATCACATGCCAAGTTATAAAAACATCTTAACAAATGTTTTTAAATAGAAATTATCCCAAGTATCCTTTTTGATCACAATGAAATGAAAGTGAAAATTATCAACAAAGAACAGAAAATTTACAAGTACATGAAAATTAAGCAATATACTCTTGAACAAATATTGGGTCAAAGAAGAAATCACAAATTAGAAAATATCTCAACATAAATTAAAATGAAAATGCAGCACAGCAAAACTTATAGGGTACAGCAAAAGCAGTATAAAGAGGGAAATTTATAATGATAAATACCTACGTTAAAGAAGAAAGATCATAACCTTAGAACTAATAGATAAATCCTGGAGGTCTAGTACACAGTATAGTGATTATAGACAACAGTATCATATGGTCATCAAATTTGCTAAGAGAATAGATATTATTTCTACACAAAAATGACAATTATGTGAAATGATAGAGATGCTAACTAGTGCTGCATTGGCAATCACATTACAATATATAAACGTATTGAATCAACATGGTGTACACCTTGAACATACACCTTATTACATGTCCAATATATTTTAGTTTTTTAAAAAAAGGATCTCAATCTACACTTCAACGAAGTGAAGAAAAAAAAAAGCCTGAAATTAGCAGAAGAAAGAAAAGAAGTATTAGGGTAGAAATAAAGCAAATAGTTTAAAAATAGAAAAAAAAAATGGTGAAACTAGGAGTTGGCTTTTTACAAAACTGGCAAACTCTTAGCTAAACTGACTTAAGAAAAAGACTCAAATAAATAAAGGATGAAACAAGAGATAACCAATGCCATGTTTTTTGTTGTTGTTGTTGTTGTTGTTGTTGTTTTGTTTTTTGTTTTTTGGGTTTTTTTTTTTCGGCCATAAGTGACTATTGTGCAAAATTACACCAATAAAATGGACAATATAGAAAAAAAATGGATAAATTCCTAGAAAGATACAATCTCTTAAAATGGAATTGAGAAAAAAGATAAAATAAAATGCGGCAGCCGGGGTGGCTCAGTGGTTTAGCGCTGCCTTCAGCCCAGGGCCTGATCCTGGAGACCCGGGATCGAGTCCCACGTCAGGCTCCCTGCATGGAGCCTGCTTCTCCCTATGCCTGTGTCTCTGCCTCACTCTCTCTCTCTCTCTCTCTCTCTCTCTCTCATGAATAAATAAATAAAATCTAAAAAAAATAAAAATAAAAAACTAAAATAAAATAAAATGGAATCGAGAATAGAGACTTCTGGGATCCCTGGGTGGCTAAGCGGTTTAGCACCTGCCTTCGGCCCAGAGGGTGATCCTGGAGTCCCTGGATCAAGTCTCACATCAGTTTCCCTGCATGAATCCTACTTCTCCCTCTGCCAATGGCTCTGCCTCTCTCCCTCTCTCTCTCTCTCTCTCTCTCTCTCTGTGTGTGTCTCCCATTAATAAATAAATAATATCTTAAAAGAGAGAGAGAGAGAGAGAGAGAATAGAGACTTCTTTTGACACCTCTCCAGGCTTCTTCTATCTTGCTTGATATTCCCTGAGCCTTATCATTATTCACATGAGGTTGGTAGAGGATAGGAGAATATGAAGAAGGTAGCCCCCATTTCTTAAAAGCCCTACCTAAATGGACAAATTTCATTTCTGCTTATATCTCCCTGGTGAGAACCAGCCACGCAGAGGTGAGCAAATCTGGTATCAGGTGGATGCAGTGAAGGGGTAAGGAGAAAAATCCTAAATAAACCAATAACAAATAAGGAGATTGAATCAGTAATAAACATTTTCCCAATAAAGAGAAGCCCAGGGGGTGCCTGACTACCTCAGTCAGTGGAGCATGTGTCTCTTGATCTTGGGGTTTTGAGTTTGAGTCTCATGTTGGGTGTAGAGAAAACTTAAAAATAAAATATTAAGAAAAGGAAGGAAAGGGAAAGGGAAGCCCAGGACCTGGATGGCTTTACTGGTAAACTCTACCAAACATAATTAACACCAACCCTTCTTAAAATTTTTTGAAAAACAGATGAGGAGGGAACACTTCTGAACTTAAGATGAGGCCAGGTTCATCTTAATGCCAAAAAGAGGCAAACACACCATAAGAAAAGAAAACTGTGGGCCAATCAATAACCCTGGAGAACAAAAATGCAAAATTCTCAATAAAATATTAACAAAGCAAATCCAACAGCACATTAAAAGGTTTATATATCATAATCAAATGGTATTTTTCCCTGGGAAGCAAGTCTAGTTCAAAATACAGAGATTAACCAATGTAATACACCCCATTAACAGAAAGAAGAATAAAAGTCACTTGATCATCTCAATAGATGTCATAAAAATCATTTTACAGGGACACCTGAGTGGCTCAGTCAGTTAAGCATATGATTCTTGATTTCAGCTCAGGTCATGATTTCAGGGTCATGGATAGAGCCTCACATCAGTCTCTGCACTCAGCAGAGAGTCTGCTTAAGGATTCTCTCTCTCTTTCTCTCTCTGTCCCTTTGCCTCTTCCCCTATCTAAAATAAATACATCTTTTAAACATTTCAAAAAATCATTTTACAAATTCAATATCCTTTTCATGATAAAAATTCTCAACAAATTAAATACAGAAGGACTTTACTCCAGCACAAGGAAGGCCATATATGAAAAACCCATACCTAACACTATACTCAGTAATGAGATTCTAAGAGGAATAAGACAAGAATGCTCACAATCACCAATTCTATTCAACATAGTACTGGAAGTTTTAGCCAAAGCAATTAAACAGGCGGGAGATATAAAAGTAATCCAAATAAAAAAGGAATAATAAAACTATCTCTATTTTCAGATGACATGATCTTATGTAGAAAACTGTAAAGCTTTCACAAAAAAATAAAAATAAAATAAAATAGGGGCCTGGGTAGTTGAGTTGGTTGAGTGACTGACTTGTGATTTTGGCTCAGGTTGTGATATCATGGGATGTGGGGCTGAGTCCCCAGGTGGGCTCCCTGTTCAGTGAGGGGTCTGCTTAAGACTCTCTCTTTCTCCTTCTGCCCCTTCCCCACCATTCTCTCTCTCTAACAAATAAAGTTTAAAAATAAATAAAATAACTTAAAATAAAGTAAACCTGTTAAATAAAAAAAGTTCACTAAAGCTGCAGGATATAAAGTCAACATACAAAAAATCAGTTCAATTTTTATACATTAACGACAAACCATCTGAAGAAAACAAGAAATAATCCCACTTACAAGAGCTTTAAAAAGAATGAACTACATAAGAGCAAACCTGACAAAGGAGGTGAAAGACTTAAATAGTGCAAACTATAAAACATTGTGGAATGAAATTTTAAATAAATCCCAAAATTCATATAAAACCACAGAAAACCCTTAATGGACAAGCTAATATTGAGCAAGAATGAAAGCTGGAAGCATCAAACTTAATAATTTCAAACTATTTTACAAAGCTATATTAATCAAAACAGTATGGTACCAGCATAAGAATGGACAATAGCCAATGAAATAAAGAGCCCAGATAAAACTTGCATAGATATGCTCATTTTTTTCTTTCACAATATAATTTTTATTCAGTAATAAAACAAGGTTAACATGATCATAAAGCAGGTTCAGGATTCCAAACTGAATGATATTTTACCACATAATTAACCTGTCAATTTTTGACGAGGGCTTTAAGAATACATGGGACGTACATTCTATATGTTGGCAAGTTGAACACGAATAAAAAATTAATTTATATAAAAAAAGAATACACAATGGAACAGGCTGGCCTCTTCAATAAATAATTCTGAGAAACCTAGATACTTATATGTAAGAGAATGAAATTAGAGCCTTTATCTTATACCATACACAAAAAACAACTCAGAATAGACTAAAAACTCAATTGTAAGTTATGAAATTGTAACACTCCTGGAACACAACATAGAGAAAATACTTCTTGATGTTGGCCTTGAAGTGATAACTTGTATATTATACCAAAAGCAGAGGCAGCAAGCATACAAATAAACAAATCAGATGACAAACTAAAAGCTTCCTAGCATATCAAAGGAAACAATGAAGGATAAAGGAAAACCACATAATGGGAGAAAATATTTGCAAACTGTATACCTGACAAAGGATTAATATACAAAATATATGAGGTACTCATACAACTCTATACTAAATAAATAAATAATCAAACAAGCAACAAACTAATTTTAAAATGGGCAAAGGACCTAAGTAGCTATTTCTCCAAGAAGATATACAAAAGATATACAAATCTCCAAGAAGGTATATGAGAAGGTGCTCAACATCACTAATTATCAGGGAAATATAAATCAAAACCTCAATGAGATGTCACTTCCTGCTTACTATGATGACTACTATCAAAACTACAAAAGATAACAAGTGTTGCCAAGGATGTGGAGAAAAGGAAACTCTTGTACATTATTAATGGGAATGCAAGTGGATGCTGCCACTATAATAAACAGTATAGAAGATTCTCAGAAAATTAAAAATAGAACTACTGTATGATCTATCAATCCCACTTCTGGGCACATATAAAAAATAGTTGAAGTAAGAATCTCAAACTTGTATCTGCATTCCCATGTTCATTGTAGTATTATTCACAGTAACTAGACAAGGAAGCAACCTAAATGTCCATTGATGGATGAATGGATAAAGAAGATGTGGTATATAATGGAATATTACTAAGCCTTAAAAAAAAAGAAAATCATGTTATTTGTGACAACATGGCTGATCATGGAGCACATTATACCCAGTAAAATAAGCCAGACTTTGATGAACAAATACTACATGATACCACTTATAGCAGAAATCTAATATAATCAAACCTAAAGAGGCAGAGAGTAGAACAGTGGTTACCAAGAGCTGGGTGGAAGGGAAGACGAGAAGTATCAGACAAAGGGTTCAATATTTCAACTAATCAAGATGAACAAGTTCTAGAATTTATTGTATATCATAGTGCTTTCAATTAGCAACACTGTGTTATATATTCAAAAATTTACCAAGAGGGTAAATCCTTATGTGAAGTATTCTTATCACACACATAAAAAAGAGGGCAGGAGAAAACTTTTGTAGGAAATGGATATATTTATGGCATTATGGTGTTGATTTAACACCTGTATACTTATTTCAATCATTAATATATGCAGCTTTTTGTATGTCAATCATATATCAATGAAGTTATCTTAAAAACCCATGAGGAGTTATCTCCATGTACATGTACATAATCCAAAGCATCATATTACATTCACAAACAAATATTCTAGGTAAAATTCACAAAACTATTTGGAAAAATAACGTGCATTTTCTGAATGTTCAATAATATTCAGCAAATAATGTGTATTTTCTGAAAATTCAGTAATGTGTATTTTCTGAATTTCATGAGAAAGAAAAATTAAGCACTTAGCCTTGGGAAGAAGAGATGAAAAGAACTTTGAGACTATTATAAAAACTAAAAGGCATATAGTAACAAAGACTTATCAGAATAAGAAATAGATAATTCTATTTATTATACCAGAAAAAATGATAAAATACTTTAACAAATTTAACTAAAGAGGTGAAATATCTTTATTAGAAAATACTAATGAAAGAAATTGAAGAAAAAGATAAATGAGTATCCCATCTTCATGGATTTGAAAAAATTAATGTTGTTAAAATGTCCACACTACCCAAAGCCATCTACAGATTCAATTTAATTCCTGTCAAAGATTCCAGGGGTATTATCATTTCACAGAAATGGAAAAAAAAAAAAAAACGAATCCTAAAATTTGTGTGGAATCACAAACGACCCTGAATAGCCAAAGCAATTCTGAAAAAGATAAAGTGGGAAGCATCAAACTTTCTGATTTCAAATTATATTATAAAACTATAGTAATTAAAACAGTACAGTAGTGTAAAAAAAAAACACAAAAACACAAACAGGCAGATAGAGAAATGGAACAAACTATAAATATACCCACTATATGGTCAACAAAATTTGAAAAGGCAGCAAAGCAAGTCTACTCAATGGAGAAAATAATCTATTCAACATATTGTGCTGGGAAAACTGGATATGTACATGTATAACAATGAAATTAAATCCCTATTGTCCACCCCTCACCCACACCCAAAAATGTAAGGCCTGAAACTTTGAAAGTCTAAAAAGAAAACATAGGGAAAAATCTCCTTGACATGGTCATGGCAATTTTTTGGATATGACAAAGCACAAGTAACAGAACAGAAAACAAACAAGTAGGACTACATCTAAAGTAAAAATCTTTTGGCACAGCAAAAGAAACAATAAGCTAAATGAAAAAAACAACCCATAGAATGGGAGAAAAAAATTGCAGATTATATGTCTTATAAGGGGTTAATATCCAAAATATGTAAAGAACTCATACTACTCAATAGGAAAAAAAAAAAAGTGGGCAAATGATCTGAATAGACATTTTTCCAAAGAAGATATCCTAATGACCAGCAGATACATAAAAATGTGCTCAGCATCACTAATCACTAAGAAAATGCAAATCAAAACCACAAATTCTCACACTCTTTAGAATGGCTGTCATCAAGAAGACAAGAGGCCACAAATGCTGGCTAGGATGTAGAAGGGAACCTTTGTGCACAGTTGATAAAAATGTATGTAAATTGATATAGCCCTACAGAAAATAATATGAAGGGATCCCTGGATGGCGCAGTGGTTTGGCGCCTGCCTTTGGCCCAGGGCGCGATCCTGGAGACCCGGGATCGAATCCCACGTCGGGCTCCCGGTGCATGGAGCCTGCTTCTCCCTCTGCTTGTGTCTCTGCCTCTCTCTCTCTCTCTCTGTGTGTGACTATCATAAATTTAAAATAATAATAATAATAAAATTGCTTTAAAAAAGAAAATAATATGAAGATTCCTCAAAAAAAAAAAAAATAGAGCTACCTACCATATGATCCAGCAATCCACTGGACAGAAAGATCCAAAAGAAATGCAAACAATATGTTGAAGAGATATTAGCACTCCCACATTCACAGAAGCATTACTTACAATAGCCACACATGGAAACAACCTATGTATCCATTGACAAAAAAATGGATAAAGAAGTATGGTACCCGAACAATGTAATGTTATTTGGCTCTGAAAAAAGAAAGGAATTTTGCCATTTGTGACAATGTGGGTGGGCCCTGAAGTCATTATGCTAAGTGAAATAAGTCTGAGAAAGATAAATACCATATGATCTCATTTATACATGGAAATTAAAAAAAATAAATCATAGAAAAAGAGTTCAGATTTGTGATTACCAGAGGTGGGGGGTAGAGGGTGAAGTGGAGAAATTAGGTCTGGGTGAAGGTGACCAAAAGGTATAAACTTTTAGTTCTAGGGTAATTACTGGGATCATAACATACAACAAGGTGACTAAAGCTCACAGTGCTGTATGGTATATTTGAAAGTATCTAAGAGTCATTCCTAAGTGTTCTCATCACAGGGAAAAAACATTTTTCCTTTTTATCTTTCTACGATAAAAACTATGTACAAAAAAACCAAACATATAAAAAAAAAGAAATGATGGGTGTTAACTAAACTATCATGGCAATCATTTCAGAGTGTATACAAATAAGGTCATTATGCTGTTCATCTTAAACTTATACCATGCTGTATGTCAATTATATCTCAAAAGAACTGAGAAAAAAATAAAGGCAGACAAACTGCAATTTCACAACTTTTATTGAACCCATCAGAGAGCTGAGGTCATGGGACCATCAAGTAGGACTAAATCTAGGAAAGACATATATCTGCAGGAAGTGAGGAGAATACAAGCACTTAGTACAAACAGAATTGCACAAAAATAAGAGTTTAGCTAGATTAAGTTGGAAAGAGTGTGTGGAAATCTAGGGTGCTCTCATGTAAGATTTCATCACACACTCCACATGGAACTCAACAAAATACTGGCAGAGTCATAAGAAAGCATTTTTCCAGGTACAAGACTGAAAAAGCAGAATAGCAGCCACTAAGAAAGGAGAAAACACTACCTGGACTCCTCTCTCATATATTCACTATAGACAGAAAGTCAGAATTTATGAGAGAAATGGCAACAAGACTGTGTTGCTTTCAATGCAGTGGTGAAAACCCATTTTAGATTGGGAAAAATGCTTGCAAATTATATATCTGATAAAGGGTTAATATCCAAAACATATGAAGAACTCATATTACTCAATAGGAACAAAAAACCCAATCCAATTAAAAAATGATCAGAGAAATAGAGTTTTTTTTTTGAAAAAAGACATCCACATGTTCAACAAGTACATGAAAAACTGTTCAACATCAGTAATCATCAGTGAAATACAAATCAAAACCATAGGGAGATATCACTTCATACCTTATAGGATGGCTGTCATCAAAAAGACAAGTGATAACAAGTGTTGGTGAGAATGTGGGGAAAAAGGAAACGCTTGTGCACCATCAGTGGGAATGTAAACTGATACAGCTACTATGGAAAACAATATGATGTTTCCTGAAACATTAAAAATAGAACTACCATATGATCCATAAATCCCACTTCTGGGTAGATACTGAAATAAAAACAGGATCTCAAAGAGATAACTGCACTCCATTATTTGTAACTGAATTCACAATAGCTAAGATATGGAAACGACCTGTGTGTCCAACAATGGATGAATGGATAAAGAAGTTGTGGCATGCTACAAAATGGAATATTATTCAATAATGGAAAAGAAAGAAACCTTGTGATGTGAGATAACATATATGGACCCTGAAGGCATTATGCTAAGTAAATAAGTCAGAGAAAGACAAGTACTGTAAGATATCACTTACATATGGAATCTTAAAAATTTGAACTCATACATACAGAGAGTAGAACAGTGGTTTCCAGGGACTAGGGGAAATGGAGAGCTGTTGGTCAAAGATATAAACTTCCCATTATAAGATGAATAAAGTCTGGAATCTAATGTACAGTGTTGAGATTACAGTGAACAATACTGTATTATGTCTTGAAAGTTTCTAAGAGAGTAAATCTTAAATGTTCTCACCACACACAAAAAAAGAAATAGTAATTATGTGATATGATGGAGTTGTTAGTTAATACTATGGTGGTAATCATTTTGCATTATGTAAGTATATTAAATCAATGCAATTTACAACTTAAACTTACACATTTTATGTCAATTATATCTCAGTAAAGCTGGGGAAAGAACAGCATAAAACCACCCCAAGAATGTTAGAAATATTTGCAAACTGTATCTGATAAGAGGCTAATATCCTGAATATAGAGAGAACTTCTAAAACTCAACAACAGAAAACACAAATTGATTTAAATGGACAAGAACTTTAATAGACATTTTGTCACAGAAGATATTCAAATGGCCAATAACCACATGAATGATTCCTCACTGATCTTTAATAAAATGCAAACCCAAACCATAATGATAAAGTACTTCATATTAATTGGAATGTCTATTATAAAAAATATATACACACACACAAATCAGAAAAAAAGTATTGGTAAGGCTGTGAAGAAAACTGGAACACTTGAACCCTGTTAATGGGAATGCAAAACGGTATACCTGCCATCAAAATCAGTGTGACAATTACTAAAAAAAAAAAAATTGCAAATAACATTACCATATGATCCAGCAATTCAACCTTAGCAGTTGAAAACTGAAACCAGAAAAAATATTTGCATACCCTTTGTATAGCAGCATTATTTGGAACAGCCAACAAGTAGAAGCAACTCAAATAAATGGATAACAAAATGTGGTATATCCATACAATGTAATATTATTCAACCTTAGAAAAAAGGAAATTCTGACCCATGTTACAATGTTGATGATCCTAGAAGACAGGATGCTAAGTGAAATAAGCCAGTCACAAAAGAACAAATACCGTATTATTCCACTTAAATAGAGCTAAAAGAATGGTGGCTGCCAGGTACGAGAGGTGAGAGGAACAGGACTAATTTATCAATGAGTAGGGAATTTTAGTATTGCCAGATGGAAAGAGTGCTATGGATGGATGGTGATGATGGTTGCACAACAATGAATGTGCCTAAAGTCACTGAACTGTACACCTAAAACTGGTGAAGATGGTAACTTTTTTCCCGGTTATGCGTCTTTTATCACAATTAGAATTTTGCAGCACTTTTTGAACAGGAAACTTTTATTTTGTCTTTATTCTCTCTGCCATATTTTTATGCTCTTTCTTTTTTAGAAGGATGGGTAGAAATTGGTTTGTTTTGTTTGGGCTCACTTATACTGGATGGCATGCCTACCCTACTCGGATTTCAAACAGTGAGGGTGCTTTCTTCTTGGGCTTTTCATGGTGAACTTTTAACCCCTATTATTTTATTGCAGAAGAGTTGAATTTGCAGCGGCCAAAGATTTTTTCGGGGCCAATACTCAGCAGACCAATACCTTCACCTCCTAACTGCTTTACAATCCTCTTTCATTTCTAATTCAAGGTCATGTTTGCCTTGTTTTGGAACACTGTTAAGTACTGGGGGCTAATTCTTTCTAATTCACTATATTATTGCAATGAACTTGTCCAAGAGATTATAGTTTAAAGAAAGAGCCAGCTTTCCCATCTGACAAGAATTGACGAAATTCTAGTAACTCAGAAAATTGAATGAGATTTATCACGCATTTTGGCACAGTGGATGCAGCAGAAATAGGCTATACAATACACAGTACTAGAGATTCCATGAATCTAGACCCTGATAAACTAAACTATATCCATGCAAATATATACCCTGGAAGTCATTGACTAAATTTAAGCATATGAAATAATTTGAGAAAAACTTCAGTTGGTTCATGAAATTATTTTGCAAATTTAAAAACAAATAGAAACAAATATCACTAATTTTGCATTATTATGTCTTTATATTCATATTTGTTTTTCTTGGTTTGAGTTTCTACTGTCTTTCTGTAAATCCTACCCTACCCTGAGTAGCTGTTACTCAATTCTTTAGAACAAAATTCAAAGAAAAACTATCTTGTTCTGAAATATTTTATAGTGCTCTGGAAAGACACAAAAGCATCGTATTACAGATTAATTATCCATTATTAAATAATCAAAGATGCTATTTATTCTTGTTCATAATACAAACTCATTGTAGATCAACATCTATAATTTGTAGAAAGTTGCCTTGTAACTTATAATATTGGGTCTTATATTTTAAATATCTTGACATGTGCTCAGTTTATGTTATACTAATCTATTGTCAAGCCCATCCCCATCAATAATTATATGGATTTCATAATACAATTTAGGCTGTGCAGAGGATGCCTGTCATTTTCAAATGTTCACTTCATTAATCATCAATTTGAATTGTATCACACATAATCATAATTTTAAATCAGATTATTCCAAACATAACTTCAAAAGTTAAGTGAAAATCAGTTGTCAGCTCAGTATCAATGAACATGCAGGTCAAAGAAAGTCATCCAATGCTAGTGAAAGATTTATCCAAAATAAACTGAGAGAATAATTCACGAGCCTTATATGGAGCCAAAAATACAAAATCCATTCTTTAAGAAAATAATTAAGCTGATACATCTTTAACAGTGATGAGGAAGAAAAGATAAAACACAGAAAATGCCAGAACCAGGAATGAGAGAGGTTATAGGACTACAGAATTTGACAGATATTAAAAAATAATAATGAGATATTATGAACAACTTTATTGCCCCTATTCAACAGTTCAGATGAAATTGACAAATCTCTTGAAAGACAAAATCTATCAAATCTTACTCAAAGGAAATGCAGAACTTGACTCGCCCTATGTACAGTAAAGAAATTGAATTTGTAATTTAAAACAATCTCAAACAGAAACTTTGAAGCCCAGATGACTCCACTGGTGAATTATACCAAATGCAGAGGAAAGAAAAAAATACCACCTGTACCCAAACTATCCCAAAAATTGAAGAGAAAATTATACTTCAAGATTCCTCTGAAGTGGCACCTCGGTGGCTCAGTGGTTGAGCATCTGCTTTTGGCTCAGGTCATCATCCCAGGGTTTTGGGATCGAATCCCATATCAGGATTCCCATAGGGAGCCTGCTTCTCCCTCTGCCTATGTCTCTGCCTCTGTCTCTGTGTTTCTCATGCATAAATAAAATCTTTTTAAAAAATTTCATGTTAAAAGGATGCTGATTTTCTAATACCAGAGAAAGCAGACGAACAAAGAATAAATACTACAGATCATGATCCCATATAAATACAGATGCAAAAATTGTATTAATTCAAATCCAACAACTATATAAAAGTGGTAATACATTATGACCACATGGAATTTATCCAAGAATGGAAAGTTTAATTGATTTTCTACAATGTTTTCACTATATTGAAAATAAAAAAAGAAAAGCTGTACGGTAATCAAAAGATTCATAAAAAAGCATTTCATAAAATCTAACATACATTCCTAATCATTATTAATAATAAATATAATTTCTAATCATTATTAATAATAATACACAAGTATTGGTTAACCAATTATGAAGAGAACTTCCTCAGCCCGATTTTAAAAACATCTACAAAAAAGTCTGCAGTTAACATCTAATTTCATGGTTCATGCCTGATGCTTTCTTACTAAGATTGCAAACATGGTAAGGATGTTTGTCCCACCACTTCTATTAAACATCATGCCAAAGTTTCTTGTAAGTATAATAAGACAAAAAAATTAAAAGGCATCCACATAGGGAAGCTGTAAAACTGTCTTTATCTGCTGACATGACTGTTGACAAAGAAAATCCTGTGGAATCTACAAAAAATACTATATCTAATAAATGAAGTAATACTGCAGGTTACAAACTATACTAAAAACACCAATTGTATTTCCATGTGCTAGCAACTAACATTTGACATAAGAATATTCTTTTAAATACTATTTACAATAGTATCAGAAGTATGAAATTCTAGATAAATCTGTAAAAATATGTCACAAATTTGTATGTTGAAAACTATTAATCACTGATTGATTTTAAAACTAAAGATTAAGTGAAGAAATAGATCATCTTCATGGATCAGGATACTCAATATTCTTAAGTTCTTAATTCTCTAAAAATTGATCTATGGATTCAATGAAATTCTAATCATAGTTACAGGATGATTTTTTTAAATCAATGGTGAAGTATATTCTAGATTGTATATGGACCCATAATAACTAAAACAACTTAGAGGGGGGAAAACTTCGAAGATTTATTATCTTGACTGATGGTTTCATGATATTCTAGAAACTGAGCCTAAGATCTGGACTTGGATGATATACAAAAAGGATACTCTCAGGGTAATGGAGGCAGGATAGGTTAGGGAAAGGGACTGAACAAGGATATGGACTCACCTATAATCCAGTCTGATCCAAAAGGGGGGGTGCTGGTGTATGAATTAGCTTGCAACACTGGTCCCACCTTAAGGCAAGGAGGGGGAGCCACATTTTGCCCACAGATTTTTCTAGTCATTAGCTAATAATGACTACTTCTGAGTGCGAAGTAAGGAGCATAAATGTCAGAGCCTGGCAACTCATATCGGCCAGCAACAATTTTGTGGAGAAGGGCAGCTGTAAATCTTTAGGAGCTGACACTCACAAGAGCTGAGCAATTAGTACTCTGGCCTGGCAAAAGGATTCTGGGTGGGTGACCGAAAGCATCAATTAGAGAGGGTGAGTACTTGGAATTATAGAAAATCTCTTTTTGTGATGGTAATAATAAAATTGATACGAGAAAAGGTTATCTTCATAACTGAGCTAATAATATGTAACATTTAATAAATTATGATGTCTTGGGTACAATGCTAAAGCTTTATAGTTTTATATCTTTTTGAAGGATTTGGATTAAATATGCTACAGAAAAATAATTTAGTTTATTTAATATTTTAGGATACTAAGTAGCCCTTACAAATCATGTTTTACTATGTCAGGGCATGACCAATGTTAATGATTGTTTTTTTTTAATGCAAAAAGGCAAGTTAGAAGCAGAACATTCAGTAAAATTTCAAGTTACTGTTTAAAAAGAAAAAATGCATACATTTATTTAAACATCTTGGAACGACCAATCAAAATATTAATATGTTTAAACCTAGGTGTTCAATTATAATTTATTTTTATTTTCTATCTACTCTCTTAGGTCTCCATAGGTGTTCAATTATAATTTATTTTTATTTTCTATCTACTCACTTAGGTCTCCATTGTCTTAAAAAATATTTAATTTGAAAACGAGAAGAACCATCTATTGTATATTTATATGCAAAATAGTAATATTTGTAAAACATACATAATTTTTGTAAAATTATGTATGCATTAAATATGTGGATATATGATAGTAATATTATTAAAGCATATTAAAACTATAATTTTGATACTTTTAAAACTTTAAAAAAATTTTTTTATTTACTTGAGAGAGAGAAAAAGAGAGCATGAGCAGGGGAACAGGCTAAGGGAGGGGGAGAAGCAGGTTCCTCACTGAGCAGGGAGCCCAATGCATGGCTTGATCCCAGGACCCCAAAATCATGACCTAAGCCAATGTCAGATGCTTAACAGACTGAGCTTTAAAATAAAAATATATCACACTGTTATTTTGTATTGGATCCTTACTACATGCTGGATACTCAGCTAAATATTTTTTAACACGCAATATCTTATTTCATTCTTCTAAGACCCCTAGTAAACAGGTTTTATTTTCATCCCCATTTTACAGTCTGGCTTCAGGTTAAAAAAATTACTAAGAAGCACATCATGATCTGTATCCAGGTAGCCAAATACCAGAGCTCCCTGACCAGAACAATGCTTCATACTCGGCACTTACTTCTTCAGTAAACTGATTTTGTCTCTTTTCATTTGCTGCTCTCTCTACAAATTTCCAGCAAATGAGTCCATTTTAAAACTGCACTGGAAAAGGATACAAAAATATAAGTCATTAATATAAAATGTCTGTCTGACCAATAGGTATAAAGCTAAATCATAAAACATTTAGACTGGAGGCAGTTTATTTATTGGAAATGGTCTTAATCATGTGAGGTGGGACCTCCAGAGTTTATTAGGTACAAAGTACGAACTAGCATTATAAGGTCCTGTGAGACATCTAGAATTCAACTTCTCGTTTTCTAAAGGCACAAGCACCTTTCTGTTATTAAGGTTCTGTTTTTGAGGATGAGTCACTAACCTGCCAAGTTATCAATTATTTAAGTCAAAGCAATTATGTTACCATCTCTGAATTGAATGTTGCCTCCCTTTTGTAACTCTTACCCACAAAAATTCCATTCATCATTTATATTTCAGGTCCATGGGACAATATCCTGAATGTTCTTTCCAATCATCACAGTTTACTTTGCTCTTTCCTCTAAAATGTATGTCACTTATTGGTGATACTCACATAGCCTCTAGCATTTGATGCTTTGTTTAGTAACTTTTATATACCATCATTAGATTATAAACTCATGGAGGACAAAAGCACATCTTTGTTCCGTTCGTAATACTTTCTGCACTGCTCCAGACTCAATACACAATTGTTGAATAAATCATGATAGTTGCTTTTAATCAGCTGCTCTTCTAAGATGCCAGAAAAGGAGTCCATTGTGATATTGAATTAGAAACATACACAAAAGAGCTGCTGCTTCTACAGATAAGAGCCACTAGTTCAAAGCTCCATAGGGAACAGATTCTTTGGAGACAGGAAAAGCCCATTATCAGAAAAACATGACAGGATCCAAAGTTTGTGCATGTAGCTATGTGGCAATTTTATACTGTTGAATTTGGGAATTCATTATCATAATTTTGAATAGATGCTGTTTAATGCTTTTTACTTTATCTTGAAGCTATTTGTTCTAGTTCATATGAATTTCTTAAGGCTAAAACTTCATTAAAAAGCACAAAGTTTGAAAGATTTTTTTGATTAATGGTTTAAAACCTACAAAACATAGGTGTAGTGTAAAGTAATATAAACAGTTCAGAAGTACATCCTGTTGATATATATCAACCAGCAGGACAAAAAGAATGACTTCTGGAGTTAAAGCCTTATTATAGACAATATATGATATGTGCAAAACATATTGTTTTAGACACTAGTACTTAAGAAATTTCACAGGACAGTAGATAACTTCTTACTAACAGCCTTCTATTAAAGTTTGCTTTTGAGCAGTGCATTAAATAACTGGAAGAAAGGATGAATGTAACTTTTCAAGTCCAGTGCACAGTTTTGCAGTGTTTGCAACAGCAATTGTGAAAGAAAATTACTTCCTGGGAAGAAGGTTAAATTATTCTTACATGAGGATTTTTATTTTTAAAACATTAACAGACTCTGATGCATTGCACAATTATTTGTTTAAGAGCATTTCTCATTGATCAGAAAGTGTATTATGTTCTTTTTTTTGTGGGTTTTGTTAAACATGCTGCAGGGGCAGTCTGTTGAAAAGGTTTCATGTTTTATTTTTAGCATTTATGTAAGCTTCACCATGCTCACTTTCTAATATGATTAGATGGTTGTAAATAAAATGCACTGAAGCAGATACAATCTGATAATAACAATGCAGAGCAACTGGAAAGACTATAATAATAGCGATGAGATTCTCTGGAAAGGCAAAGATAGAAGTACATTTCATCTGCATTATCGATAACAAAGCAATACTGAAAACATCTGAAACATCATAAAAAGCAGCCTGTGTGCAGAGACCCCTTTTCTAATTTTATGAATTGGTCTCCATTTATTCCTCCAAGCAAGCAGGAATGTACCTTTGGAAAAGCAACGCAATACTTAATTCATTCTGACAGAATTTTTAATAGTGCGTTCTGGTGACAAGAGTGCTCAAACGGCTGTGGTGCCCAGTGAAACAGAGCCTAATTATTTTATTAAACCATTGTAGAAGGCTGTATTTATTTATCAGTGGGAGGTGTGAAAGAAGGGAGAAAAGGAAACTTATTTGGATGAAGGTTATGAAATGTACAGTTTAACTGTCACTATAAAAATAAAATGTGCGTGGGAAACAGGTTTGGAAAAAAATGTGTTATTCCTTTTATTCCTTAAAAAAAAAAGAAATAGCTTAGGTGAGACTACATTTTAACCCGTTATTTTTTTTTTGACATTTTAAATTAATTTCTTAAGCAAGTAAGAAAGTAACCGCTTCAATTTCTATTTAAATATTTTAAATTAAAAAAAAACAAAAAATATATTTAAAATTATATTTTCAGGAAAGACGTTTTAAGGACATTTTTTATCACGGTAACTGAGTTCGCCAACAAGATGCCTTAAATAAAAATTATAGTAACATTTCCTAGGACTAGAATCTTTTGTGGCTTTATCTTTTATATATTATGTTTTATGTGTCTAAGATTAGAACCCTGGGAACTGCAAAACTAATGCAAAGTGGCTGCATGCCTGGTCTAAAGATTTCCTAGAAGTAATCATTTTAGGTGATTAAACTAAGTATTTAGTTTGCAAATAGTGAGTGAAGTAAGAAGTAAATGTTTTAAATTCCTCCTGTGTATCAATTAGCATAAATATATTATCCCCCTTACTAGGTTTATACATGTTGGTTGTAGTCTATTTCCTTTTCTTTATTGTATTAACCCCTTATTATATTTGTTGTTGCCTTATCATACTTGTTTCAAGCCTATCCTTTTACTCCATTGTTTTCAAGGTTGGAAAGATATGTTGAAAGCCTTCGTCATTACAAAACCCAGGATGGGCATCTCTCTTCTGGGAAGTAGTTCTAGCACACCCTTGCTCTTCTTTCCCGGAAACTCACATAGATCCTACATCCACACACACCTCATTTGAAGTTAATGATTCCTTCTTTTTTCTCTTGTGTTCATTTTTGTCATATTCCTATAGCTTAACTGAACACTGTGGATTCCAAATAATCATTTGTGTTATTATTTGCTTTCTCTGTTAATTATGAGTTACTTGAGGCTAAGATATAAGTTAAAGTAATCTTTCACCACAACTAAGTTAGCAATGAGGATGCCTTCCCTACACATTTGTGAAATAAAGGACTATATAAAAAGACAAAAGGTATATGAGTGCATTTTTAGTATATCACCATACTTTTTAGAGTAACCTCTGCATTTTTGATATATTTTGTTCTGTACTTCTCTTTCCTTTTCACTAGATAATTATGGCAATATTTATTCAGAGTTGTAAACTTCTTTAAACGTATTCCTCCTCCTGTGAAATATGCGGCTACTTTCAATTTAAAAAAAATGTAATGAGGCAGCCTGGGTGGCTCCGCGGTTGGGCATCCGCCTGCAGCCCAGGGCGTGATCCTGGAGTCCCGGCATCGAGTCCCACGTCGGACTCCCCACATGGAGCCTGCTTCTCCCTCTGCCTATGTCTCTACCTCTCTTTCTGTGTCTCTCATGAATAAATAATATCTTAAAAAAAATAAAATACAAATGTAATTAAAGAATAACACAGTAAGTGTAAAGTACTCATTAGCACAGGGAATATCTTCTAAAAGTCAATTTATTCAAAAAGACAAAATACATTTGTTTATTTTAGAGATCTGGCATGTTAAATTTCAGCATGTGGTGAATATATATAATACATCTGTATCCTCTTGAAAATAAATGGCAGTCAGGTCTTTAATAGCCCAGGAAACTACCAAAACCTGATGTGCAATTGGAAGCTGATTAATTAACTAATTTTATTTGCATAGCCAAGTTATCTTTCTCTTTTGTTCATCAGATTTATAGTCATTGAATATGTATACAAAATAGGAGTAGTTGTAAGCATTCTTTTCTAAGAGTACCTAAGCATGGATATAAAGGACAATAGTTTAGTTGGATTGTCAAGTAAGGGTTTTTGAATACTTACCTCAAGGAAGCTTTCTGTACCTACTCAGTTTTTAATTTTCTAAGACATAAACTTAAGGAAAAATCTGTATAATTTTAGATATCATAATGTTCTCTGAGTCTGGGCCAGAGAAAGGGCTTTGTTCCTTTTGCTATCACTCATATAGATGACTTCAGTCAAGAAACCAATCTTTTCTATGCATCATTTCCCTTATGAGTGGTAATAAGACTAAAAAATAGTAACTAATTCACAGATTTTTTAAAGGTAATGAATGTAAAGAAATATATAATGCTGACAGACTAAACACTCAAGGAAGAAAAGTGATTATTTTTGTAGATACTTGTTGATAATGTTAATGTTACTGAAAATGATTCACAGATATATAATCAAGCATATATATATATATATATATATTTTTTTTTTTTTTTTAAGATTTTATTTATCAGTGAGAGACACGGGGCAGGGGGGTGGAGAGACACAAGCAGAAGGAGAAGCAGGCTCCATGCAGGGAGCCTGATGCAGATCTTGATCCTGGGCCTCCAGGATCATGCCCCGGGCCAAAGGCAGGTGCTAAACTACTAAGCCACCCAGGGATCCCCAAGCATACATATTTTTACCATTAAACATCAATGAAAAAGATAGAAAACACAATATTGAAATTGAATTGAGCAAAGGAACCTTGTCACTTAAAATTGCAAATCCACCCTTCAATAGATCTGTATGTTGTATCACTTATATAAATATGACCATATAAGCTGATTTAAGAACAGAGTATTTAGTATATATAGTTAATGTATTGCTGATTTATAAATTTTAAATGATTAATTTATTATTTCATTCCATTTATAAATTATTTTATGTTCATAAAAATGTTTTAATCATAAATTCAATTTCAAGGATTCCAGCATGTGGGTCTTTACAAAGTTATAATTTATATCTGAATGTATAACATTAATGTGCAAGAAATAGCAAAAATTCATTTCAAGTAGGCACATTCATGTATGTATAGGCTGTTAGTGAAGGCTATTTCTTCTCATGCATAATAATGTTAAATAATCTTTCTCAAAATAACAAAAGCAAAGATTTGCTCAGTTGGGTCTTTTTGCTCATTCATTTCATAATCTGTTGAATTTACACTTAAATGATAGGAATTTGATTTCCCATGAAAAGTGAGAGAGTACATTCATGTAATTATTGACTAATGCTTACAATGCCTCAGTTTGGTTTGATGCCCATGTCCATTAACAAACATATTTTGGTTGATTGCAGCATCTGGAAGAACACTTCGTTATATTAGCTCTTTTCTCCTTTTTCCTTCAGAGAGAATGCAAAAGAAAGAGCATTTCCAAGACATTTTTATATTTCTATGGTGTCAGGAAATACTGATCACCTCCATTTAACTTAAATAATTAATTATTGATATGTTTTCTTGATTGCATTATATGAAATCTACGTATCTAGGGCAACATTCTTTTCTGACTGAACTAGATTTCTATGCATTATGAAATCCAAAATGATTGACAGGAGTCCATATAATAACATAGATTTGTAGTCAGTCTATACAATTGTAATAGGAATAGAAGATGAACCTGGATAAGAACATTGCCTGATTTTTTTTAATTACCTACTCTCCTATTTCTATTTGTTATTATTATTGATATTTTATTTTTGTTAGGTAGACAAAAAATTTAGTCCATATTTTTGAGACATACCAAGGTGTGTAGCCATATCAAATCTAAGATGATGGCAAAGATATCCTATTTTCTTAAATACCATCTCCCTGAATCTAAGGCAGGGTGAGTGATTTTCAACCTGTTAGCCCACTCTAGAGTAAGGGTTCGAGTTTTCTTTCCCCAGAGCTGTGGGAACTGTGTGGCTACCTGAAAGAAAATTGAAATTATTCCCAAGAGATGATTTAGGAGGAAATGGCAATGTATATGTTAAACCCTAACAGCAGGAAGAGTCTAGATAGTTATTATGCATATAGCTTAACAAAAAGAGAAAAGCAGAATGTGATAATCCAATCTTATTCCACAAATCATATATAATATACATATATGTGTGTGTGTGTATAATATTTCAAAAGAGCTAGCAGAGTACTTTCTGTAGGTTAGATACTGGTTTAAGTACACAAAAGAGCTTTTGAATCGCAACTACCTAAAAATATATGTGCTTCTTAAGAACCACTCAAAATGTTAATGATGAAATGAATATGTATTTGATGTTAAGATATTAGAACAGATTTAAGGAATGCCTGGGTGACTCAGCAGTTAGGCGTCTGCCTATGGCTCAGGGCGTGATCCTGGAGTCCCACATGGGACTCCCTGCATGGAGCCTGCCTCTCCTCTGCCTGTGTCTCTGCTTCTCTCTGTGTCTCTCATGAATAAATAAAATCTTTTTAAAAAATAAGAACAGATTTAATATGTACTCCTAGTTGTGTTATTGGTGTTCCTGTGTACACACACAAACACCTGTTGCTCCCAGCTCAAGCAAAAAAATTAACAACGAAGCTTAGTGGAATCATTGATTTGTGCCAATGATCAACAAAGTCAATTATGTAAAGATTAATCTGAGCTATTAATGAGAGATAAAGAGAAAAACTTATAAATCCCAGAACTGGTGTTCTGGTTTTATTATTTATTTTAAAAGACCTGTGCCTGACAAGTAAAAGATCATAGAAATTCAGTTGTCCTACAAGAGCTGGCTCTTCATACACAATTATCCAGCTTATTGAGCAAATTTAGTCCAAGAGAATAAAGTTGACAATTTAGTGGGCATTAAGTTCATTATTTCACCTAAAATGTAAGATCTAATGAAAAGATGATAAAAAAATTCTTCATCAGGTCTAGACTGAAATATATACTAAGAGGTTTTGTTCATTTTTAGATACATGAATACAGCAACATAATAGGCCAATCAGAATATTTTAAATAAATTTATGTGGGGGTTTCCATGAAATATGAAGAAAAAAATAAGTCTGATTTGTGTCATCATCTAAATTTTACTCAGATATTAGAGTTCTGGATAACTAGTTTAAAATGTTGATCCTTAAATGTGTTTTAGCATGGGATTTGGGTTTTGGCAGGATTCCAGAATGACATATAGTTTGTAACAAAATATACATCTGAAGAAATCTGGTAGGAAACTGTTAACAATAACTTCACAGCAGTCTGTATCAAGTAGTTTTAGTTTGGCAGTGTCATACAGAGAGATACCTCTTGCCAAAAAATCTTTTGCTGAGGTGCTTATGGGGAAAGACAGTGTACTCACAGCATGCAAATTTCGGTACTGATAATAAACTCTACATATGTACTGTGTTTGGTCTTTGTGGACATCCAAATACACACTTGCCAGAATTTGACAAGTGCATCTTGACAGTTCTAAAATATTTATTTTAAAGGGATAAATCTTGGCTTATGAACACTTATTAATTTTTCTGAAGTTAAACATTGATTGAGAATAATTGGACAAAAGAAAATACCAGTAGGAAGGAAGGGTACTGATATATGTAACTACCAAGAGTAGATTAAACCAGAAAGAGAATACTTAGAGTGCATAGTTTGTGGGAGTGTTGAGATTTATTCTGAAGCTCTATCTCAAATGATTTAGACACATGAAGTCAATGTATAAAAACAGAATCCCTGAAGGATTTTTTAAATTATGGTTGTTGTATAAAGGAAGAGTCAATGTCGAACTCAGTAAGATCCAGAAATTGCTGGAAAGATCTAATTAAGAAATTGTTGAAAAATATAGGACAGAAATAAATATAATGGGGATAGCTAGGTAAGAAAGAAAAAGAGTGAAGCTGACTCTCTGACCCTGCACAAAGATGAATATGACAATTTTATAATGGAGACAAATTTAAACTCTAACCTAGAAAAAATATGTTTCTACAATGAATATCCAGCATTGCTTTATGCTGTAGGATTAGAAGATGAGACAGTGTATACTGGCTACTTGGTTTCTAGGGTTACTTTCTTCTTCTGTATTCCAAAAGAAATTTAAAAGCTAAAATGTAAGATATAGATAAATCATTTTGTGCTATTCTCTAAACACCTCCAATGTAAGATTCAGAAAATATACCATGAAGCATTGCACATCCCTATTAGTCATGTTATAGTCTTTTGTAGAGGTCATATTTGACCACTTCGATTCACAAGGTAATGCAGTAGTAATGAGAATCAATTTAAATTTAAAGAAATGAATAATCTTAAGAGAAAGATTTCAGTTCACAAAGAAATGGATGTAAGCAATGTTTATGGGTTTACATCTCCATTCATAACTAGTAGATTATTCATATAATGTTGACAGCTCAAGACTTTCAGATTGTGGTAAAAAAGGTTTCAATGTTATATTGTTATATAGGCATATATGCAAATTTATAAAGTTTTTTGTATTTATTTAGACTATTTTGGTAGAAAGTAAATACGTAGGGAATCTTTTCTTTTTCTTAAAGATTTTATGTATTTATTCGTGAGAGACACACAGAGAAAGGCAGAGACTCAGGCAGAGAGAGAAGCAGGCTCCATGCAGGGAGCCTGATGTGGGACTCCATTCAGGGACTCCAGGATCACACCCTGGGCTGAAGGCAGATGCTCAACTGCTGAGCCACCCAGGCATCCCCATATGTAGAAAAACTAACAAACAGGAAAATAAAACCCTTTAGTCTTGAAGGCCAAAAGGATATTCTCCTAGAAGCCTGTTATATCACTTGGATGGAATTTAAAGTATCCCATTGCATTTAAATATCCCCATACCAACATATACTATATGTTGGCAGATTGAATTTAAATAAATGAATAAATAAATAAACAAATAAATAAATGTAAAGATCCCCATATCATCATTATGTGCTCTCACATAAGCCTATAAAAATCATACAAAATTCCAGATCATAATGTCATCACTGAAGTTTAGTTTCTTCATAAGCTCATGAACACCTTTCTACAAACACTCCTATAATTGTTTAGCTTCGAGGCAAATCCTTTAACACTTCACAACAGATTTCTGCCACTAAGTCACTTCTGCAAGAACTTCTAATAGTTTTTTAACTGTCTACCCAGGGAATGATGATATTAAGATGAGCATGACTGCTCTAGTCAGAGTCATCTATCCATACCATGGTGTACCTACTGAGCTACTCAAGATGTAGTTTTACAACGTCAGTACATATCTAAGGCACACCACTAGATCCAGAAACCTGCTATACAGATACTATAAAGCCAACACAGGATTGTGTAACCTGACCCAAGAAGCTGGCTACTTCTGTTACTACCTCATATATTCCTGCTCTAGCAGTTTCATATATTTGTGTAAACTTATCACTTTCTACCATTACAAAAATGTACTAATAAAAACAGCTTTTACAAGTTACTATATATCAAGCCTAATGCTTGATATCTGAAGCGTTTTATAATTATAATCTTCACAATCACCTATGTGGGATGAGTTACTATCCCCAGTTTTTAGCTAAGAAAACTTCAGCTCTGGGAGGTTAAGTGATTTGCCTCAGGATACATATCAAATAAGTATCAGCTCTAGAATAAAACTCAGGTCTTCCTCATGCTAAAACAAATAGCCCCTCCCCCTTTTTTTAACTGTGTCAAAAGCCAAAACACTGTAAAAATCCTATTCTTCCCTTATAGGCTTCAGCACCCAGGGTAATGTTTTAAGTACAGTAAAAATTAAAAAAAAAAAAAACAGAAAAAGAAAAAATTTTATGTAAATAAAAGACCATATGAATATTTTATTCAGTCCATATTGATATGGCATAGAAAAATGTAGTAGATAGAGGGAGTTTAGATTCTCAACAGCTTAGCTGCTAGATCTGTGAAATGCAAACTATTAAAATTGACTTGATGGTGCTTTGCTTATTGTTTTTATGAAAACATAGTCTGGGTTTTAGAATTTTAAAAAAATGTTTCTTAAACATCTTCACTCAATCGTGGTACACTGTTAAAGGCTCAAAGAACAAGGTAGTTAATTTTAAAAGATATAAGAGCACTAACTGCAGACATAAAAACCCTTAAGTGCAAATTGATCATAAACCACTAGACTAGGATTTTTAATCACCACTCAATTATTATTAGCCTTATAGAGACTAAGTAGAGTTTATTAAGACCATCCCTGTTTTTCATCCTACAATATTTCAAAAGTATGTATTATTGAAGTCATCATTGCCAGGTTTATGTCCTAGGCAATATGAGCTCCTTTTGGTCACTATAATTGCTATTGCTTTGATCTCTTTGTCTCAGTGAACACAACACAAAAATGTAGATGCTTTTAGATCACAACTTAATTGGCTTCTGCTAAAGAAAATTAGTAAAATAAAATACTGTTCTAGCATTGACTTTCCAGCATTGAACAAATTTAGTATCTAAAAACATTTTAGCAATATTACACTTATTTTTAAAATCTATAGTGGTTACATAACTATGCTCCAATGCAAATTTTCTTTTTTTTCTTTTTCATCTGAAAAATATTTTTCATAGTTTTTGCAATTTTCCCCATAATTATCACTTTTACTATCAACATGAGATTTCATCATGCGGAACATTAACTTATTTAACTATTCCTACCTTTAAAGTCAGATAGTTCAATATAATGATATTATGATCGTTAGTGTGATTTTCAGTTTTTTATTCCATTACAGTACAATAAATAAGATTAAGTAAATAAGTTTGGTTATTGTTAAGATTCTTGCTACTTATATGGCAGGCATTTACATATTCATTTACTCATTTTCTCATTCCTTGTTGAGTGCAAATTATTTGATGGTGCTATTCTTGGGGCTGGTGAAATAAAAGATGAATAATACATGATCTCTGAATTCATGAAGTTTCTTCTAGCAAGAGTAGGCAAATCCATAAACAAATATGCAAGGGATAGCCTGAAAACCCTGCATTGTAATTCGGTCCTATATTCCCTTAAGGATAAATGTAAAATAGGGAGGATGCATTCATTGTAGGTTGTGGCATGATTCTGCCTTTCCAAACACTTTTAAAGTGCAACCAACGCCGTGATGTTTAGAATGTTTCATTTTATTGTCACCTCCCCTTAAATTTTCACGTATATCATGTGGCTTAGTACACGCAATACATCAGCTTAGTGACACATAATGGCTGCTTCAATCTTAAAACAGTATGGCAAATATAACTTCCTTCCACATGATATTTTATAAGCACATTTACATTGCTTTTTATTTCTCAGTTCTCCATCAAAATATGAGTCCTTGCTCCTAATTTAGTTGCACAGCATGGAATTTTTTTAGGCTTTTTATAACATTTAATTACATGTTATTCTATCCTGAAGTTTAGATTTTAAAGTACTAACACTAACACTCCCACTTATTGAAAAATTGCAAGTCAATCTGACACCATATTAAATTAGTTTAAATTTTAATTGTAATGCATGTTAAACTATTAGCACCATGTTAGATAACAGCTTGGTTCACACATTGCTGTTGATTTTCTTTACTAGCTAAAGTAGAGTTGCCATTTGCCAATTGATTAAAAGCAGTTTATAAGTCATTTAGCTCATAGCTTTAAACACATGCACAATCATTTAAAACATTTTCAAGAGACGTGCATTTATTTCAAATTTTGTGCATAAGGGGAAATTTTCTTAATATTGTACATCAGATTATTTCAATTAAAAATTACACGATTAAAAATTACATGCAGGATGCCACAAGCTATTAGCTTACTCAGGGTAATCCCGGAGCTATAACAAAAGTTATAGGACTCAAGCCAAACACAACACTTAACCAAAGGAAGTAAATTTTAAGAGGGAGATTTAAAAAGAATGAGGAATAAACTAATGAAAGAGAATCATGAGCAAACACAAAGCTATGTACTTATTAGAAGTGATCATTTAATACGGTAAAATTGTATTTTTATGAACTTAGGTTAAAAAAATTAGACAAAATCGCACCTTTGTAAAAATCTACGATACAACTATTTTAATGAAACTGGGGCATTTTAAGTTGTAGTAATGCATAGCTTTTCTCCCAAGTTGGCACAGTGACAGACACCAGGGGAAATGTGGCTGTGTTTTTAAATAGACTCCTAATGTTGAGTGACCTCTGGTACTGAACGTTCTGTGTTTCCTTTCAATGAGAAGGAAGGTTTGTGCATTTTCAAAAACTGACAATTGTCACAAAGGAGCCAAAGAATAGTTATTCTCTGAACCTTGAAAGTGACTTTTGTATGGCATGCAGCAAAATAGAGTGAGCATTTACCTTATGGAACATTTCAGTTTTTCAGGACAAAGCTATATTATTAAGTAGCTAAAAATTTATAAAAATTCAGGGAAGTTTAAATCCATATGCATTCTTGGAAAAGACATTTTATTATAACAAGAAAAATGTGTTGATCTAGAATGGAGTGATTAGGTCATTTGTCAAATAGTGTTACTGTTTCTGATAACACTTACAGGTCACATACACTTTTCAAATCTCAATAGAAGTAAGCTTGCTCAAATGGAACTTACCCACCTGAATTCATGAGATTGATTGTTATGAGTAATTGAAACATTCTGCAAAACATTTTAAACCCTTGCTTTTATGAAGGAAAAAGTGTGAAATTAAATAGTTAAAAAGAAGTGTTTTCACTGAACAGCTTTAATTATAAGGATAGTAATTTATTGTGTTTTCATTGTGAGCCAGGCAATGTGTTACTGGTTTATATGGCTTATCTTGTTGTTAAAATAACCCTGCAGCATAGGAACTAATATTATCCCTACTTGTAGATAAGGCATATAGGTCAAATAAGCCTATAAAAGTTACCCAAACTCTTGCCACTGCTTAAAATATGTAAATAGATTTTCATGATTTTTAAGGAGTAATTTGTGTTCTATAAAAATTAACAGATCTAAAATAAGCTTAAACTATTCTTTATTAACTTTTTCAATGTTTATTAAAAATCTCTCACTAAAAAAAAAAAAAAAAAAAAAAATCTCTCACTACAGAATGACTGGGTGGCTCAGCAGTTTAGCACCTGCCTTTGGCCCAGGGCATGATCCAGGAGTCTCAGGATCGAGTCTGACATCAGGCTCCCTGCACGAAGCCGGCTTCTCCCTTTGCTTGTGTCTCTGCCTGTGTGTGTGTGTGTGTGTGTGTGTGTGTGTGTGTGATGAATAAATAAAATCTTTAAAAAAAAATCTCTCACTATTCAAAATAGAGCATTTTTTTAAATGTCATTAAAACCAGAAATATTAATTAGATTATTCATTAGGTGTTATTTTTTGTGTATCTAAACTGGAAATAAGTTCTTAGTGCTATTGAGTATTCAGTTTCTTTACCATATATCATTTTAAAAGTAAAACATCTGTTTATTTCCTTAAATGCAATTTTAAAAATCCTTCTTCTTAGAGAAATAGTTTTCTATGACAAAAGTGATAGAATGGTAAAAATAATGATGATAATAACTAAATCTACATTTCATTTGTCATTGATATGCTCTGTGTTAACAGATTTTCATACATTGTCTAATAATCCCCAAATGTTTGAAATATTACCCAAAATTCACTGGTATGGGTATTGAGAGACTGTCTTAATGTTTTACCAAAACCCACACTGCAAGTAACCAAATTAACTCTGCAATCCTACCCTTTGTTATAACAACTATTTTTTCTTTTTTCTTTTTTTTTTAGATTTTATGTATTTACTCATGAGAGACACACACAGAGAGAGGAAGAGACACAGGCAGAGGGAGAAGCAGGCTCCATGCAGGGGGCACGAAGTGGGACTCCAGGATCACACCCTGGGCCCAAGGCAGCGCTAAACTGCTGAGCCACCTGGGCTGCCCATATTTTTCTTAATCACTCTAGTACTCATTGGATATAAGTCAGCACAGTGAACATCCATTTAAATAATAAATTAGGAATATATTTTGAGAGACCAAAGATGATTTGTTGCTTATGAGGAAGCTGGTTCCTAAAAATCATTTTTAAATATTTTTTTTAAGATTTTATTTATCTATTTGAGAGAGAGAGAAAAGGAAGGAGGGAGAGAAGGAGAGAAAGTGAGAGAAAGAACAGAGCCAGGGAAGCGACAAAGGGAGAAGGAGAAGCAGATTCCTCACTGAGATGGAGCCTGACACACGGCTCCATCTCAGGACCTGAGATCATGACCTGAGATGAAGTCAGATGCTTAACTAACTGAGCCACACAGGTGCCCCTCATTTTTAAAATTTTTAATGAATTTTGACTTCCTTTAAACAATATACTAGCAACATAAATAGAATAAGCTTAAGTTTAGTTTTGAATAACTGCTGAAGCTCTGAAAACATTTGAAATAATTTTTATATTATTTATTACTTATATTTATACATCATTTATCTTCCTAATGAAATCAATATTTTATATAAATTTTAAATAATTTGAAGGTGGTAATGAATCATTGTGACTCCTTTGCCACCTAGAATCTAGTGATTTTTGTCTAAAAATTCTAAAATTTTATTTAGTCTTGATAGAGAAATTCAACTAAAATGGAGTTCCTAAAAAGGTTTTGGTAAGTGACTTTTTAAAGAAACTTAGTTTAATAATAAAAAGAAAAGTGTTCAGCTGAGTGTTCCTTTTCATAAAACAATAGGGAAAAACCTTAATATTTTGAGGAAAGCATTTTTCCAAGAAAAAGCACAAGCTAGGTGATTAGTGATTATTTAAATTAGTGTGGAGAGAGCTGGGAAAGTTAAAAGGATATTTGGGTTAACATTCTTTTGAATCTATAAATTATTAGTTAGAAATATGATCTTCTAAAATGTTCTATACCATTACTTATCCCAATTATTTCTCTGGTATGTGTCTTGGATGCTAGAAATGAAAAATGGAACCATTTCAACCTTGATATAATGACAATTTTGTGTCAAAGCAGAGACTTGAAATTGGCTCATATAACAACCAGAATTCGTAATTAGATACTTTTTAACTTAATTAAGGTAAATTTAGCTTGAAAACTTCTAAGGCCAGATATAAAATATAGGCAATATTTTTAAAAGTCTAATTATGTGAAGATTGACCTGCCAACTCATTAAATATAAAAATGCAAGTCACAGCTCATAAAAAATTGTTCAAAAACCTTTGTCATTATCTATGTAAACAAGGAGAAATAAAGATTAAATATCCTGTAATTTAGAAATAAACCACCTAACACTAAGTGTATAGTAATACAAAATAACAACTCATATCTTCCTACTCATGTTGTATCTATTGACAGTAAAAAAAAAAAAATCACTGTAATTATATACAGCTTAGAAAATAAACTTAGAGACTTAGCATCGTACCTGAAACATGGAATCATCTCCTATAAAACCTTAGTTTATGAACTTAAAGGCAGAATTATGCTGTCATGTGGCATGCATAAAATAATTGTTTAAATAACTACATTAGACTAAGACAAAGGTTTTATAAAGAAATATTTTTACAACTGTGGCTTTCTATCCTGTCTTGTACATTTGGAAATTTATGATAGTGTTACAAACTTCTCAACATCCGAGCTCTATCTCCAGAGTTTCAGGTTTAAATTCTCTGGTATGTGGCAGTGACACTGAAACAGCATGAAGTGTCACCCCTCAACATGTTAATCACATAATTGGAGACATTCTCAATTCATTTTAAGTGTCTTACTCCCCATTTTTTTTCCTGTTACAATTCTGAAATCTGCCAGGGCTGTTCATCAAATATTTCCAGCTTTCCAACTGAGAGAGGTCTAGTGGAACTGTACTTCATGCCCCACCCACCATGGAAGTTATTTTTAATCATGTGATTTGCCTTGGCCAACCTGTGAGTGGGAATAAAATCTATAACTTCTGAGCACAAATGTTTAGAAGCAGAGCACAGTATACCCTATTTTCTTTTTTCCTGCTTGGTTATTTAGGGATGGCATTTTAACACAGAGCTCTCTTTAGCCTGTGCCTGCAAGTAAGGGACTCCCCGCTGTCACTTATTCAGCTTGTAGTGTGAACTACCTAAGAATTTACTTTGCTAAAACTACCAGATCCTGGAGCACTTTATTACTGCAACAAAACCTAAACTACCCTGACAGGTAGCATTCCATGAAATCAAATTCATTAAAACAGATAAACAAGAAAGAAATTAATATTTGACAAACAAGTCTGTTCCGTTTGGTCACTATTAAAAAGAAAAAGATCCTGGACCTGCTCCTCAAGTGCACCAGGATCACGACCAGTGTGTAATACCTGCTTATTTAATAATTAGCCTATCTAATTGGCACATGCATAGTGATGAATTAAACCCAAATTGCTGAAATCACTAAACTGAAAAAATTAAGTTAAAAAACACACTCTCTGTCTACAGACTAGAATACTTTCAACCTGTGTTATTTTCTACTAGTACTTAAATATTCAATAATGTCTTCTAATCATTCCTTTAATCTCAGCATTTACTTTGCTGTATAAACAACATAGTGGTGATATACACTTTCATTGTGTATTGTGTGGGCTTGAATGTTTTCCCCTTGAAAACTCTTTCCCCATAACTCACTTATACATTCTTAAAAGCAAGCTTATGAACTTAGAAACAGTAGAATAGTTGTTGTCAGGGTTGGGGGTTGGAGGAAATGGGAGATATTGGTCAAAGGGTACAAACTTCTAATTAGAAGATGAATAAGTTCTGAGGATCTAATATACAGCTAGGTGACTAGAGTTAACAATACTGTTTCTATATACTTGAAATGTTAAGATAGTAAATCTTTAGTGGTCTTACTACACACACACACACACACACACACACACACACACTGTACTTATGTGATATTGATGGATGCATTAAATAACTATATTGTGGTAATCATTTTGCAATGAATATGTGCATCAATCATATTGTGTAAAAAAATTTAAAAACAAATAATCATATTGTGTACCTTAAACTTACATAATGTTATATGTCAATTATATCTCAATAAAGTTAGGGGGAGAGCAGATGCAGTAGCATTTTTCTTCTATATTTTATTATCAAATTAGTGGTATAATTTACTTAGCAATCTTATAAAACTGCCTTAATTTCTTATGAATGCCCTGGTAGATTAAGTATTTCCCCCATGTTTGTCTAATTTATTCACATTTTATTAAGCTCCTTAATAGCTCATAAACTCTATTTATAAAGGGAGTTAAAATGGATACTGCAGGAAAAAAAAAAGGACAATTTTAAATTACACAACTTACAATGTTAAGGAATACGTCATTCTGAAATCATTAGGGTCACTGCATCCAGGCACTTGGATTTATATATATTTGTTAAATATAGCCTCCTAAAACCATAGTGTTTACAATGTGTTCAAGGATAGGTAACTGTTTTAGAGACCCCTTTCCAGTCAGATACAAAGGATGAATGACATACATTGGAGTGACAACCTAACAAGTTTCTATAGATTATAGGCTATGGCACAGATATTACAGAAAACCTGTAATTTGTCTCATTCCAGGCAGTGACCTTACTAAGCTAGGTCACTAGAGAGCAAGTGCGTTTAAATGTCGTCCTATTAGAATTACTTTGGATTATTTTAATTAATTTGAAAGCAAAGCTAATAAATTTAGAAATATAACAATTTTTACCTGTTGTAATTTATGTCAACCCTCTTAAATTATTGCACACTATCAGGAAAGAGAATAAGAACTGCTAGCATAAAGAACCTCTTGAGTTTAGTTGCTTTATTACTGTCTAGGCTTTCATACTTTCAAATGCTCAGAAATTTTCTGTCCAGTCCTGAAACACACTTTTTAAATCTCTACTTAACTTTCCTCTTATTTTTTAAACTGACATTATTGTGATAGCTTAAGTATTCTGGAACATAGAATATTCTTTGATTAACACTTTTCTCCTCTATGGTATTATATTTTTAATACAAATAAATTTGGGAAAAATATTTTCCTTATGTGAGTAGAATACATGAACTATTGCTGCTGAAAATTCACTTTTCATCACAAATTTTTAGTCTACCCAGAAAAAGGAAAAGAGAAAAATACAAAAGTGCTTCTGAATAGTGTCACTGTCTATAGATTTCTCTGTTAACTGTTACTATCATTGTGCTCTTACAGGCTCTAGGTTTAAAAATGTTTAGACATGAGGAATCCCCTCTATTTTTTCTTTCTTTAAATTTGTTTAAATTTTTTATTTAAATTCCAGTTATCTATCATACAGTGTAACATTAGTTTCAGGTAGAAATCCTCTCTATTTAAAAAATATCTGTCTAATGACTCATTTTTCTCATGCTTTTTATTTAATAGTGGCAGCTTACTTTCCCAAGAAACCAAGAATTCATACGTAGTCATTAATATAAAGGAATTCTAAAGATTTTCTTGATGTTAACCCCTCCCTCTTAATGAAAGCACAGATTTTTAAAGAGATCTGAGCTTACCTAGACAATGCTGTCATACTATTACTAAATTGTAGAAACTAATTCTAGGACAACAAGATAATGGTATCCTGGCATTTAATTTTAGAGAAATATCGACTAAAGTACAACATGAAAAACAATATTCATTTTCTGAAATGGACATTTGAGAGGCTGACTTAAGAATAATACACATTTACGCCAATTCAGAATTCAGCACTTATTTGAATGAGAATACATTGGGAGTTTAATATCACTCTCCATAGTCTTAGTGACCATTTCATAATTACTTCACTCAATTTTAAAATAGCTAAATATTTTAAAAAATTGGAATTTCTAATGTTCTACTGTAACATACATTTTTCAATAAATAGCACTAAAAAATAACTTTTTTTCTGAATGAGACACAGCTAAGTATTTTGCACTTGATATTTTTTCACTTAATGAAAAGAGTAACTTCTAACCACATATCAAAGACAAATGGAGAGAAACAGAGTCTGTATTCCTCCCCATCATCCAAATTTTAAGGGGAAAAGTCTTTAATTTAAGAGTTAGAGCTGAAATTAGACCTGATTTTATACATATAGTAATGTTTTATTTTTTAAAACTCTTCTTCATAATCAATGAAACTTAAAATTTTGACAGAGTAGCACTACAAAATGAAGTTCTATAAATGCATTAACTCATAATAAACTTACGCCACTTTATTGTGTGAGATATATCAGTATAGATTAAATATGAATATAAAGAATAAAATTATAATAATGAAATCCAATCCTCTATCATTTAAAATGGAGCCAAAATAAAACTCTTTCCAGGTAACTGTTTTCCCTGAGGATAAATTCATACATCAAAATGTCATGATATTTATATTGCAATTTTTGCCCAGACTTTTTGCAATGCAAGGTTTTACATGATACCAATCCATCAAGATTAAATATCATTACATTATGTCAGCCTAAAGTCCCTGAACATGATTCTAAAACTGTGCCCTCCCTGTTAGTACAAAACAGAGAACAAGCCCAAATAGCATGAATACTATTGATTGATATTAGAGGAAGAAATGTAAGGCTCCCCTTATAGGTATACAGAAATATATCAATGAATAGAATTTGTAGCTGAATTGTATCAACCTAGCGAGTAACAGGCAGGCCCGGTGGCTCAGCGGTTTAGCGCCTCCTTCAGTCCAGGGTGTGATCCTGGAGACCTGGGATTGAGTCCCACGTCCGGCTCCCTGCATGGAGCCTGCTTCTCCCTCTGCCTGTGTCTCTGCCTCTCTCTCTCTCTCTCTCTGTCTCTCATAAATAAATAAATAAATAAATAAATAAATAAATAAATAAATAAATAAATAGAACCGTTAAAAAAACATAGCAAGTAACTAGATTTGGTAAAAGTAATACATTTAGGAAGAACAAAGTTTTTAAAACTGTCATAAGATACATCTCTTCAAAGCTATAGCAAGCATGCATGACAAAATAGATCTTACCCTGTGACAGGACAGAGACATCAAGTCCAGACCATGGGTCTTTCATGTTATATTTAAAAGAAAGTTAAAAAAGAAAGGAACAGTTTTTTTAAAAAATAAATAAGGAACATATGAAAAGGACAAAAAGAAAACACTCTTCTTTTATATAGTAAATATAAAGCCTATTTTACCCAAAGAAGCCATTTGTCTAAATTTCCAGGACTACAGAGGTAAAAGGAGTGACTAGAAGAATGCAGATTCAAACAAAATTTGTCCAACTATCTACCTATTTCAAATGATTTCTTAATATCCAGAATCTGGGAATTGGTATTAGCTGGTCAATCTAAGAATTTTAATATAATCATGAAAAGATGAAGTTAAAGCATTAGCTTGTATTAAGGAATTCTATCCATGTTAAGAGTAAGTTATAATTACAGAAAAACCTTAAAGTCTATTTTTGACATAAAAGAATAAGCTATTTTGAAGAAAGAACAACTTCAGGCGAGAAGATAAAATTATTTCAGTAGAGAATTAACTTAGAGTTCTTTCATTGTAATATAATGAGTGACCTAGGATGTCCTCTCTAGTAGTACAAACAAGAAAATAATTCCTCTTTGAAATGAAATATTCTATCACTTAATTTTATCCACAGAACTTCTGGTACATAATCTTATTTTAAAAGAAAACCACTTCAATTTCATCCTGGAAAGGCAGAGCTACCTGATTGCTCTGAGGTGGTAATCTGCTCAAAAGCACACAGACAGGCTACAAATTTTTAGTATTATTTCTTAATGCTCTTTTCACAAAAAGATTAATCTTCATGGTTTCACCCAAGGAATTAAAATAGGTCAGTTAGTGACTTCCCAACAAAACTATAAACCTATATCCATATCACATGTGGAAATTAATATTGTGACCTTGAAGACATTACAGATCAATCGGTGGATCTGGTGACTCCAAAAATAAAGATGAAAGATCCCAGACTGTCCTAAAAAAAAATCCATCAGATACAGACAATCCTAACATTTACTTACAAGAATGGATTTTAAATGTTTGATAACAGTCCCTACCTGAAATTCAGATCAATTGGCCATTTCTGGAGGTAAGGACCATTCAGCTACCTTAGGTTTTAAATATGCATTTGAGTGTCATCTATGACCTAAAGTTGCACTTGATTGTTTCCGACAGTGATGCACTCAATGTAGGCAAATGCATACAAAAAGAAGGAAGCAGCAGCATAGGACGTGTGAGAAGAAATATCTTTAGACAGCCAGAATTCAATTCTGAATGCAGAAATTCTGAATATACTAAAAATACTCCTGTCTAGATCTAGATATGGCATTCAGACAGATTGGCAAGCAATAGATTAGAATGGAAAAGATAATGAGAATTATGGCAATGCTATTTTGACTATAAATTCTCATTAATTGACACAGTTACCAACATTCCACTACCATGTCCTATAAGATAGGTTTTAAAGAATGTTTTCCAGTAGTTAGTTCTGACTCCAGAAAAATCAAATAGACAGCAAAATGTTGCTCTATATGCTCCAACTCCTCACTTCTCACATGAGAATATAATTTTGAATGATTTGGAACGGATCTTCATTCGGCAGGTGAGCCTGCTGGAGTGATTATAAATTCCATTTATAATATTCAGACTGCTAGAGGAATTTTATGGATTATGGCTGTGGGTAGGATTTACTGTCCAGAGAATGTTATCTTTAATTTAGTGACCAAACTAGCCTCTAATTTATTTCTTGAAGCCTCTACAAGAATAAAATCTTTTTTTTTTTTAAGAAAAGATCTCATGGGTGCTTTTTTCTTATCATATTTAAAATATTTGGTTCAAAGGTCAATGTTTTTATAGCTTTGGTGATACAGTGGAGTTATTTAACTGGCACAAAATCCATTTAAAACAAAGGAAAAGAGAAATCATTATATACTCATAGGGCTTTGCTGATGTATCATTAATTGTACACAGTGTGCTTAATTTATTTTTTCTGCTCTTTTTCAAGCCTGAATATCAATATTAAACTTCAAGTGTGTGTTTGTCCCTAGGAATAGATTATAAGTCATTTATTTTATGGCCTCTGCAGATGACTGTGAAACATTTTGCTATTTTTCCAGTCCATCCTTAAAGCAGAGGCTTTGATACAGCTAAGGTATCTTTTCTCACAGGGCCTTAGGTACTAGGACAGAACAATCACCAACATCACTAAGGTACCATCATCAACATAAACTCAGTTTCCAAAAAACTCACACTGGCATATCTTTGTCCACAAACTGGGTAATTACTTGGAGAATAAATAAGTAAAATATAACTTATTATACCTTAGATTGAAGAACGTTTGAGAAAATAATACCCATACTTTAGGGAAAGCTCTGCTCTAAATGCCCTACTTGGAATTGCAACAGAATTGAGGTATTTTCCACTGAAGAAGAAATAAGAGAGTGCTGAGGGAATACTGGTGAGATAAGATAATCCCTGCCTTCAGGACTACTGAAATTTTGAGAGACATAACAATTTTGTTTTCTCAGTACATCAGCACAAAGTATCAGAATCATAGTGAATATGACTTAAACGCTTTGAGTAATAAACTTACTTATTAGCAGTTTGATGAATTCTCATAAGCACTTAGAGAGTCTAAAGACTTTCACACCTATTATATATCGCTTAGCAGCAAGTTTTAGTCAAATAGAAAATTAATTCTGCCAAATTGAAATCTAAAATTTGGGAGTAATGTTGGCAAAAGGAGAACATTATCCAGTGGCATACATGATATCTTAAGTCTCAGAGTGACAACAAAAATAAAAGAGGTTTTATCATCTACAATGAAAATGGTTAAAATGTAATATTTGGTCAAAATAAAGTTGACACTAGGTGTTTCCGAGGTTACAACATTTGACAAATACTATACATACAATGACTTTACAAAATTATAGTTTACCTGATAAGTTTATCAATGGCTGAGATTTTCTAAATTCCTATTTAAAATGCAGTCGCAGCTCATTGAGACTAGGTATTACTCGAAGAAGTACTCAAACAATGTTTTACCAAAAAGATGCTCAAAAAAATGTTTTCTCTCTCCCGTGACAGTTTCAGGAAGTTTTAGACCCTGATCCATTAATATTTTGTTGTTGTTGTTGTTTGTTAGGCCATAGTTTCTGTCCCTGAATATCTTTTAAACATATAGCTCTGAATAGGTAGATAAGTTACTTTAGTTCATTTCCTAGGATAGTAGAAAATAGTGGCCTTTTGTTTAATATGTGGGAAGAAAAAAAGACTTTTTTGAAGTTTCACCATTTCGAAGGCTTTCTGTAGAAGCTATTTTCTTTAGCTTTGGTATCAGACTTTTAAAAAATATGCATTTTCTATATAGGACATTTTGTGGGTACTAATAAATCAAAAGTATGAATTTTATCATAAAGAGGGAATATAAAATGTACATACAAAAACTTACAAATGCAAGCTACTGTATCCAATCATTTAGAAAATGTTTTACATACTATAAAAAGTCCAACTTCATGTTGAGGTAAGCTTGACAATTCTATAATCACTGAAAAGTTATGAAGCTCATTTCATTTATCTGTTTATGAAAGTAAGTTAGACCATGAGAAGATTGTTAAATATTAATTATTAAAGTATCATAATCATTTAACAGGAGAGAGATTCTAGGACTTCCTGGAATGCCTATAAAACTACTCCACATACCAGTGTTAAATCTGCCTTCAAAATGTCACTGGGTCATTATGGAAGTTTTGCACTCAGATATATCCCAAACTAAATTCAGCATCCATTGACCAGGCAGGTTCCTCGTTCTTTAAGTATCAAAACTGTCACCTACTTGGTTGTTCAAGCCAAAGACCTGACAGATGTATCCTGGGCTTTATCTTTTCACCCATCCAATCTCATGTAATCAGTCACATAATCACATTTCTACTTTCTTGTTACCTGTAATAATGGTCATCCCTATGCCTAGTCATTTTTTATTCAGGTCCTCGTTACTTTTCACCACAATTATGAAACAGTACCTAACGTGTCTTTCTGTATCTGGGTTTGCCCATGTCTAATCTACTCCTAAGAAGTTTTTGGAGTAGACATTTCATCATGTCATTCTCAGAGTTTAATGCTTGAGGGGACATTCAAGAACCCATAGCTTTCAAGGAAGAGTTCATTCAACCAATATTTATTGGTGTCTACTATATGGCCAACACAGCTCTTGGGGCTATATGTACAACAATGAACAACATAGCAAATTAGAAGAGAAAGAAGTAGAAGGAAGAGCAAAGGAGAAGATGCAAGAGGAAGAGGAGAGGAGGATGAGAGAGGGAATAATTATGTTCAAATCCCTTTGCAAACATGCTCTAGTTTTAGATAGATTAGATAGAGCATACTCACAGGCAACACAGGACTCATTTTTAATATACTTTTGAGCTAACTTTTCCATCTTTACCTGGAAAATATGAAGTTTCTAAATGTATTCTATTGCAATGCAGTTTATTTCATTTTAAACTTCATTTTTAAATTCTTTGAAGTAGATTCATTGAGCACTTCTCATATACAAAGCACGGTACTAGGCACTGTAGAAATGTGAAAAATATGTTTAACAAAAGGGAAATCCATATGTATAAACAGTAGTAATACATATACAAGTAGATTGTCATAACAATAATAAGGCATTCTAGAAATTTAAAGAACAGAAAAATTACTTTCTGAAGAAAAAAGTAGCATCTAGGAAAATCTATTTCAGTTAATCATCTACCATGTATGAGATACAAAGAATAGTTTTCCAGAAAAAAAAATAGCAAGTGCAAAAAATTAGGAAGTTTGTATTATTTATAAATAGATATAGTTGTTCAACTTAAGTTCATATTCTGCACTTCTGGCTATTAAGTTTTATAGTAAATTGTATAACTAATTGTATCCTGAGTGGTTAACAGAAAATTGAAACTGTCAAAACTATGCTACTATGAAAAATAATATCTTATCAGCAATCTTTGTAAGAGTGAGAATTCTTAAGAAAGGTCATTTAGACCAGAGACGACACACATGTAGAGTGATGAAAATCTAATGGAGAGAAAAAGATTCAAGAGGAAGAGGGGATGCGTGATGTACAAAGTCTTCCAAAGAAGTTTGTGAAGAGGAAGAATGATAAAGATGTATACCTAAAAAGTGAGACAGAATTATTCATTAGTAATAATTATATTTATAAAATGAATATTTTTCCAGCCATCTTTCTAATAATTACCCTGTGCTGTCACTGAGAAAAATACTACCTTTGTCCAATGAAGAAACAGAAGATTGGAAGAATTAAGTAATTTCCCCCAGGGTCACACAGACAATAAACAAGTAAAATTCAAGTTTCATTTTATACATTTTCATTACGGATTCAGTGTTCTAGCGATGTAAATGTGTGCAGAGTTCCATATTAAAAATATGTGGAGTATAATGACGAATAAAAGTTATTGCCTTTGTACAAATCTAATTCCATTATTTAGTATCAATTATGAGATGATGTAATGGAGATTCAAAGTATAATAAGAAAATAGAAGGAAAAAAAGTGGAATTGACTTTAACTCCATTGACTACATAGACAGATGGTTATGTGGAGGAAATGGTAATTATGCTAAAATATGAGAGATTACCAGAATCTCCACTAGCAAAGAGAGAGGAGGTTATTCAAGGTATAGGTAATATTATTACAAAGTAGTACAAAGGAAAGGAAAGGGAAACAATTATGTTCAGAGAAAGTGAGGATGCCTTGTATAGGAGAGATCAGATACTTTACGGTCATGGTGAAGCCTTTCAACATTTCTTCAGCCGCAGCACTTGACATGGTCGGGAATGTGTATTAGGATCACTGCTGTTGTGTGGGCAACAGAGATTGACTATGGGAGGAGCGGGAATTTGTGGGTATGCTTGAGTGTAAAAGGTTTAGGACTTCAAGGAATTTAATTCCAAGGAACTATAGGAATTAAGAGTAAACCTGGGAACACAGAATAGAGATTAGACACACACAAAAAAACAGAATACCTATATACTCATCTTTCATGTATTATGCATCAAAAATCTATGCACTGTCTTCAACAGAAAGCATGCTAGCCCCATAACTCCTTCTATAATTCTCCTATTACACCAACAACTTCTCTAAGCCATCATGTTTTACTTTTAGCTATTCTTACCATCCTTCTCTGGGTTTCTCTAGCATTTGCTACTCTAGACCTTACAATATTAGTCTCAATACTGTGTATCACATGAATGTAATGATATATATATATATATATATCATACATATATATGTATAATATAATGATATTATATATATATAAATAATTCAATCATTAGTGAAATTCCAGAGCTTAAAATCCCCTTGAATGTTACCCAGATAACCCTCAAAGTGTCATCTGCAATTTTCAGAGAACTGCTGACATTCTAAAATCAAAGTATGTATTGCAGGTAAATACATGACTATTGTACACTGTGAAATTTTTAATATTCTTTGCAAAAGTTTTAGTATTATCCAAATTTTATCAAGCCTGTGATATATTATTTCTTTCGAATAGGTTGGATTACAATCATAATATGAAACTATAGAATAAAAACTTAAAATGTCTAAGGAAAGCTTGTAAGATTCCTTAAAAATTAATATAATTTGCCTTAAGATGGCAGTATTGTTCTTCTTAAGATTTTAAAAAGTTTTAGGAAAAGGCTTCACCAAGAAAGGATAGGCTTTCTAAACATTGTCTTACCTTCACATAGACACATAAACCCACACTTTCCAAAGAATTCAGTAAATGTAATATACATACAGATTAAACTAAAAGTCTATACAAACAGTGATAATGGTTAAAAACACAAGCAGTGCAAATCTGATTGACACGTTAGTTAATTAAAAGCAACAAGGAGAAAAGGTTTTGGATCACAGAGGGGATTACACACAGCGACAAGTCTTCTAAATTATTTTGTTTCAGAAGAAGGAAAAATCAATACATGAAATTAAAAACAAACAAACAAAATCCTCCAGGAAAATATTCCGTGTAAATAAATGTAGTGAAAATAGCAGTTTATGTTTAAAAAATCTAATCAAGCAGAAGCCAAATTATGATATTTAAAAATGAGACGTATAATTGTGTGAAAGATTGCTGATTATCAGTCGCTGGGGAGTACTTTTCACACAAGTTTCATTAACATTCAGTGTGGATGACCCATGTTTGGTCAAAAGCCTTACAAATCTTTACAGCCTGATTAATTTGAAATATAAAATGCAGCAACCCTTACTTCCTCAGAGTTTCTGAGTTACTCAGTAGAACCTATAAACACTTGCAACATGCAAGTCAGTCTTAAACACTGGAGAATAAAAATAGCCATGACTTTACAATCTCATTATAGGTCATATATATAAAAAATTAAAGCAGATAAAGGTACAATAGTAAAGAAGTTTGTACAGAAAAGTGTTTTTAGGGACTATATGCCTTAATGGAATTGTACATTGTATATAATGTATTACATCAGTATAATTGTTTACTTTATCAGGCAATTTTAATCATATCTGTAGCCTGAACTATCAGGATGTTCTATGGTCTGTGCTAGTCATTTGTGTGTCACACACACACACACACATATATATATATATAATGTTGTACCGTAAGGACATTTTTCTACATAATATTTACTTCCTGTAGAGTTTTGTTTGGTTTTGTTTTTAAGGAAATTTCATACTAGTTCTGAAATATCATTTACAGGATAGCCTCATGTACCTTGAAACAATTATCTAGGCACCAAATGATTAGCCCATACACTCACTTAATAAAATTAACACAAGGATCAGTGTGCAGAACAAATGGGATGGAATCTTAACAAGGAAATAAAAGAATTATAACCATTCATTCAAATACCAAAAGAGTAATTTGAGGTAGCATATTACAAAGTAAAGATACAAGTTGTAATCATTTGTTTCCCTTTGGAATTAGACAAATTAACAAAATGTAAGATTTTCCCTAGAAATTAGAAATCATTTGGCCAAATTCCACAAATGCTTCTCTTTTACACTTTCATTAATAGTGATGTCACTACTTACACAAGAATAACTTGTCCCACCATAGGACAACTCAAAAGCTAAACATGTTTGCTTTAATTTCAAATTGCAAAATGATTGCCTGAAACTTCCTTACTTTGCTTGATGCTTAGCTCCTCAGTCAAATCATCCTGGTTGAGTTTAATTTTGATTCTCACACCATCCGCAATATAATATATGGTTTTGTTTTCAGAAAAGATAGTATGATTCCAACAGTTTTAGTTCTCTTATCAGAAGAAAATTGTTTGGCCCTTGAAAATAAGACAGTGCATCCCTTCATTATCATATGAGGGCTTTGCCTCCTTATGCAATGTCTAGTAAAATGTCTTTAGTTCATTTCCTTGTTCACTATTGATTAAAGGCCTAAGACTTAGGAAGGTCACATTTTTGGTGTCTAGGACTCTAACTTCAGCTTTATTGAAGTCTAAGCGACATACAAAATTGTAAGATATTTAATGTATTCATCATGGTAATTTGATTGTGTATACATTGGTGAAAGGATATATCCTTGTCTGATGAACACATCCATCACCCCCCTCCACACAGACAAATGTGTCTATTACACATATGTATATGTATGTGAGAACCTTCAAGCTCCACTCTCTTAGTGAATTTCAATTACACAAGTGTTATCAACTACAGTCACCATATCTTACATTAGATATTCAGACCTTATTCATCTTAAAGTTGAAAACTTATACCCCTTCACTCACCTCCTCTTTCCCCCCACCCAACTAATATTACTTGTTAAGTATTGATTTTAGCTGAAAGAGATACATATGGTTTCTGCCCACTGGAACAAATAATACCCATTTTTAAAAAAGATTTTATGTATTTATTCATGAGAGACACAGAGAGAGAAAGAGGCAGAGACACAGGCAGAGGGAGAAGCAGGCTCTATGCAGGGAGCCCAACATGGGACTGGATCCCAGGTCTCCAGGATCAAGCCCTGGGCTAAAGGCGGCGCTAAACCGCTGAGCCACCCATGCTGCCCCATAATATCCATTCTTAATGGAATCTGGTTTGCAATCTAACTTATTCCTTCTATAAATATACCTACCTTCTGACTTCCCCTCACTAAATGAGGTATTAAAAACTTTAGAACCAGTTTGTTTTGTATTTGCCTTAGTAATAATTGTGCCATTTTGATAATTATATTTTGATATATCATGTACCGATATCAACACCCAATCTGTACCTACATCTGATCTGGCGATTGTCTTCCATGTGGTTGCATTAGTCTTCCATAGTTTGGCTGAGTAGGAATTTTGAACCCTAATGGGAGGCATCAGTCCCAGATGGGATTCTAAATAGGAGATGTATCTTACTTCAGGACCCTAAAGTAAGTTTTATTGCCAAGTGCCTTTTTTTCTGGAAACACTTACAAAAATATTGCTGCTTTCCTTTCTTCCTAAAATTTCTAAATTAGGCATTTGCCTAACACAATCAAGAACCTCATCAAAATAATGAACATCACATTCGGTCTAGAAGCACCTATTGGTACAATGCAGATCAAGTGATAGAAGTGAAGTGTCAGCAAAGATTCCCTACTCATGGAGCATGCAGCAGTAGTACAGTTAACAACTTACTGAAAGTGTGATGAATATTATGAAGAGGTCATAGATAATTATGGATGTTTATAGCAAAAAAGAATTTGCAGACTCTTAGAATATTAGGGCATATGAGAGCTAAAGAATGAGTAGAAATTATCTGTGTATAGAAGGGATGAAGTGAGAAATGGGAAGGAGGACAGAATGACTGAGGATGCTGAGCACCTGCATGATCCTGATGTCCAGTGCAATGAGCAACGGGGGGAGTATAATGAAAAGGAAGCACCCGTCAGGGATGTCTGGGTGGCTCAGTGGTTGGTTGAAAGTCTGCCTTTGGCCCAATGCGTGATCCCAGGATTCCGAGATCCAGTACTGCATTGGGCTCTGGACTCCGGGAGCCTGCTGCTCCCTCTGCCTGTGTCTCTGCCTCTCTGTGTGTCTCTCATGAATAAATAAATAAAATCAGATCTGTGTTTTTAAAAGTTCTTTGCTGCGGATCCCTGGGTGGCGCAGCGGTTTGGCGCCTGCATTTGGCCCAGGGCGCGATTCTGGGAACCCGGGATCGAATCCCACGTGGGGCTCCCGGTGCATGGAGCCTGCTTCTCCCTCTGCCTGTGTCTCTGCCTCTCTCTCTCTCTCTCTCTCTGTGACTATCATAAATAAATAAAAATTAAAAAAAAAACATTAAAAGTTCTTTGCTGATTCCACAAGCAGAATGAATGGGAAAAGTGGTAAGGCAGGCTCAGCAATCCTGGACTAGGACAGTGGAGATAGTGGATATAAAAATACTGTGAAAGATTAAAACTCTCTTTCCCTACTGAAATATTTCCATTAGAATCACCCACTTTTATATCTTCCTTCTCATGTTTAAAGACATATCATTAAACAGAAATTTATAAGTTCTTTTTTAAAGGGAGAAACTTGCACTTGGATTCATGAGGGTTTGTTTTTTCATATTACTTCACTTTTTATGCCCAATGTTCTGTGGAAGATCTCTTGTCCTTTGCTCCATTTCCACTTACTTCACCCTCAGCAGATGGCCTTCCTTATTCTTTACAGGGAAAATACAATTAATTTTTAAAATCTTTTGAAAAAGTCCCATAATTTCACCAATACAGGAGTCAGAATCTGTTCCTCTGGGGTACTATTGTACCATGTATAACTTTTTTTTTTTTCTTATCCCTTTCTTCTGGATCTTCCTCTTCATTGTTCAAATCTGTTTTAGTATTTAAGAGCATCAAATGTGATACAAGTAGTGGGCTTTCAATGAACGTCTAAGATAAAGGCTTTATTCTCAAATATATAAAACCACGAGTTTTTTTTTTTTTTTAAAGAACAGTGGAGAAAAGAGGGAAATGCTAACAGTCATGTTGTGTACTGTAATTTAGGTATGCTCCTTAGCTCTCATAGATCATTTGTAAAAACCCAGGTTCAAATCCAAAAACTCTCAGACACTATATAAAACTATAATAAAGTATATTTGATTTAAATAACAATAAAATAAATAAATAAATAAATAAATAAATAAATAAATAAATAACAATAAAAACATCGATGCATTTTTTTCTTGGAATTCCTAAGTACTTCACATTAAATAAATAAATAAATAAATAAATAAATAAATAAATAAATTTTTCTTCCTTTTTTTTTCATATAAGTTATAATTAAATCCTTCATCAATACTATGTTATTCCCTTGAGATGCCTAGGTGGCTTAGCAGTTGAGCATCTGCCTTTGGCTCAGGTTGTGATCCCGGAGTCCCAGGATCCAGTTCCACAAGGGGCTTCCAGCATGGAGCCTGCTTCTTCCTCTACCTGTGTCTCTGCCTCTCTCTGTGTCTCTCATGAATAAATAAATAAAACCTTTTAAAAAACATACTATGTTATTCTCAATATGTAGATTAAAAAATAGCTCTTTGTGAGGTTGTGACATTCACAAGTTCTAAGTCTGCTGTTCAATTGCAATTTAAATTTGCAAAATTCTAAATATATGTAAAAATAGAATAACAAATTCCTATTGCCCAGACCGTAATATTGTCACTATGATTCCTACTCAAATCTAATCTTCTCAGGGTTTGTTTCCAAGAAAATCTCAGACCTCACATTATGTCATTTACAGATGTTTTGGCATGTATCTCTAAATGACAAGGATTGTTTTTAAAACATAAGCATAATACTAGTTTTCCAACTTGAAATTATTTATTTACATATCCTTATATATCCATTCAGTATTTAATTTTTCCAAATTGTACATGAATGGGTTTTCACAGTTTAACTTGTTGAATCAGATTTAAAATAAGTTTCACACACTGCAGTCACTGACACATCACTAATCCATAGTGGCCTCTGTCTCTTTTCCTTTCCTTCCAATTTATGTTGGAGGAACTAGTTGCTTGATTTATACTTTCCCGTGATATAGATACTGCTGGCCTATTCTGATATGATTTCACATACTCCACTGATTCTTATATTTCTGGAAATTGGCCAATAGAGCAAGAAGTCTTCATCAGAATCAAGTTTAAGTTTTTTGACAAGGTTTCTTCATGGTTTTGTGTATTTCCATAAAGAGGTACACACTGCCTGATTAACTCTCTTATGTTATTTTTGGAGCCTTTGTTGATCACTGATTAGAACCATTATTTCATTGAGGTTGTAAAATAATAGTATCATTTCACCAGTAGTATTATGATCAATAGTATCATTCATCACTACAAAATTTAAAAAAATCTATTTTCCTTCATTTGTTAGTCAGGACAGTTCTATAAAAAGAAAATCAAACACATTAAAATTTAATTACACTAAGGTAAAATTCATAAAGCTTCATAGAAGACAGATAAGATATATGCTTGAGTCTTTTAAGTCATCCAATTTGAAGTCTCCTGATTTATAAGGAAAACTGTACAGTCTTTGAAATTGTAACACTAAGTTCACAACTCTGCACTTCCTTGTTGGTAAAAAACTTTCTCACCAGCATCCTAAAAATATAGCAATTTTATACTTAGAAAAAAATATGTCCACAAATGAGTCTTCCTACAAACTAGGAGATAGCCATGGTATTTTTTAAAACACAATGGACGTAGTGCTATATTGGCTGAGTTGTTTGTTTGTTTTTTTTGATATACTAATTCAGGTAATAAAGGTGTTGGCAAAGGAGCACGTACTATATGTATTGGGAAAATGTCATTTCAGTGCACCTATATGTGTAAATTGTCCAGCTAAACAGAAACTGAATAGTTCTTATTGATACCCAGTGTATATAATTCTACTCCATGTGAGACATATAAGCTATGCTTTCATATGATTTGTATTCATGAGTTTTTTTGAAATCTGTACTATACTCTTTCATGTTTATTCAAGCTATTGTCATTATTACTTAAAAATCTTGTGTAAAATTTTCCAAAAATTAGCATTACCCCTAAGTACAACATTAATGGATGTTCTTTCATTAAATTCACTTGGCTTACATAGGAATTCTTCTGCTAAACAGTGTCATTCTTATGTGTACCTCAGTACTACAATTTAATTCACTTTTTAAAAATTAATTTTAGGAAGGCTCCACACCCAGTATGGAGCCCAACAAGGTACTTGAACTCACAACTCTGAGATCAAGATCTGAAGAGTTTAAGAGTTGGATGCTTAACCAACTGTGCTACCCAGGCCCCCCAATTATAATTTAATCTAAATCAATTTCTAAGCAACTGAAGAACTTCTTAAACACTGTCTCACTTAAACATTTACAAGTTTATATTATTAAACTAATATCAACTCAGTTCATTTTAAGAGTTGGAAACATTCCAATATCTTTCCAAAAAGGTACAGGTATTTTTTAAAGGTTCTTGAATCTCAGTAATTGTATTTTCTTACCTGGACAATTGAAACTGGCCATGCAGCTGATAACATCTTTTTCTTTTAATACCTGGATTTAATTCTCAGCTAGGTATCTCGGTTTTATGTTTATCATTTGGAACATCTAAGATTTTTATAATTTTTATAATTCATTATAGCTTAATCATAATATTTTGTTATCTTTTCCACCATCAAATGGTCTTAATTCCCTCGCCACATGTGTTGTGTATGTTTGTGTGCCATTTTTCTATAGGCATAGGACTACAGCTATTGCTTCTGAAAATAAATTTTAAAGATCTAGTTGAAGCTGAAATATGAAAAAATAATGATGTAGAGCTGCATATCAGAAAGCTTAAAAATTAAATAACACTAACTATTATCTACATAGTGCATAGCACCTACCAATTTTACCCGAAACTCTGTCACCAAAAAATACTCATCAAAAAGTAATCATTATTACTTGGGTCAAACTGCTGCTCAGAGCAAAGACCCATCTTTTAAATGTGGAGTCTGCCTTTTTTTTTCTGCCAGTGATATGAACTATCTTTCCCAAATAAAACATGATCTGAGTGTTTTACACTTTTCTGACAGAACACAAAGATTGAATATTTTAAATGATAAGGTTCTCTTACGCTGACTTCTCATTTAGAGTTGTTAAAGAGGTAGCTTATATACTATGTATGTAACAGCAGAATGATTTCTTGAATGTACTGTTCAGTACTAAATTATAAAAAAGTTGGTAAAATTTTATTTAAGATGTGCCTTTGAAATTCACCATTTCTCTAACAGGAAGGTTGGAGAAAGGTTATGAACTGACACCATTATCTTGATATCTGTCAGGGAGTTGGCTATTGCCATGAAAAAAGAAGACTACTCTGTCTTTCCAAATAATAAAAAGCTCTTTACTTTTTAAAATGAAAGCCATTTACGAGAAAGCCTTTGAAAAGCATGTTTCTCTGAGTTTTAAACACAAATCAGAAAGGCAAGTAATCATTCCAACTGGTGATAGAAGCAGGGAGACATTTGTGCAATTGCAGTTGCTATTATAGGGATCTTGCCACTAGGCCTCCATTAAAATCGAGTTGGCTTTGATTATAAATGACAATTTTCCATAATCAGATTTTCAATTATTTTAATTGCACTAAAATTTCAAGAAAATTATAAAATATTGCCCCTTGTTCAAATACTTATTGATTTTAGATTTTAGTGCTATAAATTCAAAGCATATGAGAAAGGAAATATACCTATCAATACATGTAATTTTTAACAGTTTATTTTATAGTTAAAAGTTTATAATTTATGGGAGAATGTGTAAGACCTAAAGATATTTTGAAACAACTTTAATTGAAAATGCATAGCAACAGCTTAAAAAAATGTTCATGGCTGATTTAATTAATAGAGTTTTCTTTGCTGTGTCTGAAAAAAGGGGATAAAGTTCAGAGGAACTATGCTAGATCTACCTTGTTGAAATGTAATCAGTGAATGGTTAATACTGAGCTAATGAAAATTTAAAAGCTTAAGACAAGTACTTGATGTTTATATTTAAAGGTATTCACTATGGTCTGGGATCTATTTCATGATGGGTTTAATCTGTGCGTACTATATGCTGATACCCAAAAGAAACTGCTTCTTATGAGCAATGATTTTTCTAGCTGTGTTGTTTAATGTTTACATAATTATAATAGCATTTTTAAGAAATTTTGAATTAAATTATATGCTTGTCATCTGTTGTATGTAATCACAATCATTATGAGATAAATTGGCAAATCAATAGGTAAATACTGGGTTTTTATTGAATAATTTTCAACTTACTGTATTTTAGAAACTTTTGAAAATCTGAAAAATTTCCAAAAACTCTCTGGACTCTTTAGAGTCTAAAATCAAGCACAAAAAGAGAAATGTGTAACACACAGTATCATGATTTAGTACCTGTTTGACTGTATTATGAATTAGCAGCTTCAAGATGACCAATGTAAGTTATGAGCCTCTATCAGAAAACTATGGAAAACAAATTAGTTTGAGGGAAAAACAAGCTGAAAGCTGTCATAAATTTTTTTTGTAGTTTTGTGTTGTCAAGCCATATGCTAATAGCTGAAAAATTAGAAATCCGCAGTAATCAAATCATTTATCTTTTGACAGACCAGTAAAGAGTGATAACACGGAAATGTCAGAGTAACTATTCTGAAAATATCAGCTATCTATTTTAAACAGAATATAAAAATAAGAATTGAAAAGTTATTACTTAAGAAATAAAAAGGGGTCTTCTATAGTGATCTGAATAAAAAGTGACAAACTAGATTATTGGAAGTTTCTTCACATGAAATAGATGTGGAATAAATGGGTTGTATGGGTGGGGAAGAAAATAGTGAGTGACTTAAGTGGGTAAGGGATTATATTCAGCAGAATCTCCCTAATTTAAGGCAGATCTGATGTTACTACATTGCATAACTCCAAGAGAGTCTGATTTTTATAAGTATGGAAATCAGAGGTATAAAGTTTCATTCACACACATCTAAGGTTGTAAGTAAGGTTATAAGTGTAATATGTTTTTAGAAATTATTTTTATCAGGATAACTGCAGTTATATATTCTATCAGTTACTGTGTAGACATTAAAATAAATAAAACCACTCTAGAACTTAAAATGGCATGAATCTGAGTAGACTGTTCTGTTCTTCTGGTCTTGTTTAGGCCCACTTTTATAATTGCACTCAGCCGATAATGTCACTAGCATAAGGTAGTCTCAGGGAGTCTCACCAGCATGTTTTGAACCTTAGTGGAATAAGTAGGCTTCTCTCTACATGTGGTTTTCCATGGGCACCACCTTGCATGATGACAGTAGTATTCCAGGGGACCAAAATAGAAGCTACAAATCCCCCTGATGCTAAAACATTTTGTGATTCAAAAGCAAGACCTAAGAATGGAACAAGAGATTCTATAAGCGATAAACTATGAAACACAGTACCCATGTTTCTCAATCTACCACATAAACTAGTGTACAATAGGAAATTTTTCTAGAAACAATAGCTATAACAAGAAGAAAAGAGAGGTACACTGTCACATCAGATTGGCAACAAGTATTTTGAAAACAGAGTTTGATTCAAATTCTCTCAGTTATCTTCACTAACTCTGTGAAGTTGAGCAATGTATACTCCAAATGGGCATAATAATACCACCTCCATAAGACTGGAAATTATTGAGTGGAATGCTCCTATGTAAAGCATTTAGAATATTCAACATGTAGAATGAACTTCAAAATAGTGTTATTATTATTTAATCATTCTGGAGTTGGGCTGGATTCTGTAGGATACAACAGAGAGCAGTTATTTTTATAATCAAATCTTCTTTCAAATCTGTTATGCCCCAACTCCATCATCACCTTGGGTAGATCACATAGAATTTTCTGGTTTCTCTCAGATATTGACAAGAGTCTTATTTTAGGTATAGAAATATGATCCTAACATAAAGCTTCAGTCCCCCAACTAGTTCATTCCAATTTTCTACATCGAGTATGCTTTATGCTATTCAACATTATTTTGGCAACTCATAATTGCCATTTTTCTTTTTTAACCAGTTCCTTCTAATGAACTTATTTTTCTCTTCTATTCACTATGTCTGGTTCTATCAAAGTAGGTTTGAAGGAAGTCACTTCTAGCAAAATCTTCCTTGATATCATAAGTAGTCATCTAAAACTAATGCCATCTCTTCTGTGGCAAGGATCCAAATGCTATCTTTTTGTCTCATACACAGAGTAACCATTAATTTATCATCTGTACAATGACAATATTTGAGTTAAAAGGGCTCTAAAAGTCATTAACAAGTATTTGTTGGTTGACAGCAAGGATAAACTGAATTTTATGTCATAAAAACTGAGTGGATCCTTCACCCTATTCATAAAACATTTTCATGGATTCCTTGGAGATCCCTTTACTGGGTACCATCAACTAGAGTCCCAGGCACAATTGCAATGTATGACTGGGTATATACAACTTCTGAACCTCTTTCTTCTGAGGTTGCTTCAACTGGAAGTCCACTTGAGTGGAATCTTATTTAGGATGACTTTCTGTGGGATAGATACAGACTTTTTCCATGGGATGGATATAAACCATCATGTAGAACAGACATGTGTTTATCCTGCTGCCAGTAGTCATGCTGTTTTTCTTCCACAGAAGAAGCTATTTTTGTTTTCAACCAAACTAAATCATGTCCCTTTATTTCACATTTCTTCTGTTTGTTAACTCTTGTGTGGTTATTTGATTAATGCTTATTTCTCAAAGGATGCCCTGACATGATGTACAGATTATATTTTTCTCAATATTTTAGTACAGTGCTTAAGTATGGAGAAGTTACTCAATATTTTTTAAATAAATGAATAAAATCAAGAGTAGATCCATAAAAATAAAGGAAAGGGAAAAAATAAAAGTATATAGAAATTCATGACAAGAGCTATTCTGGGCCAAACAGATTCAACTGAAATATTTTCTTTAAGGACTATGTAATTCTAAAAGTATTTTTAGACCTATGCAAAAGTAGTTAAGTGAACCAGATTTAAAAGTTGGGAATTCTTAATAGGAGTCCATTTTAAATTATGTGTTGACTTATTCACAAAAAATGTCATTAGTTTCAGAAAATTATTTCTTATGAGGGAAAATTATTTTGATATTCTGTAAGCCCAACCTAAGAATACTTTGAAGGTAGAAGACAACCTGCATACTGAATTAAATTAGAGCAATAATGACCCACAGTGCTACCACTGTGTGAAACTACAAGGAAGTATTATTGCAGATTTAACCATGCTCATAAGCACACTGGTGTATTGGCATAAAGCTTGCAATTCATTCTTATATAGGAGGGTTGAAATATCCAAGGGTTATAATAATTAAAGCATAGTCATTTTTCTATAAAAGATGACCTTAAAAATCACTGAATGTCATATCATATAGTTCCATAGACTTTGATATCAAAGGTGCAAATAAAATAATTTTTTCTCCAGAAAGAAATGCAGATACTCAGATTACACTTCAACAGTTTTAAGTCTGCGGGGAAGGAAAAATTACAGCAGAAAGTAGAATTATATAATTTTGGAACAACTCTGTAATTTAGGAAGAAAAGAAATACACAGATTTGATGTTGTCAAATATAGGAATCATGATAAACAAAACAAGAAGAAAATGTAATCTTAGTGATTATGAATATTGGTTATTATTGACATTGAGAAAGAATTACAGAACAGAAAAACAAAAACACTTTCCATATTTAAAATTATACAGACTCAAAAGAGAATAATGAAAAAATGGGGGGGGAGGATTTAAATATGTTAACAAATGAGGAATACATAGTTTCTTACATGAGATTAATGGTTATTTTAATATTAAATTTAGAAGTTATTTGAGTAAATGGAGGCACTATATTTTAAAAATATATTGCAAAAATATAAAATAGTAGTAGAATAATTTTAAAAGCATGAATTTCTTTCTCATGAAAATAATGGCTGTTGATAATAAAATAATGAAAAAATAAATCTGTAATTTTCAACTATTCAAAATTATAGACAATTAAATGTTCTGAGATTAGATATAGAGAATTATTTTAAGAAACTACTATTCTAAAAGAGCCAGGAAAAAAAGGTAGGAGTATTTATACAATGTTTTCCTCATTGACATTGATGAGGCTGCACAAACTTTCAAATCCCCAAATCTGCAGGGTATAAAATTAAGAAACAAAGAAACTGATCTGCAGATAAAAATCTATCTCATATATATATAATGCAGACATATGCACACATGAGAGTATATTAATTTGAGATGCTGTAAACCAGGTAGACTGTGGTACAAAATTTCATACATGAGGGAAAGTGTCAAATAGCTCAAATAATATAATGTATAATATTAATTGATAGAATAGAAAGTTCAAGGAAATAGGAATAAGGAACCTGAATGAAGTGTTGAATGAACCGTAAGAGTTCTAACCTGCTATGATGTTTTATGTGTGGGAAACAGCACCATTTCAAAGTGTTCAACAAGCAATGTAGGATAGTACTTAAACTGAAATATAGTGTACAAGATAGCTTATAATAATTAAGCAATATAAATCACATTCATATTTGAGAAATCAAAGACAAACTGAGAGTTAACTTAATAAACAAGTTCTAGGGGAAAAGGCATATCTGTTGAATGATATTTGAATCATCAGAAGGGCTGAATTATTTATATGTACCTCAAGTCTAATAGAATGCATATGGCAATTTATCTGCCCATTGAATGGTAACAGTTACAGATCTACTGCACATGTGCAGAAATTATAAAGGAGATGGATGTCAACAATATTTAAGTAGCCAGTTAATTTAGGACATAGATGGTACATAGCAATGATGAAAGTGACAATTTATGGGAAATGGGGTAGAATGTAGGTTTAGCAGTACAGAATGCCATGATCAGAGATCAACTACCATGGTTGGTTATAGGTCCCCAGAGTAGGGATATGGCAACAAGGAAAGCCATACTTTCCATTCCTAGCTCAAGACAATATATATCATTGGAAAGAGGCAACAACCTCAAATAAATCTGTTGAGCATACATCAAAGCTAAAATTAAATCAATTTTAGCTTCCAGTGTCACATCAAAATAACGTGTCCAGCAGTAACATAAATAGCGCCACATTTTTAATTAATTCTATTCCTGAGACCAGTTTAAGTCTCTCTGCGTGTTTCTCTGTAAAACAGATATTTGAGGCAATTGTGGGAAGATTCAGTGATAACAAAAGGGAATGTTTGACAGTCATGACAGTAACTACCTTACAGATTTTTACAAGTTCTATTAGAATAATAATTTTATTGTAATTAATCAATAATTCAGTAAGATATTGCTACTGTTATATATTTTAGAATCTACTTTAAATGCATTGTATGTAAGTAAAGGAAACAATTTTATCATTCATTTATAAGTAAAGGTGGATATTTTATTTCTCATGTATTAAATATACTCTTAAGTATAGAATATTTTGAAAATGTAGTTAAACTTTTCATTTGAGCCGAGCATGTGTGTTTAGTTTTCAATCCCAAAAGACTATTGGAAAGATAGGCAAAATAGAATCAATCATCATAAAACCCAGATTGAGTGCAAGATGACACAAGTATGGAATATTTTTTCTGGAATATACTTAAAAAGCTGAAATAAATTGTTATATTCATCAGAGCTAGAAAATTTTAAATCTATATGGTCAAAAGTGTCAACTTCCAGAGAAATATATTTCCCAAGCAGATCTTCATAACACTTACCCTAGAGGAAAGAATACAGCTAGCAGTAAAGTGGATGGCAGTAATTTGAGTTAACTACACACACAAGAAAAATGATAGAACAATTACTGATATTTCAGTTGTCAAAGTTAGGGTTTGTTTACCAGGATAAATGCATATGTAGAGCTCTAAGTAATTCAGAAATGCAAAGCACAATTGAATAATAAACTTATGTTTGGAGGAAAAGATAAAAGCCCGTTTAGCTATATACATCCTTTAGCAACAACTCTCACATCAACATAGATCAACACACATCAACCCAGATACACACTTTTGTACATACATCCACTTATCTACACAAACATGCATGTATACCTCCAGGTACCCGTACCATATGTGAGCACCTGCATGTACACACACATACATCCAAATGAATACATGTGTGCACACATGCAGTTTGACCTATATATGTATAAATATTCACACATACATGTGTATAGTATAGATATCTGGTAATTAGAACATGCACATGGAGACAGAACAAAATATTCTTGAATAGAAGGACTTAATATGGTAATTATTTCAATTCTTTCCATAGGGAAAAAAATTGAAACTATATAGTATTAGCCATGATCCATCATGAAAACCTGTATTATATGCTGAATATGATACTTAGATAAATTCACCTTAAGATGTTTTCAGAAAGCAATTAAGACAAAAATGAACTAGATATTAAAACTAATAAAGCTAGAAAAAATAGTACCTTTGAAATATAAGAATAATGGTAATTGCTCAAGGATTAAATTGAAAATTCATAATAGGATTTATCAATAAAACAAAATTTCTCAGAGAATCTTAAAATAGTCAAACCTTTGCAAAATTTCAGAAGAAATCAGAAATGTAAAAGATAAACAAAAATAATAAAAATGAAGAAAACATGAGCAAATGTAGAAGAAAGTAGGATACATATATAAAGAAGTCAAAGGATTAAGTTTCTAGAGAAGCTAACATTCAACATCACAATAATCTACTGAATTACAGAAATTTAATATTACATACATACATTTGTCCAATTCTCTTTTATATATTTCATCTTAAGACTTTAATTACCTAATTTCTAAAAATAATCATTGTTTTCTACCAGTGCATTCACAGCTATTGCTACTTGTTAGATCTTTATTCCATCTGTATCGTAAAAATGACATTTTTAGGCTTATGAAATATAAATTGAAATAAAACTTGTTTAAATTGCAATAAACTTGCCTAAAGCACAATTATTAAGTAGCCCATAATTTTCCCTCTGATTGCTTGCTGCCTTCAAGGGAATATTCATCTCTATATATACCTTAGTCTATGCTTTAAGTTTCTATTAATTCACCTAATTAAATTTCATATCTATAGGTTAACTCCAAATTTCTTCATATACTGTAATTTTATATTTTGTTTGAATGCAGGATAAGGCTATATGATGCACATGTCTCTTTGCTTTTTTTTTTAATTTTTTTTTACTTTTTTATTTATTTATGATAGTCACAGAGAGAGAGAGAGAGGCAGAAACACAGGCGGAGGGAGAAGCAGGCTCCATGCACCGGGAGCCTGATGTGGGATTCGATCCCGGGTCTCCAGGATCGCGCCCTGGGCCAAAGGCAGGCGCCAAACCCCTGCGCCACCCAGGGATCCCTGTCTCTTTGCTTTTAAATTTACTCTTCATATACAATTTAAAATCAAGTTCTCAGTGTTTTTTCACCTCTGTGATAATTCACATTTGACTTCAGTTTGCCTCTGGTTTAATATGTAGTTACCAACTTTATATGGATTTACTCATTCAGGAATATGCTTCCACTTTTCTATATGGACTGTCCTATCACATGAACTACTTATTTATTTTTGTCCCTTCTCATGAATTAATATCATAGGTGATTACACTAATAGTGACAGTGACATTGCTAGTGTGTTAATGACTTCAATGGAAAGGACTAATATTTCTTTTTTAAGCATGATTTTAATCAGAGGTTTCTTTTAGATACCTGTTACCAAATATGGAAAATACGCTTATTTCCATTTTTATTTAAAGTTTTATGAAAAACGTTTAAATATGAAAAACTTCCAGCATCTATCTAAATGATAATGTGATTTCCTTCCTACTTTTCTCCATTATTGTAGTGGATTATATTTAGTTATTCACCTTGAGTTACCCTGCATGTGCTGGATGAATTCTATTTGTGTAAAATGCGCTCTTTAATTGATTCAACACTGGATTTAATTTATTAAGGTGTATTTAGAAAAATTCAGTTATATGTGATTCTTTAATTTTCTCCATATAACATACTACATTTGGTGAAAATCTCTCAAACATAATCATAAAAAAAAGCTGTCCTGATTTTTTTCTGTTTTATAGTGAGCTAAATAATGGATTTTATTTTGATTTTTATATAATTGATCAAATCTCCTTAAATATACTGAACACCTAGGAAAATTATTTTTTTAAACATAAAATATGATGAAATTTCAGAGTTATATCATACTAAAAGACAGAGAACTTGCTTTATGCTTTTTAAACTTTCTACTTCTAGCAGCTAACATAGAACAGGACAAAAATTTTGTGGAAAAAATTTGTGGAATATTCATTTAATTAATTTAGTTTTTAAAGTATGTCTAATAATCCTCTCTCCAATATTTCAGAAAGTAAAATTAAATTACTATATATTTTATTGAATATGAAACAATTGAAAAGAAAACTTATTTTCACTAAGTTCTGGCATACTTAAACCAGAACTCCTAAATTGTAACAATGGGAAACAAATTGCCTGCCAAGGAAACAACAGGCAATGAAAAATCTGTCTGGTTCTGCCTGCCGTTCTGAGCCTCATTTCCTGACAGCTGTTACTAGAAGATCTTTTAATGAGTCCCTTTTGTAGAAGTAGAAGGTGAAAAGCCAACCAAAAACATGATGAAGTTGAATCACAGGCATATTAGTAGTAGGATATAATAGAAGAAATTAAGTATTCCAAGTTAGCAATAACATTTCCACGATTGCATGGACAATAACTATCAGATCAGATAATTTCAGCCAACGTTGAGTGATAAACTATTTTTAACACTTGTAATATTAGATTAAGCTAATTATAAGGTGCATAGCTGTGGTTAAATAAATCCAGAATCATAGTGAGGACTCCCAGTTTTCCATTTTCACTAATGGGGAAATTGTTTTAAAGAGATGTTATATTCATATTCCAACTTTTTCAGGAGCTAGGCATTTAACGACAAAGTTTAATCCCAAATTTAAAAAAATATATTTAATTTCTAAGAATTATTAATGGAGGTGGTAAGTAGGCCTTACCTACCACCTCCATTTCAGGAGAATTTATGTTATCAATGTCTGTGCCTGGTTGGCCCAGTTGGTTGAAATGTAGTGTTAATGACAATCAGGTCATAGATCTAGTTCTGTTGTAAGCCAGCTTTCGCATCTTCTTGATCCTACAGCACACTCACAAAAACATGGACCTATTTTCAAAGATCCACTAGTACTCACAAGAAATCATGAAACAGAAACTTCAATTCTACCAGAAAAAAAAGTCATGATTTATTGATGGTGTACAAAGAATTCTTTTCCTGTAGAGTACTGGACAGCATTCACTGTTATGCAATGCCACCTTTTACACTTACTACATGTATACTTTTCAGAACAAAGGAACGAACAAAAGGGAGAAAAAAGTCTTACTTCCTCTAAGAAGGAATCCTTAAGAAAATAGATTGTTCTGTAATTTGAATATTTAAGTAATTGAGTTGAAATTATTTAACATAATTTAAAAAATATAACGTGATTAAAGGATGTTTAAAATTTTTCATTCAGGTTTCAAAATATTTTTTTTCCAAAACATATTTTTGAATGTAGTCACAGAGTTATGGCGGAATCACTGTAGATTTGAGAAAGCATGGCAAAACAAAAACATTTTAATTGTTTGGCTGTCAATTTATTCCCAAAGTGAGATTTGATCAACACTATTTTCCATTATTCTACCCAGCATGGGACAAATAGAATTGTTTCTTGATGTCTTCTATAACTCAGTTTCCTGAAGAAGTGATTCATAAACTTTTCCAGTCCATCAACCCTTTAGTTGAGCAAAATATTGATGCAACTGCCTCTAATTCTATTAAAACAGTATCTCCCAACATAACTGAGAAGAGTGTTAGTTTCTGATGAGCTTCTAGAGAATCTTTGTATAGTAATAAGAGAACTAATGATTCTTAAAATATAAATAGAATCAATGCGAGGTTTATGAGAATAGTGAGAACTGAACAAGTCTATGAGAGAACCGGGAAAAAGAGAAGTAGTAGCGATGGAAGTAATACTCTTGTAGATGTCTGATCTATCTTCATTATTCCAATTTTCGGAAAATAATTGAGCTGTGTATGTTGAGGGGGTAACTTCTCCTTTATTAGCCACCCTGTTCAAGTGCACTAAGCAACAACAAAAAACAGATTTTGCTTAACATAGTAGAAATTACAGGCACAACAGTTAGATGCCATCAGATCTATACACTTATACAACTTGTCAGAAAGTCTTTTTTTATTTCATATATTTTTCTAAATATCATTGCATACCTTGTTTCTTGTAGCTTAGACCACTGGTGAAAATCTTAGAAGAAGGGCAAAACTATTAGGCTCTCAAATCTCACATTTTGACTGTTGCCTCTCAAGCATGGTCTAGGAAGTGCTCAGAGTTACTAGATATTCAAGGATTCTCTGAACAGAGTAGTACTAATCTTAGCAGTAATCAGCAATGTTATATCTTTTTTAAAAACTCATGAAATAGAATATTCCACATTTTACCAGATTTCCATGTGTGTTTTCCCTTGTTATCTATTAGATCCTGTTGTTTTTATCATGTCTAAAAAACTTAGAATTAAGTTTTATTTTAGGTTTACTAATTTCTATTTTACTATGTTGTATTATTTCTTGTCAACTTCTCAAAACTATTGTATTTAACAATTTTTAAAGCATCCATAAGGTTTTAATATGCATGTTATTAGGATAGAATACTTTAAAAACAGGCTGTAACAACCAAATCCTATTCTTTACTGATAAACTCCAATGTATAAAAAATAAATCAAAGGACATAACATTTTACTAGGGGACTTTAAGACCAGTATTCAAAATTTTATGGATATTTCTAAGCAGATGTTTCTAAAGTACTATAAGAGAATACTTATTTTTGGTTACCAGAGTAACATTACAAAAGTCCAGCTGTTGCTTTATATGTCCATTTTTAACTTTTCTGTTTCATAAGCAATCATTAAGCACTTTTAAAAATACATATTAATTATTAAACTACTACACCTATAGCTCATTGAAAACAGATGCTTACAGTATATTATTTAAAATAGAGAATTTGGAGACTACTTTGTATCAAATTTGGTAATTGGTTAAATAGTTTTACCATAGTAGTATATAATAAATGTAAAAATCTTTATTAATATTAAAGAAAAATCAAATCTAAACGATGGAAATAAGTTTTAAGTCATCCTTATAATATGGTCCAAATCAGAGATGGTTTGAAATTAGAGGCAGGGCTGAAAAAGGATACTGAAATACTGTTGCTTCACAAATCAATTTGCCTAAATCGCTGCTATCACAAACTGCCCCATTTTTATTTTTAACGCAATTACGCTGTTTCTCATGACTATTATTTAGTGAATCTTCATTCATTGGTTAGGCATTTTATACATGCTGCCCAGCAGAATTTTATTATACATATTACAAAAATAGTTTTTTAATATTTTATTTATTTATTCATGAGAGAGAGAGAGAGAGAGAGAGAGAGGCAGAGACACAGGCAGAGGGAGGAGCAGGCTCCATGGAGGGAGCCCGACGTGGGACTCGATTCCGGGACTCCAGGATCAGGCCCTGGGCTGAAGGCAGGTGCTTAAACCGCTGAGCCACCCAGGCTGCCCCATATTACAAAAATAGTTTAAGCACAGAGTAATAATGACATTCAGGAGAAACAGTGGCCAAACATATTAGGAATTTTATGTGACAGTGACAAGTTCTTTGTCCCTGGCTCTTCTCTTCTGACTCTTGCACAACTACAATTCTGATACTAAAAGATAGGAGATGGTTTCTATGCTTATGGAAGAATCAAGCTAATCCTCAGGGAAGAAAGCCCTGAAATACTGAGACCAAATTTTGAAATAGTGGTGAATAGAGGTGAGGTAAGCATATTGATTATATATTACATATGCATCCCTTCAAATGACAAATATTGGCTATATATTTTTATGTATAATATTTTATTTCCTACTTATACAGAACTTTATGCATAGTGTATTTTATAAATCCGTGTTGAACAAGATCTTTACTTTTTCTTTATAATTTATAATGTGTATGACTCTGCCTACTTGTTAATATTTTTACAATTTTATTTTTAAGGATTTATTTTTTTATAGAGAAAGAGAGAGAGAGAATGAGCATGAGGAGCAGAAGGAAAGGGAGAGAGAATCTCAAACCGACTACATACTGAGTACACATACTGAGTGTAGAGGCCAATATGGGGCTTGATCTCACAACCCTGGGATCATGACCTGAACTGAAACAAGAGGCAGACACGTAACTGACTGTGCCACCCAGGTGCCCCTATGAAGGATTTTAAAGCAGTATTATAAAAAAGGAACAAAAATAGTTTGGAATTCAATTTATACTTTTCAAAATTCAAGATTTATTGGTAACAGAAATGAGAAAAGTATAGCTTTAGCACAGTAATAAATGCAGTTTAAAATACGGGCACTGAGGTGGACACTTGATGGGATGAGCACTGGGTGTTTTTCTGTATGTTGGTAAATTGAACACCAATAAAAATTAATATAAAAAAAATATAGTTGCAGTGACACATGGGTGGCACAGTTAAGTGTCAGACTCTTGGTTTTGGGGTCAGGTCGTGATCTCAAGTTTGTGGGATCAAGCCTCATCTAAGGCTCCATGCTCTGTGTGGAGTCTGATTGAGATTCTCTCTCCCTCTCCCTCTGTTCCTCTTGCCTGTGCTCTCATTCTCAAATAAATCTTTTAAATCCTTTTTAATATAATGCTGCTGCAAACATTGGGATGCATGTATCCCTTTAAATTAGTATTTTTGTATTCTTTGGGTAAATACTGAATAGTGCAATTCCTGAATTATAGGGTATCTCTACTTTTAACTTTTCGAGGAACCTCTGTACCGTTTTCCAGAATGGCTGCACCACTTTGCATTCCTACCAACAGTGCAGGAGGGTTCCCCTTTCTCCACATCCTTGCCAGCACCTGTTGTTTCTTGTGCCATAGATTTTAGCCATTCTGACAGGTGTGAGGTGATATTTCATCGGAGTTCTGATTTGTATTTCCCTGATAATGAGTGATGTTTCATGTGTCTGTTAGCCATCTGGATGTCCTCTTTGGAAAAATGCCTATACCTGTCATCTGCCCATTTTTAAACTGGATTGTTTATCAGATGTTTTTATAAGTTCTTTATATATTTTGGATACTAACTCTCATCAGATATGTCATTTGCAAATATCTTCTCCCATTCCTAGGTTACCTTTTAATTTTGTTGTTTCTTTCACTGTGCAGAAGCTTTTTATCTTGATGAAGTCCCAATAGTTTATTTTTGCTTTTGTTTCCCTTGCCTCTGGAGACAATGTGTAGTAAGAAGTTGCTACAGCAGATGTCCAAGTGGTTGTTGCCTGTGTTCAAGATTTTGATGGTTTCCCATCTCACATTTAAATCTTCCATCCACTTCGAATTTATTTTTGTGTATGATGTAAAAAAGTGGTCCAGTTTTCCCAACATTGTTCATGAGACTGTCTTTTCTTTTTCCATTGGGTATTTTTTCCTGCATTGACAAAGATTAATTGACCTTATAGTTTGTGGATTCATATGAAATATAGTACATATTTAACTCAATTATAGATTTTACATGTTTATTTCTCATACCCACTTCTCATAGAATATTTGTTCAGTTTAACTTATGCTGTGTACCATGCAATATATAGAGGTGCTATCCTATTTTAAATTACACAGATAACTAGTCACTAACTTTGTGACTATAATTTTTTCAATTATTTTCAATTTGGGGACAATTTTTTTCCCTGTACCACATTGTAATTTAAGGTACAGTACAGTATACATACACACACACACACACACACACACATATATATACATGTACATATGTGCCACAACCCACACATTTAGACTTATTCCTTTATTCTCAATTTTCTAGAATATACAATAGTTTATTGGAAAATAATAATTCTACTAAAAGTTTTGGTAATTGCTGATAAAGAATGCTATTGTTTTCCTAAAATATTAATCTTGCCAGTGTTTCATCAACCAAGTTTAAGTTCTCTATATTACATTGTTCCTGTGCAGTAAAATTTAATTTGAAAATTACATATGCTTAACTTTTTTCCAATGTAATTTTTATTTCCTCGTTTAATCTAAATGATTTTCACTATGCCTTTTATGACTGTAGATGAAACTTAAAAGGAGTCATGTTTAGTAACTTTTTCAGTATATATATTTGTTTTAAAAAATTTAAACTTTGTCAAATACTTTTCTCTGTTTGAAACTTGCTTTGGTATTATTTTTTTTAATAAATTTATTTTTTTATTGGTGTTCAATTTACCAACATACAGAAAAACACCCAGTGCTCATCCCGTCAAGTGCCCCCCTCAGTGCCTGTCACCCATTCCCCCCCACCCCCCACCCTCCTCCCCTTCCACCACCCCTAGTTCGTTTCCCAGAGTTAGGAGTCTTTATGTTCTGTCTCCCTTCCTGATATTTCCCACACATTTCTTCTTCCTTCTCTTATATTCCCTTTCACTATTATTTATATTCCCCAAATGAATGAGAACATACGCTGTTTGTCCTTTTCCGATTGACTTACTTCACTCAGCATAATACCCTCCAGTTCCATCCACGTTGAAGCAAATGGTGGGTATTTGTCGTTTCTAATTGCTGAGTAATATTCCATTGTATACATAAACCACATCTTCTTTATCCATTCATCTTTCGATGGACACCGAGGCTCCTTCCACAGTTTGGCTATTGTGGACATTGCTGCTAGAAACATCGGGGTGCTTTGGTATTAAAGGGAATTAAAATCTAGAATATTTATACATGAAAATAAATTGAATACCTTCAAGCTTATTTATATCCTATAAATAATTTAAAGAGCTATTTCTCATATAGCTTATTATGTTTATTCCTCTGAATATGCCATAAATAAAATCAGTATCTAAATTCTTAGTTTGCATATCAAATTATCATACAAGCTTCTTATCTAAGTGCCCTTTCTTTCTTGTTATTTCCGAGTTTACAGAGTGTTTTGCAATTAAAATCATGGTTTGTTTCTTTCTTACATTTGTTCTACTACACAAGTCATGACCCTTCAACCTAACTGTGAGAAGAATGCCTTGTGTATAAATAATTACTGATAAATAAAATCTAACTATTTGTATTTCCTTACATAATATTTTCAAAGTTGCATTTTTGGCTATTCTTGAATTCTCTTAAATATCTTTAGGTTTTAACAATAAAAGTACATGTTTTGTCTCTAGGACTCATAAATCATGGATGAAGTATTTAAAAAATGAAATGCTTCAGGTTAATATCGCATGTCAGAGGGATCCCTGGGTGGCGCAGCGGTTTGGCGCCTGCCTTTGGCCCAGGGCGCGATCCTGGAGACCCGGGATCGAATCCCACATCAGGCTCCCGGTGCATGGAGCCTGCTTCTTCCTCCGCCTGCGTCTCTGCCTCTCTCTCTCTCTCTATGACTATCATAAATAAATAAAAGTTTAAAAAAAAAAAAATCCTAACCTTAAAAAAAAAAAAAAAATATCGCATGTCAGATTATATCGTTAGTGAAAGAGCAATATACTAAAACACAAGATATAGGAGGTCTACATTCTAATTCTGAGTCTAGAGAGATTTAGCTGCCATTTTTTGAGCAAGCCTTGTAATGCAGTTAGTTTGCAATATTCTTATTAGTAAAATGCAAATGTTAGGCTAAGTAATGTCTAAGCCAGCTCTTTTTGTTGATAGTTTTTTTTTTCTTTATCCAACTATATCCTACTATCAAACATTCATGACTTCAGTGATTAAGATAACAAAGTTCAATAGATATCCTAGAAACAAGATGATATAGTCTTTCTGTAGTAACAAAAATGTGAAGTTTTAAAGTTTTACGTTTAACACACAGCAAACTGCAAATTACTGACTTCCATCATGGAAACTAATGTTGAGGACTATTAACAAAAACAGTTCTTAGCTTTAGAACATGCTACAGGTCAAGGTGGTGATTTCATTACATAAGGTAAGTCAGTTCCTAAGGCAATAGGTCAGCAGAATTCAGGGAGATGAAGGAATAATGTTGAAGATCCTTGAATTTCTGAGGCAGTTTTTTTTTTTTAATCTGAAGGTGATAAACAGTTGGGTATACATGAGATGTCAAATTTGTGTAACACCCTAGCGTTTAATGTGTCATTCTGTTTAGTCCAATACAACTGAGCAAATGTTTTTAATACCTATGCAAAGCCTTGCATTACAGTAGATATTTGGAATATGTGAATTATGCATAAATATTACAATGAGAGGCAGGCTAATGTGGTAGTTAGGAACCCAGACTTGGAGACAACTTGTGCTCAATTCCAGCTCTGCCCTCATTACCTGCATGACCTCAGGTAACTATTGTTCCTCCTCTTTAAAGTAGGGATAACACTAATACCAACCTCACAGGGTTGCTCTGAGCATCAAGTGAGTTAAAATGCATGTAAAGTACTAAGAATAAATCCATCAGTAAGATTTTTTTAAAGCCTTGGCTAGCATTATCATTATATATGATCCTTCTCTTTTGAACTTATTTGTATTTAATTGAAGAGGGATATATATATTTATTAGAAAAGTGTTGTTAAATGTATATCCTTTTTTTTTTAGGCCTAAGCTGTGCCTCAAGTTCAAGGATTCAGTGAGTCAAATAGCTAGCTTTAAGCTATTTGCTAGTTTTATGTTTCCTGGTATTTTAAGTACTTACAAACTGCTCTTTATTGCTAGTATTATTTCCTTCAAGATGAGTTTATGGTTTTAAAAAAAGTATTGTTCAATGTGTAACAATTAAGAAACTTTTTTTTTTCCCACTCTGCCCATTTCATTGCTTTAAGGTGACATCTTATCACTCTAGCATGCCTAAGTAATAATGTTTGACTCATAAGGCATTCTCCCAAGGAAGCAAGAGAGCTCATCTATCTATCTACCTATGAGTCCTTGTTCTATATAAAGCAGGAATCCAAGCCACATAGTCTAGGCCCTTAATACCAATTTATAACTAAAAATATTTTTAATCACAATTTGAATTGTTTTTCATAAACTAAGTAGCATTAGTAAAATTATAGCATTGCAATCATTCTTTATATATTAATGTGAAATTTCTATTGAAAATAAATAGTAATACAGTGTCATAAGGTGATCCTTAAAACCTCTTAAACAGAAATTATTGGATACCAACACACTCCTCTCCTATACACAGGAGAGCTAGATCTTAGAGTAACTTATATATTCCTTAAGTTTTGTGTTCCAGTCATATTTAATCTTATTTAACCCTGACTAACAATATCTTGTAGAATAGGAATTAGCACTATAATTCCTATTTTACCTAACAAGAAGTCTGTGATCAAAATTATTTTGATTTGCCAGTGGCTGTAAGCCTGACAACTGCACAGCCATAACCCAATTTTTTTTTGACACCACTTTGAATCTCTCTAGTTTATTATTAGTCTCAATCTTGGCAATAATCACATTCATTGGATGAGCTTTAGGAAAAAGACTTACTCTTGTCTGCCCCATTTCAGATTAGTTGAAACAGGATCTGAGCATAGAGTTGGGGTATTGATAGTAATTAAACGCATTTCTATTTCTAATGTGCCAGTTTTGAAAAGCAACATGCTTACAGTTAAATTTATTTTCAGTAAACCTGGATGAATGAATGCCAGTGTGGGAGGAGGGGACAGCAAACGCTAATATGCAAAACACAGATATATTAAAGCATAACACATAGCTAAAGACCTCTGTCACAGGTGAGAAAGGAGCATCAAAGAAATGTTTGCACCATGAAGGGAGCAGCATTAGGTGTGTCCCTAGGAGACAGATATTTTTACTAGGGTAGTGGTTGTACTTAGTAAAGAAAACAATTATTCTTTCAAAACCAGAAACGATCTCCTTGAATGATTAATTTTTGTCATCATTCCTTGGAGGTCCTGACTTTTCTATCACTTGCTCTTTCTGTTCTACCTTGTATTTCCATTACTCATTCATTTTTTTTCTTTGCAATTTTTCAAATGAATTCCTTGCTTTGATTTTATAGCATCGGCTTGTCCATGTTTAAAATGCTCTGTAAAGCATCTTGAAGTCTTAGGGGAAAACATGCAATAGCAGTTTAATCAATCAACCACACAACACAGGGCTATGTTGGGACACTATACTTGGAGTGTTAATAAGAGCCTTGAGTACTCATTTGCCCAGACTGTGTTGTTTTTTTTTCAGCAGAAATATAAACAGGTAATCCATTCTGCCAAGGCCACTACAAGAATCCTACTATCCACTACTAGCCAATACAACATGTCCTTTCTCTATCCAGAATGAATTGTTTATACTCTTCTATGTGTTTTTACAATCACCTTGATCTAGAATAGTGTAAGTGCTTTTGCTTTGAGGCATATTAGAAATGCAAATCTTAGTGGTTATCTCCTCCCATTCTTTGATTGGGTGGTTTTATTCTGTCCCGAATGTGCTTTCATCAATTAACTTTAAGCAACTAAGAAACTCTTTGAGGATTATTTTGGAAAAAAGCAAAATACTTGTAGTCTATTCAAAGTTTATGTGTAGATCAACGATGTTTGATGTGCGAGCTTCTGAGACTTTCACGAAGTTCTAAAGTTGTAACAAAGTTATCTGGTTTTAGTTAGTAAATACTGTTTATGTGGGAATATTGGGATTTGAAGACAACGGTTAAAAAACAATTCTCGACATGGCCTTACTGCAAAAAGGTGGTTATTAAAGCATGGGGACAGGACTGATGGGCAGAGAGACCTGCGCTGGGATTGTGAGAGGTGGACAATTATATACTTGGGAGGGAATTAGGGACAACATAAGTCTCTAAGCAATATGGAAGCAAGGTTTCCAGGGCCTTGAGGGGGCGAGCTATTGTTATGAAAAGATCATTTACTACTGTCTCATAAAACCTTAATCACCAGACCCTACAAGTGTATATTGATGGGTCTTATGCTTGGAGGATGATTGCTAACACACATCTTGGCGGATAAAAATAAAGTAAGTTTCTGAAGGAATTTTTGTATGTTGAAGTAGACTTACAGGATCCTGGAGGTTAGGATGTTAAGCTAAGATTGCCTTTTGCCATTAGCAAAGTGTCAACGTCAAGCCAGCTGAGTTCCTAGAGGAGAGTCATTGTCTGTCTCAAGGACTTGTCATTGGGATGTAAGTTGTAAGAAAACGTATTTATTAATTAATTAACTAATTAATTAATTAATTAATTTATTTATTTATTCTTTCATTCGCCTTTATTCTCTACCTCACTACCACTAATACTTAAAACAATTTATTGCTTCTCCCTCTGCCTGTGTCTCTGCCTCTCTCGCTCTCTCTCTGTGACTATCATAAATAAATAAAAATTTTTAAAAAAAGATTTAAAAATAGGGATCCCTGGGTGGTGCAGCGGTTTAGCGCCTGCCTTTAGCCCAGGGCGCGATCCTGGAGACCCGGGATCGAATCCCACATTGGGCTCCCGGTGCATGGAGCCTGCTTCTCCCTCTGCCTGTGTCTCTGCCTCTCTCGATCTCTCTCTGTGACTATCATAAATAAATAAAAATTAAAAAAAAAAGATTTAAAACAATTTATGTGTCATTGACTAAAAATTTTTGCTTGAGGAAAAAAATCTGTATCATAATTTTTTTCCATACAAGGTCCTAAAGGAAAATAAAAAGTATACTTAAACAAAGGGTACCTAGTTCCTCTGGGTTTTTATTAGCAATTTTATTTTAATATGAAGTTACCTTTAAAAATCTGTCTTATGCTTGAGGGATTTTGGTTGATATTTGTTTCATTTTGTTGTGTTTTTCTGTTGTTAGTCTTTTTTGTACCGTTCTCTTGCCCTAAATTAATTTTCATTATATTTATATCCTACGATATTATTTTGGTTAATTTTCTAAGCTTTGCTTCACATAGCCACATTGAAGATATGACATCTATAGAGAGATGTTGTATTCAGAGTATAAAACACTTAGAGAAGACAGTTAGGAGAGAAAAATCACTTTAAAATACAAGAATGGAAACACTTCCTATACTTAAGTGAATATTTAAATCCTACGGTACATTCCACCAGAGAGCAAAGAGGCATTTTTAAAAAATAATAAATTCCACCATTAATCACTTGATAAATGCCCCATTGGCCCTGAAAAATGTAAATCTGGCCATCAAGTTAACTAAACAAAGATTTGGGAATTGTTTTTTGAAGCACCTTATCTTTGTCGTTCCAGGTTATGATATAGCAACATGAAAAGAGTTTGGAAAAAGCAATTATTTGATTTCATTTCTGAAAAGATTTGTAATGTTTCCATATGAGTGGATTGAATTTAGAAGCACACATTTCATGGTCATTGTACTTTTTGATTATATGATTAACTGCTTATGACATCTTTCACAAGTGAATATAAGTATATTGTATAGAGTCGTATGTCATTTCCAATATGAAATGTTAAAATTTAATCCTGTTTCTATTCACAATAGAAGACAAATTTCCCATTTTCTCTCCAAATAGTTTACCCATAGTGTAATAAATACCATTTAGAAAATAACTTATAGTAGCTCTCACATCTATCATTAAATATCTGATTCTGATTTCAGTAGAACTTCTGCCTAGGGAAGGAATGCAGAATAGACCTCCCAATGGTACAGTATTTTACTTGTGGCAAATCTTCTGTAGCTGTGGTTTATAAAATAAGACTCAATTTTGTGACTTGTTCACTTCAGATGGACAAAAGATAGGTTTAAAAATTCATTTTTAGGCATTTTTAATACGGTTTTCTCCTTACATTATAAATATAAAAATTATAAAAAACATCTGTTGTCTGTCAAACAGAATTTGATGTTATATATTCAAAGACCCACTAGTGAGAAGGGTGCTTAACCTATACTGCCATTTGTTGGGACATAGTAGGTAATGGGAATAGTAATTAAGTTTCTACATTACCTTGAGTCAGAAAATACAGCATATGGAAATTTTCTTTGGATTTTAGTCATTAGATTTTAAAACTCCTGATTTTTAGCATAGCAAATATATATATATACACATATATGTACATATATATATATATACACACACACTAATGATCAGAACTTTTTTTATGCATGTGCAACCTTATCTATAATCCATAGGACTATTTGCACATCCTAAGAGTTTTATCATTTAGGACATTTACATGTACTAAAATGTGGATAAACCAAATTATTAGCCGAATCTTAATTTAGATATTTTAAAACATGATTTCAGTAAAGTTCCACTTTTATTAAATGATAAATAGTCAAAAAATCAATGTTTTAGTTAATTTTATATTTTAATTAATTTCCAGCATTCAAAGGTTATCTTGTTATGATAGTAATTTTGGCAGTTATCACTGAATTTGTTCAAGTTGATCTAATTACACACAGATATTTCACAGTTCTATATGCCAACTTTTATTAAGATTTAAAAATTTAAGGAATGCTATTTCTGGGGACTGCCAAAATGAACTATATAAAACTATGTAAGTTTATCATTTTGCAGTTCTACAGTCTATAAGTCTGATATCAAGATATTGGTAGGGCCATGCTCCTGCCCACAGCTCCAGGGCAGACTTACTCTTTACCTCTTCTATCTTCTTGCATTTGCTGGCAAACTCTAGCATTCCTCGGCTTGTAGATGCATCAAGGCAGTCAGTTAACCATCTTATCCCAGGATCTTCCTATAGTGTCTCTATCCAGATTGCCTCTTTTAATAACAGTGCCAGTCATATTGGACTTCATTTTAATTATCCCCATAAATCCCCTATTACTAGAGATTAAGACTTTAACATAGTTTTTTGGGTGGCAGGGAGGGGAGGAGATACAATTCAACTCCTAACAACTGCCTAATGAGTAAAAGAAAAAAAATGTACTAATTCTCTGTGACAAATTTGGCAACACTTTGAAAAAAATGTTTTTAATTCAAACTTCTATTATCTTTTCTTTTCGGTTAATTTTCACCCAAAAGTATTTCTTAAAATTCAATGCTTCTATTACCCTGAATTTTCAGTGACCTTTTTGTGTCATTCATATTAAAAATCTGGTTTTATCTGGCACTAGGTTTTATCTTTGAGGAAGTAGAAGAGATTTATTTTTCCCCAGAGTAGACTAGGCTAGGGAAGAGAGCTTTGAAAGTATCCCCATCCTTAAAAATGACAGACACACACTAATTTCTACTTAATGGGGATGAGGAGGCATGGCATGTAGCTGGAAGAGACCCACAGGCCATGTCAGAAAGGAAGAAGCCGTCTAAAGCATATTTATGCCTTTCATTTTTATAAATTATTTCAAGTTCAGTAACTTTTCAGGAATATGTATCACTTATACATTTTAACATTTGTGTTTCTTTTGGTTCTTAATACTTCTAAACTTCATTAATCCAGAAAATTAAAGCATTAAACTGAGTAAAATGTACCCAAAATTGATGGTATAAAAAGGAAAAAGTAGAGCTAGTAGACCACAGTATAGCTACTGAGAAAAAATTGCAAAACTTGTGATTCAATTAAAGTATCTTTTCAAATATATTCTCATGTTCTTGCCAAAAAAGGAACATGAACTCACCACAGAGGACACTTATTAGGACCCTACAATGTACTTACTAAGAGATGTGAGTATTTTGATCATATTTTGAATCCTAAATTTAGAAGTTTACATTCCAGTAGTCAGACTTTTTTGTATATTTTTTTATTGGAGTTCAATTTGCCAACATATAACATCCAGTGCTCATCCCGTCAAGTGCCCCCCTCAGTGCCCGTTTCCTAGTGTCAGACATTTCTAAAGACAGATTATACCTTTGTTGTGAGAAATTCTATATTTGATACATGAAAAACCTGTTGCTTTAAGTATTAAGGTAATAGTTATTACAGATCCAATTATAAATAATCAGTGAAAAATGTCTAAACCTAAATACCATATGATCTGCAGATGTTGTTAGGCTTCAACAATTCCTTTATGTTGTCAGAGAATAAAAGCTCATTCTAACTACATAAACCAAAAATAGCCTTTGAAATATTAAAACATTTTTCTTATGATGACAATCATTTTGATGTTAGTCTTGTATGTACTACACAGTCCTGTAAGTATTGTTTACATTGATAATTCAGTATTTCTTTAATGCCTTCTATTGTAACTGTATGAATTTAGATTTTAAAGTTGCTTATCAAAGTAAATATTTTCTTTTGACCAATTTGCATTATTGTTCTTCAGTTATGACATTGTCAAAAATCTAGAGATCATTATTGTGAAAATAGATCTAAATCCAAAGGTTTGTCTTATGCAATAAAATATTGTAAATTTGCTCTGGTCTTGAGGAGGGATGGGAAGGGGTAAAAAACACTAAAGGTTTTCAACATATTAATGTTCTAATATGTGGGGAAAGAAATCACATTGTGACCCAATCTGTCAGAGTCTCATTGGTTTCCAGATTGTAGCAAGATTGATTTTTTTTTAGCGCTTCATATAGCCTCATCTTTCCTTACTTACTGCCATATGTTTCTACCTCCTCACTTTTAATCAGTCTCACTACACTGTCTGAACAATCAAAATTTAAATTGTTTCATAACTATTCAAGCATAGAGCTTTTTATGTTCCCTAACTATGAAATTCTCTGTGATTATTTCTAGTAAGGACAGGTGGCTTTCTATTGAAAAAATAAGTTCCTGTAAGTTATGCTTTTGATTTTTTTCATCTAAATTAAATTGATGTATTTTGATAGTTGGCACATATTGATTTGCTATCAAATTATATCTCCATGATGTGCAACACTTTATATAAACTGTTTCTTATAAACTGATATACAAGCGTCACTCTACTTTGCAGTTTATTTTATGAGACTACTAAATAAATCACTACAAAAGGAGAATATTTTTAAAGGAAAAAAAACTAGTTTAAAAAAGCCCAGCAGAGGCATATAAAAGAGAATAGGGAAATAAAAAGACAAAATAATCCAAACCGATTCTTTTTATGTGCTGAAGTAGGTATATGGAAATATTGCTAGCACGACATAAGCAACAAAACACTTTGGTCAAACAATTTCAGAATCATCTTTTGACTGTATGTATAGAACTCATTGGCACTGACAAAACAACTCAACTTAAAGTTACTTCTTTGTGTGTGTGTGCGTGTGTGTGTGTGTGTGTGTGTCCAGAAGAAAAGAATATGGAGTATATGGATATAGTATTGCCTTAATATACCAGGTCCCACGAGTTCCTAGAACATTCAGTGTAAACATTTAAGAACACTATATTTTAGTGACTGACCTGAGTGACTAAAAGAAAAAAAAAATTTCCTGAAATGAGGATATAGTTAAATGGTATAGTTTTGTATCTGATAGGAGTGACCAAAAAGTGAGTAGGATGTTCAAGACAAAGGGTCGGGGATCAGTCCTGGAAACTCTCTCAAGGCTAAAAGCCCATGTGTTTACTGTTTCTAAGAATCCCTGATTTCCATTGCTTGATGTCTTGTACGTTGAAAACAAATGTTTAAATTAGCTATTCTCCTCCTTGATTGTTTCAGTTTGGAATAAAAGCTTTCCTGCTTTCCATCTCAGCTGGATGTAGAAATTACTTGTTCTAATATAATAATGGCATTTAAAAATGACAAGGTCCAATAAGCTCAAAGTTATAATATCACCTACTTTATTCAGAGAATGAATTAGACTAATAGAATTTAATTTTCAGACTATCTTGAAATGCTTAATGAATAGAATAGTTACATATCCACTTATTAGCACATTTTTCATCAGTATTGAAATGTTTTCTCTTTAATTCTTATTCTTGTTTTAATATATATTTCTTCAGTTCAATGCTCAACTCTTTTTGGAGGTTCACTTTCTTTCCAACCACACTGATGATTTGCAATGTCATTTTTTCAGCCTTCTGAAAGTTCAGGAGAAATTGGGATGTGACCATCACTTATTCAAATGTCAAAATTAAACCAATTAAAGGAAAAAAGAATTCAGTGCTAAAAAGGGACAGGACATTATTCTGAAAGTTTCTTCAACTCTTTTTATTTGCCATATTAAGCTATGCAGGAATATCCAGATGACTTAAAATTTCAGAACAGTTCAACATGATCTCAAATAAAGTTATTTTTAATCTACAGCTGTGGATTTCTCTATAAAGAAAAGACATTTTAGGATGTGGCAATATTGAGAATGACAAAAGAGTTGCTTTATATATTGTTTAAAATTATGCATAGTAAATATAATTATTTTTTAAAATTTTAAAATATTCAAAAATCAGCACCCAAATACCCTTACTTATTTGGCATATTGTATAAACTCATGGCATTTGAGAGCTGTTAAACACCACAAAGATTATCTGGTCCAATCATTTTTACCTATAGATAAGCAATCTATGACCCAAAGAGTGTCTCATTCAAGGCCACAGAGGAAGTTAAAGACAGAATTATCCATTCAGCCAAACATTCATTGAGAAAGGAATTGGTTTGACTGAGCTAAAAATGGTCTCTGCCACTATGGAGAATCTTGAGCCGGTATTCTAGTAAAGACAACAAAACATATATATGGATGAATCATGGGGTGCTCTGGGAGTTTATGGTGTGAGTGGGGAAGATCAATATTCAGGCTTTCCCAGAAGGGAGATACAGAAGCCTAATGCTGATGATGACCAAGTTTAACAAGGACAGAGGGGAGAAGAGAGTGATCCAGGAAAGAAAATTGTGTGGATAAAAGCCAGAAGTTTAGAAAGAGAATGCCACCTTTAAAAAATTGCATACTATTTAATAATATTGATGCTAAGAGCTGAGTCAGTTGAGTGATGGTGTGAGATGAACCTAGATAGATAAATAGGCCATGAAATGACTTTAGATTTCTTTTCTTTTTTTTTTTCTTGGAAGGGTATCGAGTCATTGAAGCAACTTTTTGCAAGGGGGTAATAGAATAGGCAATACAACATCTCAAAGTCAATTCTGAATTCAGGCCCTGAAAAATGTATATTTTACCCAGGTTTATACACATTAAATACACTACCCTTGGTGCAAAGTCTTCAAAATTATCTTCTAAAAGAACATTCTCCTATTAGGTAAATACTTGCCACTTGTACTAAGCAGGGGAAGTGTTAAAAGAGGAGAAAGGAGATATGAATAGCAGGCATGAATAGTTATCCCTTATTATAATTCCAAGATCTAGAACATGGGGGTACACACACTCATGCAATATTTTCCAAGCCCTCAACATAAATAAAATAATTCATAAACAGAGGCACTTGGGTGGCTCACTCAGTTTGGCTCAGGGGTCCTGTGATCAAGTTCTGCTTGGGGTTCCCCCCTCAAGGGGAGTCTGCTTCTCCCTCTTCCCCTTATCCTGCCTCCTGCTCCCTCACTCTCTCAAATAAATAAATAAAATATTAAAATTATTTATAAAGAACTTTAATTAAATACATTTATTTCCAAAAAATCCATAGTGTGTGTGTGTGGCTATATTATTTATAACATTTTGATAATATTTTACATTTGAAAAAATAGTTTTCTAGTTTTTCTTATGTAGAAATGGAGATGAGGGATTTTTTTCAACTTTATTAAATGTAGTAGAAATGCAAGACTGAGCTGTAAAGTATTGAACAAGTGAAGATGTATATGCAATTAACTGACCACTTAATTTTTTTTACTTGTATATAGTTGACATACGATGTTATATAGTAAAAGACGGAAGCCACACTTGAGTGAGTGTAGCATAACATATAAACGAGTTGAATTACTATGTTGTACATCTGAAACTAATATAGATGAAGCCTGTATCTCCCACTCCTCTTCTTCCATTTTTCCATTTCCCACCCATTCTCCCTTCTTTCCAAAGAGGACATAATAGTTGGCCAACACACACATGAAAAAATGCTCAACATCACTTGTCATTAGGAAAATGCAGCTCAAAACCAAATTGAGATATCACCTCATACCTGTCAGAATAGCTAAATCGAAAACACAAGAAATAGCAAGTGTTGTTAAAGATGTGGAGAAAAAAGGACCCCTGGTGCACTCTTGGTGGGAATGTAAATTGGTGTAGCCACTGTGGGAAACAGTATAAAGGTTCCTCAAAAGATTAAAAATAGAAATAGCATATATAGTTTAATAGTTGCACTACTGAGCATTTATCAAACAAAACAAAAAAAAGTAATTCTAAAATATCTATGCATCTGTTTGTTGCAGCATTATTTATAATAGCCAAGATATATAAACAACCTAAGTGCTCATAGATAGATGGATGAAGGAGGAAGTTGTGACACACACACAGACACACACACAGACAGGAATATTATGCAGCTATAAAAAAGAATAGAATTGTGCCATTTATGAAAACATGCATAGACCTAGAGGGTATTGTGCTAAGTGAAATAAGTCAGAACGAGAAAGGCAAATACCATACGATTTTTTCACTCATGTGGAATATTTTTTAAAATGAACAAATAACTCAATCAGATCTATAAATAGAACATTATTTATATTTCTATAGCATTCATTCATTCATTCATTCATTGTTCTTTTTTGGGGCGCCAGGGTGGCTCAGTTAAACATCTGACTATATTAACTCAGGTCTTAATCTCAGAGTCATGAATTCAAGCCCTGCGTGGGGCTCCACAGTGGGTGTGGAGCCTACTTAAATCAGGTTCTTATTTGAAATTTTAAGGAATCTGAGAGAGTTTTTCAGTGCCCATCATTTAAACATTCAATCACTTTTCATATGAAAACTAACTTTCATTTTTGTTCTTTTAGAAGGAATACATTTTTTTTAACATTTTTTTTAAGATTTTATTTTAAAGTAATCTCTATACCCAATATGGGGATGAAACTTAGATCTCCGGGATCAGGAGTTGCATTCTCTACCACCTGAGCCAGCCAGGCTCCCCTAGAAAGAATCGTTTTAAAGGATAGAGAGAGTAGATACAGAACAGAAGGGAGTTAGAGAAGATAAATTCAGCTACTTTCCTTGGAATGAAATATAATCTCTTCCTCAGGTTTAATCTTCAATAACTTAATGAAAGAGCCATCAGTTATCCTGCTAGTGGTATTACCCTAAATATACTAATGATGTGATTCTTATTGAGAGAATAAGAATATGAAGAAAAGAAGAGATAGTATCTTTTTTTAGTAGAGAGATTATAAGCAAAAACTCAGAGGCAACTAGTGGGAAGGCAGGTCTGTATGTGCCGAGAGAAGCAAGACTGGGTTTATTTTCACTAGAGAGCTAGTGAAACTTGGGCCATTTAAGGAGTAGTGCTGCTCATAAGTACAGACTAGCTAGTTGGGTGGGACCAGGGAAAGCCCATTACGAGCTCTAGTACCAGAAAACTGTGGTCTCACAGATAATTAGTTTCATGGGGAGGACTTCATAGCCTATGTTCTAGTGCCTTTGCAACCTGCTGGAGTCATGCCCAAGTACTCCCTCTAATACTCCTGGAAAGAAAATGCACTAGACATAGAGCTATTGCATAAAATAGAGGATGCCCAGTTAAATTTGCATTTAGGATAAATGATTTTTTAATATAAATATGTTCCAAATATTGCATGGGATATTTATATTTTTAAAAAATCTACTCTTCAAATTTAAATGAACATACTATATTTTTATTGCAAAGTCTTGACAGTCATTAACTAAACATGTTTTCACAGTAGCCAGAGGACAAGGCAACTCAAAATAAATGTTGTGGAATAAAGACAAAGAATAGTCCATTCATCCACTCTTGGAGTTGAGCCCAGCATTTAGAACCCCCTGAGCTATGACCACGGGAGGGGGTTGAGCTATTACAACCACATAGTTTTCTCTAATAAATAAATAAATGCATTGAAAAAGAAAAAAAAAAGGAGGGGTTTCTTCCTTCCCAGTTAAAACCATTTCAAATTGAGATATAAAAATTTATCTGACTCTCTGAGGGAAAGGGAGAACAGGTCTTTAGTAGTTTACAAACTCAAGTCAATTTCTCACATTCAGAACTTTGCTTTATTTATATTCCACTCCTATCCTTTTTCTAGAAGTGAAATAAAAGATGTTTTTCAGATCCTTGTCTATATGAAAATCTTAAGAGTTAAATGCATTACTCATGTTCAGAGATTTTTATGTTATAAATTGAAGAATATTTAAAGAAACAGATCTGAATAGAAAGTACAAATGTTTAAGATTTTAAACTAGTTTTACTATAGAGTCTCTGGCATAGAAGCTAATCCTATTCTTGGTCTTAATGCCATTGACCAGTAGATTCAACCGTTTGTTTTTGATTTATGATTACTCTAATACTGTGCACTCATAAGTACAACATACCCATCTCACTTAACTGTTAATTAATTCTGTTTCACTCTAAGCTTTCTTCAAAGCATCTAAATGCATGGATTTGAGAGGGGTATTTGGACTATTTCCCATATTTTAAAACTAACAACTGTGTGTATCAGTCTGTTTCTGTGATTCTCGGAGTCCCAAATTTTTATACTATTTATAGCATACAAATAAATGTAATTTCAAGGTGTCAAAAATAGGGGGACATGCATGGTAAGTGATTGACAAAATCCATTGTTGTTTCACAGAAAGTGCATGATTCTTGCACATCAAGTCGATTAGAACTAATTTACTGCAGAAAAATGTTCAGATTATCTGTTGAAAAAAATCTAGTCATTCACCACTGACATAGATCTGCTTCCATTAATGACTGTTCTTGTTATCAAGATGAATAACATCTTTCATCTTAGAAAATTATAAGGGCAACTGCTGTGTGTTTAAATCCATCATATGCTTCCTGGAGTCCTAGCAATTAGAAATGGAAAGGACTGTTTGGTCATCTCCCCCATCTTTCTGTCTGGGCAGGCTTTTATTCTTAAGTAAATTCTCCAGTGCTTCATCTAATCTAGTTTTACATACCTCAAATGGAAAACTTGGAAGACTTTACCATAGTCTAAAAGATCTTGCTGCTGGGAATCATCATAATGATAATAAGCATAATTTGGCTCTGCTTAATTCCCCAGTACTTTTATCTATGCCTCCTGGGAGCAGCCTTGGGCAATTACACACACACACTCCTCCCCCTGGTGTGCCACCATTCAAATAATCACAAATGTTGATCACGCCCAATCTAACACATTTAATCGTATTTGGAAAAATTATTTGGATATCTTTTAGCAACTCTACGTCTGCCAATCCTTCTAAGCATCTTTGAAATTAATGAGAAACCTAACAGATGAAGATGAACTTCTAGTAAAATACAGAATTAATGATCTTCATTATAAGAGCTCTTTTGAACATTTGAGGTTTTTAGTCAGGAAATTCTAGTGATTATTTGTTAAAATATGAAAAAATATGAAATATGCCAAGAATATCTTCAGAAACATCTCTATTTCGATTCATGCATTTTTCCTGCTCCAGCTTTCCAGGATTGGAGCTATTTATTTACTGCCAGCTGCTTTCCTAAAGTGCTTTTTGTCCAAAACATCCCTCCTCCCAATGGAAAAGTCTTCTGTCCATAAAGAACTCACTTAGTGGCTGCCTTGTGGATTGTAACAATATGTTCAGACCAAATGGTATTGAGTGACAATGCCCATCTTCTAAGAAACAGGTATACTTAAATATAATAATGACAATTTTAATTCTATTTAACAATAATATAAAAAATCTAGCAGGACAGAGAGGGATGCCTGTGTGGCTCAGTAACTTAAGCAGCCAACTTGGACTCAAGTTATGACACCAGGATTGGCCTAGTGTCCTGCCCAGCTCTTCCTGGGGTTCCATGCTCAGAGGGGAAGAGGGCCTGTCCCTCTGCCACCCCCCCCCCCCCATGTGTTCACAGGCACTCTCTCTCTAGCAAATAAATTTGAAAACTTAAAAAAAGAAATCTAGGCAGGACAAAGAATTAGTAGGAGGTAGGGGCATAGTTTAAGGGAGTATCACCAGAAGGAAAGTTCCTTCAGGATAGAGATTTTTTGTTTCACTACTATATATCCCTCGTTCCTAGATCCATGCATTCAAGCTCAATAGATAAATAGCCTCAAGGTCTTCTTGTGGGAAGGGAACAGCTCTGAAAATCCAGCTGTGGTACAAGGTGAAGAATTGCCTGTGAGTGGTCAAAATGTGCTAGGTAGCCTTAATAACATCATAAAGGAGAACGTGAAGAGAATAGAGAAGTCACTCACAGAAGCTTTGGAGAAAGGCCTTGGTCTGCTTAAGAGGTAATATACATTTCCTCACAAGTGAGTATATAATTGTTTATAGTAATCTGTTACCACACTATGTATTTCTGTGGTTATCTCTCCTCACTTCCATTTTTCATTTTGGTTTTTGAGTCTTCTCATTTTTTTTCTTAACTTAATGTATTTAAAATATTGCCAATTTTTTTTAAACCTGGTCATTACTTTTTTTTTTTTTTTTTTCTGGTCATTACTTTCAATGTTATATCATTGTGTATTTTGGTCTTTAACTATTTCTGATTTTTCTCTGATATTTCCTTCCTCTACTAAATTTCAGCTAAGTTTCTTCTTTTTTGAGTTCCTTGTGGTGTTTTTTTCTTAATGCAGCATTTATAGCATAAATTTCACTCTAACATCTGTTTTGGCTGCATCTCCTAGGTTTTATTTTTATTTTTATTTTTTATTTACTCATGAGACACACACACACAAAGAAAGAGAGATAGGCAGAGACATAGGCAGAGGGAGAAGCAGGCTCCATGCAGGGAGCCTTACATGGACTCCATCCAGGGTCTCCAGGATCATGCCCTGGGCTGAAGGTGGCGCTAAACCGCTGAGCCACGCAGGCTGCCCCCTAGGTTTTAGAATATTGTGCTTTCTTTTGTTTTGAGATATCCTTTGATTTGCCATTTGATTTGGCCCATTGCTTGTACAGTGTGTTGTTTAATATACACATATTAAACGTTTACATTGTAGATTCCAGCTTTATTGATCTTTAGTTTTTTACTATTATGGCTGGAGAATAAAATTGGTAGGATTTCAGTCTTCTGAAATTTGTAATTTGTTTTAGATCTCTTTTTATGTAATTTAACCAGGGGTTTCTTCTTCTGTATGTACTTGAGGTAAATGTGTGTTCTATTTGGTGTTTTATATATATTTCTTAGAACCATGTGTTCTGGAGTACACTTCAAGTAAAGAAACAAACAAAAACATGTTCTTGTTGGGGAAAAAAAAAGACCTAGGGTACTCCTTTAAAATACAGCATATGAGAGAGGAGGTGGGGGGTGGGGTGGGTAGGTAAAGTAGGTGAAGGGGATTAGAATACACTAATAGTGATGGAGCACTGAGTAATGTATAGAATTGTTGAATCACTACGTTGTACACCTGATAATATTATAACAAAGTATTTTAACCATACTGGAATTAAAATAGAAAATTTTTGAGGTGTCAGTGGTTTAGCACCTGCTTTTGGCCCAGGGAGTGATCCTGGAGTCCTGGAATCGAGTCCTGCGTCAGGCTCCCTGTATGGAGCCTGCTTCTCCCTCTACCTCTCTCTCTCTGTCTCTCATGAATGAATGGATAAAATCTTTAAAAAATATATAAAAAAAGAAAGAAGAAAGAAAGAAAGAAAGAAAGAAAGAAAGAAAGAAAGAAAGAAAGAAAGAGAAAGAAAGAAAGAAAGAAAGAAAGAAAGAAAGAAAGAAAGAAAGAAAGAAAGAAAAAAGAAAAATTTTGAAAAGAGGTATTGTAGACTGTAAACTCTGATTGAATTTATCCAATGGTGAAGTACATCTTAATAAAGAAGTCATCAGTTCATTGACAGCATGGTTCAGCTTTCTGTCTTAACGAAAAGACAGTGTTATTACCTGATTGAAGAGAGGGATTTTATTAAGCCTGGCACTAGGTAATCAAATAAGTTATAGCTATGCTCTCTGAAAGCAACAGCTTTTAAAAGATAGGCTGGTGACCATCAGAGATGCAAAGAAGAAACTGAACTTTGTATCACATTGCATCTTTTCTTTAAAGAAAAGTGTATTCAAATTTAAATCAATATGTGTTCTGCTGTATTTGAGAAATGAAATGTAAAATAGCACACAGATTTTCACTCATTTTATTTACAAAGGGACATGTTCAAAGAAAGCAGGACATTCAAAATAAAGTAAACATTCATTTTAGCAGTCATAAAGTTTTATAGCTATTGTCAAAATCAGACAACTTAAATGGGAAGCTGTTTTATGTTCAAAGTATAGCTATGTTTGATCAATTATAATTTATAGAGATGGAAATCAGTTTCTTTTATTTCTGCCACTAAGAAAAATGTGCATGAATTTTTATAATAGAATCTGTCAGTTGTCCTAAGTGCTGACCATCTCACTTAGATTGTTGAAAGCGGTATGGGGAAATTTTCCTGTCAAAGTATTCATTGTGATAGGGTAGGATTGGAAGACTATTACTAATGTCATGGGCAATGCTTAAAAAAAGCTCTAGGTTTTAATCCCTTCTGGCTTTATTGAAAGAACTACCAAAGTGACATAGTGTCTTAACCCACAGGCAGATTTATTAGGGTGGAAATCTCTCTTGCTTTGTATTTAATTAGCTTAGTCTGTGGAGGGAACCTGGTAGCAGGGAAATCTCTCACTCTGACACAAAACATTGAACAATGAACCATACTTCAAGCTAGTAAAAGAGAGGCAAGGACATTCTAATAAATTAACTACTAAGGAGAAAATATGGCTATCAGATCATATCTTTAGAACAAGAACACACCCCTACATCTTTATCATTTAATTCAAAAGCTTCTGTTTGCCTGATTTCTCTTGGGACACCAAGTGGGAAAACACGATAAACTGTGGGATATGGGATCATTGGTATTGCTGTAGTAATCTGGATCCAACTTGTTACAAACCCAGTTATGGAAAATTGACCATAGTTTAATCTATATATATCATTTCATTACTGAATTACAACACTTTGCAATAATGCAAAACTGATTATGTATCAAAAGATACAAAAATTGGATCAATAAAGAAAAAAGTGAAGAGACCATAAAGATTCTTATGTTCATCAAGAAAATTAATAAACTTTAATCTATTCACCAATAGCCTAAGTCAAAAGATTTTGTTCAATGCAAAACAGGAAAAATATAAAAGCTTAGTTGTGATCATCTACAATTGAAAAAAATAGATTTTATAAATTTTTTTTACCACGTTATCTCAGAAGCTTTCCATGTACTTGTGGAAGAACTCATCTTTTGAATCATTAGCCCAGATAAGCATTTTAAGCATGTGAGAGGCAAAAAGAAAGAAAGAAAGAAAAGAAAGAAAGAAACCCCAAACACCAAAAAATACTAACCAAAGAAGAGTCCTGAAGTAGTAATACTCAGACTCTAACAAGAGATATAAGATTTTCTTTAAAAAAATCATATATTAAGAGAAATTAAAGATATGAAAAAATAGATGTGATTTCAATTAAAATCTCAGCAGAGTTTAAGTAATAGACAAGTTCTATTTTTGTAGAGTTAGATCCAAGAGAACACACAGCCAAGAAAATTGGGATAAACAACTTCTTTTTAGGAATTATGGAACCACTTTTTAAGACTTATCACAGACTTATAATTGAGAGTATACTATTGCACCAAGAATAACAAACCAATGAAACAAAACCAGGGGGAATAAACACTTAGCTTAGTATGTAGAAGGAAACTGGTAGCAGAGGGGAAAAAAAGACAATTGGGGGAACAAAGAAAAAAAATCTTTAAATACCTTTATCCAAATTCATACAATTCATGGAAATTAATTCTAAGTGGATTAAAGATCTTAATGTGAATAAAGTTTCTAAAGGATAACAGCAAAAATATTCATAAAGTGAGATTGGCAAACATCTTTTAAAAAAACATAATAGAGGGGAAAAAATCCACAAAACTCTAATTTAGTTGGGCCCTACTTATATTAAGGATTCTTTTTTCTAGAAGAGATATCATTAAAGGATCCTAAAGGCAAATAAGAAAGAGAATGTTTCACACTACATATATCATTAGCTATCAGTATCATGTAAATAGAAACTAATATAAGGTAATATATGCCTGTGATAATCACTAAACTTCAGGACAGAAAATGCTAAGTGTTGACAAGGATATGAAGTACCTGGGACACCTGGGTGGCTTAGTCAGTTAAGTATCAGATTCTTGATTTCAGTTCAGGTCATGATCTCAAGGTGGTGAGATCACGACCCAAGTCGGTTCCCTGCTCAGTGCAGAGTCTGCTTGAGATTCTCTCTCTTCTCTGCCCCTATCCCTGCCTGCACACATTCTACCTCTTTCTCCAATAAATAAAACCTAAAAAAAAACAAAAAAAGACATGATGTAACTGAAAATGAATACTCCATTATGGAAAATATGTTTGCAGTATCTACTATAAGCAGAACATATGCAAAACTTATGGTATAGCATTTCTGTTCCTGAGCATGTACCAAACACTTAATCCTTACATTTGTAGCACAACAACTAAGACATATCGATGAGAAGGTTCAAAGCAAAACTATTTGTAACAGCCCCAACTACTCATTAATGGTATCAACAAATACTACCATTTCTACAATAGTACAATGGATACTTCACAGAAATTAACAAAATACTCTGACCTGCTACAACGTGGATAAATCTCACAAAAATAACGTTGAACAAAATAAGCCAGACAGTAAAGATTACCTACCTGAGATCCATTTCTGTAATAAACAAAATCAGACAAAACCAATCAATTTTGATAGACATGAAGTAGCGTTTACCTTTAGGTAAAAGAGGAAGGTGCTTGCTGTCTCAAGACAAGGATAGCTCTGGCTTCTATTAACATCCTACTTCATAGAGATAATATTTACATGGAGGTAAAAAATTAACTTACTTTTAAGAGGGGATACAGAATACACACCACATCCAGAAGAACAATGCAGCTTTGTACCAGTCACTCCTCTCTTGGGATATGCATGATGACAAGAAATAAGGCTGAGCGAGGTCAGGTGAGCTCACTTAGAAAATCTCTCAGGTCTGGCACTCCCTCACTTCTGCACTTGGTCTGTGCTCAGACATGTGTGTGACCATCTGCTTTTATAACCTCTGATTAGTGATTAGTGGTTGTTCTTTGGCTCAGCTGTATTCAATCAATCCCAGTTACTCCAACATAAACCATCTCAGCTGCTAGTACAGGTGCTTGGTTTGGTACATCCGCTTGGAGGTAATAATAAACTCTTAACAATTAGATATTAAAAAGGAGGACTTGGCTGCAGGTCAAATTCTTAGACTTCGTTGAGGCTGGGGGAAAAACCATCTATTTCTAGTTGTCTGTCTTTTCCATTTACATTTTAGTTTAAAAAATTACTTAAATAAACAAAATACTTTTTACTCTAAATATTACTTAAAAATTACTGTATTTTTTTCTTTTTTAAATATTTTTTAAAAGATTTTATTTATTTATTCATGAGAGACACAAAAAGAGAGAGAGGCAGAGACACAGGCAGAGGGAGAAGCAGGCTATCTGTAAGGAGCCTTGATCTGGGAACCCAGGATCGGGACCTGAGCTGAAGGCAGATGCTCAACCGCCGAGCCATCCAGGGGTCACATAAATTACTATATTTTTTTCTTAAAATGATTTTATTTGTAGAATCAGTGGTTCTACTCTAAACAAATACATTGATTCTTTTTTGTTATTGTTGCATAATTATGTTGTGTAATTCAGATTACCAATGAGGATATACCGTTTTTATTGGTTATAACCTAGTAATAAAATATTTTAAAATGGACAAGATGTATTTATGACAGTTTTGTGGTAAGATTTGATCTAAAAAATGATTTCTATTAGCTTTATAAACTATATGTAAGGTATTTAAGAGGTTACAGTTACTTTGATGTGTATATAGTGTAATAATCCTTTTTTGAAGATTTTAGGTGTCTATTCATGAGAGACACAGAGAGAGAGGCAGAGACATAGTTGGAGGGAGAAGCAGGCTCCTCACAGGGAGCCCATTGAGGGACTGGATCCTTGGAACCAGGGTCACGCCCTAAACTGAAGGCAGATGCTTAGCCACTGAGCCACCCAGGTGTCCTGTCCCTAATCTTCTTAATATATAACTATTTTATAAAGCATTTACCTGGATTGGTTAGAAAAATCTTATTTTATTTATTTTTTAAAGAAAATTCTCTTATTTTAAGTATACTTTTTAAAACAACATGCTTTATAATTCTCTACAGAAATTCCATACATTTTGGGATGCCTGGGTGGCTCAGCGGTTGAGCCTCTACCTTTGGCTCAGGGCCTGATCCTGGAGTCCTGGGATTGGTCCCACCTCTGGCTCCCTGCAGAGAGCCTGCTTCTCCCTCTGCCTGTGTCTCTCTGCCTCTCTCTCTGTCTCTCCTGAATAAATAAATAAAATCTTTAAAAAAGAAAGAAAATCCATACATTTTTACACCAAATTCCTAGCTGTACAGTGCCATAAAAGATTTTTTTAAATAATAATAAAATAAAATAATAGGAAAGACTTCTTATTCATTAAGAGTTGTTTATTTTGCATCCCACAGAACTAGAAAGTTCCTTCTCTGTCTCTGGCCTTCTCTAGGCTTAATTGATTTTTAGCTTTTACCACCAAGTTGTCCAGGTGAATGAATGGCATTATATCCCACATGCTCCCTCTCTATACCAGTTACATTTGTTAATTATTGTTCTGGCACCCATTCTGTTTAACACCTTCTTGCATTTACAGAAGTACCATGCTTTCATGCTGTTATATAAAGACCCTATACTTTGCCTCTTCTTCATTCCCCAAGTATCTGTCATTTTTTTTACCCACATAATGATAACCACATAGCAAATGCTATGGGAAGGTATGGGAAGGGAAAGCAAGAAATTTGGAGAAAGCAGAGATGTGAAAGTATGTTCATATATTAAAAGAAAATGTATTTGCATAGGGAAAATATCCAAAGGGAGAACCAGAAAAATTTATCATTTTTGGGGGGTATGATGGTTGTCATAATTTTGTTCATTATGTTATATGTATTTGTCATTTCTTTCAAATACACTCTTTAGAGATGTATCATATACTTAATGCTTTTTATTTACTTTTAAAGATTTTATTTATTCATGAGAGACACACAGAGAGAGACAGAGGCAGAGACATAGACAGAGGGAGAAGCAGGCTCCATGCAGGGAGTCGGATACAGGACTCCATCCTGGGGTGTCCAGGATCAAGCCCTGAGCCAAAGGCAGACGCTCAACCACTGAGCCACCCAGGCGCCCCTACCTAATGCTCTTTTTTTGTTCTTTCCTACCTAATGCTTTTTTTTTTTTTTTAAGATTTTATTTATTCGTGAGAGATACAAGAAAGTGGCAGAGACCTAGACATGGGGAGAAGCAGGCTCCTCGCAGTGAGCCTGAAGCGGGACTTCATCCCAGACCTAGGATTGTGGAGGCCGAGAAAAATCAAGGCCATTCCACCTCAAGGTTAGCGTTAGCACAAGTACAGCCATCCCGGGCCCCAGTGAATAAGACCTGAACTTTACATTACTTCGGTTACAGGAAGAAAACAGCTTACAGCTTAACATCTATAAAGCCCCATATTAGAATAAGAACAGAGCTCAATGCCCTTAAGCCCCATATCAAAATGTAAACAGAACTTGAGAAATTCCTCCACCCCTCCTGAAAATCCCCTAGACCAGCCTATAAAAAACCCAGCCTATACAAACCCAAATTTGTATTATTTATCTATTCCTTAACCCACCTCGGGGTCCAAGTCGCTGCTCCTCTGTGTCGGGTATACTTGGACCCAAGCTGGAGCTTGTAATAAACCCTCCTGCGCTTGCATCCGAGTCGGCTCCTCGGTGGTTTCCCGGATTTGCAATCTTGGGCACATTTGGGGGCTCGTCCGGGATCCTAGAGACCTCCCGGACCCCATCCGGAGGGTTTCACGCGTGGTGAGTGCACTCAACTTTTTCCACCTTTGGCGGCATATTCTCTGAGAGCTCTAAACTGTACTGTACCTGTAGGATTCCAATCTGTACTGGGTCGGCATTGGCTTAGGTGGGCGTGCTGGCGGGCGGTGGACCGGGGGTCTTGAGGAGATGTCCCTTGCCCCTGCCTGGAGGACGGGGTCCTCATCTGTAAGGAGGACGGGGGTCCGCATCTGTAAGGAGCTCGGGGGTCCTCATCTGTATGGAGGACGGGGGTCCTCATCTGTAGGGAGCTCGGGGATCCTCATCTGTAAGGAGCTCGGGGGTCCTCATCTGTAAGGAGCTCGGGGGTCCTCATCTGTAAGGAGCTCGGGGGTCCTCATCTGTATGGAGGACGGGGTCCTCATCTGTAAGGAGCTCGGGGGTCCTCATCTGTATGGAGGACGGGGTCCTCATCTGTATGGAGGACGGGGGTCCTCATCTGTAAGGAGCTCGAGGGTCCTCATCTGTATGGAGGACGGGGGTCCTCATCTGTAAGGAGCTCGAGGGTCCTCATCTGTATGGAGGACGGGGGTCCTCATCTGTAAGGAGCTCGGGGATCCTCATCTGTAAGGAGCTCGGGGGTCCTCATCTGTAAGGAGGACGGGGGTCCTCATCTGTAAGGAGCTCGGGGGTCCTCATCTGTAGGGAGCTCGGGGATCCTCATCTGTAAGGAGCTCGGGGGTCCTCATCTGTAAGGAGCTCGGGGGTCCTCATCTGTAAGGAGCTCGGGGGTCCTCATCTGTATGGAGGACGGGGTCCTCATCTGTAAGGAGCTCGGGGGTCCTCATCTGTATGGAGGACGGGGTCCTCATCTGTAAGGAGGACGGGGGTCCTCATCTGTATGGAGGACGGGGGTCCTCATCTGTATGGAGGACGGGGGTCCTCATCTGTAGGGAGCTCGGGGATCCTCATCTGTAAGGAGCTCGGGGGTCCTCATCTGTAAGGAGGACGGGGGTCCTCATCTGTAAGGAGCTCGGGGGTCCTCATCTGTAGGGAGCTCGGGGATCCTCATCTGTAAGGAGCTCGGGGGTCCTCATCTGTAAGGAGCTCGGGGGTCCTCATCTGTAAGGAGCTCGGGGGTCCTCATCTGTATGGAGGACGGGGTCCTCATCTGTAAGGAGCTCGGGGGTCCTCATCTGTATGGAGGACGGGGTCCTCATCTGTAAGGAGGACGGGGGTCCTCATCTGTATGGAGGACGGGGGTCCTCATCTGTATGGAGGACGGGGTCCTCATCTGTAAGGAGCTCGAGGGTCCTCATCTGTATGGAGGACGGGGGTCCTCATCTGTATGGAGGACGGGGGTCCTCATCTGTAAGGAGCTCGGGGGGTCCTCATCTGTAAGGAGCTCGGGGGTCCTCATCTGTAAGGAGGGCGGGGGTCCTCATCTGTAAGGAGCTCGGGGGTCCTCATCTGTAAGGAGGGCGGGGGTCCTCATCTGTAAGGAGCTCGGGGGTCCTCATCTGTATGGAGGACGGGGGTCCTCATCTGTAAGGAGCTCGGGGGTCCTCATCTGTAGGGAGCTCGGGGATCCTCATCTGTAAGGAGCTCGGGGGTCCTCATCTGTAAGGAGCTCGGGGGTCCTCATCTGTAAGGAGGGCGGGGGTCCTCATCTGTAAGGAGCTCGGGGGTCCTCATCTGTATGGAGGACGGGGGTCCTCATCTGTAAGGAGCTCGGGGGTCCTCATCTGTAGGGAGCTCGGGGATCCTCATCTGTAAGGAGCTCGGGGGTCCTCATCTGTAAGGAGCTCGGGGGTCCTCATCTGTAAGGAGGGCGGGGGTCCTCATCTGTAAGGAGCTCGGGGGTCCTCATCTGTAAGGAGCTCGGGGGTCCTCATCTGTAAGGAGCTCGGGGGTCCTCATCTGTAAGGAGCTCGGGGGTCCTCATCTGTAAGGAGCTCGGGGGTCCTCATCTGTAAGGAGGGCCAGCTCTCAGCCCTTCGGATTACTTTCTGTCTTGTCTCCGCAGCCGCACTGGAACGTTTGTCTGTTCCTGTGTTGTTGTTACGTGTTTGCGCGCTGGTCTATGTTAACTGTGTTCTTGTTAACTGTGCGTTTGTGTTATTTGTTAACTGTCATAACTGTCTGTGCCTTCGTGTGGACGGGGGACACAATGGGGCAGACACAAACCACACCCTTGTCCCTTATGCTCTCCCGCTTCTCAGATGTTAGGGAAAGAGCTTGTATTCTGAGCATAGACATACTGAGAGAAAGATTCCAAATTTATTGCGTATCAGAATGGCCAACCTTTGACGTGGGATGGGCCCAAGAAGGAACTTTTTATCTACCTATTATCTTACAGGTTAAGGCCGTGATCTTCAGGGACAAACCGGATGGCCACTCTGACCCAGTGCCCAACATCCTGGTCTGGCAGGACATGATCAAGAATTCCTCTCCTTGGCTAAAACCATTTTTACCCCCCAAAGTGCACAACTCAGCTGAAGGTAAGGAGAGACTCCAGGTCCACTGCCAGACTCTAGGGGCAGGTCTCCAGGCTGCCGCGCGCAAGCCTACCAATCTGGCCAAGGTCTATGATGTGAGGCAGGGTAAGGATGAGAGTCCAGCGGCCTTCTTAGAATACTAGGAGAGAAGAGCTGCAGGACTTATAGTAGCAAAAAGAGTCTAGCAACAAACCAAACTAAGTGACCAGCAGACCCAAAATCTGGCCAAGATCCTGCTGGCCACAACCATGGACGACCCACAGGAAAGACGGAGGCACCTCAAGAAGCTGGCTTCAAGGACAGGTAAGGAGGATGGCCCTGGTCCCCGTCTGGATCGCCCTAAGCTGAACAAAAACCAATGTGCTTATTACAAAGAAGAGGGCCCCTGGGTTAAAGGCTGTCTTAACAAAAGACCAAAGGCCCCTGCCAAGATCTTGGAGATGGAGGACCTGGACGACTAGGGGAATCCGGGTTCGGCACCCCTCCCCGAGCCCAGGGTAACTCTGAGTGGAGGGACAACCTGTTGAATTCCTAGTGGACACTGGGGCACAACATTCGGTTTTATTACAACCCCAAGGGAAATTAGCAAATAAGACTTCATGGGTGCAAATGGCCATGGGCACCAAATAGTACTCATGGACTACCCGAAGAACTGTGGATCTCGGCATGGGCTGGGTATCCCACTCCTTCATGGTCATCCCTGAGTGTCCCTACCCGTTGTTAGGTCAGGATTTGCTCACCAAGATGGGGGCACAAATTTGTTTCCACCCCAAAGGAGCAAAAGTCCTAAACAAGGAGGGGCACCCTATTCAGGTGCTTGTCCTGAGTTTAGAAGATGGATATCGTCTCCACCAAACGCCGTCAGCCCCAATGACTGACATTGACAGTTGGCTGTGGGAATTTCCCCAAGTGTGGGCAGAAACTGGGGGAATTGGGCTGGCCCGGCACCGACTGGCCATACACATAGAACTAAAGCCGGGGGCAGACCCTGTCAGAGTCCGCCAATACCCCATGCCTCTCGTAGTGCGTAGGGGAATCACACCCCACATATGGCAACTACTGGACTCGGGCATATTGAGGCCTTGCCAATCGGCATGGAACACTCCCTTGCTGCCAGTTTGGAAACCGCACCCTAACATTACAGGCCAGCCCAGGACTTAAGGGAAGTCAACCGGCAAGTAGAGGATATGCACCCTACGGTCCTAAACCCATACACCCTCTTCTATTTAAAAGATGCCTTTTTCAGCCTGCCTTTAGCATCCAAGAGCCAAGACCTCTTCGCCTTTGAATTGACGGACCCTGAAAAAGGCATCAATGGCCAGCTCACCTGGACTTGACTACCACAAGGATTCAAAAATTCACCGACCATCTTCGATCAGACCTTACATGAAGACTTGGGTGAGTTCCCTTCCGAGCACCCTCATTTGATATCCTGTTGGCAGCGAAGGACCAGGACACATGCCTGCGAAGCACTAGGGACTTCTCCAAACCACAGCGGCTCTAGGATTCCAGGACTCAGCTAAAAAAGCCCAGATGTGCAGAGCAGAGGTGAGCTACCTTGGGTACAAATTAAAGGATGGACAAAGATGGTTGATGGACGCAGGGAAGGAAACCGTCTTAAGGATCCCAAAGCCGCAAACTGTCCGCCGGGATGGACAGAGGCATTTCCCACCAAATAGGCATCACAGACCGTGACCAAGAAACTGCTGAAAGACTTCTTACCAAGCTATGGCTTTCCTGTTAAGACTGGATCATACAGGGGATCCCTGGGTGGCGCAGCGGTTTGGCGCCTGCCTTTGGCCCAGGGCGCGATCCTGGAGACCCGGGATCAAGTCCCACGTCGGGCTCCCGGTGCATGGAGCCTGCTTCTCCCTCCGCCTGTGTCTCTGCCTCTCTCTCTCCCTCTCTCTCTCTCTCTCTGTGACTATCATAAAAAAAAAAATTTTTTTTAAATTTAAAGACTGGATCATACAGGGCAGCCCCGGTGGCGCAGCGGTTAGTGCTGCCTGTGGCCCAGGGCGTGATCTTGGAGACCCTGGATCGAGTTCCACGTCGGGCTTTCTGCGTGGAGCCTGCTTCTCCCTCTGCCTGTGTCTCTGCCTTTCTCTCTGTGTCTCTATGAATAAATAAATAAAATCTTTAAAAAAAAAAAAAGGACTGGATCAGACAACGGCCCAGGATTCGTCTCTAAGGTAACACAGGGAGTGGCACTAGTACTTGGGGCAGATTGGAAATTACATTGTGCATATAGGCTCAGGACAGGTAGAGGGGATAAACAGAACAAGGAGACCTTAGGAGACCTTAACTAAATTAGCCCTGGAGACTGGCAGGGACTGGGTGACTCTCCCCCCCTTCGCCCTATATAGGGTGAGGAACTCCCCATACAAGATGGGACTGACTCCCTAGGAGGCCATGTTCAGTCTTCCTCCACCTGTTATCCCCAATTTAGCAGCAGGTCTCCAAGGTGAAAAGCCTCTGGCATGTTGGAACGTGGAGAAGGGTTCCCTGTGAACAGCAGTTGAACATGGGTCAGTCGGTCCTGAGAGATGGGCGAGTGCCATTCGAAGGGACGGACGGGCGATGGCCTCCATTGCCCTCAGTGGATTGAAAGGAAGGGGGGTTCAGATCCCCGAATCCGGAGTGGCGGAGATGGGCATCAAGGCGTCCAGTGCAATAATGCAACCAATCCCAGAGAGGCTGGCGGGAGCCCCCAGGAGAAGGGCAGGGCGCCCTGGAATGGGCTCACTCCAAGAGAGGGCCCGGACCTTGGAAGTGTCACGGTTCCAGTGGCGTCAGGGGAGCTCTCGCTGCCCTTGAGAATCTGGGGGAGAGGGTGTAAATCTTGCGCCAGGCCGTACCCATATCCAAACCTGAGATGCTTGCTGAGTTTGATCACCAACTCCTTTTCTCCCTCCAAATGTTACAACGAACCCATGAGCAGGTGTGGCCTAAGCTGAGGGCCCTCTACGAGACTGGGCCACCCCCGGACCCCCATCAATATCGGCCAGGTGACTGGGTATATGTGCGGAGATACCAACACCAGACACTTCAACCTCACTGGAAGGGACCCTACATTGTGATCCTGACCACTCCCACCGCTCTCAAGGTTGACAGGATTACTCCCTGGGTCCACTACGCACACATCCCGCCAGCTGACCCACACGCTGTTCCCAAGGACTTTGTTCCAGAATGGAAAGGCCAAGGAGATAAGGACAATCCCCTAAAGCTAAGACTGTGCCGTTCTCACTTACCCCACTAATGTTGCTTCCCCGTTAGCCATTTAAAAATGTGCACCCAATTCAGCCTTGCTTTTAAAGTCTTTTAAGAGTTAAAAAGATGGGAGCATCTTAACTGTAGAGAAGCTTTTGCAAGCAAGGGGTGGGTATGTGTTGCCCCAAATGAAAAAAAGGTTTGGCTAGACGTAAACAGGAGCGAGAACAGCAACAAGGTTGGTTAGAATCATGATTTAATCATTCCCACTGGCTCACTCTGAGACCAACCTGGACCCATGATTGGGTCCCTCCTTAGGTTCCTCTGAGAGGGGGGAAATGTGGAGGCCAAGAAAAATCAAGGCCATTCCACCACAAGTTTAGCGTTAGTACAAGTACAGCCATCCCAGGCCCCTGTGAATAAGAGCTGAATTTTACATTACTTAAGTTACAGGAAAAAAACAGCTTACAGCTTAACATCTAGAAAGCCCCATATTAGAATAAGAACAGAGCTCAATGCCCTTAAGCCCCATATCAAAATGTAAACAGAACTTGAGAAATTCCTCCACCCCTTCTGAAAATCTCCTAGACCGGCCTATAAAAAAACCCAGCCTATACAAACCCAAATTTGTATTATTTACCTATTCCTTAGCTCACTTCTAGGGTCCAAGTCCCTGCTCCGCTGTGTCAGGTATACTTGGACCCAAGCTCGAGCTTGTAAATAAACCCTCGTGCGCTTGCATGGGTGTCGGCTCCTTGGTGGTTTCTCGGACTCGCAATCTTGGGCACAACAGGATCATGCCCTGAGCAGAAGGCATATGCCCAACCACTGAGCCACCCAGGCGTCCCTCTATCTAATGCTTTTTTAAAAAAGAAACTTACTTGTAGTTTAGAACTATGTTTAAAGTTTGTATTAGTTTATTTGATGGTAATTTTACAATATTAAAATTTCAAATCTGAGCATTTGGATACTGAATTTCTTTTATCTGATTCTCCTGCTAATACTTATTTTTTCTTGTCAACTTTTCTTTCTTTCATATCTTAATTACCACAAGGTCAAGCTTATAGGGGAAGTTTTGAGACAACAGGTTGAAAACTGTAACATGGAAGAAGAAGCAATGGAATTCATTTAATCTACCATAATCTGAAGTTTAATGAGTTTAAAATAAAGATAGAAATGTGGGTTCCAGTCCCACCTGTACCCTTTCTACTTTTGTCTGCCACACTCTTGAAAACACTCATTCAAATACACAACTTCCATTTGACCAAGAACTTATGTTTAGAAGTTTATTAAATAAATAGCTAAGTGTAACAAGAAGTAGAAGTAACTGAATGAATTCACCATTAAATGAAAAGGCTAGAAAGCAGGTCCATATGTGTATTGACTGAAACACAGTGCAAATCTGTTTTTTAGTGCTCTATATTAATTCTGACACTATTGTACCAGCATTTGAACTGGTATACTTTATATTGAACTATTCTTGCAATATCCTATCAGAAAACATTCTCCTTCAGTTCAGGTAAGGAAAGACAGATAAGGCATACAACTTTTTATTTTTCTTTCTTGGTATTATCACTTTAATGTAGGAAAAAAATTTGTATTATTTACCTATTCCTTAAAATACTATTGCAATATTTTTGTTCTACATTTAACATTTTTATTTTATTTTTATAAAAAGTCGTGTCTACTAAATAAAAAAAAAAAAACCCTAGATACACCAACTCTTATTTTTGATCTTTTGAAAGTCTGACATCATGTTTAAAAGAATTATTTAGTAGGAGTATCAAACCTTTGCCTTGAAAGTTCAAGCTCACTTTGATATGTGTATGGATCTAATATGTACATAAAAATCAAATACTGCAAATGATTCAGCTTGTAATGTTTAGATGAAGATGTGCATATATTTTAAACTAAACTGAAACATAAATAAAATATTCAATGACTCCATCAACTTTAACGTTATAGGGCATACATAAAAAGTTGTTTGTAGAATAGATAATAAAGTGAAAAGGTAGGTATGAGCATGACTATTAAAATGAGCATGGTGTTATATCTTCATTGTATGTGTTGAGCTGAGTCATATGGGGAGATAGGATGAGGAAGTAACAAAAGTATTAATATTTATTACAAATTATTTTTTTGTACTTGACTTCCTATGATAGTACCAGGCACTAGAAACAACCTAAAAAAAATTACTTCAAAATCTTCAGAAACTTGAAACTTTTCTCCACTAGATCTGACCTTCACGATAATATAGATATCCATAGAGTAAAATATTTAAACACATCTACATAGAAAACTCTTCTTCTTTCCTATATTGATAATTTGGACATGAAGCAAATTTTTACAAACCACATGGTATTTTGAAAGTTGACTAAAATAATCAACATATATTTATATTTTCACAGGAACAAATGTAGACTAAGCCTATTTTTTTTAAGATTTTATTTATTCATGAGACACAGAGAGAGAAAGAGAGAGTGAGTGAGTGAGAGAGAGAGAAAGAGAGAGAGGCAGAGACACAGGCAGAGGGAGAAGCAGGCTCCATGCAGCAAGCCCGACATGGGACTCGATCCCGGGTTTCCAGGATCAGGCCCTGGGCTGCCCTAAGCCTGTTTTTATCTTCTAAATTTATTCTGATGTGTAACTTTTATTCTTAGATACATGTAGAAGAGGCTAGTCAAATTTCATTCTGTATTTTTTCATTTATGTTAATTTAAAATCTTTAAAGAATCAGTTTAATTTTATACTCAAATATAAAATCATTATTACCTTCATTTATCACATTTATTATTGAAATTAATAGGTTCAAGAAATATTTTCAAATTCGAATTGAAAAAGAAACATATTTCCCCTAACTCTCAGTTTGCTGGAAAATGTATCCCTTTTATAAACATCATTAATAGCCTTTTTAAAAACTTATTGATCTACTTTTTTTTCTTTATGATTGCTAGTTTTTTCTGCGTAACTGTCATTAAAGAATGCTTCTAAAATGTAATCTTTTCTGTTTTGCAATGACTTGGTTAAATGTCTTCAAATTATAGAATTCCTTTAATATGATAAAAGTTGATGAAGGAGCCTCTGTTGACAAGATTTGACCCCTCAATATAGTTATATTAATAAATGAAAAAGTCGAAATTTATTCTCAACTTTAACCTCACACAAAAATGAACCCTAATAATAACTAAAAAGCAAGAAGATTACTTATTTAAAAAGTGTTTGGAAACATGACTTTGCAATTTTGTTATTTCCCCAACATCTATAATGGTGCCTGGCATATAGTACTAGCTTGATAAATATTTTACATAAATTTTATTTAACCATAACAGTATCAAACCAAGTTATTATTAATACCGATAGACTCTGCCTATTAAATAATCTGGTAAACTATTTTAAAAAGTATAGTGCATTGTCTTAGAGTGACACAGAGGATGTAGAGGAAATATAACATTACATAAAGTCATATATTATAATCCAAAAATACTGGTTTAAAATCAAATACAATAAAATTTCTCTTTTGTATTAAGTTCTCAGATTCCTATATATGTTTTTACTCCATTGGCTTTTATGTGTACAAAGAATGAAAGTTTAAAGAAGCACTAAAAATGCCTGATAACCTCAGGTGTTATGTAAATGTATGAGCCATTTTGCTAAGGTTTGTAAAAATAGCTACCATTTAATAAACATACTGAACCATAGCAATATAGTAAGCACTTACTAATATATTTTCCTATATATTTCTCACAACAATATTTTAAGTAATATATTATTAATTCTATTGTATAGATCAGCAAATCCAGGGAGAGATTAACTAACTTTCCCAAGGTGTCATAGCTAGTAATATCAGGAATATCATAAATACAGTGTTTAGCTCTAAAATTCATGCTCTTAATCATTTTGGCAAATTGCCTGCTTTTATCACCCTTGACAGCAACTGGACACAGAAATATAACATAGCCCTCAGGCCAATGTTTTCTTCTTAACATCTTGGGGCTGTCTATTAATAAAATGCATATTTTCATAATGTGACTAAATAGATTTCTTTTAGTGGAAAAATACTTTCTCTGTTTTCTCATATTTATGCTATTTAATTGGTTCAATTTTTCTTTTCAGTTTGAGATATTGGTACTTTCTTTTTCCCTTTTTTCCCCTTTTCCTTTTTAATAGAGGCTCATCCAATTGTTTGTGATCATTTATTTCATTATTCAGTGCATTGGAACTATTATGTAAAAATATATGAAAGCAGATTTATATTGCTCTAATTGAGAGTTTGCCACAGTTATTTTCCACAAGGCCTTTTTCAGTTTGCATTCATTAGAAGTGACCAGTGATTACTCTTTCCCACTTAAAAGAGAAACAAACAACAGCAAGAATAGCTTAATATTAACAATTTTTTTTCTTAGCAAATATATTTCACATTGGTGAGAACACACAGTTTCATTCTTTCTAAATTTGCTTAGTAGTACATAACAATCTAAAGAAATGTAAAGTAGACAAATAGCTTACATTAAAAGAAACAAGATTTTAAAATACAATAATTTTAAAGGTTTGTAATTATATACATTTTTTTCATTAGAACTACAAACTTTGTAATGTAATTAAAATACTCTGATTTCTAATACATAAAATGTCTCAAGGAGAAAATTAGTACTGCTTAAAAGTTGAAAATAATCTAGTTTATGATTCAAATACTAGCCATTGTTACTTAAAAGAGTGTATCATTAATGGTTTGTGCTTTTACTTTGTTCTTTTGGATTTTCTATTCATACTAGAATCTAGGTGTGGTCTAGGACTAAAGGGTCTAGGACCCTTTATCAAGTACAGTTTTTATCTAATCAGTCTGTTTATCTCCATTTTGATTCTCTGTCAAAAAATAACCACCAAAGTTGAAATAGACTAACCATTAAAAGAATTTCTCCATTTTTTGATGAGAAGCTATCAACATTTTTTTCTGTAAAAGGCTAGATAGGAAATAATCTAGGCTTTGTAGCCCATATAGTCTGGTGTGACTACTTCTGCCATTGTTATGTGAAAGCAGTCATAGAAAATACATAAATGAATAAGCAAGGCCCTGTTCCCATAAAACTTTATTTTTGGGCTATGAAATTTGAATTTCATAGAAATTCCATGTGTCAAGAAATATTATTCATATGATTTTTGAAGAAATGAAAAAAAAATCTGTTCTTAAGACATACAGAATCAGGCACTGGTTTTAATTAGGCCATGGGCCATAGTTTCCTGGCTCCCTAGGTAAATAGAAAAAAAACAAATAAGGTTTCTATCCAAATAAGGAAAGCATATTTCCTGAGAAGTCAGTACATTAGAACAATCATGATATCTTGGAACCAATGACACTTAAACTAAGGAATAAGTAAGTATTCAGGTCATTGGACACACTTTATCCCAATTTTGGATGTTAATATACTAAGTAGAAAGCATTTTAAATTAAAAATTTCCATTTCACAATAGTACTAAACTTCTTTTCTTAAAAGAAGCCAAACTATTCTCAGTAAATTCTCTGATGAAATAGCCTTCAACTTAATCTGACCCATTTTTTCCTTTTAAGAAAAATGGATTATTCTTCAGCTTTCACCATTTATGGCTAATTGCCATTTGATGTTCGGATCTTTTATACTGTGTGTCTTAGAATCTGTTTCTATTTTAAATGTTAGAAGACATCAGAATATCTTATTATATAAGTCTCATGTAAGTCAGTTTTGAAGGATAATGGCAGTTTCATATTTGGCTCTTACTTTAATATTTCCTTTTAGTATATTAACTTATATTTGCTCTCTCAAAGTTAGGCTTAATTGTAACACCAATGCCTTTTTGTTTAGTTTTGAATTTCAGCTAATAAAAGGGATATTTTACCTTTTAAAATTTCCCTTAATAGCTTAACTACCTTGAGAATCAGAAGAGAATATATTTGTTTAAGAAACAACACAAGACATATGGAATAGATGTCATTTTGACTTCATAAGTTGTCCATTTATTCATTAAGGATGCCACTATCGGCCTTACTAGCTCACTGCAAATTAGACAAATTGCAGGTGTTCTAGTGCCCTTCCAGATATCCTACTTTGAATTACATTGCCTTGGGGAATTTCAAGTTCATAACAACTTAAACTTCATCTCCTCAGAACTAGTTATATCTAATTATAATAAAGTATGTTCAATTCCCTATCTGAAGTTGCCATCAATACTGTTAATACATCCGTTACTTCCTACTTCACTAAGTGGGGGATTTCTAATATACAAAGGATGAATGAACTTAATGATTCCTTCCACGCAGTGCCCTAAATTTGCCTTTTCTTTAAAAAAGTGCTCTATAGAATCAGTCAGTAAAATTCCATTTGCTTTAGTTTAGCAGAAAAGAAAAATTATATGTCAAAAAACTCTAAAATCTTCTTTTAAAAACATGAATGCAGGGATCCCTGGGTGGCGCAGTGGTTTGGCGCCTGCCTTTGGCCCAGGGCGCGATCCTGGAGACCCGGGATCGAATCCCACGTCAGGCTCCCGGTGCATGGAGCCTGCTTCTCCCTCTGCCTGTGTCTCTGCCTCTCTCTCTCTCTCTGTGTGACTATCATAAATAAATAAAAAAATTAAAAAAAAACAAAAACAAAACATGAATGCAAAAATAAGACCGTTTTTTCCTCTTGTGGTGGCTAGTATTCAAAAGTTTCAATAGTTTATTTTATTCAAAAGAATTTTATATAATCTAGTAATAAGAAATACTCTGATTTTATTTATTTTTAAGATTTTATTTATTTATTCATGAGAGACACAGAGAGAGAGAGGCAGAGACACAGGCAGAGGGAGAAGCAGGCTCCCTGGAAGAAGCCTGATGTGGGACTCGATCCCAGACCTCAGGATCACATCCTGAGCCAAAAGCTCAACCGCTGAGCCACACAGGCGTTCCTACTCTGATTTTAGAAAGGAAGAAAAACGCATGGAGTGAATGTCCTAAATGTTTAAAAGTCAATATTTATTTTTAAAAAAAGTAAACCCTATTTTTACTACTGGATTTATTATTCTATCTTAAGACATCATAGTATCAGGTTTATCATACCTTTGAGCACTACTTTTATTATTTTCTGTATGTGCATTTAAGAAAAGTTTATTTTTTTCAAAAATAAAACCTGTTCAGAGAAATAATTCACAGACTAATGCAGTTTCAGTATCTAGTCTTACTTCTGAAGTTTCATCATTTAAATACATATCCATAGGAACATTAATGATAGGATCTTAGTGGATGTAAGGCAAACATAGGCTTTTCCAACAGAACAGAATGAAGGAGTTGGCTTTGTAATTTTTTTAAGGATTATTTATTTATCTGTGTTAGAGAGAGTGTGCTCATGAGCAGGGGGTGGAGCAGCCAGGGAGGAAGAGGGAGGGAGAAAGAATGTCAAGCAGACTCCATGCAAAGCTGGGAGCTTGACGCATGGCTGAATGCATGGCCGGATCTCACAACCCTGAGAGCATGACCTGAGCTGAAGCAAAGAGTCAGAGGCTTAACCAACTGAGCCACCCAGGTTTCCCAGGCTTGTAATTTCTTGCAGAGTACAAGATACAGTAAGCATAACAATTGTGGAGTGATATCAAAGAATGTCAAAAAGCCAGTTTATTTCAAATAATAATTATGTGTTGTTTCCACTTGGCTGAAACAATCCACAATCTCTAACCACTCTGGAGTTTTCCCTTAGCTCATTCTTTAGTTTGGAGTGCCCCAAACTCAGGCCATTCCAGCCACTGTCTTTTCTATCTCAGATGATGACATCACCATCTTTTCAAATTCTCAGGCCAAAAATGTTGAAACCATCCTTTTTTTTTTTTTAAACACACTTCATATTCAGTTCATTAAGATATTCAGCTGGCATTAAATATTAAATATATTCAGAATTAGAGCACACCCTCACCCTCCACGTCTATCATCCGCATCCTGGTTTAAGAAACCATCATCTTTTGCCTGGTTTAGAGAAAAACTTCTTAATTTATCTCTGCTAGCCCACTTGCCATTTTACAATCTTTTGTTTTGTTTTGTTTTCCAATATAGATAATAGGGGTATTCCTTTAAAATACAGATGATATTATTTTTCTTCTCAAAATAGTTCATTGGTTTCCAGTTCACCCAGTGTAAAGCCAAAATTCTAATAAAGTCCTATAAAAATCAACTTAATGTGACCCTCTGCTACATGTCTGATCTTTCTAGTCATGCTTCCCACCTCTGCTTTGTTTACATTATGGTCTTTTTTGTTCCTCAAATAGCCACATAGTCAATTCTTATGGCCTTCACATTTTGTTTCCATGGTCTAGAATGGTCTTCTTCCATAAGCATGTAGCTACCTCCTTTAGCTCCATTATATCCTTGTTAAAATGTCACTAGCCTGCCCTATCTAACCTATTTAAAATTAATACCCACACTCCTGTTGCCCTGAACTTACCTTGCTTTTTTAAAATTTCATAACACACCTTCTAATAAACTATATAATGTGCTTACTTTATATGTATCATTTATTGTCTCAACTAACTAGAAAACAACTGCACCTTACACACTGCAATACATGAATACAGCCTGCAATAAATGAATGGAAGTTGTAGCAATTCTAATAGTAGGCACATCTGGAAAGTGAAGGGAGGAGCCACAAAATAACAGAGAGACTTCAAAAAACTGCATCCAACTTCAATGTACTGTAAACCATGTCCAACATGCAGTTGAAAATACAGAAGGATTGCTGACTAGTGTTTCAAGGATGTTGTCACAGAACCGTGAGGATTTAGTGAAAAATTATGTGAAACTCCATCAAATGATGACTACTGAAACTGCAGAGGTGAGAGAAAAGGAATTATGATGTCCTTCAAAAATAATGCCAAAGAATACATACTTATTCTTAAAAAAAAAAAAAGTGAGAGCCATGTGTGTGTGTGTAGAGATCTGATTATATTTAGTTTTATGTTTTATATATTTCTAGTGGTTGGACAAACATTAAACTGATGAGAGCTAAACTATAACTAAACGGTTGCAAAAATCCAGATGAGAGATGATGAGACATGAGCTGAAGCTGTGGTATAAAGTTGAAATGAACTTTAAATAATTGCCTTGGCTAAAGTATTGCTAACTATTTGCATCAGATACACCCAGAATTCACAGTGGCTTAGGGTACATAGTGAAATGTGGTCCTTGGCTGAACAGCCACTTTTAAGTAAGAACTATTCCCTATTGACTTAAGAATCCTTGGTGGTTGGCTAACTATTTTGGCAGCAATGACAAATACAAGAAAAAGAAAAATCTATGGTACATAAGATTATCTAGACTTGGCAGTAAAAATGGGAGACATGGATGAAAGTAGGGAGTAATATCTTTGGTGTGTGCTAACAACTAGTCACTGATGCCTTACATAAAATGCAAATATAAATAGATAATTTGTTTTAGAGGGACAAGATGATGCAGTTGAGGATTTGAAGAGCAAACAAAAGGAAACCTACAATGTAAATTGCACAGATAATTTCAAAGTAATGGGTATATTTTGGACTAGCAAAATGAAGAATCAGGAGCTCACAAAATACAGATAATAGATAAGATTGTTCAGAGGCATGAAGAGTGAAAAGAAGTCAAGGCTAGCTCAAAATTATGGAATATAAATACTCAAATATAGACAAAGGGAAAAATAAAAAATAAGTAGTTATTGCTCATCTATTGAATAATTAAACACACTAATGAGAACAAAGAAACACTAATGCCTATTTTACATTCCATCTCATTTAACATGAGCCTCATATTCAACATATTTAACTGAGCCTAGTAGGTAGCATATCTTTATAAACTTACAAATGCAGAAAAAGGATGTACCATGTTTTCAATTTATAGTAGTAACAGAAATAGAATATTTTTTGCCTTTTTTCAGATTTAAAATGTTCTCCTAAAAATAATGATGAAAGCTCCCACTTAAAAAACAAGATGCCATGGCTTGAGAAGTAGGACATTATTAAGATGAACAGGATCAAGAGCGCCTAGGTGTTTCAGTCCGTTGAGTGAACCACTCAGGTCATGGAATTGAGGCCCATACCAGCCCTGCACACTGAACCCCATGCACCCCACAAGCAGAGTCTGCCTGAGGTTCTTTCCCCATCCCTCTCCCTCCCCCCTTTCCCACTGCTCCTCCCCCTCTATATCTCCACTGCTTCTCCTTCCCTCACTCCTGAGTGTGCTCGCTCTCTTTTAAATAAATAAATAAATAAATAAATAAATAAATAAATAAATAAAATCTTTAAAGAAAAAAAAAAAGATTAGCAGGGTCAACATATCTGGTATAACCAGTATGTCTAGAATTATAAGACAGAAAAAAAAAAATACCTCTTGGTTTTTGAGAAGCCAGGAAGAGTGCTTTTAGTGCCTATCCCAAATTATTTTTCTACTCCAATTATTAAAATTTTTAACATTAGATCCCTCTCTCAGATCAAATTGCTTTCTCAGATCTACAGAGAAAATTTAGTTGTAATGTATGGAGCTGAGGTTTGGAGGCTTTTGTTCTATCCATTAAAACATTATATTGATTATGACTTTTTATTATTTAACATGTAGAAAGCTATGTTAGACAAATTAGGATGGTGTTAAAATATAACAAATAGAAGATTAGGGCAATAAGTTTTAACTGTAGCTTGCTGTATAGTAGTGGTGGGACTCAAAAAAGACGTCTTACTGTCTCTAAGGTTAAGTTTTATATTCTTTTAGAACTCAGTTCAAATGTCATTTCAGGCTAGACGTCAACTTTTAACCCCATAGGCTGAGATTATTTCCTTATGCATTGCACTCTGCACAGCTTTCTATGCATTCTTCTATTATTATATTTAGCACACTACATTAAAATTCCAATTTTTGAGACTTTCACAAGATTCTAAAATCAAAGGACAGGCTTAGGATTTAGTCATATTTATACCTAGTCTGCAACAGTGTTTGGCATATAGGATACTCCCTTCAATGACTATGGAACTGAAATAAGCTGTAAATATGAGTCACTGATGTGTGTTTATGTCACAAAATTGTTATTTACTCCTTTACATCCTAACATCTTTCACAGAGGACTTAGAAGCCTCAGGGAAAAACAAAAGATTAGAAACATAGCAAAGCCAGAATAAATTCATGTTAGAACAGAAGGATAAGATTGGGAGGCTTTTAGCTTGGAAAGTTCCTGATAAAGGCTTTCATGATTAGGGTGTTGCAATGTATCCAGTTTCCCCAAAGTGAGAATATTTAAGGCTGAGATATAATGTTTCTGAAGAGAGAAGCCACACAATAAAGTAATGGAAAATTCTATTGATTAGTTCCCAAACCTGCCCAGAGCAGCACTACTTAGCCAGAGGGCTGCCTTTCCTTCCTGACCCAAATACAACATCATTCTTCCCCAAAGGTTTTAGGGCAAACAACCAACGCGCATCAACAATTTAGCACAGGCAAGCATCAAACTGTAGCAGCTGCAAGGAAGAGAGAGCCATCAAAAATACGGCATGGCCCAGATTCCTTAGGGGAGAATCTATCAATTACTTTAAAAAGACCAGAGAATTCTGTGTTGCTCTGAGTGCCAAGGAAGATGGGGGTGGCGATTTAGGAGAATCAGAGGTTGGGCTGCTAGGGCAGCTTTGTCAAAACATATGAAATCTTTAAAAGTCACATGCAGAGAACTAACTGGCAGTTGTGAAAGGGAAGGTGGGTGGGGAAATAGATCAAATGGATAAAGGGAATCAAGAGGCACAGACTTCCACTTATAAAATGAATAAGTCACAGAGGTAAAAAACATCACATAGGAAACATAGTCAATAATACTGTAATAACATTGTATGGTGACAGATAGTGATGTTATTTACCATGGTGAACATTGAATAATGTATGAAATTGTTGAATCAATTCACAATATACCTGAAACTAATATAACATTGTGTGTATGTTAATGATACTTCAATAAAAATAAATATATTTTTATTTTATTTTTATTTTTATTTTTATTTATTTATGATAGTCACACACACAGAGAGAAAGAGACAGAGGCAGAGACACAGGCAGAGGGAGAAGCAGGCTCCATGCACCGGGAGCCCAACGTGGGACTCGATCCCGGGTCTCCAGGATCATGCCCTGGGCCAAAGGCAGGCGCCAAACTGCTGCGCCACCCAGGGATCCCCAAAATAAATATTTTTAAAATAAGATAAATCAACTATATGTATGAACAATTGTAAACAATCATTGCTCAAGGTCCCAAACTGGTATCCAGGGTTTTTGGGAAATTACAATTTCATATTGAAGATATAACCTGTAAATTGTGCATTAATAGTATTATGATAGGAAAGAAGATAAAAAAGTTCTATATACAATTGTGGTTTTTGCAGGGGGGATGGTTCCATAAGATTTTTATAAAATATGTATTAGTAAAAGAAGTAAGACTTAGAAAGTTTTGTTGGGACACAATGAGGATACAGAATATTAAGATGTACAGCTTGCTCTCTGCCCTACTGGCAAATAGGATTGTAAGACAAATAGTCACAAATGTGCAAAATGAATCAAGGAAGGAAAATTGGAGACATGTCAAAGGCAATGCAATTATAACATCATGCTTACAGTTCCAAACTGAAAGATTATGTGCATACGTATGTTTGTGTACCAGTTGTAAAGTAAATTTGAAATAATTATTAATAAAATATATGTTAATAGCACTTTCAAATAATCTGCTTTCATTTTATAAAGCTGAATAAACTTGTTGTAATCTCTGTAACATTACAATATCTAAAATTATGATGCAGCACAAACTGTTCTAAGAGGGAGCTGTATAGCCATTCAGGTTGACCTCAGGAAGCAAGAGAAACCTCAAATAAACAACTTAACCTTACACCGAAAGGAGTTAAAGAAAAGATGAAAAACAACAACAAAATACCCGAAACTAGTAGAAGAAAAAATAATAAATATTAGCACAGAAATAAACAAATTAGAAACTAAAAAACAGCGAAATAGAACAATGATTTTAGGAGCTAGTTCTTTGAAAAGATCAAGCAAATTGATAAACATTTAGCCAGACTTGTAAGAAAAGAGAGAAGGGCTTGAAATTAAAGAGGGGAAAAAATAATAATAGAAATAAATAAAAATAAATAAAGAGAAAATAACAACACCACAGAAATACAAAGGACTGTAAGAGAATATTATGAAAAACTATATGCCAACCAATTGGACAACTTAGAAGAAATAGAAAAACTCCTAAAAACATGTAACCTCCCCAAACTGAATTGCAACAAAGTAGAAAATTTAAACAGACTGATTGTCAGCAAGGAAATTGAATCAGTAATCAAAAAACTCCACAAAATAGAAGTCCAGGACCACAGGGCTTCCCAGGTGGAGTCTACCAAACATTTGTTTTTTGTTTTTGTTTTTGATTTTTAAAGATTTTATTTATTTATTCATGATAGACACAGAGAGAGAGAGAGAGAGAGGCAGAGACACAGGCAGAGGGAAAGCAGGCTCCATGCAGGGAGCCTGACGTGGGACTCGATCCTGGGTCTCCAAGATCAGGCCCTGGACTGAAAGCACACTAAACCACTGAGCCACCAGGGCTGCCCTCTACCAAGCATTTGAAGAGTTAATACATATTCTTCTGAAATTATTAAAAAAAAAAATGGGACAGAAAGGAAACTTCAAATCCATTCTATGAGGCTAACATTACCTTGAAACCAATACCAGATAAAGATACTACCAAAAAAGAGAACTGTAGGCCAAAGTCTCTGATGAACATAAAGACTGCACCAAACCTGCCCCCAATTCTGCACCCCCCCATAATCCCATTTAAAAATGGAACCTGAATAAACTTTTCTCCAAAGAAGACATGGATGGCCAACAGAGACATAAAACGTTGCTCAGTATCACTCATTATCAGAAAAATATAAATGGAAACCACAATGAGATATCACTTCACACCTGTCAGAATGGCTAAAATTGACATAAAAAAAAAAAACCACAAGAATCAAGTGTTGCCAAGGATGTAGATAAAAAGGAACCCTAATACACTATTGATGGGAATGCAAATTGGTGCAGCTTCTGTAGAAAACTGTATGGAGTTTCCTTAAAAATTAAAAATAGAAATACCCTAGGATCCAGTAATTCCACTGCTGGATATTCACTCAAAGGATACCAGGAAACTAGTTTAAAAAAGATAGAAGCACCCCTGTGTCTATTGTAGCTTCAATTACAATAGCCAAAATATGGAAGCAGCCCATGTGTCCATGGATAGATGAATGGCTAAAGAAGAAGTAGTATATTTATACAATGGTATATTACTCAGTCATAAAAAAGAATGAAATCTTGCTATTTGTAATAACTTGGATGGATCTAGAGAGTACAATACTAAGAGAAGTCTGTCAGATAAAGATAAATACCATATGATTTCATATGTGGGATTTAGGAACAAAACAAATGAACAAAGAAAAAAATAAACAAAAAATCAAACTCCTAAATATAGAAAACAGTTACAGGAGGAGGGATGGGTGAAATCGATGAAGGGTTAACAGTACACTTATCATGATAAGCACTGAGTAATGTATAGAGTTGTTGAATCACTGTATCATACACCTGAAAGTAATATAACTGTGTGCGTTAATTATACTGGAATTAAAAAATAAATTTAAAACTCAATATGTTGTATAACCAAAATACATAACATTTTTGTCAATCATTTGTTAACAAAGCTAAAAGTAAAAGAATCTTCATAAGATGTAAGTTAAAATATTAAATATCAAAAAAGGAGTATAAGTACATATATAGAGAGAGCAAGAGTATAAACACACATATATACAGTTATACTTAATGTACACATGCAAATAAAACATATATTGTTATATATAATATATATACACCATAGACTATATATAACATATACAGATACATATATATGTGCACACATATATATTTACTAATCATTAACAATGATGATACATGATGATATAGGCCAGTGCATGAAACAGCAAACTTTTCTTTTAAAGAGAAGCATAATAAAATTTTACACTTTGTAATTCTCTGGTATTTAGTTGGGTTTGGTTTGGTTTGGCTAGTCTTAAAAATCCTTTAAAAATGTAAAAGCTATTTTAGCTCACAGATTGTAGTTTGTCAACTCTGGTATAAACCTCTATTAATAAATATTTAGAAAATAGCCAAGTAAAAACATTATAATATGTTATGTATAGTATAGTATAACACTGTTTTTAAAAAGAGCCTGTAGTGTTAATTTGTTTCCTGGAAGATTAAAACTAAGTGTTGTTAAAAGAGTAAGTGACTTTTTAATTGACATTTAACCTTATTCTGTTTTTCCCAAATTTCTGTTTGTGGACCAAACATGTGCAATGAATCCAGACCAAATTGAGTTCTTCATGGCTATATCTCCAGTATGCAACATAATTATCTAGCCCATATTGGTTTAACTTAGGTATACGTGGGATCCCTGGGTGGCGCAGCGGTTTGGCGCCTGCCTTTGGCGCAAGGCGTGATCCTGGAGACCCGGGATTGAGTCCCACATCGGGCTCCCAGTGCATGGAACCTGCTTCTCCCTCTGCCTATGTCTCTGCCTCTCTCTCTCTCTCTGTATGTGACTATCATAAATAAATAAAAATTTAAAAAAAAAGACTTAGGTATACATTAAGTATCTCTTCTTAGGTCAATGTAGGGCAAATTATCATATTATACCTTCTAAAATTTTCTTGAAACACATCATTTTTTTGTTTATCTAACAGGTAAGCAAAAATACTTCTAAAAAATCCTTTTTACAGTGGAAAGCACAATTTTAAACTTATGCACATATTTTTATATTAGATGAGTTTTGCCTAAGACTAATTTAGAGAGAATTTTTCATAATACTATTTTATGTTTTGCAATAAGCATTATCTCTATGAAAAACATTTTTATTTCTATTATTTTTAGTTTTAATTAAGTGTAAAGTAAAAATTTAATAATTCCTTTAAATTCATTAATGAGTTATGGTTGATAAATAGTTCTTGGACGATCATATAAACCACCAAGGCAATGTAAAAAGTTTTCATGCTAGTGTTCTTAAACCACAGAATCTTATGTTTACATACAACACAAGCAACAAAGTAACAAACAGTAAAACTATCACCACAAAGAAACTTTGGACATATATTTTGATAATTATACTTATAAAGAAAGAAGAAAGAAAGAGAGAGGGAGAGAAAGAAAGAAACAAATGAATATCTATGTAAAAATGACCAATTCATATAAAAAATTTGAACAAACAATGGAGTCCCAACATGAGTTTATTTCTATTAAATTTACACCAGTTCAAATTGTTCTGATTACTTTAAAATAGCTATTCAAAATGTGTATTTATGAATTATCTAATGGTAAAAATTATGGATTTCATTTTCTCTTTACATAAAAGCAATACCTAGAGAGACAGTATGATTGCATGTGCATAACTTGTTTCCTGATTTCAAAATATTTACATAATTTTAGCCCCAGTTGGAATTATAGTATTCCATTTTAAATATATTTAAAATATTATGACTAAGAAATCTATTTATAAATATTTTAATATTATATAAAAGATATTTTTGATGATGTATTAATAGTCTAAGTTTTAAAATAACATGATAGAAACAGTTATGAAAATACATTCTCTTAAATACGTAAGTTAGGAATCTCAGGTTATTACAGAAAAATGTGATTTGAAGAGATTTTTTCGAAGATATGTTTAACATACCAAACTTCTTTCTTCTGGCTGTACATAATACAATTCCCATCCATTTCTTTTCTAATATTCTCTTCCTTTGCAACATATTTAAATCTTCAGAGGCTCTTTAGTGAATAATGCACAACATTGACTAGGTATGAAGGAAACAGGATCTATAGATTATCATACTATTTTTAAGAGATATTTCATGGTTTAATTTCTTCAGTCCCAGGTGAAATAAGCACTCAGTGTATAGATTAATAAACCTTGATCTGTCGATACAAGTATGATGGTCATTAAATGATTAAATTAAAATAATTGAGGCTACAACACTCCCTACATTTTAAAGCCATTTTTCAAAGAACGAGTGAAATAGGAGATACTCTCAAAATCAATCTTTGAAGATAAAAATATAATTATGGTGTTACTATTGCTCTATAGACTATTTTCAGAAGGCTTGAATCATTAAACATGTGGATTTGTGATGCTCAAAGTGTACACTGATGTCTGCACCAATAAATCAGTAATGACCACTGCTTTAGACAGATGGCATCTCTAATTACACATATAGATAATCAATAAAATAATTGAAAAAAAATGAGTGCAAAAATCATTAAAATCTAGTGCAATTAGGAATTCAGAATTCTCGTATAAAGTCACTTCTTAGGTTATAGTAAAAATGTAACCATGTAAATTTGGATAGTAAGTTAGTTTCTGTATTTCAGAGATTTAAACAGTGTCACCTAATATTGAAAGCCAGGAGTCTGGAATCAGACATCCTTGAGTTTACAGCCTAGCTTCAATATTTACTATTGACTGTGTAAGTTACTCAATATAGCCAAGCCAAAATTTTAAAACCTATATAATGGAATAAAACTATTATCTACCTGATAGAGTAGTTTTGAGAGTCAAATGAGATACCATGCCTAAAAAATAAAAGCAAAAACTTATCATAGTTCCTGGAACATATTAAGTACTACAAAATGAGTTGCCTTTATTATATTCTGCAATTGAAGGTAATCAGTCTATCTACATCCCAAGATTTCTGGGGATGTAGATAGACATTCACACAACAAGAGAATGAAAAATCACCTTTAGAAAGTTAAAATAGTTATCCCTAAATTTTAGAAAACTGACCTATTTTTCTTTCTCTTGCTTTTTGCTGTCCTTGCCAGGTACTACTTTCTAATCCAAGTTTATCTCCTCCATGTTGATTTCCATCTCCCTGTTCTTGTTGATCCCCCCACCCCCGCCTTACTTCACATCTCAATTTCACTCTTAGGCTAGTTAAGATCGGACATTCCTGCAAAGCAAAACTCCAGTAATCAGGCCGCTAGTAAAATTTCAAATACAACTTTTATTTCTTCATATATTTTCTTCCTTCCTCCTTTGTATATTTTACAAACTCCCAAAAACTTAACTGTCTTTGATGCTATTACAGCTCTAAGATCTTTAAGTATGGTACTTTATCATTTAAACTTGATTGTAAACTCCGTCTTCTCCCATAGCTGGCATCTTCTGAATATCTACTCTTTCACATTTTCAGAAGACTGTATACAGTATCACAGCTTTTATAGACAGAGTAAAAGGGCCATATTTACATAATTCCTATGATTTCCCTAATATTCATAGTAACTTTAAAAATATTTGTTATGCTTCTCTCCAAAAGGCGTTTGTTAGTGTTGGTCCTTCCTTGTTCACAGAATCCAAAGCATAACAATCTCATCTGGTGAGAAAAACAAAACAAAACAAAAAAACAAAAAAATAGAATCAATGTTCATGTAGTCCTGAATTACGTCTTTGCCTCTTGCATTCCAGTAGAAAGGAAACCACATCCTTCTAGAGATACCAAAAATGAAATTCACTGTAATATATATATTACATGTTTGCACTGATTGTTTTAATTACTTTATTTTTTATTTTCATTTGTTTTTGGAATGAAAATTGCCTTTGCTCTACAAGCTCAGGTTGTAGCTTCTACATTCCCACTCCAAGCATGGGACCGAGGAGGCCGGACCCTGTGGCTGGAAACCAGGGCGAAGCCATGAGCAGTGACTCGGGGCTCCTTGGGTGCATGTGTATAGTATAACCTGTAATACAGGTTATTTATACTCCAGAGCCCTAAATCTGGACAACAAGGAGTCTCAAAGAAGAGTAACTTGATGACAGACATTAGAAAGTCTCTGAAAATATAGAAAGTCTAGAGTGCAGCTCAGGATAATAGTTTCTGGATATCAGATATATGTCAAAGCTTCCAGTTATTATCTGGATGTACGGAAAGAGTTTGAGTATTAGAACTGTTATACCAGGAGGAATCTGTGAAGATCTATCTGTGTAGCGCTCAGTTTCTGAGAACTAGAGTTAACTGGATGGATAATAAAGAGAGGTAATGAGTACTACAGCCTAGTGCTCTCATAGGTGTTCAAAACCACTTGTTATTCACTAGCTGCCATAGGGATTCAGTTGGCAAAAGTACATATCTTAGGCAGAAAGAAAGTTCTGACTAGTTTTAGTTAATGACTTTTTTTAAGTGTTATTCTGAGGAGCACACACTACTGACCACATACCTGAAATCACGTAAAACAAACAAACCAACAATAACCACAAAACAGATGTCTATATGAATTTTATTGTTAGTGCTGTTTTCTAGTACACTGCGCCATCCAGCACATATACCTTGGAATTAAAAGAATTGTGCCCAAATTCTGATTTAGCTCAATGCTGTCTGTTCTACTCTGTGCAAATTACTTATTCTCTAAATGTTTCCTCATCTATGATCCAGAATAAATAATACAATCTTATAGATTTTTTTGAGCACTAAATAGAATAATGGAGAGAATGTGCTTGGTACATAAAATATACTTGTGTTGGGGATGCAAAAGACCACCCTAAACATTAGGATTCACAGGACTCAGAATATAATTGTACTCATGGCTAAGATTTATTTAGAGATAACTAACCGCAAGTTTCCAAGAGTGCTTTCCTTGTAGAACCACAAAGGAAATGCTCACTTCCTCCAGCAACAAGTTATGACAACGTGTGAGAATTGTTGTCTACCCAGGAAGCTCATTAGAAATAGAACTAAGAATTTTACTGAAAGCTAGTCACGTAATTACCTTCTGCCTACAGAAATTCCAGAGTCCCAGAAGGAAAGCAGGTGTTCAATTGTTTGTACAAGCAACTTAGGACCAGCAAGCTACTCTTCTCAGGGTCCCCGATGCCAGCCAAGTGCAGTCCTGGCAGCCAGGCCTTTTCAAGATTAGCATTTTCAGGACTGCTATGTTAACTCTTTTCTGCAAAGTATTCAATACTATCATTACTGTCAAAAACATTATTACATCCTAAATAATAAAAGTAATATGTAAACAGATATTAGCTGAAAAATCTATCTTCCATTGCAACATTAGGAAACCTTGAAGACTATTATTAGCAAGAAATAACTTCTGGATATTTAGGACATTTATTCTCGTTTAAAAATTTACAACATTGTGTTATCAATGATAGCCTACAAAACATGAAAAGGTCCTTAAGCATTGGATTAAAGACTACTGCATGCTTTGTATTCTCTCATACAGGCAATAATGGCAACATTGGAGGGACGTAAATCACCTGACAATTCTTCTATAAATATAAAAGCATAACCAAACTATCATATGGTATAATGTTTTCATTTCTCCCTATTGACATACTGTGACTATACTATGCTATGCTCATTCTATAAACAGATGTGAAATATTGTACTGAATGGTTAAGAGAATATTTGGTTTTCTTTAGGTAGACATAGTATGTTATGACCTAACATTCACTTGCTATTTTATAAAAAAATTCCATGCATATACAAAACTCCATACTATACAAAAACACTGTACAATAAAATTTTCAGTTTAGACATGGTCATTGCATAATAATGGTTTTCATTCTTTATGAGAATATTCTTGATTCTTCCATATGCCCTAGTTACTCCAGTTCCCAAGCAAGACTTCAATGGAAGCATCATTAATGCTTTTATGATCTTCATATTATTAGATAGTATCTCTAGATAACCAGAAAAGTTCCCAAAGATGCTGTATTTAGAAACTGTAACATTATCAACCTAGGAAGTAGTCTTAAAGATTAAAAAGTTCTATGCAGGCCACTAACATACAATTTTTTTCCTGCTCAACAATAATTTTCATAATGAAAATTTACCACTGTATTTAAAGATATTGTCAGTGTTATTTTCCTCTTTCTTTCTTCTTTCTTTCTTTCTTTCTTTCTTTCTTTCTTTCTTTCTTTCTTTCTTTCATCTTTCTTTTCTTCTCCTTCTCCTTCTCCTTCTCCTTCTCCTTCTCCTTCTCCTTCTCCTTCTCCTTCTCCTTCTTCTTCTTCTTCTAGCTGGAGTTGGTTTTTATTTGAGCCACATAAGCCAAAGCTTGCAGAAAGCAAAGCTCACTGATCCCTACATCTACAGGCCTCATTTTTAATCCTAATTTTGCAAGGCTTTTGGGAAGTTTACTAAATCTTATAGATTTATTTATTTTTGTTTCAAACTTTCATTTAAATTCTAGTTAGTTAACATATAAGGTAGTATTAGTTTCAGGAGTAGAATTTAGTGATTCATCATTTACATATAACACCCAGTGCTCATCATAAGTGCCCTTCTTAATACCCATTATCCAGGGGCACCTAGGTGGCTCAGTCAGTTAAATGTCTGACTCTTGATTTTGGCTCAGATCATGATCTCAGGATCCTCCACTCAGTGCAGAGTCTGCTTGTGACTCTCTTTCCTTCTCCCTCTACCCTTTCCCATTCTCTCTTTCTCTTTCTCTGAAATAAATAAATAAATCTTAAAAAAATACCTCTCATCCATTTAGGCCATAACCCTGCCCACCTCCTCTATCAACACTGTTTGTTCTCCATAGTTACAAATTTCCTATGGTTTGCTTCCCTCTTTTTTTATTCTTTTTCCTTCCCCAATGTTCATCTATTTTGCTACTTAAATTCCACATATGAGTGAAATCATATGGTATTTTTCTTTCTCTGACTGATATATATATACATATATATGCCATATATTTATATATGCTATATATATGCCACATCTTCTTTATCCATTCATCAGTTGCTGGACATTTGAGCTCTTTCCATAGTTTAGCTATTGTTGGTATTGCTGCTATTAAACATTGGGGTGCATGTGCCCTTTCAAATGTGTATTTTTGTATCCTTTAGGTAAATATCTAGTAGTTCAATTGCTGGGTCATGGGGTAGTTCTATTTTTAATTTTTTGAGGAACCTCCATACTGCTTTCCAGCGGCTGCACCAGTTCACATTCCCATCAACAGTGTAACATGGTTCCACTTTCTCCTCATCCTAGCCAACATCTGTTGTTTCCTGTGTTGTTAATTCCAGCCATTCTGACAAGTGTGAAGTGGTAAAGAAATTGAATCAGTAATCAAAAATTTCCCAACAAACAATAGTCCAGGGCCAGATGGCTTACCACGTGAATTCTAGAAGACATTTAAAAAAGAGTTAATATCTATTCTTCTCAAACTGTTATAAAAAATAGAAACGGAAGAAAACTTCTGAAGTCATTCTACAAGGTCAGCATTGCCTTGATTCCAAAACCAGACAAAGACTCCACTAAAAAGAAAATTACAGGTCAATATCCCTGGAGAACATGGATGCAAAATCTCTCAACAAGATACTAGCAAATAGAATCCAATGGTACATTAAAAGAATTATTCACCACAATCAAGTGGGATTTATTCCTTGGCTGCCAGGGTGGTTCAATATTCACAAATAAATCATGATACACCATGAATTAAAGAAAGGATAAGAACCATATTATCCTCTCAATAGATGCAGAAAACGCATCTAACAAAATACAGTATCCATTCTTGATAAAAATCCTCAATAAAGTAGGGATAGAGGGACATAACCTCAATATCATAAAGGCCATGTATGAAAGACCCACAGGTAATACCATCCTCAATGAGAAAAAGCTGAGTTTCTTCTCTATGGTCAGAAATAAGACAGGAATGTCAGCTCTTATTATTATTACTATTTAACATAGCATTGAAGGCCTAGCCTCAACAATCAGACAGCAAAAAGAAATAAAAGGCATCCATATTGTCAAAGAAGAAGTCAAACTTTCACTATTTGCAGATGACATGACACTCAATGTAGAAAACCCCAAAAACTCCACCAAAAAAATGCCAGAACTGATACACAATGCTGCTATTGCCGCTATTAAACATTCTAAACTAAATTTCTAAATTTGTTGAATTAAACAAATTCAACAAAATCACAGGATATAAAATCAGTGTGCAGAAATCTGTTGCATTTCTATGTACCAATAATGAAGCAGCAGAAAGAGAAATCAAGGAATAAATCTCATTTTACAATTACATCAAAAACCGTAAGATACATAGGAGTAAACCTAACCAAAGAGGTAACAGTAGTTTTCTTGAATACTTGCTGTATGTAAAATACCATGTTTAATATAATGTCTGAACTCAATTATGACACCATTGTTTGTAAGACACACTATACGTTACAAATATATATGTATGTGTATGTGTGTGTTCCTGTGATCTTAATACTATAGGATTTTAATTTATTTTTATTGTGGTAAGCACACTCACCATGAGAGTGTATAGGCACAATGTTGTATAGCAGATCTCTAGAACTTATCTCATTAAGAAAGAAAACAGTAAAGGCAGCCTTTTACCAAGTTACCACCTATTACCGTCAAAAGCCTTCAATAGAAAGCAAAGCTTTCAAGTTCATTCTGTTTCTGCTCATTATCAGACAGATAACATCACCCTCCAAGACTCTGGGTTCCAAAAGAACAAACTGGCCCAGGATGCTAACTTCTGCTTCAAGTGAACCTGGGCCGTCTAGGGCAACATGCACTTGTTTGCAGTCTATATTTTCCACCATCTGGACTCACTAGCATCCCTCGGTAAAGACAAGGCTAGGGTAGTAGGTAAAGCACAGTTTTACAATTAAAGGGCACTTCACTGGTCAGCACAGGATATAAGTACAGGAGCCTGTGGCATTTCTTTTGACTGTCCGTCATGGGTGAGCGGAGTTGACCTCTGACCTCTGTGCACGTTTTCTTTTTTTTTTTTTAATTAATTTTTATTGGTGTTCAATTTACCAACATACAGAAAAACACCCAGTGCTCATCCCGTCAAGTGTCCACCTCAGTACCCGTCACCCATTCCCCTCCAACACCCGCCCTCCTCCCCCCTTCCACCACCCCTAGTTCATTTCCCCGAGTTAGGAGTCTTTATGTTCTGTCTCCCTTCCTGATATTTCCCAACATTTCTTCTCCCTTCCTTTATATTCCCTTTCACTATTATTTATCTGTGCACGTTTTCCATGGTGGCCACTTCGGACAGCGCAGCGAAAAACCATTCTGAAACTAGTTGAAATTATCAATATTTATGCTTTTAACCTTAATTTCTGAATTCAAACCTGTATATAAATCTTTTGGAAAAAGAAAAAAGAAAACAGAACTCCCAAATAAACCAATACATAATGTCCTCTTTGCACACTGCATTTTTATTCTATATTTATGAAACAGCTATTCTCAGGTATATTTAGTCAGGTATGTTTATATTATTTTACTGTTGTACAAACATAAAAGTAATATATAAGTAAAATTCTTTGGATAAAGCATACTTGATATTTCTCTAAAATCTGACTCAGCTGAATTATTCTTTGACTCAGATTCATTGAGGTCTATGGTTTCTTTTTTTTTTTTTTTTAAGATTTTATCTGTTTATTCATGAGAGACACAGAGAGAGGCAGAGACATAGACAGAGAGAGAAGCTGGCTCCATGTAGGGAACTCAATGTGGGACTCAGTTCCGGGACTGCAGGATCATGCCCTGGACCAAAGGTAGATGCTCAACCGCTGAGCCACCGAGGCATCCCCAGGGTTTCTAGGGTTTCTAAATGATACTTTCTTCCTTGGCTTATTGATGAAACACCTGCGAAAGTAGTAATCTACTGTTGATTCTGCATATATTTGGCAAATCTTTGACATTCATTATTTTAGTCTTAATAGTTTTTCAGAAGAAGCCCATGGAAGCTTTTGAAAAAAATCTAGATTAATATATATATGTTAATACAATATATATAATACATATATATCCACATATATGTACACTGTATAGACACATATTTTTAAATTAGGTAGATAGATTGATTAATCACTTTTGGAAAGATCATTTGTAAACTAATCATATATATGTCCTCAAATGCATTAAGAAGTACCACAGAGAGTGGTTAGTTAGAGCTCCTGGACTTCTATGACCAAAGAACTTTAATATATGCACCATCAGTTCACCCATCATCTATCTACTTTTTTGGGTTTTTTAGTCATTTCACAATAAGATTGTAGGGCTATGATTTAATTCTGTGGTTTAAAATTAAATCTGGTGGCAATTTATTTTTGGAAATTATTATTTAAGCATAGCCTCTCAGTAATGTGCTTTTTCTGTAATCCTTATAATCTCAAACTTTCAAGTACTTATAGCATTAATACTACATGTTTGGCATGTTGAATGAATACTGAGTATTCATTAACATTTCCTAGTTGACTAAACTAATGCTATCACTTTTCTCTAATTAAATTACTTGTCACTGTAAGTTAAGAATATTCTACTCAAATCAGCATGAAATATCTGGAAAACCTATTTTTGAGGCTTTGAATATAGCTCTGTGAAATGCATGAATATGTCACAACAACCTTTCTTCCTTTGAAATTTCAAGAATTTTTCAAGGCATTTCAAAACATCTTCTGGCCTCCATCACATTGCTTGGTTATGATATTATTCTCTGATATTGTTTTATGGGAAAATGTGAAATTGCAGTCATTATTCCAAAGAAAAATATTTGCTTCACTAATATCTTATTTGTGCTTCACTACTGTTTTCATACCTATTTCTTTCTGAAGGAAATGGTTCAAGAATAATCATGGTGTATGCTTTTAAACGATACCTCACTCACGTGTCATAGCTAAAATACATGTAACTCAACTGCCATGACAACCGTGTGAATAGGTGTGACTAAGTACACCCAAGCACAGACAATGAGAACTACATTCCTACTGCCACCTGGTCAATGGCTATTATAAGACGCCACCACATATGATATAAATTCTAATTCCAGACAAGTTAAATTATGAATACATATGTATATTAGCCAAACCCAAGGATAGAGACCAAGAAAGCAGCTAAGCCTCATGAGGAAGAAAAACCCAAAGTGGTATTTATATATATTCAGTTTCTAGTCTATCTCTTTGTGTCAGCTTCATTTTTCTCTTTCACCAGACCAAGAGCTGTTTCTCAGGGCTCATGTTCCTCTGTTGTTCCTGTGTTTTCATGTCCTGCCACAGTTGAGTCACCTAGATTGACTATAATTCTACTTTCTAGCTCTAATATCTCAGGACTAATGAGCTGGCTCTGTGGTGTCGACTCACCATTCCTAAACCAGTCACTTGTGTGAAGAGGGTGGGGTCACTCGTAGCCAGATACGCTGATGTGTATTTTGGAAATGCCTTTTTTTCTGTTTGAATCTTCAGCTAGATACAGTGTCCTGGAAAATAAGTCTACATCCTGTTCACTCTGTTTATCATGTCCTTTCTATAGTTCAGGGTAAAAAATAGTCACTGAATTGTTAAATATATTCATTGATTCACTGAAAGACTGGTGATATAAAATTATTCAAGGAATCTTTTTCTTACTCTTTAAGTATGATTTTCTACTTTCAAGCAGTGAATTTTCTAAGGTATATTATTATGGTCATTTGTCAACTGGAAATACAACATTTTTAAATGAAAGTAGTTACTAGGTAGTACTAACCAAGTATTAACTTTACAGTTATGTGTTTGATTGCCAAGGTCAAATAAATGTCTATTGACAATTAATCAATAATTCCTCCATAAATGTGATGAGAATCAAGGAAAGATCTATTATTGATAAAATGTATATAAGAGAGTTATAATTAATGTGTATGAGAGAGGACACAATTCTATATGTCGAGAGCAAAGATATTAGTGTGCTACTCTCAATTCTACAAATAATCCAGAAAAGAACCTAGCCAGAACCATCTATTAGCTTTCACACAAATAACTAAAGGCAAATACTTATGCCAAATGGAGTAATTAGAGCCATTGTGACAGGGGGGCTTCTCACCCCAGAAAACATCTGTTAGGAACAAAACTGCATTTTGCTGCTACACACCTGCAGTGCCCATCTATTTACAAATTCAGGAGCAGTCCAGAATAGTCTTTCTTTTGTTTGCTCATCAGTAGAATACTTGAAACTATGCTTTTGAATTTGAAGAAAGATTCTGTCTCTGGAAAAACTAGTAGGATGGGTGAGGAGTCCATCCCTGGTAGCTCAGCTCTTTCCAGTCCAACCCCTGACGAACTGGTACAGAAAGCTGGGGGGGTCCATCAAGATCAAGCACACACACAAAAAAAAAAAAAAAAGAAGAAAAGAAAAGAAAAATCAAGCACACTGCTATTTTGGAGAAAGCCTGTAGATCCCATATGGCACTTTGGTGCTAGCGGAGTCGATGGGAGCACTATCAGGGATGCTGGTGGAAACTGCAAGAGTCTGAGGGTCCTTTGAGCAGTCTCTCAGTTAGTCTTTGGAAGTGCTAGCAAGGGCACAATCATGGATTGTTTCTATAAGCTTTTCAGTTCTGAAGAGGGACCATTGATCCTTCTCTTTAGTCCCTGACTCACTGGCTGAGCTCATCTAATGATCCAACAATGAGGTACCCAGGAAGCTATGGGAACTTACACCATTTGTTTGATCCAGCTCTGTCCCCTTCCTTCAATTGTATGATCTTACTTTATAGCTATTGACATCTTAGGTACTGTGGAGGAACACTTAATTGGCCTTCAATCCTCTATGATCCCCTTTCTGGAGACTCAAATAGATGGGAGGCCAGCATGGCTCTTCAGCAGCAAAGGTGGGAGATGATGTAAACTCATTATGAAATCTTTTAAAAATTCAGGATTTTGTGCTAATTCTTTCTGATGTGTCTTTCCAGTTAAATTATATAAACACATTTTTCTGTAAAATGTTTTTGTCTTTTTTGCATAGGACCATTTTAAATGAAAACCCTAGATGAGAGTAGGAAATGATTGAAAAAATATCAAATTTTTATTATTAAATGGAATACACTAATAGCATCTACCACCAGAAGTAAAACCAAAACCCTAGCACCTGGCCAGGTATGGGAGATGGGGGAAAGGGCATTAATATCTTTATTTATCAGAACTGTTCTCAAAAGCTTTACCTCCTCCTGAAGAAAAACTCCCCAGGCTGCTTTTCTAAGCTGTTGTGACTGATCTGAGAACAAATGAAATTCTGAGCCTACACTCACACATGGCAACGCAGTGACACAACAGAAAATGGCCTCACTTCCTGCATTCTCCAATAGAACATCTCCATATGTCATATAAACTCATGAGGCTCACAACTTTTGCCACGTACAAACTCAAATCTTTAAACTCGAATGCCTCAAGCAGTCCCTCTAAGACCAATGACTGAGCTAAATTATTTGGTCTGGGACCTTAGGGTAGAGAAGCCACCTTGATGGCAGGCTACACTGGGGGTCCAGTTAACCTGACTGCATAATTAATGTATGTCCTGCCTGGAGTGCCCTCACTCTATAAACTCTTCATTTCCAGGATACCACATGTACCCTCTGGGATTATATTTATTGTGTGTGTACCCTGATGAGCATGACATCACCTCAACTCTGGGAGGCATTCAAGTCAGCTTCAGGAACGCCTGGGTGGCCCAGAGGTTGAGCATCTGCCTTTAGCTCAGGGCATGATCCGGAGTCCAGGGATTGAATCCCACATCGGGCTTCCTGCAGGGAGCCTGCTTCTCCCTCTTCCTATGTCTCTGCCTCTCTATCTATCTATCTATCTATCTATCTATCTATCTCTCATGAATAAATAAATGATTTTTTTAAAAAAAAAGTCAGCTTCAACTTAACCAGCCGAAGCTGTACTGTGCCTCAGTTGATGCCTCAAGCCAGGTAAAAAATAAATTTATCCAGAAGTGTAAGGAAAAACTTCCTGGCTTTCTAAAGTGGACCCTCATCCCTAATGGACTATGGGACATGTTCACCCAGCTGGATTAGAGTTGGTATTCATGACTGTGTTTACTCCACCAGCAAGCCTGATCATCCTTCTTGGAGTAATCTTGATTATGACCATGGTCTCCGTGGCCTAAGATTACTCACAAGGTTCTTGGTATGGCCACTCAAAGTCTGACTTATTTGAGACCACAAAGGGTAGCCTATGTTTCTCACTCAGGCATAGAAAAACCAAATGATGGAGTTGAGGAGTCCAGCGATTGGCAAAAACATTATGACTGATCTTTGAGGCTCAACCAGAGGCAATGACAAAGGCTCTTCCTGTCAAACTTCATAACAGAAAGCTGCCTTTCCCACACCCGTTTGTGCATTTCAACCTTTGAAGGGAGTTGCATTGAAGGACTCAGGCTCCTATTGCTGGACATGCTATTACCTGTATCTGCATTCCGAGTCTTTCTCCCACCGGTCACAGGCCTCTATATTAGGCCTTGGGCTGAGGTCTTCATCAGGTGCATTTGCAGGGGTGTCTTTAAAGACATTTTGTCCACTTAGACTCAGACCTCAAACTTTTGCCCTCCTAGTCATTCTCCCTCTCCTTCCACATAGTCTCAGGGTCCATACAATGCCAGAAACTTCTTGTTTGGGGGTTTGCTCAGCAGTGAGACAGTTCCCTCATCTGTGCTGATGTATCTGAATCTTGACTGGTGTCATTCACAGGACACATAACCCTCTTTGTGGCCTCTTGTTTGTACTACTGCTTCAAATGAATAAAGGCTTGACTGATACTTTCACTTTTGCTTGTTGTCTTAATCAACCACCCTGACGTCTAGAGAGTTTCTTTCCCTCCAGCTCAGCTTTTAACAGTGAAAAGCGGTAGAAGAATCTATTTATCATTTCTCCTTTTTGACTGTATATCCTAATGCAAGGATCGGTGTTTCAGGGCTTATATATCAAGAACACTTAATTTGATTGCTTCTGCTCAGTTAAGAACTCAAGATTAGATAACAAAACAGTCTTTTACAAGAAAGGGGGAAGAAAGGAAGGAAGGAAAGAGGAAAAGAAGGAAAGAAGGAGAGAAGGAAGGAAGGGAAGTTAGACTGTGGGCCTTATAATAAATAATATTTCTAAATAAACAATATTTTTAATTTTCATTTAGAAATATTGAAATGTTCTGTTGATATTGATAACAGAAAGAATACTATACATTTTGATCAGAATGGATAAATAAGTTTGTTCTACTACAGTAATCAATATAATACTCATTGAAACGGTATAGTGTTCTAAAAAGGAAGCAAACATAAGGATTATAAATATTGTAGTTACCCCTTAACCAACTTACAACCAATTTTGCAGATTATTTTAAATCATATTTACCCAAAAAAATAAGGAGGGTAAGCTCCCATACAATGCTGTTCTGTCATCTATGCAGCATATTGCATTATATCTAAAAGATACTCACAAAATATTCAATAGGCCTTTGGATGACTAGATAAATCTATAATATTAATTTGGCCTGGAAGAGGGGTTAGAATAAATAAAAGTTTCCAGAATAGATGTTACTTCAAACATCAAACTTCTCAGTATGTAACCTGCAACTATAGTTATGGGTTTATGTCTACTTCACATGCATCTCACATTGACTTTAATTCCATATCTCAACTAACTATTCTCTTCCAGACCATTTTTCAGTAGAGTCCTTGGAGTAGGTCCAACCTCTAACCAAGATTAACTTTTTGTTACACAAGTAACGCTAGTTCCTAAGTGTGTGCCCACCTTAAGCATGGTGTCCATGATTCTGATATAGACAACATATAAAAGAAGAAAGAAAAAAAGTTTATTTTGTCACTTAAACCTATATGTTGCATCCTGAAGAATTTGAAGATGACTCCTCATAGCACGACATAACAGTAAAACAGATGATTTAGGAAAGAATAAGTACAATGACTCCACTAATTAGACTCTGGTGAACAATCAAACATCAAAGCAAATCATTAATGAACAGAAGCAAAGAAGAAAGAAGATACACAGACCTGACAGCTTTTGCAATAGAATATTCTGTCTGAAGTCCTTTCCCTAGCAACCAGACAGAGGGTGGCTAAAGAGATGAGACTTACTGTCTTACAAACTTTAGGTAACATGGTCATGGAAACTTGCAGTTGTTACTCTTGTCAGAAAGTCACTAGCATTGACTGGAGTTGGGAAGGGGAAGACAGATATCAGAGCTAGGCATCTTTTTGAAAATTAGTATATAGCATATTTCTATGTATATCTACTTTTGAAATATTTTTGATTAAATACCCTTACATTCATATTCCAGAAATGTTCAATATACATACTTCCAAAGACGTATTAATTGATATTTCTACTAATTCTTCTTTTTAAGGGCATCCAGAATCTTCACCATTAAAAACAATACAATATTGGTAAAGGTTACGTATACAACCTAAATCAATATTAAAACCGAGATCCTTAAATTAGATCATCTTCCTAGTATATTTTCCCCACTGAATCTCATTTAACTAGCTTTAATGTTTACTCTATAATCAGCCTTTAACTTATAAATCTAGACTAAAATTAATGTTGTTCCAAATGGGAGCAAATCAATTTAATTCAATATCTGGGAGGATTCAAATGATGCATCTTTCTTTTGCTGCTTCATACAGTACAGATATTGATTTGTGCAGCCTAAACCATCATAAATAATTGATTTGAATCCATAGTTGCACACTTGGAATTTTATTTCTCTTTTAACGTTTTGTATCTTGAATGGGCCATGCTTATTTTTTTTACATAAAAGTTGTACATTTTTTTAAACCTCACATTCTCTGAGTTGTCTTTCTCATTCCTTATACTAGAATATATGTTCTCATCTAGTTTCTTCCTCAGGTTTAGTACTGGGCTTGCAGTCATTCCTTAAAGTCTGAGCAGTTGCCATGATCTGTGATTTAAAATAATGAAGAAAATTTCTCCATCGAAATGATTACCATATAAATTCTCCCCAGATTTCTTGGACTTAGGACTGCATTTTGTATTTTTATGCTAATGTAATATTCTTCATTATAGAGGATTGTATCCTTTATGAGGTGTCCTGTGCCACATTTTTAAAAATTAAGAAACAGGAAAAAAATGTACCTTACTGAGTGTTAACATATCACTTTAATAGAGTTCGAAATGTTTTTACATGGAATAACTATAAGAAGCTTTTTTATACATTCTTATCTTCCTGTATCCTTTCAGCAAGTAAGAATTCACTCTGTCCTAGTTACCATGTTAGAAACAGGGGGGAGATACAAACATGAACAAAACATAGTTCTTGTCCTTCAAATATTCAAAGTCTAGTGAGAGGAAATAGGAAAGCATGAACAAAAAGGGATATTATAATACAATCTACTTTGTGCTGCAATAAAATATGAATAGTGGTTATAATTGTAAAACACATCTATTGAGGTTACAAAATTACTTGTATATATTTTTTGAATAGCAATCACTGAAAGAAGATATTTCCTATAAGAAATAACTAAAACACTCTTGAATTCTAAATCATAACATCATTTCCTGAAATGGTTTTGACTGATTTAAAGTTTATTCACAACTGGCAATACTCATAACTAAAAAACAATATTAAAGCTGACTATGCAGTATGTTAAATCCTTCACATGAGCTTTTCCACTTCATCCCCATTATAACCTTGAGATAGTCATATTTAATTTGACATTGGTGATTAACACATAATATTCAAAGTGTTGCAAACCATAGATGTTTGAGAAAAGACCTTGAAAACACTTTATCACAAGAAATTTGCATCACAAATATGAACACTGATGACTTACGTGCTGTAATTAAAATTACAATGAATGCTTAGATAAAAAGTAAAATATATTACTTATAGCATAGGAGAGAATAACTGAATTTAACCTAAATTTGAGTAATCACATTAATAAAAATTATGTGTAAAAGAAGTAAGTATAAAGTGTCTATCTTCAGAGGGGAAAAATATCCCAATAGTACTGAGTGTTAACATAGTATATGGAGAGTTGTCTAAACAACTGTGGAGATACCTGGGTGGCTCAGCAGTTGTGTGTGTCTGCCTTTGGCTCAGGTCATGATCCCGGGGTCCTGGGATCGAGTCCCATATCGGGCTCCTACGGAGGGTCTGGTTCTCCCTCTGTCTATGTCTGCTTCTCTCTCTCTCTGTCTCTCATGAATAAATAAATAAAGTCTTTAAAAAAATAAACATCTGTAAAGAGTCTGAGATTTGGGCTTACTTACAAGCTCACAGGTAAACAGGGTGCCACTGGAGCTGATCTGCTGAGTTCTCAAATATACATACCCCTTGCATTTGATAAGGGAGGCCTTGGAGGTCTCCTCCCACCTTATCCGTGGTTGTATTTGGAACTGACATACACCCAAATAGGAATATCAGTCTACAGAGTCAAAAATCTTCCATCGGCAGGTGTTTATTTTCAGCGAGAGCACAGCAGCAAGCTGATAGCTGCTTTTCCAAAGGTGTATCCAGTGATCTCTCAGGAAGGATACAAGGAGAAAAGTAGAAGGAGATTCTCTAGATGGAAGCTGTTTTCCTGTGCCAGAGACTCCAATCAAAACCACCAGTTACAGACGCTTGTATTATCTCTAATACCCAGTGTGCAATAAGGTGCTGGGACTCCAATTTAGTAGTAGGGGGCTGGAAGAGACAGTAGTTTTTCTTTAAGAAGGTATTATGAATCTACCCACATAATTTTAAGACAGTTTACTTGCCAGTTGGACCCTAGATTTTTGTCAGGGTTTACCAGTCACGCCTTCTGAAGGAAAAGTGCTATCACCACAATCAGGCCATTGAAACAGATTTACTTGCCAGTCAAGAGAGCATCATTTATGTTGTGAAAGCTCTTGACATCAGAGGGCAGAGGCACACACACTAAATTCTCATCCACTCGCTAGTGGCAAATATTAGGAGAAGGTGTCCCATTGGCATTTCCCTACCTATAGCTCTTTACAGTTTAGGATAATGTCCTCTGGCACTTATAGGACAGGATGTATGATCACAAAACGCATCTATTCCTACTAAACATTCAGATATACAAGCAGTAAGAATTGAATTGGCCGAAGGGGTTCCTTCTATGAGGGAACATTAGTTCCTCCTCCATGTTTTATTATTTAATATGCCTTTTTTTTTTTAATCCTAGAGACAAAGGCTTCTGTTACTCATAGCACAACAGGCAAATGAACTTCACATTCTCATCCCTGGAGTCCCATAGCAGAGATGCAGAGGTGAGTTCAAGTGGATGTTGGACAAATAACGGGTGTGTGTCCCAGCTGAAAAACCACAAGTTTAGAAAACTCAATCTTTTAGAGAGAGCTGCTAGAAAACTTATTTGGCCTTTATCTGGGAGAAGGATAGTATTTTTGATTCTGGTCAGGAAACAAATTTGCTCTCCACCACGGAGAGAAACACTTTTCTATCTTCCAAGACTGTTTGCTATCCTAACATCCATGAAAAAATTATATCTAGAACTGATACAAGACATGCAGAAATATGTTAGACCCATGGGGATCCATAATGGGAAACATATTGTAATTCTGGATTTCTCATGAACTCTAGCTTTGCTAATGCAAGAACCAAATCTCTTATGCCCATTGTTTTAATCACGGTCTTCAATTTCTTTGGAAACATAACAGGGACTTAATATTTGTCAGTAAATGAATGAAATGAAGGGTAATAGAATCGAATCTGTATTTATTGTAGAGGATGACATACCTTAGGAACTAGAATGGCAACAGTAGTCTGAGATTTATTAAAAGCTTCATAGTTAAAAGCTATCAGTATTAGGCATAATCTATTAAGTTTTATCTTTGATTGCCACATGGTTAAAATTGAGGCAAATGGAAAAAAAATGTCTTATAAAGTGGAAAAAATCCGTGGCAAATGCTGAGGAAAATGCACTTTTCAGCCTGGATAGGAAAGCACAAAGAACAGATAGTAATCCCTTTCTATATACTATAAACATAGTATTTATAAAATTATAAAATATATAAGTATCCAAATTAGAAGAAATAAAATTAAACCCAGAGGACTTATTGGTTAAAACGGAAGACATTATTTATAATAACAATAGTGAGATACTGTGAAAATCTATGTCTGAAGACCAGGAAGATATACTCAACACTATTTATGTTACCTATGAAATTGTGACTAAACCCCTCAACTTGACCTTTAAAAATTCTTTCCAGACTTATTTCTCCATGTTTGGCTATATATTGTATATTCTACTGACTATGACCAAGGCTTCCAAATGTGTTCCTAAGCTCTTGCTCTACCTTCCATCTACAATATACTGCCGTTCCAACTCTGTTAAAATCTTAACATTTCAAGGCAATTCCAAATGCTAGGTTCTTAATAAAACATATCTGGTCCCGTAGTGTTCCTCTCTGGAATCCATGGAGTATATTTTTAGCTTTTCTTCCTTCTTTCTTTCCGTGGCCCCTTTCTCCCTCCCTCCCTTCCTCCTTTCTTCCTTCTCTCTTTCTATTTTTATTTTCTCTTTTGTCCTTTTTTAAACACAGAAGCAGTTCTTTCTTTTAGTTCTACACTAGCAACTGCTACATTACATCACTAGATTATTTATAAAAACAATGTTAAAAATCTATGTGAGTTTTAAAGGGCAAAGTCTAGCTTCTATAGTAGATGTAAATAGAAACAAGAATCAGAGGTGACTGGGTAGTTCAGTCAGTTAAGCGTCTGCGTTTGGCCTAGGTCATGATTCAAGGTCCTGGGATCGAGCCCCATTGCAGGGACCCTGCTTCTCCCTGTCCCTCTGCCTGCCACTCTGCCTGCTTGTGCTCTCTCTCTTTGTCAAATAAATCAATCAAATCTTTTTTTAAAAAATAGAAGCAAGAATCAAAAAGTATTTTCCTTCTTTTTATTTTAGAATTTTTATTCACCCTGTCTTCAGATGACTAAGATAGCATTTAGCACTAAACTTCAACATGTATAAATTTACGTCCAATATTAAAAATCAGTAAATAGAGAATCAAGCCTTTGATATAATTTAGAGCTAATACTAATTTATAAAAAGAAGCAACTAATTAAAAGATAATTACGAGTAGCACATCCTTTCAGACAGTTGGCAAATAATATACCATCAAGAGAAAGCATACAGAAAATTATTCTGTTAAATCTCATAAAAATACAAAACTAATTGTTGTTACATTGTATAATCATTCTTTTCAGCACATCTGAAGGATTGCTAAATGTTTTTCAACTTTGAGCTTAGTAAGTCCCATAAACATGTGAAACTAAAAATGCATTTCTGAAGGCTATAAGAATATTACATTTCTTCATAGAACTAACCTAAGACAAGGACATTGCTTATATTCTGAGGAAAACTTGTAACAATATTTGCATAATTATCTAGAAGATACACATGTGAAAATTTCATTGGCAGATGAGAATTAAGGAGCCCTCAGTGTATACACAACTCTGAATATTTTATCCTTGTTGGAAATTTCATTTGTTCCTCAGTCCCTTATGACATAATTTAAGTGATTTTCATTAGATTGGACCCTATGTTTATATCATAACAAATAAAATAAGACAGTGTTTCTTAAACTTCTAGGCAAACATGGAAAAGATGGCAGCCTTAATACAAAGAAATATCCCTCTTTTCATTATCTATTTACAAGAGTTCTCCAGAGAAAAAGGTGAGATGTTTTATAGCTTTTCTTGTCAACAATGATTAATGCAACTGGAAGAAATAATTTATGGCTATAAGGAACATTTCTGACATATAGAAACAATGATTAAATTTTAGAGTAATGGAATAATCTATTACTTATTGAATATTATTGAAAAAATAAACACTGCTTTTTAAAAATGGGGTGAAAACTAAGGAAACACTAAGAATCTACTCCCTTATGAATGTGTGGAAGATTTCAATTGAAAAATGTGTACAGGGTACCTGGGTGGCTCAGTTGGTTAAGCGTCAACTCTTGATTTTGGCTCAGGTCATGATCTCAGGATTCTGAGATGGAATCCTGTGTTGGGATCTGTGCTGGGTGTGGAGCCTGCTCAAGAGTCTCTCTTTCTCGCTCTGTTCCTTCCCCCTCAACAATATCTGGTTTCAGCAGTCACGACTGGAGGACACAGGACATCACCAGAACACGGTCCCAAGTCCCAGGTCAACTGTCACAACCTGGGAAGCCCGGGTGGTCTGTTATGCCCCAGTCAACCTAGGCCTCACAAGCACATGCTCACAAGCACATGCTCTCTCTATAAACAAAAAATTTAAATTTAAATTAAAAAAATAAAATAAAAAATTAAAAATCTATATAAACGTCTGAATTCAAAGCATTATCACCACAATCCATTCACTATAATTTATGAGATACTTTAATTGATTTTAGAAAAAATTATACATGTAATAATAAAGTGTGCAATACCTAAAGTAAAAAAAATAAATTGAAAAAATTATTCCAGATATGAACATTGACATTAAGCCAATAGTATTCAAGATATAAATATATAGATAGAAAATTTTAAAAATAGAAATACAAAAATTGAAGAATATCTTATAATCCTAAGGATAGTTTTATTATTAACATGGGATAAATTTCATCTGATAATGGCCATAAGGGACAGACTATAGTCCAACAAAGGTGGATTTATTAAGTTGCCATAGCAAAGGGGGGATATCTGAGAGGGATAACTGCATTTTTAACACCAAACAAAAGAAGAGGCAGTATTGATATAGGATTGAGGAAAAGGATTTGTGTTTTTTAGGTCAAATTTAAATAAAACAGTGGTTTGACAGTCTCAGCAAAGACAGCTGTTTTGTTTTTTTGTTTTTTTGTTTTTTATGCTAAGGACAGCTGTTTTTAAAGTGTTTAATGTCAGTTCTTAGTGGCTGAACCAGGAACCAGAGTTTTGCTTTTCTTAGCAAGTAGAAAGTTAAGATAAAGTGGAATACTGGGTTTGGAAACCCCTTAGCTGAAGTCCCATTCCTGAATAGGAGAGGGAGGCTGCTTCTGCTTGTCAATTGACCAAGATCCTTTAAACCATAGCGTGATGTTCCATTCCATGCTTCTGATCGTCTACACTTTCAGAGAATGTTCCCCTAGCATCATGTCTTTTGTGAATTGACATAAGCAGAATTTGCAAGTTCACAATGGAATCAGGCAGTACACACATTTTGGCAAACATGTTTGATTTATTCTTCCTCTATTTAACAAAAGAGAAAGACTATCACATGGCAACATGGCTAAGAGTAATATTATTTAGCTACGATCTCTCTCTCAGAATAAGACAATCCTCACTCTATTGTCTTGTAGCATTGAATCTTACTGTGGAAAAATTAGGCCACCCTGATATTTTTCCTTTGACATTTTTCTACTGATGCACTGGATATTTTTTTAACTTTAATTTTTGGTGTCTCTGTGGTGTTTCTTGTGGTGTTTCCTGAAAAAAAAATAATAATTTTTATATTCAATTTTTTTTAACTTTAATTTTTGGTGTCTCTGTAGTGTTTCCATAAACACAAATTTTAGTGTTTATTCCACTTAGCCATGTATTTCATAGTCCTGTACAAATAAAACTTCTGGCATCATATTGGGCTGGTAATTAAGCAGGGGATTAGAAATTTATACTTCGTCTGAACCTCAGCTTATTTAACCTCCCCTACTTTATTTAACTGTCTCTCCAGAAGCCCACGCCACTTGACTCCAAAGATGGATGAGGTAACAGTACTTGTATTTTTATATCCTATTTGTAATAGTTTGCAATGGAGAAGGATCTTTCCCTGGAAATCTCCGTTTATCTTCCTCCTTTCCAGAGGATCGATCATGTGCTGTTTATTGTGTCTTTGTTTTCAGTTCTGCAAAACCCCAGCTTATTGTTGGGTATTGACTAGCTCTGTGAATATATAGTCGTTCAGCCTTTCTTCACTACTTACCTGCTATTACAGCAGTCAGATGATGAGTTCAGGGCCTGACTCATTCTCCTGAGATCTTGGTGGGGAAGTAGGCATGTTTATACTCACTGGCTTCCTCAACATTTTTATTTTTTCTATCTATCTGCTTATCTTCTCCTTTCAATTATCTTGAATTAGGGTATGTTAAAGCAGTTCCAGGATTTGGCCAATGTGTCTTCTTTTTCAAACTTTATTTCCGCAGGGTTGGTGTAGAGATCTAAGCCAGAGAACTCCACCAAACTCTCTTTCCTTGGCCTCTTATTGCAAGAGATTTTGGTAGCTTTGCTTTTTTGATGTAGACAATAACTTTCACTATCTTCTTGCTGTTTACAAAAAAAAAACATTTTTGGGTGCAGACGTGGGAAGATTTTCTTTGATAGAAGATGGGAAATTATGTGAAATTTGCAATCATTCTTGCATACTTGCCCAGATCTTAATTTATGAAATTTAAAGTGTTAGAGGTTTAAGACCGGTTGACAAGATGGAGTATAAATTAAGGGAAATTTTAGTTTTCTTATCAAGGCTGCTAGTATGTTTTACATATTTAACTGCATCTTTTGTATTGTGTTCTTATTTTTCAAGGTTTTAATTAAAGCACATAGAATTTATGGGATCCCTGGGTGGCGCAGCGGTTTGGCGCCTGCCTTTGGCCCAGGGCGCGATCCTGGAGACCAGGGATCGAATCCCACGTCGGGCTCCCGGTGCATGGAGCCTGCTTCTCCCTCTGCCTGTGTCTCTGCCTCTCTCTCTATCTCTCTGTGACTATCATAAATAAATAAAAATTTAAAAAAAAATAAAGCACATAGAATTTTAAATATGGTAAATAAAATATATAATTGTAATCAGTTTCTCAACATTGTTTGATGTTAGTAGTCTTTGTAATGACTATCACTCTACTTTCACTGTTCCTTGAAAGCAATTATTTTTAAGCTGTTTAAAATATTTTGAGTCATATTGAAGAATTATGATTATAATGTCATTTAAATATTGTAGATAGCAGATGTGAAGTGAGAATATGATGAAATATTAAAGTATCTAAATGTTCAAGCATAATTGTTGTCATTTTCCACATAATAGGAAAAATATTCCACATTAATATTAACCACAATTATCAAGAGGTATTCACCTTTTCTAAATAGTTCCCACAGTATTGACTATGCAATTAGTACTCACACATGTCTCTCCTTCATTATATTCAATAGTATATTTCTGAAAGCTGGCAAAGCTTTTTATCATGCTATCATATCCCACCATTTTTTTCTTATTTTATTATTATTTTTTTAATTTTTATTTATTTATGATAGTCACAAAGAGAGAGAGAGAGGCAGAGACACAGGCAGAGGGAGAAGCAGGCTCCATGCACCGGGAACCCGACGTGGGACTCGATCCCGGGTCTCCAGGATCGCGCCCTGGGCCAAAGGCAGGCGCCAAACCACTGCGCCACCCAGGGATCCCCACCATTTTTTTCTAATATGAATTTGCTTTATCCTTTACCAAAGTATTTCAAAACACTCATTTTCTTACAAACACTCTTGATAATTCTTGAACCAAATCACATATGTAAAAAAGTTCATACTGGTTAGCAAAACTATGTGTTCTAATTTCATTTGTCCTTTTTTAAAAAAATATTCTTGAAATTTCATTGTTTCCTGCCTCTCTTGTAACTTATCCCCTTTTTACAAGCTCTCTCTCTCCCCCTCCCTTCCCCTTTCTCTCTCTCTCTCTCTCCCTATATGTATATACGTATATATTTTTCCTTATTTAAAAACATTTGTAGAAACAATCTCTATTACATAATATTTTCTTTCAATTTTGTTTTTTTTACCTTAAATATGTATAAAAGGGAATAAATACTATTTTAGAACTTATGATTTGACCTACCTCTGAGATTAAAAATCCCTGACATGAATTGTCAGAAACTACAAAAGATTTTAATCACTTTATTTTCATAAGTTTGTATAGTTTGTATAAATTTGATCTTTTTTCAAATAGACAATTATATGCCTCAAATATTTGTTTCAAACCACAGATAGCCTCTGCTTTCCCATCTCCACTCCCATTCCTAGACTGAAATTCCTTTGGTCCTTTTTTTCCTACATATAATCTTAACTGTGGGGACTCAGATATTCCAATCTTGGGTTTCCAATTTGTTTTTTCTTCTTTAGTCTATAACTTCTCTCTGTTGGTATCTCCTCATTTTTGTATCTCTTAATTCTTCTAGTTCACACCTCTCCTGGAAGCTTCTCTCCCATCAACTATTCTTGCTAAAAGCCTCTGCAGTGAGTTTGGCTAGTTATTATTTATTTGATAATAATTTTCCCTATCAATATACATATACATACACTTGTTAATATTAAATAATTTGCAGACTAATAATATACCAAATTACACTTTTACAATTTTATGTAAAACCCGTATTAGATACTTGCTTTCGGCATTATCAGAAATTGATGTTTTTAATTTCACTATATCTATTTTTATTCTATGGAAATTTCTATATATGACTTATTTTTATTATTTAGCATTACTTCCTCCAGTTGAGTTAATAAGTTTAGGTTTAAGTGCAAGAATAACAAAAGCCAATGAAAAAGAAACTAGAAAGCTGAATATACTAGTGCTGGTCTTTTTATTTATTTTTTAAATTTTATTTACTTATTCATGAGCGACACGGAGAGAGAGGCAGAGACATAGGCAGAAGGAGAAGCAGGCTCCCTGTGGGGAGCCTGATGTGGGACTCGGCCTGAACCCCGGGATCATGACCTGAGCCAAAGGCAGATGCTCAACCCTGAGATACCCAGGTGCCCCTGGTCCTGTCCTTTTTATAGGATATTGTCTCAAATGATCATATTTGAACCTGCAGATGTTTACCAAACAGACTTCTTTTAGAAATTGCAAATATTCAACATACATTTTTAATAATATTGAAAAATAGGAAGTGATAAAAATTCTATAGTCAACGTACTATAATGATAGAGCTATTTCTGTCACAAAGTAATGTACTTAGAAAAAGCCATTCCTTTATGTTTGCATGTATTATGAATAACATTTTTATGAGATTAAGAAGGTCAGTGTCTTGTTTTCATAAATACTAGGACTTATGTGAGAACAGTGGTAGTGGGAGGTATAGCAAAATTTAAGTCAAACAGAAAAAGAAACTTCACATAAACCATAAGTCTTATATTATCTAAGTATTATCGTCATAGGTAATTAGTAAACTATTATTTATATTCATTCCTAGGTTAGTGAACCATATAACAAAATGAATTCAATTAGGGCACATAATAAAAACTTGAGTAATAAATAAAATATTTAGCTTTATCTTGGGTATGAAAAAGCCAATGACTCTATTTTTATTCTTAAATTTTCAAAAGCTTAAGCTAAATAAATGATTATTTTTAGCATATAAAGTACATTAACATTCTAAACAAAAAAAGTTAAATGATAACTAGGAAAATTTAAAATATTAATGTATTTTTCTTTTATATCCTTCAGTATAATTTTATTTCACACCCACTTTTTTTCAAAAATATGTGCTAATATAAAACTGCATTTTTTTTCCTCTGAGTTAATAGACTATGGATTTTTTTTTAAGATTTTATTTATTTATTCATGAGAGACACAGAGAGAGAGAGAGGCAGAGACACAGGCAGAGGGAGAAGCAGGCTCCAAGCAGGGAGCCCAACATAGGACTCGATCCCTGGTCTCCAGGATCATGCCCTGGGTTTCAGGCGGCATTAAACCGCTGAGCCACCTGGGCTGCCTGACTACGGCTTTTTTTATTAAGTTTTTAATTTTAATTCCAATATAGTTAACATACAGTGTGATGTTAGTTTCAGGTGTACAATATAGTGATTCAACAATTCTAAACATTACTCAGCACTCAACATTATCAAGTGTACTCTTAATCCCCTTCATCTATTTTACCCACCTACCACATACCTCCCCTCTGGTAACCCTCTTTTTCTCTCTCAGAGAGTTTTATGTGATAGTCATAATAAAGAGCCAACTTAGAACATGCAATGACATCGACCAATTTAAAGTGATGAATAAGCAAGATCAAAGAATCTAGGCCCTGAATGACGCAGTGGAACCGAGTTGACTGCACATAGTTTGAGACTATTTGCTAACAAATACAACAGTGTATTTGTTCACAATTAAGCAAAGATGCTTTGACATATTGTGGAAATGTTTGTAGATCAAATATTGTGACCAAAACTGTTAATTTTTTTCTTATAATTAACCATTTATATCCATCCCCCCAAATGCTTTTCACCAGGTTATTAACTATTATTAGCTAGCTTTTTTGAAAGCTGAAGATATGTACCTTTCTTAGTAATCTACCAATATAAAGATTTGAGAAGTCATGTTTTAACAAGAAATGAAGAGAATATATACACTCACTACATTTCCAGGGCTTTGTGCTTCTGCTATTGTGAGAGAAGGAGGAAGAGAAGGAGAATTTGAAAAAATTGGGAAAAGATAAAATCATGAGAAATAGTTTCTTAAAAATATGGAATGGGTTGGGGTGCCTCGGTGGCTCAGTCAGTTAAGTGTTTACTTTCAGCTCCCGTCATGATCCCACTGTTCTGGGATCGAGCCCCCACATCAAGCTCCGCATTCCCCCCAATCCCGCTCCCTGCTGAGCAAGGAGTCTGCTTCTCCCTCTCCCTTTGCACCTCCCCCAAAAAACCTCCACTCCTGCTCTCTCTTGCTATTTCCCTCCTTCTCTCAAATGAATAAATAAAAAAAATCATTAAAAAAATGATATGGGTTAACCATTCATCAGTCCAAACTGAAGTAATATTGCTGATACTGATATTGTTAGCCTTCAGTTTATCTTAAAACTCAATAGCCATAATTTGAATGATTTTACATCATATTCTTCATCAATATTATTCTATAGCAGACACTTACAACAGGGTTAAAATAAAAGAATTTGTGAGAATAATGTCAAAAAATGTACACTGGTGATTTAAAGAATGCTATATATATATATGTAATATAATATGTTTAATGCTATATATATATATATAATATGTTTAATGTTTAACTCAAACTTTAGATTAACTCAAACTTTAGCGTTCTAATTTGATACATAATTACTAAACAATACAAAGGTGACTTGCTTTTGCTATATAATGAATTTCATTGAAGGTGTGAGTATAGCTACAAAACAGGGTGAAAGCTATTTTCATTTAATATATTTATGTATGACATCACAAAAGACTTTCAATACATTTAATTGCCAATTCCAAATGAAAGATAATATCTTATATGGAAAATGAAATTAGTCCTCACATAAATCTGTTTTTATATTCTAGATGGACTGGTATCTTAGTCTGTACAGTTTGCTTTAACAAAATCCTATAGATTTAGCACCTTATAAAAAACCAGAAATGTATTTCTCACAGTTCTGGAAGCTGGGAAGTCCATGATCATGTGGCTAACATGATTGCATTCTGGTGAGAGCCCTACTCCTAGCCCCTGGCTGGCAGATTTTTGCTGTGTCCTCACTCAGCAGAAGAGGCTGGGAAGTTCTGTGGAGTCTTTTTATAAGAGTGTTATTCTTATTCATGGGGCTCTACCTCATGATCTAAGCACCTCACCTCCTAAAATCATCTCATCAGGCATTCAGATTTCAACCTATGAATGGGGCGGGGTTGGGGGGGGGACAAAGCATTCAGACTATAACAACTGGAATTAAATAAACTATCTAGCAGTATTCAGCCAAATAAGTTCAAACATGAGATATTAAATTTACAAATGTCCAAGTTCTACAAATATAAGAAGCATGGTTATCTTACATGACCATTTTTAAAATGGCATATTATTAGAAAGTAGAAATAAAATTTTGTTAAAAAGTGAATTTGTGGGGCACCAGGGTGACTCAGTCAGTTAGATGTCTGCCTTCAGCTCAGGCATGATCCCAGGGTCCTGGATGGAGCCCCATGTCAGACTACCTGCTTGGTGGGGAGCCTACCTCTTCTTCTCTCTCTGCCCCTCTAACCTTGCTCATGCTCTCTCTCTCAAAGAAATAAAAAAAATCTTTAAAAAATTGTGGTATATATGAATATATATTATATAATATTATATGGAAAATTATTTAATATTGTTATAGTATATTATTATACTATATATGGAATATATATTTCACATATATTTTATATATATTATGAAATATTATTCAGCCATAAAAAAGGAATGAAATTTTGCCATTTGCAACAATATAGATGGAGTGAGAGAGTATTATGCTAAGTGAAATAAGTCAATCAGAGAAAGACAAACACCATATGACTTCATTCATATGTGGAATTTATGAAACAAAACAGATGAACAAAGGAGGAAAAAAATGAGAGAGGCAAGCCATAAAGAGACTCTAAACTATAGAGAACAAACTGAGGTTTGCTGTAGGGGAGGTGGGTTTGGGAATGGATTCAATAGGTGATGGGTATTAAGGGCAATTGTGATGAGTGCTGGGTGCTGTATGAGACTAATGAATCACTAAATTCTATATTCGAAAAAAAAATTTTTAAGTGCAATTTAAAAAAAGAATAAAATATGCATTTGTTAATTCATTAATTGACTTGTATCCTTTTTAAGCATTATAATAAAGAACTAAAACTGCTAACTATAATTTATCCCAATAATAGGCAACAATTTTAAATGTTTTTCTGGATCTAGAAATCATGATTAGTGATATTAAAAAAAAAACTATGGGGATCCCTGGGTGGCGCAGCGGTTTGGCGCCTGTCTTTGGCCCAGGGCGCGATCCTGAAGACCCAGGATCGAATCCCACGTCGGGCTCCCGGTGCATGGAGCCTGCTTCTCCCTCTACCTGTGTCTCTGCCTCTCTCTCTCTCTGTGACTATCATAAATAAATAAAAATTAAAAAAAAAAAAACTATGGGAAATCTCTTATCATACATTTTTAAAGGCTCTTTGTAAGTACAATTAATTCTCTTTATTCATATTTGTAAATACAATTGATCTTTGTTATTTACAAATTCCACATTTGAGAATTCTACTCACTCAAGTTAGTTTGGCATGAGTCAATACTCAAAACAAAAAAAATCTTAGTTGCCAGATGCATATGTTCCCAGCTGAGGGAGAACATTGCCGCTCTGCCTTCTTGTCTCAAGCCTTCATAGTGTAAACAAGTGTCCTTTTGGCTGTCTCTCTAGTGCCATGTTTTCACATTTTTTTTTTGAGGTTTCTGTGAGTGTTTTCACGGTTTAAAATAGCCCCAATCATCTTACTGATGTGCTGTGTAGTGTTCGTAGGCATGAGTAGGCTGTGGTGTGCTTTTCAGACAAAATATTTTTGTCAATAAGCTTTGTTCAGGCACAAGTCATAGTACTGTTAGCCATGAGTTCAATATTAATGAATCTATTGTATATTAAATTAGATATCATTGAACAAAAACACACTAAAACAAGTTTATGTACACATCAGTGAACAAAAATGTAGTGACTAAAGGTTTGCAGGAATCTAACTTCCCATTTCCTGTGGGAGCAATGGATCAGCATCATTAGTTAATTCAGTGTTCATAGCAACTTTATGAAACATAACTACTGCAAGGAATGAAAATCAATTGTATATTTGTAATAATTTCATGGAAATGAAAGCAAATGGGATTCACTGTGTAATTTTTAATAAGATTAGGATATGTGATAGATGCAACATTACTTGTGCTGGGCCCTCCTCCCCTTTCTTTCTCCTTTGTTTCTCTTAAATATGGATGTTGATGGTTTCTTTTCCCCCTCTACTTCTTTGTCTCCCTGACCAAGTTCTTAAATACACAATACTCACAAACACCCTACTTTTAATACCCTTTCTTAAGGATTAGACATCTAATTAGTTTTCTCATAGAAGTATTAAACCATCATCTATTTATCATTTTTCTACCTTAAGTTGTGTCTTAGTTGATTATACCCTGAAAGAAAATGGATTCGTACATTTATTCATTACTTACTTACCTGCCAACTACTTTTGAATTAAAGTGACTATTCAAATACCTTGTCCATTTTAACAGGGTTGTGTGCTTTCTTATTATTTAACTGTAAAAGTTATTTTTATATTATTACCTAGATATCAATCTTTTATTAGACATATATTTCTCTAACATTTTATCCTGGTCTGTGCATTTTATTTTCACTTTCTTAGTGTCTTTTGAATAGCTGAAGTTTTATACTTTGATGAAGTCTCATTTATCAATTTTCAAGACTTATACTTTTTTATTCTCTAAGCAATCTAGGCTAGCCCATCACAATGCTATTCCTCTACATTTTCTTCTACAATCATTAGAAGTATAGATTTTACATTTAAGTCTGTGATTCATTTGAGTTAATTTTTAAATGTATTGTGAGAAATGGGTGGAGGCCTATTAATTTTTGGAAATGAATGTCTAATCATTCCATTGCCGTTTGGTTAAAATTCCATCATTTTTCCATTGAATTGGCTTTTGTCAATATTCAAATGTTCTTATACATGGGTCTCTTTTCAGAGTTCCATTGAGCCATGGATCTCTCCTTTTGCTCATATGATACTGTTGAACAATGTTTACAACAAGTATTAAAATCCCAATGCCATCCTAAACTTTTTGTTTTTAATTTTAATTTTACTTTAACTATTCTATCAGCTCATTTTTCAAATGACTGCACTTTCATATGTCTTGTGTCATATATTTTAATTTCTCTGCCAGTCCTGCATAGTTAGGCTTTGTGTAGTTTTCTCACATAGTGAGATAATTTTAATAATATTAATAAAATAATAATGATAATATTTTCAAAAATCAGTTCTAATTTAAAACAAAGGTTAAACATTATATGCAAGATTCATTCTAGAGTGTATGTTTGTGCATGTATATATATGTATTATATATATAGTATGTGCATATAGTGTATATATTATATATATATTGTGTATATATATAGTTTATATATATAAAGAGAGATTGATTTTTTTAAAGATCTTATTTATTTATTCATGAGAGACACAGAAAGAGAGAGAGAAAGGGGCAGAGACACAGGCAGAGAGAGAAGAAGGCTCCATGCAGGGAGCCCGATGTGGAACTCGATCCCAGGTCTTCAGGATCACACCCTTGGCTGAAGGCAGGTGCTAAAGCGTTGAGCCACCCAGGCATCCCTAAAGAGAGATTGATTTACCCAGAGATAACTATATAAAGACAATAATGATATATATTAAAGTTCCTTCAAAGTTCCTCAATCTAATGATTTCTATGGAGTATGTCTGCGTGTTTTCTGAAGGAGGTTGTTGACAATGTCGTTACTATAGACAGAACTCTACAATGGATGCCCTAGAACATATTGAGAACACAAAGTTTATTACATACAAAGTTTCATATCAATACTTCCCTCTTTAAACAATTGTATTACCGTGATCATTATTTCTAACTTACCATATTTCATCAAAAAGTCATTTTTATCCCATAATCTACATATTTATTTTATGTCTGTGATTATATCTAACTAGATGTATATGTTTGCATATATGTGCATGAAATAAAGAGTTGCCTTAAATACCATGAATATCTATATCTTTAGTCTTTCTTACCTTTACAAACATTGTTTAAAAATGTAATTATGTCCAAAAATTCATACTGCTCTAGCTTCAGTAGGAACTAAGGGCATGAGATAAAAAAAAATAGATTTAGGAATTGGAAGAAAAGAAAATTCATAGTTTTAGCTTAGATCAGAAGAGAGAATCAGTAGGAGTTGTATGTGAGATGGGTCACTTGAGATTTGAGTACACCATTATTAGCAAAACTTCTGAAAGGTACCCTTGTTGAAAAAATGAATTATGGGCTATCAGCCTTTGTCACAAACTACATTTGATACCCACTGAATTATGGGATAGAGATTTTGCTTTGTAGTTTAAAGGATATCTTTCCATAAAAGGATAATTTTACTGTTAAAGAAAAAACAAGATTCGACTGAGTAAGTATTAAAGATCTTACTGGTGCAATTCAATGTTTCATGAATTGGGCAGCTTCTCATTTAGCAAATAAAGAGGAGCTGTGAGGAGCTGTACAAAATGGAAGACTTTTATATGCAGAAACGGGTGAGAAAAGGAAGTTACTCACATGGAGTAGATTGTTTCACAAAAGGTCACCTTCTGTTAGGGGAAGGCAGAGGGTCTATAAGGCAAATTACCTCCCTAGTGCTGACCATGTAATTGCAGATTGAATGGTTATAATACATATCTACGGGAAGCTGAAACTGCAGTTAGGTTAGTATCAAGTCTTTGTTTAATGACATGAGCTTGGCACAAGTCACTCCATTTGGGGACCATTGTCTGCTATTAACAACAATTTGCTCAGCCTCAACTTGAACGAGAAAAGAAGGCCAAAAAAAAAAAAAAGATGAAGAAAAGAAAAGAAGAGAAGAGAAAACCTGAAAACAGATCAAATTAAGTACTTGACTTAGAAACCATGTGCCTATGGTGTGATAGATAATGGCTATTCTGCATAAACTATGACTCATAAACTTGTCCTTAAATTAAAAACACATTGATTTTTATAATATTTCTCTTCATAATTAATACAATTATCATTTCTAAAGATTAATGTTTATTTTTCATGTCTCCAAAATAGAATTTATATTATTATCTACATTGATGACTTCTTTTTTGTCAAATTTATTCTCAAAGTTATAAATCCCAAGTGCATGATTATTGCTATGGCTACTTTCTAGCTTATTCAAAAGCTCCCATTGAGTGGTTTGAGCTTCTCATGTTTCACCAGCATTAAATATTGGTAGCAAAAAGCTTCTAAGTCTAGATGCCATACGTGTGAAGTTAGAAGAATGCAACCAGATAATATTAATATATATTGTGGTTATTAATTATAGCATACTTAACAGTTGATTTTCTTCTGTATTTTAGATATGTACAGGTATTAGAAGAGTATGGGGTTAAGATCAAAATCTCGTTCAACTATTTATGAGTTATGTGTTCCTGAGCAAGGCCCTCTAAGTTTATACCTTGACTTTCCCTTCTGTAAACAGAAATAATATTATGATCCATAGCAGGGATCTGTTGCAAGGGACTAACTTCATTTCTCCTTGGATGCCTCTCATCCAGTGAGCACTTGATAAAGAAAACCTGCTATCATTATTATTATTAATGATTTAATTCTCATATAAATACAATTATGGAGTTAGTTGTATTTATGCCACTTTACAGAAGCTTATTAGTTTGGAGTGGTTAAGTAACTTGTTCAATAGTACAAAGGGTTTTGTTGTTGTTGTTGTTGTTGTTGTTGTTGTTGTTGTTGTTTTCTTTTGTACTCTCCATTCCCAGCATGGTGCTCAACTCGGGACTTGAATCCAGGACTGTGAGATCGAGACACGAGCTGAGATCAAGAGTTGGCTGCCTAACTGACTGAGCCATTCAGGAACCCTCAACACTACAAAGCTTTTAAGAGTTAGAGTGAGTTTGGAACACCCATGTGGTTCAGCGGTTGAGCGTCTACCTTTGGCTCAGGGCCTGATCCTCAAGTCTCAGGATGGAGTCCCACATCGAGCTCCCTGCATAAAGCCTGCTTCTCTCTCTCTCTCTCTCTCTCTCTGTCTCTCTCTGTATCTCTCATAAATAAATAAAATATTTGTAAAAAAAAAGTTAGAGTGAGTTTAACTGGGTTTGGAATTAACTGAATTTCCTGTTTGGGAAAGCCATGGCCTTATTTTTAATAATTTTTTTTAAAAATTTGATTGTAATGAAACTCAAAATGCTAACCAATCCTTGGCTATCATTTGTATCTTTTAGGAGGTGCTATCAGACTTTACTATGTACTTAAATTGTTTTGGGCATTCCTTAATACATATATATTTCATTTATATATCATATATATATTAAAAACCATTGCATATATGTAAATAAATGTATATATGCTGAATATATTTGAATAAATATTATATAAGTATATACTATGCATAAGTGCTATACACTGAATATATATTTGATTGTATGTTATTCTACATGAAAGCTCCTAAATTAAGAGTCATCTTTCCTAGTTGGATATACTATAGGAAGTTAGCAAATGGGCCATGTTACACATCATTTGTAAGACAAGAAATTATTTCAGACTTAGAAATCCCATCTGGCACAGAACAACTTGTTCAAACAATGACCAAATACTTCCTTTATTTCAGTCCATACATCCCGGTCAACCATGAACCATCAATAACTCCTTTTGAGTACCACACTCCAACAACTTTTACATCAAGCCAACAACTACATGACCTAACCCATATTTTCCTAGCTTGTTGATGAGTATGCCATGTGGGACAGAGTTAAAAGGCTTCCTGAGGTCAAGCTCCATTTCACTTATTGTAGATTGAAGGAATCAAGTCCATTATTCTGTCATAGTAGGAAATATGTTTGGTTTGACAATGATTTGTAACTCAAGTCATGCTATTTATAACCCAGCACTTTGTGATCCTCAAAGGGTTTGCAAATTGCCCTTTGGATGATAACATACAGTACATTTCCCCATTTAAGTTAAAGTAGCTAGAGAATCCAGTACTATTTTTCTCCTTTTGAAAGGTAGTTTCTCTTTGCTTTTAAAGATTGTGAAAATGGTAATCAGACTGTGAACTTACATGGTACTCTAACTATAAAAGCATTTTGTATAATAAAGAATTTTAGCACATATAAACTTGCTATATATATGTACATATATATATTAATTTAATTAAACAGATTGTTTAATTAAATTTGTCACCTTCTGAGATGATTCCACTAAGTATTTAAATCAGGCATTTTTGTAAACTCTCAGCTGATTGTTTTGTAATAGCTAGCAGAACACAAGATCCTAATTTTCAAATCTGTCCTTGCAAGTTTGAAGGTTACTTACCAACTGATTAGAACTGTCAGACCTCGTGACATTTATTATATAGTGTTCCTGTTAAGGTTGCTTATGAAACTATTAGCCTTTTCCTTTGACATTTGCTGTTCTGCATGAATGAGTGTATTTATATTCCTGTAAACCTTTGTATTGCTTTAAAGGTAGTTGTAAGTAAGCAGAGCTCAGGTTAAATGAGTTGCTAACAAGTTATCTTCATTGAATTGCTTTTGTTTACAACTAAAATCCATTGTCTTCCCTAATGTTTTTCTTTTCTTATATTAACTTAAAGTAAGTAATACAGGCAATTGAAATTTTATCTGTGAGGATTAGAATAATAATAATTCAAATGTGCTAAATGGCCATTAAAGAACATAAGTAATATATATTTTTTATTTGCTTTAAAATTATAAAAGTTTACTCCTTCTCAGAAGGCTAACTGGATAAACCAAAATATTTGTAAAGCATGTGTAATTTATGCCCCAAATAAGAACTGACCTCTTTTTCTTTCATATTTCAATAACAATATATACCTATATATCACATATCAAATGTCTGCTTTATGGGCAAGTAGGTACACATTTACTTAACTTGATTGACTGTGACAGTAGGGTAATAGTGATATATTTACCTTCTCAGTTCCAAACACTGTGTTTTACTTATTCATCCTTAAATTTAACTAAAGTTAATTAGAAGGGAAATTATATAATTTTTATTATTTGCAAACCTATAAATAATTCACTAATATTTTCTTTTTGAGTGACTTTAAAAATAGAGGTTAGCTCATAATTGGAAATTATTTTAAGAACTGCAATAGATTATAAACCTGATATATATTTATGCTTCTATGAGTGAAAAATCTGATTTCAAAAATTAAAGGAAACTGTTTTCTGAGGCTAAAGATTTAATTCAGGAATCTGCTTTAGTAAAATATTTAGTAAAACAACAATATGTGTCTAATGTCATCCAGAAGAGATTTGAAAATTAGGACAATATTCCCATGTATATACAGACCGATTCCCTAAATCCTGTTTAATACTCTCTGAGGACTAAATACAACATAAATTTTAAAAAATAAAAGTGGACCACAGATTTTCATAGTAATTAAAATAAAAGTAAAAAGAAAAAGTGTTGAAACAGGAGAGCAGGACCTTTGGGGTATTATTATTAATTTAAATCAGATATATTCAAGTACATTCTACTTTAAGCTTTTCTCAGCCTAGAGGGGAGAGACTTCCCAAAGGGTCATTTCCCCTATCTGGTAAACCTACATAATTAGAAACAACAGCCAAGATACGGAAAGGTACATTTCATTCAATGATTGGACCAACAAATGAGTTCAAGCAAATAATGAAAATGAAAAAGAGAAATTTAACTAGGTAAGACCAGGAACAAAAGAAAAACAGTTTGGAAGTTGAGCTCAGAGCAATTATTTTGGGTTTGAATAATCCATTTTGAATAGATTTTGAATCCTTGGAAGGATCCAAGGGTCATAGTTTTAGAATAATCAAAATAAATCTTTCTCGTTTGATGTGGAAACAGAGAAATAGAGAACACTAGAGAAGGTGTAAATTTCATATTATAATTATATTAAAATGAAAAGCTAAAATTGTCAGTGAACCAAGCAGACAAAGGGCTATGCCAGAAAAAGTAGGAATTCTGTAACTATCTTTGGCTCTTTATTTGGAATTCTTTTACATAGTTTGTTCATGGTCTTTCAGATTGTATGTATTGTTTATTTTTGTAGACTCTACACTGTTGGATAAATTTGCTCTTTTCTAAGATTTACTGAACCAACTCACCACTTTATCCTCCAAGCTGTAGTTTTACATGATGACAGTACAAGTGAACAGTTGTTAAATTAAGAATCCTGCATGATGCAGAGGGAGTTTTATTGATTTGTACAAACTCTGTCCTGGCTGCCCCATTTAGATGTCTTGTATCACTTCTGAAAACAATGTTGTAAGATTTCTTTATTATTGAGTAAAACTACTATGGGATAGATTGCTATTTATAAGGAACAAAGCATTTCTTATTTCATTCTTTGTATTGACTCATATTAGTGGCATCCATAAACAGAAGCCTATTACTTACAATTAAAATTCCCATACAATGTGGTGTAAGTATTAAGGGAAAAGGGATTATTGCCTATATTGCCCAAAGCTCATTAGCTACCTGATGTTCAGAGGTATACAATTCTCAAAGGGTAGATGAACGAATCTCAAAGCTTGAGATAATTTCAGGATGGCAGATTCTAGAAGCTGAATATGCTTTTTTTTTAAGATAAAAGATTAGATAAAAGTAATGCATATGAATGTTAAATTTTATTTTGAAGATTCATATCTATATCATTACCTATTGAAATCTGAATAACTAACTTGTAGATTTAGTGGTGTCGACAAAGAAAGGCCAGCTGGCCATTTACTAGGAGGACCATGTAGTATGGCTTTACCTAAATATCTCATAAAGGTCTCATGTCTTGTTTTCAGGTTTATAAGTCCAGAAAAAATATACATACATGTACATACAACACACACACACACACACACTTATTTCCAAGTTGATTAGATGCAGATTGGTTAACTCATAATATCCAAATATCTAAGAGATGCAAAGACTTTTGCTGAGACACTCAGACACTGAGATGTTCTGATAATAGTAATTCATAACAAAATGCAGAATGCTCCATGAACCAGAATTCTGGGGGAAGAATACATTGACTTCATAGCTACTTGGCTTCTAAAATGACTTTTTTATATATCAGAATAAATGTACTGGGTTGTGGTATAGAGCCAGGACTTTTTAATAAGTCTGCCTTGGTTTAGGATCTTGGTTTTGACACATGCTAGTGATATGACTTTGGACAAGTTGCTTAACATCTCTTTAACTCAATTTTGTTTTCTGTAAAGTGGGACTACTTATATCCTCAGCATGATTGTTATATGTTTAAATGCCAGCCTTTGGTAACTCACATATGAGTGTCTAATGTGATATAAGCATATAACCATGTCCTGGGCAAAGAGAGATTAATGAAAGAGGCAAGGTGCTTCTCCTCAGGAGCAAATAGAATGGAAGGGGAAGAAACAATGAACTGGTAATCATGGTAATAAATGTATAATTATAAATTATAGAACAGGGGCACCTGGGTGGCACAGTTAGTTGAGCATCTAACTCTGGGTTTCGGCTCATGTCGCAATCTTGGGGTCCTGAAATGGAGCCCCATGTCTGGCTCTGAACTCAGCAGGGAGTCTGCTTGAGACTCTCTCCCTCTCCCTTTGCCCCTCCCCCTGGGTCTTACTCTATCTCTTTTTCTCTCTCAAAAAAATAAATCTTTAAAAATGAATAACTAAATTATAATATATTCTATAATGAAACAAATGGGGCCCAATGAATAGCAGGAATGCAAATGGTCTTCATTGAATCATGTGGTTAAAGATTGCCTCTATGAAGCAATGATATTCAAGCCATAAGAGAAGAGACAGGACAGAGCCAGCTTCCCAGAAGTGGTAAGAAAAGTGGGATCTGCATATAATTCAGTATATGTCAAGCACTGGGGCAGTCAAGGACTTTGAATTTTTGAGAATCTAAAAGAAGTTTGCCTAGTCTGGGTTGAGGGAGGGCAGAAAGAAAGAAATGAGAGAAGGGGAGAGAGTAAATTTTAAGTAGGGATGTCTCTTGATCTGACTTAGTCTAGCCATGTAGAAATGGATAAGAGAGAGGCAAGAATGGAAGTGACACATCAATTAGACTAAATGCAAAGGACATGCAAAACCTCCCCCATACCTATCAGTAAATGATAGCTATTATTGTTGCTAAAACAGTATTTTATATATAATTAGGAATTCAGCCTCACTGTGACTTAGCTAATAAGATTAAAGGTCTTTGACAAAAAGGTCAAATTATCTGTCATTTTGTCTCCTGCTTCTAGAATGCTCAACAGTTCTGGAAAATTTCATATAACTCTGATATTGGCCATATTAAATTTTACTAAACCACATTTAGATTTTTCTCAGCCCTGCTTCCTCATTCATTTATTCACCCCTACAAGAGTCCTTTATCATTCTTCATAGCCACACACGGAAGCCACATAGCTTGTCTTACTGAGTTACCACTTTCTGCAGAGGACCCTATCCCTCTCCTTCATTGAAAAAAAACCTGTGATTTTTCAAATTAAAATAGACTCAGAACAGTACTATGTTTTAAAGTAAAATTTTCATCCTTTGTTATTTTTGGAAATCTTTTTCCTCCTCCTTCATAAGGCTAAAACTCTGGGAACTATTATCTCTACTTATCTGCAATATTTACTATTAGGTTGAATCTGATAAGAGTACTGTTTTTGTATGACAAGAATCAAGTATCATCCATTTCCTGTGATTCAGCTTAATATATTTAGCTGTAGTCTTTTGTCTCCCTCTCTCTACCCCCACTCTTATGGGGTATCATAGTTTAAATAAACACCATGCTTTCTGTATAAATAATCTTTCCATACTAAAATAAGACAACATACTATTTTTGGCATATTTTCTGTACAAGATAATGCCTTTTCTATTTTCTTTTCTTTTTTTAAAGATTTTATTTATTCATGAGCGACACAGAGACAGAGGCAGAGACATAAGCAAAGGGAGAAACAGCCTCCCCATGGGGAGCCCAATGTGGGACTCAATCCCAGGACCCTAGGATCATGCCTTGAGGAGAAGGTAGATGCTCAATTACTGAGCTATCCGGGCATTCCTTTCCTATATTCTTCCATCATCCTGAGGTTCTAGAAAATGTAATCTATATTCTGCCTCTAATTCCTCTATTTGGTACAATCTGATTCTTTTTCACCATCTGCTCTTGTGAAGGTCATTAGTAATAAGCCTTATTGCAAAACACAAATTTGTCCCATTACTTCCACTTTCTTCTGTTTTATTATAATATTTTGCCTGTGCCGAAATGTCTTGCATTTAAGAGATAAGAGCCAGTGGTGGGTAGAGGAATATTCCAAAGCAGATTATCTGGGTTCAAATTCTGGCTTCACAAATTACTTGTTATACTTATTAGCAGTTATTACAAGAAAATGAATTGTAGGTTACTCAAGTTCTAGAATTTTAAATGCATATATGGGGTAATAATTGTACCTATTCATTAACTTCTAGGGATTAATTTAATTAATTTAATAAAGTTAATAGCTTAGAAGAGTGTGTGCTGCATTGTAATTCCTGAATGTGTGTGAAAGATTGCTTTTATTGATGAAACTATTATTGACAGTTTTTCCTTTTTTTTAAAAAAAGATTTTATTCATTTATTCATGAGAGACACAGAGAGGCAGAAACATAGGCAGATGGAGAAGCAGGGGCCCTCAGGGAGCCTGGTGTGGGACTCGATCCCAGGACCCCAGGATCATGACCTGAGTCAAAGGCAGACACTCAATCTCTGAGCCACCCAGGTGTCTCCAGTTTTTCCTTTTTTGGCACTGCTCCATGACAGAGTTCCTTCCTTCAGGTTGGTAAATCTTCCTGGTGATCTTAGTATCTCTGCCACTTGTGAGTGATTTGCCAGCATTGAAAATGTCTCCAGACTTTTCAAGTATAATAAAACTTTGTGAAAACAGAGGCTTCACCTGTATGTTTGCTATTGGATGTGCTATATACAACACAGTGCCTGGCAAATGGGTACACAGTCAATACTATTACATGAATGAAAGAATGAACACAGTTCAGAATGCTTAGCTCAGAAATCTCTGATGCAATTGATGTAGGGGCTGATGGGGCTAGGCAGGAAAAGATAAGGAAAAGGCCCAGAGTCAGGCTCCCAGGAATCTTTGGGCTCCCATAGATCCCAAGGACACCGAAAGGCCCAGAGTCAGGCTCCTACCCATCCCAAGGAAACAGAGATGGGGCAGAAATAAATAAATAAATAAATAAATAAATAAATAAATAAGCAAGCAAGCAAACAAACAAACAAGAAAGCAAGCAAGCAAACAAACCTGGCTCCCCAGCTCCAAAAAGTTAGGGAATATCTGCTTTTGATGGTTACTAAGTAATCACTTATTTGTGATATTTGTGTTATCAATAGTCCCTGCTCAAACCAAGACTGCACAAGAAGTCAAGGCCGTGGGCTCCCTGGCTAGGTGCTCAATAAAAGACTGACACTGAAAGCCCTCAGTGGCAACCTTGTCGGGACCCCTCTCACTTCTGAGAGCTTTCTCTGTATCTCTGCTTAATTAACTTCTATCGCTTTGCTCACTCTCTGTTGTCCAAGAGATCCATTCTTCCACTCCGTAAGACAAGAACCAAGTTTTCCCATATCACAAACTCAAATAGTCTCTTTTAAAAAATATTTTATTTATTTATTCATGAGAGACACAGAGACAGAGAGAGGCGCAAAAGACACAGGCAGAGGGAGAAGCAGGCTCCATGCAGGGAGCCCAACGTGGGACTCGATCTCTGGACTCCAGGATCACACCCTGGGCTGAAGGCGGTGCTAAACCGCTGAGCCACTGGGGCTGCCCAAACTCAAATAGTCTTAGAAATGATTAATCATCATTAATTTATGTTAAAAGGTACATGAGGCATAGATGCTAAAAGAATTGCTTTATCTCATTTCATTCCTTGGTGATAGCCCCATTTCTGAGGCATAAATTACCACATAGTTTTATTTTCTCATTATTTCCGAACATCTAGTATCACAAAAACTGTTTAAATATACTTTTCAAGGACGCTTGGGTGGCTCAGTGCTTGAGCTTCTGCCTTTGGCTCAGGTCATGATCCTGGGGTTCTGGGATCGAGTCCCTGGATCAAGTTTCCTGTAGGGAGCCTGCTTCTCCCTCTGTCTATGTCTCTGCCTCTCTCTCTGTCTCTGTCTCTCATGAATAAATAAATAAATAGAATCTTTAAAGTAAATAAATATACTTTTCAGTTAATTTGGTACATATGCCATGCTAATTTTTATGATACATGGGAGTTCACAAACGCATAAATATAGTTTCCTATTCTCAGAATATTCTAGCTTTCACTAGTTATTATGAAAGGTACTTTTGTGAAATTAAAAAACAGTGACAACAAAAATAGCAAACAAAATAATGTTACCACTTGCCATTAACTGTGTAACAGGTAAGGTGGTAACTAACCTCTGGTTTATTCACAGATTACTACCCTCCCTCTGACTTTTACCAACATGTCCCTTAGTGAATTTTTAGATCAAGATGATGAAGAAGTAGAGACAGTGAAAGTGGTTAAGTCAAAACTGATGTACTGAAGAAAGAAAGTCGAAGTACTATGTAAGTAATAAATAGATGATCCTGTATCCGAGAAGGAACAAGTTGGGGGTCGAGGAAAGAAAGGAGGCTGGTTGGGGTAGAAATGGGAAAAAATGCAATCTGAATTTTGGAGAGTTTGGAGGAGTATTGAAATGGAGAGCAGAGAGATTTAAGGCTGACTCTACCTTCCACATGTATGAGATATATATACACACAGGAGGGACAGAGAAGAAAGAGACATTGAGAACAACAGTTTTAAAAAGATTGTATTTGTGTTATAAATGGAATCCTCCCTCTGCATTTCTGAGAGCCTTTGATAAAGTTAAATGCTTTTGCAATTACTTTATGTTATTGAACTGGGGTGTTTTTTAATGTGATTCTATGCCAAAGCCAGCTTCAAAGCAAAGGCAGATCTTCCTCATGTGGATTATATCCTTATTTATGATGTTGAAATAAATTTCTAGGCCCAAATGGAGCCTCTCCTGCACAGGGTGCCATGTCAGCAAACTGACTTTCGTGTTCTTATAAATGCTGAGCTTGACCAGAAATGCAGTATATCCAGTCAGCCAATCCCAAATGCCAAACCAACTCAGGGACTCTAGACTTATTTTCCTGTCCCTTGATTGTTCTCTATAAGGTCAGATTACCCAGCCCCAACCAATCACACCCTGTCTCTGCATTGTTGCTTCCAACACTATATAAACTTGCCCAAAATCCTTCCAAAGGAGTGCTTCACTGCTTCTGAGGCACTGTACTCTCACAATCCATATATTGCTTTCCCTTGAATAAAGACATTAAACTCAATACTAAATTGTTTTACTTTTTGATTTCACAATGATAACAATAGTCTCAGAAAAAATAGTGACAGTCTCAAGATTTAAAAATTTGGAATAGAATATACACAGACAGATGTGATAAATAAAAGTAACGATTAAAAGAGAAACTTTGTGTAAGTATGGTTAATTTCTCACAATTAATGATAGATATTTTTCTTCTCTCACACATAAATGAAGTGGAGTACATCCAAGTGAGGTGATTGCCTTAGCAATCATTATATGGAAAGCTCCAGGTAAAGATTATGAAACTTGTAAAAAAAATTTGAACTAAATTTTAAAATAAACAAATGAGTAACTAAGCAAATGTATATTATTAACATAACAAAAGGGGTTAGATTTAAGCAGATGATTTTTAAATTAAAAGATTTTTAGATTCATTATAATGTTTTCCATTTCCATTCTATTAGGAGTGAATTTGAATTAAGAATAGAAATGTTTTTCTTAATTTTACTATTACTCATTGCATGCATTAGAATAGTAAAAATTTATAAATCTCTATGAATAACTCAGTATCAAGAATATGATATCTATTTTTCTCTCAGATCATTTTTTCCCAGTTACCAAGACCATTAATTTCCACCTCAGAATGGTTAATTAGGTGATGGCTTTCTCTCATTTTTGATTCTTTAGTGGGATCACACACTGTCATCTTCCTTCTCATTATGAAACTGAAATGGCAGTCTTGAATTTTCCACTAATAATTGCTAGTATCTGGATAGATATCATTTTAAGTTTGCATGGAAACCAGCTTCTCTAGGCTGCATCACAAAGAGTGACTCAATTCCTTACCCTCGGATTGACAGTGGGGCTTGTGTCTTTCACAGTTTTAGTAGGAGGAGAAGCAGAAGGGGGAAAAAGATCATTAGAAGTTGTTCATAGGCATTCTCTGTACCTGAACTTGGTAGTGAACAAGAAGACAAAGCTTATCTTCTGGGGTATTTTTTTTTAATGGTCCCATAATGTCACTGGAAAAATGGGCAAAGCATCAGAGTGGGAGAAAGTGTACCTTCGGAAACAGCAGAGTCTGACTTTGCCAGAATCATTCAGTTACATCTGGCATTTTGAAATTATTTTTCTTTCTTGTTTTTGCTTTTATAAATTGTTAGTATATGTGAGCAGATAGGAAAACATGGGCTCTACATACAAACAGAAACATTCAAACAAATTTTTTAATTAAAAAAATAGAAATTTTCACTGAAAGCCAACAATCAAGCAATAGATTAATATTACTTTCTTTCACAATCCCCTTCCATTGTGGACTTTTACCCTAAACCAAAGTGAAATTGGGATAAATCCACCTTCATTCTTTTTTTTTTTTTAAGATTTTATTCATTTATTTTATATATAGAGAGAGCACAAGCAGGGAGAGGGGCAGAAGGAGAGAGAGAGAGGCAGAAGCAGACTCCCTCCAGAGCATAGAGCCTGACATGGGGCTCAATCCCAGAACCCTGAGATCATGACCTGAGCTGAAGTCAGATGCTTAACTGACTGAGCCATCCAGATGCCCTAATTCTTTTTTTTTTTTTTTAAGATTTATTTATTTATCTTAGAGGGAGAGAGTGTGCTAGCAGGAGTAGGGAGACAAGCAGACTCCCTGCTAAGTGGGGAGCCCAGACAAGGGACTCAATTCCAGGACCCTGAGATCATGACCCGAGCCAAAACCAAGAGTCAGTCACTCATCCGACTGAGCCATCCAGATGCCCCTAAACTGACCTTAATTCACTCTCTATGATGTTGCCTACTTCCTATCCCAAATCAAGATTTTATCTGCTACAAGGCACAGCTCAATTCTATCGCCTTTTCTATGAAATCATCAGCAGATAAAATCCCATTGTTTTTAACTTTATGATTTATAAACTATAATGGTTATATGGCACACTAAAGAAAAAAAACAGTGATAAAGAATAATGTAAAATAATAACATATATAATACTCAGAACAATTTTTAATTAAATAAATTAGTATTAATGGGGGGTCTGCACCATTAAGTAAAACAAGTGTTTGATTTTTTAAAAATTAAAGTATGTGCTATGGTGTTATAGATCATGGAAAAAGGGTTCTAATGAACTTTCAAAGAAGAAAAATTGGGTCACTTTCAGAATTCTTTAATAAACCTATCGTATATCAGCTTTTCCTCATCTTTTCTCTTTTCTAATTTTTATTTTTTTCCTCTCTCTTTTTTACATTATATCAATCTGTCAGTCAACAAATATTTCTTGTGTCTGCTCTTTGCCACTCATTGTGTGAGGACAGGGTGAGGGAAGTAAATGAGATAGAAAAGAGAAAATGCATACATACCAAAATGAATGACATTATGAAAAATCATGAAATCTCTGAGATACTGGCCTACACACAAACTAACAAGTTACCCTGCTACAATTTCCTGAATCCTCACAGGAGGCATGAGGCTCCTGGGTTAGAGGAAGAACTATTCACAGGAAAGCAGGCATCATGAGCTTTCTGTTTACAACACTCCCACCCTTCAAGTCTAACCTAACGGGGTCAATATGAATGTGGGACCCCATAGATACAATGTGCATGGTAAGTTTGTACCACAGCTGAGGAACCTTGAATCAAAAAACACTGGATATTTTTATTTCCTGACCTTTATTCAGATCATAAATGTATTAAAAAAAGTTTTGAGATATAGTTTATATACCAAACAATTCACCTATTAAAAGGGAAATTTAGGAATTTTTTTGTTTTGGTTTTGGGTTTTTTTATGGTATATTCAATTTTATGAAATCAATGCCACAATCAATTTTAGAATACTTTCATCACCCCCAAAATTAATTCATACCCATCATTAAGTGTTCTCCATTTCCCAACCCCTTCCCACCAACCTAGGTAACCACTAATCTATTTTCTATCTCTATAGATTTTCCTATTCCTGACATTCCATGAGTGAAATTATACTATATGTAGCCTTTGTGCCTCTTCTTTCTCTTAACAGAAAGGTTTTAATATTTATCCATGCTGAAGGCTTCAGTCTTATATTAGAGGCAGCTAGTAAACCTGCCCCCTCTTAGCTGTAAGATGAAGAGAGATATTTATCTTAATTATATTGGTAAGGAAACCTATCTGTCCTCTGGTCTAGTGAGAGACACAATTTATCTTTGAAGGCTGTTTGATATGCAAACATCCTTGAAAAGATAGTCCAGGACAAAAACAGATACAAAATGTAAAAAAAACTCCAAGGAGAATTGTTCCCCAACAATCACAACTAGACGAAATGCTGAGAAAGGAAAGGCAATGCTGCTATGGGAACACATAAGAAGGACGTAAAACCAATCTGAGGGTCCCCAGAGGCTTCCTCAAGAAGTTGCTGTTTAAGCTGGAAACTGAGAAAAGATGATTAAGTGAAGAAAAGCAGGAGAAAAATAGCATTAGGCAGCAGCCTGGGACATTCTTATTTACCTTTACCCAGGTTACAAAAACATTTGTAAAAATAACAGCTTTATTTATATAAAGATCACGTACAAAGGTGAAGAGACAAAAGATAAAAGGCACATGGGTCAGGTATGGATGGAAAGTAAAGCAAGAATGGAAGAATGTCATGAGATGAGACCATCATTGTAAGTAGGTGTCAGGTCATGTAGGACCTTGTGGGTCTGGTTGGACTTGCCAATTCATTCCACAGTAATGAGACACCTTGAAAGAATTTAAGCTATGAAATTATCAGTTTTCTTTTCTGAGGAAATGTTCAGAAAGATAGGCAGTGTACAAACTCTTGAAGAAAGAAATCTTGATTTGTTTTTTTTTTTAGAGAGATGAGAAATGAATTCAGTTTGTGTGGAAGTTTTGTTTAGTTTCTTGAATTGTGTTATTGTGAAAATGACAACTGATCCTGGACTGAAATTTTGGTTATAGTGTTTTTAAATGTCACCTATAAATTGTAATATAATTATTGAAATATATCATGTAGGAAAAGACTACAGAGTGAAAGTAGAAGACTAGGACTACAGTCTGAGAAATGAAAAAAAAAAAGAGGTAAATAAATATGTGGCAGAGGAGGAAAAGCCTTAGGAGTCTAAGAAAGTACATTGAGGAGGAAAAAAAAAGGAGAACCAGGGGACTGTGTTATAATGGAAGGTAATTCAAAAAAGCGTTTCCAATTTTCATCTTCAAGTTTCAATTAATAAATCAAATCTTTTCTTACGTTTTCTTATGCCATCTTTCTTGTCTTCTGATCCACCCAATCCTTCATTTATGAGAAATTAACTTTATTCTCCATTTTCCAAACATATCAGTTCAATATCCTTTGCCACGTTTCTCTCCAGTATCATATTTTTACAGTCACATTTTGCATAGTCCAATTTCAACTTTTTAAATAGCTGAACGTTTCTTGTCAAAACATGCCCATGTTCCTGAGTGTCTGCCAGAAATGCTAAGAACCCCTATCAGGTTTAGGATGCAATCATGTCCTGGAAGATTCATGAGACCAAGAGGCAGAGGGGCACATTGTTAAACTCCAAGTCTGCCACTTAACCTATTACATGGCCTCAGGCATAAACTATGCACCTTGATTTCCTTGTATGAAAAATAGGATAATTATACCTTTACCCAGACTGTTAATAAGTCTTCGAGGGGCAATATTTAACAGGCAATGGCACATATTTTAGAAGAGCAAATCAAAGAGAGTGGAGTTTGGCATTTATTGGATGCCTTTTAAATGCCAGGTAACCTGGAAAATACTTTATGGAAAATTGGTTCGGAGTCTAAATGAATTACGTCACTTAGAGTCCTATGTGTGGATTTTCACTTCATACATTTTGAAATCAAGGATTATATATGTTAAATGTATAGTACATACAACTTGAATATATCTATATTTTATATATCTATACCTACATCTATCTGTATCTATCTAATATGGTCATGTAATAGATAAACAATCATATATAAAATATGCTTTTTGTGCCCTACTCTGCAAATACACAAATAGCACTTTCAGGTATGTTGATTCAAAGCTATTCTGTATTATTTCTGCCGTAGTTCATTGAAAACCATTAAAGAGAAAGGATGGCCAGAGAATAGAAACAACCATGGTTAACAGTATGTTTTCAATTTTGCTCAGAACAAAAAATAGCCTCAATATATTTGCAGGTTGTAATTATGACTGGATAGACCTAATAGTTTACTTTGTCCATAAAGCCTTCAAAATGAGTAGTTCTAGTACTTTTTGAGTCAATTTGTCCCACTCCACTAGAGAACAGAAATACCAAAACACTAAATAAACTAAGAGAACAGGACATACGCCAAATTAGATAGCGCCTAAGTGCTTTCTTCTGTGTGGAAGAAATCACAGTGAAAATCACAACTGCTTGTCTGTCCAGAAATGTTTCCATTGCCATCTACAAATAGACCTCTGCAAACTTTCCCAAGGGGAAAATAAGTCACTCTGTTTGATTGGCTAAATCTTCCTCAATGCTTAAAATAAAGTAGCCAGGCTATGTACCAATCTGTTTGGCTTATTTCCATCCATACCCAGTCCAGAAAGCAATGCACCCATTTGTTTCAATATGCCAGCAATTACCAACCAGAGAATGTCTGTAATGAGACCATTAGTAACAAAAAAGGCCATGGCCTGTTTTCTCTTCCTCTGCTGCGCCTAATGCAAGAGAACATTTCAAATATCAGGTCCAAGAACTGTTCGAAGCCAACAAACATTCAAAGACGTGCAGCAGGTGGGAGTACCACCTGTTCATGTCTTATTCCAGAAAAAACAATTGCCTCTCAGAATCCCCAGCTGTGGTGAATTCAAGAGTGACTTTGAATGCAAGCGAACACTGAAAACAGCTTTCTTTGAAAGACTGAGCCTGTTAGGGAAAATGATAATTCATGTATTATAGGTAAAATGAAGGGTTAAAAACCACAACTCAGAGCAGTAGGCAAAGGCTAAAGCCACTACAGGTGTGAATCTTAATGGATGTTAATTAGGTAGAGGATCAACACAAAAAAAAGAAAACGAAAAGCAGCAGGTGTGAGGTATGTTTTTGCTGATATAGGGAGCAGTGTAAATATCCAACTCTGTATCAGAAAAACAAGTTCATTTTTATTTTCTGTATAGTATAGACTTTGTTTCAATTAGTGACAGATGATTACTTCCTTTTATGATTCAACAAGAGTACAAAATTCTTTCTCTGCTAAATATTACCAACTAGGAAATACCAAGCGGCACATCTGTGTGTACTTCATTTTGATTCACTTTGAGGAGAGGGCAGTTTTGCCCGGATAGTTTAAAGAAAAGAGAAGGAAATTGTAACTTGAAGCATTTATAAGGGTTTAAGAGATAGTCTTGTAATTTTTTCTGGATAATGAATTAAACTTCTTTATTGAGCTATCCTAACCTATAGGATTCTTTGCATCTCTAACCAACTCAAAGTTGATGCAAGATAGTGTCTCCTAAGAAATATCTATGGCAGCTGTCTTCACAGTTTCCTATTTAATATAAATTGCAGACTCTTTTAGTATATTTTTAAAATCACTTTCTTAGCTAGAAAAGAACTCTTAATGTTAACACAAATTTCATCATCAAATCTTCTTCTCCATTCCTAAGTATTTACTTGGTTATGTGTAGACATATTTGTTTCTGATGGTGTGAGATTGTTGTTGTGTTTACTCTGCCATTATAGTAATCAATTCAAACTCTAGTATTAAAGACTCAGAATGAGTTAACACTGATTACTGAAAAAAATATTGAAAAAGCATTGATCTATATAAGGTCATTACATCTACACAACAAACCAAAAATGCATATATGGACTTGATATTTGAAACATGTTTTTAGATTATTATGTTTCCTTCTTTCATTTTATCCAGTGTCAACATTTACAAAACAGAAGATCTATATTCAAATAAGGGATGCTGAGGAATTAGGATGTACAGTCACATATGTGTCATCTACTTTAGCTCAAACCAACTCTGTAAATTGGGTATTACTATCACCGTTGTCCAGACAACAAAATAACATGAGATATGAGATATTCAAAATATATTTTCACAACAAATAGCTGGGTGGATTAATGAATGATTTATTCCAAATCCTCTTAATGCTTATATCAAGACATGCAGTCAGATTTCTGTCACTTTTATCAATGTTCTTTCCACATGTTAATCACATTTTTTATTGCAGCTATACAAGAGGAGTCATTTGCCAATATGGAAGACAAATGTCAAAAAATTTTTCAAGGAGTTGCTTCACACTCTACAAAATGGATAAATAATTGTAACCATTTTAACTTCCATGTTTAATTGGGCTAAAAGGCTGGGAAATATGATGGTTAGGATTTTATGAAACAATGTAACTAGGCTAAGACTTTTAGTAAGTGGAGACTAGGAGCAGATGTGGAGTATCTACAAGTTAAAAAAAATGCCTCCACTTTTGCAAAGTAGTTCAGTTATTACATCTACTTGACCTGTTAATATTGGATGCAGCTAAATATTATTCCAAAAATAATGGCATTTTGAAACAATTTCATATACAATTAATAATTTAAAACATTTAAATTTAAGCCCAGAAGATCTCCAAAACTCCTTTTGTAGTCTTTTATGATGATGTGTCTCTTTTACCTAGAAGAAGCTTACTGAGTATCATCTGTTCTCAAACATGGATTTTATGTCTCTGTATTTTCACATTTGTATGCCATAATGAAAACATTCTACCAATGACAAACTGTTCTTTTTAATTAACAGCCTACTAAAGTTCAGAATTTGTAATCTTAGAAGAGTGTGATTAACCTTTAAGAATTCTGTGCTCATTGTGTAGGCCAGTTTTGATGGAATATTGAAGAACTCACTATAGTTATGTTCATTTCACTGGCTTTACTATTGGCCTATAAATTAATAGATGAAAAATAAAATCTTATGGTGAAATAACATGAACATAATTAAACCACCTAACCTTTTCTATTTTGGGAATGACATTTTGATAAATTGAAACTCTAATTACTTTAACTTTTAGCAGGAAATGATATTGGACAGAAACCTTTATTCCTTTTTCATGGAAAAATGTATTCAAACTTTTTAAATTTAACTTTAAAATGATTTGAAAGGGAAGATTGTTCAATCTGAGAAGACTAAATTTTATGATAAAAGGTAACAGCACAAGTTTAGTCATTTGATTCATTAAGAAACAGGAAGGGTTGCTTATAATGGCTATAAACACATTAGTGTCATTTGGGAATTTCATTTCAGATTGTTAAAAATTTTTGACTTATGTAGCAATTTATTAGACAAGATACAATCAATGAAACTACCCTATTACTTATAATTGCATGCCATTTTTCATAGTTCATTTGTGTTTTAATGAAAATATTAAATAGTGTTAATACCTTCAATATTTTGAATAAAAATAATTTTAACATTATCACATTAATAACAAATATTTTTAAAATCCTTATTGAAAGTAATGGACGTATCCCAATAATAAAATATAGTGAATCACTTGGTTTTGTTACTTTGTGTTGGCCTCAGTATTTTCCTTAAAATTGTAAAGCTAGAATCAATTATCTAAAGATATCTTCATTTTGTTCAAAAATGAACAATAAATGAATAAATTATAATGAATTGAACTCCAAAAATTATTATTTGTTTTACTACTTTCATAATCTCCACAAGATCTCTCAGATTTAAGTATTACTATAAATCACATTATATAGATAAATGAACTCAGATAGCTTAGGATGTTCTTATTTTAACCCAGGTTTTTCTGTACTACATCTCCTTTAATGCTACTTTGCTTTATCATTTAATGTTCCTGGACTTTGAGAATGATATTCAAGCCCTAATTTAAATTCTGAATTGCCAACAAGAATTGTGAGACTGTGTTCTGCTCTTTCAACCCTGGACATTTATTTCTCTTGAAATGAATATTCAATAGGACATTCTCTTTCCAAAAAGGACTATTTTATTAATATTGAAATGTCTTCATTTTTTCTTTTATCCTTCATTGGCCTGACACTAGAATAGTACTTATCTATTCTATGCTTTCAATCTTTTCCTCACATTCACACATCCATCACAGAGAAGGGTCTCAAAAGGAATTGTCCACGCTTCTGTAACATAAGCATGATAAGTTATGGAAAGGCTGGAAAATGAGATATGCATAGTTCTTTCTGCGTAGATTTCTAGTAAACTGATATTTATATCATCAATTCCCCAGCATTGGAACTATGTACTCTCTGATCAGCATCCTTACTAAAAATGACTTTAAAGATCCTTGTTATTAATTGTATGTGCTTTTCTGGTTTCAATACACTAGTGTAAACAATATTAAAAATAAAAGATAATAAATTATACACTGATACTAAATGGAAAAGCTTTTTTATATATAACAAATTATAAGGTAAAATCCAAATGTTTAGAATGTGCTAATATAATCATACTACAAAATAGTAAACATGATATTAATTACAGTTGAGTATTATTTTAGAATTCTTTTTTGTTCTCATTAAATCTTCATTAGCTTGACATTCAAAATTAGTTCCATTGATTGGAAATTGTACACTGCTTGGGCTTAATAAAGTTTAGTCATCATATGAAACTACCTTTAATTAGACTCACACTGTTTTTACTCTTGTATTAGAAATAAAAGTACAAAAGTGACCTAAAATGGATGTGTGAAAGGTTTTGTTACTGTTGCTACCTCTTTGTTTTAACTTAGCTTTTGAGGGATTTTTTAAATACTAGTGAATAGTGCAATCAGGAGTTGCAATCGAGTCAATCAGGTTTCAATCCGTGAACACTACAGAATGTGTTACCTCCTCCTCTTAAGAAGAATAGGCTCAAAGCTAGACAGGAGACAAGCAATAAACACTGAGTAGGCATGTAATGCCTTTATTACTATACTATGGTTATTTAAAAAGTAAAATTAAAATATTATCATGCATATGTATATGCATTTAACAGCCTTGTAAAGGGTGTTACTTCTTTGATCTATTATAAAGTCTAACCGAATGACGAATCAGCATGTTAGACATAAGTGCTATTTAGAGTCTTGATTCAATGTTTTCTAAGAAATAATGAGGGTTTTTTTCCCCTTAATATGGGAATTCTGGAATATAATTAAAATATTAATTATAAATGACAGAATTCATCTTGTGAAATTAACTGTTCATCACTTTTTAGTTAACATAGATAAATATATATTTGACAGAAATCTCCCAGCTTGTTTGATCACGTTTCTTTCATTTCTTGCCTCTGACAGACTATCTTCTTATAATATACTTGCATTACTTTTGGGGGCCTATCTTGATTTTCTAAACAATATGGTAAGCTTCTGCAGAGGTAAATCCAAGCCTTTTCTTCTGAGGAGGTAAAGAAATGCCTGTAACTTTACAATGACATTTTTTCCAGGCTCTCTTTATTGTTTTAAAAAAACGCTAACACCTTATAACATGTAGAGTCATTTTCTTGTATAAAAATGCAATCCTCAAGTGCTAAAATGGCAATATTTTTTTAAAGATTTTATATATTTATTCATGAGTGACAGAGAGAGAGAGGGGCAGAGACACAGGCAGAGGTAGAAGCAGGCTCCATGCAGGGAACCCGATGTGGGACTCGATCCAGGGTCTCCAGGATCACGCCCTGGGCTGAAGGAAGCGCTAAACCGCTGAGCCACCCGGGCTGCCCTAAAATGACAATCTTTTATCTGTTTTGAAATTTTACTTTTTCTTAGTAAGTTATGGATAAAACCCTAAACCAGAACTGGTTGTTCAGGTTTCTAGGTGTCCTATCTTATCTGGTACTGTCTGGTTCCTCTTTAAATTCTTTGTAAGCTGCCTCAAATTCTTTTAAACAGCCCTTACCAATCTAACAATTTCTTTGAATTAAAGATTAGGTTTTCACTGATCAATATTATGCCTCACCTATGCCACATTCTCACTTTTTGCCATTTCAATATATCTTTATATTCTTTTAACTTTATTATTTTTTTAAAGATTTTATTTATTTATTCATGAGAGAGAGAGAGAGAGAGGCAGAGACACAGACAGAGGGAGAAGCAGGCTCCATGCAGGGAGCCCGATGTGGGACTTGATCCCAGGTCTCCAGGATCACGCCCTGGGCCGAAGGCTGCTCTAAACCCCTGAGCCACCCGGGCTGCCCTAACTTTAGGATATATAGATTATTTTAAAACATTTTAAAGTACTCATATTATTAGTTTTCTAAATATCGATGTACTCTCACCATAGCTTTGTTCTCATCATATTATACCCTCATATATAAAACTAATACCATTCGAGATGAAATAAAATGCAAACTTCTACTTCTTATTCCCTATTAATTAGAATTCTTTCATTTCTGACTTATTTGCCCCATGGCAAAAGCCTCAAATTTCTTCATCCTGGTGATATTTTATTAGCAAGCATCCCTGTTGGTATAATACGAAGAGCACTAGGCTATGTAGCAAAATTAACAAAGAAGAAGGGCAATAATAATACCTACCTAATCTATAAACTCTGTAGCTTAATGTAAGAAGACCACTGCCTATCTCTTTAATGCCTTGTTCCTGTCTTGACAATGGAAATCATAATAGTTCCTTGGGGACTGTTAGAATTCTAGCAATGAATCAATGACGGTAGTTATTTTGTCATTAAAAATCCATAGACACTGAGACACCTGGGTGGCTACATGGTTGAACATCTGCCTTTGGCTCAGGTCATGATCCCGGGGTCCTGGGATAGAGTCCCTCATCGGGCTCCCCATGGGGAGCCTGCTTCTCCCTCTGCCTCTGTCTCTGCCTCTCTGTGTCTCTCATGAATAAATAAATAAAATCTTTTTTAAAAATCCATAGATACTTCTTAAAGATTTTACTTATTTATTCATGAGATATACACAGAGAGGTAGAGACACAGGATCCCAAAAATCCATAGATACTTCTTAAATGTCAGGGTTTTTTTTTCCCTTTTCCATTGGCAACACTTATGCAATATTGAGTTTCTGATACCTGCTATATATCCAGCCAAAATTACTTTGAATACTAAAGAACCTAAACAAGACAGTCTCTGGCTTAAGATTGCCATACTGAAGGCTGTTATTCACTGGAGGATAAATTATCAGAAGTAGTTCGAAGGGGTGGCACAAAAGAGGTGATAAAGCAAAATGATGGAGTGATATTTCTTTTCATCTCAACATATAGGTAAGAGAAAACAGCAGAAGAGTGAAAGGGATGAGGAGGATAATATTCTATCATGCTCTCTGTTCCTCCTTTTTGATCCTATTCTTTTCAGTCATGAAGACCACTAATACATGTGATGTAGCATTTGGAGCAAGCATTGTTATAAACTATTAAAGACAGTAATTGCGGCCTAGAACATAGGCAAAAAGAGTGTTAGGTACTTCATGAATAGTATTTTTTGTTTGTTTATTTATTTGTTTTTGTTTTTGATGTTTAGAGAGAGTGAGAGAACACAAGCAGGAGGTGCAGCAGAGGGAGAGCCGGACTCGGGCTCAATCCCAGGAGCCTCGCTGACATTATGACCTGAGCCTAAAGGCAGATGCTTAACTGACTGAGCCACCCAAGCACCCCATAAATAGTTGTTAAGAATAAGAAAATGTAGGTTCCATTCTCTACCCTAATACTTCCTAAATGTGTGGTCTTGAGCATTTCATCTCTCCTCTGTGTTTGGTTGGTCATAAAACACCCACTTAAAATAAAGGCATTTCCATTACAGGTAATCCCTAAATTCTAATTCTATATTTTATTAGTTTTGAACCATTTTTATGCCCAGCATAATGTCAGAGACAAATTAAGCCAATACATAAAATGCAGGTTTAAACCACCAATTCATCAACGATCTTTTTTAATTTAGAATTTAAACTATATGCTTCATAATAAAAACACATGATTTAGTAAGTCTTTTTTTTTTTTTTTTTTAAGATTTTATTTATTCATGACAGAGAGAGAGAGAGGCAGAGACACAGGCAGAGGGAGAAGCAGGCTCCATGCAGGGAGCCTGATGCAGGACTCAATATTGGGTCTCCAGGATCAGGCCCTGGGCTGAAGGTGGCGCTAAACTGCTGAGCCACCAGGGCTTCCCTAGTAAGTCTTTTGAGTATAATTATTTCCCTTGACTTATACAAAAGATTTTTTTGTTTGTTTGTTTGTTTTGAAATAGTAGAGAAAAGGGATGAGGAAACAAGGAAGTCATGGAGTTTATCTGTGGAGAAAAGAGTTCAGTAGCTGCTGGGGATACAATTGTTAGCTTTCCAAACATTGAAATGCTAACTTTTCATAAAATTAGCCATACAGTTTTTGTTCCTGAACATGAACAATATAAACATCCAGAAGTAGAAAATGACAGCTTGAGTGAGCAGATAACAGTTGGATAAAGTTGAAACTAACAATGATACATATGTTTTCATTGAGTCCTGTAATTGCCTGCCTTATCTGTTTTTTAATCTTATTGTTCTTGAGTACTTTCCTGTTTTCTGTGTCCTTTTATTTAAAAGATTTATTTATTTATTTTAGAGAGTGAGCGGAGGGGCAGAAGGAGAGGGAGAGAGAGAGAATATCAAGCCGACTTGGGCTTGGAGCCCAGATGCAGGGCTTGGTCTCACAATCTATAGATCAGGACCATAGCTGAAATCAAGAGTTGGATGCTTAAAACTGAGCCCCCCAGGTGCCCCTTTTCTGTTTCCTTTTATCATCAATTTTCTTTTTTTTTTACCTTATAATTTGGCAATATTTTTTATTATTTCAATCTCCTCAGTTAACTCAAATAAAATAATTTTTAATAAACTTTTTAATTTGAAAGGTCCTTTTCAAAATTAAGAGCCATTTTAGGGCCTCTTTGGGACAGAGTGATTTCATATTAGTGGCTTTATTGGGATTAAAACATAAAGGAGAATATGCAAAATATGAAAATAGGCACATATCAAAAACCCTATTTTCAAATTGCAGTATCAGAAGAAAATATCTTAGTAAATGTATTTGAAAACTCACCTAAGAGTTATTTTAAGTATTTTTCAAATGTATTAGATACTTTATTTACTTGCTTAAATGCTATATTTATAGCACCATAAAGAAACAACTGCAACATATGCAAAAATGTCTTCATAGTATAGACTTTAAATGTATCCTTTTATTCCTTAATGTTCTCCAGAAAACCTAATTTAAGTAATGTAATGGCTGATTTCATGCACTTTTTCTGACACAGCTGAAAGATCCAGATAGAAACAGACCAAAGATCAACTAAAAGTAAATTTGCATCTCTCTACCACTTTAACCTAAAATTTCAGGATTTGACAAATGCTTTTATTTAATTATATAAAAATAGATATGTGACCTCTCTGTGTCCATTTGAAGAGAAAACATTTCTTATCCCTTTAACAATGTTTGGACTAAAGTTTTAGAAAACATGCTTTCTATATAAATATAGATATTTTATTCTTATATCTGTAACTGATTTTCTGCTTCTGTATCAAGTATTATCATTTCTCTTTCTTTGGTAACAAGACTATTTTTTGAGGTTAATAGCATAAGACAGTGCATAAACTCAAGTGCAAAGGAGAAAACATCTTTTTGTTATATTATTATTTTCCATAAAATTTAATTTCATAGTTGAAAATAAATGTGATGAATTGATGCTAGTGCCATCTCTTCTATGTGTTTAGAAAATAGCTTTAAAATCACGTAATTATAATATAGGCATATTACAGTTTTGCATTTATATAATAAAATCTTATATATTGGACTAAGTAAATAGGGCTATTCTAATGAACAATTGCCTAAATTAGTGGATATCATTAGGATAATGATATTTATTTTTCATGTGTTTAGTACACATAAGTATTGTAAGCTAGAGATTCAATTCATGTTGATAAATTAGTCATTAGTCTGTGATTTTACATTACTGTTTTAAATATTTATGTTGCCTTATAGCATTAAAAATGGTAAAACATCTTCAGAATACATTCTGGTAAGTTTTAATTTGGTAACTATACTCATCCTCTGATGGGAGTGGTCTAGACTCTAAAAGATCATGATGGGATTAGGTTTTCTATGCAAATATATTAACTCATCCCATAATATATGAATCTTTCTTAAAAATTTTTGAGCAGGGAGATGGTCATGATTAATTAAACTTTGTACTAGATAGAGCCCGAAGGTAGCAAGGATGATAATGAAGTAATGTACTGAAGAGAAGGAGGTAGTAGTAAGACACTGCCATAGTCATGTCAAGAGCTGAATCAGGAGAGAACTAAGAAGGTTATATAGAAAATAACCAAAAAAGTAAAAAGGGGTCCAAGTTATTTAAAAAGATTATTCACACAGTTTTAATCTCACTCATGAGATCAACCCAGGAGAAATTAAAGAGATGGAAACATGGTTTTCAGGGACTGACAACAATAACAATAAGCAACAAGACAAAACCAACCAACTTTTGAGAAAACCACTGGAAGTTTAAAAGCTGTCTTTAAAAAGTTTGTATTAGGATCCCTGTGTGGCTCAGCGGTTTGGCGCCTGCCTTCGGCCTAGGGCCTGATCCTGGAGACCTGGGATGGAGTCCCATGTCTGGCTCCCTACATGGAGCCTGCTTCTCCCTCTGCCTGTGTCTCTGCTTTTCTCTCTCTCTCTCCAATAAATAAATAAAATCTTTAAAAAATAAAAAATTAAAAAAATTAAAAGTTTGTATTGAGGGTCTATAGGGAAAGTAGGAGATATGATTAGTAATAGAGTTGATAGCATAGATAGTAGTGAGAAGACTTGTTGAAGAAATATTTTTGAAATCTAGGCTTTGCCTGAGTTTACCCTCCTCTCCTTCATAATCTAGAAATTGTGTCCAGGCATTAAATCACCACAGCGAAGGCTCATTTCATTTGTTTCTCATCTCTGAGGGATCATTGTCTTTTCCTGCCTGATGTTCAGTGCCTTAAAAACTATTTTTTCATCTCTTGTCTGACATTTTAGTTGTTTGGAGAAAGTGGCTATATCTGACCCCTGTAACTATCTTGCATGGAAAAGTAGTCACATTCAAATCTGATATTTTATTTTCTAGGGAAGTGGTAGGTACACTTTTTCTATAAAGGGACAGACAGTAAATATTTTACTCTTTATGGGCTACACAGTTCCTTTCACAACTTCTCAGCTCTGCCACAGTAGTACAAAAACAGTCAAATACAATAGGTAAATGACAAGCATGGTAAGAAATGGTTTATAGGGACTAGAATAGCTAGCTGAACCCTGTTTTATGACAACCACTAAAAGTTTGTAAACAATGCATAACTTACAAGCTAACAGAAGTAAAATAATGAGACCGTAAATATAAAAATGCAATTCCCAAAGTAGCCAAACTTTTTTTTTTAAAGGAAAATAAGAATATAAACAAAAGGACAATTAGGAAACACATAAAAAGAGAGTTTAAGTCAAACATTTCTGAAATAACATTAAGCATATATGGACTAAATGATCTATTTAAAAGACAATTGCTACCATTTGGATTTAGAAAGCTAATTTCTCATTGTAAGTGACGCATAAAAGATACAGAAAAGTTACCTTTGAATAATGGCAAAAAGAAAGGCTTTGCAAAAGTGACAAAAGGGAAGGTACTGTAACTATGTCATCAGACAACCTAGCCTAAAGTGGATAATTAGGGTAACTTCATATTGATAAAAAAGTTTAAAATTTCTAGGGAAATACTCACACTTTAAATTTTTAGAACCTAGTAATATGATCCCAAAATGTATGAAGCATATTTCAAAAAAGCTATGAGGAGAAATAAGCAGATTCACAAAGTGGGAGATTTTAACACTAATCTCAGCACTTTGTGCAAACAAGCAAAGAAAAAACAGCTTAGTAAGCAATCTGAATAATGAAGATAAATAAATGACTAGTGTAAGAAACCATTTTGAGGAGTATTAAAAACCCACAACATTTGCATGAAAGAAGAGAGAAAAGAAAAACTATTATGTAATTCTATTCATAAAAATTCCATTTGTAAAAGAAAAATAGGCAAAATTAAATCAGATATTTTAAAAAGCACAGGGGATTAAGGAAAAAGTCTAGATATTTGTTAATTTGAGCTTGGTACAGGAACACTATGGGTTTCTCAAGTCTCAACAGAAGTCCTCCTGGCTTTCTGAAGAAGCATCCTGTATTGACAGAGTCACCCCCATGTTCGGTGCAGAGGAAAGAAATGCAGAGAAACATTTGGAGCCTTGAGATCATGTTAATCACAAAAGAATATTTGGGATCATAGGTTACCCTATACCAGAACCTGTACTAGCAATCTTCCAATTGGCAGAGGTGCCCAAGTGGTAATTTGTAAATTTTATATTACCTGAGAGGTAGGGCCCTCTAAAGATGAGGACAAGGGGCAGTATCTACCCTTGCCCAGACCAAAGGACAGTATTGTCCTAAGAAGATGGAAGCAAAAGCAGATATGGAAAGGAAGATAATTAAAGAGGCTCATGAGTCTCCTGGAGTTCATTGTAGAGAAAATTGTTGGATATCTTAGCTTGGAGAAAATACAGATCTATAAATAATTCTCCTGCAGGGTTACTGAAGCTTCAGCATGCAGAAAGTGTGATAAAGACAAGGTAAGATGACAGTAGATCTGAAAACAGCTGTATGGGACGCCAGCATGAGAGGCAGAAAAAAAACCCCTTAACTATGATTGAAATACATGCACAAGAGATGTAAGAAGAGAATAAAGAATGCCTGAAAAACGAAAATAAATATATAGTAAGACCTTATGTTCTGAAACTCACAATGACCAACACTCTCAAATGCTATAGAGAAAACGAGATGTGGATTAACAATTGTTCACCAGATATAGTACATAGTCACTAGTGAACTGAATGAGGTAATTTACATTGAAACTGAACTTACATCACAGGTTTTGGTGTTTTAATGAGTAAATAAGATATGAGGAGCAGAGGTATGAGATATGAAAAAGTATAAATACAAGAGATACACGTATGGGTGTGTTCATGTAGTTGGTGTGCATGTATGTGTGTTTGTATATATGTTTCAGGTGTAAGAATAAGAATAAGGACATTTTTATTTAAGATTAATGAGAACTGGATGAAAACTCTCAGGGAAATGTAAATCTCTGGAGGGCAAAGTTTCTGTCTGCTTGATCAAAAGAAACTGATGAAATAATTCTGACGTGTCATTTAGTCAACCCTTTATTTAGATAGATTAAAAGTCTTAGATTATACAATTATCTAAAATTCATTAAATTCAAGACACTGCTGATTATTTGATGAACCATCATTTTATACATCACCAGAGAAACAATACTGTCAAATTATTTCACAGCGCTTTTGTTATACTTATAATTTTCATTAGATATTTACTGAAGAACTGAATCATTTAGAATAGATTTTTATTATATATCACTTGTGACTCTATGAAGACAAAAATATATGCAAATTAAACTATTTGGAGTATACCTAAAATATCCTTTTCATGTAGTAACCATATCTTCCAAAACACTTTTCAGTTCAGAGTTTTAAAAATCTGTGTTTTATCATATGGCATCATTTGCTGTGCCTTCTGGGGTATAGCCAGAGCACAAGCTCTCCATTATTCTGTACCAGACCTGTCTATAAGCCATTTATACAAATTGTAATGTACACTGCAGGACCCTACAACTTCCTTGGTGATAGTAATTGTCAGCTACATCTTGAATCCAGAGCAATAGAAAAAAAGGTGATTCTTAGAATTGATAAAGTACATTAGGAAAAACAAAGCTGGGACCTAAAGCAAGTTGTCCTTATTTGCCATGCAGTACTCTTCTCAAATAGTCCACACCTAATATTTTTGGAATCATGCTTGCTTTTTACATTTGGGAAATAGATATTTTTTAAAAGGAAGAAATTATGCATGCATAAATGAAATACTATACAACCATTAAAGGTATGTGGTAAAAGAATACATCAAAATTTGGGGGAATCCCTGGGTGACTCAATGGTTTAGCACCTACTTTCGGCCCAGGGCATGATTCGGGAGTCCCAGAATCGAGTCCCACATTAGGCTCCCTGCATGGAGCCCGCTTCTCCCTCTGCCTGTGTCTCTGCTTCTCTCTCTCTCTCTCTCTCTCTTTCTCTCTGTGTCTCTCATGAATAAATAAATAAAAATCTTTAAAAAAAAGAATACATTAAGATTTGGAAATGTATTTATGATATTTGAAAAATGTATGCATATATACATATATATGCACGTGCATATATATGTTTTATATATATACATACTTAAATCTATACCTACTTATAATATCATATTCATATATAAAATAAAGGTATATACTAAAATATTAGCAACATTATCTCTAACATGCAACTATGACTTTTTGTATTTTCTTGATATATTTGTATTTCCAGTTTTTTACTGTTCATCTGTACTATTCTTACCATATTAAAATAAACAGAATAGATTCTACTGTTCTCACTACAGGATTTCCATAATTTTTCGATATACTTTACAATAATTTTAAACTTCAGATTAACCATGAATTAAATATTGTAGGGTCATATACTATAAACATAGAAGTTTGTACTGTCTATACTAAAAATTTTTGGCAAATTTCCATATTCTTTTCTATAATTTTATAATAGTCAAATGACTGATCATAAAATAATTATTGGATTATCTCTTTGATACAAGTATAGAGTCAAAATCTTTCAGGAAAAGTCATACAACACATAGTTCACTTGGTTGTAACCTTTTGATTGCTAATTTAATTAGCAATTTAATCTAATTTTACATTTATAATTATGCATTAAATAACTCAAAGTACAAAGTAGTAGTTACATATTGCAAATAACTGCAGGAACATATTAACCATTGTTATGCATTTTCACTTCATGCTATAATATTAAGGATGGGTGTATATTTTTTTTCAGTCTTTATTAACATACACTTGGCATAAAAATATACACTTGGCATATACTGAACATAGAATCTTAATTTGTATGAGTTTTTGCACATATATTTTTAAGTTACCTGTTTTTTGCAAACTTAAAAGAAAACTACATAAATTATTTACCTTTGTCTTTTTTGTCAATTCCTTTTCCCTCCTTTTTATGGCAACAGATCTAACTAGTCAAATCTATTTAAAATTTACTTACTTGTTTTGAGCTTTCTATCCTCTAAAGACAGAATTTCTAAAAATCATCAAATTCAGTGGCAAATTAGCTGTAGATAACTTTTTCACTAGAGTATTTCAAAATCTTAAAAATTAAATAATCTTTCTTAGAACATTAAAAGAATATATGAACATACCTTCTCTGTCAGATCAAAACCAATTTTTTTTTTTTACTGAAAGTGATTTATAAATGTGCAATCTACATGCAGTTACAGAAGAGGAAGATGCTCAACTTTGTGTATAGATCTTGATTATTTTTCCTCTTTTTTTTTTGAAAGAGGGAAGGGTGGGAGGGTCAAGGAGAAAAGGAGAAAGAATCCCAAGCAGGCTCCATGACCAGTGGGGCTTCCTCCCATGACCCTGATATCATGACCTGAGCCAAACTCAAGAGTTGGACACTTGACCAACGAAACCACCCAGGCATCCTTCCATCTTGATTTTTTTTTTTAATTTAAAGTGTCTTAACAAGAGAGGTATCACTTCTCAGTAAGTATTACTTTTTACTCTTCTAATTAGTCTGGCAATCTGGTGAGTGGATAAATGTTTTACTATAGATAATTTTAAAAATATCACCTTAGAATCTCAAAAATATCTGTTTAAATGATTTGTTATAACACTAGTTGTTAATCATATTTTACCACTGTGTGGAATGGGTAGAGGAAGTTACAGGCCTATGCATTGCCAAAAATAATATCAAGATATCGATCTCTTTTTAAGACTATCAATCCTTAATTCTATTATCTGGGATACTTGCATGATTTTGAGCATCCCAAAAATTGTAAAGGAATCTTAAACTTTTGTGAATTTCCCATAACACCTAATAATTCTGTGAGCAGATAACAAGTATTTGATATCTATCTGTAACTACTACTATATTTTATTATTAAAAAAATGATTTTAAATGGAACTTAGGTTCACATTATGAGTAGGAAAAGGTCAATCCATACTGCACCTGTTCTTTTTGTTTGTTTGTTTGTTTCTTTAAAGATAATTTATTGTTAAATGAGAGGAAGTCACAAAGCAAAATGGAAGGTGGACAGGTGTCAAAGATAAATTTTAAAAATGTTTTTGTCAAATACTATTCTGGATTTCCTAAGGTTAGAAACAAGAAAAGAATCAAGTGAAAAGGTAATCATCCTTTTTAAAAGGTCTGAATTTGAAAAGAAAACAACTTTTCTCTGAAAATACAAATCATCCTTCTTACATGAAACCTATAAGAGACTGGGGGAAAAAAAGACTTTAGTAAACTGTATCTCTCAGATATGTTTAGGAATGTTTGGTTTTAATGAGTTTTAAAAATCATGGCTTCCACTTTGTAAATGGACATAAGTCCACCAATGATCAATGTCACCTGATCCACACTGAAGTGTCCCATTATGTCTTCTTATGCTTCTTTCCTGTAACTTGCAGCAAAGCAGGTTTGAAGAAAAAGAAAGGATTAGAAGGAACTACAGTTAGTTCCCTAGTGAATAACTTAAGATAAAACCTGCTTTTCTATTCACATCACACATTCACAATTGCTCACTTCTACTTACTTTACTGGTATATTTCAGATTCTCTCCACACCTAGAATGCTTTGTCTGAACTTAATCCAACCCCCAAAACAAAACAAAATCTCACGTGGATATCCCAAAACATGGCTGTGTACCAAGGCCATGTTCTCCCATATATCTCTCCTGTCATGCTGCCCACAATATTGTTCTGAGCTCATTGAAGTGTCCCCGTTGGGCCAGAATAAAGCCTTGGGAACTCTCTTAACATAATTTAAAAATTACATTTACCACTTGTCTTGAATGAGATGATTATGAAATCAGAGAGAGAAAAAAAAAACATTTTTATCAAGAAATGCTACATAATTGACTCTTCCGGAGGCAGATAGTGTTTGTCACTCTGAGTGAGGAAGGCAATCACGGAGTCCCAGAGTGCCCTCTTTACCAGTCCTCACTACAGCAAACTCAGGACCATGGACCCAACTGCAGAATCCACCCAGAGATGCATCCAGTATGACAGACTAAACACTGTTAAAGCTGAAGAGGAAAACTGTGTGGAGGTTCCTCAAAGAGTTAAAAACAGACCTGCCCTACAACCCAGCAATTGCACTGTTGGGGATTTACCCCAAAGATTCAGATGCAGTGAAACACCAGGACACCTGTACCCGATGTTCATAGCAGCAACGTCCACAATAGCCAAACTGTGGAAGGAGCCTCGGTGTCCATCGAAAGAAGAATGGATAAAGAAGATGTGGTCTATGTATACAATGGAATATTCCTCAGCCATTAGAAACGACAAATACCCACCATTTGCTTCAACGTGGATGGAACTGAAGGGTATTAGGCTGAGTGAAATAAGTCAATTGGAGAAGGACAAACATATGGTCTCATTCATTTGGGGAATATAAAAAAAGTGAAAGGGAATAAAGGGGAAAGGAGAAAAATGAGTGGGAAATATCAGAGAGGGAGACAGAACATGAGAGACTCCTAACTCTGGGAAACGAACAAGGGATGGTGGAAGGGGAGGTGGGCAGGGGGTGGGGGTGACTGGGTGACGGGCACTGAGGGGGGCACTGGATGGGATGAGCACTGGGTGTTATTCTATATGTTGGCATATTGAACACCAATAAAAAATAAATTTATTAAAAAAAAAAAAAAGCTGAAGAGGACACCAGACGGTTTGGCTTTAGAGGTTTCCAGTGACTCTAAATGAGAGGGATGATAATCACACCTGCTCTCCTCGGACCGGAACAGAAATCCCCACTGTGGCTCCAGGGTACCCACAGACCTATCGATTCTGCTTTCAGGACAAATGGAAGCCATCAAAAGAAACCCTAAAATACAGTGGGAATTTGGGTTTATAAAACTCTACAGCCCTTGAGCACATGATATAACTTGGACATATTCAAAGAAAATATTTGCAATTGTCTTTCCAATATTGGAAGAGAAAAAGCCACCTGCCCCTATCTTCACTCAAAAACCTCAGGGATTGGCAGGAGGAGGAAGTATGGGCTGGTGGGGAGGCAGGGTGAGCAGGAGGCTGAAGCCAGATACAGTCTGGCCCACCACACCCCCTGGCCCACCGGCCCTTTCTGTTGCATTTTTTTTTTTAAGATTTTATTTCTTTATTCATGAGAGACACAGAGAGAGGCACAGGCAGAGGGGGACGCAGGCTCCATGCAGGGAGCCCAATGCGGGACTTTATCCTGGACTCTGGGATCATGTCCTGAGCCAAAGGCAGCCTCTCAGCCGCTGAGCCCCCCAGGCACCCCCCTTTCTGCTTCTGAGGCCAACTCAACTGAACTCACAAAGTGTTGTGCATTTGTACCTCACACCCTGATTGTCACTGCCATTACAGTAAGCACTTACAAGAAATGTGTGCCATCACAACAGCACCCAGGTTTGGGAGTTTGACTCGTGACACCAATCCCCGAGCCTTTCTTTCACCTGGAGGGAGGGCTCCTTCGGGCTTAGACTAAAGTCAGGGGCAGGATTCCTCTGCGGTGTTGGCACCATCGAAGTTGATCCAGGGTCCCTGGAGAGGAGACTCATCCAGATGAAACAGATCTCCAGAAACATCTCCATCTGCCTCTCGCAGTGGCCATGCAGTCCTGGGTGTGACCGGCTCTTCCCACTGGGAGTGAGGCCTCCTCGGGGAGTCCCCAAAAGAGGCTTCCCTAAGCATTCTCTCAAACTGCTGCTTCTCTCTGCTACGTTTTGCCTTATGAGAAAAATAGGCAAGTATTTGGAAACCCCAAAATACATATCAGGAGAGTTACACAAGCCTGTGGAGACATTACCAGATGCCAAGGGTTCAAAGTGCTTTGCCATAGCTCATGCTTGGAGCCAACCAGGCGAAGGAACCAGAACTGAAGCCATTGCTGTCAAACTGGCCCTTGGTGGACCTGACTCCTCTGAAGAGAGGTGAGAACAGGGTGAACCTTTTCATCCTTTCTTTATTAAACAGGCATCTTTATTTTAGGCTGTGGTTTGGTATATATATATATATATACCCCCCACCCCCAAGTTAGGTTAAGAAAAAAAAAATGCAACCAACCCCAATCCATCCCCAATATTTCTCTTAGAAAAGTCACCCAATCCTGAACACAGGGTCTCACACACAAATACAAGTAGCTTCATTTGCAGATCAGCCTCTGGGATCTTACACTGGCCCCAGTTCAAAGTTTATACCAAATATATAATATATAAATATATATAATATATATATATATATATTAAAAGGGTTTGGAGAATCCCAAGAGTTTTTGGTGACACAGGAAGTACAAATGGAAATGGGAATAAACTAGGGAATGGAACTCAGCTCTCCACAGATAGGACCCATCTGGATGTCAGCTCACGGAACCAGCACCGCTGTCAGTGAAGACACCCTGGGCTGAAAGTTCTTAAAACTCACTTTTTCCATCCTGGAGACTTTCTCCACAGTCTTCCTCGGGCTAACAGGCTCACTGAGAATGGAAGAAGAGCTCTCTCTTCCCTCCCTATTTCAAACTGGGCCCATTTTTCTTTTGCTCCAGTTGGCTTTCTATTTGCTCATCGAATTGAGACTTTGGGGGAAGCTGCACAGCAGCAAACTGGAAATATTTTGAAAATAATTTGAACATTTTAGAAAACCAAATCGTCTCAATGATTGTAGGATGCCATGACATTTTCTCCTTCTCTAGGCCAGGCTTAGACGTATGGGCTAGGTCAGACTCCTTTGGGGCATGAGGGCCGTGGAGGGCAGTGGAAGAGCTGGTCCAACCCCACACAGGCTCATGTCAGCACTCATCTGGAGGCCATCGCTGCCTGGGAGCTCTGTGGCTTCGAGCCCCACGCTAGACAGGAACCTCCTCAATGTCTTGCAGCAGTTGTAATCCAGGGTGGTCGTGTAGACGGTCTTGGGGTACTTGGGGTAAATGATAGTGGTGCTGGGGAAGTGGGTGGGCTTGTGGCGGGGCTTGAGGTGCACCTCTGCCTTGTAGTTGCACCAGGTGCAGTTGCGGGGCAGGTGACCGTAGCTACAGGGGGCCACTGCCAGGCCCAGGGGCAGGTGGACATCATCAATGAAGTGCCTCTCTGAGTCATACTTGACCGATGAAGTGTACCTTACTTCGTTGGCGGTAAGGGATCAAATTCCACTCCTTTGCCAAAGGACAGAGGGCACAGCCTTGGTGAGCAGGCAAAGGCCAGTGGGCTGGGAAGAGGTGCTGGATTCGGGGCCGCCGGGCTGCCGCCTGCCGTTGGGGTCTCGCGGGCCCCACACTGCACTGTTCTATCAAAATTATTTACTGAAGGAAAACTACTTTCTCCTAGAAGATAGAGGAAGCTTAATATTTGCTTTCACAATGGCAGACTGGGCTATTGGGTCCAATCCTGTCACAAAGGACAAATAAAAAAATCCAGATGGAATAATTGTTTTTAGAATATTAAAATATGAGGAATAAAAGAATTTCCACAATCACTAACAGTATTCAACATTGCACTTGAGTCCTGGTCAGCAGAGTAAGGCCAAAAAAATATTTGAAAGATTTAAGTAAAACTGATGGAAAAAATTGTAAACAGATGATAAGAGTATGTATGGAAAAAAGTTAAAGGAATTTACAGAAATTTATTAGGAACTATAAGGCATTTAGGGGTAAGGTGGGTAGATTAGTGTTCTAATTTGTAAAGTGCAAAATTATGAAGGTTTATAAGGACATACGCACAATCTTGCATTGGGAGCAAAAAGATTTATTTAACAAGACACAAAAATCACAAACAAAAACAATTATAAACCAACTGCATTAAAAGTAATGACTTCTCTGTCTCAAAAGGCACCAAAAATATGACATGATACAGATGGAGAGAGGATACTGCGTAACATAAATTATTAAGTAATACAATCAAGAATACATAAAAAAATGTATTAATTAACATAAACATACAAAGGAAAAATACTGAGGGAAAATAAACCAGAGGACTTAAATAATATTTTCCTAAAGAAATTATCCAGTTGGCCAATAAACGTGTGAAAATTTAGCTAATAAACCTGTGAAAGTATCCAACTGGCTAATAAACCTGTGAAAATTTAGAAAATATTTATAATGATGTTTTTCCACCAAGTTCTATTAAATAGCTACCAAGGATCTCAATATATCACATTTTTTTGTCATGAAAGATTTTCATTATTGTTCACTTTAGAGTCTTATGAACAAAGGAGCAAGATGTGGAAGAAGAAAACAAAGTGATGGAGATGGAGGAGGAGGAGAACACCGACAGTGGCAATGATAAGAATTAAGAAAAAAGAGGATAATTGCATGCGGGCTAATTACTACAAGGCTACCAGAAGAGTCACATGACACATATGCTTATTTCTCACAGGACAGACCTGAATCACATGACAATAGCAAGTAACATGGGAAGATAACATATATATTCTTTATCCTAAGTTATATCTATCTAAAAATTAAATTTCTTTTACTATGGATAAAGGGAAAAACAGATAGGGAAAGAAAGCAAGTAGTTAATGCTATAAATTATGTAATTTCCTGAAAGGTTACATGTATTTGTATTTTGAAACATTGTTTCTACCTCTATTAAAAATATATGCATCTTGGCTGGTTAATTTATATCTTAGATCAATTTGTGATCTGCTCACATGTATAACATGTAGTTTTTTTAACCAAAGAGAATAAAATACATATTCTGAATTTGTATCTTTATAGTGTAGCCATTTATGATGTGGTTTTTCTCCCTTATTTATAAAAAGAAGTTATCCTGTTTTGTAAACTTTATAAATGAGTAAAAATGCCAAGTATTTTATTAAATTCATGTTTTTCCATATCAATATTTGATTTACTGAATCTATATGTTCTTTATAAAATTAAAAATGGATATCCTGGTGTTTTTAAAATATTTCCTTAATAATGTATAGACAGACATTACCTTATTTCTGTTAGGACCTATGTTATTTCTTGATAATATCACAAAAGCAAGGCAAATGCAAACAAATAAATCCCCTAGTGCTGTGAATATCTAAACCAACTTTTATCTTCAAAGATGTTCCCTGAAATTACTCTTTTCATGAATTTTTCAAAATAGGTCCATAATAACATAAAGTGAGGGAATCATCCTGGGGTTTGAATAAATCATTGTATTATATAACTAAGTCCAGGTATGATATAACTACTCCAGGTAGGAAGGCATTAGTTCACTCCATGAATTCAAATTCACAAAACCAAGTATCAGGAGAAAAAAGCAAAGCATTATATATAGTCTTCAGTATGATATTGAAGGATACCTTCAGTATGACTTGAAAAATTGTATTATGTCTTTACAGATTGATTTATATATGTCTTCTTGAATTAGTGATTTTAAGAATTTATTCTTTTTTTCTGATAGTTATGATGTCAGATGCTTTGCTGCTTATCCATTCATTCTTTGCTTTTTAAAAATATTTTATTTATTCATTTGAGACAGAAAGATACAGAGAAAGAGAGAGCACAAGCAGGAGGAGGGGCTGAGGGAATGGGAGAAGCAGACTCCCCACTGAGCAGGAAGCCTGACATGGGGCTCTATCCAAGGACCTGGAGATCATGACCTGAGCTGAAGGCAGATGCTCAATCGACTGAGCCACCCAGGTGACCCCTATCCATTCATTCTTGATGTCAGTTGTCACTTAACATCTCCCATTTATTTAATCAATCCTTACAACTCCATGAAAGAATACTTCAAAGTAAAACTGATCAATTTTTAAGAATCAAACAAACAGTGCACTGTTGAACTCAGATATTTTAAACATACACATTCACAGTATAGGTATCAGCCATCAAATGTTTATAAACTTTCTGGAGCTCTTTACTATATTAAAGGATGCTTGAGTGTTGTCTAGATTCTGAAGAAAATTGTGGGCAAAGGTTCTTAGAAGAATTTGGAACAAATGCCAGAGTATAGGAAGGGATGTTTTATGAATACTGCAAGCAGGTTAGGATAACCTTCTATCCAGTGTTTGGATCTGACTTTTCTAAAGCTGACACTGGAGAGCATTCAGATTTTGAATAGTTTTGAAAATAAGATTCAAGAGATTACATTCTTCACATGAAAGCAAAAGGTATGACAGTGAGAATAGGAAGGATGGAGAATCTAGAAGGTACTATGATGTTCTAATGAATCATTTGTCAAATATATCCCAGGAATTTTGCAAAGGGGTAGAGGGGTGAGAACATATTTTAGATTGTAAAGGGATTAAACTCTGTACATGCAAAATACTGGATAGATGGGATAAAAGAAAGAGAAATACAACATGACAGTCACAGTTTGGGTTTGGGTACACATAGGACATATAAGTAGATGAGGATAATGGAGTCATGTGGGAGTGATGGAAGGAGATGGAAGTGGGGAGAGATGGGAACAACAAGTTGGGGAAAATCCCCACTAAAGATACTTAAATTTTCTACTGTTACAAGAGATTGATTGTTTTTCCACTTTACTGAATCATCTCTATAAGACAGGAATTGGCAAACTATGGCCAGTGGACCAAATCCAGACTGATACCAGTTTTTATTAATAAAGTTTTATTGGAACACAGCCAGTCTCATTCATTTACATGTTGTCTGTCACTATCTCTACACTACAACATTAGAGAGACCATTTGGCCTGCAAAGTCAAAAATATTTACCATCTGGCCTTTTACAGAGAAAAAGTTTGCTAATTGCTGATCTGGGAAATGATTCCAATTGTGAAAAACTAAGTTTGAGTGCCTGGACCATTATGGTCATACTGTCCAAAATAAATCTGATATATAGATCTGAAATTCAGTAGAGAGCTATCCAATATCATTTGAGGAATTATCGGTTTTCTGATTCTGTAGTAACTATAATATAGACATTCCTATTTATTATAATTATGTATATGGTATATACAAATATTATCCTAACATGATACTTTATAAATACATGAAAATTCTGTAAATTTATGACATATATGATGAATAAATAAAAATATGCTTCAAGTCAAAATCGCATGCTTTGGTTATTTTAATTTTTTTCCTTTGCCTTATTGATCCATTGGGATAACTTTTTTCAATCAGTTATCCTACCACATTTGTAGTGCCTCTATAATTTTGTCAAGTTCAGTTTTCAAAGTAGAAAGTCTTGGCTAAATTTATTTGGCTCTGGTTATGTTATCTTTCTGTAATTATGTAAACAGTTCTGTGCAAATTCTGGAACTTGGATTTGCATTCTTCTCCAATTCTATAAAATATCTGCTGCAACTACTTACTCCAAATTACCTTCTCTGTTGTGTGATAATGGTGATGATGGGCAAGATAATCTAGACTAGCACAGGCTTTATGGCAGTAATAGAGTAACTTTTCTTTTAAGTTTTTATTTTAATTCTAGTTAGTTCATATACCATGTTAGTTCCAGGTATAAGTAGCAGAGTAACTTCTAACCTAAGAAATATCATAAAATATCTTCTAATTACAAGTCTTTTAGTTTATTATTACTTCATCTATGACATAAAATATTTCCCTTAGCAGTATTTGGAATTTTGGGATTTTTCCCTCATGTCCACTTTGTTAATTTCTACACAGTAAAATAAAGCAAAACAAAACAATGGTTTATGCTAGTCCTATTACTTAAAATAAAATGTGTTGTGGGGTTTTTTTTTAATATGGTGTTTGGTTTTCCTTTTTAGGTTGGATATATGTTAAAAATTTGCCATGATAGGAAAATACATTTTTCTCATTAACTTTCTCTTCATTTCATGACTTAGTACCACTATATCCCAAATAAACTAATTTTAAAAGACTTTTTGTTACAAGGTAATTAAAGTCATTCTAGTCATATAAGTATATTGGCTAGCTGGACAAATATTTTGATATCAGCAGGAATGTGAGACGTATATTTTGTTTACCTCTCCTGAAATAAGCAATATTATACTAACTAAAAGGTAAGAAAATTACTTTTAATCCACTCCATTTTATAAGGTTATAATGCTATTTAGTTGAAATTATACATTGTTATTGTTTTAGTCATGAATTATACTTGGATATATCCAAATTTGTGCAGACAAAAGGAGTTTACAGATTTAGTGAGAATAAATGTAGATCCTATTACTAACTTCAGATATTATTTTTTTTAAAGATTTTATTTATTTGTGAGAGACACGGGGAGAGAGAGAGAGAGGCAGAGACACAGACAGAAGGAGAAGCAGGCTCCATGCAAAGAGCCTGATGTGGGACTCGATTCCAGGTCTCCAGGATCAGGCCCTGGGCCGAAGGCGGCACTAAACCACTGAGCCACCCAGGCTGCCCTAACTTCAGATAATATTGATTAGATTTCACTTATTGATATAATTTTCTAGTATGGACTGACAAACCCAAAAGAGGATACATATATACAATTTTGCCTTATATATCAAGCTACAGAACCAAAGATCTAATACAAACATACATAACTGAAAACATTAATTCTATAAAAGTGAATAAATTTTTAGCAAGATATGAGTATCAACAAAACATACACTTAGTTTTTTAAACCACATTGTGAGTGAAAACTAACCATTCTACTTTGCATCAGATAATGTAACAACTTCATATATCTTCATAAATATTTTTGAATATGTGTAACATTTTCGGTAATCTTACTAAAAGGGGATTTTATTAAAAATAATGTTTATTTGAATCATAGAAGCACTATATTTTAAGTGATAAAATGTAATGTAAAGGGGAATTTCCATGATTTGAAAAATAAAGTAAAAATCTATATTTGAACACTCAACTATTAAGCCTTCTATAAGCTAGCCATGATCCTGACTTCATTTTTCAGTGTTCACATTGCTTTACAATTTCCATAGCCAACCCATGTGTTAGCAGCTTCTAGATTGATCTATTCAGAACACAGTCTCAAAACAGTTTCTAAGTTTTAAAGTAAGGTTTTAAATATATATAAAGTTGAAAAATGAATAGGTTTCATTAGCCTTGATGTAATTAATACTACTAGTTTTATATCACACAAGAAAATGTGGAGTAGCATTATTTTGTTAGGGTAGGCAGTTTTTCTACTGGTGTTACCTCTTAGAATCCTAAAGAGAATCCCTCAGGAGAAACTTGGTAATAGATAACCAATTACATCCTCTTTGAGATAGAAGCAGCATTATCAGAAATACAATAATTGAAAAACACAAATATTAAATTATACTTGCTTATTCTCAATATTGTATATATGGACAGTTATTACTCTTTATATAACTTTATATGCTAAAAATGTTTTATAATACAAAAACAAAAGGGTACACTTTATATATATACAGCATAATCCTTCAATGTGATAATAAAACAAAAGAAGAAATAATTTCTACAAAATTATATAGGCTAAAGGTAAAGATAGTCTTAAAATTAGCAGACATTATAGGATATTAATATTGGAAAGAAATTTAGTTTACTTAACATACATAAACAGTGTTTTAAATAGTTGCCATATTTTTTCTAATTGTTTAGGATTTAGCAGTGAACAAACTAGACAAAAATCCTGTTCTCATGAAGTTTCTGTTATAGTGTAGGAGGACAGACAAAATAAGAAACAAAATTTTTTAATACACTTCATGTATTTGGTGGCTAGGGAAATGGAAAAAAAGTTAACATTGGGAAGGGAAGCCTGGAAGGTAATTTTAAAAATTAAAGAGTCAAGGAAGACCTCATAGAAAAGGAAATATTTAAATAAAGACATAAAGTGAAGGAACAAACAATGCTGTTATTTGTGTATCTATTGAAATAGGGATCCAGTTAGAAGAAATAGAAAACAGAAAATTTCTACAGAAGGTGATCTTAAAGACTTGCAGGGAGGTCAATGAGGCTGGAGCTGTGTGAGCAAGGATGATTGCAGGGAGTTCTTTCATACACATGACAAAGGAGAGTCTGCTAGAGTCTCCTTTAGCTCATAGCTCATTAGAACACATTATTTGTTTATACTGAGTGAAATGAAAACTATTATATGGTTAATAGCAAAAAATATCAATGATTTACCATATTTGAATAATATTATCCTGACTCATTAAATGAGTATAGACTCTAGAGTAGAATACTATGGATAAAAGAGTAGAGTGGTTTGGCCACATTATAAGTAGGAAAGAATACGTGGTAGTTGGATTCTAGGTATGTATTGGAAGTAAAGACAACTGGGTTTGTAGTTGTTTTGGATCACAGGAATTAAAATAAATGAGTCAGGAAATATATCACTATTATTGTTCTGTTGCACTATTATTGCCCTAAGCCATGGAAAAAATGGATTTTCATAACCAAAATGGAAAGGAATGCTAAAGGGAAAGTTTTGGGACAAAATATTATAGTTTGTTCTTGGACATATTAAGTTTGTTATATAGGACTTCTACTTCTGGCCATGATGGCATAACACAAAGTGGTTTTATGACTTTGAAGTAAGCAAAAAAATAAAAAAAGAAGAAAGAAAATGAAATGAAATGAAATGAAATATATAAAATGAAGGTTATCAAGACGTTGACTGAAAAGATGTTCAGTATCACTTACCATCAGTGAAATACAAATCAAAACCACAATGAGATACCACTTCATACCTGTTAGAATGGCTACAATTAGCAACACAAGAAATAATAGAGGTTGGCAAGGATGTGGAGAAAGGGGAACCCTCTTACACTGTTGGTGGGAATGCACACTGGGCGCAGCTACTCTGGAAAAGAGTATTGAGGTTTCTCAAAAAGTTAAAGATAGAGCCACCTTGTGATCTAGCAATTGCAATACTAGGTACTTATCCAAAGGATATAAAAATACTGATTCAAAGGGGCTATGCACCGCAATGCTCATAGCAGCATTTTCAACAATAGCCAAACTATGGAAAGAGCCCAAATGTCCATTGTCTGATGAATGGATAAAGATATGGTATATATATATACAATGGACTTATTCAGCCATCAAAAAGAATGAAATCTTGCCATTCCCAGCAACGTGGATAGAGCTAGAGTGCATTATGCTAAGTAAAGTCAGTCAGAGAAAGACAATTACCATATGGTTTCACTCCCATATGTAATTTAAGAAACAATAGAGATGATCATATGGAGAGGGAGAGGGAAATAAGCCATAAGAGACTCTTAAAGATAGAGAACAAACTGAGGGTTGATGGAGGGTAGGGGATGGGCTAGATGGGTATTGAGGAGGGTATTTGTGTTGAGCACTGGGTGTTATATGTAAGTGATAAGTCCCTGAATTCTATTCCTGAAACCAATATTGCATTGTATGTTAACTACAGTTTAAAGGAAAAAAAAAAAAAAGATTCTATCAGGCAACAAGTGACAACATTCCCAGAAAACTAGGAAATAAATAGACTTCTCTCTTTGTCCCAGCATAACTCCTTGAGAGTTTCCAGAACACGGTACAGAGAGAAGGAATCCAGGCAAAGCTTCACATATTCACTAATTTGAGTAAAGGGAACTGATAGACTGGGGAAATAAAAGTAGCTAGAGTGGACAGGACAAAGTTCCACAGAAGAGAGAACTGCCCAAAGAGAGCACTCTAAAGATGACCTAAATGTATCCTTATATCCATCAAAATACTGCTTAATTCATGTATGGGCAAAAAGTAATCAAGGCCAGGAAAAAAAACAGCTGAAAGGATTAGAGATAATTCAAACCAGTGCACACTCATTGCCAGGAAAATCTACTTTTTCCACCAACTATAGTATAAACCTCATGGTATACTGTTTAAAATACTCAGAATGGTCCTGCTTTAGTAGCAGGAATTAGTTACAATAGACACTGCTCATATTTCATCTGACAGGTCTTAAAGTAATGCCTAAAGAGAAACTATTTTCTTTTTTTTAATATTTTATTTATTCATAAGAGATATAGGAGAGGCAGAGACATAGGAAGAGGGAGAAGCAGGCTCCCTGTGGGGAGCCTGATGCAGAACTCCATCAGGACCCTGAGATCATGACCTGAGCCAAAGGCAGATGCTCAACCACTGAGCCACCCAGGTATCCCAAGAAACCATTTTCAAGTGAATTATAGTCTATCCATAGAAAAGCTTATAATATTTATACTAATACCAATATCTAGCACCTGAGATAAAATTAATAACATTTGTATTTTTAAAAATGTATAAGGCATGCAAAGAATCAAGAGAATAAATCCATTTGATGAACGTTGGCATTCATTCCTAATTAAAACAACATCAAATGTAGCAATCAAATGTAGAAAATCTCTCATCTGATAAGGAATAGCTATGAAAATCCTACAGCTAATATTCTGTTTAATGATAAAAGACTAAATACTATACCAGAAAGATCAGGGAGAAAATAATAATTTCTACTCTCATAATTTTTATCCAATACAGTTTTGGAAGTTCTAGTCATTATAACAAGGCAAGAAAAATAAATAAAATGAATATAGATTATAAAGAAAGAAGTAGAACTTTATAATCTATAAAATTAAAATAATTTTTATTTGGGATGACATGATCATCCATTAGAAAATTTAATAGAGGGGATCCCTGGGTGGCGCAGCAGTTTGGCGCCTGCCTTTGGCCCAGGGCGCGATCCTGGAGACCTGGGATGGAATCCCACGTTGGGCTCCCGGTGCATGGAGCCTGCTTCTCCGTCTGCCTATGTCTCTGCCTCTCTCTCTGTGTGTGTGTGTGACTATCATAAATAAATAAAAATTTTAAAAAAAAGAAAATTTAATAGAATCTGAAAATCTAACCAAATAACAAAATCGACAAACAAGAGCTTTTCAAGGACAAATTAGTAAGTACAAGATTGAAAGGAAAAAAAATCAATATGCAAAAGTCAATTGTAGTTCTAGTGAATAACTAAATAATTTAATGAACAAAAATTTTAAATAAAACAATAGTTTTAAATATTAATGTTAAACATTAGTATTTTAAATGTGTATTTTTGTAATAAATCTGACAAAAGATATGTAGGATTTGTTTGCTAAAAGCCTCAAAATCGAATTAATAGAAATTATAGAAAACATAAAAAAATGGAGATGTATACCATGTTCCTGGATGATAATACTCAATATTAGGATATCAATTCTGTCTAAGTTGATTTACAATTTCAATGTAATCCCATTCAAAATCCCAGCAAGGTTTTTTTTTTTTTTAATTGGGAGTGTGATTTTAAAATTAATATGGAAATGCAAAAGATTCATATAGCCAAAATAAGTTTAAAAAGAAACAAAGTGACTAGGGTGCTTGGATGGCTCAGTCGGTTAAGCATCCAACTTGATTTCAGCTCAGACAATGACCTTGAGGTCCCGAGATGGAGCCTTGTGTTGGGCTCCACACTCAGCAGGGAGTCTGCTAGAGTTTCTGTCTCTCCTTCTCCCTCTGCTCCTTCCACACTCATGCTCTCTCACTCAAATAAATAAATAAATCTTTAAAAAAAGAAAAAGTAAAGAAACAAAGTAAGGAAACTAACATTACCTGACACAAAATTTATCCTCAGGCTACAGCCATTAAGACAGTGTATTGTTGCATGACAAACATATAGATCAATGGAACAGTTTAGAGTGTCCAGAAATAGACCCTGGCATATGTGTACAACTAAATTTCATTAAGGTACAATGGCAACACTGAACAGAAAGAGTTTTCTTTTCAAAAAAAAATGTTGTTGAAACAATTGCATATCAATATGCATAAAAACAACTTTGATCCACAAAATATAGCTTATATAAAAATAAAATCAAATTGCATCAGGGATCTAAATTAAAACATAATTTAAAATTATGTTTTAAATACATAATACATAAATATATAATAAATACATAAATACATAAATTAAAAACATAATGATCTAAAACCTGTAGAAGAAATCATAGGAGGGATCTCTGTTATATTAGGTTGAATCAAGATTTCTAAGGTATGACATTGGTAGTCTTATTAATAAAAGAAAAAATGATAAATTGAGCATAATCCTAAAATTTGTATGGAACCAGAAAAGACCCCAAATAGCTGGAGGAATGTTGAGAAAGAAAACCAAAACTGGTGGCATCACAATTCCAAACTTTAAGCTCTATTATAAAGCTATGATCATCAAGACAGTTTGATATTGGCACAAAAACAGACACATAGATCAATGGAACAGAATAGAGAACCCAGAAATGGACCCTCAACTCTATGGTCAACTAATCTTTGACAAAGGAGGAAAGAATATCCAATGTAAAAAAGACAGCCTCTCCAACAAATGGTATTGAGAAAATTGGACAGCCACATGCAGAAGAATGAAACTGGACTATTTCCTCATACCATACACAAAAATAGACTCAAAATGAATGAAAAACCTAAATGTGAGACAGAAATCCATCAAAATCCTAGAGGAGAGCATAGGCAGCAACCTTTGTGACCTCAGGTACAGCAACTTCTTATGAGACACATCTCCAAAGACAAGGGAGAGAAAGGCAAAAATGAACTATTGGGATTTCATCAAGATAAAAAGCTTCTGCATAGCAAAAGAAATAGTCGACAAAAACTAAAGACTACCAATAGAATGGGAGAAGATATTATCAAATGACATATCAGATAAAAGGCTAAGGTATCCAAAATCTATAAAGAACTTATCAAACTCAACACCCAAAGAACAAATAATCCAATCAAGAAATGGGCAGAAGACATGAACAGACATTTCGCCAAAGAAGACATACAAATGGCCAACACACACATGAAAAAATATTCAACATCATCTGGCATCAGGGAAATAAAAATCAAAACCACAAATGAAATACCACCTCACACCAGTCAGAATGGCTAAAATTAACAAGCCAGGAAATCGACAGATGTTGGCAAGGATGTGGAGGAAGGAACCCTCTTACATTGTTGGTGGGAATGAAGGGTGGTGCAGCCATTCCAGAAAACAGCATGGAGATTTCTCAAAAAGTTGAAAATAGAGCTACCCTACGACCCAGTAATTGCACTACTGGGTATTTACCCCAAAGATACAAATGTGATCCAAAGGGGCACCTGAACCCCAATGTTTATAACAACAATGTCCATAATAGCCAAACTATGGAAAAGAGCCCAGATGTCTATCAACAGATGAATGGCTAAAGAAGATGTAATACACACACACACACACACACACACACACACACACTCAATAGAATACTACTCAGCCATCAAGAAAATGACATCTTGCCATTTGCAATGATGTGGATGGAATAAGAGGATATAATGCTAAGCAGAATAAGTAAATCAGAGAAAGACAATTATCATATGATCTCACTCATATGTGAAATTTAAGAAACAAAATTGAGGATTATAGGGAAGGAGAGGAAAAAAATAAAACAAGACAAATCAAAGAGAGAGACAAACGATAAGAGACTCTCAATCATAGGAAACAAACTGGTTGCTGGAGGGAGGGGGCTGTGGGGATGGGTAACTGGATGTTGGACATTAAGGAGAGCATGTGATGTAATAAACACCGGATGTTATATAAGACTGAGGAATCAGTGACCTGTACCTCTGAGACCAGTAATATATGCTAATTAATTGAATTTAAATAAGATTATAAAAGGAAAAGATGGTAAGTTGGGCTAAAAATGTCTACATTTCTTTTTTTAAGATTTTTTCATTTATTTTAGACAGAGAGAGAGAGAGCACGCACACATGAGTAGGGGTAGGGGCAGAGGGAGAGGGAGAGAGAGAATCTCTAACAGACTGCCCACTGAGCATGGACACCTATGTCGGCCTTGATCTCATGACCTGAGATCACAACCTGAGCTGAAATCAAAATCTGGGGACCAGGGCTGGGGAATAAAGCATGAGAAAGAGAAAGAATGGAATGCAAGTATTATGAAGGGTTGTGATATAAAAGGGTAACAGATATATTCATTATCTTGATCTTGGAAATGGTTTATGGATATATACATATGACAAAACTTACCAAGTTAAACACATTAACTAGTGAATTTTAATTATAAGTAAAATCTACTTCAATCAACATGATAATTTCTTGCTGTATCTATTGGGCTTCCAAATTGCAATGTCAGAAATGTACCTTGTAGTTCAAAGGGGTATAAAATGCAGAAAATATAAATGTTGAAGACATCAAGCATAGATGACATTTAAAATGATTTTTTTAATGTATAAGATATGAGAATAGAAAGAAAGAGAAATGATCCAAAGATCAAGTCCTGGAGCCCTCTAATATTTTCATATTAGACTATGAAGAACTAACAAAAGTCACTGAAAGGGAATACCCAAGGAGGAAGAAGTAATTTCAAGAGAGTGCGGTGTCCTCAAAACCAATTAACACAGCTATTTGAAGAGTGTAAGAATGATCAACTGTGTCCATTGCAGCTGACAATAATTCATGATAATGAAGACATAGGGGTTTGGGACACATCATGTGGATATCAGGTGAGAAGTGGTGAGGAGCTTTTCTAGGTAACATTCAAGAGAGAAATTGGAGCTCTAAAGGAGAGAAAAAGTGGATCAGAAGCAAGAGAGAGGCAGGTTAAAGGGAGTGTGACTTTTTATCATTTTATTCTTTTAAGTTTGAGGAAATCAAAAATTTATTGTAGCTAATGAGAATGATATATAGTAGAGAGGGAGAAAAACATGTTGATCCCTGAGAGAGAAGACAAATGATGAAATGATGTTCCTAAGGGAAGGAATTTATTCACAAGGAAAGAGACATAGATATTAATTAGGAACATAGATATAGTTCATCCACAGTGGCAGGTAGAAACGCAGAATCTATCATCCAAATGTGGGTGGGTGGATAAACGTCTTGGCAGGAGCCTGTGGGAGTTCTTTTATGATCTATGTTCTCAGGGAAACAATAGGAAAAAGCTCAACAGGTAAAAGAGAATAAGGAAGAATAGTTTCCGATTTGATAAAAGAGCATATAAGAAATAGTAGGTAGGAAAAAATGGAAAGCTACTGGACTATGAAATGCAAAGCAAACTAAAGACCCACTTGTGTTTAGAAGCATAGATTTAAAGTGACATTTGTTTTGAATTTTTTTTTAAAAAATGTCTTTCCATTCAAAAAATGTTAAAATGTTTTACTGAGTTTAGTTTCCAATGTTAATAAATAATAAAAACAAATGCTATTAAAGGTTTGCATTCTGTGAAATAAAATCAATGCAACCTACGATTTATATGTACTTTGCCTACCTTTAACTTGATTTATATTGCTAACGTATTTTATTGGGAAATACGCTTGTTTTGAGATTTTTTGTTTTGAGATTTTTTATTTTAAGAATGTTCTCGTCCTTCATGTTGACAGAAAAAGACAGCCAAGTGGCATGCTGTTCTTAAAACAGTATTTAACTAAAACCATCTACTAAGCTAGATAAAATTCTTCAAATAATTGATAAAACACTAGAAACTGCTAATACCTAATGTAAAAGGTTTAAGTTAAATTTACCTCTGTTTAATACCTAACGTAAAAGGTTTAAGTTAAATTTACCTCTGTTATTATTCATAGAAAGAGGAGACAATCAATGCAAATGTGAGAGCAAAAATGCTGGTGCAGTATTTTTTTAGAATTATATCAGTTTCCATCTATAGACTGACTAGACTGTTAATTGTGGGTTATAATGAATAATACTAGGATTAATTATGTGATAAATTTTAGCAACAGAATTAATAGAATTGAATGACACAATTGATTTGAACAGCTAATTATACCTTAATCTTAATAATTCTGAATCTAGGTTATCAAGGTTTAAATACCTAATAAGATAGGTGTGACTAATTAAAATGGAAAGCTAAACTAATTTCTTTTTGTCTTATATGATCCTTTACTACTTTTACTGATGAAGCAATAGTTAGAAATGTGAATCAGCTACATTTTCAAGGTAGCCAGGGTTCAAATAATAAAATTCCATTTATAAAACAGCCATATAAAAATAATTCAGTGTGCTTTTTCATATTTATGTTGGAAGTATTAAAAGTTTATAAAACCAGTAAAAGGAAACTTTTGTGTATATGTCACATTTTTGCTCATATATGTAGCATATTGTAAAGACAGATGGAAAATTAAAATATATACTTAAAATATGAAGGATCAAAATGAAAGAAATGTGTTAGGCATTCCCATTTTAAAAGGAGCAAAAAGGAACTGCAATATGTATAAATATCTTATGAAATTATTTTTTAATGTTTTATTTGCATACAGGTTGACTATTAGAATAATTTTTAAAGTTCAGATAATGCATCCTATGACTCTTGTAAAACACTGTCTCTAGTTTATATACTTTCTCCTTTAACCTAATGAAATCAAATAAATTTATATATATATACAATTTGTATCATATAATTTTACTTCACACTCTATAGATTTATGGAAATATCATTAAACAGAATATATTCTACATATTTTTCTTAAATTTGAGTAATTGGTGGTTTCATTTTAACTGATAATTAATACGTTAACCTAAAGGAGTACTTACTGTGGGGAAGGCTAGTGTGAGAGAAGAACTGAGATCACCTTTGTGCCTAACAGTTGTTTTCTCATCTCTGACTAGGATATTAATCAATAATTATTTAAATATATATTAGGAATATAACCAACCAAAAGACTCTTTAGAGTCTAAACTCTTTAGAAATGATAGGTATTCTCAGTTGGTTGACTATGGACTTTTATTAAGTACTAGAGGATTTAAAGAGTGGATTTTCCTCTGAAACCAAATTGTACAATCTTTTCATGTAATCCTAGAATTTGATCTAGCAAATTTTGTTTGAATACAAAGGAGGTATGGTATCTATTTGTAAAATGGGTCCTCTAATAATGTAACATGTTCATATTATTTTCTTTATTAGAGAGCACAGATGCCATTGATTGATTACTGAATGTTATTGTTTGCTGGTGCTAGGTTGTATAAAATGAGATTTTTATTCTATTTAGGCCACATTCTAGTTAGGATTTTGCTTGTAGTTTTGATTTGAGAATTTTTTCTGCACAAAATTGAAAACCAAAAGCAAACAAACCAAAATTAAACAAACAAAAAAATAAAAAAGTTAAAAAATAAAACCACACAGAAACCAAAATAAATATATCATTATATCATAACTCCGGTTTGACTTTATCTCTAATCCCACTAAAAGATTCTTATTGTTGCTTCATGTTCTTCAAAGAAATGCACATACAAGAGTTAAAAAATCAAGCACATATTAATTTTGTATCATTCTCCCAAACCTCCGATTGCTTGCCTAATCCCCAAATCACCCTTATTCCATCACTTTTATGTACACAGTCTAATACAATTAGTACACAAAAAGTTAAATTCAATCTCATTATAAGCACAGTAGTGAGTAAAAACATATCCATTCTCTAAGAATTTGTTTATTTTACAACTAGCAACGAAATCTCTATGGCCTCTCTGTGGTACTACTCCTTCTTATAGTTTGAAAAGTCACTTCCCCAAAGAAGCGTTTAATATTAGCTAGGGAATTTTTTTAATTACTTGCTGAAATTAAATGCTTTTGTTGGCATGGATTTGATTTACCATCCTTTTGTCCTAGGAGATAAAAATAAAAGGGACAAAAATAATTGTGGTTTAACCAATTCATGGCATACGTGAATTTCTATTGTTTCTGTTATTCCTGATTTTATTTCCTTAAAGAAATAAACCAGTGAAACCTTATCTTGAGGGATTTTCAAGTTTAGAGTATGAGTCTTTGATAATAGGGAATAGCAAAAACCATAATTTGAGTATAAGATACAGAAATGGGGCTTTCATGTAAATGAACCAATATTCTTGGGAACATGAATATTCAATGTTATTTGTAATAATTAATTAGCTCTTATTACCTGAGATATTAGGCATTTTTTTAAAAAGATTTTTATTTATTTGTGAGAGACCGAATGAGAGAGAGAGAGAGAGAGAGAGAGAGAGAGAGACAGGCTCCGTGCAGGGAGCTGATGTGGGACTTGATCCTGGAACTCCAGGATCACGCCCTGAGCCAAAGGCTGGTGCTTAACTGCTGAGCCACCCAGGCATCCCTATTTTTTTCTTTTCAAAAATTTTCTTCTATGCAAGATGGACTTCAAAGTTCACAGTTACCCAGTAGGAAAAATAAAAGTAAAAACACGTATTGTTTTTTGTTTTAAATATTTACCATCTATCAAACCGAGTTTCTCCATTTACCAGTGTTTCACTTTCTTTCCATCCCTTTTATTTGATACCATTTTTTAAAAAATATTTTATTTATTTATTTATGAGAGACACAGAGAAAGAGGCAGAGACACAGGCAGCAGGCCCCCTGCAGGGAGCCCTATGTGGGACTCCATCCAGGGACTTCAGGATCACACCCTGAGTCAAAGGCAGATGCTCAACCACTGAGCTACCAGGAATGCAATATTTGATACTTTTAAGGATGAGGCCATGTGTCCTTCTTGTCTATAAAATTTGATGATTAATTTTTTAAAATTTTGTTCACATTCTCCATTCTCCATAAACAATTACCTGGATTTTACTGTCTAAAATATTTATTCTATTTTTGTGTTCACGTACTTGAATTGTACAGTCAATCTTGCTCAGTGGTATTTACACATTTTTGACTTATTTTACATTTTTATTTTCTCCCTCAAGGTAGTTTGCAAACTTCAAAAGGAACTAATTCATATCCCTTATAGACAGTCTCACACTACATTCAAAATAGTAAAAACATTAAGACTCAATTGATTAATTTTTCATTAGTGAATATAAAACAATATCAATAATGATAGGATTTCTTTATATTTAAGAAATGATTCAATGTTTCATAAAAATTAGAATGAGTATCCCATTCAGAGTCTCAACTACTAACAACATGAAAATACAAGAGATAGATCACTTGAATTCTAAACTTCTTGAATTGAACATACATATCATTGCTAAAGACTAAGATAAGAAATCACTGTATTTGTGCTCTCTGTCTGCCGTGTGTTGTAAATCTCACCATCATATATTGATCCTGTCACAACAAAATATGCTGGACACACAAAAGTTAATGATTGTCATATTTGAAGTACCCTCAAAAGAGAATGATGTTTGCCTTCGTAGCCTCAGTGAAAACAAAACAAAACAAAACAAAAAAAAACACAGACCATGGCCACATGCCTGATGTGCTTTACATTACACAACAGAATGGCCATGACCATAAGCCTGATATCATGAGAATTATTCCAAACCCTATATTTCCTGGGAAGGTTTGAAATATAATGGGAGAGAATTTATGCAGTTTTTGTTTTGCTTTTCAATCTCATGATTTCCTATATACACTTAAAGGCATGTCATTGGTAAGACTGGAAGAAGACCTACTCATCTGTATGTATCTTTCTGTTAACAATATTGAAAAATCACAATTTGTTTGGCATGGTGCTGAGGGCAATAGGGTCTAGCTGGTCTCGATGTTTCTAACTTGCCTTCTTAAGTATGTCTTTCTCTGTGCCAATTCCTTAATGGTCTCCAGTTTTTAAAGATCCAACCATTAGTTACAATGAAGTTATATCCTAATTTAAAGAATTCTACCCTTAACCTCATACTACACCTAATCATTCTCAATAGAACTGAAAGTTTAGCCATTTTGATCTTAATCTGAACCTTCACATTTCTGACCTTCCATCATTTAATTGCACCTGCCGTTCTTCCACATTTTTTTTCTTCCACATTTTTGAGGGAAATTCATTGTACTCTTTCCCAGATTGCTATTTCACACACTCTCCTCTCTTTTTAAACGACCAAATCTCTCTCCCAGCCCCCTCACTCCCAATGGACAGAGTAACAACTTCAGAAGAGAATTAGTTTGTCCTCTCCCCACCAAATATACCAACATGCCTAACTTTTCTTCCACATTCTGGCTTTCCTCCCGTTTCAGTGAAGGAGCTGCTCTGGTTTTAAAGGCCATAGATATTCCTAGGTATGTTTTTTTCTACTCAAGGATTCTGCTTATGCGGTTACCCCCTTTATTCTCCCTTATCATTTTTTCCTTCTGCACTGGAGCATCATTCCCATCAGTACATAACCATGTTGAATAGTTCACATATTAAAAACAACAAAATATGATCTCTCCTCCAATTGCCTCTTTAGTTGTTTACAGCAATACTACTTAGAATTGTTTATACTTCCTACTTTTACAATCTCACCTGCTACTCAGCAAGAACTAGGATAAATTTCTACCCTAAAACCTCCAAAAAAAACCCTCTTTTTGAAAAGTAAATAAACTTTCAACTTTCCAAAATCAATGGCAAAATTTTATTTGTGACCTTAGCTAGCTTCTCAGTACTTGGCCTACTCAAATTCCCTTATTCTTGAAAAAAACTCTCACTCTGGCTTGATGTACCCCATGTGTATGTTTGGCTTCCCTTCTACTTCAAGATCAGCTCCTGTTAGTGTTCTTTGGTGATTCATTCTCCTCTTTCTGAAATAACTTCCTATCCTCCATATTTCCTTTCTTAATAGTAACACTAATTTGCTATTTTTTTACAGATTATTTATATACTGATGTTGGCTTTATACCTCTAGGTTTTACCTCTTTATATTTTTTTAAGATTGATTGATTGATTGATTGACTGATTGATTGATTTGGAGAAAATGCAGAGGGGAAAGAGTCTTAAGCAGATTCCATGTTGAGCCAAGAGCCTGATACAGGGCTTAATCCCATGACCCTGAGATCACAACCTGAGCCAAAACCAAGTGCCTGACACCCAACCAATGGGTGCCCCAAGGTTTTACCTCTTTCTTAAAATCATGTTAGATTTGTAATGTTTACTGTGTACTTAACATCATACCTGATAGAGGTTAACATCAATTTCATGTTGAAAACAGAATCTTGATTTCCCTTCTCTTCATCTCAAATGTTCTACAGGTTTTCAGTGATCCCAGTAAAGGATATTTCCATATGCTAATAATTCAGATGAAAAAAACTAGGCATAACCTTGGAGCTTTTAAAAATTTCCTTCTTACTATATAATTAATAGATCAATGTCAATTGACTAATAGATCAACTGATTAATAATAATTCAAAATCTATACTGCATTTAAGCCTTATTTACATTTCCTATCATTACCAGTCTAAACAAAGTTAGCAGTATTCTCACTTGGATAACTATATCAGCTGCCTAACAGGGTTGAATTCATTCACCTCTGTTCTCTTGAAGTAATATGTAGTGATGTTTAAAATATTACAATGGTATCTCATATTCAAAATTAATCAAATAGTACTCTTTCTATAATAAAACTCCAAGTTTGTAACTTGGGTGATAAGACTGTATCTGGTCTTGCCCTGTTCACCTATCAAACTCATAGTATTTGCTGTTTTAACCCTCTACATCAGCCAATTTCTTTTACCATTTTTTCCTTCAGGTTGTATAAAGGTATTCCAGTTCAGGGACTGATTATCTGCTCAGAATATTCTCAAAATGGATGTTGATATGTTCTTGCTTCACTATTCATGTATCTGCTCAAATATATTCTTCTTGGAAAAACCATCATTATTTCCTTAACTAAATATACCCTGCCTATCACTATTTTCTGTCATTCTCAATTCTCTTTCCTTTGAATGCAATGCTACCTGCTTTGATATATACCCTCCCTACCATTATTGGAGGTTAATCACAATATATATGTATTTCTCATCATATGAAATCCAGTGAATTCCAAAACAAAGAAGCAGGATGGTCTTTTCTTCATATTGTAATTCTGGGGTTCAGCTGATAGAGCCTTAGCTCTCTTCAACATATGGCTTCAAAGACTACTAGGCTCAGATACCTAGCTATCTTTGTGGAAAGGAAATCGTGAAGGATAGTGGTAACTTTTGGCTCTGACTTAGAAGTGGCTTAATGCAACTAGATGCTCATTTTACCCTTAGTTACATATCCTCATCTGCATGCAAGAAGTTGAGAGGGTGTGTGTCACATAAATTATGGCTAGGAAGTTGCTTAAATTATTTTTCTATGACTCTATACTTATAAAAGGATCCAAATCCTTGGAATGCTGATAGGCACCACAGATTTCTTCATTTCACCTATTACTACTTAAAAGTGTATTATTGTATGAGTATTTATTACACCTATCATAACACAAATTTCATGTTGAAAGATAATTTTGTCTATCTTATCTATTTTGTATACATCTTGAACTCACTCCATATTATATGTCCAATAAGCTTTTGGTTGAATGATTGATAAATGTTTTTTTATCCTAAATTACATTTGAATTATCCGCTCTTTAAAGATTGTCTGCTTTGACAAAAATGGACTTGGTTAAATAATTTTCTACAATTCCTTTTTAAAACCATTGGGTGTCAACTGCTTAAATCTTTTGTGGTCAACTTAGCAAAGGACATTTTCCTTCAGAATTGTCAAGTCCTCCGGCTTTTAAAATTTTATTTGCATAGAATGATATAAAATATTTTTATGATTGTAGTGGATGTTATGTTATGCTTTTCAGACACTTTCAGGAGTGGGATGCTAATTCCGCTAGGTATTAAAAATATTGGTCAAATGAGACACAACTGAATACTTCATCATTTTCCCTCTGTAGAAGAGAGCTTCAAATCCAAGTTTAGCCTCTTCCTGGTGGCAGCCTGCATGTACATTAGTTGATATGAATGTACAAGATCCTTTATTGTTATATTCTCTCAAATGGGAACATTATGAAAGGCCACCCAAGCTTTAAACTTCGCTGAAGGATTCACTGAACCTCTGTTGCAGCTTCATTGCAGTTCAATTTCTATGTTAAATACTACTTCCTTTATTTCTTTTAAGTATTGTTCTGGAGATTATTCATTTTTACATAGCCTGTACTCAGATCTAGAATCTCAGAGACAGTTTTCCAGCCAATCCAAACTACAGTTAATACTAGAAGTTGTTTTAGGAGGCAGCCTATAAAGTGGGAATTTTAGTTGCATTACTCACCAGTCAGCTGGCAAGGAGGACCACATAATGGCTACAAAAGCAATATTGATAGTTCCTGGCATAGGACTGCAAAGCAATTGATAATATGTGTCATAGATGATAAGGTAAGAAGAAAACCCAATAAAGAGAAACACACTAGCCATTGAAATATTTTAGGCATTTCAATATAGTAATTAAAGGACCATGGTATTAGATATCTGTTGCTATATTCTCAAAGCACTATGGGAAGACAATGAAAAGCTGAGCACCATTCCAAAACAAGTGGAAGTGTAAAAGTGAACGTGTGAGGGTAGCAGAGAGTCTTCTATATAGTATTAAAAGGAACAGAAATTTCCTGAAGCTGGAGGGCAGGAAAGCTAAGGACCAGCACCAGGACTTAATTGTAAGATTAACAGATCACCAGAAGAGGTTGAATTCACAACCCTGATAGGTCTTCTAACCAAAGTTAGGCCTTCATTGAAAAAGAAGCAGGATCTTAAAATCTGGGATAAGGAAATCTGGGTTGATGTTTTGAGTTTTGAACTCTGAAATTTTTGTAACCCTCTGAGCCAAAGGAAGGAGCCCAAAGCAGATGAGTAAAATATATAAAATAGAAGTATCCCAAAACCAATGAACAAAAGATGGTACTACCTCTTTGTTCATTGATGATGAAAAATGCTTCCCCTTCAGGAAAAACTGGTAACCCCCTCAAGATCTATCCTCAACTCCCCTCCTGATCGTAAGATTAATAACAGGGTAAAGATATGACACAATCTAGCTTGGGAAGTGCTAGTTCTTGTAAAGTAAGTAACGGAACTATACATTCAAGGAGATGCAGCCCTGAAATAACATGGACCATCAGGAGCTTTGATTTGGAGATAACTGATTCAAGTGAAGTGGAATATGAAGATGGATAAGAGAAAGATGACTTACTGGAGAACATGTTTCTTTGAGTTAAATCAAACCAATGAACCATTTGTGAAGCAACACTAGCACACGCCTGGCTCTTATAGCTTGGCAAAAATCGTTGCCATTTAATGAATTAGAAATTCTTCAACTACCGTTACAAATGGTAGAGAAAAGAATTTAAAAAAAGAGGGAGATCCATTAACATGGATTTCACATTCAATCAAGAGCCCCACTTTACAGCAAAGGGGTATAGCAGTGGGTGTGTCACAAAATCCATGAATTTCATAATGTAACACATTGCATGATTTAAGACAATCTATATTTTTAGAGTAGTTAACACTTCCAATATACGATATTTTTTAAATTTTCCTAAGAAATAACAATATATATGTAATTTGTATTATCCTCTCTATGTTTCTTCTCCCTCTTTCTAGCCTCTAATTTTACTCAGTAGCATTAACTATATTTGTTTAATCATTAAATTTTTTGCATATGATTTCTTTTAAAAGATTTTATTTATTTATTCGAGAGAGAGAGAGAGATTGAGAGAGAGATAGGCAGAGACACAGGCAGAGGGAGAAGCAGGCTCCACACAGGGAGCCTGACATGGGACTCAATCCCAGGTCTCCAGGATCCCACCCTGGGCGGAAGGTGGCGCTAAACTGCTGAGCCACCAGGGCTGCCCTGCATATGATTTTTATTTAGTTTTTCTTTTACATGCAATCATTAATCATAAAACAACAGTGAGCTTATCTCTCTTTCACTTCTCCTCTTACCATCCTTACATTTTTTTATTTGGTGTATTAAGCTGTCTAGTGACTGTCAACCAGCTCTGGCTTAGCAACCCAGGGTACTTTTCCTCATCCTGTAGGCTACAACCACACCTTCCCTAGAAAGATGTAAATCCCAGCTTGGGGAAGGAGACTCCTTCTTTAGGAAGTCTTCCTAAACTGTAAGATTTTCCTTAGAGTTTTATTTTATCTTTAAAGTTATAGCTTTGTAATAACTAGTAATTCCTTATATTAAACTTTTTGTGTTTACATTACTATGTGTCTTGGATGAATATTGATTGATAAGGGTTGTATCAGATATTCTTCTGTCTTAATTTTAAATATATTTAGACAAACACTATACTGAATACTCTTACCCTCAATCTGGAGAAAATGTGTTTGATTCAAATTGTTGGCAACTTCAAAAGCCAAGTCACTCTTCACATTAACTGACTTGACCTTTGTAACAACTTCCCATGAGACTTTTCATGAGTTTTTATTTCAGATATTTTCAGCAGCAGTTAAATAAATATGGTGTTTGCAGGTTTTGTGTGTGTGTGTGTGTGTGTGTGTGTGTGTGTGTGTGTGTGTGTTTGCAGGTTTTGCCTGTCATGTAGTTTTGTTACAAATGTGTTTGTTGTTTTCCTCATGTGTTTCCTTTATTCTCTTTGTTGCTTAATATGGCCTATAGGATGCCAAAATTCACCTGGTTGGACAAGAATGTCCAGAGGAAAAGTGAGAGTCTAAGGTTTATTGCTAGATTTTGCCTGAAATGTTGATAAGAATGGAAGCAGTATGGAAATGACTCTCTCATTATACAAATTTGGCATGAACAATTTAATTTTAGAATAGGAACCAATTAGTTAAATATAAATTCAAGCTGTGATTCCTGAGGAGCTTAATTTTAGGGCAAAGCCCTGAAGCTGAGACAAGCAATACAAACAGTAGAAAGATGCTATCTGGAGATAGGGTTCCCTGGAAACCTAAAGTGCAAAAGTTGCATATTATTCAAGAATATTTTAGTGGGCATGGAACCACTTATTTAGGCTGTACAGACCAAAAACCTCCTGGTAAAAAGCAATTTTTAAAATTCTTTATAAAGCAATTCTATTCTTTTGAGTGGCTAATTCCCTGTTGGTTGTAAACTAGTTGTTAGTGTAAGGAAAAAAAAAACACCTAAAATTGGTATAGAGCATTTAGATTTACATAAGTTACTAAATAGATTTATTTTTTCTTGAAACTGGCAAAAATCCCACATTTAACTATAAGTAATATGACTGATGCTTTGCTTTGTAATCTTCTGGAGAGAGAATCTTACATTCCTCCCAATATGCTCTTACTAAAAATAATTTGATTTCTTTGAGTAGGTGTTTTGTGTTTAAAATTTCTAAAAAAAAAAAAAATTTCTAACATAACTTTTTGTCTTCTATGGATATATAAAATATATAAATAATGACATTAGTTATGAAGGATAGATATTTAGGTTTTATAAAAGTTATATAATTGGGTTTTATTGGGGACAATGAACATATTATACATTGAAAATATGAGTGATACAAAACATTATACTAAAAGTGGGAGGCCATCATTTACTCAGCAAACTGGTAGCAAACTACCTCTGTAACTATGATGCATGAATTAGATCAGGGTTCTGGTTTAAATAATAGATAATTAAAACAGAGAAAAATGAATTGTAAAGGAAAACATGAAAACTATCAAGCAAATTAGATTGTTAAAGAGAAATTCCAAATTTGTACCCTTACCAGAGAAAGAAATTCAAAAGTTGGGGAAGAAAAGGGTTGAATTGCAAGACAGGTTTTCCTTTTTGGATTTATTGAATTTAAAGCTCATTCACATGATAATATTCTCTTGGAGTCTTTTAAGAGTTTGCAGCTGAATAAAGCTATCCCTGAGTTTGACAAAATCTGAGGCAAATGACAGAAGCATTGTTTGAAAAACCTTATAAATATAAAGCAGAGCCTAAGGCTATAATAAAGACCAGGACACGCATTAAATGTGAGGATTGAGGAAATTTAAAATAAATAATAAAAATAAACTGGAAAAATGAAAAACACTTTGGATGAAAGAAAATGTCATAGGAGCCTCTTCCTGACTAAATTTAAGCGCTTAGATGCTTAGCACTAGAAGCATGTTCCCATCTTTCATGGCACCATTATTGCATTATATCTATGGGTTTACAACCAAAAAGAATGTTGATAAGACTGGATAACACCAAATAATTATGTTTTTTGAAGCATAAAATGACAAAGAATGCAACATATCTAGTAAAAAACCATTATGTAAACTGAAACACAAGAAATATATATATAAATAGGAAGTTCAGAACTCTAGTACAATATAGCTAAATAGCACTCAAACTACTTTGTCTCTACTTACTACATTGTAAAGTGACTGAGTTGAATTAAAATCTCACACTCATTCCAGCTTAGTGTCCTTTGCTTCTAGTTCAAAAATTAATGATTTTCTTCCTAGGATTTCATATTCAATAGCAGGTGTCAGAAGATATCACAAGAAAAGAGACTGTATAAGAGCACAGATGATCTTTCATCATTCTACTTACTTAATTATATTCCTAATGCACTTTTTAAAATTCATTCTTTAAATGGCAATCTTGAGAGATTTGTTACTTTGTTTCAGTTACTCAGAATGAAGCCTTGGGGGAAGAAACAAATAAACAAATATTGCTATAAATTCAATTTAGTTCAATAAACATTTAAGACATTGTGCTGATTCTCAAGGCTACAAATATGAACTAGATATGATTTGGTACCTAAAGCAAGTTATAATCTTCTAGTGTTTGAAATATATATATTGGTTTAAAAATCTGCTACAATATATTAGGTATGTACTAGCCTGGCTTTATCCAAAATAGGTTTAAACTGTAAAAAAAAAAAAATATGACATGTATAGGAAAATCCAGGATGAGATAATATAAACCTAAAAGACCAGGGATGCAGAAAAAAATAGTAAAATACAGATTACCTGCAGAAAATACGAAATGAATAATATGTGGACAAGGCAGTACAGTAAATTCCGTTTGGAATAGCACATTTAAAACTTGAGATAAAATAAAAAGGACATTCTTAAAATACATGGATGACTTGATAGAAAATTAAAGGAATTCCCCAAAGGCTGAAAACTTCAAGAAAAATGCCAATCTGGAAGAACCAGCAAGCAGTAGAATTAGAATACCCTCTGAGAATACCTGCCACTCCCTTACGATCTGAAATCTAGACTTTAATGAGTTATTTGTACAACACACAAAATACAAGAGAAGCATTTTATTAAGATCAGACTCCAGATTTAAGTCCAGATCCTTGAAGGAGGATCCCCTGATTGAACCAGAGTAAATTCTTGTCACATTGAAAGACTAATGCTTCATCTATTGATAGTCCTCTCCAGAGGACTCCCAAATAAAATCAGACACTCACATGGGTGAATTGAAACTATGTATAGTCCCAAATCCCAACCCTACAACTTAGTTAAGGAAGGGCCCAGGTGGAGGTTCACTTAAGTAAAAGGAAAAAAAAAAAAAGAAGATATATATGTGTATATGTGTATATGTGTATATGTGTACATATATATATGTGTGTATATATATATGTATTCATACATACATAATATTTGGAATAATGCATTTTAAAATTAGGTCAAAAAGAATCCCCACAGAAAAGCTGCCAAGAATATTTATATTACCTCAAAATATCTATGAAAAGATATGGAATATGAAAAAAATTTATTGGTAGACTAGATAAAATTATAGCTCTTATATAGGTATAGAAAGTTCTAAATTTAAATCATTTTAAAATGTTATACAGGCAAATATGAATTGAAAGAAATATGTGCTGTGGACTGAATTGTGCACCCCCCACATCATTTCATATGTTGAAGCCGTAACATTCCATGTGACCATAATGAAGATAGAGTTTCTAAGAATGTAATTAAAGTTAAATGAAATCATAAGGGTAGTGCCCTGATATGATGGGAAAAAAAAAAAAAAAAACAATTGGAGCCGCTCTTATAAAAAGAGGAAGAAACAGCAGAACTCACCCATGTGAGGGCACAAGGAGAAAGTTGCCTTCTAACAGCCAGGAAGAAAGCTTTCACCACAGTCTGACCCTGCAGGCACCCTGATCTCAGATTTCCAACTGTGAGAAAGTAAATTTTACTTTTTTTAAGTCACCCAGTCAATGGCATTTTATTGTGCTAATCCTAGCTAAGTAATACAAATTGCTTATCAATTTGCATCCAAATAGAAAAAAGAAATTACACAGGAATTCGAAAAAGAGGAGTTTAGTATCAAGAATTACTAAGTATAACAGAGTATTGGAGTAATGAGGGATCAGAAAACAACTAAAGAGAACTCTAAAAAATATAGGAATATCAGAAATAAGGAATATCCACTACCCATAGGATTGATATCTAGCACTGAAGGAAGAGCTCTCTGTAACCCAAGACTGAGAACCCAATTGTTGTGGCTGGCATTCCATGGTTCTTTGAAAGGCAGTGGCACAAAAACAGACACATAGATCAATGGAACAGAATAGAGAACCCAGAAGTGGACCCTGAAATGTATGGTCAACTAATATTCGATAAAGGAGGAAAGACTATCCATTGGAAGAAAGACAGTCTCTTCAATAAATGGTGCTGGGAAAATTGGACATCCACATGCAGAAGAATGAAACTGGACCACTCTCTTTCACCATACACGAAGATAAACTCAAAATGGATGAGAGATCTAAAAGTGAGACAAGAGTCCATCAAAATCATAGAAGAGAACACAGGCAACACACTTTTTGAACTTGGCCACAGTAACTTCTTGCAAGATACATCCACAAAGGCAAAAGAAACAAAAGCAAAAATGAACTATTGGGACTTCATCAAGATAAGAAGCTTTTGCGCAGCAAACGATACAGTCAACAAAACTAAAAGACAACCTACAGAATGGGAGAAGATATTTGCAAATGACGTATCAGATAAAGGGCTAGTTTCCAAAATCTATAAAGAACTTATTAAACTCAACACCAAAGAAACAAACAACCCAATCATGAAATGGGCAAAAGACATGAAGAGAAATCTCACAGAGGAAGACATGGACATGGCCAACATGCACATGAGAAAATGCTCTGCATCACTTGCCATCAGGGAAATACAAATCAAAAGCACAGTGAGATACCACCTCACACCAGTGAGAATGGGGAAAATTAACAAGGCAGGAAACAACAAATGTTGGAGAGGATGCGGAGAAAAGGGAACCCTCTTACACTGTTGGTGGGAATGTGAACTGGTGCAGCCACTCTGGAAAACTGTGTGGAGGTTCCTCAAAGAGTTAAAAATAGACCTGCCCTACGACCCAGCAATTGCACTGTTGGGGATTTACCCCAAAGATTCAGATGCAATGAAACGTCGGGACACCTGCACCCCGATGTTTCTATCAGCAATGTCCACAATAGCCAAACTGTGGAAGGAGCCTCGGAGTCCATCGAAAGATGATGGATAAAGAAGATGTGGTCTATGTATACAATGGAATATTCCTCAGCCATTAGAAACGACAAATACCCACCATTTGCTTCAACGTGGATGGAACTGGAGGGTATTATGCTGAGTGAAGTAAGTCAATCGGAGAAGGACAAACAGTGTAAGTTCTCATTCATTTGGGGAATATGAATAATAGTGAAAGGGAATATAAAGGAAGGGAAAAGAAATGTTGGGAAATATCAGGAAGGGAGACAGAACATAAAGACTCCTAACCCTGGGAGACGAACTAGGGGTGGTGGAAGGGGAGGAGGGCGGGGGGTGGGGGTGAATGGGTGACGGGCACTGAGGCGGACACTTGACGGGATGAGCACTGGGTGTTTCTCTGTATGTTGGTAAATTGAACACCAATAAAAATTAATTAAAAAAAAAAAGAAAAGAAAAGAAAAGAAAAGAAAGGCAGTGGCTCAGCGGTTTAGCGCCTGCCTTTGGCCCAGGGCGTGATCCTGGAGTCTGGGGATCCAGTCCCACGTCGGGGTCCTGGCAGGGAGCCTGCTTCTCTCTCCTCCTGTGTCTCTGCCTCTCTCTCTATATATATGTCTATAATAAATAAATAAATAAATAAATAAATAAATAATCTTAAAAAAAAAAAAAAGGCAGAGAAATCAGTGGTACTGCAGTAGGGGTTTGCAAGAAATTCGCCCTCTAGACTACTTAGGAAAGACCAGAGGATCTTAGTTATCTAACAGCCCAAGGTAGATGCTGGGGAGAAAGCGTTGGCCACTGTGTACTGAGGAACACTGTGCCCTGAGGAAACCACGCATGCTACAGGGGCCAGGGACTGGGGACAAGCCACACATGGTATAGGAACTTGTCAAGTGAGTAAACCCTCTACTCCAGGACCACCCCTCCCCCCCACCCCCGACCAAGCTTAATGTAGCCAAAGAAAAAGTAAATGTTTAAGGGAGGGACATCTATTCATTTTCACCAAACAGGCAAGAGGATGAATTTGGGCAGAGAAATACTTGGTTTAATAGTTATAATAATGCATCAATGCTCAAATGTTTATCAGAGTGATACATATTGACAGAAATTTCAATCCACTTGAACAATGTTAACAATTCCTAGTAAATTAGCTTTGAATGAATCAAATAAAATAGCCTGAAAGTATTTGAAGAAACAGTAAGAAAACCCCAAAGAGAAATGAATAGTTTCATGATTATTATGAAATATTTTTAATATACTTCTTTCTTTCATAAAGACTAAGGTGAAATAAGAGTGGTTTGGTTATAAAGGATTTGGACAATGTGATGAACAAACTTGATTTAAGGGACATATATAAAACACTGCTTTCTACACCTGTGGTATATAATATTTCTATCATTCACAAGTAGTACATATACAAAATAATTGACCCCATAGTAAGTAATAGAACAAGTCTCACAAAATTTAAAAATGTATGTTACAAATCTCATCCAACAAAAGAAAGTCATTTTAGAAGGCAGTCACAAAGCAATAACAATAATAATAGTTACAGAAATCCCATCTGTTTGAAAACTAGAATGCATACTCCTAAATAACTTCTAGGTCAGAAGATAAAATTTTTTAAAAAAAATTTAGATTTGCATTCTAAAATCTTAAAAAATTCTAATAATTCTAATACCTCTCATAAAAATTCTAATAAAAAACTAGAATAAATTTGAATTGAATAATAATTAAAACAAATGATATCAAATTGTGTGTGACACTGCTAAAGCCTTTTAAAGTACATATAGGGAACATGCCAGGCACCCAAGTTTGTTCCTTGAAACCAGAAAAGGGACTTTTCTCTCTGCCAGTCTGATAGAATATTAGTAGGAAAAGGTAAGAAACCTACAGAATCATACAAAAGATGGATGACAACAACAACAGCAGGGCATCTGATTCACTGCCATGCATCTGCAACTGTCAATGCATGGCAGTGCATTGGTGCTGTGGCCATGTGATGGGACCAGTGTCACTGCTGATGCTACAAGCCACTGGTGCTCAGAGACAGTCATCTATATTCTCTGGAACACTAGCATAATCTCATTTGGGGCTTGATCCGACTGTGATGTCTAAGGCCTGTTCTCCAGACTTCCAAGAGATTCAGTAAACACTAGATTTCCCTTCCATAAAGTCTGTTTGTGTTCTAATCACCCACAGTCAGCTTTTGTTGCCTGAAACTGAGAATCTTTACTCCTAAAATAGCCTTAAGCTCTTTCATTGTCTCTTCTTCAAAAAAGGTTTTCCATTAACCCTCATATAAATGAAACCTCTTGCAAGTCTTTTTTTTTTAAATAAATTTATTTTTTATTGGTGTTCAATTTGTCAACATGCAGAATAACCCCCAGTGCTCATCCCGTCAAGTGCCCACCTCAGTGCCCATCACCCAGTCACCCCTACCCCCCCACCCCCCTCCCCTTCCACCACCCCTACTTCGTTTCCCAGAGTTAGGAGTCTTTCATGTTCTGTCTCCCTTTCTGATATTTCCCACTTATTTTTTCTCCTTTCCCCTTTATTCCCTTTCACTATTTTTTATATTCCCCAAATGAATGAGACCACATAATGTTTGTCCTTCTCCGATGGACTTATTTCACTCAGCATATTACCCTCCAGTTCCATCCACCTCGAAGAAAATGGTGGGTATTTGTCGTTTCTAATGGCTGAGTAATATTCCATTGTATACATAAACCACATCTTCTTTATCTATTCATCTTATTTTCCTTAGAACAGTGATTAGATTTATACTTATTAGCAACACCAAAGGTTGACATTTATTTAATTAATGAAGCCATTGTTTGATATGAATAGAAGAAATCTATCAGGTTTACAATTTTAAAACTTTATGTTTATTAAGGATCAATTTATAGAAATAATTGTTTATCAGAAAAAAAACATGAAAGCTGAAATTAAGCAGTTGTTGGCTTGAATTTAAACTATGCCCCTTAACAAATGACCGATCTTCAGAAATCTACTTAGCTACTATTTTTAACCTGTTTTCTTATTTAGAAAATGGAGATAATTACCTCTGAGATATTTTTCTTGCAAGAACACTCAGTGCTCTGCCTACGATCTAATTAGTTATCAACAATAGTTGTTTCTTCCCCCATAACATCTTTCATGATGTTCATTGATCATCTCAACAAACTTTAGTACATTAATAATGTGAGTACAACTATATATATTTTTTTGCTAACATTTTCTTTTTTATGTGCTTTAGCCTGATAGATTTTATTGATCATGTAACTTTTAAGGAAAGATCAAAGTTTTCTTCCTCAGTCAACTAAAAGGTCTCTTGAAAGATCAGGCTTATATTTATATCTGGAAGTATACTAGTAGAACACTATTTTTAATGTTATCTGAACCAGAAGTTTGACCATTTGTCTTTAAATTTCTTTTAATAACTCAATTCATTGGGTTCTTGTAATTTAAGTATGCTTTGCCAGTCTGACCTAACAGATTTTATCTATTAATACCAAAAGCGATTTATATATGATTTTTAATTCTATGGTTTTTTTCTTCCTTAGGGGATTTTTTCATTGTACTTTGCTCATTAATCATTCAAGTCTTTGTTAGTATGAATTTTAATAATTTTTATTAACTTTCAAGGTCTAAGAACAAATTGAGTAATTTCATTGGTAGAAAACATATGTTATTAAATCTCTCTTCCTTTGTGTAAGATAGGAGCTAAGAATCCTTGGCCCAAATGTCTTTCAGAGGCTTCAGGGAATAGAATCATACAACCTATTCCATCTTTGTAATATCTGTAATTCCTTCTGATAAGCCATGCCAAAGAAACTACAAGGTGCACTATCTCAGGAACATACTATTTCTAAGGCTAAGATGAGCTCTCTTAGTATACGCTAAATCCACATTATATGAAGTAGTATGGTGAATCCTCTCCTTTACTAGCTCTTTTCACAATCTTATCTTTTTAAAACTTACTCCCAGTGGGGCCAACAGAGGAGTGGATAAAGTATGATATGCATATGATTTCATTCATATGTGGAATCTAAAAAACAAAACAAATGAAAAACAAACAAAAAGCAGAATCATACTCTTAAATACAGAAAACAAACTGGTGAGGAAAGGTAGGTGGGAGGATGAGCAAAATGGGTGAAGGAGAGTGGTCGGTTAGAATGAATAAGTCATGAATAAAAGGCACAGTATAGGGAACATAGTCAAAAGTATTGTAATAGTGCTGTATGCTGACAGGTGGTAGCTACACTTGTGGGGAGCATAGCATAATGTATAGAGATGTTGAATCAATATGTTGTTTACTTGAAACTAATGTAATATGTACATCAACTATACCCAAATAAAAGCAAAATATGTATACATATATTCAATGGACTATTATTCAGCCTTTAAAAAGATGGAAATCCTGCCATTTGTGACAACCTGGATGAATCTTGAGTACATTGTGCTAAGTGAAATAAACCAGACAAAGATGACAAACACTGCATGATCTCACTTATATGGGAAATCTAAAAAACACTAGGTTAAATTCATAGTAACAGAAAGTTGAATTGTTGTCCCCAGAGGCTGCAGGTAGGGGAAAAGAAGTGATAGTGATGCTCGGTATCATTAGTCACTACAGAAAAGCAGAGAATTCACCACACTACTCAGATAAGCAGGTAGCTCCTGTTAAATATTTTATGATACTATGTCATACGCAATAAAATTCTTTTTACTAACATTAATAATATGGAAATAAAGCAGAATTTTCCATTTACTTCTAAAAATAATTACTACCATCTCTTAAAGATTTTGTTATAAAGACATATTCTTTTACTATATAAAGCATCTCAGGGCACCTTTATTATTATGGTAAAACCAGATATATTTACTCTATTGGACTTTTTCTCAATGATCTTTATATAGTAAAAGGAACATACCACAGAAGTGCCTGTTTTATTTGTTGTTATTGTTTACCCTACCATACCACAAATCCTATGTTTTATTCTATAATACATGGCATGACTAGAAAAAATGAATTATTTCCAGAGAGACTGGAAATCTCTGAATATTTGCACCTTGAGTACAGTAGGTCAATGGGACATCCCTGAAAATCATGTTTGCTTCCCTGAAAAGAAAATGTAGTACAAAAAAGAAAAAAAAAATCCCTGTAGAGGGAAGAAAGGCCATGATTTGGGGTACATAAAGTAGTGGGTGACACCACAGGCAGGATTTTATCAACTCTGAGTAGTTTTATGTTTGAACTCAGTAAGTCCTGAAGAAGGATTTATGCCTCTAATCCAAGCCTAGACATCAGTGCCACCTGAACAAACAAGATGCTTAGGGATTTGCTTTTTGCCAAGATAGTTCTGCTTCAGCATTCCCAAATCGACCAGAGCAGCAGGCAAAAACTTTACCAAATCCACAGGGACAACTTAATAGCTTAGAGAGAATCTTCTTTTTCAGTAGTCAAATATTCTACTACTGTACACTTAATTTTCTACCATTCTGAATATTGCATGACTTGCAAGTGATGTTATACTGTAAAGGATCACAGGCCTGCCAATTCTCAAATATATACCATGTTATGTTTGAGAAGTAATCAGGAATGGAAAGAATGAAATTGAAGGGCCCTGGAGTTTTTCCACTGTGTGTAACCCTGGGAGAGCAGATCACCTCAGTTTTTCTACTCACATGACACACTAAGACAAACTCTTCCTACTTGCCAGCAATTTTCTTTCAAAGATAATGCATCAAGATAGGCTCAAGATAGATTTTTATCTCCTCTCATTCATTGCCACAACAATGATTTCTTAGAACCTTAGGATTCCCATAATGGAGTGGAATTGAAAGTCTTGGACAAGGCAGACTGGACTTCAATAGACTCTTCCCAGTAGTTTCAAAACTACAGCATTTAAATTCATGGGATGAGCGCGGGGACATTAATTGTCCTAAGTATCATTGATTGACACTTTATTTATTTTTTTTTTTAATTTTTATTTATTTCTGATAGTCACAGAGAGAGAGAGAGAGAGAGAGAGAGAGAGAGAGAGAGAGAGAGAGGCAGAGACACAGGCAGAGGGAGAAGGCAGGCTCCATGCACCGGGAACCTGATGTGGGATTCGATCCGGGGTCTCCAGGATCGCGCCCTGGGCCAAAGGCCGGCGCCAAACCACTGCGCCACCCAGGGATCCCCTGATTGACACTTTAGTTACAAATATAAAAATAGATGATAAGCCAAATTTGTCTAGATTCTTAATATAGCATTTTAAAAATCACTGTAGATCATTATGATTGTTCTGTGATTTATAACATATAGTAACCAAATTATTCAAAATATATAGGTCAATGGGACCTATATATTATATATATAATATATATAAACAATTTGACTTGAGTTTGGCCCCTATGACTTTCATCATTAAGTTTGCAACTCAGCACAATGATTATTTATTTTTCTGTGTTTGTCAATACAGCAAGCTAGACCTCATTTAGCCAAGATTTCCTCAGGGATCTTTTCTCTCCTTCTTCTACCCTATATAGAATTTTTGCTTAGTTCTTCAAAATTAAAGCATTGTATTAAAAAGAACTGTATATATTTCAATTTACCCTTTAAGCTGGTGTGTGTTTTCATCATAGTAGCTAACTATTTGCTGAAATGGCTCTTATTTCCACCTGAATAACACAGAGAACCATGAATTAACTGAATTGTGACTATCTGTGCCCAAGACTGGAATCAAAGCAATGATTTCTTGTCATTGGCCTGTCTAAAAGAATTTCTTTTTCTAACTCTGAAATAGTCTCAGACTTCTTCAAACCTTATTCAGGTTTTTTTTTTTCCTTTAGTATCAGGAACCATATTTTTAATGCACTTACAATGGGTCTCTAAGGTTCAAATAGCTTTTATGTCTTCTAAAAATCCTTGGCAAAAGCAAATTTCAAGCCTTTTAGTTCATAGATCTTTTAATCTTTTGGACCTTTTATCTTTTAGGCCTTTGGATTTCCTACTATTCCTTATCTCTTGAGTTGTTTCTGTTAAGAAAGTTTTTATGTTCTTCCTACCCTTTCAATAATTATAATACATACTATATGCTCATATAATGGTGTATACTGCAAAAACTTTATTACATATTGACTTACGCAAACAACCTTGTAATACTATAATGAGGAAACATACCTAGAGAAATGACTTGCTCAATGTCACATAGTTAATAATGGAGCCTAGACTAAAATCTTGGCCCTTTGTTCCTAAACCTTGTTCTGTCTCCAAGGGTAAATCTTTATGCTTTAATCCAAAGCTACTTCAAAAAAGAAATCTTTGCATGGTTTTGGTATCAGAGTTTTAATAGCCTAATAAAATGAGTTGGGGAATACTTTCTCCTCTAATTTATGAAATAATTGGGTAAAATTGCATTTATTCCTTTATTGGGTATTTGTTAGAACTTGCCTTAAAACTCTTCTAAGTTGATTGTTTCTCTGAGGAAAGTTTCAACTATTGAGTCCATTCATTTAATTATTATGGATTCATTCAGTTTTTCTCTTCTTGAGTTAGTTGTGTCAATATATATTTTTACAACACTATTTTTTCCACTTGGTTTCTAGATGTTTTGGCACAAACTTTTACATATTTTCCTTCTCCCTTCTAATATTTGCTGAATTTTTAATTATGTCTCTGTTTTATTAAAATAATTATTTTCCTTTTTAATGTCAGTAGAGAAGTTTATTTTATTAAATGTAAATGTGGATGGCATGGTCAGATTTGGGGAGAAGTCGTTTATATTTGACTTCATAAATAGACCCCATCAATGTTATCATGGATCTTCTCTTAATGAGTTCATTGAATAGACTCTGGAGAGGTTAAATAAATCCAAAGACTGGATAATTTTATTTATTTTCAGTATTGTAAATATTGTGCACAGAATGGGCCTTGAGAGTTATAGTCATACAGAATAAAACTTTTCCAACACTATGGGCTATCCTGAAGGTTCTATTGATATGCCTCTTCTGTAAAGTTTCTTGTCACGAGTCGCTGCTCATACAGATCCAGGGCTGGCTGACCTCTGATGACCAAAGATAAATATTTACTTTTCAGAAGTCTCAACGATTAATTTGCCAAGTTTGGGGGGATTAAATATATTATATATTAAATATATATATATGCCAAAATTTAAGATATAATAGTCACATTTACATGTGACATGTCACATTACATGTGACATAAATAACTTTAAGTTAACTTTAAGTTACATAAATAACTGCTCCACAATTTTCTACAAGTAAATATGTACTCTGAATTTTGGAAGATGAAGCACTCCTGGGCATTTCCTAATTCACAGCTTGTTGTTTATGAATATCCAGTCTATGACAGTCAGTTGCTCACCTGGTAGTCTATAATTAGGCTTTAAATATTATTAAAAAGTCCTATAGCAGTCTAATAGCTTTTCTTTAAGGGAAAATGATTATTTTCATGATTATTTTCTCTAAGCCTAAGAAGTTATATCTTTATTTAACAGTTCAAAATCATCCACTGTGATTTTCTCATAGAAATTTGCTACAGGATCAAGAGAGCTCCCAAATCAGATAATTCTTTGATAATAATTTACACGTTTTTTCTTAAACACCAAGTGCCAAAGCTACTTGTATTGCAGCCTGAATGTGCTAAATAAACTATTTTGCTTCCTGTCCTATTCAAAGTTGGTAGCCATTTTAGTGAACTGGTCTAGGACACATAAATAAAGCATATATTAATTCCAGATCAAAAGAGACCCAATTTCTAAATGCCAAACTTGCAAGCTGCAGGAATTTGTCCTTCAAATTTTAAAAGAATGTTTTATCACACCCAGAAATTTAAGTGAGGTGGCTCCAGTTTATGCATTGGACTTATATCTTACTGTTTGAAATGCATGTATCTCATCAGAGCTACCTTCTTTTCCTCATCATCTATTTTATAAGTATTTTTCAACGACTAAGAAGAACAGATAATGGCCCCCAAATAGAAAGAAATCAGTTTCTGTGGAATATGATTTTTTTGGGAGCAAAACAATTAATATAATTCTTAGGTAAGGTGGGAAAATTGTCATGATATCTCACCTTATAAAAGTAAAATCACATCGCTACATCTTTACTGAGGAAAGATTATTTTGCCACTCCAGGGGCTTTATTATTGTTTCTATCTGTATCTTCTCCAGGAAAGGAATAGAAAATTAGAAAAGTAAGTGAGGAAGTTACTTTCAGAGAAGCAGGCCAGTCAATAAAGTGTGATATTCTTAAAGTTGATTGAAATAAGAGTTTCAAAAAGAACAGAATTGTCAATTTGAGTAAATGCTATTTATAGCTTAAGCAATAGAACACTGATAATTGACTGTTGGGTTTAGAAATATTGAAATTTTTGGTAACCCTTTAAGGGCAATTAGATGATGTACCACAACATAATAAAGGCCATCTACGACAAATGCATCAGAATCAATGGTGAAAAGTTGAAAGCTTTCTATTCAGCTCCATAGTTCATTTTTCCTCATGTAAGTAATATCTTGGTTCAGATATAACAGATGAAGTCTTTAAATAATGTACATAATACATGATGTACACAAAAAACTAGTAATAAAAATAGACATATTATACTCTGATAATTACTTAGCTGACATTCATATTTTCTATAAGTCTGTGCTCCATAAATCCATACATTTTAACTTTGTATTAAAAAATACCATCAAGAAGTTTGATGATTATGTTTACAAGCAGTTTTGATCAGGTCATTCTTTCTCTCTCTCTCTCTCTCTTTTTTTTTTTATCTTCCCTGCCATCACCAAGTTAGGAAGTGAACATTATAATATCTATCAAATACTACTAAAAAAGAATGTGAGAAAAGCACAGATTCTATTTATCTGACTTCTATATCGATTATCTGTGATTGTATCCTTTTGCAGTAGAAAGGAGTCTTATCACAATTTTAAAATACTTATTAAAAGCTGCTAAGAAATGGTTTTAAGTTGATTGTTCCACAAATAAACAGAGAGAAAATAAATGCTAGCCATTTTATGTCAACAAAAGCCCATTTCTGTTTTCTGGTAGGTCATTATAATTACACATAAATTAAACCTCACATATTTGTTAAGATGAGCGAAGAGTCTGAGATTGTGCCCTATTTACAAGCTCACAAGTTAGTCTGCCTAAGTTTCCCCAATGCTGGCAGAAGACATGAGATACCTGGGTCAGAGACATTATACAACCTGTCATGACTGTAATAGTGACCAGGATATCAGCATTTGATGTGGTTTCTCAACAAAGTGACACAAAGTGGTCTAGGTGATATCTGCACATACAATGGCATGTATTACAGTAGAAGAATACCAAGTTTAGGGAAAACAGATTTTTTTATATTTGGAAGTAAGCTTGCCTGCCCCTTATTCCAGAAGGAGATGCAATCTCTTTGTTTCAAATATTCTCTCTACTGACATCCTTGCAATGACAGTCCAGAAGAAAGAAAGTTTGTGTCTCTGCTTGTAAGACAGGCAAAAAGCTGAAAGACTGATGGGTGAATTGTCTCCCAAGAATATTAATGGTGTTCTTTGACTTATATATGTTGTTACCCTTGAAAACACAACACTATAAGCAAATTTGAAAGACATACACATGCCTAAATGTCACCATAAAACATGTAAAGGGCTTAAGCTGTAATGTCTGCTAACATAAATTATTTTATTGCCTTGTTTGTAGTTCTTTCTTTTCCTGCTAACACATATGGTAGGATATATTTTTCTTCAAATTTTATACACCTTTTTTCTTTCTCTTTCTTCTTTTCACCATGCTGGGGATAAATGTTTATGAAGGTAGAGAAAAATGACAGAGTTATGTTAGTATAGCCGTTCACCACAATTTTGCTATAGGGACCTGAAGCTGTTGATGAAGAGGAAAGGTTTGCTTTAGATTAAGATCCTATTTTCATAAAGCATTTTAGTATTATCCCATAAGAAGCATAAATATAAGCAAGAAAATGGTGTGTTTGACTTCGAGATTCTGTTGGTAAAAATCAGATTTTAAGATTTTTGTTTGGAAAGTCATATTAGTAAGAGAAAGTTTTCCATGTCTTGAAAAACTCTACCTTTGAACAGCCTAAAGGAACTAAAATCTTCTCCAGATTAGCATAACATCTGAGGCAAAATAACAGAGCCAGGACTCTGATTGGTTGGGTTGGCAAAGGCATTAAAAATATGCACATATGAAAACGGAAGGAAACGTATAGCAAAAACCACTGAGAGGAAGGATTTCTAAATATGTATCCTTGGTTGACCCTGGGGATAGGCCTATACTTCTCATTTGAAAAGTTCTATAAAGTTATAGTATTCCCTAGACAAGTGGAATATTTAAGAAAATTTAAGAGAAAGAATTTTTAGTAATGTGCAACAATCATGTGTATGTGTATAGTTAAGAGGACATGATCTACTGTGGTTTGGGCTTTAACTAAACCCTAATCAAAATGAACAGCTAAATGAAACCAAGCAACTCTTCCCCTCTGCTTCTAAATTATTAATATAATCATGCCAAGTAATGCTAGGATGCCTCTCACCCAGAGAATAATATGATATAGAGAGATGTGCTTCGGCATATCATTTGAAAGTAGATGCTATATCTAGAAAGCCTTGATTTATTTTATTGGTTTTAGTGTATTTAGATGAGTTCCAAAATGAATTTCCTAAAGGAGATATTAAAGAAGGGAATCAATGAAATGTGAACAAAAGTATATGTTTTATTTAAAGAAAGCTGATTTTTTTTTCATGCATAGGAAAGAATATTACTGAATCATATGGCCCAGGGGAAAGGATGTTAGTCGGATTCTGGATACAATATTGTTCACAATGTAATGAAAGTAAGTTGAAAAGACTAGTGATGTACACTATGCTGGAAGATGGCAGGTCTCTTAAACTCAAGGTTGTAGATGATGTAGAGAGCTTGTAGATGGAGTCACTTAGCAAATCTGACCCAAGTTGGACATATAAGGAAATGTCACACACATAAAATGTCTCAAAAACAAAGGCAAGTGGATTATGAAGTGTGTACTGGGTCCAAATCTGGTAAAAGTCACTTTAAGAACTAAGAAGATACAGTCAGGTAAAATGTATCTGTGGAAGTATGTCAGGAGAACAATACAGAGATCTGAAAATGAATAACTGAGAAATAGTCACACAATAAAACCAGAGGAATTGGCTGGAAGCTTGGACAGTTGAGAATTCTACAACATAAACAACATAAACAACATAAAAATGAGAGTTTATTACACCAAGAAAAAAGGATACAAATATCAGGAGGTATTAGACTGGGAGATATCAATATCTATAATCTCCCTAATTTCTTATAGGAAACCTACTCCAATTAGAGGAAGAGTATTCCTCCAACCTATTTCTAATGGTAATATAAATTACCATTTACATTATTAGTTTGTAAGAACTGCCTTTGGTATATAATAAAACATTTGGACTTAGGATACAATTTCTTACTAGCCCCTAGTGTCATCATCATGCTATAGTTTTCACAGATTATATAAAATCAAAGTATGATATATTCACAGTTGCAGTGAATCTATGCAATTTCGTGTAGTCTTTTGATTTTCTGTAATTGATTATCTACAAGGTCTAGAAAGGAGCATCCATTTTGTTAAATGATTAATATAATTGTAATGGTAAACATTATTATCAATGATATAATAATTCTAAAGCAATGAAGAAAACAAAATCAAGGGAAAAATTGGCAGAGAGAGAGAGAGAGAGAGAGAGAGAGAGAGAGTCAAACCAAGAAACAGACTCTTAACTATAGAGAACAAACTGATGGTCACCAGAGAAGAGGTGGATGGGGGAATGGGTGAAATACATGATGGCGATTAAGGAGTACGCTTGTTGTAATGAGTGCCAGGTGACATATGGAAGTGTTGAATCATTATATTAACACCTGAAACTAATATTATGCTATATGTCAACTAGAATTAAAAACTTAAAAATTTAAAAAGCTGGGGAAAATGACAAAGAATTCTGTTTGAATCAAAATTTACAAATCAAATCTGGGAGTTAGTCAAAAAAATCATTACCATACCTCTGCGTTCCCATCACTAAAGCACCATGATGGTAGTCATGGTCATGGTCATCACCACGACCACATTACCATCTACATTAGCATCATTATCATCACCACAAAATCTCTCTCTTCATATCAAAAGTTATTATTCTTTTTTTAAAAGTTATTATTCTAATGATAGTACAAGGAAGGCTTTTATTTTTGGAGCTGACTAAATTATAGGGAAAAGCTCAAAACCTGCAAAATAAAAATCATGTCCCTACTATTGACATTAAACACATTAAACACATGGTGACAAATGTCACCCAATAAGGTAACATTCTTTAATATTCAAATATAGTAATCATAATACTAGTAGTAATTATACTCAGTCTCTAACACTGAGAGAATCAGTACTTATACAGAAAAGAAGGGGCAGGGGGGAAAGCAGGAAGAGGAGGGGATTAGAGGAAGAGAAAGCTGCTGACAGTTTTTGAGCATTCATTATATGCCAACAGTAGTATAAGGCATTTGTGTATATGGTAACCAACTAGATCCAGATAAAAACTACTATCTGGGATATATGCTTTCATCATTATTATTTTACAATTTAAAAAAGAACTTAAAAATTTTTGCCAAATATGTGTAGTTAATAAGTCATAAAGCAGGAATTCAAAAATAATGAATGCCTAAATTCATATACCAATTTCAAAATACCTTTTGATATGGAATAAATATAACAACATTGGCCACATTGTTCAGGACAGCAAAAGATTATTTTAAAAATATTATTCTTATAAAATAGTTCTGTAGTTGAAACTTATTACTTACCATCTTTCCTCAAGGATCCATTGATCTCTAGGCTCTTTTACCATTTTCCAAAAACTATATTTGTGTAGCAGTAATAGCTAATAGCTGCCATTTACCACGTAACATCATGTGACGTGAAGTGCCTTAACTGTGGTACCCAATTAATATATTACATCATTTAATTGACTTTTCAAACAAATATATGGATTATGCCCTATTACCTCAGTTTATATGAAGTAGAATATTGAGCCAACATCTGGGCTGGCAGGGTGTCTTACTGGAAACTCAATTTGCACTCTAGTTTATTTTGTTTTGGCTTTGCTGCTACAGGAACTTTATTTTATTCATGTTTAGCACTGATAGCTAATTAATATACTGTACTTTCTTAATCATATGTGCTTTATCAATAATACTCCTATTAAAATGAAGGTATTAAAGTGAAAAATATTTTTCCCTCTTTCTGGAAGGTAGACAGAATTTTGTGTTCCTAAAGTTTTTATTCCTTGAGGTCCTGAGAAATATCAACAGGTGCTTTGTAGATTCTAAAGTGAAGTACTTCTTGATGGACCAAAAAATGTTTGTGTTAGAGATAGAATACCTATATATTCTCTGGACAAAGGCAAGGAGTAAATGGGACACAGTTACTCCTTAAGATGAAGGACATTGAAAAGGAATGGCTGAGTACTGGCTGATACTAATATGAACTGGTTGCACTGAACAAGGACCCTGGGGCCTGACCCAAAGAGGAAAGCAGCGTTAACCTTACTGTAGACAGAATGGAGTCTTCATTCAGAAGTTCTGATAAAAAAGCTTTCTCCTACTGAGAGAAGAGTGGGCAGGCGAAACTTCACAGTAACAGGGAATAGCATCAGGCAGACAGGAGGTGAAACTGCAGAGGTTTCTATGGAAAGCACAAACCACAAATGTGCTATATATAGTTTGGGGCACCAGACATCTCTGTGACTTGAGAGATGGATGTCTAATGAGGGTCATCTGTTCTGAACCAACAATAAACTACTATGGAAATCCATGCCCTTTTGGTAGGTGGGTACTTTTTTTAGGACTCCTGGGCCCAATTCCAATATGAAGCATGGGATCCCCCACATACAACCTGAAGCAATTCTCAGACACCCTGATGGTGTCAACTCAATTCTGATACTATCTACCAGACAATAGTGTCACATCCAATGATTTAAGAGTTCAGTCTTGCAAGTCTGCTCCCTACCCCCCACTCCAGACCAAGCCCAAGCCATAGGCTGTTACCTGTGCTTCTGACCAAGCAGTTACAGTTTAGAGAGTAGATAGATTTGCTGGAGTAGCTCATAGAACTCAGGAAAACACATTTACCAGTTTATTAAAGGACATGAACCAACAGCCAGGTAAGGAGATAGAGAGGGCAGGTCCTGAGCAAAGAAGCATCTGTCTTCCTGGATCTTGGGACCTACCTCTGTGGTACCTGGTGCATTCTGGAAGCTTCCTGAAAAGGGACCAAAAAAAACTGTCCTTTTCAGTTTTTTTTTTTTTTTTTGGAGGCTTCATTAGGTAGTCACAATTTACTAAGCCATTCGCCACTGCCTGATTCAACCTCTAGTCTAGTCTCTCACTCCTTCCCATAGTGGGGGGATGCAGCTGAAAGTTCCAGCCTCTAATCACCTGTTTGGTCCTCCTAGCAAACAGCCCCACCCTTGGGTGGGGCCCAAAATCACTTTCACTAATAAAAAGACACTCATTTTTTATCCTTTCTGGCTCTGAAATGTTTTTAGGAACTGTGTGTGAAAACCCAAATATATCTGAGAAATGTATCTTTGGTCATCTGAATGACCAAATATTTATTTCTTATAAATCATTGTATTGAAACACTAGGACAGTTTTCACATTTAATTACAATATTGATACCTTTCATTATACTTCACCATAATTGTTGCAGACTGGTTAGGGCTATTGAACACTGTCCAGCAAATTTATGTTTAAAATATTGAAGGAATTTAGAAAAGCTCACACAGCTAGCAATTTAAATAGAGTTTTGTCTGAATCAAATCCTTTGCCCAGTATTTTTCAATAAGAAGGACTTTCCCTCCTTTCCCTTTTTTTTTTTAAGACTTTATTTTAGAGAGAGAGCGTGTGAGCAGGGGGAGGGGCAGAAATGAGGGAGAGAGACATTATCTCAAGCAAACTCCCTGTTGAGCTCAGAGCCCAACATGGGGCTTGATCCTGGAACCCTGAGACCTCGACCTGAAACCAAGAGTTGGATGCTCAGCTCACTGAACCACCTAGGTGTTCCTCCCCCTTTTTAGTTTTTTCCCCCTTTCCTTTTTTATATAATTTTTTACATTTTGTTTTGAAAGTTGATGGAATGCTCTCAAAATAGGCCCTGTAGCTCCTTTTTCTCAAAACAAAATGAATTATGTAGTCATTATATTGATATTAGTTTCATTATATCTTGAGCCAATCCAAGCCCTGCCAATTAATAATTACTCAATTATGAACAAGTTATTAGATTTAATCTTCCTGTTTCCTTTTATGGAGAATGGGGGGAAACAACCTTACGACATTATTGTGAGATTAAATTAATAGCTAGTGTATAGTGTTAGTTATCATTGCTTATAGTAAACAAACTTACATAGAGTAGAATACATTCACATGGTAGCTAACGTGAATAGAAAGGTATGAGAAATTACAAGGGGGAAAAAAAGATTTTACAGCTTCCCTTAAGGAGATGTAATTAAGGCAGTGGTTTTACATTGGTGGCTTCTATGCCAGAATCAGCTGTTAAAAATAAAATAAATCTGAATATGTCTACCTAGGTGTAATTTATTAGGATCCTCAGCCCGATCTACCACCGTTTACCTAGCCTAATTCACATTTTTGGGTTCCTTATCTTGCCACTGTCTTAGTTGAGTCTGTGAACCCAGATTTAAAGATGTGCTCATTCACATGTGTTTTCTTGGGTTAATGCCAAACATCTGATTGTTGCTGTTTGTTTGGCTTCCTTATGCTTTACACCTGCACAACTATAGAAGCACCATCATAAATTCCACATTTTTTTATTTTCATTTTCACATTTTCATTTAGATGTCGGGAATCAGAACCCATGTTTGTTCTAAATTCTGTAGACTGTGTGCCCACTATTACTATGTAGTTCAACAATCTTGCTGGCACTAGTGTCAGAGAAGTGGCTGAGTTATTGGCAAGGATTAAGAGAAATAGCCTTTAACACTTTGTATACATTTTTAAGATCAGAGAGGATTTAGAGGGCTGGCGTGTAATTATTTTGGACTGGAATTTAGCCAAGAAACTATTATGTTTATAGTTATATTGAGAAATATCTCAGAACAGCTTTAAGTGCTAAAAATAGAGAGAAGAACTCATTCAATAGCACTGTCAGTAGCCTGGTTCCTACCTACATGAAGTTGGGACTTTGGAAAAGTATTTATGAGTGAACTCTCCTGAATCACTGATCCCACTTACTGCAATAACTGATGTTCCCTTGGAGGTTTCCCATCTACTCAGTTCACTCAGCCAGGTTTATGAGATGTGACAGGGTTGTAGTGCAAGGAGATGGCTGCTATTTATATAGCAGAGAGTAAAATTTGACAGTAAACTTAGGGAAAGTTTTGCAAAGATTGTATCCTTACTCTAATTTCCTCTGGTTTATTTCCTGTGATGTGGATTCAGCTCCACTAACTCTGGTAAACTTTATTTCTGCTATTTGAAAATATAAAAGTTGCTTGGAATAGTGTGTGTTTAAAGAACAAGAAATGGCTTTTTTTGTTATTGTGTTGTTTTTAACAGCTTTATCAGGGTATAATTGTGTATATTCAATATGGTCAATTTGATGAAATTGGGCATATGCAAACACTTGTGATACCACCACTCCAGACAAGGTAATAGAACATACAATGGAGAAAGGATAGTCCTTACAGCAAATAGTGCAGGTAAATAGAATATCCATATGCAAAAAGTAAAACTGTATCCTTACCTTACAAAATACACAAAAATCAACTCAAAATGGATTAAACACATTTCTTTGTAAGACCTAAAACTGCATGAGTTCTAGAAAAAACATAAAAGTGTCTTGACATTGGTCTTGGCAATGATTTCTTGGATATGACACCAAAAGCACAGTCAACAATATCAAAAAGAAGTAAGATTATCTCGAACTAAGAAACTTCTGCACAAAAAGAAACAACAGAATGAAAAGACAAACTGGGGTGAGGTGAGGAAGAATATTTTCAAACCATACATATGATAAGTGGTTAATTTCCAAAATATACAAGGAACTCATAACACAATAGCAAAAATAAATAAAATGAAATTAAATAACCTGATTAAAAATGGGCAAAGGACTTGAATAGACATTTCTCTATAGAAGCCATACAAATGGACAACAGGTATATGAAAAGATCTGTACACCATTAATTATCAGATAACTGCAAATCAAAACTATAATGACACCTCACCCCCACATTGAATGTAGCATGGTACAGCCATTATTTAAAACATTATGCGGATTCCTTAAAAAAAATTACAAACATATCTACCATATTCAGCACTCATACTTCTGGGTATCTATCCAAAAGAATTGAAATCAGGATCTTTTGTGTGTGCATGCGTGTGTGTGTGTGTAAATTTATTGTGTTCAACTTGCCAACATATAGAATAATACCCAGTGCTCATTCCATGAAATCAGGATTTTTGAAGAGGTATCTGCATTCTCATTTTCATTGCAGCATTATTCACAATAGCCAAGATATGGAAACAATGTAAGGGTCCATCCAGATAAAGGATATATGGTATGTACATAGAATGGCATTTGTCCAAAATTTAAAAAGGAGGGAAATCTTGCCATTTGCAAGAACATGCATGAACCCGAAAGGCATTATGCTAAATGAAATAAGCCAGTCCCAGAAGGACAATGATTCCTCTTATATGTGGTATCTAAAACAACCAACTTCATAGAAGCAAAGAGTAAGATAACTGTTGCCCAGGGCTGAGACATGAGGGAAATGGGGAGCTGTTATTTAATGGATATAACATCTCAGTTATGATAAGTGAATAAGTTCTAGAGACCTGACAACTTAGTGCCTATTACTATTGTGTACTTCAAAATTTAAGAGGGGAAGTCTCATGTTAAGTGTTGTTACCATAAAAAAAAAAAAAAAGAAAAGAAAAGAAAAGAAAAGAAAAAATGGCTTCTTTTGATAAAATATACCCTAAATAGTGTCTCATAGGTAATTTTTATATCACCCTACATAAACTAAAACATATAAACAATGGTTATCAAACCAGATGTGTTCTAACAGCTTAACTTTCTATTTCTTGCCCAGTATTCTATTTATTGATATAGTTAACTTCTTTTGAATGTAGTTGCATGTTTTATCTTAATCATCTCACAGAAAGAGCAAAGAGAACCCAGGCATTTTTTTAATGACAAATATTTGTCAGTCTTTTACTCTGAACATTATACTATTAGTAAACTCAAATTTGAAAACCAAATATTGATATCAATATTGATATCCGCTTAACTTTCTGGTGATCTTTAATGAAAAATGTAACTTCTGTCTCACTGTTTTATCTTGACAGTCACAATGTTCTAGCAAACAAAAAGAAAGTTTCTAATTATTATCATAATGCTTTTCTATTCCATGTCAGTCTTTCACCATTAATAGATATTGGGAGATTTGCTTTAACAAGCTGTACAAATTTTTGTTTGATTGTTGAGGCCGATGCACAAACCCATGAGGGAGAGACTCATTGAAGTGTGACAAGCTGCAACTATCACTGCTAAAAGATAATTCCAAACCTATCTGTTTAATCTCACTCAGACCACTTAATAACAAATGACTGGTTTAAGATAAAATATCAAATACACTTTAAATTTTATATAAGGCAGGGGCATTATTGGAAAGGCCTAGAGATTTAGGAAATGTTAAATATCTGAGAGAACTAGGGAATGATAATAAGATATGAAACCCTGAGTTGGCACTACTTTTTTTCCCACCCAGCACATTAAAGTATGGGCGCAATGCCTTTCATTTCTATGTTTTTGATGAGAAGGCAGTTGTTTGAAATGTATTAGCCTGTATGAAATGCACTTTTATCTTCAGTTTAAAGTTGTATCTATTTGCTATGTTCCTAGGTTATTTTGTTCATCCTGCTCAGTGTTCACTGAGATTCTTGAACCTATAAATTTATAACTTTTACCAAATACGGAAAATCTTCAGTTATTATTTATTTCTTAAAATATTTTTCTTTCTGCCACATTCTCTCTCTTGCTTTCTGCAACTCTATTCTGCATGCATGTGAGTACTTGGTATTATTCCATCTGTCCATGAGATTCCACTCATATTTTAAATCTTTTTTCTATTTGATCTTTTTTTTTTTTCTTTTTGGTTTTCTCACTTTATTTGCTGTTTCTTATCCCCTTTATTTTCTATTCTTCATTGAAATTCCTACATTTTCACTTATGGCAAGTATATGCAATATTCTTGAGCATTGTGACAATAACTTAAAAATGTTTGCTGATTTCAAAATCTGGGTCATCTCAAAGTCAGTTTCCATTAAGTTGCCATTTCTCCTTCTTATGAGTAACATGTTTCTTTTCTTATGCAGAACAACTTCGGTTTGTATCCTGAAATTATAAACTACACATAGAAAAGAATCTTAACAGTATTGTTTCTCTAAAGAAACATTAATGCTTGTTCTTGCTTTATCCAGCAGATTATTTGCCCCAACTCAAATCTGTGTCTGCTGCTGTGCAAAGCAGCTGAATTTTCAGTTCAGTCTTATAGACTTAGTTGGAGATGTTTGCCATCTGTCTTGAATATTCATATTATACAGACTAGGAAGAGATTATATACAGAATTTGATGCCTAGGCTCTCTCGTCTCCTTTCCAAGATTCCTCTCTATACTTAATGTGTTGTAAATATTCTGAAATACATCTGCTGGTTCATCAAGTTAGTAATATGAACATATCTGTATCAGTTTACAGCTCTACATGGTGTGGGACTAGAGACCCTCTTCATTCTAAAAGTCATAAAAATGGTAAACTAACCCATAACTGTTATTTTCTTCTAAGCATTGAACCCTGACAAAATTTCTTTGATTTTAGTCACTCTCCAGAGGCTCTAAGTAAGTTATGTTTATATATTTGTGGGAGAGTTAGTTTTAATGAAATCATTTAATTTACTTTCAAAAGAACCTCTTATCAGATGCCCACTCCCCTGAAAGTCCCTACAGAATACCTGTTGATTAAACACACTGAAGTTCATTAGACTTCACATTAAGGGAGAATGCCACACTGATAGAACCTTGGTATTGGCAAGAAATCTGGAGAGAATATTTATACAATCTTAAGACCTAGACAGGGTAACTTTAAAATAATCTTTCAAAGTGGAAAACTGGCTGAGAATGTGTACAATCTACAACATCAAGGTTTTTCATGGGCAGAGTGAAACAAGGATTTCTAAATGAGGATTCATGAGTAAGGTGTTAGTTTTTATTCACCGCTATTTTAATTTGTTCAAAGGTTTATCTTTCACGTGGCAAATATTTCCTGAAGCAAGTTGCTTTGTCATTTTTATGTGGTTCCAGTATTGATTAGCTCAGAAATAGAAAAGTATAATTGTTTCAGTTCCCAACACTTAAATTTTCACAACGTATTGAAAGTTGCAAGTGGAATATTTGAGAAAGGATTACAGATTAATAAAAACATTTGTTCATTAATATTTTGACTATTAAACTATAATTTGTAACCTCACCTAAAATATATATCTGTAAAACAACTTAAATATTTGTTTTTAAAAACATGAAAAAAAAGTTAAAAACATTATTTTGAGGGACACCTGGGTGGCTCAGTAGTTGAGCGTATGCCTTTAGTTCAGGGCCTGATCCCAGGGTCCTGAGATGGAGTCTGCATTGGGCTGGGGGGGTGTGGGGGTGTGGGGGGAGCCTGCTTTTCTTGGAGAAGCTGGGATCGAGTCCCACGTCGGGCTCCCTGCATGGAGCCTGCTTCTCCCTCTGCCTCTCTGTCTCTGTCTCTCTCTGTGTCTCTTGTGAATAAATAAATAAAATCTTTAAAAAAAATGCCAGTTAAAATATTTCCCACTTTTCTTCTCCCTAAGAAGAAGAAATATTGTGATGTAAATTGATTTTTTTAAAAAGATCTTATTTATTTATGAGAAACACAGAGAGAAAGAGAGGCAGAGACACAGACAGAAGGAGAAGCAGGCTCTATGGAGGGAGCCCAATGTGGGACTTGAACCCGGGTCTCCAGGATCACACCCTGGGCCACAGGCAGGCGCTAAACCGCTGAGCCACCCCGGGATCCCCGGGTGTAAGTGGATTAATTCACATTATAGTACACTTTTCAGTTTGATTCAAGTTCAATTTAAAATTGAATTTGATTGTTTTGATCAACTTAATTCAAATATCGGGACCCACCAAACGGAGGCCTGCCCAGGACCCGGCTTTCTAAACCAGGCAGGTTGCAATTAGGGCAAGCACCTGTCCAGGACACCTGCTTCCCACGCTCCAACGCAGCCTTAGCCCCGCCCCCTACGCGAGAAAACAGGAGCGGTTCGCCCTATAAGGAAATTCCCCGCCTCCCAGCCCATCATGCCTTGCTGCCGACTTCCGGTTCTCCAGGGTATAAAGCGGCGGCTCCGGGCCAAATTTCAGGAGAAGCTTTGGTGCGAGCCTCTTGACTCTTCTGACCTGGATCGTTTTCCCTGGAATAAATGGTGTCAGACTCGTTGCTAAATAGTCTGACAACCAGAGGGGACGAGCCCATGGCTGCCGAAGGTTCCAGGTCAGCCCCCAGAGCCCGGTGAAGCCACTCTACCTCCCGCTCGCTCTTCGCGGTAAGTTTTCCTCAGACCGAGCTCCCCTCATTTCCGGTTCTGAGCGCTCTGCGCTTTTTGTCTTAAGCCTTCTGAGTGGAAAACTGGGATGGGAGAGACTCGAGATTTTTCACAGTGAGAACTAGTGGGGCGCACACAGCCTCCAGAAAAACTTACCATCGGGTGATTTAGGATTATTTTCATAGGGCAAAATAATGGGGGTACCTCCTAAAAACAGCATGAAAACGCCGTTGAGGCGTCACGAAAGCCCTGAGGTAAGTCCACAGCTTAGTAAGGACGCAGGTTTCTTCCCCTTTATGATGGTGAATTCGGTTGACCATATTGGAGCCCATCAGAAAAGTCATAATTAAGAAAATACGGTTTTACGTACGTCTAATAGCACTCTACAACGTACGTTTTAAAGCCAGCGTTAATTTAATAAGTGCTATAAATTCACGTTATCTTCAGTCTCAGGTAATCTTCGAAGCAAGGGAAGAGAAGAGTATGCTATCCTGTCATGACATTTCTTTTCAAAATACGTGGCTTAAAGAGGAACGGAAAGAGAAGGTGAGGTAAGAAATTTTGAGTTTAAGCCCCTAACATATCTCAGGACTCCGATGAAAGGGCAAAAGTAGCAACAACCAAACAGGCAATGCAAAAACTACCACCAACAACAAAATGCCACTTTTTGGAGATTTTGGATTGAACTGTGAGAAAAACGTAGATTGGTAGTCTTAAAAAAAAAAAAAAAGATTTTTAGTATGTAGTCTTTATGCTAAATGAGAAATGAAAGTAGCCCATTTGCAAAGCCAAAGTAAAGGAAAACTTTTTTTCATTTTGTTTATGAGAATGCCAGATAATACCCTGCATATGTTAAGGTACAGTTTGAGTTTACTCACCTACCCTCTCTGATGTAGAAAGTACTTTATATTTTATGTACATCTGAACTCTATACAGTCCCTGAAATCTTTTCCTTTGTACTCAGATCACCACTAATTTCTTGATGACAAGAAATTCCATATTCTAATTAAAATTGCCAGTTAAGGGCAGCCTGGGTGGCTCGGTGGCTTAGCGCCACCTTCAGCCCAGGGCATGATCCTGGAGACCCAGGATCTAGTCCCAGGTCGGGCTCCCTGCATGGAGCCTGCCTGCTTCTCCCTCTGCCTCTCTGTCTCTCTCTGTGTCTCTTGTGAATAAATAAATAAAATCTTTAAAACAAACAAACAAACAAACAAAAATTGGCAGTTAAAATATTTCCCATTTTTCTTCTCCCTAAGCAAGCCCACAGCCAAAATTATTGTGATAGTATAATGATTTTGCAAATTCAGGTTCTTTTTGTGTGGAAATATCTTGGAAAAACTGTAGCATATTTCAGGTGCAAAGTGAGCCAGATTCTCTTAGATCTATATATAGATCCCAAGCGAAACTAAAGATATCAAATATGCTTTTCTTTTTCAAAGACTGGGTAACCTGATAGCCTCTTTTTTTCTGTTTTTTTTTTTTTTAATATCTTAGATTATATTCTTGAAGTGAATTATAAACTGTGCTGTATTTTCCTTAGTTAAAAATATGTAAATATAAGCTCTTCAGTTATCTTGTGAATATTTGGGGCTGGATTGCTGACTCTGATTTACAGATGATGTTGCTGAGAACTGAATTTCATTTTCATATTTCTAGGAGTTATTTTTGTTTTCATTGTTTAACTGAGAAATAGTTAATCTTTATAGTGTTTAGGGCATATGCATATTTACTTATTTGACTATTGAAATCTTAAAATATTTTGCTTTTACAAATAAGATAAAAAGATAATGCTCTCAGATCAGATGTTCAACTATGAAAAATACATTGATTCACTGTGTAGGTAGAAAACAACACAATTTACTAGTTTGTAAAAATATGATAAACTTTCACTCTCCTAAAGAACTGTTGGGTGGTTTAATGGAATTGACCATTGTTTTTCATCAACCAGTATTTTTATCATCTAAAATATAATTGGACATGTTATTTTGAAGAAATTTGACATAAAGTTTCAGTGTTATCAGTGGACACTTGCATTGTGTCAAGGGAGGTCTCAGTTCTTGGATTCCACCCCATGAAAGTATTACATTGGCATCCGTGTGCGAATAAAGACAGCCAGAAGGGAAGTAGCAAGCAAAAGCAGTTTATTAAGGACTGTACACTCTCAAGATGGGAGAACGGGCTGGCCCAGAGGTGGCAACTGTGCCAGGGTTAGAGGTGTCTCTTTTGTTAATGCTTACATAGGTTATGGGTTGTACCTATGGCGGTCTCCAACCAATGTTTCCAGCTGTCTAAGGGTCTCCTACTACTGGCTGGAGGGAGAATGTTCTTGCCAGAATGTCATAGCCATTTTCCCCCACGGTTTAGGGGACAGGGGTTGACATTGCTGTAAATATATTATAATGAAGCTATAGGTTATTATAGGACAAAAGCTTGAAAGAAGAGCACAGGCACTGCACCTGCGCTGCTTGTCTGATAGCCCCAGAACGTGGTAAACCACTGTTTGTCACCTTGCCTCCAGCTCATATGTAGCCAATTGCCTACTCTATCATCTACTCATCTACCCTCTTTGTAACTAGATGTCTTCATTACTTTGAACATGAAAATATATTTCTTTAGTGTTACAATACATAGCTGAATCATTCCAACTTCCCTGCTATCACTTTATTTCATATCTCAGAATGTGAGATGCCAAGGCATATTTTGGTTGCAGGAGAAAGATTTTACCATAAAATATGTTCCCAGCACTATGTTAGATACAAGATTTCTTCACCAATAAGGTTTTGTTGTGGAGGCAAACTATTAAATGTCTTCATCTAATCTGTTTTCAGTTTTTCTCGAAACTTTTCCTTGACACATGTTCTTTAATAGGATTTTGTTGTGTGAAATGCCCTTGTACAAAACCAAGCAGTCTTTAAATGACCACAACAGACTATAAAATCTGTTTCCCACTTCAAGAGGCAAGATTCAGAAAAAAAGCAGTATTTTAGTGAAAACAGTTACTACTTTTCCTTTTTTGACTAGTAAGTCAGATGATATCCCAGTCTCCTTTTTTTATGGCTGAAACCCTCAATATCATAATAATTCAGTCTTGTTTTCTTTGCTACCACCTGCAACATAATTAAATGTATCCAGAGCCATTCCATTTGGATGTATATTTCTACTAGCCCTAAAAACGTGTTACTTTGGGGGGAAATTTAATTAAAAAGCAAAGTCTTCTGTGTTCTCAGAAAACCCTTCCACAAAGGTGGAATATAAATAAAACTTTTATTATCGAATAGACATTAGACCAGAATGCTATGCACATCTCAAGCAATCCACTAAAAAAGAGATTGCAAAGACCGAAGGAAATCTTACCTTTTATGTACCCAGGCATATACACCCGATTACTTACATGTTCTTGAGATGATCAGTAACTAGTTCTCTAGTAACAGGACTTGACAGCACCATTTGTCACATGTACTGCATCATAGGTTCTTTTGGTAATCGCAGTGGCCGTTTGTGCTTAATTGGCTTTATCTAAAGGAAAAATAAACTTACAGAAGATTTAACAATTTGGTGGGATGTACCCATGGAAGTTAGGCTCCTACCATTCCACAAACTGGGAGATGAGAGAGCTATCTTATTGATTACATCTCAAAGAGATAGTTGGGACTCCTGAGTGGCTCAGCGGTTGAGTGCCTGCCTTTGGCTCAGGGCGTGACCTGGGTTTCCTGGGTTCCAGTTCTACATTGGGCTCCTTCATGGAGCCTGGTTCTCCCTCGGCTTCTCTCTCTCTCTACCCCCCTCCTCTCTCTCATGAAAAAATAAATAAAATCTTAAAAAAAAAGAGAGAGAGAGAGATAGCAGGTCCTTGAGAACAACATTCTTGGGGCAAGCGTGCAGGAGCCTTGTTTACCCTTTGAGAAAATTTACATACATTTATAGAGACAGAAAGTACTTGTAAGTTTTCTTAAGTAAATGATCTAGGAAAAGGGTAGTGGGGAGAGGTCTTTTTCTTTACTTTCAACAGATAGATTTCGGACTCTTAACTTTTAATCAGTATTTGTCCTTACACTATTGTATTATTTATCCAGAGAAAAAGAATCAATAAAATACTGATTCTTGCAGTTATGTGGCCTGAGAAATTTCACGATTAGCAGTCAGCAAGCTCGAGCCCTGGGAAAGCTGATGGTGTAGTTCCAATCAGATTCCAAAGGCCTGAGAACCAGGAGGAGCTGATGATATAGTTCTAGTCTGAAAGCTGGCAGGCTCCAGAGTCAGGTGCATCTGATGATTTAGCTAGAACAAAGGCAGGATAGATGTATGACCATGTTCTAGCCCAAGACTATTATCCAGGAGGAGTTCCTTCCTAATGGAGGGTCAGTCTTTCTGCTGTTCAGGCTTTCAACTGGTTGGATGAGGGAGAGCACTCTGCTTTACTCAATCTGTTGATTTAAATGTTAATCACATCCCAAATACTCTCAGGAAACACAGAATAATATTTGATCAAACATCCAGACACCTGCTGGCCCAGCCAAATTGACATATTAAATTAACCATCACACTGATCAAATTGAGTATCAAAGTACCTAACTTCTTTCTCCGTACATTAAGAAAAGATTATTTTCCACTCAGTGACCCTCAATTTCATGTTTGCATAGCACGTTAGATAGCATTTGAAAAGAATGGATATTTTGAAAAATACTATAAGAAGCTTGTTACCTAGAGGTAATATAGTAAGATCTCTACTGATCTCCAAAATAAACTTTTTCTCTGGTAGTTGCGATGTGAATATTACCCTATCTTTCCCCATCTTACGCTGATTTTTACCAGAGATGTTCTATAACTCTACTAACTTTTTTTTCTTGTAAGATTCCAAATACTTAATTTTGACTTAGGTATCAATATGACTTCACTCTCTTTTGGTGTATGTCTTGTTTACCAACATTTCAAGCTTCTTTCTGTATAACTCCAGGAATGTATCATTGATAATTCAATGTTAGTCAAAAATCTAATGTATCATTGATACATAATGTATCGATAATTCAATGTTAGTCAAAAATCTAATTTCATCCTAATTTTGTTGATGTATTTCTTTCAGTTTCATCCCACATGATCCAGTTAACTTGCACCTTTCATTGTCCACATGAGTTTCTCTTTCTTATCTGTTTCTTCATTATCACCACAATTGGAAATAGTCTCACCTCTATAAGTTTGTTTTTAGTATTCTTTATCCTTCAGTGTTCATGTCTGCAGTTGTAATCTCCTTAAATGTTGACACAGGCATCCTCCTGGAAGTGCATCTTTAGTCTTTTGCATATCATAAGTGATTCTCTTACTGTATTTTTCATATTCAAGTCATTCTATCATGCTTGTGTTCATATTTTTATTCTCCAAAATAATTGTTAATTCATAGAGTAGGCAATGTTTTTTTTTTTTCCTGTCCCTCAACTTCTCTAGCAGTATGTCTTATTTATATGTTAAATAAATAAGTTGGTGTGTACTGATAGCTACACTTAGGTCTCTTTAACATCTTTCAGCCTGTGTATATATCTTGCATGTAGGTATTCCTCTGAGCAAATTTATACTATAAAGAAAAATTTTATTGCAGTTAAATTCAGAGACAGTAACATCAACAGGCCCTTTAAAAAACATTTTTGTGGAAGAAAAAGTGAGTAAACATTTTATTGTCTTTACTAAGCTTAAGTATGTTTAAAAGCAAGTGATTTTCTTAAGAGCTTAAAAATGCATTTTCATGGTAAAATGTTATATATATATATATATATATATATATATATATATATATATATATATATTTTTTTTTTTTTACTTGAACTGATCATTATGTGCCATGAGACTGGAAAATAATTTGTTGAAATAGATTTCAAAGTTAAAACCATACTGTTATTGTCACAGTAAAGTATAATAGCCAGCTGAGGGAATTTGGGGAAATCAACTTTAAAGAATTAGCCAAAAAAAAAAAAGTTCCAACTGATTTTTCACCTGTAACCTTTTTTTTTTTTTTTTTGTTTTACCTTTTTTTTTCCTATCAATTTTCAAAGAAACCTCTGGTTAAATGTGTAAATTTGAGAAAGAAAATAGGATTATAATTTATTGTTTTCATTTTATTTTGAAGTTGCTGTTTTGAATTCAGTTTAACAAAAATGTTATAATCATTTAAATAATATTAAAATCCTATAGTAAAATTTTTTCCCATGAGTTATCGAAGAACAGTAGAGCAAAATGTAAATGCCATTACAGGCCACTGGTCATCACCTTGCTGTTATTGAGTTACTCCTTGAAATATACCCTCCAGTAAATTGTACAGTGCCGTTTTAGCAGTTTTAAATGGTTCAGCTGATGGGTTTCTTGTTTTTCTCCTGGGAAACTATTATGTAATGTAACTCTCAATTGTTCTGTTGCCAAGAAGATTTTTTTGTGTTATTGCTTCCATTTTCTTGTTTTAAATTTACAATTCAATTTTCAAATTGTGTAGTTTTGTTAAAAACAAAATGTATATATTGATGTGTTAATGCTATGTTAAATTTATGTATGTTGTTTTATACATCACCTCTTCTAGAAATTAATAGAACTAAGTCATTGATCAAACATATTCTAGGTCAGAAAGATTTTAAGCACTTTGCATATGTTAGCTCATTACATTTCAAAACCTTTTGAGGTAAATACTGTTCCATTTTACAGATGAAAAAAGTCATATAAAGATTGAGCATTTCTTGCTCAAGGTAACCTCATTAGGAAATACTGGAGGAAGAGGTAGAGAATCCAGGTATTATGGTTGTAAAAATCTGCTTTCTCACTGAGTGTGCTTCACTGCTACTTGGCATTTAATTTTTAGCATGGTTAATATTTAACGATGATCAAAATGCAAGTTATTATTTGGACAATATTTTTTGTTCCTTCCCACTTCAATTCATACTTACTTTTTAGTCCAAACTGTACATTTCACAAATACATTTCTTGAATATTTAAATGCGGTATCAAAAACAACATGACTTATACATAAATGCCTCATCTCCTAGTGCATTATACCCGTGCATTATTAGTGTCAGTTTTGTAATTGTATTTAGAATATTGAGTTTATAACATTTTCCATATTACATTTCTGTCTACCATTGTTAGAGAAGTTACTCCACACAATTAAAGGTTGCCTTACTTCCAAGCTCTGTCGGAATTTTGTAAAGAATGTTTATTCATCAGCTTCTAGGAAATTGTCCATTTTGTTTTATTTTATTTTTTAAGGAATTTTTTATTCATTTATTCATGAGAGACCCAAAGGGAGAGAGGGGCAGAGACATAGGCAGAGGGAGAAGCAGGCTTCAGGCAGGGAGCCAGATGTAGGACTGATCCTGGGACTCCAGGATCACGCTCTGGCCCTAAGGCAGACACTTAACTGCTGAGCCACCCAAGTGTCCTGGAAACTGTCCATTTTAAGTTAGCATCCCTCATTCTCTTATTTTCCTTCATTAGCATTCCTGCATAACCTCGTTAATAAAATGGTTGCTATTATACCAGAGATTATTTTCAAAGGGTAAAATAGTATTGGCCCTATACTCAGAAAATATGAGAAAAGCCCACCTAAAATGCCAAATTTCAAATGTCCTAAAATATGTAGCTTTTTTTTTTCCTAGATGAGTGAAGTAAAATAATGGGATCTAAATAGAATGGAAGGAAATATCCTGCCACAAGGATATTATGGAGTGTAGTTGAGACTTTAAAAATAATTTTGTATAATTAGTTTATAAAATGTTGAGCTATTTATTCATTTTTATAAAGCAAGAAATCTAATATAAAGTATTTGGAAACATGCTTTTCTCTGCCAGATCCTTTAGCAGAAATTAGAAAACATAATTTATTTCTTGCTTCAGCTCACAAATTTCTTGGATTCTATTACACCTTCAAAGATAAACTCTGTAAAGTTATTAAGAGGAAACCCTTACTTTTAGTGAAAAAATTACTTTCCAGTATCACTGATATTCAGAAATTAGGTGGATGATATTATAATAGAATTTTACAAATTTCCTACCTTATACCCAAAGATATAAAAACATAAAAAGGGCTTTAATGCAGCAGACTTATGGCCAATTAAACTCAATTTTCTATCTTGGATAGTGCAACTCTAGCAATTTAAGGGGTCATGATTGTCATCCATAAGTATCAAATTATTAGTGATGTCCTTCAACCATTCTTAATGCCCTAGATAGCCTATTATTTATCTATCTGCTGTATCCACTCTCTTCTGTCTGCAATCTTTTTACCGCTTTCCTCAAATCACCTTCGACTGACTCCTGCTCCTCTTGGAGATGTCAAATTAAACATACTCTTGAGGTCTTCCTTGACTTCTGAGACTAGGCTAAATCCTATTAAAATGTCCTTTATCAAGTTCTTTTTTATATGTTACTGAGATTACTATTGAATTAATTCTTTTAACATAGTGGTTTCTCATCATGTACCTGTTCAATGCATGATTTAATGCCAGGCATTAATTTATTTTAAATCCTGCCCTTTGAGTGTTTTCATACTTTACTACTGAGTAGTACTCTATCAGCCCAAACTGGCTATATAAAATATTTATTTTATGTATCTTAAAAACAGTAGGTATATTGTGATCTTCATGTTCCATGATAAAGTTTAGAGGTCTGTGTTCTTTTTGCATGTTGCTCATTGTTTCTATACTTTGACAATATCTGCCATTAGCTTCCCTTATTTGAAACATCTAACAGTTCTTTAATCCTTTTGTATATGTCAGTTTCACCTCAAATCACATGCTCTGCTCTCAGAATAGTTGAAGTGGGATGATGATAATTATACACAGTTATTTCGTGGTCAGTAGAACAATTTGGGGGAAGTTTTATTTTTTTCTACCAACATTTCTTCTCATTATTTGGTAATGATAGCACATTGATTGACTATCTTCAAGGAATTAACAAATTCCTTCCTTGGTTATGATGTAGTTCTGAGGAGGATGTCCAATATTGTTAGACATTGTGTTTTTCTAAATAGAATTATGTGATAATTGTCCACAGAACCAACCATATGATTATCTCTAAGCAAATGAAATAATTGATATTAACTTAATGAATGGTTTCCTCTAGAAGTACTTAAGGAAATTTTTATTTGTTTCTGATGATTTGTAAAAATCACTGTTGAATTGATACACTGTTGAATTGGAAGAACCCAAAAATCATGCTAAGTGTATGTGAAGCATCTATAATATTCCTGGGCATAAACTATAACTGTGTACAATTTTGGTTTAGTCTATACACCCATAAACCCAAATTCCTTTGTAGATTTCAAACTGTTGACTCTACCATTCTCAACTGTGCTCATAGTTTTCCTTCTTGGAAGAAGGAAAAAAAGAGCAAAACAGTATTTGTGGGAAAGAGTTAACAGCCTTTTTCAATATACAAATATAGTGAAAACTTACTGAATGTACAAATTAAAACTATAAATAATTTTTTATGGTGGCACTTAAAATGAGATGAAAATGATTTAATATTCCAAATTACTCACTTTCTATCCTGAAAAAAACCCTTCATTAACAATATCTCAATTCAACTTAGACAATCAACATTCTCAGCTATCTTAAAATTTAATTCAAAGCAAGAACTGAAATCAATAGTGGTGTTTCTAGCATTTTAATGCTATTTATTTTTTTTCTGAATTAGTATTTCTCTTACATGTTACTAAATTTAGTCATTTCAGAAGAATGAATTTACCTCTGATCTAGGATAAGAAGCTAAACTGAAGATTGATTATTGACTCTGTTCTACTTGGAAGAAAAAAAGTAATTTATGGGAAGTAAGCTGCTAATTGAATACTTTTGTGTTCTAGTCATTATTTCCAAACTTCAAGGACAGAGATCCTCTAGGATTCTACCCAGTATTGAGCTTGCATTCCTGTTGGTAAGTAATGAGCTCATAATTACTTCAGCTCTAGATCAATCACTTCTCTGGTGACTCTTGATAGAGTAAAAACATTTTATACATTGATTTTCCTTATTTAATTCATCTTCTTTCCTATCTTGTTTAGATTCCTTGATCTATTCAGTTCAGTCTTTATGAAAATTCATTTAAAGATACACAGATGATCTTTTTCATATGTTCTAAATTGTCCAATAGAGTGCTCCCATCTACAAATTGTGTCGGAATGTACACAGAGAAATAGGATAGTATGTGAAAATGTGATTATGGATTAACCTATTTATAGAATTGAACATGTACCCTCCCTTTCAGGGAGAAGGCAGTTAGTAGTGATTGGGGGGGGGGGTAAGCATTTGAGTGAGGTTGGTAAGAAACATAGGGGCAGCTGGTAACTGTTTGTTCAGGGTGCTGTACTAAGAAAAATCACCATCAGTGTAACATTCACTAAATAATTTTACTTGTGTAAATTTATTTAGAGACCGATTTAGTTGCAAAGACTTCAATTCCAACCAGAAAGCAAGTGAGAAATTACTCTTTGTTGAGTATTCCCCAATTTTGTATTGTCTATTTCAGCATACTGCGATACTGTAGGCCACAAGAAGTTTGACTTTCTTGAAATATTTTAACAGATGATATGGATTGCATGTGTACCACTTAGAATAATTATTAACCCTGAACACTGCAGGTATTTCCAAATGTTCAGGTACACATGCCACAAATGATCAGTTGGGAGAACTTGGGCCAATTTTGCAACTTCTCTGTGGCTCAATGCTCATGTTTATAAGTGGAAATGATGTGTATATCATAAGTTACTGCAAGGTTTGTGTGGCATTTGCTGTGATATACTTAGAATAATGCATAATGCTTAGTAAGTATTCCATGAAAATTAATTATCATTCTGAAATATTTAGGCCTTAGACTGAAAAGATAATCAAAAACATTTTTACTAAATACAAGGAGTTAGTAGTTTTTTTCTTTTTGTTTTATTGTGTTTCTTCGCAATCAATAGCTCATCAATCTGATAAAACACCTTGAAAAGTAGCTGAGCTATTTGATCAATTTTCAGGGATATTGGAAGGGATCAAGAAATTCAACTAAGTGTTCAAAGTACTTTACAACTCTAAGTTTATTAGTCAGGAGTCCTTTATTTTGCAAGTGACAGGATCCGGTAGAGAAATATCTTAGGGAAAAGAAACACTCTGAGAAAGATAATGTCTGATTGAAAGAAGTGGTGAACAACCTTAGAGCAGAGCATTCAAAGACATAGATGGGTTTCAGACAAAGCACACTCAAATACTGTCATAATCCCATCACTCATCATCTTATCTGCATTCTTCTCAAAACATAAAATTTGTTCCTATCTGGAAATTGTTTCGGACCCATCCACGAAGTAATTTCACGTTGCACATGCTATAATATCTACAGGAAGATCAAGGTTGATTTCTTGATCTGACAGTTCTGTAGTTTCTAGAACAAATGGTCTGTATTTCCCTTATCAATTCCTTTGTCTTCTACTTACTCTTTTCTGGTAACCCCTTTCTCCACTTGGCAGGACTCGATCTCAGCTAAAATCACCTGACTGCCAAATCCAATGATCCATATCCAGTCTGAATCTAATTTGACACAGTTTACTTCTTTAGTAACTGTAGCTTCATTAGGTGTCTTTTCTCTTTTTTGTATACTCAGAATTGTCTTTCAAACTGTCCTCAAGTCCTCCTTAGTGTTTGTTTTCTCTAGTAATCATGCAGGAACTTCTTGATCTCTCACACTACACTCTATAGGCAGTTTTGTTAACACACTTCTCAATGAATGGTGCCATTTGCCTTAAAAGGAAACCTCTGATATGGCTCTGTTTTGCCTTTCAGATTTATTCAGGACCATAGTATTTTGATTAACTTCTGAATACCTGTTTGAGCTGTTAATACCCACTGTCTTTCTTTCATCTGATTAATGTTTATATGTGTTGTGCTCCTATAATGCAATAGGCATTGGGCATAGATGCTGCAAGAGTAACATGCATTTCTGACAAAGGAGAGGAGTCATGCCTTAAACATATAATCATAAAATATTTCTTTACTGAGCATAATAGTGCTATGAGGGTGTAAGACATACAGTCTTACACTTGAACAGCATAAAAAGGTGATAACTGCCTCAGTGGATGCCAAGGGAGAATATATGATCCCTTAATACAGGATTGTGGTGCATGAATTGGCCTTACTACTTATATTTTCAGGTCCTCCTATCTGTTCAGTGTATCTTACATTTGAGACTGTCATTGCAAGCAAAATTTGATTATTGGACACACCTTCAAAATTCCTTGGAATTTTAATTTCTAGAATTTTTATAAAAAAGTTCATGCTAGGAGCAATCTCTTCTTGCCCACCCTTAACTCTCATCTCTTTTCTAATAGTGTCAAATTTTTTGTATCTTTTTGAAAATGCTATGTTAGGTAAGGCCTTTGTAATTTCCACATGTCCTGCCACATGATTTCCACTTGAAAATGCACAGTTATTTCTCTGATACTAATTAAAAAGAAGCCTCAGTTTTGCATGTTTTCATAATAATCATGGAAGTCTTAAGGCTGTTATTTTCCCCTTTGATTTCCAGTTTTACAAATGATTCTGTTATTTGAAATTATTTGTATAAAAAGTTAAAGGATGATTTATCTGGTGTTTATTATAAGCCACTTAAGGAATTTGCTGTAATTTTTTAAAAAAATCTTTATATCTTAGTACAACATACAGTATCTTGATAATTCAAATATATTCTTAATTTAAATTCTCATCAAATATACTTTTACTTAAATACTTAAATATTTAATTATCTTAGGTAAATATATTTAAATCTCCAAAAGTTAAAGAAGCTATTAATTAATGTTATTATACCAAGAATATTATTTTCTAGAGTTGAATTATCAAAGTAATTTTAATTTTCACTGAGCTTACATTTTTGAGAGACTAATTTCTGTTGAGTTAAACCATTCCATTCAAAATCTAACCTGATAAAAAATACATGTGAGTTAGGCATAACATGCAAGCCAATTTAAACTAAGTAATTTGTTTATATATTAATGTGATTTGTGGAGATCCTTTTTCTTCTTCAGTGGAAAAATATACCCCCTCCTGTCTAAGAGATGATAGTACATCCCATTTCTCTAATGAGGTGTCTTATATTTTGCAATTTCTAGCCAAATAACAAGGTGATATAATTGTGTCATAGTAAAAATAATGAAGCTCGATTAAATATCTCTCCTAGTTGGATTCTTTTATTCTTTTTCTTTGCTTTCAATTCCCAACAGCTAACCTTATTTTAAGGAGTTTTGCTCTTTAATGATATCTGTTCATGAAACTTAACTGTTGGGGCTTAGACTTCCACTATAAGTTTCTGAGCTGTATTGCAGCTTAGGGAATAGTGAGATATAGAAAATAATGAGACAAATTAATTTTCTTTTCCCAGAGGTACTATATTCCCCATAGCTATCACTCAGAGGACAACCTCTTTTCTGAAAGATTGATATAAAAATAATTTATGTCAGGCTAAGAGGCAGAGCAAATCTATCTGCCTGGAAAAGCACATAAATGCCTTTAAGAAAAGAGTAGTAGCTTGTGGAGACAGTGCTTCTTGGTAATTAGGGGTGTTTATTATCCTTGTCAGGCTTTAACAATCAATTCTGGATTTATATAATGAAAAGGATTTCAACATTTAATATATAACTATACCATTCAGGTCCCTCTATAATTTAGCTTCAGATAATTTAGGAGTTGTAGATTAATAAACTAGAAGGGTTTTTTTTATGGTTTAAAATGCTGCAGTGGTGATGAGAAAATACTGAAAATGAACATCTTACTAAGTTAAAGTTAGTAATGGAATCCTAGACTTTGAAGAGCCAGCTGAGGTCCTTCACTTCCTTGCTTTTAACAAAAAGACTAATGCCACTAAACCAAACCATCAGAAATTATAACTTTGTTATAATATCTTTGACAACATATTTTATATATTTTTGCAGTATAAGTATATAGATGTATAAATACCTCATTCTAATGTACTTTGTGGCCTGTGGTTTTAAGGAATATATATCCAAGAGGAATACCACTAAAGGGAAAGTATCCATGTTAGAGAATTCCAATGGAAATAATTTTGTGAAGTAAATAAATTCATTTATTTTTTTTCCAAGTTGAAGTAACTTCAAATGGGACACCTGGCATACTTGGATATAAAATCATTGCATCAAGATGTTTGGGTCATTCTATAGTACTATATTGTAAGCAATAGTATTAACTCTTATGCACTGAGCCAGAAGTGCACTCATTATCTCTTATTTTTTGTAAGTGTCCAAACTATAAATCTGAAAATGTGAGTACCTACAGCATAGCTCCTTATTGAAACACTGTTGAAAGTTTCTCTTTTCCTTATATTGATAAATGTATTTTCATTGAGGTATAGGCACAGAGGACTGGTTTTGGTTATAAAGTTCACACTATATTATTTCAGCTTTTTATTTTTTTTTAATTTTTATTTATTTATGATAGTCACACACAGAGAGAGAGAGAGAGAGAGGCGGAGACACAGGCAGAGGGAGAAGCAGGCTCCATGCACCAGGAGCCCGACGTGGGATTCGATCCCGGGTCTCCAGGATCGTGCCCTGGGCCAAAGGCAGGCGCCAAACCGCTGCGCCACCCAGGGATCCCTATTTCAGCTTTTTAAAAGACACCCTAATGCACTTGTTTCAGTTGTCTAGCTCTTAATTTATCACCAGATTAACAGCATGTTCTTAACTGGAATCATTCAGCCTTGGATAGCAAAATAAATCTGTTTATATGTATATATAAACTTATATAAATTTTTTCTGTTTAGTTGGAGGGGAGGGAGCAGCCCTCATTTGAAAAAATCCTCATGGTCTTTGGAAGGAGTGCAAGCTGGGAATTAAATATTGAATTTCAAAGTCTGCTCTCAACCACTATAGTCTTCTAGAATATTTGCTCAATTTAACATTTCCAAGACATTTATTTCCTAAGAATGCAGACAATTTTTAGTGAATCTTTAAATCCTTTTAAAGTCCAAACTCCAAAACTATTGAGTGTTTACATGTATATGACTAAATATTATTAAAATTCATTAAAATGGAACCAAAGCTACTTGTACATGAATCTATCTCCAGTTTTTAGATCCCTTCCTGATACAAGTATTTTCTATGATAAGCACTTCCATCAATATTCCCTGAGAGTTATATTTTACACAAATTGGAAAAACCAGATATCTGTCTTATCTCTAGTAACTAGCACATTATTAACCTTTCTTATTATTGAATAAAAATATCAATCTAAACATACAGCAGCAGTCCCCCACATAGCCATGCTTAAGACAATATAGTGGGGGGGCACTTGGGTAGCTCAGCGGTTGAGCGTGTCTGCCTTTGGCTCAGGTTGTGATCCCAGGGTCCTGGGATCGAGTCCTGCATCAGGCTGCCCGCAGGAAGCCCTCTTCTCCCTCTGCCTGTGTCTCTGCTTCTCTCCTGGTGTCTCTCATAAGTAAATAAATAAAGTCTTTTAAAAAAAAAGGCAATATACAAAGAAGAGAATAACAGACATCACAATTGCGTATACATATGCTTATACATAAGCATACTGTATTAACAAAACCCAATAAGCAAAACTGCATATTTAAGAAAAGACTAGTTGATTTGGAAAAAATTTCTGATGTTATATTATTATTATTATTATTATTATTATTATTATTATTATTTATTATATATTAGCAAAGGGACCACAAAATAAGACAGAAGTGATTATAATAGTAATAATTGCCCTTTAATTATGACTAAAAGGGTTATTCATTTAAAAAGTAGACTTCGTGTATTACAAATACACTAAAAAGATACAAACCCAAACAAAATACCCCAAAAGGATTTAGTAATATTTAAGCCAAGTTGGAAAAGTTGATATAGACTTGGGACCTTAATTACAATTTAAAAGCTCTGTCTCCAGAGTGTTTCTGAGTGTGTCGCTGTTCTGGTCAGTGTTTTTTCAATATGTGCTAACATGAATACTAGCACCCACATTTTTCTAATACATTTTTTTTAATTAAAACTAGAGATAATTGGAAAGTAGATAGTTCTGTATTGAAGCACAAAAAAAGAAGTCACAAAAAACCTTTCTGCCAAGAAACTATGGTGATTCCAGATGTCAGGAGTAGGGCTTAAAAGACAGTACAGGCAACTTACAAGAAATTCTATTTATTAAGCTGATTATTTGAGAATTAAGATAATTTTATTTAATCAGAACTTGGTTAATCACAAAAAAAGTCCACATTATTAAGGAATATTACATAAACAAAGGACATTGTCTTATAAAAGTAGCTTGACTATAACATAATAGATAAATGGGGAATGTTAATATATGCTTAATTTATTTGATGTATATAAATATCTACTATTTTATATTTTATATTTTTCTACCTAAATGAAAAAAAAAAGACTGATTCAGGGAATTCTGTGTAAGTTAACAAGACAAGAACCAAGATCAGGAAAGGCTAACTGTTACTAGTTTTTGTTTCTTTCTTTTTTTTTAATATTTATTTTATTTTATTTTATTTTATTTTATTTTATTTTATTTATTTTATTTTATTTTATTTTTTATTTTATTTATTTATTTATTTATTTATTTATTTATTTATTTATTTATTTATTTTAAATATTTATTTTAGAGAGCACAGGTGAGCACGAGCAGGAGGAGTAGAGAGAGAAGAAAAGAGAATCTCAATCAGACTCTAAGCCAAGTGTGGAGCCTGATGCATCCATTCTTATGGCCACAAGATTACGACATGAGCTGAAACCAAGAGTCAGATACTTAACCCACTGTACCACCCAGCAGCCCCTGACTGTTACTGTTTTTTTTTTTTTTTAAGATTTTATTTATTCATGAGAGACACACAGAGAGAGGCAGAGACATAGAGGGAGAAGCAGGCTCCATGCAGGGAGCCTGATGTGGGACTCAATACCAAAGCTCCAGGATTATGTCTGAGTTGAAGGTGGATGCCCAACAGCTGAGCCATCCAGGCATCCCAGTTACTAGTTTTAAAGAGAAAACATTAAAATTTCTGGATGACATTGAAATATATTAATCATAGTATACTATGAAAAATTTTAGGAAGGATCTAGAAATAAATACAAAGTAAAAGATTAATATATAGCCTACGTTTAAATTAAGAATGTGTGCTTATTAAAGTGGAAAAATAAGCCATACAATGTAAAAAATGTAATTAATTTAACTGTCATAAGACCTTTAGCTATAGTGTTCTTACAGTTATATAGCAAAAAGACTGATAATCCATTAAAAATAAGAGACACAAGAGCCACTTTATAGTTCTGTATCCCAAAAGCACAAAGGAAAAAAACATCTACACACATGAAAAGGGGATCAGACTCCTTAGTCATCAAGAAAATGCCAAGGAAAATCATTATCAAACTATTTGCTAACCAAGACAGCTTAAATAAAAAGGATAGACAGTACTATGTGTTGACAAGAATCTTGAATAATAGCTTTCATATACTACCAGCAAGAATAGGAATTGCTGTGATCGAAATAATTGTTAGAGATGAGATAAATTTTTGTTGACTGAAGCATGGGGTTCATCCCACTGATGTGTCAGAAAAAAAGGATCTAGGAAGTCTAGTCAGAACATTCTAGAGCTAGGCAAGTGCTGAAATTGCTGGAAAGGAGATTAAGGAGCTTCTCATTGGTGCTAAGATTAATGTTAAGCAGTTGTCCTCAATTAACTACTCAGTAGGATTTCAATCTATGTTTGGGAATTGTTTCTCTACATGAGCATTATTTTAGATCAATGTTTGGAAAAAACTGGAAACTTATTTACATTTTATCTTTTAGAATTATAACCTCTAATTTTCAAATCAATAATATGCCCTTTTTTCAAGTTTTTATTTAAATTCCAGTTAATTAACATATGCAATATTAGTTTCAGTGTAGAATTTAGTGATTCATCTCTTATATACAACACCCTGTGTTCATCACTACAAGTGCTCTCCTTAACCCATCACCCATTTAACCCATCGCCCTGCTAATGTGCCTTTTATTAAATATTTTTGAAGGTGGTATTGGAATTTAATTATAAACTGTACATAAATACCCAGGCATCCATTTTTGAAGTTGGGAGAGATGAAAGTTAACATTAATCTAAGTTCACTTAGGTATATGTAGCTATCACACACTATCAGTCAGAGTGGGCTTCCTCATTCACCAATGAAAGCACACAAGTCTCAAGAAGATACTTCCAAATTATTACAGATTGACTTAAAACTTTGGAGCAGAAAAGATGAATTGAATGTTCAATTTAAAGATCTTTATGGTATTGATTGCATGCTGAAATCTAGTGAAAATACTTGAATGGGGAAATTTGATGAGAAACTAGACTGATCTGATATTTGTTTTTGATATCTAATAAAAAATTCTGTGATTTTTTTTTTCCTTTTGTCATTATGCTGAAAAAATCACGTGGTCATATTGGGACATGTATATTCTTTAGAGATTGAGCTTTAATTTCTATTATTTTCCTTGGCTTTCATATTTAGAACATGACATTTAACATTCAGTAGAATGTGCAATGTAAATTCACCGCAGAAAAATTTTTGCTTTTCTGGACATCTACCTAATTGTAGTGTTGGTCATATACTTTACCCCACTCTACCCCATTATCAGGTTCGGTTTCCCTGTCTTTCAGAGTAGGTTTTCTGACTCTACTGGTTTTGGGATGGATTTAGACAATGGTTAGCTCCAAGATATTGGAGAGGTAGAAATAAAGTTGATATATTTATTCCTGAATACTCCTTCTAAGAAGTCATGGTGGCATTGTACTCATCCTTAGACTAGTGTTTAATTTAGCACTTGTGCCAGGTGATCTTTGACCTTTCTGCATACTTCAGTTTCAAATACTATTCTACTACTTTAAGCATAAGAGTGGTCCTGTACTCCCTGCAGTTAGTAACCATCGGACACTGCATTATCTTTTGTGGCTTCTAATTCTCTATATCTTTATGAAAATCTATTTATTTTTGCTCACATTATACAATTTGAATCCTCTCTTTCTGGATAAAATCCTGATTTATCCAGTCAGTTACTACTGTTCTTTGAAATAACAAAAATTTTCCTTAAAAGGAGGAAACCACTCGTTGATAGTATAGATAGTTATTAATCAGCACCTGTGATTTGGATTAATTGTATAGGTACCTTGTTAGGATAATTTGTATCAGAATTTTAAGGTTTCCTCTAGTCTTATGATGCTGAACATACTTGCTTTTGTTTCTCTTTCATTTTAAGTTCTAGTATGTTTGAAAATAGGACAGCGTAGATCCGTCATGAAGTCAGTGAAAACTTACTGTGCTGCTCTACATTGGTACATCGAGACCCCACAACTTTTCCTGGGACACAAAACGTAACAAAAGAAAGTGTCCATTTAAGAAAATATTTTTAAACAGTTTGCTCACTTTGCTCTAATCAGTTCTGAAAGCCTTGACTAAATTACTCACATGGGTGAGAAATAAGAGAAGAGGGAAAAGAGGGGAAATTAAAAATATGTATAGAAGAAAAGAAAACATGTTTTGGAAAGCATGTACTTTTTTTTTAAAAAAGATTTTATTTATTCATGAGAGAGACAGAGAGGCAGAGACATAGGCAGAAGGAGAAGCAGGCTCCCTGTGGGGAGCCCCATGCAGGACACGATCCCAGGACCCCGGGATGAAGATCTGAGCCAAAGGTAGACGCTCAACCACAGCCACTCAGGTGTCCGAGCATGTACCTTTTGAAGAAATAATTTTGAGTCTAAAACATCCAGTTTGTGAAATAATTTGTTATAAGCCCTTACATTATTTTGGTTTTAGTGTTACTCTTCTGGTGCAAGACTGCCAGTATTCCAGCCTAAGCAGGAATGTACTATATATTAAAATCTCTGGGTTATTGTGAAATATAGAATACTAATTCTTTGTTTAGGCATTTAGGCTTACTTGCTTTACTTTGTTGTCCTTTGTTTACCTGGTCAGTCTAGTCATATATCATCATTTGCTTTTTACATTCCTTTATATATAATCAGTGTACTAGATAAGATACAGCTGGATGCCAAAACAGACCTTGAAATCATGGTTGTTTTACACAAAAGAAATTTATGTCTCACTTAGATAAAGTTCAGTCCTAGGGAGAAAGTGGCAGTGGGGACCTTCCTTTTATGCAGTTATTCAATGGCCCAGGTTGATGAAGTCCTGCATGTATTACATGTAAGATATTTTATGAGGCTAGATCAGTCAGTGGTGGACATTATTTCTATTCAGATTTCATTGGCCTAAACTCTTGACACTAACTTCAAGGAAAGCTTAAAGAAGAAAACAAAACAAAAAAACAAAAACAGTATTCCAGTTCTGTACTCAGAAACTGAAGAACTAGGTTTAGGAAGAGCTTGGAAATTTCTACTAAAGGAGGTCATAGTTCCAGTAAACTCTTATTACCTGTGGTTGAGAACATCTAAATCTCCTAAGTGTTTTCCCAGCCTTTGGTCTCCAGACAGTGTTCTCTGCACTGCATTTTTCAAATGTCCGTATTTTTTAAACAAAATTATTTACCCTCTTTAGCAAATAATTTAAAGGTTTACCTATCTCTATTGAATAAAGCCAGAACTTCTTTTTTTTTTTTTTTTTTTTTTAAGCCAGAACTTCTTAACTGATATACAAGTAAAGTTTTTCCCTGAGTGAAAATGCCTTGTGTGCCAACAATGTGTCAGAGATTGGTTAAGTTAAGGTGCCTGGATGGCTCAGTCAGGTAAGCATCTGACTTAATATATTTCAGTTATTTAAGAGCAGTTTAAGGTCATTGGGGTGACCAGGAGGCACTTTGAAAGTCAAGGGATACTAGTATTTTGTAGTGTTGTCTCTATTTTCCTTTCTGGTTGCACCATATATATATACCTGTCCTTCGTTCAGTTTTAGGCCAATTTTATGGCACGTTCCCACTTACATCTTAATGTGTAGCTGAGTCCTAATTAAGATTTACTCTCTACCCAGACAAGTTATGATTAAGCTTAAACACCAACTAGGATATGTGGGTTTTTGATAGATTCAGTTGACGTAAGATTGGTATTTTTAGCTGGGAGATCTGGTTGGTTGGTTCATTGTGCCCATCGGTAAGCTCCTATTTTGTTTTCAGTAACACATTCTCTTTGAATTTTTTTTATTATTAGAGAAGTAATATTCGTCTCTTTTAGAAAAAATAGAATATACATAGAAACAAATTGAGAATAATTACATCTTACTACCCAGAAAAACTCTTCAATTTTGATACTTTTTCTATATCTGTGGTGAATGCCTTCCCCAGTTTATGCATTTCATAAAAATAAAACCATGATTTTTATACTGTTTTTACATAGTGTTTTAATTAAATGATAGTGTATCTGCCCTGTATTCTGTGTAAATACATTTAACTTTGTAAGGTATTTTAGTATCAGTATGACATCCAATAATTAGGATAAATTATCTACTAAATTTACTAAATCATATTACTGAGCAGTATTTTGTAAATATTTTATATAATATTTATGTAATATGAATATATTTATTATGATATTTGTGATAAAATAATTACCTGGGCAACATTATTTTCACTAAATATTTATGATATCTTTACTCCTTGAGAAAAATTTCTAGATGAGTTTCTGAGGCTAAGGTTATATATAGCTTTTTGCATTTGAATCATAGTCTCACATTTCCCTTTAGAAAAGTTACAGACATTTACAAATCTCATAGGCAGTGTTTGAGGGTAACTATCCTTTGCATTTGATTGTAATCTTTGAATAAATGCATTTAAAATTTTTGATTTACAACATCTATATTGCAAGATATGAATAATTGTTTAAGTATCCTGCCACACATTCATTTGCTTGAATAATTATGTCAGTACTTTAGCTTTGTACTGGGGAAATAATGCTGTGTTTTTCCATTGGTTAATATTTCATAAGGTTGAGCGAGATTATCCAAAAACATGCAAGGGCATTTCTTACAAAATACAAGAGCTTCACAATAAAACATGGCTATATCAGTAGGTTGTATTGATTTACATTAAACCAGACAGTAGGGTACTAGTTGTTCTATTATATATCTGGAGAACAAAATGTGGCATATTAGGAAAGAATACAAGCATTCTCCAAAGTATTTTTCACATAATAATGAATTCTATTATTCAAATTCATTGTTGATATGTTAATGTTTTCATAAGTAATTATTTTTAATTTCCAAGAAAATAAATCCATGAAGCTGAAGCTTATTTTTTTCTTTACTTTTGAATTATTTTTTTTTCCTTCTTAAAAATCATCTAATTGAATTGAGTGATTTACAGTTTCAAGAGATGGATGGAAAGTATGCAGATTGTTTAAGTATATTTCACATAATGGTAGGTATTCATAGAGAAGTTACTTTGCCCAGATTATGAAAGGGATCTTTCAAAAAAATTAATAATGTATAGACCATTGAGCTATTTGTGATAATTTAAATACTTAATTTAGTGAGATATTATGAAATATGTGAGCAAAACCATGGAAGATTCAACATTCATAGAATAGAGTATATTACAGCCCCTCCCTGCTTTCATGCACGCATTCACTCAACTGTTCTTCTCTTGTCTGTCATATAGGATTGTAATGCTCTTCATGGCAGTGTTTTTCATGAATAGGAGTGTGATGGCTTGGAAGGAAGGTGAACTAATTACAGATGTGGTTTGTCCTTAGAGTAATAAGTCTATCCCCAGCCTGCAGGGCCTGTCACTATTTGTGGCACTGCCTCTTAGTCTTGACAGTCCAAACACAACTTTTGCTAAAAAAAGAGCTACACCACCTCTCATTTTTAGAATGCTGCACTTAAAATTTATCAATTTCTGTCATCTCCAAAGTATTGACAGGGATATTGTCATCTATTCTATTTAATTATTTTAATATTGGATATGAAACAATAGCAATTAATAACAAAAGTAGAAATCTGTGTGACTATTCTCTAATTAGAGTTAGGCAATTCAAGAACTTTATTAATTTAACTTGTGTAGCAATTTATTTAATATTTGTTCATTTCAGGAAGATACACAGGAAGTAACCTGGCGGTAAAAACATCCACATTTCTTATTTATTCATCAGTTCATACTGTCACATACACCCCTCCAGAGCTCTCAATCATAACTGATCAACACTTGCCAATGTAATGCTATCTGTCATTTGAAATGAAGGTTCCTAAGGTTTCCTTTTTCTTTGTAACTAGACTCAAATGCAAACTTTCTTTTGAGAAGTAGAACTTTATTTCTGTATCATGGTATACTGGAAATGAGACTCCAGGGATCATGTGAAGTAGGCCTCAGAAATGTGAAGACAGATAATGTTGGGTGTAATCCACTATGAAAGTGGACACTAATATATAAAATGCCAACTTTCTTCAAGTGGATGCGTTGTGTTCTCAAGAATTAGTAAAAAATGTAGGAAACAATATGTGAAACTGCCTCAACCAACTTATTTTTCAAATAATTCAGTAATTTAACTCTGAAGAATTCCTTTTGGATAACAGTTTGGACATATCATAGTTTCTACGATAGCAAAATGAAAACATGAGCATTCTATAATCACTAATATTCTTCTCTATACCTCTTTACCTATGTAAGGGTGCATGAGCCAATTATCTGAGTCAACTGACAGGACAGCTAATGATGCCTGAGCTCTAGATTGAATGACTCTTTTCTCAGTGTGATTGTATGGATTCCTATCTAGAGATGAGTTTACAAATTAAAAACTAAATTTAGAAAGAAAATTATTGGTTATTAATGTTTAGTGATTTGCCAAGAAAATATTAATTTTGGAATTTAAATATTTATGTCACAGTTGAATAACAAACTCTTAGCTCTCATTTGTACTCCTTACTCCCATTATCTGACAAGCCTACATCTGATATCTTTAATGTAAGCCAGAGATAGAAACATCTTATTGGTAGCCCAGCAATTTGGTCCACACAAAGGAATTAGTTACCATTTCAACATTTTTTTTTCATGTCATCTCCTAAATACTCTAGACCTATGTCCAAGAAAATATTTAAAGAGTAAAGTTTAGTAGATTTCATTAAATACTTGGTAAATATTTCAAAGTATATTTAGGTTGCAATATTACTAAATGGAACAAAACAGTATTTTATGTGACTACTGTGGTCGCATACATGTATAGATTTGCCATTCTTTGTTAAGTATGGTATAAATGTGTTAATGTAGACTTTGGATAACCCAAAGACTTGGAAACAGAAGTTGCTAATAAAATTAGTTTTAAGATGTTTGAAACTTCCACAATACACTGTCTAAAGAAAAACTATGTTCAGGAAATAAAAGAAACTTCCTATCTGGTTGAAATTGTAAAAGAGAGTTTGGGGAGCCGAAAAATCTAAGCACTAGCTCTGAAACTTATATGAATTGTGCATTAAAAAATTATAGAGTTGTGATTTTTAAGATCTTACTTTGTTTTAAGCATTACTTGTAGCTTTAAGCATAAAACAATTTATATCTAAAGCAATGTAATATCAGAACATCCATTCTGGGAAAGAGAAAAATTTATTATTTTGGTGATATTTTCCAAACTTTTAGTTAAACTATTAAAAACAGTGATAGGTTTCTTTAAACACAATAATGATTATCACTTGAATTTTTTTCTTTTTCTGTGATTTTTTTTCAAGTCTACGATATTGTCTTCACTTTTGTATTCTTTAGTTTCAATAAGAGTAGAATACTGAAACTATGATTTTATTAATCACTTTTTTCCCTATTTTATGGAAATAATATACACTATGGCAACAATAGTTTAGTAAGGGGTTTAACTGAAACAAGTTGGTTGATTTGTAATAATGAACATTTAATTTTGCCAGATCAAAGTACATCAACCTAGTATTTACTATTAGGAAATTTTATAGAATTGTTAATATAATATTGAACATGGAAGAAAAACATTTAAGAAATAAACAGAATATACAGGTATCGCAGTAGGGTCTCTCCTGTTGAAAAAAGTAAGTATTCTAAATTCAAGATTATGTATATGGAAAACACACTGAGTATAATTTTGAGGGCAAAAATATGCTAGTAGTACAAAATATTAAAATCTAAATGTTTGAATGGAACTGAGGTGTTTCTTTTTTGTCTCTTACCCTTGAGAAAACTTTCCTTCATTATATAACAAATATTTTATTCTGGCTATATTAAATAGTAATGGGAAATTTTAGAAATGCAAGCTGAATGATTTGACTACTATACAACCTAACAGAAGCAATTGGCCTATATACGTTTTGTCATGTAGTTAGTGTCCATTTCCAAATAAGTTCCCATGCTCTAATAAATGTTCAGGAGGAAGAATAAAACACACATGTATACGTGTGTGTGTGTGTGTGTATGTTTCTGTATATTCTACATATGAACTATGATAATAAATATAAACATAATTAAAATCTAACAATATATAAATATATTAATGTGATATAATTTATAATGTAATTTACATGTGTTAATATGTTTATTATATATGTCAAAGTTTATAAATACCTAGTACATTCTAGAATTAGTACATTCTAATTCTATCAAATTAGAAATAATACTACATTCTAATTCTATCAAATTAGAAATAATACTAGATTAATAACAATAATTAAAATAAGTCTTAGGAAATAATCTTTAACCGAAAACCAGCTAAGTAGTCTACTCATACATAACTTCCAATTTTTGGTTAATTATGTACCTTAATTCACTTGTGAAATAGAATAACTCTGGGATAGATTTTGATCTGTATAAATAGATGAAAAACAGATGGACAAAACTGTATTACATTTCAAGTAAGAAGAATATCTGGAAATGGTAAAGAGGTCTAAAGTAGAACTCCATGGAGATCTCATGTCTATATTTTGGGAAGATGAATATAAATAAAATCTTATTTATATAAGATAAGGAGTGGCCCGGAATATAATAAGATCCAACTGATTCTAGTCTTATGGAAACCAAGAAAACAAAAACATGTCACAAATGAGGACTGTAAACAATATAAAATGTGACTGATATTATTTGTAACCTATTTGTGATATTGGTGAAATCTGGCTTATTGGAGTATTGTGGGTGGGGAACAGATTGCAGTTAGATAAAAGGATGACAGGTGATATTTAGTCTGAGGATGGGTCAATATAGTTGGGGCATAGTAGTGGTGAGTTTTTCCCAGTCTTTTCCAGTGAAGTATTTTGAGGTAAATGGTAGATGCAGGGGAATATTGAAGTTCAAAAGAATATTTTGTTTTTTTTTTGTGGCTGATGTTGTTCTTTCAAATGGATAGAATTGAGAAGAGTGTTGAAACATTGAAGTGAAAATGTTAGATGAGAGAACCAGAAGGTTTAGTCCATGGAAATAATTCTTTGGTAGAATGAAACAAATGGTATTGAAAATCCAGGAGATAAATTTATACAGAAGGAGTAATAATTTCAGTGCATGTCACAGCAAGGCTAAAAAAAAATATTTCAGTATGATTGAAATAAAAGAGAAACGAATATTTGTGGAAGCAGCTGAGTATGTATGTTTATGCATGAGAAAAGGAAGAATTTGTTAATTCTTTTTTGTCAATGAAGTAGAAAAATATGACCTGAAAAAAAAAAAAAGGGTGAATTGTCAGATGAAAAGTTTGGGGCAATATGGATGGCTTGAAATTGCTAATGTGATAAATGTGACTGATACCTGACTATGAGACATTGGGCCAGTAAGGAGAAATTAGTAAACAATGGAATAATACTGAAATATAATTGTTTCCTATTTTATCTCTCTTCTAACAATTAAGTCATAGAATGATCCTGAATTTTTAAAATTCAGTGTCAAGCCCCATGAAATCAAAGAACAACAATTAAAATTAATATTGGTACAGTATTCCCAGTTGGGTGATTAGTAAATTCTTTATAGACTAAAAATGGCTTCTATAAACTATGGCTCTCAGTTTGACAAACAGTTGCCAATCATGGAGATGTCTCTTATGAAAGGAAACAGTAGTCAAGAAATGAGTTTAAATCTGCAATTACATATGTGCTTTTCTAGATCAAAAGAAAATATAAGGAGTGGTCTTGCAAGTGAATGGCTCAAGTAAAATAAAAAGGGGAAGGTCTTTGTAGGTGATGATGGAAAGGAAATTGGAAGTTTTAATAGCATATTTCTTCCATGAGTATATAAATATTATACCAGAGTAGTTGGACATGTAAGTAAAACCTATGCAATACAAGGAGTCCATTGATTTAGTTGATAAGGAAACAAAGCATCCTTTATTTTTATTTTATTTTTATTTTTTTCAAAGCATCCTTTTTGAGTTGTGAAATACTTCTCAGAAAAGTTAAAAATCAAACAGATTTGGAAAGTAAAAAACAGTGCATGTTATGGATCACTTAGGTAATTCCAGTGATGTAAAGCAATAAAGAGGGAGAAATAAGAAAAAACAGAAATAATGATAGATTGAAAGGCAATAAATTATGCATTGAGAGAATGTATCAAGACTAAAATGAGAAAAATATTTTTTAGAATAAAGCATAGAGAAGGGAACTTTGGAGAATTTTTGTTGTAATATCGAGTGTTAATCATTGGGTAGCTAAAAACATGCCAGATACCATACAAAGAAATTTGCATTTATTAAATAACCCAGTTCTTGTACACGTTCTCTAAGTATTATTTTTTATGTTTTACAGTTAAGGAAACTAATGTTTGGAATAGATAATACCTCAATTTCTTAAAAAAAAAATAATGTAGAATTGGAGATTGAACTTTGCTTGCGTGATTCACCAAAGCAAAAGTGCTTAGCACTACCCATCATAATTTGTCTATAATTACAATGCTCTGCTATTATTATTTAGGCTAGAATATGGGACTAAATAGATAAACATTTGACATAAAAATTTTACATATAGGGATGCCTGGGTGGCTCAGTGGTTGAGCATCTCCCTTTGGCTCAGGGCGTGATGCCAGGATCCAGGGTCAAGTCCCACATTGAGCTCCCTTGCTTGGAACCTGCTTCTCCCTCTGCCTATGTCTTTGCCTCTGTATCTCTCTCATGAATAAATAAATAAATATTTAAAAATTATAAATATTATAAATTTATGTATATAAAATTATTACCCCTGTAGTAGAATGAAGGAAAGACTAATAAGCCAATTTGTGAGGAAGGAGTATTGAAGACTAACAAAGTTGACAAGAACAGAAGAAATGACATTTTACATGAAATGGAATTGATAAATATCAGTATTCAAATTAAAAAGGCAAATGAAATATCTGATGTGATTATATTAGTCAATTCTCATGGGAGCAGATTTTGAGAGAGAAAATTTGAATGCATATGTTTATTTTGGAGGTTTTTCCAGGAAGTATCAGCAGAGGCGTAGAGAGAAAAAATAAGGATTCATTCTTTCATTAGAAAGAAGTATTTTCAAACAGTTTATCACTGTGATCAACTGTAACTTAATCCTGCTGGAGAATGCTGAAAAAAGTTTTAGAATCTGTACTTCGGAGTTTATTTTCTGAAGGATTAAGGAGCAAAGACATATAACAACTCCCACCAGTTGATGCTAAAAGGTGACTTCCAGGAGTTCTTAAATTCTGTGATGCTTCTGGCCTGCCATGCATGCAGGGTGATCAGGCTCTATCAACCAGAGTAAGTGTGTGCTGACATTTGGAATTTGATCAAACCAATTTATAATAGTAAAGACCAAAGGGATAAGGATAGAGTATCAACAGCATCTGCTACAGTTGACATAGAATCTAGAAGTATAAGAAATGTCAAAAAAAAAATGGACTATACGCACTATTCTAGAAAATCTAAAGACTAGATCCCTTATGTTATCATTTTATTACTCTAATATTTTACCTACTCATTGAACAAAGAGAATAAGTTATTATATAATACCATTGTATCTAAAAGCAGTACATACCCTGGAGTTATATAATAGAATGTTACTAATTAGCAATTTATTTCAAAAAGTAAATTATACATAGAACATCTTATCTGTCCTTAAAATTTTATTTAAAAATTAACATGCATAATTCTTAATCATTTGTAAGATGTCTCTGCTAGATCTAGATTGAGTCAATGCATAGTACATATTACACAGAATTTGTGAGAGTTTGTAATACAACATATCCAATAGAAAAAGAGAAAACACCAATGACAGAATGAGGAAACTTGTATGTTAGACAATAAGAAAACATGAAAACAAAAGCACCTTTCACAGCCACAGAAGTCAACACAGACACTTGTAAGATTAGTTTTTGAAGCATGGGCAGCCCTGGAAATGTTGAATTGTTAGACATTCTATCCAACATTTTCCCTTAAGAAGTGGAATCTGGGATTTTTCCCATTCATTCTGTACTGAGCCAAGGGGAATGGTTGTAGATATTAGATCAAACCATGGTCTTTGTCATGTTGATTCTCAGGTGTTAAGAGTTAGCTGAGTCCTGTAAACACCCTGAGGTAAGGTAAGCTGTACTTTGGACAGCTTCCAGAGAAGTTGGGACATTTGACATTTGGTTTACCTCTTTTTCTCCTGGGGGTACATTAGTTTTCATTTCCTTGGACTGTCCTGAGCCAGGCTGTGGTGACTGCTAATTGAAAATGACTTTTTCCCCCTCTTCTCCTTGGCTTCCAGGAAGCTAAAGTTTGGTAGGCCCCATTAGTACCCTGACGTAGGCTAGGCAGAAGCCGGGCAGGTTCCATAAAATTTGAGGTGTTGGACACATGTTCACCCTTTGCCCTCTCTAGGGAGACGTTGGGAGCTGAAGTTTTCCATCAGCTATTTTTTTATGGAGCCTGCAGGTGGGGGTATGGCAGTTGTATCCAATCTGCCATCTTTGTTCACTCTTCCCAGGTGGCTAGGGTATGCTTGGTTCTGTCAGTATTCTGGAGCAGACAAGACAGAAGCCAGTCCTTTGGGCAGAAGGCAGAAAAGCTAGGACTTTGATGCATGGTCCAACTCCTTCCCTCCCCAAGAAGAAGTTGAAAGCTAGGGGCTTCCCTCTGATTACATTGTGCTGTGCTAGGGATGAGGATTGTGGCAAGAGGATGTGTCAGGTTTCCCTACTGGCCTAGAGATAGCTGTTTTATGCTTGACTGGAGTGCAGGAGCCTTTTAGCTAGCTTCTGGATTTTTACAAGGGCAATTTGTATAAATTTGTAGAATTGTGTGTATGGGGGTTGGAGGGTCTAGAGCTTCCTGTTCTGCCATCTTGCTGATGTTGCTTCCCAAGCACTAGAATTTAAAGCCAACTGAAATTTCTGGTCCCTAGGCCAGATCTTATATGCAAGTTTCTCAGCATTTCTCTTTATTTATTTATTTTTTTTTTTAGCATTTCTCTTTATTTTTCTTCAAAATGGTATTAGATGTTTATAACAGTATTATCAACAATAGCTAAATATGGAAACAGGCCAGCGTGCATCGACTGATGAATGGATAAAGACGTGATATGGGTACACAATAGAATATTATTCAACCATAAAAAGAATGAAATCTTGCCATTTGCAATGACATAGGTGGAACTAGAGAATAATTATGCTCAGTGAAATAAGATCCTCAGAGAAAAACAAGTACAATATGATTTTACACATGCGGAATTTAAAAAACAAAACAGATGAACATAGGGGGAACAAAAAAGAGACAAGCCAAGAAACAAGACTCCTAACTAGAGAACAAACTGATGATTACTGGAGGGGAGATGGGCAGGGGGTTGGGTTAAATAGGTGATGAAGAGTAGGAGGGAACTTGTTTTGATGAGCACTGGGTTTTGTATGTAAGTGATGAATCACTAAATTCTACACCTGAAACTAATACTGCCCTGTATGTTAACTAGCTTGAATTTAAATAAAAACTTGGAAGGAAAATTATTAGTGTTTGAGGCAACAACAAAAATAAGATTTTTCCCCACTGCAGATTCCTTCATGAATTAAAATGTCAGTTAAAGTACTGAAGTAACTACTTATCAAGTGATTAGAATAGCATATATTATTAGACTTCTCTATTATAAATGACTGTCTCAGTAAGATAAATCATACCCTAAGGTAAAAAATTAATGCAACTTTCAAAATGTCACTCCTCCTTGTTTGCTCTTAGATAATATTTGATTCGGTCTGTGTTATTTGAACAGAATTCTCTTTTAACACATGAAGCAACAAATGGAATAGCAAACTAGTTAGGAAATGAGAGATTTCTCCAAAGGAAAATTATTTAACAGAGGAAATATAACTGTAATTATATCTACATGTTTGAGACATCCTGGGATAGCTGACCAAGGAAATACAGCAGAGCTGCTGTATTAACTTGAATCTATTTTCTGGGTTAATCAATTAAATTATATGTCAAGTAACATCTATTGATTAATTCATAAAACCTTGGTAGAAGACTTCTGTAGGGTTCATTTTATAACTCTAAGAGTCTGAAGTATTTCCTCACAATCTTTTATAAAGTATTTTTAGCCATTTCTAAAAACAAAAACAAACAAATAAACTGTCTACAAATGAAAGGAAGTTAGGTATACTAACCTTTAGTTTCTGAAACCATCTTAAGTGACCCAGAACTTTAGAAAGAACATTGGCTTTTTCCAAAAGCACTCAAAAAAAAAAAAAAAAGACTTCTGTTAGCAAGACTGACTTCTTGCTCACTGCTGTAGTTAATAGCTTTTGCTCTTAAGAATCTCATGCAAAATTCATTGGATATTATGGCAGAATGGGTCATATCTGCCTAGTGTGCTGAAGGAGGAAGGGGAGTGAGAATGGGTCTTATGCTTAATGCTTATGACACATTGCAAGTGGCACCTAGAAACACAGAGCTGAGGGGGGAAAAAGTAAAGTTGCTGGGCTTTGCAAATGAGCAATATTTCTAGAGTTGTCATATTTCATATCTATAAATGCTGGCATCATTTAGTTCACTTTGTTGTGTAGGCCTGAAGTGGAGCCAATTCACAGGAAAACTCTCAGGCTCACGTTGTTGCAGGTAGAATATAAAGCACACATATAGATACTTACCTGTGAAAGGGATGGAATTAAATTCAGAGGCTGAAGGGATATTTTTTCCTAAGTGCCAACAGACATCAAGTTAAATTTAAATTTTCTCTTCTGTAGACCACCAAATATTTGCTGTTTGAAGTCAAACAAATCATAAAATGAAATGCCCACAAAGAGATAATAAAATAGTTTGGTATATATTGTTTTATCCTCAAAATCCATTTTAAGTTTCCATAAAACTACCAGCATGATGAAAAAAATGCAGTCAAGCTGAAATCCTGCTAAAATATAGAAGATAGTGGAATGCAAATAGCAACAAAATGAACTCAGCTTTTTGAAATTCCACACTCTAAAACAGTCTTGAAATAATATATTAAATTGTTTATTGCAAATATATTTATTTTTAAAAATTGAGACCTACCTTTGGAGATCATGATAAAAAATATAGGAACAGCTACTCTAAATTCCTCTATTGAAAGCAGTTCCATTAATATAAGAAGGAAAGTAGGAAATTTGGACACTGAAAATCACAAATTTCTGTTTTACTGTGCTCTGGGTACTAATCCAAAAAAAAAGTTACATAGATGAATGATTTTGAATCCAGAAATGTATGTGGAGAGGAAAACATGATGCTATATTGCTTAGCGAAGTTGAACATTCCCACTTCTAAAATGTTTTAAGGGAAGATTGTATTTCTTGTAGGTTGGGATTATCTTTTTTTAAATCAGGCCAAGATGCTGTACAATTTAATCTCTTAATAGCTTTTCTTGTTATACATAGCTAGAGTATGTTTATGTAGAGTATTGCAATATAAATTGAATAGCTAGAGTATGTTTATGTAGAGTATTGCAATATAAATTGAATGTATTTAAAGAAGGTAGAAAAGGTTACTTTTCATGTGATGTCTTACAATCCGATTCCAGTGTCCATCCACATTAAGAAAGAAACTTTGCTTTGAGTCAGGCAGACCTGGGTACAAATGCTAGCTCTCTCCTTGATGTTCAAGATCTCTTGACCTCTTAACTTTCTGTACTTTCTACTTTTTTTTTTTTTTAAGTTTTTAGGGATCACTCAGGCCTCATTTTACATAGTGATGTATAAGGAAGAGACGCTGGTGTGTTATATTCATTTGAAAGGAAACAGTAGTAATGAAATGGAAGAAGGAATCAGATTCAGGAGACATTTATGAGGAAATGTTCAGAACATCTAAGTAGTTGCTTTTTATTTTTCTTTCCAGCAATCCCTTCTCCTATAACACTTATTTTTATCAGTTATCTGGATTACGTTGTTTTGGAGTACACACGTAACTGTTTTCTGTTCTTTCCTTCCTATTCACCCATACTTCATTCAATCTGTTATTGATATTGTCTCTAATATGGCTCTTTAATGTTTGCAAATTTGTACTTTTTTTCAACCTTAGTATTTTGAATTTAATATTACTTTTAAGCTAATAAGCTAGTCTGTTACTGTTTCATGTGTGCTGGCAGAGACACAAGACTCTTCATTGTATGAACATTGTGTTTGCATTGATTCCCATAGTTTCATGAGGACAATGCAGAGGAACTCATGTGTATGCTGTGTATGCAGTGGTTTGGAGTCACAAGTGAGGAATACTGAGCCTGCAGAAGCCACTGTATTAATAGTAAGCTCTAAGCAAGTTTACTTTTTGTCTCCTATTAGAGACTGTGTTAGTCGACTATAATATAGTACTATAGATTGAGTAATTTACAAACAACAGGAATTTATTTCTCACAGATCTGCAGACTGGAGATCAGAATGCTGGCAGGGTCTGATTCTGGTGAAAGCCTGCTTCTAGGTTGCAGACTGCCAGTTTATCCCTGTGTTCTCACATGGTGGAAAGAGAGATACTCTTATTCTAATAAGGTCACTAATCTCTTCACGGGGCATGACCAAATTATCTCCCAAAGGCCCCATATCCCAATACCATATTAGGGGGTAGGATTTCAATATATGAATATTGGACAATCCATAATACAAACATTGTCTCAGTGTTCAAGTTTGCCATTGCAAAGAACCCTGTGAAATGGTCTAAGTAGAGTGCGTTCAGGGATTTGCATTCTTGGCATACTCAGCAAATAGAGTAGATTTGAATGGCATGCAGCCTAAGCATTCATATAGGGCCCTGTGCTGTGAAGTGCCTTGTGCTTTTCTGTTAGTTTGTATTTGGTCCTATAAATTATTTATCTGGTCTTGCCCATAAGAACTTAATGGAATGTGCAACACCTATACCAGATTGCCTTTCCCAACAGCCATCACCCTACACAAGTTCTCAGTCACTTCTACCTTAATTATATTAAGGTTTTTAGTAGTTTTTCTACTTGTAGTTTTGTCCTCCTGTACAATGTTAAACTAAATTTAAATTCAAATTCAATACTATATTACTTGTGAATCCATTATCCTTGGATTTCAAATATTACCTAATAACACTGAATCTGTTTCCAGCCTTCCCGTACTATAAACACACAAGAGATATATATTTCAGTAATGCACAACTACTCTGTTTTCCTTGAATGTAATTCTTTCTGCATTAGTTCAGATATTCCTAAAAGCAGACATTGAGATAGGATTAGATATACATGAGATTTAATGGGAGAATTGCTTCTGAGAGAGAAATCAGAAGGAACTGGAAAAGGTGGGGAAAATAATTAGACTTTTTGTAGGTCTGGACACTTAACACATCCCTATTAAGTTCTACCTATTGTTTATTAGTTTATGAGGTATAATGAATTTCCAGAATTAATTGTCTGAGCATCATTTTTCCCTTTGAAAGATCATATTTCTTCTTCTAAGAAAGAATTGTATGTACAACATACACTAATATGACAAATTCGATTTCAGTATTTAGGAAACAGAATTAATTTTCATCGAACATCAAGAGATGTAAGAAAAAAGTAAAACAGCGACAGTATATGGCCTTGTACTTAACCAACTAGGGTATTGGGTGACCATGATGATTCAAGGGGGAAAAAAAAAATCCATTACGTATTCATGTTACCTCCATAGCCTTTCACCAACTTAAATAAAAATCTTTTCTTTGGTTATGTTACCTATGTATGTAGTTGCCTCCAAAAATGTTAGTCATCTTGTCTTACTAATTTATAAGAATGGTAGACATAAATACCACATAGGTTTCTGATGGATTAAATGAGAATACAAATTGTTCAAAACTTTGATAGATGATAAATGCTCACTAATGGCTAAGATTGTTTATCTCACTTTTGAAACAGGAAATTTGGTTTCTACCGTTTGTACACTCCTTTTTTTTTTTTTTAACACTTAAAGCAAGCACAATGTTTTATTTTTATTAACAAGTATTGTAATAGAGTATTTTACTATTGTGAAATAATTTCAAAGCTAATATAGTTCATGTACATACATAATTTAACACCAGTTTGTCAGCTGTCATAAAGGAAAAATGAAAAATGTAATTTCACTGACATTTTAGTAAAATACCAATAAAACATAAAATGATTATAACTGTAATGTGTAAAATAGTATATAAATGGTCAGATCTAACATTAGAAGGTTTATATGATTATCAGTCACAGACCTCTGCATAGATATAGTAGCTACAGATGCAGAATACATGTTATGTTGGGATATCCAATTCCATTGATATTTGATGTAATTTTCAAAATATTGAACAATGTTTATGAAGTTGAAAAACAAAAAAGAATGCAGCTACCAGAACTGATAAATGAATTCAGGAGTGTCCCCAGAAACAAAATTAATATACGGAAATCCACTGCATTTCTATACACTAATAATGAAGTAGCAGAAAGAGAAAATAAGAAAACTAGTGCAGTAACAATTGCCCCCAAAATTAAAAAAAAAAAATACCTAGGAATAAATTTAACCAAGGAAGTGAAAGACCTATATTCTGAAAACTATGACACTCCTGAAAGAAATTGAAGACAATACAAACAAATGGAAAGATATACCATGCTCAGAGACTGGAAGAACAAATATTATTAAAATGCTCACCCTACCCAAAGTAGTCTACAGATAGAATGCAACCCGTCGAAATGCCAACAGCATTTTTCACAGAACTAGGACAATTCTTAACATTTATATGAAACCACAAAAGACCCTGAATCACCAAAGCAATCTTGAAAAAGACCAAAACCGGAGGTATCACAATCCCAGATTTCAAGATATGCTACAAAGCCATTGTAAGTAAAGCAGTATGGTACAGGCAAAAAAAAAATAGACATATATCAATGGAACAGAATAGAGCACCCAGAAATAAATCCACAATTACATGGTCAACTAATCTTTGACAAAAGAAGCAAGAATAAGCAATAGGAAAGAGACAGACTTTTCAACAAATGGTGTTGGGAAAACTGGACATAAAATCTTTTTTAAGTATTGTTGAGTCCCCTAGTTCTGCCACTTTCTTGAAATGCTTCTTAGAAGTTTACAAAGCCTCTTCATGCCTCACTTCTGTCTCGTATAAAATGGGGGAAATGATACAACTTCTTCCTGTGGTTGGTATAAGTATTAAATGGGTTAATACAAATAAGAGTCTTTGAAGAATGGTTCGCACATACTAAGTGCTTAATAACTTGGCTCTTGGATCATTCACATTCACAAAAGTGACCAAAGCAAGCAGCAGAAAAGATATTAAAAGGAGGACATGGGATACCTGGGTGGCTCAGCGATTAAGCATCTGCCTTTGGCTCAGGGTGTGATCCTGAGTCCTGGGATGGAGTGCCATATCAGTCTCCCTGCATGGAGTCTGCTTCTCCCTCTGCCTGTGACTCTGCCCCCCCCCCCCCCGCCCTGCTCTGGTCTCTCATGAATAAATAAAATCTTTAAGAAAAAAAGGAGGACATATATTAATGTATGGAGTTTAGGAAAATAGATCTGGAAAACAAAAAGAAGTCCATACAATATGTAGGGCAAAGATAAGAAGGAAGAATCATTTAGCATACAAAATCAGTTCTTTTTTTTGTCAACTTGTCATAATTACCATCATGATTAATAGGCATCCTGAGCAATGATTTCTTCACAGTATATCTCAGTAAAACTTTACATATATTTGCATTATTTATTATATCTTGTCTTAATTTTCACACTGCACTAATAATTGAATTCGTTTTACATACAAACATATGTATAATATAAGCATGTAGCCGAGTTTGGCAAACTATGGCCTGTGAACCACACAGTGTGTGTCCTACAAAGAATGATTTTTACATATTAAGTGGTTGTTAAAAAAATAGTATAAGAAGAATAATGAAATAGATTACAAAACCTATAACATTTACTATCTCCCCCTTTATCATGAAAGTTTTCTGGCTCCTGGAATATCGGTAAAAATTGGCAGAAATGATGGATAAGTTAATATAAAAATATGAGAAATGAGAGAAAAAATACAGAAGGAAGAAACAATACATTTTTTAGAAAAATGGAGGATCATTTTTAAGTGCCATTTGCTAAAGGGTCTCAAAGTAATGCAAATAAATGGTAGTGTACTAAGAAAAATGAATGGAATATACAGAATACACTGTTAACATGGGTAATACCAGGTGAATAGGAAGGATGAAATAGGGAGAAGGTATTTGTTGTTTCAATTACTAACCCATAATTTATTGTGTTTCTACACTGAAATAATGTCTGGACTTCCAAGACACTTAAAGAAGAGAAATCAAGGATATTAAGCCAGAAACTGCCATCTTGTCTAAATAACACTAACAAAACTAATTAAAATAAACAAGGCATAAGAAAACTACTAAAGGGGGGGATCCCTGGGTGGCTCAGCAGTTTGGCGCCTGCCTTTGGCCCAAGGGCGTGATCCTGGAGTCCCGGGATCGAGTCCCACGTCGGGCTCCTGGCATGGAGCCTGCTTCTCCCTCCTTCTGTGTCTCTGCTCCTCTCTCTCTCTCTCTCTCTCTCTCTCTCTATCATTAAATAAATAAATCTTAAAAAAAAAACTACTAAAGGATATATAGGACATCTGGAGATAAATTATATCTAAAAGTTACACAGCATGTGTGATCATACCAATTATAAGGAATATCTGTGTACTTATTATTTTAAAGCTATGTTACTCTTTATTCATTTTTATATTTTGAAAGTCTTTATGGAGAATTAATGAGAATTCTCTATAGTTCAATAGTATGCATAATTATTTTATAAAGATACTACATTTGAACTTTTTAAGACAGACATACAAAATTTTAACCACCTACCTTCCTGAGTTCATACTGATGAAGAATTGTTTGTGCTGGTGATGCTTGGATGAGTGACTAGTTATTGTTTAGTTCTGAGTAGCTGGGTGTCAATTTAAGTGACAAAAGTAGGTGATAATGTTTTAATTATGCTCTGGCTTATTTTTTTATTTATTTTTATTTTTTTAAATTTTTTTAAAATTTATTTATGATAGTCACACACACAGAGAGAGAGAGAATGGCAGAAACATAGGCAGAGGGAGAAGCAGGCTCCATGCACTGGGAGCCCGACGTGGGATTCGATCCGGGGTCTCCAGGATCGCGCCCTGGGCCAAAAGCAGGCGCTAAACCGCTGCACCACCCAGGGATCCCTGCTCTGGCTTATTACTTGAGGAATATGCTTTGTTGCTTTTTCTAACTGTATTGTGTCCAGAAATCAAAATCTTTATTGGCATGGAACCACGTCCTTCCACATTCTATAAAACAATGTTGATGATTAATGCCTTGGCTGAAAGTGACAAGAAGTAAATTGAATTTCAAATTACAATTTTATAAAATAAAAATATAAATGTTGACATTTATAATTTTAGAGTTGTAGTTTTACCTATAATTGTTACTAATATCCTTCTGAAATGGCAAAATAAGTGTTTTTTTTTTTTTAGCAAGAGGGGAACAGCAGTACAGAAGAGCAGAACATTTCAGAATTAAACTAGTGTTACTCCATCCTCTATCTCCAAGATGGCTTATATAGAGTGCCAGTCACAACTACACAATTGCAAATTTCAAGTAGATTGATCTCTCTAGAAAGTTTAGCGCACATAGTAACGTGAAGCGTTGTTGAGTCCCCGTTTCCAGTACCAAGCCCTGAGAGATGGTCAAAGCTAGAGGCAAAGTACGGCTGGACTCCACATATCTCTTCTATGGACTAAGAGAAAAATGGCAGAAATTATAGGAAAAAGTGGAATGAAAAGTCTATAAGAATTTCAACTCAATATTTAAGAATCCCATACATAAAAGTATGATAGTTTAATATGGAAGGATATCATATGTATTTTACCCCATAATCCTCAAGAACAAAATTACTTATTATCGACAGTAAGGACAAGTAGAGAATAAATCCATAAAAATCATCAAGAATAAAAGGAGTTGTCAGTGTTTGAGTAGTAGTCTACATTAATGACTTTCTCCATTTTTTTCCTCCCCTCATCCATGATTCTTTCAAGTATTTAGTTTGTTTATGCTCATTTCCTCAGGGAAAATGTGAAGTAAGATGTAGAATCTAAATGACCTCATTGGTGTGGACAAGGTTCAAACTTGGATTCTTCACTGGTTTCATGATTCTGGGATTCAGTGATAGTCATACTTCATCAGTGTGTGGGGTCATTTCATTGAAGGGGTACACATATAACAGGATGCATACATACTTTAGTATGTTATTGAAAATACTCTGACCACTTTTCTCACACATCTGCAGGCTTTTGGGTAAGTGAAGATTTGTTTTTCTAATTTTTTTGAAATAGTAATAACAATAAAATAATTAGTGTATTGAGAGTAATTAAGAAACAGTATGGTGGGGCGCCTGGGTGGCTCAGTCGGTTAAGCATCTGCCTTTGGCTCCAGTCATGATCCCAGGGTCCTGGGATTAAGCCCCACATCTGGCTCCCTGCTGAGTAGGGAGCCTGCTTCTTCCTCTTTCCACCACTTCCCCTGCTCATGCTTGTACTCTCTCTCTCTCAAATAAATAAATCTTAAAGAGTATACCTAGTGGATTAATGTTTTACCTTGGAACCAAGGTTGCCTATGTTCAGATTCCAGATCTTTCTCCTACTGCTGTGTAAACTTAGGAAAGTTGCCTAACACCTCTGTCCTTTAGTTTTCTCATTTTTAAAATGTGGATAATAATATTAATCTTACAGGATTTTATAAGGATTTGATATCTACTAAGACACTGAGAATTATGCCTGACATCTAGTGAATGTGGCATGGCTCTGGTTTGTCTATCACCTTAGAATGTCATGAGGAAATGTTTTTAAGGAAAAGGAGATATTCTCAATCTATAATTACCTTTGCTCAGAAAGCCTTGACCACAAGTCAGGTGTGTGAAGAAGACATAGGACAGAAATTATTGGAATTCACACATTTTATTTTTTTAAAGATTTTATTTATTCATGGGAGACACAGATAGAGGCAGAGACACAGGCAGAGGGAGAAGCAGGCTCCATGCAGGGAGCCTGATGTGGGACTAGATCCCAGGGCCCCAGGATTACGCCCTGGGCCGAAGGCAGGCGCTAAACCACTGAGCCACCCAGGGATCCCCGGAATTCACACATTTTAAAAAGGAGAGAAAGGATTATATATGTGTGTATGAAGAGAGGGAGAGAACGAGATGAGAGCCTTTTTTAGTCTACATACTCTCAGACCCTTTTTGGAATTTGAAGGTTGAATTATAGTTTATAATGTTCTTAAGTTACGTGAGACCCAAAATGTTTCTAGAACATGAGCCATTCCAGCCATAGGGTACTTTTTTCTGAAGTTCCAGTGGAGCTGTAAGTAAATACACGTCTATATTACCACTCAGAAATTCTACCACTATCATCCTTTCTTAAAGAAATTTACAAGAAAGTGAGTGCTATATGGCCTAATCCTTAGAAATCATTATCTTTCATATATAGCAGCTGGTCCAATGGGCTGATTTCACACACTTTAAATTTCCAGTATCTCAAGGAAAATGGCTAGTCCCTAATGGTTTTATTTCTTAGAAGCTTCTATTTAGGGATGCCTGGGTGGCTCAGTGGTTGGACGTCTGCCTTTGGCCCAGGGAGTGATCCTGGAGACTGGAGATTGAGTCCTGCATCTGGCTTCCTGCATGGAGCCTGCTTCTCTCTCTGCCTATGTCTCTGCTTCTCTCTCTGTGTCTCTCATGAATAAATAAATAAAATCTTTTTAAAAAAATTATTCATTCTCCTATAATTCTATAAAGGAAATCTTATAACATGTCTGGTTTAAAAGCAAAACAAAAACGCTACTAGTAATTATTTTGTTGCATAATTCCTTCAGGGTGGAGGAATAATTTATCTTCAGAGTTATACTCAGAATCTTCCTCATTATTTGGAAAAACAAATATCTATGTAACAGTAAGTGAAATCACACATTTAGATACTATAAGCCATTATATAGCCATGGGACCAGTTCTAAATATATTACACTGATTTCTATAAATTATGACATTACTTATTATACTCTCCCAGAGTGGCAGGGCATGGTATTATAAAACTGACTAGACCCTCTGAACAGTTTTCCATATTCAGATTTCTATTAGATTTTACAACTCCCACTTGGATCCCATATGAAAACTGTGCCACAATTACTGCCTGAATCACCCTTGGGAAACTTCCTATTAAGGTTTGTTAATAGCGCTAGGTCACATAAATATTTTAGCTGCAGAGTTATTTTCCTAAATATGGATGAGTTATGTTAATGTTTAAATTATTATTTTCTGAGACCATAGTAAATCAAAACCTCCCTTAGAAGCTAAAAAGCAACACTGGATTAAATTTGTATTACAGGTAATCCACAATTTGGCTAATATCCTTGAGGTAATAGCTGATTTTTACTCTTATTCTTAACACTGAGTATGTGTAATAATTTCCTATACTGTAGTATAAGAGTTTATATAAGACCACTTCCTGGGCACCTGGTGGCTCAGTGATTGAGTGTCTGCCTTTGGCTCAGGTCGTGATCCTGGAGTCCTGGGATCGAGTCTTGCATCGGGCTCCCCGCAGGGAGTCTGCTTCTCCCTCTGCCAATGTCTCTGCATTCTGTGTTTCTCATGAATAAATAAATAGATTTTTTTTAAAAGACCGTTTCCTGAATTTTGGATATTTAAATTGCCTTCAAACAGTAGCATAAATCACAATAATTAAGGTGATTTCTTAAACTAAGGTCACAGCTTACGAATAATATAGCAGTTAAACTGCTGGTGGTTTTTATCAAGCCTTTTTCTTAACAATAAATAAATATATGCCATGGATATTTAGGCAATGCAGACATTATTAGTTGTCTGCACAAAGTATGCAACAATGGCAGTTATATTATCCCTTCATTGTGAAGTAACAAATGTGAGAACAGAAAGCCAGCAACCAATGGTAACGTGACATTACAGAAGGAGATGATCCTTGATGGTACTTTCAGCATCTAAGCCAACACAGTCTACTTTTGGATTTGCTAACATATGAGAAAGATAATCCCTTTTTGGTTTAAGCTAGTATTGGGCATGCATTGTATTACTTGAAGCCAAGGGTATTATTAACTGATAGACCTTTATATTATGACTGTTTCCAAGTGTGACATAGTTATCATCATGAATACTTTAAATGGGAAATATATGAAGAAGTGGTGTATCATTTCCCCCTTTTTCTGAAATGAATTTCATTTTAGATCTAGGAAGCTATTTTTATAAGCCCTTTTTTTATTGGTAGTAATTTGATGTATTACCATTTTAATTATTGACATATACAATAATTTATAAATGTCAATTTTTTAATTGAAGGTTTTCAATAACTACCCTCAACAAGTGAATCATTTCAGTTTTCACTACTTCAGTGAAATGTTCTTGTTTTTATGTTATTTATAGAAATTTATATAAGAATTCACAAAGCCCCACCCTCATATGTCTCATTATATAAACTAAATCATAAATGTGTAATTAATCATTTAATTTCCCCTTTGCTTTTCCTACACCAAGGGTAACAATTTTTGAATTGGAAAGGGAATAATAGATATTCATTACAGAGCCCTGAAGCTCTATATATGAAAAACAATTAAGCATCGTAACCCATTTAAATCTCTTAATTTTTTTCATTTCTGATTGATTATCTAAAAGACATGTACAAGAAATCACAGAGTAAGTGTTGTTAAATGTTTCTAAAAGTGGAGAACGGGGACTGTTCCGATCTTTAAAAATAGTGAGGTTAAAAAATAAGAATGAATACATTTGGCTCTACTTTTAAGCCAAAATGTAAATAAACTGATTGGTAATAGATATCTAGAAAAGATAATATTTGGAAATAGGCTTATGTTTACCAAGAACATAGACAAGCATGGATGACCAAAAAAGGAGACTCAAGATATAGAGTAATAAAACAATTATGTAAATTAACCACGAACAGGATATTACTTAGAAGTATGATATTTTATTTTTGTTCCATGAGACATATTTTAGTTAGAAATTTCTCACCATCAAAAAGAGATGCATCCCCTATTTATCTCTTCCCCTTTTTTGTTCCAACAAAAAGATTTACTATTATATTTAGCTAATTCAGCTCTGCTAACCATAAAATAACACTCACCCTTTATTCCAGGTATATCTGGAACCATTCCTCTACTATGTCAGGAATGCACCATTACTATGGTCAACACTCTAAATACTTGTTTGATATGACAGTTCCTACATATGGGACATTTGGAAATAATGATAGGCAGCTACTGACTTTTAATGGGATGGTCAGAAATACTAGGTATCATATAATGCTCAGACACCTGTTGTTAGTAAAGAATTTTCTCATATTCTACACTATTTCCAAATATCTCACCATGTATTACTGGATATGTTAAATTAGCTAATAGCTCATTTTTTCTTTCTTTCACTTGCCTCTGGAGATGTAAGAAGTTGCTATGGCTGTTGTCAAAGAGGTTACTACCTGTGTTCCCCTCTAGGATTTTGATGGCTTTATTGTCCACATTTAGGTCTCTCATCCATTTTGAATTTATTTTTGTGTACTCTGTAAGAAAGTGATCCAGATCCAGGTTTTAAAACTGGAGACCCTGGCATCACTGTCTGTACCCTTAACCACCATTGTTAACACTGTGAATTATGATATAGAGGCTAATTGACTGAAGAATTTCTTCAGCTGAAAATTGTATGTGATTTGTGGGGAAAATCAAGCAAGAAGGTATCCTTTATTTTTTAAGCCCATTTTAGATTTGTTTCATTTTGCTTAATTATAAATAAGTGCCAACCAGTGTCACTAATGATAGTGCAGTCTTCTATACAAAGACTAATCTTTCTTAAGGATTTTTGTGGTTCATTACTCCAAATAGCTAATTTTACTGATGTTTTCACCCTTTATGAGTGATTTTTTATTATTGGAGTTCAATTTTCCAACATATAGCATAACACCCAGTGCTCATCCCATCAGGTGCCCCCATTGGTGCCCATGACCCAGTCACCCCAACCCCCCCCACCTCCTTTCCACTACCCTTGTTCATTTCTCAGAGTTTAGGAGTGTCTCATGTTCTCTAACCCTCACTGATATTTCCCACTCATTTTCTCTCCTTTCCCTTTTTTTCCCTTTCACTATTTTTTATATACCCCAAATAAATGAGACCATATAATGTTTGTCCTTCTCCAATGGACTTATTTCACTCAGCATAATACCCTCCAGTTCCATCCACGTCGAAGCAAATGGTGGGTATTTGTCATTTCTAATGGCTGAGTAATAATCCATTGTATACATAGACCACATCTTCTTTATCCATTCATCTTTCGATGGACACCGAGGCTCCTTCCACAGTTTGGCTATTGTGGACATTGCTGATAGAAACATTGGAGTGCAGGTGTCCCGGAATTTCACTGCATCTGTATCTTTGGGGTAAATCCCCAGAGGGATTTGGGCAGACCCAGAGGTCATAGGGCAGTTCTGTTTTTCACTCTTTGAGGAACCTCCACACAGTTTTCCAGAGTGGCTGCACCCGTTCACATTCCCACCAACAGTGCACAAGTGTTCCCTTTCTCCACATCCTTTCCAACATATGTTGTTTCCTGTCTTGTTAATTTTCCCCATTCTCACTGGTGTGAGGTGCTATCTCATTGTGGTTTTGATTTGTATTTCCCTGATGGCAAGTGATGTGGAGCATTTTCTCATGTGCTTGTTGGCCATGTCTGTTTTCCTCTGTGAGATTTCTGTTCATGTCTTTTGCCCATTTCATGATTGTATGTTTTTTTCTTTGCTGTTGAGTTTTTTTTTTTTTTTTTTTTGCTGTTGAGTTTAATAAGTTCTTTATAGATCTTGGAATCTAGTCCTTTATCTGATATGTCATTTGCAAAGATCTCCCATTCTGTAGGTTGTCTTTTAGTTTTGTTGACTGTTTCTTTTGCTGTGCAGAAGCCTTTTATCTTAAGTCCCAATAATTCATTTTTGCTTTTGTTTCCCTTGCCTTCATAGATGTATCTTGCAAGAAGTTGCTGTGGCCAAGTTCAAAAAGAGTGTTGCCTGTGCTCTCTTCTACGATTTTGATGCATCCTTCTCACATTTATATCTTTCATCTGTTTTGAGTTTATCTTTGTGTATGGTGTAAGAGAATGGTCCAGTTTCATTCTTCTGCACGTGGCTGTCCAATTTTCCCAGCACCATTTATTGAAGAGACTGTCCTTTTTTCCAGTGGATAGTTTATTCTGCTTTGTCAAATATTAGTTGACCATAGAGTTGAGGGCCCATTTCTGGGTTTTCTATTCTGTTCCATTGATCTATGTGTCTGTTTTTGTGCCAGTACCACAGTGTCTTGATCACAGCTTTGTAGTACAACCTGAAATCTGGCATTGTGATGCCACCGACTTTGTTTTTGTTTTTTGTTTTTTTTTCCCCCAATATTCCCCTAGCTATTCGGAGTCTTTTCTGATTCCACACAAATCTTAAGATGATTTGTTCCAACTCTCTGAAGAAAGTCCATGGTACTTTGATAGGGATTGCACTGAACGTGTAAATTGCCCTGGGTAGCTTGACATTTTCACAAGATTAATTCTAATCCATGAGCATGGAGTATTTTTCCATCTCTTTGTGTCTTCCTCAATTACTTTCAGAAGTGTTCTATAGTTTTTAGGGTATAGGTCCTTTATCTCTTTGGTTAGGTTTATTCTAGGTATCTTATGCTTTTGGATGAAATTGTAAATGGGATTGACTCCTTAATTTCTCTTTCTTCAGTCTCATTGTTAGTGTATAGAAATGCCACTGTTTACTGGGCATTGATTTTGTATCCTGCCACGCTGCCGAATTGCTGTATGAGTTCTAGCAATCTTGGGGTGGAGTCTTTTGGGTTTTCTATGTACATATCATGTCATCTGCAAAGAGGGAGAGTTTGACTTCTTCTTTGCCAGTTTGAATGCCTTTTATTTCTTTTTGTTGCCTTATTGCTGAGGCTAGTACTATGTTGAATAGCAGTGGTGAGAGTGGACATCCCTGTCTCATTCCTGATCTTAGGGGAAAGGCTCCCAGTGTATCCCCATTGAGAATGATATTTGCTGTGGGCTTTTCATAGATGCCTTTTAAGATGCTGAGGAATGTTCCCTCTATCCCTACACTCTGAAGAATTTTGATCAGGAATGGATGCTCTATTTTGTCAAATGCTTTCTCTGCATCTGTTGAAAGGATCATATGGTTTTTATTTTTTCTCTTGGTCTGTCACATTGATTACTTTACGAGTGTTGAACCAGCCTTGCATCCCGGGGATAAATCCCACTTGGTCATGGTGAATAATCTTCTAAATGTACTGTTGGATCCTATTGACTAGTATCTTGTTGAGATTTTGCATCTCTGTCCATCAGGGATATTGGTCTATAATTCCCCTTTTTGATGGCGTCTTTGTCTGGTTTTGGAATTAAGGTGATGCTGGCCTCATAGAACGGGTTTGGAATTATTCTGTCCCTTTCTATCTTTCGGAACAGCTTTAGTAGAATAGGTATTGTTTCTTCTTTAAAAAGTTTCCCCTGGGAAGCCATCTGGCCCTGGACTTTTGTGTCTTGGGAGGTTTTTGATGACTGCTTCAATTTTCCCCCCTGGTTATTGGCCTGTTCAGGTTTTCTGTTTCTTCCTGTTCCAGTTATGGTAGTTTGTGGTTTTCCAGAAATGCATCCATTTCTTCTAGATTGCTTAGTTTATTGGTGGATAGCTGCTCATAATATGTTTTTAAAATCATTTGTATTTCCTTGGAATTGGTTGTGATCTCTCCTTTTTAATTCGTGATTTTATTAATTAGAGTCTTTTTGGTTTTTGTTTTTAATAAGGCTGGCTAATGGTTTTATCTATCTTATTAATTCTTTCAAAGAACCAACTCCTGGTTTTGTTGATCTGTTCCACAGTTCTTCTGGCCTCTATTTTATTGAGTTCTGCTTGAATCTTTATGAACTCTCTTTTCTGCTGGGTGTAGCTTTTATTTGCTGTTCTTTCTCCAGTTCCTTTCAGTGCATGGTTAGCTTGTGTATTTGAGGGTGTTTTTTTTTTAGTTTTTTGAGGGATGCTTGTATTACAACGTATTTCCCTCTCAGGACTGTTTTTGCTGTATCCCAAAGAATTTTGAATGGTTGTATCTTCATTCTCATTAGTTTCCATGAATCTTTTTAATTCTTCTCTAATTTCATGGTTGCCCCTTTCATCTTTTAGCAGGATGGTCTTTAACCTCCATGTGTTTGAATTTCTTCCAAATTTCTTCTTGTGATTGAATTCTAGTTTCAAAGCATTATGGTCTGAAAATATGCAGGGGATAATCCCAGTCTTTTGATATCAGTTGAGACCTGATTTGTGACCCAGTATGTGGTCTATTCTGGAGAAAGTTCCATGTGCACTTGAGAAGAATGTGAATTCAGTTGCGTTTGGATGTAAAGTTCTGTAAATATCTGTGAAATCCATCTGGTCCAGTGTATCATTTAAAGCTCTTGATTCTTTGGAGATATTGTGCTTAGATAATCTGTCATTTGCAGAAAGCGCCATGTTGAAGTCTCCCAGTATTAGTGTATTATTATAAGTATGTCTTTACTTGGTTATTAATTAATATACTTGCATCTCCCATATTAGGGGCATAAATATTCATGATTGTTAGGTCCTCTTGTTGGATAGATCCTTTAAGTATAATAGAGTGTCCTTCTTCTTCTGTTACTACAGTCTTTGGTATAAACTTTAATTTATCTGATATGAGGATTGCTATCCCTGCTTTATTTTGAGGATCATTTGAATGGTAAATTGTTCTCCAACCTTTCATTTTCAGGCTGGAGGTGTCCTTAGGTCTCAAATGAGTCTCTTGTAGACAGAAAATAGATGGGTCCTGATTTTGTATCCAGTCTGAAACCCTGCGTCTTTTGATGGGATCATTAAGCCCATTCACGTTCAGAGTTACTTTTGAAGGATCTGAACTTAGTGTCGTCATAATGCCTATTCAGTCCCAGTTTTTGTGGATTATTTCTTTGGACTTCCTCTTTCTTTTATAGAGTCCCCCTTAGTATTTCTTGCAGAGCTGGTTTGGTGGTCCCATGTTATTTCAGTTTCTGCCTATCTTGGAAGCTCTTTATCTCTCCTATTCTGAATGAAAGCCTTGCTGGGTAAAGTATTCTTGGCTGCATATTCTTCTCATTTAGGACCCTGAATATATCCTGCCAGCCCTTTCTCTCCTGCCAGGTCCCTGTGGAGAGGTCTGCTGTTAATCTAATATTCAACCCATATGAGTTAGGGATCTCTTGTCTCTTGCTGCTTTAAGGATTTTCTCTTTATTTTTGGAATTTGCAAGTTTCACTATTAAATGTCGAGGTGTTGAATGGTTTTTGATTTTGGGGGAGTTGTTTCTATCTCCTCGATCTGAATGCTTGTTTCCCTCCCCAAGTTAGGGAAGTTCTCAGCTGTGATTTGTTCAAATACAGTTTCTAGTCCTCTGTCCCTTTCGGCACCCTCTGGAACCCCAATTAAATGTAGATATTTTCTTTTGAAGCTGTCATGTATTTTCCTTAACTTTTCTTCATGGTCTTTTAATTGTTTTTCTCTTTTTTCCTTACCTTCTGTCTTTGCCATCAACTTGTATTCTGTGTCACTCACTCTTTCTTCTACCTCATTAACCCTCGTCCTAAGGACCTCCAGTTTGGATTGCATCTCATTTTATTGATTTTAAATTTCAGCCTGTTTAGATCTAAATTCTGCAGTCATGAAGTCTCTTGAATCCTTTATGCTTTTTCTCCAGAGCCACCAGTAGGTTTATAATTGTGCTTCTGAATTGGCTTTCTGACATAAAATTGTAATCCATGTTCTGTAACTCTGGCAGAGAGTACTGTTTCTGATTCTTTCTTTTTGGTGAGTTGTTCTTTCTAGTCATTTTGCTCAGTGGTGAGTGGCTAAAACAAGTTGTACTGGAAAAAGGAAGAGAAAAAAAAGAAAGAAAAAGGAAGACAAAAATCGCGTTCTGGGGGCCTGCAGTCCTGGAGCCGGCCTGGGCTGCTCCCGAGGCCCCGCCGACGCGCTCCAGCCCTTTACCAAGCTCGGTAGGCTCTCCCCAGGGCGCACTGCCTCTGTTAGTGACCTGGGACACTGGAGGCTCCACTGCCCTTCTGGGATCCTGCCCAAGTTTCCTGCAAGTGCTTTTCCTTTGGGGAAGAATCCGGCACAGATTTTGTGAGTTCCTGCTTCTCCAGGGCGGGGTTTTCCTGTTCCCGAGGCTCTCCCCGCCTCCCTTAGCCTGGCTTTTCGCCCCCCCCCCCGCAACTGGATTCTGATTTATTTATTTTTAATGTATTTTTTTTTTTTTTTTTACTGTTTTCCTACCTTGTCAGAAGTGCAAACTCTTCTACCTGTACCGTTCCAGCTGTTCTTTCTTTAAATTTCAGGCCAGATTCATAGGTTTTCAGGATGATTTGAAAGTTATCTAGGTAAATTGGTAGGGACAGGTGACTTGAGGACCCTACTCTCCCACCATCTTGCCATGGATGATTTTTAAACATTGTAAGATTCCTTTTTTAATTGAATTTGTCATTTAAACAATTGGTCTTCCTTTCAGATATATCTAAAAATATATAAAGGCTTATTTTCAGAGGTCCTTCATTACAGGCTTAGTGGAGCAACAAATAACTTGTCATCATTCAACACATATTAAAACTGTTTTTAATAAAAAACAGGATTCTATAAGATATCTTTATTTCTCCACTGGAATTTGCTGACTGGACAAAGTATATATACTTGCTTGAGTCTAAATAAGAACATATGTGCATCTATTTTCCTTCTGTTGCATTTGACTAATTTCTGCTGACATTAAGTTATGATCGTGTATCACATAATGCTCTCTTATTGACAGTGGAATAGACCCCGTTTTGCAAATGTTCAGTGATGCACAAAGGTGTATATTGGCTTCTGTGTAATGTAATCTAGTTTCTGTATGTTTAACAGTCCCTTGTTCATATATTGTAGGTGGTGTCTAAGACAGGTTGCATTGCTCAGCTATTTTTTTTTTTTTAAGATTTTATTTATTAATTCACGACTGGATCCCAGGTCTCCAGGATCACACCCCGGCCAAAGGTGGTGCCAAACCACTGGGCCACTGGGGCTACCCTGCTCAGCTATTTTAAAATTTCACTTGAAGTTCATAATTAGGTTTTCCTGTTTTTTCTTACTGATTTGAGTTAATAGTTTCTGAATATTTTCCATAAGACACCTAATTTAAGTTAAGCAAGAATAATATCCACATAATTGAATTTATCCAAATCTAAAATTTTCCATAAAATAAACTTCAAAAAGAACACATGATTTACAAATATGTGTATTTTTCATGGTGATATGATAATGATATAATAACAGTAATCATTACACAGAGAAAACATGCGAGCTTTAATATACAAAAAAATTTTCAGTTTCCTTTTTTTTTAAAAAAAAGATTTATTTGAGAGAGAGTGTGCACACAGAAGCATATGAGCACAAGCAGGAGGAGCAGCAGAGGGAGAAGTACAGGGCTTCATTCCAGGACCCTGGGATCATGACCTGAGCCAAAGGAAGACACTTAACCAACTGAGCCACCCAGGCTCCCCTGTCACAGAGTTTCCATTAGAAATCCATATAGTGGGATGCCTGGGTGGCTCAGCAGCTGAGTCTGCCTTTGACTCAGGGAGTGATCCTAGGGTACTGAGATTGAGTCCCACCTTGGACTCCTGCAGAGAGCCTGCTTCTTCCTTTGCCTATGTCTCTGACTTTCTCTCTGTCTCTCATGAATAAATAAAATCTTTAAAAAAATCCATATAGTCATCTGCTTAGCATACTATAATACTAGATAGACTAATACATATACTTCCTTTAAAAAAAACTCTAAAAGGAAAATATTTCCTATGTTTGCATTTTAACTTTTCCCAAGATTTGATATTTAAAAGGAATAGTAAGTTTAACAGTGTACTATCATCCACTATATAAAAATGTCATAATTAAAAAAAATTTATTATTCATGAGAGACAGAGACATAGAGGGAAAAGTGGGCTCCTTGCAGGGAGCCCAATGCAGGACTTTTTTCCTGGACCTGGGATCATGCCCTGAGTTGAAGGCAGATGCTTAACCACTGAGCCACCCAGGTGTTCCTAAAATAAATTTCTTAATATTTGTATGGATGTTCTCTATGATTTGCGATAATTAAACCTGTTTGGACTATTCAGCTTTTTAATGTATTTTTAAAAAATTTCCTTTCCTGTGTGTTACCAGATTGCCTTAACAGTTCTCAAATTCTATTGTATAATTTGAAAAATGCTACATGTAAATTAGAAATGTACATAATGGCATGTACCTGTCTGTACCAATTAAAATGCTAATATTTCAAATATTGAAAAATATTTTTATGTATTTTAATTTTGAAATGCCTATTGGATATTCAAATGGAGATGTTGAGTATGGGATTAAATATATACATCTATAATTAAGAAGAGAGGACTAGGATGGAAATATAAATTTGGTCATCCTTTAAGTATGATCATTTCAATAAGTAAGTGTCACAGATGAGACTACCAAATCAGTGACGGTAGCTAGAAGATAAATTGGGCCCAAAGAACAAGCTCTAGAGCACCCTAGAGTTTAGAATGGTAATTAGGAGGAACCAGCACAGAAAGATGTTTTAGTCAGACAGAAAAAAGCGAATATGAAATGAGATTTAAAGGATATATTTTAAGAAGCAGGAATTATCTGCAGTGTTAAACAGTAAACCAAGAACAAAGATTGAGATTTGACAATTTAACAAGAGTGGAGATGATTGGCAAACTTGGTGATAATAGTTTCAAATGGAGGGACACCTGGGTGGCTAGGTGGTTGAGTGTCTGCCTTTAGCTCAGGGCCTGATCCCAGGATCAGGGATTGAGTCCCACATCAGGATCCCTTTGAAAGAGCCTGCTTCTCCCTCTACCTGTGTCTCTGCCGGTGTCTCTGTCACTCATGAATAAATAAATCTTAAAAAAGAAGAAATTAGTTTCAAATGGAATAGTGAAAGAGAATGCCTATTTGAAGCTAATTTAAGTAATAATAGGAGGAAAGAAATTTGAGATAGTGAATATAGATAACTCAAGAACTTATATGATTGAAATGTAGTTATAAATATAAATTATAATTTTTAAAAAATATTTATTTATGCATGAGAGACATAGAGAGAGAGAGAGAGGTACAGAGACACAGGCAGAGGGAGAAGCAGGCTCCATGCCGGGAGCCTGACATGGTATTCGATCCCGGGTCTCCAGGATCCCACCCTGGGCCGAAGACCGTACTAAACCACTGAGCCACTGGGGCTGCCCTAAATTATAATTTTTGTATTAAGAATTTTTAACAAAGTATTTTTAATTGATGAGAAGCAAAAAATGCTTCTATTTTTTGTATGCAATATAACAACATTCTTGTAAGTAAAATACTGTAACCTAAAGTAAAATTTATTAAATAAAAAAATTGTGTATGTTACATGGATTCTTTAAATTCTTAACACTCTACTGGATAGATACTGCCTCATTTAATATTCAACAACATTTTAATTGTGGTATGTAAAATATACTCCTATAACTTCAGATGTACTTCTCATTTTTTTAGAGGATATCTCCCTTCAGGTAGAGGAGCTATCATGATATTTCTCAACCACACAAGCAATCTATGACATTAATGAGAATACCCTTAGAAATTTGTCTAAGATAATACTACTACGTTTTGAAAGTGGCTTATTTTACATTTGTGTTCAGATTTCAGTGGTTTCATTTCTCTTAAAAAATATGACAATTCTAGAGGCAGAGACCACATGTAATATTTACAGTCTACACTATTCAGCCTCTCTTGGTGTTTTGGAAAGTGTGCACAAAATTATAGGCCAACTTAGTGTAAGATATGTAATGCATGAACCAAAATGCCTGTATTGGGAAAAATAAGAAATAATGGTTTAATCTATCTTAAGAAAAAGATTTTAATATCTCAAATAGTTATTTTCAAACAAGTTTCTTTTTGTTTTAAATCCATTTTCTTCTTTGTCACTAAACAAATGTATTTCCCTATGTTCTCAAAAGAATTAAGAAAATACAGGCTCCTAAAGGAGAGTTATATAAGAGTCATAGAATCCTTCCTAAAATATTTAACTCAAATTTAGTATTTTTCTCTAATCTTCTTGTAATAGATTCAATAATCTAAGAGAAAGATACCAGTTTTTCTTCAATGAAATTATGTAACTTTGGGTTCTGTTTTTCTTGTCAAAGGCAGCTAGGGACATTTTGATTGGAGCAATATTCCATAACTGTTGCAGGCTACAAAGCTCGAAGGATATTACTAGTTGAAAATCTAGATTTTTAGTTTTAGATTCCAGTTGACTCAGGAATTTGAAGTGCCTAATCTTCTCAGGAGTAAAGTGACTATATGATAATACTGTCTTTGTTAACTTGAACTGTGAATGATTTATTCACATATACAGAAAATTCTGCAACAAAAAGTAGATGTCTGAAAACAATAAATGATATTTCATAGGAGATAAGCCCTAATATGTAAATTTGATTTCAAGAAGCTGATCAGGAAATTCTATTCATTGCTCTGTCATGTATGAATAGAAAAAAAATCCCAGAATTCCATAAATTTTTTTATGAGCCTGAGGGGGGTTTGATTCATTGTACAGGTAAGACTAAGGTTAAGGTAATGAGGTCAGTTTTCAAATAAAGAAAAGAATCAGTTGTTGATGTTCAGATAGAAGGTACATAATCAGGAGAGTACAAAGAAGAAAACTTCTTTAAACAGTAAATTCAATAAGGAAAACTGTACTTGCATTTCAGTTTATATATCAAGAATGGTGATATTTTATGACAATATTCATGGAATAAACTAGACTGTGGGGAAGGAGGAATAGCTACAGAAATCTAGCTCTCTGATAAATCCGTCATACTGTGACTGGATGACAAGGCAGAACTCTTAAAGTTGAGAAATCTCATCTCTTTTCCCCTCAAACCCTGGCATAAATTATGTTTTAAATGGTTGTAAAGGGGATATTACGGTGAATTCCAATGTAGGATATTCTGCCACTAAGTAAAATTCTCTTCTAAATGATCTGATGCTAAAAAAAAACAGTTAAATTCCAGATGTATCATAATATTAATGTTCTAATTTCAGTAGCAATGATGTCTGCTCAGTCAGTCATCACTTTTCATTCCCTTCTTTTCACCTACTTGTCATACTTTTGTGTAATTACATATTTGTAGGGCTGCCTTATGTATTTAACTATAATCTAATATTAATAAATGAGCCAGGTCCATGTATCTTTGTATTCTAAACCTTATCCTGTAAAATACCTACTACATTTTACTGAATTAAAAGTTTAAATATGGAAAAGTTGGCATCAGCAAAATGGTGGAATTTCAAAATCCCATTCCTCCAGAGAAATACTGAAAAACAAGCACAAATTTTCAAAAGTAATTTGTCAGACCTTCAGATAACAGTCTCAAAGGCTTAAAGCAGGCTAGTGAATGTTCAAACAAGAAAAGGGCAACTTTAACATGCTTCCAGCATTCAGGGAAATCTCTCCCAAAACACTAGTTGAACTGATGCTTAAAGGAACAGAGAATTTTATGACCACATATGTTTAAGAATACAACCTTTGCAAAAAGGATTAGAAAAGTGAATAAGAGGATGACTGCAGTCTTCAACAACCTCCAAAAAATAAACTCTGAGGACAGAGGAGACTCTGATTTCCAGAGTTACCATATTACACTATTTAACTTATAGCTTTCAGCAGAAAATTGGAGGACATACATAGAAACAAAAGTATGATTCAGAGGAATGAAGTTAGTTAGCAGAAATTGTCTCTACAGAAGTTCAGAAAATTTACTTACTCTACAAAAGATGAAATAAGCTATCTTAAATATGCTCAAAGAGCTAAAGGAGACCAGGAAAATGATGTTGGAACAAAATGAGAATATTAATAAAGAGAAATTATGAAAAGTAATCAAATACAACTTACGGAGATGAAAAGTAAAAAAAAAAAAACAAAAAAATTCACTAGACAGATTCTACAGATTTTATTAGGCAGAATGAAAAATAAGCAAATTTTATGATAGGACAATTAAAATTATTCTGAGGAAGAGACCAAAAAAAAAAAAAAAGTGTGAACAAAATCGTTGGGACCTCTGTGGCACCATCAAGAGGATCAGCATATGTGTCATGGGAATCTCTGAAAGAGAGGAGGGAAAGAGACAGAAGGAATGTTTGAAGAAATAAAGGTCAAACATTTCCCCAATTTTTAAAATACAAGAATATATACATGTAAGAATTACAGTGAAATCCATGCCGAAAGAGAACTATGCTGAAGCACATTAAAATCATATTGCTGAAAACCAAAACAAAAATAGAATCTTAAAGGTAGTAAGAGGGAGACTCTCTCTCAAAAGGCAGAGATTGGCAGAATGGATTTCAAAAACTACCCAACTATAGGCTATCTTCAAGAGACCAACCTTAGATCCATATAATAGATTGAAGTGAATGGATTGAAAAGATACTTTATGCAGACAGTAACCAAAAGAGTGCTAGAGTAGTTATACTTATATAATACAATAACTTTACACTATAAGTTAAAAAAAAACTATTACGAGACAAAAAGAGTATTATTTTTGATAAAAGGGTCAACTCATCAAGAAGACATAACACTTAAAAACATATGCACCAAACAACACAGTCCTGAAATATATGAAGGAAACATTTAAAGGAGAAATAGTTCTACAATAATACTAGGTAATAGTCTACTTACCATGATGAATAGATTATCTAGACAGAAGGTCAATAAATAGAAAACTCAGATAAAACTAAACCATCTAGACCCAATAGACCTATGGAACACTATAGCCAACAACAGGAGAATGCACATCCTTCTTAAATCCGTATGGAATGTTGTTCAAGATAAACCATATTTTAGGCCATGAAGCAAGTGTTAATTTAAAAGACTGAAATCAGAGAAAGCGTCCTCTCCAAATAAAGTGGGATGAAGCTAAAAATCAGTAACAAAGGAAAAATTGGAAAATTCACAAATGTAGGGTAATTAAACAACACATGCTTAAGAATTGATGAAGAAATAAGGGAAATTAGAAGATACTTACAGATGGGTGAAATGGGTGAAGGAAATTAAGAGGTACAGACTTCCAGTTACAAAAAAAGTCATGGGAACTAAAAAAAAAAAAAAAAAGGAATAGTCAATAATACTGTAATATACCAATCATGGTGAACATATCCTAATGTATAAATTATTGAATCAATATGTTGTACATATGAAACTAATACTACGTGTCAACTGTACTTTATAATTAAAAATTGTAAATAGCAGAAATTATGCGATAACTTGTTCACATACATGTACACATACACACAAAAGTCTTAAAATTCTAAAGGAAGGAATAAATAGCATAAATACAAATAATTGATAAGTCAAAATACACTTTTTGGTGACAAAATAAAACAAAATGCAGATGAATAAAAACAAGACACATTAAAACTTAACAGGATATAGTGAAGACAATTCTCAAGGAGAATGGTGTACCAGTATACACAAATCAATAACCTAAATTTACACCTTAGCAAACTAAAAAAAAGAAAAACTGCAGTGGATAAAAATGAAATAGAGAATAGAAAAATAACAGAGAATTGATGATACCAATAATTGGTTCTTTGAAAAGATCAATAAAAGTGACAAACCTTTAGCTAAACTAACAAAAACTAAGGAAGATGCAAATTTTTAAAAACAGAACTGATCTTAAAGAAAAGGTTAAATATAGGAGCATTAGGTTGGAGAATAAATGTTTTTGTTGTAAAAAATAATTAGAACCCAAGATTACAGTTTGAGAATCAGCAGCACAATTTTTAGAATCATGTATCATGTCTTTATTTCTAAATAAAGTCTTCCTGTTCATGAACCTCAACAAACCTTGCAGTTTTCTTACCTCCTCAAAGGGTCATTTTCTTTTCTGTGCTTTTCTGGTGCATAACCTTGGGTAAATTTAGAAATCGCTTCATCTTGTAAGTAACAGGATTATCATTTTAATCCATGATGATAAAAATTTAAAATTTTGTGGAACTGTTGATTATCTCAAGAAAATCCATTTTTCTTCTCCCTACTGGCTAATCTATACATCTTTTTTCTTGTTTCATACAGACTCTTGGCATTTTCAACGAAGCCATTATGAGGCACATGTGGAAGTTTGACCTCTTTGAAAAACTACTTGAGAGTGTTCTTCCTCTTTGTAAAAAAGAATAATGTCTTAATAGGATTTTGTAGTAATGAGTCTCTGCTTTTCCTATTACCTGAAAAAATTTAAGGACCACATATAAATATTTAATTTTGTGTGTTCTTTCACAGATCAGTGCACTTTTGAAAATCACATGCTCACTGCAGATTCCTGTTATAACTTAAAGATACATCATATGGACACAGTGATTTTTCTTTTGAGGAGGAATATATTAGGAAATTAGCATCTAGCTGTTACAAATTGAACTTAAATATCATGCTCCTCAATAGCCACTGTATCACCTAATGTCTAAAAGTTCACTGTACTTATTATCATGGCTAAAAATAAAGTTTGCAAGGAGAATTTATCTTAATATCTCATACTTAATTATGGAATCATAATCATTTAACTCTTGACTGTTGAGATCTTCTGGTCCAACTTCCTCATTTTGTAAAAGAGACTTTTATGACTCAATTTTTTTTCATTCTGATGGCTAAATTAATAAAGTATGAAGAAGTATTAGAGGGATTTTTATTGTGAAAAGAAATTACTGAACTACTTTTAGACACGACTGACCATAAAACATAAGAAACAAGTACTCTTTTTTTTTTTTTTTTTTTTAACAAATCTCAGAAACATTTTCTCAGAAACATACATTTTTGGCTTGTATGCTCCCTTTGTTTCTTTATTTTTCTTCTACTTTTTAATATAAATTTATTTTATTTTATTATATTTTAAAGATTTTATTTATTTATTCATGAGACACACACACACACACACACACACACACACACACACACAGAGACAGACAGACAGATACAGGTAGAGGGAGAAGCAGGCTCCATGCAGGGAGCCCGATGTGGGACTCAATCCTGGGTCTCCAGGATCCGGCCCTGGGCTGAAGGTGGCGCTAAACCGTTGAGCCACCCCAGGCTGCCCGTAAATTTATTTTTTATTGGTGTTCAATTTGCCAACATATAGAATAACACCCAGTGCTCAGCCCATCAAGTGCCCCCCTCAGTGCCCATCACCCAGTCCCCCCCACCCCCTGCCCACCTCCCCTTCCACCACCCCTAGTTCGTTTCCCAGAGTTACGAGTCTCTCATGTTCTGTCTCCCTTTCTGATACTTCCCACTCATTTTTTTTCTCCTTTCCCCTTTATTCCCTTTCACTATTTTTTATATTCCCCAAATGAATGAGACCATAAAATGTTTGTCCTTCTCCGATTGACTTATTTCACTCAGCATAATACCCTCCAGTTCCATTCACGTCGAAGCAAATGGTGGGTATTTGTCGTTTCTAATGGCTGAGTAATATTCTCAGCCTAAAATTATTAAGCAATTTTTATTAAATGTAATTAAGGATTTATGTTGCTTTGCTCTGTGTTTAGATATCTCCAGAGTCTTTTTGATTAAATATTTCAGTTTAAGGTAAGCCTAGAAAGTTGACCTATTTTTAAATTTGTTTTATAATTTGATTTACCTCTCTTTGAAACTGATGTTTGGGGGACACTGGGTGCCTCAGTGGTTGAGTTTCTGCCTTTGGCTCAGTATGTGATCCTGGGATCTGGATTCCACATCCCAGCTTCTCCCTCTGCCTGTGTCTCTGCCTTTCTCTCATTGTGTCTCTTATGAATAAATAAATAAATCTTCAAAAAGAAAAAAAAATAAACTAATGCTTGGGACTGATTTCCTCAGAGCTAAAAAGAAGTTTACTGGTATGGTTAATAAGCAAAGGCAAACTGTTCAAATCTACATCTTAAAGGATCATCTTTGAATTGGAGCCATAAAGTCAGTGTACGGTTTCTGTTGAATTACTATTTTGAAAATACTTTTGAAAAAAAAAAAGAAAATATTTTTGAACAACAATTTTCTGTTGAGTTCTGAGACAGATGTAAAGATAAATGACCTGTGCCTCTCCTTGTGGAGGTCAGTACTCCTTGTATTCCATTCATTATGAGTACTTCGTGAGGCTTCTGTGGAAGTAACCAAGGAACCTATGCTTCTGTGTACATTATAGAAGCTCATACTTCACTAATAATTAAAATCAAGTCCTAGATTCTTCATCTGTGTTGGAAATTTTCCAAGGTACACAGCATGCCATTTAGTAATTTTCTCCATTTCTCACATTAATGGAATAATGATGGATGTTTTCAAAGAATTGTCCTTACTACCTAATGTCTTCTGCTAAAAGCTCCTTTTGTTTGCTCTTTTTCTTTTCTTCTTGCTTCTAATTCTTCTCCTGCCTATGTTTCTTTTTTCTCTTCTTCTACTTTTTCTTTTAAAATTTTTCTATTTCTGGGACGCCTGGGTGGCTCAGTGGTTAAGCATTGCCTTTGGCTCAGGTCGTGATCCTGGAGTCCCAGGATTGAATCCTGCATGGAGCCTGCTTCTCCTTCTGCCTATGTCTCTGTCTCTGTCTCTGTCTCTGTCTCTGTCTCTCTCTCTCATGAATAAGTAAAATCTTTTAAAAATAAAAAAAATAAAAATGTTTTATTTCTTAACAACTGTTTAGAGAATATGTCTGTTTTCTACGAGGGATGTCATTAAAAGAGGAGGTTAGAATATCAATACACATGTCATGAAGTGAGACATCTTTAGAAGTTACTGCTATCACATGAAACAAAATAGTATTTTTTTTTTTACCAATGTGTCCATTTGAGCATTGGTAATAAATTAATATTTACTTAAAAAGATGAATAACCTAAACTAATAATTGAATATCTTTTACATTGCCGGTTTCAAGCCAAAGGAAATCTTGATCTTTAGAATTGATTTTTCATAACATTTTAAAATGCTATATTTATTCTCTATCATAGAATGTTAAAATTTAATAGGTTTCTTGATAAAAACCAGGTGAATGGAACATAATAAAGCCCACATATGAAGAACCCTTAGTTAACATCATACTCCGTGGTGACAAACTGAGCGCTTTCTCCCTAAGATCAGGAACAAGACAAAGATGTCCACTCTCACCAGTTTTATTCAGTGTAGTTCTGGAAGTTGTAGCCACAGCAATCAGATAATAAAAGAAAAGGCATTTGAATTGGTAATAAAGAGACGAAACTTTCACTGTTTGCAGATGATATGATACTCTATAGAGAAAAACCTGAAGGATTCCACCAAAAAACTACCAAACTGATAAATGTATTCAATAAAGTCACAGGATACAAAATTAGTTTTCAGAAATCTGTTGCATTTCTATACCCTAATAATGAAGTAGCATAAGGAGAAATTAAGAAAACAACCCCTTTACTATCGCACCAAAAATAGTAAGATACCTAGGAATAAATCTAGCCAAAGAAATAAAAGACTGGTACTCTGAAAACTACAAAACATTGATGAAATAAATTGAAGACAAAGCAAAGAAATTCCATGTTCATTGGATTGGAAAAATAAATGTTAAATTATCCATCATACCCAAAGCAAATTACAGTTTAATGGAATCCCTATCAAAATACCAACAGCATTTTCCACAGAACCAGAACAAAAAAAAAATCTAAAATTTGTATGGTCAAAAGACCCTGAATAGCAAAAACCATCTTGAAGAACAAAACTGGGTATATTACAATCCCGGATTTCAAGATACACTACAAATCTGTAGTAATCAAAGCAGTATGGTTAGGCACAAAATAAACACATATCAATAGAACACTACAAATCTGTAGTAATCAAAGCAGTATGGTATAGGCACAAAATAAACACATATCAATGGAACAAATTAGCCCAGAAATAAACTCACATATGGTCAACTAATCTTTGACAAAGGAGGCAAAAATATGCAATGGGGAAAAGGCAATCTCTTCAACAAATGGTGTTGAGAAAACTGGACAGCTACCTGCAAAAGAATGAAACTGAACCACTGTCTCATGTCATATATGAAAATAGTCAAAATGGATTGCAGAGAAACGTGATACCTGGAACTATAAAAGTCCTAAAAGAAAGCAAGGCAGTAATTTTTCTGACATGGGCTGTAGCAACATTTTTCTAGATATGCCTCCTGAGGCAAGGGAAACAAAAACAAGAATAAACTATTAGGATTAAGTTAAAAGCTTTGCACAGCAAAGGAAACAACAAAACAAAAAGCCTGCAGAATGGGAGAAAATATCTGCAAATGACATACAATAAAGGGTTAGTATCCAAAATATATAAAGAACCTCTCCAACTCTACATCCAAAACTGAAATAATCCAATTAAAAATAGGCAGAACAGAAGGCATGAAAAGATATTTTTCCAAACAAGACATCCAGATGGCCAGCAGATACATGAAAAGATGCTCAACATCAGGGCAAATCAAAACTACAATGAACTATCACCTCATGCCTGTTGGAATGGCTAAAATAAAAAGCACAAGAAGCAGGTGTTCCTGAGGATTGGAGAAAAAGGAACCTTCTTATACAGTTGGTGGGAATGCCAACTGGTGGAAAATAGTATGGAGGTTCCTCAAGAAGTTAAAAATAGAACTACCCTAATATCCAACTGTTGCACTGCTAAACTAAAGACAAATACCATAGGTTTTTACTTGTATTGAAATTTAAAAAACAAAGCAACAAACTAACACAGGAAAAAAGAGAGAGAAGCCAAAAAACAGACTCTTAACTATGGAAAACAAATTGATGGTTACCAGAGTTGAGATGGGTGGGGGGAATGGGTGAAATAAATGAAGGGGATTAAAGATACAGTTATCATGAGGACCTCTGAGTAATTTATAGAATTGTTGAATCACTATATTGTACAACTTAAACTAATACAACATAATATGTTAACTCTACTGGAATTAAACAATAAAAGATGAATGAAGCAAGTATTTTAAAGAATTCTTTTTGCATATGATAATTTGATAAAGTGAATGTAATATCTTAAAAAGCATATCTGAGTATATTTACTATTTTCAGTAACATAAATGGAAAACAATTAGAAAAATTCTTCTTTTTTTAAGATTTTATTTATTCATGAGAGACAGGGAGGCAGAGATATAGGCAGAGGGAGAAGCAGTCTCATCAGAGGGAGCCCGATGTGGAACTTGATCTTCGAACCCTGGGATCACGCCCTGAGCAAAGCCTGAACTCATGAGCCACTGAGAATGTGCCCAGTTCTATTCTGAGTCCTTCAGATATAAAAGCTTGTTCAAGAAGCCATACCACTTTGTTTCCTAAGTTTCTTAAGAGGTAGCTTAAAACAACAAATTTATTCTCTCACAGTTCTGGATGCCACAACTCTGATATCAAGGTATAGATAGAGGAATGGTCTCTTGAAGGCTCTTAGGAGAGAACCTGTTTCTTGCCTTTCCTTTGGTTTCTGGTGTTCTTAGAAATCCTCAACTACCTTGGCTCAAGTCAGATTGGATTAGGATCTGCCCTAATGACTGTATCTTAATTGATTACATCTGGACAGATCCGTTTTCTGTGGAGGTTACATTCTCAGGCCTCAGGAGTTAGGACTCAAATACATCTTTTTGGAGGACACAATTCAATGTATAATTCAGCCTATGAGGAAGGCATTTTATTTAAAACTATTTACTTTTTATAGGCCAGGAAACGGTTTTGAGCACTTTTTGCCAAGGTTATATATTAGATAAGTAGCTAAACTGTATTTTAAAGTCAGCTGGGCATTTTGAATGTTGTCTTAATTGGGGTATATTGCCCAATCCCAGGAAGTATAAAAATATTTTATGCAATATTTTGGAATTGTCATTCTTTGTCTCCCCTTTTTACTGAGGCAAAATATTTATATAGATTGCAATTAAACTGGAATAAATTTTCTTGAACACAAATATCCTCAACTTAGTTATGTACATTAATCTGCAAAACATACTTTCCTTCTGCACTGAAAACTACCTTTGCAAGTATAAAATAGTCACCTTGAAACCCAAATACCAAGGAACAAACAGAGCCTGGAGGCTTTGAACGATACTGTTGTCTCTTTTTTGTTGAAAAGCTTCGAAAATGGCCTCATAGTACACTGCCAATCACTTACCAGGGTCACTAAGATATAACCCAGCAGTTTGAAATTCTTTTTATGAGCTTTAGGAAAGCAAATAGCAATCTTGTATGTTCCTCCCCATGGGATACAGTTACAGGTATAGCATTTTATAATATTCATGTTGAAGGAAGATATTTTTATCAGTATTAAAAAACAGTGTAAATAACAATGAAAAATGTTTTTATGAAAACATTGCACTGTATCCCAATTCAATGAATACATATTGAACATCAAAACCTGGCATTTATACACAAATGAACACACTTCGCAGAGGTAGGATCATGTTGAATTATATATATCTATAGTCCCAATGCCTAGCCTGACACCCAAGGGGAAAAACAATTTACATAATTGAAAGATGCAGAAGATAATGTTTCTGCTATCAAGGAGTACAGATTTTTAAAGTGGGAGTGGATGGGTAAGACCAAAAAAAAAAAAAAACAATTTAGAATATAATCGTGAGGGGCACCTGGGTGGCTCAGTTGGTTAAGCATCTGCCTTTGGCTAAGGTCAAGATCTCAGGGTCCTGGGATTCCCCCCCCCCCCCCCCCATCAGGCTCCTAGCTCAGTGGAGAGTCCTCTCTCTTCCTCTTCCTCTTTCAAATTAAATAAAAATATGATCGTGAAATAATGGAGAGACTAGCAGGATTTTAGGAAATGCAGAAGAAGGGTAGGTCAAATCTATACATGAAAAAGAAACCTTATCTAGAATTTTATAAAGTTAGAAATGGTAAGGAAATCATACTGAATTTGAAAAACAATCCCTCAGGCTGAAAAGTTTTGTGTAATCTTTATCTTCCCACCCCTGTCCACAGGCCACATTCCCACACCCAACCATCAGCAAGGCCTCTGGGTTTACTTTCAAAATATTTTCACAGAATCTGACCACTTCCCACTTTTTCTCTGCAGCCACCTGAGTCTAAGCCACCATTTACTCACCTATATTGTTGGAATAGCTTTTTGACTGGTCTCCCTATTTTTGTCCTTGCCTTCATTCAATCTATTCTGACATAGCAGCCAAAATGATTCTATTAAAATTCCCAATATTTTGTCTTTAACCTACCCGAAACTCTCCAGTGGCTATTCATCACATTCCTATTAAAAACCAACTCTCACGATGCCTCTGTGGCTCAGAGGTCGAGTATCTGCCTTTGGCTGAGGGCATGATCCCAGGATCCGGGATTGAGTCTCACATCAGGCTCCTCTTGGGGATCCTGCTTCTCCCTCTGCCTATGTCTCTGTCTCTGTCTCTGTCTCTGTGTCTCTCCTGAATAAATTTTTAAAAATATTGAAAAAATATAAAAACCAACTCTCTTAAAATAGATTTTAAAGCCCTCTGACCTTTCCCTCTTTCGTGTCTGTTTCATTTCAACCATACTGACTTCAGGGTTCCTCAAAGAGTAGGAATGCTCTTGCTCCAGGACTTTGCACTTGTTCTCTCTGTTTTGCTTCTCAAAATATCTCCACTTGCTTACTATTTTTTTTTCCCACAAAAGTCTAATCAGATCATTCCATCTCAGTGACTTCTCTTGTTACCCTATAGAACAAGCTTATTTCTGTTATATACACATTGATGCTTTTTAATTTTTTTCTCTTAATCCTTATGATAATCTAAGATATTACCCAGTAGCCAACTTTTTATTTTCTTTTTTCTGTCTTCTCCACTGGATAGTAAGCTCCATTATACCTGAGATGTTACCTCTCTTGTCAACTGCTCTATGTCCCATTTTCTAGAATTATAGCTGAGACAAATTATATGCTCAGTCAATTTTTGTTGAATGAATTAATGATAACTGAGGTTTCACTCTAAAAGCCATGAGATATTATTAGAGGAATCAGGCAGAGACAGCTATGTTTGCGTGTTTGTTTTTCTGAATCAATTATCACTGTTTCCTTTTATCTAGAATCTAGAGCCTTGATATTTTTAAATGTATTATACAGTGATATATTTCATGAGTGCCTTTCCTAGTAGTAAGTGATGAATGAATAACGATTCATCTAAACCCAATTAGTTGGTCAGCCTGGGTGGCTCAGTGGTTTAGCGCCTGCCTTCAGCCCAGGGCCTGATCCTGGAGACCCGGGATCGAGTCCCACATTGGCTCCCTGCATGGAGTCTGCTTCTCCCTCTGCCTGTGTCTCTGCTGCGTGCTCTCTCTCTCTCATTAATAAATAAAAATAATATCTTTTAAAGAATAAAAATAAATCAATTAGTCAATTATAGTCCCTTTATTAATAATCTGTTGAGGCATAAAAATCTGACTCCCCTAAATAATGAAATGTAAAGGGAAGTATTCTGCTTGGCATGAGGAAGTACTTTTTCTCTAGTTTTATTTTATTTTTTTTATTTATTTTTTTTTTTTTTCTCTAGTTTTAGAAGACACTGCTTTCCGGTCTTTGGTATCATTGAGCATGTAACATGGGTAAGAGATGTGTAGGCATCATGAATTAAGGAGAAGAAAGCCAGAAGAATTGGAAAATACTGAACTGAGCCTTGAGAATATAGAGACACCACACAACTATGACATTTCACCAACTCTGGGCTACTTGTGATGTGAAACAGTAAATTCTTTACTTGTTCAGGCCATTACCTGGATCTTTACTACCTACTACTGAAGCTATCTTATGTAAATTATGTCTGTGGTTTATAAAAGGATGTAAAAAAAAAAATTAAAAAAATAAAGGATGTAGGTCAGGAGGAATATAGGCCCTTATTCTCTTTGCGTTTGATTTTCAAATCATGTATATATGAATATTTTTTCTTCATATCAAAAGAAAAATTTGAAACTATATATTTTAATATGTTTCAATATTGTTTCAATTTTTGAAACATATATTTGGTATATTGTTTCAAATTTTTGAATATATAAAAAATTTTTTTTGAATATATATATATTTTATATATATTTAGTCATGTGGAGGGGATGTGGGTGTATTAGGAAAGAGAAAAAAATAGGAAAGCAAAAGTAAAGCTAATTGCAAATCCCAAGAAGCACAACTGAATAACTAAAGATAGGCTGTTGTTTATTTCTGAATTCCTGAGTAGCCAAATCAGAAATAAACACAATAAATTATGAGAAGTACAGTATTCATAGCGTCAGATCTTTCTTAACAGTTGTTTAGAAGAACAGATGTTCCTGGTACAGAGACCCTCAGAAAATGATTTTTATGATTCCTAGTGGGCAACATTCTTAGCAACACACCTGGACAATTAAAAAGTTTCTAATTATCACTTCTGCCCACTCCCAGGATACTACTACATACAAAGCCACTATTGTATCTAGGAGCATTAGATCAATGTTCTATTTTCTTTCTTTTGTCTACTTTTGCCCTCTCTGATAGGTATAATGAAATTCTGTTACAGAGTGCCAAGATACTTCATACTAAAAAAGTAAAAAGTGTAATATTATGTCTACTCTCATGGGGTTTAGCTGGAAAATATATATAAATAAAAAGACAAAGGGATTTCTGCTTTTATATATGGCGGGGTAGCTTATGGGAGGTGAACATTCCAACCTAGAACAACAACAACAAAACCAAATCTGGTTCAAACAAAATTTTTTTAAACTTTTGAAAAAATTAAAGAAAGGTCTTCCAAGGCAGTCATAACTTGAAGGTAGGATTCCAGAACAAAAGGAACTACAGACAGTTGAACCAAAAATCATGAAGGCATTTTCCCCTTGAAGGCATTCGCCAACGAGTGATACTGAACAAAAGCCAATAATCCAACAATTTGTCAAGAATGTGAGAAGGTGGCAGATTTTATTTTACTTATTTTTATTACTTTTTATTTTTTTAAGATTTTATTTATTTATTCATGAGAGACACACAGAGAGAAAGACAGACACATAGGCCTAAGGAAAAGCAGGCTCCGTGCAGGGAGCCCTATGCGGGACTCCATCTCGAGACTCTGGTATCATGCTCTGAGCCAAAGGCAGATACTCAACCACTGAGCCACCCAGGCATCCCAGCAGATTTTATTTTTATTAATTATACAGTACTGGGAAAAAGTTGAGAGTAGAGTGATAAGAAAGTTAAAAATTTAGGAGCTAAGATACCAATGAGAAGAGAGACTTAGAGAAATTAGCCTTCAATTCAGTGATTTATCTCCAAAACATGTTCAGGGTAAGAGGCAGTTTCACCATTCTGAGGAGATAAAAATTGAAGTCTATGACAAAATTAGAGTACCCCATACCTTCACTTGTGATTCTGGAAGAGTACATCCTAATAATGGAGATGAGACCTGGGTATATAAACTTTTTAATAAAAACAAACTTGCAACACAGTTTTAAACAAGTTACTTTAATATGACCTTACTATACCTGTCTGTAAGAGAATAGGGTGAAGCTCTTTTTTGAAAAAAAAAAAAAAAATCATCCAAAGCCTCTTAAATTTTTCATAGTCAATGTTCTGTGTTAAGATAGCCATAGTTAAGAGAGAAAAGAAAAACAATAAAAACAGGCCTAAAGATAATAAAGTTGTTGAGATTATTAGCAATTGATTTTAATACAAAATATGTCAGTCATATGTATAATAGTTACCTTAGAAAACTATCATCTGCATAAAATCAAATAGAAAATTTAGAATTCTGAAAACTAATAGAAATTGAGAATTCAATAGAGATTTAATAATAAGTTGGACAAGATAGAACAGATTAGTGAGCTCAAATAACTCAGTAGTAAATATTCTAACTGGAACACAGCAAATGGTTAGGGAAAATAAAGAATAAGTGGAGGAGGAAAATATTCTAACATTGTAACTGGAGTCTCAGGAATAAAAAAACAATTCAGAAATATTTTTTAAATAATGTATATGATATTAAATCTAAAATTTCTAGAAATAGCACCCATATCAATTAATTTAGCTCTATCTACTTGTTTTATTATTCCCTCTATGGTCTAACACCCAGAATATCCATCCCCATACACATTCAGTTTTCTGCCAAAATATATTAGGAAATTCTTGCAGTCGTTCTATCTGTAAATTATTTCCTCCTGGGTTATAGGCATATCTAATGCCCTAGAGCATGCTGATGTGGGACCATTAGTTATGTGTCTAGTGGCATCAGGGGGTGATTGTAGTGGGCCCTGAGTAAAATGAGCATGACCTTCCAAAGCATCTTCTACAAATGAGGCTATCACTGTATTTTTTAAGCACAAAAGGCTCATATTTTCAGAAAACAGAGGGCAAGCTACTTCCACTCAAAAGAATTTGTACTACATTATGGTCCTTATATCATCATTACTAGCAAAATAGTCCAGCACAGCAGCCACATGAGCTCCCCATGTTTCACTAGATATTTTATCACACTCAACCACAGGTTACAGTTGTGATTCCACTGCAGGCCATGGGTCACTAGTATTCCATTTCTCATTGGGAAAGAGTCTGCATTATAATCAAGCTCAAGGACAAAACTAACTCCCAAATCCTGTCTCTAAAGGCCTGTCTTCTGGGACCACTCCTGATACCAATTTTGTAGCAGTCTGAATCAAATCAGGAAACATAAACTACAAAGTGGTGTGATCAGAGAAAGTTTAATGTGAGAATGATTAAGATACAAGTGATTATGAGTTATGAGAAATGTGACATCTTAGAATTGAGGGAAGATGATTTAGAGAAGAACATACTTAAGGAGTGTGGGCAACTCCTGGGCTAGGATTCAGATATCTGTAGACCACTGGGTGGGAGAAAAGTTCACTGGTTTGCCTGGCCTCATCCATAGTTTGGGGGCAAGCAGGAAGCAATCCTCCAGGATACAGAAGGGTGAGCCACAACCAGTGTGGCCAGGTACATGGGTGTTCAGAGAGAGTGAGCGCAGCATGAAGAGGAAGCCTAGAAGGCATGGTATCTCTATTGGGAAGTCCATTACCTTGATAGGGCTGCAGCATCAGGAGAGCCTTGGGAAACAGACCTCTGGGGCCTTGGGATAGGTGATCAGAGAAATGTGGGGCTCTGGTGTTATTTTAAGTCTTACAGCAAAAAGTGTTTATGTTGAGATAGCTGCAGCATCGTGATCACTACCCTAAGCCAAGGCTGCAAGGGTACCAAGAGATCACTCATGTAACTGGAACATTTCTAACATCCATACTATATACCAAAAGTATACCTCTGGAAATGCAAGAGAGCTCCTTTCTCTTGCAGTGTCCCTCTATAACCTCCACTGGTTATAGAAAGCTTAACATTGTGCTCACGGTGAAAGAGAAATTTTTAAAGGAATTCTGTTCATTATCACAGAGCATGTATTGAAGGGTAAATTTGGCATTAAGAGGTAGTAAATTGATCATTGCTATAGATATCAAAGAATTATGCATATTATTAATATTTAGAATTTATACCACTAATATCCCTTAATATCATTTGATTCCCTTCTATAATAAAATTTGAAACCTGGATATTATTTAACTCTTACTGAGTAATTCAATATTCATATTCTGTTAAATGCTTTACAACATTTTTATTCATGCTGCTATCACAAATTTTCACACTTTTTGGGTAAATTTCTGGCTATTAAGAATCTATATATTCCAATATGTTCATAATGAAACATATCATTCAAAGATAACTTACAAAATGTTAATTTTAAATATGTTCAGACAACTACTTCATTTGATTGTGTAATACATGTAAACATCTTTTCATTTTCATTTAACATCCTAAAAAGTTTGCAGTTTTAGATGTTTTTGCAATTTGGTTTTAATTCATTTTGTACAGCTGCTCAGTCAGCATGTGGCCACTAACACATCATATGCCTTGTCACATATTCTGTTGTGATTTAGTGAGAAGGAGAGATCATTCCTCTCAGGGACTGAGGTGACTCAGGACACCAGGACAGTTGTCAGTTATTAAAAGTTTTGATTGCAGAACTTCTCCAATAAATGGATGTATTTGACCTGTTCTAAACTATGATTAATCTTGAAGGAAACATTGTCAACTTATTCCAAGTAGTCATTTTTGTTTTTTTTTTATGTTTTCATTTTGAGCATCATGAAATCTTGAAAAAATGCCTGTCCCTGACTCTTTGAATATTACTACTTAAACTTTAATATTATTCCTCCTAAAATACTATGTATTTCTGACTACTTGGTATTTTATCCTATTTCTTCTTATTAGAGATTAAAATATTTTAGTTTCTACTTCTACAACTTCAACGTACTCAAAAAATCTTGAAAGCTTATATTAAAAACCCATACATCTGAATATCGAGAATTTTGGTCTCAAGTAAATTGAATTTTTATTTTTCAGATTTATAGTTTTTATTATAAAGGCTTGGGAATATGCCAGATAAAATTGGCAGTTTGCAGACAGAAATGGAGCCACATACATGCTTGTGTCAAAACTTAAAAATCACATCTGGATATTTATAATCTACATTTTTTATAACCCACTTATCTCAAATTTGATACCTTGTACACCATGAACATATTACATTATACAAGATTCTGTCAAATTTTTAACAATAGGGTGAATCTCAGCATGCTCTGACTCAAACCCTTCATTTTATAGTTGTAAAATGAACTGAGGTCTCAATAAATCTTAAAATACACCTTTTTACAAGTATTTATTTCATCATTTATTGATCAGCTAAATGTAAGATTATTTTTGATGGGCCTACTGACCCAAAGTGGGAATATATGGTCTGTTCTCAGCAAAATGAGGCTAAGCTTTTATTGTGTATTGCTTTTACTTGATTTTTCCTTGTATTTCTGATTTTTGCTTCTCTCTCCATGTCCCCAGGGTTCAAAACTCTCAATCTGATCTCAGTTGTTATAGGCATCTTTAAAATGGGGATTATGGTAAGAATTGATCGGAAAACAAAAATTTATCTTCTCTTATTCTAATTCAGGGTACATAACCTGTGAACTTCATTAGTAACTTATGATATCAGTAGCTTTGCTTTGAGATAACAAGTTAGAAGGAATGGTTTATTTCGTGTGGCCAGTAAGCCCCATTTAAACCTTTGATCAAAATAGGATTGATTACAATCCCAACACCTTCTATTGAATTACTTTTCCTCAAGTATTCCCCTCCCTGTCCAGTTACAGAATAAGCAGGCTTTATATTATAACTAGGAAGAGTCATAAGATGACTTGTTTGTATATAAACAAGGTGACTTGTTTGACTCTTCCTTGTTTGTATATAATGCTGAGTCTTCCATAAACATAAATACCCCAAATGATTCTCCTAAATAAAACTGGTGGTTATTTTTAGAGAAGCCCCTGAGATTTGGACAAAACACATAATCCATGACCCTGCATAATGTCTTCTAATTTATAGTGGAACTGAGTAATATCTGTTATTTCCATTTTTACTCCCAAATGCCTAAAAAAGGTAAGGGTTTCCTAGTGTGAATATTGCTTTGCCACAATGATTTGACTTGTGCTAGACTTTCAGACAATGAATTTATTCTTAGAAGATGATATCTAAAAAACAGACACATACAATTCAGTTTTTGCTTTAGCAAGATTGTCCATTTTATAATAGTTTACTATAATTATATTTATTATTGAAAGTTCACTTTTGGCCTTTGCACTCATTATTTGTAATATCAGATACAGTTTGGAGTTGGTAAATTTAGTAAGAACCTGCAGAGACTAATTTTAAATGGTCTTTGATTTGTCAGTACTCAATAACCAGGGCCTTAAATGTGGCTGCCTTAAAGGAGGGACCTAGAGGCCTAAGATTCATTTGCTTCATGGTAAATCTGACTCTGAGAGAAAGAAAGGAATTTCAATAAGCAGTTAAAGTGAGGCAAATATTTTGATAGAAGGAGTGCAGGATACTCTGGATGTATTTAGCAAGAGGCTTCTAATTTAGTGTGAGGGGATTCTGGGTGGAAAGAAGAAAGTAAAAAAAAAAAAAATGGTTCAGCTAAATAGAGTGTCAGAAACAAAACATCAGGGAGAAAAATGGAATAGACATAAAGTGAGGATAAAAGCTGAACTTGGACATTGTCCTGTGGGCATGGGATGTCACTGAAGGAATTTTAGAAGAGGTTAAAAAAATAGATTTGTGTTTTTAATGCAAAGGTAGTTGTGTTTAAATCCAAAGATGGTTGTTTTGTTCACTGATTGTAAATGCATGTCTGATAATAAGTTAGACTTTAGATCTAAAAAGTCTTCTGAATTCAAGAGAACATTTTTCTTTTGAGGAATCTTAAATTTCTTTTAAAGATTTTATTTATTTATTCATGAGAGACACAGACACACAGAGGCAGAGACACAGGCAGAGGGAGAAGCAGACTCCATGCAGGGAGCCCGATGTGGGACTCAATCCCGGGTCTCCAGGATCAGGCCCTGAGCTGAAGGCAGTGCTAAACCGCTGAGCCACTCGGGCTGCCCCCCAATTTTTCATTAAAATAATGAAAGCCATGGATTTTATTCCACAGATAAGTGCCTTCCCCTCAGGGGCACCAGGGTGGCTCAGTCAGTTAAGCATCTTGATTTCAGCTCAGGTGATGATCTCAGGGTCCTGAGATCAAGCCCTGTTGTGGGCTCTTGCTGAGCGGGGAGTCGGCTTGAGGTTTCTCTCACTCATCTCTCCCTCTGCCCCTCCCTCTGATCACAAGTGCTATTTCTCCCTCTCTCTCTTAAATAAATCTTTTAAAAAATGCCTTCCCCTCAAACACAAGCATGGTATTAAAATAAATATATGGGGATCCCTGGGTGGCGCAGCGGTTTGGCGCCTGCCTTTGGCCCAGGGCGCGATCCTGGAGACCCGGGATCGAATCCCACCTCGGGCTCCCGGTGCATGGAGCCTGCTGTCTCCCTCTGCCTGCAGAGCGCTTGTCTCTGCCTCTCTCTCTCTCTCTCTCTGTGTGACTATCATAAATAAATAAAAATTAAAAAAAAAGTATACCATTAAAAAAATAAATAAATAAATATATGAAGAAAAATTTAAAAACACTAACACTGGTATCATCTGAAAAACAACACCTGTTGCATGTAAGTAATGATCAATAGAGAGATGAGGTATTGTCAGCTTACATCATTTCCTTTCTGTTCTGTGGTCAACTAAACATGGCAGAGGAAACATTTAGAACCATAATTCCCTGCACCCTCTTCCCCATTTATTCTCAGGTTACAATTTTCTATGAAGGACACACTTACTATTTTAAAAAGGAGATGTTATTGTTCTCTAGAGAGCATTTGCAGATTAGATATCTTTTACTTAGTCTGATTTTAGATGTTTATCTTTATTGGTTGTCTTAGGAATTTGATTATGATGTCCTTGATGAAATTGTCTTTGTGTTCATTCTGCTTGTGGCTTGTTGAGATTCTTAGATGTGTGGGCTAATATCTTCAGTATCTCTGAACAATTTGGGAATCATTATCACCTAAATACTTTTTTCTCCTCACTTAATTCCTTCTAAGAGTCTAATATTTCTATGCTTCCTTAGAGGTAGAATTCTTCAGGTTCACCAGTCTTTTCTTCTTCAGTGTCTAAATTGCTCCTGGTTATACCTAGGTATGTATTTAAATTTCAGACACTATTTTTTTTATTGTAGAAGTTCCATTTTGTTCTCTTATATTTTTTATTTTCCTTCTCATTGTGTCCTTATTTGTGTTTGTGTTTAGATATTTTAACATCTCCATTATAGATGTTTTAAATTTTATCTGCTATCCATAATCTGTTACTTCTCAGATTATGGCTATCTTTCTGTTTGTGATTTATCTACTGCTTACAGGCCGTATTTTCATGTTTCTTTATGTCCCGCCATTTTTAATTGGGTTTGGATATTTTGAATATTATGTTTTTGGATGTCTGGACCTTCCTTTAAATAATATTAGAATTTAAGGAGGTAGTTATTTGTTGGTATTTTTGTTTTTATAGGTTTGTTTCTGATGATTTATTAGGATAGATTTCCATAACTATAATCTGTGGCTGGTTTAGCATTTCACCTTATACCTTAAGTTATGGTCATTTCAGGACTTCAGTTGATTTCCATGGCTGTTTAGTGAGATGTCTCCATACTTGATGGTTGGTGCTCAAATATTACGGAGCTCTGTATAAGCTACAGTAGTTTCTTAGTTCATAGTTTCTCAATAGTTGTTCTTTCCTTGGTCTTTTTTATTTTCCCATCCTCCTGGAGTATGCCCAGATTCTTATTCAGCAAGGAATTTAAGAAGACCCATATGTAGATTTGTGGAGCTCTTTCTTTGCCTATTTTCTTTCCCTCTGTTATTCTGCCTTGCAAATCCTATTACTTCAACTTCTGTGAAATCTTATCTGTGTACCTCCAGTCAGCTAGACCACTGTGCTTTGCTCCCGGGTCCTTCCTGTACCATGGTGCAGCAAGTACCTCGAATTAGTTAGAAAGCCAGGCTAGTGGCAGGGTGTATCTCATTTGTTTTACTTCTTTCATAGGACTGAACTAACTAGCTGTTGTTCAATGAATAAAAATAATTGTTTCCCATATTTTGTTCAGATTTCTAACTCTGGATTGCATTTTTCAATGATTGAAGTTGTATAGAAAAACGTACAGTGCAGTGCACCTGGGTGGCTCAGTCGATTAAGCATCTGACTCTTGGTTTCAGCTCAGGTCATGATCTCAGGGTGGTGAGATTAAGCCCCCTGTTGGGCTCTGCATTCAGCACAGAGTCTGCTTGAGATTCTTTTTCCCTCTCCCTCTATTTTTCTACTTGCTCACATACACTCTCTTTCTGTCTCTCCATCTAAAATAAATAAAATATTTAAAGAAAATAAAAGCATACAGTGGGGCTGAATAGAATTAAGTATTGCTTACATGTCTCACTTTGGCAGTAGGTTGATGTTAAAAACTATCACTGGGTTAGGGGGAAAAGGCAAGAGAAAAGGCAAAACAAAAGGAGAAGGTAGGATGGGAACAGGAAAGATAGTATGTTCCCTTTTCATTTATTGATTTTGAGGCAATAGAGTCAAGTGGATATGAATTATAGGAAATTGAAGCTTAGTAGAGGCCTAAGTTGAGATTCAGTTATTAAATGAATAGTCACATATTTTGTTAGGCAGCAGAGCAAAAAAGAAACTTCAGTATCAAGAATCTTATAGTTAATCTTTGTCCTGCCTGTCTTGTAGTACCGTACAAGATTACTAAAACAGGAGATGTCATAGACAACGAGGATCATTTCTTTAAATTGAAGCTATGAATTGAAATTTAAATTCTTTAAATTCTTTAAATTGAAGCTATGTTATCTATTGTTTCTTACATCAAATATCATGAGAAATTGAATTGCCCAAGGGAGGAGCCAAGTCAGATTTCTCTACAACATAAGAAAAACAAAAAAATAAAATAAAATAAAAATAAAAAAATAAGAAAAACAACATGTATTTTTTCAAAAGTGACATAATTCCAAGGAAATTGATATGTCCTTGACAATCATGTGTGGCATTTAAAGAAAATTGCCTATAAATATACATATAATTTATTTTTCAACATATTTACTGCATCCTGTTACATGGCAAACATTGTTCCTGGGAGTCAAAGATACATTGATAACCCAGAGAGCCAAAGCTTTTACTCTCATTTTATTGTGATGTGTAGAAATCAGCAAATAAAATAGATGTGTAAACATATAAAGTAGTTATAAATCTCATGAAAAATAAATAAGCAAGGTAAGGCAATGGAGAGTTCTAAGAAGTGGTATTTTGATACTGTGATTAAGGTAGAGAAGTGGTGTCCCCATGTAGAGGACAATGAGTGCAATGACTCTAAAATAGGAAATAGCTTTATATTTTCAAAACATGCAAGAAGAATATCAGAGTAGCTGGAAAGGAATAAGTGAGTAGATAAAATGGTGTGTGATGAGTAGTTCACAGTTAAGGGAAGGATCTTTATCAATAACCTCTTTTACCATGGAAAGCATTGTGGCTTTTATCTTTAGTACAATGAGAAGCACCCACTGGAGGAGGTAGTATATGATTAGGAAGTGATGCAGTCTGATTATTGTTTTCATACTATTATCTGACAAGGAGATCTTGCTGTAACAACAGTAAAGGAAGATTATATGTTAGAAAGTAACTTGGATAGAAAAATGATCTATTACAAGGAGGGATTCTAGAAGATCTAAAATGGAGATATTTCATCAGAATCCTGAATGAAGTTAAGGGAGTGAATTATGTGTAAATCTCTAGGACAGATATTCTAGGCAGTGGCTTCTGAGGAATAGCAATAAGTCCAATTTGGCCTGAGTAGCGGGTCTAATGGGAAAAATGAAAGGCAATAATTTTGGAGCCAGAGATATAGGGAAGGTCATATAGTGCCTTTTAGCCCATGCTCAAGTTGTTGAGTTTTTTTTTTTTTTTTTTTTTTTTTTTTGGACATACGTGAAGGTTACTGAACAAGGGAGTGACATGCTTTGTCTTTTCTTTTGCTGAAAGCATGATACCATTTCACCTAGGTGATTTTCACTGCCAGGTAGCAAATAGTTTTCAGAGGGAAAAGGGGATGCCACTTCTGAAATTATTGCAGGAGTCCAGTTGAGTGATGGTGGGGGCCAAGTCATAATGGCCCTGCAGAGTGGGCAATTTGGGATAAATTTTACATTAGATTCAGAGAAACATGAAAACAGATTGCATGTTGAGTGTTAGAGGAGTTGAGGAAACTCTTTTTAATAGGATCTTAATATTCTCTTTCAACCACTAATTTACAGATTGTGGTCATCATGGTTTTTTGTTTCCATTTAATCTTTTTCCTCTATCAAGCCTCAGAATGAAAGGAAAAACAACAAATAACCCCTCTCTCATGCTTGCCCTTATTTCCCACTGTGTTATTTTTTTTCTACTCAGATGTACATATATACTGCTGCACATAATTATACATTTTGTATGGAGAAAAATAGAACATTCGATGCCTGATGAGCATCACAATAACTTTTCTCATAAGTAAACTTCCTTACAGTGCCAGACACAAAATGTCAAGGAGTTCTTTAGCACTTTTCCACAGACATCAATGTTTCTATTCCCTGCTCAGCAGAGTTCTATATTCAGTGACATTACAAAGTCATTTGAAGGGAAGTTGCCTGGTGAGAGAGAAGATGATAGTCTTCTTCGTCTTTTAAGTAACTGAAAAATGTTTCAGCAAGACAAATTTCACAGTGTTCTGAGTCATTTTTTTCCCCTTTCTAAATGGAAGTCCCCTTCTAAGTGAACATCTGAAGACTGGAAACCTAAGAAATGTCCTGATAACTGCTAGGAAAAAAAGGACGTCTTTGTCCATTCTTCCAGTCTCTCATTAAAGATACTGAATTTTTTAAGAAAGAATGTCTAATTCTTGTAGGGCAAGGTGACTGATTTAATTTTACATTTTTGGACAGTATATAGTAAAACAAAATAAACTGTCTCTCCCTAATTCCTATGTAATTTCAATTCAGTTTACTGTACTCACATGAAATACATTTAATCTAGGTATTGCAGGATAATTAAGTTATCAAAAAAGGGAGACTGGGGAGGACACACAAAGAGGCATAAGAAGCAGCACAGAGTAAGTGGTGTCAAAGAGAAATTGAACCCATTGGAGTTAAACAGGCAAGGAAGACTTTACTCAAGATTATTGCAGTAGGGGTTGAGGCTATTGCAGTGGCAGAGAGAGACCAAACTCAACTTCACTGAAACAAACGATGGAAGTGTCTGTGATGGGTTTTGAGCGCTGGGTTAAGCCAGTAGAAAAGAACTGGAGGGCTTAGAAGGCAGATTGGTCAGTGATTGATTAGACTGTCTGTGTTTGCTAATTGGTGCTTAACAAAGTTAGGCTCCTACCCTCCCACAGAGTGGGATATAGGGGATCCATCTTCTTGTTCATTTCAAAGAGATGGCTTTGTGGTCCCAGGAAAGACATTTGTGGGTTGTAATCCAAGCAAGAGTCTGGGAGAAGATTTACATTTCAGTGAGGCAGAGAAAGAATTTAAAATCACTAGTTTTTTAAAGTAAATGATCTAAAGAGTGAGGTCAGAGGCCTATAGTCAAGCAGCTTTTCTAAAGTTTAGTGGAGCTGAGGGGAATGTTAAGGATGTATTGGTCAGTGCAGGAGAAACAGGGCTGTGGAGGTTGATCTCCAGCAGATCTTGAAGTCCGAAAATTCTTAATTTGAAAAGACACATTCATAGTGCTAGCTACTTTCCAGCTTTTGACATGGAGGGTGAATTGAATGGCCAAGAGGGAGACTATTGCAACCTTCTGAAGAAGCTACTACATCATTTATACACACCAGTTAGTAAAGACCTATTATGATGTTAGAAGTGTGCAAATGAGAGGATAGATGAGCATAGAATAACTAAATAAAACAAAGTATTTGTCATTCTGTTTTACTGTTATCTACCTTGATTTCTGAGAGCAACCAAACCTTTCTGTCATTTAAATTGAATTTTGCTCCTGTGGGTTACCCTGCATCTGTTGGCATTTTGAATAGCCACATGGGGCCCACAGATTTAACAGATGTCCATCAGTTCAAACAATGGATGAGTAAAACTCTTAAACCATTGAGTTACTGCAGATTATAATTACCATGGCATTAGAGTTCCTAGAGGTTTGTATAATTCCTGCCATTCTCTGGATGGTGAGCTAATGGTTTTGCTTCTGAAGGATGCTATTTCTAATGTTCATGGCAGATTAACTCACTAGAGAAAGGTGAGTGACAGTGTCCTGCAAGAGGTCATGATTTCCTCTTCCTGGCTGCCATTTAGTCTGTTGTTTCATGTTTTTAGCATTAAGAAAACTTTTACTGGTTTGTGCCAACAACTCTCTCCTGGGGAACCTAATTGTCTGTGTCTGTCTGCATAACAAACATTACAACTCCAGAAGGCGTGAACATATAGATATGTAGGATGTCACATGATTGCTTAACTTTGAAACATTCAAGGAAGTTCATTTAGGATTTCTAAGTGAATAACGTTGTCAATCTTAGTTTACTCTAGGATAATTTACCAAATGGTTTTCATAACACTGAAGAAAAATAGCTGCCATACTTACTCTGATTTTTTTTAAGTAGCTCTGATTCAGAACTGTTATTATTAGAAATTTATTTCACTTCCTTTATGTAGTTCATCTCTTTTCTGGAAATATTTCTTTGTGCTTCTATTTCTTTTGCATAAACAAAGTGATTCATGGCAGCATAAATTATTAGGTTAATTTTGGAAAATAAATGGGATTTATTGGATAAAGAACCCGTACATGTGTAGAATATATTTACTAATTTACTAAATTGGACATAGTTAGAACTGGTTTTGCAAACCATAATATCAGTCTTAGGCTATTCTTAGTTGCTTTGAAATGTCTTATCTTCATCCTGACTACATTCAAGGTAGTTTTATGTGTCTATAATTGTAGTACACTGGATGTGATACACTGAAAAAAAATTCTACTTCATAAGTCAGAGATAAGAAATAGATCCAAGCATAATAGGGCTAAGAACTGAAAATAAATATGAGATCTCTAGATGTAGAATTCTTGACCTTCAGCTCCTGTGACCTCTTATTGATTGCCAAGCTGCCTGTCATGGGGAGACTGAGAAGGACTCAGGCTAGTCAAAGCAGGTCAGAATTTGATGACACAAACAGCAGTTTTTGTTTACAGAATATTGTTTTAAAAAGACATGCTTTTTAACTTCTTAAATTGTGTATAAAACTATTTTACTTTTTAGGAGTGTAACTGAATTGTATATTTGGATTCATTTGGCTCATATATGGGCATGTAGTTTGTTATTTTAGGGAGTAATAACAGTAAAATAAGTTGATTATGGAGCACCAGATTTGTATAATAGTTTATGCAGTAATGTAAATTGCATTCCCATAGTCCACATTGTGCTGGTGGTCTATTAAGAGACTTCTGAGGGAAAGAATGCACAGAGATTTTTCATTCTTTGTGAATACTAGAACATATTCATTCATATAAAAATACGCATATACTATTATCGTGTACCACATAGGAGGGATGAAGTCAAAGTTAAGGTAGGCATAGTCCTTGTTCTTATATAATTTCCTGTTTAGGATTGTGCCTAGTGAACTAGGAGAAAAAAAAGTTGACTATAATTTTATGGTGATATATGTTAGGACTCTTCTTATGTATCATAAGTACTTACTGTGTTTCAGTAAACTAGAGAAATGGTTTCCTTCAAGTGCCAACTCTTTGCTTGATTTTCTGTCCCAGATAAAGGTAATCAAAACTATGATACTGAAAAAGAACTAAAGTGAATGACTAGTTATTAAAAGGGACTAAAAAGAGAACTACATATATTTCATGCTCAACTTGTGTTCCAAAGAACAGTATTTTCATTAATGAATATTAATGTGTAAGAGTTAAATGTTCAGTGCAGAAACATGCCTATTTTTAGGGTAGTTATTTTATGAGTTAGAAGATGGTCATTTATCCATGAAATCATCCTAAGGTAATTTTTTTCAGTCTCAAGTGTATCAGTGTGAACAGACTTTCTTTTCCCATTAACAAGTGACTGTGTATGTGTGGATATATTTCTGCCTCTATAATTTTCCAATGGTTTTTTGTCTACTCTTATATGCTGGAACTACACTTTCCAGATTACTATAGCTTTACAGAGGGTCTGGAAATTAGATAGTATATATCATCAAATATTGTTATTTTCAAAGTTGTATTGGTTATTCTACGTCCATTCCTCTCATATAATTCCTTAAATCACCTTGTCAAATACTACCAGTAGGCTTGCTTCAATTTTGATTGAGATTGTGATAGATTTATAGAGCAGTTGGAGGATAATGACATCTTAACACTATCGAGTCTTTCAGTCAATTATTATCTTTTCTTATTTAGATCTTCTTATTTAGATCTCTTCTTTTTATTTAGATCTACTTTGCTCACAATTATCTTGTAGTGTGCAGTTTTAATTCTTACACATCTGTCTTTACATTTAGTTATGCGTATTTTATGTTTTCATATTTTTGCACATGGTATTTAAGCATTTCTTTTCTATTTATTCATTAGTAATTGATTTTTGCATACTATGACATTGCTAACTTTACTTGTTATTTTTTTTCTGGTTCATTTGTAGAGCCCTTGGGATTTTCTACATTGAAACTGAAAGTAAAGCAATTTTATTTTTTTCTTCTTTTTTTTTTTTTAATTTTTATTTATTTATGATAGTCACAGAGAGAGAGAAAGGGAGGCAGAGACATAGGCAGAGGGAGAAGCAGGCTCCATGCACCGGGAGCCTGATGTGGGATTCGATCCCGGGTCTCCAGGATCGCGCCCTGGGCCAAAGGCAAGCGCCAAACCACTGCGCCACCCAGGGATCCCTATTTTTTTCTTCTTAATCTGTGTACCTTTGATGTCATCTTCTTGCCTTTTACTAGCTAGGACTTGCAAAAAAAGTTAAATGGAACTGGTGAGAAGAGATGTCTTTTCTTTCTTCTGGAATATAGGAGTAAAAGGGTCTGAGGTTTTTCCAGTAAATATAATGTTAGCTGAGATGTTTTTGAAGATACTCTTTATCGGATTGAAGATGTTCTCCCCATTCTTACTTTACTAACTGTTTGCTTTCATAAATATGTGAAACTTTTTCAAAAGTAGTACTGCATTTATTGAGATGATCATGAGTTTATTCGTTTTTTTCTGTTAAGTTTGGTAAATTACATTAATTGATTTTTGGATTATAAAATATTCTTACATTCATGGAATAAATGCTACTTGGTTGTTCTGTATTATGATTTTTACATATTGCTGAAATCCTTTGCTGATATTCTGTCCATCTACATTCATGAGGGATACTGGTATTTCATAAACATAGACTTTCTTGTAAGGTCTTGTGAGATTGGTACTGCCTTATTAGTTTCCAAAAATATTTGTGAAAGATTGATATTATTTCCTCCTTACATATTTGATTAAATTCACCAGCATACATTTGGATGTTATATTTTTATTCTGGAAAGGTTTTTAATTATGAATTCAATTTTTTTAATGAATTTAGGGCTATTCAAATTTTCTTTCTTTTTTTCTTACTTACATCAGCTTAAAAAATGTCCTCAAAAAAAAGTCTATTCACCAAATGGTGCTTAAACAATTGGATATTGAAACAGAAGAAAATGAATGTTGACTTCTAATTTATATCTTACACAAAAAATTAATTCATTTTGAATCATATACATAAACAAAAACTAGAACCGTTAAACTTCTAGGAAAAACTGGGAACATACATTTTTTTAAAAAAGATTTTATTTATGCATTCATGAGAGACACAAAGTGAGAGGCAGAGACATAGGCAGAGGAAGAAGCAGTCTCACTGCAGGGAGCTTGATGCAGGACTTGATCCCAGGACCCTGGGATCATGATATGAGCCAAAGGCAGATGCTCAATCACTGAGCCAGTCAGGCGCCCCCGGGAACATACATTTTTTACTTTGGGGTAGGCAAATAATTTTTGGGCAAAACACAAATAATAAATTTATATAAATCAAAAATAATAAATTGAACTTCATGGAGAGCAAAAAACTCCTGCTTATTAAAAGACACTGTTAAGCAAATGAATATGCAAGCCACTGACTGAGAGAAAATCTTAGGAGTATGCACATATGACAGTGGATTTGTATCAGGAATATAAAGGACTTTCATAAACAATTCAATTGAAAAATACTTAAATATTTGAAAAGACTGTCACAAAGGAAGATATACAAATAGCCAATAAACACTTGAGAATGTGGTCAGCATTGTATTAACCGCGGAAATACAAATTAAAACTACAATGACATGCCACTATTCTTCCTCTAAAATAGCTAAATCTAAAAGCATTGAAAGTTCCAGATGTTGCGGGGGAATGGAGCAGACATTACTGGTGGAAGTGAAAGACAGTTACAGTCAGCTTGGAAAACAGTTTGGAAGTTTCTTCTAAGCTTGAACATTCACTTCACTTGTATACTAGCAATTTTATTCCTAGGCATTTAGCTGGGAGAAATGAAAACTTAGGCCAATAAAAAGACTTGTACAGAAATACGTACTGTAGCTTTATTCATAATAGTCAAAAAAAAATGGAAGAAATCCAATGTCCATTAACAGGAGAATGGATCAGCAAATTGTAGCATAATCATAGAATTTTACAGTAAAACTAAATAAAATACTGATACACACAGTATATAGATGAATCTCAAAAATACCCTAAATGAAAGGAGCTAGACACAAATGTATACTGATTACCAGTTCTATTTATGATAAGTTTTAGAAGGCAAAACTGATTCATTGGAGTAGAGGAAGTGGGATTTCCTCTGCAGGGAAAGCATTCTGAAAGAGGATCAGGGAACTTGCTGAGGCATTGGAAATATTCTATATCTGGATAGGGATGTGGGTTACACGGTTGTTGACATTTGTCAAAACTCATCAAACCATTCAGCCAAGATTGGTGCATTTTGCTGAATAAAAATTACATCTCAATTTTTAAAAAATAAAATGAAAAATAATTATTTAATTATAAAAATGAAGTATATTATGTGAAAGAATACATTTATTGTACTATGCAAGGAGAGCACTCAGCTTTAAGAGGTTTGTGTGTGTGTTCAACAGTATCAAATTGTTGTACATAGGAAAAAGGAAAGAAATGTCTATGAAATACATAGTTCACTTCCTGGGCAGAATTGAATCACTGAAAATGTGTTATAATTTTGTTTGCAATCAACCAAATGTTGCTATTAAAATGCATATTAATAGTACTAAGAAACCACAGCCCCAGGTGTATATATATGTAAATTTGTCTCAAGATAGTAAGAGTTTCATTATTATTTTCATTTTAAATAATTTGTCCAAATTTTATCTTTGAGAAATCCTTTAATTATTAAATAATTTCAGAAAAGCTAAAAATATATATAAAAACACTTTGAAATTTTCATTTGATTTCATGTTTGAGCTGAAATATGATTGTCTTTGATATTTTAAGTATTTTAAATTTTACTCACTTTGACTTACATATTTTCTCATTTTGAATATAAATATTTTTTAAATTCAAATATATCTTTACTATGACTAAACATATGTATAGAATGTGGTTTTTTTGTGTGTGTGTTTTTGTGCAGCTTGCTTTTTATTGTACTTTAATTATTTTTTGTTTTTTTAATATGTATATTTTTATTGGAGTTCAATTTGCCAACATATCATATAACACCCAGTGCTCATCCTGTGAAGTGCCCCCCTCAGTGCCCGTCACCCAGTCACCCCATTCCCCTGCCCACCTCTCTTCCACTACCTGTTGTTTCCCAGAGTTAGAAGTCTCTTCTACTTTGTGACCCTCTCTAATTTTTCCCACTCATTTTCCCTCCTTTCCCCTATAACCCATTTCACTATTTCTTATATTCCCTGTATGAATGAAACCATATAATGTTTGTCCTTCTCCGATTGACTCATTTTACTCAGCATAATACCCTCCAGTTCCTTCCACGTTGAAGCAAATGGTTGTCATTTCTAATGGCTGAGTAATATTCCACCGTATATATAGACCACATCTTCTTTAACCCAGCAGTTGCCCTGCTTGGGATTTACCCCAAAGATATAGATGCAGTGAAGCGCTGGAACACCTGCACCCCAATGTTTATAGCAGCAATGTCCACAGTAGCCAAACTGTGGAAGGAGCCTCAGTGTCCATCGAACGATGAATAAATATAGAATATGTTTTTAATTAACAATTTTATTTATTTATTCACGAGAGACACACAGATAGAGAGGCAGAGACACAGGCGGGGGGAGAAGCAGGCTCCATACAGAGAGCCTGACGTGGGACTCCATCCCGGGTCTCCAGGATTAGGCCCTGGGCTGAAGGCGGCGCTAAACTGCTGAGCCACCCAGGCGGCCCAATTAATACAATTTTAAAAAGTAACTTTAGGGAGAAGTAAAGTAAAAGAAGTGATAATGGAAAGAAATTAACGAAAGAAGTCCCCAACCCTATATATCTTAAATTTGTAGTTTTTATAACTTGGGAGGAAGTTTTTTTTTTTTTTTATGTTTCTTTCTTCCCTCAATTTTTTCTACTGTACTCATCAATGGAGACATGAAATAGCTCAAAAAGTTTAGTTTTTAATTCAAAATTTTCCAGAAATTTATATTATCAGCAATAATGCTGTAACTAAAAATGACTTTCATTGTTATATAAGCAGTTGCTGACAATTCTCCCTCTACATCTGTGAGATAGTTACCATTTGCCTTTTCATATTATTTTGACATCATCAGAAGTAAACTGACTATAAATTTCCAAATGTATTAGCTGGTGTACCTTCTTTATTGAATTACTGTTCCCATCTTGGGAGATGGGAGCTGAATGCACTATATACATAAAACATCTGATGATTGGTAAAACTTAATTTCTTTAATATGTGCTTTAGGAAGAAAGGTGTTTATGGTAATATAATTTCTGAGCTTTAAGTATCATTATAAAATAATGTTTGAATGGTTTGGGAAATTCTATGATTTTACTTTCTTGCATGGTTGGTATCTTGCCATTCATTCATTCATTCATTCATTCATTCATCTATTTATTTTGGAGAGCAGGAGGGAAAAGGGGCAGAAAGAGAGGGAGAGGGAATATTAAGCAGGCTTCACAATCAGCATGGAGCTTGAAGCAAGGCTGAATTTCACAACTCTGAAATAATCTCTTGAGTTAAAATCCAGAGTCAGGCACTTAACCAACTGAGCTACTGAGACACTGCAGTATTTTTTGTTGCTTAAAGCAAAAAGAATACTTGGGAGGGTAATTTCCTCTCTGATATCTTCTACAAATGCCTGTCCTATGAAACTCTCATTCTTACATAAACAAATGTATTGCCACAGTTATTAATCAATATGAGGCAAAGCCTTCTATGCACAGATGGTATGTAGTTTAAAAATCAGTTCTTGGGCAGCCCCGGTGGCTCAGCGGTTAGTGCTGCCTTCAGCCTGAGGTGTGATCCTGGAGACCTGGGATTGAGTCCCACATCGGGTTCCCTGCATGGAGCCTGCTTCTCCCTCTGCCTGTGTCTCTGCCTCTCTCTCTCTCTCTCTCTCTCTCTCTCTCTCTGTGTGTTTGTCATGAATAAACAAATAAAATCTTTTTAAAAGATCAGTTCTTATTTTTTTAATTAAGTTTTTTAACTGATTTCAATTGGTCATGAATTTTAAACATAATTCTCTGGAAATGTGTGAGTTACATTGTATATAACACAGTCAACAATCTTACATAATTTATAAATTATACATTATTATACAATAAATGTAGGATTGCTAGCCTGTAGGCCTGCTTTTCTTCTTCCCTTTGTTCAAACATAGAGTGCCAGACCTCTGGTTTGGATGTATATTGACCTTACTCTTGAGAATTTGAAGTCTCAACTGTTAAATAATTAGTTCACATTCTATAAAACTAATGAGAAGTAGAATGAAATGAGACTGTAGGGGTGCTATTCTTTCTGTGGTCTGCAAGAGCAGAGATGTGTCAGTTTGCATAGAGTTTCACTGTGGGAAGATGTATTTATGAAGGAATAGGGATAGTATGCAAGTAGACTTTTTCCCCTAAACCTATGAAATGACAGTTTAGGATCTCTTAGATGTTTTATGAAAGACTGCTTCTCTATTTTCCAAGTAGAGTCAAATTCACTCTTATGTAGTTCACACATACAAGGGAAGGTTTTGAAACAAGCAAATTTATACTTCTCTACTATGATTGGATTATAATTGCTTGCTTTACTTACTTACTTACTTACTTACTTACTTACTTACTTATTTATTTATTTATTTATTTATTTATTTATTTATTTATTTATTTATTTATTTATGGAGAGGGAGAGAATCTTAAGCAGGCTCCACACCCAGTGTGGAAGCCAACGTAGGGCTTTATCTGAGGACTCTGTGTTCATGACCGGAGCTGAAATCAAGAGTCTGATGCTTAACCAGCTAAGCCACCCAGATGCCCCTGTCATTTTCTTTAAGGACTATAATTCTTGTGAAGTATTTCTTTTTTTTTTTTTTTCTTTTTCTTTCTCAGGATGAGGAAGGGAGAGATGGAAGGACGGGAAGAGTGAGACACACACACAGACTGTTTCTAAATATGGTTATTTCAACTAGAAGAATCTTAATTATTTGCTCGTAAGAGTAGGCAATTTGATGATAGAATCTTTTAAAGTGGCTATGCTCTTCGAAGGGGTATTATGAAAACATAATATGCTATATTTACTTCTTAATTCTCTTTTTGTACCCTCTAATAGTATTCTTTATACAATTGAAAATCCACTCACACCTGATTAGGAGTTCCATGGATAGCAGCAAACTCCATCTCTGTCGGTTTCTCAAGATTATTAGATGGTTTTTATTTTTCTTAGAAACCATGGAAGTACTACTTGGATATTTTATTTTTGCCAACAAGATAATGTACTTATTTAGTAACTAGTGACTTTTGAAGAAACACTTTCAAGCATATTAAAATATTTTTATTGTTTACATTTAAAATCTACATGAATATCATTTAAATTTTGTGATATCTATTTCAAGTGTGGTTGCAATAATAGAAAAGAGGCTTATATTTTAGTGCCTGAAATTTCTTTGCTAAAAAAAATAAAATGTATCCCTGTTCTTCTGATGATCTCAAAAAGAATCTGTTGTACCATTGTTGATTTTAAGGCCAATTAAAGTATTGAATAAAATAGGTTAATAAAATCTCTTTCATATCATCTTTTATTAATATGTGATAAGTGTGACAATCTGGAATGTATTTTAAGAGTATTTATTACTGATTGCTTAATCAAATCATGAGAATTTTGGTCACTGGGATTAGTCTTTAAATATTTTCATTAGTCTTAAGAGATATAAAAGGAAGAAAAGTGAAATGAGTGAACTCATCATGTTTTATAGTTTCTAGTGATCTCCAGTAATGCTTTGTTTGGAACATTTCTCCAAGCTTGAAGTTGAAATTTATTAGGATATGTGCCCAGATTGCAATGTCTTTGTAGAATTTGGTAAGTCTGACTACAGAGGAGGCGCCTGGGTGGCTAAGTTAGTTGAGTGTCAGGCTTTTGATTTCAGCTCAGGTCATGATCTCAGGGTCCTGGAATGGAGCCTAGCATTGGGCTCTGTGCTGAGCACAGAGTCTGCTTGTCCCTCTCTGTCTGCTCCACCCTGGCTCATTCTCTCTCAAGTAAATTAATTAATTAATTAACTATCTAATTAATTAAATCCTAAAAAAATTTTTCAAAAATCTGTCCACAAAGGAAGCACAAAGTAAAAGAAATGTTTGTACCAGTATGAAAAATGTTTTCCTGACCATTAATGATAGGATATGATAGGACAGTGTGCTATCTAACCCATATTAATGAGAGAACATTTTTCATATTTTTGTAATTGTGGCTAAGAAGGAGTCATATAGCCTCTCCCAGTGACATAAACTGGGAGATGTGACAGTTATTTGGTGACCTCATGGCTTGAGATTTATGGGGAAAAGAGGAACAAAGTAGATATTTAGTGATAAGAAAGAGAAGAAATGTGTGGGGGATGTGTGTGTGGATATGGGTGCGTGAAATAAAGATTCAGAGAGAACAAATTTCCCAGTTTTCTATATCTCTGTCAGTTATTGATTCTCTTCCCTTTTGTGAACTCTTGGCCAAGCCACCTTCCTGCTTATGGTTTCGTGATAGTTGAGCTTACAACACAGTGATGTTTTCCCATGTACTAGTTAAAAAGTTTTAGTACAAGTGATAGGAAAAAGAAAGGGAAAAGAGTAGCTAGTATTTGTGTAACCCTTAGATTGTGTATTTCTTTTACATATGAAATTAATTTTATCTTTCTAGTGACCATATGTAACTGGTAAGATAAAAATTATTTTCTCCACTTTACAGATGAGAAAGCAAACTCTTTACAAATGGTAAGAAGAGGTCAGTGAGCCCAGTCACCAACATTTAAAATAATCTTTCAGTTTGTAAATAGAGTGAATATTAGTATTAGGATCAGAGAAATTGGTGGGGAGAGGGAGATAGAAAAACATGAATGCAACTAGAAATATTTAACTTTTTAGTGCTGAATAACTACTCTAGTAACATAGGTCGAACTGAAAATAATACCTACCGGTTGGTCTCATTTGAGTTAACCAGCTACAAATGGGCATATTTAGTAAGCATTTAGGATAAGCAGGATGAAAGACTGAAAGTCTAAGAAAAGCACAGAGTCTTGAGAAACTAAATTTATCATAATTAAATTGCTTTAATTTAGGACATAAATTACATGGTGGGCATTCCCATATCTTTCAGATACTTTGTTATAATACTAAAAGTAATTCATAAGTATTTTTCATTATGTTTACTCTCCACCAATTATCCACTATAATAATAGTTTCATATGAAATGATTATAGTTATAGTTCATATAAGATTGTACATGTCTTTTTTTAAAGATTTTATTTATTGCTTCATGAGAGACGCACCGAGAGAGACAGAAACACAGACAGAGGCTCCTCACAGGGAGCTCGATGTGGGACTCAATCCCCAGACCCCGGAATCACACCCTGAGCTAAAAGGCAGATGCCCAACCAGTAAGCCACCCACCCAGGCGTCCCAGGATTTTATATGTCTTAGTGTTAATTTCATTTTATCTGATTTATGATAAGCCAGATTCATTGAAAAATTATGAAATGTAAAACTTTGAATTTAAATATCACCCAAATATAATTATTATTAAATATAATTATTATTAAAACTTAGGTTTTTGTCTTTTATTTTTGGTGATTCTTTTTGCTGCATAAAAATACTACTGTTTTGAAATCAATTTATATGAATTGATTTTTAGTTATCCCAAAACCTTCACAGTTCCTCCTAGGTTACTAATAAAAAGGAATTATTTTTAGAAAATGATTCAGGTTGTCTAATATGAAATCAAAAGATGGGAAATTTCATTACTCCTTTATAATAAAAGGATCCTTTCGGAATAAAGTAAAATCTATTCCATGAACCAATTAAGATAAATGAATTTACTAACCTTATCCAGTGTATAAATAGCTGTATAAATGATCCAAATTATTTATTACAGATGTATTTAAACAGTAGTGCTAAGTTTTTAGCAATTGAATAATACATTCACAACTGGAATATAGACAAAGATAAAAAAACAATGCTTCATGGCAGTGAAGGGGAGGCAACAAAAGCAAATATGGAAGTAAAGCAAAGCCAAGTTTGGTCTCCATTTCAGTAATTCACTTTCATATTGTACGTTTAGATTCCTGATTTTAGCCTTTAGCTGAATGAAGGAAGGCATGCCAAAAAATTTATTACACAGATATCCCTTCTCAAGTTATAAATATTTATTAATTTCTTTACTTATTGGGGCTCTTCTGCATGCAATTTCTAAAGATTTATCTGTTGGTGACGTATTTGTGAGTCCCTGCATGTATAAGAGTATCATTTGTGTTCATCACATATAAATGAGAGCTTGGCTGAATACAGAACTCTAAGTCAAAAAATTTGGTCCTAAATTTTGCCGTGATTGCTTCATTTTCTTCTGAAATTTTGTGATGCTGAGAAGTAATTATCCAGTTTTAAAAAGAAAATCTCTTTTTCTGTCCAAATTTTTGTCATCCTTGTAATTTTAAAAAATTGAAGTTTTTTTTCTGGATGATTATTTGTTTCTTCAAAAAACAGGATCAGAATTTTAATGTATATACTGGTATATTTTTCAACTCAGTAATGCTTTGGCCATTATAGATTTTATGACAGTTCTTCAAAGATTTTTTCCTTCTTTGAAACTTTTCTCTTCCCTGTCTTAAGATCTGTTATCTCACTTCTCACTGTTTTCATCTTGTTGTCATTTCTCTTTGCATACCAGGAAGGGTTCTCATGGTAGTTTCCACTTAATTAATTTTTTACAAGATTTCTTTATTTTAGAGAAAGAAAGAAAGGTATGTGTACCAGAGTGGGGAAGGAGCAGAAGAGGGGGAGAGAAAATCCTCAAGCAGGCTCCCCCTGCAGCAAGGAGCCCAGTGTAGGCCCCATCCCATGACTCTGAGATGTAGTGACCTGAGCTGAAATCAAGAGTTGGTCACTTAACTGAGCCCCCCAAGTGTCCCTCCACTTAATTAATTTTTTAGTAGTGTGAATTATACACTTTCTTACCTCGTTATATGTTTTAATTCTATTACATTTTAAGAACATTCCTTATTATACCAAATGTTGTTAAATACTTTCATTCTGTCTCTAGTTTCCTTTAAAAAAACAAAAGATTTTTATTTTTTTTTTATTCATGAAAGACTAGAAGAAACCCTAGAGAGAGAGAGAGAGAGAGAGAGGCAGAGACATAGGCAGAGGGAGAAGCAGACTCCATGCAAGGAGTCTGATGTCGGACTCGATCCTGGAGCTCCAGGATCACACTCTGGGCTGAAGGCACGCGCTAAACTGCTGAGCCACCCAGGCATCCCAAGACTTTCTCTTCCAGAATGAAAGATTGTGTATTTTCTCAAAATGTTAAGTATATAAACTTAGAAATTTTCTTCAGTTGCCAGGATCAAAAGATTTTCCAATATATGTTTTCTTTCATTTTGAAGGAAAAAAAAAAGACGATTCTTAAATCTAGTTTCCAAAGGAAATAGAGTAGTTTTGACAACAGCATTCAGTGGCCAGAATCAGTAGTATTAGTGATGCAAGCTGCAGTGTGCTAAGTCCTTTGTTCATGGTATCAGCCAGAAAGTCACTGGGTATGATGCCGAGAGGTCCCGCAGTGCCTAACTGAGCCAGTTCAGTCAAGTGAATTTGTTGTGACTCTAGATGGTATGGCTCCCAATCTAGTTCTCTACCAAAGATCCTGTAGGTTACATATTTTACTAATAAGTATATTCTTGTCTTGAAATTTTCCAGGGTCAGCTTGTGTTATTTGCGTGTGAAGCCTTATACAGGAAGTCAGAAATATTTGCTCATTCTCTTCTTTTTCTTTATTTTCTCATCTATTTTTATTGTATACCTTTGTGTTTTATTGTATACCCCTATTGTATATTTCTCATCTATTTTTATTGTATATACCTTTGCGTGTCCATATATAATTTAATGATACATAAATGTGAATAGTCCAAGTATTTGTTAACATTATTTTACCTGCTTTCTTCTCTTTTTTCCCATATGTTCAAAGACATTCATTTTGTTGTTCTTTTGTGTTTTCAGGGAAATTTAATTATGAATGCTTATGCATAATCCTCCTCAAAAATTCTGAAATTTATTCTGGTCAGGAGATAGATCTTTGATACAGAAAAGCTACCTCACATAATATTACAAAGCCTTTGCAGAAAAGTTGAGAACTAGGTTTGTTCTCCATGTTAGCTGCCTCAAACAGAATTTCTATTTATAGAAACCCTATATGTTCAAAATAGTCCATTTAAGTTCAGCTCTACTATAATTTCTATAAATCACAAGAGCTGATTTCCTCCATTAGACTGCCTTTGACTTCTAAGCCCTATTTTTTTTTTTTTTTCTTGTCAGTTCATGTCCTTTTTCATTCCAGGTGCTAGCATCTATCCCTACATTCCTTTTTTTTTTCTTTTTTAGTTTTTATTCATTTACCTGACAGAGATAGAGAGGGTGCACAGGCAGGGGGAGTAGCAGAGGAAGAGGGACAAGAAGACTCCCCACTGAACAGAGAGCCTGATGTGGGACTCCATCCCAGAATCCTGGGATCATGACCTGAGCCAAAGGCAGATGCTTAATTGATCCATCCAGGTTCCCCTGTTTGTTTGTTTTTAGATAAATTTAAAACTTAAAAAAAAAAAAATTGATACCAAAACCAGATAAAGATTCTAGTTAGTTAAACATATAGAGTAATACTAGTTTTAGGTGTACAATATAGTGATTCAAAATGTCTATACAACATCTGGTGCTCATCCCAGCAAGTATATTCCTTAATCCCCATCACCAATTTCACCCATCCCCCCCAACCATGTCCTCTCTGGTAACCATTAGTTTGTTCTCTATACTTTAGAGTCTGTGTCTTGGTTTGTGTCCCTCTTTTTTTTTCCCCAAGTTTTTATTTAAATTTTGATAAGTTAACATATAATGTAATATTGGTTTCAGGTATAGAATTTAGTGATACATCTCTTACATACAACACCCAGTGCTCATCACAACAATTGCCCCTCTTAACCCATCATCCCTTTAACTCATCCCCCCACCCGCCACCCCTCCAGTAATCTTCAGTTTTTTGTATAGTTAAGAGTCTGTTTTCTGGTTTGCGCCTTTTATTTCTTTTTTTCCCTCTATGTTCATATTTTGTTTCTTTGTTGCAGGTCTAATTTTGGTTTCAGGTATAGAATTTAGTGATACATCTCTTACATACAACACCCAGTGCTCATCACAACAATTGCCCTTCTTAACCCATCATCCCTTTAACTCATCTCCCCACCCGCCACCCCTCCAGTAATCTTCAGTTTTTTGTATAGTTAAGAGTCTGTTTTCTGGTTTGCGCCTTTTATTTCTTTTTTCCCCTCTATGTTCATGTTTTGTTTCTTTGTTGCAGGTCTAATTTTGGGTTTTCTATTCTGTTCCTTTGATCCATGTCTCTGTTTTTGTGCTTGTACCATATTGTCTTGATCACAACAGATTTGTGATATAATTTGAAGTCCTGAATTTTGATGCCTCCAGCTTTGCTTTGCTTTTCCAAGGTTTCTTTGTCTATTTGGGGTCTTTTGTGATTCCATACTAATTTAAGGATTGTTTGTTCTAGCTCTGTGAAAACTGCTGTTGGGGTATTTTTATAGGGATTGCATTAAATCTGTAGATTACTTTGGGCAGTATAGACATTTTAACAATATGTGTTCTCCTGATCCATGAGCATGGAATGTCTTTCCATTTCTTTGTGTCATCTTCAGTTACTTTCATCAGTGTTTTACAGTTTTCAGAGTACAGGTCTTTCATTCCTTTGGTTAGTTTTATTCTCAGGTATCTTATTATTTTTGTTATAATTGTAAATGGGATTCCTTAATTTTTCTTTCTGCAGCTTCATTATTGGTGTATAGAAATGCAACAGATTTCTGTATGTTGATTTTGTTTTTGGGATTTTAAAGAATTTGTGTGTAGGTTGTAGCAGTTTTTTGGTAGAGTCTTTTAGGTTTTCTATAGAGTGTCATATCACCTGCAAACAGTGAAAGTTTTACTTCTTTGCCAGTTTGAATGCCTTTTCTTTTGTTTTTGTTGCCTGATTACTGTGGCTGACACTTCCAATACTATTTTAAATTAGCAGTGGTGAGGGTGGACACCCCTGTCTTGTGCCTGATATTGAACCATCTTTGGAACCTAGGAATAAATTGCACTTGGTTGTAGTGAATGATATTTTAAATGTATTGTTGATTGTTGGATTTGGTTTGCTAATTTTTATTGGACATTTTTGCATTTATGTTCATCAGGGATATTGGCCAGTAGTTTTTTGTTTTTTAGTGGAATCTATCTGGTTTTAAAATCAAGGTAATGCTTGTGTCATAGAATGAATTTGAGAGTTTTCCTTTCATTTGTATTTTTTAGAATAGTTTGAGATAATTAGATATTAACTCTTTTTTACATGTGTGGTGGAATTCCCATGGGAAGCCATTTGACCCTGTACTTTTGTTTGCTGGGAGGTTTCTGAATACTAACTCAATTTCATTACTGGGCTATAAGTCTGCTCACGTTTTCTATTTCTTCCTGTTTCAGTTTCGATAGTATGCATTTCTAGGAATTTATTCATTTCTTACTGGTGATTCAATTTTTTGGCGTGTAGTTTTTCATTATATTCTCTTTATAGTTGTTTGTATTTCTTTGTGTTGTTTGGGATTTTTCCTCTCTCATTTGTTATTTTATATATTTGGGTCTTTTTCTTTTGATTAATCTGGCTAGGTATTTATCAATTTTATTAATTTTTTCAAAGAACCAGCTCCTGGCTATCAATCTGTTCTATTTTTTAGTTTCTTTTTACTTTTAAATATTTTATTTATTTATTCATGAGAAATACAGAGAGAGAGAGGCAGAGAGGGAGAAACAGGCTCCCTGCAAGGGGCCTGATGCAGGACTCTATCCCAGGATCCTGGGATCATGACCTGAATCAAAGGCAGACGCTCAACAACTGAGCCACCCAGGTGCCCCCCTACCTTTTTTTTTTTTTTTTTTTTTTTTTTTAGTTTCTGTATCATTCATTTCTGTTATAATCTTTATTATTTATTTCCTTCTCTTGGCTTTAGGCTTTATTATTTTTTCTAGCTCCTTTATATGTAAGGTTAGGTTGTTTATTTGTTTATTTTACTTCTTAAGGTAGACCTGTGTTGCTGTGTACTTCACTCTGTGGACTGCTTTTACTGGCTCCTGAACGTTTTGGAGTGTTGTATTTTCATTTTCATTTGTTTTCATGTTGTTTTTTTTTAAATTTTCTTTGATTTCCTGGCTGTGACCAATGTCCTGGCTGTGACCAGGAAATCATTCATTGTTTAGTAGCATGTTGTTTAACCTTCCTTTATTTGTGGTCTTTCTAATTTTTTTCTTGTGGTTGATTCCTAGTTTCATAGCATTGTGGTCAGAAAAGGTGCATGGTATGATTTCAGTCTTTTAATATGTGTTGAAGGCTGATTTGTGACGTAATATGTGATCTATTCTGGAGTATGTGCCATGTGCACTTCAAAAGACTGTGTGTTCTGCTGTTTTATGATGGAATGTTCTGAATATATCTGTTAAGTCCAAATGGTCCAGTTTGTCATTCAGTGCCATTGTTTCCTTGTTTATTTTCTGTTTACCTGTTCATTGATGAAAGTGGCATATTAAATACCCCTATTAGTATATTACTATCAATTATTTCCTTTATGTTTGTTTTTAATTGTTTTATATATTTGTGAGATCCCATGCATATTTAAAATTGTTAGATCATTTTGGATTGTCTCCTTTATTATAGTATAGTGCCCTTCTTCATCTCTTGTTACAGTTTTTGTTTTAAGGTCTAGTTTGTCCAATGCAAGTATTGCTACTCTGGCTTTCTTTTGACACCCATTTGCATGATAAATATTTCTCCATACCATCACTTTCAATCTACAGATATCTTTAGGTCTAAAATGTGTCTTGTAGGTAGATCTATATACTATCTATATGCTATATGCTATAGCATATAGATCTGTCTTATTTTTTATCCATTCTGCCACCTATGTCTTTTGATTGGAGCACTTAAGCCATTTACAAAGTAATTACTGCTATATGTATAATATATATATATATATATATATATATATATATATATATAGCCATTTTATTACTTCTTTTCTCTTGCTTACAGGAATTTTCTCTGGTTCTTTCTTGTCTTTGTCACTTTTGGTCTCTCCTTTGCACTTGTAGATTCCCCTTTATTATTTCTGGCAGGCTGGTTTAGTGGTCACAGATCATTTAGTTTTTATTTCTCTAGGAAACTCTTTATCTTCTATTCTGAATGATATCTTTGCTGGATAAAGTATTCTTGGCTACAGATTTTTCCATTCTGTACTTTGAGTATATCATGCTGCTTCCTTCTGTCTTGCCAAGTTTCTGTTGAGAAATCTCCAGCTAGCTTTGTGAGTCTTCCCTTTTAATTTAAGGACTTCTTTTTTCCTGCTGTTTTTAAGGGTTTTTTTTCTTTGTTACTATATTTTGCAAATTTAATTATATATGTTGGTGTTGGCATACTTTTGTTGATTTGGTGGGTATTCTCTCTGCCTCCTGGGTTTGTTTCCTTCCCCAGGTTAGAGATGTTTTCAGCTATTATTTATGCACATAAATTTTTCTGCCCCCTTTTCTCTCTTTCTTCTGGAACTCCTGTAATACAAATGTATTATGTTTGACAGAGTTACTGAATTCCATATGTCCAATGTCATGTTGTATGATTCTTTTGTCTCTCTTTTGTTCAGCTTCATTATTTTCCATTATTTTATTCTCTAGGTCACTAATTCATTCTTCTATTTCTTCCAGCCATTGCATCAAGCCTGTTGCCAATCTCATTTATTTCATTCTTCATCTCTGATTTTTTTTATTCTTTTATCACTGTGGCAAAGACCTCAGTGATGTCTTCTATTTTTTCTCAAGCCCAGTAAGTATCATTATGATTATTGCTTTAAATTCTCCATTAGGCATGTTACTTATATCTGTTATACTTAGATGCCTCACCATGGCCTTTCATTTGGGATATATTCCTCTGTCTTGACATTTTGTCTAAGTCTATGCCTTCTGTTCTGTGTTAGAAAAGTCAGTTATGTATCCTGCTCCTGAAAGTAATAGTCTTATAAAGAAGAGGTCATGCAGTGCACAGGGCCTGACACTTCAGGGAATGTCCCTGCTGTACGCTGCTTGTACTTTGCTGTTGTGTTTTAACTCTGTCCTTTAGGCCAGTTCTCTGCAGAGGCTTTCTTTGCTTGTTGTCACCAGTGTTTGGTCTCTGGCATGAATGTGGCAAATTTTAACTAGTGTACTCTGGTCTGGTTATGAGATGAGACTGTCACCACCTCCACTGGAACTGAGCCTCTGCAGATCTCTCTGGTTGGAAGATGAGGTATGGGCAGAGTTTTGTGCTAATCTGTGGAAGAGGCCTGCCATGCCACAGTCATGAAGAGAATACTGCCAGAATACATGAGGATGGTAGTTGGTGTAAACAAATTAGCCATGCCAGTGTTCATGCTGAGTTGCTTCCTTCAAGTGGTTCTGTGTTTATACTGAGGAGTTGGGAAAGGGAATAGCACCAGCCAGCCGCTTTGTTCCTGGAGAGTCATCAAAGCTACCTCTCAGGGAGGTACTTCTAGAAGAGCAACCTCTCAGGGAGGTGTTTCTAGAAGAGCAAATAATCCCCCTCTTCTGTGCCCTAGGCTTTCTGTAGATTGCTATTTCCACTCCATCTGCCTCTGGATTGTTTTCCTGCTTTTTCTCTAGAGTAGCTCATTACCCTCCTGGCTCTATCCCAGCCAAGCCCACTGACTTTTAAATTTCCAGGCTCTAAGCTGGTTGAAAGAATTTAGTAAATTCAGCTCCTCTCATTTTCCAAGCCAATTGCTTTGGGGAGATGTTCTTCTTTTGCATTCCCCTGTTTGCTCCTTTATTTTTTGCCCTTCTCCATGACCACAGCTCCCTTTCCTACACAGCACGTGTGGTCTGTTTCTTTCCTAAACTATATCTTCCCACCCCCTGCCTTCTTTGATGTGATCTCTTCTCTCCCTTTGGTTGTAGAGTTTGTTCTCTCAGTCTTCAGATTGATTTCTGGGGTATTTAGGATGATTTGATAGATATCTAGTTGTGTTTATGGGCCAAGACCAAACTAGGGTCATCCTACTCTGTTGCCAGCTTCCTCTCTTCAGTTGAATTTAAGAGTTTAACAAGACATATGACAATAGTTTCTGAGAAAGAGAATAAACTATGTGTCAGTGATCCAGAAAGTACAGATTCTGTACTTGTTATTTACAAAAATTTCCTGGAGACCCTGTAGCACAGCCCCTACCTCCCTCATGCTTTATATTATGATCTTAACTCTCAACTTATTTCAGTGGTTGTTCTTACCAAATATAATTCTTAACTAACATTTCAGCCATTCCGAACATGCCTGAATAATCACCTGCATTTACTGTTCTAAATCAGCTAACTTAATCTCCATTTTTGCAGTTATTTCTAGTAGTGACTTTATTATTTCTTTCAGACTCATCTATAATATATTCCCATTCCTCTAATTAAGGATGATTATAACTTTTATTCAAAATTAATGTAATATTATATAGCTGGACAGGTACCTATACTATTAATAGGCACTAAGTATATAGTTCCTTTAGTATCCATATGGGGGATTTGTACAAGCCTTTTGTTTATAAGTATAAATAAGTAAAATGATGTGCAATAGCCCTGGCTCCAAAGAGATGGAATTTAATCAAACTCCATTATCCTATTAGCATTGGTAATGTTTGAGGAAGCTGTATGAACCTCATTAAATTCTCAAAGCTCTTGTGGTTTCCTGGATCTGAGATGATAATCAAATTGATGGAAATAGTCCAATCATGATAGCAAATTCCTTTATATTTTATAAATTTTTAACAACAAAAACATAATAATGCATTTTATAATTAAGTTAAATAAATACAAGGGATGTATCTCTTTTAAATGTACAGAATTGTCTAACTGATTGTCCTTTTTTTGTCCTTGCCTTGCTAAACTCTATTCCCAGCATATCAACACATCAAGCAGACTGATCCTTTCTAAATACGAGTAAATCTCATTATTCATTTGCTCAAACCTCTTTAGTACACTTCCATCTCTCAGATTAACAATCTAAATCTCAGTAGACTATGAAATCTTACATGATCTTTTTCACACTCATAGGCATGCTATCTTAATTACTGCTCCTTTAACATGACAGACACAGTCCTATGTCAAGGTAGGTCTTGCAGTTACTATTCACTAGTCTTGAATAATATTTTCCTTTTTTGAATGTTCTTTCTCCAGATAGTTCCATGACTCCTAACTTGAATCCCTTTAGTCTTTGCTCAAGTTTTTAGTGTTTCAGATATGTCTGTAGCCTGTATTAAAAGACACAATCATTGGGATTTGACCTAAAAGATATTTGACTTATTATGCTTTTTCATGGACAGAGTCATCACAACCTTCTTGCATCCTAAGCTATGAAGTCTGACTTCAAATCTTGCCTGAGAATTGGATCCTGGGGTATTTAAAATATTGAAAGCATTCTGAATAAAGGTGAAGAATTCCCTATAAATATTTATCCCTTATCTTAAAGTATGGAGTGGATAAACATACATAAGATTTTTAGAAATTAAAATAAAAATGGTTTGTGAAGCATGCAGTTATATGGTGTCATATAGATGTAATGTTAAATGGAAGAAAGAAAAGGATATCTGGGTGGCTCAGTCTATTAAGTGTCTGCCTTCAGCTTGGGTCATAATCTCAGAGTCCTGGGATGGAGTACCACATTGGGCTCCCTGCTCAGCCGGGGATCTACTTTTCCCTCTCCCTCTGGATCTCCTCTCCCTCTGCTCATGCTCTCTCTCCCTCAAATAGATTTTAAAAAATAGTGGAAGGGAAAGCTGCTCAAAGATTGTACATCAAAAGGATATGGACAGTAAATAAGTAGGTTTTACCACAGAACCTCTGAAAGATACAGGTTGACAAATGCCATTTCAAAGGGTAAGGATAAGACAACAGCTGGGAGATGATTGACGTTTTCAGTATTGAAACCTTGTCCCAGTCCTTGTATCCAGAGTATAAAGAATCAGATATCCTGAGTGTTACGCTATATGTTGGCAAATCGAACTCCAATAAAAAATATACAAAATAAATAAATAAGCCAATTAATTAATTAATTAAAAGATTTCTATACCCCCTAGATAGCTGGTAAGTTGATTGGATAATTTCAGTGGTCCTAGAGAAAATGATTCAAAGCTTTGGTATTTAGAGTTAATTAACCTAAAGCAAAGTTTGCCAGTTGATAAGACCCAGTAAATTCCTAAATTGCTAATTGCTTTTTTGTAATATTTCATTCTTATATGTGGTTAACTTATAGCTACCAGATGCTTGAGGAATGTTTACAATGCAAAATGATGAAGAAGCTCTGAGATAGCTTGAGATAGCTCTGGAGGAGACAAAAGAAAGTTTAATCAAACATCCCTTTGAGTATGTTCTAAAAAAAGATTAGATAGGAGGAAAAATCTGGGGAAAATATTCCTGGAAAAATATAACAGTAGATACTTATGCACAGTTAATGGAAACTCTAGAAAAATAAGTTAAAATATCCCCCAGAAAATAGAAGAAAAAGAAGTAAAATCATGATAGCAAAAAAAAAAAAAAAAAAAAAAAAAGAGAGATGGAGGAGATTTTCAGGAGTTTGAACATCTGATTTATACAATTTTCCATACTTAGAAAAAATAGAGTGAAAAAACACCTGCAAAACAATAGTGTAAATGTATAAGAAAAAATGATATAACTCTTCAGATTAGGGACCAAAACATTAAATAAATTCACAAGCGTATATACCAAGGGGCACTTTCATGTGGTTTTAGTAAATTTGAAGAATGCTAAAAACTAAAAGCTGCTAAGAGAGGTAAACAGAATGAAGCAAGACAAAGAAGGTTGTCTGCTGATAAAATGGCAGCCAAGTTCTCAAGAGCTACATTAAATACCAGAAGACAGGGGAGTAATGATTTCATGTTTCTATGAGATAATTTTTCTTCAACTCACAAATGTACAATTCACCAAGTTACCAATTGAGTAGGATGGTATAAAAATATTTTTCAGAAACCCAGGACCTTTCACACATTTACTCCTTAGAACTTTTGGTTTATATACTTCCAAGAATACAGCGATGCTGAGTGCCTGCAATCTGTGGCTGTAGTCAAAGGTGATTCCAGTACAGGATATTTACAGCAGTAATACAGAGCAAATGGTTTTGATTGAAGTCAGAAAGTGGGGGCCTATTTCAGGAAGGAGGTTGCAAGGATCAGACTTAAAAAAGTACTAAATGTGAAGTTTCAACATTTCTAAATGTTCAAATGAGACAAGACAATAGATAGATAATACAAAGAAAACAAAGGGCAACAGAAAAGTATATTAAAATTAATTTTAAAAAGGAAGAAGAAGATAATGAAATTATAACACAGTAATATTCTCAAAAGCATAATCTTATAAAGGTAATTTTAACTAAAATATGACCAGAACAATATTGAGAAAGTACAGAAGAGGCCTGATGGGTGAGGGAGGGGATTAAGGGAAACCACATATTCATCCCTCACAGTAGAAAGTCAATGATAGTGTCTAAAATAAATATTAAATGATACTCTATGCATATTTAAAATAGATAACTGCTAGAAAATAGTTAAAAGAGCATCTGAAAAGCAGGATTAGAGTAAGGATGGATTGGGAGTGTGAGGAAATAGGTAAGTAATATTTTTCATTATAAGTCTTCAGTACTTCTTAATTTTTTGTTGAGTCTGTGAACAATTTTGATGGATATTTTTAGTTTTTAGTTTCTGCTTTAAAGAAACATTGAAGTTGTATTAGCTTTTATGGACAAGTAGTAGAATTTGTTTAACAGCAAGATTTGTTATCTTCTTTGTTGAAGACAACACAGAACTACCACAAATACACCATTAAAGGAACTCTTTAGGAAAATTAAGTCTCTCCCTCTTTATATCTCTCCCCCCCCTCTTTCCCTCCACACATACGTATATGTGTATAAGTATATGTATATAAGTTCTGTAGTCCAGTGATTCAAAATATCATTAGATATGAGATTCCTGTTTGTCTTCTTTAGTGCTTTTGGCTTTGAAATTCACTTTCCTTGTTTGATTATTTCTACTCTTGCCTACTATTTATTTATTTTCATAGTACTTCATTCCTTTTCTTTTATATTCTACATTTCTTCATCATTTTGTATTTGAGATATCCTTGGTAAACTGCCAAGTTTTGTTTGAAACCATTATCAGACACTTCGATTTTGTTTTTTTACAAGGGGGATTTTAAATAATTTTTATTTATGGTGGTAAGTAATCTGTTCAGTTTTATTCTTTATCTCTTATTTGAGGGTTACTATTAATTATTCACTGTTGTATTTTCATTGTACTCTTTCATCATGTTTTAGGTTGATCATGTTTTTTGGCATTTCCTCTCCCCTAATAATTTTCAATGACCATTTGTCTGAAACCCTTTCAGACCTCTTTGACATCTTTGCTCTTCGCCAGGCACAGCTGTGACCTTGGCTTTCCCAACCAACCTTCAGAAGGTCTCTGTCATGGGCATGAGAAGCATCCAGAATTCCCTTTTACTTCCAGATACGTACTTGTTTATTTTTGCATCAGAAGACATAGGAGTAGAAAGCATTACAAGACATTTTTTTGTGTGATCTTTCCTATAGGAGATTCTTTTTCTTGTAGATATGTATTGCATTTTTTTATGAACATTGAGTTTTGGGGTAGGGTAGGGATTATATGTATAGGGGTGCATGTGTGTGTCTGTGTGTGTGTCTGTGTTTATGTGTGTATTCTTTTCTAAAACTGTCTTCCTAAGGGAGTTCTTGATCAGAGGATGTTTATGATAGAATGAGCAGGAAGATATATCCCCTGATGCTGGCATGAGACTATAAAAGGAACTAGACTAGAAGTTCCAAAGTTCAACTTGCACTGTTTGGCCTATTCCCATATGTGATATTACTGAAGACTAGATATCTGATATGGTGATAAATATGCTCCAGTGGATTGTAGAAGTTTTGAATGGACATTAAGTAGGACAAAGCCAGAATCAGTGGGCAGGGATTAATTTGCCCTTTTGTTTGTTTTTGGCCTTCATGGGAGTAGAAAAATGGAATGTAAATTATATTGTATCTCAGAGAATGACAAGTATAGCTAAAATCTTGGGATCAGGAGCAAGAATACATGTAATGGAAGACATTGGTCACCTCTGTGACTTTGAACAAATTATTTCCACTTTCTTTGCTTTGGTTTCTTTATCTGTAGAACATGGAAATGGTTGCCTACCTTGTGAAGTTGTTATATGACTAAATAGTATTATATGAAATGATTAGAATGCGGCACATAAATGATAAATGTTAGCTATCATAATCTATATTCTTATGTTGTACATCCTATATAATTTTCTGATTGCATATATTATTTCACTTTTTCATCTTTGGTTTTACCATCTTCTTCATGTCTTTGGTTAAATGTCACCTTTTCAATGAGGCTTTCCATGACAGCTCTTTTAGAAACTGAAACCGTCTCTATAGTCTCTTTATTATCTTCTCCTGTTTTATTTTTCCCCTAGTACTTAACACCTTGTAGTATACCTACCTTCTAATGTCCTTATTTTACCTTAACATCCATCTACTCCCACTGGGACAAGGGTCTTTTTGTGTTTTTTAACAACATATTGACAGTGTCTATAATATTGACTGGCATACAGTCTCAGCAAAATAAGCATGTTACATTTCACTTACTGTTATCCTGAAGAGACGCTTATCTAAAAATAGAAATCAAGGGATCAAGAAAAGGCAGCTGATTTCAGGGATAGTCTGAAGTGGAGAAGAAGGCTATTGATGTTTATTTTTTAAGTGATTAAAGATTAGACTATAGATAAGTGAATTATGCTAGGAAATGGGGTGTTTGGTACTCTTTGGAAAACTATGAGGCCTAGGCTGTGGATTAAAAAGTGGTCATATTTTATATTTGGATATTTATATCCACTTTTAATTTTTTATGTATATATATGGCTTTTTTTTCTTCTATTACCTGTAACATACAGAGTTGTTATATATCATATTACCTTCTTAATTCTCTGTGTTAAGAGATGTGTGTGCCTGTGGCATGCCCCCATAGCCACATCAGGGCAGAGTGAGCTACAGCTTGCTTGAAACGAATCAGGATTCAAGATGGAAAATGGTGAGCTTCAAAAGTGGAGAGAAGTTATCTCAGGACAAGGTGAGATGAGGTGATAACCAGGACAGGATTCTGGAATTCATTAACCTTCTTGTATACATAAGGTTAAATCTGGCAGTAACCTCTTCTTCATAGTCAATGTTGGAGTGTCACTGTTACCTCACATTGAAACACTGGTGTCCAGGATCACATCATTTGCCTCTGATAGCACTCTTCTTAAGCTTTACACATTTTTTTTGGTCAAATACTACTTCATGTTTCAGAGTCCCATACAACTGTTTACTCCTCTGTCTTATATTCTTGTTTGTTTCATGCAAGATTTGAATCCATTACTATGTTTGATCATTTTATTTACTGTTTATTATAAACTGCTTTATGTGAAACTTGATTGAAAATGCTCTGCTAGGGACTCCTGGGTGGCTCAGGTTCCCCTTGAGGAGCCTGTTTCTCCCTCTGCCTGTGTCTCTGCCTCTCTCTTTCTGTTTCTCTCATGAATAAATAAATAAAACCTATTTAAAAAAAGGGAAAAAAAAGGAATGGTAACTATGTGAGGTGATAGATCTTTTAATTAACCTTACTGTTTAGTAATTGTTTTGGCTATCAAATGCATAACAAATCATCACACCGTATGCCTTAAACATACACAGTGTAATATCTCAAACATAACTAGTAAATTTATGAAAAAATAAATACCTGCTGACCCAAGCATTTAATTTACTAGAATTTATCTTGCAGCAACAATTACACTTATGTAAAAAAAAAAAAAAAAAAGTAATCCCTGTGAAATTCTCTGAATTAGCCAAAGACTGGAATTTATCATATGTCTATTGATAGATGAATGTTTAAGTAAATTTTAGCAAGTCTATTTCTTACTGTTTTATTAAGTATGTGGAATATAATATATATGGAATATATTCTAAGACATTGTTATTATTTACTTTTTATAGAAGAAAAAAATGTTTCTAGAATTTTTCCAATTGTCTTTTTTTCTTAAGTAAATACACAAATCTATATTAAGTTTATAAGTATCTTTCATTTCTATTTTTTAATTTTTTTTGAATACGCAAACTCCACATTAAGCTAAACTGGGTTAAAAAATGCGTTATAGGGGATGCCTGGGTGGCTCAGCAGGTGAGTGTCTGCCTGCGACTCAGGGTGTGACCCTGGAGTTTTGGGATCGAGTCCCACAATCTTAAAAAAAAAAAAAAAAAAGAAAGGCATTATAGTTACAAAATATTCAAGTTTAAATGGAATTATGAGTCAGAGGTGTTTATTGACCTCCCATGTCACAAAGCTAGAGAATCACAATGCTACTCATGTCTGCATTTATTTTATTTTTAAGTCTTTTGAAGATAGGAATAGTGTAGTGGTAAACTTTTTGCCCATAGAACCTGGCAGAGCGTTTTCTTTTTCTTTTTCTTTTTCTTTTTGAAGATTTTTTATTTGTTTATTCATAAGAGACACAGAGAGAGAGGCAGAGACATAAGCAGAGGGAGGAGTAGGCTCCATGCAGGAAGCCCAATGTGAGACTAGATCCCAGGACTCCGGGATCATGCCCTGAGACAAAGGCAGATGCTCAACCACTGAGCCATCCAGGTGTCCCCATGATTACCGTTCCTTATGTGAGTAGTGAGAACATTGAAAATGTATTCCCTTGGGTGCCTGGGTGGGTCAATGGATGAAGCCTCTGCCTTTGGCTCACCTCATGATCTCCGGGTCCTGAGATCCAGTTCCAAGTTAGGCTTGCTGCTCAGCAAGGAGTCTACTTCCCCCCTCCCTCTGCCCCTCTTCCTGGCTTGTGCTCTGTCTCTCAAATAAATAAATAAAAATCGTTTTTAAAAAAAAAAAAAAAAAAAGCTTGGACAGGCTCTGGACAGTATCAGACAATATCATGAGGCTATGTAAGTTCGTTCTACCAAAATGCAGCTGGCACAGGTGGGATATTGTGTTCCCCAGTCAGTCGGAAATCCCTCATAACTTTGGAAATAAGCTAATCCTTTTTTTTTTTTTTTAAGATTTATTTATTCAGAGAGAGCTAGAGAGAGGCAGAGACACAGGCAGAAGGAGAAGCAGGCTCCATGCAGGAAGCCTGACGTGGGACTCGATCCCGGGACTCCAGGATCACACCCCGGGCTTCAGGCAGTGCTAAACCGCTGCGCCACCGGGGCTGCCCGGAAATAAGCTAATCCTTAATCAAATTTTGACTTTTTGAAACTCTTTCTTATCAGACTATTTGCCTCTCTGACAATTAGGTCTCTTACGGAAGTTCAGAAATAAATACAGATTCATAGGCACAAATATTTGGTTTTAAAGACCATAAAGATTGAATGCAGATTAATATTAAATCTGGATATCCGGGATCCCTGGGTGGCGCAGCGGTTTGGCGCCTGCCTTTGGACCGGGGCGCGATCCTGGAGACCCGGGATCGAATCCCACGTCGGGCTCCCGGTGCATGGAGCCTGTTTCTCCCTCTGCCTGTCTCTGCCTCTCTCTCTCTCTCTCTGTGACTATCATGAATAAATAAAGAAAATCTTAAAAAAAAAAAAATAAATAAATCTGGATATCCTTAGTAGTCAAACAGAGTTTATCAGTCTAGGACATGTTTGTCAAATAGTTTTTCAAAATAGTATTTATCAAAATTGCTTTAAATAATAATGATTTTTTGTTCAATAATAACAGTCCAGAATGAGCCTTCTTAAAATTAACTCTAGCTTTGCAGAATCACTAGATCTAATTTGAAACAGGAAAAAGAATATGGAACTGACATTGCTTTTCAACAGATAATCTTTGCTGTTTCCATAATCTTATTAATTACAAACAAAACAAAATAAACCAAAAACAAAACAATAACAAAGAAAGAGCAAGAAAGAAGCATATAATTAATAGTCTCTAGTTAAAGCTCTTTAGGTTATAAATTAAATAACAAAAAATATTATTTAAAGAGGTGTTTCATAGATTCCAAGAGCAAGAATATAGCTAGGTTTCAAGAATTGAAGAAGCTGCTATTAAGTTCCTCTTTTTTTCTCTCCTTATTCTGATTTCTTTCATTTACTTCTTTCTATTTCCTCTACAGCTATTTATCTCTTCTCTTCTCCCAAGATAGAGTATGGCCACTCCATGACTCAGGGGTACACAGGTGACAGAAAAAATCTTAACCTGTGGCTTTTCTGTACCCCTGTTTTGGGCAAGGCCCAGTGCTGAGAACAGGTGCGAATTCCATTTACCTATGCCTTCAAATGTGAGAAATTAATCTGTCACTGCAGATATGCTAAGACTATAAACTCCTTTTGCTAACAAGAGCCGTCATCTACTTATAGACTATTTAGGATTCATTAAGAGAAAGATTTTACTGGAAGAGAGGATTCATTGTTAGGTAAAAGAGATGAGAGAATGAGAACTATTAGAAGATGTTTATCACCACAGGAGGAAATAATCTTCAGATACCTTTCAGAGAGCTTGATGTGTATGTCTCTAAGAGTTCAGTCAACGTGAAAACTGATAACTAACGCACCCCTGAAAAGTCTAAATAAAGATACTATAGCTAAAGCTATCATATTTAAGAGCAAAGGGGGGAAAAACAGGACTGGAAACAACTTATATTTTTTGAATGTGGTTAGACCAGATCGCTTGTATTTCTATGGTCCTGGTGTGCCCAATAGAAAAGGGTGGATAGGGCAGCTCCGGTGGCTCAGAGGTTTAGCACTGCCTTCAGCCCAGGGCAGGATCCTGGAGACCCAGGATCGAGTCCCGCCTCAGGCTGCCTGCATGGAGCCTGCTACTCTCTCTCTCTCTCTCAGTCTCTCTCTCTCTCTCTGCCTCTCATGAATAAATAAATAAAAATCTTAAAAAAAAGAAAAAGAAAAAGGTGGATAATGAGGGATGTGAGGTATCTCAGGCTAAAAAGACTGCCATGAAGGATAAGGGGACCCCTGCAGTGTGAGTAGACTGTCAAAGAAATGAGTAAACAGTACATTAAAAGATTTGAGGAAACTTTCTATAAAAGACTCCATTAATGAAGGCTCTTCAAATAATGAAGGTCAACCAAATAACCTACAAAAGTTTCCGACTAGTGAGACAGCCATCAGAGGGTATGGATGCCTGATAACCACTGCACTAGTCAGTAAGATCTTATCTCATTTTATCCACCTTAACCTGTTCTGAGAAGACTCCCCTATTCTCTTGTATATATATCTCGAATTTGTCAGTTGAGTTAGAGATAGAAAAAGAGAAGAAGCCTACTGTAAAGTTCTGTCCCAAAAATGGGACCAATCCAGGAAAACAAGGGACTTTTAATTAGATGCTATTTAGATGTGATAAAACATGCACACTGAACCCATACATTTTAGTTAGGTACCATAAAAGGGATGATGGCTTAAATATATTAATTCTCTTCCTTTATTTTAAGTTAATAATTTGATCTGATTTTGCCAAATTTACAACTGTAGAAACTCAAAAACAACATAGTTCTAATGGCATTTAAAATTTTTAAAAAAGAGTAACGTTTGAATACTGTAACTTTACTGAATTAGTTGGCTACTTTTTTAAAGGTTTTATTTATTTATTCATGAGAGACACAGAGAGAGGCAGAGACATAATGCCAAAGGAGAAGCAGGCTCCATGCAGGGAGCCCAATGTGGGACTCGATCCTAGGACTTCAGGATGATGCCCTGGGCTGAAGCCAGACACTTAACTGCTGAGTCACCCAGGCATCCCAGTTGAGTACTTTTAGCATAGGTTTTCTACATACCAGGTCATATTATCTGCAAACAAAGATAATTATACTTCTTCATTTCCATTTTGAATGTCTTTTATTTTTCTTGCCCAAGTACTGGTAGGACTTCCAGTACCATGTTCAATAGAAGTGGTGAGAGTTGGCATCATTGTCTTGTTCCTGATCTTAGAGGAAAAGCTTTCAGTTTTTCAGCATTCAGTATGATGCAATATATGGGCTTATAATATGACCCCAATGTCATAGAGCTTGATTCTAGGACCCTGAGATCATGACCTGAGTAGAAGGCAGAAGCTTAATTGACTGAGCTACCCCAGGTAGCTGAAAGAATTTTTAATCATACCATTCTACCTGGTGTGGGAAGAGGGGAGTGGATGTGGGAGGAGAACTGGGTGGGGAAATAAATTGAGGGGTGAGAAAAGGGCTACTTTTCTTGAAAGATAAAAGATCCACCTTTTCTATTTAAAATCCTTTAGAAGTACATTCTCTCTCTTTTATTTTCTACAGTTTGTACAGAGCATAGACATGTTTTGAAAAAAATCAGGGTATCTTCTCTTTGTTTTATTGTCCCAGACTTTCTTTTCTGAAACCCTTCTTTCCCCACCTTCCCCCTATATAGTTCTTCCTTTCCTGTTAAACTTTTCCTTAGTACTTCCTTTCTTTGTGAAAGACACTGAAGTTCAGAGTAGATTCTCGTCCCAAGTCTCCTCACCTCTGAACTGAGACTCTACAGGCTGTTCTGGAAATGAAATGATTCACAGTGCCTTTTGGCCTTCTGGTCTCACCTTGTGATTGGATAGTCTGTAAGAAATAAAAGTGGAATGAAATGAGCCAAGCAAGCGACTTCTCCCTTACCTTTGGAAAGATCTAAAGTCACATTGCTCTCTGTACTTTCTCTTTTCAAAAAAAAATTGTAATTTAGTGGAAGTTATATACAAATTACTTTAAGAAAAAAAAGTGGCAGCACATAGCCTAAATATAAATGCTTGATTGCTCATTAGTTGTTTGTTGTTTTCACCAAGCTTAATAAAAAGGTTCTTGAAGACAGGAATAATGTCTTTTCAATTAAGGTACACAGAAACTTAACAAAATGTCTTTTAATTGAATCATAATTTTTTTAGGCTTAAAATTTAGATACCCTGCTACCAACAGTTTTATCCATGGAATATGTATCTGCATTTTTCTCATTATCAGTGGTATAACATTTCGAGGCTTAAACTTTATAATACCATTTTATGTGCTTTTAAAAAATATTTATTGTGAAACATTTATTTGTACTTTTTTTTACACTGTTTAATAAAACTGATAAACCATTAATGGGGAGATTAGAACCATTAACCTATAATATTCATGCCATCACTGGCACTATAATTGAACTAAAATATATCACAAAGCCTTCCATTCATTCAACCAGAATTTTCTTTTTTTAATCTAAAATAGCAGGCTTTTTTCATGCACTCAGTATTGAAATTACATTTTCAGGTAATGACTCTTGTAGCTAACAGCAGTTTATGCAATACTAAGGCTACAAAATAAAAAAGAACCATATATTTTTTAAAAATTTGATAACTAATAAAAATGAAAGATATGAATCCAACAATTTGGAGCTTTCATTTTAGGAAACTTTATAGAGAAAATGGTGTTAGGCATCCAGCTGTGTTTTCTAAAAAGACATTTATTTTAATTTAAATTTGATCTATTTTTACTTTAATGACAAACGCCAGTGGCTATTTTATGAACAGTTGCTTAGATTCAAATTACAATGTAACTTTCTAATTAAAAAGTTTAATTTCTTCTTAACTATAATAAAAAATAATTACATTGTATGAGCCATTTAAAAAAATTCTTAGCTGTTCTCCATACATTCACTGTTTTGTTGAATTCGCATTTGCAGAAAAAAACTTTGATTAAATTAATTCCAGGGCTACATACATAGATTACTACATTGAATGAAGATTATTATTTTTTGTAAGCTCCAAAAGTGTTGTTCTTGGAATTTTACCTTCTTTGCCCAATAAGGAAGGTATATATCAACTTTTGGGGGGAAGATATATATTAACTTTTGCATTTGTTGATACTATGAAAGCACTAAAGTATTTTGAAGACATTTTTTGAAGTTGTGCTATTGTAAAGCCTAAGTAAGTTTCCAGTATAGAAAATTGGTCCCTGTGGCAGGATTACTTTTAGTACCACTAATGGAATATCATGCGCCATACTTGACACAAAATAAATTGTCAATCTGAACTAATGCTTACAAGCATCTACTTCCTTTCTAATAGTATTTTTTTTAATTTATTTATTTATTCATGAGAGAAACACAGAGACAGAGACATAGGCAGAGGGAGAAGTGGGCTTCCTATGGGGAGCCGATGAACTCGATCCCAGGACTCTGAGATCATGACCTGAACCAAAGGCAGAGGCTCAACCACCAAGCCATCCAGGTGCCCTTCTAATAGTGTATTTTGTACTTGATAAGAGTAACTTTATTATTTGTCTTTTAATAATAAGATATACTCTCATATTTAGCAGTTGAAATAAAATACACAGTAGTTTTATATAGATAAGATTTTTCAATTTTTATATAGCAATTATAGGTGATCATGCCCCAGGTTAAATGATTTGGAACAGAGCAGGCAGGGCCAGCCAGAATCAAGACCTAAGGCTAATGGAATTGGCTGAGGTAGTCCCTGTGTGAGCGAGAGACCTGGATAGAGATAATGCAGAAGAGTTGAGGTTGAGAGACAGGACACAATATTCATGGTTATGAAAACTGGCATTCTGGACATAAGCTAAGTACAGGTAAGCTTCAAACCAAAGTAAAGAAATTATCTTAGGAGCACCTGAGTGGTTCAGTGGTTTAACTAAACACCTGCCTCTGGCTCAGGTCGTGATCCCGGGGTCCTGTCCCTTATCAGGCTCTGTGTAGCGAGCCTGCTTCTCCTGCTTCTCCCTCTGCCTGTGTCTCTGTCTTTCTCTGTGTGTCTCTAATGAATAAATAAATAAAACCTTAAAAAAAGAGGTTATCTTTGACTGTAATAACATAGGACAGCAACAAGTGATCTGGACATTGATGATTATAGAACTAATCAGGCAATTTTTCTAGCATGATTTCATTAGCTATTAGAAGCAAACATAGCAGTGTTAATATAAAACTGGCTGCAAGACACAGCCCAGTGTCCTTCAAGTGAGAAGGGAATTGCTGATACCTCTGAAGCAAGGATTCACGCATTAAAAACAGAGAAAGAACCAGTTAGTAAGGACACAAAGTCATAGCTAAACAAGTAACATGCATGGTACATAATTAGTCTCATTATATTGAACCAAACCTTTCTTGTTAGAAATCAGTTGCAATGGGGGTTTATTGGTATTTAGAGAAGATTGATTCAGGGAATGGAATTCAGTCAAAGCCTGATCATTTTTTATTTTGTAGGAATGCTGCCTTGAAATGGCTTATTAAACTCATTCAGGAAAGCTTAAAAAGTATACGATACAAGGTGAACTGCTATACCAGAGAACCCCAAGTACAGAGGCTTAGACAGGACAGGAGCTTCTCTTGTGTGGCCCTGCAGGATGCTCTGCCACAGTCCTTTCCAATCACACAAATTTCCACTCATGTCCCAGTATCCAAGCCTGGGGACAGAGCTAGGCCTGGGTGACAGGTTTCCCACACCCAGCAAAGCATCTGCCACCCTTGTGCCCCCACATTATCTATACTATTACATAGCATGTTTTCTTCAAATGACTTGCCTGCTGAAATAAATTTATTCTAACAGAAAAAAAAAAAAATACTTTGTGCCCTGCATCAGGTTCATTGAAGTAATTTCCTGAGAATTTTTTTTTAAATAAAATCTTTCCAGGGGATTCCAATAAAAAAATAAATTTGTGATCCATGACTAACACTTAGGACTCATTGCATAGTTTTTACTTAATTAGTATGGGGGGGGGAGGCAGGGTTGGTGTAAACTTTATTATCTTTAATTTCAAACGAAATTTAGTTAAAAAAAATTTTTGGTAAGTTTCTTTGGAAAATGGGATGAGCAATTTTGTTGTTTCAAAACTAGATACTGTTTAAGAAAATTTGGGAGGAAAATGAGCCAAATCAGTTATTTAAGCAGTGTGGAAGTGCATTTCTTTTCGGTGTTTTGTGTTTTTAATGATTGTTTTAAGTATTAAAATACAAAAGATTATGTACATTTTGACATAAGCTTATGCAAGTTACTTACAATTTGCTCTAAAAGTAAAATGATGAATTTTCAGTGGATTATTTAGTGAGCCTAGGAGAATGCTTACCACACAGAATACAATAGAATCAAACTAATTTTTCTCTGGCCATTGTCACTTTGAATCAATTTTTCTGTTATTTATATAGGGCAGCACAGTGTTTTAAATTTGCCACTAAAAGGTAAAATCTATCTCTTTCCCAAAACTATTATGGATTACCCTATATGCCTGCTTTTAGCAGATATCTACTTTTCAAAAAATGAGTATTTGCACATTTGAAGCAATGTGTCACATTTCTGCTCCACTGACTAGCATTGCTTTAAATCTCTTGGATCCCATCTTCTTGTGTTATGTCAAATCACATTGGCTTTTCTATGTGACAAAATATACAGTGATGGAAGGTGACAGAAGAAATGTAATGCAATATGACACATCAGAAATTTAAAGGGTAAAGAGATTAGCTATTTGGTGTCAAATTAGATAGAGAATGTCAAATCAAAAATGAATCTGGCAGTCACTAATGGAGAGAAAGGTACAGTATTCACCCTATCTATGAAACAATGAATCCTGAACTTCATCAGCAAATATTTAGCTATCTCAGTGGTACAGTCTGGAACATCAGAGAGTATCTTGGAAGATCATGTGCCAGCAGTGTACTTCAAGGTCATTTCATGACACTATTTACAAAGATGATTTGATCCACATGATCCTCTACAGAGAGCAAGTATGATTGATTGTTGCTGATTTGGTACATATTTTTTGCTGTATTTGAGAAATTATACTTCTTAAAAGAGAGTAATGCGGTAGCATTATGCCATGTTATACTTGCTGCCATTATGTCACACAAACAAAGCATTTTAAACTATTAGGAAAGGAAGAAAAAAATCTTATAATCATGATAATACAGATGTCTGAAGATTTAGTTTGTGCCTTTTGGTATATAGTTTATTATTAAACTCCTTGCCTTATTAGGAATTTGAGGAAAAGAACTGGAAAAAAGTTATGATTTTATTTTTTTCCCTCTCAAGGTGATAATAGTGAAATCAAAGAAGTACTAGACAGAAATTACCATTTCTTTAGTCTTCTGGTTAGCAAAGTTTACTGACAGTTAAAGTTTACTATTACCAAGTTGCCCTGGACTGTATACGATAATTTCCCTTACCTAAGTCAAAAGAAAATTTTGTTTAGAAAACCATATTTTTGGGTATTTATCATGTTACAGTTTACCATTTACAACTCTATATGGCATTTTGGACTGAAGATTATTTGGGGGAGAACTTCCTTATATAGAATTGGCATCCACTTGCAAAGAATAATATTAAGAAAATGACCAAATATTCATTAAATTTAGGAGAGGTACATTCTATCATTCATTTTTTTATCATTCATTTTTTATTTTACCTTTTCTCATCTCTTTCTCCTTAAAACTTCAGGATTGTTGATCAAAAAAAAAAATCTCAAATGGTAACCCTTAATGAGTCTTTTTTTTTTAATTTATTTATTTTAGACAGAGACAGAGAGAGAGAGAGAGAGAAAGAGAGAGAGAGAGAAGGAGAAGTGGGCTCCATGCTGGCAACCGATCTGGGACTCCATCCGGGACTTGATCTTCCTGGGACTCCAGGATCTCGCCTTGCGCCGAAGGCAGGCACTAAACCCCTGAGCCACCCAAGGATCCCCTTTAATGAGTCTATTAAAAAAGACGTGAAGGCCTTGAAGCTCTAATGTTAAGCTGCAGCAAACTCTAAACCATTTTAATTTTATCTTCTTCCACAAATTAAAGGTGTTTAGTTCTCTAATGTGAAAGGTTAAAGAACAATCTAAATGTAAACACCCAGATTGATTGCTTGCAAATGCACCACTTCTGCTTTCTTTCTTTTGTTACTTTGAGTGAGGTGTTTGCTTATTGGGGTTTTGTTTGTTTTAGTAACCAGAGAATTTCTGAAAAGAAAGGAAGGCAAAGATATAAAGATATCTAAAGAATAATTAACTGAAACTTCTGTTACTCTGGATGAATAATTGTTTTTAAGGCTATTAGGTTAAATTTATCGAAGATTAATGAAGGGTATTGAGAGAATTGCAGTTTAGATAATTTTCCTTCACTTTTCATCTCAGAATAAAAATACTTTAGTGAAAAAAGAGAATCACTATATTACTAAAACCCTTTCCATTTGCTTTTCTGTTTGTATGTCTTATAAAGCAGTTTACCAAACAAGATTTACTAAAAGGGGATTAAAAACTATCACCTAAACTGTCAGATTTTAAAAGTTCCAAAAAAGAATATCAAAAGCTCTAAGCCAAGATTTCATTTTTAGCATTACCAAGTGCATTTCTGCAACTTTAGAAACTGCAATCCAAGCAATTCATGTAAAAACTGGGAGATTATTAATGTATGTTTTTAATATTAAAAAACACTAAAAATACACTCAGTGTCCTAACATGGCTATTTCTTTCTCAACTTCAAGTTGTATTGAAATAGTATTTTTACTCATACTTATATTTATAAAATTTTACTCTGAACTTAACTGAATTTTACTCTGAACTTAATTCTTCAGCCCTTCTTACGTGGTTTGAATGTATGTCAGTAACTTATTCTGTAAAGATATGCATGAAAGCTAGATATCCATGACAATAATTTTTTACCTAATGAAATATTTAAATGAAATCCAATCTTTGGATCTAGTTCTTCTGTATGTTCAAACATTTATGTGCATACAATATGAAAAACCCAAAATTTTCTTGGTAAAGTCCCATTCTATGTAGTTAGACACATAGAGAAGTCTTCGGTAAAACACATTCTGCCAAGATGCAAAAATATTTTGATCTCTATAGATTACACAGGATTACAGTTAGAGAAATCTCAGGAAGAAGATCCCTGAGAGAATTCAGAAGTAATGGAATAGTAACTCTTACATTATATTTTGAAGGTATTTGGCTGCTGGGTTGGCATGATTCACATGCTTTGTTCATGTAACCAAAGTAGACTCATACAGTCTCTGTAGTGAGGTACCTCCATGCTTGTTAAATCTTGTGGCTTTGTCATCTTGTGAGATCATCCTATCATCTATGCCTGTAAGTTAGAAAAGAGAGACTATATACCAAATTTTTATAACCAGAATGCAGAGGAAAAAGAAATCAGAGAATATGAAGGTACTTTTTGAAATGTACCTCCAGCACAGAAAAATGTACATACTTGTTCCTTTCACACTCCACGGTGAAAAGAAGTCAGGAGTTCATGTCAAAATGAAAAGGCATACGGATACAAAGTACCTGGCTAGATATCTGTATTTCTGTGCAGTTTATGCTGTGAAAGTGGCAGCATGACTTTGGTAAATACTTGACATATGTGCCCTGACTCATCAAACACATCCTGTATTATTTAACGAATGTCTTGGTATAGATTTTGATCACTGTATTTGAAGTACTAAACTACTTCTGGTCTGTTCATCCCTGGTATATTGAAAGCTAACTAACCACAAGCAAAGTATAGATTTATAAGTAGAATAATTCACATCAAACTGAGTCTGGGAGGTAGATTAAAAACAAATATATACACACCTGTTTCACACTATGTATACTGAAGTATTTTAATGTAGATTTCATCATAGCAACTTGATAAAATATTTAGGTGCAGTGTGCTTTTCATCTAAACCTTTTAAAATATACTGATTTATGCAATTAGTAAATATCACTGATTTTTCTTTAAATTTCATAATGAATAAGGAAAAATCACTTAATATGTTGAAAGAATCAAAGTAAACCTGTACTTTTTGTAGAAAAAGGGAGTTTCGGATTTTAAATACCGCAAAGTAGCATCTGTATTTTCAGGGTAGTACAAAAGGTAAAATTCTTTCAGCTAGAGTCCTGTTTATAATACAATTGACAAAAAGTCTAGGACTCCTTTTGATTCCTCCATACCTCCATCTACTACACAGTGAACTAAAAATTTAAACTCAAGCAATGCCTAAAATTTACTTTTGAGTTACGCATAAAGAGCTCAACTAAAGTAGAGGATTCTTTCAAGTTTATGGTTACAAATTACACTTCATCCAAATTATAATCTACTTTTTAATAAACATCTTTCAAATATTCTTAAAAACATTATTGTTTTCCTTGTTCAACATATAGTATGTGATTGTGTAACTCTTAAGATTATTTCAGCAAAACTTAAATTTTTATTTTTATTTTTATTGAATTATAATTTACCATCAATGCTATATTAGTTTCAGATGTACAACAGATTGATTCAACAATTCTATATATTACTCACTGCTTACCACAATAAGCATAGTCACCATCTGTCAACATGGAATGTTATTGCAATATTATTGATTATATTCCCTATGCTGTACCTTTAATCTGCCATTTTTTATTAAATAACTGGAAGTTTGTACCTCTTAATGCCCTTTATCTATCTCGCCCATTCCCATCCTCCTTTCCTTTGTCAACCACCAGTTCTCTGTATTCGAGTCTGGGCTTTTTTTGTGTGTTTGTTTGTTTTGTTTTGTTTTTTGGATTCCACGTATAAGTGAAATCATATAGTATATGTCTTTCTCCCTCTCACTTATTTTACATTACGGTTTTTATGATTTTTTTAAACTGTCATGTTAAATACCAGACAATAGTCAGCTTACCCCAGAATTTGCAACATTTGTCACCAAATTTTGAACTATGTTAAAAATTTCAGAGCTTTGAGATAAACTAAAAATGAAGGAAGCTCATTTATAGCTTTTATTTTAGAGGATTAAAAGATGAAAAGTCATAAAATGGGTAGTCACATCAAACTAAAAATAAGTAGATAAAATAAAGCCAATGGCCCAAATTCACATTATCCTAGTGAATCATCAGTCTATTTCTGAATAAAAGTATGGAGATAAATTCCTGTTGAATGCATACAAATGCAGATTAATTGCCTAACCATTAATTGAAAATGAATTTGCTGAGAATAAATGTATAAATCTTTTATGTAAAACTGTAAACTTTATTTTCAGAAAATGGGAGGATTAAATTGAAGAATATTTTTTTTTTTTTTTTTGAGGGAGAGAGGGATAGAGATGAGGGGACAGGGGCAGCTGGATAAAGAATTTTAAGCAGACTCCGTTTCCAGCACAGAGCTCCCTGTGGGGTTCAATTTCACAACCCTGAGATCATGACCTGAGCCAAAAACGAGAATTGAACACTTGACTAACTGAGTTAACCAGGTGCCCCACAGGCATATTTTAGTACACAATGTATTTTCCTCTAATGAAAAAAAAAAAAGTCTATCTACCTACACACACACACACACACACACACACAATTACTGCATATTCGTGTTTGATTATAATCAGAATACATAAATATAGTTAGTAGATCACTTAAGGATACCCTCTATAATAACTATGACAGTTGATAGTTCTGACCCTTCTGAAGTAATGAGAAGGTTAAATTAAAAATAAATACATTAGTACAAATTTGACTAAAGTTTGCTTTCAAAACAGTCTGATTATTTTGTGTGTTCTGAAATTTACAATGACAACATCTGCTATTTATTCATTATTAGACTATTTCAACTTGCTTTGAAAGGGTTCTTGAACAGCCTTTTAAGCCATCTGCCAGAGAGATGAGAATGTTTGCCTACAAAATTACCATTTTATGCACTCATTACAAAGTGGATAGTATGTCACCCTTATCACTTGCATGAGGACATAAGAGGCTGTTAAACTAGACTATGTTGCAAATATATGTAATTTACATAATGTGATAAAGTATAATATTTAAGATACACAGGTCTAAAATGGATTTTAAATCATTTTAATTTTCCATTATTTTGGCCAGTGCGGTAGTCCTAAAGGGCTTGGAGCCCTTGAAATTGATTTTGATTATAATCATTATGGTTTTACAATGAAAAGTGACTTTGTATGAGAGCACACGATCCATTGTAACTTTAAATGTAATTCCAATGGACTGGGACATAGCAATACTAATTCAATCAAATAGATATTTAAAAATATATTATACAGCATTCAGAGCTGCCAGCTAAATATATACTAATGGATTTTCTGTTTCATTGTCTAAATGACGTTTATAAGGCTATGGTAGAGATGCAAAAATGATAATTTCTGAGCAATTATTTATTTCAGGAAACCGGTAAATCAATTAGGCTACCTGACACTTTATCCTCTGATGAAAAATTTATAAGCTTGTTTGATTGGCATAAAAATAAAAAGATATCTTTGAAGATGCTAAAACTCTTCTCCAAAAGCTAATGTCATTGATAGTCTTGTTAAGACAATGAACAGATATTTTAAAGTTCACATCAACAGGAGCAATCAAGGAAAAAGAATATGCTTTTTATATTTACTGACTATATTTTATTTGCCCTTTTCAATAGAAAGAAATGCAAATATTGATGTCTACAAGAGGGGATTATGTTTTGTTATTTGCTCAAAATTTCAGTTTTCATATTAATAGTTATTATTTATTGGAAAATATATTTAGGTAACCAAAGATAAAATGCATAAACAGGTTGTTTTGTTTTTTGTTTTTTTTACCACTTTTAAAAGGTCCATTAACAAAATTGCTTCTGGCAGTTTCATCTTCAGATCAGCAATTTTAAAGCCTTCATTTTCACCAAACAGAAGAGTCTGGGGGAAACTTAATAAAATAAGGATAGAGAGAAATGAGAAAATAGTTAGGGTTCAACATTGGGATTCAATTTATAAAGACCTAGGAAACCAAGTTTTTGTTCATGGTGTTTGCACCAGTTCTTCCTAAACTTAATCTTCTTGCAATAACTTTTTTAAAAAAACTTCAATCCATGCTTTCTGTTAGAATTCAGATACTAGCGGTTTTGGCTAGTTTTGTTGTCATATTAAGTGGTGTATGTTCATTTATAGAAAGGGCTAGCAAAAAAAAAAAAAAAAGGGCTAGCAAGAATCCCATTGAAATATGTTTAATAATTTATTTTAGAGCCCCATTTCTTGTGAGAAATTAAGACATTAGAAAATATATTTTGTCCTGAGTGTTTATTGCTAAGGTGAATTTTAAAATACTTTTACAGTTGACTGATTATATCATTTTTATAACTGCTTTTAGGGTTGATGATATTAATGATCACAGTCTATTCAGTAGCAGTATAGGTCAAAAGTTGGTTTCTGCTTATCTAAAAATGTCTTTATTACTAACAAATGCAGGATGAACACATTACTACATTATAGGACATGTTTCATAGAAAGATAACTTTCCTATGAAAAGTCATAAATAGCTAAAACTTTATTTTTGATTTTTCTATTTAAAAATTTATTTAAAAAGAAAGTAGGACTTGTATTTTAAATATAGTCATATTTATTCACACAGTCCTTATAATAAGTCTTTCACAGGGGGTGTCAGCTCACTACATCGTTGTGTAGAAAAGTGGCAACAATGACTTTCAGTATTCAAAATCCTCTCAGGACACTAAAGAAGAAAATATATAATTAAATTTTCTGCTAATACTGCTGCATCTAGGCTCTTTCAATGTATTCTGAGTTGAAATATCCCTGCTATCACATTTTTTCTCAGATTAATTAGGTTACCATGTATGTTCACGAAAAGATAAAACCTTCAAGGAGCTATGGGCACTTTTACTTCTTATTCATGGAAATGTTTCCTTGCCTTCAGTAGCCAATTCATTTATAGTTTTTAGATATAAGAAGCAGTTTTGTAACAGATTACAAACTGTTGTAATCTGTTTTGCTTCACCACATTCTTAAATTGCACTGCTTTCATAATTCATTCATCTGTTTATTTAATCGTTTATTGATTGAGCTTAAAAATATATGATAGCATAGATGCAGTGATAGTGTACATATCCTACGTTTCTCAGGAGAAATCTTCTCTACACATTTTTGTTTTTAACGTCGGTGTCCTGAGTTGCATTTTCATAATATTGACAGTTCTTATTGCTGTTGTATTGCACCACACCAAGTGTGCTGACCCTGCTGAGAAAGACCTTCTGTTATCAAATTGATGCTAAATCCAAGCTGTTAGCAGCAGCTTTTTATGTAAGTGCAGTAGATTGAATAAACAGTTTCAGTGTCCTGGAGTCATGGGAAGGTCAGAAACAGCTCTGACCATTAAATGATATCTATTAATTTTGCTCTGGAGAACAAGCTGCCCAGTTAGGCAGTGATAGAGATAATTGCTTTGACTGTGAGGCCATTAAGGAAGTTTAAGGAATTTCAGCCGTGGAAAGTGTGATAATGCCTACTTAATGCTTTAAGATAAACATTATAGTTCAAGTGAGAGGCAAAAAAAAGCATATATATGTATGTGTGTGTGTGTGTGTGTGTGTGTGTGATTTTTCTATGAGACCAACTGTCACAGAAAGTTGAAGTCCCACTGTTAAAAATATTCAGGCTTATCTCCTTAAGAAGCTATGTTGTTTGGCTTTTTCTTTTCTTTCTTTTTTTTTTTTTAAGATTTTATATCTTATCTTGTCCTTTTGTTTGGAACATATTTGTCTGTCTCCACATTTTGTTTGACTTTATGAATTATTGTGTTTGTGTCTATTAATTAGATGGAACAGCTGCTTCTCCTGGTCTTGAAAGAGTCGCCTGATGAAGGAACATCCTCAGTATAGATTGCATGTGCCTAGCCGCTATGGCAGACCATCTAGGGCTAGAATGAGTGCAGTTGGTATTCTAGGGTATGCCTTACCATAGCCACCTTGGTGTTTTGAATGAAGTTGGTATGAGTGTGCTTAGTGGGTCCAGGTGTTTTGTGTGGGGGCGATTTTTGTGGGACATTTGGAGTGGGTATGGGTGGAGGGGTTGGGTCCTCGAGCACACTGTGCCAGGGCTACATTGGTGGCAGTGAGTTGGTTATTGGCTGGAGGGCTCCAGGGATGTTCCGTACCAGGGCAACTTTGTCAGGATGGCTGGAGCTGGAATGGGTATAGGTTGGGGCTGCCTTGGTGGGAACTAGGGCTGGAGTAGGTATGGGTCAAGTACTAGGGTATGGAGTAGTGTGCTAGGGCTCACTGCACCAGGGCTGTTCTAGCTATATGACTATACCTGGAGTGGACACAGGCAGTGGGAATGAGGGGTAGGGGTAGGTTCTGGGACATGCAGTGCCAGCCAGGGTCACCTTATCAGGGTGACTAGGTCAGGCATAAGGTGGATACCCAAAAGGTGCTGTGCTGGGGCTGCCTTTGTGGAGAAAGCTAGAGCTAGTATAGGTCAGGTACTGAGGTATGCTGGGGTGGCCCTAGCAGCTTGGCTAGAGCACTTGGACTGTGCTTTTGTCTTCACTATTAAGGTGAAGAGGAGTCATTAAAAATGATACTTGCCAAGGCCTCCAACCCCAGAGTGAGTTTCAGGAGATCCCCACTCATTTATTGGATGTTCTGGAGTTACTAAATGGATTTCCCTTATTTATAGTCTAGTTGTTTTTTACACTGCTGTGTCTTCACTGTGCCTCTGCACAGGGACCTTCAGTGATATTCCTCCCTACTGTAGGTCAACATGTCTCTGATTCTTACCATGTCTCTGTTGCTCCCACCCTTCTCTGTATAGTCCCTCTATTATTTATTGTGCAGAAGCTGTTCATGTGACCCTTAGTTCTTCTCCAGGACGTATTGTTCTATATGTGGGAATATATTCAGTGTGTCTGTGGGAGCAGGTGAGTTCAGGGTCTTCCTATACTGCCTCTTGGACCATTTGTGTTGCTTGGCTTTTTGAAACATGGGAACTAAAAGGGGAATCCCTGGATGGCTCAGCGGTTTGGCGCCTGCCTTCAGCCCGGGGCATGGTCCTGGAGTCCCGGGATTGAGTCCTGAGTTGGGCTCCCCTTGAAGAGCCTGCTTCTCCCTCTGCCTGTGTCTCTTCCTTTCTCTCTCTCTCTCTCTCTCTCTCTCTCTGTGTGTGTGTGTGTGTGTGTGTGTGTTTGTCATGAATAAATAAATAAAATCTTTTAAAAAACGGGAAATAATGACTTCAAAATTGTGCCAACTTATTCAAGACATACATTTCTTAATTTGAAAGATATTTTCTTGGTAGAATAGAAATGTCCTGACAGAAGTGTAGATAACTGAAATTTCTCAGGTAGAACAACTTTTAAAATGACATCTCTATCTCTTCCTCCTTTCCTTTATCCCCTCCCCCCCAACTCCATATTGTTCACTATGTACTTTAAACCTGGTAAATCACTTTTCTTGCTCATTACTTGCTCAAGTCCAATTAGGTTTTAGTATCCATACCGAATGCTACTGTGAATCTTTTTCTCATTAGCAGATGAATACGGGTGCATGGGTGGCTCAGTGGTTGAGCATCTACCTTTGACTCTGGTTGTGGTTCCAGAGTCCTGGGATAGAGTCCCATATCTGGCTCCTTGCAGAGAGCCTGCTTCTCCCTGTACCTATGTCTCTGTATCTCTCATGAATAAATACATAAAATCTTTAAAAAATAGCAAGTGAATACTCCTTTAAAAATTAGCTAATATTTAATGACTATATCACTATATATATATATATGCGCATCACAGTTGTTCAGGTTTCTTTTTCTTTTCACGCATGTGTATGTTTATCATATTTTTTGTTAGGAAGTATTGGACAGTTTTTTTAAAATTTTTTTTTTAATTTTTATTTATTTATGATAGTCACAGAGAGAGAGAGAGAGAGGCAGAGACATAGGCAGAGGGAGAAGCAGGCTCCATGCACCGGGAGCCTGATGTGGGATTCGATCCCAGGTCTCCAGGATCGCGCCCTGGGCCAAAGGCAAGCGCCAAACCACTGCGCCACCCAGGGATCCCTGGACAGTTTTTAAATATGTTCAACGTCATGGTGCAGAATGGGTTATGGAAGCTAGTGTATGTTTCCTCTGCTATGCTGAGCATGTATGAAGTTCATAGGGATGGTTTCAGAAGGAGACAATGAAGATAAAACATAGGAATGTGAGAAAAGTATAGGAATTCAGAAGGAAAATTAAAGACTAGGGACTATGAAATAGTTCCACTCCAGGACACCCAGGTGGTTCAGTTGGTTAAGTATCTGCCTTCGGCTTGGGTGATGATCCTGGGGTCCTGGGATTGAGCCCTGCCTATATCAGGCTTCCTGCTCAGCAGGAGTCTGCTTACCCCTCTCCCTCTGTGTTTTCTCTCTCCCTCTCAAGTAAATAAATAAAATATTTTTATATATACATATGTAAAAAGAAAGAAATGGTTCCAGTCCTTAGGAGAATCTAAAAATTGTAAACAAAATGCAGAAGAAGAAAAATCATTTTCCCTGTACTCTTATAGGTTCTTGACTAAGACACCCCACCTACACAGTACAAAGATGAAAAGGAAAAAAATAAATTTATGTATGTACATATGTACATACATGTGGGGGCCTTACAAAGTTATAAAAGCCAAGGAAGAGCATGGATGCATATATATGTTTTAAACAAAGAAACAATAAATTTATGAAAAATTGATAAGACAGAGGGGTTTGGGCTAGGGGTAGTAAAATGGGAAACAAGTAACAAGGTTTATTTATACAGTCTTTTGACCCTAAATTCTCTGTCCCTGATGTTAAGGATACCTTCTACTGCTCTGGTACAGGAATAGTATCTTTCACATGGGAGATTTGTCTCCTTTCAGGGGAACAGAGGAGACTCAGAATATCTTTCTCCCACTGTCTGTTCTGAAAGTACCTTCAATTCAAAATAATATGCCAAAGTAGCATATATGGGAGTAACATATTCTGAACCCCTACAAAAATCTATTAAACTCAAAAGCTTTCATTGACAAAACTTATTTTTTTATTATGACAGAACTGTTAAAGGATAAAGAAAGTTAAATAATGAATCCTGGTCCAAAATAATGAGAAAATATAAGGAGTTGTGCACCTTGGAGTTAATCAATATCTTTAGGAGAGATTTGGAAGTCCACTCGCATTGAGAAGGAAGGATTCAATGTAGCATCACTCAAATCTATACAATGACAGAGGTTGCCAGCTGATATATGGGTTTATTTCTATATGTGGTATATATCTATATCTGTATCTTTTATCAAATGTGGTTTATTTTCTTTTGGTGAACCATAACTTTTCTAAACTGGCAAGTTTCTGAAACAGAGTATTTATGCCCCAGTATTTAAGATGAACCCTCAATGTATTAAATGTTAAAGAACATAATCAGATTTAGGAACCACATTATATAACATTCTGTAAAAAAGATAGTGTATAAGAGAGGAACAAAATACAATGATAACATGATCATGGAATCTGCTTCTCTGATCTGATCTGTCACTCTTAGATGAAGTGTCAGGTAAGTGAAGATAGGAGATTATAACACAAAAAGAAGGGTACATTAGAAACTTTAAATATCCTTTGACAAATTATCCATCTTTCCTACTTCTCTAATAGTGTGTCATGTGGGTACTTGGAAAAATCATTTTACTGCGTGGAATCAAGTAAATTGAAACGAACCTGTGTCTATAAATCACTCAGCAGTCAACAAAATCTATGTGTTTGTCATGAAGTTATGTGAAGCAGTTCCTTTCTCTTGAGCATAGACTATGCACATGAGTGTAATAAAGCTCACCATAATGTAGTTCTGCCCCTCACTTTTTAAATGAGAAAGATGAACTTTGAAGAAGTTAAATAAATTCTCACTGTGTTTTAGTCATAAAGCAGTGAAACTTTGATGTGAATCCAGCTAGTCTGCTTTTAAAGTCTGAGAACCTACATGCTTTATTTCACTGTGTGTATAGTGTTGGGGATCTCTTATCTGTTCTCAGATACTCCTTTCTCTTTTTTGTTCATCTACCTCCTGTCCATTTATTCTGTCCTCCTCACTCCATCTCCACTTTCTTTCTCATTCTGTCTCCTTTCCTTTCTTCCTTTTTCCTCCTTTGTTCCCTCCTTTATTTATTTTTTCATTTTTGTATTACATGTTCCTCAGAAACCTTTAAATTTGTGATGGTTAGCAAAAGCTACAAAGTAATCTGTGTACCTCAGAAACTTCAACATGTCAGAGAAGAACTCATAGAAGTTTAGATGAAACTTTTAGTTTCTTTGGGAAGATAGAGAAAAGAACCTTTAACATTTTGGAATATGCTTCAGAACAGAGAAGTGAAGACAGCAAAAGGAAAAATCTGCCATACCCAAGAGGAATACCTGAACTAAAACACACATCTGCCTCCTAGATGTGAAAGAGACAGTGCATGTCCTTCTTCAGAGACATGAAGATAGTTTCTTGAGGATGAGGAGGAATGATTGTCAGCGTTCCTCCTGCAAGATTGTAGTGACTTCTGCATCTAAGAATGTAAGGAATGTTATAAATGAGACGATGCTTATACTGGGAAAGCTAGCTTTGTTTATTATGTTTTTGTTTGCTTAAGCATCTGTATATACTAAACAGGAAATGACTCTGAGTGATATGTCAAAATATGTCACAGGTGTCAGCCACAAAATGACTGGTAGGAAGTCACTGGGTTGGTAGTCATATTACCAAAGAGAAATGGTTGCTAATAACATTCACTGGGACCTCAGGGACACTGTAAGAGAAGGGCCTTTTATGGCTTGGATCATTAACTTTAATTAACGTTAATGTTAATTAATTAATGTTAAAGGTGTTTCACTGTATTACTCGAACGCCCTCAACGAGGAAAATATAGAATGGGAAGAAAGAGTTATAGTTCATAAAAATTCTCCTAATCAGAGTCTTAGAGCCAATACACATGTCAGATAAATTTAAAATGCAGCATCCCACATTTGCCAAAGGGTAGTCTCTAGAGAAATCAGAATGTGTAAAATGCCATCTGATAATGTTAAATTCATTTCTATAAAATATGATTGACTTTATTTTACAGTATTTATTATCAAATAAAGCTCTGTGTTGCTACCTTGAATATTTATCTTACTATTTATACTTTTCCATATACTCCATAAATGTATGTGTTGTGATTGTTAATTGTATTTCCTGTTGACGTGTTTTACTATTGGTTGGGAGGTATCTTGCTAAGAGTTAATTATTCCGTAAAAAAGATAGGAACTTCTTGGACTGTACTGAGGAAACCATTGAATACTAATACAGAAAATCAGTTTTTATTCCCCTAAGTGAATTCTGGTTGTTTCTCAGGGGTATAGATTTCAATGTCTTATCTCAGGCTATGGCACAATTATCTCCATGGTGTCACACAAAATTCCCATGAAAACAAATGAGGTTGTTAAGTTCAGCAGGAAAGGGAAAGAAGCAGGCCAATGCTCAGAGCATAGGCTCCTCGGTCTTCTCTTCCGATTTTAGACGGTGGTGGCAATAAACGAGTTGTCAAGGTTCTCCTAATTTCAGCTTCTTAGAAAAAAAATTGAAATGCTGAAAGAATCATTTATTAACTCAGTTTATTAAAATCTTTACATCTCCTTCAATAGCTTTACATGGTTGCTTTATTCAATAGTTACAGTGTAAATCATGTCTTTTTTTCTTAGCCATAATTATTAGAAATCCTAACTTAATGAACTCAGTTTCATGAAGCTTGAGCTTGATTAAATGGATTTTGTCAGCACTAGGTTACTTTGCAAAAATGTGTTTAGACTTCTCACCCTGACAGCTGTTCTCTTTGCACTCTGTTTTTTTAAGTAATACACTTGAGGCAGGGTGACATCAGTCAAGCCACATTTGAACAGAAGAGAGAGTTCCTTGTGTTAGAATTTCCAGATGCATCATTTAACTTGAGATGATGCGGAAAGCACAGTTATTTTTTTTTAAGTTTTAAATTATAAGATATGTGGAATAGTTTCCTTATTATATCAAAGTAATCATAGCCATGCCAGGTATAACTCAGTCTGCTAAATGGGAGCTTAGGCACACAATAATTAAAGTAATAGACAATGAAAGCTGCATTTTTTTTAAAGTTTCTACACTGATCAGCTTATTAAAAAATTGGGTAGAAATTTCTTTTTCTCAACTTTCTCACTTTCTCCTCTCTTTCTCCATTTTGTGAACTAAGTCCTTATCTAAGCAAGGCCTGTTTATCTGAGTCACAGTAATATACTGGAAGATAAAACTCCATTTCAGAAGTACCTTATGTGTTACAAAGTATTATTCCATAGGAGCATGACAACTTGTTAAATTATCATTTAATAACACTGACAAAGATTTGTTTTCTGTTTATTTTGTTTACTTTGTATCAGCAAGTTTTATATTGACAGAAATACCCTGGTCAAAAAAATAGATAAGGCCAGGGCCATTAAGGTGACTCAGTGGGTTGTGTCTGCCTTTGGCTCAGGACATGATCTCAGGGTCCTGCGATCTAGCCCAGTTGGAGCTTGATGGAGCCTGCTCTGCAGGGAGTCTGTTTCTCCCTCTCCTTCCGCCCCCCCCCCCCCCCCCCGCTGCTCATGTTCTCTCTCTCTCAAATAAATAAATAAAATCTTTAAAATAAATAAATAATTAAATAGCCAGAAACAACCTGAAATTCATTAATATTAGGATATTTAAATAATGAAACCCTCATATTATTCAGCAATGAAACAATAGTGATGTAGATCTTTATATACTGACATAAAATTCAACTTTTAAAAGGAAAGCTAAAAAAAGACAAGAATCAGAACACTGTAAGCAAAATAAAATAGACCCTTGGTATTTTGGCTTGCGAAGATTTATGCTAAATTGTGAAACATACAATTTTGTCATTGAAAAGAGAAGTTCTGACACTTATCTTTGCTGCTTTGTATTCACCTTATTCAGGAATGTAAATGAAAATATCAGGAACATTCATGTCAGAACTGTATCCCCTTATCAATGGCAACCATATAAAAACTACAGATACCAAAGCTCAGCAAAAATCAACAAAAGTTTTCTAGGAAAGTGAATTGGTTATGTGGAATTCATCAAAAAGTTTTATATACACATAGTCAATATCAGCGGAACCAGATGTAACCTAAAAGTTTTTTGTTTTGTAATTTTTAATTCATCTTCTACCACTTCAGAAATCAGTCACTTCAGAGATGTTCTCTTCTGTTTTCCAAGATTGGCTAAGATAACTATATTGCCCAATGAGCCCAGTGTTCGAGAAAATCTAGGGCCAAGAACTTGAAGCAGAAATTTTCTGTAAGGGGCATAAGTAATCATTCTAATCTAACGTGGCTCTTTTGTTTGATTTCCAATCAGGAGACGCTAGTTAATTGCTTCTTATAAAACTTTAGTAAATCTTATTACATTTAAAGAGATGCTTAGTTCTTGATAGTATTTAGCAAATCCTGAGATCTGAGTCCTGGCTCATTTCCAGTCTGTAAATTTTATTTCATGTAGTGTTTGATAGTTGAATTGTAAACTTTGGGCATCTTTGAACTAAGTATAACTCCTAGTTATAATACAATTATAACAGTAATTATTATATAATACTGTTAATGCTGTTATAATAACTCCTATTTATTATACTGTTATAAATGTTTTATTCGTATAATTTACGTATCAGCTACAAATCACCAATGCCAGTTAACAAACATATCTGTGTTTGATTCTTCCTCAGCACCTTGCTAGACCACAATCACATTTGTGTTTACTTGGAGCCAAATAACTCCTACCAAAGGAATGTGAGTGAAAGGTTGTGTTACCAACTCATGGAGTGAAAAGAGGTGAGGTCCTAAAACTAATCTTTGAAGAACTCTGAACAGGTAATAGCTAAGCCTACAGAGATGACTGAAATTTAGTGGACAGTGAAGGAAAAGATGGGAGAGAAGAGTGCATTGTAGAACTCTGAGCAGGAAGTGTTGAAAGAGGGGAAGTTGTCAACAGTGTTCAACACTGCTTAGAATCTAATAAGATTAACTCCAGAAAATTCCCGTAAAGAAAGACCAAAGATTCACATTTGACTGGGAAAATCCTGGTTTTTGTCTATTTTCTGGCCTCTTTTTTAATCATTTCCTTTCTACTTTCAAGAGTGCCCAATATGGATGTTGCATCATAGTCAGTGTAGTTACTACTGACATCAGGGAAAGCCACTTTGTATGTGGCCCAGAAGTGAAAGCCTAATTTGTATGATTTATTTAGTGAGTGGGAAGTGAGGAAAAAGAGATCAGTCTGAAATTAACATTAAAGTTGATTGTGAGAGAGGGATTACTACATTCTTTAACCTTTATTTCACTAGGATAAAGAGTTTCTAGATTTCAGGACTTGACTCTCTTTATTTCCTCTGGTCTTTGGATTTTTCTCTTTTGTTCCTCCTGTCTCTCAGAATAGAAACATTTTCTTTTCTTCTCATTGAGAAAGGGAAATTATATTTAATTTTTGCCTCCTCTTTTGGCCCTTGCCCAAACTTCTTACTCAGATTTCCCCATTTTTGTTAGAATTTTATTAAGACTTTTTAAAAACAAAGCTAACTTTCTCAGCTGTTAAATAATACATTTTCCTTTATATTTTTTTCCACATTGTATTCCACATTCTATCCCATACCCCTCACCATGGGAAACTTTGGGGTATAAAATGCATGGTGGTTTTTCCTAAGAGATTTATTCCTGATAAATCAACAATATATATGTAACTATGTTCCTAGAATTGATAATTCTTCTTAAACAGAATCCAAAGATTCAGATAATAGTGAGTGGTACACTGGTGTTTGTGTTACAAATGGGGCTATTCTTTCTATATAGGTGAATGGTATTTGGTTGGTTCTCATGTCCAAAGAGCTAATTTATGGGATGCCTGGGTGGCTCAGTGGTTGAGCATCTGTCTTCTGCTCAGGTGGTGATCCTGGGGTCCTAGGATTGAGTCCTGCATCAGCCTCCCCACAGGGAGACTGCTTCTCTCTTTGCCTGTGTCTCTGCCTCTCTCTGTATTTCTCATGAATAAATGGGTAAAATCTTAAAAAAACAAAACAAAAACAAAGAACTAACTTATGCTCCAGCTCCCTACCATCTTTTATTCCTTTTCAAGGTGAATTTGACGAGTCCAACTTTAAGAGACTTGACCAAGTGTCATAATATTAAAGAGCAGCAAGTAATTCAATATGATTGTTTATATAGAGGTAAGTAAGAACCTTTGAAAGAACCATGACTGCTGTGTATTCTCATATCAAACTATAAGAAACTATAAGTATGTTCTTTTATATTTTCTTCTCTCTCTCTCTCTCTCTTTTTTTTTTTTTTTTTTTTTTTTAGGGAAAGCGCAAGCCTGCCAGCCGGGGAGCAGAGGAGCAGGCAGGGAGGGAGGAAGAAAACCCAAGCAGGCTCCACACCTAGCATGGAGCCCAACATGGGGCTCAATCTCATACCCTGAGATCATAATCTGAGTTGATATTGAGAATCCAGGCACTTAACTGACTAAGCCACCCAGGTGTCCCTGCTCTTATATTTTCATAATGCAAAGCTACTAGCTACTCTCAAGAAATAAAACAGAGAAAGAACTTCCATTAGTCACTGTAAAAAAGGAGTTACACACACATATGGATGTATCAAAAGTATGTTCTTGATGCTCAGATGACTCATTAACATATTTTTTATCTTCTACAATATCTACAAACTTTGCGTTAACTCTGTGGGACCCAGGAAATTTAACAAAAATCCCCTACCCCTGGACAAGCAGAGCAGGAACTCCATTTTGTGCTGCACCCGCCACCTCCTGTATGACCCCTACATGACCTGCTTATTGCATAAGGCGCTGCCCCACCCTAGTCAAGCCACTGAGCACACCCTTATTGGAAATCGGCTCATAACAATGTAACCCCGCCTTGTGCCTGCAAAACTGCCACCAATTCTGACCAGAGTGATAGGCCAGCTCAAATGGTCACTATAGGGTTAATTGTGATTCAATTGGCCACTTGCATGCAGACCGACATGACTGCAACTTTCTATGTGTGTTACAACCCATTGGCCACTGGCCCCTATAACGCTGCTACTCCTCTTAGCCTCGGGGTCCAAGTCCCTGCTCTGCTGTGTCAGGTATACTTGGACCCAAGCTCCAGCTTGTAAATAAACCCTCGTGTGTTTGCATCAGTGTCAGCTCCTTGGTGGTTTCTCGGATTCGCAATCTTGGGCACAACAAACTTTAGGCCCAATCTTGTGGAATACTATTTTTTTTTCTGTTTACTGATTACTCTCAATACAGCGTTCATATACTGTATTAGTTGAGGTTAAGCAGTTTATGATTGCCATTAATTTTTGGATCTCCATGGTGAAGCTTGTGAATAAAAATATTCTATTTAATTACATGCATAGGAAAATAAAATATGTTCAATTCAATTTGGTTACATAGGTTCAACTCAAAAGTTTAAAATATAACCCATCTCCTCAGTTTTGATTCCTGATTAACTAGAAGATTGGCCCTCTTCATACAATTCTTTCTTCATACATTTTGTATTAAAATTTCACAACAAAAATCTAGTTTTAAAATAAAGGAACACTTATCATCATGAATTTTATGTAGTAGCAAAATAATAACAACAACAATAATAATAAAATGTGGCAGTTTCCATGTACATACATATTTCAAGTAGAATAAAAGTATGGAGTTTGAATTTGGAAACCAAAATTAGTATCACTTTTGTCACTTGTTTATGTAACCAAGCGGCAAGTCTTTATTTTTTATTTTTTTATTTTTTTTTAGAAGCAAGCCTTTAATCATTACTTAACCCTCAGTGTCTTCATCTGCAAAGTGTATGATTTGCTACAGTTCAGGCATAAAGATTTACAATAAACTGTTCAAGGAACATATACTAAAATGTGACTCTTGATCTGTGTATTTTCTATTCTGTAAAGTATTGCTTTACTATGATTTCACTCTAATATAAAATGACCACATTATAAATTTTTTATTTTGAATTTTACAATAAATGTGTCTATACTTAAGGAACATTCTAAATAAGACAAAATAGCAAAAATATTTAAAATGCTTAAGCAAGATTATGTCATGAAATGAAAGGCATTATTCCATGCAATACTCATTCACATGCAACTACTCATTCAACATTCACAAATTATATAAGGTAGATGTTTCTATCATCTTCATTTAACAAATGGAGAAACCAAGGAAAGGAATGTTTTAATATACTTACATGACTAATAACCATCAAAAACAGTTTGAGCACCACCAGTCTGCACTCAGATTCTGTGCTCTTGGCAACACCATTTCACACATTTCACTCATAATTATTAATAATTGTTTTATTTATATAAATAAGTAGGTCTAGAAAAAATAAAGTACAACTCTTTAAACCTTTTGACTACCCAAATGAGAGAGGAAAATAACTATTCTTTGCCTGAATGAGTATTTTATTTTACATAGCCAGTGCCATTTTTAATAGCTTCATAAAAATGCAATTGTTAAAAAAATAAAATGTTCTAAGTATTGGTTTATTTGAACTAGTAACTGCAAACATCATCTTTTAGTTGTACACCACATTACCCTTTCAATACATATACATCCTATTTGAAATTGAATTTGCTATGGTAATTAAACATCAATTCTGAATTTTAAAATAGATCATATAATAAAATTTCGCACAGATAGGGTCTTCAAGATGATTCTGCAAAACTGTTCTGCTTTTAAATAAAATAAACAATTCATGATATTAAAGCAGAACACATTATGAAACAATTTTACTCCACTTTTTCTGCCATACTTATATTTACAACTATGTTATGATATAAAGAGAAAAGATTCACAAGAAGAGAATACTGGTAATAAATTTTCTTCTGTAGAAGGGATGCAATAATGTGTTGTTTAAATGCAGCATTAACATTCTATGATTTGGGACTAAGCCAATAATTTTCTGCCAGACACAACAAAGAAAAAAGGCCAATACTGTTTTTCCTTTTTGGAGTTTTGTTTTTATTTGCTGATTGTATGCATGAGGTGACAAAACATGCTTTTAAGGACTTTGTTAGCTCATTAAGCATAGACTGTTATTGTAAATCAGAAACCTTTAAATATAAAATCCTTTGAGCCATTAATACATTATGCCCTTAGGAAATTTGCTTTGTAGTCTGTGTACTTCTTTCTGTTTCCATTGATAATACAAAATGCTATTTTAATTTGAAAAAAACATGGCAGTATTCAGATTCCAACACCTTAGCAAAGCTGAGCAAAGGTTTTAAAAAAGAGCAAATAAGTCTGAGTGCAGAAATGCCTTTGATTATAGCTAGTCTAAAATTTCATGCTATCTAAGAAATTTAGACCTTAGTATCTTATTACAGAAATACTTTATCATCCTACATATCCTAACATGCAGTGCTTTTCCTCCAAGTATCATTCTTAATATTTTATATATTTTGAATATTAATCTATTTTCTATTTTTGAAATGTTATTTTAAGCCAGACGTACCAGTAGGCACGGGAAGACATTTAAAGAAAAATGATATTAGGAAGCATTGGAAATGAACTGATAGCAAAACAGCCCTTGGGCTCGCTAAACCATAGAAATTGACAAGAGGGCAAAGGGGAATTTCAGGCAAGACTTTGTTAGGGTTTATGCACCAGTGAGGCTGCACAGAGGAAAGTGTCCTCAGTTTGACTCTCTGAAGTGAGGTCAAGGAGAGTTTCTTAAACCCTAGGTAGGAAAGGGATGATGTCTAAGCAGGTAGAGGTCGGGATTTATTAGCACCTACACACTTAATGGCCATGTTTCTCCATGCATTGCATATCTGATTAACATGTTAAATCTTCATCCCCGGGTATGATTTTTAATAGTATAATGAGGGAAGATGTCAGTGAAAGTTCAGTACTGAGGTCCATCCTGACACACCCTAGTTTGAGCCAGTCTTCACCAGTCTTTGTCGTCGGGCCACTCTCAGTAAGCATCCTGCTTCCTCCTTCCTGCAAGATATGCTGGTGAAGGACATAGATTTTAGATATTCTGGAAGATACAGTAATGAAGAGGCATAGGGTTTTGGCTATCAATGTATGCTGGATTTGGCGGTTCAGGTTGAGGGGACCTGAGTCCAGTCCCCGCCCTTTCTCTTAACAACAAATATCACATCAATAGTGTTATGACAGAGATACATACTTAGTGCTTTGGGAAAACCCATGTTGACCATTCCTTGCCAATTTGCTCAATGATATAATATTTGCAACTGTGTTAGTGGGTTTGTTGAAATTTCAGTGCACTATACAAACATAAATGCATAATACTATTTTTTACTTCCTAAGGTAGGTACAGTTCTAAGAATACTCCTAATGACCTACACTCTTATACAACCCTTTACTGAAGGCAGGACTTGTAACGTTTTTCTATTCAGCAAAGTGGGTAGGGTATCACTCCTGTGATACTATTCCATTATATGGCAGAGGTGAAGAAATTTCTCAGATGTGTCAAGATCTTTCATCAATTGACTCTAAGTAAATCAAAAGGTAGTTTTCCTAGTTGGATTGGTCTAATCCATGAGTCCTATAAAAGGTCTAGAGACCAGAGATAGAAGAAATTAGAGATATCATATATTAATAACACTACTATCATTGAGGAAGGTGTATACATATTTATTACTGATGAATTGACCCTTTAATAATTACATAATATTTCTCTTTTTTCCTGTAATATCTTTGCCTGGATATCTTTTTTTATCAGATATTGATATAGCCACTTTAGCCTTATTGCTTACTATTTGAATGATATACCTTATTTATTTATTTATTTTGTCTTTAATCTGTATCTTTATATTTAAAATACATCTCATTTAAACAGTACATAGTTGTGTGTGTATATATATATACACACACACACATGTGTATATATATATACATGAATGTCTATATCATATGCTATAATTATTGGTGAGAGCACATTACATTTTCTTAAAAGATCTTTATTTATTTATTTATTTATTTTAGAGAGAGTGAGAGGATGCAATGGGGTGGGAAGGAGGGCAGAAGGATCAGAGGGAGAGGAGAGGAGAGAGAATTCCAAGCAGACTCCATGATGAGTGAAGAGCTCGACCTCATGACCCCTGAGATCATGACTTGAGTTGAAACCAAGAGCCAGGCACTGAACTGACTGAGCCACCCAGGTATCCCAAGGGCACATTATATTTTGCCATTTACTTTTTGTCTTCTGCTTATTCCTTATTAATTTTTCTTCATTACTCCTCATTTTCTGCTTATCTTTTGGGTTATTTGAACATAATTTAGAATTAATTTTTAAGTTACTTATTGTTCTCTTTTTAAAACTACCTTAGCTCTTCTCAGAGTCTTTAAAAATTAAAAATATGCTGAGAGAATTCTATTTTTAGGGGAGCCTGGATGGCTCAGTCGGTTAAGTATCTGCCTTGGCTCAGGTCATGATCCCAGGGTCCTGGGATTGAGCTCCACATCAGGCTCCCTGCTCAGTGGAGAGCCTGCTTCTCCCACTCCTCCTCACTCCTGTCTCACTACCTCTGTTGCTATCGCTGCCTCTCTTTCTCAAATAAGTAAGTAAAATCTTTTTTAAAAAAAGAAAGAGTTCTATTTTTACTGTATTGAATATTTTGAATCTTTTGAGAAATTGTATATTGTTATGATAATAAATAATCTGATCTGTGAACATGCCATTATCTGGGCCTTTTATGTCTTTCATAAAGTGTTTATACTTTAAACTTTAATATTTTCCAAATATATGACTGGATTTAATAATAATAATATACATTTTTTTAACCCTTTGAAATAAAGGGTGAAGAAACTAAGCATACATTTGTTTACATAGATTCTCAGCTCTGAATTCTTGATCTCAGCTGAGTAGAGTGGGTGCAGGTGGGGAGAAGGATAAGGATGTAAGTATGTGGCTCCACCTCCGGTTGTAGGGAGGGTACCTCTCCTATGAGATTTGTTTCCTGCTTTCAGGGGGACAAAGAGGAGGGTCAGAGTGTCCTGCTTGAACCAGCTGCTTCTCAAGTAACTTTAATTCGAAATAATCAATATACACGTTAGCATATTCTGGGGCAGCCTGCCCCAAGCCCCATCAAAAGAAAGAGAAAAAATTATACTGACCTTTCAGAAACCATTTTCAAAATGATTCCTTAAGGACATGGATGTTCTGGAATAATTAAAAATGATGGTTTCAGGAAATGGTCTCCTCAACTGCTGGATTCCTCAAAAATTCCTTGCTACCATGAATTTTGGTATCATTACTGATGTTTTGGACCCTACAAGAATTTCCATGAATCTCATTTTATTTTATTTTTAAAAATTTTTTTAAAGATTTTATTTATTTATTAGACAGAGAGAGAGAGAGATACAGAGACAGAGAGAGGCAGAGGGAGAAGCAGGCTCCATGCAGGAAGCCTGATGTGGGACTCAATCCCGGGTCTCCAGGATCACGCCCTGGACTGAAGTCGGCGCTAAACCGCTGAGCCACCTGGGCTGCCCCATGAAACTCATTTTAAAATTAAGTTTTGGGATCCCTGGGTGGCACAGTGGTTTGGCGCCTGCCTTTGGCCCAGGGCACGATCCTGGAGACCCTGGATCGAATCCCACATCGGGCTTCCGGTGCATGGAGCCTGCTTCTCCCTCTGTCTGTGTCTCTGCCTCTCTCTCTCTCTGTGTGACTATCTTAGATAAGAAAATAAAAAATAAATAAATAAAATAAAATTAAGTTTCATGTAAGTGTTCTGATTTGGCAAAACCTGTATCACATGTGGGATCCTAGGTGCAAGGAGATAGAAATAGTAATTTTAGCTTTCTAGCTTAGCGTGACAATAAACAAATTGTATTGTAATTGTATTATAATACTAACAATATTACATACTATTAAACAAACAATACTATAGTAGTTTTGCATGATAATGCACATACATACAATTTTATTAAAGAAAACTATAACTTAATTTTATGTATGATTTGTAAACAGCATGCAGCCAATAACAGTTGTCTTAACATGAATGAATCTCTTTTTTGTGATTAATATATTTCTAAAATCTTACCTTCTAGTTACAGTTTTAAAAAACTTCTATTATTGTTTTCCTTCTCTCCAGAAGCTTTGGCTTAAAGTTTCTACATTTCCCCCTCCTTTTCCACATACTGATTTCTTTATTTAAATTTTAATATTTTAATGGTGAATTTTAAATACTTTCATATATATTTATGTAAAATGCTTTTTAGAGTCTAAATTTCTTTGGCATTTTTACCCTCTATCTGATGTGACTTTGTGGGTCACAGATGAACTTACCATTGTACACATGCACATTCACCCCCCAAAACATACCATTCTATTTTTTAAAAAGACTTATTTATTTATTCAAGAGAGAGAGAGAGAGATTGAGAGAATGAGAGTGCGCGTGCAGGGGGTAGGCGCAGAGGGAGCTGAAGGGAGAGAGAGAATCCTCAAGCTGACTTCCCAGTCAGCACGGAACCAGACACAGGGCTCAGTCTCAGGACCTTGAGTTCATGACCTGAGCTGAAATTAAGAGTTGGACATTGAACTGATTGAGTCACCCAGGCATCCCCACACCATGTTATTTTTTTGTTGAGGATTTTATATTTGTCTCATTTAAACACAAAGAAATGGTCAGTTGTGTTAACACTTAATATTGATGTGTAATATAGAAACAGAATATTTCATATAAATTGACCGATCTACCACAGATTGATGCAACTAATACTGAGAACAAGGTACGTTACTCCTAGGTCTCCAATGACCCTGTCCTTTCCCACCTTTTCAGTGAGTACCCTTCCCAAGGGAAACTATTCGTTAGTATACTAAATATTTTGTTAATATGTTTACATAGTATATTTGGGGTTTTTTGTAACCTGTTTCTTTCATAGAAGATCATTTTTCTTCATGCAGAATTTCTCACAAAACTTTCTCTAGTTATATACTGTAGGTAGTAATAATCCAGGATCTTATAAACATGAAATATCTACTTTATTTTTCCACCTTGAATAAAACTTAGCCAATTGTATAAATCTCAGGTGACCCTAACACTGATGAAATTATATATTTTTGTCATTAACTGCCTTTTTTCTTCAAAAAATTGTCTATTCTTTGGTGGCTTTAATTAATTGATTAATTTTTTTGGTGGATTTAATTTTATGTAGAGTGATTTCATGTTAACATTAGTTTGTCCCATATTTCTGCTCACTTTGCTTTTGCAGGCTTGTTTTGTTTTGAATAAGAACTACTTTATCTCTTTCATTTGGTAGTTCTCTTAATTGAGGCCCCCACTTGATCAGTTGATATTAGCTTCCAAAATGGTAAATTGGATCCATCGTGACAATGAGAAATCACAGATCTATTCTTTGAGCTGGTGGAAATACTGTTTTAATTCCTTTTAGGGGAATTTATTTTGTTCCCTCTACTTCCTCAATCCAGAGCTTTGTGCAGGCCTTCATACAGCAATGGAAATGTCAACAGTCTATAGTTTTCAAATTATTCATTCATGAATTAGAGGGCCTAATGAACCTCTAATTGAGCCCTATTGTTCAATAGAACAATATCTTTTCTAATGGACATTTTTAGTGAAAACTTTCATTCACTATTCTCTTCTCTTGTAACCAGAACATTGCAGGTACATTTTTTCAGCCATACTGTATTGATTACACTCCTCATCCATAGACATAGTTATATAGCTTTTAAGAATTCTTTTAGCTCAGTTCTAGTTTTATAAGGTTTAAAAAATATAAATATTCTAATGTATATTGTAGAGGTGAATTTAAACATTGGCAGTGTTTTTGAAAGTCATGAGGAGATGTTTGTAAAACCACATACTAAATTTATTGTAGCTTAACAATAAAAGTCTTGTAACTTTGGTATAAATGTTTTATAATAGTTTTAACCTTAAAATATAATGCTCAATTACTTTATCAGCAAAAAGGGATGCATTGGAGTATAATAGAGAATTGCAGTTTATGGAAAAACTATAGGCAAGCCAACAAAAAAGGAGAGGAATATTATTTTATGGAGAAGGAGGAGAGAATTGAAGTGTTGTTTTGAAGGAAAATCCATTGGAGAAAAGCAAGAGTTCACAGTCATGACAATTTCTCATGGGCTCAGTCACTAGTTGATTTTTATGAGATGCAATGTACATCTTTTCCTGTAGGGACTTAACTTGATTTTTTTATTTATTTATGATAGTCACACACAGAGAGAGAGAGAGAGAGAGAGAGAGAGGCAGACACACAGGCAGAGGGAGAAGCAGGCTCCATGCACCGGGAGCCCGATGTGGGACTGGATCCTGGGTCTCCAAGATCGCGCCCTGGGCCAAAGGCAGGCGCTAAACCACTGCGCCACCCAGGGGTCCCTGGACTTAACTTGATAATTCCTTCCTATTGATGATTCTTCTGTTGGGGTTTGCAATTGACAATTCTTCTAGTAATCCATGTAAGACTCCCCCTTCCTGCCTTCCAAGTCTATTTTGTTGAGGCTTCCCTTTATTAATTTTCATAAGTGTATATATGTCACTGGTTTTCAAAGAAATGGTAAGGCATTGTATCAGGCTAAAATTTTCTGTTTTGTATTACTTAATACTTAGATATTTTTTCTGTAGACTATTATTTTGCTTTTCCTTATTTAAAAATCTGTTATTCTGATATTGTCATTTAAAATTTTTCCCATTGTTAAAAAAAAAAAAGTATTTAAATTTAAAGTTCTTGCTTCATGTCTCATTCTTCTCCAAATGCCTTAACCAAATACTATGGACTGGGTGGCTTAAACAATAGAAATATATTTCCTCACAGTTCTGAAGACTGGAATTCAAAGATCAAGTTTCCAGCCAATTCAATTTATGTTAAGAGCTCTCTTCTTGGCTTGCAGATGGCAACTTTGTCCTCATATTATGATTTTTCCTCCAAGAATGCAAAAAGAAGGAATTCTCTACTTCTTATAAGGCCATAGTCTTACTGGCCTCAACTTTATGACCTCATTTAATCTTAATTACTTCTTGAAGACCCTGTATCCATATGTTGTCATATTGAGGATTAGTACTTCAACATATGAATCTGAGAGGAGGATACAATTCAGTCCTTAAGAGTATATCACATAAAATATATAATAGATTATAAACAAGGAGCTTTACATTTAGGTCTGGATGAGAAAAATATCCTATTGAGAGATCAACAAACCTAAATTGTCTGATTATCGATATGGGGATGCAGTTTTCCAACTATATGAGGACATGTTACTTATTCCATAGATCCCATTAATGAGACCATATAGGAAATTATATGAACTTGGCCATCATGTTCCTTCTTACTTTATTCAAAGATTTATTTACTTAATTTAGACAAGGGGAGGGACAAAGAGACAGGGAGAGAGGGAATCCCAAGGAGACAACCTGCCAAGCTCAGACCATCAGGCTGCATCTCACAACCCTGAGATCATGACCTGTGCCAAAACCAAGAGTTGAATGCTCAAACTGAGCCATGTAGGTGCCCCATCATGTTCCTTACTATGATTTAATTCCCCATTTTTGAAGATTATTCACATACCAAATTAGTCAAATATTTCAGAAATACAAAATAAGGTCTGCTTAACTTCTCCCAGACATCATGTTGTATTTGGGTTTTCATTCTAATAGTGATTGTGCTGCCATTATTAATTGTATCCATTTAATGATACTCTTGAGTTGGTGATTGAACTCCAATGGTATTAAAAGAGTTGAAAGAGTAGATATGGTCAGAGTTGAAAGAGTAGGTATTAAAATATGAATGTGCCACCTCGTTCAGAAACAGTGTCACTCAGTCATGAACTGCTTTAGCTCTTTAAAAAAAAAAACAACTTTTTTTGTGGCAGGCACTAGCTGGAGTTGTTTACTTAAAATGTTCTGTAAGTGTAATCTTGCCTTCTGGTGAGAAGTATTTGACTGATGTTTGTTAACTCTTTAACTGCCGTGGAATACACTGTTTTGGAAATCTAAATGAATAACTGTTACTAACATTTACTTAGCTTTTGATTTGGTTTTGACATAAACTATGTATCAGTTTTTAAAACTGCATTTGACATAATTAAAGAAAGTAACATATTTTTACATTTTTGCTTATTTAATTTGCTTAAGAATTTAAAAATAATTTTATCTGAGTATAGTTGACACAGAATGTTCCATTAGTTTCAGGTAACATAGTGATTCAACCCCTCTATGTGTTATGCTGTACTCACCACAAGTGTAGTTACTAAACAATTAGTAATTATAGACATAAGGTTGCCAGTTTTGTTATCTTTTATCTTCTAAATTGTATTAGTCTAGAATAGAAACAATGATGTAAATGGGACTTTTCTCTATCTATGACTCTGTGAGGCTATATTAACAAAAGCATGTTTTACTTTATTCACTTTTGAAGAGGTATTATGATGTTTTACTTCTTTTCAAAAATATATGTTACTTTAACACTTTCCTCGTCTATTTCATCTATTTCCTTTTAAATTTTAATTATATTGTCTCTGCTAAGTTTTCTTTTATGTTTTAAAATCTTTTTTTCTTAAGTACTTTCTTATGTGTCATATTTTCTCATACTCAGTAGTAGTTAACACTTATGATTCAACACTTATATTAGAAAAAGTGAAGCCTCATTTTGAATATTCATATGTCTTAATCTCATGAATCCTAGATTTCATATAGAGACCTTGTATAATTGTGGGAGATAAGCCAAATTTGTCCCTAGTTTCCATTCCTTCTTCTTTATTGTTAAGAGATCCAAGATCTTTTAAGTATGGCACTGTTCCTATGTAATTACAGCATTGTTGTTGACCTAATCCAGCCATGACATTCCTTTTCTCTTTTGCTGGGAGTGCAATTTCTCATAATCCTTGTAATCAGAGTTGTCTCTAAGACCCATTTCTAGCCAGTTAGTCCCAAAGGAGAGTATGTTGATGGTTTTCAGCCTTTTTAAAAAGATTTTATTTATTTGAGTGAGAGAGAACCAGAGAGAGACAAGTAGGGGGGAGCAGCAGAGGGAGAGGGAGAAGCAAGCCCCCTGCTCAGCAGGGAACCTGATGTGGGGCCCAATCCCAGGACCCTGGGAGTATGACCCAAGCTGAAGACAGATGCTTCAACTGACTAGGCCACCCAGGTACCCCACTTTTTGCCTTCCTAATGAAAAGAAAAATATATAAATAATCAAGAATCACAAGTGATTCCAACTCCCTCTTTTACAAACTTCTTATATTGCTTAAAACTACAGCAGCCAAATTATGACATAGCTTAACAGGCTTAAAAACATAAAGAAGTACTTCCTAATATTGGGCACATGATAGCATGATGAAGAAGTTAGTGCATCAGTCTTGAAATGCCTATGACCACACTTATTTTTGAGAATTGAGTGTCTGTATTGTCCAAGTCACTGTTTGTAGAGTCACCTATTAAACATAATACAACAATATTTTTTAACATCAAACAGTTGGGTATGTGTGTGTGTGTGTGTGTGTGTGTGTGTTTATATATTAGATAATCCAGATGGAATTTAATTTAGTTTTGAAGAAATGACAAGTCAAGTAAAAGTGGTAATATAATCCTTGTGGGAAAATACTACTATATTGGCTATATGTAGTGTTTTCAGAATTAATGTTTACTGGGTTTATTTAATAGATATCTTCATTCTCTTGATTGCAGTAATGATTTCATACATAAATCAAAATGAATAAAATTTTAGACATAAAATATGCAGTTTATTGTATATAATTTATACCTCTAATGCTGTTAAAATATATTGAAAGAATTATGTTGCATATTACTTTCTGGTGTGTCCAAAGTAAGAAAACAGGAGTCATTTTGTCTTTACTTTTTATTTCTCAATTAAGGAGCATTTTGTATGAAATTCAAAGATTGGAGTTAATAACAATGTTCAGAATGTCATTAATAATAAAGGCAATGAGCACTTACTAAATGATTCTTACGTACCAAGTCTGTATTTGCCTGACCTTTCATCTTCCTATCACACAAGCAAGGAAAAGTATTATTACCTCCAATTCAGAAATGAGGAAAAAAGTTGATGAAGCCACATGGTTAATTAGGTTTATCTGCTGTGCTTTCAGCATAGGGCTATCAAATTCAAAACTTGTGTCTTTTTCAATTTGCTGTTTTGTTCCCTGCATTACTGCACTCTAAAATCACCCATTTTTAAATCTGAATTTTAGTTTCATCATCTGTAAATATGCATAATATTATGTATCCTGTCTACTGTACGGAGTTACTGTGAAGATTTATGAGGATGATTTATGAGGATGCACTTGAAAACCCTGTAAAATGCTAGTTATCATCATCTAGATTCTCTTTATTCAAGTCAATGATATGTCTTGACTTTTCTTATACACCAAGAATATATACTTAGCTAGAGAGTATTTGTTTTTTGCCCATGGATTTATCAAATATTTATTTTTGATCAGATCCTTATAGAAGTAATAGAGAACAGATCACATTCTGCTTTACAACAAATCACATTCTGCATATTCAAAATGCCACAGGGATAGACAGTAGATGAGATATTGTGTTCCTAAAGTTGTAATTCAGGTATAGAATTCATAATGCTTGGGAATACTGTGGAAATGCCTTCTAGCAATAGTGAGGGGAATAAGGATATATCCAGCTAAATGTTTTCGTTCAAAACTTGATTTTAAAACTTTTGATAAAATAAGATCATTTAGGGCACATTGAGTTTTCTATTTTTTACTTCAAGAATAGTGGGTGTATCTTGTCTGGTAAAATGTATATCAAATTTTGTAGTTTCCCAAGATGCAAATGTTAATTAATTTTAGAAGAGTTGATTCATAATAACCCAATCATAAACATTCAGGCTTATAAACAAGATAAGTAATTCTTTACTGTGATAAAATTTATTGACAGAAAAAGGATAAGTTTTTTCCTCATAGAACAAATCTATGAAGCCCCATGTGGAAGATTGCTTGATGAGCTTGGAATCAACACAACATGAAATTAGAAATTTTGAGGGAGAGTTCATTAAGACCACAGTTAAATGTTCTTTTATCATTTCATTTATTTACCTTACATGTATTTATTTTGAACTCATTCCATTTCCAAATTATTCTGAGGGTATGAGAGTGAGAGAAAAACAAACATGGAGCTAATATTTTGAAAGAGCCATTCCCTTCCACAGAGACTTCAGTACTAACTGCAAAATTCCTTCCCTACTGGAGCTACTAGGTAAAGAATGCCACATTTTAATCTTTGGGACTCTCCTTCGCTAGGCTCCATATATGTTTTCTATCTACTTTCTATTTCTATTTATTTTCTATTTTCTTTCATTTCTTCAAGTATAATAATACTATTTGCAGTGTTTAAGTCTTATGTAGTCTAGGTAATTATGCATAGTCTGGTTCCAACCTAAATTCTACAACTTTATATTATGTAATTCTTTCCCTTTCTAGACTTGTTCATTTTCAGTGAACATATCCAAATTTGTAATTATCTTTTGATTATTTTGTTTACTTATTTATTTTCTATTTCACCAATTGGGTCATAAACTTTTTTGTTTCATTCAGCCACTAGAGCAGTGCTTGGCATCTAGTTAACCTTTCTATAAAATAAATGTTCATTGAATGAATAAAGAAGGAAATAATTGAACACACAACATATAATTTATTTCTGTTTTCTCTTATAATCTGGAGGGTAGTATATTATTAAAATAAGTTACATATTTAGAGAAATAAGTTCAGTATATATCCTTTTATATACTACTTTGCAAGAAGTATTCTTAATTTTCTAATTTATGGTGCCTTTCATCATTTTGCCCATATGTTGTCTACGTACTTTTCTTTTGGCAGAAAATTTTTCTTTATATTTCTTTCTTTTCCCCTCATTCCATCTAAACTCTGAGTTAAATATATTTTTATCATTTTAAATTTATTTTTCTTAAGAAGAGATAAATATGAAGTTTCCCTTAGGGTTAAAAAAAGATGAAATATATTAAGTGGAAAATAATGAATTTAAAAATATAAAATAACCTTTACTATTAAATATCATTTTATTTTTTCAGCAATTATTCCTTAGATGATTAGGCACATAGACAAAATATTGCTGAAAAAACTGCACAGCATTTTAGTATAATTATTTACATATGCATTCTGGAAACTTCAAAGCAGTTTGCATTTATTTATAACGCTGTTAAGCTTTCAAATCCTACGTTGTAATGTCTCAAATATATTTTAAGTGCAGGACTCACAACTTTAAGACAGGTCACCATGAAAGATTGAACTTTTAAGAATTATTTGTATATATAATATTTTATTTAGACTTCCCCAAAATAAATAGCTTTTCAGTGGATATTCACCAATAAGTAATAAGATTAACCTGTGCCGTGAGTTAAGCAACTCACTGTACATGTTAGTGTCTATAACTAAATGGATTCTATTTGTGAGGAATCAGATGAAGAATATCATGAGGTTAAGGCAGGATTAGGTCATTTCTCAAATAACTTTATAGTTTAACATTTTACAGCCTTTTTAGGATTGAAAAAGTGATGATGGAGCTAAATTTATGGTCCAGTAGGCTTTGCTGTACTCTATAATCTGAGTTTGTGAAGTGTAATATATAAACTTTTTATTGGAGTAGGTTCTTTAGAGAAGCCCTTCTAGCATACATAGGCATTTCTTTCTTAGTTGAGGTAATACCTGTATATTAATTATAGGACATTCAATAATTTTTCTATCAAAATAATAAAAATATGTGCCTTATTGAAAAACCATGGGAATTTGAAATTTTTAATCCTAAAATTCCTAAAATAAATAACTAATAAATGAATTCTTCAAAGAGGATGTTTTAAGACTCAGTGAAGCAAGGAATGAGAAAATCTAGGGCAACAGTTCAGTTTGTTGAATGGAGAGCTCTGTGATTGTTGTGGTTAATTTGGATATGTAGACGTTTTATTTACTTATTTTTATTTTTAATTTTTTTATTTCTTAATATTTTTATTTTTTTTAATTTATTTATTTATGAGAGAAACAGAGGGGCAGAGACATAGGCAGAGGGAGAAGAAGGCTCCCTGTGGGGAACCCAATGGGGGACTTGATCCCAGGACCCAGGAATCAAAACCTGATCTGAAGGCACACTGTCAACCACTGAGCCACTCAGGTGCCCACTTATTTATTATTTTTATTATTTATTTATTTGGGGGGCAGGGGGAGGCAAAGGGAGAGGGAAAGAGAGAATCTTAAGCAGGTTCCACACCTAGTACAGAGCCCACCACAGGGCTCAGCCCCAGAGATCATGGCCTGAGTCAAAATCAAGCAATTTCCACAATAGCCAAACTGTGGAAGGAGCCCCGGTGTCCATCAAAAGATGAATGGATAAAGAAGATGTGGTTTATGTATACAATGGAATATTAGCCATTAGAAACAACGAATATGGGGATCCCTGGGTGGCACAGCGGTTTGGCACCTGCCTTTGGCCCAGGGCAATCCTGGAGACCTGGGATCGAATCCCACATCGGGCTCCCGGTGCATGGAGCCTGCTTCTCCCTCTGCCTGTGTCTCTGCCTCTCTCTCTCTCTCTCTCTCTCTCTCTCTCTGTGACTATCATAAATATTTTTTTTTTTAAATTAAGAAACGACGAATACCCACCATAGCTTTAATGTGGATGGAACTGGAGGGTATTATGCTAAGTGAAGTATGTCAATCGGAGAAGGACAAACATTATATGGTCTCATTTATTTGGGGAATATAAAAAATAGTGAAAAGAAAAAAATAGTGAAAGGGAATAAAGGGGAAAGGAGAGAAAATGAGTGGAAAATATCAGAAAGGGCAACAGAACATGAGAGACTCCTAACTGGGAAACGAACAAGCGGTGATGGAAAGGGAGGTGGGCAGGGGTTTGGGGTGACTGGGTGATGGGCACCGAGGGGAGCACTTGACGGGGTGAGCACTAGGTGATATGCTATATATTGGCATATCAAACTCCAATAAAAAATATATACAAAAAAATTTAAAAAAATAGTTTGACCCTTAACCAACAGAGCCACTCTGGCACCTCTGGATATGTAGACTTTTTAATAGACACTTCATATGTTGAATTAAATTCACATGTATAATTAGCTTTTTGTGGTAAATAGGATATTAGTGCCCCTCTCCACTCTCCAGATTTTTATGTCCTAATTCCTGGGAACCATGAATATGCTATTTTACATGGATAGGAAAATAAACTTGGCAGATGTAATAACGTAAGGACCTTGAGATGGAGAGATTATCCTGGATTATCCCAGTGAGCCTAATACAATCAGAAAGATCCCCAAAGGATGAAAGAGAGAGTCCGAAGCATCAGAGAAGGAAATATGAAGACAAACAGAGGTCACCAACACAGGAAGACTGGAGTATGCTACACCGCTGGCTTTGAAGTTGGAGAATGGGGCCATGAGCCAAGGAATGCGGACAATATCTAGAAGCTAGAAAAGGCAAAATCATGAATTCTCCCCTGAGGGTTTTGAGAATTAAAACATAGCTGATGTCTCATTTTAAGGTTCTAATCTCCAGAACTGTGAAATACTAGTTTATGTTGTTTTAGGCCACTTTAGTTTGTATAGTTTTTTATACCACCAGTAGAAACTAACGCACTAGATCACTTATCTGAAACAGTATGAGATGGAACATTTTTTTTTATATAGTATAAATTATATTTGTGAACAGAGTGATATGTTTTACATGATGATATTATTGGACTTAAGATGACATTTCTTTTGCATCATTAATTTAAAATTTGTGAGATTCTGTTTAAGTGATTAATAGGAACTCAGGGTTTTTCTCTTTTCTCTCTCTTTAGCCAACTTAGGGAGAGAATATTTGCCTTTTCCTTCCCGGTCTGGAGTATAGATTCTGAGGCTGGCGCTGCAGCAGCCATTTTTAAATATCATAGAACTTTGGAGATGGGCCTCATGCTATGAATGATGGAATATATGGAGGGAACATGAGGGAATAATTCCACTGTAGAGTTACTGCATGGCCCTGGATCACCTGTCTCTAGAGTCAGGCTCTGTAAAATAAGCAAGTAAACTGCTACGCTATTAAATACTACTTTCTTTCTCTTAGGAGCTGGATTCATATCTACCACATAGATTATAAAATTAATTAAAAGTTTTTCTAATTATTTGTTTTGTGCTAGTTTCTCTGCTAAGTTATAAGCGTATAATTTATTCCATTTTTTAAAAATTGCTGTATCCTGGAACCAAATCCTTGTCCAGAGTAGGATATTGAGTAAGTGAGTTAACTTTTAAAAATTTCATTTCCCGGGATCCCTGGGTGGCGCAGCGGTTTGGCGCCTGCCTTTGGCCCAGGGCGCGATCCTGGAGACCTAGGATCGAATCCCACGTCGGGTTCCCGGTGCATGGAGCCTGCTTCTCCCTCTGCCTGTGTCTCTGCCCCTCTCTCTCTCTCTCTGTGACTATCATAAATAAATTTAAAAAAAAATTAAAAAAAAATAAAATAAAAATAAAAATTTCATTTCCCCCAATAGAAATAATAGTTTAATAAAATAGAGTTGATAGATTGCTAAAATGAAATAAGATATGCATGTGAGATTTGAAAAGGAGTAAGAAAGTACCATGATACATAAGGCACTGAGAGGAAAAGGCAAATATATTGAGCAACTGCTACCACTAAGAGCAAGATGACTTAGACTCATCCAATTTAATTTTGTGTAATTTCTAACTCTGTATTGTAAATGATGTTATTACCACTTCCAAATGAAGAGATTAAATTCAGAAAGGATAAGTAACTTTCCCAGTACTGCACATCTAGTATAGTACTGGAAATGTGGATATGAAACCCTGAATCCAGAGTTCATATACATTCCATGGTATCACATTCCATTCATGTATCACATGCTACAAATAACTATATACCGCATGGTATAAAAGTTCTCAATTTTAATTGAACTAAATGATTAATTTATAGTTGCTTTTAGTAGTACTTATATTTAATGTTTATCTTTGTATTATGAAATTTTATCATTAAAATTTGAAGAAATTTCTTCCTGTTAGATTATTTTTTACCTAAAAAATGATTTCTGGTGTTCTTAAATAGTAATCTATTCTCTATTGTTTTTAGTCACAAAGTCTATGATGTGATTTTTAGAAATACAATCGTGTACATTTAATGTAAATTTAATCATATCATGATTTTAACTATTTTCTGCGTATAAACTCACTTGACATAAGCAGAATTTGAACAAGAGATTCATCTCTTTCATTTGTCATATCAGGAGCCACTTTGGCTAAATCTATTGTCTGTGTAGCCAGAGAACTAGCACCTCAAAAATTGCCCAGCTACTTTTATTAAAGTCAGTGGAAGTTATACTGTGTATCTCTACTCACCATTTTGACAGTTTGGAAACAGGAGATAATGCATCATAAACAATCTACCAGAAAATGTGTACTAAAAAAAAAAAAAAAGAACATAATAGGATTGCAATTTATTCTGTTCCCCTTACTTATCAGCTTTCTGCATGTGGTTGATTTAAAACCTTGTAAAAGAGTCATAAGATTATTTATAGTTTTCTTTACTAAAAATGAGCATATTTTGAGCCCAGGCACGTTAAAATACGAAATATGTTAAAATGGTATTTCTATTTGATCCAGGACTTTAAAAACATGCAATGTAACAGCATTCTGACTCAAGATGATGACTATTTTCAGGGAGATAAAAGCTGACATTGATAACAAAATGTTTATATTAGTGGTTTATTTATAATGTAGGTGTCCCGTGGATGATTCTGATAGATCTCTAGCTATGAGAAATATATATTGAATTTGTATATTTTGACTTATTTTCAAGGTGAAATGTGCTTTTCAGAATATAATGTTTTTGTCCAGCAAAAAAGGAAATGAGTTTGTGGTACAATCAATAGATAGATAATAGCCAATTTGGGAAAATCAGCAATTTTGACTGCTCTATTTTAGTATGCATTGTATTCTTTAAGAAATGAAAGGACAAAGATTTCAGTAGTTCTCACAGAATCGGTTAGATTCTGAAACATTTACATTCAGTAGACCACATAATAATTTATTGCTTTTCTTATGTATTTCTAAAGTGTCCAAAACCAGGAACTATCTGGTTACCTTACATTTATTCCAAATGAGCCTGTTATTATTAATTACTATTGTGTACCTTCTTGGAAAATGGATGATAAAAAAATACCAAAGGATATACAGAAGAGAACAAATACATGGATTCTTTAACCATAAGATCATCAATACTTAAGTAATAATACAAATTTTGACCCAAATGTTCCTTGTATAATAAAGCTTTTTTTTAAAGATTATTTTCAGAAGGACAGATATGCAAAGGGAAATTCCTCCTTGTTAGAAGATTAAGATTATTTTTTACAAAAAAAAATATTTCAGAGTTCTTAAATAATGACATATTCCCTAAGTAATTGTTTTTTAGTTACATGTATGACTAAATGTATGTACTGAATTATGTGTATGCATACATTCATTTGAAAACATCAGATTAAAAGAACCTAAGAAAGCATAGTTTTCATCATTGTATTTAGAATAGAAATAACTTTGCATTAGGACTGAGATTGAAATGAATTTAATTCAAATATCTAATTTGAAAATGGTGTTGAGTGGAAAAATGAGGACCAAGAATTGCTCATAGCTACCCTAAATTACAAAACCATAAGGTAATGAATAAAGAAAAAGTTTACTGTATAACCATAGTGTGCTGTTTCAGGGTATAGATGTTTCATGATCCAGCTCCTGTAACAACACACAAGAGCCAGTTCCTTTACTCGTTATCCACATGAGTATTCTTAATTCATATCAACCACACCTCCAACCTGAGAGAAGAGACTCCCAAAAGAGCCTTAGAACAATCCTCTCAGATTTTCCTTAGTCCTTGGGTTTCATAACATTTGGAATGATGGAAGAGACCAGTTGTCACAAAACTAAGGTGACACGTTAGACAAGTGGACTATGTCAAAAAAAGAAGGAGGTGGAGGAAATAGAGAACTTATTATACAATTACTAGGACTTTTTATAAAGCCATGCTCTGTGATATACTGCCATGTTAGTCCTGGGAATAGAATAATCAATGTAATAGTCTTGTGCACACAGAAACAAACTCACAGATATATAGATATGTGACAGAAGTAGCACAGGAAAATGGGGGAAGGGTGGACATTTCAAATCATACTGGGAGTCCATTAAAAATTAAAATTGTTTAAAAATTAAAATAGATACTTGTTTCAGGCAATAAAAATAGATCCCTTCCATGTAAATCAGTTACTTCATTGTAAATAGCAAAATGATAGAGTGTTCAAAACATATTATCAATTATTATCATAATGAAACCATGGTAATAAGAGTTAATACTAATCTTAAAGGAAAAGGTATTACATTAAAATTAAGAATTCAGTTAATCACAAGATACCAAAAGGGGAGTGAAAATGTCACACTGTGTGAAAAAGCCAAAATATGATAGTGAAAAAACCAAATGTGTAGTAATGTATTGTCAACACGTATTTTTCAACACACATAACTGACAAATGATAAGCACTAAAAATATGGAAAGAAGTATATATGAAAGAATTTTTAAATATATTTTTAAAAATGGACAAGTGACTTGAAAAGCTACAGCAAAAAGATAAGTCCAAATGTTAGAAATGAAAAAATGGCATTATATACTAGGAAATTAAAATGGCCACTAAAATGTAATCACAGTAGACACATTCTAGATTCTCAAAAATTAAAAATGTCTAACAATGCCAAAGTGAGCTTGCAGACCAAAGATAGCTCTACTCTTCTGCTATTAATTAGTATAACTTTTGGGGGGTACAATGTAACATTATCTAGAATAAGTAAAGCTATCGAGAGCCCATAACCCACCTTTAAGTAAATATCTTAAAGAAATTCAGGTATTTGTGCAATTAAAATACATGTTCTCAACTGTTCATACCAGTCTTTCCATTATAGTTCCAAAATGTGAAAAATATAATTTTTTTTACTCACATGAAAATGAATTTAAAAGGAAATGTGCAATCTTCATACAGTGGAATACTATTTGGCAATGGAAAAAATGAGCAAATCCCAGCTACAGGTAACAACCAAAAAAATCACACACAATAATATTAAGGAAAAGACACAAGACAAAAAAATGCACACATACTGTAAATTCAGATACAGGCTAAACTGAAACATATAGTTTATGGTTGTGTCCATAATTGGTGAAATTATCATTTTACCATTATCATAAAAAGACAGGAGAATGGTTATTTCTATTCTACTATTTTTCTCCACCTTCTTTAATTTGGCTTTTCTTCCAGTTTTTTCTCTCCCTTATTCTCTCCATTTTCACAACTTCCCTATGTAAAGCATTCTATTTACAATGAGGCACATATGTCATTTTTAGCCTATTGCCACTTCCTTTTTTAGCAAAACATGTTTCTTGGGTAAAAGTTATATTGATTAGGTTTTATATTGGGTCTCTTACTTGTGTGTTTGATTTGGTTGACTGTTTTCCCAGTTAAAATCCTCCTTTGGTACTTTCTGTGTACAGGATGAAGTTAAAAGCATTTTTGAGGTAACAGTTGCATGCCGTATACCAGAAGCACAATGTGTTTGCTCCAAGAGCAAGTCCATCTGGAAAAGCATCTGTGTATAGAGCCACTAGTCTAGTGTGTTTCCAATAGTTTGCCATTAATTTCTAAGGAATAACCATATTCAATATAGTTCAACATGGAGAATTCATTATAAGTGTAATAAGAATCATTTTTTTTAAAAAGATTTGTCAATCTAGTGTTTTTTGCTGTCACTAATTTCCGGGATTATTCCAGTTTTATACGATTATTTTGAATCTCATATTTTAATAGGATAAATTGTGCCAGGACATTTATTTTCCTTTTTCTTTTGTAATAGTTCTTAGCCTACAGGCTAGGGAACGAATATGTTATGGCAATTAGGGTTATAACTAAAGACCAAGAATTAGCTCTGCGATTAGTGCAGGGACCCACTGGGCCTACAATGAATTCATTCATTTTTCCAATTTATCATTTGGCCTTCATAAAGTAGATGACAATTCTTGTCCCTGTGAAATCAATATCTCAAAGTTGATGTCAAATAATCCTATGTATACCTGGACTTTTCCCTTTGTCGAATGTACATTATGATAATAGGAGGTGCCTTTAGAAGATTAAGGGGAAACAAAGTATATATTTCTGATATGATTTCAGGTACTTCCTTAAGTATATTTGGTGTCCTCTTTATTCAAAGAGATTTAAGTCAATGGATTGATTCAGTCTGCTAACTGAAGACATTAAAAATGATTAAGAATCTGTTTCTCAGCTCAGACATCTGTAAGTTGATATTATTATATATTGATTATACTTTGAGCCCTGAAGATAATTATAGTACTATCCCTGGTGTGTCTTTGAAGTTACCTAGTTATCTACTATGTAGAAAAGAAAGAAAAAAATTATATTTTTTAAATCAATTTTTTATACATTTTTCTATAAGTACTGTTTTGCTGCATCTCACATCTCATAGTTTGTTTGTGTGTGTGTGTGTGTGTGTGTGTGTATGTACTTTTGGTTTTCTAATACTGACATATGATTGACTTATAATATTTTAATAATTTCAGGTATACAACACAATATTTTGATGTTTGTATATATTACTAGGTAATAAGTCTAGTTAACATCCATCACCATACATAGTTACAGAATTTGTGTGTGTATGATGAGAAATTTTAAGATCTACTTAGCAACTTTCAGATATATAATAAAGTGTTATTAACTATAGTTTCCATGCTGTACATTATGTACCAATTAATTACTTATTTTATAACTAGAAGTTTGTACCTTTGATGCCATTTCTCCCACCCCAATCCTCTGCCTCTGGCACCACCAGTCTGTTCTTGTGTAAACTTAGGTTTGTTTATTTTAGATTCCACATATAAGTGAGATGATGTGGTATTTGTCTTCTCTGTTTGACCTATTTCACTAAGCATAATGTCCTCAAGGTCCAACCACATTGTCACAAATGCAAGGTTTCCTTCTTTTAATGGCTGAATAACATCCCATTGTGTATATAGACCACATTTTCTTTGTCCATTCATCCATCAGTGAACATGTAGGTTGTTCTCCTATCTTGGCTATTGTAAATAATGCTACAGTGAATGTGAGAGTGCATATATTTTCAAGCTAGTGTTTTTGTTTTTGGATAAATACCCTGAACTGGAATTGCTGTATCATATGGTATTTCTAACATTTTTGGTTTTTTGAGGAACCCGCATACTGTTTTCCATACTGGCTGCACCAGTTTACTTTCCACCAATAATCGTGCACAGAGGTTCCCTTTCCCCCACATCCTTACCAAAGCTTATTTCTTTTTTGATAACAGTCATTCCAACTGGTGTCAGGTGATACCTCTTTTATACAGTTTTGATTTGAATTTTTCTGATGATTAGGGATGTTGGGCTTCTTTCTTTGTACCTGTTCGCCATCTGTATGTCTTCTCTGGAAAAATGTCTATTTAGAAAGCTCTACAATTTTTTAATGGGATTTTTGGACTTTTCTATTGATTTTTATGAGTTTTTATATAATTGAGGTATTAACATTTTATAAGATACATGATTTGCAAATATTTTCTCCCATTTGGTAAGTTGCCTTTTCATTTTGTTAATCATTTCCTTTACTGTGCAGAAACATTTTAGGTTAATACAGTCCTTTTTTTTTTAATAAATAGCTATTTATTTACTTATTTTTAAGGAAGCTCTATGCCCTATGTAGGACTTGCACTTACGACCCTGAGATCAAAAGTCACATACTTTATTGACTGAGCCAACCAGGCACTCCTAGTACCACTTATTTAGTTTCCTTGCCTTTGTTTTCAGTGTCAAATTTTAAAAAATTATTACAAGACCAATGTCAAGGAAATTATCATCTGTGTTTTCTTCTAGAAGTTTTAAGGTTTCAGTCTGACATTCAAATCTTTAATTCATCTTGAGTTAATTTTTTTATGTGGTATAAGATAATGGTCCAATTTTATTCTTTAGTATGTAACTGTCCAGGTTTCCTGAAACCATTTATTGAATGCTATCCTTTTACCGTTGTATACTCTTGGTTCTTTTTTCATAAATTAATTTAGCATATATGCATGTGTTTATTTCTTTATTTTAAAAAAGGTTTATTTATTTATTTGAGAGACAATAGAGAAAGAGAGAGCAGGGTGGGAGCAGAGGAAGAGAGAGTCCCAAGCAGACTTCACACTAAGTGGGGAGCCTGGTATAGGGCTGGATTCCATGACCCCTAGATCATGATTTTAGCTGAAACCAAGAGTAGTTCACTTAATTGACTGGGCCACCATAGCATCCCTGCATGAGTTTGTTTCTGGTCTTTCTATTCTTTTTACTGATCTTTATGTCTGTTTTATGCCAATGCCATACTGTTTTGTTTACTATAACTTTGTAATTGAGTTTGAAATCAGGGAGCGTGATGCCTCCAGCTTCATTCTTTCTCAAGATTGCTTTGACCATACAAGATCTTTTGTGGTTCCATGTTTCTGATTTTTTTTTAGGGTTTATTTTCTTAGAGCAGTCATAGGTTTACATTAAAATTAAGTGAGAAATACAAACATTTTCCATATACCCCTTGCCCCCACAGGTATTATTTTCCCCCAAAGGTATTATTTTCCCCCAAAGGTATTATTTATTGGAAAGAAGACACTTTATAGCACATGTAATTGACATATATTATTAAGTTTAAGGTGTACAATATGATGATATGATACTATATCATTATATATATTGTAAAATGGTTACCATGATGTTGGCGTACACATCTGTCACCTCAAGTAATTATCAATGTGGTGTTGCTATGATGGTGGGATGGAGTTATAATCTTTTAGAGTGTAAAATTTACACATATTTATGTCTAGCTGTATGTAAGGATGAATATATGTATGTTCACTCTTGCTTTTAATTAATCTCACTGTTTTAGCATTTATGGTGTTCAAATTTGTAGATTCTTGCTTAACTTGAATGAGTTCTTGATTGAGAGTTGGATTTTAAGTTCACAATAGTTACTCATTAAAACTTGGCAAACAGTTTTATGACAAAAAGTTTTAATACTTTTCAAGATAGTGTTTTATGTGATATATCTGATAGAACTTTTCATATATTTATTTCCTTTGGAGTTTGCCAGGTTTTTTCTGTTGTTTTATCTTCAGGAATTTAAAGAATTTTTATGATATTCTGAAATTTTATTATAATCTGTTGAATTTTATAATATATTTGGATTTTCACTACTCTACTATTTTAATCTGAGTGCATTATCTTTCTTCATCTCTGGGAAAATTCCTTGTTTTTTGTTTTGTTTTGTTTTGTTTTTGTTCTAAACTTTCATCTTTCCCATGATAAAAAATCTGGGACTCTCTACTGCATGCATTATATGCATGTCTTAACTTGTTACTTATACTTTCCTCACTTTGTTACTTATGCTATATTGTGTCAAAAATATAATAATCCTCTGCAATTCAGGCAAGTAATTTATTTTTAAAAGTTTATTTATAGGGCCAGGTTTTTTTTTTTTTTGAATTCTAGTATAGTTAGCATACAATGTTATATTAGTGTAATATATTATATTAGCAACATAGTGATTCAGTAATTCTATAAATTACTCAGGACTCATCATGATAAGTGTACTCACTTTTTTAAATAACTGTACTTTTAATCCCCTTCACCTGTTTCACTAATTCCTCCCTCTTCACCCCTCTGTTAACCATCAGTTTGTTCTCTATGGTTAAAGTCTGGTTTTTGGTTTGTCTCTTTTTCCTTTGTTTGTTTTGTATCTTAAGCTCCACATATGAGTGAAATCATATGGTATCTTTCTCTGACTTTTCACTTAGCATTTTACTATCTAGATCCATTCATGATTCATGTTTTTGGAAATGGCAAGATTTAATTTTTTGTGGCTAAATAATGTTACTCTGTGTGTATGTGTGCACACGTATGTGCATGTGTGTGTGTGTATCACCTCTTCTTTATCCATTCATCCATCCATGGACAGTTGGGCTATTTCCATAATTTGGCTATTGTAAAAAAATGCTTCAACAAACATAGGAGTGCATGTATCTTTTAGAATTCATGTTTTCGTATTCTTTGGGTAAATACCCATTAGTGCAATTACTGGTAGTTTTACTTTTAACTTTTTGAGGAATCTTGATACTGTTTTCCAGAGTGGCTCCACCAGTTTTCACTCCCACTAATAGTGCACAAGGGTTCCTCTTTCTCCACATCCTTGCCAACACTTGTTGTTTGTTGTGTTTTTGAATTTAACCATTCTGACAGGTGTGAGATGATATCTCATCCTGGTTTTGCTTTGCATTTCCCAGTGATGAGTGATGCTGAGCATCTTTTCATGAGTCTGTTGGGCATCTGTATGTCTTCTTTGGAGAAATGTCTATTTATATCTTCTCATTATTTGATTGAATTATTTGGGGTTTTTTGGTGTTAAGTTGTATAAGTTCTTTATATATTTTGGATATTATCCTTTATCAGATACGTCATTTGCAAATATCTTCTTCCATTCAGTAGGTTATCTTTTAGTTTTTTTGATTGTTTCCTTTGCTGTGCAAAAGCTTTTTATTTTGATGTAGTCCCAATAGTTCATTTTTGCTTTTATTTCCCTTGCCTCAGGAGAGATGTCTAGAAAAATATTGCTTGGGCTGATGTCAGATAAATTATTGCCTGTGCTCTCTTCTAAGATTTTATGGTTTTAGGTCTTACATTTAGGTCTTAAATCCATTTTTAGTTTATTTTTGTGTAGTGTATATCATTTGTTACTTCTAATGAAAGACAATGGCTTCACGACACACTCTTGTTGAACTTCTTTGAAACTGTTCTTGAGTAATCCCTTAGTTTTAAGAAACTACTGAACTACAAATATTTGATTCAATATCATGTTTTGGTTGTGTCTCTGGCCCTTACATACATGAAGAGAAATAACTTCTGAATTTTTAAAGTGATAGATGATTTGCCCTGATACAGATAGTGAGAGTTATAGAAATACCAACAGCAATCAACAAGAGCAGTAATGACAACAACAGCAACAACAACAACAACAATAACAAAAAGCACTCTAGGACAAGAGTGGAAGTTTAAAAAGAATGAGATATGACTTGCCTTAAGCTTGTTTGGGTAAGTTCATAGCTATAATGGTAGTCAGGAAAAAATTCTCCCATTATCAAGTTTAGAAGTTTAGACCAAGATTTCTTCTTGTTGCCCTTTTAATATTATGTATATTTGAAATATGGCTCAAAAATTAGAGCTTGTGATTATTCCACAGGCACTAATATTTTGAGTAAGTTAATTGTATGTGGATGACCTTTCATAGCATCATCCAGGATTATTTACAAAAATGCAGATCCTGAACTGTCCCCAAGATTTTGTGATAGTTCCATATAATCTGCATTTTAACAAGCCCCACAGGTGATCCTTCTACACACAAAAGTTTGAGTATCACTGATAAGAACATCTTTGACATATTTGCAAACTTAATTATGTTAGAGATTGTGAGAATATGACAAACAATCTTTTATTTTTCTGAGAAATGTTGTCAACATGAACATTGATATCCATTCAGAGGGAAAGTTAAAAATAAAAGTATCAGTAAAGTACATATATATCATATGTTAGTTACTCTCCATTAACATGAAACAAATATGCCAGATGGTAAATGCCCTACTTACAAAACACCGGGAATTGACTGATCCCCAAGCAGAGATCCCTGGAAAGTAATTTGTGTCACTCAAGGCAACAAAACATATTGATAAATTGTGCTCAGTGTTCATGAAAATGATTGGATTCAAACTGAGAAACTTGAACATGTGGCATTATGAAGCAGAGAGCATTTAGTTGACTAAATAAAGTTCTCTCACAAATATCCCATATCAGAGAGCAAAAATAAAAGTAGTGGTATAATGGCTTTCTTAATTGCTGTAAAATTAAGAAGTATTTAAACTTAACTTTTGGATATGTATCATATTAATATATAACACATATATGAAGTACTTTTTCAGCTAGCATAAATAACTACAGTAAATGAGGAAATACATGCTCAGAATCTCCTTGTACTTTTAGACATTCTCTGGCAGTAACATAACTTTTCTTAGAAAGTGTATTACATCCTCAGGTGGCTCAGGCACCACTATCTAAATTATTTTAATTCTGAATGGTGATTGTGCATTGATTTTTAAAGATTAATTCTAAATTGTAGGCATGTTTTTTTTTTAAAGATATGTGGTAATATTACCAGTAAAATGTGATATTAAGCCAGAACTGATATTTATTAAGCACTGTCCTAGATATTAAACATAATCTCTCATTTACTCTTGAATCAGTTAGGAGTTATTCTTCAAATAAGTTTATAAATACCTGAGGATGAGAAGACTTAGATAATTCAAGCCCAAGTTTGTCTGAGTGATTCTAAACCAAAGCTTTCTTTTATATTAAAATGTTACATATTGCTGATAGGAATTATTTTATATTCCTTTGTATATACATTTGTATCCTCACGTTTCTCTGATTTTAAACCTAATACTTTCTGAGGGGTAGATATTTGGTAAATATAGAACCAATCACACTATCCACAGGTAATCATAAATTGTGTGTGTTCTACATATAATTTTTATATGTCTGCCTGTATTTCTGTGTCTGTTGTGTATCTGTCATCTATCTAATCCTTTGTATTTATATTTTTCTTTTAGCTTGACTTGTTTTTGTTGTTAAGCATCCTCTTTCTTTTGGAAACAACCCTAGTTCTTTGAGGACCTGCATATTATTCATTTTAGAGAGTGCTTTTCACGAGAATGCTGAGCTCTTAACTGGCTCTACTACTCTAATAATGATTGATTCAGGGGTAGGCAGCTGACTTATGATGCTTTCCTAGAATGTTTTTAGATAGAATTCAGAAGAAAAGTTCACTGTATTAGAAATTATAAAATATGAGACTTAGGAGCTGTCAATAAGCGTTTGTCCTACCATATCAAAAAAGACTGTATATAATGGAAGAAAAAAAAATCAGAACTATAAAATAGTGTTTGGTTAATACTAAAATTTACAATATTTTCAAATTTTGCCTTTTGCTCTTAATTTAATGTCCTAAATTTAAAATTTAGATGTCACAAATAATATACAGCTTTTGATATTATGGGAAAAATAATGTGAATGCATAAAGAAAATAAATAAATATTACTTTAATTTAAAAATATAAATTCCTAAAAAATGTGACCAGAAGTACAACTGATGGAGTCTCTCTAAAAATATTACACATGTCAGATGTCTCATTTTGATAAGAAGGAGAAAGATAGAAAGAAGGCAGCCTTCCTTACCACACCGTTCCTGTTAATGGCAGAGATTTTCCTATACCATATATCAAAAGTGACAGAGAAGTAGAGCACACATATTCCCAGAGAGGATTGTTACACTCACCTTAAAAACCTTTAAAATAGTTTTATTGATCAGACTCAACTCAGTGGAGTGGAAAAGTTTAGTTGTATGTAATGTCTGCTTTCATTATGTTTTGTAGAATTCCCTTTTCTCTCATTTAATCCTAGGTGATTTATATAACTTTCTGGACCCTTTACTTCATAAAAATTTAATTCTGTTTATTTTTCATTTTTATTTATTAATTTTTTTACTAATTTTATTAGTACAATTCAGTTTTCCAAGAGCAAATGTAGGTGCTAGTTTATTAGACATTCTTTCATATAAATTCTATATGTATAAACACACATTTATTATACTTTGCCCATCTTTTTATGCTACTACCCTGTATACTTTGATTTCTACTTGGTTATATTTTATCAAAAAAGTTTACAATAAAAAAGAACTACTTCATTATTTTTCAAGGAAGCAAATTATTCCATTAATGGATGTACCACAGTTATTTAAAGGATCTTCTATTTTTGAATATTTAGATTTATTATTATATACTGCTACAAGATGCAGTGATTAACTCTGTATTTATCATTTCATACTCATTTTAGTAAATGAATGGAATAATTTTTTAGAAGTTAAATACTTAGGATGTGTATTTTTATTGTAACAGATAACTGTGAAATTATCCTTCATATAGATTATAGTCATTTATAATTCAATTAGAAGTGACTAAGCTTTATGATTTCTTCATGCTCTCATAAAGCTATTATTTATGCAATTTTTGGATCTTTGCTAGTATAACAAGTAAAAATTGGTGTGTCTGTATCATTTTTATTTTATTTCTTTTATCAAGAATATTTTTATTTCCTATGTTTAGAGGTCATTAGCATTTCTTTTTATTTTTTTAAAGATTTTATTTATTTATTTGGTGAGGCAGAGTGGCAAGACTGGCAGAGGGATTATCTTAATCAGACTCTACACTGACTATGGAGCCCCATGTGGGGCTTTATTTCCTGACTGTGAGATCATGATCTGAGCTAAAATCAAGAGTCAGATCTTAACTGAGCGACCCAGGTGCCTCAGCATTTTTTTTTTTTCTGAATTTGTGCATTTATATTATTTGTTTAATTTTAATATTTCTGTTGATCTTTTTCAGTGGCCTATAAAGATTCAGTATTAAGAAATTAGCACTCTTTCTTGATATTAATTTTGAATATTATTTTTCATTGGATTTTGCTTGTAATACTTTTTCTATGTAGAAAACTTTTAATATATGTTTTTATTCATCCATTTTATTTTATGGTTTCAGAGGTTTTATGTTCTACTTAAAAAGGTCTTCCCATTCTACAGTTGTAAAAGCCTATGGTTTCTTTTACTGTGTTTAATAATTTACTTTCTTTAAAATTCATATGTGGTTTATGTGGAATTTATCTTTTTTGTGAGTTAGGAAGTAAGATTTTTTTAAAAATCTAGATTCTTCCTTCTTTAAAAATTCAAAAATTTGCCATAGAGTTGAAGTAGTAATATTTACAAATATCAATATCCTATTTGCTTATTTCTAAGGTTTCAATTATTATTCATTGTATATTCACATACCAACACCCTACTATTTCTATAGTGATGTTTTGCAGTATATTTTAATACAATATAAAGTAGGGTAAATCATTGATTTTTTTCAGAAATTCCTTGTTTGTACTTTTTTACACTTTACATGGACTATAGATCCATCATTTTAGTTTCAAAAGAACCTTTTTACATTTCTGTTTACATCACATTAAAATTGTAGTTTAGCTTCAGGACATCTGGCGTGTTTGTAAAGCTCTGCCTCCTCTTAAAGCATATGTTTTCCTATATTTTGTGCAGCACTACATAGATAGTATATTCAAACAGGACATCGCATGTTATTTATTTAATGAATATTTAATTACTATCTATAATAATAAATGTTTGGCAAAACATCTCATCAAATGCACAACTTGACAAGTCTGATGAAAACTTTGTGGCTTCAAATTCTTTGTTTCAAGATGATTTAGTTACTTACCAAAATGAGAATGCACACAGGTATTCCTATTATATTCACAACTGAGGTGCTACATATGTATCTTTGAATTGCCCTTTGGAACATGAACTTTTATATTCATGAAACTGGTAATTTAAACAAGAAAATTCATACCTCTGGTCCTTTAATATATTTATTAGATTATGTTTTTGGAAAATTGCCAAATCATCCTTATGACAGCATGAAGTTGTTTCTAAAAAGTCATTATCTGATTCAAATTAATGATCATGATTTTTCCACTGGAGGATCATGACTGAAAATTTGCTATTTTATGTTATGCTAAAATATTGAGAAATGGAAAAGTAATTGTAGAAACCGTATTTATATTTTAACCTAAAACACAAGTGTATTTTTATCATAACAAAAAGGTAACTAAAAAGATAGGCTTATTTTTACTTCCTTCAAGACCAATTTTAGCTATAAGAAGTACTTATGCAGGTATTATACTGGAAATATTTAGATTCTTAAATAGAACAACAGTAAATATAATTTTTTTTTAATTTTTTAATTTATTTATGATAGTCACACACACAGAGAGAGAGAGAGAGAGAGAGAGGTAGAGACACAGGGAGAGGGAGAAGCAGGCTCCATGCACCGGGAGCCCGACGTGGGATTCGATCCTGGGTCTCCAGGATTGCGCCCTGGGCCAAAGGCAGGCGCTAAACCGTTGCGCCACCCAGGGATCCCAGTAAATGTAATTTTTATGTAAAACAATGGAATTGACAAAATTGAATAAAGAAAACACTATTAGTATTTAATGCAGATAAAGAAATCAAGATAGGGAAAATTTGCATTTAAGAGACAGAATATGCATAAGCCCTTGAGCAAACATGTTAAACATGGAAATAAATTTATTGTCAATAAAAACATAGTGTTTATAGAGATTATGGATTATGATTTTGAAAGTTGGTAATAGAGTAATGAGTAATTGAGCATATAAAATAGATTAAATACTTTAACAAAACTTAGAATGACAATTTCAAAACAAGATTATTAATGAGATGATTAATAAGTTGACATAATATTATATGTATAAAATAGAAAGTAATATTACTCTGTTGAGGTGAGAAAAATAATACTGAGGGTTAATATTTATGTGAGAAAGAAAGAGAAATGATAGAGAAAGAAACCAGGTGAATTAAACTTAACATAGATGTCATTGTTTTATACAGGTTTACAAAATACATATGCATACTAACATGAATAGCAAAAAATCCCAAAATTTTAATTTTATGCATTGATTGAAAAGAATATTGAAGTAAACTTGTGAATTTATGTTGTTAATAATGCCAATGAAGTAAAACAATAGATACGTTATCCAGAAAATTTAGAAACCAAAATACTTCATACTGGATGAGTTGTTTAAATTTAATGCTGTGAGACATGGTCTCCATTTCAAAACAGTGATATATCTTGAGAGCAATTCAAACAGTATGCACAATATTTTAGGATCAGTACATCTTAGTTAAGAACATCAACTTCAACTTGGAATCACTCTTGGAAATGCCCAATAAATTATCTTAAACCAATTAGATTAGTATGGTATGTAATTAAGCAATAGAAGTTTCTCAAATAATAAAAACTCATAACATTTGGAGAAAAATAAAATTTTAAATTTTTACCTTTTGCACTTATTTGAGTGTTATCATTAGTGATATTAACCGAAGTTTACCACAAAAGCAATCATATCAGGATGCCTGGGTGGCTCAGCAGTTGAGCTTCTGCCTTTGGCTCAGGGCTTGATCCCAGGTCTGGGATCGAGTCCCACATCGGGCTCTCTGCGAGGAGCCTGCTTCTCCCTCTATGTCTCTGTCTCTGTCTCTGTGCCTCTTATGAATAAATAAAGTCTTTTAAAAAAGCCATCATATCTCTATTTTGCTATTTTTTCTTTTAAACATATTAAAACGAACTAGGGTGGTGGAAGGGGAGGAGGGCGTGGGGTGGGGGTGAATGGGTGATGGGCACTGAGGGGGGGCACTTGACGGGACGAGCACTGGGTGTTATTCTGTATGTTGGCAAATTGAACACCAATAAAAAATAAATTTATTATTAAAAATAAATAAAATGCCTTTAAAGTTATGTTTATATATTATTTTTTATCTAACATTTAATACTCAGTATATAATTAAATCTATGAATTTGATATATATAATTTAATGTTAATATTAAAAGAAAATCATCTAAATAATGTTAGGCAAATTTTTTCAACAAATAGAAATAAATAGCATGTGAAATATCAACAAATGTGACATTAAAGTTAAACAAAAGACCATGACAAACAGCAACCAAATTTGTTTCAGACTGTTATGGAGAAGGTAATTCATTTACCAAAAAAAAAAAAAATCTCAAGTGTAATTCCTGTAAAGAATATTTTCTAGCCATTATAGATTGAAGCATCTTCTCAACTGATATTTGAACATGCCGAACAACATTATGATACTTTGGGTTTATTTGTACCATGCCAACCTTGAAAATAACCAATAAAAAAGAAAAGTAAGATATAAAATTTCTTTAAATATAACATTGAGACAATAAACAAGAATGAGTTATGTGTATTGAGATTAAAATATTCTAATATCTTCTCTTTAAAAGATTGCCATCAGATTTAAATCTACTTTACTAAAATGTTATTTTCATTTGTTTCACCATTCTGTATTTTTCCTTCCTTTCTAGTCTACATGTAGATTAAACCATATTTGTTGCTGTTTATGTTTCCACTCAATTATTATACACACCTACATACAATATTTATGAGTTCTTAGTGTTTCTCTGTAGCATACAATCTCGATTTTTACCACTACTGAATAATGCAAGTAGAAACTCTCAACTTTATGTCACCCTAACCTTCTGGATAGATATCCATAATATATTTTTATTCTTTTTTTTAAACTTTACAAGATATTATTATTTTTCCTTCATATAGGCAATGCTTATGTAGAATTGGTTATATATTTACATTTTTCATTGAGTGGTTCTGGGTTTTTGCATGAGATCATTGTATTATCATGGAGAACTTACCTTTATTGTGACTTTCTCAGCTTTGTATTTTGAAAATATCTTTATTGTCCTGAATTTTTGGAGGATATTTTTACTGGATGTAGAATTCTGGCTTCATAGCTATCTCTTTTTTTTCTTTTATGAAGATATGATTTCCTTGTTTTCTAGGTCCTGATTTTTAGTTAGGAAAGGAGTTTGCTTTTCTTCCTTTAAACCTACTGTGCATATGTTTTGCTTTACCTTTTTGCTTTGTGTTTTAGTAGTTTTGCCACTGTTTAAGCATAGTTTTCTATGTACTTTTCCTTCTTCACATTCCTAGCACACCCTAGCACACCCAATTAGCATTGGCGAACATTAATTATGTTATATATTTGACTGTTTGGGATACTGATATTCAGTCTTCATGAGGGTTTTATCCCTACTCTGAGGATGTGGACTTTTGTAGATCTCAAATGTGAAGTGAACTAAGACTCCTTCCTTACTCATGCACTTTGAACTCCAGTATTGTTCTCTTTATTCCTGTACAATGATGGCTTAACTTCTCAAACTCATAGCCATAAATTATGCTCCATAAATTCCTCAAAGAGAGAAGTGCAAAATTTGAGTTGTACCTTTCTGTGATTCTCTTTTTTTCTGGATCTTGGTTCCTTAAGTTCCAGAAGTTCCTTGTTAGTACTCTGACATTTTCAAAGATATTTATTTGGCTCTTCTTTTTCAGTTGGTGAGTTGTTCTGTAGCAACCTGTCCCACCAATACTGGAAGTACATTATCTTCAGTGGACTTGGGAAAAGCATCAACTTTCTCTTCCCTCAAACTTGGTTGAAATGTTTAACCAAGTGTGAGATAGATAGTATTCTCTGCTTTGATCTACTCTAGTGATCCTTTATCAGTTTTTGTTGGGTCTCTTTGTTAAAAGAATTACAGCACTTTGATTAATTCAGCATGCTCTGTGACAAACCATCTGGGTTTATAGCTCAACTCCTGCATTTACTGACATATAACTATGACAATTGCTAAATTTGTCTCTTATTTTCCTTACAAAAATCATAATAATAATAATCATAGCACTGAAATTTGTATTGAAGAAGAATTAATTATTTGTGTAAAGCTCCTGGAAGAATGATATCCTTGATATTCTTGCTTCTAATTATTTAAAACTATATGAAACATCTCAATTTTTATATTTGCGAGTGCTTCAACTTCCCTAATGATGTAGTCCTTAGCAATTCATTGTTACGAAGATTGCCTCATTCAGTGAGCTCTGCAAAATGTAGGTCTCGTGTATAATTAATCTAAAATGGTCACTAATTGTTGTATTTCATGGACTCTCTATAATTCACATGATACTGTGTGAAAAATTTTGTGTGTATGCACAAATGTGCATTAAATTTTTTGTGGGAAAGGATTATAGCATTCATCAAAGGTTTAATGGTGTCTGGATGCAGAATAAACTGAAACTGTCCCAGGCACTATTTACTATGTACTCTGTAAACTACAGGAAAGAGAGAATTGCTTTCAGTGTGGTTGTTGTTGCTGTTGTGTTATTTAGGAGTAAAAAAAATCACTTTAAATGGGCTCTAAACATAAAATTGTCTCCTCCATTGTATGATGTTAAGTTATACTTCGTGTTATACCAGAAAACACCCTTCCAGCTGCAGATTGGGGAATACTTCCACCTAATTTTTTCATACCCAATTATGCATGGGTTATATTCATTAATCATACTACTTACGTCTGTGATGACATTCTTTCTTTCCATCTAACAAAATCCTACCCAACTGTGAAACCTTTTCTATAGTGTGGCCCTGTCTCTGAGATTTAACCTACTTAAGGCAGAATTAATTTTTGTAACTGTTTAAATTATGTGGACAAGAGCTATATCTTCTTTATTCTAGTTTCTTTTTCCCAATCTGGTACATAGTAGGCCTTCACAGAATGTTATTGGACTTGGTAAAATTTGTTCAAAATATTAAAGGAGATATACGATCTTGAAATTTCACAGTAGCAGATATGGCAGATATTTCTAGAAGTGAGGTTTATTTCTAATGCATGGTGCAATTGTTTTGGTCAGCTCTTCTTCATAAGTCATACTCAGTACCCTCTCATTGAACTAGTGGAAATAGCATTAAAAATTTTTATAGTAAGTTAAGCAGAAGTTCTATAATTTGTTATTGATTTAATCAATGAATATTTATGGATTACATTTTAGGTATTAGGCACTTTTTAGGCCCTAGGGATGTGGGGGCAAGGAAAAGAGACAAGGTACCTGTATTCATGATATTCTATTCATTCAAGTGTGGTGGACCAATGGAAAGAAAGTGTTACCTGATTCTCAAATTATGTCTAATCTCTGACCACTTCCCATTGTTATACAAGTAGTCTGTTGTTTTTCTCATTTTGAATGCTTCCCTTCCCACCTGGACTGTGCTTTGTCTTCAAAATCTATACTACTTTCTTCCTCCCGTTTTGAGCAAAACTCCTTAAAATAGTTGCCTTTACTTCTTTACCTGCTATCTTTTCAGTACTCTCTTTTCCGCTGTATGCTAAATCTTAACACTGTGCTTCAAGCCACTATCATCTCTCACTTGGATTAGTGTAATAGACTTCAAATTCTTCCTGTTTCTGTCAATGTTACCTAAGGAATATTTCAACATAGTAGCCTGAATGATATTGTTAAAATGCACATTAGCTTATGTCAATTTTCTGCTTAAAGCCCCCTGATAGTTTCCTCAGAAACTAAAAGCAAGACTCAGAACAAATGCCAAGTTTTCCCATTGTTCTGAGAGATCCTAAGTGATCTGGGCCCAAATGATCTTTCCCCAAATTTTATTTCAACCTCTGGTTTCCCCTCAGCATGTCAGGCATCTTCCTATTTCAGAGACTCTGCACTATTTTTCTGTCTAATACGCTCTTTCCTATAGATGACTTTCATTAGGGCTTTTCTTAAATGTATCGTCATAGGGAGGCCTGTCCTAAAAAGTGTACTTAAACTTGCAGTACTTCTTACTCAGTACTTGTAATTCCTCCTTGTTATCACCATACTTACTTACATCAGCATTTTTGCTGTTTCTCAAACACACTAGTAATATTCCTGAAGCGGGACTATTTGCTGAGTACTTCATATATACAGAATATACTTTTCTTAGATATACATGACTTGTTCATTTCTTTTGTTCAAGCCTTTCTTCAAATGCCATTTTCATAATGAATCCTTTCCTGATGATCATACTTGAAATTACTGCCTCTTTTTCAAAATTGGAATTCTCTTTCCCATGTTATTACACTTAGTAGAAGTTTTGCAGTATAAAATTTATCAATTTTTAAAAATATATAACTTACCTATACCCTCCCAGTAAAACATGAATTTTATGAGAGCTTGAAATTTCACTTTGATACATGAATATATAGTAGGCAATAAATAAATATTCATATCTAGCATGACAAGTAGTATTTAATATCAGATAGTTGTAAATGCTATGGGGAATAATAAAGATGTCTGAGTGGGAAAGTGTCGAAAGGGGTGCCTATTTTATGCCATGTTGTCTGGAAAGGATGAAAGGTAGATTGACATATAGGTGGAGGACTGAAGGGAGGGAGAAGGTGGGAGAAGGATTTCTAGGGGTGGGACGTAGCCAATGTAGATTCCCAAGGCATGAGAATCTTTAGGATGTAGGAAATGGAAGTAGATCAGTGTGTGTGGAGCTGAATGAATACTGAGAGAATTATAGGAACTGAGGCCAGAGTAAAAAATTGGGCCAGGTTATGTAGGCTTTGAGACACTGAAAGAACACTGGGGCATGGGGAAGAACATTGGAATTTTGTTTTGAGTGATTGGACTGACATTAAAGGGTTTTGAGCAGAGGGATGTAGATGATCTAACCTAGCTTTTAAAGGATATTTCTGGCTTACGGGGAAAGGATCACCCTGAGTAAAAAAGGGAAACAATGAAAAGGCTATAAACAAATGAGGAATATCTGTAGCTTGGACCAGAGGAGTAGCATTGGAGGTGGTGGATAGAAATTGGTCAGGTTATAGTTATTATTTCAAGATGGAGCTAGCAGTGTCCAGTGATTAAATGTGGGATGCTAGAGAAAGTAGGTAATCAAAGATGAATCCAAAGTTTTGAGTCCAGTAACTGGAAGAACTGGAATGCCATTAATTGAGATCGATAGTCCGTGAGCAGAAGAACCTGCAGGTAAGAAATGAAATTCTGTGTTGGACATGTTGAGTTGGAGATGTCAATTTATTGTCCAATTCTCTAGTTAAGGCAAAGAGTCTATGAAAGTGAAGAATGCATGTGAAAGAGTGTTTTTTATGCACTTCAATTTTTTTTATGCATTTCAATTTTAAAAGAGAGATGAAGAAGAAGAAGAAAAACAGTTGATTTAAGAAATAGATGAGAAATCAAAAGAAAGTATTATCTTGGCTTAAAGAAACTGTTTCAAGAAGTGAATGTTCCAGTATCCATAATGATACTAGCTCAAGAGACACAAAGACTGAAAAACTGGATTCATTTTTGGAGTATGGAAATGGCTGTAGACCAAGGCAAAAAAAAAGCCTTTAACTGCACTCAGAGAAAGCACAGCCTGCAGTTTCAGAATGCTGTGTGTCCATAGTGAAGGAGTCCTGTGTCACTTCTAGCAGAGCCTCTGTGTCTTTGTTCCACACCTTTCCACAGGCTGACACAACATACCTTTTACTCCATTATGACCTTGTGGGTAAGGGACGTGACTGTGATGATATTAAAATTTTCATGCTTTAATTGAGTAAGTTTAACCAGAAATAGGAGGCTTTGAATCTATACTATTATATGGGGTTATATAGTGAGAACTGAAAATACTTTTAAGCCTATAGGCAAAGGTCCAATATTTTAAAGGTCCAGTCTCACTTCTTGGGTTGTTTTACTGTATCAGTCTATTAAGGAAAAAGAAAAAAGAAAAATCCTAAGTATCTGAATCCTTTAAGTCCTTTACCTTGTCTTGGTATTTATTGTCAGAATTTATTGGGCCTGTCAGAAAAAGTCATTTGATTCAGCTATACCAGGTCTGAAATGGCATAAATGCTCTCTACCCTAAGAAATTTAGTTAGACTATAATTTATTTCATAAATATGTCTTCTTGATTGTTTCAGGATATTAAGGGAAGAAAAGTTAGATATAGAAGTACAAAAATTCAACAACACTTATATCTGTTGACATTATTGTTTGTCAGGCTTTAATCTGTGCTAAATTTTCATGTAAATTTTCATAAAATTAAGACAAACGTAAGCTATTAGAGAAGGAGCCTAATTTTAGCAATTTAGTTTTCATATAATAAAATATGGTGTAATATCATTTTGCAAGCAGTAAGATATAAAATCAGAAACTAATTAGAAATATAGTATTTTATCAATCATATCTTCTGGCATTTTCAGCTTCCTTTTAAATCAGAATTGTCTAAAATTAAGGTATCTTAAATATTGTAGATGAATGACCTATCCTCCTGATAGAATTAATATAAAAATAAAAATGATTTGCAAAGGGAAAGGTTTGAAAAGTTTAATAACCTATATTTAAAATGTAGCAAGACTTTTAGTACTTTCATCAATTTTGGTATTAAAGTCTTCCTAGTCATTTCTCAGAGTACACTAACGTGTCCTTTAGTAATGACTTCCAATCTTTAAAATGTTGCTGATGATCTTGTATTAAGGCAAATATGTATTTACTGACTCCTAGTTATCCAATGAAATACAGTGGCAACGTGTTAACAGTATGTTTTTAGAATGATTTATTTCATAATTTACTCTGTTGTCAGATGTTGAAAACCAGGGATACCTTTTCTAAAGGTCATCTGTAGCATACCTTGGCTTGTGAATCACCAGTTGGTAGCACTGCAAAAAGCTACATTAAATAAAATTGATTAAGTGGTTTATAAGTGGCTAATTTCTATGAATAATTATTTATATTATAAATATAATATAAAAAGTAGACTTTTTATATAAATGTAATAAATTCAAATTTCTTGGGGCTCCTGAGTGGCTCCGTTGGTTAGGCATCTGCCTTTGGCTCAGGTCATGAACCCAGCGTCCTGGGATGGAACCCCGAGGCTGCTTACAGAGCCTGCTCCTCTCTATCTTCCCTGCTCATGCTCTCTCATTATCTCTGTCTCTCCCTCAAATAAGTAAATAAAATCTTTAAAAAAGATAAATCCAATTTCTTTTCTGTCTTCCTACCAGTGAGATAACCTTTTCTTTTTATTTGTTTGTTTGTTTGTTTATTTCAGAGACAGAGAGAGAGAGGCTTGGGTAGGGGCAGATGGAGAGGGAGAGAAAGAATTTTAAGCAGGCTCTGCACCTAGCACAGAGCCCTATATATTATTATATTAAATATTTATGTTTTTATATATATTATTTTAATAATAGGTAACGGAGGTTTTCATTTGAAGCTATATTATCATATTTATACTGTTTTCACTACTTGAAATGTTTTTATATGTTATTTTAGGAAAATCAAAACATTACCTGTGTTTTATTATTACACCATGTGAGTAGGACCCTTTCCTATTTGTAAATAGAGTTTAAACTAAGTTAGAAATGGTTTTTCTGCCATGTATGGTGATTTAAGCCTATAAAAATTCACCAGAGAATTTCAGATATATTTTCTCTTTATAGAAAATCAGATGAATAGCTTCATTATACTTTCGGTTATTAGTATTTTAGATACTTCAGCATTTGCCAGCATATTAACAAATCTAAATGTTTGGCTGAATTGCTAGGAAATGTGGGCCCAAACCCTTGCCTAGGTTTGGACCTACTTTTTGTTTTTTCTTTTTTTCCTCTAGTGGATTTGGCATAGTGGCCAGGATCCCATGAATGCAGGTAAGAGAGGATGGGATAAAGGGGACTTGGTAGAAAAACTCCTCACAGACTACAGTGCCTTTGACTTAGATATCTGATACCAAAATCTTAACCACTACTACACAAGAAGGATAATTGGTTGAGAAATTCTGTAACCATGGAAACTTGATGACAGCTAGAAAAACTCAAGTACCCCTTGAAAAGTGGATAATTCTAAAGACCAGTTTCTAAAGCTGATATAATTTTTAAGATTATTGGAAATATAAGTGGTTTGAAATTGCCTTGGAGAAGGCTTAGCTTCCAGTTTTTGTTCTGGTGGGACCCATGCCAAAGATCACGGTGACTTTTTGTTACTGCTTGTGTCATTGTGAGTCATATGCCTTGATTGCTCTTATTTCTTCCGATCAAGGAAGACCTAGTTATACACTTGTTTTGTCTCTATTTGAGCAATTTAGATGAAAAATGGTGAGGAAGAACAGAGTAAGAAAGGGAACAAAATAAATGCAAGTGAGTAACTTCTTTATTTCTAGAAGTAATATGTTAGAAATGACTTATTTTAGCAACCTCCAAAGATGGTTTTTGACTACTTTAAGAATAATACCAATAGCTGACAAGTTCTTTTCTTTCCTTTCTTTTTTCTTTTTTTTTTTTTTTGTGATGAGAACTACCACCACCACCCTTCCAGTTTTATCGAGAAATAATCGACAGACATCGCTGTATAAATTTAAGGTGCACAGTAATGGCTTGATTTACATATAATGTGAAATGGTTACTACAATAGGCTCAGCTAACATACATCTTCTCATATAGATACAATAAAAAGAAAAGGAAGAAAATAATAAAGGAAATTTTTTCTTGTGATGAGAACTCTTAGGATTTACTCTCAACTTTCTTATATATAACATACCAGTGTTTCATCATGTTGTACACTAGCATCCCTAATACTCTTTTATCATATAACTAGAAATTTTTACTTGTTGACTACCTCCTTCCAATTGTTCCTCCCTCCACCCCAACAAGTGTGATCTCTTTTTCTATGTTTTTGGTTTTGTTTGTTTTTTTTTTTTTGTTTTTTTGTTTTTTTGTTTTTGTTTTTGGTTTTTTTTTGTTTTTTTGTTTTTTGCTCCTACTGGTGAGGTATATGATAGAGCAATTCAGGTATTCATAGTTTGTGGGTTGGAAGAGATAATCCATTCCATTTTATGCAGTAAATGTATTGTTGCATTAAAATGCTTTCATCAGTTATTCATATAAAATACTAAAATGTGAAATTTTGATTTAAACAAAATTTAAATAAAAAATGATGTACATATGCTTAGGAAATTGAAAGATTTTCATTTTGGAATGTTAACTTCTCCCTCCTTCCCACTACGTGCCAAAAGGTAGAGTGACGTATTCTTATGATAATTTCCTTTTATTTTGTTGTGATTACCAACTTAAATATTCTAGGTGTTTTGCATAATGCATGAGGTAAAGAATTATTCCAAATGAAGATCTCTCCAGAGAGAGTCTTTGATAGAACATAAATAGATTGAAGACAACACTTTGTGGAACACTCCCTTCTTTTTCACTTTGCTTAACCAGTGTAGACAGAGTCTAAAGGATACTTGGATACTTAATAAGAGTTAAATAACACTTGTTCTGTACTGATCCTAGCTATCATTGTGAGTTTACCTGTACTCAGCTCAGAAAATTTGGCTCCTCTTCTCTTTAAAGTTGTATCTAGAAACGTCATATTGGAGTGTCTAAAATTTCTGGTTGGGGCCAATAAAGAATATGTGATGCTCTTTACTTTGCCGGGTAAAGCAAAGTGGTTATTTTTCTCCTTCTTCTAGAATCTACTCAAATTAATTTCTCTCTCTTTTTCTTTCTCTATACTCTTCTCACTCTCCTTCTCCTCCTGCAGCCCTCACCCCATATATAGCTATAAAGCTATGTGTATATATTGTGTATGTATGTGTGTGTTTATGGCTATCTATGTACATTTATTATATATATATATCTATATATTGTGTATGTATGTGTGTGTTTATGGCTACCTATGTACATTTATTATATATATATATAAAACTATGAATATGAATTCATTAAATAGTTGATTGAGGGCAGGCCCTAGATCTTTTCTTGGATATCTTCAACCAAATTAGAGCTTGCCCAATGATTAGAGTACTGTGTGAGAAGCTACAATTATCTTCTTTTGTGATTAAGTAACAAGAATAGCTTGACAGGAAGCCGAGGCTCATGGACATTCATGGATGGTTTTTGGGAATAAAGGAATCTTTCCCATTTTATTGTGATTAGAGATGCATCCTTGACTTTACCTTGGAAGAAAAATAGCAGAACCTTTTTCTCCAGGAGTTCTACCCCTTTTCCTTTTTTTTTTTTTTTCTGATCTCCATTTTATTTTTCCCTAATTGTATATTGTTCATAGTTTTACATATATCACAACCCCATTCTGTTATACCTAGTGCCCACTATTTTTTTTAGTTCTACCCATTTTTATGGCCACTTTTTATTCTCTAATGCTAGTTATGCTGTATTTATGACAGTTGTTCATCCGAAAAGGAGATGCTCATTAATTATTTCCAGTGATTACTCGGAACTTCTTATATGACAGTGTGAAAAGGGAGGACAAGATATTTATATTCCACTGTAGTCATTGAGTCACTGTCTCAGCAGGGTGATAAGAGACCTTTCTGGGAAAGGTACTTAATATGGTACTCCACACCTTCTTCACCCTTTTACACTCCCCCTTGTAGGAATAGTGTTGGGGGATATGGAGTGACTGGCAGCTATATTTCCTCAACTGACTTATGAGTAGCATTTTGGTTTCAGTTTAACAATGAAGAACAACAATCTTCTAAAGAGATTTGGAAGACAAAAGAGAGATGCTTTCTTTTTGTGGTAGCAGCCATGAAAAGGTATGAGCATTGCCAAATGGAAGAATGTTTTTCATGACTTTTAGGTATGCTTTTGAGAATCATCCATTTCAAGACTTGAAGCAGCCAAGATGAGCAATGGTAGCTTCCAAAATTTGGGGGCACCATCTTAGATACACTCAATTTGGTTTTGCAGGCAGCTGAAATCACTGATCGTAGCCTCTCTGTGCCCCTGCTTTTCCTCACCATTATTCCTACAACCCTCCAGTAGCTATAAGTATATCTAAATCCCTGATTAAACTTCATTCTGGCATTCAAAACAAAAGAAACCAAAAACAAGAGAGGGTGGCTTGTGTCCTCCCATTCCCAAATTCGTGTACTTTCCAGAACCTCAGAGTGAGACCTTATATGGACATAGGATTTTGCAGATTTAATTAGTTAAGCTGAGGTCATACTGGAGTAGGTGGCCTGTTATTCCTGTATGACTAGTGTCCATTTAAGAAGAAAGGAGACGCAGAGGCAGATGACACACAGAGACAATGCCATGTGAGGACAGAAGACAGATGACAGATGGCTACCTATAGTTCCAAGCCAGAGTACACCAAATACTGGTGGCCACCACCAGAAACTAGTAAAGGCAAAGATTTCTACCCAGTCTCAGAGAGAGCATGGTCCAGCCCACAACTTGATTTCAGACTTTTATCCTACAGAACTTTGAGAAAATAAATGTCTTTTGTTTTAAGCCACAAAATTGGTGGTACTTTATTATGGCAGCCCTAGGAAAATAATACAAGCAGTTTCTGTGTTTTTGACTAAAGCCTGACCATTGTAGTTTATATACACATGAAATCTTTAAGGAAACCAGCTTCCCAGGAAACAGGAATCCAAAACAGATCATTCAGAACAATCTTGTCTAAACCTTAGGTGTGTGTAGGAGTTTTTAGAGGCTGGATCAGTGGAAATCTTAAGTGCCATAAAAAAGCCCATTTGAATTTAAACATTGGTAATTTCTTTTAGTGGAAGGTGCAGTCCAAACGCTTTCAGAGTTTACTGATTGATTGCTGTGATTCAGAAACTTGGGCAGGAATACATTTCTGTTAACAAAGGAGAGCACAGTCATGTGATGTTTGTGGGGCAAACTGAGATAGCTGAATATTTACCCTGGGAAGGTAAGGCTGGTGCTACAAGGAAAAGGGGGTGAAAAGTAGAAAAAAACAAAACAAAAAAGCCAAGCTCTTATTAATCTGAAGAACATTTTTTTGAAGTTGTTTACAATAGATTAAATGCACATGCTCATGCTTATTTGTCACTTACAAGGCTGATTGTCAATTAGTCTATTGAAGCTCACAACAATTTTATGAGGGAGGTACTTGGATTATCTCTATTTCAGAGGAGAATACTGGTTGAAAGGAGATTAGATTAACCTCCAAATTACACCCATTGACAGAAAGCTGAAATATTTCAAAGGATTTTGATTACCAGGTTCTCTTGCTCATTGCTGTCGCCCCTGAATGGAAGTGTCAAGAGTTGGGGTTTAAAGCTAGATGCTCTGGGTCAGAATTCTGGCTCTCTAGTTTCCAAGATCTATAAATAACTTATTAAACTCAACATCAAAGAAACAAACAATCCAATCATGAAATGGACAAAAGACATGAACAGAAATCTCACAGAGGAAGACATAGACATGGCCAACAAGCACATGAGAAAATGCTCTGCATCACTTGCCATCAGGGAAATGCAAATCAAAACCACAATGAGATACCACCTCACACCAGTGAGAATGGGGAAAATTAACAAGGCAGGAAACCACAAATGTTGGAGAGGATGTGGAGAAAAGGGAACCCTCTTGCACTGTTGGTGGGAATGTGAACTGGTGCAGCCACTCTGGAAAACTGTGTGGAGGTTCCTCAAAGAGTTAAAAATAGATCTGCCCTACGACCCAGCAATTGCACTGCTGGGAATTTACCCCAAAGATACAGATGCAATGAAACACCGGGACACCTGCACCCCGATGTTTCTACCAGCAATGTCCACAATAGCCAAATTGTGGAAGGAGCCTCGGTGTCCATCGAAAGATGAATGGATAAAGAAGATGTGGTTTATGTATACAATGGAATATTACTCAGCCATTAGAAATGACAAATACCCACCATTTGCTTCGACGTGGATGGAACTGGAGGGTATTATGCTGAGTGAAATAAGTCCATCGGAGATGGACAAACATTATATGGTCTCATTCATTTGGGGAATATAAAATAGTGAAAGGGAATAGAGGGGAAGGGAGAAGAAATGGGTAGGAAGTAGCAGAAAGGGAGACAGAACGTGAGAGACTCCTAACTCTGGGAAACGAACTAGGGGTGGTGGAAGGGGAGGAGGGCGGGTGGTGGGGGTGACTGGGTGGCCGGCACTGAGGGGGGCACTTGACGGGATTAGCACTGGGTGTTATTCTGTATGTTGGCAAATTGAACACCAATACAAAATAAATTTATTATTAAAAAAAAAGAATTCTGGCTCTCTGCACAGATAGCTATTCTCAACGACAATTTATTTTGTTCTTTAAGTTCCTTTGGTAAATTATTTCTAATTTTCTATATTCCAGATTCTCCTTCCTTTTTAGGTGCCAGCTGCAATTGCAATACTGACTTCTAATGATATTTAGATTATTTGACCCCACATAAAGAAATTTCTCCCTTTGATGAGAATGGATCATACTAGTTACTTACTATTCGTTAAGAAAAAAAGCTTATAGTATAAATGTTTAGGGTGTATTGTTTCATCAATTATATTATGCTAATAATAATAAATGAAAAAGATGGATCAAATAAGCTTGATTTACAGATTTCCAGGATTTGTTTTCTATTTTGTATCTTTGAATTGAAAGAATGTAAAGCTCTGAGGATCTAAAAGAAAAATACCTTTAAAATGTTAAATTCCAATCTCCCAGAGAAGCATTGACATTGCTAACTTGTCATAGCCCAAGTGCAGAAAACCATTTTTTTTCCAATGACAGAAATTCTACTAATAAATAGGGATAAATCATATTGTCAAGAAATATTCTTATTAGAGGTGTTTTTTTTTCCTCCCTTCTGGGAGCTGGGCCTGGGAAATGCTGCAATATACTTGAGATGAGTGCATAGTTTCTTTTTTCATGTTTAAATATAATTCCCATATTACCTATAGCATTTTTTATTCATCGTATAAATATTAGTGGTAGTGTTGTGAGATAAAATTAAATCACAGTCACTAATATAATGAAATACAGATAAAAGACTAGAAGAATCAAGTTTAGTGTTTGAAAAATCAATAAGCTTCTCAGTGTCTAGCAAATCCATGGAGAATAATGGTTGGGAGAACCACAGGAAAACTAGATTGTATAAAGATTTAGCCTTATTCATAAGGTAAAAATGTGGGAAAAGCCGTTATCAAGCACAATCTCTATATACAGTTGTGGGAGAAAAATACACTATTTTCTTAATTCAAAATGCTATACCAGAATAGCATAGAGTGGGTGGTTTAGAAATAACAAAAGTTTATTGTTCATAGTTCTAGAGGCTGGAAGTCCGAGATCAGAGTGCTAGCATGGTCAATCAAGTTCTGGTTGAAGACCCTCTTCTGTGTTGTAGACTGCTAATTTCTCATTATATCCTCACAAGGCAGAGAGCATGGAGGGAAAGCAAGCTCTCCTGTGACTCTTCTGAGGGTAATAATCCCATTCATGAGGGCTCATCCTGTGACCTCATCTCATACTAATTATCTTTCAAAGCTCCACCTCTTAATACTGCCACATGGATGTTTTTTTGGTTTCAACATACAAGTTTTGGAGGGTATCTATCCTTAACTGCATTCTCCAACTCCTATGGTTTTGATTTTTGAAAATATTAATAAGTTAATGCTTATTGTTAATAAGTGATTACTCTATGAGATTCAGAACTATCCTCTGAATTTAAGAAATTAAAATTTTAGACAATTCTTTTTCAAAATACGTTAACTCAGGAAAGCTTTGGAGATGTTGGTTAGTGCTTTTGAGGAACAAAGAATGACAGTTATATTGATTGCTACCATGTAAAACTCTGAGAATTTTATGGTGAAAAAAATTATGAACCAATCTGGAAAATAAGAGTTCATGATTCTGATGTAAGTAATGAAATAGAAATGGAAGCTAAAGGTTAAATAGCTTTTCCAAAGATCAAGAAGCATGAAGTAGCAGAGCAAAAACTAGATAGCCTGTCACTGATGTTCTGTAAAAGCAGCTGGTGAGGAAGAAACTCATCCTATTTGAAGAAATGATACTATACATAGAGGGGAATCTCCCAAAATGAATACTGGATTAGTTATACATTTTTAAAATTACTAACTTAAAACAAAGTAATAAAATTCCCTTGAATTTAATGTTTTCCAAAATAGACAAACACACCACCAAAGTTGTTCAACTTTTATCAATGTACTATACTTGCATTATGAAATTATTTGTTAAAATATTTCAAACTATTTAATAAAACATGAAGTTCTTTGTGAATCAGTGTTTAAGAAATCTTCTGAAATATATATTGAGAATATCAATACATATTGGAAAGAAAGATAAAATAGGAAAAATAAAACTTCTGAGGAAATTCAAATTTGATGCTTTTTTGGAATGATGAAAGAAACAAGTTTTAAACTAAAATCTATCATCAGATAACAAGTATGGAAAATTACCACATCCTTTGCTTGCAAGGTTTTCAAGGCCAAGTGCATTTTCAGTCATCAAGGATGAGAGAACTGACCTTAAAATTGATTTACAGGGAAGTCTTCAATTCTTTATAGAATTTTATGCCGCTTACATAGCTTTCATATCTTAGGCAACAAAATGGCAACAGTAGAATTGCCCTTTTTAAAAAATGCAGTTTTATTCATTTCAAAACAAAAATGAGTTCATAGAGCTACAGAATTCAAAAAGGAAAGAAAGAAAGATAAAGGATTCTATAAATGAGTGGAATACAGTGCATACATTTAAAAATGTATATATGATAATTAAAGTAAAGGAGATATGTGGAAGTAAAATATCTCCAAAAATTTTAATAATAAATGGTTTCAACTTGGAAAACTCATGTTTAATTTAAACACGATTAATTTTTTTTAAAAGATTTATTTATTTATTTATTTTAGAGAAAGGGAAAGCAGGTTGAGAAGGGCAGAGTGAGAGAGGGAGAAAGAGAATTCCAAGCAGACTCTCCACTGAGCAAAGAGCCTGAAGCAGGGCTTAATCTCATGACACTGAGATCATCACCTGAGCCAAAATCAAGACTTGGATGCTTAACCAACAGGGCCACCCAGGGACTTCTAATTTCTGGGTTTCTTAATGGAAAATATTATGTTCTTCAATAGTATATATTCTTACATTAGGGACAAAAAGCAGATAACAAGCAGATAACATTTCTATTTTCTATCTCTGTAAAGAAAGGAGGCATCATAAACAATGAAAATCAAAACTACAGTGAGGTATCATTCTTACACCTATCAAAATGGCTAAAATTAAAAAGACAAGAAATAACAATTGTTAGTGAAAATGCAGGGAATAGGAACCTTCATGCAATATTTGTAGAAATGGAAATTGGGGAAACCATTGTGTAAAACAGGAGGTTCCTCAAAAAATTAAAAATAGAGTTACTGTATGATCCAGTAATTCCTCTACTGGCTATTTACCCAAAGAAAATGAAAACACCAGTTTAAAAAGATGTATGCATCCCTGTGTTTATCGGAGCAGTATTTACAGATACACCCCCATGTTTATTGCAGCATTTTTACAAAAGAAACCCATGTCCATCTATAGAAGAATAGATAAAGAGGAAGTGATATATGTATACAATGGACTATTACTAAGCCATAAAAAATGGTAAGATCTTACCATCTGCAAAACATGATGAGACTAGAGGATATAATGCTAAGTGAAATGCCTTCAGTGAACGACAAATACTGTATGCTTTTACTCATATGTGGAATTTAAGAACAAACAAACAAAGAAAAAAGAGACAAAACCAGAGAACAAACTGGTGGTTGCCAGAAGAGAGAGTTGGAAGAAATAGATAAAGAGGATTAAGAGTTCACCTTGAAATAATCCAAATACTCATCAACCAGTAAATAGCTGTACATCATTGAGAACGAACTACATGTGTAATGATGAATCTCTAAAATATAATTTCTCATGGAAAAGGACATATAAAAATGAATATAGATCACATGTTTCTATTAATAATGTGAGATACAGGTAAAATATGTTTATAATGTTAGAAGTTAGAACAATGATGTCTTTGAGTAGATGGTTGCTGAGAGGGTGCATGAGGGGGTTTCTGGCATGTTGATTATGTTTTATTTTTTTTTTTGATTATGTTTTATTCATTGCAGTTTAACATTTTCAGGCCCAGTCTTTGAAGACATGAATTTATTTGAAAATAGCAATAAAGATTTGGACGTTGCACTTCACTCAATTGTTATAGTATTTCTATAGAATCATTAAAATAAAAACACATCAATTCCAAAACTGTTTTATGCTAAAAAAAATTCAAATAAGTTGGAAAAAGTTCTTGATGGATTTCAAAACCTCTAGACATAGCAGTATTGCTTATTTATTTTTTAAAAGAATTCTGTTTTTTTTAAATTTTTATTTATTTATGATAGTCACAGAGAGAGAGAGAGAGGCAGAGACATAGGCAGAGGGAGAAGCAGGCTCCATGCACCGGAGCCTGATGTGGGATTCGATCCCGGGTCTCTAGGATCGCGCCCTGGGCCAAAGGCAGGCGCCAAACCGCTGCGCCACCCAGAGATCCCAGCAGTATTGTTTAAATCAATTATAGAATTTATTGATCTTCTAAGATCAGTTGCTTAAGTTCATGGTTTCTGGAAACAAGGAGGTAACTTATCATCAGACAAAAATAATTTTAGCATAAAAGCACTGGGATCCGCTATGATTTTAGATGGACAATGTAATCTCTACACATCATGATCATATTTTCAATTTCTTCCACTACTTATTTTCTATGTCAATAGCATGCCAGAAAATGAAAAAAATAATAAATAGAGTAATTATAATTAATTATTTTCAGTTCCTGTTTTCCCTCAATTATCTGGATATGGTGAAAAGAGAAATAATTGTGTATTTTAATATAAATTATTATGCAATATACATGTGTAGAAAATATTCCTGAAGAGATTGCCTGTTTGAATATTCATAAGTAGAGAAAAGTAGAGTGTTTACAAGATTTAGTTCTAGAAAAGAAGGGGGAAATATTTCTCTGTAGCATACAGTACATGCAATTTTAATAAGCAATATTTTAAGAAGGATATTATATAAAATAAGAATTTAAATTATAGGCAAGTTAAATACCACTGAAAATAGAATAAACTTACTGTAACACACTACTGATAATAATTTCTAGTGTTCACTAAATAATAATCTAAAATCAAACACTTCACTAAGCAGAATATTAAAGCCAAGTCACTTAAATATGTAACTTAGTCTGGCAGAAAGCATGTAATCTTATACTGAACTAAAAATACATAATTTTATACTGCAGAGAAACAACAGTGCTTCCAGGTCTTGTGGATATAGTAAGCTATTTCTAGTCTTCTGGTCCCTTTACTAAAAAATCAACCCTGGGACCTGTAGATTTAAAGATGAATGTAAATTTCAGGAACCAAGTATTAGCACATCAACCTCAGTTAATTTGGTTGTTTTTGGTTATAATTTGGTTCTTTGTTTCTTTTGGAAAATGATTGTATCCATTGGTTAAGAATGAAACAGATTTAGTTATTTCCAAATTGCCTTGTTCATGGTTTATAATAAATGATATTTAAACAGACTTTGCCATCATCACAAACTTTTATCCAACAAATGTTTATGTGTAAGTCTGCACACATACATAGAAGTTTCATAAAACTTGTTCTAAAATATCTGATTAGGTCCTAGTTTGCTGTTCCTTAAGATACTTCAGTCACTGAACTACAGGATGAGTTCATTATAGATTCATTTTCAGAGGCAGGTTTCGCTTACCCCTGTGGTCAACATGAGGTGATAGGAAATACTCCGTAACAGTAACTGGACTAGAGGTCACTTAGGGATTAAGCACAGGTGCCTTCCCCAAGAATCTAGGTTACACATATTGTTGCATATCTAGAGTGTCTAAAGTATTTTAGCCAATTCTCATAATGTGAATACTTTTAATTTTGCTAATGGGAACCCATAAGTGATTCTTACAATGGTTATTAATCAACCATTAATTTCACTAATTAAAACCTATATCTGACCTTCACCATGCTAATTAGAAGCATTTCTGGTCTTGATCAGAGATTAAAGTAGCTGAAATACTTGTATTAATCATATCTGGAGTTTGGGCTTTCTGATAAAATAATGGACTACCCTTGTAGTACCTGACTAGCCAGTCTGCATTATCATTTAATTTATTTAAAGAACCCACAAATATACACATACATATACATCTCATGATGTTGTGTATGGAAACTCAGAGTTATTTTATTGAAAAATTAGGGATCCCTGGGTGGCTTAGCAGTTTAGTGCCTGCCTTCGGCCCAGGGCATGATCCTGGATCCCAGGATCGAGTCCCACATCGGGCTCCCTGCATGGAGCCAGCTTCTCCCTCTGCCTGTGTCTCTGCCTCTCTGTGTGTGTGTGTCTGTCATGAATAAATAAATAAAATCTTAAAAAAAGAAAAATTACTAACCATAAAAATATAAGAAATTCTGAAAGAGTGATAGATACTATTGAATTGCTGTGCACTTGTTTAAGGTAAGGTTAGGGGGAGGGCCAGGTGGCTAAAGTTTGCTAAAGAGAGAAGTTAGAGGTAGTTCTAAGTGAGTAATGGAGGAAATCTTTTTAAATTCTGATATTGCTCACATACACTTTTGTAGCTTCAGTACAATAAGGCCATGCCACTTTCTAGAGTCAGCAGCAACTCATACAGAACTGCCAGTATAGGTGTCAAGGAACTCCTGCTGTTGAAGAATTACTGCTAGACGAAACTGAGTGGGTCACTCTGTACTTCTTTCCTCTTAACGTTGTAAAAGTGATATCCTGACTACAGGAAATGCCTGGCCAGGTGGCAAGCAAACAGGGATGATCAAAACTGCCTTTTTTTAGACTTCTGGCTTTAACTCTGACATGTAAAGAGCTTGAAAGTTGTCACCCTTATTCTTCCAACAAGAAAATTCTAAGAAAACTGAAAATAAATTGCTTTCCTTAGGCTCATCAATAATGAGATACCAGTATAGAAATATTAGAATTGGAAAATCCATAAACCTGTCAGGATCAATTGCTGGTTTGGATGCAAAACAATAGAAACTCTTCTTCATGGCTGATGGGAATGAAAATGGTACAGACATTTTATAAGACTGTTTTAGTACTTTCTTACAGGGTTAAACATAATCTTACAATATGATCCAATAATAATAGCTGTACTGATTTTCACCCAATGATTAATAAACTTATGTTTACAAAAAAGCACGTGCATGAATGTTCTTTGCAGCTTTATTCCTAATTACTAAAAGCTGGAAAGAAATAAGATGTACTTTAATAGGTGAATTGAGTGACAACCTAAGACATTATGATACATTTCAATACTATTCAGTGATAGGAAAAAATAAAAGCTGTCAATAAATGCATATTACTAAATGAAAGAAAAAGGTATCAAAAGGGTATAATATGTACCATAGGATTCTGTTTCTATAACATTCTAAAGAATGCAAAACTACCAAGATTTTAAACTAAAGATTAGTGGTTACCAGAGGTTTGGGAAGGGTGATTTCAATAGGGGAAGCAGAGTATTTTCAGATTAATGGGCTATTCTGAATGATACTACGATGAAGGATCAGTGATTCTAAGCATTTGTCAAAACACAGAGAACCAAAGAGTAAACCTTAATGTAAGCAATTTTAATTATGTAGAAAGTTGGGAGAATCTTAGGATTTGATGCAGATTTTGAGAAGATATTCTACTGGTATTACAAATGCATGATATAACCTCACTATAAGGTACTAATATAAGTAACTTTGGAAATGAATGGAGTCTGTAAGACTAATGGCAAAGGAACTATTCATAAGTACTGTGTTCTGCTTGATAAGGTGTTTTCCACAGGAATATGGATTAACAGCTCTGAAACTATTTTAACTAAATGGGAAATAGCTCTAAAATTGAGCCGTTAGGCAAATACTTGCCAAAAGTAGATGTCAGGCTTCTTAGTATTAGAGTGAGATGTTAGAGATAAGCAAGAGGTTGAAGTTAGTTTGTCCATGGGACAATAGATTACATTTTGAAACAAAAGTATAAACTCGTGTTTAGTTTTATATGGATAGAGATGGTTAAATATACAAATATGTATGTATATAAAAAAGAAATATGTATGTATATATGTGTGTGTATCTATACTCCAATTAGTATAGACATTTATACTCTTTACTTGGTCAGTTGAGAGGCCCAGAAGCAACAAGCAAACCGAGCACTCCAACTTTGGTTTGAATAACACTCTCAAATAAAAATAACTAGGACTCCTTGGAAAAATCAGTGATTGCAAGGCGGGTCAAAGAATATACAAGATAAACCTGGAACATCTTGTAGTGCTAGAAGTAAGAATGTTCTCGAGAAAGTTAAATAAATGAGCTCACAACAGTGGAGGTACATGAAAGGAACACAAAGCCAACTGAAGGAGCTCAAGCCAAGGGCAGGGAAAATTTAAGCAAGAATGTAAATAAAATAGTGTTATATTTTAGCTCAATATTTGAGATATATATCCATTCTGACATAAATGTATAATTGGATCAATATATGAATGGGGAGAAAGAGACACGTATCCAATATGAAAGAATCCCAAATAATTTATGTAGATAATCTTATCTTGCAGAAGTTGGGCACAACTCCTTACTCTTTAAGTGTGGGTTGTGAATTTCTTCCAAAGAGTATAATATGGAAAGGGGAAAAAAAGTAAATTTACGTGAAGGGACCTGATAAACACTCCTTCAGACAGATGATTAACATCAACAGTGTTAGCTCATGTGGATGGTATGTAACATTGATATCATATTTAAGAATTGCACTTCTTTCATGTTCCTCAAAAAAAATCCCAAACTGTAACCATGAGAAAAACAGCAGACAAATCCCAACTGAGGGACATTCTAGAAAATATTTCACCTGCACTCAACAATTGTCACATACAAGAGAAGCTTAAGGAGACGTGATGACTAAATGTCATAGGTTATCCCGAATGCAATCCTGAAACAGAAAAAGGATATTTAGTAAAACCAAAGAAATCTGAAAAAAAATATAAACTTTAGTAATCATGATGTTTATATTGGTTGATGTTGGTTTATAAACTGCAACAGGGGATCCCTGGGTGGCGCAGCGGTTTAGCGCCTGCCTTTGGCCCAGGGCGCGATCCTGGAGACCCGAGATCAAATCCTACATCGGGCTCCCAGTGCATGGAGCCTGCTTCTCCCTCTGCCTGTGTCGCTGCCTCTCTCTCTCTCTCTCTCTCTCTCTCTCTCTCTGACTATCATAAATAAATAAATAAATAAATAAATAAATAAACTGCAACAAGTACACCATACTAATGTAAGATATTAATAAATATAATTTTAAATAATTTTAAATAATTAATAAATATAAATTAATAATAGCAGAAACTTGGTGGTGGGTTTATGGGAACCCTGCATTATGCCCACAACTCTTTTTGTAAATCTGAAACTATTCTAAACTATTCTAAAATAAAAGTGTTATTTAAAATAATAAAAACTAGTATGGTGCATTGGGGTCTCTACTTTTCACCTTTTCCCCAATTTAATAAACTCATCAGGACTGATATTTGGCCTTTCCTTTAGGCATATTAATAATAGCTACAGCTAAGATTTCTATAGTACTTGCTGTGTGCTAAGTATAACTGATATTATGCACACAAATGCACATGCATAAATTCACATGTATATGTGTGGTGTGTGTGTATGCAGGTGTATATATGTGAATGGGTATAGAAATATATTTAGTATGCATATTTGTTACATACATATGTGAAGTAATTTGACCTTATAACCACTGTAGATTTTATTAATGTTCCCAATTTACAAGTTTTATACAATTTATACAATTTATTTTATATAATTTTATACAATTTATAAGTTTTTCCAAAAAAAGTTGCAATTTTTAATTATTTTTCAAACTTTCTATATTTTAACATTGAGTGTAAAATATTTTGGCTTTTAATAGTTTCTTAATCAATTTATTATTTTCAAGGAATTTTTAAGGAATTATTTTCAAAAATACATAATATTATTCAAGACCATGTTTCATTTTAGGCCAAATGAAAAAATAAGAGTATTCTAAAACACTAATTTTGTGAAAGTATGTATGCATGCATGCGTGTATGCATGTATGTATGTATGTTTGTATGTAAAATATTGATTACTTTGTCAGTTAATTAGTTTAAATTAATATAAATGATTGTTTAGTACTAGAATACCATAGGTACAAAAATATAAGGCATAACTATTAATCCAATTGAAACAACTTCTGTTAACATTATCTGTTGATATGTTAATTTAGCATTGTTTTAAAATCACAAAATAAAACCCATATATTTCTCAGATTGGATAAAATAAGACTGGACAGTATGTTATCTAAAATTGACAATAAACCTACAGGTAAATATGCAAACACACAGAGAGAGGGAGATGGGAAGTGCTCAAGGAAAAGGCAAAAGATTTTAGTGATCTAAGTGTTGCCTTATTTACTGATAAAATTAACTGGAATAAGGATGTACATCCATCACAAATATTTATGAACCTAACAGATCCATAAAATACATTGAATAAAGCTGAAAAACTAGAGGAAGTTAGATCAGTTAAAAAAATGATATTTGGGATATGTTAAGATTTTAAGAGACCTTGGTAAGTGAAGCCTTAACTAATTAGCAGAAGTATCAAGTATTTAAGTAACAATCCATGGGCACATACATAATAGTAAAACATGCCACAGGACAGTAATAAAAAATGAGTAAGTAGTGTAATAAGCAAAAAAATGGTTATAAAAGGTCAATGCCATTCATTTCCTCTGTATTTTCTGGGAAAAATGTAAATAGTAATGGATCTCAAATAGATGCAATATGATTGGAAAATAACATACTTTTAAACAATTTTTGGGTCACAAAATAAATAACAAGCTAAAATAGATATAAATGCAAGCACACACAAAATGTTCTGAGCTGCTAAAAGAATTGCAATGTAGAAATGTGTTGGATTAAAAGAACAAGCGCCATAATTCTTTGAAATTCTAGTAAATTCAAGGGAAATTTGAATACATATAATTGTTAAAAGTACCAAGCAAAATATATATCAGGAGTGATTTAAATAAAAGTTATAAAGCACTGAACTATAAAATTATTCATTGTAGTCACTATATGATTAAAGATATTTTAAACATATTAGACAAGACAAGAATGTAAAACTGTTTGTAGATGTTCACAGACAGCCTATTAAGGACCATTGTCATTCATATCCTAAAATAACATTTAATAGGACAATATTTTAAAAAATTTAATTTATCCTTTAAACTATAAATTGCATGCATGTTTGCATTTCAAGAATACATCATAAGATTAACAATTATTGGGTCATTTCATAGGTGTATTTAAAAATATAGGATGATAAAGATGATTTTCCAAATAATTCATGGAAAATAAAAAGAGGTTATTTTAATTCATTAATTTTCAGTAAATTTAACTTGGATTTTTTGCAGCTTTTATAATCATTTTTTTCAATTATATGTATTCAAATTTACCTTGAATTTACTAGAATTTCAAAGAATTATGGTGCTTGTTCTTTTAATCAAACACATCTCTACATCGCAATTCTTCCGCTGTATTTCTTTTTTTATGCTCCCAGTGATCACACCCCTACAAAGCCCTTTCTGAAAGATAAAAACTCCCTACCAATTGGCTTCATGGGGTGCCAACCAAGAACTGAGGACCAGTCTTTCCTTTTATACTTACTGAAAAATCTACAGGGGTAAAATGGAAAATTGAGGATATCAGACACTTTCATGTCTTATTTATACTTTTTAAGCCTTTCCTGTCTTGGTTAAAGATATGTATTTATGTGAGGCTTTTTTCAGTTATGGTTTGCTGTGTTCAAATATTTTTTCCAGACCAATTTATCTTGGCTGAAATCTTATATACAGATATAAAATAAAATGATGATAGTTTCTCATAATTCCCATCTTTTCTCTTTTTACAGTTATGTCAATTCTAAAACAGGGAAGAGAAAATGATTTGGCTCATTTTGACTGAACGGTGAAAATGACAGATGGAGGCGCAGGAGAGTGTTCCACATTCCTAAGGCTGTTGATTCTACCAGGGGTGAAGAGGTAAGAGCAGCACAATTAGTCAGGTGGGAAGAAAATTATACTCCTGCTGGAAGCAGGATAGGACTCGTTAGAATCTTTGCTTGACAAGATTAATCCGTCTGGTGTCAAAACTTCCAATTAGCATTCGGTATTATTCCCACTACTGAGCTCATTCAGAACTTACAGTCGAAAATCACAAACAAAATATTATCAAGGAGCAAAGACATTTTTCTTTCAAGAATGAGAGATTAGCCATGGCAATGGGAATAGAAGCTGAGGTGAAAGCCTCATATGTTCATGGACAGTTTCAGGGATATGAAGGCAAAACAGAAGTAAGATATAGCAAATTAGAAATATGGCAACTCCATTTGACTTGGAATATAAATATATATTATCCCCAAATTAAAACTCCCATCAAGTAAGGAACCTCTAAAAAATGTAAATTTTAATAGCAATCATACATATCTACCAGGTAATAGAAAATACAATAAAAATCCATAGAATTCATCATAGAATTCACAATTCTATATATTCATTAATTGTTTTAGAACTTTTGTTTGGGACATTGTTTGGGACAATGTTTCTCCATATGTGTTTTGTGGCGATAACTAACTTGCAAGATGATAATAGGCAGTGTGTGGGGGAGCATCTGTAATTAAATAAATTTATGGTACATATGATTCAGCAAGTAAATCTGATTAATGAAATAAATTTAAAAAATATTCTAGTGCTTCTTGAATCTTCAGTATGCCATTCATTCATTCAATAACTAATGATTGTGACTTACTGTTAAGAAATTATCCATGGCCCCTTTAGCACTTGTGCCTCAGGAAATACTCTGACAGTTTGGGACTTCATTCTCTTTCTCATTACTCTGAGTAATTATTTTCTTATTTATTTAAAGAAAAGGAGTGCCTTTAAGAAAAAATATAATTAATAATCTGCACCTATATATATTGGCTTACAGTAATGTCTTTCTAGTTCTTAAGTCAGCAAAAAAAGGATCTTTCAACTTGTCTAAAGGACATTTTCTGCCTGTGTTCTTAATCTCATGCTTTTTTCTTAAATATCCTCAAAACACTTTCATATGCTTATCTTTAATGTGGTTCTCTCAATGGTTGTGGGTCCTCCCAGTACAACGGGAGCTGAAAGCCTTGAAATTAGATTTTCTAGACTCCCTTCCCAGTACCTATTTATGTATATTCCACTAATGAAACACATTCATTTGAGATTTGGAAGGCAGAAGGGATTTGTCAGGAGGCAAATTAAGGTAAATTCTCAAGTCTTGACAGACAGTGAGTTTTGTCACAGGCTTTAGAGAATCTTCCAGAAAATCATCCATTGTGATGCTCCAGGCACTATGATTCCTATACTCGGACTTACTGAGTTTTTTAAGGATTCTCAATATTTGTGTAAGCCTCTGAGTCCTGTATTTCTTCCTATTCAGAAAACCCCCAAATTCTCCTCCTTCTCCCTCTTCTCATCCTCTTCATTTTCTACTTCTTCAACTTTGTCAACATCTTCATTGTCTTTGTTTTCTTCTTTTAAGGAACCATGGCTGATTCAGAAACCATTCTAGATTTCACTTGATTTCTCAATAAATTTTGGCAGTCTGCCAATCACATCTTTCTTGCAACTTTTCTTCTGTGTTTAATCTAGTAGTGGATATTATGTTTTTGGTTGTATCTAGGCCCCTGGAATACATCAATAAATGTAAAAATGATGCGACTGCTTTTTTGCAGCTTATAAAGTGGGAAAAAGACAAGAATTGATATGTATTATTAAATTATTGCTGAAAAACAACAAGTAAAGCAAGATGTGCTGGAGTGGAAGTAATGAGGGCATGGAGTACTTGGTATTAAATGATGTAACTGGAGTAAGCCTCATTGAAAAGTGATAATAGAATAAGTGATTAAACAAGGTGAGGAAGTCAGCTATAAAATCTGCTGAGTGTTTTAAGCTAAGTGGAGTAGCTAGTGCAAAGGCCCTATGGCTGGTGCACAACTGGTGTATGGGGAATATCAAGCAGTCAGAGGTGGCTGGAGTGAAATAAGCAAGGCAGACAGTAGCTAATGAAAGTTTAGAGAGGGAGGTAAAAAAGAAAACTAGATTACAAAGGGCTTCATAAGCCATTTTAAGGACATCAGTTTTAACTTTTCTTCAAAGGGAGAGCTTTGCTTTTTTTTTTTTTCTCCTTCCCCAGTGAGAATAAATTGTCAGTGGGCAAGCATAGAAATTAGACCAATTAGCTGCAGAGCTGCAGTCTATTATAGCAACCCAGTCGGGAGATAATGGTAGTGAGACCATGGTCATGGCAGTGAAAGAGTTGACAGTCAAAATTCTAAATATAATTGGAAAATTAATCCATGAGTTTTCCTAAAAGAATAGGTAATAGGGTGAGAAAGAAAAAAAGACATCAAAGATACCACTAAGATCCTTAGGCTGAATGACTGGAACAATGAGTTGTCATAACTTGAGATAAAAGCTAAGGGTAGTGTAATTGTCGAGTGGAAAATGAATTATACGAGTTTTAGAGTGAGATTTTTCAGGGAGGAGCAGGTTTACAAATATGAACATGTTAACTTCTTGGATATTATTTTTCCCTGATCCTCCTGCTGTTTTATTGCAGTCCCTTATTATTTGTCTACAGAAGTACTTCTTGTATCATATGCTCCTCAAACTGCAGCTTTCCATCTTTGGTACTTTTTGTAACTCCTCCTCATTCTAAGATTTATGGGTACTTAATGTGAATTGCCTCCAGCTTTTATCTCATCCCAGATCTTAGGCCAGCCTTTCCCTGTGTTTCTAACATGTACAATATTCCTCTTGTTACAATTTCCTGTATGCTTTCTTAAAGCAATTTCCATAATTTATTTTTATGGATAAATGAATATATTTATAGAATATGAATATATTTATGTTCAGCAAACAGTAGATTACTAGTTTAAAGTTCTACTTGATATATGTTTTACATAACTATTTTAAAGAAAATTTTAAATAGTGGAAAAGGTTTAAATCAAGTTAAATACAGTCTTATAATGAATTGCTTTTCTATAATGAATTTACTATTGTACTCATAGTAAACGTCTTTAAATATGCTTAGGGCTTAATTGTATCAATATACATAAACAAAACCTAATATATATAAACATAACCTAAGTGAATATTTCTGTATTCTAATACCAACTTCAAGTTGGGTACAAAACTTTTAAAAAAAGCTATGTGAAATCAAATTTCTGATTATTAATATAAGCTGGAGGAAGATCTTTGTTAAATAAAATTCAATCAATTCAGTGATCTGACGTGATTTATTAAGTTATATTATTGCAAAACTCTGTGTTGGACATGGTAGGAGATGTTAAAATTAGAGATTTGCTGTTAAGGAACTTACAAATCATAGAGACTCTAACAGTGATGTGATTAAATACCCAGTATGTGTATGAGCAAGTCAGATTCTAAATAATGAATTGAAAGAAGCAAATAGTCTGCTAAAACTGTATTTTAAAATCTTCATGTGTAAATGTATGATTTCACTTATTCCTTGATATCAAAATGCATTCTAGAAAGACTTTTCAAAAGAGAAAAGTAAACATTTTAAAGAATAATAATTCCTTTTATGCACTCTCTTAAGTCCTTAAATATCATTCATAAGTCTTAAATAATATAAGCTTTACATAGCAATTTCCAGTGATTTTTGTAGTGTATTTTATTATTTGACAAATATTTTTTAAAATAAAAATTTTATATAATATATGTTCACATGTTCTCACGTATCAGAATAATATATATTATATATTATAATATATTAATATTTATTTAACATGACATCTTCTAGTCATTGCCCCAAATACATGTATTAAATTTATGCAAATATATATGTTTTGCTTTTATAACCTGATTTTTTTACTTAACATTAAATCAAAAGCATTCTTTACTCTTGTTTTTAAATTATTTACTTGTTTATGCAAATGCACACATGATTTTACATAAACTATATTACATGTCAAATGTTATTTCTGTAGAAATAATACTTTTTCTTGATTGGTTGCTTATTTTGCATATATTTAATGCAGCCATCTGTAAAGACCAGAAATATGCTGTTTAGAGCATCAGGTATAGAGGTTTTTCTTTGTATCATTTCTATTTTTCCTAAAAATATGGCAAGGAACATTATTTTTTTTAGGCATCATTGGCTGACAATAGTAAAATGTATTGAAATTTCTCATAATTCTTATATTTTAAAGAGTTCTTTTTTTGTTTGTTTGTTTGTTTTTGGATTCTACCATTTTACTCAGGTAAGAGTCGTCACAAACCCCAGGGCTTTAAAGTCAGTGAAATTCAAGCCACACATATACTAGCCTCCCCCCCAAGTCCTCACCACCTTGCTGCCATACAGAAGCATCAAGGTGTTTACACAAATCATTTGATTTTTTTAAATTTTATTTATTTATTCAAGGGGAGAGAGAGAGAGTGTTCTGGAACATCAGCAGGGTGGGGAGCAGACGGAGAGGGAGAAGCAGATTCCCCACTGGGCAGGGAGTCTATCTCTGGACTGGACTCCAGGGTCCTGGGGTCATGGCCTGAGCTGAAGGCAGACATGCTTAACCAACTGAGCCACCTAGGCGCCCCAACAATTTGATTTTAAAGGTGGGTATTGTTGTGGGTAGACTAGTGTCTCATCAGGATTAGTTGGGTTATGCTGCATTAATGAGCAACACAGAAATCTTTCTAGCTAAAAACAAAACTCATTCCAAATAAAACCAAATTTATTTAAAAAATTGGGTGATGTGGGACACCTGGGTGGCTCAATTGGCCAAGCATCCAACTCTTTATCTCAGCTCAGTCTTGATCTCTGGGTTGAGTTCAAGGCCCATGCCCTGCATAAGCTCACTTTAAAAAAATGGGTAATGTTACATATAAGCTATCCTCTCTGTAGTGGTTCAGTGATACTCTGATTGTATGGCATATCCATCTCAACATACGCTTTGAGTTCACAATGTCAAGAGAAGAGAGTGCTAGGAACTAGCCTTGCACTACCAATTAAATGCATTAATTCTGAAGTGAAAGTTGCATTTATTTCTACTAAGTTCATTGACCAGAATTAGTAATATCAATCTAACTTCAAAAAGGGTCAGGAAGTGTGATTATACCATGTGCCTAGACAGGAAGAATAGCCTTATACAGAGTTAGCACTGATGATCTCTACCAGAGCAGGATACCTCAGGTCATATTCTGGAAGGATATTTAGTCTGTTTGTAGAGGTTAATAAAACTTCTAAGTTAAAAGAACACAGAGGATTCTTAACATCTTCTCTATTCTTTGTGAGGTATTGACATGTTTCAAACATCGTCCAGATTTTCTGTGAAATATAGAGTAATGGCACTTTGGAATTTCCATCCATCAGTTCCAGGCATAGTCATTACTGGACTTCAGTCCATCCCTTTCAGAAAAACTCTAGAGGTCTCAATTCCTCTTTGTTTTAGGCATAATCCTTTCAGTCTCATCTTGGAGGTCCTGCCTTCAGAAATTATAAAATAAGTAGGAACCCAGAAAGACTCAGTAAAACTCCATCTCAGTCTCAATCTCTTCAAAAATCCTAAAGTCTAAAAAGCTATTTGTATTCTATGGAACTTTTCAGGGGTACTGATGGTATTTCCTCATTAAGAGTTGGCAGTTCCATCACACCTATACATCTCTTTGCTTTGTAAGTAAAATGCCATGCATGGAGATAACAAAGCAAAAGAGAACAGATTCTGATATCTGTTTCCTTACTTTAAATTCTTTTTCTTATTTCTATGACTTATTAGGCAATTCACATAATCAATGACTCACCTAGGAAGGGAAAAACAAAGTGTTAAAGAGAAATGAATGTACCTAGTATTTACATGAAATAGGAGATAATTCAAGTGAATCAATTCTCTAAATTGAGAGAACAAACACAAATTCACCAATACACAGAGGGCTCTGCATTTCAAAAAATTGAATGAGTTTATCTCATGTTTAGAGTTAAGCACTCTGACTTAGGTTTTGCTGTGATGTTTTTATTTTTAATTGCTTTCAGGAAAGCACAATTAACTTTATAATAAATAGAACAATTTCTGAAGTGTACACATGTTTATCTAGATAATCTGAAACCACATTTAGTGTATATAGCTATAATTTTAATTTTTAGGAAGTATGCACTTTTGATGAAATGTAAAATAAATTACTCTGAAAAAATGAAGGAAATATTCATTTAATGAGGCATATCATGGGCTCTCTTTTCTGGAGTTAAAGAAATATTATTCATTAACATACTCATACTTACAGTTGTAGAATGTCCATAATGAAGATTCTTTCTGAGTAGTACCATCTAACCTAGAAATATTTGAATCTTAAACCAAAAAGAGCACAAACAATAAATCAAGTGAAGAGTTTGGTATGTGTTTGGGTTTGTATGCAGGTGTTTACTTAAATGAATGGGATGAATATGTAAAACACAGGAGACTTTTATAGCAATGAAAATACTTTGTCCGGTACTGCAGTGGTAGATATGTGATCTTAGACATTTCACAAACCCTAAAGATCTTTTTTAAAAAATATTTTAATTATTTATTTGACAGAAAGAGAGCACAAGCAGGGAGAGTGGCAGGCAGAGGGAGAAGGAGAAGCAGACTCCCTGCTGAGCAGGCAGCCTGATGGGGCTAGATCCGAGGACCCCAGGATCCAGACTTGAGCGGAAGGCAAACGCTTAGCTGGCTAAGTCAAGCAGGTCCCCCAAAACCCATAGATCTTATATAAAACAAAGAGTGGACACTAACATGAATGATGAGCTTTAGTTAATGGTAATGTACCTATTAGTTTTTCAGTTATGACAAATATATTACACAAATGGAAGATACTACAAATAAGGGACACTGAGAATGGAGGTTAAGTGTATGAGAACTATGGGTAGTTTCCGTTTAACTTTTCATCATGTCCCCCTCAAATTCATTTTTTGTAAAATTCTAATTTTATTCTTTTTCCCTTTTATTTTTGACATCTGTAATAATAGCAAATACCAACACAGGAAAACACACATGGCCATAATACATGCAAAGGGATACAGTACTAGATTTTACAGTAAAATTCATTAAATGATTTTATATAGAAATCTTTTATAAATAATGTCTTCTTATTTTTGATATAATTTAAGATAGATGGAATTCTTGCTTTCATTTCTCTTATGTATGAAATCATGTGTGACAATCGGATTATCTATATTTGCTTATATCCCACAGATATTTTCTGTGAGTGTATGTGCATCACTTAGATTATTTTTAAGATTGTGATAAAACTCAATTCTAGAAGAATATGCAAGCATGAAAGAAGAACTGTTTTACTCAGCAAATTTTGCTTTCATGAAAAGGCTTCATTGCATATTTATTGAAGTGAAAACTAAGTTAAATAACTCATTGTCAGGTAACAGATGTTTAAAAAGATTAGGCACAGTAGTTGAATACACATGTACTGAATACACATACATAAAATTGCTAATGATTCAAAGTTTTTGCTCTTTTTTTTCCAGATACTTCCAGCAAAATAGCACTATTAGAAAGATCCAAAATGAATCATCTGAGAAATGAAAGAAATAATTTCAGTTAACAAGGAATATCTCATATGTATATTCTCTTCTAGAGTTGTATTTTTAATTAACCTGCTTGTTGAATAGTCTGATGAGCTGTGGATGCCCAATTTTCCAAAGGTAATGAGATCATTACCACATTTAATCTTAAGTACTAAAACCAGATTCTTAATCTTTAGATTTGGCCCATGGGTCAAACTTTGCTGACTTATGATTTGGAGAAGCAAAATGGGGATACAAACTGAATTGTGAGGTGGATAAGCCCAGAAATTGTCTTTGGGTTGACTTGGTAAACTGGCCAGGACCAGGGATTCTCATTCCCTCAAACTGGATGCTTTATAGCATAACTGAACTTTTCATAGTGCCAGAAACTCCCCCTACTCCACTAAGGGGCATGATTACAATCACATCTTCCTTAGGATTTTCAGTTGCTGTGTGACTGTAATTAATAATTGTTCTTGCTGCTAGGTGCCCAAACCCTTAAATAACACAGCATCTTGAATGCAATCTCTCAGTAGGACTTGGATATTGAGAAGTAATTGTTATACTTGAAAATTCATAGCTTTTTTGTATTTATCCTGATGAAATTGACATTTTAGCATTTTCAGAATGCATTATTGCTTGTTAAAAATTCTTAATTTTCATAAATAGTATTCTAGAAGCATGCATTGTGAATGTCAGAGTTGTGTAGAAAGAATAAGCCAGTGACCCGCCAGTCCTGAAAATAGTCACTCAAACTTTCTATACAAGTTGAATGCATTTACATATTGTTCCATTTGTATTATCCAGGAAATAAGTATCCTTTCCCTTTCTCAAAGTATTAAATTTGCCTCTGTCCTTAGATACCCTGCAAACTTTTGCATTACAAGAAGTCATAAAATACACTGTGTGCTTTTAATGAGTGATATTAAAATATTAGATAATCAGAATGACAAAGGAAAAATCATATATCACTACTACAGTTTTAATCTGTATGCCCTTTAAATTGTTATTTTTGTATATATAATGTAAATATATTCTGCATGTTGCACAGTAAGGATTTTTATTTAATATTTCACATGTATTCAGTGATAGGTTTGCTAACAGACTGCATGATATTGAATAAAATAGATATAAATGTAAAAATGTCATATCTTAAAAAAATGTCATATCTTTGGTTCACAGTTCTGCTATTTGCAATTAGCTCAATATAGGGTTAAATTTGTTCACATTGTAACACATTACTCAATATATATTGAAATGAATTTTTTTTATGAATTTATATATCTTGTCTGATCAGATAATTTAATAAGTTTACCTTAGATTAAGAACTTGCTGGCCCTGAAGTAAAACATGTTGAATACTCTTTGACTTCTTTGATTTTCCCTGAGGAGTTATCAGCCAACTTTGTGATGTAGGTTTGAATAATTTACAATGATATTTGTGCCCAAATTGCCCCCTGAAGAGTTTGTCACTATAATTTAACACATAGGAAAAATTGTGTTTTTCCTTTACTCATTCTGGTTTCAGAATCATTTGCTTTTTTTGTCCAATAGACATACCAGAGTATTGGAAAGAATATTGTTGTTATGACTGAAAAGGTAAGCTTATGAATCCTGCTTTACCACTCATAGATGGAGCAGGCTTGCAGAAATTAGTTATTCATTAAGAAAATTTAGATGATAACTCCCACTCTAGAGGATTATATTAAAGACAAAATAAAATAATATATCTGAAAGCTCCTCCCTTATTGCCCAATACATAATTAAATTCAAAAAGTATTATCATGATTTTTAGCCTTAATTATTTTGAATCTATAATAAACGGAACAATATTACTGATTAAACAGCCTGCATTGTTTATGTATTAGAAATGTAACCTTAATTACAGAGTATGTTATTTTTAAAAAATGTCTACCAATAATGGTCCTATGACTCAGAATGTAGGATTAGTTTTTAAAAACCAGGTTACACACATACACACACACACACAATAGAGAGTAGCTGATTGCTTCTTAACTTTTCACAGTGAACTTGAGGATTAGTATCTGTTCTTTCTTTGCGATCTTTCATTTGCAGAGACATCATAATAGTGAACTTACTCTGATGACTAAACTGAACATGCGTCTATTTTGTTGTTGTTGTTGTTGTTCTCAAGTAATTGGTGGGTTGCTGGCCTTGCTGCCAATTTTACTTTTGTTGTTTTCTTTCTCCTCATACACATTCTCTTTCTGATTAACCTCTTAGGTAAAGGTTAGGTTTTCTACAAGCAAATTGATATATTTCTTTTCTTTAGATTAGTTCAGAAGCTGTGTCAGATTTAGGAATTCATCAACTCCAGATCAGAGTCTTGGGTGTTTGTTGCTTGAAGATATCTGGAAATGTAACAAGTTTAAATAAAATGAGTTCTGTTGGAATTAGGAAAAAGAATAAAATGTCTGTGTTGAGTAAAACATTTTTAAGAGTGGCTACTTTCCTCTTTCTGTGTGCATTGTTATTAATTGCTCAGGAAAATGGTTCCATGTAGAAATCTCATGTGTAACTATTGCTTATCTATATTTCACACTCTAATACACTTTTCTAGAAAGTCTTAAGTTAATTTTTTGTTTCGATGCCTAAATTAAAATAAAAGATTAAAACCTTGGATGCAATTAGCAAACATTTTTGTACTTGTGCAGAGTAAATTAAAGGACATTTGTGTGCTTATTTTCAACTCTTAATGGAGAGCAAATTACATTTTTAATGAAAATGTATTAAGCAGCAGAATATACCTTTGTCTCTAAAATGTAATATTATCCCTTATTGCCTACTATGAGATCAGGTGAGATTATGCATAATGAAGCCTGCTTACATTGCATTTTGGTAATAGTTGAGTTCCTACTTTAAATTTATAAAAGAATTTTTATAAGTCGATGACATGTTACTTTGTGGAAGTTGGGGCATGTACCACATTCATTATACTGTGCAGCATTATACATTACTTATGGAGTAGGTTATGTCAACCTAGTCTTTGGAAATTAATTATAAGTGTCAGAATTTGTAAAGTTCAGATCATTAGTTGGGCCTTATATAATATACCATGTTGTTGATTGAAATGAAAGATAATATTCTGGCTAACAACCATGTATATAATGAAGTTAATATTTTGTTAAAAATGTAAGTGATTGCCCTGAGGTCTTGTTTTGATTGTGAGTGGAGGTAATGCATATGATATACAGTGACTTTTACATACAATAGACACAGTTATGTGTTATGCATAATAAACAAACTATACATACATACTTGACATTGAATACACATAAACAATACATGTATACTGTATACACACCATATAATAAGCAAACATTAATTTCACAGTTCAGTAAATATCAAAATATACACATTTAAGTAATCATTAATTAAATCCAGATACACAGTATGTCTATTATTCCAGAAAGTCCCCTCATGTCATTTTGAAATGTAGCCCCTTCCCTTGTACTCTACACAATCACAGTAAACAATGATCTGTTTTCTATCACTGTCATTTTAAATGAAATCATAAACCTTTTGTGTTTGGGTTCTTCTTTCAGCATAATGACTTTGGAATCCATTCACCCTATTTCAATTTACTGGTTTTTATTTTATTTTTTAAATTGTTGAGCAGTGTTCCATGGTATGGGTACCAGTTTGTTTATCCATTCATCTGTTGATGGATAACTGGGCTGTTTTCAGTTTTGGCTATCATACCTAGAGTTGTCATGACAATTTGTCTGAATGTTTTTTTGTGTGTGTATGTTGATGTTTTCCTGTGGACATCTGTTTTTATTTCTCTTTGGTAAATGCCTGGGGTGTGCAATTGTTGGATCATATGGTAACTGTATATTTAACTAAAGTGTCAAACTGTTTTCTACAGTTGTACTAGCTTTAGAGTTCTACCAGCAATATATGAAAGTTATAGTTTTCCAAAACCTAGCCAATATTTGGCACTGTGATTCTTTTAATTTTTAATTGTAGTCAGACTGGTAAGTATGTAGTATTATCTCAATGTGGTTTTAATTTCCTTTGGTCTTATGACAAATAACAGTAAACATTTTATTTTTTATTTTTATTGTTATTCTTTTTAAAGATTTTATTTATTTATTCATGAGAGACACACAAAGAGAGGCAGAGACATAGGCAGAGGGAGAAGCAGGCTTCCTGCAGTGAGCCTGATGTGGGACTCTATCCAGGACCCTGGGATCATGACCTGAGATGAAGGTAGATGCTCAACCACTGAGCCACCCAGGTGTCCTGACATTAAACATTTTAAATTGTACTTACTGGGGTTATAATCCTAGCTAAAATATGTGTTTGTAAATATTGTTGGATTTGATTTGTTAGTATTTTTGATAATATTTGTTGAAAATTTGTTGCCCCTATTCATAAAAAATACATTCTTTTGTTATGTAAGATCTTTGTCATTTTTTGGTATCCTGGTAATACTGTCTTTCATAAAATGACAGAAACATATTTGATTTAATATATTTGCTGGGCTATAGGAATATTCAGATTCTTCTTCATTAAGCTTCAGTTGTGTTTTTTAAAGACTTGATTATTTCTTTTTTTGGCAAAAATTTTAACATGATTTTAATCACAGTATTTCCTTTTTGTTTTTTAATGTCTGTAGGAGTTATAATGATCCCTCTTTCATTCTTGATATTGTGTGTACATGCATGGGTGTGTATCTCTTTTGCCTTGATTAATATTTATACAGTTTTAACCATTTTATGGAATTTTTCCATAAATGGAAAATTTTTTCCATTTAGTTCTTTTTTCCATAAAGAACTAAATTTTTGCTACTTTTTTTTTTAATTTTTGCTGCTTATTTATTTTTAAATTTTATTTACTTGAGAGAGTGTGTGCAAGCAGTGAGGGGAGGGGCAGAGAGGAAGCAGTAGCCTCTCACCTCAGTGAATGGAGAACCTGGGGATGCATCCCAGGACTCTGGGATCATGACCTGAGCTGAAGGCAGACACTTAACCGACTGAGCCCATCCAGATGTCCCAAATTTTGGCTTTTTAAAATGTTCTTTCCTTCTACTTATTTTGGCTTTAATTAACTTTTCTTTTTCTTGTTTCTTCGTTTGCTTGTTTCTTAAGATTCCATTACATCATGGATTTTAAACCTTTCTTCTTTCCCAAGATAAGAAAGGTTAGAATTCCCACATTACACCCTACTTTAGCTGTATCCTGCTTACTACCTTCATTGGGATCATATGAAGGGCCTGGGCCGGGTGAATGCAATCCCTGAAAATAAGTGTAGGGAGGCTAAGTTTGGACATTGAGTCCTGCCAAGCTGAAGAGGTGAGGGAAAAACCTTGGTCACTTCACTGATTCTCCCTAATGGAGCCTAAATTTAAATCTGAACTCACTGTCTCTGTTCTATTCTCCATTCTGGAGCAGCCTCTTTCTGGTAAGTACCATCTCACACTGTCAGCTTCAGCAGCCCTCCACCACAGACTCCCAAGGAGTAATTTTAAGACTTCCCCTCCCCCTGCTTCACAGCTCCCATTCTGTTTGTAAAGAGCAGAAATGCCCTGGTCCTTATGCTGTCTCCTCTGTTCACTGGCAGCACCCTGTTAAGTTTGAACTTTGGCCCCTTTCACTCAAGGTCTAAAATATCTTCCGTTTAAGAACATGGGTGATAGTGGGATTCTTCACATAACTTTCTTTCCCTTATGAATCACAACTTTATAGTTCTTGTTTCAAAACGATTTTCTCTGATATTTTGTCCAGTGTTATAGTTGTTTAGCTTGGGGTGCTGGCCCGATGCCAGTTGTTCTGTCACAGTGGAAGCAGATGTCCCTCCAGATGACTTTTAATTATTTAATTTAAAAGACTTTCAGGGATCCCTGGGTGGCGCAGCGGTTTGGCGCCTGCCTTTGGCCCAGGGCGCGATCCTGGAGACCCGGGATCGAATCCCACGTCGGGCTCCCGGTGCATGGAGCCTGCTTCTCCCTCTGCCTGTGTCTCTGCCTCTCTCTCTCTCTCTGTGACTATCATAAGTAAATAAAAATTAAAAAAAATATATAAAATAAATAAATAAATAAATAAATTCTTCCTTAAAAAAAAAAAAAAAAAATAAAAGACTTTCAAAGGAAAGTTAAGGCAGTGAAATTATGAGTTATTAATAGACATAGTACTAGAAATTAGTAAGTAGATAATTACTATAATTCTATTGCAATTTATGTTTTCTAATGTCTAAATCTTTCCATCATTTTCCAGCATGAACAAATAAAATAGTACTCTAATGGGCTTCTAAATCCTCTGTTTTGTTATCTAGTATCACTGAGGAAAAAACGTTTTCAAGGAGAAAGAAAACTTTCATACATTTTAGAGAAGCACCAGTATGGAATGTTACAGCTTGTATGAATGGTGATTTTAATTTATAAGTAGTAATTTGATTCACCTACCAAGGCACTAAAATCTTTAATAGAACTTGCACTGTCATTATTATTCATTATTCATAAAGTGATGTAAATGGAAATAGTGTCTCAGAAAGGTTAGCATACAGATAAATCCATGCCCTAAAGAACTTATAATTCTAAAATCCTTTCAACAAGCTCCCCACCACCCAACCCCTGGGCACTCATTAGAATAAGACAGCTTGTGAGCACTATTCCATTTGGCTTTAACAGTATAAAGAAGTCCAACTAAATAGAAGCTATAATATAATTCAAAAGTGTATTTTCAAATTTGAAAGCAAAACTGTAATACCCTGATGGATCCACATTATCTTCTTAGGTTTAAAGTGCGATATAAATATCAACTGAGTGGTTTATAGTAGAGCAGAAGAGTACTATTTTATTGCAAATTTCATATTATACCTTTTTTTTATGATGGCAGCTAGATCAGGAAATAGAGAAAGAACAACTCCTCTGGTACTTGCACATTGGACAGTAGTAAATTAATTTAATTTTTGTCTGCACTTAAATAATTTAACGAGGATCCTTTTCCCTGAATCTGGTCACTGGGCATGTGTCTATACAACCTTGTGCTCCCTTAATTATTGCTTTTTGTTACTTAATGCTATCTTCAGAAGCAAATATGATTAATCAGGGTAGTGTAAAATTTTGTGGAAAATAAAATATCCTGATAAATATTGGAATCATTATGGCAACTTTATATAAAACTTGTCTTTCAGAGTAGGGTGAAATGAGCAAATTCTTTACAAAACACTAAGAGTGTGGAGAATCCTTTTCTCAATTTAATTCTGATCTCAGAAATCCTATTTAATGCTTTATCATTTGAAAGTGATATGGCTTCCATTTTAAAAATGTGTAAGTAGAGAGTCTAGTTTTTCCTATATATACTTACATGAAAAAGTTCTCCTTCAGGAAAATGCTAAACCATTTTTTAAGAGTTACAAGGAGAGAAAAAAATTACCACATTTTGTGGAGATTTGAAGAGTTCCTTGACCTCCTGACTCTTGAGAGTGTGAAAAAGCTTCTACCCCAGGCAACCCAGGAAGAACGAAGAGAAAGTGAGGTTGAGGAATTAGGGGTCCATGGAGGCAGGTGTGTGGAGTCATTCACTCTTGTTTCTGGGTAGAGTGACACCTTCTTTCTTTCTGGGGATGTTCCAGGCTCCCACTTCCCTGATTCTGTACCTAGGACTCAAAGAACAGGGACCTTAGAGCATCACTGACAGAGCTAGAGATACTACTTTAATAATCAAAGAGGTTTAAAATCTTGTGTTTCTGTTTTGTACTCTGTAATTTGTGACCTCTTCAAGAATACTTTTTTATGAAATTACCTTGTGTCCATACTGTCTTGACATTGCCCTTTTTACCATGCTTCTCCCCATCCTTCCAGCATGGTAAACTAAGAATAAAGCTTCCTCTACATAAGGAGGACCTTCTCATATAAAGTGGGTAGTTTTGGAGAATTCTGTGCTCATAATTTGGAAAAAAAAAAAAACCAACAACCTCATTTTATCTTGGTGCTCTCTCTCTAAGATTATTTTTCTCCCCATTTTTCTTCTGATCATAAGGCTGTAAAACTTGAAGGGCCAAAATTAAGATGTAATCCTAATAGAATGCTTGTGATATCAAAGTCAGATGTAGAATTGACCACATTTGGCGTTTCCATTTCAGGCTTTGGGATAAAGCATTCTCATAATCAACAGTAGGCTTTTGTTTGGACCATCCTTTATGCATAAGTGGTGGAAGGAGGTGAGTGGAGAATTTAGAGAATACAAGATCCTGACATTGCTAAAGTTCTTTACTACAGCAGAACTAACAAGAGGATTTAATACAAATTGTTAATTATTTTGTTAACAGCAAGTTTTTTCAAATATGGATTTTTTCTTCTAAATTAGCTATAAGAACTATAAAATTGAGTCTCCAGTGTTGTGATAAATTAAACTCTGAAATGTAACACTTGTCAGGGTTTTAAGAAAGTCCTATAATAGGACCTTATGACGGGGAACATACTAAAGACTGCTTTTTTATTTTAATATATTGAGACATTCTAATATATTTTTTAAAGATTTTATTTATTTATTCATGAAAGACACACAGAGAGAGAGGCAGAGAAACAGGCAGAGGGAAAAGCAGGCTCCATGCAGGGTGCCGGATGCAAGGTTCAATCCTGGACTCCAGGATTACACCCTGGGCTAAAGGCAAGCACTAAACCACTGTGCCACCCAGGGATCCCAAGACATTCTAATATATTAATGATTAATGTACATGGCACAGTGATCATAATATAATATTACGTGGAAGTAAATTAGAAGCAATTTATACAATGTGATAATTTATAAAATATATAATTAAATCTCTATCTCTGTGTGATATGGATAAATTTTAAGGTCTCCACAGCCTTGCAAATTTTGGTACATAAAATATTGAATGTACAGGATTTTGCTGATTTTTGAGCTCTAAATTTTCTTGTGTTTTACTATCCTAATGTCAAGATAATAATAGATACTATATTATAGTTTAATAGGTAGAATTTTTCTTTTTAACTCAGTGGTACATTTTAATATCACTTACATCTTAGATGGTTTAAAAATGTTATTTTGAATCAGAATTTCTCCATTTCTACCCAGTAGCAAAAAATAATCTAGCCACTTTTTCTCATTCCAGCACAATTCCTCTTTTTTTGTTTGTTTGTTTGCTTGTTTGTTTCAAACATTTTCTTCTATGGTTCTGTATTAGTGGTTGTCACCCGGAAGTGATTTTGCTGCCTGGGGGACACTTGTCAATGTCTGGAGAAATTTTTTATTATCACATAAGCATCCAAAAGTGTACAGTTTTAGTTGTAAGTAGTGCCAAGCTTGAGAAGTTCTCTACTACTGGAGCAAAATCACCCCTACAAAATCATTCAGAGTCTGGTGTTTCAGTCACATATGTGAGAATGTGGCTTCTCACCATTCCGGATAAAACAAAAACAAACAAAACAACAATAGAAAAATCTCTACTCATTATGGGGTGTAGGAAGGTAAAACATATAAACTGTAACACTACTTTTAGTGAAATATGGATTTTTGACTCAAACTCTCTATAGAGTCACCCAGGAAGCTGTGAAAATACTGGCTCAGTTCCACCCCCAGGGATTCCAAGATAGCTGGTCTGTAGAGTTTTTCTGGGCTTTAAGATTTTTTTTTTTAAGTTCCCAAGATGATACTAAGTCAAGATTAAGAAGCACTTCCTTCAGGTCTTTTTATAACCAGCTGGAAGATTTGTTTCAGCAGAATCAACATACTTTTGAATTTGATTTAATATGAAGATGACAACCATTGAACTCATATGCTTAAATAAATGGCATTTCATTCACTAGTTTTCTGAAAACTCCTTAGTGGAGGAAATACTGGTCTCAATTCTTACAGTCCACGAAAAACCCTCAGAAAAGAAAAACATTGGTCATCCAGTGTTTATTCACTCCTTTTTTACTTACCTTTTAATGACCCTAAACATATTGTTTTTCTTCTATGATGATATAATTTGGAACCTTTAGATTGTACAAAATGGGAGTCCGATTTATGCTTGCTCGTCCATACTGTCCACAAATGCCACACATTCCGTGGAAGATAAAGAGAAATATTTTTGTTAGACAAATGCCCCATACCCAGATAAGGGTACTATGATTTTAGGTGGCACAATTATTTTCTACTGTGCATTCTTTAATGGAAACTTTAATGGAAAAAAATATTGTGCTAATTTTAGTGATGCAATTGTAGAATTTATTTTTCTTGTATATCTCAAATTCTCAGATTATATATATATACATATATATTGATTTAAAAGCCACCAAGTTTGCATGGAAAATGATTCATTGTTTTATACATCTGTGCTAGAGTGAATGACAGTGTTACTAATTTAAAGGTAGATATGTGATAAATTGGAGAGATTAATGATTACTTCAGTGTTAGCTATATTGGGTTTTATTTGCTAGTAAGATATTTTGGTGGACAGTACCTAGAAGCAGTTAGAAATATTCAAAATGGCTTATATGTTCAAAGTATTAATACAAATTTGGCAGTCTTTTATAACCAGATAGTGTTAATAATTTAATAATTTGACAATAAGATAATTTTTTCTACAGTGGGAAACAAAAATGGGAGAAGAAAAACAGTGATTGAAGGAGTTTGGGAGAATCACTGCATTTGTGTAGTGAGAGATAGAGGTGGACAAGTAAGCAGAGAAGGAACAAATAGAAGACAAGGAACAATATCAGTTACTACTTGCTACAGAAGACAGTAGAGGAGACTGTTTTAAGGTGAATGAGGATAATAAGTTAGCAGATGCTAAAAGGCATCTAAAAATGATGACAAGCAATCGGGGTATTGACTTTAGTATATGGGAACTTAATTGGTGACTTTTGAGATAGTATCTGTAAAAAGAAGTAAGAGAAATGGAAACAAAAAGAGGAAAAGAGAGAATAAATGAAGGCCCTAGCTACAGACTATGATCCTCATGAGTTAGATTATACAAAAGGAAGAAGAAAGCAAAGTAGTTTGAGGTGATAGCCATGTGCAAATAAGATGTATGCATTCGTTTGCTTTTAAGTATATTTTAATCCAATTTTAATATAGTTTTTGAATAATGAAGCTTATGAGTGAAGAAAAAAAAGGAGAGGGGGCCAGTAAAGCTAAAAAAAAATACAGATTAAAAGGTTGAACAGATATTTGATATAACCTGAATAAATAATTGATAGCATGAATTACTGTTGCACAGTGGTGAGAAGCATTGGAGATACCTTTGTTAAAGTAACTTTTTAGCTTCATTATAAATAAAGAGGGTCAAAAGATATAAACTTCTACTTCTAAAATTAATAAGTATATAATTTATGACATGGTGTCTATAGTTAATAACACTGTATTGCTTATTTGCAAATTTCTAAGAGAATAGATCTTAAAAGTTCTTCTTACAAGAAAAAAGTTATGTAACTGTATATGATTATAGATGATAACTAGACTTACTATGGGGGTCATTTCATAAAATATACAAATATTTATTCATTATGTTATATACCTGAAAGTAATATAATGTATGTCAATTATACCTCAATTAAAATAATAAATAAGAAAGTAAAGTTTATAAAAATAATAGTTACTTTACTAGAAGGAGAAAATAGTGATGCAATTTGGAATGTCATGTTAGAGGCAATATAATCTAAGATTGAATAACTTGGGTATCTTTTCATGGAATTAGTTTCAATTTGATATGTATTAAGTGCCTACCATACTCCAGACAATGTATGAATACTGGGGATACAAAGTAATACATAGTATTTGCCCACAAAAGTCATACAGTCCAGTGAGAGATACAAAGAGTTTCTACCTTTTAAGATAAAGTTTCCATGTGTGGACTGATATGATTTGGGGTAAATTGATAAAATAGACTTCAAAAATGAAATAGAAAAGCTGAATTTTGAATTAACAAATATTAAAAGAAAATTTGAATTTAAAAAACCTGCATCTAAACATAATATTCCCACATAAACATTTGGCAGCAATTCTGGATTGACTTAAGCTTACTTTTGTGTGTTAAAATATTTTCCTCACAATTACCAATTGTTCTTAATTATGAGTTTAAAGATTTAACTAACTTGGGAGAAAAGAAACTAAATGTTTATCCTCAGAGCATTTTAATTTGCAAAAAATCTAATTTTTCAAAACTAGAAAGTATATGAATCTAAATTCATTTTCTCTTATGTATTTCTCCTCAAAAATACAGTTCTTAAATGTTTTCCTGCTGTGTGAGGCAAAGGCTTTCCTCCTCTGTGGGATCATGGCTGAGGTTTTCAGCAATGCATAAGTAACTCAAAACACTTTCAAGAGGAAGCTACAGTAAATTCTGATAGAATTTTTTTGTAGTATTTTTCCTTATGTGCCTCTTTTCTCTACCATCTCAATAATACTTACCATTTACTTGGTTGCCTGTGGGAAATAACACTTATCTGCTGACCAAGCTAAAACTAATTAAACATTTCTGTATAAATTTTATATATGAGTCAAAAGAATCAAAGAAACTAGAGGAGGCAGGTAATATTGCAAAATACAGTTTCCAACATATGTCTAAAATATGCAAATCATCTGAAGCACCAAATGATTGGTTTACTTACTGAATTTAATATTTAATCTATTAAATTTTCCATTCAATTTTAATCTTGGAGACGTCATGGTTTAAGACTACCTGTATTCTATCCACAGGGATGAAAACAGTGTGGAACAATGGAAAACTACCTCTGCATAAGTTTAAAAAAAAAAAAAGAGCAAAGCAGTGGTACTCACAGAGAAGACTTTGAAGTAAGAGTAATTGGGATCTGAGCATTGTCTTTGTACCTCACTAGTTGTACATGGTTGACAATTTATATAAGCTACCTGGTGTTAAAGTCTCTTCAGTTAAAAAAAAAAAAGAAAAGATGAGATGGTAGTGATCATTAAAGACATTGTTTTAGTAGTGTCCATATAGTACAAGTACAATAGAAGTTGCTATTATTAACTATAATGAAGTGATATTACGATAACAGTAATGACATAGGCAGCAGTAATAAAAGGGAGCCTTGTTTTCTTGTACTGTGTGGGCTAAATTATGTCAAACATTGGAAAGTATACAGAAGTGATTGTTCATAATCTTATTTAAGATCTGTTTTCAAAATTATTTTTTGAAATTGTCATCCCAGTAGACTTAATTTTCTGCTTGACTAATTGGCCATTTAACCCCTCAGTACTCTACCAATGCCATTATGTCTCTTGTTTCAAGATCAGGAAATGAGGAGAAACAAATGCATGCTCTCCAGGAGTAATATAATCAAGTCACCCGGGGCTATTGCGCCTATGTTCTCTCTCTGACGGATTTATGAGGACGTGAGACTGAGAATAGCATGCGAATGGAATTAGACACTAGTTTAACTAATCTGTTCTCAGATGTAGATATTCTGTTGCCCCTAACTCAAGCCAGCTTTAAATATAGGCAAAGCAGATAATAGTGTAGGGCTTGAACTCTGAAGGAAATTAATCATTTCTTCGGGTAATGAGTCATTGCCATCCTGGAAAGAATGTGTTTACTGCTTTGCAAAGCTGTGGTTCATTACCAGCCAATAATTGAGGTGGTATGTGTTCAATATCCTGTAAGCTACTTTTTAACTGTGTTATCTAGATAAGAATTCCCAGTATATTGTGTGATCTCAATCCTCCCTTTGCAGCTACTTAAAGATATATTTCGGTATATATCCAGTGATGAGATCAATCCCCAAATCTCTTAATTTAATGACATTTGTGATAAATCCTCAATATTTTATAATTGTCACTGTATTTCAAATTGATTACACTGAGTTTTGAATGACTGTATGCATGTGTGAGACAGAGATTGAGAGAGAGGAGAGGGATTAGAGATTGACTTCAGGAAAAGGATTTAAACATCCTCAGCAGAAAAGCACTTAGGATTTGCCTTTTCTGCTTCTTTTAAATTGCTTTTTTTTTTTTAGTATTGCATATAATATAGAAGTGTACTAATACTAATTTTAGATTTTCTAAAATGTCAAATTAGTTTGAAAATCAGATATAATTCATAATTGTTATCTTCTCTTGGATTGAAATCCAAGTTGATTCATCATCTTTAGGATAATACTGGGCATATCTGAAGTTGGTACAAAATAATTATTACTATAAAATCTATTTAATTCTATAGTTCTATTGCATATCATTGCTCTATGATATAGAGGCTCTATAGCTATCATTGCTCTATGTATTGAGGCTCTAACAAAGCATCACAAAATGGATTACTTGTGAAGATATTTTAAAAAGGACTGACAAAGGTTTATACACTTGATGTGCCAACACTAGAAGTAAAATATGTGAGATCAGGGCAGCCTGGGTGGCTCAGCGGTTTAGTGCCTGCCTTCAGCCCAGGGCCTGATCCTGGAGACCCGGGATCAAGTCCTGCATCAGGTACCCTGCATGGAGTCTGCTTCTCCCTCTTCCTGTGTCTCTGCCTCTTTCTCTCTCTCATGAATAAATAAATAAAATATTTTTAAAAAATACGTGAGATCATTGAGTGAGCACCAGGTTACCATATAAATTGAGTCTCAGTTCTTTGTCTGGTACTATGGATCTCTGAGGGTAACTATGCCTTGTCTTCTAAGATAAAAGTTACCAATTCAGAGCTTGATAGTACACTGCTCTTGATTACATGGGTATCAAATTATTTCACCCAGAAGACAAGACCTGACTCCTCTCTCCAGAGAGCATTTTCCCTGTACGCTCAGGAATTTGTTTTTCTTAGGACCAGCAGAGGGCACTTACATGCTATTCCAACCAAAGCGAATAGAAGTAGGTCTGAGCCAACTACCAATTTCAGTTGAATCAGTCTGCTCTTGGGCTTTCCTTCCTTTCCCAGAGCTGAGACTCAATTTTCTTAGTCTATTTAAAATATTTCAAATAATATGTATCTATATTATAAAACACATTTATAATTTTTATGTATTCAAAATTACACAAATCATAATTTTAAAAAAGTTTTCTATGCTGAAAGCTAAATGTGGTTAAGTCAGGAGAAGAAACTAGTGGTTCTGTGTTCACTATATATTGGGAAACATAATACATGGCATAATTTTGGCTTTTTACATGTAAATCATGTTTATTGAGGAGTAATTGCTATAACTTACATATTATAAAATTTACCCTTTTGAAGAGTACCTCTTATATATTTTGGTAAGTACAATTGTTTTGTAACCACTACTACAACTGAGGCACAGTGTATTTCCAACAGCTCTTGAGGCTCCCTTGTGCCTGCATCTCTAGCCCTTGACAGGCATTGATTTATTTTCTGTCACTCTAGTTATTGCCTTTTTAAAAAGTACATAAAAGGGACTCCTGGGTTGCTCAGTGGTTAAGCTCTGTCTTTGGCTCAGGGCATGATCCCAGGATCCAGAATCAAGTCCCACATTGGGCTCCCTGCATGGAGCCTGCTTATCCCTCTGCCTGTGTCTCTGCCTCTCTCTCTCTCTCTCTCTCTCTCTCTGTGTGTCTCTCATGAATAAATAAACAAAATATTTTTTTAAAAAGTGCATTAAAGTAGAATCATATTATCTAAGATTTTGTATTTGGCTTTTTTTTACTTTTAATAAGGATTGTTTCACACCATTAGATATGGAAATAGTTCTCTCCTTTTTATTACTCAGTAGTATTTTGCTGTGTATGTATCACAATTTGCTTATCCATTCACCATTTGAAATATTTTTTTTAATTTCTAGTTTTTGATAATTATGAGTAAAGCCACCATAAAAATTTATCTTTAGGTTTGTGTGTCTGTGTGTTTGCATGTGTGTATTTTATTTTTCTTGACTAAGAATCTAGGAGTAGATTGCAGAATATATGAAAATTCTCATCTATTTTCCATGGTGTCTGTCAGCTTGCATTCACATGAGCAACATACAAGAGTTTTAGTTACTTTACATTCTTTCCAGCACTTAGCATGGTTGAGGATTTTTTTAAACTTTATCCTTTAAAACATTTTAATGTTTTAGTTATAGAAGTTCAGTAGTCTTGGATTTTGAATTTAATCTATGATCCACTCAAGTTTAGTTTTTTATAGATTGAAAGTATGAGTCAAGAGTCTTTTTTTTCTTTTTTTCTTTTTTTTTTGCCTAGGACCATGAAGATTTTTCTATGCCATTTTTTAAAAAAAGATAATTCTTTGTGCATTGAGTTGCCTTGACATCTTTGTCAGAAATTAATTGCCCATATAAGTATGGGTCTTTTTCTGAAGTCCCTATTTAATTATGTGGAGTGATATGTCTACCATTCTGACAATCACACACTATGTTTACTTCTGTAGATTAAATCTCCAGATTTACCCTTGTTTTTCAATACTATTTAAATTCCCTATGTTCATTTGTTTGGTCACATAAATTCTGTAATTAACTTGTCAATGTCTAAAGAAATCCTGCTGGAAACTTGACTGCTCACATTTTCCATATGTCTGCATAACCAACAAGGGAATTTCTCTACTTTCCTGTCCTGTCATCATTTGTTCTCAAGCAGCAAATGGAAGTGCAGTGCAAGAAAAGGAACCCGTGTGTGAATGTGAAGTTTCTCTTTTTTTTTATATGAAAATCCCAGGGTTGCCGTAGTATCAAACAAGTCTACAGTTGGTATTTTGATAGTTATTAAAATTTTAGGCTATTTTCTCCCACCTACAAAACTGTGCATCTGTCTCTTCATTCTATTGTGTACCACAGGTGAGATAATCATCATGTTTTGTCTTTCCTCAGTAGAGGACTGCCTTCTTCAGATTGTAGTTCCCTCATTGGCCTGGAATCTTGTCTCTTTGATGGGTTCAAGGTGGTTATGATTTAGTAGTTTATATGGATTTTTTTCATGTTTAAGAATAAACATTTTGGAGGTGCCTGGGTGGCTTAGTTGATTAAGCCTGAGACTCTTGATTTTGGCTCAGGTCTTGTTCTCAGGGTAGTGAGATTAAACCCCTCATCAGAGCCTGTGGTCAGCATAGAGTCTGCTTGAGATTCTGTCTCTACCTCTCCCTCTGCCCTTCCCCTTCCCCCCTTTTCTAAAACATAAAATATTCAAAAAGAAAAAAAGTGGGGCTCCTGAGTGGCTTAGTTGGCTGAGCATCTGACTTTGGCTCAGGTCATGGTCTCAGGGTCCTGGGATCTATCTGCAATGGGCTCCCACTCAGCAGGGAGTCTGCTTGTCTCTTTCCCTCCCCTTCTGCCCCTCCCCTCCTGCTTATGCTCTCTCTCTTTTCTCTCTGATAAATTAAACCTTTTAAAAGTATTTTTAAAGAAGAATAAACATTTTTTCAGCTTTCTACACAAAAGCTAGAAACAGAAATTAATCCTCCTTTCATGACTATGTTTAAGAGATTAAAATTATTATTTGCTAAACTGTGATAACTTTTTTTTCAAAAACTGTTTTAGAAGAGGCTCTGGTGGTTGGGAGAGGCTGGTTATCAACACTATATACCTGTGTGGTTAATTCAGAAACAATGTCATTATTGATGATACTAATAATTTTCATAAAAGTCATATGCTAATGAAATTACTATTGTTAACAATACTTGTATAAACAGAAAGGGATAACATTAAAAAGCAGCAAATAAAAGCCAACCTTGGAGGGGCAGTGACACAGTTCTGTCAACTGTTAGCATCTGTCTTATCCTTTCTTCTTTCCTTCCTCTTCTTGCTTCCTTCAACTTGATTTTCTTAACCCCTTCTTTCCTCCAGTCCCTTCTTCATATAACATTATCCCCCTTCACTTTATTATTTATCAAAACATTTTTAAAATATCCATGTATTATAAACACTCTCTTAAATGCTAGATATATAAACATGTTAATGTTTTCAATATGAAGTGGATCAAGAGCAAATAAGTTAAAACTTATAATTAATATGGCAAATGTTATAACACAGACATGAATAAAATGTTTGGAAACAGTATAGAGTAAGAGTAACTGTCTTAGGGCACCTGGGTAGGGCAGTTGATTGAGCGTTAGACTCTTGGTTTTGGCTTGCGTTGTGGTCTCAGGGTTGTGGGGTTGAGCCCCATGCTCAGCAAGAAGTCTGCTTGAGTTTCTCTCTGTCTCTTTCTCTGTCTCTCTCTCTCTCCCTCACCCACCTCACTCTCTCTCAAATGAATAAATAAATCTTAAAAGAAATAACTGTCTTGGAGTTGGTGTAGTTTGACACAGTTATATCTTGAACAACTCCTAGGGCTTGTTATATAGAGATATGGAAAATAACATTTAGGAAGTCACCCATAAGGACCTTAAGTACCTTAAGTACTTTTCATGGTACCTGAGTGGTAAACTAGACATTCTTGATAATTTCCAATAAAATATCCCTGAAGATATAGTACAGTAACTGATTATAGAATTTGGCTGTTTTTTTTTTTTCATTTGCCAAGAAAAGGCTTAGAAGCATCTAGGCTGTGAACTCTAAATATGAATTTTACTTATCTTCACAAATTCTATTCTTGTCAAAATGGAGCTTTTTCATAAAGCTAACTTGATGTTGCCTTCCAGTTGAGAATAAAATATTTTTTCTTAAACTATAAAGATGACTTTAAAATAATCCCCTTTTAAAAATCAATGAAATTTCTTGTATCTTTTTGTCAAATCAAGAAATTGTGACTTTAAGCAAAAATTTTAAGAGAATATTGTGATTTTAATTTTACTCCATAATTGGAATGAATTCATAATCAATAGACTCAGTGCTCTCATTGTCTAAAGAAATATGTCTGTCTTCTATGGCTAGTTACTTTTCTTGAAATGTAGTTGATATAAATCATAAATACATAGTAGTCCTTTCTTATCCACAGTCTTGCCTTCTGTATTTTCAGTGACCTGCCATCAACCACAGTTCAAAGCAGATAATCCTTCTGACTTATTGTCAGAAGGTCAGTTGTAACCTAATGCAACATCACAGTGCCTACATCATTCCCCTCATTTCTCCTCATTATATAGGCATTTTATAAATTCACATCATCACAAGAAGGATGAGTGTAAGACAATAACATATTTTGAGAGAGAGAGAGACTATATTCACATGACTTTTATTACAGTGTATTGTTATAATTGTTCTATTTTATTACTGGTTATCGTCGTTCATCTCTACTGTGCCTAATTTATAAGTTAACTTTATCATAGGAATATACGTACAGGAAAAAACTATAATATATAGGGTTAATACTACCTGCAATTTTAGGCATCCACTAGGGGGTCTTGGAATGTATCCCCCAGGTATAAGGTGGGACTATAGTATTTTTCAATTGTTAAAATTTGATAGAATGAATTCTAGATGGTTAAGAATAGGAATATCATACATGGGACATGTAATATATTTTATTTAGCATCAATTTTGATATTTATTTATCTAATATTCAACAAAACATTTAATATAGATACAGCTTATTTTACATGTCTTTTCTACCAAACACATCTAATTCTAATGATATAACTTTGATTTATTATGCATTTTGTTTTTTCAAAGAAGTTAGGCAATTATTTGAAGTCCTTCAGCTTGTAAGTGTTAGATATGGCTTTAGAGAGAGTGATACAGGTTCCACAAATTCAAGGTAATGAGCTTCAAAGAGATAAGCAAAAGTTAAGTGAGCAAAGAAGTTTTGAGAAAAATGAGTCTAGGGTGGGATGATTTGAACACAGTACGTTAAAATCTATGCCATTAGAGGATACCCTTGTTAAAATTAGGCTTGCTTATAGTTTGACCTTTGAAATATACTTCTGCTAGGCTAACAATGTCATATTACTTTAGAAAAATTAGATGAGCAAATTAAAACAAAGAAATAATGTGTATGAAGTACAAATATAAAATGTAATCTGACAATTATTATAAGCCCCTAGCCTTTAGTGTCCCTTAAATATCAAATAGTCTCTTGGTGTATAGACTCATATATGAAAAGCCATGTCTCTTTGTTTATTTTACTTGTAGTTCAAATCTTCAATTTCATTTTGTACACAGTGGACACAGATGGTTCCAAACTTGGGTAACTGCCTCTAAGTTATTTTTATATGGACATAATTTTGTCAAAAATAGTGTCTCATCAGAGTGGAGATGATTTATAAGTGAATTTTGCAGACTGTGTTTGTACATATATATATGTGTGTATGTCTCTGTACACGTAGCTATCTGGTATATTCATCTAAAGAGAAAGATTGCCACTCAAAAAATAATTTTGTTATATTTTAAAATATTTTGAGCAATTGCACATTATATCTTGTTAATCTTTAAATATTTGATATTAACAATGGTAAGTATCAATGAAAATATATATCTTCAAAGCTTACTTAGAGTCATAATATAAGTAGGATCCATCAGAGAAGTATGGTCTGGAAAGGAGAGTGATTTCTTATGAGGAGTTATAAATTAGAATTGTAAGAGCCCGCTTTGGATTCAGTTTTAATACTTACTATCTTTGAGATTTGTGGTAACTCATGTAGCTTCTTAGTACTATAGTTATATGTTTAAAAAATAAACTAAGTGAATTTTTATGCTGAATTGTTTTATAATATACCCTACGTGGGTTTGAGCTGGGTCTTCTTCTTTCCAGTTTGAACAATCCATTTGATTATCTTACAAATACATAATGGTTATCTCACGATTTGTTAAATTACTAGTTAGTTTTGGTTTAAAATATGAATTTTTCAAGTGACAATAAGTTTTACTTGTATTAAGGATGCCTGGGTGGCTCATTTGATTAAGTGTCTGTCTTTGGCTCAGGTCAAGATCTCAGGGTCCTGGGAACAACCCACTACCTCTGGCTCTCTGCTCAGCAGGGAGTCTGCTTCTCCCTCTCCCTTTGTACTCTCTTTCTCACAGATGTGTGCTCTCTCTCTCAAATGAAATCTTAAAAAAAAGTTTTAATTATATTAGTATATATGTGTACTCCAAATTATAATTATTTAGGAAAATGATGTAAAATAGAAAATCTATTTTTATGTGGATACTAGAGATACACTGTGTCATTGCACTAATGAGAATTATTTCATTCAAAGAAAGTATATCAATGTATTTTTTATATAAAATATTAAGTATGTCTGTGTTGTAAAATACTTAGGGAGTCAACTGTTCTTCATAATGCAAGTTACAAAATTGCATTTAATACTATAAGGAATCACTTTTGAGCATAAAATATAATTTGAGGGACGCCTGGGTGGTTCAGTGGTTGAGCATCTGTCTTTGGCTCAGGGCGTGATCCCGGGGTCCTGGAATTGAGTCCCCCATTGGGCTCCCAGTAGGGAGCCTGCTTCTCCCTCTGCCTCTGTCTTTGCCTCTCTCTGTCTGTCACAAATAAATAAATAAATAAATCTTAAAAATATATTATAATTTGATTTTTAACACTGTAACATATTTATACTAGAATTACTTTTAACACGAAGGGGGAAGCAATGGCATTGTTATGAAAGTCCAACTTTTACCTCATTCATCTTTAAGAGAAAAAAATGATGCCCATAATTGTTGTTAATGTAATACATGTACTAACATTGTATTTTTGCTATCAGTTTCTAGGCCATAATAAAGATAAATAGGCAGCTGACACAGCTTTGAAGATACCATTCCAAATGTCTTGCTTGTAAAAAATTCATCATACTGTCTAATACTTACCAATGAAAGTAATTCAAGGACAGCTCACTCTGTACTAGCACTTCATCATTTCAAAAAGCTTACAGCCAAAGGATAGTTTTTAATTGTTTATGTGATATATGACTTGATCTTCTCCTTCACTCTGCACCTAGGAAGAACAGAGTAAATTAATAATAAGCTTAGGCATGCTGCAAAAGAAGCTGCTAGGGGATTCAAGTGATTTATATCATGGGTGATGATTCCTGGACATTAGGTAAATAAGTAGGGAATATAAATTTTCTTCTATATGTTAAGTCAGAATCTTGAATGTAGGTTTTCCAAATTTCAGTTGAAACAACAGTCTTTGAACTATGAAGGTTAAGAAGAATACAATTATGTGTTAACATTGATGGGAAAATAGCAGATGAAAATTGAATGACTTTCTAGACTATATTCTTTAGCTTTGTCACACATTTATATGGAGCAGCAGGTACTGAATCCTACAAGGAAGCAATAATGAAAAGTAATGCAGACAGAGATAGCTTGCCTCTAGCTAGACTAATGGCAAGGTCAGATTACATCAATTAAATCAGTAACTCTTCAAGATAAAATTCACTACACAGGGATTTTATTTTTCTGCAAATAAATGTCTGATTTTATAAGTAGTAGAATTTCACTGTACTTTCATATTGGTAACAGAGTAAAGTGAACAGTAAAGAAAAACAAGGACAGTTATATATATATAATTTAATATTTGTTAAATGATGTTTTCAGGAAACTAAAATGCAGAAGAGATTAAACTCTTGAATATATCATTCCATTTGTTGATATTATTATGGCATTTCTAGTAATAGTTGGGTTTTATTTTGCTTTTTCTTTTGAAAAAACATTAGTAAGGAAATGGCTCTAAAACTTTGCCATGAAAGTGTAATTAACCCTTTTTTTAACATTACAAAAAATGGTCTACATTTAATATGTACAACATAATGAGTTAGGAAATAAGTATAAACCTATGAAACCATCACCACAATCTATGCCATAAACATATTCATCACCTCCAAAAGTTTTCTCCTATGCTATTTATTTATTTATTTATTTATTTATTTATTTATGATAACACAATGTATGACCTATCCTCTTACAAAATTTTAAGTATACAATATAGTCTTGTTAACCATAAGCAAAATGCTGGGCCCCTAGGGCTTATTCATCTTGTGTAACTGAAATCTTGTACCTTTGCCTAATATCTCCCTGTTTGCTCTTCTTGCAGCCCCTGGCTACCACCATTCTAGTCTCTGCTTCTACAAGTTTGGTTGTTTTAGATAACTCATGTAAGTGATACCGTGTAGTGCTCATCTTTCTGTATATGGTTCATTTCAGTTAGTAAAATGTCCTTTAGGTTCATCCATGTTGTCACAAATAGTGGTATTTCCTTCTTTCTGTGGCTAAATAATAGTCCTTTGTGCACAGACACCACATTTTCTTCATCCATTCATTGATTGGTGGACATTTAGGTTGCTTCCATGTCTTGGGTATTATGAATAATGCTGCAGTGAACTTGGAAGTGAAAGCAGTTGGATTTTATTATGCCTAAAAAACATGTGTTAACTTAAAGAGTATTGTAGCCTACATCGAAAAATGTATTTCTCTTTCTCGGTATTATTTAAAATAACATTCATCATTTGATACACATCATACAGAGTTAAGAAATACAGTGGTAGGTCTATATGGAGAATGAGTTTTAGTAGTGCAGAATATATTTCTACTTAAATACTATTTTTTCACAAGTAATTACAAACAGAACTTCATTTTTATAATCAGGAAATAAAATAAGAGCATTCTAATAGCTATTTTCTATTAAGTCTTTGCTGATTGCCTACTTCAAGCAAAACTTTATAGTAAGCAATTCAGAAGAAATAAAGATGAAGCCTGTAGGGGCACTTCACGTAGCTTACAAAGTAGTGAGGGAAAAAAAGAAAAGCACAAAATAACTATTCTACAAGAAAATGAAGAGGTTTGAAGGTAAAAGGATTTTCAAAAGTGATGATCATCAAATCATATGTGACAGATGTGTCCAATCAAATAACAATTTCAGTGCATTTGGAGCCTAGAATGTGATGCTCCAGCTTTGTCATATGGAGTGTGGAGAAATAACCAATGAAATCTTTAAAAAGTATCACTAGAAAAATAGGTACTCAAAATTATAAATAGTAAAAAAAATATCTGTATAAAATGAAAAGGAAGTTATAGAGATATTTAGCTATTCAAATAATTATTTGAAATCCATCACAAAAAAGAAGAGCTGTGATCATGAAAACAAAGTTTCAATTGTAATTTGGTTTCTTCATGGCTTTCTCTGTTGTGGCTTTACGTATGTTCACTGTATGATAAATGTATTTGAATGTCAGTCCCTAAACTAAGAAGTTGTTCACTCTTTTTGTTTGTGGTAGCTTTCTGATTTTTTAATTGATGATATTACCTTCAAAAATAATTGCAAAGTCATATCAATCTCACTTTGAGTTGACCTCAACTCAATAAAAAATATTGTACTTTTGACTTGGCATTTATTTGAAAACAGAACAATTTGGATACAGGCCAGATAATTATTGTTAAATTGCCATTATCAGTGAATTTGTTAAGTGTTACTTATTTTTCATTAACACAATTATCTATATAAGTATACACACATAGCATATATTTATTTTAAATTTTTTATGTGTTCTCAATTTCTTTTTGCATCACTGCTGTGACTCCTCCATTTGTTTTTCTCTATATAAAATTTCTTCAGAGGAGTAACTTCTCTTGACATCTTTATAACTTCAAAAGTCACTGTAGACAATTTTCTAGGTAATTTTCCTAATTTTATTATTATTACACCATTCTCTCAGTTTAACCTGAGTCTCATGCTTCTCCTTCTATCCATTTTTTTGTACATATTGAGATGAATTCCTAGAATGCATTGAATCTTGTTCCATTTCGTCAGACTTAATTTTACTCCTGTTTCAGCTTGGATATTATCTCCTCTGCTGTGCATTTCTTGAGTCTCTGTTCTGTGTTAGATGTGCACCTATAGTCCAGCATTTCAGATGTGTCACTGCCTATTTAATTTTTCCTTATTTGTAGGACTCTCCTGGACCATGAACTAATACAGAGCAGACACTTTGGCCAATTTATCATTTTATCTTCAGAGCCTGAAACAGTGCTAGAGACATAGTAGGTATAAAAAAATTGCTTACAAAATAACTGAATTTAAAAGAATACACTTATCATGATGAAAAAAATTTTAAAAACCCAACTGAGTATATTAATATATTAATAAGAATTTGTTTATAATTTCTCTATATTTTGTATAATTTTTTCATATAAATCTCACAATACTTGCTTCACAATATATCCCCTTACTTTGGAATCCACTGGATAGCTTTCTAAAATAGATTCTTATTCTCTTTGCTTTTATTACTCCATTTAATTTTCAATTGTGTTTTCTTGTTTAAGACCACTCCTCCCAATCTATCATGTACACTGCACTCAAAATAATTTCTTTTGAATACTAAAGGCTTTAGAAATTCTGTTCAGCTGTGGACCTTTGTGCCATTCTAAAGATCTTATTTTATTTCTGAGTGAAATCGGAAGCAATTGGAGGATTTAAATGGTAATAATTCCCTGATTTAAGATTCAAGGACTCATTCAAACTATGGAAATGTAACTTGTGGCAGGGTGCAAGTGTGTAAGTGAAGAATACTGGTAGGATGCTATTTTAGTAATCCAGTCAAGAGATTATGTTGGATTAGGCCAGAGTGATAGCTGAGAACATCTAAAATAATTGGATTATATATATATATATATATATATATATATATATATATATACACACACACACACATATATTTTAGATTTTTAATGTATTTTTAAGTATATCTAGCCTTCAAACTGAGAAGTAAAATAGTAGCAGGATGCTATTGGTGCTTGTGAAATAAATAGTTAATGGCCAACTCATCATCTAATTTACTGTTCTTTTTAAAGCAGAATCCTGGTTTTGCTGGATTTATCAACAAAAAAACTCCCACCTAGCCTTAAAGACATGATGAATAATAAATATATTAGTATCTATTAGGGGAATGCAAAATAAAAATCATTATGAGATACCACTATACATCTATTAGAATAGTAATAATAAGGATAGAATAAAATAGAATAGAAAAAAAAAACTAACAATGCTAAGTGTTAGTGAGGTTTCAGAGCAACTATCATACACTACTTAGAAAATAGTTTGGCAGTTTCTTTAACATTGAACATATACTGACTGCCTGACCCACTAACCTAACTCATAGGTGCTCATAGGTGCTTGCCTATATGTATGTGTGTATATATATATATATATATACACACACACATATATATGAATGATATTCATGTATTAGAGAAATCTTATTAAAATACTGACATTGATAAAAAAAATACTGACATTGATAAAACATTTATTTTACCAGTGCTCTGAATAATTGGTTGGGTATAATATCTGTTAGTTTTTTCCCCTGTATAAAATAACTAATGTAATGCGTGCACGTGCACACACACACACACACACACACTTCATTTAATGGAGCAAAGATGAGGAATATATCAGATCTTACTCGAGACTCTGAATGTCTTATATAACTTACCTAGGCCTAATATTAAGCAAAATCATGCCTCTTGAACATGGAATTGAGAAAAATACAAAGACACAATTAGATTGTCAGAGTTTTGTTTTGTTTTGTTTTGTTTTGTTTTGTTTGTTTGTTTAGATTGTCGGAGTTTAGATGGTATAAGCAGAATTAGGGACTTACAAACTATTTCTCCCTTTCAGAGAACACACTTTTCTAGTTATTCAGTATTTTTTTCTTAAGACAACATATCTGGTACTCTTCCACTTGAGTAATTCTAGGTACACACAAAAACTTTTCTTATCAGGGATACCTATGTGGCTCAGCGGTTTAGCGCCTGCCTTCTGCCCAGGGCATGATCCTGGAGTCCCGGGATTGAGTCACACATGAGGCTCCATGCATGGAACCTGTCTCCGCCTCTCTCTCTCTCTCTCTCTCTCTCTCTTTCTCTCTTGTCTCTCATGAATAAATAAATAAAGTCTTAAAAAAAAAAAGACTTTTCTTATCCTCCATCCAGTGGTCTTGAAGGATATGACCCTTGCGTTGAGCAGCAACCTTCTGATATCAGCTCACATGAGCATGAGGTACACCTTAAAGATTATATAATATTTATTTTTTCATTTTCTTATTCTGTTCCTTATACAATAAAACAAGGTATTATCATTCTGTCATTGTAACTTTTTGAAATTCAGTTGTATATTATTTTATTTTGTAAATTTTTACTTTTTTTGTGTCTGTGATTTGTAGATTATTATTTACAGCTGTCATCAAAGTTGGGATTTACTTATTTTCTACTTTTACAGAAATATCTGGAAGTAACTTTACCAGTTTTACCTCTTGTCTCTAAAGTGCTTCCAAATAGATCATTTTTAATAAATGTTAGTTGAGCAAATGAGATAATCCTTTCTTCAACATTGTATACATTATGATATATTTAAAGAAAAATTTTATTAATATTCATCATCATTGTTAAAAACAGAATTTGAGTATCTGTCAATAGCCTGACAATATTTAATTTAATTTATTTTTATTTTATTTATTTTTATTTTTTTTTAAAGACACATTTATTCAGCGTCATGATCAGACTATTACATTTAGCAATCAACAGCATGGGTGCAAAAAAAAAGCTACATTAAAACCCTTTGTTGGAATGCTTTACACTTTCCACAGAACAGAAACTAAAATAACCTGTTTATCCTCTTAGCTCTTATTGTCTTAAGTTTTGAAATTTTGTCTCATGTAAAAGTTGAATGTTCAAGTCTGTATTTTTATCCCTAAAAGTAAAAATAAATGTTAGTACCATGAGAACTCTATTTTCAGTTATTCTTTGGGGCATTAACAATAACAACAACAGGGGTACAATGTCTATTCCTCATTTATCTTGCTCCTCCTCTTCCTTCTAAATATTTGAAATTTTCTGATTCAATAATAGAACTTCATTCAGATGTCTAATGAACTAAAAATTGTTATAGGGGAATATTTTAGTATTCATGTATCATTGTAATTGATATTCATGATTTTTTTAGCTAATTTTTATTTTTAAAAGAACCATATTAACATCTTCTGTGTATAGAAGATACATTTCTGCCCCTTTGCCTTGTAAATATATTTCATGGAGCTACACAAGCCCATAATGTAGTCAGAAATCAATCAGATATTTTGGCTGGATCTTAGATAATGCTTCTTGCTTAAATATTTCATTTGACCCTTCTCTGCGGAAAGGAGTATTTATGTAGCAAATGGTTTATGTTCCAAAGAAAGATGATACACTACGTGCAGCATTATTTTCTGTATTTACTGGGGTTGTTTCTTTCTGGGAATTTATAGCTATAGAATTTATCTACAGAGGTAAGTAAAGGGGAGGATAACAGGTATTATACAGAACCTTGCATGTGAGAGGAATATTTACTTTCAAATAAATTGTTCATATTATTTTATAGGTTGATCAAGTTTCATATTATAGAAAAGTGAATAGTATTAAGAGATTTTTAACTGCTATCTGAAGACAGAAGTGACAAGCTATATGAATGCTCTTGTTCTTTGTGAACATTTTCAGTGCAGAGTCCCATACTCAGCTGATGCTTTGTTAAGCAAGGAGTATCATTTTCATTTAACAGAAACATCAGCATTTTATAAGTTACAAGGTAACAAAATATTGTTCACTCTGTTGACATACCAGCAGTAAGTAATATTAATCCATAAGAATCAACTAGGATAACTTTAAAATATTAGCTACAACAATATTAACTACTTTTAATATTTAAATGATTAAAAATAAAACAAAAATATGCCATGAAGTCTTCATTGGTATCACTTGTATTTATAGAGCTTTCAGCTTATGGAAGCTGCTAAATGTTAAGTATGTAATACTTCCAAATAAAAGGAAATCTATTTAAAGAAGTTTAGTTTTTCATTGAACATGTAATTATCATTAATAATCATGTAAATGTGTTTTGAAGAATCAATGAAGCTTCCTTTAAAAAATATATTTTATTTATTTATCTGACAGATAGAGAGCACAAGCAGGGAGAATGGCAGGTAGGGGGAGAAGCAGGCTCCCCACTGAGCAAGGAGCCAGATGTGGAGCTCATCCTAAGACCCTGGGATCATGACCTCAGCCAAAGGCAGATGCTTAATTGACAGAGCCACTGAGGCACCCCTCAATGCAGCTTTCTTAAATCATCTTAATTTGGGGGGAAAAGTCCTAACTTGTATTTTATCTGAAGTTACTTTCACGACAGTTTTCTATTACAGAATACTATGTTGAGATTGCATGATGCTGACAAGAAGTTAAAAAAAAATTATAAAATGCTATTCTATGTAAATTACATGTTCTTGTGGCATATAATTTTGGTAAAAATTCAGTTGCAATTTTAAATTTAAAAAGAAACTCTCAAGATTGGTAAGCAGGAGGAAATCCGGGTGAACAAAATAGACGAGTAATGATGAATTACCAGTAATAACAGGGAGAGATGATCTTCTAACAATTTTCTCCTGTCTCCCAAGTCATAATTTTTGTTTTATTGTGTGTGTTGCTCAGCTTTCTATATCATGTTAAGTGTATATCATTTCTCTTTAGAAAATATTAAATGGTTTCAGAGTAGAATAAATTGCCAGCTTTCATTCAGTTTTTGTAATGTCCTTGACCAGCGCAGGTAGTCTTTGAGGCCATGAGGTACAGCTGAAGCCATATGGGAATCTGAAATGGACTGAATATTGAATTTAATTAGAAATTACATTTCCTGCTAATATATTTGCAAAATATAAAGTCTCCCACCCCCATCCTCATCCTCAGAGAATGTTTTCAGTTATCACTAAACTTGTTTCTCAATTTCTCAGAATAGAGTGATCCTCATTTTGTCATTGAAAAGGAAAGGAACCTGAAACTATGGTGTCATATCACTGCCACTTTGTACAACTCAGGCAATACCTTTTTTTAATATAATAGTATTGCTTTTGACTTGCAAAAGAATCGTTATTAGGGATGACACAGTGCATACTCTCAGGCCTATAAGCTCATAGTATGTGAACATTTTCCATTTCTAATGTATAACACATGCTTTTTAAATATGAATTAAAATATTATCGGTGGGATGGGGTAAATATGTTTTTAACACTGGATATTAACTTTGGAATTTAGTCTACTTTAATCTAATACTGTTTTATTTTTATCTTCAGAACTGCATATTTTACTTTTTAATTTGTCTTAAATTCATTTGAATTCACCAAATTGTTCCATGATACTGGGATTGTATGCAAGGAATGCTCACAACTTACAATATAAATAAGTAGGTTAAGCGGGTTAATTGGGTTTTCACTTTCCCAATTACAATCCTGCTTATTTTAATGAATAATGTTAAAGTATATTGATATTATATTAGCATCTGCTATATAATTTCCTTCATTCATGTGCAATTTATAGTGTTTGCCCTTTACTTTGGAAAAGCCACTCTTTCAAGTAAAATTGTATTTCACAACTATGGATGCTATTTTTTTTCTCTCCATTCCTCTTTTTTAATATGTGTCTCAGATCTAATTAAATGTATTAGAAGTTTGTGTCTACTGTTTAAACACAATAGACTGTATACACAGTGCTACCCCGTGATTTATTTGCCTGAATTTCCATAGTTTGCTTATCTGTTCTCTCTGACTGACCCTGAGGAAATTTAAGACTAGAAGTATAGGACCAATAATGGATGTCACCACTTAATGTTAGAAACCTAAATCAAAAAGTTTGATTCAATAGGTCTTTCTAAGGGCTTATCCTTTATTTTCTATGTAAAAATGATCTTATGTACACAATTGATTTTGCTACTCTGTGCCAAAGGTGAACTGTTCACGTAAGACCATTTAACAAATGTAGTACAGTTTATGTTTTTGAGAAATATTTTATTAAAGTACATAAAATACATGTCTAAGCAGCTCCTTTTCCTCTATTCTCATTATTCCTACCATAGTTTTGTCATTCATTGACAAAGCACAGTGTTACCCAAGCAGTACAGTGTCACTAAGAAAATACCCATGATAACTAGAGATCTAGGGTTCAAGTTCTGACTCTTTTCCTAATAGCTGTGTGATTTCAGGTAATTTACTTAACTTTCTTGTGTCTTAATTTTCTCTCTTTAATAATGGTATAGCAACACTACCTGTTTTGGGGATATCATGAGGATAAGATGAGTTGTTATAGGTTGAGTGACTGGAAGAAATGTGATTAAGTGCTCAATAAATGTTAGCTTCTATCAATACTACAAAAAATTTGTCTGAAGGGATAGCTTTTCTAAGACTATACATTATCTAGATAATGTGTTTTGGGGAAGGCCATAAATCTCAGTTTGCATAAGAAAGTTCTGGTTTATCCCTGTGGGCCACTTCTAATAATTCATTTATATGATAATAATTCAGTGTTGTGTTTTACTCTCAAAAGTGTAAATTATAGTCACCCAACTTCCTCTACATGGAATTCAATACTTTTTTTATTGTTCCCATACTTCTCTAGTAACACTTTTCTGAATAAAGTTACCAAGAACTTGTTATGCCAGCCTCATTTTACATTTTGTATTCTTATCCTAATTGAATGTTGTATAGCATATAGCGTTATTGACTATTTCCTCATTCTTAAAGTGTTCTCCTCCCTCAGTCTGCTTTTTCTTGGATGTTCATTCTCACTTTCTTTTGTATGATCTTCTTTCTCTCCCATCAGTTATATATTTTCACTTGCCCGTGGTTTTCTCTAAGGTTCCATCTTCTTCTCATCCTATATCTTGTTCCTAGGCTCCTCATTTATTAAATGAGCTACCTGGAGGAAGTTAAATTGAATGAAAAAAGCCAGTCTCTGAAGGGCTACAGGATTTCACCTATGTGAGTTATCTGAAATAGTTGAGCTCATAGAAACCGAGATATAATAGTGCTATTATATAATAGAATATGATAGTTGCTAGTGGCTGGGGGTAGGAGAAGCGGAGAATTGTTTTTCAATGAGTATAAAGTTTCAGTTAACACTACATGAATAAACTCTGGAGATCTATTGACAACATATAGTTAACAATATGGCATCTTGTACCCCAGAATTTGTTGAGGTTAGATCTTAGGTTAATGCCTACAGTAAAATTAACAAAACAACAAAACGTAAAAAGCAAAACCAAAGGGACACAAGGAAACTTTGGGAGGTGTTGGGTATGTCTACTATCTTGATTGTTCTGATGATATCATCGATGTTTGTGTATATCCAAACTCCTCACATTATACACATTAAATATGTGCAGTTCTTTGTATATCATTGATACCTCAACAAAGCTGTTAAAAAATGCTAGCATATAATAATTGCCATGTGAATTCTTCCCATATTATTATTTATAGGTTACTTGTGCTTTTTCCATGAAATCTGCATAGTTTTTGTGATTTTGCCTAATTAGCTCTTAATGCTATTATTTTCAATTTGTGTAATTTATATATTAAAGATGTTAAATATCTGATAAAAATATATTAGGCTTGAGGGTGCCTGGGTTAGTCAGTCATTTGAACTTTGGATTCCTGATTTCAGCTGGGGTCATGCTCTTGGTGCCATCAGATGGAGGCCCACATTGAACTCAGCATTAGACTCTGGGCTCAGCCAGAGTCTGCTTCTCTCTCTCTCCTGCCTCTCCCCAGCTCTGTGTGTGTGTGTGTGTGTGTGTGTGTGTGTGTGTGTGTGTGTGTGTTTGCATGCACACTCGCTCTAAGTGAATAAGTAAATCTTTAAAAATTGTGCCGGTAGAATTTTAAACTACTGTCCCTAGCACAGGCTCATTTATAACAAAAGCTTAAAACCCAGATGTGATACTATTCACTGGAATGTACCACAGATATCTCAAATACAACCCGTTCCAAATTTTACTTATCATTAACCTGTTACGTAATCTTCTTTTCCTATATACACCATCTCAGTGTATCATGCTATTATTCTTCTCAATGCCCTCAGCCATAATTATGGAACACACTTTTAAATCTTCCCTTTGTCTTGTTGAAGCCAAATATAAAATTATTCTTTTAAAATATACCTCTAAATGATCTCTGTCCTCTTTTCTTCTTTATTACATTAGGTGGCTCTACATTCTTGCTGGAATTAACAGGACAGCTTATTACCTGGTCTCTCAGTCTCTATTATTGCCTCACATGATACATTTTTATACTTTGCTGCAAGATTTATTTTTACAAATGCCAATTTGTTCATATTCTTCTGTTTGTTTTACTAGTTTCCATTGACTTCAGAATCTAATAAAAATTACCTCGCTGGCTTAAAAGGCCTCTAAATTCATGCTTAACTATCACCCCTTTCATGTACTTATTGTGTTGTAATTGTGTGAAAGATTTTCTTTTAATTGCTCTCATCCAAGGCTACAGTTGAATTTAGTACAAATGAAATGCATTCTCTCCTTTACCTATTTTACATTTTAGTCTACTTGAAAAATCAGTAGTCTACCTCTCTTCAGAACTATCTCTTTGTACCTTTGAATTTTTTTTTACAGACACATAAATATCTTTTTTTATTGGAACACTCTGAACCTAGTGACTCTGTGAGCTTTTATTCTTTCCAGAGCAATCCAGGAGGATAAAAATGTATGGGACTAGGAATAAGCTTGTGGAGATATTAGAAGCAATTTTTACAAGTCTTTATTTTACATTGTTTAATTCTCTATAGTAAATAATTTTATGTTTTTTTAACAAAGATTAGTCTTTGGGTCCTTATTATTGTATGACATATCAATGTAATTCTTCAAAAGGATGGCACAGCAGTGACAGCTTAAATTGAATGAGTAATTTTCAAAGGAGATACTTTTCATAAAAAAAAGTACTGAGCATGTCTTCCATACATCATTAACAGATGTGTTTTGTTGATGTATTTCACTAGTCACATTTAATAAAGTATACGAATATTTGTCAAACATCAATTAATTGGAAGTTCACATTATGAAAATTCAATTTCTTCAAAGGTTTCCCATTTATAAATTTCCCCAAGGTGTTTAATAAACATCAAAACAATATAAATTATCAGTAATGTGCCTTCACATCCACTGTTTTCAAGAGAGAAAGTTTATTATAGGATTATGTGCTGTTTTCTTCTAAAATGACTGAACTCATCTAACTTTTTCACATTATAAAGGTCTGTGTATATGATGGAAATATTATGTTAGATAAATCAGTTTTTCCTCCATAAAAATGAAATACACATCTCAGTAGCAAAATCTCCATGGTAATAATAAGAGATTTTGAATGATTTTGCTTCCTCAATGGAATAGGGCTTTAAGCCAATTGTAGAAAATGCCAACATCAGTCAATCATGAATGAACTCACTTAAGAAAAAAAAAACTCTGCATTAGAGAGGTCTATTTTTATACCAACAAAATTATATTGAAATCTTTAACTATTTTATGATTATTCTATGATTTTGAAGAATTTCTGTTTTTTATTCCATTTGGTTATGTATATGTGGACTATCATGAAGAAACAAGATTCTGATACATGGACATGATTATGGAATATAAATAAGAGGGGAGAGTGAGAGGGAAAGAAGGAAGCAGGAGGAAGGGGGAAATAGAATGAAAGAAGGAAAGAATGAAAGAAAGAAAGTCAACTAGCAGAAACAACATACTCTAAGCAAGGCCACTTAGACATTACATCTCAGAAAATGCAAAATACTTTGCACTTTACCTAAAAGAGTGGTATGAGAAGGAGTTACATGATAGATTCAACATTGAAGAATAGCCACTAGACTAAAACAGGTAGGTTACAACTTGTTTCTCATTGTCAACAAAAGGAGGGGTTTCCCCTTCTTAGATTATTGTGTTGTAGATGCTTAAGATGTATATTTGCGAATTGTTTTTATATCCTTTTAACAAATTATATATTTCATAATACTTAACAGTTCAACCAAGAACTGAAACTTAAGGATAAACAAGCTTTTATGTCCTATAGCTCTTTTTTGTCATCATCAATAAGATTACCACGGGATGCTGGCCTCAAAAACAAATGTAATTTTTATGAAAGTGTATTCATGGTGTATTCATGATGTTCATCAGTAAGTAACCTATTTTGTTCAGAGATATCTAAAGGTGTTTAAACTTTTTTCTTCTATGAGCTAGTAATTATGGACTGATCATCAGTTAGGCATTTTTGGATATTCTTATTGATCTCTTATTTCTCAAGGACTTTTATTTACCTCACAAATTGACTTTGCCCCCTGTGTCTCACTGTTTATCTTCTTCATATTTTATGCATCAAGTTCTAAACCCAACATCATAATAGACAAATGTTGTTATGAGCCCTGAAGCACTGAAGATCAATTATCATGTTTTAATTGTTATTATTGGACTAATTTCAACTGTCCTCTGGGTACAAACAAATTAAGATTAAAAAAAATAGGCTGCATTCTTTCAATAACAGATGTTTTAAAGCTACCAGCTGTATAACAGTTGCTCTACCGGAAGTAATATGTAAAATAAATATAATCTACATTTATTACAGTGCTTTTCCCATTGTTAAGTTGTTGCAGTTAAAAAATAGTCAAGATAATATGGCAAAGAGTTAATCTATTTTAATAAAGAATGGCATTCCCAATATAAATTTGAAAAGGAGAAAGGTAGTTAAAATAGATAGATACACATACACATAGATACCTAGAGATAGTATTTTTATGATAAGAAAATATTATGATCTTGGTTAATCTTATGAAAGATGATTGATATATGATGTTCTATTTTAAAGGATTCAGTATATGCCCTGAATTAGACACTTGTATACAATGTTGTAACTCCCTCAGCTAGAATACCTGGGACTAGTACAGAAGGGAGAGTGGCTTCTTTTGACACTCTAATAACCTACTAAAAATATTTTTGCTTCCTACTCTTTCCACCCTGAGCAGTGCTGATTTAAAGGTCTTAGATCCCACATGGGAATGCTTCCACCAATACAACCAACAGTAATTCCACATAATTAGAGGTGGGATGGCCACTTGATAATTTTGTGTTTTTTTGTGCTCCTCAACCAAATAACAAAGTTTTGTTTTTGTTTTTTATGTTTCAGATGAGTGATCCAGATTACCAAGAGGATATTAGCTTACTGCCTCACATTAGTAACAGAGAGGACTAAATTTGGAACCTAAAGAGTATTAACAGAACAGTCTTTAGTACTTTAATATCTAAGAGAAAATATAATGACAAATTAGAGCAACTAAAGAAACAATTCATGAACATGTAAGACACTGTGACCTTAAGGAATGAAGGTCTGGGTCATGAACCATGTGAAACTGATTGAGAACAAAGAAATCATAGAATGAATAATAGAAACAGAAAATGACAGATAACAAATGTAACCTTGCAATTGGTTATAAAAATAAGGAACATAATACCTGCGTGTATCTTTCATTTCTTGTTATTTGTATAGTGAAATAGATTTTTAACACTTATCAAATGAGTTTCTCTCTCTTCATTTTCATTATTATTTGATAGACATATTGTTGGTGGTCAACTTCACAATTTTGTCTTTAGTAAAAAAATGTTCAGATGGAGCTATGATCAGAAAGAGAAGTAAAATAAGAAATACCAGAAATGGATAGGGGAATTTATGACAACTGCTTCTCATAAATGGAAAGTAATGACGACTGGGACTTTGTGTCTTCTCAGTTTTGTGAGAGAGTGAGATCATTTTTGATTATACAAAGCAGGGATTGGGGGAAAAAAAAAACTACCCATAGGCCAAATCCACCCTTCAGCCTGTTTTGAAACAGATGCAACCTAAGAATGTTTTTATACATTTTAAAAGGTTGTGAAAAACAAACCAACAAACAAAATAAACAACACGAAAGGAGAATATGCATCAGATTTTATGTGGCCCACGGGGACTAAAATATTTATGACCTGTCCCTTTAAAGATAGTTGTACAGGTTACTGAAAGCAAAAGTTGTTTTTATTGGAGTAAGGAAGTTGAAATATTTGTAAAAGTGTATGCACAGGTGTTTAGTAACTGGCAAATTTATTGAGTAACCCTTTGTTATGCTGTTGCCTCTCATCATCAAAACCACCCTCCTCAACGCTAGTTTGTGCTGCTGGTGTTGAGACACTGCAGTCCACATGCCTGCTCAGACAGCTGTCTCTGTGTAAAATTCAGCCAAGTGTGGGTGGTAGAGGAAAACTGGAAAGCTAGGAAAACTGGAAACAGAGGAAAACTTCTTCCATTTTGTTTCTTGCTTCTATGAAAATCTCTTTAGCAGTTCTTCCTTCTGATAGTGACAATATGTTTTAGTAACATGACTTGAATTCAGTGCTTACTTTTTTCCATCACTTTAAAAAGCAACTTATTTTGACCTCTCAGCAAAACTAGCCCTAGCTGGTCCATGCTTCTCTCAAAAGTCTATGTTCTCTTATCTCCTCTTTATCTTGAATTTAAATTTAAAAGCACCCTCTACTCAAATGTATGAATATCAGCCCTGCAAGAGTCTTCCTTCAATCTTAAGCTTTTAATAATTTCAAGTATAGTCACTTTTCCCCAGTCCAAGGAGGGGTAGCAGCTTCCTTCAGTTAATATCTCTATGACATCATAGTATTCTCCTTTTGTTTTTAAAAGTATATTCACTACCTAAATAATAATTCCTTATATTAAATTTTCTTTATTAATCATTTTTGGTTTCTGTTTCCTACATGAATCATAATTTAACTTAGAATTCATTCACGAATGAATGTCAACATAAAATCTTTCTGAATTATTTCTTACAGAATTGCTTTTTCTTCCTCATTGCAGGAGTTGGTAAACATGTGGTTTTACTTGCATATACAATATATATACTTATATATAGTTATATATTCATATACTTATATAATATATACTTATCTATATTACTTATATATGCCATATATATAATGTGTGTGTTTATGTGTGTGTAGCTATTCATCTATTGATGGTCATTTGCATTGCTTCCATATCTTGTCTGTTTTAAGTAAAGCTGCAGTAAAAGGGGTGCATAGATCTTTTTGAATTAGTGGTTTTGTTTCCTTTGAGTAAATACACAGCACTGAAATAACTGGATCACATGGTATTTCTATTTTAATTTTTTGAGGAACGTCCATGCTGATTTCCAGAGTGGTTGGACAATTTACATTCCCACCAACAGTTCCTTTTCTCCACATCCTCACCAACACTTATCTTTTTAATACTAGCCATTCTGACTAGTATAAGATAATACCTCATGGTGGTTTTGATTTGCATTTCACAGACGATTAGGGATGTTGAACATCTTTTTATAGGGCTGTTAGCCATCTGAGTGTCTTCTTTGGAAAAATGTCTATTGAGGTCCTCTGCCCATTTATTAATCGGATTGTTTGATTTTTTTGGTGTTGAGTTTTAGAAATTCTTCATTTATTTTGGATATTAATCACTTATCAGATATATCATTTGCAGAAATCTCCCATTTACTAGGTTGCCTTTGTGTTTTGTTGATCTTTTCCTTTGCTATGTAAAAGTTTTTAATTTTGGTGTAGTCCCAAAGTTCATCTTTCTGTTTCCCTTGCTTGAGGAGACATATCCATAAGTATGTTGCTAAGACCAACATCCAAGAGATTACTGCCTCTGTTTTCTTTTAGGAATTTTATGGTTTCAGTTCTCATATTTAGGTCTTTAATAAATTTTGAGTTTATTGTTGTGTATGGTATAATAAAGTGATCTAGTTTTATTCTTATACGTGTAGCTGTCCAGGATCCCAGCACCATTTAATAAAGAGACTACTTTTCCCCATTGCATATTGTTACCTACTTTTGTAGTAGATAATTGATCATATAGTGATCAGTTTATTTCTGGACTCTCAATTCTGTTTCCTTGGTCTGCAAGTCTATATTTTGCTGGTACCATACCCTTTTGATTGCTATAGCTTTGTAGTGTATCTTGAAATGTGAGATTCTGATAACTACCAGATTTGCTCTACTTTCTCAATATTGCATTGACCATTGAAGGTCTTTTATGGTTCCATACAAATTTTAGGATTATTTGTTCAGGTTCTGTGAAAAATGATGCTGGTATTTTGATAGGGATTGCATTACATTGTTTTGGGTAGTGTGGATATTTTATTTTTTTATTTTTTTAAAGATTTTATTTATTTATTCATGAGAGACACAGGGAGAGAGAGAGAGAGAGAGAGGCAGAGACACAGGCAGAGGGAGAAGCAGGCTCCACGCAGGGAGCCCAACATGGGACTCGATCCCGGGTCCCTAGGATCACACCTCAAGCTGAAGGTGGCACTAAACCACTGAGCCACCCGGGCTGCCCTAGTGTGGATATTTTAACAAAATTAATTCTTCCAATCCATGCACCTGATATATCTTTCCATTTGTTTGCATCATCTTCTGTTTCTTGATTAAATGATTTTGGAAAGAAATATGATGATCCTTTACTTTTAAAAGTATTGATTTTGGGATGCCTGGGTGGTTCAGTGGTTGAGCGTCTGCCTTTGGCCCAGGGCGTGATCCTGGAGTCTCAGGATCGAGTCCCACATCAGGCTCCCTGCATGCAGCCTGCTTCTCCCTCTGCCTGTGGCTCTGCCTTTCTCTGTCTCTCATGAATAAATAAAATATTTTTAAAAAATTATTGATTTCTATAAATGCATTTCTCTAATGGTACCAATCTTATCAGAAAACTTGTATCAGCTAATATTTTCTATTAAGGAATTTAAAATAATTAGGCATCATAAAATTTCTGCAGTAACTATTAAGTACAATTAATTTTTAAATCAAGAGTATATACTAAGTATGTGGTATGTATAGAAACTTTTCTTATTGTGTATTTTTCTGCATATTGTTGAAACATCATTAAATCTAGTCTGACTAAAGCTGAAAACTTATTTCCTTGAATGATTTGTGTTTATTATCTGCAAACTCCATTATTCCAATTGAGTTGTGGTGGAATCCATTATGTAGTAAATATCTGTGTCCTCTCAAAATTCATATGTTGAAGTCTACTCTCTAATGAGATGATACTTGGAGATGAGGCCTTTGAGACATAATTAGATCATGAAAATGGGATCTCATGAATGATATTAGTGCCTCTTATAAGAAGAGGCTAGAGAGCTAGCTAATCTTTTGTCATGTAAGGATATAATGAGAAGTTAGCCTCTGCAAAATAGAAGAAGGCCCTCACCAGGACCTGGCAATGCTGCATTCTGATCTCAGGCTTTTAGCCTTCAGAACTGTGAGAAGTACATTTCTGTTATTCATGTCACCCAATCTATGGTAATTTGTATAGCAATCCCAACTGTTTAAGACAGAACACTAATTCAACTGTCTAGCTACACTTTTACACATAAATTTTGTAGTATGACTTTGACAAAATAGGACACACATTAATTATTTTTTCAGAAAGTAGATATATTAACATGGTATTTCTTTCTGAACTGTGACCTAATTTGTATTGTGTAGGAAAAGAGCAATGCAAGCCTGATTTTTTTTTTTTTTTGGCTGCAAAAGATGTATAACACATGAAAATAATTAGATACACAAGAGTGACAGTACAGTTAAAAGATATTAATGAAATCAGGATAGAACAAGGCAAATGACAAGATAAACAACTATTCATTTGAAAGGATGTGTGAATGATACTTTAAAAAGCGATTTCTTCAAATTTTGTGTGCTGCATTTTTCATGGCCATCAGATCTTTCAAATCCTAAACAACTTACAAAATATAAGAGGAAGCAAGTATTTATTACCTGGCTAGTTGATTTGTTTGTGTGTTCTCATGTCAAACCATTTTGTGAATTATTTTTATTATTTAATAAGATGTAAATAATTATGTCAGGTAGCACATATATATCAATTGTGAACATGTTCAGTTCCTCATATATTTTTTAAGCAAACATTTTACTTTAAAACAACACATGAACTTATGGGAAAATGTTCCCATATATCTCCAAATATCTGTAGAAATTTTGAATTACTGACAGAATGAAATATGGTTCTGAGCATGTTGTATGGAGGATGTTTATCATTGTGACCTAGATATTTGTGAATTCAAAATCCAATTTTCAAGAAAATGGACATGATTTGCAGTTGTTTCCCATGATTCTTATTAATATTTGAAAATTGTCTTCATAAAACAAGAAATTAAACCCATACTAAAAGGTCTTTTTCAAAGCTGCAGTCCATTGTGTTTAGATGAGAATAAATAAAAGTTTGCTACTAAAATAATATATAATAAAACTTTAATGCTTATAGATGTAACTAGAAACTAATCCTAATGTATGAGTATACATTCTTATATTTGAAATTATAGCCTACCAACTTCTTAATATTATAAATAATTTGATTCATCTGTCTCATGCTTAAAGTGAATCTACCATTTCATGATATTTTATTTCAGAGAATTATAGTTTCCAAGATGTATATCAGTTGATTCTTTAAATTTCATAAATAAATAAAATAAATAAGCAAATTATCTAAACGTAAAATAAGAATAAAATGGTGGCATAGATTGATAATGATTGGTGAGATACATATTTGTCACTGGTGGAGTGGGAGGTTACACCGAAATAAGAGGAAGAATCTAGAATAATCCTAATGATAATTATTCCATAAAAGAAACCTGAACTCCTTGTTAGAAATGACCTATTTTAGGGCAGGTACAGGGAATATACAAGATGTACATGTAGTCTTATAATATCAAAATTTAAGAAAATACCATTCAAAAACCACAGTCCACCCCCCGCCCCCTATATGATGTGGTATGTCAAAGTGATACAGCATCCAACTGGAAAAGGATCCTATATCCAAAGCTGCAACAATTTGAGAAACAAGATAAAAGAGCATTGGATTGTAACCCAGGTATAAAATAAATATCCTTGAGTTATACTGATGCAAAAAAGCAAGCCAGCAAGCAAACAAACAAATAATTGGAGAAGGGAAAAATCCCTAGTGCAGAAAAGTCCTTAACAGTAGAGACACTGTCCTCTCAAGGAAGTGAAGCATAACCCCTTACTCCACAAATGTGGGTTGAACATAGTAACTTTCTGCCAAAGAATAGAGTATGAAAAAGTGTGGGAAAAAGAGTAACTTCATTCTGCAGAAAGCTGACAAACCCTACTTCAGCTAAGTGATTAATGTCAATATCTGCAGTAATAAGACATGTTGATATATACATAAGATATATAAACTTGATATGATATCATAAAAATGGTACTTTACTTCCATGGTCTTCCTCCCCTAAACTCAGGACCAGTCTAACCACTAGAACAATGTATTAGAAAAATCCCAGGGGGAGAACGTTGTACCTGCCGGTACTCCTCAAATCTGTCAGTCATTAAAAATAAAGAAAATACGACGAACTGTCACAGGCAAAAGGAGCCTAAGAAAACTTGACAATTAAATGTAAAGTGATATCCTGTATAAAATTTTTAACAAAATGGACGTTAGGTAAAAATTAAGGAAATCTAAATAAAGGATAGACTTTACCATAATGATCAATATTGGCTCAATAATTGTAGAATATATATCATAGTATTATAAAATGTTAATATTAAAGGAAACTATGTACAGATACATGGAAAGTGTCTGTATTATCTTTGTAATTTTTCTGAAAATCCAGAAGTATTTTTCAAAGTTAGGTGGTGGTTGTTGTTTTTTGAAGAGGATGTATTTCAGAAAATGCTGGATGACACTGCCCAAATAATTTTTTTTTATTTTCCTTTCTGTTGTACAGATATAAAGTGCTTCTTTTTTGTGAGATCTTGGTCTTAAAGAAACGGCATTTAAAAAGTAGTGTGACATGGGGTGCTTGGTTGGGCATCTAACTCTTGATTTCTGCTCAGAATCCTTGATTTCTGTTTAGGTCATGATCTCATGATTATGAGATAGAGCCCCAAGTCGGGCTCCAAACTAGGCATGGAGCCTGCTTAAGATTCTCTCGCCCTGTTCTCTGCCCCTCCTCACTCTCTCACTCATTCAAAAAAAAAAAAAAGTAGTATGACTAAAAAATATTATTTTAAACTTGCATAAGAGTCTCAGTTAATCTATTATCTGAGGAAGAAGTCCATTGATTTATTTTTCTCATCCAGGCAAGGCACTTCATCTTTATGAACGTTAAATTTCTCATGGGTAAAATTAAGATATTAATTGCTTTACCCTAAGGTTGTTGAGAAATTTAATGATACAATGGATATTAAAAGCCTTTCAGAATATTATAATGTGCTATACAATCTGTATATATAATTTCTCCCTTCAGATTCTAAATACTGATATATATATACTTACTATTTATTACTATTATGAATATTACTAAATGTTTATTCTCATCATGAATATACTAAAAGAATTTAACATTTGCTTAATAGCAAAATTTCAATTATCAAAGAATTCATAATCTATTAACAAAGAAATTCCATTATAAAAACAATGACTTCTGAACTTCTAGTTTTCTCTGAATCTGTTTCCTGGGTTTTATCTTTCAAGATGTTAAATAAAGAAATCCCTGGGAGTCTGTCTTCTTCCTTACTTTGCTCTCTCATCCATTTCTACGGATTTATAAAAATTTATCATTGGATGACTCCTAAATACATAGACTCTTCCTATTTATTCAAATCTGCACCTAACATCATTGCCTAAATACCCCCTGGGCATTTCAACTTAGTTCAAAATAAAGCTTTGATTTCTCTCTCCAGTCTTTTTCCTAACCTAAGCATTCTCAGCTCATGAACACTCACCTATTTATGCCACTTGAAATCTAGGAATTATTCTTGATTCTTCTTTTTCCTTTACAGTCCATGTCCAAATGCTAGCAAATTCTGTTAGCTTTACCTTCAAAAAATTCCAAATTTGACCACTTTTCAACAGCTCCACTATTATTTGTTTTTTAAGATTTTACTTATTTATTCATGAGAGACACAGAAAGAGAGAGGCAGAGACCTAAGCAGAGGGAGAAGCGGGCTCCTGTGCAATCATCTCATTCCTTTCTCAATACCACCAAAGCTTATTCAAAATAAAATTAAAAAAATAAAATAAAATTCAAACTCTTTTCTTATGACCCATAAATTTGTATATGATCGAACCCTATTGATATTTATTTTTCTTTTCTAATGAAACTATTCTTTTCACACACTCTTTCAGGTATGTTCAGATATGCTCACTCTCTTGCTGACCTCAGAAAATGCCAGATCTTTCTCTCTCTCACTCTCTCTTTCTTTCTTTCTTTCTTTCTTTCTTTCTTTTTTCTTTTTTCTTTGTTTCTTTCTTTTTTCTTTCTTTCTTTCTTTCTTTCTTTCTTTCTTTCTTTCTTTCTTTCTTTCTTTCTTTCTTTCTTTCTTTCTTTTTCCTCTCTCTTTTTTTCCTCAGAGCCTTTGCCTTTGTACTTATCAGGCTTTATTATGGATTCACCTTCCCAAAATACATTATGACTCTTTTTTTCTCATTTTAATGAAGTCTTTTCAGAGAGGCTTTCCAGTTCATCTTATATAACACAACACCTTATCCACACAATGTCACTTTCTTCTGTTGTGTTTTTTTTTTTTTTTGCCTATTATGAAAATAAAGAGGACAAATTCATATGTTAGGCTGGAAGGAGCTCTCTAAAGTTTGCATACAAGAGGATTAAAAGGAGAATCACAAACAGTCCAAACAAATGACAACACTCCATAGTGTTATATAACAATATATCTTATAAACATGTGATATACATATATAATATTACAATATTAAAGTTTTTTTTAATCTATGTAGAACAAATATGCAGAGGTAGGTTAGTAACATGAACAGATTCCAAGGGTTTGTATTTTTTCCTATCAATGTTATTGAAGAATTTGCACAAATAAACTCCATTTTTTGAATGTGTACAAGTCAGTAAGTCTAGATGTTAAGTACACTGAGGAAATCACCACCACCATTAAGATGCAAAATATTTCCATCATCTCAAAATATTCCCTAAATTCCTTGTAGTCTATCTGTCCCTCTGTCTCTAGTTCTAGGCAACCACTAAACTATAGATCAACTGGTGTTTCTTGAAATAAATGGAATCATTTCATATGTATTGTGTTGAACCTAACTTTTTCATTAGCGATAATGAATTTGAGATTTATTCATATTTTTATGATTATTAGTAGTTCATTTTTATTTCTTGCTAAATAGCATTCCATTACATGGACATACCATATATTGTTTCTCTCTCTACCTCTTAATGGACATTTGAGTCATTTTTAGGTTTTGGCTTTTGGAAATAAAACTATTATGAATATTTGAATACAGATCTTTGTGTGGATATTTGCTTTCATGTCTTTTATTAATATCAAAAGGTTAAATGGCAGAACTGACAGTTTTACAAAGATATACTATTTATATTCCCATTAGCACCTGTTGCTCCAAATCTCCACCTTCCTCAATGTCAGTCTTTTTTTTTTTTTTTAAACTTTTATTTATTTATGATAGTCACAGAGAGAGAGAGAGAGGCAGAGATGCAGGCAGAGGAAGAAGCAGGCTCCATGCACCGGGAGCCTGATGTGGGATTCGATCCTGGGTCTCCAGGATCGCGCCCTGGGCCAAAGGCAGGCGCCAAACCGCTGCGCCACCCAGGGATCCCAATGTCAGTCTTTTTAATTTTAATAATTCCAGTGAATGTATCATGATATCTCATGGCTATTTAAATTTTTATTTCCCTAATGTGATATTGACAACTTACTTATTTGCATATTGGGTGTTTCTTTTTTCTCAGAATGTTTAACAAATCTTTATTATATGATCTTTATTCTTAACTTGTAAAAATTCATTATATATTGTACATTGCAGATCATGATCAGATATATATATTGCTAGTTTATCTCCTATTGTCACTTTTTTAGTAGTGTCATTTAAAAAAGTGGTTTTAATTTTTATAAGGACATAATTTTATTCTGATTGAAAAAATCCTTTTGTACCTTAGGGTTCACAGATATTTTCTTCAGGATTTCTCTGCAAGTTTTATGTTTTAATATTTGAGTCTGTGATCCATCTAAGTTTAATTTTGTTTATGATGTGTGATAAATATCCATATTCCCCTATTTTCCCCACAGAGTCATCCAGTTTTTATAGCACTATTTGTTTAAAAGAGTTTCCTTTCCCTTTTATATTGCTTTGGCCCTTTGTCAAGAATCAATTGATCATGAATGTCCAGTCTGTTTCTAGGTACTCTATCTTGTTTTATTCATTTAAGTGTCAATCATTTTACCATGGCAACAGTTTCTTAATTCCTCTATAATTAATTAAGGTAAACCTAGAAATCATGTAGTACTAGTCCTCATTTGTCAGATGAACCCCATTTAGAATTTCACATTTTTCATAATAGTTCATTTCCATGATGGATAAGAGCATGGAGTCAGCTGCCTGCTCTTTGTCATTTTTATCATTCTAGACCTTTTTTTTCTTCCAATTCATGTAGTTTTATTTTCTGCAGGCTATAGGTAACTAACTTCCACTCACTTGTCACTGAGACAAGTAGGTACCTTATATTAATGTACCATTGATAGTCTAGTCTCTTTTTTATTTAAACCACATTATTGAAGTATGATTGACATACAAAAAGTGGTGCATTTTGATGTATACAACTTGATGAATATGGAGATAAATATGCATCATGAGACCTCACCATAATTTATACCATAATAAACTTATTGTTATTATTGTTATTGTTACGATTATAAGAATGCTTAATATAAGAACTAACCTATTAGCAAATTTTAAAATATACAACATGGTATTGTTAATTATAGGCACTGTGCTATACAATAGATTTCTAGGATTTATTCATCTTGCATAACTGAAACCTAGAACCTTTTGAACAATACCTCCCTAATCATCCTACCAGCCACTGGTATCCACCATTCTACTCTGCTTCTATGAGTGTGACTATTTTAGATTCCTCATGTAATTGGTATCACGTAGTATTTGTCCTTCCAAGTCTGCCTTAGTCTAACCTTGGGTAGAGCAATGATCTGACCATAAATCAGTGTTCTTAGCAACTTTCTATTATTCTCTGGAATGAATGGAGTCGCCACCTTCTCTGATGTGCAGCTCCATCAGTAAATGAGTTCTGTTTATCAAATGGTAAATTATATAAACAAGAGTTTGACAAATTCTGGTCCACAGACCTAGTGTGGTACTCTTCATGTCTTTTTAAAATAATGTTTTCTTGGAGTACAGCCAAGTCCATTCATTTATGAATTTTCTGTGGCTCATTTCATGCCATAGTGATACAGTTAGTGTTGTGAGAGACATCATATGCCCTGAAAAGCCTAAAATATTTATTATCAGAATCTCTATGGAAAACATGGCACCCCTAGGATAAAGAATAAGGGAGAAGGATGTCTGTGTTTAAGGAATAAGTCTGCTCTTGTAACTAGCTGAGATTTCAGAGTCCAGGCTAGGCTTGTGATTGGATATATTGCTCTATTTTACTGTAGAACTTTCAGGAATTTATCCCACCTTGTGAGATTTTTAGTTCAGAGAGAACCCATTACAAGATAAGGATTTCTGATCGTCATTTTCACTAGACCCTTATAACAAGCCAATAATTTTCTTTTAAAATACATACAATTTTCAATGGTTGGAGGAAAACTTATGGTTCAGAAACCAAAGGTCCAAAGAATTCTGAGACCATTTCATTGCTAGAGACTCCAGTAAATGTAAAATTAGTCACAGACACTTGCAGTTCCAAAAGGTATGAAAAAGATAGGCACAAAAAGGTTAGGCTTGCCTTATAGCTAATTCCAGGCTTCCTGTTGTGGCAACCACTACTCACTTACTGTTGCCTGCCTGTTAAGCTGCGAGAAGGACTTTCATAAATCTCTATATGTAAGGTGTAGTTTTTTGAATATCAAAGAAACTTATCAAGTTATATGAAAAATCAGGAGACTCTTGCCAACATCTCAAAAAGAATAGGTTGGCTTTGTGAATAGAAAACCTTAGGAATAGAGTCCCCAAATAGACCTAAGAACTGACAAAGGACAATAGCAAAGTTTACAGAATATCCATGTCCCTTTAAAAAGAGTGTGTTCTCAGATTTTATTTGTATTAGGTTGCATTAATTAGGTTTTTAATGTCTAAAAATCTTTTTTACTTACTAATTTCTGAGGACTATCATTAAAATAAGTTACTTAGATGGTGTGTTTGTCAGTTTCTCCTTTTAGGATTATGTTCTTTGACCTTTATGAGTTTGATTCTACGGTTTTTGATGAATATGAAAATTGACATTGACAAAAATTAACATGACAATAATTATCTTTTTAAGTTTCTTTTTTTTATAAATTTATTTTTTATTCGTGTTCAATTTGCCAAGATATAGAATAACACCCAGTGCTCATCCCATCAAGTGCCCCCCTCAGTGCCCATCACCCAGTCACTCCCACCCCCCGCCCACCTCCCTTTCTACCACCTCTAGTTCGTTTCCCAGAGTTAGGAGTCTCTCATGTTCTGTCTCCCTTTCTGATATTTCCCACTCAATCTTTTTAAGTTTCAAAAGCTTTTTACTTCAATATGTGCCCTGTGTGTGTGTGTGTGGGGGGGGTGCTTCCTTTAAACATTTCTCATTTAAAGTGAATGCAATAGTATACATTCTTGATAGAGGGCTCTTTATGGACATTATAAAAATAAGAAGCTTTTTGCATTTTCTGGTATGGGGTAGGGTCAGTGTTGTCGGTGTGAGAACATCCGTGACACCTGATCACCTCACAAACCCAAAATATGGTCTCTTTGTAAACTTGTAGCCAGCCTAGTAATTAGATTTCTTCTGCCCTCCTGATATTGGAAACCATAAGCAGCAAGCTGTTTAGTCTCCTTCAGCAAGCTCCCATGTGGCTTAAACTCAAAAAGGTTGACTATCGTTTGCTCAGCAGCCTCAGACCAGGTATTGCCTGACTTAACTATCAAAATCCTCCTCTAACCAGTGACCAAATCACAACTCTCCAATGAATTAGGAGTCCCTTCTAAGTTTGTCCTTTTTAAAGTTCTTTTCATTACCCTTGGGAAAATATACAAAGTTTCCTTGGATTTTGTAGTTAATTTTTTCATAGTTAATCATTATCTACATTAAATTTTACCATTTTACTTACTGTATGGCTTCTATCTCCTGATGGAACTCATACTGCTACAGAATTTGTATCAGGAGTGGTCCTGAGAGAATTCTAAAAATGGCATTTGGTATTGGATTTGTTTTTGCCTTTTGGCTTGAGTATATGTTGAGTCTTTTGCCAATTAGAAATGAGACCATAGTAAACTGTGGTGTGCAGTGGAACAATAATTAATCAACCTCTGCTTGATTTTGATAAAGTGACAATTGAATCACAAGCCCTTGGAGCTCAAGTAGCTGCTGAACTCAACCATTATGGCAGTCATTATGACTATAAAGACCCCAGTGTGGCTTGTGTTATTTGAGTGCACGAGTGCTTACAGAGAAAAAATGACAAGCTCAGGTCTATTAACTCTCACCTTAAGTCATAGGCTGAGAATCAGACAGCTTTCATAACAGCCCTAAAAGACTCTCTTATTTCTTGTATCTGTGGATTAGATACTGCTGAAAATAAAAACAATATTCAGTTGTGTGAGTGCTGAATTACAATGAAAATTAAACTCAGAGTGTCTTTGAGTTTTTCATGTGAAAGTTAGGGCATTAGTTGGGAAATAAAATATATCATGAAATGTGAAGTGGGGACCTCTGACAGGATTCAAATGAATACTTGTTTTGTGGACTGAAACTTGCCTACAGAAAGGGCATGCATTTTCTTATTTTATTTTATTTATTTTTATTTATTTATGATAGTCACACAGAGAGAGAGAGAGAGAGGCAGAGACATAGGCAGAGGGAGAAGCAGGCTCCATGCACCGGGAGCCCGACGTGGGATTCAATCCCGGGTCTCCAGGATCATGCCCTGGGCCAAAGGCAGGCGCCACACCACTGCGCCACCCAGGGATCCCAAAGGGCATGCATTTACTGAGGTTGAGATGTCGAAGCTTATTGGTGTCATCAGGAATTTTAAAAATTAGTATCAAAAAGTTAGGACTAGGCATTATTGGGATTTCAGAAGGAGAATAAAGAGAAAACGGGGTAAATTTATTTGAATAAATAATAGCTGACAACTTCCCAGATCAGGAGGAGGAAACAGAAATCCAGAGCCAGGAGGTACATATAGCCCCAAACAAAATCAACTCAAGCAGGTACACATCAAGATACATAGTAATTAAAATGGCAAAAGTACTGATAAGGAGAGCATTTTAAAAGCAGCAAGAAAAAAGAAAATAATTATATACAAGGGAAGTCCCAAAGGAATATCAGCTGATTTTTCAGGAGAATTTTTGCAGGCCAGAAGAGAATGGCATGATATTCAAAGTACTGAAAAGATAAAAAAAAATCTGCCACAAGAATACTCAATCCAGGAAGGACATCATTCAGAATAGAAGCAAAGATAAGAAGTTTCCCAAACAAAAGTTAAAGGCATTCATGACCATTAAGTCAGCCCTATGAGAAATGTTAAAGAGGACATTTTGAGTAGAAAGATAAGAACTTAAGTAGGAATAAGAAAAACAAGAAGCACAAAAGCATACGTGTAAAATCAGTCAAGCAACTCACAAAATAAAAGGATATAAAAGATGACAATGTCCACCTAAAAGGTGGGGTGGGAGAGAGGAGTAAAGAATGGGTTCAACTTAAGTGATCATCAACTCAACATAAACTGCCAAATGCAGAAGATGTTATATACAAACACAATGGCTCAAGATTTTGGGGTGCAGCAGGATCTGTCCTAAGGTGGAAGTTTATAGCAATACAAGACTACCTCAAGAAGCAAGAAAAATCTCAAACAATCTAACCCTTATACCTAAAGGAGCTATAAAAAGAACAAACAAAATTCAAAACCAGTAGAAGAAAGAAAATAATAAAGTTTAGAGCAAAAATAAATAGTAAACAAACAAACAAACAAAATAACCCCCCAAAACAACCAATAGAACAGATCAGTGAAACCAGGAACTGGTTCTTTGAAAAGATCAACAAAATTGGTAAGCTTTAAGAAAGACTCATCGAGAGAGAGAGAGAGAGAGAGAGGAAGGGGGAGAGAAAGAAGACTCAAAATCAGAAATGAAAGTGAATAAATATCAAGTGACATCATAGAAATACAAAGAATTATATTATGAAAAATTATATGCTAAATAATTGGACAACATTGAAGAAATGGATAAATTCTGACAACATGTAATCACCGAAAAGTGAAGCAAGAATAAAGAGAAAATTTGAACAGACAGATTGCCAGCAAGGAAATTGAATCAGTAATCAAAAACTCCCAAAGTACAGGACCAGAAGACTTCACAGATGAGTTCTACCGAATGTTTAAAGAAGAGGTAATGCCTATTCTTCCCAAATTGTTCCAAAAATGGAAGAGGAAAGATAGCTTCCAGAGGCCAGAAGAACCATGATACCAAAACCAGATAAAGGCATTACAAAAAAGAACTACAGGCCAATATCTTTGATGAACATAAATGCAAAAATCTTCAACAAAATATTAGCAAACCAAATCCAACAATACCATAAAAAAAAGTCACTCACCAGAATCTAGTGAGGTTTATTCCTGTTATACAAGGGTCCTTCAATATTTACAAATCAATCAATGGGATATATCACATCAACAAGAGAAAGGATAAGAACCATATGATCATTTCAAGAGCTGTAGAAAAAGCATTTGACAAAATACAACATTCATTCATGATAAAAACCCTCAACAAAGTAGACTTGGGGAACATATGTCGACATAATAAAGGCCATGCATGAAAAATGCACAGTCAACATTACACTCCATGGTGAAAAACTGAGAGCTTACCTTTTAACTTCAAGAACAAAACAGAGATATCCACTCTTACCACTACCATTCAACATAACACTTGGAAGTCCTAGCCACAGGAATCTAACAATAAAAAGAATAAAATGTCCACAATAGCCAACTGTGGAAGGAGCCTCGGTGTCCATCAAAAGATGAATGGATAAAGAAGATGTGGTTTATGTATACAATGGAATATTACTCAGCCATTAGAAATGACAAATACCCACCATTTGCTTCAACGTGGATGGAACTGGAGGGTATTATGCTGAGTGAAATAAGTCAATTGGAGAAGGACAAACATTATATGTTCTCATTCATTTGGGGAATATAAATAATAGTGAAAAGGAATAGAAGGGAAGGGAGAAGAAATGGGTAGGAAATATCAGAAAGGGAGACAGAACATAAAGACTCCTAACTCGGGGAAATGAACTAGGGGTGGCGGAAGGGGAGGAGGGCGGGGGGTGGGGGTGAATGGGTGATGGGCACTGAGGGGGCACTTGACGGGATGAGCACGGGGTGTTATTCTGTATGTTGGCAAATTGAACACCATTAAAAATAAATTTATTATTTAAAAAAAGAATAAAAGGCTTCCAAATCAGTTAAAAAATTCACTGTTTGCCGATGACATGATACTATCTATAGATAACCCTAAAGACTCCACCAAATAAGTTATTAGAACTGATAAATGAATTCAGTGAAGTCACAGGGTGTATAACCAATATACAAAAATCTGTTGCATTTCTATACCCTGATAATGAAGCAGCAAAAAGAGAACTTGAGGAAAAATTCCCATTTTACAATTGCATCCAAAATAATAAAATATGTAGGAATAAACTTAACTGATGAAGTGGAAGACCTGTACTTTGAAATCTATAACACGCCAATGAAAGAAATTGAAGACAACACAAAGAAATGGAAATAAATTCCACACTCTTGGATTGGAAGAACAAATATTGTTAAAATGTCCATTCTACCCAAACAATTTACAGATTTAGTGCAATCCCTATCAAAATACCAATATCATTTTTCTCAGACTAGAAAAGAAAATCCTAAAATTTGTATAGAAACAACAAAAGACCCCATATATCCAAGCAATCTTGAAAAGAAAAACAGAACTGGAGGTATCACAATCCCAGATTTCAAGATATACTACAAAGCTGTAGTAGTTAAAACCGTATGGTACTGGCACAAAAAAAGACATAGATCAATGGAACAGAAAAGAAATCCTAGAAACAAGCTTATGATTATATGGTCAATTAATCTTTGACAGTGGAGTAAAGAATATGCAATGGGAAAAAGAGAGTCTTCAACAAATGGTGTTGGGAAAACTGGACAGCTCCATCCAAAAGAATGAAACTGGACCACCTTCTTTCATCTTACACAAAAGTGGAAGGACTTACATGTGAGACCTGAAACCATAAAAATCCTAGAAGAGAGCAAAGGCAGTAATTTCTAGGATATAGGCCATAGCAACATTTTTCTAGATATATCTCTGCAGGCAAAGGAAACAAAAGCAAAACTAACCTATAAGTACTACATCAAAATAAAAACCTTCACAGGCAAAGTAACAAGCAACAAAACTAAAAGATATCCTACTGAATGAGAGAAGATATTTGCAAGTGACACATACTATAAAAGATTGATATTCATACTATATAAAGAAGTGATATAAAAAAAAAAGAAGTGATAGAATTCAATACTCAAAACCCAATCAATCCAATTAAAAATGGGCAAATATCATGAACAGACACATTATCAGGGAAATGCAAATGAAAACCACAATGAGATAACCCCTCATATCTGTCAGAATGGCTAAAATAAAAAATACAAGAAACAACAAGTGTTGGCAAGGATGTACAGAAAAAATTATCCTTGTGCACTGTTGGTGGGAATGCAAACAGGTGCAGCGACTATGGAAAACAGCATGGAGTTTCCTCAAAAAGTTAACAATAGAACTACCCTATGATCCAGTAATTGTACTACTGGGTATTTATCCAAAGAATATGCAAACACTAATTTGAATGGATATATGCATCCCTTACTTATGACAGCATTATTTACAATAGCCAAATTATGGAAGCAGTACAAGTATCTACCAATAGATGAATGGATAAAAAAAAGGTGATATATATATATGTAGTGATACTACTCAGCCATGAAAAAAGAATGAAATCTTGCCATCTGTAACCACACAGATGAATTTACAGAGTATAATGCTAAGCAAAACAACTCAGTCCAAGAAAGACAAATACCATATGATTTCACTCATCTGTAGAGTTTAAGAAACAAAAAAGAAATGAACAACAACAAAAAAGAGACAAAACAAAAAACCAGACTCTTAACAGTAAAGAACAAACTGATGGTTACCAGAAGGGAGGTGAAGGTGGAGGGGCATGGGTGAAATAGATGAAGGAGATTAAGAGTGCACTAACCTTGATGAGCACTGCGTAATGTATGGAATTGTTGAATGGCTATAATGTACATCTGAAACTTGTATAACACTGTATGTTAATTATATTGGAATTTTAAAAAATAGAAAGCGAAAGAAAGTCCCTCAAAACCACCCAAAATATTAGGGCAATGGGAGTGTTAGACCTGTGTGACCTGCATACCCTAACTGTGTTCTATAAAAAAGCCCAGGAGACACTCCCTTCACTAAGGCATTGAGAAATACTTGCATCCCTAAAAAGCTCTGTGGTGCTGTCCATCGTAGTAAGCCAGGTATAAACAGTACTTGCTATTGCCTTTGAGATGGTAGTCCAACTTCAGTTGGGATAATGAGATCCCGGAATAGCAGGTAGCAAGTGGCAGCATTTAATTGTCAAACACATGTTGTGTGATTCAATCATAAAAGACGAAAGGGATATAATGGTAACCAGAATGTTTTGGTTTGCTAGCCTTTTCATGGTGGCCAATTTACTATGATTTCTGGAAATGAAATAAATAGGTAGCCTGTTAGTGTATTTTTATCTGTGTAATAGGAAAATGTCTATTTATGGTAGCAAGAAACCGGACTTGAGTCATCAAACCCTGGAGAATCACGGCTTCTCACCCAGATTTCAGATCTAACTCAGTTAACAGACTCGAGAGCTCCATGACGGAAAGGGATGTTGAGTCCCCTTGCAGAAAGACAGCACTGCTGCTACAAGGACACACTGTAAATCTTCTTACAAGTCTTCCCTAGTGGAATTGTTGGTCATTAATAAACTGAGTGTTCACTGGGGGAAGAGGCATAGCCAGACCTTTCAGGGGTAATTGGACACTAGTTCCAAAATAACAGTAATTTTTGGTGACACAATGAGTCTCTGTGGCCCATGAGTCAAACTAGGGCTTTATGGTGAGCATGTGATGGATGGAGTCAAATGTAAATCACAGCAAGCCAAGTTGGTTCATGGATCTACTTGTGATTGTTTCCTCAGTTCCCAAATGTATGATTGGGATAAATGCGTTTTGAAATTGGCAGACTCTTTGCAGTGCCTGTTTGACCTATGAGGCGAGGCCATTAGGCTAAATAGAAGCTCCAGTCACTTTTCCTCTCTTCCTAGATAATAAACTGATGTGATACTGCATCCCAGGGGAAATTTCAGAGATTAATACCACCATCAAATAATTGAAAAAAGCAGGATGCTTTTAATGATCATGTTCCCATTTAATTTACCAGTTTGGCCTGTGCAGAAAATAAATAGATCCTGGAGAATGACTGTGGACTATTGTAAAGTAATGAGGTGATGACTCCAATTATAACTGCTGCCCTAAATATAATACTGTTCATGGAGAAAGTCACAGATTCCGGGACTTGGTATGCAGCTATTGACCTGGCTAATGCCTTTTTCTCTACACCAATCTGTAAGGACCACCAGAAGCTGTTTGCTTTCACCTGCCAGGGCCAACAGTATATCTTCACAGTGTTGCCTCAGGACTACATAAATTCTCTTGCTCTTTGCCATAATATTTTCAACTGAGATCTTGATTGCTTTGACATTTCACAAATCATCACACTGGTCCATTAAATTGATGACATATAGGTACCGATGAGCAGAGCATAACAAGTACTCTCAGTGGTTTAGTGAGGCACATGTGAATGAAAGTATGGAAAAAAAATCCCACAAAAATCCCCCCCATCACAATCTCAGTGAATTTTCTGGTTTAGTTTAGGTTTAGATATTGAGATATTTCCCCTAGGCTGGAAAACCATTTGTTGCTCCTCACACCACTTAAAATAAGGAAAGAGGCAACCAGTTGGCAGACTTTTTCAGATTTTGGAGGAAACACAGCCCTCATTTGAATGTACTACTTCCTCTCTTCTATAAAGTTTTCCATAGACTAGCTGCTTGGGAAGGGAGTAGTGCAAGAAATGGCACCACAGCATGTTAAGGCTGCAGAACAAGCTGCTCTATCACTCATTTTTTTATGATCCAACAGACTCAGTGTTACTTGAAATATTTGTGGAAAATAAGGATGTTCTATGAAATCTTTGCAAATACCAATAGGAGAATCGCAATACAGATGTTTAGGATGTTGGGGGGTGATTTATGTCTGTACAAAACTATTATTTTGAGAATAATTTCTCCTTTGCTACTGTGCCTTTGTAGGAAACTGAACATTTAGTCATGAGGTATCAGGTCAGGGAACCATGTGGCCTTGGATTCCCATCATGAACTGGGTATTATCTAATCTGACCACCCATAACCTATGGTATGCACATCAGAATTCTATCACAAATGGAAATGAGACAAAAGAGTCCAAACGTAGACAGATCCAGAAGGTACAAGTGAATTGTAGGAACAGGTGGCCTAGACTTCAATACCAGCTTGTGTTGTACTGCCTTCTCTATCTGATTTCCAGCCATTGATTCCTGTGGTGCTCCTTATAACTATCTATTCAAAGAAGAGTACAACTGATGAGTTTACAGATGAGTTTGCACAGTATGAAAGTAGACCTGAATGTGGACCTTTTCAGCACTAGAGTCCAATTCAGAGATGATTTTGAAGAACAGTGTTGAAATTCCTCTCTCCAGGTAGAATTTTACATGGTTCAACTACATGGAAAGTTGACCTGGCTACTCCTACTGCCAAGGCCTAATTGATAATAACAGATATCAATACTGAGTCCTAGATATGTCACTATTCTCTGTGATTACATCAGACCTTTCATGAAGAAGGCATGTAGTGTCATCACCGATATAGACACACAGTCTGGATATGTCTTCCTTACCTATAATGTTTCTGCCATTACCATCATTTGTTTTTGCACAGAATGCTTGGTTCACTGTCATGGCATTCTATATAGCATTGTATTGGATCATGGAACTAATTTCACAGCAAAAGAAGTATGCCTTCATCTTTTACCAAAAGAAGTGATAGACTCAGACCCATGGAATTAACCAGTCTTTTCAATTACTCTATCATCCTAAAAAGGCTGACTTAAAAACATGGAATGACAAATGCACAGTTACAGCACCCATTAGGAAACATCTTCCTGAAAGTATGTGGTTCTGTTTTATAGGGTGTAGCTTACACTTCCAATCAGAAACCCTTGTGTGGTGCCATTTCTGCTGTAGTCGGAACAAATGGATCCTGGGATCAAGAGGTAGAGGGGAAATGGCTCTTCCCCTTAAGAGAACCTAATAACTTCTTTGTAGGATTTCGGCTTTTGTCCCAGCAACTTTGAGCCTCTTTGACTTACAGAGCTCGTTCTCCAGAGAAAAGAATGTTTTCCCAAAGAGACACAATGGTTCAATTCCACCGGAAGATGAGATGTCCCCCTGGCTATTTTGTCCATGAACTAACGGGCAAAAAAAAATATTTAAAAGATTTCTTTCTGGAATGATTGATTGATCCTGATTATGGAGTGAAATCAGGAGCCATTATATAATAGCATGAAGAACAGTCGCTTAAGCTCAGGGAATTATCTGGATGCCTCAGTACTTGCATACTTAATATCAAGGATAACTTGGGGCGCCTGGGTGGCTCAGTTGGTTAAGCTTCTACCTTTGGCTCAGGTCATAATCCCAGGATCCTGGGATCAAGTCCCACATGGGCTCCCTGCTCAGTGGAGAGCAAACTTATCCCTCTCCTTCTGCCTGCCACTCCTCCTGCTTGTTCTCTCTCTGTCTCTGTCTCTCTCTTCTCTCTGTCAAATAAATATAAAATATTTTAAAAATATATTAAAGAAACCTGAAAAACAAAGCAACCAATAAAAAGCAATGCTTTTCCCTTCAGGAATGAAGGTTTGGGTCACTTCACCAGTAAAGAATGAAGAGCATCAAGGAAGTCTTAAATAACCACTTTAACCTGATAATCAATTGTAGAAATGAGGGCCATAGTAGTTGTACGTATTCTGTTGCAACTTGTGTTTGTGTAAGGGAATCATCATCTTCTTTATCTTTCTTCCAATTTTTTCCCTCTTCATTAAATTTTATACAATAGTCCCTGGAGGTTTAGAATTCAGTTTTTAGGTAACAGAATATTCAGTGAGACTATGACTGAATTTGAAGAGTGATCAGTACAGCTCATGGTAGATCTAATGACTGTTGGAGCTTTGCATCTCAGGGGAAAGTGAAAATTTCTTCACTTTTAAGAAATACAAAATGTATTCTTTTAGATAGTTTAGTTTGCTATCTTTGCAGCTGTGAAAGGTTTCAAATGTGTGTAGAAGAGTGTGTATGGAAGCTGAGTCATCAAATGGATAGACTGCCTATTCTTAAATATATTGCCCTTGTCTTCAAAAACACTTTTCAATATAAACTATAGGATAAACAATGAAATCCTTTTAAGCTTTTATCATTTAAAGTGAGCATTGTATAAAGCTTTCTCAGAGAGGAGCACTTTAGAAACATTATAGGAGGAAGTCTTCCTTCATTTTCTGGTGAAAGGACAAGGGTCAGTGGTGTGGCCATGAGAACATCTGTTGGAAACTGCCCCAGGCAGAAGCCCACAGTGCTGTCCCTCTGCAGTTTTGCAGCCTACATCCACCTGATGCTTTCCTCAGCCTTCTGAGTGTGGAAACTAGAGCTCCTAGGGTCTGCAAGCGCCTACCTATCATGCTCCCCAGAAAAACCCCCTACCCGGCCTGTACACAAGAGGATTGCCTCCTGTTTGCCTGCCAACTACAGGCCAATTCTGGCTTGGCTCTGCCAGTAAAATTCTCTGTTATCCAGTGGTTGAACACACCTCCAGCCAGGGCTAAGACCAATTCCAAGTTTATCCTTCCTTAGATACTCTCCCTAGAGTACTGTGTAGGATTTCTTTGTATTTTATAGCTACTCATTTGTCAAAGTTAGAGCCTGATGCGGACTCGATCCTGGGACTCCAGGATCACGCCCTGGGCCACAGGCAGGCTCTCAACTGCTGAGCCACCCAGGCATCCCAAGCCAGTGTTAAATTTATCTGTATATTTGCTAACATCTGTTTTCCTTAATTCTTTCGTAACCCAGAACATTATGGGATTTTTTTCTTTTTCATTTGTGGTCCAAAAACAAAAAACTTAGAATTAGTTGGTGTTCTATTCAGTCCATCTCCTTACCTCCTTGATTCCTTAATATCATTTCCCATGCCTGCTCATGTTTTTTTCTTCCCCCACTATTGTTTCTTTAAACATATAAAATGTATTTATTTTAAATTTGAATCTAGTAACTTCTTTATATTTCAATTTCTAGATCTGTTCTTTTTAGTAGTTATTTATACATAATAAATGTGTTAAGTGATTCTTGACTGTGCATTCTCCACGTTCCATCAAACTTTATCTCTTTGAGACCTCCAGTTGAAGTTGTTTTCCTCATGAGAATATTCATTTTTGCTTTAGCCATTTGCTGTAGGCATGACCAATATGAGAGTACATTAAATAAAATTAAATTCTCTGCTTGAATCTTTTTGAAACTTTGTGGACCACACAGCATGGATATGGGCTGCAAAAATATATGATTCCTTGTTGGTGGTTATGAATTTTCAAGAATAATTTTATTCTCTTTCTGCCAAGTTAAAGTGAAGAGAAGCAAGTTCCTTTGTGTCTCCTTCTGTGTACTGAGTTTGCTTCCTAATGTAGCCTTTTGTGACCCTAATGTTTCAGGAGTTTCCTTTGAAATTACACCACTGAGGTACATCCTAAGTCTTATTCTCTCTCCCAAACACTCTGTGTGTGAGCAGAAGGCCAAATTTTCATATTGGGTAGAAACTCTCTCGGGGAAAAAAATGTATTGTTTCTTTTCTGTTTTTTTTTTTTTCTCTTCACAGACCTTTTGTTTTTAGGCTGAATAGATTTCTTTTTTGGTATCAGTTCAGTGATGCATGTAAAATGGTTTAGTTTGATCCAAGATTTTACTCTTTAAATTAGGAGAGTGATTCCATATCCTGTAGTGCTTAAAAACAGTAGTTGAGAATATAAAACAATTTATCACCTTTCAGGAAAAAAAGGTACAGCTTAAAAATTATTTCAAAAATTCATCAGATAATTCATTGCTGATGAAAGCTCTAAATTAAATATACACTGAAGGAAATAACCAAAGTATTAAATGACTATTTTACTCAATATTTACACATTGACAATTATTTCAAATGGGAAACAACTAAATCTATTTCCATTAACATTTTTATTTCACATTCTTTTGGAAGTTCTTATATACATAAAAGCAGAAGGAAATAATCAGTTATATATTTGATTTATCTTCTTTGCTACTATTGTGATTTGAGGTGACAAAATTGAGAAAACATAGGAAGTAAAAGAAATAGTATGAGAGTATGTCAAGTGACAAAATCTAAATATAAAGCAATAACAATTTTTTCTATAGCAGTAAAAGATAATGAAAGTACATACACAACTGTGAAATGTTTAGAAAACTATAATTTTGAGAAAAGAATGCAGAGGAGTTATGAAGAGAAAATCTAACATCTTTAATAAAACCATAAAACAAAATCTAAAGAATTGAAACACAGATATTCTGTATTCTGATTTTGGAGAACAGCTAATATTGCAACATTGCTGTTTCCCTATATATGTCTGTCTCCATCACTCTGTCTCTACATCTATTTATCTATCTACCATCTATCTTTTCATTTGGAATGTGAACAGAATCACCATTTTTAAAAGTTGAATAAATTTTACAAAATTAGAACATTATTTAAAAATAATTATGGGCTTTTCTTACCTAATTTCAATATTAAACAAATCTACTATATTACTCTCAGAAATAGACAAATTAATCATTAAAATAAATTCAGAAAGATGATCTTATTAAATGTCTATTATATGACAGAGTTAGTGTTATATTTTAGTTGTGAGAGGATTTTTAAAATGGTTCTGGCTCATGTAATAGTCACATGAAATCAATGTATAATTATAGGAATAAACATACATAAAAGGAAATTCCCCATTAATTAAAATCTAAAAAGAAACACAAATGAAAAAAATAATTTAGGAGACTCTAGACAATTTAGAGATACAGATTTTTTTTTCAAAAAGGCATAAATAAAATCTTTAGAAGGGAAATACATATCATATAATGAAAGTCAAAATTATGTTGTAAGGAAAAATACAACAGAGCCATATCAATAAATGAGGCATACTATCAATGATTATTAAAGTATTAAAATCTGTAAGGGGAAAACAGAATTTTGAAATTGAGAAAAACTGACAGTTATATACAAAAATAGACTATATGGACAGGCAATTCACAGAATAGTAAACCCAAATTACCTGAGAAGTAAAAAGATGCCAAATTAAGCAGCAAAAAATATATAATTTATTTTAATAGATTAGCAAAATTTTAAAGGACTATTACATATTGGTAGTGAATGTAAGGGGATCTATTACCTATTTCCTAAAGAGAAATGTGTATTTCTTGAACACAATTATATCACTCTGGCAATAAGTATTTAAATAAAATTCGAAAAAAATAAAAGACACATACTTTAGCCCATCAGTCTTACATTTGGAAAACCAAAACACTTAAATAATAGCGTGAGTACCTGAACAGAAATAAAGTGTCAAGTCAATGGAGGCAAGTTAGACTGTGTAACAGCTGTTTGGGGAGAATGGATATAATGACTAGAGGGAATTAAGTTCACACTCTAGATTTTGAGGGTTTTCCATGTAATACTATTACGTTCTGAATTGTTTCTGAATAATATTTCTAAATCATGACATTTGCAAAACTGTGAGTTATCTTCTTCAATTACATAAGGAGAAATCTATGGACAGATGAACCCTTTAGAAGATAGAAGAAGAGATAAGCAAAACAAAAAACAAAAAATTATCTATTTGCTATTCATATTTTAAAACTTAAGAAATAAAGTTATAAACATTTTAGTTAATTTATTAGATGGAATCAGTTACAGAGTTGTGATTCAATGGTCTTACAACCTAAACATCCAATACTGTATACATACATATATGTGTACATATATAATACATATTATATATGTGTAACCTAATGTATATGCTCATGAATATTAAAAAAGAGTAATAATAAGCAGGACCTAGAATAACTCAAGCTATTTCTTTCCATGTTTCTTTATTAGAGCCTAGGAAAGTAAAGAGTAATGGCCTACAGAAATGAACTCAGAGACAGAATGTTCAGGAGTCCTTTATTTTATGCAATTCTAATAGTTACTTTATTCTCAGTAATTGTGTATTCCTTCTTTGCAAGAGTTATTCCAATCGATAAGATTTCTTATATGTCAGGTTTGCGAAGAATATCTTTGTTGAAGAAAATATATCAGTTTGAGATATGGTTTCTTAATAATTACACTTTTTGTCTTTGATAAGAACTTTATTTCAGTTGTGAGTATATAATTAAATTCAAATTTTTCTTATATTGGTTTTATGACCATGAACTTTAGGTATATTTTCTCAAAACATGGCATTGTAAATTAAATTGTTTTTTCAATATATCTCAGTAATTTTGTTTTCTAGTCCATATCCTTGACTTTTTTTATTACATTACTACTGATTTTTCAAAAAGCAAAATCCAATTCTGTAATATATCACCAAGTGTTGGAAAATAACTCTAGATTGTGGTATTTTCAAAAAGAGAACCTGACATTCCTGTATAAGAATTTTGCTTATTTTCTGTTTTTTGCAAAGACACACAATCTTGTTTCTTAAATTAGTTACTTAACAGGAAGGTAGAAAATCAGCATACTTTGAATAAACTATCACTTTCATCTTTATCACTATTTTAAAATGATTTCATATTATTAAGACATAAAGTGAACTTGGCAAGTCTATGAACAAATGCACATACATGCTAACTTCCTCTTACAGCAGAGAGAGATTTTGATTTTTTGTTTTATTATTTATTTATGATAGTCACACACAGAGAGAAAGAGAGAGAGAGAGAGAGAGAGAGAGAGGCAGAGGGAGAAGCAGGCTCCATGCACCAGGAACCCGACGTGGGATTCGATCCTGGGTCTCCAGGATCGTGCCCTGGGCCAAAGGCAGGCGCCAAGCCGCTACGCCACCCAGGGATCCCCAGAGAGAGATTTTGTTTTCAGAAGTCCAAGCACTGTAATTGTATGTATTATATTTGTGATGCTCTTAAACTGAAAATTAAGCAAACTATTCCACAGAATATAAAAGGAATCTAGCAGTATATATAGAATCTTAATTAATCTATTAATGGAGTAGAAGGATATATTTATTTCTTATATATTTAGGTAAGAAAGATTTTTTTACCTGAGCATTTACCTGAGTATAGGTCATTCTCTGCAGTATTTATAAAAGTATAAAACCAGAATAAATAATATGTTGTGTTTTTTAAATTAAAAAATACCAAATTCTAATAAAAACAATGTAAAATTGTATATCTAATGGAAAAACCAATTAATACAAATTAGTCTTATTTTTTTTAAATTTATTTATTTGAGAGAGGGAGAGAGAGAGAGCTAGCACAGGTGTTCAGGGGTGAAGACGGGCACAGGGAGAGAAGAGAATCTTAAGCAAACTCATTGCTGACCTAGGAGCTGGATGTAGGGTTCGAACTCATGACCATGAAAACATGACCTGAGCAGAAACCGAGAGTCGGATGCTTAATCAACTGCACCAACTAGGTGCCCCTAAATTAGTCTTTTGTTTTAAATGAAATAAAGCGCTGAGTTTTACACTATTAATTAGTATGTTTACTGTCGACTGAGCATAGTTGCTGAAAATACGTATCTAAATACACAAGTATGTATTTATATATTGCTCTCATATCAGACAAGAACATACATACACATATTAATTAGTACCTATCATAACTCCATACAATATTTTGAAAGGTCAACATGATTTTAACCTATGTAACACAGCATTCCCAGAAATGTAAATATTAAAAGAAACTTGATCTTTAGTAAGGAGATGGTTGTTTCTGTTTCATGAATGTTTACTAATGTACTATTCATTAAATACCATCTTTATTTAACAGAGGTGAAAATAGAAATGCTGAAAAATGTGTAAAACTATATCTAGGATTATAAAGGTTAAAAATTGAAGACTTATCACCTAAACTTACTTTTTTGGTCTCCTAAGCCAATATTCTCGCTAAGTATCATGGTACTCATATTGTTAAAAACAAACAGATAAAGTTGCCCAGTTTCACCTGCTCTGTGGCCACTTTTAGGGTGGGAGTTAACAAGGAAGGCTGTAAGTTGTGCCATATGTTATAGAGCGAAATAATCAAATCATGTCTATTTCGAGAAAAGTTAGATTGAAATAGTACAGAGTTACCCTTCTACCAAAAAATAAATAAGCAATTAATTATTTAAAGAAAGTTTAAGAAACAAACAATAAAAAATAAAGACAAAACATATATAATACAAGGTTTTCCATAATATTAGATGCAAGATGGCCCCAAAATTTCTTTAGGTTAAGTGACGAATTTTAAATTCTTGGAGATCCTCCATACTGTTTTCCATTGTGGCATTGTGGCTGTACTACTTTACATTCTCACTCTTTTATTCACATCCTTACCAACAGTTATTATCCTGGTTTTTTGTTTTGTTTTGTTTTGTTTTTGGTGATATCCATCCTAACACGTGTGAAACGATATATCACTGTGGTTTTGATTTCCATTTCCATGATGATTAGAGATGGTGAGCACTTTTTATATAATTTATGGCCATTTGTAAGTCCTCTATGGGAAATGTCTATTCAGATTCTTTGTCCATATTTTAATTGGGTTGTTATTACTATTTTCTGCTACTGAGTCATAGGAGTTCCTTAAATATTTTGCAGATTACCCTTTTTCAGATATAGTTTGCAAACATATTATCTACCATTCCATAGACTGTCTTTTCCTTTTGTTGATTGTTTCCTTTGCTATGCAGAAGCTGTTTAGTTTGATGTAATCTCTATTTCTGCTTCTGCTGTCTGTGCTTTTGGTGTCATTTCCAAGAAATTATTGCAACATTATTCACAATAGCTGAGACATGGAAGAAACCTAAATGTCCATCAACAGATAAGTGTTCTTTACTATGTGGTGTTTACATAAAATATAATATTATTCAACCTTAAAAAAGGAGATCCTGCATTACAACTTGGATAAATCGAGAGGACATTATGCTAAGTAAGGCAAACCCAGAAGAACAAATGCTACATGATCACTTATATGATGAATCTAAAATAATCAAACTCAGAGAGATTGTAAGGGATTGAGAGGAGTGGAAAATGAGGAAGCGTTGATCAAAGGGTAAGAAATTTCAATCATGAAAGATGAATAAATGCTGGAGATCTGTTGTACAGTGTAAGAGCCTATAGTTGGCCATACTGTTGTATACTTAAAGAAGTGCTGAGTTATAGTTAACTGACACCCTCCAGCCACATCCTTGATCTGCATTTCTCCCAGGCTTCTCCCAACTATTCAGCATGGGAAGCATCTAGGACTGTGCTGTTCCTGTTCTGGAAATAGAATTTTTCTATAGGCAACCCTACCATCGGTTATGTCAGAAGTTTTTCAGAACTTCACTGCACACTGGGGCCCTTTCTACCCACTCTTCTTTCTCTGCTTTCAAGGGTTTTAGCTATATTGAGGTCTAAAGGTTCTCTGTGTTCTTCTCCCTGCCCCTTTATCTGGCACAATTGTTTCTCCTGAAAAAGCCCTGCACATTTAATCCTGCCTTGATGTCACTTTGGAGGATTCAAAATGGCCCAGAGCATATATATGAGAAAGTAAAAGTATAGGCAATATTATAGTATTTTGGAATTGGTTTACCAGCTATCAAGGAAGATCCCATGTAGAGTGGCATGTGGAGCATGGTGTTCCTGGGCCCAGTGTAGTGACTGCACAGCTGGAGACTTTACATGAGGTGACCTGTGAAAACCTACCATATTCAGAACCATGGGTCTTCTCAGAAGCTACTCCTGTCACCTTTCCAGAGCAGTAGGAGGTCTTCTCTTCCAAGAGTTCCTTCTGGGAACCAGAAATCCTTTTACACATGCCTCTAAGATGACATATTTTTCATATTCCACTGGCTAGAATGAATCAAATGCTTTTGACTAAATCAGTCACTGACAAGGATGAAGGGTCCAGGGATTGGCTTAAATGACTAAGGAATAACTTCTGAATTTGGGTTACATTTACTTTCCCCCTCATCAAATGGAAGATAATAATTCTCATTGTTACATCTCTTTTCTTCTCTTCTTTCTCTCTTTCTCCCTCTCTCTCTCCTCCTACCCCCACCATCATTGTCATTATAATTATGATCATCATGATCATCATTACAGAATTGTTTGAAGATCAGAATCTGAAAACAGATTATGTTCCCAGGGGACTAAAATTCAGTATCTTAATGATAACACATTCAGAGTATCATGTAATAATACTTATGAAGAAGTTAAGGCTATATATGCAGGCATAAAATATTTATATCATGTATAATTAGGATTTTTTAAAGCAAAACACAAATTCTAGAACATATGTCAATACATAATTCTGTTTGTTATAATATATTCAAATGGAAATATAAAGAGATATATAGGTATATATAGATAAAAGTATTTTTAGCTATAACATTTCTTAAAGCTCACAGTACAAACAGTGAGAAAGGAACTCATATTTTCACTTTGAGTTATTTTACATAATTGGATATTTCTTTTATAATCATCATTATAAAATACAGAAAAATGCAAATAGTGATTGCCTTAGTGTCAATATTGTGTGACTTGTTTTTACTTTTCTTAGCCTTCTACATGTGCTGCAATATCCTTTTTTATTTTGCAGGTAGACATATTCATTATCTTTCAGAATATAAACCATTATAAAACTGTCTATGAGGTATTACTTGACTTTCTAGGACATGCATATGCATCTGGTATTTGCTAGCATTAAACAGAATATTTGAGAGAGATATTTTGATCAAAATTTTTACTCAAAATGAATGAAGGCTGAGTTGAATTATCTTTAGTTCTGAAAAAAACTCTGTCAACTTTTCAACTCTGTTCAGAGTACTTTTTGGTTCAATAAATTTCTTGGTCAAGTCCCTTTTAAATGATCAATGATGTAAAAGGAGAGTATGCTTTCAACTATATCCAAGTTAAATATTACATTTGTCATGTTTATTCATTTACAAATCATATTTTTAAATGAATATTTTTTGGAATGAATCCAACATCAATTAATTTATTTTATGTCAATTTACGTCATATAATTTAAATGTTACAGCTCAGAATATATTTTCAGTCTAATGTAATCCCTGTGTTTATTTTGGAAATACATTTCTACATTCTGTTTTTATGGTTATATCTCATGAGCCTATCAACAAAAACAATGTCAAAGATATGTTATTTTTATTTAGTATAAATTTTTGAAATCTAAATTTGTGAATAGTTCTCTACTTCACATAAAGAATGTGAATCATGGTATTTTATCTACTAAGTCCTTAATCATTAGCTCAGTGCCTGACACATCAATGCTAACTTTGCTAAAAATTTCCTTCCTTCTTCCTTTTTAAACTCTCTTTTGGGAATATGCTTAACACAAGAATTTGCAGCTACATGTTATTTCTCAACCTTTCAAATGCATGAGTAAATAAACTTTCATTTTGTGAAGAACTAGAGTTAATCTATACTTTACTTACACAGGCTTGCAGAGGTAGAGAGCTGTTTATGATTGTGGTTTGTGTTAAAAAAAGATTTTGCCTACTCTGACCTAATGTGTCTCGTTTTACCAACCTCACAAACTGGAAATGATTTTTAAGTTTCTCCCTTAAAATTAATATAAACACTATTTTGTCTGATGACATGTTACAGATGCCTGAATTATTAACTATTTTAAGGACTTCCAAAGTTTCAACCTAAAATTATGTTCACTTCCTTATGTCTAATTTTTATGTGACCACAAGTTATTAAATGCATAAATTTTAAGAGCTACATATTGTCAAGATGTTGATAGTTCTTCTTTGTATATTTTTGAGACAAAGATTGGAATAGAATTCAGTTTTTGTATTCACGTATTTATAGAATTGAGATGATTATTCCAATCCTAGGAATTTAATAATTGTATTTAAAATGATCCCTTGGTAAAGCCTAGAATTAAGGAGGAAATTAACAATTATTTGGACCTGAATGCTGAACTAGGTTTTATAGGCATCCATTGGGAGTCTGCAAACAGCCCTCATTAGGGTAAGCCTAATCAGCATTGCATTAGGGAAATAGCTAAAGCACTGTCTAAGGATACAATATGAAAATAACCATAACAATTAAAGAAACTAAACAAATAAGAAGGATATAAGAAATTGTTTAATACGCTAATGGTTGCAGTCATAAAGTGATAAAATGTTGTTATTTTAAATGGTTGTGTTATAAAACTGTGTTTTATCATGGTAAATCAACTAGAAGTGAGAGGAGAAATGTTGACAATTGGAAAGGGAATACTTGGACTGTCTATAAAATTTTGGTATGAACTTACAGAAGAATTCATCTTATTAAACCAATTGCAGTGTTATAAGCTGGTATTCTTATGTTAGGCCAATGAAGTGGAGTCTGGTGTTTGTTATTTATTATCAAGTTGTTAGTGTGGTAACTCTCCTATTTGAACTATGGCTCTATAAAATATTCTCACATGGAATCTGTGAACATGCTGGAAAAGAGCTGCAGTTAATGAATAAACAATTGATCATAATACAAAGGTAAATAATCCAATATTTTGTAGCATCTTCACTTGCACTAACTAATGCAATAAATCAAATAACCTTATGTCATGTAACCAAAGCTTCTAGAACTTGCTATCAGGAAATGAGAGTTTTTCAGATACATATATCCTAATTTTGTTTCCAAAATCTTGAAAAAAGCTGTGTTTACAAAATTGTGATTATTAAAAGAACTGATTTAAATAACACGTACACTAATATGTATTTCATAGGCATTTGAGAGTAAAATTATTTTGTGTTTTAAATAAAGTGGATTGATTACCTAGGACCCAGCACCATGATAAATCCTATGCTGTTACCATAGCTAATACATAGGCCATAAAATCATGGGGGCAGCAAATGTCTGACTTCATAAGCTGTGATCAATAAACAAATATATTTAAACCAAAATTGAAAACTAAAAATAGGAACAATTAAGTATAATAGATCATATTCCAAATGTAAACATATAGTGAGTATGATAATATCATCTTCATGACTCATCTGCTTTTCAAATAATTTTTAGTCACTTTTGCTTATTAAATTTTCTGTAATGAACACTTTACTCTTACACATACAACAATGCAGGAATCAAACAGTAGGATTTGCTGTTAGGACTTACTGTGGGCTGAAATGTGTTTCCCCCAAATTCCTATGTTGAAGTCTTAGCACTCAGTACCTCAAAGTGTGACTGCTTTAGAAACTTAGGTAGTTAGATTAAAATGAAATCATTAAGGTGGGCTTTAATACAATAGAACTGGGTGTTATTATAAATAAAGGATATTAGGACACAGACAGACAGAAGGAAGGCCATGTCAAGATGGGGAGAAGACAGCTACCTGCCAGCCGAGAAGAAGAAACCAAACTTGAACGCCAAACCAAGACTTGGAAGAAACCAACCCTACCAATACTTTGGTTTGCAATTTCTAGCCTCTGAACTATGAGAAAATAAAGTTTTGTGGTTTAAGTCACCCATTCCGTGGTCCTTTGTTTTGGTAGCCTTAACAACCTAACACAGTTCTGAACTTACAAGAAACTACTCTGCATGAGATTTGTGGTGGAATGATTTGTATTGACCTCTGATTCTATTTGGGAAAAAAAAAAAGCCAAACCAATTTGCTTACTTTTTTGTTTGTCCTCACAGAAGTATAATTCAACTGTATAAACATGTTTTAATTTTTGTTTACCTGATAGGAGCTTTTAGAACATAAAATTCAGTATAAAAATTTTTAGATATAAAAGCTGATAAACATGTAAAAATCAATATTCATCATTATTTTATTGCACATTAATATAAAACAAGACAGGAAAATATGTAATTTTTTGTCTGTGAATAATAGGTATATTTTTTAAAGAAAAATTCATATTGGTTTGGATCGGTGCTTGGGTTTATGTTATCAGGTAATATCTGTAAGTAATAGAAGTAAATGAAATATTAAAGTGTTAGATTAATCAATTTCATTTAACCCAATTCAGATTATCTTCAAGCTGTCTAGCATAACCTCTTAAAATATCATTTTTAAAAGTAATATATATCTGTATATTATACCTTTTAAATAATTTATTACTAATACATAACTTATATATAATAAATTAAATTTATTTTATTTAAAATAAATAAATATATATATTTATTATATAAATAAATATATAATATAAATTTATCTTTACTATTAATAATAGTATAATATATATAGTATAATAGTATAATATATATATAAATTTATCTTTACTATTAAAATGTAATAACTTAGGTATTTATATTCACCTAATATTTTGGACATTTATCCAATTTTTTAAAGATGAAATTTACATTGGAAGAAATTCAATTTGATCAAAGTTGAAATTTTCTGTTATATTGTATTTTTGTTACTTTTGTTCTTTTAGAAATATAAAACAATTCCCATTTTAATATTTCCTATTTGGAATCACTTTCTGAGAAACCTCACCAGGGTTGATTCTAATATATCATACAGTGTGAGAGATGGCTCACATTCTTCAAGAAATCTAGAAATCCTTATTTTACTTAAATTGTTTCTACTGCAAAACCTTGAAAAACAATTAACTGGGGAGTACTTGAGCTTCCAAAATTGTACTGAATGGCATAAAATTCCAAATATTCTCTTTGCTTTTCCATGGCATGGTGGTTGTTAATATAATATCTATCTTTATGGTGACCATTATATTTTAGGTATGTTATATATAAATTTCCAATTAGATTTTTGGGAGTATATTCCATCTCATAATTTAAACCTATTATAGAAACTGAGATGTACAAAGTGCTTTTCTTTTAGGTGCTGGTAGATGGATAGGGAGGAGTGGGTTTGAAGGGGGTCAAAGGTACAAACTTCCAGCTATAATATAAATAAATACTGGGGATGTAATGCACAACATGATGACTATAGTTAACAGTGCTGCACAGTATATAGGAAAGTTACTAAGAGAGTAAATCCTAAAAGTTCTCATCATAAGGAAAGGAAAATTGTATCTATGTGAAGTGATGGATGTTAACTATACTGATTGTGGTAATCATTCTAGAATATAAACATATGTCAAATCATTATGTTGTGCATCTTAAACTTACACAGTGCTGTATGTCAATTATATTTCAGTAAAACTGATCGAATAAAGATGCTAAATAATCATTTTACATGATGAACTTAATAAATGTTCATGCTTTGAGTTCTATAATAGTACAGAGGAAAGATGTAATTAAATATAGGAATATGCATCTCCTGAGAGTATGTAATGTGAACTCTTATCTTAAAGAAATTGTAATAGTTCAATGGGAAGAACAAAACAGGTAACAAGATAACCATCAATTAAGCACAGTAAATATCAGATAATTATGAGAGAAAAGGCTGTGGGAAGCCTGTATATTAGGAACTATATATTCTACAATTTAAATGTAAAAAGTGAATGAAAGAAAATTAATATCAAATATTATTCCAAAGGGTAGTTAATTAATGGGCTTATACCCTACTCAAAAGAGTGTTTTGTTTAAAAATGTATTTCCACACTACAGTGAGACATTGAAGAATTTGGTATAGAATCTATAGAATTTGGTATCAAATCTCTAATTTGGTATCAAAATCTCTAATTTTGGTATAGAATATCTAATATATAGGATAGAGATCAAAAGAACTAGAATGATATAGATAGATCATATTTTCAGGTACATCAGATAACTGTGGAAGCAAACAAGAGTCATTAAATAAAAACTCCAGAGAAGGAAAAATCCTGTGTAATTTGGAGATGAGATTATCTGCCATATTTATATCCCATGTTCCAGGGATAATTCTTGAGTATAAGCACAAGGTAGAGACATGGCTTGTGATAGGCAGAGAGACTTTCTTGGTGGCAGGGGACCAATGGACATTTTGACAATCAGTAAGTCTTGCCTGAGAGATTAAAATCTAGGTCACTTCCAAAGCATGGCCAGTTTTTCCCATTGTGTATTTATTGAGCAGTTGGAAGGTAAAGTAAAATCTTCCAGAGTCAGGAATTTTTGGCAACAACATGTTACAGCATACATGACAGATTTTGTGACAAAGTTGTATGTATAGACATAGACTGTATGTAAGTAAAGCAGCCAGTGATTCGATTCAGATGACTAGCTTTTTTTTTTAAGATTTTTATTTATTTATTCATGAGAGACACACAGAGAGAGGCAGAGACATAGACAGAGAGAGAAGCAGACTCTCTGTGGGGATCCTGATGCAGGACTCGATCCTAGGACCCGAGGATCATGACCTGAGCCAAAGGCAGACTCAACCACTGAGCTGCACAGGTGCCCACAGATGACTAGCTTTCAAACTCTATTCCTAATAGAGCAAAGGTGAATCATCAATTATTTCAATGCCAAATTATTATTGTACATTGCTTTTATAAACAAATTTCCAGCATAGACTATATTACAAGAAAAGGAGCATAAAAGTGTGAAGGATGTCAAGAGAGAAAAGATACAGTAGAAGCAGAATCCCATATGTTACATATGTAAGAACTAGCAGTCAAGGATTCTAAAGTAATTAGTATAAATACAAATGGATACATTGAGAAAATGGAAGAAAAGAATGGAGAATCTAAGCAAAAAATAGTAATCTATTAAACTCAAATCACATTCTCATATTGACAAACACAGTGACTGAAATTAAGTTTAGCTAGAGACTGAAAACAGGAGATTAGGAAACTTGAAAACAGTCCATACAAAACACCCAGAAAGAGAACAAAAGAATAAACCCAGAAGATACCTGAGAAGAATGGAAATACAAAACACAGTTTATTTTTTTTAAGATTTTTTATTTTATTTATTCATAGAGACAGAGAGAGAGAGAGAGAGAGGTAGAGACACAGGCAGAGGGAGAAGCAGGCACATGCAGGGAGCCTGACGTGGGACTTGATCCAGGGTCCCAGGATCATGCCCTGAGCTGAAGGCGGCGCTAAACCACTGGACCATCGGGGTTGCCCCAAAACACAGTTTAAAGTAAAAATATATATATTGCAAGCTCAAGAAGAGAGATGAAAGAAAGAGTGTAAAAGCAATGTTGTAAGATTTATTTTAGCTTAATTTTTACAGAACTAGTAAAGACTTCCAGCCATCTGATACAAGAGCCCAGGGAACTTCCAGCAGGAAAGCACATCCATGCCCACACACTGAAGCACATTACAGCCTCATGGCTGACTCTTCACCTGCAGAATGTAGAATACCAGAAGATGTGATTATGTCTGCAATTCTGAAAAACAAAACAAAACAGTGCAACAATAGCCACACCTACTTAATCACCAATCTAAACCTTTGCACCATGCAAAATGAAAATAAAAGAGACATGGTTTTAGACCAATAAGCCACCATAATCTGCTAGAAATTTATTTTAAAAATATATCCAATAACATTCAAAATGCACATTCTTCTCAAGGGCATAAGGGCTGGTCATTAAGATAAGCCATATGACAATCCGTTAAAGAGCGGTTAATAAATTTCAGAGGAGAGAATATACAATATATGTTCTCTGACAGGATGGCTTTAAATTACAAATCAATTATATATAGATATATAGGAGATGCTTTGGTGGCTCAGCGGTTGAGTGTCTGTCTTCAGCTCAGGGTGTGATCCTTGACCCAAGGATCAAGTCCTGTATCAGCCTCCCCACGAGGAACCTGCTTCTCCCTCTGCCTATGTCTCTATCTCTCTTTTTGTGTCTCTCATGAATAAACAAATAAAATCTTTAAAAAGATACATAGAAAAATCTGAAGGCATTTAGAAACTAAATAGCAAACATATAAATAACTCAGTCAAGGAAGTTCAGTAAAAATCTTTGAAACTGAATAATAACAATTAAAAAGCCTAACACAATTTGTAGGATGGAAGTTTCCCAGTAAAATATTGCAATTATAAATTCTCCTTTCAAATCTGTTTCGCTTCATGTATTTTTAAGCTCTTCTGTTAAGAGCATACTATTGTTTTTCAGTCAATTTTTAAAAATGCTTTATTTAGAACAGTTTCAGATATACATTAAGAGTACAAAGATAGTTCAGTTTCTTTACATCCAATAGCTACTTTCTCCTATTATTAAGAGTTTACTCAGTTTGATATATTTATTACAATTACTGCATCAGTAATGACTGGCAGAAGATTTACATTTCAAAGGGCAGAGAAAGAATTTCGGAGTACAATTTTTCTAGAGTGAATGCTTAAAAAAAAAAAAAAAAGGAGGTGTGGGGGAGTGGCCCAAGGTCAGGAAGAAGTTTAGCTAAGCTGAGGGGAATGGTAAAACTATCTTGGTCACTTGACAAATGGAGACTTTCAGAAGTACAGCCTGTTGTTTAAGAAATATCCAGTGTAGCACTTATGACACAGATTTGTAGATATCCATTTACCAAGCCATATGTTGTTGGGACTTGGAGAGAGAAACAGAGGCAGATGTGATAAATTACTACTCTAGGGATCAGGAAAACATCACAGAGAAAGAAAGAGAAGGTGACACTTTCTATGATGCAGATTGATTCAACATAAAGGAAGATCCTTAAGAGGTCTTTGAGTTACTTCCTTGATTGATGCTACATCCTGATGGGTGGCTGTCAACTGGAACATTTAATTGTAGGAGAACCAATACAGTGTGACCATTATATTAGCATATAATGACAAATGAGCTTGGACTAATTTTGGAAACTTTTACAATATTATTTTAAGTGCTGTAACTAATGATTTGAAGATTAATAATTACCATATGTTTTATTTCAGACTAAGCCTGAAACCATATTTCTATTAAAGACTCTAAATTGCTTTGTGTTTCAAAAGAGCATATTTCTACCTCAGAATTTCACAAGACTCTATACTTTTAATTAAGTCTCAAATATATCTAATACATATTCACAATAATCTGTATGTGAAAATGTATTGTTGGTTGGAGTGAATATGATATATTAAAAAGGAAATGTCTTTTTTTTCATCTAGTCAAACAAATTAAAATGCCTATGTCTCTACATTCATCATCATCTTAAAGAAGATCTTGTTGTAGGATTGACTTTTATGTAAGTTTGAAGTGGTAATTTCGAAAAAAGAACGTATGTTTCTCTAACCTCATTATAAATGGAGTTTAAAATGCCCTGTATTAACAGAAGGAAGAGATAGCACAAGCAAGTGGAAATTTTAAAGAGAACCAAATGACTTTACCAGTAGTATTCTAGAATATAAAATGTAAGCATTCTTTGTTAATTAATTTTATTAGTTATCAAGGTGTATTTTTTTAATCTGTGAGGCTCTTTTCATTTTTACTGGTGTCATATATTTGATTGGTGTTTCATATTTGTAAGATATTTGCAAGGACTATATCAAAAGAATTATGAACAGTACTTCTTTTAACATCATTGCATCACTTAAAGATAAGTATTCCTAGTCTTTTTTGTTGATGAGGAAACTATGCCTCAGATAACTTGAGTAATTTGTATAAGATCACAGTACTGGTAGTGTCTGAAACTAGCCTTGCCAGGGATGTATTTCTGTCAAGGTGGTTACAAAATAGTAATCTTTCTCCTGAATACCAACATAAAGAATAAAATGAGAATGAAAATAGGGAGCAGATTAAAATCTAAGAAATCAGAAAGGGGAAACTGAGGCTATCAGATTAATATATTCATAGGATTATATAGAAACTAGAATATATTTTCTCAAATCCCAAACCAAGAACTCAAGTTAGAACAAGCAAATAAATTTCACAATGGCTAGAAGTGGTAAAATGCAAGTTTTTGTGAGTGCTTATAAGGAGCTTTTGCTAATGTTTGTAGCTTTCATTTATGTCTTGGATGAACAGTGGTTCTGAAAAAGATTCTCCAGAATTGAAAGTCTGTGCAAAGTGAGTCATGACTTCATGTTTGTTATGGCACTCTTCTGTGGTCAAATTTCAAATTTATAGCTTTACTGATGCATAAGTAATTGTATCACTTGTCCATAGTGCCAAGGGGAGTCATTCACTGCACTTGTAATATACCCAGTTTCCCTGTGTTGATTTTTAGGGCTGTCATCTGTAATATACTCAGCTTCCCTGTGTTGAGTTTTAGAGCTGTCATCTGAATGTTGGATGAAAATCAGGTTCTTAGTGAGTCACACACAGAAGTTAGAAGAAAAGACATATGTGCTTGTTTTCTGGAAGGTCTTCAAGAGAGTAACTGCCATTTGACCTATGAGGTAGTCATAGGCAATCAGATGCTCCTCCCCCCTGCCCTTGTGTTCGGGATATGTACTCTGTTTGTGTCCCCTACTCCCAGAAGCTGTCCCAAGGTTAGAGCCCTGAAATTGTAATATGGTGTTGAGACTGTCTAGGCTGCACATGTGACTGAACCCAGTTAAGTTTTATATAAACATAAGACTTGGTGGGCAGTACAAAAACTACTCATCTTGCAGCCACCCAAGAGAAGCCTTGTAAGTTCTCTTGCTCATTAAAACAGCCAACTACCAATCTGGGGTTTGGGGCCTCTTTCTGTGGTCTTTTCCTGCCTTCCATACAGGACCAGTTTACTCAACAGTGTGGAAGTGGATTTTGGAGGTGGAAAGTCAGATGGTACGATTCCCATGAGTCTCGTGACCTACATTGTACACTACAATTTCCTGTCCTTCCTATTTATGTTGTGAAATTCTTACTATAAAATTGTTGAACAGCTTGATTTATTTTAGCCTTTTGGAAGCAGAAATTTTCTTTTGTTTTATTTTATATTCTCAGGAGATTTTATTGATACTCAACATAACGGCATGTTTTTGTTGTCGTTTTCATTTGAGTGTAGTTGACACAGTGTTACATTAGTTTCAGTTGTACAACATAGTGATTCAACATGTTTGTATAGTATGCTATGCTCATAGGCAAAATACCGGGTATTTGTAGTTTTCTTTCAGCAGAAAATGTTTTATGGTATATAGGAGCTACTTAGTCTTTTTCCTATGAACAAGTGGATTATCCTTTTCTTTGTTTACTTATTTATTTATTCATACACTACCTTATTCATTTACTGCATTATTAACTTTTTGATTCACTCACTTAGAAATATTTAGTATCTGTGACTGGGTATAGCTTATCAGGAGCTTTTGATACTTTCTGCTTTGGTAGAGCAGAAATCAAGATAGATAAAAATTTCTGTTCATATTCTATTCATATTTTATTTTAGAGAAGAGAAAACTAACAAGTAAATGTTCAGAATATTTAGGATATAATTTAAGTTATGGAGAAGAAAGTAATGGTATAGAGAATGATGTGGTCATGAGTAGTATTTTAGAAATGGTTGAAAGAGAACTTTTATACAATTAGCACTCAAGGATCTGATTTAAGTAACACAAAAAGCCATGTGATTGACCAAATAAATGAATGTAAGAAAGTTACTAGCAATCAAGATACTTAAATGGACACTTAATAGAAGTTATTTTAATAAAGTTTTAGAAAACATTTCTCAGAAGTAGAAGTATAGGAACATGGTTTTATAGATACAACTATTTTAGAAATATGGGCTACACAGAAGCCTCCTAAGAGGGCAGAAATATAACCCAAAACTATGAGATAAAGGATCACACATTATTTTAGGAAAAATAAATAGCAAAATGGTTTAGGACATCCAGATTGGAGAATGAGGTAAGGAGTGAACAATAAAGTAGCAACAGCAGATGACAAATGCCCAGCTATAACTTTTGAAATTTGAAAACCACTGGTGGCTAATTAAAAATGCACCCAATATGGTTTTACATATACATTAACATCTTCTTTTTTTTTAATTTTTTTATTTATTTATGACAGTCAGAGAGAGAGAGGGGCAGAGACACAGGCAGAGGGAGAAGCAGGCTCCATGCACCGGGAGCCCGACATGGGATTCGATCCCGGGTCTCCAGGATCGCGACCTGGGCCAAAGGCAGGCGCCAAACCGCTGCGCCACCCAGGGATCCCTCATTAACATCTTCTAATCAGAATAAATATTGTACCTCATTATCATCTATTTACACATCATTTTGAACAGAGAAATCAGAGGTATTGATTCCTAAGTAACTTTACCAAGTTTAAGAAACTGATGAATGAAATAATCAAGTCTCAGTATCATTGGCCATCCAGCATGGTGTCCTTTTTATTGTGTCATTACCTAGAAAATTTTTGTATATGATTTCTTTAACACCCACAACTTGGTAAAGTTCATACATACATACACTTGGTAAAGTGTACCCCCACTTTATAGTTAATGAAACAGAGTTGACACTTGCTCAAAGCCACTTAGCTACTAAATACCAGAATAGGGATTTGGATGTAAGCCTAAATGTAACTTAAATCAGCACTACTCTACTTGGCTGCTTCCTAAATAAATTAGTTTCACTCTACTTTACTCTTTCCTAAATTAATGGGTAGGTTGTCTAGAAAATTCACTTCTGATGAACATTCCCTTCTCCCAATGATGCTGGATAAATAAGGTGCTACTGTAGTAGGTATTAATTAAATGGTGCACAGAGTTAAGTGCAAAAGAAATAAAGAAAAGGTGTGTGCTGAGGCCATCAAGGAAGTTTCTTAGAGTAGCTGTGGGATTTCATTCAGTCAATGCTCTGAAAGTGTTCTGAATGCTGGACCTAGTAGGATAGGGAGGGTACAAATAAGTATACAGAAGGATAGAGTTATTTCAGTTTGGAGAAAGTTCTTAAAGGCTTGGAGATGTGGTGGGTATCCTGACAGAAATCAGGAGAACTAGTGTGGCTGAAAGACAGGACTGATGGAGAAAAGGAGGATATTTTTTTAAAAGGTGGATGGAGATGGTTGAAAGCAGTCATTTAATTTTTTCTGTAGTTTCCAAGAACAGTGGCACTGAGGGATAATGTAATACTTTGGGAAATTCAATCCATGAGCCGCATTCAGATTTTAAAACAGAATAGTGCAGCATTGGTAGCAGCACAGTGGATGAGTGGCATTTCTGGCCCTTTCCTGCTGGTTTATGAGCTTGGAATGTTATTTCACATACTGTCCTTCTGTTTTTCTTCTGTGAAATGGGAATTGGACAGCAGAACCTTTTGCCCAATCCCAAAGATTCTGATTCAGCTGGTCTAAGGTGTGGGATCTAAGGAATACCCCGTTTTCCTAAGCCAGATTGAGTTCCTCCTCCTCTGTGATCCTAGAGAACTTTATATTACCTAGAAATTGTAAGGTACCATTGAAAGTGTGTTTTTCTGGTAAAGTTGAACTCCAGTAGGACGTTTGTTAGAATGTATTCTTCATAATTATGAGCATCAACAGATTCAAAAGGGGCATGACATTATTTTGGAGAATGTTATCTTACAAAAGAACATCTAGACCAAATACTCCTAAAAGTAATTTCTGTGTACCTTTAAAACAAACTGGATTTTCCCTGGAGCCTATTAAAGTAAGAACAGATGGAAGCCAGTAAAATTTTTAATTAAGTACAAAATTATTTGATGGAAGTTTACAGAAACCAATTGTATAAAACTGTCCTTGACATTTAATTTCCAATTCTCTTCATGATTGACAAGTAACCCAAAAAAAACACTCTTGAGATTCCAGCAACTAATTCTCTAAATTAGAATACACATTTTGATAAAAAGCAGATGCATCTAACCCTTCTGTAAACTATAATCTCTACTGAAATGCACTTCACAGGATAAAATTGAAACAATGAAAGGAAAAATCAAATCTGGAAATAATCTAGGATCTATATCCATCCCTGTTTTCTTAGGAAGATTTTTTTTTTTTACTTTTATGAGTCACGGCAATCGTATGTATGGGCTTTTAGGATTAAGCTCCATATTTGTTGCTCTTACAAAGAGCATATCGGATGTATGCCAGTTTTTAATTAGTCATAGGAAAGAAACAAATAGCAAATACAGATACCATTATGTAAGGGAGAAAAAAGGTTTTGGGCTCTTTTAAATGGTTAGATATCATTTCCTCCATGCTATTTTTGTTCTATATGTATCTCTTTAATTCTAATCTATGCAATACCTTCATTCTCATTTTCTTCTCCTAACAACACACAAATCTTTCTTCACAAATACTCATGTATTTCATATCTACCATCTCCATTAATTTCTTATCTAGTTGCTACTCTTTTCACACTACTGATAGCTGTTTTTTCCCTCTGTGTTCAATTAATCTGAATAAATAGTCAAAAGATTAGAATAGATAAAAGATATCTTGGTTATTAATGAGGTAGTAATGATGATATACAATAATTGCTTGTAGTTAGTGAACAGCTCTGATGATAAGCTCTTTAAAATTAATTTTTAAAATGCTGATTACATACTAAGTTCTAAGAAAATGTTAGGGATGTTTTCCTGACTGCTGATACATATGTGTGTTTTCTGTGTTTAATTAATGATATTCTCATGGTAGAAATTTGCTTCCTTAGAAATGAAAATTCTGCCTTTTTAGATACAAGTAATTCCATTGGAGATGTTTCAGATCTCAACTGCACATCCAGAGACATTTCTGTAATCAGCTTCTGTTTCAATTGGAAGAAACTCATAATTTGTAACAAATTATTCATGATATGTGTACCATAACCAATTACAAGTGTATTTCTGTTCCACATTATTCTTAATTTGGTAAAAATATTGTGACTTTGATGATACTGTACTCCGTCAAAATAATATTAACAAAAAAACTAGTGATTTAATTTAACTTAAACTTCTTAATTGAGTTTATAATAGCTTTCACAATGATGTCAGATTCAATGATATCAGATGTTTCAATGATGTCAGTATTTCTAGCAAATGAACTTCTTGGCCTTACACTTAGATTACGAAAATTGGATGGGAAGAGAAAATTATTGCCTGATATTCTCTTGAAATATTTAATGAAACTGATAAAAAAAATGACATCATGTAAATGAACATGAATTTTCTTTTCTATTAATGGAACTGACATATTAGCAGTCATTACTCTATTTTTCATACATGTAAAATAAAATTTGAAAATAAAAATGAGGTAAATGAAATTGGAATAGTCATTTGATCTGAATGAAAATTCGGGCTCTAAAGAGCTGTATATAAATACATCTACTGAAGCTGTATGAATCAAATTGTTAACTTCAGGTCTTAAAAATTACTACACTTCGGAAGCAGCTGCTAATGTGGTCATTAATGTCACCTGGCCCCCGGGTTGGAAGATAAATTTTGTAAACATATTATGAAATTTATACACTTATTTTCAAATTCCTTGAGATAAAGAATTCAGTAATATTTTTCAAACGTTCATTTTAGCGTATTGTGATTGAAAATGATTATTGAATAATACACAATTACCATGAAATAAAATAAATGGCTTTAGGTTTACACTATAGAGTAAATGACAAAACCATTGCAGCAAGAGTGATTAGACTATTCTCTTGAAATTCCACAGCAGGAATCAACCTTTCCCACTCTTAATGCATACACCTATTTTGCCTGTAACTCTTCTTCATTTCCCAAAGTACCTGACTGTTGGCACTCTAGGCTTCATGCATCTTAGAAGCTGCAGCACTAGCAGTATCCCAAGAATAGTATTAGCAGTCCCTGTATGCTTCTAACCAAATATACTTTAAATTATTGAGTGCCTAACTGCTTCTTATAAAAGAGAAGTCTTAGTTATGCTTTCTCTAGACAAGATCCGAAAAAGAAAACGGGAATTATTGCTGGTTATCTTCTAGATAAAGCACTTATTTAAATGACAGGTCTGTCCATCACATACATATATCATATGTTATCAGAAAAGATGTTCGAGAAGCTGGGAGAACAATATGACCACCTACCATATCCTCTCTGGGTTAAACTAGTCATTTTTAGTATCTATTAAAAAAGCAACAACAACAGACTAAGCAAAGCTACCAGACTGATACCAGGAAAAGAGGCATAAACTGTGATTATGAAACACACCGTAAATTGTTTAGGTGTGTAATATATAACCAGTCCTCCTTAGGAGGGGTCTATATCACTTAAAACAAACAAAAACTACTTTGAAAATAGTAAAAAGGATGTTTTCCAAATAATTTAATAAGATTTTATAAAAATCTTTTAGTATTATTAGCAATTTAGCCACTGCTGGCAGTTTTGTAGACAAAATTTGTATCCCTAATCAAGAGCACAGTGAAGGCCCAGGTCTATATAAATATTATGACAGTGTTAACTTCGTATACTTCTAACTAATAATGGTAAAAAAAAAATTGAATTCATTCAGTTTGTCTGCTGGTCTCTTTCTCCTAATTATTCCACTTCTTATAACTGAATAATTGTTAAAACTTGAATCAATATTAGGACAATATGAATATCCAATAGCTTTTGATCGTGTTTGGCCTTCAAGTATTGGTTGGTGAGTGGGTATTAATGCCCAGTGGACCTCAGAAGACAAATGCTTAGTACTCATATCTCTCTTTCTAACATTATATTATAAAATTGTTTTTTTGCTTATCTTCTGTCTTCTCAAATAGAATGTACTTTAATTTAGGAAAAGAATGTGTCTATTTTGTTCACTGCTGGTTCTTCATTACCTAAATTACATAAGGGTAATATTTATTGAAAGAATGAAATTGGATTTTGCCTTTCTGGCTCATTTGGGTTTTTTTTCTAGTTAAAGTACCAATTGTCTGTTACATAAGGTGTTTGTACTAGGAAAAACTTATGAAAACTGTGATTGTGTAAAAATGATGTAACCTACAGAAGTTTTACTGTTTCCTCTAAACTCAAAAACTGTGACATGTAGGAAAATAATGATAAATTTTGCAATGTAGAGGCAATTAAGTGACAAAGAGAAGAACGTCGTTTAACGTCATTGTTGAAGCAGAGTATGTATGAAATAAAAATATTTGATTATCAGTGTGAAACAATGAAACAACCCAAAACATAAAATGAATGACACATGCTGCACCTAAGAAGTCTGATTCCTCACGTCTAAATAGACCAAAGTGTTTCATGAAAAATTAATGAAAAACATCCATACCTAGTGACACCAAAAAATTCAATTTGAAAAGTTTTCTTGCAAGCAACCAGACAACATAAATTGAAAACCCATTCTACAGTTAGACAGACTTTTTTATTTCTTTGCAAGTGAAGCTAAATACAAGGAAATACCACAAGGTTTGCTGTAATAGTAGCAGGTTTCTTCCAGTTGCTATAAAGAGTGGGCCCAAATGGAGAGGCTTACTTCATTATGAAATAGCCATTCAAAGAATCCAAGCTTGTCACTCAGCCGCCAGTTACAGTCTCCTCAACATCTGCATCTGGGGACAGGTGCTCCATAGCCTTAGCCTGGAAGCGGCACTTAAAGTTTGTAGTTATATTCCCATAGCAAGAACTCAGTTACTGGGCCTCTCCCTTCTCCGCACAGAAATCTAGGGAGTGTGCACGAGAAGATGAAATTGATTACTGACTAGCAAACTGAGCCTCTGCCCAGCACATCTGCATAGCTTTGATGAGAGAACTGTGAGGCACACTCATTCTAAATCTAAATCTAGCCTTTTTTTTTTTTTTTTTGTAACCAAAGGATCACCAAAGATGACAATCAGTTTGGAAGTTCCCTATTCATATTTTCTTCCTAAAGAGAAATGTTACTGAGAAAATGTATTTATAAAAATCACCCCACAGATTTTATAATCAGGAAGCTATATGATGAAAACATCTTGTGATGAAGTTAAAATCGATGCACGTATAGAGTAAAATATGATTGTGTTGAAAGTTGTCTTAAAAATGTAATGCATGTTGATATGCTTGTCTGAATATATATGCATAATATCAGAAACTTTTAATATAATAATTGGAATCAATAAACCATGGTTGAATTAAAATGGGGATGAATGGAGAAGATTAAAAATAAGAATAAATATGTTTTTGGATTGCATAGCCAAAATATTTGTGATATATTTACGTTTTGGAGATTTTTAAACTATGATACCATTAATTCTATTAGACTTGTTCTTTTAAATCACATGTAACCTCATGGCATGGGACCCGTTAATTTTACTTTGGCTCAATGTCTCTTTTGTATACACCAATATAATTGAAACACTGGTATAACAATGTAAATGCTCTCTAATCCCCTTATTAATTTCCATATTGTGCCATTATCTTGGGCGTTAACTTCAGGAAACTATTTCTTCCCTCCTATCTCTCCTTTTTAAAATTTTTCCTTCTGCTCTGACGTTCTTCCTTTTATTCTCATTCTTCCATCTGTGAGGTTAAAAACAAAAGCTTAGTTATTATGAATACATAAAAGAAAGTATATCAGGACAAATTTAGATATGAGAAATAAAATCAATAGGTGTTAAATATTGACGAAACAATACATTATCTGCACCCTATTGTCCTCAGCATGCATCCTCCATATCGTAGTTTTTTTCCCTAATTTTTACTTATATATAATTGAAATCACCCTGTAAGTTCTGATCAATTTTAATTTTATCATTAAAACAAGAACCTTGTGCAAGATATCTCATTTTGGTTTAAAAGGTTTTTTAAATTTTGTTAACTCAATTTCCATAATTTATTGTAATTGTTAATTAAATTTATTCTTATTTAATTATTGGAATTTAATAGTTTAATCTCATCTCCATTTTCATTCCCATCTCAAATAGGAAGCCATTGGAATGACCAGTGTTTATATTTTCACCTGTATATACTCTTATAATATTTTATTTTTCATTTTAAATTTGCACAAATACCGTTGTACTATAAAACTCATCCCATTACATTTTCACTCAGCACCATATATTTGCTTAGGTTATAGCTTTTAACTGAGGCATAGCATTACATGTTTCTATTTGTGGGGAAATTGTGTAAGGTTAGGTTTATATATTTCCCCTTGAATAAACATTTGTAGATCCTTCTTATAAAATAAACAAGCCATCTATAGTAATGAGATTTTTTATTGTAGGAAGATATTAAAATATGGATTCAATTTATGAAATGGCTGTAAGACTATTCCTTTCAATTTTCTATTCCTTTCAATTAGTTTTGGTAAGTTTAGCTCTCTTAATTCTGTTGAAATGCATCTATTAATTATACCATATAAATATATTTTATATTTCTGTTGCATCGATATTTTATGACCTCTGTTTAATTCCTAATATTGTTACTCATTCAATGTATTTGTCCTTAACCAATCTCTTAATATTTTTGGTTACTTCTGTTTTCAAGAACATCTACTATTTATTAGCTATATATTTTTCTATCATCTCTGCATATTCATGTAACATTCTTGAATCCACAGAAGTTTAAAATCAATAAAACTTCCTGGTCAATTGAAATTTTTATAAGTTGTGTTTACTTTTTCTGTCTCCAATAATTATTTTTGCCTTAAGATCTATTTTTACTGATGTTTACGAAGGCTCTGCTACATTTATCTTGATTTACTTTTATGTGCTTCTTAGGTTGTTTATACTGTTATATTTTTAATAATATAAATTATGTTTTTAATTTCTAATGCTTGCTTTTAAAATAATGTTGCTAGGGTGTTCTTTGCTCTTTTTCATATAATTTGATTTCTGTATTTTATAATTATATTTTTAAAAGTCCATTCTCAGCTTAAATATTTATCTTGTGTAAACAAAATAGATGAGCATTCATCTAACTTGTTCTTTCTTATCTATATTAATAATTATTTTCATGTAATAATCTTCATATATCCAAGAATGGCTTTAAGTTTTGGAATCGTCACTCTGTCCTATAAGTGTTTCATTGTAAGTATTATTTATAACCACAAAATAATTAAACCAGCATTTCATTTGTTGTTTCTGAAGATGATTCTATAACTCTTTAAACATCCTCAAAATGAAAGGAGGTAGTTGAACAGAGAAAGTGGAATTAATTTTTTAAGAATCCTGTAAAACTTTAATATTCTTTATCAAAAGAGTCCCATAATGGATTAGATTTTCAAATATTTTATGTTTAAGAATAAGTATGCTCCAATAGGTGAAGGTTTAGAATGGTGTAAATATCATTTTCCCTGCCAAGGGAGATTTATATAATGATAAATCTGAGTGCAGATGGTATTAAGTAGTTCAATTTAGATCCATTGAATGAAGGAAAAAATAAAAAATCAAAATAATCGTCTGACATGTTTTGCATTAGCAAAATGGTATTCATTTGTGTGTAAATTTGCTTAATTGTATTAATAAATGTAAGAAATGATCAATAAACAAGTCAATCATATCTGATGCAAAAGACATAAAATGCCATTTTCATATTCAGATTTCCTTGGAAAAACAGATGTTTAATTCATAGTAACTAATTTATAATAATTGCAAGACATTAATAGGAGAATATTTGTTAACCTGAAGTATATAATTACAATGACTTGCTTTTGATTCTTCAGGAAATCAAGATAGATTGTGTAGCTGATCTCTAGTTTTACTAACACAAAATGTAAAAGTTAAAAGTAGATTAAAATCCAACCTAAATTTCCTACAATAATCACGCAGAAAAATCAATTTTAAAAAATGGTACCTTGTCTAATTTAGAGCTTTCACTATTCAATTAATTTCTATTTATGATATGTTACATTTCTAAAAATTATTTTTGCTCAGATATAGTATATAATTGAATATCTTTTGGTAGTAAAAATAAACTCCAGATACATGCTATAATATGAATGAAAATTCATAAATTAGGCTAAGTGAAAGTAGCCAAGCTCAAAAGATGTATAGTCTCTAAAACACAACTTTATCTGAAATCTCTAGAAAGACACATATCCAGAAACATAATGTAGATTAGTGGGTACCGAATCTTAAAGTTAGGATTGAAGGTTGATGCAAAGTGGGTCCATTGGATTTTGAAGAATGATGGAAGTGTTCTAAATTTGGATTTTAGTGTGTAACTCTAAATTTCTTAAAAGAGACAATAATCATTGAATTGAACTTTTAAGATGAGTGATTTTTATTTTATATATGTTTTGCTTCAATAAAGTTTTAAAATTACTATAATTCACCATTTATAAAGATTGAAAATGAAAAATTGTATGATCCTCTCAAGAAATTAAGAAAAAGCATTTGTTACAATTCTGTATACATTGATCATTCTGTAAACTAGGAATGGAAGGGAATTTCTTCAACCTGATAAACAAGACCTACAAAAGACTACCACCATATAAAACTCTGAAATACTGTATGTTTTCCACTAGGACCAAGCAAGAGAAAAGCATCTTTGTGTCTTACCAGTCTTTAATATTATATTGAACGTCCTAGTCAGTGCAATAAAACTAGAAAAATAAGAGGTGAGAGGGCATCTAAATTGCAAAGGAGGAAATTAAACTATTTCTATCCACAGATAACATGATTATCTTCATTGAAAATATCAAAGAATCTACTAAAATGTTAATTGGACCAATAAGTGAATTTAATAAGGTCATAAGACCCAGGCCAATAAACAAGTATCAGCTGTTTTTTATGTACTATAAATAATAATAGTTAATTTAAAAAACTTTAATATTTGTGATAGCATCAAAAGTATTTTTAAAAATTAGATATAATCTAATAAGCTATATGAAGTCATATAAGCTGAAAACTTGAAAATACCGATGAGGTTCAAATAATATTTAAAGAAAGAAGAAATATATCATTTATGAATTGGAAGATTCCTCAAATTTAATTCATAGATTCAGTTTCATGATCAAAGTACCAGAAATATTTTTAAGTAATAAACAAACTAGTTTTAAATTTATGTGGAATTCCAAAGTATGTTGGTCAAAGAATTTTTAAACAAAAATAAATTGGAAGATTTATACTATTTGATTTTAGGACTTTATGAAGCAGTAGTACATAGCTAATTTAGACATTTGGATCAATGGAACAGAATGGAGTTCAGAAATAGTCCCAAAGATGTACAGTTAATTGATTTTTTGGTAGGGAGTAAAGATAATTATTGGAGAGAGGATTTTTTTTTCACCAGAGGTGCTGGAAATTTGGACAACTATGTAAAAATCAAATGAACAATCACCATAGTTCAGAGCATGTAAAATTAATTAAAAATATATTTTAACCTAAAAGTAATACTTAAAGCCATTACATTTACCAAAGAAAATTTAGAAGAATATCTTTATATCTTAGAGAGTTTTTAGACATCACAGCAAAAGCAAAGTCCATAAAATAAAAATATGACTTCATCAAAAATTTTAAAAATGGCTGTTTTTTCACATTTGATAACCATGTTAAAAAACTTTAAAATGTGAGAACATATGCCATAGACTGGAAGAGAATATTTGCAAATTTTACATTTAATAAAGCACTTATATTCAGAATAGAAAATAAGTGCTCAGAACATACAAATAAGAAGACAGTTGTTTTTCAACAATTTGAAAAATTAGTAAAATGTTTAAACAGGCCATTTACCAAAGGAAATAACATGGATGACAACAATCACAGAAAGAGATGCTTAATATCATTAGTCATAAGTGGGATACAAATTAAAAACATATTGTTATCACATCTTTTAATGTGTTTGGAGTAACTGTAATTCCCACACATAATGGTGGGAATGAAAAATAGTACTTTAGAAAAATATTTGATAATTTCTTTTAAAGTGAAATATAGATTTACTGTATGATCCAGCATTCTACTTCTTGGTATTTACGCAAAAGAAATAAAACTTTATATTGACAGAAAACCTGTACATGCATGTGTGTTGAAATTAACAATCTTAAAAAACTGGCAACAATCCAAATGTCTTTCATCAAGTTGATGAATAAACAAAGAGTAGTATATCCACACAATGCAATACTATATAGCAATACAAAGGAACCAATTACTAATATGCAGAGTATGGATTAATCTCAAATAAATTATTTAAAGTGAAAGAATCCAAACTCCAAAGACCACCTTTTGTATGCCCTTATTTACACATCAGTCTGGAGATAGCACAATACATGGAATTAAAAAAAATAATGTGTAATGGTTGTGAAGAAATACTGATTTAAAAACCAGACTAAGGTATTTTTAGGAGGGTGATGGATTTGGTTGTAGCAGTGGATGCATACTATAAGCATTTATCACAACACATAGCACTGTACACAAAAATGGTTGAATTTTATTGTGCGTAGATTATATCTAAGTCAACCTGACTTTAAAAAATGAAATGTGTTTCTAGGAAATGTTCTTTCTTGAATGTGATTACGTTTTCTATTAGGTATCAATATCCTGGCTCATTAAACAAGAAGTTATAAGAACAAATCTTCTTTGTAAATAATTGTAACTTTTACTATAATGTAAGAGAAATTTACAATTTCTGCCTGTTATATATATATATATATATATATATATATATATATATATATATATAATATATTCTTGCAGTTCAATATAGAAATTTTACTTAAATGAAATTAACATGTATATCATTATTGATAAAAGTACACCATTTTCTGAATTACTCTGACTTTTAAAAAACTACTTTGCAGTAGAGTAGCAATAAATGACATTTTCTTAAATTATGTATACCACTGTTTTCCAAGAGGGGAGACAGCAGATGGATAATTAATACTTTTTGCAATGCAAAACATCCTTCAAAAACTATTGGCTTGTTCTGTATAGTATACTGCAAGTGGCAACAATCCCCAATTATTCTGAAACACCAGGCTTATTGCTCCTTTATGAAGGTGCTGTTTATGAAAATGAGTATGCATACTTATTCCCCACTTCCTCGTATTTGCAATATAGTTCTAAATAGTATTGTACTTTTCAATTAAGTGAAATTTTTACTGTTTTATGGTATAAATCATAAGTTTTATTATAATTTTTTAAGATACAGGTAGCTAAAACACATAAAACCTTTTCTATGTAGAGTCAGGTAGCAATATAGTGAATAACCAACCATATGATGCCCTCATTGACATAGAGCACGTTTTATGTCAATTTAATTTTAATGATACCAAAACTTGTTGTAGAGGAGGAAACTACATATAATGAAAAAAATGAATTCTATGATGCTTATTTAAAGTTACTTGAGAACACACACTATGGACTTTAATAGTACATGTAGTGCTAGAAAAGACATGCAGCAATATAAACTGTTCATATATATCATCTCCTACAATGTGGGGTGAAAAACAATGTTTACTTTGATCTTCTATTGAATGCCTAAACTTCAAGCTTTGTTGACCTCACATTTTATCAGATAGTATACCACAAAATCATGCAAAAAAATTGTACGGGACATTATTAAATAACTTCTATGTAGTAATTATTCAATACCCTGGTGTATGTATATAGATATAGATGATAGATGAGATAGATAGATGATAGATAGATAGATGATAGATAGATAGATAGATAGATAGATAGATAGATAATAGATAGAAATAGATAGATAAATGGGTAGATAGACTAGTTTTTTAATATTTTTATTTAGGTTCCAGTTAACAGTGTAACATTAATTCCAAGTGTACAATATAGTGATTCAGTATTTCCATTACAGTTTTTAAGTATATGGGATAAAGGCTTCTTAGACTCAAACATGAAAATAAAAATTTTGAGATACCTCTTCTTGTATGTACTTTTTGCCCACTGTCCCCACTAACTTCTGAATTTCTTATATATTTTGGGTCATCACCCTGATAGTATGCATCCCTAATTGATACTTGTATGCTGCCAGTGGTAGGTCCTATATTTTTCATTATTATATACACAGTATATGTTGACCAATTATTTTCATACTTTAAATATATAAAAGTGAGAAAGACATCTTCTCTCAAGGGGCTTTCGCTATAGTTTCATTGGGATTTTGGTCTTTATTTTTAGGCCCATGGGTATCCCTTTTTCTTTTTATTACACAGTATAAACATTTCCTGTAAAATACACTCATTTCTATATGATATAATGTACATTATATGTGTGGTATATATGGAGGACTATTAATAGATTAACATATTGGGAGTTTCCTACTATGGAAGTAGCTTAATGGTTGTCAAAGATGTTAAACAGAAGGTGAGTGTACAAACTGATATTTTATAACTTCCGTATTTTATGTCATAAGTTTATTTAATTTGTTTCTTCCTGAAGCTATGTACTCATTTTTTTAATGCATCTGGATGCCAAACGATTTATAAAAACCAATTAGTTGGGAGTTTTTATGTATTGTCTGATTTAAAGCCACTAACCCATTTTAATGTCTCAGGTTCACAATTTCTAAGTCAAGGGTAAAAATAATCACACACTGAGTGATATTTAATGGGTAATAAAAGTACCATTTGAACAGAGAATTAGTAGTATAACCTTTAAGCTCAGGCTCTCCTAGGTGTAATATATAGCCATAGGAGAAATGGCTTGTAATTAATTGTGTAATTTCAGGTTTTGTCTTTTTCATCACTAACTCTATTCCCTTTTCAGAGAGGCGTCTGTTTAATAACAGAATCAGTGGAACAGTCACCTGTTTCAAGTATCTGTTACCAAGAAAAACCAAGGAAACTGAGTTTGTCTATATTTTGTCTTCTCTCATTTCCCAAAGGGAAAGCAAAGATTTTCTATATTCCCTCTCACCCTGTTAGTTCATTTTCCTTTCAGAGCATCATGACTAGCAGGCCATTAAGTTAACCAATAGGTTTGAATAGAGCATGACTCATTTTATTGCTCTAATTAATTTGAAAATGGCGTTATGATTTCAATGAAAAGATACGATGGTTTATGAGAATTAAACATCAAATAGTTTCTCACAAAATTAGCCTTTTTTTCATAAAAGAATTTTTAAAATTTACATTTGTTTAGAAATCATATTATTTGAGAGAGAAAGTTTCTATTTGGTCATAATAAACATCTCAAATAGTGTAATAATATGTCATAATCTAACTGCCTTTGCTTATACATTTAAAGAATCTAAAATATTTATGTCAAAATATGTAACTGAATATTACAAAATGTATAACCATTATTTGAGGAGTAATATTTTTCGCAGATTCTATTTATATGTTTTTAAATTTTTCTTCAATCCCAGATTCACATTTCATTGTGTTTTAAGCATGTAGTTTAAATGGGTATTTTATAGCTGATTTTTGTCTGTCTAACAGAAACCCTTTTCAAAAGCCACTATTAAACTGAGGAAAGGGAGTTGTTTTAAGTGTAATATTAGGAACAAAAACTTGGCCGATCTTATCTAGTGAATAGGCTGTTTTGACTTTGAAGGAGCAAAACTGATAATGCCACTTTAATAATAGTAATGAAACCTGACAGATTCACATTTAATAGTCAGCTGGAAACACTATCTGCTCTTTCTAATGAAGCCGGTTTATCAGATATGATTGGAATATATTTTCCACTTAGGAACAGAGGAAAATAATGCCCTGTTTAGAATACATTTCAAATTTGTGATCTTCAGGTTTCTATTTAATTCTGTAATTTAATCATATAAAATACTCTGGGTTTATATTTTATATGATTTTTAAAAAGCCCTTAAGGATCTTAGGGTAGAAACCATAATTTGATTTTGCAAATCTTGTTTATCTTTATTGTTCTCTCTCTCCAGTCTTGCATTCCTACAAACCTTTGTTTTCACATAAGCTAAGGTACACATTTTAACATGTCGTCCTCTTGCTTGCAGTATTCTATTGTATTTCCGTTCCATTAACTGTTATGTTCAAAAAGCTTCATCAACCTGACATTATCTGTCTTCATAGTATTATCTCTTTCCTCTCAAACCCCATTTGTATTTGTGCTTTAGTCTTACAGAGATACTAAAAGTTCTTGATATGATCTGTGCTTCTTCATTTGTACAGTTTCAGTTCTAGTTACCCTGCCTGGATGCCCTTCCCTCCTTCTACCATATGCATCTTGTCTAGGTTTGTGCTACTTAATGTTTACAGCATATTCTAGGTTTCCCCTTCTCTATATTAACTTTCTTGAAACATTTATCAGTACTAAGTGACTCTGCAGCTTCTTTCTATTTACTTATGCATTTTTTGGTATGGCACTTATGCCAATGATATATAACAATCTTTTCACTTGTCTGCCTCTTAATTGATTTTATATTCCCTGAGTAGAGAACTCTCATATTCCAGACTTTTCCTCAATAATTAGAATAAGCTTATCACATAGGAAAACCCAAAATAGTCTGATTAATACAAAATTTGATTTAACATTGGTCATGTAGCTTTTTTACTTATATAAATGTTTTACATTTATATAATCAGTGGTATCAGTGAATGAAGAAGTAAAAAAAAAAAAGTTTATATTCGGATGAAGCTAAAAAAAATACCAGCTAATAGGTAAAGGCTTACATATCTAAACAATTCTAAAAGATCAAAGATTCAGTCTCATTTTTTAAATAGAAAGCATTTTTTGTAAGTGAAGATATTAAAACCAAGACTGATTATGAGATATAATTCTGGCATATTGATGTTTGTACTCTTTTTTTAAGCTAAAGAGCAGGTTTTCTTTTTAAGATTTATTTATTTATTTGAGAGAACATTCACATGTAAGCAGAGGAAGGGGCAGAGGGAGAGGGAGAGAAAACCCCAGCCAACTCCATGCCCAGCTTGGAACCCAACACAGGTCTCCATCCCTTGACTCCAAAAGCATATCTTGAGCCAAAATCAAGAGGCAGGCTCTTAACCAAAGAGTCACTCAGGCACTCCAAGGAGAAGGAATTTTAAACAACTTGTTGATACTCTTCACTGTGGTATTTTTAAGAACATATATAACAATGCTAAGAGTTTATTATTTGAATTGAAATGTTGCTTTCTATGGAACTGGCTTTTCTTAAATCAGGGGGATATATAGGTTGAGAAGTTAATGTGTATATGGCCAAAAAATCTCAAAAAGTACAAATGTTAATCAACACAAAGCAAAACCATCTCATGTATTCAGTTTAGATGTAGATGAGGTAAAGTCAAATAGAAATCATATTAAAATCTGTCTGAAGTGAGTAGAAACTAGTAACTGTGAAAATAGTTGAAATGGGAAGACCAGTGTTGGCATCTTACAATTTCACTAAGGGATGAACATACAACTCTTGTAGTGAAGACTAAACATATATGCTAGAGCAACTAAATTTTCATTTATTTTCAGTTTAAGATAAAACCCTTAACAGGGACAGAATTCTTCAAGTCAATCACAGGTATCTGATTATAAAATGAAACAAATGTATTTCTTGGTAATTTGAGAAAATGCTTACAATGAAATAATTCAAAATGTGACTTAAAGTTGATTTTGAGGTTCTTACTTTAAATTGGGAAAATTAAAATGTTATTAACTTGTATTAAAATATTAAAATATTACTAGATCTTAATTGAAATTATAATAATTTATTTATAGCCCATATGTCACTGAATGAGCTTTTTCCCCTAAATATTTGGGACCAAAATAAAACTTATAACATCTTTTGAGATGATTGACTTTTGTAAATTAAAATATTCTAATACAAACAACTTCTGGACTTCCAGTGGCAGCAAAACCAGATTGACCAATCTGCTTGAAAAAATAAAGACATTAGCTGAAATAGTTTCTTCCTTTACTTAATAATATTTGCATCACATTGGCATCCCTTTTTTGTTTCCTTCAGCGTTATACTTTGCAGGATTTTATGGGTCAAGAATAAACTCAGACAATTAAAAATTTGCCATATTTTTCTTTCTCCTTTAAGTTCCAGTGGATTATTCTAGTAGTGATTCATGATTATTAGTTTCTAACTAATCTGGCTGATTTAACTGGTATATATGTTTTCACCTTTGTTTCTTTGATATCGTCAAACATCTGTTATGCCATCTACTGTTCCGTCTCCTTGTGAGTGCTGAAAGAGTCACTTTTAAGTGATTTTTTACCAAGATAATTTCTTAGCTTCTCTTGAGAGCATGGAAAAAAGTTCATGTTCTTCCATGGGATCTAATAAAACCCTGTAAACTTGCCTCCCTTAGAAACATCGTTCTAAAACATCTGGACAATGTTGATAATTTCTAAGCAAGACCAGCTAGAGTTCTTAATGAGAATTGTGACAAAGATAAATTAAAGCTTGACTACATTTCACAGTTGAAGTGTATTTAACATTGACCCTCTATGTTTCTTAATTCTGGTAATTAATATAGTTATTTTCAGATTCACACAAAATTTTGCAAAATGATTTGAAACCTTGTTAGTTTTATCTGTGGATATGTTTCAATTTATCTCTAAAATGGGGAAAATGCTAGTACCTTCCATAAGAAAATCTGCATAATTCCCTACTTATATATTCAGTTTATTTTTTCCTTCCAAAGAAAATTTTCTTCCACCTAAGGTCGTTAAACATTCAGGCTTCCCTAATTCACTATATGATTTCTAAGCTAAGTAGATAAAATTAATGCTCTCATCAGATTAAAAAGTCAATAATTATTTTAGAAAGTGTCATCATAATATTTTATTTAATTATAACCATTTTAATTATTTAATTATAACCATTTTGATTGTACTTCCCTAATTTGTGCCTATGTACAAAACTTGTTATTTTTCTTCTTCTTTATCAAATTATTTTCCTGTTTTAGAGGAATTTAGGTTATTTACTTAGGGCTTTTTTTTCTTAACATAAATGTTATTGCAGCTTGCTGGTTATATATTTAAAATGTAATAATTAATTATCTATAACCATTTTCTTTAAAATTTAGGTACCTTAATTGGGATACATATCACCTTTATCCATCTGTAAACTCCATGAAAAAACTGAAGTTTACAGGAATTAAGTAAACTTTTGAAGGTTGAATGTCTACTAAATGTTTGAGTTGGGATCTAAATAGACTCAGTTAAGTCTTCTTCCAAACCCATATTATTAAACATAATTTAAATATTAAAAAGCATGTTTAATCAAAAACAAGGGACAATAAATAGCTTATAATGGTTCATCACAGAATGTATAATGGTGAAATGGTATAACACATGTTAAAGCATTTATAACAAGATGTCAACCATGATTTCATTTTTCCATACTTTTAAAATAAACTTTGGTACTTTATAAATGAGGTTCACTTTTGGACTAGAAGAGATTCAAGACATGCTATCTGTATTAAAAATTTTATAACCTTCTGTTAATGCAGACCAATTAAGTAAGGGGTTTGTGAGGAGGGTTGAGTATGTGATGATGTGAAAACAGACTCATGTTTCTGAATTGAATTGTTACTATTACCATACAGGGTACTTTAGAGTTCCACTCCATTTATGCAGTCAGTTGTTACAAATCTTATCACTCTGTAGTACAGTAAAGAAATGACCAGTTGGATCAACCAGCAAGAATAACTAATACATGAGAATCACATAGCAGCTGTGGCAACCACTGCCCAAGTTGGAAAACCTGAACTGGAATTGATGAACGGCTGGAGGCTCAGAACAGACAGCTCCAGCGGGAGCCAGTCATTGAGGGCCACCATGATATTGTGATATTTACCTCCAGAAACTAGACCAAGTCCCATAGTGAATATCAGAGAAAAATCCCTTCATGCTTCTGGCAGAGGTTGAGGAGAAGGAAACATTTTGAAATATGCCAGAACACTCACAGGGCTTACCCTTAGGGGAGGCTAGTTGACCAGAGACTGGTGGGCAGGGGTATTATCTGAGCCTAACTGACCTGGGAGGGAAATAGCCACTCCAGCCCATTCTGGCTAACCTGTCCCAACTAATGAGGGGAGAAATACCAAGAAACAATTGTGAAGTTTACAGTCCAAAGGCCTACACTCACTAAAAGACCTATTAGGATCATAGAGTGCTTCCCCTCCATCCACGCCTTACCACCATATTACCAAAGGCTTATTTATAGCAGTCTTATTTACCTGGTACATTATATCCAGCTCTCAAGAAAAAAATTAAAAGCCATATTAAACAGAAAAAGGCCATTTGAAGAGACAGAGCAAGCCTCAGAAGCAGACATTACAGGAATGTTTGAATTATCTAGACCAGGAATTTAAAACAACTATGATTAGTATGCCAAAGGCTCTAACCGATAAAGTAGACAGCAGGCAAGAATAGATTGACCGTGTAATTAGCGAGGTGGAAGTCCTAAGAAATGGCTAAAAAACCCCAATGCTAGAATTAAAAAAAAAAAAAGTAACAGCAATTAAGAATGTCTTTGATATTCTAAATAAGTGATTTAAAATTTAAGGCAAATTTACCTTTTCCTTATGTACCTGCATTGAATAAAGAGATTATTTCTATTTGAGCAAGGTAAATAATTTTGTTAGAAACTATACAATCTACTCATGCCTTCTGCAGTCAGCCATCCTGCAACTGTCAGTACATGGCAGACCCCTGAAATTGGTCTGATATCTTGTTGTACATACACAAATAGATTGTGGGAATTGTAGTAGCAATATATGCATCAGACTTCTGCTCCGAATTTTGAGACAGTTATATATTTTGTAGTACAGAATAACTACACTGGCCCAGGGTGATCCCATGACCTAGCTCCCTGACAACCCATGATTTGTCAAGTAGAATATCTCTCAATTGCAAGAGGATTATTGTTTTGTTTTAAGGCTTTAATTACAGGGAAGCTTGGAAAATAAACTTTTAGATTATTGTAGAATCTATACTTTCTCTCTGTTTTAGTTCAGATCTTCAACACCTTCACCAAAAAGAAACACCACATTCTATTCTCACTTTATTTATTCCATGCCAAAGACAGTGTTAGGAAAACAGCTCTACTAATGGGACCTGAGAGTAAAGGTTTTATCCATACTTGGGCCCGAGCTGTAATAATCATGAAAAGAACAATAGGAATAATAACTATTAAAATGAATTCATAATGAATGTGATCTCTAATGGGGCTATTAGTTCTGGGTTGTTGCGTTTTTTTTTTTTTTTTAGTTTAGTTTTGTTATCTAAAAAGACAAGCAGTGTTTTGAGAAAGAAAATATGGAAAACCATTCATGAAACATTGACATGGAGTCTTTACTATTTCTGCGAACTCACTAATGATGTTGTTTTGAAAATGAAACCATATGGATTTTAATAATTATTTATGTATGTTTCTACTTATAATCCATTTATATTTTAATTAAGGAAACTTAGTATTTCTTCTCACTTCTGCCCAAATTCATCTCTTTTGCCACTAAACAGTTACACTGAGTTAAATCCAAAGTTACAGGAAGAGCTTATATTCTTACCATAAAACTAGAACAATCAGCTCTGCCTCTAGGTTGCTTGAGGCAGATGTCATTTTGACCAACTTGAAAGAGATAATGACCTTCTAGGACCTTGACATTAATCATACAACCTGAATGAAATATGCCTTTTGGAAAACTCTGTATTTGTCCAATATTGGAAAGTAACCTTCTTGTAAGAAAGTTAAAGCCCAGATTCCCAAATGACTTAGCTTCCTCACTTCGGTGAAGAAGTGGAGTGCAAAGTGGGGGCAGATAAAATGCTACCTTTGTTGTTTATGAAATTCTCTGAAGTTTAAAAAGCACTTCTTCTTTAGCCCCAAAGGAATTTTTTATAAACCAGAAAGAAGTTAGCTTGAAAATATTCACCAACTTTTGGAGAGAAATCATGAAAAAAAGAATTAAAATAATATATTAAAACATGATTAAAATTATAGTAACAGATTCAAATTTTTCCTTTCCAAAACTAAAATAGGAATTATTTTCATTGAAATTGATTACATTTTCCTTTACTGGAAATGTAGAATTGGCACTGTCTTCTATAATTTTTAGTATTACATGATTATGATTTAATAAGCATATTAGTGAAAGTAGTTTCTCTGATACTTTTCTTTTTAGAACATGGTCATAGTTAAAAATTTTCTCTTTGTATGTAGTTAGTACTTGATTTGTTTAAACTAATTTAAAAATGTGTTCATTATTCTTATGTTAGAAACTATGTATGTTAAACTCTGCCAAATACACCATCTAACTACTTTAACTCAAAATATTCCTTTCACCTGGAATATTTTTCCATCAGCTACATGGCTTTAACAATAATTGCTGTCATTCAATGGCAAACTTTTCACTAAGAATCCTTTGATTTATTGTCCCACACCAAAATAAGTTATTTTTCTCCTGAGAGCATGTCGGTAATTTTATACATGGCACTTCTTTACATTTTTATTTATACACTTTATTTTACTAATTATATAAAGACAACATCATATTCATGTTTGCATTATCTACATGAGGTAGCAGAGAAAAAATAGTGCATATGAAAGGTTTTTTGCATTCATATTCTTCCTGCTTATTATGTATCATTAAGGAAACCATTTAATCTCTCTGTGGAATTTCACCTGTCTTATTAATAAATCAGTGATATTAATACCTGTCTCAAAGCATGTCTTTGGTGATTAAATACAATAGCATGCCTGAGACATAAAAGTCAGTCTTTGAATATTTATTCCTTCCCCGTTTTTATTACATATTTATTGAATGAATAATTGATAAAATTATTATAAATGTATTACATATCACTGGTTTTTGAAATGATACAGAGTTTGTTATGGAGAGAGGTGCTTGGAATTTCTAGGCTTTGCCAAAAATTTGGAACAGCAAGATGATTTTTACTGTAAATTGGAGATGACATTGTGAAGATGGCAGTCAATTGTTTTCTATCTTCTCTTAGAAACAAGATAACAATACAGATAACTATTTCTTTAACGTTACTAAAAATGTAAATTAAATTAGAAAAATTTCAAAATAAATCATACATTTAAAAACTTTAGACAATTCAGTTTTTTGGGTTTTTTTTTTGTTTTTTGTTTTCTGTTTTTAATATCAACCCCTTCACAGAATCAATGGGATTTGTCAGTCAAATTTTCTTCCGCTCTCCTACTGAATGTGCTAATGTTTAACCCAAGCAGATTATTTCCTGGGAATCTCAATTTTAAACACAAAAAAAGTTTCAGTTATTCTCTTTCCCACAAGGAATAAGAAAATCATCCCCACTATGTCTATAAACCTCCACTTCCTTTTCTGGATCATTTCCTTCCCACAATATTTCTTTGTCTTGTTTTGTTTTTACATTTTTTAATTTAAATTCACTTTGCCAACATATACTATAACACCCAGTGCTCATCCCATCAAGTGCCCTCCTCAGTGCCCATCACCCAGTTACCCCACCCTCCCGCCTCCCCTTCTGCAACCCTTTGTTTCCCAGAGTTAGGAGTCTCTCATGGTTTGTCTCCCTCTCTAATTTTTCCCACTCTGTTCCCCTCCTTTCCCTTATAATCCCTTTCTCTGTTTCTTATAATCCATGTATGAGTGAAACCATATGATGATTGCCCTTCTCGACTTGACTTATTTCACTCAGCTTATTTCTTCAATTTTGAGAATCATTCTGTGGTATTTCTTGTTATTTAACTTAACTTTAACTTGATTTTATGCCTGTTCTTGCAATTTAAGAATCCTAAACAAGTAATAATATATCTTTACCATCAATTATCAACTTTAAAAAGCAATGGACAATTTTCATTCTTATTTCCACCAGATATCTCCTTGCCTGTTAAGAAATGGGTTCAGTTCTTATAATTGAGAAATTAGCCTTCTCATATAATTTGTCACTCACCCATAATACAATCATGTATAGTTTTTACTCCTGCTTGTGTTGAAAACTATATTTAAAATAGTTTTTAAGTGTACTACCTTAACAAGATACAGCATATGCCCAAAAAGTCCAAAATTATAAATTATTTAAAAAATCAGTCAGATGCAAACTAATAATGTATTGTTCTCTATATTTTTTTTTTTTTACTTACGGAATAAATATTCCTTTATCATTGAAATTGTACTGAACTGCAAGCTAATAAGTTAGTTTGAGTGGGCACAAGTCCACTGGACAAGAGACAAAGACAGTTTGTTATTACAAAAAAATAAAAATAAAATGTAAGCTGCTCAGAGAAATAATCTGGTATCAGTTTCCTATTCCCCAATCCTCAGAGGGTGAGGAAATAAGGGCCAGATGTTACCTGTACATATAGTGGGTGTACCAGAGGAGAGAAATGCCAAGGTGTGGAGTCTCTGCATTTCTGTGGAGCTTCCAGCACATCTGCTTGTTCTTTTCCCCTGAGAAACAGTTTACACATGACCCTGGAATGGGAACAAGTGTCTCCAAGCAGAAAAAGAGGGTTTTCTTTGTACTATTCCAGGACATCTTTAAGGAGATACATCTCTAAATATCTTTGGGGGGCACCACTATTTCTAATATCCAGGTCTGTTTGTTAATCAAACATGGCCTTTGCCCAGAAGATCTTGAATGTGTTTGAAAGCAAGAAATCTATAAAGAATTGTCTCCTAAAGGTTGTCATATTAAAGTCCAGAGAATTTATAGTAAGGAACCCTCTTACATTTCTGATATTGATGGGAGTATTTTCTCCCTCTTTTTCTTTTATAATTTTTTCTAGGATTTCCTCAAATTTATTACGTTCATAAAAGAAACAACATCAGTGCTTTGGATTGTTTTTCCCTTATGGCTTCGCTGGTTTCTATTTCAGTACTTTCTACTCTTATTTGTATTAATTTCTTCCTTTTACTTTGATAATAATTTGCTCACACACTTTCTAGGTCCTTAAGGTACAAACATAGATAGTTATTTTAAACTTTTCATTTATTCTAAAATGAACATTCAGAGCTGTAAATATCAATCTATGCACTGGCTTAATTGCATCTCACAAATTTTCATGTGTTATATTTCCATTACCATATGTTTCAAACTGGTTTCACTTTTACTATTTGATTTCCTCTGGGATCCATGAATTATTTTAAAGTGTGTTACCTAATTTCCAAATATTTGTAAACTTCTAAGATATATTATTGACTTGTGATTTATGGTTATTCTTCCCCGGATAATATGTTCTGTAAGATTTAAAATCTAGAAAAATTAATATAATTTATTTTATTCTATGGATAACATGTAGCCTGTTTCAGTGAATGTTCCATGAACACTTGAAAAAAATTCATTCTTCAGTATTGAATATTGTTGTATACATGTAAATTAAATCATTACTGTTCAGATTTCTATATGCTCATTTTTTTTGGATAGATATTTTAGCTATATCTTGGTAAAGTGTTGTTACTATCTTTAATGCTATAAGTTAGTTTATTTCTTATATAAGATTAAGTGTTTTGCTTTATTAACTGTTTTCATTAGATGGGTATGCATTTAGAATTGTTTTGCTTCCTGATAAGCTCACATTTCATAACTGAGAAATAGCTCCCACCCTTATCTCAAGTAATGCCTGTCCTTGAATTCTAGTATTTTCTGACTTTAATATAACCAAATTATTTTCAGTGTTTTCATGGTATTTGCCATTGTATCATTGTTTAGCCTTAAATCTATTAGTATTTTTATATTTACAATTCATTTCATGAAGGAAGAGTATAAGTGGTTCTTGATATTTTTTGTCTAGAATGGCAATCCCTGGCTTTAAGATGAAGTAATCAATTTACTTACATTCAAATTAACTATCAGTATAGTTAAATTACCTTTTTTTTTGCTATTTTTCCCAATTGTTTCCCAATATGTTTCTTTATTTCAATTTAATTTTTCTATTGGCTTTTAGATCTTCCTCTTTAGGTTAAAATATGTACCTTTAACATGCCAAAGTCTGATTGGAGTTAATATTTTACCACTTGCTGAAAACAAATACTTGGAGAAGTATAGTTCCATTTACAACCTCCTTTTGTTATTTGCTAGTTTTGTTTCCATTTAAACAATCATACATCATTAAAAGTTTTCTATTCTTGGTGCAACAAATTGCCATAAACTCAATTTCGGGGATTAAAGCCCCCACACATTCATCATTTTTTGGTTCTGTAGGTTAGGTGTTTGACATGGGTTTCAATGGACTGAAATTAAAGTGTTAGTAGAGCTGTGTTACCTTTGTGGGCACGGCTCTGGGGGAAAACCTTTCCTTGTCTTTTTCAACTACTAAAGCCTGCCCACATTCTTTGACTCTTCATTCCCATCCTCTGTTTTTGATGCCAGCAACTTTGTATCTCCCTGTGCCTTCCTTCCATAGTCACATTTAAATTGAGCACAATTTGATAATCCAGGATAATCCTCCCATTTTGGGTCCTTAACTAAATTACATCTGCAAATGTGTAAGGTAACAAATTTACAGATACCTGAGTTTAAGACTGGAGCATCTTTGGGAAATTATTATGCTTAACATAAAAGAAAAAGTAAATTACATTGTTCAGGGAAATAAAACAGAGTTAGGAAAGCAATAAAGACATAGAGAAAATGGTTATCACAAAATTCATGTAGGAGAGTAAGGGTAGGTTTTCTTAGAAAATGATATCCTTTGAGTCACCTAGGAAAATGCACCATTTTTTTTTTTTTTTTTTTTACTTAGGAGGTCATTTTATAAAATGTTGTTTAGTTGTTTGCCATATGTTTTACATATTGTAATATTTAATAATAAAATTATGGTATTACATATTGAGACAGGGAAGCTATGGTAAGACCCATGGTAAGACAGGGGTCACTGGAATTATGCTTTTGACAGTGTATAAAGAAAGATGGAAAGGATTAGTGAGAAGCTTAAAGTATAAATAGAAGATTTTAATGGTTAGACTTGGAATTTTCTTATTTTTACCCTCTCTTCTCATAGATTTATTTTATACTTCTTTTTGGTCATTGATACAGTCATCGGTTCTATAATCTTTTTAAGAAACATGAAATGGCATTGCTAAACTATGATTGAGAGAATGAAACATTGAGCAAGAGTCAGTGTGTCTTAATTTGTTGAACTTTCTTGAACATATGTCCTCTATAAGCTATCCCTTCAGTTTAATAACTTAACTGTATTAGACAATGATTCTTATTATATTTCCTTTTTATATATATTGCCTTCCTAAATATTTGATCATGATAGTCAAATGATGCAAAAATCTCTGATGCCAAATGAAACTTGATGTAGTTTAAAGTACTCCAAAACAAATATACATTCTGGATCATAAATTTCAAATATCATAAATTTAAACATTTTAACTAATTTTAGCTAATCATGAACATATTTTCTAAAGGCAATAACATTTTTATTGTTATAGATAACTTCTATTGATATAGAAGGCTTCTACATTTTTATTTTAATTTAATCTTATATAACTAATTTTTTTTCTGTAGTTCAGTTTTTTAACAAGCTGAAGTGTGACAAGTTTTTGTCTCAATAATACCCACAAGTCTGTAATACAAAAATGAGAAATATTATGTTTGATTAGAAGATAGGTGGGCAATTGTAGAAAAAATAATATTGAACAGGGAGTCAGAGTAATGATCCTAATGTTCGTCAAGCTTCATATACATAGGCAAATATCCGATTTATTCATTTGATTTATTCCCTTTATTTAAATCATCCGATTTATTCATCCGATTTATTCACTTCCATAATGCTAAATCATAAAATGTGGCAATATATTACTATTTGCCAAGATTTGTTGTGAGATCAGGTTAGGATAAAATGTCTATTGAAGCAAATCAATTGGGTAGAAGGATAAAATAACCCAGTCATGCCTGGTAGTGAACTGTGGATTGTAAATGGGAACATTACTTTTTTAAAGAATAGTTTTACAGGAGCACTTGGGTGGCTCAGTTGGTTATGACCTGCCTTCAGCTCAGGTCATGATCCTAGGGTCCTGGAATAGAGCCCCATAACAGTCTCCCTGCACCTCAGGGAGTCTGCTTCTCCTGCTCTGCTCTGATGCCTGCTACTCCCCCTCCTTGTGCTCCCCTGTCCCCGTCTTTCTGTCATAAATAAGTCAATAAAAAAAGTTCACATAATTTTTTCTTTCAGAAATATATGACATATAAATTTATTTAATAGTTAAATATTCTCAAATATTTATCTAAATGTTCAATAAATAATATTCATTTTAGAACCAATTGAATCAGTTTAAATTCAGTTAAATGAGTTTTGAGATGATTCATTTGCACTTTTTTTATGAACTACATTGATGAACTGTAAATATTTTGAGTTCTTTTGTGACTTATTCAGTAGGCTCAGTAGAAACTAGAATGGCAAAGACTTTTTTATTGTAATGCAAATCCTTTCATTGTGATGGGCCACATGTTTAGAAATAGTCCCTTGTAAATATCTGCTCAGGGAAAGGGAAGGAAGGAGAAAATAGAGGATGGAAAGCATGAAGAGAGAGTGGAGAAGGAATTCTGATCCCAGCTGTGAAGAGAGTGATAAATAATAAGCAAATATGATTATAAATTTGAGAAAAGGGAATGGTATCACACATTTGATACAGTGCATCTGTTGTTTCTCAACTAATTTTAAACCAGGTGCCACATAAATCAGATGCCTGCAGGTTACATGAATTTATGATCAGTCTGGGCTTGAGTGGTGCTGCCTGCTGCAAACAGGAAATTGCTTGCTCTTTTTTTTTTTTTTTAATGGTGCTCAATAAATAAATAAATAAATAAATAAATAAATAAATAAATGGTGCTCAATAACTCTTTAGACTTAATTTGCCCCCTACAACAAACACTTTACCACTCCTTTGAGAAGGAAAGAACTTTAAAAATTTTTATCTTCACTGTGCTTGGGAGATATTTTGTCATCAATAATTGTGGACAAGAGATAGGAAGAAAGAAAATTTTTTCACACTTGAGGCTAGTAGTCAATGGTATGGAATAACTGAAACTATTATCTACATTGTATGTGTGACATGGAAGGCCTTCTCCTGGAACTGATTTGAAATTGTCCAAATAGGGGAGTTGTCATGTTTCTCTCCAGAGCTCTAGTAACACAAGAGAGTTAATTGTCCTGTGTCTTTCAATGAAGAGAAATACTTAATTTTAATCATATTATCCTTAATTTTTATCTTCCTGGAATTGATTTTATTATGTGTCCTGAATAAGTGGGAGAACATATTTTCCTAGAAGAATATCCAGTGGTCCTGGTATCATTATTTAAAAGAATATTGTATCCATATGATTTCACAATGGAATATCTCTTCTAATCAAATGACCATTATATGTAAATCAATTTTGGAACCTTTGTTATTCAAATATTTGTTCAGAGTTTAAGTAAAATCTTCATTTCCTAGAATTCTATACAAGGAAAGTTTTTTCTTATGATCCAGGGCTTAAAATGGTTATAAGATTATTTAGTTAATATTTTTCTTTAGAGTTAGTTTTAGTAAAGATATACTCTTCTAGGAAATATTCATTTCATCTGTTTCCTCACTGCCAGTCACAAATGGTAATGAAATATGATACTCCATTAAATTGTAATCTTTTGATACATATTGTGGCTTTTTTTATTTGCCCAGAATATGGTCCATCTTGGTGAATATTTCAGGTATACTTAAATATGTATATTTTGCAGTTGTTGGGTAAGACTTCTCATGTCAGGTTGCTGTTGTTCATAATACTACTTATATCTTCGAAATATTTTTCTGAAATTTTGTCTAGTGTTTTTTAAATCACTGAGAGCAATTACATAATATATATCTACAACTATATATTCTAGATTTGCTATTTCTCTCTTAGTTTTTTCAGCTTCTACTTCCGGTGCTTTGAAGCAGTGTTATTAGACATATGAACACTTATAGTTGTTATGGTCTTATGTTCCTGATGTATTTACTCTTCCTTAACTTTTGTTCCTTTTCTCTTATAATACTTCATGTTCTGAAGTCTGCTTTTTCTGCTATAATGTGGGCCTCTGTTCTTATATTTGCTGTTACATGATACATGGTTAGCCCTTCACTTTGAACTTCTTTGTGTCTTTCAATTACTGTATTATCTCTTACAGGCAGTGTATAACCCATTCTTATTTTTTATTTTCTTTTTAAATATTTTATTTATTTATTTATTTATTTATTTATTTATTTATTTATTTGAGACAGAGAGAGAGAAAGAGAGAGAGAGAGAGAGAGATTCAGGCAGAGGGAGAAGCAGGCTCCATGCAGGGAGCCCGATGTGGGACTCAATCCCGAGTCTCCAGGATCAGGCCCTGGGCTGAAGGTGGCGCTAAACTACTGAGCCACCGGGGTTCCCTTATTTTTCTTTTTAACACAGTCTGACAATGTGTTCATTTTGATTAGAATATTTAGTTCATTTTTATTTCATGTAGTTATCAAAAGTGTGGTATTTAGGTCTGCCATTTTGCACATTATGTTTAGATTGCTCGTCTGTTGTTACTGTGGTCCTTTTTCCAACTTTTGTTCATAGCTTTTTTTTTTCCTTATTACTCCATTTAAATTCCTCTGCTCACTTTTTTCCAAATTATTTATTTATTTATTTATTTATTTATTTATTTATTTATTTATTTAAGAGTGAGTACATGCCCCCATACATGAGCATACAGAGGGGCAGGCTCCGCGCTGAGCAGAGAGCTCAACTAGGCGATTCCATCTCAGGACCCTGAGATCATGACCTGAGCCTAAGGCAGATGCTTAACCCACTGAGCCACCCGGGCATCCCTCCTTTGTTCACTTTTTAAGCTACATATCTTTGCAATTTTTTAGCTGTTAGTTAGGGTTTTATAATACACATTTTTATATATTGGTCAAATTAAAGCTAATCTTCAATTATTTGAGATAAATTATGGAATATTTGCAAGAAATTTACTTCCATTTCTGTTCCTTTGTTCCTGCTTCATGTAATACATTTCAAATCTATGCACATGAATTCAACAGCACAATCATATGTATTTCCAAATAAATTAAGAGGACTTGTGTGTGTGCACTTGTGTGTCTAGTTTATTTAGATATAGAAGTCTTGGTTTATGGTATTTTGGGGTATTTTCCCCTTTACGCATTTTTAAAATGTCATTTCAGTGTCTATGGACTCCTTTGTTTCTATGAAAAATCAGCCATTAATCATAATGTGCTTCCCTCTAAGTAAAGTTTATTTCTTGTTGACTCATTTTAAGATTTTCTTTCTCTTTGACTGTCAGCATTTTGACAACAATGAGCCATCGTGGTTAGATTGGAACCTCTGGGATCTCTAAGTCAATACTTTCCACAAATTTTGAGAAGTTTCTGTCATTACTTCTTCAAATATTTTGCTTTTTTTTTCTCTTTCTCCTGCTGGCACCACAATTATAGATATGTTGAACTTCTTGACATTCTTTCATAGGTATTTCAGTGTGTATTTGTCTCCTTTTTTTTGTCTCTGATATTTCAATTGGTCTGTTTTTATATTTAAAGATTCCTCTGCCACCTTCAGTCTCCCACTGAGCCCATATAGTAATTTTTTCTTTAAATGTATTGGACAAAATATATATATATATATTGGACATTTAACTCTAAAATTCCATTTAAAATAAATAAATAATATAAAACTCCACTTTTTTCCTTTCCATTTATATTGGAGCCTCTTCTCTGTTCACTCACTAAAACCATTTAAGACCATTTTTCTTTCATCTTTGGTTATTCCAAAAGTTTTTGCATGGTTATTTTATTCAGCCACTGTTACCACAAGGAGTGAGTAATTATTTATTTATTTTTCCTTCAATATTTTTTGGGCAAGTGTGGTATGCTTAGAATTACTATAGGGACTTGAGATATGTCAGTGAATGAACCAGTCAGAAATAATTGTCCTAAAGAAACAAAATTATGTTTGAACTAGAAAGAATGTAAAGCATAAACATAATAGATAATGATATTAACAATTTTAGTAGCACATAAGATTCCTGGCTGAGAATAATTCAGAATAAGAAAAGATTTGGAATGTGGAAGTTCAGAAGGTATCAGTTTTAATTTATTTTATTTTAAAGATTTTATTTATTTATTTGAGAGAGAATGAGAGAGAGAGCAAGGACAGGAGAAGGAGAAGCAGGCTCCCAGCTGAACAGGGACCCAGTTGCAGGGCTCCATCCCAGGACTCTCATCCCTACCCCACATCATGATGTTAACCTCAGCCAAAGGCAGACAACTGAGCCATCCAGACTCCGAGCATATCAGTTTTATTTATTTCTTATTTTTTTATTTGTTTAAAGTTTAAGATCCAATATTTATTGACACAAATCAGAGATTATCACACATGAAAAGGCATAGCTAGTTTCCTTCTTAAAAATAATTTCCTTAAGAGCCATCTACTGGAACTGAAATTTTGATGTGCCTATTATGCCACCTATCTGTTCTGTGTTTGTTGCTGGGTCTTCCATCACTGAGGCAAAACACCACTATACAGCTTATTCTTTCAAAGGAAATTCCTTTGTAGAACCCCCATTTGCTCTCAGCTTTCCTTTCTCTGCCTGGGGAGCACAGTAATAGACTGATCAGAAACTGCAAGGGAAAAAAAAAAAGAAACTGCAAGGGAAGAGAGGGGACCTGGGCTCTTAGGGTATAAGCAGCTAACACTTGAGGAGATGGCAGTTGAGTTACAATGGATGTTCCTGTGTAGATTCAAACCTAACTTGAGTTTCCTGGAAAAGCCATGATAAGATATTTATAAGTTATTTCTTCATATTTTGGGAGCAGATATAACACCCCTCTGCAGCAAGCATTCCTTAGGTAAGGGTGGCTCCTCTCAGGCAGTAAGTCTCCTCTAAAGGGTAGTCCTGCACACTGAGAACAGTCTGGTGGGTTATGGGCAAGTTGTAGCCAATTTATGCAAGGTCTTCACCTGATTCATTATAACCAAATGGGAGGATTTAAAATTGGTGCTGAGACACAGAATTCAATACACTCAAGTGTACACCCAACATCACCAAATAATTTATTTGGAACCAGAATTAAAAGAACATTCAACAGTTCTCTGAACATTTGACAGTTGTGAAACATGTTTATTCTGATCCAGTTGTACAACTAATCTAGGACAAATTGCCAAATAAATTTTACATTATTTCTTCAGGACTGGGTTTGTCCAAGACTTCAAATTTGGGATCTGCAAATTTGAAGTCAGGGAACGTATTCATGTCTGCTTTACCATACATTTGCTTAAGCTTAAAAAGCTCCTTCTCCAGGTCTTGCTGGTACTCTGGGCCAGTATCAACAGGTCCTCCAGATGTCTGGCATTTAGTTCTATCTTCTCTAATCTTGTCCACGAAGAGTTTCTGTACAGGATCAAGTTCCTTGTTAAATGCCACTGCTCTAACACCAATGTTTCTCCTCAAGTGGACTGAGACTGCAGATCGAATGAGAGAGGAGAACCTGAAGAGCCTCTGAAGAATCATGGTGATTCTTGCATTCAGCGCGGAGCCGCCGGAGTCTCCCGCATATCAGTTTTAAAGATCAACTCATTGTAGGGCTTACTGACAGACAACATAATATTTGTGTAGATAACTGAGGAAAGTTCAAGGAATTAGTAATATGAATATCTGGGGAGGGAACAGTCAAGGCAGAGGAATGTGTCAGTGCAAAGATCATCAAGCATGAAGTATCTGAGGAAAAATAAGGAGGAAAAGAGTAGTTGGAAAGGGGTGAGCAAATTAGACAATTGTATCAGTAGAGACTATCAGGAAGTCAGTGGGCATCAGAAATATAGAGCTTTGAAACTCAATGAAAGGACTTTGACTTTGACTTTGGGTGAAATGGGAATCAGTGTTTATTGTTAAGAATAGAGTGTGGGAGCAAGTAAAACAGTTAGGAAGTTACTGCAATAATGTGAGAGCAAGATATTATTAAATTGGATTTTAGTAGTGGTAGTAGAGAAATGCAGAAACAATAATAGTCTGAATATATGATTATGATTACACAACATGATGTCTTAATTGAAATTTCATTGTGTTGGGGATCCCTGGGTGGCTCAGTGGTTTGGCGCCTGCCTTTGGCCCAGAGCGTGATCGTAGAGACTCGGTATCGAGTCCCATGTCAGGCTTCTGCATGGAGCCTGCTTCTTCCTCTGCCTGTGTCTCTGCCTCTCTTTCTCCCTCTCTCTCTCTCTCTCTCTCTCTGTCTCTCATGAATAAATAAATAAAAATCTTTAAAAAAAGAAAAAAAATGAAATTTAACTGTGTGTGTGTTTTCAGGTTTGTGTATGGCAGAGAGGTGTGACAGAGAGATGAACACTTAGATGTCTAGTCTGTAGGCAAATATATGTTGTTCCATATATTTTATGAGGACTATAAATTCTTAAATATGAGCTTGTCCATCTTTTTTCATAGTTCTCATTATAGCCTATTATAGTTATTTATTTGCCAACATTATCTAATAGACTATAGGTTCCTGATGTCTATTTAAAGGTATCAGAAATATTAAAAAAATGAATCATTGATTAAATGTCTAATTATGTGAATAACTGTTAAATAATGCTCTCATAAAATAATACTAAAAATTTGATACCAAGTAAAATTAAGGTTTACTAGAAGTTAATTTGAAAGGATCACCTAAAAATGCCTGCATATCTCTAATGGTATGTTGGATTTTGGGGAAAGGATCAAGTAAGATGAAAATGGAGAAGTCATTACACTTTTATATACTTACAGTACCAGGGAACATTTATTAGAATACAATAGTGAGACAACTCCCATGGAAGTGTAATCATAAATGTAAAAAGAAATTGAGCTATTTGAGAAGTTCATAATCGAAAGTAGTTGCAAATAATCCAATTGAATTTCATACAAGAAAACAAGATTGTGATTTCACATTAAAAAAAAAAAAAAAAGTGTCGGGGCAGCCCGGGTGGCTCAGTGGTTTAGCGCCACCTTCAGCCCAGGGCCTGATCCTGGAGACCCAGGATGGAGTCCCACGTCGGGCTTCCTGCATGGAGCCTGCTTCTCCCTCTACCTGTGTCTCTGCTTCTCTCTCTGTCTCTGTGTCTCTCATGAATAAACAAATAAAATTTTTTTTAAAAATAGTGTCTGTGATATGGTAATGGTCTGGAGCAACAGGATTAAGATAAGGTAAATAGACTACCTACAAATGATGGTTAGAGTGCAGGTTCAGTTCCCAGCTCTGACACTTAATAGCTATATGACCAAAGACATGATTTAAAATTGTTGTGCAACAATTTCTTTATACTTAGGATGTTGGGGCACCTGGGTGGCTTAGTTGGCTAAGCGTCTGCCTTCTGCTCAGGTCATAATCCTAGGGTCCTGGGATGAAGCCCTATGTGGGGCTCCCTGCTCAGAGGGGAGGTCTGCTTTTCTCTCCCTCTGCCCCTCTGCCCGCTCATGCTTTCTTTCTTTCTTTCTCCCTCTCTCAGATAAATAAATGAAATCTTTAAAAACAAGTAAATAAAATGAGGGTGTGGATAGCATACACCTTGTAGATTTACTTTTAAAATGAAATGAGTTAAACCTTTAGAAAAAATATGCTGGATGTTCACATTGAATATACATATATAATAGATACACATATTTTATATATATATATATATATACATATATAAAACAACATTGACTCAAAGACTTAAAGAATCCTCTTCTTTTTTTTTTCTTCCTACTAATTGGAGCATCGTAAGTAGACTATCCTGAGGAAAATCTGGTTTTGTATTTTACTACTGTAATGTGACTCTGAATATGCAAAAATTAAATGATCGCTTTGATACAGTGTAAATATAAAAGTAAGTTGGCGGGCCAGAATTATGGTATAGCATTATAAAAATTTCTTTTGAGACCAAGAGACATATGTGCAGTCATATTTCTTGACATGTGGTAAGCTGCTGTATATACAATTTGAATTATAATGCTGTGTCATGTTTAAGTTACCGCAGAGGAGTAAGTTTCTTGAACTATCAGGGCGAGATTTTCTTTAACATATTATTCCACTTTTTGCTCTTAAACCTTTCACACCAAATTCCTGCTCTTTTGAAGTGTAAGAGCTGTATTTCAACATTTAAAAAGCAGAACTCCTGAGGGATTCACTGGTAAAAGCCATTAGTGAATTTGCTGATATAAAACTTGCATGATACCATAAATCTTTTATAGAGCATCTTTAGAAAATGTGTGTGTGTGTGCGTGTGTGTGTGTTTGTGTGTGCGAGAGAGGGAGAGAGAGGGGGGGAGAGAAAGAGAGAGATTAGGTGAGGATGGTAAATTGCATTACATGAGCCTTCAACGTGAGCCTTCAACATTATACTTTTTGACATTTAATAAAATGAGATCAAAAAAGTTATATCCTCAGAGGCCTTGTTATTGCCATCATATGAATGAACTGAATATCCATGTCATAGGCCCTGAGAAGCAAATATATATATTTGATTTAGGAAAACCGATTTCACTTTTCCTCTGCTGGAAACACTAACATTCACTCTTTATCTGCTCTAAATGCCATAACAATAACACTTCACATCAGTTCTCTGTTATATCCTAGGTATAAAAGATTAAGTTAAATTTATATCCTCATATACATTGCTATATCATTACGATCATCTGGATTTTCAGAAATAAAGCATAGTGAATGAGAAGTACACAGTTTTCAGTAATAATTATTTCCATCTTCTGTAGTTATATGTGTGGTATTTTTGGCAAAAGAGTCCTCTATGAAGGTAATTTTACAGTTACTTTAAGAAAGTCAAAATTAGACTATCGATTTTGGTAAAATTGATATAGACTCACTCTTCTCTGCACTTATCTTCCAAATACTCCTAAATAACCTGGAAATAATTGAACAGATACAGTCATAAAAAGACTCTGAAAGTGGAGAGAAGAAGGCAGCCTGGCCACAGACCTCAAAAATCAATTTACAATTCCTCAAAATGTGACTGTCAGAAATAATTTTATAATAGGATTTTAGGAAAAATAATATCCATGATGTACAAAACATATTTGCTTGTTATTATATTTTTCATTATTTTAAATGTATTCATATCCATCCCCAACTTCCTGTGTGATGGAATTATCTTACAAATCCCATCCTCTTAAAAATATTTTAAATTAAATCAGTTATTGGTTATTTACTTCTATTTGAAGATCTTGTTAGGTTTTAGTTTAATGAGATTTCTTATCTAGAGCAATATTGCAAAATATTTAAAATTTCAGGTTATTGTGCAATACTACTTTTAATAGGAAATTAGCATTCAATTCTGTGCAATACTAGGCACTTTGTAAGATTCATGTTGAAAATGTGTAAGTCTCAGGCAGCCTAGGTGGCTCAGCGGTTTAACGCCACCTTCAGCCCAGGGCCTGATCCTGGAGGCCCGGAATCGAGTCCCATGTCGGGCTCCCTGCATGGAGCCTGCTTCTCCCTCTGGCTGTGTCTCTGCCTCTCTCTCTGTTGCTCGTGAATAAATATATAAAATATTAAAAAAAAAAAAGGAAATGTGTAAGTCTAAACTCCAAGATGGTTATAAGTTGTTAAGATACAAGTGTTTTTCTCTGTCATCCCTTCAGTGTCACACAGAAAATGTAAAGTCCTTATGATCAAATTGTATTTGGTCTGTATAGGAGTTACCTCTCTGATTTATCTCTTACTACTGCTTACTCTATCTAAGCTACAGTGATTTCCTCACTGTTCCTCAAGCAGGTCATATACTCATATTTGAGCTTCATCCTGCTTGTATTCTTTATAAAACATTCTTCCCTTAATATATGCATGACCAGATCCCTCACCAATTTTATGCCTTTGCTTTAATGTCACTTTCTAATCAAGCTCACTTGAGTACCGAACCCTACACACACACACACACACACACAAATCCTGACTCTTTCGCCTGCTTTTCTTTTTCCACACCACATTTCTCCTAGTCCCATATGATAAAAATTTTGCTAATTCATCTTTCTAATTGTTTATTATCCCTCCAACACATAAGAATGGAAGTTTCTTTTTTTTTAAGATTTTATTTATTCATGAGATAGAGAAAGAGGCAGAGACATAGGCAGAAGGAGAATCAGGCTCCATGCAGGAAGCCCAATGTGGGACTCAATTCCAGTACTCTGGATCACGCCCTGAGCCCAAGGCAGAGGTTCAACCGCTGAACCACCCAGGTGTCCCAAAAATGGAAGTTTCCTATGAGCAATGATCTTTCCTCTATTTTGTGACCAATTCCAAGTATCTAGAACATACTACATTATAAACAAATATTTATTGTACATTGAAAATGGATGGACATAAATAGTATGAATACATGCTATTTTCCAGTCATTTTCTACAATCTGAATATATAAACAGTTTTCCAGATTGAATACTGGAAAATATTTACTTCTGTAATATAAATACTTTAAGGAACCAATCAAAATTGTAAAACATCATATATATGTATATAAGAGTCTTATACTCTTTCCCTTGTACATAATAATTTATGTATTTATACTGGGTAACTCAATATGCTGCTGTATTTTGGCAAGGCACACTCTTCTAATTGAGACTATTTTCACTCTTTGTATAACATTTAAAACTTAAAGAGTACATTGATTCAGTAGTGCCAGAATTTAATATTCAGACACTAGTGTATACAAATTATAAGATTCTTCATGAAGGCCGAAATGATCTGAGTCAAGATGCTACCCTAAATAAGTAGTTTATCCCTTCTATTTATTACATTTTCTTCTCATGTTATATTTCACTCATGACAAACTTTTCATATCATCCAGAATCAGGAGTAATCTTGTCCAGACAGAAAGTGTTCTCTTCAGATAAAGAGAGACATAGCATTGTAAAAGACTGAAACAGGATACACAGAGTATGTACGAGAGTTAGAATAGTCAGATCTTGATAGATAGATAGATAGATAGATAGAGACAGATAGATATAGGTATCTATTACATCTGTATAGATACAAATTCTATCAATTTATAAGATGCCAAATCACACAGAATATGATATATATCGAAAGCAGTGGTGAGGATAGAAAGATACTCATATGTCCAAATGTATATATAGGTACAGTTAGATGGTGGTCAGGTAGATAGACTAATTTTTAATAGGCATTTAGATAAACAGAAAATAAGTTAAATTCTTTGGACAGAGCTGAAAGAGAATATACTGAATGAGTAAAAACACTCAAATCATTTGATTCTGTCAAAGTTAAAATTGAAAAATTGATTGAGTGCTTGTATTAAAATGACCTATGCTTGATTTTGTTCTCTTGGAGATACAGCCTTTGATAAATGAAATAGTTTAAGACATCGATAGCACTGAGAAGCAGGGTAAGAGATTCGGCGAACATTCAAATATCAGTGTAAGATTGAGTTATGCCAGTAAATGTCAAGTTTGGTCAGATAGCTCTTGATTTCAGAGGAACTCATCTTTTAGTCTTGAAGCCAATCTGCACACATTCAGGTCACACTGAATCAAAGGGCACCAAGTGAAAACAAGCTGAGATTCATTACAATCCTACGGGGCAGGACATTCCACATGTCTTTTGGACAATGTGGTTTCAGCTGGAAATTTAATAAAAGCCCTCAACAGAAAAATCCTATTTGTTGTTGAGTAAAGTTGGGAACTGCTGACGCTCAGGAATCTCAGTCCTCTTATTTGATCTAACCAGATCTCTCTCTCTCTCTCTCTCTTAAATCAGAAACTTGTCCCCAGACAACTTGCACCAGAATAACTTGGATGCTTATTTACAATGCACATTAGTAGACTCCACCATGTTCTAATTGAATCCAGGTCTCTGCAGGGGCCTGGTTATCTACATGCAAATAAATATTGCAGGTAATATATGCAAAATTGCATTCAAGGGTCACTGAACTAAACTCCAAAAGCCCTTGGGAATAGTTAGTAAGTTATTTATTATTAATGTATTTCCTCAGCATCTAGTTACGTCATGGCAAATAGTTCAAACATATTTTTGAGGAAATCATTCTTTCCTTTTCTTATTATGAACTTTTGATATATATGAATATTTTTTCCATAAGAAGGAACATTAGATAGGATTACAGTTTTTAAAACATGAGCCATGTTGGATGAAAACCACTTTTTTTTTTTTCCTTTTCCCTAAAGGCAGACTCTTCCTCATAAGAAATAGAGCTCAGACAGAAAACAAGTGTTGTTGGGTTGAGAAATCAGAAATCAAACTTCAGTGACCCTAGAGTAACTGGTAATTAAAGATAATATCATAGAATGAAGAGAGCCACAAGAGGGGGTATTCCAAAAACCCCTGAATAAACTCCAAAACTTGACCTTTGCCAAAAAAATGTACATTTAAGAACTACTGAGCTATATACTAGGCTAAGAATTCAAGATATACAATAGACAACACTGACCATAGGCCGAAAGAGATGGCCAAAAATTTCAACAGCTTCATCGTGCTAGAAAGTGGAGCTAGGTAAAACCCTTTGGCTTTTTTTTTTATAAATTTATTTTTTATTGGTGTTCAATTTGCCAACATATAGAATAACACCCAGTGCTCATCCCATCAAGTGCCCACCTCAGTGTCCATCACCCAGTCACCCCCACCCCCTGCCCTCCTCCCCTTCCACCACCCCTAGTTCGTTTCCCAGAGTTAGGAGTCTTTCATGTTCTGTCTCCTTTTCTGATATTTCCCACTCATTTTTCCTCCTTTCCCCTTTATTCCCTTTCACTATTTTTTATATTCCCCAAATGAATGAGACCATATAATGTTTGTCCTTCATTTAAACCCTATATTTGCCACTTCTAGGCCTGTATAAAGGAATTCACCTTAGTACTAAAGGGAGAACCACAATAACCACTCTCTTATAAAGATTCCATAAGATCAAGGTATTCACCCATAATTTAACAAGTTGCAAGAGAAAAATGCAACACTCTTCACATGATAATCAAACCTACCAACTTAGAAACTCTACAGCATATAAATCACAATGTCAGGTGTACATTAAAAAGTTACTAGACACATGCAGAAACAGGAAAATGGTACCTACTATCAAGAAAAATAGTTGATACAATAAACAGCCAGAACTAATTACTGTAATTAGCAGAAGAACTTGAGAATAAGTGACCTTTATTTTAAACTGTCCAGAGGTTAAAAAAATTTAAAAAATAAAAGGATGTGATGGGTATACAGATGTGTAATTGCAGAACTGAGATGAAAACTCTCTTGCAGAATCAAATGAATCTGGTTATACACCTGAATTAGATATAAGCTTTTAAAATTTTCTATGAGATCTGCAAATGGCTACCCTTTCTTAATGGTAGCATGCAAATAGTAGCAGTGTAAATTTCATTCTAAAAGGGAAGGGCCTCAGGCCGGAGACCACCAGAAGTTCAGAAAATGTATTGAATAAAGAGGATTTTTTTTGAGATTTATTTCTTACATTGTATTATTCATAGGTCTTATAGAGTCATATATATATAGTACCTATTTTCTTCTGTTCTTGAGTGTTTGCCAGTACAATGTTCTGTAGGGTGATAAAATGGTTAATAATGCTGCCAAATAAATCAGTACAAAGTTAGATGGTTAAGAATATCCTGATGCAGAAAAAAATGATAGTGTACTGCTGCCTTGGTCGAGTGTTCAGATAAAAACAATTTTGAAATTCTCTGATTATTGAGTTATAGGAAAACATTTTTGCTAATTTGATCAATAACTTAAATGTGTCAGGGCCATGTTTCCTCCATACCCTTGGGTAGAGTGTCTCTTCAAGCACTGAAATATTTCAAGGCTATTGAAGTGAATAAACTTTTGTATAAACCTCAAAAATATAATTAAGTAAAAATAGCCAGATGTATAATGATGAAAGTTGTATTATAAATTCTGGAAGAAAAATAAGTATGCAAATCAATATGATGTAATTGATAAATATGCCCATATATATCTATATCTATAGTTATAGATATAGATATACATAAAATAAAAAATAATGGTCATAAATGATTAGTAAAATAATTGATTAATAATGTTATTTATAGTGTAGGAGCAGACAGATACAAAGGGGCTGTTTTTAATCTGCAAATGTTGATTTAAAAATAAAGATTTAAAGCAAATACAATGACACATTAACAGTTATTTAATCTAAATGATGTTTAATGGGTTTTTTCAGTTTTTTAAATGTTTGACATGTTTTTATAAAAAGATTATGACATTAATTATAGACTGCATTTTCATCAAAATTAGCAATCCTTTTATGCAATTAGAGTATTATGACTTAAATTACATTGTCTGTTTGCACATAACTATTTTTAACTTTTGTTTCATTATCTTTTAACTTCTAAATAACATATGTAGTTGTAAAATTATGACTTGAAAGTATTTTTTCTTTTAATAGGAGAGTTTAAACACTTTTTTGATGTACTTACATATTTATTCTTTTTTTTTTTTATTCTTATTTATTCTTACTCCTATCAAATGGCATTTTATTTTTAGTTTGTTTTATATTTTTTCACATTCCTTCTGCTAAGAACAGACTCTTCTAAAAATTGTCAGTTAGCAAGGAACAAATTGTGATTTAATTTCTAATACTGCTTACTTTTTGAGATATTTTCATCCCAACTCTAAGTGAAAGTGTCCACTCTGGCAGCTTGTCTCTAAGCTGGGATTCATCTTTATTAATCTCCTTTCCACACTACCTGTTATAGATTTCCATACTCTCATTCAATGTGTCAATCTAATTCATTTGCAAGGTGGGGTGATCCAGACCTTCATGCCTGTTTAAATGGCCCTGGCCACTCTTAACACTCTAAAGGAATGAGAAACACTCCATAGTATAACATAGATTTCCAATACACTTTCCCCTACCCACATTGTGTATCATCCATCCTAGCTCCTCCTGATGACCAGAGATGTCCCTCCATTGATAAAGTGACCTTTTTTTCCCTCTTGGTACGGCAGCATGAGGACTCTATGTGGCAGTGTTTGTTTCACCCATATTCTATCCCTTTTTGGTAATACCAACAACTGCTCCAGGAATTAGCCCCTTAACTCAGCAGAGCCTAAAGCTATGGGAACATAAGGCATACATTCTATAAATAGGTCACTGGAATATTGGTAAGAAAAGCCCATCCCATTTTCTTCCACCCCTTGGTTTTCAAACCCGTATAATTTAGTTCTGTGGGACACATCACTGAGTGGCCACTGGTTCAGTTTCTTTCTTTCTTTCTTTCTTTCTTTCTTTCTTTCTTTCTTTCTTTCTTTCTTTCTTTCTTCTTTCTTTCTTCTTTCTTTCTTTCTTCTTTCTTTCTTTCTTTCTTTCTTTCTTCTTTCTTTCTTTCTTTCTTTCTTTCTTTCTTTCTTTCTTTCTTCTTTCTTCCTTTTTTTTTTTACTGGTTCAGTTTCTAATGCTACCTCTGAACCACTATTGTAGTTGAACATTCCTGTAATCTATCAGGGTAACTTCTTCCAACGATAGGGTATTTGATACTGTAAGTGATCCTTCACTCATTGTTGCACCTAATATGCTGTAAAACAGATTCTTTATCCTGAGGAAATATATACAGGTTCCGTATTGCAGATTAGTCATTAGATTATTGGGGATTATTGCATTAGACAAATGTAGAGCTCTCAGATATTTATGCTGGCAAAGAACATGGCAAGGGGAGAAACTCATAGTCATATTTGGTATCATTTCTGATAAGAATAAATCACTACCCACTTCAGGGCAGAAAAGGGTGAATATAATCAATTTAGTACTGAGTGGACTGGCTTGTCTTTTTGAGATGTATGCCATATGTAGGGCTGGGAATTGGACTTCATTACTGACAGACTGGTCAGAGGAGTTTAAGCTTCTATAAGAATACCATAAGGGCACTAGAGTGGCTCAAATCATTAAACCTCCAGCTCTTGGTTTTGGCTCAGGTCGTGATCTTGGGGTGGAGATTGAGCCCTGCGTTGGGCTCATGCTCAGCACGAAGTCTACTTGTACCTCTCTCTATGCTCCTCTACAGCTCATGCTCTCTTTCTCTCTCAAATAAATAAAATCTTTAAAAATAAAAATAAATGTTTAAAAGAATACCATGGATTGAGTAGGTTAAACAGCAAACATTTATATCTCACAGTAAAGAAGGTGGAACTCTAAGATCAGGGTACCAGCATGGTTGGGTTCTGGTGAGAATCCTCTTCCTGGTTTCCCCTTGGTCTCTTCATCCCCTTGTAAGGTTATCAATCACATCATGAGACTTTCACCCCCATGATTTCATCTAAACCTAATTACCTTCCAAAAGCCCTGCCTTAAAATAGGATTATGTGGGACTAAAGCACAACATATGAATTTTAGGGGAACATAAGCATTCAATACTTAGCAGGAGCCAACTTTCTATGGTTTATGCTTAACTTCCTGCAATGGGAGCCCAGTAAGCAAACTTGGAGTGGTTGAGGATAGAGATTATCTAGCATTCACTAAATATATTCCTAACTTAGGTAATGTTGAATACCTTCTGTGCTGTGGATGTTTTCTGCGGCTCACTGATGTGAGACACAGGTTTCACACACTCTGTGCCCACTTACATATATCACCCATATGCTTTTCCCCTTACTTCCACATATCTGATTTCTAATCTTGCTCTTTAGAGGACCCTATTCAACTATCCAAGCTATTTGATACTCTACATCAGTTTAGGTATATTCTCCCTGCCTGGGTCACTTTTCACTATATATCAAAGGGACAACAAAGAGTAACGCTAGTAGTAATGTCTACTGAGGCAATGTCCCTGAGTATCACATTTCAGATTAAAGTATTATTACAATTTCAGTCTATTCTAATCGGACTGTGACATATTGAGTCAATCGACATATAAATCAGAACCAGTATCTATCCTCTTCTGTAATGTGATTATAAGAAACTCCTCCATAAGGTCATATATGTGAACTGAGGGAAAGGGTCAGTACAAAAATAGGTATACAGGTCTGTGCCATCTGTTTGTGATATTCAGTAGTGTGTGATAGACCTACTTGACTCTACTAAACTGCCATATCATTTATTTGATTTCTATTGCAATTGACTTAAGTTTAACAAATCTGATCATGCAAATGGGCAATTCCATTCGCATTGTAACTAAGTTTCTATGACTAGATAGTCTCCATAAGGATCACGTGCTAGGCACAATTTTAAGGTGGACTCCAAGATTTTTGTGGCCAATCTGTACATACTCTGTATAATCTCCTCCCTTTATTAAGGGGATAACCTGTGAAAATGATGGAATTTCATCTCTGTGAGTAGCATACAACATATGGAAAAAATGAAGAGATTTATATGTGTGATTAGAGTCCCAAGTCAGCTTGAGTTAATTAAAAGGAAGATTATCCTGGGTGGGCTAAGATAAGTTAGGTAAAAGACTTTAAAAAGAGGACCTGAGGAGATCCATGGGTGGCTCAGAGGTTTGGCATGATCTTGGAGTTCGGGATCGAGTCCCGCATCAGGCTCCCTGCATGGAGCCTGCTTCTCCCTCTGCCTGTGTCTCTGCCACTCTTTATCTCTGTGTTTCTCATGAATAAATAAAATCTTTTTAAAAAAGAGGACCTGATTCTTCTGCAGTCTTCGACAAAGGACGTTTCCATGTTGTGAACCAGCTATGTTCATAGGACTTCAGGGTAACCTCAAGGAGACTTGAGCAAATCCCAGTCAAATAGCCAGAAGGAAAATACAGGCATACCTCATTTACCGAAATTCACTTTATTTTGCTTTACAGATATTGCGGTGGTTTTTTTTTTCACAAATTAAAGTTTTATTCTGCATTCTGCATCAAGCAAGTCTATTGGTGCCATTTTTCCAAAAGCATTTGCTCACTTTGTGTCTCTATGTTACATTTTGGGAATTCTTCAAATATTTCAAACTTTTTTCATGAAAAAATTGGTGATCTATGATCAGTGGTCTTTGATGTTACTACAGTAATTGTTTTGGGTGCCATAAACCATGTCCATATAAGATGGCAAACTTAATCAATAGACGTTGTATGTTCTGACTGCAGATTTGGTCAAAATAGTAAAAGAACTAGAATTTGAAGTGAAGCCTAAAGATTTGACTAAACTGCTGCAATCCTGTGGTGAAACTTTAATGGATTGGAGTTGATCCTTATGGAGAAGCAAAGAAAATGATTTCTTGAGATGAAATCTACTCCTAGTGACGATTGTTGAGATGTCAACAAAAAATTTAGAATATTACAGACTTAGTTGATGGAAGCAGTAGCACAGTTTGAGAGAACTGACTCCAAATTTGAAAGTTCTACTGTGGGTAAAATGCTATCAAACAGCATCATATGCTCCAGAGAAATCATTAGTGAAAGGAAGATTCAACTGATGCAGCAAACTTCATTGTTGTCTTAAAGAAATTGCCATAGCCACTCCAACTTTTAGCAACCCCCACTGTAGTCAGTCAACAGCCATCAACATCAAATCAAGACCCTCCACCTGGCTGAAAGCTCAGACAATGTTAGCCTTTTTTAGTTATAAGTGTTGTTAAATTAAGATACATATTTTTGAGACATAAGCCATTGCACATTTAATAGACTACAGTATAGATAAACATAATTTTTATATGCACTGGGAACTCCCAAAGTTCATTTGACTCACTCTATTGTGATATTTGCATTATTGTAGTGATCTGGAACCAAACCCACAGTAGCTCTGAGGTATGCCTATAGAATCTCAGTCTCACAGTTATAAAGAACTAAATTATGCCAACAACTTGATGAGCTCAGAAGAGGATCTTGAACTCCAGATGAAAACGCGGCCCTGCTAAAACCTTGATTTTCACCTTGTGAGAAACTGAGCAGAGAATTTAATTATACTGAGTCTGGATTTCTGATGTACAGCAACAGATAATAAGTGGGTGTTATTTTAATCTGATAATTTGGTGATAATTTCCTGTACAGCATACAAAACTAATATGGGCCACTAGCACACAAACAGCTTCTTTTCAAATATCAACTAGTTTGTTCTTTTTTGAAGAAGGTACTGCCCAAGGGTTGAAGGATTATTTTTTTCTGGAAACTTTTCATTATTATGTCTTCAGAGACTACTTTTGTCTGATTTTCTTTTTCCTTCACAGAGTGTTCTATACATCTCTCATACTTTCCTTCATCTTTCTCTTACCCTTGGTTGAGATATACTTATCTTTCAGGTCACTATTTGTATTATTTTCCCAACTCATATATGTGAGAGGACTCCCTGGATACCAGAGAGTACACTCAAGTGAGATTTTTATTTAAAGTGAAAGATATGGTGTTATAAGAAATAAAGAATGCAGTCAAGCTTGGAAATCCAAAGGGTATTCATAACATGAATCTCCTCTTGGGCTAATTTTTGCAAGCTGGACTGTAATGAGTCTGAATCTTCAGAATCTATGTGAGGAGTCTTGGCTTTGAGAAGGCTCACTAAAAAGGGTCTCTGATTCTTCCAGAAGTCAAACCAGGCATCCCAAGGTGGCTAAAGTAGTTACAAAACATCAGTAAAGAAACTAGCACTGGGTGTCTCCAGAAAAGTTGCATGAATTGATAACTACATCAAAAATACCACTTTCTTTATGTTGGCCAATAGTAAATTCAACAAACCAACATCTAACCAAAAAATTAGGTATCTGGTATCCCCCAAGGTAAAGATAGAACTTCTCCTGTCCCCTGCTTTAAATCAGTTCTACATTCATACTAATAATTGCAGATGGCAAGTTGCTGTCTCCAGTCTTGGGCTTAATCCATCTAATAAATATTCTTTGGATTTCTTTTTTTTTTTTTTAAGATTTTATTTATTTATTTATTTATTTATTTATTTATTTATTTATTTATTTAAGAGAGAGAGAGAGAGAGAGAAAATGAGTGGGGGAGGGGCAGCAAAGAATCTGACTCCCAATGAGCAGATGGGGCTGGATTCCAGGACTCTGAGATCAAGAACTGAACTGAAGTCAGATGCTTAACCAGCAGAGCCACCAAGGAGCCCCATACTTTGGATTTCTATTGTTGATACAGTTAGTGACTCTAAATCATTAAATTTTCCATCTCTCTGCTCTCTAATCTATTTTCTTGATTGTATGTATAATGGCAATTTAAAATCTTTATCAGTTCTCAAAAATAAAATAATGAAATAAAATCTTGATCAGTTCTCAACAACTCAACCTCCAGCAGATCATGTTTAATCAATTCATGTTTCTCTTGAATTCTGGTTACTAGAAACACACTTTTTAGCATGCATCATAATTCTTGAGTAGGTGCTTGGCAATATAGTAAGAAATTATAGGAAATTTGGCAGGTAATATTTCTGACAGAAGATAATTATTTTTTAAACATACTAATGTGTCCTTCTAATTCCGCACACTGTTGGCATTTGGGTTTATAAGGTATATTATTTTTATATTTGTATTATTTAATCTCTTTTCTTCATAATTTCTCTTAAATTTTTAACCATAGGCATTTCAAACTCCTGGTCAAATTACTTTTTCAGGTCTATTTTTCCTTTCGGTTTTCAGAATGTGCTCTATACTTTTGATGCCTTTGTTATTTTTATATGAATGTTAGGCATTGGGAATGAAAAGATGAAGAGAAAGTTTGAGGCTCTGGTAGTATTAATTTCCTCCAGTGTTTATTTATTTGCTTTTGGCCAACAGCTGTTGTGAAGTTGGAATACCTGAAGACAATATGTGATTAAACTCATTGTTAATGCTGGTACATTTCAGATATACCCTTTACAAAATGTAAACTTAGAGCCTGAGGTGTCAGGTCTCCTCTTTCTTGGTGGGCATTGAAGTCCAATTTTTGCATTCTCCACTAGCTTCACTTTTTAAAAGAGATTTTATTTATTTATTCATGAGAGACACACACACACAGAGAGAGAGAGAGAGAGAGAGGCAGAGACACAGGCAGAGGGAGAAGCAGGCTCCATGAAAGGAGCCTAATGCAGGACTCGATCCCAGGACTCCAGGATCATGCCTTGGGCCTAAGGTAGGCACTAAACCACTGAGCCACCCAGGGATCCCCTCTCCACTAGCTTCATAAGAATATTGACAGCACTGTTCATTTTCTCATCAACTCTGATGTCATTTTCAAAACGTTGTATACCTAAAGGAAGGAAAAGTCAACAATAATTTGAGAACAAAATTATTTATCTAGCTACCCCTTACTTTCTTAGATTTTAACTTCATGAATTCCTATTGTCTTATTAGCTCATCAGTGCCTTTATGCACATTTAAGAATATTTTGCCTCAAGATTCTATTTACTTTGGCTGAACATGCTATAAATTAAGCTAGACTTCCATTTACAGAAACATGAAAGGATGAATAGATTATCAATTAATTTGGAGATTATAACATATTATTTATGATACATATAATTGAAGCCCAAAAATAGAAGAAAAGAGGACAGAAAAATATTTAAGTAATGTATGAAGAAATGACCAAAATTTTCCAAAGTTTACAAACTAAATGAAAATGAATAACAGAGTACTCAATAATTTCTTAATGTGCATCATTGAAAAACAATTGATCATATAAAAAGTATAAAAGAGGACCTCTTGAAAACAGCCAATTTTTTAAAAAATGGCATTTTCCATAGGAGATAAAAACAATACAGCTAGTGATGAACTCCTAATAAGAAATAATGGAGGCCAGAAGAAAATGAAATAATATATTTTTGAACTCTGTAAAGGAAAAAAAGAATTGTCAATTTAGAATTCTGTGTCAGGCTAAAATATCCTTCAAATATGAAAATAAAACAATGCCACTTTTGTTCAATTAAAATTAAGGTACTGTTTTGTCAGTGAACTACATATAATGCATAGCAAAGGAAATTCTTCAGATCAAGAAAATCAACACAAATGAAAACATATGTCAACAGGAAAGAAAGAAGTATAAACAGTAAATATGAAAACACATAATGGATCATATATATTATTCTTTCTATTTTTAAAAGTTATATGAACACTATTACTTCTCAGCCTTTTGGTTACTAAGATCAAGTGTAAAAGTTATATGAACTTTTAATGCAAAAATTCTGGTTGTATTTTGGCATTTGTATCAAACAAACATGATTTAATATAAATAGACTGAAAATTAAGCATGCAAATTTTAATCACTAGAACTATTACTAAAATTTAATGCAAAATTTCAATTCAAAAGTCAAGAAATAAATTTTTAAAAATATATTGATTTGAGCCAAAAGAAATGGAGGTGAGATGATCCAAAAATAGATGGGTCAAATAAAAACAACTGACAAAATACTAGAAAAAAAATTAACAATAGCAATTTTTACATACAAATAGATTACCCTCTGCAAATAAAAACTAGAGATTATTAGGCTGGACAAAATACCGAGAGTCAAGTATATGCTTTAATAAGAGATACTTGAAATATAAAATTGCATGGAGGTTGATGCAAAAAAACCCAAAAACACACCAGAGAGTACTATTGGGAAAAAAAGACAGAAACAGTAAAATTTATTACATTAACACTCCCTTTCAAAAGCTAATTTAATCAATCAGCAAATGAATGAATGAATGAATAAATAGATAAATAAATAAATAATTTGGGCACTCAGATAACTTTATTCAGTTGAAATATTGAACTAGATCCAAGAACTAGAATGAAATCTTCAAGTCCATGTGATGTGCTATGTTAGACCACATACTATGTCATGAAATAGGTCAAATTTATCAAAAATATTTAAATTTTATAAAATAGGTTCTCTATTCATAACATAATTAAATTAGTAATTAATAACAAGCCTACATTTCAAAAATCCCCACTTGATTTTAAATTAAATGACACAAATAATACCTCATCATAGATAATAAGCATAAGGGGAATTAGAAAATGCAGCAAACTTAATGAGAATAAAAATCACAACATAAATAAATTGTGGTATGCTGCCAGAACAGTGCTTAGAAATATAAATGTGTAGGTAAAAATATATTGAGTCATTGAATTTAATCAATTCTCTTATTCTATGTCTCCTAAATATACACTATATGATTTATTTTAGGTGATCTTTTTAGCTAAAGTTCTTCAGAATAATGCAATTTCAATAATATGTATTTTAATTTAAAATGCCACAAGATGGCCTTTTCATTATTAAACTTGTTTCTAATGAATTTGGATGGTTTATATCTGAAATTAGTGCTGTGCAGAAGAGATAAGGAAAGACTCTCTTGTAAACACAGGACCAAAGAATGAGTGTGCCTCCTGGTTTTGCTGACCACGGCTCCTCTGGTGTCTTTATATCATGTACTCCAGATCAGGGATTTGGGGATAAGAGATTTGTTCAACACAATTACCTCTAGTAGATAGTGCTACTTAGCTGTGCTGGGCTGTAGTTTGCAATAAATAATAAATAATAGACAAAACCTCAATACAGCTGAACAGCTGTCACCACAGCTAACAGTGGAGCAAATGACGAGGTCAGATGAGAAATATAACTGGAGAGCATACACATACCCAGCTGCCAGGGCTCACAGAGAACATATCTTAACATCTGCAAGCCTGTAGCTGCCAAACCTTTCCCACAAGCAGCTTTGTGTATTGACTTCAGGCCCTGGTAGAAAGACAGAGAAATAAAATTCTGCATATTCAACACTGTTAGAAATAGAATGAAGGAGGGATCAAGTTAATGTTGGAATTGTGAATGAAGAGCTATGATTTTATTTTTGTCCAAGAGGAAACACACTTTTAAAAGATTTAGTTCTTTTGGTCAAAGACTATGTCTGATCCTTTGTTTTGACTATCTAAACAATTGGAATAATCATTTAAGTTCACTAAAATTGCCAAACTTCCAATTATAGTTCAATGGAAGTGTTCAATTATAGTTTCACATGGAAGCTAAACTATTCCACTAATAGATATATTTTACTGAAAATTACTTATTGAATTGAGAGGCTTTGATATTCCTTTGATTCTTTATCAAATCTATAGTCTAAAGAATTCTATTTTGTATCATATTACTTGTCACTATTGGCATAATATGTTATATTGCTAAGTAAAAAGATAACACTTTCATTGTTAGCATAAGGGTAAATTTCTTACACAAAAAACCCCACAGACCCAGGTGAAAGATAAAATTTCTTAAAATATTTTATGTCCTTCAAAGTATGGGACCTTTTTGGTGGCATACCTATTTTGGTATATTCTCTGACCTTCAACTCTCTAGGTCAAACAGATATGAAAGAGATACTATGATTAAGTTGATGATCCTGTGAGGTAATTTAAGGAATAAACTATCCACCATTATGTAAACTCTTGACCACATATGACATTTTTAGACACTGGCCACCTCTCTAAATGTGTAAATACAGTAATGGGGGGTCGGGGGAATTGTGCGTTTATAGGTGTTTTCTGGGAGCTGGAGTACATTGAAAATCAAATGACCAGGCCTAAAACTAGCCTAACACTTTTGTTCTACACCCTTTTTTCATAAGAAGATACATTGATTATTATATCCATACTGTTAAGACAAGTACAGGTTTTAAAAATTCTACAATTAGGATCTATTTCAACATGCTATCAACTGCTGTGAAAAATGAATATCCCTATTATAGATACTCTGTGAACCTATTTCCTATTTTCAACAACCAGTTGAATCCCAGAGCTGTTCTTTGTTATGTTCTGATCAAATAATTTCTGTTTATGATATGGATCTTTATGTAAATTGTCCTAGGGAAATAGTATGCTTCTATCTTCTTATTGCTTCTTTAGAAATTCACATTTTTCATTATAAACGAATATATTAACATTTTGCTTAATACATCAGTTTCTTATGAATTATTTACCAACCATTGTCTTTCATGTGTTCTCTAAAATGATTTTAGTGCCTGAAAACACTGTGTATATTGGTAGGTATGTTTAGATATCAGATATAACCAAAGTCAAAAGGAGAGGTCTTTCTCTTCCATTCATCTGATTATCAATTGGCATTTCCCTCACATTGTTGCATAAACCTTTCTTTGTCAACTTCAGTGCACGAATATACCCAAACAATTTATTTTTTTTATAGCCAATTTAACAACTTTGACTAGGTGATGAGATACACTACTATGTCTAAAAGAAACCAACTAGTAAAGAGTACTTACTAGAAAGACTCAGAAAGGGAATAGTTACTTTCCTAAGTATTAGAAAGGGAAACTTATGGAAGAGTCTTTTTTTCAAAGTGTAAACATATATAAGTGTAATATTCAATATAGTTCTGAATCTGCTTTATCACAATCCATTGCTTATAAACATCTGAGAAAGGTATCTATTATGTCTTTGAGGACATATTTCTATTGGAGTAACCAATCAACTTTGCTTTTTAAATTAATTTTAGGCACTCTACTGTATAGACACTGGTATTTTTGTGTTGTTTCATTTTAGAAAGTGCCCTTTGTGAAATTCCTGATAAAATTATTTGCCTACTTTCCTGCTGAGATATTTTATTATCTCCATTTATATAGGTTGTTCTTTTTCTAGGTCCTGGAGATGTAAGGTTTGGTTTTTGTGTGTGTGCATTTGTGTCTGTGATCTTTTTCTTTTTTTTTTTTTTTGATATAGTAGACATTGATTACTATAAACTTTTCCTTAGAACTGCCTTTGTTGTATCCTGTAAGTTTTGGTATGTTGTTTTCATTTTTATTTGTTTTGAGATATTTTTTATTTCCATTTTTGTTTTTCTTTGGCCTAGTAGTTGTTGAGCAGTGTTTCATTTCCACACAGTAGTGAATTTTCCAGTTTTCCATCTGCTGTTGTTTTCTAGTTTCATATCATTGTGCTCAGAAGAGATACTTGGTATTATCTCAGTCTACTTATATTTACTAAAATTTGTTTTGGGCCCTAACATGTGATCTATTCTAGAAAATACCCCGTGTGTACTTCAGAAGAATGTGTATTCTGCTGCTGTTGAGCAGAGTGTTTCACATGTTTGTTAGGTCCTTAGGAACTTTAAAATATAGCTCATGTCCATTTGTTCCTGTTGATTTTCTGTCCAGATGATCTATCCATTATTGAAGGTAGAAGTTTTAGGGTATCCCTAATATTTTGTACTGCTATTTCTCTCTCTTAGTGTTTGCTTAATATATTAGGTGCTCGGATATTAGGTGCATATATATTTACAATCGTTATATACTCTTGATGAATTGACCCCCTTATCATTAAGTAATGACCCTTTTTATCTCATTACAATTTTTGATTTAAAAACTACTTTGTCTACTATATATATATATATATATATATATATAAAATATAATATATATATATTCCTGCTCTCTCTCAATATTATTTTCCTGATTCCAATTAGTTCTTTATAAGTGTTTTCTGTAAGAGGATTACTTTAAATTCTTTGTCATACAACTGATAGATATCCATTTCTTTAAGGTCAGTCATTAGAGTTTTTTGTTTCCTTTGGTGGTGTCTTGTTTCCTTGATTTATCATGATCCCTGTGGCCTTATGTTGGTGTCTGCACCTTTAAGGAACTAGGCGCTTCTTCCAGACTTTATACACTGACTTTGACAGACAAACTCTTTACCCATCAGCCCATCCAGAGATTGAGTGGGCCATATTTTGATGTTTGTAAGCGGGCTTGTTGCTTGAGTCCTTGTGTAGACAGTTCTGGTGCCTGGGTCAGTAGATGGGCAGGCCTGGTGCTTGAATACATGATGACCAGTCTGGCACTTGAGTTTGTGAGGACAGACCTGGATCTTGGATCCACAGAGCCAACCAGGCCCTGGTGACCACTGAGGTAGGCTTGGCATCTGGATCCATAGGAGTAGTCTAGTATTTGAATGGGCAGGCCAGGGCCTGGGTTCATGGGAGCCCAGGGGGAGGCTAGTACCATGGAGTCCTGGAGAGCGTAGTGGACTGTATGGTAAAGTATGGCTCGTATTTCACTTTACTTTCTTTTTCCCTTGCAGTGAAACTCTCTCTCTTGGCATTGGACTGCCGAGACTTCAGAGAGTGGTGATGGGGTAAATGTGAATATCTTTTTATCCTTCTCAATGTGTCTTTTATTTTTGTACTCATTCAGGTGATATAATTACTCACCTGGAATTCTTAGCTCTTGTGAAGGCATTTTTGGTTGCAGATAGTTATTCAAATTAATGTTTCTGAGAAGAACTGGTACTGACTTCAATCAAACTATATAATTTCGAGGTATTTGAAATCATCAACTATTTACTTTGGGGTTTATTATTTTTATGTCTTTCTTACTCAAGGTTATGAAGATGGTTTACATTTATTTCTGAAGGGATAAAGATATCTAAGTAAAGAAAGGGTGAAGCTGACAAAGGAAGGTAATACATTTAATTAAGAAAAAGTGAAATTTGGAAGTGTTAATTTACTCATAAAGAAGAAAATAAAATATATTTTACTGTTTTCCTCTCAATTTAGGAATAAGTTTACCAAACATTTCAGATTAATACCCTTTTTTTTAAGATTTATTTTATTAATTAATTAATTCATTTATTTATTTAACAGCACAAGCAGGGCCTGTGCAGGCAAAGGGAGTGGGAGAAGCAGGACCCGGGATCATGACCTGAGCTTAAGGCAGATACTTAACTGAGCCACCCAGGTATCCCTCAGATGATCACATTTATGTGTATTTGATTATGGAATATTTTAGCTGAGAGTTTATCATATATTGAATATATATGACCCTTCTAACAGCTAGGATGCATTGCTGAGCTACTGAGGAAAAAAATAGGAGGCATATCTGATAGTTCAAGTTCAAACTATGACTTTATTTATTTATTTATTTATTTATTTATTTATTTATTTATTTTTGACTTCTTATGTAACAGATATGAATTCTAAGTAATTGACCACTATTATTTGAACCCTATGAATTTTACTTCAATTAATTGTTTTTCAAATAGTTCTATTAATATAATCCTGAATGGCATTTTTTCATATTGTCTAGATTCAGTGTCTTTTGCTCATGAAGTACTCATTTTTATTTTGTCCATGACTACCTAATAGATATTAAATTCACTTGGTAGAAATTTCTTATGAAACATATTACAGAATATTCTTTCCTTTAAACTATGAGCCTCTCATTATCATGTGGATACTATGGAGATTGTGAAATAAACAGGTAGCTGGTTTCAAAACTTCTCATACCTTCTCTTACTATATTTATCAAATTCTTGCTACCTTTCCCTTTCTTTGTACCTCTCAGAGCCATGGAACCATAGAATAGTGTAATATGAGGAGACAAAAAAAAAATAAATTTAAGTAATAAGACTTGTTCTCTAAATCTTTTATTAACTTAATTTTGTTGTATATATTTTTTCAAAATCATAAGAAAAGAAATTAACAGACTATTGTGCCAGATATTGTTTTGAAAGTAACTTATAGACTTGTCTGGTATATAAAAATTGAGTCAAGAATAGAGTTTTAAATATTTTGAAATAGTAAGCTCTCTTTATTAAGATAAACTGGAGAAGCTTAAAACTCATATCTTATGAGTTGCTTATGAAATATTGAATATTCTGTAAAATCCTTTTTTTAAGTGGGTTCTACGCATAGTGTGGAACTCAGTGCAAGGCTTATATTTACAACCCTGAGATTAAGGCCTGAGTTGATATCAAGAGTCAGATGCTTAACTGACTAAGCCACCCAGATGCCCCTTATTTCAAATCTCTAATACTTGATCATCTTTAATTATTGTATAAAACATATATATCAGGGTACCTGGGTGACTTAGTTGGCTAAGCGTCTGTCTTCAGATCAGGTCACGATCTCAGGGTCCTGGGATTAAGCCCAGCATTCCATCAGTCCCCCCACTCAGCAGGAGTCTACTTCCCCCTCTCCATCTGCCCCTCCCCACAATTTGTGCTCTCTTTCTCTCTCTCTAATAAATAAATAAGGTCTTCAAAAAATAAAACATATACCATATGTAGATACAACATATGGAAATGAGTATAAATAAATATGATTAGACCCATATAATCATATAGAAGTATAAATGTACATGTGGGCCTAGTATATATACAAATATACACAAGTATATATACACACCTTTCTCATTGTTCTCTTTTTTTTTTAACATTAAGTGGTTAAAGAAAATCTCATGTCTTAGCTTGTCAATAAGTAACATACCATTTTTGTAAACTTTAAAAACATGAAAAAATAGAGATAAAATAATAATAAAAATGGCCATTGAAAAATGTTCTAATAGTTACATCTTGAAAAATTGATGACTTTTTATGTTGATTTTTAAAATACAGAGGTAAAATCTATGTCAAAGGGTAGTTGTGGGGTAGCCTGTGTGGCTCAGTGGTTGAGCTACTGCCTTTGGCTCGGTTTGTGATCCCAGGATCCTGGGATCCAGTCCTGCATCAAGCTCCTCACAATAAGCCCGCTTCTCCCTCTGCCTATGTCTCTGCCTCTTTCTCTTTGTGTCTCTCATGAATGAATAAATAAAATCTTTTTTTAAAAAAAAGTTGTTTTGATTATTAAATAAGTCAACTTTGAAAGCACCTTTGAAATTTCTGTATATGAACTGTTTTAATTGAATTCTTATATACAGGCATTGCATGCAAAATTCAAGTTAGGTTCAAGATACTTAAATGGATAGGTAGATAAGATAGATATGGAGAGAATGGAAAAAAGTTAAAAAAAAGAAGAAATGGGAAAAAAGAAAAAAATTAGAGCTAAAGACATCTGACTGAAAATCTAAATCAGCAGCCTTATTTTACAACAGAAGCAACAGATAACATGTATTTCAGAAACACAGCTGTTAGTACTTGATAGTCCTACCTACTGAATTTTAGCACTACAAATTAGAATTGAATTATTAGATAGCTATACCTGTAGATAGCTCTATACCTATAGAGCATCACTATAATAATCTAAAAGAACAGAAAATTAAATTCTGACATCTCTTTAACAAAAATTGAGAAAGTAAGAAATATTACAAATAAGCATTAATATAACCAAAAACAAAACAAGATTTTAGATCAGATCACTTTTATAGGAAACAATAACAATGAGATTGCTATGGTTTTGAGGTTTTAATAATTCATTATATCTAAAATAAAATCTCTAAACATCTGGGCAGTATCACTCATTTTCAGTTTCTATAGATGAATTTAGGCTCTCATAGTACCCTTACTTTTATTTCTTCAAATATAAGTGATGTGATTTTATTGTTTTATTGTATTCATTTTTTAGGTGATATGATTTTAGATAAATGATAAGGCTTATATGTTTACTATAAGATCCTCTTCAGTTATGGTGGTTTGTTCTAGTTCTTGAGATATATATATCTAGGCAGTCTACTTGTAGGAAAAGTAACACACTGTTTCATCAAAATTTTGTAGTAAATACTGTTTAACATTAGGGACTACAGCGAAATACCGGGATATTCTTATCTTTTTTATTTTGTCTCATAATAATGTGTTAACATGACTAATGCTGAGTGCCAGGTTTAAGTATGTTAGTATGGTTTGACATTATTTTATAACTTTCTTTCAACTGTGAGATATGTGATCCTTGTAAACTCCAGTTGTTTACAGTGACAGAAAAAAAAATAGCTTGAGTGTGTGAACTTTTGCAACACTTCAAGTTTGATTTCTAATATTCTACAACCATTTAGTGCTTTCCACATAGCACCTCATGTCATCATCTGTGATTGTCATTCCAATTCCTTTGTTCCCACAAGTCAAGGGAAGTTTTATAAAGTAATGACGTCTTGAAAGATTAGTGGGAGTTGCATGAAGTGTCACAAAAGAAAGTGTGATTAGTCCAAAAACTATGGAAGGATTTTAATAAGATTTAAGTGTAGGCTAAGTGTAACAAGACAATGGCAGCACAGTAAACAACAAAAAAATCATGTCAAGTCACTGATGCAAAGAATTTAAATTTTATTTTAAAAACATTGGAGAGTTAGATTATATAAGTAAAATGATTAGCTTTCTGTGTCAGAAAGATTGCCATATCAGAAATATAGAATGTGTTTGTAAAGAGGCAAGCTGTATGCTGTCCTCAACAATCTGGAAGTTAATGTAGCATCCAAGAGAGACATTTGTGACATTTGTCTAAATTAAGGGTGTGAGACTTAGCATGGAGAGGAGGGGCATATTTTATGGAGCACAAGTTTCAACTGTGCCTAGCATTTCTAAGAGTGATTACTTTTACCTATATTGGCTAATAGCCACAAAATACTTTGTTTTCAGATATGTTAATGAGTCTCTATAGCAATCTGTAAGAGTTTGGCAATTCTCAGATAAGTTTAGGATAACTATTTGTTTTGAGAGTGTATTCATTTTTGAGGGTATGTTTTCAGTAACATTTCATGAATTGTTTAATTGGACAAAAATAATCAGAACTGTGAGAAACTGAGAACTGTAGAACCTATCAGAGTTGTCACAAGATGCATACATATGGAAGCCCTTATCTCCATGACTAGCTGAAAATTGGCACTTGATTATTGTGACTTTCCTTCCCTCTTTCTTTCCCTCTTTTACTCTTACTGGAATCTGCAAATACCTGTCTGTGAAATGGCATTAAAAGGAAATAATGCAAGGATCCTTGGGTGGCTCAGCGGTTTAGCGCCTGCCTTCGGCCCAGGGCGTGATCCTGGAATCTCGGGATCCAGTCCCATGTCGGGCTCCCTGCAGGGAGCCTGCTTCTCCCTCTGCCTATATCTCTGCCTCTGCCTCTCTCTCTCTCTCTCTCTGTGCATCTCTCATGAATAAATAAATCTTAAAAAAAAAATAAAAGGAAATAATGCTTGAATTACAAATAATTATTCTATATGAGTGAGGAAGCTATTTTGTTTAGTTTTATGTCCATTCATTTACACAGAACCCAAGGCAATCAAAGATCAGCAACTTCCATTGTATTTTGTAATGTGTGAGTATGTAGCTGTGTAGATAGGTAGACAATGATAAGAAGTAATGTTATTTCTTCTCTATTGATGTAAACATTGTATTATGAGCAGTGTTGCTTAAGTAACAGAGGTCCTTCTATGTATTTGATACTCTTTCTCATACTTTATTGTTAAAAAAGGTAAGACTATATCTTTTTTTGTCAACCTATTTTACAGATGCTTATTTGTTCATCTATGTATTCACTTACAGAAACATTGAAAGGCTTTTTTTCTAAGCCGCTTAAGGTTTTCTTTGGATCAATTTATTTGAAGAATTGGTTAGTAAAGCTTACAGAAGAAGATCACAGTGTAAATATAAACAAGTTTACTAGAAATACATTATTTAAGGAGGCAATAAATACGGCATAAATTTTCAGGTTGTTCACCAAAGCAGCATCTGTCTAAGAAGGGGTAAATAAGTTTCCATTCAAAGGACTTTTCAACAGAAACAGCAGAAAGGAGACCTTTCATTTATGATCGATAAAAGTCTACATAACAAACAACACTTTGCTCTCTTAGTAAGAAAGACTATTTTCTTCTCAGGAACCAATGCCTAACAAACAAGACTGGAGGATAAAGATGTATTGTTCAGACCAATTATACTGAAGAGAAACATAAATAAAGGCTGTGGCTTTGTGTCAGTTTCAGACACATCTCTTGGACAAGAAACCTGAAACACTTAATAGCCATGAAGCCTCAACAAAGGAAAGTAGGACATTTTAAAAAATAGTATGTTAATCTGTTTTCCTTTTATGTTCCTGTCTTGAATTTAAAGATTAAGAATAAACAAATCAAAGCAATGCCATAAACTCAAAATGATATATGCTTTGATTGAAAAGATCAAAAAGCTTATAAGTGAAAGAACCAGCTAATGTGAATTGGATTTTGCCTAATAACTGTATTTTTTGAATTGCATAAATAATTCGACTAAGGCATTTTATTTTTTTTTTCATTTTCCCCTAACATACCTCACATTAGCATCCTAAGATATTTTTTCTCTTTTTTTCTTTTTTAAGATTTTATTTATTTGAGAGAGAGAGAGAGAGGAGCACATGCACCAGAGCAGGAGTGGGGGAGGGGGTAAAGAGTGGGGGGGCGGCGGAGAGGTGGAAGGGAAGAGGGAGAAGGGGAGAAGGAGAAACAGATTCCCTACTGATCAGGGAGCCAGATGTGGGGCTCGATCCCAGGACCCTGAGATCATGGCCTGAGCCAAAGGCAAACTCTTAACTCACTGAGCCACCCAGGTGCCCCTGAGATATGTGTTTCTTAAATCTGCTGTTTACTTTCTCTGTGTCTATCTATCTAATCTTTATTTGAATAGAAGGATTTGTCTGTTTTTTTGTTTCCTTTTTTTCCCCCACTTATAATATTAGATTCTATGTTAACAGAATTTAGTGATTGTTAGGCATATGAGAAAGGAAGAAGTCAGCGTTGAGGTCTCAGTGCCTGGTGGCATTGAGATTTAGTGTGTCTTAGAATGCCAAAGACGGGCAGCCCGGGTGGCTCAGTGGTTTAGTGCTGCCTTCAGCCCAGGGCCTGATCCTGGAGTCCTGGGATCAAGTCTCGCGTCGAGCTCCCTGCATGGAACCTGCTTCTCCTTCTGCTTGTGTCTCTGCCTCCCTCTCTGCATCTCTCTGTGTCTCTCATGGATAAATAAGTAAAATATTAAAAAAAAAAAAAAAAAAAAGAATGCCAAAGAAGAAGCAGATTTTCTTCGGTAGTTAATGGCTTCAGTTTTGGTAACTTGTATCTGTGGTTCTTGTGGCTTTTCTAATTGGTATATCAATTATACCCCAATAAATCTGTTTAAAAATTTTTAAGGAAAATTAATAACTACTGCTGCTCAATGAATAGATTAGGAACTGAGTATCAGTGCTAAAATCTAGAAGGAGTGCGGATATAAGGAATTATATTGTTATTACCATCACTAAATGTTTGTTTTGCTATATGTGAGACAGAAGACCTGACTTGGTATGAACGTATTCTCATGTTCGTGTGTCAGGTATTTTTTTTATGTTAAAGCAATCTTTATAGGTTCAGAAAATATTTAGTATTCCCTGTGGCTACCTAATGCCAGTCTAGCCCAATCTTAGAATTTATTAGCTGCTATTGCTTCTACTTGCTGAATCTAGAGAACTGTTTTGTTATGATTGAAAACATTAAAAGAATGAATTAGATGTCTTGACAGATGTTTGAGGCTTTTTATTTAGGATGTAACCCCCAGAATGAGGGAGCATGAAAATGAGATGAAGGTTAATTAGTGGATATTTGTTAATTTCTTATATTAAATTCTTTTATAGATTAGGGGCCCCTGAGTGGCTCAGTCAGTTAAGCGTCTAACTCTTGATTTTTGGCTCAGGTCATGATCTCAGAGTTGTGAGATAGAGCCCCACATCAGGCACTGGACACGGAGCCTGTTTAAGATTTTCTCTCTGTCCCTCTGTGCCACCTCTGCCCCTCTCCCTCGAATGAATGAATGAATGAATGAATGAATGAATGATTTTAGATATAACATTTGTTATAGGTAAGGATTCCCAGTCATGGAAACATTATTATACATGTAAGTCATGAACGAACTCAGGGAACTTATCTCTCCTTGAAAGTTCGCAAAAGAAACCCACCATAGTTAGTTAATTTTATATTTGTAATCTATCTTTGAATCTTCTGCCAGTATCGCTAAGACAGCAACCATACCAGTTGCGTAGATCTGTTTCGTGATATATTTCTACCTTAATAATTGGACTTTAGGATGAATTCCTTTCACATAGATGAATAAACATCCAGCAGTTCTAACTACAGAATATTGTGTGTGAAGGATTTTCAAAATTTTTCTAATCCAATTTTTAAAAATCTAGGTGAAAAGTACAGTAGTTTCCTTTGTTGAATAATAACCTGATATTATTTATAGGGCTTTTTAGGACTTCTATCACTATCCTCCTGTTGGAAGAGAGTATATTTATTCATTTGTGGTTTGATTACATAGAAGAATATGTAAAACCATTATAAAAGAGCAGAAATTAAATGGTTTCCTCAAATTGTTTTTTTTTTTTATAAAGATTTTATTTATTTATTTACGAGAGACATACACAGAGAGAGAGAGGCAGCGACAGGCAGAGGAAGAAGCAGGCTCCAAGCAGGGAGCCTGACATGGGACTCAATCCTGGGACTCCAGGATCACACCCTGGGCTACAGACAGGGTGGCTCGCTAAACCGCCAAGCCACCTGGGCTACCCCAAATTAAGATAAAACTAAGTTCAATATGGATAAATGCATTTAAATTAGAAAATGAAAAAGTTAAATAAAATTTCCTAGGATAATATCTGGGTTCACAGTTGAAATCCCAGCACTATGAGTCAATAACATACTTCTGTGTTTAGCAGACCTATAAATTTTACTGTATATTGGGGCTTAAATGAGCAGAAAGGTATAGTGTAACACTGTGCTGAACTACCAATCCAGAATTCAAAGTTATATATAATTAACTACATCCTTTGGCCTTAGAGATATTACTAAGTTCACAGACTTAATTTCTTTCTCTACACAATAGTTTAATCACAACTATTCTAATTACCTTGCAGGGATTTTGTGAGATGAATAACATTATTGCTGATTCAAGGTAAAGACAAAAGTGAGATTAAATATTCCGTGTTTTAGCAAAGTTATTTTATGTACTATCAAGTATCATATGCTGGAAGGTGGTTCAAAGTTAAACAAGGCCCATTCTCTGAACTTAAAGAGCTAGTTATCTTATTTTGTGGGGTGAGGAGTGACTAGAAGAACAAAAGGAATCCGCCCAAAGAAACCAATGAGATATATACACCAAGAACCTCAAAAAAGGGAGTTGTTTAATCTGCTTGAGGAAATTTGTTTGAGGGAGTTAAGGTCAAGGAAGTTTTCGTGTTTAAGGTAGAGTTTGAACTAGACTCTGAAAGATTGGTAAAAATTCAATAATCAAGAGGTGAGGTAGATGGTGGTAGTTTAATGAAACATGATGAGCCAAATAGTTTTGGACTTTTTTAAAAAAGATTTTATTTATTTATTCATGAGAGACAGGCTGAGACACAGGCAGAGGGAGAAGCAGACTCCCCACAAGGAGCCTGATGCGGTACTCGACCCCAGACCCTGGGATCACAATCTGAGCAGAAGGCAGATGCTCAACTGCTGAACCACCCAGGCATCCCAGTCTTGAACTTTTTCTACGAAGTGAATATGGCAGACGATGACATGAATGCCAAGTTGGCATAATGGAACTTTTTCTATAGGCAATATGAGACTCTATAGTAATAGTATTTTTAACTTTGTCACAGAACATTAATGGGCTGAAAGTAACAGAGTAAAAGAAACAAACAAAAGAAACAATAGGTTGTCATAATTCTTGCTGCAAAGTTCTCATTCAATTGCGATTACTTTCTTCTTTGCTTCCTAAAATTCCTTCACGTCCTCTAAATCTAAACCCAGAAACATAATGCGTAATGTAACTGTTAAACATTGTATGTGTTATTAAAATCTATAATTAATTGCAGTTTAATGAGTTTTGTTTTTTAATTATTGTTTAAGGAAATATAAAACAATATAATTATATATTAAAGAGAATATGGGAAAGCATATTAGGATGAGTCATAAAACATAGATAAACATGGGTTTTGATTTGGGCAAAGCTGAGCATATCTGGGTTTTAATTCCAACTATGGTTTCCACTTGCCATGTCACCTTGTGCCAATCCCTCAGGTGTTTTAGTCTTTTGTTGTTTTTTCTCAAATGTAGAATTGGTTTCATAAAATCTATCAGAGGTATTGGTAAAAAGAAATTAAATAAGACACTACGTGTAAAGTGTTTGGGGTAAAATACCTTTTTATTAAATTATCATTGTGATTCATCAGCCCATGAAAATATCATCTGTTATATGGAAGGTGATTGTAAATCCCTCTTTCAGTGTTCTATATAGTGGAATTACAAGGCAGTTGTATTTCCCAGTTTCAGTAAATGCCAAAAACAAATTTTAAAAAGGTAAGATTTATGGCTATCTGCAGAACAGAATTTGACATCTTTCATCACATTTTTTACTGTTAGTTTTTAATAGCAGAAACTTGTCAAATGAATAATCCTAAAAATAGTAACTAGAAAATGCAACTAAAGTCATGTTACTAAAATAAAACGATCAGAAAAGAATGCCCATTAATATACTGAGCAAAACACCTACAAATGTTGAAAGAAAATCTGAAATATGGTTAGCAAATATTTTATTTTTCTGAACAAGCTTTGCATTTAGGAAACCCATTTCCTGGTAGTTGTTGGTTTTCCTTTGAACTTTCCCCCTCTTCCCAAACCTTCATATATTTCAATATGTTCAATAGGTTGGTCTCAGGAAGCAACCAGTAGATTGATACTGTGGTTGAACCACTTTACTACATTTAAACGATATTAAATTGCTTAAATATTCACTAACTGAAAAGAAAATTTTAGCAAATGTAATAAAAATAAAAACTCCTCTGGTAAATTTTAATTACCAGAAAAGTTAATATGCAATATAATACTAGTTTCAGGTGTACAAATATAGTGATTTAGCAATTCTTGTATATTATTTTGTGCTCATCAAGATCAGTGAAACTTTTTTTTAAGAATTTTTTATTTGTTTTAAGTAATCTCTTTACCCAATGTGGGGCTTGAACTCACAACCCTGATATGAAAAGTTGCATGTTTTACTGACTGAGCCAGCCAGGCACCCCAAGAAAACTGTACTCTTAATCTCCATCATTTATATTACCCTTGCGCCTACCTAACTCCCCTCTGGTAACCATCTGTTTGTTTTCTGTAGTTAAGAATCTATTTTTTTACTTCTCTCTTTTTTTCTTTGTTAATTTGTTGTGTTTCTTAAATTCTATGTATGAGTTAAATCGTATGGTATTTTTAAGTTTTAATTTTAATTTTTAAATTAAATTAAATTTAATTTAAATTTTTAATTTTTGAGGAGCTTCCACAGTGTTTTTCACAGGGGCTGGCGCAGTTTGCATCCCCACTAACAGTGGACAAAGGTTCCTTTTTCTCCACACCCTCACCAACATTTGTTGTTTCATGTGTTTTTCAATCTATCCATTCTGACAGGTGTGAGCTAATAGCTCATAGTTTTGATTTGCATTTACCTGATAATGAGTGATTTGAGCATGTTTTCATGTGTTCGTTGACTATTTGTATGTCTTCTTTGGAGAAATGTCTGCTCATGTCTTCCCATTTTAATTAGATTATTTTTTAATATGTTGAGTTCCACTGGTAATTTTTAGTAATTCTTATGTCAAATAGTTCTTCAACAGAAATATATTCCAGAGATAATTTAAAAAAATGTCTGAAGATAATTAATAATTACACATTTTTAGGGAAGGAGATTTAAAGCATATATTATCTTTTTTTTTTAAGATTTTATTCACTTATTCATGAGAGACAGAGAGAGAGAGAGAGTGAGAGAGAGAGAGAGAGAGGGGCAGAGACACAGACAGAGGGAGAAGCAGGCTCCATGCAAGGAGCCCGACATGGGACTCCATCTTGGGACTCCAGGATCAGACCCTGGGCTGAAGGCAGGTGCCAAACTGCTGAGCCACCCAGGGATCCCCTTATCTTTGAAGCTCACAATCAGTACCCCTCAAATATTTAAAAATATGGACCTCTGTATCCCAATTTCTATGATTATTCTTGTTGACAACTTTTAATAAATTATACATTTACTACTGTATGTCAGTTCTTGATCTTGTTTCTAGTGACTCCTCCTTCTCATGACTTCAGACACCCAGTCCATGGGTATATATTCTATAGCTCTTTTAGATGGAAAATCAATCATGCAAATATTCATTCCACAACCACCCTACATCTCCCCTTACAGCTAATTTGTTCAGCTACTCCTACTCTCTGATTTTATCAGAAGCCCTAATTCATTAAACTTTATACTATCTCCCATTTCAAAATTTTTTTTTCTTACTGTACCTTTTTTCCAGTTATATTCCATGCCTCATATTTTAATAAGATTCTTTCATTATTCTAAAGTCCCATACTTTTTTCCTTTTCCATTAGACTAATCTGGAGAACTAAGTTATCTGATTTCTGTCTACATAAAATATCAGAACGTATTATTCCCAGTATGAAACGATCATCATAAAATTGAAATAATCCCTCATCACCTCAATTCTATGCAAGATATCTGGTCAATTAATCTTCATCCTATTTCATTCAACTCTTTCAAAAATTGTTCATGCACTTCAAAATCTATTTCCATATTTTCTATTAGATACATATTCATTGCCTTCCAAAATCACACACACACACACACACACACACACACACACACACACACTTTTACATCATTTGGATGTAGTGTATCCTATATAACAAAGTGGCTGTTTTTTATATAATTTTTGTAGTGGAATACATTTCTTCTCTCTCAGGAAAATTATTCTATCAATATCTCTCCCTCTCTTTCTCTCTCCCCTATGTAGTTTCTTCCTTGGAAGCTTCCTGAGAAATACTTTCCTATTTTAGTTTGTACATCCCAATATATAAGAAATATACTAGTTACAAGTAGATACATGCTCTTTTATTTAGGATAGATTGCTTTATAAATTATTTCAAAGAAGTTAATTAGCTGCTATAAATTAGGAAGCTTTAATTGTATGTTAATTCTAAGTGGTCAAATAATGATCCCTTTCAAGAGATTTATGTTATTCTTTGCACACCACTTGTGAATTTTATCTATGTATAACTTTTTTTGGAATTTTCTTTTTTATTTTTTGTGCTAAATGTATGCCCTATAGAATTTGCCATTTGAACCATTTTTAAGTGTGTAATTCAGAGGCATTAATTACATTCACAATTTTGTGAAATCATTCCAAAGCTTTTAAATCACCACAAACATAAACAATTAAACAATAATTCTCCCTTCTTCCCTCTCCCGAGCCCCTGGAAACCTCTCATCTACTTTCTGTCTCTATGAATGTAATTGTTCTAGATATTTCATACACATACAATCATACACTATTTGTCTATTTTCCCTAATTGTTTCACTTAATGTTTTCAAAGTTCATCTGTTATATAGCATGCATTAGAACTTCATTCTATATTTTATGGCTGAATAATATCCTATTGTATGCATTTCCCAGATTTTGTTCATTCATCCATCTGTGGTGATACATTTGGGTTTTCTCCACCTTTTGGCTCTTGCAAATAATGCCACAATGAGCAAGGTCATATATGAGTCCCTGTGTTCAATTCTTTGAGGTATATACCTAGGAGGGGAATTGCTGGGTCATATGGTAATTAGTTTTAATTGGTTTGTATATTATTTTGTTGTAAATACTGTTGTGAATGGAATCACTTTTTAAATTTTAGTTCCAGATTGTTCTTTACTGATGTATAAAAATACATCAGATTTTTGTGTGTTGATTTTCTATTCTGCAACTTTGCTGAGTTTGGTTCTTAGATCTAGCCTTCTAGCTTTCTTGTACATTTTTCAAAGGGTTTTCTATATTCAGGATCATGCCAGCTGCAAATAGATATAGTATAACTTCTTTCTTTCCAATTGGGATGATCTTTATTTATTTTCCTTACCTAATTGCTCTGGCTAGAAATTCTAGTATAATGTTAATCACCAGTGGTTAAATCGGGCATCCTTGCATATTCCTCATTTTAGTGGTAGATTTTCTTTTTGTACTTTTGGCTACAACATATAGAAAACAGAATAACAGATTAAATAATAACAGGTTTTTGCCTCTTGAAAGACACTTGATTAAATATTTAGTAGTTCCATATTTTAAAAGAAAGCTAAAAAAAGATGATTTTTTATCATATAAATACAGGCACCATTTACTAAAATATTGGAAACTTTACAAACATCGGAATAGTTTCTTGGAACCAGGTTTACTCAACATATTAATTTTTAAATTCTGTAAATGTCAAAGTTTGTAAATTTCCCTACTTTTTTCCTTATCTTATTTAAAATATCTCATGTATCTCAGTGGACAGCTAACAATTAGTGTCCTTACCAGGATCTTAGTATTTTTATTTCTTGAGTGGTCTTGAACAGATATTTTAAATTTTATTGCTTTATCACTATGTCTACATTCATATACAAAGTTACCTTTACCTCTTGGCTAAGGATTAAAATAACTTTGAAATTTTATCTAGGTCCCTATGTAACATATTAAATTAACATACAATGCAACTAAATTAGCAAACATTTTCTTTCAGAAATAAGAAGAGTTAGGTAAAACGATGATATAGAAGGATGCTTTGGAAATTCAGTTGTTCCAAACAATGCAGAGCATAACTGAGAGTGCTTTTGATTCTTTGGATAAATAATAGAAATAGTTGACTAGCTTTTAAACTGCAAAAATAAAATAGAAAATAGAAAAAAAGAAATCTTTAGAGAGTTTAGACAATCATAACAATTTGCAGCTTTTAAACTGCAAAAATAAAATAGAAAAAAAGAAATCTTTAGAGAGTTTAGACAATCATAACAATTCAAGAATCTCAAATCCCTAAGCTGGATGAGAGAAAGAAAGAAAGAAGAAAGAAAGAAAGAAAGAAAGAAAGAAAGAAAGAAAGAAAGAAGAAGAAAGAAAGAAAGAAAGAAAGAAGAAAGAAAAGAAAGAAAGAAAGGAAGAAAGAAGAAAGAAAGAAAGAAGAAAGAAAGAAAGAAGAAAGAAAGAAAGAAAGAAAGAAGAAAGAAAGAAAGAAAGAAAAAGAAAGAAAGAAGAAAGAAAGAAAGAAAGAAAGAAAGAAAGAAAGAAAGAAAGAAAGAAGAAAGAATAGGAAGAAAGGATAGGAAGCAAGCAAGCAAGCATCAGCAAGTATGATGCTCCCAGGTAACTCAACAAATGTGATAAAATTAAAAAAAAAAGAATTTTTGTAAAAGTATGAGCCTTGGGAATTAGTTTGTAGTTTCAATAGATAAAGTAAAAATGTCAAAACTAGTTTCTTATTATTTAGAGTCCCAGACATTTCCAAAATATTACAATAACCAGTACTTTAATGAAATGGAAGTGTGACTATATCCAAAAATATTTATTTCAAATTATTTCTGCAAAGAGCATAAGTTCTTTATCAAAGATATATTTTATTTCCTAGTATTAGAATATATATATTACAGGGACACCTGGGTGGCTCAGAGGTTGAGTAGATCTGCCTTTGGCTCAAGGCATGATCCCAGCAGTTCCAGAATCGAATCCCACATTGGGCTCCCTGCATGGAGCCTGCATCTCCCTCTGTCTCTGTCTCTGCCTCTCTCTCTTTGTGTCTCTCATGAATAAATAAATAAAATCTTAAAAATTATATATATTATATATATTACATTATCACAATTTACAGGTTTTAAATATTTTATATTTATAGGTCCAATTGTGGCTTAATTTTCAACAAAGCAATGTAAACTATTAGTTCACTGATAATGAGAACAAAGATAAGCTTGTTCACAAATTGGTTATAGAGGAAAAACATACAAGCAAATCTCTATGTCATTTGTCAATATACATTTTCTTAAAGAGGTTTTTGGCTAGAAATGTAGGAAACTTATAAGATTAATATTGATTTAAAAAGATTAATATCGACCTATCTTGTCTTAGGACTCAAACTGTCTTTACTTAGTCATCCAATGGGCCTTTCTACCTGGGGTATGTATGTTAATAAAACAGATTTCCAACAGCTGATTTGACTTAACCAATATCTGCATATCAACAAGTTGTTTTAAACTTAACCTTTTGGATTGCTCCTCTTGAATATATTATAGAAAGATTATTAACCATACTTTAGCATCCTAATTTCAATACTTTCACAAAATTTCTGTTTTGTTCTAGACATCAAACCAAAATGACACAAATAAAAAATTATTTGTAAAATTATTGAAATTAACATGGTAAAGTATGGTTAATAATTAAAAATATCTCAATATATAGCTTTACTGAAGAGACTCTTTCTTCTAGTGGATAGTCTTTCCTCCTTTACCAAATATTAGTTGACCATAAAGTTGAGGGTCCACTTCTGGATTCTCTATTCTGTTTCATTGATCTATGTGTCTGTTTTTGTGCCAGTACCACACTGTCTTGATGACCACAGCTTTGTAGTACAACCTGAAATCTGGCATTGTGATGCCCCCAGCTATGGTTTTCTTTTTTAATATTCCCCTGGCTATTCGGGGTATTTTCTGATTCCACACAAATCTTAAAATAATTTGTTCCAACTCTCTGAAGAAAGTCCATGGTATTTTGATAGGGATTGCATTAAACGTGTAAATTGCCCTGGGCAACATTGACATCTTCACAATATTAATTCTTCCAATCCATGAGCATGGAATATTTTTCCATATCTTTGCGTCTTCCTCAATTTCTTTCAGAAGTGTTCTGAAGTTTTTAGGGTATAGATCCTCTACCTCTTTGGTTAGGTTTATTCCTAGGTATCTTATGCTTTTGGGTGCAATTGTAAATGGGATTGACTCCTTAATTTCTCTTTCTTCAGACTCATTGTTAGTTTATAGGAATGCCACTGACTTCTGGGCATTGATTTTGTATCCTGCCCCACTGCCGAATGCTGTATGAGTTCTAGCAATCTTGGGGTGGAGTCTTTTGGGTTTTCTTTTCTTTTTTTTTTTTTAATTAATTTTTATTGGTGTTCAATTTACCAACATACAGAAAATACTCTACATAGAAAACCCAAAAGTGTCCTGAGGTGGACACTTTTGGGTTTTCTATGTAGAGTATCATGTCATCAGCGAAGAGGGAGAGTTTGACTTCTTCTTTGCCAATTCGAATGCCTTTAATGTCTTTTTGTTGTCTGATTGCTGAGGCTAGGACTTCTAGTACTATGTTGAATAGCAGTGGTGAGAGTGGACATCCCTGTCTTGTTCCTGATCTTAGGGGAAGGGCTCCCAGTGCTTCCCCATTGAGAATGATATTTGCTGTGGGCTTTTCGTAGATGGCTTTTAAGATGTTGAGGAATGTTCCCTCTATCCCTACACTCTGAAGAGTTTTGATCAGGAATGGATGCTGTATTTTGTCAAATGCTTTCTCTGCATCTAATGAGAGTATCATATGGTTCTTGGTTTTTCTCTTGCTGATATGATGAATCACATTGATTGTTTTATGAGTGTTGAACCAGCCTTGTGTCCCGGAAATAAATCCTACTTGGTCATGGTGTATAATTTTCTTAATGTATTATTGGATCCTATTGACTAGTATCTTGTTGAGAATTTTTGCATCCATGTTCATCAGGGATATTGGTCTATAATTCTCCTTTTTGGTGGGGTCTTTTTCTGGTTTTGGAATTAAGGTGATGCTGGCCTCATAGAACAAATTTGGAAGTACTCCATCTCTTTCTATCTTTCCAAACAGCTTTAGTAGAATAGGTATGGTTTCTTCTATAAACGTTTGATAGAATTCCCCAGGGAAACCTTCTGACCCTGGACTTTTGTGTCTTTGGAGGTTTTTGATGACTGCTTCAATTTCCTCCCTGGTTATTGGCCTGTTCAGGTTTTCTATCTTCCTGTTCCAGACAGTCTCTTCAATAAATGGTGCTGGGAAAATTGGACATCCACATGCAGAAGAATGAAACTAGACCACTCTCTTTCACCATACACAAAGATAAACTCAAAATGGATGAGAGATCTAAATGTGAGACAAGATTCCATCAAAATCCTAGCAGAGAACACAGGCAACACCCTTTTTGAACTCTGCCACAGCAGCTTCTTGCAAGATACATCCATGATGGCAAAAGAAACAAAAGCAAAAATGAACTATTGGGACTTCATCAAGATACGAAGCTTTTGCACAGCAAAAGATACAGTCAAAAAAACTAAAACACAACCTACAGAATGGGAGAAGATATTTGCAAATGATAAAGGGCTAGTTTCCAAGATCTATAAAGAACTTATTAAACTCAACACCAAAGAAACAAACAATCCAATCATGAAATGCACAAAAGACATGAACAGAAATCTCACAGAGGAAGACAAGACATGGCCAACAAGCACATGAGAAAATGCTCTGCATCACTTGCCATCAGGGAAATACAAATCAAAACCACAATGAGATACCACCTCACACCAGTGAGAATGGGGAAAATTAACAAGGCAGGAAACCACAAATGTTGGAGAGGATGTGGAGAAAAGGGAACTCTCTTACACTGTTGGTGGGAATGTGAAATGGCACAGCAACTCTGGAAAACTGTGTGGAGGTTCCTCAAAGAGTTAAAAATAGACCTGCCCTAGGACCCAGCAGTGCAACTGCTTTTGGATTTACCCCAAAGATACAGATGCAATGAAACGCCGGGACACCTGCACCCCAATGTTTATAGCAGCAATGTCCACAATAGCCAAACTGTGGAAGGAGCCTCGGTGTCCATCGAAAGATGAATGGATAAAAAAGATGTGGTTTATGTATACAATGGAATATTACTCAGCCATTAGAAACGACAAATACCCACCATTTGCTTTGACATGGATGGAACTGGAGGGTATTATGCTGAGTGAATTAAGTCATTCGGAGAAGGACAAACATTATATGGTCTCATTCATTTGGGTAATATAAATAATAGTGAAAGGGAATAGAGAGGAAGGGAGAAGAAACGGGTAGGAAATAGCAGAAAGGGAGACAGAACATGGAAGACTAGATTCCCAGAGTAAGGAGTCTTCTGGGAAATGCACTAGGGGTGGTGGAAGGGGAGGAGGGAAGGAGGTGGGGGTGACTGGGTGGTGGGCTCTGACGGGGGCACTTGACGGGATGAGCACTGGGTGTTATTCTGTATGTTGGCAAATTGAACGCCAATAAAAAATAAATTTATTATTAAAAAAACAAAAAAATATATATATAGCTTTACTAGAAACTTCATTAAGTATCTGACGCTTACAGAGAAGAGCTGTACTGGGAATGACGTATGTTTCATCTTCAAAAATACATACAAGATGCTGTTTAATAATGAAATTCACAGCAGAATAATTTAGCATAGCTCATATTATTACCATGGCAAGACAATCCTTTATTATTGCCTAGAGAATGTCCAAAGAAAGTGGAATTCTTTAATTTACATTTTACTGTTTAACAATCTGCATAATTAAGAGAACTTCCGTATGGTTCAAGAGAGAATGTAATGAGTTTGAACCTTTTAGAGTCAGATAAACTTATTGTATTCTCAAAAGATTACCAATAGTTAATCAATTAGAAAATTGACTTAAATCTTAACTGATATATTTTTTTTGTTGTGTGTGTGACTTTATAAAGATTACCCTTGCTAATTAAAGGATATTGTTTAATGTAAGAATTTCAAAAATTGATCATTATAAAAAATACTAGCAGTTATATTAACTGCACTTTCATTGATTTCATGATTAAAATCATAACATGTAAATTCTAGGCAACATGCTACATGCTTTGCAAAATTTTTCATATAATCAAAGACATTATGGTGTGTCCAGTAATAAAATATTTTGCATATGATGATAGGTACTTCAGGTGAAGTATACCTTCTTAAGGTTATGAAGCTGTGAGATGGTGGAGCAGAGATTCAAATATCAGTCTGACCCCAGAAATTGTATAAATAAATGTAACAATTTTTATAAATAATTTTTATAAAATTTTAAAGAAATGTATTTTTAAAAATGCAGGCCATATCTGTTAACAGTTCATAGAATCAATTAGGATTCATCACCATTATTTGTTTAAAAAATATAATAAATTTTAAATATAGAACATATCACAATAGCAAGGATATAATCACCTTATTTACTTATTTCCAGTTATATTCATTCAATGAATTAAACACTCTATCAGAGATAAAAATATTTACAAAGTTGAGTCTATTAGCTGCATCAAACAATATACACACCATTAAAAAAAAAAACTAGTCTGCAGAGGGCAAAAAGTCAGTTTTTGAAGTTCTGGAAAGTGAGAGTTCATGAAGGTTGTGCTAATTAAGTATTAAAACGGGTACCCCAGAGAGGATAGAATAAGTTCATTGATCTGTATATAGTTGAATAAAATGAGTTCCATTGTTCATTGATCAAGAAAGGGTCTTCGCTTCCTATCAAGTAAGTGTTTGTACAAGTCTCAGAGTTGCTCAATAGGCATGTTCTTTACAAGCCCCCACTGATTAATTCTGCAGCAAAAAACACAACAGTCAGTTCTGATATTTCCTAGGCAAGTAGTTCTGTGAGCTGTTTGTTCAAAGTAAGCAAAATTTTGTTTATAGTCATTTCCTTAATCTCTCTTGGCTGAGATAATAGAATGATGACACAAATGACAGATAAATGATAGGATTATTTTGGTTGACATGTCTACCTTGGTTTTAGATTTCTAATGCATAATATTATGTTTATTTAGTCTCTGCATTCTCCTTTCCTTGTACAACCATCTGATGTACAGATTTAGAGACTCGATTGCAACATGGATCCTCCTAACAATACACTTGACAACAGCAACAATTACTAATGTCCTTTCATTTAGTGATAGACAACAAGATCCTGCCTGAGTCTTTGAGGCTCCTCATACTTTTTCCAAAAGATTTAATTGCTTGAAGCTTGTTGCAGGGACCATAATCCTAGAGTAAGAGAAAACAAACAAATAAAAAACATAACATGAAAACCAGAAACTGCTTATGGTTGTTAAAAACCAAAGGGTCTAGTGAATTTGTAGTAATAAATAGTAACAGAGTATAGGAAAGTAGATTCATATATAAAATACAAATCAAGTTATAGGGATTTGTTCAATAATCATCTTTCTATAATACCTGACAATGGAGGCATGGACAAACATATTGTCATATTGTGCCTTTATTTTTTTTTTAAGATTTTATTTATTTATTCATGAGTAACACAGAGAGAAAGAAAGAGGCAGAGACACAGGGAGAGGGAGAAGCAGGCTCCATGCAGGGAGCCTGATGCGGGACTCGATCCTGGATACCGGGATCACGCCCTGAGCCAAAGGCAGACGCTCAACCACTGAGCCACCCAGGCGTCCCATGCCTTTATTATTAAATTAACAATTTATTATTAATAAGTTATTCACGAGTTATTATTTATTTCAACCAGTAAGGATATTTGAAGCTAGAAAACAAATTTTCCTAAAACAAATCAGCCTATAGACATATACTGTATCAGTATTTTTACAGGAATATGAGTCTAGTTTTCTCAACATGGAAGCATGCAGTCACTGAAACATATTACTTGACTATCAAATTACCTCTATATAATGAAGTTAGAAAGTCTGTTGTCTTGGTTGACTCATTAATCAAAGTTACCATGCAAAAATTAAGATAATATTACAGAAATAACCATAAAAATAATTAAGAATTTTAGAATTTCTTGTGGTCAAGGGCCCTATCAGTTATACTTAAATGGTCTATAAGCACAGAAGTATAAATGAAGAGCAAACTATATATACAAATTCACAATTTCCTTTTAATTATCAGTCTACATATTTTTGTCATAATATTGTATATATAATACTGAACATATAGTCATAAACACAGTCTATATAGAAAGTCTGTACACGGACTATACACACACAGAGTCATCTGACACTATTTCAAATAAAGTTTTTGAAACCTTTCCATTTCAATTTTAAATAGAATTAACTTCATTAAAATCATATACAAAAATTACTAAATGACCTTTTTTAAAAAAAATATTTTATTTATTTATTCATGAGAGACACAGAGAGAGAGGCAGAGACATAGGCAGAGGGAGAAGCAGGCTCCCTGGGGGGAGCCTGATACAGGACTGGATCCAAGGACCCAAGGATCACAACCTGATCCCAAGGCAGACCCTTAACCACTGAGCCACCCAGGCACCCCTTGACCATTTGATTTAAGGTTTACATACCACCAATATGGCCATGTAATAAAAATATTATCAAAATAGTGGCACCTATTCTCCCTGCTTCTCCCTCAGCCTATGTCTCTGCCTCTCTCTCTTTCATGAATAAAAAATAAAATCTTAAAAAAATGAAAATACAATTAGAAATATAAGTCAAATATTATGTAAGCATATAATGTAAAAATTATTGTATATTTGTTCCCATTCTTTGAGAAATTTTGATGTTCTTGTAAACCTTCTTTAGTAATAAATACTTCTTTAAAACCTCTCAAGATTTCAAAAAATTAGAGATTTTAGAAATTGAAGTTACTCTTAAAGAGTAATAATATCATATATTATTTTGTCATTGATTATTATAATTCAGTGTAGTTGAGCATATATGCTTACATTTTTAAAAACTTAAACATTTATTAAAGCAACATTTTCTTTCAAAATAAAAAAAATTTAGGATGTTAATTTTATTTATGTTTTGTGTGAGACATTAAACCAAGTATCTCATAAACAAGAATATTAAGTTGACATCTTTAGACCCTGATAAAATCATGATGTCAGAATATTTTTAAAATTCACCTTGATTAGCTGTTTATAGAAATGTTCACACCTTTTTACATATATACAACAATTTATAATCACTGAATGTGTTGCATCTCTTACTGTCTCTTAGACAAGAGACAAAAAAAAAAAAAAAAAAACAAGGCATTTGCCTTAACTGCAGCTAAACTTTCTCTTTTGTTTTAGATTTTTCTCGTACTTGAAGATTCATCCAGATAGTTTTTCTTAGAAGCTAAACACTTTAAAATTAATAATTATTTTTTTAAAATTTCTTTGGAAATGTTTATGTCCCATTTTTATAGTATAGGAGTATTTACAACTTTTTATAAACTCACAGAAGTTTCTATAAACTTATAATTAGCATTAGAGCTACCATGAAATTTAAGAGATCTTCTATAAACAGTTCAATTTTTTTCTATCCGATGTGATTTAAACTTGGACTAGATATTTCTAGAGTGTGCCTATATCATGACAGATTTTAAAAACTATTAAAAAGGCAGAATGTTGTAGAACTGAAAGGAAGGGTGGGAAGGATCAGAGTGGTGCTGTTTCAACATTGCATTGACCACACACGAGACTGAGAAATGATTCTTTTATTGGCCAAATGAGAAACTTGAAGAATGCCCTGGAAAAACAATTACAGAAAATAGAAAACTCACCAAAAGTTCAATGACTGATGGTCAAAATTATAAAATGAGTCATGAGCTGTATTAACCCAGAGTGAGAATATGTCAAACAGTCTCAGTAGACGAATAAATGCAGGGAGGGCTCAAGAAAAAGGCAGCTATCAGGGAGACATTGCCGCAATTCTCACTCACAGCACAAGTTCCCTGCAGCCCCAAACTGAGCTCCAGAAGGCACACGTAAGCATTTGTTTCCGTTCAGAAGTCCAGCAACATTGGCCTCAGTCAGTGAAGGCAACAGGACAATTTTGGTGAGACTCCTAGAATATCTTAAGAATAAATCAATGGCCAGAGAGAAAGCATGATGACTACCTCTATTATAACTGTTACTACTACTGCTATCAATAATAAGAATTACAAAACAAAATAATAATAAGATTTACAAAGCTGAGTCTATTAACTTGCCAAGCAAGGGAACAGACACCAGTTAAAAATTTTACTAAGTTGCTGAGGTGGATAATTAGGGTTTTTTAAGTAATTAAAAAAAAAAAAAGAGGAGTTCATGGTGGTTGTGCTAATTAAGTGCTGAAACTAGCACATCGAACAAAATGAAATGAGGTCATATATTGGCACTGTCCATTAGCCAGGAAAGTATCCTTAGTTTGGTCTAATAAGTGAATGTTCATTCAGGTCACTCAAATCCATGGTATTTTATCAGCTTCAGCTGTTTAGAGTCAGTTTTAATGAAACACAACACTCATTTTTTTTTTTTTTACACATTACGGAAGTGTATATGTGTGTGTATTTAAGTGCGAACTGGACTTTTTAGTGTGCATCTTTGTCAAAAAAGTTTAAACACCACTGGTTTAGATATTGGCAAAATGATTTATTTGTCATATGCATATTGACTCTTCTCTAGACCTTGAATGCCCAGAAAGTTCACTACTTTAAAATCCCAGGTATTTTTAGAGATTAAAAGTAGAAAAACTACTGAAGGTTTTTGTGAAGAGTTACTTGCTAAAATTAGGTTAGTGTAAATGCAGTGTTTTCTTTCCCTTGCTGATCTGCTTGTATTAAAGAAGAGAAATATAAGAAAATGAGCTTCTCATAAATTATTTCATGAGCAAAATAAAGGATAATGGCCAGATAAAGGCTATCACTGTTGCACATTGTTAAAAGGAGCTTTACTAATCTTGGGATAAAAAGATGTCCCAGGTGTTTATCATCCAATTCAATTACAAATGCAAAGCCAAGGAGAAGTATATAACTGCAAAGCAAAAATCGGGTTACATCATTTTGAGGCATCTGGGTTGCTTTTTCATGGGTCTCTAACCTAAGCTTGATGAGACAGGAGGAAAATGGAAATCATGTATTCATAGGCAAGGGCACATACATTAAAAATAATGAAATTGGTCTGCATGGAGTAGCTTAGCTAGCAGATTGTCACAGCATGCTCCCTCATTAGGATATTTCCTTGAAGCTTAAGATTGTTAGCATAAGCAAGGCAGAAATATCCAGGTGATAGTGGCTAGACACAGGTATTCATCTTCAAACTAAACTGTTCTTTGAAGAATGATGTGGTCCACAAAAATTCTAATACTTATGTATACTCTAAATTTCAGTCCAATAAATACTACTAGAAACTTTAAATGAGCACAGTTGGCTCTAACTCACTTACACAGAGCCTTTGAGACTGGTTGTTTTCCCTTATGTGCTGATATTTGAATAAGCCACGTCGAAGTATTTTTGCTCTACTTTGATCTAATGTCTGGCTTTGCAATCCAGAGATATTCATATCAATATCATACTTGTTATGAATCTCGATATCATAATTGACCACAGGTTTCAAAATCCCTTATAGTTTTGAGTACCTCAATCTCTTTATGTTTTTGAAATACTTCAGTAGAATTCAAATAATCCTGATAAGTTTACTTTGCAAAATATCATTTTCTAATATTGGCACTCTTCATATTAAATCCAGAAAAGCTTTTCACTCCTACCATCGATTTTAGGGTATTTGATCTGAATTGTTTTATGCATCAGTTCATTTAGAAGTTATTTACATTTTGCTATAGTAAAATCTCATGTTAAATAATATCATAGACCTCTATTAATATAAATGCTTTGCTCCTTTGGAAAATTTTTAGAATTTACATGCTGGCAATCTAGCATATGCTTACTACATTCCTTTTTCTGGCTGTTACTGATTTTTAAATTATAGTTTATAATTGACAATTGATTCTTTATAGAACTTATTGATAGCCTGTATATTTATGTATAACCATTCACCTTCATGAACTCTCACTGTGATTATTTGTTTCTGTTTAATGTTCATTTTTCATTCATTTTGCATTGGTTAAACCTCTTTATTTTTTTCAAGGCCTACACTAGAATAAAAATGACATCATTATGTTTGCCTGAAATTTAATAGGATGGCTATCACAATTAAACTCTAAGTGTAGTGTTTTCTGTCCAAAGTAAATATTTTGAAATACATTTTTCTTTATTAAAGGGTTTATACTGAGCTTTATTAAAGAAAATATTCTGATGAAACTGTTTATGTCTTGATGGAGTGCATGATGATGGAGAAACTACTTTTTCTCTTTTAGATTTGAATAAAAGACTGCGGGTTGGGAAGGAAAGTAAAATTACATCTTTAGATGTGATATTTGCTCTGAATTTCAGACTCAAGCAAACTGCCTGCTTAACATCATGTCACAGATGCCTACTGGGCATCCAGCATGCCAGTTTGATCTCCTAATCACCCCTGAATTCTGTGTCTATTACAGTCTTTCTCAATTAAGTTAGTGATAAGCCCATTATTCCTATTGCTCAGGCCTAAATCTTAGTGTGTGTTACTTTTTCTCACATTACACTTCAGTTTATCAAAAAAGCTGCTGGCTCTTTCTTCAACAGTGTATCCAGAATCTGACTGCTTTTCTCTATCTCTACTGTTTGCACCCCCATAGAGTCAGTATTGTGTCTTACCTAGACTACTGTAAGATCTGCCTAATCAGTTTCCTTTTCACCACATCTGAATCCCACAGTCTATTCTCAATTCAGCTTCCCTTGTCTTTCAAATTATGTTACATCATGTTACTTCTGTGTTCAACACCCTCTAATAACTTTTCAACTCATTCAGAGTGAAATTCAAAATCATCATAATTCTATGAAATGCACTCATCCATTGTTTATGTTTTTCTAACCCTATCTCCTGTTATTCAGTCACTCAGGTCTTGCTCTCCCCTGAATCCACGAGTTTACTCCTTTCTCAGGACCATTATACTTACTGGGTTTTTTTTTTTCCACCTACAGTGCTCTTTCTCACAGACATGAACACAGCTCATTCCCTCATTATGGTCAGTTTTTGTTCAATAGTATCTTTTCATTGAGGACTTCCCTTACCATCCTATTTAAAATTGCAGCCATTAACACCCCTAGTTCTCTTTCCTTGCTTTCTTTTTCTCTATTACACATACTTTTTTTCTAAAGGAAATTATTTATTAATTGGACAGAGATAAAACAAGAGAGAGCCTGAGCAGTGGGGAGAGGGAAAAGCAGACTCCCTGCTCAGCAGAGAGCCTGACCTGGAACTGGATCCCAGGACCACAGGATTATGACCTGAGCCAAAAGCAGAATCTTAATAGAATGAGACACTCAGGCGCCCCTATATCTGACGTATTCTATTATGCTGATTGCTTCTCTTTCAACGCCAAAATGTGAGCCCCATGAAACCAAAGATAATGTTATTTGTATACTGTTTCATCCCAAGAAAGACAGAATGGTTAATAAAAATTTGTTGAATGGATAAAACATTGCAAACAAATGAGTAATTAAATGATTTGGGGACTCCTGGGAGGCTCAGCAGTTGAATATCTGCCGTTGGTTCAGGGCCTGATCCTGGGATCCCAGGATCGAGTCCCACATCAGGCTCCCTGTGGGAAGCCTGCTCCTCCCTCTGCCTATGTCTCTGTGCCTCTCATGAATAAATAAATAAAATCATAAATAAGTAAATAAATAAATAAATAAATAAATAAATAAATAAATGATTTGACTGTTCATTAGTGACCACCAAGACCAAATGGATCACTATGGTGAAATGAATGGCATGAGAAAGAGTAAAGCCCAGTGTTGTCACAGCATTGTATAAGCCAAACTCCTTACCCACTCTACCCCCATGTAGAGTCAGCCACAAAATAAATAGCAAGGTGGAAAACCTGAATTATCAGAGGCTAAATTTGAAATTGCTGGAAAAATATGTGATGGGACAAAGAAATTTTACAATTGAAAGGCATAAATTCTTTTTCTTGAAAAGATATGTGCTGGAGACAACAATCAAATCCTGTAAGGGAGAACAAGGAAAGTTATAATTATTGCACCCTGTGTTTTGTGATTTCAGTGTATCATATTTACTGTATATGGGGCTTGTTTCCGATTTTTAAAAGTCCAAGCAATTTGCATATTTATATTATGAACATATTTGAAAACATAGGACTAAAACTAAAGAGTTTATCTTATCAGGAGAATGTCTTACACAAAAACTCAAACACAATTTTAACTATATAGAGGTGACAGAGAAGTTGTTTACCCTGATTGTTGTGATCTTTATGTAATGTATATACATATATATCTAAACATCAATTTGTGTATCATAAATGTATACAATTTTATACTAAATATATCTCAATAAAATCATAAAGAAAAAGAAAGGCAGCTGTGAATGCTTGCAAGAATTTTGACTACTTAGTCAATGGAAGTATCCTAGTCAGAATTTGCTATACATTTCAGAAGAATAAACTCTGATAACATTGACTCTGAAAGCCTAGTTATTCTCAACTGGTTTAAATATTTGTCAAGAGAGACTATAAAGGAAAGGAAAAAAATGCACTGTTTCAGAATGTACTGATGAACCAAAAATTTTCAGTCTCAGTAAGACACACACAAAGTTATAAAAAGAAGCCCCTTCCTAGTTATTAAAAAAATAATTTGATCTTTAGTTTCTGTACTAAGTGAATAGTGTCAAAGCAAATGTTGTATTGGACAAAGACATGAGAGACCTTACTCAAGGTTTTTGCAATAGAGGACATAGGCCAGAGTTCAGGATAAGGTCAACTCTACTGAAACAAGGGCTGGAAAGTTTTTAAGAGCTGGGGTGGGGCAATCATAGACCATGTATGTTTGATAATTGGCTTTACACACTGGAAAACTAGACTTTCTCATATCTTCATGACAAGAGGTAGTTTTACACCTTGACCCAAGGCAGCACTACCTAAAAAAACTGGAAGATAGGAGCACTAACCTTTACATTTCAAAAGGATAGCTCTTAGGTGCTTCAGAAAAATTTTCCTTGGTGATAAAACTGGCAAGAAGATGGAGAAGATTTACAACTCAAAGGGGCAGAGAAAGAATTTACAATTGCAAGCACTCTAAAGTAAATGATCTAAGAAGAGGGCTATAGGTAGCCTAGAGAGAGGAAAAAGCCTGTCTAAAAGCTAGTCCAACTGAGGGGAACATCCACACTGCCTTGGTCAACATTTTAATGAAGAGGTAGTATAACTCATCACAAAGGCAGAGCAACCCTGCCAGCCCAGCAAGCTAGCATGCATTTATCATCTCATAGTTTGTAACTGACTAGGAATCATATACTATAAACATTTTATTTTTTTCACAAGAGGGATACCTCAGGATGACATCTTTCACATTTTGAACATTGTAGGTGGTTTCCTTTGTTGTTTTTTTGTGTCTACATGACTCAGTTTTTAGTAACTCAGTGAGATAAGAAATAACTGGACTGCAGTGATGATGACCCAAAGCTGTTAGTCCCAGCCTTCAGTAATGGTGGTGGGTGGGCTTGGGGAACATGAGAGGATGTAGAGAAGGAAAATCTATTAACCTTCATATTTTCCCTTCACACTAATGACAGTCTTTGTTAGAGGGGCAATCATCAAGAGAATTTTTATAATTCACTTCAAGCAATTCTCTGTGATGGTTTTACATTTTATTAGACTGAACCCATTTTATATATAGACATCTTTCTTTAGTACATGGCCAAGAATTCCACAAGGTGGCTGGCTCTGTGTGTCACTGATGGAGCTGATAGTAATTCCAGTCTCTAAGTGTTTCATTTGTTTACACCATTTATTTCTCATAGGAGAATAAAGGCCAATTTTTCTAATCAAGTTAGAAGATATCAACTGAAAAGCACATTGCTTTTTAATATATCTGAAACTTAGCAAGTTGAATTAGGGAAAATTGTCAATTACTAAATTAAACATAATATCTAATAATAATAACTATTTTATGGTGCTTATTATCTACTAAGCATTAGTTAACTCCTTTATTCTTTACAGTAACACCAAGGGTAATTTAATTATTATTGTTATTTTGGAAATGAGAAAACTGAGGCACAATATGTCAAGTAATTTGCCTAAAATCATAGTATTTGAAAAGTTTATTTTTGATCCTAGGTTGTCTGAAATTGATGGATTAACAGAAGTTTATAGCTTGTTCTGGATCTCCTAAAATACAACTTCTAAGAAAACTATACCTTGCAAATTTGGTTTGGACTATGCCACTTTCCTGAGTGTCTAAGTCATATCTAATATTTAACACCAAAATGGAATAAGTTTTGATAATTACTTCATAACTTATTTTCCTTTATAGTCACAGATAGTGATAAAAGGCTATAGGACAACACAGATTGAATGCATTTAATCGTTATCCCAAGATTTTTGCTATTTAACATGTTAAGACCATATAGAATGCAATTAGTAGAAGTGTTTTTGTTTCAAATGCAATTATGCAAAACTTTGGTGATATTCACATATGCATTTTAATTTTACGTGGCTTTTTCAAATGGTTTAATTTTGGGGAGAAACCAATATTTTACAAACAGTAAAACCAATCTTCTATCATTTGTTTACAACCTAAATCCATATTTGTAAATATCACTCTTATTTTTTTAACTATACTGAATGTAAAAGAAAGGGCATATTGAAAGATACATTAATAATTTTACATACTTTAATTTGAAAATCAATAGGAAAGCTACATTTTAAATGTTTATGATTTATAAAAACAGTTCTTTTCATTTTGTTTTTATTTGAAAGCAATATATGTATCTTTGAAATGTAATTCTACATATTGCAAAATTTTATTTGTTTTTCAAAGCAATGTGTCATCTGCAATTTCTTTCTCTATATTTTTTTGTGTGTGATACACGTTACTAGATGCTTCATGTATTGGCACATCCTGTGTGTCTACATGTATGAAGGTTGCATTTTTTGTTTGTTTTTTTTACTTTAGGTTTTCTAGATTAATAGGAAAACGAAGTAGATTTTAATTTAAGGGTCAGAGTTTTCTGGTGTCTCTCTTAACACTTGCCGAGGAGATTCTTCCTACTGCAGAAATTTCACATTCAATCACAGCAAACTCTGGGGACATTTGTCATGATCTTGACAGGTTAGATAAATGGTTAGTTAAAACCATGGGTGAAGGTCAATAAGGACAAGAGTGAGGTAGCTAAATTAAAAGCAAAATACCAGTTATAACTATACTCATTACTGAAAACCTAGCTAAGTTCAAATAAAGCAGAATCACTAACTTCAGGTTATAGATTTACAAAAGTATGTTTGACTCTACAGTAATAGGCAATTAAAATCAAAAGTCTATTTTTGTACAGGGTTATTTTCAGGACCTATTGTCATCTTCCTATCATATTTATGGTAGATTGAACAGGATTAATAAATAAAATGAATTAAAGAGGAAACAAAAACCAAGGTACAAAAGAAAATTGAAAGAGTACATGATAAATGAGTACTATGAGTGAATTCAAGGTGAATTTTTAACCTTTTAAGTACAGAAGTGTTAGCTTCTTTATTTTGGACTTGCAAGTTTTAGCAGCAAGTAGAACATAACTGGTCACTCATTTTACATTATTAAATATCTATTAATCATTTGTTCAAAGAGCATGTAATAGGTCTCTACATTAAGAAAGTATAATCTCCTGTGAGACACATCCATTCATCCATTAATTGAAAAAAATGTGCTTTTATGAGTCCTTCTATAGGGAAAATGGCAGCTTGATTGTTAATAAATATATAAATAAATAAATTTATTTTATATTGCAATTAATATTTTTTAAAGATTTTATGTATTTATTCATGAGAGACACACAGAGAGAGAGACAGAGACATAGGCAGAGGGAGAAGCAGGCTCCCTGCAGAGCCTGATGCAGGGCTTGATCCCTGGACCCTGGGATCATGACCTGAGCCAAAGGCAGACACTCAACCACTGAGGCACTTAGATGTCCCAGCAATTAGTATTTTGAAGAATATTTAAATATGGACATATTATTTTCCGAGACTGGTAGAATGGGCAGCATTGATTATCGTTCTCAGAGAAGGTCTTTCTGAGAAGCTAGTATTACTTCGAGATTGCATTTATGAGAAAGAGACAGATATTTGAAGAACAGGAAGATAGGAGATTCAGACAGAAAGTTTATCCAAGGTAAAGGCCCTAAGGCAAGGATCTACTAGTATTTAAAGACAGAAGAACAATGTGTAAGTAGTAGTGTAAGTAGTGTAAGTGAAGTAGTAAGTTGTCTAGTGCTACAAAATGGGGTTTAGAAAAGTAGGCAAAGAAATTCAGTTAATCAAGAGTCAGACAGATAATAGGAAAATGTTTAGATTTTATTTTAAGTCTGACACAAGTTTCAAAAAGCACACAAATCATAAAAGCAAGTTGTCTGAAAGATCCTAGTTGTTTGTACCCAAGTAGAAGATCAGGTAAAATTTTCCTAATAAGGAATGTATGAGTTGATAATTTATGATAAATGGTCAATAATAAAAGAAGGTCCAAAGTTTTTGTTTGTTTGTTTCCTGAAAAGGATCAGATAGCAGAAGCTCTGACTTTTTGGGCCAAAAGACAAAATTGAGGATATTATAGAGGTGCTTCCATAACAAGGGAGATGACACATCTCCACAGGCTTTTATTGGCAAAAACCAAAATACAATAATAATTGAGTAGACTTCTTTTGTAGTACAGGTCCACTAATAAGAACAATGGAATTTTTCATTGAGGAGTAACAATTTACTTAAGTGGGATTCATAGTTTATTTTACCTATTATCAAAATTGATTGTAGAAACTTACCTGTTAATACTCATCTGTAATGAGATTTTACATATTCATCTTTGAAATATCTGTTAACACAGAGATGCTGCCAAATATTGATATCACCCACAAGCATACTATTCTAATGGAGCATATGCAACACTTGGAAGACATTTATAGTATTCTATTAGGTTTTTCTCTTGGTATTTGCCTTTTAGCATATCATTATATTGCAGAATAATCACTCCCAAATGAAGGTTAGGTGGGAGATCTTCAATTGTAAAGTTAAATGGATTTTGAAATATGGAAATTTCCTTTACACTTAAATAAATTCAAAAAAGCAGCACTGGAACTATGGTTTGAACTCAACAGAAAATATATATGCTGCAAATTCGTATAGAAATGGAAAATATGCTACTTTAACATACAACAGCAGAGGAGGTATGTAAGCAGCTTGACATTAGTTAAATAATTCAATTTAGTTGTTGAAATAACATTACTGCAGTATAAGTTTTGCATATAAGCGCTTTTTTGCTTTGTAATTTTCAGATGGATTCATTTAGAAATGTTATCTGCAAAAATTAGCAGCTAAAGCTAATTTCAAAGCCATTTGATGTAGTGGTTGGGGTTGGTTCTCATTCGGAATAATTTCACACTTGGCTATTGACTTAAATAACTACTGCTATAAAACTTTAAGGCTACTAAGTGAACCATTTTGTGGTAGGTCAGGGTATTCACCTTCTATTTCTGACAAACATTCATGGAAGTGATAATGGTTGTCCACAAGAGTGAATGATATGAAATAAGGGTATATACTAATGTATGTGCAATGGCAGATGAATGCATTAGACCCATGTGGTATTCACATATAATGTCCTAAGATATATTTTTTTCCTTCTCTAGGGGAAAAAAAAACCTTTAATTTTTAGAAAGGTAACAATGTATCCAGCTTAAAAAAGAAAACATCTCTCAGCTTCTTTGCGGCTAAGAATAGCTGGGTGACAGTTATGCCAATGATACAGAAGTAAAACTCACTGGATGAGGCTTTTGAGAATCCTCTCTTAAATACCACACTGGTGACTGGCATGTACCATCTTGAACTTCTTCAGTTCTGGATGACAGATGTAATGTTGAAGTGGAAGAGCCTTCCTAAGACCATGAGGCAGCAAACTGCATGCAGAGGATGGCTAAGTAATCTTATAGAGACTCTCAATTTTTATAGCAAGAAGACTTCTCTAAAAATCTTGGCTTTCTTTCACCTGAGGGAGAAAAATGCCTAATTTATTTAAACTATGTTTCATTCAGATTTACTTACAGCTCTTTCATCATGAGGAAGGCTGGACAGACCCGACTAGAAATGACACATAGTCTGAATTTGGATTTATTTTCCTGTCTCATATTTCTGCCAACATCATTGTATTTTTGTATCACAAAATACAGCTTTTTAAAAAAATACAGCTTCTGATCAATTAATTCAGTTTGTAATGTAAGAATCAAAGAGATGGAATCATTTACAAGAGGAAAAGTCTCTGAGGTTTTGTAATCTATATAATTCTGAAGCAACTGGACCCACAGAAAAGAAAAATTGTCTATTGGAGACCCAATTACTGAAATATTTGCAAAGTGGAAGTGGGAACGTCCATAAAAGTGCCAGTGTTCCAGATAAATGATCCTTGTAGTGATGAACACTGGTGTGCATTGCCTGTGTCAATGTCAGCATCCTTGCTGTGATATTGTACCATAATTTTGCAAGATGTTACCATTGGGGAAAACTGGATTAAGGGGATGTGGGAAATCTCTGTGTTATTTCTTAAAACCAAATGTGAATCTACAATTATCTCAAACTTAACGTCTAATTTTAAAAGGAGGTTTTGGAAAACACTGCTTTAATAATGGATTCATCTGAGGCCAGGAGTTTGTGTGGCTCAATGGGGGTAGATCTGCATGAGTCTTGGGCTTTGTGTACTACCATAATATTTGGCCAAAGAAAAGCTCCAAAAAAGTTATTTTCATCTTAATAACAAAAAGAGAAACTTTTATTTCTCAGACATCAATTTTCAAGAAAATGACTTTGTGATTGAATATTGAATATTTCTTTTCTCTTTTCTCTCTTTTTTCTTTTTTTAAAATTTTATTTATTTATTCATTCATGAGGGACACAAAAAGAGAAAGGCAGAGACATAGGCAGAGGGAGAGACAGACTCCCTATGAGGAGCCCAATGCAAGACTCCATTCCAGGACTTCAGGATCACACCCTGAGCCAAGGGCAGATGCTCAACCACTGAGTGACCCAGACGTCCCTTACTTTTCTCTTTTATACCAGTGAATTTTATATTATAGCCCCCATTTTTATGTATATATAGATGCGCATATCAAACTGTATATTTTAAAACATTATCTATTAACTACCCTATTTGAAGATCATATAATGCAAATCTTTACTTAATCTCAGGTGTTACTATGTATACATGCAAGTATTAGGAAGAATTTATAATATTTTATAACTTCATCTTGTTATGCAGAAAACAAAAAGAAGCATATTCTAAATCATATGCCTTCATTCTCAAGCAGCAGAATTCTTGACATCACATAGCCAATGAACCAGGAAATACTAGGTTTGTCTACATATCTCTCATCTGTCTTTATCACCTTACATAGTTCCCAAAGGAATAGCTGTTCCAGTGCCTATATGCCAGAATAGTAAAATCACTTAGCCACAGTCTTATACACGTGAAATGTGAAAATAATAACACAGGAAAAAATGGACATGCTGCCAAAGAGGAAGACAAACTCTGCTACGTAGAATACTGAGTCTAACACAAATCCAAGAAAGATAAATCATGCTGGAGGAAAAAGTCACTGTTGCTGTCTAATGATCAAGTGTTTTAAGGTGGAGTTTCTGGTAGTTATGCTCTTTGTGGATTTAAAACTGGAACACTGTATTGATGAAGATGAATCCATAGACTTATGCATGGAAGGTTAAGAGCATCCCATTGTTTACGGGATGGGAATGCTCTGTATATGCTCCAGCTAGTTAGAGAGGATTAGTTGTGATGAAATACAGCAGCAGTCAGGTTTCATATCTCCCAGGCAAATGTAGTAAGTGAAAAACATTCCTTTTAAAATAAAAGGCTGTTACTTCATTGGGTATAGTCTGTTTGTCAAACAAGTGAATTTCTCAATATATTTTAAAGTATAGATTAGAAATTGACCTCCATAATTATTCAAATATTTTGAAGCAGTAATTCCAAATAGTTCCAGATACTCCAATGAATGTTTCATTTTAGCATCATAAACTTCCTCCAGTATTAATAACCACACTAACATCATATATTTCAATGTCAACATCCACATTTGGATTAAAAGTAATTTTTAAGATACATAATTCCCATATCAATTAGGTATTTCTTCTAGCTTCATATATTTCCTCTAATATTCAATAAATGACCATGCTAGCCTATTATGTTTAGAAGTGCAGCAACATCCACATACTCATTAAAATTATTTTATTGAAACCATCGTAAGCAATTCCAAAACAACAGCTAATTGTCTATGTAATTAATGTCCTTAATGAATCTACTTAGTCTTTAATTTTCAATAATGAATAACAAATTTTCAAACATTTGCTCATAATGAAAGTTATTCCCTTGAGTTTATAGCTTCCTGATGAAGGTAACTAAATCTTTTTAATTCATCCTCTGAGGAGAATAAGTAGTAAACCTCTGGGGAGACTCACCTGCTAATGTGAATTACTTGTATTGACACAATTACATTTCTTGGCACTATTGTTCTGTAAATTCTCATTTGTGATTTTTATTATCATGAAAAATATTCATTGTAGTTCAGTACATTCAACGTATTTAATTGAATACATAGTCATGCTGAAAACTAAGCTAAACAGAAGGTCAATGAATACCTAAATTTGATGCAATGTTAAATCTCACTTATTTCATGCTGGTGAACCTACTATATTATATATTTATTTTGCTTTTCTTTTTACAAGATACAATTTGCCCATTTAGTCCAGGTAATTTAAAAAAACTCCTATTCAATTACAGCAACTATGTTTGAATTATAGTTCCTGATAGTATGAAGAAACAAGGGACTTATATCTCTAACATGCAGATCATACCATAGAACATATTATATTTTCTCATTTCAAAACAAGTTAATAAAGTGGTAATCTCTTGAAATAAATAATAATTTAATTTATGCATTTTAAAAGTCTGGAAGTTGTAATACCAGGTCAATTAGTTATTACTTATTAGTAATTATTTACTATTAATTAGTTATTAGTTACTTATTCCAGGTCAATTAATTCAGCAATCCCTATGAAAAATTTGAGTAATACTTTAAAAAAATCTGAGACTTTTCAAAGTGATATTCATGCTCTGTAAGTTGTTTATATAAAATTGGTTTCCTGTTTCCAGTTTTCTTATTTGCAAACTATAAAACCTAATCTTTGCTGCCGTTCTCTTGGTGAGATTATGCCAATGAACAGCAGAGCTAATTTCTTTCTACAGCTGCCAATTAGAACTAGAGAAAACTAGAGAATCATAGTCTAGGTAGGAAGTTAAAATAAAACTAACAAACAATTTATAGGAGATGATATAAAATTAGTAAATGCATACAAGCATATACTTTAGCAGATATATTGATAGGCTTTTTCAAAATACTTCATTTTTGATGTGATTAACCAATTGAGGAAAAAACAGGTTTTTAAAAAAAATTCTTTATTTAAATTAAATGTAGTTAATATATACTGTATTATTAGTTCTGGGGTTAGAATTTAGTGATTCATCAGTTGAGAATAACACTGATTATATTATATTATATTATATTATATTATATTATATTATATTATATTATATTATATTATATTATATTAATTATATTAATTTATATTATCATTATATCAATTGCCCTCCTTAATGCCCATCACTTCCATTACCCCTCACCTACCCACCTCCCTTCCAGCACTGTTTGTTTCCTAGAATTCAGCCGTCTCTCATAGTTTGCCTCTTTCTCTATTTTAATCTTTATTTTTCCTTTCCTCTCCCTATGTTCATATGTTTTGTTTCTTAAATTCTGCATATGAGCAAAATCATATATTTGTCTTTTTCTGACTGACTTATTTTCCTTAGCATAATACCCTCTACTTCTATCCACATTGTTGTAAACAGTGAGATTTCATTCTTTTTGATGACTAGTATTCCATTGTAGATACCACATGTTCTTTATCCATTCAACTGTGCTGGACATCTGGGCTCTTTCCATGTTTTGGCTATTATGGACATTGCTGCTATAAACATTGGGGTGCATGTGCCCCTTTGAATCACTGTGTTTGCATCCCTTGGAAAAATATCTACTAATACAGTTGCTGGCTTGTAGGATAGCTCTACTTTTAACCTTTTGAGGAACCTCCATACTGTTTTCCAGAGTGTCTGCAGTAGTTTGCCTTTACACCAACAGTACAAGAGGTATAAAAGGGTTCCCCTTTCTCTGCATCCTTGCCAACATCTGTTGCTTCCTGACTTGTTAATTTTAGCCAAGGGTGAAGTGGTATCTTATTGTAATTTTGAATTACATTTTCCTGATGCTGAGTGATGTTGAGCAGTTTTTCATACAAATGGTCTGTTGGCCATTTGTATGTCATTTTTGGAAAAATTTATGTTCATGTCTTCTGCCCATTTTTGATTGGATTGTTTGCTTTTCGGGTGTTGAGTTTGATAAGTTCTTTATAGATTTTGGATACTAGCCCTTTATCTGATAAAACATTTGCAAATATCTTCTCCCAAAGTAGGTTGCCTTTTAGTTTTGTTTACTATTTCCTTTGCTGTGTAAAAGCTTTTTATCTTGATGAAGTCCCAATAGTTCATTTTTGCTTTTGTTTCTCTTGCAAAAAAAAGTTTTTATATACCAGTTGTGAAATGAAAGTAATTTATAACTTCAAGCCAACCTAAGAGATTTTAAGATACTAGAGGTGTTAAAAATTTTGTTCACTCAGACACATTCTTTTTTCTTATATAACAAGCCTTACCCACAGTCTTAGAATAGGAGATCTGAAAAAGCTTTGACTCCTACTCCTCATGGAAAGTTGTTTGAATATTTGATGCAGTTTAGAACAATAAAATTCAGTATCATAAAAGCTTTGAACATGTGCACAAAGACAATTAACTCTGCAGCACTGAGCTAAATAAATAAATGGATAACTAAATTCTATGGACTGGATTGCCAGTTAGGCATGATCATATGACTTTGGTTTAAGCCACCAAATGAACAAAGACATCAGTTTCTAGAGGAAGAAAGATTAAATATTGGCACTTGGAAATGGACAAGCAACTAAGGACAGAAATGAGAGGTGGAGAGAAAGAAAAAAAAGTTTCACAGCGACTTTTTAGCTCAAGAGTGAACTATTTCCTTCTATCTCCAAGGGATTCCTCATTTATCCTTTTATATAACCCACAGTTTTATTTTTACTTTAATAATTATGTTTCCAAGGATGCCTGAGTGGCTCAGCTGGCTAAATATCCCCCGACTCTTAATTTCAGCTCAGGTCATGATCTCAGGGCTGTGAGATTGATTCCCACATTGGGCTCCATGCGGCTGGGCATGGAACTTACCTGAGATTTTCTCTCTTCCTCTCTCTCTCTACCCCTCCTACACTCTCTCTTACTCTCTCTCTCCCTCTTAAAAAATAAAAAGTAAAAATTATGGTTCTGCGTCTTGCAAACTAATAATTACTTTTTAAAAAGAATTTTCCCGTGGATATTAGATCCATTATTGGGTTTCTCTATTTCTCATACCTCTCTATCAGTTTCTCTTCCTTTTTCTCTCACTCTCTGAAATTACCAAATATGTCTAGATTGAGTGAGCAGTACCAAAGTTTTACCTTGTTAATATGGTTAAAAATCATAGTTTATTCTTATTTGTATGATGTAATAAATAAGAGTAGATATGAATTCTAATACAGAATATCACTTTAACTTATACGTTATTAAGGTTTACAGTTTTGCTATTTAGAATTCATTTAGAATTGGGGACATGGACATAAGAAGGACCCCTTCAAAATCTATTTCTACTTCATTTGTTAGTAATGATGGGAATTTGAATAAATTAATTCAAAAGTATAAAATACTATATAAATTTTAAATGAACAAATTAACAAATGTGGCCAATTTTACATTTTTTAATGCTACTTGAGAATTTGGAAGTGAAACAAATAGAGAAATACATATTTGCAAATGTGGATATTATGTAGGTCAGTGTTATGTTTTGGACTTTGATGCTGGTTCCATTACACTTATATTATGGTCAAACAAAAGTTATGAAATCTCAGAAAGACTACTGGGATGCTAGAGGGAGTTTGTCTGGAAGAATCTGCAGGATCCAAATGCTATCATTTTTTTCACAGTTCTTTCCTTCTAGAAATAAAAAGCCTTAATTTGAGTTTCCAATGTGCTATATAATTCACATGGGAATGTTACAAAAAAGAAATTAATCCTTTGCTAATTTTCTTTTTCTATTTGTTTACATCATGCACACAGGGAAGAAACTGCTTCCAAAAAAACACTTATATTTCTATAGTGTTTTTAGAAATCTTGCTTTTTGTTAATTTGAACTAAAAGTAATGAAGATCTTTCTTTCCAAGAAGATTCTGTCCTTCCTAAGCTAGTAGTTTTTATTCAGATAATATTGATTTTTCATTTTGTTTACTTTCCCCAAAATAAAGATTGATTTTTCTTTTTTGCTGATAAAGTAATATATGATTGTAAAGTATAAACTTAACTTGTTATTTGGTATGAATAATACCTGATGTTGCATAATGTAACATGCAACATGTTTTTGCATGTTACCATTTGTCGCTCCATCCATTCAGAGAAATTTTTGTTAGTAGTAGAAATAGTCCAGGATAAAGCAAGTAAAGTATCATTTATTTTTTCCCCTTGAAATGTAAAGTCCTTATAAAGAAGGAAAATAAGTTGTTATTAAAATCTTAGCTATATACTTATATTTATACGAAGGTCCTTTAATTATAAGATTCCTCAAATTACACAAAACGAAAATTATTTTCTAAGGACATGCTAATATAAAAGAGGGGAAAAGAAAATCTTGGATATATCTAGCATAGTCACACCATTCATTCATTCATTCATTCATTCATTTGTCCCTATTCATTCATTCGGTCAAGTTTTCATTGAATAACTATCATGTTCCAGGAAATATGGTAAATGCTGGAGATTTATGACCATGAAGCTACATCATGACCTGCTGCAGTAACCAGAGACTCGTTAAATAGACCAGACTTTCAAATTAACACTTGATTAATTCTTATTAAAAGTAGTAAGAAGAGAATAAGAGGGAACCAGTACTACTGCCCCATGTATTCATTGGCAGGCATAGAATCTACATAACTTTCAGTTTGAGTATGCCTGTGTAACAACAACAACAACAACAATATGCTTAGATGAAGCTAAGAAAAGTTGTGCTATATGAAGAGGTGGGAATATGGCATCCCAGATGATTAAAAAGGATGTTTTGGGGAATTATGTACTCAAAAAATAGAAAACATATTTTTAAAAATATTCAGTTTTATTCAATAGAAATTCAGGAAGTCAACAGTTAAATAATAAGACCTATAATGCTAGAAATTATTGGCAATATTATTTAGACACATTCAAACATGTTAAAACTCCACCAAAATTATGTTTTTAGAGTTTTATCAGTGATGGATTTCAAATTCAGATATAAACATTGCTAAGTAATGATAAATATTTCAAAAATTATATTTTATTTCCCGCCTCTTCTTTTCCCTTCTCCTTCCCTTCCCCTCCCTAGCATATTTTTTGGGAGCTCTGCTAAATTTTCCATGCTATCGCAATAGAAATCACAGCTTGATTACAAAACAGTGGTCAGACATTATTACTTCAGTGGTCATGGACACTAGAATTTTATGAGTAATGGAAACTAATTTGGAGTATTTTATATTCTTAGGATATTTAATGGATTTTGATACCTTGCATTAACTTTTGAATACGCTGTGTCATGTTTCAATATTGGACTGAAAGAGTACAGTTTGACAGATGTTATGAAAAAAATTTCCTTTTCTTTTTCAATTAACTTTCTAATTTCCCTCCAAGGTCCCTTGGCTTCACCATGGCAATCCACAGACAAAAATAAGTAGCCAAGGAATCACCAAGAAACACTAGAGAAACAAACCTCTCTATTGGGAGAAAATCGAAGTCTCAACAAGGACATCTTATTTTGTTGAAAGTCATTGACATTTAGTGACATGTGACAAAATGATATGCTCCCGAATAGTGTAAAAGTTTCCAGATAAATCTGTAACTGTACATCTTGTAGGCATGATATTTGTTTTACTCAAGTCAATTATAATTGGGATACACTATAAGGAGGTAGTATAATGTGAACTGTGTGCACTGAGTTTTAATTTTTAAAAATATTTTATTTATTTATTTATTCATGAGGAACACATGGGAGGGAGAAGCAGGCTCCATGCAGGGAGCCCGACGTAAGACTCGATCCCAGGTCTCCAGGATCAGGCCCTGGACTGAAGGCTGCGCCAAACAGCTGAGCCACCCGGGCTGCCCTGAGTTCTAATTCTTAATTTTAAGGAATTAAATTCACATTATGATCATGAAACTGATAATTAAACAATGTACTTATGAATGCCAAGTGAAATAAATTGAATGCCAGCATTAAAACTGTATCAAGGTGAAGGGCAGCCCGAGTGGCTCAGCGTTTAGTGCTGCCTTCGGCCCAGGGCTGATCCTAGAAACCTGGGATTGAGTCCCACGTCAGGCTCCCTGCGTGGAGCCTGTTTCTCTCTCTGCCTGTGTCTCTGCCCCTCTCTCTCCTCTCTGTGTTTCTCATGAATAAATAAAGTAAAATCTTAAAAAAAAAAACTGTATCAAGTATTGTTAAATTTACAGTTTGGAGATGATTTGTATTAAAAATAACACGTAAAATTTTGTTCACATTTTTATATTTTTGTCGTATAACTCATCACATTTGATTGAAAGTCAGTAATTTGACTCAAATTTTGCATGTGCTTCATTATTTTAACAGTTTCTTGAAACATTTTTATGGAAATCAAGTATTATATACTAAATAATAATAAAATAATGACATATTTGGAGAAAACAACACATTATTTTTTTAAAAGGCACATATTCTTTCATTTCCATATCAAAAATCCCTGAAAATGCAATGAAATAGCGTTCTTTAAAAAGTAAGAATAGCTCCTTTGTGTTGACTGGAATCTAAGTATTTTAGATTAGATTTATAACTGTAAGAATTTTTTTCCTTATCTATCATCCATTTCTGAGAAGTTAATTTGGAAATTATGATATCCTTTTAATTGTGTTGTATTATACAACACTCTTATAAATTCAATGCAATATAGAATAAGTGGAAATTAATATGGAGAAAAAATACATCTTAGTTACAGACTATATCAATGATAACTTAGAGGGTCAAATCCTGGTAAAAGACATATCGTCCCCCAAAACTACTTTATCCAATCTGCCTGAACTAATTTTCATATTGTCTTGATTCCTCAAAAGCTTATTAACATTTTAAATGACAGTATATTTAATTTTAACAGGAGAGCAGTGTGTAATTAAAATTTTAAATGCATTATTAATTCTAATTAGGTTTATGATGATATTTACTTTATAGATGATACTACCATTTTAAAAGACACTGCTGCCAAATATAAATAAAGTAAGCATTTCAGAAATATTGCAAAGTCAAATCCATATCTGCATTATCTATCTTCAAAGAAGAGGAGGTATGTTTTAAATGCAATGCACTAAAGATAAAGTAGGAGTGTGATATTGACTCATTTGTAAACAGAAGACTAGATCAAATATTAACTTAGAAAAAGAGATTGACTCTTCCTAAGCAAATTTTTAATAAAAACTGTTGGGACATGGATATTTAGTTTTGCCTGTAAGGCACTGCTACCCACATCTCATTTATATTAAACAATTACTAAAAATTGCAAATAATATGCATAAAAAAAGCAATTTCATACACTATTAACATAATATACCCTTATGCAAAATATTATGGTTTGCACTTATTATTTTATTTATTTATTTATTTGAGAAAGAGAGAGAGACAGAGCACAAGCATGAGGAGGGGCAGAAGAAGAGAGAAGCAGACTCCCCACTAATCAGGGAGTGCAACTTGGTGCTCTATCCCTGGATCCTAGGACCATGACCTGAGCCAAAGGCAGATGCTTAACTAACTGCGGTACTCAGGCACCTTATACTTATTATTTTAAGACAAGAGTATTCTCTTGACATGTCGTGACTTTATTACAGAATATTAAAATGCTTTATTCTTTCAAGATTTACACAAAAATCATAAATATCAATTCATATCATGTATAATTTATAATCCATTTATACCTGAAATTCTGAAACTTCCCTGTATATTTGAAGATTGTTATTATTTCATAAAAGAAAACCCTCACTGTATTCTTTTAGAGACCATTTGGTAAACTTTCTGAAATTTTTTAACTATGAAAGAATTTTCCTTGGATTGTCATATCGTCCACTACATTTTTTTTCTCAGACGTAGGAAAATAGTTATTTTTTTCACATAAAAATAGTTATCCTGCATATCATCTCTCTAACTGATAGCATTAAATATGACAATTAATATATAGTTGTCTATGACATATTTGCAGAAAATAGATAAATGACATCAACCTGATACTTTAAAAAATGACAAATAGATTTTCCTATTATTATGTCAGAATTAAAACCTGATTCTTTTGCAAGTCCATACCTTATTTTCCTCTATATTTATTGCTTTTTAAAAAATAAGCCCTGCTATTTTAAGGTGAATATTTAACTTAGCTAAGGTAATGCCAATTTAATTGACATTGTAGTGATATTATTCATTAATTGTCTCAAATCTCACCTTATTCATATAAGCATAATTCCATTTTTAAAGATTTTATTTATTTATTTATTTATTTATTTATTTATTTATTTATGAAAGGCACAGAGAGAGAGGCAGAGATATAGGCAGAGGGAGAAGCAGGCTCCCTGTGGGGAGGCTGATGCAGAACTCCATCCTAGGACATTGGGATCATGACCTGAGCTGAAGGCAGATGCTCAACTACTGAGCCACCCAGGCGTCCCACATAATTTCATTTTGAACCAGTGTCTACTTTGCATTAAATGCAGGGCTTACATCATCAGAAGAAAACACTCATGCCCAATACTTCTTAGGATGAACTAAAAATAACAGCAAAGTACTTTTACTTTTAAGTTGAAAAATGTACTTGCTTTGGAAAACATTACTCACTCCATCAAACTTGATGTGGCTTCCTTTCTCACTTTACTCAGTTCTCTTCAAATGCTATGTCAGAGAAATCTTTTTTTTATGTTTGCACATAAAATATCCTTGTCTTATCACTCTCTACTTCCTTAACACACTTTAATTCTTAGAAATTTTAATTGTCTCACAATTGGTTCCATGCTTATTTGTTCCTATGAACTTTTTTTTCTCTTGCTGATAGGAATATAAGTTCCATGAAATAAAGACTTTGTGCCTATTCTGCATCTCTGTCCCTACTTAAATGATTACCTGGCACATAGCAAACAATCAATTAGCATATGTGAATGCATGAATAGTTTAAGTGAATATAAAATGAATGCAAACACTTTCTTCTTCAAAAAATTCTAATAATCCAATGACAGTAGTTTCAATTGTCCTTAGCATTTTAGCATCTTTATTATAATCTTCTCAGGAGAAATTGACATGCTGAATGTTAGGCATGTTTAATATCAGCTTCAAGGGACACCTGGGTGGCTCAGTGGTTGAGCATCTGTCTTACGCTCAGAGCATGATCCTGGAGTTCTGGGATTGAGTCCCACACCGGGCTCTCCCTCTGCCTCTGTCTCTGCCTCTCTCTTTGTGTCTCTCATGGATAATAAATAAAATCTTAAAAAAAAATCAGCTTCAAGAGTAACATCTGATTGGCAGTATCTATTATCATTTGGATGAATGAATATGAATAAAAGGAATGCCATCTATGCTAGTGAGACAGATTTGGAAGTTACTATAATAGAAAGGTTAATTGAAACTAAAGGAGTTGATAAAATTGTCCAGTGAAATTATAAAAAATAAGAAGGATATAGACAAATGTTAAAGAATACCAATATGTGTGTTGACAGAGGTGAGGAGAATGAGTTGGTTCAGTTTGTTCAACAGATTTTCTGCAGGATGGGTGCTCCCTATACTTTCTGCTGCCAGGAGCCAAAAAGTAGCTGCCATGCCTTTCTTGTTCATCCACTATTAAATCCAGAGATTTAAATGCTTCTTCTGCTATTGAGGAGAAATAACTAGGCAGAAAAACTAGTAGAGATTAATATTATGTAAAACAAGAGGAGATACGTTTTTAAGAAGAAAGGATGATCAAATATTGTGGAGAAATGACAAAATCAGAAAAATTGTTGATTATTAAAATATTAATTGGTTAAAATTAGGACAGGGTCATTTTCCTTTATGTCACTTTATCCAAAGCTGGCCCTCTTGGAGTGACTTTGCTATGTATCTCTTTTGTGTTTGTTGTCTTTTTTGTTGTTTTTTAAGATGCATTTATTTTAGAGAGTGTGTGCTGTGTGCAGGAGCAGGAGGGGCAGAGGGGCAGAGGAAGAGCTAAAGAGAGAGAATCTCAAGCAGATTCCACATGGAGCACAGACCCTGAGATCATGACCTGAATAGGATGCCTAACTAACCACAGCATCAGGCACACCTCATGTTTGTTCTTTCTGAATCTTTTTGAATCACTCTTCATCAGTGAACCAATTGGTACTTGTTCTGAAAAAAACCTACCACTAATCTTCCTATGCCCTAATTTTTACAGTAATTTCAGTCATTTTGCATTTTCTGGATTTGGACATTTACATAAATTCCAAAGGGTTGGAGGAAGCATTACATTAAGTAGAAGGCAGAGTGTATCTATTTTGCTAGATCTAATTGTATCCTCACTTTGCTAAATTCTTCCTTTCTTTTATTCTGATTTGCCAGTCCCCATCATAAGACTTTCTCCTGTGCAGATATGTAGATCCACTTTCCTTTTGCCCTGGGAATACAATCCTGTTCCTAAATTCCAACAACTTCACTATTGCATACAGTGTACAGACCAAGTGTTTTTTTTTTTTTTTTATTCTCTCCCATTCAATTCTGTTAAACAGAGTTTGTTTTCATTTTAGATATTATCTGGCGTCTTGTAGGTTTATTGAGTTCAAATTCGTTAGCATCTTGAAAGACATCATGTAGGTCCAACAGGGAAAACTGAATCCACAGCATACAACCTGTAAACAATTAGATATAATTCTAATTTTTAAGAAAAGTATGAATTTATTTTTTAGCAGACTTATCTCTTCTCATTGTATAAACAGAAAATAAGCTGCCACTTAGCTTCCTTTAATTCTCTTCCTCCCTCTCCCCATTACAAATACTTCCCTTATATACATTTGTGCTTAAATAAATATTCCAATGGCAAGGGAGACTTACTAGAATAACAGAAAGAAAATATCTTATGAGGCAAGCTGCTGTGATAAAACCAGTCAATAGCATAAGTAGTAATGACCATTGCAACACCAGTGGAATCCACAAGCACAACGGACATCAATAATCCTTACCTATAATGGACTTTAATTACAGAGTATTTTTGAAGGGCATAGGGGATGTTAAATGCTGCTTGGGTGTCAGCTAGAATATGAGAGCTACTAATCATTTGGAGTAGTAGAAGAAGCAGAGGGCAGGGGAATAAAGAGTAATGTTAATACTAGTCCTCAAAATGTGCTTTGTGGAATCTCAGTATTACTTGCGTGAAATTTAAGTAAGGCTTGAGTTTCCACAGAAATTGGGTCAAAGAGTGAACAAATATATGTATATATTTTTGGCAGTTGTTCTTACTGCCCTATTTAATTCCGAGAATGGTATACTCTCAGACAACTATGTTACATCCATGTCAGTTAGAGTGCTAGTCATGTTGGGTTATGGGTCAACCTAATTTAGAGGTAAATACAACTATACGAAGTGCTTTTTATTTTTTTTAAGATAGATTTATTTATTTATTTATTTATTTATTTATTTATTTATTTATTCATTTATTTATTATAGACACAGAGAGAGAGACAGGCAGAGACACAAGAGGAGGGAGAAGCAGGCTCCATGCCGGGAGCCTGACATGGGACTCGATCCCGGGACTCCAGGATCGCGCCCTGGGCCAAAGGCAGGTGCCAAACCACTGAGCCACCCAGGGATCCCCTGAAGTTCTTTTTAAAAAAAGTTTTAATTAATTTATTTATGAGAGGGAGGGAAAGAGAGAGAGAGAGACCAAGTGGACTGAGGGAGAGGGACAGCAGACTGCACTGAGCACGGCCCCTGATGTGAGCTGACATTGAGATCATGACCTGAGCCAAAATCAAGAGTCCAATGCTTAACTTACTGAGCCACCCAAGTACCCCTATATGAAGTACTTACATACACATAATAATTTTCTTCATAATATTGATCTTTTTAAAGTTTTATACTTTTATAATATTATTGTTCTTTCCACTTGCATGTATGAAAAACTCTACTTAGATTAGTAGCCTTTTGTTTTCTGTTGCCAAAATCATTACAGAATTTTGTTTTGTTAAAATCTTTAAAGCAGAAAATAATATATTTTATATACCTACCTAACTGACTATAGATGGAATAATATAAACAAGTAAACAAATGAAAGGTGTTACTGGAGAGCATAGTGAAATAAATCTTAAGAAGTTCCCAGAAAGCATGTGACATACTATGCACATGGACATCAGTAAGGGAAATGTTGCATAGTTTACAATGTCTAAGTAAGCTACCGTGTTCACAGTAGTTTATTTTTTGTTTATATTGTCAGCCAAGATAACATTTAGATAGGAACATAGATGTAGATTTTATGTTCTAAAAAACATGTTTGAATTTGATCTGTATATATTTAACATTGCAGCTGTTTGAAGATTGTAATTCTAGTAGGAAAACAATAATTGAAAAGTGCATACAATATTTTCTGATATGTAAAAAGCTTAGAATTGTATTTGGCAAAGTATATGTAAGTGATAAAAATTAGTATCTATAATAGAAACTTCTTCAAAATAATATTTTATTAATTTCCTTATTTTGTCCTGTATTTCATATACGCATATTGAGCAATTACTGTGTGCAGTTTCTTTTACTGAGATGCAATACAGCTCTGATGGCCTAATGCCTGAGGTGTATATTTAACAAGACATTTTTAGACTGTGAATATGTACATTATGGGGGAAGTGGGTATTGTACTAGAATGTATAGAAGGAGCACCTAATAATTTGGGGGCTTGGGAATTTATTCCCAGTGTACATGACCTCTACCTTGCTCACGAAATGTAATCATAATTTGCCAGGTGATGACTGAATGAATTTGAGGAGGACCAAATTTGATATGAGAAAAGTAGAAATAAGAGAGCACAATTAGTTTAAGCAATTTTAAAAATGTTGTCATGGCCAATGAAATGAGACAATAATGTCAAGATATGGAGTTGAAAGCACAGGAGGGGCCATATATATTTTAAAGATGAATACAGAAGAAAATACACATTAGAACAACAGAATCTCAAGACATAAAAATCATGCATCTTTGAGAATTTTAAATAGTTATATCTAATTTTCATAGCATAGTCACACATTCAGAATGTTCTGTCAGTCTAATTAACTCCATTCTGATAAAAAAAATAGATTTTCCACACAAAATAATGTTCTCATGATAAAGATGATAAGGGTGAGCAAGTTTTGCAATTAATCTAAATCTCTTTTCATAAAAAAAATCAGCTTATAGTCATAACCTATATTATTTATTCATCAGCTATTCCTTTTATATAGCAACATTATCACGAGTTTTAACTATACATATTGAATTATGTTCTTTGTAGAAATGAGGTACACTTTTTTATTCTCCTCTGCATTAGTCATAGTAAAGGTATTTTCAGGTCATTTGTAGATGTGTGGTTTGCTCCTGGTTTGCAATTAGGATGACAAAGCTAAGGTTTTTATTTTAAATGTTTTGGTAATTAATTTTAGGTTTTTATGTGTCTCTCAAATTTTCTTATTGTAAATGGTGAACTGAACAAATGGTGAACTGAACTGAGCAAAGTCAATTTTTGATAATTTTACCAAAAAGTTACATTAATTTTTGCAAAGTCACTTATTGCAAGGAGATGATAGCATAAAAATGAATTAATTAGAAAAAAGAAAAAAGCTGAACCGAATGAGAGAGTGAGATTTACTGAAAATCAACTAGTTTTTCTCTGAGAAACTTTTAGCGGTTTCCTAAGGGTTAGAGTCAATACCTCAAAAGAGAAGTGGTTAAAATAGCCAGAAACCAATGGATTGTTGGAAGTCTTTCAAAGAAGCCCCTAGATTCTCTAAGTATCCTACCCTGCTCAGAGAAAAGACTGGATATTTCTTTCTAGAGAAGCTTAAAAACATGGGAATTCTGGACTACTCAGATGTATTGTGGTATTTTGTTTGCTTTCTGTCATTCATTTTTGCTTGAGAGGATTTTTTAAGTTAAGGAGTCTGACTTGATTTTTTTTTAATGGTTTTTGATTCATTGTCATGGATAAACTATTATGTATCCATTTATCTATCAACATACACTTAGGTTATTTCTAAATCTTGCCTATTGTTAAGTAATGCTCAATGGGCATGAGGGTACAAATACTTCTTAGAGGTAGCAATCTACCTCTTTGAACATGTAGCCAGAAATTGGATTCCTGGATTATATGCTTGTCTATTTTTAATTTTTTGAGAACCCGCTATTTCACATAGTGCCCACTTATTTCTCTACAGTAACTCTGGAATCTAGAAGGAAATATTTTACAAAATTATATTGTAATGGAGGTGGGTAAAGAAACATTAATAGACATAGGTTTCTATTTATCCCTTGAACCACCAAAGTGACCCTAGTAAAGAGTGCTAATAAGCACTAATAAGTGTATAGATTTTTAATGGTTGTTTTGGATATTTTTGGCTAGTAATTGAATTTTAAAAATCAAAGTTGAAAAAGTTTATGTAGTCCAAAGAAGGTAGGTAAAAGAAAAGAGAAACAAAAAATAGAGCAAACAGCAAATCACAAATAAAATAGCAGACTTAAAAATGTTATTAACAATAACATGAAGTATAATTTGATTACACCAATATAAAGAGAGAGATTGGTAGAGTGAATTTATTTATTTTTTTTAAATTTTTATTTATGATAGTCACACACACACACACACACACACACACACACACACACACAGAGGCAGAAACATAGGCAGAGAGGGAGAGGGAGAAGCAGGCTCCATGCACCGGAAGCCCAACATGGGATTCAATCCCTGGTCTCCAGGATGGCGCCCTGGGCCAAAGGCAAGCACTAAACCGCTGCACCACCCAGGGATCCCTGGTAGAGTGAATTTAAATACATACCACAACTATCCTTCCACAAAATAAACTCACTTTAAATATAACAATGTAATTTAATTGAAATTAAAATGATGATGGAAAAAAGTATAACGTGCAAATATAAATTTTTAAAAAGCATAGGAAGTCTTCAAATAAAGTGTCTTGAGAGCAAATAAAATTACCAGAGACATTAAGGGGTATAATATTATGATGAAAGGAACAACCCTTCAAGAAGACATAGCTATTCTAAATATGCACCAAGTATTTGAGCTGCAAAATATGAAACAATTTTATGTATATTTGGCTACTAGTTTTATGATATCTAATGTAGACAATAATGAATTGAAATATAATTATTGATTGTATCCTGAATATTCAAATATTTATATAACTTTTCTCATCCATTAGTTATGTGTTAGTGTTGTTATTTTATCCTGGGCACTTGGTTTTTTAAAAAAACTAAAAGCAAAGCATCATTTTCAAAGATTTCTAGTGGTAAGCTGTCACCTGGCTTAGAGTAGTTGCAAAATTCCTGGACAGTTAGAAAGCCTTTTCAGTAAAGGTACCAACTTCAGAAAATGATGTGAAAGAAGTGCTTTTAAGAGCTAAAAGCAGTGGCCACATGGAACAAAAGAATGAATGGTGAGGGTTCTGTATGATGTTCATATTGAAGTTCTATTCTTTTATAGTTCAACAGATCAAATGTGATGAGCCACTTGTTACTAAATAAAAGGATATGGGGCTTTCACTTTCACAAAGCAAAAGAATCCAATTGGTCTTTCTTTTATAAGTACTACGAAGGATTAAATATTTGGATTGAAAAAAAAAAGCAGCATTCTAAATTCTTCCACCAGCTATGGCTTGTAGGCTATTAATGCCCTACATAAAATAAAAGGCACCTAAAGGTGCTACATTATTGTAACATCCCATTTTGTCACCAAAGACTACAAGAGAAAGTCATCTTACACAAAATATGAATAAAGACACCTGATTTTTTTCTATTGTCTCCTGATTCTGAATTTACCAACTGAACAAGGCACAATATACTTTGTATTATTATCCCTATGAGACTAAATTTCCTTAACTATAATAATATATTCTTCTAAGTTTTCAAATCTTAGAATTGGTAGTCTATATGTTTTCCTTTATAAAATATGTAATAAATATTACCAAATATCTTTGTAAAATATCAGTATTCTTGCCCTTTTTTTATCTATTCCTCTGTCCTGCCTTGTCTCTGACCTCCTTGATGATCCTCGAACACATTTTGTACCCCAAGTTGCAATTAAATATCATTCTATTTCCAATACTCTATTTACAATTGTAACTTGCTCCTCTTTCCAATATTCCTGAACTCACTTTCTTTGCATCTTGTCCTCTAAGACACTTAGCATCTTCAAAATAATAGTTTATTTAGAATGTCCATTTTGCTAATTGCTCATTTCCCACTGGTGGAAGGTAAGTTACATGAAAACAAGGATGTCCATTATCTTGTTCACAGATAACAGGCTAAGTCTCTTCTACAGTTCATGGCATATGATGGATTCATGGCAAATGCACAAAGTACATTTGAATGAATGCCGTTGTAAAATGCATCCGTTTGTATATATTATCGGACAAGATTTCATTTATAGTCCCACTTCTTATTATGCATAATTTGCATCTGTCATTGTCTTCTTCTGTAAAATAATGTGTTTAATGTCTTTTCTTTTACTTGACTGAATATTTTTGTTGCTTATCTTCCCATAAACTCTGCAAAAGAACAAAAGATTATTAACATAGCTTTCTTAAATATAAATGATGATACATATATGGATGGCCAAGTCACTTGCAGTCTCTATCACAACTTCATGTGCTGTTTCAAATGACAGACCTATACTGCATATTTTAAGATCATTATGGCCCAAAGAAGGAGCATCTACTTTTTCATAAAATAAACTTTTATGTGATATTGCCTTTGTAAAATAAGAGTATACAATATTAGAAAATATTTAAAAACTACCAAGTAGACATGAAGAAACCATTTTATTTTGAAAAAGTAAAGCCACATAGTGTACATATAGATTCATATAAAGGTCATCTGGGAAAAAAACAAACCTAGAAAGAAACCATTTGAGAAGCTGTTGAGGTTTTACAGACAAGCAATGATCAAGAGGTGACAAAGGACAGAGGTTATAGGAATGAAAAGTAATAGAATATTCAATATTGTAATATGAAAATGTGATATAATTTGTCATTTCCAGTATATTTAAGCATTTGTAGCATATAAAACTATGGTGATTCTGAAATGCCTAGAGCAAGGACTATGTTGTCATAAAACTATTTATTTTAACATAGACTATGGGATTTTAAACCCAACTCATAACAGTGACAGTTCTAAATCCCTTTAGGTTCCAAATTGCTAAAAATGTTTCCTCTGTCCTGATGCTATTCCATGAATCTATATATTGCAACTTCTCTTTATAGGCTAATTAGAGAAGTAGGATTTACAAAGGACCAGAGGTCAAATCAATGCAGAACACTATAATTTGTTTCACTGGGTCGTATGGGTGAGTTGTGATCAAGAGTGAGAAAATTATGGCTGAAACTATTTTCTGTGACAGATTAACACCCAGAGGATTAGAACTTTAGATAAGACACTCTACTAAGGTAAGCAAGTAAGCAGGTCATTGAACAGTACATAATTAAGATTTTGGGCTACAGGTATTGGCAAATGAAAATATGAGCCCACTAGTTTTCTGAGAAATTACAGGTCAGGACTCATGACTTTGTTTTTCTCCAGATACTATCACAATGCCCAATTCATAGTCAGAATGCAGTATGTTGTTGCTTTGTATCAAATGAATACCCTTCGTCTTCTAAAGAAAAACAAAAGATCTAAGGAAGGATGCAAATCATAGTGTTAGAAAGGGCTTGTATTTTCCTAATTGCTCTTCTACTCACTGGATATTCATGTAACAAGTACCAAGTTGATTGAATTTTATTTGGGATCACTCAAAACTTGTTCCTGTGACCATCTGATAGCCATTCTTAGTCAAAATTATCCTTTCAGATGATAAGAGTGTGTGTTTGTTGGAGCGAGGAGGACTCTTCCTTGGAATAGCTATCAAGCCTAAAAGTACAAGATCAGTGAATTCATGATCATGAGCCCATTCCTGCATCTTTTTCCTGTAAAGTAGGTCCCCTGCACTTATGAAAGGTTAAGTATAATCTGATGCCAATGGGTAAAATAAATCCTTGGATATCCTGGGGCTGTGTAGGTAGTAAACATACATATACCCAGATATGCAGAGAACAGATCACTGGTCCTTGATCACCAAGCTGTTGTTGGCTTCCTTAAGAGATGGTGCCATAGCCTGCTATTGGTTTCTGTGCCTAGCTATAGCCTGCCATTGGTTTTTGTTCTGGGCTCAGCAGTAGCTAGACTGACATTGGTAGTATAAGAGTATGAGCCAATCCCTTTGTACCCTGAAATTGCCTGCATGACTGCCACTATTGTCACTTCATCTGTGTGCCTGCTGTGCCATGCTGGCAGCTGCCAATTACAAAGGCTTGCAAAAGCCCCTTTGCTGGGTCATTTTGGCTTCTTAGTGGATTGGTCCCTTTTCAGAGGTGGATGCATTCTAGTTGAAGATGATATGTAAGATATTTATTTATCATTTGCCAATATAGTGGACGTCCCCCCCCACCCCCGTCATTATTACCATATTTTATCCTTCCAGAATCCTGAACAACTTCTCAGCCTTTTACTACTGTCTTTGAATCTACTTATATTCTCTCCAGGGCCACTACTTTATCCACGCAAAGTGGATGACCACGTTTATGGTCTGAAGTTATGGTCACTGTTTTTCAAGGCTAACCAATATAGTGGTATAATGCAATTGCTATTGACTTTGACCTGCACCCTCATACCAAAACAAACCATCAATAAACAAATTAAGGATTTCTTTCCTCTTTTTTAAAAAAGATTTATTTATTTATTTATTTTTAGAGAGAGACAGCACCCATGTGTGAGTGAAGGAGGGGCAGGGAGAGAGGGAGAGAATCTCAAGCAGACAGCCGACTGAGCACAGAGCTGGATGCAGAGCTTGATCTCATGACCCTGAGATCATGGCCTGAGCTGAAATCAAGAGTTAGATGCGTAACCAAATGAGCCACCCAGGCACCCTTCTTATCTTCTTTTGTCTGGTCCTAAGAGATCCCTATAGATGCAGGATAAAGAAAGGACACTGGTACAACAATGATGAGTAGCTAGGGTATCTGGGCCTCCTGCACATGTCTGAGTTGCATACTCTAACACTAATTGTAATGCATTCCAGATGTACCACTTCACTAATCTACTAATGAGTCATTTCAGTGAGGTTTATGAACTATGTAGGTAGTCCATATCTTTTCTGACTAAATTATGATGAAGAGGGTAGAGCTAACATAACATTGGAACAAAACTGTGACTATGCTGTATTTATTCCATGTGAATGTGAACAGGTTTCAATTATCTTTTCTTAGAGGGATAGAAAATAACATTTTCCAGACAAGCCACACATCATATGACTGAGGCTATAATAATTTTTAGCAAAGGTATTTGATATTTGGGCTACAATTAGGTTGAACTTGCAGTAGTATACAGTCATCATCCAGCACCCATCCTACTTCTACAAGAATCAGAAATGGTGAACGAAAGGAGATATGATGAGAACCATTCTTCTTGCTTCTTTTAAATTATTGAGGGTAGGATTAGTATTTTCTAAGCCATGTGGGATGCAATATACAATTTTTGAATTCCTTTCTTGTGCAAAGGAGAGTAGTTTCTGAAGACTTCCCCTAAAATTTCCTACCAAGATAATTCTTCCTCTATGGACTAAAGAAACATAGTGGTAAAATGGCAATCAGATGACCAGTGTAAAGTCTGTAACCAATGCTTGCTTGACCAGGACCTATTTGTTACCTCCCCTCTCCACATCTATCCCAAATATACTCCATTTCTTATATGGAAGGGGCACAACAACACAATAATGCTTTTGGTCTCCAGGTGTTAGTGTCAACACAGACCCTGTTTCTAACATCTCTCAGGGTGTCTGGCAATCTACTCTCCAGTCCACAGAGACCAAGAGTCTCTTTAGTGAAGGACTAATGTATCCTTTTTGTGTGTACTAAGTATGGTTTTGCATGGTCTTTTTCTCCTAGGTACCTCACTAGCTCTTCCGGCAATGGTTTCTAAGTCTGATACCTGGCTTAGCTCTAGAATCTTGGCAAGGGGTCATGACTCTTAAATGGACCAAATGTTTTCAGTCCCCTGATCTTCCATTTTTGATTTCCTCTGTTGGCACAAATTGAATAATCACTTGTTGGCTTCCTACCTGTTTTCCTTGGGGAGGTTGTGTTCCATACTCATTAATATGATTGTGAACCATACTCATTACCCTTTTCATAGTACATACTTTCAGCTACCTCTCAAACTTCATCAGTCATCATTATCGATGATTTTTATCACTTCTCTTCTGGTGGTGAAACACTTGCTTGGCCTCTATTTTCTTGCTATTAGTGCAATAAGTTCTTTTCTTTCTTTCCTTTCCCCTCTCCTTTTTTCTCTTCTCTTTTCACTTGGGCAGCTGCTTTCCTCTGGAAACATAGTTTTTACAGGGACAGCAAGAGGGTAAAAGATGGAGGGGTAGCAACGTGTGTGTGGTTCCAGCTCTGGCTAGTGAGCCAAATTCTGTACAGTTTCTCTTACTTTCATCCATGCTATCAGAAAGAGTGAGCCTCTTGCCATTGCATTGCTTAGAGTTTTGGTCTTCCTGTGGAGTATCATCATTTTGTGAGTCTTGTGACTGCTTATAAAATGTCTAGCTAGCATGTTTCTCTTACTTCACTATCTCTCAGGCAATTCTAGCATTTATCTTTATTCAATGTGGGCCATTAATTCTCTGTGGTTAAGGGGTATTATGCAAATTAGTTCAACCAACTTTTAGGGTCCTTTCCGGGAAGTTATCCTATAATTTGGGATAACACTCCCAAGTCCAGTTTTATATTCCAACCCTCTTGGTCAGCATCCTCAGAGTCTGGTCTCATGCTTAAAGCTATAACAGCTGTGTCTTGTACTTCCTTTGCAATATAGTCCGTTTCTCCTTTATGAGGACCAATACACCCCCAGACGGGATGTGCAATGAATTAACCCTGTTTACACCTATTGGTCAAAGCATGAGATGGCAGCAGATCCACAGATAAACCATGGTGGTTTCTCCTGTGTCAATTTATCCAAGAAGAAATCTTCTCCTATGTAATACGTATATCTTTTTAAAAATGTTTCTTTGTTGGAACAAGACTCCTGACCAGTATAGAATGATATATTTATTAAATGGAAATCTGTGCAGAAACTACAGCATATTATCCATCTAGATAGGTTTTGGTTACACTGGACCTAGTCCCACTGATGAAGTCTTATATGTCAAAAGCTTTGAATTTGACCAAGCTGTCCATTAATTCACCTCTGAAAAAGTTAAGTGGCATCTGATTTTAGCTACTATATTTTATAGCATTAAAGAGCTTATACTTAGGTAGCTTCTGAAATGTTTTAATATGTACAATAGCATTTAGCAGGCAGAGCAGAGTTCATCATCTCATCCAAATTCTCATAGATAGATCTCATTGGAAAACTGTATGCTAAAGAGCTAGTACTTAGAGACAAAAATACTCCTCACCTGAGTTTCTTAGAGTAAACACAGACTTCTTGCTGTGATTGCCTATTTTCTTGGTCACATTTTATAGTGCCAAGGAAGACATGCCAGCAATTGCTTCCTGTTGTAGTGTGGCATTAAATCACCAGATCTCTCTGATGGTAAAAGCAGACACCATTATCAGATAAATAAAGGCCCATTTAAAAAAATGCCAATTTGAGATAAAAATTAAAAATGGATATGATATACTTAGAACTGAGTTTTGATCAATCTAGCATCCTAAATGATGTGAAAAGTTCTAGAAACTGATGGCAAATTTTACCCGTGATGTTACCCAGCTGAGGAAACATTAATCCATTGATTGAAATCCCTTTACTCCACCCACATAGCCCTGAGGTGATCCTGCAAAGTGGATATCACAAAATACAGAGTTAGGGTAACAAAGTTTGACAATATGTTATATAAGTCAAATTTGGAAGGACACATTAAGTATATCTGTTTGGAGAGAAAAGCACCAAATTCTTTGTGTACACATTTAGTACTTTCATTGTAACAAAGCACTTGGTACACTTCTAATGTTTAAGACTAGGGGTCATTTTTTTCCAACCCAGTGAAACAAAAATAAAATTAAAAATAAATAGGAAAAATATTACAATAGAATATGTATATATTTAGATCCTACAGGTTCTTCTGATTTCTTCATTGAGTGGCAAGGTTCAAGTTACCACTAGGAGAGAATTTTATTTCAAGTGCCATCTTAAACTGTATGAATGTCTGTTGAACATCACAATCGAACATGCCAAAGGAAAATCTATATATCAAAATGCCTGCTTAACTTTTGCTGATTTTCTGTAATCTCAGTTTTTAAGGTTTCCTTTTTTTTCTTTTTTAATCAAGAGAAAGTAGACAAATACATGTCAGTAAGTACTAACTGTCCATTTTCACATAGAGAGGCAATATAATCTCTGAGCTCAAAACAGAGAAACGAGGAAAACAGAATTCTATTCACTACTACACAGGGGCCTATCACCCTCCAGTTTCCAGCAGAAATAATGAAGCAGAGGGTTTTCTTTTTTCCCACAGAGCAAGGTGGTATCAATTCCATAGTTTTTATTAAGACAGGAAGGGATAAAAATGACTTTGGAACAGAAAGGGGTAGAGATTCATTTCCCACTGTATTCTGCTCAAGATATACCCCACCCTCAAATAAGTTGAGAACCATGGTTAAAAGGAAAGACGAGAGACCTCAAAAACAGGGTCCCGACGAACAAAAAGAAGAAAGAAATAAGAAACAAGTGCAACTTGTTCCTAGGGATTGGAGGAAATTTTAAAAAGTATGATTGGAATCCATCAGTAACCGTTCCGCCAGTCATCTCTTTCATCATCCTTACTCCTCCACATCATCATCTTCATCTTTTTCACCTTCATGTTCATCCCTTTTCATCAATATCTTCCAGTCCTTTTTGTCATTTTCTTCTCCTTTCTCTTATTTATCATCCATCTCAAAAACTAAACAGTTTCATTAATAAAACTGGCCAAATATTCATCTTTGATGATCTCTCCTAACTCATTTGCCCTTGCATCAGACTGGTCAGTAAATCAGGTTAAGAATTTAAATCTGGTTCCGGTTCCTCATGCTGCCTCTTCCTGCTGCTGACTTTGTGTTTGATTTGAACATTTCAGTCAAAGTCTTTCCAAATTTCCATTTGATTTCAGTGGACTTTGAAGATGGACTGCTACTCTCATTCATAGGAAATTCTCTGTAGAGAAAAACTTCATTTTAGAAAGAAGGATTTTCATCAAAACAAAAATCTATTCTGCAACCTGATTTATTTATTTATTTATTTATTTATTTATTTATTTATTTATTTATTTATTTATTTATTTTGCAACCTGATTTAATATCTTTACACTCTGCCACTTCAACTCTTGTCAAACAGTGCCTCTTCATCCTCCTCCCCAAGCAGGCAGACACTTGTGGATGGTTGATAAATGTGATTCCCCCGAAATCTGGGATTATGGTGCTCAATTCTGGCCCCTTCTGGAAAAAAAAAAAAAAAAAAAAAAGGAGGGCAGAGTTTGCTAGATTCCTGTCCTTCTTTCAAAATCTGCTCACTGGCTTGTTCATTAAACCTGTCTATTTAGTTTGTACTTAATCACCTACTTCTTGCCGGTCCTTTGCTGAGGTCTCCATTCCACTGTGGTCGGAGTTCAGCTCCTTTTAAGGGAGCTGGTGCCTACGCGGGTGCTGTGCCTCCAGCGGGGTTGAGAGGAGCGCAGGGGGGAGGAGCCGAGAAGGGAGGGTAAAGAGGCCGCTTCCCCGCAGGGACGCTCCCCTGTGCGTGCTCGGCCCCGCCCCCTCGAGGCACAGGCTGCGCGCGCATCCCCGTCTTTCTGACGCGCCGGGAAGGACGCCGCGTGCTGCCCGCCTGCTTCCTGCTTCCGGCTTTCTGAGGCGGCGCGACGACTGCAAGGCTGCGGCAGCTGGGCGTTTGCCTCTTTTCCCTCTCCTCACGTCGGCAGAAGATCTTCAGTTCTCATAAAGTAGAAGTAGGTATTATTTTTCTTTCTTCTTCTTCTTCTTCTTCTTTTTTTTTTTTTTTTACATTTAAATTCAGTTTGGGGCAGCCCAGGTGGCTCAGCGGCTTAGCGTCGCCTTCGGCCCAGGGCGTGATCCTGGAGACTCCGGATCGAGTCCCGCGTCAGGCTCCCTGTGTGGAGCCTGCTTCTCCCTCTGCCTGTGTCTCTGGGCCTCTCTCTGTCTGTCATTAATAAATAAATAAAATCTTTAAAAAAAATCATAAATTCCATTTAGAAAAATTAAGTGAGAGTTTTTGTTTTTATCAAAGTAAGAAAACTTAGAGTTCCGCCCTCTGAGAAAATTCTAAAAAGCCTACAATGCTGTTGTTAATTAGAGCCCTAACATTGTACAGTAGATCTCTGGTACTTATTTATCTTGAATAACTGAAACTTTATACCCTTTGAACAGAACTCTCGATGTCCCTCCTTGCAGCCCCTGGAAACCACCGTTTGTTTGCTCCTGAGCTTGGCCGTTTTAATACTTCCTGTGTGTGAGGTCGTTCCTGTGACTGGCTTATTTCACTTAGCATAAGGGCCTATAGGTTCACGCATGTTACTGTAGATGACTGGATTTCATTCTTGTTTAAGGCCGAATTATGTCATTTTGCATGTAAATGCCTCATTTTGTTTATCCACCAATCTTCCAACGGTGTCAGAAGTTCAGAAACAGCAAAAGTAAAACCATTGGATCATTAAAGTAGTGATTTGTTGAAGTATTGGGCACACGCCAAAAAGATAGTTTGTGAACTGGGAGCACTCAAGCCAAAACGTAGGATGAAACTCAGGGGCATATCGTTATAAAGCAGTAGTGAGAAAGCATTAAATGTTTATTCTTTACAGAGATTGGTTATAATATTCTCATTTAACTAAACAATAGGTAATTTGTCAATAGTTACCCTATATTAACCTTGGGAGAGAGTGTAAATTTTGTTTATGATTTTCAGAGGCATAAATAAGAAGTGACTCACGTCAAGCTAGTTTTGAAAAAAAAAAGTTAAATTATGCTTTGTATGATTAAACTGCTTTTTAAATTATTTTTTATTTTATTAGTATTTATTTTATTATTTTTTATTTTTTATTTTTTAATTTTTTTAAATTTATTTTTTATTGGAGTTCAGTTTGCCAACATATAGCATATCACCCAGTGCTCATCCCTTCAAGTGCCCCCTTCAGTGCTCATCACCCAGTCACCCCAACCCCCTGCCCACCTCCCCTTCCACTACCCCTTGTTTGTTTCCCAGAGTTAGGTATCTCTCATGTTCTGTCACCCTCAATGGACTAAACTGGTTTTAACTACTCAGAGTTTTCGAGGCAGGTCTCTTTGTTTTGATTTTAACAGTGGATCTTAGGTTGTTTCCATATCTTAGCTGTTGTGAAGAATGCTGCAGTGACCATGGGAGTGCATATCTTGATTTCAGTTGTTTTTTTTTTTTTAAGATATTTTATTTATTTATTCATGAGAGAGAGAGGCAGAGACAAGGCAGAGGGAGAAAAGCAGGCTCCATGCAGGGAGTCCAAGGTGGGACTTGATCCCGGGTCTCCAGGTTTACACCCTGGGCCAAAAGCAGGCGGTAAGTTGGCTAGACCTAATGATAGTTCCATTTTTAATTTTTTTCAGGAAGCATCATACTGTTTCCCATATTGGCTTCACCATTTTATAGTCCACCAACAGTATACAGGGTTATGATTTCTCCACATCTTTCACCAATGCTTGTTATTTTTTATTTTTATTTTTGGTAATAGCCATCCTAACAGTTGTGAAGTGAGATCTCATTATGATGTTAATTGTCATTTTTATGATTGGTAATACTGAACTTTTTATATAGTTGGCCATTTGCATATCTTCTGTAGAGAAGTTTTTATTAACGTTCTTTGCTCACTTTTGAATCAACCTGTTTGGCTTACTTTTGTTGTTTCTTTTGTGGAGTTCTTCTGTTTTATTATTATTTTTGTTTTTTTTTTTTTGTTTTTTTTTTTTGTTTTTTTTTTGCTATTGAGTTGAAGGTCTTCTTTATGTATTTTGAACATTTACCCCATATCAGATATATGATTTGAAAATATGTTCTTCCATTCAATAGGTTGTCCTTTCATTGTGCTTATGGTTTTCTTTTTGTTGTAAAAACTTTTTGCTTTGAAATAATCTCATTTGTCTATTTTTGCTTCTAATGTCTGTTCCTTTGGTGTCATGTTCAAGAAATCATTGCCAACAAGACCAATACCATAAAGTTTTTGCTTATGTTTTCTCCTAGAAGTTTTATAGTTGTAGGTTTTATGTTTGCATATTTAATCCATTTCGAGTTGATTTTTGTGTATGGTATAAGACATCAATTTCATTCTTTTGCATATAGATACTCAGTTTTCCCAGCACTTTTTTTTCCTTTTTTATAGATTTTATTTATTTGTCCATGAGAGACACACAGAGAGAGAAGCAGGCTCCCCATGGGGAGCCTGATGTGAGACTCAATCCCAGGACCCCAGGATCATGACCTGAGCCAAAGGCAGATGCTCAACCACTGAGCCAGCCAGGTGCCCCTCCTAGCACCATTTGTTGAAGACACTCTCCTTATACGTTATTGGCACTCTTGTCAGAGTTGACAATATTTGTTTCTGGGTTTGTTTCTTAACCAATCCATGAACTTGGGGTATTCCCTCACTTATTTGTGTCCCCTTTAATTACTTTCAGTAATATTTTATAATTTTCAAATATAGTCATTTTACATTCTTAATTATATTTACATTAAATTCTGATTCTTTTTGATGCTATTGTAGATAGGATTTTTTCCTTAATTTTTAAAAATTGTCTTAATTTCTGAATTTTTAAAGAGTTGGTTTTACTGTATAGAAATGTAACTGTTTTTTGTATGTTGATAATGTATTCTGTGACTTTACTGAATTCATTTATTGATTCGAACCTTTTTTTTAGTGCAGTCTTTAGGATTTTCTGAATACAATATCATGTCATCTGCAAGGAGAGGTAATTTTACTTCTTTCCAAATTAGGTATCATTTATTTCTTTCTCTTGACCAATTTCTGTGACTGGGGTTTCCAGTATTGTGTGCTCTAGAATTAGTGAGAAGGGGTATCTTTGCCTTGTCCTTGATTTTAGAGGAGAAGCTTTCAGAATTTCAACACTGAGTATTGATGTTAGGAATGATGTGGAATTTCATATAGGCCTTTATTGTTTTGTTTTAGTTTTCTTCTATTTCTAGTTTGTTGAGGGGTTTTGTAATAAAAGTGTGTTGAATTTTGTCAAATAATTTTTTGCATTGGTTGAGATGATCATGTGATTTTTATCCTTCAATCTGTTATTATTAATTTATTAATTTGCATATGTTGAACCATCTTTGCATCAAGAGATAAATCATATTTGGTCATGGTGTATGATCCTTAAGTGTTGGTGAATTCAAGTTGCTAACATATTGTTGAGGATTTTGCATCTATGCTTATTTGGGATGTTGGCCTTTGTTTTTCTTGTCTGCCTTTCTCTCTCTCTCTCTCTCTCTCTCTCTTTTTTTCCTGTAGTATCTTTATTGAATTTGGTATTGAGATAAATCTGTCCTCACAAAATGAGTTTGATAGTATACCTTTCTCTTAAGTTTTTTGGCCAATTTTTAGACGGATTGGCATTAATTCTTCATTTAAATGTTTATTGGTTTCACATTTATGATTTTTCACAATTCAAAAATGGTAGGTTGTGTGTTTCTGGGAATTTATGCATTTCCACTGTTATTCAGTTTGTTGGTATACAGTTATTTATAGCATTCTTTTATGATCCGTTTTTTTTATTTCTATGGCATCAGTTGTAATGTCTCTTATTTCCAATATCATTTGAGTTTTTCACGTTTTTTTTTTTTTTTCTTAATTTGGTCAAAAGTTTGTCTGTTTTTTTATTTTTTAAGATTTTATTTATTTATTCATGAGAGACAGAGAGAGAGGGGGGCAGAGACACAGGCAGAGGGAGAAGCAGGCTCCATGCAGGGAGCCTGACATGGGGTTCGATCCGGGGTCTCCAGGATCACACCCTGGGCTGAAGGCGGCACTAAATCGCTGAGCCACCTGGGCTGCCCTGTTGTTTGTTTTTTGTTTTTTTTTTTTTAATTGACTTTGTACACTTTATTTTTTTTCTACTTTTTTGTTCTCTGTTTTGTTTATGTCTGCTCTAATATTTATTTCCTTACTTCTGTTAACTTTTGGATTAATTTGTTTTTCTTCTCATTCCCTGAGGTGTAAAGTTAGATTGTTTATTTGAGCGTTTATTTTTTTTTTTTAAGATTTTATTTATTTATTCATGAGAGACACTGAGAGAGAGAGAGAGCCAGAGACAAAGACAGAGGGAGAAACAGGCTCCATGCAGGAAGCCCTCTGTGGGACTCGATCTGGGGTCTCCAGGATCACACCCTGGGCTGAAAGTGGCAGTAAACCGCTGAGCCACCTGGGCTTCCCTGAGTGTTTTTTTAATGTAGAAATTTATCACTATAAACTTTCTTCTTAGTATTGCTTTTACTGCATCCCATACATTTGGATATGTAATGTTTTGTTTTCATTTGTCTTGAGATATTTTCTAATTTCTTTTATGATTTCTCATTTGAACCATTGGTTATTCAAGAGTGTGTAGTTTAATATTCATGTATTTTGAATTTTCAGGTTTTTCTTCTGCTATTGATATTTAGCCTCATTTGATGGAGATTGCTAATAGATTCTTGCTGTGATTTCAATCTTTGTAAGTTTGTTAAGAAGTCATTTTTAATCTAACATATGATCTGTACTGAAGAATGTTCTGTGTGGTTGAAAGGAATGTATATGCCCCTGCCATTGGGTAGAATGTTTTGAGTATGTCTGTTAAGTCCATTTGATCTGTAGTGTTGTACAAATCCACTGTGTTCTTACTGACTTTCTATCTGGATATTCTGTGCATTATTGAAAATAGTGTATAGAAGTCTTCTACTGTTATTGTGTGGCTTTCTCTCTGTCTTTTCGTTTCTGGTATTGTCTGCTTTATACATTCAGGTGCTTTGATATTGGGTGCATATATATTTATAAGATGTTTCATCTTCCTGGTGAATTGACCTTTTTATCATTATATAATATTCTTTGTCCCTTGTGGCAGTTTTTGTCTTAAAATGATTTTTTTTCTGACAGAAATATAGCCACTGTGGCTCTCATTTGTTTACAGTATTGATGGAATTATTTATAAGTGTTGAATTTAAAGTATTTCTGCCCTTGGGTTTTGGAAAATGTCAAGCTAAGGCAGAAATCACAAGGAAAAAGAGGTATTAAGTAGATTGAGACAATGTGATAAATTAAGGATTAGAGAAATATCAAATTGAGTCAGATAGGCAAAGTAATCATGATGGAGGAGATCACAGGTAGCATACAAGAAAAAATACTACTTTATAGACGAAAGGATAAAACAGTTCAATGGGGAGATACATTAAAATTCTATTATCATTTTGATTAAAAAGCATATCTATTCATCTTTTCTTTAGCTATTTACCCTGACATTTAATTTAGCATAAGTTAAAAAAGTAATCCAGTATGGAAACTGACAGCTACTTTTTTTGCCTATATTGTCAGAATCTGAAAAGCTCTGTTATGATAGCATGTAGTACCCCCTTGAAGAATTCTATCTTCATATGGCTTATTTATGTTTGTGCTTTCTTTGAGTTATAAATGTTCAATACACACACATGCACTGAATAAATGCACTGTCATAAAACAGCAAAACTATTCTTACAGATAGAATTGACTGCTTGTTGCTACTAGCTTCAGATGGGCACTATGCCAACTTTTATGATAGCCCCTTGGATAATTTAGTAAACTTAGTAATTTGAATACATTTATGTACCCAACTACCATTAAAGTGTACTATATTTTTCTGGAGGAAAAAGACCTACGTTCCATTACTATTGTTAGTTAGAAATGTTAGTATACTGCTAAATGAGTGAGTGCTTATTAAATGAATGAAAAGAATGAGTGAATGAGATTTTAACTGTGACAAAAGCTTTGCCATTTGTTATCTTCTTAAACTTTCTAATAATGCATTATTATTTTAGGTCAGCTTCACACTGAAATGAAATCATTCAGCCTGGGCAAGAAAAACATAAAAGTACAGTCCAAAGTAGAAGAAAATTAAATATTCATTTTGCAGCCATAACATCAATCGGGTTAGCAGACTATGGTAGTATGAAGTGGGTAAAACACAGTATTTTCCTCAGGTATTTACCAAAATATGTACACTTTTAAAATTTGTTTTTCTACTCTCTCCTTTTCCCGTATACTAACCTGGAGAAACATATTCTTGTTTGCTGAATTGATATTTGTATTCTTGAATAATTTAGGAGACAAAGAGGTAGACTATATGATATTTTAACTTACTCCTATTTCATATTTCCAAGAATGAAAGAGAAAAATTACGGGATGGTAAAGAGAAAATTAAACTTCTCAAATATTTTTAGATTTTCATGTAGATTAATATTTTTAGAAAAGAGAAATAAATTACGTTGAATTTAAAAAGCAATAGTATTATAATATTTAAAATAGACCAGATGTTTATTTTGTTGATTTTATTAAAATTTGATTACTCATGGATATTATCACTGACTAATTTGGCTTTCTAGCCTATGAAAAAAAAAATTAAATGAACTGAAAATTTTCTATAGAGATTTTGCAAATTGCCAAAAGTTGGCTTCTCTCTAGAGACCTTGTCTTATAACAGCATATCAACTGCAAGTGCAAATATCTAATACACTAAGCTCTCTACAACTGCACAGTCTTTGTATAGAGCAATTTATTAGAGAAATGGAGAAAGAATTTACAGAAGTGGGATGGGATATCATTTGGCCTAGGACATATCACTCAATTCACTCAAATATTTTAATAAATACATTAAAAAATAAATATAATGAGGGATATATAGTTTTACAATTGCAAATGACTGGCAACATAAAATGTCTCTAATGAATAGTATTTTTACATTGAAAAACTTTATATCTGAATGATTTTAGGGTTTATATATAAAGTATTACATCTTGTGTCTTTAGTTGACAGTCAATTTTTAAAAAATAGAATTTAAATTCACTCTATATATGTTTGATAGCCATTTGAAAAATATGTGCAAAATAAAAAATTAGAACAACAGTGTTGTATATAAGTTTATTGAGTTAATGGTAAAGTTACTCTGATTTAGTGTAGGTAGTATGCAAAAGTGTTTTCTAAAAATTTCTATTTTTTCTATGTGTATAGCTTATAAAGCAAATAATAAATGTTAATAAACACAAATAATGTGTTTATATTTGAAATTGAAATTTTTTCAAGATAATTGCTATTTTTGTTTGATTGACTTATATTCCCTTGAATGGATTGTTACAGTTATATAGCAATTTACCTCCTGGAGAGAATTCATAGTAATTCTACTTTTACATTAAAAAATCTTCTATTATTGGATACTGGGAAGATGATGGAATGGGGAACACCAGGAATATGACTTTTCACCCATACAACCATTACCCTGGCAGAATCTCTCTGATGCAAATGTCAGATTTGGAACTCTGGAGTCTATTGTCAGTTTGTAACTTCCAGGGGAAGGCTTGGATAATAAACTGTGGCAAATTTTCAGTTTCAGATCTTAGTTTAACAGTAGCGAGCCATACCTCATCTTCCAGCCCTGTGGCAGACAGCTGCACGTTTGTCCCTGGAGCAGCTTTTCACAGATAGTGAGGGCCAAGGTAAGTGTTAAGGACCCTATTCTCTAAATAGTGGGGATCAGTGTTCTGGTTGCTGTTAGGCCACTTAGGATCTCAGGCGTGTAGACAAATAGGCAGGGGGCAAATGTTACCTCATTTCTCCTTATTCTTATAAGCCCTTCCCCCTCCAGCTAAAGGTAACACCTAGGGGATTTAAAAGAACCAACACCATTTTTACCTTCTTTTTTCTCTTCTTTCCCTTTTGGGAGCCAGACTTGGAAGACTAGGACTTTCAAAAGCAACTACATATCCAGGAGAAATTAGAAAGTCAGCAGGCAAGTAAGTTCAGGAAAGGGTGCTATCTCTGAAAAGACACTTTAAGCTGATCCTTAGCACAGAGACAGCCTACATTAATAAAAATGAAACAAAAACTAGGAAACCCTGGGGGAGGGAAAGAATCTGATTTCCTGATTTACTATATTAATTGAATCAAATATCTAGTCCACAGGTTTTTTTTTTTTTTTGAAAGATTTTATTCATTTATACATGAGAGACAGAGAGAAGAGAGGCAGAGACACAGGCAGAGAGAGAAGCAGGCTCCATGCAGGGAGCCGGACTCGAGACTCAACCCCTAGTCTCCAGGATCATGCCCCGGGGCTGAAGGCACTGCTAAACCACCGGGGCTGCCCTAGTCTACAGTTAAAAGAATTGTAAGACATATAAAGAAACAAGGTAGTATGTACCATTAAATGGAAAAAAATCAACAGAAATTGTATGTAAGAAAAACTTGATGGCAGAACTACTAGACAGACCATAAAACAATTGTCTTAAAGATGCTTAAAGATCAAGGAAGAGCTGGAGAATATCAAGAAAACAATGTATGACAAAACAGAAATATCAAAGAAAAAAACCTAAAAATACATGAAAAAGAAATTCTGGATCTGGAAAGTACAATAATTAAAATGAAAAAATCACTATAGGGATTCACGGGCTCATGTAAACAGGGAGAAGAAAGAATGAGGAACACAAAGATGGCACAACTGAAATTCTTGATTCTGAGGAATCGGAAAATGAAAAAAGTGAGTAGAGTTTATCAAATGGATCAGCATATATATATAGTGTGAGAGTCTTAGAGAAGAATAGAGAAGAAAGAGTAGAGGGAATATTAGAAGAAACAGCAATTTTCTATATTTGATGAAATATATGAATGTAAATATCTAAAAAGCTCTACAGACTTCCAAGTATGATAAACTCAAAGAGATCGACATCAAAACACATTAAAATCAGTATCAAAAGCCTTACAAAGAGGCTATCTTGAAAGTATCAAGAGAGAAGTGATTCATCCCATACGAGGAATCCTCAGTAAGATGAACAGATTTCTCATCAGAAAATGTGGAGGGCTAAAATAGTGGGCTGATACCTTTAGTGTGTTAAAAGAAAATAAAATCAACCAAGAATCCTATGTCCAAGAAATTGTTCTTCATAAGAAAGGGAGAAATTAAGACTTTCCCAGTAAACAAAAGCAGAGGAAGTCTAGTATCACCAGACGTGTTCTACAGAAATACTAGAGAGGCTTGCAAATTTAAATGAAAGGGCATTAGGTGGTAAATCAGAGCAATAAGAAGATATATAGATGGCAGTTAAAGTAAATACGCCTGGGCAGTTTTAAGACTCGTATTGCGGGATCCCTGGGTGGCGCAGTGGTTCAGCGCCTGCCTTTGGCCCAGGGCGCGATCCTGGAGACCCGGGATCGAATCCCACGTCGGGCTCCCGGTGCATGGAGCCTGCTTCTCCCTCTGCCTGTGTTTCTGCCTCTCTCTGTCTCGCTCTCTGTGTGACTATCATAAATAAATTAAAAAAAAAAAAGACTCGTATTGCAACGTTGGTTTGTAATTCCACATTTGGTTTTCTACATAAAAGACTAGCTTTTACAAATTATTAGCTTGTGTTACTGGACAGTGTATGAATATATAATTTTGTGACAACTGAAATAGGTGGGACAGTTATAAAAGGAGCTGAGTTTTTGTATGAATATATAAATAAAAGTTAAAATGTTATACTCTAGGATATTAAATGCCATTCACAGTGTAACACAGACACAGAAAGCTATAGAATATACACAAAAGGAAATGAGAAGGGAATTTAAACAGTTCATTAAAAAAAAATCAACTAAACAGAAGACAGTAATTCAAAAAGTGAGGAACAAAATCCTGTCAGACAAATAGAAAACAAACAGCAAATGACAGGAATAAGCCCGTCCTTATCTGTAATTACTTTAATAAAAATGGTTTAAGGTCCCAATCAAAATACAGATTGGCAGAATATATTTAAAAAGCAAAAAGAACCATAATTCAACTATATGCTGTCTATAGGATACTCACTTTAAATCCAAAGACACAGTGTTCACTTCAGCAGCACATATACTAAGATCCAAAGACAGAAATGAATGGAAAGAGAATGGTTGGAAAAACATTTTAGTGCAAATAATAAAGAGAGCAGGAATGACTATATTAATATACAGATAGGTGCAAATAATAAAGAGAGCAGGAATGACTATATTAATATCATACAGATAGACTTTATATCAAGAAATTTTATAAGAGACAAAAAAGGATATTCTATGTTAATAAAATGGTGAATACATCAAGCAGTTGTAAAAGTTATAAACATTTATGTGCCTAACAACAGACCATAAGAATATATTCAGCAAAAAGAGATAGAAATGGAGAAAATAGACAAAAATATCAGTTATAATATTTGGAAACTTCAGTACTATCCATGACTAGAACAACCAGGTAAAAGACAAGTAAGGTAATAGAGGACTTGACGAATAGCATAGTAAAACAACTAGATCTGATAGACATACACAAGACACTGCGTAAACAGCAGCAACACGATACACATTTTTCTCAACTACATATGGGATGTTTATGTTTTATAGAATATAACATATTTTGGCCATAAATTAAGTCTCAGTAGATCTAAAAAGATGTCATACAAAGTATCATCTCTGACCATAATAGGATGAAGGTAGAGTCAATAACAGACAAAAAACTGGAAAATACACAAATTTGAGGAAATTAAACAACATATTCTTAGAAAGTTAATGGGCTCAAGAAAAAAATCACTAGGGAAATTAGAAAATAAATAAATAAATGAAAATGAGAACACAGCATCCCAAAACTTATGGAACATAGTAAAAGCACTGCCAAAGAGGACATTTACAGCTATAAAAGCTCACATTAAAAAGAAGACAGGTGTTAAATCAACAATCTATCTTGATAACTTGCAGAACTAAAGGAAGAGGAACAAACTAATCACAAAGCTAGAAAAAAGAAAGACATAATAAAGCTTAGAGCAGACTACATAGAAAAAGTAATAGAGAAAATAAACAAAACCAAAAACTAGTTCTTAAAAAATATTGATGAAATTGATTTACCTAGATTGACTACGGAAGAAAAAAGAACACTTAAATTACTAAGATCAGAAATGAACATGGAGACATTACTACCAATTCTACAGAAATAAAAAATATTATAAGAGATTATTCTCAATAATTGTGTGGCGACAAATTGGGTGATCTTGATGAAATGGACAAATTTCTATAAAGTCAAGAAAAGAGTGAAGGCTTACACTTTCTTATTTTAAAATTTAATACAAAGCTATGGTAATCAAGGAGCACCTGAGTGGCTCAGTGGTTGAGCATCTGTCTTTGGCTTATGTTGTGATCCTGGGTTCCTGGGACCAAGTCCCACATCAGGATCCCCACAGGGAGCCTGCTTCTCCCTCTGCCTATGTCTCTGTCTCTCTTACTGTGTCTCTTATGAATAAATAAATAAAATCTTTAAAAAGAAAGTTATGATAGTCAAAACAGTGTGGTTTGGGACCCAGAATTAACCCTTGCACATATGGCCAAATGATTTTTGACAAGGGTATCTAGATAATTCAGTGGAGAAAGGGCAGTCTCTTCTACAAATGATGCTGAGGAAAAGTGGACATTCATATGTAGAAGGAGGTTAGATGCTTACTTAAAGCCACATACAAAAATTAACTTAAAATGGATTCAAAGCCCTATGTATAGGACCTAAACTATAAAACTCTTAGAAGAAAACATAGGGGGAAAGTTTCACAGTATTGGATTTAGCAACAGTTTCTTGGATCTGACACCAAAGGCAAAGGCAACAAAAGAAAAAAAAATTTCATTACAAATTGTACTTACTGAAAATTTAAAACCAATACTATCAACTGAGCAAAAGGTAACCTACAGAATGGGAGAGATTATTTGCAAATCATACATCTGATATTACTATCCAGAATATATAGAAACTCTTAAAACTCAACAACAGAAAAACAAACACCTGCATTAAAAAATGGACAAAGTGTTTGACTCTAAATTTCTCCAAAGAAGATACGGAAATACACAATAACCATAGGAAAAGATGTTGAACATTACTAATTATTAGGGAATAGATAATGAAGACTGTAATGAGATAGCACTTCACACCCTTTAGGATTACTAATATGAAAAATAGAAAATAAGAATTGGCAAGGATTTAGAGAAATTTAAATTCTTGTGCACTATTGATGAAAATCTAAAATGATATAGTTGCTGTGCAAAACATGGTTTCTCAAAAAATTAAAAACAGATTTTACAAATGATTAAGTAATCTCACTTTTGGGTCTACACTAAAAAATTGAAAGGAGGGTGTCAGAGATACCTGCATTTTCATGTTTACAGCAGGCTTAACAAGTGAAGTATCTGTAGTAAATGAATAGATAAGCAAACTGTGGTGTATGCAAATAATGGAATGTTATTCAGGCTTTAGAAGAAGGACACTACAACATGGAGGAATCTTGAGGACATTCTGCTAAGTGAAATAAGCAGAATCACAAAAAGACAAATACCTTATATGACGTACTTAGAGTAATCAAAATCATAGAAAGAAAGTAGAATGATGGTTGCCAGAGGCTGAGGAGAAGGGCTGAATGGGGAGTCATTCATTGTTTAATGGGTATAGATTTTCATATTTTGAGATGAAAATAATTTTGGAGATGGATGGTGGCAATGGTTGTACTACTCTATGAATCTACCTAGTACCACTGAGTTATACCCTTAAAAATGCTTCAGATGATACATTTTATGTTTTTGTATTTTACCACAATGTTTTTAAATCGAAAGAAAAAGGTAATTGGGGAAATCTGAATAGAGAATGGTTATTAGGTGAAATCTACAAATTAATCATTTTGTTTGAAGTTTTATGATATTTTGTTATCTTAGGAAATACTATGTTTTAGAGATGAATAGTGAAGTATTTAGGAGTGAAAAGTCATGGTATCTTTAATGTACTTCAGCAATAGTAATAAAGAGGAATTATGACATAATGTCAGCAACTGTTAAATCTAAGTTATGTGTACAGGTATTTATTATACTGTGCTATTTTTTGTTATATTTAAATGTTTCCATAATAAAAAGCTTAAAAAATTCCATTATTTGTATAGCTTATGCACCCTATGACTTTGTCCTTTATATATATAAATTTATTTACATATAAACATTTATAAATGTATATGTAAATATATAAATATATATTATGATATTTATCTTATTTGTTCATAGAAACAGCATACTCAGAGATAAAAAATGTGGTAAGCAAATACTGTTTCTTATCACTCAAAGACAGTTCTTGCTAATACTTTACAATTTTTTTTTTACTAAGCATTTTTACAATTTTTCTATGCTTATTTTATTTGGTTATGAAGAAGTCATCAAGTTTTCAGTGATAAACTCTTTGTAAATTTCATTAAAATGTTTCATTAAACTTGTAAATATATTCTTTAAAAAATTTTTTTTTTTTATTTATTCACTCATGAGAGGGACAGAGAGAGAAAGGCAGAGGCACAGGCAGAGGGAGAAGAAGCAGGCTCAAGGCAGCGAGCCCGATGCGGGAATCGATCCCAGGACTCCAGGATCACGCCCTGGGCCAAAGGCAGGCTCTAAACTGCTGAGCCACCCAGCGATCCCATAAACTTGTAAATATATTCTGGTATATGGATAAAGAAGACTGTTGGCTTAAAGTGCATGAATACTTCTAATAGTAATTGAAGCTGCTAGATAAATTCCTAAGAATGCTTTAACACTACATTTATTAGTTCTTGAGTTTTAAGGATGAAGATTACATATTCTGGATATTCAGACACATGGTTTGCAGGGAAAACATTTCAGTGTATGTAAGACACTAGTGTTGCTATCTATAATAGATGCTGTTGTTGCACTGCCCAAATGCCATTTACCAATCCAGGACACTAATTGTCTGGCAGTAGCAGCTGTTAGCTGTTAGTAGCTCACATCTGCACCCTTGTTTGGAGGATGATATTGGGAATATTAGAGATGCTTGAGATTAGACTCTCTAGCAACCTCCATGGGTCATGGCCTCCATGGTCAGTGACCAGTCCAAAAAGTTATAGCAGTGCCAACCACTGTTTCCTAGATACAATGAGTTTGTGTCATAATTCACATAGTAGAATTCTCTCGGGGATTATGATGAGGCCAGATATCTCCTGAAGTCACATTTTTGCATAGTTCAGGGTGGGTAAACTTTTCCTTTCTAGGGACAACTAATAAATATTTTCTGCTCTTCAAGCTATGTGATCTCAAACTATAGTTATTATGACAGTGTGATGCTGGCATAAAAACATAGACCAGTGGAATAGAATAGAGATCCTCAAAATAAAGCATGACTATAGAATCAATTGCTCTTCAGTAACGTTGCCAAATATACAATGGAGAAAGGATAGTTTCTTCAACAGATGATGTTGGGGAAACTGGGTACTCATTTGCAACTGAATGAGATTGGATCCTTATCTAACCCTATACACAAAAATCATGTAAATGGATTAAAGGCTTAATTATTAGACCTGAAATTGAAACCCCTAAAGGAAAGCATAGGATAGGCAAAAACTTTATGATATTGATCTTCATAGAGATATTTTTGATAAAACACCAAAAGCAAAGATAACAAAAGCAAAAATGGGCAGTGAGTCTACATCAAAGTAAAAAGCTTCTGCTCAGAAAAGGAAACATCCTGTGGAAAGGCAACCTATGGAATGGGAGAAAATCTTTCAAACCATATATCTGATAAAGGGGTTAATTGTCCAAAATATATAGGGAAGTCCTTCAACTAAAGGCAGATAGGCAAATAACGTTATTAAAACATGGGCAAAGAACTCGAATAGACATTTTTCCAAAGAATAACATATGAATAGTAGCAGGTATGTGGAAAAAAAAAAAGCTTAACATTACTAATTTTAAGGGAAATGCAAATCAAAAGCACAATTGAGATAATCATCTTACACCTATTAGGATGGATATTATCAAAACAACAGAAGTGATGAGTGTTATTGAGGATATGAAGAAATTGGAACCCTATCTACTATTGACGAGAATGTGAAATGGTGCAGCTGCTGTGGAAAACCATATGGAAGTTCCTGAAAAAATTAAAAATAGAACTACGATGTGATTTAGTAATTCCATTGGGAAGGATATATCCAAAGGAATTAAAACCAGGATCTAGAAGATATATCTGCACTTCTGAGTTCATTGCAGCATTTTTCACAACAGCCAATATAGGGAAACAAGTTTTGTATCTGTCTTAATAGGTACAGAAAATGTGACACATGCAAATGCATACACACAGTGAAATAATCTACTTAGCTATGAAAAATAAGGAAATCATAACATTTTCAACAACATAGATGAATCTGGAGGATGTTACTCTATAGAGAATAATCCAGTTATAAAAGAACAAGTACTGTATGATTCCACTCAGATGAGGTTTCTAAAATAATCAAACTTAGAGAGTAGAATGATGCCTGGGAGGAGACAAAAATGAGAAGTTACTATAAAAAGTGGGTAGAAAGTTTCAGTTAAGATAAGATTTACGGATCTGTTTACAGCATTCTGTATATTTTATTGTGTTAAAATATAGGTGTTCTTGCCACAATAAAAAAAAGATCTTGATTATGTTCCAAAAATATTTATGGGTCCTGAAATTTTAATTTCATATAATCTCCACATGCTAGGGAATACTTTTTCTTTTTATCAGCCATTTTAAAAAAGTAAAACCATTCTTAAGGTGGAGAGCATGTTGATTTGACACATTTATATAATGCAGTATGATTACCGCACTAGTGTTACCTGTAACCTCTATCATATCACATGATTACTATTCCTTTTTGTGTGTGTGCTGAGAACATTTAAGATGTACTCTTAGCAAGTTTGAAGTTTATAATATAGTACTATATTATATATATGACTATATATGATTATATAGTCATAACCACTATGCTGTGCATGAGATGTCCGGAACTTAATTATCTACCATTTGCAAGTGTGCATGCCTTTGTTAATGGCACATGCATAATTTTTATGTTTGAAAAAGGGCATTTACAATTGTGGTAAAAGTGAAATAGTGTTTTTTATAAGATTTTATTTTAAATTAAGAAAAAATGGGATTTCTTTCTCCATGTGTGTATCTGGGCTTATTCACATGAATATATTAATATGTGCATAAGATACCTATTTTTCAGTAGTAATAAAGAGACAACAGTTTTAACAGAGGTGGAAAATTTTGTTCTACATTTGATTTATAAATTTTTTATTTTCCAAACTAATCATTTTTATTTATTTTTTATTTTTTAAAATTTTATTTATTCATGAGAGACAGAGAGAGGGCAGAGACATAGGCAGAGGCACTCTATCCCAGGACCCCAGGATCACATCCTCAGTCAAAGGCAGATGTTCAACTACTATTTAGGGACATCCAGGTGTTCCTAAATAATCATTTTTATATGTGAATAGTAACCTGTTCAAATAAGGAAAAGTCATTTATTTGATTGTCCTGGATTTATATCTTAAATATATATGTAATATAGTGAAATGCTCTTCCATTTATCTTAAATACCCTTTATGCACATATCATATTTTCATGAGACTAGTTTAGCTCAGAAAATCAGCACTTTGGCTTTAAAAAATGTTGAACATAGCTGCTAAAATACTAGTGTATTTTAGTATTCTTTACTAGTTGTAAAACTTTGGGAGAAAGTAGCAGTTTATTGGATGAGCAGCAACTCACTCCCTCAATACAGTCCATTATTTCACATTATAAAATATCCGGAGAAAGGGAGCTTGTTGTCTCATGTTTACAAGAGGACTGCTGCAGCTCCAGTCATATCATACATCCCATATTAAAGGAATATGTAGGCAGAAATGTCTTTTTATGTAGGACTAGCCTCCTTTTTGTGTGTGTTTTTATCTTGAATGAAACCAGTTCCAGAATTTTTCTATAGAATTATTCTTAGGATTCGTCCAACTTGGTCCCATACATCCTATCACTTGTGATTAAAATATATCAAAAGATAGTGGATTAATAAGATGATTTCAGACTAATAATACCTCTTTCTCATTTAGAAGAAGAGGTTAATGTGTTATTTTAAATTATATTGAAAATGGAGGGAATAGAGTAAAATTGAGAGAGGCATTTTATAGTTAATAAATTATGAATCCAGAGACTTGATCATTCTTCCCACCTACATCCCCCCAAAGACTTTAATCCTAGTGTCAAATAAATATAAATAGTTAATTAGACATCTAAAACTTTCAGAAATACTTCTATTTAACATCAGAGTCTCTTAGGATAAATGATTTTGGTGTCATTTTATTTCTGTATGGTGATATATTGAATGGTTAAATACAGAGAGGTAAGCATATTGGCAAAAGTCTTCCAACTTAAACATTAATGAAAATTAGAGAATAAAGCATGAACTCTAATTCTTTAACATAATCCTGTATGATTCGTGAATAAATAAAGCTCAACAATGGCTTTTTGAGGCAGACATTAGTTCATTAAAATGTTCTTTTATAAAATAATATCCATGCCAAGGCACATATCAAGGATTGGCTTTAGTTAAAGCAATTTCCCAAAGAGTTATTTGCTCTTCTTCACAATATTTTATATTTTAATAGAGGCACATTGCAGAGAGCCTGAGTCCAAGAAATTTTAGTAACTTGACAGACTAATGTGTAGAGCTAAAGTTAAAATCTAGGCATGATTAATTCATTCTTTCCTGAGTTTGAATTAGAGTCTTTTTTTTTTTTCGAGTCTTCTGTTTTTATAGGTACACTAACGATAAGTTTTTCATTTTGTTATTAATTCTAAAGGAAAATAGCGATAAATATCCATTTATCTTTTTAAACACCATTTTCTCTCCTGACAGCTGCTCAAAATCTTCAAAGAGTGCTTGGTGTTTTAAAACAGTGGTTTCCAAATAATGTTTCTAGGGCTAGCAGCATCAATATTGCCTATAATTATATTATAAACTCAGGTTTATGGCCCCCACCTTGACATACACAACCTGAATTATCTGGGGGTGAGTCAAGAAATTCTCTTAACAAGTTTCCCTGTGATTCTTAGGCATTGTAGAGTTTGAGAACTACCATTTTAGTGTATATGTTTTTAAGTAAATTTTGTACTGAACCCGTAGTGTTTTTAAATCTAATTTTAATTTTGGTTCTTTAAGGAAAATTTACAAGTAATAGCTTCAATTTGTTCTTCAGCATACAGTGGAATTCATATTCTATCATGATACAATTAAAAATGTTTTTATTTCCTGTTGGTAGTTTAGAAAATGGCATAAAAGAATGGCAAGACATTTAATTGCCTTAAGAACTATTGCTAGATTTGCAGTAATTTTCATATATCATGAAACATTAGAAGATTACTATTATGCATTTATACACATAGGTATTAATGCATAATATACACTATATGATCTATATATTAACTAATTAAATATAAAAGAGTAATGATCGACTTATGTGGAATTCTATTTTTCAAACGGTCATGCCTTGATTACAATGTGTTTAAGATTGACATTTTACCTTTGACACCCTTTGTGGTCTGATTAAATATTTGTTTTGCTATTTCTTACATAATTAAAATGCTAGAAGATATGCAAAATCAATATTCTTTTATGTCCCTGCTAACAAAAGTTATATGCATTGTAATTAATATAATGTTTTTGATTACTGCTTTAACATCCTTACTCATAATTAGTCTTTATGATTCACTCTCAGTAGATTATATGTTTTTAAGAGTTTATCCATTTTTTCTGGGTTGGTTAATTTGTTGGCATATAATTGTCAGTGTTTGTTGATGGTTTCTTCCACTGTGAAGAAGCTTTTTAGTTTTACGTAGTCCCATTCACTTATTTTAGCTTGTTACCTTGCTTTTGGAATCAAATTTACAAGTACATCACTCAGACCAAGGTCAAGGAGATTATCATCTATGTATTCTTAGAGGAGTTTTATGATTTCATGTCTTACATTGAAGTCTTTAACCTTTTTTGAATTCATTTTTGCATATGGTGTAAGATAATGGTCCAGGTTCATTATTTTGCATGTAGCTGTCTAGTTTTCCCAACATTATTTATTGAAGAGATTGTCCTTTCTCGGTTGTATGAACTTGTCTCCTTTGTCATAGATTAATTGATCATATATGTGCAGGTTTATTTCTGGGCTCTCTGTTGTGTTCTCTTGATCTATGTACCTGTTTTTATGCCAGTAGTATACTGTTTTGATTGCTATAGCTTTGTAATATGGTTTGAAATGAGGGAGCGTAATAACTCTGGCTTTGTTCTTTTTAAGATTGTTTTGGCTACTCGAGGTCTTTTGTAGTTCCATACAAATTTTAGAATTATTGATTCTAGTTTTGTGAAAAATGCCATTGGAATTTTGATAGGGATTACATTAAATCTAGATTGAATTTACTAGATTACAAAGTAGATTACTTTGGACAGTATGTACATTCTAACAATATTAACCATTCCATGAACATGAAATTGTTTCCATATATTTGTGTCTTCTCCAGTTTCTTTCATCAGTGTCTTAGAGTTTTCAGAGTACATGTGTTTCACCTGCTTGATTAAATTAATTCCTAGGTGTTTTATAATTTTTTCGATGCAAATATAAATGGATTGTTTTCTTGATTTCCCTGATAGTTTATTATTAGTGTGTAGAAATGTAACAGATTTTTGTATATTAATTTTGTTTCCTGCAACTAACAGAATTCACTTATTCTAACAGACTTTTTTTTTCCTTCTGGAGTCTTTAGGGTTTTCTGTATGTAATATGTTATTGGCTAATAGTGACAGTTTAACCTTTTTTCCAGTTTGGGTGCCTTTTATTTCTTTTACTTGCCCAATTGCTCTGGCTAGGATTTTCAATTCTGTGTTGAATAAAAAGTGGGTATGGGCATACTTGTCTTACTCCTTTTATTTTTTTTATAAATTTATTTTTTATCGGTGTTCAATTTGCCAACATATAGAATAACACCCAGTGCTCATCCCGTCAAGTGCCCACCTCAGTGCCCATCACCCAGTCACCCCCACCCCCCGCCCACCTCCCCTTCCACCACCCCTAGTTCGTTTCCCAGAGTAAGGAGTCTTTCATGTTCTGTCTCCCTTTCTGATATTTCCCACTCATTTTTCCTTTTTGTTTTCTTTTTTTTAGAGAAGGAGAGGGGAAAGGGGTTGAGGGGCAGATGGAGAGGGAGGGAGAGAGAATCTTAAGTAGGCTTCACAACCAGTGTGGAGCCCAACATGGGGCTTAGTCTCACAATCCTGAGGTCATGACCTGAGCCAAAATCAAGAGGCAGACACATAACTGACTGGGACACCCAGACACCCCTACTTATCTTATTCCTGATCCTATAGGAGAAGCTTTCAGGTTTTGATAGTTGAGTATGAGAGTAGTTGTAGGTTTGTCATTTATGGCCTTTTTTTGTGTTGAAGTATGTTCCCTGTATACCTACTTTATTGAGCATTTTTATAGTAACTGGATATTAAATTCTGTCAGGTGCTTCTTTTCAGTAGCATGTTGTTTAATTTCTCTGTATTGGTAGTTTTTCCAGTTTTCTTATTATAAATCATTTCTAGTTTCATACTATTGTTATTGGAAAAGATGCTTGATACATTTTCAGTATTTTTGAATTGATTGAGACTTTTTTTGTGACCTAACATGTAATCTGTTTTGGAGAATGTTTCATGTGCCCTTGAGAAGAATGTGTATTCTGCTGATTTTGGATGGAATGTTTTGCATATTTCTATTAAGCCTATCTGGCATGATGTGTCATTTAAGGCTGATGTTTCCTTATTTATATTCTGTCTGAATGATCCATTCATTAATGTAACTGGGGTGGTAAAATTCCATACTAATGTTGTATTCCTGTCTATTTCTCCCTTAAGAACTATTGATAACTCTATATGTTTTGGTGCTCTTTTGTTAGGTGCATATATGTTTGTAAATGTTTTATCTTCTGGCTAGACTGGCTCCTTTATCATTTTGTAGTTACCCCTTTGTCTTTATTATAGTCTGTCTTGAAATCTGTTTTGACTGATCCGAGTATAGCTACACCTTACTTTTAGTTTCCGTTTTCATGAAATATCTTTTTCCATCCCTTTAGTTTCAGTTTGTGTGAGTCTTTACTTCTGAAGTGAGTCTCTTCAGCAGTACAGCTAGAGAGTGCATAGGCTTTAAGCTTTAGGGGATTGAGGGAAAGTGTCTTAACTGCTCACTTGCTCACAAACTTTAGCTGTGAAGCAGGAGAGCTCTGCAAACTATTTGGGCTCATCTACTGCAGCCAAAAAGTGAGGGAATGTTGCAAATGCCCATACTCTTGTGCGTTGGCAAGTGCTACCACATCCCAGCTGAACAGCAAGAAGGTGCCATATTCAGGTTTGCCCACCTTTGTTAGCAGGCTATGTGGAGAATACAGCAATGGTATCCACCAGCACCTCTGTTTCCAAAGAGTGTCTCAGCTATCTCCCATTCCTTTACCAGTGTACCCAGATCAGCAAATGAATCTTCCTTACATACAGTCTTGGTGCTTTTCAAACTGCTGTTTCATTCACTGTCTCAGGGCAAGTGTGACTGCCCACAAACCTTCTAAAAAAAATTTTTTTTTGTATTTATTTATGATAGTCACAGAGAGATAGAGAGAGAGGCAGAGACACAGGCAGAGGGAGAAGCAGGCTCCATGCACCGGGAGCCCGACGTGGGATTCGATCCCGAGTCTCCAGGATCGCGCCCTGGGCCAAAGGCAGGCGCTAAACCACTGCGCCACCCAGGGATCCCACACAAACCTTCTAAAGGGGAACCCAGTTTCCTCTAGTAATTTGGGACTCCTGGATGTCAGTCTCTGGTTTGCTAAGCCAGGCATTCTGGGTGCTCTCTGATGCAGATCCCAGGGGCTAGGGTGCCCGATGTGGAGCACCACCTCTCTTTCTTCTGGATAGAATACCTGGCTACTGAGATCTCTCTCCCTGTTGTGTCTTGCCATGCTGAGGGTAGGTTTTTTTGTGTGACACTGTCTCTGCCTGTCCTCCTGTCCTACCCATCTCAGTGTGGTTCTTTTGTCATTTGTTGTGGAGGAGCTAGCTGTTCATCTGGTTTTCAGATTTTTTTTCAGAGGGAAATTATTTATATGTAGCTTTAGATTAGGTATGTCCATAGGAGGAGATCAGTTCAGGAATCTTACATTATTTTCATCTTGGACCCCTCTCTTTCATGAATTACTGATTTTCTGTTGTAGTAGGTTTTGATTTCTTTATCTTTTGAGTATCTACAGTGGAGTTTTGCCTTGTAGTTACCATGAGACTTACATAAAACATTTTATGGATGTAACAGTAACAAACTATTTTAAGTTGTAACAACTAAGATTATATGCAAAAACTATCTTTTACCTCCCCCAAGCCATTTATATGTTTGATATAATAATTTATCTCTTTTTTAAAACCTATAATTAATAAATTATTATAGCTAGTAGTTATTAATATTTTTGTTCTTTAATCTTTGTACTAGAGTTAAGTTTTTAGCACACCATTAATTGCCATATTAGCATATTCTCAATTTCAATATGTACTTAGTTTTACCAGTGTGTTTTATATTTTTGTATGTTTTTATATTACCAGTCAGCCCTTTTATTTCAGTTTGATGAACTCCTTTCATTGTTTCTTGTAAAGTCGGTCTAGTGATGATGAACTCCCTCAACTTTTATTTGAAAGTCTTTATTTCTCCTTTACTTTTGAAAGATAACTTCGGTGGGTTAAGTGTTCTTTGTTGGCTACTGTTTTCTTTCAATACTTTATAACACAATATCTCTCCTGGCCTCCAAGCTTCCTGCTATGAAAGCTGGTAATGGTCTTGGGGGGGTGTGTGTGTGGGTTCCCCTCTATGTGAGTCTTTTTTTCTCTTACTATTTTAAGATTCTCTTTGTCTCTTTGATTTTAGACAGTTTTATTATAATGTATCATAAAGAAAACTGAACCTGCATATCTGTAACTCGCCCAGATTTGGGAAATTCTTAGCCATAAGATCTTTAAATAAGTTTTCTGCCCCTTTCTTTTTCTCTTCTTCTTAAGGGGCTTTAATAATGCATAGATTGTTTCTTTTTGTGATATTCTATAGTTCATATAGACTTTCTTCATTCTTTTATTTTTGTTTTCTTCTGATTAGATAATTTCAAATAATATGTCTTCTACTTCATGGATTATTTTTTTCTGTTTAGATCTTTTTTGATGCTCTCTGTTGTAGTTTACATTTTATTCATTGCTCTCTTAGCTCTAGAATTTCTATTTATTATTTGTAGCTAAACTTTTCAAGTTTGTTCATGTGTTATTTTCTCGGTATCAGTGAAATATCTTTGTGTTTTTTTCTTGTTGCTTACTGAGCTTCCTGAAAACAACTCTTTTGATATCTTTATCAGGCAAATTGTAGATCTCCATTTTTTGGTGTAAGTTACTAGAAAGTTATCTTTTTTTTATTTTTTTGGTGATGTCACGTTTCCATGATTTTTTGACCATATTTTTTGACCCTTGCATTTTTTGTCTTTACATTGAAGAAATAGTTTCCTCCTCCAGACTTTACTGACTGGTTTCAGGAAAGATATACTTTCCATCAGCCTTGTCAGAGATTCTGACTTCAACCTTTTCTATGGCTATGTCTGCTCCACACTTCTTATTCTTTCTTAAGAGTGTGTGTCTGCAAAGCCAAATTGGTTACTGGCAGTCTCTTTCTTGTTTGTTTTCCCCAATCCTGTAGAGTTGAGTTGGCTTTCTGCGTGTGCTCACTGTCTTCAAAGGCCCACTCTCAATGCTGTTGGGGATATGCACATGGAACTCCCCATGGGGCCAGGGCATGTATGGGCAAAGCATGTGGAGTACTGGGGTGACTGGACCAGATTAGGGGTCAGATATGGCATACCTAGTAGCCTATGGTCTGGCTTCCTGATGTAGTTGTGAAACAGTAAGTAGGATCTGTGTCCCTTTGATCTATCTTATTTCAGGATGCTGTACTCCAAGCTTTTTACCACCCCCCCCCCCCCCGTCATGCAGCACTTGAATGCAGACTTATTCAAGATGGGATAAGAAAGAAGTAGGCCTCTTCATCAGCTTTTTGCACAGCTTGAGAAGCTGGTTGCTCACTCACATGCTTTTAGTTTCCCCTATGGGAGAAATTATGGGCTGAAGTGGTTAGTCTTGGCACTGAGCTGTGCCACATTTGGGCAGGGATGGTGCAAGTAACATGAAACTCTCTCCTATTCTCTGTAGTATATCCAATTTCAGATTCTTTTGCTCCAACTTTGTGGTAGAACTTCTTGACTCATGGACCTCCACAGAGGCTCTCTTATCCCTGGGTAATTGTGAGAATTGGTGTTCTCTGAGGGGAAGGTGGTAGAAAAGTCCTTATCATCATTTTGATGATTTTATTTCTCTACTTGCTTCTGATTATATAAGTTTAACAATGGAAGTATACTTACCATTACCCATGGCAATGGAGAGGAGAGGATGTGTTTGTGATGGACATGAGTGAGTAGAAGGGGATAAGATATATTTTTAATAAATGAAGAATAAATGTTGAGCAAATATATAGTTAAAGGAAACTAAGCAACAAAAACACTAAAATCTTAAGTGTAAAGGATCTTAAGCAAGGAGGGGTATCCTGACACAAATTGATGTCTGTCCCAGAATATTTCCCTTTGCTGAATTAGAAATAGAACCACTTCCTATTGAAGACAATTTAGAAACTAGTATATATAAAAAGTTCTATTAAAATATGTATAGAAAATATATATAATTTAATCATAATAAACATTTGCTTCTTTTTCATGCTATTTCATAAGACGTGTATCTGATGATCAATGTGTTTCCAAAGTATATTGCTAGATTATGGTTTATTAAAATATATTAAATTGAATTAAAAGTTAATTTATAAATGTGTATTAGGGAGAGTTTAATACTTGAAATTTATTTTGATTAAATATCATCTTAAATTGATAATTAAGTGCCATGTAGTTGTTAGTGCCAACACAATTGACTGAAATTTCTGCAGTTTTCCTGCCAAAGAAAAAAGGATCAGTAATCAACGTATATCAGAGTCAAATTCTTAAGTCCTTAGTTGCTGTTAAAGGGTACTAAGATGGGAAAGCTTACTCTGGTTAATTAATAAAAACTCTAGCAACTATGCAAAAAATGTATTTATATTGAACAGTAATAGGAAAATAATACCAGAGTTACATATTAGTCCCTTTAGAACATTTTAAAAGCATAAGAAAACTTTGAAATTCCACTTTAAAGCTACTAAAATTTACATTCTTATAACTTGTATATTATTTTGCTTTTAAAATTGTTAACTTTACTTTCAAAAGCTACAAATCATTTTCCTAACACAGAAAACTTAATTTATGCAGCATACCAACAAATACTGCAGCTCTTCTGTGAGGAATAACCAAATAGATTTCCAAATTCAAGAATCCCTGAAATTCAGAGGTCCTCATTATTGGCATTACACCTCAATTGCTAATTCATGTATTACACTATTTCATGCTGGGTAGTTACTCTGAAGTTTGTGCCAACTCAGTTGTTATCCATCTTAGTAATAAGTTCTGCTTAAATCATTTCCTTATTGAGAGTAAATTGTCCTATTCAGAAGCATCAGTCATGAATATAAAATTTTAAATATACTTAAAAATACAGTAGAACTACCAAAGATAGGTAATGAATGCTGTACACTTGCAATAAGCAATTGATTTATATTAAACCTGCAGTTCTTAGTAAAACATGCATGATCATTAAGGATGAGTAGGATATTAAAATAAATAAATAATTACCGGGCTTAAATTCTAAGAAAGAGCTCACTAAACAGTCTTGTTTTTAGAGTTAAAATCTTTTTTGATAGTTTTTAAATGTAGGTTACTTTTATCTGAGCTCAAAAAAAATGTGTATATTAGCCTTCTCATTTTCTAAAAACTACTTTTAAATGATACTCTACGTCTACCTCCTATTAACTTGTTAATATATTTAATTAGTATTAGAAGTATAGTTAAATTTGCTGTCTGATACTTTTAGCATCTTGATACTTTTTTTAAGAGTCTCTTACTACTGGACTTCCACTTCTTAAGTTATCCTTATTTCCTTTATTCAAATGAACAGCTAATTAATAGCCTTATTCTGTATTTGAAGTGGAAACTCATTAACCAAAAGTTCCCTGTATGAAATGTTGGTCTTTGAAAATATTTACTCACATTTTTCAAATTAATTTGGCACTTTTTTTCCTCCTCTCTTCTCCTTCACCACTCAGCCCTGTGCACTACACACCCCCACACACACATGCACGCAGACACATGTACACACATACACACAGTCCCACACACCATTCTGCCTTCATATCTTTTTTTTTTTTAATTTTTATTTATTTATGATAGTCACAGAGAGAGAGAGAGAGAGGCAGAGGCACAGGCAGAGGGAGAAGCAGGCTCCATGCACCAGGAGCCCGATGTGGGATTCGATCCCAGGTCTCCAGGATCGCGCCCTAGGCCAAAGGCAGGCGCCAAACCGCTGCGCCACCCAGGGATCCCCTGCCTTCATATCTTTAAATCCCTCACTACCATATAACTATGACTCCCCTGCTTTATTATTCTTTTAAGGAATATGGTGTTACAGATTTTCACTAGTGTTCTTTTTTTAAGATATTTATCTATTTATGTATTTATGTATTTATTTACTTATTTACTTATTTATTTATTTATGAGAGAGAGAGAGAGAGAAACAGGCAGAGGGAGAAGCAGGCTCCATGCAGCCTGAGGTGGAACTTGATCCTAGGTCTCCAGGATCACGCCCCAAGCGGAAGGCAGCACTAAACTGCTAAGCCACTGGGGCTGCCCTTCACTAGTGTTCTTATTTACCATCCAGGGTGGTACAGAAAGTATATTCATGACTGGAAGAGAGAAACACATACACACACCCCAAGTACTTATTTTCTTCTCTACAAATAAGGCACAGAGCCTCTATCTAAAGTCCATAGTTTTTTACTGCATGTCTTCCCTCAGCTCAGTCTCCCATCTTGCTTTGCTAAAATATTCTCCTAACTGGTCCTTCTGCTTCCATTCTTGCTGTCTATTGGAGACTGAATGCATCCCCCTAAAAGATAGGTGGGAATCTTAACCACAAGTGTGGTTGTACATGTGACCTTGTCTGGAAATAGTGTCTTTGTAGATGATAGTTAAGATGAAGTCATCCTGGGTTAAGGTGGCCCCGTAATGTAATGATTGATATCCATATAAGAAGGACATTTGAATACAGAGACACACAGGGAGACCACTACATGAGCTGCCGCAGAGACTGGAGCGATGCACCACAAATCAAGCAACTTCAAGGATATCCAGCAACTGTCAGAAGCTAGGAAAAAGCAAGGAAGGATCTTCCCCTGAGAATTTCAGAGAAAGCATGTCCAACACCTTAATTTCAGACTTCTCCTTCTGATTTGAGAGAGAAAAAATCCACTATTGTACGCCACCCAGTGTGTAGTATCTGTTACGATCGTCCTCAGAAACTACTACACCTACTTTCAGTTCGGTCTCAACAGAATGGCAGTAAGATCCTTTGTCCACATAACATATTCTTAAGAACTCTGAGTGATATTTAAAAATGCAACTAAATCTTGTCCCTTTTGTGCTCAGAATGTTCTAGTGTCTCCATAGTTCTCTTACAGTAAAGCCATTGTATTATAATTTCTGTAGGTCTCTATTTAATCTGATCCTTGTTGTGTCTCCTGTCTGAATTTCTAGACTTCTGCCTTAATCACTCTTCTTTAAGCAACTGGCCTTTTTACAGTTCCTAAAACATAGCTGGAATTTCATTTTTAGGCATTAGCATTGTGGATTTTTTGTGCTTGGTGTATTTTTTGCCCAGATATTCATGTGCTTAACTCCTTCCATTATTTGTTTTTGTGGTTGTCATTGCTTCTTCCTACATTATTTTAACTAGATTTTTATCTTCCAAATTCTGTAAACTTTAATAAATTGTTTTTGTGTATTTGATATCTTTTCCTGTAAGATATATGTAAAAATCATTTCAATTTTCCCTGCCACATCCAGTATAGTAGCCACTAGCAACATGTAGGTTTTGAACCTTTTGATATTCAGATTTAACATGTGCTTTAAATGGGAAATACTTGTGAGGTTTTATACTAGGTTTCAAAAACTTAATATAAAAAATAACATAAACTATGTTAGCAATATTTATATATTGATTTGATTTTGATATTTTAGATATAGGGTTAAATAAAATATGGCTAAGCTAAAATAGAATTTTCATTGTTTTCAACTTTTTAAAATGTGACTTCTAGAAAATTTTAAATTTCATGTTCCTCTCACAATTCTAGCCTGCATTAAATTGTTATTGGAATAGTGGTGATCTGGATAAAGCTGATCTTTAAAGGTTGGGAAAGTAGGTAGAGATGAATGAGTGCTAAAGTGCTAATGCTTCTTAGGAAACACGTTTATGTTTTATGAAGGAATTTCTGAATGCACTTTCTTAATACATTATTTCATAGTAATTTTGGTGACAATGTAAAGTCAATTGGGGGCACATTTTAAGGAAGTCTCAAATTAAAAACTGCTTATTTTGTGAGCTCAGTTTTATGAATTGAAATAGGACAAGTGTATAAAAATAGATATATTAAAAATGTTATGTACCAAAAACAGAATGCATAGCTTTAAAATTGCATCTTAATTTCAAAAGTAACATTTTTAGTGTTTCTTATTTATAAAACCTGGCTTTACACCATAAATCTAGCTTTAAAGTACATGTAGGGATGCCTGGGTGGCTCAGCGGTTGAGCATCTGCCTTCGGCTCAGGGCGTGATCCCACGGTCCCCGGATCGAGTCTTCACGTTGGGCTCCCTGCATGGAGCCTGCTTCTCCCTCTGCCTGTGTCTCTGCCTGCCTCTCTCTCTGTCTCTCATGAATAAATAAATAAAATCTTAAAAAATAAATAAAGTACATATAGTTCATGTGCTATGCTTCTGGAAGAACTTTTGATCAGCTGATATAATAGAATATTAGTAGTCAGGGCACCTGACTGGCTCAGTTGGTTAAGTGTCTATCTTCAGTTCAGGTCATGATCTTGGAGTTCCAGGATTGAACCCCCCCAATCCTCAGGCTTCTGCCCAGCAGGGAGTCTGCTTCTTCCTCTCCCTCTGCCCATCTCCTTTCCTCTGCTCTCTCACTCACTCTCTTTCTCAAATAAACAAAATAGAATATTAAGTAGCCATCTAAATATACAAGAATTAGAGTTAGATTTTTTCCTCTTTCTATCCATGAAATAGACTGTTATTTTTAAACAGTAGAAATCAGAAAAATGTCATTTCATCCTTATATTTCATAAACTAATGCACTGTGATAAAGTATACATTAACTTTGGTGCATTGATGGTGCATGCAGTTGTGCCATGACACATACATCAGCACACATGGACATACCAACAAGAGGTGAAGGCTGTTGGCCTTTGGCCAAAATTAATTCCTCCCACATTCTATTATAACGGGAGCTACAGCCATCTAATAGTGACTATATTTCCCAGCTTATCTGCTGTGAAGCGTGGCCTAAAACTAATCTCTTGATAATGAAAAGTGAACTAAATTATGTATGACAATTTTGGGTCCAGTCTTGAACATATTAGTTATCCACTCTTCCCTACTGTCCACACCTTTTCATAACTTTGAAAGTGGACACTAGGAAATTCAGTTTGATACTACAGACGAGGCCAATGCGCTGTGGGATAGCAGAGCAATAGGGTAGAGATCATGGTTGCTGAATGAATCCATGGAGTGGAATTGTCTTGCCAACCTGGACCTCTTACCTCAGGACAGTTACATAGAAGATTAAATTCCTATATTCCTTAACCCACTATATTTTGGGAACCCTTTGTACTACAGCTTAGCCTTTATCCTACTTAACTAATTGTTGCATCTTGAAAATTTCTCAAAGAGCAAAGAAGACAGTTTTTATAGTAGTTTACTTTGAATTATTTGTTGTCACACATACACATGCACAGGGAATGGATTATTTCATTCCATTAATATTATTTCCCCCTTCTTAAAACTATTCACCCCTTCCCAATTGCTATAGTGTAATCAAATTACTCAGCTTTTACTTCTGTAAAGGATTATCACATTCCATTGAGAACTAAATGTGGTGATTTGTTTGAATATTCCGTTCTCATGAAATTCAATACAGCGTAGTCTAAATTTGAGCCTATTTGTTCAAAAGCTTTTGTGATAGTTTCTTAGTTCAGTAATACCCAGTTTACCAAGTTCTCTTTCTTTGCACTTACTGTTTGGATGGTATACCATTGGTGGCGCAGCATCTCATAGAGGTCAGAATTGGAGTTTGACAGTCCTGAAGCTACACCCTCAAGTTTTATATTCTGTGTCCTTGGGAAAATTATTCTCCTTCTTAAATGGAAATGAAGACATCATGAGCACCTTAACTCAGGAACTGGTTCTGGGATATTTGATACAGTAATATGTGTAAGTTGTTAAGCATAGTGGCAGGTACATAACAAATTAATTCATCTGTTCTATTTTATATATTTCCAAAAATGATACAAGTTTGTTAGCTTGCCTTTTTAAAAATTTTTTATTTTAATTTTTATTTTTTAGATTTTTTATTTATTTGAGACAGAGAGAGAGGGGCGGAGAGAGAAGCAGGCTCCATGCAGGGAGCCCAATGTGGGACTTGATCCCGTGTCTCCAGGATCACACCCTGGGCTAAAGGCAGGCTAAACCACTAAGCCACAGGGCTGCCCTAGCTTGTCTTTTAACCCATTGAAATGTTAAGAATTCTTGATAAAGTATCTTGTTAAACAAGATCTCAAAATACTCTGTATCAGGCAGCTCATGTTGCTGTAACAAAATACCATAAATGCATGGCTTATTAACAACAAATTTATTTCTCCATAGTTCTTGAGGCTGAAAATTTGAAATCAGAGTGCCAGCATTTTTGGGTTCTGATGAAAATTCTTTTCTGGGCTGCAGATAGCTAACTTCTTATGGTATCCTCATGTGACAGAAAAAGACAGCAAGCCTATTCTGACCCATATAAAAGTACTAATCTGATTAATGAAGGCTCCACCCACATGACCTCATCTAATTCTAGATTACCTTAAAAGGCCCCAGTTCCTAATACCTTCTCATTAAGGGTAGGGTTTTAACGTTTGAATTTTGGAGGTACACAAACATTCATTATATAACATATCTTACCTGAAACTCTTCCTTATCTGTTAATTGTAATTTCTCTTTCTGGAGATCTTGACAGTTCCAAATCAATCAATCTTTTCTTTTTCTTTTTCTTTTTCTTTTTTTTCTTTTTCTTTTCTATTTTTTTCTTTTCTTTTCTTTTCTTTCCCTTTTTCTTTTCTTTTCTTTTTTCTTTTCCTTTCTTTCTTTCTTTCTTCTCTTTCTTCTCTTCTCTTTCTTTCTTTTTTCCCATCACATTGACTTAATCCTCATGTTATATTCATTATGTATTAGAATTATTTACTGGATTTGTCAAGCTTTCTAGTCAACACATACTTATTTAATACATAAATTGTTTGACAGACCTGTTGCTGGGAAAATAAAGGAAAACAAGGAGTCATTCTCTAACTCATAGAAATTGCAGGAAAATAAATTTAAAGAAATAAACATACAATTTTATGCTCATGTTAACATACTGAATCATTTTTATTATATTTATGGACTTAAAATTGATATGTTCTCATTGATGAGTTTTGATAAATATGTATATACCCACAATCCAAATCAAGATAAAGAAAATTTCCATAATCACAAAATTTTCTTCATGATCCTTTGTAGTCAGGATTCCCAACCCCGGGAACTTGTAACCATTTATCTTTTTTTGTTTCTGCATTTTTGTCATTTTCATAAGGGCATAGGAATGAAATCATGCAGTCAGTAGCTTTGTGTGTCTGTCTTTCTGTTAGCAAAGTGCTTTGAGATTCACCAGTATTGTGTTTTTTAATTTTATATATTCTCCCATTGAATTGATCATCAGTTGATGGGTATTTGTGTTCTTTCAAATATGTGGCTATTGTGAATGAAATAGCCACAGATATTGGTATAGAGGTCTTGTCAACATGTGCACATTTCATTTTCTTGGACACATACCTCAGCGTGGGGTTGCTGGGTCATATGATAAGTATGTGTAAAACCAAAACTATTGAATTCTTTAACAGTGGGTAAATCACTTTGCATTCTCACAGTGTGTGTGTGTGTGTGTGTGTGTATGTGTGTATATATATATTCCCTTTCCTAAATGTTCTTGTCATCTCTTTTCATTATTGGGTTTGATTTTGTTTTTATCTTTATTTTTGCTTTTGATTTTTCCTGATCCAGTAGCTCTGTAATAGTATCACAATGCTCTTTAATTTGCATTTCCCAAATGGCTAATAGTAGTAAGCATCCTTTAATGTATTTGCTTGACTTTGCTGTTTTTTCAAATCTTTTGGCCATTAAAATTTTTTTTCTTTCATTTTTTGTTCATTTAAAGAATTATTTCATTTTTCTTCTTAGCTTGTATGCTTTCTTTATATATTATGGGCATCTGTCCTTTCTCAGATAAGGGTTTTGAATTTTTCTCCATTGTATGGCCTGCTTATTCATTTCCTTAACAAGGTCTTCCCCGCCCCTCCCCACAAAGTTCAGGTTATCATTATTTTCTTTTACAGTTTATGCTCTTTGTCCTACCTATAAAATTTTTAACCCAGGCCACAAAAATTTCCTCCTACTGTTCTTAAAAATCTTATTTTTTCAGATGTTGAATTTACCTCTTTGAGTTATTAAATTAATTTTATATAGGGAGTAAAGTGGAAATTGAGTCTTGTCTTTAGCCCAGGCTTATCCAGATGGTGCAGTATAAATTTTTTTTTTAAGTAATCTGTTCACCTTGAGTTTACTTGATACTTTTTTCATTCAGCAATTGATATATATTTGTGGCTATATTTCTAGGCTATATATTTAGTTTTATTGCTATGTTAGTTTATTCTTACACTAATTTAATAATGTCTTTATTGGGATATTTTCAGAATTGCTAACCTCACTTATTTTTAGCTCTTTGTACATTCTCTGGAATTTACAGAGTCTTCATGATGTTTACATATAGGCAATTGTGTTTCTTCTATGCTTTTTGTCTTATTTTATATAACTGGATAAGTCCTCTAAAAATTATTGAATAGGAGTGATGATTGGATATCCTTTCTTGATCCCAATGATAGTAGGAAATCAGTCTTTAACTATTAAGTAAGATGTTATGGGTAAGTTTCTTATAGATGGACTTTGTTAGATTAAAAAAGTCCCCTTTATTCCTGTTTTTTGGTGAGAGTTTGAAGTTAAATTCTGTGTTTGATTTGCTAATATTTGAAATATTTTTTTCTATATTCTTAGTACAGTTTTTCTTATAATGTCTTTTCTTATTTTGGTGTCTACATAATTCTGGTCTCATAAACTAACAGGGTTCTTTACTATCATTTTTTAGGAAGACTATACAAAATGGACAATGTTTCTTTATTACTTGTACGATTCACAGTGAAGTTATTTAATCATAGAATTTTATTTGTGGGATTGTATATATATCAGAGATAGGGAGAAGGAGAAGTATCAAAGTTTATTGCAATGTTTTCATGTTTTGGAATGTCATCAGTTTCTAACAAATTTCACAAATAATGTAAGATAAAAGGTATTATAATCCCCTTACATATATTTTAAGATTTGAAGATAGTAAATTCTTTATGGTTTTAAATATAGGATGTAATAATATTTTTGAAAATTTTTGTCATCTTTGAAAGTAATAATGTACAACTGTTCTGTTTCAACTAGTTGGTGTTAGTTATATATGACTTTATTCTAGGACAATTATAAAAAATAAGATTTGAAAAAGTTTTAGGAAATTAATGTAAAAATTTTTAACAGAAAATATAGTGAAAATACTTATGTTAAGTATTGAGAAATAATAAGTTACTGAAAATTTCCTTTGGGAGTACCTGTGTGGCTCAGTTGGTTAAGTGTCTGGCTTTGTTTGGCAGGTCATGATCTCATGGGTTGTGAGATTGAGCCCTGTATCAGGTTCCTTGCCCAGTGGGGGGAGTCAGCTTGAAGACTTTTTCCCTCTGCCCCTCCCCCACACTCCACTTCTTCTAAAATAAGTTAATAAATTTTAAAAACATTTTCCTTTTAATTTGCATTAATTTTCTATTGCTGCTACAACAAATTACCACCTACTTAGTAACTTAAAAGAACACAAGTGTATTATCCTACAGTTTTGTAGGTTGGAAGTCTTAACGTGGATCTTCCTGGGCTAAAATCAAGCTATCAGAAGGGTTGAGTCTCTTTTTTTAGAGATCCTAGGAGAGAATTTGTTTCTTTTTCTTTTCCTGCTTCCAGAGGCTGTGTGCTTTTCTTGACTCATGGCTCCCTTCCTACATCTTCAGACCCAACACCACTGTGCAGAGTCCTTACACTGCCAGCTCCTGATTCTCTATTTCCTCTTCCACTTTTCAAAATCCTTGTGATTTCACTGGGACCCACCTGATAATCCAAGATATTCTCCCTATTTTAAGGTCAGCTGATTAGCAACCTAAGTTCCATCTGAATCCTTAATATCCCTTTGCAATGTAACCTAAAATATTTTAAGTTTTAGGCACTAGGATACAGACATGTTGGCCGGGGGCATATTCTTCCTACCACAACTTTTCAGTGAAAAAGAAAAAAAAAAGAAAAAAGAAAGTGATCATTACAGATAAAATAGAAAGGAACTAACTGAAATTTCAAAGCAGTAAGAGTACTGAAAACATTCTATAAATGGAAGAGAAATAGAGAATATGAATCTCTGAGGAGCATAAAACAGGAAGGGAAGCATTTTTCACTCTAAGTATTATGGTAGATGGATAACACTTCAAATTCTGTCACAGTATATCCTCTGCAGATTGAATATGTATGAATATATCTATGTAATTACTTTTCCAAGATGGTTTAGGAGTAACTACTGATGTAAGGAATAGAGATGACCCAGTAGACTCTTATTTAAGATTACTTTCTTCTTATTTCATAATTATCACATTTCTTCAATTCCATTTCCATCCATAGCTTTTTGCATATTTGGCACTCTGACTCTAATTTTATAGATTCTTTGTCTCTTCCTTCTCACATTCCATGAAAGCAGAAAAAAGGAAAGTGTTTCCTAAAACCACCATTTGCACATTTAGGTAGAAGAGACAGCACTCTTGAATGTATCCTCAAAATTATAAAACTTGAACAAATCACTTAATTTTTTTCAAGTTCCTGCTGTCATATTGGTGAACATGGGAGTATCATAATAAATTATCCTGGTGGGATCCCTGGGTGGCGCAGCGGTTTGGCGCCTGCCTTTGGCCCAGGGCGCGATCCTGGAGACCCGGGATCGAATCCCACATCAGGCTCCCAGTGCATGGAGCCTGCTTCTCCCTCTGCCTATGTCTCTGCCTCTCTCTCTCTCTCTCTGTGACTATCATAAATAAATAAAAATTAAAAAAAAAATAAATTATCCTGGAATCCAACAAGGTGTAGTAGGAGATGCAGAACAAAACTCAACTTGGGTAATTAAAAGAAAGTTTAATAAATTGAACAGTTACAGAGTAGATGGAAGCCAAAAGTTTCCTATGATAAGTTAATTGCAGGGGGCAGAGGAATGGGAAAGTAGGGGAATCTTTGTTTTTAAAGCTAGGCCTAAAGAGACCAGATAACTCAGCATATTTAGACAAGGACAGATCTTTTGGTGGAAAGGGCCACCTGATAGAAATTCAGGAATGCAAGTTTAGCCAGCTCTCAGTAATTGGGGAACCAGAAAAATATATAGTCCTAGTTCACTCTCAGCCTTCTCTCTGCCTGCAGGTGCTCGCCAGCTCCAATGCTTAGTAGTATGTGACCTGGGCAATTTAATTAACCTTTCTGAGGTCTTAGTTCTTCATAGTAAGTTTATTATAGGTTTTAAATATCTGCAAAGCATTAAAACAGTGTTTGGTGCATAGTAAGAGCTTAAGTACTGATTGTGATTAGATGTATCATTACCATGTACTTGTTGGTTGTAGGGAATTAATTCAGAAAAGAATAATAAAATTGGCATGATAGGGTAGCGCCTCCCTGGCTCAGTCAGTTAAGTGTCTGCCTTTGGCTCAGGTCAGGAACCCAAGGACCTGGGATAGAGCCTAGTGTCTGCTCCCTGCTCAATGGGGAGCCTGTTTCTTCCTTCCCTCTCTGCCTGCCACTCCTGCTGCTGTGTTCTCTCTCTGCTGCTTGTGTGAAATAGGTAAAATCTTTTTTAAAAAATTGGCATGTGAGGATGCCTGGGTGGTTAAACATCTGCCTTCAGCTCAGGGCGTAATCCTGGAGTTTGGGGATCGAGTTCCATATTGGGTTCCCTGCATGGAGCCTGCTTTTCCCTCTGCCTGTGTCTCTGCCTCTCTATCTCACTGTGTCTCTCATGAATAAATAAATAAAATCTTAAAAATAAATTGGCATGATAGGGTATCAGGCTGAAAAAGGAGAGGTAAAGAATTAGAAATAAATCAGTTTGTTCAATGTTGAGTATTATATATGTCAGGAACTTTTATAGGCATTGCAAATAGTCCAAGGCACTGGGTATGCTTTAAAGTTAAAATTCAAGATGGTATAATGTAGAATTGAATTTTGAACAGAAGCAGTTAAACAAATGTAAAATAATCGATTTTGTATTTTTCTAAGCTGCAAAAGCAGCATATATGATGAATCTAATGAAGGAGAGAGTGACTTGGAAATATCAGTTAGTAAAATATATGACAGTCAAATCACATTCCTCTTTAACAGGAGGACAAATCATTGGCTATCACCAGTCTGAGAGCCAACATCTGAAAGAAAGCATCAGAAAAAATTTAATCAAAGCAAAAGTGTCATACATTTTTAAAGTACAGTTCTTTCTTCAGAATTATTAAAGCTGCTCTATTGCCTTGAGAATTCCAGACAAAATGAATTCATAAGAAGAGTAAGATACAATCCTTGGTTTCTTTTGTTAGCTATATTGATGGGGAGGATACAGTCATATGGACATTGCATTATTTTACGAATGTCTCATTTGAACATTTCAAATAGATTGGAAAGTTTAAATTAAATATATTGTTACTTGAAAATGAGTTTGAGTAATGTATGCTATCCTTATAGTTATAAAAGACTGTACCATTTTGTACAAGAAAGACTGTCCTTGAGGAAGCAGAAAAAAAGATGTAACCAAGTGGAGAAGTGAAGTTCTCCCTGCCTCACTCTTAAGTAGGCTCCTGCAGTTTGTGCTCTCAGGCATGTATATAACACAGGCCTTATTAAAAAAAAATACTAGAAAGAATTTTGTTTGGAACGCTGTATGTATATATCCATCAAATGCCATGTCTTCATAGAGAAATGTGTTAGATGGCACAGTATAAATTAGTATCATGCAATGTGAAATAGTGAAGAAAGGAGGTAGCTTGGATATAGTCAGGGTTTTTAATGATTATTGAGGTCTGGGTTTTAACAGAGTGGTTTAAATATGTGAATCCTAAACTTAGATGGTGGAATTTGGCTCCACGAAAGGCCCTCTGTGTCTGACCAACTTGAGCAAGTCATTCATCCTGACTGTGCCTTAGTTTCATCATCACTAAAATTTGTAGTTGTGGTCAGGATTTACTATAAAATTCAAGGGCACGTTTAAATATTTAGTGTCTTCCATGGTTTCTGTTAATGTTATACTATACTACCTACTTAGAAATCAGAGTTATAAAGTCCTCCTCCCTTTCCCAGACAATCCCTTCCTCTGTTATTTACTGGCTTTGTTTTTGATGGCAAATCACATAAACCTTAAAGAGTGTTTCTTCATCTGTAAAACATATTCAAAGGGATTGATTGATAATATTTAGTATCCTTCAAACTGTCAAAATCTCTAACAATTAAAAACTAAAATAGAAGACTATCCTCAGTATTCTTGATATTCGGAGAGTAACGTATGAAAAAGGTGCAAATCTGGGAAGATATCTAAATGCTAACTAAAGTTAGCAAATCCATTGGGACTTTGACTTTATGCTCAAAGTAAAGTCTGATAATCTGGCTATTTGTGACATGTTATTCATCTGCTGATGTATGACCCAGTGTTTAAATGGCAATGCCATTATACTCACACATACACACACAGTCACGATTGTTTTGTCTTTGCTGACTTGGGTTTTGTGGAATTTATTATAATGAACCTGCCATATTAAAACTGAGAAGTTAAAGGTAAAATGTAACAGTTTGTCACAATTATGTTTCATATTGACAGGTGTTCTGAACTTTCTGTTTGATAACTAGACATATAAATTTCAGTTCTTAAAGCTTTGCAGCCAATTTAAGGGCTCATTTATTTTACTGACAGCAAGATGTATGTGCAGCCTGGCATACTGGATGTCTGGGGCTGCAATCGGCACTTTGTTGCTTGCGTGTTTCACAGGGAGTAAATAGTAGCAATTTTTCAGCATAGGCATACTAGCACAAGGTGTTTAGCAAATAAATGAGCATAAGATGACCTGTGGTGTCCTGAAATTACTAAAATTCATGAATAATAAAATGATCTATAGATTGTTAGCAGAGGGCTACAGCACAGGCTAATTTGCAGCCAGTGAAGCTTTGCAGGATAATTTATAACTTTTGAAAATTTAATGACTTCATCAATTTTTACCTATTTTTTACCAATATAATCTCCTGAATACCACTTTCAGCTATGATTTCCTTGTAAGAAAATATCTAAGACACTTACATGATGAGGGTATTAATAAGATAAGGTTGCTTTATTTAGATTTCTTGATTGTCTTATATAATCTGGAAGATAATAGAAAACTTTAGTGGTTGTATGTGTCGTTTTAGTAAGACAATTTTACGAAAATAATCTTATGTAGTTTGATACTTTTATTTCAGGGGCATATTGTTTCACTTTTGGCAATTAAGTTTTTACTTTAAATCTGAGTATTGACACCAGTTCATTTTTTTCTTCACTATCATTGGAAAAAAATCTTTAAGCAAATATAGAAATATATATCCCTTCTTATGCTCAAATTACTTAAAGAATATTTTTAAGTAATTCTTTTCAAGCAATCAATAAATAATGCTTGAAGTTTAGTTTTGTGTTCTCACAACAAAGACAATATCTTTAAAATCCACAATCTATATGGATGCATGTTTTTTCATTTATAATATCTGTATTATACAGTTAATTTGCTTAGATCAGTTATTCAATTGTATTTAGACTATGACTTTATGATACATACCTGTTTTCTGAATTTCTTGGTGGTTGAAGTTCAAAAATTTACCATTGTCTCATGTATATATGAATGATGTAACTTTTTTATAGATGGACCAATATTCTTTAGATTTTTCTCAGTGGAATTCTCTTAAGAATTGAGGATGATTTGGTTATTTGCCAGAAACCAACCTTATTTCCTGACACATCTCAACAAATTAGTCAATAAGCTGGATGATATAGGTATTATCAAAATAGAATATGAATGTCAGGTAATTAAACACTTTTCATCTGCGAATACTTAAACGATATATATTTATCTAAATATTTTCTATTTCAAGAGGTTATTTTTAGGAATGAGTATTTTATTTCTATTAAACAAATTCAAATCATTTGTAGTTTCTTTGTGTTTTGTATCTTTTACTAAGTAGAATCTGTAGAATTCTACATTGCTACATAACTACATATTTATCATATATTACTAATGTATTTATGGGTATTAATAGTAGCTACTCAGAAAAGGAGTTAACAATAGGTAGGTGAACTACAGTATTTTACATAGTGGTGTTTTATGATGTGTGTCAAAAACTAACATTTTTTTGAAATTTAATATATTTATGACTTTTTGTGACCTACATTTTACACTTATTTATCTCAGTCAATTCTAGAATGCATTTCCTCAAATATTTGAATCACTGCTGTCTCTTTACTGTTATTTGATATAATGAAGGAAGATAAGGAATAAAGTAGTCTGATAATCTTGTTTACATTCTTGCTATTTAATTCCCCGGACTTCAGTTTTTTCATCCATAAAAATGACAAATTGATAAAATTCATCATAGTGATCTTGGCATTGGTGAATACACATAATACATGTGATAGCCCTAACATACTCTAGTTATAATTCCCATGAAATGAAGAGACTACTAAGTGAGAACTAGACCATTCAAAAATAATTATGTTGCAAAGAATGCTAACGAATTACTAAGACAGGGGAGAGAAAGAGCAGGAGGAAGGCAAGGAGGGGCGCATTTAGACATAAAATAATTAATTTCAAATTGAGCTATTCTGGATTATTTTTAATAACTTGCACTGTTAGTTGCCAAAAGTTAAGTGGTATAAATATGTCAGAAAGGAATTTCAGAGCCAAGAGAATCAGTGAATTATCAGTAATCAACAACTTTGGTTTGGCTGTTTAGTTGCTTTTAGCTCATTTTTTTTTCATGGGCAAGCAGAATCATTTTTGAGGTTCTTAGTTGAGATGGACAAATAAGTGAGGCATGTAATTGAGCACATAATACATATTATAGAATCTATTCTCTAAAGAGAATGGACATGCCAGTATACTAAAATTAAAATATGTAATGAGAAAGAAATACTATTACAATCAGTTTGAGAGTATAAGATGAGCATTAGCACAGTGTGATATGTAGGAACCCTTATTTAAATTCTCACCTGAGTTTCCTGTCAGTAGTTTTCATTTTCCCTCTTTTTACTCTTTTCATTAGTAAAGTCTTTTTATTTTTTTTTTATTTTTTAAGGATTTTATTTATTCATTCACAAGAGACAGAGAGAGAGGGGCAGAGACACAAGCAGAGGGAGAGGCAGGCTCCATGCAGGGAGCCTGATGTGGGACTCGATCCAGGGACTCCAGGATCACACCCTGGCCGAAGGCAAGTGCTAAACCTCTGAGCCACCCAGGGATCCCCTAGTAAAGTCTTTTTAGACTTATTTCATTATCACTTAAAGTATTTTTGAATAGTGAAAATACACAGTATTGAAATTTTCCTCAGAAATTGAGATTTGGAGGGTTACCTGGGTAGCTCAGTGGTTAAGCATCTGCATTTGGCTTGGGTCATCATCCTGGGGTTCTGGGATCGAGTCCTGCATCGACTCCCCATGGGGAGCCTGCTTCTCCCTCTGCCTATGTCTCTGTCTGTCTCTCTCTCTCTTTCTCGTGTCTCTCATGAATAAATAAATAAAATCTTAAAAATAAAAAATTGAGAGTTGGAAAGTGTGTGTGTGTGTGTGTGTGTGTGTGTGTGTGTGTGTGCATGTGTACACGTTTACTTTTGTAAGGTTTGATGAATGTCTTGGCATCTGGGCAGGATGACAGAAGTAGAGGCTCTCATGTCTAAGTGCCATTTAAATTCTGCCTCCTTTAGAAGTTAAGAGGAGAAATCAAATCAGTTATTCAACAGGCTAAATCTACTATTTGTAATATGATGTTTTCCCTGAGCCTGGATTCTGTTCTTTTGCTGTTTATGAATTCTTGGCTAGAAGCAGAACAATTTAAAAAAATTTAAATCTCTCACACATATTTTTGATGAACTCTGATTATTTGCTTCTCTTTGACAGCCTAGGCATTGGTTATGTCAGCTTTGCCAAGAAGGCTTTTAAAAGCTGAATATTTGTAAGAATTAAAAATAAGCCAACTGACCAAATGCAGAAAAAAAATAACAATGCTCTTAAGATCATTCCTAAGAATATTCAGTTGTTTTCATGCTATGTGAATGACATAGAGGTACAAAGAATATTCTTTGAAATTTTCATCTTATTTGAAAATGTGAAAATTACAGAAGTTCAAAGTGAGAATAACCTGATCACCTCTTCCCTTAGCCACTGGTTTTGGTCATACACCCCACACAAAATGGTGTTGAGTCCACTTGTCCTATAGGTGACCATCTTCAATGGAATCCAGTTGTATACATTTATAAGTTGATTTGTATTAGAATTATATATTTACCTAAGAAAAGATCCTTGAGATCACTCAGCTATGTTAGCAGAATTGAAAGGAATTTTTACATTGTAGCTAACCCTTTTATTAAATTTACATTGTAGGCCCTTCTTGGAGAAGCCTATATCCAGTGACTCTTTGATATGGTAGTGTAACATTCTGTCCTCTTGACAGAATGCTAAGAGGCCACTCCACCTGCATAACATAGAGTCAATTTTGAGATGTTATCACAGTCCATCTACCCAATCCTAAATTCTTTTCCTTTTTGTTCTTAGAGGGAGGTCCCAAATATCCTTCCTAATGAATAATTTGCATGCTAACCTTCATCTCAGGATCTGTTTCCCCGAGAACCCAGACACGACAGTTCATGGCCACAAAACACAAACATTACAGTACAAATAGGTTAGCAAGAAGAAAAACCTTAAATAATTTGTGAGGAAATCTTTGAAGTAGTTGATCAGAATGGGTACTGAGGCAAACAAACTTGCTATACCCATCTTTGTTAAAGGCATCAACTGTATCTTTTTCCTCTAAAAATTATACTGAAAACAGGAATGAATAATTTAATATGTGAAATATTATTAGAGATAATATGTTCCTAAGTTCCATCTGTTATTTTAATGCTAAATATGTGAGAGAGATTTCCTGTCACAAGATTTCTAAAGTAGTCCTGCATACAGTGCTGGTAGTCAAAATTATATAAAAAACTATTTAAAAAACCCAACATATTGCAATTGGCTTTAATGCATGAAAACAACAATAATAACTCTACCTTAGATTATTCCAAATAATGAGTTTTCAGTAAAAAATAAATCCCTATTTTCTATTGGATTTTCTTTTTTGTTATTGTTCCATGGACATTCTCTTTTCTTGGGATTTATCTTTCTGAAATTTTCATATTTAATGAAATAAGGTCACAGTGAAGCTTCCAAAAGATTACTTTTGTTCATTTATGTATTGATTAGAAATAAAATAGTTAAATACATAAAATGAAAACATAGCAGTAGTTTAAACTTCACCTGTTTGCCATGGTTAAGGGGTCTGTGGCACTCTTTTTAGGAATGACAAAATGCGTTGAGTAAAGGAAAGACCAATTATAGCCACTCTTATACCCTGCCTCCCCTCCTTCACAATAATACTTTCACCAAAGCAACTCTGACAAGAGCCATATTACTAAGAGGGTTTGTAAGATCCTATGAAGAAAGCAGACTGTACACACACATACATAAAAATAAATTCAAGTAGTTTATAAAGTTGAACAAATTTAGCTAATAGGAGTTTGACTGTAAACGTAACATAGAAACTGTGTAGTACTTAAAAATGATGCTTTCTATTACTCAACTTCTCTTTTACACCTATCCTGACATGAGATTAGAGTCAATAGTGGTTGGTATTAATAAATGCTTTCCTCAGTCACACCTTATTTTGCTGTATTCTAGTTTCATAGAGAGATCTAGTCCTTATTATTCCAGAAAAAATTATAATTCTCTCAGTTGGTTTTGAATACTCCAGACTGTTTTTTAAAGTCCTTTGAACTATCTAATTTGTAACCCTCCACTTTTCAGTAAAACTTGTTGCTCTGGGAACCTAAATGAAATTTCCAAATGTTAGAATATTATCATCATTTGAAAAATACACCCATTGTTTCTTCTAAACAATCCGAAAGAAATCTATCCATTATATTTCCATATTATGGTGTTTTATGATTTATATTTATGGAATATGCTTTAGATACTGTTTCTTCTTTTCATAATAATGGCACACTATAATTTTCATTGCATGAATAAAAGCATGACAAAAAGAATCATGGGCATGATGATATTAGTTTTTTTAGATCAAATTTAGAGTAATTTTCTTTTTTTCTAGATTTTATTTATTTATTCATGAGATAGAGAGAGGGAGAGAGAGGCAGAGACACAGGCAGAGGGAGAAGCAGGCTCCATGCAGGGAGCCTGACGCGGAACTCGATCCCAGGTCTCTAGTATCATGCCTTGGGCTAAAGGCAGACACTAAACTGCTGAGCCACCCAGGAATCCCCTAGAGTAATTTTCTTAATATAAAAATAATGTCATGAAAATTCAAAAATAAAGAAGGACAAATAAAATAATTATTACATCACTATGAAAATGCAGGTTTGTATACATATGATGATATTGTACATGTTATTTAGTAATTTTATAATTAATAATGTAATGCCTTGTGACACGTTCCATATGGTAACATCCTTTGGTTAAACATTTTACTTTTTCAAAATAGGGATATGCCATATTTTTTCTAACTCATTTCAATATTCTTACTAAAAATTTGCAATAAAATCTTGTACCTTTTTTTTTTAAGTTTATGTAAAACTTCCTATGGTTACATAAAATTCTTTGGAAGTTTGGTAGAATTGATTTAAAAAAATGTACATTTTCAAAGATAAATAATTTGGAGGAATAATAAAAGAACTTTGGTATCCCTTTGCTTAAATTTACTCAACAGTTAAATTTTGACCCATTTTATTTTTTTACCTCTATTCACTCATGTATATCTCTCTTATACATCTCATTTGTATTGTATATATCATATATATGATCATATGTATCATATAGCATTATCACAAATATATAGTATATATATGTATAACATATATGCATTACATTTGAGACTTCATGTCCCCATACTTCTAAATAAAATACTTCATTGTGCATTACTTAAGAACAAAAACATTGTTATATAACCACAGTAGAATTACTAAAATGTGAAAATTTAAGATTTAAGATTGGCTCAATGCTATTGTGTATTCCATAATTCATATTCATTTATGAGTTACCCAAATTATGTAATTGCGTAACTTAAATAGGTTATTTGTTTCTGAGTATGGATTCATCAGTGATCACACATTGTTTTTAGTGGACATCTTTTATTTGGCTTTAATCTGGAGATGCTTTTTCTGATTTTCTTTGTCTTCCATGACTTTTAGTTTTTTGAGGTCTGCTGGTCAGTAATTTCAGAAAGCATCCCACAATTTGAACTTGTCTGATTTTTTTTTGTAATTATATTAAAGTTTTTCATTTTTTGTAAGTATATCAGATTAAAGTGGTGTGTCATTTTCTACTGTAAAATTACTGTTTTCCCTTTGTAATTAATAACTGAGTGAACATTACTAGGGACTATGTAGATATCTTGGTATTATTCAAATTTTAACCTGTGATTTTAGCACCCATTATGCTAATATGTCATTTCATGAAAGTTATAAAATTGAGGTTTTATTACTACAGTTCATGCTATAACTTTTGTTGGCATTTTACAATAAAGAAACCCTGCCCACATTTTTAGATTTTATTATTCATCAATTTGCATGACTATGGAAACATAAATTCCCATTTGTAATGAATTATAATCTACTTTATTATTAATGTTCAAAGTATCTAAATAAGAGCTAGACTCTGTGTATTTTGACCTGTCCATAACATCTTATTTTTGTCCCTTAGCTATTTTGTCCTAGACTTATCTTGTTCTCTTCTTACCCAGCACTAAAATTAGCCGTATCCAGACGTAGGTATTTTTGATGCTTCTAGGCATATTGTGTAGACAGTGCCTGGAAGTTTTTATAACTGTGTATTATATGCTTCTCTTCGTGTGTATGTGTTCCTGTTTGTGTTGCCTGTTTATCCTTTCTCACTCTTTTAAGATTTTTTTTAATTTATTCATGAGAGACAGAGAGAGAGAGAGAGAGAGAAAGAGGCAGAGACCCAGGCAGAGGGAGAAGCAGGCTCCACACCGGGACCCTGACGCGGTACTCGATCCTGGAACTCCAGGATCGTGCCCTGGGCCAAAGGCAGGCGCTAAACCACTGAGCCACTCAGGGATCCCCTCACTCTTTTAATCCATGTAGATATATATCTTTGTAATCTATTTATATAAACTTTGAGTCTATTTTGGTTCCATCAAATTAGGTTGAATTCTTCAAGATTCATTTTAGCCTTCCTCTTTTCCTTTGTAACTTCCTTTTCCAACAGCAAGAGGCCTGCTTCCATTTTCTACAATATATTTACTATTTGCTCAGTCATACAGTATACAGGAAGTAGGTTCAGAGTTGCTAAATCCATACTACTGTGGAAACCAAACCTGCTAACATGAATTTAATAATTGCTCTTTTTCTCTGAAGCTTGAAGCCATAAAATCAGAGTACTGTATTTTAAAAGCTATATGGGAATTTATTTTCCCTATTTTGGCTATTCTATTTATCTGAAATGCAGTTATGTTTAGTTTTATTAGTAACATAAGCAAAAATTAACTTTCTCTTTTCTGTTTTATTTACTTAACCCATATTCATTGATTGCTTTAATTTTGTAAAAATGTAACAATTCCAAAACTCAAAATTATACAAGTTATATCCAGAGAAATAGCACTAGTTTCCTTACTCATTTCATCAATGGCATTTCAAATGCCATTTCCTGTATGTAACCAATCTCAGAAATTTCTGTTCTTTTTACATTTTTTTAAATTGCTAATCTGTGCATATTTTTATATTTTCCCTATTAAAATCCCCACAAAATTAGTATACTATTTACTATACTTTTATCATAGCTTTCCTTTTTCACACAACAAATACTACTTTACAAAGATTTTTTTTTTAAAGATTTTATTTATTTATTTATGAGAGACAGAGAAAGAGGCAGAGACATAGACATAGACAGAGGGAAAATCAGACTCCTCACAGGGAGCCTGATGTGGGACTCGACCCCAGAACCCCGGCATCACGCCCTGAGCCAAAAGATAGCCGCTCATCTGCTGAGCCACGCAGGTGTCCCTACAGAGATAGTTCTTATTCTTTTATAAAGTGGCAGTTCTCAAAACGGTAAACATACAGTTACCATGTAATCCTGCAGTTCCACTTCAGGTATGTACTCAAGATAAATGAAAACATATGCTCTCACCAACAATTTTATATGAATAGTCACAGCAGCAATAGTCTTAGTAACTGAAAACTTGAAAAATCCAAGTATCCCTCAACAGATAAATACATAAACCATATATTTTTTATCCACAGAGCAGCATATTACTCCGCCACAGAAAGGGAATAAAGTACTCATATATGCTATACTGCAAATGAATACTGAAATATTATGCGAAGTAAAAAAAAAGCCAGGCACAAAAGATTGCTTAGAATAGCGATTGCCAAGAGTCAAAAGAAGGAGTAATTGGGAGTGAATGCTAATGAGTAAAGCATTTCTTTTTCATGAGAAGAAAATGTTCTGAATTAGATAGTGATGATGGTTGCACAAATAACTGTGAAGATACTACAAATTTCAAAATTATTGAAGCCAATTGAATTGTGTACTGTAAAAAAAGGTTAATTTTATAGTATATGAATTTATATCTTAATTTTAAAATGGTAGAAAATATATTGCATTATAGTGTGTATTACTAAAACCTGCAATGTTTATTTGTATTTGGAGTTAGTTTTCCTATATGTGTTGTGAAAGTTGTGGAAATTAGTAAGAATTCAAAGTGAAGTATAAAGAAAAAGCTTAGAGGTTCAAGGTATAGACTTTAAGAAAGGTTCATAAAAAATAAAAAGGAAAGGAAGCAAGGAAACTGCCTTTGAGAATCCTAGGTTAAGGATATTAAGTGCATCGTGAGTAGACTAGAGTCTTCATTCACTTTCAAATTTACTTTTAAGTAAGAGTATAATTTAAAATACAGATGTTAGGGCAGGCCTAACTAGATATGCACATTTGAAAAAATTCCTAGAAGTCAGTATTGGGAATGGTCTTGAAACGAAAGATATACTAGGGCATAGGAGCAGGGAGGTAAATGCTGTAGGGCAGGAGCATGCCTCCGATATATTAAAGAATTTAGAATTAAAAACAGATTTATTTACAAATTGCTTATATGATCTCAGGCATGTGGAATTTAAGAAACAAAATAGGATCATAGGGGAAGAGAGTAAAAAATAAAATAAGACGAAATCAGAGAGGGAGACAAACCATAAGAGACTCTCTTAATCATAGGCAAACTGAGGGGTGCTGGAGGGGGGAGGCATGGGAGAGGGGTGGTTGGGTGACGGACATTAAGAAGGGCACGTGATGTAATGAGCACTGGGTGTTGTATAAGACTGATGAGTCATTGACCTCTACCTCTGAAACTAATACATTATATAGTAATTAATTGAATTTAAATAAAAGCTTTTTTTAAATTTCGAGTGATTTAAAACACTTAAAATCTTAAGTTGTATTAGATACAGTTATTACAAAACACTGACATAGGTAATAATCTCACTAAGACAATGTTACACAACTGACACGTTAGTTTTGTAAAAGTAACTTCTCCTTTTATCTGACTTGAATAATTAGAAAGTTTATAAAAAATTCCTAAACTCAGAAATTAGCAGTGTAGACAGAAAATATGGTTGTCTAAGAGACATTCATCTGTGAATATTACATTTCTTTTTTTTTTAATTTTTATTTATTTATGATAGTCACACACAGAGAGAGAGAGAGGCAGAGACATAGGCAGAGGGAGAAGCAGGCTCCATGCACTGGGAGCCCAATGTGGGATTCGATCCCGGGTCTCCAGGATCGCGCCCTGGGCCAAAGGCAGTCGCCCAACCCCTGCGCCACCCAGGGATCCCTGTCTGTGAATATTAATAAATAAATTGCTTATAGAGGAAAAACATTCTTAATTTGAACTTTTCTGTATTACCAATTCTTTTTTTTTTTTTTTTTTTAATATTTATTTGACAGAGAGAGAAAAAGAGAGAAAGTGCACACAATGCAGAAGCACAAGCAGGGGGAGCCAGAGAAGTAAAAGCAGATTCTCCTCTAAGCGTGGAGCCCAACATAGAGGTCCATCACAGGACCCTGGGATCATGACCTCAGCCACTAGGCGCTCTGTACCTCCCAATTTCGTCATGACTACATATTAACCAAAATGCAGAGATAATCCAATTAAGTCATTGGAATTTTAAAAGTCATACTACTTTCTAATCAATGGACCTAAACTATAGCTAATTGTTCGACTCTTTTGTAATTAAGGGAACATAAAGCCATGATGTCTAATGATAATAGCCAAACAATTTAAATACTTTTTCTCTCTGTAAAGGCTTCCAGCGTTTTAGCAATGTCTAACTAAATCTTTGTCTAATTCTATTAAGTGCTATAAATCTAAACACTTATCTGAAAAGAATTAATATTAATGTGAAGAATATTAATTACTCTTTAAATTAGTACCTGGGGTGCCTGGGTGGCTCAGTCAGTTGAGTGACTTGGTTTGGCTCAAGTCATTTTATGGGTCATGGGATCGAGCCCCAGATTACTCCATGCTCATTGAGGAGTCTGCTTGAAGATTCACTCCTTCTGTACCTCATGTTCTCTCTCTCTCAATTAAGTAAATCTTTAAAAAATAAAATAGCACTTATACTTTATATAAATATACTTCATGTTCCTACTTAGGTTAATCTGCAGTTTGGAATGCATACATCATCGTACATACCTTTTTTAGAGGACATAATTTTCTGAAGAAATGTGAAGATTACTATATAAAATTTTACATAGATTCAGGTAGGTTTAATTTTCACATATTTGATTTTCTAAGAGTTAATGACTGTCGAATGCTTAGATATTTTTTTCATAGGTTTTCTCTGCACATTCTCTGTTTCACTCCGTCTTCTGAGAGGAGTGGAAAGTACTTTATGTTATAAGCCTTGCTCTCTGTGTTTACTTTATTGTCATGGTATTTAGATTTATAATTTACCTTGTAATCAAATAATAGGAATATATAATATGATTTTAAAATGAGCATCATTTATACATTCATATTGAAATGTAAGCATTTCATTATGTATTAAATGTATTGCATTAATATTTTCATTAATCCATACAGCATATTATTTATCTGTGCCTGCATCCTTCATGATTCAGTGTAACTTAATATAAAACTATGATAAGAATATAAGGATAATGCTGTTTTCATCCATTATTTCTCCTCTGGTGTTCAATAATAGCAACATTAAGTCTTCACAGTTGTGACAGCTATAAAAAGGATGTGGTTAGCTTATCTGTATTGAGCTGCAAAGGTAAAAATGGTAAAGTAATTTGCTATCATGGAATGGTTTTTAAGTCATTTGCTTTTATATGTGAAATTAATTAAACAAGCAAGATTGAAAGTTGACACACTGAGGATTTTATTCCTTTTGCCTAATGTAGCATATTATTCCTATCTGAAAAATACTCAGTTGTAATTTTCCTTTTATTTTCTTCTCTTAAAATATCTAAAAGTTTAGTTAATGATATTCAATTTTATGTGGAAATGTTCTTTTCCCTAGCAATATGTTTTGTACACAGATCAGATATTTTTGCACGTCATATAAAACTCAGTCTGTCATAGCTAAACTGGAAAGATTTTTCAATGATAAAACACACTATGTGTAATTTGAATTTTTTCAGACATTAGACAATAAAAATGAATTTAGTTATAAGACATAAATAGCTTTCATAAGAATCTCAAAGGTGCTATTGAAGCAGACAAAGAAAAAATAATTTTCTATTACAGGTGTTCTAATGATATTTGTACTGGAATAAAAGAGTTTACTCATATATCATTATTTTATCATGCTTTATGATAATAAATGCCATTAGTATGGGATACCATAACTAATTATGCAATTTAAAGGAAACATAATTTAGTATTTTTTATTATTGTAAAACATTTCATCTGTTTGAGTGCTGTTTTGTAGAAAATATGGGGCTTTTGCTGATAAAATGATTAGCTGTTGAAAGCACTTCATATATTTTATTAGCTCATAATAAAGATGAATTTCCATATAAGAACTATCATATTATCTTACAGATTTATGTGTTTTGTTTTTGATCACTTATAAACATCCTTATGGCTATTTATTCAGGTCCCAGCAGCTTAATGAATGGCGTTTAATAGATATGTGGAGGAAAACATATGCTTAATTAGTAGAAAAAAATTAAACAATAACAGAAAACTTTGCAATTGCCAGGAGATACTATTTCAGTTAGTTCTTTATTGTTCAGATAGGTTCTCTAAAATAAGGGAAAATTTATTTTACCAGAAAAGGATTGTTCCAGAAAAGTATTGTTACAGAAAATCTGAAATTCATTTACGTGAGTTTCTAAAGTAGTAGGTTTTATTTTAAGCACTAAATATTCACCTTAATAGAAAGATCATTATAAGTAAACTTTTCAGAGTCATAGTCTTTTAATGTCATTTTAGTGCTAATTTTATTTTTTAGCTTGCTTTGCATTGCCACTAGGTGGAAGCAATAAACTTTATAATTTCTATTAATGCATTTTTGTCCTATATATGTATACTTATAAACTCTTCAACTAAAAATCCTAGAAATAGTTCAACACTTAAGCTCCTTAACTCTGTAAATCACATCAAAAATTAAGTAATATCAACCCACCAATACCATTGGCAAACACTAGTATAAAAACAATGTCATCAACAACAAAAAATCTGAGTTGTTTAAATATGTCAGAGAGAATAGGCAGTTTTTGAACAATCAGGAGGAAAGGTAAATCATAATCAGAAACTGTACTAACATATCTGATAATAAATATTTAATTGTGTGTTGGTAGAAATCTATTAAATGCAGCAAAATAGATGTTTTTTCAGTTGTACTGATTTTTCAGTTGTAGATATTTATTGAGAACCATTAAATCAAATCAAACCTATTTTAAATGTCTCTGTGTACAAATTATTGCTATTGATCAACAATAATCAGCTAATTGGTAATTTGTGCTTGTGTTGTTACTCTGTTTCTCAAATTAGTAATTTTTTTCTGGATATTTATATGGGAAAAATGAGGGAGCTATTAAGAAATAGAAAATACGTGGTGGTATACATAATAAACTTCTTCTGCCTTCATTTAGAGGGTTGATTTTTTTCAATACATCCAGTTCCCAAATTGGGAACTATTTATGCTCAATAAAAAAAGGAGCAAGAGGACTGAGAGGATAGTTATAAACTGACATTGTTGGGTACTTTTATAACTTCAATCTTCAAGTCTGAAAATTGAGACTTAAAAAGTATAGTGTCTTTCCAAAGACAGTTAGCTTTTAGAGCTGGTTTCTGACTTAAGATACCAGTCCTTAGTCCTATACAAAAGACTAGTGTGCCTAGAATGCAGAGTATATAGGACACATATAAAGCAGTGAACCTTAAAAAACAAGCCTAGAACAATAAAAGCCTTGAATGCAATATGAAGATTTTTCCCATTGATGACATTGTAATTAGTAAAATGACATACAAAGTACATGAAGATCGGAACAGAAGAAAGCCTGGGACAGATGCCCTCAGTAACCACCAAAAAACTTGTATTAACTTATTAGGGCTGCCTAATAGAGTATCACAAATTAGATGGCTTTACACAACAGAAATTTATGTCTCACAGTTCTGGAAAACAGCAATCTAAAGTTAAGGTGTCAGCAGGGCAATACTGTTCTTAAACAAACTGTTGGAGAAATATTGTTCTGTATCTATCTAAAGGAATAGTTTACTAAAAGATGTTGATTTGGTGAAATTTGTCAAATGCCACAGGTATTTTGAGTAAGAGTAGATCTAAAGTCTCTGTTAAACTTAGTGAAAGATAGTTGATAATTTTAGCAAAAGGTGCTTTAAAGTGCAAAGTAGATCTAGTAGACTTAATTTTTGTTGGTTGATTGATTATTATTAAATGATTATTAAATGGTATATATTCTCAGGAATCTTGATTTTGAATGGAAGACAATATTGTCATTGCTTTAGATGGGACAGGTGTATGCAAGTTTAAACTGTATAGGGAGAAAAAGGAGTAAGGATGTGCTTTTACATGCTGGATATTAATGGGACTACTCATTGAGTGAGAGTGCTAGGATGGTATGAGGACATTTAAGTCAAAACACAAATTGATTTATCTTTCATAGAGTCTAGAGAATATGGGAAGAATGTTATTAGCCCATTTTAGATGTTCTCAAGCTACAGTGAACTTTAGTGTAATTTATAATGATTGCTTTTAGAAGTGAATGGTGAAATCAACTTTTGAATGGAAGTGGATCTCGGGAAAGACATGATTGAGGAAAGTGTTGAAGATTTGAATAATTACTGGACAAAATGAAATAGGTGACTAGAGAAATACAGTATGATTACTTTAAGTATCCAGTGATAATTGACTAGGTATTTACAAAGATTACAGTCACACGCAGCAGCACAAATATGGATTAGAAACGACACAAAATTAGAATGATGGCAGTTTGGGCTTGAGGATAATGATGTAACTGATTAAAGTGTTGTGGAAGACAGAAGTAAATAATAAGGGGCAATCAAAATACAAGGATAGAAAAATAGACTTTGTAGTTAAATAAAATTGTCCTATGTTACTCTCCCAACATTTAAAAAATCAAATTGAAACATGTGGAGGCGGGACAAGATGGCAGAAGAGTAGGGTCCCCAAGTCACCTGTCCCCACCAACTTACCTAGATAACTTTCAAATCCTGAAAACCTACAAATTTGACCTGAGACTTAAAGAGAGAACAGCTGGAATGCTACAGAGAGAAGAGTTTGCACTCCTAACAAGGTAGGAAGATGGAAAATAAATAAATAAATACATAAATAATAAATAAATAAGAGTCCAGTGTGGGAGGGGCCCTGCGAGGAGCCAGGCAAGGCCCGTGGCAAGAGCCTCCAGGACAGGAAAGTCCCGCCCTGGAGAAGCAGGAACTTTAAAAATCTGTGCTGGATTCTTCACTGATGGAAAGGTGCTTGCAGGGAAATCGGGCAGAAGCGCAGGAAGGGTAGTGGAGGCCCCAGACTCCTGGGGTCACTAACAGAGGCAATGCGCCCGGGGGAGAGCACGCCACAACCCGCGGGCTGAGCTTGGTAAAGGGCTGGAGCGCGTTGGCAGGGCCTTGGGAGCAGCTCAGGAGGCGGCTCCGGGGGAGGGGGCTGGGTGGCCAGGAGCATGATTCCAGTGGCGCAGTCCCGGTATCCCAGGGCGCCGGGGGCACACAGACCAGGATCCTGCTTTCCCTCGACAGACAGAAGCGGGGAGGGCACAGGACAGCGAGGACGCCCCTGCCGCCAGTCGCCTCAAGCTGTGCAGATCGGCGCCCCCTGCTGCCCACGCATCCAGGCCACTGGGGACTGGGAGCTGCAGTAGTTACTGCGGGAGCTGATTCCAGGACTGGGGACCTGGCCGCCGCTAGTAAGTGTCACCCTGTGCCTTGGACTGAGCGTGGCCGCCAGGGAACAGGGGCCTCACAGGATAAACAGCTCCCACTGAGCCCTGCACCTGGCAGAGGGCAGGGCAACTCCTCCAGGTTCACACACCTGAGAATCAGCACAGCAGGCCCCTCCCCCAAAGACCAGTGGGAAAGACAGGAGAAGAGCAACTTCTTGAAACTGCACTGGAAAACTCCAGGGTAGGTCGAGAGATTTACAGTATATAGAACCAGAGGATACTGCTCCTTGTTTTTGTTTTAGTATTTCTTTTCTCTTTTTTTCCCTTCTTTTTTCCAGTACAACTCATTTTTAGCCACTCTACACTGAGCAAAATGACTAGAAAGAACTCACCACAAAAGGAAGGTGTCACAGAGTTACAGAATTTGGATTACAATTCAGTGTCAGAAAACCAATTCAGAAGCACAATTATAAAGCTACTGGTGGCTCTGGAAAAAAGCATAAAATATTCAAGAGACTTCATGACTGCAGAATTTAGATCTAATCAGGCTGAAATTTAAAATCAATTAAATGAGATGCAATCCAAACTGGAGGTCCTAACGACGAGGGTTAATGAGGTAGAAGAAAGAGTGAGTGACATAGAAGACAAGTTGATGGCAAGGAAGGAAGCTGAGGAAAAAAAAACAATTAGAAGACTATAAGGAAATGTTAAGGGAAATAAATGGCAGCCTCAGAAGGAAAAATTTACGTTTAATTGGGGTTCCAGAGGGTGCCGAAAGGGACAGAGGACCAGAAACCATATTTGAACAAATCATAGCTGAGAACCGTCCTAACTTGGTAAGGGAAATGGCATTCAGATCCAGGAGATAGAGAGATTCCCCCCTAAAATCAATAAAAACCATTCAACACCTCAACATTTAATAGTGAAACTTGGAAATTCCAGACATAAAGAGAAAATCCTTAAAGCAGCAAGAGACAAGAGATCCCTAACTTATATGGGGACAAATATTAGATTAACAGCAGACCTCTCCACAGAGACCTGACAGGCCAGAAAGGGCTGACAGGATATATTCAGGGTGCTAAATCAGAATAACATGCAGCCAACAATACTCTATCCAGCAAGGCTCTCATTCAGAATAGAAGGAGAGATAAAGAGTTTCCAAGATAGGCAGAAACTGAAAGAATATGGGACCACCAAACCAGCTCTGCAAGAAATATTAAGGGGGAACTCTGTAAAAGAAAGAGGAAGTCCAAAGAAATAATCCACAAAAACAGGGACTGAATAGGTATATTATGATGACACTAATTTCACATCTGTCAATATTAACTCTGAGGGTGAATGGTCTTAATAATACCATCAAAAGACGTGGGGTTTCAGACTTGATAAAAGAGCAAGACCCATCTATTTGCTATCTACAAGAGACTCCTTTTAGACCTAAGGACACCTCCAGCCTGAAAATGAAAGGTTGGACCATTTACCATTCAAATGGTCCTGAAAAGAAAGCAGGGGTAGCATCCTCATATCAGATAAATTAAACTTTATCCCAAAGACTGTTGTAAGAGATGAAGAGGGACACTATATCATATTTAAAGAATCTATCCAACAAGAGGACCTAGCAATCATGAATATTTATGCCCCTAATGTGGGAGCTGCGAAGTATATCAATCAATTAATAACCAAAGTTAAAACATACTTAAATAAAAATACACTTATACTGGAAGACTTCAACATGGCACTGTCTGCAAATGACAGATATTCTAAGCACAACATCTCCAAAGAACAAAAGCTTTAGATGATATAGTGGACCAGATGGATTTCACAGATATTTACGGAACTTTACATCCAAATGCAATTGAATACACATTCTTCTCAAATGCACATGGAACTTTCTCCAGAATAGACCACATACTGGGTCACAAATCAGGTCGCGACGGAAACCAAAATATTGGGATTGTCCCCTGCATATTTTCAGACCATAATGCTTTGAAACTAGAACTCAATCATAAGAAGAAATTTGGAAGTAATTCAAACACGTGGAGGTTAAAGACCATCCTGCTAAAGGATGAAAAGGTCACCCAGGAAATTAGAGAAGAATTAAAAAGTTTCATGGAACCTAATGAGAATGAAGATAAAACCGTTCAAAATCTTTGTGATACAGCAAAAGCAGTCCTGAGAGGGAAGTACATTGCAATACAAGCATCCTTCAGAAAATTGGAAAAAACTCAAATACACAAGCTAACCTTGCACCTAAAGGAACTGGAGTAAGAACAGCAAATAAAACCTACACCCAGCAGAAGAAGAGAGTTCATTAAAGTTCGAGCAGAACTCAATGAAATAGAGACCAAAAGAACTATAGAACAGATAAACAAAACCAGGAGTTGGTTCTTTGAAATAATTAATAAGATAGATAAACCATTAGTCAGCCTTATTAAAAACAAAAAAAGACTAATTAATAAAATCATGAATGAAAAAGGAGAGATCACAACCAATACCAAGGAAATACAAATGATTTTAAAAACGTATTTTGAGCAGCTATATGCCAATAAATTAGGCAATCTAGAAGAAATTGATGCATTTCTGGAAAACCACAAACTACCAGAACTGGAACAGAAAGAAATAGAAATCCTGAACAGGCCAATAACCAGGGAGGCAATTGAAGCAGTCATCAAAAACCTCCCAAGTCACAAAAGTCCAGGGCCAGATGGCTTTCCAGGGGAATTCTATCAAACTTTTAAAGAAGAAACAATAACTATTCTACTAAAGCTGTTCCAAAAGATAGAAAGGGATGGGATACTTCCAAACCTGTTCTATGAGGCCAGCATCACCTTAATTCCATAAAAACAGACAAAGACCCCACCGAAGAGGAGAATTATAGACCAATTTCCCTGACGAACACAGATGCAAAAATTCAATCAAGATACTAGCAAATAGGATCCAACAATACATTAAGAAGATTATTCACCATGACCAAGTGGGATCCCCGGGAGGCAAGGCTGGTTAAACACTCGTAAAGCAATCAGTGTGATAGATCATATCAACAAGAGGAAAAACAAGAACCACAGGATCCTCTTAATAGATGTAGAGAAAGCATTTGACAAAATACAGCATCCATTCCTGATCAAAACTCTTTAGAGTGTAGGGATAGAGGGAACCTTCCTTAGCATCATAAAAGCTGTCTACGAAAAGCCCACAGCAAATCTCATTCTCAATGAGGAAACTCTGGGAGCCTTTCCCCTAAGATCAGGAACAAGACAGGGATGTCCACTCTCACCACTGCTATTCAACATATTACTAGAAGTCCTAGCCTCAGCAATCAGGCAACAACAACAACAACAACTAAAAACATTCAAATTGGCAAAGTAGAAATCAAACTCTCCCTCTTCGCAGATGACATGATACTGTACATAGAAAACCCGAAAGACTCCAGCCAAGCTTGCTAGAATTCATACAGCAATTCGGCAGTGTGGCAGGATACAAAATCAATGCCCAGAAATCAGTGGCATTTCTATACACACTAACAATGAGTTGAAGAAAGAGAAATTAAAGAGTCAATCCCATTTACAGTTGCACCCAAAAGCATAAAATACCTAGGAATAAACCTAACCAAAGAGGTAAAGGATCTATACCCTAAAAACTTCAGAACACTTTTGAAAGAAATGGAGGAAGACACAAAGAGATGGAAAAATATTCCATGCTCATGGATTGGAAGAATTAATCTTATGAAAATGTCAATGCTACCCAGGGCAATTTACATGTTCAGTGCAATCCCTATCAAAATACCATGGACTTTCTTCAGAGAGTTGGAACAAATCATCTTAAGATTTGTGTGGAATCATAAAAGCTCTGGAATAGTCAGGGGAATATTAAAAAAGGAATCAAGAGCTAGGGGTTTCACAATGCCATATTTCAGGGTGTACTACAAAGCTGTGATCATCAAGACAGTGTGGTACTGGCACAGAAACAGACACATAGATCAATGGAACAGAATAGAGCACCCAGAAATGGGCCCTCAACTTTATGGTCAATAAAATTAGAAAAAGCAGGAAAGATTATCCACTGGAGAAAGGACAATCTCTTCAGTAAATGGTGTTGAGAAAATTGGAAATCCACATGCAGAAGAATGAAACTAGACCATTCTCTTACACCATACACAAAGATAAACTCAAAATGGATGAAAGATCTAAATATGAGATAAGAATACATCAAAATCCTACAGGAGAATACAGGCAACACCCTTTTGAACTTGGCCACAGAAACTTCTTGCAAGATACATCTATGAAGGCAATAGAAACAAAAGCAAAAATGAACTATTGGGACTTAATCAGGATAAAAAGCTTCTGCATAGCAAAAGAAACAGTCGACAAAACTAAAAGACAACCTACAGAATGGGAGAAGATATTTGCAAATGACGTATCAGATAAAGGGCTAGTTTCCAAGATCTATAAAGAACTTATTAAACTCAACAGCAAAGAAACAATCCAATCATGAAATGGGCAAAAGACATGAAGAGAAATCTCACAGAGGAAGACATAGACATGGCCAACAAACACATGAGAAAATGTTCCGCATCACTGGCCATCAGGGAAATTCAAATCAAAACCACAATGAGATAGCACCTCACACCAGTGAGAATGGTAAAAATTAACAAGACAGGAAACACATGTTGGAGAGGATGTGGAGAAAGGGGCACCCTCTTGCACTGTTGGTGGGAATGTGAACTGGTGCAGCCACTCTGGGAAACTGTGGAGGTTCCTCAGTTAAAAATAGAACTGCCCTATGGCCCAGCCATTGCACTGCTGGGGATTTACCCCAAAGATACAGATGCAGGGAAACACGGACACCTGTACCCCAATGTTTATAGCAGCAATGTCCACAATAGCCAAACTGTGGAAGGAGCCTCAGGAAAGATGAACGGATAAATAAAGAAGATGTGGTCTATGTGTACAATGGAATATTACTCAGCCATCAGAAACAGCAAATACCCACCATTTTCTTCAACGTGGATGGAATTGGAGGGTATCATGGTGAGTGAAGTAAGTCAATCCTAGAAAGAAAAACATTATATGATCTCATTCATTTGGGGAATATAAAAAATAGTGAAAGGGAGGGAATAAAGGAGAAAGGAGAGTAAATGAGTGGGAAATATCAGTGAGGGTGACAGCACATGAGAGATTTCTAACTCTGGGAAACTATCAACGGGTGGTGGAAGGGGAGGTGGGCAGGGGGTTGGGGTCACTGCTTGACAGGCACTGAGTGGGGCACTTGGGGGGATGAGCACTGGGTGTTACGCTATATGTTGGAAAATTGAACTCCAATTAAAAAACTTAAAAAAATGCAAATGTGCTTTAAAGATTTTAAAAATAAAATATGTAGATATATCACGTGAACTTTTGATTTTGTCTCAAAATAATTACCTAAATGATTGAGTTATTTCTTGACTTACAGGTTTAGGTCCTTAAAGATATTATTTGTGTATTAAGAAGATAAATAAATTGGAATTTGGGACTTGTAGCTTTATTACAATATGGGAGAATATGGAAAACAAGTTTTCCTTTAAGAAATGATAACATATGAAGACAGCATTGGGTAACATTATTGAGTATCTCTGGTTTGAATTAGTACTTACAGACATAAGGCCATAATAGAGATATGTAATATTCTGTTAGGACTCTCAAGATATGTAAAAATAGCATGCATCAGTTATAATCATAATAATGAGTTAGTTCCATGGGCTTAAACTGGAAAAGTTAATGGGCTCGTGATGCAAAATATCGTTGATAGTCATGGTGTCTCCATTTAAGCTGAGAGGTTTTTCTTTTACTCTCTTTTTAATGAAAATGTCAGTAAGAAGGTGACCTCAGCACACAAAATCTTCTCACTGGAGGTGAATCATCAACTTTTTAAGTGAAATTTGTAATTATGTCTAATATCCAGGTACAAGAACACAAGTAGAATACTCATTATTATCACCTGTGACCTACCCCTGACTAAGAAACCACAGAATTATTTACAAAATCAAGATACCATTATCAAGGTGGATTGGTCATTGGTCACAGATCAAAGGAAAAAATTCAGAGATATCTATAAATGATTTAAAAAAAATAAAATTGAAGAAATGAAAAAGAGACAGCTAAATAGGCTCCATTAAATAGATGAAAATAGAAAGCAGCAAAGCTAACACAAATCTTTTTTGGTATGGTATTTATACACCAGGCATTTTCTTTCACATTTCAGAACCGAACATAAAATTTATAACAACCAAGTCTTCAAATAAAATATTATTTCAGTTTTTTACAGAACTCAAAGGAAGACAAAACTTTTAACCTTTTTTTTTTTTTTTAATTTTCAAGCCATAAAAAATACATCCTTCTGGATTAACTTCATTAAGTTAAAAGCACATTCTATTTAAAAAATGTTGGTATTGGGGATCCCTGGGTGGCGCAGCGGTTTGGCGCCTGCCTTTGGCCCAGGGCGCGATCCTGGAAACCAGGGATCGAATCCCACGTCGGGCATGGAGCCTGCTTCTCTCTCTGCCTCTCTCTCTCTCTGTGACTATCATAAATAAATAAAAATTAAAAAAAAATGTTGGTATTATATAGTTGAATAAAGAAGAATTATTTCTCTTTAAAGTAGTTATGATTCCTAGCAGAAAACATAACCTATATCAAATGAGTTATTTTGACATGTATTGAAAATCCAGAGATCTGATGGGTTTCAGTCACAAATAGATTAGGATCTGGGTCCATTTCTCCATAGGATCTTTTGACTTTATTTTCCTCCCTTCTGACTTGACTTCAGATTACTTTGCCTGATGGCAGCAAAATGGCTGAGACAGTACTAGGCTTCACATCTGCAGAACCACTACCTCAAGCAAGTGAAAGTTTCTCTCTCCAACACAGAACCTGTTCTTCATTCTGACTGGCTCATTCTGTGCCAGTAATGAGGACTGAGATTATGCAGGATGTACCCTCCTAAACCAAGATGGTTCTCACTCCTACAATAAGGATGGATTCAGTTCCAGCTGGCATGTTTGTCTTCTGTAACATTGATGAACAAATGGATGTGGGACTATGAGGTCAGCATAGAGACATATTGTGAAGTTCATTAATGACCATTTCAAAAGTAGGGAGTTGGTAGTGATGTGCCCAGTGTAGTAGAGAGAGGAAGATCCAAAGTAGGGGTAATAGAAATTATGTTGTCTCTAAAGAATTTAAAAACAGTAATAAAGCTAACTAAAGGCTGATCTGCTTCTTATAGCTATGTTCTGGTAAGTTTCAGCTATGTCAGTGATAAAGTACTCATTCTTGAAAAATATTTTTCAGTCTATATATATAAAGTTTTATTTTAACGTATGTGTAACTTACATAGGATAAAGTGCACAAATTTAAGAGTATAGCTTGATGAATTTTGACAGATATATACAACTATATAAGCACCAGCTAGCCCTCTTATGAACATAGGGACCATATTCATTAATTCAGAAAATCCTTTTGTCCCCCATTTCAACTCTTTCCTTGCTGAGCCTTGAAAAACAAACACTGTTAGGAGTTCCATTGTCAGATTAGTGTCGCCTGTTATTACACTTCATATTAAAGGAATCACATAGTGCAAATTCTTTTGTGTTTGACTTCTTGTGCTGAATATAATATTGTTCAACATTTTTTTCCATTTGATTGCTGAATAATATCCTATTACATGAATACAGCACAATGTGCTTATCTATCTGCTCCTTATGGATATTTGATTTCCCCTTGCCAATTTTTGTCTATTATGTGAATAAAGCTGCTATAAATATTTTTGTATGATAGTTTTTGTAGGCATATTTTCATTCCTTTTGGGTAAGGAAAAAGAAAACCTTAAAAACCTTAATTAATTGGTCATAAGTTAGGCTTATTTTGAATTTGTAAGAAACTGTCAAGAGTTTTTCAGAATAGTTTCTCCATATTCCACACCCCTCAATATTATATGAGAATTTCATTTGGTCTACATCATTGTTGTAACTTGCTGTTGCCAATCTTTTCTAATTGAGTATTCTCATGGTGGGTCTGGTTTCCTTTTTGTGGTTTAAATGTACATTTCTCTAGTAATGAATGATGAGAAAATTTGGATCAACCACTTGGGTATCTTCCTTTATGTAGAGCTCTTTCTCATTGTAACTCCTCAGACTCTGCAACTAAGGTTTGCATAGTTTTACATATAAAGAAAATTTAAAAAGGGAAAAAAATAACCCCACTTCCCCTCTCAGAGGTTTCCCCTTTTCAGAATCTTGGTTCCCTGAGTCCTGGTTACTTGAGCAGATTTCTGAAAACTATAATCAAGTATCTTTTAAAATTCAGTTTATTTGTTAACTTGCTAATTTTAGTTAGTCCAAGGAGAGATGAGTGGAAGATTATTTATTGTTGGCTGTGATCTTCATTGTCTGAAGTTTTTCCTCATTCTCATTCAATATTGTTATATTACTATTTTTAATTCCGGATTTTATTTGCATCTCCATTTGAAAATCTTGAGTATTTATCTGGTCCTTCTAATAGTTCTGTTTGACTACATATGTTTACTTGCTTTAAATCTCTTTCCAACATTATTAGAGAGCATTTCTTGACAAATCTATTGAATTAGCAAAATAGAATAATTTTTAACTAGTTATACAATTTTTTTAAAAATCCAAACTCCTATCTTCCCTAGAGTGTATGTTTTTTTAAATCTACTTATTTTCTGTGTCTTTACAGATTTTATTTATTTATTTGATTTTTTTTTAAAGATTTATTCATTCAGAGAGAGCGCGAGAGAGGCAGAGACACAGGCAGAGGGAGAAGCAGGCATCATACAGAGAGCCTGATGTGGGACTCTATCCAGGGTCTCCAGGATCACACCCCGGGCTGCAGGCGGTGCTAAACCGCTGCGCCACCGGGGCTGCCCTATTTATTTATTTGAGAGAGAGAGGGCATGCACGCATATGTGTGAACAGGGGGAGGACCAGAGAGAGAGGTAGAGGAAAAGGGAAAGATTCTCAAGCAGACTCCATACTGAGTGGGGAGCCAGGCTTGGTGCTGGATCTCAGGATCCATGAGATCATGACCTGGACTGAAGCGAAGAATTGACACTCAACAGACTGAGCAATCTAGGCACCCCGATTTTCTTTCTTGATCCTTTGCTGTCTCTCCATTTAATTTTAAGTTTCATGAGATTTTGAAACTCCATACTGTTTTCTGTGCTATGTCCTAGCCCATAGCATAAGAGATCATATGTATTTGTTATATGAAACAAATACATTCATAATTGAATAATGCTTGTTTAGTCATTTTTCTCCTAAAATACCTATCGTCTCTAAACTCTAACTTCCACTAATGTTATATTCCTATCTCACTTAAAGAAATTGTGAAATTTTATGCTTTTCATATATTTATGTGACTTCTCTCTCAATAGCATGTTTATTGCATATAGTTGCCAGCAGTCATTTACCTCTTAACTTCATAGACAATGTTCATGAAATTGAAATTCAGTAAATATTAATTAAATTATAGGCAGTCTGAGAGAAGAGCTTCAGTTTAGGGTGTTCTTGAGTACTGAATTAACAAATATCCTTCGTTTCAAAACCCCAGTTAGCAATACTGGAAGAGCAACTAAAGTCTAGCTTGTTGGATATAATTTAATTCCACAAAATTAATTAACAAATTTATTTAATTTTATTTTTATTAAGTAATTTAATTTATTTCCACGTCTTATGCCCAGGACTTAGCATAGAACGAAATAAATATTTTTTCAATCTTTTTGATTGAGGTAGAATAGATATAATAAAGTTTACCATCTTAACCATTTTAAGTGTAGAATATGGAAATATTAATTATACTCAATGTATTGTACAACCATCACCACTATTTATTTCTTTTTTTTAAGATCTTATTTATTTATTCATGAGAGACAGAGGGAGAGAGAGAGACGGAGACACAGGCAGAGGGAGAAGCAGGCTCCATGCAGGGAGCCCAACATGAGACTCAATCCCAGGTCTCCAGAATCAGGCTCTGGGCTGAAGGCAGCGCTAAACCGCTGAGCCACCCGGGCTGTCCTCACCACTATTTATTTCAGTAACTCCTTTCCTCTTTAGAAACGAAAACTCTGTACCTATTAAAAACAATGACTTCTTATTTCCTCCTCCCTTCAGTCCATGGCAACCACTATTCTATTTTTTATCTACTTTCTATAATTTCAGCTACTCTAATTACTTCATATAAGTAGAATTGTATTGGTATGTGTCTTTTTGTGATTGGTTTATTTCACTTAGCTTAATGTCCTCAACATTTATCCATGTTGTAACATTTGTCAGAATTTCCTTCCTTTTTAAAACTGATTTTATTGCATTGTATGTATACATCACATTTTGCTTCTACACTTATCCAGTGATAAACATTTGATTTGCTTCCACATTTTAGCTATTGTAAATAATGCCACTATGAACACAGGAGTGTGGATATCTCTTTGAGGCCCAGCTTTAAATTCTTTTGGGTATATACTCAGAAGTGGAATTGCTGGATCATATGGTAATTTTATTTTTAATTTTTTGGGGTACCACCATGTTTTCCACAGTGGTTATACCATTTCTCATTCTTACCAGCAGTGCCCAAAGGTTACAGTTTCTCCATGTCTTCACGTATACTTCTTATTGTCTGTGTTTTTTTTTTTTCTTTTCTTTTTTTAATAATACACATCCTAATGGATGTGAGGTGGTGTCTCATTATGGTTTTGGTTTGCATATCTCCAGTGATTAGTGTTGTTGAACATCTTTTTATGTGCTTCTGAGCCATTTGTATATCTCCTTTGGAGAAATACCTATTCAAGTACTTGTCCATTTGAATTGAGTTGTTTATTTTATTGTTACTGAGTTTAGAAGTTCCTTGTATATTCCAGATCTTAATCACTTACCATACATGATTTTCAAATACTATGTCTTATTTTGTATTTTTTAAAAATATTTTATTTATTTGAGAGACATCGAGTGAGAGAGAGAGCCCACATAAGTGAGGGGAAGGGCAGAGGGAGTGGGAGAAGCAGACTCCCTGCTGAGTGGGTAACCTGGTGCAGGGCTTGATCCCAGAATTCTGAGATCATGACTGAAGCCAAAGACAGACACTAAACTGACTGAGCCACTCAGATGCCCCTTATTACGTGCATGTGTTGTTTTTGTTTTTGATTTTGTTTAATACTCTTTTGATGGTGTCTTTTGATGCACAAAAATTTAAATTTTCATTAGGTGGTTTATCTTTGGTGTCACATCTAAGAAATTGTTGCTGAACTGTTGTGAAGCTTTTGCTCTATGTTTTCTTATTAGAGTTTTATAGTTTTAGATATTATCAATGTAATGTAGGTCTTTGACTGAATTTGAATTAATTTTTCTAGTGGTATTAACTAAGGATCCAACTTCTTTCTTTAGCAATTGGATATCCGGTTTTCCCAAGACCATTTCTGGAATAAAGTCATTTTCTTCATTGAGTGGTCTTGGCACCTTTGTCAAAAATCACTTGGACATATATGCAAGGGTTTATTTGCAGGCTTTCCTTTTGATCTATACAACTGTCATGGCAGTACTGCACTGTTTTTGATTATTTCAGCTTTGTGGTATGTTTTGAAATCAGAAGTCATGAGTTTTCCAGATTTTTCTTTTAAAACATTGTTATGGCTATTTTGGGTCCCTTCAGAAGCTGTGAGAATTTTGAGATCAGTTTTTCTATTTCTGCAAAAAAGAATCCTCAGAATTTTGAAGGATTTGCATTAAATCTGTAGATCACTTTGGGTAGTATTGGCATCTTCATAATATTGTTTCCTAATAAATGAAAATGGGATGTATTTACATATATTTATGACTTTTTCAATTCTTTCAGCAATATTTTATAGCTTTTATAAATATTCCATCTCATTGGTGAAGATAATTCCTAAGTATTATATTCTTATTGATAAAATTGCAAGTGGAATTGCTTTATAATTTTCTTTTTAAATCGTTCATTGTTAGTGTGTAAATGCAACTGATTTTTATGCATTGACTTTGTAACATGCTAATTTGCTGAATTTACTGTTAGTTCTGACAGGGTTTTTTTGTGGATTTTTAAATGATTTTCTATGTATAAGATTGTATCATCTGTGAAAAGAGATAATTTTATTTATTCCTTTCTAATTTTGTTTCCTTTGATTTCTTTTACTTAACTACTTGATCTGGCTAGAATTCCCTATACTATGTTAAATAGAAGTAGTAAGAGTGGGAATCCTTACCTTGTTTCTGATCTTGGAGGAAAAGTTCTTCATTTCGTATGCCTGGGTAGCTCAGCAGGTTGAGTATCTGCATTTGGCTCAGGGCATGATCCCAGGGTCCCAGGATTGAGCTCTGCATTAGGCTCCCTGCATGGAGTCTGCTTCTCCATCTGCCTGTGTTTTTGCCTCTCTCTCTCTCTGTGTCTCGCATGAATAAATAAATACAATCTTTAAAAAAAAAAAAGCTCTTCATTTTTACCATTGATTATGATGTTTGCTATTTTCAGATATGGCTTTTACTATGTTGATGCAGTTTCCTTCTATTCCTAGTTTCATGAGTGGTTCTCTCATATGAGGGTATAGAGTTTTGTGTAGTGTTTTCTCTGCATTTATTGAGATAATCATGTGATATCCATCTTTCATTTTGTTAATGAGGTGCATCACATTGATTAATTTGTGGATGTTGAACCATCCTTGCATCTGGAATAAATCACATTTAATCATGGTGTGTGATCCTTTAAATATAAGATCTTTTATTGTTGAATTCAGTTTGTTAATACTTTGTTGAAGAGTATTAAGGGATACTCTTTAGGGATATTGGCCTGTAATTGCTTTTCTTACAGTATCCTTGTCTGATTTGTCATCAGGCTAATGCTGACCTTATAGATTGAGTTATGAAGTATTCTCTCCTCTCAATATTTCTTTGAAAAATTTTGAGAAGGAATTGGTATTAATTCTTCTTTAAATGTTTGGTACAATTCACCAGTGAAGCCATCATATCTAGTGCATTTTTTAAAGGAGACTTTTGGTTACTGATTCAGTCTCCTTACTAGTTATGGATGTATTCTGACTTTACTGTTGTTATTTGGTCTTGGTAGGTTTTGTGTTTTTAGGAATTTGTCCTTTTAATCTAGGTTATCCAATTTTTTTAGCATACAGATGTTTATAGTACTCTTTTACAATCTTTTTTATTTCTGTAGACTTGTTAATAATATTCCCACTTTCGTTTCTGATCTTACTAGTTTGAGTCTTCTCTTTTTTTTCTTAGTCAAGCCAAAGATTTGTCCATTTTGTTGATCTTTTCAAAGAACCAACATTTGGTTTTATTTATTTTTCTTCACTGTTGTTTATACTCTATTTTATTTTATTTTATTTTATTTTATTTTTTAATTTTTTATTTATTTATGATAGTCACAGAGAGAGAGAGAGAGAGGCAGAGACACAGGCGGAGGGAGAAGCAGGCTCCATGCACCGGGAGCCTGATGTGGGATTCGATCCCGGGTCTCCAGGATCGCGCCCTGGGCCAAAGGCAGGCGCCAAACCGCTGCGCCACCCAGGGATCCCTATACTCTATTTTATTTATCTGTAATCTAATCTTTATTATTTCCTTTCTTCTGTTAACTTAAGGTTAATTTGTTCTCTTTCTAGCTCATTGAGTTATAAAGTTAGTTTGTTGATTTGAAATTGTTACTGTTTTTAAATATGTTCTTATAGCTGTAAATTTCCCCCTTAGCATGGGTTTTTCTTGTCCTATAAGCAATTATCTGTTTTCATTTTCATTAACCTCTAAGTGCTTTCTAATTTTTCTTGTGGTTTGTTTTTGGATGTATTGGTTGCTAAAGAGTGGATTGTGTAATTTCCAAAAATTTGTGAATTGTTCAGTTTCTCTTATAGATTTATAACTTCATCCCATTGTGGTCAGAGAAGATACTTTGTATGATATTTGTATCTTTTAATGTATTGAAAATTAATTTGTGTCCATTTGTGTGCTGGACAATGTCCCATGTACAGTCGAGAAGATTGGATATCTGTTTTTGTGTATAGCATTCTTAAGATGGCTATTACATCTGGTTGGTTTATGAAGTTGGTTTATTGATTTTGTCCTCTGTATCCTTATCTTCTGTCTGGCTCTTCTATCCATTATTGAAAATACATATTAAAGTCTCCAACTATTATTATAAAACTGTTTATTTCTCCCTTCAATTCTGTGAGTTTTTTGACTTTATATATATTGATGGTCTATCAATAGGTATATAAATATTTATTATTCTAATATCTTTCTGTATTGAAACTTGTATTCATATATAATGTCCCTTGTAATCTTTTTTAAAAAATTGAAGTAATTTTGTCTAATATTGGTATAGCTACCCTTGCTCTCTTTTGGTTACTATTTGCATGGGATATCTTTTTCCATCTTTGTACTTCCAGTCTGTTTGTATCCTTGGTTCAAAGTGAGTCCCTTGTAGACAAAATAAACTTGGGTCATTTGTTTTTAGCCATTCTGCCAACCTCTGACTTTTGATTAGAGTTTAATCCATTTACACTTAAAGTATTTACTGTTTTTTATTTTGTCAAAATTACTTCTGTCATTTTACTGTTTACGAACTGCCTATGGCATTTTTGTCTCTCATTTCCTGTATTATTTACTTCTTTTGTGTTTTTTTTTTTGAAATGGAATTTTTAAATTCCTTTCTCATTTTTTTTGTGCATATGCTATAGCTATTATATTTATGGTTACCATGGGTATTATATTTAACATTCAAAAATTACAAAACTGATCCCCAATATTCAGAGAACAGTCTTTTTTTGCTTACCCTGGCTCCCATAAGCTGGGTGCAAGGAGCTCTAGGGATGCTTGCACAGCTGCGTGCCTTGGTCTAGGGGTAGAGTATGAATAGCTGCTCTGTGCTAAGAGCTGAGATTGACTGAATTTAACCACAGTTTACTTTTTAAGCCTTTCCTTGGAGTTACAAACCTTCAAAAGACTGCAGAGTTCCCTACTAGCTACATCAGATAGGTTCTGACAGTGCAGTTGTCTGAATAAGGAGTCAGATTACTGGTTCTTCTTATTCTGCCTTCTTCGTAATAAACATTATTTTGATAACAGAGTGACTTATCATATAGAATAACATTAAGAATGTGAAGGATTCAGGACCCTGGTCTACCAATGCCTTTAAGATATTCCATTACGTGTTTCTTCTCCCTTCCCTTCTATTCCCTTTCACTAATGGGTAGGAAATATCAGAAACGGAGACACAACATGAAGACTCCTAACTCTGGGAAATGAACTAGGGGTGGTGGAAGGGGAGGAGGGCGGGGGGTGGGAGTGAATGGGTGACGGGCACTGAGGGGGGCACTTGACGGGATGAGCACTGGGTGTTATTCTGTATGTTGGCAAATTGAACACCAATAAAAAATAAATTTATTATTTAAAAAAAAGATATTCCATTACAAACTTTAATGAATTTGAGTCTCTTTTCCTGTCTCAACCAAGTTATGACAACAAAGAACCCCAAATATGATGTAGCAGGTGTACATTTGCTAGTGGTATTTAAAAAAAATTTCAAACTCTCATTCTGTGAAGATTAAGAAAAAATTAAATCACTGGAAAAACCACATCTAATAAGGGATACTAAGATCTGATGTTCTTGCAGATTCCACTTGTTGAATCTTAGTACAAAATGACCTGAAAAGTTTGTTAGCATATTAAATTACCGTAATCTAAATATACCAGCAAAGAAAGGCAGGAAAAATTTTCTTTAACAAAATCAGAAGACCTCATAGTTTACAGTAAATACATTATACAAATTTATAACCTAATTGTTATATTTTTATTTTTCCACTTCAGTTGCTTCCTACTTTCAGAGAGAAGTAACACAAATTGTGAGAAATAATTTTTATTTTAATAAATTAAAATTATTTTAATTAGTTCAACAGTCATTTTCATTCTTTTCTAATAAAAACTTTTATAGTCCATTTGCTTAATATAGTAATACATATGTTTGCTTATTTGAGATTGTTAAATTAGGGATTAATTTTAATATTATATTGTCCAAACATAGTAATGATACTATTGATATATGCTAATTACTGTAAATAATTGATGAATACATTTAATATCACTTGCAATTCTCAGGTATTCATAAAACTCTCATTTCTACTAATAAACCACAGTTGTTTTGTAGTTCTGATGACTTTAGAAAGCAATACATGGATAATTATATATAGACTAAAGCTACTTTTATAAAGATTTTATGATAATGAGATATAATAGTATATTTCCCAAATGAAATCATTTCAGTTTGAGTCATATTGTATATTATTTTTTTCAGTATTAATGCATTCATACTGTCATTTTATCTGTATATAGAAATAGATGAACAAGGACAATCTGAAGATATATTACATTATTATTCCCTTCTGGTTTTCTTACAAGATCCTATTCCATACTAAAAATCTTGAATAAATAATTTGTATTTTGAAGCAGTTTTCTATCATCATTTTGTGTTCAAATACATGCTGCTGTCTCAATTAAAATCTAAAAAATATTTCCCTCAAAAGCAAATTCACTGCTCTGTGATTTGATTTAAAATATAATTTTATAAGGGGTTTTGATTAGTATATATCTTAAAATATAATTTTATTATAATTATTTATAACACTAGAAACACTTTCAACTTTGTTTTTGAGCTTGTGGTATGCCCCAAACAAAATATATCTTTAGAATGTTTAATTAGAGGGCAGCCCGGGTGGCTCAGCAGTTTAGCACTGCCTTTGGCCCCTGGTGTGATCCTGGAGACCTAGGATCGAGTCCCACGTTGGGCTCCCTTCATGGAGCCTGATTCTCCCTCTGCCTGTGTCTCTGCCTCTCTCTCTCTCTCTCTCTGATCTCTCATGAATAAATAAAATCTAAAAAAAAAAATTAATCATAATTAAATTTAAAATATTTAATTATCTGTAATGTTTATAATTAAATGTAAAATGTTTAATTATCTGTAATAAAGCATACTATTATGAATCTGTAATAATCATTGTCATATATTTTTATAGGAGGAGGTAGTTTGAGATATATAAGCATCCATCTAAAAAAACGGAGACACATGCAGGGCACCTGGGTAGCTCATTGGTGAGCCTCTTTCTGCCTTTGGCTCAGGTCGTGATCCCAGAGTCTTAGAATTGAGCCCCTCATCTCTCGCTCCGCCTGTTTCTGCCTCTCTGTGTCTGTCTCTGCCTCTCTGTGTCTCTCATGAATAAATAGATAAAATCTTAAAAAAAAAAAAAAAGAAACACATACATGCAACCACATGGTGAAATTAAAAGCTAAAACAAGTAATCAAGAAATGGCAGATACCTAAACTTTACTTTATATTTTTATTTAAACTTATATTTGGCCTTCTAAATTTAGTGATAGTAACATGTCTGAACAACCAGTGCTGATGTTAAAATACAATATGTATGTATTAATGACTGAAGACTTTAATTAGTAAAATATATCATAAGCTTACTGGAAAGTTTTATTATTATTCGAAAGCCAAGAAATTTAAAAAGCTGTTACTTCAGTACAGAAATAAACGTTAGGTTTACTTTTTTCAAGTCTGATTGTGTTAACTACTATTAGTAAAATGTCATTATTAAGTTTATTTATCAAAAATGATTAGACATAATGGAAATTTTAAAATGTGAAGCTATATATTAATCTTGATATTGGTTATTCACAAACATTTTAACAAAGCAGAAATTAAAATTCACTATATAGTTTTCTTGAGAAAAAACATGGAAATATTATATACATAAAGCCTTATGCCCTTTTTAACTTTAAAAATATTAAGATTGGGACACCTGGGTGGCTCAACAGTTGAGTGTCTGTCTTCGGCTCAGGGCCTGATCCTAGGATCCAGGATCGAGTCCCACATGGGGTTCCTTGCATGGACCTGCTTCTCCCTCTGCCTGTGTCTCTGCCTCTCTCTCTCTCTCTCTCTCTCTCTCTCTCATGAATAAATAAATAAGATCTTTAAAAATAATACTAAATAAAAATATTAAGATAAATACTGAACTCTGTAACAGAGTATATTATTTGAAATACATTTTATGACACATTTCAGAAATAAGCTCTTTTTATAAAGTTGAGTCAGGAATTACATTTTTCATTATATTTCCCATTTTAAAATATGTGGTAGCATAAAATTATTCATGACAAAAAGTCAAAAATATAGGGGAAAAAGGAATATAGCACAAGTGAGACAGTCAAAATGTCATTTATAAATAACTTCTCTTAAAATTTATCATTTGATACTAGACATATCAATTGTAAATAATGCTAGATGATTTTTTGCTGTCATTTTGCAAGTATCTCTGCATAATAATTTGCTGGTATTTGTTAAGCAACTTTCATATGCATACCAATTAACCACAGAAATGAAACTAATTAAATTTTTCTAGAATCTGATTGTAATTAGAATACTTTTGTTTTGGGCATTTGAAAAATGTATCTTCTTTCATCATAATAAAATTATTGGTAGATAGGTATTGCTAGTTTAATTTGTCAGATAATGCTTAGAGGTTATAAACATAGGCCATAAGTTATAACTGATAGGGTTTAAAACTAGGACTTTGAATAGTAAAATGTATGTCTCTCCCAATAAGTAGCTTATGCTTTAAGGTTTTCATGTAGATTATTTCAAGGATATATTCTTTGAGAGCAAAACATAAAGGGAACCTAAAATACATTGACAGAATTTTCAAATACAGTAATCCATAGTATATTAGAAATTCCCATAAATCAATATTTAAAAAAAAAACACATGAAATCCAATTTAAGGCTGACTAAAAGATTTGGAAGTCCCCTTGATGAGAGAAAATTCCAAATGATATATCTACATATATCAGTTTTGTTTTGGAACATCTATTTAACATATTTCTGTGGTAAACATCTTAGAGTTTAGCCTATTTTAATCTAAAATGAGTAGAATAATTAATATGCTCGTGTTTTTTGACATTAGGAATATATTTCATCATATTTTACTTATAATTTTTATTCACATACATATGTAATATTCTTTTGTATCCTCACAGCATAATTTATGCATTTTACTTTTGAAGGGAAATTAAGATATTATCCATATCAGAGCACAGAAATTAAATTTGTTTCCTGGAAAGTATAGCAAAGATTATTTCCTCCCAAGCAAAGGCAGTGTATAGTTTTGCTAGAAGCATTCTACAAAAGCTTAAGTTCCTGAGCTGTGACACAAAACCACTGTGTGCTCAGCATCCATCTAGGCCTGTGTCTCAACTGCCTTGAAGGTACTTGGAGAAAAAAACAACCAAAGACAGCATGAAGCTCATGTTTTCTGCTGTCCTATGAATAATAACGTCATTATTAGGAATCCTTTGTCTTCTTCCAGCATCTCTGAAACTATTATCAGGCTAACTTGTTAGCTTATAAGCAGAGTAAAATTTCAAATATGTCACAGTTCTAGACACACTTTGCTTAAAGGTAAAATCTAAATACCCGATATATAGCTAATATACATGTAAAACAATGAGCAAAAAGATCATGCTATAAACAAAATATGAACAGTCTTGCACTTACTTTTGTAAAAAGCATATCACAGAGGAGTATTAGTTTATTAATCTATTTTGAGTTAAAATGGGTAAAATTAAACTAAAACATTCTGTTATATATACATGATTTGTAACCTGTTAAGAAAAGGAAAATCTGAGGGACTCCTGGGTTGCTCAGTTAGTTAAGTACTGATTCCTGATTTTGGCTCAGGTCATGATCTCAGATTCTTGAGATCAAGCCCCATATTAAGCTCAACATTGGGCATGGAGCCTACTTAAGCTTCTCTCTCTCACTCTCCCTCTGCCCCCCTCCTTAAAAAGAAAAATGAATGAATGATTGAAGAATCTGAATCACTTACAGAATGTAGTTAAAACATCATGTGATATTGGGCAGAGTGCAGATGAAGCTGTTATATTATCTGCAGTGTGAGAGGAAAAATCTAGGCTGGGTATAAAGGTTGTCAGTGTATATGTAGCATTTAATACCTTGAGATAGAATGTCATTACCAACACAGTGAATACGTGGTGATGACCAAGGACTGATCCTCAGAATTTTTCAGTAATAATCATCAAGGCAAAGAAAGAACCATTAGATAATATTGGCAAGGAGTGATAAGAATGATAAAGGAAACTTAGTAGACTAGGTATCCCAGAAGAGAACTGAAAAATTTTATTAAGGAGCAGAAAGTACTACTCTTCATTAAATGTTACTGAGTACTCAAGTAAGATGAGAAGTAAGTACACTATATAAAATACAGTCTAAAATACAAATATTTTGCATAATAACATGGAATTCAGATAACTATGGCAAGTGCCATTCTGGTAGAGTGCTGAGAGTGAATGTCAGATTTAGGAGAAGATAGGAGACTATAAACAAGAATAAGAATGGAAAGGAATTTTAAGCAATTGCAACAGAATCTTTTGAGAATAGCTGTCAGGACAATGGGTTCAATAGCATTTACCTAATGGAAAAATGTTGGCATGTATTTATATTGAAGAAAGTGATGGAGTAGAGAGCAAAGAAACAAAATCAGAGATAAAACCTAATGATGAACATGATACGATCATAAATGGTGGAATAAGTATCTCCAAAATGTGGAAGCAACATATAAACCTACAAAATTTTTCACGGTCAAGTTTTCAGAAAACTAAAAGTCAACCAAGAACTTGCAATTAAGTCAAATGAAGAGTATACTAGAGAAAGAGGAAGAGAAAATACATAAGACACATAGGATACAAGTATTAAAATAGCAAATAAATCCTACATTATGAATAATTGCATTACATGTAAATTGATTAAGCAATCTAATTAAAAGCAGAGGTTGGCAAGATGGATGAGGAAATATTATCCAACTGTATACGTCTAGAGGATACACACTTGGGATTTAAAGGCACAAATAATTTGAAAGTAAGAGGATGGATAAAGATCTATCATGCAAACAGTAACCAAAAAAGAACTGAACTTAGTATAAAAACATAAGACCACTAGACTTTTAGAAAACTATTGTTACTACAAAGAAAGACATTTTATAATTATAAAAGCATCCATCAGTAAGATACAATAGTTATAAGTATATGTGTACCTAACAATGGAGACCCAAAACATGAAACAAACCTGACAGGATTAAAGGAAAAAGTAGACAGTTCAACAATAGAAATTGGTGACTTCAATACCATGCTTTTAATAATGTATATAACAAGTAGGCAAAAGAGAAAAAGAAATGAGATGCAAACAACACTATAAAGCTACTGGACCTAACAGAGGTCTATAGAACATGCCATATAACATATGTAGAATACATATACTTTCTCAAGTGCATATAGAATAATTTCCAGGTGTATGTTACACCCTAAAACTCTCAAAGAATGTAAGAAGGATTGAAATAACAGAAAAATATGTTTTCTAGCCAAAATGGAATGGAATTGGAAGACAGTAAAAGGAGGAAATTGGGGAAATTCACAGATATCTAGAAATTTTTTAAAGAATTAAAAATAACCAATGTATCAAAGAAGAAACCAAAAGAGATGTTAAAAAATACTTTGAAAAGCATATGAAGAATAGACTTGTGGTCCAGGTGGTCTCAGCCAAAGCCACCTTCGATAAGACCAGAAGCAGCTCACTGATGGCATGTGAGTGAGCTTAACCAGAAACAGCAGAGGTATTTTTGACAACCATCCTGGATACAAGAGAAATAGATTAACTATTGTCTGATGCTGGAGTTGCTGCATTATTGTGATATATGTTTTAAATATGTATAGTATGTTGTGTATGTAATATAATTACATATAATATATAACATAATAATCCAATAATATCAAAGATATTAAGATTGCAGATTGAATTAAGGTTGCTAATCACCTGACCTTATATGAGGAGATTAACTGGGATTCCACATGGGCCCAATGTAATCATGAGTCCTTTAAATGAAAGAGGGAGGCAAAAAAGTCAGTGACCAAATCAGAGTGCTGCGAAGAGAGAAAGACTCAACCTTCCATTGCTGACTTTGAAGATGAAAGGGAGTTGCAAACCAAGGAAAGCAAGTCTCCTGTAGAAGTTAAAGCAAGTCTGAAGTTTCCAGAAAGGAACACAGCTCACCAACATCTTAATTTTAGCTTGATGAGACCATTTTCAACTTCTGACTCACAGAATTGTAAATAATAAATTTGTGGTGTTTTAAGTCAATAAATTTGTGATAATTTGTACCACGTACATAAATATTGTATACATATATATGTATATAATTTAATTTTATTGTAGAAGTGTATTCTATGTAGTATCATAATAATTCACACCGTAGGATAGCTATTCCCAGTTAATTAATGAATAGTATTAGGTGTGGACATGAAAAGTGATATTGCTTCCACATTAAACCAACATCTGTTTGAATTCAATTTTTGGGATTTGAATTAATATATTAAACTGTTCATATTATGCCATTTACCCAAATGATAGCTCTTCAAAGCAATCCTAAAATACTTAATATTTTTTTATTTCAAAATGTTAAATTATGTGGTTGAAGTCAGTTAATATACTGCCTAAAAGAAATAATTTCTAATTTTAGAGATACAGCTTTTACAAAACTAATATGCACATGATACTATGTTAACTTTGGATGACTCTTCCTAGCATTATTAATAATAGTTGTTATAAAAGCACATATTATGTTCTTCAGAGAAAAATATGCATATATACAATTCTAATTTTGTTGTCATATGTATAAGCAGATGAATAAATTCCAGGTATCTAATAAGCTGCACTTTTTTAAAGGCATTACTTATTTCGACATAGTTGAATATTAACATACTTGAAAAAATATTTTTATGGATATCCCATTTGTTTGGATGATAATAGATAACTAGGGGTTGAAACCAAAATAAAAGTCTGACAAATGATGTGATTTTTTTTTTGTAAATCATTAAATCCTAAATTGGAAAGAATGCGAATATCCTACAAGTATTTTCAGATATGATTGGTTTCAGTGATGGGTCCATCTTAGTCATTTGGTAAAACTGATCACTTAAATACTTTTTTGACTTAAATTTTTTCTTTGTCATCATTTTCACAAGACTCCATGCTATACTCCTAATGAAACTGTTTTGAATGAGAAGCGTGAATTTGAAAATCAGGAGAGTGGAGGGTAACTGTTAGGGGTCACGCAGGCCATTGCTTTAAAGATAAATAAAGAATTTTAATAATACTAAGAGTCAGTTGATAAACTAATGGATTAAGATAGTTCTTAGCCAAACTAACAGGTTGAATCCCCTTCAAAAATCATCATGAATGGTTTATACATCATGACCATTTTTAGCATCTTTATCTTGTTTTCCCACTTTGAGTCAAATATTTTGGAGGATATTTGAAAATAGTAAAGCATTTATAAATAGTGTAACAGTTCATAAAAATATCAAAAACAATCTGTACATATCATAATTATGATAGTATTGGTAATTTTTCATAGATTTCTGAAAACATTCATGGTATTATGCCCTTAGTTTTACTGTACTTCAGGCTTGTGCAGCTATACATTAGAACTTTATCCTTCCATCCTGTGCTTTCTGTTGTATTTCCGGACACAGTTTTTCTGTGACCTACATAACATACATTATTTTACTCGTTCTAGTCATGAGCTTCATAGTTTTATTGTACCATGTATACAGTCTGGTCCGTGCAGTACTACCCCTGATGTACCTATGCTAGTATGTATTCTTAGTTGTAGCCAGAACAAACAAAAAACACTGGTCAAAATTTGTCAGTTCACTAACTGCTGAATTGTACATAATATACCAGTGTGCTGACACACATATGCTGTCTTAACTGTTAAGAAGCAGAAAACTCAGTATGTCCCTTAAGTCAGAAAAAAAACGCACACTTTTTTTGGTCTGAGTTTCTTAATCTATAAAGTATTAAGATAAACTTCTGTGAAGATATACTAAATACTGGAAGGGATCATATGTAAGTCATATAGAATAATTGATTAATGTATGCACATAGTAAATTCTCAATAAGTGAAAGCAGTCTTTATTTCTTGCTGTTATCATTGTTATTTATTATAAAAGACAGTTGAGAAACTTATTCAGGTTTGTATTTCCTGATTAGTCTCTCATAGTATTTGAATTTCTTTTTTTGAAGTTACTGTCTGCCCTGTACATTTTTCCTCCTCCACAAGAAAAAAAAAATCAAATAAAAGCAAGATTTGATGTCATGAGTATTGAAGCAATTCTTGCTCAGGCAAAAGAAATGGCTAATTACATGAAACAGTGTAGTAGATAAAATTGAATAAATGAAGGATCGGCTATACCCTCAGACCTGGATTCACAGTATAGTACTGCCATATCCAACAGTGTTACTTTGTGCTTGTTACCTTCATTTTATGATCCTAAATATCCTCTTCTGTAAGGTAAATAAAATAAAATAAAATAACTCCACAGCATTGCTATAAGTATTTAATGAAAAAATACATGTAATAGAAACTCTATAAGTTAATTAAGGGCCAATACATATTAGCTATTGCAGTTATTAAAATTATTACTCTTTTATCCATGGCCATTACTTCAAGAGTTGATACATTATGTTTTGGACATGTAGTAATCATTAAAAGTTTTACATTCTTACTCCATTTTAAATCTGATTATATTCCTAATTTGACACAACTAATGAGATCAGAGTGAGGAAATTTCAAACTAATTAATGATGTACCATATCAAAAGGAAAAAGTCTGTTTTAGCTCCTTGATAGAATCTCATCAAAATTACTGAATTTAAGAAATCGTGGTTGGAGACTAGTGTATCCTGTGAGACAGTTCTTAATAGTCAAATTAAGAACTAACAGTCTGGGGCACCTGGGTGGTTCAGTGGTCGAGTGTCTGCCTTCAGCTCATGGCATGATCCTGGAGTCTAGGGATTGAGTCCCACATTAGGCTCCCTGCATGGAGCCTGCTTCTCCCTCTGCCTGTGTCTCTGCCTATTTCTCTCTGTGTCTCTCATGAATAAAGAAATAAAATCTTAAAAAAAAAAAACAGATTTGAAACAATGAATCAAAATTTTCTAAAACTGCTTCTCATGCTGGAGTTCATATAAATTCATTGTAAGGATATTCAATTAAAGGTTTAGTAAATTAGCTGTGGTTGCCTCTTAAAGAACATAGACACAAAGGCAGAATTTAGCAATGGTTGATCCATTTTATTTAGGTCTGACTTTATCTGGAATAAATCTCACTTTTAATATCCCTTTAATCCATATTTTCATTTTTTTTCAAGGAGATATTACATTAACAGTGAAAGTATAAGGCTACATAATCATTAACTTGAATTATGGAAATATTTCCTGTAGATAAAAACATAGAGACAAATATGAGGATGCGTTTGTATAAATTAGCAAATTGGAGAATAAAAATTAATGAGAAAGACCAGGTAGAGCTATTCTAAAACACAAAGAAAAAATAGATTTTTAAAATGACAGTAAAATGAGCAAACATGAAGAATAAAGATAGGTGATCTTACAATCATATAATAGTTGTTCCGTGAGTAAAGTGAGGAAATAATTTATCCACACATGCATATATCCATTCATTCATCTATTCATTTATGATCCAAAAAATATTTATATAATTCCAGAACCTCTCTCAGAGTTGAAGGTAGAGTGGTAAATTTGAGAAAAAAAAAAAATCTACTCTTAAGGAGCTCATTTGGGATATGCAATGGCAGGAATTATCTGAGGATAAATACACACTAAAATGTATAAACATGGTCCATAGGTAGAAGTAGTATGGAGTTAAGGAAGGCAAAGTTGCAAAGTGCATCGGCAGTGTGGGTTTCCATACAAGTGGATATTCATGTGCTAGTTTTGTTGAAGTATCTGTGTTATCTGTGAAAGCTGCATTGGTGCAAACTGGATAGCAGCCTGGAGCAAAGATTGGGCATGTGACTACCAAATAGAGGAGTGTTACAGACCAAAGCAAGAGTAAATATATAACCTGTAGGTAAGGATGGGTTTGCAGTGTCTGAGGAACAAAACCAAAAGCCCTGATAGAGGTGGAGAGGTAAAGAGAGTGTTAGGAGAGGTAACCAGCGCACAAAAAAAAAAAAAAAAAAAAAGAGATGGCTAAATAAATTTAAAAAGAAAATTTCTCTATCTGAAGAAAGATTTTAGCGCAGAGATGAAATAAGTTAATAATAATAGGTAACATTGATGAAGATAGGCATTCATGTTTTAAACAAAAAAATTAAGGAAACCTACAGTCAGGCAGACAAAAATGGAGAAATAATGAGGTTGACGTTAGGCTGTTCTGCATCACTAAATGTCAGAAGGCAAGGGCTCATTATCAGCATTATGTGAAAAAAGTTTGCATGCCCTTTGTGACATAACCCGTCAGGCTGTCTTTTACACAAGAAGACAAGAGAAGGGCATTGGTTGACATGCAAGGAGTCAAAGAGTTGCTATTTCAATAATCCTTTTAGGAAAAAATTAAAGACCACAGGATATGAATTGGCAGCAATAGGGGAAAGATTTGTGAAATAAACATAGGATATCATTGACTACAGTAACATTTACAGAAAATCTAAATATGTGGTGCTAATGTAATTATGAAACAAGAAGTTGAAATTTCTTAAAAAATAAGCTATTATAAAAATCTCAATAAAATCTGAGAAAAAAATACCATTGCATTTTGACAAGATTTTATAGATGGTAAAGGATTGAATAAGAGAAAAAGCATACAGTATAGAAGTGTGGGAGAAATGTCCTTTGTTATAAGAAATAACTAACATGAATTGAATATTTTTATGCCATTGCTTCTTGTTCTTTTGGCTAAGATCAAGTATATAGTTTTATGCCAGGGTCTGCTTAAAAAACAATTTTATTTAGGAGCAAATTTAAACCTCCCCAACACTGTAACATAGTGTTGCCTACAATCAAAATCATAGTTTTAAACTAGAATTGACAGCTAAGGAAGACAAGTGATTTTTTTAAGGAGAAGAAAAAAAAGCTGTTTCCGAACAGTCCTCACCTAGGTAGCAATGATTTCGCATATACAAATGTGATTCTAGGACACAGTTTGAAAGAATAGAAATTTGAAAGTGGATAAAGGAGAGATGGATGGATGGGAAGAAATCAGAAAGGAAACTTAGAATTATAGTAAGAACATCAAGCTGTAAAAAGAGTAATGTGTTCAGTGAATATGAGGGTGTCCAAAAAAAAAAAAAAAAAGCCTCTCAATGATAGGAATGACAAATACGCAATTTCACCTTTGACTGTGACAGGCAGTAAAATGATGCAACTTTTTATGTCATGATCACAAAACTTTAAAATTTATTATACATGACAGACCTGAATTCTTGATTTCTTTAGGGTGGAGTCAGCATGTGAATAAGATGGTGGAACAATTGAGGAAAATATTTGTAGTGAATTCATAGGTGAGAGAACTTTGGTCCAAAAATGACCTGACTCTGGCAAAAGCACTAGACTTTCTGCAGTATAGTGAATGGGAACTTCAGTTAATTTTATTTGGATATTAAATTGACAGGAAAATATGCATCATGTTATAGATAACTAATACTGCAATATTTCTAGCAACCAGCCATCTAGATAGATGATCAGCAGAGCAGTGTTTATAATAGGAAACTCTTCTAATAAAACTTCTACTCCAAAAAAGGGGATTAGTTAAATAAACTAAGCAATATATATGTGTATGATACAGAGGAAATGAATATACAAAGCAAACTTCCATATCCATATAGTTCAGGTAGGTAATAAAATTTTTGTTTTTTACAATATTTAATTTTCTTTCCTTTTGAGGTACATAGGAAATCATATTTTTTAGCCCTTTTGCAGTGGGAGTGGAGCTGCATGACACAGTTATGAGTATAAATGACTTCCAGGCCAAAGCATCTAAGTTCCTATGTGAAACTTTTTTTTGTCCTGGAATAATCATGTAAATTGCCTCTTAATAAGGTGGAATGATAATCCTTTGTCTTTGAGTTGCCTTGGAAAGTTGCTTGGGGTCACAGCCTGCTTTGCATAGTTGAGAAATAAACCCTTGTCACAATAGGTAGTGCCATGTGGTTTTTTGTTGTTGCTATTTTGTTTTTAAGCCTCAACTTAACCTTAGCTAACCAGAATAATATACAATAGGAACCAACAGTCTGCCTCATGTCCTTCCTTCTTTTATTTTAGAATGGACTTTATTGATAGAATTTGCATACCATGAACTGCATCCATTTAGTATTCAATGCATTTGGCAGTTGTGTACATCTGGGAAACCACCAACACAATAAAAATACAGAACATTCTCATCATCTCCAAAACATTCCTTTATGCCTTTGATGGACATCTCTGCCTCTGCCCCCAGCTCCAGGCAACCACCAAACTGATTTTTGTCACTTCACTAGTAGTTTGCATTTCCAGAATTTTATATAAATGCAGTTATTCAATATGAAATATTCTTTTATGTCTGGCAACCACCAATCTGATTTTTGTCACTTCACTAGTAGTTTGCATTTCCAGAATTTTATATAAATGCAGTTATTCAATATGTAATATTCTTTTATGTCTGGCTTTTTTTTTTCAAATGACTTTTAAATTCATCTGTGGTGTTGCACATGTCAATAGTCATTGCTCTTCATTGCTAAATGGTATTGCAATAGTCATTTATGAATATACTACATTTTAGATATTTATTCACTTGATGATGGGCATATGGGTTGTTTTCAGTTTGAGGCTATTGTAAATAAAACTATCAACAATCATATACAAGTTACCATACAACCCAGCCATTCCATTCCCATATTTAATCCAAGAGTGATGAAAAATTATGTCTATACAGACTTGCTCACGTCCTTCATTAAAGTTCATACATTGTAAGAACTATCTCAAAAAAAGGCTATGGTATTTTCACTTCTAAGATCAATTTTAAAGTCAACAAATATTTGTGTTATTATTATTCCTGAAATTTCTCGTTCCTTAGTCATATTTTTTCTTCATGTGTAATTAATGTTCTGAATTTAAGTCTCTCACATTTGAGCACTACATAAACTATTGATTAGTTATAGAAATGCAGTTCTCAGACTATTTATTATAACATTGCCTACCAGAATAAATAAATAAAATCTTAAATTAATTAATTAATTAATTAATTAAATCTGTGTAGCAGTTCATACTCTATTTCCTAAATTTTATCTGTCTTTTAGAAATTGTATCAGTATTAAGCTATTATATTTCTCACTCAGAAAATAGATCCTTCAAGAGCAACTCATTAGAAATTTTCTTTTGGAAATATTAATTTCAGAATACTAAATTTAGTTCTTTTCAGATCAGCATGTCTCAGATTAAATGTATATATGCATGCTTTCTAAATTCTAGGCATGAATTGGAGACCTTGTATTTTTTACATATTTTAATCATTTTATTTAATAAAGTTGTTATGTTGAATGGTCAAAAACTAGTCGTAAGGCACACAAAATGTAATTTTATGAAAGCAACTGATATTAGAACACTGTTATTCTACTCCTTGATATCCAACTTCAAGTACAGTTCTTGAAATTCTTATATTACTTGAAATTCTCTTCCACCTCCTAATTTTTATCAAAATGTTAATTTTTCTCAAAGACTATTTTTTAATGTATTCTCTAACAATTGACACTCTTTCCAGTACTGAGCAAAGAAAGATGCTATATTTCTTGTTCTCATTTTCACTTACTAACTCATCATTCACTGTTTCCCTAACATAAACTACATTGCTGTAACCTCTCATTCTCTTTCCTGCATATTCAATTTTACTTGTTCTAGCATAGTATTTTTTAAATTTTTTTATTCATTTATTCATGAGAGAGACAGAGAGACAGAGACATAGGCAGAGGGAGAAGCAGGTTCCCTAGAGGTAATCTGATGCAGGGCTCAATCCCTGAACCCTGGGATGACACTCTGTGTCAAAGAAGCATTATGTATGAAGAAAAAAATATGACTAAGGGACGAGAAAATTCAGGAATAGTAATACAAATATTTGTTAACTTTAAAATTGATCTTAGAAGTGAAAATACCATAGCCTTTTTTTTTTTTTTTTTTTTTGAGATAGTTCTTACAATGTATGGACTTTAATGAAGGACGCAAGCAAGTCCTCAGCTCAACTGATGAGTCACCTAGGTGTCCCTAGTGTAATATTTTCACAAACATGTAAGTATGGCCTAGTAAATCCTCCTAAAGTTTTTTGTTAAAGACTCCATCCTCTTATAGCTTGTACATGAAATCATTTTTTAAAAAATTTGCTTCTGAAAGAGAGCAAGCATGAGGAGGAGAGGGAGAGAATCTTAAGCAAGCTCTACACCCAGCGCAGAGACTGGCTCAGGGCTCAGTCCCACGACCTTGAGATCATGACCTGAACCAAATCAAGAATTGCCCGCTTAACCAAATAAGCCACCCAGGTACCCCACTATGTCATTTTTTAAATTGAAATATATCTGACAAACCATATTGTGTAAATATAAGGTGTACAGCATGTTGAATGAAGCATTTTATTATAATATTATTAACCATAATAATGATAATTAGTACCTTTATCATGTCATACAATTATTTCTTTTTTCTGGTTAGAATAATTAAAATGTAGTCTCAGTGAGTTTGATACCATAATATTGTTGTCTGTATTAACCATACTGTGCATTAGACTTCTATGACTTATTTGCTACTCAGTGTAAGTTAATACCCTTAAACGACATCTCTCCTATCCTCCCATCCCTCAGTCCCTCTGGTACCACCATTTTACTCTCGGTCTTCACAAGTTTAGCTTTTTAAAATTCCTCATATGGGATCCCTGGGTGGCACAGCGGTTTGGCGCCTGCCTTTGGCCCAGGGCGTGATCCTGGAGACCCGGGATCGAGTCCCACGTCGGGCTTCCGGTGCATGGAGCCTGCTTCTTCCTCTGCCTATGTCTCTGCCTCTCTCTCTCTCTCTCTCTCTCTCTCTCTCTCTCTGTGACTATCATAAATAAATAAAAAAAATAAAAATAAAAAAAAATTCCACATATAAGTGTATCAAACAATATTGTGTTCTCTGTCTGACTTACCTCACTTAGCATAATAACCTGTTGTGCCTAAGCACCAACTCAGCTCACATTTACTCTTCAATTGACTTAGGATTGGTTTAATTTATACCTTTGACCCACAATATTGCTTTCATTTGCTGAATAACTTAACTTTCTTGACACCATATTATTTTCTAGCTGCTGTTTATCCTAATTTATGGATCCTTCTCTAGTTCCATCAAAATGATTACTGGAGTGAATCATTACATCATCTTGTTTTCTAAGAATTTTCTCCATTATTATCAAGCTTTTAAATGTCTTTAATATACTGATTACTAATAAATTAAAATTCAATGTAGATACCTCTTCAGGCATATATTACTGCCTATTTGAAATCTGAACTTAGCCATCTTTAGGAATCTTAAACACAAGGATGCCTCAGTGGTTGAGTGTCTGCCTTTGGCTCAGGTGGTGATCCTGGGGTCCTGGCTGCATCAGGCTCCCTATGGGGAGCCTGCTTCTCTCTCTGCCTATGTCTCTGTATCTGTGTGTCTCTCTCATGAATAAATAAATAAATAATCTTTTTAAAAAAAGTAATCTTAAACACATTTTCACAGTTGTACCTGTGCCCTTCTCATTCTTCACTTCTTAGCCCATCTACTGCTTACAGTGTAGCCTTTCAGGTCATTGTTAACATCATCTTATCTTCATATGCACCAAACCCTCACCAAGAAGCAGATTGTGTTTATTTGCAAATATATCCTGATTTATTTTATTTTATTTTATTTTATTATTTTATTTTATTTATTTTATTTTTTAAAGATTTTTTTAAAAATTTATTTATTCAGGAGAGACACAGAGAGAGAGAGGCAGAAACACAGGCAGAGGGAGAAGCAGGCTCCATGTAGGGAGCCTGATGTGGGACTCGATCCCAGGACTCCAGGATCACACCCTGAGCTGAAGGCAAGCGCTAAACCACTGAGCCACCCAGGGATCCCATATATCCTGATTTTAGTCACAACTTTGCTATACTGCCATTTATCATCACCTCAATCCAAATACTGTATCTTGCTAAAGAAGAAAGTAATGCAACAACTTCCTAATTGGTCTCCTCACTTGGATCTGTCTTTTCTTTTTGCTCTACACAGCAACTGGGAGTATCTCTCAAACATGCTGAACTGCTTATGCCATTTACTGATTATGATCTCTCAAGGTTTCCACTGCACATGAGACAAAACTCAGTTCTCTGAAAGTGAACTACAAAGCATGATATGAGCTGAAATCTGTCTAACTCATCAAATTCATCTTGTATAGCTCTCTTCTCTTATTACCTTCCATACAAAATAGTTTTAAACAGGTTATGCTCTTCTGAACTCAGGGTCCTTGCACACGCTTTTACCCTCTGTCTGAAATGCTGTTCTGATTGATTTCTTTTCATTATCTTTGCCCTGCTCAAATGTGACTTCTTCAGAAACTTTCATCTTCTTCTACTCTTACAAAAACATCCTTTCCTTTACAACATCTCACATATCTATTCTTATTTATTACTACATGTATGTGTATTTGTCGCTTTACTCAGGAAAGCAGCACTCATCTGTTTTATTCACCTGTAAATCTGGTATATTGTGTATTGTTGGTGTCCAATTTATGTTTTTTTAAGTGAATGAATGATTAAACATTCCTCTTATGCAGATCACATCATTATCTTGTAGTATTCATTCATCATATGCATTTTCTTTGCCTAAACTCCCTAATTCATTTTCAAATCACTATTTAATTGGCTTCAGTATCTGACTCTAAAAGAAAGTAGCTAAATTTGCTTATGGTTTCTTTATCATGATGCACCTAACTCCTTTGCTTTTTTTCAGTTCGTTTTAACTTCATATCTTAATTGATATAATTCTTCTCATGTCACTGTCTTTTCTTTATGTTTGTACCCCATCATGGTACCCTATCTCTGTTTTCAGAATTTTCTGTACACCAATTTTGAGCATTCATTCTTATTGCATAGTAAGTGTACTACTGTTTCCAGGATTATCTAAACATGCTGAATTAAGTCTGGCAATGTACTAACTGTAATTTCAGTGAGTTCATGCCATCTAACCTTTGTGTTCTCATAATAGTGGTTTGTGTTTAAAAACTCATGCAAATTTCCTTAAAATCTGTGTCATTTCAAATATTCCATTATTATTTCCAATTTAACAAGCCAGTTGGCTAGTTAACTATGACAAAATTTCTCTCAAACCTTTAGTAGTTACATAGTCACAGCAAAAAGTGAAGGTGGTCAACATTAAATATGAGGCTGCAGTAATTAGATCCCAAGAACAATTTACAACAGTTATTTTGCATTGTCTCATGGTAATTTGAAATTTAGTGAAAAAATAAGGCAAAGCACAGAATGCTATATGAGCTTGTGGTAGATGCCATGTTTGGCCTCAGCTTCAAGGGTGATTGATGTTCAAGAACGATTCCACAACATCTTAAGTGTCCTGACTGGATTCACTGTGGCTATTGCCAGCATTGACATTCCCTAAGGATAGTTATGTAGAGAAGAGAAGCTCTGAAGAGATCTAGCCAGACTTGTTTATCTCCCTTATGGTGTCCTGAAAGTCTGCAATCCAGTTTACTTTGGACTACCACTCTCTGGGGGAGGGAATTGTTTTATGTCATTTGCTATGGAAAAGAAGTACCAGCTGAAACTGCCATCTTGCCTTGACACTGGGTGTGTGTCTGTCATCTGCAGTGAAGGAAGGTGGGTGGGCATTCTTTCCCAGTAAAGATTCAGGGCCTCTTTCTTCCAGAACTGTGCAGTCCTGGGAGCTCTTCTGGCAATGAAGTTTAGTGGGTGGCAAGAGCCAGAGAAAGAGGGGGAAAAATTGGAAATGAGAAAAATGAACATCCTTTATGTGATAAAACTACATGGTACATGTAGATGTGTGTGTATGTGTGTGTGTATGTGTGTGTGTGTGTGTGTCTGTGTGTGTGAGAGAGAGAGAGAGAGAGAGAGAGAATTCCTAACAAGATTTTCATTTATTGCTGTTCTAGGAGAAGTGTGAGAATGAAACAAGGATCTCCATGGAAAAATGATGATAACATATTATAAAACAAAGGTTGTGGATAGTTGATGCACATAATTCAGAGGACTAAAAGGAGAAAAAAAAAAAGAATGACAGTATTGGTGGAATATCATCTTAACATTCATCAGCAGCCTGAGAAGACTTTTTTTCAGGTGGAAAAGTATGCATAGGTCATGTCTTTTCTTTCTCTCTCTCTTTTGAAATGAAGTGAATACTTTTTATGATTACCCAGTAAGTAAACTGTCCTTGTATTCCTGAACTAACCTCGAATTTTTCATGAAGAGTTTTTTTTAACATATTTTTGCTGTTATTTTACTAGGAATTTTCATCTATATTTAATACACAAATGAGATTGTAATTTTCTTTCTCTATTTTTGTTGGGATTTGGTAGCACACATAATACTAGCATCATTTTGGAGTATTCCTCCATTTTATGTTCCCCAAATGATTTTCAATAAGATTAGAATTTTGTGCTTGAAATATAGAATGTTTGGCAGAATTCACCTGTAAAGAAATTTTGAACTTAGTATTTCTTCAAGAAGCATATTAATTATTATTTAAATTAGCTTACTAATTCAAATTTTGCAGTAGAAAATAATATTCAATAACCTTTTGGTCCTTTCTGAAAGCTACACTTTTCTGGGACTTTTTCTATTAATTAGATCATGTTTTAGAGTTTATTTGCATGAAAATATAAGTAGCATTCCCTCCCTTTTAGTCTCTTCCTTATCTTTCATATTCCCTTATCTATTCTTAATGTATGTGTCCTGGGCAGCCTGGTTGGCTCAGTGGTTTAGCACCTGCCTTCAGACCAGGGCCTGATCCTGGAGACCCGGGATGGAGTCTCATGTCAGGCTCCCTGCATAGAGCTTGCTTCTCCCTCTGACTGTGTCTCTGCCTCTCTCTCTGTGTCTCTCATGAATAAATTAAAAAAAAAAAAACTTAAAAAAAAGAATGTATGTGTCTTGGGGAATCTGGGTGGCACAGTCCATTAAGTGGCTGACTCTTGATTTCGGCTAAGGTCATGATCTCAGTGTCCTGAGATCAAGCCACAACTCCACACTCAGCATGGAGTTTGCTTGAGAGATTCTCTTTCTTTTTCTCTCCTCCTCTACCCCTCTCTTTGCTCATGCCGACATGAAAGCATACTCTCTCTCAAATAGATATATAAAATCTTAAAAAAAATGTATGTGTCTTTCTCTCTTTTTCTCTCTCCTTGCCTCTCCTTACAATGTCTAATGTTAGGTGCTTCAAAGAAACATACTTTGTCATTTGTTTCTCTGGTACGTAACATTTTATTAAATATTTAAATTATTTTTATTTTTTGTCTCATTGTCCCTATTATCTACTAATTTTTGTGTTGTTCTTTTTCAGCCTTTTTCAATTGTACATTTAAACAATTGATTTTTAGGCTCTTTTTCTAATATAAATATTTAAGGCAATAAACTTCCCTCCAAATACTGATTTTTGCTGCATCCTGTAAGATTTATATGCAATTTTTAAAATCTTTATTCAGTATTGAGTATTTAAAAAATCCCTATTATTTTATTTTTAATCCATAGATATATAAAATTGTCTTACTAGTTTCTGAGTAGATGGGAGTTTAAAAAATATTTTTTTTTCTTTTTTAACTTTAATTAAATTACATTTTACTTAGAGCTCATGTAATATGTTTGGCATAATTATTTTTCAATTTACTAATAATTCTATGGACTACTATTGTGATCAAGTTTTATAGTGTCAAATGTGTACTTAAAAAATAGGTATATTCTCTTTCAGTTGGATAAAAACTTCTATATAAGTTTACCTGTCAAATTTTATTAGATGTGTTGCTCAGTGTTTTTCTGTCTTAGAATTTATATGCTTGGTCTCTTTAATCAAGAGAAGTGTATTAAAATCTCCCCTTATATTGCTGTGTCTTTTAGTTTTTGCCTGACTAATGTTTAACCTATATATTTTTAGCATATTTTTATGTTTCTTTATATTTAGAATTCTCACTTGTTGGAATTTTATCATTTATATTCTTCTGTACATTACCTTTCTATCTTTAGTGATTTCTTGAAGACATTCTCACATTCAAAATTTATATTCCAAAGATGACAAAGTATTACTATGAAAGAATTGGTAGTCAGGATTGAAATCTAAGCTCTAAGTAGTAAAATATTAGTAGTTAAAATTAATTATAGGTTGGCTTCTGATTCTAGAAAGACTGAGTAGATCTACTTTCCCTGTTACTCCCACTGTTTTCAACTATAAACTCTAGATATATAAAACAAGCACACGAAGATTCTTAAAGCTTGGCTGGGCACATCAATACATAAGGAGAGTTAGTTCAGTGAGTCGTTGTCATCTTCTCCGTCTTTTCCGTCTCCTCCTTCTCCTCCTTCTCCTCCTCCCTCCTCCTCCTCCTCCTTCTTCTCCTTCTCCTATGAATCTTCTTTTTGCCTCCTATACCCCAGAATTGGGATTACATGAACTAGAATATCATTGATCCACAGGGGGAGAAAACATCCAGCATAAGCTCACGCTCTCTAAAGGACCAGTAAAAAAAAAAAAAAGGCAGCCTTAGCAAGATATATAATTTTTAGATTATACCACTGTAATTTAGTCAAACGCCACAGAAGAACTGTACCCCATTCAAATAAAGATGAATGAAGAACCCATGCTTCCACCATTGCAAGGCTATGACTAGATTCTCTAACACACTGCTGGGCAAGTGTCAGAGAAGGTCAGATAAGGAGGTAGGATTTTCATTCCTGCTACCAGTAATGAGTCCCAGCCACAAATATTTATGGATAGTCTATCCACTAATGGCCATAGTGAAGCATCCTGCTCTGTCCACATTATAATGGTATCACAGAAGGCTAGTAGAGAGTCAAGACTTACATCACTTTTTCACAATAATGAGATCAACCTCAACAGAGTGTTAGTAGAAATTATGTGGGGAACTCACCCAGAGGTAATGAGGTATCAAGGTCACCTCAGGCTCCAGTGGAGGCCAAGTAGGGAACTTAAGTGCATTAGTTACTTATAGCTGAAATAATAGATTACTACAAACATAGTATCTTAAAACATACAAATTTATTAGCTGTAATTCTGTAAGGTCAGAGGGTGAAATGGATCTTGCTGGGCTAAAATCAAGGTATTGTCAAGACTGAATTCCTTCTGGAGTCTCTGTGGAAGAATCTGTTCCCTTGCCTTTTCCAGCTTCTAGGGGCTGCCTACATTTCTTGGCTTGTGGCCTTTTATCCATCTTCAAATTCAGAAAACCACTTGCGGATCACAGATTCTGACACTCTTTTCTCTTCCTTTGCTTTATAAGGACCCTTGTGGTTACAAGAGTCCACACAAATAATCCAAAATAATCTCTGCCTCTCATGGTCTTTTAGCAACCTCACTCTTATCTGTAACTTTAATCGCCTCTTGCCATGTAACATAATATACGTATAGGTTTCAGATTTTAGAACTTGGGCTTAGACATCCAAAGGGAGTAGGAATTAATCTGTACCACACAAAACTTCTGCCTCCACCTGACAGTAATGAGACAACAACATTCTTCCCCTATCAGAGTGCTGTCAAAGAAAGCCAATGAAAACAGAATAGTTAAATAAAATCAGAAGTTCATAACATAACCTGCAGTTGTACCAAGTTTCCGTTGAAAATCATTTGTTAAAAAATGCAGTTAAGGTATGCCAATATCAGGATAACTGGGTTGTTAGAATGATCTGAAAATGATTTTAAATTAGGCATGAGATAAGAATACATTGAATAATTAAAAACACACTAGAAGCAAATAAGTAAATAGAAAGTGTTCAAATATTTTCTCTATATCTACAGATCGAATTTTCATTTTGTTGATTATTTCCTTTGCTGTTGCAGAAGCTTTTTACTCTGATGTAATCCCATTGTCCATTTGTCCATTTTGTTTTTCTTTCCTGTGCTTTTGGTGTTATAACCAATAAATCGTTGTAAATCATTGCCAAGACCAATTTCAAGAAATGTCACAATGTTTTCTTCTAGGAGTTTTATAGTTTTAGGTCTTACATTTAATTCTTTAATCGACTTTTGATTTTTGCATATGATAAAAGAGTCCAATTTCATTCTCTTGCATAGGGACATTCAGTTTTCCCAAACTATATATTGAAGAAACTTTCCTTTTCCCATTGTGTATTATGACTTCATTGTTGACAGTGTATCTGTGGGCTCTCTTTTCTATTCCATTGTTTTTTAATGCCAATATCATCCTGTTACGATGACTAACTTTGTAACATATTTTGGATTTAGGCAATGTGGTGTCTTCAGCTTTGTTCTTGCTCAAAATTTTTGGTTGTGTGGGGTCTTTAGTGGTTTCATGTAAAATTTCTTAAAGCCTTTTTTTTTTTTTAGAGGAGTTTTACATTCACGACAAAACTTTTTTTCCTGCTTTGGTGATTCTTCTTCTTCTTCTTCTTCTTCTTCTTCTTCTTCTTTTTAACTTGCCTTTCTTTTATTATCATGGTTCACACTATTTTTCTTCCCATATTTTGTTGGCACTTGCCTCATTCTTTCTTACTTTTTTTTTTTTTGGTATATTTTTTATTGGAGTTCGATTTGCCAACATACAGTATAACACCTGGATATTTAATGTTTTCTATATATAAGATCATGTTATCTGCAAACAGAGATACTTCCTTACTTTTTTCTTTCTTGTCTGGATATCTTTTAGTTCCTTTTTCTTCCCTTGCCCCTATTTGCCCTGGTTAGGACTCCTAGTACTATGTTGTATAGAAGTGGTATGTAGGTAAAGAGTGTATGGGACTATGGCTTAGCTGCTGAAAAGATAAGTTTAGGAAATTGAACAAGATTCACTTAAATTTTTGTGGGTGGGAGAATGAGTTGTTGAGGATAAATTCTGAATTTCCGGAAGAAGCATGCTTTTATTGATATGGGGAAGACTTGGGAAATCAGAGGTATTTGGAAAAATACCAACAGTTAAAATCTTCTGATAATATATAAAAATGCATAAATCATAAAAAAACTTGCTTCTTAACTTCAGTGGGACTTAATAACCTGTATTTTCTGAAAATTGATTTCATTATATTTTAAAATTTTCTTTACATTTTAGGTCATATTTATGACTATAATTTATAAGTTTATATAATTTATAAGTTTTTTTTACAATAAAAATGACATTTTTGGAGTACAATTCAATGAATTTGAAAGGCATGTTGAGTCATATAACCAAAACCAAAGCCAAGATATAGAACTTTTTTTTTTTTAAGATTTTACTTATTCATGAGAGACACAGAGAAAGAGGAAAGGCAGAGACATAGGCAGAGGTAGAAGCAGGTTCCCTAAGGGGAGCCTCATGCAGGACTTGATTCCAGGACCCCAGGATCACAACCTGAGCCAAAGGCTGAGTCTCAGCCACTAAGCCACGCAGGTGCCCTGATATAGAATATTTTTGTTACTCCCCAGACTCCCCTGTGTTCCCTTTGCTTTCAGTGTTGTTCACATCTACCCCCAACGCATAGTTACTACTGATTTCTGTTCTTTTTTTTAAATTTTTACCTTTTGCAGAATGACCCATAAATATTTAGACTTTCTGTATAACTTTTTAAATTAGTATAGTACTTTGAAGTTTCATCCATATTGTTGCATGTATTGGTAGTTTTTATTTATTGTGTGAACAAAACTACTTACTAAAAAAATTAATGTGGAAAATGAAAACATACAATTCCAACATAGTAAATAAAAAGGTATATCTTAATTTCTTTTTTATAAGATTTTATTTGAGACAGAGTGCATGCACATATGCATGGTCATGGGGTTATAGCAGAGAGAAAGGGAGAAACACACTGCCAGCTGAGCAAGAAGCCTGACAGGAATCAGTCCCAGGACCCTGAAATCTTTTTTTTTTTTTTTTAGGACCCTGAAATCTTGACCTGAATCAAAGGCAGATGCTTAACCAGCTGAGCCACCCAGGAACCCTGATATATCTTAATTTCTTCAATATATATTTAGATAAGTATTTGTTATTTTAGAAAAAGTAATAACTAAAATGACCCACATTATAGATATGAATCAATGTGCTGGTATAATTACATGATATGTAATGATCTATCCCAAATTGTAGTCAATGCTATGTTTATAGTAAATAGTTTTGTTATTAAAAACAAGGTATATAATTTAAACTGTGTTGTTACAAATTATAGTTATAAATTGTAAGCCCCACTTATTGTAGTGCTCATTTCACAATATATATGCATATGTTAAACCATTAGATTGTACATCTAAAACTAATAAAATACTATGTGAATAATGTCAATATAAATTTTTAAGAAAAGATATACCTATGCATGAAATAGTAACATTTTAATAATAGAATGATCAGTTCTTATAGAAAAATGGAAGTAAATAGACCAAAATATTACCAGTATTTATTTACTTTATGTAATATCAATGTTGACTTCTCTTTTATATTGATTTCTTTATTTAGGTATATTATCTGTAACAAACATACATTAGTTTTGTAACTCTAAAATTATGCTTCAAATGTGTTTTTAAAAATTATTTACAAAATGCTAGGCATTTTAAATATACTCAGAGATAATCAGTATATCATCAGTAACTTCTAAAGTATGTATTTGATAAAAAAATGAGAAAATCAAATTTCAGTTTCTTATTTTGAAGTCAGCTTCAGTGCCTCTTATTTCTTTAAGTTCCTAAATTAACTGGAATTGACATAGTGTAGCTCTGGGAAGTTACAATTATAAGTTGAAATAAGTTGAATATAAATTGTTACATTTTAATATTCCATCTTGACTGTAGAAGTGATTGCTCAATAGCCTGAGGTATTCCTGGTATTTGAAGTATTGTCAAAGTGGCCACAGTCTAAAAGTAGTAAAAAATTCTTCAGAAATATCTGTTTTCTCTAGATATTCTTTGCAGGTGTCTTGTTTTCTACTCAGAAGTCATTGACACTACTAAATATTTCAACATAGAAAATAGAATCCATGAGTTGAAGATCAAAAGATAATGTAGCTTTAGGATTCTTTTGCACTGAAAGTACATAAAGCATATGTTAAGAAATATTCTGTAGTGTTTAAACTAATTTCATAAAATCACTGGGCAAGCAGTTCTGTGAACTTTAGTTCTGTGTTGATTTATTAACTATATTGTGTAAGATATATTCCACAACTTTCTGTTCTCTCAAAGAATATAAAGAAACTTGAGGATAGAAGAGAGCAATTCAGAAAATGGCATGAGTTGTTAAGTCTTTTGATCTAAAATTACTGCCCACTTTTTCACCTTTTGGAATTAAGTTCTATAAAAATACCTTTTTCAAGAGAGGAAACCAAGGTGATAGCGAGGAATTTCTTGAAGGTAGGCATGAGACTCCCAAGAGAACAACATCCCTGTCTAGTTTCTAGGTAGTATACAATAGATTTTTGTACCACAAAAATGAATATAGCTGTAGGACAACCAATGATAAAAGTTTAGACCAAAAAAATACACAGAACACTGTGGGTTTGACTGTTTTAGATTCTTTGTGTATGTGGTTTTATCTTTTTCTCTGTTTGCTCACTTGTTTCTTAAATTCTGCATATGAATGAAATCATATGGTATTTGTCTTTTTCTGACTTATTTAGCTTAATATTATACTCTTCTAGCTTCATCTGTGTTGTTGCAAATGGCAAGATTTCATTTTTTTTGATATCTGAATATATTCCATGGTTACACACACCACATATTTATGCACTCATCTATCAACGGACACTTGGCTGTGTACATGTGTTGGCGTTTGTAAACAATGCTGTAATCAATATGTGGAGGGCATGTATCCATCTGAATTTGTGTTTTTATATTTTTTGAGTAAATATCCAGTAGTAGTGTATGAAAATGGAATGAATTTCTGTATGTTGATTTTTGTATCCTGAAACTTTACTTAATTCATTTATCATTTTTGGTGGAGTTTTTAGGGTGCTCTATGTATAGTATCATGCCATCTAGTATTAATGAAAGTTTTAATTTTAACTAGCTAATTTGGATGTCTTTTTTTTTGTCTGATTGCTGTATTTATGACTTCCAGTATTCTGTTGAGTAAAATTGGTGAGAGTGGAGATCCTTGTCTTGTTCCTGACCTTAGGGAAATAGACCTCAGTTTTTCTCAATTGAGTATAATGTTGGCTGTGGGTTTTTCATATATGGCCTTTATTATGATGAGGTGTGTCCCCTCTATACCTACTTTGTTGATAATTTTTATCATGAATCGATATTGTACTTTGTCAAATGCTTTTTCTGCATCTGTTGAAATGATCATATGGTTTGATCCTTTCTCTTATTGGTGTCATGTATTGATTGCTTAATTTTCAAATTCTGAGCCACCCTTGCAGCCTGCGAAAAATCCCACTTGATTATAATGATCTTTTTTAATGTATTGTTGTATTTGGTTTCCTAGTATTTCATTGAGAATTTTTGCATCTATATTCATCAGAGATATTGGCCTGTAGTTCCTTTGTTGTTGTTGTTGTCTTTATTTGGTTTTGGTATCAGGGTAATACCAGTCTCATAGAATGAATTTGGAAGTTATCCTTCTTCTTTTTTTTTGGAATAATTTGAGAAAAAAATAAGTATTAACTCTTCTTTAAATGCATTATGGAATTTGACTGTGAAGCCATCTGGTCCAGAGCCTTGTTTGTTGGGAGTTTTTGATTACTGATTCAATTTATTGCTGGCATTAGTCTGTTCAAATTTTCTCTTTCTTACTGCTTCAGTTTTGGTAGGTTATATGTTTCTAGGAACTCACCCATTTCTTCTAGGTTGTCCAATTTGTTGGGATATAATTTTTCCTAATACTCTCTCATTATAGTTGTTTGTATTTCTGTAGTGTTGGTTATTATTTCTCTTTTTTTGCCTGACTTATAGCATTATACCCCCAATGTCCATCCAGGTTATTGCAAATAGCAAGATTTCACTTTTGATTAAGATTTAATTTATTTTAGAGAGACATAGAGCATGAGCAGGGGAGGGGCAGAGGTTGATGAGAGGGAGAAGTAGACTCCCTAACAAGCAGGGAGCCTGATGTGCAAGTCGATCCTAGCACCCTGAGATCATGACCTGAGTGGAAGGCAGATGCTTAATGGACTGAGCCAACCAGGTGTCCCTCATTAATTTTTTTATGTGCAACTTTTTTTTTATAAAGAAAAAACATACTGAAAGTAGAATGGTGGTTGCCAGTATCTGGGAGAAGGAAAGAATGGTAATTACTAGTCATAGGGTACAAATTTCCAGTTATACAAGATGGATAAATACTAGAGATCTGCTATACAGAATAATGCTCATAGTTAATAATGCTCTATTGGATATTTAAAAATTTGTTAAGGGGATAAATCTTTTGTGCTCTTACCAAATAGTTAACTAACTAAATAAATGAATAATAAATAAGATGGATGAAATTTTTGGAGGTGATAAATATAATTATGGCATCATTTGTGGTGATGGTTTCATTAATATATATTATCTTCAATTTAATCAAGTTGTATACATTAAATATGTATAGCCTTTTTGTATATCAATCATATCTCAGTAAAGTGGTTAAAAATTACAATGTTTCCAACCATATTATGATTTTAGAATCATTTAATAAGTTTAGATTTATTCCACTTGGAAGACAACATATTAGAGAAATCAACAAGTAGATTTAAGGAATAAAAGTCTGCAGTTGAACTTAAAATGTGAGCTTTCTTTATAGTTTTAATAAACTGAAGCAGTTTTCAAGTGTACACCATCCTATATGTAGTTGTCAAACGAACATCTGTGAAGGATTAGTTATAATGTCAATCTACTATATGTTGTCTTCAGGAATTGTTTCAGTAAGGTAAGACCCTCTATTTCTAGGAGTTATATAATTGATGCTCTTGAACTTTTGCTTTGCTGGCATGTTGTGGTCTTTTTTTTTAACAGATTTTATTTATTTATTCATGAGAGACACAGAGAGAGAGGCAGAGACATAGGCAACGAGAGAAGCAGGCTTCATGCAGGGAGCCTAATGTGGGACTCGATCCCAGGACCCCAGGATCATATTAGGCTGAAGGGCAGATGCTCAACTGCTGAGCCACCCAGGTGTACTGCCTGTTATGGTCTTAACCAAATAAAAACTTGTTGACTAAATCCAGATAGCCCAGAAATCAACAGAATTATTGAAAGGTACCAACACTGAAGGAAAGTGGGGGCACCTAAAGGAGACTAGATAGAAACTCAACAGTTGTCTTGACTATATATTTTATTTACAAGGAAAATTAAGTCTAGATTTTGGACCTGTACAAGAAGTACATGGATATACAAATAAGAATATTCAGGATAGAAGCCTTATTAGAGTTATAGTTAATGGGCGATAAGTATTTGTAATTCATACATTGAAACAGAAGAAAGAAAAAAAATCTAGGGAAAATAGTAACAAGATCATGGGGATCAAAGCATGAATATCTGTGTTGTTAGTCATCTGCATCTCATTTCAGAGGACCTTGAATTAATGTACTCTACTGCATGAAATCATTCTGTGGCAAATAAAATGCCAGAAAGTTTTGTACTTTTTTTTGGTGTTCAAATCATAATAAGATAGTAAAAACTGATGGTTAAATATCTGCTGTTGATACCAAGTTTAATTTATTGACTAGTTAGATGGGTATGGTTATATATAGTAAATTAAATGTTCATGATATTTTAGGGTGGACATTAAAAATATTTTCTGATAACTGACTTTCCGTATACTAGTGTTTCCATTATATAATTGGTTCATGACCACAAAAAAGATTAAGAGGAAATTAATTTAAAGTTCTATATCTGTGGTTAAATATCCTCAATGTTCTTGACTTGGAGAAAATTAGTTATTGCTGTCTTTTGAATATATGAAATACATTTTTATTTATTATTTTTTTATTTATTTTAATTGTATTCTTAAGAAAGGGGAGAGGGAGGGTGGGGGATAGGGCAGAGGGAGAGAGAATCTCAAGCAGGCTCCACACCCAGTGTAGAGTTGGACTTGAGGCTCCATATCACAACCCTGTCATGACCTGAGCTGAAATCAAGAGTTGGACACTTTACTCAATGAGTCATCAAGGTACCCCTACATATTTACTTTTAAAGTCGAAAATACTGGGCAGCCCGGGTGGCTTAGCAGTTAGCGCCGCCTTCAGCCCAGGGCCTGATCCTGGAGACCCAGGATCGATTCCCACATCATGCTCCCTGCATGGAGTCTGTTTCTCCCTCTGCCTGTGTCTCTGCCTCTCTCTCTGTCTCTGTCTCTGTCTCTGTCTCTTATGAATAAATAAATAAAATCTTTAAAAAAATAAAAAAATAAAGTTGAAAATACTAGTTCAGTGTAAATTAAAGCCATTGATGCAAGATTGTTTACTAATAAATATAATTCTGTTTGCTTGCTTTCATTAATTTGAATAACAAAATATTTACAAATTATCCTTAGCATATAATTATTATTTATTAAACTTATGAAGTGTGATATTAGAGGCTGTTTTGAGTATATTTTTGTCATGAATCAGGAAATATGTACGTTTATCTTGTGCCAAATATACACCTGAAATTCCTCAAGTAAATAAATAAATAAATAAATAAATATATGTATGTATGTATGTATACACACACACGCAGAACAAAGCAAATAGAATTGCTATTATGATACAAGCTGGAATTTTGTCCCTATTCTACGAAATGTATAGAATCCTGGAGAAATTGTGAAGAATTTCCCATAGATAATAAATAACGAATGAGGAAATTTTCAAGAAGGAGCTGAGCATCCTACCCAGCTAAAATTACATCTAAATAAGGAAGTAGGCATGAGAGAGCTATTTTGCCAATCTGGACATATTGAAAATAGAGAAAGCATAAAAGGAAAGTTATTCACTCAAATACTTCCAAGTTTGAACTGAGAAGTTTTGCACTTGTCTTTTGCTGTAAAACCTGTCCTTGATAGGTTTAACTGTAACTTATGAGAAGAAAACCACGAAATCTGTATCTCTGACATTTACCCATTTTAGAGCTTCCATTCAGCATTTTAATTGCCCATCAAAAGTCATATTCTTAATATTCAACAGGCATCACATATTAAATATGTCAAAATTGGAGTTCTTTTTCTCATTTTTTAGGGTCTTCATCTTGTTTTATTATCTAATTTGATTAATTGCACAGCCAGCAGCCTTATAAGTTCCTCATATAAATATAATATAATGTATAAGTACTTTTTCTCTTGTCCTCCATATGTAGCCAGTAAGATATTCTGTTGATTAGTTGCCCATTGTGTCACATACAGGTATTCGTAAACACTTGCCATTCTTACCAAACATGATTATTTTTATATTTTTATTTAAAATGGTGTAATAATTAAAATATAAGCAAAATATTAAAAAGATGAAATACCTGTATATCCACTTCTAGGTCTAAACTGATATTAACATTGTACCACATGCATTTCAGATATCTTAAGTAACATTTTCCCACTTTCTGGCAAAAACAAAACAATGAAAATTGCTGCCTGCCTTTCCTGCACTGCAGCTGAAGACAACTTATAAGTAAAGGGTTGTGGAAGAATCTGAGAAACTAATGTAAAACTTTGAGGAATTCTTAAGAAAGAACATATTAGTTTTTTAGAGATAGAAGGGCTGCAAATTTCTCTCAAATAAATAAATAAAATCTTAAAAAAGAAGGGCGCCCGGGTGGCTCAGTCAGTTAAGTGTCTGCCTTCAGCTTAGATTGTGATCCCCGCTCAGTGTGGAGTATCCTTTTCTATCTCCCTCTGCCACTCCACCCTGCTTGTGCACTCTCTCTCTCTCTCAAATAGATCTTTTTTTTTTTTTTTTTTTTTTTTTAAAAAAAGGGCTGCAAACTAGGGAGCCAGAGTGGAATAGAGGAGCTTTTTAGTTAGGGTACTTGCTCTGTATTTCCACCCAGCTTGCTCATGAAATAGAATTAAAAATTTTTTTAAATGATTTATTTTTAGTAAAAATACAATTGAAATAGAGAGGAAAATATGAGTATGTTATCAGGAATATGAGTCCTCACAAAGTTTGTATACTCTGTCAACTACTTTTGGAGCAGGATAAGAGGGAGAGGGACAAGGAATGACAGAGAAGAAGGGGGAAGTGCTACTGTTAACTCCCTCTGACTTAGGGAATTTATCACGATTCTGTAAAGCTTCACTTTGAAAAATTCTCCTACTGTCTGATTTTCTATTTCTCTCTCCCTGCTTTATACTTGTGTTCTCTTATCATCTCTCTCTCTCCCTCTCTCTCTCTCTCTCTCTTTTTCTTTGCTTCTCTCACATGACATTTGTTGGGAGATCTATTGATCATCAATCACCTATGTTTACCTCCCTTCATTCTTTACTTCCTTCTTGCCTGTCTCACTACCTTTGTGCTTACTTTTTACTGAAGTATGGTATATACACAAAATCCAAATTTAATCAATTGTATCAGTTGATGAATTTTTACAGTTACATATAACCTTTAACCTCCACTAAATGCCTGTGGCAGTGTTGACTCCGATTAGCATATTTTACAACCATTTAGGATAAAATTTACTATATAGAATGTTTGGCAAGTTTGACATACACTTAATATTAAACTAAGCTTTTGTAGCCAGATAGATTATTTAATATAAATTAATTGCAATTTGTAGAGTTATGGGCTGCATCAACAATATAATATTTAGTTATAAAACTGGGAAATCCCACAGCTCCTTGCTAACTCTTATCTGTACTCAATTCTTACTTGTCTCTCCATGCCAAAAACATATCCCAGTATTGAAATGGGAGACTTGGGTTGCTGATTCTGATGGATTAAGGACCTCTGAATGTGGCATATGGGGTTGCACCTTTCTTGTGTACTCTGCTAATCATTAGTAAACCTTAGTGCTGGATAAGATTGAAATTTTGTGACTCTGTTTGAAAAATGAGACATTTTAAAACTGCTGAACAAGAGAGCTAGTTTTTGAGAGCTACATACATAATGTCTAAGGGATTCATTGAAAGGGATAGGAGAGGAAAATCGACATAATGAGAATTTGATATCCAGATAGTTGTCAACTCATGCACGGTTTGAAGTAGCTAAAGCTTTGTGACAGCTCATAGGTCACATATCCTATTAATGAAATTTGATGAGATAAAGTCAAAGGAGAGAGATTAATAAGTTGATAGGCAAGGATATGATCCCTTTCTAGTATATATGCATTTGGTGACCAAAGTGTCTTAAAAAGGTTTGAGAGGTTGAGAGAGGGAGAGTAAAAATCATTTTGAATGGATTTTTTCCAGCTTTTTTCAAATATGTTTGACATAGGGTGTTGTGTAAGCTTAAGGAATGCAACATAATGATTTGATACACACATATATTACAGCATTACTACAGTTAGGTTAGTTAATATATCATCTCACAAAATTATATTTTTTTGTATAAGGAGAATATTTAATATTTACAGTCCTAGCAACTTTTGAGCATATAGTACAATGTTGTTAACTATAGTTAGCATGCTGAGTATTAGATCTCCAGAACATACACATCTTAAAACTGGAAGTTAGTACCTTTTGTCCAACATCTCCCCAGTTCCTCCCTCCTCTAGTTCCTAGCAACTACCATTCTACTCTGTTTCTATGAGTTGGCCCTTTTTTGGATTCCACTTATAAGAAAGTTCATATGGTATTTGTCTTTCTCGGTTTGACTTATTTCACTTAGCATAATTCTATCCATATTTTCAGAATTGTCATCCGTATTCTCATCCGTAATTGGCAGAATTTCCTTATTTTTTAGTGGCTAAATAATATTTCATACTGTATGTGTATACCTTGTCTTTATCTGTTCATACCCCGATAGACACATAATTTCCATGTCTTAGCTATGATGAATGATGCTTCAACACACATAGGGATACAAATATCTCTTTAAGATAGTGATTTCATTTCCTTTGACTGTATACCAAGAAGTGGGATTGCTGGATCATATATTTTTTCTGTAGTAGATCTACCTCCAGGAGCTGAAGAAGGTTCTCAGAGTAAATTTTGGAAAAAAAAAAAAATCACATCTTGCTTCCAGCAATGGAGGGGATAAATGTGAAGGAACCATTTTGAAAAATGTCACAGCAGTCTTTAACAAGGCCTGCCCTCAGGGGAAACTAGCTAGCCAGAGCCAAATGCACTGGGGTTTATCAGATCCTGGCTGCCTTGGAGGAAGAGAAATACCCAATTCCAATCATCCCTAGTCTTCTTTTTGGGAGAAGGGAAAGTACACAACTCCAAAGAAGTGTGTCTAGTAGCAGTATCAGGAAAGCAACAAATTTAGTATTCTTAAGAGGTGACTCCAGATAGAAGGTTTCTCCTTTGCCAGCTGCTTGAAGTGACCAAAACTCAGTTACTGGAGTTGGTAGCTCAAAAGTGTCATTTGGGTTGTCAGCCTCAAAAATAGAGATTAAGTCACAACTTGCTCAACATTTTCCAGTACAGCTTGTTGTGGTTTGAGCCCCTCAGAAAGGATACTAATGTGTGGGTCAAGTAGAATGTTCATAAGATAAAACTTTACAATGCAAATGTCTGGTTTTATATACCTAATTGATATATTACATATAAAAATTTCTTTAAGAACCCTGAGAAGGGATGCCTGGGTGGCTCAGTGGTTGAGCATCTGCCTTTGACTCCCGGCATGATCCCCGGGGTCCCGGGATGAATCCCACATCAGGTTCCCTGCGTGAAGCCTGCTTCTCCCTCAGCCTAGGTCTCTGCCTCTCTGTGTTTCTCATTAATAAGAACCCTGAGAAAATGTTTGATTCTTTCCTTTAAGCAAATGGAGAAGGGCTAATATGATAATATTAAAATATTTCATTAATATCTACTTAATTCTCAACAGTCAGTGCTTTATCCTTTTGTTAACACGTAAGGTATATAATATAAAGACAATTATTGTATGTAATTCTCTTGGTTACAGGGGATTATATTACCTTTTCTCCCTATGTTACACCTTTTCTAATTATGCAGTGGAGTGAGATGACAAAAATCATAATGCCCATGAAAAGGTTTTTAAATATTTTTTTCTGATAATTTGGACAATTTTCAAACATGCTGTATCTTAACTATTCTCTCCTTCCCTTGCTTACCCAACATTCTGCCTTGCACAGAATAGGCTCACAACAAGTATTTATTGAGTTCAGTAGTTAAAAGGATGTAGGGAATAATAGAATTTTCTTAGCAATATTTGTGTCCTTTTAAATTTACTTGTGACATTTTTCATAATAAGTGTCACCAACAGAGTATTTCATTTTTGTTCCTCTAGTGGGTATATGGGAAGTAGAAAGAAGTAGCAGATGGGTTTCCCAATTTTGACATGAAAACTGGAGAGCTGTGTAAAGCTTGCAAGACATCAGTTTCCTCTGTGTTTTCATACAGTGAAGGGAACTAGTTAGGGCAGCAACAGATTTGATTCATCTACAGAAGAAGCAAACTTCTCACAAAAAAAAGGGTGTTAAATGGATCAGACTCAATATCAACTGCCAAGCAGTTAGATCCTGCTCTAGCATGTCAGTCACAGGACACTTGCGAGGGAAGGGTAATTTCACTGGGCTAAGGAGACACTCTACAAAAAACTCGGGAGCAAGGTAACTTATTTGCACATTTTAATGCATTTTAAATGAAAAATAATATTGTCATTTCTGAGGTTTAGCTCAATAAATGTCTCATATTATATTATTTGTTCTACTATATTGAATTTGCAAATGGTCTTTCATAACTTGTGTTCCACATGTGCTTTTAGTTTTTGATCATCTATATAAAGGTCACTGGGATGAGGAATATGGTTCTACATAATCTGATCCTTAGGAACAGTATGCCTGAGTGGGCTGTTGTGGCTATAAAATTGAGGACCATTGTTACCTGAAAGAGCAAGAAAAGGAGGTGGTGACTGGTTATTAGAGGTGGAAAGAGAAGGATGGGTAGGGGTTAAAGATATACTTTACTTAATTGACCTTTTTGCTTCACATATATTCAAAGTAATAACCTTCATGCCTGTGAAAACAACTTTATTTTTCTGTCTTCCAAATGCACAACAAATGTTTACAGAGTCTAAAATGAGATGTAAAATTTAAATAAAACTGTATAGGAAACACTATCATTTTGCATACATTCAACATCATATCTCCTAGGTGCTTTACATACATTATTTGTTCTCACAATAGTCATATAAAGTAAGGATAATGAGGTAGAGGTTAAAGAACTAAAATATTTTGGTAGTGAGTAGGAGTTCAGGGAGTCAGACATAATAGACCTTTGACTAAAGATCATACTACCTCAAGTTATATGACATGGTTTATAAACAACATACTTCTATTTTATTCAAAATAAGTATTTTAGTATGCATATTCTAGGTTATCTTTTCCTTTTATTACTTTACTGTGGCCTAGGAATACTTACTAGTTCTTTTTTTCTTTTTTTTTCTTTTTTACTATTTCCAGGCATGTACCTTAAGTTAATGACTCTGTTGGATTCAGTATTTAATAACCACATCATATCCATCCTGAATTAGTTTTCTTTCTGCCATGTGTCTTTTTTAACATCATCACTACTGTAGATCGAACAGCCCTCAAATTCATATTTTGAAACCTTATACTGTGTGTGTGATAGTATTAAAAGGTGAGACTTTGGATGGTGCTTAGGTCATGAAGGTAGAGCCCTTAAGAATGTGATTAGTGCTTTTATAAAGACACTTTAAAGAGCTCGTTAGCTCATTTGTCAAGGTTACAATGAAAAGATACCTGTGTAGGAAGTGAGCTCTCACCAGACACGGTGTCATTTGGTCCCTAGAATTTGGACTTCCTAGCCTCTGGAACTGTGAGAATTAAATTTCTCTTGATTATAAGACACCTAATTTGTGGTATATGTTTTAGCAGCCCGAATGAACTAATACTAAAACTATTCATCTGTAAAGGTTTAGAGCTAGTCTCACTCTTCCATGAAACTGGAGTTATCACTGCTTAGTCCAGAAAGGGAAAACTTTATTAACAAATGAGAAATTATCCTAATCCTATTTTTCATGATTTTACCGCACTTAATACTTCTTGTCTGTAATCACATAGCCTTCTGGGGTATTGTTCATTCATAAATTTAACAACTAATCTTTGAGCAGCTACCACATATCAGATACTGTTCTAGACATGGGATTAGAGATGTAGACTTAACAAAAATAAACTTCATCTCCATGGAGCATCTAGTGGGAGAAAAACAGATATAGATATACATATCTATGATACGGTAATGCATACTATCTAGAAAAATGAAGTAGGAAAGGGAGAAATGTGATAAAGTAATGATCATAGCACTTAACTCACTATATTACATTTTTTGTTGAGTTTTCTTTTAAGTTTTTAAACTGAAATTTTGTAAACAGCAACTGCATGTATTTTTCTTCGACTATCTGAGACTTTATTAGTTCTTTGTTGCTGTTCTAACAAATGACCACAAATTGACTTTAAGCAACACATCTTCAGCAGTTCTGAGATAAGAGTCCAAAATGGATCCAGAGGGCTGTGTTCTTCCTAGACACTCTAGGAGAGAATCTATTTCCTTGTTTTTTCAGCTTGTAAATGCCATCTACATTTCTTGGGTCTTAACCCTTTCTATCATCTTCAAAGACAAGTGTAGTATCTTCAGCTTTTTCTATCTGATTCTGACCATCATGCCTTCCTTTTTTAAGGACTCTTATGATTACATTGGCCCCACTTGTATTAACCAGGGTACTCTTCTGATGTCAGGATCCCTTATCACATCTGCAAAGTTGTTTTTGTCATTCAGGCTTCCATATACACAGGTTTTGGGGATTAGGACATGGACATCTTTGGGGTGCTATTATTCTTTTCACCACTTTCTGATAATATATAGAAGTATAAATATACATATACATGTGTATATAATAAGTACATAAGACCTATGAATACATATAGTGTATATGAGCATTTACATTACATATCTTACATAGTATATATGTATGCATATATATATCATATAATATATAATATAATATGTCAGGTGGTGATTTTTTCAAAGATAGTAAGCTTTAAGAAAATACGGACATTTTTGGAAGGAAAATGCAATTCAGATTCATGAAACTTGGAACCAAACACTTTAAGTGTGTGACTTTGACAACACGTTCAACTTGTCTGTAAATATATACTTCAAAGATACATTATAAGGCTCAAGTAAGAATACATATATATATATATATATATATATATATATATATATATATATATATAACATGCATCTTATGTGCTTAAGTATGCCTTTCCTCTCACCCAATGACCTCTCCACTAACAGCTACCCTAAAAGAAGTGAAATAAGAGGCACTCAAGTGTCTCAGTTGGTTGAGCATCCAGCTCTTGGTTTCAGCTCAGGAAATGATCTCAGGACCGCAGAGGGGACCACATCTGGCTCTACACTTGACAGGGAGTTTGCTTGGCATTCTCTCCCTCTCCCTCTCTCTGTGCTTTTCCTCACTGCTAGCTCTCTCTCTCTCTCTCTCTCTCTTTCTCTGTTAAATAAATAAATAAATATTTTTAAAAATAAGTAAAAGAAGTGGAATAGCATGATAATAATAGAATATCCTTCAGCTATAAAATAGATACTAGAGTATTGGCTTTGAATACTGGAATAGCAATACTGAATACTTTGAGAGAAAAGATTTTCGAATAGACAGAGCTGGACATGAATTCCAGATCTATCAGTTGTGCTGTAGAAAACTGAAAAAAGTTGCTTAAATGACCTGTACCATGGATTCTTTATGTTTGTATCCATCTCTGTTTTTATCTGTCTACATATCTACATTCCTTTATTGGGGAAAATAATCAAATCTAAAATTGTTACAGTAATTAATTATCCTTATACTAGATGTTCTGATGTATTAAGGATGGTTAATATTAATAGCAAATGCTAGTTTATAATGCTTAATTTATGCCTAATCATTTGAGCTTTTTTATATATTAGCTTATTTTTTTCTCAAAACAACTTTGAAGTAGGACTTTATAAATAAAGAAAACCATCACAGATAAAGGCCAAGGTCACACAGTTGATAAGCAATAGAGACAGGTAGGATTCTATAGATTAGGCTCCAAAATCCATGTCCTAACCACTAGCTTTCAAATTTTCATCTCTTTTTCTTCCTTCCTTTTTTTTTAAATTTATTTATGATAGAGAGAGAGAGAGAGAGAGAGAGAGAGAGAGGTAGAGACATAGGCAGAGGGAGAAGTAGGCTCCATGTACCGGGAGCCCGACGTGGGATTCGATCCTGGGTCTCCAGGATCGCGCCCTGGGCCAAAGGCAGGTGCCAAACCGCTGTGCCACCCAGGGATCCCTCTTTTTCTTCCTTCTTAAACTAACAATTTGATGTGATATTTAGCCATTGGTTATCTATAAACCTAACATGTAACATTTTTCTACCTAACAAATAAATTTGTTGTGAGAATAAATGTGGGACAGAAGTAACATTAATAAGCTCTATTATATTCTTGGCATCTTATTAGATTCTTTTACAGATTAGGAAGCACAATTTAGAGGACTGATGATTATCCAAGTCATGCATCTACTAAGGATTGTGACAAATTCTAAAGTCCAAACCATTTCCATTTAAGTACCTGTTGCCTAAAAAAATAAAACAAGATTTATATAATATGAAATATATGCATGACATATCTTTGCCTAAAAAAATAAAACAAGATTTATATAATATGAAATATAAGCATGACATATCTTTTAAAAATATACAGGAAAAGAGGAAACTAAAATCACCTAGAAAATAATAAATACCCTTTGTTGATATTGTAGCTGTTTTGATTCACATAACATTTGGCAAACTTTTTCTGTAAAGGACAGAAAGTAAATATTTTAGACTTTGTAAGCGATGGAGTCTCTTACAGTTTCTCACTTCTTCTGTTGTAGTGCAAAAGCAGTCATAGAAAATACGTAAATGAATGAGCAGAGCTATATTTTAATAAAACTTTACTTCAGAAACAGATGGTGAGCCTGATTTGGCCCATGGTGTCATTTCCCAGCTTAGGTAGATAACTTAAATCTGTTAAAAAGGCAATATATATTAAACAAAACAGCAAATAAAAATTTTTCACTTGATCTAAAAGGAATATTTCACTAATAGTCAACATTTGCATTACACATTTTATTTGTCTTAAAGACTTATGTAAATCTTGTAAGATCTTCCTGCAGCAGGCACATTTTATATGTAGGAAGTTAGGTAAAATTTTCAGGGACCCACATCTAATCAGCAGTGAAGCTGAGGTCTGAACTCAGTCTGTCACCCCTAGCTTCGTCATCTTATTCACTGTTACACTCTATCCTCTCTTTACTAGATCAATTGACCTCTTAACTTCTATAAGTAAGGTTGGTTAAACTTTAATCTCAAAACTACAGATGTTGAGGTTGAATAACTTAATCTCTCTTCATGCCAGTGCTTCATTTAATAAAAAAATAAATTATTGTGTATGTGGAAATGTTTCTTTTCACGTGGAAGGAATTACCAGTCAATAAAACTCCTATCACCAAACAGTGATCATTTTATCTGAAATTTTATATAGTTATTGTATATTTAAAGTTATTGACCAAAATGATGCTTTTAATTAATTTCATCAACATTGTAAATGTATAAGTGACACAGAACCTTAAATTATTAACTTTATTAAGTGCAATCCTATAAGATTTTGGATGTTTAGATTCTGTAGGGTTAACACCTAGATCATACAATACTTTTTTGTTTTATGTAGTAGTGTAATCATAAATCATATCTACCTGTAAAATAGAAATAAACTAGTCATTTTATCTTTGCAAATAATTTTTCCATCTTCAAGTGAAGGTTGGTTTGTATCAGTTTACATTTAAAATGATAAGGCAGGGACGCCTGGATGCCTCAGCGGTTAAGCTCTGCTTTCTGGTCAGGGTGTGATCCTGGAGGTCAGGATCGAGTCCCACATTGGGCTTCCTTGAGGGGAGCTTGCTTCTCCCTCTGCCTGTGTCTCTGCCTCTCTCTCTCTCTCTCTCTCTCTCTCTGTGTCTCTCATGAATAAATAAAATCTTTATAAAAAAGTAAATAAGATAAAATGATAAGGTATGTAAATATTATTAAAGTTGGTAACAACAAAATATTTTAGAAAGTATTTTGTGTGTATTTAGATGTTTGAAATTTTAAATTTAATAAAAATTTAAATTAAATACTAAATTTAATTTAAATATGATTCTTAATATTCTAAACTAAATATCGATATATGTTGGAATAGTTTCCTCTGCTAGAAAAAAAGAACAATTCATTTTATTAAAGTTTTTTTGTAGTCATATTCAGATTTTTAAGTTACTAAATTTAATAAAAAATTTAAATTAAATACTAAATTTAATTTAAATATGATTCTTAATATTCTAAACTAAATATCGATATATGTTGGAATAGTTTCCTCTGCTAGAAAAAAAGAACAATTCATTTTATTAAAGTTTTTTTGTAGTCATATTCAGATTTTTAAGTTACATTTTTAGGAGATACATAAAAATATTTTTAATTTAAAATCAATGTCAATACTACACTTAATTGGAAAGTCCTGTAAAATTGTAAGATACTGGAGGATATATCCTGAAAAAAAAAAACCACAATATTTTATTTTAACTATCATCACAAAATAGCATTACTAAAAATATAATGATGTTGAATTCTCATTTAATTTCAACAAATTGTGTGATATAAAAATTAAAAAAAAGTTTCTCACATTACTCAGTATTTTTTAAATACATGTTAATTGTACTGTTATGTTAAAAACCTCAACACATTATGCTGGGAAAGCTTGGGGGAAAAAAATCCAATAAACTCCCTTCAGTCTAAATCACCATCAAGGGAATAGAAACAAGTATGTGTCAGTATGCTCAGTATTGTAGCCCAGGGGGACATAACACTTGCTATGTGTGGGGAAGAAACAGCAGGACTTTTCAGTAAAAAGGAGACAGAGGGAAAACTTGTGATCACAAAACAGAAAAGCATATTGCTGATAAGACATAAGTGTTAGAGGTTTTCTACAACCTCAAGCTGTGCTTCTCCCAACAAAAATCTCATACTAATTTACACAAGGCAGTTTTAGTTGCACAGCTAGAAAGAACTATGAAAAATGAAATTAGTTGTTCTTTTAGTAGGAATGATTCATTGCAAACTTTGAAAATGCTTTTCTCTTGAATTCTGTTGAAATAGCTGAATTGCCTTATAAAATTATTTTTAAAAAATGAGAATAGTGATTTTAAAAATACATTTGAGTGTATTCTTATTTTTTTCCATGATAACTTTCATGAAATTTATATTACTGGATAAGAGGAGGTTTAAAGCACACTTATAATGCTGCTTAAAGCCTACAACTTTAGCCTTGCCTCTAATTAAAGATCCACAATCATCCATAGAAAGACTGTTCTCCATTCCAGTGTAAACAGAAGGGGTTGTGAAGGAAGTGGAGTGTAAACAATGCATCCCATCCAAATCAACCTCCTGGCTTGGCTTCTTACTTTTCTGTTGTTTTCTGATCCAGAATATATAGATCTGTCACACTGACGTGTAAAGAAAAAGGAATAATACTCTCTCTTTGAAAGTTTTGGTGTTTGTAACATCATGAATTTAAATTAAAAATGAAAAAAAAAATAATTGAATCAAACCACTTGAGTTCAAATAACTCTATAGACTGTAGTATGGAATTTTTCTATATATTTATTATTTTCTGGAAATGATTCATCATTGGATGCGATAGCAGGACATGAATTTTTTTGTGGCTCATCATAATTCCAGCTAGGTTCATTCTTTTTCAGGACCAGAAAACCCAGAGAGAACTAGTGTCTTAGGAGGTGAGAAAAATGAATTTTCTAGGATTGAGTGAGTTCACAAAAGAAATCAAGGGGATTCTGACTTTCATTTATTTGTTCATTTTATTCAGTCTAAGTTGTATTCATTATATTTCTATCAGAGTTACAATTGCACAGGATTTTTAGAGTGAAGTTATTGCTTTTGAAACTAGTACACTTGCTATTTCTGTAAACCAACCAATCATTACCCATGCTGAGAATATCTGGGTGAGATTCTTACAACTACTACTAATAATATATAACATTCACTTTGTACTGTATTCTAGGAACTGTGTTCTGTCTTTACACATCATATCATGTCCTGTTTAATTATTTGAAACTTGTATACTGTAACTTTAACTATGACCATTTTACAAATGAAGACATTGAAGCCAGACATTTTAACAAAATCATCTGAATACCTCAGAGATAATTAGTAGGTAGGCCATGACTCAAACATTGTACTTACTAAATTTAAAATCCATTTCTGGAAACGAAATCTCTGTCTATATGTAGTCTCTTGTCTCCATAGTTGCTAGCTAGTTTTACTCTAATTTATTATTATTCATGGTATTACTATAATGCTGCTCAAGAGACTAAGGGTAATATCCACAAATGAAACCTTCAGTTTAAGCATTCAGGGATCAAGCCTGCAGACATTTTAAGTCTCTTTTCTTATTTAGTCTGATACAGATGTCTGTAATACCACTCAGGTCAAACTAATTTGCTTGCTCTAAACCATCACTCATTTAGCCACCTGAAGAAAATTTCTGGTACTCTGTGAGGTTCCTTTTCTGGAAAGTATTGGAACTGTACAAAACTTATGGTTATTTAAGTTGTTTGGAAGTAAATATTTTCTTTCCTCTGATCATGTACAAATAATGCAATAACAATTTTATGATTATTTATTCAAAAGGAGTATCCTCTGTCTCTTGATAGGACTACTTTCATTGATAAAATAATTTGAAAGGGTGAAGAAATATGGAAGAAGGACCAAAGGAAGGAAATTCTAAAATATTCACAAAAAATCCATAAAATGATTAAATTTGTTTCTTTACCATAGTTAAGTCATTCCCACTATATCATCTATATCTATATCTACCACACATATATTTAGTCTTTAAATATATCTGCCACACATATATTTAGTCTTTAATATATCATTAGATCTTTGGATAATACCTGAAAAAGTAAACTTCTAAGATACACTCTTTTTGTATTTATGGTATATAAATAAAGTGACTATTTAACTTCAAATGCTTACTTTAATTCTTTCACTGATCAAATTAACCTGACAGTTGCTTCATCCAATCTAATTTTATTACTGCCAATCCCTAAAACTTAATCATGGAATAAACATAATGCATCAATATGAAACAGAATTCATTTATTTACATCCAAGGAGTAACCTTGTTATTGTCCACAAAATAGAGACCTGTGTTTTTTATTAGTTCATCATCTAAAAAGCCACCATTTGAAAAATCTGCATTTATTGACATAATTTATTTAATGACTGGGCATGAAAAATTACATTTAGTACCTAATTTTGAATAAGTTAATTTTACCAGAGTCTTTTACAGAGGCCATTTTCTGTATTCCACGTTCATTTCATCACCCTATATATATTTAACATATTTAAATTTGTGCTAATTTTGTCTTTACTAGCTAAGCATACACCATATATAATACTTGAAAGAAAAAAGACTGAAATAAAAGAAGCTCTCAATTTTTAAATTATCTTTTTCAAAATTAGATTTTGCTTTTGGCTTTGATTACAAGTCAATTATCAGGGTGCATGTACTATACCTTTTAAAGTCACATTCACATAGATACTTATTCATTAAGACTTTGTGTATATAGATAACCCTGATTAAATAGGAATCCAATATCCCTACCTAGATAATGTTCATGGGTTCAGTAAACAACATATGACTTAAGTATACCTAGTGATTCTCTTCCAGAATCAACTGAACTAATATTGAACAGAATAATCTTAAATAAGCATAGTTTATATGAAGCCCGTATGTGATAGTGATTTCCTGACAGGAATTTTTGGTATAACACTGAATTAGTATTGATGTGGAAGTGTTATATATAAAAACAAAATGTGAACTTGGATTATTGTCACTTTGATTAGGTGTTTGTTTAAAAAGATAATGAATGATAAAAATTAGATATTAGAGTGTCTTAAAAATGGCCACAAATTTGGGGCACCTTGGTGGGTCAGTAGGTTAATCCTCCTACTCTTGATTTTGGCTCAAGTCATGATTTCAGAGTCGTGTGATTTAGCACCCATTCGAGCTCTGTGCTGGACATGGATCCTGCTTGGGATTCTCTGATTCTCTCTCTCTCCCTCTGCCCTTCCCACTCCTAACCAACCTCCCCAACCACACACATGTGTAGATACAAATAAATAGGTAGATAGATAAATAAATAAATAGCAAGCCAGAGATTCTTTGCTGATTCTTCCATCGGTGATAGAATACATTTCCCTTCCCTTGGATCTGATCTGTTCCTCTGATGAATGCAATGAAATGACACTGGGTGATTTCTCAGTGTCAAGGAGACTTTCAGCTTTCCCTGGTGTTCTTTTGAAAGTCTGAGAATATTATGCTGTGATGAAGCCCAGAATAAAGGAGGACATGGAAAAAGAGGTGGGGTCATCCTAGCTGAGGCTCCAGACACCTGACCATGAGTGAAACCATCTTAGATGTCTAACTCCAGTCAAGCTGCGAGCTGACTACCCCTAGAGGAAGAGTCCGGGGAAGATCATCAGAGAAGCATGCAGCCAACCCACTGATTATGGGAAACAGTCCATATCATTTTAAAGCACTAGTTTTAGGGTCATTTGTAAAATAGGGATAGATATTTGAATCCATTAATATGTGTGTGTGTGTGTGTGTGTGTGTGTGTGTGTGTGTGTATAGATACAGCTACATATATGCAGGATTTTGTGTTAAAATGAACATAATGTGACATACAAGAAAATTAAACCCAATATATTAGAAAGTAAGAAAATGTCGGAAGGAACTGTTCATACATAATTAAGCAAGAGCTTTAAAAGGATTAAAAATTTCGTTAGAAACGGAGTCATAGAGCAGCCCTGGTGGCTCAGCACTTTAGTGCCACCTTCGGCCCGGGCATGATCCTGGAGACCCGGGATCAAGTCCCATGTCGGGCTCCCTGCATGGAGCCTGCTTCTCCCTTTGCCTGTGTCTCTGCCTCTGTGTGTGTGTGTGTGTGTCTCTCATGAATAAATAAATAAGATCTTTTAAAAAAAAGAAATGGAATCATATTGTTGATTTTTACTCTCTACTTTTATTCTTTAAATTCCTTTTACTCTGTGCTCAGGTTCAGAAACTGCTATTACTTTTTTCTTCTTCCTTTTCTGCATTCATAAAGACCTGTTAAAGATTGAATTTGGTAGATAAAACATGTGACCTGGGTAATAAAGGAAATATTTTACTTTCACATCCAGTCTATCAAGTGCTGCCTTTTTCTCTTTTATTACTAACTTTTAGTTATGTCTCAGTAGGTTAATTAATAAAATAAATATGATTAATAAAGTAAATAGGATCATGTGACAGAGATGAATATATAAGTATTTATAATTCAAATCAAAACAGTGATTTGAAAAAGACATTAAAAAATTGGCCTTAGTTAAGCATTATTCCATATCAATGTCTTTGTGTGAGAAAACATTAATTTCTGTAATGTAGCAATTTGTCATCTATATTTCACAATCATATTTTCTTTTTTGTATTAAATAGCCTAAGGGTATGCTGATGTTTCTGGTCAGAGGCCGCATATTGAGAATTACTGTGTTTTTTGAATACGTGGAAATAAAATAAGTGGAATTGAATAGTGGAATAAGTGGAATAAAATAGTTATAGCTGTATAAAATCTGTGCAGATAAAAAATAATAAATGATAAAAGGAAAATACTACATAATCATAGTAATGAGCAATATTTACATATTTACATAATCCATAATGATATAAACATGTAACTACTAATTTAACAAAAAATGTGATATTTGACCATAGAAGTTGTAGAAAAAGGGATGTTGGAGTATAAAAACTGATTTTTAGCAACTGAAAGAAAGTAGATATCTAGATAAGCTTTTTAATGTAGAAAATTGTTATAAAGTAAAAAATTGTCAACCTTTTATGTCTCCACTTTTTCAGGGACCAGGATAGAGCTTGAGATTATAAAAGTGTGAAATTCACACTTTGTCATTAGAAGAAATTAAATCCGTTTAATTTTCAATTCTGTGCACTTAGAGGTAGATATTCATAGATATAAATAACTCTATATGTATTTCTTTAGTATACATAGAAACACAGATCTGTATATTTATATTCATAGAGAAGCATATACATATGTATCAAAATCTACATATTTATATATCTCTAATTCTATTGAGAAAGATACATAAAAACACAAACGTGTACACACACATATTTACTTTTTTGGTTCTTTTTCTCTGGAGAACCTGTATACAATTTGTATTGATCATATTTTGGATCAGTGCTTATCTCATACACATTAAAACTCTAAAATGCTATAACACTTTGGAAAACACTTTGGATTAATAAGAAAAGTTGAAAACATTCATTCCTGATGACTTAGCAGGTCTCCATATGAGGTATCTGACTAGGTGGAAAAATATACTTTGCAGCATGGTTTGTTACAGCCTCAGACTAGAAGTGGCTCAGATGTCTAACAATAGAAGGGATAAATTTTGTTAACACAGTGAAACATTAAAAGCTTCAAAACAGAGTAAACTCCAGATATATACAATAAGTAAATAGATGTGCAAAACATAATGTTGTACACACACATATAACTAGGCAGAAATAATGCATCTAGTATGATTTTAGTTAATGAAAATTTTAAGTAGATAAATGATAAATAGAAAAAAAAACCCACCTCAGGATAGTAGTTTTCTCTGGGAGGGATGAAGAGGATACTAACCATGATGGAACACTAGTAAAGAAGAGGGAGTAGTAAGGAAGGGGAGGTGGGTGGGGGCTGGGATGACTGGGTAACGGGCACTGCGGGGGGCACTTGACAGGATGAGCACTGGATGTTATACTCTATGTTGGCAAATCTTAAGGGTTAGCATCATTCTGTTTCTTGAACTGGGCTCTATTTACCCAGTTTACTTTATATTTATGAAGTTGTCCTTGTCTCTTATACACCTCTCTGAATTTATTATATGTACTACAAAAAGTTTTATAATCTGTTTTGCAATATATTTCACTTTAAGAAAAATAAATGTCCATATGCTTTCACATATTTAAATATCTCACTGTTTTGAGAGGATAGACATTTTAGGTTTGATTATCAATGTTTTTGATACACATTACAATGAAAAATTACTTAGTTCTTCCTTATGTAGGAAATGCAGTAATTAAATATCTTCAATCTAAAGAGTCTCCATGATCTCTAAAGAGTCACTTCATCCTAAATCTAAATTATGATTTCTTCTAAGAGTATTTGTTTTTCTGTGATTGCAGGTTACCACTATAATCAGAGAATTCAGATCTCAGAAGAGTATAGAAAAAAAATGAGAAAATATGAATAATTTTAATATCAGATAAAAAATAATTGTGTTGGAATAAGAATGTGCATTTAGAGGTAAATATTCACATATGAGAAATTTTATCCACTGTAATTTCTGTAGGTTGCTTCATCTCACAGTTATGTTTGGCAGCAAGCATTCCCAAACAAGAAAAGGATCCATCCTTGTTTCTTCTACTAATTCCCACAGTTATATCTTCTGAGTCCCCTGTGTTTTATTTTTTCTCCAGAATTGTGTATAAAAGATTGTAGCAGCTGCAAAAATGATCCCTTTTAAAGTATCACAAAGAAAAGCAATTACTGGTGTACTCTGTGGGCTACATAATACTACTGCCAAAGTGTGATGTGAAGACAAATATGAGCATAGAAACTCCACGTTATGAACATATCTATTCTACAGATTGTATAGAATATCTTGACATGAGACCTATTAGGGAACCTAAGTGGGCAAGTGGGATAAAGGTGACTTGTTTTATATAAAAGTACCACTTGAATGGTAAAAGATCTATCTGGGAATGTATTCTAAAATACTTTCTACCTTCAGCTGTAGAAATATAAAAAGAAATATTTAGGATTCTGGCCAACTTTAGACCTAAATGAAAGTCAGGTAATACACCATAATGGATCTTGTAACAGTAAATCTGAAAGGTTTTGATTACAATAAGTCCTCTTGAAGAAAACTTTTTTCCCCCTAAGTGTGACACAAAAGAAGTGTGGACTTCACATAGTTGTGCTTTAGAAAAGAAGAGGTTGAACTCCTTAAGACTAGGAGAATAAAAGCAATAGTGACATTTTAGTACTTCTAAAGAAAATTGCTGGCTGTAATAGATTTTGTACATCGACTCTGTCAGTATACATTGCAATTTCACAGGTGTTGGATAGATAACTCTAATATGACTTGTCTCACTCCCAGTCACTCCCAGTCTATTTGGGGAAGAGGTATTTGAGATATTTCCAAGTACTCACTCTTGTATTTTTCAGTGTTTTGTGGTATACTTAACACAGTAAAACAATAGACTACAATTTTTTTTCCAAACTTCATTATAGCAGGCAGTCTTTATGACATAACACTGCAGGGTACACTGTTCTCTCCTCTTTTCACAGACCCACATCACAGCTAGTAAGAAACTCTCCAAAATCATGATGAGGCACTAGGGCAGGTGGCTCTGTGCCATCTCAGCAGAAGTGCTGCTTGAGATTCTTTAATAATGAATTCTAATCGGGTGGATTATTTGTTCTGCATATTTGGTTTTCCTGGAGACCATGATGAGAGAACTGTTGAGCAGTTTTAAAAGTGGAATTGGCTACTGCTGCTACAGAGCCTTTTCTGTATTTCTGACTCCAGTCTTACATGCCAGTGAAGTACCCACAAAAAGCACTAATGCTTAATAGAGTCAGTTGAAGTTAGAGTAAGAACCCATGTTTTCTATTTGATAAGCCACTATTACTGCATGGGGGGAAATCACAGTCAGCAATAACTTTAATCCCCCAGATACTTAAATCAACTCTTCTCTCAATGCCAGGGATATAATTATTTTCTCATAAGCTGTGCATTCAAAGTTTGACTTTTCAGCAGCATTTCCTTTTATTTTGGAGTGCACATAGCCTTTAGATAGTTTTCACATTAAGAAAGATAGTTTTCACATTAAGAATGCTGCTTTCTGGCAGTGCTTCTTCTAACTTTTTAATCTCAAAATTAAGAATATTACGAAGTTCTTCAGTTACAAATCACAGTGCATCTGACATACATGGTTATCTTTAATCAACAGATTATGTAGAACTATTTATGTCACTTAGGGCTTTAACTTTAAGCTGTGGACAGAACATAAGAGACTTCTCACTCTGGGAAATGAGCAAGGGGTAGTGGAAGGGGAGGTGGGAGAGGGGATGGGGTGACTGGGTGATGGGCACTGAGGGGAGCACTTAACAGGTTAAGCACTGGGATCCCTGGGTGGTGCAGGGGTTGGGCGCCTGCCTTTGGCCCAGGGCGCGATCCTGGAGACCCGGGATCGAGTCCCACATCGGGCTCCCGGTGCATGGAGCCGGCTTCTCCCTCTGCCTGTGTCTCTGCCTCTCTCTCTGTGTGACTATCATAAAAAAAAATTAAACAAAAAAACAGGATAAGCACTGGCAAATCGAACTCCAATAAAAATATACAAAAATTAAAAAATTAAAAAAATAATTTTAAGCTGTGCTGCCTCTGCACTAAATTCCTTCAATATTATTGCTCATTCTTATATTACAGATGGGAAAACTGCATTGCAGAGACATTAAGTAACTTCCACAGAGTTAAAACCATGTTAAGAAATATGACCAGGATTCAGATTTAGACAGTGGAGCATCAGAACCCATCACTATGTGATAGTACCTCCCTATTATGGCCTTTGTTTTATGTTTTATTAATATCAATGTAATTAGTGAAGTCATCGTTGACATTACTATTTCAGACGTTAGGTAGAAATATACCAGCAAAGACTTTGTGAAAGATACTTTCTGTTAACTTTTGATGTCAGAAGGAAAGATCACCCCTTAAATGATTTTATAAAGGTTCTTCCCAGAGTGGGTCACTTTTTTTTGAACATGCTAAAATAAAAGAATATATCATTAAAAATGATTTTGTTTACAACCAAATTAGAATCACAGACACATTAATTTTTTTAAATAAAGAATAGAAGGATGTGATAAAGTGTGGCAAAATAATAAGTATATTAGAGTGAAATATACTTTATAGTAGTTAATCTAAAATAGTTATGCAAACTAAATTATTTTCCATCTTTTTCAAATCACAGTGTCAATTAAACGTAATTGTTTTGAGTAATATTCTCATAGAGAAATATTATTTTTTCTTACGTTAAAAAGACCTTAATTGGATAGAGATAAAAATGTGCAAAGAGATCTGAACACATACCTCACCAAAATGATATGCAGTTGGTAAATAAGCATATAAAAAGATGCTCAAGGGCGGCCCAGGGGCTCAGCGGTTTAGTGCCTGCTTTCAGCCCAGGGCATGATCCTGGAGACCTGGGATCGGGTCCCACGTGGGACTCCCTACATGGAGCCTGCTTCTCCCTCTGCCTGTGTCTCTGCCTCTCTGTGTGTCTCTATGAATAAATAAATAAAATCTTAAAAAAAAAGATGCTCAACACCATATGTCCTTAGGAAACTGCAAATTAAGAGATCAAAGAGAGGCACCTGGGTGGCTCAGTAGGTTAAAATGTCTGTCTTTGGCTCAGGTCTTGATCCTGGAGTCCTGGGTCAGCCTAGAATTGGGCTCTCTGCTCAACAGAGAGTCTGTTTCTCCTTTTCCCTCCGCCCCTGCACAAGCACGCACCCACTCTCTGTCTCTCCCTCTCTCTGTGTCTCTCTCTCATGTTCTCTCCCTCTCTCTCTCTAATAAATACATAAAATCTTTAAAAAGAGCAAAAAAGAAGCCACTATATATGTATTATATTTGCTAATATCCAAATAGTGACAGCATGAAATGCTGGCAAGGATGTGGAGCAATAGTAACTCTTATTCATTGCTGATGGTAATGCAAGGTAAAACAACCACTATGCAAGAAAGATTGTCAGTTTCTTACAAACTAATGATAATTTTATCATATGATCTAGCAATTGTGCTTTGTATTTACTTAAATGCATTTAAAACTTGTGTCAACACAAAAACCTGCATAATGATTTTATGGTAACTTTATTCATAATTGACAAAACTTGGAAGCAACGAAGGTGTCCTTCAGTAGGTGAATGGATAAACAAAGTTTACATGCATAAAACAAATTAATATTCAGTGACAAAAAGTAAATTAGCCATGAAAATGCATGAAGGAATCTTAAATGCATACTGCTAAATAAAATAAGCCAATATGAAAAGGCTACATATTGTAGGATTCAACTATAGAACATGCTGAGGAAGACAAAACTGTAGAGACAGTAGAAAGCGGTCGTCGCTGGTTTGTTAAAAGAAAGGAATTAATAGGGCAGCCCTAGTGGCGCAGCGGTTTAGTCCTGCCTGCAGCCCACGGTGTGATCCTGGAGACCTGGGATCGAGTCCCACATTGGGCTCCCTGCATGGAACCTGCTTTTCCCTCTGCCTGTGTCTCTGCCTCTCTCTCTTGCTCTGTATCTCTCATGAGTAAATAAAATAAGATCTTAAAAAAAAAAAAAAAAAAAAGAGGGATCCCTGGGTGGCACAGCGGTTTGGCGCCTGCCTTTGGCCCAGGGCGCAATCCTGGAGACCCGGGATCGAGTCCCACATTGGGCTCCCAGTGCATGGAGCCTGCTTCTCCCTCTGCCTATGTCTCTGACTCTCTCTCTCTGTGTCTCTAATAAATAAACAAAATATAAAAAAAAAAAAGAAAGGGAGGAATGAGTAGGTAGATCACAGAAGTTTTAAGGGCAGTGAAATACTCTGTATGGTATCTTAATGTAGATAAATTTTATATATTTGGCAGAATGCATGGAATATACAACACTCTATTATAAACTATAGAGTTTATTTAAAATAATATAGCAATATTTACTGCTAAATTGTAATAAATGTAAAAATTATTTAATAGTAGGGTAAAGTGAGGGTTGGGGTGTAAGAGGGTATTAAAGGAACTCTTGGTACTTGCCACACAATTTGTTTATAAACTGAAAGGTTGGTAACAAATAATAAAGTTTATTAATTAAGAACAAATTCCCCAGAGGGGGATAATAATAGTTTTAAACTGTGAAGGGAAAAAAGGAAACATTAGGATAAGGCAATATAAATTACACAATTTGAAGAACAGAATTTAAGAAGAATGAAGAAAAATGAGGAGGGCCTCAGAGGAATGTGGGAAACCATCAAGAATACCAGTATATACTGACAAAAACCAGGAGAGGAGAGAGAGAAAGGAACAAAAATATTTAAAGAAGTGATGGCAGAAAACTTTCTCATCTATTGAAAAACAAGAACTTACACATCCAGGAGGCTCAATGAATAGAAAGTAGGAGAAATACAAATTGATCCACAAATAGGCCATATAGGAAAAATGCCAGAAGTCAAAGACAAAGAGAAAATCTTGAGGTAGCAAATAAAATAATTCATCACTTATAAAGTAAACCAATAAGAGTAACAACTGATATCTCAACAGGAACTTTATATTAACGAAGAAAAGTTACTAGAATAAGAAATGAAAGAAGGGACATCACTACTAACTTTAAGAAATACAGAGAAGGGCAGCCCCAGTGGCGCAGCGGTTTAGCGCCATCTGCAGCCCGGGCCTGATCCTGGAGGCCTGGGATCGAGTCCCGTGTCGGGCTCCCAGTGTGGGGCCCACTTATCCCTCTGCCTGTGTCTCTGCCTCTCTCTCTCTTTCTGTGTCTTTATGAATAGATAAATAAAATCTTTAAAAAAAAAAAAAGAAATACAAAGAAAATTAAGAAATGATAGAATCATACAACAACAAATTATATAGCTTAGATGAAATGGACAAACTCCTAAATAGACAAAAACTGTATAGACTGAAGAAGAAAGAAACAATCTGAAGATATCTGTAACAAATGAAGATTAAATTAGAAATCAAAGTCTATCCACAATGGGAAAGCCCAGGCCTAATGGCTTCTAAACTCTACTACATTTAAAGAAGTATTAATTCAAATCCTTTGCAGACTCTTCCAAAAAATACAAGTAAAGCTTACCACTTCACTTTATGAGGCAAGTATTACCCTCATACAAAGCCAAAGAATTCAAAGAAAAAAACCTATAAAATCAATATGTCTTATGAATATGGACACAAGCATCAACAACAAAATCAATGAAGCCAAATCTAGCAAGATCTAAAAAGAATTATACTATGTGACAAAGTGGAATTTATCCAAGGATGCATGAGTGGTTCATTTAAAAAAAATCAATCAATATGATAAACCAATAGAATAAAAAAAAATAGCATGACCACCTCAATAGATGCAGAAAAAGCATTTGACAAAAGCCAAAGCCCTTTCCTAGTTGGGGGAAAAAACAAACAACAACAAAACAACAAATTAGGACTAGAAAAGAGTTTTCTCTGTCTGACGAGGGGCACGTGTGAAAAACACATGGCTAACGTTATATTTAATGGTGAAAGACTGGATGCTTTCCTTCAAAGGTCAGGAAAATGAGGATGTATTTTCTCACCACTTCTTCTCAACATTATATTAGAAATTCTAATCAGGCAGATTAGGGGGAAAAAAAACTAAAGATGCCTACATCACAAAGGAAGAAGTAAAAAAAAAATATCTTTATTCACCAATGACATGATTTTCTGAAAGAACACACTAAAAGAAAATTAGAACTAGTGAATTATTTCAGAAGGATTGAAGATAAATAACCAGTATGTGAAGTAACTTGTATGTCTATCAGCAATGAACAGTTCAGAAATGAAATTAAGAAAACCATTCCATTTAAAATAACATCTAAAAAATTCAAATATTTAGCAATAAATTTAATAAATGTAGTACAAAAACTACAAAGCATTGTAGAAAGAAATCAAAGAAGACCTAAGTAAATGGTAATGGGTAAGAATATTTAATATTGTTAAGATGGCAGTATGCCCTAAACTGATGTACAATAGTTATATGCCAAAGAGAAACAGAAAGGTGTGTCCAAACACTTATATGTAAATGTTTATTGAAGCACTATTCATAATACCTAAAAGGAGGAAACAATCTAAGTATCCATAACAGATGACTGGATAAATGTGGTATAGCTATAGAATAGAATTTTGGCCATAAAAAGGAATCAAGTTGAACTCCAGAAAAATTTTAAAAGTGCCTTTATACTTTTCTAACACTACCTCCTTCTCCCCAAAGTTAAACATTATTCCATCTTGTAGTACATATATTGGAGTTTTTTTCTTTATTTATAAATACAGTTTATTGTTATACCAAACTTCTTATCTCAGAAGTTTCCATTATATTAAGTTTTTTTAGAGATTTTATTTATTCATAAGAGACACAGAGAGAGAGGCAGAGACACAGGCAGAGGGAGAAGCAGGCTCCATACAGGGAGCCTAATGCAGGACTCAATCCCGGTACCCCAGGAGCATGCCCTGAGCCAAAGGCAGACACTCAACCACTGAGCCACCCAGGCATCCCAATTTTTTGTGGTTTTTAGATGATTATTTTCCTGTAATAGCTGAAATTTTATGTCATTGAGCTTAACTCGTAGTGCTCATATCCCCACTGTACTTTCACTGGTGCAGAAGATTAATCATTTCTATTTTTATATCATCACCAAATACAACAGAAATTAATGGCAGTAACTATTAGATAGTTACTGTTGAGTTAATATGAAATGAATGATAAATGCTTATGATAAATGAGAAGGTATAAGAATCAGAAGAAGGCACTAATGAAGTTGAAAGATGTACAAGCAAATAAGTTAGAAGGATTGGAGGGAGTCGCCAGAGTAGGAGTTTGAAGTAGTGGATTTTTTAGTTATGACACATTTTTAAGTCATTCCAGCAGTGGACTGTTAAATTAGAAGTGAATAGAGGGGATCCCTGGGTGGCTCAGCTGTTTAGTGTCTGCTCTCGGCTTACTGTGTGATCCTGGAGACCCGGGATTGAGTCCCACATCAGGCTCCCTGCATGGAGCGTTCTTTTCCCTCTGCCTGTGTCTTTGCCTGCCTCTCTCTCTCTCTCTCTCTCTCTCTCTCTCTCCGCCCCGGTGTCTCTCATGAATAAAGAAATAAAATATTAAAAAAAAAAAGTGAGTGGAAATCATGGAATGCCTGGCTAGCACCTGGCTGGCCTGAGAGAAAATGTGACTCTTAATCTCAGTGTTCTCAGTTTCTACACCACACTGGAGGTAGAAATTACTTAAAACTAAAATCTTTTTTAAAAAAGTGAATGGAAGTCACACAGGAGACCAAGAACTGTGAGTGTTGTATGTAGGATGGGCTATTTACTTAGATGAGATAATTATCCAGGTGGATGAAAAAAACTGAAATCAAAGAAAATCTTTGGAACCAGTTGTTAAAGAGTTTATAGTCAAATGACCTGAGCCTCAATGAATTAAATTTTTGTAGAATCAGGAGCTAATAAAAAAGAGAAATACCTCACACTAAGGAGTTTTGAATCACATTAAGAAAACTATAAATAGGCCCCTCCCCATTGGAGAGACATAAGGAGAGCCAAGGTCTTGGGGTGTAATAACTAACAGACAGCAAGATTTCCATTGAGAAGTAAAGGTGGCAATATTTTCAAAGGAGTTGATACTATACAATAAGTTTCTCAGTGTACTAGAGCAGTCTGAAAAGTACAGGGAAAGATTATGGTAGAGAGAAGTGCAAATTTAGATAAAGAGAGCCTTTACGAAAAGCTATGAGGGTAACAGATGAGCAATTGAAAAATACGCATTGAACTGCCAACAAAAAACATTTTTGTGAGGCTTCATGAATTTAGTTTCAGTAATCTGTTGGAGAAAATTGGAAGAAAGAGACGATGGAGCAAAACAGGATTCGGCTATGCTTTCATAATCATGCTTATACCAAATTTCAGATATACTTTACCTGGATATTATAGAATTGTTTCAGAAAGCATGTAAATTATTATGACATGATGGATTATTGTTCCTTCAGATTCCATTAGTTAGCTTGATATTTCTAAGTTCTTTGAAAATGTGCATTGGAAAAGGAACACTAATTAAGAGCAGTAACAGGCAAATAATATCTGCATGCTTTGAGAACTTTATTAAGAAGAATGTTCTTGATAGAGTAAAAATAAATGCAAACTAACAGTGGTAGAGTTCTAAGAATCTCTGTTAGGCTGTGCACTGGGCTCATTTTTTCATAAACTATGTAGGATATAGACAAGAATATGACTAAGTAAACTGAGTAAATACAGAGGAATATGGATTGATTATTCATTCATTTAAACGATTTCATCATTTTGATTAATTTATCAATTTTTCACAAAATATCAATAATAAATATGATATTTTATTTCAAAGGTATATGTAAAATAATAAGTATGGAAAAAACAGTTGGAAAATGAACAGGTTTTAATAGTGTCATCAGGCGTGTGATTATTTTCTGTGGTTGTTAATTTTAAAACTGGCTGCAACATCACATTGAGGATTCAGTAACAGATGGGGATTTCCTACAGAGGAAGTCTAGCTTCACTATGTAACAAGATTTATTTGTCTCATCAAGAAAATATATGATAGGTCAGAAAATACAATCTTTTGGGGTTTCTTAGTCATTAACAAAACATATAAAGTTTTCCCTTAGTAAGAATTCCAAATAGTTGTTCTTTCTAAATTTTTTAGAGAAGAGTTAAGTCTGTGATTTTGGAAGGTAGGAAACAAACAAAAAGTTCCCTAGAACACTGGAGAAACTTAAATAGTATTTCTATGATAAAAAACATATATCTGTATATCTATATCTATATATCTATAATCAAATATTAAGAGGAGTTACTGGGTTATTTCTAATAGTGGACATATTCTGAATCATACTCTAGAATAGGAACCTAGTGTGTATTCCAGTATTACTTCTTTAAAAAATTACATAAAAATCAAAATTACCAATCTAAGTTAGGACTTCACTTTTGAAAAGCACAATTTAAAATTTTTATTTTAAAATTTATATGGAGACAGTGCCAAATGCACATTATAAATTGGTTTGATTCTAAAGGTCAAATTTACAATTCATATTGTGACTGAAGGAGCTTAATTAAAATATCATAAAAAATCTCATTTATTGATGATTTTAGTTCACATTAGTGGCTTTCACCTTAGGCTAGCCTCAGGCATCTTTCAAGCTTTTTGCATTAAGAGGCTGTACAACTCAAATCAGTTCATTGTTGCATATAATTTCTTTCAGAGATGCTATTCTCTGTATTTCAGAGATGCTATTCTCTGTAGTTTTGAAAGATATAAGTGACCAAACTGCCTAAACGTTGATCAGCTTTATCTTCTGTCTAACCATGTACTGATCACAACACTGATGAGTCATCTTAAATGTTGCAGAGTTTAAGTATTTAAAGACAAATACATTCATGAATTCATTTAAGAACATAGGGCTGTTCAACAGGTATATGAAAAGGTGCTGAACATCATTAATCATCAGGGAAAGGCAAAGAAAAACCCCAATGACGTATCACCTCACCCGTTTGGATGGCTCTAACCCTGTTTGGATGGCTGTTATCAAAAAGATGACAAATGCTGATGGGGAGAAAATAAAACTCTTGTACACTGTTGGTAGGAATGTAAATTAATACAGCCATTATGGAAAACAATATGGAGATTCCACAAAAAATTTAAAAAAGAGCTACCATGTGATCTGGCAATCCCACTTGCCAGCATATAGCCAAAGGAAATGAAATCAGGACGTTGAAGAGATATCCGTACCTTCCATGTTTATTGCAGCATTATAATAACAGGAAAGATATATAAATATCCTAAGTGTCTGCTGGTGAATGAATTGATAAAGAATATGTGAGAATATATGTGTGCATATATATATATACACATATTTTCATATATATGTATACACGTAATATAGTTGAAAATAAAATTATAACAATAGAGTTAATAATCAGGTTACCTGACAGTATATTAAATAAAGTAAACTTTATAGGATAATATTGTTAATAATATAGTTATTATTATAGTTATAGCAATACAGTTAACAGCATAGTTAATAACATACACTTTGTAATTGACTTGAAATTTGCTAATACAGTAGATCTTAAGTGTTCTCACGCTCCAAAAAACTACATAAATAAATAAATAAATAAAGGCAACTAGGTGAGGTGATGTTTGTATTAATTATCTTGATGTGGTAATCATTTTACAGTGTATATTTAAACTATGTTGCATACTTCAACTAAATACAACTTTCATTGTCAATTATCCTTAAGTAAAGCAGAGAAAAAAAAGAACCTAGAGCTTTTATTGTATCATCTGGTTTTAGACCTTTGAAAGTCATTTAGAGGAATATAATGAACTATATAGTATTTTTTAAAATTTTTCATTCTCCATTGTATCATTTGACTATACATCAGAAATTGGCAAATGTTTTATTTACAAGACCAAATAATGAATATCTATAAATATGAAGCTATGCAGTCTCTGTTATAGCTAGGTAACTCTATACTTATTTAAAAAACAAAGCAGCCATTGACAATATGTAAGTACATGAATGGGCCTGTGTTACAGTAAAACTGTATATACAAAAACAGGAAACTGGCCTGTGGGCCATAATTTGCTGTCCCCTGATATATATATATTTATCTATTTATTTTCACTATATCAGTGTCTTTGGACTCTGCATCTCTTCTTTTAACTCTGAAGATGAATGCTTATGCCTTAGGTATCAAAATAAGGCCTTCAGACTTCTACCCAGGTTATATGTGTTTAGCATTATTTTTCTTTTCCTAGCTCTAACTGCCCAACACTGACCCATTAGATTCCTTTTATTATTATGTTTTGGGCTTTTTTTTTTTTTTTTTTTTTTTTTAGCCCATCTCCTTGTTAGGAGAGATAAATTGCTAGAATCCCTGAGTGTTCTTGCACATTCCTACTGTTTAAAAGCCAAAAATGCAAGGTCCTGCCTTGAGGGATAAGGTTATGTGTATGCCCAGATAAAGAGCTGGCTTGCTTAAACTTGCTATACAAGTGGTTCCAGAAGCTAAGTGTTCTCTTATGTAATAGAAATCTATGGTGTGTGCAGACATTCACAATGGGCTTCTTGCATGGTTCTTTAAGGATTATGGGGAACGGACATTAATCAACGTGAACTCAGGCTATTGCTTTTGCCATGAGTAATAAAGTGTTTGTCCCTAACCCAAGAGTCCCGTGTCTTATTTCAACATCCATGAAAGAGGAATAGGTTAGCTTTTGGAAAAAATAAAAAAATAAAAAAATCTCAGATCCTACACAGTTCTTGACAGTTTTGGTTGCAGTGATGAGCTGCTGACCTAGACACAGCTTCCTAGAAAAGAAAGGACAAAGAATATAGATATGAGAAGACTTCCCAGAATCACATAGTGAATGTTATCAGTGATGTGTAGGGAGGGAGAAGGGCCGAGTGAGTATCTTCCGCTGTCCTATCATTCATACATGTTTAAGAAGCTAAGCAGGGAGAGGTAGAACTGAAATCTGCCTCCTGATAGACTGTTGTTCACTCTCCTTAGTTGCTATTTACTCTCTTTTGGGAGAGAAGAGGAAAGGAAGCTATCACAACATCGAGGCTGAGGCCACTAAAGTAAAGATAATATATGGCTGTGGCTGCTGAGTCAGAAGTTGCCCAAAGTTAAAGTCAATGTGTCAGCAGTAATGATACAGACCTTCGAATGAATTAAAAAACAGATGTTCATTTGTAGTGCTTCAGTGTACAAGCACTTGGACCTGAGTGTGCATGCAAATTCTTACTGCAGCTAAGTCTCTCTAAATATAAATATGAGATAAGGTGTACAATATATTAGTATGCTCTTCATAGTATATTAGTATGCTGTTTTGTATGCATAACAAAATACCACAGCCTGGATGGCTTAAATAACAGAAATTAATTTTCTCACAGTTCTGGATGCCAGAAGTCCAAGATCAAAGTATCTCAGGGTAGTTTTCAGGTGAGGCCTCTATTTCTGGCTTAGAGATAACCACTTTTTCCCAGATTCTCACATAGCCTTTCCTTTACATGCATGTGGAGAGAAAGACTTCTCTGTCCCTTCATATGCTTAAAAGTATACCAGTCCTATTGGATTAGTGCTCCTTCCCCCTTATGACCTCATTTAACTTCAGTTTCTCCTTAAAGGCTTTATCTCTAAAAATATAGACTTACTGAGAGGCCTTCAGTACATGAATTAGGGTGGGTAGGATGGGTGGAATGAAATTCAGTCTATAACATCCAGATACAAAATCTATTTAAAAAAAAAAGATTATCTGTAATTGTGCTCATTAGATAAAACACAACCCTGATTAAATTCAACTCTCTTCCAATCCCATGCCTGGCCCTACACAGATGTATGTGGCTCGCAAAAAATAAAAAATAAAAAATAAAAAATAAAGTAATAGGGGGATCCCTGGGTGGCTCAGCGGTTTAGCGCCTGCCTTTGGCCCAGTGCGCGATCCTGGAGTCCTGGGATGGAGTCCCGCGTCAGGCTCCCGGCATGGAGTCTGCTTCTCCCTCCTCCTGTGTCTCTGCCTCTCTCTATAAAATCAAAACCAAGAAACAAAAACTTCTGAAACATCAAAGCATACACACAATTACATAAGCAGTTTTCACTTTAAATTTATGATCAGTAATCTTAAGTGGATCTGTAATGTTGCCCAATACTCTATTTTCTCAGTCCATTAGCTCATTGCTTAAATATTGCCGCTTATTTCTTCAAATTTTGAAATCCCTCCTAACATTTTCTTTTTCTTTGTTTTTTAAGATTTTAATTATTCATGAGAGACACAGAGACAGGGGCAGAAGCATAGGCAAAGAGAGAAGCAGGCTCTTCATGGGGATCCCAATGTGGGACTCCATCCCAGGACCCGAGGATCATGACCTGAGTGGAAGGCAGATGTTCAACCACTGAGGGAATCAGGTGCCCCCCTCCTAACATTTTCAATTTTAGTTGACAACCTTGCTCTCTAATTTACAGAAAAATTAATTTGTTGGAAATATTTATCTGCATCTGTGATTATAAATTTGCACTTCCTGTTTGCTATTGTAGATTACAGCTCTGAGATTTTAAACGGGACCAACATCTGCAATTGTTTACTAGATTCTCTGTCCTCTTGCCTTATCCCCAGAAATGCCCCCTGTTTTAAAAAAAAATTTAATTATTTTTTTCTTTCTATGTGGAATCCTCTTTTTCAGTGCACAAAGACGATTTCTTTTGTCTCTGCCTCCCCTCCAACTATCCATTTATTTCTGTAATTCCTACTTGAAAGATTTGTCTAAACTAGTCTTTAATTCATTAAAATATATTTCATCCTCAACATACTAACAAACCGCTCTGATCAAGGTCACCAATTACCTCCACTTTGTTAAAAGGAATGATAATTCCTCTGCTATTATGCTTTTTGAACTATCTGTAAGCATTTGGGATAACCAATTAGTTTTCCTTTGTGAATAATGTATTTCTTTGACTTCCTGGGCAGCTCATTTTCTGCCTACATTTATGACTTCATTTTAGTGACCCTTCTGTTTCATCTTCATTTCTCCCAACTGTAAATGTTTGCATCACCCTAGCAATCAGCTCTGTGAAAATTTTTCTGTCCTCACTCACTTTACAGCCTCCTGGTTTTAAACTCTATCAAAGTGCTGTGACTCCAACCCTCTGAACTCCTCTGCACTTCTGATAAGTATGTCTAACTACCTATTGACAGTTTTCTTTGGATGCCCAGTAGGAATCTCAAACACAGCAGGCTCAAATCTGAACTTCTCTGATGTGTCTCCAACCCTGCCCCTCCTGCGGCCTTCAATCATCACAGCTAGTGGTGACATCATTCTCCTAATTGCACACACCTATACCTGGGTTTTACCCTTGTTTTTCTCTTTTCTTTGCTCCATACATCTTGTCTGTCAGCAAATCCTATAATTATCATCTTTAAAATATATCCAGAATTTGACCTCTTCTTATCATTCCCAATGCAGTTGCCCTTCACCTATTTTTTTTATAAAGACTGTTTTTTTTTTTATAAAGACTGTTTTAATCATTTTATGACTGTTCTCTCTGTTTCTATTCTTACTGCCTTAAATTTCTTATCCATATTACAGCCATGTTGATCTTCTTAAAATAGAAATTAGATTTTGTGCCTCCAATGCTCTAAGCACCCTACTGGCTTCCCATTTCACTCAAATGCAAAGCATTGCATAATTGTGATCCCCACCCCCCACATTACTTCTTAGAACATGACATTACATTCTGGCTCAGTCTGTCTTAGCATATGGGCTTTCTTAATGTTCCTCAAACTTTCCAGTACCTAGAACAGTGCTTGCTTGATGGCTACCTCATACATTTAATCAGTGCCTTCTGTAAAACCCACCTTCTCAGTCAAGCATTTTCAGGCCATTCTACTCCCAAGCATATATTTCTTTTTATGTAACCTCCTTTTAGTTTTATTGGAATCATATGAAACTCTTGCCTTGATGGACAAAGTGTTGTCTAAGAGAAGAAATGCTGATTATCTGTTTTGTTCCCTAGTTTATCCGTAGTGCCTGGATAGAGATTTTGAACATAATAGGTGTCTAAAACTAATTTTTGAATAAATAGGTTACTATGCAACATACCAGAAAATATATAATGGATGATGCCTTTTTTAACACCAAGAATCTAAAGCCTAAAGGTAATACTGATATGTATGAAAACCCTATATAAAGAAATCTGAAAATAGTCTTGTTAGAGAAGAAAACTTGAGTTAATTTAAAATGGTACTATACTTTTCTGAAATTTCAATATTAAAAACAAATATTTTCTCTAAGGTAATATAAAAATTTCATATGATTCCAATAAAACTAAGAGGAGGTTATATTTTTGGAAAAATATCTATTTATTTATTATTTATTTTAGAGACCAGGCATGGAGGGGGGGGGGGTTGCAGAGGAAGAGGAGAGAGAAACTCAAGTGGACTCTGCTGAGTGTGGAACATGATACAGGGCTCAGGCTCATGACCAGAGATCATGACCTGAGCTGAAACCCAAAACTCAGCCACTTAACCAACTGTGCCACCCAGGTGCCCCTAATTTGGGAGAACAAACAAGAATGGCCAGTGAATTTTTTTAAGGTAGTAATAAAGATGTAAAAACACTGATTAATATTAAAATTTGTTTCAGTATCTGGGATAGTATGGTAATGGGACATGAAATGAATGACAAATCAATGGAACAAAATTAATGAGAAATAAGATCAAATAGATGGATTTGTGAAGTGTTTGATATTGATCTTTAACAAGATATGCAGCATGCTGACTGCTTAGTTCTGTTAATATATGTTTTTCATAGCAAGATTTTCTCGTTGAAGGGAACAGGACATTGCACCACATTCTGGTGCACACTTCTTAATTTATTACATACTTACAGCAAAGAATAAATGGACCTGCTGGTTTGAATACCAGTGTCCTAGAGAACTTACTTGTTCTGCTTTGTGCTGGAGTATATTTTATGTACTTTAGCAGCTATTTGAAGTATAATTGACACATAAAAAACTGCACAAATTTATAGCATTCGATTTGACATATGTTCACACTTGTGAAACTACCATCACAGTTAAGCTTATGGACATATCCATTACCTTTCAAATTTTCCTCATAACCCTTTGTTATATTTCCTTCACACTTCTACATCCTCCACCAGTCATTAAACTTCCTGAATAGTTTGCATTTCTTAGAAAATTATGTAAATGAAGGTCTATAGTGTATATATTTCTTTACGTTTTATCTGTTTCTTTTTTACTCTGCATCATTACTTTCAGATACAACAGGCTGTTAGGATGTATCTAATATTTGTATCCTTTTATTAGTGAATACCATCTCATTTTATGCATTATTAGAGGTTGAAGGATATTTGGATTATTTCAAGTTTTTTATTATTACATATGAAACTGCTATAAATACTGTTATCTATGTCTTTATATACACATCTGGTGGAAATGTATAATGACACACTTTGAAAAAGTTTTGCCGATTTCTTAAATATGTATTTACATACAATTTAACTATTTCATAGCCAGATATTTACCCAAAGAAAATGAAAATATGTGTTCATGAATATCGCTTTTATTTATTCATGAGAGGCACACAATGAGAGAGAGAGAGAGACAGACAGACACAGCAGTGGGAGAAGCAGGCTCCATGCAGGGAGCCCAATGTGGGACTTGATCCCAGGACTCTAGGATCATGCCCTGGGTCGAATGAATATCATTTTTGATCAAAGTACACCAATTGTAAATATTTTATCTCTATAGATGCACTCATAAATGTGAATTATGATGTTGCAGCATTGTACTTAACATAAAATTAGAAACTTTTATGCATATAGATAGGAATAATGTAATTTGGGATAAAAAATATGAAGAAATGTTATACATCATAATTGATGGTTTAATATATTTTTATTTCTAATGTTTATCTGTAGTATTTTATTTTATTTTATTTCATATATTTCTGTAAGATTATCTCCAACATATGTGAAAGGTTTAGCACAGTGTGTTAAATAATGAGTAAAATGATAAAACCATTTTGTTGGGTTAAAATATTATATTTTAATATTAAATGTATTATTCATTGTTTTGGTAAAAAAGATTTAGCTAGAGTGCTTACTTTTATGGATTTATAATATGGCTTCCTTATGTATAAGTTTCATTATAAAGGAATTATATTGGCATTTCATCAGCAAAACTATAAGAAAGGATGCTAAAAGAATTTCCTTCTGTGTGTATAAAATGTTAGATAGGTTGATACTAAGATGTCTCTTCATGTATTCACTGTAATATTCCAGTATTCTTCCAGTAGAATATTTTTTTCCAGTAGAATATTAATGATAGTCATTACTATTTCTATTTGTTTTATAGTTAAAAGGAACATTAACCAATAGTCATAGGTTTTAAATCACTTTAGAAAGGATCTGAGAAAAATATTTACTTTCTTAATGATTTCAAGGAAGCAAGTGTTTTTAAAATGTAAGGTTTTTAAATTTTAAGTAAGCCTACTTGCTTTTTTAGAATTAATGTTTTATAATTTCAACACAAATATGATATAAATCTATGACATTTTAAAATATTTTCTATTTTAAAGCCATTTTAGATGTAAGTTTATTGGATATAATATGTTAACACTGAGATTTTGGAGTGTAGTTTTAAATTCTATTTTACTTTGTCTTGACAATAATTTATGGAGAATATTTGTCAATGTTGGCCAATTCTAATTAAAAGACATTATTTTAAATGTTACACTTTTAATTAAATTGAAAGTAGTGTGCTTATTATTTGCTTACACGGTGAAAATAGCGTTTCTTCAAATAGATTGTGAGAAGATGGGCTAGCCTTTATCCCAAGGCTTAGTATTCGTAGCTTTATAAGGGACTCTCTCAAAATCAGAAATTCAGTGTCATGCTGATATATTATGATGGAATTAACAGGAATCTGCTGAATTACAGCACCATTAACTATAGCACCTGTTTTACTTCCTTTAAGATTTCTTTTTAACAAATAATCCTCCCATATTTTTCAACATTTAGAATGCTAAAACACTGAAATAGATAACTGACTGAATTTTATGACTCTGGCATAATTTCGGTGTTAATTATACTATTTTATAATATCGAGAAACATCTATTGATTAGCTATTTCTTCCCAGGCCATTCTGCAGCAAGTCCAGTGTCATTAGTTCCGACTTATTAATAATGTACTTTGGGTCTAAAATGGTAAAATGAGTTGGCTAAATCTATCAGTGAATTAGCTAAGCTCTGAGGTTTAGGACTCAGATAACCAGTTCACAGCCTTAGCTTGGCTAAGTCCATTAAACAGCCACACTTGCTAGGTCAAGCAAATAATACTTTCACATCAGCAGAAATTAGTTATAATAGTAGGAAAAATAATCTCTGAAAATAGATTTGCTGGGCTCATCCATTTTTACACATTATAGACTTGCCAACTCAGACAAAACATAATGTTTGAAAATGCATGTACATGGGAACATAAACCATCATCCATCTCTAATATTTATCAGATTCCTATAATGACTTTGGTTTACAATATTTTAACATGCCAAAATGTGGAGAGTTTCAAATTATGTGTAATAGTAAGTGTAACTTACCTTTAATACTCAATAAAAGTCTAAAAAATGAGATGCTGAAAGAGCATTTGACTGATCTGTCTTTGAAGAAAGACTGTTTAAAAGTGGAAGGGAAAGAACCAAAGCAAAGTAGGAAGTACTGCATAAATAAGGAAAGTTTTTTTCATAGGAGTTTGACATTCCCAGTAGCATGCAATTTGAAAACAACCTTTGAAAACCTCTTTATATGACAGATTTTCCAAGGGTCAGTAACCTTTCATTTGAAATGTAAATAAAAAAACAGGAAACATAAATAGGTAGTTGTGATAGAAAAACATCCAGCAGAATAGCGTGCAAACAATGCAGTGCTTGGAGAATACATTGTCCTCAAAATAAAATGTATAAAGAATTTATCAAAGAAATTACATGTAAATGAGTAAGAATGCATGAGAAAGAGAGGAAAAACGTGGCTTTAAAAGTCTCGCAGTGCAAGCCTACTGATGATAATTACTGAAAACAGCAACGTGCAGTCTTATAAAATGTATTTACAAATGTTGCAAGAAGATGGCAGATAAGGATAAAATAATTTAGATGTGTTTCTTTTAGCCAGCCACTCTGTATTTTGCAATATATGATAAATACCCAAATGTAGGGCTTGATGTTTAAAAGTAGTAACCTTTAATATATCTTATGCTATGTGTACTGAAATTAATCAAATAATAACTATTTTAAGTATTTTTAAAATTTGTTTATACTTCTTTTGGGTGGGGGAGGGGCAGAGGGAGAGGGAAAGAATCTCAAACCATTGCAGGTCTCTGTTTCACAACCCTGAGACGCTGAAATTCTGATATGAGCCAAAATCAAGGGTGAGATACTTAACCAATTGAGCCACCCTGGCATCCCTGATTATACTTTTATACACACACTTATACTAATATATTACAAAGGAAATAGCAATCCTGAAAACACAGAGAGGCATTGGTTATACCAGAAATATCCAAAATTTATATCAGAAATATCTGAAATTACTCAACTAACACCTCCCAGGTTTGCTGCACTTAAAAATAGGTGAAATAGCATAATATTTTCTAGGTAGAGTATTTTTTTAATAGAAAAAGTATCTAAATGTTGATACATATAGCATATAACTCAACATGTAAACACATAATGAATGTAAAACAGTCTGTATTAAGTCGTATTTATATTACAAAAGCCAATGAGACATTCTGAGATTATGACTTTGGAGTACCATGCATCCTAATTTCTATAGTTTAGCGGAAATTCCAATGTTTAACGTCATGCAATAAAACAAGCACTTATCTTTTTTTGTGAACAATAGTAGTCAGACTTTACACATTTAGTTACATAAATGGCTCATCTGTGATTGCATATAACATTCCTCAATTCTAAGACAAAGAATGTCTCAAATTTTGAAATATCTGACATCAAGAAGTTCAAAGTAAATGACATTTTAGAATTATATCATATGTAAGCAACTTGATAGCTTTAAAATAAATTTCTTTGTGGCATATAAAATAAAGATGTGTTTTTAAGAAAATGATTTTATATTAAGGCAATACATTATCTAAGAAGACTGATGGATTAATACGCAACAAAATAAAATTTTAATTTTAAATGTAGATAAATTGAATTAAATTAAATATAGATAAATTAAATCTAATTTAAATATCGATAAATTCAAATCAAATTTAGATAAGTATATATATTACTTAATATAACAAAGCAAAGCATAAAACATAAAGGATGTCATTTTGCTTCTGCTCTTGTTTTTCATCATTAACTCTGAGGTTTCATAAGTTCTTTTAAAATATAATTGAAACAATCTGTTGAAGTTGTCAAATGGACTAAAATTATATGGTAAAAAGGGATTGAATATAAGAAGGAACTTAATGGTCCAAGCATTGGATTTTTGAATAAAGCATTCTACATTCCTCTGTAAAAACAAAATTCTGGTTTTCTTTTTAATTGTAATAAATAATAGGTTTATTGTAACACAGGTTATATTTTGTCATGAGTTTTTAAAAATATTTAAATGTAATTTCTAAGAACAGAAAAATGATAAAACCATGTGAAATTATAGTTAATGATAAAAGATATGGAATATAATTCATTGACTCCATGATTCTACTTCTTCCCCCCCCCTCCCAGGTCTAAACACCATGAAACTAGAAATACTTTAATAGAACTATTTTTATTTTCATTTTTTATCCTATTGCTACAGGAGAGGAAAGTAAGACCAAAGATAATTTTCAGGAGACTATCTGAAAAATAATGTTATATTAAGCACTTGACCCAAACACACCTGCAAACTGATGAAATTAAATTATATTATTTTCTTGTAGGTCAAGAATAAAATGTCCTAAGACAGATAATGCCTGGAGTCAAATTACTGACTATATTTTAAATCAAAAGTTTCTGCTTCTTTTGGCTTTTATTTTTTGTTTGTTTCTTTTTGCACTCTTCTGTTAATCTTGATTTTGACCTTTGACTATGCCTTGATACTTTCCTGTATAAGAATAGTAGAAAACACAAGTTAAATAATCTGGTCAGTGTTTCTTATTGGTCTCACAGTAAGGGGTTTTTTGATTGAATGGATCTAGACTTGGTTCCCAAGGATCTGTAGTTAAAAAAGGAAATATATCAGGGTGACTGGGTGGTGCAGTCAGTTAGATGAAGGACTCTTGTTTTCTGCTGGGGTGGTGATCTCGGGATTCTGGCATTGAACCCCCACCTAGGGCTCCAGCTCTCAGCATGGAGTCTACTTGAGTCTCTGCCCTCTCTGCCTCATGCTCTATCTCTCTCTCTAAAATAAATATTTTTAAAAAAAGAAAACAAGGACACATACCAAAAATAAAGGATAACAAACCACAAAAACAAAAATCAAACTCTCCAGATAACATAGATGATCAGTAAACCTTATACACCAGGACTTATATATAGCATATATAATGTCAAAGATAAATACTTAAACTGTCTCTTTATATACTAGAACTGTTTTTTTAAATTATTTATTTATTCATGAGAGGAAGAGACACAAGCAGAGGGAGAAGCAGGCTCCATGTAGGGAGCCTGACATGGGGCGCGATCCCAGGACTCCAGGATCACACCCTGAGCCAAAGTCAGGCGCTCACTCCTGAGCCACCCAGGCACCCCTAGAAGTGTCTTAAAGAGCTAAACTATGGATATAAAATTATTTAAAAATTGCTAACTGAGCATGGAACTGATTTGGAAATTAGCACAATTAAAATCACTAGTCATATTAAAATATTAAATTTGAAAGTGCATAAAATATATTATTTATAAAATACACTTTTACTTATTACAGCTTATTCCAGGAAAACAATAGTTATTTGCTATTAGGAAATCCACTGATATAATTCATCATAACAATAGATTTGTTGAGGAGTATTAAATGTTTATCTCCACAGATGCAAATGTTATTTAACATAATTTAAATTCCATTTATACTTTAAAATAAAATCAATAATTTGGGAATTTATATTTTTGAATGACTGCTGGAGGCATTCTTTCAAACATAGGGGAAAAAATTTAAGTCCACTCTCTACCACTATTTATTACTTTTTGTTGTTGTTGACAGTATTAACCACACATTATTTTTTAAAAAATTGTATTTGTTTATTCATGAGAGACAGAGAGAGAGAAAAAAGCAGAGCCATAGACAGAGGGAGAAGCAGGCTCCATGCAAGGAGCCCGATGTGGGACTCAATCCCAGGACTCCAGGATCACACCCTGAGCTGAAGGCAGGTGCTTAACCCCTGTACCCAGGCGTCCCATTAACCACGCACTTTGACAAAAGAAAAATTATTAGTGACATAATACAAAGGTAATGGGTTAGAAAATATCAGATGTATTATAAAGTAAAATCATTGTGGAAGGTTTGGAGTTACCATATATTAAAATATTTTAAAGAATTTTTGCATTAATAGAAAGAGAGGATTCCCTACTCGAAGTTCCTCATGGTCATACCTGATTTGCTCATTGGTTGATGTCCTTACTAGGAGCTGTATATCCACTTTCTGTTTGTGAGACTCTAGTTGTGTAAGGAACCTTGGAATTCTAACCTTGGAATTAAAAAGTCATGCTATTTCCAGACAAAGTTGGTGGTTTTTGGCAGTGTAGTTGTCTTAAAGTGTTACTACATTTATGGTGTACCTGTCATATGAGATAATCTCTTCATCATTATGAAATACTTATTTATTTATTTATTTATTTATTTATTTATTTATTTATTTATTTTTAAGGATTTTATTTATTTATTCATGAGACACACGTGGGGCGGAGGGGAGAGACAAAGGCAGAGGGAGAAGCAGGCTCCACGCAGGGAGCCCGATGTGGGCTTCGATGCTGGGACTCCAGGATCATACCCTGGGCTGAAGGCAGGCGCTAAACTGCTGAGCCACCCAGAGATCCCCATGAAAGATTTTTTCAGCGACATTTTCTCTTAGCTGGAATCAGATGTAACCTAAATACTGTATAATGCATATCTGAATACTACATAATATATATATTGTCCCATGCATACTTCTATTCATTTTATTAAGGATGATATAATTGTCATGACATAATGAGAATAATGGATACAATGAATATGATACATTTTATTAGTGGGTATAATCCTCAAAATAACTATGTGATTACATTATTAATAGTTACTTTTTACAGATTGACAAAATGAAATGCAGAAATTTAGTAAATTGCAGTGGTCAAAGAATAATGGTGATTTTAAGATCCTTTATCAGGTGGCCTTAATCTCAAATTTGTAACTTTCGCTCCTAAATAAGAGTATATAAACTTGTTTTTAATTTCATAGTTTTCATGTTAGAGTGCATTTAATTTCAATTTTTTGAAACTTATGAAAAAATACATTTGTCTAGAAATCTTCATATAGAAGGAAGATCTTTGAGTTAACATTTTTAAAAGATAAAAAATAACACATGATCTTTTGGTTATTATTTAAAGTATGTCTAAATGTAATGAGTCATTCCAGCATTGCTGCCTTTAACATGAGGGAGAAAAAATGAAACATGACGTAAGTATTGCCATTTTTCCTTCTCTTTATTAAATTTTTGGCTAGCGAGTCTGAATTATCTATGATGCTACCCAACTTTTCAATGTATAATAAGGAAATAATGTATTATTCATCTTACTAATCCATTGAAGCAGATTCTAAAATATCTTTATAATCAGAATTCTGCTCGTTTAAATTGAAACATGCTACAGACAACTTTATGATATGTGACAGTCACTCAAAATAAGAGATACAACAATAATAGCAAAAGCAGGGAACCATGGGGATGTTATTTATTTAAGAGACCTACAGTAAGTTAGCTCTCCTAAAGAAGAAAAGAATTCACTCCTACTTGAAACAGACATCAAAAATTCAGTATGCCTTTGGACTTCTAGGTAAATGACTTTATTCTAAATTCTCAGCAAGCCTAAATTTTTTTAAAAATACATTTTATTTTGATTGGTCTATTTCTAGAATTAAAGGTGTCTACATATAATAAGCCTTTTTAACTTTTGAATATTTATAGACATCTTAAAATTTATATAGCATATTTCAGCTATGACAGGGTAAGCAAAATTGGAAGAATACAGAACTTGAGTTTTGAATTGGGATAAATCTGGGCCAAATTGTTTCATATAAAAGAAATCATTATCAGAAAGCAGAAGACAGAACACAACTAAAACAGTGTAATGAAATAATATATACTGTACAATTTTACTTATATGTGGAATCTGAAAAACAAAACAAATGAATAAAAAGCAAAAAGCAGAATCAGACCTATAAATACAGAGAACAAGCTGATGGTTTCCAGAGAGAAGGAAGGATCATCAGGGGATGAGCAAAAGGGATAAAGGAGTGTTGGAGAATACAGGATTTCAGTTATGAAATGAATAAATCACAGAATAAAAGGCACAGCATAGGGAATATAGTCAAGGATATTGTAATAGCATTGTATGCTGACAGATGGTAGCAGCATTTGTAGTGAGCATAACATCACATTTAGAGAAGATGAATCACCATGTTGTACACCTGAAACTAATGTAGCATCGTGTGTCATCTGTACAATAATTTAAAAATTAAGGAAAAAGAAAAGCAGAAACTGAGATTTGTCATTAACATACCAAACTTAAAGATAATAGTGAGGTATTATATATGTGTGTATTTTAATATATATATATTTCATATGTAATATATATTTTATAATATATTATAATATATTATATATTATATATATATTAGGTGTTTTGAAAGCGGACCTTTTCTTTCTAAAACTATTCTACCTCTCCCTCTGCCTGCCTCTCCCCCTGCTTGTGCTATCAAATAAATAAATACAATAAAAAATAATAAAGTAAAATAAAAAAATTTAAAATAGGTTATTAAAATCTAAATAATGTCCTAAATATGCAAAGCACATTTATATGTAGTATCTCTCGTGGAGCAATTAAAATTTCTGGTTGTAGAGGTGAAATGTGAGATTCATCTTCCTTAGTAGTCTTTGACAAGTAAATATGCTTTGAGACGTAGTTTTTCTTTACTGTTGACCTTATGACTGTAACAGATAATAAAGTCATCTTAAATACTGCATGCATACTATTATTTTTTGTCTTTTTTAAGCACCAAAACCTGTTAGTCTAATGGCTCAGATTAAGTCAATCATCAGTCAGATAAATAGTAACTTTATTGAGATAATCTTAATTTTACACTAAACTGGACAAATTAAAATGAAATTATTTTAATACTTTAGCCTATTTTTTAAAAAGATTTTATTTATTTATTCATGGGAGATACAGAGAGAAAGAGAGGCAGAGACACAGGCAGAGGGAGAAGCAGGCTCCATGCAGGGAGCCTGACGCGGGACTCGATCCCGGGACTCCAGGATCACACCCTGAGCCGAAGGCAGGCGCTCAACCACTGTGTCACTCAGGTGTCCCACGTAGAAAATTAATCTTAAATAAAATGGTAAAGGAATAAAAAACTTATACACTGTTTTCTAAATTTGATGTGCCATTGTATATTCCCACTAGCAATGCATGAGTGCCCTTGTTACTCTGGGTTCTTACCAGTCATTGACATTTCAGTTTCTTCTCCTTTCTTAATAGTTGTCTAGTGCTATCTCATTGTGATATCACTTTACCTTTCCTGAATAGCTAGGGATGTTATGCACATCATTTCACATATATATTTGCAATTTGCATGTCCTCTTCAAAGTAGTTATCTGTTTAATGTTTTCCCCATTTTTCAAGTTTTTTTTATTGTTGCATTATGAATTTTTCTTTTTATAGTCTGATTATAAGTCCTCTGTCATCAGGTCATTTGAAAACATATTCTCCCATTCTTTAGCTTGTCTTTCTCTGCTCTTAGCATCATATTTTTCAGAGTTTTTGTTTTAAATTTTGATGCAATTTATCATCATTGATGGTGATTTATATATATTTTTTCCTTTTAAAGCATGGCTTTGATATTATATCTAGTAACCTGTTGCTAAATCAAATCTTAAACATCTTAAATATATTTTATGTTTTCTTTTAAAACTTTAATACTTTTATTTGTTACTCTTAGTGCTAATAATTTCTGTGCAAGGTTGAGGTATATATTGAGGTTCATCTTACATTATTAATGTCTAATTGAAGAAACAATTCTTGCTTTTTCATTTTTTTCAAAAACCTATGCTCATATTTGCATAGTACCATTCTTTATCCTGGTAGTTTTCCTGGTTCTAAAGTATATTTTGCATCAAACTAATATGTCCATTATAGCATTCTTTTGATTAGCAATTGCACACTGTATCTTTTCCCATCTTTTGCTTTTAATCCATTGATAGTTCTTTAATTAAGTTTGGTTTTCTGCAGGCAATATATAATTTATTCTTACATTTTTATCTAATCTCATAAATAATCTCTATTTTGTAATTGATGTGTTCTAGTAATTTGCATTATATTTAATTCTAATTTTGATATATTTGCTATTTTGATATTTTTATACTTTTGCTTAGGGATTACTGTCTGCATACCTAATTCTTCATAGGCTATGTAGAGGTATCACTTTACCAATTTCAAATAAAACTTAGAAGCCTTACAATAATATTGTTCCCTCTACCCTCTGTTAATGGTTTAGTGTTAATATTATGTTATTGTTCTCACCTGTATTATATCTGCACACATTATAATTCTTCAAACAGCGATATAATTTTTGCTTTTTAATTTAGTCTTAATCACCCTTATACTTACCAGTTTTGCTGTTCTTCCTTTGTTTCTGAAATTTCAGATTCTTAATCAGGTATAATTTACCTTCAGCCTAAAAAAATCTTTCTTTTGCATTTCTGATGGAGCAGGTCAGCTGTCCATAAATTCTTGTAGTTTTCCTAAATCTGCAAAGGTCTTTATTTTACTTTATTCATTGTGATATGATAGCTGCTCATAAAATTCTGAGTTCCTTTTGCTTTGATTTAGCAGGTTGACTATGATGTTACTGGGCATTGTTTTCCTTGAGTTTATCTCTCCATTCCAGATTTTCTGTCATTCTCAGACTCCCATGGCCCTTTTCCTGGTCCAGTGGCTAGAAAATGAAGGTTCTTTCTCCACCTACCTTAATGTTCTGCAGCTTCTTGCAACTAAGAGAGACGAGTAGTGAGGTGGTAGGAGAAAAGAGAGAAAAAAAATACTAGAGATTTCTCCTATGCTCTTTAGACTAAAGGGACCCCTTTACCAGTCCCTCTGCACAAAATAAGGGGTCTGAGTAAATTTTTTAATGGAGATACAGTTGATATATAACATTGCATAATTTTAAGGTAAACAATGTATAATAAATAATAATAAATAATAATAAATAAACGATACATTTATATACCCTTGCCCTTGGGCCTATGCTTTACCCTGGTCTGGTTTGAGAAGAAAGATTTCTCTCCCACACTCCCCTGCATGCAGACTCTCTTTCCTATTCCTCTACATGGGAAGTATAATCTATCTTTCTGATTTTTTGCTGTCTGCATTTACTGGCCAGTTCCAGGATTTGGCCTATTAACAGGTGAAAATTAGAAGATGAGCAAGGTGGATAATGGGGAACAAGAAAAAAGACAATGTGAGTTTACCACAATACAGGTTCCTCAGTTTTGCATTTTCTTCTATCTACCTGTTATGCTTTGGTTTTTAGAGTCCTCAAGGGGTTTCTTGTTGTTCTGTCTAGACCTTTAGATGTAATCAGAGGGAGAGAGATAGGGGCTGATGTAGATTCACTCTATCTTATTTAGGCAGGAAGTCAAATCAGTGTCTTTTGATCTGAAATTTGTTAAAGAGCAGGGGCAAGTAATTAGAATAGATTTGAATTGATTAAAATTTAAGAATATCAAACAAATATATTTATTTTTATTATCTTTAATGGAGTGAAAAGCAAATCTTTATGTTACTGAGTGGCCATACCAGCAAATGCATAAATAATTTACATGTAAAATATATCTTATGGGTTTTGGTTCTCTAAATTTGGAAACTTTGTTATCAGAGGAGAGAAGATACTGGATATACATTCTTAGAATCAAAAGACAAATGATGTATAGACAATATTTTCAAAAATTATAGCAGCAAATAACAGTTTTTAGGAACTTCTATTAAATAATTAAAAACTAATGTAGAAATTTAATATAACAGTATCAGGATGAAATACAAACTGTAGTGGGCACAGGATAACTTAGCCATTTTATAGAAGGAAACTCAAATTCTTAATTTGTTTCCTGTTGTATATCATTCATGTGAAAATATGCAGTTTTTTGTTCTTGTTTTTTATGACACAACCTCTAAATATGTGGTTAGACATACACCAAAGTATTCTTATAAATACAGATGATGTGCTTAAAATACCCCACTTTTAAATACAATTAGCTTCATTTGTATAATATGTAGAGAATATATGTATCATATTTTATCTCAACAAATTGGAATATTTTCCTTAGAAAACAGAAATATCATATTTCTTTTCTGTGCATTCATATATCATTATAACTATTTTACCTAGCAAAACCTCAAACATATTAAATACTACCTTAACCAGAATAACCAATTTGTGTTTATAACACAAGAAAAACAGAAAGTAGAAAATCCGGTTTGAAATGTTCGTCCCATGAACACAGATTTCATATTTACAAAACATAAATCAAACCTAGAAATATTAGCATCATCTAAAGATATTTTAATTTCCTATTATTACATTCTATAATTTGTAAGAATAGGAAGTAAGAATAAATTAAAGAAATGTAAAGTGACCAACATTTTATATTTTTACTTTCTCAGAAATACTCCAGGTTTTTGCAGATTGATGATTATTTAATCCAATTTAATGGTAATCTAATATTTTAATGTTAGCTAAGGATCTTTATATTAATCATAAAACCAATGAAAAAATATAAAAATAAAAAAATACTGAGAAATAAAACCCTAATCTTGTAAACAACAACCAGAATATAGTATTACATCATTTTAACATGGTGGTAAAAATCAGGAAGACAGAGCTATTTTATTTATTTATTTATTTATTTATTTATTTATTTATTTATTTATTTATGATAGACATAGAGAGAGAGAGAGAGAGAGGCAGAGACACAGGAGGAGGGAGAAACAGGCTCCATGCCGGGAGCCTGATGTGAGACTCGATCCCGGGACTCCAGGATCACGCCCTGGGCCAAAGGCAGGCGCTAAACTGCTAAGCCACCCAGGGATCCCCAAGACAGAGCTATTTTAAATGAGAATTATGAAATAGGCATAATTAGTTCAAAGATTTACCCTGATAGGTATATTACATAAACTTCTTAATATTAATTTTTATCTCTATCTTTTAAAAACTTTTAAATCTTTTCTAAGTTGTGCGTGTGTGTATAAATGGATATCCTATAACTTTTTGTCTATTTAACCTTCTAATAATAAGACCATATTTAAATCTACTTGTCAATTAGTTTTAGGAAATAAAACAAAAACAAAATGTTATTCATATTTAAGTATTAAAAAGTTTCTTTTTTTCTTTTTTATTTAACTTGGGCTAGATATTCCTAGAATGATGAAATTTCTAAAATAAATTACATATTATAATAAATTCATCTTTAAAATTGCCTGACTAGGAAAGGCTTATATGCAGGAAACCCATTTTGAAATATAGAATCAGATTGACAGAAAACCACAATAACCATTTTAAGCAATAATTCAAGTCCCTGACAATTCTGATGATTCAATTCAAGACCATATGATTAGAAAGAATGGAAGAGGGATGTCCTAAATTTAACAAACATTCTTAAAGACAAATAAGGCAGAAATTCTTCTCACGAGGACTTACCCATTGTTTCAATATGTCCTTTGTGATCAGCAGAGTAGTGTCTCCCTAAAGATTCCACAGCTAATCTTTGGAAATTGTGAATATGTTACCTGTCATGGCAAGGCAGACTTTATAGATGTGATCAAGTTGAGGATTTTACTTTATTATTTTTTTAAGATTTATTTATTGTAGAGAGAGAATTTGAGTGGAGGGAGGGGCAGAGGGAAAGGGAGAGAGAGAATCTCAAGGAGACTCCCCTCTTGAGTGCAGAGCTTACAAACAGGGCTTGATCCCATGACTCTGAGAACATGACCTGCTAAACTCAGGGGTTGGACACTTAATAGACTGAGCCACCCAGGCGCCCCAAGTTGAGGATTTTAAAATGAGGCCCACAAGGTTCTTTATAAGTGAAAGACCAAAAGAGAGAGAGTTAGCCAAAAAGAAGATATAATAGCTGAGCAGATTTTGAAGTTACATGACTGCTTTGACTTTGAAGATGGAGTCAAGGAATAAAGTCAATCTCCAGAAATTAGAAAAGGCAAGAACCTCCCAAAGTAAGACTGACCTACCAACACAATGATTTTAGCCCCATAAAATACATTTCAGACTTCTGACCTTCAGAACTGTAAGAAAATAAATTTATATTATTTTAATTTAAATTTAAGCCATGGGGTTTGTGATTAATTCGTTAGAACACAAATAGGAAACTAATAAAACTATCAAATGAACCTTATTTCTAGTCAGAAAGCATGAGAAATTGGCTTATGATAGGTCAGAAGAGAAGTATCACTTGTGCGTATCTAACATCCTTAACCCTAAAGCAAAGACATCTTAAGCATAGATTTTAGAAATCTGGAGCCTCCTGGCATATGGAATGTGAGCATAGGAAATTTATTCTGTATTCATCTCACAGTTTGGGGGATATATTTGGTATGATTATTTTTCAGGCAACTTGAGAAAGATAATATCTTTATGTCACTCAGGATAGAACATGCTGAAGAGCCAAGCATCTGTATCCTATATGTCTGTGGATCAGGCTAAGGCTTTGCTGAGGCAGCTGCCTGAGTATAACAGTTGAAAGCAAATTTGTGTATATGTGGGGAAGAATTCACTGTGCTCCTCTGATTACACTAAATGTGAATGTGAACAGCTGAAATGTAAAGAAAGCAGAACTTGGGTTGCCTGAGGAGAGTGGTGATATTTTGGTGGCATATCACTAGTGAGTGTCCTTTGGATCTTTCAAAGGACAGCTTCCAACACACCCACATTCAAATTCTTGGAAATAGAATATGGCCTGTTTAACAGTTTCGTGTGGCAATGTATACTTTGGACAGCATAATACTTAACTCAAGTACAGATCTGCTGTTGAAGCGGAAGAGCTAGGTTCTTGTCTCATGGAGTTAAAGAGTGAATCTTGTGGACAAAGGAGAGTGAGTAAAACAATAGTTTTATTAAGCAAGGGTACAGAAAAGGCTCTCAGGAGTGAGAAGGCTCTCGACAGGGTTGCCACTGAAGGCTTTTAGGCCTTTTCTTTTATTGAAAGCTAACCAGGAAACTGAAATCTTTGTAATTTCTCCACTGATAGTAACTGTGTAAACAGGACTAGTGATAACATCTTTAATGGCTTACTTCTTTTTTAGGGTCTGTTCACTTTCTGTTGACCACAGGGGACTGTCATAAATAAGACCTCTTCTCCTCAAACACCTAGGGCAGGGTGATCCGGTGTGTTCCCTTATCTCTGGTTTTCTTACACCTCTGCATTTTTTGGGATTTCTGTGAGCCGGATCACATAGCCCCATGTCTCTCTCCCTACCTAGCCCCCCCTTTTCCTTACTCACTGTGAGCATCTGATAGCAGCAACATATAGGGAAATTTGGACAGTCCAGGCCTCAATAGGCCAACAAAAAATGAGGACCTTTGGGACTAGACTTGGAATACAGAATGAAGCTAAAGTGGCAGTTATAGAGGTTTGGTATAATAATGAAAAAGATTTGCAAATGGAGCAGAGAACATTAGAGATTAGAGGGAGAGCTCTCCAAAGAGTTGTCAAAGTTGCAGACAGTTTGGAAAGACAATGGAAGAATTTGTGGGTGGACTAGATGCATTATATTGCTCACACAACATCTCTCAAACAACAAATCAGATTGAGGGCTTATGCTCTTATACTGTGTCAGATATATCTATATTGCTAAAGAATCTGAAGTTTAATAGTCAGTGATTAGGATTATAAAAACACAGCCAGGTTAGAATGGGGTGAGAAAGGTTTTTGGAAGTCCTATAGTAAGATTAATCTTTGGCTGTGTGCCTCTCATTATCTTTAATGACTAGAATATAATGATTTCAAGGGGAATTTAGTTTTTAACTGGTTGAAATTGGGCCAACATAGTTGTATCCTCAAGTGAGATCAATGGGACAGTGTTTCACAGTAACATCTGTAAGTTTGTATTGGTGAAAACCTGTTCTCTTAGAATATCATTAGATTTATAATCTAGGTGAAAACTACCATGTACTGAACTATATCTTCTAATTACTAACTCAAATACTGTAATTGTATAGTTAATGGGTAAAAGTTATTTTTTTGGGGGGAGGAATGGAAAAAGATATTCTAATCTTAGCAATTCTTCATTCACACATTCATCTGATACTGTTACATAGTATCACAAAGGCTTTGAAAGATTATTAGTAAAATTAAATATAAAACAAAGATGAAGAAGAAAAAAAATCTAGGATGAGAGAGATTTGAAAAGACTAATATGACACTAATATGATACCCGTGGAACTAAATTAGTCAGAAAAAAGAGGTCAAATTGGCTTTAAATTACCGTGTGACAGATTGCTTCCATCAACATATGTAAAAGTACAAATATTTCTTAATACAAGAACAAAACTAATATTCCAACTGGTAAAAGATTATCAAAAGACCTGGGAAGTAAGAAGGTCACAGTTCCTCCTTTTTTTTTTTTTTGTAATAAATTCCCACTTTTTATCCACATGACTCAAATCCTATGATCATTGACATGGTAGAAAGATTATTGTTTTTTACAAATAATGCATAAATATTTTAATATTCATATTAAACAATAAGGAAGATATTTAAGATGTATGAGTCAAATGACACTACACAGGATCAGAGTGTACACTGGGGTGGAATAAGGAAGCAGTGGGCAGACACATGGTTTGTCCCCCTTACGTACACATCAGGCAGTTTTGATCTTCACTAGAATTCCTTGTCAATATTGACCAATGGAATTTAGCAGCTGAACGATAGATAAGTGCTCTGTGGGGTTTAAGAAGTATTGATTACTGATCTAAGAATGTGCTAAAGGGTATGTCTAGTCTCTTAAGATTGTTTATTGTGAATATATTATTTGTAGAAGATAATAATAAATTATGTAAACAATTTACACACTACAAACACATGACTAGTGAATTTTATCGGGTTAAAGACAATAAAACTAAGTAGCTTCTCTGAGTGTCTCTTGTATCCTTTGCTAATTGATATTAAAGCTGGCCTCTGTTTTGAGACCATAAAGGCAAAACTATTCATAATTTTCTCATTTCACATCACTGAATATATGGCATCCATGCTCCTATGCTATCCTTTTTATCTATCTCCTCATTTTGGGGAATTTCCTATCACCTTCTCAAGGGATTTGCTTGTCTCTTGTTATTAACAGTATTCAACTTTTAATTCAATAAGTCTAATCATATTATACAAAACTTTGCAATATTCTCAAACTAAAATAATTTTGAGAAATTAAAATTCTAATTCTAAAGTTTACACCGTAGCACCCTTAAGTTATGCTCAGCTCTCTGCTTTTCTTCACATTTCAGAAGTGCCAAGAAATTTTGTCACTGCTCTTGAATTGTGCTTCCCCATTCTCTTCTGAACAGACTTTATTCAGTAATATACCTTTGACAGTTCCTCTATTTCAAAGATCATCACCTTTGGTTTCCACTGGGCCACATCTAAACAGCATTTAAAATAGTTGCTAACTCTGTTGTTCATGAAACTCTTGTTTTCAAGATCTCCTATATAACTCTTATTTTTTTTTAATTTTCTAGATACTTATTTTCAACTTCCCAGGGGAATGATTCATATCTTTCTGAAATTCCTGAACTTCTTTTATGTTCCTAGTAGTCAGTTCTAGGATAGAGATCTTTGCTTTTCTGTTTAATTTCATTCCCTGGCATGATTGTACCTAGTTTCTTGGTTATCTAATTATTTTGATTATTCACAGTATTTCCCCACCCTATCTAATTCCTCTATCCTAGATTTATAGGTATAAATGATCACAGAAGTTTCCTTGTGCATACCTAATAGAGAACTCAGGTCTTTTGTTTACAAAAGAAAACTCATAATGTCCCAGTTCAATCTCTCAGTTCTTACTGCTTCTCTCATTACTGCCCACAATCAGTCCACCATCGTCTTTCAAGAAGGCTGCTAGATTAACCTTCTCTGCATTGATAAAAATATTTAAAATGATAAAAGTATCTGGATAAAAGTATTGTCTATTATGGTAGCCACTAACCACATTTGTCTGCTGAGTGCTTGATACGGGATTAGTGGGACTAAAGATGTGAAATATGGAAGCAGCTCTAGAGTTTACTTATAACAGTAAAAAAAAAAAAAAATGCAGTTCTTAAATCATGAATTTAATTATATCACTTTCAGATTCAACTACTCCAGAACCTTTCCATTATCTTCAGTGTTAAGCTCAGCTTTCCATAGTAGGCATATATATTTGGTACCTTCATCCTAAGGACCCAGTTTACTAATCTAACTCAATTTCTGTGATATATCCTTTAGCTTACTCTACCCTGTTCTTGATATCAACCTGTTAGTCTTCAGTATGTTGCCCTAAGGGAGAGTACAAAAATGTTTGTGTTTCAAGGTCCATTTTTTAGGTATTGTTTCATCCTGCAATACTGTCCTTACAGATATTTTTATGACTTCCTTCCTACTTTGTCTCAGTGTTGGATATAGTTGGACAGTTAGGTGGTCAGGGCCAGGGTCCCCAACAAGACAGTATGGAGTCAGGAAGGCTCAAATAAAGCAGCACTGACATTCTTCTTTGCAGCCTTTGCAAAAATAACTTCGGTAATATGTCCAAAAATAAGATAATTAAGCACAAAAGCTTTTGTCAATATCATGGGCAAGGGGTAGTTAAGACCTATACCCCCAGATGTCAGGAAAAAAAAGGACCATCAGCACGTGGACATTCATCTAATAGGTAGTAAGGTAAGTGACCAAAGCCCTGATTGGCACAACTCAGCACACCCTGATTGCTTAACATAGTTCCACAAAAGAATTCATAAAAACCCCTAAACTTAGAAACTCTGGAGGCAGTCCCCTCAGGTCCCCCTCCTTCCCTGGGAGCTTTATACTCTTGCTCAGTAAACTTCGCTTTACTGCCCACTGCTCTTCATCCGCTCTCCCTCTTCATGCTTCAAAGTGGTGTGACCTAGAACCGCGGGCACTGAGGGACTAGAAAATCCTGTAACACCATCTCTCCTAAATGATTCTACTTTAAAGAAGCCCTCCTATCTAAAATAATACTCCCTTTCAGTCTCTTCCCCAGGATATGCTTCCATTTTTGTATATAATACAGATAATTTTTAAAATATATAAGAATGCATAGTAAAGAATGTGAATTTGTGTAATGGTTTATTTATTGTCTTCATGAGAAGAGAGTATTTGTCTGTGTTGTTTATAGCTCAAGTTGCAGAAGCTAGAAGAGAGACTTTTATATAATGAGGGTTTAATATATACTCTTAATCTAAATATACACAAAAATTATATTGGTAAACATTAGAATGAAAGTACATAGTCTTTAAGGAATTTGAAAATTACATATATTCAAAATATAAAGAGAAAAGCAACAAATGTAGATAGTCATATCAAAAATGTTATAATGTTATATCAAAAATTAAAGTCATGCCATATTAGTAGAGGTGGGTATGATAAAAATCTATTTATAATGTTCTTTCAAAAATAAAAAAAAATTTAAAAATAGAGTGAGCAAAAAAACCAAGCAAATGGTTTTAAATCATCGCAAAAATAGTTGGCATCATGAACTTAATTTCAAACAAGTGTGAACAGAGGACACTTAATTACAAACAACATGGCTACTGAATATATAATAAAAGATGTGGTCTGTAATTAAGATCTAGTTGGGCCTTGTTAAACTTTCATGTGTTTGTTAGAGCTGCAATATACTTTTAAACCATGATTTGTGCTTGTAAATTTAGAAAATATTAACATATCTTAAAATTTGATAGACAAAAAGTGTGCTGCTTAACAAATTGCTGTATTGTGATTCAGTGCAGAATGCATCCATCCATTTTTAATAGTGTATCAATGACATGCCATTAAAATACGCATGTGTGGTGATAACCTGTAGTAATCTACTTCAGATTACTGGGCTCAAACGTTATTGTGTAGTTAAAGGGAGACACTCCTTATCAATGCTGTGGGCACAAATAAAGGCAGAAATCATAGAATCATTTATTTTTTAATTCTGTTACCTCCATAAACATCTTATGATACCTAGCTGTTAAAACATTAACAACAATCATATTACATGTTGAAAATAATATAGCAGGTAATTTAATTTTGGTAAATTAAGGTGATTGTATTTTTATTAAATAAGGATAAAAGATGAATCTCTTGTGGACTAAGATCTATTTAGCACATAACTCAGTTGCAAATATCTGCTTATTTTGTATTAATTGGAAGGCTGAGCATTTGAAAAACATTGTAGTCTCATTTAGATTTTGTTTGCAACAAATTATGTGTAATGCATTTGGGACTTCTCAAATATCTATAAAGGAATAGATACACATAGTAAAAGAAATTTATACCTAAGAAAAAAATATTAATTTTGACTAGGTAATTACTTTCGTAATTAACTTTTGTTCAATCAAGTACAGTATTTAATGAAAGCTAATGAGTGTGTTATAAGGAAACAACCTTGCACAATGTGTATGAGTGTTTGTGTACTCCACCAATCCAGAGAGGTATGATCATCTATGAAAATACTACCCCCTGTATTATGCAACATGTCCTTGCTTCATTATTATTAAAAAATGGCATTTAAAATTTTATATTTTGTTATCATGTAGTTATGCCCTTTTTTGTAATATAGTTGATCTTCTCTATTTAATTTTATTTCAGAAAAAAAATGGGGCAAAATTATTTGGAATTTATTTCATGTCAAGAATGAGCTTAACTATCAAACAATTAAATTACTCAATGGTAGTTGAAAAAACAATCTCCAAAATGGTAAGGTCTATTGGGAAATACGTATATTCATTGTAATAAAAGTAAATTATAACATTTAAAAATATATAGATTGGTTAAAAAATCAATACAATTATTCTATTCCTAGAAAATAAAAAGCATCCACCCAATACACTGAAATGATGTTTTAATGATGAGAAAAAAATAAAAATAAAGCAATAAAACCATTTTTTCAAACAAAAAATGGAACCTTAAAATTTTGATGGGATTAAAAAAACACTCTGTTTTGTTTTTATTATGTTGATAATTCATTGTTGGCTGGAAATAGTTTGATATTTTTAATATTGATCTTGTTCAATACCAAAGTACTTAATTCCTAACTTACTTAAACAGTGCAATAATTTATCTACATTTCCCTAAATTATTTCTGTAAATGATGTCCTTTTTTTTGGAGCATTTATATATATTTTTCTTTGTGTTATATTGGGTTTCATGAAAATGCTCTGGGATTTCACTGTAAATTTAGGTGCTCCCTTTGGTCTTCTGACAAAGGCAGTTTACTTTTTATTTTTATCTTCCTTAGAGATGGTCTTTTGCTTTCTTTTTTAAGTTATCAATAACAACTAAATTTTGTATTTAATCTATTGTAGCAGTTTGGTGTTTTTAGATCCTGTTTTGTTCTGTTTTATCCTTGTTTGGAAACACTAAGGGAAAATGGAACTTCGTTATCAGATATGTGTTCTCAGTTATTTTTCACTTGACCTTGGGCTCTACCATCTTTCTTTTACAGACAGTTTTCTCTATTTTGTTTGTTTTATCATCATCTTGTACAATATTCAGCTTTAAAATGGATTCTCTGTCCATGTAGAGAATATTCACTTACATCACATTCTAATCCGCATCATACTACTTACAACAACAGGAAAATTTCCAGTTTTCCTGTGTCGGTTAACTTTTTCTAGTGTTTGGAGTATTTGTATTTGCTATAAAATGATTGCAAATTTATTCCTCTTTTGTTTAGGATTTGTTTAAACTCATAAAGAGACCTGTAGCTTAATGTCACTTACATTAATAAGAAAAAATATGCCGTGTACATTTTCAATATACCAGACATCTTTTAGGCACGTTTTTAAAATTTTTTATTTAAATCCAGTTAGTTAACATACCATGTAGCATTAGTTTCAGGTATAGAATGTAGTAATTCCAACACATACAATACCCAGTGTTCATTCCAACGATGTAGTCCTCAATTCTCATTATGTGTTTCACCCATCTCCCTGCCCACCTTCCTTCTAGTAACCATCAGTTTGTTCTCTACGGTTGCGAGTCGGCTTCTTGGTTTGCCTCTTCCCTCCACAGCCCAGCTCGTTTTTTTGTTTCTTAATTTTCCACATATGAGTGAAATCATATAGTACTTGTCTTTCTCTGACTGACTTATTTTGCTTAGCATAATAGTTTAGCTCCATCCATGTCACTGCAGATAGCATCTTGCTTTCATTCATTTTTATGCCTAAATAATACTTCATTGTGTTTGTGTATATGTGTGTGTATACCACCTTCTCTATATCCATTAATCAGTCAGTGGAAACTTGCACTATTGTCATAACTTGACTATTTGTAGATAATTCTGCATCAAGCTGCATATAGGAACCTTATTTTTACCTTTATCTTATTATTTTTGACTTGGCTAGCCAAGACTTGGCTGGCCAAGAGCTGAGTGGAGCAGCTCTGCAGATCACAGTGCAGTCCTGTTGGCACTTGATTTTTTTTTTGATTTTTTTAAATTTATTTATGATAGTCACACAGAGAGAGAGAGAGAGGCAGAGACATAGGCAGAGGGAGAAGCAGGCTCCATGCACCGGGAGCCCGATGTGGGATTCGATCCCGGGTCTCCAGGATCGTGCCCTGGGCCAAAGGCAGGCGCTAAACCACTGCGCCACCCAGGGATCCCTTGGCACTTGATTTTTAAAAGTTATACCTTATCTAAATTCTGAGATACCTTCACTCCATTGATTAGACAATAAATTTTAAAAAATGGTACAGCCAATAGTAAGGTCAGGTTTCAAACCCATTTCTAACTGACATAGAATACAAAATTTTATTGAAGATATCATAGATTGGATATTGCTGTTTCTCAATATCTCTTGTTCCTTCACTCTCTCCTGTGTGTGTGTGTGTGTGTGCACGCGCACACATGTGTGCACACTTGCACACATGGAGTTAGCATAGACTTTTATGAAAAACGTAGAGAGGACTAACTTTTGCATAGGGAGTGGGGAATAATTTGCATTTTAATAAATGAAGTTAAGTCTATGTTATTCACAGTAATTGGAAATCAGCATGCACCACTGCAACATAATGCTATCATGGCAAGTGCAAGGGTGGGGCAAATTGTAGAAACTGTTATCACCAAGAATTAATGTGTTCACAGGTCTGTTATATTGTTAAAATGTATGGTATCATGATTGTTATTTGTTATTGCTAAATTTTTTGATAGATAATGCAGTTCCTTTCTCATTTATTTTAGTTTATTGTTTTATTTTAAATCATTTTTTATCAAGATAAAGAAAAAGCCCTCCAATTAAGAGAGTTTTGAGAAACTATATTATAAAATATAATATTTAGTATTCTGAGGTCTGCTGTTTCTACATTATTTCTCCTACTTCAGAATATGGACCACTTACAGACCACTTATCTTATTTATATTTTAACCATTGCATATGGCAAGATATCTGTTAATAGAATTGGTGCCTTAAACATTTAATAAAAGTTAAATCAAATGGTAAATTTAGCTTAATTTGATTATGTTCCCATATCATTGGTAAATACAAACCTATAATGCAGACTCTATGTTATTTTTTTCCTCAAGTTTCATAAATAACAAAGTATTGACATAAAACAAAAGCAGTGGTATGCTCTTAAGTTAGCTATAAAGAAACTTCTTAAAAGACAAAGTTTGGTTTCAAAGCAATTTTCCATCCTCTTTTGAACCTTTAACATCATACTAATAAAAAGCCTTGGTATGGTGTTGAGCATGAACCTTATGAAGCGATAACATCTATCCACTAAATGTGCTCCACTGTTCTAATTGAAAACAATATTCAGCAATACCATTAAGGTAATTAGGAACTCTATTGTAAATTAACAACTTTAAGAAAACTAATTTTCCAGATAGGACTGCATGGGCAATGCAGGCAAATATGTACCTATTAATTGTGATTTTAAAAGTATGCTTACTCTCTAAAGGAAGATTTTTAAGACTTAATATTTTCTAATTGTTACTTTCATTTAACTTTTCAATAGTTGAAGCTGTTTCTCTCTTAAAATCACATTGACTTTAGACCACATAGTTTATTGTGCATCAGTGGCTATTTTCTTCCAAATCACAATAGCATTGTAGTACTTTGAGTTATATATGTATATTTTGTGCTTTGTGCTAGAGACACTTTCAAAACAGGCAAGACAAAATAGATACCTAAAAAGGTAAAATGTGTAACTTTGAAAGACAGATATATACATAAAAAACAAGGCATAGGAACAGTACTTAATGTAAATTATCATTCAAAAAACAGAAAAATAATATAGGAACAAAAATAGCAATGCTTTATTCATGATATTCATATGTCCAAACTCTTTTTGGTAAATTTGGTTAATCATCAAGAGTAATTCTTTTGTGCTATTTACTGCTAATCTAAAATTCAAATATAGCAAAAGTATCAGGTATCACCTGTAGAAGTGTGGTCACATTCATCAGTTGTATCTACATGCAAGCTATTCTGTATAATCAGTGCTGTGTCACTGTTTTCTCTAAGAATTACAATTTCAGGCACATGCCTGTTGAAGGCACATAGTGTAAGTCACACTGAACTAATAATAGAGAAGGAGTGATATGGAACAAATAACAACAACAATAACAAAACTTGGGCGTAGTTCCAGTCTTTTGTTTGGGAGGTCTTTTATGAATTACCAAACTAAAGTATATATACCTGTTAACTTCTCCACTCTACTAAGTAATTTCCCAAATCTAAGTCTCAGTAGACATCATTGTAATTGCCACTTTCTGTTCTGGTCTCTGTACTCTTTATTTGGAGACATAATTTCTGCTTTACCCATCATCTAACATAGCACCTAACACAAAGTATATGCAAAATAAATACCAGGTAAATGCACAAATAAATAGATGAAACTAACCAATTATTTTTTGAAAGTTACCAGATATCTTTCAGCCTTGAATATTTTACATGGATAGTTAATATATAATTATCAAAACTTTATAAATACAGAGTTTTTATAATTTAAAACAAGTATTTGCTTGCATGTTCCCCTCCTGTGGCCTATGAACTCTTCCAGGGAAGAAGAGCTCTTATCTACCTTTATAGCTCCAAAGCCCATCTCAGTACGTATATGATACTAAATCTAGGTAAACTTTTAATGAACTATGTATGAACAAAAACCTGGAGGCAGACCAAGAAGAATTGGTCAGAACATCTTTTTAATCACCTGATTACATACAATATGACCTTATAAATCTTTGAAAAGATGACAAAATAAAGAAATTTCCTTCCTTCCTTGATTCCTTCCTTTCTTCCTTCATTTCTTTCTTTTTGTTTATCCTACTAATTTGTGTATTTAACATACATATACACATATGTATACAAAATAAAGACAAACTTTCACTAAATCCTGAGTTTGTGAAACTAGAGGTTGTTCTGTTAACTGTATAAAATTGTATGTTGCAGGGGTGCCCAGGTGGCAGTCACTTGAGTGTCCGACTTTTGGTTTCATCTCGGGTCCTGATCTTGGGGTCCTGAAATAGAGCTCCATGCTCAGCATTGAGTTTGCTTGGGACTCTCTCCCTCCCCAAGTGCTCTCTCTCTCTCAAATAAACAAACAAGCAAACAAACAAATCTATCTTTAAGAAAACCAAAACCAAAAAACAGCCCTGTGCATTGCATAAATCAAAAGCAGTGAACATGGCCTGTTTTATTTAACTCCTGTCCTTGTTCTATAAGTTTGCAAACTAGTATAGAGAATTAGAATATTTCTATATTTGCTAAAACTGTAAGAACTTGCCTTGATTGATACTGAGAGCCAACATTTGTGATTACTTCATCCATTTAAATAACAGGATTGACATGCTGTCAGGTCACCAAAAAACTTTTCAAAAACTTCTTTGAGTGGCAAAAAACTCAATGATGTTACGAAGCAAAATCAGAGAAGATTCTTTATTCAGGAACACCTAGGTGGCTCAGTGGTTGAGTGTCTGCCTTTGGTTCAAGGAGTTATCCCAGGGACCTGGGATCGAGTATCACATCAGGCTCCCTGCAGGGAGCCTGCTTCTCCCTCTGCCTATGTCTCTGCCTCTCATGAATAAATAAAAATCTTTTTTAAAATTCCTTTTAGTGATAACTAAAAAGTCAGTTGTATTTTGTTTTGTTTTTGCCTAAGAAAGGCTTGTAATTGTGTTTCTGCAAGAACATAGGGAAAATAAATATACAAAGTATAGAATAACCTAACTATGGGTAACAAAATATTTAAAAATAACAATTTCTGGTAAAGTTTCCTAAGCTTGATTCATATTTAATAATTATGAAAATGAATCATTGTTTTTTTAAAAAAATTCTATTTGAATAACTGAAGTAATCAGTGCAAGCAGCTCTATTCCTTGCTATCCTATTGATTATAATATACATGTGAACCTCAAAAGGGATTTTGAATATTATAGATTACATTCATTTTGGTCAGTGATCTATCACAGATGATTGGTATTAAGAGCCCAGCTGTGCCTTCTGTTCTACTTTTATTTTCAACAATTATTTCTCAGTGATAATTCAGAAAACTATAGTTGAATCTCTGGTTGTTCATCAGTTACACTGTATTAATTGTCATAAGTATCCCAATTAAGGAAACAAAATTGAAAACAAATTGAAAAAACAAAGGTTTTAACAAAAAATGGAAGAAAAGGATTTGAAAAGAAAAAAATTTCATCCATTTAGAAGACAGAATCTCTACACACAACTCTGGCTTAGCCAACACACACTTACACACACACACACATTCTAACCCTAGAGCAGTTTCTTAAATAAAATTAGGATCACACCTCTCTAAAACAATGTCCTACAAGCTTTGTCCAGCACATTTAGTTCATGTTCTGTGAGAGGCAGATGTCAAAATGCGATTAGATACACTATACAATTATTAGGGGGCTGCCTTTCAAAGAAAGTGGAAAGGGAGCCTGGAATGGCTGGGAGAGCTGTTAGTCAGGCATGAAGATCTGATGTTGAATGAAGGTGAGAGGGAAGGAAGGAGCCTTGGGTGAATGCTTGATTTATTGCTGTACAGTTCTCAAAGAAGTTTCAGTAAAGCCAATAAGGAATCTTTGAGCCAATGCACCACTACAAGATGTGGCATGTCCCAGGAGCAGGAATGCTTTACTCTCCCTGTCACACTCAGCCGGAGGTAGGAGCAACCTGTAAGAAATAAGCCCTCAGAAGAAATGTAGTGATGGGCTTCCAGAGCATAGCACCAGGGACTGTCAATTACGCTTTCCCCACTCAGAGAGGGCCTCCTTTTTATGGCTGCCTCACTCACCTTTTGCCAAGATTTGCCTAGACCCGTTCTAAGACTCAGACATGAATCTTCTGTATTTTCTGAAATAGGGCCACCAAAAATCTACCTTCAACTGTATCCCATGGCAGGGTATGAAATACAGTTGTAGCCTCATATAGGCACACAAGTGAATGTAAATTTTATTAAGTGGAAGCCTTTACGGCCAAGAATCAGACCATCTCGAGTCATTTTGAACACCGAGGGGTATGTGTACTTTTCTGCAGCAGATTGACAGCAGATTAAATGATCTGCCACAGATTTATAAAATTCTGTGTCTACAGTTTTCTGTAAATTTCTAATTACCTTGAACATCCTCAAGAGGAAGTATAAACCATTATAACCTGTTATGAATTTCTTTGATTAGATAATAGTAGAATTATTTTCCCAACAGACAAATTCTGCAAATTACAAATGGAAGTAGACTGACCAATAAACTAATCCCTTGGAAGTACAGGAATTTCTAGAAGTAAACATAGATAAATTGGTAGAGACATTCTTTACATTCTTTTCCCCCAAATATTAACTAACTTTTTAGGGAAAAAAAGACAAATTTCCAAAAAAAAAAAAAAAAAAAAAGTGGGCTGATGAAGTCTCAAAGTGTTTTGTTCTGAAAAGTCTCTTTGGGTTTTAGGTGTCCTGTTGTTCCACCATCATTTATTTAGATTACAACAGCAATTTAAGGCCACTGCAACAGTTTGAAAAGCTGACTATCAAAATTCATGGGCAAATCAACAAAATTAGCAGATCATTGTGAAGATGTGACCAAATGAATAGAAACAGAGAGGCTAAGATAATGGTATGTGAAATTTTTTATTTCAACTTAAAATACTGAGAAGATGACATAGGACTTTCAAGAATAAAGGAGGTTTAATGTAAATAAAAGAGGAAAATCAAGGAGTTAATAGATTTTCAGTCTTCTTGGATCATGTCATTTCACCAAGCAGAAAGGTCAGCAAAGTCAAGTGTGCCAATGATCCTATTAAAGAACTTCTCCAAAGTATGCTGAAAAAGAACTGGCAATCATACTATTATCATTAGAAACATGAAGGGCAGCTGAAAGAAAGCAGACTTCAATTTAGCCACTCAGATTTCCAGAGAGGGAGACCCCTTTTTCCACTGTAAAATTGCAGTTCATCAAATCTATTTTCTCAAGGACGATAAAGCTACCAATATTATATTGCATGAAGAAAACTGTGTTGTGATTCCTTTCTGTTTCAGAATTATTTATGCTGATGTTTTCTAACCATATGGTTTATTTTTCTATCTGAAAACTTACCTGTGCTTTTAGATCTTTTTCATTTTTTCTTATTCACAGAGTAATCAAGTTAGTGTGATCACTTAACCCACTTGAAATGTTAAATTTAGATCATTAAATAATATGTATCTAAATCTTCCTCTTCTTTACAGAGGTAGGTCAGATTTTATTCACTCCCCATTGGAACTTCAGATATATTCTATCTTTAAGAAGTAAAAAAAAAAAAAGATAATTGAATTTATTGTCAGTTTTATTTTAATTGTTCTAATTTGATATACTCTGTCTGATATATAATTTTTCATAGGTTGAGTTCCCTAACATTCTCTACCTTGTCATCCTCAATATCCCCTGTAAGAGAAACTGGTGTTCAGCCTATCAGTGATTTTCTTCTACAAGGGTCTTCGAATCAATATGTACAAAACCATAATTCTCCTAATTAAGAAGACTGGGAAACAAGTATACCTATTTTCTAGAATCTCTTAGGTATAAGTAATATAGTATTCTCATTCTCTACTTCTGAAGTCACTGACCAAGCCTCTATTCTTTCTTATATTTGATTTTGATTTTTTTTTCTGTGTGTGCGTGTGTACGTGCACATTGACACTAACAATTAGTATCTGTTTTAGCTAAGGGTCATAATTTTTTGCACATGGGGTTTTACAATAGGATTTTTGTTAATCTCCAGTATTTTTTCCTTTTTTTTCTCTTTTCTTTGTGTTGCTGCTCTTGTTCCTCTCTCTTTCTAGCCATGAAATAATTTTGACTTGATATTTTTTATCCCTAAGTTCATGTGAATTCTGTATATTGATAATCTCACATTTTGTTATATTTTTGTTAATTCTCTATTTATGACTGCTTTATAAATAAGTCCACAAATCAAGCAGGCAAATTCCAGCTATTTCAACCAGGGAAGAGTATCTAGGGTATCATCTCTTTGTCAGTATCTTTCATATGACTGATAACATTATTGAGACTTACTGGACCCCAGACTTCCACCATATTCCATTGAATATTTCTTATCTATGTGAGTCATGCCTCACTTGTTAAGTCCTTACAAAATCTAGTCATATTAGCTATTCTTGAATCTCTCCTCTGATGATAGGAAGATAAAAATGTCACTTATTTACAGTAAATTTAATTCAAGATATATTAAAATTCTCCCAGATAAAACATGGTTTTCTCTGCCTTTCTTATTCCCAGAGTGTGAGAACAACAGAAAAAGAAATGAAATTTTTTGAGGGGTGTGGAGTAAGCTAAGATCTTTGGAGCCACATGGAACTCTAACAGATACAAGAACAAAAATCTGCTCTGAGAGTTAATGAAATACTTAAGGGGGAATCTGAATTACATACCAAAAAGCATCAATGTCATTCGACTAATATTTCTAAAAATTACTCCAAGGTACATATTAATTGGGAGAGATCTTACCCTTTGCAGATCTACAAAGCATTCCAATACTATTTTAAGAAAAACTCTGACATTATTCACTTTCTGATGACTCAAGACTAATTAAAAGCCACCCAATAAAAGTTTTCTGGATTCCTGGTATAAATAATCTTGCCAAGTTCTTCTAATGATTCCTACCATTGTAAAGTATCAGGATTTAAAGTCTAGGATTTGCCTTTCACTGCAGGAAACTATCTGTACCAGACAATGACTCCACAGACAAAAATTTCTTCTATACACTGAATTCTGCAAGTTTATTCTCCTGTCTGTAATAAGTGCTTCCATGATCATTTTTGGCCATTTTCCTTGTAGGAGAGATTATGCTACTGTGCCATGGTCTTTAGTTGCACATGTTCTCGTCAAGTTGACGAGACTAATAGCTCCAATAGTCTTGAAGACTAATAGCTAATAGCTGTCCAAGCATATGGAAAGGCTTCTGACTGGCCCAGAATGTGTTTGCATCCTCATGCATAATATACATAACATCTACAAAACTGATTACTATTCAGTATGTGGACCTGGCCATTTTGTCATTAGCAGCTATATTCTGCATTATGAAATAACATATTTTCAAATATCATTCAGTGGCTTTTTAAAAAATCAAGCTACCAAATATTGTCATTTTTCCCTTGAGAATAGAACTAATTTGCCTAATTTGAGTACAGTGCCATAATGCGAATTCAATACAGATAAATAAATAATCCATCCAAGTTTTCACACTTTTTTAAAATTATTTTTTAAGTGGAGAGAGGGGCAGAGAGAGAATCTTAAGCAGGCTCCATGCCCAGCACAGAGCCCAGTGTGGGGTTCAGTCTCACAATCTTGAGATCATGACCTGAGCCAAAACCAAGAGTCAGACTCTTAAGTGATTGAGCCACCCAAGTGTCCCCAGGTTGTTATACTTTAAAAGCATTATCATTGCTGAGTGGATTTAGAAAATAATGTCCACTGTAGGAAATTGATGGTGCTATATATGTGTACATAGATTCATTGGTATGCCACAAGGTTACAGCTTCCATCAATGTTCCCACCAGACAGACTACCATCTAGCAAACATAAAAGTTCTAACTAAACAAAAAGACATTAAGGGGGGGAACACACCTACTGTAAAATATGACTATTGAAAAATGTAAAATTAGTTTTATAGTTGGAAACCACTGTATGCAATAATGGCACCCATAGACAGATTTCTGGGAAAGCAAGCTCTGTAGCCTAATTGATCCTTAGATTACTCAAACAATAAATATCAAATACTTTTTAAGTATTTATTTTTAAAATCTCAGTTCTTAAAATTGGAAATACGAAAATGGACTTTCTCCCTATAAAAGGGAATTTGACAATGTCCCCTGCATGCAGTTTCTACTAACAAGTATTCAACAGTGTAAGTAAATTTTCATTCAGGATGATTTTCTTCCTAATACTATAAAAAAACTGCAATCCCTGCTTTTGCTTACTCAGTTTCTTGTAATCGCTTTATATTGACTGTAGTAATAGGCCTCATAAAATCATATTCTTGAGTTGAACACTAAAACTGGAATGAGATTTTGTATGAGAATCCATTGAGAACAGTCATATATGCCATAACCATTCTAAAGATCCAGAAGAAATAACAAAAAGCTACCTTTATTGTTATTGTTGTTGTACTTCACATACCCATGACTTATTTTATAACTTGAAGTTTTTACCTTTTGATTTCCTTCATTTATTTTACTCTCCCCCACCCCTTGCCTCTGGCGACCACCTATTTTCTTATCAATGAGCTTGTTGTTTTTTTTTTTTTTTCAATTCCACCAATAAGTGAGATCATATGATATTTGCCTTTGTCTGACTTACTTCATTTATCATAATGCCCTCAAGTTCCATCCACAAGGGCAGCCATTCTTTTTATGGCTGAGTAGTATTCTATTATGATATATATACCACATTTTATTTATCCATTAATCCATTGATAGATCTTTAGATTTTTCCCCGTATTTTGGCTATTTACTGTATTGTGAATAATGCTGTAGTAAACATTGGGTTGCATCTGCCTTTTCAAATTAATGTTTTCATTTTCTTTGGATGAATACCCAGAAGTGGAATTTCTGTATCATATGGTAGTTCAATTTTTAATCTTTTAAAGAATTTCCATACTGTTGTCCATAGTGGCTGGACAAATACACATTCCCACCAGTAGTGTACATGGGTTCCCTTTTTCCACAACCTTGATAACACTTGTTATTTCTTATCTTTGTGATAATTCTAACAAATGTGAGGTGATCTCTTAGTCAGGTTTTGATTTGTATTTCCCTAATGATCAGTGATGTTGGGCATATTGTGTTGGTTGACCATCTATGTGAAAAACATCTATTCAGGTCCTTTGTCCATTTTCTAGTTTGTACTTTTTGCTATTAAATTATATGAGTTCTTTACATATTTTGGATATTAACCCCTTATCAGATACATGATTTACAAATATTTTCTCCATTTCTTCCTTTTCTGTGTGATTTTTGATATCAAGATTAGGGTTAAATTGGAAATTTTTAAATTGTCATTTATTCAAGTTATTTTTGAATAATTAGTAATTTTACCAATAAATTGTATCAGGAAATTTTAAACCTTGGGGAAGTTTAAAAATAGAACTTTGAAGCATGAATGAGATAAGCATTGTCAAAATTTCAGAAATAGTAGAAGTGAAACTAGTGAATTACCAAAGTTATGTTTAGTAAATATTTATTGTGCACGCAGCAAAAATCCCATGAACTGAGCTCCCTCAAACCAAAACATGGAATGAGGCTCAGGATCTGTATCATTAATACAATGTGTATATATATAGAGAGAGAGACAGAAGAGGCAGTAACTGTTTATCTTCATGGCAATTGGTTATAATATTAGAATTCTCTTAAATGATAGGCATTGTTTAATGGTTGACTCGGATCAAATTTGGGAAAGAGTGTAAGTTTTGCTTATGATTTCCAGAGGCATAAGCAAGAAATAACCCAGGTCAAGTTAGTCTTGTAAAATACATTAAATTAAGCTTCGCTTGTTTATCCTGAACTGGTTTTGTCTGCTCAGGAAATTTTCAAGGCTTGTCTCTGTTTTTGATTTTAACAGCACACAAAATGGAATGGCCATTTACTCTATATTGAAATGAGTATAAAAACATATCAGCTGGGCAACAAATCTTTTGATATTACCCTAGCAGTTCTATAGTTGGAATTCACAAGAGGCTTTAGAGAGAGAAATCTTTAAGGAGATACAGTAGTATCCTGCTGATTTTACATTTATTATTTTATCTTTTTGATAGTAAATGTTGCCATAAACCTAGTATAGGAAGGATTTGAGAAGAGCTCCAAATGCATTCACAAATAAAAGAAAGTAAACAGGATAGATATATTTTATGCAAATAAAGCTATTAATATGGAAATCAGAGTGAAATAGAAAAGCTCTTTTTAGCAGAAAATCACAATTTTTATAAACATTCAAAAAATCCAACTACCTTCTGGAAAAGCACTATGTATCCCACACATATCAATTGGGTTGATATAAAAAGCTATCTCTCTTATATTTGTTTCAGAGTTAGAAATAAAACAAGTTTTTTATTCTTTATTTAACAAAAATACTAGCCATATTCCAAAAATTCATTTTATAACTGATATTTTAAAATCTGAAACTTCTGGTTTTGTTCTTCCTGATAGTATAAAACTGTATGATATAGATAACCACAACAGGGCCCAAATTCAACTTTAACTGATAAGTGAGGCTTCTGCCACATAGCTGTAATAAAAATTATGTTTTCCTACTGTTTTGTGGACTATGATACTTAATTTATTTTATTCATACACTAGCTCATGGTGTGAAATGCTCCTGTTGGTTGGGACTGCTGACTTCTGAAGTAAGAGATTATCTGATCATGTATTCTGTATTTATGGGAATGAACTCATTTTCAGAAGTGTATTGTGAGAGTAAAATGCATGCTCTGGTTTATGGAAGTGTCCCTTTGGGAAAATTGTTTTTATGTTTTGTTATGTTTTCTTTTTCCTTTGCCAGTTTTCTACATTTATAATCAATTTAAGACCAAGTTACTCATTAACAGCTTAGTTAGCGGATCTCAACCTAATTGGCTTAGTGGAATTTAAATTCTATCCTGTGGTGTACATGATTCAAATTTAGGTTTTGAATGAATGGTCCCATTATTCAACTCATAACTTAGGGCAAATGACCAGCCCTTATGTAGAGTCTCTGTGCAGTTGTGCAGAGTTTGCATTTCTGGTTAGATAAATGTAACAAAGTTTCCTCTTAGCTTTATATAACAAACTCATTTTTAGCACCTTGATTCCCTGAGGTTTATAGTCATGAAAAAATTAACCTCTAATGATAATTAACCTCCAACCACTATGGAGCATGTTTGGCCTCAATCCTTGATTATTCTCTGACTGTAAGATTTTTCTTCATTTCTGCATGTCTTGTCTAAAATTATGCTTATTTTGAATGTCAATTATGTGTAGTCTCAAGTAATTTTAAACAAATAGGAATATAATAGACAATGTTGGTAATTTCCAACATACATGCGATTCCACCCAGAATAAGTTGTTACTTCTTTATTTTTAGCATTTTGGGTTTCTTTTTCACAGTGGGGTCAGTATAGCAGTTTGGACATGATTTTTTATGTCGTAGGATTGAGCAAATAAGTAAGTATACTGATATCTATAATAGGAAGTATTATTATTATTATTATTATTATTATTATTATTATTGAGAGAGAGAGAGAGAATGAGAGCACAAGTAGGGGGAAAGGCAAAGGGAGAGCAAGCCGATTTCCCTCTGAGCAGGGAGCCTGATTGCAGGGCTAGTGGGACTCAATCCCAAGATGCTGGGATCACGACCTGGGACAAAAGCGGACGCTCAACCACTGAGCCACGCAAGTGCCCCAAGAATTCTTAATATATGAGAACAGAGATAAAAGTAAGAAATGGTAGAAGATTGGAATTCGATTATAAGTATGCAATTATAATTACATAATAATGAACAAAACTAATATTTTGCACTGCCTCTTGATGTGAAGACACAATGTCATAAATACTGTATTTCTGGGCAGCCCGGGTGGCTCAGAGGTTTAGCGCCGCCTTCAGCCCAGGGCCTGATCCTGGAGTCCTGGGATCGAGTCCCAAGTCGGGCTCCCTGCATGGAGCCTGCTTCTCCTTCTGCCTGTGTCTCTGCCTCTGTGTGTGTGTGTGTGTGTGTGTGTGTGTGTGTGTGTCTCATGAATAAATAAATAAAATCCTTAAAAAAAAGTAAGTAAAGGCAATGAGTGATTTCAGAGGAAATAAATATACATACTCACAACTAATTGTGTGTTGTCCATCGTCCAAAAACTGGAGACCTTCAAAGATAAATGGAAGCAACTAAAGTAAGTAATAATGACTATCTAAAGGGATGACCAATAGGTGAAATTTTTATTAAAACAGAAACAGGAACAAAAAACTTCTACATTAAAAAGAATAGTTATATCATTCCTGCCTTGGATTTTTGTATCCAGGTAATCTGCCATTTAATAATGCAGTCAAATTTTTGAACAATGCCAGATTATTTACCAGCGTTTTCCAAAGAAACATGTGAAATGTGTAGTTTAACAATAAGGTGGTTAATTATGAAGAAAGAGGGAAATAAAGCAATAGTGAGAAAGATACAATTTGTTATACTTAATATTGATTATAAAAGAAGATATTTTATCAATATTTTATAATATTGATTATAAAATAATTTGGCAGCAGAAAGATTACAAATAAGTTGGAAGTAAAATGAAATATAACATTTAGGAAATATATAGTTTGAAACTGAAAAATTTGGGATACCTGGGTGGCTCAGCGGTTGAGCATCTGCCTTTGGCTCAGGGCATGATCCCAGCATCCCAGGATCAAGTCCCACATCGGACTTCTGCATGGAGCCTGCTTCTCCCTCTGCCTATGTCTCTGCCTCTGTGTGTGTGTGTCTCTCTCTCATGAATAAATAAAATCTTTAAAAAGACTGAAAAATTTGAAAATACTATTAAACAAGAAACTGCATATTATGTACTCATTGAAATTAGAACAAAGTAAATTTTAAAAAATAATAATCTGACAAAATTAGAAATAACAATTTTAAAGGTAGTATTTGTAAAGCTTATTAAGATGGAGAGAATTTACTTCCTATACTGGGTTAGTTTTAAAATCAATAACTTATTGACTTAAAATAGTCATTTATTATCATCTTTCATATTTCTGAGTATTTATGGACTCAGGCTATTCTTGCTGAGATTTTCTGATATTGTTGCAGCATATGGCAGGTGAAACTTAATCTTCTATAGGCTTCTACACTAATATATTTCTCTTGCTGTGGCCTTTCATGTAGCTAGCTAGCTTGGGGTTTCTTACAGAAAGGTGACCATAGGGTAGTCATATTTTTACCTGATGACTGGTTTCCCAAGGAAAAGCAGTCTGAGAGCCAGGAAAAGAAGTTTCCAGGCTCTAAAGACTCAGGCCAAGACACTGGCACAGAGTCTTTTATACCATATTCTGTTGGTCAGAGCACTGAGTACCACACTGAGATTCAAGAAAATGGGAAATCAACTCACTTCACAAGAGGAGTGCCAAAGAGCTTGTGGCCATCATTGATCTGACAAAGTCACTTTCTGAGGTTCTATTACTTGATTTTTTTTTTTTTTTTTAGCAGTGGACACTTTCCTTTCTTATATTCTTTGACACCATATTTTTCTAATGTTCTCCTTAATTGCTTTAATGGCTGCTCCTTCTCTGTCCCTTTGGTTGATTGTTCTAAAACACACACGTTTTAGAGTTTTCCAGAGGTTATCTTGAATCATCTTTTTTTTTTCTACACCTTTTAGCTTGATCTTTTACAGGTTCATGCTTTTAAATCAACATCTTTATATTTTATATATTTTTATATATCATCTTAAATAATGATCTTCAGTCTGAACCTTTCCCTTCAACTTGAGTCTCAGTTAATTGCATGTGTCTATTTGCACCTATGTCTCCCATTAGCATCTCAGATTTTCCATGTCCAAAATGGAACTGTCAAAAAAGTCTTCCCTTCTTCCCCACCACATCCCTCAGTTACTCCTCTGGAAAAAAAAAAAATAAAACAAAACAAATACCACTACAAATAAGATGTCTAACCATATGCCAGTTTTCAGACTATAGTCTTAAATTTATTCTTCATCCAGCCCTTTCCTTTGGTCTTACAAAGAAACCATCTGTAAACTGACATTTCCACCTCAGAGAAATGATATATCTGATATTTTTATTCTACTCTTTCAGGTTATAATGGTTGCTGACATGTGAAATACTCCTTTTGTATGTACTTTTTTTTGTCCTTCACTACACAGAAGGCAAAGTGACAAGAAGGCAAGGTAAATAATATTTACCTTAAATCTTACTAACTTTCCTGTTTTGAATCTATTTTAAAAACCTATATTTGATACTTTGATAGAAATCTCTGGTATCACCACCAGTGTTTTTAATAAAAAAATTATTTATACTATTATCTTGTAATTAATTCATGCCGCAACATTTTACTAAAATTAGCAGAGATAATTTTACCACTGAATTTTTTGGTCATACATAGTTGTATGTTACTGCTTCTCATTGTTAATCCCTCTTCCCGCCCTCTGTCTCCAGCAATCATTTGTAGTCTATTCCCATTGTTTCACCTTTTCAGAATGTACATGAATAGAATTAGATGGTATAAGCTTATTTTGTTTGGTGTCTTTCACTTAGCATAATTTAATATTCTTTTGTATTGTTACATGTACCATTAGTCCCTTCCTTTGTATCACTGAGTAGAATCTGACTGTGAGGAAGAACTACAGACTATCCATTCATCAGTTGATGGACATTTCCAGTTTTTGGTAATTATGAATAAAAGTGATGTAAACATTCCCATGCAGGTTTTTGTTTTGAACATTTATTTCATTTCTCTTACTGAATATGGTCAGTTGTACATTAAGTGCATTTTTAAATTTTTAAAGTAACTGCCAACATGTTTGCAAAGTGAATCTATCATTTGCATTCTAATCAAGGAGTCTTGAGAATTCCACGTACTCCATATTCTTGCCAACAGTTGATATTGTCACTTTTTTTTTGGTAAATTTTGTTGATTCTAGTAGGTGTGTATTGCTGTTTCTCATTGGTTTAAAATTATATTTTCCTCATGGCTAATGCTGTTGCATAAGTTTTCATGTTTTATTTGCCGTATGTAAATCTTTTTTAAAAAAAGATTTTATTTATTTATTCAGGAGAGATGCAGAGAGAGAGAGAGAGAGAGAGAGAGAGAGAGAGGCAGAGACATAGGCAGAGGGAGAAGCAAGCTCCATGCAGGGAGCCCGATATGGGACTCGATCCTGGGACTCTGGGATCATGCCATGAGCCAGATGCAGGTACATGTTCAACTGCTGGGCCACTCAGGCATCCTTAAATCTTCTTTTTTAAATATCCAAGTCTTTGCCTATTTTACAAGTTGTATTGTTCTCTCTCTCTCTCTCTCTCTCTCTCTTTTTAAGATTTATTTATTCATTCATGAGAGACACAGAGAGAGAGAGAGAGAGAGAGAGACAGAGACACAGGCAGAGGGAGAAGCAGGCTCCATGCACCAGGAGCCCGACGTGGGACTCGATCCAGGGTCTCCAGAATCACATCCCGGGGCTGCAGGCGGTGCTAAACCGCTGCACCACTGGGGCGGCCCTCTCTCTCTCTCTTTAGTTATAAGAGTATACATTTTGGATACCAATCCTATACCAAATATTAGTTTAATGTTTTTTTCCAACCTGTAACTTATCCTTTCATCTTTTAAAGAGTTTTTTGAAGAGTAATACTGTTAATTTTGTTGAAGTTTAACTTATCAGTATTCTCTTTGCTTCATTCTTTTTGTGTCCTTATTCAAAATATCTTAAATCCAGGAGAGCACTTTTTTTTTTTTTTTAGTTTCTTTCTTCTAGAAGTCTTAATGGTTTGGGGTATTTATTTAAGTCAGTAATTTATTTCTACCTCAATTTTTGTATATGGTGCAAGATATGGTTCAATATAGACAATGTATTTTCCTCTTCTTTACCTTTCTTGCACACATGGATATCTGATAGGCTCGGCACCATTTGTTAAAAAAAACTACCATTGATCCACTGAACTGTCTTTATAATGTTGTGGAAAAACAATTGATCATAAACAAGTGATTTTATTTTGGGACTTTTTTCAGTGACTTATGTCTACCCTTTCATACTACACTGTGCTGTGTTTAGTAGTAGCTTTCAGTGATTCTTGAATCAGATGGTGTGAGACTTCCAGCTTTGCTCTTTGTTTTTCAAAATTGCTTTGGCTATTGAAGTGGTTTCCTTTTCTATATGAAATTTTTTTTTTCTATATGAAATTTAACAATCACCTTGTCAAGTTTTACTGACTGTCCTACTGAGCTTATTATTAAAACTATTGAATCTACAGATAAATTTGAAAGAAGTAATATTTTAGCAGTATTGAATCTTTAAATCCATGATTGTTGTTTCTTTCCATTTATCTGTCTTCTTTAACTTCTATTATCGATGGTTTGTGGTTTTCTTCATACAAATAATCGCATTTATTTTATTAGATTTGTGTGTATATATTTCAATTTTTTTCAGAGCATGTGTATTTTTAAATTTTTTTCTAACAATCTCTGCTTTCAATTTTTTGTTTTATTCTAATTTCAATTTCTGGCTGTTCATATAAATATAATTATTTGTATCCTCCAGCTTTACTCAGTTTGTAGTTCTACTTTTTTTTTATTGCAGATGATTTAGGATTTTTTTTTTTTGATTTAGGATTTTACTATGCAGGCAATCTTGTAATCTGCAAATAGATTTTTTTTTTCCTTTCCAGCATCTATATTATTTCTTCTTTTTGCATTATTGTTCTGGCTAAGGTATTCTGCATGATGTTAAGTTGGAGTGATACAAGCAGAAAAATTTGTCTTGATAGGGATAGTGAAGTCATTTGGTCTTTACCATTAAATATGACATTGTAATTTTTTCAAAGATTTATTTTATCATATTTAGCAAAGTGACACTCAGTACAAGTTTTCTGATAGTTTTTATGTGAATGCATGTCAAATTATGTCAGATTCTTTTTCTGCATCTATTAAATTGCTATATGGTTTTCCTTCTGAGAACTCCACCTATGTAAGGGACATTAATGTGGGATTGTCCCACATAATAGGATAAAGGGTTATCCTTTAATAGTGAGTGGAAAGAAAGGCATCTTTTCTTCAGTCAAGTAGGATTTTTTTCCTGAAATTTTTTTGTGGAAGATAGCAAAATTCTTTGATTTTTGGATGCCTTTTGATTTCTTTACCACAATTGAGATACAAAAATTGGGAGTGGGGGAGTCAACATCACCTATTGTAGGATATATCCTTACTAATTACACCACATACGTTGTTCTATTCTAAAAATATTTTATATGCCTGACTTACTCCTCAGAAGGCTTATTTCAGTTCTTACTCTAAGAACCAAAGGTACGCTAACTGAGACATTTCCCCATCATTGCTTAAGTATTCCACAAGTGCTTCACTTCCTTCCTTCCTCTTTAGAAACATCTAGGAGCATTTCTACAATAATTTTAAACTCTTTCATTTGACAATGTGTAGACCTGTGAAACTTTTCATTGTGCAAGAATCCCTTAGCCACATTATGCAAGAACTCTTTACCAAATGAACACTAAGAACTCATGATAAATACTCTTAGAAAAATAGGAATGGAAAAAAAAACTTCCTCAATTTGACAAAGAATATTGACATGTAGTATAATATGTTTTTGTGAAAGACAAAATATCAATTCTTACCATGTATATTAAATTTTCCTTATGTGCCCCTAGCCAGTGCAATGAAACAAGAAAAGGATAAATGAAAAATAATTAAACATGATTTTCTATGTGGAAAATATTAATAAAGCTTGAGAACAGTTAGTAAGATATAATAAATAATGTTTGGAAGATTCCAATATAAAAAAAACCTATATCTATCTTAATAAATAGGTAATGGATATAGATATATAAATAGATATACAGGGTTTTGTATATCAACTGTAACAAGGAACAGTTGAAAAATTAAATTAAACTTGTTATTTTCAAGCCTTAGTAAATGGGAAATTCTTAGAAATAAATTGAATAAAACTTGCACAGAGCTACTACACTGAAAACTACAAAATATTTTTGGACTGTTAACTTTCAGAGAAAATTTACCATAGTCCCAAAGTCCCAGCAGCCTTTCTTATATAGGAATTAGCAAGATGTTTCTAAAATTATATAAAAATGTAAAGAAGCTAGAATAGTCTAAATAATTTTGCCAGGGCATCCAGGTGGCTCAGGCTCACCTTCAGCCCAGAGCCTGATCCTGGGAACCCAGGATCCAGTCCCATGTAAGGCTCCCTGCATGGAGCCTGCTTCTCCCTTTGCCTCTCCCCCCCCACCTCTCTCTCTCCCCCATCTCTCTGAGTCTCTCATGAATAAATAAAATCTTTAAAAATCAAATAAATAAATAAATAAATAAATAAATAAATAAATAAATAAATAAATTTGCCAGAAAATTGGAGGACTTATCTGACCTGTTCTCATGCCTTACTTTAAAAGTAATACAATAAAGACAATGTAGAATTGGCATAATGATAGCATAGAGATGGGGCACCTGAGTGACTCAGTCAGTTAGGTGTCTGACTCCTGGTTTTGGCTCAGGTCATGATCTCATGGGTCCTGAGACTGAGCCCTGGGTCAACCTCTGTGCTCAGCAGGGAGTCTGCTTGAGATTCTACCCCTCTGCCCCACCCATCACTCATGCTGCACATACATATGCACATTCTCTCTCAATCTCTAAAATAAATAAATATTTTTTAAAAAGATAGCATAGATATAAATAGAAGAGAAGAAAGAATTCATAAATAGATCCCCCATATGTATGGTCAATTGATTTTGGACAAACATGCCAAGTCAATTCATGGAGAAATAATAGTTTTTCAAGCAAATTATACTGAAGCAACTGGATATCCATATGGAAAATAATGAACGCCAAACCTTTCCTCAAACAAATCATTACAGTTATCATAAAATGGGCTGCGGGCTTCAGTGTAAAAGCTAAACCTCAGATATTTCTAGTAGAAAATAAGGAAGATTATTGTAGCTTGAGGTTAAGCAAATGTGGATTAGAAAAGTCACACACAAAAAAGATAATATATTGCCTTTTACCAAAAAACTAAAATTTTCTACTCTTTCAAAGATACCACTGAGGAAATAAGAACACAGCCATGGTATGGAATAAAATATACATGCTATATATGTATCAAAGAACTTATATCAAGAATATATAAAGAACTGCAGCTATTTTATAAAACAAAAAATATATAATACTATCAGAAGCGCATAAGAGTATCAGTAAAGGCACAGTTTCATCAAAATGTTCTTAATTAATGGCTTTATTTTAGCTACATTTCAGCTAGTATTTTAATATTTGCTAGTTCATGAAAGATAAATAATGTTTTAAAGTGATGCTTCTGTATATTTTTGAATTAGAAATTAAGTGGACATTTTCCCTTTTTAATTATCTGATTATTTTTCCTTATTAATGTTTGTACCTTTTGGAGCAATTTATTTTTTTGGAGCAATTTATTTTTAATATGAGTATGTCTGCATCTTTTAAAGAATATCCACTTTAATACATCTAGAGAAATGTCATAAGTATGCTTTACTAAGGGTAAGTTTTTGAAATGAGTAATAAAATGAAAGTGACTTTTTAGAACTACAAAGGGAAATGTCTGAGAATAATTTGAAGTGATGTTTTCAGTAAATGTTTAACACAATGGAATAAATACAAAGTACCATACTGTTCATTTATGTAGTTTATCATCTGAATGTTATAACATGATTAACAAGCTTTTAGGAAACCTTGCTGAAGAATTGGATTTTAACCTGAAGAAGAGCTATAGCAATAAGTACAGGTATTAAAATAGTCATGTGTTAAAATAGGTCATATGTTAGTAAAGTTCTATTCTGAGTCAGAATGCCCTGAATCAGAATGCCTTCATATCTGAAGAGTCAAATTAGGCCAGTCAAGTTAGGTCAGTTTAAAAAAAAAAAAAAAAGTACCATTTGTTCAAATCATGTACAAAGAAAAATTTGACTATTGGATTACAAAGAACTGTAGGGAAATAAAGTCTTTGATTGTTTTGATGGAGCCACAATGAGAACATTATTTTCAATTATCTTTTCCCTTATTTCAAGCCATTAAGATGTAAGCCTTATAATTAAAAATTAATTCTATGCTTTAGGTTTGATGTAAGTGGGGAAGAGGTTGTAATAACATCACCTGTCCCAATTTGGACTTCATGTGGGTATTCACCCTTATATGTAAGATGACAAATTTTTCAGAGCGGATAAGGTACTACTCTTCATTTGCTGCTTTATTACCACATCTTATCCTAACCCAGAGATAATGGTATATAGCTCAGGGCTGTGTTTCTAGCACCATCTTCAACCCAAAGTCTGTTTCACTGAATAAAAGGGAAGCAAGACTTTATTAGTGTTTATGTTAAGGTTCCTGGAGATGATGGAGACAGATGCTGAATATTTACCTGGGAATTTTCTTTGTGGTTGTGTACTAGGCAGAAAACTACATTTCCAACCTTTTCTGTGCATATGTACATGCACATACACCCAACATATAAGTACACACAAATAAACCTATACTATATATCCTTGTACAATAAGTGGATATTTTTTGCCAGGTAAATAATCCTGAGTTTTCAGTCCAGAGTACTATTGAAGTAAAGATGAAGACCAAGAATGAGCTGGTCTCCTAGAAACCTACTTTTTGGATGATATATAAATATCTTGATTCCTTATCAAAACCCAGGTCCTATAAATAAAAGACAATAAAAGTTTCAATGACCACAGCTACTCCAGAAAATTTGTAATGAATCTAGTCAGTAAGTGCCTTTACCAATATCCCTTCAGCATATTAATGATTGAAAATGTTAGATTTTCATTTAATTGGGCCAGTAATTGAATAGAAGCTAGGTTAAGTTGTTACTTTCCTGTTGGACGCAGAATACATAATTTTAAAAAATGACTGACAGCTTAGGGGCCAGAGCTCTAAAGATACATGCCAACTCATATACAGAACTTCAATATGCTAGTTTTTTTCAGATATCCTATCCTGCAGTGGGGACCTGAGATGTTTACAGATCCACAGCCTTTCCAGTTTCTGCACCATTAGCAACCTTCTGAGAACTTAAATGTTGTAAGTTTCTTCATTGAGAGAGATTGGAAATGGCAATATTGTCTCTGGGTGTGTGTTTTAGAAAATATTAGCAAGTCAGGGCAAATACAGTAGGAGTCTGTAAGTCCAGTTATTTTTGTGGAGAACATGATAATCATGGAATTGATATTGAAAAGGGATTGTTGACATATGGCCATATGTATTCACATTTAAATTTTCTCCATATGTTTAAGTTTCTAAAAATTATTAACCTTCATTAATCTATCATATACGTCCGATGTAAACCTGCAGGAAACATGTGAATTTCTGAATTTTGGAGGAGAAATTCTGTGTATTTGGAGATACAAATAAATTAATAGGGGCTATGTCTTTCTCCAGTCTTCACTCTAAACAATGAATCCACTAAATTCCAAAATATATTATATTTAAAAAACATATTAAATGTACCAGATGTATTTTTCCTACAGTGTAAAATAAATTCACGATTGGGATCCCTAGGTGGCGCAGCGGTTTGACGCCTGCCTTTGGCCCAGGGCGCGATCCTGGAGACCCGGGATCGAATCCCACGTTGGGCTCCCGGTGCATGGAGCCTGCTTCTCCCTCTGCCTGTGTCTCTGCCTCTCTCTGTCTCTCTGTGTGACTATCATAAATAAATAAAAATTTAATAAATAAATAAATAAATAAATAAATAAATTCACGATTAGCATTAAACTCTGTTATTAATTAAAGGTAAGATATTATTGTCTCCTAACATTAAAAAGTATATGAGCAATGTCATGATCATTTAGAAAGTTTCAAAAATTAAAGGAACTGTTTCTATATGTATCAGACTACTTTGTGTGTAACTGAGTTTCAAAGAATGATTAAAATAACCTCAATATTTCCTTGAAAACTTACTTATTTTGTGGCCCGGTTTCTCTCATTTTAAGAAAAGAGGTTCAGATCAGAATCAGAAAATACATCCAGTTAGTAAGTGACAAAACAGGAATTTGAGCCCAGTTCTAACTGATTCTGATACCATTATATACATTTCTGTGCAATGTGCTACAGATCAGTAGGATATAATGACCAAAGTTTTCATATTTTAAGATTTTCACAATGAATTAGGTTTAATAGCAATGATTTAATACAAGAATATCACTATAATTTAATTGGTTTCACTTTCATTTGACTTTGGAGAAAACCTCTTTAAACACAAATTGTGATGCTGATGATATTGCTTAAATTTAAATAGAGTATTTTCAACTGGACCAACTTAATGCTCACAAATGGCATTTAATCAAACTTTTCTCCATTTTCTGACTTTAGTATACAGAGCAAGAGAATGAGATAACCGGTAAGGATGAATCATCTGAGATTATTGTTCTTGTACATAAAATATGGTCAAATGTAGACAACTTCATTTAGTTAATTCTAATATCATCCAAGTTTTATATAAAAAAGCAAAAGGAGGCACATAAATTATCAGTGAGCTGACCAAGTTCATACAAGCAGGGAGAGGCAGATCTGTAACCCAGGTCCTTTGAATGTCAAGCCAAATGCAGTTTTCACTGCATTATGGTTGTCTTTAGTGATGATAGGTCTTTCTGAAGATGAAACAGAAAAAGCAACTGAGCAATATTTTCAGTGCACTCCATGCCTAGTGTTTCATCTTTGATCTGCTGTAAAATCGCTCTTCTCACTGATTTACTATCCACTTGTTTTGAGTTGTTGCAAACAGGTAAGAATATGGAAATAACAGTTTCCTTTGGGAGCTGAAGCAGGGAAAATTGAAACAGACAGGTTACTGGCAAAAACAGAATCTGTGGTAGTAGTTCAGATATATTTTTTAATGGAAATGATTTGCAGTGTTCATAAATAAGGTAAAAGTTATATTTCACCACAAATATTTGGCACATGAAATCTATGCCTTAAAAGAAGTTCTTAAACTTGCCAACCCCTACATACCCATTTAATGTATTTGATTTCTCTAATGCATTGTAAATAAAGGTCCCTTTTCCAAATTAGAACTTTTACATGTAGCTTTATTACTTTTTTTTCTTTTTCTTTTGTTTGTGTCTTTTTTGAAATTTAACATTTTTTTGTATTTTTTATTAGAATTTTTTTGTATTTTTTATTGGATTCGATATGCCAATATATAGTATAACATTCAGTGCTCATCCCATCAAGTGCCCCCTCAGTGCCAGTTACCCAGTCACCCCATGCTCCTGCCCACCTCCCCTTCCACCACCCCTTGTTCGTTTCCAAGAGTTAGGAGTCAGTATTGTTTTGTCACCCTCTCTGATATTTCCCACTCATTTTCTCTCCTTTCCCCTATAATCACTTTCACTATTTTTTATATTCCCCATATGAATGCGACCATATAATGTTTGTCCTTCTCTAATTGACTTACTTGACTCAGCATAACACTCTCCAGTTCCATCCACGTTGAAGCAGATGATGGATGTTCATCGTTTCTAATGGCTGAGTAATATTCCATTGTATACATAGACCACATCTTCATTATCCATTCATCTTTCGATGACACCAAGGCTCCTTCCACAGTTTGGCTATTGTGGACACTGCTGCTATAAACATTGGGGTGCAGGGTTCCTGCCGTTTCACTGCATCTGTATCTTTGGGGTAAATCCCCAGCAGAGCAATTGCTGGGTCATAGGACAGATCTATTTTTAACTCTTTGAGGAACCGTCACTGTTTTCAAGTGGCTGTTCCAGTTCACATTCTCACCAACAGTGCAAGAGGGTTTCCCTTTCTCCACATCCTCTCCAACATGTATTGTTTCCTGTCGTGTTAATTTTCATCATTCTCACTGGTGTGGGGTGGTATCTCATAGTGGTTTTGATTTGTACTTCCTTGATGGCCAGTGATGCAGAACATTTTCTCATGTGCTTGTTGGCCATGTCTGTGTATTCCTCTGTGAAATTTCTGTTCATGAGTCTTGCCCATTTCATGATTGGATTGTTTCTTTGCTGTTGAGTTTAATAAGTTCTTTATAGATCTTGGATACTAACCCTTTATCTGATAGGTCATTTGCAAATATCTTCTCCCATTCTGTAGGTTGTCTTTTAGTTTTGTTGACTGTTTCTTTGCTGTGCAGAAGCTTTTTATCTTGATTAAGTCCCAATAGTTCATTTTTGCTTTTGTTTCTTTTGCCTTCATAGACTATCTTGCAAGAAGTTGCTGTGGCCAAGTTCAAAAAGGGTGTTGCCTGTTTCTCCCCTAGATTTTGATGGAATCTTGTCTCACATTTAGATCTTGCATCCATTTTGAGTTTATTTTTGTGTATGGTGTAAGAGAATGGTCTAGTTTCATTCTTCTGCATGTGGATGTCCAGTTTTCCCAGCACCATTTATTGAAGAGATTGTCTTTTTTTTTTTTTCCCCAGTGGATAGTCTTTCCTGTTTTGTCGAATATTAGTTGACCATAAAGTTGAGGGTCCACTTCTGGGTTCTCTATTCTGTTCCATTGATCTATGTGTCTGTTTTTGTGCCAGGACCACACTGTCTTGATACCACAGCTTTGTAGTAAAACCTGAAATCTGGCATTGTGATGCCCCCAGCCATGGTTTTCTTTTTTAATATTCCCCTGGCTATTCGGGGTATTTTCTGATTCCACACAAATCTTAAAATAATTTGTTCCAACTCTCTAAAGAAAGTCCATGGTATTTTGATAGGGATTTCATTAAATGTGTAAATTGCCCTGGGCAACATTGACATCTTCACAATATTAATTCTTCCAATCCATGAGCATGGAATATTTTTCCATCTCTTTGCGTCTTCCTCAATTTCTTTCAGAAGTGTTCTGAAGTTTTTAGGGTATAGATCCTTTACCTCTTTGGTTAGGTTTATTCCTAGGTATCTTATGCTTTTGGGTGCAATTGTAAATGGGATTGACTCCTTAATTTCTCTTTCTTCAGTCTTGTTGTTAGTGTATAGAAATGCCACTGACTTCTGAGCATTGATTTTGTATCCTGCCACACTGCCAAATTACTGTATGAGTTCTAGCAATCTTGGGGTGGAGGCTTTTGGGTTTTCTATGTAGAGTATCATGTCATCGGCGAAGAGGGAGAGTTTGACTTCTTCTTTGCCAATTCGAATGCTTTTAATGTCTTTTTGTTTCTGATTGCTGAGGCTAGGACTTCTAGTACTATGTTGAATAGCAGTGGTGAGAGTGGACATCCCTGTCTTGTCCTGATCTTAGGGGAAGGGCTCCCAGTGTTTCCCCTTTGAGAATGATATTTCCTGTGGGTTTTTCATAGATGGCTTTTAAGATGCTGAGGAATGTTCCCTCTATCCCTATCCTCTGAAGAGTTTTGATCAGGAATGGATGCTATAATTTGTCAAATGCTTTCTCTGCAACTATTGAGAGAATCATATGGTTCTTGTTTTTTCTCTTGTTGATATATCGATCACGTTGTTTGTTTTATGAGTGTTGAACCATCCTTGCATCCCTGAGATAAATCCCACTTGGACATGGTGAATAATCTTCTTAATGTACTGTTGGATCCTATTGACTAGTATCTTGTTAAGAATTTTTGCATCTGTGTTCATCAGGGATATTGGTCTATAATTTTCCTTTTTGGTGGGGTCTTTGTCTTTGTCTCTTTGGAATTAAGGTGATACTGACCTCATAAAATGAGTTTGGAAGTATTCTGTCCCTTTCTATATTTTGGAACAACTTTAGTAGAATAGGTTTTGTTGCTTCTTTAAATGTTTCATAGCATTCCCCTGGGAAGCCATCTGGCCCTTGACTTTCTGTGTCTTGGGAGGTTTTTGATGACTGCTTTAATTCCCTCCCTGATTATTGCCTGTTCAGGTTTTCTATTTCTTCCTGTTCCAGTTTTGGTAATTTTTGGATTTCCAGATGTGTCCTTTTCTTCTAGATTGCCTAATTTATTGGCGTATAGCTGCTCATAATACATTTTTTAAATTGTTTGTATTTCCTTGGTATTGGTTGAGATCTCTCCTCTTTCGTTCATGATTTTATTAATATGAGTCTTTTCTCTTTTTTAATTAGCCTGGCTAATGGTTTATCTATCTTATTAATTCTTTCAAAGAATTGATCTGTTCTAAAGTTTTTCTGGACCCTATTTCATTGAGTTCTGCTCGAATCTTTATTAACCCTCTTCTTCTGCTTGATGTAGGTTTTATTTGCTATTCTTTATCCAGTTCCTTTAGGTATGAGGTTAGCTTGTGTAGCTGAGGGTTTTTTTTTTCCAATTGGGGGGGGGGTTGCGTGTATTGTGATATATTTCTCTCCTAGAACTGTTTTTGTGTTCACAAAGATTTTGAACAGTTGTATCTTCATTTTTCATTAGTTTCCATGAATGCTTTTAATTCTTCTCTAATTGTCTGGTTTACCCATTCATCTTTTAGCAGGATTATCTTTAACCTCCACATGTTTGAGTTTCTTCCAAATTTATTCTTATGATTGCATTCTAGTTTCAAAGCATTATGGTCTGAAAATATGCAGGGGACAGTCTCAATCTTTTGGTATCAGTTGAGACCTGATTTGTGACCCAGTATGTGGTCTATTTTGGAGAAAGTTCCACGTGCACTTGAGAAGAATGTGTATTCAATTGTGTTTGGATGTAAAGTTCTATAAATATCTGTAAAATCCATCTGGTCCAGTGTATCATTTAAAGCTCTTTTTTCTTTGAAGATGCTGTGCTTAGATATCTGTCATTTGCAGAAAGTGCCGTATTGAAATCTCCCAGTATCAGTGTATTATTATCTAAGTATGTCTTTACCTTGGTTATTAATTGATTGATACACTTGGTAGCTCCCACATTAGAGGCATAAATATTCATGATTTATAGGTCCTTTTGTTGGATAGATCCTTTAAGTATGATATAGTGTCCCTCTTCATTTCTTACTACAGTCTTTGGGATAAACTTTATCTGATATGAGGGATTGCTTATCCCAGCTTTCTTTTGAGGACCATTTGAATGGTAAATGGTTCTCCAACCTTTCATTTTCAGGCCGGAGGTTTCTTTAGGTCTAAAATGAGTCTCTTATAGATAGCAAAAGGATGGGTCTTGCTTTTTTATCCAGTCTGAAACCCTGTGTCTTTTGATGGGATCATTAAGCCCATTCAAGTTCAGAGTAACTATTAAAAGACGTGAATATAGTGTCATTGTAATACCTATTCAGTCCCTGTTTTTGTGGATTATTTCTTTGGACTTCCTCTTTCTTTTACAGAGTCCCCCTTAATATTTCTTGCAGAGCTGGTTTGGTGGTCCCATGTTCTTTCAGTTTCTGCCTATCTTGGAAGCTCTTTATCTCTCCTTCCATTCTGAATGAGAGCCTTGCTGAATAAAGTATTCTTGGCTGCATGTTCTTCTCATTTAGGACCCTGAATATATCCTGCCAGCCCTTTCTGGCCTGCCAGGTCTCTGTGGAGAGGTCTGCTTTTAATCTAATATTTCTCCCCATATAAGTTAAGAATCTCTCGTCTCTTGCTGCTTTAAGGATTTTCTCTTTATCTTTGGAATTTGCAAGTTTCACTATTAAATGTCGAGGTGATGAATGGTTTATATTGATTTTAGAGGGGTAACTCTCTATCTCCTGGATCTGAATGCCTGTTTCCCTCCCCAAATTAGGGAAGTTCTCAGCTATGATTTGTTCAAATATGCTTTCTGGCACTATATCCCTCTCGACACTCTCTGGAACCTTAATCACATGTAGGTTTTTCCTACAAGGCTATCATTTATTTCCTTTAACTTTCCTCTTGGTCTTTAATTGTTTTTCTCTTTTTTCCTCAGCTTCCTTCCTTGCCATCAACTTGTCTTCTATGTCGCTCACTTTTTCTTCCATCTCATTAACCTTCATCGTTAGGATCTCCAGTTTGGATTGCATCTCATTTAATTGATTTTTAATTTAGGCCTGATTAGATCTAAATTCTGCAGTCATGAAGCTTTTGATTCCTTTATGCTTTTTTTCCAGAGCCACCGATAGCTTTATAATTTTGCTTCTGAATTGGCTCTCTGACATTGAATTATCCAAATTCTGTAACTCTGTGGCAAAGAGTACTGTTTCTGATTCTCTCCTTTATGGGTGAGTTCTTCCTTCTAGTCATTTTGCTCAGTGCATAGTGGCTGTATGAGTGGGCTGAGTCCAGAATATCAACCATGACTGAAGTAAATTTTACTCTAGATGATTCTGCCAAGTTCAGAGACCAGAAATTGAAAAGAAAGACCAGAACAAAATAGAACAAAGCACCACTAAAGTGAAAAATTTTAAAACAAAGTTTTAAAAAGTAAAAGGCCTAGAACCCCAAAAGAAGAAAAAAAGGAGAAGATAAAAAAAGAAGAGAAAAAGGCAAAAGTAAAGAGGAAAAGAAAAGAAAAAAGAAAAAAAAGTTGAAGAAAAGCAAGGGTGGGGAAGATTGGGAGATGGTGGTGATGAAGTTGTAGTGGAGGGAGAATGTAGTCTACCTAAGGGGTCCTAGAGGGTGATCCTCTTGGTTCTTAGTATATTAAGTTCTGTATGTTAGAAGATGGTCAGTCCCAAATTTATATAAACCAGAAATACTTGTAGAGAGCCCTGTCATTGACCACCAAAACATAAATGAGGTTAAAGAGGGGACAGAATGGGAATGAAGAGAGAATATAATCTCAAAGAATGAACCAGCATGGTATACCACTTGGTTCTGGGTGCATGTTTTAGAAGGTGTTAACTTATGCCATTGTAGAGCAAATGAGGCAGAGAAAACAAACAAACAAAAACAAAACAAAACAAAACATATCTTGTATTCTCCCAAAAATTAGTTGAGTATGTTGAAGGGAATCTAGAAGTGGAAAATATATCTAAGACCCGTAATTGCAGAAATATGAAAGTCAAAAAGGAAGAAACTTAAAAATGAAGAGGTGGTAAAATACTTTAGTTAAGGTGGGAAAAGAGAAAACAAATGGAAATTTATAGTCTGATATAAAAATGAGTTGTACTGGAAAAAGGAAAAAAAAAAGGAGGGGTACCCTCTGGTTCTATATACTATAAATCCCTTGACTTCCCCTGGAGCTTTCCAGCGCTGTCTGGCCAAGAACCTATTCTTCCCCTGTCCTTCCAGCTGGTCTTCTGGGGGAGGGGCTGCTGTGCTGATTGTCAGGTGTGTGCACCTGGGGGAGCTGCCCCACCCCCACCCCACCCCCCTCAGGGGTCAGTGGGAGCTGTTTGTCCTGTGAGTTCCCTGTTCCCTGGCAGCCCCACTCTGTCCCAGGCACAGGGTGACACCAGGAGGGACAGCCACACTGGTGGCCACAGGCTCTCCAGCTCTGGAGTCAGTTCCCGCAGTAACTAGCGCAGCTCCCAGTCTGCACTGCTCCCAGGGCTGCGGGGGCGCTGATCTGCACAGCTGGGGGCTCCCAACGGCAGGAGCATCCTCACTGTCCTGTGCCCTCCCCACCTCCGCCTGTCCCGGGGGAGTGCAGGATCCTGGGCTGTGTCCCCCGGTGCACAGGGATCTGGGGCCTGTGCTGCTGGAATACGCTCCCAGGCCGTGGCTCCCGAAGGCAGCAGGGCTCAGCCTCCTCCGCAGGACCTGCCACCTGACCGACCGGCTTGTCACCAAGGCCCTGCTGGGCGGCTTCTCCAGCCCTTTACTGCGCTCGGCCCTCGGGGTATGGCGCGCTCTCCCCTGGGGCACCTCCGCTGTTAGTGACCCCGGGAGACTGGAGGCTCCACTGCCCCTTCCTGCGGTTCTGCCCGGTTTCCCTGCGAGCCCGTCTGTCTGAGAAGAATCCGCTGCGGATTTTTTAAAGTTCCTGCTTCCCCAGGCTGGGAAGCCTCACCGAGGCTCTTGACCCCCCGGCCTTAGCCGAGCTCCCCACTTGATTCTCTCTGTTATCTTTTTCTACCTTACTACCTGCTAGAAGTGAAAGCCCTTCTCTCAGTCGTGTTCTGGCTGTTCTCTCTTTAAATCTCAGATCAAGGGCAGCCCCCGGTGGTGCAGCGGTTTAGCGCTGCCTGCAGCCCAGGGCCTGATCCTGGAGACCCGGGATCGAGTCCCACGTCGGGCTCCCTGCATGGAGCCTGCTTCTCCCTCTGCCTATGTCTGTGCCTCTCTCCCTCTCTGAATAAATAAATAAATCTTTAAAAAAAAAATCTCAGGTCGAATTTATAGGTGTTTACCTCTGTGTATTTGTGTTAGAAATACTTGTAAGACAGTAATCATAAATATTAAATAAAAAAAGAATACATTTGCATCAAATTCAAGTATGATTTCAGTTTAAAATTAAACATATGTTTGAGTTCTTTTGTAAAATGTTAAAAATGGATATGGCAGTATGATATCTTTCCCCATTCACTGAATCGACATTATATTTTTATTACACATTTCCATAACTACAAAATCATCTTTGAATATCTCACTTCTTTAGACAAACAAAAAACAGAAGACAGAAGTGCAAATGTACATGCAGAACATGGAAAGCCCACATGAGCCTACCAGTCCCTCTTTATTCCATTTTTGAATAGATTCCAGCTAAAACTCACAAGTTATCTACTAGCATCAGTTAGTTGCATTCAGAATTTTAAAGATATTTCTGCATTTCCCTCATATTGTAATTCCTCACACATTCCTTATCATTGCTTTTGTATACATTTTCTCACTGATATCCTTTTTTTTTTTTAGTCTATCTCCCAATCTCTTTCTGAAAGCTCTTACAATTGTGTATTTCTTATTCTCCAAAAGCAGACACTAATGTGTTTTGGTGTAGATTTTGCCATATTCATTGGGCTGGGCCCTAAGGGGAAATTTATTTGTAGATTCACATTCATAAGTACTCATAATATTTACACATTCTGTTTTTAATCAATAATTGCTCATGGTTTTCTCTTTCTTTTAAAATTTTGGACAGATATGAGTGAAATGCAGAACTTTGACATTAATGTATTTTTCTAAAAATTGCTCTCCTGTTTATTTTTTCCTATTCTCTGAAGGTTTTCTTAACTTTTCTATGGATTCTTTCATTGATTCCATTTGTGTAATCACACACTTAGTATTTCCTAGAACTTTTTTCTACTCTCTTGACTGTTCTTTTTTGTTATAACATATTATTTCATGCATTATAGATTCAGTATCTCTTATTATATATTTGAAGATAATGTACTGTTTTCTGAATATGATATTTTCTGAAATGAATATATTGACTTCATGGATTTTCTCTGCATACACTCTGTGTTATTTGACTTGTGTATTTTGTATTGATTTGCTTCTTTTGCTTTCTCACACACTGAAAAATTTTGAAATTGTAGTTTCATTGACCCTTCTGGGCTCATGGCTTGAAACTATCTATAAGAATTCTTTTTTAAAAAAGATTTTTATTTATTTATTCATGAGAGACACAGAAAGAGAGAGGCAGAAGGAGAAGCAGGCTCCAAGCAGGGAGCCCAATGTGGGACTCGATCCTGGGACTCCAGGATCACACCCTGAGCTGAAGGCAGGCACTTAACCACTGAGCCACCCAGGCATCTCAAAACTATCTATTAAGAATTCTATATCAAGGGGGAAGAATTCTTCATTGGGGAGTCATCTTTTGAAAAATGGATCACCACTGTTGTTTTCAATAGGTTATATTTTTAGGTTGTTGGGCTTTTTGAAGAGGAATACCTTGCAGTTTATAATCCCTGCATTTTAGGAAGTTATCTGCATTGTGAACTGAGTAAGGGAAAGACTTTAAATTCCACTCAACATTAAGCTTTAATAACAGAAATCGGAATAGTTACTGCCTTGAGTTGAGGATGGGATGGAAATATTGATTGGAAAGCGAAATGTGGAAATATGAGGTTATGGAATTGTTTCATATCTTGATCTGAATGGAGGTTTTGTGTCTATATAGATATGTAAAAACTTCCTGAATTGTATAATTAATATTTACGTGGATTAAACGTACAAAAGTCAAATATTGTTAAGATTGATTTCACTAACAATATATAAAGAAATCAAGGTGGTATTTCAGTTTTCAGTTAGAAATCCATCATAGTAGAGTGTTTAGGCAGTGTAAGAGATAGCCACCTAGGGAAACACATGAAATCGGAGTGCATGGCCTCCATACCCAACTCCTCAGGTGGATGACAAATACTGGGGAAAGGAGGATTTGAAGGAAGAGGGAAGACGCTGGAGAAGCTCTGCAAAAGAAAGCATAAAAAGAGGAACTTTAGAGTATTAAAGTTAAACATTCCACTCCCTGATCCCCTCTTCTCCTCACTTCCTGGGCCCAGTCACCTTATAACTACTGTGAATATTACTAGCCAGTGTCATTCAGATGGAGAAATACAGAAATCTCACTGACTGGAGTATAGGTGCTACCTATACCTCCAGATATTTCTAATCACAAACTTTTGGAATAAAAAACTAGAAAATGTTTGATAAGCAACCTCATTGTCAGATTGCCATATCTCTTCTCTAGGGTAATGAAAATAAAGCCTTCTGGAAAGGTTTAGCATACAGAAAAGGGAAGGAAAAAGATTCACATCATAAATATGTCTTAACCACAATTGTGTGTCTTTGGCTTTAGGAGTTTCAAAGCAGGAGCTGATCTGTGCTATTTAATCATATTTTCATGTATATATAGCATGTATCTTTAATCAAAGGAATGAAGATATTTCAAAGTAATATTAACAAAACATTTATTTTTAGATTAATAACCTATATGAACTAGATGTACAGCTTGATAAATACCATTATTTGTTTATTGCTTTGAGGTTTAAAAGCTCAATAATATTCTTCATGTATTTCTAAGCTTTCCTCTTGCTCCCTGCTGGGTGCGCAAAGTGAAGAATGGAAATTAAAAAATTAAAACTTATAAATAATTGAATGTCTTATGTGATTTTAAAAATGCTTTGGTGTTAAATTTTGATGATTGTTATTAAACAAAATAACTTACACAAGTGCACTCTGAAATTGTTATTGTAATTCCATATTTGTTGCAATATCATTATCCTTATTTTTGGCATTGGTGTTAAAAATTTCTGCAGACATACTCAAAATAAAGCACATAAAATCATACCTACAGATTTATTCATAGAACAGGCATAAATCATATTCATAGACTTATAAGTTTTTAATGTCTATATTAACTTTATCCTGAATAAACACACAAGCTCTCTAGAGCAGAGCAGATTGTTATTATTTACTTAGAGCACAAATCTCGGCATTGTTTCTCTGTGTCTAATTCTTACGTCTAGGGTGACATGATGAATCCGGATATCATCTAAACATACAAGTTCTGTATTGTAAGCAGTAAGCCATTCCAAAGTGATTTTTTTTTCTGTACAGAGAAAGAGGCAGCTGTCTCTTTTCCCCATATGAGAAAGTTTCCTTTGAATCATAGTGGGAAGGATTCTTGTTTTCTTACTCTACCTCATTGGTATATAAATAAATCTCCCCAGGGGAAAGATAGGATCAGAGTTACCAACTTCGGAGCTAAAGAATATAACCACAGGGACTCAGCACACCTTGGAATGTAAATGTGTATCTTTGAGGAGGTAACATCTCTGGAGTTCTCTAACTGTATTATCAGTCCTAAAGGATCTCCCAAGGCTTGTTTTTAGCATAGGTTTCAAGTTACAGTAAGAATTGCACAGAATAACTGCAGAAAGTTGAAAATATTTTCTCTGTAGTTCTATATCTATATATACCTATATATAGTTTCTCTGTAGATTTCTTAAGTCATATTGCCATGAGTAAAATTTAGATATTTATGAAGAAAAACAAATTTAATTTAATGGGTGCTATGATGGTCTTGGCATTAGGTATAATTATTAGGATGAGAGGTAATGGAAAGAGTAAGAAACATAATTATTATAATCAAAATTAAACATTTTTAGATTCTGCTTTATAATTACAAAATAATTGTTCTGAGCATTATCTTTGCCCTTGAAAACAATACTAGTAATTAGGCAGGTATTAGTAATATATCATTGAAATTTGATTCACAGGGATGCCTCGGTGGCTCAATGTTTGAGCGTCTACTTTAGGCTTAGGGCACGATTCCAGGGTCCTGGGATCGAGTCTTGCATCGAGCTCCCTGAAGAGAACCTGCTTCTCCCTCTGCTTGTGTCTCTGCCTCTCACTGTGTCTCTCATGAATATATATATACATACATATATATATATATATATATATATATATATAGTCTTAAAAAAAAAGGAAATTTGATTCACAGACCAGTTAACTTCTGCCAGTGGAAACTGTGTTTGAATGGAACACATGACACTAGGCTTCCCAGGTATCATTCAGTGTTCTTTGACTATATCATGTTTCTCTGAAGATATTAATGGATATCATCTTCTAATTAGCCCAGTAAGTTACAAAGATAGATAGATGATAGATGATGATGATGATAGATAGATAGATAGATAGATAGATAGATAGATAGATAGATGATAGATTATAGACAGACTATACATAAGTATATACATACATACATAGATATCTACCCATATAAAAAGGAAATGTTAGAGAAAGCACACCAATCCTATTGAATATCTACCCATATAAAAAGGAAATGTTAGAGAAAGAAAACATTTTTATTATGGAATGAGCATGAAACCAGACCGTGATACACATCCCAGGCAATCTGCTATGAGATGAAAAGACAAAAAGAAATAGCATCCTTTTATATACTTGAGCAGTACCATTTGTTAAATGTAATCCATCCTGAATTCACCTAGCAATTGGCTTTACACGAAAGAAAAACAAACTTCCATCTTTATAATGGAAGATAGTTTTGCATCTTGAAACAAGATGCCCACTGAAATCAGGCACCCTACCACAGAAACTGGAAGATTGGGGTGCTGTCTCTCTTATTTATATTTCAGGTCCTTGAGAAAGACACTCCAGGATTATAAAGCTGGCAAAAGGCTCATTTAGTTTTTTGAAGGATTTAAATATATTTGAAAGAGATGAAGAAATAACAATTGCCAAGTTTTCTGAAGTAAATACTCTAAGAGATAAAGAAGTCTCTTCCTTCATTCAACATGGAGAATTAAGCCTGTTTCTAAATTTCTATAGTACATATATTTACAAAACAGACTTTAGTTTCAAAACTTTCCTGATGATAATATGTTTTATCTATTTGTATCAAAAAATAATTTGCTTTTTCTGTTTTTGCTTTTTGCACCATGCCTGATCTTTTTCACAATTCTTATTAAATACCCGTCTCTTCACTAAAATGCTTGTGAGACATCAATATAAACAAATCCAAGGGAGTAAATAACATTAAATTATAGTATTTCATATAAATATCTGAGCTAAATGATTGTGATAAATATGTGCTAAAGGATTGTGATAACAAGTTCTGGGCTCTGCATCAAATAAGATTATTAATTTAGTGTTACATTAGAGTGCTTCTATTTATCTAACGTTCAATAATATTAACTATGAAATTAAGATAAATATTACTTGTCATTGCACTAATATTATCAAAAGTAATACTCAGTTAAATTTCAATGTGTATATTTAAAAACCTGCTGAAAGAATTATTTTTATACTCATCAGCCTTAGCTTTTCATTTAGTAGAGATAATAACTAGAGAATTTGGATCAATTTATAATTTAGTTGGGCTGGAATATTTACACATATTATGTAGTACCTCATTATACCTGCTGATGCAGCAATGAAAAATTTAACTTTTTTATTGAGAGCATACAATATTTAGTTGTAGCAGTTGATTTAAAGATAAGGATCTACTGTCTCTTGTAAGCACAGATACTATTAAAAATATGAAGCATAAATTAAAATTAAGACTTAATTTTCCATGTTGAAAATGAGGGAAGATACTCCTCTCCTCCTTTTTTCTTGGACCATATATTTTAATTTTAATATTGTAAGTATTTCATCCTTTCTTGAAAATTTATATGTAAATCCCTTCCTTTTGCCAGCTTTATGATCCAGGAGAGTCTTTCTCAAGGGCCTGGGTTCCATTTCTTTAAAATATAAACATCAAGGTAGATAGCATCTCTATTTCCCAGTTTTTATGGGAGAGTATGAGCCTAACTTCAGTGTGTATCTTATGCCAAGTTGCAAAACTACCTCCTTCTCATAAAGATAGAATAAGTTTATTTTTCATTTGTGTAAAGCCAATTACCAAGTGATTTTAGAATGAACTACGTGTAACACGTGGTGCTGTCAAGTCCTCTTGAGGATTAGTCATTTATCTCAAGAACATGTTATGTAATGGGTTGTGTCTGCTTGACTTTCAGTTTCACCCACACACTGGAAGTAAACATTTTCAGAGATACTTCATCAAAAAATTACATTTCTCAACAGATGGAAGATGCTATGCTATTAAAATTGAAATATACCAGAATATCGTTAGATATATGATGTTATTGAAAAGTGTAGGGATAAAAGGACTTAAAGGAAATCCTTATTGATAGAGAAATTCTCATCTGAATAAAATTCATACTTAAATGAAAGAAGTTATGGGCTTTTATACTTTCAAGTGTTTTGCAGTGTGACTAGGATTCAAAGATATAGCAATATGTTTAGCTTAATAGAATTCTTATTTTAATTTTTCACATATATGTATACATACACACACAGTGCCCTGATCTACAAATACAAATGACATTGTCATTCAGGAAGACCATGAATTCTGTGATTTTTCACACATTTTTATTCATATTATGCTTAGCTGGTACTGTACATGCAAAATGATGCTAAATTTTAAAAATTATTTCCATTTATGCAACCAATGGGCAATATTCAGGGCAGCCTTAGACATAGTATCAATGAGAAGAAGAAAAACTAGTTTTGAAAAAAACAAGGGATGAGACCAATAAAGCCTAAGATGAGGAAGACAGAAGCAAACAAAATGTGTAAAGAGACCCTGTTTATTTAAACAATAAATATGCGTTTGTGTGTTCAGAGAACATGATTGTATGTATAAAGGAAATATGTCCATGTTCTATTTTCCCCGTATTAGAATACTTGGTTTTGTATTAGACTGGATTCTCCAGAGAACTCTGTGTGTGTGTGTGTGTGTGTGTGTGTGTGTGTATGTGTATAATGTTTTATATAGAGAGTGTCCCTGAAGTTATGACAACCCAGCCAAATACAGTTGACACTCTAAAGAGAGAGAGAAGGATGTAGGGGGAGATTTGTTATAAGGAGTTGGTTCACATGATTGTGGAGGCCAGAAAGTCTTAACATCTGCAGATGGGAAGCTGGAGACCCAGGAGAGTCGATGGTATAGTTCCCATTAGAATCTGAAGGCCCGAGAAGCAGGAGAGCCAATGATGTGTAAGTCCCAGTCTGAGTCCAATCTGAAGACCAAGAGAGGACTGATGTCCCAGCTTGAAAATAAGCAGAGAAAGCAAATTCTCCTTTTCTGAGACTTTTAAGGTCTTCAGTCAATTGAATGAGGCCCACTAGCTTTGGGAAAGGTAATCTACTTTACCCAAATTAATCTAATTTAGAAACACCCTCACAGACACACACAGACTAATGTTTAGCCAAAAATCTGGGTACTCTGTGGCCCATCAAGTTGAAATATAAAATCAACTGTAAAATGTGCCACTGAGTGTGATAAGCCTAATATATTCTAAGTCATGTCTCAGACTGAGCTCCTACTGAGCTTCCTACTGAGCTCATATGTAACAGACCTATGATGTTCTACCAACCATCCCTTCATTTGGGGAAGTAGGTTTTTCATCTGCTCCAAGATCACATATCTAATGGCAGGATTGAATCTAAAGAAGGGAAGAAAAAGACAATCCATCTGAAGTCCAGAGGAGATTGCTACTTGGTTTCTTATTTTTTTAATTTTATAATGGACAGTTAATGAATTGCATTTTAAAACATTGTGAATGCTTTAAAAAAGAAAAATGCAGAATAACAGAATCCTTTAAATTCCATATATGATGTTTATAGTTTTTTCTTTAGCATAATAAAACTTGCATGCTTTTCTGTATAGTAAGTTTAAGTGAGGGCACTCATAGCATATAGCCCTTTTTTAAAAAAATAGGAAATATTTTATCAATACTGTTTTCAAGACATTTTGCTGAGTTAGTCATAGTTACTTGGGTGAAGATGGGCACTTGTAAGCAAAAGAGATTCTTGATTGTTATGGATTGAAATATGACCCTCTCCACCCCAAAAGGTATGTTGCAGTCCTAACTCTCTGTTCCTCAGAGTGTGACCTTATTTGTAAATAAAGCGTTTACAGAGGTAATCAATTTAAAATGAGGTCTTCAGGGTGGACCCTAATCCAGTGTTACTGGCCTTCTTATATTAAAAAAAAAAAGGAGATTTGGACACAAATAGAGGAGATGTGAAGATGCAGGGAGAAGATACCATGTACTGGAGTGATGCCTCTACAAGCTAAGAAATTCCAAAGATGGCAGGCAAACACCAGAGATAGAAGAGGTTCTCCTAGACCTATCAGAGCATGTCCCTGCTGACACTATGATTTCAAACTTTCTAGCCTCCAGAATATTAAGACAGTAATTTTGTTCTATTTTTATGATATTATTTATGCATTTGACATAGAGATAGAGAAAGCTAGTGAGCACAAGCAGGGGTAATAGCAGAAAGATAGGGAGAAGCAGGCTCCCCGATGAACAGGGAGCCTGATGCGAGGCTTGACCCCAGGCTCTGGGATCAGGATCCTGGGATCATGACTTGAGCTGAAGGCAGATGCTTAACAGACTGCGCCACTGAGGCACCCCCTCTTTATCTAGTTTTAAACCACCCAGGTTTCAGTCCTTTTCCTGGTGACCCTAAGAAACTGATATTCCTTAATATTTAAGAAAATCAGACACTACATTGATATTTAGATGATTTTTATTATACACAATATTATTCCCAAAATAAATCTGAGTCAGAGCTTAAATTTAAAGAAGAGGAAAAATATGAAAATTTAACTTCACATTGTATATCTACTAAATGAAATACAAAAGTGATAACTACAGTTCTACCAAAAAATTAAAGAAGGGGTCCTCTTTTGGGGCTTTATAATGTTGATATCTCCAACTGACTTTATTAACAATCTATTTCAGGGTTTGGCAATTTTTTCCTGTAAAATGACTGAAAGTAAACATTTTTGACTTTGCAGGTTGGGAATTTCTTGCTATAACTTCTCAACACTTGCTTTAGTGTCAAAGCAGCCATAGACTTAGCCATAATAAATGAAGAAGCACAGATGTAATATGATAATATTCAATAAATAATACTTTATTTCTACAAACAGGCCATGGACTGAATTTGGTTGAAGTCATAGTTTGCCAATCCCTTACTTATTTCACCTTCAAAATTTGACAATATTTTAATAGAACTTTAGGTATTCAATAAATGAGCATTTAACAAAGTCCTATGAGCAAACTCACATTTTTTTAAAAGATTTATGTATTTATTTATTCATGATAGAGAGAGAGAGAGGCAGAAACACAGCAGAGGGAGAAGCAGGCTTCATGCCAGGAGCCCGACATGAGACTCGATCCCGGGACTCCAGGATCACACCCTGAGTCAAAGGCAGGCGCTAAACCGCTGAGGCACCCAGGGATCCCCAAACTTACATTTTCTAATTTATATAATTTATTTCTTGTGCTGATTAAATTTTGGATTACTTTTTAAGAACATTTGTTTGACAAAAAAATGGTTTCATCTTTTGGTGTAGATTTTAGAAAGGTATTCAGTATTGTTGATAATTGGAGGTGTGACTATGGCACTGTGGTTATATCTTTTTAAAGAGTTCTTATTTTTAGAGATACATACTTTAAAAAATAGGAATTAAATGTTGTGATGTCTGGAATGATCCCTAAATAAAACTAAAAGGGACAACTTATATGAAGGTAAGGTTGAGACATAGCTTACCATGAGTTAATCATCCTTGATCTTTGTTGTGGTAGGTATATGAGAATTTCATTATTGTGTTCTGTGTGTATATTACAATTAATCGCACTAAAAACAATAATAACTTGGTATTAGCTCATAGGGATGCTATAACAAAATATCAAACTGGATGGGTTGAACAAAAATGTATTTTCTACAGTTCTTGAGACTAGAAGCCCCAATTCAGGGTATTGACAGGCTGTGTTTTTCCTGAGATCGCTCTCTTGGGCTTGCAGATGGCGGTCTTCTTGCTGTGTCCTCATACAGACTCCTCTCCCCTTTTCAGCTTTATTGAGATGTAGAATTATAAAATATCCTACAATTTTGTAGGATATTTGAAGCTTACATTATATTGGTATATGTATACATTGTGAAAGGATTTCTTTTCTAGTTAATACATCTGTCATTGTCATGCATTTATCTTTTTCAGCTGTAAGAATAAGGTTTGGACTATCTAATGTAAAACCTGATGACTATAGTAGGTAACAGTGTATTATATAATTAAAATTTGCTAAGAGAGTAGAACTTAAATGTTCTCACATAGCCTTTTCTGATCTTCTACATTCCTGGTGTCTCTTTCCCTGCTTATAAGCCCACCAATCCTATTGAATTAGGATCCTACTCTCTAGGCCCTGTTTTAACTTAATCACCTCTTTGAAGGCCCAATCTCCAAAAACTACCAAGAATTAGTGCTCACCCATATGATCTCTTTTAACCTTATTTAACCTCTTTAAAGGCCCTCTCTTCAAATGAGGTCACATTGTGAGGCAATGGTGATTGGGACTTCAACATATAAATTCATGAGTACACAATTCAGATTAATCCCATATAATCAGCTCATAACAACGTGTTGATTCAAGCCAGCCTATAAAAATACTCATTCATTGTAAATATTATTAATTGCAACATATTGCAAAGGTAAATTAAAAATAAAATGATTAAAGATTCCTTCTTTTAGAGAAATGCTTTTTTAGACAGAACTCTGAGGGACAAATACAATATCTTATTCAAGTCTTTATTGTTTATGTTATGTGAAGCATCTTATATTTATGTGCTACCTCAATAATTTTAACATTGCAATTTTGAACAGTAGAAGACAGCTTAATATTGCCTTGTATTGCATGCTGTTGCTCTAATGTGCTTTTAATTTGTATTTTCCTTTGTATCACCAAGTTGTTTTTTTATTTTAATGTAATTTAAAAGATTTTAGCAGTCCAAAATACTCACTAAAATAGTATATTAAAATAGTATTATGTAATAAAAGAGTTCTCAAAAGTAAATATTAAAGTCATAAGTACATCTGGGATTTAATATTTTCTATATGCATATTTAAGAAACATCATGCATCTTCTTTTGTTTTAGGGGGGAGGTTTATGTGACGAGCTACTTGTAAACATGTATTGATCTACTAAATATTTTATCCTGAGTTTTCAGTAAATGTCACATTCTGAGGCTCAGCTAAATTAGAGTGAAATGTTTACAAGTAAAACTCATAATCCCATATAATCTCTGTAAAAAGAAGTAGCATGATAGACTAAATAGTGTTTATTTAAACATTGCTTTCTGTAAGTATAACCACATCCATAAAATAGCAGGGGCAGGTGCTCTTTTACTCAGTTGGAAAGAGACTTGTTTTACTTTTTTTTTTTTTTTCTCTAATATGACCAGGAGGAGAATACACATTAAGTCAAGTAAATCTTACTAAGTTCAGGCTAGCTCTCAATAATTTACTCTTCATAATCACTGAGCCTAATATTTATTAACATCTTGAATGCAGATAATTTTATATACTTTAGATATGACTCTTAAAACTTAAGAGTCATAATGAAGACACAGTGAAACAGAAATTAGTATTTTCATGCAGGTTGACTTTCTTTTAGTATTTACTTACTACAGCATCGTAAACAAACCTAAACAAGTGTATTTACTTGGAGAATAATAAATCTTTAGACACATTTTTTCTAATTTTTTTATAAAACTGATTATGCCTATTTCAATATTTATACTATGTTTATATCTTTAATTTTATTATTACACTATACCCCATATTTTCTAAACAAATTAATTAAGAATATAGCCTACATGCCATAAAATACTATACTTTGGTATTTAATAATTTATATCTTAAAAATTATACTATAAATAAGTTATTGAGTGATAACTTGATCTGTTATGAGAACAGATCAGTTCTTTGGGAATCAGTTATTTGGTACTATATGATAAACAAGCTTCATATTTAAATAGAATTTTAAAAACTTAGTTGACTTTACAGTTTCTTAGATCCAATAAAGATTAAATTCAGTAACACCCCTTCTGACAATCTGATGTTTTTATAAAAATGCAAACATGAGAAACAATAGCTAAAATGTAGATAAGATAGGAAACTGATTGTATTATTATTCTTTAATTTACAAGTTTGGATTTTTTTTAAGGTTTTCATTTATTAGAGAAACAGAAAGCATGAGCGGGGGATGGTAGTTGGAGGCGGGAGGCTGAGGGAGAGGGGGAAGCAGACTCCCCATATGCAGGGGGCCAGACAGAGACTTGATTCCAGGACCCTGGGATTATGACCTGAGCTGAAGACCACGTTTAACTGAGCCACTCAGGCACCCCTAATTTATAAATTTTATGTTGAAAAAGATTGTTTATTATCCTCTAAGTGTGTCTTAATCTGGAGGTGGTCAGTTTTGTCATAAATTCCAGATCTAGGGTTTGCTAGCTAAATATTCCTATGAAAGTCCTCAGAACCTCAATGTTATCATTAGTAGCATTCACATTTTCTAGCATAATTTTAATATCTCGATGAGATGGCATATATAAAGTTACTATCAAATACTTTCACTCAAATTATATTTACTCAATAGTCATCAAAATATCTGCTTATGATTAACATTTAATACTCAAGAAATTTAGAAATCAGTTTTCTACTTTTCAAGAACACGTTAAAGCTCAGATTTGCCTAAATAATCACTTTATAAGCCTCTATTATATAATAAGCAAATCTGGAATTCAACCTTTGTCTTTTTAGTGAAATTGCATTTGTTATTCCATTATTCTGGGCTGCCTTCACCTAGCTCCACATATTTTTCGTTTTGTACCCATAAATGCCAGGCTTTGCTTTATTCTTGTAAGAGATAATCACATTCTTATGATATTTATACTCCTTTCATCCTCTTGACTCCCAGTGTTCAGAAATGAATTTAATGTGAATGGTGCCCAAAGATGCCCAGGGCTGTATTAATATAGAAAAAAAAAAAGATTTTTTTCTCATAGGATAAATTTTATATGTTGCCTATTGTATTGGCTTTATAAATCAAATCCTGATAAATATTTTAAAATTAAGTTTTAGTATGTTCCTAATGTTACTTAAGAAAAATATAAATACATATTTATTCAACAATTCTAAAAATCCCTTTTCCTTTATCTTCTCCTCTTCTCTGCTTTCTTCATCTCCCAATCCAATAAGTAAAATATGGGAAATATAGTAAAGACTCATAGTTAAATAGAGAAAACAGTGTATACTTAAATATGATTAAAATCCACAGTATATATGTCAGGAACCAACAGAGAGAATGGAAGCCCCCATTATAATCCTGAGAAATAAATTTACATTTTACCCACCAAATGTAGTCAATGTTGTTTCATAACTTGGAACATTCTAAAAAATAACTTGAGATGCCATTTTGATAGAGAATGCCATTTTGATTATAGAAAATGTATAAGTCACAGTTTTACATCTCCATAAAATCGTGATAATGATTTGAGAAAAATGACACCCAAAGATACACCATCCAATTTATAGGCATAAAACTTAAGAGTCAGAAATCTGGGTTTATTTTAGGCACTCTTACTGATTTGAACTATTAACTTTAAGATGATTTAATTTACTTCTCTTTACCATCTAGGCTTGCAAATAATTAAGCATTTCCATAATATGAAAGCCATTATAAATAATTTATAATTACTTAGTAATTATGTTAATAATTTGGGATTGGTATTGAAAATACCATTCATGAAACTTGAAGAGAGTAGATATTTGTGCAAGGCTGAACAAGATTGTCTCTGCTCTTGATTTTAGGTTTCACACCAGGAGAAGGAGCCTATTAATGGACAATATAGCACTAGAGTTTTTCAAAATAATGTGGACACTATTTTAAGTAAAAATTCGGTTTTACAAATGGTTCTTTTTTAAAGAATCTTGTGGAGGGCTGAAAATATGTGCACGAATAGTTGTAATAATGCAATCTTATTTCATGTTTTCCTGATATTCTTTAATGATGAACTGTGGGAGGAGGCAGGTGTTCATCAGTTGTAATGAGTGCACCACTGTGGTGAGAGATGTTGATAATGAGGCAGAGAATATGTGGGAAATTTCTGTACCTTCCTCTCAATTTTGCTGTGACTCTAAAACTACTCTTAAAAAAAGTCTTCAAAAACAAAAAAAAAAACTAATACAGTGCCCCACTTAGCATGTAACTAAACAGGATTAATCACTAAGTTTTCCATCTGCTGGTGAACCTGCATAGTGAACCTGGCTGCTAATTATAATAGCAAATGGCAGAGAAGACAGTGTGTCCACCCTTACATAAGGTGACAGGAATGAAATCCAAATACAAAATTTTGTGGCTAAATTTGTGAGTTCAAATGAGTACTGGTAGTAGACAGCTAGCAGTAGACTCCATTTTTTATATAAACTGGGTAGGATCCATGCTTCCCTAGAAAGTAATGCCCAGAATACAAGCCTGAATTATTAAGATAATCCTGTTTGATTTTAGAGTAGAGGGATGGGAGAGGTCCACCCAGTATGAGGTAAATACTGTAAAAACCATGTGCCATATAGGCAGCAAATCCTTCAAGCTGATTCAGAAAGAAACCTCAAACTCTGTATCTATGGTGGCATATCATGGATCAGAAACCTGGGAGAGGATCCAAAACTTCTGTAGAAATAGAGTCTACCTAGAACAAAAGAGAGGAACTGTCAAGCCCTGGAGACCGGTATGCAGTGATTTTCCTAAAGCCATGATAGAATGGGATGAGAAGAGGTATTTTTTGGCTTAGAGATGAGATGTATAATGATAGATGAGATAATGGAAGGATAGCAAACAGGGAAACTAAAACTAAAATGGACTCCTACTAGTTTAACCAATTCTATACTGCCTGTTGAAACTGAATGAAATTTGGTTGGAAAGAATTTTCACCTATCTTTATATTATCACCAGTATTGTGTACTTATTAATAATAGCCTACATCTACAAGCCCTGCTACGTGTTGCATGGCCTAACAAAGGTATCATATATAATGCTAGCTATTACATGTCACTCACTCTTCTAAATATTGTTTATGTATTATTTCATTAAATCCTCTGAATCTTATGAGTTAAATATTTTAAATCTACATTTGCACGAATGAGGGAATTGAAACATAGAGTATTACATCTCTGTCCCAAACTACACATCTAGTAAATGGCAGAGCCAGGCTTGAAACTCAGGCTGTATACTTATAATGAACTTACAAAAAACTTTTAGGCTTTTCTCATTATCACTCTCAACCTCAGTACAAGAGTACTTAACATCAGTGACCAGAGTTTAAGCTCTTCCGATTCTTTTCTAAGAGAAACAGAAGGCAACCTAATAGGTTTGTAGAGTCCCTATGTGTATTTAAAAATCATACCGTGTTATAGGTCATACATTCCTAAGGGGTTTTGTTTAACCTTTACCTTCAGAGCCAGCTTCTTAAGTTAGTGCTAAAAATAGTCCTATGAATATCGTGGTCCAAACACGGAGGAGCCGATTAGAATATATTTCAAGTTATGGTTCAATAATTGTATTTTGTTCTTCAAGTTGGAAATAAATTCTCTTGGAAATAGAATCAGTTTGTCTTTGAGTTATTCAGTAGTGATTATGTCCTTCAAAATTCACTGACAAGAAACATCCTTCCCATTAGTGTTCTGTGTCTATCTTGATGAATTTAACATTTAGCTGTTCTCTGCTACTTGTACAGAAATGGGGTTAGTATTAAGATCAGAGTAAGGTTGTGTAATTCCAGTAACATAGAACCAATCACTAACATATGATCAAACTAAAGCAAAATTATGATAATGCAGAATTATCTAGCTTAATATAATTTTAAAATGAAAATCAGGACTGCTGCTTCAAGTGTCCATTGGCTCTTTTGAGATAAGATTTAACTTGTTCCACTAAGAATATCAATATATTTTGAAAATTGCTTTATTATATCGAAAGAGAAATTATAAGTTTGATAGTGGTAAATAGTTCAAACATTCACTTTGACATCTCTCAAATATGTTGTTGTGTACTAAAATAATTTCATGTTTACATATATTCATCTATCTTATCAAAATAGAAAAAATAAATATTGAAATTTGTTTCTATAATTGATTTGCAAATTTAAAATGGTGCTGCCTTTATCATGAAATACAGGTAATCTTAATTTTTTGAACAAAAGTTCAAGAAACAATTTCAATAAGTCTGTTTTGTAAGGCAACATGGTTTGATTTTCTATATGAAATTACTAATGAACTACTATTCCTCCCAATTCCCCCCAAAATAATACATTGTTATAAAACAAGATCTATTGATATCTGCATATTTTTATTGTGATCTTAATTTAACTTTAGATATACTTTAGATAATTTCTATTAGTAACACATTGTCACAATGTTTTCTTTATTTTTCTTAATTTCAGAAACACTATAGTGTAGAATATAGTAATTCTGTATTATAGAATGACTATAATATAGTGTTACATACTAGAATGATTACAATAAAGGAAACAGATAGTAACAAATTATACTGCAGATATGGAAAAAATGGTAACTTTCTTAACATTGTTGGTGGAATTTTATAATGGGGCTTTGGAAATCAGTTTGATAGTGTTTTGGGTTTTTTTTTTAATTAAACATAAATTTACCTAACAGCACTTCTGTGAAGAGGTCATAATGGAATGATGAAAATATTCAAATTATTATTTATAATTGTGGTTACACAACTTGGCAAATTTACTAAAAACAATAACTGAACTGTGCACTTGAAAAGTGTGAATTATGTGATATGCAGAATATGCCTCAGTAGAATTTTAAAATAAAATTGTACTATTAAAAAAACCCTGCATAGGCATCATCTCAGAACACAAGGTCTATTTGTGATAGATTATTCAATTAAGATTCTTGAAAAAATCATACTGAGTCAATATGTATATGAAAAAGCTTTTCCCAGAATTAAGATACATCTCTTAACATGGAGCTCACTCCTAGTATTTGATCTGAAGGAAAAAAAAATGAGGAAGGATACTACTTATTTGGTAGGCTAAAACTCACATAAGACCTTCCTTCTTATTATCAGAGACTTGATTTTTTTCATAGAGTTCTGAAAAAATTGTATTTAACCAAGAGTAAAATTTGATGGTAAAAAGTTGAATTACAGAAAATGATATTCTCCTGGTTACATTACAAATTAATATATGTAAAGATAATATATTTTAGAGAAAAGAAACGGATATATTTTTAAAAATATTAAGTAGAAGAGAAAAAACACATCTACAAGAATATCAAGATAGTAATAATAAAAGATATAGTTCAAAATTTGTGAGATAATTCTGTTAAAACGGTAGAATAATGGCACTCTTAATGTTGAGTTTCTGTAATGTATTGAAAACAAAAGTAATGAGATGGAATGATGATACCATCAATGAAAGAGTTAATAGCCACAATAAAAGGTGAAAATAAGTGAATATAATAAGTCATTTGATCTTAAGTCAGGGAGGATGAACAAAGCAGATTCATAACTATTTCTTTTTAAAGATTGATAATATGTTAAGGATGTGTAGTTCCTGAAAAACTGAAAAAATTACTTGTTTTTATATAAAATGACATGTTCTAAAAACTGAGTGGACCATAGGGAAGTAGGATTTTATCTTTGTGCATACGCATTTACAGATAGAGCTCCAAAATATGTTAATTTGTTTATAAACATTCAAGTGCCTTACTAAGTAATTTGAATTCTCACTATTATCAATGTTGTATGAACATGCCAAATTCTATAGGTTTGCTCTAATACTGGTTATACCAGTCTTTTTAATTTTTGCTAAACCTTCATATAATTTCTAGGCTTTCTTCATTTTACTGTTTTCATTTTTAAATTTCCACATATTATATAACAATTAATATATATAATATCTTTGCAGCAGCATGTCCCTTTGGAAGAGGACCAGAGCACAAAGTTTGTGGGCATTGCATGCCCAGCTCACACTCACATGACCAGGGTGAGCCTGCAGCTGTCCCTAGTCTTGGTGGGTGTTGCATGTTTTTGGTGGAAGAGGATCAGCACACTAAACATGAGGGCACTATGAGCCTCACCCCCATGTGCATTATGGATTGGCCCCTGGGCAGCCCAGTCTCAGCATTGGAAGACATGTTCTCTCTGAAAGAGGATCAGCATACACCTTGTTAAAATTCTGCCCCACCCAGTATATTCAAGAGCAGGAAACATAGCTAACTTGCCTAACATACAGAAACAGACACAAGGTTAAAAAAAAAAAAAATGAGACAGAGGAATGAAATGAAAAGAACAGGACAAAACCACAGCAAGAGACCTAAGCAAAACAGAGATAAGTAATATGCCTGATAGAGAATTTAAGATCATAAAGATATTCGACTTGGAAAACAGTAGAGGACATCAGTGAGACCCTTAACAAAAAGATAAAAAAAAAAAAAATCAAAGTTGAAGAACACAGTAATTGAAATTAAAGGTATACTAGACATAATAAATAGGCTAGAGGTGTCAGAAGAATAAGTGAGAGACCAGGAGGACAGATTAGTGGAAAGTAATCAAGCAGGCTGCCCAGGTGGCTTAGTGGTTTAGCACAGCCTTCAGCCCTGGGCATGATCCTGGAGTCTCAGGATCAAGTCCCAAGTCTGACTCCCTGCATGGAGCCTGCTTTTCCCTCTGCCTGTGTCTCTGCCTCTCTCTCAGTCTCTGTGTCTCTCATGAATAAATAAATATAATCTTTAAAAAAAATAAAGTAATCAAGCTGAGCAGGTGAGAGGGGTAAAAAATATGCATAATGAGAATAGACTTAGGAAACTCAGTGATTCCATCAAGTGAAATAACATTTGTATTACAGCAATTCCAGAAGAAGAAGGGAGATAAAGGCAGGGCAGAGAATTTATTTGAAGAAATCTGAAAACTTCCTGAATCTAGGTAAGAAAACAGAAATTAAGATCGAGGAGGCACAGAATTCCCCTAACGAAATCAATTCAAGAAGGTCCACACCAAGAAGCATGGTAAATAAAATGGCAAAGAGTAGTGATAAAGAGATAAAAGCGGCAAAGAAAATGATAGCTACATACAAGGGAAACCCGGTAATTGTATCAGCAGATTTTTCAGAAGAAACTCTGTAGGAAAGAAACAAACAATCCAATCATGAAATGGGCAAGAGACATGAACAGAAATATCACAGAGGAAGAAATAGACATGGTCAACAAGCACATGAGAAAATGCTCTGCATCACTTGCCATCAGGGAAATACAAATCAAAACCACAATGAGGTACCACCTTACACCAGTGGGAATGGGGAAAATTAACAAGGCAGAAAACAACAAAATTTGGAGAGGATGTGGAGAAAGGGGAACCCTCTTGTGCTGTTGGTGGGAATGTGAACTGGTGCAGCCACTCTGGAAAACTGTGTGGAGGTTCCTCAAAGAGTTAAAAATAGATTTGCCCTACAACCCAGCAATTGCACTGCTGGGGATTTGCCCCAAAGATACAGATGCAGTGAAACGCTGGGACACCTGCACCCCGATGTTTATAGCAGCAATGTCCACAATTGCCAAACTGTGGAAGGAGCCTCGGTGTCCATCGAAAGATGAATGGATAAAGAAGATGTGGTTTATGTATACAATGGAATATTCCTCAGCCATTAGAAACGACAAATACCCACCATTTGCTTCGATGTGAATGGAATTGGAGGGTATTATGCTGAGTGAAATAAGTCAATCAGAGAAGGACAAACATTATATGGTCTCATTCATTTGGGGAATATAAAAAATAGTGAAAGGGAATAAAAGGAAAAGGAGAAAAAATGAGTCGGAGATATAAGAAAGGGAAACAGAACATGAGAGACTCCAAACTCTGGGAAACGAACAAAGGGTTATAGAAAGGGAGGTGGTGGGGGGTTGGGGTGAGTGGTGATGGGCACTGAGGGGGGCACTTGATGGGATGAGCACTAGGTGTTATGCTATATGTTGCCAAATTGAACTCCAATAAAAAAATTAAATTAAATTAAAAATATATATAAATATATAAGAAACTCTGCAGGACTGAGGTAGTCATGATATATTCAAAATGCTGAAAGGAAAAAAAAATTGCAGGTAAGAATACTCCATCCAGCAAGGCTATCATGCAGAATAGAAGAAAAAGATAAAGAGTGTCACAGACAAAATTTAAAGGAGTTCATGACCACTAAACTAGCCCTCAAGGAAATATTAAAAAGGGACCCTGAGTGGAAAGGAAAGACCATAAGTAAAAGTAGGAAAAGTGGGAAGCACAAAAGCAGTAACAATAAGTATACCTGTAAAAATCAGTCTAAAATTCACAAGATAAAAAAATGTAAATTATGGTACCATAAACCTAAAATGTGAAAAGGAGTAAAGAGTAGGTTCAAACTTAAATCACCAGCAAGTTGAAATAGGCTGTTATATACAGATGTTATATACAAACCTAATGGTAACCACAAATCCAAAACCAGTGATATGCAAAAAATAAAAAGAAAGAAATTCAAGGATATCAGTAAAGAAAGCTAATTTATCATGAGAGGAGAGAGCAGAGATAGAAAGGAAAAAAGAACACAAAAACAGCAAAAAAATGAGTAACAAAATAGATACATGCTTATCAATAATTACTTGGAATGTAAATGGATTACATGCTCCAATCAAAAGACATAGGATGACAGAATGGATTTAAACAAACAAAACAAAAAACCACCAGACCTATCTATATATTGCCTATAAGAGACCCATTTCAGACCTAAAAAAAAACATGCAGATTGAAAGTGAGGGGATGGAAAAGCTTTTATTATGCAAATGAATGTGCAAAGAAAGCCAGAATAGCAATAAATATATCAGACAAAATAGTCTTTAAAACAAAGACTGTAACAAGAGACAAAGGAGAATATATAAAAATAAAGGGACAAACCAACAAGAAAATATAACAACTGTAAATGTTTATGCACCCAATATGGTAGCATTCAAATGCATAAACAGCTACTAACAAAGATGAACTAATCAATAACAATATGGTAATAGTAGGGAATTTTAACACTTCACTGACATCAATAGATCATCTAAGCAAATAACAAGGAAACAATGTCTGTGAATGACACAAAACCAGATGGACTTAGCAAGTATGTTCAGAACATTCCATCCAAAAACAGCAGAATGCACATTCTTTTTCAACTGCACATGGAACATTCTCCAGAATAGACCATATAATAGACAACAACAAAAAAATCATATAACAACATATAAAAGAATGAAACTGTGACACTCCCTTACATGACACACAAAAATAAACTCAAAATGGCTTAAGGACCTAAATGTGAATCACCAAACCATAAAAATCCTAGAAGAGTGCACAGGCAGTAATATTCTGATATTGACTCCCACAGTATCCCTCTAGATATGTCTCCTGAAGCAAGAGAAACAGAAACAAAAATATCCTGTTGGGACTACATGAAAATAAGAGGCTTCTACAGCAAAGGAAATAATCAACAAAACTAAAAGACAAACTATAGAATGGGAGAAGATATTTATAAATGACATAGCTGATAAAGGGTTACTTGCCAAAATATGTAAAGAATTTATACAACTCAACACACATGCACACAAAATCCAGTTAAAAACAGCAGAAGACATGAATAGACATTTTTTTCCAAAGAAGACATGCAAATAGCCAACAGACACATGAAAAAGATGCTCAATATCACTAATCATCAGGAAAATGCAAATTAAAACCACAGTGAGGGATCCCTGGGTGGCGCAGCGGTTTGGCGCCTGCCTTTGGCCCAGGGCGCGATCCTGGAGACCCGGGATCGAATCCCACGTCGGGTTCCCGGTGCATGGAGCCTGCTTCTCCCTCTGCCTGTGTCTCTGCCTCTCTCTCTCTCTCTGTGACTATCATAAATAAATAAAAATTAAAAAAAAAATCTTTAAAAAAAATAAAAATAAATAAAACCACAGTGAGATATCACCTCACACCTGTCAGAATGGCTAAAATAAACATAAGAAACATCAAGTGTTGGTGAAGATGTGGATTAAAAGGAAGTCTCATGCACTGTTGGTAGGCATTCAAACTGGTACAGCCACTCTGGGAGGCAATATGAAAGTTCCTTAAAAAATTAAAAATAGAACTACTATATGATCCAGTAATCACACTACTGGATATTTACTCCCCCAAACACAGACACACACACACACACACACACACACACACACACACAAATAAAAACAAAGACGCTAATTCGAATGGATATATGCATTTCTGTATATTTTGCAGCATTATTTACAATAGCCAAGATACAGAAGTAGTTCACATGTCCATCGATTGATGAATGACTAAGGAAGATTTGGTATACACACACACACACACACACACACACACACGCACATACACACACACTGAAACACACAAAAAAAGAAGAAATACTACCCTTTTCAACAAGGATGAAGCTAGAGAATATAATGCTTAGAGAAATAAGCCAGTGAGAGAACAATGAATACCATATGATTTACAAATGTGGAATTTAAGAAAACAAATGAACAAAAGGAAAAAGAGAGATAGACTAAAAAAACAGACTCTATCTTTTTTTTAAAGATTCTTTTCATTTATTTGAGAGAGAGAAATAGAGTGAGCAGGGGGAGAAGCAGAGTGAGAAGGACAAGCAGAGATTGATTTCGACCTTGAGATCATGAACTGAGCTGAAGCAAAGAGTCAGATGTTTAACCAACTGAGCCACCCAGACACCCCTATATGAGGTACAAAAGCTGGAAAATCAGTCTATGCTGACAATTGTCAAGATAGTGCTTAAGAAGAAATTGGTAAAACTGAACACAGTAGGGCTTCCAACTTGTTAATAATGTCAATTTCCACTATGGAATAAACAAGAAACCAGTGCATTTATCTTTCCCTACCACTCTGTCTTCTTAGTTATTTTAACTCTTATCAAAATTACTAATGGAATATTAATAATAAAAGTTATTACACTAACCTGGATTATCAATATTATACATTATACAACAATTGGTAGAAGGCATTTTAAAAATAAATGCACAGAAGATCTGAAATTTTTCAATCTTCTAGACCTCATATGTATTTGTAGAACACAATACATTACTGTACAGATGCATGGTTTTCAAATACACATAATTTATTTACCAGGAGAGACCAGGCTATAAACCATGAAACAAGTCTTAGTAAATTAAAATAATTGAAATCATAGTTAGTTATTGATTCCTGAATAATGGACTGAAGACACCATCAGCTTGGGGCTTATAGTCCAATGAGGCCTTTCAAGGGAAATACAAACTTTACCTTAGATATTTTTGATATTCCTTTTTGCCATAAATATGTATATTGCTTACTCTTATTTCATTCAGAATACAATTCTAACTACAAAACATTTCATTTGAGGTTTCACATGAATTCCCCCAGCATATATTTATATCCTTAAAATCAGTAGACTCATAATTTTAATTGGATTCTCTCTTATTTTGTAGTATGGATCAGTGGAAGTCTTCTACTCTAGTTGTATGGTTTGTTCAGACATTAAATGAAGACACACTGAAAATCTCGTGTTCTTTTAACAAAATATTTTTTTTTCTCTAGCCTAGAATGAAAGCTGCTTCCCTTCTCTGTTTCTATGTATATAAGCTATAAAAATAATTGAAGCTTTATTATTGTAATTTATTTTCATTTTGTTTATCTCCCCATCTTTTAACCTCTTGACTATTTTATTATTGCTGTCTCCCACTTTTAACACAGATAGTGGACTATGGTAGAGATAATCCAGTAAAAATCTATTGAGTAATAACTTCATATTTTTAATTTTTTACATTTTTAAATTTAAATTCAATTTGACAACATATAGTATAATACCCAGTGCTCATCCCATCAGGTGCCCTCCTCAGTGCCTGTAACCCAGTTACCCCATCCCCCCACCCATCTTCTACAGCCCTTCGTTTCCCAGTTAGGTGTCTTTCATGGTTTGTCTCCCTCTCTAATTTTTCCCACTCAGTTCCCCTCTTTTCCCTTATAATCCTTTTCGCTATTATATTTCACGTGTGAATGAAACCATATTATGATTGTCCTTCTCTGATTAATTTATTTCACTTAGCATAATAACCTCCAATTCCATCCACGTCGAAGCAGATTATGGGTATTTGTCCTTTCTGATGGCTAAGTAATATTCCACATCACATCTTCTTTATCCATTCATCTGTTGAAGGACATCATGGCTCCTTCCACAGTTTGGCTATTGTGGACATCGCTGCTGTGAACATTGGGATGCAGGTGTCCCGGTGTTCACTAAATCAGTATATTTGGGGTAAATACCCAGTAGTGCAATTGCTGACTTCACATTATTTTTAAATGAAATATTTAACTGGCAAGAGACATAGAATATTCAGAGATTTTTAGTTTATTTTTGTCCCAGCAAATAAGCCTAAGAAGATGTTACTATGTAAATTTCTTTTCTATGAAAATATTGACCTTGGGCAATGAAAAGTAGGTTGTATTCGATATTAATATTTTCAAGCAAAATAATCAATTAGACCACTTACTATTTAAAAACCTATCATGTACCAGACACAGAGCTAAAAAGTAAGTTAAAGCATTCTTCTCCAGTGTCAGGAATATTTAAAAGTTTGTTCAAATTCTTTTCAATGTTTGGGACTCTCTCCAAGCTGGCAGATTATAAGAAGCAAGAAGTCAAGGGACACCTGGGTGGTTCAGTCAGTTAAGCATCTGCCTTTAGCTCAGGTCATGATCTAGGGGGTCCTGAGATCGAGCCCCTTGTAGGCCCCCCCACTCAGCAGCGAGTCTGCTTCTCCCTCTCCCTCTGCTCCCCCACTCTTCATTCTCTCTCTCTCTCTGAAATAAATAAATAAAATCTTAAAAAAATAAAGCAAGAAGTTGAACTTCTACCTTTTAACTGTCCTTTTTTCTAGAAATGATGACCATGACCTCTTACTGCAACTTTTTAAAACCACTATTGATTTCAGCACGTTATTATAAAATGTTAAAAAGATGACAAAATATATTGATAATACATTTAAATAACTTTTAAGAAGCTCTGTAAACTCATGGATAATATGATATAACTGCTTATGAATATTGAGTATATTATCTGGTGCCTTCCTCATGGGAAAATACAAGACACTATAAAGAGTGCATGAGCATTTATTAATTTTAATTAAAAAGTTTATTCCCTAATCTGAAAATACTTCTTTGCAGTCCCTGCTTCGTCATCACGTCTTTCTCATTCTGTCCCTCCTTCTTTTCTTTTTATAAGAACTTTTATGATTAAATGGGACTACCCAGATAATCGAGGATAATCTTCCTGTCTCAAGATCTTTAATTTAATCTAAATGCAAAGTCCTTCTATTAGTCTGTTCGGGCTGCCATAACAAAATACCACAAACTGGATGGCTTGAGAAAAATAAAATTCATTTTCTCCCAGTTATAAGGAGGCTAGAAATTCAAGATGAAGATATTAGCAAGCTGATTTCTGTTGAGGCCTGCTTGGCTTGCATATGGCCACCTTATCTTTGTGTCTTCACATGGCCTTTCCTATGTATGTGCATCCTTGGTGTCTCTCTGTGTGTCCAATTTTCTTCTTCTTTTAAGGACACCAATCAAATTGTATCAGCGCCCACCCTAATATTCTCATTTTAACTTAACCACCTCTTAAAAGGCTCTATTTTCATGTATAGTCATATTTTGAAGGGCTGGGGTTAGAGTTTCACATATCAATTTGGAGGGAAATAGAATTTCAGCCTAGAACAGTCCCTTTTGCCAGGTAATGTAATAAATGTATAGACTGCAAAGATTATGACATGGACATATTTAGGGTATTAGTATCTTGTTTACAACATGTGGTTACAATTATAATTTCTTGCCAACTAACAGTTAAACTTATTTAAGTACTCAAGGCCAGAAGGGATGTGTTACTTCTAGAAGAGAGTAGAGATCTAAGTCTCCTCTGGCTTTTTAGATTTCTATTTTGAGTGTATGGCTCTTTTATAATAAGTATTTTTGCTATTACTTGATTGCAACTTATTATTTAAAATATAGTGAATGTTCCAACAATTAGTTTATTTTGTTTAATGCTGATATCTAGATTCAAAGCTTAATGATAGTTAGGCTTTTTTTTTTTAACAGTTCCTTTTGTAGTTCTTTTGTACTTTTAGCTTCTAAATATACTAGCATCACAATATCTTACATTTTTGGAAAATCCAATATAATTGTGGGATTTTTCCCACCTTTTATTAACATATTAAACATATAAGCAAACTATTCTAATGCAGATTTTGTTCATATGACTTTTGCTGCCTAGAGAGAATCCTAATTGTGCAATTCACCATATTCTTACAAAATTACTAAAATTAAAATGTGACTTATCTTATTTTCTAATTGAAAATCTATTTGAAGGAAAGAATGATAATATTCAGAAAGATCTCACTGAAGCCTTCTGTGACTTTTCTCAGTCATATTTCTGTTTAAGTTGTTAAACTGTTGTCTGGTATCTTAAAATGCCATACTAACATACATTTATTTCTGTAAAACAGTGTACTCAAATACCCTGCTTGTGGAAAATGTCATCTCATCCACACTGGCATAATGTATTTATTTTCTCTCGTTTCAAAAAGTTATACCTCACTTCCAAGGCACTCTAAAAATATTATAGATAGTGATAAAATATAGTAATTCAAGTTTAGTGTCACCAAGTGCAGCACTCCCAGCAGGGGAGGGGGGTGCCTTAAATGCAAAGCATGGTCATACTGAGTGTTCTTTATTTAGCACTTTTTGATCAATGGCAGTAAGTCAATACAGTTAATTCCCAAAATATTTAAAATAAATAACTTAGGAAACCTGTCCATTGCATATATATTTTTAAAAATTGAACTCCACATTATGTATAAATTGATTCCAGTAATTAGTACCACATATTTATTATGACTGTATATTTCCTATTTTTACTAAATACATTTGGTTTCCTTTTTTAAAAAATATTTTTTAAAGATTTATTTATTTATGATAGACATAGAGAGAGAGAGAGGCAGAGACACAGGAGGAGGGAGAAGCAGGCTCCATGCCAGGAGCCTGACGTGGGACTGGATCCCGGGACTCCAGGATCACGCCCTGGGCCAAAGGCAAGCGCCAAACCGCTGAGCCACCCAGGGATCCCCTGGTTTCCTTTTAATTGAAAGAACTGTAAGAGTCCAAAATTCTATTTTGAAGTATATTTTAACAATGATATAAATGATTTTATATCATTTATATTTGGAAGGACTGCAAGATATGTTATATTTTGTAGATGTTTACAATGTAAAATCAATATGTATTTCTATATTTATACTTAAATGCTGTATATATCCTCTCCACATTAAAGAACTATTTCCATGACATTATTGGGCCAGCATTGTTACTATGATCTCTTTGGCTCAAGAACTGACTATCAGCCAAAAACAAAACCTGCTGACAGATAATCTGAGATTTTCATTAATTTCTTCATTATTTACCATATTTGAATCTAGGACACCACATGGCAATCTAACTGGATTTTTAGAAACACCAACATCAACCAGTGGGCTCTTTTAATGTGGTTTTTGCAGGAAAGTAGAACTAGTAAATGTCCTAGAAGCTAAAAGGTCCAAGTAATTTGGATGTTGATATTATGCCTTTACCAATTTTGAGGTTTGCATATGTTAGTTAATATAACCTGATAATTGTGCATGGATGCACATACTTAACAAAATTATATTTAGTGGCTGGGTTTTGAATCTGGATCTAATAAAAATTTCAGAACCAATAATCAGCAAAGCTAATGTTAGCTTTTTAAACACAATAAATAACCAAAAGTGGAATTATTTTAGGAATTATTAGAAAATTTATATAACTTCAAAACTACAGAGAAAAGGCATCTGGAATAAACTTTCATATCAATCATTAATTGACTTAACTTACAAATACGGGCAGTAGCAATAAATTTAAACATTGAAAACAATCAGAGAATTGCCACATGAGGACAAAATACAAAAGATCTAGATGTTATAAATCTTCTTTGAAATCTAATGCTCAATGTTAGCCCAATAAGAACATCTATCAAATTTTGTATCAAATTATATTTTTACGGATAACAAAGTTGAAAAAAAAACCCTTTCATTTTGAATTCTTTTTTTTCTTGGTTTTTGTTTGTTTTTAGTTACATAAAAGAAGCCAGCATTAAAAAAGCACATATGGAAATAAATACTAACATCTTACTAAAAATTGTATTTTTTTCTATTTTTATGAATGAGGAATGAATATGAATGGGGACATTGTTTTCAATAAAGGAAAAAATACAACTTTTCTAGTTCATAGATTATTTAGATTTTTATTATTTTCTCAGTAATAGATCTTAATGGCTGAACACATTGGAGTATATCTTAAAATTATCCAATAAAATTATACTGAAAATTAGTGTAGTTATCTTACTTGAAAAAGAGGCGTTAATTGTCCAAGTCAGATTTTTTTTTTCATTTGGGAGCTGAATTATATGCCATTAAGCCACATCCTTTCTTCTTTTCATTAAAATCTTCATCAATTAAACTGTATGTAGTTCATTTATGAGAAAGTTTTATGGGGGCACGTGGGTGGCTCAGTGGTTGAGTGTCTGCCTTTACCTCAGGTGTGATCCTGAGGTCCCGGGATGGAATCCCACATGGGGACTCCACAAGGAGCCTACTTCTCCCTCTGCCTATATCATTGCCTCTCTGTGTCTCTCATGAATAAATAAAAATTTTAAATAAAAAAATTAAAGAAAGTTTTATGAAACTGGTAATATCCATTTGTCTGCACAATTGGATCTTCAAATGTATTAAAAATAAGGATGTCTTGAGTAATCAAAAATAAATTTGCAACTGTTTCAGAACACTTGTTTTCAACCAGAAGAGAGAAAGAGGATGAAATTATCTTAAATATTTTATAAATAATGTTTATTTATTTATGACTTCATATTCAGGAATACTCAGATTAATGAATACAATTTATTTCTACTTTAGGATTTTGCTAATTATTGACTAATTATTTGAGGAAATAGAGGTCCAAATTCAACAGTGCCTGTTTAATGCTAGAAAATTTGATAATAACTGTTTAATAAATAATACAGGATTTCAGAAATCTAAATATCATAAAACTTAATAATTTCATATGAAATGCCAATGGTGTCAACTGCTAAGAAATTGAGGAAATTATATTTAAGTGAATATATATATATATATATGAGGTTTTAAAATATAGGCGATAGAATAAAAAGTATGGTATGATATAGTTTATGTACATATAGTCATTTGAATGTTTATAGAAAAAAATGCACCAAAATATTAGCTGGAACTACTACCTCTGGTTGTTAGAATTTCAGAATTTCAGTGATGCTTCATATCTCTAAACAATAGCATGTAGCATGTAGGGCTTTCCCTTCTTCTAGGACTCTGCTAAAGCATGAAATAAACTTAGTGACAGACTTAGTGATGGAAGAAAACAGTCCAGAATTTACCTTCAGTAGGTAAAATGTTTAAATTCAAATTCACTTCCAATTTTTCTTCTTATTTTTTCTTTTCTTTCTTCATAAATTTATCTAAAGATCTTTCTTCCCAAGAAGAGAAAATATATAATGGTATAATAATGAGCCAAAATTGACTGTAGATAGTATCAAGGACTATTTGAAGGGAGGCATCAGTTTACTAAGATAACAGATCTTCCCAAAAGCAATATATTGTTCAATAGATCAATTTTGTACTGTAATCTCAGGACTTGTCAAAATGTAGTCAAAAATGTAGTCATGTGCTTTTAGCTGAGGTAGCCCAACAAAGAATAAAACTGGAAATATTTGGTGAAACTGGCCAGCTTTGACTTCTACATAATGATAATTTCTATTGTGAAATCTAAAGTAGGTCTGAAACAGAATAAGCATAGTGGTGAAGCTTAGTAGTATACTTTAAAAAATAGTGTCTACAATTGAGATAACCTCCAAATAATATAATCTATTCTGTAGTCCTTTTGAAAACTCTGTTTTTTTGTGAAAGGCTAGAGACAAAGGCAACCTTATACACAAGGTCCCCAAGTTTTATTACTATGGACATGAGAACCTCTCTCTCAGGTATAATAACATACAGGTTTCTAGACTTTTGACTTTCATATCAGTTGCTTTGTTTGCTCTCTAACAATACAAATTGTGAATTAAGACTGATTACTCATATACCAGCTGGATTTTTTTTTATAAGGAACTAGTTTCAAAGGAAGCTTAGTAATAAGCAGGAATATGATGTATTGTCATTGAAGTGGGACTTTGAATTTCCACATTTATTTTTTAATGAAGATTTTATTATTTATTTGAGAGAGAGTGCATGAGTGAAGAAGAAGCAGAGAGAGAGGAAAAAGCAGGGGAGCCTGCTGAGCAGGGAGCCTGATGTGAGACTGGATCCCCGAGACCCTGAGATCATGACCTGAGCCAAAAGCAGATGTGTATGTAACTGACTGAGCCACCCATGTGCCCCATATTTCTTAACCTAATTTAAAATGGGAATAACTGTGGTCAATATGAGATCTGTCACTTTTAAGTTGAAATTCTGATATTATATAATGATGAAATCTAGTAAAGACAACATCATAAACCTAAATAAAATGGAAAGTAATAATAAAGAAGACAACTTGAAGTGACAAAGAACTATGTAAAAAAACTAGAGATAGTAAAATAGTTCATGCCCCTCCCCCAAATAACACTTTAGGCATATAATTTTAAAGTGTGTTACAGAAAAATGTCAAGAAATGGGTAATTCTTTTTTTTAAAAAAAAATTTCTCGGTTGGATTTAATCAAGACATAATATTAGTTTCAGGTGTACAACAGAGTGATTCAACTTCTCTATATGTTATACTGTGTTCACCAAAAGTATAGCTGTCACCATACAACACTATTATAGCATCACTGATTATATTCCCTATGCTGTATCTTTTTTCCCCATGACTTATTTACTCCATAACTGGAAGCCTGTACATCCAACTCCTTTTCACCCATTTTGCTCAGTCTTCTCACCTGGTTCCCTCTGGCAGTTTGTTTTCTGTATTTATAGGTCTGATTCTACTCCTTGTTTCTGTATTTGTTTTGTTCTCTAGATTCCACATATGAATAAAATCATATGATAATTCTTAATTTCATAATTTCATTTATCTTATGTATTTTCTCAGGGTTTACTACACTTGAGAAGTCCATATCCTGAATCTAGTTGTGAAAGTCAAAAGTAAACAAACACTTACTTCTCCCTCACATTTACTTTACAATAGATAAACTTCGTAATTTAATTTCTAATCATCCCTCAGATACACCTGATACTCATCATTAACTCTAAAATGCTAGCCCAGGGTACCAACTTCTGTCTCCTAGACCATTACAATAGATGAGTAACTGTTTATATACTTTCCCAATTCCTTTAATCTGTTATTCATAGAGTGACCCAGATAACCTTTGTAAAATTTTAATCTTATAATTTTCCATCTATGCTTAGCATCCTTCCACGGACTCAATTTTATCTTATAATAAAAAATCGCGTTGCTTTTTTAGACCATTTAAAGGTCTTTCTCTTTTAACTTTGTCTCTCCACTCTCTTTGTTTCTGTCACACTGGCCTTCTATCAGTTTTTAAACAAGATGTATTACCTAATTTCCTAGCATATATGCATATCAATATTAATAGCTATTAAAACTCAATTAAAAATTGATAAAGATAAAGATAAAAATTTCAAATTAAAGGAAGGTTTGAAATGATTAATACACTTATGAAAAGATTCTCAACCCTGATAAATGAAAATCAAAGAATAAATACCATTTTTATATAAGATGGACATTCTTAAAAGTGACAATATCCAGAGTAGGTTATCTTGTGAAAAGGGTGGAATATTTCTTACATCATTGATAAAAACTCATTAGTACTTGCTTCTTTGGAGAAAAATTGCTTGGTATTTAAAGCCCATACTCAAGTACCACTTGATATAGCCAGCATCTTACAGTAATCGCTGCATCATACATAAAACACCTTTATCATATTTTTGATATTATATAGTAGCTCAAAATTAGAAATGAAATAAATGTCCTTTATAAACTAAATAAAAGAATGAATTTCATGGTAAATACATTAAAAATTAGCCCTACCATATTTCTAATTTATCAGGGCAGACTTACTGGAGGGCAGAGAATGGATAGCCCAGGGAGGAGATATTTCATCTTATCTTTTTTTAAATCACATTTCTTATTTTCCACCCTCTAATTCCTTTTGAAGGTAAAAATGAACCCTTAAGCAATTTTTAAAGCACAACCCACCTCAGACATACCCCAAACAAACAAGTCTGTAGCGACCTGGAAATGCTATTCTTTTATGAATTGCCCCGCACCAATTCCTAATTTCTCTTTAGGAATATACTTGTATTTTCAGAATGCATACATATCTAATATATTTGAGCTTTATGTTTTATTTTAATTATTGACCAAATTTACTTGCAATTAAACAGTATTTTTTATTTCTTTGAGTTCTTAAAGTAATTATACTCACATGTAATAAAGCAGGAGTGGGTTAATTGAAGTTATTGTTAATTGCATTAAAAATGTCAAGACATTTAAGAATTTTAGATACGTTTCCTTACTGTATAGTCGCATCCACCAAGAAGTTCTAGGGTGTGAAATTGAAGGGAAAGTGTGGGAAACTGGTGTCACTTTTGAAACACAATCAATATGATAGTATTTTTAGTTAGATAATTAAAGAGTTTGGGCCAAATTAAACATAGTCACATATCCAACATTGATATAAAAATTGAAATATACTAATAGTAAGCAGACAAACCTGGATACGATCTCTCTTCCCCTGAGGATTTACACCAACTTATCTGTCTCTTTCAGTGCTTCTCAGTTCTTTTACCTCTTCATCTCAGTCACAAGTACCTTGCCTCCTCCCAGAATAATTATGCTGCCCTAATGCCCAAATCTCTCAAAAGCTCTTACAATGGTAACATCATTGTTTCTGTTGTTTTAGCCCCCAACTATTTTTTTTCTTTTTATCTCTTACCAATCACCTTTTATCAGGAAAGACTGATGGCTATTCTGCGAGAATATGTCAAGAAAGTTACCACCACTTATCATTTCCCTTGATGCCATTTTGTGCATGCTTCTATCTATTATCTGAATTATTCCAATTACCTCTTAATTGGTCTTAGTTTCATCTTGTCCTCTGTAGATCATTGTCAGTAACAGCTATATTTCACTTTAAATATAGGTTAGAATATATTGGTCTTCTGTTCAAAATACACCTAACTTGGAGGAAAAAAGAGTTCATACGGGTATAGGATTCCAACCCAAAGGACCACCAAATATGATTCTAGGATCACTGTGTTCTTTTCTCTCTCTCACTTCACCACAGCCACATCAACTGGGGGAGCATATGAATTATTTTTTAAGCAATTCTTTGCTATAAGATCCTCACTAATATTTCAGCTTTTCGGTGAGATCTACCCTGAGCCTCCTATGTAAAAATATAAACCATGGAGACTCTTCCTTTTCCTCTTCACTGGTTTATTTTTCTCCCTTACACTTGTCAACTTCTAATACAGTATCTGTGACAAATTATATTTTCCAAAGGGAGCACAACATTATTTCCCATCCCATATACTCATCTGCAGCATAACCTTGGTGGATTCTAATTGCCTGCCTCTTGAATTAGAACTGGCAAGCAAATGACTTCTTGATGTATAAATGCAAGAGGAGTCATGTTCTGGGATTTCCATGGCTCTGTCATAAAGAATCTTGTCACTTTCACTGAGTTCTTTTAGGATGCTTGTTTTTGGTTCTCTCTCTCTTTGAACTTATTAACCTCCATGCTGTGTGACATTCAAGTCACATGGGATGGTCAAATGTATATGCATCAATCCATACCTCCACCTCAGCTGATGGTTGACATTCACTGCCAGACATGTGAGCGAACCCTCTTGGATATCCAGCTTAGTCAAGCTTTCTCATAACTGCTGAAGACTTAACAGACAATTGGCTGCAGCTCCATGAGAAATATCAAGCAAAAATTGTCCATCTGAACCCAGACAACCCACAGATACCTAAAAGATAAAAATACTTTTTAATATATACTTGTTTTTTGTTTCCTTAAAAAAAAGATTGATGATTGATTGATTGATTGATTGATTTTGAGAGAGAGAGCACACTGGGTGGAAAAAACAGAGGAAGGGGGAGAGAAGGAGACTCCCTGCTGAACACTGAGCCTGATGTGATGTAGGGCTCGATCCCACAACCCTGAGTTGACCTAAGCTGAAATTGAGTTGGGCACTTAACTGACTGAGCCACCCAGGCACCCTTGTTTATTTGCTTTTAAACACAGTAATAGATTACCACTATTTATCATGCTTATTGTATATTGGCCTAATAAGATGTAAGCCCCAAGATGGCAGGACATTTACTATATATAAGTATTGCTACCTCGGCTTTCTTTTGTCATTTGTTTGCATGATAAATGTTTCTCCCTCCCCTCATTTTCAATCTGCAGGTGTCTTTTGGTCTGATATGAGTCTTTTGTAGGCAGCATAGAGTTGGGTCTTATTTTTTAATCCACTCTGTCATCCTGTCTTTTGATTGGAGCATTTAGTCCATTTAAATTCAAAGTAATTATTGATAGATATGTATTTATTGCCATTTTTTAACGTTTTATGCTTGTGTTTATAGATTTTCTCTGACCTTTTCTTCTCTTACTCTCTTTCATGGTTTGTTGGCTTTCTTTAGTGATATACTTGAATCCCTTTCTCTTTATTCTTTGCATATTTTACTCATTAGTTTCTTCCCCCAAATTCACAATCTCCAAAAATGTCCCTACCCAGTCCAAGTAAGCATCCTCTCTTCTAGATCTAGTTGTCAGTGACTTTTCTTTTCCTCTCTGCTACACCAGTCAATCCATTAGCAATCTGGTTAACTACTTACAAATTTTGTCTTATCAGACAGTTTCTCATCATTTCCAAATTATTCCCGAGTTTAAACAACCATTATTGCTTACATTTAGTTAATCTCCCATTATTCTTTTATTTATTTATTTATTTTTTTTTTTTTCCATTATTCTTTCTACCTCAGACTTCTATTACACATTCTCCAAACAGGAATAAAATTAAATCTCCTAATGAGATGCTTCTTTATCAAATCCCTTCAAAACCTTCTTTTTTTAAAAAAATTTTTATTTATTTATGTATTATAGTCACAGAGAGAGAGAGAGAGAGAGAGGCAGAGACACAGGCAGAGGGAGAAGCAGGCTCCATGCACCGGGAGCCCGATGTGGGATTCGATCCCCCGTCTCCAGGATCGCGCCCTGGGCCAAAGGCAGGCGCTAAACCGCTGCGCCACCCAGGGATCCCCCTTCAAAACCTTCTTAAAAATAGTTAGATAAAAATGCAAAAATCTTACTTACTTTACAAAGTTCTTCAAGATAATATACCTGACTTCTTCAATGTTTCCTGTCAATGCTGTTTTTGCTCACTGGTTCTCTAGTTAAAACAATTACTATGTGTTTTTGACAAAGCATCAAGCATGACCCAATCCAGGATTTTAGATTATGCATCAACTCTTGGCTTTTCATAGTCTATGCCTTCAAATTTTCCATAAATTTCAGTCTACTCGTTCAAATAATCCATAAACCTGAAGATTACCTCTATAAAGAAAACTTCCCTAACTGCAGTATCCAAATGCCATGCTTTACATCAGTTGTCAGCAAACTTTTTCTTAAGACGCCAGATAGTACAGTAAGTATATTAATCTCTAATGTTCATATTTATCACAACTACTTAAACTTAGTCATTGTAGCATGAAAGTAGCCATTGGCAATATGCAAATAAATGAGCATGTCTGTGTTATGCTGTAAATAAAATATTATTTACAAAAACAGGCAGCTAGCTGGTGGATCATAGTTGGCTGACACCTTTTCTACATTGTTGGCATATTTTATTGTTTTTCTACAATTTGTCTACCTAACCTTGCATTATATGTTTATATTGTTTTGGTTTATTGCTTGCTTTTCTGTTGAATGTAAGCCCCTGAGGGAAGATGATTTCTCAGTTTTGTTAATTGCTCTGTCATAAACATGTAAAACAAAGCCTCAAACATTATGAAACTTCAATAAATATTGGCTGAATAAATGTATACATGAAAGAGTCCATTGAATATTTAATCCAAATGTGAAGAAATTCTAAGAACCTACTCAGTCTTTTGATAATCTTAGACACTACCATTTTTTAAAAAAAGATGTTATTTATTTATTCATAAGGAACACAGAGAGACAAAGAAATAGGCAGAGGGAGAATCAAGCTCCCTTCAGGGAGCCTGATATGGGACTCAGTCCCAGGACCCCAGGATCATGACCTTAACCAAAGGTAGACACCCAGCCACTGAGCCACCAGGCGCCCAGGACACTAACATTTTTTTTTAATATTTTATTTATTTATTCATGAGAGACACACACAGAGAGAGAGAGAGAGAGAGAGAGAGAGAGGCAGAGACACAGGCAGAGGGAGAAGCAGGCTCCATGCAGGGAGCCTGATGTGGGACTTGATTCCAGGACTCCTAGATCACGGGCTGGGCCGAAGGCAAGCGCTAAACCACTGAGCCACCCAGTGATTCCCCGACACTACCATTTTTAACAGTCACTCTTCATATGTCTTAATGAAGGAAACTGCTAGTTTTAAGAAGTTGTTGCTTTGTTGTTGTTGTTGTTTTTAAATCAACATTGTGAATGCTCCAGATACTCCATTTGTTGAAATGATATTCCCTGTTTTTTCATTGGTACAACAGTTATTTTCTGTATGTAAATAACTCAATCTCTTTGGTTACTTTACACAATAAGGTCCTTTCTTAGGCACTAAAAAGCTAAGAGTAAGATGTGCTAACTTACCAAGATGTATTCTGAATCGTTGATATGCAAATAACTAATTTTAAAACAATGCTACTAAAAATAAATGTCATATTCTTAAAAATGGCTTCCCACTATGTTCTGGTGAATGAGGTTCAATTGTTTTATGTTGCCTTCTCAATAAACATAATTTTTGCTATTTGATACAAAGAGTATTACTAATCTTTCTTAGAGTTCTGGCTTTTTGCTCTTAGGGGGCTACTTCTATGGAACATAAAATATAATTCTAACTATGAAGAGCAGAAAAAAGAAAATGTCTATGTTGTGTTTGGGATGCAAGGTTACAGGAAATTTTAAGCAATCTGGGTGTGAGGACTAATAAAATTTAGTGAATGCACACAAAGTAATAACACTACATTTTGAAGTGAAGGAATACTACAGCTTTAGAAATTATTCATTTAGTATCATTAAAACTTTATATCTATTGAATAACAACTCCCTATTCCAAACCCATCCTCCGCCCCTGGTAACCACTACTGTAGTCTCTGCTTCTAGAGTTTACTTTTTTAGATCCCTCATATAAGTGAAATCATGAAGTATTTGTCATTCTGTGACTGGATTATTTCACTTGTATCTTTGAGAGATTAGAGTAGATTAACCCAAATGAGGTGCTGCCAACAATGATTCCAAGTCAGAAAAAAAAAATCCACAAAAGGTTTATATTTGGACTTTTTGGATAAAGCTAGCCAGTAATATGTTTTGAAACAAGAGTGTAATATAATTTTAACTTACAAATATTTATCTGGGTTCTATGGGTGAATGTGCTTGAGGGTCAAGAATAGATGTAGAAAGTCAAGTTAAAAAGTTACTGCACTTGTGCAAGTGAGACATGATGGTAATTTAGACTATAAAGAGGCACTTAAAGTAGATCTAAGGAGAATCCAGAAACACTTGAAGCAATAGTAGAAATTGATTATCCACATGCACTTGAGAGGCAGAGAAGTTACAGTTTAAATTTTTATTTTATCACTTATTAGGTATGTATGCCTTAACATGTTTTTGGCTAAATTTTGAATTATTAATTTCTAAATTAATATTAGTATAATAATAGTATTTGCATCATAAGGTTATTGTGTGAATTAAGTTAGTTAATATTTGCATTTTGTCTATGCGAAGCATGTTGTATGAATATAGGCTACAAATATGGCCATTATAATAATATAAATCATAGGACTTAATAATATGGATGTGGGATTTAGGAAAAGAAGGGAGACAGGTGTGATTCCAAAACTTCAAGACTGAGAAGCTAAGTGACTAGTGGAGCCACTTAATGAAGATGACAGCCTGAAGGAGAAAAATATGCCAGGGTTATTGAGGAATATGATGATTTTAATTTTAGATAATAATATCCATCTCCCAGGTATTCTACTAGGATTAAGTAAAAATAAAATGAGGCATGTTTCACATCTCAGAGCCTGCCAAGTATTAGATAATGTCTACATAATTATTTTGTTCTTCTATATTTCTCCTTTTCTAAATATTTTCTTCATTCTTCATTTTTATCAGAATACTGTTCCAGCTCTTGTCCCCCACTCATACAACTTTAGCCTTTTTTTCCTCCACATACTCCTCTTTTACCTATAAATTGAAAAATAAAAAGTGTTCCTCTGAAAACTATAAATATTTCTCTCTCGATTATTGTTTTCATAGGTTAAAGCCTGGTCTATATAATGTCAAGTTCTTCAGATGTGAATAAAGCATTCTGTGAGCTTTTATGACACTATTATTTTTTTTTTCATTCAACCTAACAATTTTCAAATTCACTTAATACTTGTTGCAATTAACTTTTACAAATCCAACAATTAGTTCATATTTGTTAATATAATGTTTTAAATTTTTCAGTTAATATTTATTTGCAATTTAACATTAATTCTTATATATCAAAATAAAATTTTCTTATATTCTAAGCTACTTCTCATTATATGTTACCAAATGTCCTTTTTGAAAGTCTTCATTCATTACTGTACATGTGCATTTATTTACTCATGTCTGTTCCATACCAGTTGTCTTTGGTATGCTTTCAAAACACAAAATTTATAAGGTCATTACATAATGTGTATTGAGCACCTACTTTTTAGGTCAGACACTGTTTTAGGTTCTTAGATTGGTTCAGTACACCAAAACCTAATACAGTTGAGTTTACATTTTATTGTAGGTAGGTTGCACTAAATTACAAAGAATAGATTTAAGCTTTATTTTTAGAGTCTAAATGCTATGGAAATAATAGCAGTAAAAAGAGAATCAGGAATTTGCGGCTACAGAGCTAGTAATTTAATTGTAATTTAAAGGAGAGCACAAGATAACTCTCATTAATTTAACATTTGAGCAAAGACTTGAAAGAGGTAAAGGGTTTAACCTTGGGGCTATCTAAAGAAAGATTATTCTAGACAAAGTAGACATCCAGTGCAAAAGATCTAAGAAGAAACAGTAAGGGGACAAGTAAGGGGACTTGTCCCCTTAAGCGCTGTGGCATTCAGCATAACTGAGTTAATAGAGAGTAGGGAACCTAAGTTTTTAGTGAACTTTGGAAATCAAATGTTTTCTGTAAAAAGTGCAGTAGGAAATAATTTTTGACATTTACAAGCTATGCAGACTCTGTCATAACTGCTCATTTCTGCAAATGTAGCATATAGAATCACAACTCAAAAGTTGCACTACTAGTTATTTATACAAAGGATACAAAAGTAGTGATTTGGAAGGGCACATGTAACCAATGTTTATAGCCACAATGTCCACACTAGCCAAAATATGGAAAGAGTCCAGATGTCTAGGGACAGATGAATGAATAAAGAAGATGTGGGAAGAACATTATTCACCATGACCAAGTGGGATTTATCCCTGGGATGCAAGACTGGTTCAACACTCATAAAACAATCAATGTGATAAATCATATCAACGAGAGAAAAAACAGGTACCATATGATCCTCTCAATAGATGCAGAGAAAGCATTTCACAAATTATAGCACCCATTCCTGATCAAAACTCTTCAGACTGTAGGGATACAGGGAACATTCCTCAGCATCTTAAAAGCCATCTACGAAAAGCCCACAGCAAATATCATTCTCAATGAGGAAACACTGGGAGCCTTTCCCCGAAGGTCAGGAACAAGACAGGGATGTCCACTCTCACCACTGCTATTCAACATAGTACTAGAATTCCTAGCCTCAGCTGTCAGGCAGAAAACAGAAACAAAAGGCATTCAAATTGGCAAAGAAGTCAAACTCTCCCTCTTCGCAGATGACATGATACTGTACGTAGAAAACCCAAAAGACTCCACCCCAAGATTGCTAGAACTCATACAGCAATTTGGCAGTGTGGAAGGATACAAAATCAATGCTCAGAAGTCAGTGGCATTTCTATACACTAACAATGAAAATGACGAATGAGAAATTAAGGAGTCATCTCATTTACAATTGCACCCAAAAGCGTAAGATACCTAGAAATAAGCCTAACCAAAGAGGTAAAGGATCTATACCCTAAAAACTTCAGATCACGTCTGAAAGAAATGGAGGAAGACACAAAGAGATGGAAAAATATTCCATGCTCATGGATTGGAAGAATTAATTTTGTGAAAAGGTCAATGCTACCCAAGACAATTTACACATTTAATGCAATCCCTATCAAAATACCATGGACTTTCTTCAGAGAGTTGGAACAAATCATCTTAAGATTTGTGTGGAATCAGAAAAGACCCCGAATAGCCAAGGGAATATTAAAAAAGAAAACCATAGCTCGGGGCTTCGCAATGCCAGATTTTAGGTTGTACTACAAAGCTGTGATCATCAAGACAGTGTGGTCCTGGCACAAAAACAGACACATGGATGAATGGAACAGAATAGAGAATCCAGAAGTGACCCTGAACTTTATCATCAACTAATATTCGACAAAGGAGGAAAGACTATCCACTGGGAAAATAAAAAGACAGTCTATTCAATAAATGGTGCTGGGAAAATTGGACATCCACATGCAGAAGAATGAAACTAGACCATTCTCTTACACCATACACAAAAATAAACTCAAAATGGATGCAAGATCTAAATGTGAGACCCGATTCCATCAAAATCTAGAGGAGAACACAGGCAACACCCTTTTTGAACTTGGCCACAGCAACTTCTTGCAAGATACATCCATGAAGGCAGGGGAAACAAAAGCAAAAATGAACTATTGGGACTTCATCAAGATAAAAAGCTTCTGCACAACAAAAGAAACAGTCAACAAAACTAAAAGACAACCTACAGAATGGGAGAAGATATTTGCAAATGACCTATCAGATAAAGGGCTAGTATCCAAGATCTATAAAGAATTTATTAAACTCAACAGCAAAGAAACAAACAATCCAATCATGAAATGGGCAAAAGACATGAACAGAAATTTCACAGGAAGACATAAACATGGCCAACAAGCACATGAGAAAAAGCTCCGCATCACTTGCCATCAGGGAAATACAAATCAAAACCACAATGAGATACCACCTCACCCCAGTGGGAATGGGGAAAATTAACAGGCAGGAAACAATACATGTTGGAGAGGATGTGGAGAAAGGGGAACCCTCTTGCACTGTTGGTGGGAATGTGAACTGATGCAGCCACTCTGGAAAACTGTTTGGAGGTTCCTCAAAGAGTTAAAAAATAGATCTGCCCTACAACCCATCAATTGCACTGCTGGGGATTTATCCCAAAGATACAGATGCAGTGAAATGCCAGGACACCTGCACCCCAATGTTTATAGCAGCAATGTCCACAATTGCCAAACTGTGGAAGGAGCCTCGGTGTCCATCGAAAGATGAATGGATAAAGAAGATGTGGTTTATGTATACAATGGAATATTACTCAGCAATTAGAAACGACAAATACCCACCATTTGCTTCAATGTGGATGGACCTGGAGGGTATTATGCTGAGTGAAATAAGTCAATCAGAGAAGGACAAACATTATATGGTCTCATTCATTTGGGGAATATAAAAATTAGTGAAAGGGAATAAAGGGAAAGGAGAGAAAATGAGTGAAAATATCAGTGAGGGGGACAAACATGAGAGACACCTAACTCTGGGAAATGAACAACAGGAACTGGAAGGGGAGGTGGACGGGGGTTGGGGGTGACTGGGTGATGGGCACTGAGGGGGACACTTGACGGGATGAGCACTGGGTGTTATGCTATATGTTGGCAAATTGAACTCCAATAAAAATAATAATAATAAAAATTAAATTAAACAGAAACTTAGAAAAAAAAGATGTGGGATATAGACAATGGAATATTACTCAGCCATTAAAAAGAATGAAATCTTACCATTTGCAACAATGTGGATGAAACTAGAGGGTATTATGCTAAGCAAAATAAATTAATCAGAGAGAGACAAATACCATATGATTTCATTCATGTGGAATTTAAGAAACAAAACAGATTAACTTAGGGGAATGGAAGGAAAAATAAAAGAAGTTAAAAACAGAAAGGGAAGCACACCATAAGAGACTCTTAACTATAAGAAACAAATGGGGTTGCTGGAGGGAAGGTGGGTGTGGGGATGGGGTAATTGAGTGATGGGCATTAAGGTGGGCACTTGATGTAGTGAGCACTGGAGGTTATATGCGACTGATGAATCACAATTCTACCCTTGAAACTAATAATACACTGTATTTTAACTAAATTGAATTTAAATTTAAAAAAGTAAATTGAGAAGTTTTCATCTGGAAAAAAAAGTCATGGGCAATGCACTAAGTGAATTGCCATGTCTATGTTCCAATAAAAATTTATTTACAAAACAAACCTAAGGGTAGTGAGCCAGTTTGGCCAACTCCTACTCACGGAATGAAGGAACAGCATAATCACACATTTATGTTCAGGGGATCACTTTTAATGTGATGCTGGAAAGAGATAGGAGTGGAAACAGGGAGTCTGGTGGGAGCATTTTGTATAATCAAGGTGAAATGGCGTGGTAGCGGTATTAGTGATAGGAAGCTCCTGAATTCTGCAAATATTTTAAAGATAAGGTGCACAGAAATTGTTGGTATATATTGAATTCTTGTGTGTGACAGAGAAAAAGAGAAAGGGAGAAAGAAGGAGGGAGAGGGGAGGTGTCAGTGAAGTTGTTAAGTCAGATTGATTGGTCCATGTCACCAGAAATTCAGAAATGCCATCAAATGAGATGGGAAGCAAACTGCATTTACAGAAATTGCAGGGTAAAATTTAGAAGTTAACTTTTGGATATTTTCACTTTCAGATGTTATTAGATAATGCAACTATGATGTCAAGTAAGCATTTGGTATAAGAATCTGAGGTACAAAACAAAACCTGCCCTGAAAAAAAGAATATGAGAATATTCCATTTATGGGTTATTTTTAAAGCCACAGGATGGAAATATGATCACCTGAACAATGAAAGAGCATAGAGGGGAAAAAACGGAGTAATGAATAATGATGGTGACATACCAACTTAAAGAAAAGTGAAAAGAGGGGAACTAACATAGAGACTTAGTAGGAGAAGCTGGTTATGTAAGAAGACAACTAAGAAAATGAAGTTTTAACAATGCTAGGTGAAGAAAATGATGAAATTAGTTAAATGCTGATAGTGTGTTAAAAATGAGCTAAAAACTGATATTTCACCACTAGACTAACGAATGTGGAGATCATTACTGACCTTGATAAAAACAATTCTCTTAGAATGATGGTTACAAAGATTTGTTTGGAGTAGATTTAAGAAAGAAATGGTTGAGTGAAATTGGGGACAAAATAGAAAAATATTTTTCAGGACTTTAGTGACAAAGGAGAAATGTGGATTAGAGCTTTAACTAGCAGGGAAAGTTTGATCAAACAAAATTGTTGCTTCTTATTTAAGTGGTAGAAATCAAAACATGTTTTTGTGTTAGTGAAAATTATCAAGAGAGAAAATGATGTTCTGAGAGGGGAAGTATTGCTGGAACAGCATCCTTCAGAATACATAAGAGAAGATAAGACATAGTGCAGGAAAGGAGGGATCAGCTTTAGATACAGTGAGGAAAAATAAACATTGAGAAATAGGAAAAGGAAAAGATCCTTAAGACATGAGACTTGAAAGCAGGAAGAAGAAGTAAGTTTCTCATAACTTTAGTGTTTCTGAAAAACATACCGCTCTCAAGCTGATAGTTCTCTGTTTCCATCATCAACAAAACAATGTGCCACAAATGGGTTTAGAAAGCATGTAAAACAGATGTCAAGAAACCTTTCATTATACCGAGACCAATAAACATCAGGAATGACCCACCAAGCAAACCGTGGCTGTGGAATCATTGGAGCCCTCTAGGAAGTAATTTAAACACATCTTTAGTGATCAAAAAGCTTTATAGAGAAAGAAATTTGATGAATTACATGGTATTTAGTTTTTTTAACCTACATTTTCTCTGTTTTATGTTTTTTCCCCATGGTTTTGTAGGAAGATGCATTTCTTCCATCTGTTATTTACTATCTTAGGTACTGTATAGTAAACTACAGAATTCAATCTGAAAATTCAAGAAAACATCTTCACTAACAGTGGAGAATTTTAAATATAACTGCTTGCAATCATAAGAATCTATATAGTCTGCAAATACTTCATTTAAAAATAATAAATTAAGGCATAATAATTTTTTCTAGATTTAACTGTAGAAATACTCATTTACTCTAAAGAACCTTTGGCCGTTTCAGTAGATATATATGGAACTATTTTTAATTAAGTCTGACTCAGAAACTCTGCGAATCTCAGCATCTCACATTTTTATTTATTTCTATCTATGAATTTAGGGGAAAACATAACAGGGCAAATAATGTGGAGACTAAAAATTTGTTGGTATTGACAGCTTTTTGAGTATGTATTACTTCTTTCATTTTTTCACAGATGTCATTTTTATTGTGTTACTTTACGCAAATAACATAAATAGTACTTACTATTTAGGTCACCACAAATAACTGCAAATGAGATTTATAAAATTGTAAAAGTTGTCAGGAAACTTAAAATGTAACCAACAAAATAGTAGTGTTTTACATCATAATAACTATTGAAAACTATGCTCATGTATTTCTTTTGTGTTCAGTACTTGTCAGTTTTTCCTATGAAAATCAAAGTGTATGAGATGATTATTGTTTAAATATAGGAAGCATATGTTGAAAGGTACTGATAATTATGTATAACTATATTAGATATTAAGTGAAGAGCAAAACTTTATTTTTATTTGATAGTTATCAACCACATTTAGTTGATAACCACATTTAGTTCACAAATGTGCAATTTTATTCCTCCCATTATGAGGCCACGATCTGACAGTCTCAGCAAAGCTTTACCTATGTGACAACCTGATTAGAAGATTGAATTGATCAATAAAATGTATTAATTATGTTTTTCGGCAAATTACAATGCCTTCATTAGTGCCCACGTTTGATCCAACTGATTAAAAAATGAATACTTTTCAAAATACAAATTTAAAACTTTCTTTTAATAATTCACAATTGCTATTTCCATCTTTTCAATGACCTCAGTATAATCCACTTTCTCTTACATCTTTCCTTCATTTTCTGTATCTATCTCTCTATTGAAACATTTTACAGTACATTTAGGGGCTCTCATCTCAGAATAAACCAATAACCATGTAAGTGACATTCCCCAGATTCACTTTTTTTTTTTAAAGATTATATTTATTTATTCATGAGAGACACAGAGAGAGAGAGAGAGAGAGAGGAGAGATATAGGAAGAGGGAGGAAAAGCAGGCTACATGCAGAGAGCCCGATGTGGGACTCGATTCCAGGATCAGGCCCCAAGCCAAAGGCAGACGCTCAATGGCTTAGCCACCCAGGCATCCCATCCCAGATTCACTTCTATTACTATCTGACCTCTATTCATTTACCTAAATGTAAGATTCTAACAGGAATTTCAAGAATTGTATCCACTTACATATTTCCCATTCACATTTTCTTTTCTCATCTAGTAGCCCATCTGAGCTACCCCTTCAAAGCCACTCATGCTATGTTTATGATGACTAACCAGTTATGCAATCAAATTAATATTCCACATTTCTCAAGATGTTTTATCTCAGCTGCATTGAACACACTGCCTCACTGCCATCTTTTAAAAACAACTTTATTGAGGTGGAACCAACATACAATAAAATACATATTTTTAAATTATAAAATTTGGAACGTTTTGGCATATGTAATGTGTTTGCATGCAAAACATCACAAAATAATGATAATGAATATGTTCATCATGCATGTTTCCCTGTCTCCCTTTATCCCTTTCTTCCCATTTTTTCTTGCACCAACACTCATGCCTACTTTCCATCCCCAAGATAACAGTGATATGTTGTCACGGATGAGCTTTTTTTTTTCTTTCTAGAGTATAATATAAACTAAACTATACAATGTTTCTTTTTGTATGGCTTCTTTCATTAAGCATGATTTTTTTGAAATTTTTCCATGTTAAAATATATATCGATGTTTCAATTGATTTCATTCTGGTACTGTTTCATTATGTAGATAATATCACAGTTTATCATTTGCATGTTAATGGATATCTGAGTTAATTCCAGTTTTGATCTGTTACAAATAGAAATGCTGTAAACAATCTCTTAAAGCCTTTATATAGACATATACTTTTATTCTTCCTGGGTAAATACCAAAAGTAGAATTCCTACCTCATGGAGTAATTGAATATTTAACTTTATAAAACACTGCCAAACTGTTTTCCAAAAAAGCTATAGTAGTTTGCGTTCCTACCAGCAGAGTGTATGAGTTGCAGTTTCTTTACATCCTTATCACCAGTTAGCATGGTCAGTCTTCTTAATTTAGTCTTTTTTATTGAATGTATTTTAGTATCTCATTGTAGTATTAAGTTACATTTCATGAATGAATAGTGGTGTGTGTTTTTACATTCATAAGCTTATTTTCCATCTATATGCTTTCTTTGATGGAGTTTTTGTTCAAATATTTGGACCATTTAAATTTTTCTTCTTTATTTTCTTATTACTGAATTTTGAATATTTGTTACACATTCTTGGTTAAGTATATTAACTACAAATACTTAACTCACAGCCTGTAGCTTATCTTTTGATTACCTTTACACTCTCTTGTGAAGAGAAGTTTTGTTTTTGTTTTTGTTTTGTTTTATTTTGTTTTAATTTGTGAAGTACAGTTTTTCAATTTGTTTTCTATGGTTCACGCTTTTGGTGTTCTATCCATGAAATCTTTGTCTAATCCACAGTCACAAAGATTTTCTCCAAACTGCATAAAATAGCATTGACATGAAACCTATAGTAACAGAAACAATCTAGTTTTAATCACACAAAGACAAATAAGTAAACGAAATAAACCAAACTTCAGTAATATTGGGATAGCCTAACATATATGTGACTGGATTCAAAGTAGAGAGGAAACAGAAGAAAGAAGAATAGGAAATAGTTTTTGAAGAAACAATTGCCAGAAATTTTCACATTTTTTGAAAACATAACCCACAGACCCACAAAGTTCAATGAATCACAACAAAGATGAATAGAAAGAAATCAATGTAAGGCACATCATAAGAGAAAAAATGGAAAAAATCAACCTGTGTGGGAGAAAAAAGAACCACTTTAGGTACAAAGGAACAAACTAGACTCATCATGGATTTCTTGTAAGAGTCTAAGGAAATTTAAAAAAAAAAATGGAAGAGAGTCCTGAAGTAAAGACCAAAACTCTCATAAGTAGTAAGAATAACATTTAAAACAAATATAATACATTTTAAACAAACAAAAGCCGAGAGCATGAATTGCCAGATGTGCTATATTAGAAATGTTAAGCTGTTCACACAGAAATAAATGTTACTATGTGAAAAACTGAACTGTTATCAAAGAATATTTTTTTAAATGCTGGAGATGATAAATATGTAGGCAAAAAAATTATATTTTTCTCACTTCACTATCTTTAAACACTAACTGGTTATTTATAGCAAAAGCAGTAGCAATATACTATGGGGTTTGTAACATAAAGGTAAAATGTACAACAGTAGCACAAAGGATTGGAAGAAAGAAATAACTTACTTTATCATGTTTGCATTAATAAGTGGTATTCTGTTATTTGAATGTGGAATGCGATGTGTAATATGTGTGGGGGTGTTTGTAGTTACCTCAAAAAATCAAATATATATGACCAGTAAGATGTTAATGGGGATAAGAAAGAGATACAGAAATGAGTATTCTTAATTTAAATGCTGGGAGGAAAAGAAGAAAAAAGTTTAAAAAAGTGATGAAACAAAGTACAAACAAAATGATAGATACCAACCCAACCACATGACAATGAATATAAATGATCTAAACACTCTAGATATCTAAAGATAGAGATTTCCATAGTGTGTATACTCAAGAAAAAAACTATTGCTGTCTGTTAAAACAGGAAAGTAAAGTATGAAAAGGGATATATGATTCAAAATCTAATCCTAAAAACAAGCTATGTTACCAGAGATATAAACTGACATTTCTTACTGATACAAAGTTTATTTAGCAGTATAACATAGCAATTGTAAATGTGTTTGTAGTTAATAACAGAGTATCAAAATGTATGAAATGATAACTCACAGAACATTAAAAGAAGAAAAAGAAAATTAAAGTTTTCTTCACACATCTCAGAAAAACATAAGCAGTAAGCATTAATAACTGTCCATCAACACGAGTAAATTAACATTTACAGAAAAATTCACTCAAACTAAAAAGAATGCACACACTATTTTCAAGTGCATATCATACTTTCACAAAGGTAAACTGCATAAAAGAATTTTTAATAAATTTAAAATGGTTGAAATCATATAGTGTATGTTTCCTGACCACAGGAGAAAGAATAAAATTGAAAATATTAATGACCATAACGTATATACTTGTCATTCAGATTGCTGGGATTAACTTTAATTTTTGGATGATTGTATGTAAGTTGAAATTAAAATATAAAAAATACATGATTAAATTCAATTTTATTGAAAAATCACTAATAATGAAAATGTCTAAAACTCGGGAAATTGTATTAAGCGTTATTAGAATTCACAAAATGTATCCCATAATATTATTAAATATAAAATTATAAATTACATGCAATATGTCTTTTTTATATTCATGCTACCAACGTAGTATACCACTTAAGAGCATAGAGACTGAAGTCAGATTTTCTGGTTCTTATTGTTACTGTGAGCTAAATAAATTGCTTAGCCCACATGATTATCTGTTTGTTTGTTTCAGTTCGGAAAATGATATTTACAACTACTTTTATCCTCAGGCTCTTTCTAGAATTGAAATGAAATAATCCCTATGCTGTGCCTGCAAATTGATTGGAATATAGTTAATATCTAGTGCATTTATATTCTATTAGCAGTCACAAAGTAGCAGCAGTGTTAGTAGTAGAAGTGTTGTGGTAGTGTAGCCTTATTATTACCATTTACTTACAATATGCTTATAGACTAGTAAATTTCTCTAATATTAGTACTTTCATTTATGCATTTAGGTTCATATTTTTATGATTGCAGTTTTCTTTTGGTTTTAACTTTCTATTTAATTTCTTCATTCATATTTCTATATATAAATGTTTATCAATTCTCTATGATGTGCAAACCACAAATTAGATGCCAGAAATATAAAGATGTCAAAAAACAGTATGGTTTCTCTCCCCAAAGAAGTTACAGTATTGGAAGGAGAAAAAAAATAAAAAGCAAACAAATGGATGCATACATACATTCTTTAAGGTTGAAATAACGTGCTATGAAGGAAAGAAAGAAAGAGCATTGTTTGAAAATAAAAATGGAAAGCGCCTGACTTCAATTGGAGTAGAATCATCAATATTGACTTCTCATTGGAGATGCTGTTTCATCTGAGAACTGAAAGTAGAAAATGGTCATGGGGGTTGTGTAGTACTCCACAATGGAGGTAATTGGGAATGGTCTGAGAGAATATTAATTCTGCTGAAGAGAGAAAATTCAGTTCAGGTAGTTTGGACGTAGGAGGTGAGATTGGCATCTAATACATTAGGGTCATAGTGTCACTAGATAGTATTTAAATCCTTTGGAATGGATTTTGAAAAACATATTTGAGAGGCATGGGAAAGTTCATTGATGAACGTTCACTTTTTGAGATCTTAAATAAAACTAAAGAATTGCAACACACACATACACACACACAAACCACAAACTGGTTAATATAGGCAGAAAAAGCAGAAGAAAAGACAGTAACTACTGTTGTGCAAAAAATAATTAAAATATATATAATTTTCTGGGAAATATAGATTAGAATCTTTACCTAATTTATATGCAGTACATAATAAAAAGCTTTTGTATACATATAGCTAAGGTTTTGGGATTAATAATTTACCTTTTGATATTTCTTTGATTCACTAATTAAAATTATTTTTCTTAAGTTTCTTATTTTTTTCTGCCTTGTCACTATAATTCTTCTTTTTTGTCTTTAATAGTCATCTGTTTGAGAAAACTTCTCTTTTCCTTTTTCCTGACTGCCAAGTTGGAATTTCTGACAGTCTACTTGCTATCTCTGACACATAAACATGCATGAAAATAAAATAGAGAAAGCAATGTTTTACATCAGGCAGATAATTTAGCATAAGAATCTTAACATATTAAAAGTTTATCTAGGGGCAGCCTGGGTGGCTCAGTGGTTTAGCGCTGCCTTCAGGGTGTGATCCTGGAGACCCAGGATCTAGTCCCATGTCGGGCTCCCTGCATGGAGCCTGCTTCTCCCTCTGCCTGTGTCTCTGCCTCTCTCTCCCTCTCTCTCTGTGTCTCACGAATAAATAAATAAATCTTAAAAATAAATAAATAAAAGTTTATCTAGATATTTAATTTAATTTCAAAGTACTCTTAGGCAATCGTTCTGAGCTCTAATGAGTTAAAGTATTCATTTAGATATTTTAGCTGGTTAGCCTAGAGTGATCAGTTCACTCTTGTGTGCTCACATTATAATATATATGAATATTTTAGCATAAATTATTTCTAAAAATCCCCTTTCTCTAAGCTCCTTAGTGTATGCCTTCTGCTGCTGTTCTGGTGATGATGTATCTATCTGCTCACTTTGTTCCCTCTGAATTTTCACTGCTAGCCTGTTTGCTTTATACCTTGGCAATTTTCCACAAAATACTGTCTCCCTGACTACATGTTACATTCAGTTGTTTCCATAACTTTCATTCCCATAATCACTTCTCAGGAACCACTTTTCTTGAACAAGCTATCTTACAAATAAATTTTTACTGTCAGATATACTAAAAATTTGCATTCTGTGAGTTCAGTTGCAATGAAGTTTCTGAATAACACACGCAACATTAATACTCTAAAATTACCATTAATGCAATATAGAGATACTAACTTAAGTGAAATTGTTATTTGCTTATAAAATATCTATATCCATTGATTTTTCAGATGATAATCTGAGTATCTTTTTTTGAACGCAAATGAAAGATGTATAAAACATTGCTTACCATTCTTTATTACCACCGACTCCCACACAAAAATACTCAATTCGGGAATTCTTTATTTTTATTATTTTTGAATGAAACCCTTCTTATCCAAGAAGAATTGCCTTTGTATTTCCTCTAACTTACATTCAATTTCTGACTCCATAGTGTAGGTGCTTTCCATAATGCTGTCAAATAAGTCATTTTAAAAACCAATTCCAGGGACACCTGGGTGGCTCAGCAGTTAAGCATCAGCCTTTGACTCAGGGCGTGATCCTGGAGTTTCAGGATTGAGTCCCACATCGGGCTCCCTGTGTGGAGCCTGCTTCTCCCTCTGCCTATGTCCCTGCCTCTCTGTGTGTCTCTCATAAATAAATAAATAAATAAATAAATAAATAAAATCTTAAAAAAAAAAAAACACAAAAATAAAAAACCAATTCTAATCATTCTCCTGCACAGGAAAATAAGAATGAAAATAAAAATTGAATATGGAATTCCTTTGATCTTTCTTGTATTGAGCTTGTCATACAATTTTTGCAATTCCCGTGCAGATTAACCTACCTTGTCTTATAGCCCCTTTTCATTTCTGTAATGGTTGTTAGGCCCTTCCTTGTAAAGAAAAGAGACAACATTACCATTTGTCTTGCATGAACAGCAAATGGACATTCATAGGCTTGCTTGTGACTACTAAAGTAATTCCGTCATTAAAGGTAATCTAGCTGAATTTTTCTACATGGAATTAGGGAAAATAAAAATGCTATGTGAGTATCCAGAAAATCGTTTTCATTTTTCTAGGAAAGTTAATTTGTAGTATAAATATATGAGAGAGATATTTATTATTTTGTCTTGTAGCTACCTTCTGTGGTAAGTTGTTAAATTATGAATATCGGTTGATTCTCTGTATTTGGGGCACAGAAGGGGTAAATTGAAGGGAGAGAACTCAGATTCAATCGTCACATAAGGAAAAAAACTGGTGTATATAATCCAAAGGCAAAGTGGGGTCTTAGCAAGAAAGAATTAAGAGTGAGCTCCCATGAATTCTAATGGGTTTCTCTTTTCAGCTTTCCTTATGTATCCTTGAAAATAAGCCCCCGTATTCTCAGGGAGACACATAAGAATCTTCCCATTGGTCCCTGATGTATATGGTCACCCAGTTGACTTTATGGCTCATATCTGCTCTATGGAATCTAATGGAGTTAATTTGCATAACATGTTTAACATTTTTTCATTATTCTAGTTCTTTTTTCTTTTTTGTTTATGATACTTATTCTATATTACCATCCCTTCATTATTTGGTAAATATCTTTATCCCTCAAAATACATCTCAATTTTCACTTCCTTTATTAGTGGATCACCATATAATTTATCAGTGTTTTTGACAGTGAGAAAAGGCATTATTAATAATACTGGAATGATAACCACTCTAGTGATGATGTATATGCTAATAAACTTACAACCCATCCTACTGCCATGTAATTGACATTTTTAAACTTTTAACCCTCAAAATAATCCATTTGACCCAGCTTTGCTGTTGAAAATTAGTTAATTGTATAATTAAAATATACATAATATAATAAAAAATAAGCACTTAGATTTTTCTCAGTATAGGTGCCAAAACAAATGCATTTTGATACAAATAGAGTTGAATCATGTAATATTTGATATGTTAGTTACTTGTTTCTGAACAGCACAATAGAGACCATTTTTCCAGGTCAGTACCAAAATAAAAAGGGGAATAGAAAATTTATATGGCTATGTTCCAACCCTCACAAATTTTGCCTGAATAAAATGACCTTTGGAAATGTTCTTTAAATATCATGCCTTTCTCTTTTTCACTTAAAACTTTAGTAAGAATGAGGTCTAGTAGTGTGATTTTGCGTGTATCTGGGTGTTTTGGTTCTAACTTTTTTTTAAAAGTCTACGTTGTTATGACTTTTTATTAATATTACAAGAATACTTATTAACTAATTAAATAATTTAATATTCGATATTTGGGGAGGATCTGTTTAATGGTTTTGACATAGTCATCATGTATTTCATTCAAGGTTAATATATTAACACAGACAGATAAGAAATAGAGTTTGTAAAATACTTCATTATGGAAAGCATTTTCACAAATTCAGAAGTTACATTAATGTCAAAAATACCAATAAATATAAACTTAAGTTCTCTTTTAAATATCTAAAATATATTTTGGGGAACCCTATATTTATTTTATTTATAATTTATATAATAATAAATTTATATAATATAAATATAAAAAAATTATATAATAATAAATATTATTTATTTATTTTATTTTTGGGGGGGGAAACCCTATATTTAAAAGAGAATTTAAAAGCTGAAATGGAAGCAACTTTTAAAAATAATACAGAAACTTTTTTTTTAGTTGAGTAGGAAGATAAGATGATCAAAATACTTCCAAAACCAAAATGCTAAATATCCATTTATAATTATTGAATATATTGGTTGGTTTTAAAAATTTAATCTAGATCCATAAAAGTATCACAGATTTAAATAATTGCATGTAATAGAGTTGCAAAATATTTTCATAGTACAGCTTAAGAAAGAAAACGATAGGACGTTAGCAATCAGTGTAATATACATTAAATGATGGATTCACTTAAAGTGATAAGATTTTGAACATTTGACACAGTGATCATTGTTGCTGAGGTGCATTAATTTTATTCTCAACTAGCATTTTCACATTTATATCCAAAGAGTATTTCCCTCAAAATATGAAGTATTTTATGATAGGTATTTTGTTTTGAAGAACACATGGTAAAAAATTATCTGAACAATATGTAAATAAGTAGCCCATGCTCAAAAACTCCTGTAAAATCCTAGGTTAAAAAAAGGTCCTTACTTGACGGGATGAGCACTGGGTGTTTTTCTGTATGTTGGTAAATTGAACACCAATAAAAATTAATTAAAAAAAAAAAAAAAAAAAAGGTCCTTAAGAGTTTCTCTCCGGGGATCCCTGGGTGGCGCAGCGGTTTAGCGCCTGCCTTTGGCCCAGGGCGCGATCCTGGAGACCCAGGATCCAGTCCCACGTCGGCTCCCGGTGCTTGGAGCCTGCTTCTCCCTCTGCCTGTGTCTCTGCCTCTCTCTCTCTCTCTCTCTCTCTCTCTCTCTCTGTGTGACTATCATAAGTAAAAAAAAAATAAAAGTTTCTCTCCTAGGGGTGCCTGGATGCCTCAGTTGATTAAATGTCTGACTCTTGATTTTGGCTCAGGTCATGATCTCAGGATCCTGTGATTAAGTACCAAGTTGGGCTTGAGAATTCTCTTCCTCTCCTTCTGTCCCTTTCCTTTCTCTCTCTTTCTCTCTTCTCTCTTCTCTCTCTCTCTTTCTCCCTTTCTCTCCCTTTTTCTTTCTCTCTCTAAAATAAATAAATCTTTGCTTTAAAAAAAGATTTTCTACTGTATATATTCTCAGCTTCTTTAATTTCTGGGAGGTTTATATTTTCCTGTTTTGTCTTTTTTGACTTTCTTCCCCTGAAACATTTACTGATATAACACAAAACACAATTTGAGAAATTTATATAATAAAATACTTATAAAAGGATCATGACATTGGTTCACAGCCAATATAAAATAATTAAGGGAATGTTAGCAGTATTCTTGTATTGTAAAAGTATATCCCATGGTGCAATATCATGCTAAAACCTTTCATATGTTTAAAAAAGAAACAAAACAATCCTGCTTGCTTATAAAGCATCCACTGGTTGACATTAAGTCATATGCACTGAATTTAGTTCTTGTCTATTGGCGATAAAATTTTATAAACAGAAGTGAAACAATCATTTTTAAAAAGATGTATTTGATATTTTCATATTTGTGGGGTGAGAAAAGACTGCATCAGGACTGCATCCCATCAAGAATACTAAAATATTAAGCTGTTGCAACACTATGCTCAGCTCCTCATCTACCTTCTTTATGACTGCTGTGGGCATGCCTAGGGAAGATCTCTATGGCCTCTTAAAACTACTGATCATTGTATATCATTTACACAATACAAATGTATATAATAAGTCAATTTGGTTTTAATAGGTGAGGACATCCCTTTTATTCTTTTTTTCTAAAGATTTTATTTATTTATTCATGAGAGACAGAGAGAGAGAGAGAGAGGCAGAGACACAGGCAGAGGAAGAAGCAGGCTCCATGCAGGAGCCCGATGTGGGACTCGATCCTATGACTCGATCCCGGGTCTCCAGGATCACGCCCTGGGCTAAAGGCGGTGCTAAACCGCTAAGCCACCCAGGCTGCCCTCCTTTTATTAATTCTTACTTAAGGGGATCCCTGGGTGACTCAGTGGTTTAGGGCCTGCTTTCGGCCCAGGGCATGATCCTGGAGTCCCAGGATCGAGTCCCACATTGGGCTCCCTGCATGGAGCCTGCTTCTCCCTCTGCCTGTGTCTCTGCCTCTCTCTTTCTCTCTCTCTCTCTCTCTCTGTGTGTGTCTCATGAATAAAAAAATAAAATCTTTTAAAAAATAATAATAATAAAAATTCTTACTTAATTGTATTTGTTCTAAATATCTATCTTAAAGCTGAGAAATCCAATTCAATGTCTGCCTATATTCTCATCTTAAAAATCTATATTCAGTATTATTTTTGTAATCATCAGAGAATGATAATAATACTAATGATGTTAACAATTATTAACACTGATTTTGCCCTACATGCTGACACTTTTCTAGTTAGTATTTCTCTCTAGATCTACACTTTCAGAATATATATAAGACTTTATTACCTGTACTCTGGCAATGAAACAAATTCCGCTGTTACTCTTTATCTCTAACCTGAACTCTAAAGCACTTCCTAAACTGTTTAAATACCTTCCTTTCAGATTTCTTTTTTTTAAATATTTTTTTTCAATTTTTATTTATTTATGATAGTCACACAGAGAGAGAGAGAGAGAGAGAGAGGCAGAGACACAGGCAGAGGGAGAAGTAGGCTCCATGCACCGGGAGCCTGACGTGGGATTCGATCCCAGGTCTCTAGGATCGTGCCCTGGGCCAAAGGCAGGCGCTAAACCGCTACGCCACCCAGGGATCCCTCATTTCAGATTTCTACATGTGGTGTTCACATGAAACAAGCACAGGAATTTCATTCAGAAAGCATTTGAATGATCTTTATTATAAATATATTTATCATATATATGTTACTGGCCACGGTAATCTTTTGAGCCTCAATTTCTGCCTCATCTATGGAGTGTAGCTACTTACAGTATAGTGAGATAGATCAAGTAAGATATCAAATATATGTGCCTGACAGTTTTCTGTACATACCGTGTGATTTATAGAATGTCAAAAAAGTTCATATTTTTTTCTCATATTTCTTTTTTTCTATATTCACAGTATCATTGAGTTCCTTCTGTCAGCAAGATTAATTTTTTCTATCATCCATTAGTCTTTTTCCTCCCTGCCTCTCATCTCTTCAATTTTATACTTGAAATTTAATTTTTAATCTGTTTTCTATTCAACTGTTGTAATATACATATCCAATATAGGAAGATATCTTTTTCTAACTAACAACTTTTTCTTCCCTTAAATTTCCTATTTATACTACTGGCAAATGTATTTCATAGTCACCCACATCAGAATTTTTTTTTTTACTTATTTTTAAATTGTATTTTTATTTTTTTTAAATTTAGTGGTTCTCATTCCTATCTGTACATAAGAAACTTAGAGAAACAAAAAGCACAAAGTGATGCTAAATAAGTCAACTATAAGACAAATACTGTATGATTCCATTTACATGAAGTGCCTGAGGTAGTCAAATTCATAGCAACAGAAGACAGAAGGTGGTTACTGGGGAGTGCAGGAGGGAGGAGTTTGGAGTGATTGTGTAATGGGTACAGAGTTGTAATGTTGGAAAGTAGAAAAGTGTTCCAGAGACGGATAGTGGTTATAACTGCACAACAGTACATGTGTTATGGTATGTGTTGTACAATAATATGAATCAACACTGCTATCTGTATGCTTCAAAATAATGATGGTAAAGGTTATACTGTGTGTCTTTAATACAATTAAAAAATGAAAGTAGTAATATAAATATTAAATTATGGACTTTTTACGCAAAGGCATCTCAATCAAATGGATTGCTGATTTTGAAGGAATTATAATAAAAACTACATTAAGTGAAAAAAAAAAACACACAAAGCAAATGAAAAGAAACAATCAATAAACCACAACACCTCCTAGAATCCTATTCCAAACAATTAAGTCAATTTCTGGGTGGTGGTCAGGGCAGTATGAACGTTATATGTCCCCAGGTATTCAGTTATTCTGCAGTCAGGACTGGGAGACAGTGCTTCAACTTTTTTACTTCTCTGTTTCCCCAGGTACACATTCAGATATAAAGTCCTGTAAAGTCAATGTATTTGCCATTGGATGAAGAGATTCTAGAGTAGCAGTTTCTGAAATATAGATGTTGCTCAATTAATGCTAAGTCATATTTAATTAACGTGTGAGGTAGTATCTTAAAGGTCTAATGATGAATTCTGTGTTGGGCAAATGAACTATGCATGCGAAAATATTTAGGCTGCTGTTGGGCATTTTGATCAAATGCTCAGAAAAAAAAGATAGTAGCTAGTGACACAAATTTGTGCCAAATTTATATGGGGAATACATTTTAAGTTTTGATACCTTGTGGGATGTTACAAAGAGAATATCAAAAATTAGAGGACAGGGAATGAAAACTAAAACATCCAGATAAATTAAGGACTGCCATAATTTATAAGCAATTGGACCTGGAATCAAAAACTCTGCTTTAATAATCCGTGTCAAGTACTGTAGTAATCCATCGTGAATATTGAGCAAAATACTCACAAATACTTCACTTACTAAAATACTTCACTTACTAAAGGGGATTATTAATATTTGTCTGAGCTTATATGAAAAATGTGCATATGATAAATAAATGTTGATAAACACTTTAAATGTAGAATATTATTATTTTTTAGTTATTCTTGAGGTGAGAAAGAGCCAAGATTACACCCAGGGAAACACAATATCAAAAAGTAAAAAATATTATAATTTTCCTATGATACTCCCTCCATTATTATTGTTCAGGGTGGAGTGAAGAGATAGGTAGAAACAAAATATTTTCCTGGAAAACAATTTAGTAATTGCTCCTGGTTGAATCCATTTCTCGAAGAAAAAGTGAACTGTCTTTGTAGAATACGGATAGAAAGTCAGCAAGGAATATAAGATGATATATTACATTAAGATAATTTTGTTTGTATTGGAGATCTAGAATCATTGTCAAATGCATAGGCAAATTGCAATAAACCATTATAGGTTGGAGAATGATAGACTCTTTTTCATTTACCAGATTGGGCAAGATTTCAAATGATAGTAATGAAAGCAGCGGTGTGGTGAAATGAAGCTACTCACCACATGTGGTTATTGAGCACTTGAAATGTGGCTACAAATTGAGATATGCTATGAGGATAAAATACCTACTGGTTTGAAGACTTAGTATGAAAAATGAATGTAAAAATACTCATTGGTTTTTGTATTCATTACATTTTAATATAATATTTTAGATGGGGTAAGAAAAATGTATGTTAAAATTAACTTTACCTTGTTTTTTTTTACCTTTTTTTAATAATAAATTTATTTTTTACTGATGTTCAATTTGCCAACATACAGAATAACACCCAGTGCTCATCCCATCAAGTAAAAATTGTAGCCATTAGAAAAATTTATAATCTCCTATGTGGCTCACATTGTATTTATTTTAGGGAATGAAATATCTTCTACTTATGTTAATTTTTTATATATAAATAGTGAATGTAATGCTCTGTGCATCAAAACAGCTGATTGGTCTTACAAATTTTAAATATTTCTACCTCCTTATAACCTGATAAGATTTAGTTGTAGGTCAAAGAACGACAACCACTGTGGTTCACAAACACCATGGTGCATTGTCTCTTTCTTTTGAATACTAAGACATAGTTCAGATGAGAATGCTTGTGTTTGCTGCTTCTGTCAGAGTTAAATTTGCCTTCAGAAGATTTTTCATTTAGTTAGCCAAGGAAAATGGCAGTTGGAGCTACTACACCACTTCTCAGCTCAAGGTAGAATTTCATGTTTCTGACTTTACTGTATTTTCTATTTTCCACATGCATTTATGCATATATGAGTTTTATAGAAAGAACTTATAGGGACAACTGGGTGGCTCAGCAGTTGAGCGGCTGCCTTCCTCTCAGGGCATGATCCTGGAGTCGCAGGATCAAGTCCCACATCAGGCTCCTTGCCTGAAGCCTGCTTCTCCCTCTGCCTGTGTCTCTGCCTCTCTTTCTCTCTGTCTGTCATGAATAAATAAATAAAATCTTTTTAAAAAGAGTAAGTGAGATTTCCTTTGGGACACCAGGGTGGCTCAGCGATTGGAGCGCCTGCCTTAGGCACAGGTTGTGATCCCAGGATCCAGGACTGAGTACCGCTTCCGGCCTCCTGCAAGAAGCCTGCTTTTCCCTGTGCCTATGTCTCTGCCTCTCTCACTCTGTGACTCTCATGAATAAATAAATAAATCTTTTTAAAAAAAGACTTATGAATACTAATTTAAAACCAATTAATAATGGAAAAAAAAACCGTGATCTTTTAGTTAATACTATTTTAGTGGTCAAGTTTTTTAACTAAACTATATACAAAAAAATAAATAAATAAAAATAAACCATATACAGAGGGTTCTGTGGTTTACAAAATAAAAAATAATAAAATGCTGACGTTAAAGTAAGGAAACTGGCTCCTCTCCTGGTTTACACCCCACAACCATTGTAGCTGATTGGAGACACATTTGCAGAGTGAGAAATCTTACTTTATAGGAATATATAATTACAAAGAAATTTTAGCCAATACAAGTATCCTTTGATAAAAATTTAAATGTATTTTATTATTTCTCAAATACAAGTTTAATTGTAAATTTAAATTTAAATGTAATATTACTGTTTTTAAAGTAATTACTTCCTTTCTCCAACTTCACTAAACCAGAATTTATTATGCTGTATCATTGCTGCTATGAATGTTTCATTATTTTTACTCTGATAATTAATACTAGTATCTATATTATTTGTACTACTTCTACCACTTATACTAATGTTACTATAATATAAATTTAATCAGAGCCAGGCTTACTTCATTTTTGTCTATTCAAAAAGTTTATACCCTGTATTCAATTGTTGATGTTATTACTGAGATTTGTTTTAAAAATCTTTTGACATCTCTCTTCACACCAGAAGCATACATGAATATAAAGAAAAGAAAAACTGAGAAACATAGAAGTTTCCATAACATTAGCAGGTCCATCTTTTCAGCCTATAAACTGAAACTTAAACATAGAGCTTTTATCTATCTCATTTAGTTAAGGGGGATATTAAAAGTTTTGATTGGGAATATCAACACAAACAAATAATAATGCTGTAGCATAAGTATTTCAAAGGGTCAGTTAAACATCACTATTTAGGAACATTTGGATCCTGTGAAGTACTAATTTAAGAGCTACATTTCTTTCTCCCTCTGCAAGGATATTATTCTTTTTTTTGTCTTCTTACATTAGATCTAGGTAATAAATATGTTATTTTTTCATTTTCCATTTTATTTTCAAAATCTGTTTTCATTTTTTTCTTACTTTATTGCCAAGTGTAAGTGAATGTTTAGTATTAAATTTATTCTGAGACACATGCCATTATATGAAATAATTTTACACTGAATATGATTATGCCAGAGATCAATGTATAATCTTAATTCTGTCTTTATTTCCCTGGAAGTAAGAATTGCAATGAGAGAATTCTGTTTTATAATATGCAGGAAGACACATGAATTCCTTGTCACTAAAGTCTGTCACCAAGACATCTTAAGAGAAGCCTTTGTATGGAATGTGCTGTCTAAATCAGCTTTCCCATCAATTCTGAAGCTATTTGTAGTCAAAAGTAATGAGTGTCTCAGCTGCTACTTCTTAGGGTTCAAAGTAATATATTAAAAAATCAAAGTAAAAGTGGAATGAATAAAAACTCCATTGAGCTTCAGATAGCAATATTGGCAAGTCAGTTACATCAAATAACAATTACCTTTTTGATGTTATTAGCAATTGCCAATTTAATTTCTTTAAAGGTTGTCCCATGTTGTTCAATGATGGATATTAATATATAGGTCAAAGATAAACATTTATCATAAAATACAGATTTATTTTGTTGGAAGATGTGAAATAGAGAAGATTTTGAAACTTGCTCTCCTACAGATGAATGCAATATTCATGCTACAGAGTCTGTTAAAGGAAGTAGGTCACAATTTATTCCAGTCATTTATTTCACCTTTATAAAAAAATAGAGTAACTGTCATTCAGAAATAAGGAACTGATTATTAGCCTTCAATATGAATAATGGGTTCCCCAGTTAAAGGCACACTTCGTATGAAAGCTAGAGAGACAGATGTAGAGCATCATATAGATGCAAAAATTAGCTCTATTAAGAAGTGATATGGAGGATAGAATTTCAGAATGTTTCTCTGTAAATTTCGTCATCTTTATGAAGTGTTTTGAGATTACCACTTATCTAACTCCCAAAATATAGTTGAGACAAAAGTTTATTTAAATACATATTTACTACTTGGCCAAGGACATCAAAGGATGTAAAGAAAATCTGATATTGACAGTAGAATTTTGTTATATTATCTGGTTTAGTCCCAATGGAACAATCAAGATTTTGTCATGATTATCTAAAATTTTTCCAGCTAATTTTCAGAGCCAGAATTTTTGTTGAAGTTAACATGAAATTGCACAAACCGCACAGATTAATAGATCAAAGACAAAGATCTTCCTATTATAATAATTTTCTGGACTGAGGATGAACATGTTGCCTTTACTTATTAAGATTGCACATACTTTTTGTTAGCTTATACTTGCATTAGAGATTACTTTAAAAATTCTGCTAAAAGGATGACTAATACAGACAAATTTTGGAAATTATTATGTTATATCCCTTTGAAATAATTTAAAAATATCTGAAAATGCAAAAGAAATATGACTTAACCATTCTACCAAAAAGAAGTTTTGTATTTTATTTTATTTTATTTTTAAAAATCTTTTATTTATTTATTTTTCAGAGAGAGAGCTAGTGAGCACAAGCAGAGGGATCTGCTGGCAGAGGGAGAAGCAGGCTCCCCACTGAGCAAGAAGCCTGATGCAGGAATTGATCCCAAGACTTTGGGATCATAACCTGAGCCAAAGCAGATGATTAACTGATGGAGCCACCCAGGGGTCCGAGAAGTTATATATTTTAAAGAAGTCCAAATAAAGTTTCTAAAATGTTCTTTAAATTTACATATAAATTAAAAAATTACTTCACCTGCCATCTTAACTATTCTAGAACTCATTACATAAATACATACTAAAACATATTAAATACATAATTTTTCATGTGATAATGGTTTTCTTATTTGCTGTACTAAAAATCTTACAGAAGTAGCTGTTGCATTCAATTAAAATATGAGTGTGGTATAATTCGTGACACAACAAAAATTATAAAATAGAATTTGAGGCCAATATGATTAAATAAATGTAATTTGAATTGTCAGTATTAATCTAAATATTATAGTTTTGCATGTAAATAATAATAATTTCCAAAAATTCATATTTTAGAATATATTTATATTTTAATAGAAGTTATAAGCATCACTGAACTATGAACTAACTGATTGAGTCAATCCTGTTAACTATTTAAGGCATGGAAATAGATAGCAAAGGCAACAAGTACTCGCAAGGAAAAGAGAAAGAAAACTGTTTTTGTTCACAGATAAAATGATTTGTAGGTAAAAAATCTCAATGAATCAACAAAAAAACTGTGGAATTAAGAATTCTATTTAGTTTACATAATACAATGTTGAAAACTAAAGTCAGTTTTTTTTAATACACACAATGAACAACTGAACAATTAGAATTTGAATTTAAAAACATAATATAATTTACATTAGCACCAAAGTAAAGGAAATGCACAGGTATAAAACCAACAATATATGTTCAAGATCTAAATGAGTAAAATAACTATGATGAGGTATATCAGAATATAAATAAATCAAGATTTTCATGGCTAGGAAGACTCAACATTGACTGTTAAGATTTCAGTTCTTCTCAACGTTATCTATAGATTCAGTGAAATCCCAATCAAAATTCTGGAAGGTTATTTTGTGGATATTGACTAATTCTCAAGTTTATATAGGGAGGTAAGATACTCAGAAGCATCAAAACAATATTAATATGACTGAGAAGACAATATCTTTCCTGTATGAAATCAAACAGCAAATAATGTGAGAGTTCACTGATTATTCATAGCTGATGAAAGAAATCCCATGTTTTTGGATTGGAACACTTAAAGTCTTAAAATGTCCATACTAACTGAAGTGATCCAAAGATTCTATGTAATCCTTAAACAAATTCCCAATGGAAACATGTCTTTTTTGGAAAAAGAATTAAATATCCTACAATTCATATGCAATGTCAAGTGACTCTGAATAGCCATAATAAACTTGAAATAGAACAAAAGTGGAGGACTTATATTACCTGATTGCAAAACACATTACAAAGCAAAAGCAATTAAAACTGTTTTATTGGCGTAAAGGTAGATATATGGAACAATTGAAACAGAAAAGGAAGTCCAGAAATGAACCTTTGCATCTAAGAACAAATGATTTTTGAAAAGGGTATCAAGACCATTCAGTGGGGAAAGGATCACTCTTCAACAAACAGTGCTAGAAAAAAATGGATATCCCTACACAAAAAGTTGAATTAGGGCCCTTAGCTAATAGCATGCACAAAAATTAACTTAAAATGGATCAAACATGTAAGACCTGAAACTATAAAACTTGTATAAGAAAATCTAGGGAGCAATTTCAGGACATAGAATTTGCCAGTGATTCCTTGGATATGACACCAAACAGGCAATAAAATTTGTGAAAAGTGGGCCTATATCAGACTTTAAAAATCCTATGTATTAAAGGAAATAATTAAGAGAATGAAAAGGTCACCTACAGAATGTGAGAAAATAATTGCCAATCTTATATCTGATAAGGGATTAATATCTAGAATATATAAGGAATTTCTACAACTCAACTACAAGAAATTAACTCACTTAAAAAATAGGCATACAACTTGAATACATGTTTCTACAAAAAAGATACACAAATGATCTTTAAGCACATGAAAAGAGGTTTAATGTTACTAATATAACCAACATTACTGATAATTACCTCACAACTATCAGGATGCTATTATCAAAGAACAGAAATTAGTAAGTGTGGTAAGGATACAGAGACAATGGAACCCTTGTGCACTGTTGGTAGGAATGTAAAATGTTAAAGCTATTGTGAAAAACAGTATGAAGTTTCCTCAACAATTTTTTTTTAAATAATAGAATAACTATGATCCAGCAATCCTACTTTTGGATATGTAGCCAAAATAATTAAAAGCAGGATCTTGAGGAGTATCTGTATACTTATGTTCATTGTAGTATTATCCACAATATCCAAGAGGTGGACGCAACCCAAATGCTCATTAATAGAGAAATGGATAAAGAAAATATGAGGGGCACCTGGACGGCTCACTCAGATAAGCATCAGACTCGATTACAGCAAGGTCAGATCACAGAGTCATGAAATAGAGCCCACATTTGGCACAGAATCTGCATGCCCCCTCCCACTGCTCCATTTTCTCTCTCACACACTCTCTCAATTAAATAAGCAAAATCTTAAAAAAAAAAAAAAAGAAAGAAAATGTGGTGTACACATACAGTGGAATATTATGCAGCCTTAAAAAGGAAGGACAACCTGTCATATGCTAAAACATTGATGATCCTCAGGATATTATCAAGTTAAGCAAAATAGTTAATGACAAAAGGACAGACAACCATATAATTTATCTCATATAAAGTGTCTAAAACAGAAAAAAATAGAAACATAAAGTAGAAAGTTGGTTTTCAAGGCGTGGAGGGACAGAAGAGTGTAGTTAATATGCAGTAGTTAAAGAGATTCAGTGTTGCAAATGAGAAGGTTATGGATATCTATTGTGCAATAACATGAATATACTTAACACTACTGAACTATACATCTAAAAACCTGGTAAGATGATAAATATTATCTATTCTTTGCCACAATTTTTTAAAAAGTTGGCAAAGACTGAATAGACATTTATCAAAATAATGTATGCAAATAGTCAATATGCACATGAAAGAAAATGCTCAACATCACTAATCATTAGGGAAATACAAATCAAGGCACAGTGAGATACCACTTTATACTCACTAGGATAATTTTAAAAAAAAGTCAAGTGTGATAAATACGTAGAAAATTGGAGCCCTCATGCCCTGTTACTAGTGGGACTGTAAAATGGTGCAAGTTGTGGAAAACCGTATCATAGTCCTCAAAAAATTAAAATATAAGCCATCATAGATATGATCCATCAATCCACTTTGGAGCATATATCCCAAATTGAAAACAGGGACTCACACAGACACTTTTATAACTGTATTTATAACAACATTATTTACAAAAGTCAAAAAGTGGAAACAAAGCAAACCAAATGTCCATTGAATGATGAGTGAATAAACAAAATATGGTATGTACTCTCAACGGAATATTATTCAATCTTAAGATTTTTAAAAATGAAGGAAATTCTGACACCTGCTACAACCTGGATAAACCTTGAACTTAAGTGAAGTTGGCCACAAAAAGATAAACATTGTATGATTTCCCTTGTAGGGGGTTCTTAGAGTGGTCAAATTCATAGAGACAAAAAGTAGAATAGAAGCTACCGTGGGCTGGGGCACCTGGGTGGCTCAGATGGTTGAGCATATTCCTTCAGCTCGGATCATGATCTCCAGGTTCTGGTTTTGAGTCCCATGTCGGGCTTTCAGCTCAGCAGGGAGTCTGCTTCTCCCTCTCCCTCTGCCTCTCCCCCTGCTCATGCCTATTTGTCTCTCTCTCAAATGAAAAACTAAAAAATATCATTTAAAAAAAAAAGAAGTTACCATGGGCTAAAGGGAGAGGAGAATAATAAGTTAATGCTTAAAGGATACAGAATTTCTATTTGGGATGATAAAAGATTATTGCAAAAGAAAATGATAATGGTCACACATTGTTCATATGCTTAATATTACTAAATTGTATACTTGTAAATGGTTAAAATGGTCGATATTATGTTATTTTACCACAATTAAAAAATGGAAACAAGGTGCCTGGGTGGCTTAGTTGGCTAAGTCTCTGCCTTTAGCTCAGGTCTCTGCCTTTAGCTCAGGTCATGATCTCAAGTGTCCTGGGCTAGAGCCCCAGTAGGGCTCCCTGCTCAGTGGAGAGTCTGCTTCTCCCTCTCCCCCATCCCTCTGCCTGCCCTCCCACACATGCTCTCTCTCTCTCTCTTGTTCTCTTTCAAAAAAATGTAAATCTTAAAAAAAAATGGAAACGAATATGAGTTTATTATGGAGGCTAAAGAAGGTATTTATACTTAAGCTAGATAGTAAAACATTTTAGAAGAGAGGAAGTGAATCAACAAGGAAATTTATATGGGGAAGGAAGTTGTGTAACAAAATAGTGATGTGTTATTTGAAATATGTGAGGAGTATCAAAGTTTGGAGTCAGTTCTACAGATAAGGAGAAGAAGCTGAACCATATAGTTTTAATTTTGGGATAGAATGTTTGCTCACAATAGTGCATTCATTTGCTTGCTTGATACTGTCCTTTAGATTTTGCATAGCTGTTTTCTAAATTATATGTTTTGATATACTTGATAATAGCATATCTCTTCAGTCAGTATTTAGCAACTGTTCCTTTCATTTTTTTTTTATTTTTGATGACATTTCTCGACATCTCTGAGATCAGATGCAGTAATCAGCAATCAGGGCAAAGATACTCGATATTTGGAGGACAGGGTCCTTTTTGCCCACCCTGGCTCTCACAAGCTATGTAACCAAGCTGTTTCTGGAATACCTGCTGAGCTGCTAATATGGCCAGAGGGATGAAGGATGGATAAGTACTATCACCTTCATTTTCCAGAGGAGGATTAATTTTTTTTTTTCTGGAGCAAGTACCAATTTTATTTCTGCCTTCCCCCCCAGAACATCTGAGGCACTTGGCCCCATGGAGCAAGGACATAGGCATCTACTTCCTTCCTACTCCAAGCAACGCTTCCTAGGGCCACAAGAATACTGCCCCTTCAGGACTGGAGACTTTCTTCCCTCCTGGAATAGCCTTCACACAGGAAGCCAGGAGCTAAGGATAGGGCTTTGCTAAAGGAGGAAAAGCAGGTTGACCCTTCAACTTTCCCAACTCTTTCCCACCTTCCAGGGCCTCTTCTGGCCACATCCCTGGCTGGTGAGGGGAAGGCTCCAGGGAACAGCCAAGCAAGGTGGAGACGAGCTTTGAGGCCTGTGTTCAGGGGCCTCATGTTCTTGCTGAGTTTCCCATTGTGCAGTGCTGGAAGGACTTCTTTCCTCATCTTAACTCATGCTAAGAGCTGAAATTGGCTGAAACTAACTTCAGTTTACTATATAAGCCTTCTCCTGGAAGTTGTAAGGTTCAGTAGCCTCAGACTCTAATAGAGTTACATAAGGCAGAGTCTACCATTGCAATATTCTCCCAGGAGGAAGACACATTCCTGGTGCTTCCTACTCTGCCATTTTCACAGATGATGATGGTGATGATATATAGGTAGAGAGGTACAGGTATATATCATATATATATGCATACACATGTGTGTGCATGTATACATGCATGTAGCCATATATGGCATATACACATATGTGTATGTATACAGAAAGATCTATATATGTGTGCAGGTATGTATATGTAATATATACATCTTATATATGTGTATATAAGATGATATCTTTAAACTGTTCAAGGTAATTTAGAGAGTGAGGGGAAATTTGGAGGAATGCAATATAGATAGTTCCTAACATTTCTTGAAATGTAAGTCAATCCAGAAGTATATATGTGAGATAACGTATTTTCTAACAGCAAGAAGAAATGAGATAATTTGGCAATCTATTGATAAATTTAGGTCATTAAAATCCAGAATTATTATTTAATAAACATTTGAATTTGTGTTTGTGTGTGTGTACAACCTTCTGCTTATGTATTGTTATAATCAAGTTGATCAAAGAGGCACCTAACTACAAGTGGAGATCATCTTCTGAAATGCATTTTTATTTTTGTTCTTGTGGAGTGTGATGATATGATTCCACATACTGAATATCCAGATTCCATATGAATTCCTTATTATTGCTGGCTAACTTTTGTTTGTTGCTTTCCCTCCTTTTTTGAGTATTTATTTTATGCTGACATTTTTACTGCCTGCTGAATGACTATCAACACATAGGTCAGTTAAAAGTGCCCATAGAGCACAGAATATGCTGTTAGAAAATATTTTTGGAGATGTGCCTAGTCACTATTTACATTGGCACTTGCAGTCTGCAGTATAATCAAAATGAGTTAATGTAATCTTGTACTAAGTAAGCAGGTGGCTTAATTTTGCAGGAATTAAGCAGTCAGTAAAATAGGGAATTTGAATTTAGTCCATAAGCACAGGAGTTGCTTTAGTTTAACGGCGTTGCCAAACTTGGAAAGAACAGCAGGGTTTGTGTGTGTGTGTGTGTGTGTGTGTGTATACAGAAATGAAAAGTAATAGAATATGAATGAGCTTATTAGAAAATCTCTCAGTATTGGAAAACAGATTACATCTTGGTGATTGAAAGAAATGCTAATACTATGGAATTTATTTCATCCAATTTCAACAGATAGAAATAATTTGAAAATATAGATTCAAAAACTTTTAAGTACATATATTTTATATTTAATTTTATGTCTAATGGAATATATATATATAGTAAAGATATATTTCAGCAGGTTGACTTTACTATAAAACTAAAATATATATATTAAACTGATGCTTATATACATAATGGAATGTATATTTCATATGCTTCACCTTATTTTTTTCAACATCTTTATAAAATACTAACTCTTAATTTACTATGGAGAAAGTACAATGTATTTAGTTGAAGTGATGTGGCCAAAATCAATCACCTAACAAGTTGTCCAGCTAGGATTTCAAGGCAATCATATCAAGATTCTGTGCTCGAAAAGTTGCTAAGCCTTCATCTTACTTAAGGAAAGAGCATCATGAAGGATGGATGAGGGTTTAAGAGGGCAACTAGGAGTGGGGGAAGGGGATGTGGGCGGGGGCGGGAGGTGTGGGGGTGACTGGGCGACGGGCACTAAGGGGGGCACTTGATGGGATGAGCACTGGGTGTTACTCTATATGTTGGCAAATTGAACACCAATAAAAAATAAATTTACAAAAAAAAAAAGAAAAAGAAAAAAGAGGGCAGTGCTTACTTCTGCCCTCCCCTGGAAAAATTTGCTGAAGTAACATTTACAGAGGCTCCTGGGTTGCTCAGTCAGTTAAGCATGTGCCTGATCAGGATCCTGGGATCGAGCTCCGTATCGGATTCCCTGCCCAGTGGAAAGTCTGCTTCTCTCTCTGCTCGTGCCCTCTTTCCCTGTCTTTCTAAAATAAGTAAATAGATAAAATCTTTCAAAAAATTTTAAATGAAGTAACATTTACATTTAGAAAAAAAGGAACATTATATTTCTAAGCTGAGATGGGGAGGGACCAATAGAGAATATTATGAACAGAGAAAACTATCATGAACAGAGATATGCAGGTTCATAGATTTTTAGAAGATATGACACACAGTCCAAACATATTTTATAAGGTGATTTAGAGTCAGAATGTTAAGGGTTTTCATTCAGCTTATAAGATAGAACTTGAGTTGTATCATATAGGAAATAACAAGTGATTTATAAATGAAAATAGATTCTTCATCATAAATCATACCTTTGTAATCTGTTGTGTTTGAAATATATTAAAGTTATATATGTATATATATATATCCATAGTATGTATGTTGATTTGTTTAGTCCACTAGATTTCAGTTACATTAGATTCAAGCAAGTGCATTAATTTGGTGTTGAGTTATTAAGGGCAGTGTTGAGACTTTGTGTCAACAAGGTCATTCACATACATGTTTCTTCTTCTCCACATCTTTGACTACACACAAGAGACACATTTATCCTATGTTTTATGGCACTATGATCCGAATTGTTCTACGTCTCAATCATTTTTATGATTTACTGTTTTCTAGAAGGAACTAAAATGAAAATTCAGCAAGTTATAAAGAGCAAAGGCTTTTGAGTTAGAATTCTTTATGATTCCTGTCTAAGCCCACACTTTGAACAAGATAGTTAACTCTCCAAAATATCCAATTTCTTTTATCATCAAACAGTGGGAAATTGACTTCTATTACATGGTAATACTATGAGAACAGTGTAAGAAGAACACATGGCAGTGTGATCAAGGACTATAAGTTTTTGTTTTTTAAAGGATTATTAGTTTCTATCTTTCCACCCATGCCTACTCCTGGTCATACTTTGAACTAAGATCAACAATCATTGGGTTTTGGCTAGAACATACTGCACCACATGCAGCAGCTTAATTTGGGTTTGATCTAGATAGTAAAGACCAAATAAGAGGTTTTGTTAGATCAAGGTCATGAACAGAGCTTGAATCCTTATTTTAAGCCTCTCCCATAATTGGTAATATAGTTATGGGGTTTCAGAAGGCATAATGATCTTTAAGGTACAGTATGATAGTAATATCAAAATGTTCCAGTGTTGTTCTCAATTTTCAATTCCATTCTGGTACTCCAAAAACCAGCCTTTGAGAAGAAATAGAACTTAAGCTTTCCAAACTATACTGAATACTGAAATCATGTAGTAAACTTCTAAAATTCTGGATGACAAGGTCATAGCCCATATCAATTAAATATGTATATCTGCAGGTAAAAGCCAGGAATAAATATCAATATTTTTAAAAGATTTTTCAAAAGATTTTATTTATTTATTTGAGAGAGAGAGAGAGAAAGCATGAGTGGGGGCAGGAGCAGAGGAAAAAGTAGGCTTCCTGCTCACCAGGGAGCATGACACAGGGCTCAGTCCCAGGACCCTGAGATCATGACCTGAGCCAAAGGCAGATGCTTAACTGACTGAGCCATCCAGGCATCCCTCAATATTTTAAAGACCCTTCTCTCCCTTCTCCTCCTGTTGATTCCACTGTACAGCATAGTTTAAAAATCACTGGCTTTGGGTTATGTTCTCTTTCATTTGGGGTTCAAGGTTAAGATTTTTATATGTAGCCTGAAAACCAGAATAAATTAAATTTAGTCAATAAGCTATAAAATAAAAATGATCTAAAGTTATTTACTTTAATTATCAGCTGCTTATAAAGATTATTAATTGTCTTCAAATATTTGCAAGTGTGATTGTTTATTGTCTAATGTGTGAAATGATATAAAGCTTACATTACTGCATTTCTGTAATTGTAAACACAAATTTTTAATTTTCAGGGTTTGGATTCAAATGAGGATGGGGCATAAGTGGCAGAAATTTAATGTTGGGCAGTCTAAATGCAGATATCTAAGGATTCTCTCCTTGTCAGTTTTCTCATTGAAAATGCAATGTTTCCTGGATTTTATTCTATCAAATCCAACAGAAGGCATGATGACATATAATCATCATCGTTCAGCTCAAATGGCTTTTAACTGAACCCAGCAGGACTTTCTATTAGAACTTGTGTAATAAACTGCATTATCAAGTAGATATTACCAGAAATTGTTACCACTAACTCAAGTTGTATCATTTTGTGAATTCTTCTAGTAAATCTATCTCACTTTATGATACTTGATTCCACTTAAATTATTTTCTTCTCTTGAAACATTTGTTCTCTAGCATTACTATCACTTTGTTGTCAACTGTAACAGCCTTGTTTATTACACGTATTATTGCAATTTGTCATTATTTGGGTAGCATATACTATTGCTGAAGAATTACAAGTTTTACCCTTATCACTAAGTTTTATAAGCTATATGTATATGTAACATATACATGCATATATATATAGAAGCTTCTTTAGTATGTCATGCAGTTTCTCTTCACTCAATGAGCTGTTGACAAGTTGTAGACATTGTGTCAGGAAATAGATCTATCACACAAAATAACCCAATTGCCTGCTTAATGGTAAACAAGCTGAAAAGAAAATAGTGGAAAGCATAGCTCAAGTAATCATGCCCAATCATGATCATTATGTAGGAAGCCTTTTCATAAGAATGCTAAGTGTCTTTTTCTCCTCCCTTTTACTCTTCTTACAGTATGGCAGTATACTTATACTATTAGAAAAAATTTACCATACAAATTAGTCTAGCAATATGCATTTATTAATTATTTGCAATAAAGACTAAGAATCATAGCATGATGACATAATAATCTAAATATATTCTATATTTTATTTTATATAACTTACATTGTATAACAATTTAAGCCCAGTCACAATGTTGCCATCAAACACTACTGGCAAAATATAAGCTCATAATATGGCTTGGATAAATAATTAAAATTTACTATCAAGTTAATTTTAAAAAGTACTTGCACAGTCAGATCATGCTGGTTTTATGAACTGTTTATGCAGCAGTGGGGGAACTTTACGAAATCTATGTACATTCTGAATAAAAAGCATTAAGTATTCATGAAGTTATTGTATGATGTGTCTGGCAATACAGTATGCATACATTTATGTGAATATATAAATTGAACTCAGTGTTTTATATAAAACAAATATCACTTACCATTTACAAAAGAACAGTTGATGCAAATATTAGAAAATTTAAGTTTTTAAAAGTAACCAGATGTAGAAAAATATTGATGGCACATACTACTCAGTAATTTTAGGGGGTTACTAATTTCCCAATATTTTTTACAGGAAGAAATCCTTCAATTTAATTTATTCATGTTGTTTTTTTGGTGCTCAGTATAATCCAGTAACTGTCTGAAAAATATGCACGTATTTCTTAAGTGTTGGTGCATAGCCAAAAATGTATATTTACACAAAACAAATTCCTACATTTTAAAATCATGTCTTAAGAAAATCATATCCTATGCATTATCCATAAACAACACTTTTGGAAAATTCAGACTTAATCTTTTCTGTTTAAAGTTGGATCCAAACCTCTTTCTTCATTTTCAGATTTAATTTATATTATACTTACTGTCTATACAGAAACATTGAGATTTCTGATGACTCTCCAAATACTTTCTCTTCATTAGTCACATCTTCCTAATTGAACAACAAATTTCAGAGATTCACATAATGTCTTAAACTTCTCTTTCATCCCATATCATTTACCACTTTGCATAGTGCCTGGTGGGATGAGGTATGCATTCTATATTGTTTTCAAATTAATGCCAACCCCTAAACCCATCACCTATCTATCTGAATTAAATCACTATAGCAATCCCCTGTGGTCAAAAGCATTTTCATCTATAACTAACACTGTAAAGGTAATATATATTATAGCTTCAAGTCAAAATAATTTTATGCCATAATTACCTTCCATTCTACTTGTTTAATATTCAGTAAGATTACTAGAATCACACTCTGTGGAGACGTGATTCTTGTAGCATGTGTAAGAGTTAAGACCATCACCTTAATACCTTAATTTTATTAGCATGAAGTACTCAGATAACCAGGCAACAATATAATGTTTGCTACACTGAAAAAAGAAAGGGGGGCTATGCATAATAGGTATTACCTTAATGATAAGTACTGGCTACTTGTTACCAATTTTTTCCAACCTGCTATTCATAGTATTGACTTCAGTTTTCTAGATCACTGAGACAATTTATTAAAATATCTTTCTCTATCCTTATGTTAGTAGGGAAGCTCAGGCATTTTTGCTAAACAACTACTAGATCCATTTTTGTTTTTCTTGTTTGTTTTTGAGAGAAAATCTTTCAGACTCATTAAAAACAGTATGAAGAAAAAAAAACAGTATGAAGAGATTTATCAGAAGAAAATACAATATTCAATTACTATCAATTTCATTTAGTCAACCCTTCTGGGTACATTTAGATGCTTCTGTAAAACTTGTAATGAAAAGTTATGACTGGTAAATTTGATAACTTCATAAATGAGAATTCTAGTAAACGTTTTTTTATAATTGGAGACAATATTTTAATTGAATTATTTGTAAACTTTTTTGAAAATTCAAAAACTGAACTAGTAAAAGGAAATTCAATATGTTGTTAACAAGTTAACCTCATCAGAAGGGCCCTGATAAGAGGGAGACAAGAGAGTCAGAAATGAAGAGGGGACAGGATAGTAAAAGCAGGGGTGAGAGAGATTTGAAGATACTGTACTCCTATCCTTGAAAATGGAGGAAGGGATTTATGAGTGAAGGATGCAGGAGGCCTCTAAATTTTGGAAAAAGCAAGAAAAAACTCTTTTCTAGAGTCTCCACAACACAGCCTGTTAATACATGGATTTTTAGGTGTTTTGACTTCGTGATTGGAAGATATTTTGTGTTGTTTTAAGTCATCAAGCTTATAGTTATAGCAACAATAGAAAATTAAGACCCTGAAAAAGCACCTTGCCATTGTTTATAAGGTGTGTGATAAATTTGTTTCAAAGGTTTTATTTATAATTCTTTTACTTAGCATTTGCTATGAGCCATATTGTGAGAATCACACATCTCAGTACTCCATAAGCGAAGAGGTAAAATTTATACAGGTTTTCTTTTTGTAGCAGTTTATTCTCATACCAATTAATAGAACTGAAATACAGTTTGTTATTTAAACATGTGTATTATGTTTACTTTTTATAATTTTAATAGGGTAAAAATGCCTCTTAATAGACAGATGCTTAGTTGTTTTAATTACTCTTGGTCCTTACATAGAAAATGTAATCCTAACCCTATTATAAATATTCTCGGTGGTATGTGAGTTTTTATCAGTGACTTTTAAACACCCTTCAAATTCTGCAAATTCTCAGATTTATACAAGATGAACAATTATTTTCAGTCTCAATTTAGTGTATTAAATTTGATGTTCCCTTCCTTCTGGGAACGTAATGGAATTGTATTTCCCCACCTCTTTTGATGATAAGCATGGCCATTCCATTGGCTGATAAAAAGTGAAAATATGAAGTAGATGAATATTAAAGAAGGCACACGGTGTAATAAGCACTGTATTATAATATTGCTGAATCACTGACCTCTACCTCTGAAACCAATAATAACATAATATGTTAATTGAATTTAAATAAAATTCTAAAAATAAACTGTAATTGTGCTGGTAATATACACATATAGAAACTTGTCAAAACATAAAATTATATACTTAAAGTGTATGCATTTTATAGTATGTAAGTTATATTTCAATAACTTTTATTAAACTAATTAGGTAAAAAAAGAAATAGCTGTCGGTATACCACTGAAACTTTAAATTCACATCTCTCTCTCTTTAGACACGGGTGAATAATTGCACGGACATGGGACCTCTGTTAGCCTCCTCCCTTTGTTGCTTGCCTGTCCCTTTTTTAGGCATGTGGTGTAAATAAGAAATAAACTTTGATGTTTTTGGCCAGTGAGATACTGGGTTATATATATAAACCACAACATTACAATCTAACCTGATTGATATACAAATACCAAAGCTAAATCAATGATAAGAAAACCATAACATACTTAGTCACTACATTTTTTTTTTTTACTCTCCTTGGTTTTGTCCACCATTATTATGAGCTCTATAGTCTATTTTGGGTAGGGTAATAAATATCTGTGTTTATCCTGATTATCTACAAATGTAGATTCTCTAGAAAGGAATACATTTTAAATAATCAATAAAATCAGCTGAATTCTTGTTCATAAAATTAATTTCCTGCCCAAAAATTATATCCCCAGGGCATAACAGCTTGATAGTAAGTTTGGTTCAGCCAGTATGCCATACAAGTTTGCTCTTGGATTTGATATAAGAAACTTTCAAGGGGAGAATATCTGCTTGATCTTCAAATGCTAAAGTGTAAATTTTAAAGTTATTTGAAAGGAGTAAATTTGAATAAAGAATTTTATTGGAATGTGAATCGGATCTTTCTCCTTGCTTACAACCTTATTCTATTTTTAAAAATTTTGTCAAGCCATAGATCCCCCACAATATTAAATTCTCTCCATCATATTCACTGATTTAATGTTTTACCCTTGAATGTTTCATTTCTACAACTGGTGAGTAATGTGTGAGCCTCAAACAAAGCTCTAGTTTCTTTTTTCCCAAACTATTTTGCCATTTCCCACTCTCCAACTGCATGAAAACACACACTCTCTCTTTCACACACACACACACACACACACACGCAGAAATTTATGACCATCTCAATTTTTCATAAAGAATTTTATATGATACCACAAAAGAAGTCCAATTGAATATTATATAGATAATACTTAAATGGTTGATTATGTTCTTATATTTTAACATACATAAAATTTACAGTATTGTTCTAAGATTACCTGAGACAGCAAACATTTTTTAATCATTCTTTGGATCTTACATTACAACATACACTCATCACATCTATATAGAAAAAAGAAATCATGAATATTTTTTTCAGTTTATGATATAACTGTCTTCCCACTTCATTCTTACTAAGTTGCACAGTCCCAAATTTTCATTTCCCCCACACTAAATGTTTCTTGCCAGATTATATTTTTTCATGTTGGATTGGTCCACCTACTCCCCCATGTTACCTCTCCATCTACTTCCCATCATCACTGAATACTGATGTAAGAGGTTCTAATGTGGATTTAGTGTGTTTTAATGTGTTTAACTCACGCCAAACTATACAGCTTTTAAAAGGGGGTGCCGCCTGGATGGCTCAATTGATTAAGCCTCTGACTCTTGATTTTCGCTCAGGTCATGAGATTGAGCCCCACAGCTGGGCTCTGGGCTGGGTGTGGGGTCTGCTTAAAATTCTCTATCTCCCTCTGTGCCCCACTCCCTTCCTCTCTTTTACACGGTCTCATGCTCTCCCACTCTCTCCCTAAAAAAAAAGGTACAATTCAGTATTTTTTAGTGGTTTTGTGTGAACATCATTACTATCTAACTTTAGAACGTTGTATCATTGTACCTAAAAGCCCCATACACCTTTGTACTCATTTCCCATTACAATAGTCCCCACCACACAGAGTTTGCTTTTTGTGGTTTTATTTATTTGGGATCAGCAGTGATCCAGAAGCAAATGACTGTCCTTCTGACATATGGTCAAAAATCAGTAGTAGCCTAACACTATCATTCACTTCACTTCATCTCATCACATAGGGACTTTATCATCACACATCATTACAAGAAGGGTGAATACAGTACAATATGATTATTTTGAGAAAGACTACATTCACATAACTTTTAATACAGTGTATTGCTACAATTGTTTTTTTTTAAGATTTATTTATTCATAAGAGATACAGAGAGAAAGAGAGAGAGAGAGAGAGAGACAGAGAGACAGAGACACAGGTAGAGGGAGAAGCAGGCTCCATGCAGGAAGCCCAATGCGGGCTTGATCCTGGGACTCCAGGACCACACCCTGGGCGGAAGGCAGGCGCCAAACCACTGAGCCACCCAGGCAGGGATCCTCTATTGCTACAATTGTTATATTTTATTATTATTGTTGATCTCTTGCTGTGTCTAACTTATTAATTAAGCTTTATCATTGGTGTATATGTACATGAAAAAACAGTATCTACAGGGCTCTGTACTGTTCATGGCTTCAGACATTCACTGGGGGAAGTCTTAGAACGTGTTCTCCATGGATATGGGGGGCAGTACTGACTCTCTTGCAAACCACCCTTGGCAACCACTAATCTGCTCTGTCTCTTTGGATTTGTCTGTCCTGAACATTTCACATAAAAGGACTCATGGGCAACTGTAAAATTGAAAGCAAGTAGGCAAATACATTAAATATTTAAAAGCAAGTTCAGACTATAGTAAAGAAAAAAAAAAGGTTTAAAAACTTAACAAAAAGATTAGTGTTCTACTAATAGTAGACTTTACCAACATAAACAGTTGATTGCATTTATATTTTCTGTTCTGCAATTTGAAGTCTTTAAAATAATAAATACTTCCAGACACTAAAATTAATCAATGAAAAGAATAGATTCTGTATGAATAGGCAAGAGCACAGATTTTACTAAAATTTAAAGTCTGTAATAATTAACTTATCGGTTATTGTGATAAACTTTAATGGAACAACTATAGAACTAAATACTTCTGTGGGGTAAATAGCTATTGGGAGATAGATCTTTTGATATTCCTTATAACAATTTTTACACAATATTCAAATACTACCATGTGATTTTTCCTATGATAAATTACTGCTGTTTAGGTTTAGCAAAATTTCATTTTGTTTCTTCCAATTTATTCATATATATTAAAGAAAACAAGAGGCAACTTTCTAGGAATGTTTAAAAGGAAAAGATATTGAAATTTTAACTCAAGGATTAATTTATATTTTTAGAAGATTAGAATTAGTTATTTGGAAATCTAGCTACATAGAATCATTCTTTAAATTGCTTTGCATAGTAATGGAATTAACAATAATCACATACGAAGTAAAATATTTTTATTACTTGGTTTATTCTAAGTTATCCATCATGAAATTTGAATATTTTGCAAGAAGGACAAACCTTCAGAAAGTCTTAGTTTCACAAAAAAATTTAACAGGAAAGTTATGCTTTTCTGATGATTTGAGTAATATGAATAAGTTATTTGCCCTCAAAGTAGCAGAAAGAATTAATTTTTGAGCACAATGAAATTAAAGGGTTTAGCTTGCCTGATCTGAACAAAGTAAGATAAATTTTTAATATAGTGAATTAATTAGGCACATAATGAGAAATAGAATATATAATATTTCTAAATCAGATAAATAGCAAAATAGCCCAGATCCTAAAAGAAATAAATATCATTCATCATAGACTTACCTTAAATTATGTTTATTGGAAAATATTAATGGCAACAGATATAACAGAATGTTAGATGAATTCTGTTGCTCATTTAGTTTCAAGAAATTATATTTCATTTTGACCCTCATCTGTAACTTTCTGTAGAGTTAATCTTAGGACATTACTCATTTTTGAAAGTGTTAATGTACCATAAAAGATTTGTATTATCGTTAGACATACTGTCTACGCCAGGTGTTACATGTTCTCTGCATCTGCCCTGAAGTTCATTTAACAGCCTATAAATCTTTATGACCATATGATGTGTTTCTTTGATCACTTGCATCCTTAAAAAGATTCTGAAACATATAATTATTTTTAAAGTTTTTACATAACACAATACCTATGGATTAATTTTAATACTTTGGTTTTCATAATATTTAGTTTCATTGAGCAACTTTCAGTATATATGCATATACATATATGAAGCTTATAGTTTGTTAACATGCAGTATGATATATTGACTTGGGTTTAATCCTTGAAGTTAAAAACACTTTCCATCTCCCAGACTTAGTGTCCTAAACTACAAACCATTGTATTTGAGCTGGGTGATTTATAAGCAGTAGCATTATGGGGGGAATTTTTTGGTTTTATGATCATTACTAAGTTGCAAACTATTAGGTCACATGAAATGATGAATGATGTTTTATTTCACATATTAAAGATTCTTTAGCTAATTGCAGGTACACTGTACAAAAATATATTTATTTTATTTACAATTATTTTATGTAAATGTATTTATTACATTTATCTTATGACAAATATATGTAAATATACATCTTTTTGTGCCAATTGAATAGAATTTGTATTAACTAGTTAAAGAAATAGAGTCAAAAGAAATTTTTGTATAATTTGATCACTCAACTACTTGAGCAAGAGACTAAGGAAAATATTTAAAACTTTTTTCTAAATATAATTATTTCAAAGATAGGCTAACATCTGTATCTAAAAATAAAAAACAATTTGACAAATTCTGTTTTTTGACAAAGCCTACTTTAAAATAAAAGGCAGATACTGAATTTTAGTCGTTCCAATTTATTAATTTGTTAACAATCCCTTAAAATCTGTTTCATAATCCATTAGAAGAATTAGGCAGTTTTCTCATAATATAGTAACTTTTGTAGATGTCTGGTATGTTTATTGAAAGAACACATTTCTGGACTCCACAGCATACCCACTGAATCAGAATTATGAAGGACATTTAACAATTTTTTCCCTATCTCCCTTACTCTTTCCCTCCTCCCCACCTCTGTCCTTCTCTCTCTTTTTTTTCCATCCTCTCCTTTTTCCTTTCTTTCTATGAAATAACTGGTTCTTACCAACAGGAATGTTTAGGAAAACTTCAGATTTAACATTGGAATGTTTAGAGTTTAGACAATAACATCTGTGTTTATGAAGTACATTTAATTTGTTAGAAAAAGTTGTAGACATCATCAGATCATAGCCCATTACACTTTAAAACGTTTTTGTCCTTTGTAGAGCCCAGAAGTTTTCTATCTTTACCCTATATTGATGATTACAATAGACTTATTATAAGACTGTAGCATGACTTTTTTATAAGTATAGCAGACATTCAGAAATGTGTTATTCACTGACTCTACTTGTACCTCAGATTTTTAAAATTAAGAATAAGAAGTGGAGACTCAATACGGTAATATATTGTTTTAGCAGCTATCTGGATAAAATTGATATGCAGTTTCTGTCCTTACTTTTTTAGGAATTTGTTTCTTACAGAATAAATCAAGCATGATATCTCTCAGAAAACATTTAAGGAAAGCTACATTTCAGTATAGATTTAAACTAGTATGAGTGAATAGTGTGAGTTTCTAGTGCATTATGTATGTTTACTCGTTTAATTCCTGCAATAACTCTATGACATAGGTAGAAACTTATGTCTGTTTTAAAGATGAGGGAATGAGACACAGAGACATCTATAAACTTATGCCTGTGGTGTAGGCAGTGTAGTTCCAGGGTGCATAATCAATACACTCTCTAAACTTTCAATGTTTTAGCAATGACCACAAACACACATGTTATAATAGATAAATTTGCAATCTTGAATATTCCCCAGTCTAAATTTATGCTCTTTCCTTTCTCTATTTTTTTAAATTATTTCTAGTCCTTTGTTTTTTCTTTTTTTTTTTTCATTAAAAAGTATATATTATGGGACGGCTGAGTGGCTCAGTGGTTGAGCATCTGCCTTTGGCTCAGGTCATGATCCTGGGGTCCTGGGATCAGTCCCACGTCAGGCTTCCCAGTGGGGAGCTTGCTCCTCCCTCTGCCTATGTTTCTGCCTCTTTCTCTGTGTTGCTCATGAATAAACTAAAAAAATCTTTTTTTAAAAAGTATGTATTACTAACAACTCTAGATTTTTTATGTTATAAGGAAAATAATCAGAATAAAATTACCGATGTAGAATAATTATTGTTAAATGTTCAATCTAAATGTTTGAGGAAAACATTTGACAAATTATCATGGGTTTTGGCATCAATTTTTATGTGGCTGTGGACCAGTTACAGTGATGAGAAAGGAAGTTTTAAGTTGCTTCATCTTCCTGAAATCCTTGCTTTCCAAATAAACTCTTCTGGATCCCTTAGCATTACTCTGCTCTCCCATCTCTAATCTGATGTAATAAAACTCAGATTAACACCTATGCAGTTAATTCTATCTCCTTACAAAAAATACACAAATCTAATAAATATCCTTAAGTACAGTAAGATTTTTCTTCATACAGTGAGCACTTTTGACATGATGAGGCATGTGTCTGTGATGTAATTGGCTGGTAGATCTGTCATCACGTCTATTAGTAAGTACATAACCTATGGTTGTTTATATATAACCAGATACAGAGAGTCGTTGAGAAGACATAACATGGATTTCTAAACATCAGTTATTACTGGCTTGGAAGTATTGCCCCCAATAAGAGGCTTTTAAGTTTTCATATAATAAAAAAATTTACTATTTCCAAAAATGTTAAATTTTATCAAATTTCATAGTAAAATAAATAGACTTAAGCCAGAAAAGAAAAGGCAACTTGAAGGTCCACTATATGACGCATGGGGTGAACAATAGCTCGGCAGGCTGTGGGAGGAAGCTAGCCATCGAGAACACCATGGCTCTGTTAGGAACTGATGGGAAGAGAGTCCCTGAGATGTTTCCAAAGGAAGCCCTGGCCCCTTCGGCGAACGTGGACCCTGTCATGTGGAACGAGTACACCACCATGCTCAATGGAGGTCTGGCCATGAAGACCAATGAGATCTCTGTGATCCAGAGTGGGGGTATCTGTGATTCAGTCTACCTGGGAGCCAGCTCCATTGTGAACACCACCACTATCCCCAAGATGGATAGCTCCCAGTCTGCCATCCGTGCTGAAGTGTAAAAACCAGGTGCTGCCGACAGGGTTCCCAAACACCAATTCCTTCACTTCCTCAAAGAAAATAAGATTGCAGTCAGCTAAGCTCTTTGTTGCGGGAGAAATGCAGGCGGAATAACCTCTAGAACTCTACTCCTTTTCTTTTTTCTTTTTCCTTGTTAAAAGAACCCATCTCCTCCTGTTTTTCTTACTGATGTGCAAAAGATGTTTACAGTTGTGATCACAACCTCAGGCAAGTCCTACAATCAGATGTTGTTATGCTGCTTTGAAAAAGGAAAAAAAAAAAAACTAAAACATATACAGACTAGAATTTTTTTTTCTTTAATTTTGGAAAGAAGCGGGTCTTGCAAAGTAGCTTTGTTACTTGCAACAAACTATATACATAAAACCTTTGTACAACTGAGAGTAACTATTTCCAAAAACTATCCTCCTATTTCAAGTTGGAACTTACTGAACTACAATGGACAAGACAACTGTTAGCCTAACTGGGGGAGGGGGTACTGTATACTACCCTGGTGACTGTATGCGGGCACGTGGACAAGATCTGGCATCTGTTTAGGGACCTGTTTTGTATGATCCCCCCAACCCTGTACCCATCCTTCCTTTTTTTCCTCTGAATGTACTTAAAAAAAAAAAAAAAACTAAGGTTGTAGAATTACAAAATCCCTTCAACCTCGGGACCTTAGGTAGGATATCCTCAAGTGCACTGGTTTAGTCCTTAGGGAGTCCATGTGTGTTGCTGCTTATTTAAATAGAGTTCATTGGGAGCCCCAAGAGTGCCAATGTACTCTCTCTGCTTTCCGGATGCCTCCTTCCTGAGCCACCAGGAGGGCTAGGCACCTAAGCAGGGACCCTCAGGTGACTTAATTTAGTGCACTAGTGCCTACTCGATCAAAGACCTGGGTTTTCCTTCTTGAAGAAACTCACAGAACGGGCATATTTCTGACAGGTTCACATACTACTTTGTACAAAAAATGTCCTTGGTGCAGCTTATGCCAAATTAGTATGAAGATTGTTCTTTAGTATTGCATGAAGGCTACGATGTTCAAATGGGCAAGTCATGAGTATGAAAGCTTTAATTTATCTACCTCATTTATTTTTTATTTTTGTAGCCATAGTGTCTATTTTTTTATGACCACCAAGGTGTTCTGACACCCTGTCTTAAACCTGAGTTGATGTGTGGTGGGAGCGGCTGGATGTTGAAGATATATTCATGATTCTTTTTTTTAACTGCCCCCCCCTTTTGTATATGTAATGTTGAAACATGCTCTGATGGTTGAACAAGGAAGGGGAAAGAAAGAAAGACCTTAATTTCTGAGTAGAGAATCTCCTTCTTTGTGGGAGTGTAGATCGACTGTTAACAAAAGTTAGTCTGTGTTATTGCACCTAACTTAGGATCCAAAAATATTTTTGCCATGTTGTGCCTTTCCTTCTGGAATTGTAAGTTGAGAACACAATGCTAGTACTTGTTTACACTGTGAAGTGGATGTTGTTAGAGAGAACACACCGGAACTTTTCTCCCTGTTAAGCAAATCATGCCCATGTGAATGTATGATCTGTGGAGAAACACCTGTAGTTTTTACCTGCTGATGCTGTCTGTCTTGTTGGAGAATAAATTTTGGATGTTTTTTTTTTCTTACCCCCCCCAAAAAAATAAATAAGTCAGAAAAGAGAGAGTGATAGTTGTATTCCTCACATTATGGCTTATTCTAAAATAATAGAATGAAGAATATTGATTGATTATATTCAATCTATTCAGTATATTTCTTATTTCATTTACAGTTTGTTTTCTAAATGAGGCATTAGGGACACAGTGGTAAACAATACTATCAAGAGATAGATCCCATGTAGATCATTATTCAACCTGTGAAGACTAGCTGTAAATAATAAGATAATTCAAATTTTAATAAATTCTGGTAGAAATTCAGTGATGAAACTTCAAAGAAGTGATGTTGCTATTTTATATAAAGCAATCTGAAAGCCTCTCTGAGAAGGTGTGGTGTGACCTGAGACCTGATGGATGAGAATGTTTCAGCTATAGAAGCAAAAGTACTCATCTGAGGGTGGTACATTATGACTAAGGTAAAGAAGAGGGACCAGCCAATATGGCTGGAGCAAAGTAAGTAAAAATAAGGAGTTGAATAAATTGGAGATTTAGTCAAGACTGTACTTATAGAACTGAATAGTTTATTTCAAGTCCCAAGGAGTGACTTGGGTATATATATATATATATATATATATATATATATATATAATGACATTTCTGGGTACTGTGGGAATAATAGGATTCTGTGGTGGTTGTTCCAGAAGAGATATTCACATATATATATATATATGTATGTATTTTCTTTCTTTTTTTTTCTTTTTCTTTTTAGAATGAGAATCTGGTTTGATTGTGGTTTTATTTGCTGAGGTGGGAAAACTAGAATCCAGCAAGCCAAAAGGGATGAGATGAGTGGTGAGAAAAACAAAAGCTCTGTTTTGGTGCATTTTATTTATTTGTTTGTATGTCTTGTTTTGTATTGGTTCATTTTAAATTTGAGAGACCTACTACATATCTAAGTGGAAAGGTCAAATAAATATTAGAATATCAGTTGTAGAACTTAGTAAAGAGCTTGCAGATTTATATATTTAAAAAAATTCATTGTAAATCTATTTTTAGATAAAACCATGTAATTGTGTAACCAGTTTAATGAAGGGAATGTAGAAAGAATAAATTGGTCCCCAAATGAGACTGGAAGATGGGGGCGAATCCAGTATGAGAATGGAGAGAGCAGCAAGTGAGGGAAGAAAAATACCAGGAGGAACCTTAACCTGTGTTCTCAGTGTGGCTTCAGGGATCATGGATGATTTTAAGTCTCATGTAAAACACTCTTCTGTCTCTAGATTTGTAGTTTATTTGGAAATACATTTCCTATAGATATGCTTAATCATCCCCTAATCTTAATGAGTGTTATATGCCAGTAACAAAATGCTAAGCGTTTTTAAAAACATAATTCTCAATTTTGCTTTATTTCTTACTTTTCTTGCCCCTGCCTCTCTCTTCAGCCTAATATATTGTCTGCATTGAAGGTATCAGGAAAAATAGGTGTAAAGTCTTCAGCCTTAATCTGTTTATCCCTGAATAGTTTGATCATTTTGTTCAAAGTTTTTGTTAATCCCTTTTGTACCTATTTGGGATCTAGGAGCAATAGTTTTGTCCTGTTCCATAAGGCTCCTGTCTGTCTTCTTAATTATTGAATCTGCCAATTATTTCTTAAGCCCATCTCTTTCTTGTAATACCTTGCTCAACATATATTCGGTAGCAACTGGTGCATATTTTTAACCTTCTGTTTTCCAACGTTTTCCCTTAAAGGTCCTGATTGAGTGAGGCAATAGTCTTTTTACCTGCTTAGAACAGACATCAGCATTGCTAAATTTTTTTTGTTAACTACCTGATACACATAATCACCTTTTCAACAATCAAGAATAATTTTGCCACAGATGTCCTCTCAGATAGTAGGCCAAATATTAGTTTTTTCAGAGCTGCACCCTTCTTTTGGTACTAATTTCTGTATTGCTTTCACTCATATTTTACGTGACAGAACTGCCATATGACTGACCCAAATTCACTAGAAGCTACGAAGTTTAGAGGAATGGATGGGAATTCTCTGAGCACTAAGACTATTGTCCATATTGTAAAGATTTCTTTTTCCTTCCTCAACAATGAAAGAAAAGAAGAAAGAGCAGGAAAGAAAAGAGAATCAAGACTGCACAAGGATGAAAGAGTAGATTCCCAAGGAAATGTTTTCAAGTTGGGATTGCTTACGGGAAGTTTTTGCAGAAATGACAGAATGTAAGCTTAGACTTGAAAGATGAACATTTTCTGAGGATACCAAGACTGGATAGAGTAATGATTTCCAAAACTAGCTCATCAAAATCTTTAGTTTCTTTTTTATAAGTATAAACACCAGCTTTCATCCTACGCCTATGAAATGAGGCTTGCCAAATATAGTACCCTGCATTTTATGTTTGCTGCAAATATAGTATCTCCATTTTATGTAGCTCTCTATATGGTGAAAAGAATGTTCTACTTACTCTGGTTCACAAAATGTTCTTTTTATAATATAGGGAGCTCAAATCAACTTTAATATAAAAAAATCACCAGTTTTGTCACAATAGAATCCTAAATTTCATGAATCTATGTCATGATCTTTAATTGCTTTAATATTGTGACATTTTTAAGATTTCAAATATCTTTTCAGTACCAGGAAAGGTCTACAAGGCTCATTACAGAAATCTGACTCATACTTTGTGATTACTGAGATTAGTAATTCTAAGCTGGCACATAGATAATTTGGAGAAAATCAGTTTAAATAAATGTTTTCGTGATGTTTTAATTTGACTACATTAGCATCATATTACTAACATAACTTACATAAGTTTCTTCAAAATTGAAAGTATCTGTTTTGGAAGTTAGATCTCTGTTTCAGGCAGGGTATCAGCATGAAAACAGATGGCACAGTCAGATTAGAATACTTTAGGGAGTTTTTAATAAAAGGAATATTTATAAAAGTGTGAGCAAAGTATAGCATATCAGAAAAGGTGATATGATTCTAAGGAACTTATCATGGCAAAGCTATTACCACTTCTAGGACTGAAAGGAAGAAGGTAGAGAGCAATTATTAAAACCTAGAAGACAAGGACAGATAGCTTATGAAGAGTAGTGATCCCCACTCATGAAACACAATCAAACTAGGGTGACGCTGTAGGGAAGGAGCCAGAGGAATGAATGCCCTTACTACTCTGCCCTATTTCTGGTTGACCATCTTTCAGGGATCTTATTGGCTGACATAAAGCAATAGCTAGAAAATAAGAAATCCAGTGATGGAGTACATATAGGCCAGCATTTCAGGGCAAGGAGTTAGGAGAAGGATGAGGAGTAAAGCTGGAGGGGCAAGTGGATGATAGCACAGTTTGAAATTAGTTGAAGGGGAAAAATTAAAAATTAAGTGGGCTATTTAAAAAAAAAGTAAGGAAAATAGAATAACTAGAAATATTGACCATTTATTTTATTTTATGAATTTTTTATGACAACTCTTCTACTTGATACTATTTGATGATTATCATGGACTGACAGATAAAGCAAAGCTTTCTCTCCAATGATCTGATCAAAGTTCACATAAAACAACAGTATATTTGGATTGCTATAGCTGGAACCACAGTCTCAATAAAATATTTATACTTTATGATGTCTATTTGCTATCTACCTCAAATACAGTAGAATTTCTTAATTGATGTAAACAGGGTACTTTAGAGGAAAAGATTAAATGTCATTGCCCAAATTACTGAATTTGCTGAAATAAACTCGATTTTTATGCTTAGTATTTCAAAAAAACATTGAGTTCCTAAAATTCTCATAAAAATTTCATGACTTTTATATATATAAACAGATATTTGATTTTTCTGCAAATATTCTTTTCTCACATATCATATCAAATAAAATCTGATGTTGGGCCCAACCTATGAACTTCAGTGGTGAATAAGTCTGCTTTTACTGCCATAACAAAGCACAGACTTCTTAAATAATGGAAATTTATTTTTTGTTTTACATTGCTGGAGGCTAGAAGTCCAAGATAGATATCAGTAGAGTTGGTTTCCTGTGAAGACTACTGCTTTTTCATTGTGTCCTCACATGGTCCTTCCTTCGTGTGCAAATGCAGAGAGATTTCTAGTGTCTTTCTCTTCTTACAAAGACATCAGTCTCAGAATCTCCAGTCCAGTCTCCATTTCAGGGACAATTGTGTCCGTTTTAGTTAATGTGACTTCTCAAGTATGTATTGTGTGATTTAATTTTTGAAACTGTTTTTTCCATTTGATGTGTAACTTTACTTTTTTATATAAAGTATTAAAATGTCACCTTGGTTCATAAAATATGAAAAAAGAAAAGACACCAGTCCTATTGGATTAAAGTCCCAACTTTATAATCTCATTTAATTTTATCTCCTTAAAGGCCCTGTCTCCAAATACAGTCACTTTGGGGGTTAGTGCATCAGATGTCAATTTTGAGTGAATACAATTCAGTCCATAACATATGGCATGTTATTAAGATGAGTAGTTTTTATTAGTTCAAAATCATGACTACTTCAATGCATAAAGCCAAATAATAATGGTAATTAGTCTATTTTCATAAACATAAATTTTGAAATATGTGATAAGGAGTCTTAAAGTTACATATCAAACTTATATTTCAATATACCTATTGATGTTAGATGTTTTACATATTGATAAAATATATTTTTTTATGAAGAAGGAGCTATAAGTAAAAAGGGTTTTTTTGAGGATGCCTTTAAGTTTTAGGAACTTCAAAAATTACATAGCTGAAATTCCAAAACAGAATCTTGGAGTGATTTTTACTCCTCTTTTGAAAGAGTTAACAGTTTAAGTACTCCTTCTATCCTATTATTGACAAAGGATTTCTTTTGAGCCAATCAGTGAGGAGTTGTTTTTGATAATTGTTATTTGACAAAATAATTTTAATTTCTTATAAGATTATGAGTTGTGCATTCCTATTAAAATTTTGGCTGGTATTATGCCCACTGTGTTGGGTATTCATACAGAATATCAAGAATTAAAAAGCTAATTTTCTTTGGTTTTGCATTATGAGTCCAGACTGTTGTCATTTATTTTTTATTTTCTAAAGTCCATAATATTCTGTGAATCTACATTGCCCAACAGGAGTGATTTCAATTGTTAAAATTCTCACCAAGATTCTAGAGGTACTCAGTATTTTGCTTTTATTTTTGTTTCCTATCTATATCAATACATTTTATTTCTTAGATATGGTGCTAAAAAATAAGTGACAAAAGAAAAATTATGTAAATTGGACTTTGTCAGTATTAAAAACTGTTGTGCTTTAAAGGACACCATCAAGTGAAAAGAAAATTTTTAGAATGAGAGAAAATACTTGCAAATCATATATCTAACAAGCAACTTGTATCCAGAAAGTATTTTTTAAAAACTCTTAGAACTACAAAAAAAAAAAAAGACAATAGTCTAGTTAAAAATTGGTTCAGGGATTTGAATAGACATTTCTTCAAAAATACATATAAATTACCATAAAAAGATACTCTAATTATTTAGCCGTCTGAGAAATGCAAACTAATATCACTTCACTCTAGGAAGACTATGACCAAAAACATATAACATATAATAACAAATGTTGACCAAGAAGTGGAGAAATTAGAATTCTCATATGTTGCTGATGAAAATGTTAAATGATGCAGCTCTTTGAAAAACAACCTGTTTATCAGGATGTTAAACATAAACTTTCTATATAACTAATCAAATTCAACTTCTAGTTAGATAGCCAATAGAAAATATATGTCCAAATAAAAACTTGTATTGAAAGTTAATAACATTGTTCCTACCAGTTAGAGTATAAAGAGCCCACATGTCCATCAAATAATAATGCATAAACAAATGTGGTATATCCATGCAATGGAATATTACTTGGTAGAATGAAGTACTGATGTATAAAATACACAGATGAACCTTGAAAACATTATGCAAGGGAAAGCTAGTCACAAAAGACTGTATGTTGTATGATTCTATTTATATAAAATGGCCATAATAGGCATATCCAAAGTGACAGCAAATAGAGTGGTGGTTGCTAGGGACTAAGGTAGGGGGAATGGAAAGTAACTGCTGACAAGTATGGGATTCCTTTAGGGTGATGTATATTTTCTAAAATTAGATAGTTGTGATAGCTGCACAGCTCCTGTGAGTGTATTAGAAACTGAATTCTACACTTTAAATGGGTGAATTCATGGCATGTGAATTTTATCTCAACAAAACTGGTTTAAAATAATGGCATTTTAAGGGTTCAAACATCTTACCTGTTTTTTTGCTGATGTCCTTATTAAACTATTGAAAATTAAATTCTGTTTTAGAGAGATACCAATAGTATATACATTGATTAGAATAAGAAGTTATTCAAGAACATAATTCAAATCACCATATCTTAAAAACTGTATAAAATCTTGTAACTTGAAAAAGCCAATCTGGAGGTATATACATGGAGAAGTGAGTTCTTTCCTGTTCACTCTCTTTTGGATATGTCAGGTTCTAAACATAATTATTTTGGATTTGTAGAAACTACACTAAGTATTTTAAGCTTCATATTATTTCTTAAAAAATAATTGTAGATCAGTGTTCAGATGTGTAGTTTCTGGGTCCAATGCAAACACCATCACAATTTTAAAAGTTTACAAGATATACCCAATTTATCTCTTAAAGGCTTTTATAAAGTTATATTTCCAAGAACAGATTATGAGAATTCCTATTCTATTATACCACCATACCAATGTTGAGTATTTGCATGCTTGGGCAATTACTTCTCAGCTCTATTACCTATAAAATGAGAGTTAACAGCTATTAAACATCTCTCTATTAATTTCTGGAACATGGGAAGCACGATTCTTAGTAAGTCAACTAGGTGTTACTAGACTCTTAGTTTTAGTAGTAATAGTATTTTTAGTAGTCTAATAGTATTTTTTTAAAGATTTTATTTATTTGAGAGGAGAGCATGAGCAGGGGGAGGGGCTGATGGAGAGGGGAAATTCAGACTCTTCACTGACAAGAACCCTGATGCAGGGCTTGATCCCAGGACCCTGAGATCATGACCTGGGTAGAAGGTAGATTCTTAACCAAATGAGCCACCCAGACACCCCAATAATATTTTTAGTATTATTACTATTAGTAGTAGAATTAGTAAATATAATTCTCTTGTATATGGTTCAACAAATTAACATTGATGGCAATTTAAACACAACATAATAGGTTTGGAATATAGCCAATTCATCAAACATGAGTTAATGAGTTAATCTCCAAATTAAGAGTAAACTCACCAGAAGCACATATGTAAAACAATAGTATAGGAAAAAGATGACTTTTAAAAGCATACACATTATCAAGTTTGTGAGAAATTGTTATAATATGAGCTGGGTGATTTCTTCTACTATGCTACTCATCAATCCGTAACCATTCCCATGTTGGCAAACAAACAAATAAACAAAAAATAGAAATCAACATGTAACTTTCCAACAGATTAAAAATTTCAAACATCGACTATTAACATGCCAAATTTTAATAAGCTTAGTAGTACACAGGGATTAAAAGATTTATAAATGCTTTCAAATCAACCTTGTAGAAAATACAATATAACCTTCAAATAACCCTGGCTTAATGTGATAGTGGAGTAGAATAAAATTTCTTCAGTTGTTTGTTAGATGGAAACTATAATGAGAACATATCCTAAGTGGATTAGAAGAATTTTCTATTGAATATGTTAATAGTGTATCATGAGCAATCTTTACATGTAAGTATCAATCAACATTGACATTAATCAAGAATCAATAAATGGTGCTTTCTTGAGGTATAACTTAGTTTACTTAGGTACTTGGAATTATTGAAAATAAACCAAATTTTAAGTGCTCAATTACAAAAATTGGGAATGTTTTATGAAATACAAAGATATTTTCCTAAGATTATTTAAGAAAAAAAGCGTAACTGCAACTCAGAGCAAATTCCTCCTTAAAATCAAGGCTTTACTGAACAATGAAATGCCATATTCCCACTTTTCATTCAGTATTCTTTATTCCCTTTCTCATTGCCTTTTTTCACAAAACTTGTCATATCTGATAGAGTATGCATTTTGTTTATATGCATATTGTCTTTTTACTCCAACTGAATATGAATTCCTTGAGGGAAGGGATTTCATTCATTGCCAAATCCTTTGCACTTGTAATATGCATACACTTAGTAAAGTTTTTTTAATAATAAATTTATTTTTTATTGGTGTTCAATTTGCCAACATACAGAATAACATCCAGTGCTCATCCCGTCAAGTGCCCACCTCAGTGCCCGCCACCCAGTCACGCCCCCCCCCCCCCCGCCCTCCTCCCCTTCCACCACCTCTAGTTCGTTTCCCAGAGTTAGGAGTTTTTTTAAAGAAAGGAAGGAAGGAAAGAAAGAAGGAAGAAAGGGAAAAATAAATACAAACATATTTAGAATGTAATTTTCATGTCGATATGTATATTTAATCCAGGCATAATATACCTTTTGTTTCTTTACTAATTCCCATTCCTCTCCCTTTCTCCAATTAGCAATACGAATTTTAAAAACATCCTCAATCTACATATGTAAGTACGTTTTAAGATATGTATGCAATCATGTATACACTTAAAAATTACAACCTGATATATCATCATAGGACTTACAGTTTTACTTCACCTTTTGTTTCAGACAAAAACTTCTTTCTTTTATTCCTTAATTTAAATAATATTACAGGAATACATCATATTGATTTATTCATTTCCCTACTGACAACTATTAGGTTAGTTCCAAGTTTTCTATTAGAAAAAAATTAATGCTGCAGTGTATGTTTTTGAACACTTCCCCTAGTGTACATAAACAAGAATTTCTCATATATACATATGAGATGTATGTATATGTATACACACTGATTCAAGAGTGTGTTTTAACTCTACAAGTTTATGAGAAATTATCAATTAATCTTCCAAAGTTATATTTCACAAAACAGATTATGAGAGTTCTCATTTTACTACACTACCACTAACATTGAGCACTTTTTTTTCCAATCTGATAATTGTGACATGTTTTAATCTCAGTTTCCTAATGACCAGTGTTGTTGGATACCGCTTTTACATGCCTTAGCCATTCGTATCTATTTCTGGGTGAATTCCTGTTTATTAACTCTGTCCAATTTTATTGAATTTTTTTCTTATTAGTTCAAAAGACTTTTTTATACATTGTGGATACATATTTCTTTTCAGTTTACAATCTTGAATATTATGCCTATTTAATGGAGTTTATTTGTTAAATGTAGTAAAATTCACCAGTATATCATTTTAGGATTTCTGCTGCTTATGCTTTTTTAATATTTTATTTGTTTATGATAGTCAGCGAGAGAGAGAGAGAGGCAGAGACACAAGCAGAGGGAGAAGCAGGCTCCATGCACCAGGAGCCCGACGTGGGATTCGATCCCGGGTCTTCAGGATCGCGCCCTGGGCCAAAGGCAGGCGCCAAACCGCTGCGCCACCCAGGGATCCCTGCTTATGCTTTTTTAAAGAAGACCTTTTCTATACCAATTCATAAAGATATATCTTAAAGATTAAGTATGTTATTAAGTACGTTAAAATTTTTAACATGTTAAATACATCTGTACAGATGATCCCCAATTTACGATGGTCTGACTTATGATTTTTTGACTTTACAGTGATTCAAAAGTGATACACATTCAGTAGAAACCATACTTCAAATTTTGAGTTGCAGTGTTTTCCTGGACTAGTTATATCCTGTGTGGTACTCTGTAGTGATGCTGGATAGCTAGCCGCAGCTCCCAGTCAGCCACATAATCACAAGGGTTAACAACTGATACATTTACATCCATTCTGTACTTATAGAGCCATTCTGGTTTTTTTGTTTTTTGTTTTTTGTTTTTTGTTTTTTTGTTTTTTTGTTTTTTTTACTTTCAATACAGTATTCCACAAATTACATGAATTATTCAACACTTTGTTTTAAAATAGGCTTTGGGTTACATGATTCGGTCTGCTGTAGGCCAATGTAAGTATTCTGAGAATGTTTAAGTTATGGTGTTTGGTAGGTTACGTGTATTGCATACATTTCAATTTATAATATTTTCAATTTAAGATGGGTTTATCAAGACATACCCCTATTATAAGTCAAGGAAGATCTGTATTTTCTTTGGGACATGTTCTGATAGAGTGTTTTAGTTTTGTTTTATTCTTTATGGATAAGGTATTATCTCAAGTCATAGATTGAATTGTTATTTTTATACAGATGTGTATTGCTAACTCTAGCAAGTATCAGCATATTTGTGGAGCTAGTTCTGTGCTTTTTATTTTGTTATGTTGAGATCATGTTTAAATCATGTGACCATAGCAATATGATTTTTCATTTTTAACTTAAACAATACAGTTTTAATTTTTTCCAACTTTACTGAGATATAACTTTCAAGTACATAATACAGATTTGTTAACTATAGTTACCATGAGATACATATACAGAACTTATTAATTGAATAAGTGGTAGTTTATCCTGTTTACTCCATTTCCTCCATCCTCTGCAGCCCCTGGCAACCACCATTCTACTGTTTCTTGAAGTTTTGCTTTTTTAGATTCCATGAGCAAGTAAAATCATACATCCTATAATGGATCTGTTGTTGGCCATTTCAACATCTTCTCTGGAAAAATATATATTCAGTTCCTTTGTCCATTTTTTAAGCAAGTTTTTTTTTGTAATTACATCCTATGAGTTCCTTTTATATTCTGGATATTATCTCTTTATCAGATATATGGTGTGCAGATATTTTCTCCCATTCTGTAGGTTATCTCTTCATTTTGTTTATTATTTCTTTTGCTGAGTAGAAGTTTCAGTTTGATATAGTCTTGTTTATTTATTTTTCCTTTTGTTGTTTGTGCTTTTGGTGTCATATCCAAAAAAGTCATTGCCATGGCTAATGTCAAAAAGCTTTTTCCCTATAGTTTCCTCTATGACTTTTGTGGTTTCAGGTCTTTTATTTAAGTATTTAATCCATTTTGAGTTAGTTTTTGTGAATGATGTTAAGATACTAGATCCAATTTAATTTCTCTGCATGTAATTATCCAATTTTCCCAACATCATTTATCAAACAGACTTAATCTTTTCCCCATTGAATATTCTTGGCTCCCTTCTCAAAAATTAGTTGACCATATATGTGAGTTTGGAAGTTTAGTAGCAAGGCAAATAAGAGGAAATCATATTACAATACTCTGAGGACTTTCTAAGAATTTGTGTAATATTATAGGAATGGCACTTGATTCAACTTTACTTCATATTTGATTGTCTTATAAAATACTATTCTTCTTATTTCCTAAGTCTATTTATTTAAAAAAAGAGTCATAGACAACATAAATCTTTGTTATGAATTAGTTACTTTTTTTCACTTGAAAGGTTCTTGCATGCCTCTTTCAGAAAATATAAGGGTTATTTTAAGTTCCATATATAAGTGTTGGACCCATTTTGTGGACAGAGAGATTATATTTCTAAATGTAAACTATAATTCAAGTATGTATTTGGTAATAAAAAATATGGCAATAAGATGTTAATATGTCCACAAAGATTTGGGAAAGATTTCTAACCACTTCATTTTTATTTATCTTTAGTACCATAAAATCCTTGCTTTGACTCTAATATATGTAATTGTGCCCTTCCCTGCTATGTATTCTCTTGGAATAGAAATAGATATTTCTTTGTGATCAATAGTTTTGCCCAAAACCTCTAGATATTTTTCTTACATGAATAGCTACAGTTAAGCCTTAATTTTGTATTTGTACTGACCAAAAAAAGATTGATATTGATTAAGAATGAAGCCTATGTTTAGAATATGACAAGTATAGGGGATCCCTGGGTGGCTCAACTGTTTAACGCCTGCCTTCGGTCCAGGGTGTGATCCTGGAGTCCTAGGATCGAGTCCTGCATGAGGCTCCCCGCATGGAGCCTGCTTCTCCCTCTGCCTGTGTCTCTGCCTCTCTCTCTCTCTCTCTCTCTCTCTCTCTCTGTGTGTTTCTCATGAATAAATAAATAAAATCTTAAAAAAAAGAATATGACAAGTACATTTGTAGTTTGTGTTGGTAACTTCAGAGAGAAAATAATGTAAACTTTATTTTACTTAATTTATTTTTTCTTTCCCTTTCTCATTTAGCCCATAGATTGAATAAGATATCCTTCAAAGTAATGTATAAATTAATTACATTATACAATTTTTCTCTTCTTATAATATGCAAAATTAGATATAATACATAAATCAAGACTTGTTTATTTTTACACCAGGAATGGCATTTTGCTGTTAATATTATACTAACTCTTAATAATGAATTTGATTTTCCCAAATTGATGAGGAAATTGCTGATTATATGAAGTTTCCATATTTAGTAAAAATGAATATTAATATTGTAAAATGATGAATTGCTAATATGGGACATTGAGCTTGCAATCAACTATAAAATATCCCTCCTATAAAAGACAAGAATTTATAGTGATAATTTTAGAACTTAATACCATTTCTAATGCCATGAATAACAAAGGAATAGGTAATCCTGTAGCTCTTCTAAGGGAGAAATAATTATTTTTCTTTAAAAATGCTTATTTTGACTATTTTGGGGAAAATAGCATAATTGTGTGATCATTACCAACATTTTATTTTAAAATGTGCTCCAAAAAGAAAGGAAAATAAAAACATATGCCTGATTGGTGGTAGAAGAAAAATGTCTATCAAAAAAATTATAAAAGTCATTATTAATTCCTAACCACAAGTAGTCAGGAAGTGTTTCATTAAATTGAGCTCCATTTCAGTTAGGAGGTATTATGGTATTGGTTTTCTTTAACAGCAACACGGTATCACTGTTGGGATATAATTCTGTTTAAGCATATAAAGAAATAGAACCTTAACATACAGAAGGAGTAATCTCTTTAAATTGACATTAAGGAAAAGTGATTAAAATCCTGCTAATGAACTAAGTATAATATATACAACTAGGTATAATATAAATTCAACCCAATAAAGTATCTTTTAAATAGATATATCAGACTGTATACATTTAGATATTTCTATACCCTAAATTGTTGAAAGAAAAAAAGGCAGAAAAAGTACATCTATGACAAAGGATTAATATCTGGATATTTGTGTGAAGCACCTTCAGATCCTGCCTTGTCTCCCTATGTTGGCCAGTTGTTCCAGCCCAGAGATTGCTGTAACAACCAGCACTTTGCTGCGGCAACTGATTTCATGTGGGTGGGCCCTTACCAACACCCAATCTATAAACTTTTTGCTTCTAAATATGGTGCTTCACTGTTGACCTTGGGCCATGAAATGTCTTGGCTCGCTTGCATGAGCAACTTAAATTTTGGAGTCCATTAAAATCTAAGAGTGTGAATTTTTTACTAATTAGATTTAGGAGCCAGTTCCATAAGTTCTTAGCCTTCCGTCTCTTGTATAGCACTTGCTGAGATGCACTCATTTTATTGCTACTTAGAGTAATGTCATGAGATCAAGTAGTCAGTACATTTTCTACCAAATGATAAGCATCTTTACACTGTCTCTCCTTGGCCTTCTTATCCCCTTGTCCTTCACTTCCACTTCTTTGATTTATACTTCCTCAAAAAAATATCATCATATAAACTTTTGTCTCAGGCTCTGTTTTCTGGGAATTCACACTAAAACAACATGTGAAAAAAAATTGTTATGATAAAAAAGACCAGAGATCAATTCTATAATACAATAATGAGGAAATAACATGAAACATAATTCACAAACCAACAAATGCTGCCAAAAATGAAAAAAGACCACCCTCATTACTTATGAAATTCAAAGTAAAAAGTAATCTTCCCAAATGTAACTGTTTTTTAGTTTAATAAAATCATCAAATAGTGCTAATTTTGAGGGAGGCATCATAATTGTCAAATAAAATGGAAATTATGTAAACATTCTGTCTTCAAAAAATCCTAACAAGTGTTTAGTGAAAGATTACTATAGGATAGATATTTTTCTCCTTGCTTTGCATGTATCAAATAATGTAATTTTTAAACCAATTCTGCTATGGGTATTATTGCTACAATTTCCCAAATAAAGGGTGGAGAATGAGGGTTGAAGTTAGGATTCAAACTCAGCAATCTCACTCGGGAAGTCCTGTTCTTTACTGTCCGCACTGCTGCCTGTTGTGGATTGTAGATGCTATGGAAGCCTGTAGGCATCTGTACTTCCTGCTTCAGCTTCAGGATATCCACCTGGTGCTGACCCTCCAGTGCCCAGCCTTCAGGTATCCAAGGCAACCACCCTGAACTCAAAGTTCCAAAACACATAGCCTGTGAATGGGGTGATTAATCTTGTTTATGCCATGGACCCTTTTGGCAGTCTGATAAAATCAAGGGATACCTTCTGAGAATAATACTTTTAAGTTAAAATACATAATATAGAGAGTTATAAAAGAACTAATTTTATTTAAATATGGTTTATAAAATGTTGAAAAATTAAATTTGTGATGTAACAATATATATGCTTCTTTAACAATATTTTTGTGTTGGTTCTAATAGCTGATTTCAAAAGAATGTCTCACAGTGACTCTAAATGATATTTCAAGATATCGCTACAAGACTTCATGAGACCTGAATTAGAACCTCTACCAAACATTTCATAAAACTTGATTTTGGAGACAGTGTTTGGCTAGAGTGGACTGGAATTGGGATTTCCTTTCCTCAGGTCAGTTAGGCTCAGATACTACCTTAGCAGATTAGGCTTTTATTAACTAATTCCCCCAAAGGGCAGGCCTGTGGAGAAGAACAGAGTGTTCTGGCATATTTTAAGATGGAGCCTTTCTCTCCTCTCCCTCCTGGAAGCATGAAGGGAATTTTCTTCAATATTTACTGTGAAAACTTAGATAAGCTGCTACAGATAAAACTCACAAAAGTGGGGGCATCTCTATAACTAAGTCCCCCCAGAAATTTTAACTCACAGAATTGTCCAGATTGAGGCTCTGGCAATTTGTCAGTTGCAGACTAGGATTTTCTGCCCCAGCACTGGTTCTCACAGCAATTTCTAAATTTCTACTCCTGAGTTTCCTCTCTAGTAAGCCGTGACTCCCTGGATTCACCTTTGTCTCCACTCTCAGAGGCAGCAGTTTTCTCTTACGAAGATTCAAGAAGAGTTGTGAGTTGTAGAATCTTCAATTTTTGAGTGTTGACAAGCCAGTGGCAACATCCAAGTTCTTCACATGTGGAAATGGAAACTGGAATCCTATTTTTTTGTTTTTTGGAAGAAGGAAGAACAGAAGGAACGAAGGAGGAAGAAAGGGAGGGAGGAAGGGAATAAAAACATTCTTAACAGGGCAGGATAATCCAAGGATTTAGAGATTGTCTCCTAGAAGCTAAGCAAAGGCCAAAACTTTCTTCAGAATATACAGTGTTGGACACCCATGACCTGATGAGTTAATCCTTTACTGTGCAATCACCAACTGTTTGTACATTTCTGTCTTTGCTCACACAAATGCATTTATGTTTGTCCCATCCTTCAAAAAGAGATAAAGGAACCACTCAATGTGAATTTCTTCTAGCATGGGCATTCTCTTAATCACTTTTATATCCCTAGTACATATATAGTGCCCAAAATATGGTAGTGACTCAATAAGTGTTAAAAAATATCTGAACAGGGATCCCTGGGTGGCACAGCGGTTTAGCGCCTGCCTTTGGCCCAGGGCATGATCCTGGAGACCCGGGATCAAATCCCACGTCGGGCTCCCGGTGCATAGAGCCTGCTTCTCCCTCTGCCTGTGTCTCTGCCTCTCTCTCTCTCTGTGTGTGACTATCATAAATAAAAAAAAATATTTGAACAGAAATAAATTAACGTCTTGAGGTTTTTTTTTTTTTTAATTGCTGTTATTCAGGAAGTGTGTAATGAAATGCATCATTACCTAATGTAGGGATACCCTTGCATTATAGTCAACAATTGTGCATCTTACTGAATTAGGACATCTATATATTTTACATAACAGAAACAGGTGAAACATGGCAAAGAGTAATAATTAAGAATGAAAAGTAAAGTAGGTAATATGAAATATGATTAAGAATACATGACATTAAATCTTATTTTGGATAATTTTCAAACATTCCTGTAAGTTTCATAATATTCTAATAGATCAGAGGTCTGCAAACGCTATCCCACCATCTAAATCTGGTCCAGCAGTTCTTACTCCTAAAGAAAGATTATTGGATATTGGAGTACAGCCATTCCCATTCATTTATGTATTGCTCTATGGCTGCTTGTGCACTAAAATTACAAAGTTGAGTAGTTGCAAGAAAACTAGAGATCATATGGCCCACAAAGCCTGAAATATTTGCTTTCTAACCACAAAGTTTGGTTACTCCTGATGAATAAAAAATTTATAACCACAAACTCAAAATATATAGTTTGAATCGTTTGGTTGCACTCTGAAGCAAATATGTTTAGTGTTACTGAATGTCAAAATTAGATTCTCTTCTTAATCTATTAAAAATTCCAAATAAATAATTGCTAACATTAAAAAGCTTTCATATATAGCTATAAAAAATTTTCTCTATTATATACTCTCTTATTTCTTTGAAAGGGGTTAATTTCCAAATATTTTTTATACATTGTTCTTCTTGTGATACAAACACTAGCTTTTATCTATAAGATCTAAAGTTATGATAATATTTAAATACTGTTATTTCAACTTCAGCAGTAATATTAGTATTATTTTCCACTCAATGTGTATTTAGTGATGAAAGAATGGTTCCTTTTTTTCCCCACTAAATTCAACTTTTTGCATCCATAGCCATTTCTTTTTTTTTTTTTTTTTCTTTTTTTTTTTTTCGGTGACAAACCCTTGCTTGTTAGAGACCTGGATTTTATTTTTTTTATTATTTTTTTATAAATTTATTTCTTATTGGTGTTCAATTTGCCAACATATAGCATAACACACAGTGCTCATCTCGTCAAGTGCCCACCTCAGTGCCCGTCACCCAGTCACCCCCCCTCCCCCCCCCCCGCCCACCTCCCCTTCCACCACCCCTAGTTCGTTTCCCAGAGTCTTTCATGTTCTATCTCCCTTTCTGATATTTCCCAATCATTTTTTCTCCTTTCCCCTCTTCTCATGGCCAGGGAGGCTGAGTGAATTGAAATTGTTTCAGATCTGACACTGAGCAAGTATTCTCTGTGACGATGTTTCTTTGAGTAGGGTTTAGTTGGTTGGATCAAGGGGATAATACTGTGTAAGGCCCATACCAATGGAATGTCAAGCAGCAGTCAGCAGGATAAAGTTCTAGTTGCTTAGCCATTACTTTAAAAGAGATGTAGCAAGAGGATTGGGAAAAGATCCCAGTTGACACTCAGATCACAGCTTTAGAAATAGTCTGGCCACAAATATGAGGGATGGACATCGTTATAGGTTACAAATGTTTGACAAAAAAAAATAAGGTTGTATTTTAATTAAAAGAATTAAATGACAATTTTGGGAAGTGGGCTATTGGGCTTTGAACTAGATACTTGGAAACATGGATTAAGTTAGGAACCTAGAGTGGCTTAAAACCACTTCCTGCTACTATGCTATGAGGTCAGAGTGGGCACAACCAAAGCAGATGTAATGAATAACCAACAATCTAGTTATTTGTTATATAACCTTTTTTTTTAAAGCAGAAATCTAAATCTGGGGAAAAGTGAAAGCATAAAGTGGAATTAAATGCTCTAGAATTCAAGATTAAAATGACACGGGGTCATGGATTCAGGAAAACCATTACAAATTATGATTTATCTTCATTTTTAAAGGTTATTTAAATTCTCTCTCATTGGGAGTCAAAAAACATTCACAAAATGCCCTGTATTTCTGGGCAACATGTGTAATGTTGACCAGTTTCTCTCCTTGATTACATTCTAATTACTGTTTTCTTTTTTCTCTCGAGAATCTAGAAGGAATCTCGTTTCCTTTCTGGCTTTTGTTTCTCTTTCTACCCAATATTTATTTATATGTACAGAATAAAAGAAGTGTAGTACCATGAATTTACCAGAAAATAAAATTAGAACCATGTCAGCCAAAATTAATGAAGTGAAAAACACTGTGACAACAAAGAGATTAGATGGGAAAGACCTTGAGAGTAAATACTGCTGTTTCGCTATTTCTTTCATCACTTGAATCTGTTGTTACTCAGTGAAACAAATGCAGATATAGGCTCCAATCAGGATTATTAGAAGCGTTTAGACTGTACTAGGATGGAATTCTATCCATCATAATATTAATATTTCATGGGAATTATTGGACAATTTTTATAGAGTGTTCTTGTTTTAATAAATATACAGGGAATGAATTCTGAATTCAGACAGCCTAGGTTTGATCCTGGAGTTGACACTTAATAAATACACTCAATCACTCTGTTCTTTGGCATCATCTCAAGTGAAAATGGGTGGCAGAATAAAAGCACCCATTTTTTATATTGGGGAAAATAAGTAGGTTATTTCAATTAGCATTTGCACTTGTGCCTGACATGAAACAATTGTTCAAAATCAACACCAGACATTACCTTGTAACATAAAAAATGGAAAAAAAATGTAGATATTCATAAAATCCAAAATCTATTTTGGTAAGAAAGTCATATGGGGAGATTAGTCTGAATCCTTTGGAAACTAACTTAGTAATTTAAAGTGGGGATGTAAAGGGTTTTCATATCAAGGGCTATCATGGCTCCTGCTATTGGTTGCAAGTAACAGAAACCAATTCAAGCCTAAAAAATGCAAACAATAACTAAAATAGTGTATTATTTGCCTACCATTAGGTAGGAAAGGAATCCAGGTTTTTTTTTTTTTTCCTTTTTTCGGGTTATTTAATTAACGCATGCCTTTCCCATAAGGTAATTCCCTCATTGCGGTAAGATTGAATCAGACAGACATTGAAATATCCTGGGTCCTGGTTCACACCCAAAGAAAGGGAAAACTCTTCTCAACCATGGAATATGAGTCTTTCCCTTCAAACTGGTCATTTTTTGTTCACCTGCTCCGTGTACCAAGTGGCTTAATTAACTACGCTTACTCCTAGAGGTCAGGAGCAGAGGATTGGAGAAGTTTCCCCAGTTCCATGCAGTTCTGTGGCATTTGAGAGAGCCTGACCTGAGTATTTGATTGAAACATAGTAGGAAGGGGCAAATGCTAGAGAGACAAAAACATAGTCCAGTACAATAATAGACACTTTGATTATATCTCACTGATTTTATTCTAGTAGACTGCCATTTTAGCAGGGAAATTGTGCACTGTCGGAACAAGTTGTTGCTGATATAAAGAAACTTCTACACAGAAAGGTCTTTCCCACCTGTGCACTCCTGACTGGATTTTTATCTTTTTGAGCAGAGTGACAGGCTATTATATGTAACCTTGACACACTGTAAATTTATGTGTAAAGAACTGATAAAAATATAATTTCCTCTAAATATATTTTGATTAGGAAAAGAGGCAAAGAAGAAAAGAGGCTTGAAACATTTCCTAGGGTGTTATATTACAGAAAGAGAAAAGAATAAATGTGTGGAATAGGAATTTCCCTCATTGCTAAGTCTTTCCAGACTGACACTCAGAAAAAACCTGTTTATTTGAAGTATTAAATATTATTTAATCATCAATCCTTTCTGATTCTTTTTTAAAGGAACAAACCTATGGGAGAAAGAGCAAGAAGAGTTAACTGGGCAGAGAATACATAAATGTATGTATAAATAGAGCCATGTGATTTAGGTATAATTAGATTTTATGACTTAACTCTTGTAATTTTCTCTATTTTGCATTTAAATTTGGAAAGATACGTGATCTCAACTCATATATATTTTATGGGGCAAAGTGGTGTTTAATTATATGATGCTGGTCATCTTGAGAATAGATTTAATACATATCTAGGGTTTAATCAAAACATTAAACTCATTAGAAATTGTCTCCCACATTTTTTGGCTTTATGCTTGAAATCATTTATGTTCTTTGTTAAATTTAAAAATCTATAACAATAAAGTTAAAAGAGGGAAAATCACAGTGGTGCCATATAGAGGGAAAGAATATTTAACAGTCTTTATTTTAAAGTTTAATTGAGCACAAGGAGTAGAGATTTAAAAGTGCCAAATTACTTGAAGTATTTATGAATAAAATAGCATATATTTTTAAATAATAAAGATAACAATAATTAAGTCAAATAATATCCTGCACCTGGACACAATTTTTAAATATGATTATATATTTAATTCCATTTTTCCAATAATGTTCCTATTAGATTGAGAATGAATTTATGTTCAGATTCCAGATTAATTCCTTCATCAAATATTAGAGAAATAGATTGTATTTTGTAGGGGAATGCTGCTATCAACTGTTGTCTGCTTACTAATCATGGGACTTGTGTATCCTCTATTTCATCCTTCTTTGAGTTTATTGATTACTCCATCGACTTTTCTATTTCCAGCCTGTCTGTTCATTCAGACTGGTTTGCACCATTAGCAAAATATACAATTTATGTGTTATTCCTCCTCTCAATACCCACTTTTAAAATTAGTTTTTAAAATATAGTAAATGCTTAGCATTAAAACAAATATTTTAAACTTTGCAATGAGGTAAATTCCAGTTTTTTCGTAAATTGAATGGAATATAAGCTGTTTTTAAGGTAAATAATGAAGCTTACTAGAAAATAGCTTATTGTTTATAGAATAAATACATGAGAGTATTTAGATAGGAAAACATATATTTGTAAAATTGAAAGATATGCCTCAAGGCTGTTTAGATAAGAATATTTTTACTGCTGGTATTTAATCTTTATTGGTATTCACTATGATTCAAAAATTTAAAAAATATATGACATTTAATAATTTAATATATCATTTATATTTTGTATGATACAAAGTAAAGAGCCATACAATTTATATTTTCTCCATTTTTTCTTAGGCATATGCACTCTCATAGCAATGAAGGTGACATAATTCAATAAGTAGGTTTTTTTCTTATGACAATATTTTATTCATGATTAAAAAACATGAAAGTTAGCTCTAAATTATCAGAGCTTCTCCCATAATGTTATTAATAGATTTTCATATACTGGACCACATGTAGTCCCTATTATAAATCAAAAGATCTGTATAAATTACATTCACAAATTGTATCATAGCATATTTGTACAATCTAATCAAAGAGTTAAAACTAATCAAGGCCTAGTTTTCTATTTGAAATAGGTATTTCTACACAGAGAAAACTAATAAAGCAATGACTTTGAAACAAATCTGCCTCATTTAAGTGTGCTCAAAAACATGTTTCCAAGTGGCATAGACCTTTAGAAGTTAGCAGTAATGACTGCCCATGACATGAAGAGGCAACATTTTTAAATTCAGGTATTGTTAAGTTGAAAGCTACATGTGGGCAAGGATTCTTATTTGTTTTACTTTCTGTTCAGTGTTAATTTTCTCAGTTGTTCTGGTTTCCAAACAAGTACCTAAAGATGGTCTCCTCAAATCAATATGTGTTGTGCTAAATAATTAAATGAATAAATTTTATCGCTGCTTATTCTCTGCTCTTTAACTCAGAGTTGCTTTTGCAACCAAATTTAGATTCTAAAAACAGTTTTTAGGCATTTTCTTCCCAACGGTCCTTTATGCTAGCAAGTCCATGGCATGCATTTTCTCAAAGATTGGATGAATACTCTTAGAATTAAAAGGTCTGTGGACTCTCTAGATTATTCCTGAAATCCAGTGTAGAGAAAAGCGTTTTAAAGGCAACGTTTAATATTGTATAATCCAACCATTTAATCTATGTACTTATTTGAAAACCTGCATTTTATATCAAAAATAGCTGAGGGGCACCTGGGTGGCTCAGTCGGTTAAGCATCTGCCTTTGGTTCAGGTCATGATCTCAGGGTCCTAGGATCAGGCCCTGAGTTGGGCTCCCTGCTTGGTGGGAAGTCTGCTTCTCTTTCTCCCTCTGCCCCTGCCTCACTGCTCCTGTGCACTCTCTCTCTCTCCCCGTCTCCCTCTCTCTCTCAAAATGAAAATGAATGAATAAAACCTTAAAAAAAAAAAAAAAAAGCTGAGACTGTTGAGAGTAAAAAACTTTAAAGATAGAGTTAGGGTACAATGAAGGCAATTCCAAAAGCTCAGGTACACCAGTTAAATTTTGCAACTTGGAAGATCAGGTGGGGGGTTCACTTTGGCAGCATATATGCTAAAATTGGAAAGATTCAGAGAATATTAGCATGGCCCCTGCACAAGGATGGCATGCAATTTTTAATTTGTGAAGAGTCAGATGCATAGAAGGTATGCTGTAGACGAAGGGCAGGGGAACTACTCAAACTGATTTTGGAGCTAATCCTTTCCCTAGTCTGAGAGCTAGCAGGAGGATGCTCCAAAGATTCTATGTGAGGGAGATTCTTGGGAAGGGACCCAAGAGCTCAGTCCCTGGGCTAAATCTCTAGGTTATAACTAAAAGGGAAGCAATAAAAACAAACAAAAAACCATCAGCTTGAGAGGCTAGAGTTGCATACTACCAGGAATAGCACTACATTAAGCACATTATCAGAGAGGAAGAGTAGCAATGGAGATAGAGTTGCTCAGGCAGATCTCACCCCCTAGGGCAGCCTGCAGAGTCCAGCACACAAGAGTTCAGGAAAGGAGGCTTCTCTAAGTCTTCCCATCTCCTCTGAAGGATAAAAATGTGGGTTAGATTAAAGAGAGTCCCCTTCGTATTCTGGAAGAGGGATAAGGCAAAAGACAGAGTATGTGGAGCTGGCTCTCCAGGTACAAAGTATCTAATGATTGATGTACACACACACACACAGTCAGTGTCGGTATAGACAGAGAATAGTTATGAGGCTTCTCAATTCTTTCCTCCTTGAATTAAAGAACATGTGTAAACCCACAAACTCCAGGGAGAAATAAAATATACAGATGAAGGGAGAGAAATCTGAGAGCCTTGACTGAAAAGGATTATGACAAAAGTAAGCAGGTTCCAAATAGAATGATATCAAGTTTGTCTTTTTTCTATTGGACAATAGTGATTATCCTGCCATCTTTGAAAACTAGGTCCTATCATTTTTACTTAAAGAGAATGTACAGATAGGTATTTCTTTACACACCTAATTCAAAGAAGTATAAATTTCACGCACAATAAATTTATAATATGTTGTTAAAAGGTCTGTAAGTGGTTCTATATTTGAGTCAAAACTTCCCTTACTACATTTAATCAGTATCACCTGAAGCACTTTTTAGTTAAAACACAGATTGCTGGACCCCCAAGGTGGAGACTGAGAATTTGCATTTTTAACAGTTTTCCAGGTGATGCTGATGCACCTTATTGTATGACTTTCGCTTTAGTCAAAATCTCCAATGTTTTTGTCATGTTCACTATTTTCTATTTTCTGTTTTATTTTTACAGTTATACTGTTGAGTGGCAGTTAAATTAAATCACAACGTATGAGATGTGCCCAGAAAAAAATCGCTGCCTTTTGTGGAATGGTGCTTTCCTAAATTTTATCTGGTCATTTCCACTTGTCCTCTTAGGTGGAAGGGTTCATGCAAGATTATATTAATCGAAAGTACAACTTGGGTGATTGTGCCAAATTATCTACTGATATTTGTTTTAGTAAATAAACAATAACTTTATTGAAATAGTGCAGAACATAGTTGTATCTAGGATAGAAAAGAGGGTATGTTTGGGTAAAGCATAATTTACTCATGTTAGGTAACAAGGTATAGTTGATGCCAAAAAACAGCAAATGTCCAAAAAGTATTTGATGGATTAATAGAGGTGACATGCTCTTTGCACTATGAATAAGCACCAGAAAAAGTCTTTAATTATTCCCTTTACTTCTGTTTCATAGAAAAATGAACCATTTTTTCCAATAGACTGTATTATATACATTGTGATATACACTTGATTCAGTTTGAGAGGCAGGATCAGAGGATTCCTTGATAGACTATTGAAGTAAGAGAATAGAAAGTCCTTCTTGGGGACGCCTGGGTGGCTCAACTCTTAAGCCTCTGCCTTTGGCTCAGGTCCTGATCCCAGGTTCCTGGATAGAGTCCCACATCGGGTTCCTTGTGGAAAGCCTGCTTCTCCCTCTGCCTGTGTGTGTGTGTCTCTCTCTCTCTCTCTCTGTGTGTGTCTCTTATGAATGAATTAATGAAGGGAAAAATGAATGAATGAATGAATAAATAAATAAATAAATAAATAAATAAAACAAGCACTATATATATATATATAGAGAGAGAGAGAGAGAGGTATATAAACACATATATATGTAAATATATTAAGTATATATGTATATGCTTAAGATTTTCCAGGCATTGTTCTAACCATGTATAACTTACGTTAATCTTCACAACAAGCCAATGAGATGAGAGCACACTGCATAAACATTTAAGTATTTTGCCCAATATCATCCATCTAGTAACAGGAGTAATTAAAATTAGAATCTGGCATTTGGGGAGGAATTCTTAATGTCAACAAAATTGAGATTTTTCTCTTTCAAGAATCTATTACCATACCTACCATGAGGCTATTATCAGATGCTGATCCCCTTAATTAACTATCATGATAGTTTTCTTCTCCTAGATACCTCTGTATAATTGCTTACTCTTAGTGGACTTTCTCATTTTCCATTTCATTGAATTTTCTAATTTTCTTCCTAACTTACTCACTTTTTTTTATGTCTGACTCATAGGTTCCCCTATTCTTGCCATTTGATAAATGAATGCATTTTCAAAATTAAGACCTCAGTCTTCTGTTTTTCCTAGTTTATTTTTGTAATCTCACCTATTTCTAGGTTAATAGTTTGCATTTTCAAGAGATACCAACATTTCCCATCCCAATGTTCTTTTTCAGTATGAACCTGTCATTTTCCCATCAGGAGACAGAATTTAATCTCCCTCTCCTTCAATCTGGACAAGCTTATAACTGCTTTGACCAACAGAGTATGTGGGAAGAAAGCTGTATATCTTCTAAGGCTAGGTCAAAAGAGGCTATCAGTTTTAACTTTGTTCTGTTGGAACATCAGTCTGAGCAAAGCTAGTTGACATGTAAGAAGTCCAACTACCCTGAAACTACCGCTGGGTTTAATATTTCCAGGTGTAAAATTTTTCAGCCTTTCAGACATTTCTGTTTATGCATGAAACAGGTGAGCAAACCCATTTTACACCATTCAAATGAACTCAACCACCAATGGGATACAAACGAGTAACCTCATAAAATGAAATAAGAAGCAAAACCTTAGGCTTCTGTATTTATCTTAAATACATTGCTTTCATGTCAAACCCTGCCCATATTTCTGATCCACAGAATCTTTAAAAAATGATGATTTAAGTTTAATCCATTAAATTTGAAGTCGCTTATTGTGCAATAATATTAACTTGAATTCCCATGTATTCTACAACCCCCATTTTACAGCTTAACTTCTAATAATATTCTATTCCCATCTTACCCTCCTCCTATTAAGTTCTTTTTACTTTCAAACTTTATATTCAATATACTTATATTAGGCACTGGACACATTAGCATAAGTAAGATTCAATCTTTTCCCTCATGTCTTATTGGAAAATAAATGTTTTATTTGAGAAGAAAAAAGAGCAAATATAACATATTGGATTAAGTCAATCTTAGATTTAAACAAAGGCAATTGGAAGGAAATAGGAAACACAACTGATACTAAGTGGAGTCATGACAGAATTATAAAAGCAAGCATCTCTGCTCACATATTGAGTTGGAGAAAGTAAACCAACTGCATTAGTATAGGGGTAGGCATTTTGGAGAAAGGACATTAAAATAACAGAGCTAGCATAAGTAACGAATGTATAGGTTTATACTGGAAATTATAAGCGGTTTGATGTTAGAGCTATGAGTTATGTCACTCTAATTCCTAAAGATGTCATAATATAAAATGTCATTATATAAAAATGCCATAATATAAAAATAGGAAGAGACAAGATCATGGACATAATGGATTATCAGGATTCTTTTTGTAAATAACTAAGTCTCAGATTAGAGTATAAGAATTATTGAGTACAAGGTGAGTACTTCTGAGACTATTGATAATAAGGAATCAGTGTTTTTCCCTCAGTTTGCCATTGATCAATACTTTTATAAAATAAAGTAGAAATAAAGTTACTGGAAAAGTGAAATTAAAGTGATACATAAAGTATAAAGCCCTTAATTTTTATCATTACAGTCAATGGACATAGGATCACTCTATCAAATTACTATAAAATTTCAAATTTAATACCTTCAATATAAGTAATTATCTAGTGTAGACACATAACAATTTCTGGACTAAATTTAGTCTGTGAGTGACACTGCAATAAGGGGATCCAGCCAGGTGGCTGGTGAGTTGGGAAGACTAATGTGGGACATCTGGGTGACCCTGTGGTTGAGTGTCTGCCTTTGGCTCAGGGAGTTATCCTGGAGTCCCAGGATCAAGTCCCAAATCGGGGGAGCCTGCTTCCTCTCTGCCTGTGTTTCTGCTTCTCTGTGTCTCTATCCTGAATTAATAAATAAAATATTTTTAAAAAGGAGAAAGACTAATGTATCATGTTCTCTTACTATAACCAGAAATGTAAAGGGTAGAAATACTACTATAATTACTAAAAAGTTAAAATGCTTCTATTTTGGATGCTCTCAAGCTAAACCAAGGGTGATCCTCAACTTTGTGCCTTAGACAACAGAATAAAAGTTATCCCTCTCGATGGTCTTTCTGATGGGGCAAATTGAAGTTTTAGAGCAGGATATGGTAGGGTATAAGAGCAGAGATTCTGGATTACCTGCTGCTTTCTTACATGACTTACTGGTCATGTGACTTCAGGCATAGAATATAGGCTATTCATACTCAGCATTCTATATTCTCTATAAGATGGAAATAGTAACAATTGCAAATGCTTCACATTCTGCCTGCCTGCTTGATAGCTTCACCTGAGTTACGTCAGGTCAAAATCAATAGTAAAATTATTCACACACCTTCACAAGTTAAGTGTACCTTGTGAGCATTATTTTTGGTAACAGCCCCACAATAAACTAAGGAAAAAGCTATTCTCAAAATTTAGCTTATTTTTAAAATATTTGATACATTTAATGAATGACTAATTCCATTGATTGTACTACTCAACTAAAATTATCCTTTCTATTCCTTGAATCATTGCTCTACTACACGTACTCTCACTCGTGTATGTATATAGGCCATATATTCTGTCTCAGTCTATGGACAAAAATAAGCCAGATTCCCCACATCTTTCATAGTGGAGGACCCATAGTGTTTATTGTGGACCCCTGCAGCCTGCCCCACAGAAGACACCGGCAGTTTTTGCCACTGAGGTAAGTAACCAACAACCATGCTGCCCCATACACATGGAGAGAGAAAGCTGCTGTACACCCCTCAGAAGGAGTGCTGTTGCACTCTCCAGGACAACGGCAGCCAGCCTCTCTCCCAGCCATGCAAACACCCCCACACCTCAGAACCATGGCTCTATCACATGGACCAGAACTTTAGACACTTCTCTACAGCTGCTCAGGCACAGGAACCACTCGGAGTAGGGGAGAGATTGGGAGGGGTAGATAGTGTCCTGGACCCTGAAGTTACTTTCATTCTGTGAGCACCTGTGCTCCAGTTGCCAGGGCTCTGGCTGCTCCAAAGGCATCACTTATCAGACATGATGCTTCTACCATTGCTAGTGTGCCTACAGGCCAGACCTGTTGCCATGAGGTATTCTCTCAGCCATGACATCTCTGTGGGAAAAAAGAAACCAAGAGGTCCTTGATCAGCTTTCGACATAGAAGACCCTACCAGCCTTCACCACCACTACTGAAACCCACAGCCTTGGCCACTGAGAATCCCTGTCCTCTTCACTAAGGCTGACTATAGCTGATGGAGCTGCATGATGACTACACCCCTGGGCCTTTGCTGCAGCTGGAACTGCTACCTCCACCCAGCTGGCACTCTCTACTCAACCACAGGTGAAGATCTTTCCCCCACCAAAACAGTATGTAAAGTCTAGAAGAGGTAACTGCTTCATCAAATGTGTTATCTATAATAAAGGAAACACAACATACCACCAAATGGACACAATAATTACCTCTAGGTAATCCCCATAGGTAAATCCTATGTGGATAATGGGAGTATCATCAACCAAACAATTTTTGCATTATGAGAATGCCAATAGGAGAAAAAGAGACAGAGGGCCTATTTAAAGAAATAATGGCTCCAAATTAACTGAAGCCAGAGAGAGAAAGTGCAGGTACATGAAGCTTATAGATCTTCATGAAAATTCAAACTCAAAATGATTACATAAAAACACATTATAATAAAACTCAAAAATCAGAGACAAAGGATTTTGAAAGCAAAAAGAGATAAGAAATACATACAAGATTACCCATGAAGGCAATCAGCAGATTTCTCATTAGCAGCCTTGCAGTCCAGGAAAGAATGGAATGATATATTCAGAGCATTGAAAGAAAACATCAAATAAGAACACTTTACCCAGTAAACCTGTCCTTCAGCAATACTGGACACAAAACTTTCCCAAACAAAAGCTGAGGAAGTTCATCACCCCTAGATCTGCCTCACAAGAAATGCTAAAGGTAATTCCTTTTTTTTTTTTTTTTTTTTAGGATTTTATTTATTTATTCATGAGAGACACAGAGAGAGAGAGAGAGAGAGAGAGGCAGAGACACATGCAGAGGGAGAAGCAGGCTCCATGCAGGGTGCCCGACGTGGGACTCGATCCCAAGTCCCCAGGGAACTGGGGCGTTAAAGGCGCTAAACCGCTGAGCCACCCGGGCTGCCCATAAAGGGAATTCTTTATGCTAAAGTGAAGGATTCTGATTAGTAACATGAAAACTGAGTTTTATCTAACACTAAAACCTATATTGTTAAAAATAATGGTATATTTTTAATATCAATTCTTTGGAATCTAGCATAGTTTATGGTGTACCTTTTATGATTCTACTGTGAACATAGGACTGTTAGGAAAAGCAAGATGATATTAAATAACAGCATTCAAATAAACATTTGTTTTATCAAAATAATATACTTCCATTTAAATTGATTTAAAGTGGACTGACATAATTTTTGTAGTTACCACATTATCAATTTTGTAAGGTTATATATTTATATAATACCTGGTAACTTAAAAAATAAAGTGTTTAGCTCTATGTTATAACTTATTTATCTTCAGTGATTTTATTTCAAAGTACATGTATAATAAGGGGTACTATCTGAGTAGCACAAAGTATACTCTATATTATTTTCTAAATGTCAGCTATGTTATATTTGAGAAGTCACCTGCCTCTATGGTTTTTCCTTTCAAACATAACTCTTTTTTTTTTTTTACTCGTCTTACACTTATAGCATTAAGGTAATAGTTGAGTGGGACAGAACCATTCGAACTGTATTTCATTATATTGAGCATCAGGTAAGAGTTACTAACCCACAAAGGCTTTAAAACCATTTTCACAAAATTGTGTCAATCATTGTCAAAAGTAAATACATTGAAATAACAAATGAGAAGCTTGCTATAGTGTATTCAAGAAATTTCAGTAGTATTTCTCTTTGGTTTCAGAATATTATATTCCATATTTTATGTTAAATTATTTGAAAGATCTTTTTCCAAACAAATTGATATTGTCCAATCTGCATGCATAAAATTAAATTAGGACAAAACACAAAACAGAGTTATTTCTTTAATTACCAAACAAATTCACTATTTCATAATCAAAGTCAGATACTCCAGGGCACAAGTTGCACAGTGTTAATTCACGCTTAGGTGCATTGATGGCTCAGAGCCTTCAGCCTCATGCTTAGCAACACACTAGGTGTGAAATATTACAACACAATTCACAACCTGTCATGTCTTATGGCTTAATTAGGAATGTTTATGATCTTGTTATTCATACTCTATCAGTAATAGACAACTAAAAAAAGAGACGAGGGACCATTATTTGCAGAATAGTGTCATCATCATCGCATAAACTGAAAGCTCAAACTGCGGCTTAATTCAGTCTGGAATGGTAACTAAATAATGAAAATAAGTATCATAGGAGAATTGCACAGCACAAATACTGTGCCCAGGAAAAGAACTGTGAAGTGACATACTCATGTATTATTTGATCTCATTATTGGAAACTTGAATATTTGGGGATATTTACTTAGGTTAAAAAGACGTGAAGTCTAGTCATCCAATAAAACTATATATATATATAATATCCAATAAAAAATATATATATATATATATATATATAGAGAGAGAGAGAGAGAGAGAGAGAAAGAGAGAGAGAGGGAGGGAGAGAAAAGGAGGAAATTGAATTAAACCGTCATTTCAATAGAGGATTTTTGACTCAGTGCAAAAACTTAAAGAATTTGTTTTATTCTCTGATGATGAAACTTTCAATGACTACCTAGTGATTCTACCACTGTTGGATTCTATGTTTTTATTTTCATATATATGTAGTAGATAAATATTTAATAATTCACATCAGTTAAGAAATATTTTAGAGGAAAGTTCACTTTAAGATTATTAATGTAAAAAGCACTTAGAGAATGATCTGAGAATTATAATAGATCAAAAAAGATCTTGGGTGTGAGGGTTAGTAAAATAAGATTAAACAATATAGATGAAGGAATCAGACCTGATTATATATAAATGTCCTAACTTTGCCTATAATATCTAGTATAGATTTCACTTTTTTTTTTCATGTACTCAGGGCAAATAGATCTTTATATTTGTGTGTTTGTACTGGTCAAAATGTGAGTATCTACTACAGGCTACTATAGTTGAAATCATTATTTTAAAGAAGTTTCTTTTGATTTTGTATGAACCTCCATTTCATCCATTAGCTCAAGAGTTTGGTTGCTTTTTCCTGGCCAAGAAAGGTCAAATATTATTTATTATTGTAGCTGGACATGATTTAAAACCAGATTACTCTGATCTTTTGTGAAAATAGGAAAGGTGCCATTTGCTTGGCACTTACTGCTCAAAACACTGAATTTCCTTAAAGCATTTAGAAAATGATTATGTTAATTTTAACAACAAAAAAATTGTTAGCAAAACTGATTGTTTCGTAAATAAATTCAAGTAAAGAAATATCTAGTTCTGAAAGTGACTGACTTGATTTAGCTGTGTTAACCATTACTCATCCACCCATTCATTCAGGAAATATTTAGTGAGCACCTTGTAAGAGGCAGCATTATAATATACTTCATGTATAAGGGGTGAATAAAACTTGGCATTCTCCCTTATATTGAACAAAATTTCACTCCCTCAGGTTTTTACCCTACTCCTTTCCGATATTAAAAATGAGTCTTCTCATTTTTTAATACTGAAACTATTTCATATCATCAGTGGATTTACGAAGGTACACTTTGTCTCTCTGAATTTAATCTCTAATTGCGTTTCATCTTAAGCTTATGGGTGAACCATTTTCTTTTTCTTTCTTTCTATGATTCTATCTTTTTTAATTGGAGTTCAATTTGCCAACATACAGCATAACACCCAATGCTCATCCCATCAAGTGGCCCCTCAGTGCTGGTCACCCAGTCACCCCCACCCCCCGCCCACCTCCCTTTCCACCACCCTCTGTTTGTTTCCCAGAGTTAGGGGTCTTCATTTTCTGTCTCCCTTTCTGATATTTCCCACTCATTTTTTCTTCTTTTCCCTTTATTCCCTTTCACTAGTTTTTATATTCCCCAAATGAATGAGACCATATAATGTTTGTCCTTCTCCGATTGACTTATTTCACTCAGCATAATACCCTCCAGTTCCATCCATGTCGAGGCGAATGGTGGGTATTTGTCATTTCTAATGGCTGAGTAATATTCCATTGTATACATAAACCACATCTTCTTTATCCATTCATTTTTCAATAGACACCGAGGCTCCTTCCACAGTTTGGCTATTGTGGACATTGCTGCTATAAACATTGGGGTGCAGGTGTCCCAGCGTTTCACTGCATCTGTATCTTTGGGGTAAATCCCCAGCAGTGCAATTGCTGGGTCGTAGGGCAAATCTATTTTTAACTCTTTGGGGAACCTCCACACAGTTTTCCAGAGTGGCTGCACCAATGGGTGAACCATATTCACATAGAAAAATTAGAATGGTGGATATATTTTCTCTAAACTTTATAATTATCAGTATTTCCTTTTGTTGGGTAAAACAATGTTAAAGCAATTATTTAGAAATTTTGGGCAAAAAAAGAAAGCCATTCTTCCATATGTGAGAAATTGAGAATAATTAAAACTTTAAAACATCTTTGAATGAATCAGCAAAAATGTTCCTCTCTATTGATAGAAGCATCCTGCACAAGAGGAAACTGCATTTTTGCCTTCAGCATTTCAATTATTTTTAAACTTCAAGAACAACTAATGGCAAAGTACAGAAGAATTTGGTTATTTTAAAGGTAAATAAATATATACAATTGTTTTAATGTAAAGACAAAGATATTAATTACTAATGTCAAAGGAAAAAAGGAACAGTACCCACAGTTCTTCATTGCATCATCAGCTTATCTTTAAGCATTGATAAGATCATCCAAAAATTGATCTTTCTAATTAATAATATACAAGACATGCCTCTTAACAATTTCTTATCACATTAAACTCAACAAGTCAATTACAGCATAATGTGATCTGATTATAGTCAGATCCTTATTGATTTAAAAATGCATTTAAATGGATTTGAAATAAAATTAAAACGGTTTCATAGCTGCAACATCATGCTTTGTTTTTTTCCCCATAATCATGCTTTCTTTTCTATATATAAATGCTCCCATATCATATCATTATGAAAGTAATATACATTTTCATGATTTAATATTTGTGGGGAATAATAAAATAGAAGATTCAAATTATTATTTTATGAATTAGTTAGGACAGGCAATTAATCCTGAAGTAATGTATATTGCTTCAAAACTTTTCCTAATATAGGTTTAATACTTTTTTAAAAGAGTTTAATCTCAATCCTTAATTTTACTTTATTTATTTACTAGTTCCACTATACTATACTCTTATAAGTGCCTTTTTAAAATACTAGTTTGTATAAGGAGAATTCATGCTATCATCCTTCCAACATGTACCTTTAAATATTGATTTGTTAGTCTTATATGAAAGGAAGAGTAATTCACATATCAAAGATCCATGATTATTTTATAAAAAATATTTTATATCTCAAAGCTTATTTTAATAAACATTATTACTGTACCACAGTTTTTATATCTTCATATTTAGAGTCCAATTGAAACAATAGACTTTGGGATTTTTAGCACAGTATGAAGAGAATTAATTATGCATCTCCAATTAAGGCCAATTAGAGTTGTGCTTCCACTCCCTTGCACACCATGCAAAAACTCTACCCAAAGTGTCTAATAAATGTAGAAAGTTCATTAACATTAAGTTTGGCTTCCATGTCTATTACCATCTCCTGTGGTGTTGTGTAGATTACTAAAATGTAATGGAAATTATCTATTAGAGATGCATAACATATAATGCCATAATTTATAGAGACTTTACATATGAAACAGTATGAATACCTTAGCATCAGTAATATTTTTAGGATTTTGCAAAAAGTTTCAGGAAGTTTTGGCTTGAATGGTTTGAGAAAAGAGAATTTTAAAAATCCATTACCTTAAAAGTTTAATTCAGGAAGTAATTACTATGCTGACCAAAATGAGTCTTAAAAGCTCTCTATAGTTATTTGAAGAATTAGAAATTGCATTTCTATTAGCAAATATTTTATTTGTTGTATATGTACAGAGATAGAATATCTTATTACTTCACATTTTTAGTGGTTTCCTTCTATCATATGTATATACAAATAGTATGTTTTATATTGAAGAGCCCTGTGAACCTGTGCAAATTTGAATCAGAGTAAGAGATAGGAAAATTAGCCAATAAGTATGAGCCTTCATGTAAATTTCTTATGTGGTCTATAAAATAGTCCAAAAGCATCTGTTTTAAGCTATCCATATGCTGCTTTTATAAAATATCCTTTATATTTTGAGGCAATCAAGCTACTAATCTGAACAAGACATTGTAAACCAAAATTGAAATATTTATTTGGAAAACTTGCTTGTTTCATGCAGAAATAGCTTCTGGGTTGATATATAGATACTATATTCAGGTACAGATAAAATTTTAACTAAATTCTTAGTCAAAATTACAAACACCAAATAAATATCAACAGATCTGGAAATGACTACTGAGTTCAACATTGGGATATTAAAGGCATTTAACATGTTAAGATACATACACAGGCCATTGAATTGCATTAGGGCAAGTCTTCAACAAATGTATTAGAACAACTGGATAGCTTTTAAGAAAAACAGTATGTAAAGAAAAACAATGTGCTTCAATACATATATCAAATGATAAAAAAAATAGATTAAACATTTACTATGGTACCCCTATCAAAAAGTTTTTAAAAACATAAATAGAACTTCACAAAAAATAAAACCCATTTATCAGAATTTACCATTAAGAACATAAAAATTAAAGCTATAGATTGGAAGTATTTAATACACATATATAATATGTATGTATGGAAGTATTTAACACACATGTATATATTATATATGTATATGTGTATGTGTATATGTGTGTATCTGAAAAATGATATATAAAAGATCTCTACAAATCAATAATAAGATAAATAGCCCAGTTTTTTAAATATGACAAATCCAATCAGGCACTCCATAAAAGAGTATATACCAATAACCAATAAGCACATGAAAAATTACTCAACATTGTTTCTCACCCAGGAAATTAAAATAAAATCACAATGAGTCACACCCACTAGGATGGGTATAATTAAAAAACTAAAATATTGGAGACAATGAAGAGTAACTAGAACTCTCGTACTTTGCTGGTAGGAATATAAAATGGTAGTCGTTTTGGCAAACAGTTGATAGTTTCTTTAAAAGTTAAATGTATGCCAATATGCCTATTTTAAAATACCTCATGTGATCTATTCATTGCACTTTTAGATACTTACCCAGCATATGTTCATAAAGAGCCTTATACATGAATATTTGATTCGGTTTTATTCATAAGAACTAAAAACTGGAAAAAATACAGGTGTCTATCAACAGAAGAATGGGTAACAAACTGCACAATAAATTCAATGAAATTCTACTCAGCAATAAATAGCAAAATATAATTTACACAACAATATGGATCAGTTTGGGGAACATTATTTTGAGAAGACACAGTAGACTACAAAGAACCCCACAAAATGTTTTAATATAAATGAACTTCAAGAATAGGAAAAACTAGGGGCACCTGGGTGCCTCAGTTCAATGTCTGACTCTTGATCTCAGCCAAGACAGCGATCCTTGAGGTCGTGAGATCAAGCACCATATCAGGCTCTGCACTCAACAGAGTCTACTTGAGATTCTCTACCCTCCCCCGTCCTGCCCTCCTGCTTGTGCTTGCACATTCTGTCTTTCTCTCTCTCTCTTTCTCTCTCTCTCAAATAAATAAATAAATCTTAAAAATAGAAGAATAGGTAAAACTAATTTACGGGGAAAGAAATAAAAACAATTATTGATAATGTTCATAGTAGGGGCTGATTGAAAAAGATACAAGAGAAATTGCTAAAGTGACAGAATTTGTCTATATTTTGTGCCCCCACGGTAGGTATATATTAGTGAAAGCTCATTAATTTGGTCATTTAAGAACTGTCCACTTTACTCATGTAACCTTATATAAACAATAGAAAGATACATAAGATAGATGTCACTTTATGTTATTTACTGGTGTAGTTATGTATGTAGTAAGGTGTTAAGAATTGTAAAAATTAAAAAAGAAAAAAAGAATTGTAAAAATTTTGAGATTTCAGCCTATTAGTAACTGGACAAGTTTGCCTACCACTATTTTATGAATGGTGTTAGAGAATCAAGATTTCCAGGTTCTAGTCAAATGCCTATATCATTTTTGGTACAAGAGGCAGGATCACTTCTACATTTGCATCAGCTCATTTTACTGCCCAAGTTCCATAGAAGGGACATGGAGGGGCCCAGACAGATACTTCATATGTACCATGGTTTTGTATCCCAGCTAAGAAACTATAAGCCTAGGAAACTCTCAATTTTCTAAGCAGGCTGCTAGCAAAACTGCTCCAATATTACCCTGAAAAGAGGCAACATATTGTTTTGTTAAGGAAAAGTATCTGTAGTTTACCCTGAAGAGAGAGAGAGTATATCTATCTTCCAAGGCTATTCTCTAGACAAACATCCTTGAAATATCTGGAAAATGGTTGTTTTAATTATGAAGAAAGTCCATGGAGAATCATCTCCCAATGTATGGGTATGGATATATTTTTTAAGATAGTTACTTAGGAAAATACTAAATCTATTAAAAGGTTTTGTTTTATTTTAACATGTAAGTGTGTGTGTAAATATGTAATATGATGTCAATTTACGTATCCATACACATTCTGCAGGAAATAATGTAGAAGACCAGTACTATCTGTTTTTTAGGGATTAAAAAAGAACAAGCTTTTTTTTTTTTTTAAGATTTTAATTATTTATTTGAGAGAGAGCATGAGCAAGGGGAGGGGCAAAGGGAGAGGGAGATGCTGACTCTGCTGAGCTCAGAGCCTGAGGTGGGGCTTGATAGGGGAGCAAGGCAGAGGGAGGAGTTTGCTTCCAGGCCCGGCTCAATCCTAGGACTCTGAGATCATGACCTGAGCTAAAGTCATAAGCTTAATTGACTGGGACACCCGGGCACCCACGCATCTTTTAGATATCATAGACCTTTAAAAATATTAAGATCAGGGGATCCTGGGGTGGCTCAGCAGTTTAGCGCCTGCCTTTGACCCACGGGCATGATCCTGGAGACCCGAGATTGAGTCCCACGGTAGGCTCCTAGCATGGAGCCTGCTTCTCCCTCTGCCTGTGCCTCTGCCTGCCTCTCTCTCTCTTTCTCTATCTGCGACTTTCATGAATGAATAAATAAATAAAATCTTTAAAAAATTAAAATAAAAATATTAAGATCAACCATGATAAATTTTATTTGGGATAAATCAACTTTACTAAATACTGGATTTTTTGTTGGTGGTTTTATGGTTTAATGTTTTTCCTTTACCTTTCTGCATCCTCAGAAATAAAAGAGTATATAGTTTTTTGGGTTTTTTTCTTTTCTCATTCTGAGACTGATGAGCATATTTTGAGTTTCCTTGTACTCTCCTGTTTAGTGAGAGAATCCTAGTGTACTATTTTTGGAAGTAAAACATATATGATAGAGTAAGTTTTTGTTGAAAAATAAAATCTTCAGTTAGGAAAATATTTATCTCCCTTTTGAGAAATGAAATAAAAACATGCTGATTATAGCAATGGGTATGAAATTTCAACCTAAAAATCACACTTGATTTTTTGGGGGCCTTTTATAATTCTCACAACAGCGACCTACAGAAGAAAAGAGGAAGTTTATAAGAAAGAGGAAAAAAATAGCAAGGTATTTCCACTCTTGGTGAGAATTTATGAAACTATTTCTGTACAAAGAAATATCAAAAAATGTAGTAAAACTCTACATCCCAAGAGTCACTGAAATTGATGTACATTTTTATAATTTTTACATCTTTGTGAATTGTGATGTTTAAAACTCACCCTCCTAAAAAATACACCTTCATATCTTATAGCTTATTTTTTTAAGATTTTATTTATTTATTCATGAGAGACACAGAGAGAGAGGCAGAGACATAGGCAGAGGGGGACACAGACTCGATGCAAGGAGCCCAATGTGGACTCGATCCCGGGATTCCGGGATCACACCCTGAGCCAAAGGCTGATGCTCAACCTGCTGAGCCACCCAGCTGTTCCTATAGCTTATTTTTTAAGATTACAACATGCTAAAGAATTGAGAAAAATGTATGGGCAGAAAGAAAAACAAGAACAAAAGCACCTTATTTTGGTGAAAGAAATCGATTATAAAATAGGTCCTATTTATCTGTAAATTAAGTGACTTCTCATCAATTCCCTAGCACCAAAATGGAAATTGAAGCTGTTTTACAAAAAAGAAAAAAGAAAAACAGGAAACCACAGATAATGTAATACATGCTGTAATCCACACACATAAATGGCATGGAACATCTTTCAGGTTTGGGATAGATAAATATAAAAAGAAATATCTTTCAGATAATACATTAAAGCTTCATCAAAATATTTTGAAATTTTAGATATCTAAAATAAAGTTTTCTGATTAAGAACAAATTTTCCTTAGTACTCTTTGCCCAAAAAAGAAAGCAGCATTTAGTGTATATAATGGACTCAAACATTGTCCCCATTACTACATTCTGATTCTATTCTAAGGTAGCTTTTCAACATTAACATAACTGGATCTAGGTTTCTTTTCTAGCCTTAGCTTCTGGGTCCTAGAGTGTGAGCTCTGTTCTGTTTGGGATTACCCTCTTCATCAGCACCTCCATTTTTCTTCAGAAAATGTGGAAGGTCAAAAATTTGAACAGGAGACTGTCTTGCATTTTTCACCTACCCATAGCTTTCCAGACATTTAGGATGTGATGAGGTACGTTCCACTGAGTAAAAGGCTTTTTGGGTCTTATTGTCAAAAGAAGAGATAGCAAGCAAACAATAAAACAAAACAAAACAAAACAAAAAAAAATCTACTTAGAGGTTCAGGGAAGGATACCTTGTTATGGATGACTTTTCACTGAGAATAAAGGCAGTGCTTCTGGCTTTCCTGACACTCAGGGAGGATACAGTCTCCAGGGTGACAGTGACAATGACTTCTGTAAAGGACAAAATAGTCTCACTCTGGAATATGCCTCAGGCGTTCACTGTCTACTGAGCTATGAAAAGGAGCTGTTGGGCGGAGGGCTCTATGGAGAGAATGCCACTTCACATTTAAAAACTTTTCAATTTCACACCATTGCCCTCAGGAAAAATCCAAACTAGAGCTGACCTCTAGGTATCAGCCGCCCTTAGCTCACATTCCATTGCTTTCCCTCCCTGCTTATGCTCCAGATCCACTGAATACCTTGTAATTCTTGAAAGAATTATGCTTTCTGAATCTCAGGGTTTCAGCCTATGAATTCATGTCATTATACACTGTGAAATAATTCCTTGACTGTTTCTTTCCACAGCTTGTAAGCTCTTTCAGAAAAAGAGACTGTTTCTTTTCTGCTTTCATATCTTCAGTCCTTGGCAAAGAGTAGCAGGCAAGAATATTAGATGATTTAATGAATTAATTCCCAAATGAATAAAAATTAGAATTTTAAATTAGGAACCTTGTTCCTAGAATTGTACTCTCTACCTAAAGATTGTAACAACTGGCCAGATAATAAGACTGCTGAGGCATCTGTTATGATAAAGAGGCTCTCCTACTCATAGCTCTAATTATCCTTAAAGGACTATTACATGTGTTTGGCATTGAGCTATAACTGAGAACTAATTTTCTTTTCAATTAATAAAAAGCAGAAGTAAATACCAGTTTTACAAATGGATCAAAGGGAAAGGAATTACTATTGCATTATTTGAATAAAATAAACAATTTTCAGATTATTTCAATAAATACTGTGTTTTCCTCATCCCCTAGTATCACTATAGCAGGTGGCATATTACACTAAAAGTTTGTCTACAGATAAAAACATTTAATATGAAGAAGGCAAAAAAAAAAAAAAAGGCTGTACAAATTGTCAGTATAAAGCTAGCAGATGATCTCCTACACCCCACCTCCATTATTAGGCATTTGAGAAGCACCTAGATCAAGTGTTTACTCCTGTGTTTTAATAGGGTCAGGTGACAGAGTTTTTCAGTAAGCATGTGGCTGCTGAGTTTCTCAAGTTTTATATTTTTTAAAGATTTTATTTATTTATTCATGAGAGACAGAGAGAGAGGCAGAAACATAGGGAGAGAGCCTGATGTGGGCCTGGATCCCAGGACCCTGAGCCGAAGACAGATGCTCAACCACTGAGCCACCCAGGCATCCCGTGTTTTATACTTTATTCATGAAAAGATGGTAATGCCTATATAATCTTTTTGCCAAACATTTTTGAACATTATCCATTTCTACAGAGAAATTATTTCTAGCATCTCTACCATCAAATTAAAAAAACAAACATAACAAAACAAAAAACCTCCTAGTACAAATTTAGATAACAGTTGGTCATAGCCATTTATGTAGTGTATACCTATTAATAGAGACCTTCAAGTGATAATTAGCCACTTCCAAAGTTGCAGACAATTAACCTAGATATGCATATATAGATATTTTAAAGTAAATTTCAGCAAATTTCGGATTATAAACATTTGGTCAAGAATTAACAGGCAAAATCTCAATCACAAAGACCACTTGGAATCACTAAAAAATACATTTTTCCCCCATCCTCTTTCCTCAAAAGCCTCTGGAATCATCTTCTTATAGTGTACTTTTTTCTTTAAATCTTTCCCATTATGAGAACATTTTCCTCTGTTTTTTTGCCCTCCTATCATTAGTGCAGCTGGTGTCTCTTGAAGTGTTTATAGCACTTCAAGTTTGCCATATCATCTCCTAAAAGGGCAAATAAACAAAACTACACAGAACTGAGAGAAAAATCTGCTTCCAAGGATTTTTTGTTTCCATCTCTATTTGGTTCTGAGTCATATAATCAATAAGTTGCTAAGTTTCTGTTTACTACACTTTTTTAGGTATGTGGCTTAGGTCTTACTTTTTAGAAAACATGGCAGTGAGAGATAAATAACATTCTCCAACCTAGGCAGATATTTGCCCTAAATTAAGGTCCATGGTTTAATGAAAGGAAAAGCATACTAGAAAACAGAAGATATATGTACCATGCCTATGTTCAAAAGGGGTATGACTGTATTGAGTTCCTAGGAGACAGAAAAGTCCAAGAAATAAGTTATCTCATTAAAATAGAAGACGAAAGACCACAGTAGTAATGTAGTCCTAGAAAAAAATCAAGAAATGCTGAACAAAGGCGGGTATGAGTGTTTGTGAAGGTGGTCAGGTACAGTTTATTTTACCCTGGAAAACGGAGACATGTTGCTGACTTCCAAAAATTGACCATGGCTAGATTTGAGCTTTGTATCTCTTGGAGGTGTATGTAGTGCACTGGTGGGAAAAACCTCTCAATAAGTAAAGAAGTGAAATGAGAAGTGATTTATCTTTTACAACTGTGTTTCCCTTTCCAATGCTTGGCATAGTAGAAAGTATTTGTCCAGCACGTTGGATAAATTGAGAGATACCTCTGTATGGGCCTTGGTGAATAAATATTTTATATAAAATGTTTTGAAGAGGAAAAAAATACAAAATGTAAAGAAGACATCAAATATTGCATTAGAATAATATGTTTCAATATCAAATATTAAATCATGAAATGCAAATAATTGTACAATATTTAATGAATAAATATTGAGCCCGATCTTAGGCAGTATATTGAAATGGCTAAAAAAAATCTGGATCAAGATTTCTTAAACATGGTGACTTCAAATTATTTTTTTTATTCAAGCATAATTAACAGGGTTATATTAGTTTCACGTGGTTTTGTTGATGGTTCCTTCCCCTAGCAAAGTTTTTGTTTTACTGGAGTTCTAATAGCTAATTTTGCTTTTGTTTTCTTTGCCTAAGGAGTCATATCTGGAAAAACGTTTCTATTGCTGATATCAAAGATATTACTGCCTGTATTATCTTTTAGGAATTTTATGGTTTCAGGACTTAAATACAGATAAGTCTTTAATCAATTTTAAGTGTACTTTTGCATATAGTGTAAAAGTGGTCCAGTTTCATTTTTTTTGCATGTAGCTGTCTGTCCCCTTTCCCCAAGACCATTTGTTGAAGACTGTTTTGTGTTTTTTTTTCCTCATTGCATATTCTGAACGTCTTTCTCATAGATTAATAGACCATAAAAGTTTGGGTTTATTTCTGAACTTTCTACTATGTTTTCTTGAGCTGTGTGTCTACTTTTGTGTCCATACCATACTGTTTTGATTACTACAACTTTGTAGTATATCTTGAAATCTGGGATTGCAATACCTTCAATTTTATTTCTCCTTGTCAGATTGCTTTGGCTATTTGGGTTTTTTTGTGGTTCTATGCAAATTTTAAGATTTTTTTTCTATTTCTGTGAAAAATGCTGTTGGTATTTTGATAGGGACTGTGCTAAATTTGTAGGTTGCTTTGGGTATTATTGACATTTTTTATTGATTCTTCCAATCCATGATCATGTACTATCTTCCTATTTGTATAATCTTCGATTTCTTTCATCAGTGTTTTATAGTTTTGGAGTACAGTTCTTTAACCTCTTTGGTGAGGTTTACTCGTGGCTATTTTATTTTTTATTTTTTGGTACAGTGGTAAATGGGATTGTTTTACTATTTTCTCTTTTTGCTGCTTTATTATTAATATATAGAAATGCAACATTTCTGTACATTGATTTTGTATCCTGTGGCCTTACTGAATTCATTTATCAATTCTATAGAGTGTGGTGAAGTCTTTAGGATTTTCTAAATATAGGATCATGTCATCTGTGAATCGTGGAAGTTGTACTTCTTCCTTACCAATATGGATTTTATTTATCTCTTTTTATTGTCTGATTGCTGTGGCTTGGACTTCCGATACTATGTTGAATAAAAGCAATCAGAATGGACATCCGTTTCTTGTTTCTAATCTTGAGGAAAAGCTCTTGGTTTTTACCATTGAGTATGATGCTAGGGTTTTACATATATGGCCTTTATTATGTTGAGATATGTTCTTTCTAAACCTACTTTGTTGAAATTTTTAACATAAATGTACGTTGTACATTATCAAATATTTTTCTGCATCTATTGAGATGATCATGTTTTTTTTTTATTCCTTTTCTTGTTAATATGATGTATCATGTTGGTTGATTTGCAAATATTGAACCCTCTTATATCCCTGGGTTAAATACCAATTGATCATGGTGCATGATTTTTTTAATGTACTGTTGGATTCAGTTTGTTGAGCATTTTTGTATCTGCCTATCAGAGAATTGGACAGTAGTTTTCCTTATTGTTGTGTTTTGTAGTGTCTCTATTTGGTTTTGGTATCAGGGTAAGGCTGGCCTCATTGAATGAATTTAGAATCTTTCCTTCCTCTTCTACTTTTTGGACTAGTTTGAGAAGAATAAATAGTAACTCTTCTGTGTTTGTTAGATTTCACCTGTGAAACAATCCGGTCCTGGACTTTTGTTGGGAGTTTTTTGATTACTGATTCAATTTCATCACTAGCAATCAGTCTGTTCAAAGTTTGTATTTCTTCCTGATTCAGTTTTGGAAGGTTATATGTTTCTAGGAATTTCATCATTTTTTCTAGATTGCCCGATTTGCTGACTTATAATTTTTTCATAATCTCTTATTATCTTTTGTATTTCTATGGTGTGGGTTGTTATTTCTCTTTTCTCATTTCTGACTTTGAGTCTTTTTTTTCTTTCTTTCTCTTTCTTTTTTTGAAGAATCTAGGTAAATGTTTATCTTTTTTTTTATCTTTTCAAAGAAATAGTTCTTTGTTTCATCTATCTGTTCTTTGTTTTTGTTTTTGGTCTCTTTTTCATTATTTCTACTCTAATCTATCATTTCATTCCTTACACTGGCTTTGAGGTTTTTTCTTCTTTTTTTAGCTCCTTTAGGTGTAGTTAGGTTGTTTATTTGAGATTTTTTGTTTCTTGAGGTGAGCCTGTATTGCTACAATATTCCCTCATAAAACAGCTTTTTGCTGCACCCCAAAGATTTTGGACCAGTGTGTTTTCATTTTCATTAGGCTTCATATTTTTTTTTTATTTCTTCTTCAATTTCTTGGTTAACCCATTAATATTTTAGTAGCATGTGTTTGTTTTCTTTCCAGATTTTTTTTCATTGATTTCTAGTTTTATACCATTATCGTCATAAAAGATCCATGATATGATTTTAGTCTTTTTGAATTTGTGGAAACTTGTTTTGTGGCATAATATGTTATCTATTCTGGAGAATGTCCATATTTATTTGAAAAGAATGTGTATTCCTCTGTTTTGGGATGGAATGTTCTGAATATATTTGTTAGATACATCTTGTCCAATGTGTCATTCCATACCACTATTTTCTTGTTGATTTTCTGTCTGGTTGACATAGCCATTGTCGTAAGTAGGGCATCAAAGTCCCCTATACTATTATCACATTACTGTTGATTTCTTCTTTTATGTTTTTTCATGTTTCTTTATCTATTTGGGTGCTCCCATGTTGGGAGCATAAATATTTACAGTTGTTAGATTTTCTTGTTGGGTTGTTCTCTTTATTTATGTTGTGCTTTTCACTTTCAATCTGCATGTGTCTTTAGGTCTCAAATGAATCTCTTATAGACAGCCTACAAGTGGGTCTTGCTATTTTTTATCCATTCAGTCACCATTTAGTCCATTTACATTTAAAGCAATTGTCGATAGATATGTACTTATTGCCATTTTGTTACTTGTTCATAGTTGCTTTTATAGTTCTTTTCTTTTCCTTTTTGTTTTTCTTGCTCTTTTCCCTTGTGGTTTGGTGGCTTTTACTAGTGATATGCTTGTACCTTTTTCTCTTTATCTTTTGCATATCTATTACAGATTTTTATTCATATCATTAGATTGCTATGTAACATATTTTGCATTTAGCAGTCTATATTAAGTTAATGATTGCTTAGGTTTGAACTCATTCTAATAGCACTAAATTTTTACTTCCCCCATGTTTTATGTATATTATGGCATACTTTATATCCTTTTATTTTGTGAATCCCTTTATTTTTATAGATATAGTTGATTTTACTATTTTACTGTTTTGTACTTTAATCTCCATTCTGCTTTTTTTTTCTTTTCATCTCCATACTAGTTTTATAAGTGATTAATTTACTTTTATTTTATTTGTATTTACTTGTGAAATTCTTTCCTTTTGTAATTTTCTTCCTCCTGATTATGGCTCTTTCTTTCCACTCAAAGAATTCCCTTTAACATTTCTTGTAAGGCTGGCTTGGTGAAGATGAACTCCTTCTACTTTTGTTTATCTGGGAAACTATTTATCTCTCTTTCATTTCTGAATGATATCCTCACTGGATAGAGTATTCTTGGTTTTTTCCTTTCAGCACTTTGAATATATCATGGCACTCTCTTCTGGCCTACAAAATTTCTGCTGAAAAATCTGCAAATAACCTTATGGGGTTTCTTTGATATGTAACTGTTTTACTTTCTCTTGCTGCTTTTAAAGTTTTCTCTTGTTCACTACTTTTTGCTATTTTAATTATTACATGTCTTGATGTGGACCTCCTTTTGTTGAGTTTTCTGAGGGCTCTCTCTGCCTCCTGAACCTGGATATCTGTTTCCTTCTCTAGATTACAAAAGTTTATCATCGATTATTTGTTCAAATAAATTTTCTGCCCCCTTTTCTCTCTTTTCTTTTGGGAAACCTATAATGCAAATAATATCATGTTTAATGAAGTCACTGGAGTCCCTTAACTTATTCTCATTTATCATTATTATTATTATTATTTTTACTATTCAACTTAGTTGCTTTTCATTTCTCTGTCTTCAAAATCACTGCTCCATTCTTCTGCTTCCTCTAATCTACTTTTGATTCTTTCTACTGTATTTTTTATTTTTGAGTTCTTCACCTCTGATTGGTTCTTTTTTATATTTTCTATCTTTGCTGAAGGTGTCACTGAGATCCTCCTCTCCTAACTCCAATAAGTATCTTTATGACCATTACTTGGAATTTTCAATCAGATATATTGCTTATCTCTGTTTTACGTAGCTCTTTTGCTGAAATTATATCCTATTCTTTCATTTGTAACTTATTTCTCATTTTGTCTGTCTGTGTTTGTTTCTATGTATTTGGAAAGTCAGCTATGTCTCCTAATCTTGAAAGTAATGGCTTTATGAAAAAGAGGCCCTATGGTACCCTGCAGTGCAGTGATTCACCAGATCCTGGTGAATGCACATCCTGGTGTTGAAGGGGTGTCTCCTATGTGGATTGTGTGTGCTCTACTGTAGTGGCTGAGCTGCATTTACCTTCAATCCTATTAGCTACAATCGCCCACTTTGCCTGTTGAGGGCAGGGTTTAGTCCCTGTCATACAAAGAGGCCAATCTGGAGCTTCCTTTGAGGTTATAGTTGAGTCAGACTAGGCTGGGGCCCGCAGGCCTTTTGTTGGGGCTGCAGTTGCATGAAAGGCAAGGTTCCTTTCTTGTGCTGCCTCCTGTGAGATTTTTGGTGGTGAGTAGAGCCGGCATCAGATTATTGTCTGCCCCCAGCCCACTGCTGGGCCTGCAGTGGAACTGGGGTGTGTGGTTATCTTCCCCTCTTCCCAGGAAAAGAGTCACTTTGGAATGGCACTGGTTACTGTCAGTACTGCTTACACAATGAGATGGGTCAGGAGCCACTTTGGAGGGACCCCTGCAGAGTGGGGTGGGTTCCATGGGGACTGATCTGAAGGAGAATGTGCAGTGGGTTGCATGTGTTAGCAAGTTAGGTGGAGAATGTTGGAGCCAGTTCCTGCAAGTGTCTGGCTATCTAGGCTGGTGGATAAAGGGAAGGAAATGGTCCCCACCAGCTCTTTTGTTCTTGGAGAAGTCTAAGCTTCCCTGACTCTCCAGCACACACTCTGAGATTAGTAAATAAATCTTCCTATATACTTCAAGAACTTTCAAACTGCTGCTTTTGTGCTGTACATCAATGAGGTTGTTTAGTTGGGCTGTCTCTTCAAGGTCAGGGACTCAATTTCCTATCACCCTCCAGCTCTCCCAGAGAGGAGTTCTCTGATTTTTAAAGTGTGTGGAGTTAAAGTTCACTGGTGGTATAAACTCATGAAGTTAGTCCCGCTGGTTTTCAAAGCTAAATGTCATGGGGCCACATCTTCCCAGTGCAGGTCTCTGGTGTCTGGGGTGCCTGGTATGGATCTGTTCCCATTCCTTCTCCATGCTTATGGTGACCCTCCAGTTTGTGGTTAGTCTCACCAGGAGTTTGGTTACCAACCGCACCTTTGCCCCTCCTATCATTTTTAATATGGCTTCCTCTCTACAATTAACTGTGGAAAGTCTTTTCTACCTATCTTGAGGTCATTTTCTGGGTTAGTTGCACTGATTGAGGCTGTTACCTTGGTGTAACTATTGGGCGAGGTGTGTTTAGGGTGCTCCTATTTAATATCTTTAGAGGCTACAATCTCTTCGAATACTTGATATCAGGATTAACTATATTTACAGGAGTAGTTGATAAAAATCAAACATTTTTTACAATCACTCAAAATTTAATAACAGTTAATATTATGTTATTAAAAACTATGTTTCAGGAGCACCCCTCTATATTAGGTAGATGGGATGCTGCTTGATTAGGAATCATTTAATAAAACCAATTAGATCTTCAGATTTAAAATGTCTCTTCCTTTTATTTCATTAATATAATGTTGAAACAATAAATGAATTCAATTCAGTTGAATTTCTCCTCCACCAAACACTTCAAAAATATTAAGGAGCTCTAATTTGCAAATTGAGAGAGCAATCCTACTGTAGCCAGCTTGGATGCTACTAAAAGGGCATATTGACCACAAAGAGAGAAATGTACACCATACATTTCATGAATATCCATGAAAAGTTGGATATTCAAGAGTTTGCACACTACAGCTGTGCCTAGTGAGGTACACTGCCCAATTCCTCCACACCCTCTCAGCAGCACTCACTTATTTTCCTACTTTGGGTCTGGGTGTTGTTTTCCAGACCCTGAGACATTAAGCCTAAGTACCCATACAGGCATTTTATCCACCATGTGTTCTGTTGCTCTCTGCTAAAGCTGTTGAAGTCAGTATCTTCAGAATAGAACTAATCCTTGGCCGTGTTCAGCACATTTTGACAGGATAGTGTGTGCCAAACATCACTTTTGCTTTCTACCTGCAGTGACCACAAGGTATGCCATCTAAACTTACTTCAAAAGTGACATCTTACAAGTCCCCCAAGATGAGGCTGCTTATGGCCAGAGATGACAGGCCTAAGACCTCTAGCCACCCTAGGCACTAGCCCACCACCCCAAGGACAGTATCAGTTTCCTAGTGCACCCGTGGGATATAATCATATGTAAGAACTGTAGAAAGTTCTGGTTCACATTAAAGAGGCTATATTAACTGTAAACACAACAAAACAAAACCCTAATAATTGGTGGAAATTTAGATATTCAGTCAGTGTTAAAAAACTCAAAAAGTTAGAAATTAAATCAATTTGGATTTAAATCTTAGATCTACAACTTTTTTAACATGTAATGCAATGACTAAAAATTTAATCCTCACAATTCTCATATTCTATAAAGGAAAACAACTGTTTCAGAATAAAGCAGGTATCTAGATACCTAAATGAATTAATAAAAGCAGTTAACTGAATTGACAAAAATGTGTATTGCAACATAATATATACTAGCAAATATTTTTAAATAGCTCATTTTCATAATAACACAATAATGAACTGGTTTTCAAAGTGTGGTTCCCAACTCAGGAGCATCAGAACACCTGAGAATGCAGACTTTAAAAAGCCACTTCAGAATCTACTGAACCAAAAACTCAGGAGAGGGCCGAGCAGTGTGTGTTTTAGGGAACCCTTCAAAAGAGTCTGATGCATGCTAAAGCCTGAGAACCCCTGGTTTAGTGAAGTATGAAGCACAAATACATTTTCTGCATTGTTAAAATGAACATTATGAAAACTAGGCAGAAGCAAGTTATGATATTCTATTAAATATAAATGCAAATAAGGCACTTAATATCAGAATTATATAAAATTGTATGGCTGTGATCAAGGAAATTAGTAGACAATTATGAAAATAGGCAAGGTTTAAATTGGAGGTCTGGTGGAAGAATTAATCTCTGTATAGTTGTTGGAACAGGTTTTCAGAGTTCTCTATTTTCCTGTATCTATAGAGTATAGTAATTCTCACAATTTAAGAAATGAACCTAACTGCTTATATACAGATACAATAACAGAAGACTAATAACTTAATTTGTGTTTTTATAAAGAATTACTCTTTTTATGATTCAACTGAACAAATGCCTGTTCCTATAACAGAATGTTTTTATCAAATGTTGGAGCCACTATATTTTATATGATTCTAGTTAATTACATATCTCAGAAAATATTTCATTTGTTTTATTTTTTATTAATTGTAATAAATATGTAGAAAGACTTATAAATCCAAGACAGCAAGGAAGGGAAAAGGTGCTTTTAAATATTAAGCAAAACTGTATGATATTTTTCTTGTTCTTAAAAAGATGGTTTTTGGTGCTCTTTTTACAGTAATATTTTAATCACTGAAATTTAAAGTTTTTACATTTTCTTTCTTATTTTAATGTTAATTAAATTTGAAAATATAAATATAATTGTAACAGATTTCTGTAACTAAGACAAGGGGAAAACACTAAAATCAGAGTTTGTTTCTCTTGTATTACCTTATTTCTGTCTACTCATAAACCAACTTTGTTTATTCATAAATAAAGGTCATGAATATTATAAAAGGTAAATTGGAGTATATAAGGAACACTGCCAAAAATCTCATTATTTTCAACACAATAAAAATACCAATATTTAAATAGCTTCTCTACATCAACTCCTAACAAAATCTTAGGAATAAAATAGGTAATAAAACAATGGAGATAAGTAATATGGCATAATCCTATACCCTTTAGCTTGTTTATAATTTAATAGAGAACGTAAGAAATTTATGTGTAAAATTTAAAAAATACAGTATTTTGTAGAAGAGAGATATAAACGTAGTATTAGAGGAGTTAAAATCAAGAAAGATGGCTTCTACTATTTTGTTCACAGAATTCTTCTTCAAACCTTGATCTCTAAGACTAAAAAGTAATCATTTGCAAAACGTTCATACAATTCTGCTTCTGATTTTGCTTGAATTTATTTATAAACATTTTAGCAATCAAAAAAATTAGTGGTTAGATGCAGTGAAATAGAAAAGAAAAGGAATCATTACTTGGCTTAAAAATTTGGTATTGTTCCTTTTTCAGCTCTAATCTCATGACTATCAATGACTAAAAAGTATACTTAAGATTTAAAAAAAATTGATTCTTTTACAATAGGATGATTCTACTCTGAATTGAAAACTTGGATCATTACCTTAAGATTATAGTTTGTGCCTGGTATAAATAGAATGTGATGGGCCTCTGCCATCCTTTGGATTCAGGAGAAACATTGCACATTTGGTAACTGTAGTAAGCAGCATAGAAACTTTCTATTATAGAGCTCAGTTTTACAAAGAACTTTTAAAAAATCACTAAGAGATAAAGCTATTCACTTGTGAATTGGACATTATCATCTACTGAATAACTGAATACGAGATCATTTATCATTGTCAGTCTCTGACATCTTTTGCACAATGAAAAAGGTATGTGATTACAGAATAATTTGCAATAATATAAAAATACAACCTTACAAATCACTTAAGAATACCATTATATTTATGTTAATAATGCAATGCACTATTTAGATTTCTAACTGACTTTTGGCATGTTTTATACTGTTTTTCCAATTGCTAACAAGGTGAAAACAATTGCAAAATCTGAATTATGAGACAATCATTGTTTCTTGTAGAAACTGAGTTTATACCTACACATTAATGTAATTTCAAATAAGGTTTTCCTAAATTCTATGAGAGCAAATATTCTTTTACCAAAATACCAGTTATCATCCACAATAGAAAGCAGTTCTGTTCTCTGGAACTGGATCAGACCATCCCTTGTCGTAGTAGATATGTTACCTTTTGAGGTTCTTTTTTTTTTTTTTTTTGAATCATTCCAATCAATTCTAACCTTTTTGTCTTCTGAATTATACATGAGCTTTTACCAGTTAACTTGGTAAATGACCATAATGGCCTTAGCATTCCCCTCAGCTTGACTAAAAGTTTCTTCCTGACTATTGGTCTATGACCTTCTTTTTCTTAGAGCATTTGCTTTAGAAACCTTACTTATAAATTCTTTCTCTACCCCTTTGAGAGTTAAATCTTCTAGCCTCTTGTCAAGTTTAAAATCCTGGAATGTCTTTTTCAAGGACCTAGGAACCATATGTTTGAAACGTAAATATAATCAAGAAAGATAGAACCCCTGTCTCCCAGTCTCTATGGGAGAGTAGAATCCTAACTTTGATAAGTGCCAATTAGCAAGCACAAGTGGTCTAATCACACTGACCAGCCTCCCTCCTAACATCTAGTACTTTTCCACTAACTCACTCCAGTGCTTGCAAACTCTCCTGCGTTTTGTTTCAATAGAATTGAAATCAATGTCTCTCTCTGTTGCAGGAGGCTTGAGTAAAGTTTTCCTATCTCCTTTAACTTTTCTGGTGCAATATTTCTTTGACATAAGCTACCAACATATTGGCAAAGTTAGAATTTATATTGTTTCCATAGGGAATTACTACTTTTGTTTCACATTGCTTTGTTTAATGAGTTAAGAAATGTACTTAAGGATTATGAATTAAGACTACAAGATTATTACTGAAAATGAAAAAAAATAAAGGAAAATTGAAGATTATATTTTAGAAAAGAAAAAACACTACTTTTGAGTTTTACATGTTCTCACAAAACTATCCTCCCCTTATAATGAGAACCCTCCTTTATTAATGATCCTGTAGTCTTTCCTGTAGTGTTATCTAGATCTGTTTTAAGTAAAGATGTGTAAAAAGATCTTTCCTTCTCAGCCACTACATATACACTGTGTCTAATATTTTTTGTGTTCCCAATGACGCCTATTATTGTACCTTGGATAATAAACATTTAATACTTTTTTAATACTTTTTTAAAAGATGTATTTATTTATTTTGGAGAGAAAGAGCATGTATGCATGAAGAGGTGGAGGGGCAAAGGGAGAGAATCTCCACTCTGAAATGAGCTTTTCCCACTCTCTCTCCACTCTGTGCATGGAGCCTGCCACAGGGCTTGATCTCGTCACCCTGTGAGATCATGATCTGAGCCAAAATCAAGAGTTGAGTCGGATGCACAACTGACTGAATCAACCAGGTGCCCCATTTAAGACACTTTTAGATTGAAACATAGGATTCATTTTATACACTTGAGTTTCAGAGTAATTTCTTTTAGAAATAAAACACATGATTTGATAATTTACTTTTATAATTATATAGTACATAAATATTACATAAAATTTTATAAAACCTGTCTATTGATAATTATACATGAGGTTGTATTCTAAGATACAAATAAATATAATCCATGTATCTTTGCACACATAAGCATCTCTTAGTAAGGAAATTATCTGATAAAAAGTATTCTAATATATTATTGCTTTTAGATAGTCACCGGATTTGGGCGGACAAGAGGGATCATAATCAAAAAAAATAAAATTTTAGAAAATTTGCTTAAAATATGGAAGGTAAAATTTAGGCAAGCAAGTCTAAAATACAGAGATTAATTCCCAGGATCATCTAGATGACAAGAAGGACCTCTGCTTGGAAAGCAGCAGTGAGAAGGAAATTAAAGGATCTGTAAGAAGTGTATTATGACTGTGATTGCCCATGTTTATTAAGAGTGTGGAAGAAGAAAAAGTTAAATACAACTCTTAAGATTTCTAGTTTGTGTGACCAGGGATAAGGGAACACTGAACAGAAACAGATGAATGAGGAGAGGGACTGTGTAGAAGTGAAGATGAATAAATGGTTTGGACAAGTGAACGATCATCAAGATAGGAGAGGAGTATATTAGATGGAATTACCCTAGATATCCCAGGCTCTGTAACCAGCCATGGAGGAGAGAGATCTTCAGAGCTTGAGCATAGACCTCCAATAGGACCTAACAGGGAAAAAAAAACAAAAGGGATAAAAGAAAATCAGGCAAGTGTACTGCTTTTAATCTGTCATTAATCTCTTTCTTCATCACAGGTTTTCCTCTGCATTCACATTGTATGTCTTTAATTACTTATTTTATTTTTGTATTCATAACACATTAAAAACAAAATTTGCAATGAACATTTGTGCTCTTTCTCCTGCTCCCTGATTTGCTTTGTTTCTAAAAACTACCACCACTGATAACCCTTTTTACCACATTCTCCCAGGTTCTTAAGGTAAACAAAAACATGAATTAATCTACATTCTTGTCCTCATCTTTTTTATGCAAAATTATTCTATACCCTGTGTTCTGCTCCTTGCTTTTTCATCTAACTATGGGTCCTGGAGTACCTGTCAGAATAGTATTTAGTGTTTTTGGTCCTTCCTGTTTGTAGATACATATCAGTGCTCTGTATCACTGAATCATCATTTATTCAAACATTCCCTTTTTAATGTTTACTAAGGAGTTTCCTGTCTTTCCACTTTCAAGTCTCTTCTAATCAGTTTTACTTCCTATTTATTACCTCTTACATCATTTTCTTTCAGAAGAAAAATCTGAAGGAAAATTCTTCAGTAGAAAAATCATATGAAAGAAATAAACCACCATGAAAAATTAGGCACCATGAAAAATTAGCCACTAGCAAAAGATTAATGCCAAAAAACCTAGTACAATGCAATTTCATAGATGTCACTGTTCTTAACTTTTTTAAATCACATTTTCTTAGAAAGACTCACTGACATTCATTAAAATTGATTGCTTAATTTCATCAATATTTCATACTGGCGATTAATCAAGTTTAGGATTTAAAAGCAACCTGTCTAATATTTTGTTCATACTGATTATACTGCTTGTAGATTATGTAAGTAAAAGTCTTAGTAATTTCTAACTTATACTTTTTTTAGGCAAAAGAAATAGGATGACATTAAAGCCTGTATTAGATGCTAAAATATGATAAACTCCTAAACACAGAGAATACTCTCTGGCTCTGTCTCCTATTTCCACCATTTAAATACAGAAGGGAGGAATGACTACAACCACAAAATAATTTTTTGTGGTTCTTGAATTAGTAAAAGTTTATAAATTATTAGTTTTATGATGATCCTTTGGATATCTGCCTAAACTTCTAGTCTACTGTTGGGAATCTCAGATGAAAAGAACACGTAAGTGGAGATGATCAACTTCTGTCATGTAACCTTGTCCCTGAGAAGTGGCTGACCAGCGTAGAACTACATTTCCCTGCTGTCCTTCACCTAGGTGTGAAGGTCATTAGTTCTCCCCTGCCAAATGGGATTTTCTGTACTGTGCTACTTGTTTGTCATGATATTTATAGAACAGGTTTGTTGATGCACCTTTTATCCTTCATTATCTGATTATAGGCAAAGACCAGACACTAGGAGGTGGTGAAGTTTCAGACTGGAAAAGTCCAGTGTCCTTGATTCAGAATATGGAGGAAGCTGTCTGCTAGCCTGGGTTGCCCCACTTGGGACTGTCATATGAGCAAAATATAAATTTTTATTATGATAACCCACAGCAGTTTGGTAATACATATTTTTCAGCATCTAGTGTAACAACATTTAATACAAGACAGATTAGCGTGAATACATGCAAAATTTACAATAAGCCGTCTGAATTTTTCTTTCCTTTCCTTATTTTCTCCTTTCCTTTTATTTTCCTTCTTGCCTATTTAATTGAATCCATTTATGTGATTATTGACTGAAGTGAACTTGAGATATGTTCCAAAAAATCAGGCTTCTATAACCCATTCCTGAAGACTCTGATGACACACACCAGTTAGGCTACAGTGGGCATCTGCACAACCCTAGAAATTCTGATAAGGAGAACATCAAAAGAGAAAGGACAGTCAATGGATGTAAAGCCTCTGCCTCTTGCCTTTCACTTGAGCTTTAATAAGCAACTTCTCAAGACTAGTAAGCTACATGCTCCCCCAGAAGATTCTGGCCTTGGCTGATAAAAAATTAAATAAAAAAGTATGGTGCCAACAATTCTATGAAGACATTCTCATCTTGTTTCTGCATCATACATGGATATCGGATTTTTATTATAATGAAAATCCTTTTTGACCAAAAAAACTAAGGATGCATTTGGGTACCTAAGTGGCTCATTCAGTAAAACATTTACCTTCCGCTCAGATCACGATCCTGGGGTCCTGGAATCGAGTCGCCCATCAGGCTCCCTGCTCAGCAGGAGTCTGCTTCTCCCTTTACCCCTCTCCCTTGATCATGCTTTCCCTCTCTCACTCATACTCTCTCTCTCTTTCAAATAAATAAAAATGAGGGGGTGGGGCAAGATGGCAGAAAGGTAGAGTCCCCAAATCACCTGTCCCCACCAACCTACCTAGATAACTTTCAAATCATCCTGAAAACCTAGGAATTTGGCCTGAGATTTAAAGAGAACAGCTGGAATGCTACAGACAGGAGTTTGTGCTTCTAACAAGTACAACTCGTTTTTAGCCACACTGCACTGAGAAAAATGACTAGAAAGAAGAACTCATCACAAAAGAAAGAATCAGAACAGTACTGTCTCCCACAGAGTTACACAATTTGGATAACAATCTGATGTCAGAAAGCCAATCCAGAAGCACAATTATAAAGCTACTGGTGGCTCTGGAAAAAAAGCATAAAGGATTCAAGAGACTTCATTACTGCAGAATTTAGATCTAATCAGGCCAAAATTAAAAATTAATTAAAAGAGATGCAATCCAAACTGGAAGTCCTAATGATGAGGGTTAATGAGGTAGAAGAAAGAGTGATTGACATAGAAGACAAGTTGATGGCAAGGAAGGAAGCTGAGGAAAAATGAGAAAAATAATTAAAAGACCATGAGGAAAGGTTAAGGGAAATAAATGACAAGCATCAGAAGGAAAGAAAAATCTATGGTTAATTGGGGTTCCCGAGAGCGCTGAAAGGGACAGAGGACCAGAAAGCATATTTGAACAAATCATAGCTGAGAAATTCCCCAATTTGGGGAGGGAAATAGGCATTCAGATCCAGGAGATAGAGAGGTCCCCCCCCTAAAATCAATAAAAACCTTTCAACACCTCGATATTTAATAGTGAAACTTGCAAATTCCAAAGATAAAGAGAAAATCTTTAAAGCAGCAAGAGACAAGAGATCCCTAACTTATATGGGGAGAAATATTAGATTAACAGCAGACCTCTCTACAGGGACCTGGCAGGCCAGAAAGTGTTGGCAGGATATATTCAGGGTCCTAAATGAGAAGAACATGCAGCCAAGAATGCTCTATCCAGCTAGGCTCTCATTCAGAATAGAAGGAGAGATAAAGAGCTTCCAAGATAGGCAGAAACTGAAAGAACATGTGACCACCAAACCAGCTCTGCAAGAAATATTAAAAGAAAGATATATAGTAACTCTGAACGTGAATGGGCTTAATGATCCCATCAAAAGACATAAGGTTTCAGACTTGATAAAAAAAGCAATACCCATCTATCTGCTGTCTACAAGAGACTCGTTCCTAAGGACACCTGCAGCCTGAAAATTAAGGGCTGGAGAACCATTTACCATTCAAATGGTCCTCACAAGAAAGCTGGGGTAGCAATCATCATATCAGATAAATTAAAGTTTATCCCAAAGACTGTAGTAAGAGATGAAAGGGACCCTATATCATACTTAAAGGATCTATCCAACAAGAGGACCTAACAGTCATGAATACTTATGTCCCTAATGAGGGAGCTGCCAAATATATCAATCAATTAATAACCAAAGTTAAGACATATTTAGATAATAATACACTTATACTGGGAGATTTCAACATGGCGCTTTCTGCAAATGACAGATCATCTAAGCACATCTCTAAAGAACAAGAGCTTTAAATGATACATTGGACCAGATGGATTTCACGGATATTTACAGAACTTTACATCCAAACGCAACTGAATACACATTCTTCTCAAGTGCACATGGAACTTTCTCCAGAATAGACCACATACTGGGTCATAAATCAGGTCTCAACCAATACCAAAAGATTGGGATTGTCCCCTGCATATTTTCAGACCATAATGCTTTGAAACTAGAACTCAATCACAAGAAGAAATTTGGAGGATTCAAACATGTGGAGGTTAACAACCATCCTGCTAAAAGATGAGAAGGTCAACCAGGAATTAGAGAAAAATTAAAAAGATTAATGGAAACTAATGAAAATGAAGATACAACCATTCAAAATCTTTGGGATACAGCAAAAGCAGTCCTGAGAGGGAAATACATCCCAATACAAATATCTCTCAAAAAATTGGAAAACAAATACACAAGCTAACCTCCTACCTAAAGGAACTAGAGAAAGAACAACAAATAAAACCTACACCCAACAAAGGAAGAGAGAAGCAGAACTCAATGAAATAGAGACCAGAAGAATTGTAGAACCGATCAACAAAACCAGGAGTTGGTTCTTTGAAAGAATTAATAAGATAGATAAACCAGTAGCCAGCCTTATTAAAAACAAAGAAAAAAGACTCTAATTAATAAAATCACGAATGAAAAAGGAGAGATCACACCAATACCAAGGCAATACAAACGATTTTAAAACATTCTTTGAGCAGCTATCTGCCAATATATTAGGCAATCTAGAAGAAATGGATGCATTTCTGGAAAACCACAACCTACCAAAACTGGAACAGGAAGAAATAGAAAACCTGAACAGGCCGATAACCAGGGAGGAAATTGAAGCAGTCATCAAAAACCACCCAAGACACAAAAGTGCAGGGCCAGATGACTTCACAGGGGAATTCTTTTAACGTTTAAAGAAGAAACAATATCTATTCTACTAAAGCTGTTCTGAAAGATAGAAAGGGATGGAATACTTCCAAGCTCATTTTATGAGGCCAGCATCACCTTAATTCCAAAACCAAAGACCTTACCAAAAAGGAGAATTATAGACCAATATCCCTGATGAACACAGATGCAAAAATTCTCAACAAGATACTAGCCAATAGGATCCAACAATACATTAAGAAGATTATTCACCATGACCAAGTGGGATTTATCTCCGGGATGCAAGGCTGGTTCAACACTCGTAAAACAATCAATGTGATAGATCATATCAACAAGAGAAAAAAGAAGTACCATATGATCCTGTCAATAGATGCAGAGAAAGCATTTTCCCTACGACCCAGCAATTGCACTGCTGGGGATTTACCCCAAAGATACAGATACAATGAAACGCCGGGACCCCTGCACCCCAGTGTTTACCGCAGCAATGTCCACAATAGCCAAACTGTGGAAGGAGCCTCGGTGTCCATCGAAAGATACGCAGATAAAGAAGATGTGGTCTATGTATACATTGGAATATTATTCAGCCATTAGAAATGACGAATACCCACCATTTGCTTTGACGTGGATGGAACTGGAGGGTATTATGCTGAGTGAAGTAAGTCAATCGGAGAAGGACAAACATTATAAGGTCTCATTTATTCGGGTAATATAAGAAATAGTGAAAGGGATTATAGAGGAAAGGAGTGAAAAAGAGTGGGAAATATCAGAGAGGGTGACAGAACATGAGAGACACCTAACTCTGAGAAACGAACAAGGGGTAATGGAAGGGAAGTGGGTGAGAGGTTGGGGTGACTGGGTGATGGGCACTGAGGGGGGCACTTGATGGGATGAGCACTGGGTGTTATGCTTTATGTTGGCAAATCTAACTTCAATAAAAATAAATAAATCAATAAATATAAAAAATACTTTAAAGAATTAAGAATGCAGTACATAATAGTAGAGTTCTAAAAGACAAAGTGAATTTGGCAAAATATGAGGAATAAGATTAAAGAAACAAAAAACTTTTTGTATATTGAAGTATATTCCAACCCTGACCAAGCATGGTCTCCCCTATCTTATTTGTTGAGAGGAAGTCTTATTCTCAGCCATTATTTAATGTTTTCTGTGATTACTCATATTAGATTTTGCTTAACCTCTTAAGCGTGAATTCCCCAAATGATTATTTCAAGCTGCTACTATATGATTTGAGCTCACATGAACAATAATTTTTTATAAAAAAAAATCTTTAAATAAATCTATATATTCCTATCTGCTACATATCTGAAAAAAAAATGATTATCTGGAGAAGGATCACCACTCTGGGGTTGCAGAGGGAGGATGCCAATTTAAATAATAATTCTCCTATCACATAATTCCAATATGCCTTGAAACAGGCATCCCCTACCATTATGAATGTTACTTTGTGAATAAGCAGAGACCCAGAGAGATTTGGTAATCAGATTGTCCATAAATGCAATATTCACAGTATATGCAATTGTGTAATGAGCTTCAGACCTATTAAAAAACAGACTGTTCATTTATTTTCATAATCAGGGCATAAAAGATAGCACAGAAGAGAACTTGTCCCTTAGGTGCTAACTTAGTCTATATAGATGCAAGAAAAAAGTGAAAATGATTTCCAAGTCTACCTCTTCACAGTCGATAGTCATGCGTACCATCTTCACATACCTGACTTTTAACCTTGCAGAAAGACATTTTGTTATGAAGAATGCAGTTTCCTATGGCAGTAGAGGCCCTTGTCCATGTGTCTCCATTCAGGTTATGTGTCCGATTTAAATTTTGGGAAGTAAGAACTCCTTTCTATAGAATAAGGTAGCACAACAAGAATGTACCCCCTTCTGTTCTCTATCGTATGCTCTGATTATAAATTTAAATGAAGACTGCTTACTTTGAAATGGATTTTAAGCCCAGATTATAAATTTGACATATATTTGAAATGTCCCATTCATGGATTATTCAAACACCAAACACTCTGAGTTTCAGTTTATTTATAATGTTACACTCGTGACTGTGGAACGTGTCGTCAGCAAGACATGATAGCATTATGTAATAAGAGATTCACTCTTTAATAGTGTCTGCCCCCTCCATACTCCTCAAGGTGAGAAGTCTCTTTCTATATAATCATTTTCTTTAACAAGGTGTTACTAATACATATTTCACATGTAAATTATGTCGAAGCAGAAACATTTTTGGAATTCTGAATTAATGTCAAATTTATCAAGTAAGTTTTGTTAATAAAATCTGGATTAGTAGTAAATAAAGTTTATCAAATGAATTTTGTTAATGATAAATTCCTAGCTCTATCACTATTGCAGTTTTACTCATACATCTCCCTCTCTTGCTTGCCTGACTAGCACCTCTAGGCATACTCTTTCCTGTTATATGGTTAAGGGCAAAGGAAATGTTCACAGATCTCAAGGCTGACTGATATTCCATATTTTCGTCATATCACATATCTTAGTTACTTGGTCTTTTTGTTTTTTTCTTTCTTTGATTCTGTCTTTTAAATTAATTGAAAATTCTAAAAGCACTTAATCAAATGATTAGGTCTGTTTGGGGTCCTATTGTACTCTCTTGCCTTTCTGAGAGTTCAGTATGCTAATACATTTTACCTAATATTGAGACACAATTTTATCCTTCGTTACATTCAAATATAAGATTATATAGACAGAATAGAAGGACCTGCCACAAAAGAATTCAAGATTTAATGCACTTATAAGGACACTCTAAAGAGACATTTACAACTTTGCTTTTCACCAGAAATTTTATAGCTGGCTTGCTTCTGTTTTTTCCTTTCTTATTTCTTTGTTTCAGGATGATTGTTTTTATGCCCCTAAAGTGAAAATTTCAAATTAAAGGAAACAACCTTTATATGGGTGGCTCAGTGTTAATCATCTGCCTTCATCTCAGGACATAAACTTGGTGTCCAGGGATGGAGTCCTGCATAGGGCTCCCCACAGGGAGCCTGCTTCTAGTTCTGCCTGTGTCTCTGTCTCTCTCTCTGTCTCTCATGAATAGATAAATAAGATCTTTAAAAAAGAAAGAAATGATTAAAAAAAGAAAGAAACCAACTTTCCAGGAGTGAAAAGTGGAGAAGGAGGACATTGCCACCAATTTAACTTTAGTGATGGTCAGAAATAAGCTCAGAAGATGAGTGGAAGCTGATTGGCCAGCCTGTAAACCAAAGGCCTTTTCTATAACTATTGCTTTTTGGAGGGTCTTTCTCTTGTACTCCAATAGTATTCTGAATTGCCTTCCACCCAACATAAGATTTAAGAAAAATCATCCCAGTTCAATATGTTTTATAACACATATTTCACTGTACAACATGACCTGTAATGCATCCTGGAATGCTGACCCTACATTACTTTTGCTATTGATATGAAAGACCTCACCATACCCTCTTTAATACGTGCACAGAGAGGAAATGCTTGAGTATCATCTATCATTGTTCTATTGATGCATTCCAGGTTCAGTGTTGTGTCATTATTGCCTTAATTAAAGTCTTATGTGAGAAACAATGCCCTAAACTAAATCATTTGTATATATGTTTAACACACAACATATAAGGTGAGTTAAGTATGTATCAGATCACTGTAAAAATAAGAAACAGATTATGTAAAATTATGCAGATTACTTGTTTTAGGCTGAAGGCTTACAGACAAAATATGTCCTAAAATATTTTATAATGCCATTAGTGTTATAGTCAGTAGTCTTTATATCTTATCATCTATGGCAGCTCATAACAATGCAGATAATTGATCAGACATTAAATGCTCAATTACTTTTCAGACAGATGTATGTGATAAGGGTAAGTTTCATCTCATTCCTTTCAGAGAGAATTGACATTTGAAAGCCAAATCTTTATATATAATGTAACTGGAGACAATATAAAAATAATTTGGCCTTCATTATCTGTTGGAAGAAAAACTTATTTTATAAAATCTCCCTTTTTTGCATCCCTGTCTCAGAATGATTCTAATCAAACCTTAATTGACATGGAAGGACACCTTCCAATTAATGCGGATGGTAAAAAACAATCTGAATCAGGATAAATGAAAGCCTTAAAAATTTATGAGATTATTGCTGAGTGAACATGCCATAAATCTATCAAAATTTTCCACTATAAGCATGCTAAAAGAATCTACTAGGATCGAAAGTAGAGATGAACAAAGAAACACCTCATGCAGTGTAAGGGATTCTGAGATTTAAACATCTTTTTGATTTATACCTTTTGACTAGTCGTAAATAGATACTTTGCCTGTCTACTCATGTGAGGTACGTCTTATTTAAACACATTGATTTGAACTTTAGCTAAACACTTTTTTTTGCAATTATAATGCAGTAGTCTCTTGGATATCCATGCAACTGGAGGAAAGCTTCAGTAGATAAGGAAAAAACTAGAGTTCATTCAAATCACAAATCAAATTTTGTTTCAAATAGTCAAAAATTATTTACCATTCCAAGTAAGTACACTGTCTTGCACCAGGAAATTGATTTCTGCTACAGTCCTTTTCATTTGCCTATCAACTGTATATATTGCCTAAATACCTAAAAGTTGGAAGTACTTTTACAGGCAAGGCAAGGCATGTACATGGTTTATTTCATTTCAAAAAAGAATTATTAAGTAATTTTCTACTGTGTACAAAATGCATCTTATGTCATTTTGACAATATGATAAAACAACTCAATCAGTAATAATATAATTTGAAATTAAAACACCTCTCTTTTAGGTACAAATGCTTAATTTTATTCCATTTAGTTTATAAACAGTTTAAGATATGGGCCTTTAGATTCATATTATTAATGTCTTGTATGTAATATGTAATACTTTCCACCAGATTGGTGATTAAAAATTTACATGGGTAGATAGGTGGATAGAAAGATAGGCATATAATAGGATTTCTGGTCACCTTTTTGACATAGGAATACATCATAACAGGCCTGAACCTGTGGGTGTCTGGACCTCAATGTTCCATATACAGAAGCAGTGTTTTTTAGAGTAAATGAAGCCTGCATGGAAGAGATCAGTAAACAGGCACTTGGAGACAGGAGTCAACATAACACCTCTTCCATATAGACTAGTGCTGAGTGCTTTTAGGAAAGGGGTTATGGGAACAAAACCTAAAGATGATGTTTACCAGGGAATGAATGAATGCATGAATGGATTAATTTGAGTGTTTATGTTATGAGAATAAGCAATAGGGAAACTGAGAACTATGAAGAGTATGGGGACATTTCTAAAATTTTTGCATAGAATAGAAAAAACAGGCTATGCCACTGGGGTTCCTCCAAGCTTCAGTCTCCATTAACAAGGATGGCAGAAACAGTGGAAGTAGAGAGCCCAGGTTTCAGATGTTTTTGTCAGTAGCAGACATCAAACAGGGGGCCAGAATGGAAGATAGTGAAAAAAATAAAATAAAAATAATACTTGTGATTATACATGAAACTCCCCAAAAGACGATTAAAAATGACTGGGGCGAGAAGCCCTTTGAATGGGAATTTAGTTCCTCTGTTAAATAGGTAGAAGTCATGATGCAGTTAAATCAGAGCCACTATTGATAATTTGATTTAATATATAAACATAGTTTTGTGAGGCCTGCACAAACACACACACACACACACACACACACACACACACACACACACACATATGTATATCACCAAATGAATGGAATCATACATGTTAATATATATTATACACACAGTTACTATGTATATGTGTGAAGTATGCATTTAGATGTATTATTCCATTCATTTGATCATAATTACAACAATGATAGCAATGAGGAATACTAAAAACTATGAAGGAACACCAATCTATCAGCTAATTCAAGAGTCTATTTCTTTAGAGTGAATGCATTAGTTTCTTAGGGCTGCCATGTAATAAAGTAACACAGACTGAGTGGCTTGAATGACAGAAAATTATTTTCTCGTGGTTCTGGAAACTAGAAATCTGACATCAAGTTTTGGCACGGTTGGTTACCAAGGAAAGGATCTATTTCTTGCTTATCTTTTGCTTATCTTTTCTTTCGCCCTCTCTTATTTGTGTCTTAAAGTTGTATTTTTCTGTACGTGTCAAAGTTCAAATTTCCTCTTCTTATAAGGACAGATAAGGACCAGCCATATGGAAGGAGGGCCCTCCCTAATTACCTCATTTTTGACTTAGCTACCTCTGTAAAGATCTTATCTCCAAAATACAGCCACATTCTGAGGTACTGAGGGTTAGGACTTCAATATATGAATTGGGGGGAAGGGGTACAAGTTAGTCCACGGCAGTGAATTACTGGTTTTATTTTCTAAATGAGAACATTGAGCCCATTTTATTAAAAAACAAAGTTCTGATGTTTTTGCCAATGTTAATCCTTTATTTAAAAATGTATTGACTTTATTTGTTTGGCAGGATTGGGATGGGAAAAAGTTAGGGAAATCACTTGTCAATGCTTTTCATGACACGTCTTAAATAAGGGATTTGTTTTCTTCTTCTTTGTTGGATCTATAAATCCATAATCTGGATTCAGTCTTTTATAGTGAGCTAAACAAATGTGACCTGTGAATATGCTCTTAAGAATAGGGAGACAGAACATAAAGACTCCTAACTCTGGGAAACGAACTAGGGGTGGTGGAAGGGGAGGAGGGCGGGGGGTGGGGGGGAATGGGTGACGGGCACTGAGGGGGACACTTGACGGGATGAGCACTGGGTGTTATTCTGTATGTTGGCAAATTGAACACCAATAAAAATAAATTTATTATTAAAAAATATTATATTTTCACATATATCTTTCTGTTTATGCTTACTTAGAGAAGAAATGCCTTCCATAAACAGAACCTGAGAAAAAATGCCTTTCAGGGGTGCCTGGGTGGCTTATTTGGTTAGGCATCAGGCTCTTGATTTCAGCTTGGGTCTTGATCTCAAGGTCTTAATCTCAGAGTCTTGAGTTCAGGCCTCATGATGGGTTCTGTGCTTGGTATGGAGCCTGCTTAAAAAAAAAAAAAAGGAAAAAAGAAGAAGAAAAAAAGAAAAATGCCTTTCAAACAGTTAGTTGACTGGTTGCTTTTGCTTCTCTTGCTCAAAGTTTGATGTAGTTCACAGTAACAGTGCTGGCTTTTTATAAGCAGTTTAAATATGAAACAAGGCAACTGTTAGTGGCTCAGAGAGCATGTATTCTGTTTTTAACTACAAATGAGATGCCCATAAAAAGCCTATCTATGCATTCAGGCTGCCAAGTATGGTGGCATGGTGGCTGGTTCATGACATCACCACCAGAAGCGCTGGATCTAGGAAATTGGCTTCCCAGAATACTTATGAGAGCAGTATTGAAGGAAATTTGAGAAATAGGCAATAAATTTGCTTTGATATTTTAAGGATAAGAACTTGAAAAGATAGCAGCTATATAAAAGTATATTTTGCATAAGCTTTCATTATTTTCAAACTAGTTTTCTTATCTGTTGCTAATTAAAAATAAGTTAAATCTTAAAACACCATATATAAAATAGTTTAATTTGAGATTAAAGGAAAATGCTGGTTGCCCTAATTAAATGCAGGCTTTACCATTTACTCATTTTGTGAACTTGATGGCTTACTTTTCCTCTGTGTCCAAGATTTATTTTTATTTTTATTCTCCAAACATAAATAGGGTTAAATGATTTGAAGTTCTCTTATAGTCTAATAAAATGTTCTTATTCAGTATTTCTGATATCTCTATTAGGAATGATACACTGAACAAAAACAACTATAAAATATAAATAAACTGATTAAAGCTCATAAATTACTCTATTGATTCACTGATCCCAAGAGTTATCTGCTTTTCCTGTGCGGGGTAGATACAGAAGGCTATCAACACAGAGTTCATCTGAAAATTTGTAGTCATAAAACATTTTTCAATTTGTGAACTCTAGCCCAGCATCAATATTCAAAAGGCTGTAGAAAAAAACTTTGTTATTGCTCTCACTTTGTAGAAAAGGAAATCATTATTATGTTCCTCTGCAATGGCTCAGCAAGAACACATTGCTCCATTTCACCCACTCTTAGGATCTAGGAATTCTGAGTTTTTTTTCTTCTATTGAAAGAAGAGAACAGTGAACATTTGAATATACTCTTGACCTTAAACTTGTGGGTGTCCTGTTCTCTACAGCAACCAAGTATGATCTTTGAAAGTTGCTGATGTTTGAGACCACTCATATCATAAGGTTTATGTGTTATAGGACAATTATAATTTTTCCCATACTATTGATTCTTGTAATCATTAGAGATCATGTACTGAATAAACAGATGCTCTTGCGTGACATAACCATTATTGAGATGATAAAAGTACAAAAGTTTTAAATGTTCATACTTCAAAATAGTAAAATAAACCATTAAGCTTTTAATCTCATGATACTTCTCTATCACACTCTATCGCTGCCTCTGTCTCTATTATATTGTTATTTTTTTATCCATAAGAAGTCAGATTTCCAGACTATCACATTTCTAAGCAGAATGTTTAGTAGTTGAGAATAGATTCACTTCACCAACTGTGTGACCTTGGCAAGTTTTAGAATTTTAAAATAGGGAGAATACTAATTCTTCCCTAATCATATGGTTGCAAAACTGAAAGAGTTAATACGTATGAAATGTTTAAAATAGATCATAGCACAGAGTTTTTACAGTAATTAGTGATGTGACAAAAATAATAATTATGATGATTCATTTTTTGAAATAAATCAAAAACCTTATATTTACATAATATTTTTCAGTATTGTTTTTTATTATGATTTTTTCTTCTCTCCTGAATAACAATACTTCAGGCAAAGAGAATAAATCCCCTGTATAAAGTCATGAATGAGTTCCTGATACAGAAGAGCCACAAACAGAGCTTCTTGGTCTTGATTACCAATATATCATTTTCCTCAAGTGGTGGGGAAGTAAAATCATCATTTACTGGGGAGGGGTGTGGGGATGCATTTTCTTTGTAACAAGTTAGTAATATGAGCTGCTGTAACTTGAAATTACTGCTTTGGTGTCTGAAATTATTTTTTAAAAGGAGGAATTTTTCTGAAATTGCATTTGGTTGTAAGTAGGCTCCATCTCCTGGTGACTCACTCTAGGTCATTCATTTCAATGATCCTTACACAAATTTACTGCCTCGGAATTCATCTCTGCTGTTTTCCTTGGGAAACTTTGTTTATTGAAAGAACTATAAGCCTACCAGGGCAGGCAGTGTCTTTAAAGGAATAGTTAAATAAGACATAGCCAAATAGCTTACATTTCAAAACCCTGTTAGTATATGTTTTAAAGCATGCATTAATGAAACATAAATGTTCCTTTTTTGAAGCATAAATATTATAGTGACTGATGATACTTATTTTGTGATATTTCTCATCATCCTGTGATATACCATTGTGCATCTTACTACAATTGCTGGCTTTTTCTTTTCTCTTTCTCTCTCTCTCTATATATAAATGTGTTTAAACCTTGAAGACAATGCATACGTATCTTGTAAGGACTCATAAAAATTAAATATCTCATTTCTTGTAAAATGTTTTAAAAAATGCTTAGTGAATTAACAGGGGCTTAGCACATAGTAAATATTCAATAAATAGTAGAGACTTAGCACATAGTAAAGATTCAATAAGTGACAATTTAATATTGTCAAATAATCGTTATTATTATTATATTATTATTAAAATTCCGTGTCTGTTGTACCAGAACCCACACTTAACTTTATGTTTCAGCTTCAACTGAACAACAAAAGATGACATTTTCATTACAGGACGTTTTACTGTTTTCTACATACCTTCCCATGATGATCTCTTAGAAATAAAAAGTGTAAGAAGTGATCCTATTTGAGCTTTTTAGTTATTGAAGTGAAGTCACTGGATGTTTCTACTTCAATTGATATAACAAAGATATAACTTCACAAAAGAGTACACCCTTACCAGTACAAAGAGTCTGTTAGATAAAGGAACATAAAACATTTTAAGGGAGGAGATTTGAGCAAAGTGGTTCAGTGTTTTTATTCTTCTGAGTTCCTGCAGTTGAATGCTGCAGTAATTTAAGGTGAGGCCAACCAAAGAAGTTTTACGGTAGAGAAATGTCATCTTGTTTGTGTCCAGTTCATCACTCATCCACTTTACTACTTGCCAGCAAAACCAGCATACGACTTCCTGACTGCTCTGTTATAAATTGCTATCATGTGCCATTGTGCATCTTGCAATTGCTGGCATGCTGGCTATAGTTTTAAAGAGGTAGCTCTCCTCTTGAATACTCAATACTCCAAATGGCCTTCTCATTTCCATTTTTGACTTTTCCATCCATTCTTCATACAACTGCCAGCATCTTTTCAAATATAAATCAGATTATGTCACTTTAGTTAAAACACTCCAGTGGCTTTCAGTTTTACAGGGAAGAAATTCAAAATCCCTTACCGTGGGTAACAGGAACCTCGTGTCCTAGCTGCTGATCTATCTGACCTCATCTCCTGTGCTCTCAGTGCAGCATTCATCATGTACCCGCCTTCTCCCTGTTCCTCCAGCTTCTGTGGCTCACCTGCCTCAGAGGTGTCGAACTAGCCTCTGCTTCTTCCTGCAACCCTCTTCCCCATGATTTTCTTATATGTGGCACCTTATTATCATTAAATAGTCTGCTCAAATGCAACTTTCATAAACATGTCTTCTTTAGACTAGGAAACCTGAAGTAGCTTGTACATCCCTATAATTTTCCATCACGGTTCTCAATTGTTCCTACAAAACAGCAATGCCTGAGTAATTTAAGCAACAGCAACACAAAGCCTGTGCCTGGTCCCATGCCCCATTACTGGTCCCATGCCCAGGTGCATTAAATTAAAAAATATTAGGATGAAGTCAGGGCCTCATTAGTTTAAAAAATTTCCCCAGGTGATTTGCCCAGCTAGAATAGGCAATCACTGCTCTAGTGTATGATTTTTTTTTTTCTACCAGGAATTACCTTATTTACAGATTGATCTACTTCTATATGGTCACTTTTTTCCCCATGAAAGTATAAGATCGATGAGTGTAGGCACATATTTATCTTATTTTTTACCCTTACCATGTAGAGAAATGGTTCTTAACATTACCTTTACTGAATGAATTCATCATGTTCACTATTACACCTCATGATTAAATATCTTTTCATTTTAAAGTATGCTGTTTATCAATATTCTATCAAACTGTATGAAGACACTAATAAGTTGTTCCTTTTCCTGCTTTAACATTTACATATGATGAAAATTAAAACACCTGAAAATAGAATAACTGATAAATTCTTGACATTTGACAGTGTCTTCTCTTTGGAGAAATAAAAATTGTTGAGAAAAAGTGAAAATTTTGGTTTAATTTTTACTAAAAAGAAGTGTAATAGAGATGAGAATTTTGATAAAAACCTCATATCATTTTGGGGCTCACTAATATGGAAAGGAAAATATCATATTAATCAGGTATTTAATGTTTTTGGAAAACAGGTATCAAAATATTTAGGGGTGCCTGGGTGGTTCAGTGCATTAAGCATCTGACTCTTGATTTTGGCTGAGGCCATCATCTCAGAGTCAACAAGATGGTGCTCCACATCAGTTCAGTGCACATTGGGCAGTCAGCTTGAGATTCTTTCTCTCTCTCTCCTTCAGACCCTCCCTGATCTCAAGTAAATAAATCTTAAAAAAAAAAAAAAAAATCAGAGAACAAGTATCAGCAAAATGCCTACAAATCACAAATAGATAACATAGCAAGTGGAATAAGAAGACCCCAAAAATGAATTCACACTGTATTTTCACCAATAAAATCAATGAGAAAAGCAGGAGGGAAATATAATTATTGGTTTATGTTTACTAATTCACAAATAATATGACCAGAGGAGTAACCGAGACTTATTGATTACTTATAAAATATATAGCAGAATTCAAAAATATACTTCTGAGGAACATCTTCAAATGTGATGTGAGAAAGGAGAAGTATAAACTCAGTGGCTGGGGAAGGCAGTATTATAGCATACACAAAATGTTTTGTTCACCTATTACTTTCATCTTCTCCACCATATAAAATGAAAGAATGGGAATATGGACCTAAACATGTGAAATACATAGCAAACCTGTATAAATGATTGCATATTTTCGTATCTTGATGAATGAAAATTTGATTTTGCTCACGTAAGGAAGGGACTTTGAACGTCACCGAGAAAATATAACAAATTAAGGGTTCCAGAATTATAGTTAATCTGGCTGGGGATTGGCAATCTGATTCTGGTTATCTAAAATGTTTTATATACTTGAGAAACACTACTGATTTCTACCCAAATTTGAAAATAAATATTAAGCAGATTGTAATTGAAAAAGAAATATATGATCTGAATTTCCAGCTCAACAACTATATTAGATTTTGCATGTTAATATGCAAAGATTAAAAAATCATTAAATAATATTTGTTAAGGGTAAATGTATAGAGACTTCAACAGAAATCTGAAGAAGAAGGGCTTTTGAAAGCAATGACCTATAGTTCCACCTAGAAATTCATGAAAGGTGCCAATCTTTAAACATCTAATTGAGTTATGTCAGAGTTTGGGTTCCTCTGAAACAAAACCTAAAATGAAGATTTGGGTGAAAGTTTTAGGAAAGTAGCAAAGCAAGACAAAGAAAGAGGCTATGTCAAGCACAACTCCCTAAAGGGTAGCTTGGGTTCAACTACATGAGAAAATTCTAGACTGTTGAGGTGACATCCTTTAGTTGTCCCAGTTATGGGCAAGATTACTGGAGTTTTTACTCTAAGACCCAATAGTGACTGTTCCGAATCTGTGCATGGAAGAATATAAATTCCCAGGTTTTTTTCTGCACCAGAAAAAGGGGATTCTGGCTACTAAAGTCAGGCCTCCAGAAAGACACAGGTGCTGCTCTGATGTAGGAAATCACACTAATACCCAGAGTGTAGGAATAAAGGGATCCTAAGGGATACTGGGTTTTCTATACTCTTGTGTGGACAAAGCCAAAATTCATGTGTCCAAACATTTCTTAAAAGATGGATGCATTAATGATAAAATATTTAACATTATATTTTGTTAAATGATATTCTACTTGAGTATAAAAATGGAGAAATACAGAAAATATGCATTTGAGCACTATCACTACTTTAATGAAATATTAATATATGATGTCTTAAACTAGTATATTTGACTGTGTTGCAGTATATAGGCATAGACAAGAGCCTATTTAAATACGTTTATTTAAGTAATCATGTACGTTTTTAAATAATCATGCCCCATCAATCTTCAAGTTTCATTAACATTTTTCTGACAAAGGTGCCAAATAGGTGATGGATGAATAAAGTACACAAATTGTAATTTTACATGATGTAAAGAGCCAAATAATTTGAGGTTTGCTTTTTTTTTCTCGCTAGATTCCAGAACTAACTAAAAGCATTTTTCCCTGACCAACATATAAAATAGAATTTAAATGCAGATTGTTTTGTTGACAACATAACTGTCTAATTCAATGTGACATTGATGTACAAAAAAATGAGCCAAAATGACACTTAAAGATGTTTTAAAATATCTCCCTTTAAGTTGAGTCCTATTTTTAAAATGTTCCTTGTGCATTGTACAATTATGGATTATCTTGGAATTGCACCAGTTTGTATCTACTTGGGGGACATATAGTGAAAGATTTTAGCTCTGTTTTAACCAAATTATATTTTTATTTTTATTTGGTCCTTAAGATATCACTGGTACTAAATCATTGATTCTACCACCATTTGCAATTATGACTTTAACTATAGCACTAACTCTTTAAATTTTATTATTATAATTTCTAAAAAGGAATTGGACTACAGTAACTGGAAGTTCAGGACTTGCTATTTTAAAAATAAATTCCATATTATTTATTTTAAGAAAAATAAATTTATCTGAAGTTTGAAATTATCAATTAGAATTTATTTAAAGACTTTTTAAAAATATGATGTTCCCACTGATTGACATTTGATAGACAGTTATGTACTTTATAATATAGACATCTTCATCTTTCTTGTTTATAGTGTATACATGCATATGTGTATACATGAGCATGTGTGTGTACCTATTTCACACACATAAAATTATAGATTGGGAGAACAGTCACTTTATTAATTTCTATACTATATATAAATATTAAATTAAGACATTGCTTTCAATGAGATTGAAGATGCACTTATTTTCAAGATACTTCAAATATTTCTAATTTAATTGAAGAATCATTGGCTAAGCTACCATAACTGGCCTAGTCTTATGTTTGCTGGCACTTTCACAAAAATAAGAGTAAAAGAAGAAAAATCAATGTCCTTTTATGTAATTCAAGGCATCTTTTGGGAATCTGAGTTGAAAACATGGACCAATATATATTTGTGAACACAAACAAAAACAGGAAAGTATTTCCTGCTCCCCCTCCCAGAATGTTCCTGGACTATCTCATATGTGTCTCAGCTCTTTCTTCTCCTCCGTAGAACCTGGTCATATTTTGCTTTATATATTTTATGATGATTTGATTAATGCTAATCTGCTTCTTTAAAAATTAAACCTCCATCTCAAGAATTACTATTTTATTTGCCATTTTTAAAATATATGAATATTAAATATATTTGTGTAGATGGTAAATATTGGTGCCAATTTGGACAATGAGAATATTCAGTTTTGTTGAGTAAATCCCTATTGATTTTTTCAATGTGAAAATCTTAAAGTAAAATATGTATAAATCTATATATTTATATTTGTATATCTATATATACATATTTGACACTTCTGAAATTAGACACAGAACAATGAATATATAATATGTTCAAGTTATCTTTGAATTTGAATTAAATGTGTGTACATTAATAACAAATAGCGTGACAGACATGAAAAACTAATGCAATCAATATAATCAATATAGTTTCTGTGAACTTTAGATGAATTAATGCACATGAAGAGCTTAGAACAACATCATTATAACCACAATGATATTTTCTATAAAAACATGCAATTCCATGATAATTACAACTTATAAAGTAAATTCAATCTATTCCATTCCTTTGGGCTTCACAGAAATGTAACTTTGACTAATGTGATAAAATAGCTTTGTGGCTTTGTGTAGCTTGACCACCTGGAGAGCAGAATATTGATTCTATAATTAACTGTGACCTGCAAAGTGCAGCCACCAAAATTACTTTTTTCGAAAATAATTTTCCCCTTCTGAGAGTTTACATGGAAAACAAGTTGAAAAAAGATTTTTAAAGAGTAATATTCATTAAAGTTTAAATGATCATGATTGTGATTTTATATAAGTCGTTTTAATTGCTGATATATTCACATAAAAAGACAGACTGGTACAAAATAAGCTGGACAAAATAATCCTGGTAAAATATTTGTGACCTGAGATCCCAAGCTCTGTAAATCTCTAGCTTTCACATCTCTAAATTTATAAGGGCCACTAGTATGTATAAAAACCTATAATCAACTCATATTGAAATTTTAAAATAGAGTGGAATACAATTTTCAACTTATAAACATAAGTTAGAAAACTTCAAGTGAGAAAATGGGCTTGTTTTGTCATTGTTAATAAAGGAAATGTTTATTGTAGCTTGCCAAGCTATACTTACATTTTATATCTGTTACTAATAAACACATCTCTAATTTTCAAGGATATATGTGTTTATTACCTTTTATATAAATAAACAATTTATACATGTTTGTATCTGCAAATCTATTTAAGCATTACTAGCTTTTTAAAAAATATTTTAGGGGCCCCTGGTGCCACATTCAGTTGAGTGTCCAGATTCTTGGTTTCAGCTCAGGTCTGTATCTCAGGGGCATGGGATTGAGGCCCACATGGGGCTCCATGCTCAGCGCAGTCTGCTTAAGTTTTTCCTTTGCTCTCCCTCTGCCCCTCCCCCCTGCACTCACTCTCTCTCCCTCTATAAAATAAATTTTTTTAATAAAAATATATTTCAGAAATCATATTCATTTGTACCAAATAGCTCATGTTGCCATCTAAATTAACTTTATACAATCCAATTCTATTTACATTATACAATTTCCAAACTGAAAAAAATGGTTAAAACCAATGTTCATGTTGAAAGGAAGACCTGTTTCTGCAGTCACTAACCCCTAGGCAACCATTATAAACAGTTTCTTAGGCATCATACTCAAATAACATCTTAATATTCATGCATGCATATTATTTTTTTCTAAAAATGAGAGTTCACGCTACACCTTTCAATTGCATTTAATATTCTTAGTGATTGGTCAATAATAATACAATAGGACTTACTTTTTTGTTTTTTAAAGATTTTATTTATTTATTCAAAAAAGAAACAGAGAGACAGAAACATAGGCAGAGGGAGAAGCAAGCTTTCCACTGGGAGCCCGATTGGGGACCGATCCCAGGATCCTGGGATCACGACCTGAGCTGAAGGCAGATGCTCAAAGAGCACTGACCCACAGTCCCCCCAGGACTTCCTTTTTTAAAAAGTGATATATTTTGAGTCAGGAACCCCTGGATGTAGATCCTGTGATAAGAATTCTTGTACGAGGGCTCTACTAGGAGAATGCTATAAGGAGAAAATTTTAAGAAAATAAAGGATAAGTTCTGAGAAAAAGAAAACCCGGATATAGTTTACCTGAAGTCTATCGTCAGCGTGAATGATGAGGAGTTCTATGGTATGCATAGTGCCACAGTGTTGTTTCATCTGGAAGCAAAGGGGCCTGATTTTGTACTGCTGTATCAGTAACTAATTGCCACCAAGTGTCCTTGTAACTCCTAGATGGAACTATAGTTCCCAGATGAGGTGATTACAGTTATTGAAGCCATTTCCCTAGAAACATTGTAAACTGTTGTAAATTGTAAAATCCTAGGTGCCCAAACTCACAGACTTGGAATATGAGTTAATCTGACTGTGAAGGGATCTGAGCAAGGTACCAAAAGAGTAGGCTGTGCGTGGTATGACATTACATCACAGGATACAGAATTATGCTTTAACTGTTCTTTCTTGAGATATATTTTTGATTGTTTCCCTCTTTAAGTGCAGTGTTGTTACTAATATTTTTGTACTAGTGATTTCCTGCATATTATAATGTCTATCTTTAACAGAAATTCCTAGAAGCTTAAATGCTGGATCAAAGGTTTTGTGTATTTTAGAGTTTGATAGATATTGCCAAATTATCCCCCAAAGAAATTCATATTCTTCACATCTTCACTAACAATGTGAATTAAGTTTTTGGTCCTTAATTATCTTGATAGGAAAAGTAGTGTTTCAATTTGGTTTTATTTTGCATTTTGTAAAATTATGCTGAATGTTTAACATATTTTCATAAGTGATGGCAATTTGTACATAGTTTTGTCAATAAGTTATTCCCTCTCTTTTATATTTTTATTGTGTTGTTTGTGTTTTTTTCCAATAGTTTTAAGAACTATACATATATGTTAAGGAAATTTTTTAAGACATTTATTCATATTTCATTCCAAAGTTATCTTTTGAACTTTTTAAGATTTTCACTATGCAGACATATTTATGAAGTTAAATTTACTTATCTTTTATAGCATCTGAGCTTTCTATCTTACTTTTAGGAAGGTCCCCTTACTTCACAAAAAAATATTTTTAAAATCCACATACTTTCTTCCAAATTCATTAAAAATTTTCTTTTTTTTGAGGTAAAAATTTCATTCTTTTAATTTGAGGCAAAAATAAATTTGGCATATTTCAAAACCCAATTTTAAAATATTTGGTGTTGTTTATTGTTTGATACTTTATAGTTTTTGTAAAACATAAATAATAGCTCACCTACCCAAACCCATGAAAGGCACATGGGATTTAAGATGCATAAATAAAGATCATTTTCACAAGTAGATGAATTTGTCTAGCTGGGTTATAAATGAAAATCAGCATTAATAACAAAAAGTATGAAAAATAAAGTATTATGAAGAAAAACAATTCTATTTGAAACATAGAAATTGTCTTAAAAAGCAAACTCATTGATTTTTTTCTGTTTTGGCTTAAAAAGCTGAAATACTTTGATAACATTCTTTCACATAAGAATAATTTTTAGCTTATAAAATCTTATCGTAGCTAATACAAAGTTTATAGCATGCCAGAAATTCTTTAAACTAATTTGCTTTGTTGTTCATAATTTGTTTACTTTTGTTTATAGGGTAACTTCTAATTTCCGTTAAGAGCTTATAATGTAATCTTAGCATAATTCATTTACTTATGATGCTATCGACTGGATCAGTTCCAGTAATATTTCCTCTGTTTATATGTATAGCCAGTAGATTCAGTAATTGTAATTGTTTAGACCTTGTAATATGTGTTATACACCAAAACAAAAAGAGAGGCCGCTAATAGTAATAACATTTTTTTTTTACAAATTTCAGACATTTTGAAAACATTTTAAGTATTTACAGGGGCTTATATGTTTAAGGAATTAAAAAATGATCATAGTGATAGTATAATGCCAGTATTTTAAAAAGATGATAATTTTCGAGATGGATATCTAGCTTAAGGTTTTAGCTCAACTTCTTTCTTAAATCACTAACCAATTTATAAGTAACGTTAAAATATAAATACTGCAAATAAGTTTTAACCATCATAGGAAACCTTGTGATATTTGAGTAACATGGTTTGTATGTTTTATTCCATTACTTCTAAATTCTTATTAGTATATGTGAGAGGCTTAATATTTTTTTAAAGAGCAAAATCCAAAAAGGGTTTTAATGATTTAAATTTGTCAATAACTTTGGATTCTGTCAATTTTGAAGATATAAGAGGAATAATGTCCAGACTGTTTTGAAAATGAGTCATTATTTTTCAGGTTCTGGTCCCAGAGGTAATTCCTTTCTGAGCAGTGACTCCTTGACAAAGGTAAGCATTTCTGCTTATAAAGCTGTTTATTTCTCAGTAAAATTTCTAAGGCAACACAGTTCTCAGGAGAGTTTATGGTCAGAATTGGACAAGGTTAATGTTCCCTGTGGCCAGGGCTGTGAAGTAGTAACAATGTTTGCAAAAGCCGACAGATAATTGAGTCAGATCAACTCAAGATCTCTCAAAGAGTGAATATAGTGAGGTCAACACCTAGTACACAGGGTGAATATTTATATCAATGTTAATGTTGAGGAATCAGATAAATAGTTGAATTTGGAATGATTCAGAAAAGGTTTCCTATGCTAGTATATCTTACAGAATGTGCAGAACTGGTAAGAAAGAAGAAAAATTATGAGATTCTTTGGTGACTAAGTCATGAGGATGACAGTAATGGACATGAAGGAATGGAACCTAGGAAAATAAGAATTTGGATAATTTGAGTATTTAAAGAATCTGGGCAGCTGCTATTTAGAACAAATAATAAGAAAATATTATAAACAGAATTAGGCTTTTGATTTATCCTATGTGTTTTCTATGCCTCTTATGAAGAAAGAAGTCATTATCCACACTTGGCTTAGCTAAGTATTATAGATGGAGATAAAGGGAAACATCTAGAGAAGGATTATCAATATTCTAAAAATCTTCTCTGCAGGTAGAGAGTTTAACCATCATTGCTGAGCTTAGCTTGTAATATGTATATGAAGACTGGTACTATTATAAACTGTGAAATATATAATAATTGTTTCTGTTCTGAAGCCTATACCAAATTTAAATCAGTGCTACTTATTCTGGTAAATAAAACTGGTACCCTGTTTTAAAGTGTTAATCTTTTATAGCATTTTCTGAAGTAAAAGTCATGGTTATTTCTTCCTAAAAATGGCCATTAAAATCCTTTTGCCATGTATTTTCTCATTAGCTGAATAATAAAAAAAAATAATGGGTGTCTCTCGATTTTTCTTCATACAGTTTGGTACTATAGAGTGAAGAAATTTAATAGCAATTTTACTTGTGCCCTCATTATTGGTATGCTGTAGTCATTTTCTACTTTTCAATGACTTTGAAAATGATCTTGTACAGTAGCGGCTTCTTATTATCCAGAAAGGTACTAGGAATAGGTGTAATCTCATTATACCCACAACCACTCAGTAGAAAAATATGTAATATTCATGTGAATATCTGTGAGGTAGTAGGGTATAGTTGAATAGCTTCATTTTCTCTGCTATACGATGGTACAATTACATTTATTTTTTTAAATGACAAACTCATAAAATTATACAGTGACAATCAGCACAAATGCAGAGTTGCCATTTGTGTAGGAGAAATGGGTTACAGGATAAACCTCTAATTTAGCTAATGGAATTTTGAAATAGAGCTTATAACCAAAGTGAAATCAGACACAATGGTCTTAGTTGACTCTATTTTATAATCACTTACATTTTTATTGCTAATTCACCTAATTGAAGTCAGGAGTAAATACACCATTAACTCTGGATAACTTAGGTTAGGGTTGAATTTTATTGTTACAAAAGATATGTAAATGTCCAAAAGAAAGATGCACATATATGCTGAATATTGTTAGCAGCACAAGAAAACAAAGAATTTAAATTACATTTCTGATTCTTAAGTCTAACTACAGTGCCTTTTGAGATCACTTGTGACCTTATTAAATCTTTGTTCTAAATAATTTATTTTCTATTAATCAATTTGTTTACATAAGAAAATGGATATATAATAAATAATATATATTTCAATGATTTCTTAACCAAGCAAATGTATGGATGTTGCAATATTCTAAGTGAGGATTATGATTTAAAATATTAAAATAAATGTTTCACTATGAAAAGAAATACCAACGTGAAATAATTAATTTTGGACTGAAATAATATTTACATTTTAATAAGACAACAAAAATTTCAATTATGTTAAATATCAGTTAAAACAATGAAATTTGGAGATGCCTGGGTGGCTCAGTCAGTTAAGTTGATTTTGGCTCAGGTCATGATCTCAGGGTCCTGGGATGGAGCCCCTCCTCAGGCTCTGCACTCAGTAGATAGCTTGAGGACTCTTCCTCTCCCTCATCTGCACCTCCCCCACTTGTGCTTTCCCTTTCACTCTCTCTCTCTCTAATAAATAAGTCTTTAAAAAAATAATGAAATTTGTCTATTATTACCAGAATTTGCTGCCTATTTCTATCTCATATTTGCAACATATTAAAAACATTAATAACAGCCACACCAACCACATGCTCAAAACTTGTAAGTACCTCTACAAATCTAACTTGAAAAGTACATGTTCTTTAATTAAATTGTCAAAAACTTCAAGTAATTTTATTAACAATAACTAGCATTTACTGAGGTTATTATTCCAGGAAGTATATTAAGCACATTTTATAAATTTTCTTGTTTCTCACAAACCTTATGATGGAGAAACTACTAACATGTCCATTATGCAGATAAAGAAGCAGCTGCCTACAGAGCTTCAATAGCCTGCAGGTGTTAGTGAAGATCTAAGTGGTGGCAGTGGCCTTTAAACCTACATGGTTTAACCACTTTCCTCCCATATTTTATAATGTGGATAAAGTCAGGTAAACCTGTTAATCTTAAGCAAGAGAAAAATGCATTAGGATCACCTTAAAAAGTTATACACCTAATTCTTTGTTATTATGCCATTTTTAAATGGGGTTACAGGAACAAAAATGTAAACAGATGTGTCTTGAGTATTCTTTAAAAATGTGAATTGAAATAATTTTGTCATCAAACAAAAATCAAAGATTATCTCAGTTATTAATCAGTTTTTCAGACTCAGTAATTAATTGCTGCATCTATATAACTTTTTATTCATTACTGGGCCAATTTTGTTTCTTACTGTATGTGATGTCTGCTAGGAAAATATGACTAATTATAATAAATATTTCTTCTAACAATATCATCATTAATTTCCATCAATATTTTTAGTGTCACTTTTTTATTAGACCAGGTTTCCATTGCTTAAGGTTAATATCTAATTATACATACACATATATTTATAAACATCTACTATATATTATATACAATATGGTTTATATATAATATAAAACACACATATTAAGATAATATATTTAATTTATGATATAATTATATTAACACATATTGAATAAATGAGGATTATTGTAGAAGAGGTGGTATAAAGAATATAATGAACTAGTTCATCTGAAGTTTAAATATTTGACTAAATTCTGCTAAAATATTAAATTTTAAAATCTATGCTTGAAAGAGACAGACATCATTCACATGGCCTATGAAACATGAAGCAAAAATAATTGCAAAACATGTTTTTATGTAATAGACTTTATTGATTATTCACTAGAATATTATAACACAAACTAGAGGACAAACAACTGGAATGATAACCACAGGGTCTGGAAGACATTTTTATCCTAACTCAGAATCAGAAGAACTTGAATCTGATTCTAGACAATGTTTTCATGATGAAACACTGCTTCCCTATGATTTAATTTTTTCTTCCTACCATAAAAATGAATCAAATCTCCCATTTGATTACATTGGAAACACCACACAGGTGGCTGAAATTATATCAAACTGCCTCAATGAAAACACGACCTTCATAAATATCAGGCAAATGACTACAATAAAGAAGCTGTGGTTTATGTATACAATGGAATATTCCTCAGCCATTAGAAATGACAAATACCCACCATTTGCTTCGACGTGGATGGAACTGGAGGGTATTATGCTGAGTGAAATAAGTCAATTGGAGGACAAACATTATATGGTTTCATTCATTTGGAGAATATAAATAATAGTGAAAGGGAATAGAGGGGAGGGAGAAGAAATGGGTAGGAAATATCGGAAAGGGAGATAGAACATGGAAGACTCCTAACTCTGGGAAACGAACTAGGGGTGGTGGAAGGTGAGGAAGGCGGCGGTGGGGGTGACTGGGTGGCGGGCACTGAGGGGGACGCTTGACGGCATGAGCACTGGGTGTTATTCTGTATGCTGGCAAATTGAACACCAATAAAAAATAAATTTATTATTAAAAAGTTTTTTTTCTAGTTTATGCTATATTCACAGAATGAGATATTCTGAATAATGAAGTAGTATATATGAACAGATAAATCTTGACAAGACTAATATGAAGGGACAAACACCATTTTATACATCTTAATGTACCTACCTTCCACTTTTCAAAGAACAGGAAAACACTGCTTTGTAAAAGAAAATGCAAATGCATTAGTTAGAACCTCTCTACATCTGAGACATTCAGTTTTGTTGTATTATCGTAGTATTCTCAGAAACTATCATTTTCATGCATCCTAACACCCAATATTGCTGTTTTTAGCATTTAAAGCAAATAATTGCAGGTAAAACATACTTCTTTTGGCAACAGGAAAGGATAATTAAATTATATAAAATAATTTGGTCAGAAATGTAAGATAATATTGTGTTTTTTTAATTTTGTAACTGCTGGTTAAATATTAAAGCTATTAAATAAGCATTATCTAAATCTCATTTTTAAAATTTTGATTATTTAAATAATTCATTTATTTTTGTGTATTTCTTCTCCAATTAATTATGGCTATTTTTATCAGCTTTGTTATTTTCTTATCAAGTAGTCATCAAGCAATATTTGAGCCACATCCATTTATTCTGTAAAAATTTTTCAGCTTTCTGACACTATCCCTTTCTTAATTCAGTCTCTGGAATTTCTCTTCTTTAATGATCTTTTTCTCTACCATATAACGTCTGCCTGGTATACTTGACAATGTTGAATTTACCTAACCTCTGTACTTCTGAAAAAGAATGAAAATTAAAGGAATATTCTCCTGTCCTCCATCTCTCTCTCTCTCTCTCTCTCTCTCTCTCTCTCTCACACACACACACACACACACACACACACACACACACACACACACTCCTTTTTGTGCTCTGGAAAAGGACTCAAAGATTATCCTTCCCCCTTTGACTCAGATAAGACTCATGGATATCACCCTCTATTTACTTATGACAAGGCAAGGCACAAACCCTTCAGATTCTTATATTTTGTGTCATAAGTGATCAGCTGAACCACTTTATCTTCACTGATCAGTAGAAAGAAAATGCTTGTTGGCCAAACTGTGGTGAAAATTACCTCCTTCCCTGAACTTTGACCTACCTTTAAACTGGGCCAGCAAACAACAATATCCCTAAAAGATGATTCCCTCCCACTCCCCACCCCTGGGAAAACTTCCAGTGGTCTAGTATCTTGTCTTGTCACTCTTTCATTTCTCTTCTGATTCAGTTCTTTCTAGCCCTGTTTACTCCTCCACATAAAAGAAAAACTTTGTGTTTAACCCTGAAATGTCTGCAAATCTTGTCAAGCTTCTCTCTATTCTAGTAGTCCCTATCTTGAGGGTTTCCCTACCCAATATTCCCTCTCCACTCCCTTGGAGTAATTCTTTCAAATAGTCTTTCCTTATTAGATCTTAATTTAGTTTGATCCAATAGATCTAATTAGATCTTAATTTGGCTCAGCGGTTGAGCATCTGCTTTTGGATCAGGGCATGATCCCAGGGTCCGGGGATTGAGTCTTGCATCGGGCTTCAAATAGTCTTTCCTTATTAGATCTTAATTTGGTTTTTATTTCATATACCCTACAATTTTTATTGTTAATAAAATTAAGCTTCCACAGTATATTTCAAAAGAATCCCAGTCTGTTTTTGCATCTTCTCCCTTTTTCCAACTCCTCCAAATTGCCAAAGCAGTCTTGGGCCTCACTATAATCTCAGTAATTTTACCTTTTGCCCCCCATTCTTCTCAGGAATTCTTGTTTCTCCTTAAATACCATGATAGATTATTATAATGCCACTCTTTTTTAACATACCTTCAACTTGCTTGCTGCTCTTTTGTTTATCCATACTCATTTTGCAGTGGTTTAAGTTCATCTCTATTTAACTGGCTAGAGAAAAATACTCTATCCATACTGACTGTCCTGGCTTTTATTTCATGATCATTAATTTCAAGTGGGTTTTCAATGTTGCCAAGCAATTGTACTGTATTTTTGTCAAACATTCACTCTCTAGCACTTTTAAATTATTACTTTATGTTTCTAGTCTTCCCTCAGACTAAGAGTACCACCTCCTTATCTGTGCACTTAGATAATAACCTTGCTTCCTACTTCACAAAGAAAATTATCACAATCATAAGAGAACTTCCAGAGAAGCTTATGTTACAACATTTTACACCTACTAGCATCTGCCCCTGCATTTTTTGCATTCCCTTCTAACATAAGAAATAAACCGTTCACATCCTAAGACCAACTCCTTGAACTGCACAATACATCTTTATCTTCGTTTTTCAAGGACATTGTTAGAGTGATTTGTTATTTTCTTCCTTGCAACATCAATATCCACTTCTCTAATTTCCACCAGTGTGCAAACATGCTGTTATTTTTCCCACGATGAAAACATTTTTAATAAAATAAAATATAGTGATGCTTGGGTGGCTCAGTGGTTGAGCATCTGCTTTTGGCTCAGGGCATGATCCCAGGGTCCGGAGATTGAGTCTTGCATCGGGCTCCCTATGAGGAGCCTTCTTCTCCCTCTGCCTATGTCTCTTGCCTCTCTTTCTGTGACTCTTATGAATAAATAAAAATATTTTAAAAAATAATAAAAATAAAATAGAAAATCTCTCTCTTCACCTTAGACTGCTTGTTCATTCTCCACTTCTTTTTATAACAAATTACTTCCAGCTGTATGTGTATTCTTACTCTCATGATTCTTCTCTTCCCATTTCCTTTTTGAAGTCACATAATCATAATTTTAGCCCATAACTTTACCAATATCACTTTGGTTAAGGTTATCAATAACTTTCATCCTTATAAATCTGTCAGTTCTTTATCTTACTCTTAATTTGACGTATCAGCAGTATTTCTTACTATCATTCACTCCTCTTTGGAACACTTTATTTATTTGATTTCTAAAATTATACACTTCCCTTTTAACTTCATTGCAGCTCATCAGTTTCTGCTATTCCAACACCTTAACATTGTAATGCTTTAATGCTTCATTCTTGAACTTTTCTCCTCTGTATCTTCACTTACTAACATTTAGTCCTATGGCTTTAAATAAGTATTTTTGTACCAATAATTTACAAGTTGTGTCTATATCCTAGCTTTTCTTGAACTCCATTTAATCCCACTGCCTACTCAACATCTTTACTTGGATGTCTTTTAGACATCTGAGAGTTAATATTTCCATAACCTTTAATTTTATCCTCCAGATTCTCTCAACCTTCCTATTTTCCATTTCTGTTAATGGTAATAATATCTTCCTATTTGTTCAAGCCAAAATTTTGCAAAAGACTTTGAGTTTACTCTGTCTCTTACACTTAACATGTTACCTACCAAAAATTATGCTGGTTCTAACTTTAAATTGCAGCTGAATTTGTCAGAATATGAATTTAAGAACTCCATGAAGATAGATGATCTCATAAGATAATAGGTGCCTTATATTGAGATTCCAGGAATTATGCTGAATTAGAAATAGACCTGCTTTCCCTAACCAACTTTCATTGGTTGAACAGGCTAGCAAGCATTAAGTCCTAAAATCTGAATAATGAGAAACAAGAATAATATTGTCCCTGGTGTCTTTCAGAGGCAAATGAAAAATGATAATTAGGAAAAAATGGAAGTTAAAGATAATTTTTACGTGTAAGTTTTTAAAATGTCCACAGCCTGATCCAAGGTAAATAAGTTCATGAGAAGACCCAAACACACACATGCATACACATACAAATAAAAATAGCAGTAATACTCTTATTAGCACTTTAAATATTGGGTAATTCAGACATAGACTCTAATACCATTCTGCTTACTATAATCAAGAACATAAACACAAACATGGATTTCAACATAAAACTAGAAAATGTAAAAGAAGACATAGATGTTTAAAATAAATGGAAATTTTATAGTTAAAGCTAAAAGCTGCTAATTATTAAAATTAGTTAGAATGAGGCATAGGTATCAAAAGGATAGAAAATCAGGAAAAGTTGCTAAGCGATAGATAGTACAGTGTGAAGTTCTGTTGTTTGATTCTTTAGAGATATTGAAGACAAAAGAAATAACTAAAGAAATAATGTCTGATGATTTAATATATAATAAAAGATGACAATCCACAAAAAGAACTCCAATATCTCAAACAAGGTAGATCAAAAGGAATCCACAAAAAGGTAGATATAATAGAGGAAATTGCTAAAAAAAAGAAAAACGGAAGACCTTTTATTTTAAAAAAAATATTTTATTTATTCATTCATGAGAGAGAGGCAGAGACACAGGCAGAAGGAGAAGCAGGCTCCCTGCACGGACCCTGATGAAGGACCTGATCCCAGGACCCTGGGATCATGACCTGAGCGAAAGGCAAATGCTCAACCACTGAGTACCTGGGTGCACAAAAAAGGATGACCTTTTACTTTGAAAGTAGCAAGCTGTCTTTGGTTAATTATTAAATTGTCCTTTTGTCAACCATGAGAAACACAGGATAATGGAATGGTATTTTCTGTATGCCATAAAACAATCACCAGATTTCCAATTAAAAAAAAAAAAAAAAAACTCTCTACTATTGAAAGTAAAATAAAGATTCTTTTAGACAAAAAAATGGTGTTTGGAAATTTTTGTAACCAGCACCTCACAAGTAAAGGAACAATAAAAGACTTCCTTGAGGCAGTATAAATATCCCAATTGGAAGATTAGAATAGCAGGGAGAAATGAAGAATTCCAAAACGGTAAATATGTCATTAAATCCAGATATTACATTCATTTAATCAAATATTAATGGCTTGTGTAGTTAAATATACAAAGCCATACACACATATATAATCTAAATTCAGCACACTGTCACATAAACATCACATAATTTGGAAGGTAAATAACAGTTAAAGTGTCCTATGGTCCTTGCATTGTGTATAATGTCTAAGTACCAATTAAATTTATCTTTAGTAAATCAAGAATGAAACATTGTAATATATACAAAACCCCACATGAAAAAGTGAGATTAAATCCCAAAATAACTTCAAAAGAAAGTAAATAATCAGAATTATTTAATATTTCAAAGAATGCAGGAAAACTGGTAAAGTTTTAAGAGATGTGGTGCCATGAAAATCAGGACAGGTTCAGATTTAGGAAGGATAGCAGGATCAGATTGAAAGGTGCCCCTGAGGTTCTCTTAGAGCTGGCAAAAGTTGGTATTATTTAGATCTGACCTAGTTGTAGTCACGAAGGTGTTTAGTTTGTAATTTATTAAGTGGTTCATATGTATTTTATGCAACTTTTAAAGAGTTATATTTTACAATTTAGAGAACAAAGTTATCAAAGAAAGATCATACTTTCTATTTCTAGAAGTTTTATAGTAATATCTCTACTGTTACTGATTCTTTTAATTTTTTTTGTCTATTTCTTATTGAAATTTGCTGACACTATGGTACAGCTTTTTAACAAGTTACCTGTTGAATTTCTTCACATTGTCTTATACTGTTTTTTTCTGATGATGGTATGCATCTGTGACGTGCCCAAAATATTATCAATGCTTAGTAAGTAATTCTTTGCAAATTGATTTTCCAGGTACAAGTATGTTTTAAATTAAACACAGGCAATTCTTATTATTCACAGTAGTTGTGTTCTATAAAATTGCTCCAAACAATAAATTTGTGAATAATCAATGATTGCTCTTAGGGGAAATACAGAGTTAAGATCATGCAAATCTCTGGTCCCGTTTTCATCAACTGATCAGTATATAACTTTGTTTTATGTGTGTTTCTGCTCACCTTACTTAAAATATATTGTTGATTCATTAACATTGAACTCATGGTACTATAACTGATGCTTGAATGAAGCTTATCTAACACATGTATATTCTCTGTAAGGCACATCACAGCATTCTAGTGCTTAGGGAGAGCACTTTAGTACTATGGCCAAGAATCATTTTAAACAACAAAACTGTCAACAAAAGACATGAAAATACAAAAAAAAAAAAAAAAAAGGTGGCATTAAATAGACTGCACACACACACACACACACACACACATACAAATGTGTTTATAGTGTGAGGGCTGAAACAAGGCAAAACATCACCCTCTCCAACCTCACCCAGAAAGGCATTTTTGTAATTTTTTTTTAAATTTTTTTAATTTTTTTTTAAAATTTTTTTTAATTTTTTTTTAATTTTTTTTTAATTTTTTTTAATTTATTTTTTTAAATCCTTTTTTATATTATTGGGGAGGTAGACTTTCCTTTACCTTTCAAGGTCCTGCTAACTGGACTAAGAATCAAATTTTCATGAGACAGATTAACAGAAGAAAATCAAATTTAATTTCATAAATACAAAAAGTCCACAGACATAGAGTTCCAAAAACAGCCAGTCAACATGAGAAGTATATGTCATTATGAATTAATGAAAATGGGGTAGGTGTCAGGGACTGCAAAGGGAAGAAATGCAATGTGTAGAAAGATGAAAAAGAATAAATGTTTGGTAAACAAATGTTTGCTAGACCACTCAGAGACAACAGGACAAATGACCTTGCTAGCTTCTTCCCTATCGTACCTATTTCATATTGTAATGTAATTATCTATGGTGACACTCTCATTGTAGAACAGGTCCTCTATCTAAATTCTTTTTAGACAGTAGAGGGGGGAGGAAGAAAGCTTTTCCTAAATCTTCTGGGTTTTGATTGCTTTTAACTCAAAATAAGTTTCATGCTAAACTGACCTATCTTGCGGCAGCCTGATTTTGACCCCTACATTATGTGTAAAAAGAAATAGAATTATCTTAATATTTCAGAATGCCTCTCTTCTATTCACTAATTAAAATTGCCTTCTTTTTTTCTTTGATATTGTGACTTGAATTCATCAGTTAAATATAAAATTAGTGTTATAAACAGAACATTGTAATACTACTAAAACAAAAGATTACAGAGCTAACTATTTTTTCAGAGTATAAACAGTTAGATTACCAGGGAAACGTTTCATGACCGCTGACATTTTGTTATGTGATTCCCTGACAGGATCACTGTAGGTTAAAGAAGCACATTTTGAAAATGAATAGGCTAATTAGAGAGCATTTAAATTTCAGTTGCTCTGAAATATGCAATTGATATTGTTCATTGCCTCTTCTTGTTTTATAATACAATGGATACTCATTCATCTTTTTAACATGGAGTTTGACAAACTGGAGATATAATGTTAATCTACAAGTTAAGTAGAAACAGTGGTATCTTCATTCTGTATTACAATATTTGAAATAAATTAATAGGGTATTAGGATGTTTAGTCAGGTACAGGACTGTATAATTAATTTGGTATGGCTACATAGATAGGCAGAATAAATTGTTATTTACAATATGTGATTTGAAGGATAATTGAAGTGCCTGCAGATATATCTTAGAAGAACTTTCCTCTGTGTCCCAATGATAGACTTGAAGGAGAGCACAATTTGTCACTCCAAAATATGCCACTTTGTCATGAGGATTATTTTGAGCTAAAGGCAATCAAAACCCAGCAGATTCAGGAATAGCTCTCTTCCTGCAGCCTATCTGCTAAATTGGAAAGGGACCCTGTATTAAGAAAGCAGCTATTATCAGAGATGACCTTTTCACCTAAGAAATTTACCTGCATAATGGGGTAACCTTTGTTTTCCAAACATCTCATCTGCTTACCTTTGAATGACTTTCCTTTCTTTTGTATCTCCAGGGTGTTTGTTACCCTTTCCCTTAGCTCAAGATGTTGTATAAGTCTCAGTTACCTGCCTTTTGAGTCTTCATATATGTGTATGAGGTTCCATAATTAAACTTGTTGAGGTTCCATAATAAAACTTGTTGCTTTTCTATTAATATGTCTTATTTCATGTTAATTGTTTGACCAGTCAGAGAATATATGAAGATAGAGGGGAAAATTTCCCTCCCCAATAGTCATTCCTTTGATTTGTCACTGAGTGTCCCTGAAAAAACTCTCCAATAAAATGACTATCTAGGGAGGATAACAAACCAGTCCTCACTAGTTACTTTTAAACCTTTTTAAGTATTAGTTTACCATATCAATTACTAGACATTTGTCAAGACTCTAAGAAATGTGGTATGAAAAACCTACAGAAAGGTCCAGTTGAACTTTTAAAAGAGAAAAAGTGTTGGAATCAAAGAAATCTTTATTTAGATCAAAAAGCCTTCCATAAAAAAGTGTTTAATAAATGAAATTTTAAAAAACCAACTAGCTAAATGTAAATACCAAAACCATACTATTTTATATGCAAAAACAAAAAATTAAACCAAAACCAGTAAAAATGTACTGTTTTAAAGCATGAAATACATCAAATATTCAGGAAAAAATCTTCAAAAATGTAGAAAATCACTAAACCAAAGAACTATAAAATTTTACTAAGAAAAGCTTAAGGAGTAACTGAATAACTGGAGGAATATACTATAATTTTAAATTGGAAGAGACATTGAAATGACATAAATTCTCCCCAGACTGATCTCTCCCCTCTCAATTCAGTGCACTCCCTCCAAAGGAGTGTACATGTGATTGTGTGAGCGTGTATGCATGTCCAGTCATTTTGCGTGAATTTACAAGATGATTCTAAAACTGGTATGGAAATACATACAAAGAACAAAGTTGAAGAATTCACTCTTATATGTAGATCCTTAATAAAACTACGCTAGTAAAAACTCAATTATTGGTATAAAAGGAGACAAACAGTGGAACAGAATAGGAAATCCAGAGATCAGCTTATACATATAGTCACCTGATTAAGACAGCGATACCTTGGAGTTTAGAAGAAAGAAGGAACATGTGGCCTTTTTCAGTAAATATTGCTCATTCATTGGATAAACATGGAAAATGATTGAAACTTTACTCCTATTTTCAGCAATATGCATTACATATTCAGTTCTAAAAAGTAAAACAATAAAGGTACTAGAAGATTATATAGAAGAATAACATTATTGTCTTGGAGGAGATAACTTTTCTGAAAGAAGATATAAAAGAACAAACCATGAAAGAGAGACAAACTAAGCTTAATTAAAATTTAAAACTTTAGGTCATAAAACGAAAGCTCTTAAGCTGGTAAAAAGATAAGCTATAGAGTGAGAGGCAAAATCCTTATCAAAAATATATTTCATACAGGATTCATAAACAGAATATATAATACTTTTCACATTTTAATAAAAAAAAAGGCAAACCATTTAAAAACAGAGACAAAATGCTTAAACAGATACTTTTAAAAAGAGGATCCTGGCGCAGCCCAGGTGGCTCAGTGGTTTAGAGCCACCTTCAGCCCAGGGCATGATCCTCGAGACCTGGGATCGAGTCCCACATAGGGCTCCCTGCATGGAGCCTGCTTCTCCCTCTGCCTGTGTCTCTGCCTCTCTCTCTCTTTCTCTCACTTTGTGTCTCTCATTAATAAATAAATTAAATTTTAAAATAAATAAATAAATAAATAAATAAATAAATAAATAAATAAATATATGTATCCTAATGTTGAATAAGGAGAAGAAAATGTATTCAACATCACTTATGACCAGGATAATGCAAATTAAAATTAAATTTTAAAATAAATAAATAAGTAAATAAATAAATAAATAAATGGATCCTATTGTTGAATAAGGAGAAGAAAATGTATTCAACATCACTTACGACCAGGATAATGCAAATTAAAATGAGGACAAGATCAATTTACATACTAACCATAGTGAGTATTTTTTTCTTTTTTTTACTTTAAAAAAATTTCAGTGTAGTTAACATACAGTGTTATATTTGTTTCAAGTGTACAATATAGTGAATCAAGAGCTCTGTATATTACTCAGTGCTCATCAAGTTAAGTATATTTTTAATCTCCTTCACCTATTTCACCGATACCCCTATTCTCCTCCCCTCTGGTAACTGTTCTCTATAGTTAAAAGTCTGTTTTTCTGGTTTCTCTCTCTCTTTCCTATGTTCATTTGTTTTGTTTCTTAAATTCCACATATGAGGAAAATCACATGTTATTCATCTTTCTTGATTGTCTTATTTTGATTACCATTATAGTTTCTTAGTCCATCACGTTGCAAATGGCAAGATTTTATTCCTTTTTATGACTAAATAATATTCCGTTGCATCTATATGTATGCACCACATCTTCTTTAGCCATTCATCTGTTGATGGACACTTGGGCTGCTTCCATAATTTGGCTATTGTAAATACTGCAATGAGCATAGGGGTGCATTTATCCCTTCATGTTAGTGTTTCCATATTCTCTGGGTAAATACCTACTAGTATGATTCCTCGATCATAGGTATTTCTGTTTTTAATTTTCAGAGGAACCTCCATACTGTCTTCCACAGTGGCTGCACCAGTTCCCTTTCCCACCAGCAGTGCATGAGGATTCCTTTTTCTCCACATCCTCTCCAACACTTGTTGTTTCTTAAGCTTTTTATTTTATTTTAGCAGAATGGCTAAGTTTTTAAAATATCATTTTGCCAGATGTTGGCAAGAATGTGGCACACCTGGAAATCTCATGTGCTGCTGGCAGGAAAAAAAAAATGGCCCAATTTTTTGAAAACTTCTGATAGTTACTTAGTGATGCTGAAGTTTTATGCAGTCCATGACTAACATAATTCAGTTATTATACGCAACTGAAATGCTCAGATATGTGCATCAAGAGACATTAAAAGAATGTTCATAGCTATGTTTTTCATTATAGCCCCCGAATGGAAATACTTTATATGTCATTCAGGATTATAATTGATTATTAATTGCAGCATATCTTCGTAGTGTTATAAAAGCATGCTGCTACCCTTTATAACATAGATGAATTTCACAGAAATAATATTGATCAGAAAAGCAGGATACAAGAGTATATACTATATGATCCCATTTATTCAAAGTTCAAAAACAGATGTTAGTACATGTAACTAATGTATAATGATAGGAATCAGATTAGTTACTTTTCTAGGTGTGGGAACTCTCATAAGGAAGGCTTCTTAGGTGCTTGCTTATTTTATTTTAATTTTTCCTTTGAGTTATGGTTACATAGGTGTATTCACTTAAAAAAAAATCACCAAGGGCAGCCCTGGTGTCTCAGAGGTTTAGTGCCGCCTGTGATCCTGGAGATCCGGGATCGAGTCCCACGTCAGGCTCCCTGCATGGAGCCTGCTTCTCCCTCTGCCTGTGTCTCTGCCTCTCTCTTTCTCTCTGTGTCTGTCATGAATAAATAAATAAAATCTTTTTTAAAAAAAGTCACCAAAATGTGTAGGTGGTTTATTCACGCTTCAATGTGTTTGCTTTATTTTTTAAAGAAATCTACTTAAAAACAAGTTTAATAATTTTTATTTTGTTAGATTTAGTAAAAAAGGTATTCTTTATGGCAGAGTGGTTTAGATCAGTCACTTAAAGAAGGAGAAAGTAACCCAACTCATGACATTCACAAAACAGCCAAATTATGGCTTTAGTATGACAGATTTGACCTAGGTTACTGTTGAATATTACAGCCTTGTAAATGAAAGATGACCAGGTCATCATCAGATGATTCTCTCTAAGATAGTATCCTAAACTACAGTATGTTTTTTTTTCTTTTATAATGTTTGTTTTAGTGGTTACTGTAGAAAATCCACCAACTATTAGATAAGTTATGCAGCTAAAATTATAGTGGACATAACAGCAGTCTGTGGCCTGTGTCAGGACTTGGTCATTCTTGACCCTCGTGTATGTTCTCAGAAAACAGAATATTCAGAGAGCAGCACTTTTAAAACTTATTTACAGCTGGCTTATGTTTCTGCTTTAGATTCTTGTTCTGTGCCAAAACATGGGGCTTGTTCAAAAACTGTTCTTTTTACCCTACTATAGATATTAAGTACAGTTATAATTGGAAAAATTTATTAGGGATATGCTCATTAGGAAAAACAAAACAAAATAATGATTAATCCTGGTAAAAACAGATTATCTTCCAAAAATGTGTGTATGTGTGTGTGAGAGAGAGACAGAGGCAGACAGACAGACAGAACCATATTGACTCTAATTTCCAGGTGAGTAGTCTTATTTTGTATGTTCCGTTTAGTTTCACATAAGAATATTTTAATTATTCTCTGTGATTTGGGCTTAGCTAATTATAATATGCATGAATCTATTTTATCTTTTTTTTTCCTAAAATATGTCATGTCTAATTGGTGATACAGATCCTGGGTCCCATGGATATATTGTTTTTCAACATTTACCTGTTTTAGAGAAAATAAAAAGAGAAAGAAAGGGGGAAATGCTCATGAAAATACCAAGCTTCATAGCTTCCTTTTCCACTGCCACCTCAGAAATATCACAACACACTTTTAGAGGAATTCATATGTCACAGAGTTTAACCAGCAATGTAACGAGGAAAAAAGTTTCTTGAACATGGCTAATAGTGTGATCCAACCTAAATAACATTTTAGAAGCTATGACATAGCCCTTTATTGGATATGAAATCATGAATCTCTGATGTCCATTATTTTACACTATCTTTTCTTTCCCCGAATCACAGAATGTAAAGTAATAAGATTCACTTCCTTTATTTCCCTGTCGTTAGACTATTACTTTATCACCAACATCCCTTGACCTAATCTTACCTGTGTTGTAAAACTTTAGAACTTGTGGTACTTGGCTGAGAAGCATGGCTCTAGAATATATAGCATATATCTAACAGCAGAGAAAAAATAAACCATAAGCAAAGTAAATCATATAGTGCTTACTTGTTCACACAGGATCAATGTTACGAAAAGGTTATGTATAGAAATAGTGTAAGTATTTGGTAGTTTTTGATATCCTTATCACAAACTAAAACAATATTACTTTATATTCATAAAAATTCAGCATATCTAAATATAAAGGCATATTTTTTGGAAGGGATGAAAACCCTTCCCACACAATGCTAAAGTCATTTTTTAAGGACAGTAGGGAATTTCTTTTCCAAGGATAGGAAGGAATTGTTACTCATACAAGAAGATGCTCAGGTACTGTCTCAGGGAATTAGAAGGCTCACCCACACAGAACAACGGAGGGATTGAGGGACATAGTTATGACAATCTTCTATTTCTTCAGCTTCTATGCTGGGTGATTTACAAGCACAATATCACTTCATTCTCAGAACAGATCTGAGAGAAAGGTTTTTTAACAATGTTTTAAGAGAAACTGAGAGATGGAAATTTCCATACAATTATTGAAATTTTGGGGCTGGGAAAGGTACGCTAGTCTGTCTAGCCTCCATCCCTGGTTCTTAACAACTACACTGCCTCCCTTACGATAAAGTCACCGATATAATGAGCACATTTGTATCCATAGCAAGAATTTGATTTTTAATGAAAGTATAACTTATATTCAATAAATGCACACATTTTATGCTTGTTAATTTGACAGTTCTGACCATGGTAAATTGCCATCTGACCATGACTCAAAACAATATGAACTTTCCATCATCACGAACATTTTCCTCATGATGCTTTGTAGTCATTCTTTCTCCCACCCTTGTCAGCAAACATTTTCTATCTCCATAAATTCTTTTCATCTCTTTGGAATGTCAAATAAAGGGAACTATACAGGGTCTCCTTCGCTGTCTGCCATCTTTCACTCAACACAATGTCCTTTGAGATTTAGTCAAATTACTGTATATACCAGTTGTTTGTACCTGTTTATTGCTGCGAGTAGTAGTCACTTTTATAACTACACTACCAATTGTTCATCCATTCTATTAGTGATTGACATTTGGAATTTTGCCCACTTTGAGCTTGGAAATAAAGTTTTTGCATGTTTTGTACAAGGTACAGTCTACATGGGTACTAAAATAATAAAGTAGGGAAAGATACTCAATACAAAGCAAATGAAAGCTGGAGTAACTGTATTTCAGAATGAAGTAGACTTCAGTGGAAGGAGGATTTTCAGGAATAAAGAGGGACTTTGCATAATGTAAAGCTGTCAGTTCTCCCAGAAGATGTAAGAATCATTATTGTATGTATCTAACAAGAGAGTTTCAAGTGATACTTAAAATAAAGATGGATGGGTCTTAAAGGAGAAATAGACAAATCCACAATTAGAGACTTACACCTACCCTCTTAATCGTTGATAGAACAAATAGGTAGGAAAAGAGAGAAATGACCTGAGCACAACTATCAACTAACTGGACCTAAGTGATATTTTAAGAAGATCTACTCTACAAGAACAGAATACACATTATTTTCAAATGCACATAGATTTCACCAGTACAAATCATATTTTGAGCCAGAGAACAAACTTTAACAAATTTGAAAGAATAAAAATGATACAAATGCTATGGTCTGAATGTACGCCCCCCCCAAAAAAAAAAATTTTACATTTTGAACTCCTGATGCCAAAGGGATATTGTTAGGAGGTGGGCCCTTGGAGGTTCATTAGATCATGAGGGTTTCACTCTCACAAATGGGATTACTGCTCTTATAAAAATGATTCTTCAGAACTTCCTAGCCCCTTCTGCCATGTGAAGATACAGGGAGGAAGGCCCTTATCTGACCACGTTGGCACTCTGATATCACACTTCAAGGTTCCAGAACAATGAGAAATAAATTTCTGTTATTTATAAGCTACCTGGTCAGTGGTATTTTGTTAGCCATCAGAACAGACTAAGATACAAAATATTTTTTCAAACTATAAGAAATTTAACCTGAAGTCAATAATAAATTTATCTAAGGGAACCTGGGTGGCTCACTCAGTTGGTTAGGCATCCAATTCTCAACTTCAGCCCAGGTCATGATCTCAGGGTCTGGGACTAAGCCCTTTGCTGGGCTCCAGGCTCAGTCATGGAGTCTGTTTGAGATTCTCTCTCCCTCTCCCTCTGCCCCTCATATTCATGCTCTCTCTCTCTCTCAATAAATAAATCTTTAAAAAATAATGATAAATTTATCTAGAAAATCCCTAAATATTTGAAAACAACATAACTGAAATATGCTGAAATCAACACAAAGTTTGATGTTTTGCAAAATTATCAGTGAGCTGAATTGTTTGAAATTTGAAATATGTAAGTTATGACAATATTAGAAGACTAATGTATGTATACGTAGCTGACAGTGGAAGGTGGAAATGTGACTTGTTGGAGATCCTAGGAGGTTTATCATGTTTTAGTAAAGACAAGCTAGTTTCTAGTGCCAACTATACCTCAATTGTAAGTTGGTTAACATAAGATATATATATTTCTTTTATTTGTATAATGATACTGAGCAAGGTTTTTAGGTCTGTTTTCCTCCATGTAGTTATTCATAAACCCTGACTCCTTCCCTCTTTGATTATGTCTTCTCTTAGTATACTCAGCCAGTAGAAAGTAAAAGAGCATGGAAAAACATGCAAGGAAGTTTTATAAACCACTCCTGAAGGGGGTATATATGTTATTTGCACTCAAGTCACATTTCCAAAAATACAGACAAATAGCCAAAAGGAGGAAGCTTGGGTAGTGTAGTTTGGTTGTAGGAAGGGGAGGTGGGAATAGGAGCTCAAACAGAAATGTTACCATATGCCTGTGGGAGCTATCAACTGATTCCTCGTGAGGAGACAGTTCAAACTGTGGGAACTGAACTGTGACAAAACCACCTTTCCTTTCCATACAAGTCAAAGAAAAGAAATAGTTGAAATGATTGTCAAATGCTGTAGTCACACCTTCTTTTATGTATAAGATCTACACACAAAATAAAGTTTTAAAAAGTAAAATAAAGGTACCTACTCAACTTGGAAATTCATAAGTCTCTACTGACCTTAATGAAGTCTAAGGGCAAGGGACAATGAAGAAAAGTAATTTTTAATTGAACTGAGGCATTAGAGATTTAGAAAGATCAAGGGCAGACTACTTTGCCAAGAAGATTGACAGGGAAATAACAAAAATGTGTTTTGGTAGAGGTGAGCTTAAAATTGGGAAAGGGGAGATGTCTGGGTGGCTCAGCAGTTGAGTGCCTGCCTTTGGCCCCGGGACGGCGGTGGGGGTCCCAGAGTTCCCAATTGAGTCCTGCATCAAGATGCCTGCATGGAGCCTGCTTCTCCCTCTGCCTGTATCTCTGCCTCTCTGTCTCTGTGTCTCTCATGAATAAATAAATTTTAAAAAATTGGGAAAGGGTGTGTATATGTGTGTGTAAGATCAGAAAGAAAATGCTCAGAATAGCTGGAAATACTCTAATATACCAGATACATGTGGAAATCTGACAAGATGAAATATATAGTATGGGTTTTACAGTAAAGCACTTCTTTATTTTTCCTTTAAATTCAATTTGCCAACATATAGTACATCATTAGTTTCAGATGTAGTTTTCAATAATTCATCAGTTGGGTATAACTTCCAATGTTCATCACATCACGTGCCCTCCTTAATGCTCATCACCCAGTTACCCCAAGTATAGCACTTTTTAAGTGTCAGAGACTTTATATTTTAGTATTCACAAGAACCTTATTAGCTAAATATTATTATTAATATATTAATTTGAAATTGGGAATGGTAAGCAATATCCTTAAGCAAATCTCCAACTAGGTAATTAGGAATCTAGAATTTAAAACCAAGTTGTTCTGATTCTGAACACGGAATTCTTAAATACCCTGTTTTTACAGGCTCCTAAAACAGTATATACCTTCCAAATGCATTATATTGATTCAGACAAGTAAAGATGTAGTTAACAGATGGATGATGATGCAAATAATGTGATCACATGGTAGTAGAAATATATGAGAAGTCCTAACAGTTTTCCAAATTGTTCCCTACGATGACAACTAAGTTCACATTTTATGAATGAAAGAAAACCACTAGAATTGGGTACTTTGACAATGTGATAAGGAATTGGAATGGTTACTGATAGTAAGGAATGTAATAGCTACTTCACTGACTATTTTAAGATTATGAAGCAGGGTTGAAGATCCAGATGAATTTGGAAGCCATTCATCAAATTTCTTATAAACCCAAGTTCTAGAAGAATTACTTAAATCTGACTTTTCTTTAAATGTGCCATTAAAATAAGATCTTGAAAGTGTTTCTCTTCACATAGGCTCAGTTAAAATTACTCTTTAAGAGTGCTTGAAAGAAAGGTTGACATGTGAATTTGACCTTGAATTTTTTAAGAAAGCAGTCCACTTAAGGTCTAAGATTGTTGGAGTTCTGAAGTTTATTGACTTCTGAATAACATTACTATTTTACATTGCTTATAAAGCTTCTCTCAAACACCTAACATTATAATTTGGTTCCTGTTTATGTGTAAATTTGGAATAGGTCTTCAGGGAAAAACATGTTTCTTGCCATTTCATACAGTGACTATAAAATTCTCTTACATTCACTAGATATTCAGTTGTTGTATATTGAAATAATGAAAACATATCCAAGGATAAAAGGCTTTCAAGTTTTTGAAGTATCAATAACATAAACACACTTGATCTCTGTGAAAGAAAAATCTCCTGTAGAGATGATTGTCAGATCTTTTGTAGTTCTTTAGTTTGTACTAGAAGTATCTGCAGGTTAACTTGAGTAACCTACAAACCTACCAGATAATTATCTACTAGGGAATAAACTATAACATGAGTGGGCAATTTTAAAAGTTAGGGATGTACATTATAGATTACACTATGGTGGAGTAAAAAAAGCATAAAATTTTTACAGGAAGAAAATTAACAGCTAGAATTTTTAATGACAAGACTATGAATGTAGAAGAAACACTAGTTATTGCCTTTCACAAGTTTAAAAATACATATACTTTAGGTATATATGTATATGTCTACTCTGTTTGATTGGAGTATCTTTTCCAGGTACAGAGATGCTAAATTTTAGAAATCTAAGAGTTATACTTTCTAGATTGGCTGATAAGATAACAAGAAATTATAGTAATAAATAGTAAGTGCCAGATTAATAGGACGTCTAATTTTAAAATGCGCACCAAAGTACCCAGAGGTACTTCAGCAAACTCACAGGAGCACAGCGTGATATTTTAAATGTTCAAGAGAAATGTGTTAACATTCAATACAGTAGAAAAGTACATGAAATATTTGTTAGAGAAGTTCATAGTTTTCATGTTAGTGCTATAATTGTTTCAATGTATCATATCTTTGTTATGCTGTTTTTAGCAACTATTGTGATAAAAAGTGAACACCATGTGAAAATTAATATGGAATGAGAAATGAAGGTTTAAAGTTCAATCATATTATATACAGTGCCCATTCTCAACAACACAACCCATTAACAATTGTGGTTATTTAACAGTGTTTAACAATATATTTTCTCTCTTTCTCAAATAAATAAGTAAATCTTAAAAAAGAGAGAGAGAGAGAGAGAGAGAGAGAGAGAGGTGCCTGGGTGGCACACTTAGTTAAGTGTCTGACTCTTGGTTTCGGCTCAGGTCATGATCTCAGGGTCAAGGGATCGAGCCCCATGTCAGGCTTCACACTAAGCATAGAACCTGATTAAGATTCTCTCTCTCTCTCTCTCTCTTGCTCTCCACCCATCACCTGATGTGTGTGTGTGTGTGAATGCACGCTATGTCTCTCTCAAATAAATGAATAAATCTTTTTAAAAAACAATATATTTTAAATTCAAGAGTATTTTTTTCAAACTACTTAGTTGGTAAAATACAATTATACATTAAGTAAACTGAACATAGTATCTTAATAAACAAGACTGTTAGGTATTTCTTTTGGCCTAAGAGCATACTTTAAAAAAATCACTAAATTACTAAGTTTGTGATGAACAGATAAAGTATGGAAACTTCTACAATAAAAGAAAGTGTTATCATTAATATTACTGTGTGATCTGCTATTTGTAATGCATGTGGGATTATGGACTTTGTGGATTTTTTTTTTCATCCTGAAAATAATATGTAACATTATCCTTGCTTTTAAGTTAACAAATAATAATGGAAATAAAATATCGATATAGTTCACACCTACTCAATATAATATAATATTGGGCTTTCAGAAGAAATTATTATTTCACCTGATATAAGCTAAAGCTAAAAATCACACTTCCTATTCTACCTCAGTTATTATCCTTAATAACAAGCTACTCTTTTGGACAAGAAGTGTTTGTACTCTTAAATTTCCTCAGGTTTTAGCCACTAGGTATATAAACTTAAGTGACTTTCTCTTTAACTTCTGTCATTACATTGGACACCATGATTTTGTGCATCTAGACCTTAGAGGAGTGTCCACATTTGTGGGATTCTATTGCTCAGTCTTTCAATCCATACTTTATAATTCTTAGAGAAGCCCCTGAGAACTGGATCAGTCTAGTCATGTGATGCTGTTAAATGTCTACAACTGACTAAAGTCCAAAGTTCAGTGATCTTTGCCATGAAAAGGCAGACATGTACAACGGGAATTTACACGTATAGGGGATCCCTGGGTGGCTCAGTGGTTTAGCGCCTGCCTTTGGCCCAGGGTGCGATCCTGGAGTCCTGGGATCGAGTCCCGCGTGGGGCTCCCCGCACGGAGCTTGCTTCTCCCTCCTCCTATATCTCTGCCTCTCTCTCTCTCTCTATCATAAATAAATAAATCTTTTTTTTAAAAAAGGAATTTACATGTATAAACAACAGCAGTCATATTTATACTAATTTAGTATGAGTTCAGCTACCACTGCTGTTAGTGGATGCTTATTTTAATAAAATCAAAAATCCTTAATCATCTGTCATATCAAGACCCAGCTAAGAGATGACAAATCTGAAAATAATTAAACTTCTTTTGCTTCAAATATTAAAGTTTTGATCCTGATTGGTAATGAATTTCTTCCCTTCATTTGCAAAATAAGTGCTGGGATAATTAGACCACTAATTCACCTGTTTGGTTTACCATACTACACTGAAAGTGTGGTGATCTTTTGTTGTGTCAACTTGGCTCTGATACAATGACCAGATATTCAATTAAACACTAATTTGTGTGTTGCTGTGAAGATTTTTTTCACATGTAATTAAAGTTTGTAATTAGTTTCAAATAGGGAAGATTGCTGGCAGCATGTCTTTTGTTAACCATGAAACATCCTGATGAAACCATGTTTTTGGGACACCTGGTGGCCCAGTGGTTGAGCATCTGCCTTTGGCTCAGGGCGTGATCCCAGAGTCCCCAAGATAGAGTCCCACATAGGGCTCCCTGCATGGAGCCTGCTTCTCTGCCTCTGTCTCTGTCTCTCCCTCTCTGTGTCTCTCATGAATAAATAAATAAAAATCTTAAGAAACAAAAGAAAGAAACCATGTTTTCTGCCTTCTTTGCCCATAGTGTCCACCATCTTATTCTCTATCTACCGTGTCATCAAGAACTGCAATAAAAATATATTTAGCCATGATACTCTGTTTCATCCAAGAAGATAGCAGATATAAAATTTGTGTATTAGACACAGGCAAAAAGACCAAGTTAGGGGAGGTACTAAAGTTGTTCAGTATTTTCATAATCTGGACCTATATGTGTATTCAAAATCAGAATAATGAGAAAAAGTGATTTAAGCAAAGTTCAGAGAAAGAAAGCAGTAGGCAGAAAAGAGGGCTAGGAACTGAGATGGTACTCTTATTTTTCTTGTATTAAGACATATTTCTCTGATGGAAAAGGACACTTGACTTTATCATTCTGAACAGGACAACTTAGGTTTAAACATCTCCTTTAGGCAACACTTATGAGCTAGAGAGCAACTAGTTATGTTGGATAAGTTATAGGGGCCTTTAAGACTCTTATGAAAGGAGTAATTATACTGATTTTTATAAGACCTTTCTGTTGATGTTAAATTCAATCACCTATACTCTGCAATGATTCAGTAAGAGTTTTTGTTCTATTTGTTTTATTTTCTTTATTTTATTTTTTAAATAGTTCTTAGAAAAATGAAAGTTGCTTTTTCCATTCTATTTTTGATTCATCTCAAATAAATTAATTAATAAAAAATCTTTTTTTAAAGATTTTTTAAAGATAATATTTATTTATTCATGAGAGACACACAGAGAGAGGCAGAGACATAGGCAGAGGGAAAAGTAGGCTCCCTGCAAGGAGCCTGATGTGGGATTCTCTCAGGACCCAGGAATCATGACCTGAGCCAAAGGCAGACACTCAACCACTGAGCCACCCAGGTGCCCCAAAAGATTTTGTTTTTTAAGTAATTTCTACACCCAACATGGGACTCAAATTTACAACCCTGAGATCAATAATCACATGCTCTACCAACTAAGCCAACCAGGTACCCCATTAATAAAAATACTTTTATTCATTGAAACTGAGTTACACAGATATTAATTGATTTTCTTTCATTGGTACATGTGGTATGAATTAGATAATTAACAAATTATTTTCTCCTTTTCATTTAATAATGTATTTATTGTTTTGTTTACCGTCTTAAAGTTTAAAATATTTCTAATGATAAATTGGAAAAAGACTATATATCATCAGAATTTTAGAGAGTAGGTTTATTCTATATTTTACCGGAAAGTGTTCTCTTTCCAGCACATTTTTATTCAGTGATACTGCATTCATCTTTTTTAAGGATATAACAGACTACCAAAATAGAATAGCATAGATTAGGTTGCTTAAACAAGAGAAATTCATTTCCTCGCAACTATGGAGGCTGGATGTCCAAGATCAAATTTCCAGCCAAGTTAGTCTTTTGTGAGCCTCTTTTCCTGGCAGATGGCCACCTTCTTGCTGTGGACTCACGTTGCCTTTCATCTCAACATGAACACTTTGGTATCTCTTCTTCTTATGAAAACACCACTCCTATTGTATTAAGGCTCCACCCATCGTTTAATCTTTATTGCCTCCCTGAAGCAACATAGGGCGCTAGTGCTTCAGTAGATGGAATGTTTTTGGAGGGAAGCACAATTCTGTGCATTACAGATATACATTACTGGATTGTTAAATTTTCTTTATATTATTTTGAAAAAAAGCATTAAGAAATAGAAATAAACATTCTAAAGATAAAGGAAGTCTATTAATAATGGTCCATTAATTTAAGTCTTATTTTCAATACACAGATTTGCACTTAAGATTCATACAATCATTCTCTGACATGGAAGCATGCACTAGAATAGGAAAACTTAAAAGTCCAAACAGATTTTATCTAAAGCAACCAAGCTGCTTTTTCCATTTCTTTTGAGAATAATCTTTTATTTGTATTCAAATTAACATTTCAGTTTTACTGGTCTTGAAAATCTTTTAATAGTTAGAATTTAAGAAACAAAAAAGAAATTATTTCTATCCAGAATTAGACACATATACGTGCATGCATGACTGTTCACCCATGAGTGCACACGTGTGCACACATATACATACACATATATACACCCTAATTTTTTAACATTGTATCAGTAACCTAAACAACTGAAAATTTGCACATGTAATTCGGTGAACCAGAAACAGAATGTGTTTTTTCAAGGATAATTTTGAAAGAGTGCAATATTGGAGAATAGTATTAAGAGTTATATCGATAGAGCTTAATATATAACCTATAGGTGGATGAAGATACTGAAATCTAAAAATTTCAGACAAATTGAAGATATATTTGAGAATTGAGACTTATTCCAGGAACAACCCACACTATAATATCTTTTATTCATTCAAGCAGAGGCAAGTATAAATTTAGTTACCTCCTGAAAATGCCCAGTCTCTAAGTATTAAATAAAAATGTCAAATTGTATTTTTGCCTTAACTGCTTTTAGAAATTTAAGATGCAGGTCAAGAAAACACAGGAACATCATATTGATAGATACATAATTGGGATTTATTGAGAAGTGAATGGCTGAGAAAAAGCACCTGTATCTCTCCCTTTCCAGTGTCCCCAAACCTTGGTTTTGTGTGTATATATGTGTATGTATGTATGTGTGGGTGTGTACATACATGTGTAGTGGGTACCAGAGTAGATATTTTTAAAACTCCAGATAAATTTGGAAATCCTTGACCAGCATCACAACTTGGCTATCAAGAATGCAAGAAAAGTTGTAATATATTACATCACTTCCTACCTTTATTAGAAAAGAAAAGGGACCTAAAAATGCTGAGATAATTGATGGACAGCAAGGTAGCCCAGGAGTTAGGACAAGAATAATAAATAGTACATGGCCATTCTGATGAGAGAATATAGCTGGCCCAGAAACCTCACCTTTTTACTGACAAAATACCAAATGCCCAGGATGAGCTAAGAACAGCTACATGTAGTTAGTGTATCTTATCCACATCTAGGAAAATATATAACAACTCCTTCCAAAAAGTTAAACTATCCACATAGAGAAAGGGGAAGAATAATCTTCAATTTAATGAGTTGAAAACTCAAATTGATAATAAGTGACAACTTGAAATAATTAATTCTAAAACTAGAAAATTACTACAGATAGGAAGATTATGTATTATTTTCTACAACTTAACAGAAGTGAGGACTTGTGACCTGAGTAAAATGAGTTATAGAGAAATAAATTCACATATTTATATGTCTGTTTCTAAATTGGAATTTTCAACTTGCTACAGAGATGCATTTTTTTATTTAAAAAGAATCCTCATGATTGGAGGCATTATTAAAAACTTGGACATGTGTTACTATATATTCTGAGTAAAAAATAACCAGTTGGATAAGACTTTTGTAGAAAGATCATTCCCACTCATAGGAACCATATTTTTCAAAGATCCTGCACTTCAAAGAATGAATTCAAATCAGAACTGATATAAGGCAAACATGAGAAAGTGTGAAATGTATAGTAAGAGATGAAATTTCAGAGGCGAAGGGGATGAAGAACACACAAGACTTTAAATATTTTGAGTTTTATTCTAGTAGCCTTTTTTTACTTTTAATATAAGGTTGTGCAAGTGACACAATTGGATTTTAGAATGATTTTTTTCTGTGTACAGTGTATAGAACAATTTAGAGCAAGGTGGGAATTGGTGTGTGATATCTACTGCAGTAGTCCAGGGGAAAGATATTGATAACTTTGATTAAGGTGGCAACAATGGAGGGTAGATTGCACTAAAATAATTTAAGAAGTAAAACAAGATTTGGTTTAGAATTGATGATATAGATGAAGAATAATACTGTGATGTTTTTACTTCAATTTTGTGCAATCTAATGGATAAAGATAACTTTTACTAAAATAATATTTTAAAGGCATTATCATGATATTCAAACAAATTTAAAAAGGACAGATGCCAAAACTTTAACATTATAGTCCAGTTAACTTTATTTTACTCATTAAGAAAATAATAGTCACTCAAAAGAGCATAGCCAAATATATAGGCAATCAGGAATGCTGAAATTAATTTGTAGTTGTAAAGATGTCTTCTTTCACAAGGGGGGATGGAAATCAGTTGACTCTGCGTCAGACAGTTTAGTTGCAATTCTGTCGACAAGAATAATGTAGATTGCTATTAGTTCTCTACTACTTAGAGAGTTGTCAATGACTTAAAGACAATGCAAGGCAACATGATTTCACAGGATTTCCAGAGATTACAGAAGGATAATCTTTTTGTAACCATTTCAAGATTTTTCTCAATATTTGGGAATAACTATGACAAATGGACATTGATCAAAATTTCAATATTTGCACAATGGACATGACCTTGTGAAGCTACATTAAAAGTATGAGTGATAAGTTGGGTATGAGTCTGGAGATCATATGACTCTGATTTTACATAGATGTGATAAATGAAGTCATTGCTTCAAGAAATAGATTAATTCCTCAGCCAAGCTTTAGAAAATCACTAAAATTTAATAACACTATAGAAAATTCTGCAAAGAAAAGCAGAAAGTGAGTGAGGACCAGTATCAGGAAGGACATCTAATCAGAATTGCTGAATGCTGATGTCAAATATAATAAGGATAAAATATTTAAAGCAAATAAATTATTGCATTTGTGGGGTTTCCTAGGATACAGAAAATTTGACACAAAAATGTGTATTTCAAACAATAAAAGTGTATTCCTCATTTATTCTGTATTATCAATTGTAAGGTCCTAGTTAATGAAAGAATCTCCCCCATGCAATGATTCAGAGATGTTTTTCCTCTCGTGTTTTATTTCCTATTATCCCCAATGTCTCTCATCTTTGTCTTTGCTCAGGCAACAGAAAGGAAAACAAAAGAACACAGAGAAACCCATCTTCTTAAAATTATTGGTTCATAAATGACACATCAACTTAAATCTCATAGCCTACAACTGTTATTATGTACCCACATCTTAATTCTAAGAAAGAAGCTATATGTTCAAGAAGGAAAAACACAAATTATGGTGAAGAACTAGAAGTCTTTATAAAATATCTATTGAATTTAGAGATATCATTGTCATGACTGACAAATGAGATTGGAGTGAATTGAGAAATAAAGGAAAATAAAGGCAGTAGGTTAGACCATACTTTGAAATCTGAGTGCCAAGAAAAGCAGAGTATGACTGCAAGTTGGCAAGGAATACGAAACTGAGTTTTTGTTTTTTCCATTATCATTTCCATACTCCACCCCCTTCTCTCCTCCTCCTTCTCTAGAATTTCATTCAAAAGTGAATTGGTCAAGCAGCTGAGAGTCCATGATATTAAAATTATTATTGATGATGGCAAGGATTGGATGGAATGGAGAAAACACTGGATCAAGTTTTAAGTTTTAAAATAACTTTTGGAAGATTAACAGATATAAAATTATTGATGTGTGTGGGAAAAAATTACATTAATAGCTTGGATCCCATTCCAGAGACAGAGGTGTTGGTTCATTTGCTGGATTTGTTCACAGGAAGATAGGGGGATGGATGAGTGGACAGCAGGGACAGTGACCCAGTCTGTTTTCATACTAAGCTATGAGAAAAGAACCACAACTCAAGAGGATGGCAGGGAAAGTAGTGTCTTCAGAATAAGGCCAAATTTTAAGTTCAGTGAGTAGAGGCATGTGGAGATGTTGACTTTGCTAAATTTTGGGTAACAGCTGCAAAAGTCCCATGAGGAGGATTTGGGAGATAAGGAAGTTTTAATATGTTCATGTACTAATTACTACCTTATTAAGTCCCTTTTTCCTAATCTTCATAAAGGAACTATACTGGCATTCCATTCTGGATATGCTTTACTCATGAATATGGAAAGCAACGGTGTTTCCTTTGGGGCATGTATTCTGTACCAAAAAATCAGGGAACAAAAACCATTTTTTATTTTAAAATATTCTTTCTCACATTTTGCTACAGTACACATTTTGTTATCCAATATAATGGGATTCATAATGGGAAGCTTTAGTCACATATTCTAATTCTCAAAGGAAGGTAAGTCCCAACATACGTGAACTACGAATGCTCAAGGAATTTGAGCAGGACATTAACACTAAGGCATAAAATCCAAATTGGACAAACTTTTATTTCTGTTGATTCCAAAGAACCGTGAAACCTCTAAGGGTCAAAGTCTTTAACATTTCTCAGCACTGAATTGATGAAGCATACATGTAACATCTGTTGGTATTTATCATCAATATTTTGTTGAGTATTTAGTATATTAAGAATATGCTAATTGATTCCTACTCTGAGTAGGGAAATATTTCTTTACACAATATAGATGGTTAGAAAATACTGCCTAGAGAGAAGAATGTGCATTACATTTTCAAAATAATTTATGAAAATATAACAAGATAATCATCCTAACACAGATTCATATTCTCATGGATGATGATTCTGGTCTATTTTAAATAAAAAGTAAGAAACATTACTGAATATTTGATTTAGTAAAATAGACTCATAATGCTTTACCAGAAATTATCTCCTAATTTTATTTAAATTTTCTGGATATGGAAACACTGATGGTTCTTTGGTTGATGAGGCCTTATTTGTTTAGAAATGAGCAATGGCACCCCCACAGGGTCACAGAGAAGCTTTTATCAGTAACAGCCTTTAGGCCACAGTTTGCAATCAGTGAATATTTATATTAGTAGCAATTGCACCAGACAGTAATTATCTTATCACAGAGGAAAAGGTTAAAAAGAAGCTTCTCCATTGGACACCCACTGTGTGGATAATTAAGTATCTCCATGGCTTCTTTCATTACTGCATTCAATAATAGTTAAATACTAGGGAATCTAGCTATAATCAGACATGATTTGATGAGACATAGAGAAAGACAGGAACAAACAATTTTTGTCTCTAGTTTTACTTGCTAAATTTCTTAATTTGATAGACAATGGTAAACATTTTTATAATATCCCCTAGTTACCCACTGTTGTCCAATGAACAAAGTTATTAAGTAGAAGCACTTAATTGCATCCTGTGACATTCTAGAAAATATATTAGGATACCTAAAGCATTTTTTTTTCTTTTAAAAGTAGATTGGAAGTTATTTGTGAAGATAATTCTTAAAGGCAATTTATTTCTGACACATTTAGGTGATATTTAAAATATTATTTTGTCAGATTGGCATAATAAACTCCTCTGTATTATTTATCCCTTGAAGCCAGGGAAGATCTTTCAAATAAGGTTACATACATTCTCTCTTTCAGGTTATTAAAATAAGATTTCTTTAACAAAATACTAAATTAGGCTATTAATGTTACCTGAAAATATTGAAAAATAATGCATTTATAATTTGACTAAAATTAATTTAGAAAAATTAAAAGAAATTCTAGTAGGGTTTTTTTGTTTTGTTTTGTTTTGTTAGAGGGAGTGAGGGGGAGGGACAGAGAGAGAGAGAAAGAGAAAGAATCTTTAGCAGGCTTTACCCAACAAGAAGTGCTATGGGAGTGGATCTAGGACCCTGAGATCATGACCTGAGGGAAAATCAAGTCCCTTGCTTAACCAGTCCAGCCATCCAGGAACCCCTGCTAATAGCGTTTTGTATTGTCAGTCTTCAAAGTAAGACAACCAGTTATTTTACCAACCAAACAGGTTTAATTGAAAATAGCATAATAATTCAGAATATGGAAGCTATGGCAAGCCATAGGCAAATTGGAGATCAAAGAAGATGAACCTACTTTATGGACAAAAAAGAGGAATTCTGGAGGGGTTACTTTGAATGAAAGTCCATTGGAAGAAAGCAGGACTTCAGGGGTGGCACTGGTTTCTCACTGGCTGAATTGTGGTATTTTCTTTTCAGTTGATTGTTTGCTAGTTGAGGGGAAGGCCTTCCTTCCCCTGCTGAGTAGAAAAGTAGGCTTTTTCATGTTGTGGTCTGCAATTGTGGTAAGGCATGAGAGCTCCCTCATCTGGCTTCACAGCTCCATCTTAAATGAGGTTTCCTTTATTCATTTTCACATTATACAGATAATGAGCTTGATGCTTCAGTTTCTGGCAAAAGATACTGGCTCAGTAAGTGCCGGTCATATCCGTTTCCTCTCGTCTACCTTCTTAAACTCTCAGAGTTCACATTTCTGTAATCTAAGGATGTGAAGTAGGCACAGATAGTGACTGCTCATGGATTTATTTATTTATTCAACAAAACAGTGAGCAGCCACTACTCCCCCAGGCGCTCTTCAGGCACAAGATATGCATTGGTGATAAAAACAGGGTAAAATTGTTTCACCGAGAGAAATTAGAGCACAATACCAATGGTTAGAAAAGACTAAAGTTATCATCCCACTAAATGATTTTACTACACTCAATTCTAGTAGCCTAAAGTATATAATTTCTCAAGCCACAGTATTGCCTTTTAGAGAGCAGTATTTTCCAGATTAGGATTCTATCCATATTCGTAAAACAACATTTCATATAAGTATTTATTGATCTCCAGAATTTTTCCACTCACCATAACTCATGCTGAGTGAGCCATACAGACACAGATTTCTGTGTATGTTCTTTTCTAGTGGCCTCTGGTAATGTATGAGGAGGGACCAAAAAACAAAAAACTGAGGAGTCAAAGAATTAGGGATGAGGAACCTGTGTGATAATAGGAGAGCTAGGAGCATGGTGGTATAAAAAAAGCTTTAACAGGAAAATGATTCAAAGACAGAATGGTGAAACTAGGTAAAAATGCTACTGATTATTGGAATAAGAAAAAGACAAAGAAATGACAAGTGAGTTTGGCAAATAAAATTTGTTGCTAAAAAAAAAAAAATTTGTTGCTAACCTTATAAGAACAATTTCATTTAAAAAAAGTCGGAATTTGAGTTCCTGATTGTAGTTGAGAAATGGAGCCAGAGTAAATATTTCCTTTTTTTTTTTCCAGAGTAAATATTTCTTTTAAGAAGTTTTGATGAAATGAGAAACTGAGAAATGGAGTATAGTCAGAAGTAGAGAAAGGTCTTTATTTTTGAGGCTGGGAAACATTTGAACAGGATCCCTAAAATAAGGTCCATGAATAAGGTTTATGGAACTGAATGGGGGAGATATGCATGTTTATACCTTCACTAACTTCTATTTAAATTTAACTTTTCTTTCAATTATTAATGTAGAGAAAAAATTCAAATAATTTAGTTACATCTGTAATTTCATCAATAATAGAAATCATAGTCACTTTAAAATGCTATAGTTGTTCCACATACACAGAAATATTATTTATACCCTGATATTATTATTCAGATATTATTATGTCAGTGATTCTTGCTGCTAATTCTTGTTAATAAATCAGAAGTGCATATATATTATATCAAAAGTGTTCTTAATATTTTTATATTTTAATTTTGGGATAATTGTGTATTTGTGCAAAGTAGCAAACATAATTCAGTAGTTTTTTTCAACCAGTTTCCCAAATTGCAAACATTTTATATTAATAATTTTAGTAATTTTGTAGTAATTAGTAATAATTAGTCATTTTAATTACTATTTATTATTAGTAATAATTAGTAATAATAATTAGCAATTATTAGTAATAGTTAGTAATAATTAGTAATTTTGTCAACCACCCCCCACCTCAAAAATTAGTACTTTACTAAACCTGAACTCCTAACTTCAATACTGATTTCAACTGCAAGTGCTGTCCCATTTTGCATCCACTTTCTGAAATATACCTGTTCTCTTTCTTTGAATATTCAAATTCTACCCATGCTTCAACATAGTTTAAAATGTTCACTTTGTCTCAGTTTATAACATTGGCGGAGGTACCTTAAATAATGTGTTTTGTGATTTTTTTAATCACTACTGTGATAACCATTCAATTTGTTTTCAAATGTAAGTACACTAAACATGAGAATAGATGCATGAAAATTGATGTAAAATATAGTTTTAAAACTGACAAATGCAGTTCTTAACTTTGGATAGTAAGACTGCTGGCGTGGGAGGGAAACAGTGGGGCAGAAGTATATAGATAGCTGCCCAGAGAACTAGGTAGATAGTGAAAACAGTGGCTGAAAGGGACTAAGAGAATAAAGAAATAATTATGAAACAATTTTTGGGCCAGTTCTTAAAAGAATATATCTATGGTGTTTCAGAAAGTTTTCTGAAGCAGTAAATGAGAATTGTTACCTTGTGATATTTTTCAACTTTATGCGTTCTTTCTATTCTGTAAGTTATTTTACATAACTTTAAAAAAGTATATGTAGAATTCTATCATTCCTGAGACATATCTTTTGAATAAAAATTTAATAAGTAGGAGAAATTAACATTAAGAATATGACTACTAAGTTTTATTCATTTACCTGACCACATAAAATCTCAACTTACCTTTTAATAGAGTTAGTGTGAGTTTTCACTATTTATAAGCTTCAGCCATTCAATGGTAATTAGCATGGAGGTGTTATTCACTCTTGTCCTAATACAGGTTTCCTTTTAACCTTTCTAAGAGGTCCTGCTATTTTTTGCTTCATTGCTTTGCTTTATTGAACATTATACGACATGGCAGGCAATTAAGTATGATTGTGTAGGAAATTAAATCAGCAAAAGTGCATTAATGGTCAGGTTTAAATACATAAAAGCAACAAAATTGAAGTAAAGGTTGCAATTCTATATTTAACTTATCTTATTGTGTCCAGGTAGTGTAGAACGTAAAAATGTGTTAAATCATTCATGCTTTGAAGAGCATAAAAATATTTCTTCACAGTGGATTTAGTTGATGACAGGATTTAAAGTCCTGTCATGAAAGGGTCATAATTATCCTTATTGAATAACATTCCCAGGGTTAGTTTTTATTTGCTTTCACATTCTTGGCAGAATGGGGCTAAATTCTAAATAGGCAAAGTACTTGAATGTATATGTAGTGATTATTTGTTTTTAATGTATAAAGTAAATATATTTCAATATCACATCACTGTTTAATGTAATTTTTTGACAAAAGAGACAGTTTGGATTAGTGAAAATAATTTTACTGGAAAATGAGTCAAGCAAGAGATAAAAGAGTTTTATTGATTATTTTAATTAAAAGATAAGCTATATCCTATGATAAAACTGACTAGATAATTATTCAAAATATAAGCTAGAAGTTGTCATGAAGTATAGAACCTTGGAGACCATTAAGGTTTTTTTAATTGATAAAATATTATTTCCATAAATGTTTGAGCCCAAATGGTTTCTTCAGTATTTTCTTTCAAACTTCCTGATGAGAGAAAATTCCCATGTTTTAAAAATGATCCAAAATGCGTATCAAATGAATACTACCAAATTAATTATTTGATGCTTGCATATATAAATCTGGTATCAAAACCAGGCCAATTAAGCAAACCAACATAGGAAACCTTTAGACTTATTAGAAGACATTTTTGGCATTTTACCTGGTAGATAAAATTTTGGTCATGGGCAAGGCATAAAAATAAAATATTCCTTAGACATTAGTCCAATCTGTTCCTTGCTCCCTTAGGTAATAATTGCACATTTTCTTGACTCCTCTTCTCTTCTGAATCTTTCAACATCCCCTCGCATTTTCACTCATAGCTGATGACAATTATACCTAATTTAGAAAGAAAATTTAGACAATTGGAAGTGACAATTGGAGTTCTACAAACTCTCATTACTCTTTTGCCATTTCAGTCTGTTTCCATAACTTCTATATTGCTGTTATTATGGACGAAATGTCTTTGCTCCTTGCTGGGATGAGCTCTCTTCTTTTTGCTCAAGAGTCTGTTAGAGGACGGTGCTTCTGCATTCTTTTTTCTCTGTATCATTGGTTTTGTTTCACTTTTGCTTAATTAAAACCAATCTATTCCATCCTATTTCACTAGAAAATAAAGTTGTCTCCATGTGATGTGGTTTCCTGTCACTGTTAGTCCTCTGACATCATCCCCTGCTCTTTTCCCCTATCACTTCATTCCAGTACTTTGCCATTTTTTGTTTGGGTTTTTTGTTTTTTTGTTTTTTTTTGTTTTTTTTGGAACATTATAGGCATTATCCCACCTAACCCCATTTGGTATTTCTTCTGCCTGAAAGATTTTGCCCCCAAATACTTGCATTCCTGGATCCTTCCATCTGAATTTTGTGTAATACTGAGTTCTTAATAAAATAATGTTTTCATTTTATAGTGTGGTTCTAATACCTAGAAAAATTAGGCTAGAACAATTAAATTTTTGAAAGAAATGTATGAAATTTTGCCTAATATTGAAACATCAAACCTCAGTGATTAAATAGATTAATGTAGAGAGACCATAGTATACAATATTCAACACCTTGGCATAGGAAAAATATGTCATCTTATCTGTAATCGATAGGAAAATATGCTCAAAGAAGCTGGATCAATGGCTAGATTTTTTTTTGAAAAGTGAAAATCTGCTTAGATTCTTGCTTCAGCATGGTCATGAAGATAATTATCAGATGAATAAAGTAAACTAAATCTAATATATTTTCCAAGCCTCTGAAAAGAGGAGTCTTTTCCAAGCATAAACAATGAAGGAATTCACAAAAGAAAATCTTAAAATATTTAAATATATACAAATAAGAGTTTCTCTATGTCAAAAAAAAAAAAAAGCTAGAATGCAAGTAACAAATTACTGGAAAGAAGTTTGACAGATAATTAGAATGTATACTTACAGCTAAGGAAAGCATTATTCACCAAAGATAAATTATAAAAATACTTAAAATAATATCCCACATAACATTGGATGTTATATAGTGAGAAATAAATATATGAAGAAATTTGTACCTTTAGAGATGAAAAATATACAAAATATGTACATTCATTTTTTTTTTTCCTGAATATTAGGGTTGTTGGGAAAGCTTTATTAGAAGGTCAAGGAGATATGGGGCATAGACTACAGGGGAGAATACATTCAAAATAGTGAACCTAGGCTTTGAATTCCAAAGGAAAGAGAGGAAAGTGAGGCCAAAAATGGCCAATTAACTGGAAGAACTGGGAGGGTTTTGGTGACTGAAAAGTCTCAAGTCAAACAATAGCTCTGGTGGGAGAGGTAGAAGGGTAGGATGTGGCAACAGTGGGGAGGTTTCCAGTGTTCAGAGATGGAGCAGCTCCAGATGACTCAAGGAAAACTTCACATGGATATGGGGGCACTGAGCAAAAGGAAGTAGGGCCATTTACTTTTCCATTGCTCAACACAAACCAGTGTTTCTGTCCAGTGCGAGAGGTAAGCCATGAGAACAGACAGTACTATAATTCTCCCAAAGGTAACTGACTTTAGTGAGGAAATAAATGATTTCATTCATAAGGCATAAAGTTTGTTGTTGAGTGTGTTCATAGCAATATGTGATAGAACTGTGCTTTGCTATATTTCAGAGTAAGAAGAAACACTTCTAGAATGATAGGAAGACTCCACAAACTTTTCTAGTGCAATAATCATACTAAAAATCCATAAACACAAACACACCCCATTTTAATATCTCTGGGAGTTGTCCTAAGAGCACATAAAAATCGAGGAAACAACTTTTTTGGGAAAATATGCTTAATTATGGTAACAACAAGAACAGCCTGTTGCATCTGAGTCATGATCCATTCCCTCACCCATCCCCAGCTTAGCCTAATGGATGCTTTTACCAAGGGCGGGGGCAATCAAGAAGATGGGGTTTCCCCCTCCCTCCTGCTTCCAGTCTTAGGTGATAGTTTCTCTTCAGGAATGGTAGGTTGCCACTCATCTCTGACTCATGTAAGAGAAGTTCTTTCTCAGGAGAGTGCTGCTGAGAGATCTGAGGTTGCCTTCTTCCATCACCCAGCCTCTAACTATCCGGCAGAAACTGCCCAAATAAGGCAGGCTGAGAATATAGTGCCCTGATTGCCCTCACTCTGGCTTGATTATCTGGCAGTTTCCACACTGGGAGAGGCAGACCCAGAAAGCTTGGGGCTCCTGACACACCGAGCACTCTGCTCAGCAGGTATGTCGCTCTTGATAGAAGTAGGCTGTGCCACATGACTCAGCCTCTGGGTAGCACAGTGTTTCTGTCCAGTGCGAGAGGTAAGCCATGAGAACAGATAGTACTATAGTTCTCCCAAAGGTAACTGACTTTAGTGAGGACTGAATATTTGGAAAAAGCGTTGAGAGATTTGGTCCTAAGGGTGCAATGGAGATTTTTGCAGTGAGCAGTAAAGAACAGGCTAGGTGCTCGATGAGAACAGCTTAACTCCAAACCAGCTAGAAACTTATCAGAGAGAATGAAGTTAAGAGACATCTAAAGAGGGCCCTCCTGGATCCAGAGTAATCCTCAAAGATATGTCTCCTTAACTAACCATACAAAAGGTTCTGAATTTAATTTTTAGAGCATAAAGCAATTTATGCCTCTGTGCATTGTTAAAAGTAATAGAGGAATAAGCTAGCAATTAGTAGAGGCTAACAGAAGGGTGTAATACCAATAAAGAGACAAAAGCTAGAAGGTAAATAGTAAGATCAGGGAAAGATCCAAAGAGAGCCCAGCTGAACACACTGCTATCACAGGGTTGGTGAGAGGGCTCTATATTGATCATGGGTACGCCCAAGACCGAGCCCTTTAACCAGTGTCATTATAGGGAGAATAGAATTCACTGATGTGGTTCAGATGAGTTGGTAAGCAAATATACAGCAAACACATAAATAGCAACAAGCCCTAAAAGTGGGGAGCTCAGTTTTCAGAGTTGCTACAATTAATTAGCAGAATATCAGTTTTATACATACAGAACTTGGAATGAAAAAAGAGGAACAATCTCTACACAGGAGACAAAAAGAAGGCAATGTAAACTGGCTGTAGAGTGCTTAGTAAGAAAAAATTCAAAGTTGCTATTATAAATGTGTTTAAAGAATTAATGAAAATATGCTTAAAGAATTAGAGGAAGGTATGATGATGTCAGTGTCTCATCAAAGACAGAATATAAATAATGAGAATGAAAGTGTAAAAAAGATTATATAATTTAAAAAATTTTTTTAAAGATTTTATTTATTTATCCATGAGATACAGAGAGAGAGAGAGACAGACAGACAGACAGAGAGACAGAGAGGCAGAGACACAGGCAGAGGGAGAAGCAGGGTCCATGCAGGGAGCCAGATGTTGGGACTCAATCCCAGGTGTCCAGGCCCTGGACCAGAGGTAGCGCTAAACCGCTGAGCCATCCGGGCTGCCCTAAAATGTTGTTAAATAGACTTTCTTCGTGGGAAAATATTAATGTAACATTGTGGTTCATCAAACTTTGTGGTGATATCAACAATTATAATATAAATTCATTTTATCTTAAATGTTGAACTATTTGGGGTGCCTGGTGGCCCAGTCAGTTAAGCAGCAGGCTTGACTTTGGCTTAGGTCATAACCTCCAGGTCCTGGAATCCAGCTCCAATGTGGGGCTCCAGGCTCAGTGTGGAGTCTGCTTGATGATTCTCTCTCTCCTTCTGTTCCTCCCCCACTCACTCTCTCTCTCTCTCAAATATTTTTTTTCCTTTTTAAAGATTTTATTTATTTGAGAGAAAGAGAGAACATGAGCAAGGGGGGTGAGGTAGAGGGGCAGGGAGAAGGGGATTCCCCACTGAGCAGAGAGCCCCATGCAGGGCTTGATCCAGGACCCAGAGATCATGACCTGAGCCAAAGGCAGACACTTAACCGATTGAGCCACTTAGGTGCCCCTAAATAAATCCTTTAAAAAAATGTTGAGCTTTTTAACTGAATTTATAGTAGAGGGCACAAGAATGTCATTATTTCACTTTTGGTAAAATGGATCTCTGTAAGTTTTACTTTGATTTATTTGAACTGGATTTTTAAAATGGCAAATGTTATTGTTACAATTAAATGAGTTTCTATGTGAAGAAACAGTGAGATGGGAGCAAATTGAAAGAGAGAAATTCAAGGCCTAGGTGTTCAGACAATTTTTCTAAGGTTAATGATTAAAAATAGCCATCTCTGGAGTCACGACACTAATCACAGCACTAGTACCACATGGAGCACATGCCCAAAAATCAGTCTTTGAGATGAAAGCTACTTATCAATGGATTTCCACGGACTGGCAATCTAAGGAGGCTTATTCCATAGCATTTATGTACATGGTAGACCACTTAAAAGAGCAGCAGTGGTTCCAACAAAATTAAAGACGTGCTGTTAAAGATCACAGCATTTTACAAATAAAAGTTCTGATTGCTTTATGTACAAAAGTAACAGAAAAGCTTTTGTTTAAAAAGAGGAGCATTTAGTGAAAAGGCTCAAATAGCAGAATTTCTCAAAACAGAACTTGGTGGCTAGAAAAGGAAAAGTCACACAGCTATTGAGAACCTTACAATTTTAGCATGTAAAGTTATAGAGAATAAATCCTGACATATGATGCAAAATGAGAAATTGGAAAGTTTCCACTCACAAACAATATTTTTACATCAGTGTATTCAGTGGATTGATGACATGTCACCTGAGGCAGCAGAGGTTTCATGTAATGAACTGAAAACAATCTTTTCAATGCAGGTGGATGAGTCAACAGATTTCACCAATAAATGCCATGCTGTAGTATTTGTCAGATTTGTAAGTCATGGTAAAATTCAATGCAACATAATCTCCCAAAAAGAACACTTGAAATAAGGAAGTACCAAAATATGTTTAATAGTTTGTCTTCCTATTTAGAAGCAAAATGTCTGCCTTAGAATTACTGTGTTTGTACCTACCAGGATGTTTGGCTTCTTGAGAAGTTTTGCCTCCTTTATAAGGAAAGAAACTCCTGACTTTATTATAATAATACTGCTCTTTTCAAAGTGAGATGCAGTGTCAAAAATTCTTGTAGTTGAAAAAAATAGTCCTAGGTAACACTAAAAAATGTATCTGTATTTTTAAAAATATTTCACTCAAGAATGTTTAAAAAAACCCACAAAACTGTGTGAAAGCCTGAATAACCAAAGTCACCTGCTATGTGTAGACATCAGTGGCTTATCAGAAGAAGAGGCATCAAGAAATCTTAAGGTGTTTGAGTTAAAAGGTGAATTGACTTAAAAGATGAGAAGGGATAATTTTAGAAAAATGATAAGCCATATTTTCCAGAGTGCTTTCAAGATGAAGAATAGCAGGAAAACTAGCCTTAATTAGCAGGTAATTTATATCACTTGAACTATGTGTAGACGTCTCTGTGATACCCTAGAGAAATGTTTTTATTTCAAGTGACAAGATTCTTGAATTTAGAAAGGAAAGGATATTTGGAAAAAATTATCTCATCGACTTAAATCTTGATATGTTTCCACTGATGCTTAGGTTTGTGAGTACAAAAGGATATCAGCGAGTCCCAAGTAGGTATTGAGAATTGTCTGGAAGAACTGAAGAAATAGAACAATATTTTTCCATTCTTTTAACACAAGCTCAAGATTAGATTTAAAAATTAAGTCTTTCTCCCAGTCTTTTGATCGGTTTGAGAATTTTCCTCAGGGAGAAGAAGGATAAGTTTGTGAGATGCAGACTAATTGTACACGAAAGAGTGTATACTGATCTCTCCCTAGATGAGCTAGAAATTTCTATTAAAAGGGCAATTCTATTCATATAAAAAAAAGCAAAAAAAAAAAAATCCTAACTTTTACGTTTGGAACATTTCTCTTATCTTTCTTATTTCTCTTATTCCTCTTCCAAGAGGAAGCACTGAAATAATCTTACTTAGGCTGAAAATAAGATTGTATTTCCCTAAGCCAAGACTCAGAATCAAGTGTTTTGTATCAAGAAATAAGTGCAAGTTTCCATTAAAGAAGGAAATTTCATTCTTATCATTTGCTTGAAAAATAACACATTTTTTACATATATAGGTTTTCCGAAAATGCCAAGAAACAAACATATTTTCAACTGTAAGTCCTATTAATTTGTAGTCTTACCATAAGGAAACAACTTGGAAAGCAATCCTAGCTGGGGTAAAATTTTGGAGTTGGGCGGATCTAGTTGATCTGTATAGTAATAGAAAATGTCAGGGGTGCTTATTAATAGGCATCATATCAAGATTTCTTAAAGTTATTTGTTGATCCTTAAAAATCATTTTAGTAGCATCAGTATCAGGAGGCATTTCCATGATATGAATTTTTTTAAAGGGTTGGCATACGGTGGTATATCCCCATAATTTTTTATGTTTGCTGTACTAACAATAATTTGGGAAAGGTAAATGATAGAGTGATGAAGTTTCCTAGCAAAGCACAGACAAGGGCCATTATTATCAGTAAGGGGAATATGATAGGAAATGCTGAAAGTATAAAGTTATCAATCACAGAGTTGAAAAATAAGACAAAAAGAATAAAGTATCTGATAAACAATGTGACAATCAAGGGTTTTAGACATCTAGGAGAATATTACTTCCTTTCTGATTGGAATCAGCAGACAATATCTGAGGATTGTCTACCCATGAAGACTTTCTGAAGGATGTTGGTTTAAATATCTTTTCATAGGAATAATTATCCAATTCTTGTCATTTGAAAATGGCTGATTTTTTTTTTTTTTTTTTTTTTTTTTTTTGGCCAAGATTTATCCATAGATCATTTGCTTTTTATTTTACTCTGTACAGGTAAATTCTTTTAGTGATGCTATACTTTTCCTGCCATGTTTTTTAGAACACAAAATTACCCAGTTTTAGCTTAGATAGAGTGGATTGGTTGGGTGGTGAGGATAGGCAATCTGTAGTTACTAATGATAAAACAGGAGTTCTGAGTATTTTTTTAGTGTTCAGCTAAAAAAAAATGTTCAGTTTGCATAAGTGAAAATATTTTTTGTAGCCTGTAGGTAATCTCTCCCCAGGACATAGTCTTATGACCTTCTGAGAAGGGAAAGTGCAGGTTTAATAGGGGTAAAGATAGAAGGGTTGACCATGAGAGTTGCAGGAAGCCTGTTGGTTTAAATAACTTAATTTTGCTGTTCTTTTTAACTGTTTAACTTTCCAAAAAAATTATAGGTGATGAGGCCAGTATTTTACTAAATTGTCATGTGTGATTTTAAATTCATAAGTTTACTTAGAAAATTTTCCTTTTTCCCTTCAGCCTTTCCTAATTTGGCAGATTCTTATGAAGTTAAACATACTCTTAACAATGAAGTTCCCTAATTGTGCCCTGGTCAATGATGTGAGTAATTGACAGGAAAAGAGCATATGGGAAAATTTTGGAGTGATGGTTTCTGTTTTATTGTGATGATAAGTGCATTAGGATACAAAGAATATATGCACATGTCCAATGCATATAATTTATTAATGTATGCACATGTCCAATGCATATAATTTGTACTTAAAATAACTTGATTTTATTATGTATAAACGATAGCAATAAAGTTTACTTTATAAAATGACATTTTGAGAACGAATTTTTTTTTTTTTACTTTTTCCAATGATCAATAAAATATTGACATCAAGAATCGAGAAGCAGGCTTTTTCTGGTGTAAGCTACATTGTGCCTAGGATATTTCCTTGATCTTTAGAATCTTTCACCTTAGAACTTAGTATTAAACATTAGGAAAAAAAATGATGTCATTTTTGCTAGGCTAATTTCATTATTTGAAACTGATTTGCATTATAAAATGGTAATTGTCAAAACATATGGGCAGAGGGAGAATTTTAATATGCCATCTATAAATTGTTAGCTCTCCAAAAGATGTGCAACATTTTTAGAGGGATTTCTTTTTAAAAATGTTTAGAAACCTTTTTATTACATATGAATTAAACCTCTTCTATTAATTCTTTCTTTCATTTATATATTCAGCAAATACTTTGTAAGTCCTTAAGCAGACATCGTTCCTATACTTATGATGCAGGCACTCTAATAGGAGACAGATATTAAGTTAACGATGTTATAATTAATATTTGTGAAGAATGCTGGTAAAGAAAAAAAGTGAAGTGCTATGAGAACATATTACAGAAAATTTCAATGTAGGAAACTCTACTAAAGGAGTGACTTTTAAACTAAGCCACAAATAATATATATGGATTCATAAACTACTTTTTACATGCATTATGAACTAAAAAATGTGTCCATTTTTGCCAAACGCTGACTTCTATTGAGAATAGCACATGCTGAATGTTTAAATAATTTGTATCTATTCCTATTTGAATAGGCATTTTTTACATTTCACTGAATTTTAAGATGGCTTCAAATGGCTTTTTGGCTGAATTACACTTACTTGCATACACTGATACCATAGCTAGTGCAATTTATGGAAGTGATGACCCCAGAATACTATTATAAAACCTCATTTTAAAAACCAGCTATTATAATGACATTTTGGAAATTAATTTTTATCAATGGTAGTACTGTATTATTAAACACATTTTACAATCAACTAAATTAATTAACTCAAATAACATTTTTATGCATTTATTGTATCAATTCCCTATTTAAAAATGAAGATATTGGGGATCCCTGGGTGGCTCAGTAGTTTAGCGCCTGCCTTTGGCCCAGGGCATGATCCTGGAGACCGGGGATTGAGTGCCACATCAGGCTCCCTGCAGGGAACCTGCTTCTGCCTCTGCCTGTGTCTCTGCCTCTCTCTCTCTCTCTCTCTCTCTCTCTCTCTCTCTCTTTGTCGATCATGAATAAATAAATAAAATCTTTTAAAAAATATGAAGATACTTTAATAGAAGCTTTTTTTGTAAATATGTAAAACTATCCATCTTGGTCTGACAATAGTCTGTTTTGTTTCAGTATTATTTCTGGATGAATCCTTAGAAAGGAAAGCACCAGATTTAGTATTACTTGTGATACCACAATCATGTAGTCATTTCATTTTAGAATTATCCTCATGATCCACATCATGCATGGAGGGTGAAGTCTGGGCCAACAGATGTTTCATCAGAGATTGGGTTATAATGAGAATATGATCAAGATAAGGAGTTGCTTATAATGCTTTCTTTTGATTTTAGGAGAACATATAGTAAATTACAAGCAAGTACATTTTAATCCAAAATGCTAATGTTTTCATGAAGTTTTAAAAATTAAACGCTTCCCTTTGAACAAATAAAATTAATAAAGTCTGAATTTATGTTTGTGTTACAGTTGGGGTTTGTGTGGAGTGTGGAATGTTTCAGAATAATAATAGTATTTATGTCTATTACCTTACAAACATATATCAGTATTAATCATATTGTACTGTAGTTGTTAATTTTCTAATCTTCCTCTAGAATTTGTGTTTCTTAAATTCAGGGCCTTTTTGTCTAGCATAGTGTTGGCCACAAAGTAAATGACAGATTAATGTTTATTTTTTCAAGCTTTTTCCTAGCAAATTCTTTAGGGGTTCATACGGATTAACAAACATGTTTCTGAAAAGTTACATTTAAATTTTAATAAAGAGACAATGTGAATCAATCTTTCAGTCAGAATAAATTCTTCTGTGACTACTTTTGGGAAAGAGAGGCTAAGATAAGGGAATTAGAATGCCAAAACAAAATGAAATAAGGATATTTTAACATATCAACATTCAAACTGCATCCACATCTTGTGCCTCCCCATTAGCCAAGCAATATCAAAATAATACATGCAAAACCTCCCACATTCCATGTTGTCTCTCATTCCTTTAATTTAATCTGATGTAGATATTAATTTAAATTAATCTCATTGGAATTATACCATAGGAAAGCTAAAGAGAACTGTGTGAGCGTTACAAGTCTTTAACCACTATAAAAGAAAAAAAGAAATTGATAGAACCTGTATTTGAAGAAATCATTTTGAAAATTGTCACAAATTAAGCCATTATTTCTTACTTACCTTCATAAATTTTTAAATTTTATAGTATGGTATTCAGAAATTCAAATTCTTACAAGACAGAACTATATCTATATCCTTCAGCAAACGATGCAGTATTTTTAGCTCTCCTTTATCATATATTTATCTAACATTTTTTACCTTAGCTTAGGTCCTGTTTCTTTTGTGCCTCTAGTAGATACAGAAATGGAGAAGGGTCAAACAGAGGCATCCTTGGAGTACATAATGCGTAGGGACAGATTCATTTGCCTGAGAGAAAATACACATTACCTTGGATCCTGCTTCTCTAAATGTAAAGGTACTGAAACCCCCATAGAAATTTTCATCATATTTTTCTCATAGGGGCCCTTATCACCTTGTTTATATCTTATGCTGCCATAGTCTTCTCTTTTATCCTACTTCTGGTTCACATATACAGACATTTTGAAATTTCCTGAAACTTTTGTATATATATAACTTTTTATATTTAAATAAAAAATATAGGGTTATGTATCCAGATAAACATAGCAAACAAGTAGAAATATAAGAAATTATAAATTTTAATCATCTCAAACAACAAGTTGGAACAAAATTGGAACATAAGATGAATTTGATGCTATCTCTGTCAGCTCTACAATCCTTCAATTAGTCCTGTTATACACACTCATCTGAAGGCTACCCTATCGAAAGTCACATACCCATTTTATTCCTAGGGAGATCTCCAGGGAAAGCCAAATCAATTCACATTTGTACAGACATTCCAGACTGTCATTATTTCGAATGTCTTTTTTTTTTCTCCGCCATAGTATTGCTTTGGTTAATGGTAGAAAGAAGAATTCCAAATAAAACATGTTGTTTTGCTAAGATGGATAATTATTAATTCCAATGTTTCATCATTCTTGAGTTATTTGACTTTTTCCTCTTTTACTTTATAAGAACATTTCTTAACCTTTATATTCTTACCTTGCTTCTCTAACAATATGTTGAATATTGGATGTTAATAAAGAGTCATAATTTTACCTTATAAAATAAAAAGTTTTGACCTATATAAAGCTTTCAGAATATAATTAAGATTATTAAATCCATGTCATAAGTTTGTTCTATTATCAGTTGCTCTGGGTAAGTTGTTTATTCAGTAGAAAGCAAGCACCTAAGGGACAAGAACTAGATCTATTGTCCTTCTTTTTAAGTATATTAATAACAAATCATGGTGACAGGCATCTCATGGGGAAGTCTGTCTGAACCACTTGCTAATCATTTTTATACAAAACTTCTGCTGCTTAATTTATTCAATTCAGTATCAAGAGAGATGAGAGAATAGGATCTTAATCTCTTTTTAACTGCCATGTAACACATTAGAGTAACTTGTCCATTTTATAACTACCTGATAAAATGTATACTGCATAGAAGTGTACTTTTCTTTGCTCTGAGGGTAAATGTTCTCAAATTATACACACACACACATGCACACAAACTCACACGCATTAACCAATAAGTATGGACTAAACCTGCCCTCTGAAATTATATTTATCAAATATGCTAGTGGTTGTCCTCATAATTTGGAAGATTTTAAATAGTGTCAGACAAGAATTCATAACTCCACTAAATCTTACCTAATAGACTTGGAAATGAAACTAGTGCTATGCATGAGTGGTACAACATAACTTTTTAAAGTTTAACTGCATGTCATTTCTTGTGTTTTGACTTTAGCCATTCTCACAGGTGTGAGGTGATATCTCATTGTAATTTTGATTTGAATTTCCCTGATGATGAATGATATTGAGCATCTTTTCACATGTCTGTTGACCATGTCTGTTGACATGGGGGAATGAGTGAAATAAAGGAATTAAGAGTACACTTATCTTGATGAGCACTGAGTAATACATGAAATTTTTGAAATCTTATATTGTACACCTGAACTAATATAAACTGTATGTTAACTACACTGGAATTAAAGTTTTAAGATTTTTAAAAAGATTAAAAAATAAAGTTTAACCGTATGAACACAGTGGACTGATTTATAGAGGTCTTCTCTTTTGTCAACCAAGTTGCTAAAAGGAGTTGGGCAGCTTTAAGTCTGCCAGAGCACACCATTTCCACCATAAAAGCTTGTCTTTATCTGTCTCAATCAGCTGGTGCTCTCCAGGGAATTCCCCAAAGAAAATGATAAATAGTAAGAAGGTGTTTATCGACATTGGGCTTTGGACGCAAATGACCCATAGTAAAGTCATATTTTACCATATAATAGTGATGTGATCTAGTGAACACACTTTTTGTGCTTGTCCCAAATCTGACTTAATTTCTGTATCTGCAAATAGAAATGTTTTAAAACGGCTGTTTTATTGACTAATAAACAGAGTTTGCTTTTATTAAAGAACCACTAACTCAATACCATCACCAGAAAATACTTGCATTAATATAGTTAATTGCTTAAAGGAGAGTTATGCACTTAAAAATCGATATACGCTATCATTATCTAAATATTATGAAAATCTTTGCTGAAAATATGATTATGTTATTCATAAAATTTTCCTTTCTCTTTCTTATCATCATTATTTTCAAAGGTGGCATACATTGATAAAATACTCTCAGTTTAAAGATTACTTTTGAATCCAAGATTTATTAATATAGTGCATATTTACTATGCATACTTTATATGATCATTTTCTTTACTAGATTTTGTGCATATAGTGACACTAAGGTAGATAAGGTTTGTGCTCTGATAATAACGTTGTACGTATTCAATAAGAATTTCTAAGTGTAGGTTACGTATGGAAAATGAAATAATGTACTATTCACTCTTTGAACAGTTTGTGGTCTTAATTACATAATAGAATAGATGGTTCAAAAAAGTTTATTTCTTACAAATTAACTACAACTGAATATATTTCTATCACTAAGATTGTAAATAAGGTAAGAAGAGAAAACTATTGGTGCACACAAAAGGAACATCTGTATCTTTCACATGCAAGAAAGGTAAGTGTGCTCACTCATGTTGCATTTAATAGTTTACAGATTTTTAAACCATTTTTGTTAATGTCATTCAACCTAGAGCTATAGCATATTTTAAGAGTTACATCTCACTGTGTTAGCAACAGTGCATCTGAAATTTACTTCATACAATTTGAAATTTCAAGAACATATTGTTACCAGTTGTTTTTCTTTGGTCTTTAAGAAATAACATAACCAGGCTTCAGGTTTCTACCTTCATTATTTTCTGCTTCTGTATTGGGAAACAATGAAATGAATTCATACATATCTCATAGTTTTCTCTCATAAACACAAAGAAGACATTTTAAACAAAATTCCGTCTCAACTTAATTTGCTCTTGTAGTGTTTACTATGATACACTTAGCACTTAGGAAATAACATAGATTTATATTTATATATCAAAGATTATTGGATGGAATCTCTTAAATTTAGGAATCATTTTAGAGCTGCTTGAAGGTTTCAAAAGACATAGAATACAGCCATTAAATGTGGTTAATTAAATAATATAGCCAGTAGCTAGGAGTTTAGTTTTGAATTTGATCTCTTACCATTTATGACTTATGTAACCCTACTTGAACCTTTAATTTTCTAATTTGGAAAATGAGTCACAAATAACACTTAATTTGCTTGACTGTTGTAAAATAAATGTAGATAATCTATAAAGCACTTAACATCTGGCACATGGTAAGTACTCAATAAATAAAAATACCATATAATGTTTATTATAAGGAGTAATAATAATTACATGTTCAAAGGCTTCCTATTCAAAACAATTGAAACTAATTTAAACAGAGCTAATAAAAACTTGCTTTTGAAAAATAGATACCAATTATCTAAGAACTGTGGTTTTTATATTTTTTGCCTTAATCCTGTACACAATCATATATTTACCCCAAATATATGATTTTGTCCAAATGAATGTACACCCATCTCTTGATAAATTTGAGCTGTCCTCATTTCACTTATGATAAGATGAATTGTTTTTGTTGATCTATAATTTAATTAAAATTTAATACTAAATGCTGAATACTAAAATCAGAAAATGCATTAGAAAATCAGAGTATCATATACTTTTTATTTGAATATTTAAAAATTTTTCTTTTCTTCATTTTATGTAAATAGGTGTATTTAAAATTATTCATAACATTGGGTAAATAACTGAGTCATGCTTTTCAAGTATTTCTACCATGGTAATTCAGATCTAAATTCTAAGTGACTGCTTAATTATACAAATTAAAATAAAAATACACAACTAATATATTGTTGGACCCATAATTTCTTCCTTTGATATGTTTTTTCAACTGGAAATATATATTTATGATAGATAAAATTTCCAAATAGAAATACTTTTAAAACTACATAGCTTGGTTAAAAAGATAATTAGCACATTCGAAATCAAGCCAAAACATAAAACAGTGAAAATAAATGATCTGAAAATAGAAATAGAATTTTGTTCCTGCTTAGTTAAAGGCACCTAAAAATGTCCTTATCAAGCTGAAAACTCATAAGATGAGGTAAAGGACACAAGCATTAGGTAGAGAAGAAACAGCACAGAGAGAGCAAGAGAGAGAAGGAAAAAACTATCCTCCCAGTCAGATCGAAACAACAACCAAAACTCCAAAGCACATGAACAAATCTAATTCTAAAAACACAGAAGGAAAAGAACCTAAATATAAATATTTCAGTTTAAGTGTAGAGAAAATAATTCTATCAAAAAGTCTGACAAAGCTTTACAATGGCATATTTGGGAAGCTATATTTGGGATGAAAGTTTAACCCTCTCACCCTCCTCCTGTCTTTCCTGGAACAGGAAAAACCAAAAAATTAAAGACCTGATGAAATCTCATTAATAAAAGAATAGTACTTTTCTACTAAATGTTCTCAGCAGGATACAGTTGTTCTCTCCAGGTTGCTTGTAGTCTGTGAATTTAGGATTTATATTTTGGTGAGGCACCTTAAAACTTTAATGCTACCTGTGTAATTATCAGAATATAAACTGGGGGTGTTTCATATGTGAATCAACTTCCTTTATGTAAAGGATATACAACCTGCATCATAAATCTCAACCAGTGCATTTTAATGTAATAGGAAAAGTTGTGCCATAATTGCGTGTATTCTTGAAATTGTTAATAAAGTTGGACACTATTTAAGATTTCTGATTTTTGTGAGTGAGGCACCTATTGGAATGACTAATAAAAGAATATCTTCCTTCACAATGAGCAAGATACTATAAAACAGAAGTAAACAGACATGGAAAAGAAGAAATAGATTTTTTTAAATAAAGACATTAGCAAGCTTGGAATGAAAAACAGCCCTGGAAATTAAAACCCTATGAGAACATAAAATCTTTCTTGGCTATAGTTGAAAATAGAATTTGTGGGTTGTAAGATGATATACTCAGGTGTTCATAAAGACCATAAGCCAGAGAGAAAAAGAATTTATAATGAATACATAAATTTGATATGAGGCATGTAGGATGGAATCGGAAGCTGCAGTACATCTAAAAGAAAGTGTAGAAGGAGGTAACAGAGAACAGATGAGATTCAGAACTAGATGAGATTTACAGAACTAGAAAAAAAAAAGACAAAGGTAGTGCCAATCATTATCAACAATACATGAAAAAAAAAAAAACAATACATGAAGACAAGGATTTAACATCTTCATCAGGCTGAAGAAAAATAAGTATCCAAAATTTAACTTCCAACTGATAAAAATTTTTCGAAGAGATTGAGATAAGAGAAACATAGTGTAATGTTTTAATTTCAGTATTAAGAATTTTGTTCTAGAAGACATTGGGAGGATTTCTTGATTGTATTCTAAAGAAGAATCCATTAACACTCATGGAAATTCTCAGGAGAAATTAGTTTATTCTTTATTTTATTCAAGGAAAGTAACTTAAGGGCTAGACATAAAATAAAAATGACAACAACAGCAACAGTAGTAAATAATAAATTATGCTTTCCACATTTCTGCTCACATACTTGAAAAGTATTAATTACTTTAAATTGAATTCCACTAAAATACACATTCATAGGGATAGACAGGATACAAAAGGAATTACTATTTTTTCATCCATTTTCCATTTTTAAGGGATAAAGTATGTTTTAACATAGATATATTACAGAAAATATGGTTCATTTATTGCATATTGGCTGACATATGCCCTAAGTACTGAATTTTGTCAGTATATCTACAAATAAATATTCTGAAAGAAAAAAATCTAAAGCAATGAAAAATTATCACAATACCAAATAAATTAAGAATGTGGTCACTTAAGAGTTCTATTATATCACAGAAGAGTCTGAGAGATTAGGGGAGATTTCACAGATCATCTTTTCTAATTGGATCTGGAAATTGAGTTTAGAGTTTACAAAGATGACAAAATGGATCAAAGCTGCCTAGGTCAACATGTTCTTGGCATAGTAATCTATATGCAAAAGAAGCTGATAAGTGTGAGAGGGTAAGACTTATTTATAAATGGCCAGGTTAATATAATTTAATTAATCTTAGACTGAGCCTCATATTTAAAATTACTGGCTCTACAATTTTGGACACATTGACATTTTAGCTCTTGAACTAAGTGATTAAATGAAATGAATTTGACAAGACAAAGTGATGATTTTACTGATTGTACATACCCTTCAAGTTGTCTGTGCTCATTTATTTTTACAAATTCTGTAATGATTGTATAATAATTTATATCTATAAAAATATAAAATGTAGCATATAATTATTTAATCATTAAGAACACATACATACACAAATACATAATACATATATAAATTGCTTATTTGCAAATATTTTCAAAATTTGGGGAAAAACATAGATATATTTCTAGCCAAAATGCGGTTATGTTATTAAAAAGAACTGCCATAGTTTGGAAAGACTAGGTCAGTTTTGAAACTCTCACAGATGCAAAGCTTCTGCAAGGCTCACAATTGTGTAGGACAGTAAATACCTGAAATTATATAAATTCTCAAATTAACTTACCTTGAGCCATAAAAGACTCAGGGAGCCAAGTTTTCAAAATGTTTTCATACAGTTAATAGCAAGACAGATTAGATAACACTGACTTCTCTATGCAAGGAAACAGGTTAACACAGATGTAGATGCTAATTCTGAGCCTGAGTCTGTGGGTTGAAAACAATTCATTCTTAAATGTTAGTCTCCAGGATGTAAATTTCACCATAACGTACAAATAAACAGTGAATTTAATTCAAAGTCACACTCAGTCTCTAACAAATTGTCAGAGAGAATCGTCTACACATACATTGGAGTAGAATATGGGGATGTCAATGGTGAATCATCAGAGGGTAGATGTTTATATTACAAGGAAAATGTTCGGGATTTTATGTTTTATAAAATAGTTGTGAACCCAGTGGACTTACATTGCAAAATACTTAGTAAGAAATTATTTTTTGCTGCTTCTTTATCTATCTTGGCTATTGTAAATAGCAGGTTAAATAGGTGGTGGGGATTGAGGAGTGCACTTGTCCTGAAGAGCATGGGGTGATGTGTGGAACTTTTGAATCACTATACTGTACATTGGAAACTAATATAACACTGTATATTAACTAACTAGAATTAAAATAAATACTTAGAAAACCTTACTCAAATAAAAAGAGAGGGAGAAGAAAATGATTTTGAACTCTGTATGCAAATGGTGGGTTAACACCACTATGCCTTAATCAGAACAAGTCCAGAAGAGAGAACCAGAGACTCTACTGTCAAGAGCTTGGAGTAAAAAGAGAAAACTGATTAAAAAAAAAAAAAAAAAAAAACTTTTGAGATTAAGCAAAATGATTTTAAAAGGGCTGTGATAATTGTCATTAGAAAAATAGTTCATGAATATAAATTCATGTTGACATTTCTATGAACAAATGACCACTTAACATGACCTTGGCTTTCAAAAATATTGTTTGGCTATGTTTTTCCCAAGAGCAGACTTTAAGCAAAATCATGCTATACTGTCTTACATAAATAAACTCTTCACATGTTTTATTTTTGTTTCATTACCAAAAGGAGTCATTGCTGTTTCAATTAGGTCCCAAGAAAATTTTAAATATTTTGAAGTATAAAAGCAGTGACATTTAGATTAAAATTTAGGTTATAAATGCTTTTTATGTACTGTATTATTTCTCTTCATTGAAAAGTAAAATAATCAGTTTTCTGTTATGTAGGAGAAAAAAATAAAACAAAATCAAAATATATTGTCTCCCCTTGTGTTTAAAACTCTCTCTTACAGTTCCTAATATTTCTCGAACACTCTCTTTCTCTTGATTCATATAAAAATAAACACACACACATATATATAGATACTTCTTGAATCAGATATCAGGAAAAATGTAAAATTAATCATTTAATGTTTCATTTTAAATGTTTATATATAAATAAACATATATTTATATATGTTTACATATATATATTTATATATATGTAAACATATGTGTTTAAAATATTCTAACCTTGATGGACTGTTTTGAAAGCAGAAGTTCTAAATAGCAGGAGATAAGGAAAACCTTTTAAAAAGTTTAATAATCACAATATGTACTCTGGAGGAAAGTAACACAATGCAGTGATGGAGAATTATTATAATAGGGCTTCCTATTAGCAAAGAAGCCAACAGACAGGGCAGCCTCGGTGGCTCAGTGGTTTAGCACCGCCTTCAGCCCAGGACGTGATCCTGGAGACCCAGGATCGTGTCCCATGTCGGGCTTCCTGCATGGAGGCTGCTTCTCCCTCTGCCTGTGTCTCTGCCTCTCTGTGTGTGTCTCTCATGAATAAATAAATAAAATCTTAAAAGAAGAAGAAGAAGAAGCCAACAGACAGATTGATTGGCCTCTTCTCTTCACCTCTCCAAACTGGACTGCTTGGGACTCTCTGACTCCAAACTTTTCCTTGGTGACATTTTGCTGACTAAATGATTACCTGCATTGTTATATATACTCCCTTTTTGCTGTCTTTTTTTCCCTTCTCCTCTAAATTCTGCTTTTCTGATATGTTGTCTCCCACCGCCCAAAACGCATATACACAGTGTTAGCAAATGTTTACCTAGTCTGTCTTTTGAAGGGAAGGTAGCCTAAGGCAATCCTGGATAATGAAGGATTCAGCACCAGTCATTTATGTTAGTAAAATATAGCTATTATTTTTGAGTACTTAAAGTTGAGTGCCCTAAATTTGTGTAAAAGTTTAGTTTTCTTTTGTGGCAATACATGACCATGCCTTTTTTTTTTTTTTTCTTTCTTGGAGTTCAATTTGCCAACATACAGCGTATCACCCAGTGCTCATCCCGCCAAGTGCCCCCTGCCCGTCACCCAGTCACCCCAACTACCCGCCCACCTCCCCTTCCACTACCCCTTGTTCATTTCCCAGAGTAATGACCATGCCTTTTAAATCAATTTTATAGCTATATGTGGACCAAAACATGATCTTATAGGCATATCTACTTCTACCAGTTATAATCTTTTGAATATAAGTCAACTTAATTCAAAATTGTCTTTGTTTGGTTTATGAAAATCAATGATACAATAATAATAAAGAGACCCTACAAAGGCATAGACTATCACTTTTTAGTTATAATTTATAATTCAGTTTAAGCAGTGAAATTTTAAGCTGCCCTTTGAGTACTGTGAAATTGCCTAATATAACTTGGCAACCCTGTTAGTTCATCGCCCAATTAACTGGATAACACATTTTGTGCCCAGAAATTCCCAGTTGAAATTCAATGTAACACATAGTTTGAGGTTTGATAATTGTATACTTAAATATGTGTGACTAGCTTCCAATTTTAGAATGTATATATTTATATAAATAGTTGACTCTAGAACACCAATTTTTCTTCCTATAGTCTATTTCAGTAAGGAATTAACAATTCAGATTTTTGGCTATGAAGCCAAAATTCTGAAACTGGAAATACCAAAATATGTCCAGGGTATTAATTACTTGCCCATTTTTAAGACACAAATGTCAAAGGATAAAGCTTATTTTTAAGACTCTTATTTATATGAATATTTATATATTGTCCATTATATTCAGAGCCTCTAAATAGACTTGTCCTGTCAATATTTATGTGCTGTTTAAGATTGTATAAACATGAACTCAAAATTGAAATTCTAACAATCTTTTATTTCCTACTTTTTCCCTGTTCCTGTCTCTTTATATATATATATATATATATATATATATATATATATATATACACACACTAGTATACTTGGAATTTGTCATTTTATTCTTGACTTTTAACTTAGAATACCTTACCAAAGAATAGCTTTGGCATACTTTTCTACTTAATTTTTAAAACTGACTAAAATGACCTTCTTAACATTTCCCTCAGCTTGACTAGACTTTCATGCAGGTGTTTTCCTGATTCAAGGCCTCTGACTTTTCTTAGGAGCATCTACTTTAGTTGCACATTCTTCCCTGCCCATTTGAGATGTAAATCTTCTCCCAGACTCATGCCAGTTTTACAACCCAGAAATGTCTTTCTTAAGGATGTGGGAGATACTCCTTTGAAATGTAATCACTGAAGTAGGTGGAACCTTTATCTCCCAGTCTCTATGAGGGAGTAGAAGCCTAACTACTTCAATAAGTAACAATTTGCAAACACAGATGACCTAATCTAGTACTTTTCTCTTAGCTGTCCCCAGCTTTTTTTTTTTTTTAGCCGATCCCATCTTTTAATGATTGTCCTATATAATTGAATATAATTCAGACAGAAAAGAAGTAAATCCTGTCACTTATGACAGCACGGGTAAAACTGGAAAACACGCTAAGCCAAGCACAGAAAGTAAATCCCGCATGAGCTCACCACATGTGGAATCTAAAAAAGTCAAAATAAAAAAAGCAAAAAGTAAAGTAGTGCTTTTCAGGGGCTGGAGAGTAGGGGAAATAAGTAATTACTGCTCTGAGGGTATAAACCTTCAGTTAGTTATAAGATGAATAAATTCTGGAGATCTCATGTACGGCATGAGGACTATAGTTGATAATACTGTATTGTACACTTGAAATTTGCTAAGAGAGTAGATCTCAATTATTCTTATCAAAAAAAAAGCAACTATGTAACGTAATGGATGTGTTAATTAGCTTGATTATGGTAATCATTTCACAATATATACATAGATCATCACACTGTATGCATTAAATATCTCCAAAATCTATCAATTATACCTCAATAAAGCTGAAAAAAATCCAACTTTTGTTTCAAAAGGGTTGAGTTCAATTTCTCTCCTCTATTGTAATAGTTTTAATAGTTTTGAATAGAGTCCTTAACTATTTAACTTATTGCCTATTAACTTCTAGTGCAGTTCTTCTTTAGCTGTACTTTTATTTGGCTCATGTCAGGTAATCATTCCTTGACAGGCATATGCTGTGAAGTGGCAGGTCTGCTTTTGGACCAGGTGGTATGGCCCACCAGTACAAAAAAAAAAGCAATTAGACAAGTATGCTGTTGACATGCTAGATTAATTACCTGGTTCTCAGAAAAGAAATTTGTTAGCAAAGAGAAAGAAACCCTATCAAAACAACTCTCTAAACACACACATATACATACATGTACATACACATTTGGTTTAAAAATAAATGTTAGCTTATAATTAATATTTGAAAAGATACTCTAAAGTTATGATTTGTTATTTCATACAAATTTTTAGTACATTTGTCTTCCAAAACCTTGCTGATGTTAACTTTTTAAATCTAAGATTCTTAAGATTTTTGTAAACTAATAAAATAACTCCAAATATCTCGATCTCAAATTTACTTCCTCTTTTTAATGGTAATAAGAATTCCTTATATATTTTTCATCCAGTTTTTGAAAGTCAAATTTGAAATACATAAGGATAATTTTAATATAAAATGATCTCAAAAAAATAAAATTATCTCAAAAATACTTACAATCCAAAGCTAACTTGGTTACCTAAGATAACTATTTTCTTTCCTTTTTTTTTAGACACCTTTTTTCTAATTCTGATATGTGAGCAAACATTTTACTCATTTTTTATAACGGAATAAGTTTTAATATGATAAAGGAGCCACTAACTATAGACACAAACATGACCCATGCTCTCAGTGCTCCCATGTTGTTCAATAATAATCACACCAAATACCCAAAAGAATGGGCACAAAATTACTGAGAAACATATGGTGCCAGAGATCAGAGTGTTAATGGGCTTGGGATTTATTCCTTCTCATCACTCACTCTGCACACAGGGAAAAATCATACACGTGGATAAAAAAATAATGTGAATTCAAAAATAGTATCAGTCAAATGAAATGCTTATCATTGTGTTATATAATTTTAAGCTTTCTGTGTAACCAAGCTAAGAAAAATGTAATAATATCATAAAAAGGAATTTGGTAATTGCTTCATGGACTTAGGGGATAAAATTTGTGTAAAAGGGTTTTTTTCCCCTTATCTATATTTTAGGCCAAAGAAGATGTTGAGATTAAATCATTTGTTTAATATTAATATTAAATCTTCACTTTGAGCACTTTTTAGGAAATTATGCTGTGATAGCAGGAAAATAGAGTAAGACTTGAGGCAGGGGGAGGCTATAATCTCAAATCATCTTATTACAAAGAGGCCTTTTTATATCTAGAAAAAATGAGTCTGTCTTTTAACTACTGAAACATTTTACCAGTCAACCAAAATTTTCCTTCCTGGAGCCACAACAGTTCTTGAGTTTCAGAGAGACACCATATTGCAAACTTCATGAGTTCAGGGAACTGTATCTTAAATTTGCAGCTATAGTTTTTAGTTTAGTTGTTTGTTTTGTTTTGCTTTTGTGCAAGTAAATGTTTTTACTTAGGTAGATGGATTTAATTTGAATTGATGAAAGGAGGTAGACAGTGTTTTACATTTTCTGATTGTTGAGGAAGTGATGCAATCACAGCAAGTAGGTACTGTTTTTCCTCCAATATGTGCAAGAACTTGAAATAAGTCAATTACATAAAATGTAATTCAGTATTTTTAATCACAAATGAAAAATAATGCATGTAAAAATGTTACATATGATTAAAATATTAACTTTAATATTTACCATTTCACACATGTATAAAAATTATGAAAGTATAAAGGTTATTTAGAGAGCAATTGCTTGGGACACTGCTAATCTACTTAACATGGAACTACTCACCAGCTAGCATCTCTCTTTCAAGGTTTTTTGTATCTACCTTTGTATTCTTTTACATTTGAAAAAAGGAAGGGCAGAGTCTTGTATGCTGTTGAATATCAAATATTGTAAGTGGGTAGAATTTCCTTCGATGCCTACAGGACCTCAGTCTTTCAGAGTAAGGTCATATCCCCTTGATTTTATATTTGATGAGTCCCAGAAATGTTTTCAATCACCTTTCTTTCTGTTAGTGGGTGCAAATCCTCAGTTATTTCTCCACTCATTTATAAATGAATGAAAAACAGGGTAATAATGTTTCTATCACATATTTTATTAAAGAAATTTCAATCAATCCATGCCCTACCACTTCAGATTAGAGAGTGCATCATAAATAGGCAGTTATGCTGCAATAAAAAGTGCAGTGGATTTGAAGTTCTGGCTTGAGATTCTGGCTTTGACATTTACAGTCTCTATAAACTTGGATAACCATTTCATCTCACAGTGTCTCTCCACCTACTAATCCTTTCATTTAACTGAGATAACAACTACACTACCTTTTTATTTTTTTATTTTTTTTGTAAATTGCATATAACCACATAAAAGCACTTCAGGTGCTTTGAACCAATTTAAAGTGAATATACTAAAGAAGTAATATAAATTTTGGTGAAATGAAGAAATAAGTGCTGGCTGACATTAACATGATATAGGAAACCAAAGTAAAACATTGTATGTTGATAAAATAAAGAATTTATTTCAAGTGCCTATTATGCTGATAATACCATAAATATGAATGTTTAATGAAAAGATGGAGGAAAAATATCATTTTTCATTTAGCAAATATTTATTTGCAAAAACATTTCACATCTTACAATAGATGCAGATATAAGCTAAAAACAAAATATTTGCCCACATAATGTTAATGGATGAAATAGGAGAGAAACAATTAAACAATAATGATAATTATTATTGATAAAATCGTTGATGGAATCATGGGGAAAATGATAAGGAACAAATGCAATAATTAACATGTATCGACAGAATTCAGTATTATGTAAGATTCCTTCACAGCCACATAGATTTCTATTTAAAAATGTGAATATTAAAAACATTTTACCTTCCTTACAGGAAATCCATATTTTATTCCGGTTTCTCTAGTTTTTACCTAAAGCCTTTTTCTATTCCAGAATCTCATCCAGGATACATTATATTTAGTTGTCATGTCTGCTAGGCTCCACTTAGCTTTTACAATCCCATTGCCTGCCCTCATATTAAAAACTTAAAAATTTTTAATAGATTGTATATTTTAGAGCAGTTTTAAATCACAGCAAAAATGAACAGAAAGTACAGAGTTCCCATAAATCCTCCAAGCTCACAAATACACACAGCACCCCCACTTACTATCAGCACCCCTAACCATAGTGATGCATTTGTTACGTTAAAAGAACCTACATTGGCATATCATTATCTCTCAAAGTTTTGGGTTCATTATTGGTGTTGTACATTGTAGAGGGTTGGAAATATATATAATGTATACATGTATAATGTATAATGACATGTATCCATATATTATGCAAGTATTTTCACTGCCCTAAAAATCATCTAAGCTATGCCAGTTCACCCCTTCCTCCCCTCACTCCCAACCTCTAGCAACCATGGATCATTTTACTATCTCCATAATTATGTCTTTTCCAGAACGTCAAATACTCGGTATCATACACAATTTAACTTTTTCAGATTGCCTTCTTTCACTTAGCAAAATGCACAGAAGGTTCCTCCATATCATTTCATGGATCGAGAGTTCCTTTCCTTTTTGAACTGAATAATATTCCATTATGTGAAATATGCTGCAGTTTATTTATCCATTCACTGGAATAGATAAATGGATATCCATGCACTGGAATGCGGGAAGAGAATCTTGGTTGCTTCCAGTCTTTAGCAATTATGAGTAATATTGCTATAAACATGTGTGCTACTTTCTTTGTGAATATATATTTTCAACTCCTTTGGGTAAATACCAATGAGCACAATTACTAGGTTTTATGGAAGAAGTATAGTTTTGTATGAAACTGCCAAGCTGTCTTCCAAAGCAGCTTGCCGCTCTGCATTCCCACCACCAACAAATGAGTGTTCTTGTTGCTCCACAGCCTCTCCAGCACTTAATGTTGTCAGTGTTCTGCATTTGAGCCATCCTGATAGGTTTTTAGTAGTATTTCTTTGTTTTAATTTGCAGTTCTCTAATGACAAATGATGTTGACCATCTTTTCATATACTTGTTATTTGTATATATTCTTTGATGAAGTGTTTGTTCAGGGATTTTCCCTGCTTTTTTAAAAAATTGGGTGGTTCATTAAATTACTGCTGAATTTTTAGAGTTCTTTATGTATTTTAGATAATAGTCTTCTGCTACTAATGTCTTTGCAGATATTTCTCCCAGTCATCTTTGCTTTGTCTTCTGATTTTCTTGGTCATGTTTTTTTAGGGCAATGCCATATTCTTTGTCCATTTTTATGAGAATTTTTGCATATATATTTATCAGTGACATTGAAGTCATTCTCTGTGTTATTCATTTATACACTGTTACCTGCATTCAATGAAAATGAAGTCGGTTTTTTGCCCTTTTTTCTATTTCCTTAAAATATTTATCCAAGATTGGGATTATTGCCCCATGGATATTTGATAGAATCTATATATAAATCAGCTGAGTGCAATGTATTCTTCATAGGGAGAATTGAAACTAGAAATTCAATTTATTTAATTATGATATTACTTTCACTTTGTTTACTTACTCTTGAAAGTAGTTGGGAATTTATATGGTTTCAGTAACTCATGCATTTCACATTTATTTTAAAATTAATTGTATAGTTTTAAAGTTTTTAGTATTACCTTCTCTCTCATATTTAGATCTCTCACTTGCTTAATATTGTTTGTTTTTCCTCAGTTATTATTTTATTAACTCCGCTAAATGTTTTTTTAACATTTTAGGCTTTTCAATAAACCAATTTGTGGTATTTTTATTCTTTTCATTGTGTCCTTGTTTTCTATTTTTTTAAATACTACTTTTACCTGCATTAATTTTTCTTTTTGATTTCTGAACATTTAGTTGGCTAGTTTTTCTAAATTCTAGGTTGAATTAATGTAACTTCCTGATTTCTGCCTTACTTTTTCATGATATTTAAGACTATAAAATTTCCTCTTATTCAGTTTTACCTGTATCCTACAAACCATGATTTGTAATGATATTGTTACCAACAGTTCTAATTTATTTTTAGTTCCCATTTTCAATTCTTTGACCCATCAGTCATTTTGAAATATTTCTTTTATCCTACAAAATGTGAAGTTCTTCTCATTGTTTTCATTTTATAAAATAATTATGCTATTTAATTAAGAGAATATTATAGCTGTGATGCCAAACATTATTTTTTTTGTGCTTGAGAACTCTTTGTTTTTTTTAATTTTTATTATTAAAGATAGTTGAGATACAATATTATATTAGTTTCAGGTGCACAACATGGTGATTTAATAATTATATACATTGTGTAGTACTCACCATGATAAGTGTAGTTACCATCTGTCAATATACAATGTTATTACAATATTGATGAAAAATATTCCATATGCTGTACTTTTCATCCCTGTGACTTACTTGTTTTGTAACAGGAATTGTGTACCTCTTAATCTCCTTCATGTATAAGGCCCATTCCTTTAATCCCCTCCCCTCTGGGAACCACTCAGTTTCTTCTCTGTATTTATGTATCTATTTGTTTCATTTCTTTTTTTAAAATTTAGATTCCATATACAAATAAAGTCATATGGTATTTGATTACTTCCATATCTCAGCTATTGTTAATAATGCTTCAGTAAACATGAGATTGAATATATCTTTTGTCTTTTTTTTGGTATTTTTTTTGGAATTCAATTTGCCAACATATAACACCCAGTGCTCATCCCGTCAAGTGCCCCCCTCAGTGCCAATCACCCAGTAACACCATAACCCCGCCCACCTCCCCTTCCACTACCCCTCGTTCTTTTCCCAGAGTTAGGAGTCTCTCATGTTTGGAAACCCTCTCCGATATTTCCCACTCATTTTCTCTCATTTACCCTTTAAACCCTTTCACTATTTTTTATATTCTCTGAATAAATAAAACCATATCCTTCTCCAATGACTTACTTCAGTCAGGATAATACCCTCCAGGTCCATCCACGTTGAAGCAAATGGTGGGTAATTTGTCATTTCTAATGTCTGAGTAATATTCCATTGTATACATAGACCACATCTTCTTCATCCATTCATTTGTCGATGGACACCGAGGCTCCTTCCACAGTTTGGCTATTGTGGACATTGCTGCTATAAACATTGGGGTGCAGGGGTCCCGGCGTTTCACTGCATCTGTACCTTTGGGGTAAATCTCCAGCAGTACAATTGCTGGGTCATAGGGTAGCTCTATTTTTAACTCTTTGAGGAACCTCCACACAGTTTTCTAGAGTGGCTGCACCAGTTCACATTCCCACCAACAGTGCAAGAGGGTTCCCTTTTCTCCGCATCCTCTCCAACATGTGTTGTTTCCTGTCTTGTTAATTTTCCCCATTCTCCCTGGCGTGAGGTGGTATCTCATTGTGGTTTTGATTTGTATTTCCCTGATGGCAAGTGATGCAAAGCATTGCATTTTCTCATGTGCTTGTTGGCCATGTCCATGTCTTCCTCTGTGAGATTTCTGTTCATGTCTTTTGCCCATTTCATGATTGGATTGTTTGTTTCTTTGCCGTTGAATTTACTAAGTTCTTTATAGATCTTGGATATTAGCCCTTTATCTGATATGTCATTTGCAAATATCTTCTCCCATTCTGTAGGTTGTCTTTTAAGTTTTGTTGACTGTTTCTTTTGCTGTGCATAAGCTTTTTATCTTGATGAAGTCCCAATAGTTCATTTTTGCTTTTGCTTCCCTTACCTTCATAGATGTATCTTGCAAGAAGTTGCTGTGGCCAAGTTCAAAAAGGGTGTTGCCTGTGTTCTCCTGTAGGATTTTGATGGATTCTTGTCTCACATTTAGATCATTCATCCTTTTTGAGTTTATCTTTGTGTATGGTGTAAGAGAATGGTCTACTTTCATTCTTCTGCAGTGACGGTCCAATTTTTCCAGCACCATTTATTGAAGAGACTATCCTTTTTTCAGTGGATAGTTTTTCCTGCTTTGTCGAATATTAGTTGACCATGGAGTTGAGGGTGCATTTCTGGGTTCTCTATTCTGTTCCATTGATCTATGTGTCTGTTTTTGTGACAGTACCACACTGTCTTGATGATCACAGCTTTGTAGTTCAACTTGAAATCCAGCATTGTGATGCCCCTGGCTCTAGTTTTCTTTTTCAATATTCCCCTGGCTATTCAGGGTCTTTTCTGATTCCACACAAATCTTAGATTATTAGTTCCAAACTCTCTTAAGAAAGTCCATGGTATTTTGATAGGGATTGCATTGAATGTGTAAATTGCCCTAGGGTAGCATTGACATTTTCACCATATTAATTCTTCCAATCCATGAGCATGGAATATTTTTCCATCTCTTTTAGTCCTCCTCAATTTCTTTCAGAAGTGTTTGGTAGTTTTTAGGGTATAGATCCTTTACCTCTTTGGTTAGGTTTATTCCTAGCTATCTTATGCTTTTGGGTGCAATTGTAAATGGGATTGACTCCTTAATTTCTCTTTATTCAGTTTCATTGTTTGTTTATAGAAATGCCATTGATTTCTGGGCATTGATTTTGTATCCTGCCACACTGCTGAATTGCTGTATGAGTTCTAGCAATCTCGGGGTGGAGTCTTGGGTTTTCTATGTACAGTATCATGTCATCTGCAAAGAGGGAGAGTTTGACTTCTCCTTTGCCAGTTCGAATGCCTTTAATGCCTTTTTGTTGTCTGATTGCTGAGGCTAGGACTTCTAGTACTATGTTGAATAGCAGTGGTGAGAGTGAACATCCCTGTTGTGTTCATGATCTTAGGGGAAAGGCTTCCAGCATTTCCCCATGGAGAATGATATTTGCTATGGACTTTTCATAGATGGCTTTTAAGATGCTGAGTAATGTTCCCTCTATCCCTACACTCTGAAGAGTTTTGATCAAGAATGGGTGCTATAATTTGTCAAATGCTTTCTCTGCATCTATTTACAGGATCATATGGTACTTATTTTTTTTCTTATTGATATGATCTATCACATTGATTGCTAGTGTTGAACCAGCCTTGCATCCCAGGGATAAATCCCACTTGCTCATGGTGAATAATCGTCTTAATGCACTGTTGGTTCGTATTGGCTAGTATTGTGTGGAGAATTTTTGTATCTATGTTCGTCAGGGATATTGATCTATAATTCTCTTTGGTGGGGTCTTTGTCTAGTTTTGGAATTAAGGTGATGCTGACCTCATAGAACGAGTTTGGAAGTATTCCATCCCTTTCTATCTTTTGGAACAGCTTTAGTAGAATAGATCTTGTTTCTTCTTTAAATGTTCGATAGAATTCCCCTGGGAAGCCATCTGGCCCTGGACTTTTGTGTCTTGGGAGGTTTTTGATGACTGCTTCAATTTCCTCCCTGGTTATTGGCCTGTTCAGGTTTTCTATTTCTTCCTGTTCCAGTTTTGGTAGTTTGTGGTTTTTCCAGAAATGTCCATTTTTTCTAGATTGCCTAATTTATTGGCGGATAGCTGCTCACAATATGTGTTTAAAATAGTTTGTATTGCCTTGGTATTGGTTGTGATCTCTCCTTTTTTCATTTGTGATTTTATTAATTCGGGTCGTTTCTCTTTTGTTTTTAATAAGGCTGGCTAATGTTTTATCTATCTTATTAATTCTTTGAAAGAACCAACTCCTGGTTTTGTTGATCAGTTCTACAGTTCTTCTGGTCTCTATTTCATTGAGTTCTGCTTGAATCTTTATGAACTCTCTTCTGCTGGGTGTAGGTTTTATTTGCTGGCTGTTCTTTATCTAGTTCCTTTAGGTGGGAGCTTAGCTTGTGTATTTTTTTTCCAATTTTTTGAGAGATGTTTGTATTGGATGTATCTCCCTCTCAGTATTGCTTTTGCTGTATCCCAAAGATTTTGAACGGTTGTATCTTCATTTTCATTAGTTTCCATGAATCTCTTTAATTCTTCTCTGTGTCTGGTTGACCCATTCATCTCTTAGTAGGATGGTCTTTAACCTTCACATGTTTGAGTTTCTTCCAAATTTCTTCTTGTGATTGAATTCTAGTTTCAAAGCATTATGGTCTGAAAATATGCAGGGGACAATCTCAATCTTTTGGTATTGGTTAAGACCTGATTTGTGACCCAGTATGTGGTCTATTCTGGAGAAAGTTCCATGTGCACTTGAGAAGAATGTGTATTCAGTTGTGTTTGGATGCAAAGTTCTGTATATATCTGTGAAATCCATCTGCCCAGTGTATCATTTAAAGCTCTTGTTCTTTGGAGATGTTGTGCTTAGAATATCTGTCATTTGCAGAAAGTGCCAATTTGAAATTTCCCAGTATAGTGTATTATTATCTGTCTTTACTTTGGTTATTAATTGATTGATATACTTGGCAGCTCCCACATTAGGGGCATAAATATTCATGACTGTTAGGTCCTCTTGTTGGATAGATCCTTTAAGAATGATAGAGTGTCCCTCTTCATCTTGTAGTACAGTCTTTGGGATAAACTTTATCTGATATGAGGATTGCTACCCCAGCTTTCTTTTGAGGACCATTTGAATGGTATATGGTTTCTCCAACCTTTCATTTTAAGGCTGGAGGTGTCCTTAGGTCTAAAATGAGTCTCTTGTAAACAGCGAATAAATGGGTTTTGCTTTTGTATCCAGTCTGAAATCCTGCATCTTTTGATGGGATCATTAAGCCCATTCACGTTCAGAGTTACTATTGAAAGATATGAATTTAGTGTCATTGTAATACCTATTCAGTCCCTGTTTTTGTGTGTTTATTTCTTCCCCTTTCTGGCCTGCCAAGTCTCTGTGGAGAGGTCCGCTGTTAATCTCATATTTCTCCCCGTATAAATTAGGGATCTCTTGTCTCTTGCTGCTTTAAGGATTTTCTCTTTATCTTTGGAATTTGCAAGTTTCACTATTAAATGTCGATGTATTGAATGGTTTTTATTGATTTTGGGGGGGGGGGGGGGAACCTCTCTATCTCCTGGATCTGATTGCCTGTTTCCATCCCCAAATTAGGCAATTTCTCAGCTATGATCTGTTCAAATATGCTTTCTGGTCCTCTGTTCCTCTCGGCGTCCTCTGGAACCCCAATTACATGTAGGTTTTTCCTACACAGCTATCATTTATTTTCCTTAACCTTTCCTCATGGCCTTTTAATTATTTTTCTTTTTTCCTCAGCTTTCTTCCTTGCCATCAACTTGTCTTCTATGTCACTCACTCTTTCTCCTACCTCATTAACCCTCGTTGTTAGGACTTCTAGTTTGGATTGCATCTCATTTAATTGATTTTTAATTTCAGCCTGATTAGATCTAAATTCTGCAGTAATGAAGTCTCTTGAATACTTTATGCTTTTTTTCAGAGCCACCAGTAGCTTTATAACTGTGCTTCTGAATTGGCTTTCTGACATCAAATTGTAATCCAAATTCTGTAACTCTGTGACAGAGAGTATTGTTTCTGATCCTTTCTTTTGTGGTGAGTTCTTCTTTGTAGTCATTTTGTTCAGTGCAGTGGCTGTAGGAGCAGGCTGACTCAGGAATATCAACCATGGGGGATCCCTGGATGACTCAGTGGTTTAGCACCTGCCTTTGGCCCAGGGCGTGATCCTAGAGTCCCTGAAACAAGTCCCACATCAGGCTCCCTGCGTGGAGCCTGCTTTCCCCCTGCCTGTGTCCCTGATTCTCTCTGTTTCTGTCTCTCCTGAATAAATAAATAACATCTTAAGGAAAAAAAATATTAACCACTACCTAAGTAAATTTCACCTGAGATGATTCTGCCAAAGTCAGAGACCAGAAATTGAAAAGAAAGTCAAACAATAGAAAACAAAAAGACCACTAAAGTGAAAAACAAATTTTAAAACAAAGCAGTAAAATAGAAAAGGCCAAGAATCCCAAAGAAAATGAGAAAAAAAAGAAAAAAAAAGAGAAGAAAAAAAGGCAGGGACTGGGAGATGGTGGTGATGACGAAGTTGTAGTAGAGGGAGAATGTAATCTACCTGATGGGTTCTAGAGGGTTATCCTCTTGTTTCTGAGTATATTAAGTTCTGTATATTAGAAGATGGTCAGTCCCAAATTTATATAAACAAGAAATACTTGTAGAACCCCGCCATTGACCACCAAAACATAAATAAGGTTAAAGAAGGGACAGAATTGGAATGAGGAATCTCACAGAGTGAACCAGCACGGTATACCACTTGGTTCTGGGTGCATGCTGGTCATGTTTTAGAAGGTGTTAACTTCTGCCATTGTAGAAGGAAATGAGGGAGAGGAAACAAAAAACACAAAACAAAAAAACACATCTTGTATATCTCCCAAATTAAGTTGAGTATGTTGAAGTGAATCTGGAAGTGGAAAATATATCTAGGACCTGTAACTGTACAAATACAAAAGTCAAAAAGAAAGAATTTTAAAAACGAAGAGGTGGTAAATATTGTAGTTAATGTGGGAAAGGAAAAAAAATGGAAAAATTGGGAAAAAAAAATTGGAAATTTACAGTCTGATATAAGAACGAGTTGTACTGTAAAAAGGAAGGAAAAAAATGGAGGGGTACCTTCTGGTTCCATATACCGTAAATCCCTCGACTTCCCCTGGAGCTTTCCAGTGCTGCGTGGCCAAGAACTTGCTCTTCCCCTGTCCTTCCAGCTGGTCTTCTGGGGGAGGGCCTGCTGTGCTGATTCTCAGGTGTGTGCACCTGGGGGAGCTGCCCCGCCCCCTGCCAGGTGCACAGCTCAGTGGGACCTGTTTATCCTGTGAGGCCCCTGCTCCCTAGTGGCCCCGCTCTGTCCCAGGCACAGGGTGACACCAGGAGAAACAACCCCACTGGCAGCGGCCGGGTCCCCAGCCCTGGAGTCAGCTCCCGCAGTAACTACCAGCTCCCAGTCCTTGGGGCCTACACAGCAGGGGGGCCTCTCGTGCCCCCCTTTGCCCAGCTCCTCGCGGGGCCCCTCCTGCACTTGAGGTTTTTTTTCCACCATCCTACCTTGTTAGAAGCGAAAACCCTTCTCTCCATACCGTTCCAGCTGTTCTCTCTTTAAATCTTAGATCGAATCCATAGGTGTTCAGAATGATCCCTGGGTGGCGCAGCGGTTTGGCGCCTGCCTTTGGCCCAGGGCGCGATCCTGGAGACCCGGGATCGAATCCCACGTCAGGCTCCCGGTGCATGGAGCCTGCTTCTCCCTCTGCCTGTGTCTCTGCCTCTCTCTCTCTCTCTGTGTGACTATCATAAATAAATAAAAATTAAAAAAAAAAAAAAATTCTAAAAAAAAAAAAAAAAACAAAAAAAAACAAAAAAAAAAAACAGAATGGTTTGAAAGTAATCTAGGTAAGTTGGTGGGGACAGGCGACTTGGGGACCCTACTCCTCCATCATCTTCTCCAACACCCTGAATATATCTTTTCAAATTAGTGTTTTTGTATTCTTTGGGTGAATGATGCAGATTTAGTGCAATTACTGGTGGAATTGTTGGATCATATGTTATTTGTATTTTTAATTTTGTTGAGGAAGCTCAGTGTTGTTTTTGTAGTGGTTGTACCAATTTACATTCCCACAACCAGTGTACAAAAGTTCCTTTTTCTCCACATCCTTGCCAACTTGTCTTTTGATAACATTACTTGTCTTTTTGATAATATTCACCCTATTGTGAGGTGATATCTCACTGTGGTTTTGATATATGTTTCTCTGTTGATTAGTAATCTTGAGCATCTTTTTATGTCTTTTAGTCATCTGGATGTCTTCTTTAGAGAAATGTCCAGATCTTTTGCTCACTTTTCAATAGTATTGTTTTTTTGGGTTTTTTTTGTTGTTGTTGTTGTTGAAGAGTTGTGTAAGTTCTTTACATGTTTTAGATATCGACCCCCTAATAATATCAGATCTACCTCTTCCAGATACCTTATTTTATTTGGTAGGTTGCCTTTTCAGCTTATTGATGATTTCCTTCACTGTGTGAAAGGTTTTTATTTTGATGTATTCCCAATAGTGTAATTGTGCTTCTGTTTCTCTTGCCTAAAGAGATTTATTTAGAAAAAATGTTTCAATGACCAATGTCAAAGGAATTACTGCTTTTGTTGTATGGTTTTCAGTCTCAAATTTAGGTAGTTAATCCATTTTGAGTTTATTTTTGTGTGTAAGAAAGTGGTCTAGTTTCATTCTTTTGCATGTAGCTATCCAGTTTTCCTGACACCAATTGTTTTTGTTTGGGGTTTTTTAAATATTTATTTATTTGAGAGAGAGCATGTGAGCAGGAGCAGGTTAGGGGCAGAGGGAGAAGAAGAGAGAAACTCAAGCAGGCCCTGTGCTCAGCAGCATGACCCTGAGATCATGACCTGAGCTGAAACCAAGAGCCATACAGTTGACTGCACTAACCAGGCATCCTTCCCAATACCATTTGTTAAAGAAGTCTTGTTCTTACTGTGTGTTCCTTTGTAGATTAATTGACCATTTAAGTATGGGTTTACTTCTGGACTCTATAGTGTGTCCCATTGATCTATGTGTTGTTTTCGTACCAGTACTTTACTGTTTTAATTACTACAGCTTTGTAGTATATCTTGAAATCTGGGATTGTGATACCTCCAGCCTTGTTGTTCTTTGTCAAGATTGTTTTGGCTACTCAGGATCTTTTGTGGTTCCACACAAATTTTAGTATTATTTTTCTACTTCTGTGAAAAGTATTATTGATATTTTGATAGAGGTTGCATCAGAGCATTCTTTGCATCCTCCAATTGTTGCTTATTTATAAATGTGTTAAACATATATATATAATAAACTTAACATATGTTATATATATAATAGAGTTATATATATTATATAAGCTTATTTGCTACATTTTATCCTTGAAATTTATTTTTTTCTGTCTCATCTATAAATTAGTTAAGAGAACCATCTAAGTATTTCCATATGTGAGATGGATTTGTCAATTTCTCTTTGTAGTTCTATAAATTTTGTTTTCATGTTTTAAATTTGTCATACATTACATAATTTCAGGATTATCTCCATTTTTAATAGTTTCTATTAATAGTTTTCTTTTCTCTATAGTTTATTTGTTAATATTAAAGTTTCCTTTTAGTTTTTAGGTTTTCTTCCAATCTTTAGGGTAAACTTTCTATGTCTCTTTATATCTCTTATAGTTTATAGCTTTATTTTATATAATCCAAATTTACATTTTCAGTCATTTATAGGAAAGTAAATTTGTCTGTGATTATTAATACATTTGGATTTATTTCTGTTGTTTAAATTTATACAGTATTTTATCTCTACCTTTGTGTATGTGTGTGTTTGTGTGTGTGTATTTACTTTTTCTTGCCACTTTTCTTTTTTTATTATAAATCTTATTTTCTTCTGTTCGGTTGTTTCTTTCATAAGTTATTCTTTCTCTCTGCCACATTGAACTTTTTTGCTTTAATATTCTTAAGATTTTTTTATTTAATAGAAATGCTAGTATGTTTATTTTATTAAATGTTTATTTTAATAAAAAGTTGATCAATATCTTTTGCTTACTTCTGAACAATACAAGGACTTGAGAATGTATTGACTTGGACTCTCTCTACCCACATGAATGCTACTATAATCTGCTATTTTAGTTCTAATCCCACAAATTGAAGGATCTATTGAATAAAACGATAAATGAATATGTGCCTTATTATCAATTTTCCCTCAAAGCTGAATTTCTTAGGTGAGTATACTTTCCTTTATTTTATTTCTGTATCCCAGCAAGTAACACAATGCTTCTAGTTATAATAAATAATTGATAAATATTTTTGAAGAAATGCATAACATTTATGGCTCTTAACATAGTTATGATTTGGTTCTTTTAATTGTCTTCCATTTCATACTACATTAGTACATAAACAGAGTTGACCTAGAATTATTTATTAAGCATATAAATATATAATATTTATAAGCATGTTTCACAGCACTAAAATAGAGATGTACCATCTAAATTTTTAATATCCTAACACCTTCTGCCAAAAAGGTGTCATGGTCAGAATTATTCTAGCCAATATAAGCTTCATAAGCAAATATCATCTCTTTCTTCATTTCTTACATGTGACCAGGTCAAACATTTTATAACAACCTTTTTTTTTTTTAATTCATTTGCCTCTTAACTAATGAAATTGCCTCTAATGAATGTTTAATTTTTGTTTTAAACCTTGCTTACAAGGTTTTTTTTTTTTTTCAATTCAGGAGCACTTTCTAGACAGGCATTATAATTGGTGAAGGAGCAACATTTTTATTATTTTCACATTATAAACATAGTGTGTACTCTACATAATTATTTATATCTTTTAAGTTCTATCACTAAAACCATCATAATATATATAATAAGGTATTTATTTTAGGAAAATGTTGGCTTGCAAAGGAGAAAAGTTTGGAACTTGTCATAATCAATAAATAATTTTAATATAGCTGAACCCATAACAATAAATAGAAATTACTGGTCAAAGAAAATGAAGTAGACATTTTAAAAGTGTATAGAGTAGAAAGAAAATGGGTCCGGTTAAAGAGTACCCATTGATTTTTTTGAGTTGATAGAAACAGAAGTGAAATTTTTTTAAAAAGGTTGAGGTTTGGGCAGCCCTGGTGGCGCGGCGGTTTAGTGCCGCCTGCAGCCTGGGGTGTGATCCTGTAGACCCAGGATCGAGTCCCACGTCAGGCTTCCTGTAGGGGGCCTGCTTCTCCCTCTGCCTGTGTCTGCCTCTCTCTCTCTCTGTGTCTCTATGAATAAATAAACAAAATCTTAAAAAAAAGAAGTAGAGGTTTACTTAGAAAAGATAATAAGTAAGTCAAAAAGAAATTTAACAAGGTAAAAATTCTAATTTTATAAATATTTTTAGAACTTGATTTTTTTCAGACACTATTATGAAACAGAAGATATATCTGTTCATTGGAAGAAAAAAAACAGTATAATTACCTAAAGTTATGGCTTCAAGCAATAATACTTATTTCAGTCTATGGACATACATTTTTTCCACAGGTACATTACCTTTTACAATAGCCCAAACTATGTACCTACTTACACACTACCTACCTACCTACCTACACACACACACACACACACACACGCAGAAGAGTAAATAAAAGTTATGTAAGTTAAACTGGAGAAAATATTTGCTAAATTTATATCTGATGATTCTTCCAAAATACACAAAGGAAAAAAAAGCAGCCTTATAACTCAATAAGAAAACAAAAATCTAATTTAAAAAAGGTCCAAAGACCTGAACAGACAGCTCACCAAAGAGGAAAGCTGTCTCATATGCATGTGAAAAGATGTCCCACAACATTTGTCACTAGGGTAATGTAAATGAAAACAATGAGATACCTCTACGCATGTATTAGAATGACCAAAATCCAAAGTACTAACACCACCAAATGCTAGTGAGGCTATGGGGCAACAAGAACTCTCATTTAGTGCTGGTGGAAATGCAATGATACAGCCACTTTGGAAGACAGTTTGGCAGTTCCGTACCAAGCTAAACATACTTGTATCATATGATCTGGGAATTGTGATTGTTATAGTATTTACTCAAAAGAGTTGGAAACTTACATACATACACAGACTTAAACAAGAATATTTATAGTAGCTTTAATCATTGCCAGAACTTGGAAACAATCAAGATTCACCTCAGCAGGTAAATGAACTAGTAAACTGTGGTACATTTAGATCATGGGATATTATTCAGTATTAGAAAAGAAATGAGCCATCAAGCCGTGAAAAAACAGAAAATCATAAATGCACATTACTATGCTGAAAGAAGTCAATCTGAAAAGGCTACATACAATATGATTCCAACTGTATGATATTCTGGGGGAAAAAAAACAAAACTAGGGAGATGGTTAAAAAAGGTCTTTTCAGTGGTTGCCAGGATTTGGGATCAGGGAAAGATAAATAGATAGAGCTCAGTAGACTTTTAGGGCAGTGAAAATCCCCTGTTTAGTATGGTAATGATGGATACATGTCATTATACGTATCCCCAGACTCAGAGAATATCCAACACCAAGAGTGAACCGTAATGTGAATGATAGAATTGAATGATTACGATGTGTCATTATAGTTTCGTCAGTTGAAAAAATGTACCTCACTGGTGGGGGATGTTGATAATGAAGAAGATTCTGCATGTGTGGGGGCAGTATAGGAAATCTTTGTACCTTCTGCTCCATTTTGTTGTGAGTCTAAAACTGTTCTAAAACATAAATTCAGTTAAAATTTTTTAAAAGAGAAGCATTTTTAGTTGTTGTATCATGAGGAAAATTATTGGGGACTTTTGTTTTGTTATTGGTATCATTGTTGCTGATGTTGTTGTTTTTAGTTTCTAAATTATCTTATTCTTTTGTATATGAAAAGGGAAAAAAGAGCAATAAAAAGAAACCAAAAAAAGAATTTTCTCATTGATAAGGTATATTTAAATTTTAGAATGTTAATGTTTAAAGAAAGTTTGTATTCTAAGTATTTGGAATAAAATGATAAAAAGGGACTGTTACCAATTACAGACAAAGATAATTGCAACAAGATAATTAGTAGGGAATAAGATCATAACTTACTTTTTATTTAGAATGCAAAATGATTCTGCAAAAGTTCTCTCTTCATTTAGTGCTAAAAGTGTCAAACTTATTTTGAAAGGCCTAATTTTATTAAAATGCTTTATGCTAACTTGTCTTATGAAGGGCATTCCTATAAAAACACAAAGTAAAAACACTGTACTAATTAGTGTCCATTATGCATTCTCTTGCTCATTTGCCATACAGAAGTTATTTTTTAAACTTATATTTTTATTTTGCTTATATTCATGCAATATATGATCACTTTCAAAAATAGTTATCTTTGGGAGACATTGTTGAGTATCTATAGGGTTTGTGTTACTGGGTCCACTGCTTTTTTTTTTCCCCTGTGTCCACTGCTTTAAGAGTGGAACAATGGTTTCTACTTCAGGGACATTGAGTCTAAACGACAGAAAGGTGTTCCTTTTTTTAATTTTTTTAAATTGTGAAAAAATACAGATAATGTTAAATGGAACATAGCATTCTGCGATAAATTATGTATTACAAGGACAATGGGAAATATTAATTCTCAAGATGAATGAGAAAACTGAGAGAACTTTGGGGAGATGGGAATTGAAAATAGACCAAAGGATGGGAGAAGAGAAATAATCTAACATTTATTGCCCACTGACTCTAGGCAAGGCACTAGGTTCTTCTAATCACATTGAATACTCATATCAATACTTTTAGATTAATTGATGTTATTTTTGTAGAGGTGTTTCAATTGAGGCTGTGTAATAAATTGACTTACCAAGGGAATCCAGTTCATAAAGGAGAGAGCCAGAGTTCAAGTATAGGCAGTTTGTAGCCAATACTCATATTTTTCTCTGTAAGTGTGTGTGTGTGTGTGTGTGTGTGTGTGTGTGTGTGTGTGGTTATTTGAAAAATTAGGAAGACAAAAAAGGTCTAGATAGAATGAAACAATTAGCAAACCAATCTATTTGTTAATTGCCCAGGAAATCACTAAAGAAAGGCATAGAATCCCACTGTTTGAGGGACTTGGCTGGCTCTTGAGCAGTGTCTCCTGTCCTCTTTTTTTTTTTTTAATTGTAAATTTATTTTTTATTGGTGTTCAATTTGCCAACATATAGAATAACACCCAGTGCTCATCCCATCAAGTGCCCCCCTCAGTGCCCGTCACTCTGTCACCCCCACCCGCCCACCTCCCCTTCCCCCACCCCTAGTTCGTTTCCCAGAGTTAGGAGTCTCTCATGTTCTGTCTCCCTTTCTGATATTTCCCACTCATTTTTTTTCTCCTTTAATCATCCATCATTTCAACCAATATATATTGAAAACATCCTAAATAATATAAAAGGCTCTAATGTTACCCAGTATAGCAGATACAGAATTTCTCCTCAGGAAACTAACAATATGGGGGATGAATAATATAAACAAAGACATGATATTAACAAATTTTAATGGGCAGTGTAAGTGCTGTGAAAATATTCTGAAAGATGTGAATAATTTCATAAAGCCAGGAAAAGAAAGCAAGGCAAAAAGGAAGCAAGGGAGGAAGGAAAGAACAAAAGAAAGAAAAGAAAGATAAGTAAGGTTGGGGAGGATAAAATATCCTATGGAAATAAAAGTTCATAAGTATTAGGAAAAAGAGGAAGAAAAAGGAGAAAGAAGGAGGAAGATAAAGGGAATGAAAAATTGTGTGAACCATTTGCCTTTGTGGAGTATCATTAGTAAGCATTTTGGGTCACATTAAGTTCTAAATATGGTAAGTCTCATAAGTGAGATTACAGTTAAAATACTGTTGGTTTTGGATTAAGAGAGGGGAAGTTCTATAATACAAATACTGAGGGACAAACCAAGGAGAATTTTCTACTTTCAAAAGCACTTGAGGTAAAATCCATGTTAGACACAGAGTAGAAAATAAGGACTCTCTCTGTTGATTCTTAATGTTTTCTGCTAAAGATTTTAGTTTTCTTTATTATCACTACTTTTTAATAGCATATACATGCCTATGCCAATAATATTCCTGAAAGGTTAAACATGTAACTAAGGAGAGACTTAAGGCATAATTGCCCTTGTATAATAGAACAACTGGGAAACTAGGGGAAAAAAAATTTTCTCAATATAACTTTTAAAAACTCTTTGGTGTTTATCCCTGAAAATAATAAATAGATGATTCCTGGAATAGTATTTATTTTTCATTGTTTTAGATAGAAATAGATAATAGCTTTTTTTTTTAGGACACTTAGTTTTTCAATGAGTTTGTTTACTTTCCTAGCTGCTGAGTCTTTGAAACTATTTTCCCGTTGCTGTGTCAAGTGACTTGATATGTTAGTGACAACAAATAACTTGGTCTACTCTCCATGTTAGAACAGCAAGGAATGTCTCCGCCTTCAAGGTTAAATGAAAACAGAATGTGTGTTGCAATGCTGTTGTTACTTTCTCATGCCCTTTCTGCAAGCAGTTCTTTAAATTATTAAGAAAAATGTAAAATTTTATAAACAACTTCAAGGAGTGATTCTGCAACCATCTGGGCTTCATAAGCTTGATTGGAATTACTCCTAATTATTGCTAACATTCATTTTTAAATTTTGAAACCCTTCTCTATAGAAGCTAATTAATCTTCGCTCTGCAAAAGTAATCCATCAATTTGAGATATTATTTCTTTTAAAAAAATTGTTTGGTTTAGTCAATATCCCTGGAAAATTACCCTGGCTAATAATTTTCACTCAGTTAAAACTTGAGACTGACTATCTTGTAATCCAGACTCCACATTTTGTATAACCTTTGACATGCAGCAAAGCAGAGGAACAGAAGCCTTTTAGAAAGTCCCTCAGCCTTAACCAGGAGTGAGGCAGGTCTTTGCCAGAGCTGTTCCCTTGATGAGGCACCTTCCCGGTAAGAACTGACCATTTTAGTCTCAGAATAAAGATTTTGTCTTGGTTGCCAGTATCTCAGTCACTCTCCTAGCAAACAGGATCATTGGCCGAATCTGTACAACATGTACATCTACAAATCTGCTGCTTAGCTTATAATTCTTAATATGGATTTAAATCACAGTCTACATATAATGGAACTAAAACAGTATAGACAATGAAGTTCAAAATTTATCATTTTCTAACTTGTTTTTCATCATTTCAAAGTTACACTATTTGAAGATAGAGAGTCCACATTTCCTATCTTTATCTCCTTAAAATTTCATGAAAAATGTAAGCTCTTTGATTAAAATTAAAGAGTTTAGAATAAAATATTTTAGCACTTGTCTAGAATTTTTAGATGTATTGATAAGTCTTAAGTCTTGTCAGTAGGACTTAGGGTCAGATTTGTTCATGCATATAGGGCAACATTCAATCAAGCAATTTAAGTTCTGTCCATGATCTTTGATTAAAATATAAACTAAAAATCCTAGTTGCACCTTGGTGGCTCAGTTGGTTAAGCATACAACTTTTGATCTCAGGGTTGTGAGCTCAAGCCCTGTGTAGAGCTCCATGCTGGGTGTGGAGCATACTTTAAATAAATAAATAAATAAATAAATAAATAAATAAATAAATAAATAGTTTAAAAAATATATATACATACACACATATGTACATATATACATATTTATATGTATATATAACCTAAAAATCCTAACTATCATAAAATTATGCTCTGACAGGAAACTAATTAACAAGTAACATATTTTTTAGATGACTATAGAAAGAATACTTCAATAGTCTAGTGCTCTTCCTCTTCATATTTTGGAATAAATTATTATAGGATTATCAAATCCAAGTACAATTAACATGAATCTTTTGTGAAGTAGGAACAGCACACTTTATTACATAAAGTCTGCTCCAAAACATTTACTAGTATAGTCCTTCTTTAAACATGTTGACAGACCTTTTTAGCTGGTGTATTTTTGTGCATTTGATATTTAGCCAGCAATTTAGAACAATTTATTATATTTAAAAATAAAGCTTTGGGCAGCCCAGGTGGCTCAGCAGTTTAGCGTTGCCTTCAGCCCAGGGCTTGATCCTGGAGACCTGGGATCGAGCTCCACATTGGGCTCCCGGGGTGGAGCCTGCTTCTCCCTCTGCCTGTGTCTTCTGCCTCTCTCTCTCTCTCTCTCTCTCTCTCGTTCTCTCTGCATCTCTCATGAATAAAATAAATAAAATCTTTAAAAATAAATAAAAATAAAGCTTCAAGATATATATGTTGATGAGAAGCAATATAAATCATCTTGACTATTTTTCTTAGTTCTATAAGTTATTTTCCTGAATAAAAGACTGCTCATATTTATGTGGATTAGCTAAATTTCAATTCAGGAAATGCTTATCACTAAAATAAATTTTTAAACTGTCACTCAAAAATTTAAAGAAATAGAGTTGAAGAGTGATAGGTATAAATGTCTGTAGATAGTTCATGTATTTCTCTATTAGAAATATGATAGTGTAGATATTACAATCCTCTAGCTAAAATATTTTTTTCATTATTTTTTCATGTGGCATCTTGGTCAAATTCTGCTAATAAAAACAATTACTTTTGTGTTTGTATGTATACACATGGGTATACTTCCTTCAATCCTTTATTTCATTAAAAAAGGATTAAAGTGTTAAGAAATGTTACTTTGAATTAATTACCTTTATTCAAGTTACTTCTATGGATTTTCAAATTCTGTATTTTAAACACACTATAATGCAAAAGGTGTTATATGGGCTTTTTCAGTATAAGACATTAAGTGAAAAAAATAATAAATTAAAAAGAAAAGACATTAAGCGTACACTTATCTAGTTGAAATACTCTGTTGTACACCTGAAACTAACACTATATGTTAACTACACTGGAATTAAAATAAAATAAGGAAATATTTATAAATTGGATAATTTCTAATATATCATTTGCAACTATCACTTAACATCTAAACTAAATCCATAATTACCTAGAAACTTTATAGTTTCTTTTGTAAAATCTGATGTTTGATATTTAGTGGATATATGCAAACTTCTGGGCCTATATATATCACTATTAAATTTTTTTTGCTGTCAATAAAGGGACAAAAAAGAAAGCATACATGTCTATGAATGATTTTAACATGTATGTATATATATGACAAGTAATTTCTAAGAATTAGACTCCGATGGATCAAGTGCAATGAAATAAGATTTTATTGAAATATTATTTAGTTATAATTTATTTATATTTGATATTTTCTAAACCAGTCATTAATTAGAAACAATATATATATTTTTAATTTAGGTAATCATGTTTTATAGACTAACGTTTAAGCTGCATTGAGGCAATATAGAAATTTTAATCATTATAATTATGCAATAATAAGTTATATTTCTAATCAGAATTTCTCCTGTTTAGTGAGGCTAGCTAAATTCAAAATTCCTTTCTTCTGTGTGCATCCCCTAATGGATAGACACAATCAATGTAAGCAGTAGTGCATTCTGACAAGGGTAGTCTGATTAGAGTGATTCTACTCATTTGTAATTACCAGAACCACTACTACTCATAGAGGAAATAAATGGAAATCACAGTGAGCTTGACATCCTGTTAGTGTTTGTATAAACTAGAATCAAATACATAGATAATGTAACCACTTATTTTATGAATCCACTGGGATTTGATCATATGTTAGGCTCTATGTAGACAACAGATCTTTATGTTTCTTTCAAAAATCATCACTTAGCATCTGCCACAGTAATTTCCAAAGTTTGAACAGATATTGTTTACCTTAAAATATATATATATATATTGTTTACCTTGAAATTTTTGAAGCCATTTTGCTTTTAGGTATTTTAGGAGCTCCGAGATTCAAAATAATATATACTACCTTCATTTAGCCCATCATTGTGTATTGTGGAAAACTGATACTACACTCTTCATTTATATAAACTACTACTTATATTTTATCTTGTATATAATTTACAAAGCCTAATTCTAACCCTGAGCTTATGTTTATTATTAATAGAATAAATGTATGCAATATGTAAATAGTCAGTTTAATGGAAGACAATCAAATTATTTAGTGATGTGTAGGTAAAAGCAATGTTTACATGAATGTTCTTTATAATCAGTTATATTTGCATATGTGTTATAATGATACATTTTTATATGCAAATAATTGATTGCATCTTTTATTCATGGTGTACACATAGGCATTACCTTTTTTAGAAAAATATCAGGTTTTTAATATTTTGGGCTTATGCTTTCTATTTCTATAAATTGGATTTTTAGTAGGAAATTACAAGTCCATATCATTACCTGATAAAGCATGGTAGGTTGTTATAGTAAGTACTTCTGTGTAAAACCATAAACTTAGCAACTTAAAATAACAATTTTATTTTGCTCATCATGTTATAGGTCAGGAGCTTGGGAAGAGCTTAGCTGTTAGTTTTTGATTAGGATCTTCCATGAAGTAAAAAGAAAATCTTATGGGAAGCTGGTTCATCTGTAGGCTCAGCTGGGCAATGTCTCCAGGATGGATCATTCACATGGCCAGCAGCTGATACCAGCTGTCAGGCTTCAGCTAATCTAGGGCCCTTCATGAGTGCTTACATTAGGTCCCACCATATATGTCTTGGACAACCTTATAGGTTGCTTTTTGATAGTGAAAGTTTCTGTAGTGCAGCCTAGGGCTCTAGCAAATTTTCCAGTGGACAAAGTGAGAGCATAATTACCTTTTTTTGACTGAGCCTGAAGTCACAAGTTCACCCAGTCAAGAAGAGGATGTATAGACTCACCACTCAGTGAGAAAAGTCAAAGGTTTTGTACCTATTTTATTTTTAACTGCTACATGAACAAATGAAAAATGTTACATGGGGTATCTAAAAATACAATAGTTTGAAGAATTTACAATTGGGGTGGAGCAACTGGGATTTGAACTCACCTTTAAATATAGAGTGAAGTGTACACATCATTCTTTAGAAAGGAACGGCATTATCAGTGGCAGTGATCTCACTATGACTTTCACTCTGAAAGTAGGTGAAAATTTTTTTAAAAATCAGTCAGTTCAAATTGGGATTTATATGACATTTGGAAACACCAATATATTTTTAAACAGCAAGTAATCCAAATTACCATTATTATAATAACATAGCAAAGGGTGGTGTGATTAAGCAAGTTTACTAAAATCAGAGATCTGTTTTTTCCTTGAACCTCTAGCCATCAAAGAAAAAACCTGGAAGATAGTCACACACACACACACACACACACAAAAAAAAAGATGAATCAATACAGGATAAAACAGCTGGGTAGAAAGAAGAAAAGAAAATCCCATACAGAGTGAGCCCACTTGTTTGGAAGGAGAAGGTAAGAGAAACATCACTGTTACTTTTGGGGAAATCTTAAGAATTTTGTAAAAAGGTATAAATAATTCTTGATTTGTTGTCTCATGCTCAGTAAGGATTATAAAATCAAGATATATATTTAATATTTTAACTGATTTCCCTCAAAGTTCAAATCCTTATTTTGGGCATACAGTGAACTACAAGATTTATAGAAATGAGGAAAAACCCCATATATATAAAACTGATATGCTTCCTATTAGTTTATAATCACAACTATATGCTATTAATCTGAGTGTTTGAGAACTCTACCTATTATAGTCAATATTCAAAACTCAATATCAATAAATTTGAAAAATGTTTTATTCACAATATTGTTAAATATGTCTGTGATAATGATATTCCTTGAACTACATTATAATATTAGGCAAATGCATGTTTTCCTAAGGAAAACCTAATCGTTTATTTTCTTCAACTTTAAAACTTCCTTCCTTAAGAAAATGTTCACATTCCCTAAAAAGCTTTATGCTTTTACCCTATCCAGAATTATATTGTAGTTTACAGAAAATTTTATAATTTTGCTTTTTTCTTGATTTTGAACAAGTTCCATCTGGTGCTTTCTCTGGTGTTCTTTCTCTGAATAACTCTTATTTGTTGCTGAGGTCATAAATAACCCTTTACACCATTCTTAAACTTCTTTATCCTTTAAAATAGAGGAAGTGCCACTTTAAATTGTTGCCATGACAACTTATACAAGTGCTATGGTAATACTGTGATTTCCTAAGCCATACTATGTTAAAATAAGAAAACTCCAAATTAATATCAGAGCTCTCACACATACCATTAGTACAATGCAACTGGTCATTTACATTTTTTTATTTGCTTACTTTTTATTATCTTTATAAGGTCATAATTTAGAAAAACTCTTCTGATGATGTCATAGTCAATATTCTAATTGTGCTTATCCAAGTAAATAATAAACCTCTGAATCTTTTCCCTTTATATTGATGTGTACTTTACTTACATAATTCCACAAAACTAGTTTCCCTTACAATATCTATTACATCCCATATTGACATCTACATAAATATGTTATCTCCTTTGGTAGAGGAAATGATATCTTCTTATTAATCATTGTACATCTTATTCACCAGAGTACTTCCCAACACGACTTGTCTAATGCTCTCAATGAATATTTGTTGAACTGATTCAAATTGAATTGAATAGGGGTCAGTCATCAGAATTCATAGCATTGCTTTCATCTGGGGCAAGTTAAGTTATTAAGTCACAGACTCATCCAGCTTGTCCTAAAAATGGAATGAAGAGAAGATGATGATGTATTTTTTTGAATAATGACATTTTTATGGAAATGTACTTTTTTTTTTCTTGATCTAGTTGTTTCATAATCAAGTAGTTTTTTATGCAGGAGAATGTATGAAGCTTTTAATCTCAGTCATTTTTTTATTGTTTCTATCTTCTACTGCTTGATAACTTTCACATTATATAGTCCTTTGCCATGTGATCACATCTCCAGTTGCCATTACTAGTTATCAAACAGCTCAGAGCAGCAGAGTGATAGGCCTAGAAAAGGGTCAGCTATATGGCTAGGCTTTCAGCAGGAAGCTCTGAAGCAAAGTGTTCTTGTCTGGAAGGATGAACTTCCAAGAAAGGCAGTAGTTTAGAACAGCTTGTAAACATAATTCTACATATAAAGTTTATTCTTCAGAATATAAATGATACTCACTAGTAGAAATGTTCATTTTCTGTGACTTCAAATTCTATCTATAGATATGGCCATGCTATCACAAATTAATATTCTATAATAATTTGCTACCTTTCTGTTTTAGCAAATGCTTAAAGCAATATAGTTAAAGAATTCCATTTTGTTCACATAACTCCTAATGCCCCATCCACTGTTACTGTAATATCACCTGGGAGTTTCTTCAATGCTTTTTGATAAATGAATTATATTATTATTTTTTTCATCCTGTATTTATAAATCAAGACAGAAAAATAATAGTTTGAATTAGATATATCTCCTCTTTTGCTAATAATTATTTCCACTAGAAGTTGAGTTTGGGGGATGCCTGGGTGGCTCAGCAGTTCAGCACCTGCCTCTGGCCCGGGGTGTGATCCTGGAGTCCTGGATTGAGTCCCTCATCGGGCTCCTGCATGGAGCTTGCTTCTTCTCTGCCTGTGTTTCTGCCTCTCTCTCTGTGTCTCTCATGAATAAATAAATAAAACCTTAAAAAAATAAGTTGAGTTTAGTAGTTTAACCAACTGTATTTATTTATGATGTCATTGCACTGTATTAATATTCTTTATATATTAAGTTATATGATCCAGTAGCAAATACTTAGATTGCCATGTGTATACATGTAACTCAGTATAATAGGAACATTAATTTTTAAAAACAATTTTGGCATATTTTTGATAAAGCTTTTTAAGCCATTTTACCAAATATACTGTAAATATCCTTTTTAAAAAGTCTTCAGCAATTGGGGCACCTGGGTGACTCAGTTTGTTCAGCATCTGACTTGATTTTGGTTCAGGTCATGATCTCAAGGTCATAAGATGAGCCCTGCATGGGGCTGCTCACTCAACGGGGGAGTCTCCTTGAGATTCTCTCCCTCTCCCTCTGCCCCTCCCCCCACTTATGCACACACACACACTCTCTCTCAAATAAATAAATCTTTGTTAAATAGTTTTTACCAATTATGAATTTTGATCATTAACTAGTTTTATACAATTATGCATCCTTCTTAGCCAGTTTTTTGTAATAGTTGGTAAAAAATATATATAAATTTAATGAATGTTAAGGGATATTAAAATTAATTTTGGACATCTATTTTTGTGATTTTATTTTGTTTATTTAAATTTATGAATAATAAAAAAATCAGTAAATGGAACTGTGAGGAAGGTTATTCTAGACTAGAAAACTGTGGGATTGAATAGACAGAAGGAGCTATAGAATCATAGCACTAAAGTTCAAATTTGACTTTTTAAAAATTTTACTTATATATTTTTGAATGAGAGGGTGAGGAGATGGAGATGGAGAGAATCTCATGCAGACTCCCCTGTGAGCCTGAAGCCCAACTTAAGGCTCGATTTCACAACTCTGCAATCATAACCTAAGCCGAAATCAAGAGTCAGATGTGTAATGGACCCTAACCACCCAGGTGCCTCTAAAACTTAACTTTAATAAGAGACCAGAAATTGATAATGTAGTAGGAGTTGAGGAAGGTGGTAGTTATGTGATGAGTAGAATGACAAGTTTGACCCTTTCTTGAATAACTTTTCCTCAAAGGTGGGACGCCCAGGTGGCTCAGCAGTTAAGCATCTGCCTTTGACTTGGGGCATGATTCTAGAGTCCTGGGATCGAGTCCCACATCGGGCTTCCTGCATGGAGCCTGCTTCTCCCTCTGCCTATGTCTCTGCCTCTCTCTCTCTCTCTCTCTTTCTAACTCTCATGAATAAATAATAAATACATACATACATACATAAAATCTTAATTTTTTTTTTCTTCAGAGGTAATATATGCCAATGAGAGCACTGTAGCAATATTTGGACACCAGAAGAAGTCTAGCAGATTCACTTGGGTGATCTAAAATAAATCTATTTACCAGTTGCCAATAGCTTGATAGTATCTAGTGTTGGGAGGTTTAATATAGGTGAAGAATGTACTTTCAATGTAGGGGAGAGTCTATGTAAAAATCTGTGAAATTGGCTTCCAGGAATTAATTAAGTGATTCATTTGTAATGTTTATAGTGGATATTGGATATGTATATGGTCAATTGATCTTCAAAAAAGGTACAAAGAATATACAATGGGAAAAGGAGAGTGTATTCAACAAATGATGTCGGGACATCCAGATATCCACGTGCAAAAGAATGAAATTGGTACCTTAACTTAAAGTATGCACAAAAATAAACTGAAATTGGATTAAATTTTCATAACATTGATCTTAACAAAAATTTCTTGTCACCAAAAGCACAAGTAATAAACGCTAAATAAACAAATCAAACTATTTGACTATATCAAACTAATAATCTTCTGCACAACAAAAGAATCAATCAAAGTTAAAGGCCTACCTGTAGAAAGGTAAAAATATGTATAAACTATGTATCTGAGAAGAGATTAATATCCAAAACATATGAGGTATTTTGACAACTCAATAGCAAAAACAAAAAACAAAATTTAAAAAGATTAAAATATGGACAAAGGAATTGAATAGACATTTTTTCCAAATAAGACATACAAATGGCCAACAGGTACATGAAAATAATATTCAACATAGTAATCTTGAAGGAAATACAAATCAAAACCACCATGAGGTATCACCTCATATCTATTAGAATAGCTATTACTGAAAATAAAATAAATGTCAGCAAGGATGTAGATAAATTGGAATCCTTATGCAATGTCAATATGAATGCAAATTGGTGCAGCTGCTATAGAAAACATTACGTAATTTCCTCAATGAACTGAAAATAGAATGACAATGTGATCCAACATCCTACTTCTGGGTATATATCCAGAAGAGCTGAAATCAGGATCTCTAAGAGCTATGTGCAATCCTAAGCTCTGTTGCAGAGACAGAGGAATGGATAAAGAACATGTGATATATACACACACAATAGACTATTTTGCAGCCATAAAAAAAAGAAATAACTGTTAAAGCAACAAAGTGGGTGAACCCAGAGGACATTATGCTGAATGAAATTCTTCAGGTACAGGAGGACAAATACTGCATGATTCCACATTTATGAGTTACCTACTATAGTCAGACTCACAGAAGCAAAATGCAGTGCTGGTTGCTAGGTTCTGAGGAGCAGAGAAAATAGTGGATTATGTTCAACAGGTATAGGTTTCAGTTAAGTCAGATGAATAAAGTCTGGAGACCTACTGTGAACATTGTTTCTGTCCTAAACAATACTGTACTGTGTCATTTAAAATTTTAAGAGACTAGATATCAAATAAGTGTTCTGACCACCATAAAAAAATTAAATGTAAAGAAAAAATAAAATAAAACTGGAAAGAAAAAAAACAAAAAGAAAGAAAAGAGTTGAAGATGAGAGAATACATGTTCATTAAATTAGAGAGATAATAAACGGTTAAGCAGTTTCTTGTGAGTGAAGATCTGTGGTTACATCCACAGTTGTTTCTTTGGAACCATATATATAATAAGTAGTCCCTTGGCTTCTCCTGATTTGGCTTCTGCCCTTGTGCAATGTGAGCTTTTAAGATTGAAAAGGCAACTAACTTCTAATTAACTGTGACAATTTGGCCATATATATTTTTTCCCATCCTGAAACTACACTAAAGTGAAAATAAAGTTGAAGACATTAGTACACGAGGAACAACGGGAAAATAAAACAGAGTCATCAAGTAATTACAAGAAATCTTGGATAACTGAAGACAGATGCCATAATGGCACTGACTTCTAGGCAGCCACCCAAGTGGCAAGGGAACCAGTCAGCCTCCCATAGCCACAAAAGGAGTAAAACTCTCAGCAGACAGTTCTGCGGAAGGTTCCAATGACGAGAAGTTCTGTGTGATGAACAGTAGAAAGGATCCAACAGTAGAATGAGGCTTTTCTTGCCCCAAATGACAACAGCTGAGAGATTGGCCTGCAGACATAAGATGGCTAGAATCACAAAGGAAAGAACTCAGATATGCGGTGGCATTTGGTAGTATCTTGACAAAAGAAACTCCCACACTTTATTACCTTACCCTGAAAGCACCTGGGTTTTTCCTCTGGAGGCAGATTTTCTTTTTCTTTCTTTCTTTCTTTCCTTCTTTCTTTCTTTCTTTCTTTCTTTCTTTTTTTTTTTTTTTAATTTTTTTTAAATTTATTTATGATAGTCATCAGGGAGAGAGAGAGAGAGGCAGAGACACAGGCAGAGGGAGAAGCAGGCTCCATGCAGGGAGCCCGATGTGGGACCCGATCCTGAGACTTCAGGATCACACCCAGGGCGGAGGGCAAGTGCTAACCACTGAGTCACCCAGGGATCCCCTGGAAGCAGACTTTCAATCAGACATTTACTTCTGACTTTTAAATGTGAAGTCAGTTAAATGACTGCAAATATCACTACTACTTTGGAAAATTCTCCAACAGAAAAGAAACAAGTAAACTACTACCATGAAAAAAGAAACATTAAGGGAGCAGAGGGAGGAACTGCTAGGAGTATGAAACTTACCATGTTGCTCAATATTGTGCAGTATTTATATAGTCATCATAAAAGAAACATAAACAAATGATTTAATTAAAATCGGAATGCAATCACTCAGAAAATTCAGGGACAAGTAAATGAGAAGTTGAAACAATGGTGATCTTCTTTTACCATATAACATTATGGCGATAAATAAGGTCTAAAATTTTTAAATTAAAGAAACAGAAGTATGTTATTTAGAAATACAGAAGCAGGGCCCTCAAGAAGACAGTAGAAAGTTTTTGTGTTAGCAGTGAAGCTAAAAGGAGGACGTTTACTAGTACTGTAATGTCCATTAATAACTTTTTAATAATGCATTCGTTAAGTTAAATATTCATCAAGTTATGTTCATTCATCCTAATGATGAAAGTGTAGACTTATTTATTTTAATACGAAATTCAATTAATTGAGTTATCTAAAGTATGACTAGCATTATAGTTTAAAAATATGAAATATAAATTGTTATTGATGTTTACCCATAAAAACAACATTACCAAAGTCACAAAGGGTATAAACTGTTCTCATATATTTCTTGAGTCTGGCAGATAATACTGATGACACTCTAGACCGCTTTTTGTGTGGTTTTGGGATAGGGAGGAGGGAGGAACAGAGGGAGTCATTTAATAGATATCCACCCTTTGTCAAAATAGAGTGGCTCATCTCATTATGGAAAGGATCATTAATATTATTATTAACAGTTTTAAAGGACCTTTCCGAAAGTATTCCTTTCAATTGATGAGCTGTCATGGTGGTATAATAAAGATTAAAAAGTCACAAGCTGAAGATGGAAACCTTTTACCACTTGAATAAAATGTCAAAGATTAGGAAGGTTTTTAACCTCCTATGTGTCCCTGGTACAGTTTAGGTTTTATCTTTGATATTTTCTAGGTGATCTCTATTTCAGCAATCTCTTGGGTAGAAAAATTAAGGAGAAAAAAGTTCTTAAAATAATCGTGCTTATTTGTTCTAAGCATAAGAAATAGGTAGGCACACTAGGAGTTCCTCTGAGCAAAAATATAACCCATTAATTCCCTGAAATGTCTCATACTTCCCTGATACTACTCCCTCGAATGTCATGTTGAAATGAGTGTCTGTAGAGAATAGGCCTAATAATTTAGGAAAGCAATGTTTGTCTTCAGAACCTAACTAGAGACAAAATAATAGCCTTCCAGTGATGAAGGGAATCCCAGTTTTCCTCAAGTTAAATTTAAGAGCAGATTATCATTTTCTTGTATAATTTCATTGCCATGAAAATGCACCCAGCCTCTGTCAGCAAACTCTCTCAGGATGGTGCTGACTACTTTAGGCGCCTCTTGTTCATTTGGAAAGTAGTTTTATTAGTTAGAAATTCTAATACTATGGGGAGGAGTCTCCTTATTGATTATACCTTCTCTTCCTATTTTTTGTCTCTGATGAAATATAGATTAAGTGAATTCCATTATTCCAATGACAGTTTCCCCAAAATTTGAAGAGAATTGTTTGGCTCCTTTTAAATATTCAATGTTAACTCTACCCAGTTCTTTTAATCATTGTGTGTGTGTGTGTGAACTAAATTTTTCAGATTGCTTAATACCCTTCCTACGTTCCACAGAAGGAATTCTATTTTATCAAATTCACTTCAAATGTAGTGTCCAAAATGAATAATCTTATTTCAATGAACTTCAGAATCACCACGGAGTGTACTAAGAATGCTCCAGCTTTTATCCCTAAGTGCATCTGTATTTCAACTATTAGATGCTATTATTTTGTTGGATATTTAGTGAAATTATTCTCTAGAATTTTTAATAAAGAATTTATAGTTAATTTCAAACTTAAACCCTTTATTTCCACACCATTATAATGCATCATATTATTTTTGCTTCTGTTTTATATGATTTTACCCAAAGTCTTAAACTTTTTGAAAATAATTGGCATTTATCATCATTAATAGGTATTTTCTGTCCCTGACCCCAAATATGCTGGAAATATAAACACCATGTGATAATGGTAGGGTTGATTTGCTTTGGTTTTTTGTTGTGGTAACGTTGGATGTTATTTTTTGATGTTCTCTCTTATGCTGCATGCTGAGCTCCCAGTTAATGGTGCCATATTCATTGATGTATTCCCAGATCTTTATCTGCTAAAAAGTTGTTTACTGAATAAATGAAGGGATACTTAAACAAATGAATGAAATTATATAGCAAACTGTGCACCAAACTCTATTAATCATTCATAAATAAGCTTTAATTTAATTCATTTTCTACTTGAGTTAAACATTACTTTTCTTACTGTGCACATCAGTTGAATATGATGCTTATTAAGTAGCTTGGCTAACACTTCAGCTGTCCAATAGCACATTTATTTAAGTATAAATGCATATTTAATGATACTGACTCAATATGTTAAAACTGATGTTTTGGTTAGAACAATCAGTAAATCTATGGTGGGGAAGTAGGAAGATGAAGACATGGAAGTGAAAGCAGGTCCAATAATACCATGTCTCATATACTGTATATCCTTTCTTCTGTTTCACATTGGGAAAAAATAAATACTGAAAAGTTTGAATCAAACATTTAGAATCACTTGTCCCTCATGAACCAATGCTAAATTTTGAGACAGTGGTGAAGTCAGAACAGGCAATATCAATTTGCCAGGGGAAAATTTCATATTCTTTTATTATAAATAGAACTCAAAGTGTCTGTTAATGCAGCTGTTACTTTGTGACAGGCTTTTTAAAGTTGGGGAACTGATTTTGTTTTTATGTATTATGGTGTCAAACTATATTTTGGCATTAATGCAACTTTGAATGAAAAAGAGAATAACCCTTAATTGAAAATTCATTTAACTTGTATCCACTTATATATTTTAATGAGCTTTTAAATATAATATGCTTATATTTTCTAATAATTAGAATTACTTTGAGTAATGTTATTTTAACCGAACTAAGTCTTTGATAGCCTTGTTGAGCAAAACAATTAGTATTGCTCTAATAAAAGTGACACTACAGCCAAGTAAACATGGTATAAACTGACTAATCCATATATGTACTTAATCAAGAATTTATATAAATTGTTTCCATAAGTATTTATTAAATATAATAAATCAATGGAATTCATAGATTTAATATTGGCGTTTTAATCATTAATGTATAAATGTAAACTCATATTTCACACTGAATTTGTAATTTTACTGAGACTCAAATTTCATTTGCACATCTGTGGAAACTCAGTTAACTTGAAATTGAGTCTTACATACTGTGTAAGTTTTGTATTGTTGCCATAATAGATTTCTGCACACTTAGTGATATAAAATGAGACAGATTTATTACCATATAGTTCTATGGGTTAGGATTCCCCACATGTCTCACTGAGCTAAAATCAAGACATTGTACAGCTGCACTTTGATGGGAGGCTCAAGAGGGTATTTTATTGCCTTTTTCAGCTTCTAATGGCTCTCTTCATTTCTTGGTTTGCGATGCCTTTCCTCCAACAAGGTAGCGTCTCTCTTTTCCCTGCTCTCTTTTTTCTGGTCACAGCTGGGAAAGGTTCTTCCCTTTCATAATGATTTATGTCATTAGATTGGGTCCACTCTGATTATCCAGGATTATCTCCCCACTTCAAAGTTCTAAACCTTAAACCCATCTATCAAAAACTATGTTTGCCATGTAAGGTAACATATTTACAGGTTCCTAGGATTAAGGCATGGATATCTTCGGAAGGTTCATTATCCTTTCTGCCTCACATAGCATCTAATGTAGTTTTTTTCTTTTTTTTTTTCTGTTCTTTTTAGAGCAATACGCATGACCAAAAAAGTGTATATTTTCTTAAAATTTATTTACTATGTTTTAATAAATATATTTTCTTAAAATTTACATTAAATGAATGATACAACTTTAATGTTTAGGTATGTGAGAAAATACTTAGAAAGCAGATATAGAAAAATGAGTTTTATTTCAGGAGAAATTTTGCATATTTGGTTATTTTCAATGACTTCAGGTTAAATTTCTTCAGGCTATAATGAGTAATACTTAAAAAATAATGCAATAAAAGATAAAAATTAATATTTTGAGAACCTGATATAAAATAAACTTTAAATTGGAAACTACATGATCCAGATGACATGAGTATTGATTTATTCCTTCATATAGACAATAGTTTTTTTTTATTTTCTTTATGTTGACGCCATGTGTCCACCAATGCAAGTTTCTAGGGATGCATGTAAAATAAGTCAAATTTCCAATTTTGAGAACATCCATAATAATGGGAGGTACAGGAAAGTTAATACATGTTTGCCAAAGAATGTAAGTGTTATAACCTACATATGCAAAGCTTGCTCTCTGAAGTTAGTTATTATCCTTGGGTAGCAGAGAGGATAGACATTAGAAATATTGCCCAAGGCTGTGGTGCTGTTGTTAGAAACTTGTAAGTTTCTTACAGAGAAAGGAATAGATCTTGTTAAGATTTGCGTCCTGTCATGGTGCTAAATGCATAGTACGCATTCAACATCAGTTTGTTATTAAAGGAGATTATGGTTCAGATTGTAGAGAAGAAACTAACAATAATTGATTATTTTCCAAGTGCTGACACATCTGACACATTGCTGAACCCAATAAGCATATATGGAAAAGAAGAGGACACCCATTATTTTAAGGAAGATTTGTAAGCTCAGAAATTAAGTGGCTTGCACCACCTAAAGTTGCACCTAATAATTAAAAGAAAGATTCAGAAGTTTTGTAATTGTTTGGCAAGTTAAATTATATGTGATTCCAAAAATTATGTTTTGTCTGTTTTAGTAGAGTGTAATAATCTTAAAATGTATATTCCTTTATGGTAAACTTAAAATGTTTAACTTTCTCAGAATTGCATACATTTCTTTTCTCCATGGAAAGAACACCTCCCTGGTGGAAAATCAATTCCAAGTTTAAAATTGATACTTTATATTCAGCTTATTATCGCCAACTGAGAGAAATTTGTCAACCATTGCTCTCTTCAGTTTGTGTGAAACAAATACTTTCATTTAAAAAAATATAAAATTAAATTCCTGTCAAAATCCCTGAAGATTTTGATTTGCCTTTCCTTAGAGTGCACTTTCTTACAATTGGTTAATTCTGAGGTATACCAACACACTTACCTCAGTGAATCTCGGAAATTCATCTTTGAGGCAGTTAGTCATGAAATAAATTATGAAGAATTATCTAGGAAGAGTAATAAGAAGAAAAGTGTAAAAAATTCCAGGATTGTGAGAAATAGCATATTATGAGAACTGGATATTAATGAGAACGGGATAATAATGAACTTCAGGGAATAGGAGACAAAGGGAATGATGCCCATTGGTAAATACCTCTTGGGTTCTACTATATGCCAAGCAATTAAACTGAGTACCAGAGATCTGGTCAGATAATGAAGAGACTATGTACAGCCTGTATATGTATATGTATATGTATATGTATATGTATATGTATATGTATAAATGTATAGGTATCCATTACCTAAGTTATCAGTTGGCACTCAAATTAAAATCTGTATTGGGGTTAATTAGAAATTTATTTTGGAAAAATGCTCTTTGGAACAAAACACTAAGGAGTAGAGCAAAATAAATGAAGTGAATCAGAGAAGGCTTCATGAAACATATGAGTTTAAAGCTTGGTTTTTTTGTTGTCATGATGATAAACTGCCCAAGCAATTGGAAGATCATTAGTGTCAAGAAAGGTTGTATGACATAAGGTGTAAAAGTAACGTAAAAATGATTACAATGAGGTAACTGGCCTAGGTTGTCATGTGGCAAGGTATGAAATGAATTTGGAAGTTTATGTATGTGAAACAAAGGTATTTCCTTTCCTTCACTTACTTGTCTATGTAATTTTTAAGGCTAAACATATCCTAGTATTTTTAGTAAAAACAACTAAATAATTAATTCTAGTATGATGGTATGTCATTGTAAATATGAACCAATACCCAGCAATTATAGTTCTCTTTACAGAGACCTTTATTCCACATAATACTAACCTTTATAGCAGGGTCTCTAAAGCCAGAGTAACAGGTTGCTGATACAAATTTTATAAAATAAAAACTCACAGATTACACTATCCAAGCATATGCGCTTGCATATATAATGTATTTCAACATAGGTATGTTAAATAAAGAGATTAGTATATTAAAAAGATCAAAATAAATCTGCAGTATCATAGATAAGAACATTATACTTTTTCTTACTATAATTCTCTATATATCTGCTTCTCTATTTCAATTCTCACTTGGATTTTAATGCATAACGCCTTAGGTGCTCTTTGCTTTCACTTTTATTACATTAGTCATGCCTCAATCAATTTGATGTTACCAAAATTAACATTCAGAATGCTGAGTTTTCTGAAAGCATTCTTTTTGATGTGAATAATTTCTGTTTTTCTATAATTCAAAATTATTGTCTTTGTAGTAAAATGTTATAATCTAATTTTCTATAATTGTGTGATTAATGCTTTCCTTTGGAGGAAAATCATTGATTTCTATATTTTAAAAAAAATACTGCAACAGTTAGGTATATTTTTCCAGCTGCACTGTAATTACTTTGAGTTTATAAAATAAAAACGACTTTCTAGCTTTGATTGACTTCAAATAGCCAAAAAGTATCTTTTTTATTTTTATGTAAAATAATATTCAGTACATTTCTTTCTATGTTTAGAATAGGATTAATTCTTTGTTCCTTGCTATTAAAGTTATTTCTAAGTTTACTTAATCATCTTAAATGTTTGTCCTCAGTGATGCAAACATTGGGCAATTCTGTTGTAAAATTGTTTTTGGTTGTTGTCTTAGGTTTCTAATAGGAATGTATTATTTTTGAATCTTGATAGAGGAATATAACGTACACTATGAGAACTTTGAAAGAATTGTCTCTCTCTCTCTTTTTTTTTTACTCACTTCCATTCTTTCATTGAATGAATAATCATGTACCAACACTATATTATAACAAGCTTTAACTGATTTTCTCCCTTAGTTTACAGTACTATAGAAAATAACTGTTTGCGACCCTTTGTATTAGGTTAGGAGAGAGCTTATCGGACATCTTACGGAATCATAATGAACATGGTGGGGAAAAACTATACCTAGGTTTTAAGATCACTGTACCACAGACTAGCTATGTGACTTTTTTTCATAAATTAAATAAAAATGAGATATACATGGAGCTTCATAAGTCATACATGAATATTGTTTTCATCTTTCCATAACATTATAAATGAGTGAGAGGACCTATTTCCTCAGTAGTTACTATTATAGGAGAAGAATAAAATTTTACAAATTTTATGTAATGTCTACTATATATCAGGCAATGTGCTGAGATTTTAACATTGCATTAAAAGGTAAAGAATTTCAAAAAAAAAAAAAAAGAATTTCAAGTCTACCCTAAATTCACAAAAAAAATCCTGTGATGCCTTCTAAAAAGATCTGTTCACAAATATCAATGCACACACTCACGAGGATTACAGTAAAGCTGTTTTGGTTTTTTTTTTTAATCTGCCATTGGCAAGCTGAAGTAAAAACAAAAAGCTATATATACACACACGCACAATTAAATGTGTGCAATTTTAAGAACTGGGATCTATTTTATGGTTAGTTGTTCTTATAATACTTAAATATTTATTGGTATAATAACAAAATTTTCAATTATGGTGATATTGAATAGTATATTGTTATTGTTATTTTTAATATTTTCACATAAGGAAATAAGTTGATAATAATTATATTTAGTCCTTTCTTTTTTTCATTTATTTCTTTCTCTCTTATTTTCTTCTTTACACTCATTATTCCAATGTTTTTTTTTTTTCATTTAGAACTAGTGCTTGTTCTATATGTGTGGATAAAGCAGGAAACAACAAAATAGTTTTCATGAAATTAACATTCTAACGATGTTCAGGTAATACTAGGTGCTTTAACAACTAAATTCAAAATTCTCAATGGGTTAAAAAACTAAAGGTTTCTTTCTTATTTATGTCACTCAACAGTGAGCTTATTCCTGCTTGGGGATCCATGTGGTTAAATCAAGTGAACAGTTTTCTTTCATCCAGAGGCATCATCTCCTCAGATTCGTGAATTACTTTCCATTTGTCTGGCTGAAGGGAAAAGAGAGCATGGGGAAAACATGGTAGCCTCTTAACTACTTCAGCTTGAAAGGGACAAATCATTTCCTTCTTTTTGTTTGTTTAGTTTCAGATGTAATAACACCTAGTGCTCATCACATCACATGCCCTACTTAAAGCCCATCACCCACTTACCCCATCCCCCCCATTTCCCCTCCAGTAAGTCTCTGTTTCTCAGAGTTAAGAGTCTCTCATAGTTTGTCTCTTTCTCTGACTTCTTCCCATTTAGTTTCCCCCCCTTCTCCCTTTTCTTCCCTTTCCCTTCTGCGCTGTTTCTGATATTTCACATATGAGTGAAACCATATGGTAATTGTATTTCTCCAATTGACTTGTTTCATTCAGTTTAATACTCTTCATTTCCATCCACATTGATGCAAATGGTAGGTATTCATTCTTTCTGATGGCTGAGTAATATATATATATATATATATATATATATATATATGCCACATCTTCTTTATTCATTCATCTACTGATGGACACCTGAGACCCTTCCATAGTCTGGCTATTGTGGACATTGCTGCTGTGAACATTGGGGTGCAGGTACCCCTTCGGATCACTATATTTGTATCTTTTGGGTAAATATCCAGTAATACAATTGCTAGTGGTGGGGTTGCTCTATTCTTAACTTCTTGAGGAACCTCAATACAATTTTCTAGAGTGGCTATACCAGCTTGCATTCCCACCAACAGTGTAAGAGGGTTCACCTTTCTCCACATCCTTGCCGACATTTGTTGTTTCCTGTCTTATATTTTAGCTATTCTGACTGGAATAGGGTGGTATCTCATTGTGGTTTAGGTTTATATTTCCCGGATGCCGAGTGGTACTGAGCATTTGTTCATGTGTCTGTTGGCCATTTGTATGTCTTCTTGGGAGGAACATCTGTTCATGTCTTCTGCCCATTTCTTGACTGAATTACTTCTTTTTTGAGTGTTGAGTTTGATAAGTTCTCTATAGATCGTGGATACTAGCCCTTTATCTGATGTGTCACTTGCAAATATCTTCTACCATTCAAAGATGGTTTTTAGTTGTGTTTGCTGTTTCCTTTGCTGTGCAGAAGCTTTTTATCTTGATGAAGTCCCAGTTGTTCATTTTTGCCTTTGTCTCCCTTGCCTACAGAGACGTGTCTAGCGAGAAGTTGCTGCAGCCGAAGTCAAAGAGGTTGCTGCCTGTGTTTTCCTCTAGGATTTTGATGGATTCCTATCTCCCATTTAGGTCTTTCATCCACTTTGAGCTTATCTTTGTGTATGGTATAAGAGAATGGTCCAGTTTCATTTTTTGACATGGGCCTGTCCAATTTTCTCAGCACCAGTTATTGAGAGACTGTCCTTTTTCTGTTGGATGTTCTTTCCTGCTTAGTTGAAGATTAGTTGACCATAGAGTTGATGGTCCACTTCTGGGTTTGCTACTCTGTTCTATTGACATATGTGTTGTTTTTGTGCCAGTACCATACTGTCTTAATGATCACAGCTTTGTAATATAGCTTGAAGTCAGGCATTGTGATGGCTTTTATGACACTGAGGTATGTTCCCTCTATCTCTATACAATGGAGAGTTTTATTTTTTTTAAAGATTTTATTTATTCATTCATGAGAGACAGAGAGAGAGAAAGAGAGGCAGAGATACAGGCAGAGGGAGAAGCAGGCTCCATGCAGGGTGCCCAACATGGTCCTGGGACTCCAGAATCACACCCTGGGCTGGAGGCAGGTGCTACACTGCTGAGCCACCCAGGGATCCCCCTGTGGAGAGTTTTAATCAAGAAAGCATGCTGTGTTTTGTCAAAGGCTTTTTCTGCATCAATGGAAAGGATTATATGGTTCTTATCTCTTCTTTTATTAATGTGATATATCACATCAATTGATTTGCAAATGTTGAACCACCCTTGAAGCCCAGGAATAAATCCCACTTGGTCATGGTGAGTAATCCTTTTAATGTACAGTTGGATCCTATTGGCTAGTATCTTGGTGAGAATTTTGACACCCACATTCGTCAGGGATATTGATCTGTAATTCTCCTTTATAGTGGGGTTTTGTTTGGTTTTGGGATAAAAATAATGCTGGCCTCATAGAACAAGTTTGGATGCTTTCCTTCTATTTCTATTTTTCTGAAACAGCTTCAGAAGAATAGGTATTAGTTCTTTAAATGTTTGGTAGAGTTCCCCTGGGAAACCATCTGGCCCTGGACTCTTGTCTTTTGGAGGTTTGTGATTACTGCTTAAGTTTCTTTGCTGGTTATAGATCTGTTCAGATTTTCTGTTTCTCCCTGTTCCAGTTTTGGTAGTTTATAAGTTTCCAGGAATGCATCCATTTCTTTTGGATTGCCTAATCTGTTAGCACATAGTTCCTCATAACCTTAAATTTGTTTGAATTTTCTTGATGTTGGTCATGATCTCTCCTCTTTCATTCATGATTTTCTTAATTTGGGCCCTTTCTCCTTTTTGATAAGTCTGGCTAGGGGTCTATCGATCTTATTAATTCTTTCATAAAACTAGCTTCTGGTTTCATTGATCTGTTCTACTGTTCTTCTGGTTTCTATTTCATTGAGTTATGCTCTAATATTTTATTTCTCTTCTCCTCCTGAGTTTAGGCTTTATTTGCTGTTCTTTCTCCAGCTCCATTAGGTGTAAGGTTAACTTGTATATTTAAGACTTTTCTAATTTGTAGTGCTGTATAATTCCATTTTAGGATCACAATTTGTTGTATCCCAAAGGTTTTGAATATTTGGGTTTTCATTTTCATTTGTTTCCATGATTTTTTTTAAGTCTTTAATTTCTGGTTGACCCATTTATTCTTTAATAGGATGCTCTTTAACCTCCAAGTGTTTGAGTTCCTTCCAAATTTCCTCTTGTGATTGAGTTCAAGTTTCAAGCCACTGTGGTCTGAAAATATGCAGGGAAATCTCAGTCATTTGGTATAGGTTGAGACCTGATTTGTGACCCAGTATGTGATCTATTCTAAAGAATGTTCCATGTGCACTCAAGAAGAATGTATATTCTGTTGCTTTAGGGTAGAATTCTCTGTATATATCTGTGAAGTCCATCTGGTCCTTTGTCTCATTCAAAGCCTTTGTTTCCTTGTTGATCTTCTACATAATCAGTACATTGCTGTGGGTGGGGTGTTGAAGTCCCCTACTATTATTGTATTCTTATCAATGTGTGTCTTTAATTTGTTACTAATTGGTTTATATAATTGGCTGCTCCAAGTTAGAAGCATATATATTTATAATTGTTAGATCTTCTTGTTGGATAGAGCCTTTAAATATGATGTAGTGCTCTCTTCACCCTTTACTACAGTCTTTGGTTTAAAATCTAATTTGTAGGGGATCCCTGGGTGGCTCAGCGGTTTAGCACCTGTCTTTGGCCCAGAACGTGATCCTGGAATCCTGGGATCGAGTCCCATGTCGGGCTCCTGGCATGGAATCTGCTTCTCTCTCTGCCTGTGTCTCTGCCTCTCTCTCTCTCTCTCTCTCTCTCTCTCTCTGTCTATCATGAATAAATAGATAAAAATCTTTGAAAAAAATAAAAATAAAATCTAATTTGTCTGATACAAGGATTGCTACTCCAGATTTCTTTTGAGGTCCATGAGCATAATAAATTGTTCTCCACTCCTTCACTTTCAATCTGGAAGTGTCTTTAGTTCTAAAATGAGTCTCTTGTAGATGGCATATAGATGAGTCTTGCTTTTGTATCTAATCTTGATACCCTGTGTCTTTGATTGGAGCACTTAGTCCATTTATTTTCTTCTTTTTTTTATTTTTATTTATGATAGTCACACACACACAGAGAGAGAGGCAGAGACACAGGCAGAGGGAGAAGCAGGCTCCACGCACCGGGAGCCCGACGTAGGACTCAATCCCGGGTCTCCAGGATCGCGCCCTGGGCCAAAGACAGGCGCCAAACCGCTGCGCCATCCAGGGATCCCACTTAGTCCATTTATATTCAAAGTATTGAAAGATCTGTATTTAGTGCCATTGTGTTACCTGTAAAGTCCCTGTTTCTGTGGATTGTCTCTGGTCTCTGGTCTATGTTACTTTTAGACATTCTCTTCACTTATAGGATCCCCCTTAATATTTCTTGCAGGGCTGGTTTAGTGGTCACAGATTCTTTCAGTTTCTGTCTGTCCTGGGAGCTCTTTATCTCTCCTTCCATTCTGAATGACATCCTTGCTGGATGAAGTTTTTCTCATTTAGTATGCTAAATATATGATGCCAGACCTTTCTGGCCTTCCAGGTTTTTGTGGGTAGGTCTGCTGCCAGTCTAATGTTCCTGCCTCTTAAGGTTAAGGAGTTCTTGTCTCGAGCTTCTTTAAGGATTTTCTCTTTATCTCTGAAATTCACTATTAAATTTCAGAATGTTGATATAGTTTTATTGATTTGGAGAGGGGTCCTCTCTACCTCTTGAACTTGTTTCCTTCCTCAGATATGGAAGTTCTCAGCTAGGATTTGCTCAAATATCCCTTCCATCCTTCCCTTTCTTACTTCTCCCTTGGGGACCCCAATAATTCTAATATTGTTTCATTTTAAAGCATTGCTGATTTCTCAAAGCCTCCCTTCATGATCCCTTAGTTGTTTTTTCTTTTCTCTTTCCCTCAGCTTCCTTTCTTTCCATCAACTTGTCTTCTATGTCACTTACTCTCTCTTCTGCCTCATTCACTCTCATGGCTAGAGCATTAATTTAGATCGTATCTCAGAGCATTTTTTATTTTGGCCTGATTACATTTAATTTCTGCACTATGAGATTCTCTAGTGTCTTTTATGTTTTTTTCAAGCCCAGCAAGAAATTTATAATTGTTATCCTGAATTCCAGCTCTGACATCTTATTTATATCCATATCGACTAGATCTGTGGCAGAGAGTATTACCTTTGGTTTTTTTCTTTTGTTGTCAATTCCTCCTTCTAATCACTTTACCCAGAGAAGAATAGATGAAAAAGTGCACAAATTCAAAAATATCAACCACGATCCAAGTGAAATACTGGACAAATCTGAAAAGGTCAGAAACCAAAACAGAAAAGAGAAAGAAAAGAATAAGAAAAAAAAAAGTTGGAGAGGGAGAGAGAATATAATCTCTTAGGGTGGACAAGACAGGATGGTCTGAGTGGTCTAGTTAGAAGACACTAAATCCCAAAATTGTAAAGAAAGCAAAACTTACATACATGCAAAGATAAAACTGAATACAGTGAAAGGAAACCAAAAATGAAGAATATATCTAATAAGTCCAAATGTAAAAAAATGAAAGTTAAAAAAAAGACTTAAAAACAGAGTTGATAAAATAAGAAACTAGTTGAAAAGAAAAAAAAAAGAAATGGAAAATCTTAAACTGAAAGATAAATGAATCATGAGAAAAAAAACTCTCGAATTCTATATATTATTTTCCCCTAGTGCTGGAGTTTTGCAGTCCTCTGTGGTCCTTAAATTGGCTGTTTCCTGTTCTTCCAGCTGGTCTTCTGGGGAGGGGCCTGTTTTGCTGATTCTCCGGTGTCTTTGCCTGGGTAGGTTCACCACCCCTTGCCAGGGAGCTGGGCAAAGTATAAGACAATTGCTCTCTGTGGCTTTGTTCCCTGAAGATTTTTTATGCTTCTTTAGAGGGTGAAGATAAAAATGGACTCATCCCAATCTCCAGCTCTGGAGCTGAACGCATTTGGTGGTTGCCAAACTATGCAGACTCCAGTGATGCACAACCACACCAATCTTCCCAGGGAAGGTGAAGGATGACAATGTTCCTGTCTTTTGCAAGGGCCCCTTGCAAGAGAGTAGTCACCTGATTGGTCCCCCATTCATGGTTTATGGCAAACAGAGTTGAATGCCTCTTCCTGGGCTTGCCGACCATAACTGGTTTCCCTGCTCTAATGCTTGGGAACTCCGCTAGCTCAGGCACCCTGATTCATTCTTTCTGTGACTTTGGACATCTTAAGACCATACTGTCCCACCTGAGATTCAGCCCCACTTCACTACTGAGCACCTTCAGGCAGGGACCTCTCTCACTGGAGCAGATTTCTAAAGGTTCTAATTTTATGCCGCAAGGCTATATCACTTTTGGGTAGCCAGATTTCAGAGGCTCCCTACTCCCTGTCATTTATCTTCCAATATGTCACCTCAGTTTCACTTCTCTGAACTCCTACCTTGCAAAAATTGGTCACTTTCTATTTGTGGAATTCCAGTAATTATTTTCTTACATCTCAGGTTGAATTCATAGGTGTTCAGAATGATTTGATAGTTATCTAGCTAACTTCAGGGGACCAGATGAAATGCTGATGTTTCATCAATGAGAATATGGCTCAAGGTATCCCTTATGGCTCCTGACTTCACAATTGATTCCAAGTGAAATTAGGCCCTGTGAAGAGAACAAGACGTGTATGCCAGCTAACTGTCATGGCATCTGTCCACCATGGTGATAAACAAATCTCTCTTCTATTTTTCTTCTCAAACACAGAATGTCTTATTCTTCTTCCAAAGAATACAATGCAGACTGCCTCTAAGAACTGCATCCAATTTAAGGTCCAGGTAATGAGAAGTTGTCTCCATAAGATCAAGATGTAGTTCTTCTTGGACTAGCAAAATGTGAGCTAAAATAGGTACATGTCTATGGCTCCAAAACTCCAAATATATAGGCATGGAGCTGGGACAAGGTAAAACCATAATCAAAAACAAATAGCAACAACTACAAATTTGAGAAAAGCAAAGATTTAAGATCATAGAGCACTTACTACTTCATGGTGATGATGAAGTCTGAGTTGGAAAGGATGACAGCACTCCCTTTTAGGATAGGTAGGATTTCTTTTTTCTGGTAGAAATTTTTAAATCCATTGTTCTCTGTGAGTCCTTGCCCTGTGTGGCAAGGGGAGCAGGTCTTCCTTGTGCATTATCCTCCTTGGCAATGTTGGAAGCTGTAGCAAGAAAATGTTCTTCCAAACCAAGAGACAGACTCTTAATTATAGAGAACAATGTGATGGTCACCAGAGTGAGGGGTGGGAGATGGGTGAAATAGGTGATGGGATTAAGGAGTGCACTTGTGATGAGCAATGGGTATATGTTGTATGGAAGTGTTGAATCACTATATTGTACACCTGAAACTAATAGTACACTGTATGTTAACTAACTGGAATTTAAATTAAAAAAATAAAACTTTTAATGAAGTAAAAAAAAGTGCCTTCATGAGGTGCTGCAAACATTTTCAGCTTCTGGCCTTAGCAAGTTCAGTGCCTGAGAATTGTTCTAATGCTTAAAAGTTAAAGGTTTATCTTTGACTAAGACAAACAAGAGACATAACTAGCATTCCATTTTCCAACCTCCTTGTTTAGATCTGTAGTTTAGTGAGTGCATGGTGAGCCTTGAATGTCATATTAAAAACTTTGCTTCATTTCATCTTCCATGCCATATACCAAGCCAATGATATAGCTAATCTTTAACAAATACATTTCATTATTATTCATTATAATTTGAGGTAATTCTAGATGTTGTAAAATATAGAATCCAAATTTTCAGCTACGTAACATAACCAATCTTTATTTTATTCTTACATCACAGTCTACTAAAAATCCCCTTGGGCCTTCACTTGCCTAATTTTGGAAAATGATCTTCCATATTGTGACCAGTGCTCTTCTTGGTCTTTAGAGTCTTCACCACTAAGTGACAGGAAAAAAATAAAGAAAAATAAACTGCCTCTTGGGACAGCACTCATGTTTCTTAACTGAGAAGACACACACACAACACTTAAGCTTAAATTTCATATGCTACAAATAATTAGATGGTTCCACATAGATGTAACAGATGTTTGGTAATGTAATCACAAACTGGCACCATCTTTCCATTAACAATCTTATTTAGTGAGTGGAGTCTTGAGTCTAATCAGTTAGTTGCTTTTGATACATGAGTAAAGACACTAAAATGAAAAAGTATGGAATGCCTGGCTGGCTCAGTTGGTAGAGCATGCAATTCTCTACCGATCTCTACTAATCTCAGGGTCATGAGTTCAAGGCCCACCTTGGGCATAGAACCTACTAAAAAAGAAATTAAAATAATAATAATATAAGGATGACACAGTATGTCAAAATATGATACATACTATGAAGCAAAACAAAGTTGATTAAAAATGGATAATAAGTGATAACAGAGGCAGAGGAGCTGTCATTTTATGTCAGACGGTATAGAAACTTGAACGAAGAGATCCACTGGGGTACTTTAGGAAATGCCTTCCAGACAGATATAGCAGCCCAATCATAGGCCTTTAAGAAAGACATGCTTAGAATTTTGAAAGAGAAGAAGGATTTTGTAGTTGAAACAGTCAAGGAAGTGAGTATAGAAAGGAGTTGATCAGATATGTAGCTAGGTCTGGATCATGTAGCACCTGTAAGCCAGGTTAAAAATTTTGAAATTTGCTCTGAATCAAGTGAGAAACTATAAAATGATTTTAAGTAGAAAAGTAATATGATCTTACAAAAAAGTTGGTAAAATAATATTCTAAGAACCTATATGTATTTTTTTACTGTTTCCCCTAATTTTACATTTTAAATAATTATAGTACACTTATTAAACCAGGAAATTAACATCATTACAGTATTGTTAACTATTTACACATATTATTCAAATTTTACCAGTTGCCCTAATACTGTACTTCTTTTGATTTAGGATCTACTCAGTACTTAACATTGCTCACATATCCTTAGTCCCCTTCAGTTTGGGACAGTCCCTCAATTTTGTCTTTCAGCTTCGACACATTTGAAAAGTACTGGCTGATTTCTTCATAGACTATCCCCTGACATGGATCTATGCAATGTGTCCTCAGGTCAGCTGAACTTGTGCAATTTTGGCAGGAATGTATAAGAAGTGATGCTTTGTTCTTCTCAGGGTATCATATCAGCAAGTACATAATGTTGATATTACCTACCACTTTTTACTGGTAATATTAACATATTGTTGAGATGGTGCCACCCAAGATTCTCTGCTATTAAATTTCTAGATTCCATTACTAATTTTTCACTATCTTGTGGGGAGATATTTTGAGGCTATGAAAATATTCTGCTTATCATTATACATTTACCCACCCAATTTAACACCCTTCAGTTATTCTTGCCTGCCACAATTATAACTGTGATATTTGCCAAATAGTGATTTTTTTCTATGCCCATCATTCTTTCACATTCATTAATTTGAATTCTACTATAAGGAAGAACTCTCTTATCTTTTTCATTAATTTGTTTGCTTCATTATTTGTATCATTATGTAATCATGGATATTTACTTTATTGTATGCATTATAATCCTATAGCAATGTTGTTTATTGGTCAAAATCGCTCTTATTTGGTCATTGAGAGATTCTTTCTAGTGACTCCTATAATCTTTTGATATGCTCATATTGGTTTCTAAAGCCATTCCTTACTTCTGGTGCCCCAAGATTTTCCAGGCTTATCTGAATAGGACTTTCCCAGTCATGGTCCTGGAATTTATCCAATAAGCTTGTTTGTTTTATTGTGATATGATTTTTAGAAACCAATATCTAAGTGCTAGATGTTCTCATTAATTGCGGGATGCCATTTTTTTTCTAAGCTCCCTTAATGGACAAAGGTAGAATATCCATGCAAAAACACACAGAGACATGAACAAATCTGCTTCCATTTCTATATCCATTTAAGAAAAGAAAGACTGGTGTAACTGATGTGTCATCTGTGACAAGAAGAGTGAAATGAAGATTACTCAACCATTAGAAATGACAAATACCCACCATTTGCTTCGACATGGATGGAACTGGAGGGTATTATGCTGAGTGAAATAAGTCAGTCGGAGAAGGACAAACATTATATGATCCCATTCAGTTGGGGAATATAAAAAATAGTGAAAGGGAATAGGAGGAAAGGAGAAAAAATAAGTGGGAAATATCAGAAAGGGAGACAGAACATGAGAGACTCCTAAGTCTGGGAAATGAACTAGGGGTGGTAGAAAGGGAGGTGGGCAGGAGGTGGAGGTGACTGGGTGACGGGCATTGAGGGGGGCACTTGATGGGGTGAGCACTGGGTGTTATTCTATATGTTGACAAATTGAAAAAAAAGACTGAAATGAAATGAGGTTAAAACAACCAAGGGCTAAGTAACACATGGTTTATACACCATAACAAATCTAGATTTTACTGTAAGAATAATCAGAAACCATTGTAGGGGGTACAGCAGGTGCAACACATGATATGATTCATGATGACAAAAGGTGACTCTACTTGTGAAAAGAGGATCAGAGTCAGAATCTTCTGGTATGTGAGGTTTAAAATTAGTAAAGGGAAAAAAAGAATAAATGAGATTTTAAAAGAGTAGGAATAGGAAGGATGTGGAGGAGCTGAGGCACCACATTTTTTTTCTGTATAACACAATATATATCCATAACCAATGATTGGTTACTGATTTAACTATAAACTTTGCATCTTAGTTTGATTTGATCTTTGCAGGCGTTAGGTCATTTGTAAGATCAGTTGAAACACAATCATAGAATATTCTGTTAAATATATTAACAGTTAATTTTGACTTACAACATTATTTTTAAATCAATATTAATATTTTAGAAATGATTTCTATCTCTTGATTTTTGTAAAAGATTTTATTTATTTGTCAGAGAGAGAGAGAATACAAGCAGAAGGAGCAGCAGGCGTAGGGGAAAGCAGGTTCCTCACTGAGCAAGGGGCCCAATGCGAGACTCAATCCCAGGACCTTGGGATCATGACTTGAGCCAAAGGCAGACACTTAACCAACTGAGCCACCCAGGTATACCTCTCTCGATTTTTTAAAAAGATTTTTATATTTATTCATGAGAGACACACAGAGAGAGACAGAGACATAGGCAGAGGGCAGAGGGAGAAGTAGGCTCCCTGCAGGGAGCCTGATACAGGATTCCACCCCAGGATCTGGGGATCAAGACCTGAGCCAAAGGCAGACTCTCAACCATTGAGCCTCTCAGGTATCCCTCTCTCGATTATTTTTAACTTCAATATTCTCTGGTTCTTTTTCTCTTTTACTCTTTTCTTTTAGTAAATATTTAATCATGAAATTAAATGTGTTTCTATGAAGAGAAGAATCACAAAGAAAATCCCCAATAGTTGCAAACCAGGCACATTTCCATCTTGGGACTTTACACTTACTGTTGTGTCTGCTTAGCACTATTCTCACAGTTATCCACCTGACTCACTCTCACCTTTTCTTCCAATCCTTGCTTAAATGGTGTGTCCCCAGAAAGGCCTTCCCTATCCACCTCATTAAAAATTAATGCCATTAATTAAATTATATTTGCTTATTTGTTTATTAATTTTTTTTGTGCCAAACTATACTGCCAGGAAACTCCGTAAAGGCAGTTTTTTCTCAATCTCCAGAATCTACAATCGTACTCTATATATTGTATATACATATATATATGTATATATATATACATATATATATGTATATATGAGGCATTTGCTGAATGATTGAATAAAAACTGTTTTGTAATGTTAAAGAAGAAAGAACAACATCTTGCTTAGAAATATATGCACAATGCGAACAAAGTTTTGGGCATACTTGGTCCATTGTGAGAATGTGCTCATGTATTTTACTGCCCTTTAGTGTCGGAGTTTTTATAACATTAAGCAATAGGAATATAATTTTACGGCCACTTTTGCTGAATGCATCGATTCCAGATGAAATAACTAACTATACTATATGGAATTCTCTTTCAAGAGAAATATTTTTCTTGAGATATTTGACAGACTTGACCTTTGGCAATCAGCGGCATACTGCCTCAAATAAATGATGACTATGTTTGACTTATTATCACGTTTTAGAATCTCTGTTATACTATTTCGGTACAAATTTTCAACGTCTTAGGGAAAACGAAGAGGTTTAAGCTTCAAAACTTATTATTAACATAATACCCCTCAAATCCTGGGTCACCTACACAGGCTTCCTTAAAGTTTAGCTCCACTAATTAACTCTAACTTATTTTACATACAAACCCACAACCCTTTCACACGGTGGAAATAAAAATATTAATCTGTTAAAGGCCAAGAAGTGACATTATAGAAATGCTTTGGAAGTAATAAAAATAACTTGCAACATAATTCTGAGGAAGTTATAGCCTCTAAAAGTGTGCCATCCAATGTCCTTACTCACTCACGTGGCCTGATACACGTACAAAGCCAAAGATTCATATGCCACCTATCATCCCTAATGTGCCTAAGGAGTCTCTCAATTATTGAAGTAAATGGTGGAGTTTAAGTAGTCTCTGTGACTGTTTAAAATATTTATTACTTACCCTGGATTCTTAAAGCCTAATATATAGGACATTTTTACAATGATTTGTATAAACTTTAAAATATGTGTCACCTAGATTTTTAAAATGTGGCTAATGATGAAATAGTGTATTATAATGGCAAAAGCATCAAACATAAAGAAAATAGTGCTAATTTACTAACATTATATACTCATAAAGCCATGAAATTGGCATTTCAAATGACAGCAGTGGCATTTTTGCAAATATTCAGCACCAATAATGGTTTTGATAAAAAGGCCAGGAGTAGAGAATGTTATTCTGTCAATTATATTGGAGAAACTAGCAGTTGCAAACTTTAAGATCAATAATAGACTAGAATTCATGATATACTGTGAAAGGTTCTTATAACTTGGATGGCATGTCAATTTGATTTTATTAATTTTAAAAAATTATGATGGTTGTTTTAATACTTGAAAATTAAGTATTATATCTTTCACATTTATTCTTGGTCCCTCAAAATACTCCTAATGTACTAACCTAACACAGCTTAAAAAATAATCACAAATTTCCTGAAGGTTTCATTTATTTTTAAGTAAACATTAAGGGAATGTTTTTTAAAATTATCTTGAAGAGAAGTAAACATGGTGTTTCAAAGTTTCCTTATGAAACTGAAATTTCATAAGGCTCATGAGCCTTAATGATTTCCTTATTTCCTTATGATCGAACTGTTTCTAGTCAAAAATGGTCTTGATTTTCCAAGTATCTCACTAAAACATTCATTGATTTAAATGCTGTTGTTGTTGAAATATATTCATGTATCAACCAGGCTTATGGAGTATCCATTCCCAAATTGACACCAAAAAATAACCAAAATTGTCAGAAGCCATTCTTCTCATCTTGCCTTTCTTAGTAGTGTATTCCGACTTCTTCACACAAAGGGAAAGGCTTTGAGCATGTGCAATTCCAATTTGTACTTACGCTTTTAAAATGGCCATTTAGTCTGGTAGTAACTATTAATCAAGGACATGGTTTTTATATGCCAATGATGTCAAAGTAGACTCCCTAATATTACAGAGGCCATGTTCAGACAGCAGCTGGGAGACAAGCAGTAATTGAACATATTTAAAAATCCACCCCATGTACTGAACAGATTTCAATGTCTGCTGTGTTTAAGGTCCACTGGGTTGTGAAATGGCTGCTTCGTTCACACAGATGTTAATATCTCCAGGCTCTTCTCTAGCTTTGTAGCTTCTCATTTACATATCTGCAGTAAGTTTGCTGTTCATGAAGTGAGATACAGCTCCTTGTCACTACTCTTTGTTATAATAAAGCATGTTTGAGACAAAATACTTGCGACTGTAATTACAGCTCATTAAGGCTTAAGAAGAAAAATAATAAGGAACATAGCAATAGGTATTCAGTCACCAGTGCTTCATTAGTTCTTTTACTGTTTAAATACCTGAAGCTGATGAATATAAATTACTTGTGAAAATGCATTTGAAAAAGTCTTATACTCTTTTTTTTTACTCCCTATAAAATGTGTACAGATGATAATTCTTATCATCCTTATTTTTGAGGTGCTTAGTGTATTTTCATATCGATATGTATGTGGAGCTGTTCCCGAAGCTATTTAAAAATCATTTGATCAAGTAAAATCAGGGGTTAAAAAGCCATAATATAGCTATTTTTATTTCACATCAGGGACAGTGTTGCCTCTTCTGAAGAGGGTGAATATATAACATATGAACTGTATTACCTGCCACACAGCTGGCATCCTTCAATTAAATCTACTATCTTTATGTACACAGTCCATTATTTTGCTGTAGTGCCTCTACTCTAGTAAAACCTAAACATATCTTGACAGTGAGCTGCTCAATCCTGGCATTCATCAGGACACGCTTGATTGTTTTCTCATCTCAAATACTAATAATAGTGTTACTTTTGATTTTGGCTTTGCAGAAATATGTGCTTAGAATATGCTACAGTCTACTTTGTACTCCATTTGGTCTTCAGTTTCCTTAGGAGCACTTTGACAATTTGTTTGTATATTCCTGTTTGTTAAAAAAAGTTCTTATAAACATGATTTACATGTTCCTGATTTTGATATTTTATGTATCCTATAATTCATCCTTCCACATTTGTATATAGTACTCAGTAGGAATTATCTTTTATTAGTTCTTGAAGAGAACCATAGAGAAAACACTTTTCCCTTGAAAAGTTGAAAAGTCTATGAAAGAAAATGATCATAGTGTAAATGTTTCCTTAAAGATACATCTAAATTAATTGGTCATATCTAACAATCTGTATTTGTACATATATATATATATAAAAACAATTATATTTCATTTTCTTCACAAAATTACCAACTTTCAAAACACTTCTATCATATTTAATCTTTAATTATTGTAACCATATTAAATATTCTAATTTTTTCAAGTTACATTTCAAATGAAGATCATTAAAATATATGCATGTACCTAAAATGCATATACTTAATGCATATAAATGTCTTTAGTTGTATACCATTAATACAAATGTACACAATGTGTATACTTAAAATATATGCATATACTTTTTAAAATGTATGTTATAAGGGTACCTGGGTGGCTCAGTTGGTTAAGCATCTGCCTTTGGCGCAAATCATTATTCGGGTCCTGAGACAGAGCCTCATATTAGGCTTCCTGCTCGGTGGGAAGTCTCTTCTCCCTCTCTCTTTCTCTGCCTCTTCCCCTGCTCACATGCTCTCCCTCTCTCTCAAATAAATAAATAAATAAATATTTTTAAAAAAATGTATACTATATACTTAACAGATAAACTTCAAATGCATCTACTTAGATCTAATTTAATACACAATTTTCCATTTATCATGATAATACCAACTCAATTTATATTTAATATTGATGAAGTGTTTGCAATAGTTTTCCAGCATTGGCTTATATAAATGACACCATAGGAATAGAATTTATTTTTTTCTGACTATTCTATAGAGTATTATATATGCTGACTTGTAGTTTACCAGAAATATAGTTTTCTATTACTGTTGAACAACAAATATAAATATTATACCATCTTTGCCCTGAGAATCCTCTCTGTTGGTCTATTAAATAATTTCATTATATAAATAAAAGCTAAATCTGAAATAGCTTGGGCCAAAAATAGACAGGGATTAAATGAAGCTGAGGTAAAGGCAATGAACATAGGCCTCAGAGTATAAAATGACTAATGAGATTCTAATAATGTGACCCAAGCCTAGTCAGGAATATATATCCCTTGCAACACAGTTCTGGTAACTAGGCCTCTAATTTCTCTAAGTTCAGGTCCTATTTTACCCAATACCATAACTCCGATTTACTCTTAATAACTATCCCACAGTCTAGTCAAAACATAAAGTCTGAAGGAAAAGTCCCCAAAACTGGCTTCGTTTCAGTTGCCCCTTGAATTCGGGGAGTTCTCAGAGCCACTGTCATTTCAGACTACTAGCTAAAAACCCAGAGTCCTCCTCAACCATTCTTAGGTTTAATAACTCACTAAAAAGATAGAATTTGGAAAAGTGCTGTACCTAATGATTACAATTTTATATAGTAAAAGAATAACAAATTAGGACGACCCAAACGAAGAGATGCATAAAGTGAACTCTGGGAGATATCCAAATGTGAAGCTTTCATTGTCTTCAAGGATGCTTTACACTTCTAAACATTACACTTCTAAACATACAGATTGCCTGGCAATCTGTATGAAGCATTTCCAGTGCCAGTGCCTCACTGGAACTTCAACTTGAGAGTTTCATTAAGTAGATACTGATTCATTACCCACATGGTTGAACTCAATCTCTGATGCCCCTGCCTTCCCCAGAGGTCTCACGTGGCCACAGGTTATTCTGTTTTGTGTGGCCAGCTGTCATTCTACGTCATCTCCCTAACATGACTATTGAGGACTCCATTGTGAGTCAACTTGTTAACATGAACTATCGGTGTGGTCATTCCATGAATAACAGACACTCCCATCACTTGGGAAAGTCAGAGGGTTTAGAGCTTACCTCTCAGGAACTGGGACAATAGCTAGTTCCAGGGGAGGTTAAATTCCTTAGTATAGGGATCCCTGGGTGGCGCAGCGGTTTGTCGCCTGCCTTTGGCCCAGGGCGCGATCCTGGAGACCCGGGATCGAATCCCACGTGGGGCTCCCGGTGCATGGAGCCTGCTTCTCCCTCTGCCTATGTCTCTGCCTCTCTCTCTCTCTCTCTCTGTGTGACTATCATAAATAAATAAAAATTTAAAAAAAGTTCCTTAGTATAAAATGATCCAGCCAAGAACCAAATTCAAAGCCTGATCTCCCACTTAATTAGACTCCTGCTGTCCACTACTTAGGTCAACTACAATGCTAGCCCCATATTAGTCTGTCTACCCAAATAACAGATTCACCCATGCCCAGCATTATATGAGCGTGCTCCATTTATACTCAGCACTCTATGGGAAGCCAAGATTTTTTTTTTGATAATTTAAATGATAAGCATAGATGACAGCTAGATTATCCCTATTTTAGCTAAAAACAAACAGACCAACAAAAAATTTACTTTAAAATTCACATAAATTGGGACACCTAGGTGCCTGGATTGGTTGAACATGTGACTCTTGATTTTGACTCAGGTCATGATCTCACAGTCATGAAATTGAGCCCTGAGTCAGGCAGGCTCCATGCATGATGAGTCTGCTTAAGATACTCTCTCTTAAGATACTCCCTGTCACCCCCAGCTTCCCATTCCCCGGCTCATGCAGTCTCTCATTCTCAGTCTCAAATAAATAAATAAATAAATAAATAAATAAATAAATCTTTAAAATTAATGTAAATTAACATTTATAACATTTTTGATAGTTTATAGTTATTTGCAGTGCTGGAGTTTCCATCTTTGTTATCTTATAGCCAAAATACCCCACAAATAACAGAATTTTAAACTTTGTTTTTAACTGAATTACCACAGTTTGAAAAAGTCATTCATTGACTAATAGGCTTCCCTTTGGAATGGAAAGAGTAGGAAACATCACTCCCCTATTCAATAATTTGAGTGTTCATTGTTTTTTATATGCATGTCATTGCCCACGAATGATGTCTGGATTCACCAGTGGGCCTAGACATAAACATGTGCAATCACATTCACTGCTTACACTGACAATGCATTTAAGTTTGAAATAAAATAAATGACTCATTAAATGAACCCTATCAAAAACAGAATCAGTATCTACACCAGAGTAGACAACACAGTTAATGACTATTGTCTGTTGTCATTGTGAACACAAATTCTAGTTGCATTAGACCCATAATTATATTCACAGTAGTTTCTTACTATGTTTTAAAATAAATGTTTGAAATTTGCTTAGGTGCTGCATCACGGAGGTCATTTATTTTGGTAGTGTTGATTATGTCATTAGTAAATAATGGATAAAATGTCAATGTGTTTACAAACTATAGAGCTCTGTACACAAGGACCTTGAGCAATGCTTCTTCCTGAACTGTTCTGTCCTGAAAACTCTTTACTATAAAATATATTTATTAATATAAGTGTACGAAAATTCATGATTTTGAAATATGAAAGAAAAAGTCACTCTTAAAAGTTTTAATTCAAGATCGAGGAATCTGAAATCTGAAACATCTACTGCCTTCCTAGAGTTTCATTGACAGAGTAAGAGATGCAGCCTGAACAAACTTAAATGGGGGGATAAACAGGTATAGTTTACAATACATTTGCCAAAAACAATAGAATAGGTCTGGTGGAACCAGCTAGACCAAGTCTGCAGATAGAGCCTCCAGCGTTACTTGTTTGTTTAAAGGAATACGATGTAGCTTGGATAATGTTAGCTATAATAATGAAGTGACAATTTTGAATCAGGCAGTTTACTGGGAATGTCTGATTCGTGATTGCCACCCCATAATTATATATATGTATGTATGTGTGTATATGTAACTATTATGTTATTTAAGATACATAGTCTAGAAAACAGAATAATAGGCTTGTTGTGGTTTAAGTGAGTAGTAGATACTGACTTCTATATAGTCCTTACTTAGTTTTGATGCCTTTATATGTAAGCACTACCTTAAAATGCATTTCCATTTGAGATTGCTTACTTGTTCCCCATAGGTTTTCCATGATAAAGACTAACCTCCTTACTGTGTGGTAGACTGTTAGTCTAGTCCAATATGCTTTCCTAAAGTATTTCTCCTGGATACTTCCCCATCCCCTTAATGTCAGTGTTGACTTTGTGACCTGCTCAATAAAATATGAGAGGAAATGACATGTGTCACTGCAGAACAGAAGCTTTAAGAGCCTACATTCCCTCTGCCAATTTCCTCCTTCTTGGACTACCAGCAGCACTCTAGATAAATGCTGCTCTATCAGCTGGGACCCAAAGTTAAGATGACAAGGGAGAGAGTTGCAGCTGACCTGTAAGAGCTATGTAACATAAATGAAAATTTAGCCTGTGCTGTGTTAAGCTGAAGAAATTCTGATATTGTTTGCTCCAGCAGCACGAATCTAGCTGATTCTGAGAGACACATTTTGACTTCTGATTTTGGTTATGATCTGGTGGTACTTGTCTTCTCCAGCGACTACCATATATCATTGTCACTAGTTCTTTCTACGTTGTCAATCAATATTTTTTAATTCAGACCATTCAAAATATTACAGCTAATGAAATCATTTTGAAAGACAAGTTTGATCATTTTGTAACTGTAATAAAAATAATTCAGAAACTTCCCATTATTCCTAGATGTATTTCTCATGGTCTGTCCCTTACTTATTCATATCTGATACCATATTGATCATTCACCAGCATCCCCTGGGTTCTCTGCTCCAACAACAATGGCCCTCTTACTTCCGTGATCACTCCATTCTGTCATGGAAGCATTGTCCACACATCCATCTGGCATGAATCCCCCCCCCGCCACTTCCATTTGGCATTTTTGTTCTCTGCTCTCAGATCTCAACTGAGTCATCACTTCTCAGCTGAGGGAAGCACTCAAACTACCTGAACAGAATGAGAAATCTTAATCACTTCTCAAATCACAAAACTGGATAATAAAACTGATGGAATGATATGAGCTGTAGCTAGGTACTCAAATTGGAAATGAAGATTATCATTCTATTTATATTAACCTCTGTGTACGAGTATTTTTAAAAATTTATTGGATCATGATCATATATCATATATTGTTCAGAATTATTTATATATTCTGACTCCAATCCTTTAAAAAACATGTATGAAGTATTTTTTTCATTATCACAACTGAGGACAATGGATTTTAGGGATGTTAAGTTACTTGCCAAATATTATTAGCATTCAGAGCTAGAACTCGAGTTTCTCTGTGTCAAAATTTTCCTTCCAATATAACATAAATTTGAAGAAACCAAACAGAGCTCATTTTGTGGATAAGTTTACTGTTTTATTTTCCTTAATGAAACCAGAAGGAAATTGTGATATTTGTAATTATCCTGCACTTGCTGAGTGACTTAGCAATAACTTAAAAATTTTTTAAATGTTTTAGTGTGAATCTTTAGTCTCTGCTTTGAATCTTTGTGATAGTTCATGCCAATAAAATTTAAATAGTAATTCAAGTGAGATGCCTACCTTAGTTTAGAAGAGATCATTAAACTGGATGTCCTCAGGTTTCCGTGTCAGCTGGTCTTTTACTAGATCCACTGTGCTGCCTTGACTGTATTCTACTGAGGATTTATCTCCATCCCAAACTTCCACAGTCTGCAGATGTATCAGTGTTTCAAACTGTATATCAGTGCAATTAAAATGAACTAGGAGCCTAAAAAAGACATATCTGTGTCATCTTTGCTTGGAATTCAGTCTTGACATTTTAACACTGATTTAACTTAATTTAAAAATAAAAATAGTTCATTTATTTAAATAATTCAGCTGAAAATTCAGTTATCCTTTAATTACCTGATCAACTAATATAAAGCACTCTCTTACAGTGAAGTGGCTAGCTAATTGTCTCTTTGTAGGACTTATTAATAATTAAAATGATCATTTTTTCTGTATTAGTACTGGGATGTACTTTTATTTTGGTGGTCAGACATGAGTATAAGGTTACTGTAGATATGTGGAAAACACAAACAAGACCCCAATTAAATTACTGGATGCCAAGGAAGAAAAGACCAAGAAAATATTTATTCTCTTATACCTGAGACTGTAGGTTCTATGAAATCAGGAATTTTGTCTGTTTTAAAATGTTATTGTTTAAGGGTAGCCTGAGTGGCTCAGTTGGGTGTCTGCCTTCAGCTCAAGTCATGATCCCAGGGTCCTGCGATCGAGCCCCACATTGGGCTCCCTGCAGAGTGGGGAGTCTGCTTCTCCCTCTCTCTCTGACCCTCCTTTTGCTCATGCTCTCTCTCTCTCTCTCTCAAATAAATGAATAAAATCTTTAAAAAAAAGTTACTGTTTAATAAAGGTAACTATATGAGGTATTATAACTTTATGTGGTAATTATTTTACAGTATACATGTATGTCAAGTCATCATGATGCACAACTAAAATATATACAATTTTTATCTGTTAATTATATTTCAATAAGGCTGGGAAAAAATGTCCCACTGTCACATATCCAAGGCTTAGCATCATACCTAGTATATAATAGTGATTCAATAAATATTAGTTTAATAAATAAAATAGTTTATAAAACCTAGTATATTAACTTGCCCAAAAAACTAAAATACTGTACATAGAATCCACAATTTTAATATTGTGTCCAGTTTATATATATAAATTAAAATACCATAAACATGGAAATGTAAGGAAAATATGAAAGATACCTAAATTATATACAAAGGGTTTTTTAGTTTGAAGGATTTATTTTACTAACAATTCTAATTTTCAGTAATATTTATTTAAAATTTTGTGCTCCTTAGAATAATTATTTTGTCCCATATATTATGAGCTCTTTTATTACTTAGTAAAACATTAAAAATATAGGTTTGAGTTACTGTAAGTCCAGTGAAATCCTGAAATCCCAGTTTTCCTTGCAATTCCTGAAGCTTTGGTATGATAAATATCCAAATGAAGGCAGAAAATACTGAAATATGCTTTTATTGTGACTTTCTAGGTAAAGGACACTTTTATGCATTTTGAAAATAATGACATTTTTAAAGTTTCCTAACTTCAAATATGTTGAGCAGTTCTTAGGTATGATGATTCTTCCCGCATGGTAATATCAGGAGCAAACTACCCCACGCATGCTTCACAGTTACTAGGAAAGTATATTTGTTTCATATTTCTACAATGAAACACATATGAATGTCATAACTTTCCTTTTTCTTCCTCCACTATCTCCAGGCACCTTCTCAATTAAAATATGGAGTAATTATCAAACATAGATTTAAAATGATAGGAAACATGCTCAGTTATTTCATTTTAGATAATAAAGGCAAATATTAGCTTTGAATTACTTATTAAGAGGAAATGATTACATTACCTTGGAGTTTTAAGGCAGAGAACATTTACTGCTGCCTTACATGCACATACGTACAAACTTTCCTTCAGTAATATTCTCTCATTTTCTCTCTACTTTCGCCTGAAATCTTTATTGCTTGAATTATTCCAAATTTTTCTACTACACAAATTCTGATTGCAGCCATTATATACAAATGGCCTGGATTTCCATTGTGTTGGTAAGGATTGGAGGAAGTCAAATATATCAGAAGCATGGTTATACCGAATTTATGTGAGAACAATGCACGGATGGTATGTGTATAATAATTAAGACTATTACATTGTCTGGTATTCCTTAAATTTGTTTTCTAAATAAACATTCTGTGTATTTTTATAAGATCACAATGAGGTAAATAGGTTCTTTTATTTCTAATGGTGACATGAATATCTGATTACCTCTTGAGGTGCTGGTCCAAAAATTATGAAAAAAGCAATATCAAAAAATCTAGCTTATGCTAATATTCAAGTAATACACTCTCTGGTTCTGGAAATGAAAGCTCTAAATTTTTATTTATTATTTTATTTTTCTTTATTTGTCATAATAGCTCTACTTTCCATTTGTAAATAAGACAGTCCATGTCATTACTTTGGTAGTGGCATAGTGAACCTCTATGACAAATTTAGTTTGTCCATCATCATGTATTCCAATGCATCACTTCCCTTTAATCACTTCATTATATCTGGGACTATTTCTCTATCTCTGTGTGTAAACAGATGGAAACCTTTCAGGGAACCTGTCCTTACTTTCAAGCAAAGCTGTGTATTTATATTAAAAATTTCCAATATATTCTGCTTACAGTTAGATGCCCACCATATTACAGAAAATCTTTAATAAAGGAAAAAACATTTCAAATTTATTTCAAACACTTTTAGTCATGTTGTAAAGAAAGCATCACCAAATAACCAAAACTCCCCTCCATTATCTTCTTCTAATTCTTTGGGGGTTTTTTGCTAGCTATTTAGCTAGACAAATAATCTGGCAAGCCTCCTTCAAAAAAATATGCCCCTAATTTTACACATATCATTATAATTCATTTAATCTTTCCATGAGTATGTATGTTTAGCTCTTTACTACATTTTGGTTCATGAAAAATTTGAGAAAATAGTCATAGAACAATGTATCGGGACCCCCAAAACAGACCTTGAGAAAAGAGTGTAAATACATGTAGTTTATTTTGAAATTTCAAGAAGCACAGTTAGGAAGGTGAGAAAGCAGGAAATAAAGCTGGTAAAGGAGGAGGGTCAGAAAAAGAATATTATTAATCGCATAGGGAAATCCTAAGAAGTGCTATCAAACACTGTTGAGGTGTTTGAGGTATTATATACCCACCCAGGGGTGTGGGTATTTAAGTATTTCAGTGGGCCAGGAGGTAAAAAATTGAATAAGGGATAGAGGGAGACCTTGTCTGGAGAGTAAAGGGTGGTAATTCACAGATACATTTTGCCCCTCTAACCTCTAGACAGAATAGCCATCTAGTGTTCTAGAAAGAATAGAGATAGAGAGATACATAAACTGGCTGAAGTGGGCTTAGAGGGATATGGACAGGGCATTTACATCATCTCCTGCAGGCTGACTGAATCTTCAATGAATGTGTTTGTATTAGAAGTGGCCCTCTAGGTAATGACAGAGAACCTAAAAGTTGGAAATACGGATTTGGGTGTTAAGACATCCAAATTCTGGTTCCATATTGACTACAGTATGCTTTAGTGTTCTTATTTGTATGTAATCTGTGTTTCTGAGATACTGTTGATCTTGATCCACAGACATTCATAAATGGAAAACAGGCAGGATTTATATGATGTTGCCTGCCTTGTGAGAACTCAAGCTCCCTTCACACCTCTGCCAAACCATTCTTTGATCATCTAAGTGGTGTTTCACAACTTGGCATACTCCATTCTTCTTTCCAGCTCCATTTCACAAGGGTGATACATTATACTATATTCTGAACTGAAAGTGGCAAATGTAACGCCAATGGCCACTGAAAAAGTGATGCTGCTGTTGGCACCTTGCTGCTGCCTATGAATGATCCTATAAAATTGTGGAAGGCCTATGTTAAAAGTACAGTCATGAGCCTTCTACTGCTACCTTGCTTTTGGCTTAAATAAAAAGAATCTGAGGTCCTCAATGTCCCAACATACACTTTCTAAAACTCTCTCTGTAGGCCTCTTGCCTTACTCCATGAGTGCTTGGGAACTGGGTCCAAGAGTCATTTGTGTTAGGTACAATGTTTTATGAAACATCTCTTAGCTATTCTTCTTCGTCTTGAAAGTTGCGTGTGCCACTCTCCAAGAATAAAGGTTGACTTAATGTAGAGCCTCTTAGATTTCTTGATCAAAGCAGTCATTCAATAATACTAAAACATGCTACAATACCAGGATAAACAAAGTTCAAGCAGCTCACTCTGATTCTTCAGTGACTCTAAAATTCTGTGAATCTGAACATGTTTATGTCCTTACTTAGACTGTGCCATGAAGTGTGTGCTGGCCTGTGTGCATTAGCGACTGTGGTCTTCTGTGCCTTAGCCGGGAGCCTGGAGAGAGATGTATCAGATATATGTCAGGTATATACATCAGGTGTATACACCTGAATAGCAATATAGTGAATTAAACTTCATTAGTCTCTGGCATAAAGGTACCATGTGTTTTTCAAATGTCAAAACCAAAGTGATATGTGTGTCAGTTTAATGACTTTTCAGAAAGAACAAACTTGAAAATACCCTTCTGTGAGTTTGCTGCTGACAGTTTATCATGATTGAAAACAGAATGTCTTCTGTTCGTGAATTTTGAACATGGATAAATAGTGTGTCCTTATGTTCTCCTTCAACTAAGATGGTGTTGCTGACCTCCCACGTTTCATATCCATCATAAGATGAAACCCCATTAGCAAAGTTCACATCAGAATTTGTCCTCGTCAATGCAAGTTTGTCACAAATGATTCCGTCCTCCCTTGTGAGATTGTGAAGGAGTCATTTTAGGCAGATGTGTTGGATATACATAAAGCAATAGCACAGTGTGGTGATAAACTCATTAGCACTGCCACTATTTCGGGAATTTTTTATATCATCTATAAGAGGACAGAGAGATACAAAATCTCATTAAAATCTTGATGGTTATCCAATATTAAGTAATTTATTCCCCTTTGTGCAAAGAAAGGCACCACATGGATTTTTTGTTTTTGACACAAAAGATGAATTTTTCTGTGTATTTATTTTCCCCATGCTTTTCCTTATTTCTTGACCAGGCTTATCTGAATGAGAAACCACAGGTTCAGTTGTACTTAACCAGCAAGAGGTGCTTCCATTTCAGAAAATTTGTACTCTCTATTGAGTATTGAAGTACTTTTTGTTGTTGTTTTTCTTTTGTTTTTTGTTTTGTGTGTGTTGTTGTTGTTGTTGCTTAATATCAGAAGAACAGGCCAAAGTGTAACTGGCAGATGGAAGCTGGAGTTTGGACGGTAAGGCACAAGTTTCATTTAATTTGATCCTATACAGAACAAAGCACAATGCCAAGTATAATGCTTTCTGATGGATTTTGATTAGCTGTGCTTGGCTAGCTCCTCTTTACATTACTTCAGTTCACACTTATTTTGAAGACTAGATGGAATTTCTTCGTAGCAGTGGCATGTCCACTTGGGGCAGGGGGATAATCAGGCCCAGCCATTATTTCCCTGGCTTACTCACACATACAATAACCTGCTTTCCCTACTACTTTACAAGAATTATTGGAACATTTTCTGTCTATTGCTGCTGGATCAGTCTCTGTGACTTCTTTATATTTGATTCTAAATATCGGTTCAAAAATAAATGCATTATTCCTTAGAATACAAAAATAAGATGGGAAGTCACCTTGAGTTTCACTTAGTGTTTCTCTTGTTTTCAGTATAAAACACGTCTGAGTCCTCCCTGAGAATGAGAATCTTATTCCTAATGACCTCAAGGAAAGAAGATTCCATAACCTTTCAAAATTCTATCCTCTATTTATCAAGCTGCAATATTGACTTTTTTTAACCTGTTTCTGGAGATTAAGCTTATCTCACCCTATTTTTTCCCCACTCAGTAAGATAGGAAAATATGTCTGTGTCTGGGGTTTTCTTTATCAAGCTGGTGTGCTTTATTAATGTTTATAAGACTTTTAGACAAATTATATTTAGCCTATTTATTTATTTTCCTTTCTTCATTCAATTATTTTTTCTATTCTTATGGCAACTAAAACAGCTGCTTTTAAATAGTAAGGAAATGGAGTCATTATATTCAACTCAAGTTAAGTAAAAATTGTGTTTCTGAGGTTAAGATCACTTAAAAATTTAAAGAATCTAAGCTGTTAGTGCAAAGATTGATACTTAAAGTTTTCTATATTCAATGTGCATTTTTTCTTATAATTTCCTTGAAGTGAGAGGTACAGGGAGAAGTTGTTTATCTCAGAAAAGTAATGCACTATTATTTTAATACATGAATCAATTATTTTATTTCAATTTCTAGTTCAAATTTAGCACATATAAAAAAATCCACAAAGAAAATTGACACTAATAGCAATTTGGAAATAGAAATTTGAAGCTAAAGAAGGAGTTCTGATCTAGACATGCAGATTTGGTACCTTTAATGTTGATGTAAAATAGTAGCGTGGTGGACATGGATGAAGATTGAGATTTCTAAATGGAGGTCAATGTCTAGTGATACATTGACACCGACTGATGATGAAATACCCCAGATCTTTTGACAGATTCTGTTCTCTCTCTCTCTCTCTCTCTCTTTCACACACACATACACACACACACACACACACATACACACACACATACAATTAGCCTACGACCATCAAGAATTTTGAAGGTCCTTGGGCCAGCCGGCCAATTTTTATTTTCTAGTGATTTAGTCTGCCTGCAGCCAACTATTTTTATTTTGTACATAGTATGACCCCTTATTCTCTATTCTCCTTCAAGAACAGAAAAAGTATGATTATTTCTCCATTTTGCTTCAGAAAATCTCCATTGATAAAGACCAAATCCTCTGGGTTTTATTACCGTGAATTATGCAATAAAATGTTTTCTATTTGCTCACTTAAATTCGGGTTTAATATTCTGCTTTTCAAGTTCTTGCCTACCTGACTAAAATTGCTTATGCTTTTGTTGGACCCTAATAAGATGGTGTTTGCTTACTAATACAGTGTATTTGCCTTCACCTATGTATTTTTTCCAGATGCAGTTTGAGAGTATAAAACCTCTTACATTTTGCAGATTTTGAGGTAAAAACCAAAATAATTTGATCCAGGCCATTTTAGAAGGTACAAGAAGGGCCACTTAGAAGCTGTGTAATTTATATTAATTGCAGAGACTTAGGAGTCATAATAGTCTGAGTTCAAATACCAACTTAATGCCATTGTGACTTTGTATCCATCTCTTAACTGCTAAACCTCATTTTACTCTTCTATTTAACAGGTAAAAATGTCATGCCTCATTGATTAGCAGGGACATTTACAAGAAATATGCAATCCCTAATATATAGTGGATGCTCAATAAATGTTCCTTATCTCTTATCTGTGTTGCTGCTTCTATACTCAAACTCTAGGCTTTCATCCCTCCTCTTCACCTTTATCAATAAAGAGAATCTTCCTTAAAGATGTCATTGTGGATATATAATTTTCATATATATATATATATAGTGTGTGTGTATTGTGTGTTTGGAGAAATTCTAAAAATTAAATTTCCCACATGAAATTACTATAGATAAATACAATCTAATGAGCTCAAGAAAATATGGAAGGTAATTTGGATTTATGATATGATAATCTTAACAAATATTTTTATAACCTACCTAAAATTGATTTCTTCTTGAATTGATTACATTGCTTTACTAATGATTTCTAATTATTAGTAATGACTAATTATATCCTACTCCTTACATATAAATATCACTCAGATACTAAGTAAAACCTATTAAGAAATTCCTTTTTTGTAAAAATAGTGTTCAGTGGCTAAATTTAACTATAAGAAGTTTGTAAGTAAGCAAACTTCATGACAATTTTACCAAAAATCTCCCCTCCAATGGTAAAATGGCAAATAGATTTGCTGTAAATATATCGTAAGAAAGCTACCAAATTCATCCATCTCCATAATGAGTACCATTTCAATTTTGGTGGATCATATAAGACTTAAGAATGATCCTAAGAATGGACTTAAGTTAAATTGTGTTCCCACAGTCAGAGACAACAGGTGCCCAGCAGTAAGTATACTAAGTAGGAACATTGTAGTATCGACCTTGTCTCTAGGTTATTGTGATACTGACATACGTTAACCTCTTCTTCAGTTGCACTCTGTAAGCTTAATATTACTATTTTCTTATAGGACAAGGCCCTAAACTGATTTTTGCCTCTCCTGCATTGCATAATCTTTTTGTTGTTGTTATTGTTCTTATTTTGTTGTTTTTATAAACACTTTGTATTTTCTCATGTACTTCACATCCATCTTTGTTAATCTTGCTTCATTCTTAATTTTTTTTATCTATTTTCTTTAGATTCCAGTATGTCCATTTCTTCCTCATTACTTAAAGGCACATTTTGCTTTTCCCAATTGATTTCTTCAACTGGTTAATTAGATAAGAGTCTCACTCCCTCACTCCACTCTTCAGCCTGACTAATCCCTTTATGTACAAATGAGGTAATGGCATGATAGGCTAAAATGGTGGGGAAACTTGCCTCTTATTTATCAAGCATGATCTAATCAGTCAGAATTAGAGGAAGTAATAATGAATACAGGCACCATTGCTCAAGAGCCTATGAGGACTTGAAGTAACACTACAAGTGGTTGCTTTGACTTGAAATTTTGAATGCAGGTATGTGTTCAACTGCAGTGATGGTGCCTTAAGGGAAAAGTAGAAATGATTTTGTGCCTATGTTTGCAAACAAGCTTCTTAAAACATTCTTTAAACATGTCTTTCAAATAAAATGGCAACATATTGTACTTTTTTAACATATTAAGAAAAATAGGAGTGCATCTCATCTCCAAGTGACTTTCCACACACTGAGGTAAGAACCTATATACATTGTGAAATGTAAGGTACACTGACTCTCCTCTGTATTATCAACATCTCTCTTATGGACTTTTATAATTTATACTACATAAATTCACTTTCAAAATTTAAGGCACTGAATATGCCTGTTATTGAAGATATTATATAATTACCAAAGATTAACTTTTGGGGGGTGAGTATAATAAATAAAATAATCTATCAGCTCTAATGTCAAGAAAACTGGATTTATACACTATTATAGTTTGAGAAGCAAAAAAGACAATCAAAAGGAAAATGTGAAATATTAAGATATTCTTAAGACATATATCACAGACCATGATCTAGGGAGCCAGATCAAAAACATGAGGGAACAAAAATAATAACAATGGCTTAATCATTTAATATTGTTTCTTACTATGTGCTCTATAGGTAACAAATCTTAATATTAATCCTCACAACTTTCACAAGTAATAAGTATATCATTGACACCAATTTTATAGATAATAAAATATAAGAGTCTCAGAAAGATAAAAACAATATGCTAAATAAGTTTTGCTTTATTTTAGTGATATTAGAAGCATTGGGCACATCAAAGAAAAAGGTGACATCATTTGGCTTGTTTTATGTCAGAGTTACTCTGGCTAAGGTTAAGAATAGAATGAAGGGAGAAGGAAAGAAGCTGGAAACTATTAGGAGGCCATTGTGATAAGTGGGGGCAAGGGAAGAGAGTGACCTGAATTAAGACAGTAGCAGGTATGGTGGTGAAAAGTGATCAGATTTGTAAAGTGCTTCAGAGATAAAGCCTGTAAGATATATTGATGGAATCAGTGTGGACTCTGAGGGAAAGGGGTATGTCTAGAATGTCAACTGAGGTTTTTATTTAAAGCAACTGAAGCTGACCTTGTCAGTAACTGAGAAAGGGAAGATTGTAGGAAGGGCGTTTGACAGGGAAGGGAGAATCGGAACTGAATTCTGGACGTGTTGTTTAGATATTAGACAACAAAGTATGTTATATAGACAATTATATATACTTAAGACTGGAGAGATCAGGGCAGAACTTAATGCTGGCGATACCACATCGTTATAAGCATATATATGGTAATTTATAAACCTTGATCATAGAAGAAATCAACAACAAGAAATCAACATTTTTAGACAGGGAGAGATGAGAGAGCTCCAAAAAAGGTGACAAAGAATAAGTAATTATCGAGAAAGAAGGAAGGCAAAGCAAGCATGTGTGTCCAAACCACTCGAAGGCATAAGTTTAGCAGAAGGGAGTGATCACATATTCCTGGTAAGTCAAATAAGGTGAAGACAGAGAATTAACTACTGGACTTGGCAACATGAAGGTCACTGGAAACCCTGACAAGAGCTTTCTTTTTCTTTTCTTTTTTTTTTTTTTTTTTTTTTACAAAGTAATGAATATGAGAGCTTGATTTGATTGTTCAAAGAGAGTGGAGGAAAAGTATTTAGAGAGAGTATACAAAGCAAAGCAACTTCAAGAATTGTTTTCTGTAATAAAAAAAAAAACAGTTCAGTAGCTAAATAGAGAAACAAGGTCAAAAAGACTTTTGAAAAACCAGTGGAGATGTAGCAATGTTTTTATGTTGTTTGGAAAGATAGAAACAGTTACTGAGAATTCCTTAAGCCATATCCTTTAATTGGAAGAGGATATGGATCTCTTGTGTAGAAGGGGTTGTCTTTTGTTGATACTTGGAGAGGAACCTGAGTGATGAAAGAGGCAGAGATGGGGCTTTGGTAATTGGCGCTGTGTAAGTTTTCTTCAGATGATTTTGGTCTTCTTAGTAAGATTGGAATAAAGACTATCATTTACAAATGAGAACAGAGAGGGAGTTTTGGAGATCTGAAAATTGAGGGGAAATTCCATTATGTCCTCCTAAATGTTAGAGATTATGATTTTAAAGTGAAACTAAGCAACATGATTTCCTTCAGCCATGTTTGGTGGTGAAGGTCTAGGATGGAAGTAAGTAGGGATGTGTGCTGAACCAGTGTGGTGTCTCTGGCCTAAGAAATATGATAAATGGGAGTGGATCAGGAGAGTTGAAGGTGTTTTACTAAAATAGCGTCTGTTTTCAGAGAGAACTGAAAAAATGATATGGTTAAAGGGAAATGGAAAGTCAACCGAGGCAAATGATTGTAATTGTTGGTGTGGTTAAAATATAACTGTAATTCCATTTGTCTCTTCTTTAGTTGAAATCAGCTTGAAACAAGGAAATGAGATATACGCTTGACAACCAAACATTTATTAAATATATATTTGTAAACAAATAAGGCCATCATAAAACTGAATAAAAAAGTTACTTTATATTATTTTCTCCAATTTAGAAATTCCTTATTAATTATTTTTGGAGAAGAAAACCTATTTTTCCATTCAATAGAAGATTTTGCTTATAAGATGAATAACTGCTATTGTATAAATAAAAATAGAAAAAAATAAGATATATTAAAAAGAAAAAATAAATAATAACTACTCTTATATACTATGATATATTAAGCAACTAGATTTGGGATAAAGATGTCATAGAATTTGCTGTTCCTAATTCAATAATATTCAATATTGTCTAGTTCTGAGTTATGTGGACATTGCATATGGCAGGTAAGAAACTCATTCCCAAGGAGGCAGGCATGCTGGTGGTCATTTGTAGAGTGACATCAATACCAATATATTATATCTGTGCTTTCTCTTAAAATTTATGAAGTACTTCCATACCTGCTTCTCATAAGAATACCATGTATTAAGGAGAATAGTCACACAACCCCATCTTACAAATTATTCCTTTTAGATTCAGAGAGACTTATACTGCCTAGGATCATACAGATAAAATTATAGCAAATTTAAATCTAGTGTTCTAAAGTCTAGTTTGTTGTAAGAATAATCTCTCTTTAGCAATATTTATGAGTATATCAATTAAAGCATATTTTTTTCTTTTTTCACAAAAAGAATCTAAAAGCTCCAAATTTTCCTACACTGTATGTATACATACATACATACATACATACATACACACACACATACAACATCTTAATGAGCACTTGCTAGAATTAAAACATGGAGTTTGAAAGCCCTTGAAGAGATCAATCAGTACACTATTAATATATTTTCCCAAATAGTGAAAATATTTTTGAAATTATACACTTTTCTCCATAAGGACCTAAATAATGACATGTGTGGAAAGAAAAGGGGACTGGCTTGTGCACACATACATAAATGAAAATCCACACACCATTTGGGGATATAGAAAAACAATGCTAATGATTGTACTCAGCAAGCATCATTGAATTGCATTTATTTTAGGGTTGCTAGTAAAACAGATCTAGTCTAACTCAAGCAGTGCAGATATAGTTTAAAAATACATGCAGACATAATGGACATAAAATCTCATAACAGTGATAGCAGTAAAGCTTGGCATGTAGAGACACTTCAAGAGTGGAAGTGTTTAATATTGCTTTACATTATATAATTTGTCACTAGAAATCTACAAATCTCTATCATCACTGGCATTTCTCTTCTCTTTATTCTTCTTTCACTGCATCTGTCGTTGTACCCTCTATAAATTCTTGACCTTGGCTTTTGCTTATTTGTAGTTTCTGTGTACTCACAACTTAGGCCCTCTTACTGTCATTGTCTCTCCTGCTTCATGCCTTACATCTGTACTCAGTTTCACTGTCTGTTCTGATTAGGTGCTGCATGATTCTTTCATATTTTCTAGTTACAGTTGCCAAAGGAGAGGATTTCCTTAGGTCCAGCATTGTCCCTCTTTGAGGATATAATTCTTCTCATGCCAGACTACCTCATTTGTTTCTGGCTGGCTTATGGATTATGTCTCCTAGATCAACTGATCTCTGGTCCATTTAGTTGTGGCCAACAGATATGTGATGGAATGTGGCTCAAGTAGGAAACTTGCCATGGGGTGGCACCTTTGCTAAGGGAACATGACTATAGTAGTTGCCATGACTGACCTTTATATGATATTCAAAGTCTAGAGAAGATTTATAAACAATGAGGTCACATATCATAATTTATTTATTACTGAAATTATTACTCATTTTATCCAGTCTCTACCCTATATGCAGCAGATGGATTTCCAGTCTTATGTTTTGTCACTTACATTTGCTGACATATACATAAAAGTCCTTTTTGAATTCCTTTAAATAACTCAAATAAAACAATAAAACTCAGATGTTAGGCATTGGATAGCAAAACAATTTGATTAAGTAAGTTGTTCAATTCCATTAAGCTATATTAATTTAGAGTGGTAAGCGGTCCTGTTCTTTCACTTTACAGGCTTTCTCTCTACAAACTACTAGCATCAGTGAAAGTGGAGATTTGTGTATAGCAGTTAATAACCATATATCACAGTTTGTGGGGGGAGAAAAGCAAACAGCTTAAGAAAGATGGATCACATTACAAATGCTAAAATCTGCTTTGAACCAATAGATCTTTAAGTCATTTTTTCAGCTTTTATTTGCATATAATATGGCAGTACAAATGGGAAGTCACAAGCACTTTGGTATAGAAACTGGAATAATTTGATTTTATACTTTACACTTCACATGGACATAAAAAATTCTGAAATATCATTAATAATAAGTTGATGCCACTTTTTTCAGAATGAAATATGAAACTGAAAAATAGAAATTGTGATTATGCAGGATATATTATTTACCTCTAGCAGCCCCTAACGTAGCCTTTAAAACAACAAACTTCGCTATCTCTTATTTTCTTTTGGTAAGAATTCATGAGTTGCTTAGCTGAAGTGACACATCTGTCTTGCACTGTTTCAGGGACTCTAATGAAGTGACCATCAACCTGTCAGATGGGGTTGCTGCTATCTATAAGCCAGCTCAGGCTGAAGTTCCTTGAGAGAAGGACTAAGAATGACTCACTCCCAGAGGTTTTGGCACGGGGTCTGAGTTCCTTCCTATGTGGGCCTCTTGCTACATTTGGGTAACCTCACATTCCTCCAGAGCATGTGACCCAAGAGAAAAGACAAACAAGAAGGTGTGATGCCTTTTATGACCCACTCTCCAAAGTAGTATACTTTTACTTTATTATTATTTTTAAATACATGTATTTTTTGGAAGTGAGTAGTAAGTCCAAGTTATATTCAAAAGAAGAAGCCTTCTTCCTTTTCAAGGGAATTTCAGAAACTACGGGGGCATATTTCAAACTGCCATATGGAATAAGAGCAAAATTTACTAAGGAATTTTCTACTGAGCAGAATATGAAATCCTTAGTGATTGTAATGACCATTTTCTGAACAACGTGGCTGAGATTGTTTCCCTTGCAGATATTGCGTTGCTTTTTGGTCTGTGACTTTGCTTCCAAGACCACAACTTAATGGAGCAAAGATTAGTGCTGCTTCTTGCAGCTAGCTATATAGGCCAGACTATGACATACTGCACAGACTTTTTGGAGCACTGTGCCAATTAAGGACACCACATATAGAATGTATAAAACCACACCTATTCACTCCTCTCCTTTGGGAGGTGTGATTTTTTTAGGGCTATATTAGGTTTCTGTTGCTGACATTTAAAAATTATTAGATTATAAAAACAGAAATTTATTATCTCACAGTTCTATAGTTCCAAAGTCTGGATTAATTTGGTTGATGCTTTTACTTAGAGTGTCACAAGGTCAAAATCAAAGCGTCAGCTGGCCTAGGCTCTTATCTAGAGGCCTTGATGAAGAATCTGCTTCCAATCTTATTCACATTGTCGGCAGAATCTAATTCTTTGCAGCTGTAGAACTGATGTCCTCATTTCTTTGTTGGCTGTCACCTGGGGTTCATCTTTAAATTCTAGATGCCTCTCTCTAGTTCTCTAGTTCTTACATAGGGACCCTATGTCTCAGAGATAACAAAGGGGGATCAAAGCAGTCTCCTGCTTAAAATCCTTCTGAATTTTGTTTTTGCCATACATTTTGATTGTAGCTGAAGCAAAATCTTTGCTTTAAGCTCATGTAATTAGATTGAGCCCAACTGTGGATATAATTAAGGTTATAGACCTTAAAACAGGGAGATTATCTTGGATTATCCAAAATCCCATTTGAGATGTCACATAACGTATTCAGAAGTTTCATACCAGGAGGGACGACTTTTTGTACCAGGAAATGTTTACATGCTTCCATGCTTCTTATGTGTATTTTTACAGTGTTCTTTGATTCTGAGGGTAGTATACCTGAGTGTATTTGTGTTTCCTAGATCCAAAAGGAACTTCACAAAAACTTCAGAAAATAACTCTGTGTGTGTGTTGTGTATCTGAGGGGAAGAAAATATATTTCTCCTTAAGACACACATCTATGTGGTAGTTAGGGTAAAAGATGGCATTTGTCCACCTGAAATATTTTCCTACTTGTGCCCTTCCCTCTTCTTTAAGAAAAAAACACTATCAGTTTTTCAAAGCTTTTTTTAAAAAAAACTAATTATCTGAAAACCATGGTAAATATAACATAGAAAGGAACAAAAGTACAAGAATTCTTAAAGGCCCATTAATAATTGTCACCCTGATGTTCATTGAAATGTAAATAGAATTAGATTTGCCCTTTCTTAGTTGCCCTCTTAGTCCTGCACTGATTGGCCTCCTCCTACTCTTGTCTTGAAATTTCATTCTTCCCAGCCCTTTTCCCCAACATGCTACTCTGTGCATACATCAGTGACAGCATTTATCACTCTCTCTAATGATCTTGACTTCTTATCTCTCTCTCCTAGTTTTTTACTTCACAATTTTAAAGGACAAGAACTGTATCTAATTCATTTCTAAATTTCCGGAGCCTAGCATAGTAACAGCAATAAACAAAGAATGTATATGTGTGAGTGAATGAATGAATGAATGAATGGAAGGATAAGTGAATATACGTTGGGTTTTCTCTTCTCCTTTTGGGAAATCTCGGTCTCAGTACATGGCCTAATGAGGCACCACAGGTAATATGTGTCATATGTTCACCTGAGAGACCCAGAGAGATCAAGGAAAATAATTTACATTTCACAATAAACTCTCTCAGAATTATACAGTATAATACAGCAAAGTTATCCATTTGCTCCTATGTTATCTGAAATCTTATTTTTAACATACTGATAATTGCTGAAAATACAATGCTACACAGAAGCACTAAAAAATGACCCTTGACTTAAGCTTAAATTAAAAAAAAATTATTTCACTTTCCTTTTTATTATAAAAATGGTCACCTTTTTCATTTAAACTCTTGGTAGGGTCCATTCAGCTTTCACCTATCAAGCTTTCATTTCCTGCTGTCTGAAATGAAACATCTCTCCCACCTATAACTGACAAGAGTTGCATTTCTTGTGAGATTGATTTCTTTCATCTCCTCGTTCTCATGCCCTTATCTTTCTTTTACTTTCTTCCTTTCCTTCCACTGATAAGGTCTCTATATTTTCTTGTTTTCATCTTCTGCTTTTTGTCCTTCATTTATCAGTTTCCATCTTCTTAATTTATACATTCTGTCTCTATTTTCTTCTGTATTTGTCTGTGTTTTTATTTTGTCCTTTTCAGTTTTATCTAATTAAGCCACTTCAATTGTAAGACAAACTAATGTTTTATGTACCTCTAAGAAAACACTGTTAAAAAATAGTGTCAATTAAAGTATGGTAATTAGACATATTCTAATTTTATAGATATTTAGATAAAAATATGGATCTTAGAACTGATAAAATTCAATTTTATCATATAGAGTCTTGAAAATGATAATATTCCACATTTAAAATTTTACCCAATTTTTTGTTGTTTTCATTCTAATCTGAAATGGAAGATGCTTTACTCTGATGACCCTACATTTGACTATGCTGATCTAGAAAAATGCCCGGCACACACAAAGCATCAATAACAACCTTGTAAGACTATTTGAAGTCTAAACTGATTAATCAGAGTAAAGCATTAAACATAGTGAATCTCAATCCATAAACTCAGATTAATTTCTTATGTTAATATAATCCTAAGAGTACCCATGCAAAATAATACGGAAAATATCCATATTATTGATTACTGAAGCCACTCCCACTTTTCTTTCTAGAATATGGGATGTTTAATTATTACAGGCAATTTTAATCTATCAAATATGGTTACTACCAACATTTCTTTTGTTGAAACCCTCAGTGCTCCTTTGATGTCAAGCAATTCTCTGCTTACCTGTGGATAATGACAAACTTTGCGGAGTGCAAACACCCATGCCCGCCTATGCTATGCAGACACCTTCCCTGAGATCATCCCACAGCTCTTTTCTTCACAAGACCCACTGAGCTACTAGGGTTCAGAACTTTACTTCTCTTCATTTCACAGGGTAATTTTGCTTTCTCCACTCCCTCCAAAGTATCAAGCATAGTCTTTCAGTGAATTTGAGCTGTTTATAAAATATTAAAGATAGAGTCCTATATTTAAGGCAGCTACTTTTTACTGCCCTTTCAGTGTCCTCCAAGCAGAAATAAAATACTGCTGAAAATGAAAATCCAATGACAATAATGCATGCTAGCCATTATAATAACTATGACTTTTTGGATACCCCAAAAGTATAGCTTGAGATTGCCTTGGTTACATTAATTTGCTTTGTGAGATAAGACAAAATGGAGTATGGAAATTGAACAGATAGGATGAGACAGTGGTGGAGAAAATGTTAATACATGTGGGTTACAAAGGTCATTGTCATAGGGCCTCTGAGGTATGTGTAGAGTTCCTCCCTGATCCTTTCTTCCGAAGGATGAAATGTGAGAGCATATATGCCTTTGCCCACTTTCCCTATTTTTTGAGAATAGCCCCTGGAATTAACTTTCTCATTTCAGAGTTGGGCCTGCTTAACCTGAACAGCATCTTGGGCTTCAAAGGGGAGCTTTCAGGCAGAAAACCTGAGATCCATTCTATTAGTGCTTTAAGGTATCACTTGTCAGGACTGTCATACACTGAGCTCTTTTCCACAACTGGGGATGAAATCTGAGGTGGTCCAAGAGGATGGAGAAGTTGTATCAAAGCATTTGCAGCTTTGTGTAGATGGCCCTAGACCCATACTAAATCCATACTGTCACTCATTCTGCCAGTTTTACCTAACTGCAGTTTCAAATATAGATAGACAATATCAAAATTTTAGAAGAATATATTAGTCCTTACTTATGATATTGCTCCTGAAACTGCAACTAATATTCATCATTTTCCCTTCACCCACTAATCTAGATTTCCCTCATTATCAGCCATCAAAATTTGGAATTGGTGGTGGAAGAGGAAATAATAACAATCAACACCTCAAGATCAACTGCAGAAGTAGAAATTGTAGCTCATACCAACCTACTTTTTTTTTGGGCTAGCCTACTGTAGCCACAAGGCTAAAGGAATAGGCTGAACAATAGATGTAGGTAACAAAGGTGAGTTACCAAGGGGTCTGGCTGGTTATTGAAATCACTTAAGTGATTTGTCCTCCAATCTTGGCTTCAATCCCAAATGCATCATTTCCATGGTACAATGGTTCACTACACTGATTGCCTGACAATTATGATTCAGTGGATCAGAAAATACACGTATAGCTCATTTTTGATAGCTTCATCCCTCAGTGCCCCTTGGGAAGGTATTGTCTCTATTATAGACTCAGGAGATCTTTTACAAGAATTAGGTTCTTCTCCATTATAAAAAAAAAAAAAAGCGTGCCTTTCTTTGTTCTAGATCCTTAGTGGTTGGGGTTGCAATTCATTGTACTCATCTACACAAAGCAGAGATATTTAGCTGCCATGTTCCATCTCTCATTTGTTAGCTGCTCCTTCAGAGATATTTAACTCTTCTCTCATCCAGGATTGTAGCTATGTATGCTGAACAAGCTCCTGTATAACAAGATAAGATCCCTTGGACAGAAAAACAGACTCATTTCTCTGTACAAGTCAGTGTGCACCAAGCAGTCCACTAGAACCATGTAGCCAAAATCAGAAGGAAGCCAAAAAAATGAGTTGTAAGCACCAAAGCTTCCCAAAACTTATAACAGAAATCTATATATTTTTCTCATTTTTAAGGTTTTCAATGAATCAGATAAAATTGTTTTCAGTGTTTTACAATGTTTAACCTCTTCAGTGGAAATTCATTAAGCATTTTCGATATATTTTATTGTTCTCTTAACCTTTTTACATTGAAAGCATAGCAAATATATTTTAATCCTTGGCATCTTGTTATCAATATTGAAGAAGTATCATCTACCACTTAAAAATGGAATTTTTTACTTTTTGTGGGGCATTCTATATAAAAGTGTCTCAGTGGAACAAAAAATATCTCAGCAAATTTTGTATAAGCAGATCTTTCAAGGATAAGGGATAAAACTGGCAACATCGTTATTCCTATCTCAAACTGTATGTTAATTAATTCTTTAATGCTCTTTTACTTACATAGCTTACAAAATCTGTATCAAGTAAATATCTATTCCTGAATTTAGCCCTTAACATATAATTCCTAACTAGAGCATTTGTCATTTGTCATTCAAGTGGTAAGAAGGAAAGGAAGAATTCAAAGTCCAAAACTTAAAACTAAATTCAGTCAATGTGGACACCTAATTTGATAAAGAAAGGTCAAAATGGATCTTTAGTTATTACATGGAAAAGTTTTTTTTCTGTGTGTGGATGAGCTTTGAATGTTAATAGCATATTGGGCTTTGAGGTAGACTTCTGAATTTTTTCCACCCTGCATCCATTTCCTAGTGGATAACTTGTACTTTCCTCACTTTCAGCCTCTGCAGTTTGGGTGGGGTAATCCTCTACCTCCTTCCAGGAGGCAGCTATAACTGATCGTTGAGACTGCAACGCCTACTTGCCAGCATGACTAGTTCTGTTCAACTTGAAGCTATCTTTGCTGACATTATCAGGGAAAACATGATGCCATCATTTACTTTGCTAAGCAGTAGGATGTAACACAGGAGGTAGCAGTTATCTTTGGAACTATACATAGGTCTCAGGCATGAAGAATCCTCCTAAGATTAAAGTCAATATATCAGAAACAGGGGCACCTGGGTGGCTCAGTGGTTGAGCATCTGCCTTTGGCTCTGGGCGTGATCCTAGAGACCCTAGATCGAGTCCCATGTCGGGCTCCCTGCATGGAGCCTGCTTCTCCCTCTGCCTGTGTCTCTGCCTCTCTCTCTCTCTCTCTGTGTCTCTCATGAATAAATACATACAATCTTTAAATATATATATGAAACCTAATTAAAAGAGTGGTTTGGGTTATAATGGAATGGTTGGAATCCTGTATTCATTCATGCCTAATCTACATAAGTATTTTTTAATTAGGTGAGTCAGTGAATCTCCCACACCTCATGTTTTTGTTTTTGTTTTGCTTTAAGCCAGTTTGAGGTGGAATTCTCTTCTTTGATCTGATAAATCCTCCCTGTACCCTATTATTATGAAGTAAAGCTTTGTGATAAATAATAACGTTGCCTTTCTATTCCTTGGAATTTGATCCAGCCCTGTTTGTGGTGAGACAAAGGAAGAGAAGCACTTGTCCTTTTAAATTAAAGAGAAAAAAAAAACAGATTTCAGAGTACAGACAACAAGCAAGAACATGATAGGTAATAAGTATAGCTAGCACTCAAGTCTATGTTTATTTCATCAAATTTATATCAGATTTAGTGCACTTAAGTATTAATTTACTAAATGGTACCTGAGTCACCTGAATTAATGGAGTATGAAAATGTACATTACTTATTCTATTTTATGAAGTGGAAAAAATCTGGGTCATTAAGTGCCTAAACACTCATGATGAGGTAATCTCCGTCCCATGTGAATATAAAAATTTTAAGTATATAGTTTTTTTTTCAGTTGCTCAAATATCCATCTTTTTAGCAATTAAGATGTCTCTCTCTATATATATGTATATGCAAATACCCTAATACCCTCCTAGGCAAAGGCAAGGAATAGCAATTGCATATTAATAACTCTTTCCTACAAGCTATTGAAAACCTGGCAAAAGTGGCAAATAGTATACATTCTTTAGTGGAGAGCTTTGTTAAAATTTCAACAGTAGAGCATCAAGCCTCTTACTTGGTAGTACAAGAGTCATCTGTATGCAAAAAGGGACTTAGACCTTGCAGAGCCGTTGACTGAGATAATGATGTCAAATCAAGGAGCCAAATCAACAAATGTTTTATATGTGTGCTCTATATGGAAATACATGTCCCCACTTAAGCATCATGTAGCTGATATATATTTTCTGATAGAACCCCATACCACCAGAGGTTAGCTCTAGAAAACTACTCTTCATCCATCAAGTCTCAGTTCAATCACTTTATTTTTCACAGGTATTCAGATTATTTATAGTGTGATATATGATATGATGAAAGAAGTATGAAGTACTATGAACTCATCTAAAAAGAATCACATAGAAACTTCGTAGTGGTGATAATGGTGGAGGTGGTTGTGGTGTTGGGAGGTGATGTGGTCACATATCAGTTTCTGGAGAAAGTACTATTTGAGGATTATCTAGGATTACTAGAATTTAATTTCCTTACAGAGGATATTTGTTTCTTTTTCTTTTTCTTAGCTGTTGTACCTCAGAGTCTAAATTAGTATCCTGGTAGACAGGCTACCCAAAAAATTCTGATTAAATGAACAAATAGTTCATTAAAAGAAAATTAAGTTATATATACATAGGGATATTTGGGTGAAAAGGGAGGGTGTGTATTTTAGAAAGGGATGAGAGGAAATATGCAAACATATTGTAATTTCTTCATGGATACTCAATAATGATTATGTCAGAATGTTTGCATGTATACATGGGTTTGTAGGAAGATACTGGCAAGGCAGGGATTGAGAAGTGACATTTGATAGAGCTGGAGAGGGGATAGACACTGATGAAGTACTTTAATTTATTTTGAGAAGCTGTATCAAACGACCTGAGTGCTAATTAAACCCAGTAAGCAAAAGAATAGTTTTGGATGTATACAATAAAATGATGCTTTATGATAAAATATTAGGTATTTGTTTTAGAAAGCTGCTATTTTAACAAATTTCCTTTTATTTTTAATTTTTTATTATTTAAAAACTGTGAACATAATGTGTTATATTAGTTTTAGGTTCACAACATAGTGATTCAACAATTCTATACATTAGACAATGTTCACCATGATAAGTGCACTTACTATCCATCATCATACATGATTACAATATTAATGACTATATTCTCTATGCTTTACTCTTCATCCCTGTGACTTGTTTTATAACTGAAAGTTTGCACCTGTTAATCCTCTTCACCTCTTTTGCCAATTCCCCCAACCGTTTCTCCTCTGGCAATCACCACTTTTTTCTCTCTTCATGAGTCTGTTTCTGTTTCTGTTTTGTTTTGTTTTGTTTAGATTCCACATACAAGGGCAGCCCGGGTGGCTCAGCGGTTTAGCGCCACTATCAGTCCAGGGTGTGATCCTGGAGACCTGGGATCGAGCCCCATGTCGGGCTTCCTGCATGGAGCCTGCTTATCCTTACTTCTTCTTAGTTACTTAATAAGTAAGATCTTAAAAAATAATAAATAAATAGATAGATAGATAGATAGATAGATAGATAGATAGATAGATAGATAAAAAGATTCCACATACAAGTGAAATCACATGGTTTTTGTCTTTGATGTTTCCCTTAACATAATACATCAAGGTCCATCCATATTGCTTTTTTAAGGCTGAGTCATATTCCATTGTATATATATGCCACATTTTCTGTATCCATTCATTTATCAGTGGACACTTAGGTTGTTGCTTCCATATTTTGGCTGTTGTAAATAATGTTTCAGCGAAAACAAGGATGTACATATCATTTCAAATCAGTGTTTTCATTTTCTTTTCCAGTAGTGGAATTACTGGATTATATGATATTTCTATTTTTTAATTTTTTGGGTAAACTCTTTACTGGAAAAAGAGTATTTCAATAATAATGTTATCACAACATTTAAAAAAATCTATTATTTATGATTTTATTTATTTATTTGACAGAGAGAGAGCAAAAGAGCACAAGTAAGAGGAGCAGCAGAGGGAGAGGGAGAAGCAGGCTCTCCACTGAGCAGGTGCTTTTTCAAAATCTTATAAAAATCACATTTTATTTTATTTTTTAAAAAGTTTTTTTTTAATTTATTTACTCATGAGAGACACACAGAGAGAGGCAGAGACACAGGCAGAGGTAGAAGCAAGCTCCATGCAGGGAGCCTGATGTGGGACTCGATCCTGGGTCTTCAGAATCACACCCTGGGTTGAAGGCGGCGCTAAACCGCTGAGCCACCCGGGCTGCCCTAAAAATCACATTTTAAGATTTGTTAGTAATTTTACTCTTGGAAAGCAGTTTGAGTTATTTCTATTTTTTAGACATTGTGAATAATGCTCCTAGGAACATTCACACACAAGTTTTTCTGTGGACATATGTTTCAGTTTTCTAAGGTATAAACCTAGAAGTGGCATTTCTGAGTCATGGTAACTCTATGTTGAACATTTTGAGAAACTGATAAACTGTTATGCAAAGTGGCTGCACCATTTTACATTCCCATCAGCAGTGCATAGGAATTATAATTTCTCTATATCATGATCAACGCTTTATTATCTATATTTTCATTATTGACTTTTCAGTGGGGGTGAAGTGGTATCTCATCATTGTTTTGATTTGCATTTTGCTGTTGACTAATGATGTTGAGTGTATTGACATGTGCCAATTAGTCATTATAGGTCTTTTTTGGAGATATGTTTATTCAAATTATGTGTCTAACTTTGAAATTATATTGTGTTTTTATTATAGAGTTATAAGGTGGGTTTTTTTGTTTGTTTGTTTGTTTGTTTGTTTGTTTTTTGAGAGAGAGGGATCAAGAAACACCAGCAGGAGAGGGCAAGGAGGAGAAAGAATCTCCAGAGACTCTCCACTGAGCATGGAGCCAGATCTCACAACCCTAAGATCATTCATTACCTGAGCCAAAATCAAGAGATGGATACTCAACTGACTGAGCCACCCAAGCACCCCAAGAGTTCTTAATGTATTCTGGATACAAGTCCCTTATCAGATATATAATTTGAAAATATTTTCTTACATTTTATGGGTTACGTTTTCATTTTTAATAGTGTCCTATGAGGTTCAGTATGTTTTAATTTTAATTAAGTCCAACTAATTCGTCTTTTTTATCACTTGTACATTTCAAGTTGGAGCTAGAATATTGTTTAACACATGATCACTGGCATTGACTCTGTTTTTTGTTTTCCTAAGATGTTTATGGATTAACAAAATATCATGTATTTATACAATGGAATATTATTGGGCAATAAAAAAGAAATAAAATACTGATATATTCTACAATGTAGATGAACTTTGAAAAATATGCTGAATGAAAGAAGCTAGATATAAAAGGCCACATATTGAATAATTTCATTTATATGACATGATCAGAATAGGAAATCTAAAGAGATAAAAAGTATATTAGTGGTTTCTAATTAGTGGAGGAGGGGTGAGGATGGGGAATGACTTAAAGAGTTCAAGGTTTCTTTTGGAGAAAATCAGAATTTTCTAAAATTATTATGGTCATGGCTGAACAACTCTGTAAATGTGCTTAAAAACCATCGAAAGATACACTTTAAGTAAGTGGACTTTCTGTTATGTAAATGATACATGAAGGGGTTTATAAACATTTTGCTTGGTAAAAGTTCAAAATTTTCTAGTTGTAAAAGTTAAGTTCTTATAAAACATAAGAGGGGCACCTAGATGGCTCAGTTGGTTAAGCGTCAGCCTTCTCTTCAAGTTGTGATCTCAGAGTCCCGGGATCCAGCCCTATATCGGGCTCCCTGCTGAGTATGGAGTCTGCTTCTCCCTCTCCCTCTGCCACTCCCCACCACTCATGTGCACTCTCTCTCTCTGTCTGTCTCTGCTTTCTCTCTCTCTCTCAAATAAATAAAATCTTTTTTAAAAAAATAAAATGAAACATACAAATTCAGGGAAACAGAATTTCCAAAATCCAATCAGATTTTTATCATTTGGTATCTTTTATCACCTCAGTTTATAAACATAATGACAAAGGTAATAAGTTTAAACATGATTGTCTTTAACTTGGGAGAATATTCCAAAGCACATGTATTCATTTTTCCCCAACAAAGTGAGTATTACAGCTGCAAGCCTGTTCATACTACCAATCTTGGTAGGAGAAACTTAATTCAGAGTGAATGAGTAATTTCTAAACTGGGTAAGAGGGACAGAAACTACCTTTTTTTTTTCTTTGTGCAAATTAGATTTGCACAAAGTTTTGAAGTATCTGCTTGAGAATAGAAGGATTGGGGATCCCTGGGTAGCTCAACGGTTTAGCGCCTACCTTTGGCCTGGGGCATGATCCTGGAGTCACGGGATCCATTCCCACATCGGGCTCCTTGCATGGAGCCTGCTTCTCCCTCTGCCTGTGTCTCTGCCTCTCTGTCTTTGTGTCTCTCATGAATAAATAAATAAAATCTTAAAAAAAAAGAAAATAGAAGGATTTGTGGAGACAAATTGGCAAATGAGAGGCTCTTTAGGGTGTGATATATGAGAAAATTGGGGGAAAAAAAGAAGTGCAGCTATTCAGGAGGATTGCTGTGGTTATGAATTAGATGTTTTTAATGTTCTTTGACATATGTGAGTTAAGAATGGAATTCTTTTTTAATTATCCTTGCATGGTGAACTGCTCAGATTCTGAGCTCTGATGTTTGTCAATGCATTTTCTTTAAACAGTTAGGTATCCAGCAGATTACCAAGGAGGTGAAGAATAAACATTAATATCTTGTATTTCATAAAGCTCTAAAAATTCAAGCATCATCTCCTATGTTAGCTAACCCTGGTTTCATCTTCCGAGTTTGTCTGCAAAAACAAGAAAGGTTCATTCAGACAACATTTAAATTCTTCTCTACTAACTTTCCACAAAGTTTTTTGGAGAATTAATCAACTGCAGTAGCTCTTGAATAAAATGCTCACAATATAATATTTTAAGCCACAGCTAGCCATTAACACTCTGAAAGATGAACTGCACACATGTTTCATGAAGATTTATATGAAGGGCTGATCTGAAAAATAAGAGATGCTGATAGAGAATTCACCTGGCTTCCAAATGAGGCAATACTTCCCTTGAATTTATTTATTACCAATGTATTTCAATTGTGAGAGATGGTATTAGAACTTGGAACCCACAAGCATCTGGATAGAAATATGAAGATGGCTTGACCTTGCAGATGATGAGTTATTCGCCATTGCTCTTGGGTATTATTCCATCTGCTGTGGGTAAACAGCATGATATTGCCAACAGGGGGAGCTACAGACAGAAGACAAATGAAGCCGATTTTGTTTAGGGCTGTAATTTAGCTGAACTGACAATATATTATACCTTAATGGCCCCTCAGAGTGAATTTAATTGATGACCCAACTTAGATATTCTCTTAGAGTATCTTTGTACTGGATTGGATGCAAGCTGGGCGCTTAAGTTTGCTTTCCTGCTGTTAATAGAGTCACTGCCATCTGGAGAAGGTATCAGCTAATATATTACTGGAATTTTTTCCATTGTTGCTGCTTCTGTGAAGAACTCAAAAAGCTGCTGATAAGCCAAGAGAAAAAGACAAAACTAATGCTTTTATCAGTGAGATCTAAAGAGGTTTAGTAAATAGACAAAGATCACTAACACTTTAAATGTGTTTTTCGTTTAATTTTCAGTCAGGTTAAGTGAAAATAAAGTTTGTATTGGATAACAAAATTAATGTTTTTAGTATTGGAAGGGCCTGTTACTCATGTGTCATGTTATTCATTTCACGTACACAAACACTAAATAATAATTCAGAAAAGAAAATAATTTATAATAAGGAAAGTAGAACTGAGCAATCTCGCTTGATAGCATAACTTTAAAAACTAATGGCAGATAAAAAGAATTATTCTTATAATTAAGAGTGTCCATAAAATCAGCAGTCATTCTTAAATATCAGAATCCTAATTATGAGAATCTTGTCTCAGATACAATAGGGAGTGGAAGCAAAAGTTAGGCCTAGTCAGTTTTATCTATTTATAGAGAGTTTGGGCATTTCATATGGTGACAGTATACAACAATACTAATTTAAAATGTGGTGCAACTTCCCATGTCAGGTTTACTACCAGACCTCATGTCTTTTTCTGATGTGACATTCATTCACTTTTTATTCACTAAGAGTTTATTAAGCATATTCTGTGTGTCAAGTATTAGGTTATGTGCAAGAAACATAATGACTCAGAAATGTCCTCTGCCTTCGAAGTGCATATGTAGCCTAGTAAGAAGAGACAGTTGTTTAAATATATGACTGCAATAAGATTATAGATGCTAAGTTAGAAATATGCATAATATGTACGGGACATAAAGGAAGCAATTGTAGTGCTTATCTGTTGATTGTGATCTGTCTAGAACCTATACTATAAAAAGTCATATTAGGCACACACCCCTTTGAGGTTCTGTGATTCCTGTTTAGAACACAAAAAGGTTACAGCCTATACGAGCTCACATATTAATGTAATCACAGTATCTTAGCACATTTCCAAGTCCTTGCTGATCATCTTTTTTTGGGATAGTGTCTAATGTCCGAAAGTCAACATATACCAAACTAAATTTGTCTTCTTTCCTGACTATTGTCATATACTTGTGACCCATTGTTTTTCTACTCTAGAGCACAAAGACTCAGAGTTATTTTTCTTCTTCTCATTTATTCATCATGTGAACCTGTTGCAGGCTCTTCTATCTCCGTGATCACTCCACAGCTCAGGTCCTTTTGTCATACTGCCTAAACTTATCAACATCTCTAGTGTTTTTCTTTAGCCATTACAATTTATATTAAAATGCCTTCTTAATGAATTATGAGAAGCATGGCTCTGAACTCACTATTATCCTCTTCCGGTCTCAAATAATGTTAATGATTTCCCTATGCATTTAGAAAAAACAAAAACTCCCGGCCTGCTATTTAAGGTTCTCCATGCTCATTCCCCATATCTAGCCTCCTTTCCTAGTGTCTCATTATTTCCTGGTATTTTTCAATATCCCATTTAAAGGGAATTACATGGTATTTCCTCTTATCTATCCTGCAATTTCCTAATTCTCTTTTTTTCTCTTGTCATTCATTCTGCAGTGTATTTCTCCATGCAGAAATCTCATTTCTCCTTGTTAGATCAGAAATTTGCTATTTGCATCTATGAAACTTTCCTCATTGGCTGATAGCTTTCTTTCTTAGTTCACAAGATTTGGGGAGCACCTATAACACAAAAGTGATTATTTGAGGTTTCTGTGGATTATGGTATAATCCAAAAAGCATTAGGTTTAGAGTTAGATCTTGAGTTTCAGCTGATATGAACCTGTCACTGTTACTATTGCTTCTGTGACTTTAGCTAAATCCTATGTTGTCAGTCTTAGTCACCGCAGATGTCAGAATAGCTGTGAATAGTAGTGATTATACTATCATTAATATTTAATAATAAAATAATTGTTAACACAAATTGGAACAAGTTAAATGAAAATAGGAGACAGTTAAACCCTAGGTTTTAATCTTTGGTTCTTATCTTCTGTATGAAAAGATGATTCTTTTAGGATTCATTTTCTCTTACCAATAGGTCTACATAAGTTACTTTAGCTTTACGGCAAGAGTAAAGGTAAATGTGAATATCTGGCCTTTATATTTAATAGATACTGAGAGATATCTGTTTATTGGATAAATGACTGAATGAATAAATGAACTTTAGTAAATGATACTGCATCTCTCCTAGATAACATTAGGTTGTATATAAGTCAGTTAACTACATATGTAACAAATTCTTTTATTCAACCTGAGCTGAAACCAAGAGTTGGATGCTTAACTGACTGAGCCACCCAGTCGCCTCATGATAAATTCTTTTACGAAGAATATATAATTTGGCAGTTAATAGGATGCTCAAAATCATCACTGACGAGTTTTAATTTTTTTCAAAAAGAGAAAGAAAACTTTGGCTATGTTGGGAAGACCAAAATTAGTTTTATGATCTCAAACACCTCTCATAAGTAAGATGAAATATACTGATTGAGAAAGACATGCTTGAAAAGGAAACACAGCAAAATCACAGAGAGATATGAGGCTATTTTTTTTTAAAGGCCATAGATGGGAGTGCCTGGCTGGCCCAATCAGTAGAGCATGCAACTCTCAATCTCAGGGTCATGAGTTCAAGCCCCATACTGAGGTAGAGTTTACTTAAAAAACAAACAAACAAGATCATAGGTAACTGCTTCAAAAAACATTTGTTGAGTTCCCACTATGACCTAGACAATACAGTAAAAGTCAGCTTTACAACTTAAATTGATGGGTGCTTAAATTATTTTACTTCTCTGTTGATCTGTCTGCATAAACTCCAAAAACAAAAACAAACAGAAATAAAACCTAACTCAAACAACTGTTATATCCTTTTTGTCATTTCTTCAGTTTTCAACTCACTGTGCCAAAAGGATTATAAGAAATATGAAATATCATGGCATACCAAAATATTGTTCCCACACCAGGTGGGAACCAGGAGACTACATTTTCACAGAGAGAGACCTTTAAGTGATAATAAAATGGAAGACATAGTTCCTCTCTTTAAAGAGAAAAAAGAATCTAACAGTGATTAAACTTCTCAAATAATTTGCAGATACATCTATAGATTATTATTTTTTATTTTTTCAAGTGGAGTCACTTCCTTCAGAAAGTTATCCACAGCTGAAGCTGAAGAACTTTTGTCTAAATTCTTACCTCAGTCCTGTTTGAAATGAGGACGACTTTGAAAGCAGAGGAATCCTCTGCATGAATGTCAAAATAATGCTTTGATTGAATATGCCTCCTGGCACCCATCTAATACGTACTCACTCAACTAACTTCAGAAGAGTAGGGATTGCATTGAGTCCCTCCTAACTCTACTAATCTTCAATACCTATTTCATAGAATTAGAGAATTTAGAACCTAAACGAAGCTTCCTCATTTCAACCCTATCAATTTACAGATACACAAACTAAGGTAGACTGGGAGACCTGCTCGAGGTTAAATAGCTTTCTATTAAAAGCAGAGTGAAAACTAGAATTCTCTGGCTATTTCTCTTTAATTTTTGAATAAATATATAGTCGTCTTTTTAGTCCTGTCTGCTAACACCATGTAATAATCTTCCCGGACTTTTGTACATAAAAATCATAAGATACAAGTTACCCATCATAAAACTATAAAATAATTCCATAACTCTAAATGCATCTATAAATCGTATTTTGAGTTCGATCATATACTATAGTAATAGACATAAATATAGATTTTTCCTAGAATATATTGTATTAAAAAATAACAGATACTTAAAATGAGCCAAATTTTAATCTAGATGGGAAACATTTTTCTATATTCCTTGAGATTTCTCTGTTCCTTTAAAATTATGACACATGAAAATGTTAGAACCATTTGGCAATAATTGCTGAAGATAGCCTATAACACATACTCTTATTTTTTTCTTTTGTTTTGTCATATTTCTGTATTATGGTGAAATTCATTTGGGATGGAAAAAAATCATGCACAGAATAGAAATGTAAGATCAGCTGTAAGTATGTTAGCAAGATTTCAGTTAAAACAACTTTTGTTTGGCATCTGTTTTTTTTATTTTTTTTAAGATTTTATTTATTTATTCATGAGAGACACAGAGAGAGAGAAAGGCAGAGACACAGGCAGAGGGAGAAACAGGCTCCATGCAAGGAGCCCGACGTGGGACTTGATCCCAGGTCTCCAGGATCAGGCCCCGGGGCTGAAGGTGGCACTAAACTGCTGAGCCACCTGGTTGCCCTTGTTTGGCATTTAAAAACAACAACAACAAACCTTCAATGAGTTAGTATCTCTGAGATCTGTTTTTTGGGATACAGTTTTAAAATATTAATTTTTTTTTACTATTCTAAATTTAAATACCTTCTATAGCATTATAAAATCAGATACATTAAGGAAAATAGACTTTAAAAAGTCTAATAATATTCATTAGACACAAACTGAGCAATGGCAAACTTGAACTTTCTACTTTATTTTTTTTTTAAGATTTTATTTATGTATTCACGAGAGACAAACACAGAGAGGCAGAAACATAGGCAGGGGGAGAAGTAGGCTCCTTGCAGGGAACCTGATGTGAGACTTGATCCCAGGACTCTGGGATCACATCCTGAGTTGAAGGCAGACACTCAGCTGCTGAGCCACCCAGGCGTCCCTAACTTTCAACTTTAAAAGTCAGTTTATTAAAAAAAATTGAAAATAACATTTGTTGTTTCCTGCCTTGTGAAAATAAAAAATAAAAGTCAGTTTATTTTCCTTCTGATAAGACATAATTTTAAAAAATTATGAAGGAAACACTAAGAAAAAATATAAAAGCATGATTACTTCTATTTTAGCATGGTTTATTAAATATGAGGATAATTAAGAATGATTAAGTCCTATGAAAATGAATGTGAATAATTTTATCAGTGAACAAAAAACATTCACAGTACATCTGGGGTCAGTTTCTAGATATAAAAAAGTATATTAATAAAACATAACTGTATTATGTATGTATATACTTTTAATAAGGATATTTTAATGTTTCTTCCTTTAGATATTTATGAAAATAATAAAGGAAAAGAATCAAGTCATACTATTACCTCAAACATAAAGAAAAAGGAATTAAAGAGAAGAAGTACAAATTTTTATTCATGAGCTATAACTTCACTATTTCTGGGCTTACCCTACAGACTACATGGGCTATATACACCAGTCATGGCAGCCTCCTATTCACTAGCTAATGAAATTATTCTAGACCTTTCCATTTATAATTTCCATAGAGATTGTTCCTAATGTTTTAAGGACCTTTTAGTTTTATATTTTGAACTACTTTATTTATCTTGCTCCATTTTTAATTAAGAGATTAAGCTCTGGACAAATCTGAAAATCCCATAGAAAATAGCTACTTTTAATGGAACTTTCTTGTAAGAATAGAAGTTAGATCAAATAGTGACAGAGCATCATATTCAGGGGATTGCAAATTGTATTTCACAGTCCTTGGACTCCTTTATTCAATGAGTAAAACTGATAAAAATCATTTTCTGAAGTACGTGGGACACTTGGCACTACATGGTTTGAAAACCATTGATTTAATTTAATCCAGTGGAACAGTGCTTCATAAATGGTATGTGGTGAAGTACTAAGTTTTTGTTTTAGCTTTATTTTCTTTGCTTCTCCTGTTTTTGCAAAATAAAATAAAAATGAACAAATATAAAAATTCAATGAAAACAAAGATATAAAAATTAAGTCTTCAATGTTCTAAATATTAGATTTAATAAATCTTACATAATATTTAAATCAATAAATCAGAAAAATATCACAGAATGAAAAAGGAAAATATTGTTTTTAAGGTTTTTTTTTAAGATTATTTATTTGAAAGAGAGAGAGAGAGAGCACTGAGCAAGGGGAAGACCAGAAGGAGAAGCAGTCTTCCTGCTGAGCAGAGACCCCAATGTGGAGCTTCATCTTAGGACCCTAAAGATCATGACCTGCGCTGAAGGCAGGCACATAACCAACTGAGCCCCCCAGGTGCCCCAGAAAATATATATATTTTTTAATTTTATGTGTAGATTATTGAAGGCATCCTGGTAGATGTATAATTTAGAAAACTGTTATTACATACATAACATTTTGTTGCTTGGAGTGAAATAAGGATTCTGAGTGTGAATATCTATACATTTACATTGAACAAACATACCCCCAGTTTCTTTACCTATCTTGTTAGTTTAGTGACAAACTCTGGACTGCAGAACATGTTTGGAGTAGCCCCAATCCAAAAGACAGTTATTTGTTGGTATCCAGCATCTATACTCTCTCCCCAGTTTCCCCTGAGACTTCCTTTGGAGAACAAGCATTCTCTCATATTAAAGTCAACTTATAGTTTGGGTAGAATTGGCTCCTTGTCTAAACGTTTATTTGGCCTAAATAAAGCAGTGCAATTCCATCTCCTATACATCAGTGTTGGTTCAAGCTTATGTGCTTGACTAATTGGCCCAATCAAAATAAAACTCAGAATCTTTTTTTTTTTAATTTTGTAATAGTTAAGGGATAAATACTCTGTTAGCATGAATACAAAAATGTGGCCCTAGAAGGTATAGCGCTAGAAAGAGAAGTGGCCTTAGAATGGAACTGTGAATGCAAAAGGCAGAGAAGGGAGCTAGAAAGGCATTGGGTCACCAGTATAATTCACCATCATTAAAAATGCATGATAAGGAAACAGCAGTCTTTGGCAAAAGTACATAAAAGGTAGATAGTACATACATTCGTGTGGCTGTCTAGAACATGGAATAGGAAGGAGAATGGAAATGAAAAAATGGGCTAAATGGGAACAATTATTAGATGGGACTTAAACACGGAAACAAATGTGATGAACTGATATCTTCAGGGCCTACTGTCATGTATAACTCTACCTATGCCTATATCCACATCTTTATCCATGTATACGACTCTTTAAAAAGTTGTATTCTTGTTGACATTGGTGAGCAACTGGGTCAAACCAACTTTGAAACATCCTGGTTGTGGAAAATACAAGGAGTCTGCAAATAGCATAACCTGTCTGCTACTGTTGTGTACTTAAGTTCATTTTATAACTCCAAGGGAAAAACTTAAATTTCACTTCTACAGTTGGTATTCACTTATATTCACCACACATTTATTAAGTTGTTCTTCATTCCCCCCAATTTTTTAAATTTATGATCATTGTATTTCTTCCAGAAATATAGCTTTTAAAATATTCTTTAAGAGGTCTATGGACGGCAAAATTTCTCCACTTTTCTGAAAGTAAATTTGTTGTTGCTCTATTATGAAATATAATTAAGTTCTAAATGGAAAGTCATGTTTTCTCATAAAATTAATATATGTATGTTATATATAATATATATGTGTGTATTATCCCACTGAGAAAAAAACAGCAGTAAACATTTTATTGGAAGACACTGTATCATCTTTCTTCCCTACCCCTTCACCCCTACCCTCTGCTACTTGTTTGTCTCTAGATTTCCTCTTTTTCTTCTTGGATATGTGGTTTTATTCTCATGTGCTAGGGGTGGATTTATTCTCATTCATCCTTCACAAGTTTGGTTGGATCTATGGATCAGAATCTCAGGTTTTGAAAAAATTTCAAATCTTACTTCTTTAAATGTCTTTCTGATGAAATTTTTCTTTTTTTTTAAGATTTATTTATTTGAAAGAGAGAGAGCTTAGGGGGAGGGGCAGAGGGAGACAGAGGGAGAATCTTCAGCAGACTCTGCACTGAGCATGGAGCCCAACATGGGGCTCGGTCTCATGACCCTTAGACCATGACTTGAGCTGAAACCAAGTTCCAGTCTTAAACGACTGCACCATCCAGGTGACCCAAGATGACTTTTTTTTGCTTTTGCTTTTTCTATAGCTTTCTGATTAGATATACTAATAATATAGCCATTGTCTTCCCAGTTCTGTAAATTGAGCATAGGGAGGTGCTTTTTCCTTTCAAACAGGTACTTTGGGTAAGTACTGGCTTCAGTCTTCAATGTTTCACAAACTACCACAAAATGTACACTATGCAGAGGTTAAAACAAAGTGAAATCTTGAACATAGATAATCTATTGAACTGGACAAACAAATTTCAGTTTTCATAGATTCAAATTTTGTAAAGGTGACATTTGGAGATGTGGTCAGAGTACCAGGTAACCATAATGCTAGAAATGAAAATTCCTCTTTTTCTCATTTAAGACACTTAAAATGACATGTAATTATTTAAATGTATATGTTCACACATGTTTTTGAAAGAGAAATGTGATGTGTGCTATTTCAAAGTAAACTCATTTTGGTTTACATTCTCTATGAGTCTGAGTGAGTCTCTTAGAGACTGTATATGGCCAGCTGCCTGCTTACTACTTTCATTTAAATCTAGCTCTAAGTCATTTCCCTTTATATGTGGATATGTACACACATACAAACACACATACATACACTATGTCCCTTGAAGAGGTTTAAAAATTTACTTTTTAGTAAAATTTATAATGCTGCCAATAAGAATGAACATGTCAAGGAAAGCAATAGTTCTTAGCATAAAATGAAATTGGATGCAATATTAAAAGTTGCTATAGCTTAGATCAATGACATTAAAATGTTTTTGAGGGGATCCTTGGGTGGCTCAGGGGTTAAGCGCCTGCCTTCCACCTGGGTGGTGATCCTGGAGATCCCGGGATCGAGTCCCATGTCGGGCTTCCTGTGTGGCGTCTGCTTCTCCCTCTGCCTGTGTCTCTGCCTCTCTCTCTCCATGTCTCTCATGAATAAATGAATGGAATCTTTAAAAAAAATAAATAAAATGTTGTTGAGGTGATAGAGAAGTACAAAATTTTAGGGAGAGAGAAAATGGTGGTAAGCAAAATGAGCATTTTCCATAATATGTATGTTTACTCCTTGCTTTACTTTTTAGAATCTAAAGCAAACTTGGAAAAAGAGAATGGAGTTTGAAAATGAGAAAGAGACATGGATGCATTAAAAAATCTTATTTATGACATTTTCTGTTTTGTAGAAGTTTAAAATTACTGAGGTATTTATTCTATTTTAAAATATGAGGTGAATTTATACTATAACAAAAATAGTTTAATTCCACAAATGACTGTTTGCCTCTGTGAATAGTAGACATATGACCTCTTACTAAAAATAGGGTGAATAATCTTTTATCTTACTTTGGTAGGTATGTGTGTGTGCACATATGGTTTTGCACATTTATGTTTTTGGTTGTTTTCTTGGGTTAAAGCGAATACACATATAAATAGGCTTTATATAACTACTTATCCTAATGTAGGTTGTAATAATTATAAGTAGATGAGATTTTAAACTAAAACTAAAACTTACCCACCTATCATAGTTAATACCAAATTTGTTGATGCAACAATACAGTTCTCCTTACACAATCATATTCTTTGGGGGTTTGAGGATTAAAGTTACCTTCTCTGAGTCTATTTTAAAAATATATGGCTTTAGCAAATTAAATCCAGGATCCTCTACTGTCAGTTTAACATATAGCTCACATTGTCTCACAATGTGAAGTTTGCTCATCCAAAGCAGAATGTGATGTAGAGAATGATGAGTTTTTAGATTATTTGTTGACAGAAATGTGACATGCTGGAAATGAATCTGCTTTATGTAGCCAATAGTATTCAACTGATGTTCAATGAAATTTAGGCTATCAGAAAAGATAACTGAAGTCATTAGTAAATGAATTGAACTTGACAGTTTCATATATACACTGCTCTAACTGTATCTAGATAGAGATGGCTTTAGCAGATAAAAGTTATTCTTTTAAAACTTGAACATATCCTTCTTTCTCAAGTGTGGATAGCCAGAATATAAATTGTTGTGCTGTGACTAATATGTAAAATGAATGCAATAGAGCTACATAAAAACTGCATAAGAAAATTATTCAAAAAGATAATCTAGGGATCCCTGGGTGGTTCAGCAACTTAACGCCTGCCTTTGGCCCAGGGCTTGATCCTGGAGACCCAGGATCGAGTCCCGCATCGGGCTCCCTGCATGGAGCCTGCTTCTCCCTCTGCCTGTGTCTCTGCCTCTTTCTCTCTCTCTCTCTCTCTCTCTCTGTGTATGTGTGTGTGTGTCTCATGAATAAATAAAATCTTTAAAACAAAAAAGCAAAAAAAAAAAAAAAAACAAAAAACAAAAAAGATAACCTACTCTTTGGTTCTATGAAGCCCTCAGTCATTATATACATTGTCTAATATTTATCATATCCCAAAGTGTATGAATAAAGTCAAGAAATTATCTTTTCATCCCTTGATTTAAAAAGAACAATGGAAATAAAACTTACTTCATCATCTATGTGTTAATGATTCAACTTTAAAATTCATGATTCCATCATTGAATTTTTCAGGACGAGTATTTCTTTTTCATCATTCTCCACAACTTCTTTATATATATTGAAGATATAATTTAGATAATTGCCTTTGGTTAATGTATATTATTACCATTAAAACCATCCTTTTTTATCTTTGTTGAAGAAACTGATTTATGGGAAGTAGGAATGTTTGGACTAATGAAAAGTGGCAAAGAAATTTTTAGAAAATATTGGTTAGTTTGTGCCCTATTGCCCTATTATTTCAATATAGATATTGCACTGAATTTAAGGAATTTTGTAAGTCATAATTCATTAAAATTAAGAATCCCAGCAAAATATACATTTTCCCAAACTTTGTGATTTAGATTGAACTACTATAAAAAACTAGGGAGATGATTATTTCCATTTACTTGAGTATGGCTAAAATACACTCTAGTTGCATACTGCTTTGAAATGAAAACGCATTTTAAAATATAAAATGTGATTTGGCAGGTGAGATATAGGCTCTAGAGGCAGAAGGTTTAGATTAGTGATAGATTTTGAGCCTATTTTGGGGACATTTACCATCCGCCATATAACTTAGGGCGTCTGGTCTTATACATAGTACTATCCTCCATGGAACGACACAGCTGTAGAAAGAAAATACAATGAAAACAAGGAAGATTGATCAAGCAGCTCTGATTGAGGAAAGAGACTGTGAAATTCAGGCCAGTGAGCAAGGCTCAGCAGAAAAATCAATCAATCAATCAATCAATCAATCAACCAACCATAAACTTTCCACATTGACCACGTTTTTGAGCACCATTAGAAAAGCAAAGAAAGATGTCCATCAGAAAGATTGCACAATATAGCAGAAGAGAAGAAAGAAAATAGACCCTCAGATGTGCAGAAATGGCTTTATTTAGATAATAACTCAATTTTTGGCTTCACCTACTGACTACCTATAGATTCTTCAAATTTGGTAGAAAATGTAAATACTTTAGGAGTCAGGAGCTACAGATCCTATCCTCAGCCCAGTTTTAGTAACAAAAGCTATACACAGTATTATATAGCAACAATAGCAAGCCATAACTCATTGGATCAATATAAAATAAAATGACTGTAAGGTTTTTTAGTTTTTTTTCCTTTGTATGTTTAGTATGACATTAACAAAACAGTTAAATACACACATACACCCTATCCTACTTAATTTTACACTTAATAGTTACAGCTTATAATTATAAAGGATGGCGTGGCTAGGACTGTCAAATGTCCTCTTCTCCCTAGGGAAAGGTGAAATGCAACATTATGCAAATTTAGTTCACAGTGGCTTCTTGGTGATTTTTTATTTTTTTAACTCTTGGCCCTTTATACCACTATCTTCTTTGACATGTGGTTCTTCATGCAGAAATGCCCTTCTTTTCTAAATTTTTGGAATATCTTGGACATTGGCATTGTTTTGATTAATGATCTCATTGCTATTCATTCTAGTTAGATCTTGCTGAACAAAAATGTCCTTTTCTTAACTTCAGCAATGACTTTTTATTCTTAAGGTTACCACTAAGGAACTCAAATGTTACCCTGTGCAAGTTCTCAGACACCTTTATAAAGCAGAGCTTCAGAACTCTGGTCTTCTAATCAGCAAGTCCTTTCCTTTTTGTTCAATAAGAACATTTGCTATTATGTATCCAAAATTTAGAAAGAATCTTACTATATTTATTTAGATTAATCTACACAATAAAGTTGGTCTTCTGAATTTAACATTGTAATCATCATACAGTGAACACACTATTATTCACAGCATCTCAAATTCATACACCATTCATGTGTTTGTTTTTGTTCATTGTTCCTATAATGCCCTTCTATCTTCAATCATTATATTTAAAAAGAGAGCTCCAAATGTATTAAGTATTTTATATGCATTACCGTTAAACATATTTGATATTCTTGTTTGGGTGAGACCAAGGTAAATTGGAAAAAGTTTGTTTAACCTCTCCATGAAAAGAATTTACTGAGCTTATTCAAAAAGAAGAGAACATGAAAATGTGTTTTCATTGAGATGTGCATATCTACTTCCCTATAACCTGATAGGAAACATTCAGATTTGAATTGCATTTTATGTTTGTAGGTCAAACAAAAGGTGGCTTTTATATTACTTATTTTCCAGGTCTTGTATGTATTCACATCATTAATTATTAATTATTCACAAATGAAATAAAATTTGCTTGATAATTGTCAAGGCTTTATTCTGAGGTTGCACCGGACAAGGGCATGTCAATTCACTTATTTTGTCTGTCTACATCCTCTATATATATTGCTGCAGTCAAATTGCTCAAGAAATCATCGCATCGATTGTTAAGGTGGCCAAATGAACTGCAGTATTTTCTAGCCAATGAATTTTTCATAGAACTGTTACAATACAGGATCTAAAGGCAATTTAAATATAAACAAATCTCTTGATATTAATTCAACTACAATCTGTCAATTATCTTCATATTTGCTTATGTGAATATATTTTCTAATATAATACAGCTTCTATGAAACTATGCTATTTATTTTCATACTTTATTTTAAATGTAAAATATTAACTTTCATGTAAGCAATCACTGGTACAGAGAGAACATTGGGAAACATATTGGAAATTAACATAATTATATCAAGAGTTCCCTAGTGGTCAAGAGCATTAGTACTCAAATTGCATTATGAATATGCAAATCCAATATTTTTGATTTAGGTCATTTGTCACTGGTATCAGAAATTACAAGTCACTGCTGGGCTGTCTAAGCTGAAAGAGCTTCAGATGACTGGTGATTTAATTCAAAAGAACCTTCTGGTTCATCAACAATCTATCTGAACTATGTAAGATCCACTGATAGGCAAATTTATTCCATATTCTCATTTTATTTAAACACTAATGTACATTCCCTTTTCCTATTCGTTTTTCATATTTTGGAGTGATGGAAAGGCATTGAATGAAAAAGCAGTTCTTCTGAAACTGGTGTGATCAAAAGCAATTATATTTGGGTAAAATATGAATTCAGAATCAAACTTACATTGTGTTTGCTCACCTAGCTACTGCTTATTCCTCTGTAGTGGAAGGATCATTACTTTTAAATTGTGAGTTCAGATCATTAATCTATTAATTTTTAACTGTGAGTTCAGATATTCAACTTGCAACTGGATTTATATAGCATGCAAACACTTGTATAAGACATAAAATTTGAACAGGTCATAATTGCAAAAGTGTTGCTAGATACTTATCACACACAATGACAAATAGGTGCAATTCAGTGAATTGGATATTAGAATGTTATTTTGCTACATTCTTTAGCCACTCCAGTACAGACAAGACCAATATTCCTCGCATACTAAATATTGTTCTGACTTGGGTCTTTCCAACCAAATATAGATAGGTAAGAGAAAGGAATTAAATTAATAAATGATAAATAATTTTCAAAATGAGTAAAAAAGAAAAAAACAACATTGGCTGTAAAAGGAGCCTCACTTCAGGAACTTACTTATTTCATAATTTTGTAATATTAAATGACTTCTCTAAGATTTATTTATAGGATAATTATGAGAATTAAATGATATCTATATTAAGCATTTAGCATCATAATTGGTATATAAAAGATACCACGAAACATTCAGAAAATAAATTTATTATTATATAAAACTGTATATTCCTTAGAATAAGTAGTGCCTAGTGTTTTGTAATTACCCTTCCAAACTCATTATCTCTTGATGTCCAAACCAGTCACTCCCACTCTAGACATAATGAATCTCCTTGTTTCCTGGACATTTCAAGCATTCACTTTCCACAGGGCCTTTGCACTTAGTACTCCGTCCCCATGCACAGCTCACTTCCTCTCTTCTTTCAGATTTTTGCTCAAATCACACTCTTGCAAAAAGGTGTCCTCCTGGCTACCCTTTATACCCTAGTTACAATGCTTAAGGACTCTATAAAATAGCAATGTGATTACACCTGGCACTTCACAATCCCCCTTACCTTACTTTTTTTTCTTTTTAGCAATTTCCACTATTTACCTTATAATTCATTCATTCATTTGTTATCTTCTTTCCTCATTTTTCATTCCAAATAAATATAAAAACTCCATGAGATTAAGAAAATTGTTTCCTTCAGAGCATTTTATCTCGTACCTCCAACAGTGCTGGCCAAAATCTCTATTATTTTTAAATGAAGGAACAAGGAATTAATGTACTTTTAGTTTATATATATTGAACATAGTTTAATATACTATTTAACAGTATCATCTAGTCTAGTCTATATCTCTTAATCCAGAACAATGCAAATCTAGATTCTTCTGTCTCAGGGGTAGATTTTCACGTTTCCATCAATTAATTATTTTTAAGTTAGGGCTTAATTATAATTTTCTTTTTATTTAATAGATAGAAGATGTGTCTCTGGGCTTTTAGCCTGACAACAAATACCTCATCTCTTGCCCCATTTCTGGGTAATAATAGTTATTGATCTGTAGTCTCCATCTGGAATAAAAAACTAAAGGTAACTTCTCAGAAAAAAAAAAAAAAGATCGTTAAAGTATGACACACTCAATTCACCCAGTATTTATCAGGTACCTACTGTGTTTGCTATAATTCTGCTAAGAGCAACAGAGAAGGTCAAGATAAGAACAAATACTATTGCCTGAATTTATTTAATATTTTAGGGAATATAAAGGCACATAATAGCCATATAAAAGATCTTATTCACGAGTTAACTATTTCTCCTCTCTTTTCCTAATGTTTTGCTTATTTGCTAAATATATTCACAGAGAAAACACATTGGGGAATCTCAGTTAAATATAAATCTCAGCTTTTCAGCAGAACCACTTTCCTGGGGCTGTTTGTAGTTTCCAGGGCATAAAAGTCAGCACTACATTAAAACTAAATGATCTATACTGAAACTCTGTATGAATGAAAACAAATAGCATCTTGGAAAATGTTTATCAACTGGGTGCCCGGTCTTCATAGGAACATGCATTGCTTAAAAGTAAATTTAAGATTGTTCAAAAGAACAATAGCCAAACTGTGGAAGGAGCCTCGGTGTCCATCGAAAGATGAATGGATAAAGAAGATGTGGTTTATGTATACAATGGAATATTACTCAGCCATTAGAAATGACAAATACCCACCATTTGCTTCAACGTGGATGGAACTGGAGGGTATTATGCTGAGTGAAGTAAGTCAATCGGAGAAGGACAAACAGTGTGTGTTCTCATTCATTTGGGGAATATAAATAATAGTGAAAGGGAATATAAGGGAAGGGAGAAGAAATGTGTGGGAAATATCAGAAAGGGAGACAGAACATAAAGACTCCTAACTCTGGGAAACGAACTAGGGGTGGTGGAAGGGGAGGAGGGTGGGGAGTGGGGGTGAATGGGTGACGGGCACTGAGGGGGGTACTTGACAGGATGAGCACGGGGTGTTATTCTGTATGTTGGTAAATTGAACACCAATAAAAAATAAATTTATTATAAAAGAAAAGATTGTTCAAAAGATTTTTCAATGATTAAAAAATTTCAAAAAAGCTTATTATTTGAATATTTGTGGTCTTAATAAGTATTATGAATATAGAAAGACTTTGATTTTTTTCAATTAATTAATTCCGATAGGATGTATTCTAAAGCTTGCACATAAGACCATGGTGATTTAATTGAAAAATATCAGATTATTTCCAAAAATCTTTTTGGTCCTAAAAATGGTCTAAATCTGTTTATTCTTTTTCATATAGTGTCATGTAAATTAATATTCATAAATATGTCATAAATGAAAGGACATGGCACAAGTTGAGAAGTTCTTAAAAGAGAAATGTATAAAACCAATCTTGATCATAAAAGACCTTTCAACCACTCATAAGGTTTTATTCGCTTTTTTTAATCTTCAACAAATACACTTCTCCTTAAATCTAATACATCAGCATTAACTAATAATTGCCTTTACTTTATTTTTGACAATGCAAGGGAAACATGCAGACATACTGACCCTTAACCACCATTTTTTAAAAATGATGTGTTTAAAATTTATTAACAAAAGCTCAAATTTTCAGACTCTCATTTAAAGTTAAAGATTTGGTCATTAGGAAAAGCTCAAATCTGTTTTTTATTCAAAAATAATAAAATTTCCTTGATTTTTAACAAATGGCACCAATTTCCCTTGTCCACTATAATTTCAGCTGCCTCTACCATATACTTTTAGCAAAATTATACTTTGCCCTATGTTGCTATTAGTTATTTTATTATGTTAATATCCTTTCATAAGATGATAATTTTTAAAAAACCTGTTATAGCTTTATAAATATATGTGTCAATTGCTTATTCTTTATTAACCAAACAATTTTGTAGTATTTCTTTTAAAGTGTTTGCTAGATGACAGGAATCAGAAGATATATAAGTTGTAGTATCCTCTCTCAGAGATCCTCAAGATCATTGTACAGGTGTCATTTTGTTCCTTGAACAGGTCAAGGTCTTTCTTACCTTATGATTTTTGCACATGCTGTTCCTAGTTCCAGGAATGCTCTTTGATCAGATCCCATCAGTTCATCTATATTCCTACCTTTCGGTCTTAGGACATTTTCTAAAGCAGGATCTTTTCTGATTATTTTATGTAAATTAATCCCTTGAATATGCTTCACTTAGTCACATATTTTGTCATATACTACCCAATATATTAATTGCATGGCATTTCTCATAATTTGTTATCCTATTTATTCACTTGAACTCCACCTTACCCCCTGCATGTAAACCCTATTAGAAAGAGAACAAATCTCTCTTAACTTACTATATTTTCTCTCTTAAGATGTGTGATTACACTCAAAAAATGTATTATATGAATAATAAATGTTGTTGAATAGTGTGAGGTATTAAAGTAGTTACTCTAAAAGAGAAAGCCTGATAAAGCTTTACAGACTTAATGACTTTTAAGTTGATTGTTACAAAGTGAAGGGAACATTTCCAGGTTGAACGAAAATCATTCACCAGTTCATGTAAGTAAAGAAAAACCCATGATTTAGTGGCAAGTTGTTTCTATTATTAATACATGAGACTATAAAGGATTTGTGATCTTAAAAAAATACAAATCAATTGGACCAGAAAACTTAATCCTTATTACTTTTTTAGGGGAAGAAATGTCCATAAACTGCAAGTAAGCTGAAACATTTGTCGTTTGTCACTTAAATTATTCTAAAAGACTTTTGGGTGTGCTGTAGCATTCACTGGATTATTATTATTAATTGTGTTGTTATTGTTATTTTCCAAGTGACACAAGTCTACTGTAAGCAACTTCCATGCCAAAGATTTCTGCTCTGACATTACACAGGGAGGGAAAAACTCATTGTATAGCATTGTCTTCTACTCTGCTGCCATCAGATATATTGGGTAGGAAATGTCATTAGGTTTTCTTTCCAAATCTAATTCCCAGAAAGGAGTGTATGTCAGGCTGAATAGCAAACATACCAGTTACCACTGCAGGCTGATATCAACCCAAGGAAGAGGCAAGCAGCTTTGGACAGCAGGCCTAGGTAACAGATTTGCCCAGTGAAATCCGATGTCTTATTCTATCTCACTACCGTTGATGTTATACCTACTGATGGAAACAACAGTAGAATTTTTAACCTGCTTCTTCATTTTGTAAGTGATGAAATGGTTACATGACTTGTAGTTTTCTCATTAAGGAAAAGAAGAATGGTATTATTAAAGAACAAATATTTCAGCTTTTAGAATTCTAACTTAGGAGTGTAATGCATATCTCTATCTATGTAAACCTATATTTAGTAAGTCAATACAACTTTAAAAAAACTATTTTATTGCACCTGCAAAAGCAGCATTTTTATAATTAAATATACTGCTTATAGTGATGTTTTCTGTACCTTACAAAATAATTCCTTTAAAAACATGTTTTCGTTCAGAGCTAAGTTTAAATTAGTGTCGATTTCAATGTTACAAAATGTTATTGAGAGTCCAAGTGCTGAAGATGGTCTACGAATTCATGAGCAGCTTCTAATGGTAACACCCATACCACTGGATGCAGTGTTTGCTTTTTGCCTAACACATGATTCTCTGAGGGGTAGGAAAATTGAGAAACCCATTCAAGCTGGCTACCTGCTTTACAGAAAATGTGTTTTTGGTAGAGAAGATTTACATTTGTGTTTGATTATCAGAGATCATCTAATAATACAAACTATTTTTTAAAGATTTATTATTTATTCATGAGGACACAGACTGAGACAGAGAGGCAGAGACACAGGGAGAGGGAGAAGCAGGTTTCTCGCAGGGACCCCGATGTGCGACTCGATCCCGGATCCCAGAATCATAACCTGAGCCGAAGGCAGGCCCCCAACCACTGAGCCACACAGAAGTCCCTAATAATACAAACTATTAAAGAAAAATAGATCCAGACACTTGTTGAAGGCAACAAAGACAAATTTTATTTAGTATTCTTCCAATAAGGAGAAGAGATTTTAGTGTATAACTGAGTTCAATTTCAACAAGGACAACTGGGAATTTATAGCCAAAGAGCAGAGTGATGGGGTCAGGAGATGGAAAATTTCTAAGACGAGAGACATCATGAATAGGGAGAGTCTTGATAAATTGACTTAACAAGATTTGTGCGAAAGGCAGGCCAAGAGAATCAGATATCAAGGGCTAGAATGAGGAATTTAAAGAGATGTCAAGGGTCATCAGATATAAGCAGTGCAAGGGCTGGGGGGAGATTCTCACTACACTCCCTTAGTGAGATTATTGCTAAACTGGGCTGGGCAGGCTGAGGACAAAGCCCAAGGATGAAGCCTAATTGAAAAGAGGACTCAGAAAAAAGCCTGTCTAAAGTTTGGTCAATGAGACAATCTTTATCTAAACTCACATCTCAAGGTCAACATGTCCAAATTGGAACTGTTTTCTCCCTTTCCCGAATCTTCCTCTCACAGCCTCTCCTCTTAAGGATACTACTAACCATTTGGTTGCTTATATAAAAATCTCTGAAGTCTGATCGATCAGGAAATCTTGCTAGTTCTACTCAACAAGTATTACATTGAACTCTCTGCCTTCAGTGACATAATGTTAATTCACATCACTATCACCTCTCACATTATTTTCTGCAGTCCTCTTTGGTCTTCCTTATTTCATTTCTGCCACCCCAACCTCCCAGTGAGAAAGCATCTTAAGTGTAAACCAGACTCTGCTCAAACTGTTCAATGGCATATGCAATGAGAATAATCTCCAATATATTATTATGTCTGAAAAGATCCTGCACAATTTGACTCCAACCCACCCTCCAACATCAACTTGTATCAGTCTCTCCATCACTTTTGGTGCACTGAATATGGAGCCTCCCTAGCATTTTCATTAATATTCAACAGACTTTGCACTCGCTGTTCCTTCTTCCTGAAAGCCTTACCTTGGCTCTTTGTAAAGCTCTCTGACTCCTTATCATTCATGTCTTTATTTAAGTTAAAATGCCAGGCACACTCTTTGTATCTGCTTTATTCTCCAGGTTAAGATTTCTAGATCCTTCCTCCTCCCAGTACCTGTCACAGTCTCCACACCAGCTTGGGCTGCCAGAAAAAAAGTACCATAGACTGGGTGGCTTAACAACAGATACATATTTTCTCACAGTTTGGAAGGCTGGAAGTCTAAGATCAAGATGCCAGCCTTGTTGGGTTCTGGCGAGAGCCCTTCTCCTGGCTTGCAGACAGTTATCTTCTCATTTTATCCTTATGTAGTACAGAGAAAGAAAGCTCTGTGTGTCTTCCTCTTCTTATGAAGGCATATTCCATCGGAGTGACTCTGCCTTCATGATCTTATCTAAGCCTATTTACCCTCCAAAGTCCTCACCCTAAATACCATCACATTGGGTGTTAGAGCTTCAATAAATGATTTCAGGGGGTTGCAAATGTTTCATCCATAACAGCCAGATTTATTAAGATTAAAGGCATATGAAATCCTATAGCGTTTAGATGAAACTAACAATAAATTATTGAATATTAAATGCTAATAATGTATACGCCCCAATTTTCAAATTACATACAATCACATCTCAGCAACAATGCGCTGCTACCCTTAGCATACAGTACACATAAACATATATGGACATTGACCTTCTCTGATCTTACTCTGCATTTCCTGTAAAATCATTTCAAGTAATTTGCAACATCTTTCATGCTTGCTACTTCAGGATTAATAAACTGGCATTTTATAAATGTGTGTGTGTGAGAGAGAGTAAGACAGAGAGAGAGAGAGAGAGAGAAGAGATTTCATCCTTATTTTCTTCGAGTTTTATTGAGAAATAATTGACATACATCACTGTATAAGTTTAAGGCATACAGCATAATAGTTTGATTTCTATATATTATGAAATGATTACAATAGGATCAGCTAACATCCATCTTCATATGGATACAATGAAAAGAAAGGAAAGGGGAAAGGGGAAAAGGGAAAAAAGTTTCTCCTTGTGATGAGAACTCTTAGAATTTACTCTATGTATCGCACAACAGTGTTAGCTGTAGTCATCATGTTGTACATTACATCCCTAGTATTTACTTATCTTATACTTAGAAGTTTGTACCTTTCCACCACCTTCCTCCAATTCCCCCAATTGGTTGTTTTAATATGACCAATTTAATATAAAATTTAACTTAGGATATTTAGATTTTTTTTTTATCAGATACACTTGTGAATAATCACCTTACCTGGACAAGAACTATTAGATATATTGAAAGGGAAAAGATAAACAATGACTTAAGGATTTTAAACATCATTATAATAATGACTAACTCTGCTTCTTGTTTTGTAAGCCTCATCCTAAACATTTTTTGTTTTAAACCGTTCAAAACATACAAAGACACAGAAATACACAATGAAGCAGTGACTACTAGGAAACATTGCTTTTAATCAATGAATAATTTAAAAGATACAATAGGTTTCTGTTGCCTTTCTGTTATTGATTCTTAGTTTTATTCCATTTTCATCAGAGAATACAGTCTGTGGGATGCCAATTCTTTTAAGTTTATTGAGGTTTGTTTTATGATACAAAATATGACCTATCTTGGTGAATGTCCTATTGGTGCTTAAAATAAAATTGTGTATTCTCTTGTTGGTGAATGAATTTTTTATGCATATACATATATATATAACAATACTGTTTATTGATTGTGTTGTTCAGATCCTCTTTGTCCTTTTTAATTTTCTTTCTAGCAGTTTTATCAGTTTACAGGGGAGGAGTGTTGAAGACTAATTGTGGATTTGCTTATTTCTCTTTTCAACTCAATTGGTTTTTCATGTATTTTAAAGCTTATTTTTCAAAAAAAAAAGCTTATTTTTCAGTATGTACATTTTTATGTCTTCCTGTTGGATTGAACTTTTATCATTATATAATGTCCTTGTCTCCAGTAATTTTATTTGTTCTAAAATCTAATTTACCAGATGTTAATATAGCCACTTGTGTTTGTTTTAAATTAATGTCATCTGGTATTATTTTTTTGACATTCTTTGATTTTCATCTATCAATATCAATATCAATATCACTGAATTTGAAGTGAGCTTCTTGTAATCTGAATATATATGGGACAATTTTTTAAATCTAATATCTGTTTTTTGATTTGTGTATTTATATCCTGTACATCTAAAGTAATTAGATGTATATGTTAGTGCTCTACTCTGCCATTTTTATTATTGATTTTCTTTATGTTTCCTTGCTTCTGTATTCTAGCTTTCTTATGTGTTAACCTGAATATTTTTTAAGATTTCATCTTGTTTTATCTGAAGATCTTCCTCCACTTTCAATGGGGTTACATCCCAATAAACCTAGTGTAAATTGAAAATATCATAAGTTGAAGAGTGCCTCTACTCAATCGAAAGAGAGAGTGACATTTGATCTCAGGATCATGAGTTCAAGCCCCACATCAGGTGTAGAGATTACTTAAATAAATAAAACTTTAAAAAAAGAAAATATTATAAATTGAAAACACATTTAATATACTTGACCTACTGAATATAATAAATAGCTTAGCCTAGCCTGCCTTAAATGTACTCAGAACACTTGCTTTAGCCTAGAGTTAGACAAAGTCATCTAACACAATGCCCATTTTATAAGAAGTGTTGACTATGTAGTACTTTACTGAATATTGTACTGAAAGTGAAACACAGAAAGGTTGTACAGGTACAGAATGGTAAGTGTATCACTGTTACCCACATGATAATGTAGCTGACTGGGAGCCGTGGCTTGCTGCCTCTGCCCAGAATCACAAGAGAGTATCTACCAAATATTTCTTTAAAAATGTTTTTAAAGATTTTATTTATTTATTCATAAGAGACACAGAGAGAGGCAGAGGCATAGGCAGAAGCAGAAGCAGGCTCCCTGCAGGAAGCCAGATGTGAGACTTGATCCCAGGACCCTGGTATCATGCCCTGAGCCAAAGGCAGACGCTCAATCACTGAGCCACCCAGGTGCCCCTCTACTAAATATTTCTAACACAGGAAAAGATCCAAATATAAAATTCAATGTAGTTTCTACTGGATGCATACCATTTTTGTACCACCATAAAGTTTAAATATCATAAGTTAAACCATCATAAGGTGAGGACCATTTGTACAGTGTTTCTGAGTGTATTTGTATTGGTTTTGTTGTTCTTGCTATGGGTATTAAAATATATGTGTGTGACATTATAGTCCACAGGTTCTTTTACCACTTTAGGTAAAGTATGAAAATCTCGTTTCAATGTATATCCCTTTACATTATCCAGTAAAATATTATCTTGATTATCAAATAATGTATAAATTTAGTTTCAGCCATCCAACAAGCCAAAAAATTCATGAGGAAAAGGATACTCGATGGTATATACCTATACTTCTGCACTTTGCACCATTCTTCCTTCCTGATATTCCAGGACTCTCTTTTTTCATGTCTTTTCTGTTCAAAGAACTTCCTTTAACCAGTCTTAAACAAGGGTCTTCTAGCTAAATATTCTTTAGTTTTCCTTCATCTGAGAATGTCCTTATGTCCCCTTAATTCTTGAGGGTATAATTTTCCCGAGTTATAGAATTCATAATTGATAATAGTTTTCTTTCAGCACTTGAAAAACTGTGTTCTGGCCTCCATGGTTCCAAGCGCATTCTCTGGCATTTAGTTCTCTGGCATTCTTTACCTACATTTCCCTCTGTCTGCTTTCAGGGTTTGTTTTTTGTTTGGTTGTTCTTGTTTGGTTGTTTTGTTGTTTTATGTTGTGTTTAACCTCTCTTTAGTTTTCAGTACTGTAATGTGTCTGTGACATTCATTTCTTTGGGATTATCCTATCTGGGACTTGTAAAACTTCTAGAGTCTATAAATTTGTGTTTTTTTGTGAAATTTGAGAAAGTTTTCAGCTATTATTTCTTTAAATAGAATTTTTATCTCATTCTTTTTTTTTCTTTTCTTTCTGGGATTGTGATGATAGGAATATTGGAAATTTTATTATTGACCCATTTCTTGTCTAGTTTCTCTTCACTGTGCAGGTTGGGTAAGTTCTATGGATCTGTCCTCAAGATCAGTGATTCAGTCAACTGTCATCTCTACCATTGAGCCCTTCCATTTTGTTATTTCTGTTTTGGTATTTTTTCATTTCTATAGTTCTTTTTTTTTTAATTAATGAACTTTATTTTAAGGCAGTTTGAAGTTTTCAGAAAATTTGACCAGAAAGCATAGAGTTCCCACATATCACTTTATCTATCTCCCCAAACATATATGCAGTTTCCCTCATTATTAACATCATGTATCTGTGTGGTATACATTGGTTAAAAATCAGTGAGTCAATATTGACATATCGTTATCAACTGAAGTCCATACTTTACATTATGGTTCATTATTTTTGTTGTACATTCTTTGGGTTTTAACAAATATATAGTGACATATATCCACCGTAACAGTATCATATAGAAAGTTTTTATTACCCTAAAAACTCCCTGTGTTTCATCTATTCATTTCTTTCTCCCTCTCCTAGAACCTTCAATAACTATTGATCTTTTCACTGTATTTTTAGTTTTCTTTTGTCAAGAATGTCATATAATTGGAATCATACAGTAATTGCCTTTACAGACAGATTTATTTCCTCATTAATACAAAACTAAAATTCCTGCTCTTTTCATGGCTTGATAGCTCTTTTTTGAGGAGGTACTGGATAATATTTCTTGTATCACTGTGTTTCAGTTTGTTCACCTATTGAAGGACATCTTTATGTCTTTTAAGTATTGGCAATTATGGATTAAACTGCCATATACATTTATGTGCAGGTTTATGTAGACATAGTTTTCAATGTATTTGAGTAAATACAAAAGATCATATGATAATTATGTTTAGCTTTGCAAAAGACTGCCAAACTGTTTTCAATAGCAGCTGTGTTGTTTTATACTTCCACTAGTAATGAATAAGAGTTGCTCTTGCTGCATATCCTTTCCAGCATTTGGTGTTAGCAGTGTCCTGGATATTGACTCTTCTAATAGATGTGTAGTAATACATCACTGCTTTAATTTTCAATTTCCTGATGACAGCTGATGTTGAATATTTTCCCATATGTTTATTTGCCCCTCGTCTATTTTCTCTACTGAAGTGTCTCTTAGATCTCTTGCTCATTTTAAAATTGGGTTGTTTGTTTATTGTTGAGTTTTAAGAATTCTTTGTGTATTTTAGATAACAAGTCTTTTACCAGATGTGAGTTTTTCACAGATTTTCTCCAGTGTGTGGTTAGTCTTTTCATTCTCTTAGGGCTCTCAAAACAATAACAACAAACAGCTTTACTGTGTTATAATTAACATGCAATTTACACAAAGTATATAGTGCTTTCCATATTTTGGTCACGTTAATAGAACTTATATCCACACAATATAAAGTGCATGAAATTTCTCTTGATGTATTATTTTTATTTAGTTTTCATAATTTATACTCGTTTTAAGAATTAAACTCATAAGGAAATAGATTAAACATATTTATATATAAAAATTGATAATTTGAAATGTCCTGATACATCTGTGTGTATTTGTGTCGGTTGGTGGGGGAGTAGAAAAGCTTATCTATTGCAATATACTTTTACTTATTTTCATGTTTTGAAAACAGCATCTATTATAACACCTCCTGGTTGTTTATAGGCTAAAGTAGCCAACCTAATTCACAGCAGGATTGCACTGCCAGATTCTGACATTCAAACAAAATGAAATTCTGAGATTCCAACATAAAAAGTATACAAATTTAACTTTTATTTTGGTAGGAAGTTGAGGAGCAACGACTTCTACCACAAATGCCATTTCTTTTGTTGTTTTTGAATGCATAGAATACATGTTGTTTTCATAGGAAGTGCCTCAGCATAAGGATCACGAGAGGGAGAGATCAACTTCTTAATGTTAAATTTAGAGAGATGTCTCTGCCCAGAAATTTTTTTCTTTTTTTTAAGGTTTATTAATTTATTACTTGAGAGAGAGAGGATGTGTGTGCATGTGTGTGCGCGCACACACACACAGGCACACGTGAGTGGGGGGAGGGCCAGAAGAGAGAATCTGCGCTGAGCAGATAGCCCCACACACTGGACTCAGTCTCATAACCCATGAGGTCATGACCTGAGCCGAAACCAAAAGTCTAGTTCTTAACCAATGGAGCCACTCAGGCTCCCCTTTCTAGTAATTTTTCACTGTAAACTTGTATGATGTGTGTTTGTGATTAAAGAAATCTTGAACTCTAGATATTAAGTTTGGAAACTTGATAAGGAGTAGTTCGTGTTGGGTGAGAGTTTTTCTTCTTCAGTATGAAATGTTATCCTTAGAAAGCCAGATTTGACTACAGTTTAGACTTGAAGAGGCTAGTGAATATATTTCATGATGGGCTTATTCTGAGATCTGTGTTTAAGGGGTTCTAGGAAGTGTTAAAAGGAGTTCTCTGAAAAGCCTTCTAAAATATCCTATATAGTACACCAATGCAGAAAAAGATGTAGAAACTAAAGCAGAGTCACTGCAAAAATATGTTTGTCTACTGGGAATGCTATGCAGAAATCTAATATGTACTCCATGTTCTCCAATTGTTGGTATTATTCCCTATAAATATTCTCCCCTTGAGTAGACTGAGACGTGACCCACCTCTAATCAGTAAAATATGACAAAGGTGATGAGGATGGGATGTCATCCCTGTGATTTGGCTATATATAGTAATCTATCTGTATATGCATTAGGATAGACCTTCCTGCTGGCTTTGAAGAACAAGCTGCTATGATTGAACTGCCCAGGGAGAGAGAGAAACATGGCAAGAAACTGAAATGTGCCAATAACCATGTGAACTTGAAGGAAGAGTACTCCCTTGAGCTGTGCTGAGACTCCTGACCCACAGAAACTGCAAGAGTTGATAGAGATAATAAATGAATAGAGTCAAAGAGATAATAAATGGTGTGGTTTTAAGCCTCTAACGTTGTGATAATTTGTTATGTAGAAATAGAAAACCAATATACTTGCTAAGACTGTTTCTAAGTATCTCAATCTCTCACCGAACTACACTTGATTAAAGGTGATATAGAATTCCTTTGTATTAGGAATTGATTTCAGTAGCATGTTGGAAGGAAACAAAATTTTTAAAAAATTCCAAGTCTTATATTTGTTTTACTTTCAAATAATGGAAAAGTCTCCAGGAAAATGCTGGAAGCTGCTTTTTGATAGCTAGACCGAGTGATCAGGGACCCAGGTTTCTCCATGCTCCCTATGTTCTACAGGATGACTGCTGAAGCTTCAGACATATTCATGGTCCAGGAAGTAAAAAGAGCAATGAGACAAGTGCAAAAGGATGCATAAGGAGACAGTTCCCTTTTTAAGAAATGATTCTAAAAGCGCTACTCAGCAACTTCTGCTTATATTTCTTCGACTACAGTTTAACCAACTAGCCATCCCTATTTGCAGTAAGCAATAGAGAAGATAGCTTTTTATTCAGGGAAGTTGTTCTTCCAACAGAACTGGATTTCTGTGACTAAGAGGAGGGAAAACAAAAGATTCTGGCACATTAGATATATTTTTATATCAGTATGTACTTATTACTGTCTGAAAAACTTTTGAGTAATGAATATTATTCTATGCAATAGAAACTGAGGACAGTTTTAAATATTTTTCTTGTGTGAAAAAATTTAGGTTCTGATCATATGAACAAGTAATTTACTAAATAATCATTTTGCAAATTAATTGATTTCAATTATGAATAATGACATAGTAAGCTATAATCATTCCTTCTTTACAAATAGACATACATTTTTCTTCATTTTTCTTCATACCTATTGAACTCATTTATTCTGTCTTATTGGGAAATGTATTTTGTGATAATTACAAATCATTTGTGATGATTCAATGAATATCACATTGGTTCTGATAATTTTCTCATTTATCCTCAGTATCCTATGTTTCATTTTCAATAAGTAAAAATGCTAGAGACTAGAATATATTTTTTGTAGTACTCTTCAAGAGTAATTACTTCTTAGCATCATTAATAATTAAAACATGTATTTTTTAAAAAATATTGATACATTGACTAAAATAAAGTATTGACTACTAGGCAAAAAAAAAAAATCTTATTTTATTTCTATTGTAGCCACGGTCCTGTCACCATTGGAGGGTATGTGTTTTTCCCTAGGAATTTTATTATGTTAATAGTGCTTCTTTTAGTAAGTTCTTTGAGTGTTTGAGCACAAAATTCTTTTAATAAGATATGTATTTAACTTTTGTAACTTTCTATAAGTGAAAGCTCATTTATCTACACACCTTATTAAATATTCTGCATTCATTGGGTCACTCCCTGTTTTTTCCCAATCATCCTAGAATATATCATCATCACTATTTTTTTTCGGATGATGAAACTGAGGCTCATTCAGATCTGACAAGAAAATTATTCAAGATTTCATATAACTAAGTTATTAATCCAGACTCCTCTATTAGTCTAATTCCAAATTCTATTTCCTTAAACATTACTGTATCTACTCCACCCTATTGATGACTAAAATCACCAATCACACTATGAAATGCCATGTTGGAAACTGTGTAAAATAAAGATAGTAACAAAAAAGATACATTTGTTAATATTATTTAGTCATCAATAATTTCAAATTTTTAAAAAATAACATGCTATTAGCTTATCCATATAATGTGAGATGATTAGGTAAACTTCTAAATGGTCTTTAAAGCCCCCTGCATATTTTTAAATTTTTATTTATTTATGATAGTCACAGAGAGAGAGAGAGAGGCAGAGACACAGGCGGAGGAAGAAGCAGGCTCCATGTACCGGGAGCCCGATGTGGGATTCGATCCCAGGTCTCCAGGATCGCGCCCTGGGCCAAAGGCAGGCGCCAAACCGCTGCGCCACCCAGGGATCCCCCGGGATCCCCCCCTGCATATTTTTAAAAAGTAACATTAAAAACATAATTGATGGACAAAATATACACATTTATTATATTATGATATATATCTATATCGTTTTCATCTTTCAAATAACTGCAGAATGAATGTACACTTCATTGTTGCAATATAAATTTTACTTTTTAAACATTCTTAGGAATTTCAAGATATAACATTTCTTTGGAGAGTAGACTCAGAGTTAAAAAGAATAACATTCTTAGAGCCTGGATGGCTCAGTCAGTTGAGCATCCGACTGTTGGTTTCTGCTTTGGTCATGATCTCAGGGTCCTTTGATGGAGCCTTGCGTAGGGCTCTGCACTCAGTAAGGAGTCTGCTTCAGATTTTCTCCCTCCCTCACTGCCTTTCCCCTTGCTCACACTCTCTCTGAAATAAATGAATGAATGAATGAATGAATGAATAAATAAATAAATCTTATAAAACAAAGAATGGCATTTTATATTGAGGAGACTATAAAAGTTGCTAGTATTTTCAATCTAAAGGCTGGGATTATAAAAGAAAGACATATGGAGAAGAAAGGAGAAAGATTTCTAATTAAAATGCAGAGGAGATGACTAAGTCTTCATTTCTAACATTGCCACTATATAATTTTGTTAACAATTCAGAGAACACAGAAACAATACACAGTATCCCTATTGCCCAAGAAATGTATCTGCATCTTGTGGCAGGAGTTTTGGAGAGTGGCTCAAGACACCCACTTACCCGTCATCCTTCTCATTCTCCCATGTTCAGTGGTTTATCCTTAACTGATACATACTTTGAACCACAACTGGTGAGACATTAAATGACCAAATCGTTTTCCTAACTGAACCATATATAGGCATGTGTAGAACTCTCCTCAACCCCTTTGACATTGAGCTCCCAGGCACAAAATCCATAGTCTATCCCCTAGATTTGTTACACTATAGAGCAGTGTCATGAATGACTAGTTGCAACAGCAAGGCTTTGTATTGCATTAGACAAAATCAGAATTGAATTTCTTATTTGTGATCATGCTACAGGTGAAATTTGCAAATATGATGAATAAATTTAGATGATTCAAAGTACGTGGGTAAAACTTAAAATGTATAATTCAGATGTTTAAAAATTACACATAATTTTCGGGGGAAAAATCTGAGACTATATAAATGTTATTTTGATCAATCTAGAGCCACTAGATTCATATTTTCTGCACTTATTGATTTTGTTTCTGGTGCCAATAATAAAAACATGGTATTTAGAAGACTGCAGATTAGGATGCATTTTTAATTATCTAACAGGCCTACAAAATGAGAACAGATGGTAAACTCAAATCTTACTTAATTGGAAAACTGGCATTATGAGAAATAAATAAGTAGGAAAATATTTGTGTTAAATATACTTAGAAATTGAATCACTTACTTCACATTTGTAAATATCAGTTTATGAAGGCATCTTGAATATTAAGCTTGCTCTGATTTTACATGAACCTGCTTTAAAGAGTTAACATTTATTTATGGAGAGAGGGATTGTAACTAGCAAATGGAATGGGAACAATGATATTTAAGATGATCATTTAATAATCCTCCACAGATTGGAGCTACTACTCCAATTCTTTTATTTCCTGTTGCCTAAAGGTAATAGCAAAGCATTTCTTCTCAGTATCATCTATGGGGCAGAAGATGATCAAGTTTTATGGATTCACATTTTACAGTCTCATTTCCATTAGCCCTGGAATTGTTTCACTGATAAGAACTAACAGAAGGGAGATAGAAGTGAAATTTATAACCCTCTGCTACATCTTCATGATTCCTGTGAGCGGCAGCAGATCACTCTTGCCTTGGTTGACACATACTACCACCATGATAAAAAGACTATAGTAATGCTGTTTTAATAAGTAAGATAGTAGTCAAAAAGGTGAGATTACCAGAGGCTAGGAAATAAATAAAAATAGGTATAATAGAATGAAAGAAGATGGGAAATAGTCCCATTTAGGGCATTCACAGAAGGATGATAGACAATGTGCAAAGCTTGTGCTGGGAATCTGAATTGGATTTTTATAAACATCAGTTTCTGACCGTAATATCCCAGTAACTAATAAATGGCAACCTTGGTATTAATGAACCTGAGTACTTGAGAAAACAGAATGCTTCTATCACAACTCCACCTTAACAAAGACATATCAGATAGGATAGGGATTTAGTAAGAAGAGTGGCTGATAGAATATTGAGTGCTACTGAGTTAGGTGTTCTGACTGGGTTTAGCTATCATGTGTTAATACTACATTGTTTCCAAACAAAGTATACCTTGTCAAAAGTCTATTAGGAGAGTGACAGTCTGCAAATATACTTTTGGATTGTGAGAGAATAACAGCATCACCTAATCATATGGAACATTCAATTAGTTCATTGCTCAAAATATGTAATAATGTCAACTACTAGGTCTCCAGAATTCAACTTGTTTTTTTGAGCTAAAAATTCACAATATGATGATATTTCTTTAAAAGGTCATCACCAGGGCAGCCTGGGTGCCTCAGCAGTTTAGTGCCGCCTTCGGCACAGGGCCTGATCCTGAAGACCCGGGATGGAGTCCCACATTGTGTTCCTTGCATGGAGCCTGCTTCTCCCTCTGGCTGTGTCTCTGCCTCTCTCTCTCTCTCTCTCTCTCTCTCTCTCTCACAAATAAATAAAATCTTAAAAAGAAAAAGTCATCACCATTACAAGGCAAAAACTAAAATAGCTGTATTTGATTATGATGGATACTTCCATCATAACTTTAGTCACCTATATTACATTCTGAGGCATTTAGCACAATTAAAATCCATTATTAAGTACTGTACCCCTCAGCCTCAAGCAGTACCCAATTTCATTTCACATTGACTTAGATACTCTCATGAATCTTAGTATCCTTGGAAATTATAGCAGATTTATTTTACAGATAAGAAAACTGAAGGCCATATAATTTGAATATTGTTCATAATCACATTAGTTGATTATAGGATGAGAACTAGAAAACAGATCACCTTGTCAGCCCACATTTACCTTAGATTTTCTTTTGTGATTGAGCACCAAGTCTTGGTGCTCCACAAGGCAGAGAGCACGTATGTATTTCTGTGCTATATTCTATACGCTTAGTACCAGAAATACAACGTTTAGTAAATATTGCTTCAAAGATAACATGGAGATTGATACTCAATAATTTTGTGTCAGAATTAAGATTTGCTTACTTAAAAAAAAAATGAGGGATGCCTGTGTGGCTCAGCAGTTGAGTGTCTGTCTTTGGCTCAGGGTGTGATCCTGGAGTCCTGGGATCTAGTCCCACATCAGGCTCCCTGCATGGAGCCTGCTTATCCTTCTGCCTATGTCTCTGCCTCTCTCTCTCTCTGTGTCTCTCATGAATAAATAAATAAAATCTTTTAAAAAAAGAATAAAACAGTTGATATGTTTGTTAAAACATTACTCACTGCCAAAAAGTATAGATTCTTGTGGAGCAAATGTGAACAAGGACTAGAAATGCTTTCAACATGAGCAGGTGACATAACTATCTAAGAGAAACTGAACATTGCAATTACAGACCTCCACCATCCGTTTACACCCACTAGAAGAACATTTATCATCAATACATTATCAGTGTGTCGTTTTTTAAAACAATTTAATTGCTAATCCTGTGAGCAAATTCAGTTGTTTTACTTTATAAAATGTGTCAATGAGCAATTATAAAGCAGTCCTAGGAATGAAGCATGATGTTCCACCAAACCAATTAGTTTAGTTCAATCTTGGGCTTTTTTCCTCATTTACTTAACTGCTTTGCTGTTTATTCTCTCTCTTAAACATAACACCTAATCATTTGTCTCTGTTACATTAAAAAAAAATAATTATATGGAGAAAAAAACCAACTAGCTGTTTGGCAAGACAGAGACAAAATAAAAACATCAATTAAATGACAAATATGTAACTTTTCTAATGTTTGTAGTGGGATAGATAGGTTATTTTGAGCTAACATCTAAGATTTATTTGATTATCTAAACAGTTGGAATGGGTCTGTTTTTGCATATGTAATTAAATTTTTTTTCAAGACCGTATTTATTTATTTGAGAGAGAGCATGGGGACCATGGACTGAGGGAGAATCAGACTTCTGGCTGAGCAAGGAGCCTGACTCAGGGATGGACCCCAGGACCCATGAGACTATGACCCAAGCCGAAGGTAGTCACTTCGCCGACTGAGCCACCCAGGCCCCCCTGAATAGGTAATTTTAAAACCTCAAATAATAGAAACGTAATGAAATACATCATCTAAAGTTAGAGATTTCAAATTCATTTATGATATTAAATATACCTCAAAGAGGATATACAAGTAACATTAAGAATACTCTATGACATAAAAGCAAAATACAATATGCTATGAAATAAACTCTGATAAATAGAAGTCCTTTGAATTTTTTAAATTGTATAATACGTTCCTTATATATATGTAAGTCTTTATATTTTTCTTGGAGGCAAATATTAAGGAATTCAAATCATCAGCCTGTTTTACATGCCTTCTGTGATTTACCAGGGAAGTCAACAACTACTACAATTTTCTTCTGGCAGTAAAATAGGAAATGAGCATCCAGGGAATATAAATCTACTGTGACTTTTTAATCCAATTTCAGTTGTTCTTCTACCATTGATTCCAATGTGTCACACTGTGTAAGAACAATGGAAATTAACACTAAGTTGGGACCACCAAATTCATTTTACATAACAGTAATCACAACAATAATCAAAATAATATATAATCACCCATGAGAATAAACACAATTCCATGAATCAGAGTCCCAAACAAATCAGTCTCAGTCAAAAGAAATCAGACAAATATTTTTAAAGATATTAATTATTCTACCCCATTCCTCATTTTGCTTGTTTTCATGAGCATCTGTTATGTGGGAATACATTTTGTTTTACAGTTTAAATTTTTTTTAACAGGAAGATGTTTGTATATTTTCCTCCTAGTAATTGGAGGAGCAATTAGAGGCAGTGAGAAGGCAACAAAGAGGAAGTTTGCCAAAATCTCTTGGTTAAGCTGAATTTCCAACAAACTACTTATGGAACATAGTTCACTCTATTTAGCTAAGCAGAATATTCAGGAAGACCTCATTTTTTACTCTTTGACACATAACCACTCTGGCTTGAAGTAGGTGAAAGGTATTGCTATTTTTTGGGGAAAAAAAGTTTAACAGGGATCAATCCAATTTATGGCAGCATGTGAAATTTCTTTTCAGTCTATCCTTCATATTTTTATTTTATTTTCCTTCATTTATATCATCTATAAATCTTTTCTTCCTATCCTGGAGATAAGGCTTCACAAGCTTCATATTCAATGTATCTTAAATGCCAAATTGTAGTTCTATTCAAAGGCCATGTCATATCCCAGAATCCTCTTACTGCTCCTCAAAGAGAATGTTGAGCACATGAAAACATACATTCAGAGGGCCTTTTCTCAAGGAAATTATGAAATACTGTTCTTAAACCTGAAACAATTCAGCATAATATACAAATATTAGACAAATGTATACAAAATGTTAAAATGAATACTAATACTGAATAGAGGGACCAGCTGATGAATTTATGAGAGACATAAGTATAAAAAACTTGATATTTGGAAGTGTGCCCAGTCAGAAATATTTTCTTGAATATCTCAAAAAACATTAAATAAACAGAAAAGAGACAAAAAAGATTAACTGTATTAAAATATAACTCCTTTTTATGGTATACAAGATCATATACAAAGTTCAAAATTAAGTGGTAGACTGAGAGGAGAAATTGGTATTTTACACAATATATAATATAGATAACATTTTTATTAATAGACTACAATTAATGCAAATATTAGTAAGTTAATATCTAGACTATAAGTTCTCAGAAATTTAAAAGTAAAATGTGTATAATCTGGAGAAAAAATAGATAAACAGGGTGTCCACAGAATATGTAAGTGAATGGTCAATAAATATAAAGAGGTGCTCAATCTCACTATCGATCAGAGGAACTAGCAATAAATTACCTGTATTTACCCAAATAAACTTGAAAGCAAAAGTTGAATTAGAATCCAAAGACAGAAAGATTGTGAAGAAAAAACTCAGATACTGCAGATATTCACGTAAATAATTCATTCATAATAGTGATTTTGCAGTTTTATTTAAAGGGAAAATGCATATCTCAACAATCCACTCATGCTAACCCCAGAATTTTTTACACTGGTATACAGAAAATCTATAAGAATACACATAGTGCCATTGGTTATAGACTTACAATACGAAAATAATGAAAATGTTGTTAGTAATGGGTGGATAAATGTGGTGTAGACATAGAATGTGCACCATATGTGAGTTAAAAGACCTCAATAATTAACCAAAAGGATACTATGCAAAATAAAATGTTTAGTAAAAAACAGTTGAAAAATACACTGAAATTTTGGTACTTTCATATAATTTTGGAAAAGTATACTTAAAATACCACACCGTGTGTGTGTGTGTGTGTGTGTGTGTGTGTGTGTGTGTGTAAAGGTAAGGAAGAGTGCACCATACATTTGTAATGCTGGTCCCAAGTGGCCGGGCAGTAAGTGAGGTTGAGAATAGGAAGGAAGATAGATTGGGAAGAAAATAGTTGCAATATGCCACTAAATGAGGTGTTTCAGTAATCAAATCAAATGGATATTTGTATCCGTCAGTTTAGTATTAGTATTATTTAGGGAAATGCTACTATTAGATAGAAGCTAGATATGAACATCTAAAGGAAAGCCCAGAGGCAGAGTCCCAAGTCCTTGAGGGAGGAATGATAAAAGCCCCAAGCTAAGAGGCAAACATGGTGGTAAATAGGTTATACACTGGAAGCCCCAGGGCACAGCATCCTGACCTTGGGGCTTCTAAGACTTTGGGACTGACAGATCAAAAGCCGTAGGTGCAGGACCTGCTCTTCTCCTCTTCTACCTCTGCCTCAGGGGGACCTCTAGGCTCATTATAAGCATTTGTATTGCGGTTACATTCCCCACCCACCCCCCACCCCCCCGCACTCTGCCATGACAGCTCCAGTAAAAACCTTGTAGGGTCAAGAACCCCTTCTCCCAACCTATAGGTAGAGTCCCCCAAATGATTGGAAACGCCCCCATTAGAGACCATCCCACTGTATGTCACAGCTCGAGCAGCCCAGAAAGACAGATATCCAATCCCAAAACAACCTCAGTGTTAGTTCCATCTTGGGGAACCTGCCGTCTCTCCTTTGGAGAGTGTATTTTTGCTTTAATAAACCTGTCTTCCGCTTTCACTTTGGGTGCCAATCTCTAAATCTTTACTGTGATGGTGCCAGGAGCGGAGACACCACGCTTTTCACATTGACACTACCTTTATTAAGTGGACCTTGAGGTTTACTCAAAGTACTCTGGTAAAAAACATCAGGGAACCACTCTTGGGAAGACAAACGTGAACTGATAGCCACCCCCAAAAAAACAGCTGTCTTTCAGCAGTATAAAAAAAGTACATACTAAAAAAAAAAAAAAAAAAAAAAAGTACATACTGAGAAGTTCATGATACAAGCAAAGGAGCAAAAAAGTGGATTTTGGTGGTTCAAATTAGGAAACCAGCACAGTCACTTGAAAAGATTTTAGAAGGATTTCACTTATAAATCAGTTACTCGTGCAACTAGACTAGACAAAATTTTCAAAGGAGATAATGCTCTCCACATTAAGAAAAAAATATTTAAAAGGAAGATATAGCATTAAAATACAGGAAAAGCAGGCTATAAATCAAGTGAACAAAGTTCTTAGCCAGGCAAGAGCAACCTAACAGATATTTAACATTGTTGCCAGCCTACAGAAGGGTTTAGTTTTCATCAACTAATTAATTTAATTTGCTTCAGGACTGAGAAAGGGGCAGTTTTACCAGGAAGAATTTTACACAAAATATTTCTCCTTTTTGGAGAGTCACATTTGCCCATTCTAGAAATAAACCAGAAGAGAAGCCCAAATATAGTTTCTGACTTAGCTTTTCCAAATTCTATTATGGTTGTAGAAGAACCACATGACAAGTTCAGAGAAGGATGTGAAATGTACCTCTCGAATGCACTCACTCTAAGTAAATGACTAGTTAAAAAAAAAAAAACCTTCATTTTTTTAGAAGGTATAATCAAGTATAATGACTGATTTGCTTACTTCATATAGTAACTGTGAAAGTATTATATTCAAGAAACACTAACAATACTGCTTGCAAATTCTGAGTTTATAAATTTATATCACTAATGTATACTGGCAGAGAAGACAATTTTGAGAAGTGTAACAAACATCTTCTATTACACCAGGCATACACCCTACAATCACTGCTCTCCCCCTCATGCTTAATTTTTCTTCTCCATTCTTCCCCACTACTCTCCCATCTTGCTTAAATTTTCTTCTGCACTCATCACCGTTTATGCCTGTCTTCCCAGCCTACTCCCCCGCTCCCATAGAATACAATCTCCATGAAAGCTGGGACTTCATCTTATTCATTGCCATCTCTCATACCAGAGGCTCAATAAATAACTATGCTGGACACCTTGAATGTGTTAGGCATATCCTCAGCACTACAGATATGGTGCTGAATAAAAGAGATACAGTCCTTGCTTTTATGGAATTTACTCTTATGTTTTAGAGTGGAAATAAGTTACCAAGCAAACATGAACATTTCTGAAAGTGATAAACACTAAAAAAAAAAAAAAAAGTATAAAACAAGGTGATGTAATAGAGAATACCGTATATTAAGGAGTGACATTTGTGAATGATATGTAAAAAACCAACAAATAAATGGAGTCAAAATGGCATAAATAGCTTAGTCAAGGACACATATAGAAATAGTAAAATACTCAGCTTGTTCTGACACTGAATATTCCTCACCATAACTTTCCTGTTATGAGCACATTAGAGAAAGGCTGCATCCAGAGGAGAAAAAATGAGGTAAAATACAAAAGGTGAAGAAGTCTTGATTTTTTTTTTTTCTAGCAGTGTAGTTCTATAAGTCACTTTTGAGTGACATTTGTTTAACATTAGAACATTTCTTTCTGGAAGATAATGCTGTTTTTCTGTGCTCTGTTCTTAAATGGATAGAGCACCTGATAAAGGGAAAAAACATTTTTACTCTATGACTGAATCATTTAAGTAGGTTCCCGGTATCCTAGAGCAGACATTTTGTCATAGTAGAAAACAATCCCAAGTTGTCATATCTTTATGCTTATTTGAACCATGTTTATAAAATCAAATTTCCTTCCAAATCATTATTACTAATATAATATATATGTATCTATATATGCACATGTATATATATATATATATATATATATATATATGCATCCAGACATACACCTTTATCAATTTTGTTTAAAATTAATGGCAAATTACATTCCTTTTTAACCTTTTCCGTTTTTGTTTCATATTTACTCTTACAAATTTCATTAATGCAAATGAGACATTTCAGTTGACCCCATAATGCCACCAAATGTTTTAAGTACCTACAACCAGTGGATAATAAGGTACCCATATTTTTAGGAACAAGAGTAAGGTGGGTGGAAAGGTCTCTAGATCACTTAATTCCCAGGTATTATCTACTATTTTGCAATGAATACAGAAATCAGAGACATTATAAATTTCAATGGAAGCCTATCTCTGATTCAGAGCAATGTATACATTAAATTATGCTTGTTATTGCCAACGGTGTTGTATCTGAAGTTGAATTTTCCCAATTTCTCAGAAGTGACAGTTAAGTTATAATCTCAGCATGTTCAGCATGCTTAATGAACTCCTTGGGGAGACCAGAATATCTGTAACACAATTAACTTCCCATTCTTATGTAAATGAGGAGCTGCAGAGTCCCTGATGGAAGCCTGCTTTTTGGCTACAGTTAGCAAATGTATGCTATTAAATGACACATGGAGCCGTAAGCTGAAATTTAGACTTCACTAATTTGTGCTGTGACATGTGCAAAGTGCTTTGGAGGAAATATGAAACCCAGTTGTTTAAATGTAGCTGATGAAATAGGGATTATCACCCTTGGCTAAACTGTCAGCAGCAGCCTGACTGCTTTTACCCGTTTCCGCACTTTCAGAAGGAATGTTCGACATGTCTTTCACTGGCAATATTTGCTTTAATATTACCATTCTCTCACTCCATAACTGAAGTTATTTTTCTCCGATAAAACAAACACAATAGAAAAAAGTGTGTGTGTTTTTTTCAGTTCTCCTAGGAAGTGCGTATTCACTCAGCCAATATTTACTGAGGATCTAAAACGAACCATTTTCTACAAAAGCTTTAAAAATCATACTTTAAAAATTTAGAGGTAAATAACTTAATGTAAAGAATATCAATTAGAAAAATGTCATACACACATATTCTTTTTGCACATTTTTTCACATGCATAGTATCTAGACAAGTTTTATGAAATCTGAATGTTGAAAAACAAATCTGAGTTATAAAGTGTGTTTCTTTAAAAAAAAAAATGTGTTTCTTTTATAGGCCATACAGGATAAAAACATGTAGCCCAGAGAGTATACCTACAAAATAAGCAAACATACCAAGAGCAAAACCCCCAAATACCTTTAGATATCAAGAAGGATGGATACAGGGTTTCTTGAGGGGTAATGAAAATGTTTTGGAACTAGAGGTAATGGTTGTAATGTGTGTTTTTGGAGAAGTGTTGGTGGGGTCCGGAGCCTATGGCCAGAGAATTCTTGAGACTTCTGTGCAAAGAGGTGGTTTTATTAAAGCCCAGGGACAGGACCTTGGGGGCAGAAAGAGCAGCACTGGGATTGTGAGTAGCAACTGATTATATACTATGGGGTTAGGGGAGGTAAAGATAAGGGAAGTTCCAAAAGGAGTCTCATATGCTGCAGAAGATCACAGGATACTGGAGGCCTTGCTGTGGTCAAACTAAGATTGTTTATCCCTCTACCAAGGCATTAATATTAAAACAGTTGGGAGCTTCCCAGAGGAACTTTATACTCTGTCTGCCTCAAGTGTATGTCAATAGGCTGCAGGTTATAAGGACATTTAATTTTCTTTCTTTTAGATTTTGTTTATTTATTCATGAGAGACACACAGAGAGAGAGGCAGAGACACAAGCAAAGGGAGAAGCAGGCTCCATGCAGAGAGCCCGACGTGGGACTCGATCCTGGGTCTCCAGGATCATGCCCTGGGTCAAAGGCAGTAGCTAAACCACTGAGCCACCCAGGGATCCCCAGGACATTTAATTTTATCTACAGTTCCTTCTGCCTTTGTTTCCCACCTCAGTGCCACACTCTATATAAAATGCCACAGAATTTTTCACTTTATAATGGTTAATTATAAGCTATTTATACAAACTATTTATATAAACTATTTTTTCTTGCCCTATTCAAAGGCAAGAATTTTGTTAGTGTGTGTTTCACCTCAAAAAAGGTAAGTTAATCCCAAATATAGTCTGAAATATGTTTACCTTAAAATAAATATGGAGTTTAAAATTAAAGAAAACTGTGATTAATGTTCTTGAAATAAAAATAATTCTTAAACATTAATTTCACAAAATGTCTTGCTTCAGTTAAAGTTGGAAAAGAAAAACAAAAGGCAACATAGTCTTTGATTTCTGCCCATCTTTCCCAGATATTTTGCCAAACGTCTTGAACCAATTTTCTTCTTCAGGCACGGATTCCAGTGTTCAAGAATTCTCAAAGATTTGTAAAATTTGTATCTATGGTAGTAGGACTAAAAATATTATTTTTATTTCCTAAGAATGTGAAATAACATTGTCTGCAATTGTTAAATTTTATCTGTAATGGATCAGAACTGAATAAGTAGAACATTATTTAAAAAAAAAGACGAATGGTTACTTGTTTCAGGAAATGTTTCAGAATTTTTAGAACATTATTTTAAGATAGAACATTATCTTTAAAAGGAAGAATGAAACCTTCTTTCAGGAAAATGTTTCAGGTTTTGTGTCCCCTCAGTGGCAGGGTTCTAGGTCATCCCACGTCGAAGCATTAAGAGGTAGAGCAGAGATAGAGCAGACGAAGAGCTGTGGGCAGCAAAGTTTACTGAGCAAGAGTATAAAGCTCCCAGGGAGTAACAGGGGCCTGAGAGGGTTGCTCCCAGAGTTCCTAAGTTTAGTGGTTTTTATGAGCTCTTTTGTGGAACTATGTTAATCAACCAGGGTGTGTTGAGTTGTGCCAATCAGCACTTTGGTCACATATCTGTGTACCTATTAGGTGAATATCCACTTGCTGATGGTCCTTTTTTTGCTGACATCTGGGGGCTTAGGTCCTAACTGCCCCTCACCCATAATATTTGTGGTTAATTGCCTTATTTTAGGATGTTTTGCAGAAGTCAACTTCTGGGCTGCAAAGCAGGTAACATTCTGCACTAACCTGCATGGTCCTATCTAAGCTGCAAAGCAGGATGTCAGGGCTGTTTCATTTGAGCTGTCCTGACTCCATATTTTCTTGTTGGGGACCCTGGCCCTGACTACCTAACTGTCCAATTAACTACTAACACGGTAAAATTCTGACTCTGATCCCACTTTTGATCACTAAGTCTAATCATCAATTCTATTATATGAGTTCTTCCTCACACATCTTGGTAATTCTCTGTCCTATAATTCAACTCTGACACCAGGCGATCTACCCAGAGATAGCTTCAGATCCCACATATTAAAGACTCAGTTCCACAAGACCACCCCCCACTTCAGATGTTAATAGCAAGTCCAAGTTATTACTGTACTTCTCACCTACTGACTATAAACTAGAGCTTCCCACGACCTCCTACTTGGGTTTGATTAATTTGCTAGAGCTGTTCACAGAACTCACAGAAGCATTTTACTTTCTAGATTACTGGTTTATTATAAAAGGATATAACTAAGGGATAGCCAGATGACATAGGGCAGGGTGTGCGGAAAGGGTACAGAGCTTCCATCCCCTCTCTGAGGGCACCACTCTTTCCCCACCTTCATATGTTAACTAGACCAGAAATCCTCCAAACACTATCCTTTTGCCTTTTTAGGGAGTCTTTATTACATAATCATAATTGATCGATTGATCAAAATTGGTCATTGACAATTGGCTTAACCTCCAGCACCACCCCTCTCCCCAAAGGTATGGGAGGGAACTGAAAGTTCCAACTTTCTGACTTTCTGATCCAGGTTTGGATCCCCTGGCAACCAGCCCTCATCTCTACATTACCTTGGTGATTTCCAAAGTCACCTCATTAACATAACAAAAGACATCTTTGGCACTCTCCTCACTTAGGAAATGCACAGATGAATCTAGAAGCTCTGTGCCAGAAAAGGGGAGGAAGACCAAATATATATTTCTTATAAATTACTTCACATCCAGTTTACTAATAACTTCTGCGGTTTGATGAATAAAATATGTCCTGCATCATCAGAATGCATCAACAACAGAAGTACATACACATACAGAAATGAAGCATTAGAGAGACAATTACTAGCACTATTTATTCTGGCCCTATTGAAGGAGGAGGAATCCTTGTCCTCAGGGCTCTAGAGGAGGAGGAGGAATCCTTGTCCTCAGGGCTCTAGAGGTCCACAATAACAGTAGATATGCATTAGAGAGGTGAGTAACATCTTCCTTGGATCTGATTTCCATCCTCTTAAACATGCATACTCTTCTGCTTTAATTGGCTTCTCATTCATATACTTTGTGATTTTTGCTATTGTGACCCTGTCTAGTGGAAGAAATTCATTATTTTTGTCTTGCTAATTTGGGTTTTGAGAATGAAAGTCTGAAGGCCTCAACCTTATGATAAATCATTTGCCAAGATGATGCCACCCTGTAAGAATCTGTTACTAGGAACAAGTGGATGTAGCCAAGTCATATGTTTGCTTTGCTTATAATTTCCATTTGGGATTTATAACCCTTTATTTTTATTTTTTTTAAAGATTTTATCTATTTATTCATGAGACACACAGAAACACAGGCAGAGAGAGAAGCATGCTCCCTGTGGAAGCCCAATGAAGGACTCAATCTCAGGGATCATGCCCTGATGCAAAGGCAGATGCTCAACCACTGAGCCACCCAGCTGCCCCTATTTATAACCCTTTAAATGGCACTTTGTATTTTTTAAAATGTGAAGATTAAATGTGGAACATTGAAAAAAAGTATTAGTAGAGTTTATGCAGGAAGTAAGAACCTTGTAGCCTAGGCCATAGGTTACTGGAAGAGGGTGAGAAACTGTGGATGGGAACTGAGCTAGACTAGCTGACCCCAGCATCAATAAGCTCACCTCCAGTCAAATTTAAGAAGAGTCCTTGAGGCTAGCTGAAATCAATAAAAAAATGCAGTCAGTGACTTTTGGGATGGATTATTATACAGCAGTAATAATTGATACAGCAAGTATATTAAACAAAAACAATTGACAGTGTTTAGATCTTGAGTTAGAAGAGAAAGATAAGACAATAATTGAAAATCACAAGGCAATTAGGGAAATTTGAACACTGATTACTTACTTAATGAAGTTAATAATAATTATTACTTTCTCAGGTGTGAGAAAATGTCTGTGGTTGTACTTACTAAATATTTCTCTTCTACACATGCAATCTCTAATAATGATGGATAAAATGGTGGGGGATGGGAGAAACCAGTTGAAGCAAGTATATAGGAGCTGATAACTATTGATGTGGGGGGTGAGTATATGGAGATACAATGTATTAAGAAAATTATCTCCAAGTTATAATAGAGATGGAATTAATAGAACATATGTAAGTAGAACCAAAGTATAAACAAGGTAATTAATTAATGTTAATTATACATAGGAAAGCATGGCAGTAGCAAATAACTGTTAAATATTCATGAGGGACATTGTCACTTCCATATTGACAACTATGACATCCCTAAATCAACCACTCAATGATGACATTCATTCTGGCTCATATGTCTTCTGCCCAAACCACAGCAATCTCATCATAACTGTCATCAGGCTATCTGCAAATTACAGTTGTAGCCAGATATGCTTGCCTCTGCATCTTTTCTATTGAACAAATGTGACATGGCTTTATATACACTATCTGCTAAGGCTTCTCACCTACCGGGAACTTTGATCCTCAAAAATCACACTATTAGTGGAGAAAGCTGATGCAGGAGATAAAGGAGTAAGACATGTAGACACTATACAATATAAAATTCAGGAAATGTGGTTCTTCCATCCTGTTTACACCCTATCGTGAGCATGTTAACCTATCTCTTTTTCTCTTTGATTCTTGCTTTGGCTTAGATTCAATAAGCCATGCAGTTCAAATTGGAATTGTTTAATCTATGATTCTTTCTGTTCCATGACCTCTAAAAAAAGACTGGTTGGTAATGTACAGATCAGTATGTGTGTGTATATGCATTCATACACAAAAAACACACACATATGCATACTAGTATGTATATATATATATATATATATATATATATATATACACACTGACTTGCAATATATACTGTATTTTTTAAACCATTTTACTGAGGTATAATTAACATGTAAAAGCTATACATGTTTAATGTAAACAATTCAATGAGTTTGGTTAAGTATACACTTAGGAATCTATCACCACCATCAAGACAAACAAAAGATAAACATATCAATATCTCTCAAAGTTTCCTCCTGCCCTCTTTACAATTAAGTGTTATTATTATTTTGTGTATGTTGTAAAAGGATTTAATATAATATTTACCCTCTTGGCAATTTTTTTGTCTTTTGATTGTTTTTTTCTTTATTTTCTTTTTGCCATATAGAATTTTTAAAATGCTTATGTAGTCAGATCTAAGTAACTTTTCAAGTTTTTTCCTGGATTCTGTGTCATATTTTTTTAATAAATTTATTTTTTATTGATGATCAATTTGTCAACATACAGAATAACACCCAGTGCTCATACTGTATTTTATGTATGTTTTTACATATAACATAGGTGTACATGTATATATAGGTACATGAAACAATATTAGGGGAAGGGAAGGGACAGAGGAGAGAGAGAATGTTAAGCAGTCTCAAACGCCCAGCATGGAGCCTGACACAGAACTTGCCCCTGAGATCATGACCTGAGCTGATATCAAGAGTCAGACGCTTACCCAACTGAGCCACCCAAGTGCTCCTGAAATTTTTATTTTCAAACCAATAAAATTTGAAGGTGAGATCAGTATTGCATTCTTGTGTATTTTTTATCCTGATTAGTTTTCATAAGTAACACAAGACAGGTCTGGGTTAATTTTACATGTACAAAATTATGGAATGTGCTATATATATCAAATGTAATATTTCAGTGCATTACCTAGGAAATTATCATTAATCCATTCTCTTCACTTTATTCAGAAGTCTGGAGTAAGCATGGCTACTTAGATGATGATGTCATTGAGAAATGCTGACTTTTGACCCCATCTGTATGCTGTGACATGTTTGTAGCAACCACATGATGTGCTATGTTATATCCCTCTCAGATTATCTGGGAGCTTTGTGAACAGCTGTGAATGTATTTCCATAAACCTGTGGTGCTGAATAATCAAACTTCATTTTAAAGATGAAAATCCTCTCTGACTTGTTAAGAAAAAAAAAGGGGGGGGGGGTAGCAACATTAAAAGATCAGAGTAGCAGAGTACAAACTACAGAGGAGCTTCAAATAATAATTTTGACAATTACTAAACATAGAACAACCTGTAAAATAGATTATTTTCATGAATATGTTGAAAGCAATAATAACAAATATGATAAAAATATTTTAATATTTAAGAACAGATTCAAAATGATATAATATTAAAATCACAGTTTAATCATTATGTAATTCATCAAATAATCAGATGCCCTCATGTTATAAACTGGTTTTTTTTTGTTTTTTTAAACACTTACAATCTCTTTTGCAAGATATTCTATTCTTTTCTTACATACTCTGCATTAAGCCCAATAGGTCTATAAAATGTCTTTATCCAGTGGTGATAGAGACCATAAAATAAGCTGAATAACTGAGCATTTCATTTCATTTCATTTCAGCACTAACTAGTCTTATAAAGATCACTTAGGGAATGCCATTTTTATATTTTTTCCCAATACCAAACTTCTTTTCTGAAATCTTAATGCCTCTTTTGTGAAAGATTATTTTAAATCCCATTTAAAGCTATTAGATTTCTCAGATGAATATTTTAGAGATATATCTCAGGGCACTCCTAAAATTAAAAAAAAAAACAATAATGGAGGAAAATCTCTTTCATGTCAAGAAACTGAATCAATAATTCATTCAAAGTCATTTTAATTAAGGTATACATCATGCATAATTTTAGGTATCAATCCACAAAAATTTAAAAAGCATTTTATATACCAATGACCAATTTGTGAAAAGTAGAATAAAACCTATAAATTTAAAAGATACACAATAATTATTTTACATAAAACATCAAATCATTATTGCATGTTGTTTACATTTATTTTATTGAAAATAACTACTTTAATTTTTGACAATGATAAGCATGAAGCTTTATGTTATGAAGGACAAAGATAAGAGTCGAAACCATATGTGATGGCTAAATTTTAGTGTTAACTAAGTTACTATATTAGTTTGCTAGGGCTATAACAGAGAACCACAGACTGGGTGGCTTAAATAATAGAAACTTATTTTGTCTGGTGGTTAGAAATCTTGAGATCAAGGTATTGGCAGGATTGGTTTCCTCTGAGACCTCTCTCCTTAGCTTGTAGATGGCCATCTTCTTCTTTTGTCTTCACACAGTCTTCCTTCTGTCACTGTCTATGTACCAACTCCTCTTCACAAGGACACCAGTCATACTGGATTAGGGACCATCCTAAACAACTTCAATTTAATCTAAGTACCTTTTAAGAGATCCCACATGCAAATACACTTACATTCTGAAGTACTGGGATGTGGGACTTTGGCATGCAAATTTTAGGGGGACAGGTAGCTGCACATAAAGACAAACTGGCATTTAAAAAAACCCTATTACTGTAAATTCAATCTATTCTTTGAGCTGAAGAAGTATGCATCTCTGTCTGCCTGCTGCACATAACTCTTCCTGAACAAAATGGCCATGGCTATTTTCTTATTGAAACCATCAAGGAGCATAGATTTATCTTTTGTATTAGTCTGAGTTCTCCAGAAAAACAAAATAAATAGGATACACACACGTACACACACATACACACATTTGTTATAAGGAATTGGCTCACACAGTTACTGAGGATGAGTCATCTCAAGATCTGCTGTTGGTGACCTAGGCAAAATGATGGTATATTTCCAGTCTAAATTAAGTCTAAAGACCAGACCAGTGTCAACATCAAAGATAGGCAGAAAGAGCAAATTGTCTCTTAGGCTTTTGTTCTATCCAGGCCTTCACAGACAGGATGAGACCCAATGACATTGGAGAAAGCAAACTGCTTTACTCAGTCTACCAATTCAAATGGTCTTCTCATCTGGAAATATTCTCACAGACCTATCACAATAACATTTAACCAAGTATCTACACCCAGTCAGGCTGACATATAAAAATAACCATCATACCTTTTAGCTCCTACACTACCTATCTCTTAACACAATGGCAGAGAGATTTTGTGAGTTCTAAAAGCTTTATAATTTTGAGAGCCACCTTGCAGGAAAATGCAAAAAGTAGGATTAAAAGTAAAAATAGGCACCAAATGAATAGTAATTTAGAATGAGAAACCAAAACACATCAAATAGAATCTTTAACAGTGGCAAATGGTAGTGATTACCCTGAAGGGACCAATACCTCTTCTTCCTCGCTAGAGCCTTTCGGGAGAAAACAAGCAATGAGATATCTATATCTCTATCCATCTACCTGCCCATCTATCAAAGATATTGTCCTATCCTCTGAGGGAAGCCCTTTCAGTGTTGTTGCTGATCTTAACAGTAATCTAAATGAACACCATAACTTGAAGAGGTGTGGTTTAAAGATTGGGCTTTATCAGGTAAATGGAAACTTCACAAGGCAGCATGAGGACAAAATGGCCATGAATGTGTGTGACAGTACCAGAAGATCTGTAGCATTGAGCATGAATTTTATTTCCAGAGAAACCACTTCCCAACTGTGGGTCTTCTGTAGGAGATCTGTGTTTTGCATTTAGAATTTCAAGGTCTCTTTTGCTTCCACCACCAATTGCCAGAGTTTGTTTTACAGTTAGTGAATCTGCAATTGGCTTTGCAGTTAGTGAATCTCTTTTCTATACCCTGTAGCCCAGGGAATTTCCATTCTGTAACTTTCTATTAAAGTTCTATTGAACTTTAGTTCACTGCTAGCCCACAATTGCTAGCACTCTTCATTTGCTCAAATGATTTCTCTTCTTTCCTATCATGACAAACCTTGGATTTCTGAATAATATTTCAGTCCTAAAAAGATTCTGACAACCAAAGAGACAATGCAGCCACTAGTTTATCACTCCTCTTTTGGGCAGAATAACATCTTCCCTTGGGGACTATAATGACCACCATTGGGTACAATAGCTATTCCATAATTAACTTTCCAATGTCTTGTCCTCACTTCAAATAGATTGACTCCTAGACCTAGGGATGTCAGGTTGACTCCTGATTGTTAAAATCATTGACTGTCACCTCCCAGAAGGCTATTCCAATCCTAAAAAATAGCCCAGTGATTCTTTTTTGCTTTTTCCTAAAGGCCTTGGCCTAAATAGGTGGAATTCATCTTTTTTTGGTCATCACTGGAAGACCAGTACCATCTTTTAAAGGCCATTTATCAACCATACAATGAGTCAGGATGAATTCTTCAATGTATGACAAGTGAAATAGTTGAAATGTGAAACAGAATTGGATAAATTGGAATCAAATCACCCAATAAAACTAAAACAAAATTGAGAACATCCCTTAATGAGATATTTAGTCAGCAGGTTTATATCATTCCTTTACAGCCTGAGCTATATTCCTTATACCATTTCTTATAGCCTAAGTTTAATATTAATTTCAATCATTTTTCAAGTTTCTGATTTTGCTATAGCATATCATTAACATAGCAGCAATACTCATGGTATATAGAGCTTCACAAAAGTCCTTAGATAATTTACTGTTAAGTATAATTTTCTTGACATAGTTTAGAAAAATAATTCTCTTCACTACTGTAGATGACTCATGAATATTTAAAATATTTGCTAGCTAGTATTTAAAAACTGGCATTAACACAAATAATTGAAAAGTGTAAACAATCTTTATTTTAGCCAATAGCTCATATTTATTCTTGCACAGGAATGGTCATGATTTGTTCTGGCTGCATTCTATACAGTGAAAAGATTGTTAATAAGCATTTGAAAAGATCCAATATCAGAAAACTAGATGCAGAAGAAAAAAAAATATGATTCACATACATGTAAAATTGAATAAAGTCTTTGTAAAAGCAATAGTTAACCATGTTAAACCAGTAAGGTAATTCATAGATGAAATCATATGTTTGTACAGCAAAGTATTATCTCTGTGGTAAAAGTGAAGGTTGATCCATTATTTTTATTATTCATCAGAGATGGTCCAGAAGATAGAACAATATGCATTTTTTATCATCTGAAGTATCTGTTACATGCCTCTTAAATTGCCACAGAATATTTTTGGGGGACAAAATTACTTCACATGGTTTTTTTTTTTGATAATTCTTAAGAGAATGCCTTTTTTTGTTTTTAAGGAACTGTGCAGAATAATAAAGTTTGTAAAATCAGCTTTCATCGTGTATATTTGATCTAGTTCATTTCTAAATATCTTATGAAGGAATTCACCTTTTTAATTAAAATAGAAGTCTTTCATACATTAATTGAAATGTATTTTATATTGTTTTTATGTGAAGATCCCCAACTGTGTGTATGTATCCCCAACTGTACTTTATAACATCAGAAATGATGAAGAAATAATTTTAACCAGATAAGTTTATTTTCAATCAGAGTGATTGCTACCTGGAACTGATCAAATACAGAGACCTGGAAATATCTTCCATGCAGAATCTTCACTAAGTGAAGGTGAGATGGAAGGAATATATTATTTTCAGATAGAAGAAATCTTGTACTATTGAAGAAGTACTAAAAAACAGATACAAATTTATATTTACTGAGGACCAATATGTCAAATACATTATATGAAGTAAATCTGCAATGCTTATCTCATTTAATATTCACAACCACACTGCAAAATTGTTTTAATTATATTAAGTGAACTAATAGTGTGGTGTGAATTCGGCTTATTTTTTGAAGAGGGTAAGGATTCATGGCTTCACTTTATTTGTACTTTTGTACCTGTTCCTTTATCCCTCCTAGTACATTCTATGAATTACTTATTTTCACTTCAATAACTCTCTCTGCTTAAATATCAATATTTGAATCATTTGCTTATAAAAAAAGTTCTAACTGATAAACTACTTGATCACCAAGTGAAGCTGATTTTACTTATGTAATCTTTTGTGCATAGCCTCTTCATTTTCATGTTTGTTATCAACCTTTTTATACATCAATTGCTGGCCATTTGTAAAAAGGCCTCCAAACTTGTTTCCATACTGATCAATGTCTTATTTATATTCATTAATCACACTAGTAGCAGAACAAACTAATGTTGTATCCCTTTTCCCATGCTTAGAAGACTACAATATTTTCCCAATGCTTAACAAAAACAAGGAGAAAATATAAGACATATGTTAACATTTAATATCTTCTATTTCTTTTTAGGTAATTTTATTTTACACAAAATATATTTTTATCACTACCAGCTTTGGAACTTTTTTCATTTAAATGCACTTTATCACATGATGTAAAAATCCACACTATCTCTCAGTGCCTAGGGTAATATATATTCAGTGATTCTTTCCTATCTTGTCCATACACACACATGAATTTGAATTAACTTGTTTTATGACATTTCTACTCAAACTTTGAGTCATGAACCAGAATCAGTCCTTGATCTGCTGTTTACCAGTCCATTGTATCAACATTGATAATATTTAGTAACTTTTATTTAAAAAAATTATGTTGTTACATTCAAGCATGGAATAGTGGATTTTCTTGTTGGCAAGGTAGTATCACATGTGATGTGAGCTAAATTCCAGTCATGCACATCAGACCACCTTATGGCATGTGATGCTTCAAAGTTAGGTTGTCTACATTTACTTAAAATTATAATATAAGAAGATGTAAGTAATTTGTTCCTTTTTTTTTTTAGTAATTTGTTCTTTTAATTTTTCTAATCTTTTTTTTAAATAAAGTTATTGCCTTTATATTTTAACATTATTAGCTAAATTAGGGAAGCAAAAAGTGTATTACCATATTTATTGAGAGTAAAAAAGCTTCTCTGAACTTTTTGTCAAGAAAAGACATAGTTCTGGAATGTGATAGAAATGATGGAAATGGAAATGAGGAACAAAGGAAATGATTCCAGGAACTGAAGAACAAAGTAGTTCAAACTAGTTTTAATTGGAAATATTATTCCTCATGGAACTAAGTTTTGTTTTTGTAGTCATAATTGATAGTAAAACGTTAAAACTAATTATGTTACTCCAAGATGTACTGGCTAATTGTGCAACCAAATCATAAAAATCTGAAGAGGTGTTTATATACAAATTATACCAATAGACTTAAAGGCAAAGGAATTAATTGAAAGGATAAGTGCTGGCTTAAAATCACTCAGAAGCAGATCTTCACTATTTAACATGTAAATATTAATGCTTTCCAATTTTCCTATAAAATAACACTTTTGTTTGCTAATACTGAATATACATATGATTGCTGAGACATTAGTAAAAGACTGTATCATGGAAATATTTCTGGAAACATTGGGTTGTGACTCTGAGGCAAAGAGTAATTCAGGTTCTACTTATTTATTTATTTATTTATTCATTCATTCATTCATTCATTCATTTATTCATGAGAGACACAAAGAAAGAGGCAGAGACAAAGGCAGAGGGAGAAAAGCAGGCTCCCTGCTAGGGAGGGATTGAACCCAGGATTCAGGATTGAACCCAGGACTGCATCATCACCTGAGCTGAAGGCAGATGTTCAACCACTGAGCCACCCAGGTGTCCCCAAGTCCTACTTTTCAATGACAGTATAGCTCCGTTTATTCAATAATCTATTCAGGAGCTGTCTAATAATATAAAAAACTAACTCAGGACAAATCAAATTAACAAAATACTTTTTATTTGCTGTTTGATACTGACATAGCTGTTGCTAATTTAGCAGTTGTGTAATTTAAGCATGGTGTGCTTATGAAGAAAAAATTATTTTCTTCCCCAAATGTAATTAAAACAAACAAGACTATCTCTGACCTCTATAATGAAAACTTATATTATCACCAAGTGTTTGGAATGTAAGTTAAAAATGAAAATGCTCTGATAATGCAGCTGCAATGATAGATAAATATTCTAGGGTAGTTACCAGTTCAAGGAACTTGCAGAAAATGCAAATTAATCAATACATATCATCCTTCATTGAGAAAGTCTTGAAAAAATCAAACCAAAACAAAATATCAGCTGAATTCAATAGGGTATTTGGTGAACTACAAAATGAATACCATATTAAACTTGAGATTATTTTCTTTATGATCAGATTGGCTAGTATCTGATCATTAAAAACTCTTACATGCTTAGGTACATTGCTATCATGGAGAAAATTTCTGGAATGAACTTTCCACATAAAAAGAAACCAGTTTTGTCCCAATTTTTAGAGACGTTAGTTGAACAACTGGCCTTAAAATGATTTTAATGAGCTTATAACCTCCATTCATGGGAAGAATGGAACATGATTTTCAAAGGCAGATAAAATCAAAAGGCAGAAATGAAAATGAGATATTTGAAAGAACAAGCTTTCTTCATATTTTTAAAACATTATTAAGAAATATTCTGGGGGTGGGGCGCCTGAGTGGCTCAGTCTATTAAGCGTCTGTCTCTTGATTTCAACTCAGGTCATGATCATAGGGTTGTGATGTGGAGCCCCACATCTGGCTCTGCACTAGACATTGAGCCTACTTAAGATTCTTTCTCTGCTCCTCCTCCAATCACGTCTCCTGCTTAAAAAAAAAAAAAAAAAAAAGAAATATTCTGTAATTTGACCATACTAATCAAAGAAGTAAATGATGATCCCTAAACACTTTATACTTAATGTAATATTTTGAGTTTATTTTCAAATTCAAATAAGAACATCCACATACTGGAAATTTAGGATCCAGAAACAACTTATTTCATTGAAAGAGACATAAGTTTAACTCTATTTTTTTTTTTTTGACAGATGGTAGACCTAACTACAAATTAGGGGCACTTGGGTGGCTCAGTCAGTTAAGTGTCCAACTCTTGATTTTAGCTCAGGTCATGATTGCAGGGCAGAGCACATGAGATTGAGCCCCCCACATCAGGCTCCGTACTCAGCAGGGAGTCTACTTGAAATTCTTTCTTTCTCTCCCTCTGTCCCTGCCCCTGCTCATTCACTCTGTCTCTCTAAAAGAAGTAAATCTTTTTCCTTAAAAAGAACTACTGCCTTGTTAAAATTAACAAGGCAGGAAACCACAAATGTTGGAGAGGATGCAGAGAAAAGGGAACCCTCTTACACTGTTGGTGAGAATGTGAACTGGTGCAGCCACTCTGGAAAACTGTGTGGAAGTTCCTCAAAGAGTTAAAAATAGACCTGCCCTACGACCCAGCAATTGCACTGTTGGGGATTTACCCCAAAGATACATATGCAGTGAAACGCCGGGACACCTGCACCCCAATGTTTATAGCAGCAACGTCCACAATAGCCAAACTGTGGAAGGAGCCTCGGTGTCCATTGAAAGATGAATGGATAAAGAAGATGTGGTTTATGTATACAATGGAATATTACTCAGCCGTTAGAAATGACAAATCCCCACCATTTGCTTCAACGTGGATGGAACTGGAGGGTATTATGCTGAGTGAAATGAGTCAATCAGAGAAGGACAAACATTATATGTTCTCATTCATTTGGGGAATATAAATAATAGTGAAAGGGAATATAAGGGAAGGGAGAAGAAATGTGTGGGAAATATCAGAAAGGGAGACAGAATATAAAGACTCCTAACTCTGGGAAACGAAGTAGGGGTGGTGGAAGGGGAGGAGGGCAGGGCGTAGGAGTGACTGGGTGACGGGCACTGAGGGGGGCACTTGACGGGATGAGCACTGGGTGTTATTCTGTATGTTGGTAAATTGAACACCAAAAAAAATAAATTTATTAAAAAAAATAATAATAAAATAAAAATAAATAAATAACCTAAAGAATTAAAAAAGAACTACTAATTAAAGATTGAAAATACATCATACATTTCATTTTAGATAAATGTTTGAAATAAGTATACTAAACTTGCTTAAAATGTCTTAAAATCTTATCTTTCATCCCCAGCGATATATTATTGTGATTAAAAGGAAACAAGTCATTTCAGATATTTTTTGTTTGTTTTCCTTTTTCCTATGTTAGGTTTGTTCAGATTACATTTATTAAAATGTAACTTCATGTTTGTTGAATCCAATAATTAAAAACAGTGCTTCTATTTTGTATAACTGACGTTTAATTTCAGTTCAATATTCTTAGAACTTATTTTCATTTTATAAAAGAATTACTCCACAAAGGATTAAGATAAAAATGGTCTTTCACCACAGAGGTACTGTGGTGTGGTGATATGTATATTTCTCTTATTTTTTTGCTATATCATAGCCTTTTTCACACACTCTGAACTTGTAGCACTGTACCCAAAGTTGTTCCTTCCTTTGGAAAAGACTAAGTAAACATTCAAGGCATTCTAAGTAAGCAGTTGATACACAAAATTGGTTGCAAGTGGTGGTCTCAAGCTCTAGTTATTACAGGTAGCAGGAAAGAATCATTAATTTGTGCCAGGATGAATGATAATTACAGACAATTGGATAAATGGATCGTGCAGGACATTTAAAGTTAGTCAAATTTTAGCTTTTTAAAAACTATGCTAGCTAAACAAAACATGACTTCATATTTATGGCTTCAATTTATCTTGCTGGCTGCCTTTTCAGGATCTCTGGTTAGGACAGTGGGGTTATAGGTAAATAGTTGAAGAAAAAATAATCTAGTGAAAATATCCTCCTACTTTTCCAAAAATCTTCTTTAACAGAATTTCATTTAATCTAAGTTTTTGTATGTATGTATGTATGTATCTATCATCTATCATTTATCTCTAAATATATCTATATATCCTAAATCTATAATTATAGCCAGTCTCTTTCAATTCCCTGTAAGACTCTGTCCACCTGGCATCCAATCTACATCTCAAACACCCAAACTAAACCTGAACTCATCTTTTCCAGAATCAATTCCTGAATGTGAATTTCACATTTTATTAGTACCATAATCTTATACTCATTCAGATCTCCAAATATGTAGTCATCTCTGACTTTTACTACTATCTTTTCATATACCCTGTTGGCAAGCAATCCCACAACATGCCCAGGAGTGCTTTCTTATTTTATGATCTGCTTGCATAATGTCTGACTCCGATGTCCTTCAGGCATATTTGTATGTGCAGATCATAATAAGCTTTTAAAGCCCATACTACATGAAAAGACCTCAGATATGTTTTTGTTTTATTTTGCTTTTTATTTTATCTGTTTCTTTTTTTTAAGTGAAAGCCTCAGCTCTGGTCTAAGCCTACACAGGATCAACCAACATTCACACAAGTAAAGAACAATTCAATGTACTTCCAGCACCAACCACCATCTGAATATAACTCATTAGAGACACCTAAAGAATATTATCTGGCAAAAAAAAAAAAAATACCTGGCTGAAACTGGCAACCTCCAGAACTGTGAGATGTAATAAAGTAACAATTATTATCTTGATCCACTAAATATTGGATTATTTCTTGCAAGCAATAGTTTACCAGAACGCAGTGATACTAACACATCTTTCAAGGGCCAGTTCAAATAGTACCTTTTCTGTAAAATGTTATTTTTTAATACTCTTTTTCTCACATTCTGTTATTTTACTTTCTTTATGCCTCTAGAGCATTATAAGAAAGTTTTAAAATGTAATCCTGATTTGAAACTATAGTTTATGTATCTGCCTTTTTGGAGAGACTGCATCCTTGAGGAATGGTTTATATCATATGAATTTTTTTATACTGTTGAGATTGTAGTGTCTAAAATAGTTTACCCATAAAAATCCATTGAATCAATCAACCAACCAATTAATCAATATTTAAGCCAGAATAAATATTTGGACTTCACTTCGTTGGGTTATACATTTCATTTTGTATAATATGATAATATGATTTCAATCTTTCCATTACCAAGAATTTATAAACTTTTAAAAATATATGGTTCATTTACCATTTATGCTATGAAGTTTATATTAAACTTTATAACTGTTTTTCAGGGAATTGAAGTCATTTCTAATAGGCACAAGGTGTCTTTAAATGAAATGGATAACATCATTATCATTTCCTTTCTTCTTATCTAATTGCTTTGTTTAAAAACAAAACAACAACAACAAAACAAAACTTATATTTACATAAAGATTTGCATTTTATCCTTCTCCCTATGTGTCTGGAAGTCCTGTGGACATAAGAGTTTTACATGAGATAGAGTAAAAAACTTCCCTCAAGACTATGTAGACTCAAGAAAGTCCTCGTTTCTGAGAGTTCATACATTTTCATTGATTAGGTCAAGTTTCAAGCATTTATTATTTCTCTGCAATGATTGTTTCTTTTTCATCACAGCTCCCTACTTGAATCACCTTCCAATCGTTTTAAGACTGTTTTATTTTTTTGTAGTAAATAAAAACATTTGTTGTTCACAATGTAATCATTAGCATTTTCAGTGTCATTATGATCCTCTGTATTTGCTTACTTCGGTGGCCTAAGCCAAAAGTTCAAACATATACTTTCTTCTCCTCCTCTGTATGAGATTAAAATGGTAGAGACATACAATTTAAGAAATCTTTGCTAAAATTTCATTCAACAAACTTTGATTTACCACTGAGAGATTTTTTTCTTGATAGTATGGTACCTACAGAAAACATTTTTTGTATCCCTACTTAATAAACATCAACCATTTTACTCACTCCCCTTTGTCTGCAAGATTTATTCTTTGACTCCAGGAGACAAGAACCTAGCGCTCCCGCATCACTGTCACGTTAGTGCATATGGAAAACATTGTGGTGATTTCTCCACCATCCACTGCACCTTACCTTTATTAGTTAGCTACTGTTCCAGGGGCCAGGTACAGTTTAACTGAACTGAGTCAATCCAAAGAAACATCCCCCTGTCCAAAGCGATCAACTTTAGGGTTTAAGAACTTGCACCAATTTGCCAAATCTGGAGAAAGTTCACGGCATTTTTCATGATTAAAAGTCATATTTCCTTTTTCTCAAAAATGGATAAAGATTTGTATAGTCTAACATCTATTTGAAGCCATCTTAAATCCACAAATGGAACACGCATTAAATAAATTTGAAACTAACACAAGCAGATAGAACAAATGAAAAGAAATTATGCCTTTGCTACATCATTGATTCACTGGAATGAGCAAACCCTGAAGACCACTCTACCTTCCAAGTATATGAGTTAATAAATTTCATATTATTTAAGCCAATATGGGTGGAGTTTTCTGGAAAGCTAAAAACACCACAGTAAGTGATTTAGACTTTGTGCTGTAGGCAAAATGACATAATTAATTAATTGATAATAAGGAGAAGAAGATTGATCTGATATTTGCTTTAGAAAAATAAGTTTAGAAGCAGTATGGAACATGCACTGAAAAGAGACAAAGCTGCAGGCCAGGTATCAGCTGGCTGCAGTGACTCAAGCACCTGAGAATGGAGTAAAGTTACATTTAGGAGGGTTGGGATTGAGAATACATGTTGAACAGGAGAGACATTAAGGAGATATATTTTATTTTTAAAAATTCTAGGAATCCGTTAAAGTGATTGGCCAGCTAGTGATATAATTCAAAGAGATATGGAATACACAAAGAAAAGCTGGATTCAGAAAAATATGTAGTTATGTGCTTCCAGTCAAGTACTTGTATGCAAAGAAGAAAAAATTTTTTTGTAGTTTTTAACAATTTTAATGTGCATTGAAATGTTTAAGAATGTAATTACTGAGACACCTGGGTGGCTCTGTCAGTTGAGCATCTGCCTCCGGCTCAGGTCATGGTCTCTGGTCCTGAGAAGCGAACCCGCAGCAAGGAGTCTGTTTCTCCCTCTGCTTGCCCTTCCCCCTACTTGTGCTCTCTCTTTCTCACTCTCTGACAAATAAATAAATAAAATCTTACAAAAAAAGAATGTAATTGCTACTGAAACAAAGGGTTTTTTTTTTTTTTTTTTTTTTTTTTTTTAGTATCCTAAGGGTTGTATGTCATCCAAAAATTTTCTTCTGGTACTGAATCTTCAGCAGAGTATGCCTGCATTACTTGACATTTATAGCTGTCACTGTCACTGTCACGGTGATTCTCCAAGAGTGGTGCTCAATCTTTGCACAAAGAAGACATTTTTTTTTCCAGATCCCGAATTTTTGTTTATTTAAAAATCTTTATTTTATCCTGCTGTGGTTTTTATGAATAGACTGACTTGAGTTCAGGAGAGGACAAAACTGTAGGAAAGGATATGACATAGATCTTGTCTCTGAAGTGAGTTCAGAAAGTTTTTTTTTTTTTTTTTTTTTTTTTTTTTTTATGATAGTCACAGAGAGAGAGAGAGAGAGAGAGGCAGAGACACAGGCAGAGGGAGAAGCAGGCTCCATGCACCGGGAGCCTGACGTGGGATTCGATCTCGGGTCCACAGGATCGCGCCCTGGGCCAAAGGCAGGCGCCAAACCGCTGCGCCACCCAGGGATCCCAGTTTTTTTTTTTTTTTTTAAATTCAAACAGATGTATTGACTTTGTGTTTTAACGTATTTCATTAAAAATATTAGTGTAATTTAGGATAGATGACTTCTGTTCTTTCTTCTCATACCTTTTATCTTAGCACTTCGCCATGTAGTCATTCTTTATGTGTTGCAGAACTAGGGTGGCCACCATAATCAACAGAATTTCTCCCACGCTCCTTTGCAGACGTAAATATTATTTAGTTAGTGTTCACTACATAAAAATATTTATAAATATAAATAAATTTTCCAAAGGCTTCCAGTTTCTGAGGAGAGGCCAGAGGTCTCAGGCAATTTTTTCCTGGGGCAGGCACTGAGGAAGATTATGTTGCCCTCCCAGGCGTTTAAACAATTTCCTTACTGGTAAACTGTAATCCTGGATAAAGTGTGCTTAGAGATTAGCAGCATGGGTTTGCTGTTATTGCTGTTGTTATTTTCCCTGCTGGGTAGAAACTAAATATCATCTTCCCAGGTGACAAATAGGTCCCAGCCCAGCAATGTGTACTAAGCTACATCTAAGTCTTTTAGATGTAGCTTCCAAATTTTATGGACAAATTTGGCACAAGTTAAAATATTGTGAAAAATTGAATAACCTTACCTACCTGAATAAAATGGATTAAGAGGCTCTGCTGTGATTACATTGTAGCTGCATCTCTTCTTACTCAAGCAGTTTCTAAACAATTCTCCTGAAGTGTCATCTGAGATTTAATCTAGTCCTGGAATACAGACATTGTCATTTTTTTCTCCTAAGTAATATGGAGACACCAGTGGGAAAACAAATTTATAACCACCAACAAGGTTTAGATACGCAACTTTTTGAATTAATGCAAAAATTATAATACAGTGATATAATGGAAAGAACTGGAGAGAACAGCTTCAGATTCACCTTCTTTTCCCTTGAAACATCAAAGAGAATAAAAAAAAACATCAAGGAATAATAATGACTAAGAAGTAAGAAACAGATCTTGTCCCTCAATGCGTTTAGATGTTATTGGGTTTGTTTTATTTTTTTTGCGTTTTTTAAAGATGTTACTGTTTTGATTAAACTTGATGTTTGATATCTCAAAGACCAGTCATGCACTTTTTTAATATGTATTTTAACAAATCACCATATGCAGTCTTTGTTCACTATTCTTCTCTCTAGGCATGGCAAATCTATAAAACCAATTGTCTTCCTTTGCAATTATTGTCTCAAAGAGTTTTTTTTTTTATTTTCCTGTGGATACTAGCTGGTATTCTGCTGAATGGACACAAGGATGATTTGATCCCTCATATGACTTTTTTAAGCAAGCCAACCCTAACTGCTACCATTTGTTATCAAGTCTACTCAGCAGACCCAGATGTTTGATTCGTCCACAGTTCTAAGAAAACATTACACTGCAGGTGTCTTTGCACAACTTTGAAAGAAAACTACATAGAATTAGTCACCCTACAGTTGATCATTGTACATCTTACAATTCCCCCACAGTTTGAAGAAACAGCTTTGTTAAACTAATTAAGGTGGTATTGGTGGTGGCAAAGGACAAGAAATTAACCAAAAAGAGAACCTGAAATCTAATCTGGTTCTTTGTACTCAGGGAGAAATCCCATCAAAATTTGGAGGACTGCAGTTCAAAGTCCCCATCTCAGTCAAAGCATGTTTTTAAAATGCCCTCTTTAGAAATCTTGTATTAAATAAGAGAATTTCTTCACAGATAAGGAACAATGAGAGTAAAAGTCGTTAAGTAATTCATCGAAGACACTGTAAGGCAGGATTGTAGCTTTTCTCTATTGAATCTGTTTAAATTAATGATTTAACAGGATTCTATCAAAGCCTTTGATAGAGAAGGTTTAGTTAATTACATTTTCAGTTCAATCACAACAGACAAAGCTTATTGTATTTTCTATATCATTTCTGCATGTCCCCATTTCTTATTCACTTTTCACTGTCCTAATAGGCATCCTTGCCTATGGGTTGTTTTGTTCATATTTACTTTAAATCATTATCAATGATTGATCTATATGTTTCATTCAGTATATATATTTTTCTTTTACATTCAGCATTGTGGTTTTTTGGTTTTGTTTTCTTATTGAAGAATAAATGACATACAATATTGTATTAGTTTCAGGTGCACAACATAGTGATTTAACATTTATATAAATGACAAAATGGTCACCATAATATATATGGTTACCATCTGTGTGTTCCCACTGTATTTTAAATTATATCCATGGTGTTGACTATACATTGAGTTTCATGATTCTGACAACTACATGGTACTACTTGGCCAAAACCCACATTGCCACCTACGCTCCACCACCACAAGCAACCGCTACAAATATCTTTGCATATGTATGCTTTATGAATCTATATGCATATTTCTTCAGAACATTATTCAAAAGCACAGTTACTATAGTACACACACACACACACACACACACACACAGACACACAAATGTTTCCAGATTGCTCTCTTCAGTGACCTGCTTGTATCCACTTTCTGTTAAATATATATGTCAAACTAAGAATAAAGTTGTTTAGTGATCATGATATAGATAAGAGTTTAAACAAAATAATATATTATATATTAGGTTAAATGTCTTCATTTATAAACTACTTTTGGGCTTAAAGATATTATCATATGGCAGTGTAATAATGTTGAAGTCCAAGTGACGCATAATTAATATATATTCAATATATGTTTGATAGAATACTCACACATTTTCATATCAAATGCAAGAAAAACCAGAAAAAAATATAAATCATCTGTATGAAATTTGATGGAAAGGACTACCTCAGAGAATATAAACGTGTTCTCCATCAAATTTCAAGTATACACATATTTGTGTGTGTGCATATTTATTTTGTTTTAAACTTATGTATGCATATATATTTTTTCATGGTCGCTGCTTCCATTAAACTTCATTGATAAAATATGATGTATTTCTTCTGACCTAACAACCATTAGAAATAAATATTTAGCTTTTATGCTAAAAGTGAAAGTAAAACTAATATTTCTCTAATTAATTGCAGCATTAATAGTACTTGCCATAGTAATAAGATATCTATGCCACTATCATTTGGTAATAGCTCAGTAAAAACACTAATGGCAAATCATATGCGATACCTTTGTCAGAAATTGTGTGTATTATATTCAGTAGGAAACTGATAGAAAGTTAATAGAACTTTGAAAAATGAGGATATTTGATTAACAAAAATATCTTCTTTTCATCAATCGTTCTTTGAATTATTCAGGTAAAAGTAAGCAAAATTTATTTCTATGGCAATTCTATTTTAAACTGGCATGGGTAATATGAAAAACAGAAAATAACTCAACTCCTACGTTTATTAATTTTTCTTTGGTAGTTTAACTTGCTGGGTTTGCAAATTGTTGAGGCTGAGTGCTATATATCAACTTAAGAACGCTCCCTGGGTTCCTTTCTAGTGCATTTATAGTGCCAACGATAGATTGATCAAATGCATAAACCAATAAAGTTATTTTAAAAGAAAATCATTAATCCAGAGTTGTGATGTGATAAAGTTCCATACAGAAAGAGGAAGAATTACTCCATTATATATTTTTAAAAGATGATTTATGGAATAATTCAAATGATAAAAAACTAGGAATAAATATTTAAATAAAAAAAGAAACATTTTCTAATCTTAATTTTCCAAAGGCTTTTTAAATGTCAAAAAATAATCTTTTTTCAGTAAAAAAAAATACTATATGATATAAAATATGGAAGCAATCAAATATACAAACAAAACCACTCATAAAACCACTATGCTAACAGAATTACTGCAGCAGGGTGAATGATTATTCCTCTCAATTCTTCCCTTCCTATGGAGTTGTTATCACAGGATATAAAATTTTATGTACTTTTTTTATTTATAATAACTTATGTATATATTTTTTCATGTTGACATGTAGTCTATTACTTTCATTTTAAATGTATGCAATCCCAAGCTAATGTATATACACTAAAATCCACTGAGGTAGTTCTATATTGTTGGAAATTTGGATTTTTTTCTACATATTTACAATTACAGATAATACAGCTTGAAACTTCTTTATTTAAATTATGTTATTTTCCCTATCACCTTGTATAAATTATTATTAAATTTGAATTATTGGACAAAATGGTTCTCTTAGTCTATTTCAGACTGGTATAGCAAAACGCCATATACTGGGTGGCTTATAAACAACAGAAATTTATTTCTCACAGTTCTGTAGTCTGGGAAGTCCAAAATCAAGGTCTGGTGAAGGCTCAATGCCTGGTTTATAGACAGATATCTTCCCATCTTCTAGTGGTAACCTCACAGAGCAGAAGGGATAAGGGTGCTGTCCGCAGTCTCTTCTGTAAGGCACTAAATCACAATTATGAGGGCTCTACCAAACCTAATCACCTCTTAATACCATCACCTTGGGGACTGGATTTCAACAGATGAATTTTGAGAGGAACACAAATATTCAGTTTAAATGGTATATATAAATAATTTAAGTTTTTAAAGCTGTATTGCCAACACGTTTTCCAAAAATGTTTTTCATATTTATGTCAACATAAATATCTAAGTAAGGAATGTTTCATTACTCCAAAATTGGACATTTAAATTAAAAGTAAATTAAGGTACACTTGAACATTCCTACTTTACATACTTAACATTTCATATCAATTATATTAAATTTGTTTTATCAACTGTTTAGGAATGTCTTTTATTACTCTGCTCTTGTTTTTTGAGTGTTTTCTTTTTTTTTTTATTTTGAAAGTCAAATACTAACATACTGTAATGAATTGTTATCTAATTATTTAAAATAATCCAAACTGTATTAGTCTTTTACATTTCATTGCACAGTTGTGATCTTTTTTTCTGAAAACACATTAATGGTAGTGTTTTTAATATTTAAAATGTAATTATGATTTTTTTCATAAGAACCATTCTTACAATAATATTCTCCCTACATAAAGAGAATATATTATTATCTATAATTTTCCACCAATAATGTCTTTACTGCCAATGTGACATCTAGATCAGGCTAACAGAAGCATGTCAGACTTGGAGTAAAAACTTTTATATTTTCTTCTCAGCTGGAAATAAAGGTTTAAAAATTCTGTGGTTTTTGATCATATAAAATTTCATTAATATGATTGAAACAGGTGAAAATGCTGTTTTTGTATTTGCAACTATGTCTTATTTTATCCCCTTGCTCACATCAAATTGTTTTTAAGAGGACTGACTGGCTAGCATAATGAGGGGAGAGAAGTGAGTACTGTGGGCTGCAAACAGCTTTGAAGGTGCAGAAAATGCCTGAAAAATCTGATCAAAATTTGCTGATCATACAGACTCATACAATTTTTTCTTGAAAACATTGGGGTTCTTTTTGAAGCAGAGTTGACATATGTTATATTTAGATGTACAACATGATGATTCAACAATTCCATACACTGTGCTCACCATAATAAATATAGTTACCATCTGTCATCATACAATGTTATTATAATATTATTGACTGTATTCCTTGTGTTGAATTTTTTTATTCCTGTGACCGGCAGTTTGTACTTCTTAATCCTCTTCACTCATTTCTCTCCTTCCCCCAACTCCTCCTTGCCTTTAGCAACCACGTTTCATTTCAGCATTTGTGAGTCTGTTTCTGTTTTTGGTTTGTTAATTTGTTTTGCTTTTCAGATTCCACATATAAGTGAATCATTTGACTTATTTCACTTATTGTAATACTCTAGCAGTTCATCCATGCTAGATATTCTTATATACATAATATATACATATATATACATATATAACTCATATTATATATATATAACTCATATCTTTTATATATATATGTCATATATAAATATAACTCATATCTTCTTTATCCATGCATCTATCCATGGACATCTAAGTGGATTCCTTGTCTTGGCCTTTGTAAATAATGCTGAAACAAACATAGGGGTGCATATATCTTTCTGAATGAATATTTTTGTTTTCTTTGGGTAAGTACCCAGTAGAATTATTGGATAATATGATATTTCTAGCTTTAACTTTTTGAGGAATCTCCATACTGTTTCCCACAGTAGCTGTACAAGTTTGCATTCATTAACTGCATAAGTCTTCTTTTTTCTATACATCCTCACCAATACTTGTTGTTTCTTGCTTTTTTAATTTTAGCCATTATGACAGGTTTAAAGTGATATCTCATTGTGGTTTTGATTTGCATTTCCTGATAATAAGTGATGTTGAGCATCTTTTCATGTGCCTGATGGCCATCTGTGTGTCTTCTTTGGAAAATTTATATTCAGATTCCCTATCCATTTTTAAACTGGATTATCTGGAGGTTTTTTTGGTTAACCCAGGGGTCATCTATCTGACAAGTATTTATTGCATATCTACTGTATGCCAGGTACATCAAGGACAAAAGCAAATAGTAACCTTCATGGAGCTTACATCTTAATAAGATAGATATAAAATAAACGAATGATATCAGGTAGTAACAAATAGTAGAAAGTGAAGGTAGTATGAGTGTGGGGAGGAGATTCAGAAAACAATTTTATACGTGTGTTTATTGAAGGCTTATTTAAGGAGATAACATTTGAGCAATTTTTTTAAAGTTCTGTAATTTAAGATACTATGCAAATAATTATGGCTTTAAAAAAAGTAACCTAAACTCAACCACACTTAATGAGAAGAAAAAAGAAAGGACAGGCAAGTATTGCTGAATACAACACAGAAGGAAATTTGAAATTAAAAACACTAAGTGCAAGAGGTAGAGTATGTAATACATATGACTGGAAGGTGCACAGAGCACTTATTTGACCAACTGTCAGAGCTGTCTCATTCAGTTGTGTAAATGATGATATTTATAGCCTCATAATGCTAAAAGGGGCCATCCATAATGTAGGGGCTAGTATCTTGGCCATGAGCCTTTTCAGAGAATCTGTGGAGGTGCAAGGTACAGGTTATGAACTCTTCATTGGATTGTTTCTGAAGAGTAAAAGAGAAAGAAGGCATGACAACTGGGGTCATTTACTTCCCTCTCATACAGAAGACTATACTGGAAGGTATGAAGTCCCTCCACTTACCACTCCAGACTCATAACACCATCTGCATATATCCATTCTTGCTCTTTTGAATGTCATTATTTCAATAGTACAGAAACAATGGTCTCCTTGGGGTGTTTCCAAGCTTTTATGACCTGTTTCCTTCCAGATGCTATTTTACTCCATTATTAGTTTCTACTACATTGTAAGCCCCTTGCTTTACATCACATGTTTGAAACAAACTCTTAAATAAAAAAAAAAATCTACATGTTCAGGTCTTGTTCATTTTAAATAAGCCCTCAAAATCCTGCCAGAATAACTCACTTCACTGTTGCCCTTTTTTATTTGCTTCTTTAAACATTTTCCTGGAAAGAATAGGATAAACTCCCTATTTTAGGTTCCTCATCTGCTAATATTTTTCTAATATTTCTAATGTTTCTACTTTGCTTTTCAGACTTCCCTTCTACCAATATTAAATTTTAGTAACACAGTGTTAGCTGCCCATTCCCTTGTACTACTGACTTTAAGCTACTTGAGGAATAAGTCTTACTCAATTGACTGTGCCCACGAGTGAGCCTAGAATAATCATATAATGGAAGTTCCATAAATATTTGATGAATGAAGATTGTTCGAATGACTGAATGAATGAATGAGTGAACAAAAAATGCTAATTGGCTAGATGTCAGCTCACAACCTAACCATTATTTAATTCAACCCAACAAAAGAGAGCCTACCATCTGTGATTCTCTCTAATATGACTTTGTAGTACAAAGGCAAACAAATCAAAAGCCTTATAATAGTTTTTGTCATTAATTCAGAAGAATTAAAAATGGTGATATAAATCACAAATACAATGTAGGTTGCTATAAAGAGGAATACAAAGAATTACTTGACACTCTAAAGATTAATATATTTTACAGAAACGGACAAATAAGACCATGCAGAGTAAGTGATATTTGAAAATAATCTTACAGCAGTAGGTGTTCTCCAGATAAATTAACATAAAATCCATTCAGTTAGAAAAGAGGACAGGTGAAAAGAATGTTGAATAAAAACATGCTACTTAGTCAGTAAAGGCAAGTGAAGTATGTAGGTGCTAGCACAAAGTGAGGAGGCATTAGTGTGAGATGATTCCAGAAGTAAATTCTTAGTATGGATTATTTACTATATTAGTGGGATTTTATTAGGAGTGACTTGGTCATATATATATATATATTTTTTTAAAGATTTTATTTATTTATTCATGAGACACACAGAGAGAGAGAGAGAGAGAGAGAGAGAGAGAGAGAGGCAGAGACACAGGCAGAGGGAGAAGCAGGCTCCATGCACCGGGAGCCTGATGTGTGACTCGATCCCGGGTCTCCAGGATCGCGCCCTGGGCCAAAGGCAGGCACCAAATCGCTGCACCACCCAGGGATCCCTAAATTATGTATTTTAAATAATCCACTGTATTACCTCTCACAAGAAAAATCATAGCTATTTAAAAAATATTAGTCATGAAATGTATTCTATGCTAGATTTTCAAATATATTCTACATTTAGTCTTCATGACATGATCAAATGAAAACTATTATTATTCTCATTTTGTGGATAAACAGAGATTTGAGGGTTGGATAACACACCCAGGTTTCTACAAATGGTCACTTACAGAAAAAAGTCATCTGACTTATAATTTCAGTGCTTACTCTATTCTAAGACATCACAGTAAATCACAAGAACTACCATAACTATATTGGAAATAAAGGTCTAGAAAAAGTAGAGGTCTAGAATTACATAACTGTGTATTTAGGTGGCAAAATTAGACTATTTGAGTTAATATTAGAAAAACAGGTGGAAAATAAGAGCAAGAATGGAGTTAGTGGTATGTCAGAGGTGTCTATGAAGAATTAACTCAAAACAAAGTAACTACATATCATCATATTTGTTGTTGAAATTTTCATTTAAAATATTGATATCAAACATCATACCAAGTTGATATGATTTTTTTCAAAGAGAAAAAATGTTTTACAACTGGCAGTTGTAAAACATTTCTCACTTAGTTACTATTTGCAACAATATAGATACAAATGTATACACTGTGATCAATCCATTTGACTATTCAAACAAATCATTCTGCACAACTGATTATATTTCCTGAAAATAAAAGACATGTAAAAGGTATTAAAACTTTTTAAAACTCATCTGATTTCTGGCTGAGTGGCATTTCTCATAATATCAGTTAAAATTTAAATGTTTATATGCCTGTTTAGCAAGAATAAGAGCTTGGTACGTTATGGATATACTTTTTATTTGCAGTATTACCTAATTGATAACTAAAATTTTCCTTTATGGATTGTATCAGAGACAACATTTTTGTTTGAACTTACTAAATGCATATAATCTTATATATTTATATATTTTAAAACCTGATTAATCACAATCGATGCAGGTTAACTTAATAATTATAGTGCATCATTTATAAATCTCAAATCTGAAATACAAAAATTAACAAATCCTAATACGTAAAATTGAATTTTTTCATGAGCAATCAATAACATTGAATTTTTGAAATGATTTTGCTGAAACATTTATAAGAAATTTATCTATCTATCTGACTACCTATCAATCATCCTTATAAAATGCCTCAGGAACAAAGTAAATCAGAAGGCAGTAGATGGGCATAGGACGATAGAGTGATAACTTTGGATTAAACTGAATGTCATAGCCTACTCTATTCTATTGTGTGTTCTTTTATGAATATAAACACAAAATTCCTCAACAAAATACTAGCAAACAGACTCCAGAAACATATAAAAAGACTTATGACCAATTGGGATTTATCTCAGGAATGTAAAGTTAGATTACCATCTGAAAATCAATGAATGTAGTATACCATAATAATAAAATAAAGAACAAAAACCACATGATTATCTCAAAGGAAATGGAATATAATCATTTCACAAAACCTGTCTCCCTGTTGATAAAATGACTCAACATATTGGAAAATGAAAGCTCCTCAATCTGATAAAGAGTCTCTAAAAAACCCACAGGTAGAATAATCCTTAATTATGAAAGACTGAATGCTCCTTCACTAAGATCATGATGAAGACAAGGATGTCCAATATCAAAATCAGAGTAGGGGTAGTAACCTGGGGAATTAGGTGAGAAATAATAAAAAGCATTTTCCAGGTTTATAAAAATATTCTAATAACCAGGGCTGCTTCCTCATAGAACTATTTACCTTGACATTTACACTTTCCCACTGGCCCCAAATTATATTTTGGTTTTATATTATACCATTTTCCCATATAAAATACATCTCAGCAATAAACAACTACCTACTTTTATAGAAACTCCATGCCTTTTTGGGGGGATTTTTCCCATTGTCTTTCCATTGACACTGCAGTTTTCAAGATTGTACATTACTTTACAAGCTAAACGTGAATGTCACCATTTTGATACTCTTTCTATTGTCTTGTATCTGGACCCTCATCAAGATAATGCAACTGTATCTTCTGTGACATATTTCAGATGTGATATTTATTGCATGTGCTATATTTATATTATAAAATAATGTTATTAAAATTGTGCTATTTCCCCCCACATGCCATTGTGAGCTCTTTGACAGAAAAGACTGCAAATCAATCACATTTTAATTCTTGGTAATAAAACAGTACCTGTTACAAGAGTGATAGGTAGAAGATAATGATGAAGTATCCAAACTCAGATGAAATAAACCCTCATCAAGAATTATAGAAAAAGGACAGCTGATAATGGATCAGACTGTGGTTTAATATATTCTAAGGAATTTTCTAAATCCAAGGATCAAAGTGATAATTGAGACACTAGCATACATTATTTCCCAAATAATTGTCACATTGTAATTATATTCATTGGATTGCAGAATTATTATGATTAATATTAAAAACACAGAAAGTGCTAGGAGCATATGATTCTATAGTAAAAAACACCTGGAATTCATTTTAATAAAATTTCATATGAAAGAAAATATGTATATAGAAAAATACATGAAAAATTTAACTTGTTGAGTATAAAAGAGTGAACATTATCAAATAATCATTACCTAAGCCAAGAAAAAGAAAACAGATTACAGGTGTTTTCCTCTGCTTGCTTCAAGATTTTCTCTTTGCCTTTGATTTTCTGCAGTTTTAATATGTCTACATGTTGATTTATTTCATATTTATCCTCTTGGTATTTTATAGTTTCTGTGAATCTGTGGTTTTGTGTTTCTCATTAATTTCAGAAAATTCTCAGCCCTTATTACTTCAAGTATTTCTTCTTCTTTTATTCTCTCTTCTTCTGGTATTTCCGTTATGTTACAACTTTTAAAATTGTCCAGAGTCCTAGTATATTCTGTTTCATTTTTTCCCCAGTTTATTCTTTGGTTTTCAGTTTGGGAAGTTTTTGCTGACTTAATCTTCAACCTCACCATTATTTCCTTGGTGATGGCCAGCCCACTAATTAGACCAATAAAGGCATTCTTTATTTCTATTACAGTGTTTCGATTCCTAGGCTTTCTTTTGATTCTTTTGAGAGTTTCTGTTTCTCTGCTTACATTGCCCATTTATTCTTGCACATTGTCATCTTTTTCTATTACAGCCCTTAGGACATTATTAATAATATTATTTTAAATTCCCTGTCTAATCATTCCAAAGTCTGTGCTATATCTAAGTCTGGTTCTGATGCTTGCTTTATCTCTTCAGAGTGTTTTATGCCTTTTAGCTTCCTTGTAACTTTTTTGTAGATAGCTGAACATAATGTACTGGGTAAAAGACACTAGGTCTTTAATGTGAGGTTTTATGTTCATTTGGCTTGTAGTGAGATTGTTTATGGTCTGCACTACCATAGTGTCAGTGGCTAAAATTTCCTCTGTTGTCTTTGTTTTTTTGTTTCCCCTTTTGTCTTTGAGTCTCTCTGCAGACTTCTTAAAAAGTATCCGAACCCTGCAGTTCTTTCAACTCTAAACTCCTGTTATTTTATAGGGGCCTGATTGATGTAAACATAAGGTGTGACGTTTCTCTGTTGGGGTAGAGGAAAATTATTTGCTAGCTGCTGGCACTAAATGTCAGAAGTTGCCTTGATTTCTCCAATAAAGAAGCTGTATCTGGAGCAGCAGGTGAATTTGTAGTTACCTATTAATTAAATTACTGTAAACTGTGGTGATTCTTTAAGAATCATCTCTCTTCTGAAGTGACAGAGCTGTTGTGGATAGACAGGGCCTTGAGACTAGAAGGGACAGTATTGTATGCTGGTCAGACTATATTGCCCCTTCCACCACAGCACTAGAGGCAGGATGCCATGAACAGATAAATCTTTCGACAACAAGGACACTTAATTTTCATTCCATGCTATGCCAAAAGTTTGTGCATTTTATTAGAGTAAATATATTTGAATGTTCAAAACTACTTAGTTTACTTCCTATTGTTTTTCTATTATTTTTCTATTCGTAAATCTGCTTTTTAATTTTTTTTCAGGATTAGCCCATGATTTTATTTGCTTTTTCATTTGTTGTTTTTTACATTTGTTTTTATTTAAGTTATATTTGGCAACATAGTATTGCCAAATATGAACTGGGATGAACCCAGTGTTCATCCCATCAAGTGCCCTCCCCAGTGCCTGTCACCCAGTTACCCCATTCCCCCACCCACCTTCCCTTCCACAACCCTTTGTTTGTTTTCAAGTTAGGAGTCTCTCATGGTTTGTCTCCCTCTCTAATTTTTCCCACTCAGTTCCCCTCCTTTCCCTTATAATCCTTTTCACTATTTCTTATATTCCACACGTGAGTGAAACCATATGATAACTGCTTTATAATACACTTGCCATTTACCTATCCTTCTAATAAGATGCCAGCTTCCCTTAAAATATAATTCAAGGTTTGAGATCTTAGGGAATGACATTCAGTGTGACATTTGAATTCAGGGATAGATTTGGAAGTCAATCTTTATGTGAATTAGAAATAAATACGTATTGCACTAACCAATACATTAATGGCTTTTTTTTTCTTAATTTGGCTTTTGTTACATGTTACTTGTAGTATTAATTGAACCCATATCCTTTCCTCTCTACTTTTCTATTCTTCCTAGAATTAAGCTGTTGGTGAAGTATTAAAAAACTTCAGAGAACACACTCATGTTACTATCTCTCTATCCTGTTCATGAATTTATTTGTTTTTTAAAGATTTTATTTATTTATTCATGAGAGACACAGAGAGGCAGAGACACAGGCAGAGGGAGAAGCAGGCTCCATGCAGGGAGCCCAATGTAGGACTCAATCTCAAGACCACAGGGTCATGCCCTGAGCCAAAGGCATATGCTCAACCACTGAACCACCGAACCACCCAGGCACCCCTATTCTTCTCTTGTCTCTTCCTTCCTTGCTCTCCCCCCCCCCATGTGTTGTCACCAAATTAGTCACTTCAGTCCTTTTCTCTTTCACTACTGGTGGTGAGTGCCATGCCAGTTCTTTGTGTCCTGTCCTTGTATAATCATTCCCCTGTGTGATCTGCATTTCTGCTCTAACCATTGCTCCTGCTGGTGTGAGCAAGGTGGCTATCCGGCTTGTACGCACCAGGGGGCGCAGTTTGCTGCAGTGGGGTCAGCCTGCATCTTGAGAGCCGAAGTCCTGGGTGGACCAATTGCTACAGAAATTTGACCCCACTCTAGCTCATGAGCTTAAAAGAGGAGATTTATAATGGAACAATGGTGTTTTCTAGATTATGTTGTTCTGATATTTTTATTTTAGTGTATTCTTTACTGAAGTATTTATGTTTCTCTTTGAGTTTGCTAGTGTACACAAGCAAAAGCATCCACCTCCCTTTATAACTAACTCTTAGTTAAGTGCACCTGAAAACAAATATTTTCCGGGAAACTGTAAAAGACTGTCAACTATAAATATTGTGTCTACTTAGTAAAACCTCAAGGCTATTTCTTAACTCAGCACTTTAAACTTCACTTGAGCAATTTCTCTCGGTTCCACAGAATGAAAAACTGAACTATCCAAGATTTTGTCCACAGTAGAAAATCCTTGAGTTGTGAGCAGACAATTTCTTTACAGCTCCAGAAATTTAATGACACTTTGAATCAATAAAGATACATGAGAAGGGAAGTTCTAAAAATAGCGAGCCAATAACTCTAAACCAAGATTCTTAAATCACCCCTCAAGGATAGGATTGCTTCAAAACTTGGTACCTTTGTCAAGGGCTTTTTAATAAGAGTGCAGGAGCTTGAATCAACCTTAGAGGTTCATCATTCTGTTGAAAAATAGGGAGATCATCAGTCCCACTGACATACCTTGCTCTTGAACTGAAATAATGATGTTTTTAATTAAAAGATTTGAATTACTAGTCATAGAAACACGCTTCAATGTATATAAGAGCAAAACACGAACAGCAAGATTTGTGTGACCTCATTACTTTCACTACCTACACTGGAAGGAGGTCTAATTCTTATTGATTATTTTTTTATCCAAAGGCTGTGTCTCCATTTTTCTGCACTAATATTTAAAAGGGTATTACTGTAAATAACAAGACAGCAACATTCTCTGTATTTTCCCCTCCTTTTTTTTCTATGTTATACTTTTCACAGAATAATAACCACAGAAGACCTTTGATTTCAAATCAAAAAAAAAAGCAATATCACCTTAATTAAAACAAGGCACACACAAAAAAAAACAAAAAAACAAGGCACAGTATTTCTATACCTCAAACACACTGAATGATTTCCAGTGTCTCTTTCACTGCATTGGCCAGATTTTGTATACTGGATTGTTTAGTGCTAAAAGACAGAAACCCCACTAATTCCTCTACGAATAAATTCATTGAACGGTTACATGGATTTGAATAACACTCCCCCTGCCCCAAGTCCTCCAGTAAAATAAGACAACTTTTGGAATTGGATTCCAGTCATTGCTTCATCACTAACCAGGTATGTGATCTGTGGTTGCCCCTTTAAACTCTCTGTGACTTGTTTACTGATCTGTAAAATAGAGAAAATAATACCAAACTCACCAGGTTACCATGAGGGGATTAAATAGAATAACACATCTAGTTTTGCTATAGAACTTGGTGATCAAAAAGATTAATTCCTATCCAACTCAGTGAGACACCAAGAAGCGTGCACACACATACACATGCACAACACACACATTTTTCTCTGTTTCTCTCTCGTGTACACACACAATCACAAAACAAGTAAATTCAGAACCTCTTTCCTAAACTTTCTTCTTCAATTTAGTGCAGTATGTTTAAGAAACACAAGGATACTCTGTCAAGAAGAATAAATATAAGTAGTTATAGTGCTCAATGTCAGTTGAGGGGTTGTTGGAATACAATGAAAGTGTCTTACAGGCTACTAAATAATTATTCCCTGGGGAAACATGATATTGTAACATAAAATTCTTGGAATAGCTGCTGGGCTCATATATTTCCTCCTTCTGTGAATAGCCAATGTAGACTGGGTTGGGTTCCCAAAGTCATAGCCATAATATCTGACTTTAGGCCAATTATATTATCTCTCATAGAAATTGAAATATAGAACTAATTTTTTTAAGTACGCTCCACTCCTGTCCAATGTGGAGCTCAAACTCACAACCCTGAGATTAAGACCTAAGTTGAAATCAAGAGTCAGTTGTTTAACAGACTGAGGCACCTACATGCCCTGAAATATGGAACTAATTTTAAGATGGAGAGTCATTGATATTTACATTTATATACATTTATTTATATATCAGCATTCTAATGAAGTTTTTTTTTGAAACTGCAGCCGGAAGATCCACTAATGCATGATTAAATCAGTCTGCTGGTTAAAACCATAACTATATATATTATATATATAATTATCTATATAATATACATATTATATACATATTATATATATTTAATATGTGTATTATATGTACACACATGCATATATATATATAATTAAACTGCAACGTAAAATATATTCCTTCTGTCTCTCAGTCAAAAAAATTTTCTTATAAAGGAGAATCTTAAGAAACATTTGTGAGGCCTCTGGAAAAGCTCCTCATTACACCCATTCTAAGGCTTAGTTGTTAAACTTCCTAGCGAAGTAAAAATTGTAGTTGCCTTCCCTCTACTTTGATCATTCTCATTTGGTCTATAAATCTCCACTCATGCATACCATGTGCTTTGGAAGAAACTAACCCAAATCTGTGCATTCTCATTCTACAGTTACAGTAATTGCTCTTGGGGATAGGGATCTGACCCAATTCAAAGCCTAGAGGTGTCTGGATGAGATCCTTTTTTTTTTTTTTTTTGTACTTTTCTAGGAGAGTATCCATACATGACCTCTCTCTCTCTCTTTTGGAGATGGACAAGGAAATATATAGCCACTGGGTTTTGTTAGTCATCTCCTGAGACTCTAAAGAAATGCCATCCCTAAGCTGATGTTAATACGGATGGACGAGAACAATATCAATGTCTGGCAAGTGACTGTTTTTCTATCCGTAGAATGGTACATGCTTCAGTCCTTGTCACTTCTGTAGGAAAATGTAATACATTCTATTAGCTCTAATTTCCTAGATAAGGCAATACTTCGTGATTTCGGGCATTGTAAGATATTTTAGCCCTGGGGCTTTTCAGTTAAAAGGCATCTATTTCCTAGACTCCTTGTCCTCATATAAGAGGCATTGAAATTCCTCATCACAGGCCTTTAAAACCTATGACTAATTCCTAGGATCATCAAGAAATGTTAGCTTCTGCTACTCTTCTGACTTGGTTTCCATTTTTATTTCTACCACCTAGATTTACCTCCCTTGGTTTTTGCCTTAAGTATGCATTAATTACCCTAATGTGACTCACTGCACTCAAAAATATGCACATAGAATAGCTTTCCTGTACAAGCAAAGGAGTCAAGACACTAACAACAGGAGAAGGGTTGGCACTCTTGAAGGTATCCTGAGTTCTCAGGCACAGCATGTGTGGATGCCCTTCAGTATAACAAAATCCAAAGTCTGCACACATGGTGGCGATTCCTTTTGTAAGCTGGTTATATAAGCACATTCCAGTTACGTGACCAGCCTAATCTGTCAAAACCCCTCAGGCTTCACCAAAACCAGGCTCACATCAAAAATCCAGTCACTGTTACTAAATAATGCTGACAGAGTGGTGTCAGCTCCCAAATCAACTCATAGACTCACGATTACAGAACAATATTTATTTTTATTTAATATATTCCATAGCTTTGATCCAAAGGTCTTGTAATGTTCCAAGAAATCTTGGACATGAGTATATGGTCAATCCAGAATGGGTAAGAATAATTCATGCTTGGTAGTCTTGGATGTGAATGTATATCTAAAACTTATTTTTAAATTATTTTTTTCTAACATGTTCATCTGAAATTAGAAAAATGACTTGGGGAAAAAAAACCTTTATTATCACTCACATATCACCTGTTCTTTTGCCTGGATGTATGTTAGTGTCTTTTTTATAAATGAAGAAATGAAAGCTGAGAAAAGTTTAGTTACTTGTTCAAGATTTCTGGGTGGTTATAAGACCCGATTATTTAATTATTTAACATTGTTATTGAACACTACTGTGTCAGAGAATATGGCTGTATCTGTATGTAACAAGGTGAAGTCTTCTCACATAAAATCCTGTACTCATTCAGTCTGTGGGTTTGTAATGTGGATAGCTTGGATAGTTGGAAAATAACTGTGTGATTTTCTGTACTTCTTGGATCAAAGAAAAATATGATGTCATAATCACCTAGCCTGTGTTACTAGTAGCATGGATACCTTTGGTTTAATGGTATCCTTAACAAAAGACTACATGATACCTAAAATGACCATGCCTTGTGTATATTAGCAATTCAAAAATATGTATTGAGGGATCCCTGGGTGGTGCAGCGGTTTGGCGCCTGCCTTTGGCCCAGGGCGCGATCCTGGAGACCCGGGATCGAATCCCACGTCGGGCTCCCGGTGCATGGAGCCTGCTTCTCCCTCTGCCTGTGTCTCTGCCTCTCTCTCTCACTGTGTTCCTATCATAAATAAATAAAAATTTAAAAAAAAATATGTATTGAATTTAATTTTCTTTGGAAAAAACAATAAATACATTGGAATAGAAGAGTCCATCTCAAGCATGTTTATTTGAAAGAACATTTCAAGAAAAGCTGCAAAAGACAATCTAGAGGATTTATATTTAACATTTTCCCAAGATAGTCGATATTTGGTTCTTTGTTTTAAAAAAATGCATTGTATTGAGTTTCCACATACAAATGTACAATATACAAATGTACAATATTTACTACTAATTGTGAAACTTGCCCCAAAGGGCTAATTTCCCCAATGCTAGTGGAGATACTTACGTATAATTAAATCAATGGTAGCTGTAGTAAAATCATAAATATAGCAAATAAAATTTATAGTACAGAATCAAATAGTAACCCAAGTATTCGTATCAAAGACCATGGCCTACAAAAATGTAATGCACCTGAAGAAACCATGATAAACACAGTGTGTAGAGAATGATGCAAATGTGTTGGTCAGTTATTTTCGGTTTTGAATAATTCAGGAGGTTTTAAAAAGAGGCATAATAGGAAAAATTTATAGACATTAGGGATGTGACTATCATTAAATATTGCTAAAGTACACTTTTCTATATTTTCTATTTTATCACATGGAAATGCTAACTAAATCATCTTAGGTGTTTAGAACTCTTACAGTAACAGTAACAGGGTTAGCTTTTAAATCTGATGATATCAGGAAGGGAGACAGAACATAAAGACTCCTAACTCGGGGAAACGAACTAGGGGTGGTGGAGGGGGAGGAGGGCGGGTGTTGGAGGGGAATGGGTGACGGGCACTGAGGTGGACACTTGACAGGATGAGCACTGGGTGTTTTTTTGTATGTTGGTAAATTGAACACCAATAAAAATTAATTAAAAAAAAAATAAAACTCAAAAAAAAAAATAAAATAAAAAAAAATAAATAAATAAAAATAAAAAATAAAATAAAATAAAAAAAAAAATAAAAAAAAAATAAATCTGATGTGTCCATCCATAAAAAACCTTTCTCACTATCCTACACTATTTAAATGTTTAACAATGTCCTATGAAAGAATAACCTGGAATGCAAAGTAGGGTATCCACTTTGAGAATGAAGCATAAGCTTCTATTTTGTCACTTACCTTACTTTCAGTCTTTAATTAACAAAGAATGAGAGCATATGAACAAATTATTGAAGTAGGTAAAATGTATCTTAAACAGTTTATCCACTATTCTAATTGGCTTCAACACCTTCATCCTAGCCTCAGGATTTACTACCTTTTAATACTTCATAAAGCTTTCCTAATATCAATACCATACCCTTTATTGTATCCTTTGTTCATTTTCCTATAGTTTAAATCCTCAGAATCACAAATTTGACAAATTATTCCTTAGCAATTTGTTAAATGGGTACTGTTTTCTTTCCTCTTTTTGCTTTAATCCTTTACACAAGAAACATTGATTTGAGATAAGACCTTTGGAGAAAATGCCTTACTTTCGAGTGTAGTTAAAGTTTCAGAGACTGGGGGCATCTGGGTGGCTCAGTGGGTTAAGTATCTAAATCTTGATTTCAGTTCAGGTCATGATCTGAGGGTCATGGGATCAAGCCCCACAGCGGGCTCTGCACTCAGCCAGAAGTCCTCTTAAGATTCCTCCTCTCTCTCCCTTGACCCTCCCCCTGCTCACTCTTTCTCTTCTCTCTTTCTCTTTCTCTCAAAAATAAGAAAAATAAAAGAAGTCTCAGAGACCATTGCAAAAAAAGAAAATAGTGAAAGAAAATAGTTTTGAGCACCAGTTTTCTTGGTGTTTCTTCATCATCACAGATGAGGTATTCTAAGAATAACCCTGCATTTTCTCCTATAAAGGGTAACCTCATTGTTTCAGTTTTTCAGGCCAGAGACCTTTGAATCATCCTTTATTGCTGTGTCTGTTTACTGAATATGTCCCCACATTCAGCCGGTCATCAAATCCAGTCACGGCTAATGCCATTTTATATCAAATCATCTACATCAATGCCTCTACTTTGGGCCAAGTCTCCAGCATCTTTTCCTTGAGACACTGTGATTTGCCTCCTAAGCCCCCTTTCTGATTTTTCACCTTTGCATCCCTTTAGTTTATGCTTAACATAACAATCAGAATGATCCTCTTCCAAAGTAGGTGAGATCAAGTGTGACATCTCCTCTGCTTAGTAACATCTTCTCACAGGAAAAAGCCAGATGCCTTCCAGGATCTTAGAGCATCAGTGCTTTTGTCTCTCCCCGTCTCTCTGTGCCTCCTACTCACCCTCTTGCTCACTCTGCTCAGTTACACTACTCTCCATGTTTCTTAAACATGCGAACACAGGCACACTCCCTCTTCGAGTCTTTTGGCTTTGTTCTTCCCTTTGTCCCAATGGGATCTTTCACAGACATGTCTGGTTGACTACTTCGTCCTTACCAGGTCTTGGTTTATATGCCCCCTTCTCAGTATAGCAGTCCCTGGGGCATGCTGTGTGGTTCCCATTGTCTTTCCCTCTTTTATCTTTGTGCTTGTCTACTTTCCAGTGCAAATATGACAATAACTGACAGAAACTTTTGCACCAATTGTGAAATGAATGCCATCAATTGTGGGAACTGAAAGAATGGCCACCTTCCATACCAGGTGATGCTATGGTATTTTGGTTGCATATATTAGATAATGGTATGTTTTACCCTTTGCAAGTGTTATGAAATTTAAACACCTATCAGATGAGGATTATTTGTGAACTTCCTAATAAGAGTCAGGGCACCATAAATAGGCTGATTAAAACTATGTAAGCCAGGAATAACATTTATTTTATTGCAGAAAAATAACAAGGAAAAGCAGTCTCCATTTAGAATTTGTGTGTATGCATGTGTGCAGGTGAACATTGTGTGTTTGCCTGTGATTATATCACTTTGACTGGAGCTATTATTCAATAGAAAAGTCCTTCAAATGTAATTGCAAAGTCAGAGACCTACAGGGAAATGGGGATCAAAAGCTCTCATCACTCCAGATGCTACAAAGCCTTCCCTTCCAGATGCTACCGATTTTACTCCCCAGGTATTTTTAAATTAGGAATCTGTCTTGGCTGGTGCAGGAAGACAAGAGGTCAAGCTAAATCAGATGATTCACCTAAACCTATTGAAAAAGGAAAGCGTCCTAGGAGTCTTGTTGCTATTGTAAAGGATTATTTAGTGAATCCGATTGCTGAGTTTCTAAATATCTCAGCAGTTTGACAAAACTTGATATCTTGACTTGATCAGGACAGAGTCTGAAAATAGTGAAACCTTTATCAGAGAGTCTGAAATCACAGCAGCTGCTCAGAAACAGTGATTACTGCTTCCTGTGGAAAAAGCAGAAGTATAACTGCCCTGACTAGAATACCACCATCGCGTTCCGAGGACTTACTTCTCAGAAGAAACCAAGGCAACACACTCAGTTAGGTTCTTGTTTCTAAATTTTATTAATACATACTTACGAAGATAATTTTAGAAGACAGATATATTTTTGTGTGAGTTGTCTAAAGACAATAAAGAGCATGATATTTTAAAATATCTCTGTCATGGTTAAGGATATATTAATAAATCTTTCTTTTACTGGTTTGCTCATGGTATTGTTTATAAAGCCAAACTGATATCTTTGAAAAAAATACATTAAATTATATTTTCTTTTCTTAACTCACAGGGGGATAATTACTGGGGCACCTGGGTGGCTCAGCCAGTTAAGTGTCTGCCTTTGGCTCAAGTCATGATCTCAGCGTCCTGGGATCAAACCCCAATGGAGCTCCCTGCTCATCAGGGAATCTGCTTCTTCCTCTGCCTCTGTCTTCCCCCCTGCTGGTACCCCTGCTGTCTCTCTCTCTCTCAAATAAATAAAATCTTTAAAAAGGGGGTATAATTATTGACAATCCTCAATATCAAAGGTTTTTCTGTCTGACATCATGTGTCAAATAACCTCTTTATGTCTCCTGTTCTAATCTTTGATATAAGAACTGAAAATCAGTCAATCAAATGATGGAGAAATGGACACCTGGATGTTGTGAGGACTGAATGAGACAATAGTCAACATAATGATAATACCAAGTGACTTGTATAGTTGCTGCTGTCAGTGAAGTGGGAACTATAAGAACAAATGGACTTATTTAAAGAGCTAAATAATACATTTAAGACAGTGAAGAGGCTCAAGTTAATCAGCTAACAAAAACGTCTAAATTCTGCTTTTTGTTGCTTTGCAAATTAGATTGCTTTTTAGAAAATTATGGGAAATCCCAAATTTTACTGATACACCTACCACACTGAAAAGTTGAAAGTAGCATTGTGGATATGACACAAAGGATATTGCAGGGTTTCTAATGCTCTTTATAATTTGAAACTTTTCTACAAATATATCAACTATCCTAACATGTGAAGTCATTCTAGGGCTGTAGAAGTATAGAGTTACAAATGTTAGGAAGGTATGGGCTTTTTATGATTTTTTCAAATAGGAACACAAAATGCTTTGAAATAAGAATAAAAATCTGTATATATTTTAATATATTTTTCTAGTGTATTTTGAAATTGAGAAAAATATAAAATAAAATACAAATATTTAAAATATTAAATACAAACAATAATATATGTGAAACTATAGATTATACGGTCTATATTTTACTCCTTTAACTAAAAGATACAGTCTAGACACTTTATGTGAACAAAGTATTTTTTTGTTCCTAAATACACATTTTCCCAAACATTTTTTATGTTTCCAGTGTGAGATTTTGACATCTGAAATATGGCTATACTGTTCATTGATCTTTTTTTTTTTTTAAGATTTTTTATCTTATTTATTCATGAGAGACACAGAGAGAGAGAGAGAGGCATTGACACAGGCAGAGGGAGAAGCAGACTCCTTGCAGGGAGCCTGATGTGGGACTTGATCCCAGGACTCCAGGATCATGCCCTGAGCCGAAGGCAGATGCTTAACCACTGAGCCACCCAGGCATCCCTGTACATTGATCGTTATAACCCTACAGCCTTTACCACCTGTCAGAAATGTTCATAATATTAATAATTCATTCCTTATGCTGATTTTCCATTTATTCTAATATCTACTAATTTTGCTACTTTCAATACAGTGGTTTAGGAGTTGATCCTCTGATTGAAAGATCCCAAATTGTTCATTAGGATAATATACATAGAAAAAAGGGAAATGTATTACATGACCTAAGAAAAAATTTAGTTATCTTCCATACCAAGAAATTACAGTCAAAATTTTAATCCTAAATACATATTTTAAAAATGCTTATGTAATTAGTGAAATGCATATTAAAATTTAAATTTTAAAAGACTTTTAGAATTAATGTAATATGTTATATAATTAATTTCTAAGGTCTAATTAAAACTATAAAGATCGGGATCCCTGGGTGGTGCAGCAGTTTGGCGCCTGCCTTTGGCCCAGGGCACGATCCTGGAGACCCGGAATCGAATCCCACGTCTGGCTCCCGGTGCATGGAGCCTGCTTCTCCCTCTGCCTATGTCTCTGCTTCTCTCTCTCTCTCTCTCTCTCTCTCTCTCTCTCTGTGACTATCATAAATAAATAAAAATAAAAAAAAACTCTTAAAAAATATATAAAGATCATTTTCCTGAACTGTAGAACACAGAAAAAAGTTCACGTCATTGCTAACAGTAAATTCAGTTTCCGTGGTAACTTTTTCCTTTGTCTTGCTCACCATTATTTTTTTCCTTTCTTATTTTTCTTCGTTTACTATATATTTTTAAAAAATATTTATGTATTTATTTATTTGAGAGAGAAAGAGAGCCAGAGAGAGCTGAGGGGAGGTGCAGGGGCAAAAGCAGTCTCCCCATTGAGCAGGGAGCCCTACAAGGGGCTCAATCCCATGACCCTGGGATCGTGACTTGTGCTGAAGGCAGATGCTTAACTGACTGAGCCACCCAGGTAACCCTTATAATGTTTTTAAAGAATTTTTACCATTGGGTGCAAGCAACGAAAAACATGCAAAATAAATTTTGTTGATGAGTCTTGAAGCATTTGAGTAATATAGTTTATACAATTTTGGAATCACATTGATAAGAATTTTCAACTTTTAATGTTAGTGGGCCCTGCTTCTGGGTTCCCAGGGAAGGTATACTTTTACCAAAGTCAGAATGACTTCACAAAATTTCAGAGCATGGGCTCTATTTCTGCCCTGAGCACACTTTGAACATCTTCTTTGTTAGCAAATAACCTAAAGGAAACATTTAAAACTAAAATTTTTACTAAAGAGTAAAAAAATCTCCCTAGGTTTGGTTCCCATACCTCTGAAGCCTGCAACCTTTCATATACTAAAAGTATAACATAAAGTTTGTGATTTTTTGAAATGTCCATCATGAGGATTTGTAACTCTTGATAAAATGAAAAATATATATAACCCTGTATTAAACACTCTTTCTCCAAAGCATTCTCTTCTTTATGAAGATTGTGTATTTTGGGCAGCTGTCCTTATTTCGGCTCGAATGAAGCTCTCTTCCTTTTTTCTTTTTAGAAATTCTAAAAAGTTTGTTCATTTTGTGTCAACAATATTTATCAGAAAACAACTAAACAGCTAAATTGCCACTATTTTTTCTTAAGTAGACGTCTTGTAGTCCACTGTAAACTAGAAAATATTTCATAGATAAAAGTTATAAAAATAGAAAAAGATGGTAATTGTCAATGTCAATAAGAGCTTTCAAGGAACTTAAAATAAGTAGGAGCAGGCTTCCCCTCACACCTAAACAATGACATTTTGCTCTATTATATAGAAGCTAAGGTTAATTTGACAACTGGCTTTAATATATTCTTCATGAATATCAGTTGGCTCTTATGCCATAGACAAATCTCTAAAATATAAATATGAAACAATCATTCCTCACATTGCAAATTAATACTGGCTCATCTGATTATATTTTTTAAAAATTTAACTCAAGTGCATAGTTTTATAATGTCACAAATAAAAATGATTTTCAATTAATATGTAGTAATGATAAATTATTTCAGAGATGGAGATTTTTTAGGAGCAATGTTAAATGATCCTCTTATCACTTAATTAAATCAGGACATTTTGCAGTAGGTTCATGGTTGTAATAATATTAAGTCATTTGGATTACACTTTTGATTGACTATTTCTAAAAAGGGAGTGTTCTTAAAGTACTGTCTTAACTTTAATGCAATTATGTTTTCCTAAGAAAATTCTGGAAAATGCTTTTCCTGTCATAACTATAACTTATATATCTGATTTTTGAAAATGCCATAGATTTATTTTAATTGTAAAAAAGAAAAAGACATTTATCTTTTTAATGTCAAGGATTATTAATAGTCAATTTTAAGAGCTAAATGACAAATTAATGCCTTCATAAATCAACATGGAATCTACAGGAAAAAAAAAACAATTTTCTTACACATTTTTTTACGCAGCTTTAGGTACTGTGTTTTGAAGTTGTGAAGCTTTCAAGAGATGCTCACTTTGAATAACTTCTGTGATATTGTATATGACTTTCATTACCCACCGGGGCCAAAAATATTCCTTAGAAAGTTGTATTCCTCAAATAAGTATGCTACCTCTAATAAAATTAAGTACGTTACTGTGATTCCTAAAACATGACATGGTAAACGTTTTTCAGCTAATTAATTGTTTGAGTCCCCTCCCTCTTCCTGGCCAGGGAAGAGTGGAATTTGCCATCTCTGTTAAAATAAGACCATAGCTTGTTTCTGTCAATGAATATAAGCAAAAATAATAGCTCTTTCTTCTGGGTAGAAGCATTTGATTCCTCATCCTTGATTCTCCAGATTCAGTCCATGTAAGCATGCAAGGAAATGTTTGTAAGGAAGGGTCCTTAAGACCAAAGCAACATAAAATGCTTAAAAGATGGAGAATGTTTGGATTGAGAAATACATTCTGTTCATTTGCCATTGTTACTACATAGCCAGCCTACCTTGACCAAAGAACATGATATCAGAGTAAATTCACTATTTTTAAAAAAGATTTATTTATTCATTCATGAGAGACACACAGAGAGGCAGAGACACAGGCAGAGGGAGAAGCAGCCTCCTCCTAAGAGCCCGATGCAGGACTCGATCCCAGATGCCGGGATCATGACCTGAGCGGAAGGCAGCCGCCCAATCACTGAGCCACCCAAGTGTCCCTAAATTCACTATTAATACATTGACCTCAACTAATATGTTGCAATTAAATCAATAGTCAAATTCCACTTAACAATGTATCACAAAATTTGCATATATCCTTATCTTTCAATTTGTTTTCAGTGTAAAATTTTTCCCTGGGCTACTCTTTTTCACATGTGTATGTTATTATAATTAGAGGAGTAATTAAAATAGTCTCCTTTTAAAATATTATCTGCCCTTTGCAAAGAAATAAATCTGCACTCTCTGAAGTGTAGCCTTTTCTTAATTTATAATCTGAAAAAGCATCAATAACATGGAATTCCCTAAAATGTAACTGTCAGGAGAAAGAATTAACATCTGACTCATTAAACAACTAGGATGCAATAGTTTCAAATATACATTTGAAGCTATTAGTAGCCACAATTATACCATATATATATGATACCTCATATATATGATCCTTCATGTGTATTTATGACATAACTCTAACAATCTTGTTAAAATAGTGCTTTGCATATAATAAATTGGGCATTCTTAAATTTTAAAAAATTTTTCTTAAAATTATATAGTTTGGAACATATATGTTAAATAAGTCAGTATATTTTATTTTTATAGGCTTATTTTCTATTTTTTAGGTAAAAATAAATATTATACCAAGATAGAGTTAAATTTGCTTTATTTAAAATGTAAATGAGGGGATCCCTGGGTGGCGCAGCGGTTTGGCGCCTGCCTTTGGCCCAGGGCTCGATCCTCGAGACCCGGGATCGAGTCCCACGGCAGGCTCCCGGTGCATGGAGCCTGCTTCTCCCTCTGCCTCTCTCTCTCTCTCTCTCTCTCTATCATAAAATAAATAAATAAAAATGTAAATGAGGGCAGCTGGGTGGCTCTGCGGTTTAGCGCCACCTTCAGCCCAGGGCCTGGTCTTGGAGATCTGGGATCAAGTCCCATGTCGGGCTCCCTGCTTGGAGCCTGCTTCTCCCTCTGCCTGTGTCTCTGACTGTCTCTCTTTCTCTCTGTGTGTCTCTCATGAATAACTAAAATCTTTTTAAAAAAAGTAAATGATATGGGTTTTTTAATATTTTCAAGATTTTCTATAAGTTACAGCATTTATAACATTCAAAACAGAAATCTATAATTATGATTATAGATAAATGTTTTAAGTCATTTTTAACAAAGTTATGTTTTATCTTTTATGAAAGTATGATTTTTCTTTCTTCTTCAAGCTTTTTAATTTTTTTTTATTTTTATTTATTTATGATAGTCACAGAGAGAGAGAGAGAGGCAGAGACACAGGCGGAGGGAGAAGCAGGCTCCATGCACCGGGAGCCGACGTGGGACTCGATCCTGGGTCTCCAGGATCGCGCCCTGGGCCAAAGGCAGGCGCCAAACCGCTGCACCACCCAGGGATCCCTTCTTCAAGCTTTTTAAAGAAATTGAGTACATGAACAAATAACAAAAGTCATTCTATTAAATTATGTATACTTATTTCTGATCAGTTCAATAATTCCTGTCAAATGAGGTTCAAATGATCATTTTAATAATCTCCAAAAATTGAACCAGTCAGAAATATTTTGTTATTTATTTTACTATTCTTAAGTTATAATGCCTCTGTATTTAAAATAAAAGTATCCAGGGTGTCTGGGTGGCTCAGTATGTTAAGTGTCTGCCTTCAGCTCAGGTCATGATCTCAGAATCCTGGGATGGAGTCCAGAATTGGGCTCTGTATTCAGCGGGGAGTCTGCTTCTCCCTCTCCCTTTGTCTCCCCCCTCCTCCCCCTACTTGTGTGTTCTCCCCCTCTCTCTCAAATAAATAAATAAAATTTTTAAAGAACAAATAAAATAAAAAATATCCACAGCATATTTCATAATACCTGACACACTTTTCCCAAATAGATATACACATGCATACATGCATATAAACAAAACAGAGATGAGTTATTCTAGATCACTGAATATTTTGATTAGTGCTGCTAATTTCAAATGACAAACACATAGAAGAAGATGACAGTTTTAAAATAATAATTTTCTTTTTTTTTTTTTAAGTTGGCTCCACATCCAGTGTGGAGCTCACCATTGGGCTTGAAATTATGACCCTGAAATCAAGACCTGAGAGCTGAGCTCAAGAGTTGGACACTTAACTGACCTAGGCACCCCTAAAATAATAATTTTTGTGTTAATAATCTATTATTACATTGTCACTAGCTCCTATAGTGATAAAAAATATGCTAGATATTGAAATTTTAAGAAATCTCAGAAACAATTCTCTAAGTTAAACATTCAGTATCAAATTATCTAAATGGGTCTACAGAATAAAAAGTGATTGGGCCAAGATGTCTGATGGATTTGGGCTTGAATAATAATATTACTGCCTGCAGTTTAACCAAGTCTTCTTTGTCATCGATAGAAAGGGAGAAAAAGGACCTATTTTAACAAGATATTTTCAACAAGTGAGTTGCAGTTAGTAAATTACCCAAGATTCAAGAACTCTTCAATATTTTAAAATCACTTATTAAAATAAACAAACACAGTATTCCTGCTATGTTCCAAGTACTGTGCTATTCAAAGCATATAACAAATAGTGTATAAAAAGAAAATTGGAGAAATAAGGAAATTGTTACTTTATATTAATAACTAAAGTTAATGAAGACCTCCTCTTTTATTCATTGTTTCATTTATATTATGAAGCAGTTTTTCATTGCTAATTATTTTTCAAGTGCCTATAACTATTCATTTATTTAAAAATATTTTATGTATAGGGGTTTTTCTGTGGCTCAGTAAGTCAAGCACCTGACTTTTGGTTTTCAGCTCAGGTCATGATCTCAAGGCTGTCAGACGGAGCCCCACAGCCAGCTCCTTGCTAAGCAAGGAGTCTACTTGAAATTCTCTCCTCCTTACCCTGATAGCACACTTTCTCTCTCATTTTTCCTCTAAAATTAATAAATGAAATATTTGAAAAAAATATGTTATGAATATACACATTCCAATCACTAGTTTAGTTAATAGGTATACCAGCGTTTGCAAATAAATAAATAAATAAATCATAAGTTTCGCTCTGAATAATGGCACTTTCTATCTGGTAATGTATCAATCAATCATTGCTACATAACGTACTGTACAAAACATATTGTGGCTTTAAATAACCTGCATTTGCTTTGCTCCCAAATCTTTAGTCATCTGGGAGATGGCTGTTCCAAGACAGTTTTGCTCCATTTTTGGAAGTCAGCTAAAGGGTCAGCTGTGGATTACTGCTGCTCATCTTGGCTAGGCTTTTCTCTGTATCTGGGAACGTGACAGGGATAAAACAGTTGACTCAACTCTGCTCCACATGGTTTTTTTATGCTCCAGCAGTCTAGTTAGGGCTTATTTATAAGCAGTCTTTGGGGAGTTCAAAACAAAGAGGAGAAATCCATAAGGTAAATTAAGGAATAGGCTCAGAACTAACACACTCACTTTTGCACACTTGGCTGACCAAAGCATATTACAAGGCCAGTCCTTGTGAGGTGGAATAGACTCAATTTGTTGGGATGATTTGCAAAGTCACTTTGCAAGGCAAAGCAAATAACTGCAGCCATTCTTTTTCAAAATATTAAACATAACAGTTGAAACCGACATTAATGAATAATGGAGATAAATGTACACTTTGAATAACATAATAATGGTTTTCCATTTTATCATTTGAAACCTAAGGCCTTATGATGAACATGGAAATTAAATAGGTTAAAATTTACAAATGCTGTGTATTTTGTTTAATTAATTTCTCAGTATAGTAAACGCAACAAACGTCTGGGAGAACTATAAAAAATTGATAGGCACATCCCCAGGCCTGCTTTTTATTTTCCACAACATTATGCACCAAACCTAAGTACTCATTCTTCCCCTAATGGACCCAGTCATTTCTCTTATTATTGCCTGACTTAAAGCTCTTCCTTATCTCCATAATGCAGAGCCAAATCTTTCCTAGCCATCATATTTTATTTCAAATTCTGTGGGGTTTTTTTTTTCATGACAAAATCTCATGTCCATAATCTCAACCTGGCTTCTCTTTAATTTCCATAGAATATTCATTTAGATAGAATATGATCTGAAATCACTTTAATTTCAAATGTAATTCTTTATGTGTGTATCTCCTCTTTGCTACTGAACAGAAAAGTCCTTAATAGAAGGGAATACACTCACTATGTATCACTAAAATAACAGAAAAATCATTTATAAAAAACCTTAAAGAACTACAAAGATAAGAATATTAGTAAAAGAGGAAGAAGTTCAATATTTCAATATAAATTTCAAAGCTGAACTGTGTATGCAACAAAATAAATTATTTAGGAGAATGGGATGAGCTGAGTAGGAAATGCCTACAGAGATGCAGAGGGAGATTTCAACAGAAATAAACCAGAATCACACCGTCTTTACCAAACACAGATGGAACTCCAGAGAGATTAGGAAGTGGAAACATGAGGTAATTGGGACTTCAAGGCTGACACAAACCTTCATTATCATCTCAATTTAACAGAGATGGCTGACTTTTAAGAGGTTAAGTAATTGCCTAAGATTTCACACCGGTATTAATTCATGAGACTTGTAGTAGATTCTCAAACTTAACATCTTGAGTTTAAGAAAATCTTTCATTTGAAACACACATTCCATTAATAGCCAAATCCTGTTAATTTTATTTTAACAGCCTGTTTACAATACATTCTCGACAATCCTCCGTTTCTGGTCCTAACTTTTTTATGTGTTCAATTATAATATACTTCTTATAACAACAACAACAACAACAAGACGAAGGGGATTTAGAATGAGGATACAATCTGTATGATCTAGACAAGTTAATTAATCATTTTGATAATCAGTTTATTCATCTGTAAAATGGTGAAAATGAATCTTTTATGGACTAAATGTTTAGGTCTGCCTTCAAATTCATATGTTGAAGCCCTGACTGCTATTACAATGGGATTTGGAGATGAGACCATTGAGAGGTAATTAGAGTAAGATGAAGTTAGGGGGATAGGGCCCTCATGCTGGGATTAGTGTCCTTGTAAAAAGTGATTCCAAAAAACTTCTGTTCCTCTGTGCCCAAACGGAGGAAGTCATCAAGAGGAAAGCAGCTGCTCTCTGCATGCCAGGAAGAAAGTTCTCACCAGAACCAGATCATGCTTGCCTCCTGATCTTGGATTCCTGGCCTTCAGAACTCCTAGAAAATAAACTTTTCTTTAAACCGCCTAATCTGTGGTGTTTATTTAAGGCAGCCTGATGTGACTCATACAGAAACCTAATATATACATCTGTCCATGCAAAGTGAACAACATCCTCTCCCTTTCTTTAATTTTAAAGAGAAAGGTAAACAGTTTTATTCTAGCCCGGGTTAGGACAGCTGCCCAGGACACACCATCTTCACCAAGAAAAGAGTGCTCCAGGGAAGGAACATTTGGTGCAGGGTTATATATATATATTTTTTACATAAAGCATCACAAATCATCATGATGCAGGACAATCCAGAAGGTTACAGACTTTATCTTATGTTTTTAGTATGTACAAGGCTATATGACTCTAATCTTATGGGAACTAGAGAGGTTGTTTTGTTTTTATGTTTGGAATGCTGTTTTTGTTGTTTGTTTTGTTATGTTTTTGTTGTTGTTGTTGTTTTGCTTTTTTTTAAAATGAGGCACACACACAATTGTACTTGGGGTGGAAATAGAGCCCATGCTTTGAGGTTTGGTCAAGTCATTTTGACTTTGGTAAATGTTAAAGTATAGTTTCCCTAGGAGCTAAGGAGCAGGACCCATAAATGTGAAAGGCTGAAAATTTCATCAAATTGGTTACAAGGATTAATTGAGATATCTTTCTGAAAGCATTATAACAAATGTATACCAATTGATGTTATTCCTTCTATCACAGATACCTTTATATTCAGTATTCTGAGATAGCTCCCTCATCATATCTATTATCTGCCAAAAATTTTTCAGTGGCAACATACTGCCTAAAGAAGACTCCACTTTTTAATGGATGTTAAGGCACACTCAGTGAGTTACCAGGTTTGATACTGCAGACTATGAGCTATTTTTAATTTAAAATAGACAATTATACAGCCAATTATATTTTTAATTTAAAATAGACTTCTGTTTCCACACAGAAGAAGAGTTCTTAATTTAATACAAAAATTAGATTTTTATCTCTCTTTCTATAAGGCCAAGCTATAACTTCAAACCTCTTGCCAGTGAAGGGGCAGAAAAAGACCTTTCTGGATTGATAAAATCTGAAGTATTCATGGTAACATAACCAATTCTAAACTATTTTATTTTTATTTTTAACCTAAGTTTTACATAAAAGAAGTTGTTTAAAATACATATAAAATAAAATAAGGCTCATCCATATTCAAAATAAATATTTAAGTTCTTAGAAAATAATATTAGAATGCTAAAATATATTATGAAATATTTAAAATATGTATATCTATTTGTTATTTAAATGATATTTTAGTATGAAGAAAAAAGAATTGAAATTTTATGGAGGGAAAATAAATAATAGGTTCTTGATTGGTTTAGTATTACTTTTTTCATTTCTTTATGTATATGCTCTTACAAACAAAAATCTATTCTATTTGATTCAAGTTTCATATAAATTTATTTTTCCCCTTTTTTCATCTGGGGAGAAATTACAAAATTCTTCTGTGGGTGCTCTATTTTTGAAGATGTGAGAACATATTCTGATGAGGAATTTTTGAACCAGCAGACCATAATCATTAAGGCTGCAGATTCCACTCTAGCAGTTTCCCACTTTAGTTAAATGTAAAAGTATACCAGGCATTGGAAGAAAAAAAGTTGGAAATCTTAAGAATTTTCAAAATATCTGCAGTAAAAGACAAAGTAGAGATGTGGAAGTAGTTCCATTTGCTCAAAGGCATTATTGTAGCTATCTGCTGCTGTAAAAGAAACCAAGCTATAACTTAGTGGCTTACAAAATTTTCTCATGATATTTTGGTATAGACTGGGTTCATCTGAGCAGCTTTAATCCTAGTATTGTGATGATGGTCACTTACGGGGCTGCATTCAGCTAGTGGATGGGCTGTGCTCAGCTAAGACTTAGGGCTGAATGAGCCTTTCTCCCCCTCCATTTGTCCTTTCCACATTGATCTCCACATGGCCTCTGCCACAGGGTAGCCAGACCAATTATATAGAGGCTCATGCATTCCAAGAGCACAAAAGCAGCAGTTCCTAAGACTTGGGTCTGACACCTGAACAGTATCATTCCTGTAATGTTCTATCGATTCAAGCAAACCACAGGCCAAGACCAGAGTTCATATTAGAAGAATCTACAAAGGGGCTTCAATATCAAGATATGCAGCTCTTTGCAAGCCACTAAAATAATAATTTGCCACAGCCATACTGGAAATGGCAGTAGATCTATAAAGTTGATCAAATAATCATAGATATCACCTCAGGCATTACTTGGGGATTCTTACTATCCTCAGATTCTTTGACATCATTACATAAACCATATAAATCATTTTAGTTACCTTAAAAATCTCTATAAAATATAATTTTCTATTAAAATAATAAAAGAAAACTTCCACAAATTAAATTGGAGTACTAATTAGGTTGAAAAACTTAATATATAAACTTTAATGTATATGTTGCATATACTTTATATAGTGTACACAAAATTAACTATATTCTACCTTATAAATGTCAGAAAACAAATATTATCAATTATTTATTTAATGATTTAAAAAAGTCAGTTCTAGAAATTATGTGGTATGGCAGTCTTGATATTATTAGAGACTCCTGTACAACATCCAGATCATGGATGATACTGTCAAATTATATGTTTTAATGCATTGTTGAGATTGCCAAAAAGCACGAGAGAGAAGAGAAGGAAGAAGAGGAGGAAAAGGTAAGAGAAAGCAGAGAAGGAAAAGGATAAAGAATGAGCTGAAACCTAAAAGGTTACCAGTAATATTAATAGATTAATTGATTAATTAATTAATTAATTAATTTATCCATCATCTATTACTTCCCTATTTACTGCTGCAGATCCTGCAGGTCTATCAATGGTGAAGAAAAAAGATTCCTGCTTCTATATACTTTACCTTTCGTGAGTACAAACAAGCATTAAATACACAAATAGGTAAAATACATAATATGCCAACAGAAGTTCATCTTGACTGACACCTTAGTGCAGCAATCTACAATTTTCACATACCAGTGCAAAGCTTGTTGGCCTGACCCTTTGAAAGGCAAAGAGTGCACTTGAAAACTATTTGACAAAATGCAAGGACAAGATCTATAAATACTGAAAGAACAACAACAAAAAAAAAGGTTAACTTTTTTCAATTCTTATTAGTCAAACTACATAGAGAAATGATGCATATTAATAATAAAAACAAATAGTTTCTCAAAATAATAAACACAAGATGTGATAAAGATCCCGGGAACATGACACCCACAAAATGTATATATATATATATATATATATATATATATATATATATATATATATGATACACTGCATCTCAAAAGAAGCATTTTTATCATTTTTCAAATAAAGATTTTGCAGAAAAGAGCATAGAAACTAGCCTTAGAATGAACTGGTTGCAAGGCTGTCTGTTAATAGGCATTTGGGAACTTGGATTTGGGGAGGATCTCACCATTTTCAGAACTCATGAGCTCATTGTGCCTAAACTGTGCAAATAATACAATTTATATTAAGTACTTATCTTCTGAGAGTTTAGAATTTTGGTAGGTGCAAAGTAGGGCATATGGGCATTAAGTAATGAGCTTTTTTGGGACACAGAATTTCACATGTTACAACTCCTTGTTGGAGGAAATACACAAGTCCTGTGTGACTCTACTGGAAGAGGACTCGGAAGCTTATGTCTGGTTTCCTCCAGAATTTGCTCTGTGTACCTTTTCCCTTTGTGTTTGCTTTGTACCCTCTTTGCTGCAATTAGTCATAACCATGAATATGAGTGCATGCAGAATCCTGTGAGCTCTCCCAGAAAATTCCCAAACCTGAGGTTGATGACGGGGACCACTGACATAGAGATTATGAGAGGTGAAGTCATTTGTCTTTTCAATAGTGTCTGATTTCAAAGATTTCATTAACATGAAAACACTCAGTCAACTGAGAAAATAGGAAATAATATTGAGAACTAAGATTCTTACCAAAAGCAAAGTCATGTCTGTCATATACCTGTTTATCTTTAATAAACTTTTAAGAGTTCTGTAAATGAGATGGATGACCATATCAATAAGTTATTATTTAAAAATCACAAGTCACAATCCCTCTTTCTTCACTCTTTCCAGAGAATTTAAAGGATAAGGGGAATTCAGCAGGTGCCATTACTCATTAACATAGATTTCAACTCCAGAGAAAGCAGAGACCTTTCTTTTCTTGGTCTTCTCTTTCTAATTCTCTAAAGGAATTCTCCCACAGGAATAGAGAAGAAGATGGGGTGCAATCTTAGTCTCACACTCAGTGAAACACTTTCTTTCACTCCATTTTTTTCTCAAGCTCTGTTTCTCTAAACAATATTTTACTCTATTTTATCCAAAGTCATTCATCTCTGCAGGTATGTTAAGCCTATGTGACATCCTTTTTGTGACCTACAAATCTCAGCTAATCTCTATAGATACAGAAATCAGAGGAATGAAGTTTCATGGGCAAGACTTAATGTCAGTAGACAACGCATGGTACCTACTTAAGAATATCAGATCTGAATATCAGGACTCATGACAATTGGGGAGGGCACTTGGTGTGATGAGCACAGGGTGTTTTATGCTGTTGAATTGCTATATTATAAACCTGAAACTGATAGTGCATTGTATGTTAACTAACTGGAATTCAAATAAAAATTTTTAAAAAGAAAAAGAATATCAGATCTCAGTAAATGCACTGATTGTACTGTGTACTTATGTTCTGGATACCTGTGTGTTGAGGAAAGGGATGGGGGGTGAAAGGAAAGGAGAAAATGATCTGTGAAAGAGGGAAATTAGTGAGAGTATGAAGAAAGTAAAATAGGGATCCCTGGGTGGCGCAGCGGTTTGGCGCCTGCCTTTGGCCCAGGGCGCGATCCTGGAGACCCGGGATCGAATCCCACATCAGGCTCCTGGCGCATGGAGCCTGCTTCTCCCTCTGCCTGTGTCTCTGCCTCTCTCTCTTTCTCTCTGTATGACTATCATAAATAAATAAAATTTAAAATTTAAAAAAAAAAAAAAAGAAAGTAAAATAGAAGAGAAAAAAAAAAAAAACCTTCTGTTTTGGAAGTTGCCCTTGGACTAATTTACTTCCTGTATGCTCATTTTGTCAATGATTAAAGAAAGTCTTTGATAATTAAATATGGCCTAACAACTTAAATTAAAACTTGTTGACAGTTTAATATTTACTTTCAATTATGATTAATATAATTCTTTAAACAAATATTTGTAAAGTAACTACATTTTGCCAAGTATTAAGAATACACTATTCAGCAGATGATAGAATTCTCTTAACCATGTGTTAACTTTAAAGAATTAAAATATGTCATTTCAATACAAATTATTTGACTGTTACTAAAGCAACCTGATAAAAATGTTCTGTTTCTATTCTGGTGAATGTTGGTGGAGAAAAGAATAACCTTCTCCTCATAAGAAAATTAAGAATATATTTATATTTTATGTTTATGTTCTTAGGAGCTGAAAAAAGCATTTTAGGAAGAGAAGCAGTTTCCTTCTTTATGAAATACAGATATAAAGATGAATGATGTGAGAGTTTGTGATTAAGATGACCTTGATTTAAAGTTATTAACTAAGTATTGAATTGTGTTCAGATATTAAGACGCAATACCAGGCCCTTGGATTAGGAGTGTTTGCAATCATTCATTATTCCATAATTGAGGTCACTGGGCTTATAAAATGTACTATGTCAAAATTAATTCAGTAATGCATATCTAAAATCCTTTATGCACTGGAAAGTTTGAATTAAAGTCTGTGAATTAACAAAAAAAATTATTTACTTTTTTGGTTTCTCCAATAGCATTAATGCTGTCTAAAAGTTATATACTTTAAAAGATATATTCTTATTTCTTGAAAGTCTTTTAGTATTATATTTGTATGTGTAAATGCAAATATATAAATTGTAAGGTTCAATATTAAAATTGTCTAAAATTTGAAGGATAAGACAAGATTAAACTCTTCTGATAACTATTTATGATAATTTCACTCTGCTTATTGTAATTATAGAAAATATCTAGTTTCACAGAAATCATTTCTTTAATCATTTTTATTTATAGAGAAAGGGAAAATTTTTTTCTATGTTGTCCCTTTTATTCTCATGACATTCATTCCATAACTTGAAATTTTATGTCTTTTACTTTGTACTCAATTAAATTATTCACAATGTTTTTATTTTTATTTTTTATTTTTTTTTAATTTTTTTTTTAATTTTTATTTATTTATGATAGTCATACAGAGAGAAATAGAGAGGCAGAGACACAGGCGGAGGGAGAGGCAGGCTCCATGCACCGGGAGCCCAACGTGGGATTCGATCCCGGGTCTCCAGGATCGCGCCCTGGGCCAAAGGCAGGCGCCAAACCGCTGCGCCACCCAGGGATCCCCACAATGTTTTTAAAACTTATGAACTAGTATTAAACTAATGTGCTAATAAACCTGTTCATACAACCTTTATTGTTACTTATTAGTATCATCATTTTACATAGTAATTAAAATATTCTTGCACATTCTTATTTGATTTAAAAAGCCCTTTAGACATAATTATAAATTTTACTATCACTGTGCTATATAGTAAACTTTAGTAACAAGACTTAAGTACAAGTAAACTTAGTAACTAAAGCTACTAAGCTTTAGTAAACTCAAAATTACAAGTACAAACTAACATATTGGATTTATTGGAAAAATGTTCACTTTCTCCAGACTTCCCTTTGTAGTTTGCAGTGTAACTGCAAACTTTCCCATCAGGAAATGGAATTGGTTTCTTCACCCTTTGATTCTAGGCTGGCTTTGTGCTTTTCTCTGGCCAACAGAACTTTGAGAAGTGGTATTATGTTAGTTCCGAGTTTAGGCCTCAATTATCTTCATACACTTCTACTTTCTGTTGAAACTACCATGAGAACAAGCCTGAGCTAGCCTGTTGGAAGTACAGGTGTGTCAGAGATGAATTGTCCAATGAGACCGCCCTAGAGCAGTTAGCATAGAACCAAAACATTAACTCATAACAAGGGTGTAGTCTGAGAAGATCAACAGTCAGCCCTAAGAAAATTCACAAGCCTACATCATCTGCAGACTAATGAGAAATAATAAATGTTCTTATTTTAAGTAACAGATTTGTGGTAGTTTATTATAGAACAATAATTAACTGAAATGCCTAGGAAATGTTTTTTGTATATATATTTTGTTAAGAATACAGTTTGGAAAATTATTTTGGAAATAGGTTAAGTGCTAGTGTGAGACCCTGCTGACACATTTGTTATACTACTAAAAAAAAAAAAAATGCAAATCTTAATTCTGCTGAATTGGAATGGATTTAATTGGAATAGATTTTAAAGAGGAAATTTTGGCAGAGAAATGAAATGATGTAACAAATGAAATAAACAGAATTGGAAATTCGAAACTCAATAAATAAAACTAAGAACTCAAGATATATTGAAAAACTCACCAAACAAAACTGAAGAGATAATTAGTGAACGGAAAAACTGGAAGAAAGAAATAATCAGAATGAAGAAAAAAGTATTAGGAGTCATAGGAGATAGAATCAAAAAGACACACAGAGTGATGATTGGTTAGAAAGTCAGGCAGAAGAAAATAAGTCAGAACCAACATTTGAAGTATTGCCTGGAAATTTCATGAGTCATGAAAAAAACATTGAGATACAAATTAAAAATCACTATAAATCCTATTAGGAAATAGCACTCCTCCCCCTAAAATTCAGAGACACATTACAAAACTGTTAAGAACCAAATATAAAGACTAATTATTTTAACAGTAATTAACTTTAAAATAAAGAAACTGATCTTTTGATTGTATATGTAATTTATTAAAGAAAGTATTGTAAATAGGAGAACGTGAATTGAAACACATCTGTACTTGACTCAAAAGTTTTTATGTTTTCCACTGCACTATATTTCCTCACTTCAAATATGCCTAACCCTTCCATATGGAATGCCCCTAGTTGGTTTATTTAATTGCACCTAAGCTGAATAAATGACAATTTTACTTTCAGTGTTTTCATATTTTTTGTTGCTGTTGCTTGTTTGAAATTGTATCTTCTTGTAGTGACCAACATAAATTGTATGGAAAGCGCCATCTAATAAGCACTGTTTGTTTTTTTTGGTTTTTGTTTTGTTTTGTTTTGGCCATTTATGGGTTTTATATAATATCTAGTGAAAGTCCCCAAATGCTGAGGTTTCCCCTAAGAGAGGTGGAGAGATAAAGTAACAAAACTATTATCTTCATGATTGGAAAGCAGAACCTGGAGGACACAGCTTGTATCAGACCCAAAGTAAGGCTTCCTGTATTTTTCCCCAGATGATATGCAAGTGGGGCAAATCATGTCTGCTGAGCAGATGTTTAAAACTGAAATGGTCTATACCATATAACATTATCATTATGATCATAATTATCTTCATCCACAAAAAATTCCTGTTTCAACATGATGTATGGTATTACGATTATGGTGTGCAAAATTAGAATAACTTGATTTGTATTCCAATTTTTCTTCTTACTGGGTGTGCAACTTTGACCAAGTCACATAACCCCCTCACTGTCCTCTATGAAATAAGAATAATAAGAAAAGTTTCCTTGTGTAATTTTGTGAATAGACAAATATTCCATATGAACCAATTTGTAAAACAAATTATCACAGTGCCTCACACAGGAAAGCCACTCAATAGCTGCTAATAAAAATTACTATTACTATTTAAATATAAAACTTAGGACCCCTGGGTGGCTCAGGGGTAATGTCTGCCATCAGATCAGGACATGATCCTGAGGTCTGGAGATCAAGTCCCACATCGGGCTCCTGCATGAAGCCTGCTTCTTTTCCATCTGCTTATGTCTCTGCCTCTCTATGTGTCTCTCACAAATAAATAAAATATTTAAAAATAAATAAACAAATATAAAAGTCTACTCATGATGGTTTATAAATGTATAAATACCTAAAGTCCTGATAACATATAAAAGATTTTTTAGGAATTGGAAAAAAATGTTTGAATAAGTATAAAAATTAATGGCAATTGCATTTGTATAGGCAGAACATTTGGAAAATGAATCCATTCTTAGAAAACTTGGGAAAAAAATCTTTCAAAGTCATATTTACCTTTCAAAAACTTCAGGAATGGTTCTGAAAAAGTGGTTCACCGATTTCTGGTTTAATTTAGGGAATTTTTACTATAAACATTCTTGTGACAAATATAGGATGGATGTTAGTTCGTTGATCAATTTCACACACTAATGTGTACGTTTTAGATGTAGTAAATATTTTTAAATGTTTATGTATATATCATGTAGCAAAAGTACATGTGAATGTCACATCTATGCCATTCATACTGCATCAACAATCACAGGATACTAACATATTTTGGAATGTTTGAAGACAATTGTTAAAGAACTTCAGAAGTACATAAATAAATATATTAGGTGCATTCAGAGTAAATCAAATTATATCTCTGCATAAAACACATGGTATATAAACTTAATGCTGAAGTGAACACTTAACCTACACAAAAAATGAAAAAAAAAGATGTAGGTCAAGCATTATCTAGGTTTACTTGACACTGTTTACTAAAGCAACAACTTCAATATTTAAGGAAAATGATGCTGCTTTTAGATTACAATACACCATCTTCTCAAAGCTATATTATTTAATTGAAAGAATAGATTTTATTTAATTGAATTTCATCCCTAGGACATAGTTATTCTGCAAGTCCTTAGTTTAGCAGCCACTATTTCAAACTCAGAAAAATCATGATAGCTTTTGTGCATCATCCTTGAAAAGGGTTTTAAGTCAAGTGGAATTAGGAAAGACTATAGTATAGAAAATAGAAGTCCAAAAAAAAAATTCTCAGACAGATTTCAGCATAATTTCTCACCGCTTGATATAAATAAAACACAGCAGAGGCATTGCTTTTTATTGCCTCAGGGAACAGAGAAACCACACTCAAAAGGAACTCTTCTCTTGGGACTATATCCAAGAGTAGCAGACAAATCTTTTACACTAGTAAAAAGAACAGTTCAGAGAACTCTTCCTTAGACATTCACACTTAATAAATCCAATTTTAGCAACATCCCTATTCAAATGAGAACAAATTCCCTGAAGCTTTTACTCCTCACCATATTCACCCTTCTATGTCTTTATTTGAGACTTCCATTTAGATTTTTGGATAAAGTTCAACTTCAGCAAATTTAGTGTGCAGTGTTTACAAAACAAAAACAAAAACAAAAAACCTTCCAATACATTAACACAGAAAGTATATTTGCAAACATTCAATATACCCCTTTTGTTCTCTAGCCCCTGGGCATAGCCCCTGGGCATGGCCCCTGGGCATAGCCATACTTGCAAATTTTCTTTCCCAAAAGACATCACTGGGTAAATTTTGCCATTACAATGGATACTTATTTTGTCCTTACCTACAGTAGACAATTGCCTTTTATATTGAATGAAACTTTCTGCAGCTTAAATAAGCAAGATATATGAATACAGTTGCATTACAGAAAGAAAATGGCAAACTTCTATTCATCTGTTTGACAAACATACATTGGGTAGCTACTATGTGCCAGGATGTTCTAGATTGTTGAGATGCGATGAAATAATCATAACTCTTGTTCGCCTGGGGGCATAATGGATATGACCAGAATAAAAAATTGCTCATTTGGAACATGTAGAATGCTGCCAGAAGTTCCTGTTTTTTTTTTTAAATTGTATTGGAAAACTCTGAGAGAGTTGTAAGCGAAGGAGTACCATGAGGTGATCTGTGTTCTCAAAGCATCTTTCTGGTGCCCACAGCAGGAATGGAAACAAAGGAGCAGCATGGAGACCATTATGCAGATCCAGGCAATTGATGATAGGGATTAGCAGAGAGTAGACTACAAAATTAATAGGGTGACTTTTATGAAGGGGTCAGACTTAGCATGTCAGTGTAGAGAGAAATCTCTTAAAATGTTAAATTAATGCCTTTCAAATATTTTTCTCTCTTTAATAAATATGTGAAAATTAGGGTAGCGTAAAAATTACCAAGTAAAGGAATATTTTAAGTTATGGAGATGTTTATAGACTATTGGTTAATTTGAATCCTTAAAATAATGAATTAAAGCTATAAAAAAAGTGTTCTTACATTTTAAGTCATTCTTTTTTCTAAGTTTCCTAAGTAGAAAACAGAAGGATAATTAACAATCAGTTATCTTTTAAAACATGTATTACTGGAATCATGTTAAAAACTCCAGAATATGAGTTAATACTGGGACAATTTTATGTTTATAAAGTATCTCTCCACATACAATCAAATAATATTCAAAAAATCAACCCTTAAAATTCATACCTCCTTTCAAAATACACAAATTTAGCTTATTAAAATATCCCATGTAGCACATGGTTGAAAATAATGAAGAAATTGTTTGGAATATCTATCCAATCACATCATGACAGGAGTCTCAGACATTTCTTATAAATTGAGAGACTAAACCCCATCGACATAATAAAGTTCTTTAAAGCACAAATAAATATATTATATTACTGTTCTATTTGTAAAAGAGCAACTACTTGGCATACATTTATAAGCTAGAACAAATTTCCATTCACCAAAAATTACAGTTTCTTAAAATGACAAGAACTTTGGCCTTCTATTTTCTATAATATAGTCTCTACTATTTCTTTTTACTTGACTCAAATTGGAAACAACATAAATATCCATCAAAAAGTGAGTGGATTAAAAAAATCTGGTATATCCATAAAATGGAATACTACTCAACAGTGAAAAGGAATGAACTATTGATAAACACAAAAATGTGAATAATTCTGGGAACAAAAACAAGCTGAGTGAAAAAAACACAGACAAAATGAGCACAGAATGCAATATTTAATATTTCACTTATATAAAATTCTAAAAAATGCAAAGTAATCTATAATGACAGGATGATTAGTAGTTATGGGGAATGGTCTTCACTGATTGCAAAAGATACTCTCAGGGTTGGTGAATATATTCATTAATTTAATTGCAATGTTCATTTAAGGGTTTGTGCATATATGAAAATTCATCAAACTGTACACTAAATATGTACAATTAATGGCACATCAATTAAACTTCAATAAAAAAATTAAAATGAGTCATTAAGTATCATGTTAAATGTTAGTCAATGGAAGTCCTTATAAATGGAGTAAGAGGAGAAATTATGAACAAGAATAATTATGTTAATTATAAGTTAGTATATAAATGGAAGCTATAGTAAATCATAATATTAAATATTAATCATCATATTGTATACATCCTATTTGCTACAAGTTATTTTGTTCTCTTTTATTTATGTCTTGGCTTTTTTCACTGCTTGGGAAATGAAATATGGGGAAACTTATACATTTTTAGAACAGCTTCATAATCCCAGAATCATTAAAAAAATGGGATAAGCATAGATACTCTTTGGGATTTAAAAAATGCATTGCATTAGGAATTAAGGAGTGTACATGTCATGCCTAAGGAGTGCCAGGTGATGTACAAAGTGTTGAATCATTACATTGTACATCTGAAACTATTATAACACTGCATGTCAACTAACTGGAATTAAAATTAAAACTTAAAAAAAATATCGTTGGCCATAAAAGATAAACATAAATGCTTGGGGGTGCCTGGGTGACTCAGTCACCCTTTGGGTCAGATCATGATCCCAGGATCCTGGAATCAAGCCCCGCATCAGGCCCTGCTCATGGGGAGTCTGCTTCTTCCTCTCCTCCTGTTCATGTTCTATCAAATAAATAAATAAGTACAATTCTTTTAGAAAAAGAAAATACTTGCCTGTACATCTGTCTTTCATTATTTAAATAGGGAATACATCGTATAAACACAATACATAAATCTCCATATATTAGCTCTACTATTAGCAAACTATTTTATAAAAGTCAACTATCATTGATAAAGTCATATCATCTGCTCATATGATGTTTAACAAATGTATCTAAATATAAACTCTTAAGTTTACTTGCTGTCAGTGGGGCATCTATACTGAAAAGTTTAAAGTGGCATCAGAAAAGGCATATTGGCAGAACAGTAAAATGTGGTTACCAAGAACAGAGAGTGACCTTTGTATTTAATAAGCAGTATGTGATTAATTCCAGACCTCTATTTCAATTAATAGCTATAATCTTGGATATTTTGCCTTGATTAAAAAAACTTAATGAAACTTTGAATAGAGTATAGACAATTTCTCATCAGAACTGAATTATTCACGAATACAATTCATTCCACAGATTCTTAGAAAATATTTTCTTCAAAGAATAGTTACCGATATGTTGCTGACAAAAAAAAAAAAAAAAAATCCACCTCCTGGAATAGCACATTGGTATATGTCACTACAGATAATAATAAAAAAAACCAACATTTTGTTGGCATTAAATAAAAATTTCTGAGCCAGTGTCTGACAGTGTAAAAACTATAAAATCTATTGGTCAATAGAATGTGAAATATGAAGGTACAGATAAAATATTTCAGAAATAAATGCCAATTTATAATCCCTGTTTATCCCACTAGAAGAAATGAGTAAAATAATGTAATATTAGCTATAACTTATTTTATTGTATTATTTTATTTCTTAGCTATAACTTAGAGAATAGGCAAAAAAAGCGAAGACACCAGGAAGAACTTATATTAAGTTGCAAAATAAAGTCTGGGTTAGCTAGAAGAGGAATTCTCTTATTGTGAATTATAGAAATAAAGAATGTTTAAACTTTCTTTTCTTCTCATGAGAGAATGATCAATGGCTGAGATGAGAGTATTTTCTCTTAAGTCCCTCTTAGATGTATTTTTTTTTCATTTCCTATGCCTGATTTTATGATCTCTTATAGTCAGCAATCATTTTGCCAAAAGTGGTAATCTTGTCAGTAGAAATTCTATGTAATTAAACACACACACATTCTTTAACTTGTGTATTGTATTAATTACCAGGTTAATTGCTGAGGCACCATTGGGACAATTAAAAATTACAGACTCCTTCTGATGTAGCAACTTTTATGAGTTGTGGAAATTTTTTATTTAATATTTATTACTATGAAATAGAGAATAAAATATTTTCCTACAACAAATACATAAATATTTATAGATAACCTATGACCTTTCGAGTTTTTCCCTCTTTGTATTTTTAAATTAGTTTCCCAAACATTTACCTGCAATACACTGTTACTCGTTACTTGTGAAAAGAACTTTGTTAAAATTAAGATTTGTTTATAGTCATTACTGAAATTTTAAAACTTTGGCAAGCAAAGTGCTTCTTGTACAGTACATACTATATTAGAAGGGCCAACTATAAAATAATAATTGCATATAACTTGCAAAAAATACACATTGTAGAATTCCAAATGAAAAAATCAAACTTCAATTTAGAGGAGAAAAAGGGTATACGCATGGTTGCTTCTATGGGAAAGTAACCTTATATGCTATTTAAAATTTTGTCTGAGCACTCAAATGTCTGGATCACATGAGGGGAAGAATTTATATCATTTTTTACATCTATTTTTGCTATATACAGAAAAATAAGGTTCACAACTCTGTATTGACTGTGACGGAAAAGGCTCGTGCCATATTGAGAATGACAGGCGAGAAGAATCAAGGACAACCACACAAACCAAGTTCAAAAGGAAGGGACTTAATGAAGAGCAATTTTACCACAGGCCACAAAGTGCACCAGTTCATTGACTGCAAGCTCTTTAGAACTGCCTGTGTTCAAGCAGAATTATACAGGAGGGACAGAAGTTGTAGGAGGTGGGAGGGAAGTCATCACATTTAGAGATCCAAAGCATATTAACAGTCTTTCTACAAAGCTCACCATCTTTCAGACATGCTTACCTCAATGCTTTTTGATAAATTGCTTAGTCAAAAAAAAAAAAATACTTGAGAATGTGCTAAACAACTCTAGTTGTACTTTAGTCATCAGTAGATAGAAAACTTCGATCACTTCTTACTGCACAAAGGTGCTCTGGGTGTCCTGGAGTTAAAGAGGAAACAATTGCCTTATTACATATTAATGGTGCAGAATGTGATACCTTTTAGTTGGTCTCAGTTCAAAAGTGGTTCTTAGTGTCTAAATGTAAATATTAAAAGAGCTTCTACCCCTTATACTACTATAACTATACTCTAGAAATTACTCATCACCTTAGTTATGTGTCTGTATTACCCACTAGAAATATACCTCATAATGGCAAGCCACATGTTTGGTTCATTCAACACTGTGCCCTAGAGGAATTATTTTGTCACATATGAAACAGAATATATTTTGCTGAATGGATGTATAATGGGATTTTATAAATGGGAAAACTAGAAGGGCCACTATTGAAATGGACAAACTATACACGCCCAATCCATTATAAATATGAAACAATATATACCCATTCATATTTCATAAACAAGTGCTAGAGTAATTTGTCCAAAAGCGCAGAACCAGGAATCACAGGTTTGGGTTCATACAAGAACTATCACCAAAATTTGTGTTGTCTAGGAAAATTTACTTATGAAATTATGATGAGAGTTCATTATGATGATAGATGTAAAACATTTTGTGCTATTCTTGGCAAATATTTTATACAGTATTTAGTAATAGGCATTAGTAGCAAAAAAATGTGGCAGCATAATTTAACCTGCCCTGCATAGACGTGATCATGCTAGATTGGCAAACATTCCATTTTCCCTCCTTTCACCCCCTTTCCATATGCTACAATTTCTAATGCCACAATTTCTCCCTGTTAACTCAGGAATGGCATGTGACCACATTGGCAACGCAGTATAAAAAAAAAAAACATGATATGTGTTACGTTGGGGCATAAACCTTAACAATCAAGAGCACATGTCTCTTCTCCTCTGCTGTAATGTGTAAAAATGTTCAAGATAGAAGTTGCCGCCATTTATCCTGAAACTCAGATGACATTGAGCAGAGCAACCAGCTACCCAAAATGGAAATGAACTGAGAAAAGGAAATGAATTACTATTTTTATAAGCTTCTGTGATTGTTAGACTGTTTTCTAGAGCAGCATAATGTAATTTAATCTGACACATTTAGCAACTCTTATTTAATTAGAGGCATTCAAATTTTGGTGGCAAGATTACATAATGAAAAAAATAATGATAGTCATAGCCTCTCAAAATATGATCTAGACTTAGAAGAGCAGTCTTGAAAGTCCAGAATTTAAATTCAAAGCAGGCATATTTTAAACAGTGAAAAGCCTGTTAAGAGTTTCGAAAAACTATGCCTCAAAGGAACCATGTTATAAAGTTTATACTGTAAACCATGGATGAGAAAGAGAGTAAATGAAGAGCCAGGCTCACACAGGGAATGACTCACCTAGAAGTGAAGACAGTGAGTACTCGTGTTCAGTGTAGTGATGCTGACAGTGTACATAGGAACACCCTTCCACTCAAGATAAATGCAGAGGAGTGCCTGGGTGCCTCAGTCAGTTAAGCACCCCAAGTGTTCTTTTTTTAAAGATTTTTATTTATTTATTTGAGAGAGAGTGAGAGTGTGCATGAGCAGTGGGAGGGACAGAAGGAGGAGGAGAAGCAGACCCTCTGCTGAGCGGGGAACCTGATCCAGGGCTCAATCCAAGGGCTCTGGGATCATGACCTGAGCCAAAGGCAGATGCCTAAGCAACCCAGTGACCCAACCCCACTCCCCCCCCCAACAAATTGCTTTTAAGCCACTACTTAGTACTATTCTGTTATGCAGCATAGTAACAGCTACGTCTGCCATAATGAAATACTACAGATTGAGTGGCTTAAACAGCAGAAATGTGTTTTCTCATGGTTCTTAAGACTGGAAGTCCAAGATCAAGGTGCCATCAGCATTGGTTTTTCAAAAGGAACCTCTTCTTGGCTTACATAAGGCTTCCTTCTAGTAGTGTCCTCATTTTTTTTTATTTGGTTTTTCTGTTTTTTTGTTTTGTTTTCTTGATTTTTTTCTGGTATTCTACTGGTCAATTCATTTATGTCTTTACCAATAGCACACTATAATCATTATAGCTTAATCTTTATAACTTTATAGAAAATGGTGTTAGTGCAATTTCTTCCCTTTGTTAGATTTTCTTTCTTTTTTTTTAATGTTGGTTTATTCAGAAATAATGACTTTAATTTCCAAAGACATTTTTCCCCTGAGTTTTCTTTAATTATTTTTGCTTAATTGCATTGTGGTCCTAGAAAGCTATTTGTAAGATACAATCCTTTAAATTATTCTGTATTTGATATTTGATCACTGACAGTTTTCAGGCCCCATGGTCCCCTTCTGTTTTTGCACTATATCTGGACGAAGAGATAAAGCTTGCAGACTCCTTGCAAACACTCATGCTTGGGTTCCTCCATGGGAATCCTCATTGCAATCCCCCGTCCTAACCACTAAACCAGAAAGTCCCATTTATGTGAGTAGCAAATCTTTTCATGCCTTCCTGATGCATTGTGGCATCATTAGTCTTGACATCCAAATACTTTTAAATCCCTGGTAGTTATGTATCTTTTTCAAATCATATTGCTTTCTACTTATACTATCCAGCCCTCTTTTTTTTTTTTTCAGCCCTCTTTTAAAGCATTTCTGGAGACAAAAAAAACCTCTAAATTATTAGAAATTATTGCATATCAGGTAATGCTAATTTTATCCATTTCTTTGTTTTGCTGGTTCTTATAGTAAATAATTTTCCCAAAGTTAGGTTCCTCAATAAATAATTTGTGTTTGTATAATGTGATGAGTTTACACATATTATATTATATATACATGTGTAATATATATATAGTGAAATAATTGTCAATAAACAATAAAGTTAGTTTACTTATAGCACATAACATGTCCATAACCTCACATAGTTACCATTTTGTGTGTGTATATGATGAGATCTTTTAAGATCTATTCTCTTAGCGACTTGCACGTATAAAGTACTGTTCTTTATAGTCATCATGCTGTACTTTACATCCCCAGAACTTACTCATTTTACAGCTGGAAGTTTGTCCTCTTAGACCACTTTCACCCATTTTCCCCACCTCACATCCCCTTGCCCCTGTCAACAACCAATCTACTCTCTGTTTCTATGAGTTCAGTTTTGTTTTTTGTTTTTTTTTTTTGTTTTTTTTTTTTTTTTTTTTTTTTTAGTTTTCACATATAAGTGAGATCATACAATAGTGGTCTTTCTTGCCTGACTTATTTTACTTATCGAAATGCTCAATCTATGTTTTCCCAAATAGTAGGATTTTCCTTCTTTTTTATGCCTGAATAATATTCCATTATACATATACCCAGAAGTAGGATTAGTGGATCATATGGTAGTTATACTTTTAATTTTTTATGGAAGCTCCATATAGTTTCCCATAATGGCTGTACCACTTTGCCTTCTCACCACAGCGTACATGTCTCATTTTCTCCATATCTTAGCCTGCACTTGTTATCTCTTGTGTTTTTTATAAAAGCTATTTTAGGGACATGGCTCAGTGGTTGAGCGTCTGCCTTTGGCTCAAGTCATGATCCCGGGGTCCTGGGATCGAGTCCCGCATCAAGAGAGCCTGCGTCTCCCTCTGCCTATGTCTCTGCCTCTCTCTGTGTGTCTCTCAGAAATAAAATCTTTAAAAAAAATAAATAATAAAATAAAAGCCATTTTAGTAGGTGTGAGGTGATCTCTCATTGTGGTTTTGGTCTGCATTTCCCTGATGATTAGTGAAGACTACTCTTAAGTGGCCTGATGATTAGTGAAGACTACTCTTAAGGTAGGGGGCAAAACGCTGCCTGTAATTGCCTTTCTCCAAAACACAACTTAACCTTCTAACTTTTAAGACACCTTTTTACTTTCATCTGTCACATCTTAACTTGTGGAAAGCTCTCTATGAAGCACCTTGGGTTGGTTTCAGGAGAGTCCTATAATTTATCTTCTGCTGCAGCAACTAACTAAAGGCATCTATCCCTCGGAACCAGGTTATAAGGAAACATTATTTCTTGTTTGTTCTACTATACCTACAGTGTCCTTAGGGGGCTCCCATTGTGATATGACTGCATTACCATTATACTCTAGGTAACACATCATAAGTCTCAGTATTTAAGTAGTTTTCTTGTTGTGTTCAAATAACCTAGTGAATATGAAAAATTACCAATATAATCAAGTATTTTTTCAATTGTACTTTAAAAGCTGCTGCTTTGTTTTATGTTTTTAATACCATTTGTTTATTTTTATATAATGTTTAAAAAAGAAATAACTAAACCTTGAAAGGGCTTTTAAAAAAAAATACGTGATTCAATTTTGACCACATTTTTTTTGCTACACTCTAAGTGATCACATTTATATTCAGTTCATAGCCATAATAAGTATTTCAAAAAACAGCAGGTGTCAAAATGCATTTTAGAATGAGAAACATTTTATTGTTTATAAAACAAACAGGTTACTGCTACAATCAATAGATAAGATATACAACCATTTAATTATTTTATAATTTTATTTAATCCTGTAACTCAAAATATTTGACTAGACAGCTGCAGAGACTAAGAATATAAAGGTTAGTTATATTCATTTCTTTCCTATGCAAAGCCTGTTATCTATTTTTTATGCAAATTGATGTGTGATAAACTAAACTTTTAAACTGATACTTCATACAATAAAATGAAACCATAATTTTCTTCCCTCATTTGAAAAGTAATATAGACAAATACATATTTACATAATCTCTGATAAAAAGTGATATATATATCACTTAGGAAGTAAATTAATTATTCATATTTTCTTCCAGATTTTTATGGTTTAAGTGTTTATATGTTATACTCTTTAATCTAGTTAGGACGTGTTTCAGTGATTGGTGTTAAAGAGTAATCTTTATTTTTTATCTGTACAGTTAACCATTTTGAGCTGACTCATCTATTGAATAAGCTGTCTTTCCTCCACTGACTAGAAATGCTATTTTCATAAAATATTATATTCTTATGAAAACTAAAGTCTGTTTCCAGCTTAGTGTTTTCATTGTTAAGTATAGCTTCAATACAGCTTTGTAATATATTTAACATTTGGTTAAGAAATCATGTATCACCAGTGCTCTATTTCAAAATCTGCTAAGTCATTCTCACCAATTTATTCATCCAAATAAACTTTTAAATCTTTTGTTAACACCCCATCCCCTGCAAAAAAAAATCCAACTGGAATTCTCATTAGAATTGCATTAAAAATATAAAATGATTTGAAAAATTAGTTACATATCTACATACATATTATTTACATATATACATATAATATTTACAAAAATATGTAAAATCTCCATTGTGCCTTGAGGACAAATAAAGAAAAGTCTAATTTTATTTTAGTAAAATGACCTTTTATCTAAATTAAGGGTTAAATAAAACAAATTTAGATGACACTAAGTTTTTTCTAATTGGAAAAAGCACACAGACAAGTGAAAAAAATGTTAGTTGTAATTCTTCAGGATCGGTAGCTTAGGATAATAATTCAAATTATGGCACATTTCCTTAATTAAAAACATTTGTATTAATAGTTCAATACTAAAATTCATGCTTTAACTCCCATCTTCATCTTTTTGGCTGAGAAATTTTCCAAGTTAGCTTGAAGCCTCATCACATATTCAGGTCATTCTCAGTGACTCTTACCCTTGTCTGTATAGTACAATCACCTGGGAAGCTTTATAAATTACAGATGCCGAGGTCCTTTCCCTCTAGATACTGATTTAATCTGACTGGGTTTCATCCCGGGCATCGGGGTTTTTAAAAGTTCCCCGGTGTTACTAAAGGGCAGCCAAGGGAGAAAAATAGTGATCTAAGAGATGATTTTGTGTGAACACAAAGCATAGTCAAGATATTTAAAACCTTGAAACTTACTGTATTTTTACACCACTATTTCCACGCAGCTGCATCAAATATTTTAAAATCAATTAGTCAATAACTTCTAAGTCTACACAGGTAAGAGAGATATACTTAGCATACCTTCTCCCTAATCAAGGAGTACAATATAATTTAAAACAAAACAGTTGATAATAATGTCCCTTTCCAAACTCAAAATATAACTATGGTGTACTTGTTTGCTCTTTGTTAAAACACAAATAACTAAACAAGTTGAAATTGTTATGACTATACTTATATATGCATTAAACCCACTTTGTGGTGGAATTCTGTACGGGTCCATGAGCCTTTTCCCAATGGGAGGCTCTCCAGTGGTTCATTATTATTAGGTGCTTCTGTTAAAGTAAGTGTAACATCCACTCATTATGTCATGCTTCCTATGAAAGAAATACAAGAGCCCCCAAATTAGCCTTCTACTAGGGTGTTGTTTTAATGATGACAATTATCACCGATGGTAATGTGGTTGCTTTCTAGGAGCGAAAGTAAATAGTCTTACTTTGAAGGATGTTAAGACACAGCATAATGATTCATATTAATGAAATAGCCTGATCATCTCATCAGATGAACTGTAACACCTTATGGGACTATTAGAAGCTGTGTTAGCTTGGTTCTCTTCCTATTTCCTTAACCAGTTTTAATTTATGTTATGTAAATTTCCCACACAGAGTTAGACTGAGGTCAGCTCTGGATATTCTCACTGTTTCAACAGAAGCATCATGAGATTCAGAGCTCTGAAATTTGTCTACAGCACACTCCCTAAACACGTGCACATGCACACACACACCCCAAAGAGGGGAAGCAAGGGTAGCAGCAAAAGCACCACAAACAAACAAAAATCCCGCACGAAACAACAAAATCAACCTCAGTACAAACGATAAAATCAGACACATGCAGAAAAATTGGATGCAAGTAAAGTTTAAAGAGGCACTATTGTTTATAAGAGATTGCTAAAAATAAACTCAGTCATGAGTACTATGGATAATGTTTCTCACCTGATCCCATCAGTTAGATGAAACAAAGGGGAGAATTTCTTCCTATATTCAAACTTTATCATAGTGAAGGTGTGGAGAAGGATGTCTCTCTAGGGATTTTTTTAAGATAGATTGCCAAGTATTTGAGCTGGTCTATTGTAGCATTGTCAAGATGAACACTATATAGCCCATGACCCGATGATCATATGGTCAGAATACAAAATGAACACAGCCGCTTTCACCAGTGTACATTTCTAAATGTAAATTGTTTAGAATGATGCATTTACATCTTTAGATAATGGTATATGACTTAATCTCTTCAAGCATAACTTTCCTCCAAGGATGAATGCACAGCACTTCACATTTCTGAAAACAAACAAAATTGTTTTCACAAAATTTTATTCAGATTAATTTCAAATATTAAAACAAGTTACTGTTTATGTTTAAAAAAAAAAAAAACATTACCTGTCCATTCACCCAGACTTAAAATGTGTACTCAAAGTTTCCTAGCAAAGTCACTTTGGATAGTAGTAAAAGAAAGATTTTCTTTCGCAGATATAAGATATATTTTTATTAATACACTCAAAAATATTTACTAAGTGGCTACTATATTCCAGTTACTTTTTTAGGTTCTAAGAATACAGCAGTGAACAACACAGACACATTTCCCATCCACATGCATCTTGTGAATTTTCTGACCTCTGAGTAGATTTATTTTCAAAAACTTCTGAGGAAAGATTTATTCTTAATGGTGTCATAATTTAATCCCTACATTCCCATAAAAATTTTCACAAAACAAATAGAATGACCAGCACTTATTGATATTAACCCTTAAAAAATAAAAAGAGCGTGATTTAACACATTTTCTCTGAATTTATGTAAAAAATAGAATAAAAATAAATTATAATATAACAATTGTATTTTATAATTCACAGTCATAACAGAACTAATTCAAAAATAATCTTCATATATTCCCTATTTGGAACAAACTTAATGTTTATTATTGTTCCCAGTATGATTTTTTTTGAATGGGGGAGTAAGAAAGAGATGAGGAGAGAGAGAATCTTAAACAGGCTCTTCACCCAGCACAAGATTGACGTGGGGCTGGATCTCACAACCCTGAGATCATGACCTGAGCTGCGACCAAGAGTCAGATGCTGAGTGACGCATATTGCCCAGAGGATGGCAGACCCGGCTTGCACCACATGGTTCCCAGTGACCTGTACCCCCTCGTGCTCAGGTTTCTGCAGGATAACCAGCTCCTGGAGGTGGTCAATAAATTCACCAAGGCAACAGGTGCTACCCAACAGGATTCCAACGCCTCTTCCCTCGTGGACATCTATAGCTTCTGGCTCAAGGCCCTGAAGCGGAATCTACAGGCAAATGGACCAGTGACTAAGAAGGCTAAGAAGAAGACTTCACCCAGTGACAGCAGTGAGGACAGCAGTGAGGAGGAAAAAGCCCAAGGGCCGCCAGCTAAAAAAACTGTTGTACCTGCCAAACGGGCCAGTTTGCCTCCGCATCCTGGAAAGGCTGCAGCCAAAGCAGCAGAGAGCAGCAACAGTGAAGAATCCAGTGATGAGGAGGAAGAGAAGAGAAGAAAAAGCCTATTCAGAAGGGAGTTAAGCCTCAATCCAAGGCAGTCAAAGCTCCTCCAAAGAAGGCCAAGAGCTCTGATTCTGATTCAGACTCCAGCTCATAAGATGAATTACCAAAGAACCAGAAGCCAAAGACAACACCTGTGGCAGCTAAAGCTCAGGCTAAAGCCTCAGCCAGACCAGGTACTCCAGCTCGAGTGGTACCTAAACCAGCCAATGGCAAGCAGCCAGCAGTAAGAGCAGCAGCAGCAGCAGCAGCAGCAGCAGTGATGATGACTCAGAGGAGGAGGAGGAGGAGGAAAAGGAGGAGGTGGAGGCGGAGGAGGCAGGGGCCATACCTAAGAAGATTGTACCTAAAAAGCAAGTTGTAGTCAAGTCCCCAGTGAAAGCAGGGGCCACCGCTACCCAAAAGAGTTCCAGCAGTGAGGAGGAGGAGGAGGAGGAGGAGGAGGAAGAGCAGAAAAAAACCATGAAGAAAAAAACCAGGTCCCTGTAGTTCAGTCCTCCCGCCTTCTGCTGCCTCTTCAGAAAGTCTTCCAAGAAAGCCACAGAGAAGAAACAGCCTGTGGAGAGCAGTGAGGACAGCAGTGATGAGTCTGATTCAAGTTCAGAGGAAGAAAAGAAACCCCCAGCTAAGGCAGTCATCTCTAAAGCAACCACTAAACCAGCTCCAGCAAAGAAAGAACCAGAGAACTCTTCAGACAGCTCAGACTCTGACAGTTCTGAGGATGAAGCTCCTGCCAAGCCAACCAGTACCACCAGGAATCTATCAAGTAGGCCACTTACCACTCCCAAGCAACCTGCGGCTAAACCAGCCACAGCTCCTAGCAACCTGCAGGTAGTGGCCAGAAGCCGTTGACCAGAAAGGCTGATAGCAGCTCCAGTGAAGAGGAGAAAACAAAGAAGACCCTGGTCACCCCCAAGCCCAAGGCAGTGGCTAAGGCAGCTCCTTCTTTGCCTATCAAACAGGCTTCCTAGGGTGATGGGGACAGCAGCTCTGATTCAGATAGCTCTAGCAGTGAGGAGGAGAAGATGTCAAAATCCCCAGTTAAAAAGAAGCCACAGAAGGTGGCAAGAGTTGTAGCCTCTTCCAAGGCTGCTTCCACAAAGAAAGCAAAGGCTGAGAGCAGCAGCAGTTCTTCCTCTGATGATTCCATTGAGGAAGAGGAAAAGGAGAAGCCTAAGGGCAAGGACACTGTAAGGCTACAAGCCCTCAAGACCAATGGGACTCTGCACTGACTACCCAGAATGGAAAAGCAGATGGAGATAGCAGTGAGGAGGAAGAAGAGAAAAAGGCAGTAGTAGCAGTTTCTAAGCCAGGTTCAGGGAAGAAGGGGAAGCAGAATGAGGCTCCAAGGAGGCAGAGACTCCTCAAGCCAAGAGGATAAAGCCCCAGACCCCTAACACATTTCCAAAAAGGAAGAAAGGAGAGAAAAGGGCATCACCCCCATTCCAAAGGATCAGGGAGGAGGAAATTGAGGTAGATGCTCGAGTGGCAGACAATTCCTTCAATGCCAAGTGGGGTGCAGCTGGAGACTGGGGGGAGCACGCCAATCAGGTTCTGAAGTTCACCAAAGGCAAATCATTCCAGCATGAGAAAACCAAGAAGAAGCGGGCAGCTCTCGGGGAGGCTCCATTTCCATTCAGGTCAATTCCATTAAGTTTGACAGCGAGTGACCTGGGGTCATCTGGTGAAGCAGGGGTGAGGATCTGAGACTATTGACTTTCCCTAGCGGACCTGGGAAACCCTCAGCCCTCTTAAGGAAGGGTCTCGGTGAAGCCAGCCGTTCAGAATAGGTCTGAAGACTTTGTATCATAACATCTTCTCTGGTCCTTTTCTGGTGTTCATAGTTTTCCACAGATTTGTTTTTGAGCGCTGAGTAGCAAAGACAACAAAAGAGTCGTGTTCCTTTTTAAGAAAAGGAAAAGTTTTAGTTGTTGCCCCCTTCTCCCTGTCCTGTGGAAGTCCTCATACTGAGAAATTAATATTAAATCACTTGCTGTTGACTTTTGTTATTTTAACAGGTGGGTTCCCACAGATAAAATCTTAGCTCTTGCCCAAGACATAGTAAAAGTCACATGTATGAGTTTTTATAATTGGAGAATTGTGCCTATTGTGCACATGTCCACCTTTCAACCGTCCTACCCCTCATAGCTTTGGAAAGGGGCAGTTAAGAAGGGTTAATGTATGTGTATGTTTGCTAAGCATGCACTGTGTAGTTCATCCTCATTCATGGGATTTAGGAATTCAGCGAGCATGGACTTAACTACTTTTTGGGATAAAATTCACTTGTTACAGGCAAAATTCTGGTGTAATATGAATGCCATGGGGTTAGTCTGAATATTTTGTTTCCTGTAATTTTAACATTATCTAATGTTTGCAATACATGTTTAGTTTTTTATTTTATTTTATTTTTTTTTTCATGTTTAGTTTTTTAATTTGAAAGCATAAACTTTTCTATTGTTCAAAGACTTTGATGACCCTTATTAGCACTAAATTGAGGACTGCATTTTCTTGTTTTTTGCATTTTAGAGAACAAAATAACATTAATCTGAACAATAAAAAAAAAAAGAGTCAGATGCTTAACTGACCCACCCAGACACTGCTCCCAACATGCTTTGTTGCATATCACAACCTCCAAAAAAATCAAGGACTACAATTGCTATTTTAAATTAAAAAAAAAAAAAAGCTGTCAATTTTATGGTGTCCAATAAATTGCAATTGCAAAAATATCATACAAGATTCCTTTGATTTTTAAGTTGCAATTTTTCATTTCTTAGTTTAAATATAATTGCAAGAACTAGTCATGCTTATATTATGTGCCTACCATATAATTCTGCAAAAATAAATGAAGTTCTATTATATTTCTCGGGGTTGATTTTTCTTACCTCTGACTAGTTATCTGAATTGCCTGTGCCCCTGTTTCGTAGTATCAAAAACAGAAGTGCTACTTTGAGAGAGTAAGGAAACCTTACTGAGAGCATGGGACAAGGCCCTGAGCAACCACTCTAATAACATTTCTTTTTAAGATTTTGTTTGTTTATTCATGAGAGACACAGTGAGAGAGAGGCAGAGACACAGGCAGAGAGAGACGTAGGCTCCATGCAGGGAGTCCTATATGGGACTCAATCCTGGGACTCCGGGATCACACCCTGGGCCCAAGGCAGGCGCTCAACCACTAAGCCACCCAGGTGTCCCACTGATAGCATAATTTTTTTAAATGTACAAGTATCCTGGACTAGGAAGCAGGTTACCTGATTCCAACATAGCAGATAAGCCATTGGTATTTATAATCAGGGTGTGATTACCAAAGAAACTTCCTCTAAGGGTTAGTATACAGAGTGCCACCAGGGACTCTTAGGAAATATCTAGGGCAAAACAGTTCACTAGCTCACCAAGCCCAGTTGGTTTGGGATCAAGAAGGACTTTTTGTGCTCATATGATCTTGGTCCATCTTCTTTTTAATCTTCATCCAAAAGTTTTATATTCATCCCATAATGATCTGTAGTCTAATTCATGTTTTTATGACTTATTCTTGTTAAACTTTTCATTTTCTTTTAAATAATTTCTTGATAGATAAATTGCAATCATTAAGATCAGATGCCGTATGCTCCTAAGCTGTACTCACAATGCCTATCCTGCTAGTATGTATATAATATTAATTCTAAATATACCCTATGCTTTCCACATAGTCTTTTAAAATTATCTATCATCTCTCTTGCACTCATACTGTAGGGTCTGGAGGTGGACTAAATATCTCCCTTTTTTCTCATCATAGTAAACAGAACAATAAATACCTTACCCCAACCCTCAGCTACTTTGAAGCCCATGACAACAGTCTATGCCATATATTATAACTTTTTGGTCCAGTTATTTATAGATTCTCAGGTCAATTCCCCTCCTTCTCTGATGACTTGGTCATCAGCTCATTGTCTATCTCTCCCACACTATTCTTGTCACTATTTTTAGTTATTTCAATATTTTTAGTTTTATATCCACATACCCTGTGTTTTCAATATCCACTTAGACATAATGGCTTTTTGAAGAATTCTCCTTCAGCAACTGTTCAGGCACATCAGATCAGTCTTGTAGGCTTTGAAAATTACCAGTAACAGCTTACTTTTTCTCACTATTACATCATTCCATCTTCCATTCAATCCATGGATACTACCATTATTTTCCCTGTTCTCCAAGCCCTAATACCTGTCTTCCTTACATACCTGAGTTAAATTTAATGACACTGCATTTCAATCTTTCATTTGTGCACAAAGTCTCAACCCAAATACCCACTCCTTATTTTGTTTTATTAGTTGAAAAAAGTATGTCATTATATTATTATAACCAATCATGTTCTATAAGTTATCATTAAATAAGTGAACTTGAAGGAGAAAAACTTAAAACTGTGGTGAATGATCTCATTTTAATATCCTGACATAGAATTCAGGGGTGCTCTTAGAGCTCTCTGATGATCCTACCCTTTTTCCTACTCCATTCATTCTCCCATTACTTTGAATAGCTATTCAAATTATTCTCTGCTCCATGGAATCACAGCATCTTCTTACAGATGTACAACCATGGTATTTCTTATTTCATTATCAAAGGAGAAGAACCATGGAGAGAACTACTGCATTTTCCCTGTCTTGCTTCTCCATCAGCAATATTCTTTTTTTTTTAATTTATTTTTTATTTTTTCCATCAGCAATATTCTTATTTGCATAGAAACATATTATGGTTTCTCCTAGACTAAAAGCAAAATTTAAAAAATAAATAAATATATAAAACACCCTTTATCCTGCCTCTTTTCTTCTCTAGTGCCTGATTTATCTGTCATGCTTGTCTCATATTGTCTAAACTCTTCTCCATTCTCTTTCCAACCAGCTCCAGTCAGGTTTTGCTTATCTCACTCCAAAGAAATATCATATGCCATAATCTCCTCTACTCATTCAAATCAAGTGGTCAATCATCAGTTCATATCTAAGTTGATTTAGTCAAATTGTCTTGCTACTCCTACTAGAAACATTTAATTCCCTGATCTATGACACCATTTTTCACTGCCTTTGCTTCTATGACACTGGCAGCTGCTTTTCAGTTTCCTTTCAATATACTTCCTTATTTTATGGACCTCATATCTCTAGGATGTCTAAGAAAGCAGATATCAAACTTTCTCTCATTATTTCTGCACTCACTTCCTGTTGTCTTAAGCAATCCAATGCTTAAAAATGTCATCAGTAGGTCCGATGGCTCTGATACATTCACTGTATTCCCAGTTCTGTTTCTGTGTTTAGCACATCCTAAGTACTTGTGTAATACTCATAAATGAAAGGAGAGATGAATGAGATCTAAAATATCAGATATTTTTATATAATGCATTGTTGAGATTCTTAGTGGTAGAGCCACTGCTGGTCTTTTTACTTCTAATCTTGTGATGAGTCCAAACAAGGAAGTCATTCTTTTCATTCCAAGTTTATTTCTTAAATGTGTTATTCTTTTTTTTCAAAATGGCACTTGTCAGGTGATTGATGCCTTTAAGCTTGAATGTCATTCATAAAATATTCCATTTGTAGGCAATATAACACTCCAATATTAAATTTCTTTTTAATTTTGAGAATGGACTAAATGACTTGCAGGGGCAAGATATTTGCCAATTTTGATTTTGTAAGAAATGAAGTTGATAGAGAAACAAATAAATGACAAATAATATTACTTGCACACAATTTTAAACATAATTTAAGTTGACCTTTAATTTTTATTTTGAATCAAGACATAACTGGTATCACATTAGTAACTGGTATCAAGTTGAGAAAATTATTTAAATCTCTCTAAGCCTCATTTTCCTCACTGATAAATAGAAAAAAAAATAATAGTTGCTTTCTCAGTAAGCTGTGAAAATTAAAAATATTAATGTATACAAAATAGTGTAAGATAGTATATGACATTTTAAAAGCTCATTAAAAGATATCATCATGATTTCATTATGTTATCAGTGAATTCAAGTTGACATTAAGTTAAAATTACTTTTATTGAGTATATATATATATATATATATATATTAAAGATTTTATTTATTTATTTATGAGCGGGGTGGGGGTGGCGGGCAGAGACATAGGCAGAGGGAGAAGCAGGCTCCATGCAGGGAGCCCGACTTGGGACTCGATCTCAGGTCTCCAGGATCAGCCCCGGGATGCAGGCGGTGCTACACTGCTGCGCCACCGGGGCTGCCCTTTTATTGAGTATATTGATGGCATCAAGATATATATATGTTGGAATACATCTATATTTAAAACTATATCATAAAGAGCAGATGGACCAATTGTAACGTATGTGTTTCCTGACACCTTTTCAATGTTCATTCTTTTAGTAGCAAGTATAATGTATCTACTTATTTTACTGACTTTTTATGTTTTACTTGAATCATAAAAACACCATTTGACTTTGGAATACAGTATTCCTGGATTAATGCCTATTTTACGGAGCTGTGTGTATAAGGGAAGAATAATAATATACATTAAGCATAATTATGTCATATTCTATCCAGATCAGTCTATCAGTTTCCAGACTGCCTCCGTTGGCCATTACTATAACCTGTTTGTACAAATGTCAGAACATACTTACAGTTTTCTTAGTCATAATCCATTTTTAGTTTTGACAGTAAAAATATTTGCTTATATTGAAGAGAATATTTGTCTTTTGATCCTCCTTTCATTTACCTGACATATTTCAGATTTATCCTGATTGATTTAATTAATTCTCTGTGAAATGAACTTTTTCTCATGCCTGCAGCATTTTCCTGTGCTTGTCACAGCTGTTTTAAGTTAATTTAAAATGTAGGCTAAGTACATCAACTACCAAGAATTCTGGTACAATACATGGTGACCTCTGGAGAATTACTTATTTTGGAAAATATACTTTGTTTGTTATTGCATATTGACTTTGAAAAGCATTGTGTCATCTCAAGTGTTATAAAATTTATACAGTAATGAGTCACCTTGAGAAAATATGCCAGATGGTGAAGGTACTGAAAGATAGGAGGACCAGTTAGGTTAATGAGAAATGCATTGATGATTCTGGGACATTTGTCTGAATTCTTAGAGCAGATTTAGTCAGCACAAGTAAGAAGGAAGCTTAACATTGACAAGGTACTTTTTTCTTTAGCATCTACCAAGCAAAGCACTGTGCTGCCTCCAAAATCTTCAACTAAGAAAGGAGACTAGTGTCATAACCATTTAGCGTTTGCAGTGAATAATTATATAAGATAAAATAAATAAAGAGAATTAGTGAACATAGCTATAAAGTCATGAGTTTAGCTATTAATGGTCTATTTATTTTGAAATATCAGGTTTCTTCTTAGTTGCTAGAAATTTTAATTCCTCTTTATTACAGCAAACTTAATAACTTGCTTATTTAAGCTGCATTTTCCATCTACTTAATTCAGTTCCTATGATATGTCTTCATAGTAAGGAACCAGATATTGGTAGACAGTTTAATTCAAATGAGAGTTCAAAAATTATAACTTTAGCAACATTTCCAAAAAGCTTGAGTTGGGCACTCCTTCAAAACAAGCATTAAATAAATCAATTCATCAAGCTATGTCAACAACTTTTGTTCTCCTCATTTATTCCATGAGGCAATTGAAAATCCATGAGATTTGTGAGTTATTGACCATAACATTTGCATCTTCCATATTTTAATGAATTCTTTCCCCCTTTCACACGAATGCTCCCAAAACAAATTCATATTTTAAGTGTTAAATACATTTGATTTTAGTTACTGAAAATTATTTTGCTTTTTTCTTAAAATTCTTAAAATATTTATTCAATAATCTAGGCACAATGAAGTATGCAAGCATATTTACATACTGAAAAACCCCAGTCCTTTTCTTTGCTTTATTTTATGGGAAAATGTACGGTTTTGAATTTTTGCTTGAAATCTCCATTACAAATGACTTTACTCAGCCATAAGAAAGAATGAAATCTTGCTATTTGCAGCAACATGGATGGAGCTAGAGTATTATGCTAAGCAAAATAAGTCAGTCAAATAAAGACAAATGCCTATGATTTCACTCATAAGTGGAATTTAAGAAGCAACACAATTGAACAAAGAAAAGAGAGAAGAGAGGCAAGCCAAGAAACGGACTCAACTATAAAGAACAAACTGTTCTTTATAGTTAAGAACAAAATAATGGTTGCCAGAAGGGAGGTGGGGGGATGGATGAAATAGGTGATAGGGATTAAGGAGGGCACTTGTGATGAACAATAGGTGTTGTATGGAAGTGCTGAATCACTATATTATACACTGGACACTAATATTACACTGTATGTTAACTGGAATTTAAATAAAAACTTAAAAAATAACTCTAGTGTGTTATATAGTGAAATTCCTTTTCCAATCATCTGAAAATAACTAGAATTGAATGATAAAAGTAATTTTTCCTATGTATTCAACAATTCTTTTAATATCTCTGTCCACTGTTATCAATACAGTCTCTAAGCAAGTGTGTTCAACTTACTACTTCCCCCTAAGAGTGATGGTTCCAAGGTTTAGGAATCACGGTCCTTCTAAGAAAACGTGGAAATTTAGTCAACATACTGAAATAAACAATCCCTATTATACCAGCAGAGGAAAAAAAGGCATGTTTCTGTAACTCAATTTTTGAGTTAAAGACGAATCTATGGGTTTGGGATAGCATGGGGAGAGTAGGAAGATGAAAAGAAAATTTAAGGAAAACCTTAAAGAAATGAAAAACAGGATGGATATGGGTCAAGGTAGGTTTATTTTTTTTTATCTCTTTTTGTCTTCTAAGTTGTTAAAAACCTCTAAGCTTATATATTTTATAGCCCTGCATTTATCATAAAGCCATGGAGCATGATTTTATTCTACCGTAGTTTGTTTGGAGAAAAAAATGATTTGAGAAATGAGATCTTTTCCATGTGACAGTATTATATGGATAACTAAAGTTAGTACTATTAGATTTGTAAGTAAGCAGAGAAAACAGTACTATGAGCTGCTGTAATCCACATGTTCATACAATGGTGCTTTCACAGACCAGTTTGGGTTCTATTCCTAGAATATCCGGGAAGGTGGGTATGTTATGTTTATATAGAAAATGGCAGAGGATTACTTTAAGAAATTGAAGAATATGACAAATGAAGAATTAAAGAACCTCATTTTCAGGCTCCTAATGTTTTTTTGAAGATGATGCCTCAGGTAAAAAAGCAATGTTAGTTTTTCACCTCATTTCACTGAGGCAGTGGTAATTCACAAAAGTGCTTCTATGAATTGCGAAAGTATGTCCAGGTGTATGAATTTGAAGGCATCCGAGCATTCAGATTTTGCTTCAAGCTGCATTTTTTTTATATTAGAAAACCTCTGAGACACAAGTGGTTAAATGAAGAATAATTAGAAGCAAGGTGAGATTGAATAAGCATAATAAAAGTACAGAATGATACCTCAACACTTTTTGGTAATGAATATTTATTATGTTCTCTTACTGCTTGTGCAAACATATATTTTTGTGTATGTTTGGTTAGCTCTAGTACTTTAAATACATTTTAAATGCTTTATGGTTAATACCTAACTTCCATTTAAAAATATATCTTTATTCAAATGATTCATTCCATTGCATACATTATAGCCTTTTACCATAGAACCCAAACTGTTCTATAATGTTTAGTTAAAATTTTTGTTTTTCTTTGGATCCCTGGGAACTCAGTGGTTTAGCACCTGCCTTCGGCCCAGGGCATGATCCTGGAGTCCTGGGATCAAGCCCCACATCAGGCTTCTTTTTTTTAAATATTTTTTTAAAGATTTTATTTATTTATTCATGAGAGACACACAGAGAGAGGCAGAGACAGAAGCCGGCTCCCTGCAGGGAGCCTGACATGGGACTCAATCCTGGGTCTCCAGGATCAGGCCCTGGGCTGAAGGCGGCACTAAACTGCTGAGCCACCCGGGCTGCCCCCGCATCAGGCTTCTGCATGGACCCTGCTTCTCCCTCTGCCTGTGTCTTTGCCTCTCTCTCTCTCTCTGATGAATAAATAAATAAAATCTTAATAAAATAAATAAAATTTTTGTTTTCTAGAATGCTGAATTATTTACCGATTTAAATGTGAAATATCAAATTTTAATCCCTGTTTCCCTAGATTTGCAAAATCAGTTATTCCTAAGATAGGAACACAATGAAAAAAGAAAACAAATGATTGAAATGGCATTTTTTGAATTTAAATTCTATCTTTATAGTATCAAAGGGAAGTAATGGTTCTCATACCTTGATATTTGATGATCCTCAAAATTTTCTAAAATAAAGTATAACTTTTCCTACCTTCCTTTGTTAATGCTTCTTTAGCCTATTACTAATACTCTTGCTTTGTGACTTTTCTTGGTCCTTCAATCTTAGTTACACTAATGGAAATATTATTTCCAAATATGTATTGCATTAATAAACTTTGATTTCCATTGTATGAGTACAATGAAATTGTACATGAGGTAAATATGTACAGAGGTGAGTAGCCTTTTTTAAGATTTTATTTATTTATTCATGAGAGACACAGGGAGAGAGGCAGAGACACAGGCAGAGGGAGAAACAGGCTCCTTCCACAGAGCCTGATGTGGGACTCGATCCCGGATCCCAGAATCACGCCCTGGGCCAAAGGCAGACACTCAACTGCTGAGCCACCCAGGCGTCCCTCTAGTATGAACTCTCAAATAGTTATGGAGACTACAGCTTTTGCTAAAGGATTTCCCACACTCACCACACCTGTACAGAGGTGAGTAGCCTCTGTACATATTTAGGCCCTTATTTTGGGGGGGGGGGGGGGCTTTATTTTAATTGAAGTTTATTTTTAATAACTTTTATGATTAAATTTTCTAGATATTTAGATGTTTACTTTTTTCTTAAAGTTTTTGAATTAATCTCTTACTGTCTTTTCCAATTCACTTTTTTTTTTACTATTGCTGTTTCTCCTACTATAACAGTCATCCTCCTTTCCTTTAAGTATTTAATCCACTCATTTTATTTCTAAATGAAATAATTTGTTGACTTCATAAATGTAGGCAGTTCTGTGTGCATTCTCTGATATTTTACATGAGACAGAAAGCTTTCCTTTTTTTAAAAAAACTTGTTAGGTTGTTTTTTAATATTTTGTAGAAATTTCAAGCAGATTTTAAGGAGTTAGAACAGTCAACTCAATTTGAAGTTTGAGGCCATACACTACCATATATCAACACCTTCTATAAAGCTACAAAAATTAAGATAGTATACTATTAGGCAAAAAAGTAGACATAAATAGGGGAGAGAGAGGCCCAGAAACAGTTTCACTCCTATATGCATATATGAAATATATTTTTTTAAAAATAGAAATCGTCACTTATTTTTTCGTAAGTGGTGCTGGAGAAATTTGACATTCATATTAGGCCAGGGTAAACCTTGAACATTATCTCATATTATTAAAAAATCTGAAGTATATAATAAGCTTAAATACGGAAGCTAATATATAAAGCTTCTAAAAGATAGGAAAATATCTTCACATCTTCAGCGTCTAGAGATTTATTAAACAGTGTGCAGGGGAGATTAAACCTAAAAAAATATTGAAATATTTGGATAACTAAAATTAAATTCTTTTCATCAGAGGAAAACTAGAGAATTAAAAGATAAACCACAACTGAGAGATAATATTTGTAATGCATATTTGACAAAGTGTGGGTAAGCATAATTTGAAAAGATGCCAAAGACATGCAACCTTCTAAATATATAAGATTAGAAGGATATCCTCCCCAAATTTAAATGATTTGAAGTGCAGTGAGATACTGTAAAAATATGCAGCAACTTAATATTAATAAACAGGGAAAATACAGAAGGGTTTACTTGTTTGCTCATTATTTGGGCTCTCTGTAAGATTTATTTAATATTACCCTCAGGCAAACAGAGAATATGTATAAAAGAGTGTATTATGTTTAATCTGGAAGCCTCAATGCACATTAATAAATAGTAGCTAACATAATAATTACTATGTAAATAAATGAATCAAAGATAGAAAAAAATATATATATCCAGACTTACAAACACCTATAAAACATAAACACATTTAAATATATTTTAAGAAAGATGCAATAATACTAAAAAGAAAACCAAAAGTATTCCAGGAGTATTGCAACTACTGGCTCACTGTATTAATGAATAAAAATAGTTGTAATTTAAAGTTGGAAAATATTCGTGTTGTAAAACCTAACTTGAATGAAAAATAAATAATAAGATTCATCAAATATAAGAGATAACAAAGAAAGATGACAGGTCTGTTTCAAAGATAAGGGACTCATGTTTAAATGACAAATGAAAATGAGCTAACATTATTAGTTTTTCACTGATTTCACTGATGTTATAATTTTCATCTTTATGAAAATGTTATATCCCTTTTGCTTATTTTGTTTATTTTTTGTTGGCTATATATGCAGGTATATATATGTATTTTCTGTATATTAAACCCATATTGATATTTTCTTTTAGGTATAAATTTAAAACTTTCAATTTTGCCATAATCATAGTAATTAAATTATTTACTCTGTTGTGTACTGTGTACAGTGGTAGATGAAAGAGGAAACTTCCTTATTATTGTGTCTATATCCGCTTAGATATTTTATAGCATGAGGGATTAATAAGACTGAATAATGCAAGGAGACTGAGAAGCATAGCATCTTGATGGTTAGTGAATATAAAGGGAGAAAGGAAAAGAAATCAGCAGTCCTAAGGAGAAGAGGCCAGTGTAAAATTCCCAGGCTTTTGATGTACAAATATATAGAATCAAAAGTAGTCCTCATAGGAACAGATTTTAAATCATTCCTGTGATCTGTGAAGACTATGTGATTGAGAGAAGCCAAGGTAGTCTTTGGACTTCAAATGAACAATGTTTACCCTTCAATCATGTGTATTTAGACACATGAGGAAGAAAAATATAACCAAAAATCACTAGACAAAAACAAAATGTAAAAAACAGATGAACAATCTTATAAAGCATTTATCTTTTTTTCATATGTGAGAATTAAAACAGATATGATTTGGGGTGCCTGGGTGACTCAGTCAGTTGAGCATCTGATTCCTCATTTTGCCTCTGGTCATGATCTCAGGGTCCTGGGATTGAGCCCCACATAAGGCTCCACATTTAGCAGGGAGTCTGCTGGAGAATTTTCTCTCTCCCTCCTTCTCTCCTCCTCCCTCTGCTCATAGGCTCTTTCTCTAAAATAAGTAAATAAATCTTTAGAAAAAAATAAAACAGATATAATTAATAAAATTCAAAGAAATGTAAGAAAAGCTTAAAACACACAGTTTTAGAGTTAAATGAAAACGTGTAGTAAATGACAAAAATAAACAGTTGGTATTCTAGAACAAAAATAAACTAGCAAAGTTTAAAGATCATAGATGGTGTAATAGAAAATTAGACACAGCTGAAATGAAAATCAAGTGGATCAGAAGTAAATATTTGTCAAGAAGAATTATAAAGATATAAAAGAAAGGGGAGAGATTAAGACATATAAGAGTTCCTGTGAAAAGTTCTAAAATAGTGTGACCAGGGTCCTAGAATGTAAGAGACAATGAGGCAAGTAGCATTAGCTTGAAAAACTATGGCTGAGAATGTTTGAAATTATTAAAAGACATCAGATTTCATAATTAATATCCGCCTATATGTGAAAACCTAATTAAGCAATAAATTAACAAAATGGATAATGTATCACAACGAACCTTTTGCTCCTTCCAAAAACAGATGTTGATTTAATATTCACAAATAAGACCACTTTTATTATCTGAATTGATTCTAAAAAAATTTTAACTTAGCATCCACTCATAGCAACAAATGCCATAAAAATTATAAAATGTTGATTAATTGTGACCAAAATGAAACACAAAAATGTACAGCAAACATACTAAATGAGAATGTTCTCAAAAATCTCACCCTGCCCCACAGAACTGGGAAGACAAAGGTATTAAGTGTCAACATTCTCTCTAGTTTTATCTTAGAGATACTATCCAGTACAATAAAATAAGCAAGATGAACAAATATATCTCTATATCTTTATATCTGTTTATCTATCAATGTATCTATCAACATTTTATTCAATGTCATCCTGGAGATGCTATCTCATACAAAAATACAACCAAAATAAGCAAATATATCCACATTTTAGTATCTATCTATAGTGAAGTTTGAATTGCTGTAGAAATAAAAATAATTATTAGTGACAGGAAACATAATTAGGCACAAAAGGATCAAAAAGTATCTATAGATAAATGATTAAAAATCCTAAGTGAAACTAGCAGGGTAGGTGGATACAAAGTCAATGCATATAAATTTACATGGAATTTTATTTAAATAAGGAAAATTAAATTTAAACAAAATGTATAGAATATAAAAATTGAATGCCAATATATAAATTTTTTTCTTTTTTTCTTACTTTTATTTATTTATTTTTATTATTTATTTATGATAGTCACAGAGAGAGAGAGAGAGGCAGAGACACAGGCAGAGGGAGAAGCAGGTTCCATGCACCAGGAGCCCGACGTGGGATTCGATCCCGGGTCTCCAGGATCGCGCCCTGGACCAAAGGCAGGTGCCAAACCGCTGCACCACCCAGGGATCCCAAATGCCTATATATAAAAAAGATATGTAGCATTATACAATTATTGAACAAAAATAAATAGAAATTAAGTTTCTATGTAAATGAAAGGATTTACCATATATATTGATTGGAAAACTTCTTTTTAATTTCTTCCCAAGTCATTTCTTCATAATTTATGCAAATCACAAAAGTTTGTTTGATAGAAATTGAATTGGTAATTTTAAAAGGTATGTGGAAATTAAAAGCACCAAATAGATCCAACCAATACAATCTTGAAGAAGAACAAGTTGAGAGAAAATAGCTACCTAAAGCTACAAAAGAGGGGTACCCCTGGTGGCTCAGCAGTTTAGCTTAGCACCACCTTCAGTCCAGGGTGTGAGACCCTGGATCGAATCCCACTTCGGGCTCACTGCATGGAGCCTGCTTCTCCCTCTGCCTGTGTCTCTGAGTCTCTCTCTCTTTCTGTCTCTCATGAATAAATAAAATCTTTAAAAAGTAAAAATAAAGTTATGAAAGTACAGGAATTAGATATTGTGGTATCCACTCAGGATAGACAGGATGAGGACAGCAAACCGCCAAGGCCTATGTAGACACTTGGTTTTGACAAAGAGGGAAATATTTTTTTTAATGTTTCAAGTTTTTATTTAAGTTCTGGTTAGTTAACACCCAGTGTAATATTAGTTTTAAGTGTAAAAACATATATGCTTTAAATCTAAATTAAAGTTCAAATACTGGCGTCACTATCACAATCACTAACAGCTATGAAGTTATATACTACTTAGTTGCTTTGGAATGGGAGGTGTTAGTGATACCCAAAGAAGTCTTGTAGGGTATCGGTAGTGCTCTATATTTCATAATGTAGTCCATGTATATGGAGGTGCTTCACATTAAACTTTTTTTCAGAAAGTAATTGACAATACACTTTTAAAAAATCATAATAGTTTCACCTGTATACTGAAATGATTTTCAGTTTATAGTTTGCTCACACATTCATTATCTTATTTCATAGCCTCCTAGAATTCTGTGGGACAGGCTGAGCCAACACATCATCCATTTTACAGATGAGGAAACTGAAGTCCAGAGATTAAGTGACTTGGCCAAGGTCACATAGCTAATTGGGAGCATAGTCACTTAAAATACCAAATCTCACATTTTTCAAAGTACATGGTTTCTCTCCTTCATTCATTTTTCTACTTCATTCAAGTGAAAAGCTTTATCTTATTATCAATTCGTGGTTTGGGGTGGTGGTAATGGTTTCACACATGTATACTTACTCCCAAACCCATCAAGTTGTATACACTAAGTACAGTTTTTTACATATCACATAAATATTTTTGTTAAATTTCCATGTTCCCAGGAAGACTGATTATTTTGTAGCCAAGATAGCAAACAACCACCAGATTCTGTTTTACACTTGTTAGCTAATTGGTGACCAGCCTCAGTTTGAGGCTGCTCTCAATGGGTGCTCTGACCCAATAACACACTTGGAAAAGTAAATTCTCAGAAAAAGCCCCATACTTTTGGAAGTGAGCCAATTAGTTAAAACCTTAAGGCAGTGAATACACTGTCAACCAATCAACAGTCTCATCTGAAAAACCACACCTCCATAGCTGACATTAATCAACACTTCCCTTTGAAAGGCAACCAATCCCTAAACTTCTCCAAACTCTGTATTTTATTAGGTCTCCACTTTGCAGATAGACTGTATTTACAAAGAAGTACAACTCTCTTCTACTTGAGTATGTAATGCATGTAGGCTTTGCTTTCCTATATGGCTACTGCTTCATACTTTCTCACTCTTCAATGATATGATTGATAATTTATTAAGCACACTTAAGATTTCAGCACTTTTTGGTATATGTATTTCAATAAAAATTTTGTAGGACAAAGCTTCTGGGAACTTTCCAGGAATACTTAAGGAACTCACTGTGAAGAACACCTTAGTTCAGTCCAAAATCACCAGGAGACTTCTGAAAATGAAAAATGAAGTTAGCTACATAACATTGGTTTGATATATTATGCCACTATATTTTCTGTTAATTAAAGATAATTTCTCACAGAGCACATTTGTTAACAGCTGGAAATAGTAAAACTATTAAACAACAGCATTGATAAAACACAATAATAAAGTTAGTCTTCCTTAGGGTCAGTTTCATTGGTCTTATGGTTTGGGTGGATGTGTCTACCATCATAAGTAGACACTAAATAACCTAAGTAAGTCTGTGATGAATGATTACATACCTAAGGTTTTCTGTGTATCATTTAGTAATGAATATTGTCAAAGTCATTCCAGTTGTCCAAACTGGAAAACCATCAGTAGATTTGACAATCCTTCTTCTCTTCCCCTCACAAATCAAATCCTAATAACCTATTCCTTTTAAGTGTAAATGATAAATGTTTCCTAAGTCTTTTCTTCTATTTTGAATCACATTGTCACCATGGACAATTGAATTTACCATCATTTTACACTTTACTGTATAGCCACACTTTTCCTGTTTCCAGTCTTATCTTTTTGTATAGAACCATTCTAGAAAAAAAGTCACTTATATTGTAGTCAGTGTTTTACTGAAACAGACATGTCATTTTTTTATCCTATAAAACCCATCTTTATTTTATCCATTGGATAAAGTAAAATATATTTAATAGGATATGAAAGCATTTTGTGTGGTTGCTAGAGGCTGGGAATGGGGGATGGACAAAATGAGTGAAAGGGTTAAAGGTACAGGCTTCTAGTTATAAATAAGTCCTGGGGATGTAATGTATAGCACATATAGTTAATAATAATATAATTGTTATGTGAATACTATAATATAATAATACTATAGTTCATAATACTATATTTCATATTTGAAAGTAACTACAAGAATAGTTCTTAAAAGTTCTTATCATGAGAAAAAAATAAACTTTGTAACTACATATGGTGTCAGATGTTAATTAGACTTATTGTGGTGATCATATTGCAATATATACAATTATGGACACATTACATTGCATACCTGAAACTAATATAATGCTACATGTCGATTATACCTCAATAAAATAAAATAAAGTAAAATAAATAAAATAAAATAAAATAAAATAATGATGCTGTATATCTCCCCCCCCTTTTTATATAAAGAAAGATCTTTTGAACATGTTTACTTTAATTCCCTCCTACTACATATGCCATCTTTGTCATGTGCTTTAATATGGTACCTTCTTTAAACACACAGTAAGTTTTTATTATTACTGTTTTATTCATTTAATATCCACTTGGATTTGTGAAAGCATTTATGTTATTTTTTTCTTGTCATATCACACAATTTTATTTTATATCTTATATCTGAAAAATGGTGTGGGTTTGTGGGTATGTTACTCTGCTAGGGCTACTGTTACAAAATACAGCAAAATAAGTGACTTAACCAAAATAAATTTATATTGCACCATTCTAAAGACTGGAAGTTCAAGGTAAAAGAGTTAGTGGGCCTCTCTCTTTGGCTTTAAGATGGCTACCTTCCCTCTCTGTCCTCAGTTGGCCTTTCTTCTCTGTGTGCAAATCCCTGGTGCCTCTCCCTCTTCTTAGGGTCCAACTCTATAACCTCATTTAATTTTAGTTATCTCTTTAAAGGCCTTATCTCAAAATACAGTCCGTAAGAGTTAGTGACAAATTCTATCAGTTTTTATTTATCTGAAAATACGTGTATTTAAACTTTATTATTGACGAGGCTCCTCCTCTCTCCTGCAATGATGAACTCTAGGTTGCCATTCATTGTTATTTTGCTATTCAAGCATATATGATGACATTGTAGTCCTCCTTTTGCTTAATTTTTATTTTTTCTTGAGAATTGGCAGTAGATGTCGCTGTTGCTTACTTTAAGATAATGCCCTTTGCTCTTTATCATCTTGTCCCTTAAGACATGGCAATCTGTAGTTTTCCTTGCATTTATCTTGGATGGGATTCACAGAACTTCTCAAACCTGAGTCTTAATGCCTCTACATCAATTTTGGCAGAATTTTACCATGTATCTCTTCATCCGTTCCATTCTGTCTCTCTTTCTATTCTTACATTTCAGTTTCATGTGTATCATACCTTCACTCTATACCTTTCATCTTAATTTTTTCAACCTTTTTCTATCTCAGTGCATTGTTTCCTTTATATGCAAGTGGGAATCTTCCAATCCACTAATCCTTCCTTTGACAATATATAACATGCTATTAAAACTATTCATCATATTTCTTTAAATGCGTTATCCAGGGGAGGGAGTGCTGAAAAGGGATGAGCTTTAGAGTATACATAGGATATCTCCAAGGGGTATTTCACCACACATGAAGTTTAAGAACTGTACAATGGTATACTTCTGTTTCCCCTCTCCCAGCCTTTATGCTACCTTTGTCATAGATGTACTTATACAAATATTATAAGCCTCACAACACATAACTATGGTTTTTAAAGCAGTCAATTATCTTGTAGAAATACTTTTAAAGTACGTTATAGTCCTAGGTAAGGCAATTTTAATTCGAAATCATAAACTTTTTTAAAATGAAGATAAAATAACATTTCTCATGAGTAGATTAAGATCTAAGTATCATAATCACTGCTATTTTACCTTTATATGTTATGTATTACATTAAATACCATAGTAATTAATCTTAAAGTATTGTTAAAATTCTATTAGCCATCTAAAATATTGTCAGTACACTTACGAATTAGGTTCTAATAATTCTGCTATAGGAACAAATTAAATTTAATAACAATATCCTCATTGACTTTATTTTTGTAAGTTTCAAATTGTGAAGGGGTACAAACTTTTACTTTGAAAATAAATAAGTTCTGGGGATCTAATATACAGTATAGTGACTATAATTGAAAATGCCGTATTGTACATCTGAAATTTGTCAGGAGAGTAGATCTTAAGTGTTCTCACTGATGAGGGATTGAAGCAGAAAAATGTTCACTTTTAGACCAGAAGGCTGATCTATAGCCTGCATGGTTTCATTAAGGATCAAATATATGCTGGTTGCTACATTCTTAAAGGGTTTCATGACTGCCATGTAGTCACCAATAGTTAATATCACACTGAATAATAAGCACCAGAGGAATCCTACGAAAGTAATTTTATAAGTAGAAATTTGAAGAAGACATTTATGATCTAATACTCCCTGCACATTCCCTCCCCCACCGAGCACTAAGCATATAACCACTAGCTTCATATAGCAAAAGTGCAGCTCTCTCTGCCCATGAGTCCTATCCCTGTGCTACTTAAATAAACTTACTAGTTGCCCCATAAAACATCTCAATAATTCTTTCTTGACCATCACGCTTAACAATACCACAATATCACCACATAGGCAACACAAAAATGTTAACTATATGAGGTAGTGGATATGTTAATTAACTTAATTAAGATAATCATTTTATAATGTATATCAAATCATCCACATTTTATACCTTCAAAATGAATTCAGAATTTCAAAAATATTTTCTATTTAGAAATAGAAATATTTCTATTTTCTGTATAGAGCAAATTATCAAATCAATGTCTGTGTCAAAGATAATTCTATGGCTCAATCATTATTTATTACACAGTATATGTGCAATTTGCTTCTCACCGCTTGAATTGTTTTAAAGAACAGGGTACATTATTATGTCTATTTGTTCAACATTCTAGGTACAATTTTAGTAGTTGCTTTTCTAGTTCAAAACTGAACCACTGGTCTTGAAATTTATGGATATGCTATGTACGAAATGAAGAGAATGAAATCTTCAAAAAACAATTTCAGAAACATGGCTCTAGTGCCTAACTTTTAATTAACCATAATCATAGTCTCAAATCTTCAAAAAGTTTGGCTTCAGAAGAGGGGAAAAGGAATACCATTAGCTCCTTCCAGTGCTTTCTCTCCAACACATATAGAGCCTGACATCTTATCAACAATTCTTATTTCTTGTTCTACCATTGGGAAATTAATCATGTAAAGAATGGTAAAAATGTTCTTGCCAGTGAAGATCAATACAACACCAAGAGGGTCAGAAAACAAAGCAATTGCTGAGAAACTTTTGGTAGTATATTATGGAAATCTATCTAGGTAAACAGAAAATCTCCTTTTTGAAGATTGATTTTCATATGTTCACACCTATGGAACTTATTAATTACTATCTTGCATAGAAAAGGAATAAGAGAAGAACTATAGACATGAAATCATGAGACATTAAAACATCAAGGCCAGATATAGATAGCACATTTATCAGCATCTCTAAGTATCTCTGAAACCCAGAAAATTATTAGGAATGGGATGATTAAGAATGTTTAAAGGTATTTGGGAATGATTAAGAATGTTTCATGATTAAGACTATTTAAACATGATTAAGAATGATTGAGGATTAAGGAGAAAAAAGATTAATTGTAATCTAACTTAAAAAGTCACTTGTATTAAGAAGGCACTCAAAAATAACTTTAGGTTAATACAGTAATTATATTTTAGTATCCCTATAATGAATTCACTGGGCATAGTATAGAGGGCACATTACAATGAAACAACCTAGGAGTGAAAGCAAACAAAGATATGCGGAAAATAAAAACATTGGCACAGTTTTACAGACACACATTTTAGCACAATTGGGACAATGAAAGCTTATATATAATTAATAAGTGCCTGTGTAGAATACTATAATACTAAGACAAGTTTAACCATCAGAGATTTGCATCTTATATTGACAAGTGTAAGATGAAATGTAAATGAAATTTAACAATGTAAAACTAGGATAAGATCTCCATCTAAGATTCACTCTTTCCTCAAGGGCACAGAAATGTGATTATAAATATGCTGGGTACTCTCATAACTGCTATAAAAGTGAATCTTGAGCACAATACACTAGATTGTTTTACTACTAGTTTACATTAAATTAAGTATTGGTGGTATTCCCAGTAGTATGTTGAAGCCTTAATACCGAAACGCATTGTTCTTGCCCAGGAGAGATTTGCAGTTGGTAAGATAATCTATCCATAAGGTGAAAAACGGAATAATAGAGAATAAAGTGTCAAGTTCCAAGTTAATTTCCAATATACTTTTGTTAAGTACTTTATTCTTCTATAATCTCTTCAGTTAATTTCCAATATACTTTTGTTAAGTACTTTATTCTTCTATAATCTCTTCATGTATTTATACTATTTGAAACTCTTGTCAATCCACCAGGGTAAGCTCTATGGAAATATATGATGTGTTGTAAAACCTAAAACTCCTATAGATAACTTATAGAAGAAGGTAGGGTAATGAATTCACCATAGGAACCCTATAACCTAAGAACAGAGATGCTTTAGAAGAACATATTACAATTTTTTGCCTCTGTAGATTTTTAAAGGAAGCGAAAATTTGATTTTTGCAGCTATATTTTAATCCCTGTCTCTTCCGAGAGTCAGGCTATAGTAGTAGTTTATCCATACTGGTATAATGGCAGTTCCCTTTGATTAGAGTTTAGATCTAATGGTGTTTATATTGTGTTAATCAAATTTTAATTTAAATGTTTGTCATTCTAAAAATGGAATTCAAACAAAATTTGCGATTTAATATGAGTATGTACTGAACTATATTTTAGGCTCTTATTTTTAAATCTCTTAAAATTAGTAGCTCTAAAAAAATAAATAAAATTAGTAGCTCTGATTTGAATAGAAATTATTTTATGTACAACACAGAGAAAATATTTTCTATGATTATATGGGTTTCATTTCATCTGACACATAAAATATATTTTTGGAGACAAAATCATCTATTTAAAAATATACTTTTTCTTTAGAGAATATCACAGGAATTTCATCTTATGTAAACTTGTCCATTTCTTATCCCTATTGCATCTAATGACTTTTCAAGCATTGAATTAATGCTGATATTTCTGTGAAAAATTAGAAGTGCAAATTATTCCTTTAATCATTTATTGTTATTTTATATTGGTATTCTAATTTTTTGTTTGTGTTGATACACATTAAAAGTGTACCAAATACAGTGGAATTTAGAAGGCATCTTCTTTAAATCTGGGCCACTGACCAGAGCTAAAGCTGCTAAGACAGATTCTCCACCCCTGTCCAGAACGCCACTCAAGTTTCATCCGAATTGTCTTGATTTGGCCAATGGACCTAAATGTTTCGGAGGGTCATGAGAGATCATGTTTTGTACTGTGAATATACAAGATTTTAGTTATCTGCAGAATTTCTACTTACTGGATATACCTACCTCTAAGAATTTGCACAAACCAGCTTCTGGTTCAGAAAAGAATTCACAGCCAAAAATAAGGATATGATGATTGTTTATCAACATTGAGGCAATAGTTCAATTCTTTGTAGCTGTTTAGAACTCTCAGGAGAGAATGCAAAAAAAATAGAAGAGATCTGGGTTCAGAAAGAATAAAATCTATAGGAATACTTAATAATGTAAATTAAAGGAAATATATATTTTGGTTGCAGAAAAAGACAAGAGTTACAAGAAATATGTATAAATATGTTTACTACTCTCAGAATTTTATTATCTCATTCAGTAGTTTTTCTTATTAAATAAGTAACTTTAAAAATAACAGGAAAAGGGATCCCTGGGTGGCGCAGCGGTTTGGCGCCTGCCTTTGGCTCAGGGCGCGATCCTGGAGACCCGGGATCGAATCCCACATCGGGCTCCCGGTGCATGGAGCCTGCTTCTCCCTCTGCCTGTGTCTCTGCCTCTCTCTCTATCTCTCTGTGCCTATCATAAATAAATAAAAGTTAAAAAAAAAAATAACAGGAAAAATACAATTCTATTTAAATCAGACTATTTTTATTTGAAAATGCTAATGAACTTAATGATATAGTTCACTAAGCTCACCCGAAACAGATAATAAAAACATATCATAATATATTCTGATGACTACATGAAATACTCAAAAATTTGTTTTTACTTCTCAATGAGATACATTTAAGAAAAAATATAGGCATTTATGTTCTACCCCTATTACTTTTTTTTTTACCCCTATTACTTTAAATTGAGGTTGAAAATATTTTCTGTAAAGAGCTAGATAGCAAATAATGAGTCACAACTACTTATATTTGTCATCGTTACACAACAGCAGCCACGGGCAACACTTAAATGAGAGTGACTATGTTGTAATAAAGCTTTATTTAAAAATAACTTTTTTTTAAAAGACTAGGAGCCAGATTTAGTCCATAGCCATTGTTTGTTTATCTTTGGTATAATTATATTTGGTATTAAACATAAAACACAAAATAGAAGAGAAGTAATTTAGTAAATAGAACAAAACGTTTTCCTTCCCTGTTACCAGTCTGCGTTTGTTGTCCCCCATGATATTGTTGTACCATGGCTTAATTCATATGATTCTCAACTTGCAATTTATAGTTCTTTATGCTCCACAGTTTCATATGTTGAACTCTCTATGGGAAGGTTTTATTTTTAAAGAGTCTTCATATCAAACTGATTATATTAAAACCACTCAAAACAAATCCTCTTATAAAGCAAATAAAATTCCTCTTCCCTATTCCAATGAGTGGCATTGCCTTCCTGAAATTGTATTGATGTGAAATCTTAACATCATCGTGTCATACGATATCGATTGATATAATCCCAGTTCCCTATCCCTGCCGTCCTAAGCACTGTTTCAATCTCCCATAGCTGTGTAGCAGAGATCTATTCATTGAGGTGTATGATGCATGGGATGAGTATTTTAGAAAAGAATTGTCTTTTTTCTTTCTTCCTGTAAGATACGTATGATAACCTGGGCGCGAAACTATCCAGTGACCATGAAGGAGAGGCCACAAGAATATCAAAAACATCAACTGTTATATAATTGAGCCTCTAAAGCCTAGAGCAATGCTAGCAGCCACCTACTCCTGACTTAGGTGAGCAACAATCCCATATCTGTTTAAACTACTATCTCTTTTCTGTTCTGTACAGTGAAAGCATCCTGATTAACTTGTCTTTGATTTTTCCAATCTTTAACTCCCCTCCCTATTATATTGCTGGTTTCCAAATACTGTTGATTCTTAACTGAGAAAAATGTTTCTATGACTATTCACAAACATTGCATTCTGATTCACTTATTTAGATGAAACTTTAAATTATCCAGAGTAAAAAGATGTGGAAGAAAAATTTCTAATGTTCTATTATTAGGATGCCCATATGTCCTAATTTTGGGGGACAGCTAGCTTACACCTGGTATATTGGTATAATTATTAATAGCATCCTTTTTTTAAATATTTTATTATTTATTCATGAGAGACACAGAGAGAGAGGCAGAGACACAGGCGGAGGGAGAAGCAGGCTCCATGCAGGGAGCCAGATGCGGGACTCAATCCCAGGACTCCAGGATTACACCCTGAGCTGAAGGCAGACGCTTAACCGCTGAGCCACCCAGGCATCCCTAATAGCATCCTTTTTAAAAGTGTCCAGATTTAGCAATAAACTATAAGTTGTCCTATTATTGATTTTTATATATCATTTTAATTAATAATCTGAATACCAGAACCTGACGGGGAAAAACTGACAGTGGAGATTCAGAAGAACATAGGAATTGTTCATTTCTCTTAGTATCAATCTTTTGATTTCTGGACTGGACATTTCAGCGTCCTATGTGACACAGATTAGGCTAGATTTAAATGGTTTTGGTATAATTAAAAATTATTGTTTTGTTTTGTGGGAAAACCATACATGATATTATATCATTTGATAAAAGCAGGCTTCATATTGCAGTGACTCATTTTCTAAATAGACCTCAGACCTTTTATAGAATCTCCCACTACTGTTGCTGTCACCAAAAGCAGGTACTGTTCTTCACTTTTACATCAACATCAGATGTGGATGACTCAACAGAGGCTTATTTTACTCCTAGAACACTCTCATTAAAAACTGAAGTTTACTTAAGGTTGGCTCAACTTCTTTAAGTTACATAAAGTTTGCATCCCTGAGCTTTAGAAAATCTTGGTGGTCAAATGAGCAATGTCCAGAACAGAGGTTATCATGATCCATGTCCCAGTAAAAGTAGTTTATTAACAAACTTGTCTTTTGCTTTCTTGCTCCTCCACGGTGACCCATGTGAGCTATCATACACAGAAGTTTAAGAAACTCTCAATACAACAAGAAGTCCTTTTTTTTACCTTTAAATATTATGCCATTTTCACTTTCGTTTGTATTCTAAATAATTTAGTAAAGTCTTTTCCAAGTTCAAGCTAAATTTTGGAGATTATCTTTTTGAATATTGTCCTGTCAGCAATCACTTCTATGTATTTACTATTATCCTAATCATCATGATGTTGAACTTCTCTTATGTATCATTACATGTAGGCTGCATTAAGTTTGTCACTTAATATCTAGAAAAATTAGATTATTAAAATAAAATTAATTTAGACTTTGTGGAGCTTTCAAAGTCTTAATAACACTTGATGGGATGAGCACTGGGTGTTATTCTGATGTTGGCAAATTGAACACCAATAAAAAATAAATTTATTATTTAAAAAAATAATAAATAAAAAACAAAGTTTTAATAATTTTCCTCTGAAACATGCTCAAACACCTCAGTTTGACATTCTAGATCATGCACAATAAATTCCATCTGTTGTTCCAATTTCGTCTCTTCAAATCCCTAACACAACCCCTCTTTCAAAGAAGGGCTTATAATTCATTTTCATTTCTTATTTTAAAGCTTTACTCAAACTCTCTTCCCAAACATAATACTTTCCTCTCTCATGCCTAACAGAAATCTAAACAACTATTTGTCTCATAATGGAAAAACTTCTTGTCCGAAAAGATCATCTGAATCTCTTTCTTCCCTGACCCTAAACAAGAGTGACATCTGTGAAATATGTTTTGGCACTTCAGCGTGTCCTACTTGAATTAGTAAGTACTTTTTGATGTTTCTTATATATATTTCCCAAATAGTTCCTGAAGACAAATCATGGATTTGACTTATATTCCATTGTTGCCAAATATTCAGAACAATAAATATATGTAAAATTTTAAATGAGCAACTTTTGGTAAAAATTAAATGAACAGGAATAATGTTGACCAACTTTAATATACATGGACTTATAAAGACTATTTGCCCTACTCTATGTGTTCGCTTATACTTAAATATGCTATTCAGGTTATTTGCCCAGTTTTCCGTCAAATTAGAAATCTGTGTAAAATGGAGGGACAGTGTTTTCTACACTATTTGTATCACAGGCACTAGTAAAGCATAATATAGACATGAGCTCTTCATAAATATTCTATGATCTATCTTCGATAACTTTCTTCCATATTATGTTCCCTGAGGAGCCAGCATCAGGTTCCCAATCCAGCAGTTCCTACCTGAGAAAGAAGGACTCATGCTGATTTTGATAACAGCTAGATCAGAAAGTGAATATGCCTTTCGCGCTGCTGGAGACGTTGTCTGTGACCAAAGGTTTTCCCATTTCCTATTGATGTACACATAGAACTCTCATTAAAACTGGAAGTTTTGAATGCACTTCACCAAGGGTATGTACCCCTTTGTGCTGAAAGATGAACATTCCTAAAATAAACTCCTTTTACATCTAAATTGCAACTTGCAGGAGGTCTCACTCCTGAGCTGTGCACAAATAAAGAGGAGGAAGACTCTCCTGTGGATAATGAGTATATGCAGAATTCTTTACTGAATAATCACAGACACTAGTTAAGGCAAGATGCAGCTGTGCATGCATAATAATAGTCTCAAAAAGCTGTGCTGTTTGGAGCATGGTTTGCTGCTGTGGGTAAAAGAAATTAATCTGGAGATGAAAAAGTTATTACTACACTGGCTTAACAAAGTATAAAATAAATTTAATGTAATTATACTTGATATAAATTTAAGAATGTAGTATGGTCACTGAATTTGAAAAAGATAATTCTAAGAGAGTATGAAAGACCCATAGTGGTAAGTATTTAATAATGCCTCAGGAAATATCCATTTAGAAAATTGGGTATGCTTTCAAAAAATTATATGCAAACAATAAGTTATTCCCATTTAGGATGGGTAGGTTCTGAAAATCATCATTTTGCTAACTACAACCACATACTGAAATGGATTTGCCAAAACTGGGATTAGGCCCAAAATCTGCCTTGCATAGAAGAAAAGGAGAAGAGGGGCTGACACTTGGACTCTCATCTTGCCCTTTAACCTCCTGTTTAATTTGCCCCCTGTTTTTTCCATTTTGTTTCTGCCCTATTGCTTTTCTACATACCTACTTCCCCTTTTATTTGACCTCTTCCTGTTCACCTGCATCTTTTTCTCCCTATAATATCCCTCCTCTTTTCCTACATCCTCACCCATGATAATTAGGGAGTTAAAATTTTTACATTATTTCATATAGATGAAAAACAGGAGAATCCCTAAGCTGTATGCCAACCCCTCTCCATCTTCTACTATCTTCAAGGATTATTGGTAATTAAACAATAGGTAAATAAACCCCAGAATTTGGCACAGTTGACCATTGTATGTTATATAATCAAGTAGTCAATAGAGAAAACCTGGGAAAAGCCATCATGATGGGTTTTTCTTACATAACCTCTACTCCCAACATGAGACTTAACTCAGGACCCCAAGCCTACTCTAGCTTAATCCAATTACCTATAGCAGATGGTCATATATCAAGGGGCACTTTTTAGAGTGACGTGGGAAGATTTTAAAATATATTGATGTCCAGACCCCATCCTTGGCAACTTTGAGCCAACCAGTCACCCCAAAACCATCATGATATTGATGAAACAGCATGGACTCTATAGTGCTGAGGGCAACCCTTAACTCTGAGATTTATAGTATTAATTTATAATTTATGCTAAAAATAGCTGTTGGACTTAGGCTTTAACATATTCTATGGTCCATTTCTTTCATACTCTATTATCTTTTGTTTTTAGCCTATTTTTAAAAAGATATAATTCCCTAAGCAAGAAGTACAACTATAAGCTCATTGAACTTCCGTAAGAAATACTCTGCCTATGGAATAAAGTATTTCTGGGAATTGGAGGCTCCACTGTGTAACCTTAATTGATTAATTCACTCCAATCAACTAGAGTTCTATTATAAACATTTGAGTATGTATGTCTCATTACCAAAAGCCCATGAAGTTCCTTTCAGAAGACTGGGATGTATAACTCTTGGCAAGAACAGAGAAAGCATCTTTTAGATAGATGGTTCTTAAGCCTGATTGCATATTTGAATTACCTGGGGATTTTTTAAAAAGTATATATTTTGCCCCCACCTCAAAGCTGCCAAGGATGGGGTCTGGGCATCAATATATTTTAAAAGCTTCCCACATCACTCTAAAAAAGTGCCCTTTGATATATGACCATCTGCTATAGGTAATTGGGTTACATTTATGGTTAGAAGCTCCAGGGAGGTCATTTATCAATATACAGGCTAAGAGACATAGACATTCAATTTCTATATTAAACAAATTTGGACTCTAAATTGTTGGTGTGAGATGTCAACTACACAGGCAACATACTGCTGATTCTAGTACCTATCATAATTATTTGAAGACCAGGCTACCCTCATAATCCTCCCTAAAAGTATTTGAGCCCATGTAATGCCTTATTGTGTGTTTTAAAAAGCTTCCCTCGACCACCATTTTAGATTTAATGATTCTATCTTCTTTCTCTCAGGTCTTCCTGTTGGCAAGGCCTGTCTGTTGATGAAGCATCATCCCTGCTACCTGAAAAGATGGCCATTAAGGAAACAGTATTATTATAATGCTTTTGAGTTGTGTTCCCTCTAGGGTTACGAACATTGTGTTCTGGAACTGATAAAATCATCATTAATCAAGAAAAAAGAAAGATACTATTTCTGTCATCTATATTGCTACCACCATTCAAAGACATTATTTGCCCAATTGTAGAAACCACTACCTCTTTTTTAAGCTTGGCTATGCTGGGTCAATTTAGTGTATCATTTGCTGTATAAATAATTAATGAAACCGTAATAAGTACAGGCTGTCTGCTAGAAGCTAGAAGTAACTCTTTCTGTAGTTGACAATACTTTTAGTGCAATTTCTGCCTTATGTTGATATCCACAGAAATAACATGGCAACCAGTATTACTGCCCTGCCCTCACTTCAGCCCACCTGAGGGGAGAAAATTCCTATTTCAACTTTTGTGACACAGTCTTTGATTTTGGTACAAAAGCACTATTGGCTTGTTATTGGAATCTTCTCACAGCTTTTTCATTTGAAAATGTTTCTGTTTTTTTATTTTTTAACAGCCTACTTTGGCTATTCCCTAGGGAGCTTGAAGGGAAGAATGGTGTACTTACGTGTGAAATGGGATGGGGACTTTTACTCTGAATGGCATGCACCATGTTCTGTTAAATAATGTTGCGGGGGTTTCCCCCCCCCCCCCCAAGCTGAAGATACTGCTCTTGGAAAAATTCCTCACCATCTCTTTCCCTTCATCAATTTACTTTTCTCAGAAGGTTCCTTAATCTTTTATGCAGATAGACTCCAAAAGACATTTTGTGGACATAGGAGAATTATATGTAAGCTCATGATATCACACTTATTATAATGTATATAATTATTTCATTTATCATTCTGTTTGTAACTTTATTTTTTTTAAGATTTTATTTATTTTCATGATAGAGAGACAAAGGCAGAGACACAGGCAGAGGGAGAAGCAGCCTCCTTCGAGGGAGCCCAATGTGGGACTCGATCCCAGGACTCTGGGGTTCATGACCTGAGCTGAAGACAGATGCTCAACCACTGAGCCACCCAGCATCCCTTTGTAACTGAAACTTTTACTACTACTTACTACTTTCTAATAACATACATTTGCTTTTATAAGAAATTATTTAAAACCGTTATATAGTACATTCCATGTAACATATGTCTTAGTAACTATTAAGGATTCTGTAGGGAAGGATGCTTGATTTCTTTGACTGAGGTATACTATGTCTGCAGACCAGTTCTTGGAATGTATCAGAAAGAGCTTTTGTTGCTCACTTTAGAAAAGTAACAAAATGAATCTGTAAAATAAAAAATAACTTATCAGCACACCTTCTTCAATATTCTAGAAAAGTAATTTGTAGTCATTACTTAGTCTATATGAGTGTTATCAAACTTGGCAATGCATTATGTATGCAATCTCTACATTTCTACTATTAGGATCTATATAAATGGAAAACACTATGGAGAGAGTAAAGTCTTTTATTTTGAAACCCAAGAAATGCAATGTATGAACAGCAAAAGGCAGTGGGAGACCGCCAGCCTCTCCATTGATATAGCTCTTTTCATTTTCTCCTGGGGTCTTGCTGGTCATGGGATCATATCAAATATTCTTAACAGCATGAAATAATCAACAAACCTGAACTAGAGAAAGAGCAAGATCAGTAAGCAGGAAAATGTTCTGATGGATTAAAAAAAATAGTTATGAAATTTGGGGATACAAAACCCTTTCTTTTCTTATGCTACTAAAAATATGTATTTATAAAATGATTTTAAAAAACATAATGTGGGTGCCATTAAAAAAAAAAATCCTACTCTGCACAAACTTTCCTGGTTGTGATTTATAACATATGAGTTTCTCAAGTTTAAAACTTGAGAAAAAAAAATTACCTTTAGGAATAACAGAGATTTTTAGTAACATTTTTGTTTGTCCTTAAATTTAGGCAACTCAGAACTATAATTAAGAGGAATAATACAAAATTAATGAACTTCATACTTCCCAAAAGTTTCTCCAATTCACTTCAAATTCTCATTCATAAAAGTTCTTTCTTCTCCTTCATATATCACATGTTATAATCTAAGCACTCTGCCCTGTAGGCACTTTCAGGGGCAATGTTCCATGTGATCCATTTGTCTCATGGAGATCTACAGCCTTATCTTGTGAATTTGTAGTTCTTAGTGAGAAATTTTTAATTATATATTTTCATTTCAATAATAATTTATTATTAAACCATGTGGGTAAACTGAAGAGACAATTTTTGAAAAATGCTACATGGTATAAGTGTTTTTGTTTTTCATTTTAGTATTAGTTCCATATGATGCTTTTCATCATTAGGAAACGAATAGCAAGAAATAACTTTACCTTTGTGTTTATGTTAAAGGTATATAGTTAGATAAATTTTACCATGTTACCATTACCAAATTTTACCATTAAATATCTCAAATTAAATAATACTCTTGAAGAGACTTCTATGACAATAGTCCTGAACAAATAACCTCTCCCTGTGTTCACAACCTTCCTTACAAGGTGACTACACTGCTGAGTAGCAATCCATTTATGCACCTCTAAGAATTGAACTGGCTTTCTAGCTCATGCTGGCCAAGAGAATGTGGCAAAAATGAGGCCTTACAAGGTCTTGTGGTTTCCATTCCTGCCCTGTCAGAATGCTGCACCACCATGAAAGAAACAGTCGAGACTGATAGTATATGAAAAGCCATGTGGATAGGAACTAAGACATCTCAGCAGAAGCCACCATCAAATACCAAATTTGTAGATGAGGCCATGTTGGACAATCTTGCCCACTTGCCCTGCTGATGCACGCAATTCTGAGAAAATGGTGTTTTTAAATTGTTGGGTACAGAAGATAACTCATGTAGCAGTGTTATATTTTTAAATATTAATATATTTTCCATCATTATATAAAATCATATATATACATACATATATATATAATCATATATATATGATAATATATATATAATCATATATATACATACATATATATATTATATATATATATATATATAATGCTCTATCCAAAGTTACCTAAAAATGTTTACAGAGCAAGCATGACAAACAAAATTTCATTTTATTGACAAGTGATAGTAAATATTTAACTGTCTCAATATAACAGTTCACCACTGCCCCCCCCCCAATATTTTGGGGAAAGTTTCTGGTTCTTAGTTATTTCTTGTGTCAGGGTTAGAAGAACACTTCAATCTTGAGCTTTGTGTAAGAAACCACCATTAGGTGTTTCATGACAGAGAGAAGAACAAAATCTTCCATAGTTCTCTGCATATCTGGAAGTAGAGATAGGAAGAGGTATTTTCCTCATCATAAGAATACATGTTAGGGAGAAAACGGATCTCCACTTTCTTATTGGCTGGCTACTGTATAGTATTTTTCTTTATTTGACTGTAAAGCCAATAATCTTCAATACTTCAGACAAATGGCACTAGTTTATGAAAAATAATAATCTAATAGTTTGAATTGTCTTTCAGTAGAAGTTTAAAATGGTAGATATCAGTATATTATGATAGAAATCAAAATGACCTCTCTTGTTTCGGTCTGCAGAAATATTGATGAGCCAGAGAACTAATTGGTTAGGAGAAAGTTATCAAAAGCATTCTGTTGTGGGAGGTAATCTGGATAATGTAAATCAGAGACTTTCAAGAAAGTGCCTCTGTCAGGGCAAGAGCTTGTTTACAAATTATTGGTACCCTGAAAACTAGTGTTTGTTTTATGGTTATTTATATTCTTCCCTTTCAGATCTGCATTATGAGATACCTCATTTGCATGCCTATATATGTGTTCTGTATTAGGAACAAAGATCTTTGTACATATCCCAAATTAGTTATAGAAAACTAAAAATAGGGGCTTCTGGGTGGCTCAGTCAGTTAAGTGCCTTGGGCTCAGGTCATGATCCCAGGGTCCTGGCATCCAGCCTCTCACCCACCATTCAGGCTCCCAGCCATTCAGGCTCCCTGCTTAGTGGGGGAGTCTGTTTCTCCTTCTCCCTCTGCCCCCACAACTTGTGCTCTGTCACATGCCCTCTCTCTTTCAGATAAATAAATAAAATCTTAAAACAGAAAAAAGAAAACTAAAACCACTGTCAGTGAATAGGACACGTTATCATGAGTGGAAAAGAAGACTTTCATAAAACTTTATAAATTAAGTTCAGGTAAAGTACAGGTGAAGCTGTGCAGGATGAGACATCCCAGAATGTGCCACTTTGGCACAAAGATTATTCTAAGTTAAAAGTAATCAAAACCCAGCAGATGCAGGAAAGGCTGTCTTCCCCTCAACTGCTTAAATTTACATTGGAAGGAGAGCCTGCAATGGAAAGAGAAGTATTAACAGAGATCTTCCTTTACCTAAGGAACTTACTTGCTTAATAGGGCTACCTTGTTTTTCCACACATCTTTAACCTTACAAATGAGCTTTCTCCTGTTTCCTCAAACCCTACCCCTGACCTTTGCTCATACAAGCTTCACTGTCACCTCATTGTTTCTGGAATCTCACATCTGCGTGAATTTCCCCGTATGTACACCTACGTACACCTATACACCTACGTACACCTATTGAATTTGATTTTCTCCTTCGAATCTGTCTTTTTTTAAAAATATTTATTTATTCATGAGAGACAGAGAGGCAGAGACATAGGAAGAGGGTGAAGCAGGCCCGATCCAGGATCATGCCCTGAGCCAAAGGCAGACACCCAACCACTGAGCCACCCAGGTGTCCCTCCTTCTAATCTGTCAAAAGTGATTCTAAGTCTAGCTAGAAGGACCACAGGGCAGAGGAAGATCTTCCTCCTCTACGATGGGTAAAACTTCGTTTAGTTTTAAGTTTATTCTGTAAACAAATTATGAAAGGATATAGATATATAGCCTTTTACACTATAACATAATGTAAGCACAAAATTAAAATGATTATTTAGAAATAAAGTAAGAGAAGAAATTTAAAAAAAAATACAAAATATTAAGTTCACTTTACATGTTAAAGATGCAGGAAGATCTCCCAACACACAGCAAAACTAGAGTGCTTTCCTGTCCTTGAGCTGAATTATCTCCATATCATATAAAGAGTAAATATTTACACCCTCAGTTCCTGCAATAAATATAGGCATGCCATAGGAGACATGAAGTCAAAGCATTTGTTTATAACTACCTTAATAAATATCATTTTCCTGCCTAATCTTTTTACTGTAATGCACTTTATTTTGACAATAGAATTGACTATCTCTTTCCTGAATTTTCAAGGTATGTAAATGATGCAATTTTCACCTCAGCCAGAGACCTTTATTTTTCTTTGATTGTGTCAATGACAAAGGCAGAACAGTGCCAAAGCTTCAAAAACTTTAATAGTTAACCATTTATAAGAAGTGGCACCTTTTAAATTAGCAAGACACCAAAAAACGTCTGTGTAAGAATTGTCAGAATGAAATACAACAAAGCCAGCTTCATACTGAGAATCTTTATCAGAGTGTATAAGTCTTTTCACATGTGGCCCTTATCCCAGTGCGAAGATCATAGGGGAAATAATTGCTAAAGGGTGCATCCAGCGGAGTCTCTATTTTATCTTTACATTTATGAGAAAGAAGATAAAGGGCAGTGCTCAATCTAGCAAGATTAGAGTTTATGGTTCCTGTTGGACATTAGTCTTGAACTTGGGTAATGCAGGTTGCATTTCCTAATGAACTGATGACATGTAAAGATGAACAACTTAAACCTTCTCTAATCAAAAAATATTTCCGGTGGAATATAAAGGCTTCACAATCAATTAGCCTTTTTAAGAAATTTTTTTATCGTTTGATTTATTCTCAGGTTATTAGGATAGGAGATCATATTCCATGTTTAACAAATGGATGAAAAGGAGAGAGTATATTTCAACTTAACAGAGAATGAAGATCAAGGTAATTAATTAAGACAGAACTGAATAAGGAAGAGCAGAGACTCAGGGTGTGAAAGCACTTTCAATAGAATCATTTGATTCACCTGATTCAGGAACAATAAAATTTAACCCAGTGTTTATTCAGAAAAAATGTAGGTGTTTGATAGAATTTGTCATTCCTTGTTTTGGAATAGGGAATGTCAATGATCGTGTATAATAACAGAAAGTAAGAAATCAAATTAAACTCTAAGTATGCTTGAGTACGTATATATATCATTAAAAAAAATTTCAAAGAGCTTATCTTCCTTATATTTTATTAATGGTTTCCTACACAGAAAAAAAAAACCTAAGTAAATCTGCACTTCATATTTATGTATTCATTTATTTATAGCCTGCTTTGGTATAGAAATGTTATCAGACAGCTAAATATTATGTTAATGTGTATGTCTTTCATAATTTTTAAAACACAAAGATATTCTAAATTGTCTAAGATTTCTCAAGATAGTGTGTTAGTGATTATTTTATTAATGATTGTTGATTACTAATAATTATGCACCAATACAATACAGGTCAATACTTTATTTTGCACTCACTGACAGGCAAACTGTAAAGAATATAATCTGAATAATATTACCTTTGAAGATGGTTTTTACAGCATTCCACCGAGTTGAAATGTGATTGTATTTAGTTTAGGATGCAACTATTGGAAAGTGTTGTAGAACAGATTTAAGCGTGCTTTTACAAAGTTAGCAGTTAATTTACATTGATGAGCCATAATTGACATGGATATAAATTCGATTGTTCATATGAATTGATTGATATCTAGGTTAACATTCCTAAAACTGTCAATATTTTATTCTTTAAGATAGATAATCTAAAATTTAACCTGAATTATATTGAAAAAGAAAAAGTTTAGAGTAGTATGTGAACACATTAATAACTGCAATACATAAAGGGAATCTTTCTAGAATATTAATTGTCAACTGTTTTAATCAGTGCAGCATAAAATCTTGACAAGGTCAGTTAAAACGACTTTCCAAGTATTTAGTATCGATGTCATATGCATCAATAATTAATTCTGGACAATTTTATGTTTTAGGAGACAGGCTTGGGTGATAGGAACACTATCGACTTTTAAAGAAAAAAAATGGTTCTCATCTCAGCTGTACTCTCACCTAGGTGTGAAATCTAAGACTAATGACCTAATTTCATTAAGGCTTATTTTCTTATTTGTAAAATAGGGATAAATGGGCATTTCATACATGACTGCTAAGGAACATTTAACTCATTGATTCTTACATAGAATATACTAACTAGCAAATAAAATAGCCATTTACCTATTTTCTTTCTTCTTTTACTTCTAGGAAAGTGGCCTTTCTTAGGTTTCTTTTTTTCAATTCAAATGTTAAGATACAAATTATTCAGGCATAAAGACTGTCACTGTTTTACTGGTATCAGTATAGCATCCCACTTGTAAAGCTGGTAACATGAGAACAGAGTTTTAAGTCAGCATAAAGTGTGTAATTGTCATTATGAATGCAAAGCAACTAAAAATTAGAAGCTTAAATAGAAGAACTAAATAGGACTGTTAATGTTCCATCAAGTTCATGTTCACAATGTCCTCCATACTTAGATGCTAAGGGCTGAGGAAAGAGTTTACACACATGCATACATGCACACGTACACGCTCACACGCAAGCACACACGCACGTGCACAGAGGCATGCACAGAGGCATGCACACACACGTGCATGCACACACACGCGTGTACACACACGCACACATGCACACACGCACATGCACAGAGAGACCTGTCTTCTACTTAATCCTTCCATGATTTTCCCTTCCCTGAATTTTGAGTCTGTATATGTTACAATATAATATATTTATAATCAGAAAGTGTCAAGGCGTACTGAGTGTAAATGTACGATAGCAGGTTTTAGAGGCATAGTCAACAGGTGAAAAACGCTTGAAGCACTAAAACCTGTGTTGTCTTTGAATCTTGTTTTTCTTTTTTTTTTCTTAAAAATATTTTATTTATTCATGAGAGACACAGAGAGAGGCAGAGACACAAGCAGGCTCCATGCAGAGAGCCCGACGTGGGACTCAATCCCAGGTCTCCAGGATCAGGCCCTGGGCTGAAGGCAGCACTAAACTGCTGAGCCACCCGGGGCTGCCCTGAATCCTGTTTCTATCCTCTCACTCTACTACACCCCAATGAAATTTTCCCCTTTTGATTTAGTTTGTTCTTCCGCGGTTCCACAATGAGTCTCCGTGAATTCTTTAATCATGAAAGCATAGCCTGGATTCCTTATATTTAAGTTCCTGGATACAACTCAAATTTACATACCGAAGTATGGAAAAAAGCTATCCATGTTTCTTTATTTACACATTTATGGCAAAAATGGAGGATATGCAGAGCACTTGCATGTTGTGTGTATAATGTTTAGTTCATATATATGTATTCTTTAAAATATATCTGCATTTAAATAAATTCTAAGATTAATATTCTCTCTCAAATTATTAAGGAGCATAAGACTTGCTAGCTAATTTATATTACAGTTATGAAAAGAAAACAGAGAATCCCTATATAACATTTCATCAGTGACATTTCAGAATAAGTGTTTGTGTTTACTGTTTTTTCCTGGTACTTATATCATTAGATAATTATTAACAGAACGTCTGTTAATGATAATGATGCTTTTGTGTTAATTATTTAACAAAATGTGTAAGAATTGAATGCATTGCATAAAATCTAGTTAAATCCTTTTCTATTTAGTGATTATTTAATGCAAGAAAAGTCACTGGAATATTATTTGACATTAGGAAAATAATTCTAAACATAAAAATGTTGCAAAAGTAAAAATGAAATATTGATATTCTTATATAACATATTAGAAAATATAATATTAGTAACATAATAAAATGGAGTAGCATTTTTACTTTAAACAGAAAGAAAACATATCATAATCATTGCCAGATAGTCAAAATGAAAAATATAATACTGTATCATGATGAATCCAAACAATATTTTGGTTATATTTTCTTCTAATAAAAAAAATGAAATCCTAAGATTTACCATCCTGAGTATTCATGGATTAAGTATTACCAGACATAGAAGAATAATTCTGTTAGGTACTTTTTTTTTGAATTTAAGAACTTTTCAAAAATCCCCTCAAAAGATTTGAGATCTTGATTTGAAAAGTAATTCTATTCATTTCAAATGACAGTTTAGTGCAATATATGACTGTAGAAACACAAAAAATTACAAGTAAAACCATTTAGATCTCAGTGTAGGGTAGTTACTGTGCAAGATTTCATTTGTCTTTGCTTTTCCCACATGTGTTACCATCACCACCAGCCTGGTGAAATGGCCTGCGACTATGTAAGGACTGACTTGGTGATCCAGTCTTAGTTCCTTTTCAGCTACTATGACATCTTGGCCAACATATTAGTAATATATGTGTTTCATATATTTTTGAATCTTTGATCATAAATTGTTTTTGTAAGATGTGGAAGTCTGATTTCATTTCATCTGCATAATAACTTCAGGCAGTAAGATAGTAATTCCCATTTTATAAGTGAAGGCTTCAGTACCAGAGAGTTTAAATAGCTCAGTGTTATGCCAAAAATAAAATAGGCAGACACAGAGTACAGTTTTTGCTGTTCTAGCTATAATTTTTCCTTATGTATGGGTTCATTTCTATCTGCCTGTACACGTCTTCATTTTAGCAAATGCTTATTCACTTTCTTTTAAAAAGAAGGAAAGACAGGAAAGAGGAAATGAGATACAAGAAACTGTCGGATCCCTGGGTGGCGCAGTGGTTTGGTGCTTGCCTTTGGCCTAGGGCGCAATCCTGGAGACCTAGGATCGAATCCCACATCAGGCTCCCGGTGCATGGAGCCTGCTTCTCCCTCTGCCTGTGTCTCTGCCTCTCTCTCTCTCTCTCTGTGACTATCATAAATAAATAAAAATTAAAAAAAAAAAAGAAACTGTCACTCTCTTCTACTATCATACATCACCTTTCCCTCTCCCATATCACCTTGAAAGAGTTGCATATTTTGCAGAGTTTATAAATTCAAATGGCTAGAAAGGCCTTTTGGAAATATGAGCAAAGCTGTTCAGTATTGAGAGAGATGCCTTAAAGAGTTCATGGCCCAGATTACCTGAAGCAGGGGTCTACAGCCCTGTCAAATATTATTTTACGCAAATACGTGCAGAAATTGATAAATCTTCCAATTTTTCAAAGGAAGCCCTATATCCAAATTTTAATGCAAAATCTCCTAATTTTAAATTTCATGTAGAGAGTTGTAAATTACAACCAGTTGTAACTTCCCATCTATTGTCTCTATCCTCACTTCTCCCAAACTGTTTACTGTTTAACCCTCTGACTTCTGGAATCTGCCACCAACATTCCATAATAATGGATGCTGGCAATAACTTGCATTTCATCTTTTGAGTACATTTTTTAAAATCTTTGGATAAATTTTAATTCATGTCTTAACCAATCATGAGCAGTTTAGAAGTGTGTTTATCGAAAGATTCCTTAATCATCCCAATCACTCAAAATAAATAATTATGTGATGTGATAGAGGTGCTAATTACTGCTAAAATGACAACCATACTATAATATATAAATGTATCAAATTAACATGCTGTATACCTTAAATTTACACAATGTTATATGTCAATAAAAATGAAAAAATGAGAGATTCCTTCACTTGGCTTTATATCTTTCCCTGCTCTCTCTCTTGTCAAGCTCATCTATTATCACATTTCAGTATTATCTGTCATGCCAATAAACTCTCAACATTAAGCATGTAGCACAGATTCCTGTTCATTCTGTATAGGAATATTGGTGTCTCCTCGTATTCATATATCCAGGGGACAGAAAAGTGTTAATCTCCCAAACATATGCCTGGTGGTTGAGTTATTTTTTTTTAACCTCAGTAAATGTCATTATACTTTCAGAGCAGTCTGTTTTTTTTCATAAACCTTTATTGTTTTATAGTACCTTTAATTATACAATCATGTCTGGATAATATAACAAACATATCCCGTACTAGACATAATTTCTATAGGGACAATAATTTTTTCTTTTATCTTTATTATGACATCTTAGTATCTAATATACTCCCTGGCATGCCATACATTTGTCAGTAAACTACTTATTGCCTCTCAGTTCCAGATTTGCCCTTCAATATATGCTTGGCCAAAATGGGAGGAATTCTTCCTTTATGTATTTCCTCTTCACAGTGAGCGTGATGTCAAATCTTCTCAGTAGAATGTGCTAGATGGACACTGCAGGAGAAGGGCTGGCCTAAAATTTCGGACTGCTCACAGTGGAGGCAGAGTTGTGGATGTGAGAACATCCTGCCTCGGTCTATCCCAGACAGGAGTTTCCTCGGCAGCCTTACAACCTGGACCTGACTTGGCGACAACCTCCTCGCAGGCTTTTCTACACTGACACCATGGAGAGCTCCATGCTTCCTACTTGCACGAGTGCCCTATTTTCCACTGATGCCCCTGTACCTCAGTTTGCTGTTAGCCCACTCTTTCTATACACTGGCACTTAGGTCAACGGAATGAGATTCCACTGTGTGCCACCTGCTCTGAGGATATTGCTTCTACAGCAATTACAAACTAGCTCTAATCCAGGCTAATCTATTGACCTCTCCACTTTCAGTGGGTTGCAGCTGCACCTTTTCCAACAACCATTGGACAGAGGGAGATTCTGGGGAATAAGCTTATTTAATTGGTAAAGTATAGGTCATTTGACCAAACAGGTACAGTTTGGAGATTACTCTTGCAGGTTCAGTTCCAGACCACATCAATAAACTGAATAATGCAGTAAAGCAAGTCAAAGGAGTTCTTTGGTTTCCCAGTGTATATAAAAGTTATGTTTATACTCTACCGTAGTCTGTTAAATGTCCAATGTCATTATGTCTTTAAAAATATACATAAAATATACATAAAAAATAAAAATAAAAAAATAAAAATAAAAATATACATAGCTTGGGGCGCCTGAGTGGCTCCATTGGTTAAGCCTCTGCCTTTGGCTCAGGTCCTGATCCCAAGGTCCTGGGATCCTTGCTCAACTGGGAATCTGCTTCTTTCCTCTGTCACTCCCCCTGCTTGTGTGCTCTCTCTTTCTCTCTGTCAAATTAATAAATAAAATCTTTTGAAAAAACTGTACATATCTTAATTAAAAATACCTTATTGCTAAACAATGCCAACCATTATCTGAAATCTCAGTGAGTCATAATCACTGCTCACAGATCACCATAATAGGATAATAACAAAAACATTTGAAATACTGAGAGAATTACCAAAAGGTGACACAGAGACACAAATTAAACAAGTGCTGTTGGAAAAGTAGCAATGACAGACTTACTTGCTTACTTGGGCAACCCAGAATTGCCACAAACCTTCAATTTGTAAAAAAAAAAAAAAAAAAAAGAAAAAAGAAAAAAAAAAAGCATTATCTGTGAAGAACAATGAGGAAAAGCACAATAAAATGAGGCTTATATTTATACAGATTATCTGTTAGTCTCAGCTTCTGTAGTGGGTGGTAAGCTCTATATTGCACCAACAATCATAAAGTGGAAACTGTCTTAATCCTGTGAAAGGGATTCATACACCAGGCAGCCAAAATGCATATGTACACACATATATATGTTCTTATTACATATATGCTCAAAGATATTTGTTTTGGCATTTCATGTGATAGTAAAACTTGAAAAAAAAGGCTAAAAATGTTGATCAATAGAATACTGGTTTACTAAATTGTGGCATATTATTGGTAGGTACTATTTTTAGCCACCCACATGCTAATTTCAATAAACTACTGCTTTGGCATTCTACTGTAAAAAAATAAACAAATCTGAAGTATATTTTTTTATCTGGGAGTGACCATGTGAATTATGGCTTAATCAAGAATATTTGAAGAGATCTGCTGTGTAGCTTCTGAGAAAGTTCTTTCTCTCCCTATATAAAAGAAATGCTTGTGTATAAGAGAGAGACAGGGAGAAAGATAGAGGTCGGTGGGAGGGGAGAGAGAGACAAAGACAGAGACAGAGAGAGAAAGGGACAGAGAATTTCTATCTACCCACTTCCTGCATAAGAATAAGGGCACAATGCAGTTAATTTCAACCTTATCTTCTAATTATGAGGTTACAAATCTGAGGATAAATGCCGAGATCACTGATGGAAAAAAGGTGAGATGGGATTCATTATGACATTACTTAGAATCAGACTGTACTGTCAGATCCCTGTTATTTGAAAAAAAAAAAAATTCACTATGTTTAAATAGGGGATTGCAAAAAAATTAAAAATTTAAAAATAAATAAATAAATCGGGGATTGCTGAGAATTTCTAAAAAGTAAAAATGAATGAATCCTTAATTGATTCCATATTTATTTGATAGAATATGAAACAGCCTTTAAAGATTCCATCAATGTCAATAAATCTTTAAAAAGTAAATATTGAGTAAGAAAGTACACTGTTTGGTATGTATGACAGATCTTGTAAGAAAAGTAAAGAAAAACATACGGCTGCATATTTTTATGGTTACATATTTAATGGCTACATGAAATACGAATAAGGAAGTTGCACAGAGGGTGAGGGAGAGATCTGAGTATAAGTGGGTCAGGATGGAAACAAGTGACACTGTCCTTAATATTTTATTTGCAAAGAATATGAAGCAAACATTAAAAATATTTAAATGTGTTGAATCTGAAAAATAGGTTCATTGCTGCCTATTATGCTATTTTTTATATGTTTGACATAGTTCACTTCAATATTTTAAAGTACTTGCAAAAAAAAGTGTGCAATTTAATTCTTAATGTAACCTTGGAGAGAAAATATTATCTTCATATTAGAGAATAAAATATTGAGATTCACTGCAATTATGTGATTTATGTGTCGCTGTTCCAAAGACAGTTTCTCTTCACAAATTGTTAATGTAACAGCATGGTACATTTCCTATGGGAAATATTTACCAATTACTTAGTAAAATTTTGTTCCAAAAATTCACTAAATGAAAAGCTTTCATATCTTGCATTCTTCTAATAGTCATACATAATTTGAAACACCACTAATTTCTTATAAAATACTCTGGTATAGGTAGTTTAATTGATATTTCAAAGAGCACCCCAGACTTACTCCTATCCAAGGGTCTAGGAGATTACTTAAGCTTTATAAGAACCAGAAAAGTTCTTCCGGGTTTACTAGCATAGAAAAGTGCTGTTGGAGAAGAAAAGTGCACCAATAATTGTGTATTTCAAGGCATACCCAGGATCTGAAGTAACAAATTAAGTGGAAAAGATTAGAGTAGGACGGGGAGTTATAAAACAAATATGATTCTTTTTGTATTTGCCCTCTCTTAACATTCTGCTTTCATAGATAATGATATTATAAATCTGACTTGCATTTATCATAAATCAAGCATACATTAAGTATGTAATAGAAGTCAGAAAACAAACACTGCATGACCTCACTTATATACAGAATCAAAATTAGTTGAATTTGTAGAAGCACAGTGTTGGTTGCCAGAGGCTGTGGGGTGGAGGGAATAAAGAGGTGAAAAAGAAAAAAAAAGAGGGGGAAGGCTGTAAATATGTCAGAGCTTAAATATTCACGCAAATTAAGAGAAGAGCTATATTAAAACCCATTATGTACAAATGCCAATTAAGAGAGAAAAAATGAAATATAAATGAAAGCTAAATGAAGAAATGAGAAGAAGAGATTTTAATTTTACTTCACTAAAGAAAATAAAAGTAACAAAAGAAAAATGTTAATGTGTTGCTCTGCTAACCCAGAGTTGTACCTCCTTTGGACTTACAGGATATTTAATGATATTGCCAAAGAACTGCTTCAATATTACTTGGAAAAGGCTGTGGTGATACTTTCAGCTTAATTAAGAAAAGTTAATGTAGGTAAAATGCAAACCATTAGGACTGCAAGGTTTTTCCATGATTTTTGGCTGCATGGTCTACATCAGACTCTAATCCTTAACATTACACAAGTAGAAAAGTGAGGAAAATATGAATGAACTATCTTTTATGCTTCAAACATTGCCAAAAGGTGAAGGTTGGTCATTGTTAATTCTAGCAAAAGTGGGAAATATCTTACTGTATACATGTATTTACTATGTATTTACATAAGAAAATTTATCTCATATTCCAGCTCTTTCCAATAAATTAATGTATGTGGGGGTGTACACATATACATACATATGTATATATGTATACATGCACACACTCAGGCATATATACATATTCATATATATGTATATATTCATGCCTGTAAAATGTGCATACACATACATTGCATACATATATACCCTGAAAGGGGGTTACGTGAAAGAGAAATGAAATTAAAATTTATTGATCTGTACTAAATGCCATGTGACAGACTTGGTATTATACATTATTTCAAGTAATTTCATGATATCTATGAGATAGGTTACCATTATTATTCCAATTTTGCTGATAAGAATGCCAAGTCATAGACAGTTTTATCAAGCACTATTGGAAGCAGAGTCAATAATGGCAGAAGTTTATGTATTTATTTATTTATTTATTTTATTATTATTTTTTTGGCAGAAGTTTATTTAAAGCAAGACTCATTCTTTCTAAAGCTCATACTTCTTATGACATATCATAATGCTTTAGGTTGGCAAAACCCAGAAGTATTAGGATGTCATGGCAACCGTAGTTTACTTCCTATCCTTACAACTTATTAATTTGTTTCCTACACTTGCCTTTATTTCTGAGCTTGTTTTCTCATCTCAAAAATGAGAGTCATAACCTAGGTCCTATTTTCTTTAATTTTTTTTAAATACAGGTTTTAGAAGAGTAATTTTAATTTTTTCCCAAAAATTATCACTGGTAGGACAAAGAAGCCTAATAGTTCTATATAAACATAGTAAAATTAAATTATATCCATTGTTAATGATTTTATATTATTTGTGTACATTTCTTATGTGAATGTCAGGCTTTTTTCCACGAAAGAATGCAAGTTAATTTGAAGATATCTGTTTAATCAATGCTTATTTTATGAATATATAGTGGCCATTTTATGTTTTATTAAGATTTATTTATAAGCATGCAATATGCACTAAATGAGGGCTTTTCTTTTTGATAATAGGGATGATACAAAAGAAGGAAAGAGAGTTTCATGGATTAAGCTTAATAGAAATCATTTTTTACTGGAATTACAAAATCTAATATTTTCAAACACATAAAGACTCTTCTTAATTTTGATAATTATCAATTGAATGTTACATACAGTTTAACTATAAAAATGTTAAATTTCGAATACTCTACAATATTGCCCACAAGCCATGCATGAGCACACTTGACATGATGGTCAGAAAAACAAGTCTTTTCAAGTGGATATAGATGCCAGCTGAACCTGCCACAAGGTTACCTCTGGTAATAAATTTACTTTCCTTGAAGTAAAAGGATCAGAACACTAAGTGGCATAAAGATAAAACGTTGTCTGTGGAAACCTTCATTTGATCAAGGTAAATATAGCCTATTCCTGACAGCAGGTCAAAATACGGCAATCTGGGATCTCAAAAAGTTTTGTATAATCTACTACCATTTGTTTGTTATAAGCTTATGAGAGCCATGATGGGTGAAACCTAGTTGCACTCTGTCTATATAAAAGAAATAACCAAATCAAAGAAAAAGCAACTAAAATATTCCTAATGTCTGGCAATCAAATATAAATAATCTTATAGTCAATGTCTTTGCTTATATTCCTTCAATTTGGGGTAAAGGTATATTTAACCTAATTATTATAGATATAGTCATGAAGAAATCAAACTTTAATCAAGTGTCCAATAAAAAGAATATTGAATGGTAGTTTTAAGTCCTTAAAAAAAAGGAACTTTTTTAAGGGAAAAACTCTAAAGCTAATTTAGCCTATTCTTCAAGCAAATAAAAAACCTTTGCTTTCTATAAAATAAGACCAAAATATTTCTATTTTGCAATATTAATTGACACATTAGAAAGAAAGATCAAAGACTACATTAGAAAGGAAAGATACGACTGAAGGAAACAAAAAAAGAGGTAGTCAAAGGAAACAATACTCAATATTTAAGTGGGAATAACCTCATCCTATTGGAAAAGAACAGATATATAAGAGGGGATTATGTTGTAGATTCAGTAAAATTGGAACAATAACTTCACATGGGGGTTACATTGTAGAGTTGAGCACAGCTTGGAAATTTCTAAAGTCTACTTCCAGAGGATGATGATACAAATAAACCCAATGGATAACAATTTTCTAAAGTCCTGTACATCATCATTCATTCTCATGAATTCATAGATTTTGTCACATATCTTTATGCCATATTGCCTCAGTCTTTTTAGTTTCTTACCTTACATCCTTCAGTGCCTAGCACAATTTACATCTATAGTAAAATATTTTTTAAAAAACATTAATTTATTTGAGAGAGAGAAAGAGGGAGAGAGCAGAAACAGGAGGAGGACAGAGGGAGAGGGAGAAAGAATTTCAAACAGACCCTGTTCTGAGCGTGGAGCCTGATGCAGAGCTCAGTCTCATGATCTGAGATTACTACTTAAGCTGAAACCAAGAGTGGGGGGACACCTGGGTGGCTCAGCAGTTTAACGCTTTGGCCCAGGAGGTGGTCCTGGAGTCCTGGGACCGAGTTCCACGTCGGGCTCCCTGCATGGGGCTTGCTTCTCCCTCTGCCTGTGTCTCTGCCTCTCACTCTGTGTCTCTCAGAAAGCATTTCTTAGGAGGATTTGGTTGCATCTTTCTTGTTGGGTTTAGCACCTCTTTATGCCACTTATTGCTGAATTTCTATTATTTGTCCCATTCTGATGTTTAGTTTCATCAAGAATGAGTAGTAGATTTTTTTTCATTTTTGCAGGTAGAAATTTGTTTGTATGGATGGCTTATATGTGAAATTTATTGTTTCTAAATGTTCAAATGCCTAGTTAATAAATAAATCAATAAATAAACAGCATTAACTTTGGTGCATATTGGTCTATACTGTCTGAGTTATTACCATGTGTAATGCAGCTGATAGTATTTCTGGACAAAGCTGAAATGGAAACACATGGTGATTGAGTACTAAAAATCATTATTTCTTTCTTCCATTTTTCTTCTGACTGCATTTTTAATTTTTTTTTATATTTTTATACAGTAAAAATTGAAATTTTAGCATAAATCTCCATTAACTTCAGTACATTCATAGCTTCATGTGACAACCAGAATAACCTAAATGAAGAATAGTTCCATAACCCCCAAAACACCCTCCTGCTATCCCTTTAAAGCCACACCCTCCTCCCACCTCTAAGCCCTATTAGCCACTGATCTATTCTCCATCACTTTAATTTTTTTTTTTGCTGTTGTTGTTCTTTTAATTTCATATTAATATATATTCATATAAAGGGAACAAAATAATATATAACATTTTGATTCTTGTCTCTTTTACCCGACAATCTTCTGTTCTTTTTTATTGGTAATAGTAATTCATTGTATGGATACACGACTGGTGCTTTGCTAATTCATCCACTAAAGGATGGTTGGTTATTGCTAGTGCTTGTCAATCATGGAGAGGGCTGCTATAAACACTTGTACAGGCTGTATGTGTTTCACTATTTCTTTTTTTGGTTGTTTGTTTCACTATTTCTAAGGAAGGTAATTTTTTTCTTTTTCCCTTCCTAGGAAACTTTGGGTAGAGTCACTTTTTTGAAAATCATTAACTCATATAATGATCAGAAACTGTTACTGATATGTCTATTTATTTAGCAAATAATTTTTCCTAATAATACTCTTTAATTTGATCAAGATCTAAGCAAGTAAATACCATGAGATTAAATCTTTTGTGCACTGTAAAATCACTAAGGGTTGTGAAAATGCCTGGAACTGAATATTCATATATATATATATATATATATATATATATATATATATATATATATATAAATGTGTGTGTGAGACAGAGAGAGATTTTAACAAACTTCCATCTCATTATTTCAGAGAAGAGTAAACAGAGTACACTAGTTTATAGGAAGTAGTGAAAGTGTAGCTTTATTTGGGGAATCAATATTCCTGATATTCAATGATATTGACAATACAGAATTTTAATTGGAAGTTTAGGATTCAAAAGTAAAAACAAAGTAGAATATCAGGGGAAGTATTTATCTGCTTAAGTTTTGAAACCCTAGGACAACAAAATAGCAGCTTATATATTTAAGAGTTTAGCTGTTTAAGAGTTATTTTCCAATTTCATTTATGTATTTCTTTAGTGTATAAAAATATATATTATTCTTAAATGCATATATATTGGTTAAATTTGCAGAACACTTTAAAATTATTGTTAACACAGCTGAAATGTGGGAAAAAACAATGTGAACACAGCTAATAAAAAATGATTTTTAAACATGCTAATAAAATGTTTATATCTGTTGTTCAAAAGAGAAAAGTAAATGCTTGATTCCCTTTGTAATAGGAGAAGTCAAGTGAATGTTTGAGAATTTTCTAAAAATTTCCAACTAATAACCATATGAATACAATATTAGATATTTATAACATGTATCTCATCAGGGTATTTGACAAGTGGCTGAAATTTATTGTCTATCTTGATGAACCAAAGCAAGAAAATGTTTCAGGAGTTTATCAGTGTTGAGTGGCTGTTATCTTTCTTATAATTTTGGGGAATATTTACTGTTTGCTAAGTTAAAGGATTCATAGGAATGGCTTTCATGGGTTAATATTAACAAATCAGAATAAAAAAAGAATATACTCTTTAATTTGATTAAGTTCTAAGCTTATTTTCTTATTCAGACAAAGGAATGTGTTTTTAAATAAAACATTCCCCCCCCCCGAAATACATTTTAAAAAGTAGATGTCCATATCATATGCTTCACTATTTTCCATAAACCAGGATTTAAACTAGGATATACTCTTAGTTTTAAATTCCTTTAATGCCCGTGATGTTAGAGATTTCCTTCAGAATCATCATTATAATTTCTTAGGACATTTATCAAAATCTTAGCATATTGCTTTAGGTTGAAAGGCTATTATTGCAAATGTAATTGTATGTCTGTGGCATCAAGTTAGAAATACCCCAGAATTTATGATTGGTCATTCGTAACCATGAGTATATCATAATAGGCTGATACACTACTTTTCTCAGGAAACAAATTTCCCTGTTGACACGGTCCTTCTGATTAACTTACATATCATCACAAAAACAGATACTAATCATAGAAATTTGGAGTCTTAGACATTTCATCACTGACACAACTTAAGTGTGAAATATTATTGGGAGGAAAGGCTTATGAGTTGCTCACTAATAGATCAATGAGTATGTATAGCTATTATCATTTATTTGCTTGATACTTTGTGTGATGCTACAGTGGAGGGAAATCTAAACTGTGCTTCCACACCTGAAGGTAATTTCAATTTAGCAAGCTCTGTCATACCAGGGCAATTGAATGAGTGAAATTATTCAACTGACCACTTACTATTTAATATTATCAAAAAGTGCCCGTGGACACCATTGTTTTTATTTTTTTATATGAGTTTCCCTACTTGTAAGCTGCTTCTAATTCTTTTACTGTGGCTTTGAATAATATAATGCTGTTGAATAATATTCTAAGATTTCTGAACTCAGACTGAGGAGTGGCAGCTACCCATTCCTGCCTCCCGAGTGACCCCATTAAGAACACAGGCTTCCAGATCAAGAGAGAGCACAGTGACAGTAAGGCTCCCAACTGGGTAAGTGGTGAAATGACAAGGTAAGTAGATCTGCTTGACAGAGCTCAAAAGACACCAACGGAATAACTATTGAGGTATGGCCTGCCCATCGAGGTAGGGTCCGGCCAACTTCGAAAATCAAGAGACATGGTCAAATCATTGTTTTAAACAAATAAGTTTGGAGGAGGTTTGTTATACAGCAATAGATTACCAAAACAATAAATTTGTCCCATTGACATGGAAGAAAAATAAGGAACAATTAGTTTGTTTTCAAATTCGGCTTATGACCTAAAGATATTGGATTTCTGAAATCAGGATGACAGCACATTAGTACAGTATTTGGTGTGCTTTTATGGCAAATAAAGCTGCTGTGATTTGCCATTTCATTGACACAGGTTGTCTCATCACGAAGAGAAGAAATAATAGTCTTTTTCTGGTGATTCAGCTGAGATAATTGGTATATTCTTGTCAGTTAGGGTCGGCTTGTTACTGTAAAGATAAGATTAAATAGAAGAATTTAGAACACCAACTTAGAGACAAGAATCACTGGCTTATAAAGCCATAGCAGAAGAGCACATTTCTTAAGTTGTTTTACAAAACTCTATGAACCTTAGGTGTGAGAGTAGCTTATTAGTATGATAGATTTAGAAAAAAAAATAATAATTTTAAAAATGGCTTATCAGAAATTTTGCTACCACCCCCAAAACAATGAGAATTACAGTGAGTTTCAATGTCACTACAATAGCACAGCAAACAGCGAAATAAATCCATATCCAAAATAAATGACTATTCAATAAGGGCAAATTATTGTCCATCCATGCAGGAAGGTATCTGTGTAATTAACTATTAACCAGCTAGCTAGCTGACTCCCCTTAGGAGAGGATGTATCAGAGATTCAATATTAGCTTCTCTATTACAGATAAGAATGGAACCCATAACTTTTCATTTTTAAATTCAGACCCTTGAATTGATTAACAATTGCTCTGCTACAGAGTATGTATGCTGTGCCACATTTAATCCAGGAACTTCTGCTAAGTGCTTTCCTTCACATTAAAGCTTCAGTGTTTACTTTAAATTTTGAATAGCATTTGTTTGATAATTATATTTATTACAAGGAGCAGCATTTATAATGGTAGTGATAAAACTTTAAAACAAAAATATCTGCTTTTTGTCAAGCTTCTCAAGAACAAGATTGCAAGTTAAGCTCTAAGGGCGGTCCCAGTAGCTCAGCAGTTTGGAGCTGCCTCTGGCCCAGGGTGTGATCCTGGAGGCCCAGGATCAAGTCCCGTGTCTCGCTCCCTGCATGGAGCCTGCTTTTTCCTCTGCCTGTGTCTCTGCCTCTCTCTGTGCCTCTCATGAATAAATAAATAAAATCTTTAAAATAAATAAAACCTGTTGTCATTAGTGTCTAGTTCTATGAGTGAGAATTTTGTTTTACAGTATAATTACAATAAAATGTGAAAATAAATTTGAAACTGGGGTTAGCTAAGGATTGCAAGCTTCATCTCTGATTCACAATGCTATGCTTTATCATAAATGATTTTTAATATGCATACTACAATTCGGAGATTATTAAATAGATATACATTTGTGAGACAATTCTCCAAGTAAATTATATGTTGCAGGTCACTTGAGCAAAGGCATTTATGGCAAGCTTAACACATTTTTATATAAGGAGATTTTTCCAGGATGGTAGAGTGTAGAGGAATCATTCTTCTCAAAGACATTCCAGAATGTAAAGACCTTTCCTTCCCTTCAAGAAAGATTTGCTTACATTGATAAGTGAAATAAAGATAAGGAAAATAATAAAATAAACCTAAATAAAGATAAGCAAAATAAACATAAGATTAAGTTAAGGCTTCTCTTTCTCTGTCTCTCTGTCTCCAGAGCAGAGGATGAGCAAGATCACCAGCACCTCTATACAAGATCAAAGTTGTATAATTTTGGGGTCCCTCCCCTGTGCTGCACCTACTGCATGCATACATAACATCTAGCCTCCGTGAAATGCCCTGCACGTCTTCAGAGAATGATATGAAATTCAGTTTCTGACATAGCAATACCCTTTACATACAAATTATAAATGAATAGTTCCATGTTTAAGTGTTATTTTACAGTTTAGATTTATAGAAAACTTGGAAAGATAATGAGGATTAGTTCTTATATTTAATATTTTTAATAATTTTATTTTCCCACTGCCATTTTAGCAATAAACATTTTGCATTTTGGAGTGAGTGTGTCTTTTCTAGGATTACAATATAGACTCTTAAGTCATACGGTTCATTTAGTGTTCCTGTTATACCACTTTGTATAAAATGTAGAAACTTTGCAATTAAATAGGTTAATATTACTCTTATGCTTTATACTATAATTGACGAATATTTTTGTCTGTGTATATATGTATACATATATACATGTAATTGTGTGTGTAATAAAAGCCACAATACAATGTTACTAACTTTGCTTTCAATAGTTAATGTAGCACAAAGAACACAAAAGGAATAATTCTTTTTTAGGTATAATCTTTAGCATTGATGCAGGAAGTAACCATTTCTGTGCATACTATTCCTTTCTGACTTGCAGATTTCTACCTAGTATCATTCCCACTGAGGCTATAGGACATTTATTATTAGTGTTTTTTATAGTGAAAATCTTCTGGTGAAAAAATTTTAATTATTTTATTAATCTTAAAAGTATCTTCGTTTTTGAAAGATATTTTTAAATGTTGACTCCTGGGCTGACAGTGATTTTCTTAAAGATGTTTCATTCTGTTTTGGTTTCCTTTGGATGAGAAGTTAGCTGTTCATCAAAATTTTTCCCCTCTTCTATGTAATGTCTCAATTTGTCTTATGGCTTTCCAAATTTGCTTTTTTTCCCTTGGCTTTTTAATGCATGAGTGTTGCTTCCTTCTGGGTTTTTTTTTCCTTTGAATATCTTAGTTATCAGTTTTTGTCTTTTATCAGTTTTAGAAAACTCTTTGGCCATTGTTTACTCAAATGGTTTTTACTTCTCACTGTCTCTTCTTCTTTTATTCATGTCCAGATGTTGTATAATTAAATATTACCCAATGGTTTCTGAGGCCGTGTTCACTTTCATTTTATTTTCCCTTCATTTATTACTCTGTATGATTTCTATTGATCCACCCACTTTATTATTTTTCAGGTATTATGAGTTTTAGCTTTACAATTACACATTTGATTCTTTAAAAAATAATTTCTATGTATTTACTGGAATTTTCCATATTTTTCCACTGGGAGCATACTTATTTTACTTTATTTTAGGTAGTTTTAGAAGCTGCTTTAAACTCTTGCCTAATAATTCTGACATTTGGATTATCCCAATGTCAATCTTAATTGATATCCTTTTCACTTGAATATGTGTTACATTTTCTTCATGGTTTGTATTAGGACAATTTTAGATTGTATTCTACACTCATGAAGGTTAAGTTGTGAAGATTCTGGATAAATTTTCGAATAAATTCAGTTTAATTGTTTTAGTATGCAATGATCTTGGTTGGAATTCAACTATAAACACTATCTCTGCAGTAACCTCTTTGGTCTCAGTTCAGATATTTTGTTTTTGTTTGAGTGACTTTGAGGCTTTCCTATACATGAATATTTTAAAGATTAATCAGAATTATGGATAGTTATAATTTGATATCTCCTCTCTGGCTCTTTCCCTTCTAGTATTTGATGTTTATTTACCTACCAGAATTTCCCTGGCCTCAGTGTTCTGGATCACCTTGCTAGAAATTCCTTGAACCTCTCCACCTGGTACACTTGTCAGTTATTTTACTGGGCCCTCAAAATGGAAATTCAGTACACAATTCCTCAGTTTTAAGTCTATACACATCCAGAGATTCCTTCTGTTTCTTTCTAGTGCTTTCCAGAAACTGCTTTTTATTATATTTCTATAAATTAGAGCTCAGTCAGGTAGGAATTAATTCCATTATTATGGAAGAAATCCCTATTTATTTGATCATGGTATCATTTGATCTTTGTATGCTCACTTTGTGTACTTCTTTTCTAGTTTATCCAAATCCCCTTTGAATGTGGTCACCAAAATTAGACATGGCAGCTTTTGAAGGATCTAGTTATTTACAAAATAGAGCAAACTGTTTTATGTATTTATTGATATATTAACTTTTTTATGTGATTGTGATGTACACAGCTTGTGTGTAAATACATATTATTTATTTATTTTCATTTATAATTAACATACAGTGTTCTATTAGTTTCAGGTCTACAATATAGTGATTCCACAATTCTATACATTACTCAGTGCTCATTATAATACATGTACTCTTAATCCCCTTAGCTATTTCATTCATCCCCACCTACCTCCCTTCTGGCAACCACCAGTTTGTTCTCTATATTTAGGAGTCTGTTATTCTGTTTGTCTCTATTTTCCTTTAAAAATTAAATTCCACAAAATGAGTAAAATCATATGATATTTATCTTTCCATATTGCTTATTCAAAGCATAGTTTTTCCTATATTTAACTCTGTCATTGTAGATCAGTTAAACTAAGAATTAAGTTTACATTAATTTAATACATATTTCCTCAAAGTATTATATGTTTTATAAGAACTGTTTGAGATAATCTTAATGTTAATTTTCCAGATTGGTACAAATGAAGAAAGCTGTTGATAAATTACATGTGGTTTATATTAGTCTGAATAAGGATAAACAGTGTGGGTTCTCCATGAAAATGAATGTTACATTTTCACTTTCAGTTGATTGTTCCATATTGTTGTATTTCACCACATCTCAAAAATATCTAATATTTATGATTGGGTGGTACAAATTTACTTTCTATCTGTAGAAATTATATGCTATCCAAATTAATTCTAATTGTGCTATTTAAATCTATTTAATCAGTTTCATAGCTTGCTTATTTTATACTGACAAGAATTACAAATTGAAATTATCCAAACTCTGGTGAAAACAAATTAAATGTCAGTAAAGGCATCAATAATAATAAAACATAATTCTCAAGCCCGCCAATGTATATTCTTTCTGTGATAATTACAACAGAGATTGCAAAAGATGGGAAGAATATGTAACCATTCTAGAATTAGCTAAGTGATTTAATGATTTATTTTTAAGGTGCTGTTGATTTATTCCAACCACCAAAGACATAATTACGGATGACATGTGAATAACTTTCTAATCAGATTTACTCAATTTTATCAAATGCAAATAAAAAACTAAAGCAATATTTGGTAATTTAAATGTAAATTAATCTTAACCTATATTATTTTTGTTAGCTATGATCTGTTTTCGAGTAAATACAAACAATACAGAGTGTACATAAATACAGCCCATGTCACTGCCATATCAAAATTTTTTTGGTGTCAATAAAATTGTAAAATGAGGAGAGGTCATTTTAGGATTACTTCTGAATAGTTTTAGCAAACGAAAAGACTGCCCATATCAATCATAACAGAAACAATTAGCAAGCATGCTTTAATCTTCCATGACCTTGCCTGTGCATGACAATGTACTGCCAAACATCAAGTCTTCTTACTGAACAAAATTTGCTCAGTAATGTCTCTTGTGGCTATGATGATAAATCTAAAGGCCCAACCTCATCTATTTCTGTGGCATGAATTGCCAGATGTATAAGCCAAATAGATTATCTTTCAAATTTAAAGGCAAATAATGATGTAATTATCAGTTCACTGGAGAAGAAAGTAAAATTTGACATTGATGAAGAGTAATATGTCCATTATGAAAACAGGTTTGATTTTTTTTACTTTCTATCTATCTGCATTAACTGGGTATACATGCATCATCAGGGCTTTATAAAATATTATCAGATAGCAAGACTCATAAAATGATGGATAACTATAAATTCTAATATCTTAATAGATCATATTACTAATTTAGTGATACATAAATACACTATCCCTACTTCAGCTTCAATTTACAACTAGTTTGCTATTTTTTTCATAAATGATATTTTTGTAATTTAGATTAAAATGTATTCAGTGTTAGTGTTATTCATAAAAATTAACACGATAAATAAAAATATAAATTTGTTCAGGAAATTTATTACTGAGTGCTGATAAATTTTTTTTAATTCCTGGGAAATATTAATTGGAAATTTCTATGGTGTTAATCAATAAAAAAAGAACTTTGCTGAATCCTAAAAATGAAAGACCATTCAAGAAAATGAAAGATTTAAAAAATTATAAAGTATGGACCAAATGCTTTCCTTTTATCTTCAATATAACTCTGTGAGAGGCATATTATCTGTATTTTTAGACAGAATAACAGAAGCACAACAGCATTAAGCAATAGGTTGCAAGTAATATAACTAATTAAAAATTGAGCTAGGTTTATCTGGTTGCCCAACCAACCCAAGCTCTGCATCTGAGCTAGTGGTTAATTTTGACCTTTTCTTTAAAAAAAAATATTTTGAGCTGCAAGGAATTTGAAAAGATCATCTATTTGTTTCATGCTTTAGGTAGTTGAATATGAACCAAAATAGAAGAGTTTCTTATTATCTTTTTCCTTACCTATCTTTGTTTTTGTTTGTTTTACTTTTGCTTTTCCTTGAAGATGTACTAAAGAATGGCAAAGGTGGGCATACCAATAAATACAACATTTTTATAAAAGTTTGATAAATTTTCTTACCCACTTCCAAACTAATTAATTTTAATATTTCAAGCTTTTTTAAAGCATTTAATTTTTTAAATAATCTCTATACCCAATGTGGGGCTCGAACCACAACCCAGAGATCAAGAGTCATGTGCTCCACCAATAGAGCCAGCCAGTCACCCCAATATTTAAAGTTTTTAAATCTTATTTTATTGTAAGAACACTCAACATGAGATTTACTCTCTGAGAAAAGATTTAAGGATGTAACACAGTATTGCTAATTAATTATAGGCACAATGTTAAACAGATTTATTAAACTTATCTTGCCTAACTGAAACTTTATGCCTGTTGATTAGCAATTCTGCATTTCTTCCTTCACCCAACCCCTTAGTAACCACCAATCCACCAAGTGAAATTATGCAATATTTATCATTCTGTGACTAGCTTATTTAATTTGACATAATGTCCTCAAGGTTTATTTCATGTTGTTGCATATTGCAAAATTTCCTTATTTTTAAGCCTGGGAAATATCCCATTGTATGTGTATACCACTATTTCTTTATCCATTGATTTGGTGATGGGTGGGTTGCTTCCATGTCTTGACTATTGTGAATAGGGCTGCAATGAATATGACAGTGCTAATATTTCTACAAGATCCTGTTTTAACTTTAAAAAAATACCCCTAAGTGTGATTGCTAGATCATATGATAGTTCTACTTTTAATTTTTTGAGGACTGTCCATACTGTTTTACATAGTGGTCTCAAGACTTTGCATTTCCAACAACAGTGTATAAGTGTTCCAATTTTTCTACATTCTTGCCAACACTTGTCTTTTGTTTTTTGGGGGGAATAGCCATCTAGCAGGTCTGAGGCAGTATCTCATTGTGGTTTTGACTTGTATTTCCCCAGTGATGACTGACATTGACCATCTTTCATATACCTGTTGACAATTTGTATGTTTTCTTTGGAGAAATATCTATTCAAATCTTTAGTCTATTTTAACAATTGGGTTTAGTTTGTTATCGTTGCTACAGAGATACAGGAGTTCCTTATGTATTTTGGAAAGTAACCCCTATCAAATATATTATTTGCAAATATTTTCTCCCATTCTTTTTCACTCTGTTGATTCTTGCCTTTATTGTGTAGAAGCATTATAGTTTGAGGTAGTCTTGTCTATTTTTGTAATTGTTGCCTGTGCTTTTGCCATAAAATCATCACCAAGACCAATGTCATGAAGCTTCTCTTCTATATTTTCTTCTAGAAGTTTTACAGAGTCACATGGTACATTTAAGTTGTTAACCTGCTTGAATTGATTTTGTGTATGGTGTAAAATGAAGATAAAATTTCATTCTTCTGTTTGTTTGGCTAGAATCCAGTATCATGAGATGATGAGAGGTGATGAAAGTGGATGTACTTGCCTTGACTTTGATCTTAGAGGAAATCTTCCAGTTTTCACTGTAGAATATGATGTTAACTGTGGGCTATTCATATATGGCCTTTTTTATTCAGACTTTCTTCTTATTGTTTAGTTTGTTAAAGTATTTTTTTTAATCATGAAAGGTCTTCAAATTGTGCCAAATGCTTTTTCTGTTTCTATTGAGACTATTCTATGATTTTTATTCTTTATTCTGTTAATGTGATTTATAACACTGATTAGCTTTCATGTGTGGAACCATCTTTATATCCCAGGGATAAACCTTTGCCCTGAGTATTTGATATCTTTAATGTGATGTTGCATGTGATTTGCTAGTATTTTGTTGACGATTTTTGCATCTTATCATCTTATTCATCAGGGATACTGGACTGCAGTTTTCTTTTTTTGTGGTGTCTTTATCTGTTTTGGTATCAGGGTAACACTGGACTCATAAAATAAATTTGGAGATGTACTTTCCAATTCAGTTATTGGGAATAGTTTGAGAAGGATTGGTGTTAAAAATATTTGGTAGAATTCACTAGTGAAGCTATCTGTTCTTAGACTTACTTATTAGGAGGCTTTTGATTACTCATTCAATGTCCATGCTAATCTGTTCAGTCTTTCTTTTGCTTCACCATTCAATTTTCTTATGTTATATGTTTCTAGGAATTACCCATTTCTTATAAGTTATCCAATTTGTTGGCAAATATTAATCATTGTAGTCTCTTATGATACTTTATTTCTGTGACATCTGTTACAACTCTTCTTTTATTTCTAATTTTTTATTTGAATATCCCTTCTTTCTTCCTTAGTCAAACTAAAGGCTTGTCAATTTTGTTTATCTAAAAAAATAAATAGCTCTCAGTCTCACTGATTTTCTTTTTTTTTTTCTCACTGATTTTCTTTACTGTTTTTGGTCTCTATTTCTCCTCTAATCTTTGTTATTTTCTTCTGCTAACTTTAGGTTTAGTTTGTTCTTTTTTTCAGTTCCTTTAAGTTGTTTATTTGAGATCTTATTTTATTTTTAAATGTAGTATTTAGCACTATAAAATTCCCTCTTAAAATTCTTTTTGTTGCATCTTATAACTTTTGGCATGTAGCATTTTCATTTTTGTTTCTGCCAAGATATTTTCCAATTTCTCTTTTGATTTCTTCTTTGTCTTACTGGTTGTTCAAGAGTGGGATGTTTAATTTCTTCATATTTGTCAAAATTTAAGAAAAATTGTTAAAAGGGTAAATCTTATGTTAAGTGTTCTCATCATAATAAAGTAAAATTTTAAAAATAAATTTTAAACATCATCTACTGTTTTCAATAAAAAATTATAGAGCAATGAAAATAAAATCTCCTAATATCCCACACCTCTCTTTCTCTAAGTACTAACAACATTTTTATGTTATGCTTTCTGTGTCTATGTATTTTTATAGTAATGAAATTACATTATACACTGTGCTATATAACTTGGTTTTCTCAAACAAGTCATATTTACTTTTTTTTGGTATGCTAAATTAATCTTATATATTTTCATGTCTTTCTTTTCTTTTTTTAATCCCTGGGAAAACATATTAAATATTTTTTATGTCAAGCTGGTTTTAATTTATAAATAAATTTCTCCATTTTTAAAATGAATTTTATTTTCAGAATACTTAACAGATACAATATTGTTCAACTAAATTAGGCTTTATTCACTACTATTACAAGAATAATTAAATAAGTCTCTTAACCCAGTGTTTTCTAAATACAATAGCGATAGTAAGTCTCATATAGCCACTGCACCCCAAAGTGCTTAGGTTAAGCAGGGAATGTCAGTTTTACTTACTTCACTTTAACCCAATCATATCCTCTAGTCATTAGCTCTCAATTATCTAGTTTGAGAGACCTGTCTTTTGTGCAAAAGAATAGTATGATTTTGTTTGGGACAATGGAAATTTTACCATCTTTTATTTTTTTTCTGACAAGTTAAAACTGACACAATTTTTCTTGTAATTTATCAAATATGTCAAGATAAACAGTTTTAAGTTATAATTATTAAATACAAATAATGTAACATATCCTATTGTCTGCCACATAATCAACCTTTTACAAATTACTCCTCTTTTTTGGTCCTAAAAATAAATTATATATTATAATGTGATATGTATTTATTTAGAAGCATTATGAAGGATAATAACACATAGATCTGGATACTAGATTATTTATATGACAAATTCTGTTTTTAAGCTTGCTTAAAGCAAAATGAGAACTGTTGTATCTAATTCTATACCTACAAGAAATTAAGTCTGACTTTGGAATTATTTTTAGTTGTCTTCTTGAATTTCTTTTCCATTTACTTGTCATTTGGAGAATGTAAAGAGAAGAAATGACAAGAGAATTTACAAACCTAGCATTATGTTTTATCATATATAATCATTTAATTGGATATTTTAACATTTATATTATTTATGATCAATGATAATTACTGAAATTTTGGATTATTTTTTCTCAGCATCTTGCTGCTTCCCGAGGGAAGGAAATATGATCATTATTATCATATATTTGGTTTAATACAGGCAAAACACATGGGGATCAGGATTTTTATCTTGCTATCCTAGAGCTTAGTGAGTGATTTGAGAATAAGGAAAAATCTGCCATCTTCCTCTGATTTTTGGGGGGTTTCTCCCTCATGACTTTGATACTGGAAAAAGCTATTGACCTTCATCCTGGAGCACTACTTCCTTACACTAAGTCTAATCAAACCAAGTTTGTTCAGTCCATTTGTTTTCAAATTAAGTCTATAACTCATTTTGGATCAAACTGGATGAAATTAATATTTAAAAGACATGCCAAATAATAGTATTTTCAGAAAAATGTAGTTTCTGTTTGTTTTTTTAGTGTTATCTCCTATTATGGCTCTCAAATAACTTGTTTTCCTTCTTTTTTATTTCCAGCATTTAACAAATGGAATATAGGCTCATAAATGCCTCATTTTTTTCAGTAAATTTTTCTCTTAATACAAATATAATACAAAAATTTTTGTATTGGAAAGTTTACTATACTTGGAAAAAGACATTCTCAAAAATTTTTTGTTTTTACAATAAAATTTTTATGTTTCCTAGGACAGAAAAGATTTTCAAGATTCATAATATAGCTATTTTAATTTTAATTGTTAAAATCAATGTGTTCTGACTTTTTAAAGTGTTCTTCCTTATAAAGTGTTCCAATTCTCTAGTCCTGTATTCTATTGTGCTATGATAGGAAAAAATCATGTCCATTACTATATTTTTCAAAACGCCAGGAAATCAATAATTAACTTAGGGTCTTTCCATGCTTACTATGCACTATATCTCCTAATTATTATTTAAAAATAATAAATCTGCATTTATTTGTAAACTATTAGATGTAGTGAGAGGAACTCCTTATGGAGTAAATAAGGTATCACACTTTTTTTTCTGCCACCTCTCTTGTTTAACATACCATCTTTCACATCTTTTTCTCACGCATGAATGATATCTTGAGTATATTCCATAGCTTTTTCTTTACTTTTAATTAGGAGATCTATCTGTTTCACTTATTAAAGTGGCTGGCTTAGCCTAAATAAAAAAAAATTTTCATCACTTGCTCAGTTTACATTTCTTCTTTGGCTTGAACCGGACTAAGAAACCTGTAATGGGAATAAAAGATGATGTACACGCAATGTCCTTGTTCCTTCCTACTTCAAGCTTTCTCTTCTGCCTTTGTTTCCTCCAGACTGACATATGGAAGGAGATGTGAGAAGCAATCAGAAAGTCCTAATTACGAGTTTTATGGTAGTCTGACCTTGGTGCTAACTTTTTGTTTTGTGCAGTTGCTTCAAGCACCAAGGGGCTTATGAGACTGTATATCCTTGGAACATGTGATGCACTCTCTGGATGATATATTATCACTTTTCCCTTAGCTTATGCCTGTGTAGAAACTTCACCATGACAGGTAACCCTCTTGAGTGAGGTGTTTTCAATCCCACTCTATTAAAATTAATGTTTGCAGTGTCTTCATAACATATGGGAAATCTCATCCCCTTTGCCCTGCTGTATTCTGGAAGTTTAATTTGCTCCTATGGCATCTTTTATCCTTGACTCAGAAATCACAATTAGTTCTAGCCAGTCTTTTAGCAGGCTTCCCAAGCATCAGGACATACAGGTCAAATGCTACAAGAAGCATCTCACATTGCTCTGTGCCTAGTACCTTGGTGACACTGGAATGTTAAAAGCCACTTATTACTTTCATTGAAATGAATAGAGTGAAGGAGCAACATACTGCCGTCTACTCAACAGGCAATACTGAAAATGAATATTTTTTTTCTAATTCTTTTGCTTCTCTGACACATATAATAGAGGCAACTGGTTGATCTTTTGTTACAAGAATGGTGTTGGACATAACTTGGGTACTAAAGTTATAGGATTCCACAAGATTTATTCAACATGTTTAAATAGATGTCATAATGTTCTTATAAGTTGACAGTAGGTAACTGGGCCAACTCTTTTTCATAAAAGCCAAAGAGGCATAAAAATAATATTGTGGTAGGAGAGCAACAGCAAATAAATGCCAATCAAATGTTATATTAAACTGGAGATATAATTAATATTTAAACATTTCATTTGTAGGTGGAGTGGTTATTATAGTATTATAAATGTATTCATTGGCATCAATCAATATATAGAGAAAAATTTTCTAAACTTTTTAGATTTCTAGATATTAGAGTAAAACTGATTATCAGCCACCACAGCCATTCTGCCCTATCGTTACACCAAATCAATTGATAGCAATTAATTTTTCACTGTTTTAGAATGTGGAGATTCCCTAATTTGCATTTTGTTCTGATTGGAGTCTATCCAGAATGAACATACGTCAAAATTCATTGAACCAATCCACTAATATTTGTGCAGTTTACTAGATAACAATAGAAACAAAATTTAAAATTAAATTAAGCATAAGACCATTATTCTTTTCTGTATCTTGAAAATCCTTTTAGCATGCAATAATTAAATTGAAGACAGTGTGCTCTACCCTTCCCAATTCTTGCTTCTTCAAATTGATATTTGTGGGAATCTCAAGCCTGGACATCATTATCTGTGATTCATTTGATAAAAAGTATTTTTTCTCATGTATCAAAGCCATTTTATGGTTCCTCAAATTATAGTCATAAACTGACTATAACTAAATTAGTTTTTCATAATTTTCAACTTAAGCTTCTATCATTTCAGTTATAAATGCAACTATGAATAGGCCCACCAAAAACGACTTTTAAGGCAGTGAAACTACTCTGTATGATACAATAATGGTGGATGTACATCATTAAAATGTGTCCAAACGCATAAAATATAAAACACCAAGTGAACCGTAATGTGAACTATGGACTTTGGATGATAATGAGGTGTCAATGTCAGTTTTTCAATTGTAAAATATGCCCCTCTATCACAGATATTGACAGAAGAGGAGGCTTTGCGTGTATGAGGGCAAGTGGTATATGGGAAATCATGGTACCTTCTGCTCAATTTCACTGTGAAACTGTAAATTTTCTGAAAAAAATAAAGTCTAATAAAAATTGAAAACAAAAACATCAAAGATTTATTTCATGTTCACAATATGTGTCTGATACAATGATAAAACCTTTGTTAGTAGAAGAGCAGTGCTTGTCGTATTCATTCATGACCTAGTTAACGAACTACTCCATGTAATGAAACCACCATTACAACATTAAGACCTTAGAGTCTTCTCAGCCAGAGAAAGAGAATATAGTTAATCATGTACTAGCTCTTCAGTATTTTTTTTTCTAGAAGCACCAAGAAGCCCATTTCTGGCTAAAGTAAGTTACATGGTTATACCCAATTTAAAAAGTTGAAAAGTAGTTAAGTCCACTATGACCATAAAAGGGAAAGACAATCTCCTTTCTACATGCAATATACATTCACCTAATCATCAAGAGACACACTTAATCCAACCACAAAACTCAAGTTCAAAGTTGAGGGTTCTCATTGAGGAGACTGATAAATATATTAAAATAAGTTTGGGAAGGAAGTCTGCTTTATCATATAAAAAACTTAAAGGGTTTCTGTAAACAAAGTAGTATAATATTGAAGTTGTAACCACAGGAAAGTAAATAGAAATAAAATTTATTCTTGGTATTGGACCTTATGCTATAATAAAAGGTGCACTTTAATACATGGTGCTGGCACAATTAGTTATCTATCTAAAAAAGAAAAAAATGTAAATTCTAACAATTTATAAAAACCTTACCTTTCTAAAAACCTTAACACGCAAACACACATGTGCATGCACACACCCCTTTATTTCTTTCTCTTTCTTTCCCTCTTTCTTTCTTTTGTAGCTTTAAGTTTTTATTTATATTTCAATTAGCAGACATACAGTGTGATATTAGTTTTGGGTATAGAGTTTAGTAAAGTGTCACTTACATATAACACCCAGTGCTCATCACAAGTACCTCACCCATCACCCTTTACCTATTCCCCATGTACTTTCCCTCCAGCCACGTTCAGTTTGTTCTCTATAGTTAAGAGTCTGTTTTCTGATCTTTATTCCCCTGTTTTCATCTATTTTGTATTTTAAATTCCACATCTCAGTGAAATAATATGGTATTTATCTTTTTTTTTACTTCTTTCACTTAGCATAAGATTCTGGCCCCATCCACATCATCACCAATAGCAAGATTTCATTCTTTGTGATGACTGAGTAATATCCCAGTGTATGTATCTACCACATCTTTATCCATTCATCAGTTGATGGATACTTGGGCTCTTTCTATAATTTGGCTATTGTTGATAATGTTTCTATAAATATTGGGGTGTATGTATACCTTCAGATCAGTATTTTTGTATCCTTTAAGTAAACACATACCTACTAGTAAAATTTCTAGATCATAGGGTCATTTTATTTTTTACCTCTTTGAGGAATCTCCTTACTTTCCAGAAACAGTTGTCCAAAGCCTGCTTTCCTAACTGGCTGCACCATTTTACATTCCCACCAATAGAGGGTGACCCTTTCTCCACACCCTTGTCAACATCTGTTTCCTGTGCTGTTTATTTTAGCCACTCTGACAGGCATGAGGTAATATCTCAATGTGATTTTGATTTATATTTCCCTTATGGTAAATAATGTTGAGCATCTTTTTATGTGTCTGTCAGCCATCTGTATGTCTTCCTTGGAAAAATGTCTATCCATGTCTTCTGCCCATTTTTTAGCTAGATTATTTGATTTTGGGGTTTGAGTTTTATGTCTTTTATATATTTTGCATACTAACCCTTTATCAGAAATGTCATTTGCAAATATCTTCTCCCATTCCAAAGGTTCCCTTTTAGTTTTGTTGATTGTTTCCTTCACTGTGCAGAAAGTTTTTATCTTGATGAAATCTCAATAGTTTATTAATACTTTTGTTTCCCTTGTCTCAGGAGATGTATCTAGTAAGAAGTTGTTATGGCCAATGTCAAATACGTTGCTGCCTGTATTCTTCTCTAGGGTTCTGATGGTTTTCTGTCTCACGTTTAGGTCTTTTATCCATTTTGAATTTATTTTTGTCTATGATGAAAGGAAGTGGTCCAGTTTCATTCTTTTGCATATAGCTGTCCAGTTTTCCCAGCACCATCTGTTGAAAAACTGTCTTTTTTTTTCCATTAAATGTTCTTTCCTGCTTCATCAAAGATTAATTGACATATATTTGTGGGTCTATTTCTGAGTTTTATACCCTGTTCTATAGATCTATGTGTGTTTTTATGCCAGTATCATACTGTCTTGATCCCTACAGCTTTGAATATAACTTAAAGTCCAGAATTGTGATGCACCTGGCATTGCTTTTTTTTTTTTCAATATTAGTTTGGCTATTCAAAACTTTTGTGGTTCCATACACAAAAGGATTTAGGATTGTTTGCTCTAGCTCTGTGAAAAATGCTGGTGGTAACTTGATGAGGATTGCGTTAAACGTGTAGATTGCTTTGGGTAGTATAGACATTTTAACAATATTTGTTCTTCCAATCCATGAGCATGGAATGTTTTTTCCATTTCTTTATGTCATCCTCAATTTCTTTCATCATTGTTTTATAGTTATCAGAGAACAGGTCTTTCACCTCTTTAGTTAGATTTATTCCTAGGTATCTTATGGTTTTTGGTGAAATTGTAAATGGGATCGATTCCTTGATTTTTCTTTCTGCTGCTTCATTATCAGTATGTAGAAATTCAATAGATTTCTGTATATTGGTTTTGTATCCTACAACTTTGTTTTATTTGTGTATCAGTTCTAGCAAATTTTGGTAGAGTCTTTGGGGTTTTCTATACAGAGTATCATGTTGTCTGCAAATAGTGAATGTTTCACTTCTTTCTTGCTGATTTGGATGCCTTTTGTTTCTTTTTGTTGTCTGATTACTGAGGCTAGTACTATGTTAAATAACAGTAGTGAGAGTGGACATTTCTGCCTTGTTCCTGACTGTAGAGGAAAAGATCTCAGTTTTTCCCTATTGAGGATGATATTAGCTGTGGGTTTTTCATATATGGCCTTTTGTCCTCAAGAGGCAATGCCACCTCTCTCAGATGCACTCCATGAAGAAGAAACAGTCTCCCCAAATACATCCCAAGTAATCCTCAGATTGCACCTTGTAGCCTGGGTTACTTGCCTGCCTTTTCTCCAGAAGCACTGCAGTGCCCTCAAGGAGCTATACTAGTCATGTTGCAGATCTCTAAAACTCTAGTCTTTGATCTCCACTGGTTGCAAAACTCACAAAAATATCAGCCCCCCTCATTTTCCCAGTCAATGGCCTTGGGGAAATGTTCTCCTTGTGTGATCCCCTGTGTACTCCTCTCTCCCCTTTTTCCAAAATCAGGGCTCCTCCCCTCTGTAGCACCTGTGATCTGTTTCCCCCCCAAACCACATCTCTGCACTTCCTACATTCCTTGATGCAGCCTCTTCTCTTCCTCTAGTTGTACAGTTTGTTCTGTCAGTCTTCACATCAATTTCTTGGGTATTCAGAATGATTTGATATTTATCTGGCTACGTTTGAGGGAGGAGGCAGGTGTAGGGTCCTCCTACTACTCTGCCATCTTGGCTACCTCCTCCACATACATTCTTGTACATAACCAACAACTTTCATTTTCTTTACATATAGTAATCACTACTATATAATTATCTTTGCTAATGCTCTTATACTCCACCTAAGGTCCCACCACATAATCCTTTAGTCAAATTTAAAAATGTCCTGACCTCTCCCTTATTCCTTCATGTAGCATATCATTACTTCTAATTTACTTCTATGGTGAATTTAATGTCTTTTATTTTTTTTTTACATTTGAATAACAATTTAATATAGGGCATTTTAAAAAAGCAGGAAAACAACCAAGAGAATGAGAATTGGTTAAAAAAAAGGAAGAAAAAGGAGTTAGAGAAATAAGCAATAAGTCCTATATGAATAACTGAAACTGATACAACAAATATTGAAAGTGTTCATTGGATACCTGAGAAAATGGACTCTAAAGAATCACCTCAGACATTTCCTAATAAATTATTAGACTTTACATATAATAAATTATTAGACTTTACATATTAGACTTTACATAGACTCCCGAGAAGCCTCGGGATCTCTAAGCAAAAAACAATAAAAAACTTATAAGCCAAAATAATTATAATGCCATTGGACTTATCAAAATCAAAAAGGTACCAGACCCAGATGGTTTCACAGGGTTTACCAAATCTTTATGTTGTTCTGATGCCATCTGAGATAGAAAATGAAGGAAACATTCCAATTTTTTAATGAAGTGTAACACTGATACCTAAATCTACTACATATAACACAAAAAAAATAAATTAGAACAATATTTATGTCTATTCAAGTGGTCAGTCTCCAAGATGATAGCCAATGATCACTGCCCCTGGTGGTTACATCCTTGTGTATGTCATTTTTCCCCTTGAATGTGGACTGGACCTAGTTACCCCTAGTGACCCTGAACTAGTAATACAGGAAAAGAAATGGGATGTCCCAAGACTGTGGGTTTCTGTCTTGTCTATTTTCTTTCTCTTAGAACCCCCTCAATTTGGGGGAAGCAAGCTTCTAGGTTGTGAGTAGCCCTGTGGCAAGCCCAGGCAAGCCCAAGAAACTCATATTCCCAGCAATAATCAGTGAGGACCTGCCAACAGCCTCTCGAGTGAGTTTCGACACAATCTTCCCTCAGTTGAGTCCTGGATGACATCTTGGTTACAGTCTCATGAGAGACCTGAGCCAGAGGCACCCAGCCAAGCCACATGTAGATTTCTGACCCCTGAAATCACATGCTGTAGTAACCTCTGCTCCTCCACCTAATGCCTGACCTTGAATCAGTGCAACACTTATTAAAGGGAGTCTCATAAATCTTGTTAAGGTGTTTTGGATGAACATACATAAGGCCATTCCATCCTTTGGAGTCACTAGTGCTTTCCCAACATTCAGATCGGATCCTGAGGAGAAAGTGTTTTTTGCCCCACGAACAATGAGACCTTTCCCCTCTGTCCAATTTTCCAATTCAATCACTTTTTCCAGAAGTTGTAGCATCATAACACCTGGGAAAGCATACATTTTACTTGGGTTGTTCAGGGTAGGAATACCAATGCCACTGTCTTCCTTCTGAAGGTCAATGGATCCACCAGGAAACTGTTTTATTTTATTTTATTTTTTTTTAATTCTTCCTCATGGAAGCCATGAGATGTGTTATAAAGGGACAATCCCGTTTGATGTAGTAATTTTGTCCTTACAGACAAAGATGATGTCTTCAGAAGATTTCCTGCCATTTTTATGGGCTATAATACTGATCTGGGTCAAGGTGATAAAAAGAACTAATAATCATCCAAGCAAAGTACTCAAATGTTGCGATCTACCACGCTTGGCGTCCGCGGAGCTCCCGGGCCTCCTTCCTCCCTGTGCCCACCCCAATTTAATATCTTTTAAATGCATAAAATAATTTGTAGTTAAGTCTTCTATTGTGTGTCTTAAAAATAAATATCTCACACTTAGGAATGTTCATCATTCAAAAGGTTAAGATATACTCCTTTTTGCAATTTTTAAATTTGTGTTTATAGTTTTTAAGAAGCTGAAACTAGTAGACCACAAAAAAGATCTGAACAAAAAAGGTATATATGAAAATAGTTCCTCTGTCAGCAAATGAATATCTTTTATCACCTTGTATCTTTAGATTTATTTAATGGAGAGACATTCTAAAAGTAAAGAAATATGTGATGTGTAGCTTGGGAATATTATTGTCCAAATTTAGTGAGTTGTAGAAGTAATAGGTCCCTCTTTCTAGTATCACTAATGTATCACTCTTTGCTGTCTTTTTCTTATAGTAGGAAATTTATTCCTAGTCAAAAAATTCGGGTCATTGCTGTTTGAATAAACCCTCCTTCTGAGAACTGGCTTCCAATTTCAACTTATTTTTCTTTTTGTAGAAGGATATTTATAGCATAAGTGAATAATTTTTCAACAAGTGAAGAATTTAAAGGATAAATGTTACTCTGCTTGTGAAGTTTGTCTGTGTACTTCCTCTAAGTCGATAAGAGAATGTGTGGTAAAACCGTGGGTGTAACAGAAGGTTCTCAGACTGTCATAAAGCTGGAGGATATGATGGAAGATCCGTCTATTCTTAGCAGAAAGCAGGCAGAGAGTGCAGGAGAGAACTGCTACTCTTCAATGAGAGAAAAGGACAAAGAACCAAAGAACACTGGGAATAGTAGCACAGAGGAAGATTTGTCATTCTTTATATATCAGATGATTTTTCATAGAAATCAATAGATTATTTTTATTACTTTAGCAGAAAGTTGACTGTGGAGAAACTTCCTGCACATTCATGGATGTGATAATTCTAATGCCCTTGAAAGTCTTACCCTGTATGAATTTAATTGATGAGAGTAACTTTTTAAAATAGTATTTTGTTAATATTCCTCATACAATATGGCTTTTTTTTCAGATATGTGTAGCCAATAATATTTCAGTGAAAATCAAATTACCTTTTATTTAGACGTTTGCATGCCAACTTGAAAGCACATTTGTTTTTCATAGAAAAATCCTTATTTCTTTCAAATGATTTAAATGACTAGATTTAGTTTTATGAAGGTTTTTTTTTTTTAAATCTTGAGTAGTCTTAAACGCATTTAGTAATATAGAGACCTTGGAGCCTATGATTTTATGTTATCTGTATTGTATAATGAGGTAATTATTTTCTTGATAACTGGTGTCAGAATTTCCCTTATAGGAGAAACCATTTTCAGTAGGAAAGTGCCTTGATGAATCCTCTTGGCTTGGGTAAGTCCCTGTAAAGATAATATCAGGCAATGATGAAGTACAAATTAGGGAGAGAAAAGGGAGGTTGAAAGAAGAACCAACTAAATGAAGAGAAACTAGCATGATATAGGGTAAAAAAAACTAGTTAATCTCATTTAGTGGAGTAAGCAAAGGCCACTTTAAAGTTGATGAGCCAGGACACTTGGGTGACTCAATAGGTTGAGCATCTAACTCTTGATTTTGGCTCAAGTCATGATCTCCAGGTTCTTGGATCAAGCCCAGCATTGGGCTCTGCACACAGCAGGGAGTCTGCTTGAGATTCTCTTTCTCCCTCTCCCTCTGGTGCTCCTCCCACTCATGCTCTCTCTCTCAAATAAATAAACAAATCTCTAAAGGTGATGAGACCTGCCATTTTATTTGAAATAGTATATAGTATTTTGATTTAAAACACTTCTTAGTATCTCCTAAGAAGTTAAGAAAGTCTACCACATCTTAGATTGTGAACATATTATTTACAGACACATTTGCTTATAGAAATAGAAGAGACTGAATTTAATACATTGATTGTTGCATACGTGAAAATATTGCTCTTCAAAATGTAGCCCAAAGACCAGCAGCATTATAAAAACTTGTTAGAAATGCATATTATTAAATACCACCCCAATTACCAAATCAATATTTATCTTTTACCAAGATTCCCTTTTGATTTTTACGTATATTCAATTTTGAGAAGCCCTGAACAGAACCTCACAATTTCACACAGATAAGCAGAAAACCAAGAAGCTTCTGTTGGTGTGCAGTGGTAAAGGCTTCAGTGTTCAGCCGTATCTGAAGTTAGTCTTTGGAACTTTGTGGCTCATAACTGTTCGTAGAAGAATGAGAAAAATTAAATATTATTGGAAATTCAAGACAGCTGGCACAATGCTACTATTGAAGACTGAGTTAAAATCTTAATTCCTGAAAATTTAAGATTTGATTAAAGATAACATTTCCCCCTCAGGATTTATGCATACCTATTAGGGCTTGAAAGAACAAAATTCTGAATAACCTGACTCAAATAGAAAAATGGAGAGGGAAAGTAATTTGGGAAAACAAAACTTTATGCAAAAATTCACACAGTCTAGGTTGCTTATACCACTAGGTGGAAAGAATGGTACAAAGTGAGCCCATGAAGGAAGATTGAGGCTAATGAGAAAAAGCATTAAAAGCTATTCTGTAGACAGGGGTTTGGGTTGGCTCAGTTTGTTAAGTGTTAGACTCTTGGTTTTGGCTCAGGTTGTGATCTTAAGAGTTGTGAGATGGAGCCCCCATCTAGACTCTGTGCTCAGTGGTGAGTCTACTTAAAGATTCTCTCCTTCTGCCCCTTGCCTGACTTGTGCTTTCTCTCTCTCTCTCTCTCAAATAAATTAATAAATCTTTTAAAAAACTATTCAGTAGACAAAGAGACTAGGTAAGTTTTAAAAATTTTGGATAAAGATACTACCATTTTTAGAGTATTTCCAATAAACTGCTTAATAAAATTTGTTTTCACATTTGCAGAGGGTATCTTACTTCTGATCTCATTACTTTTATTATGTCAAAGAAAATTGATAATATGATGAAGGAATAGGCAAAAGTTCTCAACTATAGTCCTAGTATTGCATCAGAATATTAAATATAGTAGAAAACCTCTTCTTCTGTACATTTACTATTGTGTTTCATCATTAACATCAACCTTAAGAGGTTTATAAATAGGATCTAATCTAATATAGTACAGTATATTAGGAGATATTTGCCCTATACTGTTTTGGCCTAAAGGTTACTGAAACAAGTTTTAGATGAAATGATAATAATGTTGTAAGGAAGCTAAGAATACTTTACATTTAAACATTTTTACGAAAAACTTTTCATTTGTAAATAATGATATATAGGTAACATGCATTCAAAAATGCTAGGTATGATTAATATTAATAAGCTTGATTTTCATCTCATGAAGTAAAGCTATGATCTTGCCTTGAATATTTTTCTGGAATGAAAATTGCTAAAGGGTCAAGATAAATAATGTGGAATACTCGTTTTGGCACAAATTACCCTTATTTCTATTTTACTCAAAGGAGACACTATAATACTTTATTACTCTGAAGTCAGACAACCTAGGACAAACTCTAATTTACCATTATATAGCATCATGACCAGTCAAATTATTACTCTTTGTGCCACAGATTCTTGATCTGAAAAGAGAACATTTTTATAAATATTTACCCAAAATATACTGTATAATATGCGCAACACAATCTAGCAAACCTAATATATAAGAGCCTGTTGACTCTTTTATGTACATTTTACCACACACACCTCCCCCCAGAGACAGAGATGTATAGAGAGTTCTAAATTTATCCATCATTAGCTTACATTATTTTTTGTTCCTAAACTTATTATTTAATGCAGTTTATCTGGCATCATCGTACCAAAGTCCAGGTAAAACAACATGTTCTCATCAAGTTTCTATCTCCATGGGATGTTGGTGAGATTTGGAAAAAAATTCATCAAATGGTAACTGAAAAAAGCTTATCAAGTTATTACATATTTTTATAAATTGGAAAGAATGAAGTGTGAATTTGTGAGAATGGGAATAGAGATATACAAGAGAATACCTCTAATGTTTTAAGAGGTTTTGGTTTTGTTTTAGAAGAGCGTGCAAACAGGGATGGTGCTGGAAGGGCTATGAGGTCCTTGATGGCTTTTGAGAGTACAATAGTAGGTTTTCGTACTTATGGGAATGATCACATACAGGATGAAATTAATGATGCAGGAGACGCAGCAGCCACATAATAGATCAGTGTCCCTACAGCTATGTTCTCTTCTCTCCATTCTTCCAGTAGACCCATGAACAATATATAATGGAAATTTGATCATGTCATTTGCCTTGCTCAAATCTCTGTTAATGACTCCCCACTAATTTCAGGATGCATTTTAGAGTTCTGGCACTGATCTGTGTACTAGACACATCAAGTTGAACAAATAGTGTTAGTCCTTGCCCTAGTGGAATTTATAATCTAGTTGAAAGAAATGGCCAAAATCAACAAGCCAAATAAGCTAAAGGAGTACTGTCGGGCAGAGAATACTAAGCAGTATTTGTATGCTATTGAAAACAATTCAGAAGGAAGAAAGGGAGAGGCAGAGAAACTGATGAAAGGACTAAACTCCATAAGGAGAGGGGATGAATACAGAGTGCATATGAAGTGATTATTTTTGGCAACAAGAACAGAATTCTGTTGCAGAAGGAGGGAGGAAGAAGAAACTCATTTGCTATTGGTAACCCCAACTTTCATGATCTATATGAATTGAACTTTCCTTCTTTCTTCTTTTCTCTTTCACATGTTGAACTCTTCTACCCTATTGTCATTTCCTCTGTTGCCAAAGCCCTACTGGGGGCCGTATAACTTGAGGGCTCATCCAATCTTTTATAATCCAAATAAAACCCTTCCCTGTGTCTAATAATTAAAGGCCCAAACCAGCAATACCACCTATCATATTTCAGCCCATAATATTTGTTGCTGTAAGTGTGACTTAAAAACCAATATCCAAATCTCACAAGGGTTGTGATTTCCCCACAAGGTGTTTTTGTTTTGTTTAGTTGTTTCCTCCCGTGTTAATCATTGGACATATTAAATTCACTTGGGCTATAAATCTAATTCAGTACTCTGCATAAATCAGCCAACAAAATGAGAATTGGATTGGAACGATTAGATTAGCATATTAGCCTCCCTTTGGAATACAGTGGGTGGCAAAGTCAAAGAGGTCAAATCACCATAGGGAAATGATTTAAAAGAAAGGTAGAGAAGTTTGTTTTATTGCACCAGTAATTTTTATCAACATGATGATTTTTTATACGCCTTTGTTAATGTTTCTAAAACACAAGTAAGACTTTGCCTTTCTGTTTCTTAAAGATTGTGAATTCCCTAATTTTCAGTCTCTCTATACAGACACATCCTTGTAAAAATAGATATGCCCTTAATATCTAAATTGATATGTCCTTAATAAAAATGCATAAGCTGCTTCAAATCTGCCAAAGATTCAACTAATTCCTCTTACTCATATTCATATAATTTTCATTTTCTCTTCCAAAACTCTCTGGCTTCACATATCCTGTTTCCTCTGCCTGAGCTATTCTCATGTTGTTGTTTTTTTTCTCATTTTCACAAACTCCATTCAACTTTCAATAACAGGCGATGATATTACTTCATCTGTGAGGTCTCAACTGACATGATCACTCCAGTGTGCTTTGAATATTTCCTTACTTACTTCATTTTCATGGCCTTTTTCCACGTTGTTTTGTATTTTTACTTATTGTCTCTCATATGCCTTGCCTCCATCAGGATAGACATTATCTTTTATTTTTATATTTCTAGTGCACAGTGATGTACTTGATATGTAGAAGGTGTTCAATATATTTTTGTTTGAACATAACAAGAAGCTAAAAGAATGATATTTAATTTTTTGGCTAGCCAAGTAGATGAATGAAGGTACTATTAAACAGTATAATAAATATAAAGCAAAAACACACATTTTGCAATTAAAGATCCTGTGTTCATTCCAGAGGTTTTGAGATTGAGACTCGGTGGTGGTAAATAAAGTTTAACAATTAAACATATGAATCTATATGTTAGCACTATTCTCCAAATGCAAGATAAATAATTGGAGGGAATTAACATGCAGTTGGTTAACAACCAAGTGAGTATATAATTTTGTTAGTGGAAAGTGCCTACGTAAAATAATGGACAAATTGGAAATACTGATGAACACCGTTCTTATGGGATGTTCAGAGGGTGATAAGACAGGGGAAAAAAAGTTTTAAAAATAAGTTTATTTATTTTTGGAATCTCTGCACCCAACATGGAACTCGAACTCATGACCCGAGAAAAAGAGTTGGGTGCATTTTGGACTGAGCCAGTCAGGCGCCCCAAGACAGAGAAAGCTAAATATATAAGAAAAGGAGAATCAGGAAAGGTTCACTCATGGAAATCCAATATGAGTTTCCAAAAGAAAGACTTTAGCCACAAAACATTATATACAGCTGAAAAAGCAAGTAAATAACCCTGATAACGATTTTGGGTTGGTTATTAGAAGATGTCATCCAAGATGTGGACATGTAAGGATGGATACCAAATTTCTGCATATTGAAGAGTGAATAGAAGATGAAAAAAGGAAGGTATTTAGTGAATGCTTATTGGCTTTGAGCATTTATATATACTTACATATACACCATTTTTTTTGGTTTTCTTGATTCTTTTGTAGATCCAATTTTCTATCTGATACAATTTTCCTTCAGTTGAAGAATTTGCTATAATATTTCTGGTAGTGAAGATCTGCTAACAAAATTTGTTTAAGAGAGTTTACCTGTAGTATAAAAATATATTTTAATAGGTGTGGCATTCTAATTCAGCAGTACCCCCTCTTCAATTCTTTAATGTTATTGCTACATTGTCTTCTACTTTAATTATGTCTGGTAAGAAGTCGGTTCCCATTCTTATCATTTCTCCCCTCCTCATGTAATTTGTCTCCTATTATTTAATGCTTTTAAGATTTTCTCTTAATAATTGATTTCCATTAGCTTAATTGTAATGTGCCTTGGTGTGATTTTAAGTTTATCATGTTTTAAGCTTAGTGTCTGAATTTCTACCCTTACATATTTCCACAAATTTGGAAATGTTCAGCAGTTAAGGCATTCAAATAGTTTTTCTGCTATTTCACCTCTCCTTCTGGAGCTCTGTGTGTGTGTATGTTTGTTGCATCATGCGATAGGGTACTACAGATTACTGACACCCTTTGTATTTGTTTCATGTATATTCTTTTGGAAAGATCTTTTTGCTACACATTTAAATTCACTGATTTTCTTTTCCCTGTGGTTTCTATCTTTTCTTATAGCCCTTCAAATGAATTTTTTCATATATTGTATTTTTCATCCTTATAAGTTCCTTTTGATTCTTTTTTATATTCTTTTTTCTCTTCTATGTGTTCATTCATGAGTATATGGTACATTTTTAAAATTGTTCTTTCAATGTTCTTTTCTGTTAATTCAACCTTTGTCATTTGTATGCCACTTTCCTGGTTATGGGTGATAATTCACCTGCTTCTTCTTATGTCTAGTAATATGTTAATGGATTCTGGGCACTGTGATTTACATGCAAAAGTGCTGAATTTTGTGTTACTCATTTAAAAGATGGTTGATATTTTCTGGAAGGCAGTTATATTCATGTGCATAGATTTGTTCCTTTTGTGACAGTCTTCTTTCTAGAACTCATTTAGCATCACTAGTAACGTAAACTCTTCTGAGGTGTACATTTAATGCCCCATGCATTTAGTAAGAATTTTCCATTTTTGACAGATGGAACTCAACTGATTTCTAGAACTTTATGAGCTCTATGAAGTATTCAACTTGCAACTTTATGGAAATTGACCTTTCTTTGGAAATTATTCTTTCCTAATCTCGTGTGTTCTCCTACAAATGCATAGACTGGTTTTCAGTCAAACACTCAAAAAGTCCCTGATCACAGTTTCTTAAGTCCTTTTTATGTGCAAATGCCTTCTTTCATGTACTATACTTGGAATTTCCTGGTCATCTTTTGTAACCTGCACTTCATTATCTCTCCTCAATTGAACAAGATACCTGGACTCTGTTATGGGAGCCACTGTCTTGGAATTAGATTTATGCCAAAACCTTAGGAAATAGTATATCTCACCTCATTTTCTCTTTTCTCATGTACCATCTTTTTTTTTTTAACTGCCATTTTGTTGTAGTATGTAGACATATGGGTAATTACAGAATATTTTATTCACTCCTGCTCAGAAGAGAAAGCATCTTCAAAAGTGCGATTATGAAATGAAAGGAAAAAGACAATACAAATTTTCAAGATATGCCATATTGAGACTGGAATTTTCATTCAACTATATAAGCAACAATATTGATTTAACGAGAAGATTCTTTTTGGGTTTTTTTTAGAAAGTTGTTGGTGATGCATTAATGAAAAGTAGATATTATTAGAGAAGCTGTTACCTAGCATCCCTGTAGTGTTGGTTTTACAAATGCATTTCTTAACTTAGTATTAGGCAAAATTAGCCCAGAAAGCAGAGTAAATTTAATTTAGCACAACACATGTTAGTTTCTAATGAATTGCTCTAACTCTAAAAATTAACCTTGTACATAATTTTTAAAATTTCCATAGAACTATTTTTAGTATTAGAACTATTTGTATTAAATCAGCTTTAAAAAAGTATAATTTAAAAAATAATATTAATTGAAATAAACTAACAGTAAATTTAAATGTTATATAATAATCCTTTGTATTTGAATTATTTGTAAATATTACATATTAAAGTGTTTCTTCTCAGATGCTCCTTATGAAAAGGTAGCTCATTAAATTCTATGAAGAATTATTAGAAAATCCATATCTTTTCAAGTTTATTAATAACTATTATGGTTAATAAAATTCATCAATGATACATAAATTGATACATAACATCAGACATTTTAGAAGAATTACTTGTGCAATATAGTTATGGTAACAAACTATTGTATTTATTAAGTTATCTAAATTATTATTTACATTTTCATTTTTTAAGCTATGTAGATTTGATTTTTAATACAATCCCAGCAATAAACAATGGCATGTTTTTTTTCCATTCTTTTATGTGAGATTATTGACTGAAATGCACTGAGTTATTGGATAGAAACCTGTTAAAAGAAAATAAAAAGTCCAAAAAGAAATTATGATGATAATACAGATTATAAAATTCACTGAGCAAAATATAACACTAACAGTGGTGATTTTAAAAGGTCATCAAAGTCTAATTCTTCCAGAAATTTCATTCAAGTTTAATTCATTTTTGCTTTTACTAACAGAGCAATTAACTTTCTCTGACCTATATTTGTAAACAAAATGCTAAGAAATTAATGTACTCTGATAACCACATATGTTGATTCTACATATTTCAAATAGCTACATTTAAAAATTCTGCAATTGTATCTTTTTATATAAAATGTTAAAGAAAAAAAATACAACTGGGCCTAACTGGTGTTACTTGTGCTAAACCCCATGTCAGCAAACCAAAATTTAATACCTAACCTAATTGCAGTTTCAGCCTCTCCCAGGAATGTGACCTTTAACCAGTCAATCTGGAATTACCTGGTCAGCACTAGTGAGGTGATCTGCATGATAGACCCTCACCCTATCCCCAAAGGAAGGTGACCTTGCCGGAAATAATTCTCTCTCGCTTATGACTTCTTTGTCCTATGCCCTTTCTGCCTTTAAAAATCTTCCATTTTGTACAGCATCTGGGAGCTCCTTCTTGATTGCTAAATGTGATGCTTCTTGATTCATGAATCATCAAATAAAGCCAATTACATCTTTAAATTTACTCAGCTGAATTTTGTTTTTTAACAAGAGATAGTTTTCAAATAAAATTATGATTGCAAATGTAAATTTAGATTTGTGCGGGTCATATGTACATATGAATACAACTTAGACATATTTGAAAACATATTCAAGAATATATATTTATGAGAAAGAATAAATTCATTGGCATGTAGAATTTACATGTTTCATTTACACACACACACACACAGAGGCCTAAATTTCCATTTCCTATGTTTTTAACATAATAGCTTCAATTTATTAAGGAAAATATCGGAGAACTCTCAAAATCACTCAAAATGTTTAGTTGTAATTCTAAATCTTAGTTTGGTCCTTTAATAACTTCAAAGGGAAATAATAAGATTAAAATGTTTCTAAAGTATTGCTTTTCTTTAAACTATAGGATGTTGCTCCCAGAGAAGGTCACAAACCTGGGTCCTATGTCTTTGTCAGATAGGGCCACTATTCATTTTTTCATAACTTTTTAAAAAGATTGTATTTATTTTTATTTGAGAAAGAGAGAGAGAGAGAGAGAGAGAATGACTGGGAGGAGGAGCAAGGAAGACTCCCCATGGAGCAAGGAGCCTGATATGGACTCCATCCCAGGACCCCTGGGATCATGACCTGAGCCAAATGCTGACAGACACTTAACCAACTGAGCCATCCCAGTGCCCTTTTCAGAACTTGTCAATAGAACCTCTTTGTCCCCTTTGCTTTGCTTTTAAAAAATAGTCCCAGGGTCCTTGTAAGCAGAAGTTATTGTATACAATTTGTATGTTTAGTTTGCCTAATTTGATTATTATTCATCATTGATTTTCAAGAGAAATGTGTGAAAATAAAAAGCATAAAGAAATCTCAATATAATTTGAAAACTAAACAGCTAAAAGAACAATTAAATTTGAACTCCGAAAACAAAGTGTTCACTAATCTGGTGAATTAGATATTTCTTCAAACCCCTAAACTTCCCAAATTCAAAAGAGAAATGAAACTAATGGCACACAAATGTTGTGAACATATAACTCACCTAACCAGTGAGTATGAAAACTGATATGAAAACTGATGCAATTTTTGTTAAACTTTTTTTTTCAAATGTGTTGCTTTTCTATGATAGAGTATTAGTATTTTAAAGCTTGACCCAACTTGTGCTCTGTGTTAATCCTAATCTGTTGTAAAAGCATAATAAGGTGTGAGAAATAAACTTGTATTCTAGTATAAGAGGTCATTAAGAAATGAAACCACTGCTACTTTAAACTTATAAAATATGAAAATTCTAATACAAAAAAACAGAAGTTAACTGCCCTGGTGCACCACAAATTATGATGTTATATTAAATATTCACATATTTAAGAGAAAGGAAGAAAAATGTAAATATCAGTGTATATGTATTTGAGTTGTGGGAAGCACAATGCTAACATTTTTCTGGAATGACAAAAGCAGCTCTGACTGTCCCTATTATATGCTTTACATTAGTATTTTAAAACTTGCCTGCATATTTTATTAGTATCTAAAAGGACTACCTAAACACAAAGCACAAGAACAGCAGGTACATCACATCCACTCTGCTCTTTGCTCAGGAAAACATGGATCATAGTTCTGGCTGTGTTCAGTCAGGAGAAAGAGTACTTTTTCTATGTCCCAAAATATTATATCACATCACCAAATGAAACATGTGTGAGTCTAAAAAGGTAACAGAAGACCTAAGTCTACCTCCCCCTCTGCTCCCTACATCAGAAATATTGATTTAAAGCAGCCAGAATCTAAAGAAGATCTAGATACAAACTTGCCAATCCAATTTTGTTTTGTTTTGTTGTTTAACTCTCCCAAGGACTGCATGGAGTTGGTAGTAGGGCATCAGGAAGAAAGAAAGAGTCAAAAGGCCAAATTTGATTAAGGTGTAAGGAACAGAGGTACTAGAAATGTTACAGAAGGAGAGAAAGAAGATACTCAATCTGGAAGAAAAAGAAATGTCTGAGAACTGGGACCAAACTGTCTGTGTTAGAATCCTACCTCCCACAAAAATCTGGAGATCCTTGTCTCCCTCAAAAGAACATGGTAAATGGGCAAAAAGGGAAAATGAAGCCTCTTGACCAAAGAAGAATTGATTGATACGATTTAGAAACTTTCCTTTGAAAAAGGGAAATGACAAAAAAAAAAAAAAAAAGGGAAATGACAAACTCACCAATGTTACAATAACAAGGTAAAATAATTTCTCTCAATTATTCTCTAAGAAGTAAAGTAGATATCACACTTGCTCCTTCCCTTTTCTGAAATGGTCAGTATGGTTTTAAAATATTAAAATCTTCCTCTTCCTCATGACGCAAAATTAATGAGGTTAAAAACGGAAGCACTTTTGATTACGAGCATACTGCCTCATGTAATAAGTTTAATGGATAGTGCTGACCTTTAAATCATAAAACACATCCATGAATCAGCTAAATAATAGGTCATCCGGCAAACAGAAGTTCTATTCCAGTTTATAAAGCAGAAACAGCTAGCAAACATGCTTTTGATGGCCAGTGAAATATTTCACGGTGTATAAATAAAATATTTTCTTACTCTATTAAAATGTCAGACTTTACTCACTTGAGTTAATAACAGCAAGTTTCCTACATATGCATATTAATGGTAAAGTATGAACATAAATTAAAAATATTTTTCCAGCAGTTTGGTATAAATTGTTGCTCTCTTGAATGTGTTTGCATTTTAAATAATGGTTGAAAATAATACCACTTTTGCTAAGTTAAGCGTTCATATCTCTGTTAGAAATTTAAATTGGTTAAAAACCTTCATAAGCAAGCTGTATTTTGGCCTTTTTGTGGAAAATGAATAGAAGGTATTATCTTTGAGGTCCTTCAAAAAGTGCACCTTTTATATACAATCTAGCTTTTAATTTTCTAAAAACTTTTATGTGAATTAACTAAATGCAAATGAACAAATCTGGGTGATGGTTTCTTCCATATAATTGTATGTGCCAATTTTCCAAATAAAGATTTTCAATTAAAAAAAAAACTCCTTGTATACACACAAATAGTTTTTACTACTTCTGCCTAGAAGTACATAATTACTATATACTTTAATTTCCATTCTACTTCACTAATTATATATATTCCAAAGGTACAGAAAGATAATTCTCTATTGTAATTTGTAACAAAATTGAAAAATAATGAATTCACCAGAGTGTTCATCTACGATGAGTGTTTCTCAATATTTGTTTCTTTACTACCTGTAATTTTGCTATGAATTGAGACTATGAAGTAGCAGCATTTTTAGAAGATCAATTTGGTAAATAACACTCAAAAAGGAAAGAGTCATTACTTTTCTAATTTAAATCAAGTCCAACAGATTTAAAAACATGTACAAAATTATAAAAAATAAGTACGATGGGCCTAACTTAAATGTGTCTTATACATTTAGACCTGTGTTAATGACATAAAGAAGAGAGAGATATCTTACTCTTCCAGTTTTACACTTTTCTTTGAAACAGGAATCTGTTATCTTTGTGACTGAGCTACAGGCTCGCTGTGGGACTTTGCTGTGAAGCCAGATGGTTAAAAATCTAAGCCCAGTCCAATCAGTTATGTCTATCATTATTGCTGGGCTCCATCTGAAGGAAAGCACCCTGGCTGGGCATCAGCCAGGAGTTCACTGAAGGGAGTATTAATGAGGCTGACAGGAATCAGGCAGTTATTTCTCCAAAGGGTGAAGTGTTACAAACTAGTGACCATGAAGAAGTTAGAGGAAAAGACAAATGGGATTGTACCTTTTCTGGCTGAGAGCATATCTTATTGAGAACAATTTCTTAGAAGTCAAAGCTCTGCTTTGATAAATACTGCCTGGGAAGGCCTCACTTTGGTCTCTGCCTTATTTCAGGGGTAGACATCAAAATATATTTAATGAGCTTTAGTCTCTCCTTCCGGTGAAAATGGACTCCAAGAATGAAGAATTTGGAAGCCATATATTTTGATACCATTTTTCTCACTTTCATATCTAGCTCATATTTTACAGATGAAGAGCTTGAGGCAGAAGTTTACATAACTTGCTCAAATGGTAACTGAATTTAGGAGCAGATATAGGCCTGAAATTTACTCTATATAGCTTCCAATCTGAGGTTCTTCCACTTTATTTCAGTGTGATTCTCCTATCATCCATATCAATGTCTTGCCACATTGGCCGTGATACACTTTTGCAAGACTGATTCAGTCTGAAGTATTTCTGACATGCTCATAATACTGAGAATGACGTTAATAGATTTTATTAAACTTATGCTGGAGATATTGAAAGCTTTCTTTAAATTCTCATGTTCTCATTTTTCAGATAAGTCAGGGGTTACTCTCTTTTTTCAATACAGAGTCCATAATCTTAATCGCTTATGTTCCATTTATAAGTGAAATGAATGTAAAATCTTCATTCATCTGGGTCTTGTTTTTATATATATTATTGAGTCTAATATTTATTAAAATCATTTTTCTTCTTGAAAGAAGTGCATTGACTGTCAAAAAATAATAGTTTTTTATATTTAAAACTATAAATAACTCTGAGAGAACCATGTTTCATCAGCATATTCACATCTAGATATAAATTGAATTAAATTAGAAAATGTTATAAAATATAATCATTGATCAAAGTAGAGTAAAAGAGTACATTAATTAAAATATGTAGTTGGTTCTAGGTGCTACAGATATATGGGACCTATTTTTGTTAGTTGTGTAGTTGTAAGATACACACACATTTATATATATATATACAATATACTACATATATTATACTCTAAATCTTGGTGTGGTTTTACCTATTACATTTAAAGTTGATCATATATTAAACAGCTCATTGAATTAAAATGTTAGGTTGTCTTTATTGTACTTTTAATTTTCTTTTCTTTTTGTACTTTTACTTTTTTTAATGAAACAATAAACTTCAATAAATTATATCCAAAGATATAAAATTAATTAATAATGTAATTTTATCAATATTAATACTTAATACTTTGCTATATTTAATTTTGACAGGTCATCTTAGGTCTAAAAGTAAATTTATGCTTAACCAATATAGTAACTCTATATAAGCATGCAGGTATTAATAAAACAGGGATTGGTGTTTGTAAAAGGGGAAAAAATGTTCTCAGAATGGGAAGAGGGGAAGTTATGGGGAGAATTATCAAAATTGATTAATACAGCTTTGAAAGAAAACCAGACATATATTTGGTAGCACTCTAAAACTGAATTTTTCCTAGACTGGACAGTCCTAGTTGAAAGGGCTTAATTCTTTTTTATCTCTTGAGACTTTGATACAAAATATCTGAAACTTCTATTGTGAGGAAAAATAAATGAAAATTTACATTAAAATCATAGAAAATCATAACTCTTAAAAGGGTAAAAGTTAAAGAGTTTGAATCCAACTGAGATTTTACTTTAAGAAGAGAAAATTTAAATTGTCACATTATGTTAGATCAAACCTATTTATATAGAAAAGCAAATATTTTGGGAGAAATGAGAATAATTCAGCCCATGTTTATGAACAAATGGTTCTCAGCATTCTTGAAATGTTCTTTCCATAAAAGTTTCATTGCATGCATTGCCTCAGATTAGTCTAATTTCCAGAATGTTCTATCACAAGATCATTTTGTATGAAACATCACTGACTATGGTTAAACTTTAATCAAAATCATAATTTTATGCATGTGACTTTCTAAAAACATAAATGGATAGGGTTGTAAGATAATTAATATACTTAATACATGCTTGGATACATATGGCTGCTTATCCTCTTTCACTTCACAAATAGATAATTAAGTGCTATTGCATGACAATGGCACAGCTCTAAAATATTTAATAGGGAAATTATTGTGGATATTTACTGAAAAAAAAGTTGAATACTACAGAATAGTTCTTCATAGTTTCAAAGCAAATACATAAATTTGGCATTCAAATAATACTCTTTGTCTGAGGTATCCTGTGTTTAAGAGAAACTAGTGACCTTTACAGAAGGAAAATGGCAGATTTAATGATTTAATTTCTGTGTCTTATATTTTATTTATTCACAGGTCAGTTTTTATTTAATTTGAATTTGATGATTAATGCTACCCGGATATTTGGGGATGTTATAGGCTTGGATTAATTAATTTATTAATTATCCCCACCAAACTGTATTCCTTGAAGCAATTTCATTTGACAGACCAATTATATAATAGGCATGTACTTCTTTAACTGGGATCTTTATAAATCAGACATATTATGAAATATGTTAAAGAAAATGTGGAGCCACAGGATAGGATAATAACATAGTTTTTAAAAATCAATTAACTTGAATATTTAAAGGAGACATTTTTTATATTTTAATGTCAACTGATAAATATGGAAATGATGACTATTGGGAAAATCAGATGAGAATCATCAATGAATACTTGAGTAAACTGCATTGAATTAAATTTTAATGAATACTAACAGATATATATTTACAAAGATCGCCCCTGACATATTTTCTTTTTTTAAAAGATTTTATTTATTTATTTGAGGGAAAGAGAGCACAATGGTCAGGAGGGGCAGAGGGAGAGGGAGAATACACTCCCTGCTGAGAAGTAGACTCCCTGCTGAAGCCAGATGCTGAGTTTGAACTCAGGACTCTGAGATCATGACCTGAGCCGAAGGCAAATGCTTAATTGATTGAGTCACTGAGGTGCCCCCACAACATACTTTTTAATTACAAAAGGAAAAAAATCTAGTAAATTGGCAAAACTACCTTAAACCATGTAATCAAATCAAACCAACATCAAAGGCCTTGTAATATAATACACTGGAAAGAATCAATATCGCTTATGTTATATGCTTGCCCTAAAATGCATAACGTTAATATAATGAGGAAATGCCAGACAAATATACATCATGGAACACTGTATAAGACAATGCTGTATTCATTTAAAAAGATAAAGATCAATGAAGAGAATAAAAGACTGTCAACTTTTGCAGATTAGAAGACAGATGAGAATGAGGACTAGATGCAACACGCTAGAGAGGATTGATACGGGTTTAGTTTAGTTTTCTTTCTTTTTGCTATAGAAGACATTATTGGGACAATTCAGAAATAATGAAAATGTCTGTAGAATAAATAATAGTTTTACATGACTGCTAATATTGATAAGTTTTTATTCTTATTTTGATAAGTACAACATGGTCATATAAGCAAACGTCTTTGTTCCTAAGAAATACTAGAAATAAGTCAGTCGGAGAAGGACAAACAGTGTATGTTCTCATTCATTTGGGGAATATGAATAATAGTGAAAGGGAATATAAAGGAAGGGAGAAGAAATGTTGGGAAATATCAGGAAGGGAGACAGAACATAAAGACTCCTAACTCGGGGAAACGAACTAGGGGTGGTGGAGGGGGAGGAGGGCGGGTGTTGGAGGGGAATGGGTGACGGGCACTGAGGTGGACACTTGACGGGATGAGCACTGGGTGTTTTTCTGTATGTTGGTAAATTGAACACCAATAAAAATTAATTAAAAAAAAAAAAAAGAAATACTAGAAATATTTAGGGGCATAGGGGCCATCTAACTGCAAGTTATAATACTCAAATATAATGTGATTGTAATCCCATAATTGATTGAGATTAATTTGTAGAAATTCTGGGGTCTCAAAAAGAAATTTTGCATTTACTACTACCTGGTGATAATATCACTTCTGTCTCCTTACAACATTCATGGCATAACCTGAAATAATTATTTCCTGTTTTTCTCATTTATCTTGAGCAATACTATTTCTGAAGTTTTCCTTAGCTCACCCTACATTTTGCGGAAGAAATTAAATTCCTAGCTTTAATTGCATTTCAGTTACCACTTTTGTAACTTAATAGTTAATTTTTTGTTTGTTTTTTGTTTGTTTGTTCTTAGGACAGTTTTCAAGATCACACACTTCTTTATTTCTTTACTTTCTTTATTTCCCCATATTTGTAAGTATTCCACATTTAGTTCTATTAACTATTTGATTTAATATTTGTGTATGGTTGTCAAGACTGAGGGAAGTCTGAGATTTCATGACATTTTTTTTTTAGTTTATAATGTAGCCTGCCACCAATTTATGGATGCTGGCAAAAGACTCCAGACCCCTCTTTCAGAGATGGATAAGCTTTATTATGCGGAGCAAAAGCAGTAGTTTTAGTACGAATATTTGTGTGAGTACCACAGTAACAATTTCTATAGGGCTGTATGAAGAAGGATGGATGAAATCTAAGCAAGGAGAAGATTGCATTGAGAGAGAAAAAGAGAGAAACTTTGAGCTTAGTGATCAATTTTTTAATAACGTATTGTGAAAATGCCTGTGGTTCTCCCTAGAGGAAAACACGGTCTCTGTTTTCTAAGGATGTAATCAAAACAATTTTTTGTTTTAAAAGAAGAGGCTCATGATCTCCTTCCAAGACTATTTTTGATATAAGCATCCTTGAGAAGATAGCCTTGATAATCAATGACTCTTCTCATTAGTCATGTAGAAGCATGAAAAGCTCATGAAGAATTATCCCCCAAGAATATTCACCTCCAATTTTTTTTTTTACCTTCTTGGCTTCTGATAAATTATCTGAGTATGCCAATTGTTGGTGTCTCTGATTAATCTGATGGATGTGTGCTGTTACCAAATCCATTCAATTTGCCTCACAGAATTTACTTAAGGTTACTATTAATGGAATTTCAAACAGAAGGATGAGGTTCAATAATGTACACCAAAGTTCCATACCTGATCTCTACAAATCCTATAAACCAACAAGATCTGCCTTAAAAATCCAGGTGGATTTTTCCCTAAGTTTATGTATTGACCTCTCTTCCTGCCCTGAGACATTAATTCAAGTATAATAAGATGTGTTTACAAAGGAAGACTATGTTTGGGTTCCCAAGAGGAAAGCGTAAACCCTTTCTATCGTCCATAAAAACTAAAGTGGTATGAGGCTGAATGGATGATTTCCAAGACAAAGGTTGTATTATTGAACATTTAAACTAAAGTCAAAGACTTGGTTTTTACTACCTTTTCCAGTTGGATCACTCTGATAGCAGAGACCACTTCATGCAGCATGAACATAAACAACAAGTCTATTTAATCTACTGCAAATCTACCCCAGTGAATCAAGGGTAGACTTACATTAGAGAGATCACAGTCTGAGGTTTGGATTTAAATAAGTGAATCTAGTGCATGCTTTTGAAGCAAATATCTGAGAACAACTGATCCAATCTAAGTTGTTAGTTGTCCTAAATTCATTGTTAGAAGATGTAAGACTTAAACATAAACATAGGACATTTACTACTCATAGCAAGTTGAATAGCCTGCAATAACAATGTTTATGCTGGTTACCTGAACCCTAGTTCCCACAGGATGATGTGAAAAGGGACAGGAAACACCTGCACACAAACTAGATTACATTACAAAATCCTGAGCATAGGGAATCCAAATATTTTACAAAGGATAGTAAACATGCCTCCCTTTTAAGAAATTATCTTTATTCACTAGACTATAAGCATGTCTGTCTTCTGCCTCAGGGGAGGTAACCATCTTTATTTTTTGCTAAGGCTGTTCTGAATACACACACGTATCTTTGAAAGGATGGTCCAGTTAAGTGTCAATGTATTAAGAGCCTGGAATGCATCATTACTACTGTTACGAAAAGAAAAAAAGTAAAAACTAATTAATCAGTGACTTTTCTTGGATCTATCAGAGAACTGAAGTCACAAGGAAAATGTCATTCTGAAACTTGGAAAAAAAAAGGGAACACAGAGAATTATATTCAAGGTAAGCTTGTCTAGAGTAGAATCTACCGAAGCTATAAACGGCAAAGTCCACATAAACAGAAAATATGATGAATTACTCCCAGCAGAATGTGGACAAGCTTGGGAGGGAGTGATTCCATGGGGGCCTCATTCTCAGAGGGCAACAATACTTTTATGGGTTTAACCCTAGAGAGAACACCAGGTTCTCGTGGTAAAGAGAGAAATACAAACCTTTATGTTTCCAGCAATAGGAGGGGGAAATATTAAGACAAAGTAGACTTTGCAGCAAGAATTATCAGAGATAAAGAAGGGCATTCCATAATCATAAAGCTATTATCTGTCCAAGAAGACATAGCAGTCCTTAATGTGTGTGTGCTTAAAAACTGCCCAACATATATTTCATCTACTTTCCAGTGTATAAAGGGAAGCTTCCTTTCTTTGTGATTTTATGTTTTCCATTTGGGGTAACTTCAGCATAGTAAAACCATTGACCTTTCACTGCTTTCTCAACTTTGCTGAGGGAAGTAGGAGGGATTTATCCGAATGGTGAATTTGTTAAAAGTTTTGGTGAAAATATTTGTTGTTGCTGTTATTAGATATGCCTTCTGCAGAGCATTTGTATTTTGATCTGTTCCTGCTATGTGATAAATGACTTACTTCTCTGGTATCTTGTAGTTGTACACTCATGCAAGTGATCCTGTGTAGAAGTCTCTTTATCTTCAGAGATAAAGTATTAGCAAATTAACAATACCATTTATCAAATCTTTATTTTCCTATTTATTTCTGAATAATTCTGACTGGCAGAGGGGAAGGAAGTTTTTGGTTTTAGTTTGGATTTTTTTTTTTTGCAGTAATTCCCCATAATTTCAACATGCTGCACAATGTTTCTACTTCTTTTACTGCATTTACCTTTATTTTATATGTTCCTTGTAATTTTTGTACTGTCTACTGATTTTTTTCAATAAATATTTATTGAGTGTAAGCAAAATAGATATATAGCTTCTGGTTACAGCTTTGAGTTATGAGGGAGAAAGGAATAGTCAAATAATCATACTAAAATGTTTGTTTATAATTGTGATAATTACTGAAACAAACAAACAAAAAAAACAAGGTATTCTGATCCCTTATACAAGAGGAATATTATGTGGATTAGGGTCATGGATGCCTCTTTGATAAAGTGACTTTTTGAACTGAAACCTAAAGAATCGATAGGAGTTTATTGTTGTTTTGGAAGCAACATGAAGAACATAGACATTATTACTTATCTTGATCCAGACAATATATTTTTCTTGATGTAGCCCAGAGACTGACAAACATTTTTGGTTAAAAACTGGACAATAAACATTTTAGACATTTTTAGCTTTGTGAGTATATGGTCTTTGTTACAATTACTCAAGTCTACATTATAGTATGAAAGTAATCATATTTTATATAAATGAATACACATGGCTAGTTCTAAAATCTATTTAGAAAAAACAAGTGATGAGCTGATCCCTGGCCATGCCCAATAATATATTACATTGTTTATTTCTACTTCACTTCTTATAAAAAAAAAAAAAGCCTTACATTAAATTCTTTTAAGTAAGGTATTTGTAGCCTATTTTTAAATTGTTTTTTTTCACCTAATTGAAGAAGTGTACATTTGTAACTACTGAATTGCATTTGTTTAATTCATTCTACCACATGCATTTTAAAACTTTTTAATGTATATATATTTTTTCTTCCATATGTATTATTCTCAAGAGCAAAATAATGTTCAATGTCTTTAATAATAGTTATTGATTACAAACCTCAATGAAAAAAAAAAAAAACCTCAATGATATTTTGTCAAGAAAAGTATTTTATAAAGTGTGTTCCATGGACTACTGATCAATCCTTTGAGATGTTACCCAAAGTAGCATCTTAAATAAGTTTAGAAACCACTGTATGTCATTGGTTCCTGAATGCCAAACAGTAACATTTTCTTATATGCAGACCAAAATGAGAAAAATGAAGAATATGGGGTTAGTTTTGACAACTATAAATATATTTATTTTATTTATTTATTTTTAAAGATTTTATTTATTTATCTATTTGAGAGAGGAGGGTAGATGTTGAGTGCATGAACAGGGGGAGGAGCAAAGGGGGAGGGAAGAGGAGAGAGAAAGAATCTCAAGCTGACTCCATTCTGAGTGCAAAGCCCTCATAGGGCTTGATCTTATGACCGTGAGATCATGACCTGATCCAAAATCAAGAGGTAGACGCTTAACCAACTGAGCCACTCAGGTAATAAATATAATAAAAATATATATTTATTTTGAAACTTAAGTTGAAGTTGCAGCTTTCATATATTTCAGGTAGAAAATATGTCCTTTAAGGAAATAATGGTAATGGTAACTTATTTCCTTATATTATTCTAAAGAGTAAATACTTTACAACTCACAAACTAATTTCTGTTCACCCTATGACCCACTAAGGAATATGGATAGAAGCCTGGGGACTGCATTGCCTTGTGCTTTTAATGCAATGACATTTAATAAGTCAAGTCCTAAAATTTGAAATATTTTAGCTCAATAGATACTCTTGTATTAACCACTCTCTTTCTGCCTGAATTCCACTTTAACTATGTTTGCTCTAGTCTCACAGTTGGAAGATCATTCTTGTATCATTAGGCTATAGCTTTCACTTAGAAAAGTTCTTAAATTGAGCAACAGTATAGATGTCCCATGTGTACTTGTTGATGAGAAGAAAAAAAAAAAAAACCTGTAAACAGTCTGTTATCTTCTTCATTTACCAAAAAAAAAAAAAAAAAAAAAAGAAAAAGAAAATGCTGAATTTTCTTTGAGTGTTTTCTGACATGCTGTGCTGCCATGCTAATGTGCTCCTTTTCAAGAGTCTCTTATACCTCATTATTTAACTGATTATCAGATTCTTCTTTGTGACATGTTAATGAAATGAGACTAACCCAGAACAACAACAACAAAAATACTGGTTCAAAAACATTGCTCTATCATCATTTATGAAATCAGCACACTAGCATCATGGACTCAAGTAAGAGATAAATAATAATCCAAATTGTTGTTGTCCAAGCTGCCATTTGACCTACTTGTATTATCTGATCATTTATCTTTCCTTTCTCTTTTGCCATTATTGATAAAGATTTCACTTCAGTATAGTCTTCTCATCCCCAGGAGTGTTTAACAATGTTCATCCACAAAGTGGGAGGTAGAATGAGTTGAAGGCAAATTTCTGGACACCTATGAACATTTTTCCAAGGCTGAATTAATTGTTCTCTCACAGTGATGAAGTGTGAGAAATGAATACACTGATTACTTAATGGGCTCTCAACTTTCAAATATTTTATTCAGGCAAGCAGTTTCATACTTTTAATTTTCTTATGTAGGGCAATCTCTTAATATTGAAATTCATTTATTCATAAATGGATTGTATTCCTTTCACAAAGTATATGTATTTGGGCGCTAGTTACAAGTTTTTCCTTGCAAGATTTTGCTAGCAAAATTAAGCCTAGCTGAATCATGGATAACATAAATGAGCATAAGATCAGCAAGGGCAGAAGCAATCTTCATAATGGGCTGGAAGTTATAGCCCATGGGAGATGAGATGGCCAAAAAATGAACTAAAGTTTAAAGCTGATACAAAGGTAGCCAGTGTGAGCCTAAAGGGCTTAGTGGATAATGTTCTCATTAAATGATTGCTTCCAACTTTCTGGTTGACTGAAAGTAAAAGGAAAAGAAAAGCATATATAATTTAGTGTTTACCAAGTTTGTTTAAACAAAAATTTTCACTTGATAACTAGATAACTTTGCATTTACTTATCTAAAATAAAACAAGATAACAATGTCTGAGAAAACCTTTTTTGTATTGAAATATTGAGCATGAGTTTAAAAAATTTGATGTCAGTAAAAAAGTTCTTGGACATTTTAAAAGATTTTTAACACTGAAAACAGTATGCTTTCTTCAATTAAATAGTAATGATTTATCTATAGGCAACTATGGTTTTGATATTATACTTTTCTATTGTGTAAATTATGTTTTTAAATATCAAACTAGGAATATAAAAACACTAGTAGTTTATTTTAATAATTGCAATCTGTTTTTTTTTTTTTTTATAAAACTTTAGGGAAATAATTTTTTTTGATGTTCATTTAATTCAAGTAAGTTGTCCATGATATTCTTTCTGGTGGCAATGATGAACTATCACTTAAGGGGTAGACTCCCAGGTAAGCCTAACAAACAAAACCTCAATAATTTTCCAAGTTAATGAGAAATAGACTTTGATTTCGTTTAGTCACTGATATTTGGGATTGTTATTACTGTAGCTAAAATTAACCTTATCTGAATATTATAGTGCCATATTTTCCACTGTAATGGATACAGTTTTCGAGTCATCCATTGGAAATGATGAAGCTTATATACCTCCTTCTCTCTCCACTTTAGGCCTAACTGGAGAGCCAAATGGTGAGCCACACAAGGAAGTGAAGCCACTGTTCAAATGGTGAGCCACACAAGGAAGTGAAAACACTGTCATCCACTCCCACCTTTAATCATCCCAGGATGTAAAAGAAATGACTGATGGGAAAATCACTTGAAGACTAGCTTTCTCTTTAAAATAAATCTACTAATACATGTATATTTGTGAATCTTCTTTGGAAGAACTGAAGTTTAAAAAGTTCATCTAACCGGTGTTTTAAAATATTTTTCCTAGAACAGAATATAACATTTTAATATAATTTTATCAACTTAATATCTATGTTATCATCGAGCTCTTTGTTCTAGCTCTATATTTATACTATGTAAACATAGACCACATTATATACTTATGTGATAGTAAAGGGCCTTATGGGGTCATCAATCATCTAAGAGGCAACTCTTTGGGGAACGTACTGTTATTCTTGAAGTGGGGTCAGGAAATCATTCTGCATAGTTTATTTGCAGGGTATATGGGGTTTCTAAAAATCATTAGAAATTGAAGCTTCAGTTAAAATGATACCTGGTGGCTTAAAATTGATGATCAAGAGTGTGATGTTACTAAGAATAACCTGTCAAAGAAAGAAAAAATATCACTGGGATATGACAAGGACATTTCAAGATCTACAAGGAAAATTCAAGAATCAACTTTGATTCCAGTGTGTGATTCTGTAGAGAAAGAAAAAGCCACTAAAAAATGACTGAAATCATTATATATGTATTTGTTCAAATCCATAGAATGTTCAACACCAAGAGTGAACCCTAAAGTAAATTATGGACTTTGCATGATTTTGAGGTGTCTATGTTGGTTTATCCTTGGAAGAAAAAAAAAGTACCATTCTGATGAATGATGTGGATAATACAAGAGGTTATATGTATGTGGTGGCAGGGAGTATATGGGAAATCTCTTCTTAATTTTGTTGTAAATCTAAAACTGCTCTAAAAGTATAAGGTCTAAAAAATGACTGAAAATCTTATAGTTCAAACTCTATTACAGTGGTTCTAGAAAAGCTATTTCTGATACAAAAATTTCCTACTGGTAGTTTCCAAAGATATTAAGATAAATGCATAGTTAAATTATTTATCTACATTGATGCTTTTATATAGTTTGAGGGTGTTTTTTTTTAAATACCTTTGATCCTTGAGCAAATCAGCACAGAAAAGGAAACAAAGATGTTTAAGAATGACCCGTGTTGAGGAAACATAATTAGAAATGAAATCTTCTCCCAACCAAGAAAACTTCTTCATAAAAGTAGTAGACAAAGAAAACAGTTTATTGAAAAACCATTAAACTAGAATGTGATGCACATTACAGGCATCCACTAAGAGATTGCAAAGACAGAAAAATAGCACCATTTTATATACCTTAGGAGACCAAACCATTACACACATATTCTCAAGATAAACAATAACCAGTCTTCACGTAAGAGGATTTGACAGCACCATTTGTCACACAGATTCATCCTAGATTCACCTGGTAAAAGTGATTATGCTCCGTGTTAGCTAATTGGCTTTGTACAGAAGAAAAACAAATTTCTGGTATTTTTAATATAAGAGATAGTTTTGCAATCTGGAAAAAAGTGCCCACTGAAGTTGGGTTTCTACCCAATCGGAGAAATAGGGAGACAGGGGTGCCATCTTCTTGATGCTTACATTTCTATGAGATGGTTCCTAAGTCCCAGAGAAAGGCATTCCTGAGTCATAAAGCTGACAAAAGGCCTATGTAGTTTTTCAAAGGATTTATACACATTTCAAAGAGAGAACTGTTTTCTATCACAAATTTTCTAATTCTTCCCTTACTTTCAACAGGGATAATTAAACCTCTTATTTTTTAATTTGTATTTGTCCTCAAATCTGAAAAAAAATATATTGAATGAGACTACCTAAACTTGCCAAATTTCCCTTTGCTTTGGTTGCAATTGTGTTCAAAAATAAGAATAGGGCAGCCCGGGCAACCCAGCAGTTTAGCTCCGCCTTCAGCCCAGGGTGTGATCCTGGAGACGCAGGATTGAGTCCCGCGTCGGGCTCCCTGCATGGAGCCTCCTTGTTCCTCTGCCTGTATCTCTGCCTCTCTCCCTCTCCCTCTCTATGTCTCAAACAAATAAATAAATAAAATCTTAAAAAAAAAAAAAAAACAAGAATAGGGGATCCCTGGGTGGCGCAGCGGTTTGGCGCCTGCCTTTGGCCCAGGGCGCGATCCTGGAGACCCGGGATCGAATCCCACGTCGGGCTCCCGGTGCATGGAGCCTGCTTCTCCCTCTGCCTGTGTCTCTGGCTCTGTCTCTGCCTGTGTCTCTGGCTCTGTCTCTCCTTCTATCTCTCAAGAATAAATAAATAAATAAAAAATCTTTAAAAAAAAAAAAAAACCCAAGAATAAATTCCACTGAATTACTAATAAAATTATTTCAATTTCTTTCATCTCTATACAAATGGATATTTAAAATATATATATATATATATATATATATATATGTATGTATATGTTCTGAACATTACTAAGGCTAGGTTGTCTCTAATGCATTTACCTATTTTCCCCAAACACATTTTTTTAGTACATGGAGACTATATTCTAGGACATAAAGAAATATTTTCTGCTAAAATAAATCCATAAGGATTATGTTATACACACTTTAGAAAATAGGAGCAAAACAAAGGAAACAATTCACTGACATGATATATTCACAAAAGATTATTTCAAGAGATTAACAATTATCTTTTTTTTAAATTTTTTAAAAATTTATTTATGATAGTCACACAGGGAGAGAGAGAGAGAGGCAGAGACACAGGCAGAGGGAGAAGCAGGCTCCATGCACCGGGAGCCCGACGTGGGATTCGATCCTGGGTCTCCAGGATCATGCCCCGGGCCAAAGGCAGGTGCCAAACCACGGCACCACCCAGGGACCCCTTAGGTTTGGATGTCTTTGTTAACATGACTAAAGAGTTAAAATGCGGGATCACTGGGTGGCGCCTGCCTTTGGCCCAGGGTGCGATCCTGGAGACCCGGGATCGAATCCCACGTCGGGCTCCCGGTGCATGGAGCCTGCTTCTCCCTCTGCCTGTGTCTCTGCCTCTCTCTCTCTCTCTGTGTGACTATCATAAATAAATAAAAATTAAAAAAAAACAATTATTTTAATTAAATATGACACTCTAAGATATTTTAAAATATGGCATAATTCAATATGAGTGCATTTGAGCATGTTTTTATTTCGGAAATTATTTCCTACAACAGTATAATGAGGAGTTATGTCAACATGGCTTTCCATATAAATTATGTAAAGGATTATTTTAACAAAAAATTAAGCTTTTATGAAGCCAGTTCTTGGGGCACCTGTGGCTTAAGTGGCTGCCTTTGACTCAGTTCATGATCCCAGGGTCCTGAGATCGAGCTCCCAGTCCGGCTCCCTGCTCTGCAGGTTGCCTGCTTCTCCCTCTCCCACTGCTGCTACCTCTACTTGTGCTCTCTCTCTCCCTCTTTCTCTCTCAAATAAATAAATAAAATATTTTTTAAGTTATTGTTTCCAGAGCTACTCGATATTTGTAATTTGTTTTCATCTAAAGAAATATTAAATAATCAATAGAATAAATTATAATATCTATGACCCATCACAATAAAACAATTTTTAGAGTCTGAGATTTTAGAGCATATGCAGTTCTCATTGTATTAATTTTAAAACAGTGCTGTAAAATGCATTGAGCATGGAGTACTCAATGTTCACCTCATCATAAGCAATAAAAGGAAGTCTAGAGAAACCTCAACAGAGAATATGTATTTTTACAGTTACAGGGTGAATTCCTCTGACAAAGGAGATTTGCAAAGATTTTAAAGAACAGTCCCCAATTGAGGCCATTTGTGCCAAACCTTGTCACCACATCATGCCTTAACCTAACCTAATTGCAATTTCAGCCTCTCCCATGAGTCAAATCTTAACCAATCAGTTTGGAATTTCCTGGTCAGCACTAGTGAAGTAATCTGTTAGTTAGACCTCTCATTTTCCCCTAAGGAAGCTGACCTTGCCTGAAATAATCCATTCCTTGCTAGTAATTTCCTTGTTCTGCTTCCTTCTGCCTTATAAAGTCTTCCATTTTGTGCAGCTCCTCAGAGCTCCTTTACTATCTGCTAGATGGGACACTGCCTGAATTAGGAATCTTTGAAGAAAGATAATAAGATGTTTAACATTAATTCAGTTGAATTTTGTTGTTTAATATACTTCTTAAATGATTGGTGCAAATGATCTAAAAACCACCTTTAAGTTTCTCTTTGGTTGGCCTAAGTTTAAAAAGTAGAGTTGTAATGAGCCCTTCAGAGAGCTGAGGGGTCCACGTTGACTACTAAGCAAGGAAGAAATTCAGTGTTTGAATGAATAATAACAACTAAGTGATAGTTCCCAATGTTTTCAAAATATAGTAGCGATAAGAAAAATTTAAAACTTATTAAATGATTAAATAGTAGCAACTTCAAAAATCTATAATGAAAATTAAGTTCTTTTAAACTTAGTTCAATCACTTAGCATTAGCAGTACAAGTATCACATTAGTACACCAATGATTCATCAAACTCTTATTATCCCCACCCCTCCTTTTTTTTTTTTTCCATTTCTTTTAGTGGGAGAATCACTTCTCAGGATAATATCTATTTTTCTATACACGAATTAAAGGGCTGCAAGGGGGGCATTTCTCTTCTCTGTTTTACTTCTAAACTTGTAGTCTTTGTTGTCTCTGATTTGGTTAGCAGGGTATATGGGGTTTTCACATGATGAACAGTTACCTGGTACTGGAATCTATATCACAGACTCTCCATACACACAAACCCATGTGTTTACCTCAACTCATACTTTGAAATGATCACTCATGGGGTTTTGTTTTGTTTTTCTGGGCTGTTAATTTGATTTTATTCTCTTCTATGTATGACTGTTACTTTCAACGTCAGTGGTTTTCCTAATTTGCACACTTATCAATACTTATCTAATGGTAATAATTTAACTATTCATGTATCTTGTAAGTAGTGTTAAATTATTTAAACAAGGAGGCCATTGGACTGAAGTGTCTCTAATGCAAACATAAGCATTAGAGCCTACATAAGCAAACCAAAATCTATGCCTGTAAATGCCTCAAGATTATGAAATAAAAACTAATCACCAACAGTCAACTAGACTGTAAACTATAGCCAATGAAAGAATTATTAAATACTCAACTTACTTTCTAGCTGCCATTTTTGATTCTCAAGAACTATTGTTCCTCCACATGTTATACCAGATTTTAATTTGGATAATCTAATAGGGTAATTGCTATTATAAAATAAAACTCTAAACAATTACAAAGATAGATCATTCTCAAATATTTTAATAATAATGAAGTCTGCTTTTTAATAGCCTGAAGGAAAATGAAAAATAAATAAGGTTTTTTAAAAAAGGGAAAGGATCTTTATATTTTTTCTAAATATATATTTTCTAAATATATATTAAATTATAATTATTCAGTTAAATCCTAAAGATAGAGAAAGATTTTACACAACTCAACACCAAAAAAAACAACCAATCAGATTTAAAATGGGCAGAGGACCTGAATAGACATTTCTCCAAAGAGGACATATAGATGGCCAACAGACACATGAAAAGATGCTCAACATCCCCCATCATTAGGGTAATTAGGGTAATGCAAATCAAAACCACAATGAGATATCACTTTAAACCAGTCAAAATGGGTAAAATAAAAAAAAAGACTAGAAATAACAAGTGTTGGTGAGGGCATAGAGAAAAAGGAACCCTTATACACTGTTGGTGGGAGCGCAAGTTGGTGCAGCTACTGTAGAAAATAGTATGGAGGGGCACCTGGGTGGCTCAGTGGTTGAGCATCTGCCTTTGGCTCAGGTTGTGATCCTGGGGTCCTGAGATGGAGTTCCACATCAGGCTCTCCACAGGGAGTCTGCTTCTCCCTCTGCCTATGTCTCTGCCTCCCTCTCTCTCTCTCTCTGTCTCTCATGAATAAGTAAATAAAATTAAAAAAAAAAAAAAAAAAGAAACAGTATGGAAGTTCCTTAAAAAAAAAAAAAAAAAGAATTACCATATGATCTAGTATTTCCACTACTGGGTATTTACCCAAAGAAAATGAAAACACTAATCTGAAAAGATATATGCACCCCTATGTTTTACTGCAGTATTATTTACAATAACCAAGCTATGGAAGCAACTAGTATCTGTTGATAGATAAATGGATAAAGAAATGTGGGTATATGCATGTAGGTGTGTATGTGCTATATATAATGGAATATTAGTTATAAAAAAATAAAATATTGTCATTTTTAACAACATAGATGGATCTAGAGAGTATAATACTAAGTGAAAGAAGTCAATTGGAGAAAGACAAATACCATATGATTAATTTATATGTGGAATTTAAGAAATAAAACAAATGAACAAACAAAGAAAAAAAGAAACAAACAAAAAAACAGACTCTTAAATACAGAGAGTAAACTGGTAGTTGCCAGAGGGGAGGTTGAGTGGTGAGATGGGTGAAAGAGATAAAGGGGCCTAGGAGTACGTTTATCTTGATGAACATCATGTATAGGATTATTGAATCATTAAATTATAGATCGGTAGCTAATATAACACCATATGTTAATTATATTCCAATAAAAAATGAAGGAAAAACTGGCTCTATCGGTTCTTAGCAGAATGGCATAGGATAAATTTTTGATCTTCAGCTTCTTGTGATCTGTAATATGGAGATATTGCTACCAATGAATGGTATATAATAGATAAGCAAAAAAAAAAAAAATTCCCACTCTTCTCAATAGTTTAGTAAACTCATAGCTATCCAGGGGTTGTTAGATTATATGTATATGATATTTTTTAAACTTGTCAGAGTACTAAGTAAACACTAATAGGCTTTGGTGGGGAAAGCTAAGAATCTAGACAGTTGCATAAACAAGATGTAAAAAACAAAAAAATTCAAGTACATATACTGTCACAAGTAATTCCTATCCAATACTGTCTTTTAGTATACTTTTATCTTTTTTTCTTATTTTTGCTTTAACCAGTATATTTTTCAGCCAGTTTGGGATAAAAGAACTGCCACTGCCCAAAGTGAAAGCAAAGTTATTAGCCAAAGTTTAAAATTCAGTATCTGACAGAGTTCTTCAAGAAACGTAGAGAAATCATAATCATGATTGTTGAAAGTTGCCAAAAAATTGAAAACCTTTGTGTGCTTAAAATTATACAAGTTAAATATAGATTTAAATCATCTTCATATCCTATACACATTAGGGACTTATATTCTTGATTGCACATAAATTAACTAAAGCATTACATATATATATATGTGTGTGTGTAAATATATATATATGTGTGTGTGTGTGTGTGTGTATACACAAATACACAGTCTTCCAAGTATGTTGGATACTTTTGTTCTGAAGCCAAGGGATTGTTTCACTATTTCATTTTCCCTATGCAGTAGATATTTTAAAGCTCTTTTTTTTTTTTTTAAAGAACAGTTTCATGTTTTTTGCCTCATTTGTTTTCTTCTGCTGAACTGTGATCTCATTTCCTAATAGCTGTTAAGGAGAGATATTTGAGAAAATATAAATCTCTATTAAGTTTTCCATGGGCCCAAACTTTCTGAGTAATAAAATCATTCATTTCTTTACTTACAGAAAATTCATACTAAGACATTCGATCTCATCCTTACATCTACACTATTAACTATTAGAATCTGTTTCATCATTGTTTTCCCAGTCCACTCACACCTTATCCCATCTTCCAACTTCTTCCTCTACTACTCTTCCTCTAACTCTGCCTGCTAAAACATTTCCTCATGGATATTTATAAGCCTGGCAGTTTCTCAATATTCAGATCCCTACTGAAATATCATCTACTCAGGGCTGCCCTCTGACTGCTTCATCTAGCCTATACATTCTAGGCTCTGTTCAGTTACAGTATCTAGTTTTGTTTTGTGCTTTTTTTTTCCCCAAAAAACTATTTACTTTTTAATTCTGTGCTTCTGAACAGATTGTTGGTTTCAAGATCACGGAGACATTGTCAATCTTATTTGTTGTAAAATCGATTTCTGGCACACTGCAAATGTTCAATAAACAGTTGTTGACTGAATGAATAACTTCTATACCAGCACAGAACCTATTATGTGTGACCTCTTTCTGGGCTGGAATAAACTTCTATAAGGTAAGTATCAAACACTGTTTTTTAAATAATCACAATTAATTTGAGGAATGCACACACACACACACACACAGACACACACACACAGACACACACACATTCCCAACTTGACATCATGAGTCTATGAAATAATCCCATTTGATGCAGAAGGGAAATACTCTACCTTCCTCTTTTTTTGGAGATCTGCCTCAGTAAAGCACTTACTCTCACCCAGAAACTGGGATATAATGGGGGCTATATTCCTTGATGGTCACATTTCAAAAGGATGTCTCCCAGGACCTTGAAAAATACATTTTAGGTTGTAAAACTGGCCAAAGGCTTTTTAAAAGATTTACACTTCAAATGGACAGAGGAAGAACTTAAGTTTTCTGAAGTAAATACTCTAAGAAAAGGGAGATAGGAACTTAGAGTCAGAAGACCGTGTAAAATTTAGTCAAGCTGAGGGAAATGTTAAAGTTATCTTGGTCAATAGACACAAACCACTTACAAAAGCCCAACTAGAGCCCATAAAATCATACAAATTTGGTTCTAAAAAGGCTATTTTAATTTTCATTGGTTCTATGACCTTGTTCTTATCAAGTGCATTTTGATTTCTTTCAAATTCAGAGAAATGGAAATGATACCTTCTAATACAATATAAATGTCTTATCACTAATTTGAAATTGATTGTATTTTACAATGTGAAAACTTTAAATCTAAAAGGACAAAGTATAGTGTTTAATGTTGAACTCTTACTCTATGGTATGATTGAAATTAATAAAAAAATCAAACTTTTTGTCTAATGAACTATGAATAATGAAGTTTTATTAAAATGCCTAATTTGTTTAGGTACATGCATTGCCTACTTATCCAATTATTCTGGCAAAATTACAAATGAAGAAAGTTGAATTTGTTAAATTAAGAAGGTCATTGAAGTAATTAAGACTGGTGAAGCATATTATTAATACCTTACAGGGGAGGGTAATAATGCAAAATATACCTGTTCCCTTATGTTCAGGCTTATATTCCAAATGGAACTTCTTTAAGACCTCAGGAAATAGTTATATGCATATATAAAATGTAGGTCATTAAGAATACAACGAAGACATATTTTAACAAATAAGAAAATAATTTGAGGCTTATTCCATTTTATGAAGTGAAACAATGGCTTATTAATATAAACAGGAATTAACACAAAATAGAGATATGAATGTGTAGCAACTATTAGCTTAAAACATCACCAAAAATAAATCATTTAAGAATATTAACTTTAGTCATCCTAACTTTCCTTTTAAATTAACTAATATGTTTGAGAGAAGGGGAAAAGACTTAAAACAAATGTGCTAAGATGGTGTGTATAAAGAAAATGTCTGAAGAATAGGAGTCAAGAGAAACAAAGAACAGCAGATACAGAGATCATGAAATTCACTTCATTTTGCATCACAGGAATTTGAGTATACATTTCTAGCAATATAAACTGTTAATAATTATCAAATATCTCATTAAAATAATGTTAAAATAAGAATTTCTCATTTGCTGCAGGTTTTGAAGTATATTTCTATTTCATCTGAACTCGAACCTTGAATATTTATACATGAATAATAGCCAATTTTTCTTCCACTACAAATATGGGAACAAGTGAACTGTAGAAACTAAAGTCTAGTTTATAACTGCTTCTGAAAGCAGACTATGGATATTAATGGAGTAGTGTCAGAGTCGGAGAAATCACTATATCCTGTTTCCCCAAGGTATATTCTCAAATAATCCAATGTTTTACAGAGTGTTTTCCAAAATGCAAAATATGTGAAAATTATTTTGTCTATTAAACACAATCAAACAGCTGAAAAACTGAACCCAGCAACTGAATTTCCTTGTTTATCTCAAACTTGAAGCAGTATTTTAAATAAAACTTAGTTGTCAAATTGGCTGCCTACCTGAAGACTAACCTGGCACTTTCTGGTCCTGTCTTCTAGTGTGTAAGGTAAGTAAATGTACCAACTTTTCTTCTCTGTCTTTTTATTTTTTTTTCTAAAGGAATTTCCTCCACCTTTCTCTCATTTTCTTTCCACTTTTATACCCAACTCCATTATGAAGTCAATGATACGATTTATTTAAAATATTTTTATTGACTCTGCTCTATACAAAAGAGTGATAATCACTAAAGCAGTAAACATATGTAAGACAAGAGCTTTGTCATTGAAAATCTCTTAGACAAGTATGAGGCAATATGAAGAATGAGTGTGTATCTGGGTTTGAAAGTTATACAATTTTGGGGGTGCTCTTTAAGAAGAATGTTACACAATACAAATAAAAAACCTTTTACAGATACTTCAAAGGAGCAAGTGAGGAGCTCTGTGTGGTAAGTTTCCTTTGTATAATGGTAAATCCACCCTTGTTACTGAGCATTATAATGGTGATATATACAAAATATTAAGGAAATGCATTTGGTCAGATTACCTTCTCATATACTGGAACCATCTTATTAAATGTTAGAGAAAGAAGTCTATTACTTCTGCCACCTGTGAAACTCAACTGAGATTTGATTAAAGTAAAATCTGAGCTAAGGCTGGCAAATGAGAAGCAGGTCACAAGTTGGAATAAGTGGGACGGAAAAACCTTTCAGACAGAGAGAGTTAAACAAATGACAAAAGGAGATGAATGTACTCCTTTTTAAAAATCACAGTTTTACAAACATGGCTGCATCATGAATAAGGAAAACAGGAAAAATACGTGTAGGCCAGACACTAGACTTACCACTTAGAGAAGGTCTTGATTTTTGCTTGCCATGCTAGGTACAACTGCTACATATTTTAAAGCAGTGAAATGCTTAACTAGGAAGTTGTAGCTCTTTTTTTGGTAAACATTTCTAATTAAAATAATGTGTCACTCACCATAGTTTTTGAGTAAAAACATGTATTTCATTCTGTGTGCTATACAAATCATTTATTATTAATATATTTATTGTGGTGCATAGGAAAAAATACCATTTAACATTCATGTTAGTTTACATATTAAATATAAAGCATGTAGAGAACGTTATTTGTTGTGACTAGATATCATTAAATCACTACAAAAATATTTATATTGCCATTCAATTTTTCCCCCCATTTATATATGTACTTCTGTTTGCTCTGGAGAGAACTGCCAGGCTAATGACATTTAGAGTGATGACAGCATCATCTGTCAGCCTTCTCTGTAATTCTCTCTGGGCCCTAGCAGACAAATACGTTTTCACATGCTATAAAAAATTAAGTACCAAAACAATATAAAAATAACTTTAAGGGTCTGACAAAATAGGCTAAAGCAAGGACATTGAAAGTTAATGCTTCCCTTTCTGCCTAAACTTGCCTTATTCAATTTCACAGATTTTTATAAAATGTAATAATTCTTAAAAACCTACAGAGGGCAAAGAGAGACGAGATCCTCTAAAAGAAGATATAAATAATGTTCTAAATGTACTGGTGGTGAATTCCTAGGTGGCTCAGCAGTTTAGCACTTGCCTTTGGCCCAGGGTGTGATCCTGGAGACCTGGGATTGAGTCCCACATCAGGCTACCTGTGTGGAGCCTGCTTCTCCCTCTGCCTGTGTCTCTGCCTCTCTCTCTCTCTCTCTTTCTCTCTCTCTCTCTCTCTCTCTGTCTCTCATGAATAAATAAATAAAATCTTTAAAAAAAATAAATATAATTGTGAGTCATCTAGATAACTCCAAACATATTTATCATTTAGGATGGTTCCTGCTGAAGGTAACCAAAACCCAACACAAAGTGGCTTAAATTATAAGTAGAGCTGTGACAAGTCATGCTTCAGTCATGGCTTTGCTGTATTTATGATTCTTTGTGCATAATCATGTTTTACTATTAATGTACTTAGTATTAACGTAATGGCTTTAGCAGTTCTGGTTCTCGCACATGCCCTGAGAAAAAAGTCCATTAGTTCCAATGTTCCCAGCAAGACTGGTCACCTAATTTTGTGTATGCCCAGTACTTAATCAGGAATGCCCAATGAAATACAAAGTACTGGTTCATTTATTTATTTACTTACTTTTTAGAAGATTTTATTTATTTATTCATGAGACACACACACACACAGAGGGAGAGAGAGAGAGAGAGAGAGAGGCAGAGACACAGGCAGAGGGAGAAGCAGGCTCCATGCAAGGAGCCTGATGTGGGACTGGATCCTGGGTCTCCAGGATCAGGCCCTGGGCTGAAAGTGGCGCCAAACACTGAGCCACTCAGGCTGCCCGTACAGGTTCATTTAAATCAGCCATGCCCTCTCTTTCCAGCTGGGGATGTAGGAAATTTTTCCAGGTTATATTGAGATATATGGGGAAGAGGGAATTTTTTTTTAAGATTTATTTATTTATTTTAGAGACAGAGCACAAGCTGGGCAGTGAAAGGGAGAGAGAATCTCAAGTGGATTCTAAGCTGAGACCAATGTGTGGCTCAATCTCAGGACTCTGAAATCAGGGCCTGAGTCAAATCAAGAAGAGTCAGAGGCTTTTTTAAACAGAAATTTGAGTACTTCAAATAGTGCAAAAGGGAAATGAATCTTGGGCAGATGATTGATTATGTTTGCTGCAACTGCATAAATGCCATTGCTTTTACTTATAATTTATCTCTTGAAATTTTGTGATGATTCTGAATTGCTCTTCTTTTTCATTTATTTTGCCCACAAATTACAATCCATATGTACACTGTCCTCTTTATATAGCAAGTCTGACTTAACTTCTTAAAGTTTTTTGGAATATCCTTGAAATTCAGCAAAAAAGTATAAGTTCCATGAAATGGGAAGGTCAAATTTTTCATGATATTTCTTGGGACTTACTCCTGTTCCTTACTAGTACACCTCAGAATTCACATTGTAGGATTATAAACTCTATGAATTTTTTATACTTTTGTTTCCACGCAATTGCATATTTTTGCTCTAGTATTTGTTATCATTATTTCACCTTGCCCTGAATTTTTAGTTCTTCCCCAATAATCACAACTAGCTTAGTTGCTTCCTTTTTTTAGGAAGGCTTCTTAAATGCCAAAGACTAAAGTGCTATCCAGACATCTATACACCTGTACACTATAGCTCATAGAGTATTATTATAAAAGGTCTATTTATGTGTTGTCTTATGAGAGGCTCTATGGAAGAACCTGTTTATTACTATGAACACAGCTGCACTTAAAAAATATTTGTATCATGAAACCACATAGTATTATACTAATAGTGGCCTCATATGGTCCCACATTGATTCTCATTTCCTATGTTTCAGTTTTACCTTATTTATATATTTAAAGTATACTATTTCTTGTTTTTATTTTTTCCCATTTCTTTCTCTTGCAATTACCTTGTCATTTTACCAAGTTAACTCTAATTCACTCTTAAGGCCCTAGTTTAAGAGTGTCATTGCCGGGCAGCTGTTTACAACTCACATGTCCATGTTAAGTCAGCCTGTTATACATTCATAGAGTGGCCTGATTTTTTCTTATAATACTCAGATTGAATGCATAAGGACTTATTTGGTATGTTTCCTTCTTCATCCATTGTAGGACCCATAGGATCAGAGACTTCATGGATCTATTTACCTCTAAATTCTATAACCTAGTACAGTCCCTGGAATATACTAAACATGTAATAAATGTTTAAAAATGTAAGAATAGTATAATTTTATCTATAATTCACCACTCTGAGATCACATCCTGAGATGAAATCAAGCGGTTGGATGTTTAACTGAACTACCCACATGCTGCAAATTTTATGTTTTTAAGTTTGGACCAGTTCTCCCTCTAACCTTACACACTCAAAATTCTGCTAAGTGGCTAAATATCTAATTTTGAAAAGTCAAGATAACTCCATTACTTATGATTAATTACTTCTTCCATTTTTTTATAAATTGACTGCTTTTACGCATTCAAAAATTTCTGAGTTTCTCATTATCTTTTGAGGGAAACTCAGGCAGTGGACGCATTTTCCTTCTTATTTCTGACACCCTGTTCTGCTATAGCTTATCCAGATCCATACCTCCCATTCTGAGAAACTGCCTGCTCGAAGAATTACAGAAGGAAAACAGGAAGAAGTCTCTTCTGCTACTGAATTTCTACATCTATCTTACAGTTTCTATCTCATCTACTTCCACTTTCCAGCACTGGGACAGCCTTAGTTAAGTATCATTAGCATTTTAATATGATTCTATTTCATCCTCTGTCTTGCTGTGGAGATTGTCCTTATGTTACCACAGATTCTTTCACATGATAAAGCCATGTTCTAGTCCCCCCGGCTTTTTGGCTACTAATATTCAAAACCAATGTTGTACCCCAAAGTAGTTCTAACACCATAGTTTTTAAAAGTCAGTTTTTTCTTTGCTGTGGGCTTAGAATATATATTCAGACTTCATTTGACTCTTTCTTAAGCCATGTTTTCCAACCTTTTGATTAAAATCTACCTCAAAAAGTGTTCTGGCTGCTTGAATAGTCAAGAAAGAAAATAGAAAGGACTTCTCAGGTCATATAACTAAATCATATTATTTAATTTGCCATTTATTTTTTCCACCATCCAGACCAGGAAATAAAAACACACAAATTAAAACAGATTACGTTAATTGGAAATGAACACTATCAAAACAAGTATCTCGTTAAAGCAAAAAAGGGCTGAAATTCAATCCTCATTGCAGAGATTACCTTTAGATTGGAGGAAGGATCCATATGGAGGAAGATCCATTTTCTTCCAAAGAAAATGAGGGCTACAGATAGCTTTTATTTTTTATTTCATTTTTTTACAGACATCTTTAATATCTGTATTTATGATAATGTTTCCCAGACCTCTCCACCCTGTTGAATATCTATATATTCACCTGCCAAATATTTCCTGGGCATTTCCAACATATATATCACAAATGTCTCAACTCAACATTTCCAAAATGGAAGAAAGATTGCCTTCCCTAACTTTCAACTCATTATCCTTTTGCAATGCTAGTTTTTCATTATCTACCCCACCTCTGTTAATTATTCTTGACCCAAAAATTGTTCAAGTATTTCTAATCTCAAAATAAACACAAAAACACCCACCATCAGTTACTCTATAATCAGCATTATATAAAGCTTTATTCTTCTTTTATATCCAAACACCTTGAAATAATTTTCTCCTCTTGCTGCCTCACAATCTGTTCATTCCTCAACTTTTATTCCTTAACTAAATTCTCACCTCTACTCTCATCTATTCAGTTAAATTACATAATTTAATAAATCTAATGGATACTTTTCAAACTCAGTTTTCTCAATCTCTGTATAGCACTCTACACTACTGAAGACTCCTTTTTTTGCATTTCAGTCAAATTTTTAAAAATTTGAAACTATTGTTTTCAATATTTATCTTTTTCTGTATATTGTTTTAGGGTTTTCCACAGGATACTGTAATTAACTGGGAGTGGAGAGGCTAATCATATGATTTTCATATATCCTAAGACAAAGGCCATGTTTAGGTCTTTACCCTCTTTGTGATTGGGAACTATTGAAAGGTTTTTAATTGACTAGTATCTTTTTAATTCTGTGGTTCAGAAATACCATTTTGATGTAGCTGAGACTAATTTATTGTAAATTTCAAAAGATTGATGATGACCAACTGGGAGACAACTGAAAGAGTCCAACTGGAGATGACAAAAGTCTTGAACAATTTAGTGTCAGTGAAGACCAAAATAAATGTTGAATAAATTAATTGTTACACACTTAAAATAATGGGCATAATATAAATAAAGAACTCTAAAATGGCTTTTATTTTTCTGATCTGAACATTTTAATGAAGTGGTTCTCAACTGGGAGCTATTTTTGCCCTCTCCCCACCTGGTAACATTGGCAATATCTTGTTGATTGTTATAGCTGGGGGGAGATGCTACTAGCATCTAGAGTAGAAGTCAGATATGCTGGCCTCTGCATTCTACAATGCACTGGATAGCCTCCAGCAACAAAGAATTTTCTGGAACAAAATGTCAATGGTGTTGAGATTAAGAAACCCCAGTTTAGTCAAAGTAGGTGAGAAAGGTTTGGGGGGAAATTTTTTGGTTATGGCTTAATTTGAGATTACTGGTGGACATTTGATATTGGTTATATGAATAGACCTGGAACTCAAAAGAGAATTTGTGTCTGAGGATATAGATTTGGAAGCTGATAGCATATAGATTATAGAAGATTTCAATGAGATTAATCCATGATAAAATGTAAGCAAACCCACCAACTAGTTTGTCATTGCACACAAGTGTTCTAAGAATGTGTTAGAAAAGTGCCAAGATATTGACCATTTCAGCCTTCATGGTGGATGAGTTGGGCTTAAGGCTGTTGTAGCTGCTGACCCTGTTATCTTTAGGGTTAAGCAATTTTCTTAACTTAATGGCTAGGAAAATATTTATTCTATTTTCTATATATTTCACAAAATGAAAAATTTTGGTAGACACTGGCAGCAGAAAAGAATGAAAGGCAAGAGGATTAAGACTGGAATTTCATGGATATATCAGGGGGAGGAAAGGGGAAGATAATTAGAAGATCAGTTGTGGAAGCAAAGAAAGAATATTTAAAAAGAAAAATTAAAACCTGTAAGATGCTTGTAAGTGCCAATTAGGAGAAGATATTGTATAGTAACTGACCTTAAGAAGGATAGAAATTTGCATGACCCTGAAGCGTATGGTTCTAATGATGCTAAATGTCAAGTGGAATGCCTATTTTACCATATTTATATTTACACATAGGAGAAGAGGCTTTCTCCCCACACTACTGGAAAGCGGAAGTTAGAGTGCAAATAAATACCCTACCTTCTTTCTACTTCTCCTTTGTGGTTATTTTCTAGGAGAGGAAGTTTTTTACTGGATTGGTAAGATTTATGAGACTTGGGTTCACTGGACCACATCTAACATTACCAACATTTGACATCGGTCCTAGAAACTGGAAATAAACCATTTTCTCTCTCTTCACCTGCTAATTAACAGATGAGGTAAGAGTTTTTATCATATTATTGCTATTGTTTGTTTTATTTATGTGTTTTTTAAAGCAGATATCGAGACTGTAATCATCTTGTATTACTGAAATTTTATGTCCATGAAAGAGCAACTTCTCATGCCCCTCCCCCAGCACATGGTAGCCACCATTCTACTTTCTAATTCTCTATATATGACTATTTTCTATACCTCCTGTAAGTGGTATCATGCAAGTGCCAGTATCTGGCATATAGCAAAATCTCCTTTTTCAATGCTAAATAATATTTCATTGGTCCATACATAGACCACATTTTCATTTTCTATTCATCTGTCAATGACATTTAGGTCATTTCTATATCTTAGCTATTGTAAATAATGCTGCAGTGAACATGGGAGTGTATGTATCTCTTCAAGATGCTGATTTCATCTCCTTTGGATATATATCACAAAATGGGACATTGGATCATATGGTAGTTAAATTTTTAATTTTGAGGCAACTCCATGCTGTTTTCATAGGCTAAACCAATTTACAATCCCATCAGCAGTTTAAAAGTGTTATCTTTCCTCCACGGGTTTGCCAATACCTGTTATTTCTTAAACTTTTTTAAGTTTATGTATTTGTTTATTTATTTATCTCTACACTAAGCATTGCAAATATCCACAGTGAAAGAGTCCTTAGTATATTCCCTTTTTCTTGGGTTATTATGGATAGAAGTGAAGAAAAAATGATCTGAGTGGGAGAGAATTGAAAATAAGAAGGAACTCTTAATGAGATCATAGTAGTAAGAGTTAGAAAGAGTTAGGAGTTATAAGGGTTTGGAAGACATAGGAAAAAAGAGTGTATGGTCAGAATATTGAAAGTTATGATTTCAGAAATACAAATATGGAACTACAATAACCAGTAGCCACAATATTACAAGTATATATTATTTATATAGTGAAAACATCACTATATAGAGAAATCAGATCAAAAGTCACATATATTTACTTTTACCAAATATTTCAATATTTTAACAGTGTCACTTTTTTCATGTGTATATGAGCAAGTAGTTTCATATTTTTATTTCATAAGAAAAAAATTATTAAGTCTTAAGTTGATATTCTTTAAAGTGTATTTCACAGAAAAAGTTGGTTCCACTAGATGTTGGAAACAAATAAATTGATTTTATATAAAATAATGTTGGCAAGTGCTGCACACTCTACCTCCTTAGATCTTCACTAAACTTAAAAACACTGGAGGGTCTGATAAGTCTAGCAGTATAGAAATATCTTTAGTTTTCAAATTTATATTACCATAATGATCACAGGACCCCTTCTGCCAGACATTAACAATTCTTTTTTTTTAAAGATTGTATTTATTTATTCATGAGAGACACAGAGAGAGATGCAGAGACATAGGAAGAGGGAGGAGAAGCAGGCTCCATGCAGAGAGCCTGATGTGGGACTCAATCTCGGGACTCCAGGATCATGCCCTAAACCAAAGGCAGACACACCCAGGCATCACAGACATTAACAATTCTTAACACACTCTGAACTATTGTTTCTCAAAGCACTCTTTGAGAATCATTATTTTAAGCTAAACAATATATGTATGTATGTGTGCATATACATATGTAATGTATGTATGCATTTAAACCTCAGAGAATTTATTATTTCCACGTAATATTGAGTTTCTGTGTCTGGAAGCCATCCATGAATGCAATATGTCCATTCAGTTAGTCAGAATGGGCTACCCAACCAGAAGGACAGATGCTGTTTAACCCAATTCCTGTGGGAAATGAGTGGGCTATGGCTTCCATGATTATAGTTTAGATTGAGAAGGTTTTCTGCCACTGAGTTGGGTGGCCTGCTTCCCCAGTCAACATAAGTGCTCATGTAGTACTGCTGGGCTGGCATGGGTCCCTTGATTCATCCTAATCTGAGAAATGTCAATGTTATCCACAGCCTGAGATAGGTCTGGACTGAAAGGGTGAGACAAAAGCTTGCCATTTCAATTTGCCAGACTTTGCTGCAATTACAACACCAAGACTCTTAATAAAAACTAAGTGGTCTCTGTACGAAAGGGCAGAATGAGATTGTGAGTATCTCTTTGAAAGAGTTGATTAATATTCTAAAACAGTGGGAAACAGTGGCAAGGAATACAACCTTGATCATGTGCATCACATGGCCAACAGTTGGATGATCTGTACCATTGCTTTTGTTTTTATTTTTTTTGTTTTGTTTTGTTTTTTTGTTTTTGTTTTTTTTATTTGGTATAGTTCCTACACCTGGGCAACAGTGCTTTTCCTTTGGAGAGAATAATCGTCCTGCCCCTTTTCACTACACTGCTCTGCGATGGCATGTCTCATGCAGGTACTTCCTTCTTTCCTTTGGAATGTCCCTTTCACCTTTAGTTTATCCCAGGTTTGCCTCCTCTTACAAAGATGCTGGTGCTGTTTGGCATTCAAATAAAGAGGCTCTTCTTCAACCATCTCCATCCCAGGTAGAGGGATTCCTTGGATAAGGCACAGAGCCACTTCCAGGTACCATCATTAATTACTGTCCCTCCTGAATTGATCACATAGCCTGCCACTGGTAGAGTTATAATGGCAGACCCTTGCCCACTTCTGGTTTGTTGGTATTGGCCTCTGTCTGAACAGTCCGTACTTCTGCCAAACTGGCTGCTGAGATGGTGGTCATGCCTTGCTAGAGAGTGATGCCATCTGCATCAACTGGCTGATAGAAGATGGTCTGCCCTTCAACAGTCTGTGCTACTTGCTGCTCCTGGACAGTGATCTGCAGCCGTGTTTGTTTCTGGCTGGCACTGCAAGCTGCCTGCGGCTGCTGAATGATAATCTGCTGAGTGGGGTGCTGTTGGCCCTGCACCTGCAACATTTCTCCTCTTTTTCTTCCTCAGAGCTGGATCTATTTCCACAGATCCAACAAAATCTGCTACAGATTCTGTTTCCCAGATACAGGTTTTTGCGTGATGATGTGACCCAGTCCACAAAGGACACCTGGGGCCATGATAGGGTGGCCAGTTGATGTGATTAACAGGCTAGTGATTAACACTGGCCTGTACCACTAATGGATGCCCTGGACCTGCTGTTGAATCTGACAATCTGCTTTGTCAAAATATATTGCTATTTGCTTCACTCTGCCCCATGGTCCAACCAAGTTAGAATCCCATTCACAAGGAACTTCACTCTAGAGGTCCTAGAAGACTGTGAAGTACCCTGCAGAGTACAGGGGAATTTGAGGCAGGCAAGACCATTCTGCACCTGGAAACTCATCTGGACCTTCAGGTGAGGGACAAGGGAATGCATCTCCACTTTGCACTACCATTCTAAAAGGATCAATACCCCCAACATGCCTGATCCAGGGGTGACGTCCCTGCATGGGACTGGCCTCAGCAAGCTCTGGACTGGAATGCCCAGAGGCACTTACAGGCTCTGGGCCAGGGCCACCAGCTTCTCTGCATAGCTGGAGAGGCTCAGCTCAAATCCAGCAGTTTCTTCTTCATTCAATACATATCATAGGTGTATTCATATGCACACTGGACTATATTAGTTTCTGATGGAGATACAAAGATATTTAGGCAAGGATTATTCATAAAACCATCTATAGCACAGTAGGATAAGTGAGAAAAGCACAGGAAACTCCAATGAAAAGACAAACTATGAGATAAAAGAGAAGTAGAAATTTCTGGGAATATTTGCAGACTAACACCCCTGTCTGAAAATCAGAGAATAGAGTACTGAGTGGTATTTGAGCATGATCTTTAATGTAAAAAATATTTTGACCAAAAATGTTGGGAATGTATGGGAAACAGGGTAAATGTCTTGCAAAAAGTGGAGGAATACAATTTGACAGTAACATAAATATATAAAGAAGGTGAGCTGAATTATTGCTGTATTCTCTTTCAAGTTTTGCTTCTTTCATTTTACTTCTCTGCTGCTCTATTTGTCTAATGTGGGCTTCTCATTGAGACCCTTGAAATTAGCACTTCCCAGGTATTTGGCCTGGCACATTCATCCCTACAGCTGACATCCACAGCCATGGCTTCGTGAAAATCAGAAAGGCTGACAATGTCCATGCTAAACCAGTCTCCTAAATTCAGGCCATTTCACCAAATGCCTCCTAGATAGCTCCCAATGCATGCCCCACAATAACCCTAAGAACATTACGTCCATCATTTCCTCACAAATCTATGTTGCCCTGAGTCTTCTAACTTAATCTGCAGCAATAAAATCCTTGAGAAAAACAATAAGGAGGAATCCTTAGGCAACAATAATAATCATATGATGTCACGTCTCTAGACAATTTAGAATATCCCTCAGAAATTTTCCACCCAGAGGAAATGAGAGAGTGATAGCAATCTACTCTGAAGATAGTTATACGGGCAAAGGAATCTCCCTGAAATGCACCTCTGTTGAAGTGGAAGAAAAGAGCAGAACAGATTTTGAACTTCAAGGCGACACATGCAAGACTAGCTGCATAATTTGCAGGGCTCAGTGAAAGATGAAAAGTGGATTCCTTTATTTAAAAATTAGTAGGAATTAACAAGTCAGCAACAGTAGAGTATGAAACTTGAGTGTGGGGTCCTTCTGAGTGCCGGTGCTGGGCGACTGCACAGCCCATACACCCTGAAGCCATGCCTGTGTGCAAGCCCTAATCAATCAAAATTGGTGAGTTATACAGTACTTGAGGTTCACAGTAAAGGATGATAAGGTTATATTAAAAATAGGAAAGTATTCAATAGAGAAATTTTAAAGAAAAGTAAGAGAGAAAAGTGAGCTCTAAATGAGAAAAATATGTGACATCCAAATTTTCACTATTCTGTGCATCCTCTATTCAGCTCAACCCTGTAATTAATTACCACAGACATAGTACGAGATACTTTGTAAATATTCACACCAATTAAGGACTTGTGCTTTTACTTTATTAACTCACCACCATTCCGCATTCAAACGTTCCTCACAAGTATGTTTGACATCTATTCATGTATTGTGCGATCAAGAACTCTCATTGTGTCCACAGGTATTTGTCTCCACCTGCACGTGCTTCTTTTAAAGAGAATATTCATGTGGCTTCTGTGAAGCCTTGTTTTCCATTCTGACATCTTATCTGCAACTTCCTTCCTGATAACCTCAGAAAAAAGCTTATTATTTCCGTTCATATTCTATTCTGCTCTCATTGAATGCCTTCCATTATGCCTCAGTGGTACAAAGTTTTCTATTATTGATCACGCTACCTTTCAAGGAGTATTGAAAGAATCTTCTGTTGTTTTATTCACTTTCAGGGCAGCACATCTTTGTATCATCAGCTGTGCTTCTTCAGTCAATGCATTTTTACCCTTTCAGTTTTACTTCATTATTTACTCTCTCTGGTGTTTGAAATATATTCCCAGATTTAAGCAAATTAGGCATTGACGCCAAATGTATGCCCAGTAAGACATATATAAAAGAATTCTATGAATATCTGGGATACATTTGTGCATCATTGTTGACATATATGCCCCCTCTGGTCCGATTTTGATCCCTCGTCATTGGAACCTGTCAATCATTCTAAATTGTATGTGGGTTTTATAATGTGAGGATATTTCCCAGAGGCTGAAACAACTGAAAGTCCTGGGCAAATGGAAAAACAAACTAATAAATAAATAAAGAAATTCAACAAAAGGCATGACAGAATGTGCCATTCTGTGTATTTTTACAATTTGGATTTTCAATGCTCTGCCATATGGAAAAGATGAAAAAATCTATTACTAAAATTCTTATGGTAAGATGGTTTCTGAATTCACTTTGTTTTTAGAAAACAAATAACGTAAATTAAATCTCCTGAATGATATCAAGAGGAGAAAGCATGATACCATGCATTCTATACGGTTGTTAGGTTATTATGCTTTTAATAAATGGTGCAGTGCATGTAATTCTTGAGTATATAATTTTAATGACATGTATAGCAAATAAATGTTTCTGTAATTCTAACCTTTTTTATATGGTTTGCTCTTCTGGTCATGTGCTACTTTCCAATATTATTATATTCAGTATCTCTTTTTTGTTTCACTCATAGTTATAAATGAAAAAAGGTTTATTAATGTTTCTAAAATTTAAAAAACATTAATTAGAAAATATCCATATATAATTTTCATTTTTCATAAATTCTTGTTAGGCACCTAGTGTCTATTATCATATCATGAATTCTGTACTGGGGATATTTAGTACTAAATCATGTGCACAGTAGGGGGGCCTGGGTAGCTCAGTGGTTGAGTGTCTGCCAGAGTTCTGGGATCGAGTCCCACACTGGGTTCCCCGAATAGCCTGCTTCTTCCTCTGCCTATGTGTCTGTCTCTCTCTCTCTCTCTTTGTGTCTCTCATGAACAAATAAATAAAATCTTTAAAAAATTAAAAAAATAAATCATGTGCTCAGTAACATAGTTTCCCATATTTTATCAGCTCACCACATGAGTTCCAAATTCATATTTATTCTGTGGGATCTGAGAAATAAACCTATAGAATTCTGTAGGAACTGTATTAGCACAACCAAACTATAAAATATAATTTTATAATATTATAAAACTGAATGTACTTGGATGTACTATGATATTATTGTTTTTGCTTGTTTTTACTTTGTGAATATGCAATAACCTCTAAAGTCTTAATTATTTAATATTCTGTGAATCACATCTCACTCAGAAATGACCAAGGTCAGGTATATGATATGTCAGTCACATTCCCCACATAATCAAAATTTTACCATGGGAGCTGGCTTCCTAAGCTGTAGTTTCCCCTCCAAAACACTGGAGTATGTGTGTGTTTATGCTGGTGTTTGAGAGCATTTGTGTTAGGCACGGTGTAGGCATTTCAGTGCAGAGCACCTTTAACGTATAATTATTCCAGAATACAATCTCAGAAGATAATTCATTGAAAAGTGGAAATATTATCATATTTCTGTTGTATTGCTATGATCTCTCATAAGATGATCACATCTTAATTGACAAAATAAAAATAAGAGAAACAGATAAGAAAAGTTAAGAGCAGAATGGTGATCTCTTTTTTTTATAATTTTTATTTATTTATGATAGTCACACACAGAGAGAGAGAGAGGCAGAGACACAGGCAGAGGGAGAAGCAGGCTCCATGCACCGGGAGCCCAACGTGGGATTCGATCCCGGGTCTCCAGGATCGCGCCCTGGGCCAAAGGCAGGAGCCAAACCGCTGCGCTGCCCAGGGATCGCCAGAGCGGTGATCTTACCCAGAGATGAAGGTACATACTTAGAAAGGGGAAGATAAACAGTAAGAGAACGTTCCAACTATAAGGTGTACAATGACATTACAAATATGATCAACATGAAATACATTCATTATGTCAGTAGGACATTGTGGCTTGGAGAAATATATTTTACAGGTGTAATATCAAATTGTACTAACAGAGGCTACATTAATTAAAGTCAAGTTTAATGAATCATGGAGTATCTTCTAAGCTGAAGCAGGATATATTATAAATCAATTTACCATTTGCTTATATCTTGAGATCCAAAGTACTGCATGCTTGAAATGGCTACTGAACTCAAGAGTACAAGTCTCCAGGTATATGCATCAAATGGAACTGGACTACAGGTCAGGCCTATTACAGCAAAGATTTTCAATTCTGGAATAAACATTAATACCAGACTCAGTACTGCCCACAAATTTGAAGAGGTAAAAGGCAATTTTAGAATAAAAAATCAAAGTCTGTACTGTCCCTTTCACTTTTAATATCCACTAATTCTGTGAGTTTCGAACTTCTGATAATTGGTATTCGTTGTTGTGAGTTATTTAGCAGCAACATGGAATTGCCTAGGCTTGCACAAATAATTTTGGTATATTTATAGAATTTTATGCATTGCAAATAGAGAATACATTTGGTGTATTAAAAACAAACCATGCACTAGAGAAAAGAAAATCTCACATTCAAAAGAAACATCATAAAACCATGTTTCCTAACCATACTGCAATTAAATTAGAAAACAATTAGAATATTAGAAATCAAATAGATTAATCAAATAAAAATCCTCATATCTGGTAACTAACAAACTACAAAGTGAATGCTAGGTTAAAGAGAAAATAAGAAATTTGAAAAATTATTAGTACATAATTCCTATGGAATCTCTAAGTGCCAAAATACCTGAGCCAACACTGAACTAGCCTTTGTAAAAAAAACAAAACAAAACAAAACAAAACAAAAAAAAAACTTTTAGTTAAAAATGCAATTCAAAAGTAAAATGTTTCTACCATATAGCCATTAGAAGATAAAAGTTTTAAGGATAATTACAAGTATCCATAACAATGTGAAATGATAAATATTCATATACTGCTGGTGGTAAATTATATTGGTACAATCACTTTGGAAAAGTTTAAAACTTGATGATATCTTTTAAAGTGGAAACTTAAGGGACGCCTGGGCACTCAGCAGTTAAGCATCTGCCTTTGGCTCAGGGTGTGATCCTGGGATCCGGGATCGAGTCCCACATTGGGCTCCTTGTGGGAAGCCTGCTTTTCCCTCTGCCTGTGTCTCTGCCTCTCTCATGAATAAATAAATAAAATCTTAAAAGAAAATAAAGTTGAACACTTGCATATGTTTTAACCTGATATTTATACTCCTAAGTACATGCTTAATAGAAACATTTACAACATATATTAACCCTAAGACAAGTACCAGAATATTCATGATAGCACTATTTTAATGACCCTAAACTTGAAACTACTCAGATGCCCAGTAATATTATAATGGAAATTAAATTACAGCATATCCATATAATGTAATACTTTCCAACCATGCAAATGAATAATTTGGACTACACGCAATATGAGTAGATCTCATAAGCACTATGTTGAGTGAAAGAAGCAAGACATAAAAGAATGTATGATTTTGAAGAAATACTGTAGAATCCCATACAGAATACTGCTTTAGAAGAGGGTAGAAACAAAACAAAAAAAAAAAAAAAAGAAGAAGAAAAAAAGAAAAGGGTAGAAACAAAGGGACTATGAGAGGGCTTACAAGAGGTTATGATTTTTGATCGAGGCTACTAGTTTCACAATGAAATCAGTTTGTCACAATTATGTGTACTATACTCTTGTACGCACTCTTTAGTAGTTTATATTATACTCCAATAAACATTTTAAAAGACGAATAAATGTTAAAAATATAGGTGCTCCATTCAGAATTTCACAAAGAATAAGGAAACAAATGTAAAATATGAAAGTGAAAAAACTTGGTTTGAAAAACAGCCGTGAACAATGAATGAGAACAAGCCTTGTTCAGGCTTGAGGATGGGTGAGAACAATGATTTGGATTCAATTAAGGTATCACCTTCATTTCTTACAGAATCATCCATAAGTAGTTCAAATTCAAATCCAATTTATGGTCCCAGATACATGTGATTACATCTCCTCCCTTCAAATGGAAGAACAAAACAGAAAGAACTCCCAGATGAAAGGAATCCATATAGAGTGTTTTTTTTCTGTTATAAGTGGTAGTAGAGGACAGTGATTGGGAGGGAATATGAACACAAAAGCAATAGTTTTATTTCTCCACATTGTTTCTTATTGTATCATTGATTCTTTTTTGTTTCTATTATGGTAGGTATGGCTAAGTGCTACCTGTCAATCAGCTCACTGATGCGTCCTTAACTAGTATTTAAAAATCCTTGATGTGTGGAGACACTTTCTCATTAACCTAGTGAAGTATGTTTTCAATTCCACATTACATAAACATAAGGCCAATTTAATTGATAGGCGACAGTAATTTCAGCAAAACCCATTGTATCACAAACTCTAACACAATAGTTAAAAATAATTTAAACTATGTGATTCAGCTCTAGAACATGTTATGTTTGGACACATTTCACCACCTAAATGTGGTTTATAAATTCCAATTATACTTCTTTCTCCTTTTGGAGAGTTCAACAGCCTCTTTTTGTTAATCACATTCAGTAGCTCACTGACTAGAACATTTCTCAGGGAAATGTCCTTAGCCATATGTAAAGGTATCACCATATTGTGATACTAGAGCAGGTAATCTCTCAGCAACAATCTTAGATCCTGGATCTGTATGACCAGTAAACTCCTTTTAGCTAGACAATAAGTGGCCACTTGAGGACATAACTTTTGAAATTTTCAAAAGAATTACTCTCTCCTTGAAGCAAGTTTGACATGAGTATAAAATTTTTATAATTATTTCTTCCTCTCTGCCACTCGGCTATATTTCCTGAACCCTTTGTAATTACTTCATCTCCAAGATCTATACTGTCTTGGCATATAAAGATGAAAACCCAATCTCAACCTCAAGATGCTAGAGCATTTAGGACTCTTATCCCTAATTTTTTATTCAGTCTTTAGCAAAAAAACAAAAACAAAAACAAAAACAAACAAAAAACTGAATTAATCTTTCTTTAATATACCTTTCAAAAATTTAGTAGCATCACCCATTACTCCCTCTAATATTCAGCTTGATATTATTACCAGGCCACTAGCATGCATACATGCATACAAACACACAGACCACACAAACTTTCTGCTCTTACATCTTATTGTCAAGGTTTGAATATGAAAAGCTGTGCCTGAACAATCCTAGAGAAATTTTGAAATTTTGTGGAATATGTGTATTTTGCTGCATGTAAACTATTCCCCTCAGCTGTACCAGTGAGACAAACTGTGTATTTCATGGTAGTGGTCTCTGGGAACAACAATCAAAAAAATCACGTATCTTTATTCATGTTTCTTATTTCTTATTGAATATTTTACTCCAGTGGGTACCATTGTTGAATTGGAGAGCCTTCCATTTTTGTTTGTTAAACTATAAGTGCTCTTAAGGTTGCTGTTGATCAGAAATTAGAGATGCCTTTGGGAAATGGGAAAGCTGTCTTTTTACCTGACAGACTATTCTACACACGTACCACAGGAAATTGATCATATGGACACTCTCCACTCCCCAGGGATGTCCTCTCTATAGGCTTCTAACTAGTCCCCTCAATCCCCTTTTATTCAGTCTTATCATAACAGTGAGGACCTAAAACATAGGTATTCCCATGTGGAGATTGTAGAGGCAGTTAACTTCTGCTAGTGGGATAAAGAAAACTTAACAAATCAGTTATTTTATCCACTCCCTTGTTGACAGGGCAACAACTATATGGTCAAAGTTGGTATGGGTGTCTAAAGAGAGTGCCACCGTTTCATTTAATCTACTCTAGTTCCACTTTGAGGTCCCATAACCTATGTGCAAAGAAGCTGCTTAATAATAATAATAATATAAGTAAGGAGGATCTTGCTTTTTTGTGTCTTCGAAGATCCTCTTAACCTAGAATGAAGTGTTTTTACTTAATAACTGAGAAATACTGTTTGAATCAAGGGACTTGTGTTAGACCTTCTCTGTTATTTTGTACCTTGACTCTGCCTACTGGATAAAATAGCTTTATCTCCTAAAATCTTGTGTGTATTTTTATATATAAGATAAGATAAATAGATATTTTTCCATCTTATCTACTAAAACAGTTTCCCTAATTTAGGAAGCATCACAAAAGCTGTTCATCCCACTTACAATGAGTCCACTCACTATTCTATTGTCCTTAATAATTCTCCATGTCAAGAGGCATTAGCCTCACTCTCATATTAACACTAACTCCAGGACACTTGCAAGTCCTATAGAATGTACAATGGCTTAAATAGTTGGGGACAGCCTTCATGTTCAGCTGTTGCCAGCCAGGTAACTGGTATAGTATCTGGGCCCAAGGAATAGATTAAAGTGTACCATTCTGAGAAGTGACCTAGATATACTCCCTCTTTTTCCTTTCCTGCAACTACCATATGGTATTATTGTGTTTGGCAGGTTGTAACCTCCCTTCTCAAATCTAGTGCTCTGCTTGTGCTTAATTAAGTAGATAATAAGATTATGAAGCACATGATCAATGGCAGACACAGAAGACCCAGGTAGAAGCAACCAAACCACAGGGCTTCCATGCAGGTGTCCCCAGTTATAGTACAGATGAAGAGTCTCCTAACCCATACCAGTTGTAAGCCATCTGTTGGGCAGCATCTGAGACTGGATGCTACAGGGAGCCCTGATTCAGGTGGATGCAAGAGTAAGGAATGCTCTCACTTGGGGAAATTTACCAATAGAGTTTAGCTCATGTCCAGGGTCCTAATCCTCCCCGCTAATCTTTTTTTTTTTAATTTTTATTTATTTATGATAGTCACAGAGAGAGAGAGAGAGAGGCAGAGACACAGGCAGAGGAAGAAGCAGGCTCCATGCACTGGGAGCCTGATGCGGGATTCGATCCCGATCCCGGGTCTCCAGGATAGCGGCCTGGGCCAAAGGCAGGCGCCAAACCGCTGTGCCACCCAGGGATCCCCCTCCCTGCTAATCTTAAACTCCCACTCTGAGTTACAAGTTAAAAGTTACCCTCCCAAACTTTCTTTGAATTATAAGTTATACTGAGAGATCCTAGAGGCCTGACTTTCTTTGCCAGAGTTTCTTTCCTCAAAGCCTCTTAGATACTCCTTTTTGTTGCTTTTTGCCTTAAAACAAAACAAGAGGGGACGCCTGGGTGGCTCAACAGTTTAGTGCCTGCCTTAGGCCCAGGGCGTGATCCTGAAGTCCCAGGATTGAGTCCCACATAGGGCTCCCTGTGTGGAGCCTGCTTCTCCCTCAGCCTGTGTCTCTCTCTCTCCCTCTCTCTCTCTGTGTCTCTCATGACTCAATAAATAAAACCTTTTTTTTAAAAAAAAGCAAAAAACAAGGAGTATGTAGCTCATTTTTATTTTAATCTTTCCCCTTTCTCAATTAAACCACTAGGCTATTCTAGCAATCCTGCCAGAGGTCCAAAGTCCAGAGATTATATTTACAAAATATTTGTCAGTTTTGTGTGTAAGTGTGTATATGCATGTTAGCTGGTAAGTAGATGGCAGGGAAAAAGTGTTGTCTGTTACTGGAAAAGTCGGTAAGTAGAATGTGGAGAAGGTAAATTGTATGATGCACATAAAAATAAGAGTCATCCATTTAATAGTGAAGCTTGCAAATTCCAAAGATAAGGAGAAGATCCTTAAAGCAGCAAGAGAAAAAAAGTCCCTGACTTTTATGGGGAGGAATATTAGGGTAACAGCAGACCTCTCCACAGAGACCTGGCAGGCCAGAAAGGGCTGGCAGAATATATTCAGGGTCCTAAATGAAAAGAACATGCAACCAAGAATACTTTATCCAGCAAGGCTCTCATTCAAAATGGAAGGAGAGATAAAGAGCTTCCAAGACAGGCAGGAACTGAAAGAATATGTAACCTCCAAACCAGCTCTGCAAGAAATTTTAAGGGGGACTCTCAAAATTCCCCTTTAAGAAGAAGTTCAGTGGAACAATCCACAAAAACAAGGACTGAATAGATATGATGACACTAAACTCATATCTATCAATAGTAACTCTGAACGTGAACAGGCTTAATGACCCCATCAAAAGGCGCAGGGTTTCAGACTGGATAAAAAAGCAGGACCCATCTATTTGCTGTCTACAAGAGACTAATTTTAGACAGAAGGACACCTACAACCTGAAAATAAAAGGTTGGAGAACCATTTACCATTCAAATGGTCCTCAAAAGAAAGCAGGGGTTGCCATCCTTATATCAGATAAATTAAAATTTACCCCGAAGACTATAGTGAGGGATGAAGAGGGACACTATCTCATACTCAAAGGATCTATCCAACAAGAGGACTTAACAATCCTCAATATATATGCCCCGAATGTGGGAGCTGCCAAATATTTAAACCAATTAATAAACAAACTGAAGAAATACTTTGATAATAATACACTTATACTTGGTGACTTCAATCTAGCTCTCTCTATACTAGATAGGTCTTCTAAGCACAACATATCCAAAGAAACGAGAGCTTTAAATGATACACTGGACCAGATGGATTTCACAGATATCTACAGAACTTTACATCCAAACTCAACTGAATACACATTCTTCTCAAGTGCACATGGAACTTTCTCCAGAATAGACCACATACTGGGTCACAAATCGGGTCTGAACCGATACCAAAAGATCGGGATAGTCCCCTGTATATTCTCAGACCATAATGCCTTGAAATTAGAACTTAATCACAACAAGAAGTTTGGAAGGACCACAAAACGTGGAGGTTAAGGACCATCCTGCTAAAAGATGAAAAGGTCAACCAGGAAATTAAGGAAGAATTAAAAAGATTCATGGAAACTAATGAGAATGAAGATACAACCGTTCAAAATCTTTGGGATGCAGCAAAAGCAGTCCTGAGGGGGAAATACATCGCAATACAAGCATCCATTCAAAAACTGGAAAGATCTCAAATTCAAAAGCTCACCTTACACATAAAGGAACTAGAGAAAAAGCAACAAATAGACCCCACCCCCAGCAGAAGAAGACAGTTAATTAAAATTCGAGCAGAACTCAATGATATCGAGACCAAAAGAACTGTGGAACAGATCAACAGAACCAGGAGTTGGTTCTTTGAAAGAATTAATAAGATAGATAAACCATTAGCCAACCTTATTAAAAAGAAGAGCGAGAAGACTCAAATTAATAAAATCATGAATGAGAAAGGAGAGATCACTACCAACACCAAGGAAATACAAACGATTTTAAAAACATATTATGAACAGCTGTACGCCAATAAATTAGGAAATCTAGAAGAAATGGACGCATTCCTGGAAAGCCTCAAACTACCAAAACTGGAGCAGGAAGAAATAGAAAACCTGAACAGGCCAATAACCAAGGAGGAAATTGAAGCAGTCATCAAAAACCTCCCAAGACACAAGAGTCCAGGGCCAGATGGCTTCCCAGGGGAATTCTATCAAACGTTTAAAGAAGAAATCATACCTATTCTACTAAAGCTGTTTGGAAAGATAGAAAGAGATGGAGTACTTCCAAATTCGTTCTATGAGGCCAGCATCACCTTAATTCCAAAACCAGACAAAGACCCCACAAAAAGGAGAATTACAGACCAATATCCCTGATGAACATGGATGCAAAAATTCTCAACAAGATACTAGCCAATAGGATCCAACAACACATTAAGAAAATTATTCACCATGACCAAGTAGGATTTATCCCTGGGACACAAGGCTGGTTCTACACTCGTAAAACCATCAGTGTGATTCATCATATCAGCAAGAGAAAAACCAAGAACCATATGATCCTCTCATTAGATGCAGAGAAAGCATTTGACAAAATACAGCATCCATTCCTGATCAAAACCCTTCAGAGTGTTGAGATAGAGGGAACTTTCCTTGACATCTTAAAAGCCATTTACGAAAAGCCCACAGCAAATATCATTCTCAATGGGGAAGCACTGGGAGCCTTTCCCCTAAGATCAGGAACAAGACAGGGATGTCCACTCTCACCACTGCTGTTCAACACAGTTCTGGAAGTCCTCGCCTCAGCAATCAGACAACAAAAAGACATTAAAGGCATTCAAATTGGCAAAGAAGAAGTCAAACTCTCCCTCTTCGCCGATGACATGATACTCTACATAGAAAACCCAAAAGCCTCCACCCCAAGATTGCTAGAACTCATACAGCAATTTGGTAGCGTGGCAGGATACAAAATCAATGCCCAGAAATCAATGGCATTTCTATACACTAACAATGAGACTGAGGAAAGAGAAATTAAGGAGTCAATCCCATTTACAATTGCACCCAAAAGCATAAGATACCTAGGAATAAACCTAACCAAAGAGGTAAAAGATCTATACCCTAAAAACTATAGAACACTTCTGAAAGAAATTGAGGAAGACACAAAGAGATGGAAAAATATTCCATGCTCATGGATTGGCAGAATTAATATTGTGAAAATGTCAATGTTACTACCCAGGGCAATTTACACATTTAATGCAATCCCTATCAAAATACCATGGACTTTCTTCAGAGAGTTAGAACAAATTATTTTAAGATTTGTGTGGAATCAAAAAAGACCCCGAATAGCCAGGGGAATTTTAAAAAAGAAAACCATAGCTGGGGGCATCACAATGCCAGATTTCAGGTTGTGCTACAAAGCTGTGGTCATCAAGACAGTGTGGTACTGGCACAAAAACAGACACATAGATCAATGGAACAGAATGGAGAACCCAGAAGTGGACCCTGAAATGTATGGTCATCTAATATTCGATAAAGGAGGAAAGACTATCCATTGGAAGAAAGACAGTCTCTTCAATAAATGGTGCTGGGAAAATTGGACATCCACATGCAGAAGAATGAAACTGGACCACTCTCTTTCACCATACACAAAGATAAACTCAAAATGGATGAGAGATCTAAATGTGAGGCAAGAGTCCATCAAAATCATAGAAGAGAACACAGGCAACACCCTCTTTGAACTCGGCCACAGTAACTTCTTGCAAGATACATCCACAAAGGCAAAAGAAACAAAAGCAAAAATGAACTATTGGGACTTCATCAAGATAAGAAGCTTTTGCACAGCAAAGGATACAGTCAACAAAACTAAAAGACAACCTACAGAATGGGAGAAGATATTTGCAAATGACATATCAGATAAAGGGCTAGTTTTCAAGATCTATAAAGAACTTATTAAACTCAACACCAAAGAAACAAACAATCCAATCATGAAATGGGCCAAAGACATGAAGAGAAATCTCACAGAGGAAGACATGGACATGGCCAACATGCACATGAGAAAATGCTCTGCATCACTTGCTATCAGGGAAATACAAATCAAAACCACAATGAGATACCACCTCACACCAGTGAGAATGGGGAAAATTAACAAGGCAGGAAACAACAAATGTTGGAGAGGATGCGGAGAAAAGGGAACCCTCTTACACTGTTGGTGGGAATGTGAACTGGTGCAGCCACTCTGGAAAACTGTGTGGAGGTTCCTCAAAGAGTTAAAAATAGACCTGCCCTACGACCCAGCAATTGCACTGTTGGGGATTTACCCCAAAGATTCAGATGCAATGAAACGTCGGGACACCTGCACCCCGATGTTTCTATCAGCAATGGCCACAATAGCCAAACTGTGGAAGGAGCCTCGGTGTCCATTGAAAGATGAATGGATAAAGAAGATGTGGTTTATGTATACAATGGAATATTACTCAGCCATTAGGAATGACAAATACCCACCATTTGCTTCAACGTGGATGGAATTGGAGGGTATTATGCTGAGTGAAATAAGTCAATCGGAGAAGGACAAACAGTGTATGTTCTCATTCATTTGGGGAATATGAATAATAGTGAAAGGGAACATAAAGGAAGGGAAAAGAAATGTTGGGAAATATCAGGAAGGGAGACAGAACATAAAGAATCCTAACTCGGGGAAACGAACTAGGGGTGGTGGAAGGGGAGGAGGGCGGGTGTTGGAAGGGAATGGGTGACGGGCACTAAGGTGGACACTTGACGGGATGAGCACTGGGTGTTTTTCTGTATGTTGGTAAATTGAACACCAATAAAAATTAATTTAAAAAAAAATAAGAGTCATCAAAGTAAGCAGTCAAGGAGAATGTTAATACCCTTCACCCTGATACCTTAACCTTTCCTCAGAGAGGATGACAAAGAGAACCTTTAATTTAAATTTATCAGGCAGCATTTGAATAGAGAGGTGTTTCTTTGCACTTGACAGCCCTTCTTAGACAAGTAGAACTATCATGTCTCCTACTGTGTGTTTTTCTCATATATATATATATATATATATGTATGTATAATAGGTTGTTCTTTTTATTAAAATAGCTTGTATTGTTGGTCTATGTCTCCACATCTGATAGGCAACCCACTCTGATCACATGACAAAGGCTAACATAATCTTATACTTTGCTACTTATCTAAGGTTTGAATGGTTCACCAAACTTCACAGAACTAGAAAGTTGTATATTCTAGGTACATGTCTCCAGATGGTGGAGTCTCTTTCAGCCTGGCTCACTGAGCTGCCTATAAAGGGTAGTCTCTCCAATGACTGCTTAGATTTGTAGAATTTACCTAAACTTTAAATCACTGAGGTCAGAGAATTGTTTGTTGTCACAGCATAACATAGTCTGTCCTGACCGAAACAGAAACTTTTTCTTTCATTATGTTTTATTATCCTGTCTTTTCCCCTGCAGGGATGAGTAGTATTTCCATTAAAACTAAAAGAGCCTGTATATTCATTTGAAGCTATCAAAGGAAAAAGCTAGCTAAAGGGATTGACAATTCTTATAAAACACTCACAGGTGAAAGAGTAGGTAGAGAAAGAAGGCAAAGGCTCTGGGATTTAGAATTATGTTTCCCACTCCCAATCCATTCCTTTTTTGGGGGGAAATACTTCCCAATCTATTTCAGAAAAGGGTCCTACCTTTCCTGGTTGGTAGTAAGAGGCAAGAATTATAATTCATGTAGCAATCTTCCTCAATTGTTAGTAGTCTATATCATTTATGAAAGCCATAGCAGAGTGAGTTTTATTTTCCTTAGTAAAAGAATAGTTTCATTTAGTGATATAGTTAATCATGGTTGTGAACCAAATTATATTAGTAAAATGTGGTTTAATTAGGCTGATTGTGACCATGCCTTTGGAAGTAAGGTGAGGCAGCTACTAAAACCAGGACTCACTCAAGCATGAAGTTTCACTGCAATCCTGTTTTGTTCAAACAGAAATCTTCCAATATTTGAACTTACTCACTATTTGCTCCAGAGACTCCATTCTGTTTCCCCTTTATTTGTTATTGCCTAAGAATATCAAAATGCACCCTCTATTCTTTATTATTTCTGAATTTTCACATCCTGCTGAACAAATCATTCTGAATACTGAATGAGTTATAACAAATTTTTGCATACAAACTTTGTCAAAAATTTTTAGAATAAATGAAATTACATATGCTTATGTAGTATAAAATGTTAAGCCAGTCAATCAGTACAAAAATACAATTGAACTTATATTAGTGGGACAGCAAAACAGATGCAATTTTATTATTGATTTGTGCTAATGTTGATCATTCAGTACTTATAAAATAGTGACCTACACACTGTATTGGTAAATAACCAACTTTGAGGGCAACAAGTATGAGAACCAGTTGGTTTGATGTGAAATTTTTATGGGTTTACAGCTCATGCTTCACTCATTAACGTTTATTTGGAACTTGATATTTTTCATATCATATCTGTTCATCACTTTATTCTCAATATGCCACTTATGAGGCATTCTGTCTTCTATACATTTGTTGACACCAGAAATGGAAAGGTTGCAAATAACATAGCTGAGCAGAATAAGTGAGAATAGGATAGGTCAGACTCACTCTGGCAAGAAATTGGATGTTACAATGGATCCAAATGTATTTTGGGAATTTGTTATAAACCTCTAGATCAAAAACACCATGAAGTTGAGGAAACGGTCTGTGAAATAAAAAGAGCCTGTGATAAAGGCGAAGAGAACTGATGAAGGATTTTAATTACCTAGCACATAAAGGACAAATACAAAAAAATATGCTGTTCAGAACTACATAATACTATCTCATTGTCAAGTATATTACTTCTACTACCTTTTTTCATTCAAATTAAGACAAAACTTCTGTATAATCTCGATCTATACATACATTTTCAAATTACCTGTTTAGTTTTGCATTACTAAAAGTTGTAATTTATTTTTAGTTGGCAGAGATATTCTGAAATTTTGATTAATTTGGCTGCTCAATGATGATGAAAAGTAGAAAGATGATTAATAATGATTATACATCCATAAAATCAATTTGTCACATTCACAAAGTTTTTCACTGAATATAATCCAAATTAAAGTTGATTTTGCAGCTTTTCTCCTAGTTAAAAAAATAATCCTTTGATTATGATTGAAAGGCAGATCTAAAACAGACCAGAAATCTGTTAATTGGTTATTAGGAAAATCAAATTGAAAATAAATTATATTAATATGTGTAGTTCAAAAAAAGAACCATGAGGGCTCAGCACATTTAGAGTAGAAAAAGCACTATAAATGTCTACCTAGAATTATTTTGGGATGTCTATATTGTTGAGTGTTGGAAAGAAAAGCAAGGGAATGAAATGTCAAAAGTCCAAAACTGAATTTAAATAAAAGAACTCTACCTAAATGGCCAAATGAATTTGAACAGAACATTATCACAACTATGCCCTTTACCTCAATTTATTGCTACCATTTTGTCTTCAGAGGAAAAAAAAATGAAAAAGAGGAGTTAAAGAGTGTTTGCAACCAGTTGGAATTTCATCAGTCTAGATTCTAAGTGCTAATTGGTATAACTCCCTAGGTAGGCACCTCTTATTACATACCAGAACTTCTTATTATGAAGCTAGATTTTTTTCTTCAGGTCAGTGAAGTCTGGGCTTCTACAGGAAAATAAAAAGAGGCATTATTTTCACTAATCACTGTTATTCTTCAATAGTAATTTAATGCATATCTAATAAATGTTATTTGTTTGTAAGGGAATAAAGGCATCTTGGTGTGTTAGATTATAAAAGTTTGTAGGTGGCTTCAAGCTGAATGATTTTTCTCATCTTCTATGAGCATGACAACCCAAGTTCTAGAATATAGAGTTATTTTACTTTACCATAAAATATACAAAAGGCTACAGTGTGCTTTTGTATTCATTACTGGGCACTTGAAATTCAATGTTACAAGATAGGAAATCTTGAAAACTTACTCCAGGAATGTTACTTCCTCTGTTAAAAGTTAGAGTAGTGCATTGATTACAACTCAAGTTTCTGAAGTTTCCAGCTTGAGATCATGGCACAGCATTGCCATTTGTTAGCTATGACCTCTTGGGCAACTTTCTCATTCTCTTGGTGTTTTAGTTTCCTCTCCTGGAAAATGAAGAAAATAGTAAGTGAGATAATAATATAAAGTGCTTAGAACAATGCCTAGCATGAGGCAATCCCTGTAGGAAAGTGAGATTTCATGGTCTTTATGCTATTATTATACTCTGAATGTCAGAGATAAATGATTCCATCTAAGAATGCATCTTGTTTCAATGACAAATTTGGAATGATCCTAGGGCTGGATGTCAAGTACTATAATTGATTCCTTCTTGGGTCACAGACTTTGGTGTTCCTAAATCTATAAATTAGTTTCCAGGGACTTCTAGGAAATCTGTATATCTCAGCCATTATTTTAGCATTTCACAGCATTTTGGGCAGTCATTTCTAAATCTAGCTGGCAGAATCAGAAAGTTTTCTCCTTGATACAAAATTGAGCCAGATTTTTTTTTTTTTTTGAAAATAGAACTACTCTCAACTTCTAAGCTGGATTCTCAGTAATACAATTTTTCTCTGTGTTTAATATGCAGATTTTTTTTCCCTTTGGAAAATTTACTTTGCTAAAAACAATGGTAATACTTAGTTCACTTAAACAAACATCATGAAATAGTGGGGAACTTTTCCAAGCAGTTTCCTCTATTACAGGCTGGATAAGCATATTAAAGGTACTCTGATCTTACAGGGTTTTATGATTAGAAATCACATATAAGTTAAAGCAGAGACCAATAGTCATAGAATTTGGCATTATTATATTTTCTCCCTGGACATTCCCTAAACCACATGGGTTAAAAAATTCACACCAAGCTATTCTCAGAGTTGCAGATTTTACAGTATTCTTTGAAATCCTTTAATTATAGTAACTTCCAAAGTTGCCTCCTATAACCCTCACATTCCTGAGAACCAAGTTTTCTGATCTCAACCAAATCTATTTGGGAAAATGGGATTTGGAGGCAAACTTAAGAAATAAATTGTTGCTGACAACATTATCTTTTTGTTTTGAAGTGTTTCTGATCCAAACCCATTCTGTGAGCTCTTTGGCACTATAAATTCTTCTTTTCCACAAGCCTTGAAAAATCTGAGTTGACTAGACACCTTGGGATCTATGACAAACTCCAAAATTACTAAATATGTATTTCAGATTTGTTTTGGGATAGTTATGAGAGACACTTAAATGAGCTATAAGTTTCAAGTCTCAATTTGCTTATAGAAGAAAAATATACATGTAAAGCAAACCTAATTTAAGTGATTACAATGATTTTTGTTTTAATATTTTGACCTTATTTTAATTAACTTTATGGTAAAAGCCCATATTTTCCTCAAGTCCTGATACTATGCTAGATATGGCCTTCTTCTATTCTTTCCCTGCTACATATGGAAAAAAGAAAAAGATCTGTTTCTTAATTAGCCATAAGTGCCTCAATTTTTCTGTTGAATATTATACATGGGAATTGCAAAAATACCAACAATTAACAGAAAAGCATTTATGACTGTCAGTTACTGGTTTAATTAGTTATGTCACTGTGGACAACTAAAAGAATCATAAATATGCTTCTGTTTCTTCGGTATAGACATCATACTCAGAGCAGGCAACAAAGAGTTTGGATCGGTCTTTTTTTTTTTTTTTTTTTTTTTTAGAGGTATTTATTTTAGAAGAGGGGGACACAAAGGGAGAGAGAATCTCAGACTTCACACTCAATGTGGATTGCAACCAGGGGCTTGATACCATAACCCTAAGATCACCACCCCAGCCAAAACCAAGAGCCAGGGGCCCAACTGACTGGACCACTCAGGCACCCTGATCTGTCTTTTTTAAGCTTTAAAAGTCATGGAATTCCGAGGCTATTAAAGTGCCTCCTTCTCAAGTAAAAGAGAGAGAGAGAGAAAGAGAGAGAAAGAGAGAGAGAGAGAGAAACATTTATAATAATAGAAAATAATTGCATATAATTAAGTATACAAAATTGCATCGAATAATAGAGGTAATTATCTAGCTTCTTCAGTGTAAATCCCAAAAGTAATTTTTATCTGGCTTGTAAAAATATTTGAGGCAACATTTTATTTCTGAAAAATAGTGCCTTTACTTTTGCATTTCTCTTAAATATAATTAAATTACTTATAAGCATATAACCATATCATCTGCAAATTACCACATTTTATATACTATTAACAGTCATATTAAATTACTCAAAAATTTTAAGGAAAATTTTGAGAAATGAAACAATATTTTGGATATAAAAACTAATTCTTTGGAATTTGAAAATTTCTCCTATTAAAACAATTATAATCTCTTCTAGACATTTTTTTCAAAATGCTTAATTTGTATATCAAATGTTTATTATAATAACAAATAACAGAGAGAAAAATAAAATCCATTTGCAAAGAATCTACATTTTTTTGGCTTAATAATACTGTTTTCTTGTGAAAGAAAATAAGTATTCAAGTGTACCAATTATTTTCTTAACAGGATAAATAATCTGCATTAAGAGTATTTCTCCACAAATAGCAGAAGACAAAGCCATAGTGGAGTGGAATATTCATACATTTTCTAAGTGCTAATAATCCAATTTGCTTGCTCACTTTTGAGAAAATTGCAGTTCTTGCCATAAGCACATTAGTTTCCTTCTATCTGAATCATGATTTTGACTAAGTTTTACAAGAGCACAGAAGAAGAAAAAATAACTTAGACCTGATAAAACACTGGGATAGGAAAAACTACCTAACTCCAAAAGGCAACTTTTTCCCACGATTTTGTAATCTTGAAATGTAATTTGAAGTAATATGTGCATATTTCCCTAGGAATTATTTTATATTCATAGCTATCTTATGCCTGAAGTTATTTCCTCTTTTTAATGTGAACAAAGAATTTGATCCTTGGCAAACATCTCATGAGGATATGAACTCAAATATTTCAGCTAAATATGATTTTTTAATTTAACACATTAGGATAACTGAGAAAAATATTAAAAAATCAGAAAATGAATTTACAGATAATGAAGTTCTTATCATTATCTCCACTGTTTTGCCATAGTAGAATTTAACTTCTTAAGAAGACCATTACAGAAAATGCATTATTTGTATTTGTCAAGTAATTAGAAACCTTAGGTACTCTAGTACTAATATTTTTTTCTTCTTAAGAAGTTTAAATACCTGTTAATACCTGTTACTTCATTATAAAAAAAGTTTGGTTTATTGAAGTCAACTAAATTTTTTGTGAAACATCACAAGACAACACAACAAAGACTAATTTTAAATGAAGGTCTCTGATTCCAGTCCTTCAGTATTCAATAATAAAAGATACTGGAAGTATCTACACATGTGTTGTCAATAAGAAGCTATTAATTTTATTATTAAAATTTTTATCATACAATATTTCATCCATAGAATAAAAGTAAGTAACATATTTACTGTTTACCACAGGGAAATACTCAACATACACACCACTGATGAAAATGAAGCTGGCATATGCTCTTGCCCTTTGACCACCCAAAAGAAACCACAATCCTATATCTTATGTAGACCATTGTCTTACTTCATGCACACACATATAAGCATGCACATGTACACTCACACAAACAAGTCACAACTATAGGAATTCCTTTTTTTTTTTAACTATAGGAATTCCTAAAAGGAAAAAATGCTGCTTAGCTTTCGTTGACTTTATAAAATGGCTATGATGCTATAAGAATTTTAGAGATTTACTTTTATAACTGAGTATTGTATTATTAGGATTAATCCATTTCTTTTGCATGTCATATAATCTTTAATTCTATAAGTATAGCAATCACGGAAGTAACACATCTATTCACTAGACTCTGTACCAGACTTTTTTTCCTTCAACATTTTCTCATTTTTATTAAATTAATTTACATACGATGACATTTATCATTTATCATGTTTAGTGTTAAGTGCTGCAAGTTCTGAAAAACACTCACAGTTATATGGCCACCAACATAATCAAGATACAAAATAGTTGAATTACTCCAAAAATTCTCCTGTGCCATATTGTGGTCAACCTCTTCAACTACCAACCTCTGGCAACACTGATATTTCCTGTTCCTTTAGTTTTTCATTCTCCACAATGTCCTATCAATGGAGTCATATTGGATATAGACTTTGGAGTCTGGATATTTTCAAATAGCATGATACACTTGTGTTTTCATCCATGATTTTGTATGCTTCATAAGGTTTTCTCTTTATTTAGACATTCCACAGTGTGTTTGCTTATTGACTCACCACATGAATGGCATTTGGGTGGTTATCAGTTTAAAATCATTATAAATAAATCTACTATGAACTTTACTTGCTAGGTTTTATGTGAATATGTTTGCATTTCATTGAGTAAATATCTAAAAGTGAGATTCCTGGAACATAACGTAAGTGTATGTTTAAGTTTATAAGAAACTGTCAAACTGTTTCCCAAATTTACTGTACAATTTTACTTTGCCACCACTGTATATAATAGGCCCAGCTGTTTCGCCACCTAGCCAACCTAGTCACTTTGTGGGGGATGTTTTTCTTATTATTGTTGCTGTTGTTTTCTTTTGTTTTTCCCATTTCCTTCTTCACTTATAAATAAAAATGAGAATTTTTTGCATGCCTTTTTAGTTTCTAATTCATACCTGATACATATCAGGCACTCAAAAACATTCTGAACAACATTATTCTAAATGCTTTGGAAAATTTACCCAACTTTCTCCATCATAAAAAAGAAGTTCAATTCTCTTCTCTCCACAATAACTCAACTTTCTTTCATGGTTTTGTTTTAAAAGAATACCAAAAGTAAGCCAACAGTTAACTGCAGTTGACTGTTGTAATACCAAATTTCTCCCTGGGAATTATCCTAACAATGCTTTGCTAAACATATTATTTAACATTTTAAGTCCAGAATTTAATACCTATGGAAGAAATGATTCATTCATAAATTAGAGAAAAATACTCCAAATAATCAAGAACTGAAAATGAATCAGAAAATAAACTGTAACTTAGTATACTTCCTTCGTTTTCCATAGGTACTTCTTATGTTTTTAATTTTATTAGCTTTTTGTAATGAATCTTTCAACAAGACTCTTTTGGAATCTTCAAGGCTTTTGGAAGCTTCTGCATATTAATTAAAACAGGCATCCTATTCTGTTTATTTAATTTGGGAACTCTTATTTTCAAGTGTACCTCTTAAGTAAACATCTTGTCTAATTGGAACATTTCCCATAATGGCCACTCTAATTCTCGGTTATTTTCAATACATCTTTTTCACCTTGCTAGATATCTACCAACTTCCAGGATTATAGTTATTAGAAATAAAACAAGCAGGTGTGCTGGAAGGTAGCAGACTTGACTGTTTAGAATTTAAGGATTTCATCAGCTGAAAGTTTGGGTTTCTCAAAGCCCAACTAATACCCTAAAGGGACGGGCTGTGTGCTGTGAGGTTGGGGATCATCCATGTTTTACAGAGTTTCTTGTTGCATAGAAGTTTTCTTGAGGTTGGTAGGTGACCTAGTGTCCATCTAACCTATTTCATAACCAACTTATCCTTACCACGAGAGTCTTCTTGAGATGGCGAGTGCTCTCACAGCTTTTTAATGCTCAACCCATGCCCACCAATTTTTGCAGATTTTGGCCTCTGAGATGTCACTAGCAATAGCCTTTGTTTACACAAAACAAGAAAGACAGGGATGCCTGAGTGGCTCAGTAGTTGAGCATTTGCCTTTGGCTCAAGTGGTGGACCAGGGGTCCTGGGATCCAGTTCTGTATCAGGCTCCTCGCAAGGAGCCTACTCCTCCCTCTGCCTATGTCTCTGCCTCCCTCTGTGTCTTTCACAAATAAATAAATAAAATCTTTAAAACATACACACACACACCCCCAAGAAAGACAAACATTTACTTTAATATATTAGCAGTACTGTTTCCTGACCGTAAGAAGGCCCTGTACACACTACCACCAACCCCCATGAAACCACACTGAGGTTTTTCACCTGGGTAATTTTGGCATGAAGAGCTAGGGGGCTTGGCTCAGGAAGACCCTTCTGCCACTCAGGCTGACCCTCTCTGTAAAGGAAAGCCATATAGATAGATCCAGAGCTCAAACGCAAAACAGAGCAGAGCTCAGACTTAGAGGAGCTTACTTACCCATAGCCTTTGTAAACATCGAGGAAGTGTGTTCAAAGGATTCACAGGTATGAGGTTTGTGTTTCTCACTGTCCCCCACATGCTGTTGATGTTTGCTTCAGATCCCGCTGCTGCCTCCAAATCTGTTAAATAACAGAATTCAACTAAGTAAATTTGAAGCTCTAATTGGCTTTATTAAATGATTCATGAATGGGGTAGCACCCCATCTAGCAAGTAGAGAGACGCTCCCCTTAGTATACTTCTTCAAAACCCACAGATTATGCCTGTTGAACTATGCTGACATTGGGACCTTCTGTAAATTGAAATTTGTTTGTTTGAATCATGTCGCTATGGGAATTTTAGTATCTAGCATTAATCACCATTTTGTAACCATAGCTACTTCTGATAATTTCAAGTTATTCATGCTCTGGAACATAAAATAATGCCCTATAGACTAATTGCATTAGAATAATAGTTAAATGCTACAAGTTCTTCTAGTGTAAGTTTGACCTACATTTTGCCCAGCAAAGGTAATCAGGTAGAGAAACTTAATCAGTGAACCTAATCAGCAAAAAACAAGGACTATGCTTAAAGACACTAGCTGCTTTTTACCAGGAAAATGAAGTAGTATGTTTTTAAGTGGCTACAGTTTAAAAAATCTTATCAATTTCCAATTTAGTATCAGTCCTATCCACTAGAGAGTTCAATATTCACTGGATTGAATCCAGCTAAAAAGCGCATACATAGAACTACTTTGTCTTTGCATTAAGACATGCCAAGTACACACTGTCAACCTGATAGGTTTACAGAAAAAATTATAATCGTAGAAATAAAGTAGTATTTGAATTGATTTTCCTCTTGAAATACATACCTCCTTAGTCACAATGCATTGCATAAATTAATTGATGTAATTGAATCACAAAAGGACAGTTTTGCTTCATTTCCCCTCAATTTAATTTAGCTTGTAAAAACAAAAACTCTTGATAATAAATGATGAATGCTTTGAAAGTGTATAGATAGATTACTATTTAACAATGTAGGAAACTGATTGTTTTAAAATAAAAGAATACCAGAGTTACACTCTCTATGTTAGTAGAAAAATCATATGTGCATGAACATGCTTACATGCAAAGATAAGCCATACCATTATAAATACAAGATCTTTATCTTTTCTTTCATATTTATCATGGTCACAAAAATTTGTATGCAGCCACACTTCTTGTCAACTCATAAGACAATGAATCCTAGATAGTGAATGGGCCCAGTGTAGAAAAGAATAAAGATAATAGAGTGATATATGTGGCAAACCCTGAACCAGAACAGCTTTTCCTAGAATTATAGCACTTCATGTTGTCTAGTGTTCAGTTCATTTTGCCACCTTATCTCCTAAGGGCAGGTCCTACATTACAAAATTGAGACTTAAAAATGGAGTTTCATTATCCACTGCACAGTTTGAAACATGACTGGTACAATAATTTATAGATTATTTATTGAAATCAGTGACAACACCTATTGGCCCCAAAATATATAAATGGAGAGAAAGATGTTGAAAGCTTTTAAGCAGCAGAAATACAGTGAATACCTGGTTGTCGAATTTCTGTAAACTGACACTTAATAAAGTACTCTTGTGGGTGTCAATATATGACAAAAATCCTTCCTGCCAACTACATCTTTAAATCATAAATCTTCTGACACATCTTGTCAAAAGGGTTTATTTAGTATTTAGTTTGGAGCTATGTCAACAAACACTACATCCCTGGAACCAAATTACCACATTATATATCATATACAAGTATGTATCTCAACAGAATCTTTGAAAAATGATGATTTCCTCCATTTTGCAATTGTAGTTATTTACTTGCTTACACATAAACTGAGGGACAAATCTATGAGTTGTTTTCTAGGGTATCTGATTACAAAAATCTTTAACTTTTGTGCTATACTACAATAACTCACTTTAGCCTGCCTGTCTTCAAATATATTGATGGAAGAGGGAGAATTTTGCCTGGTATGTCAGTTAATACCACAAATCCTGGAGCCCCAGTGCCCAGATAAATGAGGGTTCTTCAGAAAAGCAGAACCGATACAAGATTCTATCTATCTATCTATCTATCTATCTATCTATCTATCTATCTATCTAAAGGATTAGCTAACAAGATTATGGAGGCTGAAAATATAATATACTGTTTACAAGTTGGAGACCCAGGAAAGCTGGTAGTGCAGTTCCAGTCTGAGTCCAGAGCCTGAGAGTCAGGAGAACATATAGTATAAGTTAGAATCTGTGTTCAAAGACCTGAGAACCAGGAGTCTAAGTCCCAGTCCAAGAGCAGAAGACTGATTTCTGAGTTAAGCAGTCAGGCAAAGAGACAATTTTCCGTTCCAACACTATATCCAAGAGAAATGAAAACACGTCCACAAAAAAGGTGTTCAGCATTATTCCTAATAACCAAAAGGAGAAACAATTCCAATGTCCATGAATTAGTGGATGAATAAAAAAAAGTGGCATATACACACAATATATTATTAAGTCAGAAAAAGGAATGAAATACTGAGACATATTATAACACAGATGAACCTTGAAAATATTATATTAAGTGATAGAAACTAGCTACAGAAATTATGTATTATATGATTTCATTTACATGGATTATCCAGAGTAGCCAAACCTATAGAGGAAAAAAAAAAACATAAAATAGTTCCTTAGGATGGAGGACAGGGAATGAAGAGAATAAAAGGATGATAGCCAAAAGATATGGGTTTCCTTTATGTATAATAAAAATGTTCTAAAATTGACTCAATGGTGTTTGCATATATCTTTGAATATGCTAAAACCATCGCACTGCATACTTCAAGTAGGTGAATTTTATGATTTGTGAATTACATCTCAATAAAGCTGTTTAAAATATAAAACTGCTTGACTGGCAGCAAAATCAGCACATATATTAGCTGTTATTATTATCTGTTCTTTCTGATATGTCCCACTTGACACAAACCATTAAATCCTATATTCAGTTTCCTTTGAATTAAAACCATATTCCAAGGGTTTTTATCTTTTATTTTTGCCTATTTGGGAGAATTTATAAGAAAAATTTATTCATCAAAACATATCATAAAAAGGCAAAAGCATGAGAATTCAGGATATGGAGGTAGCAGTTGTGTAATAACAAAATATGTATAGATCCAGTATTTGAATTATTTAATATGTGTGCTAAAACTTTCAATCATGTCAGTTAGAAAACAATTCCTAATAATATAGTCTATAAAATCATTATAGGCTTTATGTTTGTTTAAAAAAGCAGGTTTCTTGGGGCACCTGGGTAGCTCAGTGGTTGAGTGTCTCTGCCTTTGGCTCAGGTCATGATCCTGGGGTCCTGGCATCAAGTCCCATATCAGGCTCCCCTCAGAAAGTCTGCTTCTCCCTCTGCCTATGTCTCTGCCTCTGTGTGTGTGTGTGTCTCTAATGAATAAATAAAATCTTAAAAAAAATTTCTTTAAAGGCAGGTTTCTTTGGGGAAGCAAGGTACAACTGTACATCCTAAAATTTTCCTTTGTGTAGGAGAGAATCCCTGCTCTTCCACTTACAAACTTTTCTCCTAAAGAGGAAATCGTGCTAACTGAACATACAATAGTTATTTGGATGTATTCATAAACTAACAACTATATGGCCAAGTTGACAATCAATTTGGCCACAGACAGGCTGAAACAATTTTTTTCTCTCTCAAAGCAAAACAGATACTTCTTGAAACTACACAAAGATTTTTTAAAACCATTTTATAAATTACCACTGAGTTTTAGCCAATCTATTTGGAAACAAATCATAGTAATTTCAGTATTTACAGCAAGATTGCTGGGTCACTGCATATCAGCATTTTTTAACGTGACTGTATTTATGTATAGATATGAGAAAAGGAATAAAAAAGAAAAGGAAATGGAAAGCAAAGTGGCCATTTTACCACCCCCGTTGTCCAACAATCACCATTCCAGTATTTGCTAGAATGGCTATCATTGAGTTGACTACAATTTGTCACCATTTTCCTTGTCTTCTTTTCCATTTACTCTCTTATTTTTCGATCTATATACCCACAATTTAGATTCTTTAGAAGATACTACTTCATTCCCTACCAATATTTTTGTTTGTTTGTTTGCTGCATTCATTTACATTTCGGCAATTTGCTGTAAATAAGCATTTCCATTTACTTTCTGTCAAAGTTTCTGTTCTGTCCCCATTGCCTCTCCTTCCTAAGTTTAAGTTGTGGATAGTTGGACAAGAACTTTGCAGTCATTATAACCCATCCCCAACTGGAATTCACTAAATCACCTATCTCTACCTCTGATCTTCCACTCTTAACCAAATTTTCAAACATTTTTTTTCACATGTTCAAGATTATACTCTTGCTCATATGTAACAATTGTCCTGACCTTTCTAAGTTCATTCTGTTTCTGAGTCCTATTGTTTTTATTTTTAATGATTCAAATTTTTAAAATGCATTTAGAAATTGTTAATTTTGATTGGTCTTTCAATATTTGTAAAGTATTCTGTAACAACTGTATAAAATAAATTCACATTTCTTTAATGCAAGTGATTTCGAGTTTTGATGAAAGAATTCATGAAAATAAACTCATTGAAAGGAAAATTTGACACAGCTATGGTGATATCATCACTCTGAATTCTAGTAAAAATGGAAAACATTTTATTTTAACCCAAATTATGTACACCATAAGATCATCATGGCTATTACTCTACCCTTAGCCATCAGCTGATTAAAATGGATGCTATAACTTTACTCATTTCTGCAGTATCTGAGTGAATTACAAATTTGGACTACATTTGTGTGTTGGAAAAGCATGTTTTCTAAAGCCATAGAACAGAATCAGCATTTTAAAAAAAGTATTAATATTATAGTATTGGTATTAAATTTTCTCTTAAAACTGATACCCATTCCTAGCTCAAAAAAAGGATTTTATTTATATTTTAAAAATATACAAATATCACTGAGGTGTGAGAAAATTGGTAAAAATTATCAGAATTTTCTGGTTAATATGAAGCACAGAATAATTATAATGCAGCCCATTTTTTCCCCAGTTAATGTGAAAAATAATCAAGTGAGTATTATCAGGTAGTTCAGAAAAAGTAAAGGCATTCAGATTTGTGAACCTTAATCATTACATATATCTATTTATTTATAAAAAAATTTAAGCATGATTTTTGGAGTTTTAAAATTAAAGAAAAAAACAAAAAGTTTTTAATGATCAACCCAGTAGAAATGAACATTTCTAGAGTGTAAATAAGATAGAAATTGAAGATGTTATCAAATTTATCAAACTCAATCGTCATGACAAAAGGATTTAGGATTCAAACTAAAGTAACTCCTACTGGTCAAAAGAAGTAATTCGAAATTTAATAATAAATGCAATGAATTGAAACTCATCAACTGTATTTAACTTCATGAGTTTATAATGACATTAAGAGAAATGAAAGCCAACCAAGCACCTTCTCAGATAATAGGAGACCAATTCATTATCTAGACAACTTATTAAATAAGAAGGAAAAAAACAAGGATTTTTCTCTCCTTTCCTATATCAACTATACCACTAAGTAACAGCAGGATAACTGAATAATAGAAGAGGAGAACCATCTTCTAATATTATCACTCCAGCTAAAAACAAAAACAATGTAGTGATGCATTAAAGGACCTAGATTTGTGCATTAGTGACTGTTGCTGTCACAAAAATACAACCATTATGTATTGCCAGGTAAAAGAGCAAAGAATACCACCAACAGTCTTGTCAGATACATTCTGAATCTGATCAAGCCTCTGGATCCAGCTTCCAATTCTCATGAAAGACTGAGACCAAAGGCATAGGGAGAACACGAATGAGTTTGCCATGTGTAAATTCTAGACTGTAGGCACGCTAAAAACGAAATGACCCAGGTTTGTCCACAATTGAATTACTCACCACAGAGGTTGATTCTGTGATAGTCTTTGGTTCATGTTAGAAAAAGTCTTACTGATATTCAAAGTCGGGAAATTCCTCTAACATACTCGATTTCCTGATATTTCAACAATAACCTTCCTGAAGACAGCCAGGAAGGCTCTACCTTGGCCACACTGTGTTCTCTCTAAACCTCAGGGCTTCTGTGGTTCCAGAATGCATTACTGAAATCATGTTTGTGACTCTATTACAATGTAGGGGGAGGAGGTATACCTGCATATTTTTTGTATGGTCCGTTATTAGTTATCTTTACCAAATGGAAAAATTAGCATGCTGTTTTCAGCTATAGTAAGCCCAAATGCTGGGAGATTCTTTTCCTTTTTCATCTTAAAAAATAGCATATTCCACAGCTATATGACAAAAAGAAACATTTTTTATAATTACATTATTTATTGCTTAACACAAAATTGTTTTGACTGGGAATCTCCATATTACTCTAACTTCATGCTTCTTTCTAATTCCTGTCTTACAGAATGGCATGGAATTGATTGGATAGCATCTATTAGATCCCCCTGACTGGGTTCCCACCCCCTGTACCCCAAGGGGTTTATATATGTGTGTTACACTTCTGTGCCAAGTTTATCCACCAACTAGACTGAAATCAGTAATTTGAAACAGGCCCCCACATTGGTACCTTTGAAGTATCTGGGAATTCCTTAGCTTACCCTCTGGCTAAAAATCTTCCCATCTTGTGAGCCTTTTGTCTAAAAAGTTAGGAATTTTATACAGATTCTGACTCCAGACAGCCTCTCCAATAATAAAGCTAAGGCTATTGGCAGGCAGTATGTTTCAGCAGTGATTTGGAGGGAGACATATCTACCATTACATTTTTCCCACTTTATTGATATCATTTATTATATATATATATACACATATATATATAATTTATATTAACATTGTATTAGGCCTCCAAGGTATAAACATATCATATATATATATATATATATATATATATATATATATATATATATACATACATACCCATTGTTAAATCATTACCACAGTAAGTTTAGTTAACATCTATCTCCTTAGAATTTTTTTCTTGTGATAAGAATTTTTAAGATCTACTCTTAGCAACTGTACCATTACCTTTTGAGTTGTACTGTTGTTTAGTCAGAAAATATCCCAATGGGGATCCCTGGGTGGCGCAGCGGTTTGGCGCCTGCCTTTGGCCCAGGGCGCGATCCTGGAGACCCGGGATCGAATCCCACGTTGGGCTCCCGGTGCATGGAGCCTGCTTCTTCCTCCGCCTGTGTTTCTGCCTCTCTCTCTCTCTCTGTGACTATCATAAATAAATAAAAATTAAAAAAAAAAAAGAAAATATCCCAATGAGTTATACTATTAATAATAGTAATGATAATTAGAATAATAAAATTGAAGTCCTAAAAAAAATATTTCACACACACACACAAAACAAATCTTGTGAACTACTCAGGTAAGCTAGAAGAAATTTGAAGATGGCTATTCTCTGTAGTAGTTCATGGTCTATTTTATCTGAGACTAAGCCCTGAGCAGGCATTTCACTCTGTGTATAGAGCTTAAAAGCCAGAGAAATTTAGGATAAGAGGTTTAGGGTCAGAAGATATGTCTTCCTATTTCATTTGTGTTGTTCATGAAAGCACCAGTCTAGAGATTTTGGGTCAAGATAAAGTTTAACAATTTTTACAGGCCCAGAGAGTTATTACAAACATCTTGCCTAGACATTGTATATTTCTGTGTGTCTGTCTTGCATTTTTCAAGAGAAATGAGCAAAAACCATGCAATTAGAACCCCTCTGATATCTAAGTCAGGCAAAGAGCACTTTACAAGCCAGAAGTACTCTTTTTCATTTCATGTACATTTAATTCTGACACTAATTTAGACTCATTCATACAATTTTCATCCAAACCAAAACAAAGCCCTTTTTTCTTTTTAAGTCAGAGCTCTCTGCTCTCTACACCATGCAAAAATGGTTCCAATCTTTAAAACTTTGCATACATTTCACCCCCTTTATGGTAGATCTATTCCAATTAGATAACTCTATAGTACACACAAATGAAAGATTTATATGACCAATTAATCTCCAAAAGTCTTAAAAAGGAGCCAGTCATAGACACAAAAGAGCTGCAATGAGAAGCAAACTTATAATAAAAACTAATTATCTTCTTTTTGAAGAGGAAAATGCATTTCAAAAATTAGTTTCACACACACTCACCACAAAGAAATATAAAGAACCAATAGCTGGTTTTTCAATTTTGGCCATTGGTCAAATGTTAATACAAGGAACATTTGCTGTATTTCAAACAAAATCAGCAATCAGCTGCATCACTTTTAGGTTGGAATGGTCAGGTAAACATGAATAATCTTGAGATGTCAATTGAAGCAAGAACTGATCTTCATTAGAGTGATTTTTAATTTAATTTTGTTAAAGTAATTCAAGTTCACAGAATGTGCAAACAAAACAAACTTTAGAGTTTTATCTGATAATTGGATTATACATATCATTGATTTAATATGTAATATGCGCACTTTATCATCTTTGCATTAGAGATCAGCTGTCTACCTTTTAAAATCATATTCTTGTGATCTATTGGCAAAGTGAGTAGTTTCTAAAAATCAAGAGATAACAGTCCTCAACACAAGCAAACACAAGGGATAAACAGAAAGATACAACCAGTGTTTTCCATCACTTGAAAAAGACCATATGGTCAGATAATATAATCAAAGCCAACCTCCCAATGTTGCTGCTAAAGAGGAAACAAAATGATGCTCATTTACAAAATGTAATCAGACTTGGCTAAGAAACCAAACAGAGTCAGAAAGAATCAACAAGAAAAAATGATCTTCCCTGCCTGGTTAGATTTATTGCTGGAGCCAAGAAAGGTGAATCAAGATACAAGACACAAAAGAAATACATTTTGGAAGCAACGCAACTTGTTTAGTTATAGTGGGTGGATCTGCCTGGGAATCTTGATAGTCCTTCTATCAATTCAGAAAAATTCAGAAGGAAAACATATTTTCATTTGCAAAGTTCTGCAGGGGAATTTACACTTCCAAAAGAACTTAAATCTATGAAGGAATGAAAAGCAATGGAATGATTAACATACTGTAAATATTCTTTCAATACTAGTAATGATTTAAAGGACATTTCATTGAGGAAAAACAATGCAATGTAGAATTTATTACTTTTGTAAGCAAAATATGACAATGATGACACAAAGTATGGGTAAGGATAAAGGGAATACTTCTTACATAATACATAAAATGATTTTCTACTATGTGAAGGACAACCTTGAGAAGTTAAGGGTACATATTAGAATATCTAGAGCTACCATTATTTACAGCTTCAAAACTGTAGAGATTCAAAAGGGAATATCACAAATATTTAAAATAATTCTAAGAAAAATGGGAAAAGAAGAAAAATAGAAAATGAATGGCAACATGGTAGACAAATATTTTTTTAAGATTATATCTGAATGCAGGACATCTTTCTTTCCTCTGAGTGAGATACGTAATGTCCTTAGCTGTAGTAGTTGCGGGAATATTCCAATTTTTTTTTCAATTTTGTTTTCTCATAGAAGAATATATAAATCCTTGTCTAAAATTTTTGTCTTTATTTTCTTTCTCTTATACTAGATTTTATTTCTCACACCAGATTTACATTTTAATTAAAATATTTAAGTATATACTTTAATTCAACTTTGGGGACAAATCTTTTTCGAAATTTAAGAGGTTTAATATTTTCTAGTTTATAAGCATACAAATATAAGTATAATTCAAGTCTAATCTTTCTTATTTTGTAACCAAACCACTTTTCTGTCTGGATGATTTTACAATCTTCTTTTGTATTTAGGATTCTGATATTTTAGCAAAACATATCTATCTCTAAGTTAATTTGCTTTTAACAAGCTTCGCAGTCCTTTAGCCCTGTCAAGCAGAAGAATGATGACTATCACCTGATTGAGAAAAAAAATTATTCTATTATTTTCATTAATTTATTTCCTTCCATTTTTTTTCTGTTCTCTAACACTGGAAATTTTATTATGAATACGAGGAACAAGTGAACATATTCTTTATGATTCTTTTCTCTAATATTATTTTTTATGGCATATTTTGCTTTAAATTGCAGACTTCCTCAGCCTCTTATACTATATATCTAAGAAAGTTTTAGCTGGGAAGCTGAATATGATTAGAAAAGCCACGGGGAAATTTTTGGAGTGACATTTTACTATTGAACAAGACAGTAAAGACCTTTTGGAATAGCCGTATTTATTAGTACCATACACATTTGAAAGAAGTCAAGGTAAAAGATTTCTTTTACTTTCTGACTTAATTATCCTTTTATGATTTTCCTGAAGACAGATGCATCTTAAAGGATTATAGTGGATTATTGTAAGCTGTATGGGACCATGATTCCAGTTGCAACTGATGTTTCAGATATAGACTCTTTGAGTGGGACAGTTAGACAAACCAATGCATCCCTGGTATCTGTTTATAACCAATGACTTTGTAAATGATTTATCTCTGCGAATAAAACTAAGAAAAGCAGAAGCTATTTGCATTCCCATGACAAGGACGGCAGAGTCCCTTTATTCAAAGTTATGACAATTTTTCTTGGGGCTATGTCAAACACTCCCATTCTGCTTATAATTAATATGCATGGACATTCATTATATTGGCCCAGATCACTAATGAAAATTCAAAGGTGTCCCCATGCTCCTGAGATGTCTGTGTTGCAAGGTTAGGGACATGTTAGCATACTTCTCCAAAGTGAATAACAGGTAGCTATGCCTTGAGATCTGAACTAATAAGAAAATAGGGCAAGACTGAGTCTCTTTAGGCTTTGGAGAAAACATGCACCACATCTGAGTGCACTGTTCTTCATTGACACAATGACCACTAATAACTCTCAGCATAAAAAGGTATCCTGGGCAAGAAAAGTTCTCCAGCTGTTCTAGAATGTAGTGCAAATAGATTTTTTTATTTTGGTCTGCATATAACTGTGTCCGAACTATCTATTGCAGATATGTATGCTCCATGAATTCTACAGCAGACATTAATAGGAGAAACATGAAATACACCCAGATGGCTTTGGAACAAAGCAATAAATTCTTAGAAAATAAATATTTCCTTTCAATCAGATGGTAACTTCTGATAATTCAGAAGCAGTCTCAGAAGTTAAGCCTAGAACTCATACCTGAAGCTATTCCAAAATTATTCCAATTTGTAAGTCTCTTAATGCTTATACATTTCCTTGCCTAATTAAATTATTGATTTCTGTATATGCAATGAAGTCTGAACCAATAAACCATATATTTATGATGAAGCTCAGATCCAAATCTTGCATAGGGCATACTTAAAGTATCTTAGTTGGAAATAATATCTCCCTTTGTCAGCTCTACTATAGCATTTACATTTCAACTTTCACAAATTATTTATTGCATTGTCCTTCTATGTGTTACCACTTTTATTAAGATGGTAAATACTACTCTCAATGGAATCTCATCAATAATCATAATGATATTCAGTTCAACAGACAATATAAAAAAGTTCTAATTTCACTTATTTGAATTTCAATTTTAGTAAATAATGTTAAGAGCACCAACTAATGATAAAATTGGTTATCAATAAACATGTATTGTTTAGGAAGGAGAGAGACAAATTCCAATGTTCTCCCCACAAATGCCTATTTCATCAATACAATTGTATATGGTGAGCCAATTATACATACTAAGCAGTATAAATAATATATTTTTAATTAGTAACAGTAAAGGAATGTAATTAACATTAAGTCATATATATTTTCCTAGAAAGTCAGTTTATTGATGTTGAGATATGTTACTGAAGTGTGGTATATTTTTAAAAACTAATATGCTTGGCTAAATATTTTATGTTTGTGAGATATTTTTGCTAGTAAATATTAGAAATAATGAAAAAGTATTTTGTGCAATACTCAATCCTGATTTTTTGAAATGGAATGATTAGTCTGCACATTTTGCACATTCATTTTAACTCTATTTCTGTGGTTTCCACGTAATAGTATTTGTTGCAGAGAAAAAAAGGAGTGGAACTGAAGACTATGGTGCCAGCTTCGTGAGTGAAGATGATAAAATGTAACATGGAAGGACAAAAGGCTTAGATATTTCCAAATGTGGTCCTTCATTTGCAACTCATTCTGGTCTGGAATCTCAGAATAGCTTTTACCATCTAATAAATTATGAAAAGTATTTAAGAGAAAATATGCTGATCAAAATCCACCTTACTGGGATATTTTTTGTCCTGTTTTTGCTTCCTCTTCTACCACCTACTGTATTCTCTAAGCTTTAAACAAGCCATCATCTTCTTTATTGCCAGATAGCGGCAAGAAAGGGCAGTATTCCAGGGATATATTTTATTTTATTTCCTTTTTGTGAATAAAGTGAAAAATAAACTCTAACATTGAAGAAATCATTTATTCATATTAACTCCCACAAATAATTTTCAAAGGTCCATGGAACACTGATGACATTCTTCTGTTAAAAGGCTTTTTATATTTCAAAGATTGGGATTTTACTGTTCTTCAATTTGAGGTCCTGACTTCAAAGATTGACCAATCCAACTTATTTCTCATAAGTTTAGGGTAAAAATATTAATTCAAAATGGCAAAATAAAATTTGATGTGAAAATTCAGCAGTATACATTCTGAGCTAATAATTGGTAGCATTTTATGCATCAATATTTATAGGACATTATAAGAAATATTTTATAATAATAGGGTAAACTAAAATAAACATTGGAAAATTTGTGAGAATGGATGAAACATCTTCTTAGATTTAATAACAGAAATATTATTTCCTAAGTGATCTTCCAATCACCACAGTGGTTTATAGAAGTTTAAAACCTATTTCTGAAAAGTGTATAAAAATTGATTGTACTTATTCTGTGTACTAAACTCTCCTAGCTTCATTTGGTATTTATACATACATTTTAGCTTTGAGATTATTTTTCACTTATTCATTATGAATAGATTTAATATGTCATTGGAAGCTTCTTCTTCGTTCTTTTGACTATTATTCATTGGTGTACATATTAACCTAGTCAATAATTAGTGATTAGGGGCCACTATATGGTATAAAGTTTGAAATTATGAAATTAGTCAAAAAGCTATGTCAGTATCATATATGTAAAATGATAGCACCTTTATTCAGATGCATCATACGGCTCTCATCTTGTGCCCTTGTATTTTTCTATTTCCCCTGTATTGAATGCCTTCATGAACTAAAGCAGAGATTTTCACACATATGTAAACCTGGAAGGGCATAGTGATTCCATGTGGATCACACATTTTAATCCTTTACCTTCTTAAGGTCTTACATAATTATATTTTATTTATTTTTTAAGACTTTATTTATTTATTCATGAGAGACACACACACACACACACAGAGAGAGAGAGAGGCAGAGACACAGGCAGAGAGAGAAGCAGGATCCATGCAGGGAGCCTGATGTGGGACTCAATCTAGGTCTCCAGGATCAGGCCCTGAGCTGAAGGTGGCGCTAAATTGCTGAGCCACTCAGGCTGCCCATATAATTTATATTAAATTAAAACCAATTCACATCCCCAACTTTTAATTCCTTCTTAAATTATCACATTTATTGTCATTGAAATTATAGTATAATCTAATTTTGTTATTGTATCCCCACCAGACCTCTAACGGAAATAAACCCCAAGATGGCAAAAATTAGTCTTATTTGTTTTTTTTTTTTAGTCTTATTTGTTAATTTTTATCTCCTTCTTGCACAGAAAATCTCCCGATATATTGAATATTAAATAAAAAATCTATTAGATTAATTAATAGAGGAAAAAAATAGAAAAACAGAAGGAGTATGTCAATGGAAGAATGAAGAAATATATGAAGTGAAAAATTGAGTTTTATACATGAAATAAAATGCCAGTGGGCAGATGATTCTGAATATGAGCAATTATATCTAAATCTAAGCTACTGTTTAGAGGAAAACCATCAAAACACTACCCATAACTTCTCCCTAAAGGAAGATAACAGAGTGCTATAAAACCTAATGAAAGAAGAGATTTTAAAAATGGATCAAAAGCTCATGCATATCATTGTCAATACTGTTTGTCAGGAAAAATACAACTTCAAAAGTCATGTATTTTATAGAATATTCCTCAGCTGGCATGTACCTGTTATTTTTCTTAAGATTAGATGCAGGTTATGGGTTTGAGGAGGAATACTACAGACGACAAGTATCACCATCACAACAAGAGTACAACCTGTCAACATGACTGATCACTGTTGATATTAACCTTGGTCACCTGGCTGAGATAGTGTTTGTTAGGTTTCTTTACTGTAAAGCTATGCTGTTGTTTCCAGTTTTATACTATGCTCTTTGGAAAAAAGTCTCACACTTAAGGAGTGAGGAGTTATGAATCACCTCCTTGAAGATAAAATATCCTCGAAATTACAATTTTCACAGGTGATTTGTATATTCTACTTCATGCATTTATTTATTTTTATCATTAATGTATGTAAGTATAGATGCATGAATTCTTTTGGTATAATCTAATATTCTGGATTTATTTTGTTTGCACAAATTTTCCTAGTTTTGTCCACTGGTAGTTTTTTCAGTTAGCTCTGATATTTGACATAAACTCGTTATGGTGTGCTGCGGTTGTTGTTGCTGTTGAGTACATCTCTGCTTCCTGGCATGACAAGATGCTCCAAGTTCATATTATGCATTTCCTGCCCAAGTCCTACAATCACCCATATGTCCAAGCTCCTACCATCTGTCATTCATTTACTTAATTGTTTAGTTCCAGTAAACACATATAGTGGCTTCAGAGTTTTTAACCAAAACCCCATGAGAAACAATTTTATCCATTAAAGTAGGATTCTTATGTTCGGTTCCTTTTGACTTTATTCTTACAGAATATGCTATTTCCAAAGCTACTTAGGTCAGTATCGTTTGCATCTCTCCCTCATATACCGATGTTATTTCATACACCTGTAATACAGCTAGATTGTTTCATCATAATCAATGCTCCATTCTGGTATCGCCCAGTCTCCCAAATAAATGTTTAGATCTGCATATGATGAGGTTCAGTCTGTGCAGTAAAGATCTAAATGCATAACGTCAAGTATCCACAATACCGCAGCATAAAGAATATTTTGATCCCCTTAAACTGTCCTCTGTTCTTCACCTATGACTCTTTCCCACCCTAAATAGCTTTTAACTACTGATTTGTGTACCATTTCTAGAGTCCCTACATTTTAAAAAATAATATTTTTGTATTTTTGCTTTGTTATTCTTTAATAATATATAATACTAAAAATCAGCAGTTCTAGTGGCCAAAATGTAATTTCTGAAATATATTTGACAGAATATTCCCTCGATAACATATGATGTTTTCTTTAAATGTAACACAAATTTAAAATAAATCAAGCAATTCTTCAAATGAAAAATATCTTACTAAATTATTCACAGACCCTTTAAGCCTCTGAACTACAAATCACAAGTCATCAGGAATACAAGTTAAAATACTGAGAAAATCTAGGGGTTGAAATATGCTTATAATACATCATTATAAAAGTTGAAAAAAAGATTCTAAAGCTCGTGCTAAATGGAATATAATCTACACAGGGAGCATGAACTACATGCAAGAGTTATAGACTATGATCTAAATACAAGATATGAAATATTCAGAGTGAACATAGATATAAATTAGTGTAAGCAAGGAAGAATTTGAGCAACAGAAGATCTTGGCACCTTTGCTAGGAAGCAAGTTTGAGTAACAAGCACAATTCAAGAACATTATGTCTGGCAACTAAGGCTTGTGAATATGGTATAATCTTTGTTAATGAAGGCATCATTACCTAAGCAGGGCAATTGTGGTGTTTGAAAGTAGAGAAAAGATGGAAGAATTAATAAAGCTTTCCAAGTGTTTCCTAGAGTGAAAGCATGGTAATTCTCTCCCATTATCTTCTTTCCAGATTTTTAAAAAAGATTTTATTTTTATTCATCAGAGACACAGAGACATAGGCGGAGGAAGAAGCAGGCTCCCTGTAGGGAGCCTGATGCAGAACTCAATCCCAGGATCCTGGCATCATGACCTGAGCCAAAGGCAGATGCTCAACCACTAAGCCACCCAGGTGCCTTCTTTCCAGGTTTTTAATTGCCTTTAGGAGACGTCTCAAGATCCTTGGGTCACCTGAATTCCCAAAATGGTTCTCCAGACAATTAAGAAACCTTTGGGAGACATGAGTGAAAAGGAGAGAGTTCCAATCATGCATGTATGAAAATTTATTGAGTATCAAAAGGTGCCATAGGTCTTGCTCCACACAATGAAAGTTTTAGAAGGCATATTTTCTGCCTTTAAGAAGTCAGTATCAATTGTTATGATAGAAAAGTAAACAAGCATACAAAATAATATAATAAATACTATACTAAAGTACAATGAGATTGCTTATCTCAGTTGGAAGCTTTTCTAGAAAGGCTGAATACCTTTTGATCAAATTTGATATATTTCACCCTACAGACTATCCATATATCAAAAATGCATGATACATTGGGTTTCCCAGGAAGCACCAAAGCTATCTCAGCCAGATTTCATGCTTGCAAAATTAAGTGAGACTGTTAGGATATTTTCTGAGTAAAAATATGATCAGGCTGTCTTATTGTTGAATTAAGTGATAAAAATTGGTGATTAACCATATGGACCATATGTAAAAGGTTAGAGAGAGAATGAAAGCATGTGAATATTAATTAGCTCATAGTTATTCTGAAGATAAAATGAGGCAATTGATTTGAAAGCATTTTGAAATATAATAAAAGAAAAGTTGACATTCATTAGGCTTCCCACAAAATTTCTATCATTTAACACCTTAAGAGAGTGGAGATGGAGTGCTAGTAAATTTAATATGACCAAAATTAATTATTATAACTCAGGTATTATGCCTGATAGCTTTTCTCAATTCCTGATTCTTATGACCCACAGAGAAAATACACTGTAATAAATTGTTCATGTATACTCCCATTCCCTGCAAGTTCTGGCCAAAAAAAAAAAAAAAAAAAAAAAACAAACAAAACCTTCCTTGTAAGGACACCTGCAAGGATGTAAAAAATGTCTTATGACCCACATCACCTTATGTCTACTATGAATACTCAGTTGAATAATTTAACAATACTGGACTTCAGCACTCTAGGTTGGGAAATGGCTAAATTGCACTGTTTTTAGTAAATATATTCACAAATGGGTCATGCCATATTTCTACACATATTCTAACTTTGCCCCACTTTCAACTGGGAATTCTTTTGTTGGCCCGTTCTACAAGCAGACCAAAAATAATATGATAACCACAATTGCGAATGTATTAGTGTCCTTGACAGTTATCAAATATCTCTGTGCTCTTGTGCCAAGTGGAAGTCTAGTTTCATACATTTTAACAACAACAACAAAAAAATAGTGCTAGAGTAAAATTGCAGAGAAAAGGTGTAATTTGTTATACTCCTGCTGGACATTAATGATGTGCTAGCAAATAACAGCATTTTTACTCATGGCAGATGAAGATACGTCTAAGATTACCAGTGGGAAGAAAACATGACACACACAAAAAGTTTATTTTGAAATAAAATACCCAGATTAGAAATCCTTTCACTGACATGTAAGGCTAGTAGTACATCAATAGAATCTTCATTTCGGGTTTTTGGTTTGTTTGTTTGTTTGTTTGTTTGTTTGTTTTTCTTCTTAGGAGTTAGGAGACTCAATAACTGAAAGAGCTTTGATAAGATTTAGAAATTTTAATGGGTTGTTGACTTATCAGAGCTTATCATGTAAACATAATGCATGCAAATTTATAAAGATAAGAGGTGGGCACTTTTATAGTTTTACCCAAAGAGTTACTTGTTAGCTGAGATGAGAATACCTTGAAACTTGCTTCTATTTATCGACTCACAGTGGATATAAATAATACAAATAAATTTCACTTGGAAATGAAGCAAATAAATAGAAACTGAGGATTTTTCAATAGTCCAGGAAGGAAAAATTACTTTATATGTAAGGGAAAATATTCTGCAAGGTGTAGTAAAAGGGAAAAAATGAAAAAGTAGATGTTGTTTTGATCAAATTTGATATATTTCACCCTACAGACTATCCATATATCAAAAATGCATGATACATTGTACATGCATGTACATGATGCATGTACAATTTTAGGCTCTTTTCCATCAAGGACAATATTTTAAGTAAATTAGTCATGCAGAATTGAAACTGCCTCTTACTCACTTACTCGTTTTTGAATATTGCCCCTGTCAAATATCCTTAAATCTATTTCCTGAAATGAGCATCCTTCAGTTCAATAAGCTTCATGTCCATTTCAACACCTGATTCCCTGGGATGCAATCTAGACAATGTTAACAGTCTGAACTGTTCTACTATTGAAACATAGGACTCCATATTTCTCTGAACATGCCCCTTGGATCTCCCTGCATATCTCCAGTTCACTATTTTTATGCTCATATGTTACTGTCTTCTTCCTGTTTTTTCCCCTGCTTTCTGTCATGTTTCTATTTTCCTCTGTTCTTCTCTTTCTATTCTACCCAACATGTATACATAGGTATATCGCTTGAACAAGAATATTCAGTTCTGACTGCCCACTCTTAGCCTCCATTCTCTTCTTTCCAATGCATCTCTAAAAAATTAAAGATGTCCATATTTGTGATTTTTCCCTTTCCCCTTTATAAACTATTCAAAATCGTGAGCATTAATTCTACCATTCTACCAGCATTCATTCTACCAGCATTCATTCATACTACCAAACCTACTTATAAAAATGTATTCTGTGACTATTTCCTTATCAAAATAGAGATTATCTGTCATGAGACTAACCAATTACCTTTATCTCCAACATTAAGTGGTTTTCCTGCTTTGTTCACCATTATCTCACTTTTTCCCTAGGCAGGAGGACTAATCTTAATTTCTTTCCAGAAACAACTTTCCAGACCTGTCTCGAGAAGGTAAGGTATCAAATAGCCTACTTGATATATCTACTGGGATGTGAAAAGACTTTTCAAATTTTCCATGTTCAACAATGAACTGATTTTTCCCCACACCCAAGACCTACTCCACTCATAGGTTTCCCATTTTCATCAGTGCCAACTCTATCTTTCCATGTGTTTAGAGCAAATACATTATAATCATCCGCAATCCTTTTTTCTTATAAATAGATTTTTTTCTGGCTCTTTTCTTTTCTCTTTTCTTTTTTTACGTTGGCACCACACCCAGTGTGGAGCCCAAGTTGGAGCTTGAACTCAGGACCTTGAGATCAAGACCTGAGCCGAGGGACACCTGGGTGGCCGAGTCAGTTAAGCATCTGCTTTCAGCTCAGGTCATGATTTCAGGGTCCTGGGATCAAGCCCCACATTGGGCTTCCTGCTTAGCAGTGATCTTCTTCTCCATCTCGCCCTGCCTCTGCTCCCCATGCATTCTCTCTCTCAAATAAATAAATAATCTCTTAAAAAAAATACCTGAGCTGAGATCAAGAGTTGGACACTTAACGGAGGCACTCCCATTTATAAACACTTTTAATAGGCAAGAAATCTTGTTGGTTCCACCTCCAAAATATATGCAGATATAAAAATACAGTATCAAAGTTAATTTCATCATTCTGATGATTCAGTTCTGGTTAAAGAAAATGTCCTTTTTTTTAGGGGAAAACATGGAAAATAAAAAGTTAAAAAAATATATTATTCTAAAGGAAAAAATATGTGCATCCAGAATCCACATTTCTCATTCTATCAACTGCTACTCCTCATATGAGCCACCATCACCTTCATTTCAGGGATCTGAAATGCCTTCTCACTAGTCTTCTTAGATCTATTTATCCCCCTCCATGGTTTCCACAATTTATTATCAATATCTGACATAATGTTCTTTTGAATTTATAATCTACAGCATGACAATCCTCTGCAATAAACTTCAATGTTTCCTCATATCACTCAGGGTAAATTCAAAGTTTTAATATGACTTAAAATATCTGGAATACTTTCATCCCTTATTATTTTTTGATCTCAGATCTTTCTACTCTCTGTCTCTCTGGGTCCATGCCAAGCTCAGTGATACTGTGCACAGAAATGGGTCATTATGGTAGCATGTAGCATCTAAAAATTATCTTACATAACTTCATCCTATTGGTGTCACACTTTGGGAAAAGATACCTAAAACTGTTGGGTAAGGAAATATTTAAGATTCATGCCACAGTCAAATTTAATTTACTTCTTCAGTCCTGAGTGATTTAGAAATAAAGATTATATCCATTTGCCTGGGTTCCATACACAAACATCCAACTGTATCTATACGTTATATCTGGATATATAAAATTTAAAATTGTATGATAGGATGAAGCAGATAAGGATGTTTAAGCAATGTTAAGAACTTTAGGTATTATTTTATTTTATTTTTAATGATTTTATTTATTTACTTGACACACAGAGAGAGCACAAGCAGGGAAAGCAGCAGGCAGAGGGTGTGGGAGAAGCAGGCTCCCCACTGAGCAAGGAGCCTGATACAGGGCTCAATCCCAGGGCCCTGGGATCATGACCAGGGCAGATGCTTAACCCACTGAGCCACCCAGGCACCCTACAAATTTTAGATATTATTTTAAAAAGAGAAGTTATGTAATGGGGTATTAGTTAGATTTCCCTTATCTTCAAAGTTATCTAAGCGTGAAGCAGAAAACATATTTCTGGAAATCAAGTTTCCACGTGGGAGCTAAAATGCAATTTTCACATAAGAAATGATTTTGGCCTGAACCAGGCTGAGGGGATAAAGAGGAAGAATAAACAAACATGAGAGACTTTGTATACGGAATTGAGAGGTTGTCAATTATTAATTAGGCATACAATTGAGGAAGTCAGTGATACATTCCATATTTCTAACTCTGTATATGTTTACATTTAAGCAATAAATGAAAATAGAAAGAAGAGTAGGGATATTTTTGGGTGAGTGATGATCTCAGTTTTGATCATCTTTAATATTAGGTCCCTGAAAATGATATATAAAAGGCAATTGTAAAAATAGATCTGAAGCTCAAAAATATGTTCTGTATACAATGTATTAGGTTTTACAGCTCTAACACACACATGACACACGAAGCAGTGAGAATGAAGGAGATGTCTCAAGGAAAAGTATAAACTGTAGTTCACAAAGCAAATACCACCCTGGTTGTTGGATAACAAAAGCAAGTAAAGCTTTCCAAATGTAAGAATAGTAGGGCTGGTTTAGAACTGGAGGTCACGTGTTTCACTTAATGGAGCCAGCTGGTCTTCAATACTAGGGAACTGTCAGATCCTCTAATTTTGAAGGGAAGCCAAATGTCTACATTTTTACATACACTGTCCTTTGTATATTATGGTAATTCTTCTAGCAAGCAAAGAAATGGTCTCTGTCCTAAGTGAAAATGTGCATTCTTATAATGACATTTATTTTCACAGAACTAGTGAAATACTATGAAGTGTTCCAGGCTTACAAAGTAGACAGGAACCCAGAACTCCTAGTGAGCTTGGCATCATGAGCAATCTGTCTAAACATCTCCAATATAACCACTGAACATTAGTTAAGATCCATTTCTACTTTCCTAACTCCAGATTAAAAGCTCCAAAAGGAAATGTCTGATTGAGCAATCCAGGGGCAAAAACCTCTGTGTCAGGTAGTAGTGAGCAAGTACAAAGTGGATTTACCCACTTTGCCTTTTGAGGTGGTAGGAGGGTCACTGAATTGTCATCACTACATATTCAGGAATCTTCCTCAAGAGGAATGGAGAATCGGTGGTGGAGAGTTAAATATCTTCTCCACAAAAATAACTGATGTTTTATTTACTACACCATGTGCTGAATATAAATATCCAGTTGAGTTTTGGTTCAAAGACAATGTTTTACATCATCATGTAATGACAGAGAGAGCAGGAAGGGGGGAAAAAGTAGGCCTGGACTAATAAATACCAAAATTAAAGAATGACTATAGCGAACAGAATTCGGGTCAGACTAATATTTCCTGCAAAACTTCAAAAAACATATTTAGTGTCAGTAAGGCCAATAGTTGTTTGTTTGTTTGTTTGTTTTTTAATTGGAAGGGATACACAGCAATATGCATTGAATGTATTAATACATCAAACTGAAATGCATTCTTTGGATTTTGTAACTTGGGTATTATGATCAAAGTTCTGAAGGTAGAAACCAGATTTTAAAGGTGAGGAGGGTGGGGGTGGGAGTGAATGGATGACGGGCACTGGGGGTTATTCTGTATGTTGGTAAATTGAACACCAATAAAAAATAAATTAAAAAAATAAAGGTGAGAAACAATGATCATGAAAATATTTAGACAATGAATACAGACAACTTGTTGAAAAATTTTGCTCTGAAGTGAAATAGGGAGGTAAGGCAAAAAGTACATGGGATGTCTCCCAAGTCTTCAGAGGGTAGAGGTCCAAACATATTTTAATGCTAGGGTGTAGAAAGGATTTGATTTGTAGAAAGGATGAGATTAATGACCTAGAATTAAGTAGATAATGAAGACAGGCAGAGAAATGACCTAAGAATATCGATAGAGGAATTAGAGGTAGAGTCAGTGTCTCTTCCTGGGTAATAAGTGAGGCTAAGGAGAATAATGAAGAAAATGTGTTTGTCACCTGGTGGTGGGGGATGAGAATATTTCTTTCAACCAACTGACAATTTAAAATAAAAGAAAATATGAGAATGGGTGATGGCACTTAAATCTGAGGAGATTAAAGAATATTTTAAATAATGTGAGAATGAGAGATTTGTCTTTATTATTTAATTCACTTGTCCTGGTTTTTAACAAGAATTTGGAGTCTTAATTTTCTCCATTACTTTCTTCTAATTTACATGTCTCCTTAGTTTCTAAATCCTATCAATGCCACCAATCAAGTATCTCGCAAGTTTATCCCTTTTTAGCCATAATATTATTATTTCTCAGTGGTCTTTCATGTAGGCTTTCCCAATAGTCAGCTAACTGAGATTGCTTTCCACTCGTTTACCTCTGCAGTCACTTTTTCATAGTGGTTCCAGTTATCTGCTGAAAAAAATGTAACTGATTGTCTCACATAATAAAGTAGAAAACTCCTACAAAGTCTATGACAGTCTGGTGCCAAACTTGATTTCAATTCTATATCTTCCCCACACTCAAACATCACACACACATTTGATGTTATCAAAATTTCCCTAATTAAAGTCAAGATGCCCATTTAATTATTTTTTATTCTTTATTTGACTTATTTATTGACTTATTTATATTTTATAATGTCTTTCTCTTCTATCTTAATTAGGGCATCTTTACCTCTTAAGGTCTTGAACAAATGTCTTTTATTAAACATGATCTTTTCTTTCTTTATTTCTTACATTCCCCAAATTTCCCTTACAGTCCCCAAAGATTTTGCACATCTGAATATAGCACTTATTCTACTAAATAGATATTTATAGACATTATAAATAATGATAGACATTAATGTGTCTATCATTCCCCCTACAATGTCCACTACTTGAAGATACAATGCGTTCTGAATAAGTATTTTACTTTCCAGGAAATACTCTGCCATTTCCTTTTATTTTATGAAATATGTAATACCATCATTTTAATTTTTGTTTATTTTTTTTATTCAGAGTACAGAATGTGTATATGTAGTTTTCTTGCAAATGTTTTTGCCCAAAATATTTAGATATTTGAACAGCCTTAGGGTATATTTATTCAGGTGGCATAATTATTTCTAAAATCCCATTCAGAGAAATATTTACAGACTCTGAAAAACATGCAGAAAAGTGTCAATGTCAGGAGTGGGATTAGCTGTCAAATACATTTTGGAAATTCTTTATATGGGGGCGAAAGTTCCCGAATACAGGAAAAAATAAATACTTTCTTATTTGCATCTCCTTAGAGTTAGTTCTCCTAGCATAAATGTGAGTTGAGACAGTCTGGGAAATTTAAAAATCACTCTGGATAAATGATAGATGGATTATTTTATACAGATAAATGGAAGTTATAAATCAATGTGTAATATTTATGGTTACCAACTGTTTCAGAACTTTAAAAGAATAGCAATTTATTGTTCAGCATGCTTTGCAAATAAGTTATAAAATTATGTTTCTATTGGTGAATTCAAAGATGGTTAATTACTGTGTATCTGTTATTTAGGTTCAGTTATAAATAATCTTACCAGTATTAGATGTAATTAAAATGTAGAAATTAAATTAATAGCCATCATTTACCCAAATTTACATTGTTTTAATTAAAGCTACTGATTTGGCATGCAATAACTAATTCCAGGTACATATGTCACAGTGAGTCAAACAAATAATCACACTGTACTACTTTACCTTTACTATAGTTGCCCTTATGAACTTGCTCTTGGACACTTGCTACTGTGGTAAAATCTAGGCCAAATCTAAGAATGACTTTAATTCCTTTCAGTAATAAAAAGTCCTCTCATCATTTTCAGTCACAAGAACATTGCTATGTAATCAGTGTATCCAGTCCATGGTAATGACCAATTTCCAAGCTTCAAATTAAATTTTCTTACCTAGTCTAGCTCAAGCCTGGTGCCAAGTGTTTTGGAAGGAAAAGTAACTGTGCCAACTTCATCCCTCTTACCTGCCTAGTTCTCCTATTACCCTTTCCTAATTAACTAGCCTGCTTCTGGTGGCTCCAGAGTTGAAAGGAGATAGTAAAGCAGAAGAGGTAAGGTGTAAAAAAGGTCTCCTTTTTCTGGCATCAATGTGATTAGATTTTGTTACCTCCAGTTTTAGCGGTCACCAAACTGACACTCTCTTAGCTTGGCAGATAACAAAAGCAAGCTACTTTTTTGGAGCTTATTTGCGAATTCTTTAGAAACACTCACTGGGGATATTGGACTAGACTTCCTTTGACGTGTGCAATTTTTCTTCCTGATGATCCCTTTCATTTATTCTCTTAGCACTGAGAACTTTGGCATTTTGGTCACCTTATTTTTTAGGAGGAGTCCCCTCTCTCAGCAATCTCATGGGAATGATTTAGAATGTCTATAGTCTCAATCTCTGCTATGTGATATATATTTGGTTACCAAATTAAAAAAAAAAAAGAAAAGAAAGAAAAAAAAAAAAAACAAGCAAAACAGTGAGAACAAATAAAAGAAAATAAGTGAAAGTCATGCATCCTTTCCTCTGCAGGCAGTGGAGATATAAGCTAGCAAGTGTCAACTCTCATGCATAATTTAAATGTGTAACCTTTGTTTCAAAAGAAGGAAAAAAGTTTTGTTAAAAAAATGAAACTCAAGAGGTGCCTTGGTGGCTCAGTCGGTTAAGCATCTGACTCTTGATTTCATCTCAGGTCATGATCTCATGGGTCTTGACCCTGAGCCCTGCCTCAGGCTCCACACGGAGTCTGCTTGAAGATTCTCTCCCTCTGCCCCTCCTCCAACTCCAAAATGAATAAATAAATGTTTTAAAAATGACATTCAAGGTAAATTTGAAGATCCAATTGCCTTTATTAAGCAATTCATGAATTGGGCAGTATCCCATTTGGAAAGTAGAGGGGAGCTCCAAGGAGTTGTAAAAAATGGAAGGTTTTATAATAGGAAATAGAGTGGGGCAAGAAAGTTATTAGCAAATAAAAAGGAAAAAAATTTAAAGGTTTTATTTATTTATTCATGAAAGACACAGAGAGAGGTAGAAATACAGGCAGAGGGAGGAGAAGCAGGCTCCCTGCAGGGAGCCTGATGTGGAACTCGATCCCAGGACTCCAGGATCACACCTTGAGCTGAAGGCAGACAGACATTCAACTGCTGAGCCACCCAGGAATCCCAAGAAAAAAATTTTTTAGGCAAGGTCACCTTCCCTTAAGGGAAGAACAGGGGGTCCTATCACATTGATTGCCTCATCTTCCTTTAGGGGATGGAAAGAGCCTATGTGACAGATTACCTCCTTGGTGTTGACCAGAAAATTCCTGACTGGCCTTTAAGATGACATTTCTGTTGATTCTGATATTCAATCAAGTTTTTTATTAAGCCCTGGTTTGGTGACTTGGCCTAGTATTAGTGATTCCATCCTGGGTCTGTGTTTTCCTTTTTAACAGTACTAATTAACTAGATAGATTGATAAACTTATATCTATCTATTTAGCTAGCTAGCTATTTAAATCCCTTCTTCCACAGTCTTTTTGTCCACCTGTCATAATATTTCTTTTTTTTAATATTTTTATTTATTATTTATGATAGTCACACAGAGAGAGAGAGAGAGGCAGAGACACAGGCAGAGGGAGAAGCAGGCTCCATGCACCGGGAGCCCGACGTGGGATTCGATCCCAGGTTTCCAGGATCGTGCCCTGGGCCAAAGGCAGGCGCCAAACCGCTGCGCTACCCAGGGATCCCCATAATATTTCTTATTTGTTGTTTAATGTCAAGTCCCCTTAGACATAGGAATATTCAGAGGCTGCAATGCAAACTCTCACTAGTACTAGGGTCCTGCCCACATCTTGATGAGCAGCACACTGGCTACTTGTTCCCTTCTCCTGTAGGCTGCTAGACAGATTCCAGTGCCCTGGCTGGAAGTCGACCAATCACACTTACCGATGGCAGACAAGCCATCACCAAGTGACTAAGCTATGCTAAGTTCTTAGATCAGGGTGCATGAGAAAACTCACCCCTTTAAGTCATCAACGGAATGTGCTGTGGTGCTGACAGCCCAAAGCAGGCTGCTAATGGCATGCCCCACTCCAAGATGCTATAGGACACATGCAACAAACTTTGACCACCTTTGTGACTGTATCCAGGTGTCCATTTGGGGCAGACAATAATGGCAGAACACAGGGTTCTCCATGTCAATGTGACCTGAAACATACTCTAGGCAGAAGGTGTCAGTGGAAGCTGGGCAGAGGTGGGAAGAAGGCTGAGTGGGGTTCTTAGCATGAAGAGGAAGGATGCTGACTGCAAAGAACCTATCTCAGGGAAGATCAGGAGGCAGGGTCACAGGTGAGGCTTGAAATCCCTGGGTCATGCTCCATTGTCCTATGGATTCCACTTAAAAGCACAGATTTAAGATAATATTAAGAGTTTTAACATGTTGACCATAGAATATTTAGCCCCGAGTATACAGGTCTCTTCTGAATGTGGGTCCATGTGAAACTTCACTGGCTATTATCCATGAAGTGCCCCCTGACAACAGTTCACTTCAGTAAAATTTGGAGACAAATCTATCTAAATAAAATTTTCACTTTAACTTACAAATTACTCTTTCAATTTCAGATCTCAGATGTGGTGTCAAATAAGTGACCATATCTGTTAAAAGTATCTCCTTTGTAAGATCCTGTTTAGGTGGTTTGAACCTCATGTTACAAAATGAGTGAGAGCAGTTAGCATCTATTCTCTGGGGGTGCCTCATTCAAAGTGAACATATCCTGTTAAATGTAAAATTATGCGTATAAACATAAAGTGAATATAGATATGTTTAAGAGTGTACATTATGTAACCATAGGCTAGGCTAACTTGTGTCATTTAAGTGGTAATCTCTTAAGGATAAACCACTCAATTTTGCACCCAGATTGAGGATTCAAATAGTTATTACTAGTATATACTCAGAAAAATTTTGCTCAACTTGCCTCAAAATAATCAAATCAAATGACAAAGACCTAAATAATTTAGAGGAATGTTTCAGTGTGTACATTTTATTCCATTTATTTTGCCAATATCAGAAGTTATTTGATATTTGTTTAGTCCGTTTTAAGTTAGTTGTTTCAACTTATCTCACAGCTCAGTATTTTGGAATGTCTGTATAATTATGCAACTATTTTACTGTCTCACATTTTCTAGTCTATCTTCCTATAACGCACACCTTACTAAACTTTGTCTACTTTTAATAATTCATCTTAAATCTCCTATTTTTCTTAAAATCTCTATTGTTTTCTCTGTTCATCCCATAATATTGTTTTCCATAAAAACTAAAGGTCTCAATATTCAAACTACTATTTAGTAATTATTTAAGAAGTGCATCATAAACCTTGAATTATTTTATTAATTTTATTCCCTAGAAAATGTGCTATAAATTCTTTTTTCATTATAGCTCACAATCTCTTTAATGATAAGTGTTATATGTAATTATTCTGTGGAGGAAGGAAAATGAAGTTAAGGAATATAAATACTAAAAAAAAATAAATGAATTGATAAATGACTAAGTAAATAATTTAAGAGGTTTTACATGAGGTATGTTTATAACGTGGCTTAAACCAAAGGTAAAGACTTACTCACACTTCAGTATCTTTGTTCCAGAAAGTAAGTATATGCAAAAGTAATAAAATTTAAAAATATATATTCTTTTATTTATTTATTTATTTATTAACTACTTTTCAAAAAACAGAAGGAAGAATACAAAAGGCATTGATTACTTTTAAAATCTTCTTTTCTTTTTAAGACTCTAGAAAGTGTAAAACTTCAAGGAATTTTTAGGATTATCTTTTCTTTCTTTTTCTTTTTCTTTTTTTTTTTCTGTGTTAGCTTAAGAAACGTATTTTCAGGTCTTTCCCTTTCTGGCTTGAAGAAGAAAGACCTGTAGTGCAATTATTCCCCTGAGATAGATTAGAATCACTAGAGCATTAAGAAATAAGATAATGAACCAAATACTATGTATGGGACAGGAACTGTGACAAGGACTCCTGGCACAAAGGAAAATATAGTAAACCTTGCCCAAGAAATGTTTTATCAGGCTAATAAAGATAAAATAGACTCAAAAAAATAATGTGTTGAAATCATAATGGATAAAGAAGCTGCATAGAACTGCTTTGTCTCCTAGTGCCTGTAAAAAATACATATTTGAAGACTGAATGAATAAATTCAGGACTTCATAAAATTCCTTTTAAGGTGGAGTAAACATTTTTCTCTTTTACTACTTTAAATCTAGTGCTTTATATATATTAGGTGTTCGATGAATATATGCTGATTAACTAGGTCAAAATTTTTCCCAGATAATGAGATTTTGAATATATTAATCAAATTAAGTAATAGTTTTGGTTCGTAATTAGATTTGACTTAATGCAATATATAATTTTTATTATGCATCATGGAACTCTAAAACAAAAAAATAAAGATATAAATTGAATTTGTGATTGCCTGAAAAGACCTTATGGATCAATGAACATGTGTCTTTAACCTTCACATGAGGAATGCTTCAAATGTTTAAAGTAGCCATATCTAGTTATTTGTTATTTCAGGGAATTTTGCCCTTTTGGAAGATTTTTTTTTTAAATTTTATACTAATTGGGCATCTTTATATATCATAAAAAATACAACTATTTTTTTCTATTTCTGGGGCAAAGGTAAGGAAATTTTCTAATCAGAGTTCATATAGCTCTAGAGATCCAGTATAGGTAGAAGTAATTCCCAGAACAAAATGGCAACCATAACAACTGTACAGAGACCACTAAAGGGGAGTACATATCCTTGAAGATCAATATTATTCAAATTAAACAGTATCTAGAAGGAACAGTGTTAGTTATAGCTCCAGAAATATAATTTAGTAAAACTTGACTCTTGATGTATGAATAAAAAGACATGACCATAATTAGATTAAACAGTCTTCACACCAGAAGAAATTGCATTGTTACATGTTTAAATCTGTATGAGATTGTTTAAAATTGTATAAGAAAAAAACACGGAGATTGGACATACATATATATAATTTAAAATGATAAGGAAGTTATATTTGCATAGGATTTGGGGCCACTTATATAGAAATAAGAGAAGATAATTAAAAAATGACAAACATAGGTATTTGTAAATTTAGGCGCATACTTCTATTAACAGGAAAAGCATGGCATACTCGAAATGGGAGAATGAGAGTAATACTTACAATTTTAATGTTTACAAAAGCATAGTTTTAGGGAAACCACAGGATACTGCAATAACTCAGGGCTGATAGTAGCAAGCTATTACCATCCCTAAGCCCAAAGGGGGAAATAAAGGGGGGGGGGGCAAATTCTATCAGAAGTCAGATACAGTAGCCAACAGAAATACATCATGGGAGTCAGAAGAACAGAGCTTGGATAGGATTAGCACTCTTGAGAGCAATGTGATTTTGGTCAAGAATGAAGGTAGAAGGGCAGCCCCGGTGGCCCAGTGGTTTGGTGCTGCCTTCAGCCTGGAGTGTGATCCTGGAGACCTGGGATCGAGTCCCACGTCAGGCTCCCTGCATGAAGCCTGCTTCTCTCCCTCTCCCTCTGCCTGTGTCTCTGCCTCTCTCTCTCTGTCTGTCGTGAATAAATAAAAAATAAAATAAATATAATCTTAAATAAAAAAGAATGAAGTTATAAGCCTAAACAAACTTCATAAGAAGGTAGCCAATGGAATGAATACTCTAAAGCCATCACCTTGCTCCCTATGAACTCCTAACGAGGCTTCCCATTATCTATAATGGGAAGAATTATCTATAATGATGAAAATATCTATAATGATGAAAAAATGCAGGTCAACTTCCTGGGCCAGAGAAAAAGGCAGAGGTAGATAACAAGGGACGTAGGAGAGAGAGTTGGAACAAGCAACCATGCTTAGCTTGTTTATTCTTCACAAATTTCACTGTATAACATGTGCTTAATTCCTTTTACTTATATCATTTTTTGTTTGTGTTATTGATAAATTCTTGTGTTAAAATAGTCCTTCAGAAAAAAAAAAAATAGTCCTTCAGGTCTGACAGATAATTGCATTCAAGATGCTGGTTTCCCATTTAAGTAGAGCAGTAAGCTGTACCCCTATTAAAAACTGGCATCCTGTGTCACCTTTTCCATTCTGGAAGCGTTTTGCCTTGGGTTTTTCAGGACCAACCCTGACATGACAATTTATGGACAAGTGTTTTATTAAGGCAGTACACTCACAATAGAAATACAGGAGAGTAGGGATCCCTGGGTGGCGCAGCAGTTTGGCGCCTGCCTTTGGCCCAGGGCACGATCCTGGGGACCCGGGATCGAGTCCCACGTCGGGCTCCCGGTGCATGGAGCCTGCTTCTCCCTCTGCCTGTGTCTCTGCCTCTCTCTCTCTCTCTCTCTGTGACTATCATAGATAAATAAAAAAATAATAATAAAAAAAAAGAAATACAGGAGAGTAGGGGAAGCAGGTCAGGTTAGGGAAAGAAGTGAAGCCGTATTTTCAGAGGAGGCCTGATCCTGTAGGGAGTTCTAGAGAATAAATTATACTTCAGAGTTTGTTAAAGGCACACAATAAGCTTATCTAGATGGAAATGCTTATAACATAAGTAATTCAGTTTTCTAACTGAATAAATGAATTGTAGGGAAAGAAAAGTGAGTATTTGTTGGTGACACAGATACAGCAATAAAAACTTTCATTATTGCAGCATACTTAGAGATTACTGAGATATGTGATATTACTATTTAAACATGAACAGAGTTGCGTTGATTGAATTTTTGAAATGGAAGAAAAAGAAGGAGTGTGGTTTTTAAAATCCTCTTTCTTTATAAAACTATCAAGATAGCTTCTTTTGTTACTCAGCACTCTCTTCACATCCTCCACTCACCCCACCCAATGTATATACACATACATTTCCAATTTATTTTGCTACTATGAACTGGGAAGCCAGATAACAAATTGTAAATCTAAAGTAAAAATGACAGATTCTGTAACTACACATTTTGGGGGCTGAGGAAATTATGTTAAATCCTTTGGAGTAAGGAGTGAAAATTTAAAATCATACTATGACCACAGGTTCTTTTGGTGCACCAGAGTGGGCAATTGTTACTGAGAGGAGGGTGTTCCAGCTAACACATGAAAACACACCCAGCATTTGAGTTTCATAATATCAGCTTTGGAAGACTAACAACTTTTTTTTTAACTTCTGTTCTTTCAAAGATGTTAGAATTGAAATTCTCGTCTTATCAGCATATTAAAAATATGTTTTACAGCATATTGAAGAACTTGCTCTATTTGGAAATTTTGGGGAAAAAATCGTAAAGAAAAAGAGGCCAACCACAGCAACTGTACTCCGAACTAGGTGGGTGCTTGGGTGCTCAGTGCCTGGCACTCAGTGCTCTGCGCCATGGGTCTGCCTCCTCACCATGGCCGGGCTGTCATCAGTGGAACTCAAGTGTCCTGCAGAAGTTAGGACTGCAGAAAAATTCCAGAGCACCTCAGCAGAGACTGTGGACATTTTGCAGAGGCCCAATCTGAGCTTTAACCTTCCGAGAACTCCTATGGGAGAGCAAGGGGGAAAAGCGAAGATAGACATCTTGAAAGAAATGGGTTTCTCAGGGTACCTGGGTGGCTCAGTGGTTGAGCTGCCTTTGGTTCAGTTGTGATCCCAGAGTCTTGAGACCGAGTCCTATATTGGGCTCCCATCGGGGAGTCTGCTTCTCCTTCTGCCTATGTCTCTGCCTCTCTTTCTGTGTCTTTCATGAATAAATGAATAAAATCCTTGAAAAGAAAGAAAAGAAAGAAAAGAAAAGAAAAGAAAAGAAAAAAGAAAAGAAAAGAAAAGAAAAAAGGGTTTCTCTGCCAAAACTGAGAGATGGTGTGGCTTTCTTAGCTTTTTAGAAACTCCAAAAAAATCTGCTGATATTTTAAAGGGATAAAAGATAATTTGTGATGACCTCACATGTTGCCCAAGCAGATCCTGATAGAGGAAAATGGCTTTTACTGGAAACACGTGGCAATAAGGAAACAGTGAGTCACTGGGAGTACCACCAATTGAAATATCTTTAGCTATTTGCCTTAACTACTCCCCACCACCAACCCAACCAAAGGCCATGGCAGGTTCAAGGGCCCTGCTGTAAAGACCTAAGCCCGGAGTATGCTGCCCTCTGTCTCTTCTACCTCCCTCTCTCTGTCTCTTTCTGATGACTTTGCATCTGGCCTTCCTTTTAGGTTCCTGTCGGTTAAGGTGGGTGTGCAGGTGTTGTACTGGCTGCTTGTGTGTGTGTGTGTGTGTGTGTGTGTGTGTGTGTGTATGTACTGGGTGGTGGGCCACCCTTGTGTGTTCAGCCGATGGATGATGGAGGAAATGGTGGGATGAAGGAAGGAAGTGAGTTTTAAAAAACAAAAATAAAAACTAGTAGAGGCAAAGCAGGAGGATCCTAGTCTCACCTCCTCCTATGAATACAACTAGATAAAATCCATATCAGTGTAAATAACCAGGAAAACAACCCGAAGACTAACAGGTCAGATTCTCTATAGCTAAATGTAGTGAAAAGGCCACATCAAAGAGGGTAAGAAGAGTAGAGATATGGTTGAGAGCCAAACTAACCCATAGGACTGTCCATTGGAATTAGTTATGCCACAGGCACGGAGAGGAGAGAAAGGCAGATCCCACATCAGGCACCTCATGTACAGGAGAGACAAATCCCCATAATATTTGGCTTCAAAAACCAGAGGTGTTTAACCTCTCATGTTCTTACAATCAGTGATGTTTAATACCCAGAACTTTAAAAATTAGCAGGCTTGGTTTGGGGAGAACCAGAGGATGATGGTAAACAGCCACGCTGAGATACAGCACAGAAACATCAGTTCAAAAGATGTCTGGAATGTATGGGAAAGAGATTTGTTTGCTAATCTCGGGGACTGTGCCAGAGGGACAGGGATCTTTGGAGACTTCTCCAAGAACAAAGGAGGTGGCAGGTACCATTTCCCTCCCCTGCCCCACCCCAGCCTAGACACATGGACACCTGTGAGAACCTGTGCTCAACATCACTTATTATTAGGGAAATGCAAATCAAAACCACAATGATATATCACTTCATACCTGTCAGAATGGCTAAAATCAAAAACAAAGGAGCAAAAAGTGTTGATGAAGAATGGAGGAGAAGGAACCCTCGTGTGCCATTAGGGGGAATGTAAGCTGGTGCAGCCACTGTGGAAACAGATTGGGAAGTTCATCAAAAGAATTAAAAACATAATTACCAGATGATCCAGTAATTCCACTATTGGGTATTTACCCAAAGATTATGAAAACACTAATTTGAAAAGATATATGCACCCCTATGTTTACTGTAACATTATTTACAATATCCAAAGTGTGGAAGCAACCCAAAAGTGTTCACCAATAGATGAATGGATAAAGATACAGATAGATAGATGATAGATACATAAACAGACAGATATAATGGAATATTACTAAGCCATAAAAATTGAAATGTGGCAGTTTGCAATAACATAATGGATATAGAGGATATAATGCTAAATGAAATAAAGCAGGCAGAGACAAATACTATATAATTTCACTCATAAATCAAATTTAAGAAACAAAATAAACAAAGAAAAAGAGACAAACCAAAAAACACGATCTCACGTATAGAGAACTATTGGTTACCAGAAGGGAGGTAGGTGAGGTGATAGGTGAATCAGATGAAGGGGATTAACAGTACACTTATGATGAGCACTGAGTAATATATAGAATTGTTGGATCACTATATATATTGTACAACTAAAAGTAATATAACACTGTGTGCTAATTATACTGGAAATATATATATATATATATATATATATATATATATATAAATTAACTGATAGAGCTACTGTAAATACCCCTTTAAAATATCTTGCCTCCTTGATACAGCTACTGTAAATACTCCTTTAAAATTTTTTTATAGGTTCAGGTATGACACACACATAATATGTGCACATAATCATACATATAGATTGGTATGTATATATGTGTGTACATGATGATTTTATATATATATATAAATATATGTATGTGTGTATATATGTATATATATCATACTATATAAGATTTGTATTGTCTTCCTTATTCATTAAAAACTAAATTATGCAATAATTTTATTATAAATCTAACAATTCTTTGCTTAAAAAGAAGACCACAGCCCAAATATGGGGCCCCAAATTTTAATATTTCACTTAGGATAGATTCTTGAAGTAGACTCACTTGGTCATAGGGGATATACCTTTTTTTTAAAGATAGATTTATTTATTTATTTATTTATTTATTTATTTATTTATTAATAAGAGAGAGAGAGGCAAAGACACAGGAGGAAGGAGAAGCAGGCTCCATGCCGGGAGCCCGATATGGGACTCGATCCCGGGACTCCAGGATCACGCCCTGGGCCCAAGGCAGGCACTAAACCGCTGAGTCACCCAGAGATCCCCAGGGGATATACTTCTAAGGCCTCCTGGTGCCTGCTTTCCAGACAGCCTTCTATCCTATCTAGCAGTGTGTGAGGCTGAGAATTGCATGGCAGCTTTCCAGCACTGAATTTCTGATTGTTTTTTTTCCTAATGTTTGTCAATTTTTAACAAACAGGAAAAAAAGATGGTACGTGTGGCATTTCAATAATTATATATTATACATATAATATATATTATTTCTTGGACATATAAGCATAATTTTATTTATTAGCAATTTGTGTTTCTTCCTTGAAGTCCTTCTATTGCTGTTTTGGTGTTTTCCTTTTTGTAGTCATTATTCTTCATGTAATAAGGACAATAATATATTAAGGCTATGTCAGTTATGTTTATTACAAGCATATTTTTAAATTATATCCTACACTGTGAACCTTTATAAATATTGTCACTAATGTAATAGTTTTTGTTATTACTCAAAAAGTTTAAAACATCTGCTAACAAACAGTCACCAGAATTGCTATTATTTACTGGGACCTCTAGCAGTTCAGCAGCTACTTATTATTCATATTCACTTGAACTCTCTTATATTCTGAATCTACAGTTATCAGGGCCATTTCAGGACCTAGTTCCAAGCCCACTTAATTTCCCTCCACGTGGATCTGCCCACCTTCTTCTTTGAGAAGCCTCAAGGAAAGTCAGGGTCAGACCAATTAAACAAAATGTTATGGACCTAGTGAGAAGTTAGAAAGTTTGGTCTGTTGATGACAAAATAGATTGTTTCATCCTTTAATGAATACAAGTAATGGCAAGAACTTTAATGAATCCGTATCCTACCAGGAAAAGCCATGAACATTGCCTTAGGGAGGTCAATTATTTTTTATGTCTTTTTAGTGTACGTTTTATGGCTTTGTATGGCCGGATTAATTAGCACAAGGCCTATATAGGAAAATGACATGAAAACAAGCTGTTTTACCTAATGTGAGTGAGCATGACAAAAAATAATTAAAATGTAGTATTTTTGAATGTTATTCAGAATTTCAAATATTATTCTATTTTAAGCAAAACTATAGCTGCAAAGTATAAGATATTATTAACATATATTACTGAACCTTTGTATGTCCTGTTTATTTCTCAAGGCTGAGAATCAAACTTTCTTTTGTATTCTGCTTGCTTCTCATTTGCAGTTGTACAAGAGTATTTTACTTTTTTTTTCATCTTTCTTATCTTATAAATATATATGATTGATCTCCCACTCCTTGGTAGGGGTAGAAACTTAGAAACTCAGAAAAAAATATGTATATATGTTATATTAATATATATATAATATATATTAAGTGGCATGTAAGTTTTTCTTTTCTTTTCTTTCTTTTTTTTTTTTTTTAAAGAGTGAGAGCGAAGTGGGGGAAGTGCAGAGGGAGGGAGAGAATCCTAAGCAGGCTCTACACCCAGCTCTGTGCCTTTTATGAGGCTCAATCCCTGAGATCATGACCTCAGCAGAAATTAAAAGTTGGCCACCCAACCAACTGACTCATCCAAGCACTCCTGTAATTTTCCTTAATAGCAACATATATTACATGACACAATCAGGCACACATATTTTTATTGAACGTATAATCACTTCTACATGCTTTCTGAGCATTTACATATACATACAGAGATTTTGAGGGCAGCATCCATTTACTTATTTGTTTGTTTATTTATATAATTTGCTCTTGTGTGCTAGCACCAATATTCAAAATCCACCAGGTATATGTGATGTAACAGAATCACAAAATCCTGTTAGATATAATGTGTAAAGTGAGGGCCATCTTGTCCAGCCCTTTAAAAAAGGAAAGATTTCATACATCCATTGAGTAAATCCTATGAACTATTTGCTTTACTTTATAAGAAAACAGTAATTAACATTCAGTGACCATTTTCTGCATCAGAGGGTGTTCTTATTTGTAAGCATTTCAAGCACCTCTTGCTGGGTTAAGCAGAAAGGGAGTTTATTAAGAGATATTGGGCATTTCACAGAATCATTAGGAAGGCTGGGAATTAGGCCAGATGCTAAACAGAAGAAAAGTGCCCCAAACCTTATTTTAATGACCAGTGCAAACATACTGGTATATATTGGCTAACACTAGCCTTTCCTGTTATAATCCCCAAAGTGCTTTTGGTAATGGATCTGCTCCTTTGTTCCAGCTCTCCATACCAACAAAATAGTGTTTTGTTTTGTTTTTCTTTAATCTTTATCTGCCAGCAGCTCCTAAGCTCATGTTGGCACAATGCCTCTGATTGCCAGGACCTGAGTCACATGCTTGTGTACTGTTTGCAATGAAGGCTTGAGAAGCAGGCAACTAGCTTTGTCAAACCCTGATGGTGTGAGGCAGTGTTTGCTGCCAGTTAATAATCACAACTTAGAGAAGGCCCAAAACATAAAATGTAGGACTGATTGGTCAAAAGTAATAAAGTCACACATCCATCAAAATGTCCATATGTCAAGCACTGAGGTAAAAGCTTTGTAAAAAAGACCCAATTTTCTTTTCTGTATGTAAGAAAATGGAAGAGAAACTAAATAACTTGTCCAGGGTCACAAGGCTAATAAATCACACTATCAATACTCCAACCAAGATTTCCAAAGCATAGATTACAAAATCCTTCTTTAGCTCTGTCCTTAAAACACAAAGACATCATTAAATGGCATGCAATTTTTCTTAATAGCAACATTCATTATATGACAAAATCATTCATATTTTTATTGAACTTCTAGTCACTCCCCCATGCATTTTGAGTATCTGAATATACATACAGAGATTGTGAGCGCAACATTCATTTAATTCAAAATGATTAAGTTAAAAAATAAGATAAAATAAAGTAGCATTCTTAACTCTTGTCAAAAAAAGTGATTAAGTTCATATTAAGAGAGATTTTTTTCTCTTAATGAGTCACATCAATAGATTTATAATTTTTTTAAGAAATGAAGCATTTATTTTTACTTATAAGTAGGAAACTTTAATACTTGTAAAATCATGTTTTTTATCAGAAATGTCCTAAGTTAAATATGTTAAATAATTCCCTTACTAACTACTGTTCAACTCTAAAAGGAAGTTAATCAAATATTCATACACATTTGCCCCTTTACCAAAATTATAATGAAATCCTAAGATATCTCAGAAACTACCAGAACAGTGTAATTAATAGCCCATTTATATTTTAATGATAACATATTAGATCTGCAAATACAAAATCAAGGTTAAACATGATGCAATATTGACTTTTAATAAAATGTAGTGATTCTAGTGGTAAACAAGGCATTGGGCTGTATTTTATTGCAATTATTCTCTGTAACTATATAATCTCCCCTCCCCTTATTATGAGAAGCATTACAAGTGAGTATGCAGGAGATGAAAAACGAAAATCTATGGTAAAGGTAATGATCTTTGAAAATTTTCTCTAATGAGTAATTTGTGGCTCAGTGGATTTCAAGAGATTATTGGTTTTGGAAATGGATTCTATCAACTAAGGAGATAATGAAAATCATTAGGGCTGAATAAAATAAAACAGCAAATTTGTAATGCACACTAGCATTTTCCAAGTCTCTAGTTTGCACACAAGTTGAAAGCCTTGTTTAAAAACACAATTATAAAAGTTTTCCTATGTAAGCTAATATATTTTTGTATAGTACGTGGGCTTACATTTATAGCAAGGAATAATATTTCATTGAATGCAATCTTGGAATATAATTTTTTAAAACCTGAAATTTAAGACATTATATAATTCAAAAGAGCATGCCATTCCCATCTACTTGATACCAAGGAATTAATTAATTTACACGTATAGTATATGAAAATACATTGACTAAAGGCATTTTTCTATCATATACTCAATATATAAATAGCTCCCAGTACCATTTCTGGATAATTTGCTTGACATTCTAGACCAACAATTCTTAACCTTTTGTTTTTCCTCACACGCTCTTGTCTGTTCTGCTTCTTGCATCAGGCCTTACATTAGTGCCATGTACACAAAAGGAGGACACTTAAAATGTGTTGAAGAATTGTCTGAATGCATAATATATATTCACACTTAAAAAGATAAATTACAGAAACTTGAACTGTATGAGATTTAAATTGTTAGCATTAAAAACTCCTTGAAACAGGAAAATTTGTATTTGTACTAATGTATTAGATAATGGGTTATTCTAATGAAGATTATATTTTTAAAAGCTTAGTTTGATCATTTTTAACAATTAAGTGAAAACCAGTTATTAATGAAATTCTTTATTTTTAATTTTTTAAATGAGATTGATAAAACTTTACACAGCATTTTTCTTTTGGGAATGTAAAATGTAGGAAAATAAATCTAATTAGCTATTTGTTTAAAAAAAAGAAGGAAGGGTCTACTTCATATGGCTCACTTAGTTTCAATCATTTTCTTTCTCTATTCTTTCTTATTAATGAATACTATCTTAAAATCAATTTATGTATGTATGTATGTATTTTTAAGATTTATTTATTTATTTTAGAAAGAGAGCCAGCTGGGCAAGAGGCAGAGGGAGAGAGAATCCTCCAGCAGACAAACAGAGCACAGAGCCCCATGTGGAGCTTGATCCCAGGACCCTGAGATCATGACCTGAGCTGAAATCAAGAGTCAGCTGCTTTCACCAAACTTTCACCATCCAGGCACCCCTTAAAGTCAATTTAAAGGAATCCATTTATTTTGTTTTGCAATGCCAAGTATTGATTAATCGATTATAAATACTAACAGAGTATGACAATGACTAATATACAGTCAAGATGTGTATTTGTAAATGCTGATATGCTGTATTCCTAGTATTTTAATTATGTTAATATAAAAATTGAACTACTGCAATAGGTAAAAATAGTAAGGGCTCATTAAATACAAATGTGACATTACTTGGGGTCCCTGGGTAGCTCAGTCAGTTAAGCATCTGCCTTTGGCTCAGGTCATGATATCAGGGTCCTGGGATCTAGCCATGCTTTGGGTACTCTGCTCAGCAGGGGAGCCTGCTTCTCCCTCTCTCTCTGCCTTCCGCTCTGCCTACTTGTGCTCTTCCTCTCTGTGTCAAATAAATAAATAAAATCTTTAAAAAATATATGACATTACTTAATATCTCATTCAAGGACAAATATAGTTGTATACATCTATTTGTTTCTTTTAATTTTTCAAGATTTTATTTTATTTTTTTTTCATGAGAGAGAGAGAGAGAGAGAGAGAGAGAGAGAGAGAGGCAGAGGGAGAAGCAGGCTCCATGCAGGAAGCCGGATGTGGGACTGGATCCCAGGTCGTCAGGATCACACCCTGGGCTGAAGGAGGCACTAAACCACTGAGCCACTGGGCTGCCTGTATACATCTATTTGTATAGGAATAGTTGTATACTCTTGTATATATCTTAGTTCTATACATCTATTTGTATAGGAAAATAATGCAGTTAAATAATTTGAATATTAGGAAAAATTATGCCTCTTTTCCAGTACCTTAATCACTGTTTTTTTATTTTTTAATTTTCTTCCTTTTTTATTGAAGTGTAATTAATACACAGTGCTATATTAATTTCATCTGTGTAACATATTGATTCAAGTTTTTTTTTTAATTTTTATTTATTTATGAGAGTCACAGAGAGAGAGAGAGAGGCAGAGACACAGGCAGAGGGAGAAGCAGGCTCCATGCACCGGGAGCCCGATGTGGGATTCGATCCTGGGTCTCCAGGATCGCGCCCTGGGCCAAAGGCAGGCGCCAAACCGCTGCGCCACCCAGGGATCCCTGATTCAATAGTTCTATACATTACTCAGTGCTCACCATGGTAAGTGTAGTCACCATAAAACATTATTACAATATTATTGACTATATTACCTATGTGGTACTTTTCATCTCCATGACTTATTTATTTTATAATTGAAAGTTTGTATCTCCTAGTTCCCTTTTCAGTTTTTCATAATCATTTGTACTAGAGGAATCTTACACAGGCCATCATGAAAATGATAAAACTATATTCTATCAATGTGAATTATTTTACAAAACAACTGTAGTCAAACCAGTGCTAAGAAAACAATAAGATTTTAAATGAAAGCAAGCTTTGAATACTCTAACTTTAAAAATAACACAAAGAGGTCAAAGAAAGAAAAAAGGTGGTAGGACAAGAGAAGTATAAATCATCACTGTATGGATACATATGGCAACTCAGTGGTATATATTCTCTCATGAGTCCCATAATTATCCTATAGCTCTTCTAGCTGATTGATGGCCATCAAAAAAAGAAACTAAAGCTATTTCTTATCACCTTTATTAAAAGAAAAAGTTTTAGTTAAATAAGTGGATCCTAGTGATTAGAAAAATACTATTATGGTTTTATAGAATTAGCTTGGAAACATTTTGATAGTAAGACGTAAATGAAAAAGACATTATTTACTGCCCGTTACATTAGAGAATGTGCTGTACTTTGAGATGTTATCTTTGATATTTTAAAGAAAGAAACTACAGCACAAAGTGCTTAATAAACATGTCTAAGTTCCCACAGGTCACAAATAGTGATATAGTTTTAAGTCTACATGTGTATTTAATGTCTGTTCTCTCCCTTCAAAAGAAAATCAAAGATCCAGCCCAAATTTCAAAAAAATGATTTAGATTTTTGAAGGCTAGATTCAGAGTTTTGTTTTGTTTTGTTTGTCTGTGGATATTTGCAGATATTTGTGTGGTTTTGTGTTTTTTTTTTTCTCAACTTTAGATTCAGTGATATTTTGAAAACATTTTAATCAAGGTCTAGTCTTACCTTACAAATCTGTGAAAGATAATGTTTAAAATCTGAGGAGCAGATAGTAGGGAATAATGACCAAGTCCTGAAGAACTGATTTCCCCCCCAGGTTAGCCTATTTAATTTTTATTCTTTTGTATTATTCTTCATAATATAATCACTTCATATATCCATTCTGGAATAAGTTCCAGGCTGAGGAATAATCTCCTGGTTAGTAAACAAAGATGGAATTAATTATTTCTCTAAAGTTGAGAGCAGAGGTGTTCAAAGCTTGATGGAGAATGAAGTACAAATGTGATGATTACAATATTTTAAGCTAAATTTATAAATCTGGACTTCAGCCTGAGGAAGAATGACATGAAGATTTAAGTAGAGAATAAGGAGATTATAGGCAGGAAGGCCAATTTAGGAAATTCTTTACAGAACACTGGATAAAAATTAATGGTAGCTTGAATTAAGGTACCTAAAGAAACAAATTTTTTTTGTTCCCAAACAAGTTACCAACTTGTATCTATGTTTGTATTTCTTTTAAAAGTTCACTTTAGACCCAAGTTCTTATATAGAATGTATTAGTATATTTTTTCTTTAGTTATGTTAATATAAAATATTTACAATTTTTTAGTAGAACATGAATGATACAATGAGTAGTAATGATATACCACATACCTTACCCTATTAGCCCAGTGTTACTTAAAGCTCTGAAGACCATCATGAGATGAATAATAAATGATATAATAAATAATAATAAATAATAATAATAATGTGAATGTATGAGATGCACCCCAAGATACTAGGAATTTCTGGAGGTAGGTCTCAGTTCTCCATACTATTGTGATGACTACTAAAATTCAGATTACCTAGTCAATATACTCAAAAACAATAATTCTTTAAGGAGAAAAGTAATGAATGCCCTTATATTCAAAAGCCAAAATCAGAAATTATAAAATAATGGTAAATGTCAAACATTCCAGTCTTACATTAAGTACATACAACTTTATTGGTATGTTTTCTGTTTTATTGTTTTAAAAATAGTATTATATCCCAATTTATAGAACAATCCTGTTAACCCATCTAAAATATGAAAATTTATTTTAAACAGTAAAGTTATTCTTTCTTGTCTACGGTGATCTTATTGTAGAAAAAGAAGTAAAAGCACTGGATATTAAGTATTTGGTAATTTAATTTTCCAGAAGAAAAATTTTTAGAGGGAATCTCTAAACTGCTCTAGGTGGATATAAAAGAGATTTCACATGTTATAGAATTCATAAAAATGGAAAGTTTAATGAAAGTTTTCACCTCCTATTATTCTTCTATTTGAAATTACTTTTGTCAGTGAAGAGTACTAATGACAACTTTATGAAGATACAAAGACGACAAAAATAGTAATGGTGATATATTCATCAAAATTTTATATTCAAAGATATACATTCATTAATTCTCATTATTGTTTCCTGAATTTATAAATGTAAATTTCTGGAAACCACTTTTTTTTTTTAAATGGACATAGTACTGAGTTCTGGTTTCCTCCATGGCTTGCTGTATACATCTGTGTAGTATATTTTGATTCAACAGCTGTTATTTCTTATTTTTATTCAACTTATTTAAACAAAAAAATCTATTTCTCCAACTCCCACCTCTCTTAATATTTGCTTTATATGTTTAATTGCTCCTATATTGGGTGCATAGGCATTTACAATAGTTAAATCCTCTTGTTGTGTGATCACTTTGTTATTATGTCATATTCTTCTTGGTCTCTTATTTATTTATTTATTTATTTATTTATTTATTTATTTATTTAATTTATTATACTCACACAGAGAGAGAGAGAGAGAGAGAGGCAGAGACATAGGCAGAGGGAGAAGCAGGCTCCATGCACCGGGAGCCCGACGTGGGACTTGATCTTGGGTCTCCAGGATCACGCCCTGGGCCAAAGGCAGGCGCCAAACTGCTGCACCACCCAAGGATCCCCCCTTCTTTGTCTCTTATTACAGTTTTTGTTTTATTTATTTTATATTTTTATTTATTTTTTTAAATTTATTTTTTATTGGTGTTCAATTTGTCAACATATAGAATAACACCCAGTGCTCATCCCGTCAAGTGTCCACCTCAGTGCCTGTCACCCAGTCACCTCCACCCCCACCCACCTCCCCTTCCACCAACCCTCATTCATTTTCCAGAGTTAGGAGTCTTTCATAATCTGTCTCCCTTTCTGATATTTCCCACTTATTTTTTCTCCTTTCCCCTTTATTCCCTTTCACTATTATTTATATTCCCCAAATGAATGAGAACATATAACGTTTGTCCTTCTCTGATGACTTATTTCACTCAGCATAATACCCTCCAGTTCCATCCACATCGAAGCAAATGGTGGGTATTTGTCATTTCTAATGGCTGAGGAATATTCCATTGTATACATAAACCACATCTTCTTTATCCATTCATCTTTCGATGGACTCCAAGGCTCCTTCCACAGTTTGGCTATTGTGGACATTGCTGCTATAAACATGGGGGTGCAGGTGTCCCGGCGTTTCATTGTATCTGTATCTTTGGGGTAAATCCCCAGCAGTGCAATTGCTGGGTCGCAGGGCAGATCTATTTTTAACTCTTTGAGGATCCTCCACACAGTTTTCTAGAGTGGCTGCACCAGTTCACATTCCCACCAACAGTCCAAGAGGGTTCCCTTTTCTCCGCATCCTCTCCAACATTTGTGGTTTCCTGCTTTGTTAATTTTCCCCATTCTCACTGGTGTGAGGTGGTATCTCATGGTGGTTTTGATTTGTATTTCCCTGATGGCAAGTGATGCGGAGCATTTTCTCATGTGCTTGTTGGCCATGTCTATGTCTTCCTCTGTGAGATTTCTGTTCATGACTTTTGCCCATTTCATGATTGGATTGTTTGTTTCGTGGCTGTTGAGTTTAATAAGTTCTTTATAGATTTTGGAAACTAGCCCTTTATCTGATATGTCATTTGCAAATATCTTCTCCCATTCTGTAGGTTGTCTTTTAGTTTTGTTGACTGTATCCTTTGCTGTGCAAAAGCTTCTTATCTTGATGAAGTCCCAATAGTTCATTTTTGCTTTTGTTTCTTTTGCCTTCGTGGATGTATCTTGCAATAAGTTACTGTGGCCAAGTTCAAAAAGGGTGTTGCCTGTGTTCTCCTCTACGATTTTGATGGAATCTTGTCTCACATTTAGATCTTTCATCCATTTTGAGTTTATCTTTGTGTATGGGGAAAGAGAGTGGTCTAGTTTCATTCTTCTGCATGTGGATGTCCAATTTTCTCAGCACCATTTATTGAAGAGACTGTCTTTTTTCCAGTGGATAGTCTTTCCTCCTTTGTCGAATATTAGTTGACCATAAAGTTGAGGGTCTACTTCTGGATTCTCTATTCTGTTCCATTGATCTATGTGTCTGTTTTTGTGCCAGTACCACACTGCCTTGGTGACCACAGCTTTGTAGTACAACCTGAAATCTGGCATTGTGATGCCCCCAGATATGGTTTTCTTCTTGAAAATTCCCCTGGCTATTTGAGGTCTTTTCTGATTCCACACAAATCCTAAAATAATCTGTTCTAACTCTCTGAAGAAAGTCCATGGTATTCTGATAGGGATTGCATTAAACGTGTAAATTGCCCTGGGTAGTAACATTGACATTTTCACAATATTAATTCTGCCAATCCATGAGCATGGAATATTTTTCCATCTCTTTGTGTCTTCCTCAATTTCTTTCAGAAGTGTTCTATAGTTTTTAGGGTATAGATCCTTTACCTCTTTGGTTAGGTTTATTCCTAGGTATCTTATGCTTTTGGGTGCAATTGTAAATGGGATTGACTCCTTAATTTCTCTTTCTTCAGTCTCATTGTTAGTGTATAGAAATGCCACTGACTTCTGGGCATTGATTTTGTATCCTGCCACACTGCCAAATTGCTGTATGAGCTTTAGCAATCTTGGGGTGGAGGTTTTTGGGTTTTCTATGTAGAGTATCATGTCATTGGCGAAGAGGGAGAGCTTGACTTCTTCTTTGCCAATTTGAATGCCTTTAATGTCTTTTTGTTGTCTGATTGCTGAGGCTAGGACTTCTAGCACTATGTTGAATAGCAGTGGTGACAGTGGACATCCCTGTCTTGCTCCTGATCTTAAGGGAAAGGCTCCCAGTGCTTCCCCATTGAGAATGATATTTGCTGTGGGCTTTTCGTAGGTGGCTTTTAAGATGTTGAGGAATGTTCCTTCTATCCCTACACTCTGAAGAGTTTTGATCAGGAATGGATGCTGTATTTTGTCAAATGCTTTCTCTGCATCTAATGAGAGGATCATCTGGTTCTTGGTTTTTCTTTTGCTGATATGATGAATCACATTGATTGTTTGATGAGTGTTGAACCAGCCTTGTGTCCCGGGGATAAATCCTACTTGGTCATGGTGAATAATCTTCTTAATGTATTTTTGTATCCTATTAGCTAATATTTTGTCGAGAATTTTTACATCCATGTTCATCAGGGATATTGGTCTGTAATTCTCCTTTTTGGTGGGATTTTTGTCTCGTTTTGGAATTAAGGTGATGCTGGCCTCATAGAATGAGTTTGGAAGTACTCCATCTCTTTCTATCTTTCCAAACAGCTTTAGTGGAATAGGTATGGTTTCTTCTTTAAACGTTTGATAGAATTCCCCTGGGAAGCCATCTGGCCCTGGACTTTTGTATCTTGAGAGGTTTTTGATGACTGCTTCAATTTCCTCCCTGGTTCAGGTTTTCTATTTCTTCCAGTTTTGGTAGTTTGTGGTTTTCCAGGAATGCGTCCATTTCTTCTAGATTGCCTAATTTGTTGGCGTATAGCTGTTCATAATATGTTTTTAAAATCGTTTGTATTTCCTTGGCGTTGGTATTGATCTCTCCTTTCTCATTTATGATTTTATTAATTTGAGTCTTCTCTCTCTTCTTTTTAATATGGCTGGCTAATGGTTTATCTATCTTATTAATTCTTTCAAAGAACCAACTCCTTGTTTTGTTGATCTGTTCCACAGTTCTTCTGGTCTCAATTTCACTGAGTTCTGCTCAAATCTTTATTAACTTTCTTCTTCTGCTGAGTGTAGGATCTATTTGCTGTTTTTTATCCAGCTCCTTTAGGTGTAAGGTTAGATTTTGTATTTGAGTTCTTGCCAGTTTTTGGATGGATGCTTGTATTGCGATGTATTTCCCCCTCAGGACTGCTTTTGCTGCATCCCAAAGATTTTGAATGGTTGTATCTTCATTCTCATTAGTTTCCATGAATCTTTTTAATTCTTCCTTAATTTCCTGGTTGATCCTTTCATCTTTTAGAAGGATGGTCCTTAACCTCCATGTGTTTTAAATCCTTCCAAACTTCTTCTTGTGATTTAGTTCTAATTTTAAGGCATTATGGTCTGAGAATATGCAGGGGACGATCCCAATCTTTTGGTATCAGTTCAGACCTGATTTGTGACCCAGTTTATGGTCTATTCTGGAGAAAGTTCCATGTGCACTTGAGAAGAATGTGTATTCAGTTGAGTTTGGATGTAAAGTTCTGTAGATATCTGTGAAATCCATCTGGTCCAGTGTATCATTTAAAGCTCTTGTTTCTTTGGAGATGTTGTGCTTAGAAGACCTATCAAGGGTAGAAAGAGCTAGATTGAAGTCACCAAGTATAAGTGTATTATTATCTAAGTATGTCTTAACTTTGGTTAATTGATTGATATATTTGGCAGCTCCCACATTCGGGGCATATATATTGATGATTGTTAAGTCCTCTTGTTGGATAGATCCTTTAACTATGATATAGTGTCCCTCTTCATTTCTCACTACAGTCTTCGGCATAAATTTTAGTTTATCTGATAAAAGGATGGCTATCCCTGCTTTCTTTTGAGGACCATTTGAATGGTAAATGTTTCTCCAACCCTTTATTTTCAGGTTGTATGAGTCTCTTGTAGACAGCAAATAGATGGGTCCTGCTTTTTTATCCAGTCTGAAACCCTGTGCCTTTTGATGGGGTCATTAAAGCCCATTCATGTTTAGAGTTACTATCGAAAGATATGAGTTTAGTGTCATCATGATACCTATTAAGTCCCTGTATTTGTGGATTGTTCCATTGGACTTCTTCTTATAGAGGAATTTTAAGAGTCCCCCTTAAAATTTCTTGCAGAGCTAGTTTGGAGGTCACATATTCTTTCAGTTCCTGCCTGTCTTGGAAGCTCTTTATCTCTCCTTCTATTCTGAATGAGAGCCTTGCTGGATAAATTATTCTTGGCTGCATGTTCTTATTATTTAGGACCCTGAATATATCCTGCCAGCCCTTTCTGGCCTGCCAGGTCTCTGTGGAGAGGTCTGCTGTTAATCTGATATTTCTCCCCATATAAGTTAGGGATCTCTTGTCTCTTGCTGCTTTAAGGATCTTCTCTTTATCTTTGGAATTGGCAAGCTTCACTATTAAATGTCGAGGTGTTGAACGGTTTTTATTGATTTTTTGGGGGGGATCTCTCTATTTCCTGGATCTGAATGCCTGTTTCCCTTCCCAGATTAGGAAAGTTTTCACGTTTGATTTTTTCAAATACATATTCTTGACCTCTGTCCCTTTCAGCACCCCCGGGAACCCCAATTAAACGTAGATTTTTCTTCCTCAGGCTGTCACTTATTTCCCTTAATCTGTCTTCATGGTCTTTTAATTGTCTGTCTCTTTTTTTCCTCAGTTTCCCTCTTTGCCATCAACTTGTCTTCTATGTCACTCACTCGTTCTTCCACCTCGTTAACCCTCGTAGTTAGGACCTCTAGTTTGGATTGCATCTAATTGGTTTTTAATTTCTGCCTGATTAGATATAAATTATGCAGTCATGAAGTCTCTTGAGTCCTTTATGCTTTTTCCTAGAGCTGCCAGTAGCTTTATAATAGTGCTTCTGGATTGGCTTTCTGACATTGAATTGTAATCCAAATTTCATAACTCTGTGGGAGAGAGGACTGTTTCTGATTCTTTCTTTTGAGGTGAGGTTTTCCTTCTAGTCATTTTTCTCAGTGCAGAGTGGCCAAAAACAAGTTGTATTAGGAAAAGGAGAAAAATAGAGAAGAGAAAGAAGAATAGAAAAAGAAAAAAAGAAAAAAAAAGAGACAAGTAAAGAAAAAAAAGAAAAATGGGGGGTGAGCAAACAGAAATAAAAAAAAAACAAAAAACAAGGGGGAGTATCATCTGATTCTGTATACTGTAAATCCCTCGACTTCCCCTGACTTTCCAGTGCTGCTTGGTCAATAATTTGTTTTCCCCTGTCCGTCTAGCTGGTCTTCTGGGGGAGGGGCCTGCTGTGCTGATTTTCAGGTGTTAGCACTTGGGGGAGCTGTTCTGCCCCCTGCCTGGTGTAGGGCTCAGTGAGTGATGTTTATCCTGTTTATCCGGTGAGGCCCCTGTGAGGCTCAGCGGGGGTTGTTTACCCTGTGAGGCCCCAACAGTGGCGGCGGCCAGCTCTCCAGCCCTGGAGTCAGCTCCCGCAGTAACTCCAGAGCTCTCTGTCTGCAGGGCATGGATGCTCCGGGGGCGGGGTCACTGATCCGCTCAGCTGGGGGCAGGAGTATCCTTGCTGTCCTGGGCCCTCCCGGCCTCTGCCTCTCCCGGCGGGGGGGCGGGGGTGGAGGCCGGACCCTGGGCTGTGTCCCGGCACCCTGTGCTCCTGGGCCTGCGCTGGTGGATTCGCGCTCCCGGCTGCGCAGCCCTCTCCCTGCAGAGCCGCCGCCTGAGCGCCTCCGAGCTGCTCCGGGTCCCGCCGTGCGCGCTGCAGCCCTTAGGGAGCTCGGCCACAGGGTGTGGAGCTCTCCCTGGGGCGCAGGTGTCTGTTAGTGTCCCAGGGAGCCTGAGGGCATCCCCGCCCTCCTGGGTCCTGCTCCAACTCCCTGCGAGCCCCTTTCCGTCCGGGAAGGTTGGTGCAGCTCCTGCTTCTCCGGGACCGGGCTCTCCTGCCCTGGGGTCACTCGCCCCTGCCTCAGCCTGGCTCTTCGCTGGGCCCCTCCCCCTTGGAGGCCTTTTGTTTCTTTATTTCTTTTTCCCCGTCTTCCTACCTTGATAGAAGGGCAAACTCTTCTCACTGTGGCATTCCAGCTGTTCTCTCTTTAAATCTCAGGCCGAATTCGTAGATTTTCAGGATTATTTGAAGGTTATCTAGGTAATTTGGTGGGGACAGGTGACTTGGGGACCCTACTCTTCCGCCGTCTTGCCCCTCCTCCAGTATTTGTTTTAAAGTATGTTTGGTCTTATGTAAACATAGCTACTCCAGTTTTCTTTGATTTCCATTTACATATAGTATATTTTTCCATCCCTTCACTCTCTGTGTGTTTCCTTGTATCTGAAGTGTGTCCGGCAGTCCCAGTGGCTTAGTGGTTTAGTGCCTCCTGCAGCCCGGGGTGTGATCCTGGAGACTCAGGATCGAGTCCCAAGTCGGGCTCCCTGCATGGAGCCTGCTTCTCCTTCTGTCTGTGTCTCTGCCAATCTACTCCCTCTCTGTGTCTCTCATGAATAAATAAATAAAATATTTATAAAATCTTTTAAAAATTAATTGAGCTACTCTATGTTTTTTGATTGGAGAATTTAGACTATATTTATTTATTTTTAAAGATTTTATTTATTTATTCACGAGAGACAGAGAGAGAGTGAGAGAGAGATGCAGAGACATAGGCAGAGGGAGAAGCAGGCCCCATGCAGGGAGCCTGAGTGGGACTCGATCCCGAGACTCCAGGATCAGCCCTGGGCTGACGGCGGGCTCTTAACCACTGAGCAACCCAGGGATCCCTAGACCATTTATATTTAGAGTAGTTATTGAAAGGATATATTAACTCTCCTTTTGTTAATTGATTTAGCTGTTTTTGTAGCTCCTCTCTGGCTTTCTTCTCTTTTTTGTTCTCTTTGGTTTGATGACTTTTATAGTGGTACATTTATATTTCCTTTTCTCTTTTGTGTATTTACTATAGGTTTTCTTTTTCTTTGCAGTTGCCATGAGGCTTACATATAGTAATTTATATACATAAATGTCTATTTTCAGTTGATAACAGCTTAAGTTTGATCTCATTCTAAACTCAACATTTTACTCTCCCCACCCATGTTTTATTTTTTTTTTAAGATTGTATTTATTTAATAGTGATAGGGAATATAAAGGAAGGGAAAAGAAATGTTGGGCAATATCAGGAAGGGAGACAGAACATAAAGACACCTAACTCTGGGAAACGAACTAGGGGTGGTGGAAGGGAAGGAGGGAGGGTGTTGGAGGGGAATGGGTGATGGGCACTGAGGCGGACAGTTGACGGGATGAGCACTGGGTGTTTTTCTGTATGTTGGTAAATTGAACACCAATAAAAATTAATTAAAAAAAAAAGATTGTATTTATTTATTCATGAGAGACGCAGAGAGAGAGAGGCAGAGACACAGGCAGAGGGAGAAGCAGGCTCCGCAGGGAGCCCAATGTGGGACTTGATCCTGGGACCCCATCTAATCATCTCTTAAACTTCTGTGCTTATCCAAGCAGCCTATTATATTTTAATAGCTCCCAGGAGTTGAGGGTGTGCTAAGATCTAGCGATGTTTCCAAAGAAGATCATAGCACTTAGATTCAGGCAGACTGGAAGCCAGGCCCTTTGGCAGCAGCCTTTAAAAGTATGCATATATATACTCCTGAGGGGCCACAAACATAAGCCTCAATAGCTATCAGAAGTAGATGATCTAGAGGTGTCTCCTGTTAAAACTTTATAAAGGCTGCTTGTTAAGCTTGAAAGTTAATGGAAATAAACATAAGGGAAAAGGAAATAGGAGTACAAAAATCATAATAGTAGATTTAAAATTCCAATTGTTCCATTTAAAAAATAAAGCTATTGAGTGATCAAAGACAAAAACTTCATCATAGATGGTGTGTGGTACTGGTACTACTTCTAAGTATCTGATCAGGTTAAATAGATAACTATAAAATCTTCATGCAAACATGTAAATCCTAAGGTTAGTACTTGTGCTAACCTACCCTAACTGTATGTTAAAATTTCTGACTTAACATATTTATTAGTTAAAAAGAATCTTTTGGTGGACAAATAAATAAAATTCCCTATTCTATAAAAACACCTCACCAAAAATCAGAAATTTACTTACTATTGCATAAATTGCATAATTAAAATCACATAATTATAAACTCTCATGTATCCCATGACATTGGAAATTTCTCAATGTGATAAAATGCTTCTATGAAAAACCTATAGCTGATACTACATTGAATAGTGATACAATGACGTTTTCTCTGTAATATTTGAGAAAAAAGATATCCTACTTCACCCATTCTTGTCAGCATTTTACTGGGAGTCCTAAAAATTGCAATAAATCAAGGAAATAAATAAAAGCCATTAAGATTGTAAATGAAGATAAAGTTAAATGAATTGAAATATTGCAAAATGAGACTGGAAAAGGATGAACAGAGAAACAAAAAGCATATTGGAAAAATTAAAAATAAATATTGAAATAATAAACCTAAATTCAACAATAACAAAAATTATATTTCATAAATTTTTAAAATATTGGAAAGAGTTTAAACAATTTAAGATATCATTAAATAAATTATGATATTCCCACATAATAAAGTCCATGCAGCTGTGTAGTGTTATATTGTTCATTTACTTAACCATCTTATCTTTCAGCAGTCATGCTAAACATTTTGGAAAATGCTAGAGAAAAACCCTGGGTGAGTCTTTAATGTTAAAACAGAGAACTCTAGAGGACTTTTAACCAACTAGTACAAATTGCTTTGGAGGATGTCCATTACTTCAAAGAGTGTAATTTAAATGTGTTTACATTTCACAAAAGTCAATGGTTAGTTAGAATTATGTTTTAATTCAGAATGTAATGATATGCTTCCTTGGTATTGGTAATTTAATTTTTAAAAAAGCACAAACAAACAGAAATAAAACATCTACTATTCTAATGCCTTTATAGGTGATAGTAATTTGCCATTTCTTTTTTTATACAGGGGAACATTGTATAGTTTACAATTCTCTGTTTTTTGCTAGTGAGATGATACGCCTTCCTTGATTCTCTACTTTTAAGAGAAAATAGAAATTACAAATATTACAATAATAGCGAAGCACTACACATTTTTTAAAATGACCATAACATCCTATTTATTTCAGAAAAAAATCCCAAAACATAGTTCTCCGATCAGCTAACTATGTATTTGGCAGCATTACTACAAGGTATTCATACATTGCTTTTCATTAAAGTGTTCTCCCGTGTATAGCTTGTATTATTACCTAGAAAGCATAAAAGTAAGGATAAAGATGAGTTCATTTAAATTCACAATAATTTAGAATCATTCTGTGTTATCTCAAATATCAGTAATTTGTGTTTTAGGGTCTTACGGCACACATAAACTTTTTGCCTTTTTACCATAATATCTTCCTCAGTCTAATCTCTGCCTTCAAACTGTGGAATTATGTTAATACATTCCTTCTTGAACTTTCCAAAAAAAAAAAAAGTCTAAATTTCCATATAATGGTACAAAGTATTTGTTTAATAAAGTAGAAATGTCATATTTTGAGACTTTTTAATGCTTGTCACTATAGTATACATTTCCTAGCAAATAAATATATTGTGTATATCTGCTTTTACTTAAGGAAATAGATTGGAGCCTCGCAATAGATTGGAACTCATTCAGTGAGTTCCTTATGGCAATATGGCATAAGCTGGATATTTTTATAACTTAAATTTGTTCAAATGAATATTGTGTTCATATATAAGCATTCACATATTAGCCTGAAAAGATCCCTGTCTATTCTCACCCTTTCCTCCTTGTGATCACAGCACTTTAATTGTCGCCAAAGAACCAAAAGAGTTCTGTGCACAGAAACATTGACAGCTCCATAATGAAGATATGTGAATAGTAAAATGGCAAGGCTTTTAGGGCTGTATATATTATGAAAAGGTTAATGAGTAGTGCTACCCACAGAGCACTATTTAGCTGACTTTGAAATTTTATTGATGAGAAAACTTTTGATTTTCTTTTCTGAGGACTATGTTCTTGATGATACTTATTAGCTTTACAAAAGAAAGTACACATTTATATATTTTTGTTAATTGGAATTATTTCTAAATTATGGGAATATGGACTACCACTTCAAAATATTTATATTTATGAGGGCTAACTTATTGCTTATTCTATATACAAGTAGTACAGAATTATTGTTTTTCCTATTATGTTGTACTTTTTGCCTCTTTTTATATAGGCTGAAAATAAGTATTAATAAAAAATAATGATAGTAAAATGATATTAACAATGGCATTAGTTGTTCTTGTTACAAGCAACTGAAAATGATTCTGGTTATTTTAAACAAAAGTTTGATATATTGGATGTTTCTGGGGTAACCACTAATATCGATCACAGATTAGAGAACATAGGATAGAGAAATGTGCAAAAATGAGACTGTCAGAGCATTTGGCAACAGGAACATCTGGCCAGAAAATTGCTAGGCCTTCTGTCACCACAAAACATTATTCCACTGGCAGTATAAGCAGTTTCACATTTCTCTTTATCTTCCATTGAATCTCTAGATTCACACTTCCATATTTGAGGATCTTGATTCACCATTATAGGTTTCTGAGTCAGGAATTTATGTTATTGTCTCTCACAGTGTGGGACTGGCCCCATCGAAGAAGGGGTTAGTTAAAGCCGAACTCAAAAGACAAGTAGTCACTATTTGTCAGCATTTTGGTTACTCAAAATACAAAAACTATCTTCTGCCTATTTTTATATTTTTAAGTAAAATCATAAGGCACTTAACCCTTAGAAAATATTCACTCTTACCTAAAGGGAGAGAACCCCAAATATTATCAAGTACCAATCTAGCTCCACATGCAGGATCTTTGAAAAAAATCTTGAATATTCACTTAAAAATGAATAGACTTATTTTTAAGCAGTTTAGGTTTACAGAATAATAAATGTCAAGTACAGAAAGTTCCTTTATATGTCCCCTCACTCCTCCCTTTCTCTACTCAGTTTCTCCTATTATTAACATCTTGTATTAATGTTTCATTTGTTATAATTTCTGAATATTGATACATTATTATCAACTAAAGTACATTTGAGTTAACTCTTTGTGTTGTGCACTCTATTGGCATTGACAAATATATAAAGATTGACAAATATATAAAGACATATATCCACTATTATGGTATATGGAGTAGTTTCAGTGTCTTAAAAATGCAACTATTCATGGGTACATAACTGTATTTATTAACTCTCTTCTCCACTACCCATTATTGCCTTTGAATTATATCTCAGATAGATGAGATTCTTTACTCAGACTCAAAAACCCTTTTGGGTTTGTGGGAATATGAGAAAGAAAACATGGAGTTCCCAGTTTTACCCATAGTCCATCCAATCTCCAATAAGTGAGATGTGCTTTATTTTTTAGAGATAAACAGTATCTACTTTCCAAGCCAATATCCTGAATCCATTTTTGTTTACTCATCCTGGGATTCATCTACCCAACTTCAAAACTGGCAGGAGCCCTCTAAATGATTCTATAGCAATTTTATTTTGGAACCATTACTCTCTTTCTGGTGAAGCAGTCCTTTGTGCCACTAAATTGATTTCAGAAACCCAGTAGAGCCCAGAGCTCCAGTTTAACCTTGTTTAACAGATCATTGAGTAGAACCACTATAAATATATCTCATCACACATTCACCATTCTATACGGTGCCCAGAAACATATGTGCTGGTTGTTTCAGAGCTTGCATCAACTCTTTGAAGATGTGTTCCAAATAGGAACCATATAGAATAGCAATAATGAACTTCCACGGGAAGGGTGATTGGCAAAAAAGTGTATATTTCTGAAAAACATATAACTTTTAATTGAACATCACTTGGAATTGTTTTCAAAATTCCTACAACTTTCTCACCACTGTAGGTAGGCCTGCGTTTTGTGACTGAATCTTTTACGAATCAATGGACTCTGTCAAAATATAATGTAAAAAATTGTTAAATTTTTCTGCAAGCCCATTAAAATAGCCAAAACATTAAGGTAGTTAGAAAAAAAATGTTACTAGAAAACTAAATGTTACTTGGGGTATATTGAGATATTCAATGTCAGCTTTCCTCTCTGCATTAGAGATAGAGAAAGAAATAGGGGGGAAATGAGAGAAATTTTGATATATATGGGTGGTGAGAATGATAAAACTATTTGCAATGTTTTTCTTTTTTTAAGAGATTTAATTAATTAATTAATTAATTTGAAAGAACATGTGCCCATGTGATGGGGGAGGGTCAGAGGGAGAACGAGAGAGTCTGAAGCAGACTCCCTACTAAGCACACAGCTTCGTGGAATTCTATACCACAATGCTGAGATCATGAGCCGAAACCAAGAGTTGGATGCTTAACCAACTGAGCCACCTGGGTACCAATGCAATATTTTCTTTACACAAACAGAATAAATTAAAGAAATATCTTGCTGAAGGCATTTATTTTCTTGATATTTTAGGGTTGAAACATATATTACCCATAAATTTATTCCATTTATGGGATAAAATATCATTTCAAAGATAAGATTTAAACACTCAAGAATAATAAAGTCCTATATGATCAGTTCTAGACAGTCTTTCTAACCATAAATTTATCTTAATTGAATTCTAGTTCTAACATTCAACCTACACCCCAACTTTCTTCCAACTTTTCTTCAATCTAAGTTCTTTCTGCTCCAGAAATTCTAAATTAATCATGGACCTTCAATGATCCCATTTACTTTCCTATCTCTGTTAATGCCCTATCTTTAATCTAGAAAGCCCTTTGTTACACTCTTTCCATTTCCTCTTGAACAAATAAATATTCATGCTTCAGAACATGTTTCAAATGTCACTTCCTCTATAAATTCCTTCTTAACTTTTCCTGGCAGAGTTAATTGTTTCCTCTATTGTACTCTTAGAACACTTTGAACATGCAGTATTCACTTTGAAATTATTGGTTTACCTATCCCCTTTACCCAGGAGATGATGAGAATAGAGATTAGGTCATAGTCATCTTTGTATCTCAAGTGATAAGAAGAATATACATTCATTTGCTGAGTGTTGAAAATTTGACATTTTCAGCCACTTTTGAAAGCAGTTATTTAGATGAACAGTATCTCTAATGGAACTCTGACCCTGAAAACCAATCCGTATTCAGTATATTGGGATTTTTTTCACATATATTTACTTAGGACTTTAAAATATGTCATCTGTTTAATAAAAACAGGTACAAGAAGAGACAAATCAAAATAGATTAATTTTTGCACTCAAAATATTCAAATATAGGTTAAGAGGGTTTTTCTTTTTAAATCAACTAGAAGAAAGAAATTTTGGAAAGTTTTCAGAATTTTTGATCTTTGAAAATAACAAAGACTTTATTAATTTGTTCAAGGCAGAAACAAGTTATATTGACAAATAAATGAATGAATAAATACATAATTAAGATTAAACATATGGTCATTAATACAGCTAATGTTATTAGAAACACTTCTTAGAAAAGCTGTGGAATTTATCAGGATGGTGGATTGCTAACAACTAAATTTAGGCTTTACCTATAAGGCTTAGAACTGAAATTAATAAATATTTTAAATGATCATTTTTGAATTGACAGTTGGATGGCATATAGAATACACTGGACAACTAAAATATATCACAAATCTAAGATAGTTAAAATCATGAGCAGTCTCTGTTTTAACAATGCAATTTTGAAATTCTGTTCTCAGCCCCAGGGAAACATGTTAAATATCTATAAAATGATGGCAAATGTCAAAATATCTAATACAACTAAATAGACAAATATTCCCAAGTTAGGCCAAGACAATATAAAGCAGGCTTCAGTCAACACATTTTGATGTATGCCTAATGTGTTTTGTAACACCTGAAAGAAAAACAAGGAGATAAAGCACCAAGACAATTTGCTGGCTTAGAGATATATGCACTCCAGATCTCAAAAGACAGCACCAATGAGGAGTACCTAAAATGTTGAAACAACGTTATTGAGAATTGTGATAAATTATTTACAAAATTTGTCTTATTTATTTTCCTAGTCTGCTCAGGCTATCATAACAAAATACCATAGACTGAGTAAGTTAAGTAGCAGAAATTTACCTTCTTACTGTTCTGGAGCCTGGGAAAACCTAGATGAAGGTGCCAGCAGAGTCTGTCCCTAGTAAGGGCCTCTCTCCTGCCTATGTCCTTACATAGTCTTTCCTCAGTATGTGTGACTGTAGAGAGACAGTGAGCAAGATCTATGATGTCTCTTCTTATAAGAGCACTAATCCCATCATTACCCAGTCTTCTGACCTCATCTAATTTCCTCTCAACTGCCCCTCTCCATATACCATTACAGTGGGAATTAGGACTTCACATTTTGACAGGACGTGTTCAATCCATAACATTTATTTAGCCCACTTATCTATGGCCAAACTGCAAAAACATTTATTACATTTATTTAGAAAATAACATTTATTTAAGGAAAAAAATTTTAAGAAGATTGTGATCACTGGAGACAAGTGAGAACCCAAAATATAGTCCAATGATTTGCGTGGAGCTATATCGTCTTTGTCTTCAGATCTTGTAAATGAGACAGAGAGGGAGAAAGAGAAAGAGAGAAGATACAGGGTTGATAGCAAACTGACTTTAAATAAATAGTATTTCTTTTCCCTGGCAATCTTCTGTTTTTTATCACATTTCTTAGAATATTTAAAAGATGAAGAAATCAGGTTTCAGATTCATGAAGCAATTCACATAAAGTCATACAAATAGAAAGTAGCAAACTCAGGAACTTTTATATAGAAATTGAAAAATTTTATATGAAATTTAAAAATCTATATTCATAACAACTGGGATATACAACCCAAACAAATTCCCCACACCTTTATACTTAAGATAGCATTAACAAAACATGTTATAAAATAATTTAAATAGCTTATGAAAAATGCCAATCACATAGTAATTGTTATGGGCTGAATGATTGTGTCCTCTTTAAAATTCATATGTTAAAAAAAATAATAATAATAAATAAAATAAAATAAATTAAAATAAAATAAAATTCATATGTTAAAATCCTAACCCTCAGTATGAAGGAACTAGGCAGTGAGATCTTTGGGGTGATTAAATTATGAGGGTGGACACCTCATGAATGGAATTAGTACCTTATGAAAGAGACTCCTAAAAGCTCTCTCACTCTCTTCTGCCTACAGAAGACACAGTGGGAAGACAGCCATCTGCAAGCCAGGAAGAAGGCTCTCATCAGACATCAAATCTGCTGGCATCTTGAATTTAGATCTCATGGTTGTTATACAAGCAACCTAGTCTATGGTGTTTTTTGTTACAGTAGACTGAAGAGACTAAGACAGCAATTACAGAAATAGTTGTTTATTGTTTACATTTAGTTTTTGTAGAAACTTCCCTTACGCATCATGATAAAAAACCCAGAAGTAAAGCTGTTCCTCCAGACATGACATGTCACATTAGAAATAATGGCTTTTCATTCTTTATCGATTGGTTTAATTTCTCATATCGTTATTACAAACTAGCCATTTTAGTTACTGTTGATTCAACTGTCTTATTATCTTATCTTTGAAGGATAAAATTTATTAACACAACTATCTTATCTTTTATTTATTTATTTTTATTTATTTATGATAGTCACAGAGAGAGAGAGAGAGGCAGAGACATAGGCAGAGGGAGAAGCAGGCTCCATGCACCGGGAGCCCGACGTGGGATTCGATCCCGGGTCTCCAGGATCGCGCCCTGGGCCAAAGGCAGGCGCTAAACGGCTGCACCACCCAGGGATCCCTTATCTTTTAAAGATAAACCTTACAAGCAAGGATACACACACGTGTATATACATATACACTGGCCATCCAAACATAAACAGCCTATAATACTGTAAAAAATGTACAAAGCAACTTTTTTTTAAAGCTTTGGTTAACAGCCTTCAAAATTTCTAGTCCTAAGAGAATAAAAACCCCATGATCACATCAGCTCTCCCTGTGGACCACTGCATCATAAGCTTGCATCTAATCAGAATATGATAGTAGCAGTAAACTGAAGAAGTAGTTACCAGTGATTGGGGCAGCTAAAGTGATTGGACTTTATGAGGTAAGTGACCAGAGAGAAGTCAACTGCCTTCAGGTGTGACAAGTAATCTGGGTCTAGATTCTCTCTGTTACCATAACTAGGGCTGGGCTTCTAATATGCAGAGGAGGTCTACAAAATGTTTATCAGACATCAGCTGCTACATATTGAGAGCGGGACAGATAATTAAAGTTAAACGGTGCCAGGGCTCACTTAAAGTACGGTTCAACCCAAGTGGTGAAAATTTGTTAGTATCTTTTTGCCACTCCAGTCCTGAAGCTGAGACATATCACAGCTCTACCTACTCTAGACCTGACCTAGCAAAGCCTAAATCAAGTCACTGCGAAAAACTGATAGGCACACAATTTGAAAATTGACAGTCTCACCAAGTTACAGGAACCTGGGTAATATCATGCGTTTTAGACAGATCTGCCCTAGGAAAATACAAAACCAAGCCTATACAAGTTCAAGGTGATCAGAAGTAGTTAATACACTAACTAGAATAAAATCAACAATATCTAGAGGAAAATAGCAGAGTACAAAGTCTCTACAATTTATCATCCACAGCGCCCAATATACAAGCAATAATTCCACTCATGTAGATAAACATGAAAATGTGAATCAGAGTCAAAAAAAAAAAAAAACAGTCAATAAAAATCTTTCCCTAAGATGGCTGAGAAAGTTGCCTTTAGAAGACAAAAGTATTAAAAGTTGGGACACCTGGGTGGCTCAGTGGTTGAGCATCTGCCTTTCACTCAGGGCGTGATCCCAGGATCTGGGATCAAGTCCCACGTTGGGCTCCCTGCGAGGAGCCTGCTTATCCCTCTGCCTATGTGTTTGCCTCTCTCTGTGTCTCTCATGAATAAGTAAATAAAACTTTTTTAAAAAATGTTTTAAGTTACTGTAAATATATTCAGAGAATTAAATGAAGTATATTTTGTTGAATGAACATATATCATCTTAGCAGAGAGATGGAAAGAGTTAATGATGGAAAAGTAAGTGGCCTTAAGAAATAAATCAATAGACATTATCCTACCTGAAGAGCAGATGTAAGAAAAATATATAAAAAGGTTGAAGAAAAATAAACAGAGGTTTAGGAAGCTTGGATGAATATTAGTCTAACATATATGTAGTAAGAGTCCTAGAAGGAAAAGAGAGGGAAGATGGAAATAAAAATACTAAATACATAAATAAATATATGCCAAATTTGATCAAAATATCCAATAAACCCAAGGATATCTAATAAACAAGATAATTTGGCACATCATGATCAAAAAGGCAAAGATCAGGAGAAAATCTTCAAAACTTACAGAAAACTGACATATTACATATAGTATAGCAAAGATAAGATGGTAGAAACAATTATCAGAAACATCTGAGGACAGAAGATAATGAAGAAGATAATGACATGACAGCTTTAAAGAGCTAATCATAATAGCAACAAAATTACCTTTCATCCAATAATTCAATATTCAGAAAGGATATCCATTAAAATTTGAGATTAAAATAAATACATTTTCGGGACACCTGGGTGGCTCAGCAGTTGAGCATCTGCCTTTGGCTCAGCACATGATCCCGGAGTCCTGGGATGGAGTCCCACATTCGGCTCCCTGTATAGAGCCTGCTTTTCCCTCTGCCTATGTCTCTGCCTCTCTCTCTCTCTCTTTGTGTGTCTCTCATGAATAAATAAAATCATAAAATAAAATAAAATAAAATAAAATAAAATAATAGAATAGAATAAAATAAAATAAAAAATAAAATAAAATAAAATAAATACATTTTCAGGTAACTGAAAAATTAGGGAATTTAACACCAGACCCAAACTATTAAAAAAGCCAACATGTTTTTTAAGCTGATGAACTAAGTAGAAACTTAAATCGATGGAAAAAACCAACGTGGACACTGAAAATGATAAATTAATGAGAAAGTAATATACTCATCATGTCTTCATATATATTGGAGGAAAAGCAATTCAGGGGATAGAGGTAGAAAATGGTGTAATGGGTTTTATGTAACATAAAGTTGCCAAGGAATGCCTCACAGATAATAGACATTTCATTATAGATGGAAAGAAAGTGAAGGAGTCAGCCATGAGAATGTCTAAGAGAAGAGCCTTTTGGATGAAAAATAAAGACTCTGAAGTGAAATTATGCTTGGGGTATTCAAGGGTCAAGAAGGAATCCTGTGTAGCTGGTATGGACAGAGGGAGAATGGAATAAGTAGCAGAAGATAAGGATCAGATCAAGATCCAGTACATGGTGAGTATTTTGGCTTTGCTCTGTGACAAGGAGCTACTGCAAGTGAGATGCTCAACTGACTGAGACACCCAAGTGTCCCATCACCTCCCTACTTCTTGAACAGTCTTCACTTGGGTATAAACCAGAACTCTTTCATGGTTCTCCTGCTATCTAATCAGACATCCTTCTCAGTCTTATTTGCTGATTTCTTTCATTTCCTCACCTAATTCTAGATAGTCCTAGATATGAAACCTTTGACATCTTTTTTATTAGAAACTACACAACCAGTCACATGGTTTTATATACCATATTTATGCTACATTCTCTAATTTATATTGCTTGTGCTAATTCTTCCCTTGAGCTCCAGACTACTGAACATTTCTTTGCTGTCTAATGATTAATTCTTGGCATTCTACATGTATTATGTATCTTCAAATAACTGCCTTGGGTCCATTATTCATATTTTTCCACTTTGCTTTCTACCATAGCAGTTTTAAACCATATGAACTGGATCAAGGATCTCCTTTGCCCTCTTACTTCTAGTTGGATTTTATACTGAGAGACCACAGAATGAAGTCTAGAGAGCAAGAAGAGAGCACTATTGGGATTTTATGGCCCTGGGTCCTTTTCAGTAAGATCACCATGTGTTGTCTGCAACACTTTACTGAAGAACATAGCTTTCATAGGGCAATCCTATTTCCAGACGTCTTCTTTATGGCTTGTGGTAACTGCTGCTTCGCTTAGACTTAGGAATTGGCAGCCACTCTCTCATCTCTCTCTTGGTTTTGGCTCAGGTCATCATCCAGGGTCCTGGGATCAAGCCCCACCTCAAATTCTATGTTTTGCTTGAGATTCTCTCCCTCCTCCACACCCCATCCCCCCCCCTCATGCTCTCTTTCTCTCTCTCTCAAAACAACAAAAAAAAAATGATGAGGTAGGGAGGTGATTAAAAAGTGTCAGATATCGCTCATATGTTTAGTAGGATAAGACCTAAGAAATGGTTACAATTTTTAGTGTTATGGAAGTGATTTTACAGAACAGTATCCAGGTCTAGATCTCACAAAACACCCAAATATTTACCAATTCCAGGAGACCTGGACCTCCATTGGCTCTAGTGCTTACTCCACTCTGAGGACCATTAAATCAACTTGATAAGCTCAAATTGTCATTAAATAAATTAGACATCCTAAAGTAAAACTTCTCTCAGCTTCTCTAGCACAAACTTAAATTTAGAAAGGTGTTTACTCTTTAATGATTGTTGTAAGGCTAATTGAATATATACACTGTAATTTATTAGATTGGCTTAATCTATACATTTATCCTATTGTAAATGAGTGTTAATCTTGTGGGAGGTACTGATCACAGATAAAAGCACATCAGTAATATGATGACATATTACTCTATGTGTCCTCTCATTTCAGTAGGCTTCTGCATACAGGGCATGTAAATACTGGCAGGACAAATCTCAGTGCAGTTTTCCTATTCACGTACCAACTTAAGTCCCTGAAAAATAATATCTTTGTTACCTTAAAAGTAAAGAAGAGTGGAAACAAAATTTAATTTCTAGCAGGACCTAAATCTAAGAGATATATGTGATATTATTTTGAACACTCAATTACGAATGCACCTTACCTCTGATCTGGATATAATTTTGTTTTTCATGGTGTATGAAGGTCAGTCACGAATATTATAGATCACTTTGAACTATGATTATTTATAACAAGAGCTCCCATGAGTTTTTCAATATCTCAGTTATTTTATATTTATGAACAACTACAACACATTCAGTTTACTCTCTATGATACTGAAAATCACATTTCAGGAACACTTTCATTGGTGCCTTTTCTTCCCACAAAATCTACAGAGGTTAGAAATTTTTATTAAAGTTTCAAGTCACTTTCTCACAATCTGTGTATGTTTAGCAAAGAAATTCAGTGTCCCTCCTGATACTGGATATTTAGTTTTAGACCCTCATAAGAAACTTAACTGTTAAAATTGATTTCTCAGTAATAAATTCATAACAATTTTCCTTGTAACTTCCATAATTGGAATCCCCCTTAACATTCAGTTTGCCTTTTCAAAAAACTTGAATCATTGCTCTTAAACAACTCCAGGAGAAGAATATTACTTCTCTTTGCCTTTCTCATTCATTTAATTGCTTTCCTATTGATTCATATTTGGATTTCTTTCCACTGTATTATGGATTCCATTCTAAAAAGAGCAAGTAAAACCTGTATGTTTGTTAACATTTATCACAGGGCACAATTCTGTGTCTATCACAAAGTAGCAATCACTAAAAATAGAGTAAATGTATAAATTAAGCCAATCTAGTGAATTGGGGTTTATTTATTCATTATATGAGATAGAAAGTATGTGTTTCTCCTTTATGTGTTTAAACGTTCTCAAACATATATCTGTTTCTTCTTTTCTTGACTATGTAATAGTCAAATAGCTAGAGATTAGAATAATATTTTATAGAGCTTTGAATCCCTGCCTCTTGTCAGAATGTCTGGTACAGAGTAAATACTCCCTGGGTACTACATGAACCCAACTGACTTGCCATAAAATTGGACAGAAAGTCTAACTGATTTCCATATTCTCCTGTAATTCAGATAAAGCAATAAAATAAATATTTCTAATACATCTCATCTACATCTATATTTTTTCTTTACATGTATACATTTAAAATGCCAATGTAGTATTCAAAGGCTTCTATTAAGTGGAAAAAGTTTGTAGGAATGACCCAAATTTATTATGGTAAGAATTACAGATACCTTTTTTTTTTTTTTTTTTTTAGATTTTATTCATTTATTCACGAGAAACACGGAGAGAGAGGCAGAGACATAGGCACAAGAAGCAGGCTCCCAGTGGGGAGCCCAGTGCGGGACTTGATCCCAAGACCCCAGGATCATGACCTAAGCCCAAGGCAGATGCCGAGCCACTGAGCCACCCAGGTGTCCCAGGATTACAGATATCTTAAATCTAATATTTTAGAGAATATAACAAAAATCTAAAGTTCTTCTCCCTTGAATCATCCACATATTTATGCAAAGTCTGATTCCAAAGGGTTCACAAACTCTAACTTCCAGTATCCAAGGATCACAGATAAAAGCACAAATTTATAGCAATCCATATGAAAAGATCCCAATACATCATTTCAATCCATGACTGAGGAAACCATGTTTCCACAGTGATACATCTCTAATAATCTCAAAGCATAACAATGTTGTTAAAATAATAAAATAATATCTATAGTATCATGCAAAGGAAACAATGAATTTGGGGTTATGTATCCTTCATTCAGTTCTATAAAACTGTTAAAATATTTTATCATTCTTTGACTCAGAACATCAGCCCACATATTGGACATTGCAGAGCAACTATTGTAGGCACTCAGTAAATATGTGTAATCTGACTAGTAATTATTTTCCCATCTTCTGTCTCTGATGGTTAAGCTACAAAATCAGTTATAATAATTTATTCTCTAATAATATTTTGTTAGTTCAATATATAATCTTTAAATTTAAATTCATTTTGAATTTTGTTTTTAATCTGATTTTAGATTAATATTTTAATAATTAACCTTACATTTACTGTATCATTTAGTGAGATGCATAATTGGGATTGAAAACAAATTAAATGAATGTGCTTGGGATATAATTCTATATAATTTTACCTTTTTCCCCCTATTTTCTACTTCTGAAGCTGACTTTACAAAAAATATTAGGGTAGTACAATTTGAGGCACACAGAATTTGTTTTACTGTTTAATTTCATTGACACTTGGCATTATTTTTTTCCTTCTATCCTGAAAGTAGGTAAAAACTCCCAAGATGTATAAATTCAGATATATTCTTAATTTTTAATATTTTTCTTCTTTGTTCACAATTGAAAATTTTAAGCAATATCAAAGGTTCAAGATACATCAATATGACTTTACATTTCTTTAATAAAATAAGAAAGTAACTTCACATTTCTAAAAAATAGTAAATGTATCACCTTATTTTTTAATGCAAACCAATGATGCTTAAAATAAAGTTTCGACAGCAGATAAATACAGATCTTAACGGCCAAATTTTACATGTCCTATAGTTTTCTAATTGTTTTCATTTGAATGATATAAATGTTGACATGTTTGTCCAATGAAATTCTAATCACAAATGATTATGACTCAATTGTAGTTGCACAAATTTTAAAAATATAATTTTAAGTTGTAAAATACCAGTGAAGTTTACAGTAAAAGCCAACTTATATCAAATTCAAAATTGCACTGTATATATAGTGAGATTACAAGAAAAAAAGAAGGCATAAAATATTCAGAATACTTGTGTTGATTGTAAAGAATATTACCAATACTCTCAAATTAGTGAGAGTGCATGAGTGCACAGATGTTTATTGTATTATTCTTTATATTCCATGTATGCATTAAGTATATTCATTGGTATGCATAAAATATATCATTGAAATAGAATAAAGGTATGTAAAAGGTTGAGTTCTAAAATAAGGAAAAATACATCACACTTGTAAAGCCCTTCCTATATGCAAAGGAATATATTTGGAAAGTAGTTATACTTTTTCATAAACATTTAAAGTATTTGTAGATCTGTGGAATTATGAATAACATTTTTCTTGGATGGAAGCTTTTAACCATTCAACTAATTGTCCCCTCAAAATTTCTGACATTTCTAATTCTTATCTTTGGCCAATAAACTTCCTCTACTCAGGAAAAGGATTTTTTCTCATATTATTATCTTAGTTCATTGTCGACCTACATATTATTATAATTAAAAACCCATTTTGATGGTTCATTTTTTAAACAGTCTTGTAAAACACTGTTGTTGAATTCCATAGAAAGGGGTTCTTTACTTAAAAAAGAAAAATGTTATTTATATAATTTTTATCATTTTAAATAGTCTTTAAATGAGTTTGGAGACTGTTTAGAGCTACAGAAATTTTAAATTTCTACAATTAAAAATAGGTCTTTTCATTTATATGATCATACCGATGACAAGTCAGTTTTTGATCACAATAAAATTGGAGAAAATGTTAACATATTTAGAAAAGGGTGCTTTGTTCTCTTTTCCCTTTAAAACATTATATTGTAGAGAGATTCTTATTTTAACTTATTGTTTGAGAGAACTAGTAAAGTCTTGCAAAATATGGTTTTGTTTGAAGAGTGCTTAGAGCTCTGTTAACTTTAAATTTATTGCAACTTAAAAAATCCTTTTTATCTATGCAAGCACACAGTTGGCAAGTCTAGGTAAATGACAAGACTGTGTGCAATATTTAACAATGCACCGTATTGCAAACAAAAAAGCAGGTTTTCATTCATGTAATCATTAAGATCTAATTAAAAAATTAAAAGTCTTTCAGCATTTTGACAATTCTGTATGCACGCCATTCAAGAAGATATGGCAGGTAGATTGAAAAAAATAATCTCTCAAACAGCAAAATATTCAATATAAACTTAAAATGGCTTAAAGTGAACTAGTGCTGTTTGTTCATCATTCTTGTTATTTTTATTTGGCTGCATAGTTTCCATATTAGTGCCTAATTCAAACCTTTTATCACTGTCCTTAAAAGCTCACTTAAAGCCATTTATTATAGCACAAGACTTTAGTTCTTGGTGTACCTATAGACTCAAAGAAATCTGATTCATGCTTACTCAACTTCTCTTTCCCTTGCCTCATTATTTTCCAGATACCCTACATCCAACCTCAAAATTTTCTGATGCCTTAGCTCTCCTTTCTTTTTAGCCTTTTCTAGGGTAATTCTTCTGCCTTTTAAAAAATAATTTCTTCTGTATTTTTATCTGAATATGTTCTTTATTAAATAATTCTTTTACATGAATTTTACTTTCTCTTTGTTTACTCTTTCAGTTCAGACAAAAACAGACTTAAGGCCCTTCATATCTACAGGATCTTGACATTTCTGTGTGCATACTGCCATCTTTACAACATTTTCATTCCTTTGTGAGTCCCCATTACAAGCTATTTTTTGTCCTTACTCTTGTGCTAAAATTGCTTTCTCAGAGTATTACTATTATTAGCATTTAGCTTTTGCTAAAATATATGAAATAAAAAAGAAAAAGGAGCATTATAGATAGCAAAATGGAGACCCTAGGTAATAAAAAGTATCTGTTTATTGTAACAAATATACAAAACATGGATTTAGAACTTGACATCTATGATTTCTCCTTAGGTAAATCTATACAAATTAAAAACTCACCTACGTCATAGTTTCTTTTTCTAAAAGAAATACATTAATATTAGTTTTCTTTCTTGCTGCATTGTTGTCAGTTAAATAAAATAATGTGTTAAGATTTTGTGCAAGTGATTCCCAAATATTAAACACAAGCCAAATATGTGTATGTGTGTCTGTGTGTGCTCCTAGTATTAAAAATAATCTTTTGGTATTGCTTAACCAAAAAATCTTTTGGTATTACCTAACTAAAGAGATAATTAATTTAAGTTGAAATAAAATCACAATATTCAGTGTCTGTAAAATGAATAATGAGAATATTCTTGTCTATTAATACTGATATGAAATCCGTATTTTTACTTATAGGCAAAAGTTATTACTCATCATTGCTGGCAAAAAGCTTTAATATCTATCTATATGACCATCTAATAGACAAACCTAAATCCTACCATATTTTGAGATTCCAAGGATGGTAAATTCTGTAGAGTTTAAATATAGTTAAACTATATTTAAAATTAAATTATGCTACTATATTTTATTGATACATGTGACTATCAATGAAAGCAGCTCCTGTCAAAAAAAGAGAACTAAGTAAATTATCATTTGTATTAAATGAATAAATAGGTGTTGGTTATAATTTTCTAAATTTTAAAAATACAGATGATATATTTTCACTTTTTTTATCATTAAGGAGAATATGTCTGCATGACCAGAGTTTTCCCTTCATATAAGATCACAGAAGTAAAAATACTTTTCTATGCAAGTCAGTGGACTAATAATTTCAGCAAATATTACCAAGGTCACAATATAGCATTTCTAACACAAGACCCAGAATATAGTCTAAAGAAGTCTATCTTAATTAGTCAAAGTGTCGTATTTTCCATGTTCTTATTAAATGTATACATATGCTCAATTCCACAAATATATCATAATTTAGAAAACTAGTTTCTAATATGGCAGTGCAGTACAGGAGAGTAAGTAAATCAAATTCTATGAATTCATATGAGTAATTTATTTAATCTGAGACTGTCATAGGGTGGAATGATTCATGTCTTGGTACTATGCCTCTTAGCATTCATTCCAAAGAATTAACTATATTAGTAGAACAAAGAAATCAAGAGTTGATAAAATCATCCACTGATTCTTTAATATTTGGGGGCTTATGAAACTGTTCCTCACAGAAGCTATCAATAATCTTTGAATAAAAATACAAGTATGTGCAAGGAAAAAGAACTGTTCCACAAATCCTAGACTTGCATTAGCAAAAGTAAAAAGGAACACCCACACACATGCAAAATCTCAATGTGATCAGTCTTAAAGATTCCCAGAGCTATACACAACTTGCCTATATCTCTATCCATATCAACACAAACACTCAAGTTTCTGTTCATGAGAGTCCATCCATCTTCATATGTTTTTGATAAATCCTTCATTCTACCTCCCCTTCCAGAAATGTCCAAAACTCCAAACCCCAAAAACAAGATACAAACAAGACATGATAGCCATCTCCAAGGAGATATAATCTTGTTATTATTGCTTGCATAATATAACATTAATATTCTGAGTAAATTTGAGCAGTAACAGTCTTTCAAAAGTCTTTGAAGATTGGCTGATTAATTTAATTGATTGACTTCATTGGCAGACCATCCAAGTGAACTCATTCTGAAATTTTTTTTTACTAAAATCATATACTATTAAGCCAAAGGTTAGTCTTTTAATTGTTTTCATTGAGGAAATCTGATTTTCCAGCACCCCACCCCCCCAAGGGCCTTGCTTGCTTTGCTACAATTAGTTCTTCATTTCTAAGGTCCTCATTTTGATGACCTGATGCCCCGTAATAAGCAGAAAAATACAATCTTATCTCTGGGGAAGATTTTATAGATGAGGATGGAGGCTCTTACTTCAAATAGATACAATATAAGAGAAGTTACATTTATTTAAATTACAAATTTGAATTTCATTTTGTGTTGCAGCAGAAACCAATCAATCTTCATGGGAAACAAAGAGTGTGAAGCGTATATGATGGAATCAGCATTTAAATGTGATGCAGTTTTTATAGAAGCACTTGTTATAAGAGCTCCACAAGACTGATTAACTAAAAGTGCTTTATGTTAATGTATTTTAGCTTCAGTAATTTTTACATGGGCTACAATCTAAGTATTATATGTGTTTAAAAAAAGCAAAAGTGACAAAGACATAAGATATTGTCGAATGCATATTTCTTTGCAATAAAATATAATGTGGACTATCAGAAATTACAGCTTATTACTCCTGAGTGAAATGTAAATTGAAAAAAAAAAGAAATCATTTGAAGTACAAAGGGAAAAATTAATTTTTCTCTCTATAAAATAGTCTCCAAATTATAATGGTTTGACTTATGATTTTTCAACTTTTACAGTGGTGCAAAAATAATGAATTCAATAGAAACTTTATACTGAATTTTGAATTTTGATCTTTTCCTGGGATAGTGTTGTATGGTACCATACTGTCCCATGAAGCTGGACAGTGAACCACAGCTCCCTGTCAGCCACACAATCATGAGGGTAAACAACCGATATACTTACAACACTTCTGTACCATACAACCATTCTGTTTTTCACTTTCAGTACAATATTCAATAAATTACATGAGATAGTCAAAACTTTATTATTAAAAGGATTAGTGTTAGATTTTGCCCAACTGTAAGCTAATGTAAGTGTTCTGAGCATGTTTAACTCCATCAGAAGTAAAAACAGATTCTGATTTAACTATACACTATCTTAATTAAGTCAATTCTAATGTTAAAATTAAATTCTTATGAAGAATATGTATTATCAACATTGAATGAACAAAGAATTATAATTTTTATGTCTTATACTTCCAACATTGCTATAGCATAGGAAAGCAATATACCTTCCCGACAAAAAGCTACAGAAACTTTCGTACAAAGACTCAAAAGGGACTTTCAGAAAAGATAATGAAGCAATAACTAACATGCAGATGTCATTCCTAGAAACGTATTAAAATTAGAATTTTGTCAATAAAAGTCCAAAATAAAGAAAATAAGTACATGCTATAATTGAAATGCACTTTAAAGAATTTCTTCTGGACACAGGAAAAATGAAACTGAATTAAAGATAGGTATTTTTGGGCAGCCCGGGTGGCTCAGCGGTTTAGCGCTGCCTTCAGCCCAGGGCCTGATCCTGGAGACCCGGGATCCAGTCCCACCTCAGGCTTTCTGCATGAAGCCTGCTTCTCCCTCTGCCTGTGTCTCTGCCTCTCTCTCTCTCTCTCTCTCTCTCTCTCTCTCTCTCTCTCTCTGCGTCTCTCATGAATAAATAAATAAAATCTTTAAAAAAATAAAAAAAAATAAAGATAGGTATTTTCAAGAAAGAAGTCAAATCTCATAAAAGGTAAGTAAAGATTATATTGTCAGAAGACCAGAACCTATTGTTTGAGATGATAGTTAATAGTACCCATTTTTAAAAATCTCTAGATGATCTATTTCAGGTGTTTTTTTTTCATTTATCTGTATTTTCTAATTTATATATAGATCCCATGCTGACCAAAATGATAAACAAAACCCTTGTAAGACATTCAAAAGAGTAGAAAGAACTCTGTCTAAAAAGGATATATAAACCAACTTAAGCAAACAGAAATGAGAGAATGAAAGCAGATGAGCATATATATATATATATATATATATATATATATATATACACAAAGTATATGTACACATGCATATATATATATATATATACACACACACACAATTATATTTAATAAAATAATACTGCTAGGAGAAATTAATACAGTGGGCATTAGAGTAGGGGTTAGTAAAAACAATCTTTTAAAGCAATGTTTCTTTTTAAATAAAATATTTATTTATTTATTCATGAGACACAGGGAGAGAGGCAGAGACATAGACAGAGGAAGAAGCAGGCTCCTTGCAGGGAGCCTGATGCGGGACTTGATCACTAAACCCCAGGATCATGCCCTGAGCCAAAGGCAGATGGTCAACCACTGAGCCACCCAGGTGCCCCTAAAAATGTTTCTGAGAAAAATAATTTCCAATGGAACAAACTTTGAGAAACACCCCTTGATAAATGCTCCCTTGGCTAGTTTAATTCCTTTACTGCAGACTTCCCGCCATTTTTGTCTCAGGACCAATGGCATTAAATGGCAGCCCTTAATGGAGTCAGAGAGTGACAGAGGGGAAAGCTCTACCAAGGAGACGAAAGAGCAGTCACTAAAAGCTGGAGAGAAAAGATTGAGTACCATAAGCATTAGACTGGCATCAGTAACTAAATGGGGGTAGGTAAATGCTTGGAGGTCAGCAAGGATCCAGAATACATAAAGGCATGCATGAGGTTGCATGGGAGCCACACAAACCCTTGACTTCAAACCCCATGTGGACAGTGACCTTCTGCTTTTGTACAAATGTCTTGGAAATGAATGCAGAGAGCTGTAGTTTTACAGCATTGGCAGTAAACCAAACTTTAAGTAAACAGAACATATTATGTCCTACTGGCAAGATTAAGCTTTTTTTCACTGTCAGGACTTGGTGTTGCTGAAGTTTTAATCAGTTTTTGAAATCAAAGAGTTCTAATGTTTTGATCATAATAATATGGATGATAATTATATATTATACTGACAGAAGTATGTACCTAACATGTAAGATGAAAATTATTTTCAAAATAAATTTATTTGATTGAAACAATTCATACACATTATTCTGAAGCTAATATCTACCCTTAATTATTATTAAAGTTTTAAAATAGTCATTTTCTTTCTTTCTTTTTTTAAAAGATTTTATTTATTTATTCATGAGAGACACAGAGGGGGTGGGTAGAGACACACAGGCAGAGAGAGAAACAGGCTCCAGGCAGGGAGCCCAATGTGGGACTTGAGCCTGGGTCTCCAGGATCAGGCCCTGGGCTGAAGGCAGCGCTAAACCGCTAAGCCACCCAGGCTGCCCCAAAATAGTCATTTTCTTACTCCAGTGCATGGCATATATGGTGAATCTGTGCTGAATTTTAAGCATCATATTTGCAGAAAATGAGGTAGAATCAGGCATCCGAAGATTGTTTGTTTCTGATTACTACTTTTTAAAATGGTTTTGGGCAAATTATATTAATCTGAGCTCATCCTTCTCATCACTACAATGGAATAATCATAATGGTAAACATGTCAATAATTATAATGAATTTTAAAAATTTAATGGAACCCTTTGAGATGTTTTGCAATCAGCATAACAAACTCCTCTTTGATTTGAGGAACTCTCCTCTGTGAGTTCTCCTAATGTTCTCCTAATGTTCTCCTAAAGAAGTCAAGGTGAGCTGCTAGTTTTTCCATAATTCTACAATTTGAGTATATGTACATGCCTTAGGTTTGGCCCTCCAGAAGTTCACACTTGGGACTCTGAATATTGAACCATATTTCAAAGACAAAGGAGAAAATGAAAAACTTCTCACTGTGGCAGGGATGGTGAAAAGAATCCAGGAGGAGTGATGAGCGGCCTTCATAGTCCAGCTATGGTAATGCTCTAGGGCGGCATCCAAGACTGAATGTCTCATGGGATGGCTGTCCATAATTAATACTTGCACATTTTCTGTGACTGAAAAAATATCTTGTCAATTCTCAAGTCAGCTGATATCCTTCAAAAAAAAAATTCTTCTGCTAAAGATCTCCTAGTCAATGTCTGTTGTTGGCAACTAAGAACTGTAACACAAACTGGTATTCACGGTGTAAACAGGAAGATGAAAAACATAAAATTCTATAACACTTCGGTATAATGATTTCATGGACAACATATTTTTAGTTTAAATACGTTGTAACCTTTCTAACCTCTCATTATCTTCACCAGAGAGTCCCTCCTCTGTTAACAAGAAACAGTGTATTACTTTTCCATTGCTTCCCTAACAAATTGCCACAAACTAGTGGCTTAAAACAACAAAGATTATTATCTTACATTTCTGAAGGTCTAAGTGGACTAGAATCAGCACAGCTATATTCCTTTCTGGAGGGGTGAATCCATTTCCTTGACCTTTTCACTGTCTAGAAGCTGCCCATATTCCTTGTTCATTAGCCTTCATCCATCCTCAAAACCAACTACAGAAGGTCAAGCTATTCTCACTTTACGTACCTTAACCTCCTCTTCTCCTTCCTTCTTCTACATTCAAGTATCTTTATGATTATTTTCATCCCATCTGGAGAATTCAGTATAATCTCATTTTAAGTTGGCTGAAAACCTTAATACTATCGGCCACTTTAAAACCCTTTACCGTGTAAGGTAGCACATTCACTGGTTTGAGAGTAGGATGTGGATACCTCTAGGGGGACATTATTCCACCTGCTGAAAGAGCATTTCAATAAATGATTTGTATGTGTGTATTAAAAACTGCATGAACAGCTACAAAAATAATGAAGGATTTAAGGCAGATTAAATATTAAAGATCTACTTAACGCACAACAAATAATTTTAACCTATGTCAAATGTTTAGTCGTGGGAAAAAAATTTGTGTTTATGTCATTTCTTAGACTGATTTTTTATTTCGAGGTTTGTAAAGGATTTCTAAAAGCAACTGAAAAGCAACAAGTAACTTCATAGCTGCTACAACAAATTAACTGAAATAGTTGTACAAAAGATGGGTCCTTAGGAATTGTGTCTCTAGATCATTCCCCTATTATATAATAACAATAATAGTAGAAACAGAAATCTAGAGGGATAAGAAGGCACTTACAAATTGACAAAAAAATGAAAAGCTGTCTTAGGGTCAAAAAAGTTGAAATCCATTCGAATAAATGTGTATGAGATTAATAAAGATCTAACTATCAAATTAGTTTCCATTACAAACAGGAAGAATATTATGAAATATAGAAGAAAACACAAAATTGAAACTATGAAATAGATTTTGAGTTATCAAATAGGAGACTCTGAATATGTTTAGGAAACAAACTACAATAGAGGATCACTGAACCAAATATAATTTAGTAATACGTTTTTTTAACAATTCATCTTAAATATTTCAATAATATTTCATGTTTTCCCTTCTGTCTTTAAAGTTTTATCTAGATTTTATTTAAAAAAATTACTATGCCTCTTTTGTTTGCTTTTCCTATATAAACTATATTTTAGAATTATCAAATGAAATTGACATGGGAAAGTAATTCTTTATTTAAGAAATTTCAAGGGTGCCTCGGTAGCTCAGTTTGTTGGCCATCTGGCTAGGTTTTGGCTCAGGTCATGATCTCAGGGCCTGGGATCAAGGCCCAGGGCTCCAGGCTCAGCAGGGAGTCTGCTTGGGATTCTCTCTTCCCCTTTCCCTTTAATCCTCTCCCTGTTCACACTCTTTCTCAAATCAATCAGTCAATCAATCTTTAAAAATTCCAGTTAATAAATGCAGAGGAAATAAGAGTTAAAAGAAAAAAAAAAGCTCTTGATTATAATTCATGGGATTGGCAATGGTAGATGACACCTGAACCCACTAATTTTAACATCTTGAAATCAAGGACAATCTTCTCTTTTATTTCTGTTTCAGAGCCAGGTTTTGATAATAGTCAAAACTACACCTGTATCAAAGACAAGGAATAGAAAATGTACTTGGAGTAAAACTAACCTATCTGATATAGACCTGAAACTAATAAGATACTATATATCAATTATACTTTAATAAAAAAATAAGCCACCTTAATAGTTTATAGTATCAATGTCTAGGAATATCTGAGAGCTTGTCAGATATTCCTCAGAATTTCCTAAAGATCCTCCATCCTGCTCCTTCTAAAATACTTTCATCAAGCAATGGCAATAAATTGAAAAGAGGATGTCATATTTACTTTGTTGTTGTTTGTTTGACAGCTTTGTAAATACTATATTCTAATATAGTTACTGATTATTAATGTGTTATGGCTCCATTATTTTTTTTTAATTTTTATTTATTTATGATAGTCACAGAGAGAGAGAGAGAGAGAGAGGCAGAGACATAGGCAGAGGGAGAAGCAGGCTCCATGCACTGGGAGCCCGACGTGGGATTCGATCCCGGGTCTCCAGGATCGCGCCCTGGGCCAAAGGCAGGCGCCAAACCGCTGCGCCACCCAGGGATCCCTTATGGCTCCATTATTATTCAAATGTACTTATGTTATCAGTTTAGGAACCTAACATTTTAATATTTAACATTTTTAACATCTTAAAATAGCCATTCTTAACATTACTTGGGAAATTTTCTGTATATTGAAAACAACCATGTTATTAATTATTGAAAAACAATTCATTTGTTACTTAGGAGTAATTATGGTTCCTATGGTTTTCTTTTTTTACTCTATTTCTGTTTTAAATATCTTAATATTTATATTTCAACACTTTTCAGATAATCATAATTTAGCATTATTTCATAATTGGAATGTATCCTTATACTTGAAAATATAAAATTCTACATCAGCAAATGATATAAACAATATGTAAAGAAAAAAATCACAGTTCATATTAAATTAGTCTCTTGGAAATTACAATAAAATGGAAGTCATGAGATGACATTATGTGAATTGCAGGTTCAATTTTTATGAACATGTATACAGGTTTTCACTGGAGGATTTTTTTCCCCTCTCAGGGCTTTAGAGTCTGCATACCAGGTTAAATCATCAACTGACCTCCTCATCCTAGTTTCCTCTAGGCCATTTCATTTTCTACACCGTTCTGTTTAACCCCTAATGTATTTTTCAAGAACTCTTTAACCTTCTCCAATAAATGCACAAGCCTTTAGGGATGCTTGGAGTTTGTGACTATTTGCTTTTAACTGATTGGACTTCCCTTGAAAAAACAAAACAAAATAAAATAAGTTTGTGGGGGTACTCTCATGCCATACATTCAATGGCCAGTTAAGGTTAATTTTACAATGTTTTATACTAACCAAATTGTTTTAAACTAATGAAGTTTGTTGATAGAATTTAAAGTCATATTATCAACTAAGAAGAAGAAATCAGAACATTAGGTTTGAGTAATAATAAACAATAAGGGTGAAGAGGAACACAGAACTTTCAGTTGCAATTCTAAATAGAGGAGATAAGAAGCATGAGATGAGAGCCTGTACAGAATAGGTTGCTAAATGGAAGAAATAAATATTTAGTTTTTCTTTGAAGTACAAATACCACAACTGCAACCACCACCAATTTCCTTCTATCATATAGAAGAAAATATTCATACAATTTTCAAAATTCTGTTAAAAGAGTTATCAGAATCTATCAGATAATCTGAACTTGCCTTAAGAGATCAAATGTCTAGGTCTAAGCCTTATGTTTTACTTATATTTCAGTATTCTATCAATAATGAAAACACAGGGCAGCCCCGGTGGTTCAGTGGTTTAGCGCTGCCTTCAGACCAGGGTGTTGATCCTGGAGACTGGGGATCGAGTCCCATATCGGGCTCCCTGCATGGAGCCTGCTTCTCCCTCTGCCTGTGTCTCTGCCTCTCTCTCTCTCTCTCTCTCTCTGTGTGTGTGTCTCTAAAATAAATAAATAAAATCTTTAAAAAAAATAATGAAAACACAATACCATCTGCTGGTTGCTACCAAATAGGTAAATGAATGGTAGAATGCATTTCAAAAAGTAAATTCAATAAAGAGAATCTATATGAATAAGGAAATAATCACACTAAAATAATCATTCCTGTTTGGTTTTATACAACCCACATAAATATTGTGGTCTTTACAAAATTTAACTTTGAAACACTGTGATCAACATAAGGGAGTGCCTCAATCATAGGAGCTGTGTCTTTGTTTAGTGTGCCTGAGGTACAGTAGGATCAAAATAAATGCGTGCCAAATGAGTTCACCTCACAACTATTGTCACAGTAGTGAAATAGAATAACTTAAAATAGTAGCATGAGTTTCTATCCCGGGTTTCGGCACCAAAACAAAACAAAACAAAACAAAAAATAGTAGCATGAGTTTGGGTTTTTGTTTTGCTTTGTTTTTGTTACAGCGGTTTGCAAGAAGATACAGTATTTTTAAGAAACCAAGTATATTATGAGATTTCAACTTCATGTAAGTATAACTAAAATCCATGTGTTAGAACAAACTATATATAGTTTTTTTTTTATATATATAGTTTAAACCAAATCTTTTGAAGTATATATAATATATATCGTGATTGGAATATTTCTTTATATTATAGATAGAAAAAAGTTACTTTTCAAATTAGATTAGGCTCTTGGAAATTACAGTAGCGTATATGTGTATACATAGTATAATTTAGAAAATTGCTATTTTCCAAAAGATCAAATTTTTTCTCAATATTAAAATTAGTGTTGATGAAATAATTCTGCAGTTATCAATAACTAGGAGACACATGATGTGTCTGGTCCTAACAAATTTAATTCATTAAAAGTATGCTGAATAGTGCCTACCTTATATAAATATACAATAATCCGTGGTTGCATGCTCCACTTTTCTGACTTCATCAAGTTTTGAGTTTAAACTCAACAGACTTAAATTTTCAAAAGTATTAATTTTAATGTAAGGTGTATTTTTTTTTTGTAAGGTGTGTTTTGAACAATAAATAATATGAAGTTTTAAAGATGACATGAAATCGAAAGCAATTCTGATTGTGCAACGCTATATATTATTTAAAGTTGGGGTAAATTACAGTCCCAAATTAAAATATGTATTTTGTTAGTCAACAGAATTTTCCAGAAAATTTCTGAAATACAAAGCATTGGCCACTATTCTGAACTATCAATATACTTCCAGAGAGAATAGCATACGGGATTATTGTATTGTTCTTCATGCCTAATATGAAATCACTTAAAAAGTATATAAAATGGCAGTTTTTAAAATAAAAATTTCATATGCATCAGTTATATTCATTAACATTCATGTCCTGACATATGCTATATGACATAACAAATGTCATTACTGATTCAATTTTTTTTCTTTTTTCTTTTTTTTAAATATTTTATTTATTCATGAGAGACACAGAGAGAGAGAGAGAGAGAGGTAGAGACACAGGCAGAGGGAGAAGCAGGCTCCATGCAGGGAGCCTGATGTGGGACTTGATCCCAGGTCTCCAGAATCACACCCTGGGCCAAAGGCAGGCACTAAATCATTGAGCCACCCAGGGATCCCTGCTAATTCAATTTTTAAATCATGCAATGATATAAATTATAAAATATATTTAAAACTATAAGTGAAACTTTTTTATTCTTTATTTTTCTACTCTTTTTAAAATATTTTTTTACTTATTTGAAAGAGAGTGCACAGTAGAGGGGGGAGGCAGAGGGAGAGGGAGAAGCAGGCTTCCCTGTTGAGCAGGAAGCCCAATGTCGGGCTCGATCCCAGGACCCAGAGATCATGACCTGAGCCGAAGGCAGACACTTAACCGACTGAACTACCCAGGTGCCCCTGAAATTATTTTTTGGTATTAGAAATCTTTGTGGAGGGCAGCCCGGGTGGCTCAGGGGTTTAGTGCCTCCTTCAGTCCAGGGTGTGATCCTGGAGACCTAGGATGGAGTCCTAGGTCAGACTCCCTGCATGGAGCCTGCTTCTCTCTCTGCCTGTGTCTCTGCCATTCTCTCTCTCTCTCTCTGATGAATAAACAAAATCTGAAGAAAGAAAGAAAAGAAAGAAAAAGAAAGAAAGAAAGAAAGAAAGAAAGAAAGAAAGAAAGAAAGAAAGAAAGAAAGAAAGAAATCTTTGTGGATTTCTTGCTCCTTGTGGAGCAGCAAGGAGTGGTGACTGGGAGGGAGCATGGTAGTGATATATATGGTGTGTCTAGGATGCTGATAATATTCTGCTTCTTGTTCTGGACAGTAGTTGCCTCACTATGTGATCTTTGTAAAACTTTACCAAATTACACATTTCTGTACATTTCTCTACTTATATTGACATGAGAGTTTCCTAGGATTAGCTAGCCAGACTACACTTGAGTGAAGCCAGCAGTCAACTCTCTGCATATTTAGAATTTCCAATCAACTTTCAGCTTCACTATCTGTAATATGTGTATGTGGATAAGGAGCTCAAAATATTTGAGAAAATTCTATAATATGAAAAAGAACAAAACAAATAACAGGACAGCACTTAAAAAAAGGCTATATAAGAACAAGCTCCAAAATACACATTAATATATCAGAAATATAAGAAATTGAATACAATCAGGAAACAAAAAACAGAACCCTCTAACAAAATAAGATCACTCAGAGAACACAAATACACTAGCAGTAATGAAAAACTCTATAAGAAATATGAAGGTCAAAGTGAAGATATCTCTCTAAAAGGCAAGCAAAACAAATTAATTGAAAAATAGGAAAGAAAAGGTAAGGAAATTGGTGAAATTGGTGCATCAGTCTGGGAGTTCCATTAAATAAATAACAAGAGTTTTATAAAGAGAGAAGAGATAAATAAAACAGAAGAAATTAAGAAATAATGAAAAACAATTTTATATAATTTAAGAACCTGAGTTTTGGGCAGCCCCAGTGGCTTAGCGATTTAGTGCCACCTGCAGCCAGGGGCGTAATCCTGGAGACCCGGGATTGAGTCCCACCTCGGGCTCCCTGCATGGAGCCTGCTTCTCCCTCTGCCTGTGTCTCTACCTCTCTCTTTCTGTGTCTTTATGAATAAATAAAATTTAAAAATATTTAAAAAAAAAGAACCTGCGTTTTTGATGAAAAGAATCTACTATGTGTAAGTACAAAGGATAAAAACAGGAATATAACAAACTGGGAACATCCTAAGTATTTTTAGGATCAAAGGTATAATGATAGAGAGGGAAATTTTTCATATAAAATATCAAATTATCTAGTGATTCTGGAAGCTAGCAGAGTAGATACGTCTCAAAAATCTAGAAAAACTATTATCCACCATGAATTTTATGTATCATCAAATTAGCACCTAAGTGTAGGGGTAAAATAAAGATAACTTCAGATATTTAATGTCTCAAAGAATTTAACTTCATGCACTCTTTCCTAGAAAATTACTAGACTAGGTGTTCAACCAAATTCAGGAATCAAGCAAGAAAGTAGTAGATATGGAATCCAGGAGAAAGGATTTTATTTATTTTTTTAAAGATTTGTGTATTTATTTTAGAGGGGATAAGGGGCAGTGGGAGAGAAAGAATCCTAAGTAGATCCCCCAGTGAGCTCAGAGCCTGAGGCAGGGCTAGATCCCACAACCAGGAGATCACAACCTATGCCAAAATCAAAAATCCCATGCTTAAACAGCTGAGCCAGGCACCCCCCAGGAAAAAGAACATTAAACAAAAGAGATATGTGAGTGGAATTCTTGAAATGCTGGCAGTGGTGGGTCCCTGGAATACAGATGTACAGCAGGGCTAGTGACAAATCAAGGCTGAAAGGCTCTTGGGAGAGACTCGTTTGTAACGGTGACACAGAAACCTACACACATACACACCACATGTAGGCATGCACACATACATACATACATACCGAGATTGTTCCTACTTTCAAATTGTGTATTTGAGAGCATCTGATGATGAATTAGGGATAAGTGAATTGAAAACTAAACAAATGGGACAAAAAGATGATTGTTTTCTTCAGAAAAAAAATGTTTCTCAGAGGATAATATACTTTATGTCCACATGTCAATGGAATGTGAGAAGATGTAAAGATAGTAAATCTTAGTTTTTCATAGTGAAGAGTCAATTATCTATTGATAAGAGCAGTGTCTGTGCTCCTAAAGAAAAAAAAGAACAAAAGAAGCAACATAAGTACATTAAAATATAGAGGCAAAAAGAGGAATAACTTACAGAAAATAGAAATGATGACGTCTGAGGAGAGGCATGAGGGAAATTCTATTTTCTGATTAAAAAGTTCATAGTTTTTTTATATTCTTAATCCATAAAGATGAATAACTTCCATAGATTTTTAAAATAATAACACTTAACCATACTAGGAACCATAGAACTTCTCACATCAGTTTCTTCATTCATCAGAAGAGGCAGATGCTACCCAAAATAGCTCCTTTTGGGACAACAATGTAATGGCTAGGCTAAGTTAATGATAAAAGCCTTTGGACTACCAAGCAGGTGCTCTTTTCCTAAGGAAAGTAGTCTCTGTTTCAAGAAAAACACTCAGGAATATGTTTCCAGATATATATGCAATTATTGAAACTTTCCATTCCATTATCAACATGAAATATGAGTTGCTCAATTTTATTTCATGATATATTCCAAATATATTTTGCTTAAACCTTAAAGATAACAGGATAAGAACCACAAGGATAAACCCATCTCATCCAGAGGACTGTAGCTGTAGAATTCATGAGGATGAATACTCTATGGCTCAAGATTGCTATTTAATACAGGATTCTGAAGATTTTCTAATTTCTAGGCAGTTATGCCAAGTGAGTAAGGAGCCAGTTGTAGAAAGATGCATGTATGTACATGCACAAAGAACTTCTAATACATTCTTCTTTAGAGTTTTATTCTCATCTTTCATCTGAGCTTGAGGTTTCCAAGGTAGTAAAACATAATCTCTGCTTTCCTGGATACATAAATCCTTCAGGGGATATTGCTTAATCTTATTCTTGCAGTATCATTTTATAGGGCTTTCTCAATTGAGGACTGGCAAACCAGAGACCTGTGGGTATGTCTGGATTCACTGAAGATAAACACTAGAATTAAATATTGTTTCATTTGTACATACTTACCTTGAATATCCTAACTCCCAATGTAATGAATGGAACAGATGCAATCATAATTTAATGCTTTCAAGGCAGCTTTCTGGGCTAGCCTCAGGGATGTAGAGTTTTGTTTAAATTTAGCTTGTATCAGCAATGAGAGGTTCCAATTAAGAAAAGAAAAACTTTGAACATATAGCTTCTCATACTTTCCATGATATTAAAAAAAAATCAAATAAAAAAATAAAAATTAAAAAATTAAATCAAAATCCTTTGCTTTGAAGTAGGACAAATTATCAATGATGTACACAGCAAAGATGGGGGTGGGGAGACAAAGCTCAGAATGCCGCTTTATTAAAACAATCTATAATAAATCATCTAAGCCTTCTAAACAATTATTCAACCTACAGATCTTTTTTATTGTCCCTAGGAGCAAGTTACAAATGACAGCCAGTAAGATATTTAAATGAAATGGATACAAGGAGAAATGTGGCTTTATTTAGAAAAAAAAAAATGATGAGGAAAGCTTGTGCATACCTAAAGCGCTATTAATTTAGAAAAGATAATTGTTTTCTTTACGCTTATTCATTTTTTACACTTATGCATTTTTTTAAAGATTTTATTTATTTATTTGACAGAGAGACAAAGCACAAGTTAGCAGAGTGGCAGGCAGAGGGAGAGGAAGAAGCAGGCTCCCCACTGAGCAGGGAGCTTGATGTGGGGCTGAATCCTAGGACACTGGGATCATGACCTGAGCTGAAACCACTGAGCCACCAAGGTACCCCGACATTTATTCATTTTTTGTTAATGATTTTGTATTTATAAAAAATCCACTATATCATTCAGAAATGACAGCTGCTTTTCTTTCACGGCTTTTACTAATCTCCTAGAGTTTATTTTAAATCAAGGAGTTAATTGCATTTTGTGTGCTGCCTATGGTGTAGACGTCCACTTCACAGAAAATCATCTCACTGATACATAAATAGGCTGCTGTGATTTTGTCCTTGGGAAAATTTTTGGCTATAACCCTGTTAGTTAGAGGAATATTTGCATTTCTAACTAAAACAATATTCTATTTCTTTCCTACAAATCATGACACTCAAATGTCATAACCTGCCAGTGAATGAAGAGTTTGTTGCCATTACATATATTTGTGAAGCTAATAACAAGTGGTAGTGCCTTTTCTTGAGAATCAAATACTAATACATTCACCAATTATGGCCCATAACAAAGAGAAAATTACACTCTTGCACCTTGAGATCAGACTTCTTATTAGTACGGTCTATTCAGAATATGCTAAATTAAGTTTTCCTCTAATGGATTCTATAGGCCAATTCTTCAACAACTTCTGGGCACTACATTCCTTCTTAAAAAGCTCTATTCTCAGTGGGAACCCAGACCAGTAAATATGTGGAAATCATTCAGAAAATAGGTTGTGATTTTTTAAAATACATTTTTAAGCAGGTCACTCCGATGCTGATGTTTGAACTATCATTGCTTGGAAATTCAGTATGTATTCCACTTTTTAGAGTTATTTATTTATTCATTCGTTCATTCAGAGAGAACATATGTGCAAGTTGGTGGGAGGCCCAGAAGGGCAGAGGGGGAGAGGGAGAGAGAGAGAGAGAGAGAGAGAGAGAGAGGATATGAATCTTAAGCAGTCTCCAGCCCCTGTGTGGAGTCTGACAGAGGGCTTGACCTCACAACCCTGACAATATGACCTGAGCCAAATCAAGTGTCAGATGCTTAACCAACTGAGCTACTCAGGTGCCCCTCTTCTTTTTAGAGTTTTAACTAGCATTGGCATAGAAAGTCAAACACTAAGATTGTTCCTGCTTATATTGTTCTACTTATAAGGTCTACCTTTCTTGTACTTGCTATCAAAGCAAAATATAAAATGTATGTTACCTTGAAATGGGCATATTACTCAAGTGCTAAACTTGTCTTATCTGAGAGACATTTTGAAGTAGAATTGTTATAGTTGAATCTCTTTCGGTTTTAAGTAAAGAAACTGCTTGGCCATCTTTTTTTTTTTTTAATTTTTATTTATTTATGATAGTCACAGAGAGAGAGAGAGAGAGAGAGAGGCAGAGACACAGGCAGAGGGAGAAGCAGGCTCCATGCACTGGGAGCCCAACGTGGGATTCGATCCCGGGTCCCAGGATCGCGCTCTGGGCCAAAGGCAGGCGCCAAACCGCTGCGCCACCCAGGGATCCCTTGACCATCTTTTAAAAAACAAATGTAAGGTGAATAATACACAGGAAAATATTACAGATCTTAATTTTAGACAAAAAGTAGACTAAGTCATTGGATAAAGCAGCCAGAGACCGTTATGCATTTCATTCTCTTCTCTGTATATCAGCTTCATTTCCTTTTCTTTCTGTTATTACATTTTTGGAGTAAGGACCCCCAAGGCAGAATAGGGATAGCTCAAATTTTCATAGTTTATATGCCAAAATTATAAAGTTCCAAACACAAAACAAAAACAAAATAAAAAATAAAACCAAATAGAAGTCCGTGAATTGCCTCACATTTTCAGGAAATAAATTCTGATTGGCTTAAATTATGTCAACTCCCTACTGTTGCCAAGTCAACTATAGTCACAGAATAAGGTTATATGATGAAATATGAGTCTTAGGGGTTCAGTCCTATGAATAAGAATCATATTCCAGGGAAAAAAGAGGTATATTGTAAGTAAGCTAGGCAGAAATTTTTACAGAATCTTAGCATTGTATTGTTTTCCATGTTTTTGATATTTCACAACCATAAATTATAGTATATATTACAACAATTTTCAAATAAAGTATATAAGTGAGTAAAAGTTAGTTAGAGGCCCTATATGCAAACTATTATTTATAAAAATCTGCCAAGAGTTTGCTTCAATTAGAACAACATTTAGAGACAGGATATACTGTCTACTTTCACTTGGTGAATTCTTTTGGAGGCAAACAGAAGGTTAAGTCACATTTAAGCTTTATGAATATCCGAAATAAATAAGGATCGAAATAAATAAATAAATAAATAAATAAATAAATAAATAAATAAATAAGGATCGAGTATGCATTCAGGAAGAGGTGAAGGTATATGATCCTTTTCATCCCAAATCTAGTCACAGCCATGGTTGGTAAAATATACCAAGGATGCACATTGAAACAACACAGACATTAGACATAGAGTTTGAAATACAAAAGACAGTTCTTAGTTGCCTGATAAAACCATTTGGATATGTATAATTTAAAAAACTGAATGTACTTTTATGTATCAAAGGCAAACATGTATCTGGATAAACTATATTTACAAGGTTTATAACATTCATTTTTTAGATTGATTCTATTCATTTTGTTTGGTTCCTTTTGATACATAAAGAGCATAGTCTTAATTAACAGCATTATTCCATTTGGGAATAGGCTACAGTAGAACTTAATTTGAGACAGATACTAACAAGATGTTTACCAATTTAGTTTCTTTATTCTAGACACGCAGAAAGATATCTTTCTCAGTCTTCCTTATAGTTATGTTGGGGTCATGATTTGGATTCTACCCAAATGTAAGGCTAGAAATGATGTGTGTGAACCCAAGTCTCGTCATAAAGCAATTTGCAGAATCCTCCACATCTGTGTCTTTGAACACTGGCTAGGATAATGCAAAAGGTCTCAAAGACACTCTTTGGGGTCCTCAGGAGAGGGTGGAGCAGCATGACTTGGGAATTCTCTTTTCTTCAGTTTCCATTGAGGAGATCTCTCCCATGCAGTTACACATGGTCAACAATTTGAATAAAATATGAATAAAATATAAAGATTTATTGTATTACATCTCTAAGATTTTAATTTTCTTAAATCTTATTTGTTGTGGTGGTGGTGGTGGTGTTTTTTTTTTTTTTTTTTATAATCTCTACATCTAACATGGGGCTTGAACTCATGGTCCCAAGATTAAGATTTTAAACAGTTTATATACCAGCTATCACTCGTGGCCCTAGTAGTGTAATCGTGATTCATATTTATACCATAAAAGAGCAACTATATCTTATAACTCTCCAATGTTTTAAGGTCAGTGCTCACTCTACTGCTTGTAGTCTCAAGTTTGTTAATGAGTCACTTCTTGAAACAAAACAAAACCAAAATAAAACAAATTGTTCCTTCAAGTTGTAACCATCCTTTTAAAACAATTTTAGACTGACATGCTTCCACCACTGTAGAATAAACAATATATGAAGGGAAAGAAGTGTATTTTCAGGAGAACAGAACTTTTAGAAGATATACTTTCATTTTTAGTTCTACCATCTACTAGGTGTAGGGCCTAAGGCAAGCAATTTTAAGTATCTGGGTTTCAATTTCCTCATATGTAACATGAAAGAGTTAGAGCATACCCCCAAGGTCCCATCCAATTCCAAGATTTAATGATCTAGGAATAGCCATAACTTGGAAAGGATGGGGAATTGTAGAAATAATGGAAAAAAGAAGGATATAAAGGTTATAGGTTGAAGAAAATAAATGTTGAAATAGAGGTGTGGCAGAGATTACAGAAGGAAAAACAAAACTGTAGAATGACATTATTTACTATAGTTGTAAAAATTTTATACACAGATACCTTGATGTATAGGCAGTCATTTTTAAGAGTTAATCTGTGAAACCAAGCATAACTGATTTCAAAGCTCAGGTCTGCAATGTATACTTGGAAACGTATCTAGATCTCTTTGCATTTGAGTTACCCACTCCATAAATTAAGATAATGATAACTCTTTCTTAAGTGAAAATGTGAGATTTAACTGAATGAGTACATGTAAAGAACATAAAATGACATAAAATGTCTGAGATGTGTTAAAAAATAGGATGTATGTATTTGTTATTTCAACTCTTTAATTTCCAAATTAAATTAAATTTTCACATTTCTGTATGAGTTATCAATTTCCCTTTAAGTTACTGTGTAAAGTTGTCAAATCACTTTCTGTATCTGCTTCTCAATGTTCTAATCTATGAAAAAGACAAACTAAAATTATCTTGAATTCTTTTCAAATACTAACATTATATATCAATTTCCTTTGCATTGGTAAAAGCATCTAGTCTTGGCAAAATATGGAAATTAGAGAAACACTAGAAAATTACTTCTATATTTTCCCTTTATAGATGTTGCAAGCACCTGAAGAAAATAAACATATGTAATAATCTTGAAAAAGTCAAAACTTGTCTTAATTTTGCAAAATTTTCTAAGTTACATAAAAGACTAGTTAAAGCATGAAATAAACAGTAATGGGCCTGAATGTAATAACATTCAAAGTAATGACACCAAAAATATACTGCAAATATTAAATATTAATTGAAGTTTCATACATTTCTTTCCCTTTATACTATTAAAAAAGTAGCACTAAGGATAAAACTATGTTTTAATATAAAACTACACATTCAAAAAACCCTAAGTAAAGCCTATAATTTTAAAATTTAATCCAATTATGTATTAACTATTTTGATTGTTGATTTCATGCACATAAAACAAAATCAATGGAATTACTTCCAAGTGATAGTTAAGATGATGTTTTTGTCCTTAACACACACACTTTAACAATCTTTTTAATTAAGTCACCATTTCCCCTGACTTTATTATCAATGGGTAAATACAGTTAAAAGGGAGCTTGAGTAATTGCTATACTCACTTTTTTTCTGTATAAATACTTAAAATCAAAAGCTTAAGTCTAAATCAATGTTTTTAAGTTTGTTTCTTGAGAATTACAGGAATCATTTGGGATTTGACTTCAGATTTCTTGGATCTTAAAATGGTACTATATATGAAAAGCACTAATGATTGTACATATGATAAATGCTAATAAGTAGAAGAATTCTGAAGAACTGTAACATATATAGGAGAAAATATTTGGGGAATTACTGTAAAGTTTTGGGAGTAACACCCAAATTTCATGTTAATTTACCATAAAGGGACAAAATAATGTAAAGTTTAACTCAATGTTTAGTGTCAAGAACTATGTTGGAAATCTTGCAGTCCTCCACTTGTCTTTTAAATGGAGCTAATGAGATTTTTAAAATTGTTCTATATTTTCCCTTCTATTTATTCTCGAAATATATCAAAGGTGTGTGAAAATATAAAGATTAAAATGCCAAAGGTCACATAAGTTAATGTAAACATGCTTAGCCAAAGTAGTCTACTGTTTCCTTGTATAATTGTGGGGGCTCTGATTTCTGGCAGAATGTTCAGGTAGTGAAACCTGGTTATTTTGTACATCAGAATTCAAGCATTATGTATAGTGCCAAATCAATGAACAAGGATTAAAGGAGGCAAGTTTTAACAACAAAACTGGTATGGAAATTAAAGGGTGAGGGACGCCTGGGTGCCTCAGCAGTTGAGCATCTGCCTTTGGCTCAGGGCATGATCCCAGAGTCCTGGGATCGTGCCCCCCATTTGGCTCACTGCCTGGAGCCTGCTTCTTCTCCCTCTTCCTATGTTTCTGCCTATCTCTGTGTGTCTATCATGAATAAATAAATAAAATGTTAAAAAAAAAACCTTTCTTTACAAAAAATAAAAATAAAGCAAAGAATGAGCCAAGGAGCATAAATCTGTCCACATGGTCTAGGAAATGAAAAACTAAGATGAATCTAATCTGTCCACATAGTCTAAGAAATGAAAAACTAAGATGAATCTACTATTCTTGTACATTCATAATAAAACTATAGGTATAAGAGCACCCAGTTTAGATTTCTTTCAGAGAATTATCAGTCTAAAGCTGTATAAAGTGTGAAGTGACACAGTGATTTTCAATAATAGGAAAAATATTCTCTAATAAATCATCAATTATCTAAATAAATGGGAGAAAGATGAATATCATGATGAATGATTTTGATAACAACCTCATTCCTTTAATTTGCTCTGAAATTTTTTAATTTTTTTTATTGGAGTTCAATTTGCCAACATATAGCATAACACCCAGTGCTCATCCCACCAAATGCTCCCATCAGTGCCCATCATCCAGTCACCCCAATCCCCCGCCCACCTCCCCTAATTTGCTCTTAAATTTATCTAATGATTTTGTATTTTTACTAGAGAAAAGAGATGTTACATACCTCCTTATTATCTCTACTTATCCTAAAAAAGTTGTGACATTTTAGAAACGAGTGCATTGCAATGCCCTCACTAATTAAAGTGGGAATGTACTCTAATGCATCCTTTGATTCATATATCAATATATAGGATATTGAGTCTTATGAAGAAGGAGTCTAACACTTGTCAGTTTTCTACTGTTTTCAGTATTTACCCTTCGTAATATGTTTTGAAAAAAATTTTTTTCCCTCCATTCCACAACTGAGCCACCACTCTACAACATGCTCCTAACACAGTTCCTAACACCACAGTGGATTACAACTCTCCACTCTGCTGTAATTTCTTGGTGGATGGCCTCATCTGGCAGGATTTGGATCTTTCTGTGTTGTTTTTATAGGTATGAATATCCCTTTAGTGCCTCGCTATTTTATTTCCCAGGACTCTATGTGTTATCAGAGTGGATTGAAAAATTGGAGTAACCCAAAGAAATCACAGTGTAAGAGGCACAGAAACTCTTCTCCCATAACAGCCCCAGCAGTGCAAAGGAAAATTATCCTCGCTAATGCACTGTAGTTCCTAACTTCTTCTTTGTCCTCAAACTTGGACATTTCTTAGAGCAAATCACCTGTAAACTGTCACGTTGAAAACGTGTACTGCCAGAGGGCAATCCACCTTCCACCCAGAGAGACTGTCCAGGCGTTAGAATATATTATCCCCTTTCTCACATGTATTCCCACATAAGCACAGGAACGCTGCCATTTCCCACAGTACAATTCTCAGCGCCTGAGTCGCTCAGGCTAAAATATCAAAGGTAGAAGACTTGAGAAAGATGATGTATTTACAGAATAAGCGGGGGCCTGCTTTGTTTTGTTTGTTTAAGATTTTATTTATTTACTCATGAGAGACAGAGAGAGAGAGAGAGAGAGGCAGACACACAGGCAGAGGGAGAACCAGGCTCCATGCAGGAAGCCTGATTTGGGATTTGATCCCGGATCTCCAGGACCACGCACGCCCTGCGCCAAAGGCAGATGTTCAACTGCCGAGCCATCCAGGCATCCCGTGGGATCTGCTTTGGATGGCTTTTTACAAATCCACCAAAGTTATCCAGAATGGGTTTGGTCTCAACAAATTCAATTTCCTTTGAGACTCGTGGCCATGGTGAAATGGAGCAGATATGGGTCACTTTTTTCTGTAGTTGATTGTAACAGGTAGGCATTCACTCATAAAGACAAATGCTTATTATGTATCCACTTATTATGTATCCATATTTGCAAGTGTTCTTTATACCTTAAATTCTAAGAAATTTTTATCTAGCAAGGACCATCCCCTTATGAAGTTTGCGTTCTCTGGGGACAAGTGAGAAAACAAACAAATAAGAAAAAACTGGTGTGACAGAAGATAATAGGTACCAAGTAAAATATCAAACAGAGAGTGTTGAGAATGCTCTGCATTTCTAAATAGGAGCCTGGGAAACCTCGCAGAGAATGGGACACTGGGAACAGAAGTGAGAGTGAGGGTGATACATGACTTAGATACAACCCAACAAAAGAACACACTAAGACCCGCAGAATTGTCATCATGCTTGAGGCAAATAAAGGAAACCGGTGTGGCTAGAATAGACTATGATAGTGGGAGAATTTAATCCAGGGCGGTGGAGGAATTTGTAGAGCATGCTATCTGCTTTGGTTTTCGTTGTGAAAAGAAAGGGAAAGCACTGGAGGATTTACAGCAGAGCTGTAATGTGACCTGACCAAAGGTTTAACAGAATCTTGCTGACTGCAGTGTTCAGAAGAGATTGAGGAAGAGCAGTGATGGAAAAAAAGGAGAGCAGTTAGGAGTCTACTATAATAATCGGGGGCCTCTGCAATAACCAGGAGCCACTACAATAATACAGTGAAGAGGAGCTACTGCAATAATTTGGGACTGCTGCAATAATCACGGGCTACTCCAACAACCCAGAAGCTATCTGGATAATGAGGTGACCACTGCAATAATGAGGAAGCCAGTGCAATAATCAAGCCTGAGAGGAAGTGCCTGGACAGGGTGTTACAATTAAGAAGTTGGGTAATGAACAGATTCAGCCTTTATTTCAAAATTAGGCCCTCCAGGATTTCTGGACAGATGCCACATATAGCCTGAGAGAAAGAGAAGGATCAAGAAAAGAAGAGTGCCAACACATGTTTGTGTACTTGCTGCTTTTGCTACGAAACTAGAAGATGGGATTGCTGCTGACTAAGATGAGAAAGACTGTGGGGGAAATAGGTTTGGGAAAGTTGAATTGGAATTTCAATGCTGGACACAGAATATGCTTGAAGAGCTTTTTTCCAAAGTGTGTTCTGAAAGTTATTAGGTATATGAGATTCTTCAGAAAAAGTCTCGTTTTTATTTTTAGAGATCTTTCTCTCTTCATTTCTTAAAATGTATAAAGGCTTTTTAAGTCCTACTGTCAATAAATACATCATCCACACTTCACCTTTCTCAAATGCATTGGAAGATACAAATGACCGTAGGTTTTTGAGATCCATAATTATTGTAAATATCCAATAGAAATATAATTCTGTGGAACAAAAAATGCAGTAGACATATACAATAGAATATTATTCTAGAATCTTTATTGAATAAAGGCCAGAAGATATACTAGAGTTTCTTACAAATATCTTTTTCCTTACTCCTTAAAAACCATGCAAAAAGATCATTAATATTTCAAAATTTCAGATGATGATAGTTCTTTGCATAAAGAAATTACCAGTACGTGTTTCCTTCCAACCCGTCCCCAGGAAGAGAGTATCCATTTTTAGATTATGCATTTTACTCACTTCAAGGAACTAAAAGTTTCATAAATGAACTTTCTCCTTAAATTGACCAAAATAGTTTTTATCTTAATATCTAAAATGGCATGTTTTATCCCATCTAGGTAACACCATTTGTTGACTGTTAAAGTGATGACCAGAAGAAAAAAGCACATTTAGAAATGAGTACTCAAGTAAGAATTCCTCTAACTCTTAGATTTTAGAGGTAAGCATAAAATAAATACTTAGGCAGAAGCAATTTTGAAAATTAAGAGTTAGTTTTGTTAATATTCATACTTACCATTCAATAGTCCTTACATTGTAACTAAATTTACTAGGCTTTGTTGAGAAAAATACCACAAACACATTCAAAATTTTGTGATAAGAATATCTGATATATTACAGTAGGAGATGTTCATCATCTATATTTTTTAAATATAATACAAATAAACTCAAAAGAAGAAAATATAATAGCTTTAAATATAATGCAAATAAACTCAAAAGAGGAAAACATCAATACTTCATTTTTCTCCAGAAAAAAAATCAGTTATTTAAATGGAAATTTTTAATTTCAAAATTTTACTTTAATTTTTTTCATTTCATTTCATTTCATTTCATTTCATTTCATTTCATTTCATTTCATTTCATCTCATGTTGTTTTATCCTGACAAGTTTAAGGTCAATGAACTATGCATTTGAGCAGGAGTTGTTTGCCTCTAAGGACTAAGTAGCACATAAATATTTTTTAAGTATCTTCAAAAATATAGTACCAAGTTTGGGGAACACTGTGCTTTTATCTATTTCTATCACTTTGTTTATGACAAAAACAGGGTTCCCACTAAGGCAAAATCTGTTTTAGTTAGTGCTACTAAAGTTTATTCCATGGAGATGCTGCTTTTGTTGGTGATACAAAAACTCTGTGGTTACAAGAATGCTAAAGAAAAAAATGCAAATTAGGAGATATTTCATGCAGTTTTATTCGCAAAAACATTAATGAATTATCAGTTGTGGTTTAAAAATAGATCTGCTCCATTTCCTTTCTCCTAGTTTAGATGCTTCTCTTTATAGTTGTATATGTTTTCATTTTGCCTCTTACACATTTATGTATAACATAAACAGTTATAGCTAATATTAAGTGTAAGTTTTATACTTTTTTGGGATGTTTTACTCACTAAAAGTCAGGAATTACTCCTTTTTTTTCCTTGTGTAAATCCTTTATTAGATTTTTTCACATCATTTATTGCGACATTAAATTTGTAATTTTAAAAATTGAGATATAATTGACATATTACATTGTTTAAGTTTGAGGTGTATGGAATGCTGATTTGATACTTACATATGTTACAACATGATTACCACCATAGCATTAGCTAAAATTTCTATCTCATCACATATTTATCATTTCTGTGGTGAGAACATGTAAGATCTAGTCTCTTAACAATTCTGAATTATATAGTACAGTATTGTTAACTACAATCACAATCCTATGCATTAGCTCTGTAGGACTTACTTATCTTCTGTTAGTTTGTGCCCTTGACCAACATCTTCCCAATTTTCTCACCTCCCTAGAGCCCAATGACCTGCCATTCTACCACAGTTTCAGTTTTTCTAAATTCCACATTAGGTAATATCATAGAGTATCTTTCTCTATTCAAAGTATTTCACTTGGCTTAATGCCCTTAAGGTCCACCCACGTTTTCACAAATAGCAGAAATTCCTTCTTTTTGTAGCTGAATAATATTCCATTGGATATACATACCACATCTCCTCTATTCACTCATCTGTCGACATTTAGATTGTTTTCATATCTTAGCTATTGTAAATAATGCTACAATTAAAATGGGAATACAGATAGCCTTTCAAGATCCTATTTTCCTTTTCTTTGGATATATATTCAGAAGTGAGATTGCTCGATTGCTGGATTGTATAACTCTTTGAAATCTTATTATTTCACACCAAAATAATTCAGCACCATAAAATACTCACTTTTTTTGCCAGAATAATTTCACAAATACTTGCTACAGGAAAAGAGAAGCTTAAAAATTTCAAAATCAAACCATTTTCCCAACCTGAGTTCACTATGGCTCCTCTTCATTTCTGGTATTAGAATGTTTTCTCCTTTATTTTTCTTGCTTACCCTGCCTAGATGTTATATATAAATATATATATATTATCTTTATATATATATATGTATATATATATACATATATACATTTATCTTTCAAAAAACAGATGTAGGTTTCAACTTCATTGATTTTTTTTAATTAAAAAAATTTTTTTTTTACTTTCATTGATTTCTATCCTAATTTTTATTATTTTATTTTTTCCTTCCCTAGGTTTATATTGCTCATAGTTATCTACTTTCCTAAGGCAGAAGAATCCTGGATTATTGATATTCGATCTTTACATTTTTTTCATATAAGCACTCAATGCTATAAATTTCTCCTAAGCATTTTTTCTATACCCAACATTTTTCATAATTGTATTTTCATTTTACTTTACTTCAAAATATCTTAAAATTTCTCGAGGCATTTCCTATGACCCATGTGTTATTTAGAAGTGTGCTAATTGGGCAGCCAGGTGGCGCAGCAATTTAGTGCTGCCTGCAGCCCGGGGTGTGATCCTGGAGACCTGGAATCGAGTCCCACGTCGGGCTCCCTGCATGGAACCTGCTTCTCCCTCTGTCTGTGTCTCTGTCTCTCTCCCTGTGTGTCTCTATGAATAAATAAATAAAATCTTTAAAAAAAAATAGAAGTGTGCTAATTAATCTCCAAATATTTGCAAATTTTCTTGATATCTGCTATTGATACCTTCTTAATTTCTAAGTAGTTTTCTCTTTTCTCACCATATAATCTTCTCTTGCTTCTCAAAGTAAAAACTCATGAAACTGTGGGGGTCTTCTTAAGACTTGGCCTGCAGGAGTTTTTAGTTCCCAAGGTAGTCTACACTCAGCCTCCTGCAATAACCAATTAGCATGTGAGTGTTCCTGGTTTCCAGTCACTATCTCAAGCAGCTTCTGATCACTTCTATGCTGATCTCAACTGTGAATCTCTCTTTATTCTCCTGACTCTAGTTTGAACATGATGCCTTGCCCTGTGTCCTCATTTCTATGATGGGCCGAAGTAAAGGTTCTGATTTTCAGTTCATTACAGCTGTTTTCTTTTTTGTGAGGATGGGAATAATTACTTCTAAGCTTCATACAGGGGCTTATACCAGAATCACTTGTATTGTATTTTTAACTTTCAACATTGTTGGTATAGCATTTTGGTTTATTTCATGAATGACATGTCTTCTTTGTCGACATTAACTATAATTGTTGAAGTTGGGTTTTCCCACTATTATCTCTGTTGTTTTCATTGTTATGAGTCACTGATTTTTAGATAGCATGGCTAGAGTCTGTGATACGTAGTATTCATTTGTAATTAAGTTGGGGTATTAGATAGATATTTGTATGGGCAGAGTTTGCTGACCGGTAAGCTTTACAGTATAGTAACCACTGAAAAGAAACATCATGTAGAGATACTATAATATGAGTGACAGAAGACTATGAAATTTTCTGTGCATAAACATTTAGGTATATAAATGTTATTTTTATTTTAGTGTATAATCTTCTTGGCATATAACTTTAAATAACCTACAGGTAATTTTTTTGCAGATGTGTTAAAAGTCCTTGCAGACCAAAGCAAGTGTCTGCAAAACCTCCTTCTCAAAATAACGCTTTTTATCCAGAAGTCCTAGAAAAAAAAGAAAAAAACAATTTCTAGTAACTATTGAATTTCTGGTAGGTTTTACTAGACTCTAGAGAGGTTGGGAGAAGCTTACGGCTACTGTCCCATGCACTAAATCACTCTACCACTCTATATCCTTCCTATTCAACTCTTGCATGTATTTTACCCTGGAGAAAAGTAGTGAAGGCAAATATTACCTTGAAAATTTTACAATGTTAAGAAGGGCTTCAAATGTGAGAAAATTGACCAATGATTTGTCTTTCTTTATTTCCCTTATAAAGATGTTCTATAAATAAATGAGTAATGGAAGACTATACTCAACATTCTCTCTCACAAATTTACTTAGAAACGTAAATAAATATTTTAATATATATGGTAGAGGACAATGTATAAGCTACAATGACTAAGATTGTTAATACAATTGTTTACTATTTGATGAAACTGTGTTTCCTGATTAACTCTCATTTCTCTATCTGTTCTTTTTGGTTACTCCATTATACTGTAAGCTCAATAACAGTAAATGATTTTGTCATTTTTATAAATGCTTGATGTGTTCACTGATATTTCTTAAGCAACTAGAAGAGTCCCTGCCATATAAAGATAACACTAATATTTCTGAATTGTAATTGTTTATATGAAAATATATTATGCTGATGAACTAACAAATATTTAATTATCAGGCAAGAAAATTTGCTTCTGACATTTTTTTTTCTGACAATTATTTTTGAAGACTTTCACAGATAGGAACATAATCAGATTTTATATTTTAGAAACCATTAAAAATTCTCTATTTTGTCATTCAAAATGAAAAGATAATATGTCATAATTTTGTTTTTATTATCACTGTTAATTGAAATAGAAAACATAAAGTTGAGAATGAAAATGAAAACCAGCGACTCTCTTCTGTGACCCCAGATTCCATTTTTTTCCTAAAGGCAAACAAAGAATCTTAGCTAGATTGTTCTACAAGGTTTTCAAATATCAGGGAGAAGTTACTGCAATTTAAAAGAAAATAACGGGCAGCCCAGGTGGCTCAGCAGTTTGGTTCCGCCTTCAACCCAGGGTGTGATCCTGGAGACGCAGGATCAAGTCCCACGCCGGGCTCCCTGTTTGGAGCCTGCTTCTCCCTCTGCCTGTGTCTGTTCCTCTCTCTCTCTCTCTCTCTCTCTCTCTCTGTGTATGTGTCTCTCATGAATAAATAAATAAAATCTTTAAAAATTAAAAAATAAAAAATAAAAGAAAATAACTTAAAACTAAGTTGGGCTCAGCACTCACTCCATCTTAACTTTTTGTCATGGTGTTGGGCCCTACATAAGTTGCTTGAAGTAGTTTCCTATTTTCTACACTTGTCAACTCAATCTTTTTTTTTTTTTATAATCTTTTTTTTTTAATTTTTTTTTTATTTATTTATGATAGTCACAGAGAGAGAGAGGCAGAGACACAGGCGGAGGGAGAAGCAGGCTCCATGTACCGGGAGCCTGATGTGGGATTCGATCCCGGGACTCCAGGATCGCGCCCTGGGCCAAAGGCAGGCGCCAAACCACTGCGCCACCCAGGGATCCCAACTCAATCTTTATAATACCTGTTTTAGATATGAAAAATCCAAATGTTATTTTAATTTTTTATTGAAAATATGTTAGGCCCTTTTGCCTAATTTATTTTCCAGTCTACCTCTGTATCTTCCTCTCTTAAGCAAAATATGTTGTAGTATGTTTTAATTATTTTTTCTATTGTTGCATAGCAAATTGACACAAAAGTAACAGCTTAAAACAGCAGATGTTTATAGTACTTTTTTTACTTTCTTTTTTTTCTTGTAGTGGGGCCCAGGGTGAGAAGTCTGGACACAGTGAAGCTAGTCCTCAGCTCAGGGTCTCATTGGCTGAAATCAAGGTTCCTGGGAGGCTTGAATTTGCATCTGGAGTCTTCAGTGGGGAAGCATTTACTTCCAAATTCATTCAGGTTTTTGGCAGAATTCATTTTCTTGCAGCTATTGAATAACATCCCAGGCTTCTTGCTGGCTCTCAGCTGGAGACTGCACTCAGCCTGTGGAGCCTCCTATAGTTCTGATAAACTGCTGACAATTCCTGAAGCTGCCAGCAATTTCTTACTATGTGGGCTTTCCCAACATGAGTTCTTCCTTCATTGAACAAGCAAGGAGAGTCTAGATCGAGACTGACTCACAAATCAATCAGTGTGATCCATCACATTAACAAAAGAAAGGATAAGAACCAGATGATCATTTTATTGATGCAGAAAAAGCACTTGACAAAGTACAAAATATGTTCATGATAAAAATCCTCAATAAAGTAGATTTAGAGGGAACATACTTCAATATCATAAAGGTCATATATGAAAAATCCACAGTTAATATCATCCTCAATGGAGAAAAACTGAGAGCTTTTCCTCCATAGTCAGGAATAAGACAGGGATGTCCACTCTTATCACTGCTATTTAACATAGTACTGGAAGTCCTAGCCTCAGAAACAAGAAAACAAAAAAGAAATAAAAGGCATCCAGATGAGCAAGGTAGAAGCCAAGCTTTCACTCTTTGCAGATGACATGATATTCTCTATAGGAAATCTGAAAGATTCCACCAAACCCTGCTAGAACTGATATTCAAATTCAGTAAAGTCGTTGTTTACAAAATCAATGTACATAAATCTGTTTCATTTCTGTACCAATAATGAAGCAGCAGAAAGAGAAATCAAGGAATCAATCTCATTTACATTTGCACCCAAAAACCATCTGATATATCTGGAATAAGCCTAACCAAGGAGGTGGAAGACTGTGCTCTGAAAACTATAAAACACCAATGATAGAAATTGAAGATGACACAGAGAAACGGAAAGACATTCCATGCTCATTGACTGGAAGAACAAATATTGTTAAATGTTAAAATATCTATACTCCCTAAAGAAAGCTGTACATTTAATGCAATCTCTATCAAAACACCAACAGTGTTTTTTCACAGAGCTAGAACAAACAGTCCTAAAATTTGTATGAAACCACAAAATACCCTGAATAGCCAAAGTAACCTTGAAAAAAAAAAAAAAAAAAGCAAAGCTGGAAGCATCACAATTCTGGACTTGGAGCTATATTACAGAACTATAGTAATTAAAACAGTATGGAACTGACACAAAAATAGACACAGATCAATGTAATAGAATGGAAAACCCAGAAATGAACCCACAGCTATATGGTCAGTTAATCTTTGATGAAACAGGAAAGATTATCCAATGGAAAAAAGACAGTCTCTTCAACAGATGGTGTTGGGACAACCGGGCAGCAACCTACAAAGAAACTGGATCAATTTCTTACACTGTACACAAAAATAAATTCAAAATAGATGAAAGATCTAAATGTGAGACGTGAAACTATAAAAATCCTAGAGAACACAGGCAGTAACCTCTTTGACATCAGCCATAGCAACTTCTTTTTAGATATGTCTCCTGAGACAAGGGAAACAGAAGCAAAAATAAACTACTGGGATTTCATCAAGATAAATAGCATATCTGATAAAGGGTTAGTATTCAAAATATACAAGAACTTATAGAACTCAATATCCAGAAAACAAATAATCCAATTAAAAATGGGCAGAAGACACGAATAGACATTTTTCCAAAGAATTAATCCAGATGACCAGCAGACACAAGAATAGATGCTCAACACTGCCGATTACCAGGGAAATACAAGTCAAAACCACAATGAGATATCACCTCACACCTGTCAGAATGGCTAAAATCAACAACACAAGAGACAACAGGTGCTGGTGAGGATGTGAAAAAAAGTGAATCCTCATGCACTGAATGCAAACTGGTGCAGCCACTGAAACATAGTGTAGAGGTTCCACAAAAACTTAAAAATTAGACTACCCTATGATTTAAAAATTGCGTTATTAGGTTATTTACCCAAAGAACACAAAAATACTAATTCAAAGGGAACATGCACCCTGATTTTTATAGCAGCATTATCTACAATAGCCAAACCATGGAAACAGCCCATGTATCTACTGACTGATGAATAGATACAGAGGTGGAGTGTATATATACATATACATGTATATGGTGGAGTAAATATATATATATATATATATATCAGGAGAATTATAGTATCTAGTAAGACCACATGCCAACAAATATCCAGGTAACAGACTGATGACTAGATAAAGAGGTGGATTGTGTGTGTGTGTGTGTGTGTGTGTGTATGTGTGTGTGTATAACTCAGGAGAATTATAGTATCTAGTAAGACCACATGACAACAAATATCCAGGTAACAGACTCTTAATTAGACAGAACAAACTGATGGTTATCAGAGGGGAGGTGGATGGGCGGATGGATAGGCGACAAGGTGTACACCTGAAACTAATATTACACTACACCTACTGGAATTTAAATAAAAATTTAAATTTTTTAAATTAAAAAAGAAAAATATGTAATGAATTAACAACAAAAAAAGTGATAGGAAGACAGAATAACACAATGTAATCATAAAGTGACACTCATCTTTTCTAATTTCTGTTGCTTAGATTCTATTGGTTAAATTGTAGATCACATCCATATGTGAATAGGAAAGATAATACACAAGGTATGAATACCAAAGATGAAAAGCATGAGTAATATATGGTAGGTATCCAAGAACATGTCTGCCGCAATATGGTTCTACAAATAAAAAGCAGTTCTTGAAATGTATTCTGATGCTCTTTCACAATGCGTAAGTAGTGGTATTAAAACTACTTTCATTTGATAGCAATAATAGTTATTGATATGTATGTAAGTATTTTTAATGGAACTGTATTCTAAATAATGTTTCACAGCATTTTATTTCATTCACTATGTATTATGTGTATTATGCATATATTTCTATATCAAAGATTATAAATATACATTATGACTTACAGTGGCTACAAAGTGTTATCTTTTATGAATGTATATAACGTATCTAAACATTTCCCTATTGATGAGCAAGTGTTTCACTCTTATTTTCTCACTCCTAGCCATACTGATGAATACCATTTTACATATTTTTCTGAAAAACTGTTAAATTATTTCATTATGTAACATTTCTTGATATAAGGTTTCTGAGTCATCTAAAAACATACACACTTAAATTTTGATACTGACTGCCCTTTGGAAACTTGCATTTACATTCTCACCTACAGAGTATGAAAGTATCCATGGCCTGGATTCAAACTAGGTAAATTACTAAAACACACGTAAGCCTTTAATGCACAAACCAAAGTGCATACACACACAAATCTTCTCCAAATTACTGTAAAAGTAGATCCTCTCATTTTTTTCAATGGAGCACGCAAAATCTATGAAACCCAAAGTTCTTGGAGACCTTTGAGCTATTTCCAACATGCTCTTCATTATACTTGTAAGGATAACATGATGTAAAACTTTTAACATTGATGGCTTCTGGCCTTTGACTGAATTATTAATATATATATATATGTATTTGATATTGTTAGCATGATCACTGTCTTATTATAATTTTTTTAAAAAAATCAAATAGTGAAAACCCCTCTGAACATAATTTTCCATTTATGATCTTTTAATGACATGTAAACATAAATAATTTAATATTAAAGCATAATATTCTCCGAATTATAGTAATAAGCATGTAAAAACTTTAAATGTTGAAGAGAATTTTTATGTTTGAGTTCGTTGTTCTGATGATATACAGAACTTGCATTTTTGCACATTAAATAGAGTTTCAAAGTGCACATGGCCAAACTATTTACGAATACTTGCTATTTAAAAAACTTCCTTTTTTGGGCAGCCCGGGTGGCTCAGCGGTTTAGCGCCACCTTCGGCCCAGGGTGTGATCCTGGAGACCTGGGATCGAGTCCCATGTCGGGCTCCCCGCGTGGAGTCTGCTTCTCCCTCTGCCTGTGTCTGTGCCCCTCTCTCTCTCTCTGTGTCTCTCATGAATAAATAAATAATCTTTAAAAAAAAACTTCCTTTGACTTATGATACAAATATGTTTAAAATATAATACATGGAGAGTCAAATACTCAGTATCATTTTAACTTCTATGTCACATGTTCTATTAGAAGTAACAGAAAAGTAGACAATAATTCTTTTTTAAAGGGTGATATTCTAAATGGTATTTGAGGAGGATGGCTCCTGGCTAAATACCTTTGTATGATTTTCAGGCCAAATTAGGGACTATAACAAAGGCTTTACCTGGCAGGCCTCATTGGAGAAAGCTGTGCTACCCACATCCAACCTGGTGCAATGCCAATGCATTGCAGTCTCTGAAGGAAGTCAGGTCTCTGTTACCTTCCAGTGTACATTCCCAACGTGAAGACAGGACATGTGACGTTTCAATATCTGACTTCTGCTCAATTATTCACTCCTTGGAAATACTTCTACTATCACGTTATGTTCTATATATGCTCACATATAGCTCTACACTATAGTCATAAAATAGCTTATATTTCTTAGCCATTCCTTTCACATTTATATGTGTGTTTATATATATATATATATACATATACGTGTGTGTGTGTATATATATATATATATAATATAGTTTTGTGTCATGTTCGTTCTTCCTGAAATGCTTTCCCTCTCCTATTTCCCCATTCTTCAAGATTCCACTCATTTCATATTTTTTGTAATAATTCTAGTTAGTTTTTCCAGTAAGTTCTCCCAAATTACCTAATAAACTTCAGCTTTGAACACAAGACCCTATTTTCAATATTATTATTATTTTTAAAGATTTTGTTTATTTATTCATGAGAGACACAGAGAGAGAGGTAGAGACACAAGCAGAGGGAGAAGCAGGCTCCATGCAGGGAGCCCAACATGGGACACCATCCTGGGACTCCAGGCTCATGCCCTGAGCCAAAGGCAAACGCCCAACCACTGAGCCACCCAGGTGTCCCTCAATATTATTTTCAATTATTCTCTTTTCTCTTCAGAAAGAAACTTTCCTTTTTAATCTGTGCTTCTCCAAAACACAATATGATTCCTGACAGAAAGTTTTTTGCTCAATATTTGTTGACTAGAAAATAATATATATCCAATATATAGTAAGACCACATACCAATTTCATTTCTTCAGTTATAATATTCTTCCCTTTAATAAAGAGTTACCAAGTTTGACTTCATTCACGATCTTTTTGTGATTATCTCCCCTTTCTCTGATCTATTCTTTTGATGTTTAGTAGTACCTGAAAAATAGTTTCATATTATTTAACAATTGTTTACAATTTCTTGTTCCCTTGGCAACTGTATCACATGCATTAATTTCTAATCCTGTGTCATAATGTCTAGGTAACTACTCAGCTATGTACTCCCTTGCACCTGTTTTCTTTGATTAGTTAACAACCCCTGGTTGCTTCTAACATAAAATTATATAGTCTAATACAAAAGATTGACTGAATCTACCATCTGAAAATTATGTCGCTTATAACATGCACGGCAGCTGATAGAATTAAAATACAACCTTAGTTGTATTTCTTGATGTCCCTTTAACAATTATTCAGGGAATAACTGTACCTTATATCTGGATGAAGATATTCTCAGTTTCCATGACTATCAACTCTTCAATAATGGACATAATTCTGATGTTACCAAATAAAAATACTGTCTGGCTTCATAAAATACATTATACAAAGTGTTAGCAAAATTCCAACTTTTTTTTTCAACTTTTTTCTTAACAACAAACATTCTCTCCTTTCCTATCTTTTTTTTTTTTAACTTTTTACTCAATTTATTTAAACTTATAAAAATGGTTCACCTACTTCCCAATTGCTCCCTCAATCCTCCATCTCTGGCACTCACCAAAATCTTCTCCCTATATCTTCTCCCTATATCTACGACCATAGTTTTGTGTTGTGGGTGTGATTAAAATTCCATATATAAGGAAGATCATGTGGTATTGGCCTCTCTGTATGATTTATTTCAATGCCCTCAAGGTCTACACATGTTGTCACAATGGCAAGATTTCATCCTTTTAATGGCTGAAAATATTCCATATATATAAATATAAATATTTCATATGTGGTCCATAATATAAATTAAATATCATATATATATTATCTTTATCCATTTAGCCACTGATGAACACTTAGGTTGTTTCCACATCTTGGCTCTTATAACTAATGCTGCAATAAATATATGTGTATCAAATATCTTTTCAAGTTAATGTTTCCATTTTTTTGGATAAATACTCAGAAGTAAAATTGCCACATAATGTCAAATAATAATATATCATTTTAATTTTTTGAGGAACTTCATACTGTTTTCCATAGTGACTGTACCAATTTATATTCCCACTGACAGTACACAAATGTTTGAATTCTCTTTCCTTTTTTAGTCTAGCTAAAGACTTTGTCAATTAACAAAGTTCAAGCTAAAGCCAGCACATAGAAAGGGTCATACTTTAGGCTTCTCTCTCTCTCTCTCTCTGTTACTCTCCCTTTCCTCTTTCATCCCCGAGTGAGGCTACAAAGGCTTTACTACTCCAGGACTAGCTCACGGGGAAAGGAAAGGGGCAAGCGTCAGTAACCATTATATAAGAACTGTTTTGTTTTGTTTTGTTTTGTTTTGTTTTGTTTTGTTTTGTTTTACTTCACTTGCCTTGCAGACGATCAAGCTATTCTCTTTTCTCTGGTGAGGTCTTTCTGTAAAACTCTGTGAAGCTTCCGCGATAACTTCACTCTCCTGCAGTTTTCCTCATCACCAAGATTCCAAAGGATGCATTTCTACTCCTGCAGATAGCTTGCAACTTCATCATTAGCCTCGAAGTGTACAACTCTAGCTTCTTTTTGGACCTCTTCCCATTTTAATTGGACAAAATACAAAATAAACTTGTGCCGTCTTTTGTTTTTCTTCCTGAATCTCATCTTAATTACAAAAAGGTATATATATTCATGTCCTCTGCTCTAACGAAATCTGGAAATAAACATAGATCTGAATACACTTGTTTAACACCTTCTCCAAATAGTTCAGTCAGCCACACTGCTTTCTCTAGATTTCCTGGAGTAGAGTCATTTTCCTGACAACTAAAATACTCTGATATAAGGGGACAATTTAATCATTCAATGTAGCCCTCCACTAAATTCTCCAACAATGTTTGAAGTGATGTATAGAAACATAATGGGATGTTTATAATGAATGACTATTTTTTATTCCTCAAATATCTAAGGAGAAATTAATCAAAGAATATTCTTGCCCCTTGCCTAAACTCTGTCCTTATACTGGGAAAAATCTCATCTACAAAATAAGCTGATAGCTGATTCACAATGATCATTTTTGAGTTCCCAAAGATATATGATACCTACATATATGAATTAATAGTCATTTATCGTTTTAATGCATGGATATTGTAATATCAATCAGATTACTAAGACTTTTAGGCCAAGGGCTTCCAGCTATAGGACCTTAATAATCCTAATCTCCTACACAGAATTTGTTAATAAAGTGTCATTAAAAATGACAGATGCTTAAAACTTCATATTGATATATTTAGATTAGTAAACTGACAAATGTATAAAAATTAGTGAATAGCTCTTGACTGCATTGCACAATATGTATGGTAAGTAAAGCAGTTTAGTCAGTATCTGTGGTATCTTTTTGAATGCTGGAACACACATCTGATTTGTTTATATCCTCCCCAAATCTGTGACATTATAACTTTTCTGCATTTTGCTACAATATTTTTTAAATAAAAAGTCAAATTTAACCAAATTTTAACATATCCTGGAAAAACACATTTCACTAAAAAGTTCTTAGTAAACATGTAACAATTTTTATTGTCCATCAAATTATGTGATAGACAAAATGGTAGTATTTGAAGATTAATGCTGAAGTTTTCCAGTAGGTCAGTGTGGAAGAGCAGATAGTGGAGAGGTTTATAAGACAGAAGAAACTGGTATGGGCCTTTACTGAAGATATATATCCATTTTCAGTTGAACTATGGTTTATAGTTACACACATATAACTCTGAAACAGTCCCAAAGAACCCTATATTATTCTATTTTATTCTAAAAAATTTTAGAATTGCATTCAGAGTGCTTTTTTTAAATAGGAGAATTGATTTAATTTCCTCTCTTACATTCAATGTTGATCCATTCAAGATATTCTTAAAAAAGAAAGAGAGTTACTGGGTCCTAATTGCTTGAGTTTTCTATGGCTTGCTCCTCTGTAAACACCACACTTTATAAAAATCACCCAACTGTTTGCTTAAAATAATCCTTTCAACAAATGGAAGATGTTAAACTGGTAAGATACATTTTACAATGTGTAAATTCACTTACTGCATATAATTCATGAAGGCATACCGATAACCCATACTGCATTGTTACTTTTGACAGTTATCAGTGAAATTAAGGCCAGCCATGTTCAAAGACCCCTAGGGACTTCAGTACAATCAAAGATGATTCTTTCACAAGCACATCTTAAGAAATAACTTAAATGCAAACTTAATTTATAGTACATTACAGATGTGGGCTAATTCTAATGAATGAAGCATCTTTTGAACTTTCTAATATCATTGCTATGTTTGGTAAATTACTTAATGAGTTGTCTTTTATTGTTTCTTGCTGTGCCAACCAATACAAAGATATCAATCTAGGAAAAGTAATTCTTTATTAAATACAAAATCAAATTCTTGCTTAATGAAGCTTTATCTTTTATTTGATGACTCATATTAAATATGTGATATGTCCAATCTGGTTCATTTGGTAGATGTACAGAGTTAAATCTAACTTTGTTCTTACATTAGCAGTAAGACTTTACTAGCTAGAGGGTTCTGCTTTTTAATTATTTATTGACTCAGTAGCAAGGCTGCCTCCACAAAGCCAACTGTTCACGTGTAGTAACAAATGAAACACCATAATCTTAACAAGATTATCATAATAAAGAGTCATCAGAGAAATTAGAATTATCTTCTTTAATTACGAGATTATAACCCCATTAACTGCTCTGCATGAAAAGTGGGAATTAGGGAATAAGAAAGGAGAATCCATAGTTGGCAATTAAAACTCCAGAGCAAATTAACGGGAGGGTGGAGAAAAACATCCTACATGGATTTAGATATTTTAGGTAATTTATTTAGTAGCATATGTTTGTTGTAGATTGCAAATTCCAAACTATAACCACAGGAAGTGTACTATTTTGGTTCTGAATTTTGTTTTTCAGATTGCCTAAACAAGCAGTACTGAAAGCTGCAAACTTAAAAGAAGACCCTTATTTAAATATGCCTAGAGCTGTGAATTAATTATGGCCTAAATAAGTTATTAGAACAATATTGTCACTGATGCATTATTTATGGATAGTTGTTGAAAAGTTTGTAATCGCAAAAGTACTGAAGTGACATTTCCAAAGACATTAACATGAAAATGAGGAGAATTTGAAGAGAAAAAATTATTCAATGTGCAACCTCTTACCAAGATAGTCTTCAATAATGTATACAGCAACTACATTTTTTTTACTTCTAATATACACATGTAATATTCATAGGCCTGCTCTAAAGCTTTTTCAAATTAAGTTTGCAAGTATAAATGAAAAAATAGACACCCAGTGACAGTAAAATTTATATGATAACAAAATTATATCCAGGCATTGTTACCACATGCACAATAAATAGACTAAGAACAAAATATCCTTCAAAGTTGTTATAGATCCTGCAAATTTTAAAATAAATACTTATACACTTTCTTACTGCAATATTAATATTTTATATTTTAGATACTCGGATATAATTATATTAAATTGTAGGTGATCTGTACCTTTTGAAGATTAAATAAAACAGAAAAACAAGTGAATCCATTGTATTCAGTGAAGCATGTTATTAAATTTCAGTATAGCAGCAATTTTGGTTGTTTATATTGTAAAAAAGGATAACATGCTATTGTGTAAAAAGATCTTACTGAAATTAGCTTCTGACAAAAGATTGTACAGAAATAATCCTTGAAACAATTGAAAAAGAAAGCATCAGCTATTGCTACAGTCATTGAAAGATAAGGCATAAAGGAAGTAAGATAAGTTCACAAGACATTTATTATGTATTCAGTTTCAAATCTTAAATGGTCAAGCCAGAAGCTTTGCATGATGCATTATGTATACTGTGTATATTAAGAAATAAAATCCAATCAAAGTTCTTCAGGGTCATGCATAACTCAAGCAGCTGTGAAGAAAAACTAGTTTTTGTTAATATACATGATAGTATTGTTTACTTTGAAAGTTCATGTGCTCTCCCCTAATATCGGGGAATGGGTATACTAAAATCAGGAAATCATCAGTGTTTTATTTCTACTTCATACTTTCAGAACTTTGGGCATCATTAGTTGATTACAGAAAGATTCAGAAGGCCAAAGTATAATTTTCTTTTAGGTTATTTGTTTCAGAGCTTTGGACATATCTGAGGGAACGGGGAAGGGTTCTTTCTTTCTGAATTTATTTTGAGGTATATTTCTTAGGTTGTTCTTATCATGTGATAGTTTTGTTTCTAGCAACACATTAAACACCTGAACAATGCTGCTGTATTACCACTCAATCTCCACCCTGCCTTTCAAATTGGCTAAGGGAAACTCAACTATCTTCAGTCACCCTTTGTGCCTACTCAGTATTCAGAACCAAAGTGAATTATTCTGTTGCCACATCAGGGGTAATTCCTGTTTCATCCAAGTCAGTATGTCACTGAATTCTTGTGACCAATCATTGGTTCAGTGACTAGTTTTGGTCATGTAGATATGAAGTCAGTTATGGTGGCACAAACAGGTGGAAATATTTCCTTACTCTTAGGGTGAAGGAGGTGATGGTAATGGAAGATATGATTTGAAACAAAGTGAGTACACTAAGGTGAGAGCAAAAGAATGGAAAGAACTTGTGTCCTTGAGGGCATCACTGTAACACTAATCCTTACCTGAACCTTCTTATAATGCAAGAAATCCATTTATTATTTTTAAAAAAGATTTTATTTATTATTTTTGAGAGACAGTGTGTGCAAACAGGAGGATGGGCAGGAGCAGAGGGAGAGAGAGAGAGTGAGAATCTTGAGCAGATCTGCACTGAGTGACCTGGGGCTCAATCTCATGACTCAGAGATCATGACCTGAGTCGAAATCAAGAGTCAGATGCTTAACCTATTGAGCCACCAAGGCGCCCCATAATTAATTATTTAAGAAAATTTTGGCCAAATCATTAATATGAGTCTATGACCTAAATATTACAAATATTAATGAAATAATGCACTCCAGTGGTAACTGTCATCTATCAGAAGCTAGATAGCTATCTAGTATTTTTGAATTATACCATTTTTTAAAAATAATTTTTTAAAGACTTTATTTATTTGACAGAGAGAGAGCGCGCAAGTAGGGGAGAGGCAGGCAGAGGGGGAGGGAGAAGCCAGCTCCCTAATGAGCAGAGACCCTATGTGGGGCTTGATTCCAGAACCCCAGGATCATGACCTGAGTTGAAGGCAGGCACTTAACCAATTGAGTCACCCAGACATCCCCAAAAATCACTTAAATTAAAAAAAATAACATTTTTTTTCTAGTATGTGAGATTATTTTGCTTTTTGGTAGCTAGAATTATACAGAAGTGCTTATTTTTAAAATATTTTAGAAGATACTAACATCTTCTTGATGTTTATTATTTCTTTTAAACACCATAATATTGTTGTTATTTTACCTTACGAAATATACCCATAAGGGCAAAGACTATCAAATGAGCTACACCCCTGAGTTCACATTACAGATAATTGTTGGAGAATGACAATTATTCCTAGTGAAATAATTAATCCAAGTGGCAATTTTTTAAATGATCATTTAAGAAATAGACCTATAAATCTTTGCAGATGTATCTGGATAAGAGGAAGCATAGCAAATGGAAATTTAATATGCTTTATTTGAAAAGAACTAAAATAAATGTAACTTCATTTATAAAGAGACATATAAGTGCTTTATTTGGATTTGTAATTATGTAAGAGTCTTTTTCCAGTTGTCTACCTAAAAAATGATTATCATTAATCTATGTCTACATTTAAAAGCATTTACATTGCTTAAAGAAGGTGCTATTCAATTCCTTTTCACTCAATCCACATAATTAATTTTAGCAGCAATAGTCTTAAATAGACATATACACAATTAACTTTTAAAGCTAAGATTTGGCCCCTAAATGTGAAAGGTCACTTTGAAGAGAATACTTACATGCTTCACTTAAGTCCTGGATTGTGCAAGATTGATAATAAATCTATAGTAATTTGCTTAGCCATCCAGTGGGGGGAGGGTAGGATCTCTATCTAGTCTTGTTGCCCTTACCTTTGTTACCAGCATCTTGATTCCAAGCAATTATTGAATGCCAGTTATGTTCAGACACTCGCTTAAAAATAAACACCAAAAATAAAAAGACCCAGATCTTGTGTCCTCTAGTGGAGGACACATAATCATTCTGTGTGACATAATTTTAAAAACATGGACCCAATACAAAGGCGAAAACAAGACACTTAAAGGAATAGAGACCAGGAAAGGTTTCACAGAGGAAGTGATTCTCAAGCTAGATAGGATAATGATAATGCTTTAAAAAGAGGTGCTGAAGTAAAGGTAGAGAAGGACCAACCCAAGTACAGAAAGTAGCATGGTCATACTTGTAAAGAATATTTCAGGGGTGCCTGGCTGGCTCAGTCTGAAAAGCATGCAACTCTTGGTCTCCAGGTCATGTGTTTGAGTCCCACGTTAGGTGTAGAGATTAGTAAAAAAATAAGTAAACTTTTTAAAAAGCATGCCCATTACATTAACATATTAAAAAAAAAGAATATTTCATGAACCTTTGGGAGAACTATAAGCATAAAGCAAAATAAAGCCTTTAATAATAGATTGATTCTGGTCATTTTTTTTAAAGGAAGTAGATGAGTAGATTTAAAGCAATGCTTTTGATATTCTAGCATACTAATAAACAAAATCAACTTTTACCATTTTAAAATGAACATATGGTTTAGTGGATCACAATTGTTTTCTTTGTCAATGAGTACAGTATTTGAGGAAAAAATATGTTAGACTATGGAATAGAGTCAGAACTACCCCAAACAAGGGGCACATATGTCTATTTATACTTCCTGAGCACAGCTTATAGAAAACAAAGGTATATAAGACTACATGAGAAATATTTTAAGCTTCTTTCCTCATATTAATTTTTTTTTTGCTTTGTTTCAGCCATTTATCCATTTTGCGGTTTGGGATAAATACTTTTAAACTGCATTATCCTATCTACTAAATTGCAAGCTTCTTGCACAGAAGGATTAACTCATGTTTATGCCTTATGCAAGAAGTTATCACATTACTTCATATATAATTGGTGTTCAACAAATGTTTATTCAGTTGAATTTTTTGCTTTCCTAATACAAAACATAGTCTGCTCTTTTGTCTATGCAGAAAATTGTTAAATCAATATATACATATATATATATCTACCTATTGTAGTATATTTTTAAAGCTCTAAAGTACAGTATAACAGCACTTTCATAAAAGATGGATTTAACAGCTTTACACTGTCTCTTGGGTGCATTAGAACACGGTATGTATGGGTGTGTGTACACACATAACAGTTCTTTAAATTCAGAAAAGAGAACCTATTTCAGAGAAGCTAAAATGGAAACATAGTATCAACAGCATTTATATTTTTTCGATTAAATCCTGCTATAATAATTTAAGAATAGCTTTTCATTGCAAAATCTTACATGTAATCCTTATTGTATTGCACTGTAATTTTATTTTTGTATTCACTGATATTATTTAGCTAATTATGTTTGTGCTGGGTTTGTATTTCCACTTATATCACCCTCTTTTCTACCAGAAAAATCAAGGGGACATTATTTTAATCTTTACCCCACATTTACCTTATATAATAGGATGAAAAGTTATTCATCTGCCCCTTTTCCTAATCCCCACTGTCTCAGAAAAGCAAATATTTAAAATTTACTCTTAAAATTTTTTTAAATTATTACATTAAGTCAATTCCCTTTTCCTTTAGAAAGTTCAAAGCTATCAGGAAAAAAATCTTTTTAGAACATTTTACTTAAATTCCAGTTGGTAAAATACAGGGTACTATTAGTTTCAGGTGTACAATATAGTGTTCAACACTTCCATGCATCACCCAGTACACTCCTTAATCCCAGTCACCTATTAACCTAACCCCCCATAACCCACCTCCCTTCTGGTGACCATTAGTTAGTTCTTTACAGTTAAAACTAGGTGAGGAAAAATTAGAGAGGGAGACAAACCATGAGAGACTTCTAACTCTGGGAAACAAACCAAGGGTTGCAGAAACAGAGGCAGGTGGGGGGATGGGGTAACTGGGTTGGGCACTAAGGGATGAGCACTAGGTGTTGTACTTTATGTTGGCAGATTGAATTTAAATTTAAAAAATTAAAATCAAACAAAACAAAACAAAGAGACTCTGTTTCTTGGTTTGCCTCTCTTTTTTTCCCTTTGCCCATTTGTTTTATTTCTCAAATCATTTGTTTTACTTCACAAATGAGTGAGATCATATGGTATTTATCTTCCTCTGACTGACTTATTTCTCTTACCCTAATACTCTCTAGCTCTATCCATGTCATTAAAAATGGCAGGATTTCTTTCTTTAGGAAAAAAAAGATCTTATCTCTCTTTGTCTTACAAAAGTTTCTAAGTACCTACATATATTAGAATAAACTTTCTCTCTGAAAGATTATTAGAACAATCTTTCGCTCTGTTTGGGATTAAAATGTGGTCAGATCCATATGCCTATGTGAAGCCAAATCCCTTCTTCTGCAGTCAGAGTTATGTCTACTCCTCCGAAGTTGCAAAACTATAAAATTCATTAAATATCCCACCTTTTCAAAGTTCTAAAAAATTATCAAAACACATAAAGCTATCATAATAGTAACACTACACCAAGCACAACTAGAAAATATAAAGATATCTCATAACTAAATAAGACCATTGCTAACAATGTTTTCCAGTCAAATAGCTTTCTTTTGTATATTTTTTATTGGAATTGAATTTGCCAACATATAGCATAACACCCAGTGCTCATCCCATCAAGTGCCCCCCTCAGTGCCCATCACCCAGTCATTGTTCGTTTCCCAGAGTTAGGTGTCTCTCATGTTCTTTCACCCTCTCTGATATTTCCCACTCATTTTCTCCCCTTTCCCCCTTATTCCCTTTCACTATTTTTATATTCCCCAAATGAATGAGACCATATATTGTCTTTATCTGATTGATTCACTTCACTCAACATAATATCCTCCAGTTCCATCCATGTTGAAGAAAACGGTGGGTATTCGTTGTTTCTAATGGCTGAGGAATATTCCATTGTATACACAGACCACATCTTTTATCCAGTCATCTTTTAATGGACACCGAGGCTCCTTCCACAGTTTGGCTATTGTGGACATTGCTGCTATAAACATTGGGGTGCAGGTGTCCCGGTGTTTCACTGCATATGTATCTTTGGGGTAAATCCCCAGCAGTGCAATTGCTGGGTCGTAGGGCAGGTCTATTTTTAACTCTTTGAGGACCCTCCACACAGTTTTCCAGAGTGGCTGCACCAGTTCACATTCCCACCAACAGTGCAGGAGGGTTCCCCTTTCTCCACGTCCTCTCCAACATTTGCTGTTTCCTGTCTTGTTAATTTTCACCATTCTCACCGGTGTGAGGTGGTATCTCATTGTGGGTTTGATTTGTAGTTCCCCGATGGCCAGTGATGCAGAGCATTTTCTCATGTGCTTATTGGCCATGTCTATGTCTTCCTCTGTGAGATTTCTCTTCATGTCTTTTGCCCATTTCATGACTGGATTGTTTGTTTCTTTGCTGTTGAGTTTAATAAGTTCTTTATAGATCTTGGATGCGACCCTTTATCTGATACGTCATTTGCAAATATCTTCTCCCATTCTGTAGGCTGTCTTCTAGTTTTGCTGTTTCTTTTGCTGTGCAGAAGCTTTTTTATCTTGAATAAGTCCCAATAGTTCATTTTTGCTTTTGTTTCCCTTACCTTCATATATGTATCTTGCAAGAAGTTGCTGTGGCCAAGTTCAAAAAGGTTGTTGCCTGCTCCTGTGGGATTTTGATGGAATCTTGTCTCACATTTAGATCTCTCATCCATTTTGAGTTGATCTTTGTGTATGGTGTAAGAGAATGGTCTAGTTTCATTCTTCTGCATGTGGCTGTCCAATTTCCCCAGCACCATTTATTGAAGAGACTGTCTTTTTTCCAGTGGATAGTCTTTCCTGCTTTGTCGACTATTACTTGACCATAGACTTGAGGGCCCATTTCTGGGTTCTCTATTCTGTTCCATTGATCTATGTGTCTGTTTATGTACCAGTACCAGACTGTCTTCATGATCACAGCTTTGTAGTACAACTTGAAATCTGTCATTGTGATGCCCCCGGCTCTAGTTTTGTTTTTTAATATTCCCCTGGAGTGGAATTTTATGATTTGGGGTCTTTTCTGATTTCACTCAAATCTTAAAATGATTTGTTCCAACTCTCTGAGGAAAGTCCATGGTATTTTGATAGGGATTGCATTAAACGTGTAAATTGCCCTGGGTAGCATTGACATTTTCACGATATTAATTCTGCCAATCCATGAGCATGGAATATTTTTCCATCTTTTGTGTCTTCCTCCAATGCTTTCAGAAGTGTTCTGTAGTTTTTAGGGTATAGATCCTTTACCTATAGATCTTTGGTTAGGTTTATTCCTAGGTATCTTATGCTTTTAGGTGCAATTGGAAATGGGATTGACTCCTTAATTTCTCTTTCTTCAGTCTCATTGTTAGTGTATAGAAATGCCATTGATTTCTGGGCATTGATTTTGTATCCTGCCACATTACCGAATTGCTGTATGAGTTCTAGCAATCTTGGGGTGGAGTCTTTTGGGTTTTCTATGTACAGTATCATGTCATCTGTGAAGAGGGAGAGTTCGACTTCTTCCTTGCCAATTTGAATGCCTTTAATGTCTTTTTGTTGTCTGATTGCTGAGGCTAGGACTTCCAGTACTATGTTGAATAGCAGTGGTGAGAGTGGACATCCCTGTCTTGCTCCTGATCTTAGGGGAAATGCTCCCAGTGCTTTCCCACTGAGAACGATATTGCTGTGGGTTTTTCATAGATAGCTTTTAAGATGCTGTGGAATGTTCCCTCTATCCCTACACTCTGAAGAGTTTTGATCAGGAATGGATGCTCTATTTAGTCAAATGCTTTCTCTGCATCTATTGAGAGGATCATATGGTTCTTGTTTTTTCTCTTGTTGATATGATCTATCACACAGATTGCTTTACGAGTGTTGAACCAGCCTTGCATTGCAGGGATAAACCCCACATGGTCATGGTGAATAATCTTCTTAATGTACTATTGGATAGTATTGGCTAGCATCCTGTTGAGAATTTTTGCATCAGTGTTCATCAGGGATATTGGTCTATAATTCTCCTTTTTGGTGGGGTCTTTGTCTGGTTTTGGAATTAAGGTGATGCCGGCCTCATTGAACGAGTTTGGAAGTATTCCATCCCTTTCTAATTTTCAGAACAGCTTTAGTAGAATAGGTATTGTTTCTTTAAATGTTTGATAGAATTTCCCTGGGATGCCATCTGGCCCTGGAGTTTTGTGTTTTGGGAGGTTTTTGTTGACTGCTTCAATTTCCTCCCGGGTTATTGGCCTGTTCAGGTTTTCTATTTCTTCCTATTCCAGTTTTGGTAGTTTGTGGTTTTCCAGAAATGCATCCATTTCTTCTAGATTGCCTAATTTATTGGCATATAGCTGCTCATAATATGTTTTTAAAATCATTTGTATTTCCTTGGTATTGGTTGTGATCTCTCCCTTTTCTTTCATGATTTTATTAATTAGTCTTTTTTGTTTTTAATAAGGTTGGCTAATGGTTTATCTATGTTATTAATTCTTTCAAAGAACCAACTCCTAGTTTTGTTGATCTGTTCCACAGTTCTTCTGGTGTCTATTTTATTGAGTTCTGCTTGAATCTTTATTAACTCTCTTCTGCTTCTGGGTGTAGTTTTCATTTGCTGTTCTTTCTCCAGTTCCTTTCGGTACAGGGTTAGCATGTGTATTTGAGTTATTTTCCAATTTTTTTGAGGGATGCTTGTATTGAGATGTATCTCCCTCTCAGGACTGCTTTTGCTGTACCCCAAAGATTTTGAATGGTTGTATCTTCATTCTCATTAGTTTCTATGAATCTTTTTAATTCTTCTCTAATTTCATTGTTGACCCTTTCATCTTTTAGCAGGATGGTCTTTAACCTCCACGTGTTTGAATTTCTTCCATATTTCTTCCTGTGATTGAGTTCAAGTTTCAAAGCATTATGGGCTGAAAATATGCAGGGGACAATCCCAATCTTTTGGTATTGGTTAAGACCTGATTTGTGATCCAGTATGTGGTCTATTCTGGAGAAAGTTCCATGTGCACTTGAGAAGAATGTGTATTCAGTTGTACTTAGATGCAAAGTTCTGTAAATATCTTTGAAATCCATCTGGTCCAGTGTATCATTTAAAGCTTCTGTTTCTTTGAAGATGTTGTGCTTAGAATATCTGTCATTTGCAGAGAGCGCTGTGTTGAAGTCTCCCAGTATAAGTGCATTATTATCTAAATATGTCTTACCTTTGGTTATTAATTGATTGACATATTTGGCAGCTCCCACATTAGGGGCATAAATATTCATGATTGTTAGGTCCTCTTGTTGGATAGATCCCCTAAGTATCATATAGTGTCCCTCTTCATCTCTTACTACAGTCTTTGGTACACACTTTATCTGCTATGAGGATGGCTACCCATGCTTTCTTTTGAGGACCATTTGAATGGTACATGGTTCTCCAACCTTTTATTTTCAGGCTGTAGGTGTCCTTAGGTCTAAATGAGTCTCTTGTAGACAGCAAATAGAAGGGTCTTGCTGTTTTATCCAGTCTGAAACCTTGCGTGTCTTTTGATGGTATCATTAAGCCCATTCACATTCAGAGTTACTATTGAAAGGTATTAATTTAGTGTCATCATAATACCTATTCAGTCCCTGTTTTGGGGATTATTTCTTTGGACTTCCTCTTTATTTTAGAGAGTCCCCCTTAATATTTCTTGCACAGCTGGTTTGTTGGTCACATATTCTTTCAGTTTTTGCCTATCTTGGAAGCTCTTTATGTCTCCTTCTATTCTGAATGAGACCCTTGCTGGATAAAGTATTCTTGGCTGCATGTTCTTCTCATTTAGGATCCTTAATATATCCTGCCAACCCTTTCTGGCCTGCCAGGTGTCTGTGGAGAAGTCTGCTGTTAATCTAATATTTCTCCCCATATAAGTTAGGGATCTCGTCTCTTGCTGCTTTAAGGATTTTCTCTTTATCTTTGGAATTTGCAAGTTTCACTATTACATGTTGAGGTGTTGAATGGTTTTTATTGATTTTAGGGTGGTAATCTCTCTATCTCCTGGATTTGAATGCCTGTTTCCCGTCCCAAGTTAGGGAAGTTCTCATCTATGATTTGTTCAAATATGTTTTCTAGTCCTCTGTCCCTTTTGGCGCTCTCTGGAACCCCAATTAAATGTAGATTTTTGTCCTCCTGAAGCTGTCATTTATTTCCCTTAACCTTTCCTCATGGTCTTTTATCTCTTTTTTCCTCAGCTTCCTTCCTTGCCATCAACTTGTCTTCTATGTCACTCACTTTCTTTTATCTCATTAACCCTCGTCGTTAGGACCTCCAGTTTGGATTGCATCTCATTTAATTGATTTTAAATTTCAGCTTGATTATTTCTAAATTCTAATTTAGAATTAGAAGTCTCTTGAATACTTTATGCTTTTTTCCAGAGCCACCAGTAGCTTTATAATTGTGTTTTGAATTGGCTTTCTGACATCGAATTGTAATCCAAATTCTGTAACTCCGTGGCAGAGAGTACTGTTTCTCATTCTTTTGTGGTGAGTTCTTCTTTCTAGTCATTTTGCTCAGTGCAGAATGGCTAAAAATGAGTTGTACTGGGAAAAGGCAGAAAAAAAAAGAGGAAAACAAAAAAACAAACAAAAACAGGGAGGGATATCCTCTGGTTCTATATACTGTAAATCCCTTGACTTGCCCTGGAGCTTTCCAGCACTGCTGGGCCAAGAACTTGCTCTTCCCCTGTCCTTCCAGCTGGTCTTCTAGGGAGGGACCTGGTGTGCTGATTCTTAGGTGTGTGCACCTGGGGGAGCTGCCCCGCCCCCTGCCAGGTGCATGGCTCAGTGGGAGCTGTTTATCCTGCGAGGCCCCACTACGGGTGGGCCCACTACATCCCAGGCACAGGATGATGCCAGGAGGAACAATCACAGTGGTGGCGGCTAGGTCCCCAGCTCTGGCATCAGCTACCGCAGTAACTACCGCAGCTCCCCAGCTGCATAGGCCTGGATGCTCTGGGGATGGGGGGCACTAATCTACACAGCCTGAGGGCGCCTGGTGGCAGAAGCATCCTTGCTGTCCTGTGCCTTCCCCACCTCTGCCTGTCCTCGGGGGAGTGCAGGATCCTGGGCTGTGTCCCCCGGCGCCCTGGGATTTGGGGCCCACAGCCCCCTCCCCCGGAGCCACCGCCTGAGCTGCTCCCGAGGCCCCGCAGGGTGTGCTCCAGCCCTTTACTGCCCTCTCTCCAGGGCGCACTCCCTCTGTTAGTGACCTCAGGTGACTAGAGGCTCCACTGCTCCTCCTGGGATCCTGCCCGGTTTCCCTGCTGAGCGCCTTTCAGTCCAGAAAGTATCCCCTGCAGATTTTAAAGTTCCTGCTTCTCCTGGGAGGGGCGTTCCTGTCCCGGAGGCTCTTGCTGTGGCTTTAGCCTGGCTCCCTATTTTGCCCCTCCCCCACTGGATTCTATTTTTTTTTCCATCTTCCTACCTTGTTAGAAGCGCAAACTCTTCTCTCTGTAGCATTCCAGCTGTTCTCTTTAAATTTCAAGCCAAATTCATAGGTTTTCAGGATGATTTAAAAGTTATCTACGTAAGTTGGTGGGGACAGGTGACTTGGGGACCCTATTCTCCCACCACCTTGCCCCACCCATTGCTTTTAATTTTATATGAAAGATCATGCTTCCCCCAAATGTTACAATATTGACTGAAAAACCCATAACTCTTACCTAAAAATTCATGTTGCCAAAAATGAGAAGTATATTCGGAAAACTGAGGAGAATAAACTTCTTAAAATTCAGCTAATCTATGGCAGTTGTTAAGACTCTAACACACATAAAATTAATTAGGAGAACCACACCATCAGCTCATAGTTTGTTAAGCCAACATTCCCATGTCATGTATAATATACATGCACACAAATATATATTATATGTAACATGGGAACATAACAGGACCATTATGTACATATATATACACTCTATTTTAATGTTTATAAAAGCCAAATTATATTTAAAATATGAGCTATTGTTCTCATTATATCATTTTCTCTTTCAAATATAGAAATAAATTTATTCTCCAAAATAAATCAGTTATTTTCATAAAGATGATTTTGTCTCAGATGAATAAATGAAATACTTTTTCATCTTTTCTAGACTGTTTGATTTTTGTCTTACTTTGTCACAATGCATTCTTAAAGGATTTTATACCAAATTAACTGCCTTTCGATTCCTTATCAGGATGTTTCTTTTTCACATCTAATTACAAAATTAGGTTTTAGTATCTTGTTGTTAGAAAGGAGTATTTCCACTACTCATTTTAATTAGGACATTAACATGAAAAGAAGAGCTGCTCTTAGAGTTTAAGGATCCTGAAAAGTCTCTACTGGCCCACTGGAACTCAATCCTGTTTAAGCAAGAATCTGCTACCAGATACTCTCTTATCACTGTATTTTTTTTTCACCAAAATCCATATATAGAACAAGCAGCTGCTCTCATATTTTAAGGTGCTTGGTAAGACAGTAATTCCAAAATTGACATGTATGTGTACAATTGTCTGCTAAATGATGATGATGATATTTGTGATCCATTGCAAATACCTATAGAGACTTGGTCAAATCTTATCTCTCTAACCATACACTTCTGGTGGGATGTGGAAATGAGCATATCAGCTAACACCAGCTTCAAGGAACTTCATATCCTAAGTCAAGAGGGATTTCATCCATGGCAATGACTTTGGACCACACAACAATGAAAATTTTCACCTGATACCATAATGCCACAGAATTCTCTAAATCGAAATTATGCAGGAAGGAAGACAAGGGGGAAGGTCTTTAGTGTGACTGATATTAAATACGAAATGAATGATAATTTTACTATAATGATGGGACTACCTTAGAAGCAAAACAATAGATTTTATGTCATAGAATGGAAAAATAAACTAGGAAAAAGTTTGTTGATAAGTATTTCTCAAAGTTATATCTTTGTTTACCTGAGTTTGTGAGAAATTCATATCCTCCATGTAAATGGCTAATTTATTTTTCCTTTCATTTATATTTGTCTTTCTCCCACATCCATACTGGAAGGGATTATACAGGATATTAGTAAGTATTTGTTGAAGGGAGGAACCTAGGAAGCTAAAAAGAAAGAAAAGAATGAAGGAAAGGAAAGGAGGAAGTGAGGGAGAAAGGTAGGAGGGAGAGGAGGAAGGAAAAAAGAAGGAAGAAAGGTAGGAAGGAAAGAAAGAAAGGAAAAGGAGGGGAGAGAGGGAACAACATATACTGATTACACTTCTAGAAAAAGTGATTATTTCTGAGGAAGAAAGGCAAATATTTTAAACATTAGAAAAATTCACTCAGTGATTTGATATATTATCTAAACATGTATGAGAAAATTGGATCTATAATTAGTAAAAACTAATGTGTTCTTGCTCATAGGAAATAATCACATGGAGGATGAAAAACTAGCATTTAATGTGAGAAACTTTAATGTAAAAATAGTGCTCTATTGAAACAAAAATATTTATTTATATGCCAGATACAACTAAAACTTCAGTTCTTCCTAACTTCAATTCTGCCTATGTATTTTCATTGCAAATTTGCCACTGGAGCTCAGGGTACAGATCAAACAACAAAACTACACACACACACACACGGTGTCCCCTTACATAGATATGAAATCAATTCACGACACACATTTCTGAATGTGACTGAATGTGTGGCTTGATCCATCTCTTGTATGTTTTGTGTTTTATCATTTTATTGAGTTGCTCTATATCTATGTTTACATACTTGCTCGAAGTAAAAACAACATGCTATTGTCTTTGCTGTATTCATCATGCCTTTACTTTCTTTTCTTTCCCTCTTTATATCTGTATTTATTGTTTTCCTCTAAAAGTCCATCTTACTAATTTTCTGCTCTATTTCATATAAGTGCATATACTAGTTTGTATGTCAATTGTCCTTTCCTTTTTTTCCTGCTTTTATTATCATTATGAAATTTCTTAATTTGGAAGAAACAAATTAAAATCTATCATTGCCACAAGGCAAACTCTGAGTTATGGGTCCTAAGTGGGAAGTACTTCTCTTCACGTTAAAGAATGCTAGCTACTACATGAAGCAAGGATTAAGTAGGCACACATAAAAGATCATCAGAAAGATACCTCTACTAATTCAAGATTTCTGAGAAGATTTAAAAAGTGGTAAAATGGGTTAGTTCTCTTTGAATTTTCCTGGGCTACAAGTATGGGGGAAAGAGTTTCATTGGCATATGTACAAGATAAATGCTTATATCAGCTTATTACTTGTTATTTAAGAAATATGGGACAAAATTTTAACCCTAAATACATAATGAAAAACAATTTTAAAAAGTATAAAGGGGATACTACTTTAAAAGGAGGATACTACTGTTTGAAGCTTGAGGAGTGTAATACAAATTTGAATAGGCTTTATATTATTTTCTATGTTACAACTGAAGCATGCCTTTATAAGTTCATAATAGCATTCATCACAGGTCTTTTAAAAGTATTTACTTTTAAAAGTATGTATTCATTTTAAATGATCTCTCCAAAGTTACTGTACACTGCTTATAAGTTAGACTCTCTGTAATAGCTTGAGAATATAAAATGTAAATAACAGTCCTTGTTATCAAAAAATTCCTATGGTCAGAAATACTCTCTCAAAAAACAAATTGCCAAATATATTTGAATATTATGTATTTAGCATACTGATTATTAGACTGCTTAATACATTAGTAGCAAGAATGGAGGCAGGCCAGAATGGGTTGAGATAAAATATAAAAGTTAGATTAAATGTGTAAAATTTAGAGCAAGAAAGAAGAATCATTAATGCATTGTTTTGGTTTCAGATTCAAAGAAAGTATAAAGCAAAAAAAAAAAATTGCTGAAAAATGTACCCTCTTATTTTCCAACTACTGTTTATTTTCACATTATGTCAAGACTATTATCATGTACACTTTGCACAAAACTAGACAGAAAATGCAATGGGATTTAGCATAAGTAATAATGTTGAATGTAAGCAAATATTATGCATGACAGAATAGGAATCAATAGAAGTGAAACAAAGAGATAGAGACTTAAGAACAGTATATTTTTAATAACTTCAAAATATTATATTCATTAAAATGAGATGGTATGGTTTTAAGTTTTATTGATCCCAAAGTTAATCACTGAATAAACAAGGTTAGCAATATTCTATCTTAAAATCATTTGCACAAATTTACCTCTTCCTAAATGTATGTTCAAGTTTAACATGACAAGATTTAAACCCAGTGCAAATTGCATTTTCCTCAATTTTTATATATGAATATGTGGTAAAAAAAATAAAATAAAAAAATAAAAAAGGAAGGCAGGCTAATTCAAAACTAACAAGGTTAATTAGAGAAAAAGTGTCTGATGCCACTTTGCATAGTGCCTTATCCATTACAGCAAAGATCAAAAAACACAAGACCCATCATTTTCTTAGTGTTCCAACAGGTAAAACTTGGCTCATTCATAGCAAGAGCTTTCTGCTGCTTGCATGCACAAGCTTTGGTTACAGGAGACATGCCACATTTCAGAACAAAATAATAATAACTGTGGCACACTACCTCAGCCTGTCAGTGCAACAACTATTTGAAGATTAAATAGCTTTTCTAACTATAAAGGAATACTTCAGGCACTGAATATTTTAGTCTTCTGCAGAAAACCCACCTACCTCTTAAGAAACAGAAAGATTTAACAATTATCTGTCTACAAATTAAATATACCATGGTTTCTGGAATCCAGCCACACATGCTCTTGCTGTGAGATGGATACCAAAAAAACAAAAACATAAACAAAACAAAAACCAAGCAAAAACCCCCAAATAACCAACATTAAGAAGTCTCATATTGAAATTCACTATCTAGATAACATTGTTTGGCATGCTCTGTCAGCCTGAACATGTACAGATGATACACAGAACAAATTATTCCCAAAATGGTATCATGATCTGAAAATACAGCCTGATTTCAAAAGGGCAGGACAATTTCATGGACAGTTGATCCATAACTGACCACCCAAAGAAACTAGATAAGCCTATGTGCATAGTCAGCCTTTTGAGGCTAATGTCGTAGAAAATATTAGTTCCCAAGATAGAATCAGAGATTACAGAATCAGAGACTTAGTGGCTGTAAACAAGTGTTCTTTCTGAGAATGATATTTGAAATTAAATAAGCTTGAAATTGTGAAGTCTATGAATGTGTGACTATTGTCATGCTGTCTGGATGCGTAAGAACATTACAGGCACATAAGGAAACAAATATTTGCCATGATCACAGAAATCCCATCTTCAGGAATACATAGTTGTGTTGATGAACATTTGCATGGTATAAAATAGTGGTGAACATTTGCATGGTATAAAATATTGGTAAAAATTTGCATGGTATAAAATGCATTAAACAAAAATGTACAGTACCAAATGACTGTTTCTTCTCTATTTTAGTGACTCTTTCCTTTTCTTTCCTCTTCTCTCCCTTCTTCTCTTCTTCACTCTCCTCTCCTCTCTCTTGCTCTTTACTAGCTGGGAAAATTAAAAGTTAGTGTGGCAAGGTCCAACATAACCCTTACCTCCCTAACTGTGCTCTTCTTCAGTGTGAATGTGTGACATCTTATCAATATATGGAGTTCATTTTTGCATCTTCTTGAATTCAAGCTGGCTGTGTGTCTGCTTTGACAAATGGTATATGGTGAAAGTGATACTGTGCCAGACCTGGAGATGTCTTTTTGTGGGCTAGTAGCTTCAGCTTTCTGCCTCTCAGAACATTTCACTTTTGCATACTCCTCCTTGGAAGCCAGCAGCTGTGCTGTTAGAAGCACAAGTCACATCAAGCAGCCAGATGCAGGTGCTCCAGTCAATAACCCTGGATGAGCCTCATCCAGCAGCTGGCATCAACTGCCAATCTTGTGAATCAGCTATCTTGGCCATTCCAATCACTGGAGCCTCAGCAGACATCTGCTTATAACTACATGAGAGATTCTAAGGAAGAACTGTTCTGTTGAATCCAGTAAACCCAAATAATTATGAGATAATAATAATTATTTTAATCCATTAAAACTTGGCCTTGATTTATAGCAATAGATAGTGGAATAGTGAGAAAAGAGTCACAGTACAGACAATTAGAGGATATCTAGAGATTACAAAAACTAAAAAAATAAGTGGGGAGAGATTATTAAATTTTTTGACAATGTAGGAAATTATAAGCAAAAATGATGGGAGTATCCAAAAGTCAAGAAGGGGTTAGAAAAAAAAATGTTGTGAAAGATAAAACAAAGAATGTGGGGTTGAAGCAGGGTCACACTGACTCAATTTACGGGCCAAGAAAGGGAAGACAAACCAGTAAAATGACAATGAAAATTCAGTACACTTCATCATGAAAGAGAAAACGCAGGGCAGGAGGTGAGTATGTTCTAGAAAGGCATGAGAGCTTATACTATTATAAACTCTCGGGAATGGAAAGCTTCCACTCAGGATAGGAAATAATCAATTTATATAACTGGATAGGTTTCTTAAAACAAGTGTCATTATTCATTGGCCAGGAAAGAGCTTCCTGTGTTGGCTCATTAAAAGTCTGATGTTCCACAAATACTTTAAGTTTTTAGTCCTTTTTCAATTTTCACTGGTGGTTTGCTCAAATTCGTGGTATTTTTGTCGTTGTTGTTGTTAATCGCTTGAGGTGATTAGTAGTATTTGTGGAGAAACACTATTCAGTAGTGATACTTAAAAGCAAGGGGAAATTTTTCCCTTTATAAAGAATAACATCATCAAGTTTTATAGTCTTTATGTTCGCCATGATGTTTTTTCTGCATGAAAATACTAACAGATGAAATCTATCAAAATACTAATATGTTTTAAATTATTTCAAGAAGCAGCAAAATCTTTGAAAAATTTTTAATTGAAATTGAACTTGTGAAATTTGAAAAAATAAGGTATGAACTTCAACATTTAGGAAACTATTAAAACAATTTTATTTCAAATCACACAACACAATCCATTGAATCAAGAGTGCTACCTAAATTGAAAATATAATACAAGAATAGAAAACGGCTAAAATAGAAAGAATATCCCTATCTCCTTCAAAGCGCAAGTTTCCAATGTCATACTTTCTGTAACACCAACAAAACTTAGGCATTGGTTAGTATGTTCACCATTAACCAATGTTTATACAATGTTACACAAACTCAGCTTGAATTTACCAGAAAAGATTCTTCGAACAAACTAGAAGATTATTACAAAAATAATCCATGGGAATTCAGATGTTTTGAAATTATTAATAATAATCCCTGATGTTATATGTTCTATTTAACCACAAAAGTATTCCACAAAATTCCATTAACTTGTTCCTCTTAATCCTTACTTTTTCCTCTGGTTACTCTATCTCCAATAAAACAGACAGTAAGTAACTGACTAGCCATGGACTGTCTCAGAACCTGAGGCTATTTAAAAATTTTCCAGGGGGATCCCTGAGTGGCGCAGCGGTTTGGCGCCTGCCTTTGGCCCAGGGCGCGATCCTGGAGACCCGGGATCGAATCCCACATCGGGCTCCCGGTGCATGGAGCCCGCTTCTCCCTCTGCCTGTGTCTCTGCCTCTCTCTCTCTCTGTGACTATCATAAATAAATAAATAAATAAATAAATAAATAAATAAATAAAATAAAAATTTTCCAGGGAACCCTGGGTGGTGCAGCGGTTTAGCGCCTGCCTTTGGCCCAGGGCGCGATCCTGGAGACCCAGGATCGATTCCCACGTCGGGCTCCCAGTGCATGGAGCCTGCTTCTCCCTCTGCCTGTGTCTCTGCCTCTCTCTCTCTCTGTGTGTGTGACTATCATAAATAAATAAAAATTTTAAAAAAATTTAAAAATAATAAAAATAAATAAATAAAAATTTTCCAGGTTCTGTTTTTTTTATGTTTAATTTCATGATTTAGCACAAAAATATTTTAATTTAAAAGTAAAATTTACTACTTTTTGAAGATGAAAATAAGCTAGATTTCTGTTAATTAAATAAAAAGGGGGGTTGTAAAAAGCTGTTTGAAAGTAATCATCTTTTGAACAACTTAAAATGACAGAAACTTTATATAACTTTTTGAATATTACTTTTCACACACAAGGGAAAAAATAATATATAACCAGACTCCTAATGTATGTAGATTTACAATCTTTACAGCAATGACTTTATAGTTCATTTTCAGAAAGTAATAAGCAAATAAAAATTAAACAAATATGAAAATGTATAGACACTACAGGATTATCTACTTTCCAGAATTTAAATCATATGATCATTAATTTAATGGTAAGTTTCCAAAGTATTTACCATTATTTATAATGCTGTAAGGGTTTCAGATTTATGAAATTACTAACAAAATAATAAATAGTTTTATATGTTATACATACATATCAAATTTGTTCTATATGGAGGTACTGTGTGATATCAATAGAAAAAAATAACTAAAATGGCTATTTACATGACATTAATAAATTCTTTAGTATATATAATTAGAGCCTAGGATATTTTATTTATCTTGTTTGTCTTCTAGTTTTTTAATAGAGGCATAATTTCCATGCTGTACAGATCTTAAGTGTTCCAGTAGATACATTTTGATAGATATAAACGTATGTACTCCTTACATCTATCAAGACATAGACATTACAGTCACCCACGTAAGTTCCCCAAAGTCCATCCTAAGTCAAACCTCATGGCAGTCCCCAATCAGCATAGATTATATAGCAGCAGAGATTCGTTTAGAATCAAAATTACATATATTTTGCTATTCCAGAGTCATATAAATAAAAAAGTGATTTCTGTTATGTCTGGGTCTGTCTCTCAGCAAATTTTTGAGATATACCTATGCTTTTTGTATATCAGATGTTTGTTTCATTTACTGCCAAGTGATATTCCACTATAAAATACATTCCATGAAGTGTTTATTCATTCAGCTAGTGGATGGATACTTCCATTCCAGTATTATGAATAAAGCCACTAAAAACATTTGTATACAAATGTTTGTGTGGACATATATTTTCATTACTCCTGTGTAAAAACTCAGAAGTGAATTGCTAGATTATATGGTAAATGTATATATGCTTCTACACAAGATTGTCAAACTGTTTTACAAAGTGGTTTGGTCACATGCTCTGCATAGTTAACATTTAAAGTTTCAGTATTTTCAACTTTAGAATTTCTAGTGTGTTTGCATTGTGGTAACTCATTGTAATTCAAATTGTTTGTCTACAATTTAATTAGTGGAGTCCTTTTCCATGCACATAAAGGCCATTTCTATATCTTCCTTCATAAAGATCTATCCTTTCTCCATATTTTGCTGTTATTTGTAATTTTGTTATTGATTTTAGGAACTCTTTGTATACTGTGAATATATATGTATGATCGAGCTTTAAAGGCGCAAATTGGTGATTACAATACAGATGTGATATTCAAAATATTTGCCAACTTATAACAGAGACCCTTATAAATCTGACTAGATGACACCATAACACTAGAACAACGTCTTTGGAGGCTTTTGCTGAATCACATTTTACCCTTAAAACCAGGATCTTAGATCCTAGGAAACCAGGCAGGTTGACAACATGGTGAGATCACATATAAAACTTTTAAGAAGAGGCTAAATGAGTACTGGAGTAGGATTACTGGAATATTTTAACACCAGCATTACTATACTAGAAAATACTTACAAAAAATATCTACAAGAATAGTATTTCATCAGTTCTATGATATACATTATTTTATTTCACATTTTAACATAGTACTTAACAATAGCATGTGTCTGACACCAAGGTTTCGTAAAATTGTAGTTATGCAATAGTCCTCATGATTTAGTTATCATTGTGCATGTGCAAGGTGGGCCAGACTTAGTGACATATTCATCACTACAAGTGAGTTATTTTTGGGTTAAATTACTAATTACAATCTTAAAAAAACATTACAAGACCAACTTTCATTCACTGGCTTTAATCCTGCTAAGAAAGGCTCTAATCCTTTCTTCACATGCCCCACAAAACCCATCTGGCTCCTGAACATGGTAGCAGCTGAAGAACCAAGTTATTCTTAAGATTTGATTCATGAGGGATCCCTGGGTGGCGCAGCGGTCTGGCGCCTGCCTTTGGCCCAGGGCGCAATCCTGGAGACCCGGGATGGAGTCCCACATCGGGCTCCCGGTGCATGGAGCCTGCTTCTCCCTCTGCCTGTGTCTCTGCCTCTCTCTCTCTCTCTCTCTGTGACTATCATAAATAAATAAAGATTAAAAAATAAATAAATAAATAAAATATTTAAAAAAAAAGATTTGATTCATGAATTTAAAAATATATTTTTGGATGCTTGATATCCGCCAGTAACCAGTGATGGTAAGCTGTTTACACTGTAGGGTGCTGAACAAAGCAGACGGGGAATGATTAAGATCATATTTGAATGGATATCACTTTAGGGGAAAAAATGCAGAAAAAGAGACAGCGAAATCTTCACTTCTGCAGCTGTTAGTATTAGAAAAATAAACATTAGTAGAGCCAAAATTAATAGATTAAAAATCAGATGGACTGGTTTAACTCATTGCTTTTAAAAAATTTTAACCTTATGAGGAATATGACATTAAATTACCCTTTGGTTTCTATTTCCTTATCTGTAAAGAAGATTTAGCAATAAAGATTTCCAGAGCATTTGTGACAATAAAAACATAAAGTATGTGAAACCATCTTGTGATCTTTAAAGTACTATAAAAATGAAGGTTTATTGTTTCAGTTTTTCAAAACAGGAACCAGAAAGGTTATTCCTGCATGGCATTCCAGTGTGATAATAAATGAGTAAATTTATGCAGGCATAAGTGAGACACAAATCCATTTACAGATTCTACAAAAGGAAATGTAAGGTTCTAATAGATGGGACCCAAATCCAGGTTTTTGACATATAACCTTTAATGATGAAACAATATAAAATAATTCTATTGTCATACATTTTAAGTAATTATAACCATTGACATTAACAGCCATAAATTTAGGAAGAATTTAATTTTATTATAATATATAAGGAAAAATATTCCCCAAGTTTTAATTGAATTACTGAATTAAGAGAAATTTTTAATGATAATTCTTCCTCTATTTTCTGATTTTTAAAACTTACTAAAGTAAGAAAATTAATATCTTAATGACATCTCTAATTGCAGACATATTCTTTATTTCTCATATCAAACTATTTGGAAAGATCATTAATAGGAAAACTTTTACACAATGTTGAATATAATCAGCTACCTAAATAAGGAGTTTAACTAGAGAATTTATTAGAAAATAAACTATATGTTTCATAGTTAATTGATAATCTTTTATGAAACCAGAGAAGTAAGCTATTTTCTGTAACTCGCTACCACAAAATTGCAGAGCTATTACTAGTGGGGGCTTGAAAGGAAGATCAATTATTTGATGAGGTTATGTTTTACATTCAAGTTTATTTTTCATAAAATATAAATTGTAATATAATTACCACGTTTGTATATATATGTATACCATATATATTTTTCTCTATATATTTTTTTCTATATTTTATATATATTTTTTCTATATATATATATTTTTCTAAGTGGTATGGAGATTTAGCCTTTATTGACTTATTGTCTTAGAAGCAACTATAAAATATTGTGCCAAATTTTCAACTGCTATAACATTCTCTCAATTTCTATTCTGCATCCAATTTCAATACAACTGTTATTATCTTTATAAAAGATGTGTTTTGTGATTGTCATCCTTTCTGAAAGACAAATTATGATACCAATGGCTGACTTTACACTAGTACATCACACACTCCAGTGGCTGGGCATCAGGAAAACAAATCATTCCTAGAGCTTCATATATATATGTGTGTGTTTATACAAATATATATGTATGTGTTTTTATACATATATATATCATTTATGATAGAATGTAGATGATAAATATGATAGAATCTATCATATGTAATACAACTGATAGAACATATATGATATGTATGACACACATAGAACGCATATATATGTATATATCATATATATATATATATACACACACATATATATAGTACAACTTTGTGAAGTAAAACTATCTTAAATAGGTGTTGGAGATTCAAAGAGTGTTCTTGTGATGAACACTGGAGTGTTGTATAAAAGTGCTGAATCACTATATTGTACACTTGAAACTTATTTTATATTGTATGTTAACAAACTGGAATTTAAATTAAAATAAAGAAAAAAATAGCTAAAGGTGCCTGTGTGACTCAGTGATTGAGCATCTGCCTTTGGCTAGGGTTGTGATCCTGGTGTCCTGAAATGGAGTCCTGAAGTAGGTTCCCTGAGGGAAGCCTGCATCTCCCATTGCCTATGTCTCTGCCTCTCTCTGTGTGTCTCTCATGAATTAATAGATACAATTAAAAAAAATAAATAAACTCATAAGTCTTCACCCAAGGAGAGTGAGAAAGAAGGCATCATGACCTTGGAGTAGGGTTTGGATATAAGGCAGGTAAAATAGTCCATTAATAAAATGTTATCAATCAAATAACCCTGGATAGTTGGGAACAAAATACATTCTAAGAAGTTAAAATTGGAGAAAGATGCTGATTTCCATAATAACACATATCATATGACTGAAATCTATATGGAATTTAAGAAACAAAACAGATGAACACAGGGAAAGGGAAGGAAAAATAAAATAAGATAAAAACAGAGAGGGAGACAAGACATAAAAGACTCTTAAATATAAAGAACAGGGTTGCTAGAGGGGAGGTAGTTGAGGGATGGGCTAAATGAGTGATGAGCATTACAGAGGGCACTTACTGTGATGAGCCCTGGGTGTTTATATGTAAGTGATGAATCATTAAATTCTACTCCTGAAACCCATACCACTACTATATGTTAACTAATTGAATTTAAATAATAAAAATAAATTTACAGGTCTGATTTTTAAGACAGCTATTTTGTTTAGTTAATATGTTGTTGGCAGAACATTTTTTCGTTCTATTATACAAATGTATTTTAGATTCCAATTATAGGTAAGTCCAAATGTAAGTTATGAAAAATACAGATCCCCACTACTCACACATTAGTATCAAATATTTATTAAATATAAGTAAATAATATAAATACAAGTAATTATTAAATACTTACTATTCTTATGAAAACATTCTTTAGATTGGCAATGTCAAATAAGCGCTCTCTCTACTTTAAACCATGTGTGACAATATAACATATTCTTTATTCATTTTTTAACATATTGATCACCTACCATGAGTCACTCTAGTAGGTGAAGAGGATTGTAATGATAGAAAATATAGATATGGTCTGGATTTCAATATTATCTCCCAACTATTTAATGATAATATACTTTACTTCCATTATAGTGTTTGGCTTTGAGTAAAGCTAGCTAATATATTAAGCTACTTATTTTATCTTTTTTTTAAGATTTTATTTATTTATTCATGAAGGACACAGAAGTGAGAGAGGCAGAAACAGAGACAGAGGGAGAAGCAGGCTCCATGCAGGGAGCACGACATGGGACTCGATTCCGGGTCTTCAGGATCATGCCCTGGGCCGAAGGCAGCGCTAAACCGCTGAGCCACTGGGGATGCCCTACTTATTTTATCTTAACACTGTTTAGTTTTTTATAGGAAATGTTAGAAGAGGTTCCCTTCCCCTCATATCTTCATGTTGTATTTTAATTTCAAAGTGGTAAGTTAAAAGAAATATACACAAGTATTCATTGTGTATTTTATCTAAAAAAGCTTTTATCTGATCTCATCTATTTTTTCTTAGATTCCAATATAATAAAGAACTTTTATATATTATTTATTTATATAATTTGAGACCACCATACTTCCAATCACTGTATATTGGTTGCAAGAATTTTATTCCTAGTTAAAAGGAAGAGATTTTGATCCAGATACGAACATTTTTTCAGATAAAACATATTTAAATTACTGATATAGCTAAATAATAATTTTGTTCACTCTAGTTACCTGGAAATTTATATAATTTTTTTCTGATATTCTTATAGATTATTCCATTTCAATTTTAAAATTTTAGTAAAGAGATGCCCGGGTGGTTCTGTGGTTTGGTGCCTGCCTTCAGCCCGGGACGTGATCCTGCAGTCTCAGAATGGAGTCCCAATCAGGCTCCCTGCATGGAGCCTGCTTCTCCCTCTGCCTATGCCTCTGCCTCTCTCTCTTTGTGTGTCTCTCATGAATAAATAAGAAAACCTTTAAAAACAAATTTAGTAAAACAACTAAGTACTTGAGACTTAGAGTTCTATTAATTGTTTTATTTCTTCATGGTTGGACAGTGAAAATAGTATCAGATAATTTTATTTGTTCAGTTTGTTCAGTTTCTTGATCAGGATTCTTATATAATAGATGTTTAAGTAAAGTCTTAAAATAGCTGATTTACGTCCACAGTGTCAAAGAAAAATGTCTATGAAGTCTACACAAAATTGACTACAGAGATCTGTAGCTATGTATTCAATTATATTTTATCTCTTCTCTCATTATAAATCTTAGTCTATTACTTAAATTGGAGAAAATTCAAAGGATTTGGTATTATCTAATTTAGCCATAACTTCCTAAATACATACTTATAAGCATGTAACATTAAACCTAGGCATAAATAATTTATTAATGAAGTGATATATTATTTTGGAAGTCTGTTCCTTTATTCCCCCTCCTGTTACCAGTTAAACTTAGCATTAGAAAATACTAGAAAAATTATACCATTTATTTTATTTTATTTTATTTTTTAAAGATTTATTCATTCATGAGAGATACAGAGAGAGAGAGAGAGAGGCAGAGACATAGGCAGAGGGAGAAACAGACTCCATGCAGGGAGCCTGACGTGGGACTCAATCCCGAGACTCCAGTATCATGCCCTGGGCTGAAGGTGGCACTAAACCGCTGAGCCACCAGGGCTGCCCTATACCAAACATTTAAAGAAAAGTTAATACCTATACTTCTCAAACTATTCCAAAAAATAGAAGAAGAAGGAAAGCTCCCAAATTCATTCTACAAGGCCAGTTTGGCCTGATACCAAACTCAGGTAGAGACACGACAAAAAAAGAACAGTAGAGGCCAATAGCTCTGATGAACATAGATGCTAAAATCCTCAACAAAGTATTAGCAAGCCAAATCCAATAATAAATTAAAAATATTATTCACCACGATCAAATGTGATTTATTCCTAGGATGCATGGATAATTCAATATTCACAAATCAATCAGTATGATAAAGCACACATCAACAAAAGAAAAGATAAAAACCACATAATCATTTCAATAGATGCAGAAAAAGCATTTGACAAAATACATCTATTCATGATAAAAGTCCTCAACAAATTATATTTAGAAAGAACATACCTCCATATAATAAAGGCCATATATAAAAAAAACCTATATCTAACAACATACTCAATGGTGAAAAATTTGAGAGCTTTTCTTCTAAGATCAGTAACAAGACAAGGATGTCCACTCTCACCACTTCTATTCAACATAGTACTAGAATACCTAGCCACAGCACTCAGGCAAGAAAACGTAATAAAAGACATTCAAACTGGTGAGGAAGAAGTAAAACTCACTTTTTACAGAGAAGAGCTGAAAGACTGTACCAAAAAACTACTAAAACTAGTTAGTGAATTCAGTAAGGTGGCAGCACACAAAATCAATGTACGGAAATCCACTGCATTTCTACACAGTAATAATAGTAGTAGAAAGAGAAAATAAGAAAACAATCCCATTTTACAATTGCACCAAAAATAATAAGGTAACTAGGAATAAACTTAACAAAGGAGGTGAAAGGCCTGTACTCTGAAAGCTTTAAAGCACTGATAAAAGAAATTGAAGACAATACAAACAAATGGAAAGATGTTCCATTTCATGGATTGAAAGAACAAATATTATTAAAATGTCCATATTATACAAAACAAGCTACATAATTAATGTAATCCCTATCAAATACTAAGAGCAGTTTTCATGGAACTAGAATAAATAATACTAACATTTCTATGGAACCAAAAAAGCTCCTGAATAGCCAAGGCATTCTTGACAAAGAGTAATACTGAAGGTATCACAATCATAGATTTTAAGATATACTACGAAACTGTAGTAATCAAAACAGTATGGTAGTGGCACAGAAATAGACACATAGATCAACAGCACAGAATAGAGAGTCCAGAAATGAATCCATCATTATATGGTCAATCTTCAATGAAGGAGGCAAGAATATGCAATTGAAAAAAGTCTCTTAAACAAGTTGTGTTGGGAAAACTGGACAGATATATGCAAAAGAATGAAATTAGACCACTTTCTTGGAGCATACACAAAGATTAACTCAAAACAAATTAAAGATTTAAATATCATACCAGAAATCATAAGAAATCCTAGAAAAGAGCACAGGCAGTAATATCTCCAACATCAGCTGAAGCGACATTTTTCCTGATAAGTCTCCTGAGGCAAAGTAAACAAAAGTAAAAATAAACTATTGGACTACGTCAAAATAAAAAGCTTCTGCATAGTGAAGGAAACAATCGACAAAACTAAAATACATTCTACTGAATAAGAGAGGATATATGCAAATGACATATTCACTAAAGGGTTACTACCCAAAATATATAAAGAACTTATAGAACTCAACACCAAAAAAACAACCAATAATCAAATTTAAAAATGAGCAGAATACATGAACAGACATTTCTCCAAAGACATACAGATGGCCAACAGACACATGAAAATAAGCTCAACATCACTCATCATCATCAAATGTCCAGTGTGGATATATTATATACTATTCATGTAGTGTATTTTATGTACACACTTATTTTTAAAATAAAATAACACATAACAGCTATTATCTTGCAAGTAAAAACATTGGCTTTAAAGACCAGAGTCCCTGTTGCAGTTGGGTAGTAACTGAGCCAAGATACTGTGGAATCTGCTGGCTCTTTGCCAGATTGCCCAGAGGACCATAAGTACTGCTTCATGCAGGCAGTTTGAAACTAAAGTTCCAGAGAAACAAAAGCTATTTCAGGAGGATAATGGAATTCCAGGGCCTCTAAAGGGTGGAGTAGCTGATGCCCCCCTATATAGAGCCACTATGATGCTTACAATTGGTGGAACAGCATATGCCATGTATCAGCTAGCTGTGGCTTCTTTTCCCAAGACGTAGTATTGACTTCAGTTCATCTCAACAGGCAGTTTGTTCAGTTTCACTCAGCTCTCTATGGATCAGTAATTGATAAATTCAATATTTATTTACTTATACTAACTGCCACCAATAAAGCAGTCTTTACCATGAAAAAAAAAAAGACCAGAGTCCTGCCAGTGACTAGAGCTTTGTGCCTTTAAGTTAGTTTCCTAAAATTTCTGAAATATCTTGAAATTGTGTATGATTAAGTCCCATTTTTTTTCAGAGCTAGAGTAAGGATTAAATAAGCTAATAAATGAAAAGAAGAGAAGGTAGATACTCAATATTGAACACTACTCTTCTTTATTCCAATTCTTGATTAGTATCATCACTTTTATTGAAAAAAATTATTGTGTAATTGTGCAGGAAAGAGTCCAACTTAAAAGAAACTATGAAAACATGTGACACCTTATACAGTCAAAAAAATAACGAGATAATTGTGAAATAGATTCTTGCTTTACTTTTTACCTGATTTTACTGAAGGGATCTTATATCTGAGCACAAGCCATTATTAATATCAACTATTGTTTTTTAAAAAAATAAAAATACCATATGATCCAATAATTCCACTAAGTATTTACGCAAAGTAAGCAAATGCTAATTAAAATTATATGTACCGGGCCAGCCCCAGTGGCGCAGTGGTTTAGCGCTGCCTTCAGCCCGGGCTGTGATCCTGGAGCCCCGGGATCGAGTCCCGCGTCAGGCTCCCTGCAGGGAGCCTGTGTCTCTGCCTCTCTCTCTGTGTTTCTCATAAATAAATAAAATCTTAAAAAAAAAAAAAATTATATGTACCCCTATGTTTATTGAGGCATTATTTATAATAGCTAAGATATGCAAGCAACCTAAGTGTTCATAGATAGATGAATGGATAAAGATGTGATGCATACATACATATTTATATATGCATATGTGCATATAAAAAGGAATAGTAGGCAGCCATAAAAAGGATGAGATATTGTCATTTGCAACAACACAGATGAACCTAGAGCGTATTAAGCTAAATGAAATAAGCCACAATAAGGAAGACAAATATTATATGATTTCACTCATATGTGGAATCTGAAAAATGAAACAAATATACAAACAAAAAGCAGAATCAGACCAATAAGTACAGAAAACAAATTGATGGTTGCCAGAGGGAACAAAGTCAGAGAATGGGCAAAATGGGTAAAGTGGAGGGAAGGGTACAGGCTTCCATTTATGGAATAAATATGTTATAAAAGTATAAAAGGCATAGCACAGGGAATCTAGTCAGTAGTATTGTTAATAGCATTGTATGATGACAGATGGCAGCTACACTTAGGGTGAGCATAACATTATGCTATGTATGCATAATGTATAGAGATGCTGAATCACTATGTTGTGTATCTGAAACTAGTGTAACATTGTGCATCAACTATACTAAAATTAAAAATAATTTTAAACCAACTGTTTTTCTATTTCTCTTAGTGTTTCAAATTATCTTATACTATGCTTCAAGACTTACTAAAATAATTTAATCCATCCTCTGTGTTCAATACCCTTTCAATTTATCACTCAACAATTGCTTGGGTTCTTTAAGCATCTAAAAATGCTGACCTTGAACAGTTATGTCATAGTAAGTCTTCCTTCAATGCTGGAATCTCAGTGGTAGGTAGGGACACTCTCCTCTCCTGACTTTGAGGAAAACTGCTCAGAAGTCAATGTAGGATACAGGAATTTGTTGAGCCATTAATCTGTATATGTTAAATTCTATATTAAATTGAATGCTAATTGAAAATTCCACACAGCTCTTGGCCTTTCCTGTTAGGCAGTCTAGTATTAGCAAACACCACATCAGGCAGTGTGGACACTAAGAATCTCATTGTCATCATACATTGTTTTCTCACTAGGTTACAAATACAAAATAGGTTAATGTTTCTTAACTCTAAAGTAATGCTATAATTTCCTCTTAACAATCTTTAGCTTTTTTATTATCATTAATACTTATTATCCATTTATCATCTATTAAACAAACATTTGATAAGGACCTATTATACAAATATGTCCCAATCACTGTTCAATGTGTTATTAACACAATTATTCACATTTTTAATGGGGAAATCATGTAATAATGTTTAGGAACTTAATTTTAAATACTCTGGACTATTTAATACAACAAAGCAAGTACCATCAAAACTTTCATCACAGATAAGGCCCAGGTTTGCAATGTTGCTGTTTTTCTACTGAATTATTATTTTAAATATTACCAGGCATAGAATAAAAACTGCATGACTTTGGGGTGCCTAAGTGGCTCAGTTGGTTAAGCCTCTGCCTCTTGATTTCAGCTCAGGTCATGATCTCAGGATCCTGGGATCAAGGCCCACATCATGCTCTGTGCCCAGCATGGAGTCTGCTTGAGATTTTGTCTCCTTCTGCCTCTGCCCCTTTCCCTGCTCATGCCTGAGCTCTCTCTCTCAAAATAGACAAATAAAATCTTAAGAAAAAAAAAATCTGTGTAACTTCAGGAAATTCATTTTCATGTACACTCTATTTTGATATCACTTCCTTTAATGACCTCAAAGTATTTTTAAAAATTAAATTTAAAAACTATATAAGAAACCTATGGGGCCCTTTGGTGACTCCATCAGTTAAGCGTCCAGTGCTTGACTTCAGCTCAAATAATGACCTTGGGTCATGACACTGAGCCCCCTGTGAGGCTCCACACTCAGCACAGAATATGCTTAAGACTGTCTCTCCCTCTCTCTCTGCCTCTCCCCTGAGTCTCTCTCTCAAATAAATAAATCTTTAAAAAATAAATATATATAATAAATCCTAGAACATGTATTGTAACACAGAATAGAATTGTTAATAGTATAGATTCTGTTCTAGTCCTTGAACTCATCCTTGAAGGATTATTTTTGGGACAAATTGAAAAAGTGGTGAGTCTATCTCTTAATGGGACAGCAGTTCATCCTTTTGTTCTTAATATGAAGTACCACATATCTCAGTCGTATGTTTTAATATTCTTCATATTAGCTCTTCATAGTATTCTTTATTGGAGGAAAAATAAATGTCTTTTACTAAAAATAACTAAAAATCATTGATCTAGTATTAATATAATTGGTCAATATTAATATAATTTTTCTATTAATATAATTGGTCAATATTAATATCAGTTTTCTACTGTTATGGAATAATTCTAGATTACGGACTCAAATAATGTTGGGTTTAATAATAGTTTTGAAGATTTTTATTAATCGGAAATTAGTCAGTGAGTATATAACAGAGTGGGACATAGTATAACTATATGTCATTGCCATAATCAAAGCAGTCAGGCGGTATCCACTATATATCCAATTAGTCAACAATTTGAATGACATCAAATTTTCACATCTCCTAAAAGATTGCTAAATAAAAATATCTACATATTATGTACATCTTTTATCTGTTAGCTTATTATACATAAATTAAGAAAATGCTTTTTATCTTTTATAGGGCAATGCCAGTGTTTTAGGGCTCTTTTTGCCTTATTACATCATAAACACTTTAACAGCAGCCCAGTATAAATTATTATCTTTTTATTATAAACAAAGAAGTTCAATCTTTATGAGATCAATTAACTTTCTCAGGGTCAGACAGCACAAAAAAAAATGTTTCTGGTTTCCTTCAGTAGATTTTAATATCCTTAGCAACACTTTTTGTACACTTAGCATAGTGCTTCATAAGAGTGTGGAGTCAATAAATCTTCCTGATTGACTAATCTCTAAGTGAAGCTGATTGTAGCAACTCTAACCTAGTAAGATTAGCATACCATTTCCCTAATTTTATTTTTCCAGTCATAATAAAATAGTGGAGGAAATATACTGATTAAGTCCTAAAAAAATGTTCTTGAAACAAATAGCAAAGAGCAGCAAAAAGGAAACTCCTTGCTCAGAGATATGAAAAAATACTTACTACCCTGAATCTCTGTCTCTTTAGAAACAGTGACACATAAGATATAAATTAGATCTTGTAGAGCTCACTCCTAGGTTCAGACCTCGGGGAACACTAAGTTGTACTTTTTGAAAGCTCAAACCCATAGTAATTTTTTAAAAAAACTTTTTTTTATAGTATTTCAAATGTAGTTTGACAAAATTGTCCAGGAAGGCTTGGCAAAAAATAGTAATTGATGTGTTGTGTTTTTGAAGAGACTGATGTGCAAAGTATAAGAAAAGTGTGAGTATCAGTCTGCTCCACTACTATTAACCTTGTCTTTTCAAGGGAAATAAGCGCTCAGTCACCATGGCCTATAACAAGTAGACCTCTTGGATTCAGGCCCTTCTTGCTGCTAGTTCAGAACTGAAACACACAAACATATTACAGGAGGCTGAATGATGATAAGTATTTTCAAAACAACATATTTAAACCTATAATTCTTAGTGTTGCAGGCACTAGGCTCTTACCCTCATAATATAGCAAACAAGTAAAACTTATAATCCCAAAATAAATTTGAATTGATCTCATTCAAAATAATGGCAATCCAAAAGAAATTCTATATTGAAAGGATTCTATATTGAAAGGCTAACATATGTCAACAATTACCCAAAAAAAGATCAAAAAGTAAGACAACTGAAATTAATATACACAACAAAAAAAATGTTTTCCATGGATTCTGTGAAATACAGAAACAATCAGAATTCAAAGGAAATACAATAAGAAAACATGATTTCATGAAAACTGAACTGACAGAGCCAGGAATAGACATGAAGAGAAAAGTAAATAATAATAGAGAATAGGTCAGTCACAAAATAATTAGAAAATAAGCTCTGAAAAATGAAGTCAGGAACTAGAAGAATAGACTTGACATAATGTAAGCAGACTATGACATAGAAAAATAAAACATTCAAAGTGATTAGGAAAAAATATGCAAAAATTTAAATCAAATAAATATTAAATGATTATTTAAAATCAAAGTACATTTTTCTAAAATAAAGGAATACTTATATTGATAGTTTGAATACTATACAGTATCCCAAAAGGATAAGTATTACATGATAGCAGAAAGATACATTTTACACATGTATGCGTGCACACACACACATACACACACACATAAATCTGAGACAAAATATTAGCAAAGTCAAAATTATAAAAAGAGAGAATGCTCTAAGACTAACATATTTATTCCAAAATTGAAAGATAAATTAATCTTAGAAAATCTATAAATGCATCTTACCACATTGATTAAAGCAGCATCTATTTTACAGGTGCAGAAAAAGCTTTTATAAAATTTAAAATATATTCATTTAAAAATATCTTACTGTCTTAGGGGGTCCTTTCTTAACCTGATGAAGAACATCATAAAAGCCTACAGAAAAACAACACAATAAATGCAGACTTGTTGGAAATATTTTTCTCTAAATCAAGGTTGTAAGTTTGCTCACTATCACCATTTCCAGTAAACACTGAAAATCATAGCCTGTGCAACAAAAGAAAAGATAAATTCATAAGGATTAATATAGAAAATGTTATTTGTAGAAGATATGAAATATCCAAGGAATGTATAAGTAATTTTACAGAACTAAGAGATGAACTTAGAAGGTGGGTGGATATAAGTGAAATACAAAAGTCAATTGCATTTCCACATACCAGACACAAACAATTAGAAAGAAAAAAATTTAGAAAGGCTATTTTGTACCTTTTGGTCACCATCTTCCCATTTCTTTTACCTCTGTCCCTAGGAAACCCCACTTGTCTCTGCTTCTATGTATTTGACTTTTTTAGATTCCACATTTAAGTGAGATCCTGTAGATTTTGTTTTCTTTCTCTGCCTGGTTTCTTTCACTTAGCATAATGGTACAAACTTGCAGTTACTCTACTTGCAGTAGAGTGAACAAGACTAGAGATCTAACTTATAATGTGGTAACTATGGTTAATAGCCACATAGGAAGGATATTTCTTCATTGACTACTTTTTCAGAGTTTAAAGTTTTTATAATGCAATTACTATGCAAATGTATTATGTAGGCAATGTTCTTTTAAGTAAAATATACCTAATAATAACTAAAGGAGTAAATATAATAAAAAGAATAAGATGGAGAAACAAAATAAAATAAAACAATGGTTTCTTTAAATTTTCCTGTATTACTTCCCTGCACTTGCTCCTAAGAAAACAATTTTGTCTGAAACTAGTCTGGTAATGCATGCCTTAACAAAATTCAATTTGTGTAGCACATACTGTCATTGGTTATTTTATTTTATTTTTTAAAAGATTTTATTTATTTATTCATGAGAGACAGAGAGAGAGAGAGGCAGAGACACAGGCAGAGGGAGAAGCAGGCTCCATGCAGGGAGCCGGACTGGGACTTGATCTCTGGTCTCCAGGATCACACCCTCAGCTGCAGGCGGCGCTAAACCACTGCGTCACTGGGGCTGCCCTGTCATTGGTTATTTTAAAGAGTAATTTTTTTTTTCCCTTAGTTCAATGATCTTGATATGTACCTGGGGTAAGGAGAGGAAAACTATTTAGCCTAAGAATTCCACTTTTACATATGATTATATTTAAATCTAATGGCATTCCAGAAACTAGCAACATAATTAGGTTGGGATTAGACCAAATACTCCAAATTTACATAAACCTGGTATTCTCAAATTCCTAGAGGTAGGCTTGAACTCAAGTGACCTCAGGAAATTCAGAAAAGGGAAAAGTTGAATTTCCAAGCACCCCATGATATCAGTCATAAAGTTAAAAGATTTGTGCAAGTGCATATATAGTTTATTTTGTTTTGCTCATTATTAAAATAATTAAAAGATACAAAAAAAACAGTGAAGACATAATTTCTGGATTATGTTGGTATACTATTAGCTCATCAATTCCTTCCAAGAAAGAGTCAATAGTTGGTATAGAAACAATGATTAGAATAAAACAAATAGGCCTATCTAGTCTGTAATGAGAAAAAAAAGGATAGCTTCTAATTTCAGCCATTTTCTGGCACTAAATATACGAATAAAAACATGTGTCTTAGTACAGAAATCTGTTGCCAGATTCAGAGGGAATCTACTCATCTTAGGCACTCATATATACCCTAGAAAGATGTCTATTTTGTATTCTGCTGTACTTTTTATTACTTTTAGGCATTATGGATAATTTAGGGAAAAGGTAATTCTAAGTACATAAATCCTCTGGGGATGTGATGTCACGCCTTGCATCAGAGCTCTAGTTGAGAAAGAAGGAGTTGGGGAGAAAAGTAAAAGTATGTAAATAAGATAAGGACAAAACAAAACAATGTTAGCTCCCAGGTCTCCTATGTATGGTAAAATATGAAATTTAAGCAATGTTGTAATTATTTTAGGCAAAACATGAATGCATCAAACAATTTGAGCCTTCACTCTTCTTTCCTATTTCACTCAAATTACTTGTTTGGGTCCTGGTATCATTAGAGATTGGGATCTCAAACAAACAAACAAAACAGCTCCTGAATAGTATTTATATTACAACAGTGGGCATGATGACTTGATTATGGTAAATGTTCAAATAATTTATAAATGTAAATTAACTCGTAATAGCTTGTTGTCACTGTGCCATCAATTAGCATTTTAGCAAAAGTAATACAAGAACATTAGTTAAATATAAAAAAATACTGTGCAGCCTCTCCTAAATTAATCAATAATCCTTATCACTTTTAAATAATATTTCTATTTTTCTTTGGTAAAAATAAAGAAGGCAATTTATCCTGATTCAGAAATAAAACAATAACAGAGGATAAGAGAAATTCAGGAAAATTCCAAAACAGATTATTCTCTCTTAAATAATTCAGTGTGGAAATGAATTGGGTTTAGTGTGATAATCTCCCTGAGAGATCTCTAAAATGATAAGGTATAATAAAAGGCATCTGGAGCCTACTGATTAAATTATTAATGACAAGCAAAAAAGGGTTACTGGTTCTGAACCTAAAAATCTGTCTATATATGACATTTTATTAATCCAAAAAAGAACGTGCAGGACATCTGGTTTTGTTGTAAGCTTTCTTTATATATCACAGACATAGCTTGATATGCATATTCATTAAGAAAGCATCAATTAAGCAGAGTGAGTTAAATGAAGTATGCTAATATGCAATGATTCTAAACTACCACAGGGTGGTAGAAGATTCACTTTCCACAACATTTATCTAATTGGCAGAACTAACTGCTTTGCTACACTTCTACCACATTCAAATCCCTTACTAGAAACTATATCATTGTTACTGCTCAATAAGTGTGAATAAAACCTCAGAGGCAAAATTATACTTTAGGATATGCTATACTTAAACAAAAGTCCAATTCAACTAGAAAGAATAAGTGTACATATATTAATTCGGTTCCTTTGCTTATTTTTGTATGTTTTCTCTTTCTTTCTTTCTTTCTTTTTTTTTTTTTTTGAAAATACAACAATCTATCTTTAATGATTAACATAGGGAAGTTCACAAGATACTTATAACAAATTTATCATATTATTTATTTGCTATGCTATTTAAATGATTTTTTATCAAAACACTCCCCTGAAATATATCTGTATATATTATTTAAAAAGGATTTTAGAGTTGAAAAAATTAATAAATATGTGTGGCCCAACTTTATTTTTAAGGTATATAAAATAAGGGTAGGACATGTTACAAAGATCACAGATAGTTTGTGAAATAATTAACTCAATCAACTGAGTTTATTTTTTTTTAAGTTTTTATTTAAATTCCAGTTAGTATATACAATGTAATATTAGTTTCAGGTGTACAAACAGTGATTCAATACTTCCATACAACACCCAGTGCTCATCACAACAAGTTCACTTATTTCAACAATACCTACTCCTCTGGTAACCATCAGTTTGTTCTCTATAGCTAAGAGTCCGTTTCTTAGTTTGCCTCATTCCCTCATTTTTTTCCCCTCTTATTTGTTTTGTTTCTTAAATTCCACATATAATTGGAATAATATGGTATTTGTCTTTCTCTGATGGACTTATTTCACTTAGCATAATACTCTCTAGTTCCATCCATATCACTGAAGACAGCAAGATCCCATTATTTTTGATGGCTGAGTAATATTCCATTGTGTGTGTGTGTATAGTAATATGTCCTACACACACACACACACACACACACACACACACACACATATATAAAATACACATGTGTGTATACCACCCTTCTTTATCCATTCCATTCATCTATGGATGCTCACCTGGATTGTCTCCATAATTTAAGCTGTTGTTCATAACACTGCTATAAACATTGGGGTGCATATATCCCTCAAGTCAGTATTTTTATATCCTTTTGTTAAATACCTAATAGTGCAATTGCTGGATCAGGGGGTAGTTCTATGTTTAACTTTATAAGGAAACTCCATATTGATTTCCAGAGTGGCTGTACCAATAGTTCAAGAGGATTCCCCTTTTTCCACATCCTCACCAAGACCTGCTGTTTCTTTTGCTATTGATTTTTGCCATTCTGATGGATATGAGGTGATGTCTCATTGCAGTTTTCATTTGTATTTCCCTGATAACCACTGATGTTAAGCAACTTTTCACATGTCTCTTGGCCATCTTTATGTACATCTTCTTCAGAAAAATATTTATTTATGTCTTCTGTCCATTTTTAAATTGGATTATTCATTTTTGGGTCCTGAGTTTTATAAGTTCTTTATATATCTTGGATAGTATTTTTTGGACATGTCACTTGCAAATATCTTCCCCCATTCCATAGGTTGCCTTTTTGCTTTGTTGATTGTTTCTTCACTGTGAGAAGCTTTTTATTTTGATGAAGTACCAATAGTTTATTTTTGCTGAGTCTACTTTTACACAAATTATTAATTGTATTGAATTATTGCATATATACATATATGAAGTCATCAAGAGACTTTTTCAATCATTGTATTTAAAGACATGTAGCCAATTGGATTGATGACAAATGCATGTAGGGAGGAATGTCTTCAATGTCATTATTTGTTAGGCATGTTCATAATGGGTTAGTAAAATCATTGACATACTTTTATGTCATGTAGGATTTGGGTAACAATGTTTTCTCTTTTTACAAGGTCAAAAGACAAATTATACATACTTAACTATCTACCATAATGCAAAACTATACAAAAAAGAGATGACCAGAACTAGTTTTTTCATCAATGATACCATTTCAATATTCATTCCCTTTTAAAAATAGTTCATGAATTTATTATATATACCCATTTTAAGGTTATCTTAATCTACCATGGGATTTTTTTTTTAAGATTTTATTTATTTATTCATGGGAGACACAGAGAGAGAGAGAGAGGCAGAGACATGGGCAGAGAGAGAAGCAGGTTTCTTGGAAGGAGCTCGATTTGGACTCAATATCAGGCCAATGAGATCATGACGCGAGAGGCAGAGGCTCAACCACTGAGCCACCCAGGCACCTTACTATAGGATTTTTAAAGTTTTGTTTTCTTTTTCTCTTTAAGCTGTGATTCAACTTGTCTATCTAAGCTAGAATTACTGTGTTACTTCTCAAATGCTCAATAGAAGATTTCAAGTTCCATACCATTTACATTTTTCAAAAGCTATATGCAAGACATGTTTATCTCTTATTTTTATTTATATATAAATATATATCAATACACAATTCAAATTCCAATTGACATTTGGAGACTAAATATTAAAATTATTTCAAAAGTTTACCATTCTCAAAAGTATTTAATATATATGCAAATATATTTCTTTGCCTTTTCCAAGAATTCATGATTGTTCTCAATCTATAAAGAGAAAGTATTGTGCTGGATTTTAAGAAAATATTATGTGTAATTTATGTTTTACCTTAATAATTTTACATATTAATTACTGGAATACAAGCATCACAAATACTGGAACTTTTTCCATGACCCAAATCACTCTTCCAAAATACCCACTTTAATACTACATACAAAAAATAGGTATGAGAATTTTTAGGGAGGGAGTACAATGGTGAATTTGTGCCATTAAATTATATTAAAAAATAATAATAACCAGAGTGTATTAAGGGAGAAAATCTAAACACGAAAGGGCCAGTTAAGATGTAAATACAGTATTCCTTGGTAAGTGAAAGATCCTTCAGAAATTGGCAGGCACATAGAAAGGATGGGAAGAGGGTAAGAAATTTGTTGAAGAGAGGTTATTGTTGAAGGCAGGGTTATCCTTAGGTGAAGGGCAGCATGGTAAAAAAGACAGGCTTGTCACGGGGGAACCTGAGAGATTTAGCATGGAGCCATTCATAAAACCAAAGAGAAAATATGTGTGTGTGTGTGTGTGTGTGTGTATATTTTTTTTTCCACTTCAATAAAAAAGAATATTCAATTAACAAACTACTAATTTGAGTCATACTTTTATTTAAGATAAATATCATCTTAATGATGTAGACAGTTGCAGCACTTAAAAACTTAGATCTTGTGAAGAACTGCACAAGAGTGATCTACACAGTAGAGGTGAGAGTTTGTGCTATATTTTAACTCACACAAATATATATCAACCAATATGGGAAGAAAAAAAATGCACACTATTAATTAGAGCATGCCTGCCACACTCGTGGGTTTTATTCTACATTTTTCAGTCCCCAGGTAAAACATAAAGGGCTGACCTACTCTATATCTGAACAAGTATTGATTTGTAACACCAAGTAAGACAGCACAATCAAAGAGCAAAGTTAGAAAGAAACATCAGCTCCTTGCAGAAGATGAAAGTTCTGTTGTTAGTCACACTATTGATGGCATCACTAATGTAGTTAACTAAACTTAGAAACTAACCAAAAAGATTCATCCTCAACACATCTGCCTTCATGATTATATCTCTTTGGAAAGGGAGGCTGCTAATTATCTGGCATATTTGTGTATTTAAGATTTCTTTCTTTTTCTATTCCTTCCTTCTTTCCAAATCTGTTTTTACAAAAATAAATATTGAAGCTACATATAACTTCCTTCCACCATAACACACCCAATACCCATAGTATGTGTAGAATTTTAGACAAACTTTTTGTATTTACTAACCAGTCACATACATTTTAAAACTACAACAGAGAAAGAGCATAGGAATATATTTCAGAAACAAATTTACACATGCAACTAACTCATTTAATGCCCAGAAAGGGAACACATACACATATGCCAATATCATTGTCAAAATCCTTTAAAAAGCACAAAGTGCTAAATTAACATAATAAATATTCATTGGTATTATCTATTACCAGAAGTAGCACAAAGCACTTGATTATCAAGTTTTAGAATGTTTCCATTGTTCAATTGTGAGATATTATGGAGACTGAATGAAAACATTCCCTGTATTAACAAAGGGAAAATTATATTGGCTATTCTGAAAAGTCAAAATAATTAGAGGATTTTGTGCAGAAAACCTGAAATTTTTCATTCATGTTGAAATTTGAAACAAATACTGAATCGCTATTCTGGGTAAGTACTGTCTTTCAAATGATAATTTCTATTTCGTGGTATTTAAAAACTATTAGTAACATTAGAGTTCACATAGGGCCTTCAAATCAGCAAACACTATCACAGGGGAAGAAACTGGCATGTTAAGTAGATGAACAATTCCGTTCCTGAACTATTTCAAACACTCTAGCTTTTTGTGGGGGCTGGGGTTTGAACTTCTTTAAAGGATTTGTTTTTCCTTGGTGGAACTACAACTGTCCATTACTCATACAAGTTCATGCTTCTAGGATAAAATAAGAAATACATTTTCTTTCCACATAAATAGTCCTTTCAACCCTTGAGGTCACTCTGGAATCTTGAACTTGTATCCTGTAGGCTGTCTAAAGTGAATGTGGTGTGCCAGAGCAAGCTTGGGACTGAATGCTAAATTTCCAGGAATTTTGCTAACATTTAACATCAGGTTGGTAGCTTGAAATTGATCACTGCACAGTATTTTACACCATGATAAATTTAACAAACGCTACAAATCAGGCCTCCCCTCCTGCTGACCTTCAGCTGGTTATTAATAATCACTTATCAACACACCAGTGATGATATCCCATTTCAAAAGTTTGTGGGTTTTTTTTTTCCAGAAAAAGAGACAAAAGAAAGGAAAAGAGGAAAAGGAGAGAAGGTAAGGATGGAAAAATAGGAAAGCAGGAGGGAAAAAGGAAAGAATGGGGGAGGACATGATTAATTAACCTGCATTCTTACAATTCTTAAAAATAATCTTTTAAGGGTTTTTTGATATAATTTAGAAAATCATATTAAAATATAAGGCTTCTAAAAAATATCATTTGGAATATGAAATTAGTTTTTCAGTAACATTTTCTTCATCTCCTAAATGATAAAATTTTTATTTATTTATTTTTAAAGATTTTGTTCATTTATTCATGAGAGACACACACACAGAGAGAGAGAGAGAGAGAGAGAGAGAGGCAGAGACACAGGCAGAGGGAGATGCAGGACCCATGCAAGGAGCCTGATTGTGGTACTCAATCCCGGGACTCCAGGATCACACCCTGGGCCGAAGGCAGGCGCTAAACCACTGAGCCACCCAGGGATTCCCAATAAAATTTTTAATACTCTGTAAACATTCTTTTCAGAAGAGAGAATTATATGAAAATACATTTCAGAGAAGAAAATAAAAGATTTCCTATCAATAACCATAAATATCTTCATCCACAAGATGAGAAGGGTGAGGTGAACATTATATATTGTGAACAAAATCTGAGAATATGGTAGTAATGTTTTACATTTATTTCTATGACCACCATAGCTGTCCTCTAGTTTTGTTCTTTTTCCAGGAGTCCTCTCTTAGAATAAATTCTCTGATTGCTGTCTGAAGAGCCTTACTGAGATGTTAAATATTGTAATGTTACTACATTGTTAATTTTTTTCTTCAACAGACTTCCATCACTGTAGATTGGTAAATAATTCCTAGACTGTAGTGTATGCTCTTTGTCTATCAGCCACTGTCTCCCTTTCATTCAACATTTCTTTATACCAACATTTCATAGTGAAGTTATTATAACAACCACTGGACTGGTCCTGAAATAGACATCAATGATATATAGATGGAAAAGTCATGGTTCATGAATTAAGGAATTGATATTTTAGATAGGAAAACTGTCAAGAAAATAGATGATTATATAGCAAGGTTCACATATTAACTCACACTGTAACTCGAAATCACATATGAAGATCACTGATTTTCATTATTTTAATAGTAATTTCTCCCCAATTCTCTATTGATATATCACTAGGGAAATAAAGATAATTAACTAAATATTCCTATCCGATTACAACATGTGGGATTAATGTGAACATCTCCTGAGGATAGTACTCTCACTTGGAAAAAAAAACAAACAAACATATACTTAGCTTTACTTCTTTTCCTAAAATAAGGTCATTCATTCATTCACTCATTCATTCAGGGTGGGGGCCATGCTTATGTATCCATGTAGAAACAAGGGATAGGGACAAACTGATTCCATGTTAATATTTGGAGATTTACTGTCTTCTGTCACATATCTTTAGGAAAACTCCCTTTATCATATAGGCATGGCTTACCCTGCTGGAATCCCTAGTTAATTTTGACAACTAAGAACATTACATTTGATTCTTTTAACTTACACAGGGCCAGATAGTACCTTCTACATGACTTGCTTTCACCTAAAATCAAGCTATCCTCGGGTTCCCCGGTGTTCCTCAGAGGTCCAGTCTTTAGTAGGTCAGGCATGCTGTTCTCTGTAGTTCCATGCTATCCTTATACCCATTAATCTTTCTCTTTATATCACAATTCCTCTAGGCTTGGAAATGAGGCAAATTACTCTATTTCCTCTATGCCATCTCCTTTACCATAAAACATGCCAAATTCTCTGTAATAGCAAGAAAATCTTTGATCTAAACTGAACCCATGTTATACTAAATTGGGATATAAATAAATCTGAAAAATATTTGAAAACAAAAAGCATATTTGCAAAGATTTTGTCTATTATGTAATATTGTCATTTAATGTTACTGTCTACTTTTTCTCTCCAATTATCCCTTAATAAAAGTTTAGGTTAGCATGAGTAAAGTATTTACACAGAAAAGTTGACCAAAAAATCCACAATTCATAATTTAAAACTTCTAGTACATGAAGTTTGGTAATTGATGGTAATTCAAATTGAAAAAAAAAAAAGTGGGGAGGGACTGAAGATTTCCCAGAAAAACTAAACCCTAAGACAGATCCTGGAAACTTGTTAGGACTTATCCAGGTAAAAGGATAAAGATGTTTGGAGCAAAAATGAAACATCAAACTGTACCAGTACAGGAAAATATGAGGATTTCACTATGACCAACATGTAGGAACTGAATAATGGAGGGAAAACAGTGAGACTGGAGAAATAAGTAAGGCAAGATTAGGATATGTTTTAGATGTTATTCAATGAATGTATGTTGAAGTCTCTAACAACAACAACAAAGAGGTCTTTTAGGTAACATAATGCATTCAAGTTATATTTAAAAAGTATTTTTGAGGGAAGGAGGATGGATTTGGGGAAGAGCATAAACCTTGAGGGAAGAAGACAATAGTAAGTTAGAGTAGAAATGGAGGGGACTGGGTTTGAAATACCTACATTTAAACATATCTATTCCTCATATATTTGAATCCACCTTTAAAAAAATACAGTTAGAAATATAAGGCAATGGTTGATTGTATATTTAGTGAGAACTTCAAGAAAGACAGTTGCCTGGCATAGGGTATTAGAGAATACAAAACGTGGACTTTTGTTGTAAAGGTAATGGGAAAGGTTAATAATATTTATAATATTGACTTAAGGGAGAAAGAATATAGAACATTAACCACGATGTTAATATCCTCCTTAGATTAGATTAGCATATATTCTGTGACTTGGTCTTCCTAAAATACAATCTTGATTAGTTTATTTGCTGAGAAAGGCAATGTGCTTTCCTGTCATACTTACTTCTACCTTTTATAGACTCTAACTCTAATCTTTTATTTTGAATGTTTATTGTGGGATACTCACTATATGTTATAGAATCATATATACCTCATGCATTAGATCTCAAGACTTATTCATCCTATAAAACTGTAATTTTGTAACCTTTGACCAACCTACCCATTTTCCCTACCTTCTAGCCCGTGGTAACTACCATTTTACTCTCTGCTTATGTGTATTTAACTTTTTTAGATTCCACATGTAAGTGAACTTATGTGATACTTGTTTTTGTGTCTGATTTATTTCACTTAGCATAATGTTCTTCAGTTTCACCCTGTTGTTGTAAATAGCAGGTTTTCCTTCTTTTTCATGGCTGAACAATATTTCAGTGAGTGGCGTGTGTGTGTGTGTGTGTGTGTGTGTGTGTGTGTGTGTGTGTATACATTACATTTTCTTTATCCATTCACCCAGCAATGGACATTTAGGTTGTTTCCATATCTTGGTTTGTGTAAATAATGCTGCAATAAACATGGAGGTACACCTATGTCTTAGAGTTATTTTTTTAATGCTATTATAAATTGGATTGGTTTCCTGATTTCCTTTTTCAGTAGATTATTGTTGGAGTAAAGAAATGCAATTGATTTTTGTATGTTGATTTTAACCTCTTTCAATATTAAATGCTCTTGTTGTGCCCAAGATTGAGAATCCAAGAAACCACCGAGGAGCCGACACCGATGCAAACACACTAGGGTTTATTTACAAGCTCGAGCTTGGGTCCAAGTATACCTGACACAGCAGAGCAGGGACTTGGACCCCGAGGTGGGTTTTAGCTTAGTTTTAAGGGCTGGTCTAGGGGATCTCCAGAAGGGGTGGAGCAATTCCTCAAGTTCTGTTTACATTTTGATATGGGGCCTTCAAGGGCATTGAGCTCAGTTCTTATTCTAATATGGGGCTTCCTGCCACTGGCTTGGGCTCTGTTCTCATTCTAATAGGGGCTTCCTGCCCTTGGCTTGGGCTCTGTTTTTATTCTAATATGGGGCTTTCTAGGAAGTTAAGCTGTAAGCCGTTATTTTTCCTGTAACTGAAGTAATGTAAATTTCACCTCTTATTCACAGGGGCCTGGGATGGCTGTACTTGTGCTAACGCTGAATTTAAAGTGGAATGGCCTTAATTTTCTCGGCCTCCACACTCTGTTTAATTATACTTACATATTCCACATCTAATTTTTTAGGCATTAGGAATAGTATGTGCTTGATTTCCATGACAGTCTTAATTTTACATCTTATATCACAATGTTAAACTTTAATGCCACTTTTTAATTTAAAAACCCTAAATTAAATCATGTTTTTTGTGTATATATATTTCCCTCCTGGACTCTAAATCTCTTGAGTGCAAACACTAGGCCATTTCTTATTTAAATTCCAGGAATAGAATGCAGTCTACCACATACTAGGTGCCCAATAAACATGTACCAAATGATGAAAAATCAGGCCACAAATTCTAAAAGAAAGTCAAAGCTAAAGTATATTAAATTTCCAGGAATTATCCATTTTTTTCTTTGTATCTAAAAAGTATATCAACATTCTGTGGGATATATCTACAATTTCTTTTTTTTTTTTTTTTTTGTTTTACACAGAAGAACATTGAAATAGGAACTTTAAAAAGCTAGCTGTTAAAAAAATTAAAAATAAATTAAATAAAATAAAAAGCTGTTGAATTAAAACATATCCAGAAAAAAATAAAATAAAATAAAATAAAATAAAATAAAATAAAATAACACATATCCAGTTTCAAAGTTAGTTCTACCTAGCCACACTTTTAAGCCAAGACTCATTTATAGATTTCTATCTTTCAAAGGAATATGATTTCTTAAACTGCTATCAGATACCAGACACTGAAATAAATATCTCACATGTATAACTTTGTTTAAATATCCTGTAACATTATAACATGGGTTCTACTATTAGAGAAGAAAAAAATAAAGTGGAACCTAGATGCAGAGGACCTTGTCCACATCACATAACCATGGGTAAATGGAACTAAGAAGTCTACCCACGTCCATTTCACTCTAAAGCATGTGAGTTTAAATATTATGCCAAATTCAAACATTAAAATTACAAGTAAATCTATACTTGGAGGGAAAAAGTAAAGAATGGTTACACAAAAGACATGATTTGGCAAATTATATGACCATGACTTTCCAATGTCAGTTTCTAATTTTTGGTATACTACTTGACTAGGGTAGGTTTCTATATCCCAAATATATAATTAATGAAAAAAAATTATAGTTTCAGATATTTTTCTGAATAGTATCTACTTAAATAGTGTTGAAAATTATTGAAATATCACTATCTTTACATCTACTTTTAATATAGCAATTTTAAATATCTGTTTACTTACTTCACTTGATCTCACTTTAAGGATAGGGAACAAACCAGAATCATGATTTATTTATAAACACTTCTCCCAAAAATATCAGTTAGTATAATCATGTCTCCGTCATCTTAGCTGGAAAGCTTGGCTACACCTTTGGTTATTTCATTTTTCCAGCTTCTTACATCCACAAGAGCCAAACAATAACATTTAAATAAAGGAAGAGAAACCTGTCATGTTCAGGTATAACCCTCACATGGGACTTCATCGTTCAATGGATTAACCTTTGGACTCTTTTACATACTGTACAACGTCCTTCACTCCAACCTATGTTATTTTTTATCATCTGCTATTTTCCCCTGCTCTTGTTATAATCTGTGTTTCTGCCATTCCCTGAACATGTGCTACTTCATACTTCCATGCTTTTATACATTCTGTTCTCACATCCTTGAATGCACATTTCCCACATCTCTGCCAGGAGAATACAAACTTATTGCTTATGGCACAAATTAAAGGTTGTAAAGAATATGCCTTCTGGACCAAGCAGAATTAACACTTTATCCTCTGTGAAATCAGCACTTTGCAAACACATAATACGGTCTTTAATACACTGCATTATAAATGCAACTGCATACAAAGCCATGTTTAATAATTGAATGGTACTGGAATCAGAAAGAACAATTTCTGGTCCATTTTTTAGTAATGTACCTCATTTAGTAATTAAACATTTTTGAACAGAATATTCGGTATATAATTATCTTAAATTTTGTATATTCTATGATCTGTGACAGTTTGTGGATAGAGTAGGCAGTTATATATCTTAATTTTAATGTATCAACAAAATACCAATGAATAGCTGATTAGAAATTTGTAGTTGATTATTAACATAAAAATTTCAAGTTTGTTAAAGCTATAAGAAAGTTTAGAAATCTAGCTAAAAAAAAAAAGAAAAGAAACCTAGCTAAATAGAAAGATTTCTAGGTTCCTCAAATGATACATTCACCTCTTACAACACTTCAAAATCTATATAAGGTTTATTTACTTATTATTAAAATAATTTTTTCTACTTATCTTGTCCCATGATGCTAAATCCCACTGTATAAAATATTACATGATTCAAATGTCTGGGTTCATTTTTTAAACAAGAGTCATGTTTTTCCAGTAATGAAATGTCAACTTCTGTATTTCATACAGTGTCAAATTTTCCATATTGCTTAAGAAAAGGTCTGAATAAATACATAAACCATGTCCTAAACTCTAAAATCTGAAAATTTATTAGACATCTAAAAGAGTGTGCCACTCACTGACAGTATTTTGTCTTCACTCTGATATTCATAAAATGACTCAAAGAATCCTTATGTCATAAAAGTCTGACATAATAGAAAAAAAGAGTTGTCTGGTAAAAGACATCATGGAATTATGGAGTTAGAATGTATGTTAGTTACAGTTATGCCACTAAATTCATTATGGCTTATGATTTACCCCATTTTAACATTTCATAAGGACTTATGAGTGGATTGCCGGAAAATATTACTTATACTACAATCATGAATCATTACAGCAATACTTATCAAGTAGTCAGTTGTGACCATTGTGTTGTTAGAAACTTGTAACATTTTTGTTTTCCCTAGTACATTGGCAAATGATGACAATCCAACCTTAACAATGACTTGACTTCATCCTTTTTTAATAATCACACTTTCCTGTATTGGTTCAAACTCTTAGACTTCTATAGCAATAAGCTTCCTGAAATCCTAACTTTCTGGTTGTCCCACTGTATCCATTTAGTGTGTGTCACATTTACCTTGTCTAAGCACAATTCAAATCATGCATTCTACTCCTCAATGACCTTGAAATCTCATTGTTTATCAAATCAACTTACATGCCAGTTAATGTATTTCAATAGTTGTCCACAATGTTTCTACCATTTTGAAATATTTTAATTTTGTTAGTATTTAAGCCAGTTTTCAGGCAGTGAACCATTTTCTTAAAAGAAAAAAATCTATGCACTGAACCCCAAATAAAACACTGGAGATATACTGGGTAAAAAAAAATAATGTGGAAGATTTCTGCTTTTAGTCAAGGTAGAGTAAAAGGAACCAAATGACTCCTCTGCCTGAAACAACTGAAAAGCTGAAAAAGTATATGAAACAACAGTGTTCAGGCAGTGATTCTTGAGAGATGAGAAGCAAATAAACTGAACTCTGCACTGGGTTGAATAGTGTCCCACCAAAATCCATGTCCACCTCGAATCTGTGAATATAACCTTATATGAAAAGAGGGTCTGTAATTACAGATGGCTCATGGCTCATGTCCTCATAACAAGAAGAAATTTGGATGCAGAGATAAATGTAGATAGCACCATGTGAGGAAGAAGATGGAGATCAGAGTTACACTACCACAAGCCAAGGAGTATCAGGTATTGCCAGCAATCACCAGAATCTAGGAAGAACCAAGGGAGTATGTTCCTAGAGTCTAAGAGAGAGTTTTACTCTCCTACATTTTAATTTCAGATTTGTAGTCTTCATACCTGTGAGACAACAAATTTGTATTGTTTTAAAATGTTTAATTTTGTGGCAATTTGTTCAGCAGCCATAGGAAATTAATGTGAGTCTTGAGATTGCCACATTTCCCTTTCTGGAGAGATTCCATACCTGCAACCTGGTGAAAGAGAATCCAGGGAATCTGATAAAATCCCTCTAAATTATCAAGATTCCAGGAGGTTCAAGTCTGATAAAGTACTGGGAATAAAACAGCTTCTTAGAAGAACTATAGTAATCTATAGAGGATCCCCTTGGATCTTTACCTGAGTACTGATCAGGATATTTGCGTGAGGAAAATACTCAAAGTCCAGTCAAGAACCATAGAAAAAGAGCAGAAGTATAAACTCCTGGACCTCTTACAACACTAGAACTAGTTCATATTCTAATTCTCCAGGGTGGAATATTTGATACTCACAAAGTATTGTACAGAATAATCATGAGCTGCTCAGGAATGGAGACCTTACAGCAAACTAAACTCTTTACCTATATAGCATAGCAAGTCTTGAGGTGACAAAAATCCTATCAAGACCCTTAAAGAAAAACAATAGAGTCCATAAGGAAGAGAAAAATAAATCAAGTGAAACTGTACTAGAAATGACGGAAATTATATAATTAGAAGGAAAGTACTTTTGAGAACATTATTAGACTTCTAGTTTCTGCTCTGAAATGTGAAAAGGTTGGATGTCATCACTCTCATCCTTCAAAGAAAAAAGCTGAACAAACAAAAACCAATGCCTTCTCTGTATCCTGCCAGAGACCAGAGATCACAGTGTAAATCATAATGTTAAAATCCACTGAGACAGGAGAATCTGGAGAATCATAGCCAAGATCTGCTTTGGCTGGAGCAGAAGCTGTTACAGACAGAAACTGACAGGAATAATTAAATGGTAATTATGACAAATTGCAGGAAACTGAGTATGGATTAGCATGGAAGTGAAAAAACCTAAGGAGTAGGCCCCAAACTTCCCTTGAACAACCAGTGGAAACTCTGTCTGGTCATATGGAGAAAATCTGAGAAAGAGAAGTTCTTGCCTCTGGCAGAGGGGAGAGGAAAATAATAATGATGAAATATACTGAGAGTGTTCTCTAGAGCAAAGGTCTGCTCTACAAGAGAAAAGACTTTACCAGATTTTTATCCCCCTTGGAGGAAGGGCACTTTTCCAATGTCTGCCCTTGGGAGAGGTTCTGTCTCATGTAGTAGAAGAAAAGTGCTGAGAAACGCTTGTGATGCTTACATGCCAGGGACACAGACCAACAAAAGACTGATATTTAATCACGATTATGGAATCTTTCCCCCTTAACACACACCTTACCAGCCCAGGAACAGGCTCTGCTACAAGAACAGATTACAGTTGAAAAAGCTGCAACTCTCAGAGGAGTGTTTAGGGAAGCCCGGAATCAACAGAAGAGATGAGAACTAAGGCACTGGCGAAATGTGAAGCCTCCGGCATCTACGGATATAACAAAATTAAACACCACAAACTTCTAGTCAGATTAATATAAAACCTACGAGTAAAGGGCTGTTTACCTAGTTTCTATCACCCAATACAATCATGTTTTGCTTTCAATAAGCAATTATAGGACATGTTAAAAGGCAAAAAAAGAGAAAAATCTGAAACAATAGAGCAAGCATCAGAAGCTGACTCCCACCTGACACAGATGTTAGAAGACAGGGAATTTAAAATTCACTATTTAAAATAACTATGATTAATGTGTTAAGGGCTCTAATGGGATAAAAATAGACAACATGAAAGAACAGATGGGTAATTTAAGCACAGATGAAAACTTGAAGAAAAATCGAAAGGAAATGTTAGAACTCGAAAAATACTGAAACAGAAATGAAGAATGCCTTTGATGGTCTCAAAGGTAGACTATATATGGCTGAGTAAACAATCAGCGAATCTGAAGAAAGATAATAATAGAAACCTCCAGAATGCCAAAAAGGAAAAGAAAAAAAGAAAAAAAGAAAAGAAAAGAAAAGAAAAAAAGAAAGAAAACCTTAGTATATTCAAGAACTAAGGGAAAATTTCAAAAGGCATAGCATATATATAACTGAAATACAAAAGGAGAGAGGAAACAAACCACAAGAAATATTGTAAGTAATAATGACCAGAAATTTCTCAGATTTAATGACACACACCAAACCACAGATCCAGAAATCTCAGACGACATCAATCAGGATAAATAGAAAAAAATATATCCATACCTAGGAATATAACAAAGGACCAAAAACCAAAGGAAAGCTAAAAATCTCTGAAATATGGTACAGAAGAAGACAAAACAAAACAGAAAAATGTCTTACCAACAGGAGAGCAACAATTAGAACTATAGCTGACTTCTCATTAGCAACCAGTCAGACACTGTTAAGTGAAAGACCATCTGCAAAGGCTTAATATTATAAAATTATAACTATGTGGTAGTCTGGAAAAGGCAAAACTATAGCAATGATAAAAAAAAAAAAAAAAAAAAAAACAGTGTTTGCCAGGAACTTAGAAATGAAAGAAATTTTGAAGGGGTGAAGCACAGGGCATTTTTTCAATGATGAAATTATTCTATTAAACATTATAATAGTGGCTACATGATACTATGTATTTGTCAAAAACCATACAATTTCACAGCACAATGAGTGAACTGCATGAAATTTTTTTAAAAATATTTAAAAACTTGAGATCGAAGGATGAAATACAGAATGTGGACAAAATAATCTAACTTTAACACAAAAGGATTAATCTGCCTTACTGAAGGATGTAGGGGAAAGTGGTAACCCAAGTAACTTTGGAAACAAGTAGTCTTTAATACTACAGAAGGAACTGTCAATGAATAACCAATATACTATATATATGATAAAATTGTTCCCTATAGGTGTACTGTCTTATAGTTCTAATATCACTACCCATGTATACTGGCATCAAGTGATTAACGACTACTGATCATAGCCAGATTTCTCATTGTCGGAGTGGGAGTTTAGAAATAAATAAGGAGAGGCAGATAGAATAATTCAGGTAGTAATGGGTTAGCATTGGGTCTAGCATATGAATCTAAGTTAGGACTGGTCTGACAAAGTACTACAGACAGGGTAGCTTATAAACAACAAAAATTTATTTCTCACAGTTCTGGAGCACAGACAAGTGATGGCCCTCTTCCAAGCTTTAGACTTCTCTATCCTCATGTGGTGGAAGGATTGCTCTATGGGGTCTCTTTCTATTAGAGGATTAATCCCAATTATGAAGCCTCCACCCTCATGAGTTAAGCACCTCCCAAAAGCCTCACCTCCTGATACCATCATCACACTGGGCATTAGGATTTCAACATGTGAGATTTCAGGCGACACACACACATTCAAACCCTAGTAGAACTCCTGTTTAGCTCAATATAGATAAAGATGGGTTACATATAGAAGCATCTATAAAGTATGTGTCTATTCATGGTTTAGTATGCATACATTTGTATCTTTGTTCTATCACCAAGAGGGCCTAGAATGGAAAACATCCCAGTAGCACAAGCACATTTAGCACCATGACTTCTAATATCATGGTTTTTAATATAATTCTAAACCAAGAGAAGCCATTTCCTTGGATAAATGGTTGATTCTAGACTTGGGGCAGGAAATATACGTGATGAACATGGAGCATTTTGTAGTGCCAGAAATTAAGGAAATGTTCAAATAAAAAGCCCACAATGATGGAATTCTGTCAAAGGGACACGAGAGCCAACTGAAAGAGCTTCTAAAAGCCAAAGCTGAAATAATTTAAACAAAATAAATAAATTATAAAGTTCTTGTCCATGAGCTTAAATAAATATCAGTAAGCCCATGATATAAATGTTGAACAAATACATGGAGGAGAAGAAACAAATCTCTTATGCAAAGTAATTTCAAATAACTCTCCATTCTGTAAGTGTAGTCTGCACATAGTGACCTTCTTCCAAACAGTACTTAAAGGGAAAATTTTAAAAGTGACTGTAGAGTCCAGAAACCTGACAAACCCTTACTCAGTCATGTCATTAAAGTCTATATTCATAGCAATAAGTCATTTTTATAATATGCGTCCGTGATATGATAAGAATAGCATTTTATCTCTGTGGTCTTCTTCTAAAAAAAGATAAAACCAATGTAATCAGAAGAAAAACATCAGAAAAAGCAGGAAATTTTTTAAATGCCTGAAGAGCACATGTCAAAAAATGCCTGAACAGTGCACATCCAAACTTTATGAGAAGCAATGAGTGTCTGAGAAGCTGTCACAGCTAAGGGGAGGTTAAGGAAACACGACTGCGAAGTGTAATGTGTATTCTGGATATGATACGTAAAGAGAAGACAGGTATTTGATAAAAATTAAAGAAACATAAACTATGAGTTTCAGTTAATAATGTATCAATTATTTTAACAATTATGCCACATAATGTAAGTTGTTAATAGAGGAAATTAGATGTGGGCATGAGTGTAGGAAAACTCTCTGTAAAGTTATCCCTTGAACAACATAGAGGTGAAGAGCATTCACCATCACACAATCGAAAATCCATGTGCTGTTTTTGACTCCCCCAAAACTTTACTACTACTGGCCTACTGTGGACCGAAGGCCTTACCAATAACATAGTCAATTAATACTATTTTATATGTTATATGTATTATATACTGTTCTTATAATAAAGTAAGCTAGAGAAAAGAAAATGTTAAGAAATATCATAAAAATGAGAAAATTCATTTATACTCCTGTGCTATATTTATTGTAGAAAAAAAAATCTGCATATAAGTGGATCCAGGTAGTTCAAAACCCATGTCGTTCAAGGGTCACCTATACTATCTTTGCAAATTTTATATACATCTAAAAGTGTTCCAAAATAAAATTTCACTAAAATAAGAGTTAAAAAAAAGTTATTTTAGTTGCATCCTGTGTATTTAGAGGGCAGATGAAAGACTGAACAGTTAAGGAGAGAAACAGAAAATATAAAAAAGCTCAATTCAAATATATTAATACAGCGAGAGGGAACTGAATGGGATTAACACGTTACATATTACAGAAGAGAGAATCAGTGCATTTGTAGACAAAGAAATATAAACCTTCCAACATGAAAGACAGACAAGTAACAGAAGCCTTTCCTGTCCCTTCCATCGAATGAGACAGAATCTAAGAAATTTCATTGCATATGAAAAACATAGTTAGAAATGCTTTCTTTATCGCAACACATTCTTTTTACTGTCTCATCATTTAATTCGACTTGTTAACTCTGGGTTCTTCTTAAGGCCCACTCCCTGAGCCCTTGCTTTTGTGAAAACTTTCGTATCCTCCCCATCTCTTTTTATGTCCTTATGTAATATACTCTAGTTACTAAAGTGTGCACATTTTTACATCTCCTTAAACAAATGTTTTATTTGTTGAGAGTCAGGTTTTGTCTTATTTAAAGAATCTATTTTTTTTTTTTTTTTTTTTTTTTACTTTTTATGATAGGCACACAGTGAGAGAGAGAGAGGCAGAGACATAGGCAGAGGGAGAAGCAGGCTCCATGCACCGGGACCGCGACGTGGGATTCGATCCCGGGTCTCCAGGATCGCGCCCTGGGCCAAAGGCAGGCGCCAAACTGCTGCGCCACCCAGGGATCCCTGTCTTATTTAATTATATCATGCAAGGTTCTACCACAGTGTCTGCAAGTCATGAATACATCTCTTTTCTTTAAAGCAGGATTAACATGGGTTGATGCTTTCTTTCTTTCTTTTTTTTATTTTTATTTATTTATGATAGTCACACAGAGAAAGAGAGAGAGAGGCAGAGACATAGGCAGAGGGAGAAGCAGGCTCCACGCAGGGAGCCCGATGTGGGACTCAATCCCGTGATTCCAGGATCACGCCCTGAGCCGAAGGCAGGCACTAAACCACTGAGCCACCCAGGAATCCCTGGGTTGATGCTAAGTGTTTTTACACTCTGGCCATTTAGAGGTCAGTGGTACCCAGCTTGTACTATGTGCTTGTTTAAATTAGGACCATTATGTGACAAAAAAAGTTAATGAAAAATTAAATCTACATCCTTTGATATTAGAATTTTAATAATTTTATGCAAAAATGCACAGAACAAGAAAAATTCTGGCATAATATTCAAATTTTCTAAAAAATTTTCTATCTTATCACAGGTGAGACTGAAATGCGATTCTATTCAGGTAAAGATTTACTCAGTCTGTGCCAGTTGGGCACAGTTAGGTTCTTCCATTCTTCTGCGAACTGAAGATAGAATATTTTTCTATTGATTTTCTTGGTACAGTTGGTACACAGAATTAAAATTTTATTTGCATTTCTTAGAGATTCCCTTGAAGTTCAGAGTATTTAAAAACCTGATTGAAAACAAAAAATAAAAAGTAAATAAAATTAAAAAACCTGATTGGTCAGAATGTTATTGTCCCCTGAATATATACTGCAATATGCTATTTGCTTTATTCACCAACAAAGTAATTTTGTTGAATATTGCTACTCTATTTCACAAATTCAACAGTATGTTTTGGAGAGTTTCACATATGACAGGCCTATTTTTCCCTTTCTGATCAGAAGCAATGAAGAAAGTTTTAACCTCTCATTTTAGATGCAATAAAATAGTTCATTTAGATCTGACTTGGAAATAATTCCTCTACTGTTTATATAATTCTTGGGAAGGAGGAGGCAAGGATAATTATGTAACTCTTTAAACCCACAATTATGCATGGTATAGGTAATACCTTAAAAAACAGTTGAAAAAAATATTAAAACATCAACTGCATTTAAAAAACAATTATCCTCAAATAACAAACTACCCAGTTTCTGTAGAGCCAGTCAAAACATGAGCATTTTGCTGAGAAACAGGTGATGACTGCTTCACACTGGTTAACGATTTTAAAGTTTTTAGAGAGATTAGTGAGAAAACAGAAATAAGAAGGACTCTGGAATATCAGGAACAAACAATCCTTACACAAGGAAAAAATCACCTTAATTTTGTGACATTTCACATACTATGATTTATTTAGTTTAAATAGATTCTTAGAATCTGCAATCTACACCATTGTCTCTTTAAAAAAAAAAAAGAAAGAAAGAAAGAAAGAAAAAGCAGAACCTGATCAGAGTATGTAGAACACATAGAATTTTTTGCTGTTTGCTCACTTTGCTTTTGTAAGCCCCTTGATTTGAAAGCTTGGAAAATATTTTTGTGCAACCTCTGCAAAAACTCCAACTGTCAGCGGTAATCTGACAGTAAACTGATTTTTTCCTAAGCTTTATGTCACGTCACAAGCTAGATCTGTGTGTGTGTGTGTGTGGGGGCGGGGGGGTTACTTTTCCCCAAAACACATAGGTCATAGAGGTCTTGTTTATATAAAGTGTGTCATAATGATTTGATGATAATTTATGTTGCATACCAGTAATAACCCAATATTTTCACTATAATTTGTAGCAGTTACAGGCTGAATATGTTACTAAAATAAATTAGTTAATAGAATTGATTGTTTCCAAAGTTGAAAAAAAGATAATCAACATAAAAGGTGATACTAATACTGAGTTATAGCTGCATGCAGGAAGAAATGCTCAGAAATCATAAAGCTTGAATGAAGCTTTAAAGCTACACAAAAGTCAACATTTGTGTATTTTGTATAGTAGAAAAGTGCTTTAACACACATAAAGTATTTTAAATAAAATAAAAGCCACATTTAGGAAATTATATTTACTTTATATCTCCAATGAACTAATTTTAAAGGTGAAAATACTCCTTTGAGAAAGGCTAGGTTTTCTCCTCACCTTTTGATTTTATAGGTGACTATTAATTTAACCCTTTATATCTGCTTACATTCTTTGGACTTATGTTAAAATAAACAGCTGGGCCTAGATTATTAAGCATATTTATCATACATCTAATCATTTCATGCAATAATCATTTAATAAGTGAGAATCAAAAGTAGACAACATTTATTTTGGGAAAAGATATTTTCTCAAAATAACATCATAAAATTTTGTGATCTTTAATATCACAGACTTTGGAAGATGTGGATCTGCAGTAATATATTTTTTTAAAAATTATTTCTTTGTCCTGACACAGCCTCCTTTGCAGAAAAGGTATATGTTAATGGGTTAAAATATATCTCCCAAAGATATGTTGAGGTTGGGACCCATAAAAAAATCTCAAAACATGACCTTATTTGGAAATGAAGTTGTTGCAGATACAATTAGTTAAGATGAGGTTGTAACTGCCATAGGGCACACCCTGAAACCAATATGACTGGTATCCTTTTAAGAAGACCTTGGGAAAATTCATGGCTGAACTACATACATGTTAAGATGCAGGTTGAGATTATAGTTATATAGTTGCAAACCAAGGAATGTCAAGAATTAATGGCTACCCCCAGAAGCTAGGAAAAGGCAAAGAAGGAAGTTTTTCTACTCAAGAGTCTAGTAGAGAGCATGGCTTTACTGAGACCTTAATTCCAGAGGGAATAAGCCTCCAGAGGGCTAGATAATAAAAGTCTGTGAGATGATCAATGTCTATTGTTTAAAGCCACCCACCCAGTGTGTGATACTTTGCCACAATCATCACGGGAAACAAAAATACATTCTTTAAAATTTCCCAGCATTTGCAAGATATACACATGCACATGAAAAAGTGTTTCATATATTTGTTATGTGTTTGCTTGGAGAGGAGACATACACATATGTGTGTATATGTATATGTTTGTGTGAATATGCATATATATATGTGTGAATACTACACAACAAATATATCAAGCACTTTTTCATTTACATACACACTTTCTTGCAATATACACATATGTATATACAGACACACACATATGCACATGATATATGTGATATTCATAGATATACGCCTGTGCATATGTAAACACATATATATGTATATAAATGCATACCTAAGCCTTACTGACTCGAATCGTTGGGGTTGGAGCCCAGGAATTTTTATTTTTTATGAAGTGTTCCAGACGATTCCAATGCACAAATGTTTGAGACCAATTGTTTCATGTCATGCTGACCTACTACAAATATTACTAATATGTCTAATATTATTCCTACAAAAATATTTCCCAAGATACTGCTGTGAGTTGCTTAATTAGCTGTTCTCTACTAAAACATTCAGTGATCAAAAAAGTGTAGATAATTTTGCTTAATATATCCCTTCCTTGGACATTTATGATATATATTAGCAATAATGCAGAAGGATAAAATTATGTATAATAATTAAGATTTTCTCATCTCTGCATTTTCCTTGTATCCCAGATCCTCTTACCATTGAGTTAAAAACCATTATTGCCACAGAGAGTATCTATTTTCTCATGATAAGGAAATGGGGAGAGTCACCAAAAGAATCCAGAGAAATAAAAATAATAAAAAAAAAAAACCAACGATTTCATTTTTACATTAAATATACTGGGAAACAAATCTCTCTCATTTTGCACAAGTATTTCTTTTTTTTTTTTTTCCCTGAGCAAAAGAAAAAAATGTGTAAATGCAAAGCTTGGCATACTGTAAGGAGAGAGTAGAGATCTCAGTAAATTAAGTACAAAGAATAAAAAATGAAGTTGGGAAAATGTGTGAATATGTAACTGCCAACTTCCTCCCTAAAGTTGACCAGCTGGTAAATAAAAGAGTTGAGAGAAAATAGACATCAATTATAATGAGTAAATTAAAATATTGTTGACAGTAACACAAGATGGAGAGGGTGCAGATAAGCTGTATATCTCATAAACTGCTGGTGGAAATGTAAAATGGTACAGCTCCTCTGAAAAATCACTCAATATTTTCAAGCAAAATTAAAGATATATCTATCTTCTGACCCAAATCACACTCCTGGTCACTTATCCTAGAAAAATTAAAATGTATGTTCTCACAACTGTTTGTAATAGTTCTAGTTGTAGTAACAACAATGGCAAAAAAAAAATGGTTGTCTTTCAAAAGTGAATGGTTAAATAAACATGGTGTATCCTGGCCATCGAAAACTATCATAAAAAGAAGGAAAAAATTGATTGATACACACAATTTGCGTACATTTCAAGAATATTAGGCTGAATGAAAAAGAGGCAATCTTAAAAGGTTTTGTAAGTGTGATTCCATTTATACAATTCTTAAAACTGACAAAATTAGAGAGATGAAAAACAGATTAGTGATTTCCAGTATATAAGGTTAGAAGAGAAGGGGTTACTACTAACAACAGGTAGTAGCATGAAGAAGATTTCTTGTGGCTATGAAACAGTTCTATGTATTGCTTATTTGTAGTGGTGCACATGCAAATCTGTACATGAGATCAAACTTTCTAGAGCAACACACACACAAATACAAATACACAGATAAGGGCATGCAAAAACTGGAGAAATGTAATAAAATCTATAGTTAATAGTGAACCAAATTAATGTGTTGTTATGATATTTGACTATAGTTATGTAAGATGTTATCATTGGGGAAATTTAGATGAAGAGTATGCACTTTGTCTCTGTACTATTTTTGTAGCTTCCAGTGAGTCCATAATTATTTCAAAACAAAAATGTTTTAAATGGTGGCAGACCAATTTGGCATGTGATGCTCCATTTGCGGTTCCATGACTCGTAATATATTCCTCAATCATAGATCATAGAACTAATGAAGAACTTAAGTCAGACTTATTAACTTTAAAAAGTTGTGATGAGAGATCTATAAATTTAGATGTCATGTGTCTCTGAGAAATGTACCTCACCCTGTCTCACTCTGTTATACCCGCATTCTGTATGTGGAGGCATAACAAAAAGACCTGGGTAATTCTGGAATAGTTTGAAAGCAGAGGGGGTCCCTAAGCCTTATCAGTCAGAATGCATCCCCTGTCTAAGCTGGCAAAGAATTTATAAAGGAGCAATGACTGACTAGGTCGACCATGTAGATGGGTCTGAGAGCAGCTCTTCAGTATCCAGAACATCAGAGAACTGTGCCTAGAAAAGAATTTAAAACTTCCCCTTTCTCCAGGGCATGTGTTATATATGGACCAAATCAACTTGAATCCATGACAAAGTGAACCACAGACCGCCATAGCTGAAATGGCATAGGTAAAGGACTATATGCATTATGAGGAATAGGATATAACATGGTTTCCCCTCATACACACACAAAAATTCAATGACTAAACACAAAAATAAATTTACATTTTTGTTCATACTACTTTCGCAGTGCAAGTTGCTCATAATTGGTCCTGAGCCTCAGGCTAATCAGGTTTTACTTTGAAATGTGATTCCACAATCATTTTAGAGAGGAGAGAATTCTGTAAGATCTTGCACAAACAAATAATCAGGCCACAAACTGATACACTGGTTTCCATTCATCTTTATTCACTAGGACTAATTAAACCCTCAAACTTAATCCTTAAGGGGCAGGGATTTCATTTAACTTTTGGTCAACATTATAGTAGTGGAAAAATAAAGATGAACAAGAATACTGCAAAAGAAGCAAAATGCTGACCACATAAAACTGAGATGAAACAAAAGTCTATGATATATACATGATAAATTACATACACAGTATATAATATATACACAATATATATTACTCAGCCATAAGAAAGAATTAAATTTTGCCATTTGCAATGACATGGATGGAGCTAGAGAATATTCTGCTAAGCAAAGTAAGTCAGAGAAAGACAAATACCATATGATTTTACACTTATGTGGAATTTTAGAAACAAAACAGATGAACACAGGGGGAAAACAGAGAGGCAAACCAAGAAACAGACTCTTAACTACAGAGAACAAACTGAGGGTTGCTGGAAGGGAGGAGGGCAGGGGGATGGGTAAAATGGGTGATGGGGATTAAGGAGGGTGCTTGTTGTGATGAGCACTGGGTGTTGTAAGTGATGAATCACTAAATCCTACACCTCAAACTAATATTACACTGTATGTTAACTAACTGGAATTTAGTTAGTTAACTAACTGGAATTTAAATAAAAACTTGGGGAAAAGAAGTCAATGGGCAGCCAAGAATACAAAGGATAAAAGAGACTTTTATCCTTTTAATCTTTTTGTCTCTTTGTTAACACTTTGTAACAAGGCACCACATTTCCACCACTCTGCATACTGGGGGAATAGGGAGGGATCTGAACTGATCAAGTTAAATAAAATGTATTGAATATATACTATATTCTCTGAATTAAAGATTTAATTTTGCTGAGATGTTCATTCTCCCTAAATTTATGTCAATTTAATGCAATGCCAATTACAATCCTATCAGACCGCATATGTTCTAAAAGTAGATTGTGATGATTTTTGTAAAACTCTGATATTTACTAAAAAATCAAATTGCTTCCTTAACCTTGGTGACTTTTTTTCTTAAAGATTTATTTATTCATAAGAGACCGAAAAAGAGAGAGAGAGAGAGAGAGAGAGAGCGAGAGAGAGGCAGAGACAGGCAGAAGGAGAAGCAGGCTCCATGCAGGAAGCCCAATGTGGGACTCCATCCCAGGACTCTGGGATCACGCCCTGAGCCAAAGGCAGAAGCTCAACCGCTGAGCCACCCAGGCATCCCAACCTTGGTGACTTTCATGACTTACACAGGCAAGGTAATTACACTGATATTATAGGTATGAAAAATAACATAGAAACCAAGCAGAAGTGAATTAGCATTTCAAAACATTTAAGGGGGGAAAAAAGAGCAAACCAAAAATATTAATTGTCCTTCAAGTTTTAAGACCAAAAAAAAAAAAAAAAAATTTTCAATGAGTCAGAAATTAGTAAATACTATAAATATATACCATTCCTGAGGAATCTATTAGAGCCACATAGTCCAATAGGGTAAGCATAGGCTCAAGTGGCTATTTAAATTTAAATTCAAATTAAATTAGTTACAATTTGATTAACTGAGTTGAGTTCCACAGACATAGGTGCATTTTAAATTTTCAATACTCATGTGTGGCTAGTGGCTACCCTGTGGGACAATACAGATGAAGAATATTTCATCCATTTTGAAAGTTCTATTTGACTACTCTTTACAACAGAAGAGGATGTTTCATTTAATCAAATGCCCTGGCAAAATTTGCAAAATTACTAACTGCAGTAATTTCACCTATTCAGTTGAAGAGCTAATATTAAAATAAGAATGGGTCATATGGTTATGAGTTGAAGAATAATAGATAAACCTTTTTTTCTGAAAAACAGAAAACAAACCAACCATAAACAGAGAAAAAGAGATAAATTAGAATAAGATTGTTACCAGTTATAGAGGTAATAACTGGGGAGGAAAGTATACCATTTAAAACTGACAGATAGTATAAGATTAAGTAATAAAAAAGCAGATTGCAGGCATTATAAAAATGTTAATAAAATAATAACCACTAACATTAAATGAAAGTCTCCTTAAATACCAGAAGTTTTTTTTTTTTTTAAAAAGGAATAAAGATTAGGAAACACAAAAAGAGAAAGAATATAAATAAACATATATTAATATATTAAATACAGTAATTAAAACATAAAACCTGACAGAATTGAAGCCAAACATAATAATCATTACAATACATAATGATATCAACAGGCTTAGCTGAATAATTTTAAAAACTGATTTTAATATCAACACATAAAAGACCCATGCCACATTAAGATATAACACAAACCCCATCACACAAAATAACATGAGAAAAGATGCAAGGGATAAAAGGATAAATAGAATAAAACACACTCACATAAAACAGGACTTGTGGAGAAAAATAAAAACTAAAAAATATAAACAACATTATCTAAAGGCAGTGCTTTTGAAAATATACCAAACATATACACTAACAATAGAGAATACTTTCTAAAGCACAATAGAACATTCACAAAAATGATCATACATTAAGGCACATGGAATGCATAAGTAAATTTGATGCAATAATACTAGAAATTTTAAATCCAAAGAAAACAAAATAAATTGTAAAACAAAAAATACATCCATTCTCCTAACTTTAAAAAAAAAAGAACATCACATTGTCAAAATCTAGGTTTTCAAGTAGTTTCAAGCATAAAGCGATAACGATAAACATATCTGCATATAGGTTTATAAATAAGGGCTTTTATAGCTTGCTTTCTTCTCAATCTCCACTTGCAATTTATTCCAGACACTTTGCCTTAATTTCTTATAAATTATTTCTTATAAATTAGATTCTCTAATCTATACATTAACCCAAACAAGTCATATTATCTCATTACCCTAGTTAAAAATTGTTTTCTGGATAGTTCACTGAGCTGTCCTATAAGATTTCAAACAGCATATTCAAACTAAACTCTGTATCTTCCCCACTGTAACATGCTTACCTTCTCCCAAACCTGTCTTATCATCATCCAAACAGATGCCCCTGATAAAATCTACATCTCTCAATCTGCCTTATCTCCAATCAATGGACAATACTTTCTTTTTATTTTCATTTTATTTCTTCTTCAATATATCCTATCCACTATTTTCTTCCTGCTTTTCTCTAGGCCAAGCCTTAATCATCTGTGACTATAAAAAATCGTAAGATAACCATCTCATGACCTCTTGAATTGCAATCCTGTTTTTTCCTTTTACTGCCTCAGTTAACTTTCTGAAGAACCTATAAACCTTATCTTATCATTATACTTTTGAAACATTGGTAACTAGACTCATTATGGTGATCATTTCCCAGGGTCTACAAATATCAAATCATTACTTTGTGCCCCTGAAACTAATATGCCAATTACATCTCAATTAAAAAATTTTGAAGGTCCTTTGGTTTATCCAGTATACCAGGGGCCACCACTTCTTTTCCTCTTACATTCCTCCTCCTATTTTTTTCTCTCTGCTTGATCCCTGTAAGCACTGTATTTGTATGATTTGCATTATAAAATACAGACTCTCTTGTACATTTCAAAAGCCTTTCATACTGTGAACCTCCGTTTATTTAACTAGGCTTGACTACACCATCTCTTTCTTTTCAGGTCACTCTCCTTCTCACCTCTCTCCCCTGACTGTTCTATAAGAATACTGTAGAGTCTGTGAGTCTCCGTAGATGACCTTGACGATATTACATCTTAGCACATGCTGTCCTTTATGACTGGAACTGTCTCCTTCTCTCATACTTTGCCTGCTCAGTGAAATTCCCCTCACTAAACATTTCCTTTGCTAAAAATGTCAGTTTTCAAAAATATTAGCTGGGCTTATCTCTTCTAAAATATTCAAGGTGTAAAAATGTGATCATATAATCTTTACTCATAGGCTTTAATGATTGTTATAAAAATAAGACAGTGTTTAAAAGAGTTTTCCATTGTAACTGATAGAGAATAAACCAGATGTTACTTAACAAATACACAAAGTAACTGCTTCCTCTACTGGGACCACATTGACCTCTCTTAGGTAATTATCTACAATGTATCTGCTGTCTAGAAAAAAAAAAATCCTCCTCCCTAAGAATTGAAAAGATTTTACATAATAATTATAAGTTTTTATTTTATTTTTTTTTAATTATAAGTTTTTAATATTATCTTTCCTCTAAGAATCTGATCTGTCTGCCTTAAACACAATGTTAAAAAATATATACAGATAGGTATCCGTATGTTGACAACTCTTAAATACAATATTATAACATTCAGCAATACTGAAATATCCATCCAACAATATAAAGGGTAATAGTGTCATGTTAACTAAAATAAACCCTGTTTACAAAATTCATTCCTCTGAGCAAGGTGGGGAATCAAAGTGACTATGGCCCAAGGTCCATTTAGTTAATGGAAAATTTAACTCCAAAAACTAGAAGCCTTCAAGACATATGCAACAACTCTGAGAATGGCTATTTTACTTTGGAACCAGGGCGTCAAAGGGAAATCATTCAGATCCAAAGATTCATCAACATCAAAGAGGCAGGGGAGAAGTACAGGAAACAACTGAGATAACTGAAGACATGAGTATTGATTTTTCTCTTTGCTATATTGTTCTCTTTTTATCAGCAAGGTATTTAAACAAAAGCACAGGAATTAGAATTAGACTAAACTGAATTTGAATCTAGATTCTAATTATTTATATATGCCCTTGGCTAAACTACATAGATTTCTATCAGTTTTCTTTTTCACTGACGTGTAATTAACATATGATATTAGTTTCAGGTGTACAACATATTGATTTGACAATTCTAAATATTACTCAATGCTCACCATGATAAGCATAGTCCCCATTTGTCACTATACATTATTATAATTTATTGACTCTCTTCCCTATTCCATACTTTTCATTTCTGGGACTTACTTATTTTATACCTGAAAGTTTGTATCTCTTAATCTCCTTTATCCATTTCACCCATCCCCCACGCACCTCTTCTCTGGCAACCACTAGTTTATTCTTTGTATTTAAAAATCTGTTTTGTTTTGTTTCTGGATTCCAAATGTAAGTGAAAACCTATGGTACTTATCTTTTTCTAACTTATTTCACTTAGCATTACATCCTCTATGTCAATCTATGTTGTTGCAAATGGCAAGATCTGCTTTTTTATGGCTGAGTAATATTCCATCATGCATGTGTGTATCACACATTATATATATCACACATACACATATATATCTCACATCTTCTTAATCTATCTATGGACATCTGTTGCTTTCATATCTTGGCTGTTATAAATAATTCTATAATATGACTATCAATTTTTTTCCCAAAAATAGATTAATAGAACACTTGCTTTGAAGAACAGTTATAGAGACTGGATATATGAACCTTTTCTACAATATCACTTATCAAACTTATATAATTGTAAAATGTAGACTTAGATATATAACTTCATTAATGTAACTCATATTTATTGTCAGCGATAATCCTGGCACTGTTTTAGGTGTTGGAGGCTACCAATGTGAGAATACTAGGGATGATGAGCCCACAGATTCATTTATAGTCTAGAGAGGAAGATAAAACTTCAGAACCAAGTAAGACAGAATAAATAAAGTATAAAAAAGTGAAATAAGGGATCCCTGGGTGGCACAGCAGTTTAGCGCCTGCCTTTGGCCCAGGGTGCGATCCTGGAGACCCGGGATCAAATCCCACGTCGGGCTCCCGGTGCATGGAGCCTGCTTCTCCCTCTGCCTATGTCTCTGCCTCTCTCTCTCTTTCTCTGTGTGACTATCATAAATAAATAAAAAATTTTTAAAAAGTGAAATAAAAACATATTAAGAAAATAAATGAAGTAATTCATTTATGTAGAATTCACAGGCACTATTGACTTACTGAACTTAGAGTTACCTCAGGAATAAAAATAATAAGAATTACCAGTAACTTGGAATCTTGACTAAAAGAGGAGTTTAGTTTAAAGGGGAATATGTGGGAAATATTTTTGTTTATTTGTTAACATGGGAGGGCCTGGAGGAAATGGGTATGTTTATATTCTGAAATGAAAGAGCTGATGGAAAGGGAGATGCTGAAATATATAGGATTTCCTCTATGGTAATTTGAAAAGGAGTAAAAATCTCTCCTACCTCAAAAATCTATCCCCTTTTGGCCTATTATTTTGTCTAAAATTCTCGCCAAGTTTGGGGATTTTATGCCAAGAAATTGTTTCCATCACCGTTCTGCTACAATAAACCTGTGTTTCTTGGGTTACCTGGGGAGGTCTGCAGGTTTATGCAAAAAATTCAAGAATTTAGAATACTATCTAATTATAATTCAAAGAGAGTAAGACCATAAAGAGGTAAAGAACAGTTTTGCTAGTTTGTTGCGTACTTCTATTTGTTGTTTGGTGTATTTAAGAGGAAACAGGATGGATATACTGGAATATAATCAAAAGGTGCATGAGGTTATTGATGAGAATAAAGACACAATGAACTAAAGTCACATAATAAGACCCAAATAAATCTCTCCTGAACTACAAAACTGAGTTACGTTAGGATAGGTGTGTGATTTCAGAGAAACACTCAGCTCAACTCAGCTCATAAGAAGAAAATGCCAGCTATAATCTGGAATTTCTGAATAATGGTAAAAGGCGAAAATCTTTCATAACTTCAGGATGGCACACTTGTTATCAGACTTGACTTCCTAATAAAAGAACTAAGATTGCTCTTTTGAAATGAATGTAGATAAGATGAAAATATGATTGCTGGATCATAGAAAGTAATGTGCCAATCAATTATCTACTTTTCTTAGCATTTCCTATATATGCTTGTGTTTGCAATTACTAAATTAGCGTCATAACAGGAAATCAGAAGAGCCCTTAAGTTTGTACTATATCCCAGTATGGAGGGACATTAAGTTGCCAGCTGTTCACTTTTAATAAAACAATATAATGTTTATGAAGTCCAACAGAGTCTTAGAAATCCTTGTGTCATCGTAGTTTTTCTGCTTTGCTTCTATCCCCCATGGGCACAGAAGAAACTCTTCCATTGTATGATGAATTCCTGTAATATCCCAAAGTGACTTTAAAAATTTCAATAGTCTTTCCCTCTGAAAAATAACACCTCTTCCATTCTCTTGTTGCATATTTGTACTTTCCTTTAGTAAGTGAACACTGAAGGGGGAATTTGAGAGCTCTAATAGCTTCTGTAGTGTTCTTATAATAGTAATGTTTTTAGCATCACTATAGTTAAGGACTTGTCAGCACTTATAAACTCCTACTATAGTGAAATTTCACTTGGCATATAAGCTTTCAGCCCAAGAGCAATTTTCATTTTAAGCTTTAAAACCATCTCTTAGGGTATTTTCAATAGTGTGGTTAAAACTTAAAACAAAAGCTTAGTGTTCTCAGATGATTCCAATCCCCTCCAAAATTGCTCTTTACAGGTTTCTTCTCTCCATAAAATCAATTAGCTCATAATAGCTAAAAAGAGTGGGAAGTTTTTAACAGTTGTAATGATGGATGTAATACAGTTTTGCACATAAAAATTATGTGTAATTTTGAAGTCTTAAAAACAAAAATGTTGACAAATAAGAAATGTTTGCATTTTAATATATAAACAATACTTTTTGAGAAGCCAAGTTTTAGATAACACTTAATCTCTAAAGGTGAAATGTTTTTAGTAGGATACTTAATTTAACCTTAATATACCATATTTGATGTTTCAAATGAATACAAAATATTTAAGTTCTAAAAAATATATCTAGCAAATGAACAAACTTGAGATGGTAGGCTCATCTTTCATTTTACGGAGTTCTCCTTCTTTAACTTCTTTCTTGGCTTCTCCCTTACTATATTTCTAAGTGATAAAGTAACCCAGGGCACTTATCACAATGTGTGCCTCTCTCAGTCATCTCATTTAATAACATGGCTTTAAATGTTGATAAATCTCAAATTTACATCCCTACAGCAGAAATCTTCAAAAACTTACAGCTCTACATTGGATATTTTGTAGGCATATGGTATTTTAAAATGCATACATTAAAATCTTGATTTCCTCCCTCCCATTGCCCTACAATCTTTTCCTCTTTCAGCCTCTTCAATTTCAGCAAATTTCATTGCTCATGAAAAAAAACCTAGACATCATTCCAGATTCCTTCTTTCCCTACATTCAATCCATCAGCCATTAATTTCAGTTCTACCAAAAAAAATGAATCTATCTATTGTTGTCTAGGAGCCAACACTTATAATCAGGTCTACCCCCACCTGTAAAGAAGAATAATAGTAACTTTCAAAAATATAAAGGCTATTGAAACCTTGTTCATGTAAAATCCTCCCCAAACATGAGGAATACCATTCAACTGTCTTGCTTTGATTTATAAGGCTTTCCACTATCTGTCACCACTCAAAGTCAACAGACTCATCATGTGCCACTCTCCAATCAAGGTCACAAAGGTGTCTTGGAAGCTTAGACAGAATAGAAATTTAGAAACATTGATTTATTTCACCTTTTGCTAGCATTTCTCCATTGCTTTTCTCATGACTGCCCATATTAAGGAATTCCTCAAAGGGGAATGGAACATTGTCAAATATATATACAAACTGGAACAAAGGGGCTCCTCTAACCAAATCCGGGAAAATCTGAGCACCACAAAGCATAATGAGATGATGAGGTTAATGAATTTTAAAACAAAAAACAAATAAAAATCCTTAAGTACTTAATGATAATCTTAAGAAATGAGACAGAGAAGAAAATCCAGGAATGGAAAGTTCTTCTTTTAGGAGAATACCAGCTATGACAGTGTATATATGTAAAAGAAATCACAGAACTAGAAAATTGCCATCTTATAACCCCCATAAAATCACTGACTCAGGCAAGGATCTTTAACTGAAGTTAAAATTATCAGTTGAAATTTTTGTGACCAAGTGAGTCAGATAATCATAAATTACAATCTCATAGTTTCCTTATTCTTTAACAAGGAAGTATTTGCTTTACTACAGAGAAATCTAAAAGTCACCAACTTATGTAAATGTCCAAATAGGGTATTGCCAAGTCTGGTAGCATGACAATGTGTCTCATGATGTAATTCACAATATCTTTTATGTTTGTTGGCCAGAAGCTTGACATCGATCTAATCATGAGGGAACAGTCAGAAAATAAGCAAAAAGCAGAGTATACACTAAGACAGTGAGCCAGAAATCTTCAGTGTATTCATTATTGTAAAAACAAAGAAAGGTAGATGGAATGTTCTAGATTAGGAAAGATGAAAACAATATACAGCCACATCCAAAGTCTGAAAGAATTTTGAAAACAAAAGATAACTTGGAATTTAAAGAAACGATGTTTAAATAGACAAAAACTGACACATGCACAAATCAATCATAGAATAGGATATTTAAGTAGATTTATACCAATTTCAGAATATCTTGGAGTTCTACTCCAGAGGTGGAAAATATTTATTTCTTTGATCCATTCAAGATAGAAACAGCAAAGAGGAGAGCTATCACATGGAAAATGGAGGACCACAAAAAAAAAATTCTTACTTCATTAAAAAAAAAGTTATCCTAATAGTGTTTTGCAAATTCTTGTAAAATTTCTCCACTTCCTCCTCATATTAGTCACTAAACCATGAAGGCCTGACAAACTATGCTTCTAGGTGTGGGTAAATTGAGACCAAAGAGCACTATGGCAGAATTGCCAGCTAGAAACTGAGATTGGAATGCATTCAGAAGATTTATAGGCAAGTGCCCATAGTTAAAGATATAATGGCAATTTTGAAGTCAGTATTTTGAGTTCAGTCTGATTCATAACATGAAACTCTGGCTACCTAAGTAGTATGGAAAATGTTTTTACAAGCCAAGAAGTTGCCACCAATGGCTATATTTACTTGATTTTCATAAAATCAAGGGTAGTGTCTGTTGTAGAAAAATGTCTAAGACCTATCTTTGGATTGTGATGGCCAAACTCTAAAGTATATATCTATAGCCCTGAAAGGAAACAAGTGAGATATTAAGTTCAGAATGGAGAAAAATGCAAAGCACGCATGTGCTAAGTCCAGAAGTTTCTGCCAAAAAAGAGAAAGCAATATGGCAGAGCATTATTCAATATAAGTGTGAAAATATAAATAAAAATATATAGTGAAAATCTCAAGGAACAATCTGAAAGTTCCTGAAGTCCACTGTGATTACATAGGAATCATGGTTTGATTACAGATTATGCTTCTAGAACCAGCTTTGAATATTAGAGAGATACTATTTGGTAGTGGTTAGGCAGTGACATTTACAATAAAGTGACTTCAATTCAAGTTCCCACTCAGCCATTATTGGAGTTATAATACTGTGTAAAACACTGTATGTCACTTCCCTCTTTTATAAAAAGAGGGTAAAAATAACGGTCACCTCGTGGTTGCTTTGAGGATTAAATAAGACCATGGAACAAATCTTTGAGCTCATTCTTTGTTGTTAAACACTGAATGAAAAAATATTATGAAGGACATTTTATAATTACTCTTATGCATCTTAATTGATGATAACTCAGGGATCTTGTGTTAAGAGTCAGTCTGTAAATAGAATTCAATTCATTATGTGGTGATTTTCAAAATGGAAAAGTTGAAAACCACAGCAAAACTACTCCTAAAATGTAGCTCTGAAAATCAAGTGAGTGAGTTGTGTATAGTTATCTCCATATTTCAGGTGTAATATACTCCATTAATATTTGAGTTATGTATTATTTCTGGTAATTAAACAGATACGAATTTGTAGTGAGGATGCATATAAATTAGCTATTTCCAGTATCACCTTAAAGAAAAACTAAGAAAGGAAAAGAATGTACTATCATGGAATTTTCAAATAAAAGTACATATTATTTGAGGAAATTTGATGTTAACTTTCCCCTGTTAAGCCCACTATGCAACAACCCGGCTTGGTTTGATGCATGGACATAATTAAACACCTAAAATACATACTTAAAACCATGGCATACAGTAAGTACTAAATTATTTAAAGAGATTTTTAACATATAAACTGGGACTAGTATAGGAAGAGCCTTGGGTGAGGCCAAAAAGTTCAGGCTGTATTCAATAAGCACCAGAGCTACCTAGGGTTCCTAAGCAGAAGAGGGACACAAGACTGGATAACAACCCCTCTGCATCTGGTCATGTGCTTGAAGGAAATGAGACTGGAAGGAACACTTTGAAGCAGGAAACACTGATTATAGGCGAATTTCTTATTTATACGTTTATGTCCATATACATGAAAATGAATGTTTTTGATAGTTATTTAGAATTATGAAGAAAGTAATATTGTTGCAAAATCTCCAGTAGGTGATTGGTCTTAAAATTCTGTTTTAAGCCCATCCTAAAAATATTGGTCATTATGCCTTATGTGCTTCTGCCTATATAATTCATTATAGCAAATAGCAATGAACACAAAAGAATGATTTTCTTATGTGCAATGTTTTTAATAAATAACATTTATTAAAATGGATTTTTCTATAATGAAATTTGAAAGCTACAGATTGTTGCTTTGCGTCATTAAATATGGATCAACTATTATGACTCCATAGGAATACCATATTTGAAATATAAAGTGCCTATAAATGAAAAGTATTCTATTACGCGAACCAATATATTCTCCTGCTCTGAAGCATTCCAAAATTCTTCTAGTATAGTAGTTTGGAAATTACATTTATGTTCTAATTGTAATAGAATGAAATTCATAGTAAAGGAAAAGCAGATATTGACATTACTGTATAATTTTTGTTTTTAGTTGTACAATTTAAACACTTTAGATTAATAAGATCAGCCTTCCCTTTTTCTTCATCAAAGCAATCATATTAATATACAGTTTGCTTAATATGGTGGTGTCTTTATTTTTTTTTTTTTTTAGAGAGTCAATTTATTCACGAGAGACACTGAGAGAGAGGCAGAGACACAGGCAGAGGGAGTAGAAGCAGGCTCCATGCATGCAGGAGCCGGATGTGGGACTCAATCCCAGAACTCCGGGATCACGTCCTGAACCAAAGGCAGATGCTCAACCGCTGAGCCACCCAGGCATTCTTGGTGGTGGCTTTTTAAAGATAAACTTTTCTCTGTTAGGTATATGTGCAAATTCTTAAATATATGATTGCCTCAGACTCAAATTCTTTTATGATTTATGGAAATAAACAACAATAAACTGGTTTCCCTTTAATAAATTTTGACAACTGAAAGACCACAAAATAGATTCAGGAGCTTGGAGAGCACAAACCTTTCATCAACACAACGATTAAAACATATTAAATTAAATCTTATTTTAAATTAGCTTGTACTTTGGAAATTTTACTTTGAAATCTAATGGGAGAAATAATTTACACATCAAATCATCATGGTAATCCTTTAATATTTTCCAGAGGAAAAAAAAGGTTTGAATATACAAAATGGAGAGTAACAATGACTTAAAATTTTGTGGTCCTTGAGAGTTCCTAGAAAAATAGTAACTAAATATGGCACTGGAGAAAGAGTCAGAAGGCAAAGGCAGTGCCAAAGCACTAAATACTGAATTCATGTGTGGACACACACACACCTCTGACAAAGTCACAAACACACAACTTTTTACACATATTAAGGAACTGACAAAATTCTTATACTTTTAATTTGAGAAAATTCAGAATTTATAGATTATGTATGCTGAGTTTGCTTACACATATTCAAGAAATCAGACCATTTTTGAACAAAGTCCACTGTGTAAAATGTACCATGCAATTTCAGATTTAATTCAAAACTACTAATAACCTGCATACAATTATTTTAAAATTAGTTTGCTTTATTACCTTTTAACGTTTTAAAGAAAAAGGTAATTCTTTATTTTGTAAAATATTTTTTACTGTAACCTTTTTCCCTTGTGAAGACTAAAAAGTTTCAGTCTTTCAGTTTGCATGCTAATATTATTTGCATCTCATAATTGTCTTACAAAACAGCACTTGATTTTATGTAAAAATTGTCAAACCATTGAAATTTGGAAGGCTGCAAGATTTGCGGCACAAAATGGAAGTATTGACTTCTAATTAAAAGAAATCCCGGGGGGATCCCTGGGTGGCGCAGCAGTTTGGCGCCTGCCTTTGGCTCAGGGCGCGATCCTGTAGACCCAGGATCGAGTCCCACATCGGGCTCCCGGTGCATGGAGCCTGCTTCTCCCTCTGCCTGTGTCTCTGCCTCTCTCTCTCTCTCTGTGACTATCATAAAATATAAATAATAATTAAAAAAAAGAATATAGTCCTGCATGGAAATTAGTAGCTGTACCTGTGAAACACATCCTCACCCAAACAGGTGCAATCAGAACAGGTGTGTTCTTTAAAAAAAAAAAAAAAAAAAAAAGAAATCCCGGGATGCCTGGGTGGCTTAGTGGTTGAGCGGCTGCCTTCAGCTCAGGGCATGATCCTGGGGTCCCAGGATTGAGTCCCACATTGGCCTCCTGTGGGGAGCCTGCTTCTCCCTCTGCCTATGTCTCTGTCTCTGTCTCTGTCTCTCTCTCATGAATAAATAAAATCTGTTTAAAAAAAAGAAATTCCATTTACAAGTTTTCCACATTAACTAAATTCAATAAATAGTTCTGCAGAAATCTCCATTAAAGAAAATGTTTAGGATATTTATAGTTAGAAGACAATGATTAAGCTTAAGATCATTTTTGCTAGACAAAGTTAGTGAAAGCAGCAGAAAGAGGCACAATTTAATTTGTGATTAACCATGGACCATACTTTTTTTTTTCTCTTTCTTATTGTTTGTCCTCTAGTCATTTCATTTTTCATTAGCATAGTTCTACCAAGGAATGGGATTGAAAGAGACAGGAAATGAAATCCACATAATCAATTAAGCCACTAATTTGCACTCTTTTACGAGATTAGGTGAAGAAGACTGACATTGTTTCAGCTAATAGTGCCATTTGAACTATGCTTTTCCTGTATTTGTGCTACTCGGATAGCAAGGCATTTTGGACTGAGAAATTTATAGCATAGATGTGCATATTGCTGCAGATATTTTTTTACTTCGTGGGATAAAATCAGTTTCGTGAATTTAAAAATGTTTATTATTTACTTATGATACATTATTTATATTTCTTTTTCACTGTGATAGATTTAGTGCCTATATGACAATGTCTCAGAGACAGTGAATCTTATCTACAGGTCTGATATCCACTTTGGCAATGAGAATATCCCTTTAAAACTATAGTCAGTTTTTTTCAGCATTAAGATTTTTTTTTATTATTTTAATATAAAAGAAAGACTTAATTAACAGCAGTAATTCTGCTGAAGGGTGGGTAGAGTCTTCATTTCATTTTTTAAATGCAAAATTGCTGTTTTAAAATTTGTTTTTTAGTTCTTTATTGAATAACTCAAAAATATCATATTTTCTGGGCAGTTTGTACATGTTACTTATTTTTATTTTGCAAAACTCAAACTATAAATATACGCTGCATATTTTATAACCAATAAAATATTTCATAGCTTCTTTAATAGCTACTAAATAAATGCAATGCACATAGCACTAAGTTCAAAATTGTGCATCAAAGCATAATTAAATAGAAGGGAATACAAAGAATAGTTGGTTACTAAGACTTTCAACAGTAGGCCACCTGGGTCCAAGCCTGATTTTATGACTGACCAGCAATGTGAAATTGTGCAAATTATTTAATTCTTGGAATCTCAGTTTGTCTTCAGTTAAATGGGGTTAAATAACTATCTCTTAAGTTGCTCTGAGAATTACATAAATTAATACATATGACATCTCTGGAATACTGCTGGGCATATGGCAAATACTACATTAATATTAGCCATTATTATCAATATTTTTGATATTATTTATAATTCTACTATGAAATGGTTAAATCAAAGACATGGAATGCATGTCTCCAGCTCAAGTTTAATATAATATTATTACCTTGAATCAATCAAGAAAAGAAGGTTTTTTTTTTTTTTGGCTTTTTTTGTTTTTGTTTTTGTTTTTTTTTAATTTTTATTTATGATAGTCACACACACAGAGAGAGAGAGAGAGAGAGGCAGAGACACAGGCAGAGGGAGAAGCAGGCTCCATGCAGAGAGCCCGACGTGGGATTCGATCCCTGGTCTCCAGGATCGCGCCCTGGGCCAAAGGCAGGCGCCAAACCGCTGTGCCACCCAGAGATCCCAAAGAAAAGAAGGTTTGAAGCAAGAAGAGAACAAAACTATTTCAAAAAAACAAAATATAGAAAAGCATATTTCTTACCACTGAATTGAATTTTAAAAAATAATAAGTCCCTTATCTCCTTTTTCATTTGAAAGAGATTGCAAATGTTAGGAGTTACATTATAATCTTTACTATTTCATTTGTTTTCATAATCCATTTTATTTCAATTCTGTCACATAGGAAAATAAAACCTAAAATTCCCAAACAAGTGATTTCTCACAAATTGAAATAATACTTAACTTCTTGAGTCTTATTCTTCTCCAAACTAAGTCACTTTTGCCTGATCAGTGAAGCTCATAAGCTCAGGATACCAGGAAACCATATACTGCATTATTCTACTGATGCTATAAGCACTAACTGCCATATTCATTGTGTAACACACAGCCATAGGGAAAACATAGTTCATTAATACTTTTTCACACATATTCAGTGACATAGTGATTATTCTTTTTCTACTTATAAGACCTCAGTGACGTCTTTCATTGAAATTTGTAAAAATGTTCCCAGTTTTATAAATATACCTGGGACATATCTCTGCTTTATTAAATAAAGGCACCTTGGGGTATGGTATGCTTACTGTATGGCAAAGATTTTCTAATTTCATGAAAAAGTATTTCATAGGCTTATAATAAAATTAACTTCTTCAAGAGTGCATCAAATCAAACAGATTACTCTCACTCGAAAACTACCAGCATGTTTTGATCACTCTACTCTTGATCTGCTTCTTTCTGTTATAGCATACTGATTTTAAATTGTACTCTGTTATAAAAATAACTTTAAAATAAAATACTTTACATTTTAAAATAATATTATGGAGAAATAAAGATTTTGCCTTTCAGGTATATATATTTCTCTTAGAAAAAAGATATGATCTTTAATAATTGAACTTCTCAAACATAACATTATATATTGGATAATAAATAACACAGAACAGTTTTTAATTTTGCCCAAGTAAGTGATTTTGTATAAGAAATTACTTAGAAATAATTATTAACAGTAAGTGGTTACTGGAGTTGTAATAACTACTCTAGACTTTATACAATTTGTGGAAATTTTATTTTTTCATGGTTAATTCAGGGAACAAACACTATTAAGGTTTTTAAAATGAGTTTAGATGACACAAACTTTTGGGACAAAGGGTGCAATGGTATAATTATTATCAGTAGGAATTAAATTTCTCTAATGCTCAATTCTACTTACATACTACTAAAGATAAAACAACAAAATACTGAATCACCAAAGGTTATTGAAGTTTTGAACTCGAAATGAGTTAAAACAGAAAGCCTTGTTTAGCTTAACACATTAATGAACATTTTGGTTTGCAGAAGTGGGCCCTAAGCCTAGTAAAGAATAAAGAATGAAATTGCTTTAAATAATAGATAGTACTGTGTTTCCTTCCCAAAAACAGTCTGAAAGGGATGGGCTTGGCAAATGGAGGAGCAGAAAATGACTACCAGAGATCCGAGCATATAGCCCCTATGTGATAAGATCTAAGAGGCAAAGGACTAAAAAGCTTAGGAATATGGATGCCAAATATTCTATATTTAGGAATTTTTATTACTATATATCAAGATATGTGTGACTTTTTAAGTGTTCATAAAAGTTGTATCACCAGTTGAATATCTTGTATAAGTAGAAATCTCTTTGTGAAAATCAAATATGTGGAGTTACACATATTTGAAATGTTCTTCTCTATCTCTAGCTGCAGGGTTCTGAAGATGAATCCTTCCCCCCCTCCATACATATATACCTAGCCATAGAAGAGAAACACAGTAACAACTAATACAACAGAAAATAGAATAAACATAAGCACATGCGCATCAGAATTTATAGAACATATGAAGAAAGTAAGCCTCCCTATAAATATAAAGAGATGACAAATGTTATTTTTGTGGTTGATATTTTTGTCATTGTTGTTACAAATGCTCCTTTCTCGAGTATTTTTACACTGCAATTCAAATGTATTTATAGTTAGTAAAATATTGATGAGTCCAATGAAAAAACACGTGGCATAAAAGCAGGTTTGAAGAAAAATAAAGTACTATACTATATGTATGAAAAGAAATGAAAGACATGGTATACTTTATGTATACTTTTTGTATACTTTATATATTAGGTTTGGTTGAACACTTTATTCATTTCTACTTAGAGGGGTTATAAAATAGCATTAACTATTTAAAATTCATTGAAACTAACTCTATAATGTAACCAGGGTCAACCTAGGCTTCAGTTTGGCAAAATGTTGTCAAGTTGGCTGATTCATTGCTTTCATTCATTATATCCTCAACATTCACTATTTCACTGAGCAGTGAACAAAGTGTGGTTAATGTGAAAATCAATAAGGGAAATGTCCTTTTAATAGGAGTTGGGAAGCTCTGAAGGAGGTGCTCTCACACAGGTACCACTCCTTGCAGTCCACATAACTGGCAGAAAGAAGGAAGATAAGAATTATCTTGACAAGGGACAACATTTTTCAAAGAGGAATTTCATCTTCTGCTTTTAGGAAAAGGAAGATCCCACCCCACCTCAGCAAGAAGGCACTAACCACCAATGAGTATTAGCCACAAGCTAGAACTCTTGTTCTTCTCCAAATGTTTACAACCCTTCTCAATATCTTCCTAAAGCCTAATAAAATCTGATCTTCTCTTTGTCTCTTCAAACTTACCTTTGGTTCACCATAGTTTGCAATTCCTCTGCTATTCCCAAATTCATTTTCTTAGTAAAATAACTGGCTATTTTCTTTTTTAAGATACACATTAACAACATCTGGTTTGAGTTGACTTCAACAGAAAATCTCCATAAGATTTCTGGTTCTGAAGTAGAGAGATTATGTGAATAGGACCCCTTTCTGAATATTACCACAAGAAAGCATATTCTAGTCACAGCACATGAGAACTATACAGTCTTGATTTATATTGTACTTATGTAGGAATAGAGCACTCTTATAGTATTACTGGTTTTCGGTTGATTGCTGTGTGATTATTCTATTTTTTTTTGTTGCCCAATATTGTAAAACCTTCCCTATGCTAATTTTTTCCGAAGTTGTGAATTGTGCATAATGATAAATGAATAAATGAATATTTTTAGAAATGGAAGTATCACAGGCATTTCAAACAAATTTTATGGTGAATGTAATAATAATCAATTGGATACAAATGTAGGTGGTTGAGAAATTGTATTTGGGCATCCTGTGGTGCAGTTAAATGAGAATTACTTTCTTGTTAGGAGGTATTGTTGGCTGGTGAGCTAAGGCCCAGATTTTGCCTATACAGGCAGCATCTCCTAACTATCCCTAGCTCCTCAAGTACAAGAAATATTAGTGTAGAAGCTTTATTTTGTGACTGAGAAGAGAGGCTTTTCAACATAAGTAGTTGTGAGAAGACAGTTCAGACAATGATATGGGCTACCTTTCCTCTCCAGCTTTGGAGATGGGTTTGACTCCCCATAGTTACACAGATGAGTACAAATGTTGATGAAACTATTCAAAAGATACGTGGTTTACTTTGGGCACAAGTCTAGGGAGGAACAGCCCTGGGGAAGAGGCTCTCTCCCCGAATATCAAGCGAACACAAGTGCTGCTCAGATATGTGGTGATTTGACATCTTTGTAAATATCTGGCAAGCACAATTTGCATGCACATCAGCATTATCATGAAAGATGAGATGAGAACAGAAAGTTTCCAAATCATTCTGGTATGAACAGATAAGAATGAGGAAAGACTAATTTCCCTGGTGAATACAAGTGAAGAAGTCGTTCTCAAACACATGTAAAGCACTACTTTAGGACAACAAAATACTTGAGAATTTGAAGGCTATCTATAGTCCTGTTATTATAAAGGTGGAAGACATTCAAAGATACATGAGTTCTATTCTTTAGGTAATATTGTTACTGTTATGAAATGGGTGTATCAGTAAAAAAAAAATAAGTAAATGAGAAATATAAAAGAGAAAAACCAGATTTAGACAAAGTATATATTTCTCTTATTTTGTAATACTTATGTCATGAAACCTAATTTTATCCAAACTTCAAGAGGGGTTTGTCATTCTTTGACTTACCCTCTGGAAACTTAAAGGATACACTGAGAACAGGGTTGCATCAGGGTTGCATCAATGACCACATTTTAATAATTTCTGCCTTGTTAGATGATCTTGCAAAAGTCACTCACTCTCATCACCCTCCTCTTTTCTAGGGGACTAAGAATGAAGCATTTATACAAGTAAGAAAAAGAGAAAGGACAGGATATAGGAACATATCACATATGTAAAGGTCCCTGACTATTCAATGTTAAAAGCCATAAACATATTATACCATAGATAATCACCACCTAGGGATACTCTTAAGATAAAAACTTCCATATCTTTTAAGCTACTACTGGTAATAAACTGCTCTCAGCTTATAGGTAAAGCATATAACTTGGTATCCATTCCATTTTACTATGACTTGTTTCACCAGAGCCCAGATCTGGGTGATTACTCTCTTGTTTTGTTCCTTTGAGTATTATGCATCTCCCCAACTTCTTCCCACTGCCTTCTCTTAAATGTGACCCAAGTATAAATTAATGTCTTTTTAAAGATTTTATTTATTTATTTATTTATATTTGTGAGAGACAGAGAATCAGAGACATAGGCAGAGGAGATGCAGGCTTCCTGTGGGAAGCCTGATGCAGGACTCGATCCCAGGACCTTGGCTCTCACCCTGAACTGAAGGCAGAAGCTCAACCACTGAACCACCCAGGTGTCCCAAATTAATGCATTTTATATTACCTTATAACTTGAGGAAAGTGACTGCTCTAAAGATGGAGAGTCATATAATACCTACAACTTCTGGCCAGTGTAATTCTGGCTAATTGTCTGGATAAGCAGAATCATTCCTGGAATTCTTAGATCAGAAGACAGGGCAAGAGGCTGTTTTCTGCAGGGTGCTAAAGCTGAGAGTTAATCTGTCAGCAGCCATATCCTCTGCATGAGGAAGAAGTCTATCTCTAATAGGACAGACACAAGTCTACATGCACAGAGAAAAGCAGAAAATAGAAAAGTGGAGTCACTTTTGCCTCTAGTTCTAGTTCTGAGGCCAGCCTCAAGTCTGCAGGGCACTGTCACGCAAATACATGGTCTCCTCTTGCTTAGCTTAGTTCAAGTTGGATTTCTGTCACTCGAAGCAATCACGTTACAAAGATCCAAAAATGGGTTATGGCTTTTTAATGCTGCTTAACCAAGAAAGGAAGAAATGATTAAAACGAAATACAAATTATGGTACAAAATTTGTGAGCCCTTGCAGGAAAACAAAGCACATGTGAAAGTTAAATAGTTAAACATGATGAAAATTATGAATGCATAATTTAGAAAATATTTGAAGTCCTTTTTAAAAAGATTTTATTTTTAAGTAATCTCTACACCAAACATGGGGCTCAAATTTACAACCCCAAGATCAAAAGTCCCAAGTTCCAATGACTGAACAAGCCAGGAGCACTGAAAATACTTAGTCTTTATAAAATTCTGTGATTTTCTATATATCAATTAAATTATCTCTATGATTGATTGATACCTTTTCTATTTAATTCAGCTCACCTTTATCTACCCTATATTTTAAGTGCTGTAGTCAGTGTTTTTGTTTTTATCCTTTTATCCAAGGAACAATCTTATTGAACATATAAAAAATATTTTATACTTGATACTCACTAAAGAGTTGAAATAAAAGAGATTTTTGTAAAGCAAAGATGCAATCAATGTAAACATATTGATTTGGAAGTAAAATAAAATAAGCAGAGTTTTTGAAAAATTAATACTATGAAACTGAAAGATCAAGTGAGGGCACTATTTTTTATTGATTTTCTACTACTTACGATGACACTCAAAATATCTCACTGGTAAGCTTTGCTGATTTCTTGTAAAAGTATTTTTTACTTTCTCTTAAGTCTAGCTCTATATTTTTAATTCTATTGTAAATGTATACTCTTCAACTGAGAGATAGTGTCTTTTTGAATGTCTGATTACTGCATGCTGGTCTCACAAATGGGATATGTATGTTAGTTATGGCTATGCTCTTAGCAATATTATTTAGATTAGTAGCCCAGAAATACAGAGAAAAGAAAATAAGTTATACTATAGAATTAAAAATAATTATGACTGAAGATTAAAAGAGCTTGTCATTCATTCAGTGAGTTAGATATAATTTGTGATCTATCCTAGGCAACCTTCAATGCAATTTCAAAAAATAAATTACAGAAATTCAAATAAGACTGCTATCAAATACCATTCCCTAAAATATTCTCAGTATTATATGGTACAGTTTGCATCTTTTCAATTATTTTCCTTTGATCTTGAAGCAAATAAAGTTTGTCTCACAGTCATGCAACTACGAAGATCTTGCCAAACGTGAACAGATAATATGAGTCACCGCCTTAAGTATTTGGCAGTGAATAAACAGGGTTCCTGGATTCTCTTCATGCAGCTCCCTCTTGTCCTGATGCCCTTTTAATATCTCACATTACTGCAAAAGCTATTAGACTCTTCTTCTTACTTCCTTTTAGAGAAATTCTGATGACTAAATCCAATGAGGGGAGTAGAGAGAAGTTTTAAGTCATTATTATATATCATCATCTCCATGTTAAGTCATTATTATATATCATCATCTCCGCAAATCGTATTAAATAATGTGGTTTGAAAAAAGCACAGTGGCATTTTAGAAGCAGTGAAAATCAGTTGTTGGAGTTAGTAAGTATTAAGTCAATATTTAGGGTCAATAAGCATAAGGCTGGATATGACATCCTCACTGGTTTGAATGCTAGTTCTGCACAGAAGAGCTTTCTATATACCATGATGACACATCAAAGGAACATGTCAAATTTAGTTCTCTCACGATACATTTTTTAAAATAGTGAATATTTACAAGAAACTTTTTACATTAATCTTATTTTCTAATTTAAAAAACAAAAAGGGAACAAAGAACAAAATTAGAAATGAGATATGAAATACTGCATAGGAAGATTTTATGCATGTATTTCCATACAGAGACTTTTAAAAGCATCAGCTATTTAAAAAAAAAATAGCATCAACTATTTAAACCCAGTTGGGTTATTAAATTGACATAAAAACAGGTATTGGAGGTGGAAAGGAAATAAGGCAGGTGCATAAATTAAAGAAATATAAGCTTTTATTTGTATTTCTTTTTTTTCCTACTTTTCTTCTGCGTGATAGAAGTTTTACTTGATATGAAAATCAAGTGTGCCTGCAAACCATTTACCAATATAGTATGTGATAAATTTGGGGAATGTAAACAGTCTATAGTATTTCTTCTTCTCTTCTTTTTGATATTTTACTACAATTAACCTCTAAAATGTATAAATTAATATTTTCATAATGTACTTTTTAAATTTTTATCATTATTTCCTACTGTAAAAGATACTTTTCTAAGAACATAATAATTAAGAATCTAGTCACTAATATAGAAAAAACAGGGAAAACACTAACCTTATATACACAGACCTAACATGATGACCAGGGAAAATAATTTTAACTGATTCTTTATGATAAATTTGGTCCAAATTATAATAATGCTAATAATAAATAATTGTCCCTTTCTGAATCCCTTTTTCATGGGCTATGGGCTAGGAATATGTTAAACTTTTCACATATATTATCTTTTAAAACTCTTTAAATCTGTCTGTGTTATTATGTATATTATATTCCTTTTCTAAACATAAGTAAGCAGCTGTCAAGCTTCAGTGCTCAATCCCAAGCTTCAGAGCTAGTAAGTGGCAAACTCAAGAATTAAATGCAGATGCATGTGATTCCAAAGCGCATGTTCTTCATGACCTTCTTGTATTATTCTCAATACAAGCTTATTGTTGTGATGCTGATTATTACTGTTACAGAGAACTAGCTCTTGTAAGAAATCCTCTGTTTAAATAGCAAGACACTAATTAAAAGGAGGTTTATGATAGCAAGAAGAGTTTTCAGAAAGAACACTAGTTGGCCATCCAGATTTCCTGATTTAAAAAATACACATAATACTATATTCCTATGACAGCAAGCATACCTCTTTTCTGATTTATTCAGTACTTTTTAATTCCCACAACATTGGCATACTCTTTCCTATCAGCTTCCACAAAAATAATAATTGAGAACTGCCAACTCTCAATGCCTATGTTTGTATTAGCATGATGCCATAGTCAGTGAAAAATGCTTATTATGGTCATGATCTGGGTAAATTATATGGCCAAGACACTATTGAGTTCATGAGATCAATCTGCAAACAGCATTATAGACAGTTATAGAGATTATACCTCTAAGGAATCTAATTTACCATGCATACTGACTGAAATCTCTCAAACCATTATCTATTTGTCAGAATAAACTTATGTGGCAATATTCCTTTTGTCCATCACCTAACTTTAAATGATTTCAGATATGCAAAAGAGTAGGAGACTGCGTAGTCCAGTTGCTACTCTTTGAGGTAACTATAAGGATTTTTATTTCCCAGCTATTTAATATGCCAATCGTTCCATAAGTACTCAAAGTCCAAAATGTTGTAAGTCTCTATCTTCCCTCATAATGGAATGTCAGCTTTAAATGCAGAAATTTCTCTGATTAGAAAAATACCCAGAGTTGAAGAACTGGAACTGAATTTAAAGTAGGAAAATATGACTTGTTTTCTTATCAATTTTAATTGTTTATTTGTGTATTTATTAATAATACCAATATTCTAACTTTAATCTTTACATCAACAAAGTTATGCAATAACCACAAATTACCAAATGGAATATTCATTGATTTTAGTTCGATGTCATTTATTATTACTCTATTAACAAGTACAATTTATAATAAATGTCACTTTACTCCATAGACAACGAATAATACGTTCATTAGAAAGTTTTCTTTCTCCTAGCTTGAATGTTTAATTTTTCCGGCCACAGTCAGGCTTCTGATTCAATGGGCTGTAAACCAGCCAAGAGAAACAACAGCCTTTCTGCCAATAGGCTATTGCATTTTTTTTTTTTTCATCTTTAAAAGGCTACTGGCACATTTCTCTGACATTTGCGTGACATCAAATGGGAGTCTGGCTCCTCTTGGATGTAAGTAATACTTCCCCACCCTGTTGATAGAAAGCCCTTTCCAGGAGCTAAGCAGATCTCTTTATCCTTCAGTAAGATTCTATTCTTTGATTTCAAATAGCCTTGAGGGCTTTCAGGTGGTATGCCTCTACCTTGTCTTCCCAATTAGCCATCTGCTTTCTTGTCTTCCTTCAATGAATGCTTGCCTACTGAATAATCTAATTGGTTATCAAGCCCTTTGGCCAATCGTTCAGAGCCTCAATGTTATTTTCATATTTCTCTTCTACTAAGAACACCTTAAATGTCTCTGTGTCTCTTAGTCATCTCTAAAAGTCCAAACCCACTTCACCCCAGTTCCATCTATTATCACCCATGTTCCTACTTTGGTGCCTGTTGATTTCTGATCTACTGTAACCTATTCTTCCATCTTTGTCCTTACTCTAATTTCATCTTTGTCCTTACTCTAATTTTTTCCACTGAGCTTCATATTCCCTAGTCCACAACCTGGAAATTCCCTTGTGATATTCACATTCTTCTGACAAGTTTCTTCTACCTGTCTCTCAAGTTAAGCCTTTGCTGCATCTTGAGAATACGTTAGTTCTAGAAAGCTCATAATCCTCACACGTCACAAAAATTGGCTTCATGTCTTTCTTGATGCTCAATACCATTTTTAGATCTTTCCTTAACTTTAATCATTTGTAAATCCATACTGCGCTAGAGCTCACATAACTTTATTGTACCACCTTTTCTCTATCCTTACTGTACTCAGTAAAACTCTTGCCATATTTACTTGGACAAAAATGTTTAATCCCTGGTCTCAACTTTTTTCTCTTCACCTCAATTCTGCTCACCACTATCAATGATTTTATGGTTCACATGGAGGGTACTTTTCCACAGTGGCTTTAGCACCTTATCTCTTGAACTCTTCTCCAGAATCCCATGGCTGCTTCCTGGCTCTTGTCCTTGAAAAAATAAACTAGAAAAAAAATTGGAAATTTTCCAAAGTCATACATTCAGATATTCCACTGTTAATAGCAAAAAAAAACCCTCCTTATCCTTCCATTTAACAATGTAACTCTTCATTTTCACAACACTATCAGAACTTTGCTTTCTCTAATTTCAATACATCCCTCATTTTATTTCTCTTCTTTCCTACTTATTCAGTTTGGATACTATGGCCTCAGCATTAAAATCAGTCCCTTGAAATCATTATAAAAGATCTATGTTTACACTTAGTTGAGAAAACACTAACTTTGGAGTATTCTGTTCATATACATACATATTGATGCATCTAAGCATCAATTCTGAAAAATTATACAATGTAGCAAAACACCTTTGTTTAAAAGGATTAAAATTATTTCAAAATATTCTAAACCACTGCTGGAATCAGCTACAATTCTCTTGTAACCCTTGCACAAAGACTGGTCAAAATTCTTCACTTTTTCTTTTGAGGATCTCTTAATGATGTGTCTCTTGCTAGACTTTTCCTTATTTTCCCCACATCCAATTCATCATATGTTTAAAATATCCACTTTCCAAGGTAAATTCTATGTCCCTTTACCTAAAGCAGTACTAAGGATACAGTAAACATTTAATAAGCATTTATGTAATAAGTGAACAAATTTAATCATTCCCAACACACTTATTTTGATTATAATTTTCACAGTGATAGATATAATTCTTACAAATCAAGTTGCATGAGTCAGTCCTACAACATTAAAGTCAAAGAACAGCAGCCTATGGAGCTTAATTCAATTTTTAAAAATTCAACATTTTGCTTGTTTTAGACCCCATGAGCGATATTTTGGGAATACTTATTACAATTCCTATGATTGGTTTTTAATATATATTTCTCAAACACTGCACACATCACAACTGTCTCTAACTTCCCCAAATCTTTCCTCTTTGCATTTACCTACCCTTACCATATGCATCTCTATTCTATTCCACCCACGTTATTTCCACCTTAGTCACATTACTGGAGGAACTTTGTGGCAGAGGACATTTCCGTTTTCTCTCATGTTCCATATTTTAAATTTCATTCTTTGCTCTCCATTCTATGACTGATAGTCCAGATTATAATTTGATACTTTATTAAATTATTAATAACTTCTAAGAATTTATACATATTTAAGAAATACTTTCCATACTCAGCTTTTATTTTGTAGATACAATATTGTTTCAAATTTATGTGAAGTATAGCTTAAAATTATTTTAAGGTTCTTTTGTCATCTGAATCATATTGTTTTTATGTAATCATTGGTTTTACTTTGGTTATTCTTTTTAATTCTTATCTACTCTTAAAGACTGAGAAGAACAGTTTATCTGGTCACATACCTAATTAAGTGGTCTCTTCTGTATAGAACTCTACATGAGTTTTAAATATCATGTATTCTATTCTACTAGTAAGCTTCTCCCTTAAATTAGTCCTAATTTTCAGCTATTTTCTCCAAGGGAAATGGTATTTATCGGATAAGCTGCATTTTGTGGTGCAAAGATTTGAAGGCACAAGACATCCTTTGCTATTGTTTTCTGTTCTGCATCTTTCCTGGCCTGTTTTTTTTCCAACTGTCTTCAATCGTATCCAAATAACTTTCCATTTTCTAAGGGCTCTACAATTTTTAGTCTACTAATGGTGAATTTCTTCTTATCCATTTTTCTTTTTAGAATATTTTGTTCAAAATATTTCTGCAAATACTTATCCCTCTGGATCACTTCTGTTTTTTTCTTAGAAATTGCTAAGATTTGCCAAGAGAAAAGCTTCACACTCACATATGACTTTAAAGAAATGGGAGAAAAAGTTTTATTATCCTTAACCAAAGGATTCTTTTCTTTTATCTTATTTTTAAGATTTATTTATCTGAGAGAGAGAGAGCATTCAAGCTTGGCAGTGGAGGGGCAGAGGGAGAAAATCTTCAAGCAGATTCCTCGCTGAGTGTGGAACCCTACATGGTGGGGGGACTTGATCTCATGACCCATAAAATCATGACCTGAGCTGAAATCAGGAATCATGTTTTAACTGACTGAACCATGCAAGCACCCCAACAAAAGGATTCTTAAAAGTTCAACAAGATAGCCCCTTATTTCTCTTGGTTCCAGATGATTAGTGTTTTCCTACTATTTTGTCATTCACTCTATAGCTACTGAGCAGTCTGGTGAATTCCTCCTGGTTTGCAATTACAATACAATTTCGGTGACTTGATGCTGTGATGCCAAGGTAAAATACAAATTTTTACTTACTCTAAAATTCCAATAATTTATGTTTCAGTCAGTACAGATTCTAACAACCAAAGATTTCTCTGTCAGATGTTATCTATTTATATTCAGTTCCACCTCGACCTTTCTAAACTCTTCCTTGATGCATAGGAAATGGACCCTAAAAACTACTATTTGCATGCTAGCTAACTAACAGGATTCTGGTTCTAATTCCTCTGAGGAGCTCTTCTTCCAGATCAGAAAGTCTTCACAGGAAGGAAATCCATGATAATCTTCATGCAGGGGTAGCAGATTCTGGCAGGGGGCAAATATAAGGTTTGCAGAAGGCTCTGGACAAGCTTGCAAACCACTGCTTCAATGTAGCCAGAAACTGAGAACACTATTGGTGGCTTTCTGCAATACCTGCAAAGCCAAGAATAGTTCTGAATGTCACTTTCCATAATTTTTAACTGATTTGTAAACAGGATTTTCTTTATTAAGATCCATTCTGGAAAATATTAAAGAGGTTTTTGTTTCAGAAAAGCTGACTGATACCATCTCTTAAAATTATTCTGAGCTAATTATGTATGAGTTAATTGAAGTGTAGATATAATTCCCTTCCCAATTGCCAGAAAGGAAGAATGGAGTTGTGCAAAATAGATATTGGTTGGATTTCTGGATGGAGGGGAAAAATGCAATCGGTTTCTATAAGTTGCAACACTGGGCTGCTACATAAATGAACATGAAAAAGCTTTTTACTTGTGCAAAAAATATATGGATCTTGTAGAAGAAATATCTTACTATCATCTAAATCAGAAGAGCACTCTGGTTGCTATTCTAAATATTATATATTTAAGGAAAATATTGCTTCATGCTTTATCTGGCATGAACCCATTCACTTAGAATTTGTTTCTATTACCTATCTACAACAATTGTAAAGATTACTAAAAATAGCTTCAGTTTACCCTGCGGGGCTAAAAATTCAATTTCAAGATATTATTTCAGGGTAACCACAAATGCCTCTACTCTCCAACCAAGAGATATTCTGAGAATGCTCCTCAAACCCACTTATCTCATAAAACTATCAGTCTTGGGTAGGGATGAGGATAAAAGAAGGCTTGGCATCAAGTCCAGAAGTCAGTGAAAAATGTTCTTCTACCTAGGACTTAATACCCAGTATATCCAATAATATTCAAAGTTATTGTGGCAAATATATGTAATGTATTGAACCTCTGGAAGTCAGTGTAAGAATGATCGCATAGGCCTCCGAGTTTGGGAGTAAACTCTATATTATCTTTGGAAGGGAACTATTCTCCTTTTGAGAAATACCTCCTAGATTTTATTTACCACTGGTAGAGACTGAAAGTATACCCAATGATATTCACAATAAGTGTTGTATGAAGTCCCTGGGGTACCCTGATTAGAAAATAATAGCACACACTTCTAGATTTTGAGACCAAATTCATGTTTTCTGCTGAGAAGTGTACTTTTGAGAAATAGCTCTGGGCTTCTACTCAACACTAGTAGTCACTATAAGCCTAATAATAGGAAATCAATAATCATGTGAATTGAAATGCTCATCATTAATTGGCTATTATATTTTCCACCAAATTATAATATTGTGTTATAAAGAAACCATCTATTATAAAGTGAAAAACAGCAGATAAGAAACTAAGCTCTATGGACGCCTGGTGGGCTCAGTGGTTGAGAATCCACCTTGAGCTCAGGGCATGATCCCAGAGTCCTAGAATCAAGTCCCACATCAGGCTTTCTGCAGGGAGCCTGCTTCTCCCTTTGCCTATGTCTCTGTCTCTCTCTCTGTGTCTCTCTCATGAATAAATAAATAAATAAAATCTTTAAAAAAAACTAAGCTTAAGAAAATCTGATATTACATATTACATCAGTATCGACCCCTGTGACATTGCCTATCTTCCTTAACCCAGATTTATGATTTCATGGAAAATATGGTCAGTTGACTGAGGAGAAAAAGACATGTTCTTGATTTATAGATAGTCTACATGCTACACTGGTTCTAAGTATAACTGAATAGATGCAGAGACACATCCCAATCCAGAAGTGGTCCTGAAGGACAGTAAGGAAATAAATCTTTCCAGTGGGTAATAATGCAAGTGGTACATCTGGTTTTCCTATTGATCTGGACTGCGAAATTGCCGTAAGTAAAGTCTGACATAGATTCATGAATAGTTGTTCACAGTGTATATTGATGATTAGAACCTGAATAGGATTAGAAGACTGGTAGCAAGGAGGACTGAGGAAGAAATATAGGGACGAAAATCTCAAATTACAGAGAGTTCTGCACAATTTCAGAGATTGTAGAGATACTGTGTTCCATGTAGTCACCTTCTGCAAAGGAGGCTTTCAATAATTAAGTGGACAATATGACATATACTGTGTCCACAGTTTCTCTATTCAGCCATCAGCCACTCTGCTTACACAATGAACCTAATTTAAAAATATCATAATGTTACTGATGTAAGTATAAAAATTCCCTTCACCAGACTATACCAAGTATTAACCTATTAACAGTTGAGAAAAACATTGTTTTCTCTTTTTTTAAGATTTATTAATTCATTTTAGAGAGTGTGAGTGGGGAAGTGTGGGGGGAGAGAGAGAGAGAGAGAGATAAAGAGATTGAGAGAGAGAATCCTCAAGCAGACCCCTTGCTAAACACGGAACCTGATGTGGGCTTGATGCCAGGACCCTGACATCATGACCTGAGCTGAAACCAAGAGCTGGATGTCTAACTGACTGGGCCACCCAGCACCCTAAAAAACACTGTTATCTATGTAGCAGCATTTCCTGGTAGACCGATTACATCACACAAGTTAAATCATCAGGTGGCTAGCTTTTTGTTCTCAAAGTAAGAGAAATACATTGTGGATATGGAATTGCATTTCCTTCCCATAACACTTCTAGGACTACCATTCATGAATGATCAATTACCTCATTTACCAACATGGATATCTGTAAACAATTGCTTTTTCTTTTTCCTCACAATTGCTTTTGATAAAGGAAATATTTTCACAGCATATGTAGTATAGCAATGGGCTCATGCCTATAGAATTCATAGGTCTTACCATATGACCCACTGGCTACCAGTAACTGGCCTACTGGAACAAGTATATGCCTTCTGAAGCCTCAACCAATGTATGCCATTTGGGAGATAACACCCAGGAAGGATGGAGTTCTACCCTATAGAGGCTATGTAGTATAGCCTATGAATCAGCAACCAAGATACAGTGCAGAGTATTTTGGTCTGGGAATGAAGTAGTAAAAATAAGAGTGCTTTCTCTCATGATTACACAAAATCTCTCACCCCATTTTTCCCTCCATTTAATTCCCACAGGTTTGAGCTCTGCTGGTATGGAGATCTTGGTTCCTAAGAGGGATATTTTTAGAGAGGATGCAATATTGTTCTACTAAATTGGATGGTGAAACTGCCACTCAGCTATTAGCTTTTTTGTTTTTGTTTGTTGTTATTGTTGTTTCATGATCTTGAACCAGCAAAGAAGAGGTTTATTGTATTGGCTGGGTGATTAAGATTTCAAAGGGAAATAGTACTGCTGTTCCTCAATAGGGGTCTGGGAGGATTATGTCTGGAATCTCTACAGGGTGCCTTTTAGTAGTTTAATGTCCAATAGTAAAAGTTAATACAAAATTACAGCAAATAAACAAAGGAGGAGCCATTAAGGAATCAGTCTCTTCAGGAATGAAAATGTCTGCCATTCTTGCAGGTAAAAAACTAGACCTACTGAGCTTTTAGCTAAGAACTGTGGAAACAGGGAAAGGATAGTGGTAGATCAATCATGGATGCATGACAAGTTACAACTGTAGCAGTTATGTGTATTTTCCTTTGGTGGTTATATCGGTTTTTCTGTGTATTTTTGTTTTCTCCTTTTGTCTTTCCCTACTTATTTTATATAAAGATCTTTGTTAGTGGTTTTTTTACACTCTTTTTCTGTAGATACACAATACTCAGAGGGAATAGTGAATGGATGTGAGAAGCAATTAACGCAGCCTACAGACAGATATTGTGACTGTCTCCAGGTATGGATCTACTGACTGATCGTGGGGACTTATATAATTCCAAGAAGAGTGAAAGAGTAATTTTGTTTGTACAAAATGAAAATTGCCTCTTGTTAAGAAAAATCAGAGGTTGTTTTTGTTGTTAAAATATTTGTGGTTGCTGTGCCTGATAATTACCTATTAGCTCTCATCTTCAATCCACCTTTTTATATTCCAGCTATGCTGGTGATAGGACTCTGCAAACCACATTTGTCTTTTATCAGCTAGATCTCTGCTAGACTCTGCCAACATGGGATTTTATAGTGAGACAGAAAGGATGGCAGAGGAAGAAGGACCTTGCTTCTTCTTTTTGTTCCCTATACCTATAAATCACCCTGCAATGGTTCTCATCTTGACAATGATAATTGATTCAAGAAAGAGCAGTTGATTTCAGTGCTCAGGTTTTAAACACTGTCAGAACCAGCCTCAGTGCTTCGCCTCAGGATAGCTGTCTGGCTCCTCATCCTCTGAGATCTGAATCCTAGATCCATGGGGCCTCTTCTCAGTTTTAAGAATACCATAGCCTTCTTTTTGTTTCTTTCAGCACAGGGGTTATAACTGTCTTCAGCAATTATTAACTTGAAACCTCACTCTCATCCTAGAAGCCTTTTCAATTCTCTAATGCCTGGTTAATGGTTTTTATATCAAATCTCCCTGTTAAAATAATTGGTATGATTTCTGCTTATTGCCTGACTCTAACTGATATAGACATTATACTAAGTATTGAAGGTATAACGAATGAGGCAAAGTTCCTATTCATAGGTTCGCAATAATGGAGAGGACAAGTAAATAGGGAATTACAAGACAGTGTACTATGCAGAAGCTATTTTTGCAAAGCCCCAGAGATAATATAAAACCATCATGAAACACATGCATTTCTCTCACTGTTACACTGTTTTCTATAACATTTCACTGTTTCTTTCATTCACTCATTCAGCTGATATTTATTCAGCACTCCATATTAACAGTCTATAAGACTTCTGGGGATAAACAGCTAGCCAAAAAAAGGGAAAATAATGTTCTTGCTGCTGTGCAGTTTACCATGTATAGCCTACGACACACATTAAACAAGCAGAGAGATCTATAATTACAAATTGTGATATAATAAATGCTCTGAAGGAAAAGTATAGGGAGAAAGGTAAAAATATTATAAAAAAGCTTCATCCATTCTGGTGAGTTTGAGAAGTTTTCTTTGATGAAGTGACACCTGAGCTGAAATTATAAGCTTTAAGGAAACTTTAATAAAGGAAAGTAAAAGAATTATAAAGAAAATATATCCTAAGCTTTGGAAACAGCTTGTACAAAGAACCAAGTTGAAAAGATGTACAACTAATTCTATGAAGTGAAAGAGAACCATGAGCATTCTCTCTACAACTTCCTCTCTTCCTCCTTTCATTTAAGTATCACCTACTTATATCTCTTAGGACATCGCTTATGCTAATTTTTCTGTTAAATGTTTCATGCTACTTTATTTTAGTAGTCTCCCTCATATTACCCAAGTCCAGGTCTACATACCTGCTATGTGCTCATCTAACATTATACCTCCTTGTTACCTTTAAGAATGTTATTTGTATAATTACCTGCTTTACTACAGTTAATCAAGCAGTGTCTGATACATAGGTAAATTTTCCCAAGCACCAGTCATGCCAACACCATTTCATGAGTATTATTACCTATATATATAGTCATTTTCAAAACCTTTTTTCTTAATTTTGATTTATACTTAAATATTTAAGTAAATCCAGTAGGCTTAACCACTTCTGAGCTACCTGTCATTCTGAGTAGGTCTCAAAAGTAAAGAACATGGTGCCACGCTGACATAGTCTCAATACTCATTTTACCCGGCCATAATGCTGGCCTATGATCAGGGAGTAAAAGACACTTCTGTATTTCTAGCTTCTGAATTAGTCTCATAAAAATTATGTATATCACATTCTGGGAGGAAAGAAATGCACCCTGAAAATAAGATACATATAGACTGACCTATTATTTATTGATCTATCTATCTATCTATCTATCTATCGGGAAGCACCTTGATTGGACCTCAAAAGATTATAAAATGAGAAGACTGCATTAAAAGGGAACAAAACTGAAGCTGGAAGACCAGTTAAAGTTATAAGTAATAGTAAAAATGGAGTGATTACTTTGATCCAAGTACTCTTCTATGTAGTTTATATTTAATTCTGAAAACATGCCAAATATTTAGTTGCCAGCATTATTTTTTTTTTATAGATGATCAAACCACGACACTGAAAGTCACACATGAGTATGGGGAATGAAGATGCCTGGAAATCTGGCAGGCAGGGCCCTGACTCATTTCTGCCTACATTATTGAGAATCCTGAGAGAATGTTGAGTCGTGCTATGCTAGTGACTCTAGGGAAGGAGAGAAGTGTAGGAGTGTAGAGATGCAAATGACACAAGAAAATAAAGTAATGGATCCTGATGATTGACTTTCTGTCTTTATTTTTATTCCCTCAATAGCATGTATAGATTTTAACTGAAAAGAGAGATTTGATCTAATGAACAACTATTGAAGTAACTATGGGAAGTAATTAATTTTCTATTCATCAATACCTTCCTGATAAACTCAACAAAATTTGAAAACCAGTAAAAATATTTCCCAATATGACAAGGATTCTATATAATATACAATAAACCTGAGTGTTTGCACCAGGTATAAAAGTGAGCAGCAGCACTATTATCAATTCTTTAACATGGTACTGCAGCTTTTCAATGACAATCTCTGACCTGTTTATATTCTGATTGCATACATGTTCAGATTGATGGATTTAATGATTTGAAGAAAATTACCACTTCTATATCCTAAAACAAAAGTATCAAATACTTTTTTAAAAAAATAGCTAAAACGGGATCCCTGGGTGGCGCAGCGGTTTAGCGCCTGCCTTTGGCCCAGGGCGCGATCCTGGAGACCCGGGATCGAGTCCCACATCGGGCTCCCGGTGCTTGGAGCCTGCTTCTGCCTCTGCCTGTGTCTCTGCCTCTCTCTCTCTCTGTGTGTGACTATCATAAATAAATAAATAAATAAATAAATACATAAATAAATAAATAAATAAAAAGCTGTTGTTTTAAAAAAAAAAATAGCTAAAACATTCTAGAATCATTTATGCTACTTTAACAATTAACAATCTATCCAGATTAAATAACTTATCTCTTGTCATAGTTTTCAAATCTATAAAATGTAATTAATATTACTAGTTATGACATTGTTATATGCTGACAACATTGACAAATTATCATATGAGAGCTAATTAGATTTCTCTGTATTTCTGAAGAGAAATGTGTTATTAATATGCAGAAATCTCCAGAATGACATGAAACACATCAGGTAATGAAGAATAAATGTAAAATAGTGATGGGAAAATATTCCATTCTATTTGCCTGACCAAAGAGAGTAAGACCAACAGTGACAGTGTGACATATTTTCAAAGTGTTATCTTACAAAAGCATCAGGTAATAAGAATGAGTTTGAAAGGGCAGTGATCCCTAATCTTGTTATTATTGTTTTGGTGCTTTTTCATGAGCTCTTATTACTTTATTTATCTAATATTTCCCAAAAAGGTTTTTAAGAAGAGTAGATGATTTTAATCTCTGAAGCACCTGTAAGATTGCTAATTTATTAAAATACATATTTATCTTAATGTAGGTGAGCATATAAGGTACATTATTAGGAGTTGGATATACACACATAAACAAAATAGACCTAAGTAATTCATGATTCATATAACTTATAGCCTAAGGTAAGAAATACACACAGAAGTAAATAAGCACAGAAATATACGTGAAAATACAACACATGATGCTTTACTCTGATGCTGAGAAGAAAACTGCAGAGATTTGAAAATGTAGCCAGGTGGAAGATTATTTAGATATGGTGGTCAGAGAAGGCTTTCTGTAGAGATGAAATTGAAACTAAGATGACAAAATATTTGTTTAAGTTTTTATTTATTTAAGTAATCTCTTAAGGCAGGCAGTAATTTATTTATTTTGAATTTATGACCCCAAGATCAAGAGTCACATGTTCTTCTGACTGAGGCAATCAAGCGCCCCTTAAGAAGACAAAATACATCAATGATGCGAGGTATGAGGGAAAAGGCATTTCAAGTAGATGGAACAGTATATATAAAGAATGGAGACAGGAAACAGCATGTCACATAGGAAAACTGAGTGGACTTTAGTGGACCAAGTCTTAATGAATAGGAGAAGAGAAAGAAATAATGCAAATGAAAGAGGTAGGCTTAAACCACATAGAATTTTTTGTATACAGTAAAATAGTTTACATTTTATTTGTTATAAATGGCAATTTTTAAAGAGTCATATACCCAGGAGTAATACAGCTTAATTTATATTTAAAAAATGATTCATTTTACTTAGTGAAAACTGACCAGGCAAAGTTAACATTATAAACTAAAGACACAAGGTAAAGCAATGGTCTAGTAAACAGATGATAATGAAAAGATTCATGTAAAGACAAAGGATAAAGAAAATTCAGAACTATTTTATTCTTTTATAAAATAGAGGACTCAGAAATGGAAGATGAGGGAAAGGTCACAAATAATAATAAGGATTACTATCTGAACAAGACGCACAATGGAGATCCCATTCAATAATACTTACAGAATATTTAGAAAGAGCATTCTGTTAAGAATTTATTAGGTTCGCACTGTCTCTGAAAAAGATATCATTAAGTCCTTAAGTACCTGGAAGAAAGGCTTGGGGTTGGCAGCATACTGCATGTAATTTAAAGACACTGGAATGACATGGGGACAAGGTAACTGAATAGAGAAGAGATGCAACAAGCATAAGCTGTGATAGAGGTGGAGGAATGAGTATAGGACTCTGAGGAGGAGAGCCAAAACAAGAACAAAATCAAAAATAAAAATACAACAAAAAACCCCAAGTATGTGGTATAACTGAAGCCCAGAGAAGAGTATTATCTTCAGAAAAGCAGATGGCCCTTCCATAGCAGCATATCAGAATTGAAGTAAGGTAAGTACATTAAGGTTCCACTGGGCTTGACAACATGAAAATGATTGGGGTCCATACAAATAAGATTATTGCAACAGTGTGGTGTAGAAGGCAAATTATCGTGACATGAAGAAAAAATGAGAAATGAGAAACTGGATATATCTGTAAGTCAACTCTTCAAAAACTTTAACTATGAATGTTAGCTGATGAATTGTTAGTAGTTGGAAGAATATGAGAGATCAGTGAAATTATTTTTAAGGATTAAAGATGATACAAGACCGATCAATAGAAGTTAACTAATTATTAATACCCTTATGAAAGAAGACATGGAGTCAAGATTAGTGATGTCAAAAAAGTTTTCCTTGATACTATTAAATTAAAACCTACTTGACACCTAACAACATAATTTACCCCAATGCCAAGTGAATTGAATTGATGAAAATTTAATAATATTTTAATTGTTGCCTGGCCATTACAGTGCCTCAACTAAGATTAAAATTTTGCTAAGTCTGAAGTAATAATGATTTGGCAGCTCTGTTGCATTTTCATACCTGAGTTGATTTGCATGTGACCCACATGTGGTGATTTTTATATAGCCAAGACAGGACATTTTGACTGCAGTTTCCAGGGTTGCAAAAGTTAGAAGTTTCCAGGGAAGATGAAAAAGTGATCATGTTGTCTGTTCTTATGGACTACATCAAAAGCTCTTTAGAGAGAAACGCAATCGGGGCAGCCCGGGTGGCCCAGTGGTTTAGTGCCGCCTTCAGCCCAGAGCGTGATCCTGGATACCAGGGATCAGGTCCCACATCAGGCTCCCTTCATGGAGCTTACTTCTCCCTCTGCCTGTGTCTCTGCCTCTCTCTCTCTCCTCTCTGTGTTTCTCATGAATAAATAAATAAAATCTTAAAAAAAAAAAGGCAATCTCCCATTTCCAAATTAAATGCAGTGGGTCTCTGGTGAAGAAGAGACTGCAGGGAATCTAGTGCCATTAGTTTTACCTAGAAGTTTATGCAAGCTGGAAATCAATGGAGAAAAGCAGAATAGGCAGGAAAGCGTTCTCACAGGTCTCTGGAGGAGTTGATATTGGGGCAGCAGACATGAAGATTTGAATGATGTATGTTGGGGTTTCTCATTCTCACCACTACTGACATTTTAGACTGGAAAATTTGTTGTGGTTTACTGTCTTGTATATTATGGGATGTTGAGCAGGAGCCCTGGCTTATATCTATTATAGTAGCACCCTTCTCACATCCCATTTGTGACAACCAAAAATGTCTCCAAACATTGCCACATGTCCCTGGAGGGACAAAATTATCTCCTGTTGAGAATTCCTGTCACAGACAATCACCAGTGGAATGCCTGTGAGGGGTACAGGACATACTCATGACAATGAAAAACCAGTAATACTTTGAACATAGGGATCATGGTACTATATATGTGAGTGAAGGAACTTATTTTACCATCTTATAGTACTTATTTTAGGTACTTAATTTAATCACATAGTACTGACTTGCTTGAAATTGATAATAGTTTGACTACAATGCTACATTTTAGCTGATTAATTTACCATAACTTTGGTAGGGAAATATTTAAATTCAAGTAAACTATTTATATCCCAAACCAGTTGTTCTAAAATGGAAGGGATTTTCTCTCCTTATGAATGGAGACACTAGATATCTTGCCTTTTTCAAATCAAAAGGGTAACATGCTTTAAGGGACAACAATAAATATTCCCCTATGATTTGAGTAAAATGATTAAAATAATCTAAAACTGAAAAATAGAGTTAATAGTAATATAATCATATATGTAATATAATAATAATAGAATAGAAAAAACTAAATATTTACATTATTTAATCAATAAAACACCAATTTCAGGAGATATACACACCCCCACACTCAGTGCAGTATTATTTGCAATAACCAAAATATAGAAATAACATAAGTGTCTATGGATAGATAAATGGATCAAGAAGATGTGATACACACACACACACACACACACACACACAATGGACTATTACTCGGCCATAAAAAAGAATTGAATCTTGCCATTTGGGACAGCACAGATGGACCTCTTAGAGGGTATTATGCTAAGTGAAATAAATCAGGCAGAGAAAGAAAATACCATATGATTTCATTTACATGTGAAATTTTAAAAAAAGAAACTAACAAAACAAAACAGAAACAGTCATAAATATAGGAAACAACCTGTGGTTACCAGAGGGGAGAGGGACTGGGGAATGGGCAAAATAAGTGAAGGGGATCAAGAGATACAAACTGCCCATTATAAAATAAATAACTCATGGGGATGAAAGGTACAGCACAGGGAATATGGTCAATAACATTGTAATTACTTTGTATGGTGACAGATGGTAACTAGATTTATTGTGGGGATCATTTTGAAATATACACAAACACCAAATCACTATGATAGACACCTGAAACTAATAGGATATTGCCTCTCAGTTACATGTCAATAAAAGCTGAAATAAAATCAATACTTCGTAATACTATGTGCCAGGTATTCTTCTAAGTGCTTTATGTATAATAATGCATAATTTCTGCAACAGTGCTCTTCAAGTGGGCACTGTTACTTGTGTCATTTTTCAGATAAAAGAGCTGAGGCATATAAAGGTTGTGGGAAATGGCCAGGCCATAAAACCTATAAGGGGTAGCACTAGAATTAGAAGAGAGGTTGTCTGATTATGAGACACATTCTCAACCACTTGACAAATCATCATGTTTCTCAAGAGAGGGGAAAAAAAAAAAACAAGAGGCTGACTCTACAGCGCACGGGGACATACTGAAAAGGGGAGAATGGAAAACAAAACAAAAGGCAGAGACAGAAACAAAAAGAGAAGTGGAAAATAAAGGAAGAGGAGGAAGAGTATACAGAGGAGAATAATGAATTTTAAAAAGCATAGGAACAGAGACAGAGAAAAGGAATAAAAAATATAAAAACATAGTTAAATCTTCAATTACACAATTAAGAAAAGGAACAATCAGAGAATAAGAAAGTCAAATTGAGAGCAATAACCAAGGGTTGCTCTTAGCAATAAGCAGAAAGGAGATAAAGGCTTGTAACATCTGGACAACATGGCCAATTAATATGTGTGTCATCTTAACAGGATTCATATTTGGAAGTTCCTCTAATGAAATAGTGGCTACATTTTTTTTAATTCTTTATCTTAATTTAACTTCTTAAAAAAAGGAAAAAAAATTCATTTAACTTCTTCGTTACTTGGTTAAGAATTATAAAAAGTGCATGTAATATTTTAGTCACAATAGCTCCTTTTGCTGAAATGTTCAATATTAAGCACTCTATACAATATATTTAAATCGATTGAATTTATTGATAATTTCCTCAATAACCACAGGAAAATTACCCCATAGGTTCAAAACAAATATATGGTAACTTTGGTTAATAATTATAAAAAAAGTCAGTCTATAAACATCAATATCATTGCTGTCATAGGACATAATGACCCATATTCCCATATTTGGGGAAAGCAAATTTTACCACCCTTTATTTCAAATACAGCATCTGAGCTATTACAGTTAAGTGAAATAAATATAAATTTTCTCAAAAAATAAAAACTATGAATATGAATGAGAATCAATCTCATCATTTCTAGATTCCCTGTTTCACCAGTATCAAAACTAACTTATATGAAATGTTCCAAACAGAGAATTTGTCCAGCTTCCAGACTGCAAGTATTTGAGAAAAAATATATATCTCATTTACCCAGTGAACAGTCTATAAATTGGACATTCACAGAGGCACAAGATCATTAACTATCCTTTCAGAAGTCAATTTTATGCTTCCTAAATTAGATCTAGAGCTAGGCTATTTTGGTATGGCAGGCTGGGAATAATATACAGATTTTGTGAAATCAGGTTTAGCCTGTTTTCAGCTAAATCACATTCAATTCAATAACAACCACTAAAAACAAAGAAGAATCCATAAAAATAAGTTGAAGAAAACTTATTTGATATTACTATTAAGTTTTCAAAAGGTTTTATACAATAAAGTTATAAATAATCATAATTAACCAAACTCTACTTCTGGAACTTTTCACATGAAAAAGAATTAATGGAATTGTGAGAGTGTGTGTGTGTGTGTGTGTGTGTGTTTCATTTAATACACTGTATTTTGTTTTAAAATTTTCTTCTGTGTCTAGGTGTTTTGGTTTTTCACATGATTGGAGGTGTATAAAGTTGAACAGGAAAACCTTGAGCTTTACTAAAGAGGCTGCTTATCTTTAAGATCACGCTTTCTTCACCTATAAGCACAGCAGTATGATGAGCTTCATATTCACTCCCTGTATTCAGGTAAGGAGAAAGGAAACAGGATTGTTTTATTCTGAGTTCAGTAGAAAATCACACAAAAGGCTTTCCTAATTCAAAATGATCAATTCCTTATTTTGAAATAATGCTATTTTAAAAAATCTTTTGGCCCTGGGCATGAGTTTAAATATAATTTGCAGTATTTTTATAATATTAAATGAGTTCCTTGAACTACTGATTTCTATCACCTGACAGGGCAGTGGTTATTAACGTAATTATACATTTATGTCTCCTGTAGGCACAATACTAGTTACATTATACTGTTAATGTTTTACAATGAAAAAGGAGAAAGGTTAAATTTAGTTTATATGTAATATTTTATCTAAAATCAAGGTTTAAACCAAAAACAAATCGATGGATGCTTATACTAGTTAATAAAAATGGATATTAATTTTAAATTGTTACATAAAACTTTCTGGAAGTAATTTATGTTGAATTCAATTCCAAAAACAAGTGACCTTGAGTCATAACATGAAATGGGGAGAAAACAATCAGCAATAGTTATAAAGGTCAGCACTAGACAAACCCTTATAAGTAAAAGGTTCTCAACTGCTTAATGTGTTTTGAGGCTGGGGGTTGCAGGGGGAACAAAGGAAAGATGATGATGTTGTGAAAAAAGACATATCTAAACTATATCCTATTTTATCATATAGCAGGCATGCAGGTCCCCACAATAGCCACACCCAGGAAATTACTCCAGAATCCTCTAGAGCTTGATCCTAATAACACATGTGATTAATGAAGACTCAGTAGTAAAATAAAATAAAAATTTTAGTTTGGGGAATATGGATCTATCCTACTCCTCTTAAGGGATGATTGAGGGGGGGTTTTGTTTGCCTTTAACTAAATGTGCTTAATACACAATCATGAACTTGAATTGTTTTTAGCTATAATCCAAGAAATGTAAAAAAGGGGAAATTACATTTTGATGGCACGTGGGGAGTGAAAGGAATTAACTAGGACATGTGCCAAGCACTGGTGCCCAGGGAAGGCAGACATGGAGAAAAGGAAAATGATAGGGCCTGAAATCTGGGAGCCAGGCAATAATCCATACTGGACACTTGCCACACTGTATCAGTAATGGGAAAATAACCATTAAAGTAATGGGAACAAGTGAAGTGGGACAGGAATGAAAAAGCAAGTTACTACTTTGTCACAAAAATTTGCACTACAATTACAAAAATGAGTATAAAATGCATGATAATTATTACTGTTTTTTTAAACATTTTCTTCAGAGTTATAAAGAACTTCTATATAAACTATAGCAATAGATCTATCTATCTATAGCTGTTGAGAGACACAGGCAAAGATATACATATTCTAAGCTGTATTAGTACATGCTTGTAGGGAGCTTAATGAAAAGAATATGTATTTTGACATCTGGCAAACATGGATTCACATTCAACAAAACATGACTAATAATTTAATCCTTTTATTTTTTATTTTTTAAAAGATTTTATTTATTTATTCATGACAGAGAGAGAGAGAGAGAGAGGCAGAGACATAGGCAGAAGGAGAAACAGACTCCATGAAGGAAGCCTGATGTGGAACTTGATCCCAAGACTCTGGGATCATGCCCTGAGCCAAAGGCAGATGCTCAACTGCTGAGCCACCTAGATGTCCCTAATTTAATCCTTTTAGAGCATATTTTTCTTAACACCATAATGGTGTATTACCTTCTTAGCAAATTTGTTGTAAGATTCTACAAAATGGTTGTCTTCTTTTATCTTTTACATTTTTTTAAATTTAAATTCAACTTGCCAACACATAGTATAACACCCAGTTAAGTCTTTTCTTCAGGTTTGGATTTATTTATTTATTTACTAATTTTTGATTTTTATTTAAAGATTTTATTTATCCATGAAAGACAGAAGGAAAGAGGCAGAGACATAGGCAGAGGGAGAAGCAGGCTCCCCGCAGGGAGTCATGTGGGACTTGATCCTAGGATCATGACCAGAGCCAAAGGCAGCCACTCAACCACTGAGCCACCCAGGTGCCCAGGTTTGGATTTAAATTCCTTCCTCCCAAAAAGTAATTTGGAAAAAGCTGCCTTAGGGCACCTGGGTGGCTCAGTCAGTTAAGCATCCTACTCTTCCTTTCAGCTCACATTATGATATCATAGATCAGATCCTGAGATCAATCTCTTGCCTCAGGCTCCTCACTCAGTGGCGGGTCGGCTTGAAGATTCTTTTCCTTTACTCCTCCACTGACTCACGTATGTGCTCTCTCTCTCTCTCTCTCTCAAATAAATATATCTTAAAAAAAGAAAAGAAAATTGCCTTTATTTAAGTAATTTTGAAAAACATTTATTGGGTGTACTATTCTTAGTCTCATATAACTAGAGAGACTTGTGAAATGATTGCTGGAAACTGGGGACACAAGCACAGATTTAACCTTTATTCTATTTATTAACAATTCTAAAGCCACCTCTTCGCTAGAAGCCACTTAGCTGTTTTTATTGTCTTTACTGTCTATTGAAGTTTGCTAAAATAAAATGCTATTTTTTTTATTTGCTAGAAAAATAACTATATTCTTTACATGGTTTACCTTGAAAATAGTCACAGATGTACAAATCATAGAATGGGTTAATGAATGAATGAAAGGTAGATGGCATGCTTTATTTCTACACTAAATAACAAAAATTCTATGTCTATATCTGAGTTATGATCTAAAAATTATAGCACTGATCTTGTCAATGGATTTACTCTAGAATGTGGCTTCAGAATTGATAATCATACCATTGTGATGAAATTATCCTATTTTAAGGAAATTTCTTTTACTCTTAAGTCATATTCAAAATGGATTTACAATATTGCCTGAACAAGAGACTACTGGACTTTTGTAAAATTTTCTTTAGTTTTAAAAAGAAAACTCTATCATCCCTTAACTTGAATAGAGAGGATCCATATTACCCAAACTAAAACTGTTTTATTTTCTGCTCAGCAAAATACTAAAAGGATTTAAAGCACCTAATTTCCTTTTGCCTATAATATTTACCCAGTCTTGAAACTTAAGGCCATATTCCATAGAAATAGCATATTCCTTTCCTCTTTTGAAGTACACATTTTTACCTTACCTCTGATTTGTTCCCCTAAGTTTGTTTAAATCTGTAAAAGTTTTAACTCCTAATACATCTTAATTTCCAGGGAAAGAAGATTGAATGTTCCTTTAATCATCGCTGTGAACTCTGTGTACAAATGCTTCAGATTCATTTTTATGAAGTGAAATCTCAATTAAATGTTCTATACACTGAAACATGTTGCTTGCAAAACGCCACAACTTCTTTGACATTATTTTCTTTCATTTGTATAATCTGCCTGTCCAGAAAAGGCACTGTTTTGCAGCCACCACAAACTTTTTCCTTCATTGCTTCCAAAGGCTCTGGCCAGGATTTGGAATTTAGGAACGAGTGTAGGAAGTATTTCATCTCTAATTTGCAGCCTTGTGTTTTCAGGTTGAACAGGTGGCTTACTTTAGCTCTATAACTGAACAATGATTTAGTTTTTAAAGCAAATTGCTAGCTATTGCTTACTAATATAATACACTTATGGGTAATGAGGGCAGCAAAATGAAAAATGAGCAGAAAGTACAGTGTTAGGGCATCTTATACATCTACTTGTAAATTAAAGATGCTCACGTAGCTATAGGAAAAATGCAAGGTATGGTATATAACCAATAGATTAAAAAGGCGGAGCAAATAAACTCTACTTATTGACCATCAGCCCTCAAAAGCATGTTTACAAATGATGTAATTTCCAAAGATGTACAGTACAAATTATGATTACAGTGTGCAGAATGAGCAATCTCTTGATTATATCATAATGATAATTTGTCTAACCTCCTAAAAATCTGAACTTGGCATATATAAAACCCTAGATGGTATATAATAGCTGCAAGCCCTCCATGTTGTCTACTCTGCTAAAGCTGTAGCCTGGCTTTGGTTATCTCTTATGATCCCCTCTCTCAGCACCTTCATTCCTTAATTTCTGTCCTCTTCTCACTCAGCCCATTCCTACATCTCAACAGGCCCCCACAAAAATATTTGTTCATTTTAGTGCTGTAGCTGCCTAAGGCAGTAACTAAAGATTCCAGCTGAGCTAAACAGTATATTTGTGCTTTACTAAAAAGTAATGTGTTTTTGCCAGGTTTGCAGTTTTTTCCTATTACAGTATACTTTTCAAGATTCTATCACCTTTACAGCCTATCTATATTTTTTCCAATGCTCTTCATGATATTCCAAAAATGTGTGCTTGGCATTCCCCACAGATGTTGATGTGGATTCCATATCATGACCCAGGAGCCCTCTTGATATAAATGCACCCATGATGGATGGTGACCTCCTCCGATATTTATAGTACAGCTGTTGGAACCATTGGATAGGATTACTGATCTGTGAAGGAAATCTGCTAGGCTTGCTGAGACACTGTGTTCTAAAATTCAATTATACTGTTAGCAGCAAATTACACATCCAAGTTAGAAATACATAATTTAAATTAGTTATTTATAATATACATATATTTTACTCAATGCTCCTGTAAGTAAATCAAATATCATGTATTCTATAACATTTACTTCTTTTTAAAAGTATTTTTCGATTATCACATACTGCACCAGAAAGAAGCAACATACTGGTTGACTTAAGATACAGAGTTTTCTCTCACACTTCATACAATTTTAGAATAATCCTTAATTTTAACTTCAGGTTTCCACCTTATTCTTTGATCCTTCCTAAAAACCTTCATAGAACTTCCAATATCCAGTCTGCCATTAAAGTTGTCACTTCTGACAATACACAAGAGAAGAAAAAAGACTGAATAAAAATGAAAATCAATAACTCTTTTTGATATATCAGAGAACTGAGGTCACAGTACAAACCACTGTCTCCAAAATTGAAGAGATGGACAGGTGGATACAGAGAATCACAGCTTCTTGGAGCATAAGTACAGATGCTGTAAACTCCATTGGCAGCAGGACCAGGGTAGAAAAATCTAAACTGCAATTGTTAAATTGCTGAAGGCTCAGTGTGGACACATTTGAGAGATTAAAATATCTAAGGGGAGGCTAGTTATAGAGAGGCCCACACACTTTCATGAATTTTATCTCCAGGAGCCCTACTAGATGCTCTCTGATGTTGATCAGGAAAAAAAGTCCTTGCTTCCAGCAGGAGGAGAAAAAAGGAAACATTTTGAAATTGACCCTGATCATTCATTTTTCTTAACATAGTCTGACCTCAAGAGTAACTTTTTTTTTTTTTTTAGGATTTTATTTATTTATTTTAGAGAGTGAGTGCATGAGCAGGCGTAGGGGCAGAGGGAGAGGGAGAGCGAGAATCTCAAGCAGATTCTGTGTTGAGCTTGGAGCCCAACATGGGGCCTAATCTTACAACTGTGAGATCATGATCTAAGCTGAAATCAAGAGTTGGATGCCCAAATGACTGAGCTACCCAGGAGCCACAGGAATAACTATTTTACTGAGCCTAAACAACTAGGATATAACCAGAGCCTAACTGACCTGGATGAAAGTAAATATGAAGTTCCAGCCCAAACTTGTCATCTTGTCTCACCGAAGTGGGTACAAAGAAAACAAAACTGAGCAGCACACTCATAGGCCACAGCACAGGATGTAAACTCACAAAAAGACTGAAACCTAATCATAGGTCAACAGAATGCCTCCCCTCCACCCACACCTTAACACCACTTCAGTACAATTGTGTAATAATGTAAGAATACAAGGAAATAAACTATGCATCTCCCATATTAAAAAGAAATCTATTAAAAACAAACAAACAAACAAAAAAATCCAAAGACAACAGGGGTGACTGAAACAAGTACACCGGGGGAAATTCTAGCCTTTAAAATCTACAAGTATAGCAAAGAGTAAATGCAGCCAGATAAATATAAAACTTCACACTAAAGGCTTTATCAGGTTCCTTTTGTTCAATTCATCATGCCTAGCTTTCAACAAAAAAATTACAAGACATACTGAAAGGCTAAAAAAACACAGTTTAAAAGGAAAGATCCAACATCAGAACTAAACCCAGATATGGCAGACATATAGGAATTATCAGACTGGGAATTTAAAACAGCAATGATTAAAATGCTAAGGACTCTAATAGACAAAGGAAATAACATACAAAAACAAGTGAATAATATAAGCAGAGAGAGAGGAAAACCTAAAAAAAGAATCAGAAGGAAAAATATCACAATAGAAAAGAAAGACTGGGGGATCCCTGGGTGGTGCAGTGGTTTGGCGCCTGCCTTTGGCCCAGGGCGCAATCCTGGAGGCCCGGGATCGAATCCCACATCGGGCTCCCAGTGCATGGAGCCTGCTTCTCCCTCTGCCTGTGTCTCTGCCTCTCTCTCACTGTGTGCCTATCATAAATAAATAAAAAAAATAAAAAAAAAGAAAGACTTCCTTTGATGGGCTCATCAATCAGTGAATTTGAAGAAATTATTAATAGAAACTTCCATCACTTCTAAATTCAAAGAGAAAAAAGGATAAACAGAATATCCAAGAACTGTGGAGTAATCACAAAAGTTCTAAAATACATATAATGGCATATACCAGAATAAAAGAAATATCTGAAGGAACAGTGACTTAAGAATTTCCCAAAGTTGGTGTTGGACACCCAACCACAGATCCATGAAACTAAGAAAACATGAAGCAAGATATACCATAAAATGTACACCTAGGCATATCATAATCAACCCATAGAAAATCAAAGACAAAGAAAAATCTTAAAAGAGCTAGAAGAAAAAAAATCTCTGCAGCTCCACTGAGGATTATAACATTAGTTTATATATCTGTAATAATTCTTGGTGCCTCTGGACACTCCTTCTCATTCCTTGAAACGTTAGCAATTGGCTCAGTCTCTCTCTTCCTCATTCCTTCTAACCAAATTGTTGATTTCAATATTCAGTTAATTTTATCACACTCTGACTCACATGAAGGGTTTTGGGTCACATCCGAGTAACAGTCTTTAATGGCCTTACCTTAGAAGTTGTCATTATCCGTAACCATACCTACTTTATAACTGAAATATCAAAAGCACACTCTCTGAGCACCAGCTTTTATACTTCCAGCTAGGACCCACTAAAATCCTGATTCCAACTATTTTACCTCACTAAGAACTCTAATCCATTGAATCTTCCGTTATAACTTTCTGTCATTTCTCTATAGAGCCCCACTTCTCTCTTTTTAATGGCTATATTCTTGAGCCACCATTAAAATCTCTCACTGCTCACATCTGGTTCTAATTTAAATTCATAATCACTAGACCCAGCGGTGTCTTTAGTTCTGCCCAGTAATCCTACTACATGTCTGCACTTTTTTGCTTTCTCCTTCTCAGAGATGATTATCCACATCAGCTAATGCATTATTTTGTTGTTCCATGAGACAATAGAAGCTATCAGAAGAGAGACCACATGTACTCTTCACTGCAAAAAAAAAAAAAAAAAAAAAAAAAGTCCTTCTTTATATCTATACCCACAGAATCTGTTTTTCACCTCTTTATGACAGAAATGTTTAACATCTTATCTAAAGGAATTGCTTCATGTATGCCTCAGATCCTTTTTTCTATAGTATAACTCAGGAATCTTCTCCAGCAATTCTTCCCTTTCTATCCTTCATCATTACTTTTTAGGTTTATTTTTTTCCACCCCTACACATAATAGTCCTTTCAATATACAAAAATATGTATCAATTTCACTACTATCAAAAAAAATTTCTATTCCCACTCAACATCCTACTGTTCCAATTTATTGCTTTTAGTATTATCAGACCATACTTTCTTCTTTTTAACACAGTACTATTGGGATCCCTGGGTAGTGCAGCGGTTTAGCGCCTGCCTTTGGCCCAGGGCGCGATCCTGGAGACCCGGGATCGAATCCCACATCGGGCTCCCGGTGCATGGAGCCTGCTTCTCCCTCTCCATATGTCTCTGCCTCTCTCTCTCTCTCTCTCTGTGTGTGTGTGTGACTGTCATAAATAAATAAAAATTAAAAAAAACAACACAGTACTATTGTTTCTTCTTAAAGTTATTAGATATTAGAAAAGAGTTAATTACATTAAAAATTAACCCCCCCAAAAATTTGCTTCATTGATATAGCTGTTTAAAAGAAAAATTCCCTTTGTTTGTAAAGGAGATATTCCAAAATTAAAAACAGGAAAATATGTTGGGAGAAAAGCTGACCCAAATCCTCTTACTCTTTCTTCCATTTGGGCTATACCTATTTATGCAGAAACAGGAAATTATATAAATTCATTTATGTACCATAAATAAAATTAACTATAATGCCAAGTTCCCTCTATTAAGTTGGAGGCTGTAAATGGCAGATTAATTCCATGATTGGTCTTCATGTGTTTTACAAATCAACAACATTAAGTGACATTACGTTAAAAAAAAAATTGTGCAGTAATTTCCCCAATTGTGAGAAACTTAAAAACTAAAGGATTCTAAGGTTAGTAATAAAAACAGCTCAGATAGTTTCACTTACATAACTGTAAGCGTTTTCTATACTGTATTAAGTAGACAAATAAAGAATATTGCTTCCTATTATATTTACAGATGATATTGCTGTTAGCTACACGTGCTTGAAAAAGTAAAACAATCTCATAAATATCCTTGTTTAATCCTGAATTATATTTCCTGTTCAAAAATAAACTAATATTTTTGATAGACATAAACAATCCAGAAATGTACACATAGGTTTGTACATAGTTATGTAAGGTACTTAATTTTATGTTAGCATCTTCCCATACTTCTTAAATCTACTCTTCTAGAAACTTACCCACAAAACAAATTTAGTATCAAAAGAAGAGACAATCTTTTTAAACCGAATAATAAACAACTCAGGATATTAGTATGGAAAAATATGAAAAAGTTAATCTTCAGAAGAACAGAGCAATAAAAACAAGGTCTGTCCAAACTTCATTAATAATTGAAACATGGATGCATACGTGAAGTGCTTTGTAAGGAACAGGCAGTAGGCATAAATATTTAACAGTTTGCTTATGAAATGTGTCCTAAATTATGTCTAAATGTTAACAAGGATGTCTTATACTTGACAGAACAATGAGGGACATAAATATTTCAAAGCAGCAAGCATGACAGATAGAAGCTAAGAAAACACAAGGCATTCTTCCCTGTTCTTCTAACTCTTCAACCTTCAGATAAATGCTTTTTAAGTTTAATAGGAACAAAGTGTTTCCCCATCAAAGCCAATGTTTATATCAGTTACATCAAAGCTATGCTGGGATCTCTTTATACTTATCAGACAAATAACGCATATAAAGTGATATGTCTTAGTGGTATAAAGAGAATCGACAAATAAGACAACATATTGAAGTGAAATGATCTCCTTAATAGGTAATGCACTGTATTTTGTTTTTTGATCCACTCTCTTACAAAGGCACATGTAGATTATGGACAATTCTCAAGGCTATTGTTTCACACACACACACACACACACACACACACACACATGAATATATAAACTTAGAAAATGGGTAAGATTGATTGTACCTGTCCTTTACTTGAAAAAAATATTTGGGATATATAGTACAGTCAATATTTATTTCTTTCCTAATAGCAAGTGTTTTAATCTAACCTAAGAAATGATTGGAGATAAACACAATAACATAGGTATCTTTGAAAAATGAAAATATATGGGGCTAAGATGAAGAAAAAAAGATTCCTTCATAGCTCAACCACAGATATACTGTGTAACTTTATAAAAGTCACTAATATTCTCCTGAAATAACACTGTTCTCAATAAAGTAATAAAAAATTGTCATAAACTCAATTATAATAAAAAATTATTTGACAATATAAAAATAAAAAAGCTAGAGGAGCACTGAAACTGATGAAACAATATTCAAGAACCATAATATAGAGGCATCCCTATTAATGTGAGCATTTAGGCTGCTGACTCTCAGTAGAGTAGAATGATTTCTACTAAATTTAATGAATTTTACCAGACGATGGCTATTTTTGCTTTCTCTTTTACTTTATTATATGTGGTAATAGTCATGATACATTCTATTTTATTACTATGTTATTTCTTGTTCTGACAGTATAATTTCCCTAAAATTACTCCTTCAGAGACTATCAGTAACTTTCTTATAGCTATATCAATGTTTTCTCAGAACAATATTTTCTCATCCTAAACCACTTGGCTACCTATAATGATACTGATGATTCTTCTGTATCTCATCTCATACATTCATTCATTACTTGCTTATCATTCATTTTATACAAATTATTGACGTTTAACTGTGAATTATGACTCTAATCATGACCTCTGAGCTCTTATTCAAAACTTGGCCTCATATATTTCTAGTGCATATTCTAAAACCACATATTCATTTCTGCTAAAATAAACCAATGATTTCAAACTTCAACAAACTGGCTCACAATTTAAAATGCAACATTATTATCAGATAATATATAGATATTACCTCAATTTTCTCCCTAAAGTTCATTTCCATTTTGAATGTTGAGTGACTTTCTGTTGCTGAATCAATCAAGTTCAAATACTTGAGTGTATAATTCAATGCCTGCTGTTGCTATAAACTAGTTTGAATTCTCTCATTTCTATCATAGATATGCATATTGTATACATTTTACTTTCTAATTATTTTCAAATCTTCTCACTTATCTATGTCACCACTGCTATCACGTGGTCTGAGCTGTCATCACTCAGCTGGATTACGGAAGTACTGCCTGAATTATTTATTCCTTTAATAACCTCTCCTAGCAGTTTTGTACACTTAATACAAGGGTCGTCATGTCAAACTGTAAAATTAATTATTTTATTCATCATAAAAAGAAAGCCAAGTATTTTCTCAGTGGTCAAAAAATAAAGGCAAATTCTAAACTTAAAACACAAGATTCTCCAAAGTTTATCTTGTATGCCAGTCTAAGCTACTAGCCAGCTTCCCATCAAGCCATTCTGCTCCCCATTCTCTTTGATATCCTAAACTCTCAATCCTGTATACACTTCATGTTGTTTCTTACCATAAGATCTTTGTACATGCTGTTTCTTCTGCTTTGAACAATCTTTCCTCTTCTTGTAATAGGCTCTCAGTCATTCAAACTGACTCAAACTGACTTCCCTATAAACACTTCTGTGAGATTCAAATCTTATTCTCCCTGTTACAGGCCTTATACTACTTTGAGCCTCTCCAAAATAATTTTTCAGTCACAATTTTATATGATAATTAAATTAATGTCTATTTTTTATAGAAGACTGTAAACCCATGGAGAAGGAAATATTTATGTCCATACTGAGCATTATATTCTATGCATATATTTGTACTAGATATTGTTGAATGAATGAATCTCAAAAATAGTATCTCAACTTGGTCCTTTCTGAGCCATTGATGTAAGCCTATTTCTTCTTTCTTGTATGTAGACAATAGATCCTGATTTACCATTTAGAATAGCTTTCATGTAATAGACAATAGACCCTGATTTACCATTACAATAGATTTGTACTGTTATATGTTTATCATTTCATTAATTTATGAAAAAGAAATAGTAGTGTATGATGTTCAAAGTTCACTTTCCTTTCAAAAACAGGACATCACTGAAGCATTATAGTGTAGAATATATTTCCATAGCATATGCCTTTAATATACGTTTATGTGAATCTAACTAACAAATATACAGGTAAAAGAAACTGATATTTTAATAAATAAAATGTTATCTAGGTTTCTTCTGATTTTTAAAAAGAATAAACAATACTTTTAACATAAGCCAAATATAGAATATATTCCTTAATTGACCATTGTTATAATTTTTAAATTATTATTTTTATTACTACAAACTTAAAATTAGATTACATTTTCCTTTGTCTATAGGTTAATATTTGCAATTTGTAACATTCCTATTAATTTTATTCACAGCTGTTGTCCAATGCAATCCATTCACAAATAACTCATCCAAAATAACTCATTTATTTTTTTCATATAGAGAACCTAGTGTTATTGGAGGAGAATTTCAAATATTACCCTTTGTTACTCTCTACAGAATTTTACCATAAAAAACTATCCCATATATTCTCCAGCCTTCATAGGTAAGCTTCCTATAACATATAAGTAATTGCTTTCCTATACTAGTCCTATGTATTGAGATGAAAAACTGGTGATTTATCATTTAAAGGACATATTAAATGCATTTTTTCCATTTCCACATTTATCCACTACATTTATATCTGGTATTTTAAAGTAGAACCTTAGAATTAAGGATGCAGACAAGGAAGCATAAAAATTTTGCTAAGGAAGAACTGGCTTGGTGTTGACTCTATTGTGTAAAACCAGGCATAGAGCCGTAACACTATTTGTGTAGCTGGGTAATCACTGTGGAGGCAGAATGCAAGGTGTCCTCCCAGAAAGCAAGCTGTCATAGCAAGGAATCTTTTTGACATAATTTCCTATAAATGTTTCATGAAGTAATTTCTTTGACTAAGTAATAGAAACTTAAAATTCCGATATTTTACTTTCTTTCAAAATAACAATTGCCAAGAATATGCTTAAATGTTTCAGCTAAGTGAGTTTTTAAAAAAATGGAAGTGTAAATAAAGTAATCTGAGTACTACCAATTTTTAGGATATCTTTATTCAAGAATAATTTTATTCACATATTCAGTTATAAAAATTACCGCACTATATGGTAATATTTTTGCTTATAGTAAAAAGAAGAAACATGAGTTTCTTAAGGTCAAAGGATTGTGTATTATGTTTTCCTACCCTCATTCGCCTATACAGTACATAGGAATTATGCAATAAATACAATAAGTATTCTTAATTGAAAGTCCCTGTTTCAACCAAATATTAATATTTGAACTGAAATAAAACTGGTTTTGTTTTATAACTCTGCTATTTGGGAAGGGGAATGTCAAGATCATTTAAGATAAAGGTTATGGTTTTGTGATTTCTAATCAAAATGGAAAGCATGAAAAATGTGGAAAATATGTATTACTGTCAAACAAAAGTTTACTGTCAAAATTAGTCTTTCAGAATGGAAGTTTCTCATCAAGCTCAAAACTGACCTCACTACTGATCTTCTAGTAAGAAGGTATGAAAATAATTCATTCATATTTTTCATTCATACCTTACTTAACCTAATGTGAGAATTTGGTAGTAGTGATTTACTTTCCTTTTTGAAACTAAAAAATGACAAAATATATAAAACAACTGTTTTCAAACAATGGACACCAGGCAATATGAAAGACAGACTGATCCTTGAGAGAAAGGAAACAAATTCCTTTAGGCCTCTTTGCTTCCAGATTATTGCTTATAGAGAGCTTCCAATAGGTAGAGCAAGTGGAAGAACCCAAATAGAGTCCAATTATCCCCTTGAGTTGAGGGGACATAAATGGAAGTCAAGAAGCACGAAAGGATCTATGTTTACAAAAGGAAGAAGAAGAAAGAGCTACAAAGATAGTTTCAGAAATCTGCAGAGGCATCCATTTAAGATCTTAGTTTAGTTTGATTCAGAATATATTAGTTAAGAAACTTTCCAAGATCGGGGTGTCTCACTTCCCAAAAGCAAAACAGAGATAAAAACTCTTATATCATACAACCATTGTTTATATTTTTACTACTCATACCTTTTTTTTTAATCACATTGCTTTATTTTTTTTAAAGATTTTATTTATTTATTTATTTATTTATTTATTTATTTATTTATTTATTCATGAGAGACACAGAGAAAGAGGCAGAGGCACAGAGAGAGGGAGAAGTGGGCTCCCTGCAAGAGCTCAGTGTGGTACTCCATCCCTGACTCAAAATCATGCCCTGAGCTGAGGGCAGATACTCAACCCCTGAGCCACCTAGGTGTCCCAAATCACACTGCATTAGGTAGAGAACTCAAAAGGACATTTTTTTTTCAGTAAAAGAAAATATTATCCCAGAATATCTGCTCTGGTCCCACATTACAAAGCTTAAAGGAAAGATTCAAAAGTTCAGTTTTTTCAAGTAATTTAGCTACATCCCCAGAAATATCAAGAACATGTACAGAAATAAAAATAACCATTAACACATAACCAAAATCACAATGTCTCTTATGCAATCAAAATTTGGCAGGCATGCAAAGAAAAAGGAAAATACAACCCATAATTAGAGGGGAAGAAAACCACAATGGATTGAAATAAATGCAGAAATGACACAATGACAAAATTAGTAGACAAGATTCTACTTCACTGAAGAAGGCAGAAGAAAGACTAAATATGTTAAAAAGAGACATAGAAATATTAAAAAAAAAGTGAAACCAAACTTCTAGAGATTAAAAAATATGAGAGATTAATAGTAGTTCGGGCATTACAGAATAAAATGTTAATGAACTTAAAAATAAAAGGCATGTTATGTACACATAAAAAAAGATCAGGATGACAGCCAACTTCTGTCTAAAAAATGCAAGTGAGAAGACAGTGGAGCAATATCTTTATTGAACAACAACAACAACAAAAAGTGTGAAAATAAAATTTTACATTTAGCCAACATTTTTCAGAAGATGAAGAGGAAAAAAGGAATATGAGCACAACAAAAACTGAAAGGACTCATAATCAAGAAGCCCATACTAAAGAAATGTTAAATGAGGTCCCCAGGGAGAAGGAAAATTGTAACAACAGAAATCTGGATCTACAGAAAGGAAAAAAAAATCCAAAAATAGTTAATAGGTAAGTAAATATGAAAGACTATTTTTATTTTAAATCCTTTGAAAAATAGTTGGCCATTTAAAGATAATTTAAAAATATTATCAACATATTAGGGGTCATAATGTACTACAATGGAATTAAATTTGCAAGCAAAACTGGAAAGATAATTTTTAAAATCCCTAAATATTTTAATTAACTAAAAAACTCCTAATGAACCATGACGGAAAGGAAATAAATGGAAGAGAATATAAGATAGTATTTTCAACTTAATAAAAACAAAAATACAATGTCACAAACATGTAGGATATAAAAAAAGTATATTAAAATTCCGTATTAGAAAGGAAGAAATGTGTTAAATCTATGAACTCAACTTAAGCAGCTATGAAAAAAATAAAATCCCAAATCAGCAGAAAATAAAAGAATGATAATTTCAAAACCAATACAACTGGTTCCTGTAAACAGAAAACAACAAAATCAATGAAAGACCTCTTCACTTGAGAAAAATCAATACATTTAATAAACTCCCAATTAGACTGATCAGGATATAAAAAAGAGAATGTACAAATTACCAATACTAAGAATGCAATTAGGAATACCACTAGACACACTTAGAGAAATTGAAAAAAATAAGAGATTGTCATAAATAACTTTTAATCGATATATTTGTAAGAACAGTTGAATGCACAAGTTATTCAAAAGACAAACAATTGGGACATCTGCGTGGCTCAGCAGTTGGGTGGCTGCCTTCGGCTCAGGTCGTGATCCCAGGATCCGGGATCAAGTCCTGCATCAGACTCCTGGGAAGAGTCTTGCTTCTCCCTCTGCCTATGTCTCTGCCTCTCTCTCCTCTGTGTCTCTCATGAATAAATAAATAAATCTTTTAAAAAAATAAAGAACAAACCATTAAGCTTACATAAGAACGAATATATACCACATATAGCCCTATATCTATTAAAGAAATTCAATTTGTAGTTAGAAACCTTACCACAAATTAAACTCCAGTAGCAGAATCCCTTCTGGGTAAATGCTAATTTTTAATTCCATACATAATCTCCTACTCATTCCCCTAGAAGATTAAAGAGGAATAATAAATTGGCAGAAACACAAACCAGCTTATTCTGTGAGGCCAGTATTATCCCAATTAAAAATAAAACAGAGAGGGAGCACCTGGGTAGCTAATTTGGTTAAGTGTCAGACTGGATTTCCAGGTCAAGTCATGATCTCAGGTTGTGAGATCAAACCCTGCATCTGGCTCTGTGCTGGGCAAGGAGCTTGCTTAAGAATCTCTTTCCCTCTTCCTCTGCTTCTCCCTCCTGAAACAAATTCTCAGAAAACTTCTTTAAACTGATAAAAGCCATTTATGAAAAGTACAGAACTAAGAGTGAATGTGCTTTTCATCTCAGCAGACAAGGCAAAGATATTCTTGCTTATTACTTCTATTCAACATTTAACTGAATATTTTAGACAATGCAATAAAACATGAAAAAGAAAAATATTAAGTTAGAAAGAAAGAACTTTATTCACAGATGACATAATTGTCTATGTAGAAAATCCTAATGAATGAGCAAAATAATTATGAAAACGTGTCAGCTAGATTGCAAAGAGATGAAGTTAAATCCAAAAAAATCAAATGTGATTTTAAATTCTAGCAATAAAAAATTAATTTTTAAATGTACAATAACAGCAAATATAAGTAATAATTAAATATAAATTGTTAAAATACATAAAACCTGAACTCTAAAAACTATTAAACAGTAACCAAAAAAAAACATAATTAAATGGAAAAATCTACCATATGTATGGGTAGGGAGACTTAATATTGTTGAGATGCCCATTATACATAAACTTATCTACAGGTATAGTAAAATAATAGTCAAAATCCCATTATGTTTTAGAAATTACTGAAATGATTCAATAATGTATATGGAAATTGATTGAATCTAGAATAGACAAAAACTTGAAAAGTTGAACAAAATTGCAGTATTCATAACACCCGTTTTCAAGATTATAAAACTATAATAATCACAGCAGAATGGTATTAGAAGTCTATATATCTGTCTTCTCTGTATCTATCCAAAAATAGAACAAAATAGGCTATGCAAGACCCCAACATACATATACAATTGATTTTAACATATTTCCCAGGACAATTCAAGGAGGGGGATTTAAATTTTCACCAAATACTGTAGGAATAGTTGAGTAGCTAGATGAAAAAGAAATAAAATTTGACTTTGACCCTATAGCACATTAAATAATTAATCTGAAATTGCTCACAGATTTGAATATAAGAAGTAAAGGTACAAACTTCTAAAAGAACAGGAAAGAGAAATGCTTTGTGATCTTAGATTTGGAAAAACAAACAAAAACTTACACACAACACAATAAGCACAAATTATGAAGGAAAAAAAAAATAACTTGAACCAAAAAATGAAGAGTTTTGAGCCAGCAACTAGAAGATAGTATTTGTAAAATATACATCTGACAAAGAACTTATGTCTAAGATATATTAAAAAAGCAAATATTATGGAAAAAATCTTTAAAAAATGGGCAAAATATCTGAATAAACATTACACTGAGAAAAAGATATTTTTGTAGAAAATCACAGAAAAGAAAAAATCATGTAGAAAAGATCATTAAAGTAATCATTAAGAAAATGCTAACTGAAACCATAATGAAATACCAGTACACACCAACTACACTGGGTGAAATTATAAAGACTGACCATGTCATGTTGGTAAAAGGTAGATTATTAACCATTGTAGGGGGGGAATATAAAGCCTATACAAACACTTTGGAAAATAGTTTGACATTTGAAATATTATATGTATATCTGTTTACAATCCAACCATTCCACTTCTAGATACTTACTCATTTCAAGAGAAATGAAATTATATGTCCACAAATAAGACATTTACAATATTAGCAACTTTGTTTGTAATATAGGGAAAATTTGTAAATGGATAACCTTATGTCAAAAAACTATGCAAATGGTAAAATTATGGCATATCCACACAATGTAATACAATTCTGAAAAATTGGGGAAAAAAGTATTGATATATGCAATATAAATGAAACTAAAAATAATTATTTTCAGAAAAAAAAATGAGACTAAAAGAGCCTACATTCTATGGTTCACTATATAAAATTCTAGAAAATTCTAGAAAAGCTTATCGTCCATGATAGAAAGCATATCAATAGTTGCCTTGAGATGACAAAATAATAGAGTTGAAAACATGGAAAATGCCATGAAAAAAGTTTTCCTTTGGACGGATATGCTCAATATCCTGACTATGGAGATTATTTCATAGGTATATGCAAGTCGGTATTAACCAAAGTATGTATGTACTTTAAATATGTTCAGTTCACTGTACATTAATTGTACTTCACTATAGCTGTAAATGTTTTAATTTTTTTTTTTTTTGAGAAAGTATATTTTTCTTCTTTCATTTTAGGGGAAGATTTCTATCAGGTGTTGCTGACCTAGTTATGGGTAAGCAGCCTGGGTTCACTATTCGCATTAGCTGTGGCCATGCCATCTGTGTAGAGATAGCTTTTAATCAGAGACTTTAGTTGTTCTACAGATGCAGGCAGTTTCCTTTACTTTCTGTGAGAATAAGTTTTCTTTATTTTTTTTTTAAGAGATTCTTTTTTTTTTAATTTTTATTTATTTATGATAGTCACAGAGAGAGAGAGAGAGAGAGAGAGAGAGAGGCAGAGACACAGGTAGAGGGAGAAGCAGGCTCTATGCACCGGGAGCCCGACGTGGGATTCGATCCCGGGTCTCCAGGATCGCGCCCTGGGCGAAAGGCAGGCGCCAAACCGCTGCGCCACCCAGGGATCCCGAATAAGTTTTCTTTAATATAAATTCAAGAATATAGATCATTTGTCTTAGACAAATGAGATTTTCACAGATACTTGAATCTCAAATATACTGCTCTTGTTCCCATTTTCTATGATGATAATTTATCTCTTTTGTCCATCTGACAATATATGTATGTTAAACTCCAACAAAAATATCACTTTTATTTCTATTCTTTTCTCCATTCATGAAACTGAATGTATGATATAAACTGCATAGAAATACCAATTCGTTTGGCATGGTTCATGTACCTATTCCTCACAGTGGCAAGATTTAAAGAGATTAATTTCATAAATCCTGTTTTTCTACAGATTAAATGTATAGAAAATTAGTCTAACATAAGGGGAAGCTTATTTATGTTAAAAATAAATAAATACTGGAGATGCTTTCAAAATCGATGATGCAAAAATGCCCTGTATTACTTCGTTAGTGAAAAAGAACCCCAGTTCCATTCAAGATATCTTAAGATAAAGTCTGATTCCACGTATAAAAACAAATCAGCAATGGAACATAGTTAACAAAAGTGAAAAGGTGAAAAAACAAAGAAGGCTGGATTAAAAAGGTTAGTTGGTCCAAAATAAGGGAGAAAGTGATATTGAAAGATTAGTAATGATAATTAAGGACTGTGTTAATAAATGAAATCTTATTTGCAATTTTGTACATGTTAACTACAAAGAATAGCAGACCATTTATACATTATCCAATGTAGTGCTGAACTATTTCCTTTGTTCACATAAAAGAATGTAATCTGTAGCCCAAGTGTCCAGAATAAAATCATTAGAACAGAATTGATGAACAAATGAAAAAAAAGGAACTGTTTAAGTCAGCAATGTCAGTTTTTCCTTGGGCAGAAATTATTATAGAGCCAATCATATTTCAATAGAATGGTAAAAGCACTGCAACTTATAGAATGCCTTGACAACATCTTGATAATATTCCATAAGTAATGATGCAAGAAGAGATTTTTTTAAAAACATTCTTTGGGGGATCCCTGGGTGGCGCAGCGGTTTGGCGCCTACCTTTGGCCCAGGGTGTGATCCTGGAGACCGGGGATCGAATCCCACATCGGGCTCCCGGCGCATGGAGCCTGCTTCTCCCTCTGCCTGTGTCTCTGCCTCTCTCTCTCTCACTGTGTGCCTATCATAAATTTAAAAAAAAAAAAAAAAAAAAAAACATTCTTTGGTCATTCAATTCATAAAGTTGGAGAAAAAATTCCTTCAAAGACTGATTTATTTTTAAACACATTCCTTATTCCCAAGAATTTTCCACATTTACTTACATCTCAACTCACAGTATCCTATATGTATTTGTATCAAATTGAAGTTCATATCCTTAGCATCTTTAATGAAATATTTATAATTTAATGGCTATATAAAAATAACCTCACTTTAAAAAGGAGCCAACAGGGATCCCTGGGTGGCGCAGCGGTTTGGCGCCTGCCTTTGGCCCAGGGCGCGATCCTGGAGACCCGGGATCGAATCCCACGTCAGGCTCCCGGTGCATGGAGCCTGCTTCTCCCTCTGCCTGTGTCTCTGCCTCTCTCTCTCTCTCTCTCTATCATAAATAAATAAAAATTTAAAAAAAAAAAAGGAGCCAACAAAGATAACTAGAAAAATATATACAGTTTGGATTGATTTAGCTTATAGGTGTCAGAAAAGTCTTTGAAATGCATAACATGATTTAAATTAGAAAAATATTTATTGGCATGCAATATTTCAAGATAATATTTTTGTTCAAAATATCTTGCACATAATACCCTTTTATCATCTATTTTAGATATTTTTATTCATGTAAAACCATTTTATCCATCTTTTGCTCTTATTGAGAGTGTTGCTAAAGATTCATTCACCAAAAGACTGATGTTCCTTCAAATTCCTCTAAAATATAAATAACGTCCTTTTTTAAAATGTGATTGAATTGCAAAAACTTCACTTAGATATATAGGACTTTATACAAATACATAACTGATTTTTCCAGTTTGTGTGTTTCTGTATTAGTGTTATGATTTTACTTATTTCTATCTGCCAACAGTGCATCTTCTAATGGTATTGTTCATTCTTCTACTCCAGTCTGGTCAACATTATCCTTTCTTGGATGATTTCAGTGAAATATCCTCACCTCTAACTACAGAAGCACAGAAATCAGATCTGAGGAATCAGGAATTATTAGACCTCACATATACAAAACTCTGTTACAAAAAAAAGAAAGAAAGAAAGAAAAGAAAGAAAGAAAGAAAGAAAGAAAGAAAGAAAGAAAGAAAGAAAGAAAAATTCTGTTACTTTAAATATTCAAATTCTCTGTGCATCAGTTTTCTCTTCTATAAACTAAGCATAATACTATGGCCTAGGGCAGCCCTGGTGGTGCAGCAGTTTAGCGCCGCCTGCAGCCCAGGGCGTGATCTTGGAGACCCTGGAGACCCTGGATCGAGTCCCACGTGAGGCTCTCTGTATGATGCCTGCTTCTCCCTCTGCCTGTGTCTCTGCCTCTCTCTCTCTCTCTCTCTCTCTCTCTCTGAATAAATAAATAAAATCTTTAAAAAAAAATACTATGGCCTAGATCACATGGTGGTGATAAAGATTTAATGCATTTATATCTAATTTTTAGAATAGTTCCTGCTTTATAAGTACAATCTAAATGCTGGGTATCCCTATCTTCAAGTAGAATTAACCACTGTAATTAATTAATAAATAATTTAAAATATATTTATCACATAACTTGTGTTTGCTAAGGACAAAATATAAGACCATTACTGCACTTACCATACAAAGCTAATAGTGGCACATTGTTATTTCAATTATCTATCACAGGATTTATAAAAATGCATAACAAGTGATTCTATAGCTTTTTTCCCAATTAGATCTGAATGGAAACATTGAGTATATTGGTATGCTAGGGCTGCCACAACAGAGTACCACAAATTGAGTGGCTTAAAAAATAGAAATTCATTGCCTTGTGTGGAAACTACAACTCTAAAATCAAGGTGTTGGCAGGGCCATGCTCCCTCTGAAAACTGTGAGGGTCTTTCCTTGCCTGTTCTTACCTTCTAGTGGTTTGCTGACAATCATGGATGTTTCTTAGTTTGAGGTGTATTAGCCTCTAATCTTCCATCTTCATGTGGCATCTTTTGTGTATCTTCACATCATCTTCCTTCTGTGTATTTGTGTCCAAATTTTGCCTTTTTATAAGGATGCCAGGTATATTGGATTAGGGCCCACTATAATGACCTCATCTTAACTTGACTAAGTCTGCAAAGACCCTATTTCATAATTATGTCACATTCTGGTTCTCAGCCTCAGCATCATCTTCTCAGAAACCTCTGCACCATTAGAGCCAAGTGGAGAAAGAAGCAAATGCACAGGCTGAAGCAAAAAAAGATGAGGCAGCAGTCCAAGTAAACTACTAGCATGTACATCCATGGAAGCCACAGGAGCAGAAATAAGGAAAGCTAGACGCCAGGAAGGCTGGTACAAATTGCTGATTGTGTGGCTACTGTCTAGAGCTTTTTTCAGTAGACCTAGAACATCCTTCATCATCTGATCACAGTGACTACCTTTAATAGACCCATCTTGCTCATATCAAAATAGTCCCTTTTGGTCCTTTGCCCTAAACCTTTGACATTCTGGCCTATTCTAATCTCAAATGTGACTGAATGTATTATACAGAATAAATCATCTATTCTGCTGTCTTACCTGAGAAAAAATAAGATTCTGATTTCAATGATAAGAAAACTACATAAAGATTATTGTGAAGAAATCTTTTCCTACAAGAGTATCAGCTCTTTGAAAACGAATAGTGCATTTTATTTAGCAATGCTTCCTTACATCTAGGTTAATTCCTGCCATACTACCCTTATAGAAGATAACCACAAATTATTTTACAAATGAATGATTCTGTCTAAAACATACATTTATACTGATGTGGGCTATGTCACATGACTGCAAAAGATGAGGCTCGTTTTTAGACATTATTTGAATTACCATTACATTTAATAAAATAGATACCAATATTTAATTAAAGTTTTAAAAATCAAATCATTCTACTTATGTCAACACATTGAAATGACTTTACACAAACTAAGGTAATACACCTTGGAAAAGCTTTTAACTTTTTTCACCCTGAAAAAATTATATATTTATAAACACATACACATAAACTAAAATTTGCAATATAATGTTTCATATAAGGCATGGTGTAGTAAAAATGAAGTGCATAACTACAGCCTTCAGAAATCAATATTGTTAATTTACATTTTATGAAGAAAATATTTAGATTTGGATTTATTTTAGCCTTAATAATTTTAGCCTGCAATAATTGTTATAATTACTAATTTAAATGATAGCTAGATTTACTTTAATAGTTTGTTTTAAATTAAAATTTAGTTATATTAGCACATTTGATAGTTTTTTATCTTTTGTCTCATTTGTCGAATTTCAATGGGAAATACTATAAGCAGACAATTGTAATAGATTGGAACACTAAACATATGTATGATTTTAACAAGCCACTTAACCTCTTTGAAATTTTTTTAAGATAATATTTATTTATTTGAGGGAGAAAAAGAGAGAGAGCACAAGCAGGGGAAAGGGCAGAAGGAGAAGGAAAGGGACAAGCAGACTCTCTGCTGAGCAAGGAGCCTGACACCAGGCCAATCTCAGACTCTGAGATCATGATGTGAGCTGAAGTCAGATGCTTAACCAACTGAGCCACCCAGGTGCCCAGCTCTTGAATTTTAATTTGGCTACTTGAAAAGTAAGCAATTGAACTAACATCCTCAAAGGGCTAACTTTAAAATGCCTTTACTCTGTATATAACATATCATAATGTTCAATTTCCATAATGTTCAATGTTCCATAACAAAATACAATGTTATAATCCTGTCCATTTTTGAATATTCAAATGCATATATTTTTCAGTATTTTATAGATATTGAATATATATGTAATTAACAACTTCAAATTGTAAGAAACATTTTTAAACGTCAAATTATTTTAAAAGCACATATATTTTAGGGTGCCTGGGTGGCTCAGTGATTGAGCCTCTGCTTTTGGCTCAGGTTGTGATTCTGGAGTCCTGGGATTGTTTCTGCCTATGTTTCTGCCTCTCTGTGTCCCATGAATAAATAAATAAAATCTTTTTTAAAAAAGCACAAATATTTTAAATCTCATATGCATAAAACAAATATTAATAAAAACTCATATCACTTTACCAATACTTACATTAAATAGAAAGAAACACGATGCCTAGATATAGAAGCATCAGGTTTGGAAAGTGAAAGAGTAGTCATACTGGAAAGATACAAAAGAAATAATGATTCATCTAAGTGTTCTGAAATTATTTACTTTATTAACATATTTATTATTATATTTTAATGTGTCTTTATTAAAAGTTTTGAAGTTGTTTTGGAAATACACTACTGATTTGATCACTAGTTATGAAGATGCCATGTCATTTGCCATTCACAAACAGAAAGAACAAGACATTAAATACAGGTGAAACAGAAAGGGGACAAAATTTGAACCAAAATATCAAAACAGCAGCATAAATTAGACTCAGGCACGGCTGGCTTTCAGGTATTGTTTATATATCCTGTCATGCTCTGGAGTACAAAGAAGGAATTTATTCTGTTGTGTAGGAAATTATGAAATACTTCATAGAAAATGTGGATTTAATCCAAGCTACAAATTTGATGGGGCTTTTTTGTTTTAAAATTTTTTTTAAAGATTTTATTCATGTATTCATAAGAGACACAGAGAGAGAGAGAGAGGCAGAGACACAGGCAGAGGGAGAACCAGGCTCCCTGCAGGGAGCCCGATGTGGGACTGGATCCTGGCACCCCAGAATCATGCCCTGAGCAGAAGGCAAATGCTCAATCACTGAGCCTCCTAGGCATCCCCAAGCTACAAATTTGAATAAAATTTCCATAGTAGCAATGGAAGACAGTGGATAAAAGTTAATTTGAGCAAAATAAATTGCATATTTGGGAAGGGTATAGGAGAATTCTATGGAATTGATAGTTTATAAGCTTGAGGATTGCTGCAAGTTATGACTGAATATTTTTTACTATTTCTTGTGTAGTACAATTACATAACATGAGTGCTTTACACAAACATGCAAGGTAGAAGTGATTAGGACTATTTTTCTTTGGATTAAGGCAATAAGCCTTGTGCTACTACAGGCAGAAGGCATGTGACAACTGTAAGCAGGTACCTGATGAAAATATTCCCTCTGAATTCAGCTTCCCAAGTAGGGCAACTTTACAAGGCCTTAAGAAAATACCAAGGAGACAGTGAAGACATACCTTTCCTTATTCATATACAGACCACTGCTATTTTCCTTGTTTTAGTTTTGGTTTATTAGCTTTTAGTCCTGTTTAATAAACTCAATATAGGTGTGTATGTTGTATAATGTCTTACCCTATAACAAAAGTTAGCATAACTGATATCCCCAACAAAATTCTCCTATAATCTTCACAACTGATTAAAAGGACAGCAAGAACACTCTCATAATCTCCTCTACAACAAATAGCTCTGTATTTATGTATTTGATTTTGGTAATCACCCATTAAGAGACAAAACATGGATGGCCCTAGAGGCTCATTTCCTTCTTCTTGGTAATTTAGCAGAGAAATGGTCCAACTGAGCTCGACATTCATATGATGTCATCATTCCTAGTAGCAAGGCTTCTCCCAGGGCCATTGTATGTATATCTTGTCTCTCCGTATACACAGTCTATAGTATAATTCCCGAACCCAAGAACTCCTTGATACATTTCTTCTTAATTTGAGAAACTAGGTATTGCTAATCATTCATGATAAACTACAATTCTATTACTATGTACCACAGTGTAGAGTGGGGCTTAATCTCTCTTGGAACACTGACCATGACCCATGTAGAACATTTATGCCTGGCTTGTGCTATGGGATGATAAAGTTGGAAAACAGCATGTGCCCTGCAGTTGTTCTACCTGTATGTATTTTTCTCAAGTAAACTTGATTTACATTTGCTCTATATGGTACTAGTAACGTGTATTCATGACCCCTATGCAGGATAGCCTCCAATGTGAAATAGACCTTTTATCTGTATGTATCTATTCATACATACAAAATGTAATAATTAAAATGATGAACGTTATAAAAATATCCCTAAGACTTTAAATGCTATGGGTAAGAGTCATGGTAAAGGCGATGGCTTTTCACTATCTTGCCCACCCTTTCCTGTTACACTCCCAGTATGGCTTAACCCACCTCCCATATATCACTATAGAATGTAGACATTATTCCCCTTATATTAAGAGTAATTTCACCCTTCCTTCAAAATCTTTGTAATAATGAATCTCAGGCACTATAAAGTCCATGTTCTACTCCTAAGCATTTATCAAAGAATTTCACAACAAAGACTACTCTCTGATCTGACAAATTCTGTTGACAACTGCTTAAATATTTTCCCATCCTATTATATTAAATCAGTGAAATAAAACCTGAAAACTTGTTTCATAGAAATTTCACATGTATTAAGTTAACCTGAAAATAAGAGTCACAATGAGAAGCAAATGGCAAAGGAATCATAGAATTACAATTCAAGGAGCACAGATTCAAATATAAATTCATATTATGTCCTGATTGTAGGGCAAAGACAAGGTTTTGTTTGTTTTTAATAAGAAAAAAAAGGAGGGGGGTACAATTATGTGAGTTGAAGGAAACAAAATTTTCTATGGTTTTAATATGTGAAGCTACTGTGAGTTATACATTAATTGACTACTGGTTCTATCTTTAGGAAGTCCACAACCATCAGACTTGTAATCAGCATGTCTATTCTCTCTTTGACTTTGCAGGCAACTGCTTGAAACAATTGCCACTAGGCCCAGTTCAAAGGTTATGGCCCAGGTCCACCAAAAACAGGTAAGGTAATTTATCTGTAGTAGCTGCTCTGGTTTTGTTTTAAAATGGCTCCAGTCATATTTTTCACATTTGCCCCTTTTGATCTCCATCTTCCTCTGAAGGTATCACTGATCAACCAGTAGAAAGTACTACTGATCAACCTTTAGAAATCATTTCTGACTGACTTTACATGACAGGGATGATCAGTCATCAAATATTATTAATCCCTTGTCACCAAGAAGGATCATTCCAGGTGTGTCATGTCCCATGGGAGAGGAAAGTGACTTTGACTTTGTTCTCTCTCTCTCTCTTTTTTTTTTTTTCTTTTGAGCCTTAGTCACAGAGCCAGAGGAGAAAAGATTTCATCGAGTTTCTTTAAACCAAACATGTTCTGCAGCTTCTAGAGCTTCTTCATGGGGTGTCTCATAAGACATAGAAATCAATGCAAAATGCTGAGTAACCACTATTTGAATTAGTGTCCTGGTAACTTTGAGTTATAGAGAAGAGAAAGTTTACAAGAACAAAAATTTCAATATCAATAAACCAAATGTTGAGTCCAAGTTGGAGCACTGACCTGAACCATGAAGCAATTCCTGAGGGCAGCCAGCTAAAAAGATTAAAGAATCATGGGGTGTCAGCGCTGCATTTCACTTTCTGGTTTGTGCCCAGATTTTATGTAGTTCTGTTTATACTTCACCAGAGGTCTTATCCAAGTACAAGAGTATTTATCACAACACAAACCCCATCTTGCTCAGTTAGGAAGTAATCAGGACAACCAAGATCTCAATTCCCTCTCACATCCCAAATTTCTTGATATTTTAAGTAAACTGGAGGGTCATAAGCATAATACCAATTATTTTAGATAATTCACTAAAGTCACAGGAATGACATGCCAACAACTGGGACTATAGGCTATTTCACTAGCTTCAAAAAAGAATAATCAAAAATGATGCAGCAGGCAAAAGACCCAGAATAACCAATATAATATTGAAGGAAAACAACCAGGTTGAAGACTGACACTACCTGACATGAAGATTTAATATAAAACTATAAGAATCGTTAACTATGTGGTATTGGTGAAACAACAGAGAAGTTATCAATGGAGCAAAATAGAGAGGTCAGAAATAGATGTATATAAATACAGTCAACAGGTCTTTGACAATGGAACAAAGACAGTCTTTACAACAAATGGTGCTGGAACAACTGAACATCCACTGGGACATACATTTTACAAAAAAAAAAAAAAAGAGAGAGAGAGAGAGAGAGAGAAATCAGCAAAGAGAAAATTCCTTCACAAAAATAAACTCAAAATGGATCATAAACCTAAATATAAAACACAAAACTGCAGAAGTTCTGGAAGATAATAGAGGACAAGACTTATAATACCTTGGATATGGTAATGACTTTTTAGATATAGTACCAAAGGTACAATCCATGAAATAAATGATAAAACTAAACTTAATTAAAATTAAAGATTTCTGCTCTGTGAAACACAATGGCAAGAGAATGAGAAGACAAGTCAAACTGAGAAAATATTCGCAAAAGCCTCATCTCATAAAGAACTGTTAATCAAAAATATACAAAGAATTCTTAAAATTCAATAGTAAGAAAACAAATAATCCAATAAAAAATGGGCCAAAGATCTTATTAAATACCTTGCCAAAAAAGACAAATGGAGGGGATCCCTGGGTGGCTTGGCGGTTTAGTGCCTGCCTTAAGCCCAGGGCGTGATCTTGGAATCCCAGGATGGAGTCCCACGTCAGGCTCCCTTCATGGAGCCTGCTTCTCCCTCTGCCTGTGTCTCTGCACCCCCCCCACACCCGTGTCTTTCATGAATAAATAAATAAAATCTTAAAAAAAAAAAAGACAAATGGATGACAAGCAATCAAAAAGATGTTCCACATCATATGTCATCATGGAAATTCAGGCTAAAACAACGAGATACTACTAAACATCAGTCATGCTCCTCTATTTACCCAAAGGACTTGAAAATTTATCTTCACACTAAAACTAGTACATGGATGTTTACACATATTCATAACTGCCATGACTTGGAAGCAACCAAGACATCCTTCAATAGGTGAATGAATAAATAAACTGTGGAAGATCTAGGCAATGAAATATTATTCAGCACTAAAAAGAAATGAGGTATCAAGCCATAAAAGATATGAAGGAAACTTAAATGTTTCTTATTAAGTGAAAGAAGCCAATAGGAAAATGCTACATACTATATAGGATTCCAACTGTATGACATTCTGGAAAACATAAAACTATGAAGACAGTAAAAAGATCAGTATTGCCAGGAGTTTAGTGGGGAGTAACGAATAGGCGAGCACAGATGTTTAGAGCAGTGAAACTTCCCTGTATGAAGCTATAATGATAGATACATGCTGTTACATGTTTGTCCATACTTATAGAATGTACAACACCAGTAGTGAACCATACAGTAACCCAGGGACTTTGGTTGATTATGACATGTTAGTGAAGGTTCATCGATTGTTACAAGTATATTAGTTTGGTAGGGAAAGTAGGTATTATGGCTTCAGGAGGTATACAGGATATATCTGTACTTTGCCTTCAATTTTGCTATAAACCTTAAACTATTCTAAAAAAAATACAATATTAATTTACTTATCTATTCATTTTTAAAATATTAATTTAAAAATGTAAATAAATACAAGGAACAAGGGAAAGTATTCAGCCTGGGTGGCTCAGGGGTTTAGTGCTGCCTTCAGCCCAGGGCCTGATCCTGGAGACCTGGGATCGAATCCCACATCAGGCTCCCTGCATGGAGCCTGCTTCTCCCTCTGCCTGTGTCTCTGCCTCTCTCTCTCTGTGTCTCTCATGAATAAATAAATAAATAAGTCTTAAAAAAAAAAAAGTATTCAGGGCAGCCCCAGTGGCACAGTGGTTTAGCGCCGCCTGCAGCCCAGGGTGTGATCCTGGAGACCCTGGATCGAGTCCCACGTCGGGCTCTCTGCGTGGAGCCTGCTTCTCCCTCTGCCTGTATCTATGCCTCTCTCTCTGTGTGTCTCTATGAATAAATAAATAAAATCTTAAAAAAAAAAGTATTCAAAATGAATTGTAGCTGTTGCTAAAATACTACTACAATATACTTTCTATCAAACATAATAAATTTCCTTTTTCTTATTAAAGGAGGAAGAGATTAATCCAGCTTTCCAGACTCAAAAGGATAGAACATAGCACTCATGGTGCTATTCCCTAGCCTGAATATTAAGTTGTATAAAGCTATGAAGAAAATTCAGAGGAGTGCATGATACCCAGAGGAGCACTTCGAAAGCAAAGGTGGTTTCTAGCAGGGGGTTCCTTAAAGAAGACCCTGAACTATCTGATGTAGCAATGACTTTCCCAAGGGGATCCCCTCCCTACCCCCTCGCCCCCATAAACTTGCCTCACACCCGACAGGGATTTTCCCAGATAGAGTACCTGGGTAGGGCTGGCCCAGCCATACTCTGTGGTCATTGATTAGGACAAGGTCTACTTTCCTCATCCCTCTATAGCACTGTTTTATTATCATTATCATTTTAATAAATGTTACTACTATTTTAATGTATAACTATAAGATAATTTTTAATAATATGTCTAAAATGACCATTCTTACTGTTTTAAACATAAGCTTATCTGATTGTCCCTTCAGGAATAAAGACCTGGTGAATATAGGGATCTGCAAAAAAAAAAAAAAAAAAAAAAAAAAAAAAAAAAAACAGGACAGAAAGGATAGAAATCAATCATGAGTTAAGTAAGGAAATGAAATCCTATCATAGTTACAATGGTTGAAATTTGACAGTGATAGAAAACCCCTAATTCATGGAAAGAACAGAACAAAAAGAAGTGAGCCTTATATATTTTCCATTTTCAGTGAGCTATGTTATGGATGGAAGACGAATAAATACTGGTTGGTAAAAAATAATTTTCTCACTAAACAGAATTACAAGACCCAATATCAAGCAAGTGACAATTTTTGTTCTATTTTCATGCTCTCACAGATGTTACAAACTAATTTTTAGCTTTAATTACTAAGTCTTTCAGATATTACGCATCTTGAAAAATATTAACAAAACCATGATCCCTTAGAGGCTGCTATGTAGCTAAAAGTTGTGTGGGTTTTTTTTCCTTCAATATGTGGCTATACTGTGAAATATAACTGTGAAAATGACATTGTGGGCCGCTATATTTATCCTCTCAATGAGTTGAGCAGCACATCAAGTTTACTTAGTTTGTAATTATTTTTATCACTTGATGCTGCGGGCACAACCTGAGAGAAAAATTTAGTAGTTGCTTTCTGAGTTTTATATCATCACCCATAATAAGAAGTCAGCACTTGAATTTGTCAAGTTGATCGACATACTCAGGGAGATACTATAAGTGAATACACTAGCAAACACTCATTGATACCCTAGTCCTGAACAAAAGTTTTTATTTTTCCTGTTATTAGTATTTTAGACAGTCTTAAATATAACATTATTGTATGGTAGGATGAAATTCTTTTTCTAAATATTCCTGAAGAAATATATCTATACTACATATATTAAAACGTTACTCATAATTAAAGGACACCTTATTTTATATGAAAGAAATATATGAAAACCACAGCTTTTATAAGGTATTTTGGCATTAGCATAACTGAATAGCAACTGAGGGGGAAAAAAACATCATGCTATTATAAAAAGAGAATAGGACTTAGATGCAAAAGATTAGTTTCCTAACTAATTGCAAACTGTGCTGTTACTTTGAGACAATGACTTCACTATACCTTAGCGTTCACACATGTAAAATAAGAATAATATCTGCTTTACTGAGCTATTATTAGGGGACATTAAGATAATAAATGTCAAAGATTTTTGTAAACTATATAGTGTAGACATTTTGATTAATATCTCTGAATTCTCAAAGATAGTAAAGAAAGTAAGTCAAGAAACACTAGATTTTCTTAAAGTAACAAACAACTGCAAAATCTAAATGACTTGAAACAACAAATCTCGGGATGCCTGGGTGGCTCAGCAGTTGAGTGTCTGCCTTCAGCTCAGGGCATGATCCTGGGGTCCTGGGATCAAGTCCTGCATCAGGCTCCCCACATAGAGCCTGCTTCTCCCTCTGCCTGTATCTCTGCCTCTCTCTGTGTGCCTCTTATGAATAAATAAATAAAATCCATATATATATATATATATGTGTGTGTGTGTGTGTGTGTATACTTATATGTCAGTTATATATCATATATATATATATATATGTCAGTTTAGTTTACCTGTGCAGACATTGGTTATAACACCTTCAAATTATGAGATACACCTAACTCTGGGAAACGAACAACAGGTAGTGAAAAGGAAGGCAGGGGGTGGGGGTGACTAGGTGATGGGCACTAATGGGGGCACTTGACGGGATGAGCACTGGGTGTTATGCTATATGTTGGCAAATTGAACTCCAATTTAAAAAAATTTAATTAAAAAAAACCTTCAAAATTCCTTTCATAGCCGTTTAAATCCATATCAGCAAATGGATTTCTTTCCAAATTTAAGTACACATCCTTTGTCCATTAGAAGTCACTTCAAATAATCTTGGATAAACAAACTTAAAGTTAAGGAACTTTAACTTTAAGAACACAAACATCTTGAAAAAAAAAAAAAAAGAACACAAACATCTTGATCTAAATTTATTGTTTAATAATGGTTCAATAATCACCTCTACATTATATAATACCCAGGGGTATAAATAGTAAACATAATGTACCTCAATTAAGGATTTCTATCATATGCCTTGAGCTCTTTGGAGACTAAATTCTATTTTTAAAATATGTTTAGTTTTCAATATTCTATATTTATATACATGTTTACAAATATGTAGTATTCTTAAGGGAATCTTAGGACTTGTGAATCAGTTAAAGTCATACATTTTAAAAGACAACAGAAATCAACTGATATATTAATAAAGCAAAAAGTAAAATAATCTGAGTACCAGCTGAAAGTATGATGAATGTTTCAGTAATATTCTATGCAAATAAACTCTGAAAATGTAGAAGAAATTGGAGAATTGATGAAAAAGTAAGCAGGCTAGACAAATTTAAAATATATAATATTCAAATTATAGAAATTTAAGAGGAAATTTATAAAATCTATTTTGAAATACTTATTAAGAAGGCCTATGAGTCATGATTTTCTGTAGTTGGCATGATAATATGGGCATGACTACTGACAGCATAGGTATTCCTATTATTAGATATAAAAATATACTATTAGGGACGACTGGGTGGCTCAGCAGTTGACCATCTGCCCTTGGCTCAAGGCGTGATCCTGGGGTCTGGGGAATGAGGCCCACATTGGGCTTCCTGTAAGGAGCCTGTTTCTCCTTCTGCCTATGTCTCTCCCTCCTCTCTCTGTGTCTCCCATGAACAAATAAAATTTTTAAAATAAGTGAAAACAAAAATATACTATTAAATATAAAGATATTATTATATATAAATAGTTATTAGAAAAATACCATGCTGCTCTGTACTGTATGTACCTAATCAAATAAATTATGTATTTTTTGAGGAAAATATAATTCACAGATTATTATATCTAAATATCTTTATATTGATAGATAATTTTGGGAAAATATCCATGATTTGTGAATAATTAAAACAGGAAGAAATGGCTTTTACAAACTAGAAAAAGACTGCTATAAACAAATTCTGGAAAATTAAACATATCTTGAAGGCTTATTAAAACATATCAGAGAAACACCACTGATCTAATGCATCTTATGTTCAAGAAAGGTATCTTTAGGAGACAATCTTGTATCTTGAATATGTAATGTTTCCGTAATGTTTATGTGACAAAAAATTCATGTTTTCTAAGCAATGTGTTACAGTAGATCTTGTGTGATAATAAAGTTAAAAGAGATAAATTACAACACTTTAAAGAATCACATTCAGAGATCACTGATGAACAAATGCAAAGAAGCCATGAAGAGGTCCCATGAAAACTTTTAGTTCTCATGTCTTCATTTTCAACACTTAAAAGTAACAATCTGATGATGAATTTATATAAAATACGAATTAAACCTGTTTACTAGCTAAGCAATGAATCAACTCTAATATGACAAAAATGCCAAAGTGGAAAATGTAACTATCACCACTGGATCCCCTCCTACCTTATCCCCTCCACACATAATAAAACACAAATTATAGAATTACTAAGATATAACTACAAAGTGAAAGAAAGATAACTTCATAGGAATTTTGGATGGCTCTAGGCTTAAAATAAATCAATAATGCCTTTGATGGTCAATAAAGCTAAAATGGGATTTTTTTTTTAAAGATTTTATTTATCTATTCATGAGAGAGAGAGAGAGAGGCAGAGAGACAAGCAGGCTCCATGCAGGGAGTCGGACGCGGGACTCGATCCCAGGACTCCAGGATCACGCCCTGCCCCAAAGACAGGCGCCAAACCGCTGAGCCACCCAGGGATCCCCCTAAAACGGGATTTTTTTAATGCTGTGATTCAACAAAGATGTAAATTTGAAAAGCAGCCTAGCCTTATATAAATCATGAATTTTATCCAGCACTATTGGATGATACTGACTAATGGTTTTACACACACACACACACACACACACACCTACACACAAGCAAATAACAAAAACAAATCCAAGTTTAACAACTGAAATGAACCATCAGATGCTGATTATCACAAATTCTTTGACAGATATTAGGATGCATTTTAGTTTCTGAGTATGAGAACTGTACTAACTCTGGATGTAGCACCACATAGTTCTGAGGAGACTATTTAGGTTTGAAACTTCTCAGTCATATACTCTTTTCATGCAGAAAGAAAATACAAGTGACTAACTTCCATTTTCCAACTGAATGGACTCCACTACTCCATAATTTTAAGTTTATTTTCAATAAGCAGTTTAGGCAGACCAGGCATTTTGCTAAAACAATGTAAGATAAGAACTTTATGAGCCACTTCCTGTTAGTAAAATTCCAAAAAGTGTTCACAAGAAGGTCTGGTCTGGGTCAACACTGCATCAAGCATCTCCTATTAAAGAAGGTTAGTTACAGGGATCCCTGGGTGGTGCAGCGGTTTGGCGCCTGCCTTTGGCCCAGGGCGCGATCCTGGAGACCCGGGATTGAGTCCCACATCGGGCTCCCGGTGCATGGAGCCTGCTTCTCCCTCTGCCTGTGTCTCTGCCTCTCTCTCTCTCTCTCTCTCTATCACAAATAAATAAAAATAAAAAAAAATTAAAAAAAAAAGAAGGTTAGTTACAGATCTTTCTTTCCCAATTACCAACCACAAAAGGTTCCATGTAGACTATATTTGATACATAAAAGATAATATTAAACCCTAGATTTCAGAATTTTAAAAGGCATCAAGAATTTGGAGCAAACACAAAGTAAGTGAATAAGAAAATAAAGGGATGAACAATTGTCTCAACATAAGAATACCTAACACATAGTGCATTATGTCTAGAATAGAAACTAGGTAATATCTGCTTTATTACAGAAGAGAGTTTAAATTTAGGTTGAAGAGTGCAAAAGCCAGAGAACAAATGCATGAGTAAGATTTCATAAATTTTCCATAATTTAACATTTATGGTGCAACTTAAAGTCCATGGCTGCCTTGAGAACAATGAAGGAAAGAAAGCTCTGACAATCTTTATAATCTTACTGCTGCTGCTATTGAATTGAGACATAAAGTCAAGAATATTGTTGTATTTCTGGTCACTGACTAAGCCATATTGATAAGGTCACTGAGAACATTAGTTTAAAAAGGTAATGTCAATGGAATATTTTTCTTCCTTTTGTTCCTTTTATAACATGCATAAAGCTGTTAAAATGGGCCAAGGCATTTTGCAATATGGAAGAAGGCATGACCATCACTTCCCTCTCTTTTTACTGACACGCTTAAATATTCTCATGTTTCTAAACTTCTGTCTTCCCATAATATACTAATGTTTGAGTGTGGGGAAAACACATACACCCAACACAAACACGCCTACTCCAACACACACACACACACACATACACACACACACAGCTTCCCAAGGAAAATGTGGCCTTTCGGTTTGAAACAAATGCTTTGTTGAGAGAAAAAAAATCACTGTCCTTTTGATTGTTTTGTTTGGGCATTTTTCCTAGGAAAAAATCTACCTCTGTGATTAGCTCAAGTCTAGTATAAAATAAAAATCTACCTTTGAGTCTTTTAGTTTTGAGACAGCGACATTTTCCTTCCAGAAATCACTAATCCTCACACATACCCAAAAACAAAAAAGCCCCAAAAACAAAAAACAAAACCCACCCACAAACTCCATTTTTAACAAAACTAGATGACACTTGCAATCCTGTGCTATGATAAATATAACTGGAAGGTAGAATAGAAAATCAAAATTGACTCAGCAGATAAACCAGGTAAACTAAGTGAATTTCTCTCTTCAAATCCATAAAAGAACAATGGACTAAAGCAATCAATGTCTAAACGAAATCATTCCCACATAAACTAGTACGAATGTTCTATGTAGATATTGAGCCAGAGACTGAAGACACAGAGAGCCCAAAATACTGCAAAATGTCTAGATGAGGAATGAGACTAAACTTGGGAATTAGTGGATAGAAATAACCCAAGACAGGACTTAACACTCTAACAATGGCAGTTAGAGAATACTCCATTATTTAAAAAAAAGAAAAGCTTACGACTCAAAATGACTACAAATCTAAAGTTACATTAAAAATGACAAATTATATAGCAATAGAATTACAATAAGCATATATATATCATAATTGATAACTACAGTTGTTCTCCCTAGGTAAGGGCCATATGAGATACGCTTTCTAGCTCAGATCAAGAACTGAATTAAAAAAAAAAATGCACAGAACACCTCAGAGCACAGAAGCTCAAGATGGAATCTCAGCTGTGATTTCTTATGCCCTGATGTTTTAGGCTTACTCAGCATAAAATCAATCCCAATGGCACAGCCCTCTTCCAATGTCAGCAAGATCTGCTGCAAATCACCAATATTACTGTTACTGATAAACAGTTTTGAGAAGCTTATATAAATTTCCCAGAAATTTGTTTCTGACCCATAAATAGTTAAAAGCAACACTCTCAATCAGATGTCTTATGCTTTGACCAGGGATGAGAGCCAGCAAGTTACCTTTCTTATTTCAGTAACACAGCTCAGCCAATTTTGTGTTTGCTTCATTTAAAGCTCATAGCACAACTTCCAACTCCTTTTACCCTCCATCACAACTCGAGTCCTGACAACCAATTTAATATCTCTTTAACAAGGAATTAGAGAAACCTTCTCTGAAGTAGCTGAATTATATGCATGTACTGACATGTGGAGTCCTCAAGTGAAAAAAGCTGACGAGCTACCTGATGTGATATAGGGAGGTCCACAATGTACACAAGTGTTCCACTCAGCACTTAAAGGTCTCACTTTTAAATCAGCATATTGGCAATATAAATTGATGAACACTGCCTAGATAAAAGAAGAAAAGAAACTCAGAATTTCAGCCTCAGAACTAAGGAAATATATTGTATCTATGCTAAGAAAAAGAAATATCAGAGAGCACGAACAATGTTGAATATCAAAAGTTCAATACATAAAGTTAATAAACATAGGGAAATAAAAATGCAGAAGTTAAAGTTACAGAAATCTCATAAAAGTTGTAACAAAAGACAAAGAGAAGAACAAGAGATGAAAATAATAAGATAATTAGAGGGACAATCAAGGCAGTTGAATATCCAACTAAATCAAGTTCTTTGTGGATCTTGGGAAGGACTAAGAGGGGAGTAGGAATGAAAAGGTCAAAAAACAGTAAAAGAAAACTTATTATAATTGAGTGGCATACATTTCCAGATGGCAAGGGCATATATATTGCTCAGCTTAGTTAATGAAATATATCCATATAAGGGCATGTCAGTGTAAAATTTCAGAAAATTAGGAGGAAAGAAATGAAAATTCTCTGTAAGAAGCAGCAAACTAAAATTGTGTCAAATTGAAACAGGGTTTAATAGATAAATTATTTCAAATTTCTGAATGTTACTATTGGAAGCTAGAATTCAATGGTACAATCCCTTCATGTCATGAAGCAAAATAAATTTCAATTTAGATTTTGATACTTACACAAAGTATGCATCAAATGTTAAAGTGTAAGAAATATTCTCAGAACAGTCACAGCAACTTCACTTGACATATGTCCTTTCTCAGGATATTACAGAGGAGTAAAACAAGAAAGCAAGTTATGTTTAAGGAAAACAGAACCAAGAGAAGAAGAAATGTGCATGTGGCAGAAGGAATGGGTAATTGGAGGTAGGGGGCTGTGATGACAATAAAAGGAAATCCTAGGTCTACAGCACTGCAGGAAAAGAATAGCTACAGAAAGGGTATGTCCAATAGGGGAAATGAACTATTCAATTATTTAACGGGATTAAATATGTGGAAAATTATGATAAGTATATTACAGAGCTTTTAGAGGATTGGAAAGATTTTAGTACAAATTCAAAGATTATTATACAAATGAAAAACATACTCAGTTGTTTGAGTAAAAGAGAAAGTTGTACCAAAATGGAGATACTATTGAAGAGTACTGCTTATCTCTGTAGAGAATAATATTTTCATAAGCTAAATAAGGAATTTAAACAAAAATTGTAGGATCATTACGTATGAAGAATGGAGGAGGAGGAAAGTGATATAAGAGTACTAAAATCTTTAATATAACATACATTTAATGATATGTATTATATATAATTCAAAAGATAGCAGTTTTTGTATCTGCTTAGGGAGATGAATTCTAGAAGAAACAACTACAAAAGTGGAAAGTTACTCATTTTGGGAATGGACTTTAAAGAAAAGGGAATTCTTTTTAATGTCATATTTATAAGCCTTTTCAAACTTTTATTTAAAAAATATGTGCAATTACAACTAATGAAAATTAAAACTGAAGTATTTCATTTGATGACTTTTAAACCAATTTCAAATTCTTAAGACTGTAATTCTCTAATTTTATTTCTTACCATTAGTACTATTCCAAAAATTCTGTCAAACTTTTTGTAGTGTCTGTTGGTTAGGACTTGAATTTTATATTCTCAACAAATATGTAAATGTGGGCATAGTAATTTGAGAAGAACTTCTAAATTAGACTAGATGACAGTTAAACTTCAAATCATGTATGTCTATCTGCATAACTTAAATGACAGAGGGCCAAGAATAAGAAAGTTCTTAAATTCTCTGGCGGAAGAAGAAAACCTGTTCAAGGCATTTTGATTTTCAATTTGCATGTTTGAATTATCTAAAGTGATTTGCTTATCGCTTTAAGATGAGTTTATATTCAAGTGGATGTCTTATTTCTGACTTACTCTCCTTATCACACATTATGAGAAAGAAAGAATGTTCTTTCTCTACTTCAGGTAGTCTTCATTCATTCTCCATACTTGCACTGACCTGGGACTCTGAATTATCATTAAAAAAAAAAAAAAAAAAAAACAATAACCACTTCCAAAAAAAACCCCTCTCTTTTAACAAAAACTATCACTTTGTGTCAATTCTCATTTCTTGCAATATTTGACCTTTTGCATTATTCTTCGAATGTTATATTTTTGTGACTTCTATGGTCGTTTATTTTCCTAATTTCTCCTTTCATCTTTTAATTTGCTTCTCTTTATTTCCTTATAGTTTTCACTTAACATCTTGCCACAACTGTTAGTATTTCTCTCCAGAATCTTCCTCTGTAAGATCAAGTCTAATTAATCAATTCTCTACTTCTGACTTCCAAATATGCATCTCAAAATGTAGTCTTTCTTCAAAGCACAATCTATAGTTGTTTATTGAATATCTCTACAAAGATGTCACCTTAACAACATTTATGTGTTAGGAAGGCTTTGTAAGTTTTAATTCATTTGATTCTAATAAAAATCACTTTGGGAAATAATAATATTGTTCTCATTTTACAGATTAAGAAATTGAAGTTTAAAATGACTAAACAACTTGCCCAAAGTCACAAACCTAATAGATAGTATAAGAAGAGTCAATCTCTGGAATCCATGACCTTAATTACTATATATGATAGCTATATATTGAACATACTTAAGCAAAGAAGATACTCCACCCAATTGTATTTTCTATTAAGGAAGCAAGATATTTATCTCTCAGGCTTGAGTTTTTTAATTAAATGGTAATTTATTCCTGATGAACAATTAGTATCTGATTCAAATTTCAGCTGGCTTTAGCCAGTGGGAGGCAGTGGCAAAAGGAAGTAAGAAGGCATACATTTTCTCCTCTTTCTCTGTCTTAGGTAGACGCTACTGCATTTTTTGTGTATCTCCAGGTTCCCCCAGTAGACCCAAATTCCACAAAGTAACCATACACACTGAAGTCCAAGAACACTGTTGATTCTGTTCATTGTAGTTTGGGGGTGATTAGCCATCCATGCTGTTGCTAATCTCTGTATGTCCAATAGCACCTTCTGTGGTTTCTCATATTCTATCTCTTTGTTCAATGACCTAAGTTAAATGTTTTCTATTTAAATACTTGGAGTAGTTTTGGTTTCCATCCTTAAAAATAAAACAAAACAAAAAAATCCTTGAATTATTACTTCCCTTATCTATGTTTCCTGGTCTACAACTCATATTAATACTTTATTTTCCTGAGATTCTTATGGCATGAATTGACAGAACCATTAGATTCAGTACTTACTTTATACTATGGAGTTTAGTTTCTTTGCCATAACATCCCTGATATTCCATTGACACTAGCTTTTTAAACCCTGGGAAACAGCCTAATATGTGTTTTATAGCCATTACAATGCTCTGAGCATACAGTCAAGTTCAGTGAACAGCTTTCCATATGGAAAAAAAAGTTTAGACCTATTTTTTTATCACTTAAATTTGGATGTAATTCAACTTTTCTAAGCTTTTGTCCCTTCATTTCTAATGTGGTAATGATAATATTAATGTCCCCTAGACCATTTAAGTAGAAAAGCATCCAGCAGGCAGAGTCATTGCTAAGTATGAGGTAATTACAGGACTAAACTCAGTGACAACTGTATGCTTACTCTCCACTGCTGTGTAATTCCACAGCATATATGATAATGTCTCCATAGTAATATTTTGTGCAACTAATTATTTAAAAATCTGCATGTAATAAAGGACAAAAAAGGGATTCACATTATAAAAATGCTATAGAGAACACACAAAAATATTGAACCTCGGATTTAACAAGTTAACTAGTTGTCATTATTTTCTGGTCTCTTAACATGAGAAAGTGTACAAACCCTGAAGGAGTATGGTCTTACAATAAAACCAATTAAGGAATGGTTGCAAACAAGAACAGGTGAACATACAATCAGGAAACACTGAATTCTACTAAAAACAGGCCAACTTCTATTCTTTGCTCCCTTAGATTTTGTTTTTACCTCACATGGCTTATATTCCAATGGGGTGAGTCAAGTACATAATAACATTATATTACATATCTGTTATTTATACATATAATATGTATAATTAGTGTACGTTAAATACATACATAAGAAAATAATAAGCAATATAAAGGAAAAAATCCAGGAAGGGGGTAAGGGTATTACAAGAGGAAGATTACACTGATATGCAGAGCACCGAAGTATAGGTCCTAATAGCATATAAGTAAGAAGGTAGACTCAGATACAGTGGGAGGAAGGGAAGGAATAACTATACAGTCAAAGTTATTAGTGGAAAGGACCTCCAAAATCAACTTGAATCTTCTTATAGTGACAGAAAAAAATAGAAAAGAAAAAAGAAAGAAAGAAAAAGGAAAAAAAGCTGCAGGAGCACATACATTCTTTTTTTTTTTTTTTTTAAGGGAGGGGTGAGTGGCAGAGGGAGAGAGAATGAATCTTAAGCAAGTTCCACGTCCAGCATGGAGCCTAACATGGGGCTCCATCTCACAACCATGAAGTCATGTTCTGAGCTAAAATCAAGAGTCCTATGCTTAACCTACTGAGTCACTCAGAAGCCTCAGAGGCACATACATTCTAAGCTGAGATCTGGGGCCAGTGTCTAAAGAGAATCCACAAAGACTGAATAATATTTGTTTTAAAGATTAAGATGTCATGATTTTTTAGCCTACAATATAAACTGTAAGTATGCTCAAACACAGAGTGCTTACTAGGTTTAATGATACTGACTTCATAAATTAAATATTTAGTATGATTCTATTGATGTAGAAACGATGGGGCCAGGTAGGGAAAGATAACGGGAAAGGCCCCAGAGGCAGGCTCCTACGCATCCCAAGAAAACAGAGATAAGACAGTAAAAATGGAAAAAATAAACCTGGCTCCTAGCTCCAAAATGCTAGGGAGTATACCCCTTTAATGGCTACTAAGTAATCACAGAAATGCCAGATGTAGAGAAATATTATGAAGGAGATATTAACCAGAGAGAAGAGAACACCTTGTTTGGGCTCATGATATTTACAAAAACATTTTGTTTATTGTGATAGTTATAAGTCTACCATGTTTGTTCTAAATATCCACCCTGATATTGACAAGAAATTTACCAAGTACTAGCCAGTTTCCTATAAAAGACATACCATAAAAGCCCTCAGTGGCAACCCTGTTGGGACCTCTCACCTTGAGAGCTTTCTCAGTATCTCTGCTTAATGAATTTCTATCTCTGCTCACTCTGTTGTCCACAAGATTCATTTTTCGACTCCATGAGACAAGAACCAAGCTCTCCTGTATCACTATGAGGTCTTATGTTGGTACTCCCAATGTCTCCAGAAAGCTGGCCATAGATATATTAAATAATTTGAACATGGCAAAAAAAAAAAAAAAAAAAAAAAGGAAACCATAGAATCTAAGGTTCAATTTGGTTCTGGAGTTTGCACTATACTGCCAGCTTCTATGTGGCTGACAGCATATAAACTGACTCAAAAGTCCAATCCATATTTATTAACCCAGCCCATTTCTCAGAGTATGAAAATAGCTAAAGAGAAGTAGAAGTCAAAACTGCTCAGACAGTATGTCAAGGTGATTCACAGAACTCTACATAGCTCAGTGTGATAAGTTATCTTTCTAGGGAGGCATTAGACTACCGTTTTCAATACATGCTCTTAAACAGGGTGACGGGGTTTAATCATTAATTTGCTCTTATCAGCTGTGAGGCCTTGGGCAACCTCCCTTATGCTCTCTATGTCACCATTAATTAATCTCTAAATGGCACCAATAGCAAACTGGAAATTGAATAAGATACCTGGTGTTCAATAAGTGTCATTAGTGTTTACTAATTGAAATCCAAGATTTACCCAACACTGAAAATAATACAAGGATAAGAGACTAGGTTTATACACCACCTGCAGAAAACCATTAGAATGATTGACATCCCATTTAAAAGCTCCATTTTTTCTTTTTTTTTTTAAGATTTTATTTATTTATTAATAAGAGACACACAGAGAGAGAAGCAGAGACATAAGCAGGGGAGAAGAGGGAGAAGAAGGCTCCCTCAGGGAGCCTGATACGGGACTCAATCCCGGGACTCTGGGATCATGACCTGAGCCAAAGATAGAGTCAATCACTGAGCCACCCAGGTGTCCCCAATTTTTTTTTCTTTATGATGATATAACAAAAACTGTTCATGCTTAAAGAGTAGAAAAGTATGTTTTGGTATATTTATACACTGTGAAATGATAACTACAATCAAATTAATCAACATATACATATGTTTAGTAGTTACAATTTGTGTGTATGTTGAGAACATTTAAGATCTTGTTCTAGCAAATTTCAAGAATATAACACAATATATTAAAGTTACAGTGTTGTACCTTAGATCTCCAGAACTTATTTATCTTGCATAAATTAAACTCTGTACCCTTTAACCAGCATCGCCCCATTCCCCCTGACCCCTACCCATGGGCAACCAGCACTATATTCTTTGATTCTATGAAGTCAACTATTTTAGATCCCACATATAAGTGAGAACTTGTCTTTCTTTAGCTGATTTACTTCACTTAGCATAATGCCTGCAAGTTCCATCCATATTGTGACAAATGGCATGATTTCCATCTTTTTTAAGGTTTTAAAAAACAACTCCTGGTTTTGCTAATTTTCTATTTTTTATTCTCTATTGGATTTATTTCTGCTTTATTATTTCCTTCCTTTTTTAAAGATTTTATTTATTTATTCATGAGAGACACCAAGAGGCAGAGACATAGGCAGAGAGAGAAGCAGGCTCTCGATGAGGAGCCTGATGGACTCAATCCAGGACCCCGGGGTCACGACCTGAGCCAAAGGTAGAGTCTCAACCACTGAGTCACTCTGGTGCCCCTATTTCCTTCCTTCTGCTTAATTTTGGGCTTAGTATATTCTTTTTCTAATTCCTTGAGATTTAAGTTAGGTTGTTTATTGTAATCTTCTTTAATGTAGGTATTTATCGCTACAAATATTTGTACTGCTTTTGCTCTATCTCATAAATCTTGATAAGTTTTTGTTTTCATTTGTCTCAAGATATTTTAAAATTACTTTTCATTTTTTAATTTAATACAATGGTTGTAAAAAAATAAAAATAAATAATAAATAATACAATGGTTGTCCAAAAATTTGTTTAGTTTCCATGTATTTATGTATTTTACTATTTTCCATTATTTATTTCTACTTTCATTCCAATGTGGTAAGAAAAACACTTGGAATGATTTCAATCTTGGAAATTTGTTAAGAATTGTTTTGTGACGGAATATGTGATCTATCCTAGAAAATATTCCATGTGCACATGAAATAAATATGCATAACTCTTCCATTGAGTAGAAAATTCTGTATGTCTGTTAGGTACATTTGGTCCATTGTGTTATTCAATTCTCCTGTTTCCTTACAAATTTTTTTTAAGATTTTATTTATTAATGAGTGACACAGACAGAGAGGCAGAGACACAGAGGGAGAAGTAGGTTCCTCACAGGGATTGGGATCACACCCTTAGCCAAAGGCAGATGGTCAACTGCTGAGCCACCCAGGCGTCCCCCTTACAAATTTTCTATCCGGGTGATCTTCTGTTACTGAAAGTAGGGTATTAAATTTCTTATATAGTTATATTCCTATCTATTTCTCCCTTGAGATCTACTGATGCCTGCTTTATATATTTAGGTGCTCTACTATTCAGTGTATATCTATTTACAACTGTCTTCTCCTTTATCTTTTTATCATTACAAAATTTTCTCTTTTATGACAGTTTTTAACTTAAAGTCTATTTTGTCTGATATAAAGTCTCTACTTCTTTTTCAGCATGTGTCTTTAAATCTAATGGGAAAAAAATAAATCTAATGCGAATCTCTTACAGATGGCATACAATTGAGTCTCGTTTCTGTTTTTTACAGAGAAAGAGAGAGCATAAGTGGCAGTGGGGGACAGAGGGAGAAAAGAGAATCTTAAGTAGGCTCTACACGCAACATGGAGCCTGACTCGAGGCTCCATCTCATGACCCCCAGATCATGACCTGAGCTGAAATCAAAAGTCTGACACTTAACCAACTGAACCACTCAGATGCCCCTAGTTGGATCTTGTTTTATATCCATTCAGTCACTCTGTCTCTACTGAGAAGTTGAGACATTTACACCTAGAGTAGTTATTGATAGGTAAGGACTTACTATTGCCATATGGTTGTTTTTTGTCTGTTTTTTTTTTTTCTTTCGTCTGTTTTGTAGTTCTCTTATTCTCTTTCCTCTTGCAGTTTTTCTCTGTGGTTTGATGGTGTTTTATAGTGGTACATTTTATATTCTCTTCATCACTTTGTGTCTACTGTACGTTTGTTTGGTTGTGTGTTAGCATGGGGTTCACATCAAACATGACATAGTTACAGAAATCTTTTTAAAGCTGATAACTTTAACTGCATATAGAAATTGACACTTTACTTCCCTTCACACACGCACTTTATGCAACTGATGTCAGAGCCTATTTCTTTCTATATTATGTTTCTATTAAATTTCTGTGGTTATAGCTATTCTTACTGGTTTTGTCATTCATGTGCCACAGTTACATTATTACAATATTCTGTGTTTGTCTTCATATCTACCTTCAGTAGTAAAGTTTATCCTCTACGTACTTTTGTGTTTTTATTGAACTTTTCATTTCAACTTGAAGAACTCCATTTAGTACTTCTTATAAAGCAGGTCTAGTGATGATGAACTTCCTCAGTTTTTGTGTGTCTTGGAAAGTCTTTATCTCTCTTCATTTCTAAAGGACAGTTTCACCAGGTAAAGTATGCTTGATCAGTTTTGTTTTTTTTTTTTTTTTAGTACTTTAAACTTATCATCACATCATCACACTCTTTTCCTGACTTGCAAAGTTTCTACTGAGAAATTTGCTGATAATCTTATAAGGGCTCTCTTGCATGTGATAAATATACTTTCCCTTGCTGTCTTTAAAACTGTCTTTGACTTTTGATAATTTAATTATGTCAACATAGACCTCTTTGCTCTACCTGTTTAATGTCATGTGACCTGTAAGTTTGCTGATTCTATCTTCTGCCTACTCAAGTTTGATTCTACTGAGTTCTCAGTGTAGTCATTGTATTCTTCAGCTCCACAATTTTGTCTGGTTATATTTATGGTTTCCATTTCCTTCCTAAATTTTTCATTTTGTTCATGTATTATTTTTCAGATTTTATTTAATGTCTATCTATATTCTCTTGAACTCACTGGGCTTCTTTAAGTTGATTATCTTGAATTCTTTATCAAGTAGTTTATGGATCTCCACTACCTCAGGATCAGTTATTGGAGCCTTATTAGTTTCCTTTGGTGCTGTCACGTTTGCCTGATTCTTCATGATCCATACTGCCTTGTGTTCGGGACTGTGAATTTGAAGAAGTAGAAACTTCTTCTCTTCTTACAAACCAGTGTAGGTGAGTACAGGTCCTCCTCTGATAGGACTACCTCAAGGATCACAGTTGGGTCATAGTACCACTTCTGGATCTACAGATGGTCCACAGACAGTGAGTCTGTTAACAAGGCTGTGGATGTATGCGTCTCCTGTCTTGTGCCTATGAGGGCTCCTCTCTGGTCACTGAGAAGATCCTGGGATATACAAGTCCCTGCCTGTGGGACTCTAATCAAAAAGAGCTGGAGCTGGGTCATGGGGCCAGTTCCTGGTCACACTCAAGTCTATAGACAGCAGGCCAGTTACCAGGTCACAAATAAGTACAGGACTGGTCTGGATGATCTCCCACCATGTCCTGGGCTGATCTCTGGGTGAACAGAACTGACAATCTGGGACAGTATTCAGTAAGGAATGGATCCAGGTTAGGAACTATTTCTAGGTCTGCAGTCAGGTCCTTGGCTGGTGAGCCTATTCCTAGGAGCATGGAGGGCTGTGGCTCTCATCATGTCCCTGAGCAGGTAGGACTACCTCCAACTATGGTATATTGGGTCTGGAGGCAGGTCACAGGGATACTTTTAGACACACAATTGAGTCTATGATGAGCAGGAGTGTTACTTGGGGCACAGATGGCAGTGTCTCTCCTGGCCAATGGGGCAGATGACAGGACCTTCAACAAGGACTGAAGCTAAATCCCCTAACAGGCTACTTTGGGGTCTGTAGCCAGGATCACAATTGGTGGGTATGCCACCAGGATATGGGCTTCACTCCTCAAAGAAGCACTCTGTGGTCTTGGGCTCCAGAGGGATTTTGCAACATCTTACTTGGGTTCCCAAGGCTCCCACAATACTATCACTGTCTGTGGACAGGTGACAAATTATTGTTTCTGTCAGGGGATTAGGGCTGGGAATATTCTATTCCATCATTTTGTTGATGTCCCTGCCTATCTTCATCTGAAATAACATAACTCAGCAAAGATCAAAGTATCCTATAGTCCAGAAAAGTACATGTATTTATACTACTAAGGGAAAGATATAAATCTTAACATTCACAAGCTACTAGAAACCTCTGTTGACTAGTATAGCCATAGTCAGTTAATAAGAAGGCCCACAAAATATTCACCTATCCTGATCTTTGCACTAGAGGAACATGAAGATCCTCATCTCTTAATTCTTATTCTAAAACTTGGAATGATATTTAATAATGGATTTTAATTAGTTATATAAAATAGTGAACATTGATAACAGCCAATAAATTGTAAGCCACAATGCATATTTAATATTAGTATTCTTTGAATAGTAAGCTAACATTAATTAAATATTTTGAACAAATACTTAGTCCCCTTTCTGTAAATCTCAGATCCTTTTTGAGATACTTATTCATATAGCAAATAAGTCAGTAAGAAATGTCATTTTTGCATACTGCTTCACCCACCATGCTATCTTTAGTTTCCAAATAAATTAAGCATCTTATGTGTATTATAAGAGGTGTTATAAATTAAACATCACATTTCAACCATGAATAATTTCTCCAGTAAACATATTAAATTATAATATTTTTACCATCTACTAAAAGAGCATAAAACTCATGATTTGTCAAAATTGGGACAGTCTAGATGAGAATCTTCAGTCACTGGAATGAGGACATGGCCATCAGATCTATCCATCCATCCGTATACATATCTTTATTTCGCATCTACCATATAATGGGCATGTTCTAGGTTAGGACACACAGCCATGAAAAACAATGTGTCCTGCTTTGAGAGATTATATTTTGGCATATATGGGAGAGATGGAAAGATAGCAAGTGGAACCAAAAATGTTGACATCACCTCAGAAATTAATAATCATGGGCACAATCAGGTAAGTAATGCTATAAAGACTCAGGGTGAGAGCAGTAGATTAGTCCAGACAGAGTATTAGAAAGCATAGCATTACCATAAAGTCAGATAATAGATCAAGAGAAAAGAATAGAGAATCCAGAAATAAACTTGGCCTTATTTGGATAAGTAATCACTAAAATAGAATATTTTCAACAAATAGAATATCCATATTTTAAAAAGTGGTATGTGCTCCATGCCTTGAACCATAGACAAAATTTAACTAATTTAACTAATAAATTAACTTAACAAAATTTAACAAATATAAAGAATGAAATCCAAAACTGCAATAAATGCATAAAAACATGATAACTTAGATGTCATCAAAATGTTAAACTGTTTTTCAAATGTTACTATTAAGAGAATTAAAAGACAAACTACAGACACAAGGAAATACTTGTATATTACATATCTGACAAATGACAATGCTGTTGTTGTAACTGCTGGGAAACATAAATGAAAACCAAAAGGATATTACTATAAGTCTACTAGAGTAGCTAAAGTTATTAGATTGATCATACTAAGTGTTGATGGTAATTAAGATCAAATGGAAATATCATACACTGCTGGTGGGAAGGTAGAATGGCATAGCTGCTTTAGATTGCAGATTGTCAGTTTCTTAGAAAGTAAAACATGTATCTACCAGAGAAGCCATCATTCCACACCTAGGTGAAAGGAAAAGAAAGGAAAGTATATCTAACAAAAAACACAGATGCCCACAGAATCTTTATTTGTAGCACCCAAATATGCATCAACAGGAAAAATGTTAACCATAGTATATTCATACAATGGAATACTACCCTTTAATAAAAAAGAGGTCAACTATTGATAACATGCAACAACATGACTAAATCTTGGAAAACTATAATGAAAACTATAATGAAAACTAAATGAAAGAAGCCAAACATGAAAGATTGCAGAGTATATAATCCTATTTATACAAAACTCTAGAAAATGTAGATGAATTTATAATACCAGCAAGTAAATCAGTAGTTGTCTAGGGAGTGATAGGAAGGATGGGTAATTCTAAAGGGACTCAGAGAGTCCCCTTTGGGGTTATGGATAAAACTTTCTTGATTTGGTTATCATTTCATGTATGTATACATATGTCAAACTTTACCAAATTACAAAGTTTACAAGTGTGCATTTTATTGTATGTAGATTTTGTCAAATAAAACTGTTAAAAAAAAATACCAGGCTGTAAGAGTTTAATATTAGGGTCTCTATTGCAAGATGTGGCATACAACATTATAGACTTGCAGCAGAAGATCCAATTAGGGTGAAAGAAAATTGGTCTTGATTCTAAATATTTTGGGAATTAAAATAATATTTTGATAATTCCCTTTTGATGGAAGAAGTATTTTTGAATGATATTAATAAGCTTTGTCTTTAGTAATTTCTACTTGCCAGTATCCCTGTATTTTATATCAAGCATCATGTCTGAAGAAACACAGATCACAGAAATTTTTTTTTCATAAAGAGGATACTTTTTCTTGTTTTAAACAAAGTTTGTGAAGCTTATTTGCCCCCTTGAAGAATGAACATAAACAGAAGAGTTAATCAATTTCTAAGAGGAAGAATTTTACTCTCTTTGGTCATCAGAGAATATGGAAAGCAGAAACAACCTGGAGATCAGGTTGGGTGGTCACGTGCTCTTGCCCTATTCAAGGTCAAGGGGAAAGAGCATTTCAGAAATATTAAAATAAGAATGTGAGAATCAGAGAATATTATTGGGCCTGATATCAGTTATCTTTGGCATAGATTATGGTTGATATATGCCAGAGATAAACTCTGGTCCTAACCATGCGATATCCAACATGGAATGGAGACTAAATGTCTACACTGCCAGGGGTGTATGTCTACACATGAGGAATATGTAGAGATTAGACATTTCTTGTGTGACTGGTTAAAGAAAGAAGATGTGTGGGTAAGTGATTATCTTCAGATGGAAACAGTCATTCCTCAGGAAGTGATTACAGTTTCAGACCAGAATGTTTATAAGTGCAGAAATACAGAGGCACCATGAGGTCTTGATTCCTCTTTCTTAGAATCATGAGTTCCTATACCTCTATAATCAGAAACTATCTTGGAGAGCATCAGGTAAAGGGGGAGAATTTACTCAACACTGAATCATCCAAGGAGAAAATGTGAACTAGAAGACTTTGTAACACTACAAATTGTTAAATTAAAAGAATATGACAATATTAAAATGATAGAGGAGTTCTTCAGGATGGTTAGATTAGTTAAAATGAGATACAATATTTTCTTTGTAAATCAGAGTAGAGTATTTACAATTTATAATCCTGCTATATCCTGTAAGTAAACTTTTTTTTTTTTAAGATCTTATTTATTTAATCATGAGAGACAGAGAGAGAGAGAGAGAGAGAGAGAGGGACAGAGACACAGGCAGAGGGAAAAGCAGGCTCCATGAAGGGAGCCCGACGTGAGACTAGATCCCGGGTCTCCAGGATCATGCCCTGGGCTGAAGGCAATGCTAAACTGCTGAGCCACCTGGGCTGCCCCTCTTTAAATAAACTTAGAGTAAGAAGATGCTAGCTGTGATGAGTAAAACAACAAAGAAGCAATTAAACCAAAACCTGAATGTAAATGCCACTAAATCATGATGAAGATGAAGATTATATCTTTTTAAGTCTACAGTGAGTCTACTTCACCATAAAATAAAGATTCAGCATAGCATAAAAATTTAGCAATGGAAAAACTGCTATTTTTACACATGATTTTTATCTTTCTGTAACATTATCAAGACTACTAATTAGCATGAAAAGTTAATACACTGTTCTTTTATCAATGGGCAAGGGCTTTTCATAGATATTTTCTAAGCACTCCTGCAATATCCAAGGTGGGCTACTTCACGTGGAAGAGCAAATATTAGAAACCTTTGTGTCTTGTTTTCATTTTTGTTTTAATCAGCTTAGATTTCAGCGGGTCTGAGAAAAGAACAGATTTGTACTTGAATAGTTTCCAAGCAATCTGTTGAATTCTGCATGTGCTTCAATTCAATTTCATGGCGATTTCATAAACAGGTTGTATTTTAATCCACTCTGCTACTGAACTGATAGCTATCACTCCATGTTACAGTGTCATATTATGGGTTTGTCACACAACTTAAAATGAGATCACATTTTCAAACAATCTATAGTTTGAATAGTTTCTCAATGATACTTCAATTTTCCCCTTCTGATAATATAATGATTTGGGTTGCTATTTTTTATTGAGAGGTATTGCTATCTTTTCATATTTTTAATAATGTTCATGCTGAGTCCACTTGCTTAGCTGCACTACTGTTAGAAAGGTTGAGTAGCTACTTTAATATTATGACTCACAGGAAATGGTTAATTATGTGTATTATTCTCTCTTAAATAAGAGAGAGAGAGACAACTCAAGACATTCTGCCCTCCTAAGTATTTTTAACATATTTGAAAAATATCTGTTTTGCTTTCTCATTTCATCCCTACTGTTATAAATAAGTAAAATGGATTTTATTATTTTTTCTTTCACTGTGACAATTATGTATAGCTAACATATTAGTAAAAATGGAAAACCCTTTAGACAAAATGTTAATATTTTTATTATTTAGTACATAAGATAACATTGTTAGAAAACAACTATAATAAGACACATAGTAAAACATGAAAACTGAATGTTTAAAAATGATCTAATTCACAATTGAGCTGAAAACAAATGCAATGGCATATGTTATATTAAAAGTAATTTCTTCTCTCCTTCTTCTTTTCCTTCTTCTTCTCCTCCCACTCTCTTCGTCTCCCTTCCCCTCCTTTTCCTGCTTCATCCTCCTCCTCCTCCTCTCCCTCCTCCCCTCTTCCTCCTTTCTCTCTCTCTCTTTTTTCTATGTGATATTGTTATACATGAAAATTAAGGACAATTTATAATTTTTAGAAAACAAGTATATATTTTCCAGACTGATGACATTGAGATCTTAAGGAACTATTAATTAGAAACTATCCTAGCACCAAATGCACCAACTAACAAAAAAATATACTAATATGATTTAAGAAAATAAAAATGTTTTTGTTTTTTTTACTTTTTCATCTTATTTTTTTAATAAATTTATTTTTTATTGGTGTTCAATTTACCAACATACAGAATAACACCCAGTGCTCATCCCGTCAAGTGCCCCCCTCAGTGCCCGTCACCCATTCACCCCCACCCCCTGCCCTCCTCCCCTTCCATCACCCCTAGTTCGTTTCCCAGAGTCAGGAGTCTCTATGTTCTGTCTCCCTTTCTGATATTTCCCACACATTTCTTCTCCCTTCCCTTATATTCCTTTTCACTATTATTTATATTCCCCAAATGAATGAGAACATATAATGTTTGTCCTTCTTCGATTGACTTACTTCACTCAGCATAATACCCTCCAGTTCCATCCACATCAAAGCAAATGGTGGGTATTTGTCATTTCTAATAGCTGAGTAATATTCCATTGTATACATAAACCACATCTTCTTTATCCATTCATCTTTCGATGGACACCGAGGCTCCTTCCACAGTTTGGCTATCATGGACATGACTGCTATAAAGATTGGGGTGCAGGTGTCCCGGCATTTCATTGCATCTGTATCTTTGGGATAAATCCCCAGCAGTGCAATTATTGGGTCATAGGGCAGGTCTATTTTTAACTCTTTGAGGACCCTCCACACAGTTTTCCAGAGTGGCTGCACCAGTTCACATTCCCACCAACAGGGCAAGAGGGTTCCCTTTTCTCCGCATCCTCTCCAACATTTGTGGTTTCCCGCCTTGTTAATTTTCCCCATTCTCACTGGTGTGAGGTGGTATCTCATTGTGGTTTTGATTTGTATTTCCCTGATGGCAAGTGATGTGGAGCATTTTCTCATGTGCATGTTGGCCACGTCTAGATCTTCCTCTGTGAGATTTCTCTTCATGTCTTTTGCCCATTTCATGATTGGATTGTTTGTTTCTTTGGTGTTGAGTTTAATAAGTTCTTTCTAGATCTTGGAAACTAGCCCTTTATCTGATAGGTCATTTGCAAATATCTTCTCCCATTCTGTAGGTTGTCTTTTAGTTTTGTTGACTGTATCCTTTGCTGTGCAGAAGCTTCTTATCTTGATGAAGTCCCAATAGTTCATTTTTGCTTTTGTTTCTTTTGCCTTCATGGATGTATCTTGCAAGAAGTTACTGTGGCTGAGTTCAAAAAGGGTGTTGCCTGTGTTCTCCTCTAGGATTTTGATGGAATCTTGTCTCACATTTAGATCTTTCATCCATTTTGAGCTTATCTTTGTGTATGGTGAAAGAGAGTGGTCTAGTTTCATTCTTCTGCATGTGGATGTCCAATTTTCCCAGCACCATTTATTGAAGAGACTGTCTTTCTTCCAATGGATAGTCTTTCCTCCTTTATCGATATTTAGTTCACCATAAATTTTAAACCTGATCAATGAAAAAGTCATGCACAGGGTGACAGTTGTAGACAAGGCGTATTTAGACAGGCTGCATAAGGGAGGTATTCCCTCAAAGAAGGAGGCCTTCCAGAGATGGCAGTATGATGGGATCATCACCCAGAAGGAGAAGAGGGCAAGAGAACTCCTAGGGGAAAGGCAAACTGGAGAGGGCTGGTGTGTTTAGGCATTGTTAATCAGCGATACAGCAGGGAGTTTCTTGGCCAGAAACTTCCAAGATGCAGCAGCAACCTGGGGTCTTTTTTTTTTTTTTTTTTAAGATTTTATTGATTTATTCATAGAGACACAGAGAGAGAAGAGGCAGAGACACAGGCAGAGGAAGAAGCAGGTTCCATGCAGGGAGACCGATGTGGGACTTGATCCAGGGTCTCTGCGATCACGCCCTGGACTGAAAGCACGCTAAACCACTGAGCTATCCGGGCTGCCCTGAGGTCTTTTATAGACTTGGGTGTTTGTCCTACCAATGGCTAGCATATGTGGGATACAATTTTGCAGGGTTTGCAAAACAGGAAGGCTCTAAATGGCTAAAAATGTTTACTTGAGATATATTTAAAGCAGTAAGACGTATAAAATTTGAGTTTGGTGCCAGCAGCTTTTGAGCTAACAGTCCCAGACTGCTATAAACAACATAGTAAACAAGACAAGAGCCAATATACCAGGAGTATCTCTAACTTATTTATATAACATGAATACTAACCCCCCCCCCAAAAAAAGGAGCAATAAAATTTGAAAAACAATCCCATTCACAATAACATCCAGGAAAATAAAAATATGAACAAATATACTTTAAAAAAGAAGTGGAAACCTTTAGACTGAAAAGTAAAAAATATTTGTGAAAAAAAATTAAAGAAGTTACAAATAAATGAAAACAATACCATGTTTGTGGATGGGAAAACTCAGTATTTTTTTTACTTAATTGTTATCAACACTGGTTGACACCTCTCAACATTGGTAGGTATAACCTACCAATTCAATATAATCCGTCTCAAAATTACAGAATTTTGGGGAGAAATTAAGAAGCCTACCCTGAAATTCTTGTAGTAATTCAGAGAATCCACAAAGTTGGCAAGCTTACAATACCTGATTTCAACACTTATTATAAAGCTACAATAATTAAGATATCGTAATATATCTATATATATAATATATCAAAATCTATAAATTAAAGCAACAGTATAAGATCTAAAAATAGATCCACACATATATGACCAAGTGATTTTCAAAAAAGGTATTGGGGCAGTTCAGTGGAAAAAGAAGAGTCTTTCTAACACATGGTGCTGGGTTGGAATATTTACATACAAATTAGTGAACTTAAATCCTTACTTCACACACATAAATATTTAACTCAGAATAGATCATAGACTTAAATAAAAAGCCTATGTATATAAAATTTCTAGAAGAAAACTAAGTAGAAAATCTTTATGACCTTGGTTAAGCCAAGATTTCTTAGATATAACAGGAAAAGTATGATCCCTAAAAGAAAAAAAATGATTCACTGAACTTCTTCAAAATTTGGAGAAGTTTGCTTTTCAAAATATATTATTAAGAAAATTAATAGATAAGCCCCAGACAGAGGAAATATTTGAAATCACACATCTGAGGAAAGATACATATCCCGAGTATACATAAAAGAATCCCTACAACTTAAGACAATGCAATTAAAAACTGAAAAAAGATTCAAACACTTAATCAAAAATATGTACCAATGGCAAATAAGTATGTAAGATGTTTAGCATCAGTAGTAATTAACAAATTTAATGAGATACCATTATATATCTATTAGACTAAAACTAAAAAAAAAAATGACCATATGAAGTGATGGCAGAGATGTAAATGAAACAGAATTCTCATATCATACATCTAGGAAAGTTAAATATGTCACTTAGAAAACCAGATTAGCATTTTCTTAAAGAGTTAACATATTACTTCCATGTAACCTAGTATTTCTACTAATGGGTGTATACCATGAGAATGTGATTATCAGATTTACAAGTACAGGGAGTCTAACTGATCAACCACCTACCTGTTTATATCTGAAACCTATCACTATGTTTGCTTGAGGTTACATTTCCATGGGCTGCTTCCAGCCAAAAACTGATCGTGACAGTTACTAGCACAAGTCCACACCTGAGGGATATAGAACTACTTTGTTGGTAGACTACAGTTTTAGAATCTCTATCTTGCTATTTTTTCCTTTATTCTTTTAAATGAAAGTATAGTTGCCATACAACATCCTATTAGTTTCGGGTATACAACATAGTGGTTCAACATTCTGTACATTATGTAATGCTCACATAATAAGGATAGGCACCAAGTGTTATAAAATTATTACAATGTCACTGACTGTATTCCTTATATTGTATTCACATCCCTATGATTTATTTTATAACTGGGTGTTGGCACCTCCTTCTCTATTTTGCCCACCGGTCAAGATAATATAGTGCAACCTAAAATGGTCCCTCCAACCTTTCCTTGTCTCCATTTAGGGTCAGATCTGCTTTGTAGTCTGATACCACTCCCACCTCTTCTAACACTCTTCATTTTCCCTAATAGGTCTAAGGAATTACTTGTATATTTAAACCTATCTCAGTTTTGTCTTCTCAAAGGGCCTGGATAAACATGAGATTCTCTCTCTCTCTCTCTCTCTCCCTCTCTCTCTCTCTCTCTCTCTCTCCCCTCACCCCCTTTTTAAAGATTTTATTTACTTCTTAGAGAGCACAGGAGGAGGGGCAGAGGGAGAAAGAGAATCTCAAGCAGATTCTCTGCTGAGTGTGGAGCTCCACTGGGGCTCCATCTCACAACCCTAAAATTATGACCTGAGCCAAAATTAAGAGTCAGGCACTCAAATGACTGAGCTACTCAAGTGCTCCAAAGATTATTTTCTTATAAAGTCAATACATGTTAAAGTTGGACCACATTCCACATTCTTATGAAGTCAATACATGTTAAAGTAAATACATGTAAATGGACCACATTCTTATAAAGTCAATACATGTTAAAGTTGGACCACATATTTATACTTTCTCTTGCTCTTAATTCTTTCCTAAATTTCTGACCTATCATTTTGAATCACTTCCCCTTTTCCTGTAAAATAACTGCTAATATTTTATGTAGTCTTCTAGAGACAAATTCTGTCAGTTTATGTTTGTCTGAAAATATATTTATGTACCTCAATCTCTTGTTGGAATAGATGTTTTCCTGGTATGGCTTGTCATTCAGTTCCTTCCAGTTTCAGCAACTGGACAACCACTAGATTCTCTCTGAAGGCATGGTATGCTATTACCTTCTCAGAAGCATAGATGTGTTTTTAAACATTCTAGTTTAGGGATCCCTGGGTGGCGCAGTTTAGCGCCTGCCTTTGGCCCAGGGCGCAATCCTGGGGACCCGGGATCGAATCCCACATCGGGCTCCCGGTGCATGGAGCCTGTTTCTCCCTCTGCCTGTGTCTCTGCCTCTCTCTGTGTGTGTGACTATCATAAATAAATAATAAAAAAAAAATTAAACATTCTAGTTTATAACTGTCATGGCCAGATGAATCAAATAGTCAAATTTGGTATACATTCAATGCTACTTCCCTTAAGGATTAATTCATCTTTCTTCACTTAAGTTGAAGAGCAACTTAAAGTAGCAACACTTGGCCTAATACAAAATGTGTAGAAATTTTTTTCATCCACATATAGTTTTAATAAGGAAATCTTTGTCCCAAGTATTAACATTTATGGATAAATGAGTACACATAGTTGCCATCTTGTAATAGAAACCAGAAGGCAACCTTTGATCATGTTTATTAGGTGATTACAGATTGAGCAAATCCTGACCAAAATTTTTATTTCCAAAACAGTGAACTCAAAACTTTACTTTTTCTTTTGAAAAAGTCAGAGTTCAACTTAAAATCGTAAATCTTCTCCACATGTTTTTTTCTAGGGTACTTACTTTTCAAAGTAATCTTGACTTTTTAAAAAATTGACAATTTTGTTTCTGAGAATGGTCTGCATTCTAATTAGAACATATGTGGTTCACCTTCATATTTTAGATAAAATATTGTGGTATATAGAGATCTGAGTAGATTATTTTCTTCTAGGAATTGAAAGTGTTTATCCTCTTGAAATCTGGATAGAATATTTTCTTATGGGATTTGAAGGAGCTTATCCTGTGTTTCTACTAAGGAGTTGCCATCGTTCTTCTTAATGCTCTTTTGAAGCATGTGTGTTTTTTTTTCCTTAGTTTCTTTTTAAAATTCTGTTCTTGTATTTAATTTTCAGAATATATGTTATGATGTATGTCTCACAAAGAATCCTCAGGAAGCAAAACTTGAGAGAGTGATTCTTGTGCAAGACACTTACTATGGAAGCGTTCTCAAGAGAAGGGGAGTAACTGGATCAAGGTAGGGAATGAAATGAAAAGCTGATTAAAAAGTGCATCAGTTGCAATCTAGCTTAAACCTGATGCTCAGGAAGCCCAGCAGCATGAATTGCACTACTGAGTTAGATCTGCCTAAGTCATGAATTTGAACTCCAACCTTTTCTATCACTTTGACATATGTTAATCAGTAATGGCATCAGAGTTTCTCCTGGAGGAGATGGTAATCTCCGGAATGAGGTGCTTCCTTTTTGTCAGAGAGCAACTGTCTGAAGAAGTGGGCTTTTCTGAGTAAATGGTAACTACTACTTATACTAGTGTGAAGATGTATGCGTTAGTCTGGTTACTGGGATCAAGCTGGACGTATAATGACAACTACAATGTGCTTAGTTGTGATACTCTTTCTTTTTGTCCAGATTGTGGAATTTGTTTTGCCTTTTGAGTTTGTATGTTGGAATTAATCATGAGTTTGGGGATGTTCTTGGCCACTATTTTTTACATTGGTTCTGTTCTATTCTTTCTATGTATTCCTAAAACTCAATAACATGCGCATTAGAACTTTTCACTATATCTGCAATACCCTTTCCATTATTTTCTCTACTTAAAATTCTTTTTCCCTCCTTATAACTATGTTCTTCTGACCTAGTTCTGTATTGAGTAATTCTGTTTGCATGTATTTCTATTATATCCAAGCATTTGGCTCTTAATTTATGTTATTATATTTTATGCACTAATGTTTCTATTTGTTTCCATTTATAGGTTCATTCCCTATTGAGATATTTTTTACTTTGTCTTTAATTCCTTGATTTTATTAATCATAAATATTTCAAAGGTCCTATCGGATAATTCCATTATCTAGAAAGTTATGTGTATATTTCTAGTTTTCTTCCTTTTTTTGTTTTTACTCATCTAATTTTCTGATATTCATTTACTCTAACACATTGCATTTGGGTAAAAAAGAATTATAGTTAATTTGAGACTGGATAATAATAATACCCTTTTCTGAGGTGTTAAAATAAATGTTAACATAAAAGAAACAGGAAAAAAGTAAGATGGTAATACTGCTGACACAACACCATATGGTAATCTTACTAATTTATAGGTAATCTTACTAATCTATGGGTAAAAATAAGGAGGTTGTTGATTGGGTACATAATTCCCTGTTACATAGGAATTAAGAAAATTTTGAGGAAATAAAGGTCTTTCTGATCTAATTTTCAACATATGAAAGATGAGTATAGGAGAAAGATAAGATTGGAAGAAATGCATAAGTGACAAAGGGTTTGAATAATATTTTGAATGTCCATTTTTATGGAAAACAGTGAATCCATATCTATATGTCTAAATACCAGAGATATCTATAATCCCTAAAACAAGCTTTAGATTATAACCACTAAGTGAAAAATATAAACTAAAAAAAGAAAAGAAAGCAAAACATCCAAATAATTCATGTGCTATAGGCAAATATCTGGATATTTTAAAATAGTGAAGCATTGATTAGATTTATCGGTTATCAACCAGTACACTGATGGGGGTTGACGTTGATTTATTTGAGCCTTAATTGAAGGCAAAGTTTGCTTACTATCTTTCTTTGTATCAACAAATACTAACATCCTAAAGCTAGGTCAGCTGACTTATATATCCAGTCTTGTTTTTTTAACTTGCTCTTGTCCCACTCAAAATGTATTCAAGAATACATAAACTCATTCAAATTCTCACAAACACACTTTGAAATTTCATCCTGTCACTCGACACTTCAGAAACACCCACTGCATATTTCATTCACTGCACATAGAAAGTTTCTTCAACTTATATATCATGTCCTTATCACATTCAAAAAAATACATGTGCATATATGACACATAAAATTATACAGATATGAAGATATACTTCTTTCATTGCACAGTAAGAGGGATATTTTAATATAAAAACATAACAGTATCAGTTCCCTATGTGATCACTTCAATTTTGGCTCATTTATCTTAGAATAATGTGTAAAGTCATAATGCAGCCCACAGTCTCTCTGTTGCCCTCCTGTGTTTCATCCTGAACCAGTCTACCTCTATTCTGTAGCTGTTCGTTCCCGGCATTACATCTACAATGACCCTCCTTCTGTCCTTTGAACATATGATAAAAATTTTTAGAAAAGCTTTTCCCTGTGTCTTGAATATTTCCTTTACTCTCTGAATTTGACCTTATTTTCTTTTCACTAAAAATATTCTCTAATCAAACTTCCAGGTCAGTTTGCTCTACTATTGCATTCTTGTACCTCCCTTTTGTCCTTAGTATTACAATTACATAAAAATAAAAATCTTTATTTGTTTAGTGTGCATATGATCACTATCTTCATTAGAACTGAGACCATTACTGTTCCTTCCACTTCTATACTCCCAGGATCAGAAACATTGATGGGTTCATTCATATTAGAAACTCAGTATGTGTTTAATGACTTACTAGTACCGACTACAGAACCTACTGAACACAGATTCACTGAATAAATGATGAATATGTAAATAAGGGTTCAGACTAGGAAGCCTGCTTAATCATTAAACCTATTATAACTGCCAAAAATATAAAACAAATATATAAAATCAAAAGGAATTGCCAATCTCATTCTCATGAAAAGTGTGAGTCATATAATACCCTTCTCTGTAATACAGGAAACTGAAGCCAAAAAACGTTAAGTAAAGCAAGTCTCCAAGGATTCCTACTTGAGAAGTTAAGCTAAGTACAAATCAATAATAAAAAATGATTACATAGATAAAAACAGACAACATGAATTAAATTGGAGGAAACAAGTAACAGTGATAATAGAGGCTCAATAATTATGTTGGAATTTTCGGTCTCAAAACCAGAAATAAACTAAACAAAAATAAAAATGAGTAAAAATATAAGGCATTATAAATACAAACAAGGACTAAATGACTATCAAAAAGAACCAGAAATATATGGAGAAGAAAACAAAACTTTTAGAAAAGAAAATTGTACACATTAAAACAAAACTGATTAGATACAGTAAAATGAAATACATAGATGAAAAGAGAATTAGTAAACTAGATGATGGATCTGAAGAAACATCTCAGATGTAATTTGGAGAGACAAAGTTTAAAAAAAAAAAGAGAAAGTTTAACAGAAAGGGAGGGCAAAATGAAAAGAGCTAATACATATCATGGGAATAGAATTCCTAAGAGAAGAAAATAGAAGAAAAGCAATATTTGAAAATATAATATCTTAGTATTTTCCAAAATTGCTAAAAGATTTCAATGTGTATATTTGGAAACTACAGTGAATCAACAGAAATATACATAAAAAGGTATCATCTACATATATTTTAATGAAATTGCAGAGCATCATATATATATATAGAAAATATCTCTTAAAAAGCCAGAATTTAAAAATATATTACTCGCATAAGGAAATATAATTTGAACTCAGTAGAATCCTAAATTAAAAGTATAGAAGCCAAAGAATAGTAGAAAATTCTATGAGAGAAAATAATCCTTAAACTAATATTTTACACTAAAAAAATATTGTAATTTAGAAAATGGTGAAAGATAATTTCAGGTTAATTGCAACAGACCCTTGGTAAAAAATATATATGCCACTCCAAAAAGAGATTACATATGCTTTTCAAATAAATATAGACCAGAGAAAGTGGTAGTGTGGAAAAAACAATCTAGAAATACTTTAGAACATTAACAACATAGTCTTTGACATACTAAAATTCTCAATAATATAAATCCAGTATTAAAAATTATCCACTCAGAAAGTCACAAACATATTTTTTAAAGAATATGTTTAAGAAAAAAATCCAACGTAAATTTACATAATATTTAGAACCAACTGTTGGTCTGGCTGAGAATACAAAACTCACTTACAATTTAGAATAGATTTTAAAATAGTACTCACAATTTCACTCACAAAAAGGGAACAGAATCCATGATTTTACAATGTAAATTCTATCTTCAAAGAAGTGAAAGTTCTCAATTTTATACAATATATTCTAGAGACAAAAAATGGTTGAAAGATGCACTATTTATGAGTTCACTGTAAACTCAGTCACCAAGAGGACTAGAACAGCGATATTAAAGTATTAAATATAAGCAAATCAAACACAGTAGCCTATATAAACAAATTAGAGTGTTTTTCAGGCATTCAAAGAAGGTTTCGCATTTCAAAAATCATCATTTTTTTACTCTGAGATATGTAGTGGAGAAATACAGGGGAAAATTTGTATCATTATTTGACTAACATTTATGACTTACAACAAAATGACTACAAATCTCTAAACTGAAACAGATGGGATTGGGGGGTGTCAAGGTAGGCAGAGGGAGAGAAGAGAGAGCATCTTAAGTAGGCTCCAAGCCTAACACAGAGATGCTGTGAGGCTCGATCTCAAGACCCTGAAATGATGACCTGAGCAGAAATCAAGAGTCTGACACTTAACTAAACCACCCAGATGATCCTAGGATTGTTAGTTTTGAAATATTATTTTACATAGTAATACAAATTATGTAGAATTTGTTTCTGTTTTTTTTATCAGATATATGTTTGTAGGAGTCAACCTTCTTGTAAGTATCTGTAGTTCACTAATGTCCATTATTGTTTAGCATTCCATTTTATAAATATATTCCTCTTTACTATTTCAAACTTTAAGATAAATAAATGACAAGTTATGATAAATAAATATATGTGTATTTTCTGGCTGTATTCCTAAGAGTTGAAATCCTGGTTTATAGAGTATGCATATGTTAAGCTTTAGTATACACCATGCCAGTTTTCTAAACCAGTGGTACAAACAAAAGTGTAAAGAAAGTCTTTAACATCCTTATCAACACTCGGTATTTTCAATCTTTCTCATTCAGTCACTCTTGTAGATATGTAGTGTACTTGTATTATGGTTTAAATTTGCTTTTGCCTTCATATACTATCATTTTAGTTGTTTCTTTATAGATTGTAATCCATATTTGCAATTAATACAATTTAATACATACTGTTACTTTTACATCACTTCTCTGACATTGCTAGAACTATATTGCATGGCAATACCATTTGCCTTGTGTCAATTTTATAATGAAATTCAATTTTTATGTTTTAAACCCTATATTACTATTATTGTTTTAAAGAGTCAAGATTCAAACTGTGTCCATTAATTTTATGTACATATTTGCCTTTCCCATGCCTTCCCACAACCATGTTTCATTCTAAGTTTTCCTTCAGTTCTTATTTTTATTTTTTTAAAGATTTGAGAGAGAGAGGGTGGGGAGAGTGGCAGAGGGAGAAGGACAGAGAAACTCAAGCAGACTCTGAACTGAGTGCAGAGCACAGAGCCTGCCATGGGGCTCAATCTCAGGACCCTTAGGTCACGACCTGAGCCAAAACCAAGAGTCAGAAGCTTAATTGGCTAAGCCACCCAGGTGCCCCATTTTTTTCTTTTAGTCTTCTGATGACAAATTTATTTTACTTAGTTAAGAACTTATTTTCTTCATTTTGAGGGATATTTTTCCAAGATATGGAATTCCAGCTAGACCAATATTCAGAACTTCAAATAACAGCCTTCCAAACTTTAAATAACAGTCTTCTAAATGTCATTTTTTTTGAGAAATTGGCTATCCTTACTATCATTCCCTGAATTTTTTTTTCTTTCAAGTTTCCTCTATAAATTTACTTTTCAGCAATCTTATCATATTCTGTTTGTATTTCACTAAGATTCTAAATCTGAGTTGCTGGATTTTATCAATTTTGGAAAACAAACAGCCACTCTCTTTTTATTTATTTATTTATTTTTTGCCACTCTCTTTTTAAACATTTACTTTTTAAATTTTTTTTCAATAACCAATATCTTTTTCACATTATTCTCTACACTCCCTTTGGGATGCAATTATATGAATATTAAACATTTTGCTGATATCCATGTGCTTCTATGGCTCCATTCTATCTTTTACATTCTTATTTTTCCTATCAGTACATTGTTTTGGAAATTTTCTATTGACCATTTACCAGTTCTATAAACTTGCCTTGAATGTGTCTTAAGTACTTTTAATTCCATCTGAGTTCTTAATTTTAGATTTTTTGTTTTATATCTTCGAATTAAAAATTGGTTAATAAATTGTAATTCTATAGTGAAATTGTCCATCTTTTCATCTATCTTCTCTAACATATTAACTACAATTATAAATATCTTTATCACCTCACTTGAATATTTGGATCACTATGGATCTTTTTCTTTTGTCTTTTTCCTTCTATTTTTCAATTTCTTGATCCTGTTTTCTTGGCATGCCTAGTGTGTTTTAAATGAATCACATTATGTATTAAAAATTGTGAAGATTCCATATAATAAAATCATATTGCTAGAAAAATATTCAGTGAGATAAATATATAAATCTAAAAGATTACTACATATTGTCTACACTTTACAAGCATGTTTACTGAATATTTATGTATAAAACACATTCAAGTAAAATGTTTAAGTGGATAGATAATATCTGAGAAAGAAGCAGATACCTAGATTGGTGGAGAAGTCAAAGATTTTAACCTTCTCCACAATACACTAAAACTTCCAAAAAGATTATATTTACTTCTTGTATAAATATACTCATTTTAAATATCTAAAAACACATTGTAAGTAACATTATAAGATTTTTCTCATAGCCAAATAAAAGCAAAAGGACCGATTTTCTTATTCTCAAAACTAAATAGGTTACTACAGCAGAGTTAAATCTTTTGAGAGTTTGCTTCAAGCTAAGAGTTTAATATCTGCTTTTCCAAAAAGAAAGTAAACAAATTTTTAAGGTCCATTTGCAGTCCATATATGAGTTTTATAGGATCTTACAGGAGCTTCTACAGACATATTAAAAATTAAAACATGAAGTAATTTCCCAAATAAGTTTTAAAATGTCCATGCCTTTATGCTGATTGCAGGATCGTTAAATTCACAAGTTAGTATTAATTCTTCATTCATTGTTGAGCAAACTGAAGAACAGAGAATTTAAGGACTTTCTTTCATGTTAATAAGTCACAAATTGCTCCTTTATTTCCCCTGTGTCTACTCAATTCTTCCCTATGCTAGGAGCCCCATGAATATAAGGTTTGGACAGTTATTTAATACAACTTCATGCCTATCAAAGTGCCTAGACTTTAGAAAATATTCAAGAGATATGGGTGAAAAAAACCCATTGATGTGAATTTTTACTCTCATATTTTGCTTAATGTTTCTTAAATTCTGTGTTAACAGGTTTCCAAATTCAGGGTCTTTACATATGTTGTGCCTTCTTCATAAAAAGATTTTCCCTGTATTCTGAAAGGCTGACTTGTTCTAAATTTCAAGGGTCAACTGAAATGTTATTTCACAAGAAAATCTCACTAATCATAAAGTATTTCTCAACACTTAGCTATTGCTTTGTTCTTCCCGTCACAACTAAATATATATAATATAAATTTATATATACATGTATATAGGTATCACATATTTCCTTGTTCATTGTCTCCATATTACACTATAAGTGACATATGAATAAATATCTTGACCAGTTTCATCATTTAATTCTCAGTACCTGTATAGAAAGAATGGTGCTCCAGATGGAAAAGTTCCATCTGGGGATTCCTGTTATCATGTAAATTAGCTTTTCTGTAGGAAAACTTACATTTATTTATATGATAGAAAGCTTATCCCAAATGTCCTTTTTTTTAGCTGTCACTGTGTTTGCCAACAAGCTCTGTTTGCACTGACAACAGAACGTTGAGAAAAGGAATACCACTTACAGATCTCAACAATTCTTCCTAAGCAATTGCCAGTGCCACTCAAAGAGAGTCAAGAGTTCAAGACTTAATGCTCTGATAAAGCCTTATATCCCAAAGTGAGTCATTTACAGTGATACCGCATCATCAGTAAAGTGAATCCACATATCCTATACATTATGGTGAACAGTTTCAAATCTCATCTCCCTACAGCGCTCCCAGTGAAATGAAGCTGAATAAAACAAATCCTGATTTTTCACATTTACTGTTATTAAAGAAAGGAACAAAGTAGCGCCAAGGGGAATGAAAGAATAACGCTATGGCTATTCAGTTGTGAAGAAAGTAAATTAATAAAACTAACCTCATTTCTTTTGTACACGCTCTCAGTAGATGCCCCTGGAGAACAATTCCCTTTATGGAATAGAATAAGTATAGGGAATGGACCTTGCAGCTTTTGTAACTTGGTATTTTTAGTAATATTTGCACTTGATGTATCACAAGGAACTAATATGTCACCCTGTTTGCCACATGATGCTTGATATCTTTTCCTATGAGCTATTCCTTTTCATAATGTCTACTTGAAACTTTAGTAAATATTATGCTCTCATTAAATACATCATATAACTATTATCAGGGGAAGGACAAAAACAATCCTGTGAATATATAATTCCTTCAAACTTTAAAATATATATGGCACTCTGGGCTTGTGTGAAATATTTAATCCTTTTTTTTTCCCTCTTGCTTGGCAAAAATTAATGCGGTGTGCTAGAAAAAGCCTTTATCCACTATGACAAACTGAACAACCTCCAGGCTGTTCATCTGCCATGAGGAAGATTTTTCATTTCAATGGCTAGCTGAGTGATGTATGTGAAGATATTTTCCAACCTGTCTGGCTCACAGTCTCATTGCTTTAGTGGATTTCATTTAAGAATTAGTCCAGCATCATTTAATAGCATGCAATATAGGAATACATTTCTCCCAATAGATAGGTGAGATGATAGATAAATATGCATACATATTTCTATTTTTCTAAGAAAAATGAAGTCCAACACTCCATAATATAATTTTGTCAAAATTCTAATCTACCAATAATTTTAGCCCTGATTCCTGATGATAGTTTTTTTTCAAAACTTCATGTTTCCATTAAACCATCTCTCCTAGATTAAAAGAATCAAAAGAATACAAATAAGCCCGGTATTAGTCAATTGCTTTTTATGAAATAAAAAAAAAAAACTGTAAATTTTATTTACCTGATGTAGCTCTATAATCTACTGTCTTGGCTTGATAAATAAATCAATATAATAATTTTGTCAGTATATATCAAACATTTCATGAAGTTTTTCATGTTCATTTTTTTAAAGATTATACTTATTATTCATGAGAGACACAGAAAGAGGCAGAGACATAGGCAGAGGGAGAATCAGGCTCCTTGTGGGGAGCCCAATACAAGACTTGTTCCCAGGACCCCAGGATCAGACCTGAGCCAAAGGCAGATACTCAACCACTGAGCCACCCAGGTGCCCCCATGTTCATTTTTCTTAAACAAGGAAATTTTCTAAGTGATAACACATGGAAAATATTCCATTTACAAAGTAAATTTAGAAAATTCCACAGAATTACCAATTAATATAAAAGATGTGGATTATAAATTGGTAAAACAAAAGAATCTCATTATTTACCTAGCACACTGACATGGAGACTTTTCAGAGATTATGGAGCAATATACTCTTTCTATTCTTATCCTTGATCACCATATAATTAAAGACAACCTTCTAACTTTCAAATATTGCATTCTAAAGAAATCATTAGCAAAGTTGGCAGGAAAATGTTGACTCCTGGGATTCACCCCAAAATATTATATTTCTGGTGGGGGACTTGATATCTGAATTTTAAACAGGATCTCAAGTTAATTTTTAAGTCAAAAGTCTAGCAAAAATATCCAGACTACAGCTGGGGAACCATTAATTTTTTTTTAAAGATATTTATTTATTTATTTATTTATTTATTTATTTATTTATTTGAGAGAGAGAGAGAAAGAGAGACAGGCAGAGATACAGGCAGAGGGATAAGCAGGCTCCATGCCAGGAGTCCAACGTGGGACTCGATCCCAGGTCTCCAGGATCATGCCCAGGGCCAAAGGCAGGCGCCAAACCGCTGAGCCATCCAGGGATCCCCAGGGAACCATTAATATAAATAAAAGCAAGTGGGGCATTCTGAAAGTTTATATACAATTTTCACGTAGGTAGTCACTGAAACAGAACACTTATCTATTAAAAGTTAGCAGCACAGGGGCAATGGGTTGGATCAGTCAATAAAGCATCTGATTCTCAATTTCAGCTCAGGACATGATCTCAGAGTCGTGAGATCAAACCCCATGACAGGCTCCCTGTTCAGAAGGGAATCTGCTGGATATTCTCTCCCTCTCCCCCTTCCCCTGCTCTCATGCATCCACTCTATCTAAAATAAATCTTTGAAAGTTAGCAAAATGTTTAAGCATGACAACAATAAAATTGCATAGTGCCTGACACATAGCTCTCAATAAATGTCTTAAATGATCAATTAATTTAAAAAATGAATGTCTTTTAATGAGACATCAATCAGAATAAAGAAAATGTGTTAGTACATAATTATATGATATACAAAATATATGGTGTCAAGACTGTGTTTATAGCACACAGTAAATGCTGGCCTTGATGGAAGTTTGTGGTAGCTAAGCACATTCCAAACTGAAGAGTCATCCCTCCCACAACTGTCTCAATAACGCCCATCCAGATGCATTAGGTACACTTCTCTTCCTTCTAGAGAAATGGAAACTAAGACTCAGCAACAACACTTTCTTTTTCTTAAGTCAACATATGGATTAAAGTATACGCTGCTGTTTTATCGACCTCAATAATGAATTTTAATCAACACAAACTGGATTTTAGCCAGTCTTTTAAAAGTCTAGCTTCTGTGCTTATCCCTGTAAATGCACCCTGAAGTCTTTTAGTAACCACAGATAAAGATGACCGACTAGTTTCTGATTTTATGGTTGTATTACTGACTTGCAGTTATTGTAATATAGTCTACAATCATCAGGTGTAACTATAGCAAAGTGATTACAAAGAACTTTCATATCACATCTTGACCTTTCCATCTTCTCACAATAAATTCCTGAATATTATTTTCATATGACATCTTCCTAATTATACTTTAGTTTATAAAAAAATAATTATCTGCTAACATCTTAGCAAATATTTAGATTACACAGTTTAATAATGAATACAAATTCATGTCACCAAAAAATGCTAATTTTAACAATCAAGTAAATATACTATGGAGAGATATGGTTCTAATTCCATAAATGCAATACATATCATAACTTCACATTAAGATTACAAAAACAATATTAATTCACTCAGTCTTGATACAAACTAAGAGCTTCACAATTTAACTGAAAAATACTCCCAATTTTTTTTTAGCAAGAATCAACAATATTGTCTGAAGTCACATATGAAAGTAGAAACAATTTTAAAATATCCACATTATACTATTCAAGCAAAATGTCTTACAATGTTATGATCCAATTTTTATTTTTGAAATTCTCAATTAACAAAAGGTCAGTTCTTGCGGTCATTATGAAAGGTGGTATAGACCCCTTCCTAATTAATAAGTTCAGATGTCAACACTAATAACTGATACACACCAAGATGGTATGAAAAATTTATCACTCACGTGATGGGACTTTCTGAGAAGAGCGGGGTATTACCTAATGGAACCCAAAATTGGTTGGAGTGACTTAAGAGAATGAAAACATGAGTGGTTATGGCCAGGGGTGGGGAAAAGGTTCCTAAGTAGGCAGGAGTTGTATGAATTGAACATCCCACAGATTCTTAAAGGAAAGGAATGGGGCAAGCTTTCTTATCAGTTTGCCTAGTTGTGAGCTAAGAGGGGAAAAAGGAAGGCTGACACTAGAAAGGTATCATCAGTCAAGCATAAAAAAATTGAGTCAGAGTATTACACCAGCTTTCAAATGGAATTATCTCTGAGATATTTTTAATAATTCCTGTCCATCTCTATCCTGGCATGAGAATTTTAAACTCATTTTTTCATTCCAACTTCCTTCTAGGTTTTGGCATTCTTCAAAGTTGTAAAACAAGTCTTACCTGCCTTGTGGACTTTGTATGTAGTAAGGTTTTGGACAATAAATAAACAGATATGAGAGTATCTGAGTGTTACATTTCATAAATAAAATAATTTCAGGCACTATGGTAGAGAGTATCTGTGGCCTGCCTCAGAGGGTATGATCAGAGAAGGCTTCACCAAAACAGACTTCTGAAGTAAGACCTGAATAACAAGAGCTAGTCAACCATGTGAGTGTCGGGGGGAAGAGCAGTTCACCCAGAGGTAGAAACTTGTACAAAGATCTTGAAGTAGAATAAACACTGCATGTAATAAAAATAAAAATAAAAATAAAGCTCATTACTAGAGGGCAGGGAGATATAAAATAAAAAAAAAGAATACAGGAGATTGGAGAGGGGGGCAGAAAGCACTTCATGTAGGATCTTAAAAACGGAGATTAGAGGGACCTGTACTCAAAGGCTAATGGGAAACTACAGAAAATTTTAAGCAGGGGAGTCAATGGCCCAATTTATTTATTATTTAATAAATATTAAGTCACATTCCTTACAATTTAGAGTAGAGAGGATGAAACTCCAAGTGAAAGATCAGTTTGGGAGGTTTTTTAAGATTGTCCAGGAAAAAAATTATAGCACTTTCTCAAGGGTGGTGATAGTGGATGTAGAGAGAGATGAGGGCTTTGGAGTATATTTTCAGGTAAACATAGTATTGGTTGAGAGAGATAAGAGAAAGTAATGAAGAATGACTTTGGTTGTTTATTTTGATGGTTGGTTGATTGATTTGGGACCTGATTTATGGATACAATGATCATGACATTGACTGAAATGAGGGGGATGTCATGGTGTGAGAATTGAGAATTATTCTTCGTAAATACTAATTGTATGGCAACTATATGAAATCCAAAAATAAATGAAGCATTCAGTGGTTTGTAAGATTCTCCAATGCTTAACTTCATCATTTACCAAGTAATTATAGATCAGTTACTATACAGTAGATATGAGTAACACATGGGTAAGTGCCTTTCAGATCTCTCACTGTTTTTTCCTGTGACCTTCGATTCTCATTAGTAACTATCATGTTACTGAGATAATACAATGCCAATAATTAAAAATATAGTTACTATGTTAATCACTGTCCTGTGTTATAAAGAATATAAGCCATAATAATAAACAGCCCTACTATAGAGTGTTGACTTAAATTCATATAAGGATATTTCTCTTTCCAAAGTCATTTTAAAGTGCTCTGCTCTTGTCCAGTTTTATTTTAAGACATGCACTATTAATGCTGTCTTGCAGTAACCGCTTTGGATCACAATGGATCCTCCAAGATTTATGTTGCACCTTTAGCTATAAAATCCTGGCAACATCTATTTTTCTGGAAAGTTTTTATATTATCATTTTTAGCCTCAATCCAGAGTTATTCCTTTAATGTGAAAAAAGTTATAAACCGGCAACAGCTACTTACGCAGTTCTTTCAGTGCATAACAACATTCTATACTGCTAGATGTTTTTACCTTTATTTATTCACCTTTCCTTTCTTTTTTACTGTAAAAGTCTCAAATCCTTATCAAAAAAAGAAAGGGAGCAGGCATTTTAAGAATGTCATATGTAATCATTGTAACTTGTTTCCCTATGGAAATTCCCTGTATATGGATTACATGAAGTAGTATAGATACTCCAACACATACACTTATTATCTCTTACTTTCTGCTTATAACAACTCTCCATACAGGTAATTCAAAACAATAAGGCAACCATAAAAAAAAAAAAATCCTATAGTTGTTGTTACAGGTAAGGTAAAACCTATATACTCAGGAAATTTACAATGCAGATTGATTATGAAAAATAACACAAATTATTCTATACTTATTTTAAGGTAACCATTTCAGGGTAACAAAATGATTTTGGAGGGCAAAATATTTTCTACAAGTAACAGGTTGATAAAATTTATGTAGGATGAATGAAATTCCACAAAAGCTTCAGTTTATAAAGCCTCATTCTCAAAAGCATAAAAAAACAATAAAGAATAAAAACAATTCCCAAATGTTACTAGGATCACCCATCTTAATAAATTACTGAGTATGATGAATAATATTAATAATGATGCTTCAGTTTGCCATATTACTAATAGTAGTGGGTGGTTATTACAAAATAAAATCAATTCTTCTAAAATCTTGTTCTTTTCGATAAAAATACTGTAGATATGGATTTTAGTTGTGTCAAGTGGTTTATAATCTGTGTTACATATGATACTTAAGGCATTGATGTGGTATGCAAATGTTTCTGTATGTGAACGTGTACATAAATGTATACATGGAAGACTTACATAGTGTAGATCTTTCACTCTGAATTTCAGTATATTAAGGGAATGACACGAGGAGAGACATACTGAGAATATCCAACGTGTAAAACATTCTTCCAGAATCAGACCAAGAACCTGTGCCTGAGAAATGAGAGTCAGTACATTTTGGAAAGCATACTAATCCTGTTATTTAGAATAAAGAAAGATTGCTTCCTATTGGTTGGTATTTCAGAGGCTCTGTTTAAAATGTAAAATGTGAGCCAAGACTTGGAGGATTAGTAGGATTTCTACAAGCCCATATAATGATTTAAGTTAATAACAGAGACATATCAGAGTCATGAGGAGGATGTTAAAAGATGCCCAAAAAAAAAAATCTATGCTGCTGGTATATGAATATGAATTCTGAGTAAAAACACTGGAAAGGGAATCTGGAAGTGGATGGTTTTTTGTTTGTTTTATGATGCTATGCTAAAAAGCTGAATATAACTTGGGTCCTTTTGTATAATCACAACTATGAAAAGAAGAATAGACCTAAACAGCAGCTATGGTTGTACAGGAGTCTTAGAATTCTATCTTCCCTTTTCAGTTTTGCTTAGCTTTGTTAATGCTGCCATCTGCACTTTGAATCAACCAAGCCCTACAGAGATTCCAGAAAGAGAACTCTGGTTAAAAAAAAAAAAAAAAAAAAAGAATTCTATGGTAAGAATTCTTCAATGGTTTTTGCCAGTTCTCCCAGAATCCAATCTGCAGGCTCCCTGGAGAGTGGGGTTTAAAATAGTGTAGCTCTGATATCTACAAAAATTTGGCAAGGTTTTCCATTAATTTTCCTTTGAGTTTCCCCTTGGCTAATGAAAGGAATAACTGGTACCAGCTTACCAGAGAATCCGCTGGAGTCCTGTCAACCCTGGGAGAGGCCCATATGGTGGCCCTCCTGTGAGGGAAGATATGGGCTATTCCAGGTAGTGGGAAAGGCTTTGATACAACCTGTGAGGATAATCTTTTTTCCCCAGTGTTTCAGTTTTTTCCCCACTGTCTCATCAATGTGTGGGCCAGTGTTTTGATGATAGACTCCTAAGAGGATTTGTTTAAGGTTTCTGGTCTTGGAGCTACTACAACTATAAGACCAAGAGTTGGTAGACACCTGGGTACACTCTTCCAGTCTCTTCAGATCAGTACACTGTGTACTCAGGTTAAAAAAACAGTAAAGTGGTGTAGCAGGGGTCTCAACAGCCTTATACAGTATTTTGTTTTAGGTGCCTCTTGTATCTTTAATTCTTCATTAGGCTTTTGCAATGAATTTTTCAACTAAGCTATTTTAGAATCTTGAAAACTTTTAAAGCCTTCTGCCTGCCAATTAAAATTAGGTATCCCATTCTGTTTGATTTCGGAGGCCTTGCTTTCAAGTACACTTTTTCAATGAACTATTGTATTTAATTGGAACATTTCTCATAGTGGCCACTGTATGCTACATTGTCTTAGCAAAATTTTGCCTTTTTTAAAAAAGAATATCCAGAGCTACCAAAACCACCGTTTTTAGAGATAAAATGAGCAGGTATGCTGGAAGATGACATGCCCTATTCTTGAAACTGGAGGATCTCATTTATGTAGCTAAATTTTGAGTGTCTCAGAGCTAAACGAATACCTAAAAAGGGGTGCACTGCTGGCTGAGAAACACTGTGGTGTTTCACAGTATATCTTTATAACAAGAAATTTTATAACAGAAATTTTCTTGAGGTTGGCCAGTGACCTAGTGTCAATCTAATACATTCCATGACCAACTTATCCTAGCACAAGGAGTCTTAAAGCTAGGTGGTGGGTAATCTAACAGCTTTTAAGTCCTTGATGCCTGTCCACCAATTTTGCAACTTGGCTTCTGAGACGTCCACTGACAATAGATTACTCCTTTCACAAGATTTCTTCACAGTGGTGGGTGCCCTAATGGCTTTTCATAGTATGACTTGTGCCCATTGACACTTTGATATGCCATTCGTCAAAACCGTCCAAAAAAAAAAAAAAGTTTTTTTTTTTAATTTATTTTCCCAAGTTCCTCAGTGGTCTATACAGTGGACTTACCTCGAGGATTCTTTGAGTCCCTCCACAGCTGTCTTCAGATCATTATTTTGCCCTGTGGAAATAATCCTCTCTACTTCAACCAGACGGTTAAGCTTTCCAGCTGCCTGTGCACGGTTCCCGGGACCTGGGAGGTCCTCCCGGAGACGCTTACCACGTACCTGAGCCCACGTACCAAACGCTGTGGGCGCCCCACGCAGAAAAATATTGCAAATAAAACTTGAAAGTATTTGAACTTAGTAAGTATAATCATATGAATTGGTTTTGTTTCAGTGAATTGTCAAAGTTTGGGAAAGGACGTTTGATCAGTATTTTGATTCACGTAATTAGAGAGATGATTTATAAAGACCATTTTAATGAATACCCATGCCAGAGAAACTTTTAAATGATAATAATGATAATGAAATAATAATGAAAACTTTTTAATGATAATAATTAAAACTTTTAAATGATAATAATTAAAATTTGATATTATCCTTTTATCTTTAATATATATTTTATAAATAGTTTTTATTAATATATCAGCATGAATATATATGATCAGAAAATAAAGATAATAATTTTTTTCCAAATGGAAAGTGAAAATTAATATTTCTAGCCTCTGATTCAATAAATTTTTTTAAATAAACATTTGAGGGACACCTGGGTGGCTCAGTGGTTGAGCATCTGCCTTCAGCTCAGATCATGGTCCTGGAGTCGAGGGGATGGAGTCCTTCATCGGACTCCCTGTGGGGAGCCTGCTTCTCTCTCTCTGCCTATGTCTCTGCCTCTCTCGGTGTATCTCTCATGAATAAATAAACAAAATCTTTAAATAAATACACATTTCAAGCTGCAAAGCTGGTGGAATTATATAATACAAACTATATTCACATGCATGGGCATAGAAATTCAGTTCACCAAAATATTTATTTATTCCTCTCTCCATATTTTTCTGTAAAACCTTTTTGATTGTTTGCACTTAAATTACTACATTTTGGTTATTATTGTAACAAATACTATGTTCACCATATTAAAAATAAACTTGTTGGGATCCCTGGGTGGCGCAGCGGTTTGGCGCCTGCCTTTGGCCCAGGGCGCGATCCTGGAGACCCGGGATCGAATCCCACATCGGGCTCCCGGTGCATGGAGCCTGCTTCTCCCTCTGCCTATGTCTCTGCCTCTCTCTCTCTCTCTCTGTGACTATCATAAATAAATAAAAATTAAAAAAAAATAAACTTGTTTTTTAGGTATAGTCCTTATTCTGTTGTAAAAGTGAAATTTTAATGATTAAGTTCATGAAATTCAACTTACAATAACTAGAGGAGTTACACCTTCAAGAATTTTTAAATATGTGGAAATTGATCATGAGGGGAAAGCTTATTACTGTATCCAAGAATACCAAGAAACAGTAATTAGCCCAATTATTTATTCACCTGCTATGAGCCAAATGATATGTCAGATGTTATAAGTCTATATTATGGCTAACTCTAACACAATATTGATACCTTGAATCTATACTACAGAGGATCAGCGTTCAACACTGTTGTCTAATATCAGAGAGCTGATAAATGGCTATGCTGACAACAGAAAACAAAAGTCTACCAAAGCCAGAGATGTTTTACTTCTACATTGTGTGATCTTTCAGGTTAGTTGTGAGCACAGTATACATGTACTGGTTTTATTTCCTGTAATCTCTACCTTAAGAAATGCAGTACTTGGATTACTGAGGATTTTCTTGACTCTTCTGACCTATAGTTTCCTATATTCTGATGTTAGAAGTGATGTAAATTATATTCTATGGTTTAGAGAATAGAGGACTGGCATGATGTGCTTCTTCTTTTTATAAACATTGAATAATTTTTGCACTAATTTGTCTAAAATTAACATTTACATTTTCTTGCTGTTTTCCACAGAACAGTGTTCCTCAGAAACTCTTTCCTTGTTGATGTCATAATGAGATATTAGAGAAACACTAGTGTTGAATACTAATAAGCATACTAGATTTCCAGCTTTAGCACTCCAGTGTCTGTACCCACTACACACACACACACACACACACACACACACACACACATAAATAAAGCATTCCATGGTCTTGCTTTTGTATTTTATAAATATGTTCTAGATAAAATGAAAAGTAAAAGACATCCTTAAAAACTGTTTGATTTACTGGAGAAAAATATACTGAACTCAAAAACAAAACCAAATATCAAGGAAGGAGGAAGTGGGTTATAAGAAAAAAAGAGAGGGGCACCTGGGTGTCTCAGTGGTTGAGCATCTGCCTTTGGCTCAGGTCATGATCCTGGAATTGAGTCCCATATCAGGCTCCCCCTGAGGAGCCTGCTTCTCCCTCTGCCTATGTCTCTGCCTCTCTGTGTCTCTCATGAATAAATAAATAAAATCTTTAAGAAAAGAAAAAAAGAAGAAGATGGGGGAAAATTAATTTACAAAATATTAATGTTATAGGGACACCTGGGTAGCTCAGCAGTTGAGCGTCTGCCTTCAGCTCAGGGTGTGATCCTGGAGTCCGGTGTTGGAGTCCCACATCCCGTGTCTCTGCCTCTCTCTCTCTCTCTCTCTCTGTGTGTGTCTCTCATAAATAAATAAATTTTAAAAAATATTAATGTTATAAATTAGTCACAATCTTTTCCTCAAAAGATTTATTTATTTGAGAGAGCTCAAGAGAGCACACACAAGCAGGCAGAGGGACAGAGCGAGAGAAGCAGGCTCTCCACTGAGATGAGCTGGGAGCCTGATGACTGGGACTTGATCTTGACTCAGGGCTTGATCTCACAACCTATGATATTATGACTTGAACTGAAACTCAGCTGCTCAACCAACTGAGCCACCTAGGTGCCCTGGTCAACGTCTTTTACTAAACAAAATTAATTGGCTAGAAAAAATATATATGCATATATGCTATGATCCTAATTTTAAAAAATCTAAATGTAAGTGCATTGAAATATTCAAATGTAAAAAAAGATATATATATATATATTTTTTGTAATGCTATCTAAAATAAAATAAAAGACCATGGGGCAAATAGAGGAATCAGTGGTTTAAATTATCAAAATGTGAAATAGTTTGACATCAAAACTAACATATATAGTATTGAAAATTTATTCTGACTTCAGAACTAAGATTTAGAACATATATGACAGAAAAGAGAAGATGTTCTCAATCTATAAAGAGTTTAAAAATTTGTCTGGTTTTAGTGGTATGATACACTACACTTCTACAAAAAAAAAGTGGCAAAGGAAAAGAGCAGGCCAATTTCCAACTGATGAAACAGGAATAACAACAAAAATATTAATATTATAACACAAGAAGTCACAGTAAAATATTAACAATAAGAGATGATTTTCTACTTGTTAACTTGGAAAAGGTAGAAGCTAGTAGCTAATTTAGTGTTAACAATCATACACTTGAATGGATGGTTTCATTCAGTGTTGCAGAGGGTATAAGTTGATTAAAATTTCTAGGGGGCAGATTGACAGTGTGCATTGTTAGCCTTTGAATTTTTCAAAAATCTTCATACAAAAACCTCACCTATAATTTAAATTCTTATATAATATTCAGAAGTATGCAGCAATATGGATATCTATGTGGGCTCATTTTAAAATGCCATGTAAATTATCTAGAAACACCTAAATTTTAAATAGTCATAGATTGAATAAATTGTCATACTGACAAAGACATAATATTACAACATTAGTAAAGCATATTTCAAAAATATTCTAATATCCTACATTAGTCATGATATTTTATTAAATATGTTGAGTGGGAAATTGTATATATGATGTTATTCCAATTTTTAAAATCTAAAATGTATATATGCTGAAATATTAGAAAATTTATTACTAAATTTCTACATGTTGGAAACAGAAGTAACAAATTTTCTGCATGTTCTCAACAGAAGCACATTAGAGTTTTATAATCAGATGAAAACCATAAATACTGTTTGAAAAATAAAGTAAAAGGAGTTGAAGTGGAATTAGGTAAACAAACCACTGGCATCATAAGGCATTTCCTTCTCCAGCTGCTCTTCTGGCTCGTCAGCCCATTTGAAGCAGTGAGAAGCCATTGAGCAGGTGGCTGCTCATTTTATTTTGATATGGAAGATTAACCTCAGAATTATTTCTGCATTTACTAGAAAACAGTGAGTCATGACAATTGTAAAAACTATCTCCACCAATATACAATCATATTCTTTTATATCAAGGCTTACTCTCACATGGGATGAGTGTTAGAAAAGGATCTAAATTATTCACAATAGCTAAATTATTATTTTTTTTAAATTTTCAATGTTAGCTACCTCCGTACAAAAATGATGTGGAAGAGCAATCATTAACTATACCACAATATTGTTAGTTTTATTTTTTAAACTGTGAAAGTGAAATTGTAACTAGTAATCTGGTATTGAGGCAAATCAGGAATTTGTCTATAGCCCAAGAGAGTGGATATTTATCAGTTATTTTTATTAAAATTAATCTAAAATAAGTCTGTCCATATGTGCATATTCTTTTCTGTTCTCAGTAGTGGCTCTGCTATATTCCCCCCAGATTCCTTTTGTTAATTAAATATCAACACATTTTAGATCAATATTAGTACTGGGGCTATTTTGACCTTGCGTTTGAAAAAGGCTTCTAGTCCACGAATGAGACATGCAAGATAAATTTAGAAGAAAAAAATAATTGACATTTAGTTTGCATCAGTTGGTAGGTTCAAAGAATTAGCCTTTGTGAATTTGGCCAGAACATTAATATTATCACACTGCAATCAGCATTTGTCAGCTCACATCAAGAGCGTCATCCACTTCTATAGAACTATCTTTGGTGTTTTGTGGCTATGTAACAAGAAACCAATTAATAATGAAAGGTAGATTGTAGTTTAAAAAAAAATGTACAACATTTAGGAAATTGCTAAGAATAGAGATTTATCTTGAGAACAAAATAAATGTCTGTTAAGCTACTTCAAACAGATTCCCCATAGATATAATATATATAGTTTATAAATTTATACTGGAAACTACCTTAATTATTTAATCCTTTAAACCATACATTGCTTTTAATAGTTGAAAGAAGATTATGATTTAATTTTTATTAATAGGGACATTCTGTTAGGTTTATTTTATATGATGTTTGATATCTTGGCAAACTATTAAAACCCAAAATGATAAAAAAAAAAAGTAAAACCCCAAATGATTGCAATTCAGTTAATTTTGGGATGAAATATTTAACATGCTAAAAACTTAGTTTATAGCAGTTAATCTTTATATGTCAGCTTAGCTAAATTCCGGTGCCCAGTTATTTGGTCAAACATTAGTCCAGATGTTACTGGGAAGGCTAACTGTTTACAGTTGACTCTAGTTTAAAAAGATTACTTTTTATAATTTGAGGGCCTTATCCAATCAGTTGAAGATCTTAAAAGACTCCCATTTCTTGAAACTATTCTGTCTCAAGACTGTAACACAGAATGAGTTTCCAGCATGCTGGCCTGACCTACAGATTTTGGAGACAAGACTGCAATGCCAACTCATAATGAACTTCCAGCCTGCTGGCTTGCACTGTGGATTTTGAATTTGCCAGCCCTTACAATCACATAAGCAAATTCCTTAAGAGAAAAAAAAAAAAAAAAAGAAAGAAAGAAAGAAAGAAATCTCTCCCTCCTTTTAACTCCATCTGATGCTTGTTTCCCTGGCGAACCCTAATACAGTGAACTTATGTGATTTGAGAGTTTCACTAGGGGGAGTTCACTGTGCTGTAAACTGATACTATAAAATGTTCTCCAAAATGATAATACACATTTGCACCTTGAACAACAGTATAGTAGAGTCCATTTTGCTCTACAATCTCACCGATCCCTGCTATCCTCCTACTGTTACCTTAAAATTATTGTCAGATTGCTGAATGTGAAATGGTAATACCTAATTCTTTCTATAGCATTTGTTTCAAGAAAAATCAGATATGCAAGGATTATCATGCCATTAAAATAAAGAAAAAATAATAATAAGGGAAAAGGAAGTTAAATCATTCATTTGTCAATGTATTCAGGTCAAATATTGTTTTGGAATTTAATGTATGGAATAGTATTAACCACTTAGGAATCTTAAAAACTCCTATGGCTTACCTATGGTATTGCTGAGATTTAAAGCCAGGTCACACCACCCTGCCAGTGGCTCTGGCTGTCTCTGCTGGATGGCAGAGATTGAAAGAGCTAAGAGGCAGTATTAGTAGAAATATTTGGGGGCAGCCCAGGTGGCTCAGCAGTTTAGCGCCACCGTCAGCCCAGGGCCTGACCCTGGAGACCCGGGATCGAGTCCCACGTCGGGCTCCCTGCATGGAGCCTGCTTCTCCTTCTGCCTGTGTCTCTGCCTCTCTCTCCTCTCCGTGTATTCTTATGAATAAATAAATAAAATCTTTTTTAAAAAAAAGGAATATTTGGTAATATTGTTTTGACAAGGAAGACAGAAGATTCAATATTTTAGTTATTGTGGCCCATAAAAGTAAAATTTTTGACATAGAATGTTTAGGCTTGAGAGAAAAATGATATATTCAGAGATAAAATGTGTGCGTGTCTGTGTGTGTGCACGTGTGTATGTTAATAGGTCTAGGAAGCAGTGGGAATGAAGGGCTATGGATCAACAGAAAGGTCAAAAACATAGACAATGCTTTGGAAACATTTATTATTGAGAGTAATAGTTGAAGTCAAGAAACTGACAAAAAGGAGGGTATAGAAAAGAAAGTTGATGAAGAAAAGAATGTAGTGTCACAGAAGCGTAGAGAGAAAAATGTTTCCCATATAAATAGTTTTCTTCATTTTCTATTCCAGTATTGCACTTTGTCCCCACTTCTCATGTCCATTCTTTAAGTGTGCACCTGTCTCAAAATCTTTCAGAACCATATTGTTGGGTGAGAATATGTAATAACAATACCTGGTGAAAGAGGCTTAATATGGTAAGATTTCCAACTTTATCCATTTTATACACAAGCAAAACCTGAATGCTAAATTAATGCAAATCAAGAGGATGAATTTCTTATATTTTTTTGAAGCTTTGGTATTTAATATTGATACAAGAGAGCTAGGTTCTTATCTCACAGAGTCAAAGAATGTATATATGGACAACAGAGAGTGAGCAAAGCAATAGAAGTTTATTAAACAGAGATACAGAGAAAGTTCTCAGAAGTGAGAGGGGTCCCAACAGGGTTGCCACTGAGGGCTTTTAGTGGCTGTCTTTTATTGAGAACCTAGCCAGGGAGCCCATGGCCTTGAGCTTCTTGTGCAGTCTTGGTTTGAGTAGGGACTATTGATAACACCTTAATGACATATTTCTTTGTGGTCTGGTGAGTTTCTCTGATTACTTAGTTGCCATTAAAGGGAGATACTCCCTAACATTTTGGAGCTAGGAAGCCATGTTTATTATTTTTCTTTGTTTTTACTGTCATCTCTATTTTCTTGGGATAGGTAGGAGCCTGACTCTGGGCCTTTTGGTGTCCTTGGGGTTTATGAGAACCCACAGATTTCTGGAAGCCTGAGTCTGGGCCTTTCCCTTATCTTTCCCTGCCTAGCCCCATTTGCCCCGAACTCATTCCTACATCAATATCAGACTAACTGGAAGATAAATTCTGAGAGTGAGCATTTCCTGTTACTCCTAAACTCATCACTTAGATGTTACCTCATTACTAATTTGAACAATTATTTTGCCTATATGTACTGCAAGCTTCAGTAAGGAATGTAAGAAACAGAACTACACATGTTTTTGATCCATTTTTAATGATATAAGGGGTTTATTATAGAGCTAAGAAATTCTAATGGGAATATTTAGGGACTAGTTCCTGAGCAACCTTATCAGTCTTAACATTTTATCTCAAATTGATTCTATAATGAGGTAAGACATAAACAAACTGTAAGCTTGGCAAATTATAGACCAATTTCTCTGACTAGCTGTCAGAAGAACAACCTGTTTTGCCTGCAAATTTTCCTCAATAGCGTATCTAACCCAGAGTGATTGCCCTTCTGTTCATGTAGCCTTGCTATCAGTTTCTCTCCGTTTTTTCAACAAAACAATACTGCCCTATTTTTGGTTTGCAACAGCCTTGGAAACAATGAATTCTGCTTTGGTTATTGCTTGGTAAACAAACTCTTACCTCCAAATCATCCAACTGCAGTCACCAACTCCTCTGAATGTCTGTACCTTTTTTCTTCAAGGTATCCAGGTTTAAATGAGGTCCTTCCCCTTCAAGAAAGCAGGTATATATATATATATATATATATATATATATATATTTGATGTATCCCATCTGATCTCGCTTGTACGTGGCATCTCAAACAAACACAAGCATATGGATACAGAGGACAGATTTGTGGTTGCCAGAGGGAAGGCAGGGCGGTTAGAAGCATGAGTGAAATCGATGGTGATCAAAAGGTACAAATTTACATTTATAAAATGAATAAGTCATAGGGATGCAATGTACAGCAAGGGTACTGGTTAATGATACTGTATTGTATATTTTCAAGGTACTAAGAAAGTAGGTATCAAAAGTTCTCATCGAAAAATTTGTAATTATATACAGTGATGGAAGTTGACTAAACTTATTGTAGTGAACATTTCACAATGTATACAAATATCAAATTATTATGTTGCATGTTACATTATACACCTGAAAGTAATATATGTCAATTATATTTCAGTTTAAAAAAAGAAAGCAAGTCTTTTCAAATATTTTTTATTCTTTTTTTCTTTTAAACTTAGGTTAATTTCTCTCTTTAAGTATGTGGGCTCAGTAGCAGATGACATATTTATTTAGGATACTTAAGCATTGCCAGAAATAAATTAGCAGTCTTTTTTTTTTTCCTTAAAATTCAAGTTCTTTTGTGAGTTATCTTTTTTTTTTCAATATGACTAAGCCTCCCAATTAGTTTTTGCTAAAAACAGATATCAGACAAATATTTCATACAGTGAACATCACACCTGAATGAGCTCAGGTAATCATCTCTACTTGCTTTTTTCAGATTCCCATTTCTAGTTAATATTCTTTGGCCGAAGGTGATTTAGAAATTCTTGTTTGAGAGACTTCAGTCTGTCAGCATGTATGAGAGGTTGGAATCTTAGGAACATGTGTTAAAGTAGACTTTTCATAGAAAGCACTACTTACATTGATGGTTCCAGATAAATTAAAACAACAGTTTTTCTGAAGCTATCTTTATGCACAGTATAAATAATATTAAGAAGAAATCAACTCTCTCTCTCTGTTTTTATGAATAGATAAATTAAAAAAAACAAAAAACGAAAAAAAACAAAGAGCAGCCCGGTGGCTCTGTGGTTTAGCGCTGCCTTTGGTCCGGGGCGTGATCCTGGAGAACCCCGGATGGGATGGAGTCCCCAGTCGGCCTCCCTGCATGGAACCTGCTTCTCCCTTTGCCTGTGTCTCTGCCTTTCTCTCTCTCTCTCTGCTTCTCCCTTTGCCTCTCTCTCTCTCTCTCTCTCTCTCTCTCTCTCTCTGGATAGATAAATAAAATTTAAAAAAAGAAGACATCGATTTTCTACATTAAACCATTATATTAAATCTTTGTTATTTAGGGTGTCTTTGTCAACTGATGGAGATGAGAGGTGCTAAAACCTAAGGCCAACCCAATGCCACTTTGGTATTCAGACAGTCTCAGAAGATGATGATTGCATTTACTATAATCCTTTATTTGCTGTGAAAACACCTCTCAGTAAGTAACTAAATCAAAAGAGAAAACTTCTGGAAGTCTCAGATACCCATGGAGACTACTATAATGTATCTGAGCCTTAGAAACCAGAGAGAAAAATAACATGAAGACTTTGATTCCTGTTTCAGCTTCATTCTGCATATCTGTTCCAGCCTCTCTTCCTATTCTTCATTCTTCTACACATAGAAGGTGATTTGGTGGCCAACATTTCTCAATGCTCACATCTAAAAATTTGTCTTTTTTAACTAGTTCCAATTTGGGTGAATATTATGGAAGAAATCTGATCGTTTTCTCTTTTTGTAAGATTTTATTTATTTTATGATTTATTTTAAGATTTTATTTATTCATGAAAGACACACACACAGAGAGGTAGAGACTCAGGCAGAGGGAGAAGCAGGCTCCATTCAGGGAGCCAGACACGGGACTCGATCCTGGGCCTCCAGGATCACACCCTGGGCTGAAGGCGGCGCTAAACCGCTGAGCCACCCAGGGATCCCCAAAATCTGATCATTTTCATGTGAGTGACATGCCTATTATTGGAGCAATCAACTGTATCTAGGAGAAAGGACTCCATTTAGAATTTCCAACCACTAGACCAACCTCACTGACTAGACAATAAGAATGTAAATTTTTTTCTCAGAAGGAAAGGGGTCATCACCCCCTAATTCAAAGGAAAGATATCAACTATAACTACCATTTTCAGATAGCCAGAATTTGCTTAACTGACACATTGAATCTCTGGCAACATTCCTACCAAGGGAAAGAAATGTTTCTACATGACATACTCCTGACTATGTGAGATATAATCTGCTGTGCCTTTTCTTACTTAGCTGGGAAAAGAAGAAAATACAACACCTACTTAATGAAGTTGCTGAATGACATAATACAGGAAAAAGAAATAAAGAATTGAAAACAATATTGTATAATTAAAATTCTGTTGCAATTTTACTAACATTATTAAAGCTTTGTTACAAAATTAATTTTATGTTTGCCATGTTTTTCTTAAAAATGAAGTTGAAAATACTGATTAATTAAGAGAGCAGTTTCTGTATGCAGATTACCTCGATGCTGAGTATTATTCTGTGACTTACATGATATCACTCAGAGTATGTTCATTGTTTAAGTTACTTGATTTCTTTACAACTCCTCTATTCATTTGAATAAGTGAGATAAGAATACAACTTTATAGGGTTGTGAGAATTAATAATTATTTAGAATAATACTTGGTTTACAATAATTTCTTAATAAAAACAAAAAAGAAATCTAATATTTTGTTTGCTTATTTTTACTGTGGTTACATTTTTATTTTTTTTCCTATTCACAGTAGATCTGTTTCTAGTAGCCCTTTTTTTGTTGTTTCTCAAGTATATTTTCTCAGAAAAAGAAAAACAAAATTTGCTGCCTCTAATTTGCATCAACACCACATCTAATCTTTGCCTTCTAAATCCAATTAGTAAGAAATCATATTTAATATTTTTATATAGTATAGAGTCTCAAAAGTTTTAGAAGTATCCACTTCAGAAATATTAACTTTAATTTCTAAAGCAGAGCACAGAGTTTATGGAGATTATTGTTTGTTAGATTTTTGCCATACATCACTGTGGACATCCCCTAGTGATCTTTTAAAATCTTGGCTCTTCTCATTGTAAATTGTTATATAAGTCAAGTTTATGTCAGTCTATAGAAATTCATATATAGTCAGAAATTTATGGATAATTCTTATGGGTAGCAGAATAAACCATAGCTATAGAATAGATAGCCTGTCATTTAAGATTAATAATCTCCCCAAACTGAACAGAATAATATTCACTTTATCACTATGAAATATAACATATAACATTCTTATGATAATCAAAGATGTTTCAGTATTAAAATGTTTAAATAGAAAACAGTAAAAGGATATAATGAGTTCTTAGATCTTTCAAAATTTTTTTTTTAATTAATGAGTTTTTATACCTTCTGTATACCCATTTAGGACACAATTAATTTTCACTGGCCTTTTATGGAAAACTCAAGCTTTAAAACATACTACAAATCAAAAGTTAATTTTCTACTTTTTAACAGTGCAGATTTTATCAAAATTAAACTTTGAATCATCTTTTAACATAAAATCTGACAACAAAGTATGAAAATCTTTCTCTGTATTCTATTTTTCATGAGAAGATTTTCATTTATGTAGAGTGAACAAAGTATTAACACAGACTAGACTATGAGAAATGCCAGATAAAAAAGATCAAATTGCATAGAGATTGTATCAGAAGGGTTTGAAGGTATATAGTTTTATAAAGGAGTGAGGGAAGAGTAAACTCTAAGTTAGGACTTTAACAACAAACAGTAGTCATAATGGCAATTTAGAAAGATAAATCCCCAAGACTTGAAGATTTTAAATACCTCTTTAAATAAAAATAAACTTGTTATGTGTACCTTAAAATATGAAATATATTTATAGGTTAAATATTTTGTGTAACCTATATATTTAATTTAAGAACAAAACAGAGCATTGACAAAAGGAAACTAGAAACTAGAATGTCCAATTTACAGCTTTCAAAAAATAATACGGTATTTCATTTTATTCATTTGTAATCAAATTCAATGACAAGAATTTCTGTTATAATCAACAGGCTTTGTGAAGGAGAAATTAGCCTAAAATTTTAATTTGAAGATAAAATTACAGGTAGTAATCATTCAAATTTGTATTGACTTCAAGAAGGGTTTTGATTACATCACTAGAAAATTCTGAAGAATTAAGAAGATAAGGATATTAAGCAAATTCTTATCTTAGTAACCCCCAACTGATTGGAGGATAATGTTAAACAGATGGTGATGACAGATCTGGAATTAGCCTGAATCAGTGATATTCCCCAGAGGTCAGACCTGGTTTCATTTTTTAAAAATATCTTCTTGATGACCTGGTTGAAACAGTTTGGAGCATGAATTTTTACATTAAAAAATATTCCTGTGATTATCTGTGTATGTGTGCATTTGTGTGTGTGTGTATTAAGCAGATATAGTTTAAAAGCCTAAAGTCACATAATCCCAATATTCTTATGAGTATCTTTTGAAAATTATGCTCATTATTCTAATAGGTAATAATCATCTATAGAAGAGTAAAATCCTCTCAAATGTTGAAATAATACAATAAAAATATAGTTAACAAGGAACTTCTAAATCCTTACCTATGTAATTTGGTTTAAATAAGTAATTTTAGTTTGTACTGAATCATGACTTTTAAGTTACTTGACCAAAAATTAGGAAAAGCCTTAGGCAATGTAGTGAATATTACATTTTTATCACTCAACATCCTGATACCCTGGAGATTTCCTAGTTGTAATGAGTTCATAAAGTCAACCAAAAGATGTTCTTTCCTTCAAATGATTAAATTCTGTACACTCTAAATATACTTTTTTCTGCACCTTATAATTATATACATGACAAGTTTTGATGACTATTTCTAAAGTAAGCCTAGTGCTTCAAAACCCACTTTAAGTGAAATGTCACAAAATATTCACAGAAGAAAAAAACAACAAAACACAACAACTAAGTGGATAATATCCTACAATTGCCTGAAAAGAGAGAAGCTTTGTAAAATGATAATTTAATGTCTATCTTCCTAATAATTGGGGCAAAAAATGTATATACATAAGTATCATTTTTTACTCCTTGTCCCTGATTGACTAGAAAGGAAACGGCTTTGATAAAACTGGTCAGTCATACCCACAACTGAAACTGTTGAAACAAATCAATGAATTAGAATCCTAGCACAATCAAGGTTTTTAAGCAAAGGTGACATGCACAGAAAAACAACCGATAATAGCTTATTCCTTTGTTGGCAGATACATTCTAAAACATTTTTGAACGAAACTAGTTTCCCCAGTGGTATAATGATAATGTGTGAATAAGTAAGCATTGCTACTTTATCATAATCTTCTTTCTACACGTACGTACATATAAACTAAACAAAGAAAATTTCCATTCAATACAGTCAGAAAGCAAAATGTCTTCAAACCTTGAGATTGTCCTTGTGAAATGATTGCCTCTGGAAAGAAAAGCAAAGAAAGCAAACACACAGTACCCATTAAAACATTTTGGACTGAATTGAATTGTCTATTGCACACTCAATAAATCTTTTATAAGTTTATGTCTTTTGGTTTCAAACACTTTAATTTACTGTAAAAAGTAATAGGGTTCCTGTCATCAATATATGATTTGTAATGCCTTAATAACGGGTATGATGTCTTATATCCAACTTTTGTGGATAGAATCTAAAGTTTAATGCGCCCTTACAATCTCAGTATTGTGGTGAAAGCTATATATTTTTGTACATGAAATAATAAATATTACATGTGTAATATTTATCTTTTTGGTTCCCTTTGATTTTTTTTCTGAAACAAGTAAATATGTCTTATTGTGGGCCATCTTTGAGAAATGTCAATATTCCTACTATTTAATGTATGTTCAGCACCACTTTAATAAAGTTTGGGTACAACAGAGACCCATCTCTTTCCTTAAAGCATTGTAACATTAATAATGAATTTCCTATGGTGCACAAAAATACCAGTGACAATAAACAAGATGAAACCTGAAAATTTCTTATGTGCATGCTCAAATTGTTTTATTTTGTTTGTGCAAACAAATGTAGACACACAGAAATGTAGTCTTTAATTGCTAAATAAATTATTTTCCTGGAAAAGTGATTTGGTCAATGGGAATAAACCTAAAAGAGGACTTTTTTGGAGTCATTTTTTGTTGTTGTTAGATGCTTTATAATTTATTGTTACTACCACTGGTGAGTTTGAAATATGATGTGTATTTAAAAGACTTAATTCAAAGTTGTATATAATAACTAAAGCTAAACTTATATGCTGGTATAGAGCATATAGAATACATGCTGGTATAGAATAATTAATTATAAATATTTAAACAGAGAAATACTTAATAATTCTACATGGATATGAATACCATTAAATATGCCATCTTGCAGCCACAAAAGTGCATATCTCTACCTCAAAATGAGGGAATTAATTTTTAAGTTCACAGAAAATCTGCTAACTTAGTTTGAGAGTTTAAGCACTGCCAGTATCATTATATTCATCAATACACTCCAAAGGAGACAAACAATTTAAATCCTAAATTCAAATTCAAAGCCTAAGTGGGTCTCAGAAGTTTGACAGATTTTTTAATAATATATGAAGTACCCTTATTTTTTAGTAAAATATCTTAGAAATGGGCAGATTACAGTGAAACTTGAACATTTGCTGATTATCAAAAGTAAACAAAGTTTTCTCTTTGCTTGTGGTGTCAAATACAAACGTCATACATGACATTAGTATTTTATTTTTTAGAATTTGTAAAAACTTTCTTTTCCATATATACTCATGTGAAATGCTGTGCTTATGTTAACCTACATGTCTTATTAAGTATATTAGAAATAAACAAGGGTGCCCGGATGGCTCAGCCGGTTAAGTGCCTGCCTTCGGCTCAGGTCATGATATTGGGGTCCTGGAATTGAGCCCCACATCAGGCTCCCTGCTCAGTAGAGTCTCCTTCCAACTCTCCCTCCACCTTCCCCCCACTCATGCTCTATATCTCTCAATAAATAAAACCTTAAAAAACAAAACAAAACAGTACATGAGAAGAGGAATTGTTTACCAGGATTGTTTACTGTAGTTTTATAATAAGACAGGTAATGTAGATTCTATAACTTTGTTCTCTAAGAAGTTATTTTGAAAGTTGTTTAGGCTATTCTTTTTTTTTTTAAGATTTTATTTATTTATTCATGAGAGACAGAGAGAGACAGAGAGAGGCAGAGACACAGGCAGAGGGAAAACGAGGCTCCATGCTGGGAACCCAACGTGGGATTAGATCCCAGGTCTCCAGGATCATGCCCTGGGCTGAAGGTCACACTAAACTGCTGAGCCACCCAGGCCGCTCTGTTTAGACTATTCTAAATCCTGTGCATTTTTACATGAATCATAGTGTCAATTTTTACAAAACATTCTGCTAAGAAATGATTGGGATTGTATGGAGTCTACAGATAAATAGGTGTGACAACTGACATCTTAAAAATATTGAGTCTCCTGATTCATGAAACTGAATATCCTTTAATTATGTGTCTTCTTTATTTTTATCATTTTTTTAAGTTTTCAGTGTACATTTATTTGTCATATTTATCCCTAAGAATTTTATAAGTGCTATGCTATTGTGAATGATATTGTTTTCAGTTTCTAGTCATTCATTGTTAATATGTAGAAATTCAATTGATTATATATATTTTTCTATATCCAAAAATTGCTAAACTCGCTTACTAGTGCTTGTAGATCTTTTGAGATTCCTAAGAATTTCCATATAGATTATAATGTAATCTGCAAATAGACAGTTTTTTTTACCATCTGGATTCTTCTTGTGCTTACGTACTGCACTAACTAGAACCTGCAATATAATATGAAATAGAAATGGTAAGAGTTGTTATCCTGTCTTATTTTTCATCTTAAAGTGAATGCATTTATTCTCTCACCATTAAATATGATTTTAGCCATAGGTTTTTCATAGATGCTATTTATCAGTCGCAGAGGTTCCTAGTTTGCTGAGTTTCAAAATCAAGAATAGATGTTAAATTTTTCAAAATTTTTTTTTTCTTTTTTGCAACTATGGAAGTGATTGTATGGTTTTTCTAGCCTGTTTTTATGGGGAATTAAACTGTTTTTTAAGTGTTAAACCTACTATCCTTTCTTATGGTTAATTCCATATGTTCATGTTTGAATTATCTTCTTAATTTACTGTTGTATCTGCATTGCTAAAATTTTGTTACCTTTTTGTGCAGATATGTTCATGGGAATTTTTGGTCTGTAGTTTTATTTTTTCGAATGTCTTTTATTTTGGTATCATAGGAATGTTGAACTTAAAAGGATTGAAAGTATCTTCTCTTCCTCAATCATCTGAAGTATTATGTGCAAAATTAGTATTCTTTTTTCCATAATATTGGGTAGATTTGACTAGGAGCCAACTGGTCCTAAGTTTTCCTTGTGAGATGTTTTAAGTTGCCAATTCAATTTTAATTAGATGTAGAGCTATTAAGATTACTATTTCTTTTTGAGTTAGCTTTGATAATTTATTCTACTAAATAACTTATCTATTTCATTGTATTTGTTGAAATTAGGCTAACATTATTCATGATATCCCTTATCCATTTGAAAATAGATGAAAGTCATAAACAAACATGGCACTGAAGAGAATATACAGTCAGCAAATAAACACATGAAAACATATTCAACATCATTAACCAACAGGGAAATGCAAATTAAAACCACAATGAGCTATCACTACACAGCTATCAAAATGGCTAAATTAAATATATACCAACAGTATCAAATGTTGGTGAGGATGCAAAGAAACTGGGTCACTCATACATTTCTGAATAACAGTTTGGTAGTTACTAAAAAAAGAAAAAAGAAAAAGCTAAACATGAAACTGCCATATGACCCAGGAATTGTACATCAGGGCACTTTTCCTGGAGAAATGAAGATTTCTGTTTTGTTCATACAAAAATGGATAACACAATTGTGTATAGCAACTTTATTTGTAACAGCCCAAAAGTGGAGATGGTTCTAATATCATTCAGCTGGTAAATTGTTAACAACCTTTGGAGTACTATTCAGTTCATTCAAAAATGAACTACCAAAACATGCAGCAAACTGGTTGAATATCCCAAGGATCATGCTTTATGAAAAAATTCAATCACAAATGATCATATGCTGTATGAGTTCATCACTCTTGAAATGACAAAATTGTAGAAATGAGAAACTAGTAAACACTAGTAGTCACTAGTGATTTTTTTTAAAGATTTATTTATTTTAGAGAGAGAGAGCATGAGTGAGGCAAGGGGCAGAGGAAGAAGGAGAGATTCCTCAAACAGACTCCCCACTGAGCGTAGAGCCCTATGCAGGGATCCCAGGGCCCTGAGATCTTGACTTGAGCCAAAATCAAGAGCCCATCGCCTAACCAACTGAGCCACCCAGGCACCCCAGCAGTTGTTAGTGATTAAAGAAGAGGTAGGGTAGGAGTGATATGGGTCTGAGTATGAAAGGGCAACTTGTGAGATCCTTATGGTGATGGAAGTAATTTATATCTGGACTGTATCAATATCCTGTATATTACATTAAAATATCATTTTATAAGATGTTATTGGGAAAAACAGTGTAGTGTACATGGGATTGTTCTGTATTCTTTCTTACAACTGCATGTAAATCTATAATTATCTCAATAAAATGGAAAAAATAGTCACATGTGGATAATAGCTACCAAATTGGGCAGCACAATTCTATATCATAACTATTATGTTCTATACGTATATCTTCCCTTCTATTTTGTAAAGACTTTAAACATAGGTTTTAGGAAATACATGTATTTATTGAGGCATCTAGCATTTGGCTCATAGTATAATAGATAGCAAAAAGATGTTAATTTGGTGTATTTTTTTTTTGCATTTTGTATTTTGTCTCTTTCACCTAAATTAAATTATTAAGGCCTAAGTGCTGAAATAGGAATTGTTGCCTTTAATGTCTGTAGTCCCAACATAGCAGTGATTTTTTGTAAGTTAAACTTTAGAAATCTTCAGAGCACAGTAAAGTTCTGTGCATTGAACTTACTAGCATAATGAGTAAGATTCTATCCTATAAATTGACCCATTAGCACAAGTCCTGAGAGGGCTGACCTGCTGCTCCCACCAACAAATATGCTTCAGTCTAACCATCAGAGTACCTGCAGAGTACATGTGTGTGATTTTATTAAAGCAGAGAGAGGCCAAATGTTAGAGGTTTTAGAAAAAGTGGATAGAACAGAAGGAGAGACTCTAGGGATAGTCTTTGCATAGGATATATTTATCTGTCAGTGAGTAGGACGGAACAGCCACTGGGTAGTGATGTCGGATTTAAAAATCAAGTTCTGTTTGGAGGACAGTCTATGGATAAGAAAGAAACCATTCTTAAAAGAGATTTTAGAAATATATCAAATACCAAGGTGAAACTCCAGGGCAGGGCTAAATTTGGAAGTCAAATTTGATAACCAGAGCATAAAAAAGAGTTAAGGTTAAATTCATAGAATAAAGTGAATTATCCATCACCAACTCTTTTTCCTTCCATAAATGTGAATTGAAAGGGCCTTAAGTATATCCTATCTCAGGTTATAATTACTCTTATTCAGGTTAAGATTACCCTTAAGAAAATATTTTTAATGTCCTTAGAAATCACCTGAGGTACTAAATTAAAAATGCAGATTCCTGGGCTTATCATAAAATATTACCATTAAGTATGTCTGATGTGCATCCCAGGTATCTGCATGGTTGACAGTTCATATAATAACAGTGCAGGTAATTGGACCAGACTTAGAAAGGACTATTGCTCTACACCTGAGGAAGAACTACTCCTCCAGGAGAGAGAAAACATCTCTACCTGTTGAGAAGACAAGGTAATACAGAAGTGGATCTGGCAATATTCACCAAAAATGCCTTTTGATAATTATGCATCTACCAGAATATATATTTATTTTGAATCCAAGACTTGTGGCTTTATACTAATTTGCATGGCTAACTTAAAGAAATAGAGTTAATTATCCATAGAGCATACCTCAATTTGCCTTTCTCTGACAACTCATTTTTCTTCTGTCTCAATATAAGGTATTGGGAAGTAGGGAGCACATGATTTTGGATAATAAGTTGTTGAACCCTGTGGAGAGCCATTTATAATAATGAGTCACCTTTTTGATTTCTGGAACTAAAAGAAACTAGGTTGCTTCTCCAAGGTGTACTGATCATAACCTTTGTAGAATTCACACCAACTAGGTTAAATGAGTGAAGTATGTAAATTATAGCAATATATATGTTGTCACTTTGCCTTGCTAACCTTCACTAAATCTGAAGTCATTGCTCTCATTAATTCTTCATTTTCTCAAGTTAATTAACTAGTATGTGGTTCAGTGTCCTCATTTTTAAAATGAAATAATAGTACCTTATTAATGTAAGGTGTTGTGGTGGTTGATTACTTTTTCATGAAACTCTGCAAGATTAGTGAAAGAAATGTGCCAAATTTAAATCATGTTAACATTTCAGTTTAACATTTTAATTACTTTTGTAAAATTTACAATTAAATGGTAACTATAGCAGAGGATAAATTCATATCAGCATATTACCTTATTAGTGTAGACTATGTCTCCATACCTGGTTTAAATTCAGGCAAATTCTACTTGCTACTCAAAACACAGCTTTCACAAATATAAATTAAAATTCTCTTTTCCATTATTATAACATACAGACAAACCCTTTTGGGTATCGTAATGTTTTGAGATAATACGAAATGCTTTTGAAGGGTGATAAAAATTGAAAAATATGTATCTGTGGCCACAAGGAAAGTTTGAGCAGGGTCATTCATATTTATATATGAATAATTTCCCTTAAGGGGAAAATTTTAAGTTTATTTTTTATTTAGTAAATAGACAAATATTAAAATCTCATAGTAAATGACTATTTTCCTAGTAACATGCAAATAGGAAAATATTTTTATAACTAGCATATTAATTACAATGGATTTAGCCTGTTTCTGTAGATTTATTGATGTTATGATAATTTCTATACATATCTGCCTCTGTAAACTCGTTTTGTATCTAATGTTCTCTGCTTTTTAACAGCTATTATAACTTCCCAGGATCATCTCCTAGTTCATTTCACATCTCTGTGAAATGAGTATACAGAGAATACATCTCCATGTTCTCTAACTGGAAGTCTCATCCACTTCCAACCTAAGGCTATTATTTCCTATACTTATTTCTCCACGCCAGATCATTATCAGGAGCTCCACTCAGTAGCTCTCCCTACCAAATTGCCTATGGGGTTATATAACTGAGATGCCCATAAACAAGTAAGAAATAGAATGAACAACACAGAAGAAAGTATCTTCTGTTACTAAAATATTCCCTATCCCAGTGAATGTCATAACCATTAGCCCAGCTGGTCAAGTCATGATCTAAGCACCACCTTACTCTTTTCTTCCTGCACTCCTATGTTCTACCAACAAGTTATTTTAATTCTGATTCCCAGGTTGTTTTCCAGCACCTCTACATCTTTCTATATCTACCCCCACAATCTTTCAATTATGAAAACATTGCTTCCTCTCACCTAGATTACCAGTCCATCTTTTCCACACTTGCACTTTTCTAATCTACATTTCAACTGCAGCAGAAATGATATTCCTAAACCAAATTCTGATCATGTCGTTATCCTACTTAAAGCATGTCAGTGGCTTCTCACTGACTACACTGGATGAAGTTTGTATTCCTGACTGGGCTTAAAATTCTCTTCATGATGTGGCCCCAGTTTCATTCCTTACATCCTCTGCCACTTGTCTCTTTCTATACTAATCCCAGAATTTTGAATTCTGAGTATGTCTCAATTTTCTGAGTATGTCTTATTCTTTTTCTCTTGCAACCCGTATTCAACTCCATCACACCTAAAGCTGCTCTTATTAAGAACTTCAGTGCTTCACAGGCAGACAAAGCTAACAGTCACTTTTATTTTCTTATTGGCTTATTGTCTACTTTCTCTTTCAAGATATACATTTACCCTCTCTTTCTCAAAAAAAATAATAATTTTGTTCTTGGCTTTTATAACATCCTTTTTTGTTTCCTTTAATTTCCCTGGCTGCATTTTCTTAGTCTCCCTCATTGGATGTATCTCCTTTACGTTATCTCTAAGTGGTGATGGGTTAGAGATTAGTCCAAAGTCCCATTTTTACCTTTTTCATATTATCACCAGATAACTTCGTTTTGTCCCACTTCTTTTAATGCTGTCTCTGTGCTGATGACTCAAAAAATTATAACTCTGGCTTTCTACTGAATTCCAAATTCATGTACCTAATGGCCTGTAGAGTCTTTGTGAAATACATTATTCATCATTTCTTTCCCAAATGTGTCCATCTGATTAATGGAGCCACCCATCAGTTATTTGTTACAAAATTGTAGAAATAATACTTAATTCCTATTTTTTTAGAACTTTGGTTTAAAATATGTTAGCAACTCCTTCAGCTCTGCATATAGAGAGTTTTCTCTGAGCCTCAAGGTTCCAGGACAGTCACCCTTTCAATACCCTTATTGTTTACTACAATTTTCCTATTAACAGGTAAGCTCTTGATAGCAAGACCAGTGTCTATCTCTTTTACAATTATGCCTGCAGAGCCCCTTATCAAACATTACAAAAATAAAAACATACATTTTTTTGATAAATGTTATTATTATGCATAGTTATCTTGTGTCCCTTTTACTCTACCTGCACTAGAGTAGTGCAGAATTTTATATGCAGAGTTTCTCAGATAAGTTAAAGAACTAGAAGAAAAAAAAATCCTAAAATTTGTATGAAAGGACAAAAAATCCCAAATAGCCAAAGCAATCTTGAGAAAACTCCAGATTTCAAGACATACCATGAAACTATAGTAATCAAAACAGCATAGTACTAGAGCAAATATGGACACACAGACCAATGGAATAGATTGAAAGCCCAGAAATAAATCCATGCATATGTGGCCAACTAATCTATGACAAAGGAGGTAAAAATATACAATGGGGAGAAAATAGTCTCTTCTATAAATTGTGTCAGGAAAATTGGAAGTACATGCAAAGAATGAAACTAGATCACTTTCTTACATCATGCACAAAAATGAACTCAAAATGGATTAAAGACCTAAATGTAACACCTGAAACCAAAAATCCCCTAAAAGAAAACACAGGCCGTAATCTCCTGGACATTAATCTTAGATCTGTCAATTTCTATATCCATGTCCTCAGGCAAGGGAAACAAAAGCAAAAATAAATAATTGAGACTACATCAACCTAAAAAACAGAGCAAAAGAAACTATCAACAAGCAAAAAGGCAACCCACTGTATGAGAAAATATTGGAAATTTATATATCCAGTAAGGGATTAATATTCAAAGTATATAAAGAACTCATACAACTCAACACCAAAAACACAAATAATCCAATTAAAAGTGGACAGTGACCTGAATAGATATTTTTCTTTTTTTTTTTATTTTATTTTATTTTTTTTTTATGATAGTCACAGAGAGAGAGAGAGAGAGGCAGAGACACAGGCAGAGGGAGAAGCAGGCTCCATGCACCGGGAGCCCGACGTGGGATTCGATCCCGGGTCTCCAGGATCGCGCCCTGGGCCAAAGGCAGGCGCCAAACCTCTGCGCCACCCAGGGATCCCTGAATAGATATTTTTCTAAAGAAGACAATACAGATGACCAACAGACACATGAAAAGATGCTCAACATCATTAATGAGGGAAATGCAAATCAAAACCATAATAAGAGTTAGCTTTGATATGAGTTACTTTAATTACAACGTTAGCAGGAGTTTTTCTCTTTAAATACTTTTAATAACAATTTCATGTGTTAAGTTCATTTCAACTCACCTGTATGTTAATTTTCCTCTTTCGTGCTAAGCTATGCAAATAAAACATTCTGCTGTAAATAACACTAACATAGGTGATTTTATAAATTAAGGGTAAGATACATGACTTAAGAATTTATCACTCAGTACAAATACGAAGATACTCTTTATTAGATGAATTCTTGGAAGCAATCTTTCACAGTGGTAGAATGTAGTATAAATAAAGTGTACATTAGTATTACAGTCTCCCAGAAATTGAGATATTTTCTGGGGGAATGTGTCTCTCTAGGTCATTATAAAAGTGGATTAGTATAACAGTTCTGGGAATTCCACATTTTGCTCCATGCTATGCTTATCAATATTAACAGATAATGTCATTATTATTAATGTCATCATTCTAATTGACTAAATAACATTAAAACTGAAATAAAATATTCAAAAATATATAATTACCAATGAATCCATTCAAAGCTATTATAATTACTAGTTACACTGCACATTATGTTTTAGATTATAACATCAGGCACTCTAAAATTTTTTTGATGATATGCAATTTACATTACTTTAACCTGCTCAGTAAAAAAATGAAACCAATCTGTATGGGGAAAACCAGTCATTTATGCTGTTCAAATTCATGTGCAAATAAATATTTTCTTCTGGTTTTACAACTATACAATAGCATTATGATTTAATAGTTCTGTAGATATTATTAGCTCTGATAAGAACAATTATAAAATCAAAAATTAATTCCTGTATTTTTAAACATTGTATTCTGAAATAAGCAAAATATTTGCACCTTATACTCATGAAGTTATGGCAAAACAGGGGAAAAGTGATGTTTAAATACATAATCAAAATTGGAATAAAATTTTGATAAAGCTTTGACTATTATAAAAGTAACATAGCTTAGTTATGAATATCAAAGTGATAGTCATTTCTAGTTATACTTGGCTTATAAAAATACCAGAAAAAAATAACAGATTTTTTCACATTCCTGATATTTTTAATTTATCTTTTCTTCCAACAGGATATTTTAAATATCCGTGAGAAAAATTAAATTTCAATGCATATTCACTTAAGTCTCACACATAATTATGAGAAGCATTTCATAAAAGGTGTTCAAACATATAAATTTTTATATTATCAGAGATTTAAATAACTACTTTTATAATGATAGGGGAAGTATTACTTAGAACTTAAAAAAATATCTATAAATTAAAGGGCCTTTAAGATAGAAGAAACAGCCTTATTCTTATAGAGTAGCATATCCTAAAGAAATGCCTATTTTCTCCTTACCTATGAGTAAATGTCCCATCAACAACAGAGGTCCACCGTTGTCCAGTTCTTCCTGTGATAAACGATAACTTAATAAGGAGTGGAATGTGTATGTGTGTTGGGAGCTGGGAGGGAAGGCTAATGGAAGTGTTGAATAATTTTCAAGTGCACTTGTCCACAAATCACATCCTTGTTCTGCAAGCAAATTTTAATAGTGATAGGATTGAAAACTTGTTAAATTGATATATGCAAAGAGTACCAAGCAAGATATATGAGATGTGCAAATGTTGGCCACTATCATCAATATTATTATATTGATTAGCATATTTTGATCTCCTCATATCTCAATCTTTTGCTTCAACTAGTTCTATTTAGGAGGGTAAAGGATTGTTGTTACTGATTCACTGAACACGAGGAAAATAATTACATGCTCTATAGAAGAGTAACCTTAAAAAGGCAAAGAGAAGGTATGTAACTTGACCTAGGTCTTGCACTTGGTAAATCACCTAAACTTGGAATCTAATATATCTCTGCCGGATATTAGAGCTTGTACCTTACCCTATTCTTCAATGCCTTTCAGAGGTTAAATTATAATGAAGCAAAATATAGCTCTAAGGTATTTTTTCTATGAGTCTAAACAGCAAGAACAACAACAATAACAAAAATAGACTTCCTTTTCAAATATTTATGTTGAAAAGGGAATCTATCTGAAATGCTAGAAATTGTATTTTTCCATTTAGACTTAAAAAATATAGTGATATGGACGCGAACATTACACTAGCACTTGGTTCACCACTTCTGCAAAGCCATTTTTAAACATGAAGTGATGATATTGTTCTCTTTAAAATGTTAGTTGTTGGGACCCCTGGTGGCTCAGCAGTTGAGGGTCTGCCTTTGGCTCAGGGAGTGATCCAAATTCAAGGAACGAGTCCCACATCAGGCTTCCTGCATGGAGCCTGTTTCTCCCTCTGCCTATGTCTCTCTGCCTCTCTCTGTGTCTCTCATGAATAAATAAATAAAATCTTTTGGGGGTCCCTGGGTGGCTCAGGGGTTTGGTGCCTGCCTTTGGTCTGGGGCGTGATCCTGGAGTCCCGGGATCGAGTCCCACATCGGGCTCCCTATATGGAGCCTGCTTCTCCCTCTGACTGTGTCTCTGCCTCTCTCTCTCTCTCTCTCTGTGTCTCTTATGAATACATAAATAAAATCTTAAAAAAAAAATAAGCAAATTCTTTAAAAAAATAAATAAAATGTAGTTGTTAAGAGAAAAGTTCAGGTTGATGTTAATTTTTTTCAGTGCATATTTTTGATGCTATAAGTATAAACATGATCAGTTATCATTTATAGTATATTTTAATCATGACTTGCACTTAAACATTAATTATGATGTTACTGTGATTGTTAATTTTTCACTTTTTGCTTCATGTTATTATAAAAATTAGAAAATACTTTATTCCAGTGCTCATTTTACTTCAGTTTTATTCCTTCACTTTGAAGTTATGCAATTGTACATCTTTGCAGTAGCCATGTAAGTGTTCCTCACATTGTTCTTTTTTCAGGTCAGTTCAACTGCTATCATGACAAGTATTGTCTCCCTACTGGTATATTTGAAAAATTATTTTTTGTTTATTTTTTTCTCCAATTAGGAAAATTCTCCTTCAAAGATTAAGTGGACACTTAAAGTGGTGCTTTGTACGTACCAGCTGATGAATTAATTTTTATTAAATTGAATTGAATTGAAATAATGTGTTTTGCTGTCATCTCTAATTTTTTATTTATTGGGAAACACATTTACCTCTGAACCTTGTGAGATAGGCAATTCCACCAGTAAAAAGGAGTAATTTATGTTTCTTCACTTCACAGATTTCACATCTCTCAGAAACACATGGAGAGGCTTTCAATGAGGCATCCATGAGAAGACTCGGTGGGATACCTGACAGTTTAAAGCAAAGAGAGAGGAGGATCGGGAATTTGTAGGGATGACCTACAAAAAACACCAACATAAAACAATCTTTCTAGTTTTATGTTTCCCTTTGTCAAATAAAAAAATGAGGTTTCTAAAGTACAATACAAACATGTGATCTCTGTTTTGGCAATTTCTTATATATCTTTTTAGCTCTGTCACCCTGGACTGATATTTCTGTGTCTTTATGGTGCTATCACATCATATGACACAAAGATAATGTGCCAAACCAATCTATATATGCAGTTGAATAAATGAAACTGAATCCTGTATGAAATCATCTTCAGGGAAATGTTCCATACATAAAAGTATTCAGACTCTTGGAGAAAAAACAAATTTATTTTGTTTAAATGGGTGGCACAGTTTATCCATTGGGTAAGTAACACGTAGATATGTTTACAGGTTTGTTTTGTTTTGTTTTGTTTTGTTTTAAAGATCTTATTGATTTATTCATGAGAGACAGGGAGAGGCAGAGGCATAGGCGAGGGAGAAGCAGGCACCCTGCAGGGAGCCTTGTATGGGACTCTATCCTGGACCCCAAGATCGAGCCCTGAGCTAAAGGCAGACACTCAACCACTGAGCCACCCAGGCATCCTATTATGCTTACAATTTATCATCACAAGGATAAGCATTCTTTTTGGTATCTTATACGTATAAATACAAACACAAAATATATATTCATATCCTTGGTTTGTCATCCCAACTGTTATATAGTGGAAATAAATACAAAAAGGAAGTTGTTTTAAAACTAAATATAATGTTTTAAAGCAAATTTAAGGAGTATATTTCAGAAATTTGAGTAAAAACTAATGTAATGAAAAGGAAAATTTAACAACCAAATTAAAGGCTATTTTTTTTAAATGACTATTTTAGACAAGGTTGATTTTTTTTTTAATTTTTATTTATTTATGATAGTCACAGAGAGAGAGAGAGGGGCAGAGACACAGGCAGAGGGAGGAGCAGGCTCCATGCACCGGGAGCCCGACGTGGGATTCGATCCCGAGTCTCCAGGATCGCGCCCTGGGCCAAAGGCAGGCGCTAAACCGCTGCGCCACCCAGGGATCCCTAAAGGCTATTTTTGACATTAAAAAGAAAGCGGTGGCAGCCTTAATCAATTGTTAGAGTGAAAGAAAATTCTGTGTATATTTCTTACCTATTCCTATACCAAAAATATGGAATTTTCCTTGAAAGAGATATTGATTGGCATTATATTGGATATGAATTCATTAAAATACTATTTGTGACTCTCATGCAGAAGCGTGAAGAAGAGTAAGCCTAGAAGTGTACATAAATTTAAGGACAAGAAGAAGAAAAGTAATATGAGGAAAAGGGAACACAACTTAATGAGAAACGCTTAATGTTCTGCTTCTGATTCTGTAGGCAAATTGGATGGACTTATTTTAATGTTAGTGTGCTAATTAAGTGCATTAACCTCAGGTACCAAAGCAATATTATATTTATAACTTCTTTTTCTGCTCATCAAATATTACTCCAGTTATTTATGACAGGAAAGGTATGGGTAAGCAAACTTTGAAAATATGGTACTTCTGTCAAACGTCCTTTAACTTAGGTTCCTGTCATTTTTATATTTATATTTCATATACCATGCGACATTTTCTTGTGGGACTGTTATAAACTACCCGTGCTTATTTCTCACATGAGCTGTGATCAAAACATCAACATTTTGCCAGAGGCTTTTATTTCAGTTTGTTTTATACCAACTAACTTCTTCTTTGGAGTCATTAAAAAGCATTCACAGAACATTCTAGAGATGGGTTATGCACGACATGCTCACTGATGATATACTAAAATGCCACATACCATCACTTTGTAACTGGGTTTTAAAGGTTACAGGCAAGGTTGTTAAAGGAAACCAATATAAAACTTAAGAGAAAATTGTATTGTGTTAGTTTTTGAGTTTTCTTTTTTAAAAAAACATATTTCGTAGGCTAGATCCTTTTTCCTAAGGCTTGCCATTTTCTCTTGAACTCTTAAATATATTTGAGAAATTTATGATATGAGGAATCATGAGATGTTTAGTAGCTACAGATAAATATGTCAAGGGTGAATATCTATAAGTAAATTGCAAAGGGTGAAAAGCCAAGCATAGCACAGAAAATGTACTAAGTTTGATTTTAAAGTGCTATAACTATATATCTTAAAGAGAGAAGGAATAGCTTGCAGCTAATGTTAAGCTTCTGTCATAGTTGCTCTTTTAAATTTTTATCAAAGTTTTATCCTTCAATTTACACAGAAAGTAAAACATTTTCAACATACTTAATAGTCATAAATTTTGAAAGACACATAGCAAAAAATCATTAATAGCTTTTTAAAGAAAACTATTTCTTTTTAACAAATAAAATTTGTTTTCAAGTGAAATCTCTAGTTAGAAAAGGCTCTTCTCCTTCTCTTTTGACATAAAATTTGTACTTAAATTGATTTGACAAAGTGATTGTCAAAGGATGCACTGAATAAAATGGTAGAAGGGACCCCGCTATTATTTTTATAATCTTAAATTTAAGTCACTTAATTATATATGTCTCCCTCTATTTTTTCTTTTATAAAAACAAGATTTAAATTAGCACAATGGTTTTCAATCTGCTTATTGGAGCATCCGTTAAGGATTTAGAAAGCATTTTATTTAAATTACCATTGAAACTCAGTATTTTGGAAAGGTTCCTGATCATTGATTGCTTCTAGTGCAGGAAGGAGAGGTCAAGGCAGATACCAGTGAAAGGTAATGCCTAACAATGATAGGAATTCCAAATCCCTTGGTTTTGGCCATGGTCCCCTGATGTTTCCTAGTTCCTCCAATGCTAGAGTTCCTCAAGATATTTTGTTTGAAAGGTGGAAATTTGCTAAAATAAAACTAGATACTCTTTATTTTATTTCTTTTTATTTATTTTAATTTAATTAATTTTTTTTTTTTTTGAGAGTGAGAGAAAAAGAGAGAGAGAGAGAGATTGTGCACAAGCAGGAGGAGGGGCAAAGGAAGAGGGAGACAGAGAATCTACACAGGTCCCATACCCAGCATGGAGATCATGACCTGAGCCAAAATCAAAAGTCAGATGCTTAACCAACTGAGCTACCCAGGTGCCCTGATACTCTTTAATACCCTTTAATGATTATTACAATTCTGCCATTCTCTGATGAATTACTCTTTCTTGACCATAAGAAAGCTAGGTTACTCTGAAACTTTTAAACCACTAAAAGTAATTTTAAACAATTAAATAATTTAGATTGATAGAATACTGAAATACAACCCATCTGAATTATTGAGAATAATGTAGTCTACCTACTAAAAAGAAATCTGAAGTTATCTTTGTATAACATAAATTTTTGACAGTAGGTGTAAAGGTATGTTTGGGATTAACCATTACCCAGCAACCAAGTAGTGGGGATAGGCTTAAACCACAGAAAATAGATATTGACCAAAGAGTTAGTTTATATAGGTAAGAATATGATAAAATCCTAATTCCTGGACCAGAATTTATGTTCATAATGAGAAAGATAATGCTAAGCTAACATAACACTTCAGGGCAATATGTATCTCCTTCCTTAGGAAAAGAAGTAGCCCTAAGAGTTTGCAAGATTAAACATATAAGAAAGGATTAATTGTGAGAATTTAGCTCTAGATTTCTTCAAGTATGATCCATGTACCCTCAGGTGCAATGTTTATTGGTACTGTAGATTTCTAAGCCCACCACCTGCCTTGGGATGTGATTTCTTTTTTATAACTGATTAGCTTAGATAATGATGTGAGGAAGCCTCAGTAATAGCATGACAAGATTTATAAGTAGTTTACAAATTGTTAAGGAAATTCATTGAAGAAAAAAATAACCTTAGAGAGGAAATAGTGGAAGAAAATCCACAGCATGGGGGAAAGGCAGACTTAATGTATGATAGAAGAAGAAAAATACAGATAATCCAAGGCAGCAAATTTGAATCATAGAAATGATAAATAGAATGCACTGGATCATGAAAGAAAGGACATATGCTTAGGGTTCAAAGAGTTAATACTCTTATTCCCAAAAACAATAATCACAGGACTAAATATAATACTTTGTCCAGGTAGAAAGAAAAAATGAAATCAAATAGCCCCCTTAAATCCTGTAATTTTACTCTGGTGATAGGAGCAATTAAAATTGCTTATTCTCATACTGCTTTCCAGGTTTTTACATGACAAATGTAAGAATTGGAAGAATTTTAGAGAGAAGGATAGAGAAGAAAGGTTGTGTGTAGAAAGTAAGTGGAAGAATTGGAGGGAGAGAAAGAAACAGCGAAATGAAATGAGCAAGGTAGAGGCTGGATAAGCACACTTAAGATTTATAGTCAGAGTAAAATAGTATGTTTAATTACTATGTGCCATCCCTTGTATAAGAATTGTTACAGCCGTTAACTCATTGACTCTTTATACTCCTTTATTTCTTAAATGCAATTTTAATCTTCCTTTTATAGATTAGGAAAACTGACATAATTTAACTTGCCTTAGGTCACAAGATGGTTAATGCAGAGCTGAGATTTGAACCAAGTAGTCTAGGATACAACCCATTCATTTAACTGCTTCTACAACTTCTGAGCAAAGATACTGTTATACAAAGAAAAGAAAAGCAGAGAAGTATGTGGAAGAGAGGAATGACTGCAATGAGACAATGAGTCAGAGGGGTAAAGGCAGGGCAGGATGAGCAGATGTTGAAAGCAAGTGATATATGAATGAGTGATAAGTATATAAGATATACTTAAATAAAGGTACATATCCATATATATGTATATAAAGTATATAAGTATATGAAGTACAAAGATGAGAGAAAGGAAAGATATCTGTGGCCTGAGAAAGAGGGCATAAAAAGGAAGAAGGAAGAAAAGAGGAATGAGAGACAGGGAAAGCACGTTGACTCCTAGTATTCTTCTATGGGCACTTAAAATAACGTTTCATATATATTTTTTAGTATGTTAAGATACAAGTACTTTGAAGAAAGGGGCTTGCCTAAGGATCTAAAGTACTTGGAAGAGTCAGGGAACCAGCGTCACCAACACTGATAAAGGATATCTAGTTCCACATTAGCTAACCAGATGGTAACCACAAACAGAAAACAATAGGAATCAACAGGAAAGAGTTGAGATAGGAGATGATGCCAGTGTTTAGCATCCATCCATCCTTCATTTGTCTGCAAGTACTGAGTGCCTCCACTGTAACAGGTAAAAAGCTAAAGCTATGGAGGGGAATAATGCACAGCTCCTGGCATCAAAGCACTTAGTCTTGAGAGCATTTGGTGCATATAATGGGGACAAAGCCAATCAGCAGCTTTGGGGTAGATATGTATCAGAAGGGGAATTTCTGTATCAAAGAAATACTTGTTTCACTTTAAGGATCAAACTCAGTTTTTAAAATTGATAGCTAGACAACACTCCTGAAGGCCTAGATTTGTTGAGAAAGAATGCAAAATGAGGGAAAGAACTCAGGGTTTCACAAAGTTCTTTCATGGAGAGATAGAGAAAACACAAGCTGATAGAAGTTTGGTTAATCTGAGAATATTAGGGCTGGTTCCCCACTTACCCTAGGGGGGCCTGGGAAGTCTAGAAATATTTCAGAGAAGCTCTACATTTGGTATAATGCCAAGTTTTTATGGAATGACTCTAAAGCAGAATTTGTTAACTTTGGCACTATTAATAATTTTGACCATTGAATTATTGATCATAATTCTTCCTTGTAGGGCCTTGTCCTATAAATATCATAGTGTGTTTAACAATATACTTTACTTTTACTAACCAGCAGCACCCATTACAGATATGGCCAACAAAAATGTTGTTGATGGATAGGATAAATGAATGGATAGGATTTGCATATACTGAGATAAGAGACACAACATGAAAAACATATTTCCTGGGTAATAGGGGCTATATACATTATGAATACATCTAGAGGAAGTGGTTTATGTTAATGTCACATTTAGAGAGAGATCTTGGATGGAACCTTTTTTTTTAAACAGTAAATATGTGGTACTTGAAATAATACTATTGAGATCATCCAGGAAAAGTATATAGGATAAGGCAAGAATAGAACCCAAAATAAAACACTGAAAAGAACTTCTTGAATGAGTGAGTGAGAGGGAAATTCTGCATAGTAAACACTTTAGAAGACAAATCATAAATATGAAAAAAAGCCTATAGAATAAATTGTTTCATGAAAAGTGTGCTTAAGAGTATCAAACATTGCATCTAAGAAGTAAAAACTGCTTATTTTATTTGACACTAAGGTCACTAGCGATCTCAAACCATTCAGTTTAGTGGCCAGGGACTCTTCTAGAATGTATTAAGTAACAGCTGAGCAGCTAACATAGACAACTCTCCTATAAAATTTGAGGTGGTATCATAGAAATGACTGTGACATGAAGAGAGTTGTTGATTTTTAAGCTATGGGGATTTATATTACAACACGAGAGAAAAACAGATGGATCAAGGCCCTCAAGCAAACAAGAAACAGGAGCCGGAGCACAAGGAAAGGAATCACCTAGGCAATAAGAGAGGAATGTTCTTTGATGTTTTCACCATGACAGGAGGGGAAAAGATTACAGGATTTCTAGAACTGTATGTATGAGCTGCTTGTATGAGAGAGTCTCAGTTTGATGATTTCTATTTCTGTTTAAGAAGTAGTAGAGAAAGAGGCCCTCTTCTCAAGTGAGGGAAATGGGAAGTTGAGGATAATTGAATCATTTTGAATTAGCCTCTGTGAAGAATTATAAAAGGCAGGTAGCTTGGGTTATAGAAGTACTTTTAAGGAGCATTGAGAATTTCATTGAAGCAGATCACACAAAAGTACTGTAACTTGTGAGGAAAGTATCTGTCACAAATGATGGATAGAGTTAGGATGAAAAAGAATTTGGGGCATTAATTTTGAAAGGGATAAAATGAAACAAATACTTGGTTAAGAAACACTGAAAGGGTGAAAGTTGCATTAAAAAATATGCCTAACACAAACTTAGCTAACTAAAATTTTACTCAAGGGTAGTCCTAAAATCAACTTGCTCAATAGAACTTATTGATAGCACTTGCTGGTTCAAGCAAAAATTCATTGAATTGGACAGATTTATTGAAGAAAATTGAAGGATGAAAACATGCTGTCTTAGACTGTGATCCCTGGATCTGTGTGCAAATGGTGTATCAGAAATGCTCTAGAGAGATGCTTGAAAGTTAAGGAGTGTATCTGTCAGGATTTAACCAGCGAAACAGACCAAGTAGGAGGTATATATTAGGGGATTTACTGCAAGAAATCAGCTTAAGCCATTGTAGGGGCCAGCTGGGTAGTCAAATTCAAAATCCATAGAACAGGCCATCAGGGAGAGCAGGCTGGACCTCTCAGTATAGGCTGAAGCTGCTGTCCACAGTCAAAATTTCTTCATCAGTAAGCCTCAGATTGCTCTGAACACCTTTCAGCTAATTGAATCAGACCCACTCAGATTACCTATGATTGTCCCTTATTTGTATTCAATTGATTGTGGACTTTAACCATATCTAAAAAAATATTCTCACAGCAATACCTAAATTAGTATTTAACTGAATAGGGCCATAGAACACCATCATGGCATCATGGGAAGCTACGACTGGGCCAGACACACCCACAACGCAGTTGCAATGGAGGCTTCAGCCCTTCCTCTGGGAGTTCATCTGAACCTTCAGAGTTGCTCCAATTGAGGCATGAGTGTCAGGCTTTTGTATCTCCACATCAGCCAGGTGCTGTGGTACCTCACAATGGAGGATGATTCCTATTGAGTGACCACATGTGGGTCTATTGACCCTAAACAGATGATTTGGGTGGAGGACCACAGTACTTACTACACAAGTATTAATTTAAACTGCTGGTGTGGTTCAACAAAATATTTCATTTTAAAGTAATTAAAATATCATCACACAGGCAGAGCTTTATTGCAGTATTGGTAGGCTTTGTCTCTAGTGTGCTGTATCAATTTTAATTCAAATCAACACATAAACAGTACAGCCCATGACTATTATGATGACTATAATTCTACCAGGTTTTCCATCAATTTCTCTGCATGGTCCCTTGTTGGCTCCTACTGAAGCAATGGGCAGCTGTAGAAGGAGTGCCCTCTGCAAAAATTAACAGCTGTGTCAATTTCAACTTTGGAAGCAGACCATCAGTGAAACTGAAAAAAATAGATTTTTTTTCATCCATTGTCACCCTTCCACTTATTTAAAAGGCTCAAATAAACTGTCGGTATTTACCATTTTTAAATTGTCCAGAGAAATGGTGGGCTCTTTATCCTCAGCTAAATAGTTTGCTCTTGGTTCTAGAAATCTAGGATCATTTGGTATAATCTACATTTACATAATAAAAGTCTCTTCCTATTCTTTGTGACTTGATTATTAGGATTCATCCAGTAACTGCTCTCTCTCCTTACCTTTGATGTCTTTGATGCTTTTGCAGATGATCTTTGAAGAGTAGATAAGAACTGCATGTTCATGTGTAGGAAAATCAACAAAACAATTCATTAGATAACTGACTTTTTCATCTGAGCTGAATCCATCAAAAGACAGGTAATTCATTACTTTGATCATCCTTTTTCTTTTTCTAATAATTGGATCTGGAAACAGCCAATCATAACAGAAATGTCTACAAACACACTGGTGAAATAAACAACCATTTAACTATCTTAGTAACCTGTAAATTCACTGTTTTTTTTTTTTCTAAATATGGTATTATTTTCATTGAAAGTATGGCTTAACTTTATAACCTTATGTCTTTTGTCTTTAAAAATCCACCTTTAGGAATCCACATTTTCTTAAAGATACAAGAAATGTCTATATAAATATCTATACAAAGATGTGCATACACAATGCTAATAACACCATGATGCTCGGTTCCAACCTTCTAGTCTTTCAACAGTGTCACATTAGAAATAGTGCAAAACATTATTTAAAACCTGATGATCCCCTTTACTATTCTGAAACTGCCAAAATCTCTCAAGATTTTCTCACCTTAAACCCTAACATGATGGCTGTATTCCATCACAGTCATAGTCCTAGGGGTTTATCATGGTCTCTTCATTCATTTTCTCTCCTCTATGCCCAACCATGCTTAGTGTGATCCTTATTGTTCATGGTCATATTCCCAGCCTTCACAGTCTGCTAAGTAGGATCACACTGTCCATAATTATGGCTCTTTTCTTCCTCGAAAGTGCTATTCTCAGACACCTGGAAAGTCAGGATATGGTGAATAAGTTTCCACACATGTTCATCTTTATCTTGGAAGAGACAAACACTCTATATCTATCTATGTATCTATGGATCTACTTATCTACCTAACTATCTACCCATAAATTGGTCAGTAATTAATGAAAATGAAGAGAATGTTTATAGGAGTGAACTTTATTCAGGCACAAAACTTATTAAAGGACAGTACCTGATTATTCCTAAAACATTGGTAAAGAAAAACAGTTCAAGACAATTGGTATTTTAAGAGTTTGTAGAATACTGGAGAATATCATTAGGACATATGTAAAAACCTTAAGAGGCATTATTTAAGATAGTAGGATGAAAAAAAAAGATAGTAGGATGATGATGAGTTTTGTTTTCCTATATATTTCTCAGTTTTTTAAGATTTTTAAAATTGATCATAGATCAATTTCAATAGGGAAAAATATAAAAATTGATCTCATATTTAAATGAAATATAGTCTAGTCCAGAAAACAAAAGGAAATAAATATCTAGAATAAATTTATGCTGAGATATGTTTTTGTTTATTTATTTTTAATTTTATTTATTTATTTTACAGAAAGAGAGCACAAGCAGGGGGAGCGACAGGCAGAGGGAGAGGGAGAAGCAGACTCCCCACTAAGCAGGCAGTCCCACGTGGGGCTTGATCCCAGGACTCTGGAATGATGGCCTGAGCTGAAGGCAAAGGCTTAACCAACTGAGCCATCCAGATGCCCCTGAAATATGTTTTGAAATTATATATCTTTCTCAACTGAAGATGAGGTTCCATCCCAATAAACTTGTGGTTACGTTGAATATAGAGTTAAGTAGAAAATGCATTCGATACACCTAACCTACCAACCTACCAAACATCGTAGCTTAGCCTCACCTGCCTTAAACATGCCCAGAATGCTTACATAGCCTACTGTTGGACAGAATCATCTAACACATAGACTATTTTATAATAAAGTGTTTAATATCTCATGTAATTTTTTGGATACTATACTGAAAGTGACAAATAGAATGGTTTTAACTGTCTTGGTTGTTTACCTTCCTGATATGTGGCTAACTGGCAGCTGAGGCTTTAGTACTGCTGCCCAGCATCACAGGAGAATACCACGAACCTATATCTTGCCCTGGATATCAAAATTCAAAATTTGAAGTAGAGTTTCTCTTAAATATATCACTTTTGCACCATTGTAAAACGAAAAAAAAAAAAGGAAGTTAAACTCTCACAAGTCAGAGACAGTCTGTCCTCAAAACTTCTTACATTTTTAAATATTTAATATGCATTTCTAAATAGTTAATATTTTAATGTTTAATCATTTTCTGAAAAAAAATTGTTACGGAGTATTTTTCATAGTTTCAGTCTTTTAAAATATTATGTCACCGTAACTATCCTTTCTCTGCTAGACTCTAAATTCAATCAAGCCATGCGTAATGGTATGTGACAGCCAGCAGAGACCAAAATATACCTATTTCTTTTTCCTAGCCAAATATCCCATTTAGTATTAACTAATTTACAGTTGCAATGTTCTGGATTCCATACCACATTTTTAGTTAACCTTTCATTTTGACAATAATATTTATCCTTCACCACTTTTTCGTCTTCACATCATACCTGTGGAATTCATTATGCTCTCCTTAGTAACAGATGTTGCTTCCTGAATATTCAGTCTTTACATGTGGCATGCTTTCAGTATTTCAAAGATAACATATTCTTTTTTTAATTTTTTTAAATTTTTATTTATTTATGATAGTCACACAGAGAGAGAGAGAGAGAGAGGCAGAGACATAGGCAGAGGGAGAAGCAGGCTCCATGCACCGGGAGCCTGATGTGGGATTCGATCCCGGGTCTCCAGGATCGCGCCCTGGGCCAAAGGCAAGCGCCAAACCACTGCGCCACCCAGGGATCCCCTCAAAGATAACATATTCTACTGAATTGTGTTAATTTATGGTACTAAAGAGGTTTATCTAGTTTGTCCTGCCTCTTCCTCTGAATCTGAGAAGGATAGAACTCTCCCTGACTCCACTTTGTCAAGATGTAAATATTTAAAAACCATATCCCCAGATTTTTCCTATATTGCATATAAAGCCAGCTGCAGGATGGTATAAATGGCTTTAGCTCTTTTAAGTTTATCTTTTTAGCATTTCCCCTTGATTGTATGCACAGAAATTAAAATAGAATGTGCTTGCTTTACAAGTACATCTCAAACTATCTACCCAACTCTACATTTCCAGGTAGATTGATACCACGAGCCATTACTATGTAGACATTTTAGGGTTGCCACTTATAAGAAACATTTATTTTTTATACCCCAAATTAGCTTAAGTCTAGACATACTTCTTCATTAGGATTTAGTTCAGCTTCTGCATACTTTTATGGTTTTGGTGTCTTTATTATTGATTTGAGTCAAACTCTGGTCCTTTCATCATCTTGAAAAGTGGGAATGGAAAGTTAAGGATTGGGAATATGATTTATTTTTTTAAATAGAAGAAAAGATTTATCTTCCCTGGCTTATGCATTCTTTGTTATAGAGACTCTTCCTCTAAGTTAACATTGTTTGCAGATAGAGAAAGAGCTAGTCACTGCCTGAAGTCGTGCTTTTCTCTTCACGACTTCATTTAGAAAACATGAAGAGAAAAGTGACTCTTTGGAATAACTACAGGAAATAAAAAAGTGCTTGAGGAGACCAAAAATATTTTTAATAATTTTTTTTAAAAAGCAAAAACCACAATCTCATACACACACTATTGGTGAAGTATAACTAAAAACAAAATATCCTGCCAAGCCAAAAAACCTCTCCACAAAGGTAGAAGAGAAAGAAAACAGTTGCATTATTGAATAAGAATTAAACCAGAATGTGACACCCATCAGACACTGTACTAAAAGAGTACAAAGACAAAAAGAAAACTCTCCCTTTTATGTAGCCAAACAGATGCCACTCATTTATATACACACTCTCAAGATAAACAATAACTAGTACTCTAGTAGGAGGATTTGATAGCATCACTTGTTGCACACAGTTCACCCTAGATTCACCTTGTCATTGAGATGACCATTCGTGTTAGCTAATTGGCTCTCCCCAAGGGAAAAGAATTTCTTCACATCTTTATGACAGTAGGCATTTTTGCAAATTACAGCAAAGCCCCCACCAAAGTTAGATTCCTACCCTCCCACGGAAACGGAGGTTAGGAGTGCTGTCTTCCTTGATGATTACATTTCAAAGGTCCTTGAGCAAGATATCCTTGGGTCACAAAGCTGGCAAGAGGCTTATTTAGCTCTTAAAAAGATTTATATGCACTTAAAAGAGACAGAGAAAGAACTTACAATTAATATATTTCTAATGTAAACGTTCCATGAAAAGAGAAATAGAATTTCTTTCTTTATTCTCAACAGGGAGAATTAAGCCTCTTATTTTTAATTTATATTTGTTTTTATCACACACACACACACACACACACACACACACACACACCCCACATGCAACAAATGGAAGTTGCCTGAGTACAGAGAATAGCAAAGTAGCATACAAATGTGTTGTTTCTCTTTGGTCTTGCCACCCTCTTAAGCTTTTATACCTTACCTTGCTAAAATGGAACAAGCACCCTTTAACAACATTTTTAGATATTTTGCACTGGTCACTTCTACTGATACCACTGCAAAGATTAAAGAGGACTTTGTATCCAGATTGGGTCTTTAGACCTAACCTCTGCTTATTGATTGTTCTGTAAAGTAACACATCCAAAGCATCACACACTCAGCATGACATTTCAGCTATTTTATAAGATATATTTTATGTCTATGGAAGAGATCTCAGGAAACCAACAAGAAAGTGACTGATATGCAGAGTCGTTTCAACAATTTGTTCTCCGACAGCTTGTCTATACCATGAAGCCAGAGAAACTTCCCTCGAGACCATTTCCTTTCTGGAAGCTTTCCACATATTCCACTCCTATTTTGGTCCCAACTATTTCCTTCATAGACATCTGACAATTTTGAGCTAGCTGCTCTTTGGTCTGTGTCTGGAAAGTTTTAAATTTGTTTCTTTTCTAGACTCCCTGCTTGCATCCTGCTGCTAACACATTTGGTTATTAAGCAATTACTCTTGATTGATTCTGTTTGCTCCAGTCTTTTCCTTTCCAACTTCTGTTAGAAATTTCCCTCCATACCTTGTGAATTGACTCCATGTATAATTCAAAGATCTCAGATTATTTCCTTTACTATTTGTGTTTCATTACTAAATATTTATCTCATTAAATCATTAGCATTCTGAATTATTTGCATTACCCCCAAAATATAATACTTATCACTTATAATGGAAAAATATATTAAGGGTAGTGTAGTTTTATACTAGCTGGAAGGAAATACAGGATAAAGCATATAATGTGTCCCTAGTTTTACTGCCAGATGGGGCCTCCCATGGAAGTTAATTTCATTTGAATTTATAAGGAAGAAATGTTCAATATCATTTAGAGCTTTAAATTTTATAAACAATTTTTTCTACTCCACATCATTTTCCTCAAATTTTACAGAAAATTAAAATAAAGAAAAAATAATTATCAAAACAGAGATTTAAGCATTCTGTAAGTCATCAGATATAGCTGCTGAGTTAAAGCACAGGAAATGGGTAATCATAACCTTTTACTTTCCCTAAATCTGATCAAATTCCATTGAATTTAATTTTCAAGGACTGTCTGGTTTTAGTTGATAATGAGCAAGCAATAGTCCTGAGCTTCAAAATCATTATTGATTGCCAGAAGGGTTGAATTAATCTGATTGAGTCTACTGCAGTCTGGTTCAAAGATGGTTAGATAAGGTAACAGATTTAAAAACTCACTGGACTGAAAGCTGTTGTAAGGTCATGGTCATCCAGCCTGTCAAATCCTTCTTTATGCCATCTACAGCAATTAAATGTGGAGGTCATAGATATGTATAACTGGGCATAAGTAGTGACACATGATAGATCAATTAATTCTGGACAATTTTAAAAATTTTAAATTCCTTTGTGATAACTTTTTTGAGAAATGTTTATAGTATTACTGGGCAGTATTTGCTTTTTTATACTTAATGAATGGAGAGCCATGAAGTTAATCACATAGCACTATTGTTAACCAGGAAAGTGCCAGTAGAACTAGGATTTGACTCCTCAATCTTAGTTGAATGAATTTCACTCACGTGTAATTCATTAAATATTTAGTTGGCTCCATTCTTCACATTTTAGATGCAAAGTAACTTTCTCAGGAAAACTTTATCCAAGCCCTAACATGCATTAGAATTGATCTCATTGCTGGATTTTTCCAAGTTGTGTATTTCTAGCAGGCATTTATCCCGGATGTGGTTTAATATTTGCTGGACAATCTGTTGTTTGTCCTCCTTTTGGAATTTATAAAAGCAATAGCACTGCTGTTTTGGGTAATTTATATTCACAGTATCTAGACCAATGAATTGTACCAAAGATTTGCTCAAAACTATTGATCAATTAAATGCATTTGTTATATTAATCTTTTTGCTTATGTAAGGGTTGTGTAGAATATCAAGTATAAAAGATACTGAGTTGGAATTAAGCAGTTTTACAGGTTACTCTGCTCCTACAATTCCCAACGTATCCCTTCATTTCAGTCCATGTAGAATAATGATACACTGGTGTGCTAGAAACATTTGAGAAATTACTGTTTATTTTTTATTTTTTATTTTTTTTATTTATTTATGATAGTCACAGAGAGAGAGAGAGAGGCAGAGACACAGGCGGAGGGAGAAGCAGGCTCCATGCACTGGGAGCCCAACGTGGGATTCGATCCCGGGTCTCCAGGATCGCGCCCTGGGCCAAAGGCAGGCGCCAAACCGCTGCGCCACCCAGGGATCCCGAAATTACTGTTTTTTAAAGTCAGATTGAACTTTTCCTTTTTCCCTACCCCAAAGATGAGCATGGTCATACAAAAATTATTAACCATTAACATTTATATGTTTATTGGCGGATATCAATTTCAAGTGTCTTGAAATAGCAATGTCTCTGTTCAGGAAGAATCACTTGAGTGGACTTTTGGTAAATAGACATTTATTGTCTGGAATGGTGGAATTAAACAATTCTGTTCTGGTTTTTTCTTTTCTAATTTCATGAGATCTGTTTTATTTAATTTTGTTTTGCTCTTTTCCTGCATAATTACCAGTATATTAAGATGAACATTAGTAAAAAAAAAAAAGGGGGGGGGGGAGTGGATACTGTTAGGAAAGATATGGAAAGAAAATGATTAAGAAACAGACTTCATTTAGACATTAAACTTTGTAGGGGGTACCTAAGTGGCTCAGTGGTTGAGAGTCTGCCTTCCTCTCAGGTCCTGATCCCAGAGTCCTGCATGGGGCGCCCCCCGCAGGGAGCCTGCTTCTCCCTCTGCCTGTGTCTCTGCCTCTCTCCCTGTGTCTCTCATGAATAAATAAATAAAATCTTAACAACAACAACAAAACCTTGTAGAATGTCGAATCAACCCCCATATTTCTGGTAATATAATGTATTTTTAAGTTCTGTAATACATATACTCCATGGTTTTAATTTATTCTGTGGTTAAATTAATAGAAATCATAAAATTTATAGCAATACTGTTTTATATATGAGTAAATTCAATGAATAAAAAGAACTTAGTAACTCTGCTTAAAATTATCCCTAATGGGACACTAGCATAATTATCACAGATATGCCAGTAACAAAACATATTTTTCAGGAACTTCAGCTTCAAGAATATTCATTCTTTTTTCATCTCTTTGTCAATGTAATTCTGGATTTCTCTCTCCTTCTCTCTCTTTTTCCCCTATCATTTTTTTCTCATGTGAGTTAGATCCTGTACTATATGTCTTGTTGAAATTAAATTGTCACTTCATCACCATGACACAATATTCACATAGTTTTAGTAAAACTAGAAAACTCATTGTTCTTTTTAGAAAATATGGATAATATTATGGACCACTATTTTTTTATTTTTGTATTTCCCCTTCCTGTTAAAGAGTAGGTACATCCAGTGAATCTTTGAACTTAAACATCTAGGAAGGGGGAGATCTATGGGCAGAGGAAATCTTTGAACTTGGCCATTGTGATAGCACTGGAGTTGATTTTAATCCAGCATCTGCATCATTTGAGACTAATTTGAATCAATAGAAAAATCATGTTGAGAATGCAGAAACATTAAGAAATTTAATACACATTACCAAAAACATAATTTTAGAAAAAATTGCATTATGAGTGATATTGTCTCTGGACTCATACATATTTTATTCAATAATATGCAGATGGAAATCTTTTATAAAAGGGTTTTTAGACTTGGGGAGCCACAATTAGGCTATCTTCTGATATAAATTTCTAACTCAGTGACATAATGGCCAAAGAACAAAAACCACGTAATACTATTTGAAACAATAAATCAAGCAAATATTCTCAAATCAATATTGGTATTAAAGATAACTTTATATTAAACATACAATTTCAAAGCAACTAAGTGGCTTTCCACAAACTGAAAGAGTCCATTATTTTGGCATCAGCTTGCTCACTTTAAGAATGAATAAGAGCGAATAACTATGAATTCTAAACTAACCCACAACTTATTATGGCATAGATATTTTTCTGTACTTTTTGAAGATGAGGACACATTTAAGTCAAACCTTAAACATATATTTTTTTGACCTTGTTATCTATGAATTCTAAACTAACCCACAGCTTATTATGGCATAGATATTTTTCTGTACTTTTTGAAGATGAGGACACATTTAAGTCAAGCCTTAAACATATATTTTTTGACCTTGTTATCTATCTTCAATAACTTTAACAAGCACATAAAGTTATATCAAAACTTCAAAAGCCACTTTTATTACTTTTTTCTAGAAAGCCTTTATTTTTCCATCACTGAAAATTGCTTTTTGTGATTAACCCAAATGATTTTGTAAATTTCATAATTTTTATATGTTAACTGGTATCCATGAAATAATAAAGAGTACAATCCCTATCCGAAGAAACAAAAGCATTGGACATACTGAAAATCTCTGATTAAATTGATTATTTTCAGGGATAAAACTACATACTGCTTCATTAGTTAGATGGTGGTTTGGTGAAATTTTTATAGACTTTTAATGATTTATGGTTTTCCATGACGTTTTCTTAGGCAAATTCCACCAAATTATAGCTTTCCAAAAGTTGTAGTATTGTGAATAATGCTTTAGTATGATAGCATTTTCAATTTAAAACCCAAATCAGGCTGAATGTGCCTTTCTTTTTGAGGGTAAAATTTATTCATAGTGCTTTTAAGACACTAATATCCTAGTTTCCTGTTACCTTTAATCAAAAGTAATTACAGTCTTGTTGAAAAGTATATTACGTATCAAATAATGAAACTTCAAGTTGTAGTAAAAGTGAAAAAAATGTAAAGGGAAAAAAAACCCTGTCTTTTTGATTAAGGCCTTATGGAATAGGATTTGTATTTAATCAGAATTACTAGAGTTCCTTTTTTGGTGATGAGTGCAAAAGAAGCAAGTGGAATTTTTAGATCTCTTGTTTTCTGACATCTTCTTTTATTCCAACTTCAGCCAAGTATGGTGTGTTGATATGAGATACTTTTGAAGCTCATAATCTTTTTTTAAAAAATGGAAACTACACAAAAATCACATATTGCTAGATTGGGTGTTGAAATTATTGGTTTATATTTCTTATAAACATCATTTCTGGTCAGCATAAATTTCCTTTAATTTCCATTTCTAGTAAGGTTTCATTTTGAGATTTAACATGTATGAAGCCAGTATAAAGTTTTACAGTTTAGTAATTCTGGATGCCAAATCATTTAAGATGAAAATTGAAATGTGATGTTTATGGAAGAAAATTGATTTTCCTCTTCTGTAATGTCTAAATCGTTGTCCTCCTCCTCATCTTCTGCTTGTTAATCCTTTCTTAGTTGACAGGTGGATAACTGTTCTGTTCCAGATACACAGTTAGCTGATGGTAATCTTAAAAGAAAAAAAAGATTTTATTTATTCATTTGAGAGAGAGAGTGAGTGAGAGAGAGAGGACAAGTGGGGGGAGGGGCAGAGGGAGAGGGAGAAGCAGACACTGGCTGAGCAAGGAGCCCATGTGGGACTCTATCACAGGACCCTAGAATCATGACTTGGACTGAAGGCAGACCCTTACTGACTGAGCCACCCAGGCGCCCTGACAGTGATCTTTGAAGGGGCCACTTTGAATTTCCTTTAACAATATCTAAACTGAAAAAAAAAATCTGGTGGATATAGAGAATTTTGGAAAACCTCTAAATCCTCCTCATCAATCTTTTGTATGTTCTCTGGTAGGCAGCAGTGTAGACTTTTAATGCTTTGCCAAGAAATAACATTTTGGTAATGATACATTCTGAAAATACAATCTTTATATCTTTTATTTTCTGCTTTCCAAAATTGTCAAAAATTTCCTCCAGAAGGCAAGTTGTTCAGGTAGGATCCATAGAAACTCTCTGCAATTTGGTTTCTGCCTGTGAAATGATATGTTGAACATCAGGGTTTCGCTGACGTGTTCTTCCTGAGTTAACTGTTTAGCTTCTCTATTCCTTTCTATTAATGTCACTTTGAGGTCTTCTGCTTTCATTTTTACAAAGGCACCATAAACCTTCAAAGGTTCAACCACTTCAGCTGCAGATCTTTCCATCTCTGTTCATTGATAATCCTAAGGTGTGGCAAACTCATCAAACTTTTCAGGCCCTGCTTTAAATTTGAGGTCTCTGTAGAGGCAAACATGCTTATTTCATGCTAAGTTTGCTTTGTCTCGCAGTCTAGTGGTTTTCTGCACATAAGCAGTGAAGATGTGGCATTGCCCTCCACAATGCGTCTCCACATTTGATAGCATCATGTGGTTCTCTGGTTTGAGCAGACTGGTTTTCCAAGCGGCACCTCCACATCTTGCCTTGTGCTCCACCAGATCCCAGGCTGGGGCCTCTGACCTGGACATACACTGAGGGGCAAACTGCCACTCCCTGGAGCCCCTCATTTTTAATGTTTTATTTTCTAATTTTTCTTATTTTGTTGTAGTAAAAAAAATCATACAAAACTTATCATCCTAACCAGTTTTAAGTGTATAGTGTGGTAGCACAACTATATGCAGTTTGTAGTGCAACACATCTCTATAACTTTTTCATCTTGCAAAGCAAGTTCTAAACCCACAGAACAACTCCCCTTTCTCCCTCTCCCTCACCTCTGGAAACCACCATTCTACTTTCTGTTTCTAAGAATTTGACTACTTTAGATACCTCATATAAGTGGAGTCATGTAGTATTTGTCGTTTTGTGACTGGCTTATTTCACTTAGCACAATGTCCTTCAAGTTTAGTATTGTAGCACAGAACAGGACTTCCTCAGTAGCATCTAGAATGTCATAATTACTTTGATGTGTTTGTTGAAAAGTTACTTAAGCAATTCAGAATGATTTTTTTTTAGATTTTAAAGCAAAGAAACTTCTTTGTGAATGATACCTAAGGAGAACGCCCATTATATAAAGTGATAATAATGATCATTTAAGTATAACTTTTTTATGCACAGTTTTATTTAATAATATTTTTAAAAAATTAATGAGTACGAGTCACTAAAATTATCTTAATAATATGATGACACAGCATGCTATGAATTCACTTTTTCATTTGAGTTCTACCTCCTGTGGTGCGCACAGATAGAGCAGATGCTCTCAAACTTTTACTTGCACACAGGCCACATGTATTATAATGACATTCGATTGAACAGAAAGGAGTAAAATCATTTCCTTTCTAAAAGTGAAATATTTATAGAAAATGGTTGTATTATGCAAAAATGATGTCCATTAAAAGTATATTATGATACACAAAAATTGAATTTAAAAATATCCCCTGTGCCTAAAACAATAGTTATAGTTAATAAAAATTCGTAAGAGGTCATGCTTGGTCATGTGTAGGGAGCAAAAGAGACAGATCTCAAACTAATTCTTGTTTCTAGCCAGAGTAGATAGCAATACTATTCATTTTTTAAGAATAAGAAATTTATGGGAGGGTACTAGTTTTTATAGAGGATAATAGCTTCAGTTTGGAAAATCTTGGGTTTTGGAGATCGATGAGTGTTCCAAGTAGAAATATTCAGCTAACATTGTATGTATGGATTCAGATTTTAGGAGAGCTCTGGACTTACAGATATTGATTTGGGAGTTAATACCATACAAGGGAAAAACTTACGTAATGAGAAGATAGAGTTCAGTTGTCTATGGGATGAGCTTAGTTCTTAATCCTAGTTAATTTATAATCTAGTCAAGAATAATCAAGAATTAACTACGTATTTTAAAAGAACAAGTGAATCCAAGTTTTGCTGAAGTCCTGTAAAGCCTCTGTGGAAACCTGCTTAAAAAACATTATCTTATAGGATAAACTAAAAGTAAAATTCAATCAAACTTTTCAAGGTAGCTCCAGTTATCTTTCTAATACTTCTGTACTTAAAATAATTTAGTGTCTTCTCACTACATACAGAAGATTTAAAAGATGACCTGAAATATTTTATGTAGATTTCATTCATATATTATGGATCTCCCTGTATTGTAAACATTTATTTTATTTTCGTTTGTTTGCCTTCACAAATTGTGAGATATTTGAGGTCAGGGACAAAATTTTATTCCTAAAGGCTAAATGTCATTTACTTTATTGATAGTGATACTTCTACTTGAAACCCTGAAAACATAGAAATTGTGACTGACATCCAAGAAATGTTGTTGGACTTAAAAATTGACCTAAAAATGAAATTCTACTGATAATGTGTTTGGCAGGCTTATTGCTTCTTCCCACCAACCAACTTACTGCTAATGTTGCTGGTCTCCCAAATGATGAGGAATCATGATTTCTCCATCTGATCAGTCTTCCCTGTTGTGAAATATCTTACTGGTCTGCAAGGACTACATAATTTACTCAATCAGATAAAACAGAGTTTAGTTGAGTATTGTCTGTGTGTGTGTGTGTGTGCGTGCACGCGTGGGTGCATGGGCTCTGAATTGAGATTCATATAGGGCCAGAGAAATGCTCTCAATTAATGTAACTATATCATCACAGACTTGGGAATCTCATTCCCTTTGCTCATGTTTATTATGATCCTTCCAGTTTGAAAACAGTGTTCTTAATAGAAAATATAAAAGCACATTTGAAGTTGACTGTTTTGTTCTTTGTATATCATCTTTACTTGAGATATTATTTGTCACAACAATAGTCCCCCTCTTTCTAGTTCTTCCCCTCCTCCTTTCCCTTCCCCTCCTTCCCCTCCTCATCTCCTCCTCCTCCTTCTCCATAACATGCTTCACAAAAAGGACTTTTTAAAGGATGTTAGCATTTACTGTACTCCTCTCTCATTTTAGGTTCAGATTTTTCTGATTCTGCTCTTAAAGTCCATGCTCTTTATTTGTCTTTGGTTAGACATCACAAACTGCTGTCTTATATACATCTCTTTAAAACTGGGCTGGTCAGAAAATAATCTTTGTAGTTCCATAAATGTCTAGGTTCTTCGCTATCTTTTGTTCTTGTTTTACTTTTTTGTTTGTTTATTTTCTTGAGTAATAAGGTTGAATGAATCAGAAATAATAACTGTGAAGTCCTGTATTCTGAGGCCTAAGAGCAACCTATGACAACATCCGAATCCAAGCCTCATATTTATGTATATTTCACCTGAATAAAAGTTTAAATGTGCACTTTTTAAAGCATGTATCCTTACTTTCTCATTTTGGATGATATACAGCATACTGCTTGTTAGAAGAGGTTATTTATAAGATTTTTAGACACCTGCAATGCGGTCTGCTTGAGGATTATTACAATAGCCTGATTTAAATATCAATTTGTCAGTTTGAAGAATTAGATTTCTACAGTATATCAAAATTGACTTTTGGTTTTTAATCAGATGGCAAACTAATGTGGGTTGCTGACTCCTTCTTTCCAGTGTAACCCTAGAGATGCTGTAGGTGGAGGACTGACAAAGTTGAGATACTCATATAAAATTTTTGAAAAAAAAAAAAAACTAGGGAAATCGAAGTGTCAGAAAATGGCAGGCCAGAGCAGTTGGAGGGACCATTGTCTCTGAGAGAACCTATGAGGGGAGCCTGTTTGTTGTGCAAATTTTGGACCCTCACAATACCCCAAGTTCCTCCTGTTCCACTCTTTCACCACTGAGACGCCAAGCAATAGAATTCCAGCTGTCAGAGGGATGGATTCAATGGGGGAACACTAATATGATTTAATGAGGATCTTATAACGAAAAGGAAGTCACTGAGCCTGCCCTTGACACTCCTTCGTGAGCCCATCACCATGGAACAGCACAACCAAAGGACATATCAATTCAGAAGTCCAGAGAGCTCCCTGCTAAGCAGAATCCCCTAGTGGGAAGGAAATAAATGGCCATCTGATGATGGTGGATCTGAGCTTGTGAGAGAAGCTGTCGGAACTGAGTCAACCTCTCACCCAAGCTGGATTTTACCTGGGATAACAAATTAATATGAGAGAAAAAAAAACAAAAATAATCAGGGAAAAGTGGGATTTTAAATACTGGTAAAAGAAAGATCTGCTCAATAAAATACAATGACCATGAGTATATATTAAAAAGAGCAATATAATTCGTCAAATGTAGTTGGAAGTTTTAGCATCTGTTTCTCAAAAATTGATAGATTTGGCAAACAAAATATAAGCAAAATTATTGAAGATCTGAATAAATAATAATTAGCTAGGATTAATAGCTGCATATTTCCACCACCAATATAAATATATTTATTCTTATTGTGCACACTTGAAACTTGACGCTTTTTTTAACTTTCTTTTTTTTAAGACTTTATTTACTTATTCATGAGAGACAGAGAGGGAGAGAGAGACAGACAGACAGAGACACAGGCAGAGGGAGAAGCCAGCTCCATGCAGGGAGCCTAATGCAGGACTTGATCCCGGGACCCCAGGATCACGCCCTGGGAGGAAAGCAGGTACTAGACCACTGAACCATCTAGGGATCCCCTAAAACTTGACAAAATTAAGCAAATATCAGATCATAATGGTACCCCAAAGGAGCCTCAAGTAAAGTCCAAATGAAACAATATAATATTTCATGACCAAATATAAAATACTAGGTATAGATAAGAAAGGATAAATTAAAAACTAACAATCATAAGACTATGTATCTGGAAAAAAATAAAATACAAGTAAATAATTTGTCAGTTTTTTAATGGGAAAAATCAGAAAGTAATTATTTAAACCTAAAAACTGAGGTTCAAATCAAGTCTGTAAACCAATATCAAGTAATTAACCTTATTTGACCCCTGAGCAAAATTTAATATCTTTGAGAATTTCCTTTCTCTTTAATACAACTCTTTCCTTGGCCTCTGTGACAATAGCTCTGTCTAGCTTTGTGGCCTGTTGCCTCAGGTCCCTTGCAAAGTAATCCTTCTTAGTCCTTCCATGAAATGCTCTAATTCCTCAAGATCAGCGTAAGACTTTATTCTCTAATTTTTCTCTTCTTTATACCTATACAAATCCATACACCTGATCAAATGCTTACAAAATACTTCCAAGCTTATACTCTGTTCTATACCTTTCCTTTGAGTGACAAACCCATATGTCCCATCTGCCTATTGACATCTCTGCTTGATTACCTAAAAGCAGATCCAACTTAAGACTCCCAAGAATATCCCTGTGACCTTTCTCTTAATCAGATTCCTCTCTAATAATGCTGATAATACTGTCCAATATATCAATGTTGTATTAATAAAACATTACTATATTGATATAAATGATACTAGCTTCTTGTGTAGTATACTTTCTATATACTTGATGATGTTCCTAATAATTTATTTATATACTTTCATGTATTCTTTTTCACCACTCCATAACCAGGGTTATTAATTGTAATCAGAACTTAAAGACTTAAAGTGATTTATAGAGAGATTTTGTAACTTGCTCAAAGTCACATAATTAGAGAGTTGCTGAGATGAGCTATGAGCCTAAGTTATCTGACTCCAGAGCCCTCACCATAATCTCTCAGCACACATAACTGAATCCTGCCAAGTCCAACTGAGCAATTTCTGAGTCCTGCCTATTCTATAATATTCACTAAATATCTATATTACTGTGAGTACCTAGATGACTGTAACAAATACCTGCCTAATGTGTAATTGCTCAAATCAACTTAAAAAAGGTATTTCATTCAGAAAATATTCCAAGATGTGATACACTTGCTTGTGCTTGACTCCCTTTCATGCAGTCTCCCTCTGTCATATGGCTTTGTGTTTCCCTATGACCTTACTGCATCTGTATCATGCTGGTAAAAGGGTGAGGGCATAGAGGGTACATGTTGGATTTTTTTTCGATCAGCTACTAACAGAAGTGGCTCATATCCCCTCTGCTCAAAGCCATTAGTTAGAACCCATTCAATAGATAATATTTAATAGGTAACTGAGGAAAGAGTAAGGAAATCTCCCCCCACTGTATGAAGGTATACATCCTTGCTCTTGTATAAAGCTATAGGCACTTCTCACGTGGCTAGCTTATATCCTCTCCCAAGTAATCTCTTTACATTTTTTCTTATTCTTTTCCAGTGTATTCTCTAATATTAACATAACCTGATCAAGTCCTTTTCTTGCTAAAAATTCTTCAATCCTTTCCATTGCTTGTGAGAAGATCTCAACTCTAGCAAGGTTTGGCCTCCCCTTGTATTTTCAACCTCATCGCACTTCATACTCTCCTTTTTCGGAGCTCCAGAGCTCCAGACTATCTTTAAGTTGCTTCATCTAGCCACAGATAATCTTTGTATATGATGATACATCTCCTTAGCATGCTGTCCACCTTCCTGGCCAGTTCTAACTCATTCTTCAAAACTAACAAACACCTCACTACCCCAGGGAAACTTCATAGCATTCTCTTTAGGCAGCACGTCCAAAATTCTGAAGTCAGTTTCTTTCATATTCTTGCTGCATATTTAATGTTCTTTCCTTACATTATAATGCTGCTTTTATTAATTCTAATAATCTAGTGCATATTAACATACATATTAGACTATTTCCGGATGGACATATTAATATCTGTTCTTCGCAAATTTTTCTATCATTCTAATGCCAGGAAGCATGTTTTTTCGAAGGGGCTAAATGGAGACTATATAAGCATTCTTTATGAAAATGTGTGTGTGTGTGTGTGTGTGTGTGTGTGTGTGTGTTAGAATAAGTGAAACTATTCAAGAAGGACGAGTGGACCCAGAAAATTTTATTTGGAGTTTTTGTGGCAAGATTCTAAATTGTACAGGGTATACCAAAATTATGTTAAAAGGGTACATCAAGACAAAAATGATTTCTTAAAAATATTTTATTTATTTATTCATGAGAGACACAGAGAGAGAGAGAGGCAGAGACACAGGCAGAGGGAGAAGCAAACTCCATGCAGGGAGCCTGATGTGGGACTCGATTCGGGGACTCCAGGATCACGCTCTGGGCCCAAGGCAGAGGCCAAAACTGTTGAGCCACCCAGAGATCCCCAAGACAAAACTGATTGTTGTCAGAGTCTGATTTGAAATTTGGGTCTTCTAACTTCCAAATCTTTGTTAAGTTGATCACGTTGTCTCAAAGAATTAGTATGCGGGTTTTTTTGTTTTGTTTTGTTTTGTTTTTTTAGTACATTCTAGTTCATTCATGTTTATAGTCTACCAACTTGCTCAGACATTAACCAGGTAATCATGAAACATACATAGATAGAATTGGCCTTTTAAATCTCAATGAATCCTAAATCATCCTTGTTCTTCACCAGGAAATTCTGAGAGATAGAAAAGAAGTTGGGAAAAAAAATTATTCCTCCTGCTCTATACCCCAAATCAAGAATTCATTGAAATATATCAAGCATTATTTTGTACTTCTTTTTGTACCAAACGTCACGTTTTTGCAAGATACAAGGAATAGAAAGATGAAAAAAATGATGAGGCTCATGCCCTTCAGCTGAATCACTCAGCAAGCAGGATTAGAAGAAAGAATCTTCAATTGTGGGGATTTTTCTCACGGTAAAAGTGGCAATGACAGTAGGAGAGAATCCCAAACAGCTGTTGAAGGATAAGGTGAGATAGGGAAGCCACAGGCATTTGGGCAGAAGGTACTCTTAGCACAACACAAAACAATTTCACATAGTCACGGATGTTTGGAAAGTGAAAGCAGCAGACAGACCACCCTGTGTGTGATCATCTGAGATGCATTGGCTCAATTTCAGCAAAACTGTCATGTAGCCTCAGGGACAGATCCATAAAAGAGAAAGCTGAAATTGGGCGGTAGCTTATAGTTCCTCAAATCCTGTTTGGGGAGAAAGGGAAAAAGGCTTGGAAAAAGGCCATACATCAGCATGTATGAAAGGTCATCCAATATGTTTTCATCAAATTCCTAATAAAAATGATAGTGTCAACACCTGCTAAGAACAGCAAAGACTAAATCAGTTCTCTGCAACAAAAAGTGTCGAACATTGGCCTCTTCAGCTTCCTCAAAGTTTGTCAAGCAGGTTGTGCTACTGACCACAGCCTGGTTTATGAATATTGAGGACCGAATTCACCACACTGGTCTAGAATGGACATAAATCACCTCTTCAGTTTTCTTAAAACAAATTGCTCCCTTCCTTCCATCACAACCTAGTGAGAAAGAACAAAATGCATATATTTCAGTGTGATGGGTGTTTTTAAAAACTCTCTTTCCCAGGTCATTTTTACGAGGTTTTATTTAGTGATTGTCTCAGTGTTCTGAATCCATGGTGCAATTTCCTATTTCAATATTTGACATTGAGACAGAGAATGGCTAAAACTTGAAATTATGCATTTCATGAAATATGTATATACATGTACATATACACATATAGATGTAATTACTACTTGTCATATAAATAAAAGGAATTGACTTTCAAAATTAAAGGTATGAACCCCATGAAATTTTTAAGTCTCTTTTTGGAATCTTTTGTCTCCAAATAATAGAAATTCTATTACATATTACTTAGAGGAAGAAAAGTAGAGAGAAAATGAGCAGAAGGAAGAACAGAAGAAGGATAGAGGGAAAGAAGGAGGAAGAATGAAAAAGAGGCGGAAGGAGGAAAAGTGACATATGTTATTAAAATATCGAAATAAGTTATAGTAGTTCACTGAGATATAGTCCAAACTTCTGAGACTGGAGTAGGAACTAGAAAGCAATTACATCCTAAGGCAGATGTGACTTGGTCCTCTTTACAATGCTGAATGACATCCTATTGCAGGTCCTCTCTGAGCATATCCTCCCTTCTGTTTCTCTTCAAGCTAGCTTTCTCCAATTCTCTGTGTGCATAGCTGTATATGGGAGCCTTGCAAATCTAGCATTCAGAGAGAAACACAAATGTTTCGCAATCCCAAATACAATTTTAGAAGACAAAGCTTCTTTTTGGCACCATTTGGATCAGGTGCCTAACCCTCTTACCTTCAGGTACGGCTAATGATTAAGGGTCACGGTTCTCAGGGGTCACATCTCAGGGTGGGAAAAATTCTTGGAAAAATGCAGGTGAGTTAGGTTCCAAATAAACCATTTAAAATGCTATTTAAAAATAAATAAAAGCAAATTCCCATTTTAAAACATCCCATTCTCATATATGAAGTTAGTGAGATCTCACATGTCTGTATGAATAGTGTATGATAGAAGTATTCTTTGAGAGCTTTCTCCCAAGCTTAATAATCTAGCCTCAAATAGCTACTGGCATTTTCAAATCCTTTGTTGAATAATTAACATGTGATTAAACTACACATAGTTAAAAGTGAACTAATTCATAAATTTTGACATTAGATTCACCCATGAAAACACAACAAATCAAGACAATGGACATAGACATACACTCCAAATCTTTCCTCATGCCTGTTTATAATTTTTCTAAATTGCTTTCTTCTCAAGCACTCCCCCATCCCTAGGCAGCCACTGTTATACCTTCTTTTGTTAAAAAACAAATCTTTATTTCTAGAAGCGTATATAAATGGAATAATAAAGAGCTGACTCTTTTGTCTCTCCTTTCACTCGGAATACTTCTGAGATACATTCATATTGTTGCATATGTTCAATATTTCATTCCTTTAATTGCTGAGTAGCATCCACTAGTATTAACACTCTAAAATTTGCTTATCCATTCATCTATTAATGGATTTTTTGGGCTACTTCCAGTATTTGCATTATACATACAAACCTGTATGAACATTTTTGCACAACTTTTTGTGTGGGCATATGCTTTTATTTATATTGGGTAAATACCTGGGTATGGAATGCCAGGACGTTTCTGAAGCAATCTTATCAGTTTGAATTCCCACCAGCAGTGCATGGAGATGCTAATATGCCTGTTTTGCCTATACTTGGTATGATCAATCATTTTAAGTTTAGTCATTCAAATATGTGTGTAGTGGAATTTCATCATGGTTTTAATTTACAATTCTTTTTTGACTAATCATGGTGACACCTTTGCATGTAACTGATTATTTGCAATCAATATATTTTCCTTTGTGATTCAAGGCTTTTGTTCATTTAATAAAATTGGTTGTTTGCTTTCTAATGATTAAGTTACAATAATTCCTTACATATTCTACATACGATCTTTTTGTTTCAAATGTGTTTTGCAAAAGGGACACAGTCTGTCTCTTACCTTCTCATTTTTTGATGAAATTCAATTCATTGATTTTTTTCTGTTATTGTTCACATTTTAAATCATATTTTAAAATTATTTACCAAAGCTAAAATCATCACTTTTTCCTAATTTTTGCTTAGATATTTTTTATTCTTACATTTATATTGATGATACATTTATGTTTATTTTTTCTGAATTAAATTTTATTTATGCTAGGGCAAACTCAAAAGGTTTTTTGTTTGTTTTCTTTTCATTTTCCCTAAATCCTACCACATTATTATCAAAAATCCCTAAACATTTGCCATGATACACTTGAAAGCAAAGCAAGTAAGACATAAATACAGATATGGATATAACATAAAAAGCCTAATTAAATTTTGAATATGATATAATGTAAGAACCAAGTTGTTGGGTTTTTTTTTTTTTTTTTTTTTTTTTGGTATTGCATAAGGCTATCCAATGTTCCAGTACCATTTGTTGACCAATTTATCATTTTCAAATTGAATCACCTTGGCATATTTATCAAAAACCAATTGCTGATATACATGTGGGACTATTGGTTCGACTAATTTATGTGTCTATTTTTAGTACAATATCTTAAAAACTTTATATAACTGTAGCTATATAAGAAGTGTTGAGGTTAAGATACTTTAAGTTCTAAAATTTTATTAATCTTTTTAGCATTGCTTTAACTATTTCAGATACATGGCTCTTCTATATACATGTTAGCTTTTTAACATTATAAATAAGCCTGCTTGTATTTTAACTGGGTTGACTTGAATATATGGGTCAATTTTGAAAGAATTAGCATTTTAATTATATTGAGTCTTCTGAGCCATTAACATAGTATATCTCTTCATTTATTTAGGTCTTTCACTTCTATCAGCAACATTTGTTTTGTAGTAGTCAATGTAAAAGTTATGCCTTTGGTCAAATATATACTTACATATTTGTTAAATATATTCCTAAGTGTTCCACATTGTTATACTATTGTAAATAGTATCTTTTATTTCAATTTCCAGATTTTCATTGTCTGAGCCTCTCCAATTTTCTTTTTTTTCCTAAGATCTGCTATTTATTTATTTATTTGATAGAGAGAAAGAAAGAGATAGTGATTGAGCGTGAGAGGGGAAGAGAGAGGGAGGGAGAAGCAGGCTCTCTGCTTAGAGCAGATACGGGGCTTGATCCCAGGACCCTGGGATCATGACATGACCCAAAGGCAGATCCTTAACTGATGAAGCCCCCCAGGCACCCTCCAATTTACTTTTAATAAAAATATATAGATACTAAAAAAAAGAATATAGATACTCCAACTTGCTTTTGATAAGAGTATGATTTATCTTTTTCCATAGTTTAAATTATAACCTATCAGTATCTTTATATTTAAATATTTTGGGATTTTTCTTGTTTGTTTCCTTGTTTTTGTAAACAGCACATAATCAAGTCTTGCGTTTTTATTCATATGATAGTCTTTGTCTTTTAGTTGGGGATTTGAAACCAGTTGTATTTGAGTATGAATGGATAATTCATACTCAATTATTCATATGAATAATTATATGACTAGATTTAAGTCTAATGTCGTATCTCTTATTATTTATTTGACCTCTGTTTTTCTTTTTCCTCTTTACCAATTTCCTTTAGATTATTGAATATTTTTTCATGATACCATTTTGATTCATTTTTCCACTATTTACCAGAAATTGTTTTGCTCTTTTAGTGATTCCTTAAACTTTCTAGTATATATTTTTAAAACAATTCATTCTACTTTCAATATATATTACACCACTCCACAAATAGTATTAAAAACTTAGAGCAGAATATGTCCATCCTCTCATGGTTTTTCTGCCATTTGTTCTCAGACATTTTATCTCTGTTTTTTTATTAGTCACACAAAAATTGTATGTATGTAGGTATGTATTGTACTGTAAGCAGTCACTTATCTTTTAAAAAGATTTGAAAGCATAGTATTTTGCATTTAACAAGTTAGTTGTTTCATGTGGAAAGGTAAATCTGTTCTCTGTTTTTTCCTCTTGGTCAGAGAAACATGCAAGGTTATCCTTTACATGAGATTTTATGCCTTATTCTTTAGAGTTATATAGTCTGTCCAAAGATAAGTATTATTTATTAATCAGATAAATAATAAGCAAAAACAAAGATAAAAGACTCTAGATTTAATCATCCTTGATACTTCAAACCAAATATTATAGTATTTGGAGATTCTGCAACAGTAAATATTTAAGCTTAAGAATCATTCTGGGTACAATTATGAATCTGAAATATTTTCTACTTTAATTTTTTCAGTTGAAAATTTCAATTTTCAATTTCAAAATTTTGTTTTGGGAAAGTAACAAGACTGTGATATCAAATTGCCACCAATTGATTGATAGATGTTTATATAATCCAGCAAACAAAATTCTGTGGGGCTATATGTATGTTTAATAGGGTCAGACAGTACAAGGGATAATAAATAAAGCTTGGATTTCTGATATCTGGGTGTCTATGAAACATCTAACAAGTACTTTAGTAGAATATTTATGTATGTGCCTAGAGTTCATTGGGGAGGTTACAAATTATTGGCAGTATTAAAAATAGCTAGCCAAGTTCTTGAGTATGAGGAAACTGTCAAAGAGAGTTAAAAAGAGAATAAAGAGGCAACCCGAGTGGCTCATCGGTGTAGCGCTGCCTTCAGCCCAGGGTGTGATCCTGGACACCCAGGATCGAGTCTCACATCAGGCTCCCTGCGTGGAGCCTGCTTCTCCCTCTGCCTGTGTCTCTGCCTCTCTCTCTCTCTCTCTCTCTCTCTCTGTGTCTCATGAATAAATAAATAAAGTCTTTAAAAAAAAAGAGAGAGAGAGAATAAAGATTAAATCTGATGTGTGATACTGGAAAACGCAAGTACACAGCCACCAATTAAAACATAAATCATATAAGAAGACAGAATGAGATAATGTTTCTAAAGCTTTATTGCATTGTTGAACTAAATTAAAAGAATTCTCTTCTCTAAATAAGAAGACTGTATTTTTTAATTCTATAACTCAAAACAGGATATTTTTCATTTCTAGATTTTAATATACAAGGAAGGATCAATTGTTTTGAAGATAATACACTCATCTACCCCTTCTTTATTTTGAGGAAAAGAAAGTCATGTTATTAAAATAGACCTAGAAATGGTGAGGGTGTAGATTAGCACATTGTCATGTAGTTGGAGACTTTTATCTGAGCTTGAAGTACATAGTTTAATTTAACAAATATTTACCAAATACGTGCTTATAACCAGTTACTATTTTTGGAGCCAAGATATATGAGTGAGTAAGGAAAAACATCTCTGAACTGATGGAGTCAGGATAGATTACATAATTTGCAGGGTTCAGTGCTAAATGAATATACATAGTCTATTGTAAAAAAAAAAAAAAGGAATTTCAAGGTGGTGAAGACAAGAGCATTAAACTAACACAAAGAATAGGTCTCTGTAATTTCACAGGTCATCCATCCATGAAGCTATTCCAGTGTGAAGTTAAATCCTGTGGGAAGAAATATATGATGTATAGAATTTTAAGTATATTCCCAATTCTGCCTTAAAATCTCCTCCCTTACATCCTAGATTTAAGAGAAGAATTTAAAAAAGAAGATATTTTCCCCTTTATATGCCTTAAAAATATACTCTGTTGGAACATTAATTTGAGTATTTCAGTAAAATTTCCATAATACTAATAAAGAATAAATACTTCTACAAATATTTAAAATAGTGACAGTTTCCATATAGGGCACATAGTAAATAAAAAATGCAGTTTAAAATTCTCCAACAGTTCACTATCACTTTTCTTATACTTGTCTTCCCAACATTGAGGTTTAATAGGTAACTTAGATTTAATATACATGCATACACATTTTAGAAGATACTATGGGATGACATACAATTTCATTTCAACAGCCAACTCACCTGCATGTCCCAGCTTCAAACATAATTAATAATACTAGCTTTTGATAGTCTACATTTTGTGAATTGGTTATCCATTGACTAGGTCAGTGCTCAATCATTCTGAATAAGCAATGTGTAAACTATCTGCAAACATTCTAACCGTAGATTCTAGAAACCCATGATATTGTTTTGTCACTGCTTCTATGTAATGATTGTGCAATGGGTTGGAATTTATTTTAGGGAATTTTATTTCCTGTTGTTCTAAAGCATGCATCTTAGTTCAAATCCATATTCAAAGTTACAATTTGGTATTCATGTTACCAAATATTTGTATAGAATTATCATCAAATTATGACTCCAAAATATTGATATTTTTTCTAAGATTTTATTTATTTATTTATTTATTTATTTATTTATTTATTTATTTATTTTTATTTATTTAAGACACAGAGAGAGGCAGAGACATAGGGAGTGAGAGAAGCAGGCTTCCCACAGAGAGCCCGATGAGGGACTTGATCCCAGGACCCTGGGATCATGACTTGAGCCGAAGGCAGATGCTCAACCACTGAGCCACCCAGGCATCCCTCCAATACTTATATTTTTCTGCAAACATGACATTAGAATATGTATGTATTTTAGCATTATCATCCCCATTCACATAGGACGATATATTCCCAATTTACCTTATCATAGAAACAACTTGTTAATTTATCTATATTTTCCTACAAAAGATTTCAGAAGATTCTAATTACATATAGCTTAGAGATGTGCCATTTGAGGATTCAGAATGACATTTAATTATATTTTTAATTCAATTTTCTTCTTTTAAAATAGTTACTCAACTTTCACAGATGTTATCTCAGTTCATATTTAACTTAAATTTCATATTGATTATTCCATTTATTGCTGACTGTGTGGTAAATTGTGTTTATTAGAGAACTCAGAAGATGATTTTTTTGATAGGGTACTATAGATGAGGCATACCAAATACTGATTTTTAATATATTCAACATCCATGTTATTTTATGATAAATTGTTTGGTTAAATTTTCTGAGTTTAATGCCTATTCCTAAAAATACAGTGCTTGATGATGAAAAATCATATGGATATAATTATTTTGCACAAATAAATATTTATTCAAGTTATCTTGTGTGCTAGGCTTCTCATTTCATCTCTAAACTTTACGTTAGCAGACAGCAAAAGGAAAACGTGGAGGAATTATTTAGGAAGTAATGCCAACAAGCTGCTAATAAGCATTAAAGTTAGAATTTTTTCCTTACAAAAAATTTACAAATGTCAAAAATTTGACAAAACTTCCAAATTTCTAATCTATATAATTTGTAATCTTTTTAAATTACTGGAGAAATTCGTATCTCTGCTTGCCAAATTTATGTGGGTTTTTTTTTTTGCCATATACCGCTCTAAGGATTAATACCTCAATATATAGTGGCCACTTTAATTTTCAGACTCCAGCTACTTTAGATGGATGTTCATTATTGTACAGGGTTCCAACTTCTCTCAACTTTTCAGGGACAAGAAAAATCTATAGCAATTTTGATTCAGAACTGGAAATATCAAGATCCAGCTGATGGCAACTTCACAGAGTATAGATCCATAACAGTATTTTCTCCCAGAGTTAGCCTGAAACAATGGAGAAGGTTGAAGCATACTTGAACTGAAAGACTCCTGAAGACATTCTAATGATACCTAAACTCCGGATCTAACGTTCTTGAGGTCATGCTGAAATTCCATCCTTGGTCTAGTGGAAACCAATTATGTACTCATTCAGTTTTTGGCGCATCCTTTCATTCTACGTAGGGTGTGTGTGTATGTGTGTGTGTAAGTAGCAACTATGTACCACCTTGGGTCTCAGCAGGAAAAAGACAGCACACTTGAAAGAGAAAATTGAAAAAAATTCAAAAGGAGTATATACAAAGGTGTGTGCAGGGTATAGAGAAATAGCAAGAGATAGCACAGTATGTGGGGAGCTAGCAAGATTGGGAGGTTTTTATCTTCATCAGATTTTTTTAAAAAGGCAAAAGCATAGAGTGATTTTCTGAACCTGAAGAGAGGATATGTGAGCTCTCCGCTTCCCACTGGAACTTTGTCCTTTGGTTAAGGAAGGCAACCAGCCTAGGAAATCCAGGACAGAGAAAGCTGGGGGAGTAAAAAAAATACTCAGTCCTCATTATCTTGAAGCCTTTTTCGCCAGTGCTTTTGGCCAGTAGCCAAACTCAACTAGCAACCTAAAGAAATAATGCAATTATTAAGACAAAATAGACTAGATTTGTTGTTGTTGTTTTGTTTTGTTTTGTTTTTAAGATTTTATTTATTTATTCATGAGAGACAGAGAGAGAGAGGCAGAGACATAGAGGGAGAAGCAGGCTCCATGCAGGAGCTCGACATGGGACTCAATCCCTGGTCTCCAGGATCACACCCTGGGCCAAAAGCAGGCGCCAAACCACTGAGCCACCCAGGTGTCCTGAGGGACTAGGTTTTAAAGAAGATTTGAGCATCTCAAGTTGAAAACAAAACTATCCAGAATTTGAAATTTATTTTATTTAGCCACTAAGAGGGTATTATCTCTCTAAAAAAACATTAAACATGGTGTATATCCTAATGCAAACTCTAAATCAAACATAATCACTAATATGTACTTTGTGAGATTTTGAAAGAAAACTTACAAAATTTCATATTCAACTTTAGTTCTTATTGGTTTAGTATATACTCACAGACTCATACAAATATGCATAAACACACATAAATCATATATTCAGCATCATGTGGCAGATAAATACCTTAAATGTAATACATTCACTATTACAACACTTCATTATAAAGAAGTTGAAGACAATTTATGAAATACTAGTTTATTATTTAAAATGCTTTCGTGGAACGAAAACTCAATTTTCTTAAGAAATTGAAAGCTTTGGCTTGTTGTTTATAGAATATACTTCTGGGGAAGTCTATCATCTTATTTCTTATTTTTCTTTTCCCTCCAGGCTCTGTCCTTACATGAGATATATATAGATGGTCCAACATAAAGACTTGGAGTGTTCAAACTATGGATTGGTTTTGTTTGTATAATGTGAATCACCTAATATATAAGGGATTTTGTTATTTACATGTTTTTTTATAATTTCATACAGCCATCTTGTTTGATAAGATCATAGCCTGGGGACACCTGGGTGGTTCAGGAGGTTGAGCATCTTCCTTTAGTTCAGGACATGATCCCAGGGTCCTGGTATCGAGTCCCACATTGGGCTCCCTGTGAGGGGCTTGCTTCTCTCTCTGCTTGTGTCTCTGCCTCTCTTTTTGTCTCTAATGAATAAATAAATAAAATCTTAAAAAAAAAAGATCTTAGCCTCAAAGTTGCATAGCTTTTATGATCTACTATAATATTTATCAATAAAAAAAGCTGGCATTAAGGGTGCCTGGGTGGCTCAGTCTATTAAGCATCTGACTTCAGCTCAGGTCATGATCCCATGGTCTTAGGATGGAACCCCACATAGGGCTCCCTGTTCAGTGGAGATCCTGTTTCCCTCTCCTGCTCTCCCTGTTTGTGCTCTCTCTCTCTCTTTCTGTCAAATAAATAAATAATAACTTAAAAAGAAACTAATCTCCAACATTTTTAAGTTATGAAAAAGTAAATGTAAGATCAAGAATATATCACAATATTATGTAAAATGCTTCCTTAAATTTGTGTGTTGAATGAGAGTATATTATCAAAAGGATATGGTCATTAGCAATCAATAAATAGCTTAATAGTGCAATTCTAAGACCCCGAAAAACACTATCGAGTAGTCAAAAACTATAGAGTAATAGTTTATTTTTTATATGTGTATTTTTTTCTGTTCTTAAAATATTAGGGAAGAGATAAATACCATATAGCAAATGTATTTTATATCTTGAACTTATGAAAATTAATGTTTGTAGGTTTTTTGGAAAAAGATGAGAACACTTTTGGGTTTGTAGGTAAGGAATGTATCATGCAAAAAGCAACACTGAGCTACATTTTGAAGAATGGGTAGGTTTTTGATAGGCAAAGAAAAAAGAAGGGTATGTCATTTATCACTCATGCATGACTCTTGAATGATAAATGGTAAAGCATGTCCAAAATACACTGATTTATGCCTTCATCTAGGTATCTTGATTTGTATCAGTTTCTTTAGAATAGTAGTTTTTGTAAGGAAATAATGGGTGATAAACCATAAAAATACTGGAACTAGATTGTAATAAACACTTTGAAAATCATGTTCCTTTCACTGTATTAAAAATGCCTTTGCTGAGGTCACATATCAATAAATTGCATGTTCCTCAGTCCTTCAGGCCTAGTCTCATGGCATCCCTTGAAATGGTTGGTTGGTCCACAGTCTTTTTTGCCTTCTGTCTTAGTCTATTTGAGCTGGTATAACAGAATATCATAGATTGGGTTGCTTATAAACAACAGAAATTTATTTCCTAAAATTCTGGAGGCTGGGAAATACAAAACCAAAGTGCCTGCAGATTGGGCGTCTGGAAAGGGCCTACTTCCTGGTTTGCAAGTGTCCATCTTCTTCTTTTACCCTTACATAGAAGAGAGGTGAAAGAACTTGAGGTCTCTTTTATGAAGACACTATCCTATTCATGAAGACTCCACCCTCATGACCTAATCACCTACCAAAGGCCCTACTTCCTAACATCATCACATTGAGAGTTTCAACATAAAAATTATGGTTAAGGAGGCAGGGAGGGAGACACAAACATTTAATTTGTAAAAGCTTCCATGTAACTCCATCTCTAGTATTGTTTTCTTTTCTTCTTAAACTTTTATCTCATCTCTCCTAATTTCCTTTGTGGGCTTATTTTTCTTTTATTTATTTCTTTTCTTTTTTTTTTAGATTTTTTTTTCTTTGAGAAAGAAAAAGAGAACAAGCAGGAAGGAAAAGCAGAGAGAGAGGGAGAAGTAGATGTGGGGCTTTATCCCAGGACGCTGAGATAATCACTTGAGTGGAAGGCAGATGCTTAATGGCCTGAGCTCCGCACCCCCCCGGCCCGCACGCTGGTGTCCCGTGGGTTTACTTTTCTTTCTGAGCTCAAAAGTTGATATTGTGCATATTGTCCTATGACCTCTTTTTTTCTCATTCTACAGAAATTCCTTAGATAACCACATATTTTCCTATAATTTTATTTAATTTTTTTTTTTTAAGAAGGGGTCGTGGGGAAGGGCAGAAGGAGAGGAAGAGAGAGTATGGAGCTCAATGCAGGGCTTGATCTCATGACCCTGAGATCATTACTGGAGCCAAAATCAAGAGTCAAATGCCTAACTTACTGAACCACCCATGTGCCCCAATATAATTTTATTTTTTAATGTTAATCAGTAAAATGCTTTGTTGATTTTACTTAATTTATATTTGAACTCTTATGGACCTTCAACACTGTATAGTCAATTATAATAGGTAGATAATATGAAGAAATTTGTAATTCAATGTGGCTAAAAATCATATTCATAACCAATGTTATATCCTTCCAACTGTCTCATCACCAGTCTGAATACTCAAGTTAGAAACATAAGTCATTATTGGCATCTACCTCATGCCTCACAGCCATATCCAATGCATCATAATTGTAGAAGAAGATTCATACATTCTTTTTAATTATTGATGTTTTGATTGCCCCCTATTCGCTTTATTCTCATCGTGTTCTGACTGAACAAATTTAATAGTTTTTATTTGCTTAGAGATTAACTTTCAAGCTTGCCAACATCATTTTCATCAATTTCTTCAGACCCAGGTTCATTTTCAAGAACGTTTTTCTGTGTTTAAAATCTTTTTAGTCTTAGAAAAAGGAACAGTATATAGGGATTGTTTCATCTACACAACATTCATTATTCGTGGAGAAAATCTTTACTGAATTTTCACAATTAACTCTAGAGATTTGTTTATAAGCCAAGACTCTTCCAAGCCTCCCAATGAACCTTATTGGTTGGAATACACATACTGGAAGAAAGAGTATAAGCAATAAGCAGACATGCCCTAAAGCAACCATATAAACCTATGGCCCATGGATTTTAATGGCATATTCAGAGTAGTGAAAATTTTAGGAATTTTTTTTTACCTATTCTGAACAAGATTGGCCATATGCATAAGAGGACTGTAATTGTTGCCCAGGGCCTCCTTTGTGATATGCTTGCTTTGTAATATATTGTGATGGGAAAAAATATATTTTACTTAGACAAGAAAGTCCTGTTTCTTCACCCTAACTTTGTAATGTCAAGTCCAGATAATTGGTGATTCTTTTGATCATTTCTTTGAGTACCTAGAAGTTTTTATAACATTACACTTAAAAGATTTTTAACTCAGCATCTTACAATTACCCTGAACATGAAAGTCAGTCTGTCTTTTAATTCTTTGAGACCAGTCACTTCTTCTGCTGTAAAAGGAATACACAGAATGGACAGTGCTTTTCAAATTTACTTCATATACCTAGAAAATATTCATTGATTGGTTCTCATTCATCAATACAGTTTTACAAAATGAGACAGTTATATACAATTACTTCAATGTCAACTATGTTGCTCCCTTTGCCATTTTTGTTATAGACTATGACACAACTCATGAATTTATTCAACCATATAAGGCTTTTTTATATCAACTTCTTTGCTGACTCATGACTCTTCTTCACAAACTCCATCATCAGCTTTGCAAGCAAGGTCATTACCTTCAGCTGGATCAACAAATGAAGGAAGGGATGTTACTATCACTCAGATTCTTCATCCATTTTACTAGTTATTTCACAAGGTTTTCTAGCACATAATTATGTGTTCCTTTTGTACTCTGCATTTTACTATCAAATACTATCTACAGAGCTTCTTGTTCACTCTTTATGATAGTACGCACTATGGTAAATGGCATATTCAACATTCATGTTATTGTTTTGCCATGTGCTTCTTTATTAAGACTATTATGTTCTCATTTGCATTTATTCAACACATCTTCTCAATGTTTTTGAGTTCAAATATGGTTCAAGAAATATTAAAAACAAGGACTAAATAAAAAAGCTTTGAACAACACATTGAGAACAAATACAAAACGTTAGATAACTCTCACTGAGTGTGACCCTGGGCTGCCTTAGAGCTAACAACATCTCAGATGCTCTTGTTGAAACTCCCTACACTTTTCAAAAATAATAGATCCAAACTTCTGTGATTTTGTTTTCAACATAGTTCAAAGATTTCTACATATATATTGCCTTTTTTTGGATCAGGGAATCTATTTTTTTTTAATTTGTAGGTATTCAGCCAAAATCATTAAATTAAAAGAATATGTATTGAAACACATATACTCTATAAAAATGATATTAAGAAACAAGGAGAATTCTAACAATTTGAAGAAGATGGCAGAGTTGACAGGTTATGCCTATAGTAAAAATTTTACTTCCCATTTGGATATATCCAAAGGAGAAAAACGCCAAAATAATTTTAAATTGGATGTGTTAATCTTATTGTTAGAAATTATGGGAAATTATTATTTTAAATTATTGTATGTATACAACACAAAAAAAGCAAGTAAGTAATTATGCCCAAGTCATTAGGAACCAAGATTTTCAGTATACAAGAAAAGAGATCAAGGCATGAGATCTAGAAAGTTAATTAAAACCTAATAGCCTCTGATTTGAATGGTGATAGTATTACGAACATATGGCTTATTTTTTAGCTTTTAAAAATTATGTAATTTTAACTCTGAGCACTGAGAAATCTTTTATTTTACATTTATTTATTTATTTATTTATTTATTTATTTATTTATTTATTTTTAAGATTGTATTTATTTATTCATGAGAGACACAGAGAGAGACACAGAGACATAGGAAGAGGGAGAAGCAGGCTCCGTGCAGGGAGCCTGATGTGGAACTCCATCCCGGCACTCTGGGATCACACCCTGAGCTGAAGGCAGATGCTCAACCACTGAGCCACCCAGGCGTCCCTGCACTGAGAAATCTTAAAAACTATAACAATTAAAAGAATGAGAATCCCTGGGCTCTTAGTTTCTATAAGTACCACTTCCCACTAGAAAAAAAAAAGTGGCTAATTCTAGGTTTGGAACAGAAAATATGAAAGATGGGACATGAATAAGACTAATGCGATTTTTGTCAATAGAATCTAGGCGTTAGCTTAAAGTGGCTCAAATGGGGTAAAAGATGAGATATTTTGGACACCAAAAACAGTTAAGATGTAATGATTTGAAGTACATTAAATATTTCAAAAATTGGCCTATCTATAATAAAAATCAGCTACAACAAAGTAGAGCCTCACTGGCCATCATTGAGACTGATAAAACACCAAGTAATTAACCTGAAAATGTTAAATAAAGGTAAAAAAAATTTTTTTAAGGGAAAAATGAGGTAACTTCTCATTAGAATTAAAGCAGGATCAGAAAAATGAGAAAGAAATATTTAATCTCTTCTTAGTTTCCCAATGCCTATATGCATATCAAATCCTATATATCAACCTTATAGTTTTGTAAGGGCAATATTAAGACTTACATTTTTCAATTTATTAGCCATTATCCACTCTTATCTCTATTTCCATATAGTAAAATTGTGGTAAGTAGCATTTAAATTTAGGTCTGTTCTATCAAGCAGTATAACTCATTGTTTTGTAAGTCACTGGATTAGTAAATAGTAAATTTAAAAATAAATGAATATTTTATGGACTAGGACAATGTTAAATGATTACATCATAAAGACATACTTTTAATATTTTTCTTAAGAGGCCCCAAACTAAAATGCAGTAGGCCTCTTGGTTCCCATGATCACTGATTTTCTAAAGTCCAAGAATCTTTATGAAATTTTAACTAGAGATTTGTTTTCATTTTATAAATGTGGGCTGCATCAAACTCTCTTCTTACCTCCATGAAGGAAATGGTGTGCTCTCTCTGGGAACGTACAAGGTTGTACATTGGATTGTACAATGGGTTGTACAATGTATATTTCGTCATTATTAGGAATAATTTAAAACTAATATTTCTCTTGTACTCAGAATGAATGTTTCAGATCAAATAATGGTATTTATGCCAAAGGCCTAGGAATGGAACACTGGAAAAAGAAAAATAAGTAATGTGGTATAGATCTTAGGTGTTTTTAATTAACATATAATCTAATAGGATAGTTTGAATTCAGATGCCTAAATATAACACAAATGGAGTAAAAAGATACATATTCTCTTCTAGTATTAATAAGAACAGAATGTATACAATATTGATTCAAAAAATAATGTACAGGGCAGCCTGGGTGGCTCAGCGGTTTAGTGCCATCTTCAGCCCAGGGCCTGATCCTGGAGACCTAGGATCAAGTCCCATGTCAGGCTCCCTTCATGGAACCTGCTTCTCCCTCTGCCTGTGTCTCTCTGTCTCTCTGTGTCTCTCATGAATAAATAAATAAAATCTTAAAAAAATAATGTACAAATATAGTATCTGTCATTGGGAATACAGTAGTTCACAAGATATGTGCATATGATCCCTGTCCTTAAAAGATCATCAAACATTTCAATGTGGAAAGTCCAACGGCAACTACCACCACTTTATTATTTACTCTGTTTCCATGAGTTCAACTTTTATTTTTTATTTTATTTTTTATTTGTTTAAAGATTTTATTTATTTATTCATAGAGACACACAGAGAGAGAGAGGCAGAGACACAGGCAAAGGGAGAAGCAGGCTCCATGCAGGGAGCCCACCGTGGGACTCGATCCAGGGTCTCCAGGATCACACCCTGGGCTGCAGGCGGCGCCAAACCGCTGCGCCACGGAGGCTGCCCCAACTTTTATTTTTTCATTTCAGATTCTATTTATGAGTGAGATTATACAATGGCTAGGGAATGGGGAAAACAGATATATGCGGTCAATGGTTGCAAACTTCCAGTTATAAGATGAATAAATTCTGGGGATCCAAGATATAGCTTGGTGGCTGCAGTGAATAATACTGTACTGTATACTTGAAATTTGCTAAGAGGACAGATCTTAGGCAGTCTTATCACACATACATAATAAAGGTAACTATATGAGGTGATGAATGTGTTAATTAAGTGGTAAAAATTTTTTCACAATATATACATGTATTAAATCATCATGTTATAAACTTTAAATAAATATAGTCTTATATTTCAATTATACCTCAATAAAGCTGAGGGAAAGCCATAAATTGAAAAAAGAGAAAGAGAGAAAGAGAGAGAAATCCCAAGGGTATTATTGTGGAACATTATGTAGCAGTAGGACAAGAGCTATTATATCAACAATGTGAAATAACTAAAGATAATGTCCCAAGAGGGATAATTTGCATTCAAGTTGATTAATACAGGACAGAGCATGTTAAGAAGAATAGCTGGCAATATGTCCTAAACAACTTCTGTTAGTAGCCAAAAGGTGTCTGAAGGGAAAAGAAGGTCTCATAATTTGATGAATAAAAACAGAACAGGAAGTAATACTCTTGTGACTTAATGTGCATTTGTTTTACTAATCCAGGTATCTTCAGGGCTTAGAGAAATTTGTCTTTATCTCTCAACAGAAGATCTTTAAAAATTGTTTTGATGCCACTCAGAATGAAACACAAATCCTATCTCACCATACCTTTCCATATTCTTTATACCTTCTAATGATACCATGGATATATCCTTAGCTCAGGCCACAGTCATGAATAAAATAACCTCAGTTGCTAGCCTCCTTTAGTCATAACAAAGTACTAAATGTTTATTTCAGCTGGTTTGCTAAAAATAAATTGTGCTTTTAGACAGAAGAAACGTAAGATGAGAATGTAGAGGTAGAACTGGAAAATTAGCAGAGTATAGAAGTCAATACTTCATCTTCATACTTGAAGGACTGCACATTATTTTTGATATGCACTTACTTGACATGTTTGCTTCAGCCCACCATATAATTGATCTTTACAAGTCGACTGACCATTTGTGCCTTCACTTTGAGAGCTGAATTGAGTCATTACCACACATGTCTGGCATCTAATAGACTCCAATGAATGTAATTACTCCAGTTTATTGGGTCAATGATCTGTGAACAAAAAATTATCTATAAAGATTTTGACAATATAGATCCAGTGAGTCATTTTATTTTAAAAATATATCTTTTACTTTGGAAGATGAAGAATTGAAAAAAGCCAAATTTTAAAAGTCTTACTAACACTATAATTATTGGATAAACAGTAAGAAATAAACAATTACTTTGCTGAAAGTCAGTAGGTAATAATCGTCTGATGATACAAAAATTAATTTCAGGTGTTGAAGCATACCAAACTGTTAATTTCCTAGGTTTTAAGAAGGGATAATAATATAACATGCTTGCTTACAAGAACATAAAAAGATTTCAAGAATTGAGGAAATATGTAGTAAAATCAATGCTTCTGTTAACTTTAGAGTTTTACTAGGGTTTTGCCTTCTTACCAAAGCAGATTACTTTTAAAAAATGTATTTTTCAAGGACTTCTAGGATATGCTTGACAGTTTTCTTTTTCTCCAAAAGGTCATCAGTGTTGTTGATTTGATAGAAAGACAAAAGTCAATTAACTGCGGATCGATAAAAGGTCATTTTTCTGATCTAGATGAGATGTTTAACCAGAAGGTTTTGAAATGTGTTTTTTAACCTAATCATAAATATTTCTGACACTGAAGGTAATGCGATTAAGGTGTATTAAACACATCAAATTATATACAACTTTTTAAAAAATATTGTTCCAACTTCATAAACAGGCATTAACATTTCAAACAATATTTAATGAGAAGGGTGGGCTTGTGAATAAAAACTAGCTAGGCAAATATTTTTGCCTTAAGTCTGATGTTACTGTAAATATCAATACAATATTGGCTAAATAAGGTCTAACTGCACAACAATAGAAATCATCCTTCAAGGATATTCACAGCCTATTTGTGTGTTTTTCTGTGAGTTATTTTAAACTCTTACCCTTGATTCAAGATATTGATGCATAGTTAGCATATCTGTTTAAGGAATTTAGCCTATAGATTGGTTTTATATTATATTAGATGCATTCTATCATAGCATGATTTTAGAATGTACTATTTGTGGTCTTCCGCATTCTATAATGATCTGTTAAAACATTACCTTTTTTAGTTCCCGGACAATGCTGCCTCAGATAAATTTTCTTTCTCTATTTAAAGATTTGAGGACCTACTAAATGCAGAAGTATAAGAGGATATCCTGCCTTCATGTATCTGCTGTCTTTAGGGTAGATAAGGAGGGAGAGTGTGATGACTCTTCTGTGATGGGTCAGAAGAAAGGGTGGAGGATGGTTAGTGGTGGTTAGTGGTAAAGGTTTGCATATAGACACATTAATGGACTGTTAAAAATACAAAGACATGAGGGGTGCCTGAGTGGCTCAGTTGGTTACGTGTTCTGCTCTCGGTTTCAGGTAGGGTCATGATCTCATGGGTTGTAGGATGGAGCCCTGCTTGACTCTGTACTCAGCAAGGATTTGCTTGGTTCCCTCCCTCTGTCCCTTACTCCGCTCATCTGCACACACACACACACTCTCTCTCTCTCTCAAATACATAAATATTAAAAAAAAAAAAAAGAATAGAAAGGTGTCACATTATACTCAGGAGCAGTAAGATAAAAATGCAGGAATGGGGAATCAGGGCATGCGCTGTGGTAGGAACATCAGAGCCCAATAGGGCAGCAGAGTACATTCCTCGATGGCCACCTGGAAAGAACTGAGTAGCAGGTGATGGAAGGTTGATCTGGGGTTAATGACTTAATATGGGCCCAGAGCTGAGGAGCAGATGTGCTCAGACTGGGACCCGAGCTTTCCATGAAGCTCTTAATTTACAGGAAGCACATAGTATAAATACTATTCTTGAGACCTGGAGTGATTGGACACGGGAGGAGGGGAAGGCAGGGATGTAGTCAGAATTAAGCTTGTGGAATCAGAAAATGGAAACTTTTCTAGTGCAGTAGAATTCTCTTCTTGCTTCAGCTGCCAAAAAATTTACAGCCAAGATTATTGCTGGATTGTTGTGTTCACCCCCAGCCAGGTAGACCGTCTTTTACTCTTAATGAACCTATTATGCTTATGCCCTGAGTCACCTTGTGTTCTTTTGGAATTGGGTGGGGCACGGTTCTTATATAAACAATGTCAGCAGTTATGAGAAAACAAAAATCAAATTATTTAAGAGACCATTGAAGAAAAATTAAATGTATATTATATGAAAAAAAGGAAAAGAACATCATATGCAGAATATAATTGATTATTTTTAAAGCAATACTAACGATAACCAGTATAATATCATAGAAGTGATTTAAAGATATCTAGGTCTAGTGGATATTGAATGCCTACTATATGCCAGGACACTGTGTGGAGAGACTTAAAAATCACTTTTATTACCACAATGAATGGTTACTATTATCATCATTATCATTTTATTTTTACTCTGACATGTGAGAGGCAAAATGTCCAAATAACAAAACAACTATAATAATAAATAACAACTACTATTTAATGTTTCTTAAGCTTATAAATCTTGGCTTCGGAAGAAATGAATACAAAATTCATTTATTATTATAATTTTCTTATGTGACGACTTATATATTTGACCAAAATCAGAAGGAAACTACTGATAATTCCTTCTCTTTCTTGTCTTATATCTGAATACTTATATAATATTAAGTACAGAAATAGTGGGCTGTGTCATGTAGCAATCAAAGTAGATTAAATGGCAAAAATTCTTTTTTAAACATTTTTATTTAAATCCAATTAATTAACATAAAGTGTATTATTAATTTCAGAGGTAGAGTTCAGTGATTCATCAATTGTATATAATCCTTTGTGCTCATTTTATCACATATGGCAAAAATTCTTGTGCATTTACAGACTCATACATTTTATTTACTAAAATAATGTTCTACTGATTTTCCTGTTTTAGTCAGTAATAACTAAACCCTCCTCAAATGCTCAGATTGGCTATTTTGATAGCAGTTATGAATGAATGAATTAGGTAGCAGTCACTCGATACAACAGTTGACAAGAACAATAGCAAGGACCTTATCATTAGGCATCATAGCAAAGCACTGAATGTTTACTTCAGTTGGTAGCTCAAAAATATGTGTTATTAGAAGAAGGATGAGGTCCAATGGCCCATGCTTTATGATACCATTTTACTAATGACAAAGTGAAATTTGCTAGCTGAATCAAGGAGTACAGAAAATTGGTGCTCAATACAAGATAGAAGTTAAGATTTGGCTGACTACATAGCAACTTCTTTTTTCTCCTAAGATACCGTAACTCTGGGTTCTTTAATGTAAACAACAGAAATTCAAATCATGGTTATTTAACTACAAAGGGCTATAAAAATCTGAGTTGTTGAGGCACTTGGGTGGCTCAGTTGGTTAAGGGTTTGACTCTTGATTTTGGCTCAGGTCATGATCTCAGAGCTGTGATATTGAGCCCCGAGTCAGGCTCCTGTCTCTGCATGGAGTCTACTGGAGATTCCCTCCCTCACCCTCCCCCCTCCCCCTACTTGCTCACGTTCTCTGAAGTAAATAAATACAATTTTAAAAAATCTGAATTGACTTTCATGGACCATTTCAGATATTTGGAAATGAAAAAAAAAAAACTTTGGTAAAGCTATTACATGTCTCATAATTATTAAAAGGGCAAGAGGAAAAATGTTAGCTGGGCTTTGAGAATTTTTCCCAAAATCAAAAGACTGTCCAAAATGAGTGAACCAACTACACACACTTTACAATCTTGAATAGCAGAAAACCACCAGTGAGATTGGTGATTTCAAAACCTATCATTAGACTCCTGATGCCAATCAACATGGCATAAGCTAATCACAACCTATCTTTCCCATTGATTACAATTAAAATCCCTAGACAATAGGAGATTGGGAGATTTGAAAGGTAAATAAAGAATAAATTCAGCAGATCCTAGATGTGACCTAGGAGCTCAACATCTTCTGAAACTGATTTGAAACTGAAGTGAAATATGTAAAATACTGGAATATAGTGGAACACATTAGAAACAACATGTAAACTCCCTCTTTCCTTTCTTTTAAAAATGTTAATAATGTTAACCTAGTGATTGTAAATTCCAACTTCTATTCTCTTCACACACACACACACACACACACACACAAAGCTTGCTCTAGATTCATCTAATCAGGTATCTGAGAAAGACTGCATCCCTTGATCAATCCACATGTAGATTTGATTTTCGTTCTTATTGTTGATGGTGGCTGTAGGGTCTGTGTTTATTTTGTTTCTTGCCCTACATTGAATTTAAGACATTTTCAGCAGAATAAAGAAGTCTTCATGGATAAAAAGACCTATGAGAACCAGAAAAGACTCAGAAGAAGGAAGTTTTATTTAAAAATAGGGTTAGGGCAGCCCGGGTGGCTCAGTGGTTTAGCGCTGCCTTCAGCCCAGGGGGATCGGGATCGAGTCCTGCATGGAGCCTGCTTCTCCCTCTGCCTGTCTCAGCCTCTCTCTCCCTGTGTCTCTCATGAATTAATAAATAAAATCTTAAAAAAATAAAAAATAAAAATAGGGTTAGATGGAGTGCCTGGGTAGCTTAGTAGGTTGTGTCTGCTTTCGGCTCAGGTCATCAACCCAGGGTCCTGAGATCAAGTCCCACATGGGGCTCTCTGCTCAGTGGGGAGCCTGTTTTTCTCTCTCCCTCTGCCTGCTGCTCTGCCTGCTTTTGCTCACTCTCTCTCCCTTTGTAAAATACATACATACATACATACATAAAATATTTAAGAAATAAAAAAAATAAAAATAGGGTTAGATAAAGAGAGGAGTGCTATGATTAGAAACATTCGTAAGTTCAAAAGTTTCTGTTGAACAGGTCAACAAAAATGTACTGAGTGATAATTTCATAAGATTTGTAAAAACGCTTTCATATATTTTTGAATAAGTAATTATACATAATATATATATACACACACACACTCTCTCTCTCTCTCTCTCTCTCTATATATATATATATCTCCATTATTTCTTTCTCTATTCTATCCATCTATCTGTCCATCCATCCTCACAGTGATTAGTACTTAGAAATTACAGATGAGAACAATTTGTGTGATAACACAGATATTAAAATTAATTGGAATAACTGATCAGCACCACTGGACAAGTTATCCAAGTTGGATCAAAGCAAGAACAGAAAATATTGCTCTTTACTCTCTTTGAACTTAACTACACCTTTTAAAGTGTTGTTACGCATTAGGAGAGCTGAGCTACTGAAAGGAGCCTATCTTATAAACAATAGAGATGGAATTACTACCACATAGCATATATTTAAGTAGGTTCGGTAAGTTAAAGGGGTTAAATATTAATTCATTTGTTAGTACTTGAGTTTTATTGTATAAAGTATGTCCATTTTGTTTCCATATAAATATTACAAAAAGTAAGGCTATCAATATAATTCTGTTCTTAGAAAAGAAAAGCTTAACGTATTTCAATTAGCAATCTCCTAGATAATTACCATTATAGTAAAATAAATACTAATTAACATGCTAATTTAGGCAATTAATTGATATCCAATCAACTCACTATAGTTGTTTTATTAAACACCAGTTAATTGTTCAAATTCTTTGCGAGTTTAATGTATAAATTTGGGCAATAAAGCACATTTAATGCTTTCCTTGTTGAGACAATTATATGGCAACTAAATTAACTTACTCTTACTCATTTAAGTTTATTACAATATCATGTATTTAGTGTACAATAAATGTGTAAACTAATTTAAATACTGAGTAAGTGCTAAGGTTTATGTAGTTCTTGACTATTTAAGCACAGTTCCATAAACCTTTCCTAGGAAGAATGATATAAACTGCTTTTTGTGGGTCTTATTCATTCTTGGCTTATTTAAATTATATTATGAATGTGTGTATATTTATATATAGATATTTACAATAAATAAATTTAATGCACTGGCCTTTGAAATTACTTAGAACTGTCTTATTCATAAAAGTAAGAATATTTGTCCTTCTAATATATGGTAATAATTTTAGAAAACCATCATCTATTAAGTAGATACCTTCAAATTATTCATTACAGTCTTTCATTTATCAGAAATTATTCAGAAGCAAATCTGAGTAAGCAACATATCTTTCTGGGATTGTTAACCATGAAAAGCTTAATGCAGTTAAAAATTACTTAGGAATCAAATGGAAACACAAACATACTAAAAGTATTTTTTCTTTTAATTTCTAAACTTTCACAACCTAAATTTAAAATAACTAATAAAGCCTTTTGCTGTTAGGTTTTTTTCCCTGATTAGTCATGTAGACATCTGCCTCTTATTCGTATTACAAATACGTTAGGAAAAATTAAGATTTATTATACAAAGTATACATATTAGCCATCTATTTTTTTCTGAAATCAGTGAAAATAGTAATATTCACTTTGATAATACAAGTTATTGGCTTCCATCCAGCCCAGCCTCTGCCTCTAATTTGACCTACCTAAAGCCCTTCCCTTCTAGGATGTGTCAGATGAGTAGTCAGCAATCTTGGGGAGATTGAATATATTTGCCTTACAAACATTTGGGCTTCTTCATTTTTATTTTGGGTCAGTTGTGTAAAGCCTATTTCACAAGTTCTTTGTGTGTGTGTGTGTGTGTGTGAATAAAACTGCCTTTTATTTATTTCATAATAATGTAGACCTGCACTGATGCCCTTTTCTGTTATATAGTATATGCCTTGTTGGCATTCCACTTAATATTGGTTTGAGCTTTGTAATAAAAATAAAGAACCGACTCTTCTCACTCAATTTTTTTCCTCACAATCTCAGAGTTTTCTCTATGGGCAGAGGGCGTCATTCCTCAGTGTCAATGTATTCAGCCAGAAACATTTGTTGAATGTCTCCACATGAATGAACTAAGCGCGGCAGATGGAGAATTCAGGGATGTAGGTACCACTCAATCCTCAGCCTCTGGTCAGTTCCTAGGAATAAGTGAGGTCCCAAACACATAATTAGTAGTGTGATATGGCCCCTGTATGTTGTCAGGAAGAATCTAAAATATCAGGAAAGAGCATAAGAAGCCCCCCTCCCTGATATGCAAAGTTTAAGCAAAGTCAAAGAAAGGAATTATTTTTCCAAGTTTCTTGGTGAGCTCAGGAATAATACTGATTTTGACAGGCAGACAATGAAAACTTCAGTGAAAAGAGAATCATATTGAAGCATAGTGATTTTGATTCTTAGAATTACAACATAGAAACTGGTTTTGTGTGAAATACAATGACTTTTGTTTTATAATGCTATCACAATCATGGAGGATAACTTGGAATGATCCTAAAGGCAAGCTATTATAAACATTTTCCATTTGCAGAAATGTAACTGCAAGGAGAAAAAATATATATATTTAGAGTGGAATATGAAAAATGAAATTATGGTAAGTCTATAAGAAGTTTACATAAAAGTAGATTTTTTTCTATTGCATGGTGTCTTAGGGTTCTCTAGAAAAATAAAACCAGTAGGAGACAGAGAGAAAGGGGGAAGCAAAGAGAGAACAAGAAAGAGAAAGATTTATTATGAGGAATTGGCTTACATGATTATGGAGGCTGAGAAGTCCTACAATCTGCCATCTGGAAACGTAGGAAAGCCAGTGTTGTCATTTCAGTCCAAGTCTAAAAGCCTGAGAACCAGAAGAGCCAATGATGTAAATCCCAGTCCAAGGGCAGGTGAAGACCTCTGTCTCAGCTCTAGCAAACAGGCTGGAAGTCAAAGGAATGAATTCCTCCTTTCTTTATGTTTTTGTTCTATTTAAGCCCTAAACAGATTGGATGATTTTCTCAGATTGGGGAGGAAAATCTGCTTTACCATGTCTACTTCTTCAAATGTTAATCTCATCTGGCTACATCTTCACAGACATAACCACAAATATAAGGAACCCCTCAGCTCAGTCAAGTTGACACAGAAAACAATCTTCACACAAGGTGGTTACAGACTATTAGTGACCAATAAAAGCAAATTATAAATAGTATATATCAGATGGTCACAGGTTTATACTGTGTATAAATGTCTTTGTATTCAAAGCCATACCTGTATTTATTTATGTCTTGAAGACATATATCAATTTTTAATAGTTTTTGTCTCTATATATTGGGCTTATAAATAATGTGTTTTTTCTTCTCAGAATTTGTCCTACAATAAACAAACATACATTATTTTTGTAATTATATGTAGTTACCTGTTGCTTTTATGAGTTTATCTTTCTCTACTCAGAAAGAAAAATTAAGCACAAATGTATTTTTTTTTTTTTTTTTGTAAGTAGAGCATAGAGCCCAATGCAGGGCTTGAACTCACAACTCTGAGATCAAGACCAGAGCTGACATCAAGAGTTGGATGCTTAATGGACAGAACAACCCCAGGCACCCTACAAATGTACATTTTTAAATTACTTTTACAAAAGGTATCTCCAATTGAATCAAGAGTAAAAGAAATCTTGTCCATAGAAAAGAGGAGAGTGCCTTCTACATTGTGGATATTCAATGCATGTATATTTATATGAAATAAGATTTCTTATCACTCACTAAATTCCTTAGCCTGTTCTGGTGTATTTATTTACAGAGAAATTATTATTTCATAGTTAGCAACACTTTTGACAGTCCATAATTTACAAAAACATTTCATTTGACAATCTGTAAGTTATAGGAATCACAATGCAGATTATTGAAAACAATAATAAATAAATAAATATTCAATAGATTGACATATATATTTCTCATGAATTGCTAATTTCATTCATCCTTAAACTCTGTTATACATCATTTGGAGGAAGTCTATGTATGAAGTTAAAGGGGCACATTTTCTTTTTCTTGATTAATCTTATTTTCCATCATTCATGTCAGGTGATGGCCATAACTCCCATGTAAGATTAAACTACTCCCAGGTTATAGTCATGCCTCTAACCAGAGGCTAAGAATTACACACAGAGACACACACATAGGTGCAGGTAGATATACACAGCTAATATTGTACCCAGATATACTTCATCAATTCTTTGTCAGGTTTAATTTCCATTTCTTTTTCCATAGTTCTTTCTACTTCTTTACTTCATAATTTTTCTCACTTTGCTTATTAGTGCTAAGAAATGTGACTGCAGACTGCCTCAAAGTGACACAGATAAGTAGCAGGTCTAAGCCAGTAGAGGATTCCAGATTCTATTCTGTACAATGACAGAGGTGAGAGTATAATTAGCTTTTAAAAAAATTTTATTGATTATCCATGCTTAAACAAGATGAGTTCTTTTCTGAATAACTTTGGCCTTTCATTTTATAATTTAAGCTTTATGCTGTAACAGTGGTTCTACACAACTGTATGTTTAAGTCATTCTGTTCCTACTATAAGACATATAGATACTTGAACAAAGGCATACAATATATGGTACATTAAAAATATATAAGTGAAAGTAATGTTTCCAATTACCTTGTGGATGCACCTTTGGTGAAAAAGAGGTCATTCATCATATGCTTAACACTTGAGAGACAAGAAAAACAAAAATATGTCATTGACTAACCCTGATTTTCCTTGCCCAAACCCAAATCAATTAACATTATGTTATTTTTAATTGGAGTCTTTAAATATGCATTTAGATAAGGAAAAACTTATATCACTGTAAGAGAGAAATCCAATAAAATTGTTTTATATTGTAATATTTGGGCAAACCTATAGTGGCCACATCCAAGGCAACTTCCTCTCTAATACATAGAATGGTGCTATTTTAGAGCTGCAGAAGACTTGAAGATTTTTTTTTTAATATCATCATTAAAAAAGGAAAGAAAGGAAACAATTCTATGAGAATTACCTGTTTTATCCAAAAGTTATAAATGTGTTGGCATTAGAATTGGAACTAAAACTCAGACTTCCTGACTCAATATACATTAGATAAATCTTTTATGTAGCACATAAATTCTTGAACATAAAATTTCAGAATTATGTGTCATCTTAAACATAGACTTCCAAAATTACATATGTTGATGCATTTAAAAACTAAATCACACTTTCCCAAAAGTTACAGCTATTTTTGACAGTGAGATAAAATCTGGGCAGTTATGAAACTATAATAAAGTATCACCTCTACCATGAGACAGTAAATAAATAAATGTGTTGTATAAAACAATAAATAAGAGAAACCAACTGTTAATCTAAACTGACCAGTTGTTTATCTGAACTAGTGATGTTTTTAGATTAATATTTTTAAATAATTCTAAAAGAATTTATAAAACCTCAAAGGAGGTAATGCAGTGGGGAAGCAATGAGAAAGGCATTTATTAACTTGTCATTCTAATAAATCTATGTAAACTGTGTAGTCAAACAATTTTTAATAAACTCTTATGTCTATAGACAACTTAAAATTGTAAAGATAATATACTTTTATTTATCATTTTCTTTCTTGTTTGAAATATTGGTGCATTTAAACAATAAACCTCCTCCCCCCAAAAGAAAAGAAAATGAAACAAATAAAAAGAAAAGAAAAAAAAATAATGACATGTATCTTTTGGTCCATGGTGAAACAATCTTATTTTACTTCTCTTGTATTTCTCAACACAAGGCAAGTAAATAGGATGGCAAATATCATTATATTCTGAAAATTACACCTGGAATACAAATATAAATCATGTCAATATGATGCCACACATACTTGGGCTCAATTTTGTCTTCTAAATATCATCCTTCTCTTCATACTTTAAATGATATGAAAAACATCAGGTTATATTAAAATTTTTTAATAGTTTCTGCTTGGAACTAGGACAAACAAATGAATATAGAGAAGGTGGGCAATGAGTTGAATGAATACTGAAAATCCTAAAAGTAAATTTGGGAAGCATGATGCACACATTCATTTGTTGACATCCACTCTATGTCATGTAGCCCAAAAGATAGTGATAAAAAAATAGCATGAACAAAATACACTCCCTTACCATAAGAAGATACACACTGATAAGGGAGACAGGAAAATGAGGAAGATATCACATATTGATGATGACTATAATCATAGAGGTATGTATCAGGTGCTGTGTGAGGCTGGAATGAGGACACTAATCACAGAAGAGGACAAAAGTAACAGTTACAGTCAGCCACTTCAAGAAAGGTGGTGATTTAGCCGAATTTTCAATAATAGTCACAGACAAGAAGAGAGGATACATCCTTCAAAGGAAGCAAGGGGAAAAAAGAAGCAGGAATGTGCAAAGGCTGAAAGAGATCTGGGACGATATTTTCAAGGTCACCGAGAGGTCAAAACTGAGGGTCCAAATTAAATGTGTAAATAATGGGACAGAACCTGTCAGTATAGAAAAGTGTACTGTCTAGGGCTTATAAGCTTAAATTTTTATGTCTACTATACTTGCCTTCAAATTCCTTTCATCTAGGGATGCCTGGGTGGTTCAGCGGTTGAGCGTCTGCCTTTGGCTCAGGGATCGAGTCCCACATCCGGCTCCTTGCAGGGAGCCTGCTTTTCCCTCTGCCTGTGTCTCTGCCTCTCTCTGTGTGTGTCTCTCATTAGTAAATAAATAAAATCTTTTTAAAAAGGCAAATTCTTTTAATCTAAATACTAGTTTTTTTACAATAAGCAAGTAACAACTTTTTTCAGTGTTCTCAACTGCAAAATGGAGTGAACACTATATATAACTTGCATGTTGTTGAAAACTTCCATGGTAATGTTTTTAAAGCCCCAACTCTCCAACTAACCAAATCTGTCCATTGTAACCATGATATATGCATTCCCAAATACAAAGGATAGCATTTATATTATCCTCAATCTCTCAATAGCATTGCAATATTTCACGCTCCTTCTTTCTGGAAGGCAATGTAGAGAACTACAATTCCACTTTCTGTTCCTCAAACTTTTCTGACATCTTACACTTAACATGTCTTTTTGTTGGGTCACGTTAATTTTGAAATTTGTCTTTTTGCATTCTCCTCATTTATAATTCTATATTTTTAGTTTTATGAATTTCTTTTATTCCCACAATCTCAAAAGCCATATACGTCTTACAAATATATATTCAAGAGCTTAGTTACCTTATCTGAGCTCTAGTCCTACATGTCTAAATGTTCACTGAGTATCCCCACTCGGTATCTTGCTAGTATCTCAATAATGGTAAAATAAAAATTATGAAATTGACTGCAAAAATACATTAATTTCCTTTGTCCTTTATTCTAGTAAGGACAGTTACTATTCAACCAGTTAAATTCTCAATTCTGAATGCTGGAAGCCAATATTGACAGCTTCATCTTCTTTCTTTCTATTCATTGTCAAATCTTGCTCATCCTGAACACAGTATATGAATTAGATTCCTCAATTTGTAACCATCTCAGCTTTCATAACCCTGTATTAGACTATTATTCAAATAGTCTTTGAACTAATCTCTTTCTCAACTCTTCTCCTATCCTGGCCACCATGTCAAACCATTCCTTAGGTATCAAATAATCTTTTTAAAATACACAACATCAAGTTTTTCAAATGCTCAGTTATTTAGTGACTTTTCTCCACCTGGATAAGATCCTAAATTTTTTTAGCCAAGATTACAAAGCCTTATAACTCTACCTGAAAATATGCCTCCTGGCCATTTTTTCCTAGCTAATATCTACAAATCCTACCGCTCTGTTAATTACTGTTTCTACAAAGAGGCATTAAGTAACCCAATCAAATTTGACCCATCCCCCTTACTCTTCATAATGTCTATTGCAGTCTTGAATGTTACATGTATTTGTATACTTTATATTTATCTCCACCACTAGCTTATGAGCTTCAAGAGGTCACGGATTTTGTATGTGACAAAAGCACATAATAGGTGCTCAAAACAGTCATTGAATATATGTGTGAATGAACAAATTAGTTATCTCTTGTAGGTATGAGTCAGCATGATCACAAGCATGAAATAGCTAAGATATATGAAAAGTTACTCTTTTTTCTTTTTTGCAACAAAGCAAATAAATTGTAAGCTAAATCCTGTGCACAAGAGTTTTGGTTAGACTATGCTATATAAACAGTAAAATTTTTAAATGAGTTCCTTTTCTGTCCAGGAGAAAAACAAAACAAAACAAAACAAAACAGCAACAACTACATCATCAATTTGAGCATTGTTTTTTTATAGACAAAAGTAATAGTATAAGAAGTAATTTTCCTCAGTTCTTCACCTTCAACCACTACTACGTAAAGCTAAAAACAATGTCATCCTATCTTTCAATTTTTGTAATCTAAGAAACCAATGTTGCTGGAAGTTTACTTTTCATCAGCAAGAGCTTGAGATATTGCTCATATAATATCAAATTGAAAGTGACAAGTTGCTGTTGTTAAGACTTCTGGTCTTTGTAGGTTTCCTAGTCTCAATGCAGATTTCTGACATCGGATCAAAGAGAACCTGTTTTGTCAAGATAATAATAATTAAAAGATGGTCGTGGAACTGGTTTATTAAGGTACTTAATCAGATTTTCTCCATAAAAACAAAATCGTTCTATTAAATCTCTTTGGCTTATTTTTAACAGATAAAAATTAATGTAGTATATGATAGCTAAATAACTTGTTACAGTAAATATTTTTTTTATTTTTTTCTCAGACAATAATAATAAGTAAATACAAAATCTGATGTGATCTATGCTACATAAAAGTCTCAAATTTACCTATGAGTACATAGTTTCTTAAACGTATGTTGAAGAACCAAAGATGCCTAAGAGAGAGATGGGAAGCTTTCTTGAACTTGCAGAAAAAGTACTGTCAGACAGATGTTTATGTCTGTGTCTATAACCATTTTTACACCTATATCTATATTTAGATCTATATGTTATTTCCCCCTCAGACACTTCTCAAACCTGGAAAATGGAAGGACCTTTTAGGTGATGACAGCCACAAGGAAGTCTTAGTATTATGCATGAAGGGGTTTCAAAAGGAAGGCATGAATTTTTTATGAAGTGTGAATGATGGCAACAGAAGATAGTGAATAGAGCCCAGGTCTTTTCTAGCCATAATTGGAGTGAGTCCAAAGAGGTACAGAAAACCAAGTAGAAGGGAAACAGGCAAAATTTGTGTCTATATTTTTGTGTATTATCATTGAACTAATTTGTCTTTTTTTTTTCACCTGAGGAAATCAAACAACAAAACAATGAAGGATTTGTGCTGATATTAGATTTTTTAAACTAATTCTTCTTTTATTTTTTACTTCAGTTTTTCTGAATTCTTGCTTGTATAAATATTTTCAGTTGCTAATTAGAAAGTAACACATAATATTTGTTAAAATTGGCTTATCAAAATGAAATATACATTTAAAAGGATCACAATACAATACTATTTTCAAATAGATCTAGAAGTATATACCCTAAAGCATAATTGATTCACTTTTCATCATTTGTGTGTATATGTATGATATCCCTAGTGTGTACCAAAACCCTATCCTGTGGCTATAAAATGTACAAAAGTGAACACTACGTAATCAAAGTCAACTCACTGTATTGGCACTGCCACATCCCTGGGAGTATTCTGGAAATGTCACTGGTGAATATTTATTAGCTAAATTCAATTGATTTTTAATTATAATACTTGAATCTTATCTGTCATTTGAGACTGTTTCTCCTCCTTAAAATTCTCTGTTTTGTCTCATTCCTCTTCTACATTTATGGCAGCTGATTCCCAAATTTCTGCTAGAAGTTGAAGAGAAATGGAAAAATTTTATCTCAGGAATGTGAGAGTTTATGCTCCTATCCTAAAAGTAGTTTTAAATGCCTGCATCACAAAGAGTAAGGATTGGGGAGTGGCCAAAGAGTAGGTCCCGAAGCTAGCACAGCAGCTAACACATATAGAAGTTCAATAAATTGGGATGCCTGGGTGGCTCAGTGGTTGAACGTCTGCCTTTGGCTTAGGGCATGATCCTGGAGACCTGGGATCAACTCCCACATCGGGGCTGCATGGAGCCTGCTTCTCCTCTCTCTGCCTGTGTCTCTGCCTTTCTCTCTGTGTCTCTCATGAATAAATAAATAAAATCTTAAAAAAAAAAGAAAAGAAGTTCAATAAATTATAATCTCTCTCTCTCCCTCTCTGTTTTTTTCATACACGAATCATTTTATTGTGCTTTTTTGCTTCAAGTTTTTGTGTCTTCCTATTCTCCATAAGACAATGTTTCAGTCATGAAAAGATCCTACATTACTTCACTCATGAAGAGATTTCCTTCTTTATATCTGACTTCACCTACTTTTTCTGTTCTCTGCAACAGTGGTGCTCTCTCTCTCTCTCTCTTTTAGATACATTATCTCATTTTATCAAATACCAGTCTGATCACATATGGTCCAAGAACACTCAAATAATAAGCCACATAGAAAGAGATGTTAAAGATTGGTCTTCAAACATTATAGCCAATGATGCCAATTGGACAGCCCTGTCCAATATGAAGTTCTGAGATGATAGAAATGCTCCACATCTGCATGATCCAATATGGTAACCCCTCATATTTGTAATTATAGATCCTCTGAGTACTTGTGGCTAGTGCAACTGAGGAACTGAATCTTTAATTTACATTTTTAAAAAGTTGTATTTATTTAAATAATCTGAACACCCAACATGTGGCTCAAACTCACAACCCTGAGATCAAGACTCTCATGTCTTCTGAGTGAGCCAACAGGTGCCCCTGAATTTTTTATTTAAATTTAAATAGCTACATGTGGCTACTACTATCATATTGAACTGCACAGATCTGGAACTTTTATTTACTAGAGGGTTGAGAATTGCAAATGCATTGGACAGGTGTGATAAAGGATTCATGATTTGTATAGTAAGTATTTTTCCTTAGATTTTATGTTTATTTAGTTTATGTCACAGAAGGCAGAGATGATTACAATTATAGGTAAATTAAAACTTTCCTCCATGCTGTTACTAAAACTCCCCCAATTTATATTCCAGGTATAAAATACTGCCTGCAGTTCCCTGAATTCACTATGCTGTTTCACACCTCAAAGACTTTGCTATTGCATATCCTCTAGAATGCCATTCCACCCTTGGCTGCCTGGTGAACACATATTTATCTATCAAAACACAGCTTATTGTCACTTTTTTTTTCATTGTCACTTTTTAAACATAGGTTTTCCAGAAACATCTAAAATATTTGAGATTCTCTCTAGAATTCCCTATTGCCCTTTATACCACCATAACAACCTTATATTTCTTTCCTATTTCCATTCTATAGTTTCCTATAATTCTGTCAAGTAGATTTTCTTGTTGACTTAATGTTTTTAGGGAATATGATGACAGTCCAGATGTTACAAATGCTGATTTCTTAATGGCCACATGAAATACATGCAATAGCTACTTCAATGAATGCAATAATAAAAAATAAACAATACACAACTTCAGATAGAGTTACATTAGTTTTTTATTACACTATTTTCATTCAATTTGTTTTAGTTTTTTTGCATGACATTTCAGTCCTTTTTAAAACTTACCCAGAAAACTCGAAACGGTGGTAATGTTTTACATTTGATAAGTGTTCTATTACATAAGTTTTATAATAGAAGATATGAAATTTATTTCATCCAATATTTTTTGTTGTTGTTTTGTTTTGTTTTGTAAGCATCGGTTGTCCTCTTTTCTTGTTTGAAAAGGGCTTACACTGAAGGAGGGCACTAAATTACTTGGATTTATCTCTCTCCTTTTGCTAGCAAAACCTTTACTCTTTTATCTTCATCTTTTAAATCTGACAGTTTGAATTTAATTTTTATCAGTTTTGTCATTCCCATTCTTTTAGCTACATGGGAGCTTGAATATCTCTCTATGGTGTATTGATTTTTGTCCTCATTTAAATATTGTAAAAATTACTATCGATTGTCTCAAGATGATCCTGACGCGCTTCCTCCCCACCCCAACAGCCTCCTTCATTACCAGTATCTTCATGCTAATGGTGTGAGGGTGACTTTGACTGGGAAAGAGCTAAATTAAACCAGGGTCGTGCTTACTGCTATGTCCTTGGAATACTTTCCTTTGGCAGCAGCACTTCCTTTCTTCCTCCCCCTGCTCTTCCTGCAGTTTTGTACAACAACTTGTTCAGATATGCAAGTATAGTACTGAGTCCAGCTTTGGTATCCATGGCAGCAATTTCTGCCCTAGTTTTATCTGACTTTTCATTTAATTCTTCTGAAAGGGCATTCATCCCTTTGTGGAGGAAGCTAATGAGGCGCTGGTACCAGAGCCCTGGTTCCTATGTGCCAAAAACAGCATCTTGCAAAGCTGCAAGACACATGACCTTGGGGAGTAAGTCTCGTTGAGTAAATTTTGCATTTCAAATATCTTCAAACATTGTCCTACAGTATTAAACTTTTTCAAGTATCAGAAATAGAAGTGGATGAATAGATTTTTCACTGAAAATTTTTTTTTCACTATTAGGGGAAAAAAGCTCTTTTTCCCTCTCTACCCACATTTGTTGAGTTTTATCCACTTTTTGAGAAATACAGAATATTCCACTTCCACTGGATACAGTGCTCCAATGAAAATTTGATAGCTATGGTCAAGAAAACTTCTTGTGCTATTTTATAAATTGCAATGGGATTTCATGGTTCATAGAACATTTAAACTCTATTGATACTTTGAAAGATCAACTCTGAAAAAGCCAATACTTGAGAAAAGTATAATACAAAATAGCAATTCATGTAGTAAAGTTATTAAACTTTACCAAATAATACATAAACAGAAATGATTTAAAAAAATGGATCAATAGTAGGTAATGTCTTTGCCATTGTCCACCTCCTTTTGTGCTAGTTAGCTCAGCTTTACATATTTGTGGCAGAAACAGTGGCTTTAGCTTCAGTTATACTCTTTTATTTATACTTTATGTAAATTAGTAAAGCTAAGCTAAATAAAGTACCTTCTTGCCTCTGGATCAGAAATTCCAGGCAGTGTATTTTAAAAGTCATATTAATCTTATACTAATACAGAAAATCACCAAAATTGCTTACAGAAAAAATTACAAAATATTATGCACTTAGGATAAGCATAAATGTCAGTTTTTCATAAAAAAATAAAAAACAGTGACTATGTATCTAAAACGCAAATCTTATTGTCTTTGTTTTATTTATGGTATTTTTATTACCATTTCTTACTATTTTCCAAAAATGCCATTATATTTAACATACACTGATCTTATCATTCTAACATATAATTGTAAATAGTACATAGATTGTATGATATGCTTAGAGATACAAAAACTATTCAATAATATTTTCTTATTAGCACTTGGTATCCTGTATATTTAGAATTTTGAGAAATCCGGTATCATTGCCATAGCAATATAATTATATAGGGCCTTAATTTTCTTAAAACGTCTTCCTGAAAATTAAAAACATATGTATAAAATATACATATCTATTTTAAGAGCAATTTTCACTTAGAATGCATAATACTATGCATAATAATGTTTGTTCTTTATTTAAGCAATAAAAACAACATTAAAACCAAGAACTCTTTTGTTGAATAGTAACCCAGGGTAACATGAGATAAGAAAGTGTCACTAAATTAATCTCTTAAAAAAATTTAGATTTTAATGACAAGAGAACATATTTTATTTCCTTTGAATAATATTTTAAGAATCATAATCTCATCTTTTGTGTCAGAGACCATAAAGGAGGCAGGACTTGTGTGCTTAATAGTGAGATTTGTCTCCAATTTAATGGGTGGGTAATATTTTAGGTAGAATAAATTTAAAGGGTATTTTTAAACTAATTATTCATTGATGCAGTAATGTTAACTAGCAACCAGAAAAGGAAAAAAAAAATAGTAATGAGAAAAAAGTACATTCTGACTGAAAAAGTATAAAGGATTAGGTTTCAAGGAAAGGCAGTTGTCACAGTCTGAAAGAAAATATCTTAGAAAACTCTAGACAAGATAGGTAAAAATTACAGCTTTCAAGGTAAGTCATAAAAACTGTAATTGTTATATAAGATAATTTTTTGCAGAATGCATGTGACATGACAGGAGCCATCCTGCATGGTATGTGTCTCTATTCATACTGTCAGATGGTAAGCCCGTATAACTTGGTAAACATACTTCACTCAAGTTTTTACCCATTAAATTAATTTCCAACTGAAAATGCTTGCCTTTACCCCTCATTTTTCAATCATAAGTAACTCACTAAATTTCACTTGTCCTTCTCTCAGGTTTATCAAAGCCTTTCCAGAGATGCATCACTCAACACCACTAACCCGGTTAACTTGAGATTGTAACACATCTCTGACGTGAAATGGAGCCTCCCTGGTAATCCCCACACTGTCCTTGGGTTTGTGTTATCTCTGCTCCATCATCTTTCTTTCATCTTCTACGTGCCAATGTGTCTTATTTGTGTACAAATTAGACTCTTTAAATCTTCTTAAATAACACAATTAAATGTTATTAGGTATTCTGATCACAGTGACCCTTTTTTAAAATAGCTGTTAGTTTAAAATCAACAAACATTTAAAGCACAATATTTTATTCCCTCTAATTTTCTTCAGATGTTGAATAGAGAGCATGAAAATATGGTTAGAAAAATAATGTGATTTTTTAACATAATCACCTCTTAATATGTGCACACCTACCAAGTTTTTCCAGACTGGAAATCCCAATTTATATTCAATGCAGTTATATCCCTCTTCATTTTGTTAAAATAATTGATACCTTGCATTAACTTCCTAATCACTCCCTAATATTCTCTATGCCTAATTAGCCCTGAATATTCTCAATGCATGCTTATACAATTTCTAACATCTAGCTAATTTTAAATACTTCCATTAGACATCAGTAGATAGCAACTTTTCTTCTGAAAATTATGTCTGCATTTTCACTGTTTACATTATCGTATATGTGAAAGATTATCTAGGCTGATATTTCTGACTTGATAATGAATTGTCTTTGTTTTCCTAGCCCTGCTTCCCTGCTCTTTTTCTCAGAATCTTTGGTAAAATGAAATAATGAAAAATCATGAAAAATCCAGATAAAATATATCAAGTAGAATTCTTAAAAGGACATTTCAAAACTAAAACTCTACAGTGAGTTTACTCGAACAACCTAAGTAGTAGCTAACAAAACACAATGTAAAAGATCAGAAAATTAATAGAAAAATAATCTGTACCTGAAGAACTACATAAAAATATGTCTTGAAGCCCAGAGCAACGAATCTGTATGATGGCACACGATCTAGGATTTTGCTGATTTAAAAATGCTTCATAAATTCTATTTTCTTTGGTTTAATTAAAATAAGTGTTTTGGTAATTATGTGTAATGATCAAAACATTTTTTCTTAATAAGTACTTTGTTTATTCATCATCATCTCTGTGTTCTCATCACTCTCATTCTGTTCTTTAAATTTTTCATAATATGATTTATTTTGTGACTTATTTTTCTCTTTGGGTGTTCCCTGTATGTTTTCCAGACCATCAGTATGTTCTTTACAGAGAACAAGAGAACTGTGCCCCAGCTGTGGTTTAATCCTGCTTTATGATTTAAGTTCATGCCTGTGGTTGTATATCCAACTGTTGAATTTTTTATCATTTTATGATAAAATTTGCCTTTTGTCCATAGTTCTTCTCTGGCAATTATTCTGACATTGTTTTAGGTCTGAATGCTTAGTGCCTCTTTTTGGCACTCGTATATGCATGCATCTTAAATAACAATGTGCATAATTACATAATTTAATTATATACATATTGAATGCTGTTCAGCTAGAACACAGGATTGCAAATCTAACACAAAAAGGAGGCTGTTTAAAGTTCCAATTTAAAATGTTTGCTTCTCCCTTTACTAATGCATGTGCTAAAGCTGACTTAGTACCCTTTCGCCCATTCTTTTAATCTCTGCAGATTTTATTGAATCTTAAATCTTCAAGCATAGTATTTGCTTTTCCTCTCAATTTTGAATCATCTGCTTCTCAGCACTCTATCCAGATTGTTAATAAATATGTTAAATAGCTATGGGCCTGAAACTAATCCTAGAGGGTCTTACTAGATGCTATTTTTTGAAAGCCCAATATGGTTCTATTAATAATAATACCTATGCATTTTAATATGGTTCTCCTTTTGATATCCACCATATTATGTTGTACTGGAATAAATTTTAATAAGATATATTTGATAATAGACTTCACAAATCCTCTATTTTGAAGTTATTATTAAGTTGAAATTGAAAGAATAGTATTCTTCATACCTATACCAAACACAACACGTGTATATAATCCTATTTAAATCCATTTTAAGCAAGTATAATAAATGAAAACATTAGGCCAATGCAGAATCACCCAGGAGGAAACCTCTAGGCAAGACACAGTCAATTACCTAATTTTCTGAACCTTCCTTGGGGTAACCCTGTAAAGCACAACAAGGGCCATGAGCATTTGAATTGATTATCTTGAGATTTCCTCTTTGGTAACCTGAAAGTGTTGAACTCATATCGAAAATGACTTCCTTCTTTAAAACCCACAGGGATTAATAAAATCAGTGCCAGAAAGGACACTTTTCGTAAAGACAGTCCCCTTGAAACTAAACCTGCATGTAGCTGAAAATGTTGGCAGTCTTAGAGACCTTAATTGTCAGAAGAAATTCTGTACATTTAAGGACCTGGAATTAAAGTTAACTGTAGCTGTTATAAGCTGCCTACAAAAATCTTATCTGGACCTTTACACAAATTACTCTTTCTTTTAGGGTCGTTTCATGTATATGTTTTTAATGTAAGCATACTTTATTTTTGTCTCATTAGCCTTTTCTTATACTTTGATGTCAAGTCAAATATATGGTTATTTCTTGATTATGCATTATTTGGGGGAAGAAACACAGATAAATAATCTGTGAAAACAGAAAACCCAAGACATTTATGTTGAACTTTAAGAGTGATTTCTTATTTGTATTTGCAATTATGTTTACACTAAATGTTCAGTACATATACATCAAGCTTGGCTACATCGCTTGCGATGTAGTCATAGCCAAGGCTAAACTTAAGAACAGCCCCAGGATCTCTTTATCTTTATGTCTGAATACTTAACTCTTTGCTCTCCTCTATCATCCAGATAGAGAGAAGCAACATAGCTCAATCATAACGCAAAAGCAAAATAAAACACTACTTTCGCAATTCATGTTTACTTTGAGAGCGGCAGGTTGAAGATATTTCGGCCAAAAATCCAGGCCCCTTCTCCCTTCCAAAGGGAAGAGATAATGGCAGGTAAAAGCAAAACTGGATAAATCAAGTTACAAAACTGAAACATGCTGGATGAGATTATACATGTAAAACAATCTCAGACATAAAATATTTCCTGAGCTGGAAAACAGGAAAGCAAGAGCCAGTTGTACCTGAAGGGAAACTGCTGTGAAAAGAAAATATCTGTAAAATGGCAGATGGGTGCCATTGGTTTGTTCCTGAGGCAAAGAAAAGCATTGTTAATTCTGGTGGGTACATTTGTCACTAGAGAGTGCTTCCTCATTACAGGGCAGAGACTGCATTAGTCCAGAGGAAATACCTTTCAGAGATGCCTACTTTTCGCCTTTGCTCCGTGCAATGTTTGGAATGTTATTTTATCTTCCTTGTTAGTTCAATAGAAAGAGGGTGCCTATGTATGGGAGATTGGATTAATATATTTCCTTTTCAATTGAGTAGAAAGGCAAATGAACATCCTGGACAATAATGCCCGAAAATTCTGAACTAGTGGACAAACATTACAAGGAATTGCATGATTAACTATGAAAGTTAAGTAGTTTGTGAGCAAATCTCCACAGTACTTACTGTACGATCATACTTGTGTTAAGTATTACAGAGGGCACAAAAAGAACATATGGTTCACTTTAGTTTTATAAGCAAAATTGTATAGGAATTTGTAAGAAAAGGCTGAAATACACAGATGTTTTATAGAGGACAGGAAATTTAAGTTGGACCTTGAAGGATGTTACCACTTGTACATTTCCAGCATGAGAAATGTTAGAAAGCTCTATCATGAGCTAAGTGTAACCTAACATGGTGATGCTGCTATTATTCACCATTATTTTCTTTTTAAAGATTTTATTTACTTATTCATGAGAGACATAAGCAGAGGGAGAAGCAGGCTCCCTAAAGGGAGTCCGATGTGGGACTTGATCCAAGGAACCCAAGATCACACCCTGAGCTGAAGGCAGATGCTCAACCACTGAGCCACTCAGGCGTCCCTCATTCACCATTATAGATGGCATTCTTTCATGTTTGCATTGTGGTTGGTTGTTATGTAATAAATTAGGATTCAGACTGAGTACTGGGTCTAAACGACTAATGTTGGAATTGAGTGAACTGACACGTCACTCAAGTAAATAATATGGCACTTTGTTATGCCAAACTTAATATCTTTCTAAAAGAAATCTACTGAAACAACCATAGACTTTCTTTGGGTGGGGAAAAAAAGGAGACCTGGAAATAAATGAATTAATTTTAGTCTAAAAAGAAAATAAACTAGTGTTGCAATGCCACCTTCCCAGGAAATCCATATTAACTATTTTGTGTAATCACATATATATTTTTTATATATTAGCAATTTTTGTTTCCTCCTAGAATTGATTGTTGAGAGTTAAAAGCATTTATGACTAATTCATTCAAATCTTTGAGAAAAGCTTACGAAGCACTACTGATTTTAAATAATTCATTTACATAGATAACTTCATTGCTTTACCTTTCCAATATGTTTATATTTCTTTATGTTTGTGTGTGTGTATGATTTTGTTAAATAAATATTATATTTAGCATTCTAAAAGATGCTTAGCTACTCCTAACTACTTTATTAAGGAAAAGTTCATATTTTGCACATTCTCTAAACTTATACAAGTTGTTTGGCGGGCTTTACAACTGTCCGTGTAATATTGGCTTTAACTATATCCAATATTATATTAACATATATTAAAAATACTAATTTTGTAAATGTTATATTCAGATCATTTATCTTTATCTGTGTATTACTACTCCTCTCTTTATCTCCCATTCCTATTTTAGTTACGTTTTAGCAGAAGTAGCATATAATTATAAAATATAGTGAGGAAACCTAAGTTTGGATTTCTGCTCTAACATTTCACTCTATAGTTCCTAAGAAGTTACTTATTTTGCTCTATCTTTGCTCTTCATCTGTAAAAATGGATACAAATTTCACCTCTTGGGGTGCCTAGGTGGCTTATTCGGTTAAGTGCTGGATTCTTGTTTTCAGCTCAGGTTGTGATCTCATGGGTTGTGGGATCTGATGGAGCCCTATGTTGGGCTCCTTGCTTAGTGAGGAGTCTGCGTGAAAGATTCTCTCCCTCTGCCCCCCGCAATTAAATAAAAAAATCTTGAAAAAAAATTCAACTATCTTGTGGGGGTTTTGTAAAGTTTATTATTTTTTGGGAGGTGTTGTAAAGTTTAATAGGATCATTTATTAAAGAGCTTGGCAACTGAGGAATACTCAATGAATATTACTAAGATTATGCTTCTTGTACTTAGAAATCTTTCCTTCTGTCCAGCATATTTGATTTCAGAACCTCATCATCAATCTGCTAGCATTTTTTTTTTTTTTGTGGATTATAACCCATTAGTTGGCTGTGGAATCAATTCACTGGATCTAATTTAATTATCTGTTAAAATGAAAATAAAATCAAATGAAAAATATCAGATCACATCAAATATAGTAAGATTAACAATTTTTATGAGACTTGTCTTAGTTATATGTGTGTGCATATAAAAATATTTTTTAGGGATCCCTGGGTGGCGCAACGGTTTGGCGCCTGCCTTTGGCCCAGGGCGCGATCCTGGAGACCCGGGATCGAATCCCACATCAGGCTCCCGGTGCATGGAGCCTGCTTCTTCCTCAGCCTGTGTCTCTGCCTCTCTCTCTCTCTCTCTGTGACTATCATAAATAAATAAAAAAAAATATATATATTTTTTATATTCTAAATCACATTAAAATTCTAAAAAACACTTTCAGTGATCCTGTATCTTACTCTGAGTGTTTATGGAGTATTTGAAGTATCTCTCTAACTTGGCATATTTGAAGTATCCCTACCTATGGAGTATTTGACATATCCCTACCACTCCCAATTCCTATTTTTCTAAAGGCTGCCAGAGTTAATTCCCTAAAAGGTGAATTTTCATAACATAACAATCTATGTTTATTTAAAAATTAAGACAAAACATAAAAATCAGTCAAATTTGGAGCTCCAAATTTAGTATGCATACAGAATTCCTTCATAAATGAATTCCAACCTCTCTCTCCTAGGAATTCTATACTCCTGTCACACTGATTTGCTCATAACTTCCTAAATGCCATGCACTTTCACCACTCTGAAATACTTTCCTTTCCAATCGTTTGCTTTTATTCATCCTTAAGTCACAACTCAATTATTTTCTACTCAGGGAAGCCTTGGCTAACTTGAAAGACAAGTGCATGCCTCCCTGGCTATCTGTCAACAGTTTGCTCTTTGATGTTAATACTGATATGTGATTTTGTCTATTTTAAACAAATAGTAAAGTTAATAGTAATGAAATAAATTTTAGCAGTGAATTTTTTCTATTAAAATATTAAATTTGCCTTATATTCAATAGTTATCAGTAATAACTTTATTACTTTGGAGCTAGAAAATGATGTTATATTTATGACAACATGTTGTATTTTTCTCTCTTGCAAGTCAAATAACTTACACAAATAGACCACTAGGAGAGCCAAATTACTAAATCCCATTATCATATTGATCATTTAATTTACATATCAATACAATATTACAGAAATATGGTCACTCTGACACATCTCTACCACTTGAAAATTTAATATTTTCAAAAGCCCACTTAACTCATTTGTTGTGGCAATCTTTCTATTTCTTTCTATATTTAAATGAGTAACACGTATTTATTTTCCATAGTACTTTATATTTTTTATAATTTGGGAATCAAGATTAACATCATTTGAGAACAAGACATGATCTTATTTGTGTTCAGCAGGCATGTCTTTATGTCTGTGTTTGTAAGTTTTATTTTTTAAATTTTGTTTTGTTTTTTGTTTCAGTTGAAGTTAAAACATGTTTTATGTCACTCCTTTAGTGGTTAAGAGAAAAATGGGAAAAATAACAGACATAGCAATATAAAAGTAGATTGCCATTCTTCCAGGAATAAGTAGAATTGAATTAAAATAATTCTGAGCCTGAGGACAATACTACACTCATATCCAAGAGGAGGGAAGGATGTAGATAGGACTTGAAAAGAAGGGGTGCCTTCTTATGCTTGACATAAAACATTTAAAAGCCCATATTTTTGTGAGAGGATCTGAGAAATACCTTCCTCACTGAATTTCACAAAGCTTCCAAGTTATTCTGTATCTGGATCCTTGGGGCTATCCCGATTTATAAAAATCAACAACTCGGAATCATATAACCAAAAAGGCATTTTTTTTTTTGCATTTGAATGAAAAACTACAACCAAGGGGAAAATACACTTCTTAGCTTATATAATAAATACAAGAAAGAAAAAAAAATACAAGAAAGAAAACTTACGTTGCAACAATGAGGTGGGGAGTGATACTAGTGTATGAAATACAGTATTCATTATTACTAACAAAAAAGTAGTCATAGTATAATATGTTGTCTTTATCATTTTATATAATTGTAAGACTTGTGAATGCACTTCCAATCTCAGTATAGCAACTCTAATGTGTGAGAAAGATTTTTAATTTCTCAATTTTATCATACTATGGGGATTTTTCAGGAAAATAATCCTTGTACAAATTGCGGAATGAGGAAGAAGGATATGTAAGATACAACACATAGTATTTATACTCACAGAACTTATAATTATGTGGAAAATAATAACATTTATAATGATGCAACAATTAGATAAATGTAGCGGCTAACCCAAATGTATGAATATATAATGGATGGTCATTCAGAGCAGTAGAAAAAGACAAGGTTTTCATGGTTGCTTTCAAGGTAATGAAGTTGAGAAATTTCCCTAAACTGATTAAGATTCAAATAAGCAGATATGAACATAAAGTACATATGTAATGTAAGTATTCAAATACCACTAATAAATTCAATATTTTAAAGTTTTGCACCATTAAAATGAAAAGCAATAGATTAACAGATGGCAATTTAATAAAATGCCTTGAGATATTGAATGTAATAATTTAACAACATAGATACAATGTTATAATAAAATAAATGATTAAGACCAAATGTGTTTATTCATAAACTTTGTCCAGTTGAGAGAGGAATTATTTTGGGTGGAACATGGTAAAAAGTGTATCTTCATAGTTTTACAATTAATTGAGTTAGTTATGACTTACAAAGATATAGTGTGATTTGAGCTGTTCCATGCAAAGAGAGTAACATAATTCAAATAATTTTAATAATGGTTTATTCAAAGGCATTGACCAGACTAGATTTGTTCATAAGGGTTTGGTTTAGTAGATAGTGGCAGATTGTCATGGAATGCCAATGCCCATAAAACCAAACCTTGTGATTCACGTTACCCACTGGGTTTATTATCATTACTAGTCCTCAAGTGTGTACAACTTTGCAATGTCAAAATGCACTTATCTATTTTATGTCAGTTTGTTGTTGGGTGGCTCAGTTGGTTAAAAGTCTGTCTTTAGCTCAGGTCATGATCTCAGGTCCTGGGATCAAGCCCTACATCTGACTGCCCACTTGGCAGGGAGTCTGCTTCTCCCTCCCTCTGCCCCCTCCCCTACTTGTGCTTCTCTCACTCTCTCTCTCTCAATAAATCAATAAAATCTTTTAAAAAATTATTTCTGCAAACTAAGCCAGAGAAAGGTTAAATATTTGCAAGTTATACATCTAGTAAGTGGAGCCTGGTTTTCTTAAGGATTTGAAGGAATATTTTACAGAAGCACATTTTCCTGAACCTTCCTGGGAAACATGCTTATTGTTGATAAAGTAACTAGAAGTGAAATGTAATTACTTTTAGACCAAGAAGACCCATCTCTTAAGTTGGTGGCAGGAAGTTCTCTCATGTCATATATCTCACGTCAGATAACTCATGAGGTAGATAATCTGAATGAAATTAGGGTTTTTTTTCAGAAGGAAGAAGGAAGTATATGTGCTGCATATGACTCAAATTGTCAGTCTTGTTCTGTGGTTTTTCTCTGCAACTATAAACATAATATGGTTACTAAATGATCACATACCAAGTGACTAAACTGATACAATGTGTGTGATCTTCATTTTTTTTTTGTAGGCGCCATACCTGAATGTAGCCCAAACTTGGGCTTGAACTCATACCCCGAGATTAAGATATGAGCCGAGATCAAGAGCCAGATACTCAACTGAGCCACCCAAGCCACCTTGATCTTTTTTAATTAATGGCATTTCATAATTGGAGGGCATTGGTTTCCTATAGATTTGTAATAACCTATCACAAATATAGCATCTTAAAATAACACTATTATCCTACAGTTTCATCCTTTAAGTTTTGTAATTTACAAATTACACTAAAATACTTACTTAAAATGGTCTGAGAGTTGTTTGACTACACTGGATATTTGATGTGTTATTATGAAAAACATTAAGGTGCCAGCCACAACTGCATTTACTGATGTAGTGCAAAAACATTTGTTTGATAATGGAGATACTTGGTTTTTGACCCAAATTATGTCAGGGGGAAACTTTTAAACATTTTGCAAGCCAATTCATTCCTGTAGCACTCAGTTGTCTCATGTGGTGATTAGACATTATCATTTTCAGACGCTTTCAGCTATACCACCTCTAAATGTCAATCTAAAATTCTGGAAAAAAATCCAAGTCTATAGGTCACCATATTATAATGATCAAACTATATGAATTGACATGTTTTTATTAGAAGAATATGAATTTAGAACTGCAGAGACTAATAGTTTCTTATAGTTCCAATTTGAGAGATATTATTTGTTGTGAAATCATGGACTTACCTTAAGTTTGCTAACACAAATAAATCTGTCTTGAGAATCCATTTTCCAAAATACCTACTGTTGTTTCAGATCATCAAGGCCCTTTAGAAAACAACTTAGCAGGTACCATCACCCACACCTGCTTATTTTGTCTTAGATCTGATTTCAGTGTGAAGAAACAAGTTGAAAACAGGTGAGACACATTTCTTTTTAAGGCAAGAAAATTTATAATCTAAACTTACAAATGGGGGGCAGCTGGGTGGCTCAGTGGTTGAGGGTCTGCCTTTGGCTCAGGGTGTGATCCCAGAGTCCTGGGATCGAGTCCTGCATCAGGTGCCTTGCAGGGAGGCTGCTTCTCCCTCTGCCTCTCTCATGAATAAATAAATAAATAAAAATTAAAAAAAATAAACAAACTTACAAGTGGGAATGGCAGAAGATGGACAGGGCAGATTTGAAAATGTAGAGAAGACTATTTACAAAAGCAGTTTTTCATGTAAACACACCCAGACCCACACAGATATGCCTAAATGCACTTTTCCAAATTTTTTCTCTGTCACACTAGTCCACAATTCAAAGTTTTAATTATTGCTATATCTTGCTAAATAGAATTTGTTTAATATTCAGTATAGAATTATCTTTAATTGAAGAATTGTGTAGCCATATGATGAGTGGGTGTTCAGAATTACCAAATTCTATCAGTACCCTAATAACTCAGAAACATATAGGTAAAGGGATTGCTTTGCTTTGGGTCAAAATTGGTTGGAAGACTTAGCGTAGATACATTGGGATCTCTGGAATACACTATAAAGATCAAAACAGAATGAAATTTGAGTATGTTGATTTCTGGGGTAGGGATACATACTATTTTAGATTTGACTACATTAAAAAATGCTCACATCACTAAGTCATCATTTATTTTCTTGCAGTGTGTAGATACCCTTAGCTTTTATTTTTGAAGTAGCCAGTACAAAATAAGCAAAACACAAAACCATTAAAAAATAAAACATTTCTAAATAGAGATGTTCTAGCTCTATTTCTTTTTCAAAGATTTTATTTATTTTTTAAATTTTAGACACAGAGTGAGAATGGTGGAGGGAGAAGCAGAGGGGGGGGGGTAAGAGGAGGGGGAAAAATCTCAGGTTCCCTGGGCTCTGAGCACCAAAGCTGAGGCAGGGCTTGATTCCCCTACCCTTAGATACTGACCTGAGCCATGACCAGAACCAAAAGCAAGAGTTGGTAGCTTAAACATCTGAGCCACCCAGGAACCCCATGTTACTGTTCTAGTTTTAAATAACCTCCATGGAGGCAACTGAGTTGCCCAGTTCGTTAAGTATCTGCCTTTGGCTCAAGTCATGATCCCCGAGTCCTAGGATCAAGTCTTACATTGGGTTCCCTACTCAACGGGGAATCTGCTTCCCCCCTCCTGTACCTTTACCCCCTGTTCCTGCTCTCTCTCTCACTCTCTCACTCTTTCTCTCAAATAAATAAAATCTTTTAAAATAAATAAATAAATAAATAAATAAATAAATAAATAAATAAATAATAAATGACTTCCATGGAGTTTCTTACTACGATGCTTTTTTATTTGGTACTGATTAAACAGTAATGTGAAAAGTTTTATTTCAAAACTGTCATGTGTCTATCAGGTAATCCATGCTAGGTGATATCTTATCTTTGATCAGTTACCTTTTTTGTTGTTGTTGTTTTGAAGCACAATGCCATAAAAATCTTTTCAAAGGAATAGTACTCTTTTAGATTAACTATTATGGCTTTTATTAGCTAGACACAGTTTTATTAGAGAAACTATCTTCCAAGAAAGGTAAAATTAAAAAAAAAAATTTAATGTGCAAGTGAAAATTTATTATTTATGATGAAAATTCAGCAGAAGAAATAGCAAGCAGTTTTCCATCTTTAGACCTTAGTTTTCAAAAGACTTTCCTAGTTTTATGGTTCTTTTATATTTCCTCTGATAGGAAAAATTCCCCCTGTCCTTCTAGATCTGACTCTAATTAAAATGAGATTAAACAAGAAATAGCTCTATGTGATGGGTTCTTCAGTTGCTACATTTTATTCACTTCAGATGTTTCCCTTCTCTGTGACAACATACTCAGAACTTCATATAGAATATTCCTCTCCCTGTGAAAAGTCACAGCTATTAATCCCCACTACAACACAAGCCTGTATTTCAATTATTAGATTGTATGTCATGTAAAAATCTTTAAAATCTAAATTGTTTCTATTGCATAGAAAATGCAAAATATTGATTAAATAAAGTTATCAGAATTAAAGCAAAACATTTTATGGCAGGTTGAGCACTAGTTAAAAATACTGTAAGATTTCCATTACAATAAAACTCAAGTCTTCTAAGCTACTTTAATTGTTGTTCCAGACTTGAGCAGCAATTGCAAATACATACAAGTCATTCTGCATGTTTCTCTGTATGTGAACAATGTAGAACAATGTAACTTACCTTTTCTGGTATTGTTTCTGAATTGTTTAAATGGCCCTTTAAATTATTGAGAAATTATCTGTATTAAGAGAAGATGTGAAGGGTTCTTTGATTTGGTTGCATCTTAGATTTAATGTCCAGAAAGAAGGCTTAGACAGAAGCAATTTTCAATCAGTTTACATTTTCTTTCACAAAAAAATTGTGAAAATGTCTGACATTTATAAAAATAACAATTGACGGAGAGTGTGGTATAACTATTATGATCATTTTTGTGTATTTTATGCTGCTTAAGAAATTGCGTCCAAAATTACAATTCTATCAGACATTATGCTTTAGGAGGAAATAGAGTTACCAGGATTTGAGGCTGCTTAAACATATTCTCTAAATACATACCATTGGAATAGAACTGGAACGATATATAGCAGAATAAATCCACTCATTGTTTTATATCTGGGCTTTGAATAACTTTAACAAACATTTGTCAGAGGAAAATGTCAGAACTTAAGATTTTTTATTGTGGTCAGCTGTGAGTATTCATTGAAATGATTACAGTCTTTGTTCAATCTAGACTTACCATTATTCGAGAAAGACATTTTAATATCTTTTTTGAAAACTTTTATGTATGTTATGCAGAATCTGTATATTGCTCCATTCATTTAAGTCTACTTCACTAAAAACTGAATTCTTGTTGTATGAAAAGATTTTAAAATGGATCAATTAAGTCTTCCACATTATGAGGATAGGATAGCAGTAAAACACAGAGAATTGAACAATGATTTCTCTAAAAGTAAATCATTAAAATAACCATCTGCATTTACAAATAGGAAGCACTGACTAGTATATCAATTATTTGCTGTAGCAAAAGAAACTATTATTTTTGAAAATCATCAATTATATTCAAATTATTTAATATTTATTAATCTTATAAGACTGCTGAGGAACAGTAGCTTCACAAGGTTCACATAATTACTGCAGTAGAGGGTAGAAAAGTTGTCAGTTTCCCAACTTAAATTCAAAATGCCATGTGGGCTTCTGGTTTAGTAGTCACTTAATTAGAATAATGTCATTGAAAAGAAGTCTAAACTGAAAGGACACCCTAATTTTAACCAATTTGATGAATAATATACAAATTTGTACAAAATTAAGTCACAGTATTTTAACATTTAAAAAAACTAATTATAAATCCCTTTCCTATAAAACTCTTTAAAACCAGCTTTTCCTTCTTAACTCCAATTTGTTGGTTCCATCCAGTGACCAAAGACAGAATCTTATAATCATTTTTAAGCTCCTTTTGCTTCTACTCTCCTATGTCCCTTTATTCCTTACATCTCAGTAGTAAGTGTAAGAAGGTTATGAAAACAGTAATGTAAAGCACAAGTAAGTCTGATGGAAAGACATCCTGTAAATATCTAGGAAGTGGATATTAAACACTGTGGGGATACTGGTAAGATTCAGTTGCAAGACGTGAGAGGCACCCGGCCAGTCACACAGCATACAATGTTCAGTCACGGTGGTGCAGGATATATTTGACAGTCCAGATGGATTCCAGCAGGCAGCTTCAGAGCAGGGAGTACTGAGACCCAAACCAGAAGAGGATTTAGAGACAGTATGCATCAAAAGACATAAGGCAGCAGGTATCAGAGCCCAGATTTTGGGCAGAGAAACAAGGGCAGGAGTCCAGAATCTAATAGGGCTGACAACATTTATCACAGTACTGATGATGAGGTATCCAATACTGATCATGGGGCTCGGAGCAAAGTCTGATTTTTTTGCAGAATTACTCAAGTGTCTGTTCTCAGGATCTTAGTTTGTCTCTAAGGATGAGCTCTGAGTTCCTTCTTGCCGTCAAAAGTTATTCAGGATCTTTAAAACTCTTCTTCCTCTATATCTTCTGTGGAGGAACTCTCTGTTTTACTCCTGTTGTAACAACAACAAAAACCAAAACAGTAAAGATTCTGTTTATCCTATTACCTATATTAGTAACCTCTTCAGTGACTACTCTACTTTTACTTCCTTTCTTCTTTAATCCAAAGCAGATAATGTTGCTTGGTTAATCTGCCTGTTAAATTCAGTAACTTTCAATGGCTTGAATTTGTGTACCAAACTGAGTGCAAATTTCTCTTTAGGATATTCAAGATTCTTTACAATAGAAACTCAATTTCCTACTTAAATCTTATTATCTACTTAAATCTTATTATCTTTAGTGCCATGCTTTACTCAGCCTTTACATGCCAGTTTGCTTCACCTATTTTGAAGAATTAGTATTTACTGGTTAGACATAGATTTTCCAAATGTTTTTCATTTGTTCTTTCTGCTGAAAATATAACCATAAACTCTGTTAAAATTTTCTTTCAATAAAAGTTGAATCTTCCCATAAATTACCACCTACCAAACTAACCTCTCCTTGTGTTCTTTCTTCATCTCCTATTCCAATAAAAAAAAAAATATTGTTTTGAATAGTGGAGGTGTGGTGGTAGGGGTTGTGAATTACTTGCAGATCCTTTTCACATATGAAAAAGAAAAATATGAGCTAGCAGAGTGTGGGGAGCATAACAGAACGAATTCAGTCTACATGACTTCTTCTTAACACAGATTTTTGAAGTTATTTTAATGATATGGTGATCCAGATAAACCAATATGACCACCAACAAAAATCTTTATTGATTGATTTTGCTATGGATGCTTTCATATTTCATCATATACATGTATTTTTTCATAGGTATATACATACATTTCATACACACATTCATATATCCACATACACATTAAGTTGGAGCTGTGTATTGCTGATTTCTACAGCTTTGGGCCGGATTTGTCTCTAGAATGACATCTGTAGTTAGATTTCTCAAGTTCAGTTGCTTGCCCAGAACTACTTGTTTATTTAATTTCAAATTTATACTCATACAGCTTTATACTTAGATTTCCATATGTTGTGCCATTCTGTCACTGAGTACAGTATGTTGAGTACAAGGTGTCATATATTTATCTCATTTCCATAACTTTTCTTATTCTTTATTAGTCTGGATGCCTAAAATTTAGGATTCTGTATAATTAAAACTGCAATAATTTTGGTAAATTAGGAAACATGATTAAGAACTATGAACAAGTGTTATCTACTCCTAATTTTTACAATAGTTAAATATTTCAAGGGAAAAGAATTGCATAAAGATCAGTCAGTGGTATCCTAACAGGGCTGTTTTTATTAGTTAATATGTAATTCTCACCACAAAAAAAAAAAAAGTGAAAATTGAGTATAATCATCTTTATGGAGATCCAAGACCTAAATTCTAATGCATTAGTATGTAGATTTTAGTCAGTATCAAAAAAGGATGGAGAAAAAGGAAAATAAATATTAAAATACACAAAAAATTAATTTTGTTAGTGTTAACTGTCATTAATACATTTTGATTACCTGATATTCTTTATTCCTACCATTGTGTCATTCTGTGTGAATATTTTAAATATTAATGTATTTTAACACCATTCTTGACCTCCAGTTTAAATTTCAATACAAAGTTCTGTTGTGCAAATATCTCCAAGAACTTCCAAAATAGAAATTCAGAAATAAATTCCTTTTCATCTGAAGGTAAGCAAATCTTAGGGGAAAAAATTGTTAATATACGTACGACTGTCCTCTTATAAAAACATATAAGGGATTTTATCACAAACAGAACAAAGTATATCAAAACAAAGAAAGTTAGCTAGATGTGGTCAACAAAGAAAGATACTTTAAAAAAAGAGAAAAGAATCAGCATTTCTGTCAGTGAAATAAAATCTACCAAGAAGATTTTAACCAAGGAAGACATGTTAAAACTTTATTTTTTTTAATAAATTAATTTTTATTGGTGTTCAATTTACCAACATACAGAAAAACACCCAGTGCTCATCCCGTCCATGTTAAAACTTTAAACGCCAATAGGAATATTTATCAAATTAAGTACTTCAAAAACTGTATTTATGTCAGCATTTTTTAAATGGTTATTTCCCAACCGTAAATAATAATGTCTTTGAATCACTACAATTCACTTGAATTTGGTTTGCTTATATTTCACAAGAAAGTTTCACTAGTTTTTTCACCGAGCAACTCACCAGACGCCAAGAAAGTGATTTGAGATAACAAAAAATTGCTTTCACAATAAAAATACAATCAGGACCTGGATTCCTGAATCTGAGGCTGTAAAATGATAAATGTATAATATAAAGAAGAAACATGGGACAACTGAGGTTACTAACAGAGCTTCCTGACCTCACTGGAGTGCTTTTTCATTTACAAAGTGATGTTCACTTAATCCTCCCTGTAACTGAATATCAGGACAAGTTTCCTCAATTGACAAAAGGGGGTAGTTTATACCAACAGCTTCGTGTCCCTTCAATCTAAATTTATTTCAGAGGTTTAGAGATGCAAAGCACATTGACAAATTAAAAAAAAAGGACTGTGTAAGGATTCTACCTTTATTCCTTTGCATGAGGATATCCAGGGTCCTGGCATCATTTGTTGAAAAAGCTATTATTTCCTCCATTGAATTGTCTCTGCACTCTTGTCAAAAATCAACTGACCATAAATGTGAGGGTTAATTTCTGGATTCTTAATTCTATTCCATTAATCTATATGTTTGTCCTTATGCCAGTACCATACTATCTGGATTTTTGAAGTTAGGAAGTGTGAGCCCTTCAGCTTTGTCCTTTCTTTTCAGGATTGAGTTGGCTGTTCATGGGTCCATATATACTTTCACATAAATTTTAGGATCAGCATCTCAGCTTTTGAAAAAAAAAAATCCAGTGAGGATTTTTATAGGAATTTTGTAGAACCTGTTTATCAGTTTGGGGAGTGCTGACATTTTAACAATATTAAGCATTCTGATTCAGGAACTTGATGTGTCTTTCCATTTATTTAGGACTTTTTGAATTTTTTTTCAATAATGTATTGTATACTCTCAATAAATAACCCTTGTTCTTGTTTTATTAAATTTATTCCTAAGTGTTTTATTAATTTTGATGCTTTTATAAGTGAAATTATTTTTTAAATCCATTTCTGTATGGTTAGTTGCTAGTATGTACAAATAAAACTGGTTGCTACTAGCTGCAGCAAGCCTTTTTATGCTTATAAAAATAAGTGTAATAATTAAGTGGGCATTTTATGTACAACCCACTAGAAGTCGAATTCTGTTTGAAGAGAGGAAGAGAAAAAAATCAATTCTTGATTTATCCAAGCTCTTCAAGTTCTCTTAAAATAAGTTTCTTTTAAAGCCCTATAGAAAATACATAGTCATATGCGCATACTAAGTTGTTAAAAGAACAAAAATGGTGCAATAAAAATTATTCCAAATAAATTCTTGGTTACTTACTACCTTTGAAAAAATCTGATATATATATTAATTGATACATTACATTTCAATATGGCTTTTGTTTCTAAATATATCTGTTCAATGCTAAGTTCAACTACTATAACAAAATCATCAACAATCACTTGCTTAGTTTTCTGTATGTTTAATTTCCTAGGCCTAATGGAATTATTAGACTTTGTTCTCTAAAACTGTTGAACTGTTTTTAATTCATAACAGAGACCAGACATGTTGAGGTTAATTTATAAAGATTTGCAGTTGTACTTGTGGGTGTGTGCCTATGCATGTGTGTGTAAGTTCTTATACATATATAAGAAAATACACACATATATATGCATCTTCATCTCGTTTTTTCAAATGGATACAGAATCCTTGTCCTCATTTGGTAGCTGTTTTTTTTTCCTTGGGATTTTTACTTTAAATCTATGTATAATTTTTAATTATAATTTTACCACTCAATGAACCTCACAATGGCAACATTTTAGCATCTATCCACCATGGCAGATGGCAAACTAATGAGGCCTGCTCTACTTGCATACTGATATCTTTTCTACATAACACTTCTCTGATCCATAGGGAGGTCAAAGAGCAATTTTTTTAATCTTCTTTGTTTCATTTGGTCCTTAAAAATCATAAGGCTGATTATTAAAGAATGTATATTTCACACCTCTTAATTACACTCGTTGACATTTATTTCATGCATTTGATGAATATGATTGAAGAAATCACTGTCAGTGCCGGAAATGTGTTTTCACAATTTGAAATTTTAAATGCAGTGTTGAGTTAACCTCAGTTACTTTCACCACATTAATTAAGTAGTCCTTCCGAATGCAGAAAATAAAATTATCTGCCAAATATGTGTGTGTGCATAAAAGACATGTACGTATTTGTATACATAGATTTTTAAAATACTAAGTATGTAATTTTTTGATGGTAGTTTATTTTAAATGTATCTTATTAATAACTTGTAAATGACTAATCTTTTCTCAGGCTTTTGCAAGCTTTCACATTTAAAGACCAATCCATTAGCAACCATTGTAGTCTGAAGATAGCCTAAAATTTATCTCCATAGTCAGTGAATACTCTCAGAAGCAAAATCATCATTAACTGAAATGACTTTCATGTGAGGAGGAGCCTTATCTAGCTTGTCCATCACTATCCTTTACACTTCTTGGCATAGGGTAGCTGTTCATTACAAAATGAAATAAAGTAATCTTAATATTCACTTATCTTGATACTTTTTCATCCTTTTCAAATGTTGGTCAAAGGAATAATTTTGTACAAGGAAGGGTCATCATGAAAAGAGTACAATATTAGCTTGAAGTTTCTTACAAGTATTGAATCAACTTACCTTAAATCAGAATTACAGATTAAAGGTATTTCCAAACAATATGTAATAAAAACAGTAAAATATGCTGATTCATTTGTTACTATTTCATGCCAATATTATACTTTCCCTCTATTAATAATATATAATAAGTCAGGCAAAGAAAGTATTTCTATTTGTTTATTCACTTAACAAAATCTTTTTCACCCACTTCTTTTAGCATTTATTTGTTGTTCATGTCTGTCTTTTCTCTCTTTACCTCTGAGCTTAGTGAAATAATTATGTCTATTTTCTCACCTTTCTTTCTTTCTATGAGTCCAAGCACACATTACTTTGCACAAGCTGTGCCCTCTAAAGTCACCAAGGGTCTTATTAGTTGCCACTAAGTAGTAACATACACTAAACTTATCTTAAATGACCTCCGTACTGGATATTATACCTGGCTCTCCAGTATTGTTTCCAATACTCCAGGTCCCACATTCAGTCCCACATTCAGATTCTGAAAGGAAGTGTGGTTATGCTAAGCCAACAAAGCTAATGTCACCCACTCAGTACCCAGGCCTGGCCAATTATTGCAAGGCAATGAACTTGCACAATTGATTGTTTCAGAAAAATGACCCAAATCACAAAAATAAGACATGAGGAGAGATTTGCTGAATGTTCCTGGGAAAGAAATCACCTCATTCCTCACAGAGAGTCAGACTATACATTGCTTCTGGATGTGGTCATGTGCAGATAAGCATTTTGGAACTGCTACAGTCATGAAGGCAGCCATCATTAGGGGAAAAAATTCAACACAGAGAAGAGGATAAACTGAGGAAATGGGCAGACAAACAGCAAGCCATAAGGAGAACAGTGTGCCATTATTTAGATGAAAGATGAAGAAAGGATACATGGCCATATTTCAATTGAAGGGTATTTTTTTCTTTTTTTAGAGAGGCAGAGAGAGGGAGGGAGGGGCAGAAGGAGAGAGAGAATCTTAGGCAGGCTCAGCCCACTCCCAGCGTGGACCCCAACACTGGGCGTGATCTCACAACCCTGAGATGAATCTGAGCTGAAATCAAGAGTTCAATGCTTAACAGACTGAACCACCTAGGCACCCTCAGTTGAAGAGTATTTAAAACAGAATTTTAAAAATACATTATCCAAACAACATTCAATCCTTTATTATCTTGTCTTGACTCTCACTCAAAATATAACTGATCTTTTACTTCTCAGAGACAACTTTGTGTTACATACAAACCTATGTAATTGCACTAGCCTTTGACCTAGTTATTATATGTTTCTTTTTCCTATTAGAACCTGAACCTTTTAGGATAGAGGTCATGGCTTTTGCATCTGTGTACACCCACCTCATGGAACATAATTGACATTGAATCATTTTTACTGGTGACCCTAATGAATTAAAAAAAGAAAACAGATTCATGAGAAATTGGTGCATGCTTTCATTAAAATAGCATTCATTCCTTAGGAAATTCAGTTCAATTCAGATTATTTATATATTTATTCATCCATGTATTTTCCAACTCATTTGAAAAAAGATGTGACATGGGTTCAGTCTGTAAATATTATAGATGACTGATATGGTTTCCTTGAGCCACGTTTTGAAAAAAAAGCCTCAAACAAAATTATGAATTTGATGTCATAAAAAGTATATTGATGTTTCTCTCCTTAGTAATTGCTAGTTATTTGGTAATGTCAATATTATTAAAAAGAATATATTTTTCTCTATCTTAAGGCAAACAGAAGAGAAGGATAATGCCAAAAAAGGGAAAGAAAAATACATGCTATAAATTTAATATAGTGATTTTTCAGATTCTAAAGTCCTTGATATTCTTGCAAACTAAGAAGGTAATTATTTTTAGTGTTTTTTAAAAGCCTAGTGGAACTTTAATTAAAGAGTAATGAATCTGCCCATAACACATATTTTGCTTTTTTCTTTTTTGATGCAATTATATCAACTAGGTATGTTGATACAGAAAGAGAGAAAACAAATTGGTAGATTCATAAATAAGCAAATTCATAAATTATTGAATATTAGTAATAATAAATCCTGTTTCAAATGAAAGAATCAAAGCAATTATGGAATTGTTACAAATTTTACTTTTTTAAAAGATTGTATTTATTTATTCATGAGAGACATAGAAAGCAAGGCAGAGACAGGCAGAGGGAGAAGCAGGCTCCATATAGGGAACCTGATATGAGACTTGATCCAAGGACCCCGAGATCACACCCTGAGCCAGAGAGAAGATCAACCACTGAGCCACCCAGGCATCCTGGGAATTGCTATAAATTTTAAAAACATTTTTCAAATAATGGAATCTGTAATGCTTAATTATAGATTCAGGGGAAGTTTTTGGCTAATTTACTTATTAAAATTGTCAGTTCTGTAAAAAATTAGAAGTATGTAATCTGGCAACAGAGATAAAGCAAAAGTGTAAAACAGGTACAATAAAAGAAACATTCATACTTTGTCAGATGTCTTTGGAACTGAGTATTTATCATGTTCACTCCTGATTCTGAAGTAGTTATTTCTGGACATTCTCCACGTCAACAGGAGAAAAACTGACATAAGAATCTATTTCCTATTTCTCTCTGACTAGGTGATTGTGAAGGGAACTCAGGTGACCTAATGTAGTTCAAAGAAAGCTTACATTTGAAATGAAGGGGAACTTCACAGAGAATCCTGGCTGGTCTCCCAGAACACTGCATTACCTTGTTCTGTTCAACACAGTCTAAAATTGGCCCTTAGTTTAAAGGCTAAGAAACCTGCTTTGCCAGCAATTGGCCCTGGAGTACGAATCCGTCTGTGAGGAATGGATTCATGTTAGCTAACCTCACAGAAAGGGGGAATATCTCCTTCAGAGTGAGAAATGCTGCTGACATCAGGGCCAGAAGAATTGAATTTCTGTGACTAAGCTTGGTCATCTTTCCCTGTAGAAATTCTACACAAAAGTCAAATCATGCCTAATATGTAAGCACATTTGCATGTAAAGCACTGTCTTAAGTGCCTTGCCTGCATTACCTAATTTAACCCTCCCAATGATCATGAGGAATCTATTATTGGTAGCCTCATTTCACAGATGAGGAAACTAAAAGTCAGAGAGGTTAAGTGAATCCCAGGAAAATAGCTAGAAAATTGGAAGAGACAGAATTTGAATTCGAGTAGTAATCAGGTTCAAGAATCAGAGTTTTACTGCAACATGCTATACTACCTTTTTGACAGGAAACATGATTTGACTGTTTTATTTTCACCTGCCTAATCCAGATTGATATTAACTTCTCCATGCTAGAGATACATCTGGAACCAGCAGAGCCCAATATTTGGATCAGAACCCTTTTATCCTTAGGCAATTATTCAGTAAGTACTATAAACTTGTGATGGTAATTCTCCATTTTCTAAATTTCCACCATAGATATGCTATTTTAAGATATTTAAATAAAGATATAGAGGGATATTAAATCAATATATATTCTAGTTTCAATTTTAAAGAGTTAAGATGCAGTATCTGGTGGCCTTGTATATCTTTTCTTTGATCCATTGCACATTGACTTTATAATTTAACTCTCAGAGAGTTCTATTAATTGTAAATTATTAAGAGAAAAAACCTTGTGGAATTCTCCTGATAACTACTAGGTCAAGATCTCTTTAACCGTTTGTATGTTGCAAGGAAAGATGGGGAAGTCATCTTTTATGCTTTATCTGCATTAGGGAGATAGGAAGATGCACAAGAGAATATTTCTTTCTTAGTCAGTTTTCCCCTTCTCCATATTCTATGGTGATAGTTAAACCAATATGATAAGAAACTAGAATTTCAGCCTTATTCATTATTATAACCCCTAAGGGATATTCTGCTTGAGGTCTTTTAATTTTGCAATTAACAAAGAAAAATTTGACCTTGTCTGATATTGTGTCTAATTGCCCAAACTTCTAATTTAAAAGACGTTCTCTAAGGATTTACACAGCTGACCCCCCCCCCCCACATGTACACACAATCTCTTACTGCTACTGTGACCTCAGAATTTTATTGTATGTTGTGAGAGATTCGAGATGAAATCGTAGATCTATATTGGCTCTCCCTTTTACAGATAGTATCTCATTATTCTTTTTCTTTTCTATAAATAGAAGGTGTTATTCTCAAATTAAGTGCTGAACAACTAAAGAATAGAGCAATGAAACTATTTAAATAACAAATATACAGTTTTGGGTCTTAAAAATATTAAGTATGTTCTATTCTAATATTTAATTTGGTCTTCTAATTTGACACTAGAGATTTAAATAGGCCAGATGTTATATTCAACTTACAAATGCAAAAACTGAGTTTCAGATATATTGTGATTGACTCAAAGCTATCAATCTCAAAAGTGAGGAATCAGGAATTTTAAACAATATCTTCCTTATTCCCTTCTTTCCCGATTTCCTCTTTCCATTACCTCAAGATCACACATCTGTTCAATGACATAGATAGCATAGTAGTCTTTTCAGAAACAAACAAAAAAAGCCCTGAAATTTCCAACTTGGATACCAAGATCATCTCTTTATTCAATTTTCTCACAAGTCTCAATTATTTTGTGATTATGAAAAAGTTTCTTAAACTAATTGTATATATGTTGCAGTAATATGCTCCAAAGCTGCAAAATACAAAACCTTAACTGTAATATTCAGATGTGAGAGTAAAAGTTCAGATAAAATTCGCATGTGTTTCTGGGGATTAAAGGAGCATGTCTTACTATTCACATGATCTACATATTAGGAAAGAATCTACAAACAAGAAAGGTAAAATTCACTTCTGGAAAGCAAAGTGACTCTGGGGCAGGCGAAGGCTTAACAGAATTTGCTTAAAATACTGGATTAGATTTGAAAAGTCTTAAAGTGATAGCACACTGACAGTAAAAAATAGTCAGTAATTTATTCTGGACTTAAAAATATACGTATTTTGGTCTGTGTTTACACTAAAACGCCCAGGTTAAAAGTAAGAGCATGTTGGAGGTGAGAAAAACTTGATGGAGGATCAAATTCGAAACATACATCTTACTTAAGGCAGTTGTGACTTAAGTTGCTTCCTTACTTTTGATTTTAGTTTTTTAATTAATGACAGGCAGTAAGTAATGTGGGATGCTCTCAACAGCCTTTTCCTTATCTGAATGGTTTTTTTCTCTCTCTTTTTGTCAACTATCATGCAGTCTCATGAGTCATGCCCACTAATCTGACTCCTAGTTTTCTGCACGAAGAAAAGGAAGGCATCCGTGCTCTGCTTCATTTCCCTCAGCAGTATTTGAATTATATCAATATTTTTCCTATACTAAGCATCATACTAAATATTTTACATAGATTTCTATACACCTATTAAAAAAAAGCTGATTTAGGTATAATTGCTATCCTCATTTTATAGATGAGTGAAGTATGCTTTAGGAAGCTGTAGCAACTTCCCTATATTTATTTTGCTGATGGTAAGCATAAGCTTTGGTCTGATAATATAACTTCATTGTGTGTGATGAATTTCTTAGAGTGAGCTTATTTTTATACATTCAGAAGGAATCTGATCTTACTCCAGGAGAGACAGAACTGGAAATAGAAAGGTAACTTGCTTTGAAGCCAGGTACACCTGGGTTCGAATTACATGTTTGTTATTTCAATAATTTCATTTTTATATTTATGAAAGAGAAACATATCCTACCTTGTAGACAGAACTGGAAATAGAAAGGTAACTTGCTTTGAAGCCAGGTACACCTGGGTTCAAATTACATGTTTGTTATTTCAATAATTTCATTTTTATATTTATGAAAGAGAAACATATCCTATCTTGTAGATACTTTTGGTAGGGCAGTGAAGGGGAATTGATATATAAAACTTCATGGACAGTAACCGAGACAAAATACACTACAAACTTGTGGCCAAAGGGAGTCAGTTCACCCCGTTGCCTATGTTCTTAAAAAGCACCTCATTGGTACCTTAACAATTTCATGGAACACAGATACTTTCTCAAGAAACAAGGAAATTAAAATGTCAAAATTAAGTATTATTTTGCTTGGACTACCACAATCTGTTGCATTATACATTCTATTTTAAAATAATAATATTAATTTTTTCCAATTATCTGTTCAATTGAGAAAATAAGCCCGACCCCTTCACTATCATAACTCAATAGAACAATAGCTATATTTCTGATTCACTGTGGAGTAAGATGTTCATATAATAGGGAAATTAGACTAAACTCCTTAAACTGATTGAAGCTTTTTCATCAGCTGCCACAAACTGAGAGAGAGAATTGTTATTTACATTCATAAACCTAGAATATACACAGAAAAAAAAAAGAAATATATATATATTGGTGATAATGAATAAATTCGTTTGAGCTTTAGGGAAGAAATTCTTCATGCCAATTTTGATTGCTATATTTTTATGTTTATATGCATGGTATTTAGGAGATTTTTTTAAATATATCTATTCAACATAAGAGGTTTTTATGAATATGATTAAATACACAGTAATCTATTCATTATCTTAATTATTTGCATGGAATGCAAATTATAGTCTGAAGCTGTTCAATCAATGTATTTTTGGAAAAGTCATGCAGAGAATCAACATTAAACAAGTATTTGCTTTCAATTAGGAATGTGTGACTTTCTTAGAGCCAATCATTTGGAAATATAATTTGCACACTAATTGTAAATTGCAAAGTCATCTTCTAGTTACATTGCTTCTTGGTCCTTATATTTTTATGTGAATTTTAGCTTTCATCTCTAGATGGTGCTCTAAGTACCTGCTTTGTGGCCAAGCAGGTTAACAGCACTATAAAAGGCAAAAGAAACAAAAGTTTAAAAATAAAGAGTGATCGAAAACCAAATAAATTGACTTAGAAAATTCCTGGAACTTTTGCTTTAGGCCAGAAAAGCATATGTTATCAGGTGATTAAGCCCATGACAAAGATGTCTGAGTGCTGGCCTTATAAGAATGAGGAAAACAGTGACTGTAGGGAAGTTTTTACATCTAGTTAGCAAACTCAGAATTGGTATTTCCTCAACTAAATTATATTTCTTTTCTAACATCCACGAATTGTGGTGTTAATCATGTGGTAGAAGAAACTATACCCACATAAATTAACCATAAATCAACTTGTTCAAGTCCTTTAAGATATTTTGGGAGCAAAGCCACAGATTAAATGCATAGATGAAAACAGTTAATCAAAGCTTTATTTAACCACCAGTGATTGGCAAACTAGGGTCTGAAAGCCAAATCCAGCCTGCTGCCTGTTCCTGTGGGTCTCATGAGCTAAGAATAGTTTTTACCTGCCTAATACTGTTTTTAAATCAGAAGAGTATGATATTTTGAGACACATAGAAATTGGACCAAGTGTGAGTTTCAGTGCCTGTAAGGTTTTATCAGAACAGTGCCATGCCCATTTATTTAAGGGTTGTTTTTACTCTAACAACAGAGTCTAGTACTGGGACAGACACCGTATGGTCTGCAAAGCCTAAAATATTTACTATCTGGCTTTTACAGAAAAAGTCTGCTCAGTTCTGTACTAAATGAAAGCCAGACTGTTGCATGATTTAGTTAGCTGCTGATATTTTTATTGGGAAGATAGCCAAAATAAGCAGATCAACTGAGCTTTAACCTGGCATCTTATATTAACATGACATAGCCAAGCCAATAGGAAATTTTTCATAATTTTAAAATTTGGTGTTTTAGGGATCCCTGGGTGGTGCAGCGGTTTGGCGCCTGCCTTTGGCCCAGGGCGTGATCTTGGAGACCCGGGATCGAATCCCATGTCAGGCTCCCGGTGCATGGAGCCTGCTTCTCCCTCTGCCTATGTCTCTGCCTCTCTCTCTCACTGTGTGCCTATCATTAAAAAAAAAAAAAAAAAAAAAAAAAAAAAAAAAAAATTGCTGTTTTAGAGGATTTCTCACTAAAGGAAATTCTGAATCTTATATTCCCAGGAACAAAATACTATGTTCAGAGATTTAAAAGTCCATGTATAGGGATCCCAGGGTGGTGCAGCGGTTTAGCGCCTGCGTTTGGCTCAGGGCGCGATCCTGGAGACCAGGGATCGAATCCCACGTCAGGCTCCCGGTGCATGGAGCCTGCTTCTCCCTCTGCCTAATCTCTGCCTCTCTCTCTTTGTGTGTGTGACTATCATAAATAAATAAAAATTTTAAAAAAAGTCCATGTATAGTTATCATTTGGTATTGAAAATTGTCATTTGGTGTCATGTAGCTAAGACAATTCCAATGCAAACCACATAGAATTTTAGTGAATTTAAATAGGCTATGAATCTGCTATCTGGCCTGTATATTCTCCTATAATTGTCCCCAGTGTGACACTTGCATATTAATAAGATTTTTGGTCTTCCTAAGTATGTTAGTTTTTATCAATTGTTCCAGCAATGTATATCTCTGGAAAGAATTACAGAAATAATGATTTCTGCTGCTACACTTCAGAGCCTTATCATTGCCTCTCTTATAACCTCTATGGTCTTCATTCTTATAATTGTGTTATCATTACTTTTGGTTTCAAGTGAGTGAAACACAACTCAAAACTACTTTAAGAGAGAAAAAAAGAATTTGTTAGAAGGACACTCAGTCACTTTATGTAATAGAAATGGAAATGAGTGGAGAGATCAGCCTTATTCCCTCAGTGCCATGTCTCTCTTTGGCATTGCTGTGCTCTCTTTTTGCACTAAGGAATGAAATTTAGGAATGGTTAAAACATTAGAAACTAAGCAGAAAGAGCAACTTTGAAAGAAAAGATACTTTATCCCCAACTATCTTTTGCAAAATGAGGTCTATGTAGAACAATGAATGGCAAAGCAATTATAGGAATAACTGAGACATTATATTTGCTGTTGTCTCAATTCTCCACTCCATTTTGTTATGACAAATTATTATACTGGGGTTGGAATTGTCTAAATTATGGAAGCACAAGCTGGAAAATATCACATTAGACATTAAACTACTGAGGAACCTTTAAATTGTGCATCTCTTCAACATAGAGCACTATCTTTGAGACAGATTTTGGAAGCTGCATCTACTGCATTTAATTTGTAGTAAGATTCTACTAGGGACAGAAATTCTAAGCTTCTTACTAGGAAGTTTTATATTAGAGTAATACATAGAAATTTATTGTAATAAATAGAAATTATTGACTCAGCCCATTTCTAGATAATATAAATAAACAGAACACAGGACTTCTATTCAAGATATTTCCTTTGGCTAAATGGCCAATTCAGGTTGCCACACAGTCAATGTGATCGACTGGGTAGTAATTAATTGGCAATTAACATGGCCCCTAACATAAACAACCATGAACTAATTTGATGAGTGAGTACAGAAATGACCACAAATCTGAACAACATGTTATTGAGTAGAAATGTATGATTACCCTTTCGTAAGCATTCTATTAATCTATACTCATAAAAAATGTATCCTGTAATATGTCAACACAGTTTTTTCATGTGCCTTTTACTAAGTACTTCAGATCCAACCCATTGACATTACGAAAAAAAAGTCCAATTCTTTTTCCTTAAAACAACATTTCTAGTAGTTGAACCAAAGATATTACATTTTCCTGATTTTTCTTTTCCCAGAGTAAAAACTTCAATTTCTAGGTCAATTTCTATTGTGACATGATTTTGTTTACCATTCTCATTGTCTGCTATACAAATTCTAGTTTGTCTATGTCTCTTTTAATATGTAGTGCCTGGTAATTAAAATACAGACAGGTTATCAGCATCTCATTTTAGATACCATAATTCTATTAGTACTATACTTTTGGCAGTTACATTACACCTTGTTCACACAGTAACATAGTAGACTAAATTGCCAAAATATATTTCACACTTGCTGCAATTAAATCCTGACTTCCCCATCCTCATTTCTGCATTATTTTCACTATAAAATTAATTATGTTAAGAAAAGAAAGTGACGTCTCATCAATAGGTTACAGACATTTTATGTATTCCTTGAACATACTTCTGTTTGCTTTAATTGTGTAATGCACTGAGCAAAAGCTTTCCTGAAAACATTGTGTGCTTAACTACAATAACTCCAAACTTTTGTGTTCATCTGAGGTGCAAAACATTGCTAAAAATCCACATGCAGAGAGTGAAATTAGACCCTTATCTGCACCATACATAGAAATCAATTCAAATAGATGAAAGACATAAATGTAACGCCTGAAACTACAAAATCCCTAGAAGAAAACGTAGGGAGGAAGTTTCCTAACATTGGTTTTGTTAATGATTTTTCTTGGATATTATACCAAAGCACAGGCAACAAAACCAAAAATAGACAGGTGGGACTCATTAAACAAAAACTACTGTGCAGCAAAGGAAACAACCAACAGAGTGAAAAGGTAACCTACAGAATGGGAGAAAATATTTTCAAACCATGTATCTATAAGAGGATAATAAGCAAAATATATAAAGGCTTACCTTGGCAATATTGTGGGTTTGGTTCAGGATCACCACAATAAAGCAAAATCACAATAAAGCAAGTCAAATACATATTTTAGCTTCCTAGTGCGTATAAAAATTATGTTTTCACATATCATTATTTATTTATTCAGTTAGTTTTTTGTATATTGTAATTTATTAAGGGTACAACAGCATTATGTTTTTAAAAAACAATATACTTGGGGATCCCTGGGTGGCTCAGAGGTGTAGCACCTGCTTTTGGCCCAGGGTGTGATCCTAGAGTCCTGGGATTGAGTCCCACATGAGGCTCCCTGCATGGAGCCTGCTTCTCCCTCTGCCTGTGTCTCTGCTTCTCTCTCTCTCTCTCTGTATCTTTCATGAATAAATAAATAAAATCTTAAAAAAAAAAAAACAATGTATGTTAACATGAATTAAAAATACTTTTTTGCTTAAAAATCCAAGCCATCATCTGAGCATTCAGTGTGTGTGTCTCAGGAAATAGGGAGGCTCAAGGATAGGACAAGAGATGGAGAAGTAGCCACTCAGCGAAGCCGTCAGACATACAACATTTACCAAGTTCCTTGTCTTAACGTGGGTATGGTTTGTGATACCCAAAAATAATTATAAATGTGACACTAAAGATCATTGATTACAGATCACCAGAACAATCAAAGTTTGAAATACTGAATTACCATAATGTGACACAATCATGATGTGAGCAAATGCTGTTAGAAAAATGGTGCCAGGGATCCCTGGGTGGCGCAGAGGCTTGGCGCCTGCTTTTGGCCCAGGGCGCGATCCTGGAGACCCAGGATCGAATCCCACGTCGGGCTCCCGGTGCATGGAGCCTGCTTCTCCCTCTGCCTGTGTCTCTGCCTCTCTCTCTCTCTCTCTCTCTCTCTGTGACTATCAATAAAAAAAAAAAAAAATTAAAATAAAAAAAATTAAAAAAAATCAAAGCCTTATTTAAAAAAAAAAAAAGAAAGAAAGAAAAATGGTGCCAATAGACTTGCTCAATGCAGGGTTGTTGCAAATCTTCAATTTGTAAAAAACATGACACCTGTGAAGCACAACAAAATGAAACACAATAAAATGGTATATGCCTATAAAGAACTCTTGTAACTCGATTGCAAAACAAGAAAAAAACACAACAAAAACAAATAGCCTGATTAAAAAATCTGCAAAGGACTTGAAAAGACATTTTTCCAAAGAAAATATACAAAATGGATGCTGTCACTAATCATCAGGGAAATGCAAATCAAAACTACAATAAGATATCACTTCACACCTTTTAGGATGAACTTTATAAAATCAAAAACATAAAGTAATAAGTGTTGGTGAGAATGTGAAGAAATCGGGACTGTCTTTCACTGTTGGTGAGAACATAAAAAGGTGCAGCTTTTGAGTTTCCTCAAAAAAGTAAAAGTAGAACTACCATATTATGTAGCGATCCCATTTTTGGGTGTTTATCCAAAAGAATTTTTTAAAAGATCTCAAAGATATACTTGCACTCCCATGTTCATTGCAGCATTATTTACAAAAACCAAGAGGTTGAAACAACCTAAATGGTCACAAAAAGACAAATGGAAATGGAAAATAAAGTACATACATACAGTAGAATATTATTCAGCTTTTAAAAAGAAGGGAATCTTGTCTTCTACTACAATATGGATGAACCCTAAGGACATCAGACTAAGTGAAATAAGCCAATCACAAAAAGACAAATCATGAGGTTTGAAGTAAATTGATATGTCTAAAATAGTCAAAATCATAGAAACAGAGAGTAGAATGGTAGTTGCCAGGGACTATGAGAGAGATTAGGGGACTGATGTGTCATAGGAATAAAGTTCCAGAAATGCGATAAGAAAACTTTCTAGTGATCTGCTATGCAACAATGTGCATTTAAGTCAGCAGTCCTGTACACTAACAAATTTAAGAGAGTAGATTTCAGGTTATGTGTTTTTTATTACCTAAATAAATAAATACCAGATCAACAATAACAAACTCAGTTGGAGGAACTAAAGAAAAAATATTTCACTTTGAAATTTTTGAAAAATAATCTTCATAATTAAAATGATCAATGAAACTATGCCTAGTAACTTTCCCTAAAGGTGTACACAAATGATATGATGCACTCTTTCAGTAGTAGAGCATTTGGGGTACAAAACGGTTCAGACAGGACAGATGAACTATTAGGGGAAAAAGCTCCAGATTTAACTGGTCAGTTTATTATCCAGGAAACCATTGGACAAGTTCTTTAACCTCTAGCTTTCTCTTGTCAGATAAGTGAGAATAACACACTACCTGAAGTATTCTTAGATATTAGGTATTAGGTATTCTGTGTTTTTCTTAGATAGCAATGTCCTTCTAAAATTCCCTAAAATTTCTCACACAGCTGCTTCTCTGCCTGAATGGCCCTCAATCTCAAGTCTGCGTGAAATATTTCATTGTATCCTTCAGGTCCCCGCCGCCCAAAGCCATTAGTAATTTTCCCATATGCCTTTTGTGACATATGCAGGCACAATATTTCTATCATTGTGCTTTCAAAGACAAGTGAACTTCGAGCAGAGGACGGAAGAAAACATGACATCCCCACTAGGTGATAGATGTTGGTATAGTCATCTTCTGTACATCATAGAGGAGCCTGGTTAAGCCTTGCATTGGAGGCCCAATGGGCAGTGGGAGGTGTCACCAGGAAAACCCTTTTGGGGATTATTCTTTGGAATGAAATGTAAGTCACTGTAACTATTTTCAATAATATCATTTCAAATAAGTGTCACTTTTAATAATCAATTTTTAGGCAATTGATTTACCTAAATGTGATGTTTCCAAGAGATCTTTCAGGTTATCTGTAAAGTACTTCTGTTTTCACAGAAGTTAACTGTGGCTGCAGACTTCACAGTTCCAGCTCTCTGGGGCAAACTTTTGTAGAATACTATCCTACTATTCTACACAAGAGTTTCCTAGTAGTTATCATTTGCACAAAGTTTATATCTTAAGAATGCTTAGCCCCAACGTAAACCACATGCTAGATGTAGAATTTTTAGATACGTAGCTAAATTCATTAGTCTTGCCTGGTTTTTAAATGTGTCTTTAATATCCCATTTTAGTATCATTTCACACCCTGTAAGTATAAATACATATAAGGTATGACTTGCAGGGTTATTAATTCAGGTCTATTAAATACATGACAGTCTTGTTTTCTTTTGATTTGATTTTCTTTTGACTTTCAAAGTATTTTATGGCTTTGTGTGTGTCGGCCGCGAAGTATTGGCTGAGAGAAGAAACACTATACTCATTGGCATCAGATGGAGCTCTGGACTTACATCAGCTGATCATTAGCTGAATAATCTTACTAAAAATCCCTCTGATAGTTTTATCCTGAATGAAGCACCCAGTTCCCTTCCTTGAGAATTCTATAGCTTAGTTTCCTTATCTGCAAAATGACTTGGTTGAATTAGGCTATTTCTCAAGTACAGTATGAGTTTACCTGGGAGACATTATGTACTTTATTCAGTATTCCCCAAAAGATAGTTTTGATTTAGTACCTTTAGTTAACATTAAATATAAAAATGTAAACAGAATAAGTACAAACTTGAAAACCATTCAAATACTGACAATTGAAGGCCTGAAGCAGAAGCCTCTGCTGTACTAGGAAGGAAAGAGCTGTTTGTTTTTCATTTAATAAAGGTAATGGAACACCTTGTAAATCCTACGCTTGTAAATTCAAAATTAAAACTCTATGTCTCTAACGGGTGTGATAAGTTATTTAATGTAAAAGTTTAGATTGAATGAAGTTTCTTTAATTTGTATAGTACCTAACAGTGTAAAACACTTTTGGCCTGAATATAATTCCATTAGGTCTGCACAGTTACACTGGGGGAATGGAGAGAGGTGGAAGGGAGCCAAGGTGCTGAGGTTAGCTGAGGAATGCATGCTGGTTTTGTTTCTGACACTTTAGCAATGTGTGTGATTTTAGTGCATGCCGCCCCAAAGAAAACCACAGCTGTGGGAGTCAAAAGACTTGCCCAGGGGCATAATCAAATAATTGGAAGAGTTTGCTTTGATTAGAGTTAGGTATTCAGATCCCATATTCTGTTTCTTCCCCTAAAAGATAATGGATCTCAGATACACATGTAATTCTAATTCCATTCCTGTAGCTCAGAGAATGGCAAATCAGGTTTGAAACAAGGAGGAAAAAATGCATTCTTCATCAATGACTAACATACCAACATCTTATTTTAAACAAATTACAATATAGAAAGAAACAGCAAAAATCTCCTTCCATTTAAAATATGAGAAAGCTGTTTTAAATGAGATAGTAGCGATACATCACATGTAAAACAATCACTTAATATAGTTCTTAAAATGTGATTCCTGATGCATTTCAGAATAGAGCCTGAATTCCATGGCTAAAAACACTGGTTCCACCAATTGTTATTCTAAAGAGAAATATAAATGTATCAGTGAGGTGCATGACCAAAAATTTGAAATACTGTCAGGGACCATCATTTTTGCCCCAAATAGGAGCAGTTTCTCCAGTGATTTTGATTGGCATTTTGAAATGTGCTTGTGAATAAAACAGAAAGAAAATGGCATACCTCACATTCCAATGCCCACACAGAGATAATAATGGAAGCAATGTTTTATGGGTCATTGGGGAAGGCAATCCCATCTGAATGTTTGCTTCTGAGGATGATAAGAGCAGAGTGAATATTCTTCTGCATCATATAACCTGGACTAGAGGAAGAACTGATGGATGATGATTGATTTAATACAAAAAGGCTGGGCAACAGAGGGTGGAAGACAAGGGAAACAAACAAACAAACTGAACAGGAGTTATTCTAGATTCTTTGGTGTGATAAATTCAAAGCTCTGAATTTACTCAGCCCTAAGAGTACATCTATAACTTTGCCCCCATCTGTGCCCTTAGGTGTAAAAGGATAATGGAATTATAGAGTCAAGGCAGACAAAATGTTAAGAGAGACAAGTTTGTTTATTTGTTTGTTTCCATGACTAGAATAAGTGCTTCCTCCCCAACTTTCTGAAACAGATGGTTGTCTGGTCTAGGATAAAAGATTAGTAGTAAAGGAAATTCTTCAGCCCTGCCCAGAAGCACACAGTCTGTGCTGGCAGGCAGTAATCAGAGACAAACTGCCCCTTTTGAAGCAATGTTTTTAAGAAAGCTTGAATTTGAGAGGTAGAGCAGTAAATAGGATTATTCCATTTCTTACTGTTCTCTCTCCCATCCCCTGAAAACCGCCTTGCAGCCCCTTCCCTTATCAGTAGTACACTGAATTCACCTAAAATCCTTCTATGTCTTAGAGATCACCTGGAAAAATAAAATTTCTTTCTGTTTTCATACATAGACTGTAAAACAGGATAAGCCGATCTTATGCATAATAATTGTATATAAAAGTCATCTGATTGTTTACTATTTTTTAACTAAGAAGTGGAGAAGGAATTATGCATGGTCATAGTCTGAGCTACCTACATTGCTAGGAAGAAAAGAGTCATGTATTAAACACAATAATTACTTAGAACATAGAAAGGAATTTGCCAGATAATGCTTTCTCCACCAATAAACACACTTGCACACACTTGAACACACATACATGATTTCATGTGATTTTGGGAGGCAATTTGGTGGGATTTTAAAGTTTGTGTTCATGCCACTTATGAGTTAAGGCCCCCTGACTATATTACACTTCTCATTCAACTTTTGTTATCAGTGACTTCCACATGAACAATGGACTTGTTAATTATCAGTCACTTTTAGGTATATATCTAGTGCATTTGATAATCAAGCGTTGGCAAGTCAACTTTTATGACTTTGAGCGGAACTTCTGGGAACAGAGAAGATGTCAAAATAAAACAACAATGTGAGTGATATATGGGCTTAAAAAACAAGGAGTTTTGCTAGGTTTTATGGTATAGAGAAAGATGGACCAAGACATAAGTACTTGATCAGATAAGAAAGCAAACCAAAATGATTTCCTGATATTCTTTTTATTTTTTAAGATTTTATTTATTTATTTATTTATTTATTTATTTATTTATTTATGAGAGACACACAGAGAGAGGCAGAGATATAGGCAAAGGGAGAAGCAGGCTCCCTGAGGGGAGCCTGATGCGGGACTCAACCCCAGCATCCTGGGATCACGACCTGAGCTGAAGGCAGACACTCAACCACTGAGCCACACAGGCATCTGATTCCATGATACTCTTATGCTTTATGTCTAATAAAGAAGTTGTGTCAACATGACACAACTTCATCAGGCATGGAAACTTAGTGTGGGCTGACCAGAAACCAGAAAAATGGGCTTTCTAAAAAGATAGCATAAAATCCAGGATTGTATCTTTCTCTTGGTTGGAGAAGTGCTTCTCACTGTCACACCAGGGGTGAGCCTGAATATCGTTTTGACAATATTGAGACATCTGTGCCTCATTCTGCTTTATCTCTCTTGTTTTTTTTTTCCCCTTTTCTTGCATTCAGAAAATTAGACTAATCACTCTGAGAGAATCAGCATTATGACAGTAATATTAGCGTGACCTGTCTAAACATTTCACCATGCTTTTGAAATGCTATTATTTTACTTTCTTTTTCCTGATGTAGCATTAACATACATTCAGTTAAGTTGAAGTAAGTAAACTCAAAGTAAGTATATAAGTATTTTTTAAATACTAAGTGGTAACTTTATTAATTTTTACCCTGGTCTTCTCCACTGTAGATTAAACAATTGGAAGCTGTGTTATTCTTGGCCGACATTACATTTTCTGGTTTATAATTTATTTCTAGTACTTATACAACTTCTCCACAACCACATTAAGGAAATTAAAAAATCTTTGTTCAAAGACATGTTATACATGATTATAAAGCCTATGCTTTATTTTACTGAGACTTCAGACAAGAGGGAAAATTTGACCAGACTAGGGATTTTTTTTTTTGCGTTTATTAAAAAAAACTGTTCCAGCAATGTCCATAATGGCCAAACTATGGAAATAGCTAAATATCCATTGAGGGGTGAAAAGATAAAGAAGATGTGGTCTATACACACAATGGAATATTAATCAGCCATCAGAAAGGGTGATATCTCACCGTTCACATCAATATGGATGGAACTGGAGGGTATTATGCTGAGCAAAATAGGTCAATCAGAGAAAGACAAAGACAAATATCTTATGGTTTCACTCATATGAGAAATAACAGAAATAGCGCAGAGGAATGGGAAGAAGTCAGACAGGTAGACAAACTATGCGAGATTCTTAATTATGGGAAAGAAACTGGGGGTTGCTGGAGGAAAGGAGGTGGAGGGATGGGATAACTGGGTGATGGGCATTAAGGACGGCACATGATGTGATGAGCACTGGGTGATATGTGCAACTGTTGACTTACTGAGCTCTACATTTGAAACTAATGATGTTCTATATGTTGGCTCACTGAATTTAAATAAAAAATAAAATAACTGTTCCATTAAATATTTTTCAACTTATGGACAAAATATTGTCTCCTTTTTTATTTGTTGAGTTGAGTCACTTAGAAATAGGTGCAAGTTCTTTTTTTTTTAAAGATATTTATTTATTTGAGGAGAGAGAGGGGCAGGAGAGGGAGAAAGAATCTTAAGCAGACTCCTTGGTGAGTATTGAGCTGGATGCGGGGCTCAATCTCACAACCCAGAGGTCACGACCCTGACAGCTGAGCTTAAACCAAGAGTCAAATGCTTAACTGACTGTGCCACCTAAGAGGCCCAACAAGTGCAACTTCTTGACACACCTAGCTATGTGCTTCCCTTTGGCATAGCTTTAGGGACAAAGTAAAAATAATTACTTGGGAGTTAGGTTTTCACAAAAGGTCATGATTAAGTTGAGAAAGACAAAATAAAACCGAAACCAAAATTCCAGAGATATTAAGATTGAGAGATCCTGAAGGACAATGGAATTAAGAGACGGCACAAGACATAAAGGTGAGGCAAATGACCATGCATTATTATTATTATCATCATTGAAAATCCCCAAATCTTGAAAACTTGATGGCTAGGCTTTTTTTTTTTTCTTCAGTCATTTCAGACATTCATTTAAAACTGTCATACGACATGAAAGATGCAAATTTGTGACAGCTTTACCCTGTACCTGCTCAGTTGGAAATTACTGACTAATTCTTTTTTATGTTTAAGTGGCTTTGTGTAAGATATGGAAACAATGCTAACTCTCATTCTCCTCTAATAAGACAAATGTAAAATATTTCACTTACTTTGTATAATATTTGACCAAGAACAATTAATTTTTTAAAAAAAAGAATCTTTATGTTTTAAAGTTTCATAGCCCAGGGAAGAGTAAGAGATGAAGAAGAACAATAATGTAAGGAACAATAATAATGATATATGATACAATAATAGAAAATCTATGGAGACATTACTTTGTCATCCAACTTACAGGAAGACCAAGGAGTTCAGAGATTTTCCCTGAGTTTTGTCTATCTCAAAAACTGGGCTCTCACTTTCAAAAAAAAAAAAAAAAAAAAACAGTCCAAAACAAAACAAAATGCTTACCTGTTGGACACACTGTGAGTACATTTTATAGGGGAAAAAAAAAGGGAGAATAAGAGTTCACTTGAAAAAAAAACTTATGGCATGATTTAGAGAGGAGAATTTATAGACCATTAAGGGGAAAAGTTTGTAAGAAATAGCCAGGTACTTGTAAGCGACTCAGATTTGTTTGTTTAATTATTTCTGTTTCTGAGCAGCAGGGAAATATTTCTGGATTCCTGCTGCTAGTGAATCTTTTTTAACATAAATATTTTCCTTCCTTCCTTATTACATGTATTTTCAAGATTGTTCATATAAATTAAAACTTTCCATTCTACTTGCTCTTCTAAACTTGGCTTTGACACAGCCCCATTGTGCAGGTGAGTTTTCATGGTAGGAGAGAATATTCTAGGTTCCTCTTCTTGAATCTGGACATGTCTGTGATTCACTTGCATCTAATTGAATGTAGTACAAGTAATGCTGTATGACCTGTAAGGTGAGACTATTCAAAGTGGTGCACTTTGTGTCTGGTTTCTTTGACATCATGGGCATACAAGGAGCTCTGAGCAAAGGAGCTAGTGTCCTGAAGCCTCAATTCAAGGAAGCTGACACAAGCCCATGCTGAGAGGCTCCAGACTAGGGAGAAAGAGAAAGATGTCTTACCCACTCACTAACTGCTCAAGCTCCCTTTTCTTCCGGCGCTTACCACAGCCTATCAGCAACCTCATGAGACAGAGAGGCGGTACCCTTGAGTTGAGTCTTTCTGAATTCCTGAACCAAGAATCCTTGCTATTTTGAGATGATTTGTAAAATTTGAGATGATTTGTAATACAGAAATAAATACCAGTAAAAGATTTAGTCTTTCTAATGGGCCTATGATTGGAGAGATACAATGGATAGAGATGAAATGGGTTTGCATTTTCAATTTCTCACCATTTTAACTTTTTAAAATGTTTTCAATGTGTTTAGTTTTTCTTTTTCAACAGTTGTAGTTGTTTCTGTGATGAAAACTAAACCATGCAACAATTAGACTTAATTTGATTTTAAAGAATGACTTCAAAGATATGTCATTAATTGAATTTATAATTCTTTATATTTATAAATCATTACAGTGGTGGGGTTAAAGATGCATTAAGTAGGTATGATACTCCAATAGTATAATGCCTAACATGCTAGAATATTACATTAATTTATCAAAAAGGAAAATAAACATATTTACTGAAAGCCTTCATAACAGATTTTATTCTGGGTATAAGAAGATAATGATAGTATGGACCTCAAGGATTTCTTAGTCAGTTCCAAGAAAAAAATACATTATGTATATATATGTATTATATATCTTATATATGCACAATATGCTACTACATGCCATACTCTATATTACGTATAATATATAATATACATTACATGTCTATATAAGTATATGTACTATGCTTGTGCATGTAAATGTATGAGGCACAATAGTATTATATTATATAATGCTTATATATGAAATATATGATGTATTATTAAATATACAACATATAGTTATATACAGCTATATACATTATATATTTATGCTAATGTTATTTATATTGTGTACTGTATATTATTTATTGCATATATGTTAGTATTATCTATAAATATAATACTTACATATATGTATTTAACAAATTCAAATAAGTTTTAACCTAGAAAAGAAGTGCCGAGAATCCCCAAAGCTGGGGAGATTTGTGGGGAAAGTTGTCAGTGCTCAGAAACTTGTAGAGCCACAGGGACAGAGGGCATGACTGCTTTAGAAACCAGTGCCAGGCTAAAACAAGATTAAAAGAACTCAGATTTGGCAGGGCTTTGAGAACAAAATTCATCTACTTTATTTTGTTCTAGAGCTGGTTCCTCACTTCCTGATGGTCTTGATTTTACCTGTTATTGTAGTTAATAGTAACATACAGTGGCTGATTTTCATGAATTTGCATGAATTTATTCACTTTAACTTTACCATTTTAAGCCAAGCACATTTAGCTTGACATCTCATGTTCAGCCAGACCCCAGTGAGCTTCCAAATTGAATGTAAAACAGGTGAACTTCAGCCAGCTCTTTTGGGTTCACCAGGTTTTGACAAGTATTGTCATATTTTAAAAAGAAACCTGGTGATGAACTCAAAAGGAATCACAAAACCTTATGAATTCTCAAGAATTTGCTACAAAAACTGAATGACTAAACTAAATTGAAATAGTGAACCCAGGTTTCAGCTAATCCAGAAACAATGAAATACTTCATTTAGAAACCTAAGCAGGGTCTAGACAAACTTGACTTTTTTCTAAAATTGAACTCCAAGTAGCTGAGTTTGCATGCTATTGGATTTGAAATGAAATCTCTCCTTGACGTTTGCTGAGACTAAAAGTATGAATTTTTAAAAGCCCTAGGAAGAGAGAAAGAGGTATTTCTTAATTCCCTGATTAAACATTAAAGGGAACTTCAAGATCATTTGTCTAAAGAATTATAACTCGGTTCGTTTTTGGAGTAAAGATAGCCAAATAGTTTTCAATACTCTTCAACAGCTGGGTTTTATTTCTCTTCCGATTAAAAATGGGCCGGCCAGTAACCTCTGGTGAGTTTCATGAATGTAATTCTATCCCAGTTTCTGCAGGTACAGCCTTCACAACAACTAGCAGGTTCTACGTCCACTATTTTGGAAAATTTATTTTTAGAGCACTGAACTTCATGCAAGTAGTATATTACTGAGGAGACCACTAGGAAAGTCCTAAAACAGGGTTCTAATTTAAGCGAGTCTTCCAGATGACCCTGTGAAGGCACTTGGCATGTAAATAAAATGTTCTCATATCTCTAGACTGGCCCAGAAAGCAACCGAACAGCTTGAGTGATCATAGACATTCAACTTCACCACGTGAAGAAGTATTGACTTCCAAAGTGCTGCTGAAATTCCTGACCACACTTCATTGGTTTAGGTGGCAAAATTTTGGGGTGCTCCCTTATGCAGCTTAGCTACAATGGATTATATTATTAAATTAACCTCATTATTACTCTTTAGAAGGTAAATGAAATACCTTGATTTTAGTAACAGCTGTCTTCAATGACATATTCTCCCAAAATTTGATCAGTTTTACAGTTTGCACTGAAAGTGTGAATTCCTTCAAGGAAGGAATGATGCTAACCAAGAAATGTTTTCAATCTAAGTCACCTCTCAAGGGCAGTTCTCCCATGTGACATCCAAAATACCAGCCCAGAATTCAAAATCAACTTACATCAAAAACAAACAAAATTATATGAAACAATAATAAAAAATAGAATGATAATATAATGTACGTGAATCATTGTCTAGGATTTCTTCCTGACGTTATGAAAACAAGTCATCTTAATCTAGTATGTGATTTCTCACAAAACTAACAGTCATAGTCAGCTGTTTTTCAATTGATTCTGATTTTTGCAATATAAATGACCAATTTCTGCACCATTGATTCAACTAGTCATGCAGTCAATAGCACAACAGAAAATGCCATGAAGAACAGACTATTTTGGAATCTTTTATTGTAAAAGCTTGGCGATAGTTTGTAAGACCATAAACTAAATTGATGTTTATTCCTTTGCAAAAGTATCATCCAAGTCTTTGAAAATAATGTCCTAAGAATAACTTTAATATCCCAATAGAAGAAATTAATTTAAAACATTTTCAGTTACTTCTAAGTAAAATTATCTGATAAACTGTAAAAACAATTGTATTAATACAAGTGATGTATTATAAAGAAGTCAGGAGAACATATAGGAAACAAATTTCACTGAAATAAAGAATAAACTATTATTCCTTTATAATATTCACTTACAGAGTTGGAAGGATGATAACAAAAGTTCCGAATCATTCTGTTTAATATTATGTTGTAATTTATCTCAATGATGATGATCATCATAATAATATATATTTTGATATTCTACAAGCTCAAATCACAAAACTTTGAAATCAAACTTTTTCCTTGTCACTGGGTCTAAAGATTTTACCTCTGTAGGTTCTACTTCTTCAATACTTTAAATTTATTTTTCATAAAATTTTCTGTGTATTGCAATCTAATGTCTTTGCATTTTCTAGTTTAATCTCTAATCCATTCTTCAATCACTTTTATAACACCCCTGGGAAGAAGTGATGCATATAATGCTTAAAACGCCACCCTAATTCCTGATGCACCTCTTTCTTCTTGTGGACAGCTCAGAATGTTGGAGTGTTCTTTATTATATTGAGCAGAAATTCAATTATTTATTTTACTTCCATTTGTTATACAACCCTTGGAGACATATAGAACATTTTACACATCTTTGCAGATATTTGAGGATATCTATTATATACTTTGTATTGGATCCTTTCCCCATTAAAGATAATAAAATCCTCCAGTTCTTCTTCACTTGACAAAAGGCACTTCACCATCCATATGGCTATTGTGAATCTGATTTTCTCAAAACACAAAACTCAGAATTTATAACATACTAATTCTGACCTAAATAGCATTGGGTAGAATAGATCTATACCATTTTATTTTAGCACTCTAATTAATTAATTCATACAATAAACATTTTTAAGGAGTTATTCTTACCTTGCATTGTCCTGAAACTAGAAATCTAGCAATCTAAAGTGAAGGAGAAAACATCAAAAGTTCTGCTCTTATGAAGCCTATTTAGTGTATGTATGTGTGGTGGGTGCTATGGAGGCAACACAATAAAGTGAAACTGAATGAATTATGTACTGTGCTAGAGAATGAAAAGTGCTACAGAGGAAAAAAACAAAAGAGAAAATCAAAGGGATAGAGAACAACAGACACGGTGGCTGCAAATGCCATTATAGGAACCACAGTGATAAGAAGATAGTTGAGCAATGGCCTCAAGAGAATGACAAAGAAAAATACAGAGGTTTGGGTTATCATATTCCGGGCAAGGAAACTAGTCCAAAAGTTATGAAGAGGGAGCAAGTTTGGCATGTTAGAAAAATGATAGGATGTCATTAAGTGCAAGATGACTGGAGAATGAAATTCTACTCTATTATTTTTAATACTCTCTTGTCTTGTGCCTCATTTTCTTTTCCCTTATTAGATTTTTTTTTTTTTTTTATTTATGATAGTCATACAGAGAGAAAGAGAGGCAGAGACACAGGCAGAGGGAGAAGCAGGCTCCATGCACCGGGAGCCCGATGTGGGATTCGATCCCGGGTCTCCAGGATCGCGCCCTGGGCCAAAGGCAGGCGCCAAACCGCTGCGCCACCCAGGGATCCCCCCTTATTAGATTTGATCCTTCATTGCAAATATCGTCCCATATATTTGATATTCCTCTTGGAATTTTGTCACCAGTGAATGTGAATTTTTCTATGATGTGACTCACATCATTGATTATATTATCAAACATAATGCTGGCCAGGTCAGACTCCTGAATTATGGCATTAGAAAATGCTTTCTGCTTCTTAAGAGTTATCATCACACATCGATCATGGAAACAATTGTGTTTTTGAGAGCTTTCCCATTTTTTTTATTTAAAGAAATATTTAAATTTTTGTTTTATATGTATAATAATATCTCCCTATATAAAATTGAATGTTAAAAATAATCAGTAAAATCTTTGTGTAAAACTGTATGTATAATATTCACAGTATTTATATCTTCATATATATATAAAAGATATATATTTCAAAGTAGGGTGATATCACTTCTATTTTGGATAGTTAAGTAGAAAGTTCATGAGGTGGTTGATTATGAACAGGAACTGAAATATGAAGAGGATAACAATGACTATAAATGGAGGGCAGAACAAGAATCAAAGACACATAGATGGGGAAAAAAAACGTACATTCAGTGGTTGTAAAGTAGAGCAGTTTGATGTCAAAATGTCACATAGGTAGCTCTGAGGCTAGAAGATATTTTAAGGCTACACTGTCCTTAAAAACAACTATAAGGCATTACAACCTGAAAGAGCAATAAGAAGGTTTTGAGTTAAAACGAACAAAGGGAAAAAGAGGGAGAGAAACCAAAAATCAGACTCAACTACAGAGAACAAGTAGATGGTTACTAGAGGGAAGGTGGGTGGAGAGATGGGTGAAACAGTTGAAGGTGGTTAAGAGAGCACAGAGTAATATATAGGATTGTTGAATCACTATATTGTACATTTGAAATTAATATAACACCGTATGTTAACTATACTGGAATTTAAAAAAATAAAGAAAGAAGATTTGAGTTGGATTCTAAGAACATTACTTAGTTTTTCTATAGTTAAGAATATGCAGGAGAGTTTAGAAGGTGTAGTTACCAAGATTACAATAATGCAAAAGGTCTACTGTCAATTGCAATCAGAGGAAAAGATAAATGTCACAAATTTGGAAGGGTGAAAAAGTTATAATCCCCAAAGACCAGTGTCTATAGTTCTCTTTAGGTTTTAGTAGATGGTTATGAAAAATAATGAATAAATTAATTAAGCTGACTGAATTAATTAGTCTTTGTTAGAATTAACATCAAGATGAAATGGAATGAGGATAAAATTAAATTTCCATGTAAATAAATCAAAACTACAAAAATATATAATGATAAAAATAATCAAGTTTTAAAATAAGAAATACCCAAGAATCTTCATGTCCTCTGTGCTCTGTGTCAGCCAAGTATGTGACATGCCAGCCTAGACACCTAATGCTATTTTAGACTTCAATATTATATAAATAGTACACAGATCAAAAAGGTTACAATCTCTCTGGGTATTGGTCATAGAGCATCTGGTAAACCAGGTATAGTATTTCCTCATATCTCTATTTCTTGTAGGATAAAAGCTAGAGGCATGTTTAAGGCTTTGTTGAATTTAACTCCAACCATTACTTGGAGCCACATCTTTAGTAGCCACCTGTCCTCCACTAATTTATCTGCAAACCTCCTCAGAGCCTTCTCCCTCAAGGCCTTAAAGGGGTCAAGAAGTTAAAGTAAAAAGGAGAGGTTAGTGATGAATAATAGAATGAAAAATCCATCTGAAAACAGTCACTTTTTTGGGTAAGCTGTAGGCTGCCTGCTAGCCATCTGTGGCTATTAACTTTGCAAAGAACCTACTTGGCAGTATTCACCATTCCAGAAATTGTCTTGTTTTCATTTCTTCTCTGATTACATTTATAGTTTTCTCTTACATAGATTTTAATTATTCTCTCAACATTCATGTTCCAAGAAAAATTGAAGCTATCCTATGAAGATTTCTTCTGGTGTACCAACCAGGAAACATCCCTCCTGTTATGTTGCTACAGCAGTTCATAGATATGTTTGCTTGAAGGATCATAATATTATATTGTATTATTTTTACTTTAAAAAATCTGTTAAATTTTTTCATTACAATTTCATATACACACACCCCAAATCAAAACTTAAATTCAATTAAAAATTAAAATAAAAGCATCTAATTGTTAATAACCTACAAAGATTTATATTCTTCATGGCTTCTTGGTTAGGAGTAAAGACAAAACAGCTTATTTTTATTTTTTTAAGATTTATTTATTTATTAGAGAGAGAGAGAGAGCACATGAACCTGAGTGGGGAAGGGAGGGGCAGAGAGAGAAGAGAGAGAGAGAATCTCAAGCCAACTCCCTACTGAGCATGGCCTGATTCAGGGCTGGATCCCAGGACCATGAGATCATGACCTGAGCCAAAATCAAGGGTTGAATGCTTAACTAATTGCCACCCGGGAGCCCCAATAGTTTATTTTAATTTTGGGAAGAAAATCAATCTTCCTTAAAAATAAACCATCCATCATTGTTTAGGGCTTGGGAGAATTGTAGATAACTCTGGGGCCTAACTGTTTACTGGTGATTTTTTTTTTTAATACTGTGGAAAACACATATAGGATTGGGTTCAGAGAGATGAGAACAGATCCATCTCAGGGTCCTTGCTGAGTTAATAAAGAGAGAGACAGAGACAGAGAGACAGAGACAGGGAGAGAGAATAAATGAGAGTTATTTGTGTCTTGTGGACTTTAAATAAATGGAAGGACTTTAGTAACATAAGTGTTAAACAGATGTAGTGAAAGTGAAATAAGGATCAGCTAGCAAATGAAGAGTGTATGATTAGAAAGAGAAATGCTAGAGGTAAACCAAGTTTTAATTAACACAGAGCATTTGCAGATTGTGGCAATATCTAAGGTGGCGCCTTTGGGTATAGAAAGCTACCAAGAAATATAGAGAAAGACATATGGGGTAGAAGATAATCAGAAATTCTTAGATTCTGGTGCTGTATTGGTCATTGACATGAGCAATACATCAACAAAGAGAATAGTATAACTTTAAGTAAAACAGAAATAATGAGCTGGGTGCCAAGTATTTCAATTAATTCTGGGAGTATTGTTAAAATGTCAGTAGATTACAGCAATAACTAGCATAGTGGATACTTGAGCCGCCTATCATGAGCCTCAAATGAGGAAGTTATTTTACACAGGTGTTAAAGAGTTTAAACATTTTAATGAGGAGCTAGGTGAATGCTAGCCACCTATCCATGAGACTTGGGAAAGTAAGTGAACTTATTAGACAGGATTTAAGTGAAAACAGTATCTAGGAACTGAACAAGATTATTTTTTTAGCAGAGGCAAGAGTCAGAAGAGTCAGAATTTTAAAAAACTTTAAGTTGCAAGTAGAATTGTTTAGTATGAAATGGATATTCTAAAATTCACTGTGGTACCATTTGGCAAGAAAGAAGCTGTGCAATTATAATTTTGGTAATAAAAGCTACAAAACAATTTGCAGACAAAAATAATAAAAATGAAAGAGGAATAGAGTCTTTCATTCACAGAAGTATGAATGGCATGAATATTCACATGTTGACATTAAACCGGCCTCATATTCCAAAAGAAGTGTGCTCAAATTATGATGTACTCTAGAATAGATTTCCTAATATCTAGGTAAGAAATTTAGGATACTGTGGTTTTAAATAGGCTGTCAGTAGAAATAGTTTATTATTCTAAATGTTCTCCATACTGGATGAGCCACTTTAAGTAATGATTTCACACTTGCAATTTTTTTATACTTTTTAAATTCATGAATATAGCAAGATATTGTCTTTAAACATTTGTCTTCTCCAAAAGGCCTTATAAGAGACAATTTCCCTATTGATTCAGAGACATGATTATGGCCTTGAGATAAAATAAGTTCTTTATAACATGAATATAGGAAAAAGAAACAGTGTCTAGTTTCATACCTGCAAATTAGGTTCTAGAAGCTCATGTCAAATCCAACAGAGAGAGATCTCACAACATCTTTAATTTACCAATTTGAACATATGGAAAGGAAACAAAGACACAGAAACCATTGTGGTCATACTTGGCATATGATGCAGAGCCACATTAGCTGTTTGGGGGATTTTTTTTTCTCCCTATTTGTATATAATTCCCATGAACTATTGAGTGGCACTGAGCTCTGATCCAAGATCATCAAAGCCTAAGAGGGGACTCTGGCTTATAGAAACAAATTCCTTTTCAATGGTTTGGGGTGCTTATAATTAGGATATTCATTCCTTACATTTATAATCTCAATTTCCACCAGTTTTCTTTCTTCTTTTTCTTTCTTTCTTTCTTTCTTTCTTTCTTTCTTTCTTTCTTTCTTTCTCTTTCTTTCTTTCTTTCTTTCTTTCTTTCTTTCTTCTTTCTTTCTTTCTTTTTCTTTCTTCTTCTTTCTTTCTTTCTCTTTCTTTCTTCTTTTTTCTTATCTTGCACTCTCAAATGGGATCTGTTGCAGATAATTATCTGATCAGCCTGTTCATGAAACGTCCCATCCTCAGTCCCTCTTCTTTCAAAGGAAAGAATTTGATTAAAAAGAATATATCTGACATAATAGTAGTATTAGAAAAAATGACAATGTATTTATAAAATAATCTTTATAATTTATAAAATATTGTCTTTCTTAGTGTGACTGAAAACTGAAGCACTTAAAAGTACTGATAAAGTAAACAAAAAAGTTTAAAAATAAAATCAAAGATTATCAACAGATCGTCCTCTATAAAGAGTTTATGAAAATGAAATATCCTAAAACTCACCAGATAACTGAGAAAAAGACATGACTAGAAATATACAAGGACTATAACGAAAATGAATCTTTTTAAATAAATCTTAACCATATGGAAAGACAGTCAATTTCACTCATGGAAAGGTAACTTAAAACTAAAATCAAAACCACTTTTCTCTATCAAATTGGCAAAAAGCAAAATGTTTGACTACTTCATCAGAAAAGACTCAGGGAAATTAGTGGGAGTGTACAAACTATGCTCCATATAAAAAAATATCAGTACAAATGTGAAGGTATATTTTCTTCAAGATTTTGAGTAGTTTTACCACAGATATACTTAGCTTTCTGAAATAGCATATGGTCAATACTTTTCACTGCGACTTTCTGCAATAACTAAACAAAACAGGCCTTTATCACCACTACATCATCCTGGTATAGTTCTTTCCTGATCACTACCCTTCTGAGTGTCAAGAATTTGATACCTCTGTCCCATCATTTAAGGCCATTGCTGCCATGCTTGTTTATTCAAGTGCATACCAGCCTTAACCACAGTCCTCTTTCTACCTTTCATTTTTAGTATCAACTAAAATTGTATAAAAAAGGGAAAATCACAGAATTTGATTTTCCTTTGAAGGGAGAGGCACAGAGAGAGAGGCAGAAACATAGAGAGAGAAGCAGGCTCCTTGCAGGGAGTCCAATGTGGGACTTGCTATGGGAATCGTTGTGGGACTCTATCTGGGACTTGATCCCCAGACACGGGATCACACCCTGAGCCAAAGGCAGATGCTCAACCACTGAGCCACCCAGGTGTCCCTTAGACACCATTTTTATGAGCTCCTTTACACTTTGCATATTGTAACCTTTTCATGAGTGCTAGGTCCTGTTGCTTCACTAATTATGTTACCAGTATACTGACCAGCAGGCTCCCCAACAAGCAGCACCATCACTTGAGAACTTATAGAACTGTAAATACAGTGGCCTCAACCCAAAGTGATGCAAGTAAAGTTTGAGAACCACAGTTCTACATCATTAAATTGAATTAATTGACAGTTACCTAAGGAAAGGAATCTGTTTAGAGAGGAAAGGTACATGTAGTTCAAGGAGAAAGACTGTTACAAGTTGTAACCAAGTACCTAAAATGTTTTACCTGCTTCGCAATTTTGCTTAGGGCTACCACGTTTACATCAATGTTTTGACAAGGAAGGATTTTTCAGTATGATGGAAAATGATCACAAAGATTGTATAGGAGTTGCAAGATGAACTAGCTCTAACTATCTTTCCAGCAGGGTGGATAGCCAGATATAAATGAGCCTCAGCATTAGCTATTAATCTTAGCTAACTTAATTGGGGTTATATATTACTTTATTACTTGTTTCTTATTTACACATCTAAATTTGTTCTTGGATTATACCTACTTTTTTTTCCCTGCTTGATTCTTTCTCTCCTTAAATGTTCAGAGCTTTACATTTTACATTTTATTTGTTGAAACTCAAGCATTTATGTAGTTTAAAATCCATCCACTCTAGTAGTGAAAGCTTGATTATATTAAATAATAAAGCAATTTCAATTCAATTTCAAACAATACAAATTGATATCATCTTCTTTTACACTTTATTACTGTGGTACAGTGACCTTTAAATTGCAGCTTTGGTGTTACGATGATATAGATGGTGTTGTCAGTGAAATAATTTTTACATTGTTTAATGCCAATTAACAATTTACTCCTCAAAGAGTAAACTCTATACGGGGAAATTATTAGAAGGTTAGAAGCAGAGATCAAAGCAAGTACACTGACTCAGTCATACTAATAAACCTATCTCAGTCGGCTAGTAGGTAATAGGCAAAAATAGGTGAAACTGGGGAAATTCAGATTTTCAGTTACTGGGCTGAATAACTCCCCAGATTCCTAGCCTGATTGCTGCCTGAAAACCTGCATTTGTGTTGATGAAAAATCAATAAATATATGCTTCTTGTTCTTGTACAAGTCAACATCAGGAATATGCTAATATTTATAAATCTGACCATTTCAAAGACTTTATCGTATTAAAAGTATTATTTGTTTCATTTTCAAATAAAAAAGAGTTATTGGGTTTAAGAACTTAATGGAAAATATATGAAAAAAACCCACTTCATTGATTTAGATATACCTGTATTCTAGCATGTAGAATATTATTTCTAATTTAGCAGACACTAAATAAATAATATGTAATCCATCAATAGTTTTCTATGATTTTCATTTATCTCTACAAGTTTAATTGATGCTAAAGAATGAATGGTAGAAAGTGGATTGTGGTTAGGGTTGATGTACACTTGAATAAATAACCATGGCAGTAGTAACAATGAGAAATGATACAGAGGACCAGAAACAGAGGAAGGATTTATTTTTCTTTTTTCTTTTTTAAGATTTTATTTATTTATTCATGAGAGACACAGAGAGAAAGAGAGAGGCAGTGACACAGGCAGAGGGAGAAGCAGGCTCCCTGCAGGGAGCACGACGTGGGACTCGAATCCCAGGATCCCAGGATCACACCCTGGGCTGAAGGTGGCGCTAAACCGTTGAGCCACCAGGGCTGCCCAGGATTTATTTTTCTGATGAGTTCTACATCATCTTGCAACTTAAAAACTATCTTTAGCTTTGGAACACTTGTACTGAGGCAAAACTGACTTGGAAAGACGAGTTTATGGATATTGTCAACAATAACAAGTTAAAGTAGAAACTGATCATAGCAGCAGAAATTATCAAGTTAAAATAAGATGATCTGAGCTAGGATTAAAAAAATAATGCATTTAATTTTGAGGATACATGACCAGGAGTTTCAAGTCCAAAATTAATGTCATGACTTCATTGGGAAAACTTCCTAGGAGATAGTGTCAGCTGCTGAGAGAGAGAAAAAAGTAAAGTTGGTTATCAGTCAGGAAACACAAGATTTTTATACAAACTGAACTGTAGTTTGAGAACAGACTCATTGGTCAATTTCAAGTGTCAGGAAACACAAGATTTTTATACACACTGAACTGCAGTTTGAGAACAGACTCATTGGTCAATTTCAAGTTTAAAAAATTCTTCCAAAAAGATTGGATTTATCAATAATGTTTTGTCTTTTTTTTTTTTTTTTTTTTTCAAATGGATAGGGCTCTGTTTTGGGAGCCTAGCTAGAGGTAATTGATAGACCATGTCTTATTGACTAGAGAACAGTAATAGAAACTTCTTATGAAATTAAAGAAAATATGATCTTTATCAACCTCTTGCATCAAGCACAACATAAGATATAAGAGGTTTTTATTCTTAAATAGTATTCGCCCCTCAAATAAGAAGTGATTTATACAAATAATTTAATGTGTCTGAGTGCTTGACTCTTAGAAAGAGTGCCAATAAAATCCATTACTTACATTTTCATCAGTCTTTGACGATAGAACTGAAATTAATTTGCTCCAAGAGTACAAGATATAGTCTTTACATTTTGCTCCATGTAATTTTGTCTTAGCATTTAATTAATCTTTTCAAATACATAGCAGTTAGATGAAAAATGTCTTGTTGATTCTTTTTACTGTAAAATTCAGAGAAACTTGTGCTTGATGTGTAATTGAATCCTATTAAACTAAACAAGAATTTTGTTTGATTCTTAAGGCCAAGAAAATGAAGTTTTAAATAAAGGCCTAACAAAATAGAAAGATGTCACCGTCTTTTTTGGTCTCTTTTGTTTCTTTCATCATATTTTGGTTACATAAGAATATAAATAACTGATTTAGCATCAACTTCACTTGAGACAAACTTTTCCATATTATGAAAATAAAACTAAAACAGACCAAAAGACCCCCCAAATCCTTGTAATATTTATTAATCATTTAAAATGTTAAAATTCAGAGTTTAGGTCTAAATGGAAAAGGAACATTTGTCTGATTTTTGATCATGTAACCAATACACTTATTCCTATGACATGCTTTTAATGGAAATTAGCAATTATTATGGATTAAATGACTAGATTTGGTTTTTTGGGAAAAAATACACTGTTAAAATAATTTTCACTAATTTAGATTAGGAAGAAATGTATTGCCAAATGTATTTTTTTTCCTGCTTATTTTTTGTCATTTGTTTTAGTTTGTTTTTCCATTTTAGCTGCTGTGGTCACAAAAAATTCCACTTCTGTAATATTGTCATTCACTGATTAGTCATACATTTTACATGAAAAAAAAAAGCACATAACCTCATGTAGGATATATATTCCTTTTTTACATTCTCCTTAGTGTTTCTATTAAATTTATATGGAAAAAAATTTGATCAGGTACTATTTCCTTATAGTGGACTTTCTAGCCCATCAATTAAAAACAGTTCTTTTTTTTTAATATGTTTAAAATCATTCTTTTTGTCTCAAACAAAGATCTTTTTGCATAAAAAGTTCTCTTAATTGTATGTCTGTCATAGAAATGAAAAGTCTGGTGGTTGCAATGAGGCATTGACAATTTCCTTAGCAACAGCCTGAGTCAGCACCTGCAATAGACACTAGATTGGTTTTACTACATGTAATAGTAGTCAAGCGTGAGTGTGTTCATTCACTATGAGATCTTGCTAATTTTTGTAGTAGTTGTTGTTGAATTTGGAAAAAGTTATCCCAAACTAGTACTCGGCAGAAGGATGGAAGGTAATCTGGACTGAGGATTAAGTGACACAGTCATTGTCCCCTTGGACACTGCTTTGGTAACATCACTGCTGCTTTCAAGATTATACTAAGTGCGTTTATAGCAGCAAACACTTCCTGCACACAGAGTTCAGTCACTTACACTGTACATTAAAAAAAAAAACCCAAGATATACCAAATATCCACTCATTCTTGATGTTTCTGCTGCCTTAAGATAATACAGAACTATGATATACAGAATATTGTGAAAAAGTCAAAAAAGGCTTATGAGAGGATATACTGTTTGAGCCATAAGGAAAAACAGGTATGAGTCAGATAAAGTTGGGAGATGTTGTGAGGAAATAGCCTTAACAAAGACTTTTGGATTAAAAAGATGGCATAGAAATTGTCATAGGAGTTGATTAGGGTTCAAGACCATGAGCAGGGAGGTGAGACTGACAATGTGGGCACTTGTCAGAAGGCAAAACTTGAAGGACAGTCTCTGTCAGCTTAAGGAGGTGAAATTTGATACGAGATAAGGAATAATTGCAGAATTTTACCTGGAATGTGTTGGGATCATATTTGTTTTTGAGGTAGTTAACTCAGTAATTATGAAGAAAATCTATGATAAGAACCATAATGCAGGCAACAAAGAAAATTGAGACTGTTTTAGTTATGCAATTAAGAAAAGCAAATATTCTGATATAGGACATGGAAAGAGCTATATACGTGCTATGAATTTTGAAAATTTTTGAGTTTCATTGAACACTGTGAATATAATAGTGGGAAGAGTTTAACATAAATGTCAGTACTCTTGAGTAACTGGATTGATGGAGGCATCTCCAATCAAGATGCAGAGTAGGGACAAGTTAAGAATAAAATGTGAAAATTAAGTTAATAAATGCCGATTATAAGATGCACCTGGAAAATTCAGATATAGGGCAGTCCGGGTGGCGCCGCAGTTTAGCGCCACCTGCAGCCCAGGGTGTGATCCTGGAGACCCGGGATGGAGTCCCACGTCGGGCTCCCTGCATGGAGCCTGCTTCTTTCTCTGCCTGTGCCTCTGCCTCTCTTTTGCTCTCTCTGAATAAATAAAAAAATAAATCTTAAAAAAAAAATAAAAGAAAATTCAGATATAGATATCTAGAAGCCAATCAAATCCATGGTCTGTGGTTCAGGAAATAGTAATGGCCTTGAGTACTGAATTGAGAAATCAGTAGAGTGTAGGCGGTGGTTGAAACAAAATGAGAATGGGTGAGATCACCTGAGAAAATATATTGCTAAGAACAGTGAGCTAAAAATAAAATCCTGAGTAGTAACATTATTTAATGGGTCATGAAAGAAAAAAGAATCTCATCAAGATAAAATGAGGGATTAACCAAAGACATCTGAGGAGAACGAAGATAGTGTGGCAAAATTAATAGTCAGAGGAGTAGAGATTTATTAAGTGAGCAAGAAAAAAAATCCTGACAAATAGCATGTGATTTACAATATTAGGATATTACCGTCAAACATATTAAATTGATGAAAACTCAATTTAGTTGGCAGATGAGTTCCTGGGAAGTAAAGAAGGGAAAGATCATGTGTGTACTACTCTTTCAAGAAATTTGGATAAAAGGAAACAGAAGTAGATTGGATCTATAACTTAATACAACGTCCAAGCAGAGAAACTAATCAATAATGGATGAATCAAGAGTGAGACAGAATGGGAAAAAGGATGGGCATCTCTGGATGTTGCAAGTCCCACAGGGAGCCACATATTCAGAATCATTTCATGAGATTTCTGAAAACAAAGCCAAAGGCATATGTTCTATTCAGCATATTTAAACTTTCATATCATTTGCTTATTTATGATGTCATATATCCTTATAGCAGTTTTTATAGGCAAACTCATCTATTGTATATTCAGAGTTACAGTTTTGACCAATAAATCTAATCTTAATCAGAAATATAATGAAATAGAAAATTTATATTTAATTTTATTTTTTTTCTAAGCAATTTGAAATGTGGAAAGAAAAGAGGAGAGCCATAAAAACATGTTGACAGAAAATGGAACTTAGCTTCCTTTATGGAATTCAAAAGTTGGTGAGATATTTTGCATCAAAAAATAGTAAACTATTACATGAGTTAATATAAATATTTAATAGACTGGCTGATATATTCTATTCAAGTTCGACTAGCAGCTTCACATCCCTTCAGTCTTTCCACTCCTGGCTGCCCTAACACCTGTTCTACTCAATTCTGAAATAAAATGTACATCAGATTTTCTTAGTGGATTGTAAACATGTTCAAAGGCAGTCCAGGGTGAGGATGTGTGCATGGTGCAAATTGCTTTTTAATATTTCTAGATATATAAACCTCCCCTTAGCCATCCTCCTCACACAACTTCATATTAACCTAATGATCTGTCTATAACAAATTGTCGAACTACATTTTGCTGCCAAACTGTTTTACAGTTAAGCTGTTGCTTTGTGCTTGCCCCTTTTTGTTCAGCCAAATAATTTGCTACTCAGATCCATGGCATAGTAAAAAGTGATACACAGGGATTTGGAATGGATGTAATCATGTACACAGCAAGACAAATACCACCAATTTATTTCCAATGTATTCCACTATGCATATTTTGTATTTAGGAGTAGGATTACAGCTTTACTGAGGAAACAAAATATAAAGAGACTTATTTTATTATTGTTTAACATTCAAAAATAATATTCATAAGTATATCATGATAATTCACAATATTAAATATTGAATAGTATCTCCCTGTTCAAGAAATGTTTTGTAACTCTTAATTCCACTGTTAGATGAATACCTTATAATTATGTAATAATAATATTCATCATCTATGTACCTCAGATTTAATTTTCAACTTTGATTCAAATGACATTTGACCTCCAAAAGAATATAGTACTCCTCCCCTAAGAAGAAATACTATAAGCCAGAAACACAATGCTACAGCTGCACAATACAATAAAGGTAATGAAAGTTACCTGAATAATTTTCCAGCAGCCTTTGTTTTATGAGTTTCTGATTCTTAAGATCATCATAACCATTCAATTATTGTATATTTCCTTCACGATTGTTAACTTTCTCTAGCTTTTGACCAACTAAGATTTCATGTTAAATTATGCTTAACTATTCTTACTTATGTGTAATTTCTTTTAACCCAGATTTAGATGAAGGTACAGTTTTCAACTTATTAAGGCTTTTAAAAAATATATTATCCTGAATTTTTCCCACTAATTATGACAAGATTGAATTGGCTGATTACAATTCATGATTTGGGTGATTTCTGAAAAGACTTGTATCAGAAAATATAGTATCAATTTTCAGGGGGCTGATTTCACTTATTTATTTTTTAGGTTGATAAATTTTTAATGAGGGGTTAATTTGTTCTTGGCTCTGTGTTAAAACACATTTACTATTCTCAAGGACCTAATTCATTAAAAGGTTCTTGCCCAAGGCTGAAACTAAAAACAATTGCTTTAAAAATAAATGCTCAAAATGAAATGCTCATATGGACATTTATTTATATAAATTATATACATGATACATAGGTATAATATTTAATGATAGATAAGTCTTAATGAGAATAGAATTTTAGGTATAACAGATTTCTCATTTTCTTATCAATTAGCTCATCAGTTGCATTTTCTTAGTCTTATAAATTAAAATTCTGCCATTGTCTACAAGCAGAAAGTGTTTTCAAGAGCTCTTTGTTTTATAAGACCAGACTAATATTGCAATGATTTTCCCCCTCATCAGTTGATTTTTTCTGATTAACAAGTTCATGATTAATTTGCTAATCAGAAAATTCTACATTTTTTCACTTCTTTCCATTTTACTCTCTGCAACACTGACACTGTCCATAAACCTTCACTCAACAAACTTTCTACTCTTCACATCTATAACCCTCAACTAACCTTTATTTGATTTCTTTTCTTTCTGTTCTTATTCATCCCCTCACCAATTGGTCGGTTAGTCTGTCAATAACGAGAAATAATTAGAAATAAACTTTAGCCTCAAGGAATTCAAAGAAACATAATGCGATTTTCCAAACCTCCTTCTTTCTATTAATTTAACAAAGATGTTCAGCCATTTCCACACCTCAAATTCTTTTTTTTTTTTTTAAGATTTAAGATTTTATTTATTTATTATTGAGAGACAGAGAGAGAGAGAGAGAGAGAGAGAGACTGAGGCAGAGACACAAGCAGAGGAAGGAGCAGGTTCCCTGCATGGAGCCTGACATGGGACTTGATCCCCAGTCTCCAGGATCACACCCTGGGCTGAAGGCAGACACTAAACCACTGAGCCACCTGGGCTGTCCCAGACCTCAAATTCTTTAAGACTCTCAAATATTTGTCTGTGGTTTCAAATTCCACCTGAAGTTCTAATTGCACCCAACTCTTGACTCTTGACAAAAACACTGAGAGCTTGAGAAATGAGTCAAGTGCTAACTTGCTGAAGCTTTAGTCAAGTCCCATAACATTTTAGTCCTCTTTTGCTCCACCAAATAAAAATGAAATTAAACTAGATTACCACTGAAACTTTTTATAAACCTAATATTCTATAATGCCACAAGTGGCTTCTGCTTGGGTGTCCCAAGCATGCCATCTTTCACCATAAATTAGTCTCCCCTCATAAAGTCTCTGTCAGCTAGGACTGCCATGATCTTCATTATATATACAAGTTATCTCTTTTTTTGCCCTTTCCTGATCATGAAATCTAATTAGTTGCCCAAATGAAATAATCAGGGATTTTATTACCTCTATCATTTTGGGCAAAATTCAAGATATCATTCAAGATATAAGACAAAAAATATATTATTGAGTGATATATATGGGAACTTTCTGATTAGAGTTGTATTTATCATGTTACAGTGTTCAAGAAATGCAAATTGGCATATAGTTTCAGTTATCTTAGAAAAAAATAAACTTTTGGTGTTCAAGTTTTCTACGGTTCTTTTTAAGCATATGACCCTATAGCTTAGTATATATAAAGTGAGTTTGGAGCACCTGGGTAGCTCATTTGATTAGGCATCCAACTCTTGATTTTGGCTCAGGTCAGGATCTCAGGGTATTGGATTTGAACTCCACATTGGGACTCTGCGCTCATCAGGGAGCCTCCTCAAGGATTCTCTTTCTCTCTCTGTACTGCCTCCCACTCTCCCACTCTCTCAAATAAATAAAATCTTTAAAAAAGCTTCAAAGCTCTATAATATTAAAAAATAACAAACTAAACTAAACTAAAATGAAATAAAATTAGTTCAAGTCTGGAAAGAAAGATGTGACATAAAATGAGGATAAAAAACAATGTAGAAGCAAATACTGAAGGACTTTATGTATCATATTAAGGGATTTGATTTTTATTTTAAAGGCAAGGTGTTCCCATTGAACTAATTTGTATTGAATTGTGATATGATCATCTTCATTTTAAAAGATAATATTTTATATCAAGTTACAAAATGAATTGGAGAAAAATGATTGTAAGTAGAAAGACCACTTATGAAGTTTTGGCTGAAACTCAGATATAAGATGATAAAGGCCTATCCAGGTTCTTGTTAGGAGAAATAAGCAAAAAAGATATTATTGGAGAAATTTAAAGATCTATAATTAATAGGCCATTTTTATACCAAATTTTATGCAGGAAATAAGACAGGCAGGAGTCAAGGAAGACAACAGTGTTATGGTGTAAGCCATATTATAGTGGATGATTATGCTTCTCACCAAAGTAGGGGATTGATGAAGGGGAGACATCATTGAGGAAATAACTTGCTTGTAGATTTTGAGCTGGGTATGGGATGTGTAAGTAGAGGACTGGAATATGTAGCTGCATGTTTGTTCTCTGTGTCTGCTCAAGAGTTACAAAAGGGTAAATGGGAAGCCAAGTGGTCTGAATTGAGGTTCCCACTTCTACTTCAATAAGAAAAGCTCCATTTTTATATGTTAGATTTTCATGAAGTGTTTCCTATGTACAAATATTTCCAAAGCTTTAATAAAGTCAAATGAGATGACAAGTTGACAAGTTGTGACTTTCTTGCAAACACACATTTTCTGACTTGTGGTCCAGTAATCTCAAACTTATTCATATATATTTATAATTTTTAGAGAACTATACCTGAGTACACTAATGTGACAATAGATATATATCACTGGCAGAAAATCTGTGTGAGAGATTGAGAAACTTTTTATAAAAAGTCAGATTGGAGCTGCAGATCAGCCTGAAGAACTATGACCCTCAGAAGGACAAACGCTTCTCGGGCACCGTCAGGCTTAAGTCCACCCCCCGCCCCAAGTTCTGTGTGTTTTGGGGGACCAGCAACACTGTGATGAGGCCAAGGCAGTGGACATTCCCCACATGGACATTGAAGCGCTGAAGAAACTCAACAAGAATAAAAAACTAGTCAAGAAGCTGGCCAAGAAGTATGATGCCTTTTTGGCTTCAGAATCTCTGATCAAGCAGATTCCATGAATCCTGGGTCCAGGCCTGAATAAAGCTGGCAAGTTCCCTTCCTTGCTGACCCACAATGAGAACATGGTGGCCAAAGTGGATGAAGTGAAGTCCACCATCAAATTCCAGATGAAGAAGGTGCTATGTCTGGCAGTGGCTGTTGGCCACGTGAAGATGACGGACGATGAGCTTGTGTACAACATCCACTTAGCTGTCAATTTCCTGGTGTCCTTGCTCAAGAAGAATTGGCAGAACGTCCGGGCTTTGTACATCAAGAACACCATGGGCAAACCCCAGCGCCTTTACTAAGACCGTTTAATAAATCCTAGTGCTACCGTTACAAAAAAAAAAAAAAAAAAAAGGCAATTTACAGGGCAATTTACACATTCAATGCAATCCCTATCAAAATACCATGGACTTTTTTCAGAGAGTTGGAACAAATAATCTTAAGATTTATGTGGAATCAGAAAGGAACCAAATAGCCATCACAATGCCGGATTTTAAGTTGTACTACAAAGCTGTGATCATCAAGACAGTGTGGTACTGGCACAAAAACAGACACATAGATCAATGGAACAGAATAGAGAATCCAGAAGTGGACCCTCAACTCTATGGTCAACTAATATTCGACAAAGCAGGAAAGACCATCCACTGGAAAAAGGACAGTCTCTTCAATAAATGGTGCTGGGAAAATTGGACAGCCATGTGCAGAAGAATGAAACTAGACCATTCTCTTACACCAGACACAAAGATAAACTCAAAATGGATGCAAGATCTAAATGTGAGACAAGAATCCATCAAAATCCTAGAGGAGAACACAGGCAACACCCTTTTTGAACTTGGCCACAGCAACTTCTTGCAAGATACATCTATGAAGGTGAGGGAAACAAAAGCAAAAATTATTGGGACTTAATCAAGATAAAAAGTCAACAAAAACTAAAAGACAACCTACAGAATGGGAGAAGATATTTTCAAATGACATATCAGATGAAGGGCTAGTATCCAAGATCTATAAAGAACTTATTAAACTCAACAGCAAAGAAACAAACAATCCAATCATGAAATGGGCAAAACATGAACAGAAATTTCACAGAGGAAGACATAGACATGACCAACAAACACATGAAAAATGCTCTGCATTACTTTCCATCAGGGCAATACAAATTAAACCCACAATGAGATACCACCTCACACCAGTGAGAATGGTGAAAATTAACAAGACAGGAACAATACATGTTGGAGAGGATGTGGAGAAAGGGGAACTTTCTTGCGCTGTTGGTGGGAATGTGAACTGGTGCAGCCACTCTGGAAAACTGTGTGGAGGTTCCTCAAAGAGTTAAAAGTAGAGCTGCCCTATGACCCAGCAATTGCACTGCTGGGGATTTACCCCAAAGATACAGATGCATTGAAAAACTGAGACACCTGCACCCCGATGTTTATAGCAGCAATATCCACAATAACCAAACTGTGGAAGGAGCCTTGGGGTCCATCGAAAGATGAATGGATAAAAAAGATGTGGTCTATGTATACAATGGAATATTACTCAGCCATTAGAAACCATGAATACCCACTATTTGCTTCAAGGTGGATAGAACTGGAAAGTATTATGCTGAGTGAAGTAAATCAATTGGAGGACAAACATTATATGGTTTCATGCGTTCAGGGAATATAAAAAATAGTGAGAGGGATTAAAAGGGAAATGAGAGAAAATGAGTGGGAAATATTAGAGAGGGGGGAAAAACAATAGAGACTCCTAACTCTGGGAAACGAACAAGGGGTAGTGGAAGGGGAGGTTGGAGGGGGTTTGGGGTGACTGGATGACGGGCACTGACAGGGACACTTGACGGGATGAGTACTGGGTATTATACTATATGTTGGGAAATCGAACTCCAATAAAAAAAAATACCAAAAAAAGTCAGATAGGATAGGTAAAACTTCTAGTTATAAAATAAATGCCATGAAGATGCAATGTACGTTATGACAGCTATAGTTGATAATACTGTTGCATATTTGAAAGTTGCTAAGAGAGTAAATCTTAAAAGTTCTAATCACAAGAAAAATAATTTTGTAACTATGTGTGGTAAAGAATGTTAACTTGCTGTGATGATTACATCATAATATATGCAAATATCAAATCATTGCTCTCCACCTGAAACTGGTATGATGTTATAAGTGATTATACCTCAATAAAAAGTCAAGTAATAGATATTTTAGCTTTTTTCAAGCCAGATAGTGTCTTCACAACTACTCAAATTTGCTGTTTGTAGAGCTAAAGCATCCATAAAGAGTACACATAAAGAGTACATAAAGAGTAAAGGGTGTGGCTGTGTTTAAAAAAAATCATTTTACAAGAAATTTTTTTTACCAGCAAGATTTGGCCCACAAGCTACAGTCTGCTGATCTCTGTACTATGTAATTCATTGGTCATGGACTCAGACTGTAGGACTCATTTAAGAGTAGTTGAAGGTGATAAGAAATAGAAAAGAGATTTCTGTTCTAATCTATAGAGTACTAGACTGTAAAGTCATTTTAATATCACAAAAAAGAGGTCTCCTCTTTCAAAGCAGACAGCATTGTAGTTAGAAAAAAAGGGGGAGAATATTGTATTTGCCACCAAAAATATGTGACCGTTATACATCCCAATCCTAGAAAATAGATTACCAGATTCCATGAGAGGTATTAAAACCTTGGTTCACAATTCTTTAGATGGATAAAGACAAAATAATTGTCTATAAGCAACCAGTTTGAGAAAAAGAAAATAAAGTATCCTTAATAGACAACTCAGAATCACATTTAATTCTTACATATGAGTGGGATGAGAGAAATCATCTGTAATTGTACATTTCAGAAGAAATTTATCTTGAATTCATGAAAATTAAAAAAAAATTTTGACACTAGAATGAGAGTGCTGTGTGTTCTTTGCCATTGTGTTGAAAGATTTAAGTATGTTTAGCCACGTAGTTCTTTTAAAATTCAGCACTGGGTACTTAGCATTCTCTTCTACTACAACAGAGCTGTTATACAATGAAAAGAAATATGAGGAGGCTGAGGTATCTCTACTACACACTTTTTAATGTTTTTTCTTGCCAGAGAAGTGATTCTTTGGCCCTTCACTATTTGGCTTGCTTGCTCTTTTCTGTTTCCTTTTCAGGGCAATGAATAATGTGTCAAAGTGTGAGGTGCATATGAATTGAACACAGAAAGGAGAGTTATTATTAACACTCAATTGTTAACATTTTGCATTGTATTTATTGGATTGGAAGGGGAAGGGGATATTTAGAATTTGGCATATATATATATATATATATAAATAACATATATATATATATAAAACTTAATATTCTAACATTCTAGAATTGTTTCAGGAATAAAAACGTGCCTTTTCTTAAAAAAACAGCCTTCTAAATTTTCCCATTAAAAATAAGACAAAATGTCCTTAATACCAAAGATAAACTTAAAATGAAAATTGTGTATATGTAATCACTTAATTTAGGGAAATATATATCTTTGGAAGTGTGAAAAAATAATTCTGCCTTAACTAATAATGCTGTTTTGAAGATTAAGAAGGTAGTTAGTAACTTCAGATTTTCTTTTTCTTTTTTAGCAAGGTAAGACAAAAATCACCACAGAAAAAGGAAAATGCTAAAATGTCCTCATTTATCACTTGTGAGGGTAAGGTGTATCCTACTGTTATTAAATGTTTAATGTAGCTGTTGGCAGGTGTGTATAATGAGCTATGTTTCAAGTCTGGGACACTGTTAATATAACTATTTCTCATTCACCTGCTGCAAAGTGTGGAAATTGTCCCTACTCTTTTGAAAATTCATTACAGTATTATTTCCTTATAGTTAAAATGGTTTGTGGCATACAATTGTTTTGGGATCTGTTCAATTTTATTTGCTTTAAATAAAATGGACATTTTTCTTTGTTGAGGAATATAAAACAGCCGCTAGTTTTACTGAATTTAAGAAGACTTTGGTTATTAAAGGTCAAGTGCATTGAAGGGTACTTCTTATTTGATAAAACTTTACAGGACCTATTTAAGCCTAAAATTCCTTCAATGAAGTTATATGCTGTGTTGTGTCTTATTAAATTCATTTATTTTGGTGGCTCAGTGGTTAAGCATCTGTCTTCAGTCCAGGGCATGATCCTGGAGTCCCAGGATCAATACCCTCATCGGGCTTCTGCATGGAGCCCGCTTCTCCCTCTGCCTGTGCCTCTGCCTCTCTCTGTGTCTCTCCTGAATAAATAAACAAAATATTTAAAAATTAAAAAATTCATTTATTTTAGTTTGACCATCTTTAGAACATCTTGATTTAATTCCTTCAAATGAATGCTATTCCATCAATTCAACTTGTACTCAGATGAAATTAATAAATATATAATAGGAATTATAATTGGGAAATATTAATATGTCAACTTTTAAAGTAGTAAAATATTTTGTAGTTATATACTTCACATTAAAGATTCCCAAACTGTAGCATGTGTAAGTATAAACTATATAGGTTATTTTTTTTTTAAATCCAAGGTATCAAATCCAAAAGGTTTTTTATTCATGAGACTCAACAAAACATGCATTCCTATAAAGAAGTCCATGTGATTCTGATGCAAAGTGTAAGCCAACTGAACAGAGAAGTACACCTAAATAAATAGTTATAAGGAAACCATTCTGAATATTAAAGACACAACTATAAAACCTCTGCAGAAAAACAGGGAGCAAGGTATTTGCACAAAATCTGTGCTGAACATAAAGGTAGTTTTGAAGAAAACACAAATATCTCCTTTCTCAGAAATATATTTCAATTTTGATGGTATTATAACACTGATGTTATTAATTTCTATAACACTTATTACTAGAAAAAAATAAAAAATACATAGTGATCTGTTCTTTTAAAGAAATAAAAGAAAAAGTGGATATTTGAAGTGAACATCCTAAATTAGATTTTAACATAAAGTCTATATATTTACTCTTTATTGAAAATATGTACTGTATGGTATATCTATATAGTCCACACTATATAATAATCACCTGTAGCACTCATTATAAGTGCAGTCTTGATCCCACATTCAAGGCTTCTGATCTGGCAAGCATACTTACAGACAAAATACTTGCATTTTGTAATCCTCCCTATAACATGGCCCTGATCCAACTGATTTGTGCACCACATTCTGAGAACACTGATCAGGGTAAAAAGACTGCAAATGAAAAAAATTATTCATAAAATACAATTGGTCTGAACTTTACCAGAATAACAAGAGGACTGTGTCTAAATCAAGAAGTAATTCAGTTGTTTCCACTTTAAGACACTCAAAGTTGCCTAGCTTAACCTATTAGGAAGAATTTCCTATCTACTTCTCAGATATATTTAAAGAGTTCTCAATAATTATTATAATATTTCTTGAAATAAGAGTATAAGATTAAAATTCATATTGCTTTTCCTTAAAAGCCCTACTCAAGGCCTAGGGGAAATGTGAATGAAATGCAAACAAAAGTAAGTCGAGCCTAGTTAGAAAGAAAGAACACACCATATATGGTCTAAGTTAATGCCCTTTTAGTTTCAAGTAATATAAAGTCAATCAATATATTTGAGCAAAAAAGAGTTTTACTATAAGCCAACAAAGTGTCTTACAGACCCAAGGGACGAACAGCCAGACCTCATCAGGAAATCAGGAGTTATGTTCTGAATTTCTAATTCTTTCCCTCTAGAACCACATAGTCTCACATACTCATATCAATTTTCATATTTACTTCCTTCTTTTCTTCAAAATAAGCTTTCCCTGACCACCCATAAGAGTGAGTTTAAAAATAACCATTTGTAGCTCCTATCTTGTCAATTCTCTTCTTCCTTAGTTTTTATACTCTTAAGAATGATTTTTATCACAAATGTAATTTTTAAAACATATTTTAGGTCATATTTTGACAATATTTAAGTCAAATGTTTCCACAATCCTTCAGCCAAGACATTCAACATTTATTTATTTAAGAGATAGTATTTAGAATCAACAATGTTCTTGACATTTGTCATAAATTTGTAAGAAAAAAATACATAACAATTTGCAGTCTAAAAAAAATTGCAGTCTAAAAGATAAAATAGAGTAGGAAGAGAAGCAAACAACTCAATTACATATAAGTTACACAGTAGGAGACTCTCAGAGAGTGTTCCTAAGTCTTTTTACAGAATGAAATGAGACATCACAAAGGCCATGTTTGAAAAGACATTTGAAGGATAAGTATAGGCTTTTTAGATGGACAAAGCAAAAGAATATCTGAGTTAGAGGGGAGAGAAGATATAAAGTAAAGTCAAGTGGATATGAAACATCACAGTTTGTGAAGGGAAAGATAAATCTTATACTATGAAAGAGGCATGAGATGTAAGTAAGAGAATAGCAAGGATTTTGGTGAGATAAGAAGCCAAAAATTATAGATCAGAATCTATGCAATAGATCAGTAAATCATGAGAATCATACATATCAATCAACATCTTTCATTTTCACACCTAGTATTCATATTATCCTTTTCTGATGTACTACAATTTTCCTCAGGATACCTCACCTCCATAAGCTTAGTCAAAGATTTGGTGAATATTCTTGGTATCCAGGCTCAGATATGTGAGTCAATGTTGGTCAGTTAGAACAAATACTTGCCAAACCACAATGACTGGTTAAGAGATAATATCATTACATACAAATTATAGAGATTTTTTTTTTCTCTTGTGACTGCTGTGAAAGATATTGGCAATCCACTCAACCACCTGTATTCTTACATATATGAAATGCTTACTTCCTAGGAAATGACAGCGATTTTCATAAAAGAAGATTTTAGCCCTCCTTCCAAATTTCTACAAATGATTTTGTAAATGAAACATCTGGCACACAGTTAGAAATAACCATGCATATAAGGCGACAACAAAATATGAGTGAAAAGCAGAGGTAATAAAAAGAAAGAGCTATTTAAAAGGAGACCCACAATGAATCAAATTAAGCAAACAATCACAAATTTCAAATTATATATCCAATGATCAAAGAAGTTAAAAAAATTGAGAATTTTGGTAGAGAATTGGAGATCATGGCAAAAAAAGAAAATACATGGAAACTATAGAATCCAAAAAATAAAATAAGTAGAAAAGTTCTGCTTCCAAACAAAATGATGTCATACAGAATAGATTTTTCCTGGAACAACCAAAGAGAAAAAAGAGAAGAGAAGAGAAAAGAAGAGAAGAGAAGAGAAGAGAAGAGAAGAGAAGAGAAGAGAAGAGAAGAGAAGAGAAGGAAAAGGAAGAGGAGAGGAGAGGAGAGGGGAGGGGAGGGGAGGGGAGGAGAGGAGAGAAGAGGAGAGGAGGGGAGAGGAGGGGAGAGGAGAAAGAAAAATATTGAAATGATTTTCATCAGACAGGACAAGATGAAATCAACAATGGCCTTAAATTACAGTCTCACTAGAGTTCTGGGCTGATGGAAGTGACAGGATAGTGAAACCAAGGAAGCTGGATTTTGCAGAACAGGTCAGAGAGAGAACTCCAAAGTGCCACAGAAAGCCTACCACTTGTGAACACTAACACTTGTATATAAGGAAACTACACAAAGCCAGGGAAGAAATGACCTACAAGACTGAGAGGGGAAAAAAGCCTGTAGTTCACACAGAGCTGGGAGAAGTGCCCATTCCCAACTAGAATATATTATTCATGGAGCACTGGTTAGACTAAACAGAAGATCCTTCTACAAGTGGTAGGGAATAACTATCCCTACACTAAGCACTCTTTTTGGCTCCACTTAATGAATCTTAAAAGCAAGACCAAAGAGAATTGAACTGTTTCCACGTAAGTTAACCATGTACAAAAGATAAAGCAATAATATTTACAGGAATTAAAAATATTCAGCTCCAAGGGCACCTGGGTGGTTCTGTTGGTTAAGCCACCACTCTTGATTTCAGCTCAGATCATGATCTCAGGGTCATGATCTTAGCCCTGACTCAGGGCTCCATGCTCCGTACAGATTCTGCCTGAGAGTCTTCCTCTCTTTCCCTCTGCCCCTCCCCCCAGCTCTCTCTCTCTCTCTCTCTCTCTCTCTCTCTCGATCTCTCTAAAAATAAAATAAATAAATCTTTGAAAAAAATATCCAGGCCCTAAAGGGTAAAATCACAATGCCTGGTATCCAGTTAAAAACTAATAGGCATATAGGAGCCAGGCAAATGCTCCACATAATGAAGAGAAGAATCCACGGAAACTGACCCAGATATGATACATATACTAAAATCAGCAGATAAGTTATTTAGAATAGTTAATATAACTGAATTACCTATTATCAAATATATAACTGAAAGCTGAAAAAAGACAAAAATATAATTTCTAGAAATAACACTACACTATGTGAAACAAAAAACCACGCTGAAACATATCACAAGTAGAAGAGACATTGAAGAAAAAATCTTGATAAATTTTAGTCTTGAAGACACAGCAGTATAAACACCCCAAAATGAAACAGAGAAAAAGAGAAAAAAAATTGGAATATCAGTGAGTGATGAGATAAATTGAAGAAGCCCAATATATGTATATTTTGAGTCACCAAAGGAAAGAAGAGGAGTTACAGAAAAATATTTAAAAAATTAATTGCTAAAAGCTTCCAAACATAATTAAAAATTCACAAATACAAGAAACTCAGTGAAACTCAAGATCCACAGACATGAAGAAAACTTCAAGACATCATAATCATATTTCTCAAAATTGGTAGTAAAAAGAATATCTTAAAAGCAGTCAGAAGAAGATGCCAGATTTTGTACAATGGAACAAAATAAGTAATTAGAACATCTGATTTCTTATTCAAAACAATAAGCAAACAAAACAAAACATAACAATAAGCAAAAGATTGTGAAACAACACTTTTAAAGTACTAAAAGCAAAAGACTGGCAACCTTGGGGTTCTATAGCCAGAAAAAATATCTTTTATAAACACAAGTGAAATAAGAACTCTTAAGACCCACAGAAGCAGAAATACTTTATAAACAGCATACCTACATTCTAAAAAATATTGTAAGAACTACTTCAAGCATGAAGAAAAAAAGAGTACATGGTAGTACTCTTGTTATACAGTAGTAAGAAACATAGAAAATAGTAATTACCTAATCAAGACATAATATATTTTTCTTATTATTTAAATCCCCTTATAAGAATTGGACTATATAAACATAAGTAAAATATAGCATAAAGATTATGATGACTCTAAAAGTAAAATATATGACTACAAAAACACAAAAGCTGGAATGAGAGAAATAAACATATACTCCTGTATGATCTTTTTATGCATAATGTGTTATTATATCTCTTTAAAGGAGACTATCGTAGGTTAAGGGTGTAACATATACACTGAAGCAACTATCCACATTTATTATCCAATAACCCAACTGAAGAGATCAAATGGAGTCATAAAAAAATAAATATGCAATCCAAAGGAAAGCACAGAAAGAAGAAAAAGGGAACAAAGAACAGATGGACAAATAAAACTATATAGCAAGCTGATAGATTAAAATCTAACCACATCACTAATCACATTAAATTTAAATAGTCTAAATACCCCAACTAAAAGAAAGATATTATCATATTGGGTAAAATCAAGCCCAAATCAAATGCTTCCCATAAGAAACCAACTTTAAATAAAAAGGCTCAAATGAAGTAAAGTAAAAAGAATTGGAAAATATATTTTATGCTTGCACTAAAAAGCTGGGATAGCTGTATTAATATTAGGAAAATTAGATTTCAGAGGAAAGAATATCACTGAAGATAAAAAAGTTTATAGTCAAAGGGAGTCAATTCATCAAGAATCATAATACATCAAAATTATTTATGTATATAATAGAGAAAGATCATAAAGTGAAATGCATAGTTTTAAGGAGAAATGGACAAATCTACCATTATAACTAATTCAATATTCTTTCTCAATAATTAATAGAGGTAGACAGAAAATCAGTAAATATGGATTTCAAAAGCACTATCAACCAACTTGTCTTAATTTACATTTAATAGTTTTCCCAACAAACAACAGCAGAATATAGCAAGATAATCCACATTTTGGCCACAATACAATTCTCAATGTACTAGATTTAAGTATTATGAGATATGCTTTCTTGACACAATGGAATTTTATAAATACCTTTTATGATATAATAAAAAATGTCAAATACTTAGAAATAAAAATTTTGCTCTTCTGCATATAGAATATTATGGAACATTGAGAAAATAAAAGAATCAAAACAAAGGAAGAAATATGACATGCTGATAAATTCAAAGACTAAATATTATAAGCTGGATCAATATATCGATAGATTCTTTGTGGAACACTACAAGATGTTGTAAAAATATAGAAAAATGAAAATAATAAAGATAAGGTAATACTGAAAAAAATAGCTAGGAAGACTTATACTGGTAGATATTGAGCCTTATTATAAAGTTAAAATAATAAACTGATCAGTTTATCAGTATATTATAGGTATAAGAATAAGAAAATAAATCTGTGAAGAAGTTCAGAAATATCATCCCTCATATGTAGAAATCTGATTCATAACAAACAAATCCTACAAATCAGTAGGGAAAGTATAAACTTCTCATTAAGTGGTACCAAGTCAACTGGTAATCCATATTAAAATTAAAAAAATCAACCCTACATCATTTTATATTGAAGAAAAATAAGCTAAGTTTGAGTGGATTTTAGATGTATATCAGAAAGCTGTAATATAAAAGCTTTTAGATAATCATATAGGAGAAAATTTTAGTGAAGTTATAGTAGGGAAAGAGTTTAAAATAGTATCTAATCAGTGATAATCAAATAATAATACATAAAATGATAATAAATTTGGTGATATTCCAGTTTGGCAGTTTTGATTATTGAAAAATAATCAAGTGAAGGGGTGCCTGGGTGGCTCAATGGGTTGAGTGGCTGACTCTTGTTTTTGGCTCAGGTCATGATCTCAGGGTGGAGAGATAGAACCTCAGAGCCCCAAGTTGGGTTCCTTGCTCAGCAGGGAAACTGCTTGAGATTCTTTCCTTCTTATTTTCCCTCCATCTCTCCCCCTGCTCCTTCCTCTCTCTCAAATAAATAAATAAAATCTTAAAAAGAGATCAAGTGAAAATTCAAGCTACAATGTGAAAGTAGATATTTTAACACTTATTTGCTGATGAAAGCTGGTATCCGGACTATATAACAAACTTGTACAAAATCAAGAAGAAAAAACAACTGACTAAAATAAATGAGCAAAAATTATAAAAAAGATGCTTTACAAAAAAAAAAAGATATCTGTATAGTATGATCTGTTTATTTAAAAATTCATTCAATCTCACTAGTAGGAAAATGTAAAGTAGAATAAATAGATTCCTCTTTCATTAAAATAGCTCAGATGGAAAACACTGACTATCTCAACTGCTATCAGGGATGAGGAGCAACTGGACCTCTTTATATTGCTGCTAACAATAATCACTCAGCAGAATGCTTTAGCATTATCTGGTAAAATTGAATATATGCACACTATGAACAATTAGTTCCATTCCTAGGCATATCTTCTACACAAATACATTACATGTGCATTGACAAACATTTATAGGAATATTCATGATGGTATATTCTACAATAACCTCAAAGGCAAACAATATACACCTGTACCAACAGTTGAACAGATACATAAATAATGGTGTAGCCATACAACTGCATTCTACTGAAAATGAAAATGTATGAAGTACAAATATATATCAAAATGTGGATGAATCGCACATATGTAATATTAAGCAAAGAAAACCAACACAAAAGAATACAAAATGTACCATTTTATTAATATCAAATTAAGATCGAAAAAATCATATTATAGAACATTCAGATTCATTTTCGTTTTTTTTTTGTTTGTTTGTTTGTTTTATATTTTTTATTATTATTTTTTTATCAGATTCATTTTCAAGTGGTGAAAGTATAAAGAAAAACAGCAAAGTTGGGCAGCCTGGGTGGCTCAGCGATTTAGCGCCACCTTCAGCCCAGGGCATGATCCTGGAGACCTGGCATCGAGTCCCACATCAGGCTCCCTGCATGGAGCCTGCTTCTCCCTCGGCCTGTGTCTCAGCCTCTCTCTCTCTGTGTCGCTCATGAATAAATAAATAAAATATTAAAAAAAAAAACAAAACAGCAAAGTTTTTACCATAAACAGCAAGATAGTGGCTTCCTGGGAAGGGAGGGAGGGAAGGTATAAGAAGGGATAATGATTAGGATAGGCTACAAAGTAGAAGAGTGTTGTCCTATTTCTCAAACTGTGTTGCTTACAATGGTATTAATTTTGTGTGAAATCACTGAGTGGTCCTTTGTTTCGCTTTCTAAGAGGGGGAGGGAAGAAATAAATATTTCTGTATGTGTATTATTTTTGTTAGTAAATGTTTAAAAATAAATTATTTAATAATCTTAAAGTACACTTGTAAATCAGGAAAAAAATGCATTGTCAAACCATGTGATTCCTAGTTTCTTTAATTCCAGTGTCATGAACTTGGACTTGATATTTATAACTTAGTTTGAAATGCTACACTTATGACCTATATATATATTTCTCCTAGTTACATTTCTCTCTCAGTCTCAGTTTTATCTTTAAGATGAAAGTTAAAACATTTTTTACAAGACAAAGATATATCAGGATGCCTGAGTGTATCTGTATCAGAATCAAGTCGATTAAGGGATTGCTCTTGGTTTCGGCTCAGGTCATGATCTCAGGGTCACAGGATTCAGCTCTGCATAGGGCTCCACACTCAGTGGGAAGTCTGCTGGAGATTCTTTCCCTCTCCCTCTGCCCATGCCCCTCCTTGTTTGTTCTCTCTTTCTCTTTCTCTTAAATAAATAAATAAATCTCAAACACATACACACACACACATGCACACGACATATCTTAGAAGTCATATGGATTGAATGGAGTAATGTTGATTTTAACTCAGAAATATATAGGTCAAAGCCTGACTCTTTTTTCCAGTCTTACTGCTAAAACCTTCAGTCAAGGCACCATGGCCTTTTACCAGAATTCCAACATCTGCATTCCTATGTTTCAGGTGCATTTTCAAACTTAGTTCTCCTTTAAAAACATATTCATAACATCTTTTCCTTCATGTAGCACTTCACTTGAAAACCTTTCACTATAGGATGAAGTTCCATTTCCTTATTATGACAGAGAGGGTTCTTTCCCAATTCTATACATGACTCCCTCTCTATTCACGTTTTTTCACAAATCTGCCTCAAATCTATCCTTCCACCACAAGAACTCTTCACAGTCCCCTATGCTCTTGTTACTCCGTATCTTTGAACAAAGTGATATCTGGCTGAAATGTGCCCTTTTGTTGTCTCTGTCTGACAAATGCTTATTCTTCCTTCAAGATAAAGCTAAAATTATCCTCTTATATAAAATCTTATGGGTTTCCCTTGACATATTCAACATGAACTTCTCTCAGGACATCATCAGTATCTCTGCACAACTCCACGGGGAATTTGGCATGATCTCTTAGTCTCTATCTAGATTAGTAGTTGGCCAAATTTTAGTACTTTGCTGGCATTTCCCTAGAAGTATTTTTTCCCTTTCTCGAACAGGTCCAAGAATAAATAAAAAGGAAGAGATAAGGGCTGGCAAGCAGTAATGAGGGGAAAAAAAAACTATGTCAGTGCTATGGATGGGATGCTTGGGTGGCTCAGTGGTTGAATGTCTGCCTTTGGCTCAGGCTGTGATCCGGGATCTGGGATCGATTCCCTGCATTGGGCTCCCCACAAGGAACCTGCCTCTCCGTGTGTCTCTCATGAGTTAATAAATAAAATAGTTTTTAAAAAATGCTATGGAGATAAGTCTAAAAGGTGTTTTGTTGTTGTTGTTTTGGTTTTGGTTTTGGTTTTTGCTTTACCTAGCTCTACCCCCCAAATTTTGTGCTGTGTCAGGGTGTTCTCAACAGAAGCAAGTGAAAAAGGGATGATGGACAGCTGTGGTTTTACCACTGAACTTGAAGGAATTTAAATGCCACAACCCTTGAAAGAATAGAAATGAAAGTACAGCCAATGCAGGCTAGAGGCTTTCATACACTTAGACGTCAGGACGAGTCAATTTTGATGTTCAACACCCATATCTAATCTTTTTTTAACCATGTTGCATTCCACTGCTGCTTAACTGAAGATATCACTTCCTTTTAGAATACCAGCCATTTTCACTCTTTTTAAAATATCTGCCCACTGAGTAATGCTCAGGGGAATTGGAAAGCATTCTCCCATGAATAAATCTTGTTCCTACGCAGATAGGCCATACACGAGTTTTGTCCTCGTAAAAAAGAGCTCCATCACCAACCTGTAATTTGGAGTGTGAAATTTGGAAACCTTTTAATAGATTTATCTTTGTGAAGCCAATTCTTTTCATGATTCCAGAATTCTCACAATTAGCATTTACATAGGCCTTTTAGGGAAGCTCAGTTTCAGCTAATTTGGAAGAGAATTGCTTATCTCACCTAAATACTCACCTGGGGCATGCAAAGTAAATTTTGGACACCCTATGTCATCCCAAATGATCAGACAGAGTTCACAATGGGAATTTCATGTTTTTGTACATCTTGCAAGAGAGGCACTCAACCGCCCTTTCTCCTGGATTATCTTTCAGGATAGTTGTATTATCCCCTTTTTTTTTTACTTTTTTTTTTAAAAATAATAGACTTCATTTTTTTAGAGCCATTTTAGGTTTATAGAAAGTTGAACAGATACTACATATCTTCTACATACCTCCATTTCCTCATGTGAGTTTCCTCTGTTACTAACATTTTGCACTAGTGTGATAATTTGTTAAAATAATGAACCAATATTGGTGCATTATTATTAGCTAAAGTCCATGATTTATGTTAGAGTTCATCCTTTGTGTTGTGCAATTTGATGGGTTTTGGCAAATGCATAATGTCATGTATCCACCATTAGAGTTTCATGCAGAATAGTTTCAGTGCCCTAAAAATCTCTGTTCTAGCTTTTCATTCCTCTCCCACTTCCCAAAGCCCCTGGGAACCACTGATCTTTTTCTTTCTCTGTAGTTTTTGCCTTTTTCTGACTGTCATGTGGATCATACAGTATATAGCAATGATAATAAGAAATATACATTTAGTCTTTGTGCTCTTTTCCTGATACAGAGCTTTAAAAACTCCTGGAATTTCCTGTGTGATAGGGATTAAGGGATCATCTTTTGTTATTCCCAACAAGTTCCTTTCAACCCTGCCTGAGTTAATAAGGTGACTTTGGGTGGACCCCTTAGATAGCCTCAGGATTGGTGCTGATTGCTTGAGGAAAGAACTATGTGCTTAAAGAGTTGAAATTTCATCACTCTGGATCTCCAGGAAGGAGAATGGGACTGGAGCTTGAGTTCAATGACCAAGGACCAATGTTTTAATCAATAATGCTTATGTAAGGGAACCTCCAGATAAACTCCTGAAGGATGGGAGCTTATGGGGTGGTAAACATTATTGAGGTATTGGGAGAGTAACACTCTCAGAGAGGGTATGGGAAGTTTTGCGCCCTTTTCACTATGCTTGCACTATGCAGAGCAATTTGGCTATTCCTTTATAGCAAACCAGTAATAGTATATAAAGTGTTTTCTTGAGTTTTGTGAGGCGTTCTAGCAAATTATCAAATACACACAGGGATTCGTGGAAACTTCCTGAATTTATGACCAGTTGCTTAGAAGTACAGGTGGCAACCTGAAACTTCAACTGGTTTCTTTTTTTTTTTTTTTTAACATTTGTTTTTATTTAAGTTTGATTTGCCAACATATAGTTCAACTGGCTTCTAAAGTGGGAACGGTCTTGTGCTAACTCCAGGCAATTAGAGTCAGAATTGAACTGAATTACAGAATACCCAATTGGTGTCTGCAGAATTAGAGAAGTGGTTGAGATCAGAAAAACCCACAGATTTTGTATCAGAAGTGTTGTGAGAAAAAACAGCCCAAAGTAACCTTTTCAGACTTGCTTCTTTCACCTAGTAATATGCACTTACTGTTTTTCCATGTTTTTTTTTTGTTTGTTTGTTTTTTTTGTGGCTTGATAGCTCACTTACTTTTATAGCTGAGTAAAATTCCATTGTATGGAAATATTTGTTTATCTGGTCACTTTCTGAAGGATAATTATGAATAAAGCTGCTCTGAATATTTGTATGCAGTATTTTTGTGTGTGGACATAAATTTTCACTTTGCTTGGGTAAATTCCAAGGTAACTCATTGCTGGATCACATGGTGAGAGTATGATTAACTATGTTGGAAACTTCCAAAATGTCTTCCAAAGTGACAGTACTGCTGCATTCCTACCAGCATTGAATGAGTGCTCTTACTGCTCTTCATTCTTGATAGCATTAGTTATTGTCAGTTTTTTTTTTTTAATTTTAGTGATTCCAATAGTTGTATAATAGAATCTCATTTTTGTTTTAATTTAAAATCTCCTAATAACATATGAATTTGGGTGTCTTTAAATGCTTATTTGCCATCTGTATATCTTCTCTGGGGAGTAATCTATTCAGATCTTTTGCCCATTTTTAAATTAGATTGTTGATATTCTTATGGCTGAGTTTTAAGTGTTGTTTAGTATATTTTAAATATAAGTGTTTTACCGGTTATGTGTTTTGCACATACTCCCTCCAGGGTATAGCTTTTTTTCCCTCACTTTCGTAACAATGTCATTTGCACAGGAGAAGTTATCAATTTTAATGAAGTGCAACTTAACAACGTTTTCTTTCATGGATCATGCTTTTAGTAGGAACTAGTTCACATAGATTTTCTACTATATTATCTTCCAGAAATTATATAATTTTCTTTTTTATATTTAAGTCTATGATACATTTTGAGATAAATTTTGTGCAAATATAAGTTCTATGTTTAAATTCTGGGTTTTTTTTTTTTTTTGCATATAGATGTCCAATTAGTTTATCACAGTTCATTAAAAATACCGTTTTGTTTTTTTTTTTCTCCATTGTATTACCTTTCTCCTTTGTCAAAGTTCAGTTAACTATATTTGTGACCCTATTTCTGGGCCCCTTATTTTGTTTCATTGACCAACTGATCTATTTATCTGTTCAACAGTGCCATGCTGTTTTGGCTTCTAGAGCTATAAAATATGTCTTGAAATTGGTAGGTTAATCCTCCAATGTTCTTCATTTAAGTATTATGGTGTTTGGTTTTGTTTGTTCATTTCTGATGAGAAACTGAATGTCATCTATATTCTGTCCTCTATAGGTAAGGTATGTCTTCCTTCTGGTTTCCTTTTCCTTCCTTCTGGTTTCCTGCAATTTTGATATGATATACCTATGGGTAGTAGATTTTTAAAAATTTTTATTTATTCATTAGGGATGCAGAGAAAGAGGCAGAGACATAGGCAGGAACAGGAACTGAGATAAATAAGCCTTTCTCATGAGGGTTTATATTTATTGGGATATTAGTGACACTGTGTTTAGTCTTTGATGTAATTGTAGATGTCTGGAGCTTTAAACTTCTCCAGTGTTCCTATTTTTGTCTCTCTTGTTTCGGGGATTCTCTAGAAACTTTTGTTTTGTTTTGTTTTAAAGATTTTATTTATTTTATTTGAGAGACAGAGAGAGAGAGAGAGAGAGACAGGCAGACACAGGCAGAGGGAGAAGCAGACTTCATGCAGGGAGCCCATTGTGGGACTCCATCCCGGGACTACAGGATCAGGCCCTGGGCGGAAGGCGGCGCTAAACAGCTGAGCCACCCAGGCTGCCCTAGAAACTTTTCCTTAAATAGACTCTCAACCTTGTGGTTCTATCAGCTGTATCCTCTGGTATTATACAGAAGCCTTGTCAATGCGGTGGTGAAATGTAGGGCGGGAGAAGCACTCTACCATTCTATGATTAATTCTCAGTGTTGTAGGGGGTGTATTCCCAGAGATGTGAATTTAACAAGTGCTCCTTTGCTTTTATTTTTCTTTATAGGTGAGGAGGACTTGGGCAGGCTAAATTTCTTCTATTTTAGGCAGATAGTTTCTCTTGAGAGCTGATGGACAAAAGTATCTGGTTATATTTCAGAATGTTACCTTTCCTCCTGCTGCTGCATAAGGAGATTTCTCTTTGGTTTTCAATGTAAGAATATGTTAGAGCTTGGAGATCCCTGGGTGGCGCAGCGGTTTGGCGCCTGCCTTTGGCCCAGGGCGCGATCCTGGAGACCCGGGATCGAATCCCACGTCGGGCTCCCGGTGCATGGAGCCTGCTTCTCCCTCTGCCTATGTCTCTGCCTCTCTCTCTCTCTCTCTCACTGTGTGCCTGTAATAAATAAAGAAAAATTTAAAAAAAAAATAAATAAAAAGGAAGAGAGTCTATAAAAAGGCTTTAAAAAATATATATATGTTAGAGCTTCAGGGGATAAAGCTATGAAAGTGTGTGGCCCACCTAAGTCTGGGCCTCCAGAAATCTTTAATTCCCAAACTACTCCCCAATTAGCCTCCAGTAGTTTATCAATTACAGTTTAGATTTTTCTACCAGTTTCTGGCTCCTGCTAGTGGTTTTGTTTCTGCTAAGCTACAATTTTCTGTATTCTAGTTTAGGGGGGGTAAGTTTGCCCTGTGACATCAATTCTTTGATGAACCTCCAAAAAGCATTGTTGAATTTTTAGTTTACTATTTTCTTGCTATGATAATGGAAGTGATGATTCCCAAGCTATTTACATGTCAAAGCGAAAAACAGAACTAACTACCTTTTTAAGGATGTTTCTGTAACAAACAGCCTTGTAAAAAAGAGATAATGTTTCCTCCCAGGAAAAAAGGGCAGGTTTGTATATCATTTGTAGAATAGTGCTTCCCTCCATATCAAATAGGAGGCATGCATGCAATCTAGAATTGAAAAGATAATATCTCCCTCCAGAGCAAAGGGCAGGCATGTTAACTACCCATTATAAGAGACTGAGATTCCCTATGCTCAGGGGTTTTCTGTAATGCTATCCACTGTGTCTCCAGTGTTATCTGAACCTCTTTTTGTCATTCTGTGAGAATTAGATCTCACAAAAATCATGCAAATATGCTTATACTTTGACTACTATTTTGTTTACAAATAGAGAAAAATCTCAGACACTTCACAGTTCCTCACACAAAACATACCTTCAAAAATTAGAGAAAGATTTTCCAGATATTTTCAGATGATGGCATAATAAGAATACAGACAATTAATAGTATTTACTTTGAAAAATTCCAATACCTAGCATAGTACAAGGTACAAAATAAATGCCATTTAAATTTTGTGCTGATTAATTTTACTGTCAATTTGGAGGGATTTGGGGATAAGATTAATATTTAAATCAGTGAACTTTGAGTAAACAGATTACTTTGCATAATGTGGGTGGGCATCTCCAATCAGTTGAAGGCCTGAATAGAACGAAAAGAGCAGCCTCCTAGAGCAAGAGTGAATTCTCCAATAGACTACTTTCAGACTTTATCTGGCCCACCTTAGGACAGGAACTGCACCATTAGCTCACTCTGTGTCTCAAGCCTGCCAACCCACATTGCAGATTTTGGACTTCCTAGCCTCTATAATCACATGAGCTAACTCTTAATGATAATTTTTTTTCCATTGGTATCCACATGCTATTGGTTCTGGTTTTCTGGAAAACCTTGACTGATACAAATGTCTTGAAAATATATGGGACTGTGAGATATAATAGATAATTCAGAGAAATAGGTAGGAAGATGGCAAGTCCATTTGCTTCAGTTCTTTAGCAAAAGAACAGTAAGACAACATATTGAAAGCCCAAAAACTGTGTAAGTATGATTGACTTTTGAAGAGTTTATGAACCTATATACTAAAAAGAACTTACTTCATTTGGAACCTAAAATAAATCTGGTAACTCGCTTTTATTACCCCATTGTTTTTATCCATTTATGTATTAAATAAGAAGCTACTAAAGGGATGAGTACATATTCACAACTCCTCTAAGTGACTACAGTAAACTTGAAAAACCAAAAAGATGAAAAAGGTTCTTTTTTTAATTTAAAATTTATCAACTGGGGAATCCCTGGGTGGCTCAGCGGTTTAGCGCCTGCCTTTGGCACACGGCGTGACCTGGAGTCCCCAGATCGAGTCCCACGTCGGGCTCCCGGCATGGAGCCTGCTTCTTCCTCCTCCTATGTCTCTGCCTCGCTCTCTCTCTATGTCTATCATGAATAAATAAATAAATAAATCTTAAAAAAAATAAAATTTATCAACTTAGTGAGTTACTTATTACCTGATTTCTTTCTCCATGGGACTTCAAAGAACAAATACCTGCATAATTTGTATTTTTAATTGATAATCGGCTTATGCTGGACATAGGAATGGAATTAGGTATCAGGATGAGGCAGTGTTGAGCCACAGAGCATCAGACACGACCAAGAGAACCAGTTGGATGGCTATGAAATTGTGAAGCAGAGTAATTAGAATTTTACAAAACCATCAAAAAAAATTCAGACATTTCCTGGAGAAAGAAGATTTTAGAAATAAATTGTCATAAGTACATCAGTACACATAGAATTGAAATATTTATATGAATACGAAATATATCCCATTGAAATTTTGCTTATCATAGGCCAACTGTAATTTTAATAGATTCTTAATGGAATTATTTCCCTAGCAATGTTTAGCCTCTGAAATTCTTTGCATCATTGCTCAACTATTCAGATCCCAATATATGGCTTTATGGTCATATCAAATCACAAAAGTTATGTTTTTATATTAATAAAAGCTTAATGTTTACTTAATGTTAATTCAATCTTAAAATCTGTACTTTAGGTGCTTAAGCATGTACAATTAATACAGAAAGCTAATGTTTCTGTTTTGAACAATCAGCAAAGAAAAAGCATGTCAGTGCCTTCAGTCACTTTCTAAAAGTTTTCCAATTGCAATTTTTTGTTTTGATAACCTAGAGTCCGTTGATAATACGAAGCTGCCTTTATAGAATAATATAATCATGGTTTCTATAATGACTTCACTAGGTTACATGGAGTCATCTCATTGAATCTGATGGTCCTCATCAAAATTTAAATTTGAAATATCATCATTGATATATTTTTCCATATTTCCTGATTAGATTGGTCAATGTACCAGTTTGTGGGAAGACTTCTGTTGCTCCTAACTTTAATTACCCACATGGGTTGCTGACACTTTTTACTTGAAAAACATAAAGGAGTTGGATGATATTTCTGGCAATCACTTCTAACAAATGTTTTCATTCTATTGCCAACCTCCTCCTCCTCCTCCTCCTTCTTTTTTTAAGGAGTTATTTATTTTAGAGAGAAAGAGAGAGTATGAGAGGGGCAATGGGCAGATGAAGAGGAAGAGACAGACTCTTAAGCAGACTCTGCTGAGTGTGGAGCCCAATGCAGGGCTTGATCTCACCTCTCTGAGATAGTGACCTGAGCTGAGTCAGCTGTTAAAGTGACTGAGCCACTCAGGTGCCCCTCATTCTATTACGATTGTTACAAAGTAATATGGCACCCACTGAAGTCTTGTGGAGAAAAATTAAGGCCATCCCACCAAAAGTTTAGCATTAGCACAAGTACAGCCATCTTAGGTCCTTGTGAATAAGAGCAGAACTTTACGGGAAAAACTGCAGAATGTCCTCAATGTCCTCGGCAGGTAGGCAGGTAATCCCATATCAGAAAGACAACAGAGCCCACACCCGTGGTAGAAAGTCCCATCTTAGAATGAGAACAGAGCTCAATGCCCTTGAAAGCCCCATATCAGAATGTAAACAGAACTTGAGAAATTTTTCCAACCCTTCTGAAAATCCCCTAGACCAGCCTATAAAAAACCCAGCTGTAACCCACTTTGGGGTCCAAGTCCCTGCTCCGCTGTGTCAGGTATACTTGGACCCAAGCTCGAGCTTGCTAATAAACCCTCATGCGCTTGCATCGGTGTCGGCTCCTTGGTGGTTTCTCGGATTCGCAATCTTGGGCACAACAGTCTAACTTGAAAAAAAAAATTGTAATAATTCCTAAAATAACCAGTTTATAGTTAAAACTCAAGTTATTAAGGTGAGACTTTGGACTTAGACTTTAAAGTTGATGCTGGAACTTAGGGGATAGTTGGATGGAATAAATTTATCTTGCATGTGAGAAGGATATGAATTGTGGGGCAAAAGCAGAAAGCTATAGACTGAATATGTCTCCCTCAAGTTCTTATGTTCCAATCTAATCCCCAGTATGATAGTATTTGGGGGTGGGGCCTTTGGGGTGGTTGGGTCATGAGTATGGACACCCCATGAATGGAACTAATGTCCTTATAATAGAGACCCCGTAGAGTTCCCTTGCCCCTTTTGCCCTGTGGGGACACATCAAGAAGACAGCTGTCTATGAACTCACCAAACACTGATTCTGCCTAGGCTTTGATCTTGGGCTTCCCAGCTTCCAGACTGTGAGAAATAAATGTGTGTTGTTTATAAGCCACTGAATCTATGTTACTCTTTTACCGCAGCCTAAACTAAGACAGACTTAATACTGCATTGTTGGGGGGCACCTGGGTGGCTCAGTGGTTGAGCGTCTACCTTCAGCTCAGGGTGTGATCCGGGAGTCCTGGGATCTAGTCCTGCTTCTGTCTCCACCTCTCTCTGTGTGTCTCATGAATAAATAAATAAAATCTTAAAAAATATATAGCATTTTTTAAAGAGTTAAAATGAAGTAGAATACTATTACAACTTGGAATTGTTTATACCCACAATGCCTCATTGTAAAAGGCATGCAAACTCTGTATGAACCTTCATGCAAAGCAACTATTTAACAACCATGTTTATAGATGATTGGAAAATTATTTAAGTACACCCTTACATGAAAGCATGTTAGTTATACATAGTCGCTTTACCCAATTCAATTCTCTTATGGGGAACTGGATGGGGAATTTATAGCTAAGAAATAAGACATTTCGTTTTTTTCCTTTTGAAGAAAATAAACTACCACTGGTGTGATGTTGGGCATAAGTGTCATCTATCCTAAATATATATTATTTCTCCTCTATTTGGATCTTTTAGATTTGCTACTTATCTAATTATTTGCACTGTACCAAAGTTTCTAAATGCTTATAGTATTTTCAGAAATTAAAGATTCCTATCAAAAAATAAAGTGGGGGCAGCCCTGGTGACTCAGTGGTTTAGCGCCACCTTCAGCCTAGGGCGTGATCCTAGAGATCCGGGATGGAGTCCCACGTCAGGCTCCCTGCATGGAGCCTGCTTCTCCCTCTGCCTGTGTCTGTGCCTCTCTCTCTCTCTCTCTCTCTCTCTCTCTCTCTGTGTCTCTCATGAATAAATAAAATCTTTTTTAAAAAAGTGGGCTTTGCACATAAAGAAATACAGTACTGCTTGTTTCCCATTTCTCTCTTTCCAGTTCATTTTAATTAATATTTTATACAATGATATGCAATGATTTGATAGTACTAGGAAAGACAGCTTTAAATGTCCCTTCAGCTTGACTAAACCTTAGGTTTCTTCCCAATTGTAAGCATTTGATCTCCCTTTTCTTAGAAAACTTGCAATTGCAAATCCTCTCTTCCCCTTTGAGATGTAAATCTTTTTTTTTTTAAGAAGAAAGTTCTTTTTTTTTTTTTATTTATGATAGTCACACAGAGAGAGCGAGAGAGGCAGAGACACAGGCAGAGGGAGAAGCAGGCTCTATGCACCGGGAACCCGACGTGGGATTTGATCCTGGGTCTCCAGGATTGCGCCCTGGGCCAAAGGCAGGCGCTAAACCACTGCGCCACCCAGGGATCCCGAGTTGCAAATCTTCTACAAGCCAAGAATGTCTTTCTCAAGGATCTGGGAGCCATCCTTTTGAAATGTAATCGTCAGGGAAAGAACCATACCTATTTGCCAGCCTCTGTGGGAGGGTGGGAGCCTAACTTCAATGAGCACCAATTAGCCAGCACTGATGGCTTAATCACATTCACCAACCTACCCAGTAATGTTCTCCAGTACTTTTCCACTAACTAATTCTAGGGATGCAAGACACTTGCCTTTGTTTTAGAGAGGAGTTCAATCTGCTCCCCCTTGTAATAGTCTTAAATAAATTCTTATTCATTATTTTAACAAGTGTCCGTTATAAATTTTTCATTGGTAATATGGTGCAAAGTCATCCCATTTACTCACCCTTTAAAATTTTAATAATCTGAAATATTAATTTTAAGAGTAAATGTATATTAGACAAAAACCAACACTGAAAAAACAATTTTTGTGTTTAAACTTTGAGAAATATGTTTTTGTCTTCCTTATTCTAAACTCAATTACATCTTTGCCAGTGTGTGGATCTTGTTGATAACAGCTACCAATTTGTGATAATTTAATTTGTAAAATTAAATGCTAAACCATGAAATTTTCAAAAAGAGGCTCAAAAAAATTATTTTCTGGAAAATCCAGTGAGTATTAAGTGAAGCTGACTACTTTTGGCGAAATAAAAAGGATGCTCTTTACATTACTAATTAAAATCTTTTGATTCATCTCTCAAAATGCCCAGTAGAATAGTCACCTTGTGAATTGTCACACAGACACGTGAGAATTCCCCCCGCTGGGGCCATGGAATGTTCTTGCCATTTCCAGTTGTTCCCCTCTGCCCCTCCTAATTAAACCCAAATTATCCAAACAATGGCTGGCAATCAGCAAGAACCATTTCTTCCATTCTGTGAAATTTGTATGACATCTTCCATTAAAGCCCTATAAACCATTCCCCCTCTTCTTCAGAGTCTTCTCATGTGGGTCTTTCTTGAATAAAGACTTAAACTGATAATACATTACTTGATTTTTATTCCCCACAAAAAAATATTTCCATGCAATATGTCACTCTTGTAAAATTCAATTTGTATATATGTATATATATATAATTATATATTATGGTATGTATATTATATAATGCAATGTTATTCTGTTGTGAGGTTAAAAAATATTACATTGAGGTATAAATATGCTTACCTTTCCACACATTAGAGAAATGCAAAAGAAATTATCCTCAGCTACTATTTCCAAAGTGTTTTTGGCAGACTAATCTCAAGAGGAATTTTAATCAGATAACTCTGAGATCTACTAGAGATTGAAGGCCAGGAACACCAGTGTTGCCACATCACAGCACATGCCAAGTATGATGCTACTTGTGTGTCACAGAGGCTTCAGCTGAAGGCAGTGGGAAGTTTATGCTAGGAATTAGATAGAACCAGCCCAGGGCTGAAAAGGCCCCAGGACTCAACCCACCCCATCATAAGAGCAAGCTCTGATCTAGGCACAATTTACATTAGTTTTTTAAAAGCTCTAATAAATTCCGTCTTTTAGAGGAACTCTTTAACTCTTCCTATTGTTGTTTGCTTGCTTGTTTATTTTTTAATTCCAGCCTAGGTTTAAAGTTTTCTTTTTTAAAATAAAACCTATTCTGGGAAAATATTTTGGAAAATACTGTTCTAATATTTTTTATGGGAAACGATCTTTTTATATAAGTTATGACCTTTACACATAAAAAATGAGAGAGAAAGAAATATAAACAATATTTTATGAAATGTCTTCAAATATTCCTTGGCTGCAAATTCTGGCAATTATTCAAATCTACAAAGGACATTGGGTCAACTGTAGCAAATTTAATCACATCTATCCAACAGTTTTAGGAAATGGCCCTTTGCTTTGCAACACTCTACTAATTTCTTCTGTGTTTTTTTTTAATATTGCATTTTCGTAATGCAATCTTCATATATCTCCTCACAATTCCTCATGCATTCCAGATATTATGTAGTTGATAGAAGGTATATTTGTGAGTCGATTAATGATTTTCCATTTTCTAAAGGAAAGCGTTTAGTGTTTATAGTGTTTTGGTATAAAATTTGCATATTTAAAAATGAATATATGATCACTATATATAATTATTCATTATTTAAATATATAACATTTCATCATAAATACTATTAGCACAATTATATTTAACTTACCACTTGTGGTACTAGAAATAATAAAATTTACAAATGTTATCTGTATTACAAGCTTTCTTACAATTCAGCCAAATAAACCCTTTTGATTGAACTTAAATTGAGAATATTTTTCAATGCCATAAATAATGCTTAAATGTTCCCAATTCCACTAAGATTGCTGTAGAAATAATACATAAAATAGAGTCATTTGCTTTAACAGAGCACTTTTTAGTGAAATAAGACTTTAAAGCACAGTATAGCGAGAGTAGTTATTAAAAAGACATCGAAGCAAAACCAAATAGGAAGAATTTATGCTCTTGAGTGCTTTGCCGAAATCCTTTCAGTCGTGTTGAAGCAAGATTGAGTCTATGCTTTCCCAGTTTTGTGTGTCAGGTAAAACATAGCAGGGGGTGAAATGAATTCATCTTTCTGTCTTCAAGTAAACTAAAAGCAATTTTTGTCTTCCCATGTGGTCACTTGAGGTGCTTGTCATGTTCAAGCTAATGATATCAGGCACCCTCAGGTTGTTTAAGTATTCATGAAGTAATTAAATTCTCATTAACATATAAATAAAAGAAAACTGAAAACAAGTTTAGCAGGCACCTAACATCTGTTCTAATGCTTTTAAGTATTAAAATGTGCCACACACAGAAGGAAAAGTGCATTCTGTTCTGGGAAGTATTTTGCATAGATTATTTATAGAAACTGTAATTAAACTGATTTGGCATATTAAAAAAAGTTAACAGCCGAGCATTATTTAGATCGTTTGTTAGTCTCTGTCACCTCAATAAGGAATTAAAAATAGATATGGGAAAAGTAAAATTGGGTTTTGTTTGTTTTACATTTCAGATAAAATTATCAGAATAGTTGAAGTTTATTTCCATCCTGAAACAAGATGGTTAAATTTCGCTCTATACAGGCGTACATCCCATTTTGCAGCTGCAACCAAAAGCCCTTTTCACTGTAAATTATAAAATGGCTTGGGTGCTTGTCCAAACATGTCACATAAATCTATAAATTTACCTTATTCACATATACAGATGATTTCCTCTTTAGTGCCTTTTATATATGGATTTGTCAAATGATAAAGTGAAATGTATTAAAGAAAATCTTACCTTTCATTATTAACTGTTTGATTTCATGTTATTTGCCACTTATACTAGATTTTTTTTTCATGCCATGTACTATATTTTAAAATTGCACATTTCCCAAACCTTTTGCTGTTTCTTAATTTTCCCAAACAAATTTGCCATTCAAATAAAATAAGTTAACTTGTCTGACCTGGAATTATAAAATCTATATGTTCACTAAAATAAGGAGGCCATGAGATCAAAATACTGTGACCCAAGTATGAGTGGGAATTGTAGGAGAGGGAAAGAAATTTTCCCTCTACCCTTCTAAATTTTTGCTTGGGACCCCTGCATCCAATACAGATTAACAAGAGAAAACCATTGGATGCAGGGGACCAGTAAAGGTACTATAGAAACAGTCCACGTGGAAATGATGGCTTGACTATGATGACAGTGGGGGACAGATAAGTTGTCAAATTTTGGTTATGTTTTGAAGATGAAGGCAATGTTACCTGGGACAGAAGAGGAGTAAAGGGAAAATCCAAGGTTTGTTTTTTTTTTTTTTCTGAGAAATTTGAAGAACAGTCATCATTTAATGAGATTAAGACTGGGTAGAGTATCATTAAGGATCAGTTTTGAATGTGTCACATTTTAAATGTCTCTTATCCAACCAAGCACATTAATCAAATAGGCAATTGAATGTATGGGACTGTTTCAGTGGCAAGATGCAGACCAGTGATATAAACCTTGGTAGGTAGGAGAAAATTAATGGCATTTAAAATCATTAGACTAGAGGAGATCACAAATAAGATGGATGTAAATAGAGGAGAAAAGAGGCTTGAGGGCTGAGCTATTGAGCACGGCAAAATTTTAAGGTCAACGAGATTAAAAGAAATGGTCCATGAGGTCAGAAAAAATACCAGAAAAATGTGGTTTCTCAGAAGCCCTGTGAAAAAAAGGGTTTCAAGAGGAGGAAATAATTAACACTGGCAAAGGTCAAGTAAGGTGAAGACTGAAAATTTATTATTGAATTTTGCAACATTGAGCTCACTGGTGATTTTGATTAGAAAAGCTTTGTTGAAAGGATCCAGGTTAATGAGTGATTGAATGGGATAAGAGAAAATGTCAAGAGAAGAATCTGAAACAGGGAATGAATATAGACAACTGAGGATTAATTTTTTAAAAGTAATATATTAACACATCTGTTTTGTGTAAATCACGTAATCTGCTTAGATAGGTACTTGGGGCACAACCACATGTCTTAGTGGAGCCTCCTGGTGGTCCTAGGACCGCCACCAGCAGCTGTGCCTTCAACAGAAAATTGAAAACCTGTTTCTGGACTAAAGACCATCAGTGGAAAGTTTCTTTATTTTGTACTTGCAATCCATTTCTCCTTTTTACCCCTGAGCCACCACTTTCCCCTGCCCCCCTGCCCTTCCTCTTTTGCTCTCTTCAGTGTATTAGTACACAATTCCCTGTTTTAAATTCCCTGGGTTAAATCCTTCCAGTTGGAATATCTAGCATTTCTTTCGTTCCTGACTAGACCTGAATGTTAAAATGGCTAATTGTGGTCTTCATTTTCATACCTTGCTTATGTTTTTCTTTTTCTAGGATAGTCTTATAGTTTTTTCCCCCTATGAATTTAAAATGTAGAGTACTTTAAGTATTCTGTTATTCTTTTGTGTAGATGTAGAGCTTTCTCCAGTAACTCCAGGTAGGTCACATGGACATTTCCTTCTCCAAACTTGAATGGCAGTCATTAGTTGAAATGTATAACATAGCAGTCACACTGTACATGGATAAACAAAAATATACACCTTTTCAATATTAATTAGATGAATTATTTGTGGAAAATAAAATGTTGTCCTGTAAGTTCTGTGTGGTACAGTAATTTAAAAAGTTCTTTAGGTAAAGTTATTGGATTTCTCTGTGTCCTCCCCTCCTCACTCTCACTCAAAACTTGCTTGGTCTTAAAAGGTCTTGTAGGGATTAAAGATAAATAAATGCCCAGATCCATACAATGTCCTCTGTACCCTGGTCTCTCTGTCCTAACATCTGAACTGATTCTTGGGTGGGTGGCAGATTCCATGCACATAAATTTTTAAAAAACACTTTATTTATTTATTGATGATAGAGAGAGAGAGGCAGAGACATAGGCAGAAGTAGAAATAGGCTCCTGACGGGGAGACTAATGCAGGACTCGATCCCAGGACCCCAGGATCACGACCTGAGCCAAAAGCAGAATCTCAACCACTAAGCCATTCAGGTGCCTCTCATGCGCATAAATTTTGTTTGTCCCTTATAGCTTAAGTCTAAGGATGATATGTTTCAGGCCCACATCTCCCTTTCCCCAGAAATTTCCTAATTCCCTTTCTATGTGACTTGACCCTTTCTTTCTTCACTCTCACTGACAGCCCACGTTTCTTTGCTTGCCTGTCATTTGGCATGAGAAGTGAAACCAATATAATTTCCTTTTTCTTATTTTAAACAATACTGAGAATAATGAAAGGAACTTAGCTACGTTCTCTAGGAGATTATTGCTATCGGACAATAAGATTGTGTATCATCTAAAATAGCTCATGTAAGATGACTTAACAGTTGGTGTATCACAATTTTAAGACCTTCATCTCTAGGTTTTTTAGCAATTCAAAGATATTATGTAATGATATCTGGCCAATATCAAACAAAATATTCTGACAGATAACTTCTTCTGAAATATTAGTAAGATTCCATTAAGATAGTATTTTCCCTTACTACCAGGAGTCTAATGAACTTAACTATGCTTGATCAAAAATTATTATTTTTTTTCTCCTAGAGGTCTTTTAGGAAATCAATTGACTGATAATTAGTCCTTTCTGTTTTAGACAGTCTTCATGATATACCCACTGGGTTCCTGTATAGTTACTCTCTATATGGGAAATGTAGGAAATTCAATGTTTCATAGACAACAAACAAGAATGGTGACTTGAAATAGCTAAATTCTGACCTTACTGCCTATCCACTCTACACCAGCAAGTTTAACTTGATGTGGCCAAGTACAGATTAGTATGAACAGTTTGTAAGGTAGTCTTTTTCCAAAATTTCAAACATTTTGGTGGGAAAAAACCTTCTGTCTGTAGAAATGCTCCAACCCATTTAGCAAGTCTGTTTCCTTTGGAACAAAACTCAGAGAGAGGTCAGGCTGGGATTTAGCTCATTATTTCTATTTTTTAAAAAAGATTTTAATTATTTACTGATGAGAAACACAGAGAGAGAAAGGCAGAGACATAGGCAGAGGGAGAAGCAGGCTCCACGCAGGAAGCCCAATGTGGAACTTGGTTCTGGGATTCTGGGATCATGCCCTGAGCCAAAGGCAGAGTGCTCAGCCAATGAACCCTCACTACTTTTAAAATCTCCTGATAATCTCTGTGATCAGAAATAAAGATAAGTCTCCATTTCCTTTCTTTTTTACTTCCTTTAGACAAAAATCCACTGTTAAATCCAGTCATTTAATAAACTCAAGAGAAATTTTTGTGGTCAAAAAGCTCAATTTTGAGAGTAATGATAATATATTATGATTCTTTTCCTCCTCCCAAAACAAGAAGTTTTCTACCACAGATAATTTTGGCCTCTGAGGATATTTGGCAACGTCTGGAAACATTTGATTGACACAATTTGGGGGATGTTATGGATATTTACTGATAAATATTCTTAAATTCACAGAACATCCCCCAACAATAAGGAATTATCTAACACAAAAATGTTGAGGCTGAAAAACCCTTTCTAGACAATATCACCCTTTCTTAAAATAGACCATTAATAAATACATTTAGGTAGGGATGCCTGGGTGACTCATTCAGTTGAGCAATGGACTCTCAGTCTGGGATCAGGTCATTTATCTCATGGATTGTGAAAATGAGCCCCATGTTTCAGGCTCTGCACTCAGCAGGGAGTCTACTTGAAGATTCTCTGCCCCTGCCGCTCCCCCCCACTCATGTACACACTCTTTTTCTCAAATAAATAATAAATCATTAAAATAAATAAATATATTTACATATAATGATAACTTTTTTTTTACTTTATGGACAATGAGTAGGACATTATTTGTTTTTTCTTCATTTATGTATTATTTTTGTCTAGCGTAGCTGAAATATTGGTGTATCAAAGTGATTATAATGTATTATTCTTTTCATAAGACTTTCCAGACAAGCAGTATCTTAATTTGCAACACAATTCAGTAAGTATTTACTACACATTTATTATGCATAACTATTCCTGGAGGAACCAAATATGTCTAAATGAAAGTTTCCTTCAATCTAGGGGCTTAAAATCAGTAAGACCTAATCCAATAAGAACTATAATTAAAGTTTAAAAAAACATATTTGAAAGGAGAGGGGAGCAAAAGATTAATTCTTGCTGGGAAGTTATGGGAAGGTCTTATTCAAGCAATAAGATTTAAGCATGCTGGGAAATAATGTGAAAGTATTCAAGAAAAAGAACATGGTGACAAATGCAGCAATCTAAATTCCACAGTAAAGATGAGTTAATTCTAATCATCTTAACTCATTTAATATGCTTCATATGAGAAGTGAGGATTAAAAGAGATTTAAAGGATATTTTAAAAAGGTAAATTGTCATCTGGGTATTGGAGATTGTCTTTAAGCATATGGTTGCACATGAAAATATGCATGGAAAATGGAAGCAAACTTGGACATGCATAGAAATGGAATATTTGAATTTCAGATTGGTTGTTTTACATGTTGTACACTAATAAGTATTCATTTTGCATTTTCTTTGGAAGAGCAAATTGAAAGCATTTGCCTAATCAACAATATAGGTATATCTTCAAACTTGTATTTTCTTGTAGACCAAGATTTGATTTAATCACAGGTTAATAAGATATGTTTGGCCTCTTCATATGTAAGTTTGATTTCATAGGGTTTTGGAGGCTGTTTGTTAAGATTTTGCTTACATTATGTGGTAAATTAACAAAGATACAGCTAAATTAATTCATTTATACAAATTATTTTTTCCATATTGTAAACTTTGAGGAGTGTAAAAGGAAAATGTTCTCTTTTCATGCTATTATAGGCCAGTAGAATCTCATCAAAAATTTCTCAAAGGTCAGTAAGTTGTGTTCATAAAAGCAAATTTCAATCATCTTGGACATACTCAGCAATTGCCATGCTTATGTATTATGCTTGACTATTCAAGTTCAAAAAAAAAAAAAGCATTTTGAGGTCCATTAGATTGTTTTTAGATGGGACAACCTATAAGCTAATTTCAGCTCTGAGGAAACTTTTGAGGAATATTTGTTTATTTTATATTACATAATTTGAAACAAAAAATTGCTTATTAACTTCAATTTGCAATCTAAAAATCTTAACATTACTATTGAAACTATTGTATTTATTGTTTCAAAATTCTATTTTCAAAATTGTTGAATCAATTTTGGAATACTGATATTTGTAATATTAAAAGTGATAGTAAATAAAAATTTAATAATGTTCACACAAAAATATGTTATTGTAGTCAAATGCTACATGAATTACAACCTGTATCCCTTAAGCAACATTACTGAATAAAACATTATTTTAATAATAACCACTAGTTTGCACATGCTTAACACAAATTTCATATTGATTTAAATTATTTTAACAGAAAATATTTGACAAGTTTAGAAAGCAGCTATTCCTGAATGTTCATATAACTCCTCTAGGTCCATAGAAAGATATTTATCATTTTGAAATATCAGTTTCTGGGAGAAGCAGAATATTTTCTGAAATATGTGTGATCTGTGACACCCAAGACATTTCTATATATGGCTAGCAGAGTGGGCTCATTCCTAGTCAATCCATTTATTCTTGATATTCAGTGCTAAACACTGAACACAATGATTGAATTACTCAAGTATATATGTTACCTGTTCATGACAGAAATTATCAGATGTGTCTACATCACAGACATTTGTTCTACACATATGCTGGGCCTGATGTTTCCATTAGAGACACGTTAGCTTTTCAGGTCACTGGGTGAACACTTCGTATTTATATAATAGAATCAGAGTTTCTGAAAATATGAATTATGCCATGAAAAAAATCAACATCTTTGGAAGCATACTAATTCTTTTATGAGAGTAGAATATTTTTAAGCAATTTTTTTTTTTTTGCAACTGCAAAGGTGAGGCAGCAAATAGTGTAAAAATTAACCTTAGTAGTTTAAAATAATTAACTTAGAACCAAATGGTAACTCGATCTCTGTGAGTGGCTCAGTAGTAATTATGTACCATTTTAGAACTAGACTTAAGAAAGCCATTTTAAATGAAATTGATCATAATCATAAAGCGAGTAAATAGGAAAAAAGGGATTTGAACTTTTAGCCTTAGTGACTTTCCATTAGAATCAGAAGAGCTCTTACAATAAAGGCTTTCTTATTTGCCACTTATAGAGGGTCAAATACCCTCTTTCTATTGTCTTATTATCCGGCCTTGTTATTAGAATAATGGTTTTCATGAGAGGTCTGCAGGTTTCCCATTATCAAGCATGGATACAAGATATGTGAATAAGACAACTTGAGTTTTCAGCATCAGAGTTCATGAGGTCACTTAGTTTTGAGGAGGGGGAGCTTCATTTCGGACTAGAACTTCTCAGCTGACAGAATAACTGAATACTTATAGACTGGGCAGCAGTATGAAAGGAGGTTATTATTTTCCATTCTTATTATGTATAAGTATGCAAATCAGGAAAAGATATTTTCTCCTTCTGGGTAGTTCTATAGTTCCTAAAACAGTATTTTGTCTATGGTTACCTATAATGTATGTATGCACACATACAGAAACATATACAAATGTGTATATGTACACACACACATACATCCACACATATATATGGAAGATGCTACAGATAATTGTACTAGATAGATGTTTCGATTTTGTTCTTATTCAAATGCCTTTATTTCAGTAAGATGGATCTATTGAATTTCCACATGTTCTCTTCTTACCCAAAAAGTTTTAAGAGAAACCATCTCTGTGCACGGTTATTGCTGTGTTATGGTCAAGCATCATGCATTGTAGCAGACAGGAAACAGATAAATTGCACATAACTCATATGTGTTATCTAAGCCAGAGCACTAATGTTATTCTTTTTTTTTTTTTTTTAATTTTTTTTATTTATTTATGATAGTCATACAGAGAGAAAGAGAGAGGCAGAGACACAGGCGGAGGGAGAAGCAGGCTCCATGCACCGGGAGCCCGATGTGGGATTCGATCCCGGGTCTCCAGGATCGCGCCCTGGGCCAAAGGCAGGCGCCAAACCGCTGCGCCACCCAGGGATCCCCTAATGTTATTCTTTTTTCCAAATGAAATATAATTTGGACCCATATCTAAATAAGTGACTTACAATGAATAAAATGGCACATACAAACATGATTAAAATATATCAACAAAATATATTTAAATTATTTTATTATTATTTTGCTCATTAAACAAAGCCTGTAAGCACAATTTAAAATATCATTTACGTAAATGGTATTTCTTTAGAATATTTTTTTTAGAGATGTATAGAAATAGTATGAGAATACCATTGCCTCTGGTTTATGTTTTCTTAAAACAACTTCAGGGTTCAGTGAATTTTAATGAACACAAATAATAATAGCCATATAATAAAATAAATTAAAAGATATAGGCCCAAAGCAGTTATCTGTAACTTAAGTGCATTTTCTTAGAATACTAGAAAAACAAGACTCAGAATAGGCTGCAAATAATTTAATTTGTCTGTAGTTCATGAAAGGCAAATTGTATTTTCCTTTATATGTTTTTGCATTTCCTGAATGTCTACTTTTACAATATAAGAATGTATTTTAAATATATTAAAAATACATTTTTAAAATGGGTGGCATATATTACTATGCTTTTAAAAGTAGGTCTTTCATAGTTGAAATAATCTGCATGTCTATTGGGCTTTCACTGTCTTAAAGTTCTACTGGAAACCAGAGCATTCACTGACTAAATTCATGAAATTATATATAGGCTTGACTCTTACTGGCTTCTCTGTGACTCTGTAAGTAACATGTTTCACGTGTAAATGTCTGCTATATTATTTACCTATATAAACTAGCATAATTCAGTAGTTATTTGCACAACTCTAGAGTAAGTTAACTGAGTTCTAAAAGCTTGTCCTACCACACACTAGCTCTTTACAAGCAGTTACCTGTAAAATACAGAAAATAATTATACTAGATTATAAAGGTTAAATAAGGTAATAAATGTAAAACATTTAGAATAACATGTAGCATATGGCAAACTGAATATAAATATTAGCAGTACTTCATTTTCATTTTTAAAACTGAATTTAGTGTTGAACATTGTTCGGGGTGGTGAACCCAAATGGGGCATCCTGGTAAGAAGTCAGTGGTACTTTGCCAAATATTGAGGTGCCCTCCCAATAGCAGCTACATTGTAGTTATATATTCTATTTTTATATGCTATTGAACATCTTTATGCGTCCTTAGACCTATTGCTTTGAATTTTAGCTCTAAAATGGCACAGGCCATAGAGCATCTATCCAGATAGTTAACAAATTGTTCTTTGTTCTTAATAAGTATCATTGTAAAGTCCAAAAAGATCAAAACTAAGACCTATACTATGAGAAGTGGCATAAACCCTGCATGTAGTATAGGGAGTCAGGACAATAATCCAGAAGAAATAACGTTAAAAATAGTTACTAATAGAGAATTATCTACACAGGAAACCTGGTATGGAGGAACAAAAAGATAATGGTCCTGAATAAGGGGTTAAGGACTTGAGGAGTCTCAGGGGTAAGAAAAATCCAGAACCTGTGGAAAAACGTCTAAAAGTTAATTGTGGGGACACCTGGGTGGCTCTGTGGTTGAGCCTCTGCCTTCTGCTCAGGACGAGATCCTGGGGGTCCTACGATGGAGTCCTATATCAGGCTCCCAGTAGGGAGCCTGCTTTTCAGTCTGCCTATGCCTCTGCCTCTCTCTCACTGTGTCTCTCATAAATAAATAAATAAAACCTTTTTAAAAAAGTTCATTTTGGAGTGCAGAGTGTGAGAAGATGGAAACAGATAAAGCTATGTCAAATTATTTAAAATGCACCACTAGAAAGATAAGATGTTGCTGAAAGAAGTTATACATAAAGGGAAATGGTTAAATTTACCTTTAAGAAAGAGCACTCTAGGAACCTTGTGGCAATAGGCTATGAAAGATAGGCAAATCACTTGGACAAAGGATCAATATTAGTCCTTTTACTGCAATCAGGACTGATTGCTCTCCAGGTCTTCAGCAGAGAAACAGGTTTGTGATATCCCTTCATCACTGTATTGGGAATCTCCTCAGCCTTTATAATGTAGATCGCTGGTTTTCAGGATCTCAGGACTTTGTTGCTTTATTCGCCACAGTGGTGAAGCAGCTTCTTGAGAACATTCTTATGTGTTTATGTGTTGAAATATCTGAGACTTGCTTGTTTTATAGTGTCGCCATTTATTCTTAATGGTGACTCTATTTTAAGTAGGTATAAAATGCATAGTATAATAATTGGCTCTGATTTAGGAACAGTATCAACATTCAGAAAGTGAAATTTCATTCTCTGCATTGAACCTCTATTTGGACTAATTTTGGTTCTTGTTATTTTTTTTCTTTCCCTAGAAGATTTGATAATGTTATAAAATTATGAAATTTTATAAATCTTTGAAACTTGAATTCTGAAATTTCAATTGATGGTCTTTAATGTAGATATTTTCCATCCATTTTACTGAGCATACTTTTAGTCCTATCAGTGTTGAAAAATACCTATTATTTTAATTAGTTTAAGAGAAAAACACAGAAGTGATATACTTGGGGGAAAATTGGCAAGGAACTATCCACAACAGGATGGGCTCAGTCATGATAAAAATCAATATATTTCAAGCCTTACACAACAAATTATTCTCTGGGGATTTAAACTTCTTTGGTTTACAGAAAAGGATGGATGGTGTCCCAATTCTTTTTAAGAAGTTATCATATTGATATCGAAAAGCTTGCATCAAAAATAAAAGGAACTTAAACTTATATTTAGAAGTGCTAAAACACTAATATTAATGATTTACCTACAACATACTATAAAAATTATAAGACATTAAGTATTAGTAGGTTAATTAGCATAATGCAAATAAGAGTATTAATAAATACTCTTAATGGATGTAGAGTAGATCATTTGATAGATTTCACCACTAAGATTAAAACTCATTAAAAAAAAAACTCATAATAAGGTGATCACCTTGGCAATCAAACCTTCTCTAGAAGTCTGAGGAACTCCAAGAATTTTACCTTGTTTGATCTCTTTCTTTAATATAATAAAAATACATATTCATTCGAAATCAACATATACTGTCATATTTAGGTTTGAAACATTGAAGAGATTTTCATTAAAATCCCAAGTAGGCCTTTCTAAACACGATCATAGTTAGAAACTTTTAATTAAATTGAGTGACAGTGTTGACTGCTGCAGTAGACATTGTCAGTTGCTTGCTCAAAGCTGTTTTCTCCCACTACTTCAAATTGCATTTTCACTGATTCCTCTGAATGCCCATCTGGGCCACAGAGACTGGAGAAGCAATCTTTTGCTGAGCTTCTGGAAAGCTTATAATTCTAAAAAAAAAAAAAAAAAAAAAAAAAAAAGACCCAGAATTGAAATCATACCCGGGATTAATATAATTTTGTGAAATCTAGAACGGCTGCAGCAATTTTTGCAGGAAACCATGTGAGAAGACAATGCTGAACATTTTTATGTTTACAGAAGTATGCTATATCAAAGATGGACGAATCTTGTCAGAATGCTTCTGCTACCACCACTAAACTCACCAATTTTGCTGGAAAATATCATAATCGCCAATGTTTGCTATTACTGCTATTACTGTTAGAAACAATGGCCAACATTGTTGTCGAAGAATGGGGATGTGAAATATTCTAAGCATTTAAATTGTTGTTTGAATCATTTTAATAAATACAATAGAAAGTCCAAGTCTATTAGCAAAGTTAGGAGTTACATATAAGTGGACCCACACAGGTTATTTTGTGTGACTTTGTGTGTACATTCTTTGGTATCTGGCTTCTAGCACTCAGCACATTTAATGATCGATAATGCTGTTGTATGTTTGAGGAGCTTGTCAGTTTTTTACAGCTGATTATTACTAATTGAATGTACATATCACAGTTTATGCAACTCCTTATGTTGTTAACCATTTTTTTGGCTATTATCTGGAATGCTGCTATGTTGTACTGTTTTCATGTTTTTGGGTAAGCACCTAAGAGTGGAACACCTGGGTTACAAGGTAGATACATGTTAAATTTTTTAAGAAACCACAGTTTTCCAAAGTAGTTGTACCATTTTATACTTCCACCACCAATGTATGAGGGTCATGGACTTTTCTAATATTTGGAGTTATCATTTTTTAAATTGATTTAGTATGTGGGTGTATTTCATTGCCTCATTATGATTTAAGCGTTTTTATTTCCCTGATGACTTAATGGTGTTGAACAATTTCTCAAATTCTTCACCATTTTCATATATTTTGTGAAATATTTATTTTGCTCATTTTTATTGACTTGTCTTTTATAATTGAGTTGCAATAGTTCTTAGTATGTTTTGGCTATAAGTACTTTTTGAGTCTTTAGAATATCTATGGATTTTTTTTAAGATTTTATTTATTTATTCATAGAGATGGAGAGAGAGAGACAGAGACAGAGAGAGAGAGAGAGACAGGCAGAGGGAGAAGCAGGCTCCATGCAGAGAGCCTGAAGTGGGACTCGATTCAGGATCTTCAGATCACGCCCTGGGCTGCAGGTGGCGCTAAACCGCTGCACCACCAGGGTTGCCCTATCTATGGATTTTGTTAGTGATTTTTTTTTAAATTTTTATTTATTTATTTTTTATTTATTTATGATAGTCACACAGAGGGGGGTGGGGAGACATAGGCAGAGGGAGAAGCAGGCTCCATGCACCAGGAGCCCGACGTGGGATTTGATCCTGGGTCTCCAGGATTGCACCCTGGGCCAAAGGCAGGCACCAAACTGCTGCGCCACCCAGGGATCCCTGTTAGTGATTTTTTTTAATGAGGAAAAATTTTGTAATTTTTGATTAAGTCTAATCTATCCTTTTTTTTTCTTTAATAGTTATCTCTTTCTTTGGTCTGAGAAGTATTTAGCTATGCCAAAGTCATAGAGATACTTTCTCCTTCTTTTCTAAAACATTACATTTTTGGTTTTTACATTTATGACTCTGATTCATCTAAAAATGATTTTTTATTTTTGTGCATGGTGTGAAGTAGAAGGCTTTTTTCCTCCCCATATTGATATTCCAGCACCATTTGGTGAACAGATTTTCTATTCCCCAGTGAGTTGCTTGGCATTCTTGAAAATTACTTGACCATGTATATGTACATTTATTTCTGTACTCTCTATAGTGCTCCACTGATCAATTTGTTTATCTTTCTGGGAGACCACACTGTATGGATTACTGTAGCCTTATATTAAACCTTGGATTCCTAGGGTACCTCGTGGCTCAGTCAACTGGGTCTGCCTTCAGGTCAGAAGGCAACTGGACCTGCCATCAGGTCATGATTCTGGGGTCCTGGGACAGAGACCCGAATCAGGCTTCCTGCTCAATGAGGAGCCTGCTTCTCCCTCTCCCTCTGCTGCTCCTCCTGCTTGTGCTCTCTCTTTCTCAAATAAAGAAATAAAAATCTTTTAAAAAAATCTTGGATTCCTTCAACATGTTGTGTACATTTCTCTAAATTGCTTTAGCTATTCTTGATCCTTTATCCATTCAAATAAATTTCAAAATCATCTTCTCAATTTCTAGAAAACAATCCAGCTTGGATTGTGATTTATGCTATAACTCTATTTCAGAAGAATTGATATCTTAATGCTGAGTCTTCTAATCCATGTAATAGAATATGTTAGTTCAAGCCAGAATATTACTAAATTTTTAAAAAGTAGAATAAACTTAATTCTAAAAAGCAATAAACTGCACAAAGCTATTTGTACAAGATATATATTGAACATTGTTCCTAATATTTGTAAGCTGGCACCAATTAAAATCAATAGTAAAATGTTTAACTTTCAGACATTGATATTATGGAATAATGCCATGTCATTAAAATGATGGTAAAGAATAATTTTGAGTGTGAAAATAGGGTTAGGATATGTTCATATGGAAAAAATAGGAAGTAAAACAATATGTATATTATGTACACTTTTTTTTTTAAAGGTTTTGTTTATTTATTCATGAGAGACACAGAGAGAGGTAGAGATACAGGCAGAGGGAGAAGCAGGCTCTATGTGGGGAGCCCAATGTGGGACTTGATCTCGGATCCTGGGGTCACTCCCTGAGCCGAAGGCAGACACTCAACTGCTGAGCCCCCCAGGTGTCCCAATGTACACTATTTTTGTAAACACACATATGACTACTGACTACCTAAAATATGATTCTCTTTGATGCTTAGCTTCCAGTTTTTTCAACTAGAAATGCCTTTTGTATATTATAAATACTTTCAAATTAGAAGTATTTTTACTTTGCATAAAGCCATATCAGTGCAAATTTTGCTGTTTACAATTTTTTTTTACCTATAATTTCTAATAGAATATAAACTCCCTAGAATGATACACACACCTCCACACATATTTCAGTTCTGCTGAATGAAACCTATATATTTCAGGTACAACAGGTGATATGTAGTTTTCTAAATTAGCTACTTATTTACATACCAGCACAATTTTCTATTTTTAAAATAATTTTATCTGAAAAACCATTATATTCATATATATTCAGATAATCTGAAAAACCATTATATTAATATATATTCAGATAAACCTGCTTCCTTTGAGATAGTTTATTCTCTCATCTGGCAGAATTAATGGCTTCGATTGCCTTTCAAGATATGAAAGAGCCGTGTGATATCGGTTATGCATAAGAATTGTAGACAGCATTTCGGGCCCAACTGAGTTTTTTAGATTATGAATTAGTGGCAGCAAAGCTGACAGAGTGAAGTACTTTCGTTTTTGGACCACCAAGTGTTCTGAAGATAGGAGGGATCAAACCATTTTATTGATTCAAGGTTGGGTTGTTTTTTATTTTTAGGAGATAGCACAAAAGGATAAGGAGAGGAAGAGAAGTAACGGTATCAATATGAGAATAGTTTTAATACTCGGTTATAAGGACGAGTACAGGAAAAAGTAGAAGAGAAGGTTTAAGGAGACATATGAGAATGGTCATTTTTACTGTTGGCTCCAGGTAAGTGTTTATGTTTAGTGTGATACAGAAGAGGGGTTTTTTACCGTCTGGCTCCAGGTAAGTGTTTATGTTTAGTGTGATACAGAAGAGGGGTTTTGGTCAGAGTGAGAAATCTTCAATTTAAAATTTCAGAGCTGAACCCTTATAGAGGCTGCTGAAAATCAGTTTGCATAGATAGGAGTAAGTGGTTGAAATTAAGTGAGCATGAACATTCGTATGTAATGAGAATTTAAGAATCTCAGTAATAGTCATCTGTGTGAATATTGTAGTCATTCGAATTATTTAAACATTGGAGGCCAATCAGGGGCAGACAGAAGGAATCATAAGAAAGCAGAAACCAGAATGCATGTTGTGGGAATAGTCAAATTGCATGATCTTAAAGGACAGAAGATGTTTTTACATATGGCTAGATGCATCACTGTGCAGAAGGAGCCATGAGGTAGGAGGAGAGTGTTCCTCTAATCTCGGATTATCTCACATGCCAAAAGATGAGGGATGAAGGAAAATAAAAAATAGTTCCTTAAGAAAGCTGCAAAAAAGATGAGACTTGTTTCCATCTGAATTTCAGTAAGACAACAATAAGGGATTATTTGGAAAGAATTATGATAATGTATGGGAGTTTTGTTTATTTCTTTTTATCTATGGAATAAGATTCTAAAAAACAGTGAGTTTGGAAAGAGAAAATATCAGTTAAGGATTGCCTTCAGCTGCACAAAGTAGATAACAGGTAAAAGTGGCTTGAGAAATGTTTTTGTTTTTAATATAGAAAGAATTATCAGAGTTAGGAAGTCCTTCATTAGCTTCAGGAGGTTACCATTTTCACAGACTTCTTCAATCTCCATGCTCCACCATTCATAATGACTGCTATAATTCTCATAGTCACCTGTCTCAAGTTGACCTTCAGCCTTGTATTACAGGCTGTAATAAGACACTAACAAGCAAACAACAAGGAAAAAAAGGATGATGAGTATATGAGAACGTAAAACACATCCAAATGTTTCAGTGGACTTCCGCTGATACCTTAGAAAATGTTGCAGTGGCAAGGGAGGCTGGAAAATATAGTTTCATTTTGTTTTATCTTGTTTTAATTTTATTTTTAAATTTTTCTAACAAGGCCCATTGCCTTGTTAATTAAATCAGGAATGTTTACATCTAACTCCACCTTACCTATATGTTTTAACATTTTCATTTTAGGATTTTTTTCCCCACTGAATTTAAATATTTAATTACTGAGACTGATGATTCTTTGTTTCCTACTACCATCCACAAGAACAGAAAAAAGGAAATGATGGGCAGGAAAGGTACAGAGAGGACAGAAGAGAGGGGAGAGGGAAAGATGTGATCTTTCATTTCAGCCAGTGCTCCAGTATGTGAAAAATATAGTCTGGTGGTAATGATTACAAGTGTTTTCTCAAAAAGAGTCACAGTGTTCCTAATTTGAATTGATTATACTCTCAACAGATTTGAAGTGTAAGAATTCTAATGAATGCTGTTGAGGATAGGGATGGGAGACAAAAAATTTCCAATCTCAGTAATGAAATATTTAAATTTGATGGGAAAGACCCTAAGATAAAAATGTAGATCTCTAGGTAAGATGAGGTTGATTCTAAGCATCTTGTTTCCCCTTTTCCACAACCCCATACTTTTCCATAACCTCATACTATTATAGATTACTTCCTCAAAACCATAGCATAATTATGAGAAATTAGCAGAGGATTACATAATGCTTAAGTAAGAAATAAAATTTAATGATATGGAAAAAGTGTTATAGTATGTTGTTAATGGTAAAAGACTATTACAAAAGAAACAAAAAAGCTTACAAGACTATGTGTACCTTCTAATTCTTCTCCCCTCTGTACACATAATTGGAAAGATATTTACCCAACTATCAGTTTTTTTAAAACTTTTTATTTAAAAATCAATTTAAATAACATATTGTATTATTAGCTTTAGAGGTAGAGTTCAGTGATTCATCAGTTGCATACAACGAGCACCCAGTGCTCATTACATAACGTGCCCTCTTTAATGCCCATCACTCAGTTACTCCATACCCCTATTCCCCTTCCCTCTAGCAACCCTCAGTTTGTTTCCTATAGTTGAGTCTCTTATGGTTTGCCTCCCTGTTTTCCTCTTATTTTCTTTTTCCTTATCTTCCCCTATTTTCATCTGTTTTATTTCTTAAATTTCACATATGAGTGAAATCATATGGTATTTGTCTTTCTCTCCAACTATCAAGAATAGTTACACTTGGGTGGAAATAAATTTTATTGTCTCTGTATCTTTTTGCTCTTGCCATATTCAATATGAGTTATTATTTTAATAAAAAATTTCACCATATATACTTTTAATAGGGGTAAATATTTAAGCTTTTGCTAATTGACACTTTCTGAAAGGTATTTTCCCCTTTAATGATCCATGTCATACATATTCTTTCCTACATTTCTGAGACTAGATCTGATTGCTACTCCTTATATTGCACTATTTTCAATCATAATCTAATGAAACACTTTATTTGGGGTTAGAGATTAGGACACATTGCTAAACCTTGGGACAGTTTCAGGAAAACTGGTAAATCTAGCTACTTAGTATTAGGAGCCAGAGACAGCTCCATTCTTGCTCATTAGGAAGTTGGAGTGATTACTTGCATTCTAAAGAAACCAAATGTCTTTGAATATTTTATAAATAAGACAAGCCACATAATATGCTATTTTGAATGTTCTAGTGTTGTTGATACTGCATAATGTGATGCAGCCTGACATTACAGAGATCAGCTTCTTTTTTGTTTGATGCTGTTCTTAAAATGTTTTATAGCAAATCATTATGCAACATGTGCATTTATCTTCATATTATAGTGACAATATATTTGTAAATCACAGAATCACTGCATTATATTTGCATTTATTTCCTTTGGTAAAACAATAGTTATATATTTTATTCTTATAATTTATACAACCTTATTCATGCACACACTAACTAAAACAGCAACAAAAAACCCTAAACTTTTTGTAATCACACAGCTATAAACAAAGAAAAGGATGTGATAATTAAATGCTTTTGGGTATACAATGAAGATGCTACTGGGAGAGACTCAATAGTTCATTTTAGAATTTCCATTAATTTTTTGGCTTGCTGAAATCTAAGTGGAAGCCAGGGGAAAAATACTTACTTAGTCACTGGGTTGTTCATTCAACAAATAGCTACTGAATGCCTACTATGTGTTATGGTTCTCTATAAGCTCCAGGAGTAAGTACAACACTCAAGTAAAAGTAATTGTCCTCAGGGGCATTGAAATTTTTGGCCTCTTTTTACATTTTTTTTCTTAAATAGTGTTTATATTTTAGAGCACATTTAAGGTATCATCAAAATAGAGTGGAAGGTACAAAGACATCACATATACACATACACACAACTTTCCCCATTACTGACACTTCTGCCAGAGTGGAACATTGTTATAATTGATAAACCTACACCATATCATCTAAAGTTCACGTTTCCATTAAGGTTCACTTTTGGTGTTGTACATTCCGTTGGTTTGAACAAATTATATTGGTTTATCATGATATGTACCCACCATTGTAGTGTATGTACAGAGTAGTTTTACTACTCTGAAAGTACTTTATGCTTCTGTTTCTCCCTTCCTTCCTCCAAACCCTATCACAGTTTTAGCTAAGAATTCCAGTAAGATGTTGAAAAGAAGTGTTGAAAGGGAACATGATTAGCTTATACCCGATCTCAGTGGGAAAGCTTCTGATTTACAATTAAAAAGTGAGCTATATAGGTTTTTGTATATGTTCTTTATCAAGTTAAGAAAATTCTCCTTTATTCCTAGTTGTTCAGAATTTTTATAATAAATGGGTATTATGTTTCATCAAATGCTTTCTTTGCATCTTTTTTTGTTTTACTTGTTTTGTGGTTGTAATGTCTATTTACAATGTGTACAATATACATGGCTATAAACATCAGCAACTAATCCAAATTTGATAATTAATTTTGTGTTAACTTGATGAGCCAACGGATGCTCATTAAGCTGGTAAAATATTATTTTGGGTGTGTCTGTGACAGTGTTTCTGGAAGAGATTAGCACTTTATCATTAGACTGAGTAAAGAAGATCCAATCCACACTTACCAATGTGCATGGGTATCAACTTATTGGTTGAGGGCCTGAATAAAACAAAAAAAAGTAAAGGAAGGGTACATTCTTGCTCTCTTTACTTAAGTCCGATGCTTATCTTCTCCTGCCCTCTGACTTTGGAGCTTCCTGCTCTTGGGCCTTGAGATTTGTAACTTACATCAGCAGCCCCCCTTTTCTGAGGCTTTCAGCCTTGGACTGGGAGTTACACCAGTATGAACCCTCTGGTTCTCAGGTTTTCAAACTTGGAGTAAATTAAACCTCTGACTCCAGGTTTACCAGGTTTCAGACAACAGATTGTGGAACTTCTCAGCCTCCATAGATGCGTGAGCTAGCTAGCTAGCCTAGGTAGCTATCTACCTACCTATCACTTAACCTATATTATCTATCTTCTTTGTATACACTTTTGGTTCTGTTTCTGGAGAACCCTGACTAATACACAAGTCCACTTTCAAATAACACTATACCACTGCACAAATGAGTACCTTATAATACAAAAGAATCCTAATTCCTCTCTTTCATTCCTTGTTATCATTGCTGTCATTTATTTCACTTAATATATAAGCAGACATGTGTATATTCTAAAAATATATAATAAATGAGCAAATACATTGTTGCTATTATTTTGAACAAACCATTACCTGTTAGATCAATTAAAAATAAAAAAGTTTTTATTTTATTTTCACTGATTCCTTCTTCAATGTTCTTCCTTTGTGAATCAGGATAATTTTTCAATGTACACGTCTATGTCGTTGTTGTTCTCTCAACACTTTATTTTACTTGTCTCTCTTCTTGCTCACACCAATCATGCAGGAAAGTGATATGTAATTCTTATCTTTGTTCCTCTATAGGTAAAGTGTTTTTCTTCTACTGGCTTCCTACAAGGTTCTTTTTATCTTCGATTTTTGGTTTTTTGAAAATGGTATGCCTAGGTGTGTGTGTGTGTGTGTGTGTGTGTGTGTTTCTTTGCACTTAACTTGCTTGGCATTTTTTGAGCTTCTGGATCTATGGAGTGTTGTCTGAATGGGAAAATTCTCAGCCAGTATTGTTTCAAATACTTCGTCTGTTTCTTTCTTCTTCTTTTATTCCCATATGTGTATGCCATACAGTGTATAGTTGTCCCATGGTTCTTGGCTATTCTATTTATTTATTTTTTAGTCTTCTTCTCTTTTTTTAATCTGCTTTTCAGTTTTGGAAATTTCTATTGTGAACCTCAATGCCACCTCAAGTTCACCAATTCTTCCCTCAGCCAGTCTCCTAGTAAGCCTATCAAAAGCATTCTTCATGTCTGTTACAATGATTTTGACCTCTAGCATTTTCTTTTGCTACTTTCTTGGGAGTTTCTATCTTTCTGCTCACATTGCCCATCTGTTCTTACCTGCCCTCTGCTTCATGCATTACAGCTATTAGCATATTTATATAATCATAGTTGTTATAAATTCCTGGCTTGACAATTCCATCATCCTTGCCATACCTGTATTTGCTTCTGATGCTTTCTCTGTCTCCTCAAACTATGTTGTTTTTTGCCTTTTAGCAGGTCTTGTGCTTCTTTCTTGACTCAGGCATGATATACTAGGTCAAAGGAATGTGCCCCCTCTCGCCCCCCCCCCCCCCCAGCCAAGCCACATAATGCAGCCTCAGGCTCCAGCTGCACCCTGTTTGCCCTTCTGTGAGCACCCTTCCTCCACTCCTCACCAGACTAGGCCCCAGCCCCAGCCTGTGAGCCTCCTTACGGAAAGAGAACATTTCCTGACGTAGGTCGGGGTGTGGGGGAAGGGGCCAGCTACCCTACAGCAGGGTGCTGACGGTCAGGCTTGGTCAGAAAGAGTCAGCAATGCCGTAAGGTTGTTCTTCCAGTGGCAAGATGTGAGGAAGAGGCAGTGATGGTCTCCCGGGTTGAATTCTCGACACCTGGAGCTGCTGCGGCCGCGGTGGGAACAACTGGCCCGAGAATGTGCAACGGAATGTCGTGTTTAGATCGTCGAGGTTTTGGACCTGGGAGGATGGGGGAAGGGGCCCCGAGTTTCTGATTCAAAACCCTGTGTCCTTTCACTGGGCCCTCAGTTCTCCAGGAAGGCCAGACTTGGGCATGTGCCCGTTCACGCCTCCCATTCCGGCCTCACGCAATAGCTCCAGGCCGCGGCCTTTGCCTTTGCGCCACCATCTTGGCAGCAAGCACCCTGGGGCTACGTACCGCTACAGTGTGACACTGAAGGCGACAGGGCGAGGCATCTACAAGGATTAGGGTGTGCCTGACAGACGCCATGAGGCAGATACCTCACTACTGACCTGGAGAGGACGGTTTTCCCGGCAGCCACTGCACACACAGGTACTACTCACTCGCTGCTCCTTGCAGGCCCCCGTAGATCTCTCAACATCTCGCGAGATCGGGTTTCCACGGTAGTAGAGCAGGGACTGCAGGGTTTCCGGCGAGAAACTGCAGGGTTTCCGGGTCTCCGGCCTCTGAGGCGCCTGTGGTTCGCGCGTTCCAGCCGGTCCTCTCCCCGCTGCCCGGTACCCAGAGGTGAGGAGCGGAGGGAGGAGGGGCTTTCTGTTGTCCAGTGATTACGTCCGAGTTGTTTTTTTCTTAAGATTTTTATGTATTTATTCATGAGAGACAGAGAGAGAGAGGCAGAGACACAGGCAGAGGGAGAAGCAGGCTCCATGCAGGGAGCCTGACGTGGGACTCGATCCAGAGTCTCCAGGATCACACCCTGGGCTGCAGGCGGCGCCAAACCGCTGAGCCCCCCGGGGACCCCCACACCTCAGACTTTTAGCCTGAATATCTGAATTACTAACTTCGTTAGGTGCTTTTCTGTTTTTAAGACTCTTTATTTATTTATTTATTTTTTATGATAGTCATAGAGAGAGAGAGGCAGAGACATAGGCAGAGGGAGAAGCAGGCTCCATGCGGGGAGCCTGACGTGGGACTCGACCCTGGGACTCCAGGATCGCGCCCTGGGCCAAAGGCAGGCGCCAAACCGCTGCGCCACCCAGGGATCCCCCTGTTCTTAAAACTCTTAAGAGGGGACAGAGGCCTCAGGGGGCTGCAGATGAGGACTTCTTCCCTGTGGAGTGATGGAATGGCCTGGATTTGCGTATGTCCGTTTCCGCAGGGTATTAGAGCTGTGGTAAAACCTCACAAGATTAGGCTCTGGTTAAACAGCTTCTCTCAGGGCAGTCCTTGTTAACAAGAACAAAATGCTCTGGCATCTGTCTATCTCTGGCTTTTCTTTTCTTCTCTTTTCTTTTCTTTTTTTCGATTGACCGATAAGAGCTCATTTTTCTCAAGAGGATGGACAGAGGGAGAGTATCTTCAAGGCTACTGGCTGCTTAGCAGGGAGCCATCTGGGGACTGAGATCCTAGGACCCGTGAGAGAAACCTACACTCTCACGGTTGGTTGGACTGCCAACCAACGGAGACACCCAGTAAAGGATAATTTCTGGGAATTTCAACACTGCTTTGCAATGCAGTTTCTTATTCTATCTGCATTCTCGAGGACAGACTATCAAACAGCCACTAGGAAATTCTAGGCAGCAGATAAAAGGGAAAAAATACCCATAGCAGCTTTAATCAGAAGAAAGAAAAAATAAAGGCCTAGTATTACATAGCTGAAATTATAACAACCAGAGACTTAGCTGACCCGCAAAACATCCACTATCATCAGGCCTGTGTTTGAATGCTTTTCTATGAGAAGCGGTACACTTGGAGGAGTCAGAAGGATGCATATAACTATTAAACGTTTATCACCTCAAATTTTTCTTTCCTTTTACTTCTTTTTTTTTTTTTTAAGTTTTTATTTATTTATTCATGAGAGACACACACACAGAGAGGCAGAGACACAGGCAGAGGGAGAAGCAGGCTCCGTGCAGGGAGCCTGTCCTGCGACTCCATCCCGGGTCTCCAGGATAACGACCTGGGCTGAAGGCGGCGCTAAACCACTGAGCCACCTGTGCTGCCCAAATTTTTCTTAGCTTTGAGGTCAGGAGCATTTGTTGTAATTTAATAAAGTTGGTAAGAGAAGATTGGAGAAGAAAAAGCTACAGTCATTCTGTAGCATTTTACACATGTAAATATGTATTTGTAGGGTGTTTAGTATCATTTATGCATAAGCATCTATAAGTGAATTTATTAAATAACAATTCTGTATGTTGTCTTGTCAGTGAATATTTATTTGAATTCTTACACATATAATTGCATTATGTAGCACTTATATTTGTTTATTTTATTCTCCTTGTTTTAGCATACTGGCTCTTGGTCTGACTTGTATTGGCTAATAGGGAGCTGGATAACAACCATTCTGTCTGTCCTTTTAAAAATTAAATATTGTTAAAATTTAATGAAGTTTTAAAAATTAAAATTTAAATAGGAGATTAAGAATGTATTTTTAAAAGAGAAGAGTATATATGATAGTCTATAATCAATAAGAAAAAATATTTTCATCGAATCAACTAAATAACAGGCAATTGAGAATACTTGCTCAAACATTTGATGTGATTTATTCTATTAATTAAAGTATAATTTAGTTTTCGTTACTTGTTTTACAGAATAATTTCTGCATGTTTTTGTTAGTAAATTGATAGACAGTAATTGTATATGGTATCTGTAATCAGTTATTCTGTTTTTATATAAAAATGTATGAGTGAGGGGCACCTGGGTGGCTCAGTGGTTGAGCATCTGCCTTTGGTTCAGGGTCCTGGGATCAAGTATCTCATCAGGCTCCCTATAGGGAGCTTACCTCTCCCTCTGCCTATGTCTCTGTCTCTGTGTGTCTCTTATGAATAAATAAATAGCATCTTTAAAAAAAATTATGAGTGATTTTAATCTAAAGTATTAGGGATAAAAGTTAGGTTTTGAAATAGACTAAAAATGAAATACACTCATCACACAACTTTTCACTCATGCATTACATGTTAGAGGTCAAGTACTTATTTTTATTTGTAATATAGTGATGCTTGATCATTGTTCATAAAATTGCCACTGTATTTATGATTTGGTACTGTTGAGACTGGTGAGGTGTGTTCTTTTAGCTATAACTTAAATTAGTTTCACAAATTCTCTAAGCCTCATTTAACTCATCCATAGACCAGCACTACATCTTGAAGTTCTCTAACCTTCTTTTATCTTTTTCCAAGATTTTGAACTATATTAATGAAGAAATTTTAGGTAACAATGATTAGAAATATATACATAAATTATACATGTATATATTTAAAAAATGGCTTTGATAAAAATATAAACACATAGTATTACATAACAGACATTCATAAGATAGGGCAAGTACCTACAAATTTATTTAAGTCCACATCCCAATTTACTTCATTAAGGATCTAAATTCTTTCCTTCCTATATATATTATTCTCAGGGTATCAATTTTGTTATTGGCTGTTTCTCCTAATAGTTACAAAATGGCTGTCACAGTGTGTGGCAATAAAAGAAAACAATGTCCACCACATTTATATGTTTGTATTTATTCTGTGTGTGTGTGTGTGTGTGTGTGTGTGTGTGTGTGTTGGGAAGTGTCTTTTATTATGTTTCTTTTTCCACCCCCAGTCTTGAGGTATACTTGCACATATTTAATGTGTTACATTTTGATGAGTTTGGCATAAGCATATACCTGTGACATCATCACCACAGTCAAAGTAAAAACATTCATCACCTCCAAAAGATACTTCTTGTGTCTGTTTATTCTTTGTTTCTTCTTCTTTGTTTCTTCTTTTTCTCCTTCTTGTGGTGGTGGTAAGAACATTTAGCATGGAAACTACTCTCTTAAAAGGTTAAATGACAATACCATATTAACTATGTTGTACAGTAGATCTCTAGAATGTATAGCTATAACTTTATACCAGTGAAATAAGTCAGTCACAAAAGGACCATTCATGATTCCATTTTTAGGAGGTACCTAAAATAGTCAAATACATAGAAGCAGAGTATAGAATGGTGGTTGCAGGGGATAGGGGCATGAAAATAGGGAACTTGTTAAGTGGTGATTATGTGTTTTTAAATTTTCATCACTAAAGATTTCTAAGAGGTCACTCAGCAAATTTCCCTTCACAGATTACTTGCCAAACAGCTGCTGATTCAAGCCCAACCAGTACTTCTACAACCCTATTCTCAGCAGCTTCTGATAGGCAGTTCTTCAGACCTCCAGCCATCAGCCCCTTGTGGCAAGGGGCTTCCAAATTTCCACTCCTATGTTGAAGTAGACCTCTACTCTGCCTGTGGATGCCTTTGTAACACCAGTTGCTACATATTTTAGAGGTGTACTAGGGAGGAATAGAGTCACTATGCTTCTTGTGAGGAACCCATAGATTTAGGAAGACAGTGGGTTCCCTGATCAAATCAGAGTTCTGTTGAAAAAGTAGAAAGGAAATGGTTGGCAACTAAGCCATCCACAGTATCTGCTATAGCACTAGGTGATATAGAAGTCCCTACTATATGTGATAGCACTACAAATGATCTTTTGTGTGTGACCTTCCCCAAGGAATTCCTACATGTTTTATAAATCCTGAGTGTTTTTCACTTATAAGTTTAGCTAGCAGCAACAATAGGAAGCTGCGCTGTCCCTTGCAAGTCACTGCTTATTATTCAGTAACTGTTCTGGCTATTGTTCTCAAAATATAGATATATTCCTTATCCATATACTCTTCAATCCTTATACTGGATAAGACCAGTATAAGACAGATAAGACCAGTCTTGTTGTTGTTGTTGTTGTTAAAGATTTTATTTATTTATTCATGAGAGACAGAGAGAGAGAGAGGCAGAGACACAGGCAGAGGGAGAAGCAGGCTCCATGCAGGGTCTCCAGGATCATGCCCTGCTGAAGGCGGCGCTAAATTTCTGAGCCACCCGGGCTGCCCAGATAAGACCAGTCTTAAAGTCCAGCTGTACTTTACTGAGAAGTTAAAGAGTGCAAAATAGAATGCAATACAGGAGTTTTTTTTAAGAACAACGAAAATATAAAACAATATGTTTCTTAGAATCCATCAACTGCACAAGATTTTCTATTGCCTTTCTTTTCCTTAGACTTTTGACTGCTGTTTAGTTATAGAAGTGTCTTTGAACATTAATGAGATTCCTTAATCATTTCCTCCCTAGTTGGAGCCCAGCCTCTCAACTCTACTGTACGGTGAGGGGGGTGGGGAAGAATCTTCTACCCCTTGTGTAATTTTGTAAAATAGACTTCAACATCATAATCATCTTCCTGGCAGAGAAAATTTTTCCCAGAGGAAAACAATTCTAGACATTAATATACAGAGCAATTTGATATTGTTTCAGATCCTATTTTCATTAAAATAATCTTATTTCTCATTTATATCATCAAAAGCCCATTTAAGCGATTCCCACACTCCCACTTCTCCTAAAAGATGACCTTTTCCCCAAGAACTTTACCTCTAACTAGTAAAACTTAAGAATTACATTTCTCTTAATTCTAGCCATGCGTTATCAGATATTGGGGACAGGTCTCAGAAGACCCTCTGTAACAAGTTCCTTATAAAATGCATCTAGAATTAGTCTCTTCAGTAGAATATAGCATATATTTAGCCTTAAAGATAGCTAAACTGAGGAAGCCTTAAAGCAATATTGAGTATGATTAAATATATAACCAGATTTGCTTACCCTAGACAATAGATAGGAATATCTTTCTATTTCCAAAATCTTTTCAGAAATATACCAGAAGTGTCCTTTCTTTGCCCAAGACATACACAGGACTGAATAAAGACAACAAAGGAGATTGTTGAGAATGACTCTGTACACATAAACGTGGGTGTTGAGTATATAAGTTTGAAAATAAACTTTCTGATGTCTTCTGATCTCTTTTGTTCTTTATCCATTTCAATGGAACATAAAGTGTTCTATGCTCACTGTTCCAGGAAAGAATATGTTAGCCTGAAGCAGTTTCTTCTAACTTTTGAATTTTATGTAACTAGTCCTGAGCAGAGTAGAAAGAACCCAGGACATGAACAATAGGCTTTTGGAGAGCTACAGGGAGAAACAGAGAGTGTACAATGCTCTTTCAGACTGGGGAAAAAAGTGCCCAAATTATAGTGAGAAGGAGAGGATCATGTAAGCAGTAGTGGGTAGATGGAAGCAATTTTCTTTGAAAAGCCTTTGTTTTCCTATCCCATAATTCACATCCAAGAGAGATAAAAATATACCAGAATGTTTGCAAGAAAACATATACTTTGTTTTTCAGGTAGATCTAGGGGAAGAAGGAAAAGTTAGGGACCCAAGAAAAAAATGGATAACTTTATGAAGAACCTTAGTAGATGATCTTACACAATGCTATAGAGTTTTCTGTGTACACACATAAGAATGATTTCCTTCAGTGGGACTTTGAGGATTGAAGTGAGGGATGATTCAGTGTCAGCCCATATGCACTGACAACTAAGAACATGACAGGATGATGAATGTATTGGTAAATACCATCATGGACAGATGATGATGAGAACCAGATGGCATTCTTTCAGCAGCCAGTAACAAACAACCCAACTGACAAGAACTTAAACAATAAGGATATTATTTACCGTTAGCAAGAACCCCTGAGGCTTGGTCAGTTTAACAGGACAATGATGTCATCGGGACCCTGGGTTTTTATATTCTTCCCAGTCACCCTCAGGTGTTGGCTTTAGTTCTGTTTTTGCCTCAAGGATCATTGGACAGCTACCATAGATCTTGGCATCATATTTACTAAACTGCCTCCAAAGAAAATAAGGTTACTCTCTTGAAAATTTACCTTTATTTGTGAGAGAGAAGCTTGCTTAGGATACCTAATGAAGTTTATCCATTTGTATTTTAGAGGACATGGCTATACCTAGCTGAAGTGCAGGCAAAAATTAGTGAATTCTGTTGGCAAGAAAGCAAGGTAAAGGGAGTTTGGGGGAAGAGGAGAGAATGTATCTGGCAGGTAAAAATGTGTCAGCCATATTCATCATTGTGTACTTGTATACCACAACTATGGAATACACACAACCATGACCCTGAGAAAAAGCGAATAATTTATTCATTGACATTTATTCTTTAATATTGGCAGAATTATTTAAGTAAAAACAGAAGCAAGCCAAAAAATTATAGTAAGTTATATGAAAATATAGCTGTATTTCTTACACAATTATATGGAAAGGGACTCAAGATAAATATAATTGAGAAGGTAGAAACATGAAACCCTATGTATCATGTATTTTTGAGAGGGACAAATATGCTGACATATTAGCTTATTACTTCCTATGGTGAAGGAAGAAAAACTGTCCATAAGTGACCCAAGATTTTTTTTTCTGCTTTGTCTAGATAATGAAGTAGCAGGGATTGAGATTCTTCTTTCTCTTAGCAGGAGTGGGGCTACACCTATGCCCCGGTGTCTTTCTCTATAGTATGGTTATAGTGTGGTTGCCAGGTAAAGCACAGGAAGTTCAGTTAAATTTGAATTTCATAAAAAGCAACAAATACTATTTTAGTATAGGTATACCCCTAATATTGCACAGTGCATATTTAACTAAAATATTTGTCATTGATCTGAAGTTCAAATTTAACTGGGCTTTTTTTGTTTTTATTTGCTAAATCTTACAACCCTACCTTAACCAGAGAAATTGGAATCATCACAAGCTACCCAAGTCTCCAAGGGCTCCTAGGTATCCAGTTTTCCCAAAGATTACTTTTCAGCAACAATCACCTTAAATTCACACAATTTGGCCTAGAGGTAGCTGCAATGCAGGTTGTGACTATATCATTTTTTGTACTTGCCCTAAAAAAGGCAAAACTGTAGGGTGAAGGCTCCTTTCAATGAACTGTGTCCAGCAGAGTACCCTAGTGTTTATATCCTACTTTCTAAGATACTGGGAGATAGAAGCACCATGCCTTCTCTTGTCTCACTGATAAAGCCTCATATACTTTCCTTGCCTCCCTGATTCCAATCCCCCAAGAAGATATATCTTACTTTTATGAAACTATATTCCACTCTTGAGCCAAGAGACAGGTATGATGTATGTCTGCTCTTTCCACATAGACACAGACTCATACTTTATTTCTTTATAACACATACAAAAAGACTAATTCTTAGGACAGTGCTTCACATATATGAAGCACTTAATAATTTTTTGTTGAGTGAATGAATCAATTCATTTTACTTTAGGACTGGGCGTAACTCAAAGGAAATACATTTTAGAAAAATAAGGCTTTTGATATTTCTTAATTGCTTTTAGAAATGATAGGCTGAAGAAGCTCATATATAACTCCTACTAGACACCGATTTACTCTGATGAAGCATAACTTTATGGAGCTGAAACCTAAGTCTACTTGAATCCACTGATCAGAATTAATGCCACCTTTGATGGAAAAAATGGACACTAGGTGAAACTTAGTAGATTTCAATAAGAACACTGCATTATTTTTGTGATATTCCTACTAAAAATTCATAAAATGAATCTAAACTGTAATCCTGGGCAGCCCTGGTGGCTCGGTGGTTTAGCGCTGCCTTCAGCCCAAGGCCTGATCCTGGAGACCCAGGATCGAATCCCACGTCGGGTTCCCTGCATGGAGCCGGCTTCTCCCTCTGCCTGTGTCTCTGCCTCTCTCCGTGTGTCTCTCATGAATAAATAAATAAAATATTTTAAAAAAAATAACTGTAATCCTGAGGAAATATCAGTCAAACTCAAATTAAGGGACATTCTACTAGTCCTGTCATTTTCAAAATTCTGAGTAACTGTTCTGAACTAAATGACACTAATGAAAACCCTAACTAAAAGCAAAGCTTGATCTTGAATTGGCTTATTTCATTATTGGAGCATTTAATGGAACTTGAATCCAAGTGTTAGATGGTAGCACTAACTTAGTACTAACTTCGTACTAACTTCCTGATATTGATGGTTGTGCATTAGATAAATAGGAGAGTAGGTAGGAGACCTTAGTTTTGTCTGGTCCCAGGAATTCAGCTGGATAGCTATTAAATCACCCTGAATACTGTGAACTCAACCAGATATGTAAGATAAGAACTGCTGCAGTTCTGCAAATAGAAAAGTGTCCACTTCTGTAAGAATGACAAGACAGAAACACTCACCCCACAAAAAGAGAACAGGAGGTAGTACTGACTGGTAGGCACCTAATCAGTATGGATATAAGAAAGATGTCAGAAGTAGAGTTCAGAATAACAATTATAAAGATACTAGCTGGGCTTGAAAAAAGCATAGACGACCCTAGAGAATCCCTTTCTGGAGAAATAAAGGAACTAAAATCTAATCAAGTTGAAATAATAAAAAAAAAAAGGCTATTAATGAGATACAACAAAAAAAATGGAGACTCTAACTACTAAAATAAATGAGACAGAAGAGAGAAATAGTGATACAGAAGACAAAATTATGGTAAATAAAGGAGCTGAGAAAAAGAGAAATAACTACTGAATCATGAGAGGAAAAATTTGAGAGATAAGTGATACCATAAACTTAAACAATATAAGAATAATTGGGATCCCAAAAGAAGAGGAAAGAGAAAGAGGAGCAGAAGGTATATTGAAACAGATTATAGCTGAAAACTTCCCTAGTCCAAGGAAGGAAAGTGGCATTCAAGTCCAAGAGGCACAGAGAATGCCCCTCAAAATCAATAAAAATAGATCAATATCTTAACATTTAACAGTGCAGCTTGCAAATGTCAGAGACAAAGAGAAAAGCAGATCGGACAAGTGGTCCATAACCTATAAGAGTAGAAACATTAGAATGGCAGCAGACCTAGCCACAGAGACCTGGCAGGCCAGAAAGAATGCGCATGATATATTCAGCATGCTAAATTAGAAAAATATTCAGCCAAGAATACTTTATCCAGCAAGGCTATCATTCAAAATGGAGGGATAAAAAGCTTCCAGGACAAACAGAAACTAAAAGAATTTGTGATCATTAAACCATCCCTGCAAGAAATATTAAAGAGGATCCTTTAAGCAAAGAGAGAGCCCAAAAGTCACATAGACCAGGACAGAGACAATAACAGAAACTGATTTTACAGGCAATACCTTGGCACTAAATTTGTATCTTTCAATAGTTATTCTGAATGTAAGTGGGTTAAATGCTCCAATCAAAAGACATAGCATATCAGATTGGATAAAAAAGACCCATCCATATGCTCTCTCCAGGAGACTCATTTTAGATCCTAAGACACCTCCATATTGAAAGTGAGGGGTTGGAAAATGTCCATGCTAATGGACATCGAAAGAAGTAGCCATCCTTATATCAGATAAATTAGATTTTAAACCAAAGACTATAATGAGATGAGGAAGGACATATCATAATTAAAAGGTATATCCAACAAGAGGATCTAACAATTATAAATATTTATGCCCCTAACATGGGAGCAGCCAGTTATATAAACCAATTTATAACAAATAAATACATTGATGATAATACAATGATATTAGGGGACTTTAGCATCCACTCATAGCAATTGGACAGGTCATCTAAACAGAAAATCAACAAGGAAACAAGGGCTTTGAATGACACACTGGACCCCATGGACTGCACAGATATATTCAAAGCATTGCATCTTAAAGCAACAGAATACATATTTTTCTCAAGTGCAAATGGGACATTCTCTAGAATAGATCACATACTGTGTCACAAATCAGGGCTCAGCTGGTCCCAAAAGATGGGGATCATCCCTTGTATATTTTCAGACTCCAATGCTTTGAAACTTGAACTCAATCACAAGAGAAAATTTGGAAAGAACTCAAATACATAGAGGTTAAAGAGCATCCTACTGAAGAATGAATGAGTCAAGCAGGAAATTAAAGAAGAATTAAAATTAAATTAAAGAAAAAAAATTCATGGAAGCCAATGAAAGTGAAAACATGACAATTCAGAACCTTTGGAATGCAGCAAATGTGGTCCTGAGAGGGAAGTATATGGCAATACAGGCCTTCCTCAAGCAACAAAAAAAGTCTTAAATACACAACCTAATCTTACACCCAGAGGAGCTAGCAAAAGAACAGTAAATAAAGCCTAAATCCAGCAGGAGATGAGAAATAATAAAGATTAGAGCAGAAATCAGTGATACAGAAATGAAAAAAAAATAACAGTAGACAAAGATCAATGAAGCTAGGAACTGCTTCTTTGAAAGAACTAATAAGATCAATAAACCTCTGGCCAGACTTATCAAAAAGAAAAAGAGAAAGGACCCAAGTAAATAAAATCATGAATGAAAGGGGAGAAATCACAAAAACACCAAAGAAACACAATTATAAGAACATATTACAAGCAATTGTATGCCAACAAATTAGGTACTCTGAAAGAAATGAATGCATTCTTAGAAACATATAAACTATCAAAACAAAACTGAAGAATTAGAAAATCTGAACAGACCCATAGCCAGCAAGGAAATTGAATCAATTATCAAACCTCTCCCAACAAATAAGAGTGCAGGGCCGAGTGGCTTCCCAAGGGCATTCTACCAATCATTTAAAGAATTAATACCTATTCTTCTGAAACTGTCTTGGAAATAGAAGGAAAACTTCCAAACTTGTTCTATGAAGCCAGTGTTACCTTAATTCCAAAAGCAGACAAAGTCCCCCCAAAAAGGAGAATTACAGACCAATATCCCTGATGAATGTGAATGCAAATATTCTCATCAAGATACCAGTAGGATCCAACTGTACATTAAAAGGGCTATTTACCATGACCAAGTGGAATTTATTCCTGGGCTGCAAGGGTGATTCAACATCTGCAAATCAGTCATTGTGATACATCACATTACTAAAAGAAATAAAAGAACCATATGATCCTCTCCATAGGTGCAGAAGTATTTGACAAAGTACAGCATCCTTTCTTGATGAAAACTCTTCTCAGTGTATGGATAGTGGGAACATACCTCAATATCATAAAAGCCATGTACAAAAAGCCTATTGTAAGTATCGTTCTCAATGGGGAAAAACTTGAGAGCTTTTCCTGGAAGGTCAGGAACATGCAGGAATGTCCACTTTCGCCATCTCTGTTCAACATAGTACTAGAAGTCCTAGCTTCAGCAATGAGACAAGAAAAAGTAATAAAAGGCATCCAAATTGGCAAAGAAGTCAAACTCTCACTCTTCCCAGACAACATGATATTCTATGTGCAAAAGCCAAAAGAGTACACTCTATAATTGCTAGAACTCACAGGAATTCAGCAAAGTGCAGAATGTAAATTCATGCACAGAAATCAGTTGCATTTCTATATGAGACAGAAGAGAAATTAAGAAATTAATCCCATTTACAATTGTACCAAAAAACTTTAAGTTACCTAGGAATAAACCTAACCAAAAAGGCAAACGATATGTATTCAGAAAACTATAGAACACTCATGAAATAAATTGAGGAAGACACACACACACAAATGTAAAAACATTCCATGCTCATGGATTGGAAGAACAAATATTGTTAGAATGTTTATGCTACCTAGAGTAATCTATACATTCAATGTAATCCCTATAAAATACCATCAAGTTTTTCTTTTTTTTTTGCAGGGTAACTCAGAAGCCAAGTTTGAAGGTGACTTCCTTCCATTAGCCACAGTTTGAAGGTCTCCTGAAAAGTGTTGTCCTCATTGTTTGTGAAAAAGGGATGTAAAAATTACTAAAGATTACTGATTATATTTCTTATAAAAATAACATTTAAGTGTTTTATTATGCAAAGATACTGTTTGTAATGTAGCTGCTTCTGGTGAGGGGAATCGACTGGTTAAGGTCTGGGAAGGGGAGATTTTTACTGCGTGTATGAATTGTGTAGTGTGTACATGCATTTCCCATTCACAAAAATAAATAATAGTTATATAACAATAGGCATTTTTAGTAGATATATGTCTAAATAGAGGATCACTGTCTCTTTTTGTGGTTCCAAGAGAAAATGGATTCTAAATATGGGAATATGTGGTGAGAAAAGAAACAAATGGATTACATTTCTTGTCTCCAGACAAGTTTAGCGTTTTGGGGTCGTGGATACTTTAAATCTTGGTATGCTTTCTTCAATCTATTTTCTGTTAGCCTTAGGACTAGTGTATATTATGCCTAAATTCTGATACTCTGCTGCCTTTCAGTTTCAGCTTTGTGTGTTGTTTTCTATTTTAGGAAGTAACTATGAGTATTTTGTTATTTATTTATTTTTTATAACTGAGTATTTTAGATAAATCCTGATTATGCATCATAGGCTTTTAGCCAAATGCTATTATATGTCAAAATTCATAGACAAATTATTAGAATTGCAGACCAAATGGAATTGACTTTAAATTTTGAGGTTGGAATGAAAAAAATCTTCAATGATTTCATAAAGAACAACTCCAAAAGTGTAGCATGTAATTATAGAATGTTAGTAAACATACATAGATTGAACACTTTCGATAAAATCATGTGTAATGAAATGCTTTTAAATCGTGTTCCAAATTCATTATAAAGTTATTAAATACCTGAAAACTGCTCTATGAGTAGTGAATATTCTATATATTGATTCAGATATATAAAAGTCAGTTGACAGTTCACTGGTTTTTTTAGGCACACTCAGATTCTCTTTAAGTATGAGAAATATAGCAATATGCTTCCTGTTATTCTAGGAATCAGATTCATAAAATGTAGTCCCAACACTGTCACTTAATATCTATGTTAGCAACAGGATATTAATAACAGGGCAGCCTAACTTACAGAGTATAGTGAGCATAAAAATACATTTCACATATAATTTTGCAACTGTGTTTTGAAAATCTTCTCATTCTATGAATATATATGATGATAGGAAATATAACACTGTATGGAGGAGTTTGTAGAAATTATAAACTGAAAAATCATCTGAATAAAATCAACTTCAATTCTCAGAATATTTTCTCTTCTATATTAGCATGTGTGTATTCATGTGTTAAGCATGTCTCACTTGTTTTATTTTCATTTAAATTCTCAGTTCTGATAAATCATACTAAATATCTTAATATGACTTTTTTATTGTGAAAATTGTTAATTTATTAATTGCTATAATTTTTTTACTCCTTTCTATGTCATGCTAAAAAACACATAACATAAAGTACATCATTTTAACCATTTTTAAGTGTACAACTTAGTGATGTTATGTATGCATATTGTGAAGTGGATCTCCAGAACTTTTTTTCCTGCAAAACTGGAACTCTCTACCCTTTAAGCAACAACTCTCATTTCCACCATCATCCAGTTTCTGGTAACTACCATTTACTTTTTGTTTCTTTGAATTTCACTACTTTAGAGATATCATAAAGAATTCCAACTTGTAGTTTCATTGATGTTTTGCTGCTGTTTTTTTATTTCCTATTTATCTCTGCTCTAATATTTATTATTTGAGTTTTGATAGATTTTGGTTTGGTTGCTTTTTTCCCCCTGCCTTTTCTAACTTTTTTCAAGTAAATTTAATTGTTGGTTTGAGATCTTTAATCTTTATTAAATTTGCACTTACAACTAAAAGCTTACCTCTTCACACTGCTTGTGTGCTGCATGCAGTTCATAAGTTTTGTGATATTGTGCCTTTTGTTTTCATGTGTCTTAAGGTACTTTCTACTTTTTCTTGTGACTACTTTAACTCATCTAAGAATGTGTTGTTTAAAAATGTATTGTTAGGTTTCCATGTATTTGTGGATTTTCCTGTTTTCTTTCTATTGATTTCTAGTATCTAGAAGTGATAATTTGCAGTATTACAATCTTCTAAAATTTGTTGAGACTTGTTTTGTGGCTTAACATAAGGTGTTTACTGGAAAATATTCCATGTGTCCTTGAGAAGAATGTGTATTTTGCTGTGGTTGAGTGGAGTATTCTGTGTATATATTTGTTAGATTCCTTGGTCTATATTGTTGAAGCCCTCTATTTCTTTTTCTCTAGTTGTTGTATTCATTGCTGAAAGTGAGGTACTGAAGTCTCCTGCTATTCTGTTGTTTTCTATTATGTCAAAGTTTTATTTCATATACTGAGGGTTCTGATATTTGGTACATAAATATTTATACTTGTTACCTTATTTTATTTAATCATGTTATTTTCTTTTCTGTCTTTTTTAAGGTTTTGACTTAAAATCTAGAGTATCTGATATTCGTGTGGTGACTATTGCCCTCTTTGGTTTACCTTTTGTATGGAATATCTTTTCCATCATTTCACTTTCAGCCTTTATGTGTTTTCATTTCTGATGGGTTTCTTATTAATGGCATTTGGTTGGGCTTTTTAAAATCCACTTAGCCAGTGTATGTGTTTTATGTTGGGGAGTTTAATCCATTTACATTTAAACTAATTGTTGATAGAAGACTTATTATTGCTGAGTTTGTTGTTTTCTGTTTTGTAGCTTCTTTGTCTTCCATTTCCTCTTACTGCCTTACTTTAGTTTTTATTAGTTTTTGTAGTGACATGCTTTGATTCTCTTTTCATTTCTTTTTACATATATTCTATAAGTATTTTGTTTGTGGTTACCATTGAATTTATATAAAATATCTTAAGGTTATTGCATTCTATTTTAAACTGTTAACAGTTTAATTCTAGTCACCCTACTCTTTTACAGCTTCATCCCCCCACATTTTGTTATTGATATCATAAATTTCATCTTTAAAGATTGTGAAATCAAGAGCTCAAATTTATATTTTTTAATCTTTTTGTAACTTAAGCTATATTTAAAAGTTAAAAGTGACCAATATTAAAATAAGAGGTTTCTAATTTTTGTCTATGTGTTTATCTTTAATGGAGAAATTTATATTTTTGTATGGCTTCGTGTTCTTACTAGTGTCTTTTCATTTCAACCTGAAGGACTCCTGTTAGCATTTCTTGTAGAGTAGGTCTGATGGTAATGAACTTTCTCAGTTTTTGTTAATCTAGGAATCTTAATTTCTCCTTTTGCATTTAGTATTTTTTTGCTTGACAGTTTTTTTGTTTGTTTGTTTTGTTTTCTCTCAATACTTTGAATATATCACTCTCCCTTTTGGCCTAAAAGATTTCTGCTGAGAAATCTACTAATTATGAAATTTCCTTATATATGATAAGTTGCTTTTCTCTTGCTACTTTCAAGATTCTTTCTTTGACTTTTGGCAGATTGGTCATAATGCATCTTTATGTGGATCTCCTTGAGTTAAATCTAGTTGGATTACATTGACCTTTTTAAATTTTTATATTCACTTATTTATACAGATTTCTGAACTTTTTCAGCATTATTTCTCTAAATAAGCTCTCTGCCCCTTTTATTTTTTTTTCTCCTTTGGTGATCCTATAATACATATTATAATACTTAATATAATAATGAAATTGTGAGTGTCATAATGAAATTATGAATAAAGCTGTTGTAAAGATCTATGGGGGATCATCTGAATGAAAATATATTTTTTTTAAAGATTGTATTTTATTTATCCATTCATGAGAGACATACAGAAAGAGGCAGAGATGTAGGCAGAGGGAGAAACAGGCTTCCTGCAAGAAGCTTGATGTGGGGCTCGACCCTGGGACTCTGGGATCACGCCCTGAGCTAAAGGCAGTCACTCAACCACTGAGCCACCCAGGCATTCCGTGGAAATAATTTTTGAACTTTATTTGGGTAAATACCAAGGAGTGTGATTGGTGAATTCTATTGTAAGAATATACTTACTTTTATAAGAAACTTCCAGATTGTCTTCCAGAGTGGCTCCACTATTTTCCCAAGACCAAAAAATTTGATTCCCTTTGATCTGCATCATTGCCAGTATTTGGTGTTGTCAGTGTTCTGGATTGGCCACTCATAGCTATATAGTGATATCTCATTGTTTTAATTTCCATTTCCCTGATAACCTATGTTTTGGAGCAACTTTTCATATGCATTTTTGCCATATTTTTATCTTTGATGAACTAAATGTCTGTTAAGGTCATTGGCCCATTTCTGAATTGTGTTGCTCATGTTCTATTACTGAGTTACAAGAATTCTGAGTATATTTTGAGTGATAGTCTTTTATCATATATGTTGTTTTGCATATATTTTCTTTCAGTCTGTGGCTTTTAAAAAAAACGCCTCTTAAAAAATAAAAGAAACCTATTGACTGTCTTTTGCAGAGCTGAAGTTTTTCATTTTAATTTTAATAGAGTGCTTCTTATCAGTTCTTTCTGTCATGAATTATTCCTTTGGAGTTGTATCTAAAAAAATCATCACCAAACCCATGATTATATTGATTTTTCCTGTGTTATCTCCTAAGAGTTTTACAGGTTTGCATTTTTCTGCATGTGTATATGCAGTTTTTAAAAAGACTACTCATTTGTTGAAAATGCATCTTTTTTCCCCATTGTTTTGCCTCTGTTTCTTTACCAAAGATCAGTTAACTATTGTTTATTGAAGTCTATTTCTGTGCTACTTTGTTCCATTGATCTGTTTGTCTATTCTTTCACCAATACTGCTACTGTCTTGATTACTGTATTAATAGTAAGTGTTGAAGTTGGGTAGTGTCAGTTCTTTAAGTTTGCTCTTCTCCTTTAATATTGTGTTGACTATTCTGGATCTTATGCCTCTGCATATAAACTTTAGAATCAGTTTGTTGATATCTACAAAATAACTTGCTTAGGTTTTGATTGTCTGCATTGTATTCATAGAATAACTTGGAAGAACTGATATCTTGGGGGAGGGGCAAGATGGCAGAAGAGTAGGATCCCCAAGTCACCTGTCACCATAAAATTGTCTAGATAACTTTCAAATCATCCTGAAAACCTACGAGTTCGACTTGAGATTTAAAGAGAGAACAGCTGGAATGCTACAGTGAGAAGAGTTCACGCTTCTATCAAGGTAGGAAGACGGGCGGGGGGAGGGGGAGAAACAAAAGGCATCCAAGGGGGTGGGGCCCCACGAGGAGCCTGGCGGTGGGGAGTGCCCCCAGGACAGTAAAGCCCCGTCCTGGAGAAGCAGGAGTTTCACCAATCTTCCCCCTCTCAGGGAGTTGGAGCAGGATCCCAGGAGGGCGGGGATGCCCTCAGGTACCCAGGGGCACTAACAGAGCACCTGCGCCCTGGGGAAAAAGGGCTGCAGCGCGCAGAGCAGGATCCGGGAGCAGCTCGGGGGCAGCTCGGGCAGAGGCTCTGCACAAACAGAACTGCGAGGCCGGGAGCGCAATTCCAACAGTCCAGACCTGGGAGCCCAGGGCTCCGGGGACACAGCCCAAGATCCGGCACTCCCCTCCACCCCCCACAAGCAGAGGCTGGGAGGGCCCAGGACAGCAAGGACTCTCCAGCCTCTGGGGCGGCCCCGGAGCTGAGCAGATCAGCGCCCCACCCTGGAGCATCCAGGCCCCTGCAGACTGAGAGCTCCATAGTTACTGCAGGAGCTGAATCCAGGGCTGGAGAGCTGGCCACTGCTACTGTTGTTCCTCCTGGGGACTCTCAGGATAAACAACCCCCACTGAACTTCACAGTGGCCTCACTGGATAAACAGGTTAAACTACTTTCACCGAGCCCTGCACCAGGCTGGGGGCTGAGCAGCTCCCCCAAGTGATAACACCTGAAAATCAGCACAGCAGGCCCCTCCCCCAAGAAGACCAGCTAGACCAACAGGGGAAAAACAAATTATTGACCAAGCAGCACTGGAAAGTTCCAGGGGAGGTCGAGGGATTTACAGTATACAGAATCAGAGGATACTCCCCTTGTTTTTTGTTTTTTGATTTCTGTTTGCTTCCCTCCCCTTTTTTCTTTTCCTCTCCTCTTTTTTTCCTTCTTCTTTTTTTGTCTTTTTCTTTTCTTTTTTCTCTTCTCTCTTTTTCTCCTTTTCCCAATACAATTTGTTTTTGGCCACTCTGCACTGAGTAAAATGACTAGAAGGAAAACCTCACCTCAAAAGAAAGAATCAGAAACAGTCCTCTCTCCCACAGAGTTACAAAATCTGAATTACAATTCAGTGTCAGAAAGCCAATACAGAAGCACAATTATAAAGCTACCGGTGGCTCTAGAAAAAACCATAAAGGACTCAAGAGACTTCATGACTGCAGAATTTAGATCCAATCAGGCAGAAATTAAAAGTCAGTTAAATGAGACGCAATCCAAACTAGAGGTCCTAACGATGAGGGTTAACGAGGTAGAAGAATGAGTGAGTGATGTAGAACACAAATTGATGGCAAAGAGGGAAACTGAGGAAAAAAGAGACAAAAGATCATGAGGATAGGTTAAGGGAAATAAGTGACAGCCTGAGGAAGAAAAATCTACGTTTAATTGGGGTTCCTGAGGGCTCCGAAAGGGACAGAGGTCCAGAATATGTATTTGAACAAATCATAGCTGAGAACTTTCCTAATCTGGGAAGGGAAACAGGCATTCAGATCCAGGAAATAGAGGGATTTCCTCCCTCCCCCAAATAAAAAAAAAAAAAAACGTTCAACACCTCAACATTTAATAGTGAAGCTTGCAAATTCCAAAGATAAAGAGAAGATCCTTAAAGCAGCAAGAGACAAGAGATCCCTAAATTATATGGGGAGAAATATCAGATTAACAGCAGACCTCTCCACACAGACCTGGCAGGCCAGAAAGGGCTGGCAGGATATATTCAGGGTCCTAAATGAGAAAAACATGCAACCAAGAATACTTTATCCAGCAAGGCTCTCATTCAGAATGGAAGGAGAGATAAAGAGCTTCCAAGACAGGCAGGAACTGAAAGAATATGTGACCTCCAAACTAGCTCTGCAAGAAATTTTAAGGGGGACTCTCAAAATTCCCCTTTAAGAAGAAGTCCAATGGAACAATCCACAAAAACAGGGACTGAATACGTATCATGATGACACTAAACTCATATCTTTCAATAGTAACTCTGAACGTGAATTGGCTTAATGACCCCATCAAAAGGCGCAGGGTTTCAGACTGGATAAAAAAGCAGGACCCATCTATTTGCTGTCTACAAAAGACTCATTTTAGACAGAAGGACACCTACAGCCTGAAAATAAAAGGTTGGAGAACCATTTACCATTCAAATGGTCCTCAAAAGAAAGCAGGGGTAGTCATCCTTATATCAGATCAACTAAAGTTTATCCCGAAGACTAGTGAGAGATGGAGAGGGACACTATATCATATTTAAAGGATCTATCCAAGAAGAGGACTTAACAATCATCAATATATATGCCCCGAATGTGGGAGCTGCCAAATATATCAATCAGTTAATAAACAAAGTTAAGACATACTTAGATAATAATACACTTATACTTGGTGACTTCAATATAGCACTTTCTACACTTGATCGATATTCTAAGCACATCTCCAAAGAAACAAGAGCTTTAAATGATACACTGGACCAGATGGATTTCACAGATATCTACAGAACTTTACATCCAAATGCAACTGAATACACATTCTTCTCAAGTGCACATTGAACTTTCTCCAGAAGAGACCACATACTGGGTCATAAATCTGGTCTGAACCGATACCAAAAGATTGGGATCGTCCCCTGCATATTCTCAGACCATAATGCCTTGAAATTAGAACTAAATCACAAGAAGCTTGGAAGGATTTCAAACTCATGGAGATTAAGGACCATCCTGCTAAAAGATGAAAGGGGCAACCAGAAATTAAGGAAGAATTAAAAAGATTAATGGAAACTAATGATAATGAAGATACAACCATTCAAAGTCTTTGGGATACAGCAAAAACAGTCCTGAGGGGGAAATACATCACAATACAAGCATCCATCCAAAAACTGGAAAGAACTCAAATACAAAAGCTAACCTTGCACCCTAAAGGAGCTCGAGAGGAAACAGCAAATAGATCCTACACCCAGCAGAAGAAGAGAGTTAATAAAGATTCAAGCAGAACTCAATGAAATAGAGACCAGAAGAACTGTGGAACAGATCAACAGAACCAGGAGTTGGTTCTTTGAATGAATTAATAACATAGATAACCATTAGCCAGCCTATTAGAAAGAAGAGAGAGAAGACTGAAATTAATAAAATCTTGAATGAGAAAGGAGAGATCACTACCAACACCAAGGAAATACAAACGATTTTATAAACATTATGAACAGCTATATGCCAATAAATTAGGCAATCTAGAAGAAATGGACACATTTCTGGGAAAACCACAAACTACCAAAACTGGAACTGGAAGAAATAGAAAACCTGAACAGGCCATAATCAGGGAAGAAATTGAAACAGTCATCAAAAACCTCCCAAGACACAAAAATCCAGGGCCAGATGGCTTCCCTGGGGAATTCTATCAAACATTTAAAGAAGAAACCATACCTATTCTACTAAAACTGTTCGGAAAGATAGAAAAAGATGGAATACTTCCAAACTCGTTCAATGAGGCCAGCATCACCTTAATTCCAAAACCAGACAAAGACCCTACCAATCAGGAGAATTATAGACCAATATCTGTGATGAACATGGATGCAGAAATTCTCAACAGGATACTAGCCAATAGGATCCAACAGTACAGTGAGAAAATTATTCACCATGACCAAGTAGGATTTATCCCCGGGACACAAGGCTGGTTCAACACTCGTAAAACAATAAATGTGATTCATCATTTAGCAAGAGAAAAACCAAGAACCATATGATCCTCTCATTAGATGCAGAGAAAGCATTTGACAAAATACAGCATCCATTCCTGATCAAAACTCTTCAGAGTATAAGGATAGACGGAACTTTCCTCGACATCTTAAAAGCCATCTACGAAAAGCCCACAGCAAATATCATTCTCAATGGGGAAGCACTGGGAGCCTTTCCCCTAAGATCAGGAACAAGACAGGGATGTCCACTCTCACCACTGCTATTCAACATAGTACTGGAAGTCCTAGCCTCAAGAATCAGACAACAAAAAGACATTAAAGGCATTGAAATTGGCAAAGAAGAGTCAAACTCTCCCTCTTCACCGATGACATGATACTCTACATAGAAACCCAAATGCCTCCACTCCAAGATTGCTAGAACTCATACAGCAATTTGGTTGCATGGCAGGATACAAAATCGATGCCCAGAAATCAGTGGCATTTCTATACACTAACAATGAAACTGAAGAAAGAGAAATTAAGGAGTCAATCCCATTTACAATTGCACCCAAAAGCATAAGATACCTAGGAATAAACCTAACCCAAGAGGTAAAGGATCTATACCCTAAAAAATATAGAACACTTCTGAAAGTAATTGAGGGATACACAAAGAGATGGAAAAATATTCCATGCTCATGGATTGGCAGAATTAATATTGTGAAAATGTCAATGTTACCCAGGGCAATTTACACGTTTAATGCAATCCCTATCAAAATACCATGGACTTTCTTCAGAGAGAACAAATTATTTTATGATTTGTGTGGAATCAGAAAAGACCCCGAATAGCCAGGGGAATTTTAAAAAAGAAAACCATAGCTGGGGGCATCACAATGCCAGATTTCAGGTTGTACTACAAAGCTGTGGTCATCAAGACAGTGTGGTACTGGCACAAAAACAGACACATAGATCCATGGAACAGAATAGAGAACTCAGAAGTGGACCCTCAACTTTAGGGTCAACTAATATTCGATAAAGGAGGAAAGACTATCCACTGGAAGAAAGACAGTCTCTTCAATAAATGGTGCTGGGAAAATTGGACGTTCACATGCAGAAGAATGAGACTAGACCACTCTCTTTCACCATACACAAAGATAAGCTCAAAATGGATGAAAGATCTAAATGTGAGACAAGATTCCATCAAAATCCTAGAGGAGAACACAGGCAACACCCTTTTTGAACTTGGCCACAGTAACTTCTTCAAGATACATCCACAAAGGCAAAAGAAACAAAAGCAAAAATGAAGTATTGGGACTTCATCAAGATAAGAAGCTTTTGCACAGGAAAGGATACAGTCCACAAAACTAAAAGACAACCTACAGAATGGGAGAAGATATTTGCAAATGACGTATCAGATAAAGGGCTAGTTTCCAAGATCTATAAAGAACTTATTAAACTCAACACCAAAGAAACAAACAATCCAGTCATGAAATGGGCAAAAGACATGAAGAGAAATCTCACAGAGGAAGTCATAGATATGGCCAACATGCACATGAGAAAATGCTCTGCATCACTTGCCATCAGGGAAATACAAATCAAAGCCACAATATGATACCACCTCACACCAGTGAGAATGTGGAAAATTAACAAGGCAGTAAACCACAAATGTTGGAGAGGATGCGGAGAAAAGGGAACCCTCCTGCACTGTTGGTGGGAATGTGAACTGGTGCAGCCACTCTAGAAAACCGTGTGGAGGTTCCTCAAAGAGTTAAAAATAGACCTGCCCTATGACCCAGCAATTGCACTGTTGGGGATTTACCCCCAAAATACAGATGCAATGAAACGCTGGGACACCTGCACCCCGATGTTTCTAGCAGCAATGTCCACAATAGCCATACTGTGGAAGGAGCCTCGGTGTCCATCGAAAGATGAATGGATAAAGAAGATGTGGTTTATGTATACAATGGAATATTACTCAGCCATTAGAAAAGACAAATCCCCACCATTTGCTTCAACGTGGATGGAACTGGAGGGTATTATGCTGAGTGAAGTAAGTCAATCGGAGAAGGACAAACATTATAGGTTCTCATTCATTTGGGGTATATAAATAATAGTGAAAGGGAATATAAGGGAAGGGAGAAGAAATGTGTGGGAAATATCAGGAAGGGAGACAACATAAAGACTCCTAACTCTGGGAAATGAACTAGGGGTGGTGGAAGGGGTGGTTTTTTTTTTTTTTTTTTTTAGCTTCCTTTTCACTTTTTTTAAATTTATTTATGATAGTCACAGAGAGAGAGAGAGAGAGAGAGAGGCAGAGACATAGGCAGAGGGAGAAGCAGGCTCCATGCACCGGGAGTCCGATGTAGGATTCCTTCCCGGGTCTCCAGGATCGCGCCCTAGGCCAAAGGCAGGCGCCAAACCGCTGCACCACCCAGGGATCCCTTTTTTTTTTTTTTTTTTTTTTTTGAAAGACAAGCATCTGTGTTTTATTGTTTTACGCCACCACATCTGCCTTTTCCTTTGCTTAACAAGCGTTCTTACTTGGTATCGCTCAGACTCCTTTTGTATTTCCAGGTTTTACAAAGCACATATATGTATGTAATACAGCAATTTGGTTCTAAAAAGCACAAACGATCCTAATTTAGCTCTATCTTAGAACATCACCTCAAATAAATGGCCTAAATTGTAAAAAGCACAATTACTACGAATACAGATCCAATGTTAGGACATTTCTATTCTGGATAATCCAAGAGAAAAGGTAATGAAAGGGGTTAGAAAACATGTTTTGCTGAGTGTTGCAGAAGGACAGAGGACGGAGTTCGTAGGCGGACTTCCACCAGTCAGGGGAGTGCCAACTGGGGGAGAAGGACGAAACTGACAGTGAAGACCACGCTCCTAAGCCAGTTCATAAAGGGCTTCCTGTCACACGTTCCCGCTAGAACTGTCCTGTTATCCACAGCAAGTACTGTCACGCCAGAAACAAAGCAAGCAACCCCATAATGAATATATATTTATGTGGGGGCGCCCGGCTGGCTCAGTCAGGAGCGCCTGAGACTCTTGATCTTGGGGTCATGAGTTCAAGCCCCACACTGGTGTAGAGATTACTAAAATTAATATATGTGTATATGTATATGTGAACATCTCCCTAACCCAAGAAACACCATCAGAAACTTAAGCAAACGAGGGCTCCTGTATGCAGATATGGTGAGAAGAGAAATTACCTGTTCAGGTAGCACAGCCAAAATGTTCTTAGTTCTTAACCACAAAAATCATCAAAAGAACCATTCAACTTAGATGGCTGGCGACTCTGGGTCCACTGTCCTAGCCCCCCTCCCTGACAGCCCCTTTGAGCCAGTGTGTGCTACTTCGTTTGCCCTGGAGACAGATGTCCCTTTCTAAACATGCCCTGAAGCGTGTCCATCTATGCTGGGTACACGCGCCCCCTCGAAGTCGCGAGCTTCTCAGATGCAGCTACTAGAGCTAGCGACACCGAGAGGCGGTCCAGAATGTGAGGGCGCGCACATGGCCCGAGCAGCGGGTCCGGAGCAGGTTCCTAGGCCCACCCCACATGTGGCTGCTCCCACGGCACTGAGGAGGGCGCGAGGTGGGGTTGAATGGGTGACGGACACTGAGGGGGGCACATGACAGGATGAGCACTGGGTGTTATTCTGTATGTTGGCAAATTGAACACCAATAAAAAATAAATTTATTATAAAAAATTATAGAGGATTAGCATAATTTCTTCCTTAAATTTAATAGATTTCACCATAAAACTAACTGGGCATTTTTTTTTTTTTTGGAAGGTTTTTAGTTACTGACTCAATGTCATTAATCTACATAAGTTTATTGCATGTATGTCTTCTTGTGTGGATTTTTGCCAGTTGTGTTTTTCAAAGAATTGTTGTTACATTTGATGTAGGTTATCAAATATGTAGGCATAGAATTTTTCATAGTATTCTTTATTATCCTTTTAATTTCCCTGAGATCTGTAGTGATGTCCTTTCTTTCATTTCTAATGTTAGTAATTTGTATACTCAATTTTTTTTCTTAATTAGCCTGGCCAGAAGCTTATCAATTTTATTGGCCCTTTCAAGAATTATCTTGGTTTCAGTAATTTTCTACATTAACTTCCTATTTTCAATTTTCCTGATTTTGCTGTCTTTTTAATATTCTTTTATATGATTCTTTTAATATAATGAATTTTAAAATATGTTTTCCACTATTGAGCCTTCTTATAGTCCTTGAAGTTTGAACAATACTTGGCATTTTAATGATTCTGTTGATGTAATAATTTTTTCTTTAGTTGTTTATATCTACAGTTGTAATGGAAATTGATTTTAGAATTTTGCCAAAATCTTTGCTAGTTTTGGTGTTTTGTGTAATGGTAGAATTCCCAAAGGTAAATTAAAAATTCCACTTCATCTTGTATTTTATTTATTTATTTTTCAAAGATTTTACTTATTTATTCATGACAGACAGAGAGAGAGAGAGGCAGAGAGAGACGCAGGCTCTATGCGGGGAACCTGATGCGGGACTCCATCCCGGGACTGCAAGATCATGCCCTTCAGTTGAGCTGAAGGCAGAAGCTCAACTGCTGAGCCACCCAGGTGTCCCCACTCTATCTTGTTTAAGCATAAAATGCTTTATAAAAGCACATTAGTTAGCAAACTTCATTATGGAAAACCATCATAAAGTGGCTTGGAGGTAGTTAGAATAACTCATTAAGATAGATAATTCATTAAGTTTTTCTGTTTGTTAAAGAGTGTGAGATTAATCACAATTCAGTGTGAGGTGTGCCAACTCAGCAGTGTTTCTAGAAATCCTATAGCCTATAGCAGATAGAAGAAGGAAGGGAGTCAAGTGCAGGAATGATAGAGGAGAAATATGTTGGGTCCATGACGAATATGAAACAGTTAAACTCTCAATTGATGGTCTACTTTCTGAATTTTTGTAAGAAGGAGAGTAAAGTAAAATTTTCATCTTACTTAAAGTTTGTTTTTATTTATTATTTTAAAATATGTATTTATTTGAAAGAGAGAGAACATGTGAGCAAGCCCATGAATTGGAGAGGGGGAAAGGGAGAGAATCCTCAAGCAGACTCCCCACTGAGCATGAAGGTAATTTGGGGCCAGTCCCATAACCCATGAGATCACAACCTGAGCAGAAACCAAGACCTGGTCACTCAGTCAACTAAGCCACTCAGGTGCCCCTGAGTTTTTATTTTATTGTTCATTTTATTGTTGTTAGTATAGCAGCTAAATTTAATCATAATTGTTACAGATTTCATACCAAAACCTGGCTATTTTATCTTTTCCTGATTGCCAATTTTAAGTAAGTCTTAGAATCTAGAATAATTTCCACATTCTCAGGAGGAGCCAAGTGGAAATAGCTATAAATCTTCCTATTAATAAAAGCAATCCAAATAGAATAATGCATCCCTTTGGGAATCATGGAGATTAATAATCAAAATTTTGAGTAATACAGCTATAGAGATATTTATCATGTACCCATTAATTTTCCTAGTTTGACCTATGTAGCAATCTGATAGGTTTTAGAAACTGACAATAGATTATAAGGATATTAGTTGGGTAGTGACTGCAATTATAGCTTCTTTTTAAGATATAGTCTCTTTTCTTGGATAATGTGATAAACCTCTGGCATTGGGAGGGACTTATGTGCCTACAAACTTGTTTCTTTTTTTCCTTTCTTAAAAACTTGTCTATTCTCGTAAGTACAGATCACGAGGAATTAAGTCTTTGCATTCCTGCTGTAAGAATAGATGATAATCCATTTTTGTGTCATATTATGGTCTTAAAGGACATTTGATAAGTCATCATTTCTGCAGATCATCATCATGGGACACCTCATTAAAAACTTTTTAGTGGACTGTGGGAAAACCTGAAGATCAGGGAGCAGCAAGTTCAAGCCCCCCAAGAGTGGGGTGACATAGTAGTGGTTAATAAGGGAACTATTTATAGATCTTTGGAAGTCATGGAAAAGAAAAACCAACAGAGTATGGAGGCATCCTAGGGTAGCAAAGAGAGGGAGTTTCTACATCAAAAGGAATAAAAGTGAAAAACAGCTGTAGAAATCCAGAGATAGTAGCTATACCTAATGGAAGATGTCAGCTTGATAGAAGCTATGTGGTCTTTGTTGTATGGATGTAGCCTTCTCAGAGCAAATAACATGGAATATGCTGTGGAAAACATACTTGGCAAACAGTTAATATCCAGTAATGGGAAGCATACACATCAGTAAGTCTCTATGGGTTTTTGAGGCTAAGTAGATGATATCAACTGTCTAGCTCTTATTCATTGTCCATTTGCTGGATATTAAATTACTAGCAATAGGAACCTTGGGAACCATGCAGCTTTAGCTGACTTTGTGAATTAAGTACTGTCTGCTATTTATCAGCTGAGCTTATTTAGTAGTATTCCATCATCAAGTGCAAGTGGTATGTATTCACAGATCCAAAACAAAAACAAGACTATGGTAAACCACACTGTCCCAGCCTACTTGTTTATGCTATCATCCAGCTGTCAATCATATGTCTAACCTCAGTGATACTCCCATGTGATGCTTACATGAAATAATGGCATTACTTCATTAGTATCTAACCCTTTGGGGGAATAAATGGTCATGATATTGATAATTATTTTCTCTTGCTGAATGATACAAATCTTTTGATCCAGTGAACAATATATGACACTGTCTCTCTAATTGTCTGGGTGGATATGTATGTGTGTGTATTTGCTTGTACATGTGTGTATTTATAGTGACCCAAAACTAGAAGTGTGGGTGAATTTTTGCAAGAATATATTAAATGACTCACTTAAAAATTTTGTCTATAACCTTCATGACTCTGACCTCAAGTTTTTTCGGGGGTGTTCACAATCAAATTGTGAGAAAAACATTCACCAAAGAATATAATTAGAAGCCTGATAAAGTGGCTGAGATTGCTGCCTGGCATTTCAGACAACTATTGCCAAGAGGGAAGTGAGGAAAGAGAGGATAGGGAGACAGGCTAAAGTGATTGTCATGCTTTTTTGAAGAGAAATAGCATGGTTGCTACACAGTGGTGGCAGGAAAGAGAATAGAACCTGGAGGAATATCTAGTAGAATAACATGCTCATTGAGATTTTATTAAAAACTAAGCTTGCAGTAATTCCAAAACCTCAGATAGAAAACTTCGGAAAGTACTCTTAGATAAAGAATTTTAACTTGAACAGATAGGTAATAGGAGGGGAAGTCATAGTTATTGGCTATAACATTGTAAATAGTTACACAATTTAGAATTATCTTTATTTCTAGCTTCATATGGATTATAACTGAAAATTAGAAAAAAATTTATCCTTCCATATTAATTATATATGGTGTTTGGTATGGTTAAACTTAGTCTGCAGTTTTCCAAATATTGTAAATTAAGAAAAATGAATAGGTAGCTTTCAGAGACCTTGTGTTTGAAGCTGGATACCATCACAGAGAATGACTTTGGATTGCTTATTTTTAGAGAAGGAAATATTGTGTGTGTGTGTGTGTGTGTTTGTGAGAGAGAGAGAGAGAGAGAGAGAACTACATGAAACAGAATCTAACAAGATAGGGACATTTTAATTGCATCTAAAAATTGCATATGTATTTGAAAGTCTTTTTATATGAGGAGTGAAACTTACTCTCTTTCCCCCCTTTACATACGCTCTGTTCTTACGTTAATAACAACATCATGGGAGCTACATTTTTAACATTCCATGAAGTCATATTGAGACCATCAGTCACCATGCCTCAAGTACCACCAATTTGCCTTTACTAAAGAATGAACTGTGATTCAATCTACTTAGTTTCCACTTCTGAGTATTTGAATGTGGAGTATCACAGATTGCATATACTTTGGAGCTAAATAGAACCAATGATAGTAGCTTAGAAGAGATTCTCCATAAGTTTTTGCAACTGTTTTTTAAGACTTAATTTTATCTTTTCTTTTGATTTGCTGAGCTGCCAAGGAGTATTCTTTCACTAAATTCCTTTGTTTTTCCAGAGACAGTTTCTATTTTTTTTTTTTGAGGTATCATTGAAATACCATGTATTTTTTTCAGCTGAACCACATGATTCCACATTTGTTTATATAGCAAAATGATCACAACAAATCTAGTTAACATTCATCACTATACACAGTTAAAAAAGTTTTTTCTTGTGATAAGAATTTTTAAGTTCTGTTGTCTTAGTAACTTTCAAATAGGCAATATAGTATTATTAACTGTAGTCACCATGCTGACATTACATCTCCATGACTACTTATTTTGTTACTGGAAGATTGTACCTTTTGGCTCTTATTTGCTCATTTGGCTCATCCCAATTCTGTTGTCTTTCTCTGGGAACCACCAATTTGTTCTCTGTGAGCTTGTTTGTTGTTGTTCTTAAGAGTGCACATATAAGTGAGATCCACATATAAGTGAGATAAATACTTAAAGATAAGTAAATACTTAAAGATAAATACTTATCTTTTTCTGATCTACTAATTTCAATCAGCATAGTGCCCTTAAGATCCATTCATATTGTCACTAATAGCAGGATTTCCTTTTTTTTTATTGTAAAATAATATTTCGGTGTATGTGTTTATGTGTGTGTGTCTGTATGTATATCACATTTTCTTTATCCATTCATCTATTGATGGACATTTAGGTTATTTCTATTCTTGACTTTTGTAAATAACGCTTCTTATTAATTAATTTGAGAGAGAGAGACAGAGAGATGGAGAGAGGGCATGCATGAGCAGGAAGGAGGGGCAGAAGGAGAGGGAGAGGCAAACTCCCCATTGGGCAGAGAGCCTGACACAGGGCTCAATCCCAGGACCCTGAGTTCATGACCTGAGTTGAAGGCAGACACTTAACTGACTGAGCCACCCAGGAGCCCCATAAATAATGTTTCAATGAACATAGAGGTTCATATATTTTTGAATTAGTGTTTTTGTTTTCTTTGGATAAGTACCCAGTAGTAGAATTGTTGGATCATATAATAGGTTTTGTTGTTGTTGTTGTTGTTGTTGTTGTTGTTGGAGGTCCATCCTCTTTTCCATAGTGGCTTCACCAATTCTGCATTCCAGACAACAGTGTACAAAGGTTCTCTTTTCTTTACATCTTTATCGACACTTGTTTTTCTTGTATTTTTGTTAACATTCATTCTTACAGTTATGAGTTGATACTATAGCTTTACATTATTTTATTTTCTTTAAAGATTTTATTTTTACATAATCTCTACACCAAGGTACAACTTAACCTTTCAACCCTAAGATCAAGAATCGCATGCAAAAAACAAAAAAGAAAGAAAGAAAGAAAGAAAGAAAGAAAGAAAGAAAGAAAGAAAGAGAAAGAAAAAGAAAGAAAGAAAGAAAGAAAGAAAGAAGAAAGAAAGAAAGAAAGAAAGAAAGAAAGAAAGAAAGAAAGAAAGAAAGAAAGATAGAAAAGCATTTGCATACTCTACTGACTGAGCCAGCCAACTGCCTCTATGTCTGCATTATTTATAATCAGAGATTCCAGGTTATATTATTGACCTTTCTTTACCATGTAAAGTCGTTACTGTGTTCACCTGCAGAAAACAAAGATCTTACTACAGTGGCTTAAACACAGAAGAGTTAATAATCTTATCTAAAATAATGCTGATGATAGGCACTTTGAGGCTAATCTGGTAGTTCTACAGTTACCAGTTATCAGGGAAGCAGGCTCCTGTGTGTTGTGCATTTTCTTTGCTCCACAGCCCTAGAATCAATCTGATTTCCTCTAACATATAAGATGGCTACCAGAACCTCATGATTTCTGTATTTGAAGTAGAAAGAAAAAGGAGAATGAAAAAAAAATAGCACCTTTCAACAAAGTCACTGTCCTAATATATTTCCTGGTATATCTCATTATCTAGAACTTAGTCAGAAGGCCACTCTGAGCTACCAAGAGAGCTGGGAAATGTGGCCTTCAGGGTGTCCAGCAATGTGTTTAGCTAAAAAACCAAGATTCTGTTACTAAGGAGTATATGGAGAATAGCAATTTTTCTGCTACTTTCTTCCTGAACAATCTTTCTAATTTGTTGTGTGTCTTTTTACTATAACTAAAATGTTTCTGTTTTACAACTCTTACTGCATACTTAAGGATATTCTTTCTTATGCATCGGATCTTAGTTACACTTTGGTAGTTGTATAAATAATGTGTGGAATTCCAAAATAAACCATACCAGAAAAAAAAATTCAATTCATAATTTCTTACTTGAAATAAGTTTTGTGAGAAAGAACAGGCCAACATGTAATCATTGTTTCAGAAAATGGGAATAATTATTGATGACTCTGTTGATTATGTTTTTTGGGGAAAAAAGAAACACATTTTATCTCATTTATATTAAATAAAAAGCTATGGGTACTTGTATTTTACCATTTAGACGATTCATTATTTTATCATATTATTTTCCTTATTTTATAAATGTATGTTTACCTTAAAATAACTTTTTAGTAGAAAATTAAAAATTTAGTGTTAATTTCCGAATCAAGGGGAAAACTTTACATAGTTTTTTTTTTTTTTTTTTTGTACTGTCTTACTATTAGCTGGTAAAGCATGAAGACAATAGTAATCAGTGATTGGTGTAGTATAGTGTATTACTATATCAATAGAATGCTAACATAATTGGACCATTAAGAATGACTTTTCTATGTAGTTTATTCTACACACTCATCCAGTGGATGCAGTGCTTTTAATTTGCCATTCTGTGGACAGCTCCTCCATCTAATGTTCTACCTTTATATACTTTTACCTGTTGTAGTCTGTCTTAAAACATGTTCTCATTTGGCTTTCTTTTCCCCCTTGGCCTTTTTAACTTTTCTGCTACTGTTTTCTCCCATCCAAGTTGTCAGTCTTTCCCTTTCGTGTGATTCCATGAATGGGTTTACTAAATAAAGGCTGTAAGGGAGATAAAGGGAAGGGAGGATAAGCTGATATTTTGATTTAGCATACAAATGGATTATTTAAAAATCATATTTTCACATTTCACAAGGCAAAGATTATCAAATTCTACTCTACCTTCTATAGGCTATTATACTCACATAAGTTCTATTATAAACAGTTCCCAAATAAATAGTGCTAGTTGCATTAAGTCGGAGATGAGTACAAAAAGAGTGCTCATTTATTCTAGGGTGAGTCTACATGTGTATAATCTTGGGTATATATATATATATATATATATATATATATTTGTTTATATATATATAAACATGTGTCTACATGTGTATAATCTTGGGTATATATATATATATATTTGTTTATATATGTATATATTTGTTTTTATAAAAATGATTTTAAGCAAAATGTGTATAATCTTGGGTATATATATATATTTGTTTATATATATATATATATTTGTTTTTATAAAAATGATTTTAAGCAAAATCTTACAAATACACAAATACTAGATTTATTATGTTCTCTGCCACCTTTATTGTGGAATTTGTATTTTAAGAAGTGAAGTTTTGGCCATGTAATTTTGAACTGAATTAAGTGCATATGTGGCTGATGACAGACTTAATGGAAGTACTAATGAATGCAGTTTGAATATTTTGTTTACCTTAGTAATCAGTTTTTCCAACAGTCTAAAAGACAAATTTGAAGCCTAAATACTATGGCATATATTTTCCTATTCTAGTAATACATACATTACAAGTCAAATTAGAGCTTCAGGTTCTACGGAAAATATCCTAACAAACTTTCCTGATTTAAATATTTTAAAGGTAAAATTCATCCGTTTATCTGTAAGTACTTTGTGTTTTTAAATTGTGAAATTCAGGTTTCACAATAACCAATTGGTCCAGAAAGTATATTATTATTTTAATTAATTAATTAATTTTAAAGATTTATTTATTTGAGAGGCAGGGAGAGGGATTGAGGGAGAGGCTGAGGGAGAAACCCCAGCAGACTCCCCACTGAGCACAGAACCTGATGCAGGGCTTGATCTCACAACTCTGAGATGGCATGCTGAGGCAAAATCAAGAGTCAGAAGCTTAACTGACTGAGTCACCCAGCTGTCCCCAACCCTTATTTTAAAGCAGGGCTACAGCGTAGTAATTTTTTCTTCTCTGAATTTTTATGCAATATATGATCCTTTGTAGGATATATTTAAAAGGATGTGAAAGTTTGTATTTTCCCTACAATGATTGAATTACCCTCTATTTGAAAATTTAAAAAGAAGAGAAAATCACTATATTGTATACCCCAAACTCATATAACATTGGATGTTAACTGTACTGGAATTAAAATAAAATGAAATAAATAAAAATATAATGAAGAGAAAGAGAAAAATACTTCAGGAGCCTTTCTGTGGCATTTTTCCTCATGATTGAGTTCTCATACTGATAATCAAACTATGAAGTGAATATTAATTAAAACAGACTACATCTGAAAGTTAAAAAAACTAATTAAGTAAATAAAATATTTATTTTATTCATTCAAAATATGCCTCTCTGTTTCTATGGGAATTTCAGAGATTCAATTAGATTAACTCAGACTTTGTGGGAAGAGAATTTGTTGCTGAGGTTCAATAAAGGTTATCTAAGCCTGTAAATTTACTTTGAAAATCATACAGCAAATAGTCTATTTAGTCAGCCAGAAAACATCACTCAGCTTAGTGTTGAGCTTTAAGAATAATAAAGAGCTCAGCATCCCAAATTTATTCACATATCTTATATGAGTGATTAACTTTAACTTCAGAATTATATTTCAAGAATATATGTGTCATACTTTTTTGTATAGTTTTTTTCTAATAACTATTTTATAGCGACCCAAATAATCTCATTTCTATAAAATGTCCTTTATCATATACGATTTTGAAAAATACATTCATAAGATTATACCAGATTTTAACAAGAACTTTTCAATTAAAGATGAGGTATCATATTGAATGAGGAAGGGATGTGCATCATCCATATCAGCTCTAAAAAATTCATAATAGCCTTTTTGTCTAAATTCTAATTTTGAGACATTTTTTGAGTTTTAAAGTTCCCCAGCTTCCTTTAATGTTGAGACAATCAAATATAAATCAGAGACATTTTATTGAGAAATAACAGGCATGGCATTTTTGTGTAAGTGCATTAGTTCCCATGGAAACATATAGCAAATATTCTTTATGCTATTTCTTTTAACAGAATGTGTTACAAATTATTTTTAAAGTTACTTTGTGTGACTTAGATATTATGGTACTAATAGAAATGTACTGTTGGACTTCATAATAGGCGGCTGTGGCCTGCTAGTGCAGGAAATAATAAAATCCTTTCTTATAAACAATCTTTCAAACTTACAAACATGGCTTCAGTCTTAGTTTTTCTTTTTTCTTGAACTTCAGTGAGAAAAATAATTTTTAACAAGGAAATTCAACTCTGTTTTATGGCTAACTCTTTAAGGCTGGCTAAGAACAGATTCAGTAGAGTGAGAAATCACCTCATGACTCTTGAACCTTCATAAGCTAAATAAAATTGTTTGTGGTGATCCCTTGAAAACTTTATCTGAGACTTAATACTAGTTGAAGTGGAAAAATCATGGCTCAAAATTCTATAATGCTGTAAAGAAGAAATTGGGTCATATTGGCCAGGGTTAGTGAGGGCATGATTGAAAAGCTGAACAGGAGCGTGGTTTGACTCTGGTGAGATCTCACTAAGCTGTTAGGTCAAAGTTGTGCTGACAGTGAGCTGTACCTGAGAACCAGACAGGACTTTAGCATTTTACTGTGGATTTGCCCAAATAATTTTTCTTAGGCCAGCCAATTGGATAGATTGCATCTAGGTGCATGTAAATATTGTAAAGGATTTGATATATAGTGTTTAATGGTAATATGAGTTGGTTTGACAAATTATATGCCTCTCTAGATTTCTTATTCATATGGGGAAGTTGCTGAGAGGTTGAGGAAATAAACTATATGCAAACATACCCAACATATAAAATGTCATATGGATATTTAAGCATGTGAGTTGGAATGTGGGAAAACTATGTAGTTAGGAATTATTCTTCAGTGGACAGTCACAATATTTGAATTGGATTCTGAGGTCTGAAGCCTTACTTTTGGCTGCACAAAGAGCATAAAAATACTGTTTTTTAAATATATATTTTACTATTTTTTCTCCATATGCTACTAGACACTAAGTGGAAAGAAGTGGCCAATACATTTTATTTCATTTTAAATAGACTTTATTGACTTTATTGATTATGTATACATATACACACATACCCAAATGTGTTTAGTTTAATAAATCTTGATACTATCTCTTTAATGAAACCACCACCATAATCAACATAGTCAACATTTCCTTCCCCTCAGAAAGTTCCTTGTGATGCTTTGCTGTCAGTCTTTCTACCTTTAGTCAATCACCAGCCTGTTTATGTTATTTTTTGCTTTTATTTTTCCATTTTTTATTTACTTCAAGTTAAGTTTTGGGCACAGTGTGAGGTAAGGGTTGAGGATTATTTTTGAATGCCATACAGCATTATTTTTTTTTAAAAGACTATACTTTCTCCAATAACTTTCCTTGGCATATTTGTAAAAATTAGTTGTTGCAGATGTGTTTCTGTTTGTAGACTCTCTTTGTTTTGACCTACATAATTACCTTCATGTTAATTCTTTTTTAAAAAATTTTATTTATTTATTTATTTATTTATTTATTTATTTATTTATTTATGAGAGACACAGAGAGAGAGGCAGAGACATAGGAAGAGGGAGAAGCAGGCTCCCTGCAAGGAGCCTGATGCGGGGCTCAATCCCGGACCCTGGGATCATACCCTAAGCCAAAGGGAGACACTCAACTGCTGAGCTACCCAGATGTCCCACCTTCCTGTTAATTCCATACCATTTTGATTACTGTAGCATTTCACTCAAACTTGAAATCAAGTAGTTTAAGTTGTTTAGCCTTACTCTATATTTCAAAAGTCAAATAAGTTTTGATAGTGAACTATACAAAATTATCTGCTTATTAATGGAGGACTTCATAGAATTTTTAATATGTTGTGCTTTGTAAATTCTAAGAGAAAGTATTCAGTAAAAGCATTTCCCACGATTATTAGAAACTCATATTTTTCCCCTTCCACATACACAGGATACATTGTAAGCTTATATTTCTTACAAATACACTTTGAAAGGTTTGCATTGGAGGAGTAGTGGCATATAAAGTGATAGAAGATAAACAATGCATTTGAATCCAGCGATTGGTGTCCTATTCCTATAAGATTAAGAACACATTGACTGTAAGTGGAGCACAATACAAACTAGTGGGGTGATATCATTTGTGTATTTAACATATGCAAATTCAATTACTCTTGTCTGGCAGAAAGGGAAGAAAAAAATAAGTTTGAAGGAACAAAATAAAAATTTAAATATTGCCGTAGATTCCCTCTTACAGTAAGCCTCCAAAGCAAATATGAACTGAGAAGCATATGTTCTTACATGAAGAAATAAACTGTCTTGAACTTACTGTGAGACAATATGTTTGATGGTATATTTTGTATGGATGACTGAAGGGTTATTTATAATTTTAAGTATATGTGAATATGCTTCCATATACTGACTTTAACATCTGTAATCATAAAATGCAACTCATATTGGATGCCTGGCAAATAATCTCTTTATTAAGTGAAGGTCTGGTGCTCTGAAGACTTGGTCACAAAGTCAAGGTAGATAAAGGACAAAAACTGTCCCCCAGTAATAAGAAAAGAGGCAAAGTGACACTGAGGACTCTGTCTTGATTTAAAGTAATTTCAGGAAGTCCAATACAAGGTCACTAAGATATTCTCTTATGTTTTCTCTAAAAAGTGCTATATTTTAGGTATTGCATTTAGATCTATGATTAGTTTAGATTGTATATATTTTATACATTGTAAGGTATAAGTTAAGTTTATTTCTTTCCATATGTATGTTCAGTTGTTGAATCAAGTGTCCTTTTCTCCATCAAATTGCCTTTGTATTTTACAAAACCAATTTACAAGGTGAATGTAGGCCTATTTTTAGGTTCTCCTTGGCTAATTACTTGATTTATGTGGCTGTCCTTTCATCATTACTATACTGTCTTAGTAATTATGGTTGTAAAGTACATTTTAAAATCAAACACTATGAGACATCAACTTTATTTTTCTTTTTTGGAATTATTTTGGCAATTCTAGGTCCTTTGTATTTTCCCTTAATTTTAGATTAACTTGTAAATTTCTATAAGCATTTCTTCTGATATTTCAGTTGAGATTAATTGGGGAAGAATTGAGACCTTGCCAATAATGAGTTTTCCAACTAATGAATACTGTATTGCTCTCAATGTATTTAGATCTTATTTGTCACAACACGTCATTGCTATTGAGTGGGAAGGTGAGTGTGGATGCCATTGTCTTGTTTCCAATTGTGGGAAAGGGGAATTCTATCTTTCACTGTAAAATATGATATTCACTGTTCTATTTTTATTGTTATCATTTATCAAGTTGAGGATAATTTTTGTAGAATGGCTTACAGAAAAATTTAAATACAAAATAAATAAACTGATAAAATGGACATCATCAACACTTTAAAAACATTTAGCTTTCTGAAAGAAAATAAAAATATTACAGAATACGCAAAAATATATTTGCAAAGTAAATAAATATTTGCAAAGGAACGCTACTCATAATATGTAGAGAAATTTCATAATTTAACAATAAGAAAACATACTCTAATAAAATTGAGACAAAATTTTAAACAAATGAAGATATGTGAGGATAAACACATAATAAAATGCTTAGTATTAGTCATTAGAGAAAAAGCAAATAAAAACCACATTGTTATAACACTGAAGAACAACTGGAATGATTAATATGAAAAATGGACAGTACCACAAGAGTATGAAATTGTGGAGTAATTACGATATTCATACATTGATGACAGGAGTTTAAAATCAAAGAATCACTTTGTAAAGTTTCTAATACAGTTATGCATATACATATGAGATAGTCATTCTACTTCTATGTATTACTTGATCTAAATGAAAGCATATGCTGATATAGAACTTTGTATGTGAGTGTGTATAGTAGTTTAATTCATAATTGCCAAAAGTCTAAACAAATGTCAGCAAGTTAATGGATAACCTAATTGTAGTGAAATATTACTTAGTATTTAAAAAAAAAAATGGAGTGGCCTAGATTACTATCAAGAGCATGTGCTGAGTGGTTATATTTATATGATATTCTGGAAACGACAATTATAAGAACAAAACAAATCAATGCTTGCTTACAGTTGGGGATAAGAAGAGGAAATTCATCAAAAATTTTCAAGAGGTAATTGTTCTATATCCTGATTGTGTTATTGGTTACATGATTACATGAGTTTGTAAAAAATTCATAAATTTGACCAAAATGGATGAATTTTATGATATGAAATTTAATCTCAATAAACCTTTTCAAAAAAAGAAATGGTTCAAATTGTAAAGTCTATTAAAGGTCATTTTGTTTAATACTACTTCTGAGCATGTCATGCCCAAAATTCCATGCTCAGTTTTGCTGTGTGTTGTGATTAAGTTCTGGTGCAACAGTGGTAAACCATTTAGACAAAAATGCTTGGTCTTACTGAGCCATATTCCAGTGAGGAAAAGACTAATAACAAGCATATACTAGTTACGTATATGATATTTAACATGGTGATAAATACTATAATTTTTTTTTTTAAAGGGGGATAGAGAAGGTGTTAGGAAAGCAGATTCAGTAGGAAGAAATCATGTGACCATCGGGGAATTAAAAAACTTTCAGACGGAGGAAAAAGAATATACAAAGATCTTGAGTTTTAGCAGATTATAAAAATAGTGTGGAGGTGATGGTTATTAGAAAAGAACGAGATACTTTGTATATTTATACGCATATACATATTTTCATACTTGAGATAGGATGAACTTACTGTGAGACAATATGAGTATGGTTTAGATAGATGATGAAAGATAAATAATATGATGTATGTGTATATTTTTTCAAGACTCAGTTCTTGCATCTTAGATCCCATTATGCATGCTCTTTTTTTTTGAACCATTATGCATGCTCTTAACCTCACGATAACAACCCAGTGTAGAGTTTCAATATTTTTTCGTGATGCAAATAAAGACTTTTATGATTTCCAAAAATAGAATCATAGACTACATGTTTCCCTATGTTTTATTTTCATTTAACTAAAATCACATTTTGATATATCTCTAAAATTCCAGCCTTTGATATAATGCCCCATGCACTCACTGAAGTGAATTAGGAGTAAATTGGTGGAAAGATACTGACTTGCACTCTGACTGGACCTCCTTGGCATCCTAATCTGTTACACAAGCCCACACATGACTGATAAAAAGATACTTAATTAACAGTTCGTTTCTCCTTAGTCCCATTTCTGTCAGATTTCTTAATTGCCCACCACTTCACCAGAGAGTAGAACAGCTGTTGGTCTTTTCTTTGAGGGCACATCCTACTTTGAAATTTAGTTCATTTATGTATCTTTGTGTCTTTAGCTCTTTAATTTTCTTTTTTTTAAATCTATGACACTGTAAGTTTATTCAATTTGTTTTAATTCTTAGGCTGAGAGTGAAAGTTTCTTCAAACTTCTGTTCTAACCAAAGGTCAGAGTTTGCCTTCTTTGAGTTTTTTACCCCCATTTCTTAGTCATAGTAGATTTCTTACAATCATCAACAGCTACAAACCTTAAAAAAGCTTGATTTCAACCACATATTTCTCTAACCATGATCCCTCTTCTTAAAACTTAATTGCTCTGGCAGTCCCACTCTGGTAATCATTTCAGTTTGTAAGGAACTTCAGTTCCTTGCAGTGAGATGACAAAAAATATATATATTGGTCTCTGCCTCCTGGCACAGAGCTCTTAAAACTCATGAAATTTGCTAATTGGTAAGAACACTAAGAGCATCTTTTATTCTAATGATGCAACTCTTGGTGGGCGTCTGGATGGGGGCTATTCAGTACACTAGAAAGACCAAGCCATGATTAGAAGCTTGGAATTTTAGGCTCTCCCCACCCCTCCTCTGCCCGGTAACTTCTCTATCAAGGGGAAAGGGATTGAGAAGTGGAGTTAATAGTTGGTCATGCCTATAAAAATCTTAATAGTATGGGGTTCAGAGAGCTTCCAGGTGGGTAAACAGATTCACACCAAGAGGGTGCTCTTGCAAATTAACTAAACCTGAGGAGTGGGTTATGGGAACCTCCAGTTGGTAGCCAAGTCAGACAGAAGCTATGGGTAACATGGGGACTGAATTTTTGTAACTTGACATCTGAAGTGAGGGTCTTGCCTTGTGGGACTGAGCCTCTAGCCTGTAGTATCTGAAACTATCTCTAGGTATATAGTGTCAGAATTGAGTTAAATTGTAGGACACTTACCTGGTGCCTCAGCGAATTTCTAGATGGGGGAAAAATCTTCATATATTTGGTGACAAGTGTCAGACATGAAATGTTCTGTGTGAAAGTAAAGACACAGTGGGAGAAAGATTGAAGTTTTTCCTAACATATTTGCCACTGTCACTTTTTAAAAAATTTCTGATCCTGTTCATGTTCTTGCTTCTATCCTAACCCTCTGTTTGGAAAGTATGATAAAAAATACAAAGAAATGTCATAGAAAATCTAGTTTTTATAGGTAGAGTCACCTCAAGGCAATACAGAATTATTCACCAAAACAACCATAAGTGAGCTAGGTTATTCATGCATGTGTAGCAGTTCTCTAGGGTGAGTAACAGAAGGGATTTATTTATTCAAGAATGGTTCCCATTTCCTTTGAGTATGCTTGATTGGCCAGCTGTTTATAAATATGTAGGATTATATTACAATATCAAAGTGGAAAGTAAATCTAGGAATCATGAACCAGAACAGAAACAAGAACTCATATTAGGAACCAAAACACCTAATTTCTCAAAACCTCTTCAAGGAGTCATGGTCTTGCTTGTTTCTCTTCTTTTCATGGGGAACATGTATGTCACATCTACCTTGTTCTTTGTAATTCTGTATGCACATGTGCACACATGACCTATTATGCTCACCCAGCTCGAAATAATCCTCAGTTCTATCCATGACTTCAAACCAATTCCAAAATTTTGGAAATGATCCAGTTGTCTCTGTTTGGGCCAGCTTTCTAAGCCTGGACTTCTTCCTTTGGCCCAGGAACTGTTAAATGGAACACTCTGGCTCTAAAAGCTCAGTCCTTTGCAAGGGGATAAGGTAACAGCGCAAGAGGGTTGGTTGGTATGGACAAGGCAAGAGCAGCAAGAGGTTTCTATTTGGGTGGCATAAATAATGGTTTTAATTTTACTTGATTATAGATTTAATTTATAGATTAATTATATATAATCTCTATATATAATCTACAGATTATAGATTTATCAAGTATGAAATCAAAATAATTAAAATAATTTTATTCTCAATTTCCACAAGACCTCTCACATCTACATGTAGGTATAGACTCAGTTGATTTTATGAAGTTCTTAATTTTTATGCTGCTATATTATTATTTTTTGTTTTAAACATTTTTATCACACCTTATTGGGCAAGAATTTACAAAACCTCAAAAAGTACAACAAAGAATATTAAAATATGGACACTTGTTACTCTGCTATATGCCTACATTTTTTAAAACTGAAATGAGGGCAGCCTCGGTGGCCCAGCGGTTTAGTGCCGCCTGCAGCCCAGGCATGATCCTGGAGACCCTGGATTGAGTCCCACGTCAGGCTCTCTGCATGGAGCCTGCTTCTTCTCCCTCTGCCTGTGTCTCTGCCTCTCATTCTCTCTCTGTGTTTCTATGAGTAAATAAAATCTAAAAAAATAAACTGAAATGAAATGAGACTGAATATTAAGGTGGGCTTAGTCTTCTCTGCTACTATAGTTTTATATGAGAATTATTTTCTTACATTCTTACTTGATTCATCTTTTGGTTTATTGTACTTTATTTTCTTTATTTCTTTTTTTTTTAAGATTTTATTTCTTTATTCATGAGAGACAGGGAGAGACAGAGACATAGGCGAGAGAAAGGGCTCCCTATAGGGAGCCCTGCGCGGGACTTGATCCCAGAACCCTGGGATCACGATCTGAGCCAGAGGCAGACACTCAACAACTGAACTTGAGTGTTCAGGTGCTGGTGCCACTGTACTTTATTTTCAACTAATTTTTATATCAATAAAACATCATTTTATCTTCCCATATGTAGGTCAAACAACTAGGTATGGGAATTTGTAGAAATAACTTTTTTTTTTTAAGACAAGACTCTGCCATCATGAGAATTTTAATTCCATCATGAGAAAATTGTTTCCACTTAATTTTAATAATAATGTTATTCTGCCTGGTGTTATATGTTATTTTTCCTCATGACTGAAGTGTAAACATAACATTGCATGTATATATAACTATGTATCTGAATATGTTTCTGAATATGTTTCATAGGAAAGAGAGGTTCACAGATGATAGTACTGAGAGTGGTTTTAAGCATTTCCTGAGACCCTAACCTTGCCAGAGAACAGGGATCATATCTGTCCCCATGTTATATATAGTAAATATATAACAAATATAGTGGATATATAATAATTAAATGAATATTGTATAATAAATATTAGATATGCGATAAATATAGATATATAATAAATGTTTGCTTATTATAAATATACATATTATAGATTAACAAATATATAATGACTATTAAATAAATATATATTATTTAATTTCCTTGGATAATCAGTCTGTGAGTAATTTATTGAAAGTTATCTCATTTTGTACAATATATGCAAGGCATATTTTAATTACTATCTCCAGATGAAAAGACATAGGAGAAAGTTTATGTAATTTTGTTAAGGACAAACAGTAAAGTATAAATTAATAATACCATTCTTTAATTCAGTTCAAATGGTTTTGAAAACCCTAGTGCTTATTATATTAATAGGTGTTATTTTGTTTTTTTATTTTATTCTCTACATTGTGTTATCTCCCTCATTTTCAGAACTTCCGTCCAACCACCTGTGCAGTGCTTGAACTGACTTTAAAACATCCTTTGAAAGTGTTTATCCATTCCAATAAGTCTATATAAAGTGTAGTCAGTCAGGCCATGGACATTAACCTCTGAGAAAGGTTGGTTTGATCCTGGTTCTATATCCTCATTAGCTGTGGGCTTGGTTTCACTTTCCAAAGGCTCAGTTTTTTAATAAATGGAACAAAACAGTAGCACCTACCTGATTAGATAGTTTTGAAGAGAAAAATCATACAAAATGCCTCTCATTACTATCTCATAGCAAGCACGCAGTAATTTTACTTAGAGGTAACTCTAATATCTCTTCTATGCATATGTCCTCTAAAAAAAAGTTGTGATGAAATTAATTTCTTAGGTCATAATCCTCTGCAAGTTACATATTTTTTCATGTAATCATTATTTTAGAGTAAAGGAAAAACCTCAGGGAACACAAAATAACTGACCCACTCCTTTCAGTTACCCGATAACAGGATTTTTCCTAATGCCACAAATGTAGTTCATTCTTAAAAGTTCCATTTTATTCTTTAACTTATAGGTATTCATATTCTGACTCATGTCATTTCCAAATGTTGTGTTATCCTGTGTTCTTTAAGACATCTATCACTATTTCAATTACATGTACTTACTTGCTTGCCTGTTTCATTTTAATTATTTCCCACTAAAATTTAAACTTCATTCAACAGGCTAGTCTGTCTTCTATGTCACTGTCTCATTTGTGTTTATAATTGTACCTGGCACACTGTCATTATGGTTAAATCTTTATAATTTTATTTAAACAGATTTAATAACAATTTTTTCTTCAGCGTTCATCTTTATATGACTGTTTCTCTCTTAGAGTTTCCATAAACGAATAAATTCTCTAGCTAAAAGGAAAACATGATCATCTTATTCCTTTTCCTAAATATTATATAGCTATAGTTGTATCCAAGTTTACATGAGCAATTTTGGCTATGCATCATATAAAGGCAAGGGATGAATAGGGAGGAATTGAATACTCAAGGAAGAATTGAGAATATTAATGGAATATAATCCAAAAAAGGTAGGAGGCTATAATTGTAAACATAGGTGATAAGATTAGTCTGAGAAAGACATTGGGCCACCTCTTTTTCTGAGACAAAATAATTGGAGAACAGGTAAAATAAAACTAGTGATCTAACAAAGAGGAGAGAAAAGAGATTGCATTGTATCATTTTTTTATTGCCATTAAACTCCTAATGAATATATAATAGGTTTTACACTCCCTTATTGCATTGTAAACCTTTTGGGGCAATAAGTTCAAATGATAACACAAGCCACAAGAGAAACTCCCAATAATAAGAACAACTTTATTTTATTTTTTATTTATTTTTTTTAAATTTATGTATGATAGTCACAGAGAGAGAGAGAGATTGAGGCAGAGACACAGGCAGAGGGAGAAGCAGGCTCCATGCACCGGGAGCCCGACGTGGGACTTGATCCCGGGTCTCCAGGATCGCGCCCTGGGCCAAAGGCAGGCGCTAAACCGCTGCGCCACCCAGGGATCCCAATAAGAACAACTTTAATGTATATATGTATATAATAGCTGATATTAATTATTTGTTATGTGTGAGACATTTCTCTGTAGACTTTAGTGGGTTATTTAATCCTTGTAATAACAGCATGACATAGTTTTTTAAAAAATATTTATATGTCTTTAAATGTAGAATACAAAGGGCTTTCAGTCTTTAATATAGGTTATTTATACTTAAGAGAATTATAATTGATAGTGGCATAGGCTATTTTAAAACAACTTGGATTTGGAATTACTGTCTTTTTTTACACTAGTTAATTATTTCATAGATTCTGGTCTTCCTTGTTTACCATGATGAACTATCCCACTTTTTATTCAGTACACCTTAAGGTAAATGATTTAATAAAAATGGGAAAGTGGTTTCTACAGTTCTTATTTCACTGTTCTGAGCATATCAATATTGTGCTTTCTGCTATAATTATTGTCATCAGACTTTCAGCTTCTCTATATAATTAGATGTTATTAGAATGCTTATAGATTAGAATTTAACAATAGAATTTTCTGTAACTGGTGCTAATAACTCACAACCTCAGGTAATTTTATTTTATTTTTTTCCCTATTGAAACTTTCAGTTGCTTCTGAACTGATTTGAGTTTGAAATAATGCCATGGAACAGTGGAATGCTTTATTTCTTTTTTCTTATTCAGTTTATTACCTTTAGAGTCTTTTGAAAAAAAAATCAATAAAATTTCTATGAAGATTCAAAGATAATTTACAGAAAATATAATGGTACCTTTTATATTAAAAAAATACTTTAAGAACCATTACTCCTACTAGTGTATTGAAGTGGTGGTCTTTTCTGAAAGGCAGCAGTAGTGCTATCCACAGGGCACACTTCTTCGTTTCAATCATTCTTCCTAAACTGCCATTATATTCAGGCTATCACCTCCATTTCTAATGGCTCATTGATTTTGGAAGTCATATCCATTTCTTCCTTCATGTTTCTGTCAAGATAGTTGTGTAGAATAATAAAAATTAGGTAGCCTTACAAGGAATAACTGAATTTGCATACATGACGCATTTTCTCAGGAGACTGATTGAACTGTGGGTGAGAGAATTAGGAATGTAAATCAATGAGACTGATGTTACTAGGTCATATTTTAAGAAATAGGCATCTTTTTAAAAAAGATTTTATTTATTCACTTATTTTGAGAGAAAGTAAGAATGCAGGGGGAGGGGCAGAGGAAGAAAATCTCAAGCAGATTGCCTGCTGAGTGCAGAACCCGACTGGGGTTCAGTCTCACAACCCCAAGATCATGACCTGACTTGATATTGAGAGTCAGATGCTTAACTGATGGGACCATCCAGGTGGTCCAGAAATAGGCATCTTTTATTTATTATTTTTGTGTTGCCAAGTAATTAATTATCATTAAATGCCTTTTTTTGAGATCTTCTTGTTTTACTACTGTATATTGTTATGGCCTTGATATTCTACAATACTTAATAGTTGAATTTCTATTCAAACTATAGATTTAGCACTGAGGTATTTTATTAATATTATTTATAATATTTTATTTATGTACATATTATTTAATTTCAAATTATAAAATTTAACATTTAAATATCAGCATGCCAGAATTTGCTTCAGACCTAAATGTCACTTTCAATACTTCCACTGTGAGAAATCATTAGAAAAATCTGGGTATAGTGGTCACAACGGCAGGGAAATAGTATATACTCACCAACTTCAACTTCACCTAGCATTGTCACAGATAATCTTTCATAAAGCTTTACCTTGTTATGAAATGATATTTATTATACATATACCTACTTTTAAAATAGAATTGGATTGGGTGCCTGGGTGGCTCAGTCAGTTAAATGTCTCTTGATTTTGTCTGAGGTCATGATCTCAGGGTTTGGAGATGGAGTCCCCGGTCTTGGGGCTCTGTGCTCATTAGGGTGTCTGCTTGAGCTTCTCTCTCTCCCTCTTCCTCTGCTTCTTTCCCCCATGCTCTCTCTCTCTCTCTCTCTCTCAAATAAATAGTATATAAATCTTAAAAAAAAAAAAAAAAGAATTGGATCACAGGCAGAGAAAGTTTGAATCTATAGCCCTTTCTTATCCAGTGTTGAATCTCCTCAAAGTAGATTAGCAGTACCTATCCGCATATTTGCATAATAGCTTTTCATTTCCCTTTTTGTTATTCCAATTGATTGCTTGAGAACACTACCTCTCTTCCATTAGTCCCCTGATAAAAACCAGCTGCCTGTTATGTAAAATTCATTTAATTTGCTGCTTTAAAGAACACTGTCCAAACTATTAGCTTTGGTTTTCATCCTAAAATATCAAAGGAGACAAGGTTCCTGACAAGATTCTATCAGGGATTTCTTCCTTTTCTTAATATTGGTGTTTGAAGGACAAAGTATAGATGATAAAAGAAGAGAAATCCTTATAATATTTGGTATTTATAATATATGATTACTTATACCCATAAATCGCTGCTTGATTCTCTTGGTGTTAGGGTCAACATATGCCAGTGAAATAAAAACTCTACTGGTCCAAAAATTTTTCTTTGCATTATTCCACAAGTCTCTTAAGTTATGATTTAATAGGAAAAATAAGAAAACTTCATAATACCTCTGAGATACAGTTGATGCACCTCAACATTTTCCAATATTGTAATCAGGCAATATAGGTATTAAACCATTGATGCAATATGTGTTTGTTGATTATAGAAGTCTACTTAATTTTTTAAAGTATTTATTTATTTATTTATTTATTTGAGAGAGAAAGAGTGTGTGGAAGTGAGCAAGCGGTGGGGAGGAGCAGGTAGAGAGAAATATGTGGACTCCATGCTGAATGCAGAGCTCGACTTGGGGTTCATGGACCGTGAGATTATGACCTGAGCCAAAATCAAGAGTCAGAGGCTTAATAGGCTGAGCAACCCAGACTCCCCTATAGTAGTCTACTTTAGATTGAGAAATACAAAAAAAGGGTAAGCTCTGGTCATTTATTCAAAGAATTTAGTAAAAAAAAAAATTAAGTAAGATGGAGCTAAAACAGTATCAAGTTGATGGTGCTTAGGTAATAAGAGAGAAGAATATGGTTAAGGAGGAATAGCAGAAATTGTTATTTACAATTAAGCATGAGTGAACACTTCATGAAAGTGAATAGGTATCAGAGTCCCTAGGATTTCAAATTATAGATGGATGCATCCCCATAAGCAGAACATTGCATAAAAATACAATTACGGAAAGGGAAGAGATATATTTGAAAATATATCTCCCTTGTTTGAAATATAGGGAATATTAAAAGCAAAAAGTGAGGCTAGAGCCAAAAGGGTTTGGACTTTTAGGCTAAGGGTTTTCTATTTTCTATGGGCAAATGGCACTTACAAAAATTTTTGAGTTGAGAAATGGCATACTAAGATCTACATTAGAAAATTTTATTTGTAATCCACTGGAATATTCAAAGTGGGGTGAGGGTTTTGGAGAATGGTGAAAGACATTAGAATTAGGAAATAAAGGACAGAATCATGAATCAACAAAAGACTAAAGAATAGATAAAAATCTTGCAGTTTGAATTTAATTGAAAAAAATATTATATTAAAAAAACTGGGCATTATGTTATAACCTGTTGTCAAAAATAAGGATATAAAAGATAACAAGAAGTATGCCTTTATTTTTCAAGATACCTTTTGACTGTCTAAAAATTGATAGAAGAATTTTCTCTATTCATTGTACTAGGTACATGAATACAACAGAATGGAAGGGGTTATGGATATAATGATGGTCAACCACTCACATCTATTATTGATTAAAATGCCAAGTACTTCAAGGCCCTGGGTGACTCAGTTGGTTAATAAGCATCTGCCTTTGGTTCAGGTTCTGATCCCAGCCAGGCATCCAGCCCCATATTGGGCTCCCTGCTCAGTGGGGGGCCTGCTTCCCCTTTTCCCTCTCCTGCTCCATCTACGTGTGCTCTCTTGCTCTCTCTGTCAAATAAATAAATAAAATCTTTTTAAAAATGCCAAGTACTACTTCCATGGGTTAAGTTGTTGAGGACCTGCCTTTATTGCCACAGAGTCACAGCAACACTTTTGTTCAAAGAGAATTTTCTAGACTCCTAATGCTTCATGTCAACACCATGAGGATTGATTGTATATGGTTTCCAACTGTGCTATAATACCTTCTTTAATGTATATAGCAACCTTATGTTATTTATTTTGTTAATATGTATGTCTGTGTTTGTTCCAGAAAGGATGCCTTATTCTGGAAAGGTTGTAAAGTGGCTTCTAATATGTAACTAACATATTGGGGGAAAAAAAATTAGGAAAACCAAGGCTGTAAGTACAAAAAATAAAATATCAAAAGGAATTAGACAAATGTAAAATATGCCTTTCATGAAAACCTATATACTTACTTGATTTAGTTGAAACGTTGTTCATATACTTTCTAGTAGCAAGTATAGAGAAAAAAAACCTGACCATTACAGGATTCACAGAAAATGACTAATCAATTCCAGAGAAACAAAATTATTCCTGATCTTAAGTACAGAGCTATCTCCTTAGAAGTCCAATAAGGAAGATATAGCTCTTATGTATCATTTTCATATTTAGTTGACAGCACAATCACTGAATTTTATTGTAATGTCATGTACTTTCAAAGATGAAAAAAAGTTTGTTGAATTGTAATTAATGGAAGGTACTGGCTACTGAGTGGGGGAAAAAGTGGTAAGAGAATTTGGGGGGTTTTGTCATTTATTTAAAATTTCCTACTTTTATCAGGGCTCAAATTAACCCCATACTTAATATTTTATATACTTCAGTGTCTAGATAATTAAGTCATCTTCTCAAAGTGCTTTAACTTTATAAAGTATTATTTCTTTGGGACATAATTTTACATTCAAAAAAGAAGCCCAGAGAAGTACAGAATGAAATAGAGAAAAAAGAGGGCAGAACATACAAATGCTGGCAGACATTTTGGTCTTCATGCCATGACCATCGGTTTTATGTTTTGAAAACAAAAAGTTCCAGAAGAGAAAATTTAGCGATAGAAAGTTCTAAGCTGGCTCTTGCATTTGTTGAGTTTGATGTTTCTCAGAGATATGTAAATGAGAATATCAAGTTGGATTGATGAGAGTAGATTCATTGTAGACAACTGATGATATTGATTTGGGGATCATTGAAATATATATTTTATTAAAGTCGTGACTAGGGAGGAAGTCATCACAGATGACATTATTTTTAACAGGTTCTTCATGTAAAATGTTCCTCTCCTGTGTCTTACATCATTACTTCTGCAGAGAGGTCTCCATGATAGAATTGAACTTTAGATTCTGTCTTGAAAGAAGAATAAGAATTGATAGAGGAGAGCAGATGAGCAAACTAAGCAAACTTCAGTGCTATAACAGTTTGAATGGGCTTTCAGGGAAGAATGAATGCCTCAAAATTTTTGATGTTCCTCACATATGTAGAAAAATTCTCAAAGGTGAGCTAAATTATTGGATATAGTTGTTTATTTTCCCCTTGAGTAAGATATTGAAACTTTTAAAAAAGATATTTAAACTTTTGGTTAAAAAGTATACCTTTCATGGTCTATATTCTTTTTTAACTGTAGATTCAGAATTTACCTGACGTTTATAATTGACAAGCCATTACTTGTGTTCTAATTTGGTAGATTTAGGCCCAGTTTATATTTATTTTAGCAATGCTTTTATTCTGTTTCATTCCCAATCCAATCAATTTAGTCTGATTAACAGAAAAATAATATTCTGAGAATGGAGAGGTGAGTTGTAAGATGGGGAGGAAATAGATGGTGAAGATTTGAAGAGAATAAAAACTTTGGAAAATGTCTTTAGGAAGAACGAAAGGAAAGAACTGTGTGGGTAAATAGATTAATTTCAGTTGAGACAATGGGGACCTAGATAAGGTTCTGATTCCTTTCTATATAGATCTGTGATTTTATATTCCTTTCTACTCATTAATCTAAGTGCATATAAAGAGAAGGGAGTTACTCTGCTGAGTTTTTAATTTCCATGTTCGTCCATATCCAAGGTTGAAGAATAGAATGACATAGGGAAAGAGAATTAATAGCACCAGAAAATTGTTGGTTTTATGTTACAGGTCCGTGGCTTAGACTTGGACAAAGAAAGAAAAGAAACAAGTGATTAATAGATAATGGATATATACCTAGAAAGATAGGTATGGAGTTAAGAGGTAGAACCTAATAGGTCCATTTTAAATTAAATAAATAATGACATGATAATTATTGAAATAGGAACCATGGTAAGTGTGCAGAGTTTACAAGTCAGTTAAATAGTAGTTAGAATTGTTCCACTACAAAAGAAGGTACACTCTATAGTGATGAAAATGGAAAAAAAAAAAAAAAGGTGATAAAAAGGAACAGAGGTCAAGCAAATGAAAGAGCAGACTTTAAGTGAATTGCCCATTTAACTCTTTTACAAGACCTTGAGTCTCTATGAGTGTGTATGCATGTGCGTATATGTGACTGTGTGCTATTATTTTTCTAGTTTGTATTGATAAGGGTGATTTTTGCTGCAAATACATTATGAGAGATGAACAATTCATTGAATGGGCTTACTGTAACATTAAAAATTTAGAAGGAAAGATTGTGAACTTGAAAACAAGACAATTGAAATGACCTAAACATTAACTCTGAAGGAAAAAAAATGAAAATAAATGAGCAGATTTCAGTAACCTAATAGCAAGTTGGCTAGAATATGTCTAATGGGAGTTCAACTGTTATACTCTACTAGAAAGTAGAAAATTTTGAAAAAATAGGCATAAAATGTTTTAAATTTTGGAGAAGTCTAATAGTAGAATTGGTTCAGCTTTTATTAGGTCAGGGACTTAAAGTCATCAGGTTAGGGGAATTTTGTCTTTTTCTTTCTGCTTTCCTTAGTATGTTCAACTCAGACTAGTCACTCTCATAGTCAAAGAACAGGTCCCTTAGCTCAAAGCATTAAATATATATTTAAAAATGTACACAGAAATAAAGAACTATTTCTCACTTCATTTTAAGGATAGTGTGAAAGAGCACAAGGGAGCCAAAGGAGGTCAGAATACTTTCTTTTTATGTGTTTTTGGTCACAGCCAAGGCACATACCCATCCGTAACTGAGTGTATCAATGGAATGGAAAGGGACTGTGGATTTCCTGAGACCTCCAGTAGAGGGTAAAAACAGTGCAAAAGTATTGAAGACTTGCCATATCAAAATAGGAGAAAATGGCTCACGAGCATGCAAATTATAATGTCTGCCATACTCCATTTCCTTTTCCATTTGGTCACACATTGGTTTATACAGAGCAACCTCAGATAGTGTCTGCAGACTTGTTTCACTCTTTGATCTCCTTACATTTCTATCTTTTCCTTGACTTCTCACTTTACCTATCCTACTTCCCACTGTATCCTGATTTTTTTTTTGCCAAGATTTCAAATACATGAAGTATATATGTCATTGAAGGTTATTTTTCATCATTCATATTCTTGGGATGAATGATACAAAAACACGATAACCATCCACTTGCTAACATTGAATTCCTTTCATAGCATCATTTCATTCATCTTAAATCATAAGATATGTTCCACAATACTCAGTAGAAATCTTGGAAAAAGAAAAAGAATAGAGCATTAGACTGAAAGGAAAAAAAAATAATGTGGAAATGAATTTTTACACTTTAGATGGCAGACAATATGGTGAGTTGGGGATATGTTAACAAATAATTAAACTATGTGAAGACTTAACTTGAAATAATTATATTAAAATATGGGAGAATAATGGAGAATTTTAAAGACCATTCTTAGGAGATAAGTTCAAGACTACATCAAAGGAGTATAATTTCAGCTTATTCTTTAAAAATAATAATTCACTAGAGAGAGAAAGAGATGTAAGTTAATTCTTTATTAAAAATTATGAACCAAATACATGAGAAGGATTGTCATTAATATTGAAATGACATTACAGCATTTCAAGAAGTGGGAGATGATGAAACCAGAGAGGTAGATTAAATAATGGTTATGAACTTAATCTTACAACTATTCCAAAGGTATTTAAATTTCTGTTAGAGATGTGAGATCTCATTTAATGTTACTGTTTATTTTCTGTCAATACTATCTATTCTTCCAACTAAATGCCATGATGTTTAACACATTGCACTTCCTGAACTTGACACATTTGTTACAAAACTTTCTAAAATAAAGACCCGTATATCTTTCATGTGTGGCTATCTCATCATAAGTAATATTTAGTAGTGTACATAGATTGCTTGTAATGTTTTGTCTGTTGGCAGAGGGATGGTTTACTTGTAAAGGTCATTTTTACTATATGGCAATGGCTAGCTGTACATTAAGCTAACATATTCAGAAGGGAGTCTGATACCATTTTGTATGCATTACATGCTTTGGAGAAAAACTGCACGTTGGTAAAAAAGATGGGAGAAGGCCTTTGGAAAATGTGAACTCTAATTTGATTTGGCACATAGCAGTGTTCTAATCTTTGGTAGGCTTGCAAAAATTAATTTAAAATGTACATTTAAAATAAGAAAGCTTGTGAATAGAATCCTAGATTGGGGTTGGAGCTGCATATACTTACTCGTGCACGCGCGGGCGTGCACGAACACACACACACACACACACACTTAGAGATTGAATATTGAGTTTAGGCATTTAAAATTCAAACATTCCACTCAGACCAACTCATACTCTTAGTGCTCGGTATTGCTTTGTAGATTGTCAAGTCCACCTAAGCTTAGGTCCTTATCTTGTTGGGAATATAATGGTCTCCAAGTGATTTCCTTCTTTTCCTCAGTAAAGCTGAAAGATTTTCTTTAGTTTTATAGAAAGAAACATTGGCAAAAAGAATGTGTAAATAATTGTGATATGCACTAAATGGCTCACAAAAATAGTAAATATACAAGGAAACTGTAAATTTTAGAGCAACAAAACTATTTTTAAAATCTGGAATCCTTTTGGCACACTTTATTTTATTTTTTTTTTAATATCATACTTAACTATGTTAAATATATTTTAAATATGTAAATTACATTCAGTGTATAATTAGTTTTATGCTTTATTCTAACAAAGACCTATAGAATTTTAAAATATTTTGAATACTGAAGGCTATTTGTGTAATTAATAGTCCATATGTATTGCCCATGAAGATTTAAGCAGATTACCTATACATGTCATCCAAAACAAATTATGATATATGTATTTTGCTAAAAATCTATTTTGAATTAATTTTGTTGAGATAAAAAGGTGTGCTCTTTGTTTTAATTTAAGGTGCGCTTAATGGTTATCAAACTGAGCATCTCTTTAAAGATTAAATTCATCTAATTGATGAAAGTGCTGCTTCTTATAGTCATCACAGTATGATTCAATTTACTAGTGAAGGCAGGATGCCATTATGAAGAATTTCTCAGTGGGGTTGAAGACTTATTCCCAAACAGTTAGTGTCTATTTTTATACCTGAATAGGAACAAAAAGAATTCCATGCTGAAAAAGAATAAGAAGTTAGAATACAAAGCAAAAATTGATAAAATTATATGTATATATTTATGTTTTGAATCGATCAACTTTTGAGAAAATGTTAACCAAGTAAAGATGTATGTTGCTTTCTGCTTTGAATTAAATATTTTTTATTGAAAGTATATATTTTATTATAACAAAATATAAAATTGAAACGAGCAAATATTCATTATATTTATTTTTTAAAAAATTATATTTTTCATAAAATGAAAATAAGAGGCATTCCATTATTATAAATGCTTAATGATGTTTTCTTTGTCCTAAAAGTCAAATTCAGATAACTATCACTAATGGAGGAAATGTAGTCCATTTAGAGAATTAAAAAAATATAGTTTTCTTCAGGAGAAGGATTACTTAAAATATGGCTAACGTTAAAAAAATAGAGGAAATGTCACCATCATATTCCAGCATATTATGACACAGGGGCTGATACACCATATCTATACTCCAGTATTAAGGCTACACAAACTGAATGGAAGATATACCATATCTATATAGATATCCATACCATATCTATATAGATACACCATATCTATACTCCAGTGTTAAGGCTACACAAACTGAATGGAAGACAGTAAAGAAAATATGGACAGATATTGTATATTTTGTGGTTGACCATCAGTGATAACAGAAAGTTTCAGTTTTTCACACTAAATGTATAGTTTAATGTAATTAAAAGTGAAGCAATCTTACTACCCAGATTTATAGTTTATCCTAGAACATTCTTGACTCTTATTGGTTGACTGAACTAGTTCATAACTAGGAATGGTAACTTTTCTCTGAAAAAGAAACATCTTTCATGAAGAAGACTAAAATAGTGTGGTTTTAAGCAGATTCAAGAACTATTATTTTCCCTGTTATTTCAGGTGGATATTAAGTTTTGATTAGGATTGAATATTATTTAATACAAAATATTATTAAGAATGGCTTTGAAATTTGTAGTTGGTGTTTAGTGTCCTTACATTATTCAAATAGTATAGAAATATAGAGAACTTGTTGCAAAAACAAAATATACTTTAATTTTGGAAATAAGCCTTTATAAACATCTCTTTGGTAGTGATTAACATTTAATATCTGTGGCTCTACCATGGAGAATAGATTTAAAACATTTCTTTAAAAAGACTGTGATTTGAAAAGGAATATGCAATAGAAGATTTAATAGAGTAAGATTCAACAAGCAAATGCATGTTGAAATAATTCCATGCTTTCATTTATGCCTGTAACAGATGCATCCAAATGATAGGAGTGAAAGCCTCTGAACACTGTTTTGACATTAAAGAGCAACAGATTCAGCTACAATGCGTTAATTTGTTTCCACATTTGCTTCTTTGTTGTTTGTCTCAGACTAAAAAGATTGAATGATCTTAAACTTGTGAAATAACTGAATATGCTTTCTCTTATATTTATAAAGAAAGAGTCTTTTTCAGCATGAATGCACATTATTGCTGATTGATATTGTGGCCACTTTTAATTTTGTACACAGTAGCCTTTTCATAAACAATTAGCTTTTGATTAAAACTGCCATGTCAGTGTCTTTCAGTGCTTCCATATTAAAGAAAATATAGCAGGATATGCTGCCAGATTTTTCACCAACATTGAAATGTACAACACCAGTTGTTTTATTGTCAATTGACAGTTCAGGCACATGTAAAACACTTCTTTAAGTACCATATGTATATAGTAAGTTACTATCTTTTAGAACTTTCATGATTGACTAGGGAAATGGGATTGGATGTTAATCACATCAAGAAGAAAATTTTAACTTTGTTATTTAAGTACTACTAGAGAATGAGAAATGTATTTATTCTTTACTGGGAAAACTGCAAATCCTTCGCTCTTCTGTGACTCTGAGAACTAGGTCACACTAATAATCAATATCCTTGTATTTGATTTTGTTCATTTATATACATTAGCTTCCATTTCCATAAATAATGGGTTAGATTATTTGGGAAAACTTTCCTGCTGACAATAACTGGGAAAGTTGGATAACATTTATTTTAAAAATCTTATTAAAAGCATTTAGGGCTGACAAAATAGTAAAAATCATTTGACCAAATTCTAGGGATTGTTTTTGCCTGTCCAAAAGACAAACAACTTGACAGTGCTTTTGGTGCATATTTTACTTACCTTTTGTTGTAAAGAAAGGGCAAACAAACATACGAAAACACCCAAAATCAAAGTCATGAAAAGTGGTACTCTAACAGAAGCCCCATTACACAGAACAAGGATCTCTCGGGGTTAAAGCCCCATGTAAGTGGGCAAGTCTTAGTGAAAAATGAAAGACTAGGTTTTATTTATTTTTTATTTTAATTAATTATTCATGAGACACACACACACAGAGAGAGAGAGAGAGAGAGAGAGAGAGAGGCAGAGACACAGGCAGAGGGAGAAGCAGGCTCCATGCAGGAAGCCCGATGTGGGGCCCCATCCAGGGGTCTCCAGGATCACACCATGGGCCGAAGGTGTCGCCAACTGCCGAGGCACACGGGAGGCTGGAAAGACTAGGTTTTAAAAGTCTTTGTGATGTAGGGATAATTGTGCCCTCACTTGACTTGAAGTGATTCCAGGCTGGTAGTGTCTCTAGGAGATTGGTTGAAGCAAATTTTTAAATATCTTAGAAGAGAGTAACCTCATTCATGGTTGCACATTGTTTCAGATTTTTAAAAAATGATATGATAAGCATATCAGATAGGAATTGTTGGCACACAAGCAAATTTGACCCCATTATGGAGATCCATTAATAAAAGGAGACAGCCCATGAAAGATACAAAGTCAAACATTAAGAAACCTCATAGATCCCTGTAAGGCTACTCTAAAGAAATTCTAAATTATCTTATTGAACTATAGAAGGTAAATGACAATTAGAAAATCTTAGAAGAATCTGAGTAGTGAGGGTTAATAAAATCACTTGTAAAGGAACAATAGTGAGGCGGTTGAAGGATTTCCCATACGCAACAATGAAAACAAAGAAGAGTGGAATAATATCTTCATGTGCTAACAGGAATAAATGCCATTCTACAATTTTTAATCCAGAAATATCTTTCAAGTGTTAAACTGATAAAAGTGTTCTCAGATACCAACTTTAAAAAGTAGACTTTAAATTAAGAAATTAAAAAAAGTAAGTTTAAAATTAAATTTCAGATAAGCAAAAAATGCCATTGAATTGAATGTAAATAAATATATTTATCTATACAATAAATATTCTAGTTTAAAGAAGGTGGGTTTTACTCTATGTACGCAGAATAGGACAGTTGAGTCAAGAAATAGGAGAAGACTTAAACAAAAACTCACAAAAGCAAAAGACAGCCATTATAACTATATGTGGTGGACATAGAGATTCTTGATCCACAATCCTTTCAAAGGAATGACATGTTGCTCTAGTCGCTGTGAATGTTGTCAGCCTACAGGCTTACAGGTCTCAATGAGATTGTTACAGGTCTCAAGAATTGTTTCAGCTGCAAACAGCGACCTCATGCAAATCATGGCCTTCCAGACCTAACACATCAGATAACATTAAGATAGAGGTATTAAATCCCAGGTAATTTAGCATGAATTGAGTCATTTCAGCTCCAGGGCTCCCTGTAAGATTTGCCTGAGAATGACAGGCCTGTATCATTGCTCAGCTTCTCCTTCTGATCAGTCTGGTCCATCCATTTCCTTCACAGGGAATTTCTTCTGGAAACTATAAAAATGAAAAAATTGTATATATCTAACAACATGCAAACTAGACGTGATGAAGGAGAGCCAGCATGTCAAAGAAACTATAAAACTGAAAAAAAAAAAAGTACTCTTTATGTGGGAGATTTTAATGAACTTCTGTCAAGTTCATCTGAATACTTAAGTGCTGCACAAAAATCTTTCAGGGTAGAAACAGAAGGACCACTACTTAACTGATTATTTAAGGGTTAAGAACAGAATTAAACTAGAACTAAATAAAATAAAGGAAATTCACAAGTATAGGGAAATTAAATAGCACAATTTTAAGTAGCCCATTCATCAAAGAGGAAATCATAAGAAAACTTATTAAGGTGAGAAAATCATTCATATAAAAATCTAAATAATGGTTGACCTTGGTGTGAGGTCAGGGGAGTGTGGGTGTGATGAGAGATACACACTTGAATCTTATGAATTGCTGCCACAACTGCTTTTGTTGATGGACCTGGCCATCATATTAATGCTCATTTATCAAGTATTCATTATTCTGTAATATTTCTATGTATGTTTTATATTTACTATATCAAAAATACTAACATTTAAGGAATTTTTAATCAAAATATAAACTCCAGACAAAAGAAAAATAATCCTAATTATCCTGATGTAACTTGAGAAATTAAATATTCTGAAGTTGAGGAAGAAAGAACTGGAAAGGCAAGAGAATTGTCCAGTTTTCACCTGGGCATCTGGGTTCCATAGACATGGACACAAAAAGCCTCCATTTTAGGAGAAGTAATATTAGGGCTATACTAAAAAAGCATATCCCCAACCTAGCTTTGCCTCCCGAAATTTCCAAAAAGCCCTGTGAATTGGCAATTTACCAGAAGTATTCTTGTATTACTAAGCAGTAGTACATATATATTACATGGCCCCCTTACACAAAGTTGACATATTTGTGAATCATATACTACAAAAGCTGTACCATTCCGTTCCAATCTACTGATCTCTGCCATTTGACTATACTCCTAGTTAAGTCACAGTTATTAAGCCTTTCAACTTTTATGTATTGAAGATGTTTTATAAACAATATCAAAATTTTATTTAAACAGTACATTTTTAAAGTATTCAGAGCTACCATATTAAAACAGTTTTCTACTATAGTTCTTTAGTGTAAATACACCATTCCATCACTTTAATGAAGAATCAAAACACCACCCTCTACCACTGCCTCCTAAACAAAAAGGATTCAAGTGGAAAACTTGTTTCCTTTAATTAAAAATCACGATTAGCTCTAGTTTTGTTAAAATACTTAGAGTTTTCTGTTTACATGTTCTTATTATTATCATTGTTAACATTAACTGCAGTTTTAACACTGACAAGTGTTAAATGACAAAATCAACTTTACCTTGAAATTCCTAGCAATATCAGGAAAATCATAGATTTCTTCTATACTTTGTCCTATACATTGTGATGCTGTCACCTCTGGGATAGGTTTCTTTTTGTGTGTATGTTTTTTGTTTTGCTTTTTTTAAGTGTGGGATAGACAGCAACATTTGAATTTTAATACGATTGTCAGGATATATAAGTTCTTGAGATAGGTACTTGTCTTAAAATGACAAAAAGTTCTTGGAGAAATACAGTAAACAATTCACATTGAGAAAGTAAAGTGCTATTGTTTGCCCTCTGGGTGGATTTAGCAGTAAGTGAAACCTTCAGACAACTCCAAAAAAGAACTAATGTATCTAGTCACTGGTTTGTCTGCAGGAGAGTATAGGCCATCGTGATTGCTTCATGTTAAAGGAATTATAAACAAAAGGGCTGGAGGAAACCAATATTTTGAGCAATTTTGACAGGCATCCCGTGAAGGAGCACATGTATTTACTTTATACCTGTCAGATGCCAGCCAGGTTAGTTCCTTTATCAGAAAAAAAAAAAAAAAAAATCATGCTGAAAAACTGAAAACAGTTTTCTGAAACATGATGATAGACACTATTTTTGTGAATGCATTCTCAGTAGTGGACCACTGCTCTAACTCCTTTTTCTGGCAGGATAATAACAGATTAGAATGAATATTAAAAGAGTTTTCTACCATAGCTCTTTAGTGTAAATACACTATGCCATCATTTTAGTGAAGAATCAAAACACCACCAACTCAATTAGAGGAAACCCTCAATTGAGGAAAGCTTCCTCAATTAGAGGAAACTCTTGTGCATTTCTGGAATGTAAATGCATTGTTTCAGTTTACCTGTGGATATGTAAACTCTAGGATATGTAAAATGATAAAGCCTGTATGTTAGTGGTTCACATAGACATAATAATGGCTTAAAAAGGAGTTTGGTAAGTGATATTATAGATTATTTCTAGGAAGTGTCTCTGCAGAACAAATCATATATTCTATACCAGTAAAAAAATCTAAATATGAAGGAAGTATTTTGTCTCATGTTATTACTATTAGGAAAAGAAAAAAAAATACGTGCTGTTATCTAGGATCCCTTTGCATTTCATAGCAAGCATGTACCTTACTCTTAAAAAAAAAAAAGATTTATTTGAGGGAGAGAGTGTGAGCTGAGGAAGGGGTAGAGGGAGAGGAAGAGAGAGAATCTCAAGCAGATTTCCTGCTGAGCATAGAGCCTGATGCAGGGCTTTATCTCACAACCCTGAGATCATAACCTGAGTCAAAACCAAGAGTTGGATGCTCAACTGATGGAGCCACCCAGGAGCCCCTTACCTCATTCATTGTAAAAAATAAAACATAAAAAAATAATAGAGGCATAAGGAAAATTTGTGATTTATAATCATAGGGCATTAAGAAAAACAAGTGATTTATAGTTGGTTCCTCTGTGAGGCTAAAATGTTGACTGTGTAAATTTTACCTATGGCTCTATAGAAGTGAAATAATTGAGCAAGAGGGATGACTGGATGAATTATTTTTAAGTAGTCAGGGAATGGTACCTCAAGTACACTATTGCCATGGACGTCAGCTAGACACTGAAGAATGAGAATTTGGAATTATACTTGCCTTTGGTGGGTTTTTAAAGAGTCTCATTTTATCATTTTTGGGAAATGGGAGGTTGAAACTCACTTGACAACTTGCAATCTTCATCCTCACAGGAGAGCTGTTTGATTTTAAGTGAGCAATTGAAGAAAGATGTTGGACTTTTTTATAGGCTGCTTCACAGACTAAAGTCCAGAAGTTGAAGTCCACAGTTACAATTAAATTTATCTTAAGCTCTGCCAGGGACAAATCAAAGTGGTTTATATGTCGTGCTTTAGGATACACTTTGTAAGCTACAATAGCAACTAGAAACATGACATGGGAGTATATATGTTTAAATATATGTAATCTGTAATGACTCCAGTTTGCAGTTTACAGTATGATTGCAGATTCTCTGAAAATTTTTGATTAAGAAATTTGTACCATGGACAATGGTGTCTTTGACAAGCCTTGAAGTGGTTTCCCTCAGACTCAGGGTTTCAAGCATGTTTAGTCAGGAGTTGTATTATAATGCAGAAAAAAATAGCAGTTGAACTAAAATCTGCTTATTTATCATTTATCATTCGAAAGTATTTATTTGAAATATGGTATACCAGAACTTATGATATAGACACAGATTGATCAAACTATGATATATTATGATCTCACTACCACTGTGATCATTATGTAGATGCATGGATAGGATATATTATTTACTTCTCAGAGCTTAGGAACTCAGTAAAATTCCTTTGTGTATGAATAAAGTAAGTGAATGTTATTCTTTGTGCTTTAACATTTAGAAAATCCCTGGTTTATGATTTTGTCCCAAAAATATCTCTTGGAAATGACTGAGTGCTAAGTGGAGGAAAAAAAAAAGGAATATTTAAAAAAAGATTTAAGAATCAGTACCACAATTGTAATCAAGTGAAATAAAAAAATAACTTTCTAAGTAAGTGATCATCAGAATAGTTCTCTAAAAGGGAATTAATCTTCCCCCCCCTTTTTTTTGCTGTTGTTTTAATTGTTTTACTTCTTTTAATTTGTCTAAATACAACATTATGAGAACATTATGAGAATAACTAGAAAATGTGAGTAAGTTTGTGGGAAAGATGTAGATTTTAAGAAAAAGTTGATTTTGGTGAGCTCATTGCAACTTGGAATTGGCCTGAGGACAGCTAGATAATTGAGGGTAGGTAGACAAAACTAAATATTGGGAATGAAAGAAATGTTTTTTGTTTTTGTTTTTGAAAGTCACAAAAAGTATATTAAAACAGCTGTTTTCTTGTCTCTCAGCACTGGCCTCCCTTCCCAGTGACTCTTGCCCACCACTCGCCACAGGCTTTCAGAGAAAAAGGTGCCCAGGGCAGGAAAACAGAGGATCCCTGCTGTAGCCCAGGGTCTGAGGAAGTCCCTCCAGCCTGGGAGTGAGGGTGGCTAACAGTCTCTACAGGCTTGTTGCCACCATGAAGGAAGGGGCTGCTGTGAAAGAAATGCTTTATAGAAAACTGGCTTGATTCACAATTTTACATCACTGTAAAAAGTATAATTCAGTAGTTCAAAGACAATTGGCAACTAAAAAATACAGGTTTTATAAATATACACAAACTTTAATTTCCAGAAGTCATCAAAGTAATACATGTTTATGATATGATTTTTACTCTTGAAATTGATGATTATTATGAAGTATAATAATTACATCAAGGATGGGATGGGAAAATTGTTTGCTAGAGTGTTACTGATAGGTAAGTAATTTGATACATACTCTGGGTTATAATCTGGCAGTATGATAATCAATAAAGTGGTTTAAATCCCAAACTTCAGAGGTAGGTTTTGGTTGAAAGCAATTCCAAGTCTGTCATGTACTCTCTCCATGACTGTAGGCAAATTATTGAAGTTCTATTTCTCTCATTTTCCTCATATGAGGAATGGAAGCAGTACTAATACTACAAACTTCATAGGGACATTATGAGGTTAGACATGTTAATTTGCATAAAGTCATTAGAACAATGCCTGTCCTGTAATATATGCTCAATAAATGTGATATGGTATTGATAATCTTTAAATGTTCCTACCCAGCAATTCCATTATGTGGATTTGTTTTTGAAAGAAAGGTATCAGAATACTTACAGAGCTATAAGAACAATGCTGTTTTGAATGGTATTTGTATATTATAAACTGAAATAGAAACATCCAGCAATAGGCAACTGGCTAAGTGAATTCATCTATGGAGCCATTAAGTTTTCTCTGTAGAAGAATTTTTAAAATGCCACAGTACTGCATTTTAAAAAAGAACATAAAGAGTATGTATAGAAAAACATATCTTTGGTTAATATTATTATATATTATATGATTATATGTAACACAACAGAAATGGAAGGAAATGCATCAATATGTGAAGAGTAGTTACATTTGGGCAATAGATTATGGGTGAGTTTTCACCATATGCATTGCATATCTAGTAGCACGTTTCTGTGTTTTATGAGTTGAATCGTGTCCCCCCAAATTCATATGTTAATAGTGTCCTAACTTCCTATACCTCAGAATGTGACCTTGGAAATAGAGTCATCATCCATCTATTTAGTTAAGATGCAGTCACTCTGGAGTCATTGGAGGCCTAATCCAATATGACTAGTGTCCTCATAAGAAGGGAAAAGTTGGAAGTGTAATAGAATAGTCTCCCCAGGCCTTATTCCTCAAGTCGGTTTATAGTGACCATCTGATTTTACTCTGGGAATCTGAAGGCTGAGTTGATGGAGCCAGTCATGCAAGTACTGCCTGCCTATGTGAGTGATCCCCCAATAAAACTGTGGAAATCAGGGATCAAGTGAGCTTCCTTGTTGATGACACTTAAAATGTGTTGCCACACATCATTGCTGGGAGAATTAAGTGTATCCTGTGGGACTCAGCTCTGTGGGAACATCTGAAACCTATTGCCTTCTTTCTCCTGACCTTTGCTGATGTTAATCTGTATTCTTTCACTGTAATAAACTGTGACCAAGTGTGTGACAGTATCTGAATCCTGTGAGTTCTAACAAATGATGATCTTGATGGTGGTCTTTGTAACCCAAAGGTAGAGCATGTAAATTGATATAATCATAGGTGCCAGGGATTAGGACATGGGAATATTTGAGATCTGTGGTTCTGCCTATAACATAATATTGTTGAATTTTTTTAGTTTACAAATTATGTATGAACATTTTTCTTAACATTAAAACAAAGTCAGACTTCTGATACACAATCACATGAAGATGTGGAAGCTATTACTGTGACCATTACAGTAAAAATGAAGAAAGCGGAAGGGGGACATGGCAGGGAAAGAGACGGAGGGACAGGGAGAAAAAGGAATTTGAAATTTGCATCTTCAGAGTATATTGTAAAATCTGTATTTTTGTATGAAACATTTAAAGGTAATAAAGCGGACAGTAGTAAATGTCATTGCTAACAAAAGCATAGTGAATTTGATAAGGAGAGTGAAAAAAGACAATGACTCATGGAGGCAAACACTAGCTTTCATGACCCTTTAAAATCTATTACAAACAGAATGTGAGACTAGAAATATTGATCATTTGGAATTTGTTCTAAGTAATCTGACACCCACTATGGGAAATAGGGAATTTAGTATGAATGTCAAACCACAAGAATAGATACTTTGTGTCTCCTTTTCAATATATCATTTTTTATCATCACAGAAACAATAGTTCTCTTGTTAGCTGTCAAGTATTCCAGTTCAATTATCCTCCTCTTTCTTCTTTGAGAGACTAAACATTGTTTAACCTTTTAAATTTCCTAAGTCAAATGTTAGGAAAGCTGTTTGGAAAGGCTATTTCCATGGGCTATAAACATCAACTCAACTCTCTCCTTGAAGACAGTCTTTTTTTTTTTTTTCTACTAAGAAATTATGTTTAGGATAAATAAAGAATTTTTATCAGATATTAAGAACTGCTAACACTTTGTCCCCAGGCAAATTCAACTCTGAATGAATCCATTTCTCCCAGAAATGGGATGACCAAGTAGCATCTTTGAGATCAAAGGTGTTAATGTATATTATCAAAAGCCTGCAGTGGATCTGCTTAATTATAGTGGTATATGAGTTTTCCTGTCCATTTTCTTGCCACTACCATATTTTATCCCTGTGTTTCCTAACAGTTTTTAGTTTTTTGTCCATTCTCTAATCCAGTCACCCTTGTCTTCCTCCAGATGTGTATACATTTCTGAAAATGGGCTCATCTGACCTCTGCCTATAACCTTTTAATGACTTCCTTTAACTTTCATAGTTCAGTCTATATATAGTACACAATGATGTGATTCAGATACCAGTTATCATTGCAACTCAGTGTCTTCACACATTTTACAATAGTACCCCCCCCACTTATGCAAAGGGGCCATGTTTCAGGATCCCCAGTAGATGACTAAAACTGTGATAGTCCTGAACCCTATATATATTATGTTTATTCCTATACATATATGTGTATGGTAAAGTTTAATTTATAAAATAGGCACAGTAAGAGATTAACAATAATAATTACTAATAAAATGGGATAATTTTAACAAAAACACTAATAAAAGTTATGTCAATATGGCCTCTCTATAGATATCCTACTGTATAGTACTTATACTTCTTGTGATGATGTGAGATGATAAAATGCTTACATGACGAGATGAAGCGAAGAGAATGATGTCAGTATTGTGACTAATATTGACCTTCCAACAGTTTGTCAGAAGGAGGATCATCTATCTGTTTTTGGACTACAATTGGCCCTTGGGTCACTGAAACCACAGAATGCAAAACTGAGGATAAGAGAACTCTTATAATTCCTATTGGGTGGTCCTTCTTCTTCCTCTTCCTCTAGCCACCTGTTTTTGAATTGATGTTCAAAACTCAAACATTTCTTTTTTTTTAAATTGGTTACTTAATTTTATTTTTTTATTGAAGTTTGATTTGCCAACATATTGCATAACACCCAGTGCTCATCCCATCAAGTGCCTACCTCCGTGCCCGTCACCCAGTTACCCCAACCCCTCACCCACCTTTCCTTCTGCAACCCTTTGTTCATTTCCCAGAGTTAGGAGTCTCTCATGGTTTATCTCCCTCTCTAATTTTTCCCACTCAGTTCCCCTCCTTTCCCTTATAATTCCTTTCACTATCAGAAAGGATGAATACCCACCATATGTGTCAACGTGGATGGAACTGGAGGGTATATGATGCTGAGTGAAGTAAGTCAATCAGAGAAGGACAATCATCATATGGTTTCACTCATACGGGGAATATAAGAAAACTCAAACATTTCTTTCTCAGTTTTCTTATGAATCACATGATTTATATTCTCTTACTTCTCTACCATCCTTGAATTGTCTTGTGGTTCTTAATATATTTGCCACTGTTTTCCTTACAACAAAATGAGTCTTTCAGGGCATGTGTTCTAGCTTATCAGAATTTTTTTTTTAATTTTTTTTCTATTTATTTATGATAGTCACAGAGAGAGAGAGAGAGGCAGAGACACAGGCGGAGGGAGAAGCAGGCTCCATGCACTGGGAGCCTGATGTGGGATTCGATCCCGGGTCTCCAGGATCGCGCCCTGGGCCAAAGGCAGGCGCCAAACCGCTGCGCCACCCAGGGATCCCGCTTATCAGAATTTTTGTTCCTAAAGCCTTCACGTCTGGCGAATATTAGCTATTTAATACACATTTGATAAATGCTTAACAAATACTGGTAAAGTGTTAGAATGCAATATTCAGATTGAAAATGGAGTCATCAACCTGAATTAGCTCCCGAGCTTTGTTTCCCCTTTTATGGATGCTGACACTCTGCATATCCCCAAGTTTCTTTAGCATTGTTTCTCAGTTGTATAGGTTATCTATCTACTTTAATCAATTTCAGCAGTGCTTACTACTGTAAAAAGTAGCAATTATTTTTAAAAAGGAGGCACTTGATTACAGATAAAATAATCTGGCACAATGACTCACTCTACAGAATAACTGAATGAACTTAGTATGATGTTTAATTTATATGTTTATAGGAAGTAAAAAGGGGAGAAAGAGAATGAAAGAGGGAGTTTCAGATCCAGGGGAGAATATAGAAAGGGCTGGAAGTGGGGGCCTAGGCCTCTGCACGATCAGTGTTTCTGTTTCTTTTATTTTTCTTCTTTTTTTTTTTTTTTAAGTGTTTCTGTTTCATGTGGAAACGAATATGAAAAAAAAAAAAAAAAGCTTTTACCCTTTGAGTGTCACAAGATCTTTTTTTCCCACGGTACTTCCTTAATGAGTTTCCATTATATATATTTTAGTTTGTCTTAACTTGTTACCTTAGAAATGTTGCAGTTTTAGAGGAAATGTGGTCTGGCAGGACACCTAGTCTGGTTTCTAACAGTCCCCTCAGGGGAAGGTGTTCCTCAGTGCATTTGGCACCACTGCAGTGTGAGTATGCAGGTCTCAGCCATTCTGCAGTCAGCGGCAGTAGCACATGTGAAGGCAGATTTGAGAAAAATGGCAAATTCTCAGACCAACACAAGGTACATTGTACACAAGGCAGAGGGTACAAGAATGAGGCTGGAGAACCAAACAAGCCTTGCTAAAAATTGGATTGTGTCCATATCATTATATCACTGGAAAGAAATGAATATTTCCATAAATAGATGTTTGATGTGATCATTTTTTCTTTTTATTGAAAGAAGGACCAGATGCAAGGAGATTTTAATTTTGATGTGATGAAATTAACAGATTTTCATCACATGTCTACTGTATTTGTTGCAGACACTATGCTAAACAAAGTTATGAAGCAAGAAATTTTAAGGGAATCTTTTAAGACAGTTACCATGAAGGTGGAGAGAAACAAAATAAGAGTTACCAATAGAGTTGACAAGATCGGTTGACCAACTAAGAGAAAGTATAAAGAAGAGAAAGGAATTAAGGGTAAATATCAGGTTTTTCTCAGGGGTAGTTACATGACAATCTTTAAGATAAAAAAATACAGCTTTATTCAAAAGATGTAGTAAAGAAAATTTAGTTTTGGACATCTGTGGGTGCAGCATATTTTCATAGCCTGAAGAACATGTAGGCCTGCAATTGGATGTAAGTTCCTGGTACTTCAAAATGAGAAAAAGCTGGGAGAAACATGTAGATTTGACAAATAGTTAAAAAAAGAAAAAGCAAAGAGGATGTGTATAGTACTTACAAATCCAAGAGTTCTTTTAATACATGAATTATGGCATAAAAATACATGTAAAATACATACATACATAAAATACATTTTATACATGTAAAAATTTTAATAATATTTTGATACATGGATATAAAACATAAAGATAAAAAATATCTTGATGAGAATTTTTTGATTAATTTCATCATTCCCCAGAAACTCTGAATTGGTATAACTTCTTAGAAGGTAATTTGATAATTTTATAACAAATTAAAAATATTTATATTATTTCCTCTTTCCTATTATTGATAGGAATCTTTTCTGTTTAAATAATCAGATATATAGCATCAAATATTATTTATTATTTTTATAGTATAGAAGAGTTGAATCAACTTTTAAATAGAGGAATTCTTAAACTTGGTAAATATTTCTAATAAGGTACCATTTCGCAGTTTAAAAATTATAGTTCTAAATAATTTTGATGACTTGTAAAAAGGGATACATTGAAAGTATCAAATGTATGGTGAAAGAATTAAATTAATAACATGGTAATACAAAACTATATCACTGTGATCCAAAATCTGTTACATATATGCAATAAACATGCACATAGGACAAATAGGTGGGATTTATTTGACTTGTATGGGTGATTTTAATTCCCTACACTATAGTTTTCTGCATTTTGTAATTTTCCTTTCAGAAATATCTGCTAATTTATGAATTTAAGTATTACACTTCTCTGATACATCACCTTTGTTCTCTGTACGTAGACTCATAGTAGATGTTAAGATACTAAAATAATGTAAGTAAATTTATATGGGTTTGCATTCTTGTTTTTCTTAATGAATATGCTATTTCCATTTGACCTGAGTAATGAATCAGAGTGGGGAAAAGCCTTTGGCAGAGGCCTCAGAAGAGGACATTCTCTGAAGGTATCAGATAAAAAAACTAGAAATAAGGGTAATTGGGTGAAGAATACTGATATGCAGAAGAGTATAATCAGTTAGAGAAGCCTGAGTCCCTCATTATAATTCCCTTTAGAGACTGACATATATGGGCTGTGTACCATATCTGGTGTGGAGAGGGCAGATGTCTCTTGTGAAATCAGCTAGGTAAAGTGTTTTTTTAAGTTCTTAAGGGCATGCTTGAAAAATCACATAGATTGTTAAACCAGACTCATCAAGGTGAAATTTTGAAATATATTTTGCCATAAAAATTTTTACAAATTATGCTGTAGTACCCTAATCTTTGGGGTGATATTCATATCATCTTTACCCATTTGGATATCTTCCTGAAGGAGATTAGCTCTGAAGTAATAAGCAAATATGACTGATTTCTCTGGAAGAGGAATAGGTGTAGAGTTCTACTTTGGGTGTTATTTAACAGACATTTAGTGCTGCATGTTTTCCTTGAGAAAGCAATGACTCATAATTAATAGTAGTACTCTCTGAACAAGGAATGCCAATTTTTCATGATCTGGCAATCATGCATATTAACTCTCAAGGCTAGAATTAAATTAATGCATCAGTGTTACTGAAAGCCAAGTGGTAGTTTATTTCATGATGCAAGATTTAAGTCATTTGTCCATTTATACATGAGGATGTATATCCTATTTCATGACCAACCAGTGTGACATATTTAGCTTCATGACTGAAATGTGACTTCAGTTTTATTCTTTCTTCTGCTGTTCCTAGAAATTATTATTCACCTATTTCCTAATGGAATGCTTCAATTAGATTATCCCATGAAATTGGAACTCAATAAGATATTTTGGAGTAGCCAGATGACACTTAGAGGTTGAAGGGATTCATAATCTAGCAAATTTATTAGAAACACTAGAGGAAAATATAAAAAATGAACTTTGCAGTTATTACAGTCTAAAGTCATGATCTGTTAGATGATCTGAGGAAAGATTTAAAAGCTTACTATTTATGATATTCTCTCCCTCATTAGTATTCCATTGCTTGACCTATCTACTGTTTTTTTACTCAAGCAGAGCTTTTTGTAACAGTGTGACTCACCATTCATCTTTTAAAGTTAATTACTGAATAGTGTATTCTTTTAGAAATAACACCTAGACAATTTAGATATTAGTAATCCATTAAATTTAAAATATTGGTATGATGTTCCCTAAAAGAAAGAACAGGTGATAGTACTCACTGCCAGGGATTTAATCAATACAGCTATAAATAGGATGTCTGAACTAGAGTTTAAAATGATTACAAAGCTACTAACTGGGCTTGAAAACAGCATAGAAGACACTAGAAAATTCCTTACTGTAGAATAACTGAAATCCAGTCCGACCAAAATTAAAAACGATATTACAGAGATGCTGTCCAGATGGAGGTTTTAAAAACAAAGATGAATGAGTCAGAGGAGAGTCAGTGATATAGAAAATAAAATGATGGAAAATAAGGAAGCTGAAAAGAAGAGAAAAGGAAAACTGCTGGATCATGAAAGAAGACTTAGAGAACAAAGCAGTTCCACAAAGTGAAATAATATCTGGATAATAGAGGTCCCAGAAGATGAGAAGTGAGAGAGAGGGACAGAAGGCTTTTGGAACAAATTAGAGCTGAGAACTTCCGTAATCTTGGAAGGAGACCAGCATTCAAGTCCAGGAGGCAAAGAGAACCCACTTCAGAATCAATAAAAATAGGTTAACACCTTGACATGTAATAGTGAGGCTTGCAAATTTCAAAGATAAAGAATTCTGAAAGCAGATCAGAAAAACTGGTCTGTATCCTACAAGAGTAGAAACGTCAGAATTGTCCACGGAGACCTGATAGGCCAGAAAGGACCAGCATGATATATTCAGCATCTTAAATGGAAAAAAAAAATATGCAGCCAAGAATATTTTATCCAGCACAGCTGTCACTCAGTATATAAGGAGAGATAGAGTTTCCAGGACAAACAAAAAATAAAGGAATTAAAAAAAAAAAAAAAAGGAATTTATGAACACTAAACCAGGCCTACAAGAAATATTAAAGGGGATCCTTTGAGCAGAGAGAGAGCTCAAAAGTAACAAAGACCAGAAAGGGACAGAAAAATTATACAGGAACAGTGACTTTACAGGTAATACAATGGCACTAAATTTGTATCTTTCAATAATTAGTGTGAATGGAATAAATGCTCCAATCAAAAGACATAGGGTATCAGAATATATAAAAAACAAAACCCATCGGGATGCCTGGGTGGCTCAGCAGTTGAGTGTCTGCCTTTGACTCAGGGCATGATCCTGGAGTTCTGGCATCAAGTCCCACATTGGGCTCCCTGCATGGAGCCTGCTTCTCCCTCTGCCCATGTCTCTACCCCTCTCTCTGTGTCTCTCATGAATAAATAAATAAAATCTTCAAAACAAAATAAAACCCATCCATATGCTGCTTACAAGAGACTCATTTTAGACTCAAAGACACCTCCAGATTGAAAGTGAGGGCATAGAAAACCATTTATTCATGCCAATGGACATCAAAAGAAAGTTGGACATCCTTATGTCAGACAAAATAAATTTTAAGCCAAAGACTGTAATAAGAGATGAAGAAGGACACTACGACATAATAAAAGGGTCTATCCAACAAGAAGATCTAACAGTTGTAAATATTTATGTCCCTAACATGACACTTCAGAACCTTTGAAATGCAGCAAATGTGGTACTAAGAGGGAAGTATATGGCAATATAGGCCTTCCTCAAGCAACAAGAAAAGTCTCAAATACACAACCTAATCTTACACCTAACGGAGCTAGCAAAAGAGCAGTAAATAAAGCCTAAATCCAGCAAGAGAAGAGAAATAATAAAGATTAGAGCAGAAATCAGTGATACAGAAATGAAAAAAAAATAACAGTAGACAAAGATCAACGAAGCTAGGAGCTGGTTCTTTGAAAGAACTATTAAGATCGATAAACCTCTGGCCACACTTATCAAAAAGAAAAGAGAAAAGACCCAAGTAAATAAAATCACGAATGAAAGAGGAGAGATCACAAAAACACCAAAGAAAAATAATTATAAGAACATAACACGAGCAATTATATGCCAACAAATTAGGTACTCTGGAAGAAATGAATGCATTCTTAGAAACATATAAACTAGCAAAACAAAACTGAAACAGGAAAAAATAGAAAATCTGAACAGACCCATAGCCAGCAAGGAAATTGAATCAGTTATCAAAAATCTCTCAACAAACAGTAGTCCAGCCTCGCATGGCCTCCCAGTAGAATTCTACCAAACATTTAAAGAAGAGTACCTATTCTTCTGAATGTGTTTCAAAAAAACAGAAATGGAAGGAAAACTTATAAACTCATTCTGTGAGGCCAACATTACCTTGATCCCCAAACCAGAAAAAGACCCCACTAAAAGGAGAATTACAAAGCAATATCCCTGATGAACATGGATGAAAACATTCTAAGATATTAGCTAATAGGATCCAAGTGAAAGAATTATTCACTACGACCAAATGGGATTTATTCCTGGCCTGCAAGGGTAGTTCAAATCCATGAACCAATGTCATTCATCACATTAAAAAAGAAAGAACAAGAACCATATAATCCTCTCCAAAGATGCAGAAAAAGCATTTGACAAAATACAGCATCCTTTCTTGATTAAATTTATCTTGGGCAGCCCCAGTGACACAGCAGTTTAGCGCCGCCTGCAGCCCAGGGTGTGATTCTGGAGACCAAGGATCGAGTCCCACATCAGGCTCCCTGCATGGATCCTCCTTCTCCTTCTGCCTGTGTCTTTGCCTCTCTCTCTGTGTGTGTCTCTATGAATAAATAAATAACATCTTAAAAAAATTATCTGTCATGGAGGTTGGAGGGAACATATCTCAATATCAAAAGCCATATATGAAAAACCCGAAGCGAATATCATCCTCAGTGGGGAAAAACAGAGCTTTCCCCCTAAGGTCGCAAGCATTCAGGGATATCCACTCACCACTGTCATTCAACATAATACTGGAACTCCTAGCCTCAGTTATCAGGTAGCAAAAATAAAAGGCATCCAAACTGGCAAAGAAGTCAAACTCTCACTCTTCATAGACAACATCATAGTTTTTTGTAAAACCCAAGGACTTCACTCCAAAATTGCTAGAACTTATTGATAAAGGAATTCAGCAAAGTGGCAGGATATCAAATCAATGGAGAGAATTCAGTTGCATTTCTATACAGTAACAAGACAGAAGAAAGAGAAATTAAGGAATTCCCATTTACAGTTGCACCAAAAAACCATGAAACACCTAGGAATAAATCTAACCAAAGAGATAAAGGATCTGTACTCTGAAAACTATAGAACAGTTATGAAAGAAATTGAGGAAGACACAAAGAAATGGGAAAACATTTCATGCTCATGGATTAAAAGAACAAATATTGTTAAATATTGTTAAAATGTCTGTGCTACCCAAAGCAATCTACACAGTATAATCCCTATCAAAATACCATCAGCATTTTCCCCAGAGGTGGTTTAACAAACCATCTTAAAATTTGTATGGAACCAGAAAAGACCCTGAATAGTTAAAGGAATGTTGAAAAAGAAAACCAAAGCTGGAGGCATCACAATTCTGGACTTCAAGCTGTAATACAATCTATAATCATCAAGACAGTATGGTATCGGCACAAAAACAGACACATAGATTAATGGAACAGAATAGAGAAACCAGAAATGGACCCTCTATAGGACCAACTAATCTTTGATAAGCAGGAAATAATACCAGTCAGAAAAAAATCAGTCTCTTTAACAAATGGTGTTTGGAAAATTGGACGGCCACATGCAGAAGAATGGAACTGGACCACTTTTTTACATCATACACAAAAATAAATTCAAAATGGATGACAGACCTAAATGTGAGATAGGAATCCATAAAAATCTGAAAGGAGAACATAGGCAGCAATCTCTGTGACTTAGGCTGCAGCAACTTCTTGCTAGACAGGTCTCCAAAGACAAGAGAAAGAAAAGCAAAAATGAGCTTTTGGGACTTCATCAAAATACAAAGCTTTTGCACAACAAAGGAAACAGTCAACAAAGCTAAAAGGCAACCTACAGAATAGGAGAAGATAGTTGCAAATGACATATCAGATAAAAGGCTAGTATTTTAAATTTGAAGAACCTATCAAACTCAACACCCAAAAAAGTAAAAATCCAGTTGGGAAATGACAGAAGACATGAATAGACATTTCTCCAAAGAAGAAATTAAAATGGCCAACAGACACATGAAAAAATGCTCAACATCATTTGTCATCAGGGAAATCCAAATCAAAACCACAGTGAGATACCATCTCATATCACAATTGCAAAAATTAACAGCTAAGGAAACAATAGGTGTTGATGAGGATTCACAGAAGGGGAACCTTCACAAACTGTTGATAAGAATGCAAATTGATGTAGCCACTCTGGAAAACATATGGAGGTTTTTCAAAAAGTTAAAAAATAGAGCTAGCCTATGACCCAGCAATTTCACTACTAGGTATTTATCCAAAGGATACAGATATAGTGATTTGAAGGGGCACATGGACCCAAATGTTTATTAGCAGCAATAGTCAAAATAGCTAAAATTTGGAAAAAACCAGGATGTCCATTAGTAGATGAATGGATAAAAAAGATGTAGTGTATTTCTATATACAATGGAACATTACTCAGCCTTTGAAAAGAATGAAATCTTGCCATTTGCAATGACATTTATGGAAGTAGAGGATATTATGCTGGGTAGAATTAGTCAGTGAAAGACAAATATATTGATTTCACTCATATGTGGAATTTAAGAAACAAAACAGATGAACATAGTGGAAGGGAAGGAAAAATAAAGTAAGATGAAAGTATGGAGACAAACCATAAGAGGCAATGAACTCAAATAAGCTGAAGATTGCTGAAAGGGAGGTCAATTGGGAGAAGGTGTAATTGGGCGATGGGCATTAAGGAGGACGCTTGAGGGCAGCCCCAGTGGCGCAGCGGTTTAGCGCTGCCTACAGCCCAGGGTGTGATCCTGGAGACCCTGGATTGAGTCCCACGTCAGGTTCTCTGCATGGTGCCTGCTTCTCCCTCTGCCTGTATCTCTGCCTCTCTCTCTCTATGTGTGTCTCTATGAATAAATAAATTAAAAAAATCTTTAAGGAGGACACTTGATGTAATGAGCACTGGGTATTATATGCGACTGATGAATCCCTAAATTCTACCCCAGTAACTAATAATATAGTATATGTTAAGTAAATTGAATTTAAATAAAGAACTAAAAAAATATTTGTGTGTTGTTAGTCATCTATGGAATGATGTTCAAAGTAATGCAAATATTTCTTCATTCTAGGTGTTTATACTCTATTAGAAACACAAAAAACTCAGAGATGTTTATGAGAGATGATGGTTTTTTACTTCTGGGTGGTAGGGCATAGGATTCTTAGAGGTGATGCCCTAAGATAAGATTTTTACTCATATTATCTTGAAAATAGACAAGATATTCCTAGGGCAGTGAAAGATTACTTATTACTTAAAGGCATAACGACATGCATTCACATTTGCCCTAGGTGATTTGATAAGAGCCAGAGGTCTTTGTACACCTACATGTGTCAGTAAGGATTCTCCTATTAGTGAGGAGTACCAGAAATATGAATCTAGGAGTTATGTAGATCAGGTACAGTCATCCTCTCACTTTTCCTGAGGGAGGAAGAGAAACTATTGTTCTATCTCATAAACAAGTTCTCTGGAAGGAACAGTGACAGCTTCTTGGTTCTTATTATTGGAACATAAGACAGTATCTTCAGGGGGAGGATAAGACAAGAGTTTTCAAATTAAAAGTGAGATTCATCTCTTTTGGAATATAAACACATAGAAAAATAACTCTCTAAACCTTTCAGGAAGATTCTTGGCTACTCAGTTAGTTGCCTTTTCCATCAATCCTCTGAACCTAATTGTCTAAAGGAAATAAGAGAAGGTTTATATCTTTCGAATGGGACCAAATGGCTTTACCATTAAGGAAACAAATAGCTTCCAGTCCAATCCCCATAGCATGTGAGAAGCAAATGTTTTTGGAGAACTAAAAGCAAACATTCTCCATCTTCTAGCATATCCGTTTTGATAGTTCTGGAGGCCAGAACTTTGAAGGAACATTCAGAAATATTAGTCTCCCCACAGTGATACACTTGAATTCAATAAAAACGTTTTTTAGATGGTAATGATAATGAGTAAGGTAATTTCAAGGCAGGTATACTTAGGGAAAAGGGTTTTGCTGTGCTCTTCAATTAGAAACAGGGACATCAAGCTAGTTCTTAGTTGTTGGATAAACCATATAGGAAATAAGAGAAACTTTCCCCTTTTTTGGAAGTGAATAGAAAAAAGGTGCCATTTTTCTCTGGAAAAAAAAAAGAATATTTTCCTATATTACTTGGATTAATTACAAAGAATTAGAAATAAACTAACATTTTTATGTCTTTTAATGTAACTGTACTAACATACAGATATTTTTTAAAGAGCATTAGGTATTATGGGACAGGTAAATGTCTTATAAGTTAAAAAAAACTCAAGCATACTTCTCTAACCCATAAACAGTTATGCTGTTTGACTCTGCACAAATTGCCAGTGCCAGAAAATTTCTGTGAAAAAGCATTTTTTAAAGATGTAATACTGAGTCTTATGATCACAAGGGCATGTATTGTTATTGTGAGCTTGTCAGATGATAAATGAGGATGTAGTTCCAGAAATTAATTAGCTGAAAAGAATATCTACCTATTTCAGTAACTTTCCATGGAAAGTATGCATTCAATTTTATGCCAAAAATTGTCTCTTCTTATAGCTATTAGCTAGTAATTTTTTAGAATCCTAAATCTGATAATGAATAAGTGTTAAGCCAGCTAAAAAATGTAATTGATATTGTTTGAGTAAAAATATCATTATGAGAACATAGTTTTAAGGTTATAAAAATTGATTTTTGCCTTCTAAGTGTCTTTCATATGAAGGTGAATGTGTAATTAAAATGCTTCTTTTTAATTTTTTCTGTCTTCCTAAATGTCATTAATAGTCTACTTAGTGTTGGTTTAAAAAAATGCCCCAAATTTCTCTAATCTCAAATTTACCATGGCTTTGTTGCTGTCTATCATAATGTATTGTATATATAACTATCACTTAACCTATTCCTGTATACATTTTAATTATTCTGAACTTATGGATGATAAACTATGTATTTCATTTAATAAAAACATTTACTTAAAAAACTTGGGCCTTCTCCAAAATGAATATAACTGATAATAAATAATACTAGGTTTGATTTTTCTGGTACTTGATTATGTATCAATCTCATAATTTTTTGTTAGTTCATAAGTAAATCTTTGATAAAAGAATGTTTAAGGATCTCCTATGTGTCAGGGACTGGATTAGGTAAGGCTTTATGAAGATGACAGAGCCTGGAAGCAACTATATAGCACAATAACTAATTTCAATGGCTTTGAAACCAAGTAGACTTGGGCACAATTCTGATTCTATCACTTAGTGTTTATGTATTACATTCTGGATGATAATTTTATTATTTTTATTAATTTAGTTTAATCATCAAATAAAAATACCAATAGTACCACTATTAAAATCAGAAATATTACTTCAAGTAAATATAGTCACAGACTTTTTGCCTTTTACAAAATCAACTCAAATGTATTATAGACTTAAGGTAAATTCCAAAAGTATGAAAATCTTGAAAGATGACATGGGCTAAAAACTATGTAATATAGGATAAAATCTTGACTTGTTGAGCACTTTTTAGATAAAATAGTAAGTACTCAATTCATTAAATACGGGACAACTGGGTGGCTCAGTGGTTGAGCCTCTGCCTTCCGCTATATAAATGATAATGCTAAGAAAATGAAAAGACATTGGGAGAATACTTTTGCAAAACACATTCAAGATAGGCAAAGAACTCTTGAAACTCAACAGTAAGAAAACAAGCAACATAGTTAAAACATAGACAAATGATCTGAACAGACATTTCACCAAAGAAATATGTAGATGGTAAGTAAGCATATGAAAAAGTGCTCAATATCATGTATCATTAGGAAATTGCAAATCAAACAGCAGTGAAATATCACCATGTACCAGTTTGAATGGCTAAAATTCAGATACAACAAATGCTGATGAGGATGTGGAGCAACAAAAATTCATTCATTAATGGTGGAAATGCAAAATGGTACAGGCACTTTGGAAGACAGTTAATCAATGTCTTTACAAAACTATGCATATTCTTTTTTCTTTACTTTTTTTTCAAAACTACATATATTCTTACCATACAGTAAAGCAATCACATCCCTTGGTACCCACATGTATTGGAAACTTTTGTCTACACGAAACCTGCACACAAGTATTTACAGCATCTGCTTCCGTCATTGTCAAAACTTGAAAGCAGTCAAGACATCCTTCAAGAGATGAGTGGACAAATAAACTGTGGCACATCTATACAATGGAATATTTTCAGTGACACAAAAGAAATGAGCTATCAAGCCATAAAAAAACATGAAGGAAACATAAATGCACACTGCTAAGTGAAAGAAACCATATGAAAAGTCTGAATCCTATGTAACTCCAATTATATGACCTCCTGGAAAAGATAACATGGAGACAATGAAAAGATCAGTGGTTGGTAGGGCGTTGAGGGAAGGGATAGAGAGGTTCAACACAGATTTATAGGGCAGTAAAACAATTCTGTATATACAGCAATGATGGACACATGCCTTACACATTTTTAAAATCCCACAGGATGTACAACACAGTGAACTCTAATGTAAACTATGGATTTTAAGTAATAATAATGTATCAATATGTGTTCAGCAGTTGTAACAAATGCATCAAACTAATACCTGTGATAAATAATAGGACAAACAGTATGTGGGGACAGAAGAAGTACATAGTAACATTTTGTACTTTCCAATTTTTCTGTAAACCTAAATCTGCCCTAAAAAATTCTAGTTTTGAAAAGGGTAAACATTTAGAGAAAAAGTGTAAAAAAATATACAGCTTTATGTTAGAATTAAATGAGACTTTTCATCAGGCTTTTAGCTCAGAGCATGGCACTTAATATATATAAAAATTGGAGCTAAATGATAGGAGTTGTGATGATGAATACGATGATGATGATTGCAAGGAAAAAAAGAATATGATCGGTATGATAGTACCTATTTGCCGACAACAACAACAACAAAACCCACCTCAAATTTAGATTAAATGAATAATTTACATCAGGGTTGGGGACTGAATACAATTGTGTAGAAATTTTCCACAAAAATAAGTCATTTGAGCTTAGATTTGAAGGATAAATAAATCTGACTAAAAAGAGCAGGAGATAAAGAGCTTTACAGAGAAGAAATGGCATTTGCAAAGTAATGGATATATCATGTAAACTGGAAAATTTGGGAAACTGACTAGAAAAACATGTCTAAAACACTGGATTCATGGCAAAAAATGGAGATGAATCTACAAGCCCAAGAGCCCTTAAAAGATGTGCTACAAATTATTACTTGATTTAGATTTTAAAAGCATAAACAAGGAGTATTGTATTCCTTTTATTATAAATTAGCTACTTGCTTTACATACTCAGATAAATGAGTTATTAGAGAAGATGTCTAGGCTGCTTATCCACTGTGCTAATGCATTTATAAAAATGCATTGTTTTAGAAGTGATCTTGGATTAAGAATTTTAGGATTAATAGTGACTAGACTAGATAAATATAACTCGAAGTATTTAGCTAGTTAAGTACTTCAGGAAATTTTCATTGATCACTTGAGCACACATACACACACACACACACACACACACACACACACACACACTGTTCAAGTATTTTGCCTACTTTCTTCATTAAAAACTTCACTGAAGGGGCACCTGGGGGCCTAGTTGGTTAAGCATCTGAAACTTGATTCCTACTTGGGTCATGATCTCAGGGTCATGGGCTCCAGCCCCATGTTGGGCCTCACTCTCAGACCAGTGTGAACCTGAGATTCTCTCTCCCTTTCCCTTTGTCCCTCCCCCTGTTCATGGACACAGGTTTTCTCTCTCTCTAAATAAAATCTTAAAAAAAAATTGAGAATGTTTTATGTTATTGTTGCTATTAATCTTAAATTTTATTAATATAATCACTGAAGAGGCATGGATGGCATTTTTTGTATGGAATTTGCTACAGAAGTAACTTCTGAGGTTTACATGAAAAAAAAGCATTCTCCATATATGTATGTATATTCAGAAACATTGAATAGAGGTTTTCCTGTACATGACATACTGTATGTATTTCATAGATCAGTTAGTGATGAAAATATTTTATAATTATATTTTCATAAAGATTCTCCAACATTCAATTTCCTGATTACTAAAATTGAAAGTCATTAAGAAATCTGCTTTTAAATGTGACATATGCTATAAATGTTTGCTGTGCTATATAAAATATATTTGTTGTTCCTTATACTTTATTATTAAAATTTATGTATTTTTGTTGATAGTTTCTTTATTGTACTATTTTTCTCTTAAGTATAATGCTGTCAGCCTCAAAATTGTTAAGCTTTTTTTTTTTTTAACTCTAGTAGGACCCTAATAACAGTGATGCATGACTCAAAGATCACAAGGTGACTGATGGCTTCCTATAGGTCTGATAATGACACAGACTGAAATGAAAATACAATTTATCTGGTGTGAAAAATACAGTGGTCCCTAAAGCCTCTAAAGTATCAATGTGGATGTTCATAGGAAGTAGCAGTAGTGATTATGGTTCAAGTTTACCACAGTTAAATTTAGTCTTTGAGGCACCATTTATTACAATCCCAAGTACTTTTTTTTATAGTATCCATAAGCAGAATTCATGGTCATCCAAGAGAGACCAAACTTATAAGTTACTATATCAACTTCTAAAAGTTAACGAGTAGCCTGGGGAGTTATGATTTACTGTCAGTCCAGCAAGAAATGTCAGTGCCCTAGAATATGAGGAGGCAAGTGTCATCTAGCCGGATTTGTGAACTTTTCACTTTGCCATTCACTAGACAGCAAACAGAAAATTAGTCTATAAATAATTGAACTTGAAATTTTTTTGAAAATCTATCACAGCATGTTAAAAGCAATTTTGTTCTCGAATTAGCTCTCCACAAGTAGTAAATATGTCAGACAGCCTTTAAATAATGCAACATATAGAGCAACAGATAAGAAGGTTTAATAAGAATAAGAGAAAAGAAGACATTAGAAAATATACATGATGTATGATTTTGTTGGTTGTATTTTCTTTCTGAGAAAATTGGAATATAAATCTGATTTTAAAATGCCCATTAAAAGTAGACAATTTGCATAATGATGTTTTAATATTCTAGGAAAATGATACAAATTTGTAAATAAACATTTCTAATATGCTTTCCCTATTCTGTACACAGAGAACATATGTTTAAGCTTTCTTAAGAATGAAAACAGAAGTGACTCAACTTTCACAAAAATATAGGAAAAGATGAAGGGTGAAATGTTACAATAAAAGCTGAACTGTGTGGTTCTGTAAAAGTGTTCTGATCATATATTCAAATAAAAGGACACCACGCTTTTAGGTAGTTTTAGGAAACCATCTTCATAATACTAACATTTATTTTTTTATCCTTTTTATATTTTGATATCTTTAATATAGAAAAAAATGTGTCACTTAACCCTGATGTTAAAGAAAGTACAGTTGGTTTTGGAATCTGGTATACAATTAAAATTAATTGGCATCGGTAGTAATGAGTATTTTTGAAAACTAAAAGTAACATGGAGTGCTGCATGGCAATATCTACCACAGGAAACATTAGTTTGTATAATAATGCTTATTAAGTTTATTTTAATGGTAAACAATTTGAAACTTACCTGAACTGGTAAGAGTAGAAGAAATAACTTTCTTATATACGAACGTGCTGAAAGTAAGTTACTGACAAAATGCCCCATTTACCAAAGAATACTTGAATGTATTTTTTTTTTACAAATGGAGTTATTCTATTATATAACCACATATAGCCATCATTGAGGAAACTCACATTGAGGAAGTGATTTAAGACTCTGAAAGTATCTTACTCCTGATCAAACTTTAACTTATTACTCATTTTTTTCTTTTCTTTTTTCTTTTCTTTTCTTTTTCTTTTCTTTTCTTTTCTTTTCTTTTCTTTTCTTTCTTTTCTTTTCTTTCTTTTCTTTTCTTTCTTTTATTTTCTTCCTTTCCTTTCCTTTCCTTTCCTTTCCTTTCCTTTCCTTTCCTTTCCTTTCCTTTCCTTTCTTTCTTTCTTTCTTTCTTTCTTTCTTTCTTTCTTTCTTTCTTTCTTTTCTTTCTTTCTTTCTTTTCTTTTCTTCTTTCTTTCTTTCTTTCTTTTTTTTTTTGAGAGAGAGAGAGATAGCATGCAGGTGTGAGCAAGTGGTTGGGGGCGGTGGGCAAAGAGAATCTTAAGCAGGCTCCACAGCCAGCAGGAGCCTGATGCATACTCCATCTTACAACCCTGAGATCATAACCTGAGCTGAAATCAAGAGTTGGACATTTAACTGACTGAGCCACGAAGGCACTCTTATTTACTCATTTGTTTTTATTAGTCTGTTTCCATACATGCCTATTTTATTAATCATAATTCCTTATTATCATTATTTTGATACCTGAACTATTTCAGATTTGGACATTGAAAGCCTCTCATGGTTCCTTTTGTGCAATGTTGACATGCCTGCATCATTCTTTGAGCAAATCTTAACTTTGTCAGGAGTGTGCATGTGTATATATGCATACAATACACACACACATGCATAATGTTTCAGATCATTTTCTAATTTTTTGCCTCAGTTCTAGAAACAACCCTATTCTCCAAGGAGCCTTGGTTCCTATTAGGGGAGAATTGTATTTATAAACTATTATCCAAGGATAGTTGTGCTCTTTGCTGTTGGGTTGTCACTGCTTCTATGCCTTCTCAGTGGAAAAGCCAGGGATTTCAATATGTATATAAATGTGCTCACACACATATGAATATGTATGTAGTGTGTATAATTTATACATATAAAACTTAAATCCGTGTGTGTGTATGTGTATGTGTGTGTATGTGCATGTATATACATATATATATGTATACGGATGTTCATATATCTAAAATACACCACTGCAGATTCACACCATCATCTCCAGTTCCAACCAGTACAATAATGTTTATTTTAATTTTCTTCCGTAACATATTTATGTTTTCTCTAGCAGTAAGAAACTGGCTATAATGATCTTCAATCAGTTTTCTTGTTTGATAAATCTCATTGTATACAGCTAATCTCCCATTACTGCTGTCCATGCTCCTTGTGGAAATACCTTTTCAGTGTATTCAGGTTCTATCCTGCTCCATTCTGCATGACAATTCATATGTAGTTCCTGTATAATACCTAGGAAATGTGGGGATAATTGAGAAGATAAATTGTGGGTGGATAATATAGGTTAGTTGTTACCATTCATTTTCAATATTCTTCTGACATGCTTTCCTCAGTGGCAAAGTTGAAAATTTAAAAACTGCATTTTCAATACTAATTTGCAGTTATTGTTCTTGGTGTAATTAACTGCTACCAAATAGGTTTATTTAAACAGTTTTGGCCAAGGGAAGGGAGACCGATTTTATGCACCACTCTTTCTGCTATTTCTGCAGATTCTGGATGCTCCTAGTTTCTTATCATGGTGCTTCTAATCACGACTGGCTTATTTAGGTTATGCCCATTTAGTCATAGTACTGTAGCCAGAAGTTGTAATAGCAGCTTCCAGAATGCAGGACAGGCTACAACTGTCTTAGTTACCTAGTTCTTTATAATAAACTGAAAGTCATTTATTAAATTCAAACCAGAATTTGTTTCTTTAGAATTCCTAATGGTATTAGAGAGAGAGAGAAAGTTAATCTTTCTGCTATAATCTAGAGTAAGAATAGAAATTTCTTCCACTGTAGAGACTGGTATGTCCAAACACTTAAAACAGTGCTTGGTCCTAAGACTGTGCTTAAGATGGTGATGTAAGATCTAAACATAATCACTAGATATAATTTTCTTTTCTGTAAAGAACCCAGTGCAATTAGAAATTCAGTCTATCCCATTCACTGTGGTGTCCTTCTTTCACTATAAATCTTTCAGAGTAGATTTTTGATCTGTTTAAGCCACTTATTTTAAGAAACCAAAGGTGAGCCATTGATTACATGACATGAGATGCCATGTTATCTATAGATACATAAATTTAGGTATATGGGGTAGCAGGATTCTGTTGTGACTTGAAAGCTGTCTATGTAAGGTCAGGATCTAGCAAATTCTGAATATAGTAATAATTTACATGAGTATGTGACTTATGTTTCCAGTGCACCTACCCAGGAGCCCAAGAGAAATTTATTATGATCTGTTGCCTGAAGAAGAAACAATTGGCTTTGATTTATGTGTTCTGCAAATATGCAGGTACCAGCTGGGATTAGACTACTAGAGCATTAAAACCTCACTCAAGGGTTTTTCTTCTTTTAAACTTATTTTAGTAGACTAAACTTAAAGCTTTATATCTTTGCTGTCTACTTTGGAAGGGAAATTGTGTAGTAGTATCAATCTATAATGATTCATGAATAGTTAACTGTTTTGTAAACCATCTAGAATTTGCAGTAATCAAGGATGAAGAATTGACTACAAGGAGGTTTGGGTTATGAGTGACATATTTAAATTAGTTTTATAATAGGACTGTTTCCTTCCAATCTGAATGTTCATCAATTCATGTAATAATTAGATGGACAAAGAAGACCTATTTGTGAACTATTTCAGCAATTTTATTGAGTAGTTGCTATAGACTAGGCATTGTTCTACATCCAGGGATACAGGCATTACATAAAACAGACAAAAGTACCTATCCTCATGTAATGTTCATATAGTTGTGGAGACAGATAAGCGAGGGACACCATCAATATGAAAATATGCAATACATTAGATAATATTTAGTATGAAAGAGAGGAACTAATGTTGGATGTGGCTGTAATGTTATACAAGGTGCTTAATGTAGCTGAGCAAAGGCTAGCAAGTGGCTAGGGAGTAAATTATACTGCTACCTGAGGAAGAAGCATTCTCCGAAAAGAAAGAACAAGTACAAAATATCTGAAGGAGAGTAATATTCTAGGAATGTTGAAAAGGCAAGTGTGACTTAAGCAGGATGTGAGGCAAGAGAAACTTAGTAGGACACAAAATGAAAGAGAAAACATGGTTAGTTAGACTACTTATCTTTTGAAGTTCACTAAAAGATATTTGATGTTCTTTGAGTGATCTGAGAAGCTCAGTAAAATGCTTTTGTATAGAGATGTAACCTGATACAAGTTAATTTTAACAGGATCACCCTGGCTATTATGTAGAGAGAAAGATGGAACAAGAGAGACAAATTGGCAATAATTCAGGCAGGCGATGGTGATGTTTTAGATCTTCTTGGTTTAATGGACTTGAGAAGAAGTGCCAGCTTTGACATGTAATTTGAAGGTAGAACCGAGAACTCTTCCTGAGAAATCTTTCACCCTCTCTTCTTGTCCCCAGCACAGTGGTACCTCAATGGGATTACAGAGATCATTGTCATATGACTGAGAGAGTGGTTATTTATGAACTCAACAATACAGACTTCCTTTCAAGTAGGCTAAATTGGCCATATCTACTGTCAGATACTCAATCTGCTAACAACTTCACCTATGCTATGATAATGGCACTACTCTGCAGATGGATTCGTCTGTTTCTTTCTTTATTTATTTTTTATTTCTCCTTCCTTCCTTCCTTCCTTGCTTCCTTCCTTCCTTCCTTCCTTCCTTCCTTCCTTTCTTCTTTCTTTCTTTCTTTCTTTCTTTCTTTCTTTCTTCTTTCTTTCTTTCTTTTCTTTCTTTCTTTCTTTCTTTCTTTCTTTCTTTCTTTCTTTCTTCTTTCTCTTTCTTTCTTTCTTTTTAAGATTATTTATTTATTTATTCATGAGAGACACAGTGAGAGAGAGAGAGAGAGAGAGAGAGGCAGAGACACAGGCAGAGGGAGAAGCAGGCTCCATGCAGGGAGCCTGATGTCAGACTCGATCCCAGGACTCCAGGATCACGCCCTAGGCCAAAGGCAGGCTCTAAATCGCTTAGCCACCCAGGTGTCCCTCGTTTGTTTCTTATATTGGATTCTTCCATTAATAAGGATAAAATATTATATCCATACCATATTAGATAATTAATCTGGTTATGTATTTGCTTTCCCTAACCACTATACTTTTCTACCACCATATAAGAACTTACTGAATATTGTACTACTGGTCACAGCAAACCAAAACAAGATTGGTTTTGAGCATACAGATTATTTTATACCAAACTGTGAGAGAGAAGTAGATGCTTACGGATCTTATGAAGCAGAAGCAGCTATTCATATAATAATTTGTACTGATCTATTGAAGACTTAACTCTCATGTTTATATTGCTTCTTTAAGTTATTCTTATTATGCTTCTTTAAGTTTATTTCTTCTTGAATATTATACCTTTGGTCCTTGCTTCTTGATTAACACATGATTGGTAGGTCTGGGGAATGTAGAAGACAATCAGGAATGTTTAATAAATGGGTGCCTTTCAATAACTTACAGATCTTACACTGAAGTAAATTTCCATTTAAAAATAATATTTATACAAACATGTGCATCTACCACATGTCTGTTTTTTTAAAAATAGATTTTTCCTATAATTGCAGTAATAGAACTTGGAGACCTATGAAGAAAGAGTAACAAAGCTAACTTATTTTCCTTTTCATAGGTAATGATTCTTATATACTTAACAAATGTAAGATTTGTTAAGGAGATGACACAAGTAAAAAACATAATTTCTGGAATATGGAAAACATTTCAAGATGGTCATAAAAATATAGTATAGACAAAATAACAAAAATAATATAAAATGAATTAAAATTGATAATACAGAAAGATACATAATAAAGCATAATAAATGTTAAATGTCATACCTTTTTAAAGTATATTTTATAAATACCTTAAATATTTTATTTTTTAATACTTTAAGTATTTTAAACAATGTTGCACCAAGACTTTAAAAAGAGAAAATATATAGCCTTTGAAATTACTGATCCCTATAAGTCTTTTACTAAAACAAAAACAAAAACAAAAAAATCAACAAAAATGTGTAATAAAATTAATTTACCAGCACCTGGAAGAGAAGAGGTTACTTTGAAGGGCGATATTACAACAGAGAGTGATTGTTCATTTACTTAGTGACCTAGAGAATAACTGGTACTTTTTGCAATTTTCTTGGGTGGAAGGGAATAGCACTTGTCTGCTTTTGCCAGCAAGTTTGCCTCCTGGCCAGTCAGCAGGGGAAATATTCTGGTCTATTTTATGGAGGTAATTTACCCCTGGAATTAGTTAATAACAGCAATGGCTCCATAAAATACAAGTCCTATCAAACCAATCTAAACTTGATCAATCAAGGGAAAGCAGTAGAAGCAATCTTTCTTGACACGAGCAATGATTTTGGTGCTACTGCACATGACATATTTCTTAGTAAACTAGGAAAACATGTTCTTGTTAGTGTTTGACTTTTAGTTGAGTGCACAGCTCCATTTGATCCCGTCTTAAAAAATATTTGCTTCCTTTTTTGGTTAATAAGTAGATAATAACAACAAGAGTAATAAATAAGCATTCAAGGGGAAAAAAAGGAATATTTTTTATATATAAACTGAGTCCAGTTTCACTCACTAACAATAATGATATTATCAGTTATATTTTGGATACTATTTGTTACTTTCTGTGCAAAATATACATTGGTTCACATTGACCCAGCCATATCCGTTATAATGATAATAAGGCCAAATTTATTCCTGGCTAGAAGCCAAGATTTGTAAACCAAAATTTCTCTAGATCCTAAGCTAATGCTTATTACATTCTATTCTATCACTTCGCAATGCATCATTTTTTAAAAAGATTTTATTTATTTATATGAGAGAGAGAGAGAGAGAGAGAAAGAGCACAAGTGGGGGTAGGGGCAGAAGTAGAGGGAAAAGCAGATTCCCCACTCAACAGGGAATCTGACATGGGCCTCTATACCAGGACCCCAGGATCATGACCTGAGCTGAAAGCTCATGGCTTAACTGACTGAGCCAACTCAGGCACACACACCCCCCCCCCCCCACCAAGCCACGCATCATTTTTAATCTTATTTCTTTTGTTTACCTCTATTGAAACAAAATAATGTTTCACTTTTTCAATATATTTATTGGAAGGGGTAGATAATCCCTATTCAGGTCACTAGGTTTACTGGTAGGCTAACTGAAATGTATACATAAATACAGATAGCTTTGATTGGCATGGAATACACATTTATTAACTGAGCAAGCTCATACTTCTTGGACCTTTTTTCCTATTCACTTGGCTTGTTGTCCATTTTATAGCAGAAATATTCCTTTATTAGAAACAAGTCCAAATCCATAATTATGGTATCAAATAATTATTTTACTCCATTTCAGAGTTGAAAGGGATATTTAGGTTAATTTAATTGCCCTTTCTATGCTTCAATTCCCTCTATAACATTGAATTAAACTTCTTTGATTGAAATTTTATTTATTGAGTACTTTCTCTTTAGCTGGCACTATGCTAGGTTCTAAATAAACAAAGATCTGTTGTAAGCCTTACAAGGGGCTCAAAAATTAATGAAGAGATAGGGAAAAGATATGAATATAAACAAATTAACACAATAAAATTAATGTATTAAAAGTTTCTACAAGATATGATAGGAACATGGGGAATAAAGTCCCTCTCTCTTCCTGAGGAAGTCAGAAGACTTTCAAATAGTTAATCTTGGGATTGAAAATTATGAAGTAAGAGTCAGAAAAGAAAGGCACAGAGACTGAGAAATAACAGGTTTGATAGAATATATTATGTACATGTAATGACAAGTAGCCCAGTATACCTGGGCAGAGCACTTGTCATAGCTAACCAAAAGTATTTTGCTCCAATTTTTTCCCCAATAGATTGGAAGGTTTTGGAAAAAAAATACTGATCCATCTTCATAATTTTAGTTCCCAGCAAAACATCTGCTAACTTGAGAATTTTTAATATGAATTCTACCTGCCAAATTAAAATTTGGAGCTGTAATCATTAATGGTGTAGTAGGAGCCATAGGTTTAAGTAACCTCTCATAATGTCTGTGTCGAGTAAGAAGTAAAGAAGTCCAAAGATCTAACTTGATAAGTATCAGTACGAAAGGTGAATAGGAAAAGAAGAACCCATGCAAGATCATGAAAAAGAGTAGATATATTAGGAGATAATATGTACAGGATACGTATGAATGTATAATATATATTTAATATTTAATATCCCATTTATATGTGTGTAGACACAAACACACGCACACATACACACATTCATAAGTACAGAGACAACCAAGAAAGACCAGTATTTCAAGATGTGTGTGGGCACAGTGGTAGCAAAATGTCAAGTAAGGTAAATATATTCGCAAATTGTAGCTGATTAGAGGTAACTGCAAATATTTGGGGGGTTGTTTCATGAAGTGATTAGGCCTAACTCATTATGTTGAGCTGAAGAATAAATTGATGGTAAGGAATTGCATCTAGTAGTACAGAGAGTAGTCCTATAGACTACTATGTAAGTTCTATGTAGAGCCCATTTTTAGAAATGAGAACACTATAGTTAAAGAATTAAATAAATAACCCAAAGCATTCCAGCTAATTATCTGTAGAGCTGAGATATAAATCCAAGTGACTGACTTATGGTGTTGGACCTGGTCCAAGCTTTCTGGAGCCATTTAATAAATGTTTCACAAATTTGAGAGTCAGTTGTCAAATCATTGGTAGCATGAAATAGGCCATAATGGGAATATTTACACTACAAAAATTGGCAAACACCTTATCAGTGATTTTCTTTAATTGGAGAGTCAGGTTAGTGGCAAATCCTTACAGGTCCAAAGTTATTAAATACTGAAATTTAGGCCCAAGGATGGATTATTATGAAAGGGATTTATCTGTTCTTAAGCTTAAGGTGAGCGTAAGGTGATACTCTATCCATGCATATATTATTATTTGGTTTATATATTATAAAAATGCTAGATAACCTAGCAATCTAGAAAATCTAGATGTTCTAGATTTATAAACTTCTGAATTTATTACTAATAATAGGAATTTATCTTATAAATAAATATTACTACATTAACATTTTCATAAATGCAGGTATATTCATAGTAGTATTGCTTAATATTAAAAGACTATCTACAACCTAGAAAAATCCTTCCTTCAAACATGGAATATTATGTAACTGTTAAAAAGAACAAACAATTGTGTATATTTACATAAGGAATGATCTCTAAGGCACAAATAACTAGAATAAAGTGTACAGCAATACATATGATATACTATTTGTGGTGAATATTTATGTGCATGTCTCTATATGAGCAGAGTATATATGACAAGACATACGAATCTGGTGGTAGCTTCTTTTTGTAAGGAATATTAGGCAGCTAAAAGAAAGAATTTGTTGGAAGACTTACTTCTAATGTATTGTTTTATGTGTGGATTACATATATTACTAAAATCATTTAGTAAAAACATTGAGAAGATGCATACTTAAGGAAAACTGGTTAGTGAATATAAAAACATTCTAATTTTAGATTTTTAAACATTTTCCTAGATTAACAACGTGTATGTATTATCTTCATAATTGGATGCCAACTGTACTTATCGACCCCCTTATTCCCTCACTTGTCCCCAAGAAATTGTCAGAAGCCACCTTTAATCATTGCCTTGAAAGTTTTTTACCTTCATACACTTATTGATAAATAAAATTAAGCACTTTTTACCTTGAAAGATAATGTTGTTCACAGTAGCACACATTATCTCTTTGGTAGTAACCTAAATTTGCTACACAACGACTCTTGTTCTTTCTTTTTACAAGGGCAAATGTTTCCAGCTGCTGTATTCTCATTCCTGCTATATTAGGTGATGCTCTTTCAATGAGGATATGACTATTTCTTTTTCCTTACTTTGTATCATCCTGCTGTAGTCTATATTTAAACTGGTTACCACATTTATTTTTCTGAGTCTTTAATTTGTTCATGTTACTCAATTAACTAAAATGTTCAGTCAGTGGCTTCCTATTCTACAAAATAAAGAACATATACTCAGTTTCCCAATCAGATCCTTTCATAGTGTAGTTCCAAGTTCCAGTCTGGTGTATTTCGGGAATCATTATGATCAATTGTTCAAACCAGGATTAAGTACATGAAAAGGTCAGCCAGGATGTGAATACACTTACATAGAATCAATCTGAAAACATATTAAAGGTAGAGTAACATGCAATAGAAAATAATATGATCAAAGGGCAAAGATTATTATAAAACGTGAACTTGAGTAGATCAGAGTGATCCTAAAATTTTGGCAAATGATCTGCCTTTTTTTTTTTTAAGATTTTATTTATTCATGAGAGAGAGAGAGGGAGAGAGAGAGAGAATGAGAGAGAGAGAGAGAGAGGCAGAGACACAGGCAGAGGGAGAAGCAGGCTCCATGCAGGGAGCCTGATGTGGGACTCCATCCTGGGTCTCCAGGATCATGCCCTGGGCTGCAGGCGACGCTAAACCGCTGAGCCACCCGGGCTGCCCCGATCTGCCTTTTTAATTTTTATTTTATTTCTTTTTAATTTTTATTTATTTATGATAGTCAGAGAGAGAGAGAGAGGCACAGACATAGGCAGAGGGAGAAGCAGGCTCCATGCAACAGGAGCCCGACATGGGATTCGATCCTGGGTCTCCAGGATCGCGCCCTGGGCCAAAGGCAGGCGCTAAACCACTGCGCCACCCAGGGATCCCCTATCTGCCTTTTTTAAAAGAAAAAAGTAGCGTTCTTATGTCTGTAAGACAAGTATCTTTATTACTCACGACAAAGCAAGCAGTATGTGTATTGTATTTGTGTACATTTCCTTTGTTCCAAGTCTCATGGGTGCCACACAGAAAGCCAGATGGTTCCTCTACATGCATTGGATTGGATTGGAAAACAACTCAGACCCAAGGACCTGGCACTTTTCGAGCAGGCCACACACATTGCAGTTAGCAGAAAGCAAGCCAGTCAGTTCTCTTCCCACCAAGAGCACATAATTACAAAGTTGGCTCACTGTGGTTGCTTTGCTCTATTTTTACCTATGTGACTAGCCACACAAATTGCTCACTCTCAAGAGTGGGGTAAGCCTCACAATCTGGTATACTCAGCAAGAATGTCCAGGGATGTTCAGGGCCCATGGTAGATTGTCCCTTCCAACAAAACCCTTTCAATAAGTATTTACTTGCTTCCTCTTTCATAACTTCATTAACTTCTTTCCCTCTTACTCATTCCACTCCAGCTACCTTGCTGTTTCTCTGAATGATAGGTATATGCTTCCAAAATAAGGCCACATAAGTGCAGTGCTTTCCAGTAGAATTTTCTGCAAGGATAGAAATGGTATATAATCTGTACTATGCATATATGGTTACTAAGCATTGACATTCAAAGAATTAGATTTTAAAATTTAATTAAGTATAGTCAATAAATGTAAATAGCCACTTGTAGTTAGTGAATTGTGTAGCTCTAAAGGTTTCATCTACTTGCAGTAACCTTTCTTAAATATTTACATGCTTAACTCTGTAATCTTCTAAGTTTTTGCCCATATTTATACCTTCTCAGTAACACTTTTTTTGACTTCTTCATATAATGATGAAACTACTTCTCACCTCACTCACAACCTTCATCCTCATATGTTCTTTTTTTAACTTAATTTCTCACTTTGTGATACAGTATTTGAATATACGTTATTATATTTAAATTTATTTAAGGCTTTTTGGAGACCTTTCACTGATGTCGTTTCCTCTGATGGTTATTTGAGCAACTTTTAAAGTCAAACATGCTACTTATTGTGCTAACATAGACTAAAACAATTCTTGCATAGTTAATTATCATTCTTGTCTCACTATTTAAATTTTATTTACCATATAATTTAGTTTATGTCATCATAACAAAAGAATGAATAAATTATTACTTATGAGCACTTCATGCTACTGAACATTTGATATAATTGAAGAAAATGTATCAAGAAGTCAAACTGTATGAAACAGAAATAAAGATTTGGTCCTCAAAGAGTTAAAAATATAACTACTGTACCACGCAGCAATTGCCCTGCTGGGCATTTACCCCAAAGATATGGATGCAGTGGAACGGCAGGACACCTGCACCCCAATGTTTATAGCAGCAATGTCCACAATAGTCAAACTGTGGAAGGAGCCTCAGTGTCCATCAAAAGATGAATGGATAAAGAAGATGTGGTTTTGTATACAATGGAATATTCCTCAGCCATTAGAAACAATGAATACCCACCATTTGCTTCAACATGGCTGGAACTGGAGGGTAATTAGGGTGAGTGAAGTAAGTCAATTGGAGAAGGACAAACATTATATGGTCTCATTCATAGTGAAGGGGAATAAAGGGGAAAGGAGAGAAAATGAGTGGGAAATATCAGGGAGGGTGACAGAACATGAGAGACTCCTAACTCTGGGAAAGGAACAAGGGGTGGTGGTAGGAGAGGTGGGTGGGGGTAATGGGGTGACTGGGTGATGGGCACTGAGGGGGGCACTTGACAGGATGAGCACTGGGTGTTATGCTATATGTTGACAAATAGAACTCCAATAAAAAAATATACAAAAAGAAGATTTGGTCTGAGAAATTATCATTAGTTTGATCATTGTACTGAACATGATGAGGATGATGAACAGTTAAGGTGAATAATGGATGCAGGTTTATAAGCTAATAGCAATATAGAGAACTTTTGAGTGTGGAGAAAGTAGAGTTTTAAAATAATGATCTAGAGATGGGAAAAGATTGACTTCAACAGTTATCATCTAATTCCCTTGTAAGATTGAAGGTGTGCTTGAGGTTGGTGGTCATCATGTCTTGTTCTTCAGTCAAATTCCACTGTGAAGAATTTTAAGGAGTGTTGTCTTTCAATAAGTTAATGGTTTTGCCAAGCAAGGCAAGTGGAGGCAGTCAAGAGTTTAGTGGGGGAAAAAGGGAAGGAAGGAAGATGATATTGAAGCCATGTGGGAAAGTAGAAGCTGTTGGGGTAGAAAGACCGACCGTGTTGATGTAGTTCAAAGATTACTGAATCCATCTATTTTAGGAATCATCTGGAAACAGAAGATGGTAGTCAGAATTAGGATAAATCTCATTTATATCCTTAATCCAGGCATGTAAAATTCATGATAGTTTAAAAATTGTTTACTTATATATCTGCTAATCTTTTATTCTATGATATAATCTCCTTAATAATAGAAAATATTATCTTTTTAAATCTTCTATTACTAGGTGCCTCATGAAAATGTAACTAAGGCACAAACAATACTTAGGTGATCTTGGTATGTAAATTATCGGGTATGTAAGTTATTCAGTGTAAATCAATTATATATGTATGCTTATGAAAAGACACTCAAAATTAATAATAACTTCAATTTTAAGTGTGATACGGTAACCACTCTCAATTAACAAGCACACTTAGTGGTGATTTTGGTAAATACTAAATTTTACCTATTTAAAACTTTTAAATATTATTTAAAGATGATTTAGAGTAGGACTTAATTTCATATACATCTTATGGTCTGTAACTAAAGCATTTCCAAATGAACAGCTGTATAATAAGAGATGAGGAAGCAGGGGAGAGAAATGGAGACAAGAAAAGAAAGATAATTGGTGAAAAATGGTGAATATAGACCATACTGAGAAGGTTTTATGGGGTAGAGAATACACTCAGTATCTACAGCATAATAATTAAATCTAATATTCTTTAAAAATCCTTCCTTGTATGTACATATATTATTTTGCTCTTATATTACTTTGTTATAATTTTTAGAAGTTTCTACTTTCTTGTTTTTTCTTCCCTAATGTATTTTGGAAACTCCATGAGATATTCCATCCACTTTATTTTATACATTCTATAAGCATCGCTAATAAAATTGTGGCTCAATAAAGATGTGAAATGAAAATCACTTAATGTTTTTCTCAATCTTAATTTTCTATTTTTTCTTCATTTTTCCACTTTCCATAATGAATAAATACGTATTCTATATTTTGGCCTAATTTTAAATAGGGTTATTTTGGGAAATGAAGTTTTATACATGTAGATGATCCCTCCTGGCTTCAATGATATAATGGCATTGATTCATCTAAATGGAACTTTTAATGTCACTGTACATTTCCTGCTAAATGGAATGCATGAATTTTTGCATATATTAAGTTTTGGCATGGATTTAACTTTTTTTTTCTAATTCTATATATGTATAGGTATATATATGTAATGTGTGTGCATATATAATTTTTCTTGCTTAATTTTCCATATCTCCATGCAAATGGAAACACATGAACAAATTTTCATAATAGCTGAATTAGAGTTAAACCCAAGTACCTGTTCACTAAGACAGCACTTGTAGTCATTAATTTGTTTTATCACAACCTCACAATTAACCTTAATTTTCCTCATAAAAAAAATTGACTTGTACTAAATAATTTCTAGGGGCACCTGGGTGTCTCAGTCAGTTAAGCATCTGCCTTCAGTTTAGGTCATGATCTGGGAGTCCGGGGATTGAGCCCGGTGTCCTACTCCCTGCTCAGCAGGGAGTCTGCTTCTCCCTTTGCCCCTCACCCAACTTGTACTCTCTCTTGCTTGCTCTCTCTTTTTCTCAAATAAAGTCTTTAAAAAATAATAATTTCTAAATTTGAATTACTTATGATTTAATGGTATGGATTTTTTAAAACTTTAAAAGAAGGTTCAAGAAAAAGAAAATGATATTAAAAGAGTAGTTTCCATGACAAATAAACTGTTCCCATATACTTTTATATAAAAAAATGAGTATTTGCCTTATAGTACTCATAATGTGGGAATCTTATGGAATTACACACACTAAAGAAAATAGTTCATCTTTGAAGTGCTCTTATAATATTTAAGGATGATAATATATTATTAACGAGAAAAGATGTATATTCCCTCTTGGTTTTCCAAAATACCTACATTCTTCAGAAATATAATTTGAGTTTAAAACATTATGAATTAAATAATTAAACACATGATACATGTGTAGATTGTTGAGCGATTATTTTCCATGGATGTCATATTTCTGCATGTCTTGAGAATGACACAGTTCTGCTTATTGTTCTTAACTATGTTTTTAAAGATGTCTATTTAGTAAAAAGGCTTGGACCATATGGCCCATATATATGTTATATGTAATTATTATAATATATGTAGTTACATATATATGTAATTCCTTTTTTTTTTTTTTTTTTTTGCTTTGGGGCAAAGGGCAAGTTTGCTATAGCCTTGGAATGTAGAGATAGTATTTCCATCTGAAGCAAAGGATAGACATGTTCACTGTCCAGGGTAATAAGTGAAATATTTCCATCCGAAGCGAAGAGTAGATATGCTAAATGATCAGTGAGTGCCCTGTAAGCTCAGGGGTCCTCTCCTTTGATGCAACCGAACACATGTATAGTTATCTGTGTCTATATTTCATTGCACTTATGGACTTTGGCTGAAAATCACATGTTGATTCTCATGCTGCTTGCTGTGCTGTAGTATATATTCTTCATCTCTGACCCAAGTCTTGGGTCCTACACCAGCATTTATGAAATTGTGGCAAGCTAGATTATTAGCTGGCAAGTAGGATAAGATCTCAGAGCATTGGCATTTCTTGATAGTTTTGATGTGAAGCACTGGATACTCACAAACACATTTCTCTTCGAGAAGAATGAGGGCCTGTTGGGAAATATCTAGGACTTGAGGGAGATTATGGAGATCAGTAGTAAACATGTAGATTAATTTTATGGACACTTGGTAATAAATATTTCCAGCTTTTTGTTGACTTTTACTGAGTAGGAGTTGAAACAATGACTACAGATTAAGTTACAGAAAATGGTTCAAAAATCAGCCTTCTGAATGGTGGCTACTTGTGGCTAACTTTTCTCTCAGCGGTGGGACGCTTTCTTGCTCAGGTCTACCCCATTGTAATAATTAGTACCCAAATTCATCCTGGATGGACATTAAGTTTTTGACTTATTCCTTTCCCTCCCTCATCTAACAGCAGTTACAGGGATGGGTTATCTACACAAAGAAATGAAAGAAGAAAATTCATGGCCACTTTGTTTTGAAAACGAGAGCACTATTTTTTTAAAGATTTTATTTTATTTATTTTAGAGACATATATCTCTGTCTCTAAAGAGAGAGAGAGCACATATAAGTGAGGGGAGAAAGAGGGACAAGCAGACTCCGAGATGAGTTCAGAGCCCAACATGGGACTTGATCTCATGATTCTGAGATCATGACCTGAGTGAAACTAAGAAGCTGAAGCTTAACTGACTGAGCCACCCAGGTGCCCTGAAAACCAGAGCATTTTTATAACCTTGGATCATTGCAGGATGAAAAAGTAGACACACAATGCTTGTATAGTAAGATTAGTAATGGTTGGGTTGTTTTATAGCTTAAAACCTTCTATAATTTATTAAGACAATCTCAGATGGGGCACAGGTTGCTCAGTTGGTTAAGTGGCTGACTCTTGATTTTGATTAAGGTCATGATCTCAGGGTCATGAGACTGAGCACTGCATCAGGTTCTGTGCTTGGCTTGGAGCCTCAACATTCTTTATCTCCCTCCTCCTGTGCCCCTCCCCACTGTTCACACATGCATGCTGTCTAAAAAATATTAATTAAAAAAAAAGATAATTTCAGATTTATTCAGAAAAAAACTCCAACAAAATGTCATAGAGTTATTGGCATTGAGTGTGGGCTACTGTAAGGCAGATTGGCAACCCTGAAGAGATTTCCTTGCGACAGACTCCCATGTGAAACCACAGATAAGGCAATGAATAGTACTTTTTATTTTATTGCCCCAGATTGGGTTTAAAATACCAATGAAGAGGACCCACTAGGGAATAAGAAACAGATCCAAATAAATCTAGATAAATTCATGCATTCAACCCTTCTGATACGAAAGACGCTTCCGGTTCTTATGATAAAAATGGCCAGAAATGTAAGCGATACTATTATGAGAATGAGACCAAAAAATGACCTGGATAAAGGTGAACTTTTAAAAAGCCACCACTGTGCAAGAAAAGCCTTGGTAAGCTAAAGAATTCAAACTTTGTAGTACTGCTGGAAAATCATATGTATTTCCGATTAATAAGTCAGAGGATCCTCAAAGTTCAAACTGATGCTATTAGTTACAGCCAATTATGGGAATTTGGGTGGAACAAAAATATTAGAAAAGTAGTTGAGCACCAGGCACCACATGCTTTAAACTAAATGTCCCTTGTTCACTTTCTTGGAGACATTCTTTTCCTCCATGCATCCCTAGCCCTTTCACCCTTTCTTTCTGTCTTTAGCTGCTTTCATGTGATAAGTGATTAGAAGTATGGCTGAGTTCTCCTTATTCCCAAGAGTGACTGATGGCCATACATACCTGGCGGAATTTGAGGACATGAAAGAATAAAATTTTTATGGCTCTCTTAGATGTAAGGATCCTATGAAAAGAGGAGTTAAACAAATTCATTGATGAGGTTTGAGCAAGTTTTTTTTTTTAGTGGAGAAAGGACACTAACAGGAATTTGTGTGTGTGTGTGTGTGTGTGTGTGTGTGTGTGTGTGTGTGTTGGGGGGAAACACTTTATTTATTTTTTAAAAGATTTTATTTATTTTTTCATGAGACACAGACAGAGACACAGGCAGAGGGAGAAGCAAGCTCCACACAGGGAGCCTGATGCGGGACTCGATCCCGGGACTCCAGGATCACACCCTGGGCTGAAGGCAGGCGCCAAACCGCTGAGCCACCCAGGGATCCCCACGGGAAACACTTTAGACCAGTAGAGTATATGTTGTTGTTGCTTCTGTCTCTGAATGCATAGTAAGAATTGATGTGTTATCAGTCAGAATGGCTAAAAGTAACAAGTCAGGAAACAACAGATGTTAGCAAAGATGCAGAGAAAAGGGAACCCTCTTACTCTGTTGGTGGGAATGCAAACTGATGCAGCCACTCTGGAAAACAGTGTGGAGATTCTTCAAAAAGTTAAAAATAGAGCTACATTATGACCCAGCAATTGCACTACTAGGTATTTATCCAAAGGATACAAGCATAGTCATTCAAAGGGCACATGCACCCCAGTGGTTATAGCAGCCATGCTGTCAATAACCAAAATATGGAAAGAGCCCATCTGTTTATTGACATATGAATGGATAAACAAGATGTGTGATATATATATTATATATTTTATATATATATATATATATATATATATAAAATATTACTCAGCCGTCAAAAAGAATGAAATCTTTCATGAGGATGGGAGTAGATAGTGTTATGCTTAGTGAAGTAAGTGAGAGAAATCATGATTTTACTCATGTGGAATTTAAGAAACAAAACAGATGAACATAGTGGAAGTGAGGGAAAAATAAAATAAAATCAGAGAGGGAGACAAACCATGAGATTTTTTACTATAGAAAACAAACTGAGGGTTGCTGGAGGGGAGGGGGTAGGGAGATGGGGTAACTGGGTGATGCACATTAAGGAGGGCACATGATGTAATGAGCACTGGGTATTATATGTAATTGATGAATCACTGACCTCTACCTCTGAAACTAATTAATATACTATACATTAATTGATTGATTTTAAATAAAAAGAATTGATGTTATATGCACTTTCTTCTCCTTTACATAAATGTCAGTTAATGTTGCTGATTGAGAAAGACTGTATATACATTTGGAGCTCTATTATGCTAAGGATACTTTTGAATTTTTGTTACTGATGTTTGAATGATTTGAACCTCTGGCAAATGGAGGCAACTCCCACCAAAAAGCATCCTTGGATATATTGCCCACCTGACATACTCCAGTTATGGATGACAATTAAGTACACCGTTTTTGAAAATCTTTTGGCTTATCATTGGAATCTTGTTAAAACTAAGGAAACCATTGGACTCTCTAGTTTAATATTCCCATTTTGTGACAGGTCATTTTGGGATCAATGAGTGACATGGTGAATAATATCTAACAGGTCTCACTAGTCAGATGGGAAGTGGTATATTCAAGAATGGAGCCAGACTGGCTCCAGTAGGAATTTGGTTACACATGCAAAAGTATCTAAATTATCTCTTTGGTGAAAGTTTTATTTCTCATTCCATCATTTGAAGCAGAACTGCTAGATCACTGGAGCCCTCCATTTACAGTTTTACCCAAGTGGGTGAAGCAGGTTCACTGATGGTTAAGCAACACTAAACTCAGTGGGGTTTACAAGCTGCCGTAGTTGTTTAACTTGGGTAGTTTTTGTTTGACTATTATGAATAATTCTGCTTTAACTTTCAGTATGATATTTTGTGTGAACATATGTTTTCTTCACTCCTGGTACATACTAGGAGTAGAATTGCTGGATCATATGGCAACTATGTTTAAACTCTTTGAGGAACTGCCAAACTACTTTCAAAAGTGGCTGCACAATTTTATATTACTTCCAGCAATATTATGAGGGTTCCAGTTTTTCCACCTCCTCTCCAACAATAATTTTGTTTTTTTTCTTTTTTTTTAAAGATTTATTTATTTATTTATGATAGAGAGTGAGAGAGAGAGAGAGAGAGAGAGAGAGAGAGAGGCAGAGACACAGGCAGAGGGAGAAGCAGGCTGCATGCAGGGAGCCTGACGTGGGACTTGATCCTGGGTCTCCAGGATCACGCCCTGGGCTGAAGGCGGCGCTAAACCGCTGAGCCACCTGGGCTACCCAAGTTTTAAATTTTTTTTTTTTTTTTTTTTTTTTTTTATGATAGTCATCACAGAGAGAGAAAGAGAGAGAGGCAGAGACATAGGCAGAGGGAGAAGCAGGCTCCATGCCCCGGGAGCCCGACGTGGGATTCGATCCAGGGTCTCCAGGATCGCGCCCTGGGCCAAAGGCAGGAGCTAAACCGCTGCGCCACCCAGGGATCCCCCAAGTTTTAAATTTTGATGAAGTTCAACTTAATCTATTATATCTTTTGGTACTGGTACATTTTGGTGTTCTAGTTATGAAAGATTTGTCTAAACTGAAGTCATATAAATTTGTTTCCAAACTTCCTTCTAAGAAAAAAAAAAAAGAGCTTTGTAATTCTACCTCTAACATTTACATATTTGATCATTTTGAGTTAAAAGGATTTGTATATGATTTGAAAAAGGAAACAATTTCATTCCAAATTTCATGGGTTATTTTGCATTTGTCTGCCTTTAATTAGGTACTGTTTTAATTTCTTTCAGTAATATTTTATAGTCTTAAGCATGCATATCTTATACTTTTTAGTTAAATTTATTCCTAAGTATTCTATATTTTTTATAATATGGTAAAGGTAATTTTCTTACTTTAATTTTCAGTTTGTTCATTATTAGCATATACAAACAGACTTTGTACTTGCATGTTGATTGTGTATCCTGTAACTGTACTGAGGTCATTTATTAGATTTTTTTTTTTTTAGTGGATTTCTTAGGATTTTCTGTATACAAGGTTATGTCCTGTGCAAATAGCGATTGTGTTACTTATTTCTTTCCACTTGGATGCAGTTTATTTTTGTTATCTAATTTCTCCTACCATAGACATCTATTACTCTGTTGATTAGCAATGGTGAGAGAGGACATCTTTGTCTTCTTCAGATAAGGAAAAACATTCTGTTTTTTCCCTTTAAGTAAGATGTTAGGTGTAGGTTTTTGTAGATGCCATTTTTTTTTTATTCCTCTTGAGTGTTTTATCATGAAAGGTATTAGATTATGCCGAAAACTATTTTTTGCTGTTTCTCTTTTGAGATCATGTGGATTTTGCCTTTATTCTGTTGGTATAGTATATTAGATTAGTTTCTTCTGGAATGTTGAAATAACCTAGCTTTCTTGGAATAGTTATTATTTAGTTATGGTGTATAATCCTTTTTTAAACATTACTAAATTCAGTTTATGAGTATTATCTAGTATTATTTTTTTAGGATTTTACAATTACATACAACTGGTGTTGTATCCAGATAAACTAAATTTGGAAATGTCTCCTCCTTTTCTATCTTTTGGAGAATTTGTGAAGAATTGGTGTTGCTTCTACTTTTAATGTTTAGTAGAACTCAGCACTCACCAATGAAATCATGTGAACCTAGACTTTTCTTTATGAGAAGTTTTAAAATCACTAATTCAGTTTAATTCACTTTCTAGTTATACATTTGTTCATTTTATATTTCTTCCTGAGTCACTATCAGCAGTTTGTCTAATACAAATTTTATCTACTTTATCGCGTTTGTTTATACTATGCATTTATAATTTTTTTTATTTCTGTAAGATCAGTATTAATGTCCCCTCTTTCATTTTTGGTTGTAGTAATTTGAGTCCTTTCTCTCTTATTTTTGGTTGGGTAGTTAAACTTTTCGCTTTATTGATCTTTTCAAAACCGAATTTTGATTTTGTTGATTTTATCTATTGTTTTTTATTATCAGTTTCATTAATTTACGCTAATCATTTCCATCCTTCTTTTTCTACAAGGTTTTTGTATTTCCTTATACTGTGTTAAAGTGAAAAATTCAGGTTATTGAGATTTAAATTTATAAATATGAACTAAACTTATTATAATTTTTATCAAAATTTTCCTTTTTATGAAATGTTCTAAATTGTACCTGCACCTACTCTTGAAATAATTTAAACAAATAACTTCTTTTTTTAAAAAAAAAGATTTTATTATTTATTCGTGAGAGATACAGAGAGAGAGAGAGGCAGAGACACAGGCAGAGGAAGAAGCAGGCTCCATGCAGGGAGCCTGATGTGGGACTCGATCCCAGGACTCCAGGATCATGCCCTGGACCAGAGGCAGGTGCTAAACCACTGAGCCACCCAGAGATCACCTAAACAAATAACTTCTTGGTAATATTGAGAAATACGGTGATCAACTCATGAAGAGAGCCATCTGGCAGAGGGATAGCAGACCCAAAAGTCAGATAAAATTAAGGAGCTTATAATAGTTCTGGGGAGCTATATCAGGGCCTTTCTGAGAAAAAGCTTATGAAATAGATCTTAAAGACAAAAATCCATAAATACACTTCTTTCTTCCATAATTCTCAATGTCTAAGAGTTTCTTTTATAGGTGCCTAAATTATTGTTCCCCTTCATTCACAACAAAAATGGTGTTCTCTCCCAGTAACTATTATTTAATTTTCCCCAATGATCATATATTCACACACATCTGCCACATGGAAGGGTTGGTTGCAAAAGGAACAAGTATGATGTGCAGAAATCCATTATTTACCCAGTCTTTGCCCATTTTACCTAGTTTAACATTGACTTTGCAGTCTCAACTAACTACTTAATCATTTGTTTTTACATTTGGGATCATGTCAATTAAATAAGAGAATCCAGGTGCGTGAAAGAATCAATAAGAATTGAATCCTCTAGGGCCCAGTTTTGCTGAGCTGTTGTTTTGGAATGTCAGTATCCAGAATGGTCTAGGTGTGCTATTAAGGGTAGAAATAGCATCATAACTAGAAATAGTAATTGTGTAATCCTTAATATTTAAGAATAATTGTATAAAATTGTTTTATTCACTTTTCCATTAGAGAGTGGCAAGAGAAGAGAATCACTTATTTAGGTCAACTACATACACAGACCAAAGTAGTTCACTAAGGTTTTAGACCAAGAGGAAGTAAGAAAGGCAGCAGCAAAAATCTTGTAGAATGGTGTCTGGTGGCTTAGTTGGTTAAGCATCTGTGTTCGGCTAAGGTCATGATCTTGGGGTCCTGGGATTGAGTCCCATATCCGGCTCCCTGCTCTACGGGGAATCTGTTTCTCCCTCTTCCTCTCCCTCTGACCCTCTCCATCCCACCCTGGCCCCTGCCACTCATACTCACTCTCTTGCTCTCTCTCAAATGAATAAATAAAATCTGAACAAAAATTTATATTGACATTTGAGAAGGCAGTCTGAGTGGTGAAAAGACTAGAGACTGAAAAAAAAAAAGACTTGGGATTGAATGACTGATAGTAGAGGTTATGGAGGTACATCAAATATGCTGACTACCAATCTATTGTTGAGTGACTGAGGTTACACCATTATCAAAATGAGTATGTTCTAAGTTGAAAATGTGGAGTATTTTTTTTCAAGGGACACAATTATGTGACTGAAGTCAACAGACAGAACTGGAGTAGTAAAACTCTGTATCTAAAAATGTGTCAACAGTGTTGAAACACCACTAATACCTCATGGTGGTATCAAAGAAATCAATTTGCCAGGAGACTCTTTAGTATCACTTCAAAGTGATTAGGCCCAGCTAACTGCCAGCTGATTGCTCCATTGTTTTGGACAATTTTCTGTGGCATACATTGCTTCACAGTCTTATCTAATTATTTTTCACTCCTTTGAAAGAATAGTTTTGAGGCCAGTTTTTGAGGTTTGTTCTGGAGTCAAAGTAGAAATCACAAAGAAAATTAGAAAATACTTTGAAATTAATGGAAATGAAAGCAAAACATGCCCAAACTTCTGGAGTGTAGCTAAACCTGTATTAAGAAGAAATTTATACCTATAAATGTATACGTTTAAAAGATAAAAATCCCAAGGACCTGAGTTTTTCACCTTAACACAGTATAGGAAAAGCAAATTAAATCTTGTAGAAAAAGAAGGATGGAAATGATTAGTGTGTATATTAATGAAATTGATAATAAAAATCAATAGATAAAATCAACAAAATCGAAATTCGTTTTTTGGGTATAGAACAAAGATAGACACATAGATCAATGGAACAGAGTAGTCTGGAAATAAGCCAATGCTTTTATCGTGAATTATCCTATGACAAAAGAGGCAAGAATATACATATATACACTGGGAAGAAGTTGCTTCAACAAATGGTTCTGAGAAAACTGGACAGCTACATGCAAAAGAATGAAACTGTACACCATACCCAAAAAGACTCTTATACCAAACACAAAAATAAACTCAAAATGAATTAAAGACCTGAATGAGAGATGTGAAACCATAAAATTATTAGAAGAAATTTAGACAGTAATCTCTTTGTTATCAGCCATGTAAACATTTATCTCCATATGTCTCCTCTGGGAAGGGAAACAAAAGTAAAATGAAAATATTGGGATTATGCCAAAACAAAAGCTTTTGCACAGTGAAGGAAATTATCAACAAAACAAAAAGACAGCCTACTGAATTGCAGAATATATTTGCAATTATGTATCCAATTAGGGGTTAATATCCAAAATATGTAAAAAATTATACAACTCAACACCTAGAAACACAACTAATTCAAATGGACAGAGAACCTGAATAGACATTTTTCCAAAGAAGACCTACAGATGGGCAGCAGACACATGGAAAGATGCTCAACAATACTAATCATCAGTGAAATGCAAATTAAAACAGCAATGAGATATAACCTCATACCTCTCAGAATAGCTAAAATAAAAAAAACACAAGAAATAACAAATGTTGACAAGGATATGGAAAAAAGGAATCCTTATGCACTGTTCATAGGAATGCAAATTGATGTAGTTACTGTGGAAAATAGTATGGACGTTCCTCAAAAAATTAAAACTAGAATTACTACATGATCTAGTAATTTTATTGGGTGTTTCCACAAAGAAAATGAAAACACTAATTCGAAAGGTTATATGTACCCCTAGGTTTATTGCATCTTTGTTTATAATAACCAGGATATACAAGCATCCTAAGTTTCCAACGATAGATGAATGGCTAAAGAAAATGTGGTATATATTGGAATATATTCAGCCATAAAAAAAAGAATGAAATCTTTTTTTTTCTTTTTTTTTGCAACAACATGGATGGACCTAGACGGTATATTGCTAAGTAGAGTAAGTCAGTCAGAGTAAGACAAATAGCATATGATTTCACCCATATAAGGAATTTAAGAAACAAATGAGCAAACAAACAAAAAATCAGACTCTTAAATACAGAGAAGAAATTGGCTTTTGCCAAAGGAGAGGTGGATGGGGGGAATGGATGAAATAGATCAAGGAGATTGAGTATGCTTATTGTGATGAGCACTGAGTAATGTATACAATTGTTGATTCATTATATTGTACACATGAAACTGATATAACACTGTATGTTAGTTATTCTGGAGTTAAAAAAAGACAATGCATTTCTTTATTTAAAGACTTAAGTTCCTTTGAGTTATTCACAGAAAAAAGAAATTTCCCTCAGGATTTTAGGGTGATATATAGGGCATTATAAATGTTCAAAATAACAGGAAACAAGAAATATGGACTTTATAATGATTTGAGTGCCTATTCTTGAATGCTTTAGTAAGTATATATTTACATATTCATTTGAACTATTTCTGTCTCCTAAGAATCTTTTCCAGTTTATGGCTCTTGTAACACCTTTTATTTAATATGCTTTTAGGTAATATGACTTTGATGTCTAGGTGTAAAATTAACAGAAATCTAAGTAACATTTTTGATATTCAATTCTTTGTTTTAGAAAATAAATGCTAAAGTCTGATTTTCATAGTTTCAAGATACACATTTTATTTTTGTATTCTTAGAGGTCCTTTTGCTGATGACCACCCAAATAGTTGTTTCATCAAGCATGAAAGGCAATACCTGCAAAGAATTAAAAGATTCTTTTCAATTCCCAAGGGCAATTTTTTAAGCAAGTAGTCAATGTCATAATGTTATAAAGCTGGTGAAAATGAATCTTCAAATAAGTGTTTAACACTACAAGTTTAAGAGCTGAGCCAACACATTTTTTTTCTTTTTCAGATTATTTGAATATTATGGTAAAATTATTATACTCTGCTAAATCTACTTTTTCTTTAATCTGTAGTCCAAATTCATTTTTAAATTGAATTCACACCACTAATTTGAAGTTCACATCTAATTACTGCCTAATAATAAATCATACCATGATAGCAGTTTGAGCATTATATCAGAACTCATTAGACAGGCTATCTGTGACTTAGTAAGAGGTATGTAGATGAAAAAGTGACCTTATTTGCAAGATTCTAATACATATATTTGATTATGCACAGTGGTCTTAAAATATAGACAAGTCAATCAAGCCAATATTTTAATACCAAAATGAGTGCTGGAAAACATAAGTTTTATTAGGATCTTTGAAGAAAAAATGGCTTATTTTATAAGTAATTAGCAAGAGTGTTCTGTAATATCTTAAAGTGTTTAAGATTTGTTTTTTCAATATTTTATTCAATAGTTCTCTTAAATAAGATAACTATATTTTGAAGCTGAGGTAATTAATCAAAGAAAGATTAAGAGTCTTATGTCTAAACATTAAGAACTAATAAGGTAGTAACCAAGGTTTTTAGCTTAATTGGTGACACTCAAGACTCTCATCTTAAAAACTGTACTATATGCTTTTCTCAGAATCACATACAAAGGGAGAAGTTACTATATTAAACTACATAAACCAAGTCACTATCATTCAGTAGAAATCTCTATTTAGTAGTGATATAATTTTTGCTTATGACATTGGAAAAGTATGTTTTGAATTGCTTTTAAAAGATTTCTTATCAAAGTTAAAATAAAAAGCTATAGAGAATGAAAGAAGTCACATATTACCAGTTGATATAGAGAATTTTTTACCAAGTTGCTAATGGATTTTAAGTTGTTTCCTTACAGAAAATCAAGTTTAATATCTCAGAATCTTTAGATGGAAAACAATAATTTTAAATATAAGTAAACTATTACAGGCATGAACAACCTATATGCAAAGACTAACATTACACATATACCATTAAAGGAAAGATAATTTCTTGATTGTTGTGAGAATTGAAAATAATTTATTCCAACTGTAACTATAACTACATTAAAGATCATAGTTTCTGAAGCTATTATTCTAACTAAAAATGCTAAATCATTGAAGTTGATCTTTAAATATAGTTCTTCCATTTTTGAGAATATGATTTCACTAGATTTTCTGCATAATTCTATAAAGTTATGTGTTAATGAAAGCTGTAGTAATATAGACATAAATTATCTTTTTACTGCTTCACTGTCTTAGGTAATTCAACAGATTTCACAGAGAAAGATTTGTGCTATTTAAATAGAATAGACTAATTTTCTTGAAGAGTGTCAATAATAGAAATATCCCACATTTCTTCAGGAACTCACACAATGAGTGTGTACACCCATGTTTGTAATACTTACCATAAAAATTGTTAGAACATGAGGCTGCTGCGTGGCTCAGTTGGTTCATCGGGTGGCTCTTTATTTCTGCTCAGGTCATGATCTCATGGTCCTCGATCAAGCCCTGCTTTGGGCTCCTGTCTCAGTGGAGAGTTGACTTGAAGATTCTCTCTGTCCCTCTGCCCCTCCCTGAGTTTGTGTGTCTCTCTCTTTCTCACTCGAATAAGTAAAATAAATATTTGAAAAAAACTGTTAAAACATCTCATAACTCCAATAATCTTGTTTATTAACTATTCCCATTCTCTCACATTTCCCCTGACCTCACCTCAGGCAACTACTACCTGTATTTTTCTGTCAGTCTTTTGTTTTGAGATAACTTTAGACTTACAGAGAAATCATCAAATTAAGAGATTAATGTTGGTACAGCATGATTAACTGAACTATAGACTTTATTTGGATTCCACCACGAAGGTTTAGTTTAGGGGCCAGGATCCAATCAGAATTGGTCTATTTCTCTTGTTTCTATTATAGGCAGAATAATGATCACTTTTACCATTGCGCTCTACCCCCACTACACCAAGATGTCCATGTCCTAATCCCTGGTACCTGTGAATATGTTACTTTCCGTGATAAAGGGACTTTGCAGTGATTAAATGTATGATTGAAGGGATAGGCCTTGAGATGAAGAGATTGCTATTGATTTTACAGGTCGGCACTTTCTTATCACATGAATTCCTTAAAAGCAGAGAACCTTTTATGACTGTGTTCAGAGGAGGGATGTGAAGATAGAAGGAAAGTCAAAGAGATGTGATGTTGCTGGCTTTGTGTAGAAAATGGGCCAACAGCCAAGGAATGCAGGCAGCCTCTAAAAGTTCTGGTCATGGACCTCCAGAAAGGGACTCAGTCTTACCAGTATCTTATTTTAGCCCAGTGAGTATTGGGGTAACCAATAAATATATATATATATATGTATTTCCTGTTTTAGCTTAAGCATTTGTCTATTAATTTCTGCATTCGTTGATGGATCTAGCCTGTGCCAATTACTTCTGTGGTATTCTACTGGTGATTTTTCCAGTCATGCTTCTTTCTACATTTTTTATGGGAAATTTCTCTAAGAAAATGTTGTCCCTTTTCCTTTTTCCTTCCTTCCTCCCTCCCTTCCTTCTTCCATCTGCTATCAAAATAGACTCATAGATGTTTGTCTTTTGATTATAATCTAATGCTGTCATTATTTACTTTGTTCCTCATGGTATTTCAATGTTGGCCATGGGGAAATCATTCATGTAGGTTCCCTGCGTCCTTTTGACATTCCCTTGTCTTTTTTACCTTCCTAATCTATCATTGGAATCAATGAATACTACAGAGTCCCTATCTCCTTCTCCTGGTGAAAAATAAAGATTTGGGCTGTAGGTGTACTTGTTATTACTGGGGTGTAATTGCTAGATTTTGAACTGTAGAAGGAAAAAATATTCTATAGTGGTTTTTGCTCTTTCTGATCCCAGCGTGAGTCTTGGATTAGAGAAATAATTTACAGGGTAGTTTATTAATAAATTTAAGTTGAATTTTATTCAGTCTTTGGTTACTTATTTTTATATTTTCATCAATCTGGAATTTAAATCAGACATCACAGTTTTTACTGTGGTTTTGTTATCAGTGTACAAATGAAATGAGCACAATACCATAAAATGAAGATTTAAGAAAATTATTATTACAGATCATATTGATGATTATATTTTGAAGCAAGGTTAAATTAAGCATGAAATCCCTACTTTAGAGAAGAGTAGACTGAAATAAAATTAAATATCAAAAACAGTTCTAAGCAACTGTGGAATACTATTCTTGAGGAACTTAAATCCTGGCCAGTCTAGTTTCACTGTCAGTCTGAAGGGCAGCCATGGATATCTTTGAATGTGTTTGTAGTACTGTTTTTGTAATGGAGCCATTGGTAATTTTACTCATTGCATCAGAACTGTTTATTATAGTGGCTTAGGACTTGACATTTTAAAATATGTCTTGGCTTGGGGGAAAATTCTTGACATCTAGGTAAAAAGTATTACAGGGAGAGCACAATCATAAAATTTATTATCTGTACTTAACAACTAAAAAACTTGATTTCAGATCAAGAATATAAGGGTTAATTTTGTAGAGTACACTCTTGTACATCTAACTTGAGACATTTGAAAGGGATTGTGATTTTAATTTTGGAAAGCTAAGAGAAGAGGCCCCCAAATTGCTGTTCTTCTTTTATGAATTACATAATATCAATAACCTAATAATGTATTAAAAAGACTTTTAAAATCAAACTACTTTCTTTTTTTTAGCCTATACTACCTTTTAGAAAATCATCAAATCTTCATTTCTTCTAGGGAAAAAAAATATACACCACTTAATCTTATTTCTTTAGTTATCTCAGGAATTGAGAGCTGAACTTTTCTATACATGAATGAATGTATTTCAAATAACTATAATTTCAATATAATTTAATACTATAACTTTAAATATTTTTTGCTAAAGTTACTTCAATAAATATGTTGTACCTCTCTCTCTCTCTCTTTCTCTCTTCCCTCTCTCTCTCTCTCTCTCTCTCTCTCTCTCTATATATATATATATATATACACTTTCTTATCTGTAGTATAGTTACCTTGGGATTGCTTTGTATTGCTCAAATCTGGTGTGGAATTAGAATACACTAGATAAACAGACTTCTTTGTTTTGTCTCCCTAGTAAGATCAGAGATATCTTAGAGAGAGCCTAAGGATGTCTTCTATGAATAAAGTGCATGGACTTTAGTTCTTAATCCTTATAATATCTAATTTGACAGTTCAGAGAAATTATTTTTTCCATGCTTCTTATTTGCCCCAAATTGAACTCTTTCATGCTTCAGTGGGTGCTCCTAATTCTAATGTACTTTTGGTTGGATGAATAAGCCATGCTTATCCTATCCACATGTTCCATTAGTTTATTAAAGACTCGGCAGTCATAATTTTAAAAGGCTTAATTTTATTAGATGAAACAGTTTTAATGTTTTCAGCCTCTCAGAAATCAGTTCCAGCATCTCTCTGCCAATGCTATATGTCAGGTGACCATATAGACTATCATCCATAGTAGGACAATATTGAGAGTGAAAGGGAGTACAATTACTAATGACTCCAGGACAAGTAAACTTATTCACCATCCAAGCAACAGGTGATCATGCTGCATATACTCTTCTCATAATTTTAAGAAGCCTTTTTAAATATTTTTCAGATTAATATTCCCATAAAGACATACAGTGATTTATTTTTTTTAAGACTTTATTTATTTATTCATGAGAGAGAGAGAGAGAGAGGTAGAGACACAGGCGGAGGGAGAAGCAGGCTCCATGCAGGGAGCCCAACATGAGACTCGATCCCGGGCGGGTCTTCAGGATCAGGCCCTGGGCTGAAGGCACGCTAAACCGCTGAGCCACCTGGCTGCCCCATACAGTGATTTATATAAGGGATCAAATTGCTTTCATTTCACATCTTTTTTTTTTTTTAGATGAGGGAAGCCCTACCAGAGTCCCTGTCTCTGTATTAATCTGTTTTATTCTATCAATTTCCAGTGGCTATGTTGTGTACAAGTCACCTATGTATTTTTCATTTAAATGTCAAACACATGTATGATGTTCACATTATAGTATTTTTTTTTTTCAGATGGGAACCTGAGGCTCAGAAAATTTATCTATTTTCTAAAGCTTCTGATTGAGCAGAATTTCAGATTTGCAACCAAATCCTTTATTACTTGAAGTATTTATTCACAAGTACCATTGAAAAATTAATATTATTATCTATATTTTAGGTTTACTCTAAATATACTTTTGTTTCTTCCATTTAATACTTTCTTAATGCCATGCACACCTTCATTGAATATTATATTTTAAAGAAAAAGAATGTGTTGAATAAGAGATTACATTCAGAGTCTGATTCCTAGGATCAGTAGTTGGCTCTGCTATCCACAAGTTTCTGGTCTTGGGAAAGTCATAGCCTCTCAGCTCCAAGTTTCCTCATTTTTTGAACCCATCAAACAAGGTCTATACTTGGTTTGAAAAATAAGTAAGTTTGTAGGTTAAGTGGTAGTATATGTTATAATAAATTAACATAGGTGAAGTATTAATCATTACTATATTCGAATTATTTTACTGTTTATAAAAATATAAATGTATTTATATGTGTAACATATGTTTATGAGTATTTTATATATGTTCAAAAATAATATATGTTCATAAGTGTATCTATTTATATGTATATAAGTAACTTTATAAACAAATATAAGTAACAATCATTTATACTTATATTTACACTTATATATTTATTATATTTACATTTTCTCATATTTATAAACTACTTTTAATAGGAAAAGTAAAAATCATTATTACATTTTAGTTACTTTGCCTTTTTAATTACAAAAAAAAAAACTGCTATGTGATCTACAAATTTACAAGTTTCACTGTAGTATCATTTCTACACTACTGATAAAATGTTAATAACAGAAGTTTCAGAGAGTGGGACAAAGAGGGAATACTGTTGTGTACACAACAGTATACTTTATTTAGATATTGTGATAATTTGTATATGTTCTTTGTTACCACCTCCCTATCCTTTTTTTTTCTTTTAAAGATTTAATTTATCTATTCATGAGAGACACAGAGGGAGAGGCTGAGGCACAGGCAGAGGGAGAAGCAGGCTCTGTGGGGACCCTGATGTAGAAGTTGATTCTGGGACTCTGTGATCACACCCTGAGTCACAGCAGACGCTCAACCACTGAGCCACCCAAGTATCCCACTTCCTCTCCTTTATAAATTTCTTATTCATTAGAATGTGGCTTCATTAAGTTAAGTGACCATATTTTAAAAATGCACAATACAGAACATTGCCTTTTGGAAATTTTGGTTTTTTTTTTTTTTGTAAGAGAGAGAAAGAGAGAAAATCTTGAGTGGGGGAGGAGTGGGGCAAAGGGAGAGAGACTCATAACCAGGCTCCATGCCCAGCATGAAGCTCTACTTGGGGCTCCATCTCATCACTGTGAGATCATGTCCTGAGATGAAATCAAGACTCCATCATTTAACTGACTGAGCCACTTATGTGCCCTACCTTTTGGAAAATTTTAATAAAATAGTCATTGGTTCTACTTTTTTACATGCTTTTTTATCATCTCAAAACAAAAACCATATAATTATCATCATCATAGCTACTTTTGTTGACTGTAATATGCTCCTCAGAAAACTTTTCAAAGTTGGTATAAAGTATGGATAGGGGGTCCCTGGGTGGCTCAGTCGTTTGGCGCCTGCCTTCCACCCAGGGCGTGGTCCTGGAATCCCGGAATCGAGTCCTGTCTTGGGCTCCCTGCATGGAGCCTGCTTCTCCCTCTGCCTGTGTCTCTGCCTCTCTCTCTGTGTCTGTCATGAATAAATAAATAAAATCTTAAAAAAAAAAAAGATAAAGTATGGATAAAACAAAACCAAAAACCAAACCAAACCTAAAATGTAAGGCATCTGGGCACTTGCTCAAGCTTAGAAACATACTGAAGATATAGCTCTGATATAAACCCATAACTATTTGAGTCTCAAGCCACTGTCTTCCTAATGTGATGTTCTTCAAAGAAAATTTTGCTTCAGTAGAAGAGGATATCATAACTGAAAATGTACTGAAACATTTAAAAATCATGTATGTTTTGATCTGTGAGAAGAATCTTGATTACAATTTACGTAAATAAAACTTTTTACTTTAGTTGAAGTGAATAAAATCATGATATAATGATGAATAAATTGTCCAAGGTCACATGACAAATTTTAACTGAATTCTGCCTGAGAATTCAATTCCTTTGATTTTGAAGAGTAGTTATTTTTATTTATTTCTCATAGGTCACTTAAAAATTCTTATTATAACTTAGAGATATTTCACAGATACTTATAAAAGATACATGAGAACCATATTGTTAATTTGACCTAAATAGTGTCCACTCTAATAAGAAATAAATAATTATTATTTAATGACTTTTATCATCTCCTTAGAGCCAAGAAATGCTTTTATTTATATGAGATAGATGTTTTGTATGTCCCATGTGTATTGAATAAGTTATTTGTTTATTTATTTATTTTTATTTATTTTTAAAGATTTTATTTATTCATGAGAGACAGAGAGATTGGTGCAGAGGGGAAGCAGGCTCCATGTAGCGAGCCCGATGTGGGACCCGATCCAGGCATTCCTGAATCACGCCCTGAGCCAAAGGCAGATGCTCAACTGCTGAGCCACCCAGGTGTCCCAATAAGTGATTTATTTAATAAGCTGAAGTTTGTGGAATGTTAAAATATTTTCTTAGCTGTAAAGTAAAATTCCTGTAAATAGTTAGGTAAACTGAATAAATTCCATTAACTATAATTTGACCTTATTCATAAAGATTCAGGAAGCTGTAATCTTTGGAATTTTACTAAATGTAGAGCCTCTGAATTAAGAGATATTTTCCAGACTTTGCTAGCTTGTGACCTTAGAAAATTTGCTTAAACTTTCTGTGTCCAGTTATCCATCTATAGCATGAGAAGAATGATAGTACTGCAGAGGCCTTTCATAAGAAATAAAAAGTTAATTTATATAAAGCACTCAAAAAACACTGCATATTCTTGTCCTTCTTATCTTTTAAATTTGATATAGCATATGCCTTCATAAGACTTTTTATAGGCATTTATTAAATACTTTCTTTTCTTTAGAGGAGAGAGAGGGGGGTTGGTAGCTGGAAGGGCTGGAAGGGAGAGAGAGAATCTTTTTTTTTTTTTTTAAGATCTTATTTATTTATCCATGATGCACACACACACACACACACACACAGACTGAGGGGCAGAGACAAAGGCAGAGGGAGAAGCAGGCTCCATGGAGGGAGCCTGACGGCGGACTCAATCCTGGGTCTCCAGGATCATGCCCTGGGCTGAAGGCAGCGCTAAACTGCTGGGCCACTGGGGCTGCCCAGGAGAGACAGAATCTTAAACAGGATCCACGCAGAGCATGGAGCTGGAGGTAGGACTTGATCTCACAACCCTGAGATTATGACCTGAGGCAAAATCAAAAGTCAGATACTCAACCAATGGATCCATTGAGGCGCCCCTCATTAAATACCTTTTAATTGGATTAGACTGAATAAAAACTGTTGGCATTTTGAGTTTTGCTTTAATACTTAACCTTCTTGCTGAAATGCTGCCATTTTCTAGAATTATGACTATCATACAAGGAGAAAAAATAGTGTGTTCTGTAGCCTGTTTTGACATTTATGCAATCAGCGTTGGAGGAAATGGTCTACATGTCATGGTGAGATGCTTAACTCAGCTCTGCCTCTAGCAATATCTACCACACAATATAACTTCAGCTTATAGCGGTTTCTTTAGTGGAACGTCAGATAACAATGTTAACTCTTACTAATGTTAATTCACCTATGTACCCTAGGAAGTTGATGTGGTTTTATAAGCAATTGACATTCATTTCTTAACATGGTGGAATTGCTATACAATTTATATATGTTTTACAATTTCTGTTTCTCTACTTTTCCTTCTTGTCATATGTGGTTTTTTTAGCAATCAAACTGGAGTTTATGTCCCGAATAGAAAGCAGCACATAACAGTATGCTTTAATGCCACTTTAAAATGTTTTCACCTAAATTTACTGTAGATTGATTTTCAAATAACTACCCCAAAATAGTTACCTATATTTCGAAGACACATCCATAGGCTTGGTCTGAGATACTGAATTTCTCTGAAAGTACTGAATTCAATTCAATTTTTATAAAGCCTATTCATTGTTCATGTAAGTTAAGCCCAAAGACCTGGAGGAGTTTATACAAAATGTAAAGAGGGAAGGGTTATGTATTCCCTCTGTGCCAGAAGGTTAAAATAGGGAAAAACAACATCCTTGTAAGATAAATGTGAAACATATGATTAAAAATGAAGGCTATATTAAGTAGAAGAATGAATGAAGAAATACGTATATGCATTTTAAAAGAATAGCTGACAAATTTCCTTAAAGAGATGGAACGTGGGGTACACATAAGCATGATGCTTCAAATTTACATCAATTTTACCTTAATTTTAAAGTATTTTTTGTGGTAATTTTGATTTATCTTTGGTGCCAGAGAAGTATTAATTCTATACCAACCTTTTGAAAAAAATCAATTGTTCTTACTGGACTCAAGCCCACTTGTGCTTTTTTCTTGTAAATATAATCTTGAATAAAAAAAGAGATAGAGAAACTTAGAGGAGAACCAATATAAACATTCTTCAGAATTCTTAGTGATAAATTTTATTCAATAGATATAAACAACTACTTAGCTTATAAGTTTCATTTTTAAAAATTTTACTACTCTAAAATTGTGTGGATTATTAAACAGCATTATATTTAACTGAATACTTTACCCAGTTCTGTTGTCTCACCAAACAAGGACATCTTAATTATGTTTTATTGTATAGATGTGCTTATGGATTTATTTTCATGTTCAGAATATCAAGATAATTTCCTGATCAGGTGGTATTCAATACCTTCTAAACCCAATATTAACTTATTACTAAAATCTGTGTATTCCATGGGTATTGTTTAATCAATAAAAGATTTTACTGTTGCTAGAAATGATATTAGTGATAGATATTTCAGATAGAGTGTAATTTCTCCTGTATCTTTCAGATTAGGAGCTCGGTGAAAATTAATAGATCTATTGTATTTATAAGCCAGCTTACCAAACTTTCTTAGCAGTCCGTCTCTGCTATTATTCTTCCCCTTGATTCATCATTCTTCTTTTGTCAGCTGTCTGCACTGTTGGTTGAAGATTTCCAAAATGCCTGAAGAGTGCACTGTCAGCTGCAGATACCTGAGTCAACATGGTAATATCAGTTGATTTTATTCTTGGCAGTACGTATACACACACACTTGCACACAGTACACCTTGTAGGGGTACTTGGCACATTTCAAAATAAAACTTTTTGTTATTGCATTTAAGTGCCCGAAGCAGCACAGAATTTTCACAATAATATTTCTCCCTCTCAATTATTTTTTTAATTCTAAAAGTTTTCGGAACAGATATTCCCTAAGAGTCTCAATAAAAACAAACAAAACAAAACAAAACAAAAAAACAAACCAAAACAAAAAGACAACAAAAAACCCAAACCACTTAATACTTCTAATACTTGAACACATTGCTAAGCCATCTAGCCTCTGCATTGTTCCACTTTTCTAGGCACTTCAGCGAATGAAGAAGCTGTAATTACTTGAGAAACATATTCATTGAATCATTTGGGGTATGCCGTTTACCCACATCTTACTAGTTTGAAGTTGAAGTTAAAAAGCAGCCTCTAACTGGGCAGCCCCCTGTGGCATAGTGGTTTAGCGCCGCCTGCAGCCTGAGGTGTGATCCTGGAGACCCAGGATCAAGTCCCACGTCGGGTTCCTTGCATGGAGGCTGCTTCTCCCTCTGCCTGTGTCTCTGCCTCTCTCTCTCTCTCTCTCTCTCTCTCTCTCTGTGTGTCTCTATGAATAAATAAATAAAAAACAGCCTCTAATCTCTTTATGTTATTAAAAGGAAAGATGGTAGATGGAACCAGGCACAGATGTTAAAATAAAGAAATTCAAGGTCAGTACCTCCACCCTGTCTGCCAGTTTCATCCCTTACATTTTATCATAGCCCTCGATATTTCTCTCAGTAACCTTATGATTAATTACATGAGCCGTCATGTTAAACATGCACAGTTTATCATGGACTGGTTTGCTTCTATCCTTGCTTTACAATATTTTTTTGTCCTGGCAATTGGTCTGTCAAGTCTATATCTGAGAGTATTCATATCACTTTGAAAAACACACAATTCTGATAATTTGAGTATCTGAACATTTGCTATGATGTGAGTAAAATTGGTTAAATATTGTCATGACAAGTAAGGCTTCCTATAGGACCCAGGAATTAAAGATCCTGTTTCTCCTAATTGATGTCAACTTGCTTGACAAGAAATATTAGAAATTAGCATGTCTCATGGCTTAGTCAGCCATCCCTGTAAGTTCCATAGTTGTACCTAATACTAAGTGAAATATCACTTCTTTTTGTGGATTCAGGATCTTATACTCACTAACTGAAGTATAGAAAGCCCAGCAATCAGAACCATATTTATCTTGATTTTATATTTAAAATTTAGTTTGTATTTAAAAAAACTTTTAAAAAAGATTTTGTTTATTCATGAGAGACACACAGAGACAGAGACACAGGCAGAGAGAGAAGCAGGCTCCCCCCAAGGACTCGATCATGGAACTCTGGGATCATGCCCTGAGCCAAAAGCAGACGCTCAACCACTGAGCCAGCCAGTGTACCTACATTTCAAAAAATTTTAGAAATATTAGTTTATATTTAAAATTAAGTCTCTGAATTTATAACTAAATTCATTTATAAGTTCAAAGACTTAACTTTCTTGTCTCACTTATTTGAGAGATTAGTCATTTTAGTTTCAAACAATATATAGATTTTACCTCTCTAGTAGATCATTATAAAATTTGTTGGACAAGAGTATTTTGTAGGATTAAGAGAACACCTTTAAAGTACCAGCAAAGGCAATCCAAGACTTTGTAGACACCAGGGTCAGGAGAAGTACCTAAAGCCCCAGAATTTAGGCTCTCATTCTGTCATATGTGAGGCTGGAGATGAAAATCCCTAGCAGAGAAGAAAGTACTTGATTGTCTGAATTTTGTTTTATGCTGACTAATTTTGGCTAATATGTTTATTAGTAGAAGTTGAGTCTGTCTTTCCCTTTGAAAGATTCTGATGTGTAATATCATAGTAAAGAACATTCTTTCTGTAATTTTAATGCAAAGTGGTTTAGAGGAATCTAGCTTGTTTAAAAATGTGGAATTTAAGAAACAAAACAAACGAAAAAAGAGAGAGGCAAACCAAGAAACAGACTCTTAACTACAAAGGAGGTGGGTGGGAGGATGTTGAAATAGGTGATGAGGATCAAGGAGTGCACTTGTGATGAGCACTGAGTGATGTCTGGAAGTGTTGAATCACTGTATCGTACTCCTGAAACTAATATTACACTGTATGTTAACTAACTGTAATTTAAATAAAAACTTGAAAAAAACAAAACTTGTTGCCATTAACAATGTATATTTTATCAGCCTTTAGTTGTAAGGGGCTTGTATTTGTTATGTGTTTTATATGAACGTCTGTTCACATAATTCATAAATGTATATAGCTTCACAAATATATATTTTATAATCATGAATCATTATATTCAGATTTGATTGTATTTTTCTTTGATAAAGTTTTTGTTTCATAAGCTGGGGAAATACACATTAATTGCGTAAACAGCTAATATTTCAGTTCATATTCTGAATGAATTATATTCAACACCATATCTAAGAAATTTCTTACAAAATTATTTTAATTTAAGTAAGATTCATAATTCACTGTTTGAAAATATATCACTTTTTTTTTCTTCTTTGCAGAAACCTGTACTTTTTTTCTCAAGGTCATATAGCTCTGTATCAGATAGCAACAGAGCTTCAGCAATAACAGCAGATGCCATCTTAGATTAATGTAAGTGAATATTTTTTTTGCAATTTTTATAGTTTCTCTCTTTTGCACCCATTTTGACAGGGAACAATGTTGGGTTCAATGCCGGATGCCCTAGAGGTGCCCTAGAGTTATTTTAACGGATTCAATTTGCTTTGCTTTTCATGTAAGAACAGCTTTTCTTCTTAGATATTTTTGAGGTATAGGAGAAACTATTCTTACATAAAATGTTTTAAAAAGTTTACTCTATATAAACTTTCATTATAGAATCATAGATTTTAAAACTAGAGACCATAGAGATCATCTATTCTAGCATTTTTCAAGGCTTATAGTGCTAAAAAACCAATCTGTTTACCATTCATTTCTGTTTTTGTTTTTCTTCATTAACAAAGTGATTCTTGCCAGCTTTCCCCATTTCTGCTAATCCTTTATGTCAAAAATGTAGAATTTAATTAGTTTACTTATTTGTAATATATTTTGAATTGCAAAACACTGGAGTAGTTCCACTTTTATTTTACAGATAAAATAACACAGGTACAGAATTTTTAGCTAATTTCCCAAGAGCAACACACATAGCCCATAGCTGAGATAGACCTAGAATGTCCTAAGTGCTTACAAGTGTAGAGAGCCCTTTCCACCATTGAGTTCTTTATTTTCTTCCTGTTACTCTTTTCCCACAACCTTTATAATGTCTTGATTAAAAGATTCTAGCTCATCCCTGTACATTTTTCCTCTTTTGTGTTTGCTATTTGCTATTTGATTTTTATCTTCATTTGGTTCCTTTTTAATTTCAGTTACTTTTCTATATTTATATTCCCAATGCCAGAGTCCATATAAAAGCCAAATCAGATTATGATTCATGTATCATTTAATGCCCCAATTCCAATTTTTATCCCTAACATCCTGGGTGATTTGGACACTGTCTACCAAGCAGTCGTGTGCAATGGGAAAGAGTCAAAGCTTTTGTTTCAAATGCAGACTCCCTGAGTAAAAATCTGGTGTTTTTATTTACTACATAATCTTGAGTGTGTTATTATACTTCTCTATTCCACAATTACCTCATCTCTAAATTGTGCATAAAATTATACCTGCCTCATAGTTTTGTAGGGTTAAATGAGTCAATATGTGTAAAGTGCTTAGAACAGTGCCTGGTACATAGTGAACACTTAGTAAGTGTGAACTGTTATAATTCACTCTTGTAATTACCATTAGCCACACTGACCCTCCTGTTATTTGAACATTCTTTCATAAGCTTTTAACTCTTAATATTCCTAAGATTTCACTCTTCATTTAAATATCTTACTCAAGTGCTTCATGGATTTGTTATCTTTTTGACTTAAGATTTTCAGTTTATGTGTTAAATACTCAAGAAATCGGGCAGCCCCGGGGGCTCAGCGGTTTAGCACCGCCTTCAGCCCAGGGCCTGCCTGATCCTGGAGACTTGGAATCGAGTCCCATATCGGGCTCCTTGCATGGAGCCTGCTTTTCCCTCTTCCTGTGTCTCTGCCACTCTCTCTTTCTCTCTCTCTCTCTCTCTCTCTCTGTGTCTCTCATTAATAAATGAATAAAATCTTAAAAAAAATTAAAAAATTAAAAAAATATACTCAAGAAATCTTACCAGATTCCCAAATATCACACCCATTTATTTTCTGTCACATTAAAATTTTTTTCATTTCATTTTCTTTTATCAAATTTTGGAGCTTTTTGTTTGTTAGTTTATTTATTTATTTATAAGTATTCATGAGAATGACAGAATTGTTGCATTACAGCAACTTAAGAGTAGCTACTCATTATCCAAAATACATAAAGAGTGTATAAAACTCAACACTCCAAAAAATAAATAATCCAATTAAAAAATGGGCAGAAAACATGAATAGACATTTTTCCAAAGAAGACATACAGATGGCCAATGGACACATAGAAAATTGCTGAACATCACTCATCATCAAGGGAATACAAATCAAAACTATAATGAGATATGACTTATACCTGTCAGAATGGTTAAATCAAAAACACAAGAAATAATAGGTGTTCGCACAGATATGGAGAAGGGTGTTTTTATTTACTACCCTCTTGGACTGTTAGTGCGAATGCAGCCACTCTGGAAAACAATATGGAGGTTCCTCAAAAAGTTAAAAATAGAACTACCCTACCCTCTGCAATTGCACTATTAGGCATTTATCCAAATAATATAAAAATGCTGATGCTAAAGGATACATGAACCCTGATGTTTATAGCAATATTATTATCAATAGTAGCCAAATTAGGGAAAGAGCCTGAATGTCCAATGGATAAGGAAGAGGTGCTATCTATCTATCATCTATCTATCTATCTATCTATCTATCTATCTATCTATCTATCTACCTACCTACAATGGAATATTATTCAGCTACCAAAAATAATGCAGTCTTGCCATTTGCAATGATAGGATAGAGAGTGTTCTGCTAAGTGAAATAAGTCAGTCAAAGAAAGAGATGCCATATGATTTTACTCATGTGGAATTTAAGAAATAAAGCAAATGAGCATAGAGAAAAAGAGAGAGAGGCAAACCAAGAAACAGACTCTTTACTATAAAGAACAAACTGATGGTTACCAGAGAAGAGGTATGAGGAGGAGATGGCTAATTAGGTGATGGGGATTAAGGAGGGAACTTGTGATGAGCACTGGGTGTTGGATGTAAGTGTTGAATCACTAAATTGTTTCCTCTGCTGTGGAGAAACTTTTTATCTTGATGAAGTCCCAGTAGTACATTTTTGCTTTTGTTTCCCTTTCCTTTGGAGATGTATCTAGTAACAAGTTGCTGCCTCCAATGTCAAAGAGATTATTGTCTGTGTTCTCTAGAATTTATAGTTTCTTGTATTATTTTAGGTCTTTCATCCATTTTGAATTTATTTTTGTGTATGGTGTCAGAAAGTGGTCCAGTTTCATTCTTCTGCATGTGGCTGTCTAGTTTTCTCAGCACCATTGGTTGAAGAGATTGTCTTTTTTCCACTGGATATTATTTCCTACTTTGTCAAAGATTAGTTGATCATATTGTTGTGAATTCATTTCTGAGTTTTCTATTCTGTTTCATTGATCTATGTGTCTGTTTTTGTGCCAGTACCATACTGTCTTGATCAATACAGTTTTGTAATATAAGTTGAAGTCCAGTTTTACATGATTGCTTTGGGGGGTGCCTGGGTGGCTCAGTGGTTGAGCGTATCTGGAGTTCCAGAATCGACTCCCATATCGGGCTCCCTGCATGAAGCCTGCTTCTCCCTCTGCCTGTCTCTCTCTCTGTGTCTCTCATGAATAAATAAATAAAATGTTAAAAAAACAGACACACGCCAAAAAACCAAGATTGCTTTGGTTATTTTTGGTCTTTTCTGGTTCCATACAAATTTTAAGGTGGCTCATTCTAGGTCTACGAAGAATGCTTGTGATATTTCGATAGGGATTGCATTAAATGTGTAGATTGCTTTGGGTAATATAGACATTTTAACAATATTTGCTCTTCCAAGAAGCATAGAATGTTTTTCCATTTCTTTGTGTCATCTTCAATTTCTTTCATAAGTGTTCCATACTTTTCAGGGTATAGATCTTTTACCTCTTTGGTTAAGTTTATTCCTAGGTTATCTTACAGTTTTTAGTACAATTATAAATGAGATTGAGTCCTTGATTTCTCTTTCTACTGCTTCATTTTTGGTGTATAGCAATGCAGGAGATTTCTGTAGGTTTGTTTTGTATCCTGCAACTACTGAATTTGTTTATCAGTTCTAGCAATTTTTTGGTAGAATCTTTTGGGTTTTCTATATAGAATCATGTCATCTGAAAATAGTGCAAGTTTGACTTCTTCTCTGCTGATCTGGATGCCTTTTATTTCCTTCTGTTGTTTGATTGCTGAGTCTAGGACTTTCAGTAGTATGTTAAATATCATTGGTGAGAGTGGACATCCTTGTCTGTCTTGTTCCTGACTGTAGGGGATAATCTCTTAGATTTTCCCCATTGAGGATGATAGTAGCCATGGGTTTTTCATATATGATATTTATTATGTTGAGGTATGTTCTCTCTGAACCTCCTTTGTTGAGGGTTTCTATCAAGAATGAATGCTGTCCTTCACCAAATGTTTTTTCTGCATTTTTAAGAGGATCATTTGGTTCTTGTTTCTTTAACAAATGTGGTGTTGTCTTTTTGATTTGTGAATATTGAACCACCTTTGCAATCCAAGAATAAATCCCACATGCTCATGGTGAATGATTCTTTTAATGTCCTGTTGGATTTGATTTGCTAGTACTTTGTTAAGAATTTTTGGATTCAGGGTTGCCTGGGTGGCTCAGCTGTTGAGCGTCTGCCTTCCGCTCAGGGTGTGATCCCAGGATCTGGGATCGAGTTCCACATCGGGCTTCCTGCATGGAGCCTGCTTCTCCCTCTGCCTGTGTCTCTGCCTCTCTCTCTGTCTCTGTGTCTCTCATGAAAAGATAAATAAAATCTTAAAAAATATAGTTTTGGGATCCATATTCATCAGGGATATTCACCTGTAATTCTTTTTTATAGTTTGGTCTTTGTCTGGTTTTGGAATCAAGGTAATGCTGCCTGCATAAAATGAGTTTGGAAGTTTTCCTTGCATTTCTATTTTATGAAACAGTTTCAGAAGAAGAGATATTAACTGTTCTTTAAATATTTGGTAGAATTCCCCTGGGAAGCCATCTGTCCCTGGACTTTTGTTTGTTGGGAGATTTTTGATTACTGATTCAATTTCTTTGCTAGTTATTGGTCTGTTCAAGTTTTCTATTTCTTCCTGTTTCAGTTTTGCTGGTTTATGTGTCTCTACGAATGCATCTGTTTCTTCCAGATTGCCTAATTTATGGGCATATAATTGCTCATAATATCCTCTTATAATGGTTTGTATTTCTCTGGTGTTGGTTGTGATTTCTGTTCACTCATTTATGATTTTATTTATCTGGGTCCTTTCTCTTTTCTTTTTGATAAGTCTGGCGAGGGTGTTTATCAATTTAATAATTGTTCCAAAGAAATATCTCATGATTTTATTGATCTCTTCTCATTTTTTTCTATATCATCTATATCATTTATTTCTTCTCTAATATTTATTATTTCCCTTTTTCTGCTGGTTTTAAGCTTTATTTGTTGTTTGTTACTAGCCCCTTTAGGTGTACGATAGGTTGCATAATTGAGATTTTTCTTGCTTATTGAGGTAGACCTGTATTGGTTTATAATTCCCTTTTGTGACACTTTTGCTGCATCCCAAAAGTTTTGAACTGTTATATTTTCATTTTCATTTGTTTCCATGTATCCTTATTTCTTATTTAATTTCCTGGTTAACACATTCATTCTTTAGTAGAATATTCTTTAGCCTCCATATATTTGTGGTCTTTCCAAATTTTTTCTTGTGGTTGACATCAAGTTTCATAGTGTTGTGATCAGAAATTACGCATGATATGATCTTAAGCATTTTGTACTTATTGAGGCCAAATTTGTTACAATGTGAGAATGTCCCATGAGCACTTGTATTCTGCTGCTTTAGGGTAAAATGTTATGAATATATCTGTTAAGTCCATCTGGTCCAGTGTGTCATTCAGAGCCTTGTTTCCTTGTTGATCTTCTGCTTGGATGATCTGTCCATTTTTGTAACTTTGGTGTTAAAGTCCTCTACTATTATTGTTTTATTATCAGTGAGTTCCTTTGTGTTTGTCACTAATTAATTTATATATTTGGGCACCACTAAGTTGAAGGGCATAAATAAATACAATTGACTTTCTTGTTGGACAGACCCATTTATTATGATATAGTGCCCTTCTTCATCTCTTGTTACAGTCTTTGTTAAAAATCTAGTTTGTCTGATACAAATATTGCTATTCTGGCTTTCTTTTGAATGATAAATGTTTCTCTGTTCTCTCACTTTCAATCTGCAGGTGTCCGTATGTCTAAAACGAGTCTCCTGTAGGTAATGTGTAGATCGATGTTGTTTTTTTAAAACCCATTCTGATACCCTATGTCTTTTGATTGAAACATTTATTCCATTTACATTCAGAGTAATTATTAATAGTTACATATTTAGTGCCATTTTATTATGTCTTTTGTTGTAGTTTCTGGAGATTTTCTCTGTTTCTTTCTAGTCGTTGTTACTTTTGATCTTTCTTTCCCACTCAAAGATTTCCCTTTAGTATTTTTTGCAGGACTGGTTTAGTGGGCATGAACTCCTTTTGTTTTTGTTTGTCTGGAAAATTATCTCTCCATCTATTCTGAATGATAGCCTTGCTGGATAAAGTATTCTTGGTTGCAGAGTTTTCCCCTTCAGCATGTTGAATATATCATGCCACTTTCTTCTGGCTTGCTGAGTTACTGTGGAGAGATCTGCTGCTAACCTTTTCTGTCTTCCCTTGTAAGCTAGGGACTTGTCTAATTTAGCTGGCTTTAGGATTTTTTCTTTATCACTATATTTTGCAAATTTAAGTGCAATATACTTTGGTGTTTGCCTGCTTTTGTTGATTTTCATGAGAGTTCTTTGTGCCTTCTGGATTTAGATGTCTGTTTCCTTCTCCAGAGTAGGAAAATTTTCGGTTATAACTTACTCAAATAAACATTCTGCCTCCTTTTCTCTTTGTTCTTCTGGGACTCCTATGATAGGAATATTATTCATTGAGTCACTGAGTTCCCTAATACTTTCGTGATCCAAGATTTTTCCTTTTCCTTTTCCTCATTTGTTCAGCTTCATTATTTTCTATAATTTTGTCTTCTATTTCACTTATTTGTTCCTCTGACTTTTTCATCCTTGTAGTCATTACATTGAGTCATTTTCAAATCTCAGTTATTGCAATTTTCATTTCAGCCTGATTCTTTTTTAGCTTTTTTAGCTTTACAGTAAGGGTCTCTCTGGTATCTTCTATGATTTTCTCACACCCAGCTAGTATTCTTAGGATTGTTGCTTTAAATTCTAGGTCAGGCATATTACTTATACCTGTTTCCATTAGATCCCTGTCCATGGCCTTTTCTTGTTCTTTCTTTTAGGATAAATTCCTCTGTCTTGATGTTTTGTCTAGGTCTGTGTCTTCTGTTTGTTAGGAAAATCTGTTATGTTTCCTACTCCTGAGAATAACAGCTTTATAAAGAAAAGGTCATGTAATAAACAGAATCTGGTGCTTCAGGAAGTGTCTCTGGTGTGTGCTTTGTGCACTCTGATGCCGTGTTCAGTGTTCTGCAGTTTCTCCTTGCTTGTAACAGGGAGTGTTTGGATTTTGGCCCAGTATGGTGAGTTTTAACTATGTGTGCTCTGGTCTGCTTGCTAAAAGAGACCTGAAGCTATTTCCACTAGACCTGAAGCTTTGTAGAAGTCTATGGTCAATAGATGTAATGCTTGTGGGGGTTTGTGCTTGTCTTCTGTGGGAGGAGCCCACTGTGATGATTCCTAGGCACACTTGCCCAAGAAAAGCAGTCCCAACAGAGCACAAGGGGGTAGAACTTGGTATAAGCAGTTTAGGTAGGTAGTTAGTGTTGATACTGTGTTGATTACTGAAGTTGGTTTATGCTGAGGGATAGAAAAGGGAAACGGTGCCAGCCTCCTCTTTATCCCTAGAGAGGGATCTGTGTTTGTTGCTCTCAGGGAAGCACTCACAGAGTAAATAATTTACTCCTTTTTTGTCATAGACATTTTTCAGGTCACTATTTCACATTGTCTGTCCCTGGGTCACTTGCCTGACTGAAGCAGTGTAGCACCCCTTGGACTCTACCCTAGCCAGGCTTGCTGTCTTTAAGTGTTCCAAACTTCAGGAACCTGATAAGGCAGGGGTCTGCACTGGTCCTCTGGGAAAGGATCTCACTGTATTGGGACTGATGCAGGTTTAACCCAAAAAGGGCAGTAGTGCCAGAGTTTTGGGGCATAAGTTTAAGAGCAAGCTGGCTATATAGCCAGTGTGCCAGTTAGCTGCCCTCAGCAGGTGGCTCTGCACCTTTGCTGAGGATTGCAGGAGAGAAATGGCACCTATAAGTTCTTTTGCTCCCAGAGAGGCAATGCCCCCTTTCATAAATGTGCTTCAAAAATATGAACAGTATCTCATCATGCCCCTTAGATGGTCCTCAAATTACCAAGTCTGTCTCAGAGTTGTTTGCCTGTCTCTTTTCCAGGAGCAGGGCTGCATCCTCAGTTCTCTATCCCAGCAGAGCCTGGGGACCTCTAAACTCCAATCCTTTGCCCTGCTAGTTGCAAAAACTCACAAAATTTAGCCCTTCTCCTTCTCCCAGACAGTGGCTTTGAGGAAGTGTTCTCCTGTGCATATCCCAGTGAGCTCCACTGTTTCTTGCATGTCTCTGTGACTAAGGCTTCCGCCCCTCTGCAGCATCTGTGAGCTATTTCTCTCCCAAACCACATATTTGCACTTCCTATCTTCCTCAAGGTGGCCTCTTCTCTTTCTGTAATTGTGCAGTTTGTTCTATCAGTCCTCAGGCCGATTTTTTGAATATTTAGAATGATTTGATAGTTATCTAGCTGTGTTTGAGAGATGAGATAAGTCTAGGGTTCTTCTACTGTACCACTGTCTTAGCTCCCTACCCTCAGGTTCAGATTTAAGAGTACAGAATTCAGCTTTGGAATTTTTGCTGTGTAGTTAGAGTTCTGTGTACAGGCTTTGCATTATTTGTCAAGTGAAAAAAAACATTTGCCATATTTTATATTACCTTCTTCTTTAAAACACAGATGATATGGATAATATTATCAAGTTAATTGTGCTATTGAGAACACCAAATATCACTGATGTATAACCCCTATTATAATGCTTTTGTGTTGTGTTAATAAATAAAACTGCATTTTTTTTACTTCAGTTGTTTCTACTACTGAATTGTGATAAATTTATTTAAACATTTCTGAAAAATAATAATGATGATGAAGAGACTCTTGAAGAAACTTTGGTGATTGCAAATTTATTGGTGATTTTCTATTCATATTTTATTGCATCTTTATATGTTTAGTAACTTCATATGTGTTTGTGTCTAATATTCCCAAATACTATGTAAGGTGTCTGAGGATAACCATTAGATCCTTCCAATTCATATCTTCCATGAAACATGTAATATAAATTGAGTAAATAACAGAAAAAAAGTTATTTAAAGAGTATATGTAAAGGGCAGAGCAAATTTATTTTTTTATCCCTTGAGAAAAATGTCACTGTTATATTTTTGTGATGTTTCTCACTTGAATCAAATGCTATAAAGCATACTGAAACCCTGCATCCTTTCTCTGTCTGTATAAAGAAAGATATGGTTATATTTATTTACATGGATATCGAAATTTGAAGATTTTAACTGTCCTGATCAAGAACCACAATGTATCTGAGATATTTTGGTCTGCTTTAACAGGTTAGCCTGCCACAGTTACATGGATACTACAGAAGACACAAGACTCCTGGGTCAGATAAAAAATAACAATACCTGGGTTCTCTGAGCTCGCTCTCACAGGATAACATTAAGTATGCCAAGAGGCATCTGTACGTGCAGTAGGATTCATTCCATGGCAGGAGCCCTGAACTTATGGAAACCAATCTTTTATAACAGATAGTAAGCCTGCCTGGTTTTTGCACAGGAAGGAAACATTAATTCTATTTTCCAACCTGGAAATGTCTGATCTTTGCCCTGGAGGGAAAAACTATCTCCATATTACAAGATAATTTGCTATAAAAAACATTCTTGAATAGTTGGTCTTTTAAAAAAAGAAAGGTACCTCTGCTATTAAGATGTACAAAAACAGAAAAGACCTATGAATAATTGTCTTCCAACAACGCTTCTACACTGACAATGTCTTTTGGTTATAACAAGGACAGCATGATATTTGATTTAAATTGAAGCATTCCATTGCTAAATGTTTTCTGTAAGGTAGGATAGTCTTCTCTTATTACTTCTGAAGAAATTAACCTGCATTTTTTATTGCTTCAGGAGACACAGATCCATTCAGCACTTGATTTGTGCCATTTCAGTTTTATTTTTTCTGTTTTGTATTACCCCCAGTGACGATACTTTTAATTTTTAATTTTTTAATTTTTAATTTTTTTGCTTCCTTATAGAACTAGGAAAAAGATTGTGATTTTCTTTCTTTTAAAGATTTTATTTATTTATTCATGAGAGACACAGAAAGGGAGAAGCAGGCTCCTTGCAGGAAGCCTGATGTGGGACTTGATCCCAGATCCCTGGATCACACCCTGAGCCAAAGGCAGATGCTCAACCACTGAGTCACCCAGGCATCCCAGATTGTGATTTTCAACTGAGAATGACCATGGCTGCTCATAGCATGGCTGTTATGCAGACCAGATACTAGATAGGAAAAGGTGGCATTTGCACAGAAACTTAGCATTAGAAAGAGACAAATAAAGCAGAAAGGCAACATGCAACCCAAGTAGAAAAAAACTTAAAAGTGAGATACTATTGCAAATTTTACACTTTGTTTAATTCTTTAGTTATCATAATTTAAAACAAAGCCTGAGGCATTGTGTTTTTATCTACATGGTCTCATAAATATATCTATTCTTTTTTTAATATATCTGTTCTTAATATTAGATTTAAATACACTGGTACAATCCATTCTCCCTACCTTATTTTATATATTAACTTGCTTATTTTTAATTTTGTCTTACTAGGTATACATTTTATGAGAGTAGGGAATGCATTTTTTTTTTGTACACTGCTATGACTCCTGTGCCTAGAAGAGTACCTGGAAAAATAGTCTTGGATATTAATTAAATAAATTAATTAAATACCAGTATAACATGCATGTAGGTTATGTTTAAATTGTACAATATGTTTAGTTTCTGTAGCATGATAAACAAGTACATAAAATACATATTTCAAAGTTACCACATTTTAAATATTTAAAAGAATTCAAGCACGATAACAGTCTTTAATAAAATGGCCAAAATGTATACTTATTAGTATTAAGACTTTTACTGTTTCAGAAATGAGAAGAGGTACTTGAATTCATTTTCTTTTAAGTGCATACTTGTAAAATTAAACTAAATTTGTTAAGCTAGAAATGTCATTAAGTTAAAGCTTTAAAATACTTTCTAATAACCTTCTTTTTAAGTCATTATGGGTTGTACCCTGGAATTGATGTACTTTGGTGCTGCTTGACAGTATGAGCTTTGGATCAACATGAACCTGGGTTCAAATTCAAGTACTACCAATATTTATGTGACTTTGGCAAAATTTTAAGCCCTTAGAAGTTTTGGATCCTTTCCTTATAAAATAACAACATTAATAATAAATAACTTTCTGAGTATTACATGAGATTATGCATGAGATATTTAGCGTTTTGCCTTGTATGTTGTTATGTTATTAGCAAACTTTGATATGAATTATTTCTTTCTTTCTTTCTTTCTTTCTTTCTTTCTTTCTTTCTCTTTCTTTCTTTCTCTTTCTTTCTTTCTTTCTCTTCTTTCTTTCTTTCTTTCTTTCTTTCTTTCTCTTTCTTTCTTTCTTTCTTTCTCTTTCTTTCTTTCTTTCTTTCCTTTCTTTCTTTTCTTTCTCCTTCCTTCCTTCCTTCCTTCCTTCCTTCCTTCCTTCCTTCCTTCCTTTCAGAGTTTATTTATTCATGAGAGACACACAGAGAGAGGCAGAGACACAGGTAGAGGGAGAAGCAAGCTCCTCACAGGGAGCCTGATGCGGGACTCGAACCTGGGACTCCAGGATCACGCCCTGGGCCAAAGGCAGACGCTCAACCACTGAGCCACCAGGTGATCCTCCTTTTCTTTTCTTTTCTTTTCTTTTCTTTTTTTCTTTTCTTTTTTTTTTTCTTTTTTCTTTTCTTTTCTTCTTTTCTTTTCTTTTCTGCTTTTCTTCTTTTTCTTTTCTTTTCTTTTCTTTTTTTCTTTTCTTTCTTTTCTTTTCTTTTCTTTTCTTTTCTTTTCTTTTTTTCTTTTCTTTCTTTTCTTTTCTTTTCTTTCTTCTCTTTCTCACAGAGAGAAGCAGAGACATAGGCAGAGGGAAAAGCAGGCTTCCTGTGGGGAACCTGATGCAGGACTGGATCCCAGGACCCCAGGATCACGACCTGAGCCAAAGGCAGATGCTCAACCACTGAGCCGCCCAGTTGGCCCATGATATGAATTTCTTAATAAGTTACTTCATGAGAAGAATTAAGAAAGCCTTTTTGCTACATGTTTTCTGCCATGTCCTAAAAATGATACCCTAGACCTGGTGCTTTGGCTTTATGAAAACTTGCCTTGTTTATGTTTGTTTTTCTAAGGATTAGTTTATTCATTAATTGAACAAATAGTTGTTACAATATCGGTATGAAAAATGTTTGGCATTATAAAAAATGCAATTATTGAGAAAATAATAGATAGTGGTTGCCTTAAAAAGACAAGTTAGTTACTGCAGAAACTAAGATTTAAGAGCTGTCAGATACTAAAAAATATTGAATATCAATAAGGTAATATACATGTAGACTGATGAGAACACTTCAAGTGAAATCATTAATTACAGAGACCCATAGAAGAGTGACTATACATACATGAAGTTTTGGAGACCTGTGATATTAAAGCAGTTACCATGTTAAAGAAATTGTTTCTTCTACATCTTATGGAAATTCTCAGTAATATCCTATTTTCAGAAGATAGAAAATAATACTTAGAGTTTTTATAAATCTGGATCCATTTACTACTTAAATAGCTTAAAAGTAAATTATCACTCTTGAGTATTCAGAAACATAAATGTACCCCAGGAAAACATTTTCAGAGAAAGCTGATACCCACATACATGATTTTTGAAAAGTTAAAAGGCATTGAATACCATTAGCTCTATATTTAAGTGTTCAAACGATTTCTAACACTTGTGGCACATCATAGTTTTCAAAATGGAAAAAAATAATTAGTAGCTTCTTCAAAATGTTAAAAGTACTGTTGACTATTGACTTCCCTTAATAACCCATTGATCAAGTGAGTAGATTACCTCCTGGACAGAGTCCTAGTACTGTTTCAGAAGGAGACATTTACCAGAAGATTTTTTAATAGGGGTTTTATATCTGAGTTCAAGTAATTTTAAGCCAAAAATTGGGATCAGGACAAGTTTATAGCATAATATTAAGGAATTGTAGACACAAAGAAGTGGGAGTCTTAAAGTGAGTGGTTTGATAAGTTGTTTACTCTTGTGAACAGTTTGATCTTTATTAATATAATTTGGAGGATTCTTCCCTCCAAAAACTCAGTAAAGTTATTATTTTGTTCATTATCATCCTAGGCAACAATTTTCCAGAACAACTCTTTATTTATGTTGACCTAAATGAATATGTTTTTTCAGTCCTATTAATTAACATAGGAATACAGGGGTCTCAGTTGTCTCTGCCCATTCTTTTTAGGCTAATCTGTTTAGGCTTATAAATCCATTACATTTGTAATGGAAGAGCTCTACTAGAAAAGAGAATGTTAAATATTCAAATGTAAAGTGTATAGAGTAGTAGGGTAAGCCTGTAGTTAGTATTAATTAAGGAAACCAGAAATTTATAATTAATACTCAGATAAGTTCAGCATTTTCAGGGTACTATTGAAAGAAGCTTCTTTTACACACATGCATGCATTCACTTGTGCACACAAACACATACAGAGTAGTTGCCTCTCATGAAAACTCCTGTAGCCACAACTCTGTTAAATATCTTTTATGTAAGAACTCGTAGAACTTTTGAATAAAATGATAAAATAATTACATCTTAATCAGCAAAAATTTGGTAATAATAATAGTCTTTTTAAATTGGGAACAACTGCCAATATGAAATAATACAGAAATTCAATTATTGTCAATTATTGGGGTGCCTGGATGACCTAGTCAGTAGAACATGTGACTCTTGATCTCGAGGTCATGAGTTCAAGGCCCACGTTGAACATACTTAACAAACTAGCAAACAAACAAAAACCCAGAAATTCGGTTAGAAATTGGAAGCCTTTGGGGGGAATATGCAAGGTTTACAGCTGCTAGAATTTTTGAACCACAAATTAAGAGAGCCTGGAGATATTATTTCAGAATTAAATTGAAGATGGATATAGTTGTACTCAAGTGGATTTTGTTGGGACGCCTGGGTGGCTCAGTGGTTGAGCGTCTGCTTTTGGCTTAGGGCATGATCCAGGATCAGGGATCAAGTCCCACATTGAGCTCCCTGTGAGGAGTCTGCTTCTCCCTCTGCCTGTGTCTCTGTGTCTTTGTGTCTCTCATAAAAAAAATTTAAAAAGTGGATTTTATAATTTATCTTATTTTTTCTTCCTGCTGTTGCAGCTATGTGGAAACAGTGGTGTATGCAAACCACTATATAATCAAAAAAGAATTTCAAGGTGGCCCATCCACATACTTCAAGTTGCAGACAACTAAGTAGTTATACAGAGCCATTGGCTATCAATGGCATACTTCAAGGTTATCTGAGATTTCTGCACTTTCTATTACCATAAATGATCCAGCTAGAAACTTTGGTCTATAGGATTTGCAGAGAATTCACAGGATAAAAGTATCAGCATGCCAACACAATGCAAGGATTATGATCTAAATGTATTCTGATTACCCAGTTTTATTCAGTAACAAGGAGAACTGGTTGTGCTCAATAAGGCTTTCCAAAAGTTGATGACAAAAGCTTATTGCCTTTCTTCACATTTCACACTTAAAATACCTTGCTCTAGTTCCACATATGAAACTATTCCCGTAAGTGAAATGTTATCCATGAGGCTATGGATACCACCATTGAAACCTGAGATGTTGAAGTTGTTTCTCTGGTACCCACATTTTTTCCCTTGCTACCATTTGTGTAGCACAGCTCTCTGTATGCTTTAAGAGAAAGTAGAATTGTTCAAAATATGTTGAAACCTAAAAGATTACATTTTATTTTATTCTACTTTATTTATTTTTAGGTAAAAGTGGAGTCCAATGTGAGGCTTTAAACTCACAACCCCGGCAGCCCCAGTGACTCAGCGGTTTAGCACCGCCTTCAGCCTGGGGTGTGATCCTGGAGACCCGAGATTGAGTCCCATGTCAGGCTCCCTGCATGGAATGGAGCCTGCTTCTCCCTCTGCCTGTGTCTCTGCCTCTCTCTCTCTCTTTATCTCTCTCTCTCTCTCTCTTTCTGTGTCTCTCAGGAATAAATAAATAAAATCTTAAAAAAAAAAAAAAACACTCACGACCTTGAGATCAAGACCTGAGCTGAGACCAAGAGTTGGATGCATTTTTTTTTTTAAAGATTTTATATATTTACTTTCACCATGGAAAACATTGAAAGTTGTGACTTTAAACATCTCAGGCTGGGCATAAATATGAGTCAGCATCAGGCGAATTAGACAGAGACAGTAGTTGACTGTCCAGGGGAAGACAATTGCTTCTACAGATGTGTAAGGGGTTCTCTATAGGCAGCAACATTCATCTGAGTTTAAATATATTTTTGATCTCTAATATACAGAAGTTTGGAAGTTTAGTAACACATTATTATTATAGGATAGTAGAATTAAAGAATTGTGTGTTTGCTTAGGAAGCAGAAATATAGGAGTGTACTTTTTGACCATTTTTGCTGCTTTCTCAAAGGCAATTTTTATGTATTTATGATAGTTCTTTCCATGTCTGCTGGATGTGGCTAAAAGTATATGGAGCTCTGAAAATGTGAGTAGTACTATTCCCAAATGGATGAAACAAAATGAGTAAAGAAAATCTTGTTGGGTATGTAGAAAAGCTAATCCAGTTTTTTCTGTTCCTGTTGAACTTCAAGCAGAATGAAAGGACCAAGGCCAGCTTTTTCTCCACCTATCTGGAGTTAATAATGTGAGGATGAATTTGAAATACTCTTTGTAACCAACTCATATGATTACTACCAACAGGGGAGGTAATCAATACTAAGCAAGATGAGATCATCATCAGTGATGACTTCTAACCTCATTTACTTCTTAAAGTCTTTGAGTAAAGCATGGCTCTTGGGGGACTGAAATGAAAAATAAAGAGAGAGTGAAGGAGAAGAAGGTCACTGCCCTCAATTTCTTTCATTAATTTGCTTATGATACAAAGAAATAAGTGGAAATGACTGACAAATACTATCTGTGAATGCTTTAGATTTTGTTCTTGTTATGTTGTTTTGTTTTGGTTTGTCCCTTAATGTCACGGCTTTATGTGACTACTATTTGAATATCTGTGCATTAACAACTTTGGGTCATAGACTCTTAATTAAAATTACTAGGGTAATACTGTTACTTACAATTTTATATTTGTTGAGAATTTAAAACAAAAACAAAAGAAAATAAACAGATTTCTCTGTTAATACCTGCTAAAAGTTAAACCAGGAATACTTATTTTAGTTTATTAGAGAGATTTGAAATGTCTTATAAAAATCCGGACTTATGGGAACTACTCATTTGGAAGATGGTGAACAGTATGTTACAAACTGGATATCATGATAGAAATCCACACACAGTGCCCAAATTTATTTGATAGACCTTAAAATATATGAAGTACCTTGATTATAGTAATGCATCTAAAAGCTTATAAAGGAACAATGTTTTATGTTAGCAGGCACTTTCATAGCACTAGCAATTATTTAGCCCTGCTAAAATATTAAGCCTTGGTAAAAACTCAAGATAAGCTGAGTGACCTGTTGAATTTCATGAAAACACAAAATGATAAGATTGATAGACATAATTAAAGTTTTAAAAACATCATTTATTTAAACATCTACATTTTCCCCATGTTTTATCCCATCCTTTCATTACTATCTGAAAAAAAGAATATTGCTTTTCTACTATGTTCATTTATTGTCATTAGACATCCATTTGAAATTGTTAGATATGTCAGCATAATTGAAGGTAAATTTGCCTTCTCTTTTCTCATGCTTCATAGATCCCCAAACTCTGTCCTATCATTGATTGTTCATTTTCCCAGGCCTCTGATCCTGGGAAATTCTCAGGAGATGAATGAAGTGCTACTGAGACAATTTATTTTCTCAATTTCAGCCCTTGAGTTACTTATAAAATTAAATATTCCCTATCGCAAAGGACCCTCCTATCATATTAAGATGTTTATTCATTAGTTGAAGAGTAACAATGATAAAGTAGAGAATACCATTTTGCGGTGGTTATCCTTTAACAATATGACTTTCACTTTTACGTGATTATCAGGGAAACATTCTGTGTCAGATCCTTATATCCCAGATCCTTGTACAGGCTTCTTCTGCTATCTGACAGTAGAACATTCCTATGAAATCTTCCATAAGCCAAATGTAGTAAAGTGAAGAAGGAATTGTTGTTAATTTAAGTGGAAAATTTTTTGGGCATTTTCAGACTCCCAAAATAACCTCTTAGGCTTTTCTGACACCTTAGGACATATATTACTAATGGATGCACAAAATAAATGGAGATTAAACACACACACACAGACACACACACAGTGTGAAGCTCTGGTGGTTTGATGCTAAGGTTCTGAGTGTAGTTCCCAGAGAAGGAGCTTGGCAGTACCTCTCTCACTGCCCAGGATCTATGTTCAGTTTATAATGGCTTGCTGTAAAACAATAATGAATGCTACTTTTGCTTTTAGCTTTTTTTTGTAAGAGGAAAAATCCTCTTTGGATTTCTTTTAGTTAGTGGAAACAGAAATTCATGTAGGTCCTTTCTAAAGGACCTTTCAAAAAGCATGGAAACCAGTACCTTTAACTTTGCATCTTGCAGTTTTAATAATTGCTTTTACAAGGATGGCAAATGAAGCTCAAAAAGTCGAATAAAAACCGCAGCCCGGGTGGCTCAACAGTTTAGCGCCACCTTCAGCCCAGGGCCTGATCCTGAAGACCTGGGATTGAGTCCCATGTTCTGCTACCTGCGTGGAGCCTGCTTCTCCCTCTGCCTGTGTCTCTGCTTCTCTCTCTCTCTCTCTGTCTCATAAATAAATGAAATATTTTTTAAACAAGTCAAATAAATAACATATCATTTATTTTTTTTAATTTCTTTTTTTTTATTTTTATTTATTTATGATAGTCACAGAGAGAGAGAGAGAGGCAGAGACACAGGCGGAGGGAGAAGCAGGCTCCATGCACCGGGAGCCCGACGTGGGATTCGATCCCGGGTCTCCAGGATCGCGCCCTGGGCCAAAGGCAGGCGCCAAACCGCTGCACCACCCAGGGATCCCAATAACATATCATTTAAAGTTAAGACTCCGGGTTCAGAATTCAAAATGGATCCTTAGGGTTCTAAAAACTATGCAATTTCTGCTAATCTGACACTGAGATAACCTAGCTTAAATTTGAGATTGCTGGGCAGCCCAAGTGGCTCAGCAATTTAGCGTTGCCTTCAACCCAGAACATGATCCTGGAGACCTGGGATCAAGTCCCACATCAGGTTCCCTGCATGGAGCCTGCTTCTCCCTCTGCCTGTGTCTTTGCCTCTCTCTTTCTTTCTGTGTCTCTCATGAATAAATAAGTAAAATCTTTTAAAAATATTTGAGATTGCTGATGAGTAAGATATGAGACATGGTAAAACTTGTACTACTTTTCAGTTTCCACGGATAGATTCTTTGATATGCTGATTTTTAGCATTGCTCAGAGCACATTTAGGAGATAAATTCCATTCATTCATGTATCCATCATTAGACAAATGTCAGTGTAGATGGAAGATCAGAAATAAAGTTTTTGTTTAACTCCATTATACATCAGTGAAGTAGGCAAAGAGAACACAATTTGAAATATTCACCCTGGTAAGCATTCCTTTCTGATATGTGTTGGTGTCCCTTTGGCTTTTCAAGCAAATAAAATTTGAAAACCAAATTTTGGAGATGGGGAATAGGCATTCTTTACTCTTTGTTTGCTATCTCCTTTTGGGTTTTTCCCATTTTCTTCGTTTTATTCTTTTCACAATTATCCTCCTCATTAGCGGTAATTTTTTGTTAGTTATGGGCTGAAAAATAGTTTGTCTGTGACCTTTTCCTGCTGTGAACTGTATCTTTTCATTCTCTCAGCAACACTTTATTGAAGTTTTCCATATTTCATACAAATGGATTAGAACTGACAATTGGACTAAATAAAATAGCATATTGTAAAGTGTTTATGTTTGGTACCACCTCAAAAACACACACAAAGATATACATAAATATGTGCATACAGATATGCCCACATACTCACAGGTAAACATCCAAACTGCCACTTTGGGTATGAATTTGTTCTAGTACTAGCTCTGGGGCCCCCAGAGATTTCTGGGCCTTGATGTCAGGCTCTCCAAATAAATTTGACTTTGTCTGTCAATGCATCTTATTTGTTTTATAAGTAATTTGAATCTTTCTAAATTATTTTAAATATTTAAGAATCTTACAACATAAGAAACTTCTGTGTTTCTTAAAAATGCTAATTTCACATTTGATATTTGAAATGGTAACACAGAAAATAATTGCTAGTGCATTAAGTTTAATGCACAAAAACAGTATCCTTATGTTGGATACTCAAAAGTCCGGACAAAATCAGGGATATGGCCTCTGTGAAGCATACACTTATAAAATACTTCTTTGTGTTACTAACTTCCCAAATATTTTAAGAGATTTTATAATGTGCAACAGGACTTTATGTAAATGTATTACTTTTTCTTCCCCATTTCCTACCTATATCTCTTCAAGGACACCAATAAACTTTTGATTAGTACTGTGGGCATTTCTAACTTTCTATGTTCAGGTTTCTTTTTCAATGAATTCTGTCATGAGCTGGACTACACAGTTTTCTCTTACATTCTAACTATAATTCATTATACTCCTGTGATTTCTTTATAACACTTTTTCTTGATTTGCAGGAAACTCTTCAAAGCAGGCCATCAATCACTGAACATGTGCATGAAGAAATGACCTTCATGTCTGTTTCTCATTCTAAATAATTTCTCTCTCCTTGTACAAATTCTTCAAGGTAGTATAATTTTTTTCAGCTTGTTCCAACTTTTTTTGCTATGATATTGTGATTGGGTATCATAGGATATTATATGTGTCTGTGTTCATGATACATGCATTTATATTTATGTTATATAGGTATAAATATTTATAAAAGGCAGATCTGTTTACTCATTATTTAGCTTCTTGTTTTTAAAAACATTTTTTTAGTTATTTTAGGTAATATTTTTTAATGATTAGCTGACTTTAATACTTGTTTAAGACATGTATATCTTTCAAATTATATTTTATATTTCAAAATTATATAGCTTACTTTTTTCTACACACTTTAGTATGAGGAAAGGAGTAAATTCAAATGTCTTTTTTGTTATTGAGAAAAACAATATTTGAAAATTGCCAAAAATTTTAGGGAGCATCTATATCTTTTGTCATTTACAAAATGCATTTCCTAGACTTTATCTTTTTTAGAAAGAAATCATTTGTTTTTCATTATTTCCTGAGGTTAATAAAAAGGAATCTGAAGTGAATCCTTTGGTATTTATACAGTTTTATCATTATGTGCTGTATCAACACTTCTATACAACATAGCACAGCCATATCACATTATATTCCTTTATATAAACTCTCAACCATTTTCTCAATTTTATCTAAAACACTTCTGTGTAGTTAACTTGAATAGTTCAGCCAGTACTTTTGAGTACCAATTATTCTCAAAGTACTATGATACCTGCTGCAGGTACTAGGCCAACTTGGTGCATATAATATAGTTGAAGAAATAAACCATTTACACATGCATTTGTTTTGGTGTTTTATAGCTCAAGAGAGTTCATTTTGAGATTGCATAGTAAAAGAGAATTATGTTCACAGATATGGATAAATCTCTTATCTGTGCATGTATTTTGGGGTATACATAATTCTCAAAACAAATCTTTTAAAACCCTTTACATTTTATTTTGGAATATTTAATACAATTTGAAGCAGTAGAATAAATAATCATCTGATATATGTTTTGCTTGAATTAAAGCTAGAATTGTCTGCCTTGTCTATTAAAACTTGTATTATGGATGAGGGCAAGGATGATCTTTTAGTTCTGGGAGCTGAAGGAACTTAGTTTAAGATTAAAAATTTAACATAAAATATCCTCTAAGTGAATAAATACTCACGAACAAGTAAGAGTTTTCCTACATTTATAGTTTAATTGAAGAAAATAGAAGTTTTTAACTTTTCTGATTGGATGATCTGATAATAAGCAATGTTACAAGTACACTGGCTAAACGCCAGTTTATAGATTGTATCTCCTGAATTGCTATTTGCCATTATGTGTGTGCTATTTATCAAAAGTCTTGTTTTCAGTCACCAAGCTCTTATATATAAGAAAGCTATAGCCTGCCCCATTTCTAAATCTAATCCTACAAAGTAATATACTTTCCAAAGACTTAACTGTTTTACATATTTATGAATTTCTCCACAGGCCCCCTAAAGGATTCATTTCTCAATTGTGTCATAAGACATCACAGTATAATGCTTGGCTTATTTTCCCATCAAGTATTGTTCTACAGCTACATGGTGTTTTCTATTTGCCGTTGTCTAGAACAAACTGAGGATGTAGCATTGACCCAGGCTGCTCAATGTGCAGGACTCATGCCTGCAAGCACTGGGACTTTATAAGACTTATCACTGTGCGTTTCTGTGTCATATCAGCAACCTCATCTGCAGAAATACATTCTGACTGAGTAACCCTGAGGTAGACAATGCTTAATTCTCCATTTCAAAATCTTCCAGGAATGGAAAAATGATTCAGCTGGAAGGCATCTGCCCTGTCAGCACCGTATTATCCTAACACAGTGTTTACTCTGTTACAGGTTTCAGTTATCCTTACACAGTTTGATCATCATTTTTGAAACTGGCCTGGTGTATAACTTAACACCAGTTCACAGTATGTTTATGATTGGTTTTAACACAATACCTATGGATTTACATGCATCTTTTTGCCTAGTCTCTATTTTTGAGAAATACTTGCAGAAAGGAAATAATTGGAGGATATATTATTAAAAATTGAAAAGCCACTTATTAAAATAATCCAAGGTTATTTTTAGTGGTTACTAATTACCAGCATATTGAAATACGTGCATCCACTGAAAAAACATTTACATAGACATTATACACATATGCACTTACATCACACAAATACACAGATACATGTATATTTTCACACACACACATAGAAGGTATATACAGTGTGTGTTTGAGTGTATTAATGTATGTTTGTAAGATATTACAGAATTATAGTAAGAAATTACATCTTGCTTACAAATAAAATATTCCAATTTAACAGTTATTTAGCATTCTGCATTCCCACATCTACTGATAAAATATTCTATGCAAACAAAAAGTCATTAATTTCCAATACAATGGAAAACACTGCAAATATTTTTTTCATATTAGTTTGAAATCACAAGTAGTTTTTTAGAAAATAAAAAAATGGGTAGTATGTATAAAAGCAAAAAAATAAGTCTAATTTTCAGAAGATTTAATATTAAGTTGGCTTTAAAATTATGTTTTTCTCTATAAATCTAGGGAATATGTATGATATAAAATAATATTAGCAAAACTGTCAACATTAAGATAAAATTTTCTTTTTTTTTTGGCCGTAATATAAATTAATAATTTTATTATGTGTATATATTTGAGTTGAATCTTTTTATTATCTCATCATTTACTTAATGATCAGATATTACTTAAGTCTTCATATCAGAAACTTTCTTTAACATATAGTTTGAAAGTTTAGATAAATAATATCAAGGTTGTAAATATAGTGATGTTAGTTTGTTCTTTTGTTTGTCCTTTTTTGGCTGCATCTTTTTTTCAACACCTTGTAGATATAAACTTATGAAACTATTAAAAAAATGTTTTCAGGATTCAGATGTAATGAACTTCGAAAGTCATCCTTCTGAAGGTTTATTTTTTTTATCTAGATTACATATATGCTTTGTATTTGATAAATTTAAGATATGTTAATATAAACATATTTAAAATAAAATAATGTCAGAAGACTACATGTTAGATTCAAAATTAGGCCACAGTTTATTTTAAAGAACATACTTTTGAATTGATATATACTTATGTTGCTATCATGGATGAGTTTTCTTTATGCCTTTATCTGCAATTCAAATGAACTATATGTTTTATAATCATATATCTAGTCAGATATATATTATTTTAATATAATTTATACTCCTGTGCATACATATGTATTCATGCATACATTTGTGTATGTGTATTTAGTTTCTCAGGACTACTGTAACAACACAAACTTGGTTGCTTAAAACAACGGTTTTGGAGATTAGAAGTCTGAAATCAAGATGTTACAGGGTGACTTCCAGGGAAGATGGCAGTGTCGAAGGATCCTAAGCTCACCTCTCCCATGGATACAACAATAATATATTATGTGTAGTACATATTAGTGTAAATAACCCAGAAAATGACCCTAAGACTGACAGGATAGACTTTCCACAGCTAAATGTAGAAAAGAGGCCACATTGAAGAGAATAGAAAGGGCAGGGGTGTGGTCAGGAGCTAAATGGGTCTATGCAACTGTCCCCAGGAGGAAGGGACACTATGGGCATGGAGAGGGAAGAGGACCAAACCCTCACACCAAGCACCCCAGGCATGGTGAACCCACATGAAAACCAGAGGGCATAATTTTGTGAGTTCTTACAATCAACAGTGCTTAACACCTGGAACTTTAAAAATCAGTGTGCTCAGCTCTGGGAGAGCCAGGACGTCAATAAGAAACTGAGTCCTGGCATGTAAAGAGAGCACATAACAAACGTTTCCATGGAGGTACAGCATGAAAGCAACAGTTTGAAAAATGCCTGAGGAATATGGGAGGGAGATTTGTTTACTAATCTCAGAACTGGTCCTGGAAGGGCAGGGATCTTTGAGAGACTTCTCCAGGAAAAGAGAAGCTGGTGGGTGCCACTTTCTCCTGCTGTCCCCAAGCCTAAATGCAAGACAACTGTAGGAACCATACAGAGCAGCACTCTCCACCTAGTTTGCTAACAGCTTATGCTGCCTTCATGTGCTTCTCTGGATCCACTCCCACCAACCATGCCTGCCTTGGCAGGAGGTTTGAGTTTCTGCAGGTCCTCTCCCACAATGGACCAGTGTGTGTACCTTGGTAACACTACATGTCCAGCCCCCACATTATCCTCTATACATGTCCCCTCCAATATATCTTTGGCAAGAACCCATCTAAAGCAGTGCCATAATCCTTACAATGTGTAAACAGCCCCAGAAGAGGCCAGTACCACTCTAAAGTGACTCCTGCCTTGGAGAGAGGGGAAGCTAAGCACACGCAACAGTCCCACTACAGTGTCAGTAGTGGGGCGGGGGGAGACATTGGGTTTGACTGCAGGCCCTGCCCACTAATGAAAACTCAGGAAACAAAACAAGAAAAGTGCCCTGCAGTTTGGTACTACTTCATCTCTTGCAAACACCTAGTCTGCATCAACTCCAACCCAAGGTAGCTGCTGACTGGCCCACTAATGACACAGGGAACAAACCCTGCCAACAACAGGCGGAGAGCCATTGTAGAATACTGGACTGATAGAAAAAGCAGATCAGCCATAACAGTAGATGTACATAGCACACATAGAAGGTACCTCTGAAGCTCCAGGTGAACAGAGACACTGCACAGCAGTACACTACAGGAAATCTTCATAAGACCACTACTTGCAAGAGCAGGACACATGGCTGCCTTCCCTAACACATAGAAACAGAGTGTTAGACAAAAAGAGGAGACAGAGGAATATGTTCCAAATGAATAAGACAAAATCATAGCAAGAGGTAAATGAAATAGAAGTAATATGTGTGATAAGAATTTAGGGCAGCCCGGGTGGCTCAGCGGTTAAGTGCTGACTTCGGCCTGGGTCGTGGTCCTGGAGACCTGGGATCGAGTCCCATGTCAGGCACCCTACATGGAGCCTGCTTCTCCCTCTGCCTCTGCCTCTCTCTCTCTCTCTCTCTCTCTCTCTCTCTCATTCTCTCATGAATAAATAAATGAAATTTAAAAAAGAGAATTTAAAGTTATGATCATGAAGATATTTAAAGGGCTAGAAAAGGGTGTAGGACCTCACTGAGACCCTCAACAAAGAGACAGATAATATAAAAAAGAATCACAGATGAAAAACTTGATAACTGAAATTAACAATACAGTCAATGGAATCAATAGTAGAATAGGAAGCAAAATGGATCAATGACTCAGAGAACAGAATAATGGAAAGCAATCAAGCTAAATAGTAGAGAGGAAAAAAAATAATAAAAAATGAAAATTGTCTTAGGGAACTCAGCAAAAGCATTAAGTGTAATAACATTTGCATTATAGGGATCCTAAAAGGAGAAGAGAGAAAAAAGGGATCAGAAAATTTACCTGAACAAATAAGCTGAAAAGTTTCTGAATGTTGGGAAAGAAACAAATCTAGATCAAGGAGGCACAGAGAGCCCCCAACAAAGTCAACCCAAGGATGTCTATACTAAGAAACATAATAATTAAGTGGCAAAAAGTAGTGATAAAGAGAGAATTTTAAAAGCAGCAAGAGGGGGAAAAAGTTAAATATAAGGAATACCCCATAAGACTATCAGCTGATTTTCAGCAGAAACTTTGCAAGCTAGAAGGAGAGGCATGATATTCAAAGTGCTAAAAGGAGAAAACCTGCAGTCCAGAATACTGTATCCAGCAAGGCTATCATTTAGTCAAGAAGGAGAGATAAAGAGTTTCTGAGACTGGGGCACTTGAGTAGTGCAGTCAGCTTAGTGTCCAACTCTTGGTTTCGGCTCAGGTTGTGGGGTCTTGAGATTCTCTCTCCCTCTGCTCTCCTCTCCCCTTGTATACTTTCTCTCTCTCTTTCTCAAAAAAATAAAAAAATAAAAAAAATAAAAAATAAATAAAGGCATTCATGACTGCTAAATCAGCTCTACAAGAAATGTTAATGGGGACTTTTTTAGTGGAAAGGAAAGACAATATATAGGAGTAAAAAAAAGTAGGAAGCAAAGAAGCAGTAGAGTTATAAGAAAGACCAGTCAAAGGATTTGCAAAATAAAAGGATGTAAAGTATGACCCCATATACCTAAAACATGGGAGAGGAATAAAGAATGGGTTCAAGCCTAAGTGATCATCAACTTAATACAGACTCCTATACTCAGAAGATGATATATATACATTTAATGGTAACCACAAATTAAAACCAGTAATAGATATGCAAAAAATAAAGAAAAGGAATCTAAATATATCACTAAAGAAAGTCAGTAAAATGTAAGAGAAGTGAGCAAGAGAAGATAGGAACAGAGAAGAACTACAAAACAACCATAAAACAAGTAACAAAATGGCGATAAGTACATAGTGACCAATCATTAGTTTGAATTTAAATGGATGAACTGCTCCAATAAAAACACATAGAGTGATGGAATGGATAAAAAGAAAGACCCATAAGCTTATCTACCAGAGACTCATTTCAGACCTAGAGACACATGCAGATTGAAAGTGAGGGAATGGAGAAGCATTTTTTTCATGTGAAATAAGTATAAAGAAAGCCATGGTAGCAATACTTATATTGGCCCAAACAGACTTTTCTTAAATTTTTAAAAAACTTTTTTATTTATTTATTCATGGGAGACACAGAGAGAGATGCAGAGACACAGGTGGAGGGAAAAGCAGGCTTCTTGCAGGGAATATGATGCAGGACTTGATCCCAGGACTCTGGGATCATGACCTCAGCCAAAGACAGATGCTCAACCACTGAGCTACCCAGGTGTCCCCCAAATAGATTTTAAAACAAAGACAGTAACAAGAGATGAAGAAGGACATTACATATTCATAAAGGAATCAATTCAACAAGAAGATATGATTGTTAAGTATTTATGCACCCAGCATGAGAGCAATCAAATACACAAAGCAGCTAATAACAAATATAAAAGAAGTAATCAATAGCAATTCAATAATACTAGGGGACTTTAATACCCCACTTATATTGATGGGCAAATCATCCAAACAGAAAATTAATAAGGAACAGTGGCTTTGAATGACACATTGGACCAAATGGATCTAACAGACATATTTAAAAACATCCCATCCTAAAACAGAATACACATTCTTTTCATGTGCACATGGTACATTCTCCAAAATAGATCACATGCTAGACCACAAATCAGGCCTCAACAAATTCAGAGAGACCGAAGTCATACCATTCAATTTTTCTGAATGCAGTGATATGAAAATAGAAATTAACCACCAGAAAAAAAACTGGAATGAATATAAATACATGGAGATTAAATAACATGCTACTAAACAATTAATAATTTTACTAAGAAATCAAAGGGGAAATAAAAAAAATACACAGAAACATGAAAATGAAAACTCAGTGCTTCAAATCTTTGGGATGTAGCCAAAGCTAGTCTGAGAGGGATGTTTATAGCAATACTGGCCTACCTCTGGAATTAAGAAAAATCTCAATCTAATCTTATACTTCAAAGAGCTAGGAAAAGAACAAACAAAACCAAAAAGCCAGTAGGAGGAAGAACATAATAAAGATTAGAGTAGAAATGAACCAAATAAACACTGAAAAGCAAATATAACAGATCAATGAAACCAGGAGCTGTTTCTTTGAAAAGATCCACAAAATTGATAGACCATGACACAGAGTCATGAGAGAGAGAGAGAGAGAGGACTCAGAAAAGAAAGAGGAGAAGCAACAAATTACACCACAGAAACACATAGGATTATATGAGAATATTATGAAAAAATTGTATGACAACAAATTGAACAACCTAGAAATGAATAAATTCCTAGAAACCTATAAACCTCCCCTCAATACTGAATTAGGAAGAATGCAAAAATTTGAGCAGACTACCTATGAAATTTAATTAGTATACTAAGGACTCCCAAAAAACAGAAGTCCAGGACCAGATAGCTTCACAGGTGAATTCTACTAAACATTTAAAAAATAGTTAATACCTATTCTTTTGAAACTATTCTTAAAAAATAGAAAAGGAAATTTCCAAATTCATTCTATGAGGCCAGCATAACCCTGATACTAAAACAAGATAAAGATACTATCAAAAAGAAAAGTACATGCAGGCCTTATCTCTGATGGACATGGATGCAAAATTCCTCAACAAAATATTAGGAAACAAAATCCAACTGTACATTGAAATAATAATTCACCACAGTGAAGTAAGATTTATTCCTGAGATGTTTGTTCGATGTTTACAAATCAATCAATAGGATGCAGCATATCAATGAGAGAAAGGATAAAAACTGTATTATTATTTCAGTAGATGCAGAAAAAAAAATCTGATAAAGTATAACATCCATTCATGATAAAACTTTCACAAAGTTGATTTAGAGAGAACATATCTTAACATTATGAAGGCCTTATATGAAAAACCCACAGCCAACTGCATACTCAATGGTGAAAAACTAAGCTTGTCCCCTAAGGTGAGGAAACAAGACAAGGATGTCCACTTTCAATACTTTTTATTCAACATAGTACTGTAAGTCCTAGCCACAGCAGTAGGATAACATAAAGAAATAAAAGGCATCTAAATTTGTAAGGAAGAAGTAAAACTCTCACTATTTGCAGAAGATATGATACTATATATTGAAAACCCTAAAGACTCCATTAAAAAAAAAAAAACAACACTAGAACTAATCAATGAATTTAATAAAGTTGCAGGATATAAAATCAATGTACAGAAATGTATTGCGTTTCTATACACTAATAATGAAGTAGCAGAAAGAGAAATTAAGAAAACAATCCCATTTAAGGTTGCACCAAATGTAATAAGATATCTAGGAATAAACCTGAGGGTGTAAAAGACCTGTACTCTGAATACTGTATAACATTGATGAAAGAAATTGAAGATGAGAGGAAAGAAATTGAAGATGAGAGGAATAAATGGAAAGATATTCCATGTTCATAGATGGGAATAACTAATATTGTTAAAGTGCCCATTCTGCCCAAAGCAATGTAAAGATTTCATGCAATCTCTATCAAAAGATCAATAACATTTTTCACAGAACTAGAATAGATAATCCTAAAATTTGTATGGAATTACAAAAGACCCTGAATAGCTAAACAGCTTTCAAAAAACAGAACAAAACAAGAGATATTACAATCATAGACTTCAGGATATACTACAAAGTTGTATTAATCCAAACAGTATGGTACATCTGGGTGGATCAGTGGTTGAGCGTCTGCCTTTGGCTCAGGGCGTGGTCCCAGAGTCCTGGGATAGAGTCCCATATTGGACTCCCCTGGAAGAACCTGCTTCTCCCTCTGCCTATGTGTCTGCCTCTCTGTGTCTCATGAATAAATAAATAAAATATTTTTTAAAAAACAGTATGGTACTGGCACAAAAACAACCCGTAAATCCATGGAACAGAACAGGGAGCTTAGAAATAAACCCACTATTACATAGTCAGTCTTCAACAAAGGAGACAAGAATATGCAATGGAAAAAAGAGAGCCTCTTCCACAAATGGTGCTGGAAAAATTGAACAGCTACGTAAGAGTGAAACTGGACTACTTTCTTACACCACGCAGAAAAATAAAATCAAAATGAATTAAAGACTTAGATGTGAGACTAAAACCATAAAAATCCTCGAAGAAAGTATTTTTCTTTAATTTGTACATCTTTATTCAGTTATAACTCATTTTGTATAAAATTTACCCATTTATAATGTAGATTTCAATGATTTTGTATATTCAAAGAGTTGTGAAACCATCACTGCAGTATAAGTTTAGAAAGAACCTTTTGATAACCCCTAAAATAAACAGTTGCTCATTAACAGTCATTCTCCTTTTCCCCACTTTGCTATGCTCTATTCCTTGGCAGTCATTCCTCAAATGTCTACCTGATGTATATTGCTCCATTCTTGACATTTGACATTTCCTTTATTTTTTTTTAAGATTTTATCTATTTATTCATGAAAGACACAGAGAGAGAAAGAGAGAGAAGGAGGCAGAGGGAGAAGCAGGCTCTGTGCAGGAAGCCCGACGTGGGACTCGATCTCGGGTCTCCAGGATCAGGCCCTGGGCTGAAGGCGGCGCTAAACCACTGAACCACCCGGGCTGCCCTTGACATTCCCTTTAAATGTATTCTCATAATATGAAGTTTTTAGTGATTGGCTTATGTTACTTACTGTTTTTTAGGTTCATTCATGTTGTAGCATGTATCAGTACATTATTCTTTTTTAGTGCCAAATTATATGCTATTGTACGGACACATACCACATGGTGTTTATCCATCTGTTAACTAATGGACATTTGGATTATTTCCAACTTTTAGCTTAATGAATAAAATTTCTATGGGCATACAAATAAAATACTTTTGTGGGCATATATTTTCAATTGTCTTGGGTATAAAATTGGACTTAAATTGGTGGGTCATATCAAAACTATTTTTAATATTTGAGGAAACGTCAAGGCATTCATTTAAAAAGTGCTATACTATATTATAGTCTAACTAGCAGTATATGATTGTTTTAATTACTGCACACCTTGCCAGCACTTAGTTATTATTTGTCTTGCTACTTGGCCATTTGAATATCTTCCTTGGAGAAATAACTATTCAAGTTACGTTTAAAATAATTTAAACTCTATTTTTAATTGCATTTTATGTCTTTTTCTATGTAAGTTGTAAGAGTTCTGTATATGAAGTGAATAAAATCCCTATTTATATATATGATTTGTAAGTTTTTTCTGTACTCTTTTTTTTTTCCAGTTTTTGGTAGTATTTTTGTAGGACAAACATTTTTAATTTGGCTATAGTTCAATGTATCTTTTTTGTTGTTGTTTCACTAGTTAAATTATGTACTCATTTTCGTATTTTAGTTCTGGTTACCAGGTAGGATTTCCAGAAAAAAATAATGGAATTTTATATAAAGAACAATTTTTTTTCTGTGTAAATATGTCCCCAATATCGCATGGCATACACTTATACTAAATATTTATTTTTATTTGAAATTCTAATTTAACTGGCCATCCATATACTGTGTCTTTATTTGTAAGATATAACCACCTATTATTAGGGAACATTGAATAGGGTGAATAATTCTTTAAGAAGTTGAAAACACTGACATCAGTAGGCCTAGATTCCGACTTCAGTTTTGTAAATGAACTTGTAAGTCATTTAGCTTCTCTTTGCTGCCTTTACATGTATAGCAAATGAAGAAAATAATGCCTGATCTCACTTTCTTTACAGGAATGTTGTTAAAATGAATGAGGCAATGTACACAACGCACAGAGCATCTTGGAAGACAAATACTCTATAAAACTATAGTATCATCATTATTATTATTGTTATATTATAGTGAGAATTTCTGAGAAGTCAGCTGGCTGAATATATTATAGTAATGTTCTACAAAACAGAAAATAAAAAAAACATTACAATATAGATTTAATGACTTTGTCTTTTATTTTATTCAGCACAGTGTAAGAATATAGATGTACTAGTTTTGGATTACAAAAGTGCATTGTTTTCTATTTCATGTTACCTTTTATGCCTTCTTAATCAGTACCTAACAGTATGTATGCTGCTGTACTTAACACTTTCCTTACATTTCTAAAAATCACTGAAGCAAAAAGAGCCAGAGGTGCTACATTTATATTTATATTTATATATATGTAAATATATTTATATTATATCTTATTTATTTGTATATATGTATATGCATATGTATAGTGGAAATGTTTTTGTTCATTAATAATATGAAATACACTACATGTAATCCTATGAGGCTGTGGTGGCCCACATATTTAATAACATCATTATGTAAGTTTATATTTAGATCTTGATTACTTCTTATAATGAAAATATCATATACAACTCTGAGTTTATATTATATACAGTAAATGCTGGAATGAGCAATCATTTTAGTTAGCTGTATAACCAAGGGCAAGTCACCTCAGACATTCTTTATGTGCAATATTATGGGATTGTGCAAATTAACTAATTTTTAAACTGTGTCTACATTCTAATATCTTTGGAATATGCAAAGAGGAAGTGAAGAAGAGAGACAATTCTAGGATCAAGTGATAGCATATATATGGAAATATATACTATGTACATATGTATATATAACAAATTTCAAAACAAAATTTTTACAATTAGAGTATTTTCAAAACTCCAGTTTCCACAGTAATTAAAACTGTGTGATGCCATTATTTTAAAATTATTTTTTTTAAATTTTTATATAGTTCCTACAAAGTACTTTCTCATGTAATTCATAAAGTAAAGCACATAATGAAATAAGGCTAGAAACAGGTAATGTTCAGAAAAACAAATCAAATGTGAGTAGTTTTATCTTAGCATATATTTAATTAAAAATATTCCCTAATTGTTAACTTGTTAAATTTTTCTTCCAATTTTACTGTTTTCTAATAGTTTCTTTAAAAATGAAACTTAGATTAAATGTATTTTAATGAGGATCACTTGTTTCTTACATTTTTTTATATATTTGAATTTGGAATCTATTTGCTTAGGAATGTTATAATTAATTACATTCATGGCTTTGATCATGGAGAAGTTTAAATTTATTTTCTCTAAGCCGTTAAAAAACAGGCATTTTATTTTTGTTTTCATCCACAAAGACATTTAATATTTTGAAGCTGGTGTGTCATATTTGGCTGCCCTTGTCATATTACATCAATCATATTCCCTTCAGTGAGACATAATCTGATTTTAGGTGATGAGCATAACTTAATTTGAGATAGAGTCCCATCTTACATAAAAGGTGGTAAAAATTTTAAGATTAAAAACAAACTAAAATCCTTTGTCATGGAGCAATTAGAATATACAATAGAAAATATTTGTGTTTATTCTTCTTGTAGTCTCAGTTTTGTTTGTATGTGAATGTGTAAGTTCAAAAGAGGCAAATGTGTAATAAAACATTGACTATTGTGAATCATTTTGTATCAGATGAAATTATGACTGTAGGAATATGCATAAATTGCAGCTGAATCAGATGCAGTTATGGCCATAGTGTTATGCATAAAAGCCTTGATATCCACAAAACTAATATTTTTAGTAAAGTTTATATAAATCTAAACAATGTTTGTCTCTACCAGTGAATGTTTCAGTAAGTCGGATTGCATTCTATGTCCCTTTAATTTTTCTGCAGATTTTAAATTCTCCCCAATCATGTGGAGATATTCATATAGATTCTTCAACATGTCAAATACATTATTCAAGAATCTTTGCTCCCTGCCAATCAGACCCTACCATTTTTGCTGTTGCAACTACCTCTTCTTCTGCCCCTCACTTTTTGACACCTAAACTTATTGTTATTAAATAACATAATCCTGTAACAAACACACAATAAATTTGTAATGCCACTAGTTATATATGAGGGTAATGGATATTATTGCTGAATTCAGAATAAGGAAAAAACAACAACAACAAAAAACTAATGAAATATTACGGACTTAAATTATTATATCAATATTTTACTTTTTAATTAGCTTGTATGGAAAATAAGAAATCACTGCTCTTATGGAATATTCTGCTTACAAATTTTGAATACTGTAATTTTTTAAGTTTTAGTTTGGCACTAGAGTTAGAAGTAACTGTTATCTCGGGATCCCTGGGTGGCGCAGCGGTTTAGCGCCTGCCTTTGGCCCAGGGCGCGATCCTGGAGACCCGGGATCGAATCCCACGTCGGGCTGCCGGTGCATGGAGCCCGCTTCTCCCTCTGCCTGTGTCTCTGCCTCTCTCTCTCTCTGTGACTATCATAAATAAATAAAAATTGAAAAAAAAAAAGTAACTGTTATCTCAATCTTTTCTTCATTGTGGCCATAAAAGTTAATTTAGTAAAATGATAGGTACATTGAGAAATAAATACAATTTATAGTAAATAATTCTTTATCTTAAGAGCAATATTAAATTGTAATTGTTCTCAAGTTTCAAATTACAAGGTTGTGCAACAATTTAGTATTTAATGAATGGCAGCAGTGATAAACATAATGGTCACAGTCCACATTTTAATAATTATTTCTTTCTTTTTTTTTAATTTTATTTTTTATGATAGTCACACACAGAGAGAGAGGGAGAGGCAGAGACATAGGCAGAGGGAGAAGCAGGCTCCATGCACCGGGAGCCCGACGTGGGATTCGATCCCGGGTCTCCAGGATCGCGCCCTGGGCCAAAGGCAGGCGCCAAACTGCTGCGCCACCCAGGGATCCCTAATTATTTCTTTTTATATTATAATTATAGACATTAGCATGTTGAAGCATTTTTTTTTTTAATTTGTAGACTTTATATCTTAGAGTAGTTCTAGGTATACCGAAATAGTGAACAGAGAGTGAGGAGTTCCCATATATTGTTTTATAAATCCAGTGTTCTCCATTATTAACATCTTTTTTTGATGAAGTACGTTTGCTACATTTAATTAACCAGTGTCGATGTATTATTAACTGAAGTCTATAGTTTATGTTATTGTTCATTTTTTGTGTTGTACAGTTATGGTTTTGTGAATGCATAAGACCATGTATGGACCTTTATTGTATCATCCAGACTAGTTTCACTGTCTTAAAAGTGCCTATTCCACTGTGCATCCTTTCATTTGTTACCAACCCCTAATAATCACTGATACCTTTACTTGCTCTATAGTTTTGTTTTTCTCAGAATGTTATATAATAGAAATTATATAGTATATGACCTGTTCAGACTGGCTTTTTTCACTCTGCAATATATATTTAAGGTTCATCCATGTATTTTCATGACTGGGTAGCTCATTTTTTTCATAGCTAAATAATATTCCATTTTATGAATGTACCACACTTTGTCCATTTACCTAAAGTTAAGGACGTATTGAAAATTTCCCAAGTTTCGATAATTATGAATAAAGATGTTGTAAATATTTGCATGCATGATTTTGTGTGGATCTTTTCAGATACCTAGGAGACTGATTTCTGGAGAGGATGATAAAGTTATGTTTAGTCACATCACATATAAGAAACTGTTTTCCAAAGTGGTTGTATTTTTCTGCATTCCCACCAAGCAATGAATATGCATTTTTGTTGCTCCACTTCCTCACTTGCATTAGGTACTATAGATATTTTTTGGATTTTAGCCTTCTAATAGCTCCCTAGTACTATCTCACTGTTGTTTTATTTTATAATTCCCTGAAGACATATGGTGGTGAGCATCTTTCCCTGCTCTTATTTCCTATCTGCATATTTTCTTTGGTGAGGTGTCCAAGCAGATTTTTTGCTACTTTTGAATTGGTTTCTTTGTTTTCTTAGGGTGGAGCTTCAAAAATTCTTTGTATGTTTTAGGTGCAAGTACTTTATCAGATATTTCTTTCGTAAAGAGTTTCTTCCAGTTGTGGCTAATCTATTAATTCTCTTAACCATGTCTTTCACAGAGCAGAAAATTTTCAATTTAATGAAGTCCAGCTTTGCAGTTTTTCCTTTCATGGATTGTGCTTCTGTATTGTATAAAAAAAAATGCATTGTCAAAAGAAGGTCACATAGATTTTCTCTATTATATTCTCCATATGTTATTTTTAGAAGTTTTATAATTTTCCACTTACATTTAAGTTGGTGATCTATTTTGAGTTAATTTTCATGAAAGGCATATGGTTAGTGGCTACATTAATTTTTATTAAAGATTTTATTTAGGGGGATCCCTGGGTGGCGCAGCGGTTTGGCGCCTGCCTTTGGCCCAGGGCGCGATCCTGGAGACCGGGGATCGAGTCCCATGTCGGGCTCCCGGTGCATGGAGCCTGCTTCTCCCTCTGCCTGTGTCTCTGCCTCTCTCTCTCTCTGTGTGTGTGACTATCATAAATAAATAAAAATTTAAAAAAATTAAAAAAATAAAGATTTTATTTATCTGAGAGAGAGAGAAAGCGAGCAAGGAGCAAAAGAGCATGGTGAGGGGAGGGGCAGAGGGAGAGAGGGAGAAGAAGATATTCCAATGAGCTGAGCAGAGAGCAAAATGCAATACTCCATCCCAGGATGCTGGGAACATGACCTTATCTGAAAGCCCACAGATGCTCAACCAACTGAGCCACCCAGGCACTCCTACACAAATTTTTAAAATGCAGATATTTAGTTGCTTCAGGACCGTTTGTGGAAAAGACTATACTTTGAGCAGATCAGCGGCCCGCCCCGGAGCCTCCAGACCCTGCAGACGGAGAGCCCCAGAGTGACTGAGGGAGCTGACTCAGGGCTGCAGAGCTGGCCCAGCCACTGCGGTTGTTCCTCATGGGGCCTCACGGGGTAAACAACCCCCACTCTGCCTTGCACCAGGCAGGGGGATGAGCAGCTCCCCCAAGTGCTAAAACCTGAAAATCAGCACAACAGGCCCCTCCCCAGAAGACCAACTAGACAGACAAGTTCCAGGGGAAGTCAAGGCCCTTAAAGTATACAGAATCAGAAGATACTCCCCCGTGGGTTTTTTTTTTTATTTCTGTTTGCTATCCCCACCCTTTTTTTCCCTTTCTTTCTTTCCCTTTCTTTCTTTTTCTATCTCTTTTTCATCTCTTTTTTCTTTTTTTCTTCCTTTTGTCTTTTTTCTTTTTCTCTTTTCTTTCCTTCTTTCTCTCCTCTCTTTTTCTCCTTTTCCCAATATAACTTATTTTTGGCCACTCTGCACTGAGCAAAATGACTAGAAGGAAAACCTCACCTCAAAAGAAAGAATCAGAAACATCCTCTCTCCCACAGAGTTACAAAATCTGGATTACAATTCAATGTCAGAAAGCCAATTCAGAAGCACTATTATACAGCTACTGGTGGCTCTAGAAAAAAGCGTAAAGGACTCAAGAGACTTCATGACTGCAGAATTTAGAGCTAATCAGGCAGAAATTAAAAATCAATTGAATGAGATGCAATCCAAACTAGATGTCCTAACGACAAGGTTTAACGAGGTGGAAGAACGAGTTAGTGACATAGAAGACAAGTTGACGGCAAAGAGGGAAACTGAGGAAAAAAGACAATTAAAAGACAATGAAGATAGATTAAGGGAAATAAATGACAGCCTGAGGAAGAAAAACCTAAGTTTAATTGGGTTCCCGAGGACGCCGAATGGGACAGAGGTCCAGAATATGTATTTGAACAAATCATAGCTGAAAACTTTCCGAATCTGGGAAGGGAAACAGGCGTTCAGATCCAGGAAATAGAGAGATCCCCCCCTAAAATCAATAAAAACCGTTCAACACCTCGACATTTAATAGTGAAGGTTGCAAATTCCAAAGATAAAGAGAAGATCCTTAAAGCAGCAAGAGACAAGAAAACCCTGACTTTTATGGGGAAGACTGTTAGGATAGCAGCAGACCTCTCCACAGAGACCTGGCAGGCCAGAAAGGGCTGGCAGGATATATTCAGGGTCCTAAATGAGAAGAACATGCAACCAAGAATACTTTATCCAGCAAGGCTCTCATTCAGAATGGAAGGAGAGATAAAGAGCTTTCAAGACAGGCAGGAAATGAAAGAATATGTGATCACCAAACCAGCTCTGCAAGAAATTTTAAGGGGGACTCTCAAAATTCCCCTTTAAGAAGAAGTCCAATGGAACAATCCACAAAAACAGGGACTGAATACGTATCATGATGATACTAAACTCATATCTTTCAATAGTAACTCTGACCGTGAACGGGCTTAATGACCCCATCAAAAGGCGCAGGGTTTCAGACTGGATAAAAAAGCAGGACCCATCTATTTGCTGTCTACAAGAGACTCATTTTAGACAGAAGGACACCTACAGCCTGAAAATAAAAGGTTAGAGAACCACTTACCATTCAAATGGTCCTCAAAAGGAAGCAGGGGTAGCCATCCTTATATCAGATAAACTAAAATTTACCCCGAAGACCGTAGTGAGAGATGAAGAGGGACACTATATCATACTTAAAGGATCTATCCAACAAGAGAACTTAACAATCCTCAATATATATGCCCCGAATGTGGGAGCTGCCAAATATATCAATCAATTAATAACCAAAGTTAATATATACTTAGATAATGATACACTTATACTTGATGACTTCAATCTAGCGCTTTCTACACTCAATAGGTCTTCTGAACACAAAATCTCCAAAGAAACGAGAGCTTTAAATGATACACTGGACCAGATGGATTTCACAGATATCTACAGAACTTTACATCCAAACTCAACTGAATACACATTCTTCTCAAGTGCACATGGAACTTCTCCAGAATAGACCACACACTGGGTCACAAATCGGGTCTGAACTGATACCAAAAGATTGGGATCGTCCCCTGCATATTCTCAGGCCATAATGCCTTAAAATTAGAACTAAATCACAACAAGAAGTTTGGAAAGACTTCAAATACATGGAGGTTAAGGACCACCCTGCTAAAAGATGAAAAGGTCAACCAGGAAATTAAGGAAGAATTAAAAAGATTCATGGAAACTAATGAGAATGAAGATACAACCATTCAAAATCTTTGGGATGCATCAAAAGCAGTCCTGAGCGGGAAATACATTGCAATACAAGCATCCATTCAAAAACTGGAAAGAACTCAAATACAAAAGCTAACCTTACACCTAAAGGAGCTAGAGAAAAACAGATCCTACATCCAGCAGAAGAAGAGAGTTAATAAAGATTTGAGCAGAACTCAATGAAATCGAGACCAGAAGAACTGTGGAACAAATCAACAAAACCAGGAGTTGGTTTCTTTTGAAAGAATTTATAAGTTAGATAAACCATTAGCCAACCTTATTAAAAAGAAGAGAGAGAAGACTCAAATTAATAAAATCATGAATGAGAAAGGAAAGGTCACTACCAACACCAAGGAAATACAAAAGATTTTAAAAACATATTATGAACAGCTATACACCAATAAATTAGGCAATCTAGAAGAAATGGACATATTTCTGGAAAGCCACAAACTACCAAAACTGGAACAGGAAGAAATAGAAAAACCTGGACGGGCCAATAACCAGGGAGGAAATTGAATCAGTCATCAAAAAGCTCCCAAGACACAAAAGTCCAGGGCCAGATGGCTTCCCAGGGGAATCCTATCAAACTTTTAAAGAAGAAACCATACCTATTCTACTAAAGCTGTTTGGAAAGATAGAAAGAGATGGAGTACTTCCAAATTCGTTCTATGAAGCCAGCATACCTTAATTCCAACAGCAGACAAAGACCCCACCAAAAAGGAAAATTACAGACCAATATCCCTGATGAACATGGATGCAAAAATTCTCAACAAGATACTAGCCAATAAGATCTACCAGTACATTAAGAAAATTATTCACCATGACCAAGTAGGATTTATCCCAGGGACACAAGGCTGGTTCAACACTCGTAAAACAATCAATGTGATTCATCATATCAGCAAGAGAAAAACCAAGAACCATATGATCCTCTCATTAGATGCAGAGAAAGCATTTGACAAAATACAGCATCCATTCCTGATCAAAACTCTTCAGAGTGTAGGGATAGAGGGAACATTCCTCAACATCTTAAAACCCCACAGCAAATATCATTCTCAATGGGGAAGCACTGGGAGCCTTTCCCCTAAGATCAGGAACAAGACAGGGATGTCCACTCTCACCACTTCTATTCAACATTGTACTGGAAGTCCTAGCCTCAGCAATCAGACAACAAAAAGACATTAAAGGCATTCGAATTGGCAAAGACAAAGTCAAACTCTCCCTCTTCGCAGATGACATGATACTCTACATAAAAAACACAAAAGCCTCCACCGCAACATTGCTAGAACTCATATGGCAATTTGGCAGCGTGGCAGGATACAAAATCAATGCCCATAAGTCAGTGGTATTTCTATACACTAACAATGAGACTGAAGAAAGAGAAATTAAGGAGTCAATCCCATTTACAATTGCACCCAAAAGCATAAGATACTTAGGAATAAACCTAACCAAAGAGGTAAAGGATCTATACCCTAAAAACTATAGAACACTTCTGAAAGAAATTGAGGAAGACACAAAGCATATTCCATGCTCATGGATTGGCAGAATTAATATTGTGAAAATGTCAATGTTACCCAGGGCAATTTACATGTTTAATGCAATCCCTATCAAAATACCATGGACTTTCTTCAGAGAGTTAGAACAAATTATTTTAAGATTTGTGTGGAATCAGAAAAGACCCCAAATAGCCAGGGGAGTTTTAAAAAAGAAAACCATATCTGGGTGCATCACAATGTCAGATTTCAGGTTGTACTACAAAGCTGTGGTCATCAAGACAGTGTGGTACTGGCACAAAAACAGACACAGAGATCAATGGAACAGAGTAGAGAACACAGAAACGGGCCCTCAACATTATGGTCAAGTACTATTCGACAAAGCAGGAAAGACTATTTACTGGAAGAAAGACAGTCTCTTCAATAAATGGTGCTGGGAAAATTGGACATCCACATGCAGAAGAATGAAACTAGACCATTCTCTTTCACCATACACAAAGATAAACTCAAAATGGATGAAAGATGTAAATGTGAGACAAGATTCCATCAAAATCCTAGAGGAGAACACTAGGCAACACCCTTTTTGAACTCGGCCACAGTAACTTCTTGCAAGAAACATTCAGGAAGGCAAAAGAAACAAAAACAAAAATGAACTATTGGGACTTCATCAAGATAAAAGGTTTTGCACAACAAAGGATACAGTCAACAAAACTAAAAGACAACCTACAGAATGTGAGAAGATATTTACAAATGACATATCAGATAAAGGGCTAGTTTCCAAGATCTAGAAAGAACTTATTAAACTCAACACCAAAGAAACAAACAATCCAATCATGAAATGGGCAAAAGACATGAACAGAAATCTCACAGAGGAAGACATAGACATGGCCAACACGCACATGAGAAAATGTTCTGCATCACTTGCCATCAGGGAAATACAAATCAAAACCACAATGAGATACCACCTCACACCAGTGAGAATGGGGAAAATTAACAAGGCAGGAAACCACAAATGTTGGAGAGGATGCGGAGAAAAGGGAACCCTCTTACACTGCTGGTGGGAATGTGAACTGGTGCAGCCACTCTGGAAAACTGTGTGGAGGTTCCTTAAAGAGATAAAAGTAGACCTGCTCTATGACCCAGCAATTGCACTGTTACCCCAAAGATACAGATGCAATGAAACGCCGGGACACCTGCACCCCAATGTTTATAGCAGCAGTGTCCACAATAGCCAAAGTGTGGAAGGAGCCTCGGTGTCCATCGAAAGATGAATGGATAAAGAAGATGTGGTTTATGTATACAATGGAATATTACTCAGCCATTAGAAATGACAAATCCCCACCATTTGCTTCAACATGGCTGGAACTGGAGGGTATTATACCGAGTGAAATAAGTCAATCGGAGAAGGACAAACATTATATGTTCTCATTCATTTGGAGAATATAAATAATAGTGAAAGGGATTAGAAGGGAAGGGAGAAGAAATGGGTAGGAAATATCAGAAAGGGAGACAGAACATAAAGATTCGTAACTCTAGGAAATGAACTAGAGGTAGTGGACGGGGAGGAGGGCGGGAGGGTGGGGGTGAATGGGTGACGGGCACTGAGGGGGGCACTTGACAGGATAAGCACTGGGTGTTATTCTGTATGTTGGCAAATTGAACACCAATAAAAAATAAATTTATTATTAAAAAGGGTTATCAGTTCAATTGTTAAAATAAATATTAACCTATTCATATTCATTTATCTTTTATCACTTTTTGATTGATTGTTCCTTTCAAAGAATTGGCATATTTCATCTGTTTTCAGATTTGTGGGCCTAGAGTTGTTCATAGTTTTTTTTGTTGTTGTTGTTGTTTGTTTTGTTTTGTTTTTTTTTTGTTAACCATTAATGTCCATGGTATTGCTTAGTGATGGTTTCTCTCATTTCTGTTTTCCGTGATTTGTATCTTATCTGCTTTTTCTTGGTTAAATTCTCCAGGAGGTTATCAATTTTATTGATCTTTTCAAATAACCTGTTTTTTTTTTTTTTTTTTGTCTAATTGATTTTCTTTATTGTGTATCTGGTTTTGCTTTTATTGATTTGTGCCCTTCAGTTTTATTTCTGTTCTTAAGCTTACATTGAATTTAATTTGCTCTTTTTTTTTTTTCTGGTTCTCAGAGTAGAAGCTTAGCTTATTAACATTAAACTTCTCTTTTTTTTTTCTAATATATACATCTGCTGCTGTAGGTTTGCCTCTAAGCTTTGCCTTTACTGCATTTCATAAATTTTGATAGGTTGTGTATTCATTTTCACTTTTATCAAAATATTTGAAAAATTTTGAGACTTTTTCCTGACCCACATGTAATTTAGAAGACACATTTTCATTCCCAAGTATTTGGGGGAATTTCTAGCTATCTTTCTGTTATTTACTGGCTTTTGAGAACATGGTTGTATATTGTTTATATTTTAAAATTTGATCAAATATTTTTTATGACCAAGAATATGGTCTATACTGTTGAGTGTTTCAGGATGAGGATAATATGCATTGACACAATGTTGGATGAAGTATTTCATATATGACACACAATTGTGTGTCAACTTGATTTGATTGACTTGCTGCTTTATTCAATTATTTTCTTAATGATTTTCTGAATGCTGTTTCTCTCTATTGCTCATGGAAGGGTATTGCAGTCTCCAAATATAATGGTAGATTTGTCTATTTCTCCTGCAATTCTATCAGTTTTTGCCTCATGTATTTCATCATTCAGTCGTTAGGACTTACCCATTAAAGATTATTGTCTTCTTGGACAATTATTTAAAATAATGCAATGTACCTCTTTACACTAATAATTTTCCTTGCCTTGAAGTCTTCTTTGACTGAAATTAATATAGACACTTCACCTCACTTTTGATTAGTGAGACCATGAGATATTTTTCTCCATCCCTTTATTTTGTATTTAAAGTAGATTTCTTGTCAACAATGTAAAATTGGGTGTTGGTTTTTACCTATTCTTACAGTCTCTGTATTTCATTTGATGTATTTAGACCATTCACACTTATATTGATAATATTGTTGGGTTAATATCTGCATTTATGGCTATTTTTTATTTATTGCTGTTCTTTGATTCTTTTTCTTGTCTTCTCTTTTTCTGCCTTCTGTGATTCGAATCAAGCACTTCATTTACTGTATTTTCTTTTCCATATTAGCATATCAGTTATATTTCCTTTATTTTTAACTCTTTAGCAGTTGTCCTAGAAATTGCAATATATGTTTATAATTAAGCCAAACCCTTTTTAAAATAATACTATACCACTTGACAGGTAGTGCGAGTACCTTATTACAGAGTATAGTTTATTATTTCCTCCCATCACTTGTAATATTGCTTCATTCATTGCACTTACACATAAGTTGATCTTACTAAGTAACTTGATGTTATTGATATTTTGAAAATTCTTATATGTTATATGAATTAAGAAAAATAAAAATATTTTATTTTACCTTTATTCATTCTTTCTTAGACACTGTACTTTATATAGACCACGTTTCTGACTATATTATTTCCTTCTCACTGAAGAACTTCTTTTAACAGTTTTGCAATCACCTCAATATTTGTTTGTCTGAGAAAATCATAAATTCTTTTTCACGTTTGAAAGATAATTTCTCTGAACACAGAATTCTAAGTTAGCGTTTCCCTTCTCCTTCAGCACTTCAAATATTTCACTATACTTTTGCTTATGTTTGCTTATGTTGTTTCTTAAGAGAAGTCTGATGTATTTTTTTCTTTGGCTCTTTATAGGTAAGATTTTACCCCCTATAGATACTTTTAAGATTGTGTGTTTATCTTTGATTTTGTGTTCTTTGAATATGATATGCTTCTGTCAAGACATTTTGAAATTTATCTTGATTGATATTCTCTGACCTTCTTGAATCTCTGGTTTGATGTAATTTTGGAAACTTATTAGTCGTTATTACTGCAAATATTTCTTCTGTTTCTTCTCTTTTTTGGCATTACTATTATGTGTATGTTATACCTTTTGTGATTGTCCCATAATTCTTGAATATTCTCTTTCATCTCCCCAATATTCTTTTTCACTCTTTCATCTCTGAATTTCAGTTTTGGAAAAATCTAGTCACATATTCAACTTCATTGATTCATTGTGTCCAAGGTGATGAATCATCAACAGTATTTTTTATTACAATTTTTCCTAGTATTTCTTTTATTTGGTTTTCATCCTTCTGTTTGCACTACCCATTGTTCTTCATATTATCCACCATTTCCATTAGAGCCTCAGCGTATTAAACATAGTTATTCTAAATTTCCAGCCAGATAATTCTAAAATATAAGCTATGTCTGAATCTGGTTTTGATGATGTATCTCATTACACTGTGTTTTTTTGCCTTTTTAGCTTGCCATCTACTTTTTTGTTGAAAACCAAACATGATGCATTAGGTAAATGGAACTAAGGCAGAAAAGCCTTAGTGAGACGTTTATGTTTTTCTTACTCAGAGTTATGGTGTGTTTACTATTTACTGTAACTGTGGTGTCAGAGGCTAAAATTTCCTATGGTGTCTTTGTTTTCCCTTTGTCTTTGGGTTTTCCTAGAATTTTTTTTTTTAAGATTTTATTTACTTAATTCATGAGACACACACAGAGAGAGAGAGAGAGAGAGAGAGAGAGAGAGAGAGAGAGGCAGAGACACAGGCAGAGGGAGAAGCAGGCTCCATGCAGGGAGCCTGACGTGGGACTCGATCCCGGGTCTCCAGGATTACGTCCTGGGCTGAAAGCGGCACTAAACCTCTGAGGCACCCAGGCTGCCCTCCTAGAGAATTTTTAATTTGGGTCTGAAGTTTGCAGTTCTTTTAGGTCTAATATCCTGCAATTAAATAGAAGTCCCATCAATGCAGTGATAAGGCATGGAGGTAGAGAAAGTGTTCTGTAGATTCATGATTCATCCGCAGTCTTCTAGTGAGCCCAAGTTGCATATTTGCTTCCCCCAAGTGAAAGGCTAAAGGGGTCTAGGATTGGGTACTTCCATTTTCCCAGGCTCTAGAAAAATAGTTTCTCTTGAGTACACGTCTTGTTAAACAGAGAACTGTGAATGAGCCTATATCAAAAGAGTTACTTTTCCCATCCTGCTGGAAGCACCAGAATTTTTCCTCCCAACCCTCACATTAAAATTTTGCTAGAGCTCCTGGAAGTGAAACACACCATGATATTCTGGCTTCTTCAAGACTGGGTCCTATTAGATTTTTTTAAACTCTTGAATCTATAATGAGCCTCTCCCTATTTGTCATTTACAGGTTCAAAGGTTCCTATTCATATTGACTGCAGCTCAGGCTTCTGCTGATGAGCAAGTTCTACTCCTGGTAAGTTGTGATTCTCTGTATATATCTGTTTTTCTGGTTTTCATGGCAAAAATTTTGCCCTGTGACTTCAATTCCATTATGTCTAAGCAAAAAGGGCTGATTTTCAGTGTGTTTAGCTTTTTTATTGTTTTGTGTATGAAAGGGATGGTTTTCAAGTTTTGATCATGTTTGGACTATATAAAACTAACTACATTTTAAAGATTGGCAAGTGCTATGAACACTAATGAAAATATTTTTAAAACAAATATCTCTGATAATCTGGGCGTATAGATCCATAAGATTTCTTTTTTAAAACAATTGTTAGAATTATATTATTGTTCTATCAATAATTTTACTTTCCCTACAGTAGAAAGGTTATCCATTCTTTTTCTGATTTTATCTTTCTTCCAAAAATCTACCATAAAATTCAGTTTAAAGTGTTGGAAAATATTCAGTGGAATTTGGTACACCTGATGAAGACTGCAAGCCTCGATCCAGGAATGGAAAGGGAAGTTAGACAATGTCTAAGGAGAATAAAAGCAGGATTCCCATTTTCCTGAGGGAGCAGAAAAGAAGGTGTGTTCACTTAATTTTGTTTGGATAATGATCGTCAAGACATATGGGACTGAGCTTTTTTTACTAGAAGTAGTTATTGATATTGAGTAGATAAATCATATTACTTTGAAAGAAGTTGATCTCTAGAGATAGTGATTCAGCTGTTTCAGAGAAACCAAAATTTGTATATGGTTTGCAAAAATATGTGAGATTTAGGATTGGGTAAAGATGTTTAAGTAAATAATATATGCATATATATATGTACATATACATTCATCCATTTATTTATATACATATAGACATGTACATTTTAAATGAATTTCACAATTCACTTAATTTATACTCATTTTTTCCTTCACATCTGTCTCAAATAGAGAAAAAAGAGAAATGGCAAAATGCAGAACAAAAATTGACTTCAGTCGTCAAGGCATATTTAATACATGTCCAGAACAATTCTGGTAATTGTAATTCTTAAAAGATTTTGCTGAAGTGATAGGATGATGGCTGACTGTCCTGCCCATGATTGTTTGGTTTGGGTCTAATTCTCCTCTGTTCAGAGCCTTCGTTACTTCTCAATCTGACAGAAAATTTTATTTTTTTCACAAATAAATATAAATATCTATGCAAGTATGTCACCGTTTCCCTCACCTTATGATACCATTTTATAATACTTCATATTCTAAGAGAATATTTTATCATTACAAATGGAAGTATTTGCATGTGAATCGTATTACCAATATTTGAAGCTGTACTATTGAATTAGATGATATTTGACGTAGAGAGCTTATGAAATCAAACCTTTCAAATTAAAGTGTTCACTTATAGAGGCAAGGCAAATAAATTGATGTTACCTGAATAGTAGCCATTTTTTTCTTGCTTCTATCTATCATGTCTAAAGTATTGAGTGATTAATAATTTCATCTTGTTCAGAACTGAGAAGTTTTACTAGACATGGTACTTAGAAAGTTAAAACTGGGAAAATCCTGAGAAGAAAGTATTGAGTTGGTCAACTGATCTCAGAGCACCCAAATTCATAAAGGGAGAAAAACAGTAAATTATAAAAACTGGATTTGTATGTCTCTGATTTTCTAATTTTCATTTTATTGCTATAGAAGCTATATTGAATTCTCAAGATCTGGAAGTTTTAAATAAATAAAATTGCAATACCCATTAAAAATTGTGGACAGGATTGTCACATTGTTTCAAAACAGCAGATTCATGAGTTGGGGCAGTACTTATCACTTAGGGGTCATATAGCTTTCATTTCAGTTAATTTTTGGTAAAAATGAACAATGTGCCGCAAATTCAGCAAGCCAAACAAGGGTTATAGATTATTTCTATAACTTTAAAGTTCTATTTAACACAATCCTTTGAGAAGAAGAAAACAAAGTTTATTTCCTCACATCAGTTTCAAATACAGAGATAATAAAACACAAGTTTAAGTGATGGAGAGTTTGTCTTTTTTTTTTTTTTAAGAAAAGGGGAATATTCTAATTACACCTGAGACTCAGGATGGCTGCTTTACTCTCCCTGACTTTCATAATAATTCACTCATTTAACAAGAATTTATTGAGTGCTTACTATGTGCCAGCCACTGTTTAAAGATATGAAAATAAACTTGTCTGTGTTATCATTTCCATCAATGAGCTTATATTCTAGTAATATATGTGGCAGAAAGTAAATAGTTAAGTAAATACATGGTATAATATCAAGTAACTCTAAGGAATAAGACAAATTTATTTTTATTTTTATTATTATTATTATTTTTTTTGCAATTAGCAAGAGGGTTTATTGGACGTTTGCGCAAACGGGCTCTCCGCCTCCGAGGAGGAAGAGAGCCCCGATTAACAATTACAGGTATCTTTTAAAGGCAAAAGAAAAAAAAAAAAAAAAAAAAACCGCTTAAAGACAAAAGAACCTCGGGAGTCGCATAGCATTCAGGTTATTGATTTCACAGAGGGTCAACATGAACCTATTCAGGGACATTCCAATCAGGGTGTGGGGGGAAATGGTTTTCTTATTGTAAACAGAATGCTTTTAGTTGCTAAAATTTCAGGAAGGCGCCTGGATGGGCTGCCTCTGGATTAGGGCTGGCCCTACTTACAAGGGGGGAGGTTTCTTCATTCCCTCCTCTTGTTTGGGCTGATTTTAATCTTAAAATCTTAGGGAACATTTATTTTTTTCAGTTTGGAGGGCCCGACATTGTTGAGTTAATACCAGAGCTTGGGTAATAGACAATCTTTCTCGGACGAAATGGAGCAGCCGGTTGAGGATGCAGGGGCAGAAAGTTAGCAGCAGGAGCAGGATAACTAGAGGGCCCATAATGGTAGAGATTAGGGTGGTCATGCAGGGAGACTGGTTAAACCAGCTTTCAAACCAGCCCTGCTGGGCCTCCCGGTCCCTTTGTCTTTTATTTAGCCTATCCCTGAGTTTGGCCATGGAGTCTCTGATGACTCCAGAATGGCCTGCATAGAAGCAGCATTCCTCTCCCAGGGCCGCACACAGGCCTCCCTCTTTCAGGAGTAGTAAATCCAAGCCTCTCCTGTTTTGAAGTCCTACTTCTGAAAGTGAGGTGAGGGACTGTTCTAACTTAGAAACGGACTGCTCTAGTGCCCGTAGATCCTCATCTACAGCTGCCTGGAGTTCTGTATGACGTCGTGAGCCCTGGATCAGAGCAGCTGCGCCAGTACCCACCCCAGCAGCGACCCCTAGTCCCAACTTAACGACTAGGGTTAGGGAGACAGGTTCGCGCCGAAAACGGGTGGGATGTTCATCATACTGATTTTCTAGAGTTTCAGCAGGGTGATAGAACACCCTGGGTATGATCTGCACCATGACACAGAAGTCGTTTGAGCTATTTAGAACCTTAGCTGACACACAGGGGGTGAGGCCTTTGTTGCATGCCCACCAAGTTTCCGGCTAAAATGGGGCGGTGGTATTGCAGAGTTCCTGGTAACCCCGGATGAGTATAGTTAGCCTTGACAGTGATGTAATCCCAGGAGGAGGAGGGCCTCTCATCCTGTGTCTCCCTAGTCTCGCACCCCCAATTTTTACAATAGAAGTATTCCCCTCCTCCACAGGTGGGATTTAGCCTGTGATCTCTGCGGTACCCGGGACAGACATAAAAGGAAAGAGTGCTTAGCATGGCCCTTCTGTCAGGGGTGCCACATCCTCCCCATGGGTCTAATCCCAGTCGCCCTGGAGGGCTTTCTCGGTTAGGGGCTCTCGAGGTGTCAAAGTATCCCTCTAGGTCCCATGGGCTAGGGGCCCCTATGGTTAGCTTGCATAGGTCAGGATATAGGTTAGGCCACCAGGTTCCCACGGGGGCGGTCTTAGTTACAGACCAGACCTCGTCACCCCCAGACGTTAGTACCTGCCAGGTTAACCTTTTGAGGGCATGAGGGTCACCTTTGGCGGAGGTGAAGAGCGCCAGGAGAGGTAGGAATATAACAACTGTCATTGAACAATTTTTGAAAGTCTTATCTTGAGCGGGTTTTGGGTGCGGTGGAGCTTCCATTGGGGTGGCTCGCCCGGTCCGTCCTGGCTGGCGTCAGCGGTGCTCGTTGATGGGGCGCGCTTGACGTGTGAGGCGTGGACCCAAGCAGCAATGCCGTCTACCTTTAAGGCGGTTGGGGTGGTCAGTAGTACAGTGTATGGGCCCTTCCAGTGGGGCTCAAGCGTCCTGGGCTGATGTTTCCTGATGTAGACGGAGTCACCGATCTGGAATGGGTGTGGGTCGGTTGTGTCTCCGGGGCGGTAGGCAGCCGCAAGGGGTTTCCAGATCTGGCGCTGGATAATCTGGAGCGCCTTTAGCCTGTCCTGGCGATAGAGACGGAGCCGCTCCCTCCCAGCAGCAGTGTCGCAGTCCCAGGTCGGGCGAACCAAGGGGAAAACGTCCTCAATTTCATTAGGCAGCTGGGGCGGCCTCCCATCCGCCCCGGGGACGTTTTTCTGTAGACGCGCTGTCTCCTCCGTGGTGAGGAGAGTCTGCAGGAGCTGATCAGGGTGTCCACTGGGTCCTGGCTGAGAGACCGGGGCCTTCACCTGCAAGATAATGTCAATATTAAAAGTTCCGTTCCTGGGCCACCCGACGTTGAGAGTTGGCCACTCTGAGGAGCAGAAGGTGACCCATCTTCGTCTTCTGACTTCGACCGAAAGGTCGTGTGCTCGGCCGGCGACTTCTTTCCAGTGATCTAGAGCGAGGCTTAAAGGGGTGGTTACAGTTTGCCCCACGGGTGTAGAAAAGAGGTGAGCGGGGAGGAGGAGGACAGGAAGAAAGACACAGAACAGACAGAGTACACAGATGACAGGACTGGCGCGGCAGATTCAGACGGGAGCGGTCGCCAACAACGACCCTCCCTGAAGAGGAGGGAGTGCCGGGCTCCCTCCCTCTTCCAGACCACTCTGGAGTCCGACTCTGGAGGGGGACCAGGGGTCTCGGGCACGTCCGCCTCCCCCGCTGGTCCAAATACAGAGTACAGCGTCCTGCAGGCACAATACAGACCCGGCACAATACAGACCCGGCCAGTCAGACAAACAGACGAGACAGATATGACATTTAGCGAGCTCGGTCTTACCTCCTACCGGTCTTAGGATTGAGCCTGGGGCGTCTCGGATCCCGGACGAGCCCCCAAATGTTGGACCCTGGCTCACGGGTGCCAACGTGTCCCGGAGGACGCCCCAGAAACTCAGACCCCAGACAGGGAGATGCAATTAGCAAGAGGGTTTATTGGACGTTTGCGCAAACGGGCTCTCCGCCTCCGAGGAGGAAGAGAGCCGACAAATTTATATTATTGGATAAAAAAAAGATTATTTTAGATGTGGTGGTCAGGATTTGTCTGTCTGGAGAGGTAACGTTGAACAGAGATCTGAATAAAGTTGGAGAGTCTCATGCAAGATATCTTCTTAAAGATTGTTTCAGTTACAATAAATAGGCTTTATAAATGTGTTCAAATTCTTGTCTGGCTTTTGGAGGAATATATAAAAGGCCCATATGATTGGATACTCTTCTGAAATTTTTCCAGGAAGTTACCAGATGCCCTGTAATATGTTACAGTCTGGCTTTTGCCAGTGGTTCCCAAATGTGGATAAATTAGAATAACTCAGGTCTTTAAAAACATTAATGTCTGGATTCTACCCGTGAACATCCTGGCTTAGTATGCCGTGCAATCTAGGCTTCTGAGTTTTTTAAAGTTTGTCAACTGATTCTTATGGGCAACAAGGTTTGGCAGCTTGGTTGTGCTTTAAGTTATCTTTGGTACTTGGGCAGCATTAATATCAAATCACATACACATAATAGAAAATAAACTTCAATGTCTGGACTTCATTTTTCCCAAATTGTATCTGCCTCTACATTTTTACTCTATTCATCATATTTCCCAAGTCCTTTTCCTTCTCAACTTTTCTCAAAGCTAGGTGCTATATACCTTGAATTTCCTTTCATTTTTGCCCCCTTTCTTTCTTTCTTTGAGTAGCTCCCAGTTCAAGAATAAGTTCCTTAAAAAAAAAAAAAAGAAAAAGAAAAGAAAAAAAAAGAATAAGTTCCTTGTAGGATCTTTTACCTCTCTAAGGCTAGTGTCTCACTATTTCAGTTTCTGTGTACAGTTTGTTTCCCCTTGTTGTTCCAGCATAATTCTCAGGAATGACTTCCATTTTGCTCCCTAAAGAGCCTTAGCTTGCACAAAATTTATATGGTCACCTTTTAATCTGTGCTTCTACAGTTTTCATGATGTTTGTAATTTGTTATACTACATCATGGTTTTAATTAACTTTACCTTAAATCCATTAATAAATAACTTTATAGTGCCTTCTTTACAATTTGTAAACATGACCTTTTTTGTAACCCCTACAATAAGCACATTGCCCAACGCACAATAGATATTTACATATTTTTTTTAAAGATTTTATTTGTTTATTCATGAAAGACACAGAGAGAAAAGCAGAGACACAGGCAGAGGGAGAAGCGGGCTCCTTGCAGGGAGCCCGATGCAGGACTCAATCCCCAGACCTGGGATCATGCCCTGAGTTGAAGGCAGAGCTCAACCCCTGAGCCACCCAGGCATCCCTACATAAATTTTTGAATTGATTTTTAAAAGTTAATGTGTGTGAGAAATGTTACAATATTTTGATAAAACAACCATGAATATTTTTGTATTTTTAATTTTAAAACTATCTTAATTCTTGCACTTAAGGTAAATCTTCCACCAGCTGTCTAGAATATTGTGGATTGAATTTACACAAATTCAGTTAAGGTCACTTCTGCAACACAGTGACAATGATTTTACCAATATAGTCTGAAACAAATTGAGGTCAGTGTACATTTTCTCATAGCCTTGCTCTTAGCTTTCTTCCATGAACTGCAGAAGGTTTCAATTTACTGAAGCACCGAGGTAGGTAAGATCCAATCAAAGTAAAAGCAAAATCAATAAATGCTAACCTCGAAGGGCTAAATAGTAGTGACATCAGTCACGAAGAAAAGTTGTTTGCAGGTTTGAAACACTATTGTTCTGTAATGGTGAGAGAATAAAACTGCAACTATGGACACTTGTAAGTTTTGTTTAGCCTATATTTTGTTTAATATTTTTAAACAAAAGCCTATATTTTGTTTAAGATTTTTAACATGCAAGCAAAGAAATAACAAGGTGAATTGCGTGAAGTGCTTAACAGAGGAGAGAAAAGCTGATCTCACCACAATATGGAAATATATTGTCATAGTAGTGCATTTTTGATAATAAGTTCTAAAAATAATCAAATGGTCAAGAAATAATTTGGAAGAAACACTAATTTCTTTCCTACTAAGAAGTGCCATAGTTATTTTTATTATTACTGGACCATGATATTTCATTAAAACAATCAGTATGTCTATCTAGAAAGTAATGCTAAGACCAATAAATTTTGGCTTCTGAAATTGACATGTAGGTAGAATGAAAACAAACTCTATTGCTTAGTATATAGTCAGTGCTCAATATTTGATGCCATAAAGCCCCCCTGGCTGGGGGAGAGCAACACATGCCAGTCAGATTTCTGTGGCTGTGGCTAGCACTACAGTGATGACTGATTTTTTGTTGTTGTTGTTTTGTTTTGTTGTTAAACTAAAATCAAAGGAGTTAACAAAACTAGAAGGGCAAACTCTGCCAAGAGAAGAGACTTTAAATCAAAATCTAATAGATCATCTAGGAAGTCTAGATATCACTGAAATGATGGGACTGAGACACATATGCGGTTGTTTATTTTTACAGGAAAGAGGTAAGAACATGAGAAAACTTCAAGAGGGCAAGAGACTTGTGTGTCTTAAATCAGCTTTTTAAAATCCCCCTTTTAAAAATGAAAGAGTAAACAGATGAGTGAAAAAAAATAAGTGACTGATCGAAGGGAAGAAAAAATAAAAGTAAACGAGGAAGGTTTATGTAGCTCATCTTGGGCTACAGATCATTTAGTAGCATTATGTCCTTGCTTTTCCATTACCTAGTTAGACTGGAAATATTTTTTGGTAGAGTCATTTTTCCTTTTGGAAAACTAGTGCCCAGCATGTCAAATTCAGTGCATTTTGATCCATATCACATATTCATTAGCCTACCCCTTACACTTACATGCTCTTTTAGTTCTTCTGGAAATTTCTGCCTATAAAGGAGGTGAGATTTTATAGATACTTTTCTTAACAGAATGCTAAACTGGCATAAATTTGACTGCTTTACTTTTATATGATTTTAAACTTACTATGAAGTAAAGTCTTTCGAGGTCCTTTGTGGTACTGATCTCTACAGAAATAATGCCTCATTGTGCAAATCCGCAAGGTCACAGGAGAATATAATTCTCAAACTCTTTTCAAATGCAATTAACTTCTTTTCTGGTTCAAACTCCTTCAGTTAAAGCAGTATTTCTACCCATGAAAGCCAAAACTTTGTCCCCATTTGTTTGAGTGACCCAAGCACATTATAGTTACATAGATCACTGGTTATTATGGTGTGTATGTCATGTAAAGAAGACCTTCAGCTTGCCCGCAATGAGTCTTGGTTCAGTTGGTTTTCAAGTGTCCTGTCAATTTTGGTTAAATATTGATAACTTTGCACAGCAGAATGCAGAATGTTCATTTTGTGAGTAGATAACAGGCAACTGGTAGAGTGAAGCTTTTTATATCCTGTGGAAGTGCAGAAGTCATATACTGTGTTGACATAACAAAACCCCAGTATACAGAACCTTGTACAAAGAGTACAAAGGATAATAGTAATATGCTATATGTAAAGTCATGAGGTTAAATCAAACATCCTGGTCTCTAATAAATGCATGAAAAAAATTGTCCCTTAAGTAAATTTTTTAAGATGCCTCTGGAACCTGAAATGCATTCACTATACCTTAAGAAAACATAATTTACTTTCCTTGGAGAAATTCTGGAAATTCAAGTGAGACTACATGTATTATTTATCATTACTACCTATGAGAACCCATAAGAGATAAAATTTAGGTTTTTAATTTTTTTAAACTCGCATTGTAAGTGCATATTTGTGAGATATTTATAGTGCTTCAAGCTTAAAATACTTTAAATTATTCCACACCTCCTCCTTATGGAATATGTGATATTTTGTGTAGAATCTAACATTTTACATCTATCAGAGAATAGCTAGTTAGTATTATTAGAGGTTAAATTAGGTAAATTTTGAAGTGAAACTACATCTTATATATAAATACAGAAAATTTTTTTAAGAACAGTTATACTGGAGAATTTAGGACAAAATTAACTTTGTTGTCTTTTTTTGTTTTATTTTTCTTTTAAAATATCATTGAACAGAACTATATTTAAAAAAAAATATTTTGTGCTATGCATTAATACACAATAGCAGTGAACAAGGCTGACCTAAACTTCACAGAAATATGGCGAATTGGAGAACAAAACATAAAACACCTAAATATTTAATAGAGTTTGTAGTAAGGAGTGTATTGGTTTTTTGTTGTTAATGTTGTTGGGTTTTTTTTGTATACAGTATCCTACCCTCTACGCCTTATCCTATGGCAGCCACTGCTGCAGTGTCTAGTTCCACATAGGCTATACACCACAGCTTTGTGTTTGTGCAACCTGATTGTCTTGCAGCTACGACTTGCTTAACTTTGTCTTATTGTCATCACAGGTACACAAACACATCTGCCAATCATATATGCAGAACTCAAAAGCGAAGGGGTCTTAAGAGATAGGGAGCAATATTGGGGTGACTGTGGCCAATAGGAGATATAAGCTGATAAATAATGATTTCCCTTTTTTCCATCCCTGACTCTGCTCCACTCCTGTTCTTCAGGATAACATTTGCAAAAAGACTACGTACACATAAATCTTTACTATAGGTGCTGCTCTTGGGGGAAACCCAGGCTAAGATAATGAGCACCATAAATACTTTGAAATAGCAGGCACTTAGAATGGGGTTGTGAAACAAAATTACTCACCAGTCAAATAGCAATAATAATTCTTGTCAGAAGTGATGATTCCTGGCAAGAAGCAATATGGAATAATCTTGCATGCTTACATTTGTGGTTGATTGGGATGGGTACAGGTGAAAGGTGAAGTGTTGCCTTTTGCAGTGGCTATGGTACTTCATCAATATGTATAAATAAATATAAAAAGAATAAGTATAAATATTGAGGGATAGCCTGGCTGTTGCTAGCTGATTTGAAAGCCTTGAAAAAGAAAATCACTACATGATGCCATGATACTATGAAATGAATCATCATTCTAAAACAGCCAGTCTGATAAAATAGTGCAATAATTTGTTTAAGGCTCAGTTAAAAGCCAGCTTGAGGGCAATACTTTGTGGAGTTGGGGAGCTGCCCTTCAATATGGAGACTATTGAATTGATGGCCAATGTCTGATATTTTGACTAACACATGAAACCAAAGAAGCAAAAGCATGAGAGGAAGCTCATGAGTTGGTTAGGGGACTGATGATTCAGGGCTCTATGATAAAGAGTATATATGTAATTTTTTAATAAGTACACAGATATAGATATACATATATATAGCTATATGTAATTTAGAAGCAATGCATATGCATAGTAGGTATATGCTCGGAGATTGGTGGAAAAAATAGACAAAAAATGAAGAGAGTATGGAGTTTATGAAACCAATAAAATAAAATATTTTTAAAAGAATGGTTTCATAAGGTAAGGAATAAATTGTCTCAATCTGTAGTCTGTCAGTCAGTGAGCATAGTTTTGGTGCTTTGTGAAAAAGCCCACATGAAATAGAATAAATAATTAATTTGTTCAGTCAACAAACATTTAGTGAGAAACTTTTTTGTGCCAGGCACTGTTTTAAGTTCTGGGGAAACATCAGTAAACAAAAACAAGGAAGAGACTTTTTCCCTTCATTAGGTTAGATAAAAAAAATAAATGTATTGAATAAATTAGCCATTGAGTATGGTAGAAGGTGATATGTGCAATGGGGAAAAAGAAGAATGGGGAAAAAAAAATAATGGACCTAGGTAAGGAGGGCCAGGAGTGTTAGAGGACAGGTTTGGCAGGCTACTATCTTAAAAAAGTGGCTAAGATAGGAATCATTAAGAAGAAGAAGGTATTTGAGGAGAGCCTGGATGGCTAGGTCAGTTAAACATCTTGCCTTTGGCTCAAGTCATGATCCACATTGGGCTCCTTGCTCAGTGGGGAGTCTGCTTCTCCCTCGCCCTCTGCCCCCCCACCCCACTTTTACTCTCTCCTTCATATAATTAATAAATAAAATCTTTTAAAAAGGAGGTATTGGAGAAGATACTCATTGAAGGAGGAGAAAAAGTTGTTACATATACAACTAGCAAACCAAATTCCAACTAGAAAGAAGAGCTAGTGGGAAGTCCCCAAAACTGGAGAGAATGTGGTGTGTTCTAGAAATACCAAGGAGGCCATGTGGCTTAATGGGATAAGTGAAGGAAGATAACAACAAATAATGAATGAGAAAGATTTCTAGTACATAAAGTAGATAGCATGCAAGAAGAGATGAGCATATAAGCAGGGATAGAAATCCTAAGAACAAAAAAGAACTAAAAAAGTGCTAGAAAATAAAAATTCTGTAATAGAAGTAACTGAAGTACAACAATGACTTTGATGTACTTATTAGACTAGACATAGCTGAGAAGATAATCTCTGCACTTGAGGACATTTCAGTCTCTTGTTGAAAAGCAAAGAGACGACAGACCATAAAAACAAACTCAAAACCCCTAGAACTATATCCAAAGACTGTAGGATAACTATGAGAAGTGTGTTTGTGTAATGGAAATTCTATAAGGAGAAGAAAGAGAAAAAGAATCAAACATATGAAACTATAATGACTGAGAATTTTCTCAAATTGATATCAGACACCAAGCCAACAATCAGAAATCTCACGATAACTGCCAATAAATATATAGACAAACAGAACTATACTTAGGCAGATCATTTCAAACTATAGAAAATCAAAGATAAGAAAAACCCTGAAAGAAGTCAGAGGAAAGGAACACTTTACCTACAGAGGAACAAAAATAAGGATTATACCTGTCTTCTCAGAAACCATACAAGCAAGAAGAGAATAGAGTAGAATACTTAAATATTGAGGAAAAAAAATCACTGGCTAGAATTCTGTACCCTGAAAATTATTCTTTAAAAGTGAAGGAGGAATAAAAACTTTCTCAGACTAAAAATTAGCATATGCTTCTAAATAAGTGAAATGAAGACAGCAGAGATATAGGGGATGGGAGGGAGGAATTAGGATTAGGATTTGGTTATTATAAGGTACTCACACTACCCAGGAGGTGGAATAGTATTCCTTGAAAGTGGACTTGAATTAATAGTAAATATATTTTGCCAAATCTAGGGCAACCACAACAACAAAAAGTTTCAAAAAAAATAAGTGATATGCTAAGAAAGAAGAGAGAATGAAATCATACAAAATGTTCAGTTAATACCACAGGAAAAAAGTGGAAGACAAAAATAGGAACAAACAACAAGGACAACAAATAGAAAACAGTAACAAATATGGTAGATATCAATTCAGCTATATCAATAATCATTTTAAATGTCAGTAGTCTAAATGCAACAATTAAGAGATGGTCATGGGATCACTGGGTGGCTCAACAGTTTAGTGCCTGCCTTCAGCCCAGGGCATGATCCTGGAGTCCTTGGATCAAGTCCCACATCAGGCTTCCTGCATGGAGCCTGCTTCTCCCTCTGCCTGTATCTCTACCTCTCTGTCTCTCTGTGTCTCTTATGAATAAATAAATAAAATCTTAAAAAAAATAAATAAAAGAGATTGTCACACCATATCAAAAAATACAGATAGATACATAGATACATAGATACATAGATTTAGTTATCATATAGATATAGTCTCCAAGAAACACATAGTAAATATAAAGACAAATATATTAAAGGTAAATGGATGCAGAAAAGCATATCATGCTAACACTAACCAAAAGAAACCACAAATAGCTATGTTAATTTCAGACAGAGAAGTCTTCAAAACAGGGAAAATTATCAGAAAAAGAAAGGCATTATAAAATGAGAAAAAGGTCAATTCTCCAAGTAGACATCATTCTGAATAAGTAGATGCCTGACAACAAAGCATCACACTATGAGGCAAAAGCCAATTGAATTGTAAGGAGAAATAGATGAATCTACTATCATAGTTGGAGACTTCAACACCCCTTTCTCAAAATGGGCCATTGCAGCTGGTAGAAAATTAGAAAAGACCCAGTTGAACTCAATAGCACCATCAATCTGTTGACTAATCTGACAACAGCAGAATGTACATTGTTTTCACACTTGAATGGAATATTAACCAAAATAGATCACATAGTGGGCCATAAAACATACCTTAACAAATTTGAAAAAATAGACATCATACAATGTCTGCTCTCAAGCCACAACAGAATTAAACTAGAATTAAATAACAGAATGATTAAGTAGAAAATCCCCAGATATGTGGAGATTAAACAACACACTTCTAATAACACTAAGTCAAAAATATCTCCAGATAAAATTTAAAACATATTTTTAATGGACTAAATGAAAATGAAAACCACAGCCTTATCAAAATTTGTGGGATTCTGTGAAAGCACTGCTTAAAGGAAAATTTACAGCATTGAATGTATATATTAGAAAAGAATAGAGGGAGGAGGGGCAGGACGGCGGAGGAGTAGGGTCCCCAAATCACCTGTCCCCACCAAATTACCAAGATAGCCTTCAAATTATCCTGAAAATCTACAATTCGGCCTGAGATAAAGAGAGACCAGCTGGAACACTACAGTGAGAAGAGTTCGCGCTTCTACCAAGGTAGGAAGACGGGGAAAAAGAAATAAAGGAACAAAAGGTCTCCGAGGGGGAGGGGCCCCGCGAGGAGCCGGGCTGAGGCCGGGGCGAGTGTCCCCAGGACAGGAGAGCCCCGTCCCGGAGGAGCAGGAGCTGCACCAACCTTCCCGGGGGGAAAGGGGCTCGAGGGAGTTAGAGCAGGACCCAGGAGGGTGGGGATGCCCTCGTGCTTCCTGGGACACTAACAGACACCTGTGCCCCGGGGAGCGCCCCACACCCCGGGGCCGAGCTCCCTGAAGGGCTGCAGCACCCGGTGGGCTCGACCCGGGAGCAGCTCGGAGGGGCTCGGGCGGCGGCTCAGCGGAGGGGGCTGCGGGGAGGGAGCGCAAATCCGACAGCGCAGGCCGCGGAGCACAGGGCGGGGGGACACAGCCCAGGACCCGGCCTCCCCCCGGGAGGGCCCAGGACAGCGAGGACGCTCCTGCCCAGAGCTGAGGAGATCAGCGGCCCCGCCCGAAGCCCCCAGGCCCTGCAGACAGAGAGCCCCGGAGTTACTGCGGGAGCTGACTCCAGGGCTGCAGAGCTGGCCCTGCCACTGTGGTTGTTCCTCCTGGGGCCTCACGGGGTAAACAACCCCCACTGAGCCCTGCACCAGGCAGGGGCAGAACAGCTCCCCCAAGTGCTAACACCTGAAAATCAGCACAGCAGGCCCCTCGCCCAGAAGACCAGCTAGACGGGACGAGTTCCAGGGAAAGTCAAGAGACTTAAAGTATACAGAATCAGAAGATACTCCCCCGTGGGTTTTTTTGTTTGTTTTTTGTTTTTGTTTTTGTTTTTCTTTTTGATTTGTTTCCTTCCCCCACCCTTTTTTCCCCTTTCTTTCTTTTTCTTTCTCTTTTTCTTCTCGTTTTTTGTTTTTTCTTCCTTTTTTCTTTTTCTCTTTTCATTCCTTTTTTCTCTCCTCTCTTTTTCTCCTTTTCCCAATACAACTTGCTTTTGGCCACTCTGCGCTGAGCAAAATGACTAGAAGGAAAACCTCACCTCAAAAGAAAGAATCAGAAACATCCTCTCTCCCACAGAGTTACAAAATCTGGATTACAATTCAATGTCAGAAAGCCAATTCAGAAGCACTACTATACAGCTACTGGTGGCTCTAGAAAAGAGCATAAAGGACTCAAGAGACTTCATGACTGCAGAATTTAGAGCTAATCAGGCAGAAATTAAAAATCAATTGAATGAGATGCAATCCAAACTAGAAGTCCTAACGACGAGGGTTAACAAAGTGGAAGAACAAGTGAGTGACATAGAAGACAAGTTGATGGCAAAGAGGGAAACTGAGGAAAAAGATAAACAATTAAAAGACCATGAAGATAGATTAAGGGAAATAAATGACAGCCTGAGGAAGAAAAACCTACGTTCAATTGGGGTTCCCGAGGGTGCGGAAAGGGACAGAGGGGCAGAATATATATTTGAACAAATCATAGCTGAAAACTTTCCTAATCTGGGAAGGGAAACAGGCATTCAGATCCAGGAAATAGATCCCCCCCTAAAATCAATAAAAACCGTTCAACACCTCGACATTTAATAGTGAAGCTTGCAAATTCCAAAGATAAAGAGAAGATCCTTAAAGCAGCAAGAGACAAGAAAGCCCTAACTTTTATGGGGAGGACTATTAGGATAACAGCAGACCTCTCCACAGAGACCTGGCAGGCCAGAAAGGGCTGGCAGGATATATTCAGGGTCCTAAGAGAGAAGAACATGCAGCCAAGAATACTTTATCCAGCAAGCCTCTCATTCCGAATGGAAGGAGAGATAAAGAGCTTCCAAGACAGGCAGGAACTGAGAGAATATGTGACCTCCAAACCAGCTCTGCAAGAAATTTTAAGGGGGACTCTTAAAATTCCCCTTTAAGAAGAAGTCCAGTGGAATAATCCACAAAAACAAGGACTGAATAGATATCATGGTGACACTAAACTCATATCCCTCAATAGTAACTCTGAACGTGAACGGGCTTAATGACCCCATCAAAAGGCTCAGGGTTTCAGACTGGATAAAAAAGCAGGACCCATCTATTTGCTGTCTACAAGAGACTCATTTTAGACAGAAGGACACCTACAGCCTGAAAATAAAAGGTTGGAGAACCATTTACCATTCAAATGGTCCTCAAAAGAAAGCAGGGGTAGCCATCCTTATATCAGATAAACTAAAATTTACCCTGAAGATTGTAGTGAGAGATGAAGAGGGACACTATATCATACTTAAAGGATCTATCCAACAAGAGGACTTAGCAATCCTCAATATATATGCCTCGAATGTGGGAGCTGCCAAATATATCAATCAATTAATAACCAAAGTGAAGAAATACTTAGATAAAAATACACTTATACTTGGTGACTTCAATCTAGCTCTTTCTATCCTCGATAGGTCTTCTAAGCACAACATCTCCAAAGAAACGAGAGCTTTAAATGATACGCTGGACCAGATGGATTTCACAGATATCTACAGAACTTTACATCCAAACTCAACTGAATACATATTCTTCTCAAGTGCACATGGAACTTTCTCCAGAATTGACCACATACTGGGTCACAAATCGGGTCTGAACCGATACCAAAAGATTGGGATTGTCCCCTGCATATTCTCAGATGATAATACATTGAAATTAGAACTAAATCACAACAAGAAGTTTGGAAGGACTTCAAACACGTGGAGGTTAAGGACCATCCTGCTAAAAGTTGAAAGGGTCAACAAGGAAATTAAGGAAGAATTAAAAAGATTCATGGAAACTAATGAGAATGAGGATACAACCTTTCAAAATCTTTGGGATGCAGCAAAAGCAGTCCTAAGGGGGAAATACATCACAATACAAGCATCCATTCAAAAACTGGAAAGAACTAAAAAAAAAAAGCTAACCTTACACATAAAGGAGCTAGAGAAGAAAACAGCAGATAGATCCTACACCCAGCAGAAGAAGAGTGTTAATTAAGATTCGAGCAGAACTCAATGAAATCGAGACCAGAAGAACTGTGGAACAAATCAACAGAACCAGGAATTGGTTCTTTGAAAGAATTAATAAGATAGATAAACCATTATCCAGCCTTATTAAAAAGAAGAGAGAGAAGACTCAAATTAATAAAATCATGAATGAGAAAGGAGAGATCACTACCAACACCAAGGAAATACAAACGATTTTAAAAACATATTATGAACAGGTATACGCCAATAAATCAGGCAATCTAGAAGAAATGGACGCATTCCTGGAAAGCCACAAACTAACAAACCTGGAACAGGATGAAATAGAGAACCTGAACAGGCCAATAACCAGGGAGGAAATTGAAGCAGTCATCAAAGAGCTCCCAAGACACAAAAGTCCAGGGCCAGATGGCTTCCCAGGGGAATCTTATCAAACGTTTAAAGAAGAAACCATACCTATTCTACTAAAGCTGATTGGAAAGATAGAAAGAGATGGAGTACTTCCAAATTCGTTCTATGAGGCCAGCATCACCTTAATTCCAAAACCAGATGAAGACCCCACCAAAAAGGAGAATTATAGACCAATATCCCTGATGAACATGGATGCAAAAATTTTCAACAAGATACTAGCCAATAAGATCCACCAGTACATTAAGAAAATTATTCACCATGACCAAGTAGGATTTATTCCTGGGACACAAGGCTGGTTCAACACTCATAAAACAATTAATGTGATTCATCATATCAGCAAGAGAAAAACCAAGAACCATACCTCTCATTAGATGCAGAGAAAGCATTTGACAAAATATAGCATCCATTCCTGATCAAAACTCTTCAGAGTGTAGGGATAGAGGGAACATTCCTTGATATCTTAAAAGCCATCTACAAAAAGCCCACAGCAAATATCATTCTCAATGGGGAAGCACTGGGGGCCTTTCCCCTAAGATCAGGAACAAGACAGGGATAGACAGGGATGTCCACTCTCACCACTGCTATTCAACATAGTACTGGATGTCCAAGCCTCAGCAATCAGACAACAAAAAGACATTAAAGACATTCGAATTGGCAAAGACGAAGTCAAAGTCTCCCTCTTCGCCGATGACATGATACTCTACATAAAAAACACAAAAGCCTCCACCCCAAGATTGTTAGAACTCATGCAGCAATTTGGTAGCATGGCAGGATACAAAATCAATGCCCAGAAATCAATGGAATTTCTACACACCAGCAATGAGACTGAAGAAAGAGAAATTAAGGAGTCAATCCCATTTACAATTGCACCCAAAAGCATAAGATACCTAGGAATAAACCTAACCAAAGAGGTAAAGGATATATACCTTAAAAACTATAGAACACTTCTGAAAGAAATGGAGGAAGACACAAAGAGATGGAAAAATATTCCATGCTCATGGATTGGCAGAATTAATATTGTGAAAATGTCAATGTTACTCAGGGCAATTGACACGTTTAATGCAATCCCTATCAAAATACCATGGACTTCCTTCAGAGAGTTAGAACAAATTATTTTATGATTTGTGTGGAATCAGAAAAGACCCAGAATAGCCAGGGGAGTTTTAAAAAAGAAAACCATATCTGGGGGTATCACAATGCCAGATTTCAGGTTGTACTACAAAGCTGTGGTCATCAAGACGGTGTGGTACTGGCACAAAAACAGACACATAGATCAATGGAACAGAATAGAGAACCCAGATGTGGACCCTCAACTTTATGGTCAACTAATATTCGATAAAGGAGGAAAGACTATCCACTGGAAGAAAGACAGTCTCTTCAATAAATGGTGCCGGGAAAATTGAACATCCACATGCAGAAGAATGGAACTAGACCACTCTCTTTCACCATACACAAAGATAAACTCAAAATGGATGAAAGATCTAAATGTGAGACAAGATTCCATCAAAATCCTAGAGGAGAACACAGGCTACACCCTTTTTGAACTCAGCCACAGTAACTTCTTGCAAGATACATCCATGAAGGCAAAAGAAACAAAAACAAAAATGAACTATTGGGACTTCATCAAGATAAGAAGCTTTTACACAGCAAAGGATACAGTCAACAAAACTAAAAGACAACCTACAGAATGGGAGAAGATATTTGCAAATGACATATCAGATAAAGGGCTAGTTTCCAAGATCTAGAAAGAACTTATTCAACTCAACACCAAAGAAACAATCAATCCAATCATGAAATGGGCTAAAGACATGAAGAGAAATCTCACAGAGGAAGTCATAGATATGGCCAACATGCACATGAGAAAATGTTCTGCATCACTTGCCTTCAGGGAGATACAAACAAAAACCACAATGAGATACCACCTCACACCAGTGAGAATGGGGAAAATTAACAAGGCAGGAAACAACAAATGTTGGAGAGGATGTGGAGAAAAGAGAACCCTCCTGCACTGTTGGTGGGAATGTGAACTGGTGCAGCCACTCTGGAAAACTGTGTGGAGGGTCCTCAAAGAGTTAAAAATAGACCTGCCCTATGACCCAGCAATTGCACTGTTGGGGATTTACCCCAAAGATACAGATGCAATGAAATGCCGGGACACCTGCACCCCAATGTTTATAGCAGCAATGTCCACAATAGCCAAACTGTGGAAGGAGCCTCAGTGTCCATCGAAAGATGAATGGATAAAGAAGATGTGGTTTATGTATACAATGGAATATTACTCAGCCATTAGAAATGACAAATACCCACCATTTCTTCAACGTGGATGGAACTGGAGGGTATTATGCTGAGTGAAGTAAGTCAATTGGAGAAGGACAAACATTATATGTTCTCATTCATTTGGGCATATAAATAATAGTGAAAGGGAATATAAGGGAAGGGAGAAGAAATGTGTGGGAAATATCAGAAAGGGAGACAGAACATAAAGACTCCTAAGTCTGGGAAACGAACTAGAGGTGGTGGAAGGGGAGGAGGGCAGGGCATGGGGGTGAATGGTTGACGGGCACTGAGGGGGGCACTTGATGGGATGAGCACTGGGTGTTATTCTGTATGTTGGTAAATTGAACACCAATAAAAAATAAATTTATTAAAAAAAAAGAAAAGAATAAATATTTAAAGTCAGTAGTCTATGTTTCCACATTTCAAAACTAAAAACAAAACAAAAGTAAATTCAAAATAAGTAGAAGAAAATAAATAATAATTAAAGCAGAAAGCAATGAAATTGAAAGAGTATATCAATAAAGAAAATGAATGAAACCAAAAGCTGGTTCTTTGGAAAAATCAACAAAGTGGATAAGCCTGTCACCAGACTAAGAAAAAGAGATGACACAAATTACTATTATCAGAAATGATAGCAGACCCCATGGAAATGAAAAAGAATAATAAATAGTGTGAAAAACTATGTTAACAAATTTGATAATCTAGTTGAATGGGACCAATTCCTTGAGAGTCTGCCAAAATTCACACAAGAAGAAATATACAACTTGGATAGTAATATATTTATTAAAGAAATTCAATCAGTCATTATAACCTTCCATTATAACCTTCCAAAACAGAAACCCAGATCCAGATGGGTTCACTGGTATGTTCTACCAAACATCAAAGGACAAAAGTGTACTAATTCTCAACAGTTTCTTTGAGAGGATAGAGAATTCTTTCTCATTGATTCTATAAGGCCAGCACTACCATAACCAAAACCAGAGAAAGACATTACAAGAAAAGGACACTACAGACCAATATGTCTCATGAAAATAGATTCAGAAATTCTCTACAAAGTATTAGTAAATCAAATCCCCAAAGAGTATAAAAATTATACATAAGAGTATGGTGTAATTTATCTCAGGTATACAAGGTTGGCTTAACACTCAAAAATCAATTACTGTGCTCATCATATAAACAGGCTTAAAAAAGGATAATCCATCTGATTGCAACTACAGAGGCAGAATAAACATCTGACGAAATCCAACACTCATTAATGATAAAAACTCTTAGCAAACTATGAATAGAGGGGAATTTTCTCAACTTGATTAAGAATATCTATAAAAAATACTACTGGTCATATCAAACTTAATGATGAGAAACCAGAAATTTTCTCATTCTGATAAGGTATAAGGCAAATGTCCTTTCTCACCACTTTTACAATATCATATTAGAAGTTTTTACTAATGCAATAAGGTAAGAAAAGGAAATAAAAAGTATGCTAATTGGGATGAAAGAAATAAAACTACCTTTTTTTCACAGATAACAAAATTGCCCATGTAGAAAATCCAAGGAATTAAGAAAAACTTCCTAGAGCTAGTAACTGATTATATGTCAATGTTATAGGATGCAAGGTTAATATAAAAAAGTCCATTTCTTTCCTATATACCAGAAGTGAACAAGTAAAATTTGAAATTAAAAATAAATGACCATAAAACAGAACTCACTCAAATTAAACACTTATGTATAAATCTAACAAAATCTGTACAAAATCTATGAGGAAAACTACAAAATGTTGATGAATGAAATTAAAGAAGAGCCAAATAAATGAAAAGATATTCCATGTTCATGAATGGGAAAACAGTATTTTCAAGATCTCAGGTCTTCCCAACTTGACCTATAGATAAAATATGATCCTCATCAAAATCCCCGCAAATTATTTTGTAGACCTTGCCAAGCTGATTTTGAAGTTTATATAGAGAAGCAAAAGACCCTGAATAGCCAACATAATATGAAGGAGAAGAACAAAGTTAGGAGACTGACACTATCTGACTCAAAGACTTAGTATAAAGCTGAACTAATGAAAACAACATAGTATTGGGAAAACAAATAGACAAATCAATAGAGTAGGATAGAGAACACAGGAATTTCAGGGCAGTGAAAATGCATTATAATGATGGATACATGCCATTATACATTTATCCAAATACAAAGAATACACACCACCAAGAGTAAAACCTAATGTAAACTATAGACTTTGGTAGATTATGATGTAATGGAAGTTCATCAGTGATAATAAATGTACTACTCTAGTGGAGGATGTTGATAATAGGAGTAATGTTATGCAAAAGGGGAGCAGGGAATATACAGGAAATCTCTATAACTTTTCCTTAATTTTGCTGTTAACCTAAAATTGTTTTCCTAAGAAAAATCTAAAAGAATTAAATCCATATAAAAAATAGTAAAATCACTTAGGACTTCCAGGACATTGTCAGATCTTTGTGTTTTATTCTAAGAAGAGGAACTAGTAGGCAGTTTAAGCAGAGGAAGGACAATTTATGATTTACATTTTAGAAAGGAATATTCTAGCTGCTGTACTGGGAAAAGACTCTCGAGATACAAGTGTAGAAATTAGAAAACTAGTTTATATCCCAGAGGTCAAATCTGGTAGATAGCCTATTTTGTAAGGTTTTGACTAAGAATCTTTTTTTTAAAAGGTTTGATTGATTGATTGATTTGAGAGACAGTGTGTGTGAGTGAGGGAAGGAGCAGAGGGCAAGGAAGAGGGAGAGGAGAGAATCCCAAGCAGACTCTACAGCTAAGTGCAGAGAGAGTATAGGGCCTGAGGTGGGGCTCCATCCCATGACCCCAGGATCATGACCTGAGACAAAACCAAGAGTCCAACGCTCAACTGACTGAGTCACCTAGGCACCCCACACATCTATTTTTTGTACGGATAATATTGGTGATCACTTTGTTGGTAAGGAATACTAACAGGAAGATAATTCCAATCTTGTCATTATTAGACATATATTATAAAAAATGTACTCAATATTATATTCTGAATTTTGTCAATAAAAGTATTTCCTCACTTACTACATAGTACTTAATTATATCCTGGTTTTTGACTCATATTCCTCAATATATTTAAAGATAAATTTTAGTGTCTATAAAATATATTGAATATAGTAAACATAATAGTAAATTAGTAAATATATTAGTAAAAATACTTTTTTAAAATGCCTAATGCATCTGGTTCTTTATTTTTTAAAAAGATTTTATTTATTTATTTATTTATTTATTTGAGAGAAAGAGAGCACTAGAGAGACAGAGCAAGCATGAGTGGGGGGCAAAGGGAGAGGGAGAACCAGGCTCCCTGATACCAGATGGAGATCCCAGAACTCTGGGATCATGGCCTGAGTCAAAGGGAGATGCACAGATGCTTAACATATTGAGCCACCCAGGCGCCCTGAGCATCTGGTTCTTTAGAGAAAATACTGGCCATCCTCTGAGTTAGAAGGTTACCATGACATAATGATGTTTCACACCTGACTGTTTACAGTAGAACTTACAAGAAATGGCAGAAATCTAAATGCATTTTAAAGGTAGAGAATAGAATTTGCTGATGGACTAGATATGGAATTGAGACAAAGATGGGGGACAAGAATTATATCGACAGTTTTAACCAATGGAGAAATTTTAGCCAAGAGTCAAAATGTGGAGAACTGTTGTGGGGCAAGTTTAAAAACTTATAATTGATTTCTCTTTAAAATGTTAGAGTTGGGGATCCCTGGGTGGCCCAGCGGTTTGGTGCCTGCCTTTGGCCCAGGACTGATCCTGGAGTCCCGGGATCAAGTCCCATGTCGGGCTTCTGGTGTGGAGCCTGCTTCTCCTTCCTCCTGTGTCTCTGCCTCTCTTTTTCTCTCTCTACATCTAGCATGAATAAATAAATAAATAAATCTTTTAAAAAATAAAAATAAAATGTTAGTTACATGTTCTGTTAAATATACAAATCAAAATTGTGAAAAGGAAGTTTTAGGGGTGTGTGTGTGTGTGTGTGTGTGTATATGTATATATATATATATATATATATATGTATATATATATATATAGTGTTGATGAGAGGAGTAGTACATGGAAAGTGAGGAGATGGAAACACTGAATATAAATGCCTCCTCTTTGGAGAATCCTGGTTTTGAAAAGAAGGGAGTTGATGCAGTTGATAAATAGGAATAAAAGTTTCAAAATTTCATTTTTATTTTAAACATGGAAGAAGTTAATTAATGTAAGCTGTTGATAAAATGGAGTTCAATATTTAGGGAGATTCAAGTTAGAAAAGAGAGTAGGAATAATCAAAGTTATAATTGATGTGTTTAATAAGCATGACTCAAGGGCAGCAATATAAACACAACTCTATTTTATCTTCCCTCTGCTTCCTTAAAATGTGTTCAGTGAGATAGTTTTTCTCTGGCTTTCAGTGAAAAGTTAGACAAGTCATTACTTGCAGTCATTCTTAAGAAATGGAAATTCCTAAAATCTTTTAAAATTACAAACACAGTTTAGACTCAGTATTTAGAATTTCCAATCACAGGAAATAAAATTTTGAAGTTAATTTAATGCCAAATATTTTTCGTTCCCTCTTGTAGAGTCCTTTGAAGAATAGTCTAGGAAGGATGGTCAAATATGCGTAGCTGTTCTTATGTGACATTTCCAAGACACCACCTCTCTCTTTGGACAAGGTCTTGCTTATATATGACACTCTCTCTTGGGTAACCACCATCCCAAGTTTTAGTGTTGATACCTCTCAATAGAGAAGAGCTTCCCTTTCACTCCTTGACTTTCTGATGCTCTTCGCAGTCATTCTAATATGAAATTCTATTATTTTTTTTATGTAGTCCTTTTCTGCTGAATGTAAATTGGCCTCATATAAGGATAACTTACTATGAGTTCTACGTTTGATTCAGAAAAACATGCTGAAAATTTTGGCCCCCATTCAGAGAGATGTACTATTATGTCCTAGATATAGTGGAGAACTACTTTTGCTATTCTTCCTAAGTAAATCTACCTGTGTTACTCCTGTCTCTGTTTCTTCCCATTGAAGAATGCCATCATCTTTTCTTTCTTCCTTGGTGAAATAGTACCTTTTTATAACAATAGCTCTCTCCCAATAAATCTCTTTACAATGCTTTTCTTGGATCTCCCTTTTGCCTGTACTTTATATTCTTGATTTGGGCAAACTTGTTCTATAATTTTCTAATTTCAGGTCTATCATCTTATATAAGAATGTCATATCTATGGAATCCAGGTGGCTCAAATTGAACCTTTCCATTTAACATTCTGTTACTTGTACATTTACTGAGAAGATAGAAGGCTAGAAGTGTAATAGAAAATAATATAACATAAATTGATATGGCAGTCAGCCAGAATGGTTTTAATTAGAAATAATATACAAAATTTCCAAAGCATGAGCTGAGTTTTGTTGCAAACATGTTCTAAGTGAAGTTTATGAAAATTATGCTTAATTACATGTTTAAATTTTAGGAAATATTCCATTCAAAATCACATGATTTATTGGACATGTATTGACTATTTGTAATTCAACTAGATGATTTCAGCTTGCAAATTACAATGAGTTACACCAGGACAAAATAGATCCTTTATTAACCAGACATGGGCTAAGACTTCATTTTTCACATGGGTTCCATGTGAAAGGTTTTTTTCCTTTTCTTCTAACTTAAAATATAAGTGAACCAATTTTCAGAAGAATATTCTATAATTTTATATTTTAAATGTAAATATATTCAGAAGAAAATTTGACTAAAATAGGAAGATATCACAGGCTTTTGGAAAATCATCACCTTTCTTTTAACTAAAACACATTGAAATAATGTAATTCATAGTTTTCATCTGTATTTAAATAGTTTATTATCAGAATGAATGAAATCTATACAACACATAGAAAGAAGTGTTGGGGTTTATTGGAGGAGGGACTATCTCCAGGGTTATAGGAATAAAGAAATAGATACAAACACTGATTTTTGGTAAATTTACTGATTTTGCATCTAGTGGATTAGGGAAGCCTTCAAAAAGAAGGTATCTGAGTTGAGTCTTGAAGCCAGATGGAAAAATAGTTGTCAGATTCAAAGCATCAACAGTAAATATCTTACAAGGGGTGGGAGGTAAGAAATAGAGATGGGACAGTAGCCAGGCACTGAATAAATAAAGGGTTTTGTATGGAATCCTAAGGAATATCTTATTCTGAAGGCAATGGAGGATCATTAAACAATTATCACCAGGGTGAAAATTCATGCTGGTGGTATGTATGTAAAGGATTTGTTGAATAAAGAGCCAGAAACAAGTATCTAGCTAAGGATGCGGCTATAGTAATTCTGTTTATAGATAAGATGCTTTAATTCCCTATAGTATAAGAGAGAGAAGGAAGGAGAGACATTAATGAATGCAAACTGGCTAGAATTGAAAAATGATAAGATATAGAAGGTGAGAAGGAGCCCACAGTCAAGGACAAGATTCAAAATTTTACAGCAGTTGTATATTTTGGTATCAACCAATATAAAAATGAAAAGAGAAGATTTGCAGTTTGAGAAGAAATGGGGAGATGATAATGTTGAAGAAATAATTTAGTTTTGTAAATATTGACTTTGAGATGCCTACCGGATATTCAGGTGGAGATATAAGGTAGATAGTTGTGTATCAAAGTTTGAAGCGAAGGCGAAGGCGAAGGTGTGGGTAAGACAAACTGATTTGGTATTCATAAAGGTAAGTATGTGTTGAAGTTTTGAGAGTAGATGAGATTATCCAGGTATAACTAGCTTTGTGCCACTGTTTTCTATAGGTCATATTATTTTGCAAGCCATGGAAAATGAAAAAAAAATATTTCTTTGTTCTTTTATTTGTATACTTTATTGGATTTTTCTTTCAAATTAAAAATCAATGCATACTCTCTGCAATAAACCAAGCAACTTCTAAAATTTCTTCTGGTTTTGATTATAAATAATTTCACTACTATCATCTTCTTCTGAATCTTTGGATGCATTTTCATTTCCGCCTCTCTGTAGTATTATTTTATGCATTTCCTTTTGCTCTTCTTTTTCCTATTTGCTCATTCCGGAATGAAAGAGATCTATAGCGACATAATATTTCATAAAGTACATGGCTTGCCTTTAGGCATGTTTGCTGTCTACATGAGTATTTATACATATTTCTTGGGTATTTAGACTGAGGTTTCTAGGGGAAAAAAAGATTCTGAATTAAATATTTGCACCCAGATATTTTGGGGGGTATAGTTAGAACAAGGTGTACATGAGCAAGGGAAGCAGGACTGTGTGAAGTGTGAAGTTAAACTGTGATGCAAAGGTCTCAACTGATTCCAAGGGCTGAGCCATCCAAAACTAAAACAAGAGGTCTGGGCCTTTACATCCCAGGATAAGTTATCTTTTACACACAGGCTGACCTGGCAAGGAAAATTCCAAGAGGAAGACTCATCTCCTTATTGTCAGAAGGCAATATTCAGCAGGTATGGTATTCTAGGTACCCATTAAAGCCCCCACATTATGTCATTTTGATCTGCATGTTTTTTTTTTAAGATTTTATTTATTTATTCATGAGAGACACAGTGAGAGAGGCAGAGACATAGGCAGAGGGAGAAGCAGGCTCCCTGCGAGGAGCCTGATGCAGGACTAGATCCCAAGACCCCGGGATCACGCCCTGAGCCAAAAGGCAGATGCTCAACCACCAAACCATCCAGGTGCCCCTTGATCTGCATGTTTCTAATAGCAAGTTCCCTGCATCTGGTTCAGATTCTCTAGGATTCCATTTCATTTCATCTCCTAGGAAAAAGTATAATAGGTTACTAGGATTTTTTACAATCTCCTTTCTCCCCTCTGCAGTTGGCCTCAGGGCCTGAGATACTACTCATTTTTTCCCCCTCCTCTATACCTTTTCAAGATTCCCCTCATACTGGCTACCACCTTTGCTGGTTAAGGTGGCTTACCTCTGTAGGTGAACATTTTGTTCTTCATTAATGATCTCTTAAGGCTGTAGCTGAGGCATTTATTAATTTACCATTAAAATTGGGCATACAAAGTATCAAAAGAAATAACAGTGAGTTAACTGAATGGCAAATATGTTCTTTTTTACTACTGTTTTGTAGCAATAGTCTTATCACTCACTGATAATTAGCACCAGTTATCTTACCAGTGAGTTAATTCCTTCACTTGCAGGTTTCTGGCCACAAGGAACTAGAAAAAACAACATGGTAACCATAGCTCCAAGCTAATGGGACTTTTACTGTATCCTCTGGCCAAAGTACCTGGCAGTTCTTAGGAATTAGGACTTCTAAATCCTAAGCTATAGGGATGGAAAGTATTGGAAGTGAGTATTGGAAAGATAGAAGATAAGTATATACTTCTTACCCTCCTTGGTTTCCAGACCCATGTGTTCTACCTAACAAAGAATAGCAATATCTTATAGTTGGTAATTTATGATAAAAACCAAATCCTGGAAAATGTGCCCCACCCTCAAATCTTATCAACTCTAAGATTGCACCTCTGCTGACCCTTTAAGAGGCCATGTCAGGTCAGTGGCTTCTGGGGTTACAGTACTTGCTAGGACAAGTGGATCTTATCCTTATGTACCTGCTGTCATATCTCTGTAATAATATTTCCTTTGGTCAGAGGCAGTGATATGAGGGATCCACTGTGATTGTATGAACCCTTGAGACCTGTGCAAGTGAGCCTGGTAAGCAGGAAAGGCAAAGCCAAGAATATTCATAAGTTTCATGCAAGATTGATTTTAACCCTTCCAGGACATAAGAGTTCCAGTGTAGTACACTTAACACCAAGTGACTGATTGGTCTCTAATTAACAAGATGTCATCAACATGGAGAATCAAAATGTTATTCTGAAGAATGTTTATATATTCAAGAATAAAAAAATGCATTTGCTAGATCAGTGACAACAGGTATATTTGAGGCTATGCTAATCTGGTCTATCAAAACACACCTATCATGGTATCTACAATTGGGATTAATATTTGGGTGAGTTTGTGGTAGTAACTTTTTATTTTCATCTTTTTTTTTTTTTTAAGAAGCCAGAATGGTGAGTTAAGTAGGAATATAATTGTAATGACCACTCTGCATCTTTCTCTTTAAGGGTGGCACAAAATCTCTACCACTTCCTCTTCGATGTGATATTAATTTGGATTTTTCTCTTGGATGACAGTTTCAGAGACCTGTTTTTGGCCTCTTTCACCATGATAGCTCTCACTTCTCAGGCAAGTAAACTGATATGAAGTTTCTGTCAACATCCTGTAAAGAACTGTGAAGGATCTAAGCTTTCACCTACCATGGAAGACATGAGGTTCCTGAGTTCAAGGAGGATAACTGGGTATATACAATAGAGTAAGCAGCATGAGTATTATGTTTGCATGAGTTCTCCTTGTTCTTCAGGTTTTAAAGAGGAGATGCAGAGTGATCCAGGTTGATGCAACATGCATAATGGGTTTGCTTAACAGATGAGTTGGGCACAGGTTTTTTTGTTTTGTTTTGTTTCTTTAAACAATTTTATTTATTTATTTATTCATGAGAGACAGAGAGAGGCAGAGAGAGAATCAGGCTTCCTCCGGGGAGCCTGATGTGGAATTCTATCCCAGGACCCAGGGTTGCACCCTGAGCTGAAGGCAGATACTCAACCACTGAGCCACTCAGGCATCTTGGGCACACGTTTTCATAATGGGTAGTAAACATGCATCTGTTTTTCTCTGGATGGAGGCATTTTATTTGTTATACTGGACAGTAAACAAACTTATCCTTTGCTTCAGAGTATCTCATTCAGCCAAGGCCATTTGCTATACACTTATCCTTAAGTAGATAGCCCGGAGCAAGAGCATTCAATGTCTCTGCTCTCAAAGCATGAGAAATGTGGGAAACAGATGGAAAATAGTTACTTAAAACTACCAAGAAAGTATAATAATCTAATTGGAAATCAGAAAAATCACAAATGATTGTCTCCATAGACACAGTAGATCTACTATTAACGAGTCCTAGGACCGGATTCCATTTTGGATCTAGTTCTTATGGGCCATGATTTTCAGAGGTGGTTGAGATGATGCCTTAGGTCTTCAAATATTAATGTCAAGTTAGACCCTGTGTTTAATAGACCTAAGAATATCTGGGTATTTTCTTTTCCCAGTATGCAGTTACCTGAGTAAACTGTCACAGGTATTTTTGGGGAAATCTGAGGTTATCATTACTATATGCACTTACTGTGGTATTGGAGTGTCCTTCCTCCTGAGGATGTTGTTTCTCCCCAGACATACCTGAAACCACTTTATATTTTCAAGGCTTTGTTGTTGACCAAGGCTCCCTTCCCATCTGATCATTCATCCTTTTTTTTAAGTCTATAAATTAGGCAATACTTTTGTTGGCTACTGATTAACCTTGTGCTAAGCAACACTATGTTTTAATAGTTTCTGCTAGTTTCTGTGAATTCATTCCAAGTCTCCTTGGTGGCATCATTACTCATGATAATAATTGCACCTGGATTTTGAAGTTTAAATGCTGCCACATGGCTTCGATAACTTTAAGATCTTGTCCCTCTTATTAGTAAGCAGTCCAGTTCTGTAATAACATTTATTATTATCAGCCCTGCTTTGTAATAAGCAGTCATCACTGAGTTTCTTAGCCATGCTGTTCCCCTTTAACAGAAAAATCTTTAATGCTCTGGTAAGTGCTGCATCTTTTGGGATTTCCCCCAGAAAGTAGTCTCATAGTGGACTTTCTGATGTTGCATAATATATCTACTCTACTATGAGAGAATCTCTGTAACAATCTGACTCTTCCCTCCACTGTCTTCTATTATGGAATTTTTATATCACTTAAAGTAAGCCATTGCTTTCTCCAAACTACCAAGTCCTATCTACTCTCTGAATCTTTACCAGAGTGGTAATCTTTGCCATGTATCTGTGAGATTGTCCCATATTGATAAACCCTCCCTTATCCAATTTTATATTTTAATCCCTTTGATCCATCACCCTCATATTCAGTCCTATACATGCTCTCCTGGCTTCAGCTGATACATGTTGGCTTGTTCAGTAACTTTTTTTGACATTTAGTTTGTTCCTTTCTCAACAGAACCAGCACTTCTCCATCCTGGCTGAGATTGTTATTTTCTTATGGCCAGGAGGGAAAATGGGAATACATTTCAAGGAAGTTCATATTTCTTTCTAGAGCAGATGACTCTGCATCATATTGCAGCAAAGTCTGGGGATGGTTTTAGTATTTAACAAGGAAGAGTGAGCTACTTTAGCACTTCAAGGGGGTTCAGAAAAATCTGGGATTTGATGATTCTCAAATGAACTCATTCCAGTTCTCAGGATCCCATTTTTTTTCTAATCAGAACTCTGATCCTGTTGTAAGAGATTTGATTGGGTTGAGAATTCAAACATCACTGAAGCTCTTCTGCTTCATTGTTTACCATCTAAGTCCAGTGTTCTTGATTTTTTAGCCCCTCAAATGCAAGAGATGAGATTAGCTTTATAAGCTGCTAAGGAATCACATTGATTTTCACACTTCACATTGTCAACCTTTAATGGACTTTCCATTGTGCATGGATAGCATCCAACAATACTGTATGATTCTGTAGTCCTTATAATTACTAATTCCCTCTGCCTTTCAAATGCATAATCTCTTGCACCCGTCAGTTCATTCCCATCTATAGGTATCCCATTCAAATTCAACAGCAGTGCAAGTTATAGCAGTAACTCTACTACATAATTACAAGAGCTATTATAACTCTACTTACTATCAGTGATTGAGTACTTAAAGTCAGAATTCTGGCAAGTGATCCAGCCACAAAAGTTCTCCATTTAAAATTTGCTTTCTGGAACCATTCTGGGACCAAATGTCTTAGGCTGGTTTCTATGGAAACAGATTCTGCACTGGATAATGCATGCAGGAGAGATACTGGGCAGTACATTTAGGAGTTACACCTCTAAAAAAGTGAATGAAACAGGATGGAGTAAGGAGGAAGTTGAATAGGGATCCAAAATCCTCAGCCCCTTCTCTAGGGAAATACAGACCTGAGACAATCCTTCATAGTTTTCCTGAATTGGGGAGAGGTTTCTGAAACTTTGAACACCCGTAGAAAATAGGCTTTAGATGTAGGCTGCCCTTGACAAGGGATCATAACTTTGAGTGAGACAGTACTTTTACTCAAGGGGAATTCTCAGGAAGGAACTCAACTCTGAGCCTTCAGCAGCCATAACTTCCTGCTGCTAAGGGAATGTATGTCTCGGTTTGAAGGAGGAATCTTGGTGTCAAATCACTGTATCAAGAAAAGGCAAGCTAATTAATAAGCATTGCATGTTGGCTGAAATTCTGTCTTTAGAATTTAATCAATATTAAGGAAGATAGTATATTGTACTATTAAGTGCATGCGAACTAAATGAACATTTGACTTTGAGCAAATTATTTAGTTTCTCTCAGAGTTTTCTCACTATAAAACAATGGCAATGAGAATACTTATAAAAAAGAATAATTATGTGAATCGGTTAAATGATGCCAGTAAAATGATTAGAAATCTGCTTAGTATATGGCTTCGCATGTAGTAAATACTCAACACGTGATAGCTATTTTAGGTTTATTGTTATTCCTCTATATTTGAGTAGGACTTTTACCCAACTTCTTGCCAATTTCTCTAGTGCTTTGAAATGATGGCATATAATATATATATATATATATATATATATATATATATATATATATATTAAGAAGCAAATAACAAACAAATAAAAACTCCATGAATCTCCATGAATCTAGCCCTGAGTGCTACCAAGATACTTAAATTTCCCACCCTCACTGACTAGAGTCCTATTCTTTTCCAAAAAAAAAATTCAAATATCAACTTTCGCTTACAACTTTGAGACATGCAGTTAGGTTTTCCTTGAATCAATGGTCAAAATAACTCAGTATTTGACTAACAAGAAAGTCTGTCAGCCTATGAAGGTACTAGAACATTTCCAAGGCAGGATAACACAAGTCTCTAGGAAAGATAGACTTGAAAAATTAGAAGAGACTGGAATCACGCATACTTTTTTTTTAAAGATTCTGATGAAGAAGAAGAAGAAAAGGAGGAGGAGGGAGAGAGGGAAAAAGCAGAAAAAGAAGAGAAAAGAAATGAGGGAAAGGAGGGAAAAAGTTAAGGAAGAAGGAACGAAGAAAGGGGAGAAAGCAATGTGAGTGTAACAGTGGTCTAAACTACACCAAAGAATGGTTTCTGTTTTTTTCTCTTCTAAATATTAAGTCACAGAGGGTCTATGATTTTTATCTGGATATTCTAATATTTATCTCTGAAGAAGTTGAGAGCGCCCTCCTTGAATTTCACCTGAAATATTTCCTCTGCTAAATTTTAATTTTCTCATTCAATATTCTTTATTTCATTTTCAAAAGACAGAGAGAGGGAGGAAGGAATGGAGGGAGGCAGGAGTGGGAAAGAGCAAAAGTGATGGCAAAAGAGATCCTAACTTCCTAACTTGAAAGTTTTTCTCTTTTCTTAGCGTCTTTAGCAAAGATTGTCTAATATCTAGTGGTATTGTTATAGACACAGAATCACCAGGCACTTTCCACAATCATTGGTGAATGGCAGTAGGTCTTGGGTCCTGCAGAGAAGAACTCTATTACTGCCATCTTCTTCAGATGACTATCCTATTTGGCAAATGTTCTGTGTGACTGCTACTGAGTTTCCATCTGTCATAGCTTGGTGGAACATCTTGGACAGGCACTTTAAAAGGGCAATTGCTTCACTGTCTAGTGGACTTAAAAAATAAAGAAAAAGGAGATAACACTGTGGGTATTTACATTAAATAAAAAGAGAGGCTCATTTATTGAATATGTCTTATGAGCCAAATACTCTACATATGCTTCCCTTTTAATTAATGCAAAATTCCTATAATATAGCCAATAATTGATAAAGGAAACCAAGCTCATAAATTAGTGAATTTCAGCACAAAATTGTCTATTGTATTTAAACACTTGACTGTTTGTTTTGCCTGTGATTTTTCAAATACTTAGAATTTACTGTAATTATTAAGAGATAGAAAGAAAAATTTTTATTGAAAGATATCCAGTCCAGGCACCTGGAAGGTTCAGTCAGTTAAGCATCTGCCTTTGCCTCAGGTCATGATCCCAGGGTCCTGTCCTGGGATCGAGCCCTGCATTGGGCTCCCTGCTCAGCAGGGAGCTTGCTTTTCCCTCTTCCTCCCCTATGCTGTCTCTTGCTCTTTCTCTCAGATACATAAAATAAAATCTTAAAAAAAAAAAAAAAAGATATCCAGTCTGTATTCTATGTCTTCCTTAAAACTATGTCTTGAGTCTATGTCTACTCTTGAGCCTCCTTTAGACTGGTTCACTAGGTGCTTAAATGCTCTGATCTCATTTTAAAAATGTAGGTTATCTCTCACTTTTATTTTTTCTGGTTTCATTCTTTTCTATTATTTTTTTCTCATATAGGAAAATGCACAAAATTTCTTCATATATTTTGAAAGCCCTCAGGATAGAACTCTGTTCTTACATCATCATAAATTAGCATCCTACCCATCTACATGGATATATGTACATGGATATATTAGCAGTGGTTCACCTGACCTCATGCCTCATGATGTATATACTTTGTGGAGTGCTGGTTTTCTCCCATTTTTTTCTCCTCTCCTTTCCCTCTAAAAATATCCTTCCTATCTACCTGAGTTATTACTTGTCATTCAAGACTCATGATGGATATTCCATCCCATTAGCCTCCTCTTTTGATCCCAAGACCATAATATTGTTATTAGTTGTTAGCCATGTTCCTCATTATCCCAAATATATCCTTATAAAAGAGCATATCACATTCTTTTGTGTTTTTCATGTCTCTCTCATGTCTCTCTCCCATTAGACTAAAATCTTTGAAAGCAAGTAGTGTATCACAGTTTTCGCAATCCCATGGCCTTGCTATATACAAATTACACAAGTTTTTCAGTTGTAATCATCTAAATAAAGGGAATAATTCATTTCCAACATTTAAAATACTACTTTGTAAAGCTTTATACTACACCTATTCATAAATTAAGAAACAAGTTTTATTAACAAGTTTTATGTTCTTAATTAAAGTAATATAACTCTTGGAGAAATAAAATAAAAAAGGAGATTTTATGTTGTAAATTTTCAATGTTTTATATGGTATTTTTGAGATGTATAGCTCTGCTTTTCTAAAAAATGTAAATTGATATTTAGCATAACGTTACAAACTATTTTAAGGATACCTACAATTTTCAGAACACTTTTCATAACTTAAATGACCATAAAATGGAAAAACCTGAGTTTATTTTTTTTTAAATATTTATCACCTTCCATTGTATTTGCTTCCTGAAAATTCAGGGTGTGCTGTCTCATTATTGTTATATAAATTATTTCATCACTGAAGTGTTTGCAAATGAAATGCAGAACTGATAAATGACACAAGGTGCAGGATTTGTAGAACATAAATAGTAAAGTATAAAACTTGTAAAAATGGTTTTATAGGGAAAATCAACTCCATATTCCATTTTACCCAAAGCTCTATTTAGCAAGACTTTCTTTTATTACCATGCAATTCACCAAGCATGAGTAATTTCCGCATCAATTCTTTTATCCAGTGGCAACATAAACACACTTTCTGAAATAAAGGAGTTGGAGTATTATAGTTGCTCCGTTCAAGCAGCTATCTTTAAGGTTGTGTCAGCACTTCCATTATATACCCAGTTTCTTGAAGTTTATAACTTGCAGTAAAAACTAACCCTTGGGTTGAATCTTTACTTACAGAGGTATTTTTCTGTGCAACTTATGGAGATATAGCTGCAAGACACCCCATTTCTGTTAATAGAAGCCGGGTCATGAATCCCTTCCTGGCACATTGAGCAGATTTATCCTATAAGTTCCCTACTGGGAGAAAATTATTTTTTATCAAAATGGGAGAAATATTTCGGTTTGATTTCAGTAAAGTTATGAAGTGCAATACCTATCCCATGCAGGTATGAATTTTCAATAGCTTTTCTATACTTGTGGCAAACACTGTTTTCCCCCTAAAAGTGACCTTGGCAAAATCAGGTTAGTTAAAAAAATATTAGTTAGTTATACTCAGGTGTAATTAAAAATAAGGTCATCTTTTTTTTCTCCCAAACGTACTAGATCTTTTCTTTCTTGAGCATGTCACAGAAGCTAGGAAAAAAACTTAAATATGTTTTACAATTAAAGTAAAATTAGTTATTCATTATGAATACATCACAGCTCTACTTAATAGTATAGACATGAATTCCATCTGCATCCCACAATTATTTGCTAGTCATTATTTTTAATAAATAAATATAATAAATACAAAATCTGACATTTTATGGAAGCTTAAGATATATCACAAAACAAGTTTTAAATAAATGAGACAATTTTATATTACTTATATAAACAAAATTATACCAAGTTGAAATTTTAAAAATATTATTTAGTTCTACATTTTTCACATGCACACTTTGGGGTCGTTATTCAGTTCATAAACCTCACAAATTCAGGAAGAATCAGATAGCACATGTTCTGAAAAAATAAAAGAGAGGTGTTAAAATCAATTAAATCAATGATCCTTAAATTAGAGACAGGCCATAGGAATAAATTGTAATGGACCAAATCTCCATCAGACACAACATTTGCCATAAACATTCATAAAATATAATATAGCTGACAATTTATAATAAAAACATTAATGCAGTAAGTAAACATAGAATATGAATGAAATTGATACATATATTTTAAGTGTTTGACAAAAATACATATACATGTTAAATATTAATTTCAATATTGTAATCAAACAAAATTTGCATTTAATTAACATATCTAAAGAAATTAAATGATCTTTCTGTACTTATATTTATAACTAAAAGAATTCTCTATCAAAGAGTCTACCGTCTGGCCCTTTATAACTTAAACATTCCAAATGCAGGGTATTTGGTATAAAGTATATTACTTAGAGTTTTACTTTGAACTTTTTTTTTTTTTATAAATTTTTTTTTTAATTTTATTTATTTATGATAGTCACACAGAGAGAGAGAGAGAGGCAGAGACACAGGCAGGGGGAGAAGCAGGCTCCATGCACCGGGAGCCCGATGTGGGATTCGATCCCGGGTCTCCAGGATCGCGCCCTGGGCCAAAGACAGGCGCTAAACCGCTGAGCCACCCAGGGATCCCTAGAGTTTTACTTTGGAATAATATTGGATATTTTGATTTCTATATAAACATTATATACATATATGATTTTTAAAAACTCATAATTCAGTGAAAGCCCAATTTAAATTTAGTTTTGACCTACTTATTCATTAGTATATAAGAGAAAAGACGTTTTTTAAAAAAATGTGAGGTATTATACTGTATGTTGGTAAATCGAACTCCAACAACAACAACAACAAAATATATATATAAATAAATAAATTTAAAAACTGAGAGGTTCACTTAATAAGATTAAGAAATATAGATTACTTTTTAATTTTAAATTTAAAAGGAGTTAACTGAAAAGCGACACTTCTTTAATGCACCCTTTCTAAACCAATTCAGTATTTTATAATCCTAGGTAAAGGAGAATAATAATTTGCAAACCACATTGAGATTTTTACCTAGTTTTGTGCCCAAACAGGTTTGCTGATGTTAGAAAAAAAGGAAGATCATACATTCGGAAGAGTATAATGTTTAGATGTAAAAAATAAAGAGCAAACAAACATTGCAAGTTTTCCTTTGTTTTTGCAAATTTCAAACTAATGCTTGTTCTAACTTCTCATCACAAGTGTTTTGCTTGCTTGGCTTTAGGACAGTTTCTATTGTGAATAATAAATTCAACAAAATGCAATATGAATAAAAGAAAACTTAAACATGCAACACCACTAGACTCCAGAGAAGACTATTAAAAGTATATTTCAGCCACATGGTTCATTTCAGAACTATTTAGTTAGAATAGACAGGTAAAATTAGACAATAGAATACAGCCTTGAAAATCTTACTTTTGTCTTGCTTAAAGTAAAATAATATGCTGAGTACCTCTCAGTGCTGGTTTTGAAAGCAGATAAGTGAGCCTATCTGAATTTCTTCAAAATTTTTGGTGTGGGGGCACCTGGGTGACTCAGTGGTGTAATGTCTGCTTTGGCTCAGGTTCATGATCCTGGGAACCTGGGATGGAGTCCTGCATCAGGCTCCTCTCAGAGAACCTGCTTCTTCCTCTGCCTATGTCTTTGCCTCTCTCTGTGAGTCTCTTATGAATAAATAAAAAAAAAAAACTTAAAAAATTTTTTGATACAATTTGTTTAATATCCATCAGGTTCTATTAAAATCTGCCTTAAAATATTTGTTCTTAAAGATAGCTTTCAGTATTTCATTGGAGTGGCTTTGTAATATCTCAAATGGGCTAGGCTAACACAATTTCTAATAGTTATCTAGCATAGTACCTAATGATAATTTTGTATAAGATTTGGAGAGGAAAAGTGAAGCATCAGCCACATTTTGTTTATGAAGGGGAGAAGATATTCATAAGTGACATTTTTAAAAGGATTTTTTTATTTATTTGAGAGAGACAGAGAAAGCATGTGAGAAAAAGAGCGCGTGCGTGCGCACAAGCAATGAGGAGAGGCACAGAGAGGAAGACACTGGGCAGGGAGCCCAATGTGGAACTGAATCCTAGAACCCTGGGATCATGACCTGAGCTGAAGGCAGATGCTTAACTGACTGAGCCACCCAGGCACCCCACAAGTAACATTTTGAAAAAGAGTTCACATCCAAAATATATGAAGTACTTATGCAACTCAGTATCAAAAACAATCTTTTCTTTTTCTTTGAAGTTTTTATTTAAATTCCAGTTATTTAACATATAGTATAGTAATAGTTTCAGGAGTAGAACTTAGTGATTCATTATTTACGTATAGCACCCAGTGCTCATCACTACAGGTGCTCTCTTTAATACTTATCACCCATTAAGCACCCCCTACTCCTCCCTTCCAGAAACCCTCAGTTTGTTTTCTATAGTTAAGAGTCTATTTTATGGTTTTCCCTCCTCTCTCTTTTTTTTCTTCTATGTTCATCAGATTTTGTTTCTTAAATTTCATATGTGAGTGAAATCATGTGGTATTTGTCTCTGACTTATTTCCCATAACATAAAACATTCTGGCCCCAAACACATCATTGCAAATGGCAAGATTTCATTCTTTTTGATGGTTGAATAATATCTTGGGTGTGTGTGTGTGTATGTGTGTGTGTGTGTACCACCTCTTCTTTATCCGTTCACCAGGCGATGGACATTTTAGCTCTTTCCATAATTTGGCTAATGTTGACAATACTTTCTTAAACATTTGGGTGTACATGTCCCTTTGAATTAGTATTTTTGTATCATTTGGATAGATATCCAGTAGTGCAATTGCTAGGTCAGAGAGTATATCTATTTTTAACTTTTTGAGGAAACTCCATACTGTTTTCCAGAGTGGCTGCACCAGTTTGCATTCCCACCAACAATGCAAGAGGATTCCCCTTTCTCCACCAACATCTGTTGTTTCTTGTGTTGTGAATTTTAGCCATTCTGACTGGTATGTGGTGGTATCTCATCATGGTTTTGATTTGTAGTTCCCTAATGATGAGTAATGTGCATCTTTTCATGTGTCTGTTGACCATCTGTATGTCTTCTTTGGAAAAATATCTATTATGTCTTCTGCCCATTTCTTAACTGGATCTTTTGTTTTTTGAATGTTGAGTTGATAAATTCTGTATAGATTTTGAATACTAACCCTTTCAGACATGTCACCTGCAAATATCTTCTCCCATTCTGGATGTTACCTTTTAGTTTTGCTAATGGTTTCCTTTGCTATGCAGAAGCTTTTTATCTTGATGGACATACTGTTTTTATACTTGGAAAGGTTGATATAAGGTTGCTAGGTACAGTTACAGATTACACATGTTGTAATTCATCTCCTGGTTTACTTCAGTGGTACAACTGGGCCTATACCTGCTCCCCGTTTGCCTAGACCCTCCTTTAGCTTCTCAGATCCCTGTGCCAGGTTATGTGTTTAGCTCTGTCATAAAGGGCTCCAGGTTCTCCACAGAATACCATTGTCATCAAATTTAGAGTCAGTGAGAGACTAACATGGGTACAAGTGCCTCCCTGTGGGTTCATGCTTCCCCACTTTATGTCTAGCTTCCCTTCCTATCTGCTGGCCTTGCAGACTTAAAAGTCTCAGCATCAGGCACAAAGATAACAGGTCTTGAGAGACTGGTAAGTAAGGGTGTGTGTATGTGTGTGTTCTGTGGGGAGGGTGTGATATTTCTCTGACTGAACTTTGGTTGATATAATTGCAAATAGCAGTTACAACTGGGTGCTATCCAAGAGACTTTCACTAAAGCCCTATATTTTATGCCCTTTGGTTCAATTAAATTGTAACATTTATTCTTAAATTGGCAAGTTTTTGAAATTGTGTGTACCAATAGATGATGAGTCCAGTAGTGTGGCAGGATGTAATGTTGATATGCAAAAATAAACTCTATTACTATACATTTGCTATGAACAATCTGAAAATGAAATTAAGAAAACAGTCCTTTTGACAATAAGCAACAAGAATTAATCTAACCAAAGAACTGCACACCTGTACACTTACATCTATAAAACATTATTGACAGAAATGAGAGACATAAATAAATGGAAATATATCTCATAATAATTGATTGGAGGATTTATCAATGCTGAGAAAGGAATACTCCTCAAGTTAATCTCTGCATTCGGTGTAATTCTAGTCAAATTCCAAGATAATTTTTCTTTTACTGAAATTGACAAGCTGATCTTAAAATTTATGTGAAGATGCAAGGCACCAAAATGTCCAAAACAATTTATAAAACAAAATTGGGTAGCTTGCATTCAAAATTTAAAAACCTATATAAATTTGCTGATAGCCTTATGAGGGCTTCTCCTGTAGGTGATTTTTTTTCTCTTGCTGCTTTAAAATTTTTTTCTTTGTCACTACTTTTTGCCATTTTAATTCCTATGTATCCTGGTGTAGCTCCCCATGGGTTGAATTTTGGGGGACTCTGTGCCTTCTGGATCTCTCGATATCTGTTTCCTTCCCCAGGTTAGGAGGTTTTCAGTTACTATTTCTTCAAATAGATTTTTCTACCCCCATTTACATTTTAAGTAAATATTGATAGATATGTACTAATTCTCATTTAGTTTCTTGTTTTGTGTCTGTTCTTTTTGATTTTCTCTGATCCTTTCTTCTCTCACTCTCTCCTGGTTTGTTGACTCACTTTACTTAAATACTCAAATTTCTTTGTTTTTATTCTTTGCATATCTATTACCAGTTTTTGATTTGTGGTTACCATTAGGTTTCTATATAACCTCTTCTGCATATAGCAGTCTATATTAAGTTGATGGTTGCTTCAGTTTAAACTCATTCTTTACCTCTCTCCTTCCTGCATTTTAGGTATATGATGTAATATTTTACACTTTTTTTTTTCCTGAGAGAGAGAGAGGGCAGCAAGCAGGGAAGCACAAAGGGAGAGGGAGACAGAATCTTAAGTAGGCCCTATAGCCAATGGAGAGCCCAATGCAGGGATTAATCTCACAAGCCTGAGATCATGACCTGAGCCAAAATCAAGAGTTGGACATGAGTAACTGAGCCACCCAGGCACCCCATGCAGCCTCTTATTTTATGAATCCCTCCACTGTTTTTAACAGAAATATTTATTTTTACTGTTTTTTTTTGTGTTTTTACTTTTCATATTCTCACTTAAGGTCTTATTTTCCACTCAAAGTGTCCCCTTTAATATTTCTTTAATATTTGTAGCACTGGTTTAATGGTCCTGAACTCCTTTAGTTTTTGTTTGTCTGAGAAACTCTTTATCTCTCCTTCTGTTTTGAGTGATAGCCTTGCTGCATACAGTATTGTTGGCTGCAGATTTTTTCCCTTTCAGCACTTTGACTATAACATGCCCCACCTATATAAAAAGCCTACAGCTAACATCATACTCAATGGTAAAAATTTGAGAACTTTTCTCCTAAGGTCGGGAACAAGATAAGGATGTCCACTCTCACCACTTACTCAACATAGTACTGGAAGTCCTAGCCACAGCAATTAGATGATGTAAAGACATAAAAGCTATTGAAATTGGCATGGAAGAGGTAAAACTCTCACTATTTGAAGACGACATACTATATATAGAAAACCCTAAAGACCTACCAATAAACTACTAGAACTCAAATGAATTCAGTAAAGTCACAAGATACAAAATCAATATACAGAAATCTGTTGTGTTCCTATAAACTAACAATGAAGTAGCAGAAAGAGAAATTGAAAAAACAATCCCATTTACAATTGTACAAAAACCAATAAAATATATAGAAATAAAATTAACCATGGATGTGAACACCTATACTTTGAAAACTATAAAACATTGATAAAAGAAATTCAAAATGACATGAAGAAATGGAAAGACATTTTGTGTTCATAGATTATGAGAACAAATATTGTTAAAATGTCTACACTACCCAAAGCAATCTACAGATTTAATGTAATCTCTGTCAAAATACCAACAGCATTTTTCGAGAATTAGAACAATCATAAAATTTGTATGGAACCACAGAAGACCATGAATAGTGAGTCAGTCTTGAAAAAGAATAAAACTGGAGATATCAAAATTCCAAGTTTCAAGTTATATTACAAAGTGGTAGTAATTAAAACAGTATGGGACTGGCATAAAAATAAACACAGATCAATGGAAAAGAACAGAAAACACAGTAATCAACACACAGTTATATGGTCAATTAATCATCAACAAAGAATGAATATACAATGGGGAAAAAACAGTCTCTTCAACAAATGGCATTGGGAAAACAGGACAGCCACATGCACAAAATGAAAGTGGACCACTTTCTTACACCAAACACAAAAATAAACTCAAAGTGGATTAAAGTCCTAAATGCAAGATCTGAAACCATAAAAATACTTGAAGAGAGCACAGGCAGTAATCTCTCTGATGTTAGTCTTAGCAACTTTTTTTCTAGACACATCTTCTGAGGCAAGGAAAATAAAAGCAAAAATAAACTGTTGGGAGTACAGCAATAAAAAAGGTTTTGCAGAACAAAGGAAACAATAAACAGAACTAAAGGAAACCTAAGAATGGGAGAAGGTATTTGCAAATTATATCTCTGATAAAGAGTTGGTATCCACAATATATAAAGAACTGATACTGCCCAACACACAAGAGCAAATAATCCATTTAAAAATGGGCAGGAAACATGAACAGATATTTTTCCATTAGAAGACATGTGGATGGCCAACAGACATATGAGAAGATGCTCATCATCTCTTATCATTAGGGAAATACAAATTAAACTATAATGCAATGTCACTTTGCAATTGTCAGAATGGCTAAAACACACACACACACACACACAGTAACAAGTGTTGGAGAGGGTGAGGAGATAAGGGATCACTTGTGCAGTGTTGGTGGGAATGCAAATAGGTGCAACCACTCTGGAAAACAGTATGAAGGTTCCTCAAAAAGTTAAAAATAGAACTACCCTATGATCCTGCAATTACCCTGCCGGGTATTTACCCAAAGAATACAAAAACACTAAGTCATACACTCACGTGTATGTTTATAGTAGTACTATTTACAATAGCCAAGATACAGAAGCAGACCAATGTCCATTGATTGATGAATAGATAATGAAGATGGGGAATATATATGTGTGTACACACACACACACACACACACACACACACACACAACGGAGTATTATTCAGCCATAAAAAAGTGATATCTTACCATTTGTAATGAAATAGATGGAGCTAGAAAGCATAATAATGCTAAGTGAAATAAGCCCAAGAAAGACAACTTAATTATTTAAAAAAACCTTACAATCTAATTAGAAATGGAGAAAGGTTTTGAATAGATGGTATATCAGTGGCCAGTAAACATTTCATTAGTCATTAGGGGAATTCAAAATAAAACCAGAATTACAGACCACTTCACATCCATTAGGATGGCCATAATAAAAAAACCTGAGAATACCGAGTGTTGATAAGGATGTAGGGGAATTAGAACCCTCATACAGTGTTGATGGAATTGTAAAATTGTGTAATACTTTTGGAAAACAGTGGAGTAGTTCCTTAAAAAGTTCAATGGAGAGTTATCATATGACCCAGCAATTCCATTCGTAGGTGGAATTCATAAAATTAATATTGCTTGGAGATAAAAAATAATGAAATAGTGATACATGCTATAACATCAGGGACCTTAAAGATATTACTGAGTGAAAGAAACTGGTCATAGAAGATGAGAGATTGTATGATTTAATTTATGTGCAATTTCCTATAGGCAAATCCTTAGTGACAGATAGTAGATTACCAGTCAGTTAGAATCAAGGTGGAGTGGAGACAGGTTGGTGAGAATGGGGAATGGTTTCTAATGTGTACAACATTTCTTTTTGGAGTGGTAAAATGTTCCAATATCGATTTTAGTGGTGATTATTCAGTTCTGTGAAAATATTAAGAAATACTGAAATTCTGTGCTTTTATGCAGGTAAATTTATGGTATGTGATATTTATTTTTCTTTTTTTATATTTATTTTTCAATAGAGCTATAAAGAGTTGTGTGTATCTTTGTGAATTTAAAATACTTACGCTAATTGAAAAAAGCTAGACGAGGAGTACTTACCCTAGAATTCCACTTGTATAAAATTCATGAAAATTCATACTAACCTATTATTACATAAAGAAAATCAATAGTTACTTGTGGATGGGAAGGAGGCAGGAAGAGGCAGGTGGAAGGAATTATTAACATCACAAGGAAATTTTGGAGATGATCAATATATTTACTATTTTGGGACGCCTGGGTGGCTCAGTGGTTGAGCGCCTGCCTTCTGCTCAGGGCGTGATCCTGGAGTCCTGGGATCGTGTCCCACATCAGGCTCCCTGCATGGAGCCTGCCTCTCCCTCTGCCTGTGTCTCTGCCTCTCTCTCTCTCTCTGTCTTTCATGAATAAATTAATAAATAAATTTTGATTGTGGTGACATTTTTCACAAGTGTATACATGTTCCAAAACATGTCAAAATATCAAAATGTATATTTTAAATATTTAAATTATATAATTTATTGTATATCAATTAGAACTCAAAACATAGAATTTTATCACTTAAATTGAAAAGTTAAATTTGCCTGCTATAACAAAATGATCTTTTCTAGACAGAGAGAGCTTTAAAAATACACACAATTAATGATGTTATTGATGTTTGCATGGGAGAAGTATGGATAGATGGAATTTTTTTTTTTTTTGGTTTGGTTTAGCAAATACTGTCTTTTACCATTTTGTCATACTGTACAAACACACATGTATATTTTGTGTGTTAATTCTAATTCATTTTGGATTGTCAACATTCACTGATACCAATATACAACTCTGAAGAGAGCTATAATACCAAATCTTTACCTACTTTAAAATACTGTAGTGATTTAAACATAACCAAGTTTAATAAACCTACACTCCTGGTATTAGCACCTCTCTCTCAACACCCCTGTCTCTGTTATGCACTCTCAATCTTTGTATCATTGGAGGAATTCTCTTTATACTAATGTTCTCAACATTCTTCTGTTTGCTCTATTCTTTTCTTTTTGTACTTTGTGACTCAGGGGACTGTACATTAATTTGGCATTTGTACAAGTTCTGAATCTGTTTAGAATAGGGAAGAATAAAATAATAGAGATCTATGTTGTTTGTTAAATATAAGAAAGCATAATATATTTGTAGGCAAGTGGATTCAAAATACTGAATCTTAGAATTAGAAAACTCCACTTATGCCAGAAATTCTATAAAGCATAAGCCTTAAGCTTGTGGCACAGGCAAATGCAATCAAGGACACATCCTTTTTCTGGAATATCAACTCCTAAGAAACAGGACATAGTGAGCATCTCTTTTCTTTCTTCTAAACTCACCGTAGTTACTTTTCTGGCACAGAATGTATGAGCAAGCAGCCAATGATGAAGAGTATTATACTCTGGTTGTCCTTCCACATTGAAATTGAATTAACTGGGCTGTGATAGTATAGAGAGGAGATATTTGCTTCCTATTTTTTAAATGTCCTCAGTGAGAAATTTGAATTAATTATCTGGGAGCAAGGGACTAGTTGTAGTTTGGGGGAAGGAAGAAAATATTAACTTGAAAAGGGACAGTGAATTGTCTAGGATGCAATGAATTTTCTAGGATTCTGAGGCTGTGTCATTTTAAAGACTGAACAAATAGAAACATTAATGTAAAGTTTTGTTTTTATTTCAGGAATTATTATTGTAGAGAAAAAGCAATAAAATTTTTGAAATTGTCTTTTGTAATAGTTTCATTATTCAGTGATTTGTTCATTATCTTCATTTTTTTTAAATGGAGGCATTTGGCATGACTGATTATATTTTTCTTCTTTAAAATGCATCCTTCATGTCACTTTAGGGATACTGCATACTCCTGGTTTTCCCCTACCTTTTCAGTTGCTCCTTCTTAGTCTTTGTCAGTGTTTCTCTTGCTTTTGTTCACCTATAAATGTTCTCATAAGTTTGCACAATGATCTTAAACTCCTGTCAATATTCTGTAACATTCTAGGTGATCTTATCTCCTCTCATATTTTTAAATATCTTCTATTTGCTAAAATATCACACTTCAGCTATTTAACTTGTTCTTCCAAAGTGTTAAAATTATATTTACAAATATCTGTTCACTGTCTCATTGGATGTCTAAGTAGCATATCAAATTACTATTATAAAACTGAATCCCTTAATTCAACCAAATCTCATTTTTACCTCACTTTTCCTCATTTTGGTAGAAAGTAATAGCACTCCCCAGAGTTAGCTTGGTTTTCCTTAATTTTTCATTCCTTGATTCTAAACCATCTGCAAATCTTACTGGCTTTACCTTTACAAATTTTACCAAATTAGAGCCATTCCCATACTACCATTCCTGTTTAAAATGGTGTACTTTTCATCAGATATAGACAGGACTCATTTTCAATTACCACATAACAAATTACTACATATTTATCAGTTGACCTAGAAACACTGATTATTTCACAGTTTTTATGACTCAGGCTTCCAGACATAGTTTAGTAGGATTCTCTGCTCAGAGTCTTATATATTTATATCCAGGTGTCAGCCAGGGCTGTGGTCTTATTTGAAGCTTAGATCCTGTTTCAAACTCATCTTACTGTTAGCCGAATTAATTTTATCATAACTTTTTAGGATCCATAGTGGCTTGTTTCTTCAATGCCAGGTGGAGGGAGTTTCTGTTTCAAGTTTCCTTTGTGTAGACCGTCTTCTAAAGGGCTTAAATGGTAAAGTCAGATCTACCAGATTAGCTTCCTTTTGTTGAATGTAAAGTCAGCTATTTGAGGCTTTAATTATATTTGCAAAAAATCCCTTCACTTTTTCTTTGTAATGTAACATAATTATGGGAATGGCATCCATTTTATTTACAGATTCTGTCCACCAGAAAGGAAGGGGATTATATAAGATACATATACTAGCAATTGGGAATCTTGGGGGTCATAATAGAATTCTACCTACCACAGAGGTAAAATCCTTACCTCTTAAAAAAATTAAAAATTCCTTACACTCACTTCTTAGCACTGTTTCCTTAGCACATTTTGATCTACTATTCTTTCTGTTTCTCTACCAGGTCAAGTTCAATTTGGCCTTAGTGTCTCTGGAATTTATTTTCTTTACATATAATGTTCTTCCTACAATATTCACATCTTTATTTTTTTCTTTTACTATTATCTTTTCATATATTACATTTCAAGGTGGTTGTCATGGGTTACTTAATTTAAAAAATCCTGTTACTCCTATCTCTATCTCGTATATCTTGTTACATATCATTTCCTGAAATTATGTAATGTTATGTTACATTGTATCATATTATATCACATTACATTATGTTTTTCATTGGCCAGCATATTGTCTGTTTCCTGCTTCACAGTAGAATCTCTATTAAGAGAAAGGGCCTTCTCTGTACTGTTGACTGCTGTATCCTTAGCATATAGTACTGTTAAATATATGTAAAACAAAGAAAGGAAAGGAAGAAACTAAGGGAAGAATTTACCTTAAAGGAGTATTTAATTATATAATTCCATAGTTACCTCCTTTTTATGGCAGCCCATTTCTTACAGAAATATAATACAAAACCCCTTAACATAGCAAAAATATATTTATTTATAAATATAAGCCTTGTTTTTGCCTGATTCCTGAGGTTTCTCTCAGATGATTTTGTGGCCAATACTCTGAACTAGAGCAGCATGGAATACCTCATATCACAATCATATGCTATATTGTAAAATATTTCTCTTCTCTTGTCTTTACCCTGCGCAGCTCATGTGTACTAATCACTTAACACATCCTGAAGTTCCTTTCCAACCTGTGACTAAGACAAGTGTTCCTCTTGTTTACATGTCTGATAAGCTCAATGGAATTTGCTAATGGAATTAAATATATTTTGCCATTTGTTTCTGTTCTTATTCTCAAGATGTTAAGAATCAGAAATTAATATTCATTGATCTTTTATCAATTGATTTTCCAATTTTTAAAATAAAATATTATTTATATCAGTCAAATTTATCTTTTCTACAGTAAAGTACAAGTTTTGACAAAGTCATGTAACAACCACCAAAATCAGCATAAAGAATAATTCAGTCACATCAAAAAATTCCCTTGGTCCCTTTGTTGTGATTCCCTCCAACCAAACTCAGCCCCTGGCAACAACTGATCTGTTTTCTATTTTTCTAGTTTAATCTTCCAAGAATATTGTATAGATGGAATCCAGAAAGGTGTACACATTCGAGCTTCATTTCACTTATAATGCATTTGTAATCTATCTTCATTGTGGCATGTGTCAGTAGGTTGTTACTTTTTATTGTTAAATTATACTCCATTGTGTGGATTTACCATTGTGTGTCCATATTTTCCTCTGTTTAGGGTTTAAAAATAAAGTCTCCATAAAAATTCATGCTTAGGCTTTTGTGTGAGTATATCATTTTTTCATTTCACTTAGACAAATACTTCGGTATGTTTGCTGGGTTATATGGTGAGTGTGTGTGTAACTTTAACATATACTGATAAGCTGTTTTCTAAACTGACTATCCTATTTTGCCTTACTACTAACAATGTATGAGATTTCCTGTTGTGCTGTCTTCTTAGTATTTAGTATTGTCAAGATTTTTAGCCATTTTATCTAAGTAACATATATTACTATTGTGATTTTATTTTTTTATTTTTTTTCTAATAAGCTGACACACACCACAGCCCGGTGACGCTGTGATCTATTATATGACTTGGAAGAAGACACATACACACAATGTGCACCTGCCTGGCTCCCTTGGTAGAGTGTACAACTCTTTTTTTTTTTTTTAATTTTTATTTATCTATGATAGTCACACAGAGAGAGAGAGAGGGGCAGAGACACAGGCAGAGGGAGAAGCAGGCTCCATGCACCGGGAGCCCGACGTGGGACTTGATCCCAGGTCTCCAGGATCGCGCCCTGGGCCAAAGGCAGGCGCCAAACCACTGCGCCACCCAGGGATCCCCTATTGTGATTTTAAATTGCACTTCCTAAAAAGTGAATAATATCTTCTTATATGCATATTTACCATCCATAATATTTTACTCATTCATTAAAATCATATTGTACATTTTTTGTGAAATTTTGAGAGTACTTTATATATATATGTATATATATATATATTCATTCTTAGAACAAGCTCTTTACCAAACATATGATTTGCAAATATTTTCTTTTTCTATCCTTGGATTGTATTTACATCCTATTAACATCTTTAAAGGAATAAAAGAGTTTAATTTTGGTAAAGTCCAATATAGTGAAAAAAGTTATGAGTTTTATTTTTGGTGTGATATATAAGAAATCCTGGATTATAAAGAGTTTTTTATTTATTTTCTTCTAGAAGTTTTATATTTTTGTGTTTGGACTCAAGTTTATGATCCATTTCAAGTTAATTTTACTCTACTAAGTGAAATATGAATTAAGATTAATTGTTCATATGTATATAATCCAGTTATTGAAACATCATCTATTAAAAAGGGATGTTCATTCCCTCCCTCCATTGAATGATCTTTCTCATTTCCCTTATCAACTGACTATATTGCATGGCTGTACTCCTGGCCTCCTTGTTCCATTCCATTGGTCCTTATGTATATCCTTCATCAAAAAACAACTGTCTTGATCAGTATAGCTTTATATTATTGTCGTAAATCATCTAGTTGGAGTTTTCTAACATTTTGTTCTTTTGATCATTTTCATTCTGTTTCCTTTTCATTATTTTTTGATCAGCTTTTTAATTTATACAAAATATTAGCTGAGTTTTTTATTACAATTGTGCCGAATCTACAAATTAGTTCGTAGAAAACTGACATATTAACAATATGTACTATTCTAATCCATAAACATGCTATATCTCTATTTATTTAGGTCATTTGAGTTTTTTTCTTTTTATATCAGTATTTCACAGTTTTCAGAATACAGATGTTACCTATATTGTATGTCTTATATCTAAATATTTTATGTTTGGGTGCTATTGTTAAATTAATTAGACAAGGAGATCATTAAATTACACTGGCTTTAATGCTTTATTAGCCTACATAATACAACCAAATATTAAACCTGAAATGCCAAAGTCAAGAAACCAAAACTAAGGATGACCAGTTACAAACAGCCGAGTCTTTCCCAAATAAGGCAAGTATTAAGTTAGAGTCAATCAAATAAATTTATTTCTTTACTCCTGCCTTTTCTCTAGAAAAATCTTGCCCCTAGTTCCTGTCCATGGAGCACTTCTAACCACTTCTGATTTGGCACTGCTGTAGTGGAATCGTTCTTTCCTCAAATAAATGCTTAATTTTTTTTAATTATGCCTCAGTTTATCTTTTAACACAGTTATAAGATGAACTATTTGAGAATTCAATTCTTTTTCTTTTTTTAAAGATCTTATTTATTCATGAGAGACAGAGAGGGGGGCAGAGACAGGCAGAGGGAGAAGCAGGTTTGCTGCAGGGAGCCCGATGTGGGACTTGATCCCAGGACCCCGGGATCATGCCCTGAGCGGAAGGCAGACATTCACTACCACTGAGATACCCAACATCCCAATAATTCAATTCCTAATTTTTTACTGCTATTATGGAGAATTATGATTGAATTTTATACACTGGCCTTGCAATTATGCTAGACACATTTTGTAGTTCCCTAAGATTTTTTTAGTTTCTTTGTGTGTTTTTGTGTAGGGATTCATGGAGGCTGGGAAAAGAGGTAATTTTATTTGTCTTCCATATTTGTATCCCTTTTATTACTATTTCTTGCCCCTTTGCCCTAGCTAGTATCTCCATGGGTTGTAAAATATAAGTGATGAGAGTAAACCTCATTGCCTTGTTCCTGATTAGGGGAAAACATTGAACTTTTAACATTAATTATTACATTACAATTTGGGCATTTCATTCTATTGCTAGTGTACAGAGCACTACTATCATAAGTGATACTGATTTTTAATCAACTTTTGTTCTGTATCTACTAAAATGATATGGTATTTTCCCTTTATTCTATTAATATGCTTAATTTCATTTATTTTCAAGTATTGAATCATATTTTTATTCTAAGATTAATCCTACTAAAATATTATTTATTCTTTTAAATATTATAGTAAATAGTAATGAATTTGTTTTGCTATTTTTTTCTTTTAGATTTTTTTCATTACTTTCATTTTTTATTCATAGAATTTATTGCTTGGTAGTTTTGTTTTCTTTACTGTCTCATATCTGATATCAGTGTAATTATGATCTTTTAAAATGAACTTGTAGGAGTTCTCTCTTATTCCATATTCTCAAAGAATTTCTGTTGAATTGATACTATATCTTCCTTAAATGATTATAATTACTCATCAGTATAGCCATCTGATTCTGGAGATTCTTTGTTGGAAAGACATTAACACTAGTTACAAACTCAATATCTTAAAAGATGTATGATGTTTAGTTTATTTAATTTTTTTGGAGTAAGTTTTAGTAGTTTTAATCTTTTTAGAATAAGCTTTAGTAGTTAGTGTTTTTACAGGACTTTGCCCATTTCATAAAAGCTGTTGCATTTATGAATATAGAATTGCTTGAAGCTTTCTATTAATATTCTTTTAATACTTTCAATTAATAATAGGTTCTATAGTGATGTCACCTTTTTTCTTGAATATAGGGTAGGGAGGAAGCAGAGCAAGGACCTATGGACAACTGCCTTTGAAAGTCATGGATGGGGAAGCTTGTGTAACATGGGAAACATTCTTATTGAGTAATTCTAATGTAACTAGGTCAACATGGAAAAGACTGAAGGGATAAAGTGGGGAATTCATGATAAGGCTTATAGCTCGAACACACATGTTGGGGACAGGTTCTCAGTAACGGCAATGACTAGATAAAAGTTAGAAACAGGTAGGAGGGCTATAGGCATTCAGGGAGCCACTGAGGCAACAAGTAACTTTCATCTAATAATAGGACAGATTGTCATCTGCTATAATCACAAGTTGTGTAGAACAAAAGAAAGGGATCATTTGTAAAGTATGGATATATTAGGAATAGCCAACTCAGGGAAGGGAGTTTGAGTATAATTAAGCAAATAAGAACTTCACAGAATATATTTATTGCATAAGACAGCATACTAGAAAATAACTGAAAAAAAATGGGCTCAGTGACCATAAAATTTCATTGTCAGTGAATAAAGAAATTACCATGGTTTACCGTGCTGAGATTTGTACTGAGTACTATGTATTTCATACCTGATAAACATGATAAATTTTTAAAATTCTATCTATAGACAAGGTCAAAACTTTATGAAAAGTAGGGAAAGTATAAATGGAACAAGGTATGTAACATTGGTTTCCATGTCTCTCCTCATAACTGCTGAAGGCACAGTTACCTGCTAATTTACCCTTAATCCTGATTCCTATTAACTACTGCCACCTTAACAGGATATAAATTTGGCCAGGTACCATATCCTTTTTTCTTTTTTTGGGTGGGGATCATTTCTTTAGTTTTCTTTTGTTTTAATTTTCCCAGAGGAGGAGAAAATCTCAAGCTGAGCACAGAGCCTGACATGGGGCTTAATCTCACCACCCTGAGATCATGATCTGAGCAAACACCAAGAGTCTGACACTTCACTGACTGTGCCAACCAGGTACCACAAAGTATTATATACGTATATACTAATTTCCAATTCCTCATTTTGGATAGTAGAAAACTATGTATATATGCATATTTGTGTTTGTGTGTAAAACATATAAGATTATATTTATGCATAAGTATGTGTATATGTAAAAATATATTTATTTGGAAAACATATATATTCCAATAGAAATCAGCAGGGCAGTCATATTTTTTCAAAGTTGTCTTCAATTTCTCTCTCCTTATAAATACTCTCTTCCTTCCATCTAACATGTCCTGTTTCTAAACCCAAGAGATGCCACAAAAAATAGAAAGATAGATTTAATAATAATCATGGTTGGGCAGACTTTAGTGAGATAGGGAGTGGGTCATCCTCTTTTTTTGTTCTATGGCAGACTCTGCAAAACTATTGGGCCTGCTACTAATCTAATTTAGGGATGTTATTCTTACATGGATAGGAATCAACATAAGCCTTTGGGGGCAATGGATTTGATTGTTTTGTGTGCTCTGTGTGCTCTCATAACGGAAAATAGCTTTTCTCCACCTCTTCTGGAATCAAATTCAGTCCATTAAGGTCTTCTGGGAGGTCAGAGAGATGGTCCATTTTATTTTCAAGTGCGGCTCTTGTAAAAGCTGGCAAGCTATCAATGAATTCTTCTACCATTTGGAGTTTCTTTACAGTCCACAGAAAAACATGGATTTTTGATGTACCAATCTTGTCTGTACATTAATTCAGTACAATATTTCACCTCTTTTAATTCACTTTTTTCCCTCTACTGTTCTTTCATAAGATGCAAGAGCAAAATAACACAAAAACAACATGCCTTTGAGCTCTCGCGTCTCCACAAATTCCCCACAAAGGATAGGTGCCATTTTTGCATTTTGTGTGTCCCCATACACTGATGCTCATATAATTTAATTCGTCTTTTCTCCTTATTATTGGCTACTGCCCTAATTCAGACTGACCATTTCGTATAATCCATTGAAATCATTTTCTAACTGATACCTCTGTCTCTGGTTTCTTCAGTTCATATTTCTTTCATAGTGCTGTCAGAGTTATATTTCAAAATACACATTTAAAGTTGTAATGTGGTGGTTTAAAAGTTTATAATTATTGTAATCACAGTAAATCACACATATTTGAGTGCTTACAAAATGATAGCCCATGTTTTAAGTGTCACCGTTGGGTTGTCTATGACAGTTCATTTTTATATGACATTATCTAAAATTTCTAAAATAGTAATAAATACACTTCAACATGTTTTCCCATTTAAAATTTCTGTCTTACAATTTCTGAATTTCCCACAAAATTGCATTCCATCTACCTGTAGTTCTTTGCTCTTCTGAGAATAATATGCTCTGTGTACCATTCTTTTTTCTGTCTAAAACATTCTTTCCCACTTATTTTTACAAACTATTTTTTCCCAAGGTACATTTGCAATATATCCTTCTCTGTGAAACTTTTCCCAATCTACTAGGCACTACTAGTTGCCTTTTTTTTTATGATACAAACAAAACTTTGTACATAGGAAGAAAGGTATTTTTGACTTACTGGTTAATGGAATAGATTCAATTTTATCCTCATGTATCTACCTGCCTTACTTTCAATTTTGGTAACAACATGATAGCTGAAATGTGAATGTGTGACAGGGCACTTTAAGTGAAATTGACAAAGAAGATATCCTAGAACCAATTCAAGGACTCTTCAATTTCCTCTGAGAGATGTGTGTGAGAGAGAGGATTTACAGAGATTTTTGCGAATAAATACATATTGGGATTCTTAATTTTTCCTTCCAAAGTTGGTCAGGGATGAGCTGTACTAGATATTAACCTTTCACATCAAGTTTGGGATTGTTACCTTCCTTCTTGGAGTGCTTAATATGTGTCCCCAAATTTAAGAGTGCTGTTGACTGTGCCTAAAACATGAAATAGAAAGCTCATTTGTGGCAAGAAGAATTTGTAGGACAGAATAAAAAATGAATTTGGGAAATAGCTGTAGAGTCAATGAAATAGTGAATGGTTTCTCTCTGGTAGGAGGGAGCTTCACAAGCTGGAGGCTGTGACTGTGGAGTCCTTCTGGAGCCAATACAGAGAGGCAACTCTGAGGGAGGTGAAACTTCTGTGCAGAAGGAGTTAAGGAGTTGAACTACTGCATTCCCCTGGGCCAGAGGAAGTGTTGGCAGAAAATACATTGTTATTATTATAGTTGAGATTTGTTCAGAACTCAGTGTCTCTAAAGAGGTACTCAGCTGACTACCAATGCTATTTTTTTTTCAAGAAAAAGATGCAGGAGGGATGGAAGGGTTCTATTAGTCTTTTCATTTTCTGTTCTGAAAGATACCTCAAAGTATATTTTTCTCAATTAATATGTGGAGTTCTCAGCATTGTCCACTCAGTTTCTCAGCTTACTTAGTGGGCCTTAAAAATGATCATATCAGAATTGGACTTATGAACAAGGTCTGATTTAAGTGTTCAGTTCTGAATTTTGACAGAAATTCAGTTCTGATTGACCCATGCAATGATTGCCATAATCAAGATAGAGACTGTTTATATCACACACACACACACTCACAAAGATCTCTGTGCCCGTTTCTCAGTCAATCTCCACTTCCCCTACATCTAAGCAAATGCTGCTAATTTTTTTCACTGTGATTGATCTTTATTTTGGGCCTCATATTTTTTTCTCATCCCATTTTTTTTCTCAAACCAGTTTATATTTATATCTACTTTTTCTATTTTTTTGTAATCATATATATTTTAATGTACACTCAACTTAAGAATGTTTAAAATTTGTTTTTTCTTCTCAAGCAGTAAAAAACATAATCATTTAACTCAGCACACTATACCTCCACTGTATATGCTATTAGGTCAAGTATTTTTCCTTAATCTTTTTGTTGAACCTGCAAATTAGATATAATAATAATTGTTATTTTGTTGATACATCATATAATATAAAATAATTTTACTCTATAATATTATTTTATATTTATATTATATTTATGTATTTATATTATTATAATTTATATTTAATTAGTGACAAACTTCCTAAATATTTTATTTTATATTTTATTTTATTTTAGTCTATTTTATTTCAATTCTTATTTGCATCATAGGACTTATTTCTGGGGTTATTTCTTCCTGTCTAAATCACATCATTTAGCATTTCTTTTATTAGCCTTTTGATAAAAGCACTGTTTTCTGAAAATGTTTTTATCTTCTCATATTTAAAAAGATAAAATATGTGTGACACAGGATTCTTGGTTAATAGTTATTTTCTTTGTAAATTTTAGACATTCTCTTGTTTTATAACTTCCACTGTTTGTGTTGGTCAATAAAAGCATTGTTATTGTTGTTAGGAAATCTTTGTTCTCTGAGTGCTTTTATACCCTCTGGTCTGAAATTTCATTTGAACTACAAATATCTTCTAATTTTTCTATTTCAATGTCCTTGTCCTTCCTGAATATAAAGATTAAAGCCTTTTATCAATTTGAAGAAATGTTTAGTGATTTCTAGAAATCACACTAATCAGTTCAGCGTATCTTAGATTTCTAGTCTGTCCTTTGAGTCTCTTACAAATGCCCATTTTTAATTGGTCTTTGTTGCATTTGAATAATTTTGTCAGTTCTAAATACTAGTTCATTTTTAAAGATTCCTCTGTGTCTAAAATAGTGTGTTCCCCATCAACTGAGTTATTTATTTCAATATTATATTTCTAGATTTATTCAATTCTTTTTGTGTACTACTTGCTAAATTTTATATCTATAAAAATAAAATGATAAAGCATTATCTATTCTCCATTCCTTTTCATTTCTTTAAACAATATTTGAAAATAACATATTTGTGTTGTATTGTTTCTAAAAATTCCAGTATTAAAAAAATGTAAGATGTCTGATTATACTCTCTCTTGTTTTCCTTCCCTATGAATTCTTATTTTAATTTTTGTCTTTGTATTTATTGTACTTGAAATGTTATCTGAGTTGAAGGTACATACTTATGAATATTCTTATTTGGTTTAGCCATGGAACTGTACATAGCCCAAAATAAAATTTTAATTTAAGGTTATTTAGCCTATATTGGTAGTGGGATTTAGGCTTCAAAAATGTGAACTGGTCACTTGTGGTAATGCTTTTCAAGAGTTCTTATTTTTGTTTTTCCTATGACTGAGCAACAAGCTTGAAACTCACAAGTTTTTTCATGTCCAGGTCATTCTCATATGATAGGTCCATTTGATTCCAGATTTACACTGGGGATTGCTTCAAATTGCCCAACCTGGATGAGCATTGGGTTTTGTCCTTTTTCCCTGAATTTTGTCCATAATAAATAGAATCTCAATATTGCCAGAGCTTGTGCATGCCTCCAAGGCTAACATTGGTTTAAATGTTTTTTGCCTCTCTAGATTAACACTTCACTTCATATTTGGCCTTGAGGTTTTCTTGCTTTCTGGTTTTCTCAGTGTTTCAATAAAAAGGATTTTGCAATATATCTTACCACCATTTTTAGTTAGTTGTTGAAAGGCATACTCAGGGGGCTTGGTACAAGATGGGTGCGGGAGCAGTTTTTTGCAAATACACACACAGTGGTGACTTGAAAATCTCTGTGATTTGAGATACACAAACCAGTTTTCATAAAAAAAAAACTGAAAAATACAATTTTTTAAATTGCATTTGTCTCTAGGCCCTATGGTACCTCATTAAAATAAAAATTAAAATAAAAAAAATTGAACCATTTAGAATGTTTCAGACTTGTAGTACATACCTGCAAGATGTGACCTTTTGTAAATGATTTTTTTTTAAATGGCCCTTCTTTGTGGATGTAACACCATGTAGTTTCACAAGATCTATTACTAAACCCTTTGGCTGGCAATCCTAGCACAGAGCACAATTTATACAACTTGTACCTATTCTTTATTCTTTGCATGATCAAGAGCAATCAAAGAATACTTATATGTACATCATAGCTAATTGTGAAAAATATTTAGATTTCCTAAAATATGTTATAAATTGATACTTCTACAAAAATGTAATAATTTTTAGCAATAACACCTATTTATGTTCATTTTGCAACTTACATATCCTATTTTTTAATTTAGGAAAAATACACATTTTTAGTGAATTACTGACCTTAACAAATAATTCAGAAATTAGCTTATAGTTACTTGGTTTCACATACAGAAACACTGAAAACTAATTTGAGATATCGTGGACGTGTAAAAATGTGTCCAATTAGGAAATTATAAACTAATTGCACATTATATCTTATAAATAATTAGTATATTATACTTTTTGTGATATCTTGTTCATATTACACCTATTATCATATTACATTATTATAGTATAGCATACACTAGTTGTGTCCTCTAGACAGATTTCATAACTTCTGTGGGCCTTAGATTTTCTATCCATAATATAAAGCTTTCATTATGCCTCATATTGTGATTTTGAGAACTGAGTATTAGGTATTGAATTTAAGTGGTCTATGATAATGTGGTACATAGAAAGAACTCAATATTTTATTTTTCCTTTTTTACCCCTTTTCTTTATATTGCCACCTTTCATTCCAGTGGAGTATAAAAAGGATTTTTTTTTTTTTTTATAAAAAGGATTTTTAAGTGTACACTGATTCTCATACATTTCTTCTAACATAGGCTACATTTTTTAGGCAGAGCATAAAGCAATTTACTTTAGGCATTGAGAAGTGGGCCTAGGAGCATGCTATCTCCCTCCTAAAAGCTGGACCATTTTATGCAGAAAATATATGACCCAGGGCCAAGATGAACTTCTTGGCACATAGCCTCTTGGATATCGCTAGTGCTGGACAAAGCAGAAATGACAGGTTTTTGGAATGAGAGTGTAGAACAGAGTGGGTCTCCCAAGCCTGTAGAAAAAAGAAGTTAATGCCAACAGAAGAATCAAGTTCATTGTTAGGAGTAAAATTGTAATGAATAGTTGAAATTAATTGGTAACTTTGGAGGCTAGGACCAACTAAATTAGTTATTTTCTATGAATCTTAAACATCACTGAGGATTAAAGCCCTCCATTATTTTATCTGAAATTATCTCAAGATATTTATGAAAATTCTTCAGTCTTAAAAAAATGACACGTTTTTAGTTTTCTAGACTTGATTTTAGAAAATTAATGCACATGTATGTTAAGTGCATGTAAGTTCTTTCATTCTCACAAGAAAGTCTTTATTTTACTAAACAGAACCTAAATCATATGTTTATTCTTTACTATATAACATGTATAATGTTGCTTTAGTTGGTATTATTCCAAATAATAACTGACTGATTGAGCTTGAGTATAATCCTTACAGTTTTGATCCACTAATCCAATTGTAACAAATGACTAGACGTAAATTGCAGGGAAATCTAAAAATAATTTTACACTGGTAGAAAATAAAAGTTAAATTTTTTTTTCATGGGAAAGGTAGAAGGAGGAACAGCCTTTCCAGGGCAAAATCTATATATGTATGTGTATACACATACACACATACAAACACACATATGCATGTATATATTTAACTTTAATAACAATATAAGTATTTGTAACTTTACTAGTAATAAGAAAAAAATAATTTAACTTTCATAGTAATAGATTAACTATTCAACAATATTTAATAGTGATTATTGTTAAAAGTTTCATTGTATTTTACTGTAAAGAAAGTATAAAATTGGGACTCCTGGGAGGTTTAGTGGTTGAGTGTCTGCCTTTGGCTCAGGTTGTGATCCTAGGGTCCTGGGATCAAGGCCCAAGTCGGGTTCCCCACAGGAAGTCTTCTTCTCCCGCTCCCTATGTCTCTGCCTCTCTCTCTCTCTCTGTGTCTCTCACAAATAAATAAATAAAATCTTTTTTTAAAAAAAGAAGAAACTACAAGCATAATACATAATACATAATACATAAAATACACAAGCGTATTATTTAAGTGATAGAAAGTACTAATAGTACTAATAGTGGTTATTATCCTTCTATTTTTCTTAATCGTTTAAAATAAGATAAATTTAATATAAAATGCATATATGACAATTGAACTTGCAGGACCATGGTGTCATGCAGTACAGTACTGTCAAACATCTTGATTCCATCTAAATTTATTACAAACCAGGTGAATACCTTACCATTTTAAGATGCCAGATACCTTACCAGATATAAGAAACAATCCCTACTACCACTGCTCTAATCATAATTCCACTTACACCTATACTTTTGTATATAACATCATTTTGTTTACATTCTAAGCTATAATATTTTGGGGAAAGAAATTATATTGCCTAGAATTCAAGAAAGTAAAGATTTGTATAAAGTCTGTTGTTAGTCATTATACATTGTTAGGTAGTATGGACTTTACAGCTGTTCAGTGGCTAATATTTTTAGAAAATCTCTCCTGTGTACTTATTGGGTCCTTCCAAAGACTTTTAGCTTTTCAAGGATGGCTTTCAATTGAGAATACATATCTTTGTCTAATGTAGGGGTCATCATCTTTATAATCTTCACTGTGTAACAAAATTTAATTCCATCAATTCATCCTTATTAGTCTGAATGTGTTAAGATATTTGGAAAAAGTTAATGAGTATTTTTCTAAATCTGCTCCACTGGGTTATGTATCACAGCTAATCCTCACACCTCATCACAATTTTAGGCTATGATATGGTTATTTCAACATAACTTGTCAGGTATCATATATCATAGTTATTGTTAAATTTAACATTTTAACGTGTGTAAAATTAAACCTGTTCAGGATTAAATAATGAACATGTTTACAGGTTATAGTTCCATCTTCTAGGAATTATCTTTCCATAATCTTTGCTTTTTTTAGTTGCAGTGAGTAAATTCTACATTGCAGAAGATAGTTGTTAAATAATGGTATAAAATAGAGAGTGCTCTAGGCTCTGACAAAATTTAAATTCTATCCCTTCTTGTTCCCCTCTGCTTTCCCCTCCAGTCCCCATCCAACTAATATGTAGTGTCTTCTTATTAAGATAAATGGATTAAGTGATCCCAGATTCTTTCCTCCCATTCTAAAATTAAACACTGAATAGTAAATATACTATTATTTTTATAATGGTATAATATATTAAATAGTATAGTATGTAAAATACACTATTTATTTTAAAAATAGCTGTAAAGGATGATATTATATAATTTTTTTATAGATAGGTATTTTTAGGCCCAAAGTTTATGGTAGCATCAATGTCTGCTGACTTGGAATCTAGCACTCTTTTGATTAGATTGCACTACTCTCTGCATGCTGAACTTGGCAAATGAAGATGCTGTGTCAGACTGCATTCAAGTAACATTTTTCGTCACAGCAGCATTTTACCTTCATACGCATTTTACTGAGACCTCTTTTTTCTTTTAAGAAAATAATTTAAAATATTGATGACTTCCCTCCAAGTTATATGTTCTTAACTAATGTGTCCTTATGACATGGCACCACTGGATGGTGGGATATTGGTCATTATCTAATTTTTATTGAATTCTAGCTATAAAAAGATGCTCAATAGTGTATTATTATATATCTACTGGAAATAGTTCTCTAAATGAGAGTTAGAACACATTAATATAGTTACTAAGCCTTCAAGTTCTTTTTTGATAATCAAAAATGATTTTGCTTCATTATAATCTACTTGTGCTCATTATTTTCTTGTTCTTTTAGTGAGGTAAAATCAGTTTCAAATGGTTTTTCCTAACAATATATTTAGTATACTTAATATATAGTATACATTTTATAAGTATGTATATATAAAAGTACCATATAATCTTGATAATATTTATTTAGTTAATTTTATAAATATTTCATAACTCATAAGTTATTTTTAATTTGTACTGCATGTGATCACTGCACAAAATAATTAATTTTCAAAAACAAAACATTTCTTCAGGGAGAAAGCAATGTAAAAGCTTTGTATAAGTATATGGATGAATATAAATATTTGAGACCTGCTTTATTAAGATGAATTTCTATGCAGATTCTTACAAGAATAGACTCTGTTTGCAGCTGTAAAGATGAATACATAAAGAAATGACAAGACAGACAGCCTGTCACAGCAGCAGCTGCTTCGGTCTATACCAGAGATGTGAAAAGGAATGAACAGCCTGTCTGTTTTCTTGCTGCTCTGAGTGGAATGAGCTGCTAAGGGGATCATGGCCTTAGGCTTGTCTGTATGTATGCTGCTTAATTGGAAAGTGAAAGATGTGAATTTTCTTAAGTTAACAAAGAATCCCAAATGATAATCTAATGCACATTCACTCCATAATTTATCTTTGAGGATTATTTAATTTAATTGGTTTTATTTATAAAAATCTCCCACTGATATAATTTGAATATTAATTGAATAAAATTTTATAAATGGGTCAATTCATAACTAAGTCCTGCATATTTACTCTTTCCAGAGCTTCCTGGTTTCCTTACAACTTTTGAAAAATCAAGCCATAAATTGTGTTTTTAAAACACATCAAAATTTGTTGAAAATTATTTGGTTATATACATTCATTGATTCAAAATAAAATGACTTAATGTTTCCATAGCATGTAATACTTGGAGCAAGGATACTCAGGAATTATGTTAGGGAGTTAATAATTAAGTATGAAATTCAAGCTGGTTGAAGAGGTAGGTGAGAAAGAAAAGGTTGTTAGATCAACAGATTGTAGGTAGAGACCAGGAATTACTGGAAGTATTTCTAGAGTGAGTGAGATTGGAAGACAGAAGGTAGCTTCAGAATGAGAAACTTTAAATCAATATTATATGGGAAGTCGAATTACTGTGCTTGTAATGACTTCTTGTAGGACCATGGGGAAGATGAGTGGTTAAAATGGAAGGAAAACAAGCTTATTAGTAAGACACCTTATTGATGACATGGATAAAATAACCAGCAATTAGTACAAGAGTGATGTTGTGTTAGAGACAGTGAAAGTGATCCTGTAGCTAAAATCTTCAAAAGATAAAGCAGGAGAGAGATCTGTTGATTACTGCAAAAAAGGAGGGAAAGTAGTGGGACAAGTCTAATCATATGTTAGGTCAGTAGGGAAGACAAAAAGAGAATGGTGTAAGACAAACTACCCCATTTACAGTTCTCCTGGTACAAAGGGTTACGGAAACAAAAGAGGCCACCGCTTAAAGTGATTGATGGAAAGCAGTATCTTCTGAAAAGATCCAATTTTCAGGACAAGAAAGTAAAGGGAATATTGCAAGAAGAATTTGAAGAAGGAGAAAGTTTTTCAGTGACCAAACATGAATTCTACCATACAGTTTTAGTAGTTAGTAGCAGTTAAGCTGAGTAGTTATGGAGAATGGGAGGTGGGATTAGAAAACAAAATGTAGAGCCCATTGTAGAAAATAGACTTGCAGGATAAGAAAGGAGTCCTAAGATTAACTTTTTAACATGAATTACAACTAATAGGAGATTATTATTGATGTCCACAAGGCAGATGACATAGGGGAATCTGTTAATGCAAGGTAGGGGGTGAGGAGTGGTAGTCATTTAGGTGGGGAAGTGATGAGGCTCTCAGAACACTCATATTGGTTATGTGGAGGCCAGCTAACCAATAGTTGGCTCTTGGCTTTGTCTCCTTTGGAAGTACTTTGGGTCTCCCTTGATTCAGTCAAAGAAAGCATGGAAGTCAAGAGAGAACTTGTTTTACTTCAATCATGTGGGATTCTCTCTGCAACCCTGACAATGGAGGGTAACAGACAAAGTGATAAGTGATGACCCCATAATTCACAGGGCCCAGTGCAAAATGAAGGTGCTGGACCCTTTGTTCAAAAAGTAGGAAAAAAAAAAAAAACACTTTTAAAGGTTTTATAGTTTGAAGTGCTTTCCTTTTTTTACATCTCTCACAACTGAACATGGTGGGTTTTATTTGATGTTTAATCTAAAAAAGAAAAGTAAAATTTTAAATATTTTAGCATAAATCTTTCCATTCATCTTTATATGATGTACAATCTGGCTTAAAATTCAAATATAAGAGCATGTAAGTCATGTATGAAATTGCACAATTTGTTTTATGTACTGCATTTGTATTTTGTTCTTAACAAACAGTTGAAACACTGCAAAACTAACTAAGTTGATTTTTACTTTTTGACATGTGCACATTCTACCAACAGTCTCTACATGGGCTTCCTTATATTTCTCTTTCCTTCTATGTCATCATTTTCTGTGGAAGTAGTTGGATAATACAGGGAGTAATACAATAAAATAAATTATATGATAGGATTTCTTGAGTGGTTATGATTCTTCCAACATCGATGTTTTTTTTTTGTTTGTTTTTTGTTTTTTTCTTTTTGCATTTGAAGCAAGTTCTTGTTCAAATTGAAAGTTTCGACCTCTTAAGGCTGTCATTGCCTGCATTTAATCAATAGTCAATTTAAACAAGCTTCCTTTGCACTTGCTTTGAGTCTCATTGAACCTAGATGCATCATGAATCTACTGTAATTCTATGCTCTTGAGATATCGGACATGCTCTATGTGAATAAGGCAGCCAGGAATAGCAACAGACACACAATACGTGTATCTTCTCTGCTCTCACACATGCTCCATTATTCCATTGAACTTACAGCACAAAAATTCAAAGATAAAATTAAGAATTCCAAGAAGGAGACAGCAGAGCATTAGCCCAGGAGCAGTACCCTTCAGAATATGAATCCCTGTACCATTGCACAGGTCTCATGCTCATGAAGCCAGCCCTGTAGGTGGTCTAACCAAAGTATATTTGAATATACATTCTTCAAACATAACATGATTCCAATTACCTCGACAAAAGTGTGTACCAATAAAATTTTATTTTCAAATTATATTCTTTCTTTATGTAGACATACAGGAAGGTTAAAACAAAATATTTTAAAGAAAACTTAGAGGAACGCTGTTTCTATACAAATTAATTTGATGCATTTTACATGAAAGCTATTTCTGATGAATTTTGTCAGGGATGTCAGGGAAACTAGTATGAGTGAAGTATTCACTTGGTTATTTCGCTCAAGTATTTTTATGATGAATCCATATTTATTCTATGTTTCCAAGCCATTGAAAATCTCTTTTGCACTCTGTCCCCATTACATGATTTTGAAAAGGTAGGAATCCATAGGTCTATGCACAATATTTCCAATTATGTTGAATTTATGAGGCAGGTTTGATTTACAGGAGTTTGTTGGGATAAAGATGTAATTATTTTCCCACATATTAATACTCCCAAGGTATTTGCTTAAGAAAGATTTTGATTTTTAATATTGTGCAAACTTTCTGTAAAACCTCTGGAAAAAACACAAAAACCTCTCCACATTTGTGAAACATTTTTACCAAAAGTATATCTAATTAGTAAATACAGATACAAATCTTCTGAGACCCTTTCATGAAATGTAAAGTTATGAGGCAAGAATTTGCCCTGACTATGGACAATAGTTCCAGCTCTTTTGTTGCTGTTGTTATAATTGTCTACAAATCTATGTAATTGACTCATTTATATTATTAACTGTATTTTATATAAGTTTAGAGACTCTTTCCTCCTTTTTATCCTTGACCTGTGTTTTTGGAGCAAAACTCTATTATCAGATTCACCTTAGAAGGGGGGGGGGGAGAAAAAGAACATCTTTCCTTAGTGTAGGTTCACATTCATCAATTTAGATGGGAATTCCATTGGAAATCAATAAATAGAGAACACAGAAAAATTTCACAACTTGTCAGGTAAATGGTTTGTGAAGCTAAGGAGCTTAGAAAAATCACCCAATTTATGATCACTGGATTAAGGGAATGAACTGTAGTATGATCAATTCCAAATATATCTTATACCTGATACTTGTCTAACCATTTGTTCTACTTTCCCATGCCATTCTCCCCTGCACACGATCTTTTCATTTCCCATCAAATAATAGGTAATAGTATCAAAGACTGTAGAAGCAAATTACATATCAGTTCATCTGGTAAAATGACACAATGGTAAATTTGAAAAATACATCACATTCATTTCATCATCCAATCACCAGTATTTGGAGAAGAACTAGTTCAAGAATATTACTACAAAAATAAAGGATCTAGTAGTGATAGGCAGGTCGGGAACATTTGTCTTTTGTCATAAAGACAATAACACAATTATCTTTAAAGCTAAGTTCAAAAGAATCAGTGTATTTTAAATTTTAATTGTCCATAGTACACAATCATCAAAAAGTTGGAATTAATGAATAAATAAATTGACCAGTAGAGTGTTTTTAATTGGAGAAAAAAACAAAAAATATGAATCATTCTGATTTATGTAAATGTGGAAGTATCAACCAAAGTAATTTAGAGTGGTTCTTTCAAAAATATAGATATGTTTAAACACTGGAGGTAAATATTTTGTTTGTAATTATGAACTTGAAATTGAATTGTGCTCTTAAAATTTTGTTTAAAGCAAGGGGAAGCACTGAAGGGATAAGCAAAGATACAGACACAGACACACACCCCATTTTATAAGTATGAAATCACATATCAAGTTTATTGTAAGGAAAAAGTAAAATATTAAAATCAGATGTATGTAGCCACTTAACCCATAGATTGTTGATAGTATAATTATATATAAATTCCAAGATTTCTTCATGATACTAATAAGCACATTGAATGTGTGTTTTCTGTCTCTTTTATGTCATTTATTCTCTTAACACATATCATAAGGTCACACAGTTACACATATTTTTATTATTTCTCCAATTCTTATAGATGCCAAAGTACTCTCACTGGAAGAAAACAAATGACTCTGAAGTGTCATAATCATTAAAGTATTTTTCCTCAAAGGTATTGTGCTAAATTACATTTGGCTTGTGCTAAATGCACTGAACGTGCACTTATTGAATAATCATCATCATTAAGCAGATGATAAACTTTAAAGTAGAGTAAGGAGATCATTTCCATTTTGTTACCAGCTCTCCCCAAAAAATGAAGACAAAATATGTACAAGAACCCCTGAATGTGTATTCACCCCAATTGCATTGCTTCATTAATTATGGTGAGCAGCCATTCTTTTTAACTTTCCTCTCTTACCGCTCACCATAATTCATTATTGTAAACTGGTTTAAATCTGAAAGAAAAGGAATGTATTGATAAATAATTTAAGGACCCTTAATCTGTTTAATTTATTTGTATATAGCCTACTTTATTCTAGAAAAGATGTAAGGTTAACAGTCAATTAATGCCTTTCAATACAATGACCTAAAATTTGAGATATGTAAATACCAATGATACATTTAGTGTTCTGAACATATCTTTAAAATCATGAGTTAGACGGTGCTATCTTTTCAGAATGCTTTTTATAGGAATATATGTTATAAATTAATCACATTGGTTGCCTATTGTATAAATTTTTAGTGTTTACAGATATTACATTTTTAATTTAATTCCCTTTGACTTGTTGGCTTTAGGTCATACTTAGCTGACTCAATATCCTTATGAAGGAATCCAGGTAAGAAAGAAGGGGAACTGTATAGAGAAAATCTACTATAAAATATAAAAGTGTTAGAATAATGATTCAAAAATGAAACTAATGAGAACAGGAAAATTTTCAAAAGTTAGTAGGTAGCTGTCAGGACAGCTATATGCCAAATGGAGAGACACTATGTCTTGCAGACAGAAGCTGCCAAAAAAAAAAAAAATGTGTGTGGGGGAGTCTGGTTGGGGGAATGTTCATTTGGCAGGAAAGATGAGGGGATAAAGGTAGCACACTTTTTAGTTGTTCCCTGTGGGTCTGTCAAGTCCAATGGCTTATATTTTATGTTCTGTGTCTCATTTTCTAACAACTTGAAGCTCAAAAGCAAGAAAGTCGAGGAGTTTAAATTCAGGAAGAAAGATAGCAGAGCATTTAGGTTTCATTTTGGCTTTTTCACCTCCAATTTGCAATGCTTCAGTGCAGGGAGAGGGAAAGAATTGTGTATTTCACTGAGACGTTGGACACCTGGTCTTAACGGGCTTACCAGTATAGGAGGGTTAAAATATTAAATGTATCAAAATGATTTTTTAAAAATAGTTTTATGTCAAAACTATTTTATGTATCTTAATCACATAACATCATTGAGTGTTTGTGGACAAGTAGATAGATTTACCACTACATATCATCTCTTGTGGTGGGAGGTAGAAAAAACATTCTAGGAGTCATAAGACTTGATGAAAAAATTGATAGATGTTGCATTCAGTATTTTAACTGTTTATTAAAGAAAGCATTTGGAATATTCATCATAAATCGGTTATAGCCTATAAACTTTCACATGGAGTAACTGATCTTTCTTAGTGCTATAGAAAGAGTATAAATATATTTAAAGGACAATTAGTGTTGTATATATGTTAAAATATTATTGTTTAAGTTATCTCATTTTTAATGAACATGGTGGAATATTACAGAGGACACAGCACATTTTACATCAAGCAAACCAAAACTTTATGTATAACAGCGGAATCTGAAGTTTAAGATACTACAGCTTCATTATGAGCATACTTTAGAAAAGAAGAGGTGAAGGTGACCTAATAACAATACTAGGTGCAATTTTATTGTAAAAATCATAGCTATCCAAGGAACATTAATAATGCAATGCCAATAAATACTCAAATAAATATTTGACATACTAATTTGAATTCATTAAAAATGTTGTTTAAGGAACTAAGCTTATACTCTCTGAGGAAAAAAATCTGAAAAATAATTTGGCACAAAGCAGGAGTTTGTACTCAGTTTTGATAGCTGATTGAGTGTGTACCTTAGTTTGGTATTACTTGGGGCACAATATCGTGTGTCAGAAACTTTCTCGTATTAAATTGTCAATATCAATTCAGAAATTCATTATTTAATCAATTTTTTTTCACAGAGGAACAAAGCACATAATCAAAAATGTGTACGCCCTTGATTTGTTTTCAGACAAGCAATAATCCCAACCACTCCTGCAAAGCTGCGTTCACTGATTTTTCTGTGACAATTTACATGTAAAATTGTAAACATTTAAATAATGTAATTAACTGGGGGGGATTTGTTTAAATAACTGCATCACACTGGATTTTAAAAATGAATGCATTATTATTTTATATCCTTTCATACATTTTATTCCTTCTCTCTGGAACACTCCATGTCACTATTTGAAAAGTAGCTCCATTTTCTCTTTTAGGACTAAACTATAGTATGACTCACTTAAAGGAACCCTCCTGTGCCATTTAGTTTAAAACAATCCAGCCCTGTTTCTTTAACATCTGATTTACCAAGGCAGTTTGGTAAGTCACTTGTTCTTAGTGGCTAGCATATGATAGACACTCAATGAACATTTATTGAAAGATAATTAAAAATCTAGACTTGGATAAGAAGAGACTTTGTTCAAAAAGACTATGCAGTAGGGGAAACCGTGACACCATATGACCTTGCAATCATTTCATAAGTTAGGCAGAAGGAAATTTCTTATATATAGGGAGGGATAAACAAGGCAGTAAGTACTGGGTACTGAGGAGTTACTTGAAATGTGGCCTGATAGGGCAGTTGTACAGGACATGTCTTTCCTTGAGATTACAAGATTCTCAGACTGGTTGTTCTATATTCAGATACTGGCACAGGCTGGTGGTAGCTCAAAGTTCTAGGCTTTCAAAGACAGAGGGAAAATGAACTAAAGTTAGTCAAGTCAAATAGCTGATTTGTCAGTTGACGTAAAAAGCTAATAATTTATAAAGGCAATGGAGTTTGGAAAGTCTCTATCTGAACTTGTTATAGGTAAATGATGGAAGCACTTGTAAGTCATACCTCTGTTATGGAAAAGGTTGATTTCCTTGCAGGCAGCCATGTCTTGGAATACAAAAGGGTGGGAGGATTTCTTAACCATTGCTGCTTTCTAAGAGCACGGGGCTCATGTAAGATACAACACTACCAAAAAGAATAATTGAATGCATGTTTGTTATAGTATATTTAACGTGATATATATGACCATATATAAATCTGCATGTCTATTTATGTATTAATTTTGACACTGACATGATTATTTATATATATGTATCTACATAAATATGAGCTGATCAGTGTTTCTTTATATGTCTAATTGTGTAAGACTAACCTATGTATTATTGAGTATCATCTTTGGCTTATGACCACTATACTCTTTAATGTTTATAACAATTAAAAATACCCTCATACTTCTAAATGCCCTTAGCAAGCGGTTCTGATTCTAGCTGAAAGTCTTTGGGAATGCAGATGTCATTGTGTTACAGATCCCGAATGCTATACTTCAATAATATTCTTTATTTTCACATGCATATTTGTTGTTAAGCTGCCTTTGTTAAATATGTAAATACCAGAAAATAGTTGTTTGATTCCATATGATCCATTCCATCATAAATAATTCATTTAAGACAATAATGGGCAAAAATACTATTTACCTGCCAGCTATTGACATTCTCTTGGCAAATTTGACTAAAGGGAAGTCTTCTGAAAAGTTTTTGCAAATGGGTTCCCTGCTTAACAATAAAGACAAATAAATTACATCTCAACATTTTCAAAAGTGGATATACTATGTGACCAAATTAGTTCATGGGAGAAGTCATATTCTAAGGAATTGTTAAAGAAGAGCGTGAGAACTCTGATAAGTCATTCTGGAGTTAGCCTGTCTTCTGAACTTGGTTTCATACAAGTAAACAACTGTTTATTATTTAAGCAAATCTGAGTTGGTGATTTTGTTAGAGTCAAAAGCATCTTATGTGCTATACTTTATTAACACTGAAATCTAATAAAATCCAAACAAATTATCTTTTCTACTATTTCTAAAAACTTTTAAACATATAAGCTCTTTTTTCCACATTAAAAAAATCTTAAGAATAAACATACAGGGGCACCTGGATGAGGTGGTTAAGCAATCCAAACTGATTTTGGTTAAGCATCCAAACTGGTTAAGCATCCAAACTGATTTTGGCAATTGGTTAAGCATCCAAACTGATTTTGGCTCAGATCATGATCTCAAGGTCATGAGATTGAGCCTCAAGTTAAGTTGTGCTCCACACTCACTTGGAAGACTGCTTGAGAGTCTCTCCCCCCCTTCTCTCCAAAATGAATAAATAAATCTTTAAAAAAAGAATAATGATACAAATGTGTAAATTTAAAAATAAAGAAAATGTTAAATTAGTAAAAACCTCCCTAATGAGAAAATTAAAGACGTGTCTACTTACTGATAAGAGTTGGTGAAAAGTTTTTCTTTCTTTCTTTTTTTTTTTTGTAGTCATGTTAGTAAGTCAAACCCAGGTGCACATTTAATGAACATGGAAAAATTACAGTGGAAGATGTTTTATATAAACTATTAGTCACTCCTTTGCATTATACCTAAATATGCTCTTATGTTGCATGTATATGTGGAAAAGTTAACAATCATGACTTTTTATTAAATATCTTCCCCAAATAAACTTGTGTACTAAAAAAATGTTAAGATCACCAACTTCATTTCTCCCTCCAAATATTACAATGAACCCATGAGCAAGTGTGGCCTAAGCTGAGGGCCCTCTATGAGACTGGGCCACCCCCAGACTCCCATCGATTTGGCCAGGTGACTGTGTGTACGTGCGGAGATACCAACACCGGACACTTCAACCTCGCTGGAAGGGACCTTACATCGTGATCCTGGCCACTCCCACCGCTCTCAAGGTCGAGGACGGGATTGCTCCCTGGGTCCACTACACCCACATCCGGCCAGCTGACCCACACGCCATTCTCAAAGACTTTGTTCCAGAATGGAAAAGCCAACAGAACAAGGACAATCCCCTAAAGCTAAGACTGCGCTGTTCTCACTTATTTCCCACCTCCAAGACTCCCTAGTCTGAGGTTGTCTTTCAATAGAAGGGGATTAGACTTAGTCTTCTTACAACAAAGGGTGGGGTGGGGATGGTTATGTGCTGCCTTAAACGTAAGATGTTGCTTCTTCCATGGAATGTAAATGGGAGTGAGAATAGCAACAAGGTTGGTTAGAATCCTGGTTTAATCATTCCCCCTGGCTCACTCTGAAAGCAACCTGGACCCATGATTGACGGGTCCTTCCTTAGGTTCCTCTGAGAGGGGGAAATGTGGAGGCTGAGAAAATTAAGGCTGTTCCACTTTAAGTTCAGCGTTAGCACAAGTACAGCCATCCCAGGCCCCTGTGAATAAGAGCTGAACTTTATCTTACTTCAGTTACAGGAAGAAAACAGTTTACAGCTTAACATCCTAGAAAGCCCCATATTAGAATAAGAACAGAGCCCAAGCCAAGGGCAGAAAGCCCCTATTAGAATAAGAACAGAGCTCAATGCCCTTGAAAGCCCCATATCAAAATGTAAACAGAACTTGAGAAATTCCTCCACCATTTCTGAAGAGCCCCTAGACCAGCCTATAAAAAACTAAGCTGAAACCCACCTCAGGGTCCAAGTCCCTGCTCTGCTGTGTCGGGTATACTTGGACCCAAGCTTGAGCTTGTAAATAAACCCTTGTGTGTTTGCATGGGGGTGGGGGGGCGGGAAAGAGAGTGGAACAAATAATATGCAACATTTGAGGAGAGGGAGGAAGGGGGTATAAATGGACTCTCAGGAACTGTAGTTACTGACTAGCTGGCAGTAACTGCACCTTGTTGAAGTTCCTGATGAAAAAATGAAACTTGAGTTCTGAAAAAGCTGATAAGAACTAGAGAATTTGTTTCATGGGATAAGCAATACTGAGATGGATACATCAAATTATTCAATCAAGAAAATGTCCTGATAACCTAACATGTTCCAGGCACTGTTTTGTATCCTGGGGATATAATGATAAAAGGAAAAAATAGTTGTTATTTATTTGCTCATGGCATTTACATTCTGTGAGGGTAAAAATCAATAAACAACATGTTTTACATAAAGACGTGTTCATAAAGTCATGGTAGGATGGGGATGATTGTAAATAGAATGGTTAGGAAGAAAACACTCTAAGATATGGTGGTTTTGTTGGATTCTGAAAAACAAGCATAGCCTAGCCATGGAAAATTTCTTGGGGAAGCATGATGCAGGTTGAGGGAATCACAATTACAAAGATCCCGAGGCTTAGACTGAGTTTGCCATCACAGCCAAAAGCAACAAGGCCAATATACATAAGGTATTTTGAGCAGGTGAGTTTATGGATCTATGGGATTGGAGATAAATATGGAAGTGTAATTGAGAATAACTTTATAATAAGGAGGTCGGGTAATACTTAAATTGCAAAGGAAAAGCTACTAGAGAGTTATTAAAGGTAAAGTGACATATTTTTAGAAGATTATGATGCTTAACTGGGAATCATAAGAAAGAGGTAATAGAAAAACTGAAATAACCAGCTAAAAGATTGTTGCTAAATGATTGCTAAAATCATTTGGACTGTAGAACAGAAAGTAAGCATAATTCAGGATATATTTTGGAGATAGATATCAAAGCATTTTTCAAGGAGTTGGATTTGGAAGAAGGGAAGGGAAGTAATAAAAATGACTTTTTAAAAAATTCTTGAGCAACTGGATGTGTGCAATTGCCATTTACAAAAATGGAAAAAACACACCACAAAAAATTTTGGATAATAGAAGTATCATTATTCCTCTTCATTTTGAGTTCATCCATTTCCACAAATATGGAACAGATACGTCATTTCTCTTTTCAAAAACTTTTACCACATGATAATCATAATCAACCCACTGTTCCTAATATGAGCAAAGCATTTTAATTATCCCTAGCATCCATCTATTCTTTCGTCACCTTAGTAATAGAATTCCCTAGGTACCTTGTTGCCTACCTAAAGGAGAGTTTATCATCCTCCTTTACAATAACATGTGAAATTTCTGGATAATCTCCTGAAAGTTGAAGTCATATACCCTGGATTGCATTTTCCCCCATGCCTGCTGTTTAAGACATGTCAGCACTGCTGCTTTGAACTCAGAAGAAAACAAAATTATGGGGAAATCAGAGCCAACCTGCCAGCTTGGCTGACTTGATGGACTTCCCTAAATTATCCTGTAGTTGATAATGTGAAAGAAAAGTAGACTCTGTTATTTAAACCATAGCATTTTTGAGAATGTGCTAATATAGCTTATACTCTTGTACCAGCTTATATGAATAGATACATTATTTCCTAGAAAATAATGCTTACTAAAAACATTTGTGAAATTTTTAACAAGCATTGAAAGATGGACTATTGGATAGTGCATGTGTGTGCACATGGCATGTAGGTGCAAACACTGAAATAGTATGAGCCAAGCAACTGAAGAATGGAGTGAAAAAATAATTTTATCTACCTTTCCAAATGGGATAAATTGATACTATTTGTCTATTCTGCTGAGCAGGAAGGAATGTGAAATAATGTTCATGTTCTATAAGAATCATTGCTATACTAAATGCTGCTTACAATAGAACTAAGGTGGAATACTGGTACTATACATGCAGTGTGTTTCAAATGCTTGAATTGGAAATAAATGTCATAGTAAATCAATCAGAAGATAAATGAGAACTTGGGAAAAAAAACTCAATTAAGTGTTGGCATTTCTCCTTATGCTACAGAACTCATAGAACTTTTGTCAGAATTCTGTTGCAATATATTTAAGATGTATTATGCTTTCTAGTGACATTAGTAAAGATAGAAAAGTCTAGAATAACTCCATCCTGCAAGTCAGATATCCTGCAAGTTTTTAAATCCTATATATAATTCTGAAAATGGGCATTTTACTTGCTTTTGCTCAGCAGCCAAATAGGAAGTGTATTTGAATAAGCAAGTTAAAAAGTGTATTCAGACTATATCCTTTCAAAGAAAATGAATGAAGCAGATGCAATATGTCCTCCTTGTTTCACAAAAAATAAATAGCAATCAACAAAACTTCCATCTCCTATTTGAAAAGTTTAATCAAGGTCATAGTTTTCAACTTTATATCCAATACGTATTATTCAATTAGTAAGAAATCAATGATTTATAAACACCCTGACAAAGATTAATGCAAAGAAGATCAATTTAGTTGAATAATGAGAATTACAGCCTAAACACTTTATTTGCATTGTACTTTGGTTAAGCCTTAACACAGTAAATGTGCCATGGTGTTATCTTGATGTGGAAATAAAAAGTGACCACCAGAGATTTAGGTCTTCCTTCCTTAATGTAAAATTGTTTCTGAAAAGTAACTATTCAGTCAGTGTCTACATTTTCCAATCCCTTGTCAGAAATGTTATTACACAGTTTAGTCAGAGAGAAGACAAAAAGGAAGCAAACAATTTGCTAATTTGCTACAAATTATAGAATATATTGAAACAGTAATATTTTAATTTATAGTTATAAATGATCACATGAACTTTTGCCTAGATTTTGATTCATTGTATATCGTTTATAAAGAAAGAAGAATGAAAGGAGAGAGAGAGAGAAGGAGAAAAAGGAAGAAGTAGAGGGAAAAGAAAGCAAAAAAAAAAAAAAAAAACCTTCCTTTTGGAAATAGGAAAGTTGGAAATACCACATCATTTATAATTCCATTCTCTTCTTACTAGAAATTGGAATGATCAGGCTACTTTGTTTCAGATAAGAAACTTAGCTAGTTTGAGCTAATAGTTCTGTCTTGAATGTTTAAGCCATGGCTTTGAAATAACAAGGCTTATAGAAGAGAAAGATTGGAATTGAGATCTTAATACTTTAACATTCCTACTCCACTCCCATCCCCCATGAACAACAACAATACCTTTTAAATTTTTCCTCTTATTTTTCAAGTAAATCCTCACACTTCCCCATATACCATTGGTCTGCAAGATCAAGTGCAATCTAGTACTTCATTTGTGTCCTGGCAGAGAAAAACCAGTGGCAGGGTTTTCTCCTTTATGGAATGGGCAATAACTTGGTTGGAGAAGCAGTTTAGAGCACTCCAGTGAAGACCAACAATGTAGTAGATTCTAGAGAAGATGTGGGTTAAGAGACCTGTGGACTCTACAAGGGGAGTGATCCTTAAAAATTCTTATTCAAACTCTACTACTTTTGGTGGAAAGGCAGTAACTAAAATCAAGAGAAAAAAATTTCCCTGAGCTGAGGACCTCAGTTGGCAAACTAAGCATCTGTAGAATTCCAGGCAAGAATTATAAGAAAAAAAAATTGTCCATAAATATCAATTAAGGAAAAACCTTACAACTTTCATGTAGAAAAAGAAAAAAAGAAAAGGAAACATGGCATCTGCAAGGAAAACTACACACACACCAAAAAAAACCTACCTGAAATTGTGTTTTTCTTTTAGAGTACTAAAAGCAAAACAAGCAAACAAAACAGAGTATATGTACAGAATGCAAAGAAATTGGCTCTGTAACTTTTCTGAAATAAGCTACCTTTTGGAAAACAAACTTGAAAATATGAAAAACTTGGTATAAATCTCCAGGATAACAGGAACACTGTCTTCTGTTTCATCTCATCAGATAGCTTGCTTTAATTATCAGTAAAACCTAGCTTTGGTCTTTCTTGATTCTGGCCAATATTTCAGATTTTCCCCTTTACTTTGTAACCAGTATACAGATAGCAAACCTAATCTATTTTCTATATCAAAATTAGAATTTGAACAGCCCTTATATAAACCTATTATTTTCTTCAGTTCTTAAGCAATTAACTTTAGTATTAGGAGGTGTTAGCTATAGATCTTACTATTAACACCACAGGTTTTTCACATTTCTGTTTTTCTCACTTTGCAATCAATAGATGCAATTAAAAGTTTGCATTTTCTAGTATAAATCTTATCCCCTTTAATGCAAGTAACTGTATATACATGCATTTTCCTTTCTTTTGAGAATATTTACTCAACTTTACTTGAAGGTCATGATTGAAATATAGATTAATCTCTTGAGAGTTGTTATAATTCACTTCTAATTGTAACCTTAAACCGTTTAAAGGATCACATAATTCAGTGAGAAGCCAAGGACCCACAGTTTTTAAACCAAAGGTATTTTAAATTATTTTATCTCATCCACGAACATGTTTCTCTCTACTTATCCCACAATCTGCTGAGTGCTATTTTTCTTACTTTCATTCTCTGACAGTTTCTGTATATACCCAATGAAATTCAACAAGGTTGAGATTGAAAAAAATCTGTTATCATATTAGCTAGCAATTTTTCCAAGCAGCAAAAGGAGACAGAATTGTGTTTTAAATGTCAGCTAGTAATAAAACATGCTTGTTATGCATATATAAGACTCAAGAAAGAGAACATCTCATGATAATTTTTTAAAAAAATTATTGATAAGTGAATTGATTACATATAAAATAACATTTAAAACATTACAAAGCCACCCACGTGCACTGTACGATTTTGAAACATGTGATTATATCATTAATTTTATAGCTGTAACTTACGGCAGGTAAGGCACTTGTGATGGCATCTATATATCTAGATAACTCTAAAGTAGAAGAGAAGCAATAGAAGTATTAGAGGAAAGAAAACAATTTTTGAAATAGCAATTTATTTTCTAGATGAAAAATATAAACTGCAACCCTGTATTTGACATGAGTATATATCAAAATCTTTCCTCAAATGTGGACTGAAGCCTGAGTTGTTACTTGCAAGCCTGATTATAGAGCAAGGAAAACCCAATAAAAGTTGTGATACTATACTTGTTATAGCTTTTTTCTCTAATTAGTATTGATTTTGAAATATTGGTAAAGATTATAGCTTGTAGGTAAGAAACTGCTGCCCCAAATATCCTATAAGTATTTTTTTTCTGAATGACTCTTAGCTTTGATTTGGTAAAGTGATTTGATATGATTAATAAAATTATAAGAGGCATTGATTCCCAGTTATTGTTATACTTGACATATTAAAGATAGTTTAAAACATGGTGGAAAATATCTTCATATGTGCTCAAAGATAATGAACTTTGGCACATAAAGCTTATTAAATCAAGTGGAATTAAGAAATAAAACAGTTGAATAGGGGAAGGGAAGGAAAAATAAGATAAAAACAGAGAGGCAAACCATAAGAGACCCTTAACTTTAGGGAACAAACACTGTTCCAATGGAGATGGGGTAACTGGGTGATGGACATTAAGGAGGGCACATGATGTAATGAGCACAGGGTGTTATATACAACTGATGAATCACTAAACTCTACCCTGAACCTAATAATACACTATATGTTAACTAACTTCAATTTAAATAAAAAGAAACATCAGGGCAATTTACATCACAGAGCAAACATGCCTAGATCAATTCACAAACACCAAGTCTCTTGTTAGTCACTATATAACTGTAATTCATAAAAGTGACTTTTCCTAATTTTTTAGCTGCTTCATGCACATAATAAATTCAGAAGGTCAAAGAGGGCATTAAATCTGAAGAAACATTCATTGTCAATGTTATAATGAAATGATTAAAGGAGAAATATTTTTAGTAAGTAATGTACCTACTCTTTTAATGTACCTACTCTCAAGTGATCTCTATTGAATTGCTATATTGTATGTAACTGACAAGTATGATATGTAAAAAATACTTTTTATATAACCAATAATTTTTCTACAACAATAAAAAGAGGAAAATATTTGTTTAAATGTAAATGCGTAGTAAAGCATTACTTGTTATGCTTGTTGTCCCAAAACAGCAAATAAATTTACTGGGCTAAATAATCATTTATAGTTCAGATTTTTTTAAAAAAATTCTGTGGTTTAAAAAAAGAATTAGAGATATCATGAGTAGACAGTATAAATTAGGACATCTTGCTATAATTTTGCAGCTTTCTTTTTTCTTGTTTTTATTCATGCCCAAGTCGACCAAATGCTTAATCAAAATAACAAATCATGTGTATGTTATTCAGGACTGTATGGTATGAAATAGAACAGGTTAGCCCATCAAGAACAGACTAACAGGGATCCCTGGGTGGCGCAGCGGTTTGGCGCCTGCCTTTGGCCCAGGGCGCGATCCTGGAGACCCGGGATCGAATCCCACATCAGGCTCCCGGTGCATGGAGCCTGCTTCTCCCTCTGCCTGTGTCTCTGCCTCTCTCTCTCTCTCTGTGTGACTATCATAAATAAAAAAAATAAAAAATTTAAAAAGAAGAGACTAACAATCATATAACAATTAGAAAACATTCTAATATTCAATTTTGTCACATAGTAATTTTGAGGAGGTAAGTGTCCAAACGACAAAATTAGTTTTTCTGGAAATCCAGAAAACATTCATGGATGAAGAAGAAGACTAGGTTTGTTCTACATATAAGATATATGATATATATTGGTAACAAAGGGATATTTCCCCATTTATGACAACTAGCTTAGCAAATATTTCATGGTGGAAAAAGCACTGAGTATGAAGTAGATTCATTCATCCATGTATTTATTCATTCAATGAGTATTTGCTAAGGACCAACAACTATTGGGAGTAAAAGATAAACGTGATCTGACATTTGTCCTTAAGAAGAACATCACATCTTTCATGTATGAAACATTTACTTAATACTGACCTATTGCATTCTCCTCTTCATTTAAGTCTTACCTTAGTTCCAGAGGTCACTGACTCTGGGAAGTCTTTTCTGACTCTCCTGGGATGTTTGTGGTCTTCCAGGATGATCACTCTCTGCACATTCCTAGAATAATAATCATTGTGTTCTATAATTTTACTTAGCTCCCTAGTTGAATTGAGTAAACACTTCAGAGACATGCCATTAGCTTCCAGATCAGTATTCCACCATCTTAGCCCACTGTCAGTGCTTTTCAAATTTAGTAGGCATATAAATCATCTCGAGATCCTATAAAAATTTAAACTCTGATTCAATATTTCTGGGATATGGACTGCAATTCTCCACTTCTATTATGTTGATGCTACTGGTCTGTGGAACACAATTTTAGTGGCAAGGCAATAGGTGTTATTAAATTATTAATCACTTAATAATTTACAAAGATGAGAGGTGAAGAATATTAATACATATTGGATAAATGGAAAAATGATTTAGAAGATATTAGAGAGCCTAGTAATGCCAAAGACCAATAGAAAATGGCCACCCAGAAGTAGCAAATTATCAGAAAAAATTAAGTTTATTTAGGTTCCTGCGATGAAGAAAGATACACACTGGAGGAACTATTTGGGAGATTTATAGGATTTGGGTGATTATTGTTTAATTCTAAGGAGCATTTAAAGATGCAGATTGTAAGATCAATAAAGGTATAGCTTTCTCTATTCTTATAACTTGGGTAAATGTCCACACAATGCATTGTTAGAATGAAACAATAGCAGAGAAAGCATAATCTTTCAACACTCACTGATTAAACAAATATTTACTGAGATCTACTACATGCTACATGTCTAGACATGTATTGAACAAGTCCAATGAAATCCCTGCCCTCATGGTGAAACAGTGAATGAAAACAAGTAAGTGAATATGTACTGTGATATCAGGCAGCAATAAATTATATTAAAGAAAATTCAGCATGAAAACAAGAGAAAGTAAAGGAGTAGCCATTTTAAAGGAGAGGCTTTTCTTTATCAGGAATAGTAAGCGGCACCTTCATGATACAAAGAACTTTTTTGCAAAAATCTTGACATACGGCTGTTTCATGTAGGAGAAAGAGCATGTGGAAAGATCTTGGACTAGAAATAAATTTGCCATATTCCAATAATATCCAATAATAGAAAGTCAATTTGAGTGGAATAGTGTCAGTGGGTGGAGGGCATAAGTTGAAGACTTGGAGGGAATTTGTGGGACACAGTAAGGAGTTAGAATATTATTATGGGAATATGGGAATCCTTTGGATACATTTGAACAAAAAATGTCATGAATTGTTTTGTCTGATTGCAGATTCTGGGAAGAACAGAGTAAATAAAGGGGGATCCCAAGAGTAGTTCAAATTAGGTGTCAGCAAACTATGGACAACTAACTAAATCCAACCTATTTTTACAAAACCCATGAACTGAAAATTATTTTATATTCTTAAATGTCTATTATAGAAGTACAGCTTAATCCCCCTTTTTAACAGATTCTGTATTTGTAAATTTATCTACTTGCCAAGATGTATTTAACCCCAAATCAATACTCAAGGCACCTGAACAATTATTAGCACATGTGCTCGTATACAGAACAGCAGCAGATTTGAGTCACTCGATAAATATGTTCCCAGCTGAGTTTAAACAAAGCCACAATCTACCTTCTCGAATCAGCTCTTCTTTTCATATGTGTACTTCATGCCACTTTTTTCACATTATTTTATTTTACTTTCTTTTTTTTTTTTCTTTTGGTAATTTCATTATTTCCAAATTAGTGCTAATGTGCTGTTTAGTGTTCCAAAGTGCAAAAAGGCTGTGATGTATTTTATGGAGAAAATACATGTTTCGGATAAGATCTGTTTAGGCATGAATTACAGTGCTGTTGGCTGTGAGTTTTGTGTTAATGAATCCACGATATGTAATTAGTAAGGTGTCTTTAAACAGAAACACATAGAAAACCAGTAAGTTTGAAATGATTCATACAAATGTTGTGTTCAGAGGCTCACAGGCACCTAACCTCATATTTCCCCTAGAAGCATAGAATGTAACTATCATGGATCACAGAAATCATCTGTTCGTACATAATACTCTTAATTTTGCCTCCTGACCAAAACCTAAAATAGTTACTACCTCTCCTTTTGCAAGTAAATTTGCCAACTTCTGGTATAGGTGCTATGGTGCAGTAGTAAAAAAGATACTGGCTTAAAGTAGGGTGGTATATGTGAAGATTATGAGGAGTTTTTATATAATATATTCAAATTTAAAGTCTATAAAATGTTGGAAAATATATAGGGCACACATAGATAAAAATATTGATATTACCAAATACCGTTTTTTCATTCACATTGTTTAATTCATTAGATATTGCTATATTAATGAGTCTTAGAATAATTGTATTTCAGGCTAATTCTACCTACATTATTTATGCTGTGGCTTATTATTGGTTTTGAGGAGAGTTTATTAGCATATAAATGCTCCCAGTTTTTATTGAAGAAACATAGTTTGCAGACTGCTTTACAGTTACAACTGCCATTTTGGCATCTGGAAAAGGTTTAAAATTTGCACACTGTTCTCTGATTACTTTTCTGTAACTGATCATAACTTACACTCGCAGTCTTTGACAGGTAAAAAAATGTCCTTTGAAGGTCAGTCACTTCTGCTGCAGAAGGAAGCTGTAGGATGAGTCCAGGCACCAGAAGATGGTATGATGAATTAGGATGTTAGTAGGAGTGATGATAGGCTGATAGAATATTTGTAATGAAATTTTTACTGGACTTTATCATTACATTTGAGTTGCAAGTAGGAGTAAAACATTAGAGAGGGCTTTTATTTTTCGGAAAGGAAGACTCAATATGAATGAAAATTGCTTTCCCCAAACTATGTAATCTTAGAAGGAGGAACTTATGTAAAGTTTATACATGTTTCTAAGGTTAATATATTTTTCCAAAGTTCAAGAGACTGTTTTAGGAATGATAAATTTGAAAGATAAAAGAAATATAAATGACCATTGAACTTTGGAAATGTATAGGATCATCCAAAGAGTATATGAAGAGAGAGAGAAGTTTGAGTCAAACACTGTAAAACAATATTAAAGGAATATGCAGAAGAATGTATTTCCTACAAAGAGAACAGAGAAGCAGCCAGAAGACAGGGAAGGAAATGATTTAGGATGCAGGTAGTAACTGATAAATCTCTAAAGAATTTGCTTGAATTAATAATACGTATTTATTGTTGACTTGGGATAGAAACTTTTTTAAACTGACAAATTTGTAAGTAAAATAAACTGTAATATATTTACAAGTGAATGAATGGTGAGAAGAGACATATTTGCTGCTTTGAGTCAACAGACCTGGGAAGGAGGCATGGTTAAATACAACTGTCCTTTCTTGTGTATCTAATAAAATGAGACCTACCAGTTACAGGTGGTCAGTAGGTCCTACTCACTAACAGAGGCTCTTGGAAAAAAAAATGGCAAGTTAAGTGTCCCAGAAAGTGACAAAACATTTGTACTTTAGACAAATGTATTTAACCCATTATAGTAGACATATTTGTCTCTGAAAGGGAAATAATAGAGGATGATGAATTTATGATAACATGGGAAAAATGTTTCAACGTTTTATGAAGAATCTTGCGTTTGCCTATGGCTACACTACTAAATCATCTCACCGCGAAGCCTCATTTCCTCGTACTGTGTCCTGACCCATTCATGTGTTTATAGAGTTGTCATTGTGTACCCCCTCTAATGTGACACAATGACCAGAGTTAAGGAAGCACAGCTGAAAAGATCTGTGGCCTCGGGATCCCTGGGTGGCGCAGCGGTTTGGCGCCTGCCTTTGGCCCAGGGCGCGATCCTGGAGACCCGGGATCGAATCCCACGTCGGGCTCCCGGTGCATGGAGCCTGCTTCTCCCTCTGCCTGTGTCTGCCTCTCTCTCTCTCTCTCTCTCTCTCTCTCTGTGACTATCATAAATAAATAAAAATTAAAAAAAAAAAAAAAAGATCTGTGGCCTCTCCCTTTGTGAATCAGCTGAATCACTCAAAGACACTTGCTGCCTCATTAGTTGTCAATGCCCCCAAAATGGAGAATGATGATGCTACACATCTGCATGCTCCCAATACAAGGCTTCAACAACTGATATCATAAATAATATATGCCAAACAGCTTTTTGTTTTCATAAAATGTAGCCACTACTTTTAGAATGCTACTTTTTGTTTAAATTCAAGTGGTCCACAAAGTAGATGAAGAAGTGTATGATAGCCAAACTAATATCCTCTCTTTCCACAGTTCAGTTCAAAACATCATTTTGGCGATATTTAACATTCTCGAAAGTTCTGATTTTGACCCTTCCTCAACAGTCACACTCGTCTTTATTTTTAGCATATCTTGTTATCCTCATCAACAAACAGGATAATCAATGCTTTGCGTTGTTTGGTAAAAGATGCAGGACACGTTTAGTGCCAGAAGTAGAACAGACTGAGCAGGGCAAATGCCTCCTGTGTTATGTCGTTGTCATTTTGTTTGCTCATTTTTTATCATGTCAGATAATCTGACATCAATCCGGTCTTTCAAACCCGGACACACACATGCCCAGGAGAACCATTTGATGAGTCAGAGTGAGTGGATCTGAGGGAAAGAGGTCGAGCTCACACTGGGCAAGAAAGGACACACAGTGTGGAAGCAAAAACATCAATTGATATTGAATGAGAAACTTTTTCGTTATTCTTGATTAATGAGTAAACTTTCAAAAGCTGCCTTTGTTCCTTGTAATATCTCTAGTTTTGTACTGAAATTTAGATCTATTATCCAGTAATTTCAATAATTACTTTCTAAGCATTTAGCAATTCATCACAATGTTCTATGTGTTCCCTCCTAAATTCACTCATTATGAGTCTGATTTTGCCTAATTTATTCTCTAACATTTCATTAAAATAAATTAAATTACTATGTTCTCATTAAAATGAAATGAGAAATGTTATCATGAGATTTATAAAAGAACATTTGCTAATTTCTGCAACAGTTCTATTTATTAATATTTCCATGCCATTTTCCTTAATGCTATTATTTTTACTAAAAGTATGTATCTTTCTTCATTACTTCATAATATCATATATAGTTATAAAAATATACTTACCACTGCATTAAAAGTTTAACTTTCTTTTTTATTTTTTTAAGATTTATTTATTTATTTATTTATTTATTTATTCATTCATTCATTCATTCATGAGAGACACACAGAGAGAGAGGCAGAGACACAGGCAGAGGGAGGAGAAGCAGGCTCCCTGCAGGGAGCCCAATGGGACTCGATCCCGTATCCAGGGACCAGGCCCTGAGCTGAAGGCACATGCTCAACAGCTGAGCCACCCAGGCGTCCCTCACTTTCTTATAATATTTTTCATCAGAGACATTCAATTCTAAAAATTCAAAATAGGCTCTTTGCTCAACAGAAAATAATAATCTATCTTATATATATATTTTTAAATTTTTATTTATTTATGTATGATAGTCACAGAGAGACAGAGAGGCAGAGGGAGAAGCAGGCTCCATGCACCGGGAGCCCGACGTGGGACTCGATCCGGGGTCTCCAGGATCTCGCCCCAGGCCAAAGGCAGGCGCCAAACCGCTGTGCCACCCAGGGATCTCTATCTTATATTTTATTAAAGAAACTCTCTCCTGGTTTAATTTGATCGTATTCTTAGTATTCGATTCACATCCTAATTCATTCATTCCATATATTCTGAAAACTAGAATTAAGGAAAAACATATTTCTTATTAGGATTTAAAGGAGTTGTAATCACCTCCAAAGTGTACAAAGTGTTATGTGTGGGTAGATATGAATAGATGACAAAACCTCAGCAAAGTAAAACTGTTACATTTATAAACAGGAAGTGATTGAAAGTAGTTTTACCATTAAGGTGAAACTAATATGATTTATATTAGGAATTTCAGTTATAAGGTTAAAAAAAAAAAGAATTCTGTTTTACAGAAATACAGTCATCTCAGACTACCATTATTACTTCGTTTCATCTCTATGTAAAAAAGAAATGGGGACTGATTTGGAGAATAGTAAGAGAAGATACACTAATGAAAATTGAAACAAAAATAAATGTACACTTTTTTAGATGAAGAAGAATAATAACATTTATAGAGTTTCATTCTATACTTTTACTTGGTTAATGAGGATAATTTACTTAAAAGAATTTTAGAGACAATACTTTTTTTACTAATTTTAATGCCTAGTTTATTCAAGTAATTTTTGCTTAATATTTTTACAGAAGATAATTTAAAATAATCTGTACAGGTTCTCTCCTAAATGATTTTACCTTTGTTTAATTTTATTTTTTTTAATGATTTTACTTTTAAAAGTCTGATTTGTATTGTAATGGTTGAGAGTGTTCTTTGAATTCCATTAACTATACTCTTTAATATATTTTGATAAAAAGTCACTTGACAAGTGTCTGGAATATCTTTCTGAGTATTTCTGACTTCAGTTTATCCATCTTATGTTTGGATATTTACTTAATGTATTTGGATATCAGAGTTTTATCATAGACTACGTTATTGGACAGACTTCATATTTTACCTACTGCTTTTCAATTGCAATATTCATTTGTCACTGGGAATAGGTATAAATTTGCACACTGCCACACTGATTCATTTCTCCAACTAATCTTAGCAAATTTATTAGTACTCCTACATCTCCTGTCAGGGGAAAACAATGCTGTTCAGGATAAGTCACTTCCGGTTTAGAAGTTACTGTTTTTGACTAAGTGATTAGTCAATTCTAAGTTTAAATTCAGTTACTATAACATTAAACTTATTATATTAAACCATAATATATCATGGTATCAAATATATATAATTAACATATATATATATATATATATATATATATATATATATATATATAGAGAGAGAGAGAGAGAGAGAGAGAGAGAGAGGTGTCTGGCTTTTTGCTGACTACTAATTTCTAATCTAAGTGTGGTCCATAATACCTATTCTCAGCTTTCTGTTATTTTATTTATTCTACTTTATTGAAAATCACCCCACCCCAGCTTCTTTTGTTATCTACCTCACTGTCTATAAAAATTTTCATATATCTACAGATGACCATAAATGTAAAATATATCATCACATTAATGCTAAATCTCTTTAGTTATTAACATTGCACCAAACAAAACAAAACAAACAAATACAACCTTACTTTGGTCTGCAGAGGCTTTTAATGAAATGGCCCTGCTTTTATCAAATATTCTACTTTTCTCCCTCAGATTCAGTCTTCCCTTTTTAGTTACACTGGTTTTCTTTAAAAATCCTAACATCTCAATTCTTGAGTATACAGACATTTTTTTCAAATGTCCTTTCACCTACAGTTCAACATACTCTCCTTTTAGACCTCGAATTAAATACCAGTTCTTCACACCCTGACACCTTATCTGTAGTATGTATTTTCCCATGGTCTTCATCCTCCCATAGCTTATTATGTTAAAATAATTTATTACAACCAGTACTTATTTTACTCATGGTCCATGTATTTGTCACCTTCAACATGTTTTCTAAAATGTATGCTCAGTGAGAAAGGTATTTATTATTGTGTTTCCATCAGCTCTAATATCTCCAGCATTCATTAGGAATTAAATAAATATTTTTTAATAAAAGCAAAATAGTTTATATTCCATGAGCAGATTACCGGAAAGTCTCAGCAGCTGAAAATAAGGAGACAAAAGGATCGGGAGCTACTGGAAAAGTTGTAAGGTAGGAAAAATAATTAAGGATGGTATGATATAATGATCTTAGACATTAAAATAATGTCATTCTCATTTAATAAGAAATGAAAGGATGTAAGGCATGAGTTAAAATTTTTAGGATATTGAGGTTTCAGAGTGATATGTTTACAATAGACCTTAAGAAGCACTGTGATTATTTTCAATGAACAATTTATGAATGCTTTTTTTGTTTTTAGTAGATGGAATGTAGAATAAATGATCATGTAAAATAATCATGCATAAGTAATAAGAAAGTTAAATAATAGATAATTTATTCATTCTATCAAAATGTTCTACGTACTTGTTATGAGCTATGTCTTCTGTTAGGTTCTGGAGAAACTAAAACAAAGGAAATGAAAATGTCCCTTATAGAAATTTCAGGTTTACTAGGGTAAACTGTCCAATCAGCATTTTACAGTTGTCTATATCCACACCCCCCCAAAAAAATTAACAGAAAATTATGGTAGATAAATTTGGTTGGCAACCCTATTGTCATTTCTATTTATTTCCATGGTAAAAGAACTCAAGGTTGATTCATGCTTGGTACTCCGAGAGAATGTTATTTCTCCCATCCCACAGCTTACTCTTCTTTGATAGAAATAAATTTAGTGGTATGTGTTATGATGCAAACCTAGAAAATGGCATAGTAAAATGACGCTGTAGGAGCTCCAGAAAAGAAGGTTTTAACTCTAAAGAGAGGAACAGATAAAGAAAAAGATCCCTTTTCTTGTGTCTTTGGGGCCATGCAAACTTGAAGCCATGACAGTCGTTTTAAATTTAGAGAGAGAAATTTGAGAACAAAAGTCAAGATTCTGAGAATAGAACAGTGGACTGCTGAAAAGTTGCCTAATTTAAAAATTTTACAATAAATACATATGTGTCATATTCATTATCTAAGCTACATGTTTTTAAGTGTTGGTTATCTGTAGACAAAATATCTTGATTAATAGATATATAGCACAAGCATTTTTTTCTCCTCCCCAAATGTTAATAGCATTAGGCATTGCTTCCGATTCTACAAGTTCTATCAATAACTCTGGGATTTAGAGACATTAAAGTAGTAGCTTGTTTTTCACTTTCAATGCTTAGTTCAAGCACCAGCTGACCAACATAATGGGTAAATTATACCCCATGGAAATCTGATTCAAAATAATTATAGTTTTCTAGGTCAAATGAGAAGTAATCATTACCTCTCATTTCCCCCAAATTTAACTGGAAATATGAATACTTAATGCTGTTAATTATAATGACTGGGTTAAAATTCTCTAGTTTATATTAACATCTTTTAGCCTAAAATTTGACCTTTTATTCATTTCTGCTCTCTCTCATGGGCTATGTACACGGAATTCACACAATTTTCTAAATGCTTAAATGTTTCAAGACATGTTTTTAAAAATATGTTAACATGAATGTACTTTTTAAACTTTGAATCCAAAATGATAACATGAAGCTCACCATACATCTATCCAGTAATAAGGTAAGTTGACTTCAGTATGATCAAGAGTAATTTTTACCTTGATGTCACAAAAATGCTTTCATTAAAAAATTATCTGTTCCAATAGTACCATTCCCTTTCCTTGTTCTGTGCCCTTGTGAATACCATCTCCATTTGCCCAGTCACCAGCTCCAAAAAAGTAAAAGCCAATCCAAATATGGTTTACTCTCTCAATCAGAAATCCTCTAACCACTCAGTCAAGTTCAACAGGTCTCACCTTCTCTCTCACATCCTTCCTCTCTTTCTCTTCCATGAAAAGCAGTTAACTCATATATACTTCTCACATGTATTATTGTAATTAATAGCTTCCTAAATTACCTCCCTACTTCCAATTTATTCTTTCCCAAGCCTATATCCTAAATAATGCTGTGTGGTTCTTCTAAAATGTTAATATGACCATGAGACTCTTTTGCTTAAAATACACTAATAACCTGAAGAATAAATTTTGGATACCTTAGCTTAGCAGTTAATGTTTTTCATAGTTTGATCCTTAGCTACATTTTGCAACATTCCTCCACTGCACTCCAGTGATAGGCAACTGCTGAATCCCCAACCTTCATCAGGATATTTTATATTATCAAGAATTTGTGCTTTCTGTTCTCTCTGCTCTGAATGATTTTCTATCCTATAGATATAGCTGTCTCCTTTTGATACTTCATATGACTGAGTTCCAAAAAACTGTTTCTGTGAACTTTTCTCTGACCTCTCAATAGGGCAGCATATTTATTTTATGTTACCATAACAACTTGTGTGCATAATTCCTTACATTACTCAACTTTTATGCATGCTGCCCAGCACACTACTCAGAATATAGAAGGCATAAAATAAATGCATGTTGAATACATAACAATAGGGATGAATAGTTTACTTCCTTGATTTATTCTTATCTTTTGTGTGTGTCATAGATGCTGCTATTTTAAAAAGCAATTTACAGCTACTGCTTTCATACACCTGTCGTTCAAATTTATTCATATGGGAAAATATTTGCCAATCTGTGTTGAAGGTAAATACAAAATAAAACAAATGACGCTGCAAGTATGAAAAAACATATTTTGCAATTTTGACTGCTTTTAGACATACTATATAGTTTTCCTTTTCTGTTATAAAAATTATTTCTATCTTTGTACAATGTCAAAGTGTTTATTGTTTCTAAAAGCATAGTACATCTTCTTAAGCAACTCATTCTCTACTGTGCACATATTTTAAACCAGTTTCAAATGTGTAAAGGAAATAGTTATGCTAAAACACTAGGTTTAAGAATATATTTATATTTCATATTTAGTATCAGAGATCAATAAGGTAAAAGTTTATTATGTAATGTAAGATATGACCATGTATCTCTGATCTTAATATAAGACAAACGAGGTACAAAGGAAAGAAATATTTTTCCCTTGTACTGTCAATTATTATTCTTGATCTTAAAAAGTAAGTTATGAAAAGAAAGCCTAAGTTTTGATGGCTTAGATTTCTCCACTAAATATTAATATGACACCTTACTTATTACATCATTTAACAAATTAATCAAATAGACATAAAACTATTGCAGAGAAAACATAATTTTAATAAGTTGATGAAACTAATCCACTTATTTTCGTCAATTTAGTGTATGTTTGATTCTCAGTGTTTATATAAATCACACAATTATTACATCCTTACATTAAAGGAACTTATATGTGCATTTTCTTATTAATAATCAGGGTCTATTTTCCTCATATCCCTTAATGTTAAGCATATATTCTCAAGTTTGTATAAGGTTGAAAATAAAGTTGATTAGAATCTATGTGAAAAAATGAAATTCATATCTTTAAGATAAATTTCATGAACAAAAGTACTTAAGTCACTATGCAATTTCAACATGACAAATGAAAATTGATAGAATTCAGGAGCAAAATATAATTTTTATACATGACATTAAAAAATAGAGAGGTCAAAGTAGAATAGCAATTTACTTGAAACACAAGTAAAGAAAAAATATAATATTGTGGAAGAAAATTATCATTTTATAGTCATGAAAAAAATGACCTTTTTGACATGTCAAAGATTTGACACTAATCTTCCTGAATCATTTTTCATTAGTCAGAATCATACAAATGTGCTGCATCTGGGTTTTAGAAAATGCACTTGAGCATATGGACACAAAAAGTTTAAAGTAGTAGCCAATATAATTTTAAGGAATGAGAAATAGAAGTTAGCATAGAATAAGAAACAAAAAAGCAAATATTAAAATATTGTGTGTGGTTTATTTTTGTAAATAAGGACATTCACCATAGTTACTGTCCATTTTAATATAAATGAAAGAGAATCAAAGAAGGAAATAATATGGCTGGACATCATACAGATTTTTTTTTTTCATTCCTGCGTTTATAAAAATGTTATAAAAGAAGAGAAGGCATAAAAGATCTTTTCTGATAATCTGCAGGAAAATGTAGACATTTCTTTTGGATGACATCCCTATATTAAAAGAGAGGTTTATATCTTTCTTTCACTTAAAAAAAACATACTAACTGATTTTCAGTTGTGTATTGACAATTCTCTTAACCTATAGAAATAAATAAAGACATGGCTTTTGACTTTAAGATGATTACAATTTATTGAAATATTACAGTACAGGCTAATAATTGGCTTAATGACCATGTATCTAAAAGTGTCCTGAGAGAGGCACCTGGATGGCTTAGTCATTTGAGTAGCTGATTCTTGGTTTTGGCTTAGGTCGTGATTTCAGAGTAGTAGGATTAAGCCCATGTAGAGTGAGGAGCCTGCTTGTGATTCTCCCTCCCCCTCTCCCTTTGCTCCTCTGCCCATTGGGGCTCTCTATCTCTCAAGTAAATAAATAAAATATTTTTAAAAATTAAAAAAAGACATCATGTAAGAACAGAAGAAGCCTTGAAATCTCATTGAACTCTTTAGAAAATGAATTGAAGCTTCAGTGAACTTTCAAGAAGTACAGAAATTATCTATGAGAAAGGAAATCATTGTAGAGCAAGTGATTTCTACATGCACAATTAGTTTGACATGTTTAGAGATTGTTTGCAGTGTTTTATTATGATGGCACTTGGAATGGAAATGGCAGGTAATAAGAAAAGAGGCTGCAAAACATGAATTGGACCACATCTCAATAGGCAATAGGAGAGTTTGGATTATATCCAGTCATGTTTAGGCGTGGTTAGGTTGTTTTACATGGAAGTTTTTGCATTTCAGAAACATAACTTTGACATTGGGACACCTAGAATGAAAAGATTGAGGGGCAGACAGAACAATGAATAATCAGTCCATGGCAGTGAAACTAGTGAGGGAATTAATTGATGGTTGAATCTAAGACACAGGGTCGAGATGAAAAAAAAGAAAGAGAGCTCTAGGGAAATATAAGAAGTAGATTTTACCATTTAACTAGTGCTTTTAAAACATTTTCAGAAAGAAAAGACTAATTATATTACTAAAAGATAAAAGTTACATTAAAATACTATAACATAGAAATCATATTCTAAATTATATTATCTACAGTATATAGTACTGTACAATTACATACTATAATTGGAGAAGGGACTGTGATTGTGAAACATGGAACACTGGGAGTGACAATGTTAAACTTTACGTGAACCCTGAGCTCCTAGAATACAATGACTGTTAAAGCCCCCCACCCCTTTTGTGTTCTGGAAGATGGCTTGCTTCAAAGAACCACCATCTTCTCTGTGACTTATATAAGATTAATGGATGCTCCCTGTCCAGCCTCTATTTACTTATGATAGGGCCAGACACAAACCTCCAAATTCCCATTCTTTGCCTCATAAATTGTTAACCGAGCTGTCCGCTAAATTGTCCACTAATGTGAACTTTGCTTCACACCCAGTCTGAGCAAGCAGGAAAGGTAGAACAAGGCTTCTTTCATGGCCCCTCCCTAGAATAGGCAAACACAAGGAAAGGCATCTTTTGATCCTTTGTCTGTGCCAGGTTCTTTCTAGACTTGTTTATTGCTTCCTATAAAAGAGGAATCCTTTCCTCCCTGATCTTTGAAATAATTGTTGATCTCAAATTCAGATTGCATAGCTTCTCTCCCCTTTTGGCAATAATCCGTTCATATAAGTCTCTCCTTACCTAAGTCTGGATTTTATTTATTTGTTTGTTTGTTTATTTTTAATACTGGAAAAATAAGAATTGTTATTCAGGAATTTATATCTATGATTAATGTAACGTGTAAGCTTTTCCCTATTAGGAATATCCTTGTTAAGAACTTAAGTTAACATTATGGGGAGAGGGAAAGGAAAGAAAACTCATCTATAAATATGGTTTTAGTTAACTGTAGTATGTTAAATACCATTGAATATATGGATGCTTATTTTAAATTCCAATATAAACACATACGACAAAAGGACCGAACTAGGCTATTTCGTGGACATTCCCAGTTGTTTCTGAGTAGTTCTCTGATTTAGATTCAGATTCAAATAGTGGAAACAGATTCAACAAGGTGATAACTCTCTTCTCTTCCCTGGGGCAAAATCCATTTAACCTGGCCCGACTACCTAACCAGGTGTGAATCCTCACTGAGGTGCAAATTCATTTTAGTACAGTAGAATGGCTACCAACTCACCCCTGGGTAAGCAGCAACTGATCAAAAGTGAACTCTTTGAATTCAGTTTTTAAAACACATAATTTAAAAATTTTCAGAAACAAAGAAATATTGCTGGCATAACCTGCAGGTTATTTTTCCTCTGGAAAATATATGTTTTATTATGACTTGATCTGGGAGGAGGTGTGGCTATGCAGTATGGAGGTACTTGAAGATTGTGGTCTGTCAGACTCATACCCCACGGTTACAATGAAATTCTCTAGAATATCACAGCTGAAGCAGCCTCACTGCTCCATTACAGAGTTTGCCCTTTAAATTGTTACCTTCCTAGGGATTACTTTCATGTGAAGTGATTGCAAAGGAGTATTTCATTATTGAACAGTATATATATTTTGACACTTCAAATGGTTTTCACCGGCTTCTGAGGGGCCTGTTGCTATAAAATCTGTCTTGTTTGGAGTGATAAGCATCTGTGAACTCTATGTCATTGTTTGCTATACTACTTTATTGCACATAATTGTCAACATATATGATGAAGTAGCCTTGAAAGTATAGAGGTCCATCATGTTTCATTGCGTAGTACAAGAATATGGCAGCTCTAATATAGATGTAGGGGCAGGTCACTAGTATCTTTTAAAATGGATTCATCAAGTGGCTATTAAAATTATTTTAATATGGAATTCATAACAGTTTTTGTTTAACAGTCTTGATGACTGGAAATAAAAGAATTAAAACTGCTTAAGTGACTCATATTCTGAATGAGTCTGTATTCTAAAATATCTCCCGTGGTTGAGTAAAAGGTATTTTCCTGATAAAATGAATTCCAAATTTACACCTGATCTCATGTTAACGAAATGACTTTGAATTCAGCATCTATTAAAAGATTAGCTTAGAAAATTGTCTAAAAGTTGGAATATAGATATTGTTCCTTTTAAATGAAGGCAGTAAAGTAAAAGAGTTGCCAGTAGTTATATAGTCATGAGCTTTTTATCTTCTCATTCAACATGCAGTTAGTTTCTTTTAATAATTGTACTAGATCTCATCAGCAACATCATATAATTGGTGACATAATGATAATTAATACTTTTAAAGTTATGTGTATTAGGAAATGTATTCCACAGCTGTGTGAGAAATAATTTCAGCAGAGAATAATCTCCAGTTTATGTGGGAAATAAAGCAGTTAAAAGCTAAAAACTTGATATGCTTAAAGTGGATATTACAAGATAAAATAGTAAAATAAAAGCAGAAAGAATAGGAACCAAGCACTAACTCCAATTCACAAGATCTAACAGGTTTATTCTGGCTTAAATGATTACAGATATCCATTTTTGGCACTTGGGCCAGTGGTTATGAAAATCCTTCTTAGAAGGACAGAAGTTATATTTACCTATTATATGAGCTGTATTTGATAAAAATAGTAATAACTATATAATAAAAGACATTAACAAAGACATAAGATGTTATGGGCGGTCTTGAAAGTGATAATCTTACTTAATTCCCAAAGGATCACATTAGATAAAATATTAATATTTCTTGCATTTTGCAGAAGAAGAATCAACAATCAAATAGGTTAAACAAATTTTCCAAGATAATAAGTTAATAAATATGGGAACTGTTAACTTTAAAAATAAAACTGCCAGTAATTGGGCAGCCCCGGTCGCTCAGCGATTTAGCGCAGCCTTCAGCCCAGGGTGTAATCCTGGAGACCTGGGATCCAGTCTCACGTCAGGTTCCCAGCATGGAGCCTGCTCTCTCTCTCTCTCTCAATCTCTGTATCTCTAATAAATAAATAAAAATATTAAAGAAACTTGCCAGTTATTTTACCAGCAAAAATGAGTTCACTCAGGAGTAGCATAGAATTGCAATCCAGGTTATGCAAGCAACAACAAAAACCCTAAGGAAATCTGCAGAACAAAGGAGAGGAACATTGTGTTATAGAGGAAAGGGGGAAGTTGAAAGGCTGTTATAAACGAAAAAATCTATTGGAGTAAACTGGGAGTTTTTAGTACAGTGGCTTCTTGTTGGCTTAGTTGTGACTGTCTCTCATTGGTTAGGTTATCACTGGGGGTGGGGGTAGGGAGAGCCTTTCTTTTTCTTGCTTGGATGGTTAAGTTGTATGGATGGAGAAGGTCCAGCTATTTTTGTTGGATATAGAGTTGTCAGTGAGTGGCTGGACATGAGAGCTTCCCCTGTTGAACCTTCTGACTTCCATTTTAGTGAGGTTTCCCTTTATTAATTTTCGCAGAACCATAGCTCTTTTTTTTTTAAGATTTTATTTATTTATTCATGAGATACACAGAGAGAGAGGCAGAAACATAGGCAGAGGGAGAAGCAGGCTCCCTGCGGGGGGTTTCAGGACCCCGGGATCACACCCTGAGCCAAAAGCAGACGCTCAACCACTAAGCCACCCAGGTGACCCAGAACCAAGTTTGAGCAGAGTTATCATGGATATTAATCTGAACTCCTAGCAATTACAGTGTGGCTCTTTTTGCTAGAGCTTAGAAATCCAATACCCAGGCAACCCCCATGTCACCTCTCCAATTCCTCAAATATCTCTGTTATTTATGAAAATATGATGGAACTTGGAATCAACCAAAGTGTCCTTCAGTAGATGAATGGCATAGAGAAGACTTAAATGCATAAATCTAAATTAAAGAAGTCAATCTGAAAAGGCTAAATATTGTATGATTCCAACTGTATTACCCTCTGGAAAAGGCAAAACAGTGGACACAAAATAAAAGATCAGTGATTGCCAGAGGTGGAGTTCAGGGACACGGATGAATAAACAAAAACAAGAGGACTTTTAGGATAGTGAAAATATGCTATGTGGTACCATATTGTTGAATAGATGCCATTATACAAAGGTCAAAACACATAGAATGTATAATACTAAGAGTGAACTCTAAGCTATAGACTTCGGTGACCATGATATGTCAATGTAGTTTCATCATTTGTAACAAATGTACCACTCCGGTGGGGAATGTTGATAATGGGAAATGTAGGTGTGTGTGGAGGCAGGGAGTATTTGGGAAATCTCTGTACCTTCCTCTCAATTTTGCTGTGAACTTAAAACTGTTCGGAAAAAAAAAAAAAGAGTCTTAAAAAGAAAATGATGGCATTGGTAGCAAACATAAGTCCTTGATTCCTCTTTCATTTGGCATGTATAAATACTCCATAACTCATATTATCAATTTTTTTAATTAAATGAACCACCTAAAGGAATTCCTCCATTTCAGTTTAAGAATCATCTGGACAGCTTGTTAAAATGCAGAGTATGATTAACTAGTTTTAGAATTGGGCTCATGAATATGCATGTTTAAATGATGAAAGGTAATTGTGAAGCAGGTGATCTATGGATGACACCATAAGAAACATGGCCACCATAATGATTTTTTAAAAATCATTAGAGATTTCCTATTTTCATCGCTGAATTTTAACATTCTTTACCTTAGAACTTTGCTTTTATAAAATATCAAAAGAGAAAGATAAAATTGACACTGCAGTCTTTACTCCCTTTATAATGTTGAATTTTAAGACTCTGTATTTACTCTTCCAAGACATTAGTGAGAGGGGGAAAAAAAAGGGTTCAAAAGGTTTCTTGTCTCAACCATTTCAAAATAAAATATGATAATACCTTATTTACTTTTATCACTGTCAATCTTTTATATTAATTATACAGTGTTCCATGCTGAATGATGATATTCCACATGGTAACCACTCCAATAGCTTCAGTCCTTGAAGGAAAACCACTGTAAAACAATATTCATGAAATAAAACTTTCTTATTTAAAGAGACAGGCTTTGTTCCTGTTGTTGTTACTGGATTATAACTTAGCCTTCCCTAAATGACACTGAAGTATATGCTTCTTTCTCATCTGTCTGAATGATTGTAAAGAATATTTGTTATATTTTGACTATCCATTGGTCAAATCCCAAGACCCTTCCTATACTACCCTTTATTTTATTTGAATGGAATGGTATTTTTAGGAGAAAGAGCATTGCCTTGCACTATAGAAATGCTTGGGGGTGATTAATGCTCTCCCTGGTCTGGCACAGCCTGGAAGGTAGATGAATGTTTAAGTCTCAAGCAATTGGAAACAGTTGTGGAAATTTTGAATTTTGAGGGATGGTGAGTTGAGCTGTTGTATAGGTGGTGCTTTGTAATAGCAGCTGCTTATAAAAACCTTCAGAATCCTTTTCTTCCCCAGCATATGTTTCAGATCTTGAGCTTTTTCAAGATTGTGTTGGCTCCCAATAGCCTTTATATAAATAATTGTTCTAATAATTATTATATGTACTTTTGTTCTTGTTATTATTATTATTATTATTACTATTATATGCATCCAGAATAAGGTATCTTGCAATCAAGAACCTTGACTGAGATTGTTTAAGAATTCTTTTTATTTGAAGAATACGTAAAGATTGATTTAGTCTTTTTTAACCATTCATTTTTATTTTAATTTTATTCCACAGAAAGAATGGTTTTGTTATTTTTTTCAAATTTTGTGTTGTTATTCAGAAACTTAATAAACTGAAATCTTCACTCCTGGGGAAAAGATGAGGTATTATGTAACAATACCTATTATTTTACAGTTCATATGCTGTCATGTATTTAAACACATACTTCAGGTACCTACAAGTTTCTTTTGCATATTTTATCAAATATTTTTAATGCCTCTAATTTCCAAATATATCTTGCTTTAAGCTATTTTGTCCTTCTTTTTCTTAATGCTTAAATTATTTAAATTTGAGAAAGAAAATATTTAATTCATACTTGTAGGCATGTAGTGTTGTTGGGAGTTTGATGTTGAATAGCTTTCAAAAGCACTGGATCCATGAGCTGTCTTCAGTGTAAACAATTGGATATTTGGAATATGTTTCAATACAGAGGCAATAAAGAACTTTATTATGGGTTTGTTTCTGTGTCTTGGTAAGTACATTTTATTTGAAATAGTTGGTTGTATCTTTTTTTTTTTTTAAAGAATCTTTTTTTTTAAATTAATTAATTAATTTATTTATTATAGTCACAGAGAGAGAGAGAGAGAGAGAGAGAGAGAGAGAGGCAGAGACACAGGCAGAGAGAGAAGCAGGCTCCATGCACCGGGAGCCCGACGTGGGATTCGATCCCGGGTCTCCAGGATCGCGCCCTGGGCCAAAGGCAGGCACCAAACCGCTGCGCCACCCAGGGATCCCTGTATCTTTTTTTTTTAAATTAAATCTTTTTTTTTTCCTCTTTGTGACATGGTCGCTTTTTCTTACTCTCCTTAATGAATCCTCTTTCTCTCATTCTATTTCTTCCTGACCTCTAAACAATGGCTATCTCATGGGTTGTGCTTGCTTCTAGTCTGTGTCCAAACCACTGCGAGATATAGGCAAAGCCCATGGCTTTAAATATCCTCCTGAATTCTTTTTTTTTTTTTAATTTTTTTTTTAATTTATTTATGATAGTCACAGAGAGAGAGAGAGGCAGAGACACAGGCAGAGGGAGAAGCAGGCTCCATGCACCAGGAGCCTGATGTGGGATTCGATCCCGGGTCTCCAGGATCGCGCCCTGGGCCAAAGGCAGGCGCCAAACCGCTGCGCCACCCAGGGATCCCTCCTCCTGAATTCTTAATGTATCCAATAGCTTACTCATCATTGTCACTTGAGTGTCAAATAGAAATATCAAACTTTTCTATGTTTTTGCAAGCTTCACAATACTTTATTTCATCTTTACCTCCCAAATATACTTCCAGGTTTTTCTCATCATTTATTTAGATGCTTGAAGCCAAAATTCTAGAATCTTTGTGCAGCCAGCCCCTCTTTTGGTCACAACCCTTAATCCAATTCCTCATCTTGTCCTATTGAAGAATGTCTTCTGAACTCCCATCACTTTCACAACCTCAGCAGATACCCAGGCTGACGCACCATTATCTTTTGTTGAGGTTACTTAAAAAGCCTTGTAAATTGATCCCCTGTTTCTATTTCTATATCATAGAGAGAGCTGTCACCAGAGAAGCACAAAAAAATGGTAAAAATGAAAATCTGATCAATTTCTTATCAACCCAAAACCTTTCAAAAGTTTCTAACTAATTAAAATCTATGTGAAATGGCAACATGATTTGGCTTTTGCCTATTTCATCTTTCCTATACAGCTCCTCAGTTACTACTCTTACTCTCAAAGGCTTTCTTATTGATCTAAAGGCACTAAAGACACTCAATTCATTCCTACTTAGAGGATTTGTATTTGCCCTTTTCAGATATTTGCATATCTTTTTCTGTCCCTTTATTCAAGTTGTTAGTTCAAATTCCACCACTTCAGGGAGATATGTTTTAACATGTTTATCAGTTAAGAATATGTTTGATTTCAAATTTAAAAAGACATACAACAACTCAACTATTAAAGAGGGCAGGAGCATTTTTTCATGTAAAAAGAATTCACAGTAAATAGTTTCTCGGTGACTTCAGCTATTCAGTGATGCCATTAGACACCCATAATTTTCTATTTTTTTCTCCTCCATTATCATCATGTTGACTTTCATCATGTTGACTTTCATGCTTGTTCACTTTATATGGAGAAAATACCTACTCTTGAAGTTAGATATTTTTAAATGAACTTTTCTATTTGTCAAGGTAATTGGTTTGGAACTGGTGTACCAATGAGAAAGCTTTGTGGGTATGATAAGCTTATTATAAAGTTTGATACACAAAATATTTTGAAAAATAAGAACGAGGGCTTTCCTACAACATAGCTGAGGTAAGTGATAGACTTTGGTGCTAGTGTATCCTAGAAATTGGTCCCATAGATTGATCAAAAAAGTGCTGTAAAATCCTAGAAATGACCTGTATATAGTCTTTTTGGAAGGTGATTTGTTAATATATATCAAAACTTAAACATTATTTTGATCTCAAAACACCCTTTAGAAATATACACAAGTAGACAAATAAATGAATATAATTATACACATCACTGTGGTATTTGCAAGAGAAATAAATTATAGGCTTTTTAAATGTGCACTACCTGAGGAATCCTTAAATCACAAAAAAGATAGATATGTATATTCTAAAATAGAAAAAAGGGTTCGTGATATATTTTAAATGAAAAGATAATGTTAGGCATTCAATGAAGTGTCTTTTTTTTTAAATTTGTTTATTTTTTTAGGGAAGTGGAGGGGAAGGGCAAAGGAAGAGGGAGAGAGAGAATCTTAAGCAGGATCCACACCCAGTGTGGACCCCCACGCAAAGTTCAGTCTCATGACCCTGAGATCATGACCTGAACTGAAATCTAGAGTTGGATGCTGAAATGACTGAGCTTCCCAGGTGCCCTATCATTCAGTGTAGTGTCTTTAATTAACTGTGTCTCTGTTTATACTTTAGACACATTGCAAAACATTCAGAAAATGTGAGCTAAACTGTCAACAGTGTTTATTTTGAGGCCTTGGGATGTGATATTAATCAGGAGAGGGAACCTATTACTTTATGCACTTTAATAATTTTTCTTTTTTTCTTTCTTTTTTTTGGTAAGCATGCATTGTCTTAAAATAATTCAAATTAAAACAAAAGCTATTCATATTTTCCTGTATCTTGTATTCCTGATGACTTTTTTAAAAAATAAAAACTATATATTTTCTCCTACATATTATACCCCCTTCAGTATCCAAGAAAATATTTAGTGTATCATTGGGAACATAAAGAATTCTACATAAATGTTCCTTGAACTCTCTAGCAGTGATGACCTTGCAGCTTATGCACGCTTTGTGACACTTTACAATGATATCATTTCATCAACATTTAATCTCTTCCCTTTTGTAGAAAATAGAGGGCTATGGAACTACCTGTTGTTGCAGGACTCAACATTTGTTGTACTCAGTATACATTTACTATTTCTACACTTGTTAAAACTTCTCTCTGTGGCTTCAGGTAAGTTGTAATTATGCCTCACATTATGCTGTATAAACCTTTGGATTTTATTGACTAATAAAAAATAGCATATCTATGGTTATGTATACATAAATAGATGGATAGGTAATTAATACTCATTAATTTTGCTTCCACAGCAATATGTAAAATCAATGTCATTATTTTATAGTCATACTTCTTAAACTATCATGTAGGGTTTGAATATAGCATCTAGTTGCGCTCCATTTATTTTATATAAATTACATAATTATTTACATAGTTAATAATATGACTAAAATGTCATCCCCTTGTCAACTCACAAAGAATAAACTAACTTTTTCCTGTTGTGGTGTAGAGACTTTCATTTCAACATTGCATAGTAGAGTTTTTTCTGTTTACGATACATTAACAAGATTACAGTTGAAGATATGTTAGCACACGATAAACCTAAAGAACAGATCAATATATCAGAATCTTAGGATGATTATTAATGACTACTCAGTTTGCAAATAGCTATTGTTACTTCAAAATTTATAGAATATAAGAATAATATACTTTGCTGATTTGAAGAAAACATTCTCTTATGTTCAGAAGGTGCCATTATTTATACCTTTGAAGTTTCAGACAGAGACACAGAGATCATACATATACTTTTATCAGTTTAAGTTAGGTCATGCTGTTGTCAACAAACTCCAAAACAAACTCCAAAACAAACAGTTTGTTGTCAACAAACTCCAAATCTTAGCAGCGTAACATACTAAAGGTATATTTATAAACCAAGGCAATTCTGAGGTAAGCTGTACAGTGCTCATTCATCTCGGATCTATGCCACCTGGAACCCATGGTTTTCAGGTTTCACCTTGGGTAGAGGCATACAGCTGACAAATAAACTATTAACTGCCTCTGACTAGAAGTTGGAACATATCATTAGGCTCAGAGTTCATTGATTATCATTAGTCACATGATCTCAGTTCATTCCAAAACAGACTGACAAATATAAACACCTGGGTATGGCTTTATAATTGTGTTTGCCATACCTTGACACTAGATAAGGAAACTGATAAAAAACACTAACGTCTAAAGTATAAACTTAAAAACTAAGTTGACAAGGGGATGACATTTTAGTCATATTATTAACTATGTAACCAGCATATCTATGGTTATGTATACATAAATAGATGGATAGGTAATTAATACTTATAAGTATAAATCTTATAAACTAAGATTGCCTAATGCTTACATGAATTAGAAAAAAGAAACAAAACATAACCCCAATGTTAATAGAAGTTATATTCCTGGGGCCAATGGACCATTGGTTGAGTAAGTGCCATAAAGGAGAGGTGCATGTTATCATAAGAGAAAAATCAAACTTTACAGAATTTCAGTTAGCCTTTCATTTCCACTGCTCTTCCTGCCTTGTCATTCTGTGCCTCTGCCTGTGTTCTCCTTCCTTTTGCCTGAAAAACTCCCTAATCTTTTTAATATAGATTATAAATCTCTAGGTTTTATTTATTTTGCAAGCATTTTAATTAACTGAGGAGAGAATTCTGTTCCTGCAATTTTTCCTTTACATCTTTAAGTAGTTCCTTTTGTCATCTAGTTTTCCTTGACTGTTGAAATGATGGTTTTAGTCTTACTCTTGTCCCTTTGAAAGTAATGTATGCTTTTTTTCCTGATTGCTTTCAGGCTTTTTGCTTTCATTGTTTTCAGTAGTCATACTCTAGTATGCATAAGTGCACCTTTTTCTTCTACTCTTTCTCTTTACTTTTTTCCCTTTTTAAAAAGCATGCTTACTGCGTAGAGTTGCAGAGCTCTTGAAATATTTGGATAGGTAACTTTCATCATGGAATATTTTAAAGTTATCTCTTGAAACATTCCTTCTGTTTCATGTCTCATCTCCTTTCAAGATTCAAATTACATCTAGGCTAGACTTTTGTGCTGAGTAAATGCCACTTATAGTCTGTTCTCTATTTTCAAATTTTTCTTTCTTTTAGTCCAGATATTTTCTATTTAACCCTATCCCTGCTTATCATTCCCCCCCCCCCTTTTTTTTTTCTTTCTATGCATGACCTGCTGTTAAATCCATCAATTGGGTTATCAATTTCAGTTGTTGTGTATTTTAGGCTACCCATTTCATTCTTTTTTGCAGATTATTCCGAATAAAATCTCTACCTGCTCATTTATTATTTCTCTTTTTATTTTCTTGATCATGTTGATCATAGTTTTAAAACTCCTATTATCAAGTAAATGTTGGATTTCCAAGTACTTAGTCATGATTCTCCACATTCCTACAGATTTTTTATTGTGTTATGTAAAACTCAAAAACCTTAGAGGCCTTTGATTTCAATTTTCAGTAGTTTATTGTTTTTACTTAGGTAGGGTGGCAGGTAACCACCTTAATCCAATCAAAGTGAACTGATTAGTGTTTTGGCAGTTATGATAGCATTTTGTCATTTTTCTGAGGGCTTTGCTCTTTAAGGGTGATAACTGAAATGACAACTTTTGTGTATTCTCAACATTTGAAAACCAAGTAGAATTTTTGGATCTTCTACCCTAACAGCCTCAGAATTTGGGAAATATTCAGTGGGGAAATTGGCAGTGTTGGTTTTCTCTGACCCTTTTTCTCACCAGGAATTTGGCATTCTTATTATGTTTATCTACCTACCTACATATTTACCTACCTACTAACTAAACTATCTACCTCTTTATCATGTCATTTTAGCTCTGTGAGACCACCAAAACCTTATATGCTTTATTTGCACTATGGGATTGCTCTTCTGTTAGACTTTACCTAAATCTTCACATTTTTACCTCTTATACAAAACCAACAAATATCCAAAGGAAAAAAATCATACACTATTTGTCTTTTTCTGAATTATCTCACTTAGCATATCGCCCTCAAGTTCTGACCACATTGTTGCAAATGGAAGGATACCATTCTTTCTCATGGCTGAATAATCTTCCATTAAGTGACTATGTGTGTGTATAGATATGTATGTGTGTACATATATGTATGATATATCTATATATCACATATATATAGGTGTATATATATATATATAGGGTATCGATATAGATATATATCACATCTTTTTAATCTTTTCCTCCGTTGGTGGGTACTTACCTTTTCATATCTTGGTTGTTGTGAATAATGCTGTAATAAACATAGGTATGCAGATATCTTTTCAATATCCTGTTTTCGTTTACTTTGGATATATGCCCAGGGGAGAGAGATTACTGGATCATATGGTAGTTCTATTTTTATATTTTTGAGTAACCTCCTGTTTTCCATAGTGGCTATGTTAATTTATGTTCCTAATAACAGTGTATAAGGGTTTTCTTTTCTCTACATTCTTGCCAAAGCTTATCTCTTGTCTTTTTGGTGTTAGCCATTCTAACGGTGAGGTTAGAATGACTTCATGGTGTGAAGTCATACCTCACCATGCTTTTGATTTGCATTTCCCCAGTGATTAGTGATGTTGAACACCTTTTTATGTACTTGTAGGCCATTTACATTTCTCTTTTGGAAAAATGTCTATTCATTTCCTCTGCCCAATTTTTAATAAGATTTTTTTGTTTGTTATTGGATTGTACGAGTTCTTTATATATTTTGGGTATTAATCTCTTATCAGATATATGGTTTGCAAATACTGTCTTCCATTGTGTAAGTTGCCTGCCTTTGTTTGATTTTTTGCTTGTTTCTTTGGCTGTGCAGAAACTTTTTAGTTTGATGTAGTGCTACTTGTTTATTTTTGCCTTTGTTTCTTGTGCTTTTGGTGTTATATTTTAAAAATATTGCTTAAAAAATATTGCCAAGGTCAACGTCATTGAGGTTTCTTCCTATGTTCTCTCCTAGAAGTTTTATCGTCTTAGTTTCTCATGTTATTAACATCTTAATGACTTAAATTCATCAGTGAGGAACTGGTTAGCTAAGTTCTTGCCCATCTATATAATAGAGGACCTGAAGGGCTTATATGACAATTTCCCCAACTTATATTATTAAGCCATGATATCAGGATTCACATGCATACAATTAGATTACATTTTTTAAAAGATTAAGTATATTGATAAATGCATGAAATTTTTGGAAGCTTCCATGTATATTCTTTTTTTAAAGATTTTATTTATTTATTTATTTGAGAGAGAAAGAGAGAGAGAGCATGAGTGGTGAAGGGCATGAGAGGGAGAGGGAGAAGCAGGCTCCCCACTGAGCACAGAGCCAGACTGGCTGGATCCCAGGACTCCAGGATCATAACCTGAGCCAGAAGCAGACACTTAGCCAACTAAATCACCCAGGCACCTCTGGAAGATTCCATATAGATATTCTTAAATGACTTTAAAAATGTGACTGGTGACCTATAGGCACATGGAAAAAATCAAGGAATATTTTGCTATTGGGATGTCTACAAGTTATTTAAGCTTTAAAATTATAGTTGTCAAAAATATCTTTCCATCACAAAATGACCAAGAATAATTCATTTTATATGCATATATCAAATAAAAATAACTGTTTGATCGTGAAACACTTTATTTAAAACTACTCTTACCATTAATATGCATTTGTTGAACTATGGCACATAAAATGAATAGTTCTCAGACATATAAGAAGGATGATATACATAGGTTAGTAAGTTCAAAAGTAGACTGTTGAAAAATGCGAACAAACCAGTTTACTTTTTGGTCACAATGTTAGTCCAGGTTCAAAGATAAGTGTCAGTTTTAGTAAATTAATAGGATAAGGTAGGAAGACTTCATTAAATGTTGCCATCAGTCATACATGAAAAATTCATTTTAAATGATGCTTAATTTCAAATATTTAAAAAAATCATTTACACTAAGTTTAGGAAATAGAAATTCAATCCTGATAGACTACAGTAATTATTTTTAAGTATTCTAGACTCTGCTTGCACTGGCTCCTCAGAGCAATTGTGCATCTCTTCCCAATATCATATTTATGAATGACTCTTTGGTAGCTTAAAATCAACCAAGGTAGAGGGATGTACACAATAATAAGGATATCCTGGAAATCAGGGCTCTCCCCTTTCCTCCTTGAGAAGTTTGTTAAATGCTTACCTTCTCAAAACTGATTAAAGCTGTGATCAAGCATAGAATTCGTAGTTACACGCCATAGCTTGGGTCCAAGTTTTGCTACTTACAAGTGAAGTTGTCTTTGCTACATCAAAGTCTCTGTTTCCTTAACAGGAAAAGAGGAGTATAATATACTTAATGTTTTGGCTATTTCAAGGATTTAGTAAGTAATGCATGTAATATGCTTAAGTTACCATGTGTCACACAATAAGTTGTGAACATAACTTATTTTACTCCTACATTTCCCTTTTCTCACATTTAGTCAAGCTGCCTCATTTTGTTTTTCTGTTACAGTAATGCATGGGAACCATGTAGACAAACAATGTGAAGAAGCAGAGGGAATAGAACACTAATTATCTAACTGCTAATACCCATACATATTAACTGCTGAAAATGTCACCTTTTACATCACCCATGGCAGTTTACTTCTTTGCAGATGCTCATTGCTAAGAGGGGAAAGGATACATAAATTCCTTTTGGTTCCTGTTAACAATGTTGTCCACTCTATGCCCCTATAGTTATAAATTGTGGTAATTTGTATTGAGCTATTCCTATATAGTTTTTAACATGAGAAAGGATTATGAATGTAGACTTGCTCATCCACTGTTTATTTACTTGTATCCGGGAGAGGGCTGGCATGATGGTTTTGGCAATAAATCAGGAGCACTGAATCCAAGAAACATGACATTAGAAGAAATAGTGGGATTTAAAAAATAATTGAATATGAAGTAAGGCATCATTATATTAGAAATATAGCTATGATATTTAAATATGTTAAATTGTTGTGTAATGTAAATATTCTTAATCAATTAGACTTCAAAATTATAAGCAATTTTAGAAAAAAATGCTTGGTTTATTCTTTGAAGACCGTGTTTCAGATTTTTAAATGTGATGGTCCTTTTTCCCTCATTTCTTGGCCTTGAGAAACTGATTGTAATTATAATAATATCTGACTATATTTTGATGATGTCAGAAAAGTATACCTTCGAATTGATTTGTTTACATGTTCTTTTTTTAATTTTTTTATTTATTCATAAGAGACACAGAGAGAGACAGACAGAGACCCAGGCAGAGGGAGAAACAGGCTCCATGCAGGGAGCTTGATGTGGGACTCAATCCCAGAACTCCAGGATCACGCCCTGGGCTGAACGCTGGCACCAAACCACTGAGCCACCCAGGCCTCCCTTGTTTACATGTTCTATGTAAAAATCAGAATTTTGCTTTCAATATAAAAGTCCTTAATTTATGCATAATATAAATTATGAAATACCTCTGTCCCCATTATTTAACAAGATAGAGGATAAAATTACTAAACTCTGGCAATGTTTTTATAGAAAAGAATTAATACAACTCATATTCTTTTCCTACACTCCCCTCTCCCTTATGTCCCACTACAGAGCCAGCAGCTGAGCCATACAAAGGAGATGTTTGACAGATAAAGTACACAGATGCTAAGGTCTGGAATACATTTTTTAGCATTAACATCTGTGTCTGTGCAAAGCTCTTGGCTGCTTTCTTCATTTGATGCTTGGATGAGGCTGTTAGGTCTGTTGATTTCATTGCTAAATGTGCTCATATCTGTGTAGCAGGCTCTAATGACCTGCTGAGGAAATCAACTATTGATAAACTAGTTGAAAAGTCTTGATCCTGGGAACTTGTTAGTTTTGTTCCCATAAGCGACCTGTGTCCACGGGAATTTGACCCCATTCAGTGAAAAGCATTTTAATAAAAATCATCCACAATTTCCATGTAGAGATTAGAGGAAGTATATAAAGCTGTCTTAAATAAGGTAGTCTCAAATCAACGCTGTGTGACTTTGGATGATCCTTTTTACATTGCTTCAAAAATAAGTTACCATAAACCAATTTTTTTCAGTACTAGGAAGTTAATTTTTAATCCCTTAATTGAATAATAAAATGCCAGGCAACTATGTCCTGGAGGCATTTATTTTCACTATTATTAGAAAAGCATACATACCACTTTGGAGGCACAAGGAGTATATTCCAAAATTTTCAACAAATCTCAAACATTGATTCAATTCACTTAAACAGATCATATCAAATCCAAGTGGTTCTCATTACAGTAAAAAAAAGTGTGTCTAAATACATTTATGAAATATATAGTTTTCTATCCATATTTTTATAGAATATCTTAAATTAATATTGTAATAAAAAGAAATATTTTTTAAAAAATTAGATACTTTACAAATTATGTACAATATAACAATATTTATCAAAAGGTCTCAGCACTGAACAAGATAAGAAATTGGGGGTCAGTATTACTTGTTACAGTTCAGGGGAAATAATTTATTCTTAAATATTTAGGGGCACCTGGGTGGCTCAGTGTTGGAGCATCTGCCTTGTGCTCAGATGTGATCCCAGGGTCCTGGGATCGAGTCCCACACTGGGTTCCCTGCAGAGAGCCTGCTTCTCCTTCTGCCTGTGTCTCTGCCTCTCTCTCTCTGTGTCTCTCATGAATAAATAAATAAAATCTTTAAAAACATATTTAACTGCTCCCAGTTTTATATTCAAAACAAAAACTTCACTTGATATTTCTGTTCAGGTCCATATTTTCTTATGTGCTACATTCCTATTATATTTTCTACTTTCTTACTTTAAAATAGTGAAGTGAGTTTTGCTTATTTTAATGATTTTTGGAATAATGATAATAAAAAAAATAAAAGACATAAAAGAACACACACAGGCACAAGCTTGTCTAAAACAATTTCCCAGTAAAGCTGCCACTCTGTTTTTGTTATACCCCACAAGTATAACAGACTTGGAAAATAATTTTATGGAGTTTAAAGATTGGTATTAACATGTACTTGGTTCTTCTGAACATGCATCCCTACCGTAATTTCATTTAAAGTGCGTGTAAAATGTTCTTTGTTATTTTCAAATCTAAATAATAATTTTTAAAAAACCAACACACATACACTGTAAGGTGTGTTTTGTATACCTTAATCTAGTCTCCAAAGACTAATTATGCTTTAAGCTTTAGTGCTATTCAAATGGGGTTTTGTGTGCTTAGGTTGTTTGAAAATATTGTCTTCCAAAGTATGGAGGAATCATTTGGATGACATTGTAAGCTCCTGATGCCAAGCTGGGAAATTTTCTTCCAAAGACAGCATCTGGTTCTTTGGCAAATCTGTTGGTGGTTTTTCTGCACCTCTAGGTCTGTGATATGGCTGGCTGCTTTTGAGGACTGTTTTCTACTTTACTGAAATGAAGGACTGTATAAATCACTGAAACATTCTGTGATGTTGATTTAAGTACTAGCCTGGAAACTAAGGCTCCATGTATGAGATGAGTGTAACATTGACGTCTGTATGCTGATAGACTCCCAGGAACATCTGTTTCTGCAAATGCCTGAGACGGCCTAAATGTGCAGGATGAATAAGCATATTATGTGTTCAATAGAAAAAAAATATTTGAAAGTTATTGATATTGTTTGAAAATTTATTCTTCACACATCCTGAAGTTCATTAATTGAGAAGTACCAAACAGAAGGGAGTTGTTGAGAATTTGCTATTTCTTCTAGTAAGGCTATTGACTGAAGTGAGTAGGAAACTTTTCTGTGATGTAATACTAACACTTAAGCATCTTTTTGTATTTTCCAAAAATACCATATGTGAATAATGATTCTTCGGAATACAGAATTCATAATTAGCAGAGCAGTTATAAGGTAGGATTATTTTTCTCCCTGGGTAATTATAAGCAATGTAATTCACTAATTTCTGACATAATGATAAATAAGAGGGTATATAAAATAAAAGTTAATATATTACTATGTACCTTCCCCCCTCCTTTTTTTGCTAGTTAACTCTTGCTGAATTAAAAAAAAAAAAAAAAAAAAAGGGATCCCTGGGTGGCGCAGCGGTTTAGCGCCTGTCTTTGGCCCAGGGCACGATCCTGGAGACCCGAGATCAAATCCCACATCGGGCTCCCGGTGCATGGAGCCTGCTTCTCCCTCTGCCTGTGTCTCTGCCTCTCTCTCTCTCTCTCTCTGTGACTATCATAAATAAATAAAATAAAAAAAAAATGTAATGAAAACCCCTTAGGTTCCCTTATTAATTCATATTATCTGTGTTTGTTCAGTGTTTTATATTTATCAGAAACTATTTTAAGTCCTGGGGATACAAGCTTAAATAGCATGATGGCCCCAAGCTAAAGGAACTTATACTTTGCAACACTGAGACCGAGCTTGGGAAAAGAAAGAACTGCTGGAGAGGATGGATGTAAACAAGTTATATAACATATCGTAAGCAAAAAGATATGGAGATACGGTTTGATTGTTATAGGATCACAGATGATGAGCTTTTCTTTCTTGATAAATCAAGGAAAATTTTCGTGAGGAAGTTCTATTTGACCTAAGCCTGAATAATGATTCAAGAAAAAGAAAAAAAAAGTTGGAAAGGCGAGTAATAAAGGGAATGAGTTATGAAAGTTTATGGGCTTTTTTAAAGAAGCACAGTGTTCATGAACAACTGCCAGGGGAAAAGATGGCATAAATTTGAACTTAACATAGAGAAGATCAGAAGATAGAGCCTTACCAGCTGGAAAGATAAAAACGATTATAATTTAACATCAAATGTCCTATTGGAAACCATTGGATATCTTACTCAGTTTCCTTGTTATCGCTTCCTGGCTTCTCCAAACATGAGACTATGTAGTTGTTACGTGGACTGTTCATTGAAAGAGGTCATTTCTCTTAAGGAATGAAAAGGCAGTGTTGAAAGGTACATTCCTAGTTACAATGTGATCTTGGCTAAGCCTTTTAAATTCTCTAGGCTATGGTCTCCTTATTTGGAAGTCAGTGTAATAATAGTAGTTCATGAGTATATTATGAGAAGTAAACTAGTAGATATGTATTAGAAAACTTTTAAGATAAAAACACTTTTTAAAATACCTAATAAATATTATTTATTATATTATTTATCTTGTCATCTGAAATCTATGTCTGAGTTCCTAATCCATCATATGCTAAATTTTGGATTAAGTCTCCCCTGTTACCTTATATGATCCACTGGAATGATCCGTCCTGTCATCTTAGATTTTCTCATCACAGCGTTTGTCTTGAATCAAGCCCAAGTTCATTTTATACCTCTTAGGGACTAATATCCTTATCTTCCTGACCTGTTACCCAGGCAGCTTCCAATCTACTCACACCTTCCAGTGCTTTGATAGCTTAATATTAAGAAATAATACTTTAAAGATTTAAGTCATTTATAAAATTAAACAAAGCCTTTTAAAACAAAAGAATAAAATGAACATATAGTGGAGGAAATAGTGCAATTTTAGTAGCAACAACAATGGCGTGCATGCATGCAAGAGAGAGAGAGACGGAGAGAGAAAGAGAAATAACTAGGAACTTAAAATGCACTGTATCTCTTTGGAGAATATCATAAAACTATGGAGAGGAAAGAAAGGTATCTTAAATAAATAGGCATTTTAATTGTGATCTTGAATGAAAAACAAAAATCCATAATATGAAGGTACAAATCAGTGTATAAAATGAATGTAACCTTTGCAACTATGTGGCTTGAAGCAAGAGTGTACTATGCTAAGCCAAATAAGTCCGTCGGAGAAAGACAGTGATTTTGTGATTTTACTCATATGTGGAATTTAAAAAATAAAACATGAATATAGGGCTAAAAAGAGAGAAGCAACATATAAAACAGACTATTAACTATAGAGGATAAACTGAGGATTGCTAGAGGGAGGTGGGTAGAGAATGGGCTAAAAGAGTGATGGGTATTAAAAAGAGCACTTGTTGTGATGAGTACTCTGTTATATGTAAGTAATGAATCACTATATTCTACTTAACCAGTATTATACTATATGTTAACTAGAACTTAAATAAAAACTTAAAATATAATAATAAAATGAATGCAACCTTCAAATATATTCAATCAGATTTTGTGTGAGCATATAATTTGATTAAAGGAAATATCTGGAAACATTTACATGAAGCTTTTGAAAAATAAGAGAACTCATAATATATATATTTTATTCCACATTTGCATTTGGTAGAGTTATAAACCTGACACTGTGGCATTGGGCCCAGCAATAAATCCCTTTGTTCTTAAAAGATATAACAAAGTAAAGACTCAAAAAAGCATTTTCATATTTCTATTTGAATTTTTATGCATTGAAAACACCAAGGGACTATGCCTGGGCTAGACTGCTGGAGAAATAGGGACATGGGGAAACAAACTAAGTAGCCAAATTTCTTCCAGGTAAAGCCAACCTAAACCAAGCAGTAGTGAGCCTCACTAAATCATATAAATCAGCTCATCTGAGATGATTAAAATCTACTCAATGTAGTTCTGCGTTTGGGTGGGAAAATACTATTTGACAAAGAAAGAGAATTACAGGCAGAGAAATGGCATGTGCCGCCATGAACTTGACCATCCTTTTCAGGCCCAACAGGTCCTCATGCCATCCCTTGCTCTCAGGGACATTCTCATGGATTTTTCAGAATATAGACTATTCACATTAGGTATTTGGATGTATTTGAAAGGTTGGCTGAAGATACTTTAATGAACTGAGAAAAACTGATGAAATTTATTTATTTTTGTTGGATTTCTATATATTGTTTAATTTTATGCTATCCATAGATTTGGTTGAAGGCGTTAGGGCTCTGAAATTTAAATAATAGTTTGAATTGTTAATCTGCCCTTATAGACTTTATAAAATCTGGTATATTAAACATTCAAGCTCTCTTCATGGATGAAATGGGCATTATGATGTCTATTATTTTAAGATGTTGCAAAGATTAATTCAGAATTATAAAAGCATCTTTTGATATGTGTTAATATTCCTACAGATGTTAGCATGGATATATAGGTAGGGAAATGATAGATGGATCATAGACAGACATAAACGTAACTCCCTATAGAAAAAGAGTAAAATAACATGAAATCATTACACTAATTAAGTAGCTGATCTTGCTTTTCTAATCAATCATCTATGAATGGTTTTCACTTCAAATAAGAAAAATCCATCATGAGGGGTGCCTGGGTGGCTCAGTCCTTAAGCGTCTGACTGTTGATGTTGGCTCAGGTCATGATCTCAGATTCCTGGGATTGAGCCCCATGTTGGGCTCCACGTTCAGCAGAGTGTCTACTTGAGATTCTCTCTCTTCTCCTGGTCATGCTTTGTCTCTCTCTAAAATAAATAAATAAATAAATCTTTAAGAAACTCAAAAGAAATACCCATCATTTTATCTTTAGTTTGAGCAACAGATTTACTCTAGTCAACTCCTTATTGTCTTAACAGTAACTAATTTTGTGTTGAAGTTTGATATCAGAAAGGCTTTGCAATTCAGAAGATGAAAATTATGGATGAGATAAACAAAATTCAAGTACTTGAATTTTTACTCTAGTAGTAATCATTTCCCATATGACTTCAAATAATGTGGTCTGTCTTGATTGTGAGATCAATGTATAAAGATTTGTAAGGATAATTATAAGTATCAATCATTTGGATTTATAAATTTTATCTGGAAAGATGATTCAGTGAAAGAAGAACCTAGCGATTCTATCTAATCTCACTACAGTATTTGGCATTTGTTTATGGGGAAAAAAGTAAAGTTTAAAAAATGACAGGAAAAAAGATGCAGTAAATAATATAACTTAATATAGAAAATAATAATTGTGATCTATTAATATGTACTTTCAAATGTCCTTTGTCATATACATGCCTTCTTTTTAAATGCTAATATGCCCATCATCTTTTAGGTTTTGTTTATAGCAACTTCACGAATTAAAGTGATCTGTTATCCAGATGCCTGGGTGGCTTAGCCATTGAGCATCTGCCTTTAGCTCAGGGCGTCATCCCAGAGTTCCAGGATCAAGTCCCACATCGGGCTCCCTGTGAGGAGCCTGCTTCTCCCTCTGCCTATGTCTTCTGCCTTCTCTCTGTGTTTCTCTTGAATAAATAAATAAAATCTTTAAAAATAAGTACATAGGGGATCCCTGGGTGGCGCAGTGGTTTGGCGCCTGCCTTTGGCCCAGGGCGCGATCCTGGAGACCCGGGATCGAATCCCACATCGGGCTCCCGGTGCATGGAGCCTGCTTCTCCCTCTGCCTGTGTCTCTGCCTCTCTCTCTCTCTCTCTCTGTATGACTATCATAAATAAATAAAAATTAAAAAAAAATAAAAAAAAATAAAAATAAGTACATAAAGTGATCTATTGTCTTATTTCAGAAAATTATTGGATGACATTACAAGATTAAAAAATAGAATTCTATTTTTGCTTGGCAAAATAAGTGCATTAGTTTCCAAGACATTCATAAAATATTCTTTTTGATTTAATAAAATTATGTCCCTTAAGAAATGTGAAAACTGAGAATAAGAAAATTTAAGACATCAAATTCAAGATGATTATAGTTTTACCTTTCTTACAGAAGAATTTTTATAAACCACTTTTTCTTAATGTAAATTATACTGTGTTTTTCTGTTCTTTAAAAAAATTAATCCTTCAATCCTAACCTTTTCAAAATTTTAAAATCTTCATAGATTTCATAAATCTTCATTTAAACCACAGTAAAAATGTAGAAATATTAAACAATCCTACCTTCTGCTTTTTCTTAAGCCAGGAGAGGGAAAATTGTTTCAGAAAAAAAATTTTATTATTGTGTTATTATTATGTTTGATGGTGAATAAGGGGAATTTTTTTCTTTTCTAAATGCATATAATAGCTTATATATGAATAAGATTATGATTGACTGTATAATATAAATGTGCTCAGGTAACACATCAAAGGTATTATTGAAAAAAATGTGCGTGGTATGATTAGCTTGAGGATTTTTCAGTCTCCATGATACCTTTAAAATAAAATTCATTCTTAAAATCTGTCCTTCCTATGGAATTCAGTTCTTTTGTTATTCTGTTATTTCCAGAGCATGCAGATTTAAATATATGTTAATTGTATTACAATAATGCATGTCAGAGAATGTAAAAGGAATTGACTTTGACACCTGTTAATTGGCAGAATTGATGCTCCTCATTCCAGAGTCTGTCTTCATTCATTTTCAAAGTTTTTTTTTTTTTAGCATATACAAGATATTTTGGATTTATTAAAAATAATTGTTTAGTAGATTGTATTTTTTAATCATTGATTTTGTTTTAAAATAAATAATATTAACATCAAAGGCTATTTTTCACAACTTTAGGTTCTACATCTGCATATAGTAACATGATTTCTTTACTACCTCTAATTCTGATACAACCTCACTACTACACTGTGAAGTAAACCATGTTTCAGTTACTAATATTAATTTGGAATTATACAATATCTTTTCTATAATTTTTAAATGCTAGAACTATAAATAGGCATATAATAATTTATAAATGTGCTGGTACTTATTGGTTCATCTCAATTAAGATGATTAAGAAAGGAAGCGTTCACTCAGGTAACATTGTTAAGCTAAATGTGTTTCAGATTATATTGTATGGCATTATCATTACTTTCATAGCTAAGTCACTATCACTGAAAACAAAATCTTCTTCAAGCCAGAATACAGGTTTTTTTTTTTTTTTTAAGTTATGCCAACTCTCTATCTGAAATATTTCCTGAGTTGAAAGACTCCTTTGGTCACTTTCAGTTACATATGTGTGTGTATGTGTTAGTGCATATGCTTGGGTGTGCATGTGTGCTTGTAATGCCTATAGTGACACTTTATTTATCAAAATTATTCATTCAGTTACCATCTATACCTGTCCCCCATGTCTCCCACAGTATACACTGACCATGAGGCTGTGATCAACAATCAAGTGATTCTTACTCCACTTTGCATATCAAATACAAAGCTCAGTACATAATGTTTTAAAAATGCTTACTCTACTGATATTTTAAAAGGACAACTCAGCTCAACAAGAAAGAGATTTAAATGCATAAAGGGATAAAACCTTAATGATCAGTTCATAAGTCTCAAGAATTATTCCTGGTGAATAATGCTGGATTCATGGATTTGGTGCTGCTTATATCTTTGCAAGTTGGGACACTGCAATAGAGATACAAACTTCACAAAAGATACATACCATGCTCTCATATCTCTAAATAAATACAGAACAACACAATTCTTTCCAGAAATGTAAGATAAAATCAAAACTTTGTCTTATGACTAAATGTGTAAGAAAGTTACACTCCTAGTTATGCTACTTTTTCCTAAGGAAGATTAATGAAGTTTCTAATGTTTCATTGAAAGATGTGTTAGATATTTAATTAGTATATTTTAACCATTATAAATATGGCTTATTATATAAATAAAGCAGGTGATGACAATAAAGACAAAACATTTGGTGATAGAAATTGAGAAATCAGGATAAGCATTAGTTTAATAGAAATAATACAATTTAAGAAGTAAAATATCCAGAGCTTAACCTTTATTCTAAAAATTGTTATCTATATGAGTTTAAGCAAGTTCTTTCACTATCTATGAGAATAACAAATTTGAATCATGTGTATATCAGTGGTTTGGCGTAAAAATAAAGAAGATCCTATATTTAGCTGCTGAATAATTAGAATTAGGACAAGTAGGGATGCCTGGGTGGCTCAGCAGTTAAGCGTCTGTCTGAGGCTCAGGGCATGATCCCAGAGTCCTGGGATCGAGTCCCATGTTGGGCTCCCTGAATGGAGCCTGCTTCTCCCTCTGCCTATGTCTCTGCCTCTCTCTCTCTCTCTCTCTCTCTCTGTGTGTGTGTGTGTGTATCTCTCATGAATAAATAAATAAATAAATCTTTAAAAAAAAGAGGTTTCACTGGACAAGTCTGCTCTCATGAGTCTCTCTACATTGGAGTTACAGGTATGGTTTATTTCATCCACACTAATGCTGTAAGATGTCTTCCCTTGGCTCTGCTGTTGGGTCCATGTTTGTGGCAATAAAGGACTTGGGCTTTCCTGTGCTCAATCTGGTTATGTCATGTGCTTTTTATAAATCTAACATTTATTGTCCTATTGGTGGCAGCAAAGATAGTAAGTTAATTTTGATTATCTAACTGTCTGCTGTCAGGTAAAATAGAACAGAAAACAAATTTTCTTCAAAGGGCCGATCAACTCAGTATGTGGTTTTATATATTTGTCACTTTTGATTGTCTTTTTGCCTTGAGAATTCCTGGAATTGAGTTACCCATTTCCAGGCTACTGGGTCACAAGATAACAGTTTAGTTGGATCATTGGCCATTGTTAGCAATGGTGTTGGGAATTTGTTCATAAAATTTCAGAGATACTATTTTGACAATTGATATAATATTCCATTTGTCTTCTGGTATTTATTTTTGTTAGTTTTCTCTTTGTCTGTCTATATATGTATAAGTTGGTGGCGGAAAAAACTTTTCTGTGTTGTCCTAAAGGAAAATAAACTAGCATATCCAATGCCATGTTTGTAATCATGGTCCTTTCATCTATGTATACTCCTCTTTTAATGCTTCTTGAAAGTAATCAATCATAAATTTTTTTCAAATTACATATTATAAGGTGTATATAATTCAGATGATTTCCTATTAAAGGGAAATTAATGGAATTTTCCAGAACTTAATCTTATTTTGTAAAATTGAACAAGAACATTAATTATTTCCATAATAAATGTGCAAATGAAACTATATATATATATGTTGGAATGAGAATACAGGTGGAGGGCAGCCCGGGTGGCTCAGCGGTTTAGCACCACCTTCAGCCCAGGACATGATCCTGGAGACCCGGGATCGAGTCCCATGTCGGGCTCCCTGCATGGAGCCTGCTTCTCCCTCTGCCTGTGTCTTTGCTCTTTGCTTCTCTCTGTCTCTCACTAATAAATAAATAAATAAAATCTTTTTTACAAAAAGAGAGAATACAGGTGGAATAAAGAGACTGCCTTGAAACTTGACCCAAGTTTCTTCTTTTTAATAGCTTTATTGAAAAATAATCAAAATACCATACAGTTCATCCATTTATAGTATAAAAGTTGATGTCTTTTAGTGTATTCTTAAAGTTTTGCACTCATTACCATAATCAACTTTAAAACATTTTAATTTTCAAAAAAACACACCATATATCCCTTGGCTTTTACTCTTCTGTTCCCTCTTCCTTCCAGTCATAGGTATAATCACTAACCTACTTTTTGTATCTGTAGGTCTGCTAATTCTGGGCATTTCACTTAATGGAATTATAAAACATATGGACTTTTGTGATTGGCTTCTTTCACTTAGCATGTTTTCAAAGTTCACCTATGTTGCAGTGTTCCTTCTTATTGCCAGAAATTTTATTGTATGAATGTAAGACATTTTATTTATGCATTAATCAGTTGATGGAAATTTGAGTTGTTTCTGTATTTGGTTATGATAGTGAGGCTGCTATGAACATTAGTGTTTCTGTCACGGACATATGTTTTCATTTCTTCTGGGTATATACCTAGCAGTGGAGTTGTTGGATCTTACAGCAACTCTGTGTTTAAGAATTTGAAAAACTACTAGACTATTTCCCAAGGTGTCTGCCTTGTTTTACATTTCTATCAGCAGCATATGAAAATTTCAGTTTTTTTACATCCTTGACAACTTTTGTTGTTATTTGTCCTTTTGATTATAGCCATCCTAGTATTTATAAAGTGGTATCTCTCTGTAGACTCATTGTAGACTGGAGACTCTTGACATCTCAAAAAAATTAAAAGACTTCCAAGTAAAGGTTTTGTTTTTGTTTCTTTTCTTCCTCCTTTTAGGAAAAGAATAAAAAAGGAAAGTCTTTTAGAAATATATTCAAATTGGCCTAGTTAATAAGAGAAGGAAAGTTCTGTTTGACAGCAACATGGGTGTTAGCAAGCCTGAAACTTCAGCCATTGACTGGAACCACAATGAGATTGGATGAGTATCATAAAAAACAACATATAATGTAAAAGTTATAAAATCACACATGGGCATTAACTTATGCGAGAGTTTTATACATTTCTTCTGCTTTGTAAGCATGAGATATTTTCCAAACAAACAAAATAATAGGTTTATATTTCTCCATGTCCAGATAGGCATCTTAACTTAAAAATAATTCCTATTCTAAATAGCAAATAAAGCATATATACATAGATAAATATGTATAATATATGAAATTATTATATGACTTTATAGTATTTCCAGAGAATATACTTCTAAAAAAAGATTAACTCCTTGCTTTGAAAAATGCTGACACTTTTTAAGAAAAAGCTTCAAACCATTGTTGAAGTTCCAATATATGTGTGTGTGTGTGTGTGTGTGTATATATATATATATATATATATAACTGTGGATTAAATGGCCTTGGTTGCTAAGTTACCAAATAATAAGCAGAAAAAATATAAAAGCTGGTAAACAGATAGTAAAATAAGCTGAGAATAAGGATTTTCCACCCCCCTCAGAAGCACACATGTGGGAAAATACAAGCCCGCAGAAAAATGACTATAACAACATAATAATGATGGAAGGATAATAGTAAGCAGTGAATGATGCAGTAATCATGAAGAATGTGCTACTTGTCATTGAAATTGTATGGTTTACATTACAGCTTTATGTATAATTACGGTTTTAAAGAGTGGTTATTTTAAACTATATCAAGAGTAGTGACTTTATGTTGTTCAGAGTTTACATTCAGAACTCCCTATACTATCATAGATCAATTAGTATAAATGAGTAAAGGATTCATAGATATACCTTATGCCCACTATTTTCAAAAACGGATGAAAATGCAAAGTGGTACCCCCTCTACACCCATACACCCACCATGAGGCAAAGATTCTGTAGTCAAATTTTTTTCACTGCCTAAGTCACATGATTTAGTATTCATGGATAATTGTTCCAGGATTTTTTTTTTTTTACTTATGGCAGATATGTTCTTGAAAAATTATGCTTGTTGTAGAAAATTTGGAAAGAATCCTAGAACACCCAATTATGCAAGACTTATAGCTCATATAAGGGACACCTACTGTTTTAAAGGGGAACATGGGATTTATAAATTTTCCACAAAGGAAGTTCTGTCTGAAAGATTTAATGGGACTGGGATTTGAACAAAAGATATTTGTTCTGTTTTTTGTTTTTCTGACACCCATTTTGTCAACACCAATTAATTATTAAGTGCCATGGTGGTTTGGAATCCCAGCGTAAACATTTTACTCACATCTTATGAATCCACCTGATGTGCAGCCTAAGTAGAAATGTGTGAAGCATTGGGCATTTTGCCAGATGTTTATCTATCCTTGTCAATTTTTAACACTGGGAGAAGTTGCACAATTTTAGAATAGTTTTTCCCATGTAGAAAATCCATTTCTTGTTTTTCAAGAGTAAATTAATTTTAGAAGTTACTAACACAATATTGCATATTTTTCCTGGAGATTAGTTTATTTTGTTTTTACTTGAGTAAAAGAATTTTATTAAATGTACTAAAGGATGATATTCATCTCTGCTAAGTAATATATCTATGTCCCAAAAGTAATACAATGTGTAATTGGAAAGCCCTTGGCATTATTTTACAGTACATGGTCAGCATAATTGGCTGAATTAGATTAAAAGCTGTTGAATAGTTTAGAATCAAGTTACAATTAACCACAAATTTATACCTTGTTGAGACTATTTATTTATTTATTTATTTATTTTAAATTTTTATTTATTTATTTATTTATGATAGTCATACAGAGAGAGAGAGAGAGGCAGAGACACAGGCAGAGGGAGAAGCAGGCTCCATACACCGGGAGCCTGACGTGGGATTCGATCCCGGGTCTCCAGGATCGCGCCCTGGGCCAAAGGCAGGCGCCAAACCGCGGCGCCACCCAGGGATCCCTTGTTGAGACTATTTAATTGAGTATATAACGAACATACTAAAAGTCTGAAATCATTTATTCACTTTAAAATTTGATTTTTTAGAGAAAAATTTTTTCAGACCTTTAAAAGCATAATATGATTCCTTAAGTAGCTCTCTAATTGTATTTTAAAATGACTTTTTGCTTTTGTTGTTTAGTAATACTTTTGGAATTGGTACTCTATACTAACCTTTGATATGTGATATCATAGGGTATGATTAATTATAGCATAAGTTATTTACTAAGTATAAGCATAATGCTATATATGCTTTATGTATTATTATTATTAGTCTTCCACTAGCATGCAAAGCATCTTCTCTTTACAAACTTTGTTCATTGAAATTTGGAAGATTAGGTAAAAAGACTAATAACACTGACTAGTAAGAGTAAGTCAGTGACCTGCAATATGACTCGAAAGCTGATATTTTTTTCCACCAAGACATGTTGCTTCCACTTATTTTCACAATCTCTTTATAAAGTATCTATTTCAGTAAAAGGGATTTATGTATCATTTTACTATTAGAAAGTTAAAGATGTAAAGATAACTTAAAATAATTAAGTCTTTTGAGGGCCTGCAACAGAGTAGGTCTTTGGAGCCACCCCTGGAACCAGAGCTGTCATGTCCCTTCCTCTTTCATTTCCCAATGCAAACAATAAAGGACATTCATATGGGGAAAAAACAAACAAAAAAGCAAAACAAAACAAATAACAATTTTTTAAAAATACTTTATTTCTTTACTCATGAGAGACACACAGAGAGAGGCAGAGACATAGGCAAAAGGGATAAGCAGGCTCCCTACAAGGAGCCTGATGTGGGACTCAATCTCTGGATCCAGGATCATGACCTGAGCCGAAGGCAGACACTCAACGAGTGCCCCCAGGTGCCCCCAAATCAATAATAATTAATATATCATCAATAAAGAAGAATAAATGAATAGTGATTTCAAGTAAAAACTGTAATAGCAATATCCAAAGGAGGAGGACAGAAGGAAGAAGTGGAGAAGGAAAAAGAGGAGGATAAGGACAAGAACAAAGAAATGGAATAATGGAAAAGAAAAAAAACACAAGTAAAAGTTAAAATATAATAAAATCTGGTTTCTTGCAACCAGAAATCTGTATTTAATGATATTGCCTTAGATATAAAATGTGATAATACATAATATTATCGATGAATATATCTGAACTTAAAAATCCCCAACTGCTTTTCAGTCAATATTTCAAATTTTCCAGAGTATTCCTTTTCCTTTTTTTGTAGATATTAATTTTTTTTCCTGAATACACTGTAATCTCCCCAACCTCAAAAGTTTTGTGACTAATGATTTTTCTACAATGTGAATATGAACATATTAAGACCAATATTTGAAGATTGTCTTGTATTCCTTCTCTGTTACTTCCAGTTATTTTCCCTAATACAGGTGAACATAATCCCCTTATTTGAAATGTATTCTGTAAATCTGCCATCATGCATGGTGTCTCCAATGAAGGTAAATACATCATATCATTCCTTTTGGCCCTTTGGTACAATGACATTAATATGTTCATTTCATTTCTCGTAGACTTTCTGATATTTTTCTGAAACATTCAAATCCATTTCCAATCCTACTAAAGTTAAACATTGTATTCCAAACCTTTTATTGTCCCTGCTCTTACTATATAAGCATTCCTAATGTAACTCATCAAGTAATTACTGCAAATTAATAATCAAAAGAAGTAAAATGTAGATGTAATTGCTACATAAATATGAATGTAGACATTCGCATCATTTAAATACAAGGTAAAGAGATTTGAAATGATAGTGGATCAAGCCAGATACTTTTCTTTTCACCTAAAATATTTTTGCTGTCTAGGGTTAGTGGAATAGTTCTACTATGAAGTCCTTGGACTATAAAACAGAGAACAGAATAATAAAGAAGGAAAAAACAAATCAATTAACCATTGTGTTAGTAAAGCTTATGTTAACTTTACTAGACATGAGGTTGCCCAGACTAATCGTTTCTGGGTGCATCTGTGAAGATATTTTTTTGTTTGTTTTGTTTTTGCTTTTAAGATTTTATTTATTTATTCATAAGAGAGAGAGAGAGAGGCAGAGACACAGGCAGAGGAAGAAACAGGCTCTGTGCAGGAAGGCTGATGTGAGACTCCATCCCTGGTCCCCAAGATCAGGCCCTGGGCTGAAGGCGGCGCTAAACCACTGAGCCACCTGGGCTGCCCGGTATTTTTGGATGAAATTAGCATTTGAAGCAGTGGGCTAAATAAAGTAAATTTTCCTCCCCACTGCACATGGGCATCATTCAAGCTTGAGCCCTGAATAGAATAAATGTGGAGGAATGAGGAAATGAGGAATTTAGCCCCCGCCCCATTGCTTGAACTGAACCATATCATCTCATCTCTGCTGTCCTTGGACTGGGATCTATACCATCAACTCCCCTGATTCTCAGGACTTCAGACTCAGAATAAATTATGTCATTAGCTTTTCATGGTCTCCAGTTTGTGGATAGCCAATCATGGGACTTCTCAGCCTCCATAATCATGTGAGATAATCTCATAGTAAATCTCTTTCTCCTTGGGAGGCCTGGGTGGCTCAGTGGTTAAGTGTCTGCCTTTGGCTCAGGGCCTGATCCCAGGATCCTGGGATGGAGTCCCACATCGGACTCCCTGAGTGGAGCCTGCTTCTCTCTCTGCCTCTTCCTCTGTCTCTGCCTCTTCCTCTCTTTCATGAGTAAATAAATAAATCTTTAAAAAAAATCTCTTCTCTTTTATACATGCACGTATAATACATATAATCTATATATGATCTATGTAAATATATATAATATACATAATATATATTTATATAGATCTCTCTATATATAGATCTATCCATCCCACTTCTGTGGAGAACCATTCTTCATACAGTCACCTAACCATATCTCTTTGTAAGTGAAGCCAGAACATCTAGTCATCATTCTGAGCAGCCATGCTCATGGTCCAGGTAAGTATTTATTTAAAATAAAAATAAAAATAAAAAAAAGAAGAGCAACTTTAAAATATATTTAGGTATTTCAGACAATAGCAGTTCTTAGTGTCTTTGAAAGAACAAAATTATGATAAAGTACAATTAGGAAAAATAAAACAAAACAGTTCATATAAAGAAATAATGACTAGAAATACCATAAGTGAACACTTAAAATGTATTAAACCTTAAAAGAAAGACTAAATGGTTGAGTGTGCATGGTGAGCAGTAAACAGATTAAAAATAGGAAAGAAGCATTCATAATACCTTTGAGGGACTTCAGTATAATCTCAACACGCAGACAGGTTTTAAAAGCAGCGAAGGATACAGGGAATGATAAACACCTTAAATTTAAGTGGAGTAACTGAGCTTTTAGCTGCTTTATAATCACGAGTTCTTAACTTGAAGAGCACCCTAAGTAAAAAGAAAGTAACAAAATTAAATTCACATTCAGGCATTTCTCTGAAACTGCAAGCCATCAAGAATTAAAACATAACAAAAAAGCTTCTAGAAGGAAAAGAGATTACCTAAAAGATAAAGTCTCACATTGATAATAGATTAGTAATCATACGTAGTAGATACAGACAGACAACAAAATACTGGCCCACGTGGCTGAAGGAAAATCAGCAAAATTGTGGTATTTGTGAGAGTATGATATTTTTGTCTGATGGCTTACAACCAACAGGCTTCGTGAAAGAAATATTAAAAGCTTAACTTCAATAAAATATAAACAGAGGCAGGAAAGCGAGATGAAAAAACAAATGGTAACCAAACATTGTAAGATATCTAAACACTGGTTCTAAAAATTACATGTATGATTTCAAAACACTTAAATAGCATTGAGGCTAAAATTCTCCATAACTGAAATAGTTTTCTATTGCTGCCTTAACAAATTCTAAAAATTTAAGCCCCTAAATTTATGATTTTATAGCTCTGTGGGTTAGACATTCAGTACGTGTTATTACCTTGTAGTAAAATCAAAGTGTAGGTGGATCTGTGATCCTTTCCAGAGGTTGTAGGGGAAAATTTGTTTCCTGATTACTTGAGGTTGTAGGAACGAGGTCTCCATTTTTCTTTTTCTTTCTTTCTTTCTTTCTTTCTTTCTTTCTTTCTTTCTTTCTTTCTTTCTTTTCTTTCTTCTTTTCTGTCTGTCTCTTTTTTCTTTCTTTTTTTTCTTGCTGCCATCTGAGGACCATTTCTAACATTTAGGCCTTAAATTCTTTTGCTGGTACTCCTTTTCCTGCATCCTAAAAGCCAGTCGTAGCTTGTTATATTCTTTCCACATCCCATCACTCTGATCTCTTCCATTGTCCATCTCCCTCTGATGTTCTCTTCCCTTTTTTAAGAGTTCATGTGATTATATTGGATCCATTCAGATAACCTGAAATCTCCCCGTTTTAAGGGAAGTGATAAGCAATATTGATTACAACTGCAACTCCAGTTCCTCTTTGCCAATAATATACCATAATGACATTTGAAAAAGTGACATATTTGCACAAAATATATATTTATATAGATCTATATATATAGATGTATCCATTCCCACTTCTGTGGAGAACCTTTTTTAATACAGTCACCTAACCATACCTCTTTGTAAGTGAAGCCAGATTCAGTTATCATTTGCCTCTTTTCTAGATACCCAGTAGTAGAAAGCCCTGAATTCTCCACCAGAAAAATAAATAAAATTCTCAGACCCGTGGTGTACTGGCACTGACTCTGACCCCAGGAGCGTCAACCATTAAATTTTCAGGAATCATGAATCAGTTATTAAATACAGCGATTATTATGAAGTAAATTATAGGACAAAAAATCAAAGATAATAAACATCAATTTCTAACTATTTAACTAATTTGACCATTTTCTATGCTCTTGGAGTTATTTGCATCTGGAGGATGGAGATATTCTATAGTGGCATTCTGTGGAACTTTTGTCTTACTCTCTAATGTTAAAGAAGATATCAATCAACCAATGTTCATGTTGTGACTATACTCATTCATAAATTGCAACCAGACTTTGTTTAAGGATGCAAATATTTGGCAACAATTAATCAAAGCCTTCTATAAGAGACAACAAAATGGAATTTGCAATATAAACTACGGCATTTTATTATCATATGGAAACTGGGCTGCCCATTGTTTATATAATAAAATATACAATTATCACATATATATAGATATCATAACTTTTTGAAGAGCTAGTTTTTAAAATTTCTCTAGCATGCTGATTCTGAGGCATTCAAATTAGTTTTATTGTAATTCTCTCAAATAAAAAAAAAAAAAGGCTCTCGTATGAAGAAATTTCCTTCTTGGAACATGTCAGGTTAATTTGGTGAGCGCATGCAGATGTATGTGTTAGCTATTGATTATTTTTTCATGTGTACATTCCCATTGTACTATGCCCTTTGGCTTTCAGATAAATAATATCCATTCATCCTGGTTTTTTAAACAGCAAAATTATTCAGCACAAGAAGCACATCTGCCAAATTGTATATTCCAGACATTTTTGTTGATCTTTTCAGATACTTAGTGATGCCCCCTGTATAATATAAAAGCAGAAACAGACTGCCCCTGAAGCTTCCCTTGTCAAAAATGCATTAAGGTAACACACAGTGGAAGGTTCTTTCAATGTTTGTATAAATCTAGAGGAATAAAAAAGAAGGAAATTTTGTGGCTATTGTTGAACAGCAATGACAGAGCTTTCCTGAAAATTATATAACCAGATATGCATTTTAAATATGGTGTCATTTTGCAATGAAGGTATTTCAACTCTAGCCTATTAGGAAAATACAGGTAATACATAATGACATACAAGAATAACACGATTCTAATATCATTTTTATAACTATATACTCGAGGTCTGTGTGGCTAAGTTACGACATAGAGTCCCCTCAGATTTGACAGTTGTACTTTCAGAAGATTTTAAAACAATAAATAAGCCATCCTTTTTGAGCTGAATGTAAAATGGGAGTTACATACATTTATAGGATATGCTTTCACTGCTCTAGGTTTCATATTTCTTTATTCAAAATTGTAATCATCCTGTAGGAGGCTTTTTCTGTCAAAACCATATCATGGTGTATTTCAATTCTTGAAAACTAAGGATGTCAGGCCCTGCTATTAAAAAAAAAAAAAGTCCCAGCTATGTAATGTACAGCATGGCAACTATAGTTAGTAACACTGTATTGCATATTTGAAAGTGGCTAAGAGATGAAATCTTAAATAGTTTTCATCGGAAGAAAAAGAAATTCTGTAACTATGTATGGTGACGAATCTTGGACTTACTGTGGTGATAATCTCCCAGTATATACAAATGTCCAACCATGTCATATACCCGAAAACTAATATAATGTTGCATGTCAATTATACCTCAATAAAAAATTTTAAATAAAAAAATATTTAAAAATAATCTGAAAGTCATCCAGCAGAGAAAAATAATATATACATATATGTATATATGTGTATATATAATCACATGGCTCTAGTAAAATCAATGACCAAAATTATTTTAGATTCAATTTTCATGTTTTGTTATTTATATGCTCTTTGCTGTCTTGTATGTCTCTTACCCCTAAATCTTCAGAGGTTTTAAATATGATCTTCCAGATTAACTATAAGGCATGAGCATGATAATTCAAATATTTCATTACTAATCTGCACCCTATTTTATTCCAGTCGCCCACCATTGTTTTGCTTAATCTCTTCCCTTTGGACACTCTATATTTTTAGTTTCTTATGGTTAAACCCAGGTGGCTTTGCTTAGCTATTTTCACTCTGAATCCATAGGGTAGTCTGAAGTATAGTCCTCAGATCCTGTGCTCTTCATGCCTCTTCTCTCCCCACCACTGAATTTATGATGAAGATTATCACCCTGTAGAAGAATCATACCATCTTGGCTTCAGAATTCCTCTCTTATCCATTTTTTTTTTCTTTCTCATTCTTTAGTCCAGCGAAGAGTGGTGCTTTTTTCCTAACTGATGGCTTCTCTTCTGGACTCCACATTGCAAGCCCTTATGTGCCAATGTCGTGGGAGTAAATGTCATAGGAAAGAGAGTCTCAGCATCGCTTGGTGAGGAGGAGATGCCTCAGAGGAGGGTGGAAGTGTCTCTTCCTGGCAGAAGAGCAAGTGGCATTCGGGAGAGAGAAGAAACAGATGGTAACTCTGAAAAAAGGGACATAATAATGTGTCCTCTTCATAAAATAATCTTGAATTGAGCATGAACATTGCATGGTTAGCAATACATGTGGTAGGTCAACTCCCAAGTGTTATACATGGTGAATATGGACTGAACTCTTGATTGCAGAAGCGTGGAAAGTACAGACCTCAACTGAAGTTACCTTTGGTAGTGAAGTTGGTCAGAAATAAAGATCTTCTTTTAGTGAATAAAAGGAAAGATGATTCACAGCTCATTTCAATAAAGCAAAGCAATAAACACAAAAAATAAGGATTTTATATAAGAAGAAACATGTAGAGTTTAATTTATGATTATAAAATGTTGATATATATTGTTATCTTATAAACCCCTTACTATATAGTTCAGTAGCAAGGATGATTCTGTAACATAAGATACAACCTGGGAGAATAAGGTAAGGTGTATATTTTTTTCCAAGTTGTCATTTTGAGATGTTAATCATTGATATAACTTTAAGTTGCATGTTTATACTTAATGTATTGTCTATCAACTTTGCAACATGTCTGTTTTTCCCCAGTAAGAAAAATGAGTTCTCAGTGTTCCTATGCTGTTCTCAATTTTATTTCTTCTCCACTAATTTCATTACTTTAGAGCAAATAGCATTTTTTCTCTGTTGGTTACATTCAGTCTTACAATGGTATTATTAGCCCCTCCTTAGAGTTCTATCAACATTTGACAGTATCTATTAATTGTGACAGTATTAATTGTGAAAGGGGACTGTTAATGGCTGGCCCTACCTTTCTACTCACATAGCTTTCCCCAGTCCCACATCCCAAACTTGTCATGTATTAATTTTATTTTATGTTTTGCACTACAATCTTATTCAAACATTTATTTAATACTATCTACTAATGGATCCTATATGTTGAAATCAAAATAAAAGGTTTTACAGTGAAAAAAAAAAAAGTTTTTACAGTGGAGGTGCCTGGGTGGCTAAGTGGTTTAACATCTACCTTTGGCTCAGGGCATGATCCCAGGGTCTTGACATCAAGCCCTGTGTTGGGCTCCCTGCTCAGTGGGGAGTCTGCTTCTCCCTCTCTCTCTGCCCCTCTCCCTGACTCATGTTCTCTCTCTCAAATAAATAAATAAAATCTTTAACAAAAAGTTTTTACAGTGTACTGATTGTGTAAGATTTGTCAAAGCAGTGTAAATATCATGTTTCCTGTCTTGCTATTTGCAATACGGCCAGTGTCAAAGTCTAATAAACTTTTTTTATTCTCTACTCATAATTAAAATCCATGTGATATTTGAGTCAATTTTGTATTTTAATCACACAGATTATAAAACAACAAGTTTTTATGGTGTATTAATTGCCTGCCTTTTCTTTAGACAATGATTTGCCTTACATAATTAGACCTTCTCATGGATCCTCTATGTTGTTTTATTCTATTTATCCCAGATAGCTTTTTCCAAAATAGAATGCTTGCTTGCTAACTTTATTATACAATTTATGACACTACTGTCTGAAGTCCACTCATAGTGGCTTTTCAATTCTAACTCTTGGTTTTCTGCAATTTCTTCTTTTCTGAAGTACATACACAAGTTTACTCAGAAAAGATTGGTTTAACCATTTCTAGCTCTTGCATACCTGAAATTGTTTTTAGTTTGCCCTCAGATTTTGTCAAATTATTAGAACAAATACCTAAGGTCAAAATAATTTTCTCTATGTACTATAAAGATTTTTCACTTGTTCTCTGTATTACAGGGATTTCCATCAATAGGCTGGTGACAAATGGATTCCACTCCCCTTATGGATTCCCTAGGAGTGTGGGATTGTTGGGTTTCTTTTGTCCCCCTAAACTGATCATTCATCTGAGGTTCTGAAGTGTCTAGCACCTCCATCAACAGATTTTTTTTTCAAATTTATTTTTATTTCAATTTTTTTCATATTTATTACTTTTGTGATATTTTGCTCCTATTCATACCTTCACTTTTTTTTTTTTCTTTTTGTTAGCTCTTCTTTCTAGGTAGGACCTCTGTTGAATGTTGTTCCTCTTCCACTTATTCTGCCTATGTGGTGTATTCTTTCAATACTTGCTTCATCTTCTGAAAAATTAATTTAGGTTATACTTTACCCCTTCTATAGCCCTTATTTATAATTGTAGAAATCATGATTTTTATTTCTAATAAATGTTTCTTCTCCTCACCCATTTCTTCTATTACCCCTTAATTCCTATTTGTTTCTATAGAATTACTTCCAAATTATCTCTGCATAAGATGCCGTAATGCTCTTTTGCCTCTATGTCTTTGTCTTCTAATAAGTTATTTCATCTTGATGTTTCTTCATACTTTCAGTTTTTCTCACATGGCTGGTGACTATTGATTTTTAAATTTAAATTTCAAAACAGATAATTATTTTAGGTTGATGTTTTTTTTTTGTTTTGTTTTGTTTTAATTATTTATTTATTTATGATAGGAACACAGTGAGAGAGAGGCAGAGACACAGGCAGAGGGAGAAGCAGGCTCCATGCACCGGGAGCCTGACGTGGGATTCGATCCCGGATCTCCAGGATCACGCCCTGGGCCAAAGGCAGGCGCCAAACCGCTGCGCCACCCAGGGATCCCTAGGTTGATGTTTTTGACTCATTTTGTTCTTTCATGAGAATTGCTTCTTCAATAGATTTCCCCTTTTACTTTAAAAATAATCTTTCATATCTCACAATAAATCCCATTATTTTAGTTTCTTTAATATTAGTTATCTGCTATAGTACAGAATCCACCAGTATCTCACTTTAAAAAGTAGTTCTTCAAAAGCTTTCAATTACTGCTACTTTAACTTATTAACAATTTGAAAAAAAACAGAAGATTTTACTTCTCCACTTTATAGGTTGTTATTAAATATGTATCTTGCTTTGAACTTTGAATAGAATTCAATAGCCACCTCTAAGCTCCATGAAACAAGACCAAGACATGAGCGATCATATGAATTTTTATGAAAATTTTACGCAGTGAACTATGAGATAAAATTTATCATCACTGAGGCAGAGCAGATGACATAAAATGTAGGATATTGAAGTAGACAGATAGCAGAGTCAAATTTCTGTAAGCTGTCTACAGGAGGAATGTATTATAAAAAGGTCCCAGAAAGAACTTTCCTGTGATTAGAATAATCTGTGGTACTATATACATTCTTTTGACACAAATCTTTCTATAAAATATTTACTTTGTTAAGGAGTTTAAATTTCCTTAAATATTATGTGATGTATAAATTTTAGGAAATGAAATTGAAAATGTCATTAGAAGATGACTTATTGATGATTTCATTTTGCCCATAAAATTATGAAATATCATTATTCTTTCAGTATTGTATAGAGATGATGTCATTAAATAAGCTGGTGAAAAAATATTATAGGGAAAAATATGGTTGCTACTGAATTGGTGTAGCAAAGAGGTGTGTTATGTAATGTGCATTTGATTGTAGGTTTAACAAGAAAGCAGAATATTTATTTGACTATTAATTGATTTTTACCAATAAAGATTTCCAACAAAGGAGTCTATCCAAGTAATCTATCATGAGATGTTTGTCATTAAAATATTAAAATAAAATCATAGAGATAAGACATTGTGAGGTCAACTAGTATTGATTTTAAATTTACTTATAATAATTCAAAGCAATTTTTTTCTTCAAAATGCTTCCAATGAAATTTTACTGTGAATTTTATAAAACTCATAGTTAATTTCATTTATATGTGTTAAATTACACTTTCCTCATTGTTTTTTTTTTTTTTAAGATTTTATTTATTTATTCATGAGAGACACAAAGAGAGAGAGAGAGGCAGAGACACAGGCAGCAGGAGAAGCAGGCTCCATGCAGGGAGCGTGATGCGGAACTTGATCCCGGGTCTCTAGGATCATGCACTGGGCTGAAGGCAGCGCTAAACCACTGAGCCCGGCTGCTCCTCATTGTGTTTTTTTTTTTTTTTAATTTTTATTTATTTATGATAGTCACACAGAGAGAGAGAGAGAGATAGAGGCAGAGACATAGGCAGAGGGAGAAGCAGGCTCCATGCACCGGGAGCCCGATGCGGGATTCAATCCCGGGTCTCCAGGATCGCGCCCTGGGCCAAAGGCAGGCGCTAAACCGCTGCGCCACCCAGGGATCCCTCCTCACTGGTTTTTTAAACAGGAGATAGGACATAACATAGTAGTATATTAATTTAATATGATACATATACTAATATATGTTACCTATCTATATAATAATATAGTTGGAAAGAGTCTTAAGGGTCTTCTATATCAAATCTCCTTCTAATTCTTAAATAACAGCTAGAGCATCTAAAACCTTCTAAAATGTGTATTTCATGGGCAGCCCGGTGGCTCAGCGGTTTGGCACCGCTTGCAGCCCAGGGCGTGATCCTGGAGACCCGGGATGGAATCCCACATGGGCTCCCTGCATGGAACCTGCTTCTCCCTCTGCCTGTGTCTCTGCCTCTCATTCTCTCTCTGTGTCTCTATAAATAAATAAATAAAATCTTCAAAAAAAATAAAAATAAAATGTGCATTTCAAAAATCTTTTTCATAGTCTTTTGAATTTTGACCACGTAAAATATGTTTTATTTCAAGTTATGTTATCAATATATTATTTTATTATGTGATTTTTGTGAAGAATATATTTACTTATTAAATTATCTTCCTCAGCACTTATATCTGCTTTTGTTACTCAATAAAATTATGATGCAGGAGTGAAGACACATGAGTACTAGGAGACTTAGAACACTAGTGAAAAAAATTGTCAGGATATCTGTAGCTGTTATTGTCTCCTTGCTATTTTGCCAATAATAATTTATTGATATTAATATACAGTAAATTATATAATTACATAGTAAATTATGTGCTCTAATTGGGATTGTTAAGTATCATTTACTTTGGTTAATTTGCAAATATGAATGAGACTATTGCTTTGTTTTAGGGATATATTATTGATAGTAACCTGAAGGCATCATAGATGATCAATCCATTATTTCAGGAAATATTTATTGAGCACACATTATATATCCTGTACCTTATAAATTGTAGTCGAAAATAAAGTGTGAATTACTGATGTGTCTGAATCATATTGGAGGAATCTTAGAGAACCATCTGTGCTAAAATTATCTGAGCTTATTAAAATGACTTATTGAAGGAGAAAAAAAGTTGAAATAGATTCTCTGTTAAATGACAGCCAGCATAAAATTACTAACATTAATTAATATTGTATTACAAGTAGTGTTGGAAGATATATTTGTAGTGATTTACATCTATATGACACAGCACAAAAAACTGTCAGTGTGTCTTTGCACATTCAGTTTCTGGTTTTTATTTCCTTATGGATTTTTATACTAAAACATTCATATGTTTTTAACCCTTTCTGGAAACTCTAAACATGTGACATTTAAACTTGGGAAAGATATTTGTCAAGAAATAATTTGATTAGAATAACATTTTTGCAACTCTATTGACAGATAAAATACCAGGCATCTTTGAAAATATATTTAGTGTTGCTACTTCAGTGATGAAGTTCCACATATCATCATGATTCATTGTACCATTTTTTGCAAGCATTGTTACTAGAAACATCTTCAAAATATTAAAATAAGTTTTTTCTTGTTCTTCAATATACACTACCTTAATAAGATCCAGAGAATTGATTCAACACATTTTCAAGTAGCTGTGTCAAGAGACTGAAGAAAAAAAATATGTAAAGTTATTTTTTTAATATATTGGACAAGTCACGAAGGTGGAATGTGCTGAGATGAGGATGTTTGGTATACAACACACTGTTTATCCTGGAATTTTTGGGCATGCTTTTTTTTTCCTACCAAAGTATAAAAAGAATTTTCTAAAAATGTGTTTTTTCTTTTTGTTTGTTTAAGATCAATCTGGCCGCCAGTTTGAGAAAAGACTAGGAACAAATGTGGAATCAGATACTCTAATTAGGGAAATGAAACAATAATCTAGTCAAGAAAAGATAGAGGCTTGCATTAAATGGAGGGCATTAATTTTCATGTAAACGGACAGATTTGAGCTATGTTCTGTAAGATCAATATGTGTTTAGTTTCTGGACTTAGTAACTGTATAAATTGGCACTAATAATTGAACTGCAATACTGGAAGTGTGTGTGTGTGTGTGTGTGTGTGTGTTTATACATATATTTATATATATGAAGGGTGGAAGATCCATGGTACCTTAATGAATGTTTTCATTCAAATATATCTATGAGATATCCAAGAAGATATGCCAGTAATGTTGAAAATACGATTCTAAACTCAAGTATTTGAACTGGAGAGAAAAAAATCCGAATTTTCAAGGAAGAGATGATATAAGAAGTAGTAAAAATAATAATACCTCTTAGGGAGAATGGTCAAAACTAAAAGAGGTCTCAGGTCTAACCCATGAAGAGGTCTGAGGTTTAGAGTTCTGCAGTAAAAGAGACAGAAATAATTTAAATTGTCATAAGAGATAAAAAGAGGAGAAACAGTAGAATGCGATAGTAAAGAACCAAGAGGAGAGGGCTAATTAAGATAACAAAAATCCCATCATGAATTTATTTTAGGAAGAGCAGTGTTGGCGTGGGAATGTGCAGGATCAGAAGCATGTTAGAAAACTAAGTAAATTTATAGTGTGTGTGTGAGAGGGGTAATAGTTGTGAAAACAGAGGCAGTTTATCATTTCAGTAGGAGGGAAAAGGAACTTTGTGGTGCATGAAACTGAGGAGATAACCAAGGGAGTGGCATCCTCACAGAGAAGAGTGAAAATGGTCTCTAAGGCAAAAATGAGGCAAACATTTTGAGGGTTAAATGGAAACATTGCTCTAATTGTATTCATCTCAATCTGGTAAAATCTTTTTGTATGGGTGTGAATATGTAGATATATCATTTACAAGTTATGATTTTTTAAAAAAAATGTATGTGAAAAAAGACATGGTACGAAGTTGTCATTTCAGGAAAAAAAAAGTATTGAGCTTTCTAGGAATGTTGTAACAGCAGAGTTGTCAGTAGTTTATGCTTTCTGTTTAACAACATGTGAAACAGATGTGTGCAGATAGGTCCAACTAACATTGAAGATTTTCTAGGCAAGACATTTGGAATGCACTGGGGGAGAGATGGGAGTAAAAGCTGAGAGGGAGGGAGAGAGGAGAGGAGAGGAATGGATGGAGTATAGAAAAGGGAAGAGAGGGAGATACATAAGTTTTGGACATTTGAGAGCGAAATGTTACAGCCATTCCATGTGCATGCTGGATAGGAAGGATAAAGACCTACAACTGTGAATGCAACAGTTTTAGGAGCATTCCATTACAGTTCTTGCAAAGATTATGTAGCAGTGGTGCACAAAGTATATGATGTGAATAATTGGAAATGGGAACATAGATTCATTGCAGAATGTGGAAAACAAGATGTTAGAAATTAAGCAGTTTGGGCTAGCAATAAAGACTAGGTTATTGAGATTAAAAAATCCTAATAAATATGGATGCTTTGACTCACCATAACTCCATCGGAATAGAAACCGATTTTTTTAATATATCAGCCTGACGTTCTTTTCTGACAAATGTAGATTACAAACAACAAGAACAACAAAACTATGTGATTAGGTTTGATATTTTTAGGTTACAAAACCAAGTTTCTTCATAAATTTGGAGGTCCTTGACACACACACGCACACACACACACACACACACACACACACACACACAAACCCACACCGGTTATTAATTGTATAGTGTCTCCTATCACATGACCCAACTAAAACTAAAGAAATGTACTTTAAAGTCTTCAAAAAAAATTTTTTAATTCAAGTTAGTTAATATACAGTACAACAGTGGTTTCAGGAGCAGAATCCAGTGATTCATCACCCACATAGAACATCAGTGCTCTTTGCAACAAGTGCCCTCCTTAATGCCCATAAGCCATTTAGCCCATTACCCCTCCAACCCCCCCCCCATAACAACCATCAGTTTGTTTTCTATAGTTAAGAGCCTCTTATGGTTTGCCTGTCTTTGTTTTTGTCTTATTTTACTTTCCTTCCCTTCCCCTATGTTCATCTGTTTTGTTTCTTAAATTCTACATATGAGTGAAATCATATATTTTTCTTTCTCTGACTGACTTATTTTACTTAGTGGAATACACTCTAGCTCCAACCACGTTGTTGCAAGTGGCAAGATTTCATCCTTTTTGATCGCTAAGTAATATTCCATTGTGTATACATACCACATCTTCTTTAACCATTCATCAGTTGTTGGACATTTGAACTCTTTCCATAATTTGGCTATTTTTGATAGTGCTGCTATAAACATTGAGGTGAGTGTTCCCCTTCAGATAGTGTTCTAGTATTCTTTGAATAAATACCTAGTAGGGCAATTGCTGGGTTTGAGGTTTGTTCTATTTTTAACTTTTTGAGGAAACTCCATACTGTTTTCCCAAATGACTACACTATTTTGCATTTTCACCAACAGTGCAAGAGGGTTCCCTTTTCTTCACATCCTTGTCAACATCTGTTGTTTCCTGAGTTGTGAATTTTAGCCATTGTGATCCATGTCTCATTGTGATTTTGATTTGTATTTCCCTGAGCATCTTTTCATGTTTCTGTTAGCCATCTGGATGTCTTTAGGAAAGTGTCTATTCCTGTCTTTTGCTCATTTCTTAACTGGATCATTTGTTTTTGGGTGTAGTTTGGTAAGATCTTCATAGATTTTGGATACTAACCCCTTATCCTGTATGTCATTTACAAATATCTTCTCCCATTCTGTTGGTTGCCTTTTATTTTCATTGATTGTTTCCTTTGCTGTGCAGAAGCTTTTTATCTTGATGAGGTTCCAATAGCTCATTTTTGCTTTTGTTTCCCAAAATTTTTCAAATTTTAAATAAGACTTAGATGTTATTTCTTCTACTCTATGAGCAATTGGTGACAAGAGCCTTTATTCTTTGTAAATATTATTTTTTTATATTTGTTATAAATTTCTATCAAAATTTAAGTTGCTGAAATAAGAATTTACCATGTGTCCAACTAAAAATATGTGTGTGTAAGAATCCAAGTTCACTTAATAATTATATAGTTGCAAGCTGAGAACCTTTGAAAACTGCTTAAAGAGGCAGCCTTGCACAAGGTTACAAAATTACCCACTTGGACTAATCAAATTAAGTATTAATTACCAGGTGCTTTTTAAGAAAGAAAGAGAGAGAGTGGGGAGAAAGGGAGGAGAAAAAAAGAAGAAAGGAAGGAAAGAAGGAAAGAAGGAATGGATGGATGGGAGGGAAACAAAACTGAAAGAAAAGAAAAGAAAATCCTCTGAATTTGTGCGGTGAATTGGAAAGGAAGGATTCCAGGAACTGATTTCACTTAAAGACTTATAGTCACAATCTTCTGGAGGCAGAAATGAATATTGACCTTCTTCAACCATGACTTGGGTTTTCTGGGTACTTGCTAAGGCATTTAGCCAGGGAATATGACAGGGATTCAGGGCCTCATCCAATTGTAGAGATACATGTCAATTACATTCATTATACCACATCCTCAGAAGTCTTACTGCTACTTGGTCATTAATATAGCATGTGGATCTTATTTCTTATTGTCCTGTCTTTCTCTGAAACCTGTTCAGAAAAGTCATGAAAATGACTACTGGCAGGATGTTGATTGGAATGGAACATTTGATATATGTATTTGTATCAGGAATTAAGTTTCCTTGTGGCTAATATTCAAAATTTTCTATATATTACTTAGAAATAATAATTTCTAAATTATTCACACAGATAAATAAAATATTCAGCACTCAGAAACATACTTCAACACCCTTTGTATCCCTTTCCAATCACCACCCATCAAGGGTAACCTAGTGGGTATAATAGTGACATGAGGGGGTCTCATTACTTTTGACACTGTAGGTTATTTTTGCCTTCTTTTGGGACTTGATATAAATTGAATAATTCAGCATGTATTCATTTGCATCTGGCTTCTTTCACTTGTGTTATCATATGAAGCTTCAGTTTTTTTCTTTCTCCTTGTTGTATGTTATTCCATCATGCACATATAGCAAAATTTATTTTTCATTGTACTTATTATGACATTTGGGTAGTTTCCAGTGTGGGTTATTACACATAATGCTACCATTAGTATTCTCATCCTAATTATTGTCAGAACATATGTGTTTACTTCTTTTGTAACTTCAGTCGCCTTTTACTCTCTTAATGATGTATTTTATTGAATAACCAAAAAAAAGTTCTTTAAAAATATAATTAAATAGTAGTACCCAGCTCGAGCCCCTGCAAAGGCTTCCTAATTCGTTAAACTTAAATTCAAATCCTTGCCAGGTTTTCATATTTTAGTTCATGCATTCTTCCAAAACCTCATGCTCTTTCCTCTTACTCACTATGCTATAATCAGTCTAGTCTGTCACTGCCTGGAATATAACTAGATTTTGACCTTCAGAGAACTAATTATCTTGTTATCTCTTGCTGAAAATGTTTGTCTTTTATTCCATATATCTCTTGACTTCTTCTTCAGGAAACCATCTTAAAAAGTCATTTCTTAACAACCATACCAGAGTAAGTCAGCTCCTGTTGTTTTCTATTAGAAGACTATTATGACCCTTCATAAATCTTGTAAAAAATTGTCTCATCATTTTTAGTGAATAAAAATAAATTATATCTGTATCTTCTGGACTATAAGCATCATGTCTGTTTTGTTTATTCCTTTTTAGATAGCACATAGCAGAAAGTATGTTAAATATTGTTGCTTAGTCAAGTTAACCGAATAAACAAATAAAAAATATAATACCTATAATGGGCTGAATGTATCCTTTCAAAGTTCACATGTTGAAACCTTAATATGATGCCATTTGGAGGTGGGGCCTTTGGGAGACAATTAGGTCATAAGAGTGGAGCTCTGATGAGTAGGATTAGTGCTCTTATAAGAGGTGAGAGAGCTAGGTAGCTCTCCACCATGAGAGGATACACTGAGAAGTCTGTGACCTGGAAGAGATCCCTCACCAGACCTCAATGGCACACTAACCTCAGACTTTCAGCCTCCAAATGTATTTCTGTCCAGAAATATACCATAGCCCCAGTGTATGATATTTTGTTATAGCAGCTCAAAGTAGGATAACATGTATGTATCTGCTATATGTTCATAGTAATAACTATTTATATTTTGCTTTTTATATTAAAGCTACATTTCTAATTCTTCCTTCTAACACTTCAGGAACCCTCTGGATCCTAAAACCAATAACAGAGCCCTCATGCTTTAAAATTCATTTAAATCAAATCAGTGCTTATCATTGTAGTTCTTGATGTTTATATAGTGCTATGTATATACATACATATACACACACACATACACAGAAATGTGAACAAGACAAGAATCTGCAAACACAGTCTAGTGTATCATATAGACAAACTGTCAAACGATTACAGCGTAAATGCTATAGTGTGAATATGAATTAAGTGTTACATAAACAACTAACTCATTGGGGTGGATAAGTAGAGGGATTAAGAAGCTATAGACAAAAATAAATATTTGGGATGGAAATTTGAAAATGGATTTTACCTACTGCTTTCCTGACATAGATGCTTATGATGGAATAAAACATATAACTTGTTTAAGCTTCTGTCCCCTTCAATTGTGCCTTTTCCTGACATGAAATGTCTCCTATAACATTTTCCTTTTCATTGATTCATGAAGCAGCTATTTACCCAGGTTATGTTATAGCTCCAGAGAACAAAAGAGAGAGAGAGAGAGAGAGAGCAAGAAAATTTGGCATTATGAAGTTGGCATGCTAGTTATAGAAAGATAAAATCATAGTGCCGGGGATTTTTATCTCATATTTTTGCTTCTGTTTTATTTCTTTAGTTTTAAAATTTATCATTCTCATACAGTGTACAGTCCAAAATCATCTCTTATTCCTCAAGTTTATCGCCTCCATCCTCTAATCAAAATCTGCCATATTTTTTGTATATTATCCTTTACTTAATGGGAGATTAAAAGCAGGAAAAGTTTGCTGTTTGAGCAATCATCATTTCAGACCCACAAAGAGATTGTCCACAATATTGCCTTTGATGAAGTAAATAATGATAATTCCACTATCTTTATATTTGGCACTTGGTATATTTGTTCCTGTTAATATCATTTTTACACTCTAAAATTCCATAAGACAGACATCATATCTCTAATGTGCTCTAGTCCATGCATTGTGCAGATGGGTATTTCCCTTTTGATTGAGAGATGGATATGGGAGTTGTCATCTTGGAAACTTTATAAATGAGAAAGGGTATTTTTCTACTCTGTAATAACTCAGGAACAACTGGAAAAAATGTTCTCTAACTGTAACTAAAATCAACCTGCAGGCTAAGTCTAAGCATGAAAATTTCATCCTAAATGATATCTAAAAAAAAAAAAAAAAAAAAAAAAAGTGTGATTGACTGGAAACAGTGGCCTGTAATGAAAGTTGTCTCAGAAACCTCACTTACATTTCCTACCACAAAGAATGAAATACACACCACATGTTTAGGTCACATTTCTGAGTAATATGATAGAGTTTGCAATATAATATTACTGACATTGATTTATTAATATTGATTTCTAAGCTGTACAACATAGTTGAAGGTATTTTATTTTGCTTTCTTTCTTAAGCAGATCAAAGTAAGAATAGTGAATTATGAATTGTGAGCTATCTTGATTTTTGATAAAATATCAACAGAATGACTTTTCAATGTCATATTTCATCAACTGAAATTAATTGCTTTAAAGTGTGCATTCCAATACAACTTAGTCATTTCACACTTTAAAATGTTTATATTTTGAAGAAATAAAGATTGAAATTGAAAACTACATAAAATAATTTTGTTATTTTCAGTGCAGGGAATTTAGATATAGCATAATTACAATGGTGTAATTATTTTACATCATCATAGGACCTCTAATTTTAAGCCAATTTAACATTTCACATTTTTCCCTCAATGGATTTTTTAAAGAAAAAGATGATTATTTTTTTCATATTTTCTATCTGTTCTTTAACATTTTGAGAGTGAAAATAATACAATATCACTGCATCTTCAAAAATCCTGCAAGGGAGTAGTATACCTATCAATTAATATGTAAATAAATTTATCTTCATATGTAAGATTACTCTTAACATGACTGGGAACAACAAAAACATAAATTTTGTGAGGTTTTCAGAACCTCTTAGTAATGTAGTATGTAAATTTAATGTAGTATGTAATGAAGTTATAAAATATTGCATCCCAATAATAATTAAATAACTATGATTATAGTTTCATAAGGACAAGATTTATCTTAGCTAAAAACTCATTGCTTAAATTATTTTGGTAACTTCCTTCTCTATTATGAATAACTACTGAATCAGCAACTGACTTCTTCATCTAAGTTTTCATTTATTTTCTGAAGACTTATTTCCTGTATTGCCCTGGTGAATCCTGGTAGCCTAGTGTGCTTTTCTACTCACTCTGCCTTTATGGTTTAGACTTAAAGCTTTACCAATCTTTAACTTCTCTTCGTTAAATTAAAAATATATTCTATTTTGCATCCCATTTTGTTAAGGATTTACATTCTTTTGGTGAAAAATCACTAATCTCATTGCTCATTCTCAAGTGTTAATGCAGGTCAGTCCACTAGATTGTAAGCTACTTAAGAGGGGTAACTTAATATATCTTTGTATCACTTGTGTCTAGTGTAGTGAGTTCTTTATAGGCATCTCCCTCTAAAGAGGTAATATTCTGAAAGTAATATTTGATATATTCCTAAATATTTTACCTAAATTGTAAAAAGTTTGGCTGAAACTTACTGTTTGCTTGTCAATACAATAAGAATGTCAGCATACACAAATTTTCCATAGAGTTTGAAGTCTCTACTATCAATATTTGACTGTGCATCAACCAATATAAATAGTTTTAATACCATTGCTATTTTCATCAGCAAATAAGGGTCAGTATATCCAAAAAAGCATAATTAATATGTCACCAAATAACTGAAATTAGTTTTATATAAAGATAATTTCTAGGAGCTCGCATATAAATGTCTGCAAACAAGACAAAATATCTGCTGTAAATATTCCTTGAAATAAATTGTTTTATATTATGTGAGATAATTTGAAAGTATCTAGTGCCATGTAGTTGACTAGATTGACTCTTTGAAAATCTATCACCAAGAAATTAATTGGATGTTGCATAGTTACTCGTAGTTGTTCTACTTATGTCATTAAGTCAACCAAAATTACTGGACCACAAAATGAACATTCTAGTTATTTGGGCAGATTCATCTGAGTGGAAATGATTATGCATTGATCAAATCAAGTTCTCTAGGGTTTAGTTGATATGGAACCGAAATGCTTGAACTCACCACATTTTTTGTTGATTCGTTAATTATCTGTCTACTAGTTTCTGCCTAAGATGGAATTCAGACTGAAAATCACTTTAAGAAGCAATATTTGTCCATTTTTGTCTATTTCATTAGACTTTAGACTGAAAATTGAAGATCTGAATATAGTATTTCATGCTGAAGAGACAGCAGAAATTATAGTATCATGTATAACAATATTTTTGAATCTTCAAACTCAAAGTAGAATGAGTGATAATATGTTTGCTTTCAATGTGAATCATTTAAAGAATCTTCTTTGCTATACATTTCAGTGAATAACAAAAAAATCACATTGAAGGTGTGTGTATGTATATCTATTTTTGTTTGTACTGTCTTTTTAAATTTATTGTTAGCAGTTATAAATTACATGTGTTTCTGGAGGGCTGAATGTATCAAACTTTATTTAAACCACTTGGAACTGGCTATTATTCCAAGTAGATCTTTTGGAAAAATTAAAGATGGACATTAAATACTTCTAACATGTAGTAACATAAGAATATGTTAGCTTAATTTTAATGCCACTTATGATTTTTCAAAGTAGCTATACTATTAGCTCATTTTTAAATATTTACATATATAGCTTTTTGAAATGTATTTGTTCCTTACTATGACCAATTAAAAAGTCTACACAATATTTAAGGAAACAAGGAGTGATACTTAGTTATTCCCCAGAAGTCATCATTCATATTAAGGCTGACATAGGACCATGTGGCTTACAAAGCAATTTCGGTAATTCCATTCACAAGCAAAACAAAGAATAGAAAAATTTTAAAATAAGCGTAATTTAACACACATTTACAAAACTCTTAGACATGTCTGCTTTCCTTTAACTGCTTTATTTTATTTTTTTCTAGATTAATTATATCATGTCTCATTCAAGAAAGGATTTGAGATAAATATCAAAACAATATATATAGTGAAAAAAGTACAAAATAAATTTTTTAAAAGATTTTATTTATTTATTCATGAGAGACACAGAGAGAAAGAGAGAGAGACAGAAACAGAGAGACAGAGAGACAGAGAGAGAGAGAGAGGCAGAGACACAGGCAGAGGGAGAAGCAGGCTCCACGCAAGGAGCGCGATGTGGGACTCGATCCTGAGACTCCAGGATCATGCCCTGGGCTGAAGGTGGTGCTAAACCATTGAGCCACCCAGGCTGCCCCAAAATAATTTTTTTTAAAGATTTTATTTATTTATCCTGAGAGACACACAGAGAGAAGCAGAGACATAGGCAAAGGGTGAAGCAGGCTTCTTCCAGGGAGCCTGATGTGGGACTCCATCCCAGGCCCCTGTGGTCACAACCTGAGCCAAAAGTAGATGTTCAACCACTGAGCCATCCAGGCACCCCAGTACAAAATAATTTAATATTACAATTTCCCAGGGGAAAAGTTTTCCAGAGGGGAGAAATTTCTATAGAGAAAAAAGCTCCAGGACAAGTAAAAATATTCAGTTATATATGGAATGTGATTGTGGTTAAGAGTTGCACTTTATTCTTGGCACTGAGCTTTCTAGATACCAAACAAAGGAAGAAAACTCAATTACAATTAATTTGAATTTTAAGATTCAAATTATAAATAAGAGAAAAAGAAGCAATTGTTCAGTTTTTTTTAATATTCAGACAGAGACAACATAATTGAAATATTTTATAAAGCATATATCCCTAATAAAATAATCTCTGCAATAATATTAAACATAATGTAAGAAAATTGTGGATTTTTGTTATTGTTGCTGTTATTGTCATTGTTTAAGTGCCAGAGCCTTCCAATATTCCTGACTTAGTAAATGTTCCCTAAGTTTATTGGCTATATGAAACGAATCCAAAATTTCATATGAAAATCTCAGCACCAAGTTAAAGAATAATTTAGTAGCATTAATTCTAGAAAGAGCTATAGCAATAGGGTTCAAATATATTTTAAGACCTAACTCTAAAATTTAAAGTATTTAACCAATTTAACTATAATATTTATACCAGGGTGGAATAAGGAAAAAACATCACCTAAGTATATAGTGAAGATGGCAAATTCCAGTTATTTTCTCTTGGGAAATCTAAGGTTGGGGAATTTTTAAAATAAGAAATCTAAGGAAAAACCAAATTATACCAAAAAGTATTAGAGATTGGACCTCTAAAATAGTTCATTTTCTTGATGACCTAAAAATCCTTCCAAAGTTCATATTTTCTAGGGTATGAGTTCATTGCTATAGGAAGAGAAAAGTCTGAATAATTTGGATCATATTTTCTAGGGTATGAGTTTATTGCTATAAGAAGAGAAAAGTCCGAATAATTTGGATAAAGGAAACACCATAGTGCAATAAGGTTTTTAAATTTGTAAAACAATCGGCTTTGGTTAAGAACTAACTAGAGTAAACTCAATCAGTGAACTTAGCAGGTTCACACATACTGTCTGGACAAAGGACAAAATACTGATAAAAATGAAGCAAAGATTTTATATGTGCCTTTGGACAGTTTACTTTTGCTTTCTCTTTGGTTTTGCCAATCTCAGCTGCCAACATCCACGGTTCAGTAAAACAGCAGGTCATATTTAAACGTTAGAACAAGTTGATTTCTGTTTGGGGCCAATTTTCATCATTTTAAAAGAAACTATATAAGAACCAGACAAGAATGCCATTCATTCTGGTGTGCATCAGTCAATATTTAAAATACGAATCCCCAACTTTCACTATAATTTTTTAAAAGATAAAGGTATATCCATATATTTATTTATGGATTTTTAATTGTCCTAGTACCATTTGTTGAAAAGGCAAACAGTTCCTCATTTTGTTGTCTTTATTTCTTTGTCAAAGACCAGTTAGCTCTATTTCTGTGGGACTATTTTTGAATTTTCTATTCTGTTCCATTGTTCTAACCTGTTCTTTAGCCAAATGCCTTGATTACTGTAATTTTATTATTGAATTTTTAAGTTGATTGGTTTCTGTTTCCCAACTTTGTTCTTCAATATTGCGTTGGCCTTCCTGGGTTTTTTGCCTTTCCGATGATCTTGAGAATTTGTTGACACAATTTACTTGTAATCTGATTGGGATTGCATTGAGAATATATATCAAGTTGGTAAACTCTGACATCTTAACGATACTGAGGCTTTCTATCTGTGGACATGGAATATCTCTCCATTTATTTATATATTTTTTGATTTCCTTCATCACAGTTTCATAGTTTTTCTTACAAAGATGTTGTTGAGCTTCCAGGTTGGTGAATACACAAGGTTCTAGGAAGATGCCATGCACAGAGAAAGCTTGGAAGCTCTATAATCAGCCCCATATTTTGCCCATGAATCTCTTCCATTTGGCCATTCCTGAGTTTCATCCTTTATCCAGTAAATGTAAGAAAAGTGTTTTCCTGAGTTCTGTGAGCCATTCTAAAAATATGGAACTTGAGAGAGGGTTTTGGGGGTTATAGCTGCCTGGTAAGAAGGATGGGAGGCCTGGATCTGCAATTGGTGTCCAAAGGTAGGGGTAATCTTGTAGGACTGAGCCCTTAACCTGTGGGGTCTAATGCTAACTCTAGGTGGATAGTGCCAAAATTGAATTGACTTGTTGGACCCTGGTTGGTATCTATAGAGAAAGCTGAATGTGAAGACTGCTTTAAATTTTCTCTTTCCCTATGCCCCTTTCCCTGCTCATGTATACTTGTTCTCTCTATCTCTCTCTGTCCTCAAAAATAAATACATTAATCAATCAATTAATCAATCAATCAATTAATTAATTAATTAAAAAAGAAGAGTACTTGTTGAAAAAGTCCTGGTATTGTCTAACGCTGATGTTGTTCAGGAAAATTTAACAGGTTTATTTATAATTGCTATATTTTAACTGATAAAACTTGTTCACTGAAGCATTTTGACTTGCATTAAATTTCTACATCCTCACATCTATATTAAAAATTCATACACAAATGAAAATGAAAAAAAAACCTATTACCTGATATCTATCCCCTACTTTTTCACCTGGAATCATATACTTAGGTACCTTCTTTTTTTAAAGATTTTTTTTATTTATTCATGAGAGACACAGAAAGAGAGGCAGAGACACAGGCAGAGAGAGAAGCAGGCTCCATGCAGGGAGCCCGATGTGGGACTCGATCTCTGGACTCTAGGATCATGCCCTGGGTGAAAAGCAGATACCCGACCACTGAGCACCCAGGCGTCTCTACTTAGGTACCTTCTAATATACTTTTAAATTTTTTCTTTGAAACCAGTTATAATGTAACAGGTAAAAGGAACTGAGATAAATATGCCCTTTATATGAGGTTTTATGTTATCTGACTGGAAGTTAGGCTGTGTTTACTGTGTGTTGTGGCCTTATGTGGCTGAAATTTCTTTTGGTATTCTGTCCTTGTTTTTGTCTCTACCATTGTTTTTGGGTTTTCTAGAGACTTCTTTTTAAATAGGATATGAGTCTTAACTATTCTTTTAGCTGTTGTACATTTATACAGGAGCCAAGGGAACTGGTAAGGTGGGCACCTAAAATTATATGGTTGTGTCATAGTCTTTTAGTGAGCCTGTCTCTTCAGCTCTGAACTTCACAAGTACTTTTCAGCTTTTTTGCACTTTAGGGTAATCAAGAAGGGCTAGAAGTATTGGAATTGGGTTTTCCCCTTCCTCTCCATCAGTTTTTTTGAAAATCCCTAGTTTCTTAGGCTAAAATAAGAGTTTCTTTCAAAAGCAGTCATTATTTAAAGAGAGCATAATGCTGTAGACATATTTCAAAACTATTACCTTGCTCTCCCCTTATTGGAAGTAGAGGGGAAATTTTCCCCTGATTTTCACACTGAGAACTTGATGGGCTTCCCAGTGGTAAAATCCATGGAAGTGTGGGAATTCCTTTCTCCAGTATTAGACTCTTAGTGTTTTTATCTCTCACACTAGTCCACACTAAGCCTCTCACACTTTGTCATTTGTGTTCCTACTAGACCTGCCTCCAGTAGGTTACCCCTGTTCCCTGGACTTCTATTGTAGACAAAGAGAGATCCTAATGGATACAACCATCTAAACATCTCTTTGGGGCATCTGGATAGCTCAGTTGGTAGAGGATGAAGCTCTTGATCTCAGGATCATTTGGGTATGGAGTCTACATAAATAAAATAATTAATTTAAAAAAGAAAGTATCTGTCTCTCTTTGGACTATCTCTTCTTTTTTTCCTCTAAGTTTCTCTTTCAGTAACAATACAGAACTTTTATTAACTCTAACTAAGTAGTGCATTTTATACAAACAAGGGAATTCCCTTTTAATTATTCTTCCTTTCAAAGAACTTAACTAACCCTTTGGATGTATTTTCTCTTTCAAATAAACTTTGGAACATAAAAGAATACTGTTGGGATGGTAACTGAAATTGCATTAATTTTATAGATTAAGCCATAATATTATAAAAAAATAGATCAAGACTCCTCATACAACAACACTGTATGTATACATATATATATTTCATATGTATATATTTTTTCTTCAGTAATGTATTATATTTTCTTTTAATTTAGTTACCTTTTTGTTTTAAAGTTTATTAGAAGTATTTTCAGGGATGCCTAGGTGGCTTAGTGGTGGAGCACCTGCCTTGGGCTCAGGGCTGTGGTCCCGGGGTTCTGGGATTGAGTCGCGCATCAGGCTTCCCGTGGGGACACTGCTTCTCCCTCTGCCTGTGTCCCTCCCTCTCTCTGTGACTCTCATGAATAAATAAATAAATAAAATAAAAAAAGAGAAGTATTTTCAAAATTTATTTTTTGTTATTGTGAATGGAACCTTTTTCATTACTTTTAATATCTTATTGCTGGTGTGCAGAAAAAAATATGTATTGATTTTCATTTGTTGACATTGTATCTGGTTCCCTTATGGAACTCTCATGTTGTAACTAATCACTTTCCAGTTGATTGCCTTAGATCCTCTGGTTAGAAAATCTGAACTTCTGCAAATAATGAAATGCCCCTACTCACCTGCACACAAATACTTATGAAATCTGTAGACTCAACCATGGAGGAAGCGGGTAGCTACATTCCACTAACTACTCTGTCAGAAGAAACTGCCTCGTACTCTGCTGCATCTCCATTTGAAATCTTAAGACCAAAGCAGTAGATACAATTGTCCATCCCCTTCCTAATTCAAAGGTATTTAATCCATCCTGCCTCATTTCCATGGTGATATTAGCCAATCCTGCCTATAACATTTTAAATTCTTCTGTTTGTCCATCTGTGCCAATATACTATGCCCCTGTGCATCCAACATCCCAATATTACCGCTCAACTAAACCCTTCCATTAGGCCTATTCTATATCATCTGCTCCATGATTATGAAATTTCTCTACATTTTTAGAACTTGTATTCATCTCCCTGTTTTGATGAAATGTAGCTATTCCTTAATAAAATCTTTATATTTCCTGTCTCATTCTCCAACTCTCAACCAATGCATTTTATCAAAGACATCTGACTTGAATATGCTCTAATCTAAATTAGGCTTATGAGTTTCCCTTATATACACTTTACTATGCTTTTTCCATTTTCCAAACAACGTTAATGATTGTGATTGTGGTTATCTGCAGTTAGATGACTTTTTCCCTAAATGCGATGATAAAATCTGAGATGACAAGGATCATGTCTGTTTACCTTATCACTTTAAACACAGACCCTACACATGGGAAATATATTTTATTTATCTTACTGTACACTTATAATTTATTTCACATTTGTTACTAGTATTAAACTTGCACTTGCCATGGAAAAAATATTTTTCCTAGATTAATTTAGACAACTATTATAATTTTGGATATCTGATATTGGTTTGTCATATTGTTTACTATGCCTTTTAAATATTGGTACCCTTATGTATAGACAAGTTGATTCTCAGAAATAACCATTATTCTAACAGTTCAGACAACTCTTTCCTGTATAGGTTTTCTCCATATATTATTTGAGTTCATAACAATATAGAAAAATGCAGTGCTTTTGTATTCTAAATAAATAATATAAAATTGCTTACTCTCAATACTCTGAAATAATACATATCTTCCTTGACTAACAATGGGGTTATGTCCCAATGAAAGATTAGTAAGTTTAAAATATAAGTCAAATTGCATCTAATACACTTAACCTACCAAATTTCATAATTTAACCTAGTCTACTTTAAATGTGCTAAAAAAAACTTAGGCTTCTCATTGGGCAAAATCATCGAGCACAAAGCCTATTGTATAATAAAGTATTGAATATCTCATGTAATTTATGAAATACTGTACTGAAATGAAAAATAGAATGGTTGTACAGGTGCAGAATGGTTGTTAAGTGTATTGGTTGTTTACTCTGGTGATTGTGTGGCTGAGTGAGACCGGCAGCTTGCTGCCACTGCCCAGCATCATGAGAAATATTATCATAATACCTCATACTGCGTATCACTAGCCCAAGAAAATATCAAAATTCACAATTCAAGGTATAGTTTCTATTGAATGCATATCACTTTCACAGCATTATGAAGTTAAAAAAAAACTTAAACTATCCTAAGTTGGGGACCATCCTAGTGTGAAATTGAAACATATCTTTATTTCCAAAACTATGGATAAGGCTTTGTTCTGAAAAAAGTGGTTTGCAATTATTTTAAATATTAAAAAAACTTATAAATGTGGAAATTGCAAAGTAAATGTAAAGTAATAAAAACAAGAGCAAAGTTTGTTGAACTATATAGCACCACTCTTGGAAATATCAAGGAAAAATTAGAAAAAAAGTAACCTAGAGCAGTCAGCTATGATCACAAATTTAGACATTCTTGAGAGATTAAAACCTCCTCCTGTAATGAGAAGCTTTTGTAATCAGAAGCAAAAAAGACTACTTATACTCTTCATTTTTCTTTTGCTCAAAGGTTTTTCCTTAAGCTCATTGCAAATTATTTTTTAACTTACTACTTCCTAATATGCCAATTTCTACCATTCTGGTTTCTAATTTAGACCTCTGTAATCCCCTCTTATGAGGATTCTATGCTTTCCCTTTTGTCTCCAATTCTCTAATCATTAATCAAAATGATCCCTTCAAAAAGAAAATCAAATTGTTTAGTTTCCTGCTCAGAATCCACCAATAGGTAACCCATGACATTTAAATAATATCTCAAGTGCTTATCATTGTTTACAGAACTTTGTATTCTGTGGTTCTTGAATATTTTTAAAAAATTTTCTGTCACTCTACTCTTTGTTCTTCATGTTTATCCTATTTAAAAAATATAATTCCTCTTATCCTCTATACCATTAATTCATTTTACTTTTTCTTAAAACACTCATCATTGCCTGGCATTATATTAAGTATGTTCTTTCTTCACGGGATTAAAAGCTGCAGAAGGATTTGGCTCAATTTGTAAAATCAACATTCTATCCCCAGCGTGTGGATTGGCACTGGTAATATAAAGATGTCAATAATTAAGAGTTGAACGAATGAATGGATAAATAAACAGTTATGGCTTGTGTCCATAGCAAAACAAGGACTGAACTTGTTAGATTCTCTTGTAAATTTTAACTTTATAAAGCTAATCAATGTAGGAAATATTAAGGAATGATAATTGTAATGTGAAAGTAAAAATGGAGAAATAAGTGATAAATGATTCAGGGATAGGTGGAGAAAATGGACAGAAGAGAAAAGTAAATACAAACTTTGCCTGACTACAGTGCATAATAATCTAAAGATACAGAGAATACAGAGACTACATGAGGAGAATGCTGGGATTTTGTCATTGTGGTTTTTGTCTTTATTGTTTATAATTATTTTGTTCAAGGCCATTTAAAAAAAATATTTTTAAAATATTGATTGATGGATTGATTGATTTGAGAGAGAGAGAAAAAAAAAATGTGATTGAGGAGAGAAGAAGAGGGACTGGGAGAGAGAGAATCCTCAAGCAGATTCCCTGCTGAACAGGGAGCCTTACATAGGACTTAAGCCTAAGACTCTGAGATCATGACCTGATCTGAAATCAAGAGTCAACCACTTAAACAACTGAGCCACTTGGTGCCCCAAGGGCATTTTAAATGGACCTCAGAGGATTCATTATATTATCCACTGAGTCTTAAATTCCATATATCTCCATTAATATCACATAGATTAATCTGTGATACCCAGTTGTTGGGGGCCTTGGTTAAATTGCAGAAGTAAAAAGTGAAATAGCAAATAATTTTATAGTTACAAAAATGTCAAATTATAACATGAAGAAATAATGAATAATTATTTAAAATAACCAACAAGATATAACTAATTTTATGCTTAGTAGATTAAGCTTGGCCATGCCCATTTTCAGATTACTTTCTTTACTTAATGACTCATTTATTTAGGTAGCCAAGCTAAGTAAATACTTTGTACAAAGGATTCTGATTAAAATCCTTAAATCATTTCTGGTCCAACACACTTGATAACTAGTTTTGCAATTTAGTGTCTGTCTTGGTTATGTTCCCAGCAGGTTATTAACAATTAATTAGCAATACTTCTCAAATGCTATCTGTGTTAGGCTACTAATTGCACGGCAGGAAAATAAAATTTCCCTTTGTAAACAAATTGCAATCACGATCATTTGCTTTAGATAAGGCAATACAAATTTCCTTATATTTTTGTTGTTGTTACTTAGATTTACAGCCAGAAGGCATAAGTTGTATTTATGAGTGTTGGATGAAGCTGTTTATAAGTTCTTCAGCAGATATTAAAATAATTTAGTTTTGGACAGCACTGCCTCATTTTTACCTCTGTTTTCACCCTATTCCTTAGAGAAAGGAGTGTGTGTACAGTTGTGGGTGTGTGGGGGTGTTTAAATTGATAACTCACAAGAGATTCTTGGCAGAATTTGTTTAGCAATGACAACTTCAGCATAAAACATAATTTTTACATTTTCTATTGAAATTCTGAATGGTTTCTTTTTAAAAATCAATTTGCTCATGTTTAAAAGATCCTAAGTTAAAATTATAGTCAATAATTATATATATTTTAGTATTTATAGCCTTCAATATTTTCTTCAGTACTTGCTGTGCTTGACTCATTATTAATATTCCTAGCTATGACCATGTCTTATTATACTTTTTCATACTACTTATATTCATAGAATGGCTCAGTTGGCATTAATCTTTGGTGTTTTTTAGTCCAGCCACCTAATTTTATAGTTGAGAAAACTTAGGATCAGGAGAAGATAATTTGAATTTTGAAAGGTCACTGTAGCAGATACAATTGATTGACTCACTCCCATATATATTCCAACTTTTTTTCTAGTGTGCCTTCCTGTAGTGCAGGGGCTGCAAAGCTTAAAAAAAAAAAAAAGAATCTCTTTTATTTATACATTAAGAAATGTATATGCTAAGATTCATCCAGACAAGACTTTTGGATTCAGACTTGAGGAAGTACAAGAGGAGTTATGCACAAATTACCTGCTATAATAGTTTAGTAGCAGGTGTGGCAGGTACTACACTACTCATAGCCAAAATCATGGTGGTAGGTAGTTGGATCTACATTGCAGTTATGAACATTTCGTTCTGGAGTGAGAGTTGAGGCAGGAGTGGCAGATCCCTTCTAGAGTCAACTCTTTGGTATTGGTCAGAGTGATTTCTGGATACCCCCCCCCCCACCATCTGTTTATGCAGACCTTCAATAACTTTAGGAGTGAAAAATTGTCCTGTATTAAATTTTGTTCTGCTTAAACTAGTTAGAATAGTTTCTGTTATCTGAACTTGAATTCTGACTAATATAGTAATATGGAAAGGAACATGGAGAATAGTTTATATAATTATATGCTTTGGAATAGAACCAAGAACTCCAAACTTCCCCATGATCACTAAAAAGTGGGAGGGATGGAGTCTATAAATTCATAGGAAAATAAAAAGAGGTCAGTTAGATACCAGAGCAGAAATAATTATATATGTGTTGTCATGTAGGGAAAGCTAATTGTTTTCATTTCTGCCTAATCAGGAAGACAAAGCTGATAAATGGACAAAATAGACACACAGAGTCAACATGTTGTATTGAGATGTGGCTAAAGTTAAGATTAACAGAATGAATGCTAAAAATAATACATATTTAGGAAAGGTTGAATTTCAAACTTCATATTATAGTCATTTTCTTTTGCATACAACTAGGATAAGAATTTTGCTCAAAGTTTTTGTGTAAATTAAATGATATATACTTCAATAAGCTCTTAGATTTGAGACAATACATAACACACATTAAATTAATAGGAATTACTATAGATTTAAACTAGTCCCCGCAGATGTTTTAAGAAACACATCTGTAATGTGTTATATGTAATTTGCTGCAGGCAAAAGTATTATTATTGAGTACATTTCATCTTAATTTTTTGAGATTATTGAAAAATTTTGAGACTGTTTTTCCCTTTTATAATAATTGATGACATTACTTGTTTTATGATTGAATATGAATGATATAGAGTACAATTTTTAATTCAGTTTAAAATACCATTTAAAAAATAAGGAACAGGTCTGGGAACACTTAATCATCTCATGAAGTATTTTCTATATTATCAGGGACCATTTTTTCTGTTATCAGAATGATGCTCAGTATCAGAATCATTTATATAGATATAGATAGATATAAATATGGTTATTAGATATATGTAAACAGATGTTTTTATATGTTCATCTTCACTTAAAAGCATGATATATAACAAACTGAAAAAAAGTATCTTTCAAAATATATTTTAAAATGCTAACAAAATTGAAGTAAATTGTTAGTTTCACCTGAAATTAAATATTTTTACCAATTTACAGAAAAACTTTTAAAAGTTGCCTTACTTAGTAATTGATTGTGTATAATTTACTTAGAAATTATATCATTGATTAAGTTGTTTGAAATAAATTTCTCTATCCAAATTGTGGTGACCTAACTCCAAGAAAAATTTTCATTCAAATATCATATCATCATATTCAAATATCATATCATATCATATCATATTAATTTTCATTCATATCATATCAAAAATTAACATTTTGTTAATAGAAATCTTCAGTTTGGCATAATCTCCACTCTGTGAAGCTATAGATTATCATGTGTTAAATATTTATGCAAATTCAAGTTATATATACCTTTTTAATATGCATTTTTTGCCCTTTTTATCTTAGCAGCAACTTGTAAGTTTAATTAGTTATGAAAATAATATAAATAAGCTTATTAAAAAAACATTTCAATTATCAGTTTTCACTAAAAACTCTATGATCTACCGTTTCAGTGTAAATTATGACTTAGTAAAACCACATCATCAGTAGCCTTTTACAGATAATTTTTGAGAATAATTTCCAAATTATCATTACTTTATTAATTACTTTAAAGTATATTTTACTGAACAATTTCTAGCATTTCAAAAAAAGCAAATACTTAGTATTTGCATCTTAGAAAAGGTGCTAAAAAGACATGAAAAGTTTATCTAATCAAAAGTGTTACAATAATGAGGTGAAAAAAATTAGGTTCAGAATTTACCATTATTTTAAGCCCTTAGATTTGAACATCATCTTTTAATAAAGCTAAGTACTGCAGGGTTTTGCCTAGTAAGAGAAGAATAGAATAAAATTACAATGTAAGTAGAAAAACTAAGAACACCATCATCTTTGAAGATATTTAAAGGAATTTTTGCATATACTCTCTGTGAAAATGTATAAGTTTTAATCTATGTTTGCTTTAGAAAGGTAGAAAACTAAGCTATTATAATAATTTAATATACATATGTATACACATATACACTCTAACAAGGGTTCAGCCAAAACAAAAGCAAGAAAAGTGAATGTGTCACAATCTCTTAGGGTATTATTTTATGCTTTTATATAATCTTTTTAATTACTCACCAATAATGTAAATGGTATGTTATTATCTGGATAATATCCTTCCTATATTCATACCAATATTGTGTTACAAGTTATCAGTTTGGTATGTTGTAGTTTGATTTTTTGTTTTTGTTTTAATTATATCTCTTTCTACATCTTTATCACCTTGTGTTGATTAAAGACTGAGTAAATAATGAATAACAATTATTGTGATCCTTTTTAAAAAAGGTAAGTGTTTAGTATCTCATTAGTTTTTTAATTTGCATTTGCTGATTATGAATAATGTGAAGAATATTTCTTGTGCTATTTGTTTATATGTCTATCTTTTGTGAAGTTTAAATTGTGTTAGTATTGTTAACTAGTTGTTTGCCTCTTTATTACTAACTTGTAAGAGTTCTTTAAATACTTGGGGTATAAATCATTTGTTATGTAGATATATTGCAACCCCCCCAGGCTTTAACTATATTATTTTCATAATGGTGATTCTTTTATGAGAAAAATATTTATTGGTTGATTGATTGATTGATTGATTGGATTATTGGATTCTGTTGCTGTTAAGGATAAATCAGTGAGATATAGTCTTCAGTAATTTCTACCTCTCTCAATCAACCACAACCAAGCCCCTTGCATTTTCTCATCCCTTTTAACTACAATTTTCAAAATAATAATGGATACAGTATTTAACTATCACCATAATAAGTTTGTCAGTTAAATGTACTATTTAAATAATATAAATATAAATATATATTTTATATTAACTGTAGAATAAGCTAATTTTCAGAAAATTAAAAATACAATTCATACTGAATTCATATGAAATTCTCCTAAAATTCAAACTTTTTAAGTAAATCAATATTTTACACTTTAATATGTATATCATCATGAGTGTTTTATTTTTCCAGAATGTAAATGGAGACAATTTTAAAAATTACAATTGTACAACATCCAAGAATATGTGCAGCTAATAATTAAATGTCTGATATTAGGTCTTCAATTTTTATTTAAAACAGAAGCACAAAATTACATGAAAAGTACAATCTCATCAAATCTTAACATAAAATCATATCTCAGAGGTGAGCTAATTTGACTTAAGCATGGTATGACACCAAGAAATAGCAGAACAAACAAAAACCAAACAAAAATCAAAAATAAATATTTTGAGCAAAGGGTATTTTGTTGCTGGTGGTCGTCAGAGCAGGAGATACATTTTATTTTCCTTACTCTTATGTTGGGTTTGGACCCTGTCATATTAACATAGTAATTATGCTTTGAAAAACTCTGAAAAGATCAGAGATGAACTAAACAAATTGCAATTTACTCCCCAAAAGGAGCACTATTGTCACTTGGACAACTACGTAAACTTGCAAGGAAATCCCCAGAGCAGTAGACAAGTGTCATCTATTGAACTGCCCAGGAACAGTTGTTATCATAAGACAGTGCTTGTGTGCACAGGAGCAGCAACGAGTGCGGTAGACTATCCAAATAAGTTCTCTCTGTTCTTGTATTTTGTATGTAGTCTCTCATTAATTGCAAAAGTACTGACGTTCTTATCCAAATCAGAAAAAGTAGGAAGAGAAGTTTCAAGGCTCTGAAAGTAGGTCAAGATTATTCAGTACGTAGTTCCCCCTAAACACCAGGCAGAAGCAAATACAAATCTTACTTGGAGATAGATCATAACATAATAAGCATCAAATGATTCCTACCTGCAATTGTCCAAACATACCTGGCAAAGTGTCTAAGATTACTGTGTACCATAAGGAAGTACAATAGCATGATAGAATAAACAGAGAAAGGATCCCTGGGTGGCTCAATGGTTTGGCACCTGCCTTCAGGCCAGGGCGTGATCCGGGAGTCCCAGGATGGAGTCCCACATCGGGCTCCCTGCTGGAGCCTGCTTCTCCCTCTGCCTAAGTCTCTGCCTCTCGCAATCTGTCTCTCATAAATAAATAAATAATTTAAAAAAAAAGAATAAGCAGATAAAACAAAAAACACAAAGAATCACAGTATTCCAAGTTTTGGAAAAATAAAAACAATATTTAAATATATCAATTGATTATATGTATTGTCAGAGTACATAAAAATGTAAGACCAAACTATATGCTGTCTATGAAAACAATTTTTTAAAATATCTAGGCACAGAGGATTTAAAATTAGAAAGGGTGAAAAAAGATGTACCAAGCAAACACAAATCAAAAGGACTCTTGGGAAGCCATGTTGGTAATAAATAATTTATATTTTAGGGGAAAAACACTGGAGATGGAGAAATTTATTTTGTAATGAAAAAAATGTGAACTTACTAAGAGGGGTATCAAGAAGCCATAGATCACTGCTAAATGTGGATACATTTTAAAACAGAAACAAAATGCATGAAAAAAGGTGATACAAATATAAATATTTACTTATTAGAATACGTGGACAGAAAATCAGTAAAGATATGAAAGTTTTAAATAACACTATAGTTTTATAACACTATAAATACGTGATCCAACTGACATTCATAGAATATTCCTTTTTAAAAAATGGAGATCCAAAACAATAAAATAAAACAATAAAAATAAAAAATGGATATCTATATTATTTTCTAATACATAGAACATAGAACACATAAAACATTTGTCATGCCAGACTATATTCTGGACCAAATCTAAATAAATTTAAGGGAATTGAAATTGCATAAAAGTATTTTTTCTTACCAAATATGAAATTAAATTAGAAGTCAATAACTGAAAGATACCTGAAATTCCCCAACATTTCAAAATAAATAATTTCTGGGTTAATGGATAACAAAATGAATATTAGAAAATATATTAAAGTAAATTGAATAAATATGCAACATGCAAAACTTACGGGTCAAAGCTATAGGTAAATTTATAGTATTAGTGCTTATATTACAAATGGAGTAAAGTTTTGAATCAACAAGTGTAGGATCAAAGAGAAAGGCAAAAGTAGAAAGAGCATCACAGATTCTGTTTTTATAGTAAATGCTTATCAGCAATTCAATTTACAATAAGGAGTAAATAAAATTAAAATAAGTTTAGATGAACATATACATAGATGACAGGAAATTAAAAAGGGTATGTCTTGTGATTGAAAACAAAATGGTATTTGGATTCTACACTAATAATGGATCTCATTTTTCCTTAATAGATTACTGGTGATATGTCAATATAGTAAGGGAAAATATGTATACTGCATGAATTAACTACTTTGAAATCAGCATAAACTTTATATTCCCCAAATCAGATGATTATATTTATAGTAATTGCAATAATTACTTCTGAGCATTCAGCTTGTTTATGACAAACAACGTAAGTAACTTCCAGGTTTTCTGCTGTTCATTCCAGTAATTTCTCAGCCACTTTCTTTTAAATTTCACGAGTCAACTTCATTCTAAAGGTCTGGTGCTCTTATTCCAAACACTACTTGCACACATTTGTTATTGATGTAATGACTGCTCAGAATGATCACGAAGAGAGCAGTTGGCTTCTCTGTCTTATCTGCTTCATGGAATGGGCAGCCCCCCCAGCTGAGGCTCCCTGCTCTGAGGATCAGTGATTGAATTCAAGGGCAGCTGTCTGGAGTTTAGGATCCCTCATAAATCTCCCTATTTTTCACCCCTCCCTGCTAGGTTGTCTGTTCAACATTACTTTTTTCCCATTTTAATTTTCTGTCTTGATTTTGTTTTATAAAAACAAGGAAGTTGGGCAAGAAGGCAATGGAAGCATGATCATAACTGCCACAATATAAAATCCCTATTTTACAGTTACAAAAGTGAGCAAAAAGAGGTTTAGTGACTTGATCGATAAAGACTGAAACTTTGCAAGGTGATTCCCACAATTCACCCAAAATACCTACGATACTAAATTTTAACCATCACCTAGAGTCTTATAATTATATTTTAATCTTTTTTATTTGAAATTTTGGAATTTTTTCTTTGTTATCATAAGTACAGATATTTCATGCAAATTGTTAAAAATCACAATGCAGAAATACATAAGCAAAATATCCCACTCTTGTTTGTTTTCTTAGAGAGACCTCAGATATTAAATATGTAGCATTCTGTTTGCTCTTGAACTGTTCTTCTTCATTTTGTCTGATAAGATTTGAAAACACACCAGGCTGGCTTCTCAGCTAGTATTTATATATCGCAAAGTACCCTATATGACATTTAGCAATATTACTTATATCACTCAGGAATTGGAAGAAACTCAGGAATGACCTCTAGTTTTCTAACTAGTGTATATATTACTTTTGTTGCTCTATGAGTCATGACATTGATTAGTGGTAAGTATAAAAATGAGAAGAGAAAAACTGAAAAACATTCCCATGTTGAGGGCATGATGCAAGATCTTTCTATTCAGGTACCTCCAAACATGAGGTATATTTACTTTGAGCTATTTTTCTTACAACAGGAGTTTATATTTTAGACATGAACGAGAGGAAAAGAGCACTCCAAAACTTGTCTTCTGTCATAGTTAGAAGCATCATTGAGAGGCAGTGTGCCAGAACAGAAGAACCTAATTTACATCTTTCACATTTTGTCACCCACCCTTCAAAATGTGTTTAGGAACTAAAAATGAGACAACAACTATACAGAGTAGACATATAATAGCATGTCAAATAATAACTTAAAATATCCAACACACAATAATATGGAGTCTTTGAATCTGAGAACAATTTGTAAGATGGAGTAGAGACAAGACACATCTTATTAAGCTAAAATAAAGACAGAAATGGAATGCCTGAAACTCCAAAAGAGAGGTTTGGCCTTGACCTATTAGAAATTTTTTTAAGAAAATTAATTTCATTATATAAAAGATGGAAAACCAAAATTAATTAAAATTATAGTGCAGTGTATTCAGATAAAATGTATCCAAACAAATACAGTGAAATTTCATATCACGAAAACATTGCTGGAAGCTAGACAAAATATGCTGTAGCTGATAAAACATAGCTTAGTGTACTTATCACACTTATTTAAATTAAATAGATCATAGATTTTTATTTCTTCTTACAATGTTTTGATAAATTGTGATCAGTTGTTTTCCAAACGCTTATTTTCATTAGTTTTTTTCTCTCAATTTTTAATACACAAAGAATAGGTGGCTTCATTATCTATTACTTTTCCTATTGTATTACATCCTTTAAGATTTTCTTCTTCCTGTACTCCATTCTCTGGTTTTTCTTTTAAGGGGACTGTGTGGCTGATAAAAGTTCTGAGTTCTTGTATATCCGAAAATTTCTGAATTTAGTGCTCTATAGAAGTCTCAGTCAAATATTTGTCTTTAAAGTCATCTCTCAATTTTCTTTCTGAAATTGTCAGTGCTAGGAAACATCTTATGTCAATCTGATTATTCTTTGTGGGAAATTCGACATTTCTTAGTCTTTCAGATCTGCTCTTTAAACAAAATGTTGAAGTATTCACTGTTATGTATTTAGGTGTAGTCTTTTAAAAAAAAATCCTGCTTGGCAGTTGTTAATCTTTTATTCCAAGAATGCTTTTTAAATCTTTGTTATGGGAAATACTGGACTATTTTTCCTTCAGATGTTGCCTCTCTTCTTGTTTCTTTATTGGGTCTTTGTGTGTTGCTCACTTTTTATTCTGTACTATGTCTTAGGGGTTTTGTAATTTATGAAGCTATTCTCAACATCCTTTAAATTCTCATTTAGAAAAAAAATAAATTCTCATTTAGGCTGCACTATGGAAGAATTTCTAGCTCAATTTCCATTGATTAACTTACTATATGGTTCTTTTCATGATATTGTTCAATCCAAATATCACTGATATCAATAACTGGATTTGTTTTAATCTCTAAGTTCTCAATGTATATCTTTTATATATAACCATCTTGTGTGGGTCTTTGAAAGATCCTAGTACATAATGGAGGCCATGCCATGTATCTTCATATCAAATTCTCAAGCTCTCCATGTCCACCTGGAGGTGGATTCTAGAGTTGCTATTGCTTATCTGAGGAAGACAAGACTTTGAAGCACTGCTGCTTCCATGACAGTGCTCAAAATAATCATGCTTCTCTTTGTTGATGTTCTTCCTATAGTCCCTAACTTCTACCAACTGTAGGTCCAGGGTATTAATCTTTAATATATTTTGCTAACTATCTGCAGGTGTGGCTATGTTCTCAGATTTAGAGAATCCTTAGACCCCCAGAGCTATAAGAATTACCTATCTTATTTTTTTAATTAAATAATTTTTGTAATTTTAGTTTTTGGTAAGATTCTTATACTCTTTTCTATACCTTTGATGTGAGGCCAGAAAGAAGGTAGGATGGATTTAGCCCACACACTTGAAAATGAGCATTTGGTTGGCTAATCGATACATGAAAAGATGCTCAAAATCACTCATTACCACCAAATTACCTAGATAACTTTCAAATAATCCTGAAAATCTACGAATTCGGCCTGAGATTTAAAGAGAGAACAGCTGGAACGCTACAGTGAGAAGAGTTCGCGCTTCTATCAAGGCAGGAAGACGGGGAAAAAGAAATAAAGAAACAAAAGGCCTCCAAGGGGGAGGGGCCAAGCAAGGAGCCAGGCTGAGGCCGGGGCGAGTGTCCCCAGGACAGGAGAGCCCCGTCCCGGAGGAGCAGGAGCTGCACCAACCTTCGGGAGGGGGGGGGGGAAGGCCTCGCAGGAAGTTGGAGCAGGACCCAGGAGGGCGGGGATGCCCTCGGGCTCCCTGGGACACTAACAGGCACCTGCGCCCCGGGAGAGTGCGCCGAGCTCCCTAAGGGCTGCAGCGCTCGGCGGGACCCGGAGCAGCTCGGAGGGGCTCGGGCGGCGGCTCCGCGGAGGGGGCTGCGGGGCTCCGGGAACAGCTCGGCGGCGGCGGCTCGGGCGGAGGAAGAAGCTCCGCGGAGGGGGCGGCGCGGCTCCGGGAACAGCTCGGAGGGGCTCGGGCGGCGGCTCCGCGGAGGGGGCTGCACCGCCAGGAGCGCGAATCCAACAGCGCAGGCCCCGGAGCACAGGGCGCCGGGACACAGCCCAGGATCCGGCCTCCCCCGGGACAGGCAGAGGCCGGGAGGGCCCAGGACAGCGAGGACGCTCCTGCCCCGAGCTGAGCAGATCAGCGGCCCCGCCTGGGAGCCCCCAGGCCCTGCAGACGGAGAGCCCCGGAGCTACTGCGGGAGCTGACTCCAGGGTCCCAGAGCTGCCCCCGCCACTGTGGCTTCCTCCCGGGGCCTCACGGGGTGAACAACCCCACTGAGCCCTGCACCAGGCAGGGGCAGAGCAGCTCCCCCAAGTGCTAACACCTGAGAGTCAGCACAGCAGGCCCCTCCCCCAGAAGACCAGCGAGACGGACAAGGGGAAAACAAATTATTGACCAAGCAGCACTGGGACTTACAATATAAAGAATCAGAGGATACTCCCCCTTGTTTTTTGTTTTTTGATTTCTGTTTGCTTCCCCGCCCTTTTTTCTTTCTTTTTTTTTTTTCTTTTCTTCTCCTTGTTTTTCTTTCTTTTCTTCTTTTTTCTTTTTTTTTCTTTTTTTCCTTCTTTCTCTTCTCTCCTTTTCCCAATACAACTTGTTTTTGGCCACTCTCCACTGAGCAAAATGACTAGAAGGAAAACCTCACCTCAAAAGAAAGAATCAGAAGTAGTCCTCTCTCCCACAGAGTTCTAAAATTTGGATTACAATTCAATGTCAGAAAGCCAATTCAGAAGCACTATGATAAAGCTACTGGTGGCTCTAGAAAAAAGCATAAAGGACTCAAGAGACTTCATGACTGCAGAATTTAGATCTAATCAGGCAGAAATTAAAAATCAATTAAATGAGATGCAATCCAAACTAGAGGTCCTAACGACGAGGGTAAACGAGGTGGAAGAATGAGTGAGTGACATAGAAGACAAGTTGATGGCAAAGAGGGAAACTGAGGAAAAAAGAGACAAGCAATTAAAGATCATGAGAATAGATTAAGGGAAATAAATGAAAGCCTGAGGAAGAAAAAAATATATGTTTAATTGGGGTTCCCAAAGGCGCTGAAAGGGACAGAGGTCCAGAATATGTATTTGAACAAATCATAGCTGAAAACTTTCCTAATCTGGGAAGAGAAACAGGCATTCAGATCCAGGAAATAGAGGGATCCCCCACTAAAATCAATAAAACCGTTCAACACCTCGACATTTAATAGTGAAACTTGCAAATTCCCAAGAAGATCCTTAAAGCAGCAAGAGACAAGAAATCGCTAACTTACATGGGGAGGAATATCAGATTAACAGCAGACCTCTCCACAGAGACCTGGCAGGCCAGAAAGGACTGGAAGGATATATTCAGGGTCCTAAATGAGAAAAACATTCAGCCAAGAATACGTTAGCCAGCAAGGCTCTCATTCAGAATGGAAGGAGAGATAAAGAGCTTCCAGGACAGGCAGGAACTGAGAGAATATGTGACCACCAAACCAGCTCTGCAAGAAATTTTAAGGGGGACTCTTAAAATTCCCCTTTAAGAAGAAGTCCAGTGGAACAATTCACAAAAACAGGGACTGAATAGGTATCATGATGACACTGAACTCATATCTCTCAATAGTAACTCTGAATGTGAATGGGCTTAATGACCCAATCAAAAGGCGCAGGGTTTCAGACTGGATAAAAAAGCAGGACCCGGGATCCCTGGGTGGCGCAGCGGTTTGGCGCCTGCCTTTGGCCCAGGGCGCGATCCTGGAGACCCGGGATCGAATCCCACGTCGGGCTCCCGGTGCATGGAGCTTGCTTCTCCCTCTGCCTATGTCTCTGCCTCTCTCTCTCTCTCTCTCTCTCTGACTATCATAAATAAATAAAAATTAAAAAAAAAAAAAGCAGGACCCATCTATTTGCTGTCTACAAGAGACTCATTTTAGACAGAAGGACACCTATAGCCTGAAAATAAGAGGTTGGAGAACCATTTACCATTCAAATGGTCCTCAAAAGAAAGCAGGGGTAGCCATCCTTATATCAGATAAACTAAAATTTATCCCGAAGACTGTAGTGAGAGATGAAGAGGGACACTATATCATAAGTAAAGGATCTATCCAACAAGAGGACTTAACAATCCTCAATATATATGACCCGAATGTGGGAGCTGCCAAATATATCAATCAATTAATAACCAAAGTTAAGACATACTTAGATAATAATACACTTATACTTGGTGACTTCAATCTAGCGCTTTCTACCCTCGATAGGTCTTCTAAGCACAATATCTCCAAAGAAACGAGAGCTTTAAAAGATACACTGGACCAGATGGATTTCACAGATATCTACAGAACTTTACATCCAAATGCAAATGAATACACATTCTCCTCAAGTGCACATGGAACTTTCTCCAGAATAGACCACATACTGGGTCACAAATCGGATCTGAACTGATACCAAAATATTGGGATCATCCCCTGCGTATTCTCAGACCATAATGCCTTGAAATTAGAACTAAATCACAACAAGAAGTTTGGAAGGACTTCAAACACATGAAGGTTGAGGACCACCCTGCTAAAAGATGAAAGGGTCAACCAGGAAATTAAGGAAGAATTAAAAAGATTCATGGAAACTAATGAGAATGAAGATACAACCGTTCAAAATCTTTGGGATTAAGCAAAAGCAGTCCTGATGGGGAAATACATCGCAATAGAAGCATCCATCCAAAAACTGGAAAGAACTCAAAAACAAAAGCTAACCTTACACTAAATGAGCTAGAGAAAAAACAGCAAATAGATCCTACACCCAGCAGAAGAAGAAAGTTAATAAAGATTCGTGCAGAACTCAATGAAATCGAGACCAGAAGAACTGTGGAACAGATCAACAGAACCAGGTGTTGGTTCTTTGAAAGAATTAATAAGATAGATGAACCATTAGCCAACCTTATTAAAAAGAAGAGAGAGAAGACTCAAATTAATAAAATCATGAATGAGAAAGGAGAGATCACTACCAACACCAAGGAAATACAAACGATTTTAAAAACATATTATGAACAGCTGTAGGCCAATAAATTAGGAAATCTAGAAGAAATGGACGCATTCCTGGAAAGCCTCAAACTACCAAAACTGGAACTGGAAGAAATAGAGAACCTGAACAGGCCAATAACCAGGGAGGAAATTGAATCAGTCTTCAAAAAGCTCCCTAGACACAAAAGTCCAGGGCCAGATGGCTTCCCAGGGGAATTCTATCAAACGTTTAAAGAAGAAACCATACCTATTCTACTAAAGCTGTTTGGAAAGATAGAAAGAGATGGAATACTTCCAAACTCCTTCTATGAAGCCAGCATCACCTTAATTCCAAAACCAGACGAAGACCCCACCAAAAAGGAAAATTACGGACCAATATCCCTGATGAACATGGATGCAAAAATTCTCAACAAGATACTAGCCAATAGGATACAACAGTACATAAGAAGATTATTCACCATGACCAAGTAGGATTTATCCCCGGGATCCAAGACTGATTCAACACTCATAAAACAATCAATGTGATTCATCATATCAGCAAGAGAAAAAACAAGAACCATATGATCCTTTCAATAGATGCAGAGAAAGCATTTGACAAAATTCAGCATCATTCCTGATCAAAACTCTTCAGACTGTAGGGATAGAGGGTATATTCTTCAACATCTTAAAAGCCATCTACAAAAAGCCCACAGCAAATATCATTCTCAATGGGGAAGCACTGGGAGCCTTTCCCCTAAGATCAGGAACAAGACAGGGATGTCCCCTCTCACCACTGCAATTCAACATAGCACTGGAAGTCCTAGCCTCAGCAATCAGACAACAAAAAGACATAAAAGGCATTCAAATTGGCAAAGAAGAAGTCAAACTCTCCCTCTTCGCCAATGACATGATACTCTACATAGAAAACCTAAAAGACTCCACCCCAAGATTGCTAGGACTCATACAGCAATTTGGCAGCGTGGCAGGATACAAAATCAATGCCCATAAGTCAGTGGCATTTCTATACACTAACAATGAGACTGAAGAAAGAGAAATTAAGGAGTCAATCCCATTTACAATTGCACCCAAAAGCATAAGATACCTAGGAATAAACCTAACCAAAGAGGTAAAGGTTCTATACCCTAAAAAATATAGAACACTTCTGAAAGAAATTGAGGAAGACACAAAGAGATGGAAAAATATTCCATGCTCATGGATTGGCAGAATTAATATTGTGAAAATGTCTGTTACTACCCAGGGCAATTTACACGTTTAATGCAATCCCTATCAAAATACCATGGACTTTCTTCAGAGAGTTAGAACAAATTATTTTATGATTTGTGTGGAATCAGAAAAGACCCTGAATAGCCAGGGGAATCTTAAAAAAGAAAACCAGAGCTGGGGGCATCACAATGCCAAATTTCAGGTTGTACTACAAAGCTGTGGTCATCAGAACAGTGTGGTACTGGCACAAAAACAGACACGTAGATCAATGGAACAGAATAGAGAATCCAGAAGTAGACCCTCAACTTTATGGTAAACTAATATTCGACAAAGGAGGAAAGACTATCCACTGGAAGAAAGACAGTCTCTTCAATAAATGGTGCTGGGAAAATTGGACATCCAAATGCAGAAGAATGAAACTAGATCACTCTCTTTCACCATACACAAAGATAAGCTCAAAATGGATGAAAGATCTAAATGTGAGACAAGATTCCATCAAAATCCTAGAGGAGAACACAGGCAACACCCCTTTTGCACTTGGCCACAGTAACTTCTTGCAAGATACATCCGTGAAGGCAAAAGAAACAAAAGCAAAAATGAACTATTGGGACTTCATCAAGATAAGAAGCTTTTGCACAGCAAAGGATACAGTCAACAAAACTAAAGGACAACCTACAGAATGGGAGAAGATATTTGCAAATGACGTATCAGATAAAGGGCCAGTTGCCATGATCTATAAAGAACTTATTAAACTCAACACCAAAGAAACAAACAATCCAATCATGAAATGGGCAAAAGACATGAACAGAAATCTCACAGAGGAAGACATGGACATGGCCAACAAGCACATGAGAAAATTCTCTGCATCACTTGCCATCAGGGAAATACAAATCAAAACCACAATGAGATACCATCTCACACCAGTGAGAATGGGGAAAATTAACAAGGCAGGAAACCATAAATGTTGGAGAGGATGTGGAGAAAGGGGAACCCTCTTACACTGTTGATGGGAATGTGAACTGGTGCAGCCACTCTGGAAAACTGTGTGGAGGTTCCTCAAAGAGTTAAAAATAGACCTGCCCTACCACCCCACAATTGCACTGCTGGGGATTTACCCCAAAGATACATATGCAGTGAAATGCCGGGAATCCTGCACCCCAATGTTTATAGCAGCAATGTCCACAATAGCCAAACTATGGAAGGAGCCTCGTTGTCCATCAAAAAATGAATGGATAAAGATGATGTGGTTTATGTATACAATGGAATATTACTCAGCCATTAGAAATGACAAATACCCTCCATTTGCTTCGACATGGATGGAACTGGAGGGTATGATGCTGAGTGAAATATGTCAATTGGAAAAGGACAAACATTATATGGTCTCATTCAATTGGGGAATATAAAAATAGTGAAAGGGAATAAAGGGGAAAGGAGAAAAATAAGTGGGAAATATCAGAAAGGGAGACAGAACATGAAAGACTCCTAACTCTGGGAAATGAACTAGGGGTGGTGGAAGGGGAGGTGGATGGGGGGTGGGGGTGACCAGGTAGCGGGCACTGAGGTGGGCACTTGACAGGATGATCACTGGGTGTTATTCTCTATGTTGACAAATTGAACACCAATAAAAAATAAAATTATTATTTAAAAAATCACTCATTAGCCAGGAAATACAAATCAAAACTGAATTGACGTATCACCTCATACCAGTGAGAATGGCTAAAATTAGCAACAAAGGAAACAACAGATGTTGGTGAGGATGTGGAGAAAGGGGAACCCTCTTACACTCTCAGTGGCAATATGAACTTCTGCAACAACCTGGAAAACAGTATGGAGGTTCCTCAGAAGGTTAAGCATAGAGCTACTTATGATCCAGCAATTGCACTACTAGGTATTTACCTAAAGGATACGAAGATACTGATTTGAAGGGATACATGCACCCTGATGTTTATAGCAGCATTATTTACAATAGCCAAATTATAGAAAGAGTCCAAATGTCCAATTAGTGATGAATGGATAAAGAATGTAGTGCGTGTGCGTGTGTGTTATGGTGGAATATTACTCAGTCATCAAAAAGAATGAAATCTTGCCATTTGCAATGACATGGATGGAGCTAGAGAGTATTAAGCGACATAAGTCAGAGAAATCATATGATTTCACTCATATGTGCAATTTAAGAGACAAAACAGATGAACATCGGGGGAGAAAGATAGGCAGACCATTAGACACTATAAAGTATAGAGAACAAACTGAGGATTGCTGAAGGGGAGATTGGTAGAGGAACGGGTTCAATGGGTGATAGGTATTAAGGAGGGTAGTTACTGTGATGAGCACTGGGTACTGTATGTAAGTGTTAAATCACTAAATTCTATACCTGAAACTAATATTACACTGCATATTAACTAACTAGAATTTAAATAAGAACTTGAAGAGAAAAAAGAAAAAGAAAATGAGCATTTGGTTAAAATTCCTTTCTTGAGGGACGCCTGGGTGGCTCAGTGGTTGGGTGCCTTCCTTCGGCCCAGGGCATGATCCTGGAGTCCCAGGATCTAGTCCGGCTCGGACCCCCTCGAGAGAGCCTGCTTCTCCCTCTGCCTGTGTCTCTGCCTCTCTATATGTGTCTCTCATGAGTAGATAAAAATAAAATATTTTCTAAAAATTCCTTTCATGATAATTTCATCCAATTTTACTAGTCATATGAACCCTTTTCTTTTTACATCAAAATTTTAGCTTATATTAGAAGGTAAATGCACTGACAGAATTATGAAGGACATTCTCATATTCCTATATAGGTGTTTTAAATTTTTGTAACTTGGTTTCCTCTCCCATTTAGCTTGGAAACAATGCTCCAGGAAATGAATTAAAAACATTATGTATCAAGATGTGAATTTTGGCTGTAACCAGGAAAACTAAAGAGAAAAATAAAAAAATGCAGCAAATGTCAGTACTGATTTTAGTAAATGAAGAGTGAAACCTAAAGATGTCATTTAATAGAATCATCAACATAAAATGCAGCTATTTATTCTTTCAAAGGATTACTTCAATGTAGTATTAAAAAGCTGCAGAATGGAATCGTGTTGCCTATGAAACTGAAGTCTGTCAAAGACTGCGATCTCAGGCTGTAATGAAATATATGATGAATAAAAAAACATTTCTTTTGCATGAAGCTTTAAGCAACTCCAACATAGGATGATTTTTAAAAACATGTATGATGGGGATTCCTGGGTGGCGCAGCGGTTTGGTGCCTGCCTTTGGCCCAGGGCGCAATCCGGGAGACCCGGGATCGAATCCGATGTCGGGCTCCTGGTCCCTGGAGCCTGCTTCTCCCTCTGCCTGTGTCTCTGCCTCTCTCTCTCTCTCTCTCTCTGACTATCATAAATAAATAGAAATTAAAAAAAAAAGAAAAAAAAGAGTATTTAAAAAAATAAAAATAAAAACATGTATGATGTATTTTTTAATTAAGAATTTGTGCTACAGTGGCCATTTATAATGTATGAAACTTACCTTTAATTGCTCAAAATTAACATTTTGCAAACATAATACTCATTAACAAATTCAATATATTTGTTTCTAAAACCAAAAATGCTGTTTTATTTTGCATTACATTGCCCTACTTTCTTATGAAGTATTTTTCTAAAATGTTTTATATGAAGGATATGGTGTAATAATTTCTTCAGAATTACCTATCTTTGGATATTTCATTAGACTAATTATAGGACATCTACGTCAACTTTCCTACATGACCTTAACATCTTAAACATTTTTTTAAACTAGTTACTCAGCAGTCAGATTTTCAAAGTAAAATTTAACAATACATTTTAGGTTATTCTGAAGACAGAGTTATCCTAATTAGTATAAAGTAAAATTTAACAATACATTTTAGGTTATTCTGAAGACAGAGTTATCCTAACTAGTATGCTCATCTGGACACATATCTCAGAAATGGAAGAGAGAACACTCTTCCACTGGCTCCTCGCATAGTGGAGAGTCACCTTGGGGACTGCCTCCTTCTGCCTCTCAGGTGCTGGCACTCTCTCTCTCTCAAATAAATAAATACATCTTTAAGAAAAGAAGTGACTGTATTGCTGAGAAATGGAATAAGAAAATGTTTGAAAACTCTTTTTATTACTGAATTACATTTTGAATTTACACATCAAAATTGTGGAACATTTGGAAGTAAAAAAAAATGTTTAAACTAACAAAATAACATAGCTCACTAGGCAGAAATTATATTTCTACAATTGTCTCCCACTATAATTTCTATTATTTTCATACTTAATATTATGCTTACAATGAATATACAACATGTTTATATTCACTAAATTATGAATATGATGTGATATAATTCTGTAAATATTACACATATCCACGTACATCACTACATCACTAAACCCAACAGAAAGTATTTTTAATATAAATACTAAATTATTTGGATATAATATGGTATGTTTAATCATTTAAAAATATTTAAGTAGAGGGCAGCCCCGGGGAGGCTCAGCGGTTTAGCGCCGCCTTTAGGGCAGGGCATGGTCCTGGAGATCCAGGATCGAGTCCCACGTTGGGCTCCCTGCATGGAGCCTGCATCTCCCTCTTCCTGTGTCTCTGCTTCTCTCTCTGTGTCTCTCATGAATAAATAAAATCTTTAAAAATATATATTTAAGTAGCTAGCCGATCAACAATTTGCTTCTCTTCCAGGATTATTGTTTAAAGTTATAAATTCACCTCTAAGCATATGTGAAAAGTATTTTATCCTATCGCATAATTTAATGACTGGCTAATGACATTGAATCTATGCAGAGCTATTTATTGCTTTATTAGGGCAGGGTACATTAAAACCCCAAAGCATTTACGAAGCTACTTTAACTTGTTGCTATTAAAATTCCTTTGTCTCTTCTGTGGTAGGCAGCAGCAGAAACCTCTGTTCAGTTCATTAAGGCTGCCAGTTACTGTTTTCCACAGGACTCCTAGAATTCAGTGTTGCACATGCATAATTCCTCTTTCAGTAATTCTCTTCTGATTAGTAGGAATCCTTCCTATTCATTTTCCCTTTGTCTCTGCTACTTGTTATGTTTCTTGTTTATTAGAGGAGCATTGTTTTAGAAATTAGTATTTCCATTTAATGCTTAATGTAAGAAATTTTCGGTCATATAATCCATTTATCGTTTCCTGTCCTTACACTATGTTTTCTCTGTAGTTCCGTCATTTATTTATTTTAAAAGGATTTTATTTATTTATTCACAAGAGACACAGAGAGAGAAAGAGGCAGAGACTCAGGCTGAGGGAGAAGCAGGCTCCCTACAGGGAACTCTATGTGGGACACTATCCCAGGACTCCAGGATCACACCCTGGGCCGAAGGAAGGCACTAAGCCGCTGAGCCACCCAGGCCTCCCTAGTTCAGTTATTTAAATCTAATGTACCTGTTTGTGGTTTTCTTTAAATCACTGTCTACTATTTTCAAAATCAAAGAAACTTGTGTATGTTTTTTTTTCTAGATTATAGGTTGCATTTTTCCTGATTCATTACATGTCTCATCATTCATGTTCACAGTGGCCATTGTCAATGTTGTGTTGTATAGCTCTGGACTCTTATCTTCTTTAATGAAACATTGGATCTCATTAAGGCAGAGAGGTAGGTTACTAGCAGATGACCCGGATCTTGTGTGGGCTAATAGTAGAGGTTTAGTGCAGCTGGTCTTGTGTCCAGGAAAGACCTACACCTTGGTCTCCAGTACTTTTCTTCTATGGTATGACCTTTCTAGGGTTTCCATGAAAGCTCGAGGTGTTTACCAAATTCTTCTGAATCAACGGGCCTTGACTCTGTCTCTGTAGCAATGAGCTGCTAGAATTTCAACTCAGGTCTTTCAATCTTTCAGCTATTGCTTTCCCTTAGAATCTTGTGGTCTTGCCCTAAGTTGTGAACAAGCCTTGCCCAAATTATGAACCAGTGAAAGATTGGAGAGTTTATTTTTAGGTGTGGGAGCTTGCCTCCTATCATTCTTCTCTACCAGTTGTAAGTTATTCTGTAGTCTTATTTTTTTTAAGATTTTATTTATTTATTCATGAGAGACATAGAGAGAAAGAGAGGCAGAAATACAGGCAGAGGGAGAAGCAGGCTCCCTGCAGGGAGCCCAATGTGGGACTCGATCCTGGGACTCCAGGATCACGCCATGGGCCAAAGGTAGGTGCTCAACCACTGAGCCACCCAGGTGTCCCTATCCTGTAGTCTTAAACTCTGACCTATGATATTTCTAACTAACCTATGATATTACTAACTTCTTCTTAGCAAAATGATCTGTGTCTTAAGCAGACCAGGTAGTGCCCATATGGGAAAGTCAGTTAAACCTAGATATCACCTGGTGGGTTTCCATTTTCTCTAGGGTCATATGTCCTCTATTTTCAGTGTGATTCACATACTTTTAGAGTGTCTTTAAAAAGTTAATTGTCATTGGCAAGAGGATTTGTCTGATACAATCTACTCAGCAGTTACTAGAAACAGGAAGACTCTGTGAGGTATATGCATTTTTAATTGTACATATATTTCCCTTGATGTCCAGAAAACTTCTAAGACTACATGTCCATCAAAAATTCAGGAGTATTCTTCCTAAATCCCTTAAAACAAAACATGTAGAATGTCTTAAATTTTGACAGTCATATATAAAGCATAAAGGCAGATGTGCTTGCAACTTTAATATGTATTTTTTTTGTCTACTAAACTATTTAGATATCTCTTCATCCGTGTGCCTGATATTTTGATTTGCTCTTCTGTGTTTTTTTTCTTATTCGTGTTGCTCTCCTATTTTCCAATGAATTGCTTGTCTTTTCCCTGTTAGTCTGTGAGAGCTCTTTTTATCATTACTAAACTATGATTTTTACCATCAGATTTGTTACATAATTAAAGTTTTTCTATTTTTAACTATATACTTAAGCTATATTTAATTAATTTTAGTATTAGTAAATATTACAGAAAGAGCATGCATAAAGTCATGTAATAAGGAAAATTCATGCATTAAACAAATAGCTAACCACTCCATGTTGCTTACACTGTACTAGATGGACACTGTGCTAAAAATTTTAAATGTATTTATATATGTAATTCTCATAGCAACCCTATGATGAAAGTACTATTGCTATTCCCATATTAATAAAAGAAAAATAAGGCACACTGTTAGTGTTTATGCCCAAGGACACAACTATAAGTAAGTGGTTATGTTGCTGACCCTAGGGTTCATTCGCTCTCAGTGGAAATAGAAATTGACAAGAGACCAAGAAATGATTCAGGCAATGGCTTACTGGGGGTGTATGCTCCAGCACAAGAAAGGCAGCCCCTAGAGAAAAAGACCCAGCTGGTTCTTTGAACAAAGGCCAGGGAAAGTTTTTAAAGAGGCTGAGTGAGGAAAGAAATAACATCCAAGCATGTAGGGGCCAAGAGATACAGGAAGTTGTGTGGGCAGGCACAGTGTACAGAACATGTTTATGTGTCTCATTAGTATGTTAAATCTCCACCCCTGGATGTGACTTTTAATATTATAATGAGGAAAAATGTACGTGAATGATCAGTTCTGAGATCCCTCTTGGCACAGGTTGGTTTATTCCAGCTTCTTCTGAGGAGTACTTCTTCCTGATAAGCTTCTTTCTGTAAATTCTACTTCCACATTCTTGTGAGATACACCACTCAAAAACAAAGCTTGGCCTTTCCTTTTAAGGTTATAAGAATGGAACAGGGACTTTGTGGTTAGGGAGGGGGTTTAGTCCTGAACACAGTGCCTATTCTATCTCAGTAATATCAAATCTGAATGTGGACAAACTTGCTTCAGATCCTGTGTTCTAGGAACTACATAATACTACTTCATATATATGTATATGAAGATATATATGTGTGTGTGTCTAAATCTATCTATATCTATATCTATATCTATATCTATATCTATATCTATATCATCTATCTATATCATCTATATATATAGAAAGAGAGAGAGAGAAACAGATATACTTAATTCGGAAACTTTTCTTGATTACTTCCTAAAAGCAAATTATTGTTTCTCCTGAAAATACCAGTTTAATTTTAAGCCTAATTATCTATTATTTTCATTATTATAAATAAATATTTCAAAAATAAAGCCTTTTAGTTTACTGATTTTTGAAAGAAAATATATGAAATGAATTTCATATTAATGTGAACAATTGTTTTGCATTAGTCATTTTAAAGTTTGAATTTTTCTAGAAACAATAGTATACACAGTTTTAATTAATTGATTTCCTTCCTTTCCAGATTCATTAATTTGATATAACATTAAAAAAATACAGTCAAGTTGTGTATGTTTTGTTTGAAAACATACAATAAGACTAGTCACCAGAAAATATTTTACCATTGATTATAAATTATCAGTTGCTTAGTGTTAGATTCACAGCTGATGCAGAAAAAAATGTAGAAATGAGTCAAATTTAAATGGAGCTGGGGTAGGTCATGCATAAATTGCATCTTATCACCTACAAAAAGAGCAAAAGAATTGTGGGTAAAGAAGGAGTAATGGTTAAAATGAATAATAAAGTCATAATGTGGATAATAATATATATCTGAAACATTTGAAATATGTAATTATTTTCATCTCAACAAAGGTAGTACCTTACATTTACTTAGTAAAATCTCTGCTTTGTTATATCAAAGCAAAAAAATAATAATAGCATATATGTGGGTGGAGGGTTCTTGGGGTGAGAGTAGTAAATTATATTGTTCCACAAAATATATGTGAGAAATAAAAAACGTACAATGAGAGAAAATATGTTGCTAAATATTGTACATAGAGTTATTCATCCTAAAATTTAACCAAAGTAAATATATCATGTTTCTGTTAAAGTTACAAGTATTTTCAAAGTACTATTTTATAGTATTATTTTAGAGAGTTGGAAATCTTTTTATATTGTGACAATAGTCTCTATAAATATAGATATATAATTTTTTCTATTTTGGAAATATTCCCTTTCAGTATGTCTGAATACAGAAAGAGATGATAAATATGTTTCAAATTAGTAAAGTAAAAGCAGAATGAGTAAAACAATTCTCTGTAAGAAACTTGTACTATAACATTATTACTGTTAGAAAGGATAACTTGATTTATTTTACTGTCTTTATCAATGATATGCAAACTTTCCTGTAAATAGCCAAATAGTAAATATTTTAGGCCTTGTGAGCCATGAGGTCTCTATTGCAAACACCCCATTGTAGCAGGAATGCAAACAGAAAACACAGTTTAATTAATGAAAGATGACCTTGTACTGAAATAAATTTCTTCAGATAAGAATTATGAAGTTTGGAAAAAACACATAAAATACATATTTGAAGACACTGAGAATAATTATAAACGGATAGAAACTTCTGGGAATTTAATCTTTGAAAGAATGAAAGCACACTGCATAAAATCCACGTTGAAAGGCTCTTTCCCTGAGGATATGTCCTAATCCACTTGTTACAGTGGAGAAAGAACTGATGCAGAAATCTACTGTCTTATTGGGTTGAGGTAATGAAAGCCGAAGTTTAGGGTTGCTACAGGAACTAGACATTGTATAGGTAAACCCAGGAAAGAAGGAAGTCACTAATGCTAAGGCCTAGTATTTACATAAAATTCCTATAATATAGTCTTTTCTTTAATTAAAAATCTTTTTATTTGAGAGAGAGAGAGAGAGAGAGAGAGCCCAAGCTTACCCCTGAGCAGGAAGACAATATGGGGCTCCATGTGGGGCTCCGTGGAGCCACTCAGACATTCCTCCTATAATGTTCTTAATTGACACCTGTGATTTGCATGTGTGGGAGAGAATTCAATGGGCCAAGTAAGATAGAACATAAATGAGAGCAAAACAAAACAATTGGAAGCTTGAAGAACCTGGAGATTTTAGCTGATTTTTGTCAAAAGAGAGGTGAAGGAGTTTAAATCTCACTAAGCTAGAGGGACTTCACAAATGTCTCAAAGTTTCTAAATGTCACACTCACAAAGCATAAAATAAGCCTACACAATGTAAGGTTATCAGTCCATAATACAATTGCCTAATTGAATCAAATCAAATCTATTCAGAGGAGAAAAATCAAATCCAAAATATCTACAATGTGCTTTTAAATATATCCAGTATACAATAAAAGAATGCAAAGAATCAGGAAAATATACCTATTGTTTGGAAAATATATAGGTAATAGAGAAAGACCCCAAGATGATTGATGGCCAAATTAGCAGCCAAGTACTTGGAAGCCACTCCAATAAATGTATTCAAAGACTTAAAGTAAGTAATGGCCATTGTAAGTGAATGGATGGAAAATCCCAGAATAAAAGGGAAACAAATCTAAAATAATGGAAATTCTAGAACTCAAAAGTACAATTTCTGGTATAAGGATCCCATTTCATGGATTTAAACAAATTGGATATATGAGGAAATAATTAGAAATCACTAATAAAATGATACTTTCAAATTTCCTAAATGTGTAAACATAAGAGAAATGATTTCCAAGCTAAATTGTTAATCAAAATAAAATTCAACATTCTTATAATAAAATTACTCAATACACTTATAAAGGAGCTGAGAGGACTTTAACTTTTTTAAACATTCTTTTCCTAATTAGATACCATTACTCTTAAGTTTTATCATTCTGTTCCCAAAATATCAAATTATATATTATCAAATTTTATTTTCTATAGAATTTTGTTTACATTTACATTATTTTCTTTTATCATGATTTTTTTTGGTCAGAATTGTTTTTGGTATGTTTTTCATTCTTCCATTTGATATAGTCCTTTTAAAGATTAATTGATAATAAAGATATATTTTTCCTAAAACTAAATTTCATCCTCATAAAGGAAATAAATCATCTCTTAATATGTAGTTACAGGTTAACATTTTTTCTCAGCACTTTCTTTCATCACTGTTTTCTGTTTTCCACTATTAATGATGGGAAATCAATTTTTACTGTAATCTCTTTGTCTGTAAGTGATCCTTTCTCTCTGATCGGTGTTTAGAAAAATTTTGCGTTCACATTCCCTAGAATTTTTTTTTTCCCTGAATAAATTGAGTCCTGAGTTAAAGGTCTGTAGCAATAGAGAGGAATAACAGTTCTTTCTACAAGGCAACAGGAGGTTCAAAAACCCTGGACATAAATCAGGAGATAACTTCAGGAAAGATTTTTCCCCTTTACCAAGAATAAAGGTAGGGACTGTATATTTCCTTATTTCTCTATTTAAGAGTTGCCTCTTTAAAGTTTATCTAGTATGGACATGGCCAAGAACTATGCAGAATTTTAAAAGTAATTCTAGACAGAAACTAATTGGTTCTAGTTTTTATTTCATTGTTCCATGGAGTTGTCTGTTTTGTTTGTTTTGTTTCCTCTCTATCCCCATCACTTAAAACTCAAGCTCTAAAATAGTGGATTAGCCTCTTCACCTAAGGAAGCCACTTAGATTTGCCTACTTTTCTGGAGTTTGGCTCCATTATACATTTTGGTCTCTGATTTTTTTTTTTTAAGATTTTACTTATTTATTTGTGAGAGACAGAGAAAGGCAGAGACATAGGCAGAGGGAGAAGCAGGCTCCCTGTGGGGAGCCCGATGTGGGACTCGATCCCAGGGCTTCAGGATTACACCTAGGCTGAAGGCAGAAACTCAACCATTTGGCCACCAAGGTGCCCCTGGTCTCTGAAAATTTTTACTTCATTTCTAAACAGCTAAGTTATGCATTACATGTACATATGCACATATATTACGTATTTACATGTTATATAATATAGAAGAGCTTCCATTTAATTCATAATTTTTAGGTTTTTACCATGAGAGATTTTTAATGTATTTAGGTTGCCTATTACTCTACTATCTTATTACTTTTGGCTGTTCTTCCTTGTTACTTCCTGTGTTGTAACATGGCACTTATTATTTCAGGGGGCAAATATCTGTTTATGTGTTTATCTCCAAAATTAAGTATATATATATGTATATTTTAAAACAGGAAACATGATGTATTAATATTATCTCTCCCAAGGTGAGAAAGAATGTGGTATTTGACTTATAATAGATGGTTGTGCCAGTAAATTAATGTATAAAATTTGGTTTGCAAGAATAATGATTAACTAAAATAATTATATGTCAACCTTTATTTAAAAAGATATGTTTTATAATCCATAGTTTCACTTTGCAGATAGAAGTTTCTTAGTATACATTTGTAAAATTGAATCATGCTTCCCCCACAGAGGGATTAAAAAAGCAAATGAGGAACACAAATGGTTTCCTTGCAAAGAACTGTGCTGATTTTGATAATATAATAAACAGTGATACTTTGATAAAATTAAGCAATATAAAAATGTCCGTATATATGCTAATTATATACTGTTCATTACCTCATTGGACCATATGTGAGTAAATCTGAAATAAAATTCATTAATGATATTGGACTACAGGATCTGGTAAAGATAAAAATTGGACCCACAGAGAATGACTAAAAGGAACTTATTAGCCAAAAATAAGGCTTTGAATTATTGAATAAATATTTTAGTTAGTGTTTATCATTTAATTTGGCTTCCATGGCAGGTAGTTCTCTACTAAATGCTTCCTCCAAATCATTGCACATCTGAGATATCTAGTTCAAATAGAAATGACATCTGTCCATCTAAAGAAGTAATCATCCTACCTTCTGTCCCAAACATCCTTCCATTCTGCAAATTGGGATTGTGAGCATCCTCATACATTGCACAATTATTTTTAGCAACAGAAAAAGGAGGGGGAAGACACATGTTTTTTTAACAGATTTTTGTTTTACATATCACAGGCAAAGTGATCATAAGATTATAAGGAACTCAGAATAGGCATGATAGATGCCTCATAGGACTGGAATTAAGGGTAGTCTAAGAAAGTGAGTGCTGCATATACTATGGTACTGGTTATTTATTACCATCACTGCCAGAAGCTGTTCTCTTCTATTCTGAGAATCTGGAGGCAACTCTCAGGATTCCAGAGAGAACCAAAATTTTTCTGAAGCTGGCCTTCATCAAAATCAACCTCAGAGTTGATTTTGGGTGACAGTTGAGTCACCCAAGTCCATTCTGGAGAGCCAACTTTTCATCTGCCCAACTGTGTAGCCACTGCATTGCCCTGTCTTCCACATGTGCCAAGTTTGATGTAGCATTAATTCTTTCCCACAGTCACTTCCAAGAGACCTAAAGAGTTGCCGTGTCTCTGTCACACACCTCCATTCAATGTTCTGTTATGATAGGGTGCGACGCTTTTACCGAACCTATTTATCCTAGCACCTGCTTCAATTGTTCAAGGAACTGGAAAGATACTTTTTCTTCTTCCTTTCCCTCACTCCATCCCTGTCTTTACTACCCACACTTACTGTAAAACATTAGTAAGATAAGAATTAAAAGTCACACGATCTCACCAACAACAACAACAAAAAACAAGAGGGTAAAATGTGGGAAAATATGTGCATTTACATTTTTCCGTATGAGAGAAAAATATATCTTCAAAAGCAATCTAAGCTACCACACATAAAGATAAACCAACTATCATTATATATATTTACTTCAGGATCAGACTTCAGCAAAGTTTACCTTTCAGAATGTAAGCTAAAGCTTGACTTCATAAGATAGCCCTTTGCTTAATATAAATAACTTACACAAACCAGGACATTTCCAAATTTAGTATTAAATCATACATTTATTATTTATTGAAAACATAGTATTCCAAGGCCTAGCATATAATATCATGTTCCGATTATACTGATTTATCTATAATCTCAGGTCATGACACATTAGAAACAGCAACTGAAAAGAGGAATGTAATAGTAGTCACACAGAAATCATGGCTGAAATCAGGACACTAAACAGAAAGGAAATTATGTAACAAAATAAATATGCTTAAATATCACACAAATCATTGTTTGATATATTCTGCACTATCTCTTTAAAAAAGAAAGGAAATAGTTCCTCACCTTTGATGTAATATATATATGTATATATATATATATATATTGTGTATATATATGATGAATATATATACTTAAATATATGAATGTTATATAGCATATATATTGCATGTGTATATATAGCTTTCTGTTTAAAAAGACTATAATTTTGAAATATGTAGATATTTAATGTTGTAATCATTTATCCATGCCAAATTTTTTTTTTAAGTCCCTCCTTAACTGACGTTATGGAGTTAGGATTTCTTTCGAAAAACCTACACTTCTCTTGTGTTTCTCCTTCACTGTCACACCACTGACTACTCTTACAACACTTCTGACATGAGATATGTGATAGTTCTTCCCACACCAAGCAATTCTGTGATAGTAAGCTAGATGTCTAATAATTTAACTCAATTCTGCTACTATCCACCCAGCGATAGCATCAGATCCCACAGGTTAAGGGCTTCTGACTGGTTGGGTATAAATACAAGGTTCCCACATCTCCCTCCCTGGGTTCAATTAATTTGCTAGAGTGGCTCACTTAAGTCAGGAAAACAATTTACCTACTGTTTGACAGTTATTATAAAAGGGTATAATAAAGGACGTAGATGAAATCCACATGGAAGAGTTGTGTAGGACCAAGTATATGGGAAAAAGCCTGAAGCTGCCATGTTCTCTTAACTGCTACACTGCATCTGCAGGAATTTGTCAGACCAAAAGGTCTCCAAACCCTGTGCTTTTGGGTTTTTTTATGGAAGCTTCATCACAAAGGTAGGATCAATCATCAAATCTATTTTCAATCCCTCTCTGCTCTCTGGACAATGGGAAATGGGGCTAAAAATTCTAAGCTTCTAATCATGGTGTGGTCTTTATGGTGATCACCCCCATCCAAGAGCCCACCCAGGAATAAAAGACACTGCCATCACTCAGGAGATTCCAAGGGATTTAGGAACTCTGTGTCAGAAGCCTTGGTCACAGACCAAATATTACAACACAAGAGGTTCCCAGTGCTCTTATCACTGGTAAGATTACAAGGATTTTAGGAGGTGTATGCCAGGAACCAGGAGCAGAGACCAATATTTATATAAATATATGTTTCTATTATCTCACAATATTATTATAGAAAAATATAAAGGGGGATAAGTACTCAAGTACAAATATAACAATTAAGTAGAATATTTGATATTTTTTTCCTCAACTACCTTATAAATTATTTGTTAGGTTCATGTGCATGAATATATGCGATATTTAAGCTTAAACTAACTTAGATTTGAACGCTACTCTTACATTTATTGGTAGAATGTTTTTCGATTCTTATTTTTACATATTATTAAACATTAGTATTGTTACTGACATTTTTCTATAATTAAAATAGATGGAATAATGGTATGCATAAACTTATATAAAAAGGAAGTTGATAATCATCTTCTGTTATCTTTTGAGAAGTATACTAAGACCAGTTACTCAACTATTTCAATATTTTTATGTTTATGATATCTTCAACAAGAGAACATAATATTTATATATTTTGAAATGTTATCAAGCTGAGGATAGAGTAGTTTAAGTCAGTTGCTCTAAATTTATAATATCTGAACGTCATGTGAATGAAACAATGGCTTTAGCTTAGATTATTTTGCGGTAAACACCAACATAGTGAAAAAAACATGCTTAGAAGTATTTATTGCTATGAAATCTTTGGTTAATGATTTCTCACACGAAAGATAATTTTCCTAAAACAATTTTAATCTGTAATTTGAGATTTATCCATGGTAAACTTCGCCAGTTCTGAAATTAGAGGACTTGTTTTTACTTGATGCATTTATCACTAGCTTCATTTCTTTAAGAATTAGCAGTCAGAGGGTTCTAATCAAGTAAACTCGTTTCATTAAACAATTCAAATGAGTACCAGATTTTATCATCTGACTGTACTTATGGCTTATCTAACCCAAACACAGTTCAGTTTTCAACTGACATTTTGGTCCCAGAGCCTCTTAAAAATGAAAACAAACAAAAACTTCTTTTTCAACTTCTCTGGCTATACTTGTATTACTTCAGTTTAAATATATATTACACTACATGCATATACACACATCACATACATATACATATCTACATATGTAAATACAAAGAAAAAAAGAAAATATCTGATTTATGTAAACTTATTGATTGTTAAGAAGAATTACCCAAGCTTTAGAAATGAGTCAAAACAGCAACCCTTTCAATATCTTTCAATATCTTTGAGACATTAGAGGCCCACCTTTAAGGGGCATGTAACCTTGACAGTATTCACAATTAAGCAGGATCCAGATATTTTGGCATTTTACAGTTCTGGAAAGTTACATATAATGAGCAGCAAAGTGAAAAGGTGAAAAGAATCTTTAGGCTTTTAAAGATGTAACTAATTTCTGTCTGGAAGAAGAGGCAATGCAAAAAGTGATGGTTGTATTGTACTATAGGACATTAGCAAGATTGTATCCAATTTAGCAATTTTACTTTAGGCTTTCTTTCTTTTGCATCCTCTTTTGAACCACATTATCATCCTGCCAGTCTCTTCACTTAGTTAAACAGAACTTCACCATGTGCTTAAACATATTTGAGAATTATGTATTTAACATTTAAAAAATTTTGTTTTGACACAGAAAAGGAACAATTGATCTTTCTTAAAACACAGAAAGACACAATCTTGAACTTTTGGTGTGGTTTAAGCCAATTCCCCAAATTTGACTAATGATAAAGATCACCTATGAAGCCTAATTGAGCCAAGCATTCTCTCTTTCAGTCCTAGATATTCAGAATTTCCAAGGAAGAGGCCTGTTAATAGGTGTTTTTAGAGTCCTGGGTGGCTATCATTAGCTATCTATGTGGAAAGTAGATCTAGGACACTGGTTCTAAAAATATTTGTAGTCTACAATTACCCTAAGGTTTTAGAACTTTGGGACTCTTTTAATTATTCTTTCCTTTTGACTGCTTTACTTAGGATAATCGTGTATAACACAAGAAACCAGTAGATGTTGTTAAACTATAAATAGTAAAGCTGTGTGTTTATAACAATGATTTTAGACTAATAATAATTTCTTCAATTATTATAATATCAAAGGTTAAGTACACATAACAGAATGATCTTTGCATGTTTTATATATTCTGCACATTGAAAAATTATGAAATAGTACAGCAAAAGACAAATGTTATAACAAATTTGTTAAACAAATTCACTTTACCTATTGTGTACGATGTTTCCAAATATACCTATTATGTATTATGCGTCCAAATAGATTCTCACCAAGAAAAAAAAAAGAAAACCAAAAAAACTTTTATACATCACATATATCGCAAAATAATATTAAGGTTATGAAATAGTGTAAACAATAGCAAACAAATATTGTGCTTATACAGTGCTAAGTCCTGATCTAGGTACTTTACATATATTCTCATTTCTCACAACTACTGTATGCTTTATCTTCTATACATATACTAATTCTTCTAATTATTACAGATTTTTAATTTGGGGGTATTAGCTCTATTTACATATGAGAAACAATTCCGAGAGTTCAAATAACTTGTTAAATCACATGGCTAATGAATGATGGAATAGGTAATCTTGACCTTGATCTGTCTCCTGAGCTCATGCTTTTCCACACTTACTAATCAGTTTTCTCAAAGTAATTCTTTGTTAGAATCTTAAAAGTGGAATTTCAATCATGTATCTGAGTCTTAGTCACAACTAGATGCCATACAACTATATACTATAAATGCTACATTTCAATATAACCCTTTTTATTTTAGAACACCCCTTCCCTCCTCAGTTAACATTTAGGGAGATCTTTATATTGAGTTAATATAAATTGGGTTTTTTTCTTTTTCAAGTATCTGGTCTGCCAATGCCTCAATCTTATACCTCTCCTCATCACTCTGCCAAATCCATTGAAATCATTCTTCATAAAGGATTTTAAGTCTCTGAACTTTCTTCAAGCTCTCTTTTTTTTTTTTCATTTTTTTCAAGCTCTCTTTTGAATATATCATATGTCTTATAATTTTATTATTGTAAGGTTGAAGAAAAATGTCCCTATTTCATATTGTCTCATAAAATTTGTCTCACATTTCTGTTTTCTTAACTTCTTTCTTTCCTTCATTGTCCTTATTAACATTTCCTCTACCTTCCCTGTTAGCACCATCTGTGAGATTCCTGACTTTGCATTTACTCTCTTTTAACAACAATTAGGATATTAAATAAGACTAAGACAGCACTAATCCTTGTTTTGTCCCCAGTAGGTTACTTCCAATTTTTTGCACTGTCTTATACTAATAAACCTTGTTTACAAGTTCTTAGACAATTTGCAGTATATATTCTGAGCTGAGTTTCACCATTGGGTGTGTTGTAAACACATTTTGTAATTGAAAAATGTATAGCATAACTTCAAAGGCCCTTAAGCAATTATATTTTCATTGGCTTTATATATATTTTCATCTCTGATTAACTATCAATTTCAAGTAAAATGAGACATACAAAATTAATTATTCTTAAAGACCTATTTTTTCTCAGTTTGTATTATTTACCTGAAAAATGATTTGAATTGTTAAATAATATGTTAAAACCTGTATCATGAGCTACTAATGGAATCAAATCACACACCTTACTTCATTATATCAAGTAAATAATTATTTGTTGCAGTTATTATGCAGGGGAGGACAGAAATAACAGGCTACAAGGTTTCTGTGTAAGATATGGTAAAGAGTTTAAAATTTAGTCCCAACAAGGGATCTTCTAAGTTTTCCATTTTCTCCTGAGTAATTATAAGCAGTTTCCTCACAGTCTCCCAAGGATGTGATAAGACATTTGAGAAATATTTGTAGAATGAGAGAGCAGTCTGAGACTTCAACATAATCATTTCTGGTTTACTTTAGTCACCTCAAGATCAATCCAGTCTTTCATATTTCTTTATTTCTGCCACTACTCTTTATATCCTTCTAATGTGATACCTGGATTCTGGAGCAACTATGAACATTTTGTCCTAGACACCTAGTCCCCTTGCAGTACATTGCTTTTCACATCCTTCTAGGTGTGGATCTCCTATTTTAAGTTCTTTGATGTCAGATTCAATTTCCATTGATTCCACTGTTGACTCATCTCTTGTTTTCTTAGACAACGCAACATGAATATTTAGGGTGGATTTTCTTTTAAGATTTAATGTCTCCAGTGCCCGGTGAGTCTACTGATAACTTACATATTTAGTTTACACTATCCTTCCAATTGTGAAATCCAAAAGAGAATCTCTAGTTCTTATTTTGTTGACCTTCAATAATTTTAGAGAATGGGCATGTAAGCAGTATACACTTTAGTTTCATTAAGTTGTGTTTTTAATAAAATATTTCTAAAGTTCAACTTGTAATTCACTATATAATATAAAATTAATTTAATTCTGCACAGCAAGAATAATGTGTTTTTCACATTTATTTTGAAAAACATATTTCCATTAATGTAAAAAAAGACATTTCCAGTCTAAAATAACATAAGTGTTAAGGAAACCAGCTGTCTGTATCTTTTCTAATGTGTTTTATAATATAGGTATTTTAATTGACAGATGATTACTTTTTTGTGTCAGTTTGACTGGGACCACAGAGTACCTGACATTTGGTCAGACATTTTTCTGGGTGTGTCTGTGAGGGGGTTCCTAAATGAGATTAACATTTGAGTCTGTGAATTGAGGAAAGCAAATTACCCTCCCCAATATGGGTGGACCTCATCCATTCCTTTGAAGACCCAAATAGAATAAAAAGCTAAGTGGGGATGCCTGGTGGCTCAATAAGTGAGTGTCTGCCTTTGGCTCAGGTTGTGGTCCAGGGTCCTAGGATGGAGGCCCACATTGGGTTCCCCACAGGGAGCCTGCTTCTTCCTCTGCCTATGTCTCTTCCTCTCTCTGTGTCTCTCATGAGTAAATAATTTTTAAAAATCTAAAAAGAAAAAGCTAAGTAAGAAGGAATTTTCTCCCTCTGCCTGTCTTTAGCAGTCTTTATAGATTTATTTATATATGAGAACCCAGGTAATATAGCTGTAAGAGAGATGTATGCTATATTGTCTGTATTTTCATTTTGGACTCACAAGTGAAAGAAATGTAATTTTGGTTATTTTCACCTCTGCAATTTGTAGCAAATCGGTACTAAGTACAATTTAATATGCTTTCCAATAGCCATCATTCAAGGGGTGGAACATCAGATGGGCACATAATGCAGCAAAGATGGACACAAACATTAAAGGGAGAAAAATCAAATGTTTAGTGTTTAGGTAAATTTGAGGGATTGAATATATTTAGAATACAGTTTACTAATAAGCCACATTGTTAGTTTTATAAATATTAGTGTAACATTCTGTTTGGAAAGCATTATTGATTATGAATTCATATAATTTCCAGAGAAAATTTTTAAATTTTGTAAAAACAATTTTGGCAACAGCACACTTAATGATTTTTTTCATTTAATAATTGTATTCCTGATGAATGCGGTCTATTTAAATAACATGCCAATAATTTACCTGCAGTGTGACTATTTCTTTTAACTTGACTAGACCTACAGATTATCCGTTAGCTATGTTACATGAAGGATATGTATGCGATTCATTCTACACATTGCTGCTTTTTCCACTTTCTTTTTATGTTACTTATTTAATAAACTATCACAGAGATGTATTCATACTTCAATGGATATAACATATATAAGTCTAGTTTAAAAAAGAAGCCCATACATAAGAATTAACATTGGCAGGAACTTTCAGGGATATATAATTTACATTTGAATTTCCTGCAAAATACACAAAAATAGTATTAATTAACATACTAAAATCCATTGCATTATTGAAAAATCCAATCACATGTCTTCAAATTTAACCAAGAAAAAATAATTGACTATTTATAGTGCTTCTACACTTTAAACTTCCAGATTCAAGAAATATAGTTGCAGTTATGATATTATCAGTACACATATACCCATTATTTGTTTTCTTTCTTAAGTTAAAATGTTGAAAATTTTACAATTTCCTGTAAGGGCATGCTTTTTCCATTATCAGAAAATCTTAATGTATAACCTTTATTTTAAAATCTTCCCCATTAATATATGACATTTGCATATGATTTTTCAAACATATTTAACAGTGAGATCCAGAATTAACTTCATTCTGTATATGAAAGTTCCATTATTTTCCAAATGTTACATCTCAGCAAAGCATTAGCAAAAATGATTAAATATATATCCAGTTCTTAATTATTCACACTAATGGAGAGGAAAAAAGGTGTATGTAGCATTAAAACAAAGGCGAATTCCTAACTCATTTTTAGCTTTTGAATATAATTCATCATATTCATACCTCTCTGTAGCAGCTCACACTTCCCATCTTCTCATGGCAGTACTGTACCTCTAAGCTTTAATATCAGAGAATCAGAAGTCCTAACCAGAATCTTTTGGGATGTCAGGCTCCAAAGAATTATTCAGAAAACTGACATTTTACTAAATGTAAATTGATAGTATATCAACAAAAATACATTACTTATGAGACTTAATATCTTATTTTAATAGATAAGAAACATAATTTGGAGGTTATATTTATATTAATTCATTTATTTATTACATATGTACATATTACATATGTATTACTACATATGCCTATAATATCCTAAGCGATTTTCTATGTGCTGAGAATACAGTGTTGAAGTAAACATAGTTGCTGCTCTTCTAAACACTACAATAACACAAAATAGATACATGCCAGTGGGGATAAGAGCTAGGAAAATAAGAGTGATGGGGTTGCTATTTTAGAAAAGGTTATCCAAAAAGTCTATTTCTTATATATCATTTCATCAGAGGCATGAATGAAATGGATCATGATATAAGGAGATAGCTAGAGAAAGAACACTGAATACAGAAAGAGCCACAAGTGCAAAGGCCCTGTGGTAAGCTTACACTTCTTATGTTTGAACCCACACGATATCTGAAGATGAGTGAGGAAAGCAGATTATGTAGGGCACTGTGGATCTAGGGTTTTATTCTGAATTACAAACATCTGAGAGATTCTGAGTAAGACTGACGTTTGATTTATATCTTAATAGAATCTCTCATGTAGATATTAAACCACAGGAAGAAAAGGATGGATGTGTGGAAACCAGTTAAGATGATGTAAAAACTATGGTGTGGTGGAAGCGGAGAAATACTGTACTGTAGACTTAGTACTAGTTGGTATTGTTCTTATTTTTAGTATTGTAAAGCTATTTTTAGACTCTTTAAACTGCTATCCTAGATTATGGCTGTATTCTTTTAACCATTTCTTTTTAAAAATTGAATGAAAGATAGACTGTGGATAATTTTTAGCTCCTTAGAAGCACATTCACTTACTGCAACATCCCCTCTCTATGAATATTGCTCTTCCTGTGAACACTAATAATTCTATTAAACCCAACTCAAACCTGGGCCTATGTAACTTTTTCTTAATATATAAAACCACCATTTTTATTTTAACTTTAATATACTTTAACCTCCATATAGATCTCTTTTAGAGAACATGCAAATGAGTAAAGTTTTGTTATGCAATCCAAGTTCCAATTCCATAGTAGAAATATTATTTTCTTCATTGTACCAGGCTCTTTCTCATCTCATTGCCTTTACCCATATGACCACTGGACCTTTAATACTTTCTCACTCTGCTTAAAAACTTCCAACCTCAAATCAAATGCCATTTAATCAGGAAAGCTCTCCTTGACCTGCTGGGTCAGATCTCCTGCTATATACTTTTAATTAAGGGCATTTGTCATACTTATGATTTTATATTTTTCCTGTGACTATTTGATTTATGTCTATCTCCTCTCACCCTTTTTGGTACTCAAGATCAACTGGACTTGCCCCAAATAGGTGGTCTGAAAACATTTTTTGATAAAAGATTAGAAAGTGTCACTGAACTCATTTTCATTCAATTCTGTATTAAAGTTCTCCACAGAAACAGAGCCAGTAAGATAGATAGATATAGGAATAGAGACAGATACAGAGATAGAGATAGAGACAGAGATAGAACTGGAGATTTATTATAAGAAATGGCTCATGCAGTTATGGAGGCCAATAAGTCCCACAATCTGCTGTCTGTATGTGGAAAACAAGGAAATCTGGTGGTATAATTCAATCTAAGTCCAAAGTTGGGTGAACCAGGAAAATTGATAATATAAATGCTGGAGTCTGAGAGCCCAAAAAATAGGAGCTTCAATGTGCCAGGGCAATAAAAGATAGCTGTCTCAGCCCAGGAAGAGAGAACAAGAATTTGCCCTTCCTCCACTTTTTGTTCTATTTAGGCTGTCAATCGATTGAAAGATTCTGTCTACATTTGTCAAGACTTAGTCTACTGACTCAATGCTGGGTGTGACACACAGACACAGACACACTCAGAAATTATGTATTTTACTAGCTATCTGGGCATTCCTTAGCCTAATCACACTGGCACATAAAATTAACCATCATAGATTCCATACTGTATTCCTAATTCTTAGTCCCTTTAGCCAAATTTTGATGTAATTTTTTTTATTTTTCTTACTATGAATTTGAAAAAAAATAAATTTTGAATTTATTTCTACCAATCATTCTTTTGTGTATTAAAACATTTTTTAACCTTTATTTCTGTGTCACTCTCTTCCCTTGATTTATTCTGTAATCTCTCCAACCTACCAAATTAAGATTTTTCCCATACTCCGTTTCCCAATTCTTCCAACTATCAATGTTGTTACTATTATTGTTGTAGTATAATTTGAAATTTATCAACACTTCATTTTAAGGAGATTATTTTATTATGTATTTTCTCTTAAAATAACTTATCTTTGTTTTGCAATTATGTTTATAATAACATTTACTTATAGACACATATTTACAAGGCTCACTGCTAGCTCTTTTATATTGGAACTTCCTTATTTGTCATTTATGAGTTTCTTTTTTTCCTTTTTTTAAAATTCTATCTTGGTTTTTAAGATATAACACTGATTATTGGGAATTTTTTTTTGAAGATTTTATTTATTTATTCATGAGAGACACAGAGAGAGAGAGAGAGAGAGAGAGAGGCAGAGACACAGGCAGAGGGAGAAGCAGGCTCCATGCAGGGGGCCTCACGTGGGTCTCGATCCCGGGTCTCCAGGATCACCCCCTGGGCCGAAGGTGGTGCTAAACTGCTGAGCCCCCCCGGGCTGTCCTGATTACTGGGAAATATTTAAGTAATTTTTAAAACAAGCAATAATTTATATTTCATTAGAGTGTGCAGTTAAAATGCAGGACATCTACTTAAATTAAATTTCAGATAAACAACAATTTTTAATATGTGTTTATATGTATTTATAATTCATACAAAGAAAGCTAGTAAGTAGATATAGTTTTCTTATATAATTCAAAATATGGCAATCAGCATTCTTGGCTAAAAAACCTTTTTCATAAAAACCCTTGGCTAGTATATTGAGGCATTTTGTGAAGTTTCAGTGTATTTGGGCAGTCTTAATTTCTTTTTTTTTATTTAGAAACATGATATTTTTAGGGGCACCTGGGTGGCCCAGTCAGTTTAGTGTCTGCCTTTGGCTCACATCATGAATTCAGGGTTTTATAATTGAGCTCCATGTCGGCTCTCTGCTCAGTGGGGCATCTGCTTCTCCTTCTCCTCTCCCTGTGCAATCCCTCTCTTTCTCTATCTCTAAAATAAAATAAAACTAAATTAAGTTAAAATAAAGAAATCTTATGTTTTGGACTTACATTGTTGTATAAAAATGAATATTTTTAGAAATTCAATATGTCGATCATTTTAAAAATTACTGGTTTATAATTTTGGCATGTAGTTGGTTAATTCAACTTCAGAATTATTTTTTCAATGCAGAGGGCAGTATAGCTTACATTTCTTTCAACATTTTTGACCCCTGTTTTTCTCTTCAGCTTGTTCAGGGCCCCCTTTATAATGTTTGGTATTATGGCATTCATGTTTGTTATCTTTGTGGTCTTCTTTTTTTTTATTATTATTTTCATGCTTATTTTTCTCTAAGTTAAGGAAAACTTTTTATTTTTGTTTAAGATTTTATTTATTTATTTATTTATTCATGAGAGACACACAGAGAGAGAGGCAGAGACACAGGCAGAGGGAGAAGCAGGCTCCATGCAGGGAGCCCGACTTGGGACTGGATCCCGGGTCTCCAGGATCATACCCTGGGCTGAAGGTGGCGCTAAACCGCTGAGGCACCCGGGCATCCCTAAGGAAAACTTTTTAGATTGACCTTGTTTGTTACTCATTTAGATTCCAGAACAATAGTTATGATATTGTTCTTTACTATATTGTTTCTATTTTAAATTTTATGATTCTGTTACTTATTCCCTTTTCTCGGCTAAATCTTTAATCTCGTTTATTTTTATGTTATTCTCATATCTTGTTTAATGAAATTAATATACCTCTTTAAAATTTTACTGAAAATACAGAGGAGATGCCATCTGAAACATATTCCTTCTTCCTAGTATAAATATCTCCATCTCAAAACCATGCCCTTCTTTTGCCTCTTCCTTTTTCTAATTTACAAAATGAGTTCATGATGGTCATCATGGTGGTTGGACCATATTATTCCTATTTGAATGGGTACAGTCACATTATGGCATGGTATTTTTTCTTCAATAATTTTGCTGCCCCGGGATCCCTGGGTGGCGCAGCGGTTTGGCGCCTGCCTTTGGCCTCCCGATCCTGGAGACTCGGGATCGGATCCCACGTGGGGCTCCTGGTGCATGGAGCCTGCTTCTCCCTCTGCCTGTGTCTCTGCCTCTCTCTCTCTCTCACTGTGTGCCTATCATAAATAAATAAAATAAAAAAATTAAAAAAAAATAATAATTTTGCTCCCCCCTGAATGCGGTTGAAATTCTTCTTTCTTGCTTACCCCACTCTACAGGTTGATGTAAGGCTATGATCAGCAATTAAGGGCTGTGCATATTATTAGGATGGTTATCTGCAAAACCAACCATTAACCATCAAGTCCAGTTCTGAAGTATGGTTTTGTGGTGTCATTAGGGGTATTTTCCCACACTCTATCGCTTTGGAACCAGGTTTTCTATGTTTGATGATTTCAGAGGTACATTTGGTTTAGTCATAGCTGAATTTAGGACTTTAAATAATATTACTTAGACTGTCTTGCTCTCTTTATCACTTATTTTTTAGACCCCTTGGTTCTGCTTCCCTTTGTATGGTTGCCACATTTTTTCCTATTTATTTTGAAAATCTTTTGCATGCTACAATTGAGAGGTACTTGTAACCTCAGCAAAATAGGGGGCTTCTTTCTCCAAAAAATTATAAATCAATCAAGAGGAGGAAATTTAATAGCTATTTGGGTTTAATCTGGGTACCTTGTACACAAAATTAATGTCAGAAGAATGATGTTTGTTGAAGACATAGTCACATATACATATTTATGGCTTATTTCATGTTCCCCCTTTTTCTATCCCCTCAGATCACATGGATTAAAAGGAAAGATACCAGAGAGGAAATACTTATGTCCATTATATTTTATACCTTGCCTTGTCAGCCTTCATTTATATATACCTGTCTTAACACACATGCAATTCTAAGAATTCATACATCTAAAAAATAAAACAAGACATAAAGCAAAAACAAAAATACAATACAATCACCCTATTTCCCAATGGCGCAGCCAAAGTTATTGCAACAAGTTTCCAAAATAGAATTTCGAATCTAGGCTCTTGAGGTGCTATTTAGAGCCAATTAGTCAGGTCCGGATGTAACTTGGGATTTAGCCATTTTTGTTCAATAATATAATCAACCAACACTACTCTTTCAAAATGCAAAATACTCACGGCTTGAGCAGAAACAGACTTAATAGCAATGAAAATGCATATTTGCAAGTGGAAGAAAGCAAAAAGTGTTAGCCATTAACACTGTTTACCAAGGCCCTTGCTCCTTCCTGGCACAAAGAGGGGTTACACTTCACTGTCATTTTAAAGTTAAGCATGATGATGTTAATTGCTTTGCTTATGAATTGTAATTTGAAATCAGGTATACAACTTCCAAGCAAAAGTATTTTCTAGCCAATGGGGCATTGTTAGTTGTGGTGATTGTGACAAAACATGTCTACATGGAGAAAAAAGACTAAGCCCTCAACTGGAAGAATTGCTCAAATCCACCACGAATCTGCTTTCTACTGTGAGTAAGAAACGAACTTGGTTAAGGGATGCCGCTGGAAGTCCCAGCGTGTTTGTTTCTGCACATAACCTAACCTGAAAAATGTAGGAAACAACATATAGTTGTCACCAGTTTATGTCTCTCGTACAGGCTTACCTAAAGTGAGTAAAAGCAACAGCTTGCTCTACTGGGCACCCAGTAAATTCTTTGTCACTCAGCATGGACAAATGTGGTTCTGCCCTTATAGTACACCAGCACCAGAGGCTTCAGCCTTTGAGCCTGCCTCAATGGTTGCATATTTTATAACATGTTTCATGCCAGGGTTGGGATTTCTCTGGCAATAAATTTCATTAGAATAATAGGCAAATTGCTTTTATCATTTCTGGTCATAAAATAAACCAGCAACCAAAACCAAACATGTATTTTTTATTCATGTTGAGTTATGAACTTTGAATCTGAAGTGTCTGTTTTTGTCTCTCTTAGAAGTCTCCAAACTTTTCCTAAAGCTTGACTGCCTGGCTACTTTGTTTAATAATGATAGACTGAGAGATGCAGAGGTAATCCGGACCTTCCCCCAAGCTGCATCCTAATAGAAGATTCATTAGCATAGGTGGAACTGGGAGATAGAGTGGCATATTACTAACTTCTAAGGCAGGAATGGCAACAGGAGATACTTCAGTGGAGTGAAGAATTCAGGTTTTCTTCGACTTCAGTAAATCTTCCCATGGGCTTATAATATCACTTTTGTTCTTCCTGCCTCCCTGAATTTGAGCATTGACTATAGCTTGGAAAAATTAACTTAGTCTCTGTAGGCATGTGATATAAACTTTCATGAGTACATACACAAACACGAAAGACTCAATAGGAAAAGACTGGGACTGTAGCGTCTCTTCAAATGAAGACCCTGAACCTCAACCAATTGTTGCCATGGATAATTGCAGGCCCAATTTTCCAAGTTATCTACATTTTGGAGGAGATATGGGGGATTTGGATTTCCTATGAATTCTCGAAATTTTAAATATTTCCAATTGATTCAGTTAGAACAAAACAAGTTTGCATGCCAAATTAAACATACCTGAGAATCAAAAGTCATCCAAGGGCTACTAAATTGAAACTGCAGAACTACCAGTAAATCTATATAACTATTATGAATGGATGAATGAGTTTCTCCACCAATTAGTCATAAAAAATAAGGATGACAGGGGCTTATAATAACAATTCAAAAGCACGGTTGGATTATCAAAATGCCTGGGGTTACCTGAGCGAAGCAGAATATGTCACTCCAAAATTTGACTGTAGGAGTTCAGGACATGCCACCCCAAAATATGCTGCTTTGGTATAGGGTTGATTTTGAATTTTTCAAGTCTGAATTCTAAGCCACCCCAAGGTTACTTGTTTTTCCCTCTGTCTATATATACATGAGGTAAACATTGTGATAAATTTCTCTTTGTTTCTTCTGGTTAAACTGTCTTTTAAGAAGAATCTCAGCTAATGACTCAGGAAGGGCAGAGGGAAAATTGTTTTTACACACTTTCATAACACATACTAGATATCTGACCTTGAACAAATTATATGTAATTTCCCTAGCCTCATCTCTTATCTGTTAAATGGAAAAACAATTGTATCTCATAAAATTGTTAAAAGGATTAAGTGATGCCATTTGTGTAAAAGTAAATCGTCCAGTGCTAGGCAAAGAGTTGCTCATTAAATTTTAGTAATGTAGTAGATGGTAAAAATTGAAGATTTTCTGAAAGAAGAAAATTACTGAATTTAGAAGTTGAACTGTAGAAAGCAAAAGATGACTCTAAATGACATTCACTTTTTTTTATACCCCCTTTTTTAAATCTCCATACCCAACATGGGGCTCTAACTCACAACCCTAAGATCAAGAGTCTCATGTTCTTCCAACTGAGCCAGCCAGGTGCCTAAGATGATATTTACTTTTATTAATTAATTAATTAATTAATTAATTATTTATTTATTTTAGAGAGAGAGAGAGAGCGCAGAGAGAAAGACACAGAGAGAAAGCGCCTGCATGAGCAGTGGGAGAGGGAGAAAGCATCTTAAGCAGGTTCATGCTCAGTGAGATGACATTCACTTTTTAATTGGGCCTTAACATTCTCCAGCTGTTTAGCTCATATTTCACAGAAATATTGATATCAACACTACTTAGCTTTAGTATTGGTCTGAAAATAGAAACTGGGCCTCAGGATATCTGGGCCTTGATCTCTTCTTTGCCTACCAAATAATTCACTGTTTAGTTCTTTAAATATCTCAAAATTTACATTTTCATTCTCATTCACTGATTTTTTTTTTATCCTTTTTGTAGGTGACTTAAAGAATCTGATAATTACTAAATATTAGTAATGTATTCAGCTACAACAAAAGTAAATAAAACATAAGAGAATGAACTGCTGGTTGGAAAACCCCCAGATTTATCATTTCTGTATGTCCACATCCATTTGTGTATATACTTTTTTTAGCTATATTTTTCTTAATAGCATTAACAGCATTAACTTCTTGTGCATACTGAACACCACCTTTGTGGAATTCGAACACTGATAGTGAGCAATGTCAACTTTAAAGGGAACACGAATGAGCTGAGTTGAATCTGTAATCCTGACTGCTCTATCAAAATGAATTGCTCATGCAAATTGTTTTTTAGAGAATTTATTTGTTTTCAAATGACAAAACAGTATGGAAAATATCTAAAAGTTCAACCTCAAAGCTACTGCACATGAGGAAATAATACCAAGTTATTGAAAAGAATTATAACCATTATTTTAAGTTTATCTTTGTATTATTTGGTATCATAAAAAAATCATCTCATCTACTGGAACACAATTTTCTATAACTATTCCTACCTAAAATCAGAAACTACATTGGAATATGCATTTGTAAAAATATATAAAAATACATATTAGCAAGTAAATGCTTTTTCTCTTGAATGGACATAATTTACATGTATTCTTATTCTGTGGTGAATTAAGATCTTAGTAATTACATTTTAAATAGTCATTTATGATGTTACTGTAATTTCTTTTAAGATAAATGATATTATATTTCCTATATTAATGCATTAGATAAACTAGAATTTAAGATTTTTCCTATATCTCATTAATTATGGGACAGTGATTTAGAAGATGTTAATAGAATTTTCCTATATTTTTCTATTTATAGTATCTAACTGTGGGTTTGATTTAGCATGCTTCATCATTGCATTTGGCAATTGACTACCAAGGGGTGGGGGCACTTAAACATTTGTACTTCCAAAAGTCATTATCATCAGCATCTAATCTTCTACATAAATACTATTCTACACAAAACTAACTAAGGTTATGCATGCAAGTAGTAGTATTTTGATATTGGTTCTCATTTCCTCACTAATGGGTAAACCTCAAAACAAAAAAAGAAAAGAAAAAAACATAAATAGGTTAGAGATTTTACAAAAGACCTAACAAATATACTCGAAGCAATGATAGATTCCAAACTCTTCCTACTTATGATCATTTATCTACATTTAAAGTGCCTGACATTATTCAATAGCACTGTATTGTGACAAATTTCTTCCCCAATAGACTTAATTTCGATTATCCTTATGTGTCTGCAAGGCTCCTCAGATTGTTCCCTGTTATTGACTGCTATGTATCCCAAACTTGCAAAATATTCTCTTACTCCAGGCCTCACTAACAAATCTATCTATAGATCTTTAGACTTCATTCAAGACTTTAAAACTCCAGAACACACAGAGATTTGTCTCTTTATTGTTCACCCCCTACACTGACCTATTCAATCATGTTGGGTGAGGCATGATGGAAAACTGAAGAAGCACCACAATAGTAAGTCAGAACAAGAATACAGTAACAAAATTTGATGATGACTTCTACTATATAATAGGCAAGTTTCCGATGTCCAGAAAAAAAGCTGTTACCAAGTAGCAGTTGGATGATCTAAGAATCAAAACAGGAAAATTAAAAAAAAAAAAAAACAAAAACAAAAAAAACAAAACAAAACAAAAAAAAAACAAGTTGCAAGGTGGCATATATCCAGGGAAGAAACTGAAGTTCAAGAATGAGGAAAAACCAGAGAAGTACCTTTACAAGTGGGAAACAAATCAAATAAGCAAATGAGCAAAGTATTTCTTCGGCCATTGGATGTTTGAAAAGCTGTATATTATCTGCTGTCACTGCTTATATTACCAGAATTCTCTATCCAGGTCAACACTAGTCTTCAAAATTGTTCTACATTTTCCCCTTTCTACACTATTAGATAGCAAGGTATGCATGTAATCCTTTGTGACACATTTTTAAGTAATTTTTTATTAGCTGCTTTAAGCACTTTTTAAAAATGTGTTAATGTCACTAAGCAGTAAAAAGTTTCATTAAATGTACTTAATATTTTCAGAAGTAGAAAAATAAAGTAATGTTAAAGAGACTTTATATCATTTTTAATATACCCCATCACCTGGTTTTATCCTATCTCTGCATTTGCTAGAACTCTAATTAGACGTTTTTCACTTTATGCCTTCTGACCTTTGCTCTAGCAAATGATAATTCTCAGTTTTCCCCTCTTTTTGTTTTCAGAATCTGTTTTCAGAATATTTTACCCTTTGACTATGAGTAGATTTCCAAGACAATGATACTATCTTTGTGTGTGCCTGTGTGGATGTATGGGGGAGGGGGGTATTTTTATGTTTTCCTTCCCTCCCTCCCCCCTCCTCCTTCTCTTCCTTCCGTCATGATTTCTTTAGAGACTGATACTTATTTTATACTCTGAGTTAAAAACCTAACAGTATTATTTCTATTCATTGTTCTAGCTTTGGCCGTTGAGAGCATATTTAGTTTTCTCCTGTATCTTTGGCATACTTACATTAATGTATTTTTTAGCACGTCCTTATGTGATGGCACTAAAGCTTAAGACTTGTTTCTTTTTTTAAAGGTTTTTTTATATATTCATTTTAGAGAGAATGTTTGTGAGCAAATGAGGGGAGAGGTAGAGGGAGAGAGAGAAAATCTTGAAGCAGACTCCCTGCTGAGCACAGACAGTCCCCCGCTGATGGCGCTCAGTCCCAGCACCCTGAGATCATGATCTGAGCTGAAATCAAGAGCTGGACACTCAACCAACTGAGCCACCCAGGCACCCCTGGAGGTATTTTATATATTTCTCATCCCATTTGCAGAATCAACCATTTATTCAAGTCATCCTAGATCCTTTTATTGAAGAATCATATTAGAAAATAAGTAGCTTGTTGCTACTGGGATACTGTTGCTTCTAGGCCTTCAGTTAGCTGACAGACCAGGAAATATATGTGTGTATTTACATATATGTAATGACTTCTCTGCTGAACGATCTACATCTGTGGAGAGTCAGATACAGTTTATATAGGTATCTTCAAAATTGATGTCTTACCATATGGATCATTGTAGCTCCTCTTCCATTGCTTACCTTTTATTCCTGCAGTTGTGAACCTTGCTTCCTAACCCTTGGCATGCATATGTTTCATTGTTCATTTCCATTGTATATGTCTAGCAGTATCAGAACCGCTAACCTGAATTATATCCCCACAAGGAATAGCTTCATGCACTAGAATGCAGTGCTTGTGTTGCTTTAACCTTCCAGTCTCCACTTATTTCCAACATTACTGAAGCACTTCCCCCCTTCAGTGAGGTTGTTTCATACGTGGTTTTTTGTTTGTTTTGTACAGGTAGATTGTCTTGTCCCAATATGCATTCAATCCTGAGGTCTCCTCACTCTTAAATTATCTTTACAAATTTGCATAAGATTGGGGCACCTGGGTGGCTCAGCATCTGCCTTCGGCTCAAGTCGTGATCCTGGAGTCCTGGGATCAAGTCCCGCATCAGGCTCCCCATATGGAGTCTGCTCCTCCCTCTGCCTATGTCTCTGCCTCTCTCTGTGTGTCTCTCATGAATAAATAAATACAATCTTTAAAAAAATTATTTGAGATTCACTCTTTCTGACATTAAGTTCTATGGTTGTGGCAAAGGCATAGTGTTCTGTATCCAACATTATGGTAATGTAAATAACAATCTTGTCTGCCCAAAAATTCTCTGTGGTTTTACATGTTCAACCTTTACCCCATCTCCCATTTTCTTCTTCCCTGGAAACCACTAGCCTTTTTACTATCTCAATAATTTTGTCTTTTCCAAAATGTCATATAATTGGAATCATATAGTATGACATCCTTTCAAACTGGCTTCTTTCACTTACTATATGTTTAAGATTTGTCCCTACCTTTTTATGACTTGATGTCTCTTTTTAAAAAATCATTGAATAATGTTGCATTGTATGGAATTACCACAGTTTGTTTAGCTGTTCACCTATGGAAAGATACCTTGTTTTTTACCTTATCCACTAATGCCCTTGACTAATTAATCATAGTTACTTTAATTTCCTGGGCTGGTATTTCCAAAGTCTCTCATATTTGAATCTGGTTCTAATGCTACTGTCTCTTCTGAGTTTGTTTTTACTTGCCTAGTAGAATGTCTTGTAATTTGTTGAAGGTCAGACATGATATTTTGAGTAACAGAAACAGAGGCAAAAGATGTTTCATGTGAGGCTTCATGTTCATTTGAATAGAATTTGGATTGTGTTTAATTTTGGATATAACAGAGCACGCCAGAAAATCCAAATTCATTATCATCTTTGCTTTGGGCTCTTCTGTTCTCTTGGGTTTCCCTAAGAGCTCCTTAAGTAGAGATGTGGCTTGTAGCTCTTTTAGATGAAATCTGTTGTTATTATACTGGAGACTTCTTCACATGGTGGTAATGTGTTAGCAAGGAGAAATGCTTTAAAATTTTATGATGAAATCTCAGTTTTTGGGGGGGATATGTGTCCCTGGGCTGGAATCTTCACAAGTGTTTCTTAGCTTTTTTCTCCTCAGGTCAGATAGAAAGGAAGAGTAAGCTAGAGTTTGTAAATGTCCTTCCCTTGATGTAGAAGACAACTCTGATGAATTAGTTTCCCATGGAGAGTAGCCTGGGTTATGGGATATGCTGTGGATATATTATTAAATGGTTCATTTTCTCCTTCATTGCCAGAGTCAAGTTCTTTTCTTTTCTTTTTTTTTCTTCCTTAATTCTTCACTGTAAGAACATTGAGGAGTAAAATGCTAGACATAAACCCCACAAAAGTGTGGGTTCTCTGCCTATTCCTCCCCAGGAGTTTCTCTACCTCGTACTAGTATAAATCAGCCTCCAAGAATTTGCAAAATTACCAATTTTATGTTCTCATTCATTTATACCTGCAGTGGCTACTGCTCCTGGGGAGCAGATCTTAGCTGTTATTCTCTGTATATGCCTGTCTCTTAATATTGGGGTGATGGTTTGTCCTGCAACCTCCATTCTTTGATGAGTAAAAAAAAAATCATTAATTTTTCAAAGTATTAATCATTTTCTTAAGAATATTAGTGAGGAGTCTGAGCATTTTATACTTTAGAGCTAAAACTGGAAGTTTAAAACATGTTTTAAAGACACAATATGAAATTCAGAGACACTCTCTCACTGTCATTCTAATGTGGTGTACATCAGACAGAAGGATTTAAATTATGCTCATTCAGACTGGACATAAAATACTTTTCAGAGATTTAAACAACAAAGGTCTACTTCTTGTTCTTGTTTTAGGTAAGTCAGTTGTATCTTTAATGCTAAATTCTATCATTCAAAAATCCAGGTTAAAAAATATCCCCTCTCTATATATCTGCATATATATATATAATATATTACATATATATCCAATTATAATATAAATATCATAATATATATATAATTTAAATTCAATTAGCCAACATACAGTAAGTACATCATTAGTTTCAGACATAATATTCAGTAATTCATCAGTTGTATATAACCCCCAGTGCTCATCTCATCACATGCCATCCTTAATGGCCATCACCCTATTACCCCATCCCCAACCCCCATCCCCTCTAGCAACCCTCAGTTTGTTTCCTAAAGTTAAAAGTCTCACATGGTTTATCTTTCTCTCTGATTTCTTTCCATTACATTTTCCCTTCCTTCCCCTGGCTTGTTGTAATGCAAGAAGGAAACGAGAGATGGTGCAGATACATTATATTTAAAATATTCTGTTTGGAATTGGCCCATGTCAGTTTCATACTTAATTAACTTAAATAAGTTATATGGGCAAAGTTGTCAATTGTGACAGAAATGCCCCCACCTCCCATTGAGAGGCTATTAAGAATGGGTTTCTGAATATTCTGGACAAAAATGAAATCTAACAAAAATAGTGATATAGATGTTCACAGGCCACAGAGGAAGCTGAATATTATTCCTTATAGCTATGTCATATTTGAATAGTTTAAAACATTCTTGTAGTTGATAGTTAACTGAGTTTATATTTCATATCTTTAATCTTTTGGATCTAGCTCCTTATCCTTTGCTTCATGTCTGTCTGTCTTTTTTTCTTTCTCTCTAGCCCCTATTCTTTTGCTTCATGTTTTTTCTTTCTTTCTTTCTTCTTTCTTCTTTCTTTCTTTCTTTCTTTCTTTCTTTCTTTCTTTCTTTCTTTCTTTCTTCCTTCCTTCCTTTTTTTCTTTCTTTCTTTTCTTTCTTCTTTCCTCCTCCCTCCCTCCCTTCTTTCCTTCCTTTCTCCTCCCTCCCTCTCTCTTTCTTCGCTTTCCCTCTTTCCTCCCTCTTTCCTCCCTTTCCTTCTCTTCTCTTCTCTTTTCTTTTTCTTCTTTCTTTTTCCTGTGATATTAGAAAATCTGCTCAACCACTGCCATTCAAGTACAGGATAATTTTATTGTTTGCAATAGCCAAGAAACTACCTTATTTGTTTTGTATTTACATACTACACTTGAATGTTGAATAAAATGAAGTTTTTGATGTTTGTTTCATTTTTATGTCATATCTTATGGCTAATCGGTGTGTGCAGATATAAGGATATATTGAGCATTAGTTATTTTTAATTTGGGCTGCATTTCTTATTTTCTATTCCCTCACCACTCATTTCCTCTGATTACATATTGAATTATTTGGGGCTATAGAGATGAAAGCAACCTTATAGAGTACCTTTTATAACTTCAAAGTGGAGCTATGGAGGTGAATTCTATATAGAGAATAAATATACTATTTGTCAAAATGAAAAGCAAGAATGTAGCCAACAATTCTTTGGCTAGCCTGCTTGCCATGACAGTCTAAAATGGGGCAGACCACATAGATGCATTACTAGCACAGAAGCTGTTATACAAATGCTTTTATACTTTGTATACAAGTTATATTAAGAAAAGTGCCCTCAGTCTTAATCAGCACTGTAGGAAACATTTTATTGCCTTTTACATGCTCTCTTTACAAAGTAGCGCTTGCTTAATTAACTCCACCCTTACGTAACCAAAGATTAGTTTACAAAACAATATTAAAAGAAATTCTAAAGGGAGCATTTGTTGAAATAAGTTGGCTAGCCATTACTGCAAGAACAGCTTTGTGCCTACTAATGATTGGATTTATAACTGATGTCTACTACTTTTAATGTTACACTATATTTTCCTAAATGTTTCTCAGCACAGTAGCTAGATGCAAATAAAAAAAAAGTTCTCCTACTTTCCATTTTCTTTGTAATTTACAAATGCAATAAAAGACTAGTTCATTAATGCAAAGGACAAATATGGGCAATACTTACAGCAATATACACTCATACACAAACAGAAACATGCAAATTATTATGGCAATAAATATAAAATATAGGAGAGTGTATAAAGTACAAATTTCCCTTTTTAATAGAAAATCTGTGTACTGCATTTTAGTGCTCTAACTTGTCAAGGCCTCCTAACCAAATTCATGGAGAAAATAGAATAATATGAGAATAACAAGTAATAGTAATTCCAGTTAATATGTGCATCTTAATGCAAACCTATTCAAGGAAATGCATTAAATGAGGCAGTATTTCACTAGGATAGTGCAACCATAATCTGAATTATCTTTGATTACATAGCAATGGATCAAATAAATGTATCATATCATGCATATTTTGTCTTGGCAAAATATTTTTTACTCATCAGTGATGATAGATGTGAGCTATTAAAGATTTATAATATGTAAGGAAAGGAGAATTTTGCTGACAAGAAAGGATGTAACAATCATTTTCATAGTCTACGTTGCTATGGAACAGAAAGAAATGCTTAACAAGGCACAAGGTCAATATAAAAAGGGCAAGGATGAGGCTTCATATCTATGGGAGTGGAATATTACCTTAATTGATACAAATCATGTGTTGAAATTGTAGACAGATATTAATAATGTACCAGCATGATCTGGACATGTTTTACATATCTATACAAAAACTTGTTCAAGACTTCATTTTGTTTCTAATTTTTTCTTATCTGTTTCCTCCTGAAAGTTTTGATTGGTAGTGTTTAGTGCAATTAGTAACTTAATATGTGATGATGTATATATTCCTTTATTGTAGTAGTTGATGATTTTATTTTTCTTTAATGGATAGTATAGATATTGGAACTTAAAGTGCAGACATTTTCTGTTATCACATTTAAAACCCAAGTGATTTCATCTAAAGAGCTATGATTTTTGGAACTCAGTGTTTGAGCGTGAGGTTGTGATCCCAGGGTCTTGGAGTTGAGTTCCGCATCAGGCTCTCTGCTGGGAGCCTGCTTATCCCTCTGCCTATGTCTCTACCTCTCTCTGTGTGTCTCTCATGAATAAAAAAATAAAATCTTAAAAAAAAAATAAGCGCTATGGTTTTGTAGATTAGTGTTAGCATTTTTTTTTCTAATAGTTGCTGAAAGAATCAGGCATTGTCTTAAAAGGAAACTTAAAAATATGTGATTTGTGGAAAATTTAAATAGCATATGCAGCAAGTCAGTTATAAATGAAAAAGTAAAACGATTAACATATTTTATATTGAATATATATTGTAATGTGGTTTAAAAATCTCTTCGCTTACATTTCTTTCTGATCAATGCCTTAACAGGCTTTTTTTTTTTTTTAAGATTATTTATTTATTTATTAGAGAGAGAGAGAGAGAGAGAGAGAGAGAGGCAGAGGCACAGGCAGAGGGAGAAGCAGGCTCCACGCAGGGAGCCCGATGTGGGACCTATCCCGGGACTCCAGGATCACGCCCTGGGCTAAAGGCAGCCGCTCAACCGCTGAGCCACCCAGGCATCCCATCTCAATTACTTTTCAACTGTTTTTGTACTTGTCTAAAATATAGTATGATGATCAAATTTCATCCCTTCTTAGATTGGAAATCAATTATAAAAAAATTAAGTACTGGCTCCTTGCTTAAAAACTATATAATATTCATAAATCAGAAACAGTAAATATTAGTTTAAGAAAATATAAAATTAAAGTTGAAATGTATATATAGTTTCTCACATGAATCATTACTGTGTAAACATGTTAGATAAAAATTTTAAAGGACACTCTGCAAATCTTTATATGCATATTATAATACTATAATGTAAAATGTTTAAATGAATATGGTCAAAGATAGGAATACTAGAAAATTACAATGGTTTATCAAAATAATAAAAAAATATTGCTGTTTTATTATTTCCTTCATTGATACTAATTTGGAGTTTTTGTTATAAATAACATTTGTGCACTTTTCTAAGTATCTTGATTAATGTTTTAAATCCAAAGGTTTATATTTATGTGATATTACTTTTTTTTTGATATTGCTTTTATTAGTAGTATTGATATGAAGTTTTTAAAGGCCAAAGTTAGAATTCCATAGACATGAGTTTGGGTCACATTTCCAGCAGTAACTGATTATATAGCTTGTTGCATTTGTGTTTAAATGGAGGTTAAAGTAGAATCCAACTCTTGAGGTTGGTATGATGACATGTGAGGAGCTTAGGACAGGACCCAGTACATATTAACATAATATTAACTTTAAAAAACGGGAAAACTAATACATCTGGTGTTATTAAATGATACAATTAATTTAATACCTTATTTTAAAAATACAGTATTCCAAGCAGTTAATATTCATTGTAGCATAGCATGATTAATCCAAATATTATGTGAAAATATTGTTTTATGTTGTATGGCTTTAATTTTTCTAGTTCCCTTTGAAAATATTTAAATGTTTTGCATGATTGCTCCCTGCTCCCCACCACTTCACCTTAAAAATACAAATTAGACATTTGAGTAAGCATTGGACACAATATCCACTGATTCCAAAGATTATTTAAAAATAATCCACTGATTGCCTATTGCTTGACTCCTACCCCAAAATATATTTTATATATGATTATTTTATTATTAATATTTTTTCTTCATTTTTTAAACTTTTTTCCTCTCTCTCCTTTTCATTCTCCCTTCCCTTCCATCTATGATGTGAGGGGTATGGTAATACTTACATAATTTAACACAATTTTCTAAAATGGTGAATAATGTCATGATTATCATTCAGCTCCGATATTTTTGAAAGAAGAAACAACTATGTAATCTATACTTTGTCATGAAAAGCAATGCTTGAGTAATTTATCCCCACACATATGGTAACTGGACATTTTTTTATTATACAGAATAGTGCTGTAGAGCTCTAGAGGAATAAAAAAAAAAAAAAAAAGAAAGACAGACATGGAGAAAATAGATGTCCGTATCTATGGATGAGACAAAGAAATATTAAAAGAGCAATAAAAAACCATGCATGGCATTTCAGTAGCAGCAGCTGTGGGAGCATAAGTAGCACTAAATTATACATGCATCACTCAAAGAATAATTATGTTGTTCATCAATAATAAGTAATTATCTGAAAAAATTATCATGTCACATGCGGGCACATTTGTAAAAAAAATAAATAAAAGCACATATGTCACTATAAAGATGTTTAAATACCATTTACCACTATATATTTATCAGATCAGATGCAGTTTTTATACTCTATGCTCGAAGAAGGGTAGGCAGTTTATTTTTTGACAATTTATCACAAGAAAATTAATTTACTTTTACAATTTTGGGAAACTAAGAATAGAAGCCCATTATTTTTCTTTCTGAAACTGTTCAAAAGTCCAGGTGAAAAACAGGCTCCAAATCACATAAAGCAAAACATTCTGTTTTAAACCAACAGACACGTTCCCCAATTATTCAACTTGTCAGCCATGAGCTGACAGTGAAAAGACCAGGATAGATGGAACCAATCATAAGTACCATCCCTCATTCTCCCATGTCCATGACTGAACTCCACATACACTCCGATAGTACATAGTTTGCATTCAATATGTAATTCTCTTTAGATCACATGATGGGCTTTCTACGATTATTTTTCATGTCTCTTGCCAGGTTATTTTCTCCTCCAATACTTTTCAAAGGGTTTGGTTGGCAATGGAAAGACACACAGAGATTGAATCTTAAAACCACGCAATTCTTTAACACCTGAATCAGATACTTTTCACCCAGCCAGTGCCATGGAATCATTTTGAATTCAGAAATTATACATAAAAAATATTAATAGGCAATACTGGCACCTATTTGAATTATGTATAAAAGGGGTTAAATAGTTTATCACATTGTCCTTGCTTATATGCCTCAAATATTAATATTATTCTGTCAAATTAATTTATAAAGTCCAGTATCTATTTAGAAAGACATGAAATAATGTAAGTTTTGAACTCCTTAAGACTAACTCCTATTAGTGGGGAGTCTGTCTTCAGTCACAATAGAAAGACATAGGCCCTAAAGTAATTCCCAGACTTCAGCTAGTTTAAAGACCCACAGCCCCTTGTTTTAAGAAGAAAATGGGTTCCTTGAGGAAAAACACTCGTATGCTGCAAAAATATATGCTGCGAAACTTCCTCCTAACCTTCTACAAAGGGACAAGCAGCCATTTACTAGGGTGACTCTGTATTAGAAAAGAAGACATAACCACACATTTTGGCAAGTATTGTCTTGGAACTAAGACTTCATTCTTTACCGATCCTGCCATCCATTCATTTTCTAATTTCATTGCCCTATTTTGATTATCTGCATTTTATTTACCAGAGATTATTTCTTTATTTTCTTATTTATTAGTTTGAGTGATATTGACTTTGTTCAATTAATATGTAACTTTCAAAGGATCAGAGACTTTTTCTTTTTTGGTGCTGCATTGCCATTAGTTAGAGCACTGCCCTGTTAAGTAGTAAGCATAGTACTTGTTGGCTCACTAAATAAAGAATGAAAATCGTTTCATATGTCACTTAACAGTTTGGTTACTCATCATTATCAAGACATAAATTAGTCTAAACTGAGAAAAAACAGATAATTGAATTCTCTGTTAAATTATTTTGAATAGCAATTGAATTAAAATACACATACACATACGTATATAGCACATAGATGAAATTATATTGAAAAGTATATATTCCTTTCTTTAATTAAGTACATATCTATGGAGCACCTGCTATGTTTCTGAACTTTTTTGAGCATTAAAAATGCGAGAATGGGTCCCTGTTTTCATGGAGATTACATTCAAGTTGATGAAGATCTCAGAAATAACTCAGAAATAACAAACAAATATATGTCTAGCTGTGACATATGCCAGAAAAAGTCTTTATGAAAAAGAGATATTAGGCAGATTCTGGAAGAAAGTGAGAGATGTAGCTTATATGGCTATTTGGAGGATGAGTATCACAGGCAAACCAAAACAAAAGTTCAAAGACCATGAGTCAGGAAAATGCTTGTCACACTTGAGAATGGACAGGAGGGCCGGTTCTACTGAAGATGATGACACAGAAAGAAGTCGTTGCCATTGAGACCCATGAGGCATCCAAAGTCCAGATTTTGAGGCGTCCTGTAGGTTACTTTGAATACATTGCAAGTAATACAGGAAGCTATTGAAATATTTGTTTTGAGGAGAAAAAAACAAGATCTAATTTTAAAAGAATCATAATGCCTGCATTGTGGAGACTAGTTTGTGCTGTTGGAAAGGGGAAAGATAATGAGTGATACCAGTTGCTGCATTCACCCAGGTCAGATATGTTTGGATTTGAAAAACAATTTAGTTGTTTTTAGTTGAGTGAGTTGAGTTGAGTGGTAGAGTAGCGATGTGTTTTGTGGAGTGTGGAATTTAGTTGAGTAAGTGGTAGAAATGATAGGATTCTAGATATAGAAGTGGAATGGAAAGAAGGACTTTTGATGAATAAAATAGGAGAAAGGATTCAAGGGTAAGAATAAGGTGTGTTTTCTGAGAAAGAAGGAAGAAAACTGCTTTCAGTGAGAAAATGGAAAAGTGGGATAGCCATTTACTGACTTGAGAACAACTGAGATAAGCGTATTTTATGCATGTGTATGACAATGTGTCATGCTAACAAAGCATATGTACACATTAGATACACCATTATTCAAATTTTAATCTTAAATTACTGAGGGAAGAAAGAAGAAAGAGATTAGAGAGGAAAACATAAGAGTAGAGAAGATACAAATGATTGGTTAAAAATATAAAGAATAAAATGGAGGGAATATTTTAGAGAAAAGAAAAGGTCATTCAGTGAATGTTAATGTGAATGTTAAATTGAAAGGGTTTTTTTTGGGCAGCCCAGGTGGCTCAGCGGTTTAGCACGGACTTCAGTCCACCACCTGATCCTGGAGACCCGAGATTGAGTCTCCCATCAGGCTTCCTGCATGAAGCCTGCTTCTCCCTCTGCCTGTGTCTCTGCCTCTCTCTCTCTCTCTCATGAATAAATGAATAAAATCTTTAAAAAAAATTAAAAAAGAAAGAGTTATTTTCACACATTATCATTACCTTATAATGTTTCTATTAATACTTGAAATTCCAAAAGGCAGTTAAAATCACAGAATACTAGACCTGAAAGAAAACAGTTTAGCTTACACTTTCCATATGAGGATGTTCAATTTGAAATAAACTTTTCCAATACTATTAGCTGATTAGTGGCAGGAAAAGCATGGAGTTGCTCAAAAGCCAAACAATATATATGAAGAGTGTCAATGTGTATTTGTACAGCACCATTTAACTGTTACCTAGTTTGTAGAACTCAGTTTCTTCAAGCTTATATTTTAAACGCAGCAACCAAACCATAAGTCTCAATGGGGAAGTAACTTTTCTACTGGAGGGGCTTCCAGTGTCAGTGGACAAATGATTAAAAAAAAATAATTCTATATTACTTCATTTGGCTTAAAGCCTAAATATGGTTGTTCGCCTAAAGCCACCTTGCCAATCTATGCCTTTTTTAGACTTGATTCTCTATTTAAATACTCACTGGCCTTGATCCATTTATAAGACATGTTAAACTGTTTAAAATGCAAAAGTAAATTAAATACTAATGTGTAATTAAAATAAATATGATATATTTATAATTTATATATATATAACATATATATATACATACATATATATAAACTCTCAAGTTAGCAGACACCTGGGATGAGGTTCATTCATATCACAGTCATCTTAAAATTATCTACACCTTTATCATTTGATATTTCCTCAAATATTTAGTAATGCCACAAATATTACAGTTTTAAGAAGCACAAAATGAATTTTCAGTTTAATGTATATGGATATATCAGGTGTTTTAATGGAAAATGAAGTGATCATTCATCTTTATTCCTACCATTCCTTCTCATTCCTTTAATTATATATGTGTTTATGAACATATATGTATTTGGCATGAATAATATATATATTTTTTCTTTCACTAACCACGCACACACATACACACCATACATATTATTTGGGAGATTTCTCCCAGAAATGCATAGCAAATGTATTTTTGACAGGTTATTATATAATGCAACTGTATTTTTTTAAGTTTTAATTATCACAGGTAAATAGAATCTATGGAATTTCCACACTCCACAAAACACATCGCTACCTCTCACACAGTTGTTTCGATAATAATTTATTTCTTCAAAATAAGGATAATAAATAAAAGCTACAAAGAAAGCTTTATAGAAACTACAGATGGGAGCACCTGGGTGGCTCAGTCAGTTAAGTATCCAACACTTGATTTCAGCTTAGGTCATGGTCCAGAGTCATGAGATTGAGTCTCACCTATGGCTCCCTGACAGGCATGAAAGTTGCTTAGGATTCTCTCTCATCTCCTTCTTCCCAGGCCCGTACCTCCACTCACTTATGCACACACTCCCTCAAAAAATAAAAATAAAAATAAAAATAAAAATAAAAATAAAAATAAAAAATAAAAGAAATTGTGAATGAAGGGAGGAAAAGAATATGAGCATAAAGGCCAATTGCAAAAGCAGTTTCTTAAGAGCAAGATTTCAGAAAAAAAATCTTTATCACAGTTTCAGAGAAATTTTGTTCATGAATTATTTTAAAAAATTAAAAAAGAAATACATGATTTTAAGATAATTGTAAAACCATGGAGAAGGTAAGTGAAAAAGCTAGTGATCTGATACCTAAAATAGTTTAAAAACACAGATAAACATTTCATGTTAAAAACCTAGAACATCATTGATTAAATACAAAATATTGACCAGAGAACAGATTTTAAAATATTAAAAAATGAAATAAGATGAAAAATATGAAAATCCTTATTCTTTACACCATTGAAATGGAAGTTAATGGCGTCATAGCATGTGCATTATTGATGTCTTTCAATGAAATGCAACAAATAGAATAGAAAAATATTCATTGTATGATAAGAAGCAATTCTTTATTGAAGGTGGTTTTAAATTTGCAGATTGAAAGGGCAGATTATATTGCCAGAACAATATATAATGTATTCAAATTTTTAAAATTACTAAGATATCAAGTTGGAGGAGAGATGTTTTCCTCAATGGAATGCCGATTGTGGCAAAGCAATCTGACTATACTATAAATGTATGTATGGCATAACCTCATTTAAGGGGGTACAGAGAAAAGTGTTAACTTGAGTAACTTTGAAAAGTGGTATTTTGCCTGGAAACTTCAAAACTTAACATGAAAGGAAGTGTATGTGTACATGGATTAAACAAATAACTAATGAGTGCCAGATAATGGGAGCCAGGATTTTCACTGCTAGAGGACTGCAGATAAGAATGATATAAGGCTATAATTTAACTTTGTGACCCTATATCAGATTCTGAGATATCAGTGTGAAATGCTTAGCTTCATATAGAGAGAAATGAATAAATACAAAATTAATTAAAATATCTATGTATACATACATTTATTTCCTAATTTTGACTAGTCATATCATATATATAGAGTCATAATATATGTGTATATAGAGAGAATCATATGTATATGTGTGTATGTAGAGAGAAATAAAGTCATATATAAAGTGTCATATATATGTGTCTGTATATATAGAGAGAATCCTGTAGAGAGTCATATGTGTATTTGTGTGTGTGTGTGTATATCTATATATATCTATATATATCTATATAGATATATATAGATATATATATATATATAGAGAGAGAGAGAGAGAGTCCTATATAGAGAGTGGGTAATATATATGTATACATGTATATACATGTAGAAAGAATCAGAGAGAGAGAGAGAGAAATTGGTTCATTACAAAGGCTTACAAGTTCCCAGATCTATAGTCTATAAGCTAAAGACCCAAGAAAGCTGAGAGTATATTTCCAGTCCAAGTCTAAAGGCCTGAGAACTAAGAGAGCCAGTGGGATAAGCTCCAATCCAAAAGCTAACAGTCTTGAGACCCAAGAAGAGCCAATGCTTAAATTTGAGTGCAAAGACAGGAAAAGATCCATGTACCAGCTCAGGCACAAAGGAAATGTTGCCTCTTACTCAACCTTTTTGTTCTATGTGGGTCTTCAGTTGATTGGGCAAGGCCCATCCACATTAGGAAAGGCAGTCTGCTTTACATCACCTATCATTTACATGTTAAACCCCTCCCAAACACCTTAACAGATACATCCAGAATAATGTTTGACCAAATATCTATGCACTTTGTGGCCTAGTGAAGTTGATACATAAAAATTAAACATTGGAAATAGAGTATGAAAAGGATGGGGGGACAGTAACTTTGCAGAGAGACATCTGGCAAACACTAGTGAAGTTGGGTGACCAAAGTCAACATCAACAATAATAAATCACAATGACAGGAGGTACTCGATATGGTATGTTGAAAATTGTACCTTATCTCTGATCATCCCCAAAACCTGTAACCCAAGTCTAATTATGACAAAAACATTAGACAAACCAAAACTGAGGGACATTATACAAAATGCCTGAATATCCCTCCTTGAAACTCAAGGTTATCAATGATAACAACTGATTAACTGTCACAGATCAAAAGAAAACAAGAAGACATGAAACTTAAATGTGATGTAGTACTCTGAGTGGAATTGTGGAATAAAAAATGGACATTAGGTAAAAAGTAATGAAATGCAAGCAAAGTATGAAGTTTAATTAATAGTAATACACTGGTATCACTTCCTTAGTTGTGACAAGTGTACAGTAACATTAGCAACAGATAAAACTGGGAGAAGATTTAAGGGACTCCTTAAATCTGTACTACTTTCACTTTCTCAAAAAGAATCTAGACCTATTCTAAAAGTTTATTACAACATGCAGAATGGTAATTCTTAAGATACAGTCTAATAAGTCATTGCATTTTAAGGAAAGATAAATAATCCTATGGATATTAAGGTAGAATTAGACTGACCTCAAACTTTCTCGAAAATACTCACTGCTTAAGAACAGAGTCAGGGGATCCCTGGGTGGCGCAGCGGTTTGGCGCCTGCCTTTGGCCCAGGGCGCGATCCTGGAGACCCGGGATCGAATCCCACGTCGGGCTCCCGGTGCATGGAGCCTGCTTCTCTCCCTCTGCCTATGTCTCTGCCTCTCTCTCTCTCTCTCTCTCTCTCTCTCTGTGACTATCATAAATAAATAAAAATTAAAAAAAAAAAAAGAACAGAGTCAAATATGTTCAGAATTTGAGAAATATAAATTTTTTTATTTTTTTAAAGATTTTATTTGTTTATTCATGAGAGACACAAAGAGAGAGAGAGAGGCAGAGACACAGGCAGAGGGAGAAGCAGGCTCCTTGCAGGGAGCCCGACGTGGGACTTGATCCTGGGACTCCAGAATCATGCCCTGGGCTGAAGGCAGGCACTAAACCGTTGAGCCACCCAGGGATCCCTGAGAAAGATAAATTTTAAATCAAAAGATAATATACCAGAGTTATTCATTAAGTGCAAAGTACCAGATATAATGTATACAATATGCACACAAATGAAACGTTTTAAATTTAGAGAAATTCATTAAAAAATGCCTAATCCATGAACTTTCTTAGAAAAAACTGTTTTCTTATGCAAACAATTAGATAAATGGTGGTTCAAACTAATCTTTGAATGGAGTTCACAATAAATGCTATACTTTGCTAAATCTATTTCAGATACTTACATATATTATAAACAGCTTTAGAAATAAAATATCAATAGAATTTAATGTTAAAACATTTAGAATATTACATTTTTTAAAAGATTTATTTGTTTATTTATGATAGACATAGAGAGAGAGAGAGAGAGAGAGAGAGGCAGAGACACAGGCAGAGGGAGAAGCAGGCTCCACACGGGGAGCCTGACCCCGGACTTGATCCGGGGTCTCCAGGATGAGGCCCTGGGCTGAAGGCAGCGCTAAACCGCTGAGCCACCTAGGCTGCCCAGAATATTACATTTTTAACACTAACAATACATTGGGAAGAAAGAAGATAAAATGTGACTCTTGATTTCGGGTTGGGTCATGATCTCAGGGTTGTGGGATGCCCCTTGTTGGGTTCCACTCTCAGTAGGAAGTTGGCTTGAGGATTCTCTCTCCTTCTGCCCCTCCCCCAACTGGCACATACTCGCTCTGATAAATGAATAAATCTTTAAAACAAAAACTAAGTATAAATAAAAAAAAATACTCATCATAGACTATTTCTAAAGTCCACCAAGATCATGCCTTAATCAATTATAAATTAATATTAGGCAATGCAGAGCTTTTGTTATTATTGCTGCTATTGTTAATTCAAGTACAAACTTATTTTCCCATATCAAAGATATTTGTGCACATTAAATTACAGAGAAAGATAGAGACTACCTGTTGCCCTCACTTGGATAGACACCTTGAAATGTGGACATCTGGCTAATCATTCTTACAATCTGCCACTTTACTTCCCTCTTCATAAACTGATCTTTTGATCTCTGTTATCCCTTCAGAGACATGTCCTTATGAGTCTATCCATCAAATGACAAACTCCTGGCCTCACTAATATTTTTTGACAGGCAGGCATTGCCTGACCCTGGGAGCCTACCTAGAATCTTGATTCTAAAACTCCTCAATGTTATTTCTTCTTGTCTGTGAAAGATTTATTGTTTCAAACAATGATGTTTTTTCACATGTGTATCCAAACTTCTAACACCTACCTGTGTATTACCAGGCTAGAGAGTATAAATACACAACCCCCCCACAACACCCACTCCCATCCTCCACCGCCACAGGCACACACCCAGACTTGCGTGTACACACACACACACACACACACACACACACATATACATTCATTCTTATGACAGGAGCTGTAGACATTAAGATTTACCTGTTGTGGGTAGATACATATTTTTTCCTGTAAGTTTCAGAGTAATATTTGAAGTATTTGTAGTTCATAGTCAAGAAAAAACTGTACCAGATGGAGTAAAATAGTCAGGGAAGATTTTATTCAAGGCTATTGTAATAAGGGGGACATGGTTACAATAGGGAAGAGAGATTGAATTTAACTCTACTAAAACAGAAGGAAGGCGGGAAGATTTTTAAATACTGGACTGAGCTAAGGGAAGACTTTTGAGAAGAGCTTGGTCTACAAGTTAGGTTATCTGTGTTTGCTAATTGTTGCTTGTCCAAGTTATACTTTCTCAGAGACCAGCTAATAGAGGTACTACCTTTCTTGATTACATTTGAAAGGAATGGCTTCTAGGTCCTTGAGAAAAGACACTTCTGGCTTGTAAAACTAGCTGAAGACCAGGAGAAGATTTACATCTCAAAAGGGCACGGAAAATTTGCAATGACAAGTTTTCTAATGTAAAATTCTCTAAGAAAGGGGAGATCAGGGGACTATAGTCAGGAAGAAACCTGTCAAAATTTATTGGAACAGAGGGAAATGTTAAGGCTGTCTTGGTCAGTAACAAAGCTCTTGCATAATTATATTCCCATTTCCACATCTGGCCTCCCCTGCCACCATCCCGGCATATATCCTGCCCATTGCACCAGCCACACTTTGCTTGTAGTTCTCAGATATGCTGTAATTTCATGTTTTTATTCCTGTTTTCTTATAACTGTTTATCAGACCTTAAATATATGGTTAGGGTCCCTAGAATCTTTCATTGCTTCAATAATTTGAGGCTTTTACCTTTTATCTGTCTTGCTATTGCATCCAGATAAGCACGGTGTAATGTTATAAGAGTGTGGATTCTAGAGTTATATTGGCTGCAGTCAATGCTGGCCTAAATACTAATGAGATGCACAATGCATAATGGTATTTAATCCTTTGGAATTTTGGTGTCTTATATTTAAACTGCAAATAATTATAGTACCTAGCTCACATACTTTTATTCTTTCTTTTCTTTATGTAATATTGATGTAGGAACGAGTTAGGGGCAGATGGGGCTAGGCAGGGAAAAAATAAGGGAAAGGCCTAGAATCAGGCTTCCAGGAATATGTGGGCTCCCATAAACCCCAAGGACACCAAAAGGCCCCAAAGGCAGGCTCCTACCCATCCCCAAGGAAACAGAGATAAGACAGTAAAAACAGAAAAAAATAAACCTAGCTTCCTAGCTCCACAATGTTAGGGAGTATCCCCCTTTAATGGCTACTAAGTAATCACAGAAATGCCAGATGTATTATGGAGGAGATATTAACCAGAAAGAAGAGAACACCTTGTTTGGGCTCATGATATTTACAAAATATGATCTTGTTTGTTATTATGATAATTACAAGTCCACCACCTTTGTTCTAAATATCCACCCTGATATTGACAAGAAATTTACCAAGTACCCTGGTCAGGTTCCTATAAAAGACCATAAAAGCCCTCCTTGCGACCCTTCTGGACCCCTCTCACTTCGGAGGGCTTTCTCTGTATTTCTGCTTTCCTCTGTATTTCTGCTTAATAAACTTCTATCATTTTGCTCACTCTATGTTGTCCATGATACTAATTCTTCAACTCCGTGAGACAAGAACCAAGCTCTCCTGTATCCGTATAATGGTGAAGATGAAATTAATATGTACAAAGTGAAGACCAGAGTATTTTTTTTATCATGCCACTCACACCTTGTATTATTTCTATTTATTTCTAAGCTGTAAGTGACATTAGAATAGAAAGTAATTTTGTGTTTTTTGGTGTATCTTGTGCCTAGTACAGTGTTTTTCATTTAGTATTTAATATTAAATACTAATTGAAGTTCAGTTACTGAAATTTTACATTTCCACATGTAAATAAATATGTTGTCAAGACTTATAGTTTTAAGAGACTTCTAGATTTAAGGTATATTAATATATATGTTAAGGAAACTTACTTATAATATTAAAATAAATGTGAGTGAATAAATATTTTTCACTTATCTGTTCCATGTTTGCTTAAACTCCTTACTTTTCTTTTAAAATATAAGTTTAGAAAGTAATATTTTTAATCCTCACAGCAAAATACATAGCATTTTAAAAGATAAAAACTGTTTGGATGATTTAAAAGAGCAAAAATTTCCAAGCTGAATAGCTATTTATTTTTTCAATGACTACTCTGAAGTTTGAGTAGAGAGGGGAAAATTGGCAGTGTTTACTCTCTGCATCTGTTGGGGAGCATTAAATGTCAGCCAGTCTGATTACTGCTGACATGGACTTTTCACTGACACAGATTTTTCCCTGAGGTCATGAGTTGTTTCCATGATATGATAGACAGTATTACCAAAATATAGGCTGGACATAGTCACAAAGAGAATCTAGAGTGGAAATAGCCAAACATAATTTTGATCCCTTGTGAACCCCTTTGAAACCTGGTGAATGCAGAGAACACAAAGTTTACATTCTAGGACTGCCCACAGCCTCAAAACCACCCTAAGTCTCTCAGGTTGCTGATTGCTTAATTGATAAAACAAATACAAAATAAACAAATTGCTAAATTAACATATGAGAAGAATCTTTGCACAGCATACAGGAAAATACTGAGTGGACATGAGCAGAACTATATTTCAGATAAGTAGGATAGGCTTTTGCCAATTGAAGTTAGAATTAAAAACTATCTGGACGTAGCATAGCTAATAAGGGGCAGTAAAAAAGCTCACCTTTATGTAATATTTATTTGATATTCATATGGAGCTGTACCTGGGGCCAATATATAGATACAGATTATATAGTAACAGAAAACTATTTAAGCAACAATGCTAAAATTCTTACTTTATCCACTAAAAATAGAAATGTAAAGAAAAATATAGCATGGAAATCTTACAGAGACTGTGTATTGGTTGTAAGTATAACAGACACAATTTAGCTATCTCATTTTCAAGTCTTCTTGGTACTTGTCTTTTAAAGAGAATAACAGATTACTGAGAACAATAGTATAAGAGTAAAGCTGTCAAATATGAATTTTTCACTCATCTTGATCCCCAGGATTCTGTACCCCAGGGGCAACCGTGTTATTAGTTAACTACATTTCTTTTTATAGATAGTTTACACATATTAAAGCATATATGTGAAGAGCAGAGTGCCAATTAAGAGATATACTTAAAACAAGATGACAGATACTTAGAAAACGAAAAATGAAAAAAGGTATAATTTATTTTCTACTATTAAAATGCGAATGAAAAGTAAATGATTGCAAGTTGGTTATTATTAGGTAAAATAACTCTGATGATAACAATCCATAAATAAAACATATCTAGATAAAACTATATTAAGGAGCTTAGCTTTATAAATTAATCTCTTGTGAGGAGGTATGGTGTCTTCTTTGAAACTGTCTCACACATGGAAACAGTTTGCGTGTAATTATTTTTAATTAATTAATTTATTTGGTGTAATATTCTTTTAAAGCAGCTGGTTTTATTTTGTAGGTGATGTAATAAGATTCTTGAATATGTATAAAAGTCATAGCTTAAGTTTTATATTCTCTTTGTCACTTTCTCTTGAAAGACGATTTTAACCTCAAAAAGATAATTAATAATCCTACAATCTCAAAATTTGATCTTGAATAAGATATATAGCTTATACTGTATGTATAGTTATTTCATTTAAGGGGGCCAGCTATAAAGAAGCAGAAAAATAGGCCCTAATATCAGAAAGTATGGAAGTCCAAATCCAGCTAATATTCGACTTCCTTGTGGAGTAAAATATTCTAAAAACAGAGTTCAAGAAGTCTCCATTTGAAGCATCACAGGATTTCCCACTCAGTCTCACCAATTAGACATGGGGTTTTAAGGCCCACACATGAAGAGTTTAAATTTTAGTCCAGCTTCTCTGTATCCCAGTCACATTATTTTAGAAAGACATAGTTTCTTCTTAATCTGCTGTTTTAGGAAAACACTTTGATGACTTTTTGCGCAGAGAAACCACAAAAACCAAGGACAGGGACACTGTAGTTGCTGAAGAGTTACAGAATCCAAGAAGGAAAAGAGATAACAAGTGAATCTCCAATTTTTGTCTATTCCTAATCCTAAATCCCGAACTCTGCCTGCATAGCATAGATCTGAGCAGCTAAAGACAAAGTATGAAGTCAGATCAGAGCTGCTTCCCAATAAATAGTTTCACATTCAAATCCTGTAAAGACAGTTTTTTTGCCACTTCAAAAGAAACAACCTTCACTGGGGGGAAGAAAAAAGAATCTAGAATCTCTAAGTCATAATATCTAGTATATAATTCAAAATTACCCAACATAGAAAAAACAAAAGAATGAAACTTATCCCCAGGGGAGAAAAATTAATTGAAACAGACCCTAAGATAACCCAAATGTCAAAAATGTCAGCCAAAAATTTTAAAGCAACTATTATAACTCTTTTGAATGTTTTTTTTTTAAATAAATGTGTTCACCGTGAATAAAAACATTTTAAAAGGCATCACTACAGAAAACTAGAAATTATTAAAAATGTAACTTATAGAACTAAAAAATATAGTATCTGAACTATAAAATTTACTTAATGGACTTAAAGCAGAGTGAATAGTACAGAGGAAAGAGTAAGTGATTTCTTGATATATCAATATACATTACTTATGTGAAGAACAAAAAGAAAAAATATTTTTTAAAAGCCAGAGTATCAGAGGCTTTTGATATAATATCAAGTGATTACCCATGTGCTTAATTAGTGTTATAAAAAAGAGGAAATAGATATCAGAGCAGAAGAAAATGTTGAAGAAATAATTGCTGAAATTTTGTCAAATTTGATGAAAGCCAAAAATTTACAATTCCAGTTTAGCTGAAATATCAGTATCTCCACTTCATCCTCAAAAGTGTCCTAGATTGGATAGTAAATTACAGAGTTACCTAGTTGTAGGGCAGATGTTTGCATGGGGTCAAGCTCATACTTTTTATTCCTTAAATCGACCCCAGATTATATATACAACCTAGAACACACTAAAAATTAGTGGGAAAATGGGTTAACCGATCAATATATGGTACTAGGACACTATGGGAGAAAAAATAAAAGCAAGTTCTCTACCCTATACCATAAACAAACATAAATTGCAGATAGAAAAATGACCTGAAATGAGAACAAAGTGCAAAATCTCAGAAGAAAATACAGGAAACTATCATTATCACCTCAAGTTATAAAGAAATAGTAATGGCAGATATGAAATTCACAGTTCTCAAATGTTATTAAATGACTATTTACATTTTGAAAAACACCCTGTCTAAACATAGAAACAATAATTTTGGGACAAGTAAAGGGGTTGTCTAATAAAGGAACTATACTTTGGGGCACAAGGAAGAAGTTTTTTATCTTTCTGTTTTCTTCCCTGTTAATTCGTTTTCCTTTTGAACTGAAAAGCCTAGAACCTGTATGTTGATTAAGACCCAGTAGAAAAAGTCAGATAGGGATCCCTGGGTGGCTCAGCGGTTTGGCGCCTAACCTCATGCCCAGGGCGTGATCTTGGAGACCCAGGATCAAGTCCCACATTGGGCTCCCTGCATGGAGCCTGCTTCTCTGCCTGTGTCTCTGCCTCTGTGTGTGTGCATCTCTCATGAATAAGTAAATAAAACCTTAAAAAAATAATAATTCACAAAAGATGAGAAAACAAAGAAAATGAAATAAATTGATGAAAAATTACAAATATTCATAATGTACATTGATTTCAAAAGAAATTACTTAGATATAAGTATTTTCACATAAGAATGTTAAACTTTCTCTTTACACTTTTTTTTTTAAACTTTGATACAATATACTATTCCGATACTGAGAACTATTCTATTCCAGTACAAACATATCCTGAGGACTCCACCTCTGAGAGTTAATTTTTTTTTTAATATTTGCAGTTAAGCACTGTATGTATATCTGTCATTGATTCCGATTCATCTATTGGCTCGTCATTTGAGGAACAAAAAAATAAGCATTTTTTTTTTTACTAATAAATCCCATCCTCTCTACAGACTGTATTGTGATTTCTCTGTATTATATAAATAAAACTGTGGAAAATAATTTAACTGAAATCTTTCTCACATTTAACTTTGATGCGAACTGGAATGTCCATGGAAAATACATGAATGAAAAAGAATTCTACCAAAATTAATGCATAGTAATTGTTAATGAAACACTGTAAGTAATCTCCCAAAATAATTTATAAAGGGATTTAGTAAACCAAGCTTAGTGTTCCAATGTGATTTTTCCTGGAGTTATAAATGTTATCCATCAGATTTCTCTTTTACTAACCATCGTAGTTCTGACCTGTAGTTCAGCCTGTGAGTGTAACTTGCCTCTAGACCTTCAAACTTAAGAGGTCTGAGACCCAAAATTTATATATTCTCTCAACTTGAAACACTCTTTCAGAGAGATATAGCCATAGAATTCTAAGCTGATGATTTTCCAAAGCTTTGCTTTTCCTCTTTAATCTGGCCCTTTCTGTTTTGCAATTTTGCTTTGTGAATACTTTAATATAAACATGTTTTTCTATCTTGTCTGCACACTTGTACTTTCAGATTAGTTAGGACACTTCACATTATTAAAAAGTCCTTGCTCATTATTTTTATTTCTACCTTTGGATGTCCCAGATGAATTTTAGTGTTGTTTACAACCTTAACTAATTCTTTAAACAGAAAGATGATGACAGTTCACTAAACAATTTAGAGCCAGTAAATCTCATAGAGAATAAACAATTTAGGTTCACAAATTGTGTGAATTTTAGTAGTTTATACATAGGACTGTATTAACCTTTGGATAGGAACTCAGAGTAATTAAAATAAGCTAAAAATAGCAATTCATTTTGTGTGTGATTCATTGTTAATATACTTTAGCATTAAACAATTAATATCAAGACACACTATCCTGAAAAGTATTTACATCTGGGCTATTGAACTAGGAAGCATATATATTTTTATATTAATACCAATTATAGGTAACAAATGACAATATTCACATCTAAAAATATTTCATGGGATCCCTGGGTGGCGCAGCGGTTTGGCGCCTGCCTTTGGCCCAGGGCGCGATCCTGGAGACCCGGGATCGAATCCCACATTGGGCTCCCGGTGCATGGGGCCTGCTTCTTCCTCCGCCTGTGTCTCTGCCTCTCTCTCTCTCTCTGTGACTATCATAAATAAATAAAAATTTTAAAAAATAAAAATAAAAAAAATAAAAATATTTCAAATATTTATATAGGCAGTCAACAAGATAATATAATTGTTTGCTATTATGCTTTCCATATAGTTAATCTTAAGATATGATGGAAGGTGATAATGTATATCTGATATTTATTGAGTGCTGAGATATTAGATTTGATATTCATATGTACTATATAAATAAAAATTTTAAGCAAAACAAAATAATTACTTAATTCTAAGTTTCATGCTTCAAATTGCTTGTTATAACATTTAATTATCACATTCAAGGGGAAGTTTCAGGCAGATTTGGAGTATCTGAGGAAAAGAATACACAAATGAAATAGGAAATGTACTCAGAGGTACAACAAAAGAAAAAAATGTTGTGAAATGAGAACTGACTTTCCATGTGGGAAGATACAGAATGCTGGTGTTCGTCTCATTACAGACTGAAAAATGTCTGTATGTACATTTATGAGATAAATGGATTAAGAAAAATTATTCAAGTATTTAATAAGAAGAAAAAGAAGCAAATTCTTTTACCAGGAATGGAGGCAGTGACTCAGGCTGACCTCAAGTTTACTCACAATGTGGTTCAAATCTAAGGAGAGAGGATGTATCAGTGTATACAAATGTTGAGACTTCCTACGATCCCAGAATATTTTACCTAGCCATGATGCCATTTGATTAGGAATATAATGGATATTAATTTTCAAATATAAATTAACTCAGAAAAAGAGCACTGATAAACAGTTGTGAGAAAAAGAAAACTCATTGTGAAATTCAACTAAGAAAAAATGTAAGATACTACAAAGGGGAAAAAAGTAAGCAGCCATTAACATTTGCTAGATTGAAATCTGGAACTAATATTAAATAACGAATGTAATATTTTTAAATGTAGAATACATTTTTCACTATTTGTGATAATTTAAAATAATATAATTCTCAGGAGGTTTTTCTAAAGTGACAGAAGATACCTTCTTGGCAAGAGTTATAGTGCTAATTTTATCTTTTTTATTAATAGAGAATTAAAATACACATTTTATGTTTCTGCACCATTATGTATATGTATTCATATTCACAAACACTTGTATGTATAACTGAACAGTGTCAGCCTCTTAATATTTCATATGATCTATTTTTTAAAAGTTTTTATTTAAATTCCAGTTAGTTAACACACAGTGTAATATTAGTTCAGGTGTACAATTTAGTGATTCAACACTCCCATATATCACATAGTGCTCATCACAAATGCACTCTTTAATCCTCATTCCATATAATCTATTTTTTAGCTGCATAGGCTATGTTAGGAAATAACATCTCCCTAGGTAATAATTTTATACTTTTCTGCATCACTTAAATTCTATGTGTCAATATTTCAAAGCAAAAGCAAATATACAATAATGCATTGCTTCATGAAAAGAAAAAGGTACAGCAAAATGTTTACAACTTGTATTTGAAAATATATGTAATATAGAAGCTCTGTTTTTGTGATTTGGACCAGTTATGCTAAGGAAAAATTTTTAAGTGTTAACACAGATCATCATAAAAATAACACAAGTAATATTATAAAAAATAAAGATTTTTTTAAAGATTTTATTTATTTATTCATGAGAGACACAGAGAGAGGCAGAGACACAGACAGAGAGAAGCAGACTCCCTGCAAGGAGCCTGATGCAGAACTTGATCCTGGGACCCGGGATTACGCCCTGAGCCAAAGGCAGATGCTCAACCACTGAGCCACCCAGGCATCCCTAAAAAGTACAGATTTATGAGTAATGACCAGAAATTTGATTTAAAGGTGAGGTCTCTATTTGAATGAATCCATTGATTATGAGCCACCCAAAACTTCTTGTATGAAATATGCTACTAAAGTATGCTCAGGATTTTCAGTCTCAGTGTATTTTAGCTCAGAGGAAGATATTAAAATACATTTATGAAGCATTCTGAGAAAAGAAATATTAATGCTATTCATCCTGATATTTTACCATTATTTTACCCACATGTTCCCTGATAGTGGTGTTTAATTAATTCTATTAATAATGTATTTGATAATTAAACTTTTTCATAGTAAAAACTATGTTCACATCAATATTTTACCAGTTTATCTAATACTTGATTAGATAATTACAATAACATTACAACTGTCACAAACAAGGAAAAAAACCCACAGTGTATCCTTGGGAAATATTTGATTTAATTTATATAATTACAAGTGCACAAGTGATAGTGTTTTCAGATTCTCAGTATCCCAAGAGATTAATATTATTTCCATAGACCATAGAGTAAGAAAGGAAGACAAAAGATGAGAGAGTGAGAGAATGAAAGTATGGAATGCTCTGGGACAAAAGACCTAAGACAAATTAATCTTCATTCAAAGCACAAAAAATGTTATTTGAATCCGCTTAATTATGAAAACAAAAGTATGCTTATCTAGAATTCTAGGTCTGAGTATATTTTCTTACTATCACTAAAGATTCAAGATGAAGCAAAAATTATACAGTTGATAATGAGTTTGAACACGTAGATTTTACTGTGATCTCAAGTGACTAGAAGGATGGGATCACTATTTAAAAGATTAAGGTCTACAGTAGGTGCTGAGCCTTTTCATCTGAGTTGCTAAATCAGGATCATGCTTTCTTGCTGATTGACGGATCATGTATGTCAATGGCTGTTTAGAAAAATTTTAATTCTATGATTTATGCGCCAAACTGGGACACACCCTAGGTCTCATTTACTATTTTGTCAAAACTACTTTTGCTCACTTATGAGGTTAAAACAACCAGATTATTCTCACAAATTCATATGTGTTTCAAGACTTTTAAATAAAATTATTGACATAAGTATTTCTTTTTAAATGATACAAATTCTACTGGGTAAACAATAATAATAATAATATTGATAGGAATGATACAAAGTAATCAAGATTTCTGTTGGGATGCCTGGGTGGCTCAGCAGTTGAACATCTGCCTTGGGCTCAGGGCATGATGCCAGAGTCCTTTTTTTTTTTTTTTTTTGTGATCCTAGAGTCCTGAGATCAAGTTCCAAATCGGGCTTCCTGTATAGAGCCTGCTTCTCTCCTGCCTGTGTCTCTGTCTCTCTCTCTGTGTCTCTTATGAATAAATAAATATAAAATCTTTAAAAAAAGATTTCAGGGGATCCCTGGGTGGCGCAGCGGTTTGGCGCCTGCCTTTGGCCCAGGGCGCGATCCTGGAGACCCAGGATCGAATCCCACGTCGGGCTCCTGGTGCATGGAGCCTGCTTCTCCCTCTGCCTGTGTCTCTGCCTCTCTCTCTCTCTCTCACTCTCTCTCTCTGTGACTATCATGAATAAATAAAAATTTAAAAAAAAAAGATTTCAGTTGCATAATTTATTTGAAATATGAAGAGGAACATGTGTTTATGGGTAGGGATGCTATTCAAATATTTTATGGCATAGGTACCAGTCAGAAATGATTTGGCTGTCATCATGGATGCTGGCCTTGAACAACCTGCATGGTTTTTTAGAAACATACCCCTGCTCATGTGAATCACTCTTTTATTCGATAACAAATAGTCATATCTCAGTTATAATAAGCATGGCTCATGGTCAAGCATAAGAACAGATCTAAAACAGATTGAATAGGGCCAACATGAATTATAAAGAAAAAAGTCCTTGTATGCTGTTGTGATGAGAGGATCATTTGTCTCCATTTTCTTTGTTGAGTCTCTTCTCTTTTTCAATGCTTACATCCCCTCATTTCTTCTTGTCCAATTATTATTCTCCTTCAGGACAAGCATTATACAATTACTTTCTGTTACCTAATTATGTCCCATTTTTCTTTTACTTTTGTCTCTTATATTTTATAAACTTTTTATTTACTTATTTTTTTTTTATTGAAGTAGAGTTAACTCACAATGTTAAATTCATTTTAGGTTCACAACATAGTGATTTGACAACTCTCTTTACGTGCTCACTAGGTAGCTACTATCTGTCACTATACAATGCTATTACAATATCATTGACTCTATTCTCTGTGTTGTCCCTTAAGCCCAAGTCTTACTCATTTTATAATGGGAACCTGTATCTCTGATTCCTTCTTACCCATTTTGCCAATCCTTCACCACCCTCCCTTCTGACAGTCATCGGTTTGTTCTTTGTACCTGTGGGTCCATTTCTGCTTTTCGTTTGTTTACTATTTGTTTTAGATTCCACATATAAGTGATATCATATGGTACTTGACTTTCTCTGTCTGACTTATTTTGCTTAGCATAATACCCTCTAGGTTCATCCATGTTGTTGCAAATGGCAAGATCTTATTATTATTATTATTATTATTATTATTATTATTATTATGGCTAAGGAATATTCATGAATGTGTGTCACATCTTCTTCATTTATCTATGGATGGAAACGTGGGTTGTCTTATGTATTTATCGAGGCACTCCTTCCACATATAACAAGGTCCATTCTTTATGACAGCTACTTCTTTACCAATATTCTAGAAGAATGATGCCTTCCAGTCAGTAAAATTGATCTTCACAGTGTTTTCCTTCCTTCTGTTTCATCTCAACACTATCAACCTTTAGTCATCTGTATACATAAGAATAAAATGAGCTAGCATTTGCAAAATTATAAAAAAAAGTGACATTTTTATGTGATATTTTACAGATTCTTTCTAACAATGTAATTAAAATCTTTGTCCCGCCTAATTCTGAAATCCATTCTATGTTAACAAATAGGTTTTATAGACATTATTAAAAATGTTTAAAATTGAGCCAGTATTTCCTTACAAAGTATTATTTTAGAAAGCTCTTCATAGACAGAATTCAAATGTATTGTCTTTGATTTTGAAAATTTGTATTTTGAAAATTGCAGTATGGAATTAAATTTGTGGTGGCTCCGCGCAGAGGGGGCTGCATGGCCCCAGAGCGATTCCAGCGTTGCAGACCCTGGAGGCCAGGGTGCCGGGGGACACAGAACAGGATCCGGGGCTCCCCCTGGGACAGGTGGAGGTGGGGAGGGCCCAGGATAGAGAGGACACTCCTGCTGCCAGGTGACCCCAAGCTGTGCAGATCGGGTCCCCATCCCCCAGAGCATCCAGGCCCCTGAGGACTGGGGGCTGCAGTAGTTATTGCCAGAGTGGACTCCAGGGTTGGGGAGCTGGCCGCCGCCACTGCTGTTCCTCCTCCTGGTGTCACCTTGTACCTGGGACTGAGCAGGGGTCTCAAAGGATAAACAACTCCCACTGAGCTGTGCACCTGGCAGGGGGCTGGGCAGCTCCCCCAGGTACACACACCTGAGAATCAGCACAGCAGGCCTCTCCCCTAGAAGACCAGCTAGAAGGACAGGGGAAAAACAAGTTATTGACCAAGCAGTGCTGGAAAGTTACAGGGTCAGTTGAGGGATTTACAGTATATAGAATCAGAGGATACTCCCCCTTGTTTTTTGTTTTCTTTTTGTCCCCCACCCCACCTCGCATTTTCTCCCTTCTTCTTTTTCCAGTACAACTTGTTTTTGGTCACTCTGCACTAAGCAAAATGACTAGAGGGAAAAACTCACCACAAAAGAAAGAATCAGAAACAGTACTCTCTCCCACAGAGTTAGAAAATTTGGATTACAATTCAATGTCAGAAAGCCAATTCAGAAGCACAATTATAAAACTACTGGTGGCTCTAGAAAAAGGCATAAAGGACTCAAAAGACTTCATGACTGCAGAATTTAGATCTAATTAGGCCAAAATTAAAAATCAATTAAATGAGATGCAATCCAAACTGGAGGTCCTAACGACGAGGGTTCACGAGGTAAAAGAACAAGTGACATAGAAGACAAGTTGATGGCAAGGAAGGAAGCTAAGGAAAAAAGAGAAAAACAATTAAAAGATCATGAGGATAGATTAAGGGAAATAAATGACAGGCTCAGAAGGAAAAATCTACGTTTAATTAGGGTTCCAGAGGGCGTGGAAAGAGACAGAGGACCAGAAAGTGTATTTGAACAAATCATAGTTGAGAACTCCCTAACTTGGGAAGGGAAAGGGGCATTCAGATCCAAGAGATAGAGAGATCCCTCCCTAAAATCAATAAAAAACCACTCAACACCTCGACATTTAATAGTGAAACTTGCAAATTCCAAAGATAAAGAGAAGATCCTTAAAGCAGCAAGAGACAAGAGATCCCTAACTTATATGGGGAGAAGTATTAGGTTAACAGCAGACCTCTCCACAGAGACTTGGCAGGCCAGAAAGGACTGGCAGGATATATTCTGGATCCGAAATGAGAAGAACATGCAGCCAAGAATACTCTATCCAGCAAGGCTCTCATTCAGAATAGAAGGAGAGATAAGGAGCTTCCAAGATAGGCAGAAAGTAAAAGAATATGTGACCACCAAACCAGCTCTGCAAGAAATTTTAAGGGGGGGACTCTGTAAAAGAAAGAGGAAGTCTAAGGAAACAATCCACAAAAAACAGGGACTGAATAGGTATCCTGATGACACTAAATTCATTATCTTTCAATAATAACTCTGAACGTGAATGGACTTAATGACCCCATCAAAAGGTGCAGGGTTTCAGACTGGATCAAAAGCAAGATCCATCTATTTGCTGTCTACAAGAGACTCACTTTAGATGTAAGGACACCTATAGCCTGAAAATAAAAGGTTGGAAAACCATTTACCATTTAAATGGTCCTCAAAAAAAAGCAGGCGTAGCCATCCTTATATCAGATAAATTAAAGTTTATCCCAAAGACTATAGTAAGAATGAAGAGGGACATTTTATCATACTTAAAGGATCTACCCAACGAGAGGACCTAACAATCATGAATATTTATGCTCCAAATGTGGGAGCTGCCAAGTATATCAATCAATTTATAACCAAAGTTAAGATGTACTTAGATAATAATATACTTATACTTGGTGACTTGAACACAACACTTTCTAAAATCGACAGATCTTCTAAGCACATCTCCAAAGAAACAAGAGCTTTAAATGATACACTGGACCAGATGGATTTCACAGATATTTACAGAACTTTACATCAAAACACAACTGAATACACATTATTCTGAAGTGCACATGGAACTTTCTCCAGAATAGACCACATACTGGGTCACAAATCGGGTCTGAACTGATACCAAAGATTGGGATCGTCCCCTGCGTATTCTCAGACCATAATGCCTTGAAATTAGAACTAAAAAACAACAAGAAGTTTGGAAGGACTTCAAACACGTGGAGATTGAGGACCACCCTGCTAAAAGATGAAAGGGTCAACAAGGAAATTAAGGAAGAATTAAAAAGACTCATGGAAACTAATGAGAATGAAGATACAACCATTCAAAATCTTTGAGATACAGCAAAAGCCATGCTGAGGGGGGAACACATTGAAATATAAATATCCATTCAAAAACTGGAAAGAACTCAAATACAAAAGCTAACCTTGCACCTAAAGGAGCTGGAGAAAAAACAGCAAATAGATCCTATACCCAGCAGAAGAAGAGAACTAATCAAGATTCAAGCAGAACTCAATGAAATCGAGACCAGAAGAACTGTGGAACAGATCAACAGAACCAGGAGTTGGTTCTTTGGAAGAATTAATAAGATTGATAAACCATTAGCCAGCCTTATTAAAAAGAAGAGAGAAAAGACTCAAATTAATAAAGTCATGAATGAGAAAGGAGAGATCACCACCAATACCAAGGAAATACAATCGATTTTAAAAACATATTATGAGCAGCTATACATCAATAAATTAGGCAATCTAGAAGAAAAGGACGCATTTCTGGAAAACCACAAACTACCAAAACTGGAACTGGAAGAAATAGAGAACCTGAACAGGGTGATAACTAGGGAGAAAACGGAAGCAGTCATCAAAACATCCCAAGACACAAAAGTCCAGGGCCAGATGGCTTCCCAGGGGAATTCTATCAAACTTTTAAATAAGAAACCATACCTATTCTACTAAAGCTGATTGGAAAGATAGAAAGAGATGGAGTACTTCCAAACTCGTTCTATGAGGCAAGCATCACCTCAATTCCAAAACCAGACAAAGACCCCACCAAAAAGGAGAATTATAGACCAATATCCCTGATGAACATGGATGCAAAAATTCTCAACAAGTTACTAGTGAATAGGATCCAACAATACATTAAGAAAATTATTCACCATGACCAAGTAGGATTTATCCCCAGGACACAAGGCTGGTTCAACACCCGTAAAACAATCAATGTGATTCATAATATCAGCAAGAGAAAAACCAAGAACCATATGATCCTCTCATTCGATGCAGAGAGAGCATTTGACAAAATTCAGCATCCATTCCTGATCAAAACTCTTCAGAGTATAGGGATAGAGGGAACATTCCTCATCTTAAAAGCCATCTACGGATAGCCCACAGCAAATATCATTCTCAATGGGGAAGCACTGGGAGCCTTTCCCCTAAGATCAGGAACAAGACAGGGATGTCCACTCTCACCACTGCTATTCAACATAGTACTGGAGGGATCCCTGGGTGGCGCAGCGGTTTGGCGCTTGCCTTTGGCCCAGGGCGCGATCCTGGAGACCCGGGATCGAATCCCACGTCAGGCTCCTGGTGCATGGAGCCTGCTTCTCCCTCTGTCTGTATCTCTGCCTCTCTCTCTCTCTCTCTGTGACTATCATAAAAAATAAAAAAAATAAAAATAAAAAAAATCAACATAGTACTGGAAGTCCTAGCCTCAGCAATCAACAACAAAAAGACTTTAAAGGCATTTGAATTGGCAAAGAAGTCAAACTCTCCCTCTTCGCCGATGACATGATACTGTATATAGAAAACCCAAAAGACTCCACCCCAGATTGCTAGAACTCATACAGCAATTTGGCAGTGTGGCAGGATACAAAATCAATGCCCAGAAGTCAGTGACATTTCTATACATTAACAATGAGACTGAAGAAAGAGAAATTAAGGAGTCAATCCCATTTACAATTGCACCCAAAAGCATAAGATATTAGGAATAAACCTAACCAAAGAGGTAAACGATCTCTACCCTAAAAACTACAGAACACTTCTGAAAGAAATTGAGGAAGACACAAAGAGATGGAAAAATATTCCATGCTCATGGATTGGAAGAATTAATATTGTGAAAATGTCAATGTTACCCAGGGCAATTTACACATTTAATGCAATCCCTATCAAAATACCATGGACTTTCTTCAGAGAGTTGGAACAAATCATCTTAAGATTTGTGTGGAATCAGAAAAGACCCCGAATAGCCAATGGAATATTAAAAAAGAAAACCATGGCTGGGGGCATCACAGTGCCAGATTTCAGGTTGTACTACAAAGCTGTGGTCATCAAGGCAGTGTGGTACTGGCACAAAAACAGACACATAGATTAATGGAACAGAATAGAGAATCCAGAAGCGGACCCTCAACTTTCTGGTCAACTAATATTTGACAAAGGAGGAAAGTCTATCCACTGGAAAAAAGACAGTCTCTTCAATAAATGGTGCTGGGAAAACTGGACAGCCATGTGCAGAAGAATGAAACTAGACCATTCTCTTACACCGTAGAAAGATAAACTCAAAATGGATGAAAGATTTAAATGTGCACAAGATTCCATCAAAATCCTAGAGGAGAACATAGGCAATACCCTTTGGAACTTGGCCACAGTAACTTCTTGCAAGATACATCCGTGAAGGCAAAAGAAACAAAAGCAAAATGAATTATTGGGACTTCATCAAGATAAGAAGCTTCTGCACAGCAAAAGAAACAGTCAACAGAACTAAAAGACAACCTACAGAATGGGAGAAGATATTTGCAAATGACCTATCAGAGAAAGGGCTACTATTCAAGATCTATAAAGAACTCATTAAACTCAACAGCAAAGAAACAAACAATCCAATCATGAAATGGGCAAAAGGCATGAACAGAAATCTCACACAGGAAGACATGGACACGGCCAACAAGCACATGAGAAAATGCTCCGCATCACTGGCCACCAGGGGAACACAAATCCAAACCACAATGAGATACCACCTCACACCAGTGAGAATGGGGAAAATTAACAAGGCAGGAAACAACCAATGTTGGAGAGGATGTGGAGAAAGGGGAACCCTCTTGCACTGTTAGTGGGAATGTGAACTGGTGCAGCCACTCTGGAAAACTGTGTGGAGGTTCCTCAAAGAGTTAAAAATAGATCTGCCCTATGACCAGCAATTGCACTGCTGGGGATTTACCCCAAAGATACAGATGCAGTGAAATGCCAGGACACCTGCACCCCAATGTTTATAGCAGCAATGTCCACAATAGCCAAACTGTGGAAGGAGCCTCGGTATCCATAGAAAGATGAATGGATATAGATGATGTTGTCTATGTAGGCAATGGAATATTCCTCAGCCATTAGAAACGACAAATACCCACCATTTGCTTCAATGTGGATGGAACTAGAGGGTAGTTTGCTGAGTGAAGTAAGTAATTGGAGAAGGACAAATATTATATGGTCCCATTCATTAGGGGAATATAAGAAATAGTGAAAGGGAATAAAGGGGAAAGGATAGAAAATGAGTGGGAAATATCAGAGGGTGACAACATGAGAGACACCTAACTCTGGCAAGTGAACAAGGGGTAATGGGTGGGGAGTTGGGGTGACTGGGTGATGGGCACTTAGGGGGGCACTTGGCGGGATGAGCACTGGGTGTTATGCTATATGTTGGCATATCAAACTCCAACAAAAATTTTTTTAAAAAAGGAATTAAATTTGTATACCTCTTATTTTATTGTAGAGGCATTATCTAATAGTTTCATAAGAAAAATATATGCAGATATTTTTAACATACATGCACACATCTTTTACACACATTCATAATAGTTTTATATATATGTATAAATTCATATATGCATAAATATATATTAAAAATGTAAGTAAAAATATATAAATATATTTATTTACCTTTGATATTCACTATCTTACTTGCCAAGTATGTCAAGGTATTTTTTTCTTGAACAGTTTATTCTGATGTAGCTAGATGGGAAGAAAAATATATATAATATAAGCCTCTGTAAACAGTTTTTTGCACCTATGGAACTTAACTGTTTTCTATAACTTTTTGATTAAAAAAATGAAGTTGGGAATGAATTTATTGTAATGATCAAGTTGCAATGAGATTTGTATATTTCCTGTTTATTTTTGTGAAAGAGTAAATTCCAAGTTTTTGACTTGGTTTGGCTCATCATGAACATAAGGGCAGCAAGACTCAGCTCTGACCAATATGGCATAGATTATACTTTAGGGTCAAATAATAGACTTCACACTCAAAATAATATCACATATCTGTTCTTGTCAATCAAGAGTTCGACATATTTTCTTAAACTTTTTTTGATATAATTTTTAGATAATAAAATGCATAGTTTGTAGACATCAATTACAAGTTTGGTGAGTTTTGACAATTATATATACCTTTGTAACCACAACCCCAATCAAGATATGACATTTCGGACACCTGGGTGGCTCAGTGGTTGAACATTTGCCTTTAGCTCTGGTCATGATCCTGGGGTCCTGGGATCAAGTCCCACATTGGGCTCCCTGCGAGAAGCCTGCTTCTCCCTCTGTCTGTGTCTCTGCCTCTGTGTGTCTCTCATGAATAAATAAAAAAAAAATCTAAAAAAAAAGACATTTTTATTTTCTCAAAAAGATCCATTTGCCTCTTTTCATTTAATTTTCCCCAGAAAGCAATCACTTAAGAAATTAATAAACTTTATTGTTTAAATCAGTTTTAGGTCACAGAAAAATTAAGGGGGAAAATATAAACATTTACCATATACCCCTTGCTCATAGCTTTTCCCATTGTTAAAGTTCCACACCAGAGTGACTGGTGCATTTGTTGCTATTAGTGAAGTTATATCAACACATCATTATTACCCAACGTTCATAATTTGTGTTAGGGTTCACTCTTGGTTTTGCACATCCTGTGGGTTTTGACAGTTCTATAATGACATATATATATTATTATAGTATCATACAAAGTAGTTTCACTGTCCTAAAAATCCTCTGTACTTTGCATATTTGTCGTTCCCTACACCTTAACTTCTGGCAAGTCCTGATCTTTTTATTGTCTCCATAGTTTTCCTTTTCCAGAATCTCATACAGTTGGGGTCATACAGTATGTAGCCTTGTCGTGTTGGCTTCTTTCACTTACTAATATGCATTTATATCTTCTCTGTATTTTCATGGCTTGATAGCCCATTTATTTTTAGCACTGAATAGCATTCCATTGTCTGAATGTGTTACAGTTTAATTATCCATTCACCTACTGAAGGGCATCTTAGTTGCTTCCAATTTTTGGTAATTATGAATAAGCTACTCTAAATATATGTCCAGTTTTTTGTGTGAACATAAGTTTTCTATTTCTTTAATCAAATATCAAGGAGTATGACTGCTGAGTTATGTGGTAGGGTATGTTAAATTTTATAAGAACCTGCTAACCTGTCTTCCAAAGTGGCTGTACAAAAGCATTCCCACTAGGAGTGGATTAGGGTTCCGGTCCCACGTTCTTGCCAGGGTTTGGTGTTAGTGTTTCAAGTATGGGCCATTCTATCAGATGTGGTATCTATTCTTTCACCAATATCACAGTCTTGGTTCCTGTAGCTTTGTAATAAATCTTGAAGTCATGGAGTGTCATTCCTCTGGCTTTGGTCTTCTCTTTCAATATTTAGTAAGTTTTTCTAGATCTTTTGCCCTCCCATATATCTTTGTCATCAGAAAGTTGATAACCACAAGATAATTTTTAGGGATTTTTATTGGGATTGCATTTAATTTGTAAACTAATTGGCAAAAACCTGACATCTTAAAAACGTTTAGTCGTCCTATTAAGAACATGGAATATAAAAGAAAAATGAGTGGGAAATATCAGAAAGGGAGACAGAACATGAAAGACTCCTAACTCTGGGAAACGAATTAGGGGTGGTGGAAGGGGAGGTGGGTGGGGGGGTGGGGGTGACTGGGTGACCAGCACTGAGGTGGGCACTTGATGGGATGAGCACTGGGTGTTATTCTATATGTTGGCAAATTGAACACCAATAAAAAATACATTTATAAAAAAAACACGGAATATATTTCCATTTATTTAGTTCTTCTTTGAGTTTTTTCATCAGAATCTTATAATTTTCCTCATATAGATATTGTTCATGTTTTGTTAGATTTATACTTAAGTATTTCATTTTGGGAGAGGCTAATGTAAATAGTATTACATTTAAAAAAAAGATTTTATTTATTTATTTGAGAGAGAGAAAATGATGGGGGGCAAAAAGGGAGAAGCAGTTTCGCCACTAAGCAGGGCTGGATCCCAGGATCCTGGAGGTAAAGGCAGATACTTAACTGACTGAGCCACTCAGTAGCTCCCACAATAGAATTGTAATTTTAATTTCAAGTTCCACTTATTCATTGTTGCTATATAAAAAAGTGATTGACTGGATCTTATATACAACAGCTTTGTTATAGTTGCTTATTCCTTCCAAATTAAAATTGATTTTTTTTCAGAATTTCTACATTAACAATCTGTCATCTGTGGACAGACAGTTTTATTCTTTCCTTCCAATCAATACAATTGTATGTCCTTTTCTTTACTTATTGCATTAGCTAGGACTTCCATGCAATATAAAAAAGAACTGATAGGAGAGGACATCCTTGCCTTATTCCTAATCTTAGTGAGAAAACATCCAACTTCTCATCATTAAGGATGATGTTGGTTGTAGATATTTTTTTGTAGATGCTCTTTATCAAATTGTTGAAGTTTCTCTCTATTCCTAGTTTGCTGAGGTTTTACTATGATTGGTGAATTTTGTCAAATATCATTATCATTAGCCTATTGATATAATGGAAAACATTTAATTTTTTTTTTTTTGTTTTGAACCAGGCTTGTACCTGGACAAATCTCATTTGATCATGGTATGTCATTCTTTCTATATATTGTTGGATTTGATTTGCCTATATCTTGGTTGAGGATTTTTGCATCTATGTTTATGAGAGATAATGGTCTGTAGTTTTCTTGAATTTTTTTTTCTTGTTTTAGTATTAGAGTGATGGTGACTTCATAGAATGAGTTAGGAAGTAGTCCCCCTGCCTCTATCTTCTGGAAAAGATTGTAAAGAATTTGTATAATTTTTTTTTAATGTTTGGTAAATTTACCAGTGAACCCATACTGGGCTGGAGCCTAATGTTTTGGAAGATTATGATTTACTGATTTAACTTTTGTGGATGTAAGCCTATATATAATTTATTTCTTCTATTGTGACTTTTGTAAGATTGTGTCTTTAAAGAAATTGTCCCATTTCATCTAGGTTATCAAATTTATGGACAAAGAGTTGTCATAATATGACTTTATGTTCCCCTTGATATCCATGGAATCAATAGTGATGTCCCCTCTTTCATTTCTGATACTAATCTATATCTTCCTTCTTTTTTTTTACTAGTTACCTTGGCTACAGACTTATCAACTTAGTTGAAGCAACCATTTTTTGATTTCTATTATTATTACAGATCTCTTTTGTCTACTATATTTTAAAACTTCAGACAAATGCAATTATATTTCATATACTCTTTAGTTTCTGACAGTAACTTATGGGAATGCTTTTGAAATATATCCATGTTGCTACATTGTTTCAGTAATATCTTCCTCTTTATTACTGTGTAATAGTTCATTGTATATAAGTATTGCTTTTTTTTATTATCCCATGTGTGGACATTTAGGGTATTTTTAGGCTTTGATGATTTTGATTATGGCAGATAGAAATATTCTCTCATCATTCCTTTTGTCGGTGTTTGTTTCATTCTCTTGTATAAATACCCAGGTATGGAATTCCTGGGTAATAATATAGACATATATGATTACATTTGAATTTTAAATAAACTGACAAACATTTTTTCTAAAGTGGTTTCATTTTACATTTTGATCAGTGGAATAGCAAGGATCCAAGTTGCTCTATATCCATACTTAGATTCAATAGTGTTAGTTTTTTTTTAAAGAAAATTAATCATTCTTGATGAATATGAATTAGCTATTGTTTCACTTTAGTCCATTGTTCTCTTTAATTTCTGCCCCCCTCCCCCACTACACATGCTTAGCAAAAGACTGGCTTAATATACAGGAAAAAAAATGATTCAAGGAATTCTCCTTATAAATATGCAAACATTCCTGTATTTGCAAAATCTGTGTTTAATTCCCTAGCTTTATCGATATATGATTAACAAATTAAAGTTGTATATATGGAATGTGTATAATGTGATGTTTATATATATACATATACACGTTTAAAAATGAGTATCCCATTTTAGCCAATTATTATATCTATATGTCAATAGTTACTTTTGTGTGTGTATGTGGTGAGAACGCTTAAGATACACTCTCAGCACATTTCGAATATGCAATATATCATTACCAACTATACTCATTATGCTGTACGTTAGGTCTCTAGAACTTACTTACCTCACAACTGAACTTCTGTGTTCTTTGACTATCTTTCCACTACCTTCCAGTCCCTTACAATCACTCTTCTCTCTCCTTCTATGAGTCTGACATTTATAGATTCTACAAATGAGATATTGTGAAGTATTTGCCTTTTTTTTTCTGGTTTATTTCATTCAGCATAATGTCCTCAGATTCATCTGTTTTTGCAAATTGCAGGATTTCTTTTCTTTAAGTCTGAAGTACATCTAAAATATATGTTTTAAATGTTATAAAATATTCACATCTTGTTATATATTTTGTGAGATTATATACTACATTTTCTACAAAATATATAAAATACCACAAAATGTAATATATATATATCACTTTTCTTCATTCATCCACTGACAGGCTTTTGCGTATAATGTTGCAATCAACATGGGAGTGCCGATATCTCTTCAAATTCTAATTTTATTTCCTTTGGCTGTATACCCAGAAGTAGGATTGCTAGATCATAGTTCTATTTTAAAATTTTAAAAGAATCTCCATATTGTTTTCCTTAATAATTATATTAATTTACATTCTTACCAACAGTATGTAAGTTTCCCTTCTTCCACATCCTCACCAACACTTATCTTGTTACTTTTTGATCATAGCCTTCCTAACAAGTATAAGATTACATCCCATTGTAGTTTTGATTTTTATTTCCCTGATGATTAGCGATGTTGAGCTTCTTTTCATATACCTATTAGGTATTTATATGCCTTCTTTGGAACAAAGTCAATTTTGGTCCCTCGCTCTTTTCTTAATTGTTTGTTGTGGTGGTAGATTTTTTTCTTGCTATTGGGTTGTATGAATTCCTTATATATTTTATAATTGTAAATGTATAAGCAAACAACATTAGAGCACCTAAATATACAAAGCAATTATTAACAGATCTGAAGGGAGAAAAGATACCAGTAAAGTAATAGTAGAGGACTTCAGCAATGGATACATCATCCAGACAGAAAATAAACAAAGAAAAAGTAGGCTTAAATAATATTATAGACTAAATGATTTTAAGAGACATATACAGAATATCCTATTTAACAGGAGTATAATACACATTCTTTTAAAGCTCCCATGGAGCATCCTCCAGAATAAATCATCTGTCAGTCCACAGAATGACTCATAATAAATTTAGGAAAACTGATGTTATATCAAGTATCTTTTCCAACCTGAATGGTATGAAACTCTTGAACAACAGTTGGGTAGAAGATGATATCAAATTAGAAATAAAAAAATATCTTGAGACAAGTGAAAATGGAAGCAGAACATGCCAAAACTTATGAGATGCATCAAAAGCAGTCCTAAGAAGGGCGTTAGCAGTAAAAGCATACATCAAGAAAAGAGAGGGCTCTCAAACAACTTGGCATTTCCTTATAAGGAATTGGGGAAAGAACAACAAACTAAACCCAATTAGCAGAAGAAAAGAGTAATGAAAATTAGAAGACAACCAAATGAGACAGAGACTATAAAAACCATAGAAAAGATCAATGAAACTAAGTTGTTTTTTTTAAATAAACAAAATTGTCATTTAGCTAAGACTAAGAAAAAAGAGAAAATCAGAAATGAAAGAAGACATTACAACTGATACACAGAAGTACAAAGAATAAGAGACAACTGGTGAACAGTTCATGCATGCATCCCCTTGTACTCTTCCCCTATCATAATGATAAGCTGATACTCTTTCTTGTTAATGATTTTTTTTTTATTTCCCTCTTCTACATACTCTGCAGACTCTTCTTAGTCTCTTTAATGGAAAGTTTGTACTGCTGATTTCACTTTATCTCCTTTTTCCTTAAATTATAGTCTCTTCATCAGTATTTAAAGAAGCTTAAATCCCTTTAATTAAAATTAACATCACCTGTCACATACACTTCAAGGTTAAACATTTTTCTTCACCATACATATCTTAATAATTCAATACATCATTCAACCACTCTTGTTCCTGCTTCACACTGTTCTTTGGCTAAAGACATTTGTGGCTTCTGTGTGGCTAAATACAAGTTTCACTTCAGGATATGTAACCTTGTCTTCTCAACGATATTTGCAGTTTTAACTGCATCCCTTTACTGAAGGCTTCCCTTTTTGGTTAGTGTATATAACAAATCTCACTCTTTTTTTTTTTCTACCTTCTGGGATATTTATTCATAGTTTATCATGTAGGTGGCTCTACATGACTCTTAAATGAGTCTTCTCTTTGCAAGTTACCGGCTTGTTTCATTAAGTGTTAGCTCAATTTGAGTAATTGCTTAATACCTAAACCCAGGAGAGATCATTGATTTCTGAATATATGACTACCCACCCATAAACTATCATCAACTCAATCAAAATGTATTAACTTATTAAGTTTTTTTTAAAAATTTCAATCATAATGGTTTAACTTTTTAAATATATTTTTCTGATTCACTATCCATAAATCCATTTATAATTTACCATCTGATCTTGAGTGTCTCTCGAAGTCATTTACTTCTGTTAACCCTGTTAACACCTCATTTCTCCTCTATTGTATCTTAACTAGAGTATATCTCTCTAGATCTTATTTTTTGTAATCCATTCTATATCCAGTCATCTTTAAAAATCATAAAACAGAATGTGTCACTTATATTTAAAAAATACTCTATTGACTTTTCATTGTCCTTGCCAAACATCATCCTTGCAATCTGGTGCATGTCTTCCTTTCCAGCTTTCTTTTCTTCACCGTTTTCTGTGTTACTCAACTTCACTTCACCAGAACAACTCTTCTTACTTTTTAGAATGTGCTTCATTTTCTCTAAAATATGAGCCTTCACATGAATTCCTTTAAAGGAAAGTTTCTCTCACTCATCCTCTTATATTAAATTCACCAGTTGACTGCTACTCATCTTTTTGACCCAATTTAACAGTTAGTTTCCAGATTAAATTTTTGTTCTTCCACACTAGTTTAGCTCCTAAATGCTAATTTTTTCCACTGCGCTGTGCAATCCACAAGGGCATAAACTGCATCTATTTTCTTCCTTGACAAATGGGTAGGATCTACACAATTGTGTGGTATAGAATGGACATTCACAAATTAGATACTGAATAGATCAATATATCACAATTCACTTCTTGGTTATATTGCGGAGACAGAGGATTGATTAATCCTGCACAGCCATAACTTGTATAAGTTAAATAGCCATCCTTTCTTAGGTTAAGAATCTAATTTAGAAATTTGCTAATTTAAAATCAGTAGTCTATCATGTTTCAAAGTTTTAGAGATCTGATCACAAAGGTTAAAAAAATATGTTTAATGGATGTTGAAATACCTCCCAGTTAAGGAATGCATAAGACAAAGTTGCGCTTTATTGACTTTTAAATCTCTTCCATTTTTATAATTTCCCAAATACAATGAATAGAACTGTTTGCCCGTAGTGTACATTTATAAAAACAATCTGATTTACAGAAATATTGTTTCTTTAGAAATTTATGTCAGCAGTCATGCTAATTAATCATTGGCAGAATGAAATTAAGTCTCACTAAATAGAAAGGATCATCCACTGAAACGTTCAATTAGAAAGTGAGTAGTACATAATTTATCACTAAACTAGACATTTTCTTGCTCCTTTAAAAGTTGAATATTATTCTGTGTAATAAATATGAAGGAAAACAAATTGTATTAATTAACGCAGGCAATTTAGAGTCACTTCTATGTTGAAATAAAACACAGTGGAAATTAATACCATTAGTTGCAGAAGTGTTGTAGTTTAGTGACATATTTTAAATTTCTGACTAAAAAAATGTCTTTCAGCATTCCCAATAAGAGGAATCTAGTATTTGTGCAACAGTGGTATCTAAAAGGGCCATAAGAAGAGGCTTTTTCCATAAATGAATTCCTTGAGGAATTAAATAATATTTTGCAAAAATTTATATATAAATATATATAATATATAATATTAATTATAATAATTATTAATTTATATATTAATATATATTAATATATAATTATAACTATAATATAAATATATATATAATTTCCCCCTACTTGTGAAATCAGTGGCTTAGAGTATATGGAACATAAAGCATCTCCTGGGTAAAAGGTTTCTTGACTTTGATTTATACCTATAACTTCTGTCACCAGGAGCAATGCTTACTTCACATGGAGGAAGTTCTGTCCATGTGCTATGATCTCAAATTTCTTTCATGCCCCTTTCCTCATGACTTGGCCAGTGCTGAAGATTCATTGCTACCAACAGAGGAAATTCTTTAAAGTGAACCATTTCTTCTTACACATCTTTGAGTAAGACATACTTTCAATAGAATAGTTATAATAATCTAACTCAAAGTAAAATACCATGGAACTGAGAAATGATATTTAAATTTTTATAGGGATGCAGGAAGAGATAAAGTCTGCCAGTTTGCATGGCATTAAGACAAGGCTAAAAAGGCTATATATTCCTAGGTTGACAAGGGGTTCTCATGCATTACTGAAGAGGTGTGAAATGAAAATAATTTTTACTAAAAAGAAAAAAATATTTCTTAAATCTTTTTTAACTTCTTTACATTTCAGCTTCTCAATTTGTAAAATAAAACTAAAACTTTCCCTATGCATTTAAAAAATATACTTCTATCAATGTCTTCCAGCCAAAGACCACCAGGAGCACACCTGTAGGTGAACAAATGGGCTTATTACTAATTGCAGAGAGCAAGAATATACACCATAAGGAATGGTAGGAGATCTCATAAAGAAAGCATTAGAAAGAACCTTTAACTGGATTTGGTCTTTTATTGGGTAATTTTGAAAACAGGGTATGGAAAGGGGGGGTCCACTTTGGATTGGGTACAGCATTTATTTGTTTGAGCATCTCATTAATTTTATCTACAGGATGGGCATGTTAGAGCAAGAATACCAATGTAGTTAATAAAGACATAGCAGCCACTCTTATGGATAAAAAATGGGATGTTTGCTATCTCATGAGTTATACAATCATATTGTTTTTTCTCACTTTATCATAATCTCAAGTGTGATCTTGTTGATGTTGGTGCCTGCAAGATCACGTATGTCTAACAAGAGTACAGTGTGGCCTGGTTATGAATATCAGGCCATCCTCTAACAACACTGAAGCTTCGCTGTCATTGTCAGATCATTTTCTGGATGTAAGGGGCTGTTTTTTAGTTCCTCACAAAAAAAGATATAAAAACACAAAATAATGAAAAAATACTTGACAGAGAAAAATTCAGGATTTCCAACATACCACACAGAAGTTCTTCAAAGAGAATTAAAAATAAATAAATAAGTAAGTGAAACGGAGAGGAAGTTCTTGTCAGATTAATACTGAGGAAGATATTCCCCAGCTCTATACATAACATTATTTAATATAACACCAAGTACAAAGGAAAGTTTATAAAAGCTTCCAGAGAGAAGGCAAAAAAAAAAAAAAAAGACTCTTTACAATGGGACAAGGTTCATATTGCCATCACATTACTCAGGAAAAGTGCCAGATTCCAGCAGAGTAGATCAATATATTAAAGTTCTGAGGGAAAGCAGCTCTTTATCTTGAATTCTAGAGGCAGCCAAACTTGGATCATGCCACAACCCAGTAGATTTACCTCCACTAAACTCTTCCTGAGGCAATTACCTGAAAATATACTCCAACAAGATGAGAATGAAAGCGAGAAAATGGAAGATTTGAGAAACATGAAATGGTACAGTAAACCATGAGCACAATGAAAGCACCTGCAGGCTGAGAGAGCTGTGAAACAGGCCAATGAAGCACCATCTACACCAAGATGAACCAGTGGGCTCAAAGAAGCATGTCTTAAACCAGTGCTCCCAAACTTTAATGTACCAAGGAATTAACCAAACATTTTAAAATGTGAATTTCAATTAAGTAGGTCTACAATATGGACCAAAGATTCTGCATTTTTTGTAAGCTTTCAGTTGATGTGATGCCATTGCTTCATGGGCCACACTATGGGTAGGAAGGTATGCCACTGAACAATACATTCAGTCACTTAAAATATAAATTTGTGGTTCATCCTACTGAAACTTGTTACGTGTTTCTCTTCCTTGTCCTTAGAACTAAATCTTTTTTGTCCTTTCCATGGCTCTAAAGTTTCTTCATTGGAATGAGCTTATATTTCACACCTCATATTACTCTAAGCATCATTGATCATGTTCAAGTCATACTGGTGCAGTTTCATGGATGTTCTAACTTCAGAGTGTTTTTTTTTTTTTTTTTTTTTTTTTTTTTTTTTTTTTTTTGCTGTTTCATCTACCTATATACATGCTCTTTTCCTACCCACTTGGAGAATTTAAATGTCACTTCTTCTAAAAAAGGTTGTTTTTTTTTCTAATTTATTTATTTTTATGTAATCTCTACACCCACCAAGGGGCTCGAACTCACAATCCCAAGATCAAGGGTCTCATGCTTTTCCGACTCAGCCAGCCAGAGACCCCTTTAAGAAAAATTTTAAATTGCAAACATGTTATTCTCTATCATAGCACATGGTTCATTTCTACCACAGTACTTAATACAGTCATTATGTAAACATTTTTATTTTCTTTCTTCCTTATATCATATAAATATGGTAAAGAGTACCTCTATATATTATTTACAGTTACACACAGTCCCTCTCAAATACTTAATACTTTTTAGCTACCTAATACTTGAAAAAGTATTATATGGCTGGCACCATACTGAGGAATAATATGGAATTTATTAAAGTTATGAGAAAGGCTGAACATAGAATGTACATATGTAAAATGTGTAGGAGGGTCCCCCTTATCTATATTTTTTAACACAATTACAGTTACCCATGACCAACCACCATCTGAAAATATAAAATGAAAAATTCAAGAAATAAACAATTTAGAAATTTTAAGTTGCACACCCTTCTGAGTAGTGTGATGAAACTTTGCACCACCTAGTGAATTGTTCCTTATCCAGCCTATCCACACTGTGTACACTATTTCATCATTAGTCACATAACTATTTAGGTATAGGAGAAAACAGAATTTATAGTGTTAGGTACGATCCTTGGTTTCAGCGTCTGCTGGGGGTCTTGGAACACATCCTCCATGGAAAAGCAGGGACCACTGTAAAATAGAAAAGAAATAACCTAATACATCATCATCTAAGTTGTCTTTTTAACCACCTTCAGATATTACCTCATATTACTCCTGTATTTTTAGTGATTATTATTTAAAATTGTGTATCTCAGACTTATTTTTTATTTTCTTCTTTTAATGCTGAAACACTGAGTGGTCAAAGCAACTATGGCTGTGATTTAATTTCCTGAACAAGTTCCTGTGGGAGAAACCATTGGTTAGAGAGGTCTTCAATGCATAGCACTGCTTGTTTTCTATTCAAGTCAATGGTGGTGCAGATAAGAATAGGAGTTAAACAATATACATGATATTTTATTGTACTTCTATGGAATATGAATCTAATCTGTAAGGGTAAGTTATCAAGAAACTATAAAAATGGTAATAATAGGAAACACTATAATAGTATACCTATTCAGAGTGTCAATAATATAAAATACCATCAAGTACAAAATATATCTCTTTAATCCCAAACACCAGGTAGATAGCAATGATATTATCATATTAGAGAAATACTTTAAAAGAAAATTAAGAAGAAATATATATATAATTTTATACATATTAAAGGGATATAAACATGACTGTTTTTAATATGTCTAGATACAAGCATTTCACAGAAATATTGAAGTATTTGCACACATTATGAATTAAACTAAAATTTCATTGTGATCCTGTAACATCTCTCCAAAGATTTTCTTCCCCAATGTTTGCTCAGTGAGCTGAAAATTTCCTAAATTGTCCTGGAGATTCTTACCTCAGCCTTGAGATCATTGACTTTCTAAAGCTATTGGTGTGAATATTCAAAGAAATTGCCTGTGCATTAAGTTTAAATTAGCTGTCATTATTATTCACAAAATAATGAGACTGCAAGCAAATCATGTCATTAGGAACAGCTTTCACATCAGTATCATATTTTCTCCTCTGTTTACTGCTAAATGTGCAATTTACCTAAAGAGAGAGTGTGAGGGAACAATGAGACAAGAATTGAGTGAACATTTGTGATGTGAATTCTCTGACCCAGGAAAACTAAAATGTGAAATTAAAAATATATATTATGGGGGTGCCTGGCTGGCTCATTTGGTAGAACATGCAACTCTTGATCTTAGAGTTATGAGTTCAAGCCCCCCATTGGGTGTAGAGCTTAGTCTAAAAAACAAAACAATATAAATAATAACTATATATATGTATGTTTGTGTATATATATATATTATATATGTATAATGAAAGCAAAATAAATATATATAAAATATATAAAATGTCAAATATGCACATATTTGTCCACAGGAAGGGATAAACAGCAAGTGTCATAATTTTCAGTGGGGTGCGAATATTACATCATAACCCAAAATTTATTGAAGAATAACAAATAAATTATTTTTTAAGTACAACTTAAGGAGTCTGTAAGGGAATCCAGCTGATTAAATATTAAAATTATTTCTTTACCTAGTTTCTTACCTATTCTTTCAATTCTCTGGAGAATGTTTCCTAGTATCTTGCGTTTTTACTCATTGCTAGGCTTGTTTCTGCATCTCAAGTATGTACTTCTGCAGATATCAATTTACTATTTTTAATTATGTCTTTACATCTAACACTTCTTCTATGAAGTATTGAAAAAGGCATAAAACTTAAAATTAGAGACATTTAGGTTTGAATATTAGCTTTAGTATCTAAAAACTATGTGAATTTAGACAAATTAAATTAATCATGCTGTGTCTCAGAACTTTTTTTTTTTTAATGACATAGTCCCAGCATTAAATGAGGGAGGGAGGATATGTTAATGACCTTAGGTGTATCTGACACAAAACAGGTGTAAATTGTAAATTATTTTACTTTTCTTCTCTCTTATATTTAATTTCAAACAACATCATGGCATTCTGCTTTGCCATCAGCAATTCACATATTTCAAAGTGGCTTGATCCTAAAATAGATCATGTTTGTTCTTTAAAAAAAAAACAAACAACTCATGTAGTATGTTTTTATTTTCCTCATCTCTGCGTACGTTTCCATGCTTCTGGTCTTTTTTCTTTCCTTACCTTATACCGTTATAATAGTTGAGCTATCAGAAAGGAATATATCTAGGTAAATTTTTGGAAAGTTAAATCTAATGAGAATTTTCGAGATGCAGGAAGGGTTGAAAATGTTAAATGAATAAGGAAATGATCATTACCAAGGATCCTATGGACAGTCTATGCACAGAAGGAGATTCCTACTTACTTCCTTTACTGATCTTTATCAATAGCTACTTCGAAAACAGAAAACTCTTAACCCCAAAGAAGATAGTCCATTGCTTGGCAAGAAACCATGACATTAACTTTCTCTGTGTTTTGTCATGAGACAAATTTGGTCAGTTGCTTCTGTTAGGGATCTGAGAGCACCCCAGGTTCATGTTTTATCTGACTATTGTCAACATAATTTTACTTCTTTATAGTCCATGAAATTTTATGAAATACATTTTTATTATGTTAAAGTAGTCATGTTTCTGTTGATTGCAATAAACTTCCTCCAAGACTGACTTACTCTAGGTAAAAAATTTTGTTCAAAAGCCAATAGAGTAGAACTTATAATTTATACTTTATTACGTATTTATGTATCTCTTAGGTCAGTACCTCATACATCACTCATCCAGCTGTGTCTCACCCAGCAGGATGGAATAGAACTCAGGTCAAAACAGTATATTGAACCCAATGGGTACTTTAATATGGGAGTTTCTGATTATTGCACTTTCCTTTACTATATACTATGATTTCATATAATATAATACATATTCAATGTAATAAAAGCCTATGAACTTCATGTTATTAAGGTTAAGTTGAGAGCATTAGTAATTCATAAAAAATATACTGATCCTTTGATCTGTTCATTTTTTCTTCATAATTTTTTCCTGAAATGACGATATGGTAAGAGTGATTACTCCAACTGCACCATGCCTACTTTCAACATTTCACTAATTAATAATACGTTGACAAAGTAGATCAATACAAAGACACTATAATTAGTGACATTTTGATGTGAATGCCTAATCCATAGCTTGTTTTAGATATGTGCATTAATGAGATATTTATTAATGTGCTTCAAACATAAAAGGAGTATTTATAAATATTAAGTTATTAGATAAAATATTATAATGTGAATATCCTAAAAGATGAAAACTATCACAGGCAGACATGTAGTATATTAAGAAATTTTATTTCAGGAATCATACATATTACACATATGTTTAATTACAACATAATAAACTTATTAAAATTAATTTATTTTGCTCTTATAATTTAACAAATGGTGCAATAATTTTTATTGTTTTATAGGAAATAAATAACAATGAAAACTGACCTTAATTAGTGATAGAAAATTTATTATGTCTCTAAAATAACTATGATTCTAAATTCAATTTTTACACTTGTCTTAAAAAAATTAATGAAGAAGATAAATTTCATGAATTAAGTTGTAATAAAGTCTTAGAAAAGACAGAATTTAAAAAGGAATATAAACAGTCTATTTACAGGTTATTAGATCAATATCATGTAAATATATATATTTTTAATTATGCTTAGTATTTGGATCTTGTATGCCATAATTAATGGTTATTTAGATTACTGCACCAAGTCTTAGGAAAGAAGGCAACAAATCCAATTTGTTTCTCTATGGTTGTTTGGGACTGAGTCATGCTTAGGGTTTAACAGGATTTTAACACTGTCTTGCTACACTACTGCACTTAATTTTCTGGGTTTCTTTTTTTTAAGATTTTATTTATCTATTCATAACAGACAGAGAGAGAGAGGCAGAGACATAGGCAGAGGGAGAAGCAGGCTCCCTGTGGGGAGCCTGATGTAGAACTCCATCTCAGGACCCCAGGATCACGACCTGAGCCAAAGGTAGAAGCTCAACCACTGAGCCACCCAGATGCCTTGATTTTCTGGGTCTCAATCTCTACTTATTAATAGCCTGAAAATCCTTGTACTGTTCCCAGCTCATCAGTGTTTGTACAAAGATGTTTAAACATGTTATTCAAAATTGATTGTGTTGTCTACATCATTGATTTCAATACACTTATCTAGCTCATATTTCTACCAGAAATTCTATTTCTTTGCTGAACTCACTGCACTAGAGTTTTCATGACTACTGTCAACCAAAACTAATTTAGATGATTTGGCAATGGCTTTCAAATTGACAAATTTATGGTCAATTCTCACTTCTCATTCTTTTGAACTATCATCAGCATTTGAAAAAACTAGTTTATCTCTCTTCCTTAGAATACTTTGACCAGTTGGCTCTGAGGAAACCCAACTCTGAGGAATCCGAAGGTTCCCTCCTTCCTCACTGGAAGCTCCTTACCAGCCTGAATGCTAACTTCCTGCTTATCATTTCCAGTCTTTCCATACTGTTATGCCTAAGGTTTAGTACTCAGAATTTTTTTCTCTTTTTTTATATTCTACTCTTTGGTGATTTCTTTGAGTCTAAGAGCTGATATTAACCAAGCCAGTTTCTTTTTTTTTTTTTTTAATTTTATTTGTTTATGATAGTCACACACAGGGAGAGAGAGAGGCAGAGACGCAGGCAGAGGGAGAAGCAGGCTCCATGCACCGGGAGCCTGATGTGGGACTCGATCCTGGGTCCCCAGGATCGCTCCCTGGGCCAAAGGCAGGCGCTAAACCGCTGCGCCACCCAGGGATCCCAACCAAGCCAGTTTCGATCTAACTTCTCCATGCAGGTAATCAATTGGAATCTCAAACTTAACATGTCAAAAACATTTGCAATTCAACAAATGGCAACATGTCTCTCCAGTTGCTCATACTGAAAACTTGACTTCATATCTCACATTCAATTCATCAGCAAATCTTTTGTTTTCATTCAAAAAATATAACGAGTATCTGACCATTTCCCACCACCTCTACAGGCACCACTTTCATCCAAGCCACCAGATGCTCTCTTGGACCACATCCATTACCTCCTAACTAGTTCTCTCCTCCTGTCCATTCTTTGTATAGTCAATGCAGGTCTCCATACTATCCTTTGGAAAAGACCATATCACTTCCTCTACTCCAGATTACCCAGTGTTTTCACATATCTATAGGACATTTCCCCACTATTCACTCACTAAAGTTATATTCTCCTGTGCCCCCCTAGCTTAATCTACTCTGACTACACTGGACTGTAGTGTGTTTCTCAACGTAACAAGTCATGCTCATACCTCATGGACATAGCACTTGCCATTCTCCCTACCTGTCCTCCTTCATAAGATCTCCTTTACTTCCTTAAATTTTTTGTAGGAAAATCACACTTTCACACTCTGATGTGAAACTATGCAATAAAATCCCCTGTTCAGGACTCCAGTAATCCTTCACAACTTCATTTGTCCTACCCTTGTATTTGCTATGTGAAATTTATATGTTTTAATTTTTTTTTTATGTTTTAATTTTTATGTGCTTAATATTCTGACTTCCTCAGCTAGAATGAAAGCTTCATGATTACAGTGGTTTTTCTTCTGTTTGGTTCATTTCTGTGTCTATGTTTTATAGAAACATGGAAGCACCTATTAAGTATTAAACAAATATTTGTTGACAAAATTAATTAGGTAACATTCTCACAAGAATGCTTGATGCCTGAAAACATATTGACTATTAAAGAGAAAATAGATAAAATTGTCCAGTAGATAGTAAGAGATTTAATTGATTAAAGAAAAAAATTTAAAAAGAACAAAAGCCAGTATATGACTCAATGAAAATTAATATCATTTTTAAAGAAAGTATAGGACAAGGTACAAGATCAAAGAATAGAATAACCCTGGATGTTTGTTCATTTTGAATTATAGCTATCAATCTTCCCACACTATCAATCATACTTTGTTATAACAGGTTCATAGTGCTTAAAAGGAAAATTTATCTTAATAAGTGATTCAAAGAGCTTATAATCCAATACCAATCACACTGCATTTCTCAGGATGAATGAAAAATACTGCTGCCATTACATAATACTTGAAATCAAATAAAATAAAAAATTAAATTTCACATTCAGACTCTTAGTAGGACAACTTTCATAACACCCAAAGTGTTAACTGACTATTCATGCATTTATCTACTGAGCACTTTTTTATTATTCAGAACATATCCAAACTCTTCCATTTGAATTAAAATAAATAAATAAAAAGAATAGGCCCTTCATATCTTTGTCCTTACTTGCATTTATAATATATAACTTGACAAATGTCCCAGATTCTTGTAACTTATTCATACTTCCAAGTGCTGACAGATCATAGACGTTAACCCTACATTATTTTTCACTTGTAACACCATTCACCTACTACCAATTTACCAACTTTCTATTTCTTCCAAATATCTGTCAAAATATTTGCCCTCCAAGCAAATCTTGGAAACCTTACCAAAGTCATCAGTAATAATATCTAGTAATTGGCTATAATTTGGCACATTTCCCCATGTCTTACTTCTCAAAGACCAAGCATATAATTTTCTATTAGAAGGGAAAAGAAAGAAAAATATGTCATTTCTGTATTTCTACCAAGGAAGTCAAGTGATAGGTTTGATTTTCTATATGTGTTTGTTTAAATAAAGTGTTCTTAGTTCTCCCATTTCTTTACTATCCATAGTTCTCCAACTTCCCGTGTTTATAGTTGGTCATTTTCTAAAACACATTTTCTTTTTCTTACAAATCTTTGAACATTATGTACATAAACTAAAGTAAATTTGATGAAAACAATCAGTATTTACAAACATCACAGAGGAAGTTTCTTAACATTGTGCAATTATTTTAAATATTTGGAACTAAAGAACCAAATACCAGTGTTGTGAAAACAGACACCATTTCAATTAAGATGGGTGTCTTAGGACAGCAATTAATAATTCAAAGGTTAGATAATAGTAGATAAGCTAATGTTATTTATTATTAACTCTCCTTCCTTTTGGCTCCTTGGTTGACTCATTGAGGAAAGCCTAAATATTCAATAACTTCAATTTACTTTCATAGGGAAAAATTGTATTCTTTACCAATAATTTTAGAAAATTTCAAGTTATTCTTGAATAAGACTTAGAAGAATAAGTCTTATTATAGATATCTTATAAATATCTTCATAATATATTTTTAAGTTTACATAACCTTATTTTATTCCATAGAAGACTGAATTCCTTCCTTCCTTCCTTCCTTCCTTCCTTCCTTCCTTCCTTCCTTCCTTCCTTCCTTCCTTCCTTAGTATTATAGACTATATTCTCTATGCTGTACTTTTTGTCCCCATAACTTATTTTATAACTGAAATTTTCTGCTTTAGTGCCCTTTACCCATTCCTAGGCCAATTTCTTTTTTTAAAGACTTAATTTTTTTCAAGATTTATTTATTTATTTAGCAAAGAGAGTGAGAACAAATAAGTACAGAAGCAGGAAGAGGGAGAGGGTGATGTGGGTCTTGATCTCAGGACCTTGGCATCATGACTTAACCAAAGGCAGACACTTAACAATTGAGCCACCCAGGTGCCCCTTTGATTTTTATTTTTAAGTAAGCTACTATACCCAGTGTGTGGCTTGAACTCACAACCCAGAGATCGAGTTGTATGCTCCACCAAATGATCCAGCCAGGTGCCTGCCTAGGCCAATTTCTAATAAAATCTATTTCTGTGTACTTCCAGTGTTTAATCTCTTAGTCAAATGTTCAAAGATTTGTAAATCTTTTTGAGTGGAAGTAAGGGTGCCCTTGTTTCTGTATTCAAAAATGTTTCTCATATCATGTTGGTAATAGTTTTACTATATTTTACCAAACAGCTATTTGATTATTGTGTAGTCAAATAATTTCACTAATATATTTAAAACACTTATTTTCTTAATAATTTTGGTATAATATTCAGGTTTCTCATACAGAAGATGTATGATCTAAGCACACTTCTCTTCCTTTTCTACACTGTCATGGAGCAAAATTGAGGGACCCATAGTTTCCCAAATGTAGGAAACAGTTTCAGGTAACTTCACTTATGTTCTTCCTCTGTAGTTGGGTACTTCATAAGCAAACATATTCCTCCATACCTTTTAAACCCTGCCCCTGTCATCATATCTGCATCCATGAGTTTTGTGTCTGGCACATGTTAGGCAACTAAAAACTATTTTCTAAGAAATAAATATGAATTCATTAATAAGAAGAAAAATAGCAGGAGAGCAAGCCATTTGGTCATAGGTAAAAGTAACCTTTTTGGTTTCTTGAAACCCTTTTTAGAATTAGATTAGACAGTGTTTTGTTTTGTTTTGTCTTGTTTTTAAGCTAAACACAGTAAGAAGGTATACAATATGCATTTAAGAAGTAGCTAATAGTTACCACATATCTTTCTAGGTGATTTTAGAGCATTTTAAAATTTAAAATTCATAGAATTATTTTGTGTTACCTTAATATTCATTTTATAGATGATGAAACTGAGGCTCAGAAGACGTAAGCATTTGAACATAATTTTAGCTTCAAAGCTGATAATCTTCTGGCATATTTGATGGTGCCCAATAGGTGCCAAGAACAAGTTTTGGGACCAGGAACAGAGCCCAATAGAGAGCTAGGGCTTTGAGATTTTTAACTAATTAATAGCAAATTATTTTTGAGAATAGATTTTACTTAAAGCAGATATCAATAACAACATTTAAAATTAGGTAGGTAAAGTTGTTTATTGTAATCATGTTTTATTTGCTTTAGTTTACAAAATAAATATTTTAAGGAATTCTATCTAAACTCTTTAGATAACCCTAAGCATTAACTATTGTAAACTTGTGTACAGTATTTTCTAGCTGGACTTTTATATTATAGTTTAAAGCCTTTCAAGTTAAATATATCCATTTTGACCTCTATTTAAGCCTCTTTGAAACCAACATTTTATTGGTTTTAACTATATTGATTTTTCAATTGAAGATAACATTCCATTCACATGAAAGTTCATTTGTTACAGCTCTCCATTTATAAGCCCCTGTGTCTTGATTTAATGTTATTTTCTTGCAGAAACTAAAGTTTGTAGGTCAATCTTGAAGAATGAGTATAACCACAAATATAGCAGATGCCTCATGAAATTATCTTCTACTGCTTCTCTGTGACCTCTGTCAAGGAAATAACACTCAAATCTGCGTCAGCATGAACAGCTGTGGATGCTGCTGTTAGATAGCTGTGACCTATCCTCCCAAGGGTAGTGCCCAACCGGGAGGGAATGGCGATTTTCGCAGAGTCAATGTTATTAACGCCAACATAAATCAGAAAATACTGCTTCAAATCTAAAAATTAGATGCCACAGTTCATAAAAAGAAGCAAACTTCCCTTATAATAAATCAAATTAAGTTCCATGTAGACATTTATTAAAATGATAATAACAATTGTATAAAGATTTTTATACCCCTCAAAACTTCATTTAAAATAAATGTGTGAATGTACATATAAGGTGCACATTTCTCTTTTATAGAAATACATGAGAAATCATACTATTTTTTTCAGTTGTAAGAACTTTTAAGCAGAACTATAGTGTGGTGATGGGAGGAGAAAACACTACAGCTTCTTAAGTCTCACTACTATCTGCTATCTGCTACTTCTATTACTACACCAATTCAGAAGTAGTAAGGAAACTGCAAAATGAGGGACTTGATTCATATGGCCAAACGTATTCACTAAAATATAATTTTCCTTGTTATAATTTTACCATGTGATCAATTACCCATTCTCCATAGAAACCCATATTTATGAGTATATGCTTAATTTTTATATAATGTAATGTAATATGTATTCTATATATAATAATACATATCATATAGACACTTGTATAAATAAAACACATACATACATTTATATTCACATCATACGTACACTGAATACACTTTGGTTTTCTCAGATTCTCTTATTACTTCTGAATAGCTCTAAGCTAGCACTACATGATATTTATAATAAAATGTAGCCCGAGGAAGCTCTTAATAAGGGGAAAATGGCCATATATGTTTAATTAAAATATTTGTGTTTCATTTAAAGCATGTTAAACTCCATAGCTTTCCATGACCTTAAAAAAGTAAATCAAAATAATCAAATATTTTTGCACATTGATGTGTGAAAGAAGCATTTTGGCTGCTACATAGGACGCAAGTGTTGAGGAAGTTTTGACCACGACATTTGAATTAGTGATTCCAGAAAAATTTAGTCTTAAACTATCCCTGAGTTCTTATCTGGGGTTTTATTCCCCAATGCAGTTCTGAGTCCAGAAAACCAGAAAGCTCAGTGAAAAAGAACAGACCAAGGTACCACTCTCATGATTTTTGAAACCTAGTGAGCAACAGACAATAGTGAAAAACTACATGTATTTGTTATTTATTTATTTATTTATTTATTTATTATTTATTTATTTATTTATTTATTTATTATTTTTAGATTTTATTTATTTATTCATGAGAGACACAGAGAGGGAGAGAGAGAGAGAGAGAGAGAGAGAGAGAGGCAGAGATGCAGGCAGAGGGAGAAGCAGGCTCCATGCAGGGAGCCTGATGCGGGACTCCATCCCCGGACTCCAGGATCACACCCCTGGCCAAAGGAAGGGGCTAAACCCCTGAGCCACCCAGGGATTCCCTTTGTCATTTATTTTTATTGTTACTTATTGCAAAGAGTAACACAGTGTAAAAAATCAGATAAGACAAGGATAGTGAAAGAAAACTGATGATAGAGTGGACAGGAAATTTTTCTCAAGAAGAAAACCAAAAAAGTAAGATCTAGAAATATCAGTGTTTAAGACCAGGTCTGGGAAGGGAACTGCAAACACCTTGAATACGTTTGCTCTGTGTGTTAGAGGAAAAGCAAAGAGGCCAATGTAGCTGCTGCCGAGGGAGTGAGCAATGAAGTCTACAGCAGGAAATGAGCGAGAAGAGAGCAGCTGAGGGACCTGGTGTCTTTTTTCGATCCATTTTAAAGAACTCTTTTTGTTCAAGGTGAAATGAAAAACCATTGGAGAGACTGGGCAGAGGGGTGACATGGAATTATCAGGTTTTGTAAGAATCACTTCTTCTACTCTATGAAAGTAAATGAAAAGTGGGAAAAGTAGCATTAGAGAGACCAGTCTGTAGACTTTTTTAATTAGCGAGGTGAAGAAGATGGTTGAGCAGTAGAGATGGAGGTGGGGAAAAGTCAGACTCAGATATATTTTGAAGATGGAACTGACAGTAATTGTAATAGCCTGGGCTCGATCTGGGAAAGAACAAGACCTTAACAATATCTGCTTTCCCCATACTCCATTTAATCCCTGGTATCTCTTTTTCACTCTAACATGTACCACCTGAATTCTGTAACTCATTCCAAGCAAAAGTATGCTAGAAAAGAATCATGCTAAATAAGGACAAACAGAAAATAAGATAAAAATGTGATCAGTATTCTACTTGTTTTTCCACAACTAATTCAGGAAGCCCAAATAATCTCTTTGGTAGATATTTACTTATGAATTCTGAGAAGGGCACCATTTGTCCTTAGCATTCCATCTCTCTTTCCAAATGTCATTACCTTTATATTTTTTCTCTTTCCTTGAAGAATGGAACCCTCCTTTTTCTATACCTGGCTACCCAGTGTCTTCATAGAGGCCACTCTCTTTAATCCCCTCACTGGTCTAGGTAATTACATTCATTAAACAATGTATGTCAGGCCTCAGGGAACCCACATGAGAATCATATGACTTAAGTTGTCTTTATCCACGTTTTATAGATAAGAAAACTAAACAAGAGTGATTAAATCATTTGCTTAACTTCATAAAACTAATGACAATAGACCAGTATTTACAACATGGCAACCTGGGCCCAGAGCTTATTCTCTTAGATTCCAGGTACTGAAGCCTCACACATAACCCACCGTACGCCCTCCAGCTGGTAAAATTTGCTACCTGTAAAGATCTTCAAGTCCTGGTTTTCTCCAGGAAAATACACCTGGTGATACTTTTTATTTGGTAAATTACATGGACATAATTCATTCTCCAATTAAAAAGCAAATAAAAATGAATGTAAAATAAAAGAAAACTTTTGTGTAGCACCAATGTACTTCAATCCAATTGCAATGGATAGATCATCAAGGTACCAATCTACTTCACAATTCCACAGGGTATTCATCACACTTATTAATGTTATTTTGCCTTATTTACAAATAGGTTATTTTATTATATTTTTATTTCACATTCTAAATTCAGAAACCTCATGGAGTTTCTTTGATTCACTTTTGGTAAGGTAATTCTACCAAAAAAAAATTGGAAACAATGTTTTTATGCTATTATTTAAAAAGTCTAGTTTCCTTCACCATTTTTTCCTCCGTCACATTTATGTAATAGATTAAGTAGACATAAATTACAAGCTATTTTTCTTCAAAACCTAGAAGTTATTACTCTGTGTATTTGTTTTCATTCAGGGTCACTGTTGAGAATTCACATGTTAACTGTTGTCCTGTACATTTGTAATAAAGCTATTTTTCTAGATTTTCAAATTATTTGTCATTTCCTGTTCTTCAATTTCATTTTATCAATCACAAGTGTATTTTTTAAATCTAGCTTTCTTGTGCTTGATAAAAAATTTAAATCTAAAGTCTTACATTTTCCCTAATTCTATTAAATTCTAAGATTATAACTTTAAATATTTTCCCAAAATATCTTCCTCTCTTAAAACTGTTCTTTGATGGATTTTGATGTTTCTCCTTCTACTTTTCATATCCAGGATTTTTTTGTATATGCTCTCTCTTTGTGCCTAAATTGTTCCTAGGATCTTCAATCAGCCATTTAAGTTCTATATTTTATTTTGCATTTACTATACCCAACATTTCAACTTGATTCTTCTCTATGACTCCTTATTCCTGCTTTATATTTTCAATGTCTGCTTTTATCTCTTTGAGAATATTTAATTAATTTAATGCTTTTATTATATATTTCTATTTGGTTTGATTCATTAATACCAGGTGGGTGCCATAGATTGTTTCCATTTTAATATTTTTATATATCAATAGGCCTGCTCAGATGTTCAGTTTTCTTTGTGAGCTCATGTCCCTTGGTATGCAACTACTTGCCTGATAATGGGAAAGGAGAGGCCAGAGTGGATTTTCAGGATTATGCAGGAACTGATAACCTTAATGGGGTAAAGAACCATTGATTGTTAATACAGGCTGAGTGTCTCTGAATCCAACAATTATGACCCCACAGATAACCTCCTCCAACTCTCTTTCAAAGACTGCTGTTTTCTAAGGGCTGTCTCCTCTGGTTGTAATCACCTGGTCTTCTGGGTATATATCTAGACCACATGGCAAGGGCCACCAGACAACAGTCAACAACATCCAGCACAAACTTCATGTTACTCACTGTGTGCTTCAGACTAGTGATAGGTTGGTGATATTCTTTTTGCATCTTGCTTTCATGATAGAATGGGGAAGAAACACCAAGAGTGTTACTGGGAACAGAGCACACCTAAAACACTAGTCTGTCCTATGTGTGGCAATCATGCTATTTTTAACCAAGAGATTACTAATTAATTCTGTTTCTAACCTTTGCTTATTCCAGTGTTTTACTCACAGTTATTATGTTATAATCACTTCCAACATTCACTTATGGTAAGAGACTAAAAATTAAAATTAAAATATATATGTGAGTATATATATATGCACATACATTTTTACACTATAACAATGAGCATGTTATTAATTTCAAGTGTTTCATATATATTTTAAGATATCCAAATATTAGCAATTTAGAAATATAATATGCTAATAGTTTTAACATATTCTTACCTCAGATATCCCACACAGAGTCTTTTCATTTCTAGGTTTGAAATTTGCTTTTTATCATAATTTCTCAGAAAATGAATTTAAGTTACAATCATAGATTAACCGATTAAAAGCTGGTCCTAAGACTGAAAAAGATGCTTTATAAAAAAATATCAAACAGAGGGAAATGTTCTAGTAATTGATCCTGAGCTTGGATCAAGAAATTTGATGTTGATGTACAGGGAATAAATTTATTTATTTATTTATTTATTTATTTATTTATTTATTTATTTAGATTTTATTCATTCATTTGAGAGAGAGTGCAAGAGAGCACCAGCAAGCGGAGCAGGAGAGGGTGAGGGAGAAGAAGGCTCTCTGCTGATCAGGGAGCTCAAGCCCAGGACCCTGGGATCATGATCTGAGCCAAAGGCTAGGTCTCCTTTTAACCAATACTTCTTCCATTGACTATTCAGGACTCTGCTCTCCAGAATCAGTGTACCTCAAAAACTGAATAAGTTTTCAGAATATTGCTTATTTAGCAAAGTTTCCAAGAAAGGAGATGGAGATTTTCCTAAGAGATATCCACATTCTCAAAAAAAAAAAAAAAAAAGTAGCTCCACTCTCCAAGTAAATCATTGATTATAAATCTGAGTTTTTGTTTCTTTTTTAGACAAAACTACCTTCTGAACATTTACCCACAGCCAATTCTGGTGACTATGCTTCTTTTCTCTGCTTACATTGCTGACCATATATTCTTAGTCAACTTTACACATGCTTTCCTGCAAGACTTTCAGCCTCTTGCTATGTGTTGACTCTGTTAGTTGATTTCAAAAGTGATAGGGAGAATTACTATTTCCAACACCAGTTCACAGTATCAGGAAGAGATTCTAGTGTTTTGAATTGCATTCCATCATATGAAATAAAGAAAAGAACATTGTCCTGCTACTCAAGAAATCTTGAGTACTCTGGCTTTTGTTATATACCTAGGTAAAATCCTTAGCTTCTCTACCCTCCAACTTTTTCTTTTTCATATATATCAGCATTTAATATAACTTTAACATCTAAAATCTTATTAGGCTTTTCTATAATATCAAATTATAATTTATTGGGCAGAAAAACATGTCCATAATTTGTATATATATAATAAAGATATGAAAATTTCTCTTCTGCTAGATATAAAGAATACTCCATGATAAAAGTGTATAGCACAATAGTACATCATATATTAGAACTGCATATACCAAATTTAAAATATGGAAACAATGAACAAATCATATATACAGACTATTTCAAAATATAAATAGGAACATATGTGCATTAGTGTATTGCTCATAATACTCATGCATCCTTGTGTAGCATGTGGAATGATTTTATTGAGAATATTATCAAAAATAGTATTGTCTTAGTAGATTTATAATTTTATTATATTACTAAAATTTCAAACCAGTGAGATTTTCTATGTTTAATCTGCTGCAATATTTCAAAGGGGCATGATTGTTTTTTCTTTGCTTTGCTCGAGGGAAGTGGTGTTTATACTTTAAAGATGTCATCTTATTCTTATTAAATTAATCCTTTGTGATTATTCATTAGAAAAAGAAATCTTGTCAACATCTATCACAGCAATCAAGTCACATAAAAGTAATATACACAATCATGACTGTTCTTGTATAATTTTCTCTATTTAGAAAATCATAGGGAATATTAAAACATCATTTGGAAAGAAAACCCATTGACTATACAGCACATACATGTTTATTAATCTATAGACTTTTATAATGATACTGTAAAATTTTTTCAAAATTTCAGGTTTATATTTGCATCTTTACTCATATTGCACACTTATTGTAAGTTAATTTAAAGTAGTTTTAGACCTTCAAAGTACATGAGTGAAATGCTTTAGTTCCTTGCTGTACAAACTGTTAAGCAGCACAGCAACAACACCTAAGAACCTGTTAGAAATGCAGAATCTTGGGTCCCACCCCAGATCTGCTGAATCAGAGTCTGCCTTTCAACAAGATCCCCAGGTTACTCAATATATTTGTTTTTTTTTTTTTTTTTAATTTTTATTTATTTATGATAGTCACACAGAGAGAGAGAGAGAGGCAGAGACACAGGCAGAGGGAGAAGCAGGCTCCATGCGCAGGGAGCCTGACGTGGGATTCGATCCCGGGTCTCCAGGATCGCGCCCTGGGCCAAAGGCAGGCGCCAAACCGCTGCGCCATCCAGGGATCCCTACTCAATATATTTGAATGTTAGGGATATGTAATTTTCTCTTGTGAATCTCGTGTAGCAGCTGTAAAATTACTACATGAAAGTAGAGCAAAGTTAGATTGGTAAAACCAGCCTCTGTGTTACCTACTTCTTAATAATTATTATACACTTCTAACAGTAGTTATAGTTTTTAGGCAAATGACATTTACTTAACTGTCAGCCATACAAATTTCTTCTTCATTCACGTCTGGTTGATTTTCCTTAGATACATGAATTCATTGCCTAAGTGTGATATATATATATATATATATATATATATATATATATATATATCAAGTGCTTTAAAAATTCATTATACTTTTTTCCATCAGAGACACTTAGCTAGTTCTTATGATTCTTAACCATATCTAATGTCCGAGCTTCCCATTCAGTGTACTCACACAGGTATGCAGATACAGTAATATCTTTCAGCCTTGTACTAGATGAATCAATGGCCAATGAGCCTGATAATGTCTGTTTATTCTAGGATGCCCTGTAACATTGCCTCTATAATCGTATGTATCACCTGACAAAGATAAAGCACTGCTTTCTGCCACTTGTGAACTACATTGTTTTATTATGGATATTAAATTAACATAGTTTGTTGAAGGTCTTTTTTTTTTTACATGCATGAAAGGAGAATTAAAAAAGAAGAATGAAAATCTGATTCATTTGTTTTTCTTTTGGTAAGGTAGACATGGCAGGAAATGAAATGAAACTTACTTAAACTCATTTCTCTCAGTACAATAACCTTATAATTTCAGAGAGAGACTGGGTCTAAGAGTCAGTCTTTTGGCTCATCTGAAATGTTTGAATTTTATTATCTTAACCCCAAATCACCATGGAGTCTACCTTTTTATATTATTATTATTTCTAAAGCATGATTAGCCCATTTTAATGTTAAAAAGAACAGTATCTAAAATATTAGAAAAGACATTTAAAGGGAACTGATAGTCTGCAAAGAAACATTTTGAGACGTAATGATTACATAATTTGCAAGATAATCGAACTCACTGACTCATCTCTGAGTAGTAGTCCTTGCCTTATTCTTAGGTCAGCTCTAATGTCAACATCTTTACATGTTGTGTGAGTAAAGAAGGGAAGGAAAACTCAGACATTATGCATTATGGATAATTATGTGCAATTTTAAAAAAGGAATATACTTCATAATGAGATTAAGTAAAATCATTTGACAAGCATATGTGATTAGAACACGGAATTTATCCATCTTCCCCAAGTAGTTCTGAATAAATCTACTGTCCCATTCATAGTTAATTTAGACATTAAGTACTTAAGGCAGAGCTTAAACCTTATAAAGTCCTTTTTAGGGACTTATGGAAAGGTTTGAGACAAACACAGAAAGTTTGACCAATTATTATACAAGCATATTTACAAAATGCAATGTTATGCAACCTATTTAACTGCATCACATCTGGTCTATTTAGAGATGAGGCTGATTTATCATTGATGGGTGAATATTTTTTAAGTTCTATAGAGGGATACCTTCAAAGTAATAGTGCAGTGATATCTCAAAAAGTCTTAATATAGCTCTAGTTCCATTTTGAGTTACAAGGGATGTCTCAGTAAAGTTACGAGTTTCTTCATCATTTCTCCTTCATTGCAAGTGAAGTATACATATTTCATATTTGATCTCTTTTCCTCCCAACCTCTCAGGGCTCATCTGCCAGCCTGGTTCTGATTAACATCAGATGTTCCTGAACTGACATAGTACTTCTCTCAGGAAACAAATTATATTAGAAAATGCTAACAAGAAAAAATTTCTGATTGTTTGACTCAGTCATTTGTGAGACCAGTGAAAGAAGTGGGGCCCCAGGATGAGGTCTAATCCTGTTACCACCTACACTACTTAAGTATTTGTAATAACTATACTCAATATACCACATTACCTGGATACCTTATACTGTGCTTTTCTAGATACTTACTTTAGACATACATTCTTTGTTTTGTCATTAATCATCACTACCATATGTGGGCAGTTTGGTTGCTTTTTAGTTCTCATCCCATTTCTTCTGAATAACTCAATAGTTCAGGGGCAAAATGAAGGACCAAGGCTAGTAAAGAACTACATGACAAGTGTGTGGTGTGAGACAAACCCCAGCAAAACTACTAAGTGAAATCTTAGAATAATAAAGTCTCTTCTCTTCAATTCTTCACTTTTACCCTCTCCTCTCTCCTGGTGTCCTCCATCCCTCATGCCTAGAACGACAAGTGAGGAACTCTGGGAATTCAATGTAATCCAAAGTTGCAAACAAATCACATCTCTCCTCAAGTGTTTCACATTCCTGTATTAATTATCCATCCACCTGCCACCATAAAATCCTCAATTCCCCTGACATCATTAGAAAAACAATCTGATTAAACACATAGAGACATGGATTGCAGTCCCATTAACACTCTCCATTGTATGTGATTATTCATTGGATATCTTTCTATAATGTGAATGTGTGAATATTTGAGTAAATATTCTAGATTGAAAAATGTCTTCCTTTCTCATAGTAGATACTCCATGATGTTTATTGAATTTTTTGGTTCAGTCTATATTGAAAGGAAACAAAACCTAACTGAATAACCCCTAAGAGACCTCAAGTTTTCCATAGAATGACTGAATTTCCTCTTTGTGAATCAGATCTAAGTTCAACATCCTTGAAGAATAAATAATCAGAAGAAAAGTGATAAAATTCTACAGGTTTCCAATCAGGAATTTAAACACTTGATGTAATATCAACAACATACCAAAGGAATGGATACCACTCCCATTTTTAGGTAAATGAGACACTTATAACTCTTCCCAATTCACGGACCATAAGGGAAGCAGCTGGAAATGGCAAGAGCAGATGGGGGTAGGTACTGAGTGCCAAGTGAATGTCTTTTCTTCATCAGGGAAAGGTTTAGTTTTGAAGCATGTGAATGTCAGCCAAGAGCTTTGTGCAAAACTTTGGCATAGACCAAATTAAGCAGAGCTTCAAAGAGTGATATGATCAATAATACATATTTTTCCAATTTCTTTTTTAACTGCTTTGACTATTCAGGGTTGCTGAGATGATAAGTTATTTTTTTCCCATTCTTCTTCCATTCCATTCCATTTACATCTTAATTTTTGAAGAGAAGAGCCAGTAGATTTATGTCCTTTTTGTAAGTGTCAGTTTACCCTACTATCTTTATAGTGGATAAGTGAGAGAGGGTTATGAGACGATGTTGCATACTCAAGAGGAAACACAGTCTGAAGATAGAAGAAAAGAGCTTTTAAGGAAGTTGAGTTTGTTTTTGTTTTGTGATAGATTTCCATCATGTTAGGTTACTGAAATAGATACCAGCATTTTTCCGGTGGTAAATAAATGCTTTGCTGGAAAAACTAGATTAATAGTGGTGTCGCTTAGTGGAATGAGAACTATAAGAGAAGAATTTATATTCTTGGAGTTAAAAAATTCAGTTTTAGATATTTAAATTTGAAATATTTACTAAGTCAGTAATGTGAGATTGGAAGCCAAGGGTAAGTCTCACATTAAAGTTGTAAATTTTAGCCTTATCAGCATATTTATGGTGAGCAGAATAATAGCATTAAGAAATTCCTCTTAATAAATAACATGTGTTGGGTTATAACCAGGTGTTAAGTGCTATTCTAAATAGTGTTATTAACTTCAAAAAGCAACTCTAAAAGGTAGACATTATTTCTGTCTTAATTTAGAGGGAAGAAATTTAGATCTGGACAGATTACATATTTTGCCCAACCACTTGATCAAACTGAATTCCAGTCAGGGCAGCTTGGTTCCAGATCTCATGCACTGAATCATTATATGCCACTTTTCACGTGATAGAATTATGATAAATCATTTAAAAAGAAGTCCTCAGAACAAGGTATAAGACACTTGAGCATTTTAAAATAAGAGATAAAAGAAATAGCCAACAAAGGATACTTAGAATAAATGATCAATGAAAAAGCAATAAGAAAAATGTGGTATTCTGGAAGCCAAGTAAAGGACATGTTTAAAGAAGAATGAAGTGGTCAATTGTGTTAAATTCTGCCAAAAAGTCAATTAAGACAATGCCTAAGCAAAGATGTATAGATTTTATAAAAATAGATTATTTGGTGTACTTGACAAGATTAGTTTGTGTCTAATATCTATAAGTTTACGTCTAGGTAGTATAAATGAAAGGGTTTCTGGAGTGGAGTAAGGGGTGTGGAAGGCAACAAGTGAAGTCAGTGAATATAAACAATTTTATGGGAAAATATCTGTACAGTAAATCAGATGGCTTTCATATTGCAGGAGAAGCATTGTTGGTAGGAGACACAGAATACGTGAATGCTGTTAGGAGAGATACAGAGGGTATAAATACTTGATGATGCAGGTAGAGTGTATATTCTATTGGTTCTGTTTCTTTGGAGAACCCTAAATAACACAAGTATCTTCTATGTCTTTGACATAGAACAGAAAAATGAAATAGGAACGAGGTAAAAAAAAAATGCTTTGCTTTTTATGAAGAACTTTAAGATACTTTTCTCAGCCACTGACCTTTCTTCATCTTCACAAGAGATCAGAACTCCCTTTAATATTCCCTGACTCCAAAACCTGGAAATCTCACAAGAAATAAAAGTGAATAGCATTTTGCCTTCTGAATTTAATTACAAATAAATTTGCATCTTCACATATTTTGATTGACCCAACAGATCAACAACAAAATACATTTTAATTTTTATTTAGAAAGTTATCACAAGGTTCTAGTCTTTTTTTTATGTTAATAGGAAGAATCCTTGTGTCTTGCCTGACTGTTATAACATCTGCATACTTCAGCTATTTAGTTTTGCCTCATCAATCTTGCATTGCTGTTTGTAGGAAAATTTGATCCATGATAATCTAGGCATGAGAACATCTGATACTCAGAGAGCCTGATATTCCTGATGTGACTTGCACCAACTAAGCATGGGATTTTCAACCCAGGTGCACCCTAGAAGCACTACTTCAGCACAAAATAAATCATGCCATCATTTTAAGTTACACAAATATATTTTAACTTTTTCATTTAGAGCACTATAGTTAATTTGAGAATAATAGTAAGGTATTTTGAAAGTTTAATGCATCTGCTTGCTTTTAAACATGCAAAATTAAATTGATATAAGAAAAAATGTAACTATAACGTAGTACCATTATTTCATCTTTATGCTACAAATAGATGCTCATTTCATATGATTATAGAACAGGATGAATTTTAAAGTAGGAAAATGGGGTCTTAATGCAACAACCAATGGTTTTCCAAAATCATACATATTTGAGTGGGAAGACAAACCTGAAGGACACTCATACACACATGCACACACACACACACACACACACAATCATTTCAATCTGCAAAGCCTACCTGAAAGTCTATGGAAACATAATATTCGTGTTTATTATTTCTTTTCAGGTATTGGATAGAGTAACTCTTTGTAACTTCTACCATTTTATAATTATGCTCTAAAGGGGATAAAACTCTTGGAGAAATAAAGCAACAATCATTAAGCATGCATTGTTTAACATTAAAAAAAATCTGAAGCATATTAGAGGAATCCAAATGAGATAAATACAGATTCTTATGGAGAGTCAGAAAATATCTTCATTGTGCTATACTTTTTTTTATTGTGTGTGTGTGTGTGTGTGTATGTGTGTGCTGTACTTTGTGAAGAAAATCAGCCAGGGAGCTATTTGTACACATTTTAAAACTCTACTCTTCAAAGATGCAATTCAGTTGTTGAAGGAGTCAGAGAGTTTGTACTTTTCAGTGATGAGATTAATTCTGATTTATATCCAGGTATGAAAACTATTGTTTCATATTATTTGCAGACTTAAATATACATACTTAAATATGTATTAAAAAATTGATAGTTACGTGATTGGATTTTTAATTTGAATTAGTTTGATTTTCTTTTCTTTTTTAAAGATTTTATTTATTTATTCATGAGAGACAGAGAGAGAAGCAGAGACACGGGCAGAGGGAGAAGCAGGCTCCATGCAGGGAGCCTGACATGGGACTCGATCCCGGGTCTCCAGGATCACGCCCTGGGCCAAAGGCAGGTGCTAAACTGCTGAGCCATGTGGGCTGCCCTAGTTTGACTTTCTAAGATAATCCAAGGAACTACATGTTCCTTTTATGTTATATTCCTGCTTATTACTTTTTTCAACGGTTGGATAGGATTGCTCACTAGATTTATCATTATCTAACATCATGACTTCAATAACTAATCCAATTTTATTGTGGACATATTGAGAAATGTGTACTTGAGTGTCTTGTGACCAGGGACAGATGTATTTACAATTTCTATTTATGAACATCCATATATTCTTTCCATTTAGAGCTAAAACATGTATCATGAATAAAATTAGGAGAAAATATTATATTCCAAATGAATAACAGGTTTACATACAGAACTTTGCCTGACAAAGTTTAGGATCTATAGTCCAAACTTAAGAGAAACAACACAAATTGGTATATAATTATTATGAAGTATATTTCATTATGTATCATCTCATCTAATTCCATGATATATCATTATTTTGTAAGACAGAAATTATCTAAAAAGTACATTATATTTTCTAGGATGTAGTATTTGGGACAAATAGAATGTTTCTAGCTTGAGAATATATATGGAGGATGACAAAATATGTGCATATTAAAAATTAAAAGCACAGCAAGCAAATATCCTTAGGCATAAATGAACTGTTTACAGTAGCCAAGAATTTCCTTGGTTTAATTCCTGTTTCTCTCCTTTGTGTCCACATCTGGCACTGATTCTTTCTAAAAGCACTGCCAAGGAAGCTAATGAAATGCTTCTCTGAATAGGTATTATTCGGTTTTCATAGATAAACAAATGGTTATATATCTCATATTGCAATTAAGCTCTACCAAATTATGCACATACTCTTTGAATATGCAGTGACTGTTATTATTAATATTTAGGCACATCTGTGTTCTCCAATCATATCATCCGCAATTGAAGAAATGCTAGAGCACATAAAACAGAAGTATTTGTTGCCAATTCAGAAATTAACCATCATTCAAAATTGTGCCAATAAGCATATTGAGTTTTGCTTTAAAAACTTATTTTAGATGCTTTCTTATTAAGGAATTCCTTAGTAGAAACACTTAGAAGAAATGTTCGAGTAAATGAAACTTCCACAAAAATATTTATAATATTCTTCAAGGAAATAAACCAATTTTGTTGAATGAATGTACTGGTTTTTAACCAAAGACAAACACCCATGGAAATCTTTATACTTTACCAAGTGTAGATCTTCAGATTTAGAAGAAATTTTCTATTTCTGTGAAAATTACCCCAATTTTTAAACACTTCAATTGGATTGCAGTTGGAGAATCTCTTGCTTGTGAATTTATGGTAATAATTTCATTGCTTGTCAAGTTTAGACTTTGAAAACATCCCTCTGGTTTTGGTAGTTAAGCAATAGATATATTTAAATTTTGAATAGATACTAAATATTTCATTTTGACTTCAGATCGATTTTTTCAACTGTGTTTTGGTTTTCATGGAGGTTAAAAAATAGTAATTCCGGCTTACCATATAAGCCAAACTGTGCCATCTATATCTATGCATATTGTACTGTGGATATATCTATAGCTATATCCAATTCTATTCAAGCCAAATCCCAATTCATACTTATACCACTATATCTCTATTTAACTTTATATTGCAATTTATACAATGCAGAATTCATCTGCTCATAAATTCTATAAAACCAAAACAATAAACTTAGTAATAGTAAATCTATAAATTTTGAGAAGAATTAACTATGATATTTTTGTATTAGTTTAGCTATTTTTGAATATATGAAATATTATTGCTATTGTATATCAGAAACTATGTTAGGTTTACTGCCTCCTGGGTATTTATAACGTACTCGAATATTCAAACATAGAAAACAGATCACTTTAAAAATACTGTGGTTAGGTTATGGGTTATGATATACACATTGTAGGAAAGTAGAAGAGAGTTTCCAAATTTGGGGTAATTGGATTAGAAAATTCTTAGAAAAAAAAGAGAAAAAAAAGGGAAAAAAAAGATTAAAAAAATTCTTAGAAAATATAGCTTAATTTGAATATATATGGATACTTTGGCATTAGGTAGAATGGCAGGACATTACAGGGAGGAAGAATTTCAGTTAGCAGAAGGAGAGTGTGTTAAGGCAAGATAATGTTGCTGTGGATGAAAACAAAGGTCATACCATGGAAGGCTGTGAATGCTATGAAGGAATAAGATGTATCTCAAGATTTTGAAGCAGAGAAATGACAAAATCTAAGATTTAGAATGCTAACTTGTTCAGAAAAATGAAGGTAAGTTTTGATAGATGTGCTGCCAAAGCGAGCACTGAAGGTAAGTTTTGGTATAATTCAAAAACATGAACAGAGAATTAAAAAATGTGAACAAGGAATTCAGTGTGGAGGCTATGAATTACTTTAAATGACATGTTCCAATATCTTAAAATAAACACAAGCAAGGAAAATTATGCTAAAGATAAAGAAAGAGATAAAACCAGCTTAGTATTGATTTATCATAGAAAATGAGGAAGAGGAATTTCCCATTTCTTAAGGAATGCTCAGTGTTGTTTATTCAAGAATATTTATTAAATATATATTATGCCTCTTTCAGGTGCTAAAGCACAGTATTACCTGTATGACCTTGAACACGTCTTACATCTCAAAGATGCAGGTAAATTAATACCCTCTTCTCTCTAAACCTATCTGTGCCTCAGTTTCCTTATGTCACCATTAAGGGAAATGTTAATAAGATCAAATAATGTAATATATAAAAATAATATATAACATAATGTATAAAAATATATAAAATACTAAGGAAATATATAGCTATTGTAATAAAAAAGATAGGGAGTTGTAATTTTTCGTTAAAATGTTGCTTAAGAAGCAGACATACCATTTTTGTCTTTAAGGGACAGTTTTTCCTTATCCTGGAGGAAGGACAAAGAATTTTATCAATCTCCATGCTGAACTCTGTTCTAGACCTAAACCAAAGGATAATGGGCAGGCGTCTCTAGGAAGTCACACTCTGCTTACACACAGTCACTAAGCAGAAGCAAAATCTATTTACACTTAATGTAAGTAGATCAGCCTAGTTTGTGAAAGGGAGGAAAAACGATCTAAGGATATACCTTCAATAACTATGAACAAACTTCTGCCTAAAAATGTATTTCTCCTTTTTTGCTAGACTTCTCATGCCCACTCAAATGGGCCAATGGTGAAGATAAAACTGACAATGTCTTTGCAATTTTAATATATTTATCTGGACTCTCCCTTGATTCCAAACAAGGTGAGGGAAAAATATTTGTTCTCTTAGGGTTTGCTAATTTTCCAAGGTAGACATAACATACACTTAAAGTTTATTTCCTAATAATTTCTGTTATGGTGAGTGTTACTGATGGATGGATTTTCTAATATTTTTATGTATTTGAATTAAACTGCTTGATAAAGAATCATAAAGTACCTCAGTTTAACTATTTCTAGGGAAAAATACAACATCAGTAGGAAACATTAATATTTAATAGTTAATACTTTTGATTCAATAAGTTATAAAGAATTATTTTGTTTATTTGAAAACCTATCTAAGAAATATGTAGTCTCAGTGACTTTTAAAATTTAGAAATGAAAGTTTTGTCTTCTCATTATTTGCATATGAACATTATGCTTTATTCCATTTTACCATTTCACTTCATTTATAGTGAAGAATACATTTTATCCACGAAAAAACACATTTACTCAACCAAATGTAGTTAATTGATTTTCCATTCTAACAAGCTAACTAAGCTTTCATAACTGATAAGAGAGATGAAAATTAAAAAATGAAAAAAAAACATTTAAAGGCACAAGGGGGAACATCAGAGATTTAAGATCTGTCTATAGTGTGCTTAGCAAAACTGATTTGTAGGAGCAGTTAGCCACAATCTGGCTAATATGCCCTCAAAAATTAACAAAAAGCATGGGAATAGATAACCGATTTCTTTGGATCAAGGATATCATTACTATTCTTTACTACTGAAATATCTCCTCAAAGTTCAATCTGAAAGAAAATGGAAATATTGTCATTTTCACAGAAAGACTAAACCACATTCTGAACATTATAAAATGAATATTCTTAATAATGGAGCCAAAGGGTTTGATTAGTCTATTAAGTGATATTTTTTTCTGATGAAATAATGCTAGAGCAGGGCAGATCTAGAAACCGAAAGCAGATTTAGTTATTAAGAAAAGAAGACCAAAGACATGTATCTTACACTTGAAGGTCAATAGATTCACTTTCCATCAGATTAGGATAGATGAGTTTGAGAACCTCATGAAATCTCTTACTTCAATTTTTACTCAGTTTGTCTTTCTGTTAACTGATGATATCAGTTACAAGAGGGCAAGGTGAGAAAAACAGTCTGTAGGTAATCCATACATAAAGAACATAAGGTGCCTGCTAAAAATAAGCACTGGTATTGTATTAAGGTCTTCTAGGAAGCAGGGTGCATGTCAGGGAACTGGTATGGGACACAGCATAGCCAGGGCTGAGGGAGGTAATATAAATCCCGTGTAGGCAGTAGTAACCCAGTCCATGATGGGGTGGAGAGCCAGCAGACATAGTTGCTCCAGGTCACAGTTGACATCAGGGAATAGTTGAAACCAGAAAGTTGAGATCAGGTCCATCTGATAAGCTAATCTATTGAGAGACAGTGCTCCAGTTCAAGAGACTGGACATAAATTTATTTGAAGCAGTCTTGCCCTAAATAGATATAAAAGGAGATGTTCTAGGTGTATCGGAGGAAAGATGATTCAATTTTCTGGTTGACAAAGGGTTTCTATTATTTTTTATGATTTTTATTATTTGTGAATAGGATGGGGTGGTGAGACTAGTGCATATGACATTAAAATGCCATAGCCTCTTATCTGGAAGTGCCTGACAGTTCAGGTCCTAGCACCCAATTCTGAATTACTGTTCCCGGGAAAATACTATCTCCTTGATTAGGGTAGTGGCATTGCTAGGAGAAGTCTCCAGCAAGTAAATCTCATAATTTCTTTGTATTGCATTTGAGTGGATTATCCAATCATCCTGAAATAGTAAATTTATTGAGAGAGATAATAATAATGTAGGCATTCAAGTTGGCAATATATGGCTTTAATGGATAGAATGAGACAATGCATATTTTTCAATCAAATTTGATACTTTAGTTTCTAGCGATTTCTGAAAACTAGTTTCCAAGGTGATCTGGAAAGTCATTGTTTAAATAACAAAATCTGAACTGCAGTTTGAAGTGAAAGAATATAAAAGACCAGTAGTAGAGCTAAAGTAGTATCTGATTAGTCAGTATATAGAAATAAAGCCTATTTCAACTAGTACTAAATTGAATTATAGCCCATAATGAATACATAAATGTGCACACACAGCTCATATGTAGAAGTACATTACAGGATCATTGAATACAAATTAACTTGGAGGTATCAAAAATTTTTAAGGTATAAGGGAAAGAAAACAAACCATGACCTGGAATTTTAAAGTAAGAATAGGAAAGGGGCCACAATTCAGACCTTTATTCCTGGAAAGGAAATGGCTGCATGTTGACATACATATATATATGACAACATTTGCGAGTGGTGCAGGGGAGTGTGCAGCGTAAGCACAGCAGTAATCATTAGGAACTTATTTCCACCTTTGGTGATGTTGTGTTTCATTCACGCATTAGGCTAAAGCTGTGTAATACCTCTGTCAGTATACACTTCTGCCAATTGGATAGATTAATAATTTAAGTATTTTCTAGCCCATGTTGTTTTCCATGCTACAGGTACTAAGTTATGTTAAAAACCAGCAGAAGCTGGGATATACCACCATATTTCCTATCTTTAAGCTCTTCAAAAAAGCAAGATTTGTGTCCTAATCATCATTATATTTCCCTTGCCTACCCTTGCCTAGTGCAAAGTAAGTACTTCAAAAATACTTTTCAACTTGAATTGAAGAACTGTTCAATTAAAAAAATTGAGAACATATAGTATTTCTACCTCTGAGGGTATAATAATGAATGGTTTCTTTGCCCTCATGGAATTAATAATTTCATTAATTAAATAATAAACGAACATGGTTTTATAAATAGAATGTGAGTGCATATGTAAGTTTTCAGAGGGACTATCTTAACTAATAAAACCTAAAGCAGTTATAGGTAATATGCTCACCATGCTTGGAAACTCATACTTTTTAGAAGTGATAATCTCTTCATTTACATATATTTCTCTTATTCAAGGATCGCATAGGGTTGAGTAGTTGGTCTTTATTATTTTCCAAATTGAAGCCTGGGTGTGCATTTTGTTTCCAATGTCATGTAAATACTTACCAAACCTACTAGTATGCTTAGAATGTCTGTGAATTTTCATTCTATCCTTTCCATGACCTAATATTGATTTTAAAAAAAATCTGGATATAATACAATACAATCTGGGTTTTTTCCTGCATCTTGAATGCAAAGTCTATCTTTGAATTCTTGATATCTACGATAGTGCCTCTTATAGGTGAGGTTTCAATAACTTAAAGGTCATGAAATTTGCTCATAAGAACATGAGGACCATTAGCTATATAATCTGATGCAAGAAAGCCTTTTTGTCCTTATATAAAAAGTTTGTAGAGCTATGTCAAAATCAGGATGCCTCAGATTGATACGTATATTTAGTAAGTTTGTGAGTAAAGGGAGACTGAGCCATCAACTTTGACATCCCAGCGTAGTGCATCATTTCTCGTTCTAGACTCCAGAATTAGTGAAAGAATATTATTACCAATGAGCAGAAAATACATATTTCTTAGGTTCTGAAAAAGGTTTATTTGTCATATGTAAAGAGCTGTCCACACAACTCTTTATTTTGAAAACAGGTAATTAAAGGGGAAAGTAAACATTTTTCTGCTTTCCATTTTAAATTGTATTATTGGGAAGATCTGAAAAGGGGCCTAAGACTGTAGCTGCTAAGCTATCAAGGAGTTGCACCATATCATCAGATACCACCTAAAAATCTATATGTACTACCGCCTTCTAGTCTGTGATTTATTCTGGTAATATTCTAGATATCCTAATCTTTAAAAAAATCAAATTAGATGTGGTTTTCTATTGCTTATAGCAAAAACAAAAACCCTTAACTATACAAATCTTTTGTATAGATTTTGGTGTTTGCATTATGTATAACCCAAAAAGAAAGAAAGAAAGGAAAAAAAAGAATTGCAACTATTACAATACTATATATATCACTCTGTATTTCAATTTGATTGCCAGAATTTTAGGCACTGAAAAGTCCAATAATTATTTGATGCAAATCCGTGGCATATGTCATATATTATAATAATTTAACTGAAAATTTTATTGCTTAATTTTTTTTCCAAAGACTATAATTTCTTTAACTACCCTCTCCTGTAAATTTTAGGGATATTGTTCTAAATCTCAGATGATGGATCACATGATGACACATTTCACTGTGGTGAGTCACGCAGACAGGGAATTTTTCTAAAATTTTACCAGTTGACTTACATATCACAGACTTCAAATATGTGTTAGAAGAATTAACAATACATTACAAAATCATTTTTTGCAGCTTTGTTAAATACTTTTCTGAAATTATTGCTTAAGTTTTCATAGTTGTTTTGAGAAGACATTATGACAGACTGAAAAACAGCAGACACTGTTCTAATCTCAGAGTGTAAATTAGATTAGTACTTTATTATCAAATACATTTTTAATAAATTTTTAATTATATAGATTTACAAATTATATAGGTTTTTAAATAAGTCTTATAAAGATTGTATGTACCTAACTAAAGGAAAAGCAAATTCTAGTTAATAATTTTATTTTATAAATTTAGATGGGCTTAAGTGTATCATCACATTAAATTAAGTCAATATAAAACATTAAATATATATTTGTGTGTTTATGTGTGTATATTTACTATATATCGAATGCATCAGGTATATCATATATACCTATGTGTGTATATTCACACCCACACATTAAGGATGAGACTTAATCAAAATACTTCATGTTCTAAGAAACAATAGAGTGCAAGAGTTGATATATAAATAGGTTAATTTTTTGTTCAGCTATTAGCCTATTAAATTGTTATAAAGTAATTTAGCCACTCAAATAGCCCATATTTATATCATTCATCATATTTATATTTAGTAACTTATTTTCATGATATTCATGTCATATTTACAGTAGTCCATAGATATAAATCCAGGAAATATGTGTTGACAAAGATAAACTGAAAATTACAAATAATTCCTTCAAAGATATAGTCCAATATAATGTTATTTGTCAAAGAAATGTTGAATATAGCTCTTTCCATGGCCAAACTTAGTCTTCATTACACCTTATACCAGCCATAAAAATAACAAGTATTAAACCCATTAGTTCATCTCAAGGAAAATTGTAAAGTTTGTGGTTTTCTGTGGTGTTTTTTTTGGAGGAATATATGTGGTATGGATCTCAAGCTCAACTGATTGGTAATCAGTATTACCAATTTATATATCAAAGACATAATTTACATATCCAGAGTTAATTACTTTCATTAGAAGATAAATGGAAGGGCTGCTTATACATGTATATATGCATTAAAAATTACAAAAACATTAAAACTATTTTTAATAACCTTAATGATTTTATTTTGAATTAGGTTAACTATATATATGGCTACTTTGTGCCAAAAGTAAGTTATCATATTGTCAAAACTAAAGCTGCCCTCGAAAAAGTTAAACAGGCAAGTGACTTTATTTGTAGCTATTAGAACAGAGAGAGACCAGAACTTAGACTATGCTCCACTTCATTAAAAACAAAACAAAACAAAACAAAACAAAACAAAAAATGAGGTGTGGAACACTCTTAAGTGCCCAAATGAGCTACTGCAAACTACTGGAAGAAAGTACTGGCTGGGGAGGTTGATCAATGGGATGTGCCCAGCACAATGAGATAGTACCGAGTTTGTTTTTCTCTGTGATTGTGCTACCTGTGTTTGCTAGTTGATACCCATCCACCTACGGAGACTGGGAGGTAGAGGCACAATCTTCCTTGATGGGCACATTTCAAAGGAATGGCTTCCAGATTCTAAAAAAGACATTCCTGTCTTATAAAACTGGCAAAATACTTTTAAAAAGACTTACATCCTAAAAGCACAGAGAAAGAATTTATGATTGTAAATTTTCTGAAGTAGATGCTCTAAGAAAAGAAGGTCAGGGGCCTAGGAGTCAGGAAAGTGCCAGTCAGGCTGAGGGGAATTTTAAGGCCATCTTAGTTACTATCTGAGGAATCCAAGGATAAATTTTGAATTCCACAAGCCTTTTTATTTTACATCATAGACTCGGTTAGATCCAAAAGTTTAATGTGCAAACAGTTATTATCCGGGCATAGAGTCTTACTTAATGCAAAATTTTATTAGGCTTAACCATAAAGTACAGCATAATGAACATATTTTCTGATTCAATGAGTATGTTTATTGAGTATCTAGAATAAGATTAGCAATGCTAGTTCTCCCTTGCTCCAAATGGGTGCCCAGTATAGCTAAAACATGGGGAGCATATGCATGATTTAGATTGTGTTGAAAAGAAAGATCTTACAAAGTAGAAAAAAATCTATTAATTTTAAACTGTGTATCACAACATGTGATATCATGATTGTACACAGGTCTGGATATTGCATTCATAACTAGGATTGAGTGCTTTTCTACTGGCATCTAATATTTTTTGAGAATCTGATTTTGTGTGTCACATGTATATATGGCAGAGAGTAGCATAGATAGTATTAGTGGATGTCAAGAGTTGGTCAATATATATTGTTAATTCCAGCCCCTCCTCCACCAAACTCTATGAAATTAGGGTTGCCCTTATTATTTAACAAATGAAGGAATTAAAGCTCTGAGTTCTACTTTCAAGGTCATGCAGCTTATAAGAGTTAAGGTGAAAAACAAAACCTGTTTAAATCCTGTATCTGTGCTTTTCTTACCACAAGAGACTGCCCACAATGATTTGTTCCTTCATAAACAGTAGATTCATTCATTTCATTGCTTTAGATAAAAAATCAGCTCTGTGAAATGAAATGCTGACATTGTTGACAAGAAAATGTCCAGTTTTAGATACCATTTTTTTTTTCTAACTCTTCATCAGTTAACTTGAACAGAACTGCTTGGAAAACTAAGACCTGGTACACAATTCTGTGCTCAGATTCCTAACTTACAAGTCCTTTGTTTCAGAGGCACCGCATGATAATCATTGGAATTATTTTCCATCTGTTTCCATAATATTTCTTCAAAAAGCCTTGTCACCATACCAAACACATAGAAAGGAAATTGAATAAACTTACTTGTCTAACTTAAACCCTAATATGAAGAAATCCATCTCAACAGTGCCTAGTGGTTGCATAACTCATAGTTTCACAAAACGAGCGTGAATGGTGTTCTAGCTTCTAACTAATCAATCACAGCATGCTTTGCTATGAATATTGATTTGCAAAAATATGAATATGTTAAATGCCCATATTGTCTTAAAATATTTTAGATATTAGATTCTCTTCGATATGGTACAGTGGCTCAGAATTCAGGTTTTACCTTTGCCAGAGACATGATTTTGAGGTATACTAGTCATGTAAAATTCTCTACCATTTAATCTTTCAGCAAATAAATTGTTTTTAATTAAATTAGGTATCATTCTCATCAATGCTGTCAATAAAATTGTCAGTTATAATATTATAAGCTACAGCTTGTAAATAAATTTCGGAAGCTACTAGATGTACCTGTAACATGTCTTTAAAAAAGTTTTTTTTATAAAGTTTCATAAAACACAGTAAGAGACCATTAAAAAGAATTATCGAATATTTTAGTAGGACTAAGAGCTGGCATGTGACTGTAATGGAATAAGTGCAGTCATGAAGTCATTTGCCTATGTATGCAGTGCATTAGTTACAGAAACATATGTAGACCATATTATGGTCATTATACAGGAACTACACTGAGAATCCCTCAAAAACATTGAAGTAAAAGTGTTGTAGGCTCAGAGTTGAACACAGAGTCTAGACCAAAGTATAAATCTACTGTCATTGTAAAGTGGCCAATTGATTTCCAAGTCCCATTGGTGACCTACTGTCTGAAGAGAGAAGGTGGAGAGTCAGGTTGTCAACACAGTCCACTTTCTAGTAAACTATTTTTATTAATGGGAAGCAGTTTTAAAATGCTGAAGAAAATATGTTACAATTTTCTATCACTAAAGAACATTTACTATGAAGTAAACAAAAACAGTAGTAAAAAATTACCATAGAGTTTAAATAAAAATACCCAGATGATTTGCTTTACAAAGACAGAAATTTTCAGAACTTTGGAAATGAAGAAATGTGAACATGACAAAAATATCTTAATCAAAATTAGTATCAAGTTGTAAATGCCTGTTTGGCAATGATTACTTGAACATAAAAGATCTTTGTCTCTGTTTTAATTGATAGAATTGTTATACCTACCCAAATGTTCTCTGGTGATAAGAACTGTGAATTATTTAATCTCTAAAACCAATAGCAGCCACTGAAAAGTAGAGCCTTTCTATTTGCATCCATAATTTTCTAATCTAAATATTGACTTATAACCTTATGGAAGTAGTACCCTAATCTCTCATTATTGTTGTAAATAAGTAAAACCTAATCAATAATGGTGATATTGCAGAAAATTAAAATGAGATCTGTCCTGATCTGTGCCCTCTCTGTTCTTCACATTTGACAAGCTCTGATCAATATGTTCTGGGACTAACTATTCTGAGATAAAAGGCTGCCATTTATAGTCTCTGGAAGTAACCTATTTGCTAAAATGACAACTTTTAAAGCTTTCAAAACTGAACCTTATAATATCGAAAACAAGCTGCTTCTAAACTTCATGTGAATTTGAAATAGTCAGTTTGGAAATGATAAAAGAAGATCAAATAGCTTTTGACCTTACAAAGCATTTGCCTAAAATTCATAATTAAAATTATTTTCATCTTTTAGATTTCTCTCTTCCTGCATATATTTTCTATGTTTAATTGTTTTTTTTTTACTAAGAATATACCGAGTTACAGAATTTGAATCTTGTTAGTTGGCTGTCTATGTAGAAAAATAACTGATTCTCTCAAATGGAATGAAGAATTGTATTTCAAAAAATGTAGAGAGACAGAGAAAAAAAGAGATAGGTAATATTTTTATATATATTATTGGACTGGAACTCAATTCTTATTCTCTGAATTATTAAAACAGTTATGAAATTTCTTAGCTCAAAATGCCTTTTTCTATAGTTTTATTAAATACTTCAAATTATAATACTTTTCATGAATATCTCCTGGTGGATCAAAATGAATTACCTCCAAATTTACTTAATAGAAAAATTCAAATGAAATACACCTTCCTCATAATTACTATTTATAAATACTCTACATACTTTAAGCAGTTAAGTCCCTTTAATTAGAATCAAATTCAGCAAAGACTTTACAACATATCACACTATAGATATTGGGGTGGGTGACAGAGAGTCACAATAAAATGCATCCCAAAGATAGAACACCCAAGAACTCATAGTCTAGTATGGGGGATAAAGTTTGAATAAATTATTTCTTTTCCATTTGCTATAATACTAAAGGAAGAAAATACATAGTACAATAGCAGAAAAATAAAAGTGAGGGATCCCTGGGTGGCTCAGCAGTTTAGCCCCTGCCTTCCACCCAGGGTGTGATCCTGGAAACCTGGAATCGAGTCCCACGTCAGGCTCCCTGCATGGAGCCTGCTTCTCCCTCTGCCTGTGCCTCTGCTTTCTCTCTCTCTCTCTCTCTCTCTCTCTCTGTGTGTGTGTGTGTGTGTGTCGCTCATGAATAAATAAATAAAATCTCTTTTTTTAAACAGTGACTTTTTCAGGAAAAGGACAGAGATACCGGGATATCTGCTGGATTTTTTTCTAAAGATTTTATTTATTCATGAGACACACACACACACACAGAGGCAGAGATACAGGCAGAGGGAGAAGCAGGCTCCACACAGGGAGCCTGATACAGGATTGGATCCCTGGAACCAGGATCACACCCTGAGCCAAAGGCAGACACTCAACCACTGAGCTACCCAGGCGTCCCTCTGCTAGATTTTGAAAAGGGCTCACTAATGTGAGACAAAGAACATCTTCGGAAGAGGCAATAACATGCTTAGAAAAATAGAGGCATGCACTAACATGGCTAAATTCAGGGAATGAGTGTATAAAAGTGGCAGACTTATAAGTGGCCTTATGGAAACTAAAGGATGATTGATAGGCAGGTAATAAGGGAAAATATACTTGCAACCACAAGAGAATCACTGAACATTTTAAGCTTGAAATAGACATTGGTAGAATTCATATTTTATTATGAGCATGTTTATAAAGTTATAGGGACAGATTAATGGAGGGAAGATAAAGTTGGTGGGATAAAGATGGTAAGTGCTCACCTACCCGGTTCATCCTTCTTTCTCAGGCACAGGGAAGGAATCTTAGCCTGCCTTGTGTCTATCTCTGGTTACTAGTATCTGAATGAGGTGAAGGCCGCATGTGATTACCTCACACTCTTCTCTGGTGAAGAACACCCTAAAGCCGTAAGTCTCTTGTATGGAAGGAATAAGTGCAAAAGCCCTAAGATGGATTTTAAGGAGGTAGATAAGAGATATTATTACATCAAGACCAATTATGATCACACTGCGAGGAAGAAAGGGGAAAGATGCAGGAGATAAGGTCAGAGTCTAAGCCAAGGGCCTTATCATGCATCCTACAAAGTCCTTGGCTAGAACTTTGTGTGACAGGTGCCGTAAAAATGATAGTTCTTGCTAGAGATGACAGGAACCTGAATGTGTTAAAGCATCTAAATATTTGTTGGTTTTCTCCTTATTTTGTTACTTTTCCCCAGAAAGTTTATTTTCCGTATTTGAAAAGTTTTGCCACCTCCACTTCACCATTGAATCAGTCCTCAAAATTATACATACCTTCAGTATGGAGAATTCTATAATCATTTCTCTCAAGTTTCCTGAAGCTTTATACTTGCAAAATGCCACAAATTTCGCATTCTTTGTCCTCAACCTCTCCACATTATTAGAAAATGAGGATCTGCTACTACCTAGTATTCTCCCCCGCCTCCCCGCTGGGCCATTGTGATAATTACCACCTATGGTTTTTCCATGTCTGTGGTCATAATCTGATATTTTTATGCCTGCTGATTTTATCTTGAGTACTTCTATCATTTTCCCTTTTTATTTGTCTTATATTTTCTGGAACTTCTGTAGTATTAAACATAAAAATGGCCAATAATAAACAAGTAAAAATTTCAGATTTATAAACTTGTTTCTTTATTGAGCTCTGAGAAATATTTCCAAAGGAGTGGCAAATAATACCCCTACTTCATAATGCAATGTTTTTGAAATTAAATTACTTTTACATCCACTCTCCAATGTGTTCCCAATATCCCAAACTTTTTACTTCTCTGTGCCATTCTTAAAAGATTCTATAATTGAATCTTGTTGAAAGTTTTTTTAAAGCTTATCAACGGGATATTTTGTTGCATAAAAAGAAAAACAACATTTATACTTAGTTAATAGTTGATTGCAAATTTTTATATACTCATAAAACATAATTACAGCTATATTGCCTCAAAAATGTTTCGGTAATGTGTTATTTTCCTCTTGATGCTACAACTAATTACCACAAAACTGAGTGGCTTGCAACAACACAAGTTTATTAGTTATTTTTCTGGAGGTCAGAAGTCTGAAATGTGTCTTAGTGGGGTAACATCAAGGTGCTTGCAGGGCTACATTGCTTTTTGGTGGCTTTCGTGGAGAAATGCATTCCTTGCCTTTCCCAGCTTCTAAATCTCACCTGTATTGCTTACCTCAGGGTCCCATTCTACCTTCGAAGCCAACAACTTCAAGCCAAGTACTTCTCACACTGCCATCTCTCTTCTCTGTCCCCCATTTTCACTTATATATCAGGACCCTGGGGCCACCTGGATAATCCAAAATTTTCCTTCCATCTCAAAGTCATTTTATTAGAAACTGTAATTCCACCTATGACCTTAAGTCCCCTTTGCCATGCAACCTAATATAGTTACAACATCCAGGGATTAGAATGTGGACAGCTGGGGATCATTATTTTGTCTGTCACAGATAAATAATATTCTTCTGAATATCAGTAGACATTGCAAAATAAAACTCTTCTTAAACGTCACTAAGCTTATATAGCACAGACGATAACTCAAGTGTTCACAAGGAAAAGGCTATACACACTATTATACATTTAATTTAAAACTAGGAGAAAGTAAGCAGTATTCTAACACAGGTTTGAGTTCTCCATCTGAAATCCAAATGAAGAGAACTTTAAAACTTTTCAGCACTTTTTATTATTATTGGTACTTCAAAATTATTATCATCATTTTTTTAGTATTTTAAATGTTTGCTTCCCCCCCCCCCCCATCTTATGTAACCTGCTCAGGAATAGAATCTAAAAATTACTTTTCCAATTACATGGCTAGATACTTATATTTCACAGCTCAATATCTAAACATGGGTTATGGAACTATTTCTAGAAACTATGAAAAACTTTAATAAAAAATAGTTTCCTGAAAAATAATTTTAAAATATTCAATAGAAATATAACTCAGGGAATGAAGAGGAAAATAAAGCTGAAAGCATATTTGTTATAATGATGTGGGAGCAAATGGATTTCTGTCAAATATAGTAATTCTACTTAAAAATAATAGCGTCCTGTAAAAAACTAAGAAAATACATTTAAAACACTGAAAAGTGAAATTTATTGATAATGCATAAGTGCATGGTTATATGCTTTTTATGTATTTAATTTCTCACATGTACTGAGGAACACTTTATGTACAGTAAAATCTATCCTTTTTTTGGTGTGCAAGTCTATAGGTTTTTAATACAAATACACTGTTGTGTCACCAAAATCAAGACATTTCGTATTCTCCTTTCTCCAAAATGGTCCCTGATCTCCTTTGTAGCCAATCCTGTAACAGTACCACAAAATCCTAAAAATCACTGATCTGTTGACTGAATACATAATTTTGCCTTTTCCAGATTGCCACATAAGTGGAGCTATATAGAAGATAGCATTCTTAGTCTGACTTCTTTCACTTAGCATATTGCCTTGGAGAATCTTCCATACTGTGGCATTTATCAGTAGTTCATTTGTTCTTTTTGTTTTTTTTAAAAATCCTTATTTATTTATTTTTGTTTCTTTATTTAGAAAGAGTATGTGTGTGAGCAGGAAGAGGGGAAAAGCTAAAGGGAGAGAGAATCTCAAGCAGACTCTGCACTGAGCGTGGACCCTGACTTGATCTCATGACCCTCAGATCAAAATCAAGATATTTAACTGACTGAGACACCCAGGAACTCCCTTCCTTTTTAAGATTTTTAAATTTTTAAAAATTTATTATAGTTCATTAGTGTTTTTATTGGTGAGTAATATTCCATTGTATAAATTCACCACAATTTGTTTCACCAGTTGAGGGACAGTTTTAATTGTATTCTTAAACTAAGCTGCCATAAACATTATTGTACAGAGACTTTTTATGAACATATATATTCATTTATTTTAGATAGCTACCTAAGAGGAGACTTGCTAAGACATAAGGCAAGTCCATTTTAATTTTAATAAGAAAGTTCTAATGTGTTTTCCAAAGTAGCAGCAGCAGTTTGCCTTCCCAGATCAGTGTATGGGTTACAGGTTCTCCTCCTCTTTGTTGCTATGGTTACCTTTGGTGCACTGTATCTTGTGTGTTGGCTGAGGACTAGGCACCAGAGGGGGATTTTCTTAATTTCAGAGCTCTACTCAGCATTTAGTCATGTTGGATGGCCTTGCTCCACCTTTCAGCAATAATATGATGTCGCTTGCACTACATGCCTACCTCCTAGTGAAGGCAAGGATGTTTCCTGATTATTCTCCTCAGAGCTCAGTGTTAGGGATGCCCTTTGTTTCAGGTCCTCTGCAGTAGAGTTTTCTTAGATCCCTGCCCTTCCTCCTTTGCTTTGTGTCTGTACTTGATGTTTGGCAGCCATTACCTACCTTTTCTCGAGCTTTAGATGTCCATGCTTGATAAATGTATACGCTTTTGGTCATAAAATGATTGCCTGCCCATCTTCTATGGTAGAGATTTTTTTCTTCTATGTTTATATCAGTGGCATTCTTTCTTATTGCCAGAGGTGGCAAGTTTTAAATCTTCTCCTATGGAAATTTTTCCTTTCAAGGAAAGGTAAGTCCAAGGAACTGTTTTATGCCTAACCCCCACAGCCAATGATCATTTTTTTTTCCTGCATACATCACCAAAGAGAACTCTGTAGTCTCCAATACCATACCCAATCTTTCTCATGAACTCCCAGTAGAGGAGTGAGAAAACTTATGAAGGAGTGCAAACTCCCTTTTGCCTTTTTATCTAGTGTCCCAGTTCTTTTCAGACTGACCTACTCATCCCTTAGGACTTTTGGCAGTCTGCACAAACTTTAGTTAATTTCTCCTTATGTTGGATGGCAGCCAGATCATCTCCCTCCCCTCTTATACTTACAAGGAAGACAGTTTGTATGTTTTAATATTCTTAGAGGGGCTGTCCCTCTTTGAAATTCAGGTTCCTGAGTTGACTAATGTTAGCTCTGTTGGTCAGCTTAAGATAAGTTATGATTCTGTAGTTTACGCTCAAATTTCTCAGTGGATTGTGAGATTCTTTTGAGCTTTCTTTATCCCAACATAAAGCAAAAACTTTGTTAGAGACTTCAAACACGTGTGAACTGAGCAACTGTATTTTTGGGAGGGGCTGGAGAGCTATATTCACTCATGTGGACATTTTTTTGAGAAATGATATCCAGTCTTCTTTTCACTTCTTAATATTGAGATTTTAAATATAGAAGAGTATAGAAAAGTACCAAAACAGTCAAGTGTTTCCAGTAATTATTAACACATAATCAATCTCATATATCCTTATCCTACACCATGTTGCCCATAGAGACACTGAATACTGTCATCTGTAGATTCCATGAATGTACAGTTAATGTTTTTTCTAATATCTCTCACTTGGTATCTTGACCTTCTTGTACTTTTATATACTGCCCAGGACTGGGTCTTCATCCAGGTTAAAGTGGTTAAAGGAAAAAATGATAAATGAGATAGCAAAGATTCCCTTCATTCTGTTTGGACAACACGCTTTCCACTTTCCCGGTTTCCCATTCAGGGAAAAGGAGCTGCTGCTGCTGCTGATAAAGGAATGCAGTGTAGGACTGGGACATTAATCTAAGGGACAGACTCTGGAGAGAAGAAAAACAAAAACAAAAAACAAAGGATTATCTACATTTTTCTCTATCCTGTAACTTTTCCTCCCCACCAACCAGATTCTCTGACATTTTCAATTTCCTACTAAGTATATATTTATTATACACTCGACTCTTCTAAATTTACTTTATTCTCCAGATTTGATTATTATAACTACTAACTTTATATGCCTCCAAATCCCTTGCTTTCTTACAGTCAGTTAACAAACTACAGCAGTGGTAATATACTCATTTCTACCTACATGTTTTGATTTCTGGTCTGTTAGTGTAGATAAATTTTCAGGGTACTTGAAAGAAAATCTTGTCACCTCATTTATTTAATAAAACACAGACTTTCTCACCTACTTAATGACATTGCTCCACAATTTCTCTCGCTCTTTTTTGCATTATCTATTTTTCATATCCCAGTAATCATTCCCTTCTGTCTGAAAGCCTTCCTTTCCTTTATTCTTTCCTTCTTTAATCAAAGAAAAAAAAAAGAAAAAAGAAAAAGAAGGCTCTATCTTTGGCCAGCTACTATCGTCTATTTTTAGTAATACAAACTCTTCAAAAAAGTTGTTTATATCCACTGCTTCAAGTGACTCTCACTCATTTATTCTTTAACCTATTTCTGTTAGGATCTTGTCAATATTATTCAACAGAAATTGCTCTAGTTCAAGTCAACAGTTATATCTACATTGGTAAATTTCGTGATTAGTTCTTAGTCCTCATCCTATCTAATCTATTGATAGTTTTTGAAACAATTGATTTCTTTCTCTTCCCTAATATATTTTCTCCTATTGGTTTCCAATTGGGGCCAGCTTCATTGGAATGAGACCCATGCCATCACCACAGGCGCCTGGGCTTAGAAGGGTTCTGCACCTAGTTTAATGTTCTGCTGTCTCTGTCTTGAAATTTTAAACAACTTTTTAACAAGGACTCCACATTTTTAATTTGGGTTAGATCACAACTTATGTCACCAGCCCTGCTTCCTGTCCACTGCACTCTGGTTTTCTCCTATCTTTCTGATTGTTGTATCTCTTATTTCATATTCTTCCTCTTTTTTCATTCTTGGACCTGTGTATCTATCCACACCCATTTCCTTGATTATCTCATTCATTTCTTATGAATAACACTGATTTGCTGACAGTTCCAAAACTTATATTTCTAAATTAGGCAGACTACCTTCCCAAATTCCAGATGTGTATAACTGTCTATTAAACTTTTCAAGGTCGGGATCCCTGGGTGGCGCAGTGGTTTGGCGCCTGCCTTTGGCCCAGGGCGTGATCCTGGAGACCCGGGATCGAATCCCACATCGGGCTCCGGTGCATGGAGCCTGCTTCTCCCTCTGCCTATGTCTCTGCCTCTCTCTCTTTCTCTCTCTGTGACTATCATAAATAAATAAAAAAATTAAAAAAAAATAAACTTTTCAAGGTCAATGTGTCTGAAATTGAATGAATGCATGAACTTTCAGATCCACCCTCCTCTATCCACAGCTTTTCTCATCTTGGTTGACAGAGACCCTAGCCTCCCAGTTGTTCATTTATTTATATCCTTTCACTTCCCACATCCAATGTCAGGGAATCATATTGGTTTACCTTTCAAATGTATCTGGAATCCCCCTACATTTGGTCATTCTATACAATGCCATCATCCTTTTCTGAGCTACTATTCCACACAATGTCATCATCCTTTTCTGAGCTACAGATTACTGTAAAAAGTTTTAATTCTTTTCCTTTTTGCTTCCCTACAGTCTGTTCTCAGCAAAACAGTTAACATTTTTATGTTATAAATAAGTTCAAATCACTCCTGTGCTCAAAACTCTGCAATAATTCTGTATTTCAAATGGAGTAAAGCGATAGCACACATTATGACTTAAAAGACCCTATCTGATTTGGCATCCAATTACCTATCTAGAACACTGGTCTTTCTGCTTTCTGAGACATAATAGTCATGTTCAAATTTTTGCATCTTTGTTCTACCTATCTCACCTTCTAGAAACACTTTATTTTAGATACTTACTTTGCTGACTTAGGACTTTTGGCAGTCTGCACACCTTTAAGAAATTGTTTTGCCACCTTTAAGAAATTGTTCACACTTCAACTTTCCAATGAGCGTTGCCCTGACCACACTGTTTAAGTCTTTATCTTAGCTACCTTGTGTTCCATTATTCTCTTACCTTTGTTTATTTTCTATTGTGTGTCTCTGTCTCTCTGTGTCTTTCTTTCCATTCTCTTACTCTGTTTTCCTAACAGAAGCACTTGAAAGTAAATTGCCAATACCACCTGTAAAGTTCAGCATGAATTTCTTAAAAGAACATTCTCCTACATAATCAGAATGCTATTATCATACTACAAAAATTTAACATTGACATTCTTTTTTTTTGACATTGTAATATCATATGATAACCAATCTATTTTAAAATTTCCCTTGCTTTTTGTTTTTTGTTGTCAAATATTTTCCAGTGTAGTGGGTTGAATAGAGTGTCTTCCCAAAATTCATATATAAGGACTTATTTGGAGATAAAGTAGTGTAATTAGTTAAAATGTGTATGACTTCATTTTATGACTAATTAATAGGCCCTAAATTGAGCAATCTGTTCCCTTATAAGAAGTTTAGAGGACATATGGAGATATACACAAGGAAGAAGATCATGTGACATGGAGGCAGAGATTGAAATGATGCAGATACAAGCCAAGAAATGCCAAGATTGTTGGAAGTTTCCAGCAGCTTAAGGAAGGAATGAAAGATTTTTTTTTCCTTAGAGCCTTCAGAAGGAGGATGGCACTGCTTATGCCTTGATTTCAGACTTCACCAGAGAACTATGAGAGAATAAGTTTCTGTTGTTCAAAACTAGCTAGTTTCTGGGATTTTGTTATGGCAACCCTAGGAAACTAATATCTCCATTATAAAGTAGATATTTTCAACATAAAGAAGGTTGTGTGCATTTTTTTATTGCAATACAAAAGGGATCACTTTAAACATTTTGGGTTCCTTTACATATTTTCATAATACAAATAAGAATCTGAATAAATTATCTTGGGGACAAAAGGACAAAATTTACATAGGTTAATTGTAAGCATTTTTGATTTAGAAACAAATGTACCTCTCTAAAAGTATATTTATAGGTAGATAATCTTGCAAATGAAAACATATGATAATAGATAATATGTGTAATTTTCTGAGAAACAAAAATAATGGGACACTTTAATATTAGCCATGAATAATAATGGGAGATAACAAACTCCAATCTTTTCATTTCATGGTTGGAAAATACTGAAGTTTAGAAAAGATATAATTGTCTTCTCCAAGAGTATTCAGAAACAGAAGACTTGATATTTAGTACATGTTGCCTTTATACCAGTCTTAAATTTTGAAATAAAAACTTAAATTTTACCTCTCCTACATCCACCTTCCCTTGAAACATACTTAATGAAGTTAGCCTGTGGGAGATCAAGGGTGTAAGAATGAGGAAGTGTCCACACAAGGCATCAGCTTTCTTTTGATAAAGGAACAAGTGAAGGAGGAGCCAAGTGAGGCAGCAACTAGCACTAACTCAGGGCCAAATAGGGAGGTGACTGGAAAAATCAGCAGTTGGCATGGTGTTAAGGTAAGTTACAAATGTGACAAGTAAAGTAGGAGTCAGGGCTATGTCAGGGCCAAAGAGCCACTGATGCTACTACAGAAGAACAGCCAGAGAGATACACTGGTTCTGGCTTTCAAAATAGAGGAAGAAATCCACCAACTAAGAGGTGTAAATCATTCTAGGGGTTGGAAAAAGCAAAAACAAAAAAAAACAAAACAACAACAACAACAAAAGGAATAAAAACAACAAGCTCACAGTTCTCTTCTAGAGTCTCCAGAAAGTAACACAGCCCTGTTAATGCCTTTATTTTAGCCAATGAGATTTATGTTGGGCTTTTAACTCCTAGAACAACAAGATAATAAATTTGTGATGCTTCAAGCCACTAAGTTTGAGATAATTTGTTATAGAAACAATAGAAAACTAATAGAAAAACCAAGTTCCTAACTAGCAGAAAAGCTAAAAGTATGGAAAGGGAAGAATCTAGAATAAATTCTGTGTTAGGTTGAAAATAATGGAATGAACTCTCATGCATTTCAAGATACAGATATGTGTATAGCTATGGATTTATAGAAATATGAATGTGTGTTGTGTTTGTGTGTATATATGCACACACAAAAAAGTATACATATATACACGTATATGCTATGCATCTGTGTATATGCATATAAGAGTATTTGTATTTCTTACCTGAGTTCATTGATACGGCCTGGAAGTAGCAATATCCTATCAGCAATGAGCATACTTGGTACCCAAATCTTAGCTTCTAAATATCACTTTTTACTTAAAGAAAGCAGAGCTTCTAAGACAAATGACTAGTTTCAGGACTATATTAGATAAACCTGGAAACCTTGTGCCAGAATGTAAGAGAATGTCAAAAGAAAGATAAGATTCTGTCAAAAGACATAAAATTCAGCTTAAAAAGGCTCCCAGTAGCCAAACCCAGGACAATTTGGGCATCAAAATAAATAGAGTAACAAATTATAATGTAATGAATAATAATGAGTTCATAATGATATAAAGAAAGAAAAGTGGGAAGAAGAGCAAGCTCAAACTTATAGTAGTAAAACAGCTAATAAAAATAGAAAAGATGATGAAATCAGAAAATAATCTTCTGGAAAATACCACAGTATTAATTGTCTAGATAAGATTTCTACTAATGGATACTAAAAACATAATAGTTTAATGAGGAAAATTGTATTTTGCCAGTATCAAGGTATTTCTGTACAATTTTTTTTTCATAATTACAGCAGGGATAATCCTGCTTTAGAAGCATTAGAATGGAGAAAGGCAGCATCTCCGCCAGCTGATCATAGTTAACATTTGCAAGCAAGGACCCAGATTGATGTCATGTGTAATGTGCTGCAGAATATACTAAGAACACGGGATTACATTTGCTCTATTTATGCCAAAAATATATACAGCCTGAATAATCATGAAGCAGTATTAGATAAACCCAAATTGAGGGATAACCTATGAAATAATAGGATTTTAACTTTAGAGAAAAAATTAGGATTCTGTTTTGTTTTGTTTAAGTAATCTCTACATTCCATGTGGAACTCGAACTCATGACCCCAAAATCGAGAGTCGCATGCTCTTCTGACCAAGCCAGCCAGGCACCCCATTTTCTTTTAAGTTTATGTATTTATTTATTTGGTAATCTGTACACCCAATATGGAGCTTGACCTCACAACTTTGAGATGAAGAGTCAAATGCTCTGCTGACTGAGCCAGCCAGATGCCCCTAAGAAATTAGGATTCTAAAAGCCAATACTAGATTTTAGGATTTTAAAAGTCTAAGGAATAGTTTTATATTGAATCAAGAGATATGGCAAACAAATGATATTCCTGACTATGGATTGGATTCATTTGCTGTAAAGATGTTAGTATTTACCAATATCAATGATTGTCTTATTTTACAGGGTTATACTATAAAGGAGACTACCCTTCATTTAGGAAATACACATTTCATTATTTAGCTATAGTGAGACACCATATCTACATACACACACACAGATATATAAGAGCAAAGAATGAGGCAGTATTGATATAATATTAACAATTGGAGAATTTAGATATATAATAAAATGTATTTGAGCTTTTTATTATTTTTGCATCTTTTTAGTCATTGTGAATGTTTTTCAAAATAAAAAGTGAAAGAAAATGACCATCAATAGCCACCATGAATAACTTTACTCACAGAGCTATAATGTTGGCAGAATGACTTCTAATAGCAAAAGATGCCACCTTTTATGAGATATTCTTATTTTCTTCAAATGTATACCATATTAGTAAACATATGATTTTACTCCCCTGTGTTCAGGCTATGATTTTATGTACCCATAGTAAACACCTCATGATATTCATCACATACCATCTTTGAAAATTATGAGTATTTAAGCTTTTTAAAATTTGTATTGCATCTACAACTATTTGTGTTAAGCTGCCACCCGTTTTTCCTAGACCAACTCTTATGATGTTACATAGATAAAATACATTCCCAGATAAACATCAGAACTTGCCATAAAAAAAATTAATTCATATAGATAACAAATAGAGTCTTAGAAAAAAGGTACTAGGATAAGAGAACAATAACACCAATTCAGTTATCGCTTAGTAATAGTTACACCTAAAGACTAGGACACATGTTCTTTGATTTCATTACTATCTTTTCAAGAATACATTTAGTTGACAACTACTTGCACGTGTAGATGTAAATTGATAGTTATGAAATGTTTCAAAAATTTTCCTCTTTTAATGATGCAGGAAATCCTATTCATGACTATGAAACTAAGAAAACAAATTAATTTTTTGCAAAACATTTTCATATCTGCTCCTGAGCACTGAAGGTTGACAGTGGTGATAGATGGTAGACAGATGATAACTTTTTAGTCATTAATGATAGCCATTATCTATCTATCTCTCATAGGTGATAGAAGATAAATGAAATCTTTGGCTATTCAGTATTTATTACACTTAAAATTTGAGACTATTATATTGTAGATAGGATAAACATCATAAACTAAAAAGATATATTGTTTTTACTTATATTCTTTACAGATTTTTTCCATAAGAGCTTTTAATTGTGGCAAGTATTGATATAGAATGTGATTTATAAATGGAACTATTCATAAATTTTATTCAGAAAGCTAATTTTGAAAACACGAAACAAATCTTTTGAAATGACCACCATTTATTCAGTTACATCTTAAATGAGATTACATGTGTTCTTTTTTCTTTTAGTATTTTTTCTGTCAGTTGATTTTTTAAACACTTTACTGAAGCTTTTCTTAGAAAATACACAAATTCTAAGTGTATAGCTGACTGGTTTATTCCAAAGTGAGCACACACACACCCATATAATGATACCCAGGTCAAGAAACAGAACATTATCAGCGACCCCAGAAATTCCCTTTGTGCACTACCAATTTGCCTCCTGTTTCCTCACAGTTACCACTCTTCTAACTTGTTAGATAGCACATTCATTTTGTCTCTTCTTGAACTTTAATAATTGAAATCATATAGTATGTAGTTTTTGGTGTCTGGCATCTTTTACTCAACATCATGGTATAAAATTAAGTTTACATTTAGACAGAATTTAAATAGGATTTTAAAAATAGAAGGGGTTTGCAAAAAACCAACCTGATATTCAAATGATCTCTAATAAAATAAAGCAAATTATTATTTTTATTTTTGAGTAGAAGTTAATCTAGGTAATGAGAAAAATCAAGTTTTAGGATATTTATATAGTTACAATATTTAAGCATACATTTTTCACTTCTAGATAATATTAGGAAATACTGCCCACCTTCACAGCAAACTCCACCTACACTAATTTGATGCAAAAATTCTCTGTAACTGAATATTTTCAGAACACCAAGGTTTTATGAAGAAAATATAGGTTTATGTTATCTTGAATGAATTAAAGACTTTTATCTTTTTTTTCTTAAAAAGGCTGGGAGAAGGGGCATAGGACTCTGATGCACATTTTTCATTAAAGAAATATAGCATGGCTGGTTGGCTGGTCTCCAAACCATTATTTTTTCATTTGTTTCCTATCCACTAGAGATGGGTTTGAAGGAAAACTATAGTACCATTGAGAAAACAAAGTATAAACACCTAGGAAAAAAATTAGAAACACATTATTCCATCACATGTGTGGAAAACCATCAAAGAATTTAATCACAACCTTTAATTTATCTTTTGGAATTGTTTCTATAAATAATATATAATTGTATAATATTTAAAAGAAAATCCTGAAAAATGATACCTGAAAAGCTTAGAATTTAGTATATGCTGTAAAATTATACTCTTTATATAACTTATGTACACACACACACACACACACACACACAACACACACTAATTTTAAGAAAATGAGTAATACACAAGAGATTACTTACGTTAACAGTAAGGAATTTATATCCTAAGGGGAAAAACTAAAGGAGCAGAGGCCTACCAAAAGTTTAAAATCTATACAGGAGGTTTCTTTGTAGATTTTTTCTTGTTTTGTTTTTATTGTCACAGCTTAGAGTTCTTGTAAATGTTTATCAAGATATTTGTGAATCAGAACAGTTATCAACTCCTAGAATTTATATATATATATATACATATATATACATATATATGTATGTATTTTCTAAAGACAAGAAAATATGGAAAGAATTTCTGTTTATCTAGTGTAGATTTTGCATACATACAAATACACACTACACATACATACACAGCTACTGGTTCAGAAAAACTAACTATACACATCTCTAGTTTTGTATAAGCACAATTATAAAATGAGATTGATAATGATAATGAGTTTGCAAAGCGTTACATCATCCCTTAACTCATCCCATTTCATGTTTCTTTTCTGCTCTAACTGTAAGAGTTCTAAAAGTTTGTCATGTAGAAATTCTTAAAAACTGTCCACTCTTATCTTTCACTCTTTTCTGCTCGTCTATATCAAAAAGAAAACACCTCTCTTTTTCTGAAACACAACTTATAGTTTCCATTCTCTCCTGTTTTTCTACTTCTGAAATCCTTCAAGTATGTTTTTCACTTAATGTTTTATGTCTTCCAATTTTATTCACTAATTTTCTTTTTTGTTTTAAAGCCTTAGTACCTTCTTTATTACTATATTGTATCTGTTGAAGTTGTTGATGAAACTACAGTGTTGTACCTATTGCTACCCTTACAATTTCAAGCTCTACAGCTTTGAAACTGGGTCCTAGCGCCAGAAGGATATCCATCCTCTTACTCGTATGTCTTTAGTTATTTTTTATTACCCCAAATGATTAAGTCACATCTTTATTTTATTTACTCTAGGTAGATGGCATTGTTACATAATGTAGAGGCAAATCATGAGACGTCAGTCTTAATTTTCTCACCTAAATACAGATCCCTCCTATTAAACCCTTTACCTCCCTTTACCTAACACTTATCCTTATTCCTTTTCCTAAGAAAAATGAGTGGTCCCATTCCCTTACTTGTCAATCTTTGAGCATACTCTTTTCTATTCTCTTTTAAAGCCACACAAAATAGCACAACAACCACCAAACAATCACAGATGCATATATAGCACTCCCCACCCCACCATCCTTTACATTACTTTTCTCCCCCTTTCAGCCAAATTTCTTAAAGAGGAAATTACTTTTCTGATCTCTATATCCTCACTCCCCATTCAATATATAATTCCCTTAGCTATTACATAGTTTATTATTATTTCAAGTAATTCACTGACCCCCATGTAAAAGAATTACACATCCCCATTTTGTAAGTTATTACTGTGCTCATTTGTGGTCAATAAAATTCCTCCAACTCATTGACTGATATCAGATTTAGAAATATGACTTGTTTTGATTAATGGAAATGAGGAAAAATGATCACTTGTTTATCCCAGTAAGAAATTGAAGCACCACTGGCTGGTTACACCCTTTGCTTTTCTCTCCGTTGCAAGAACTATAGGTCAAGATAGAAGCTCACCTTTTGTCAAGAAGACACATGAAGCTGAGCCATAGCTGACACTTAGCCAACATGTAACAAAAATAAGGAATAAAGTTTTGTTCTTATAAGCAAGCTAGGTCTGTATCGTTTTTGTTATTTTTACCACAGCATACTCTGTAAAATTTTAATAATATATAAAATATACCAGAAGGCACAATTTTGGAATTTAGAAAAATGGTGAGATGTATTATGCATTGGAGAAGCATTTGATATCACTATCAAAAGCAATAATGTGGAAGAAAGTCATATATCAAATGAACTTATGCATTTAATGTACTTTGGTGAGACAGGCTACATTTAACAAAATACTACAAGAAAAAGATGAGCTGAAAAATGATTGGCATTGGCAAACACAAATGAAGAGAAACAAGGATGAATTCTGGGACTTTCAAGATTGAAGGATAAAATTGTTACTAATAGCCAATCAATTGAAGACAAAATATAGTGTCAATTGTTGCTGAATAATCAGTTTCATAATCCAAGACTGATTGTGAAGTCTTTTGTTAAATCTCTGATTTGATTTAGTTGGCTCCCAGCTAGAATTTTAACCCTGACAAGAGGCTTAGGGGAATGAGACTAAAGATGTTACTCCTTCAAAGAAACCTGATAAGCTCCAGTGACTTGCAAATGAGTAGAGAAAATAAAAAGCACCTCTACAAGAAAATTCTACAGACTATTGGTAGAAAAAGCAAAACTTCACTTTTATGTGTTGAATTGTATCTCTCAAAAAGATATATTGAAGTCCTTTTTCCTGGTGCTCCAGAATGTGATCTTTTTTAGAAATGGGTTCATTGAAAATGTAATCATTTAAAATGAGTTCATACTGGAGTTGGATGTGCCCTTAATCCAATGTAACTGATATCCTTACAAGAAGAGAGAAATTTAGATACAGACACAGACACTAGGACAAGATAGCCATGTGAAGATGGGAGCATAGACTGGAGTTAGGCTACCACAAGCTAAGAAACATATGGGTTTACTGGAAACTGATGGGGCAAGGATGGATCCTCCCCAAGAACCTTCAGAGAGAGTATGTCCCTGCCAACACCTTGACTTCAGACTTTTAATTTCCACAACTGCTGGAGAATAAATTTTTGTTGTTTTTGAATACCTAGTTTATCATTCTACTATGCCTGCATTACCCCGATACCAAAACTATGTAAAGATATGACAGAAAAAGAGAGAACTATAGGTCATTATCTCTGATGAACATAGATGCAAAAATCCTCAACAAAATAGTCACAAGCGCAGTCCAACAATACAGTAAAAAATCATTTACCACGATCAAGTGGGATTTATTCTCAGGATGCAAGTGTGGTCCAATATTCACAAATCAGTCAGTGTGATACATCACATCAATAAAAGATAAAATCCACTAGCAAGCTGACTAATACCATAGTCCAGTGTCCAGCCCAGACTACTCTCTCAAATCTGCCAAATTTCAGTATTAACTATCCAAAAACCTATGTTTTACTTTATTTTTTTAAGATTTATTTACTTATTTATCTGAGAAAGAGACAGGGTAGTGGGAGGGGGCAAAGGGAGAGGAAGAGAGAATCTTAAGCAGATTCCATGCTGTACATGGAGCCGGGGACCAAACTCCATTCCAGGACCTTGAGATCACAACCTGAGCCAAAACCAGGAGTTAGATACTCAACCCACTGCACCACCCAGGCGCCCCATAAAACCCTGTATTTTAAATACTTGGCCCTTCAAACCAAATGTGTATCCTAAACAAAACTCACATCACATACCCCCTCAAAATTGTTAAATCATCTATATGCTTTCCTCTTACTTGGTGGCAATACCATCGAGTGATCATGCAAACCACTAGTCTGGGATTAATTCTTAACTCTTCTCCCCATTTTTTCTCTTACACATCATTCACTTTTTACATTACCTCTTAAAATTGTCCTAAATCCGTCAATGCCAATTCTCCTTTGGTTCCTGGGCTTATCCTCTCACACATGGGCAGTTAACTTGATGTATTAGATCATTCTACTCTTTTCTCTTTGCTACCACTCCCACACTCTGATCCTTAGAGAGTTTATTCTCATTTTCTTTTAAAGTCTCCTCTTCTGTTGCTTGTCACATTAAGTTCAGGAATCTCTAGATTTTTTTTCTTCAACCCTGTTATTTTATCACCACACACATGATTACAGGATGATTTTACTTACTCCCTTAGTAACTATTATATTTTGTACTCTTAGTAGCCACTGTTTGATACTCTCGAACCAAAGAGACTCAGATCATAAAGGACACTTTACAATTCAAATTTGCTTTACAAAATCTTGCTATTTAATCTCTCTCAAGAGAAAGTCAGGAATTGTCATTCAGATAGTTAGAGTAACTTGACAATGTTCAGGTGCACATTATTTCCTGAGCGCAAAAATCACATTTTCAGCTGCTTCTGTGATCTCTCCACGTGAATGGCCACAGGCACCTTTAGTTCTATATATCCCAAAATGGACTCCTCTCCTTCCATTTTCTATTTGCATATTTCTCTCTCCCCTCATTCCCGATAATATTTTTAATTAATGAGTTTTTAACCATCGCATTAATAAGATTTGAAGCTTTCAAATTATTCTCCTACACAACCTCACCATTAGGCTCTCTACCAAGTCTTTCATATATATATTTTTATTTTTAATAATTCTGAACTTGTCTCTCCTCACCAATCCTACTGTCAGTTCAGTTAGGTTCCTGAATGTTCTTTCATTTATATATCCCCCCAAGTTCCAAATTTCTTAACTTAGCCTGAAGGAACCTTAGCTGGATCTAACTAGATTTTCTGGTATCACTTTCAAGCAGTTTATGCCATATCCACTCAAAAAAGTCTTTTTCCCCCCCGATAGTGATTACTTATGTTCTCTCTCTCATTTTTTAAAAAAAGGTTTCCTGACAATGATTTATCAATTAATTATTCTTCTCAATGCATTAAATTTTGGTGTGGTTGAATCATTTATGATGTTTTCATTGTATTAACTTCTGCTTTTTATTACTTTCTACTACCTCCTTTGAGTTAATTGGCTTTTTTTAAACTGTCTTGAAATGGCTACATAGGTCATTGAACTCCCATTATTTAGTCTTTTCTAATGCTCACATTTAGGGCTATAATGTTATGTCTAAATGTGGCTGGTTTTTTCAATACCATGCAATTCAAAATATTTTCTAAGTTTTATAATTTTCTATCAGGTAATATGTTTATCCATTTATCCTTTTACGATAATAATTTCTTGCTAAATACTATGTTCATAAAACATACTCTATAATCTTTTTGAAAAATTTTGGAACTTATATGTTCAGTTTTTATAATTATTTAATGTGTGCTTTAAAGACTATGTTCTGTAACTTTAACTATTTAGTATATATTTATTAGGTCAGGTAGTTAATTGTGTTCTCCTAATCATACATTTTTTGCATATTCTTTTTTTCTCTGTGTGATCCATCAGTTACTGAGAGAAGCGTTAAAAATCTTCCACAATGGTTGTGTTTTGTCAATTTGTCCTTGAAGATCCTTCAAGTATTTTGTTATATATATTAGAATTTATGTGATTAGGTACATACCAATTTAGAACTGTTGTGTTTGTAATGAATTGCAATTCTATTATTACATATCTGTCATTTTCCTCTAAGCATGCTTTTTATGTTAGAGTCTATGTACTTTTTTTCTTTTGGTTACTTTTCACAAACTAAATGTTTTTTCATTCATAAATTTTAAATATGTACTTCTAAGCAACATGCAATTGGTTTTTGTTTTAGAGTTGTAACATTTGACAGCTTCTTAAAAATGTCTGATATAGTTGGATTTTAACCTACCATATTACTTTCCTTCTTTATTGTCTTTGTTGTACTGCCTGTTCTCTTCTTTTGTGGCAGGCAAAATTCCAATGGCCCACAAGATTCCCACTTCTTAATGTACGTGCCCTGTATAATCCTCTCCTCTTTAGTATGGGGCAGACTAGTGAATATGATATCACCCTGTGATGAGATTACTATCAAGTTTATTTTGAGTTAATAAAAAAGGAAATTGTCTTGGGTTGACCTGAACCAATGGGACAAGATTTAAAAGATGATGTATCACAGAGATGTTCTTCTTTGAGTCTTAATGAAGTAAACTGCCATGTGATAGAAAGAGCCCCAGGGCAAGGATATAAGAATGGCCTTTAGAAATGAGTGATCCCTGACAACTGGTAGTAAGAAAACTGGAACTTCAGTCATATAGCCACAATAAAATTAATTTTGCAACAAACCTGATGGAGGATAGAAAAAGATCTTTTGCTGTAATGAGTCTCCAGATAAATATGCATCTGGCCAACAGCTTGATTGCTGCCTTATAAGATCTTAAGCAGAAGATCCAGCTGAAACATGTCAGACTTCTGAACTGTAGAAACTGGGTTAATAAAATTTTGTTGTTTTAAACTGCTAAGTATGTGATAATGTTATGTAGCAATAGAAAGCGAATATATCTCTATTGCCTCCTTTTGGATTGACTAGATTTCAGTCTTAATTATTTCTTTTTTCTATGCTTGACTTTGTATTTATATCATAATTTAACATACTTTTACTGCCTGGTATTGAAATAATATCGTGCATTCTTGGTTTATCAATAATATTAACTCAAACTTGCAGTTATCCTTACGTTCAGTTCAGGACCTTAGAATACATAATATGAATCCTCCTTCCTGAGATACACTTCTGTGAATTTCAATTATGTTTATTTAAACCAAAGAAAATGTTACTATTTTATGCCCTCAACATTTATATAGGTTTCTCCTCACATTTTCATCTTTATTTTCACTCTTTTTCTCTCCTTCTTGCCATATCTACAAGCTTCCATCTCAGATCAGTGTCTTTGAGTGTCTTATTTATTTGATTCTTGAATGTGACAAAACATTTCAGTTGTTTTTCCAAAAATGTCTTTATTTCAAACTTATCTTTGAGTATACACTTGGTAGGCATAAAATTCTAATTCAGCCAAAATTTCCAAGACCCCATTTTTTGATCTTGACTTCATAAGTTTGACAAAAACTCTCCTCAAATTCACAACCCTCCACCTGTCTCTTCAGAGATGGCTGAATCCGTTGAGTGGAAGACAGCCCCAAATAATGACTTCATTTCTCTGAATTTTCCTATTTCGGAACTTTTCTTGGATCACTTCCCCTTAGCTTTGTCATCAATAAGAGTGTTTTAAATATTTTTTTCTGGATATTCTTATGGGGGGAAAGATTGGCCCAAATTATCTAAGCTGTCATTACAGAAAGAAAAAGATTTCCTCCAAACATTAAAAACATTCATTAACCAAGCAAATCCAGCCTTGTAACATCAAAGTCCTAGTCTGGTATCCAGCCTGGTTAGATCAAGAGGAGATAATTATGTAAAAAGTCTTTCATAAATTGAATCTAACTCATTTGTCATGTTACTCATTGTACTTGCTTAGAGTAGTTGTACTATAATGTTAAGTCGATAGTACTTGAATATTCTGAATATTTGTTTTATGTGTATATAGTTTATTTAATCTTTGCTCCAGGAACTCCCTCTACCATTACATTTTTTTGTAATTATTTATACTGTATAATTTATTACAATATTGTAAAATTACTGCATCATCTTTGTAATTGATACGGTTAATCTGCTTTGAAAACTAAAAACAGTGGACAAAGGTTATTCATAATTTGGCTGTTTCCACATAGTCTATGAGGTACATTTCTTACTAGGGTATTAATAGACTTTTGTTTTCAGACTACTTACTTTTCATCATTTCATTTCAGTTCACATAAATTCATTATTAGTTTTGTTTTTCTTTACCAGTTCACCTAGCTGTTCTTAATACTTCTTTATACCTCCACATTCAGTCTCATCTACCTTTTTAGAAATTTTTCTTTCTTTCTTTCTTTCTTTCTTTCTTTCTTTCTTTCTTTCTTTCTTTTTCTTTCTTTCTTTCTTTTTCTTTCTTTCCTTCCTTCCTTCCTTCCTTCCTTCCTTCCTTCCTTCCTTCCTTTCTTTCTTTTTCTTTCTTCTTTCTTCTTTTCTTTCTTTCTTTCTTTCTTTCTTTCTTTCTTTCTTTCTTTCTTTCCTTCCTTCCTTCCTTCCTTCCTTCCTTCCTTTCTTTCTTTCTTTTTCTTTCTTCTTTCTTCTTTCTTTCTTTCTTTCTTTCTTTCTTTCTTTCTTTCTTTCTTTCTCTTTCCTTCCTTCCTTCCTTCCTTCCTTCCTTCCTTCCTTCCTTTCTTTCTTTTTCTTTCTTCTTTCTTTCTTTCTTTCTTTCTTTCTTTCTTTCTTTCCTTCCTTCCTTCCTTCCTTCCTTCCTTCCTTCCTTTCTTTCTTTTTCTTTCTTCTTTCTTCTTTCTTTCTTTCTTTCTTTCTTTCTTTCTTTCTTTCTTTCTTTTCTTTCTTTCTTTCTTTCTTTCTTCTTTCTTCCTTTCTTTTGAGAGCATGAGCTGTGGGAAGGGCAGAAGGAGAGGCAGAGAGTATCTCAAACAGAACTCCATGCTGAGCATGGAGTCAGGGAGTTGACGCCATCTCACAACCATGAGATCATGACCTGAGCCAAAGAGTTGGATGCTTAACTGACTGGGCCACCAATGTGCCCCTAGCCTCATCTACTTCTCAATGCCATCTTGTATAGGCTGCCTCAGCCTACTGCTTAGTCTGTTTCGAAATTAGTCTAGGGGTACCTGGATGGCTCAATTGGTTAAGTGTCTGACTCTGCATTTGAGGTCTTGATCTCAGGGTCATGAGTTCAATCCTCATGTTGCACTCCACACTGGACATGGAGCCTACTTTAAAAAATAAGAAAAAAAAATTAGTCTAATGACCAAAAAATATATATCTAATGTTTTCTATTTACTGTGATGCCCATTGATTCTCTCTCTTAATACATATCCCACCATATGTAAATACCTCCCCACATCCATCATACCAGATGCCAGCATGCACTCTCTTGGATATTATTCTAGTTCACCTGAGGCATGAGTTATAATTTCTTAGCAGATATCTTTCCCCTTCTCATGTTTTAGTTAGTGCTCCATCCTGTCAACTATAGCTTACTTCCCTCACCTTAGCCACTGGTGGGACCCTAGCTACAAATGTACCTAACAACCAGAACCATACCACTTCTAATCCTCTTACTTGGTATATTTTCACCTTTATTGACAGTCATCCTAATAAATAATTCAATTAACTAGAGAAAATGATTCAACCTTCCTACATCCTTGTTTCTTCATTGCTAAAGTTGAGAAAAAAATAATTCCTACTTCATAGCATTGTTGGAAATTCTAAATAATACACAACATGAAAGAATTAATAACAGTGCTGAGACCTAATAATTATTCATGCAATTATCATTGTCATATTATCATGATAATATGATTATATATATAATTTGGGAGACACATTTATTCATGTGATTTTTTTTCTCTAATTTTGCATACGTTTTCCATGTCCAGTGAAATCATTGGTAGGAATGTATTTTGTGTTCTAAAAATTTTAGCTACTTCCAAAATGTAATAATTGTTCATATGATAGAGGAAAATATTCCAAGACCCACTCACCACCTGGTTTTATCATTTTCTCTCGAAAATACATTTTTAGACATTGTGGGTAAAGTTGTTGTTTTGAGTTTTGTTTGTTTGTTTGTAATTTAGGCCAAAAGGCAAAGGAATGAAAAGAAAAAGCAGTAACAGGAAATAAATTATGACATATGTCCATAAAATTTTATTTTATTTTTTATTTTTTTAAGATTTTATTTTTTATTTTTTTAATTTTTATTTATTTATGATAGTCACAGAGAGAGAGAGAGAGAGAGGCAGAGACACAGGCAGAGGGAGAAACAGGCTCCATGCACCGGGAGCCCGACATGGGATTCGATTCTGGGTCTCCAGGATCGCGCCCTGGGCCAAGGCAGGCGCCAAACTGCTGCGCCACCCAGGGATCCCTGTCCATAAAATTTTAAAATAAACAATGTGTTCTCCTGTCTACACTATTATAAATTCAAATCTTGTGAAGTTGTTTGATAATATCAAAGCTACATACTGCAATAGAATAATCTAAGTTCTAAGTAACATTGAGTAAAACTAGTGATGTGAATTTAAGGGATCATTTTTTTAAAAAACTTGGAGAACTGTCAAAGAATATGAAGTCATACCACAGTAAGAATATAAAGCTGGATACCACATATCTTGCTTTTTTTGTAGTGTCTTCTCACCTTCTCATGAGACTGGAGCTGGATGAAATTGATTTAAAAAAATTAAATGTATCAATTTTCTTTCACTGTGTTTCATCTTTGCTATGTGTTTGCCAAGATGGATGTTAATGTTACTTTAAGAACAAATATAGATAAGTATATGGTGTATGTAATTGTTTATGTCTGTTGAATATGGGATAGTGGAGTTCTATGAAAAACTAAGAAAAAAGCAAAAAAAATGCTTGTATGTACTGATCTTAGAAACACTTTCTTTTTCTTTTTTGCTTATTCCTATTCCTCCTCTTCTTCCTCCACTAATGTACAAACTATGTATATTCAAGAATGCATTAACATTTTTTTTTAGGAAGTCTGAACATCTGAATACCTTAGTTATAACATATTCAATAGAGTTTTTTACACAGTATATTTTCCATTGTACAAAGATTGAGTCTAAGAAATATTATATAAATTACCCAAGGAGACATTGTTTTTGAATGATATAGTCAAAATTTATGCTCCTATCCATAGCATATAATTCTGCACTGAATACAATTTTACTAATTGTGTTATTAGATAATCATTTTGGTTGTTTTATTTATTCAATTATTATTTATGTATTAAATTATCACTTATTGTTAACTTATTTGTTATAATTTAACAATAATTAAAGAATAGGCAGCAAGCTGACAGTTTTATTTATTGCATAATCTCCAGTGAGGCACTATATAGAATTATCTCTTAGAAACTCTTGGAAAAAAAATATAATAGTTTATGACTATTAATTTTCACATACTATCTGTTATTTTTATTATTGTTGTCATAAATCTAATTATATTTTTTCAACTCTACAAGTAGGCAACAGTGCCCCTCATAAACCATATAATTTAATATATGTATTCTTGGGTTTTCTATTGTCACATCAGTTCATTTTGGCCATGTGATATAGTTTGACCAATGTGGCATCAGCAAGCTTGATACAAACAGAAGTTTGATGACCACTTGTACCTCCAAATGCTCTTTTTGGACCTCTAAACCACTATGTATAGACGTCCAGCAACTCCACTGTAGCATCCACATGGAAAAAAAAAAATGTTCTGTTAGCCCCCACAGATATTTCAGCTCTCTCAAATGAGGCTGCAAACTTGAAAGAAGAAGCCATCTTGAACATCTCATCCCTCTCAGACACCACAGGGAACAGAACAGCCATCTGTGCCCACCTCCAATTGTAGAATAATTCAGAACAAAAAATTGATATTTTATTTAAGTTTTTAAGTTTTGTGGTGATCTCATGCATCAGTAGACAACTGAATCAGCAATGTAATTACTATTTTATGAACAAATAGTTGTGTTTGTGTACATTTATACTAACTTATTTGTTCACTAAAAAAAGCAGTATCATAATCCTTTCTTACAGAATAATTTTTCTTCTTCACAATATGACTCTATTTCAACATCCTCCAGTGAAACTCTCTCAGATTTTGTTTGTATGGGAATACCTTGATTTTGTTCCATTATAGATGGATAACTTACATTAACCATTATTTACTGTCATCACTTTGAAGATAATTTCACTCTTTGTGATTTTATTAGAGTACTGACTGCTATTAATAAGTTTGATTGTCATTTAGTGGTAGGCAATCTTCACTTTCTCACTGGTTACTTTTAAGAGCTCGTCTTTTGCATTTTTATCTTATAGTTTCACTGAGATATGACTGGGTCTATTTTTCTTTCTTTTAGCTTGATATTTGTTTTCCTTCATTTTGATGTGACTGAATCAACTGATACATCAATTCTGGACAAATCCCAATCTTTGTATGTTCAAATTTTGCTTCTTTATTTTGTCTCTTTTCCTTTTGGAAGTGAATTTAAGCTTAGTAGAAGTTAATTCTATTATCTTTTCTCAAAACCTATGAGTCATAATTTCCTCTAATTTATCTTATACAAAACATTTTCTGATCTAAGTTCTATTCTCTATCCATTAATTACTTATTCTGTGTCTTCAGTATGATACATATAAATATACATGCATGAATCTTCCTTTCAAAATCTGTCTTTGTTCCTTTATCACACCTGCATGGTCAGATGTGGTAGTTATTTTTCTTTAATGTTTCAATTTAATCTATTACTTTAAATATTTATTTTTACAACAGTATTTCATAAGGCCAATGTAAATTTAAAACCACTGGATTTCAAATTCTTTTGACTTTCACTACCAGCGTAGTCTCTTTATGGAAATTTTCTTTTTTTTCCCCCTGGCAAATTGTCCTTTTATTCCTTCTTTTCTTAAAAAGAAGAAGAAGAAGAAGAAGAAGAAGAAGAAGAAGAAGAAGAAGAAGCAGCTTTATTCAGGTATAATTGACAAATCAAATTATAATATTTTTAAGGTGTACAATGTGATGATTTGGTATACATTGTAGAAGGATGCCCAGCCTCAACTAAACATACTATAATCTCACATATTTCCTCTTTTTTGTGTAGGAAATCACCTAGGTTCTACTCTCTTAGTAAATTTCAATTATACAATACAGTGTTACCAATTGTGGTCACCGTGTTATACATTAGATGTATGATTCATCTCGGGGAAATTTTCTCGAATTTTGATTCTGTGGTAAATTTACAGGAACACTAATGGGCCTTGTTGAGTTGCTTTTCTCCAAGGAATACTTGTTTTTGCTTAAGCTTGAGAGTTTCCTACTAGCAACTGCTACAATTTAACTTTTAAGCTTTGAATATTCCAGACCATATGAGTAATATGTGCTTTTAAAGCTTTGTCTATTAATCATGAGAGATATTTTCACCTGCCAAAAGCCACAGCTGAGGTCATGGAAATTGTATATAATCTATTCCTTTGCCTGGGGCTTCATGTGATATTCTCAGTTCCAGTCTCATATCTAGTGAAGGCACAAAATCTACCTTTCATGCTCATCACAGATGCAAAAACTCATGTCTCTATTTTTCTGTATGACAAAAGCCAAGCAAACTCTTGTTTTTGTTTTGTCTCCTATGTTTCAACCCTTGTTTTTCTTACCATTCTGGTTTTCTGTTGCCTCTGTGTTGAAGACCCTAGATTTCCTTTTCCTTTTTTTTCTTCTTCTTTGTGGGCTCTGCTATAAATTAAAATTATGTTTATTGAAATGTATCCAGTATCTAGGTGTTTTGTGCCAAGAAGTTTCATGTATAGCTGATCATATTCAATGCAAATGGCATTTCTACTTTTTATTCTCCTCTTATGATGTGCTGTATTTTAGCCTTCTTATTCAAATTTATGTTTAAATTTTTAATAATTAAATAATCTTTTTTTATCCTATTCTTTAGGATTGCTTTAGTTTACTTGTTTAGTTCTTAGACTAGTTACTTGCCATAGATCTTTTAGTCTTAGAGTTTAGATCAGTAATCAGCCAGGAATTCATTAATATATTTATATTATTTATGACTTTTTCTAGACCATCTATGCATTTAATTTTGTCCTTGTGGATATCATTTCATTTGATTTATCAGTGAAAATATGAAGTATCACATTAGTAACTTAATCAATAGACGTATATTATTTTATATAACAGGAAGTCTGAAGGTATGCTGTTTCAGGTTTAATTATTTCAGCCACAAGGTAATACCAAGACTTTAATGCTCTCCATTTTTCAGCTCTGCCATTTCCTGTGCATTGGCTTTTAACCTCAAGTTTGTATACTCATGATCACAAGACAGTTTTTGCCACCTCAAGCTTTAACTTCCTATCCAGCAGCAATTCTTGATTAGAACTGCAACTATGATTGGTTTTCCCTATGCATACATTTCTGTCAGATATATAAATAGCTTCAAAGTTTTATTAACTATGGAAGTAGGTGACTCACTATGGTATGAACAAGTAATGAAGTCTGCCACAAAATCCTTTAATATCTAGTAAATGCTTTGTAAATATGATAGCTATCAGCCTTTTTTATAAAGTATATATAATTATATACATTTAATATGTTTATGTATATATGTTTTATGCATTATGTATTATATTTTAAAATATGCATTATATGATTAAGTTACCCTTGACTTTTTGTTGTTAAGGCTGTGCTTTCCAATAGACGTAGGAATGGGTTACAGTCATGATAGTGTTATTCATTGTCTCAGTTATTGGTGTGGTTAGCACAACGTGAAGTTGCTGAACAAAGCCTGGGGCAGCAACAGCCCTTGAGATAGTCATCTCTTGATACATGGCACCACTATTAACCAGAGTGAACCACACAGATTATAAACACCTATGTGTTAAGGAAACACTACCTTAAAAAGCCCATCAGTGTATCCTTACTAAATTTATTACTGATTTTTTACATTTTATTTTATCCACCTGAAGTTTCATCATATCCATGAAATCCTACTTGATGTGTCTTTTCACTGACTCCAGCTGTTTAGGGGTTATAGTTTTATAGTTTCTTGGGCATTTAGACTCTAATTTTAAGTTCTTTTAGGGTCATCAGAGTCTATATTCTTGTCATAATCTTTAGATACATTTAACTTCTCTCAACTCAAATTAACATTCTGATGTATGAAATACTACTGGAAAAGAGAAGTATTTTAAAGAATGTCTGAATGTGTATCTATAACAACAGCTGCACAGTGACATTTTGAGAGGATCACTCTTTTATATATTAAAGAAAGCTAAAAATCTTACAATTATAAAGGATATTTGAGCTTGTATTCCTAAAGAGAATTCAGAGTCACAATTATATTAGCAAAACATGAAAATACAAAGCAAATAACAGAATACAGGTGAGAAAAACCAAAAATTAAAATATTGAAAATAGTGTATTAGATTTATATACCTTTTTATTGTTGCCTGAATTTTTTTTTAAAAAAAAGGGAAAAATGGCTATTCTTTTAATTAAATTTGGGTAAAATAAAATTGAAGATAAGATAGAATTTTTTCCCAAATAACAACATTCTTTGAAAGACAATGTGGTATATAAAAAAAAAAAATACATGGGACTTAATGTCAGGTAATACTTTGGTTCAATATACTTTTGTTCACTTAATGACTGTCTCACTTTGAGCAAATAATTGAAACAATATGACTTTTAGTTTTTCTATGAGAATAAGAATGGCTATAGTTTGAATTAATAGGGAAAGATTCACTATAATCTGCTTCCTAGAGAATGATAAATCCTGTGCAAGGTGAGGAGTGACATAGACCTTGCTCTTTTCTAAGAGGGAAAGTAAATATGTAAACTCAGCCAAATATCCTGGAGAAGCTAAAAAGCATATTATGTCAGCCCCTAGATGTTCTCATATATTTTAGGAGAAACTGAAACAAGTATGAAGTATGAAATAAATCAATGGAAGGCTTGGCACTAGAGTCGATCAGAGTAGTCCACTAGGTAAGGCATCTAAAAATCTGCAAGTCCTAGTATCAATATCTTTTAAAATGATCCCAATTTCTACTGGTATACCTATAGAAATTATATAAATCAGCTCAAGCTGCCAAAACAAAATACTATACATAGATTCTGTGGCTTAACAACAGAAATTTATTTTCAGTTACAACCCATACTATATAATATGTACTAAAACCCACCGAATAAAAGAAGAATCAATGAATACATATTTGATATAACAAGTAAAAGAGAAGCTAATGCTCTTTCCTGCTCTATAAGCTTGCTGTATAAATTTGGAAGATATGGTGACATAAACTATCTGGCAACAACCATAATAGATTTAAGCAAGAATTAACAATTAATGATAAAACTATTGGATAATTGTTTGATGAGTAATGGGTTATTTACATGGTCTCAACATATCTATTTATATTAATTACATTGGGTTGAAATTGACATAATGTGTCCTCTGATATAATTCACTGAGAACACAGCATCACCTCTGTGACATTCCTGCTATTAAATGCATAACATAAATTTAATCATTGGGAAACATCAGATAAACCCATATTGATCAGCATCCCGCAAATAATTTCTCTGTACTCTCCAAAATTATCAATGCCATAAAAGTAAAAGCAAAACCAAACAATTCTTCTTTATTAAAGGAGACTATTGAGAAGCAGCATGATCCAGGATTTGCTTTTTTTGTAACATTACTGAGAAAATGGTAATCTGAATAAATGCTATAGACAATAGTTTTTGTATAACTTTTCTGTGGTTATGTAAGAAAAGATTTTTGTTTAGGAAATACACATTACAGTATTTAGATATGAAGTGAAATAATGTTTTCTAATCTAAAATATTACAAAAATATCAAAAAGAGAAAGCAAAAGTGATAAAAGTTTGACATTTTGGGGAATTTGAAGTTAGAATTCTTTGTATTATTCTTGTAACCTTTCTGTGTTGGATATTATGTCAAAATAAGAATTTAAAAGAATAATAATGGTTTTCAGTCTTTTCTAGTAATCTGTCTCTTACTTTAGTTTTTTTATTTATACACCAGGCAAGCAACATTTACAAAAGTTTTAGGCCTGTCTTTGAAACTCTGCATCTAGACAATGACAGGTCATCTGCAGTAACTGACTTTTTAGTCTACCCACCTGCAAGAAAATGTCTGGCTGGAGAGAAGAAAACTTGCATTATGTGCCTTTCCCATACAATATATCTTTCACTGATTGTTGTCACTCCAGAAATATTTGGCAAGGGAGAAGGTATGTGAAACTCAAATCTCTTGAATGGTTTTACTTTCAGAAGCTTGATAAGAGTTAGTTGATACCAACTGCTAAAATTAGGTTTAAGGATTATCCATGGATAATTCCTTCCCAATTTCTCTGTTACTATCTATGAAACCACCATTTATCTGTTACCCCAAAATGGGCTTATTTTTCACTCACTCTTCTCTGTGAAAAACCTTTAATTAGTTTCTAAGTCCTTTATTTTTTTCCCTTAAAATTATTTTTATTTTGTATTCATTCTTAACTGAAAAACTTTTTTTGTCTTTTAAATAAATTTATTGAAGTATGATTGACATGTAAAAGCTATACATATTTGATGCATACACTTGATAAGTTTGGAGGTTGATTGCATAACTTTCTTATAAAGAACAACATTCTAATCTCTCCCTTTTGGCTATTGGTTGAGTCCCGTTTGAAGCACTTTACCTTATAATCATACTACATCTGTTTTGATAATTTTTTTATATCCAATATTATATAATGTTTTCCACTTTTTTTGTTTGTTTTGCTTTAGTGTTAGTCAACTTGAAATATTTCCCACTTTTTTTGTTTGTTTTGCTTTAGTGTTAGTCCACTTGATTTTAAATAGATTTTGAACAAGTCCTCTACTTCTGTAGCTTGTTATACCCGACATTATATAAATATTTAGCAAGTACTCACTAAATATTCATTAATTTATCTGAAAAAGGAGTGCCTTTGTATACCAGCTAATATTTCTACACTTGGTATATGTCAAATTAATTTTTTGAGCCTTGTCTTGTAGAAGGAATAAACATATACAAGTCCATTAAAAATATACACAAACAAGATAATTTCACTCTGAAACATGCTATGAAGGAAATTAGAGTATGATTGATGTGTGTGACCAGCAGGAAAGATTGACTTAGACTGGATGGTCCTTATAGCCTTCACAGAGAAAATGACATTTGAACAGTCATCCGCTTGAGTCACCTAGGTTTGAGCAGAGTGAGAGCATGTGTACATGAGCAAATGTAAGACAAATTTTGGTGTATTGAAAAAGAAAGACAATCTGATTGCAACTTAGTGAATGTCGGATAGTGGTAAGTTAAGAAAATAGGCAGTAGGAATATGAAGGTTTTTGGAAAAAGCAATGGGAAATGGAAGAAATGGAAGTGTTCATCCTGGGATTGTCATAGGCCAATTTTATTTTTTAAACACTCCAACTAGATGAAAATAGACATATTATTGGATAAAGAATATGGAATAAGGAAAATCTTGAGACAATTATGATTCAGATAAATAATAGTAGCCTGGTGTAGGTTCATAGTGGAGATTCAGAGGAGTTATTAAAAGGACTATGTAATGGATTTGATTTGGCCATTGTGAAAAAGGACAAGAAATGAATTCTAAATTTTCAACTTCAGCAAGCTAATTAAAAAAAAAAAAAAAGACTGAGGTACCTATTCTGGATGTTTGAGTATTTTGTATATTGGGAAAATCAAGGCTACTGCCACAGTCATGTTAAATTCTGTCTGTGGTCATACAGACTGTGTTACCAAGTAAGCAGTTTGATATACAAGTTTGATGCACAGTGAAAATGTCAAGGCTGGAGACTTAAGTTCAGGAGTCATTGACAAATTTATATCTGAAATAACCTTTTATTTCTCTACATAAATACTGAATATCAAAAACATTGATAAGGTATTATAAATACAGAGTGATCCCAATATAGTTTTGCACTTACAATGCTTATTTCCTTCAGAAAGTAAAATTTACTGGAAGTTTTTATTTCAAAATTAAACTGATTTTTATATTCTAAGGGCAATTCGTTTTCAAGTTAATTTTAATACTGGAAGTTATTTTCCCAATAATCATGTTTTTTTTTAAAAACCCTATTTTGAGATAATTTTTGCCTAGAAAAAAAGTAAAATACAGCTTCATTTCTTTACAAAAAAACTATTTTTCATAAAGTAATGATTTCATTTATTATTATTTATTTCATTTATTATTATTCATTTTTTTAAATTACCAGCATAAATAAAGATGAACATAGATAAGGAAGCTCGTTTTTCTGGTAACTTTTTGTTCAGATCTTTTGTAATGTCTACACAAATCAAAGTCAGAATTCAGAAACTATTCTAGAAGTATTTTCTCTCAAGTCCCATTGGCTGAATTGTGGCTGGTAATGGTCTGTAAAAGGAAAGCCAATTTGCCCCTTGATGGAGATTACTGTACCAAATGTAGCAAAGAGCTTTAGAAAATGTGACACGCTTTCTATTCAACAGTGAAAAAGTCGATTAGTTTCCTAGTTTTTCTTTTTGTGCAATGGAAATAGGTCTTGCTTGTTAATTCTCTTTAATCTCCCACATCAGTTTCTTGGCGTTGTTGTTTATTTCTAAACCTGCATAATTGTATCTAAAACAAAGTGTATAATGCCACATGTTTTAAAATTCTAATTCATTGGTAAATAACTAATTATTCTTAAAACTAGAATTGTGAGTTTAAAAAACTTTCAAACAAAATGTATTGTAATTATAAATGGATCTTTTTGAGAAGAAGATGCATTATTTCTTCAGCATTTCTAAATTTCATAATATCAATTAATATAACTTTGTTTCCCCCAGACTAAAATTTCTTCAAAATTTCCTAGTAATGCTATTGTCATCCATCCAACTATAGTCATCCACATAGTTAATAGCTATGAAGATATATCCTTTATTTTTAATGCACTGTAGCACAGAAAAATACAAAGTGCACCTGTTACATATGATCATTATATATATTTATAAACCTAAGTAAACAGATAAATTATGAAATTAAGTTGAAGTTTCCATCTTTCTACGCATTTTAAAACATCCATTTCATAGTTATATCTGAGTTTTCTAATTAAATTATCAAAGCACATAAAAGAGTCATCCTTATATTTGAGATGTCATATATTCAAATAATTTGGGGATCCCTGGGTGGCTCAGCGGTTTAGCACCTGCCTTTGGCCCAGGGCGCGATCCTGGAGTCCTGGGGTTGAATCCCACGTCGGGCTCCCGGCATGGAGCCTGCTTCTCCCTCCTCCTGGGTCTCTGCCTCTCTCTCTCTCTGTGTGTGTCTATCATAAATAAATAAATAAATAAATAAATAAATAAATAAATAAATCTTAAAAAATAAAAAAATCAAATAATTTATTGAGTTGAAATAAAGATTTAAGTTATAATTCTTATGAACTATAAACATATGTTATGAATAAATAGAATATATAAAAATGAAATATAAAGCTAACAATTACTTTATGTATTTATAATGAGAAAAATGTACTCATAAATATAAATTTCACAACCATGCCTCTAAAAATGTCAATTAAAACATTTAAACACATGACATCTTCTGAGGTGTCGTATTTTGTGTTTACAAATAACCATGATTGCAATAAAATATTTAAATTAGAAATGTTCACAAATACTTTCATTAATTAATATAGACATATGTAGGAAATTTCTTATAGTAAGAGAGAGCAAAATACTTTTATGTAGTTTACTTTGAAGTACACATTTTAAGATTAGTATATTCTGGAATAATCTGAAATTATTCTAATTATTCAAAATGATAATCTGAAAAAATGGCAACATAAGAGAACCCAGCTTTCCCATGCCTCCACAAATATCAATGATTGGACAGCTATCCGTGAACAAAAACAGCTCTAGGAGACCTCTAGAGTCTACTTAGAAGTTTTAGCAACAGCATGGAACCAAAACCAGAGAATAATTGCTTAAGAAAAGAAGGAAGAGAATTCATTTTGTCTGCATCAACCCATTGTTCAGTGCCAAGGAGAAACTTCCTAGAAAGAATTCCTTTTGCCATGAAAGGAAGAGCAGGGTGAGCAACCACTTTCCTCTTAAGGGCACATTTGGAAGTTTCTACTTGAATTTAACCCCACTTGGACTCAGCAAGACTGAGACTTGTTGAGCCAGCTAGAAACAAGGATCAAATCTGTAGAATCCTTAGATTTTGAATAGATCTCAAAAATATAAAGTACAAACTGCTTGCTACTGTAGAACTCTTGATTCTGAAGATAGTCTTTAATGTTCTCATTTAACAGAGACAAATCTAAAAACAATCTAAAACAAATCTAAACAATGTTATTTCCCAGAGCATTTATTTCATTCACTGAACAAATAAATATATGCTGACTGCCTCCTCTGATAGAAAATGGTGTAGGCATGGGAGGAATAAGAACAAATCACATATGATTCCTGTGCAATAGACCAACCACAAGGGAACAAACACGCTATTTCAGAGCAAACTATATGTGATGGGATAGTGGGCACAAGACACATGGGGAAATACTACTCACATGGAGAGAGAATATTCCAGAGGTAACACTTGAGCTGTGAAAGAAGAAGAGCTTGCCAGCCAAGACTGGCAGAAGGGAAGCAACATAAACAGATAAACACAAGGGGATAAAAAAACAACATTCAGGGGAACACAAACATTTGCATCCATTATTGTGGGCATAGGAAATACCAGGAACAATTGCATACAATAATATTGAGGATGTAGTCAGAGATGGCATCAGGAAAGGTTCATGCTATATTCTCAGTTTCTCAGTTTCTGGTTGTGAGACAATCATTTTTAGAAATCACTCCTTATGGTACTGGTACATGAGTAGACAGACTAATAAGAAAGAGGAAAAATAACTATTGAGATTTGAATGTTTTTGGCATTTGGATCACTGAGATGAAGATCAACTTAAAGTAACTATGTTGTGAGAACTCATAGTCATTGAAAAAAATTGGATCTGTATGTCACGCCATATGCCAAGATAAACAGCAGAAGAATGGAATATTTAAATGTAAATAATAAAGTTAGAATAAAACAAAGCTGAATGTGAGTAAATTCATTTAAAATATTGGAATAGAAGAAATGTATCACTCAAAATGGAAAAGCTATAGTAAAATGTCTTGATAGAATTAAACTATATTAAAAATCAAACAAACAAAAATATTTGATAATATGAAAGGACATATTTTTGGGGGGAGCTTAAGCACTATCAGAGATAAAGTTATTGTAAAATGGCTTTATTAAGATAAAGGATTATTCTTTGTTATAGGATTATAGGATGAATTTTGTCTCCCAAAAATTCATGGGTTAAGGTTTAACCCCCAATACTTCAGAGTATGATTACTATTATTATTATAGTAATTATAATAATTACTATATTATTATTATTACTATTATAATTAATAATAATTATTATTATTTAACAGCCAATACTTCAGAGTATGATTACTAATATTATTATTATAAAGTTTTAAGGAGGTAATTAAGTTGAAATGAAGCCATTAGTATAGATTCTAATCCAGTCTGACAGATTTCCATCTAAGAAGAGTTTAGGATATACAAAGAAATGCCAGAGATGCCCACAAACAGGAAAAGTCCACATGAGGATATAGGAAGAAGACAATGGTCTGTAAACCAAGCAAAGAGACCCTGAGAGAAACTAAATTTGCCAAAAACTGACCTTGGACTTTTGGCATCTGGAACAGTTAGAAAACAAATTTCTTTTGTTTAAGTTACCCAGTCTACAGTATTTTGTTATGGTCTCCCTGACAAACTAATTCAACCTCCCTCACATGCAGAGTGGGAAAGATGAAGAAATGCCCCAAACCCAGCTGAAGAATGGGCAAGTCATGCCCATAGAAACATGAATGTTTATTAAACATATGGAAGTTGTTTAAGCTCATTCATAGTAAAAGTCAACACCATAAAACTGCAACAGAGACATTGTTCAGAATGATAAAAACTCAAAAGATATGAGGGAAACCTGGTGTTTTTAAGGTCATCTGTCCCTACACTACCATGAAGACTCCACATTGTGTTTATAAGCAAACAACAAGATTGATAGGTAGTTCTGGTAGTGCAATTTATTCACACTCCCTTAAATTTTTCAAAAAATAAAAAAACATACAGAACAAGATTCATTTGAAAAATGTCATCAAGAATATAATGTAACCCCCTATACGTGGATACTGAGAATTTTTCACCTGCAAGGTTTTTTTTTTTTCTTATTTGTTTGTTTTCTAAATCAAATACCCATTATTTTGTTCATTCACTTACATGGCCACTTGTTTCCTGGTCTTGCACTTGAAGACCTAAAATTTGTCTCCTTATTATTTGACTACAACTCTAACCAGCTTTTCAAGACTGTCCTCAACAGCATCAAGATAGTTTTGACCTTTCCAAGACCCTGCAGATAAATCCTCATCAGGACACTTTGCTCACTCATTCCCTAGGGCAGGCCCTTTAAAAAGCATGCCCTTGAACATGGAGACAGGCAGTAAAATTTTCTCAGATTTGTCCCAATGGAACTGCCATCTCCTCTTTCCCATGTTGCTCACTTTTTTCTCTTTACTTTTCTTCTCAAGAGAATCACCTGAGGGAGGAAAAAAAAGTGTCAGAATGCCAGTGGAAGTTCAAAGCTTAGACTCACCTTACAGAAAAATGTAGTGGGTCTGGCTACAGCTCTCCAGTATTACATTGTTATAGAGCTATGATTCTATATATATCATTTTTCCTCCTCAATTTGCTTGGTATTTTAGTTATATAGATAATGGATCAAATGGATAAAGTTTTTCTGCTCCCTGAGCAGTAATCTATTCATAAAAGTTTGCATATATATAAAACTGCTTTTATGAAGAGACTGTACTTGTGACTCCTAGAGAATTATCTACCATCTTTACATAAAAGATTATATGTGTCCCTTGTGCATAGCTATAAACTTGTCAGATCACTGTTGTACACTTCAAACTAAACATTGTGTGTCAACTATACTCAAATTAAAAAAAAAAAAAAACAAAAAACATTAACTGTGCCCTTAAGAGGAGCATTTATTTTTATCATAACAATAGCCATATCATTCCTTTTTACACTACAATATTCAAGTATAACAAAATGAAAATTACCATGAAGAGACTTCTTTTCATGTGTTTATATGTGCATTTAAATGGGCCCAAGAGAATGGAGTGAGGGACTGGAGTAACATGTGAATTTAGAATCATAAAGTTGTCTTTATCATCACACTTGTTAAATGAACAAATATTGATTTTCTAATGGTTTTTAATTTTACTTTCAGAAGAACTATCAATATTCCATAGTTTCTTCAAAAATGTTTTAGATCTCCTATCTAAACTTTCGGGTCTTGTTTTCTTTTGAAAATGGCAAACTTGTAGTCTTTTCCTACAGAGTTAAATTTTGTTACAATTATCTTGCAAGTCTTTTTTTTTTTAATTAATTTTTATTGGTGTTCAATTTACCAACATACAGAAAAACACCCAGTGCTCATCCCGTCAAGTGTCCACCTCAGTGCCCGTCACCCATTCCCCTCCAACACCCGCCCTCCTCCCCTTCCACCACCCCTAGTTCGTTTCCCCGAGTTAGGAGTCTTTATGTTCTGTCTCCCTTCCTGATATTTCCCAACATTTCTTTTCCCTTCCTTTATATTCCCTTTCACTATTATTCATATTCCCCAAATGAATGAGAACATACACTGTTTGTCCTTCTCCGATTGACTTATTTCACTCAGCATAATACCCTCCAGTTCCATCCACGTTGAAGCAAATGGTGGGGATTTGTCGTTTCTAATTGCTGAATAATATTCCATTGTATACATAAACCACATCTTCTCTATCCATTCATCTTTCGATGGACACCGAGGCTCCTTCCACAGTTTGGCTATTGCGGCCATTGCTGATAGAAACATCGGGGTGCAGGTGTCCCGACGTTTCATTGCATCTGAATCTTTGGGGTAAATCCCCAACAGTGCAATTGCTGGGTCGTAGGGCAGGTCTATTTTTAACTCTTTGAGGAACCTCCACACAGTTTTCCAGAGTGGCTGCACCAGTTCACATTCCCACCAACAGTGTAAGAGGGTTCCCTTTTCTCCGCATCCTCTCCAACATTTGTTGTTTCCTGCCTTGTTAATTTTCCCCATTCTCACTGGGGTGAGGTGGTATCTCATTGTGGTTTTGATTTGTATTTCCCTGATGGCAAGTGATGCAGAGCATTTTCTCATGTGCATGTTGGCCATGTCCATGTCTTCCTCTGTGAGATTTCTCTTCATGTCTTTTGCCCATTTCATGATTGGATTGTTTGTTTCTTTGGTGTTGAGTTTAATAAGTTCTTTATAGATTTTGGAAACTAGCCCTTTATCTGATACGTCATTTGCAAATATCTTCTCCCATTCTATAGGTTGTCTTTTAGTTTTGTTGACTGTATCCTTTGCTGTGCAAAAGCTTCTTATCTTGATGAAGTCCCAATAGTTCATTTTTGCTTTTGTTTCTTTTGCCTTTGTGGATGTATCTTGCAAGAAGTTACTGTGGCCGAGTTCAAAAAGGGTGTTGCCTGTGTTCTCTTCTATGATTTTGATGGACTCTTGTCTCACATTTAGATCTCTCATCCATTTTGAGTTTATCTTAGTGTATGGTGAAAGAGAGTGGTCCAGTTTCATTCTTCTGCATGTGGATGTCCAATTTTCCCAGCACCATTTATTGAAGAGACTGTCTTTCTTCCAATGGATAGTCTTTCCTCCTTTATCGAATATTAGATGACCGTACATTTCAGGGTCCACTTCTGGGTTCTCTATTCTGTTCCATTGATCTATGTGTCTGTTTTTGTGCCAGTACCACACAGTCTTGATGACCACAGCTTTGTAGTACAACCTGAAATCTGGCATTGTGATGCCCCCAGCTATGGTTTTCTTTTTTAAAATTCCCCTGGCTATTCGGGGTCTGTTCTGATTCCACACAAATCTTAAAATAATTTGTTCTAACTCTCTGAAGAAAGTCCATGGTATTTTGATAGGGATTGCATTAAACGTGTAAATTGCCCTGGGTAGTAACATTGACATTTTCACAATATTAATTCTGCCAATCCATGAGCATGGAATATTTTTCCATCTCTTTGTGTCTTCCTCAAGTTCTTTCAGAAGTGTTCTATAGTTTTTAGGGTATAGATCCTTTACCTCTTTGGTTAGGTTTATTCCTAGGTATCTTATGCTTTTGGGTGCAACTGTAAATGGGATTGACTCCTTAATTTCTCTTTCTTCAGTCTCATTGTTAGTGTATAGAAATGCCATTGATTTCTGGGCATTGATTTTGTATCCTGCCACGCTACCAAATTGCTGTATGAGTTCTAGCAATCTTGGGGTGGAGGCTTTTGGGTTTTCTATGTAGAGTATCATGTCATCGGCGAAGAGGGAGAGTTTGACTTCTTCTTTATCTTGCAAGTCTTTATTGAATATTCTGTTTTTCCGAATTCAATTTATCTTAGGTGTGACAATGCAAAAGATATAAAAAATATTTTGAGTAGAAAAATCATCATGCTTACTGTAGAGAGAAATTTTTTCCTTGTCCTTTTATAATTTTGTCTTTATTTTTATTGTAATTAAAGGAGATTAAAAATAGAGACTTACAGAGGTGCCTAAATGTCTTAGTTGGTCCAGCGAACAATCTTGATTTCGGCTCAGGTCATGATCTCAGGGTGTGGGATTGAACCTGGAGTTGGACTCTGTGCTCAGTGGGGAATCTACTTGGGAGCTTTTTCTCCCTCTCCCTCTGTCCCTCCCAGATGTTCACATGTGCTCTCCCTCTCTCAAATAAATCATATATATATATATATATATATATATATATACATAGATATCATATATATGTATGTATAATTACAGACATGTTAAAACATATTTTGGAGTTTATACTGCTCTCCAAAAATACTGAGTTTTATGAAATGTTTTGTTTTTGGAAATTCTAAGTTTGTGAATTTATATTATTGTTTATGGCCTGGATAAATGTTAAAAAACCGTTCAGTTGCATCCACTGGGTTGAGGATATATGATGGAAAATGAGGGAGTCTCTGACATTGTGAAATAATGGAAATATGTTATAATTACCTGACCATAATTCAAATATATATATTTGAATATATATTTCTTTGAATATTTGAAATATTTGAATATTTCTTTGAATATTATAAGGATATGTATGTTTTAAAATACAGATATATATGGATATAGGTACATTATATGTATATATATATATATATATATGCATATATACAAAGACTAATATAACCATGATAATAATCATAGCAAGCAAGTGGTCCCAAACACACATTAATATATATGTGTGTGTATATATAAAAAAGAATATAGGAATATATTATACATGTGTATATAATGCACATATGATACATTGTAGATATGTACTTTTATATACTATATGCCCACATATATAGAAAGTAATTTTTCTAATTATATTTCTAATAATTTCTAATATAATTCTAATAATTATATTTCTAATGATATTATTCATATCATAAAACCCCTTAATATCAATAGGTATACTTTGTTCCTATAAAAATACAGAAATTCCTGATATTCACTGTTAAGGAAAAAACTATAATTTAATTTATAGGATATTAACACCTATTTGTGAATTAGATAGAGAACATTTATTTTTAAAATTAGAAAAAAATTTTTCTTTCTCATGAAGAAGATTTGACATTTATTTTTTTGTTTCAATTTTTTTAAATTCCAGTTAGTTAACACAGTATAATATTAGTTTCAGGAGTAGAATTTAGGATTTAGTGATTCCTCACTTACATATAACACCCAGTCTTCATCACATCAAGTGCTGTCATTAATCCCCATCACCCATTTAACCCATCCCCCCACCCACATCTCTTCCATCAACCCTCAATTTGTTCTCTATAGTTAAGAATCTCTTTAATGGTTTGCCTCCCTCTCTCTTTTTTTCCTTTCCCCTGTGTTCATCTATTTTGTTTCTTAAATTCCACATAAGTGAAGTAATACAGCATTTGTCTTCCTCTGACCACCTTATTTCACTTAGCATAATACACTCTAGCTCTATCCATGTCCTCGAAAGTCGGAAAGACTTCATTCTTTTTGATGGCTAAATAATACTCCATTGTATATATATATATATATATATATATAGCCCACCTCTGTTTTTTTTAAAGATTTATTTATTTGTTTGTTTGTTTGTTTGTTTGTTTGTTTACTTACTTACTTATTTATTTTAGAGAGTGAAAGAGAGAGAGAGCTCACACCAGTCAGGAGAAGGGACAGAGATAGACGGATGGAGAGAATCCTCAGGCAGAGACTCTGCTGAGCACAGAGACCAATTTAGGGCTTGATCCCAATACCCTGAGATCATGACCTGAGGCAAAGCCACACTGGACACTTACCCAACTGAGCCATCCGGGCACCCTATACCACCTTTTCTTTATCCATTCATCATTTGATGGACATCTGAGCACATTCCCTAGTTTGGCATTGTTAATGCTACCATAAAAATTGGGGTGCATATGCCCCTTTGAATCAGTATTTTTGTATCCTTTGGGTAAATACCCAGTAGCGGTTGCTGGGTCATAGGGTAGTTCTGTTTTTAACTTTTTTGAAGAACCTCCCTAATATTTTCCAGAATGGCTGCACCAGTTTGCATTTCTGTCAACAGTGCAAGAGGGTTTCCCTTTCTCTGGATCCTTGCCAACACTTGTTTCCTGTGTTGTTAATTTTAGCCATCTGACAGGTAGTATCTCATCATAGTTTTAATTTGTAATTCCCTGATGATGAGTGATGTTGAGCATGTTTTCATGTGTCTATTGGCCATTTGGATTTTTTCTTTGGCACAATGTCTGTTCATGTCTTCTGCCCATTTCTTAACTGGATTATTTGCTTTTGGGTGTTGAGTTTGATAAATTCTTTACAGATTTTGGATACTAACCTTTTATCAGATATGTCATTTGCAAATATCTTCTCCCATTCTGTAGGCTGCCTTTCAGTTTTGTTACTTGTTTCCATCACTCACTGCGCAGAAGTCACAGTAGTTAATTTTTGCTTTTGTTTCTCCTTCCATGGAGACAGGTCTAGTAAAAAATTGCTACTGCCAATGTCAAAGATGTTGCTGCCTATGTTCTCTTTTAGGATTTTGATGATTTCCTGTCTCATATTTAGACTTTCATCCATTTTGAATTTATTTTTGTGAATGGTGTAAGAACGTGGTCCAGTTTCATTCTTCTGCATATTGCTGTTCAGGTTCCTTAATACTATTTGTTGAAGAGATTGCCTTTTTCCATTGGATGTTCTTTCCTGCTTTGTCAAAGATTAGTTGACCATATAGTTGTGCATCCATTTCTGGGTTTTCTATTCTGTTCCATTGATCTGTGTCTGTTTTTGCACCAGTACCATACTGTCTTGAAAACTACAGCTTTGTAATATAGTTTAATGTCCAGAATTGTGATGCCTCTAGCTTTGCTTTTTGTATTGCTTTGGCTATTTGAGGTCTTAAGTGTTTCCATACAAATTTTAGGATTTTTTGTTCTAGATCTGTGAAAAATGATGGTGGTATTTTGAAAAGTATTTCATTAAATGTGTAGATTGCTTTGGGTAGTGTAGACATTTTAACAATATTTATTCTTCCAATCTACAAGCAAGGGATGTTTTTCCATTTCCTTATGTCATCTTTGCTTTTTCACAAGTGTTTTATAATTTTCTGAGTATAAGTATTTTACCTCTTTGGTTAGATTTATTCTTCGATATCTTATGGTTTTTAGTGCAATTGGAAATGGGATCAATTCCTGGATGTCTCCTTCTACTTCTTCATACTGGTGTATAGAAATGCCACAGATTTCTGTACATTGATTTTTGTATCCTGCGACTTGACTGAATTCATATATCAGTTCTAGCAATTTTTTTTGGTGGACTCTTTCCTACAGAGTATCATTTCATCTGTAGATAGTGAAAGTTTGACTTCTTCCTTCCCAATTTGGTTGTCTTTTATTTCTTTTTGTTGTCTGCTGAGACCTGGATTTCTAGTATTATGTTAAATAACAATGATGAGAAGGTGACTGAGCCACTTAGTTGGTTGAGCATCTGACTCTTGATTTCAACTCAGGTCATGGTTTCGGAGTTATGAGATTGAGCCCCTAGTCAGGCTCCACACTCAGCAGGGAGTCTTCTTGAGATTCTCTCTCTCTCTCTCTCTCTCTCTCTCTCTCCCTCTGCCCCTACCATTCACACTCTCTCGATCTCTCTCTAAAATAAATAAATAAATCTCTAAAATATTAAAAATTAAAAAAAAAATGATAGTGAGAGTGGACATCCCTGTCTTGTTTCTGACTGTGGCAGAAAAACTGTTTTTCCCCATTGAGGATTATATTAGCTGTGGGTCTTTTGTATATGGCCTTTATTATATTGAGCTATGTTCCCTCTATTCTTACTTTGTTGAGAGTTTTTGTCAAGAATGGATATTGTACTTCCTCAAATGCTTTGTACTTCATCTATTGAGAGGATTCTATGCTTCTTATTCTTTCTTTTATTAATGTGGTGTACCACATTGATTGATTTGCAAATACTGAACCACACTTGCAGCCCAGGAGAAATCCCACTTGATTGTGGTGAATATGTACTATTGGATTTGATTTACTAGTATTTTATTGAGGATTTTTGCATCTGTGTTTGTAAAGGATATTGGCCCGTAATTTTCTTTTTTAGTGGGGTCATTGTCTGGTTTTTGAATCAAGGTAATACTGGCCACATAGAATGAGTTCGGAAGTTTTCCTTGCATATCCATTTTTTGGATAGTTTGATAGGAAGAGGTAATAACTCTTCTGTAAATGTGTGATAGAATTTCCCTGGGAAGCTGTCTGGCCCTGGAGTTTTTGTTTGTTGGAAGATTCTTGATTACTGATTCAATTTTTTTGGTTATTGGTCTGTTCAAGTTTTCTGTTTCTTCCTGTTTTAGTTTGGGTAGTTTATATGCTTCTGGGAATGTATTTCTTCTTTCAGACTGCCCAATTTGTTGTCATATAATTTCTCATAATATTCTCTTATAATTATTTGTATTTCTGTGGTGTTGGTTGTGATCTCTTCTCTCTCATTTCCAATTTTATTTATTTGGGCCCTTTCTCTTTTCTTTTTGATAAGTCTGGCAAGAGGTTTATCAGTTTTATTAGTTCTTTCAGAGAACCAGCTCCTGGCTTCATTGATCTGTTCTACTTATTTTTGTTTATTTGTTTCTATATCATTTATTTTTGCTCTAGTCTTTATTATTTCCCTTTCAACTGCTGGTTTTAGGCTTCATTTCTTGTTCCTTTTCTAGCTCCTTAAGGTGTAAGTTTAGGTTTCATATTTGAGATTTTTCTTGCTTCTTGAGGTAGGCCTATATTGCCATATATATCCCTCTTATGACCACTTTTGGTAGATCCCAAAGATTTTAGAGTGTCATGTTTTCATTATCATTTGTTTCCATGTATTTTACTAATTTTCCCTTAATTTCCTGGTTAACCCATTCATTCATTAGTAGGATGCTATTTTACTTCCATGTATTTGTGAACTTTCCAAATTCTGTCTTATTTTTGACTTCAAGTTTCATAATGTTTTGGAAAATATGCTTGGTGTGATCTGAATCTTTTTGTACTTGATGAGGCTTGATTTGTGACCCAGAATGTGATTTATTCTGGGCAATGCCATGTACATTTGAAAAGAATGTATATTTAGCTGCTTTGGGATGAAATGTTCTGAATATATCTGTTAGGTCCATCTGGTCCAGTGTGTCATTCAAAGCCTTACTGACTTTCTGCTTAGATGATCTGACCATGGCTATAAATGAAGTGTTAAAGTCCCCTACTATTATTATATTATTAACAATGAGTTATTTATGCCTGTTACTAATTGCTTTATATATTTAGATGCTTACAAGTTGGAGGCATAAATAATTACATTTGTTAGATCATTTTGTTGGATGCACCCTTTTACTATGTTATAGTGCACTTCTCTTGTTATAGTCTTTCATTGAAAATATAGTTCATCTGATGTAAGTATGGCTACTCCAGCTTTCTTTACCATTAGTATGATAAATGGTTCTCCATCCCCTCACTTTCAGTCTGCAGGTATCTTTAGGTCTAAAATGAGCCTTTTTTGTAGGCAGCATATAGCTGGGTCTTGTTTTTCTTATCCATTCTGACACCCAGTGTCTTTTGATTGGAGCATTTAGACCACTTTCATTCAGAATGATTATTGATAAATATGAACTCAGTGCCATTGTATTACTTGTTAAGTCATTGATTCTGGATATTTTCTCTGTTCCTTTCTAGTCTTTGTTGCTTTTGGTTTTCTCTCCCACTCAAAGAGTACCCTTTAATATTTCTAGCAGAGCTGGTTTAGTGGTTACAAACTCCTTTAGTTTTTATTTGTTGAGAAACTCCTTATTTTTCCTTCTATTCTGAATGACAGCTTTGCTGGATAGAATATTCTTGGCAATATATTTTTCCCATTCAACACATTAAATATATCATGTCAATCTTCTCTTGCCTGCCAAGTTTCTGTGGATAGATCTGCTGCTAACCTTGCTTGTCTTCCCTTGCAAGTTAAGGACTTCTTTCCTCTTGCTGCTTTTAGGATTTTTTCTTTATCTGTATATTTTGCAAATTTAACTACAATGTGTCTTGGTGTCAGCCTACTTTTGTTGATTTTGATGAGAGTTCTCTGTGCCTTCTGGATTTGCATATCTGTTTCCTTCCCCAGATTAGATTAGTTTTCAGCTTTACTTGCCTCAAAGAAAACTTCTGCCCTTTTCCCCTCTTTTATTCTTCTGGGACTACTATGATATGAATGTAATTATGCTTTATGGAGTTGCTGAATTCCCTAAGTCTACATTCCTGATCCAATATTATTCTTTTCTCTTCTTTTCAACTTCATTATTTTCCATAATTTTATCTTCTATATCATTTATTCATTCCCTGCTTCGTCCATTCTTGTGGTCATATCCAGTCAGCTTCACATCTTGATTATAGCATTTTTTTTATTATGGCCTAATTTTTAGGTATTTTATCTTTGTGGTAAAGGATGCCCTGGTGTCTTCCATGCTTTTCTCAAGCCCTGCTAGTATTTTTATGATTGTTGTTTAAATTCTGAATCAAGCATATCATTTATATGTGTTTCAATTAGATCTCCACTGTGACCCTTTCTTGTTCTTTCTTTTGAGATGAATTCCTCCATCTTGGCATTTTGTCTAAGTCTTCTAAGTCTCTGTCTTCTATGTGTTAGGAAAGCCTGTTATGTTTCCTGCTTCTGAGAATAATGGCTTTATGAAGAAGAGGTCGTATATTGTGTAGTTTCTGCCATTTTGGGAAGTGGTTCTGGTGTGCTGAGTGCACTCTGCTGCTCTGTTCTGGTTTTTCTTTCTCTCAGGTCAGTCCTCTGCATAGTTTCTCCTTGCTTGCAGTGATGAGTGCTTGGACCTTATCCAGAGTGTAGTGAGTTTTAACTAGGTGTGCTCTGGTCTGCTTGTTAAAAGAGGCCTTGTATTGTTTCCACTAGAGCTGAAGCTTTGCAGCATTCTATAGCCAGTAGACTTGGTGCATGTAGATGCTTTGTGCTGCAGGCCCAGTGCTGTGTTTTTCAGGCACACTTGCCATAGTAAAGTAAAGAAGCACTGCAGAACACAAGGGGGTGTAATGGCCCAGGCCTCCACTATTGGTACTCTGATGCTCACTGAAATCCATCCGTGTTGATGGGCAGAGGAGAAAAATGCCTCCAGCCCTCTCCTTTGTCCATGAAGTCCTCAAGAGTGAACAATTTCTCCTTGCATGTTCCAGGTGTCCCTCAGATCCCTTCTTCATCTTGTCTGTGTTCATTCATCTGCCCCCGACCCCAGCAGGGTAATGCACCTATGATTTATCTCAGGCACCCCAGCTGAGTTTCAAAACTCTAAAGTTTATGAAGCTAGCACAGCGTGGACTCATGCCGGTCACCTGAGGAAGGGTCTTACCGTGCTGTAGCTCATACTGGTTTGTCTCAGATGGCAATCACCCCAATGCACAGGAGCTTGGAGTTTAGAGTAAAGCACAGTGAAAAGCCTAAGTCCAGCTTAGATGCCCTCAACAGGTGTCTCTGCTCCCAGCTTAAGGGGCAGGGGAATGCAATAGTGCCCTCTGGCTCTTTTGTCCCCTGAGAGACAATGCCACCCCTCCCAGATGCACTCCAAGAAAGGGAAACAGTCTCTCCCAGGATATCAGACCATGCTGTCTGATAGGCCTCTTCCCTCCTCCAGAAGGAGCATTGCAGTGCCTACCTGGTTCAACACCAGCCGTAACACAGACTTCTAAAACTCCAGTCTTTGAGCTCTGCTAATCATAAAAACTCATGATAATCAGCCCCTCTTATTTTCCCAGTCAATGGCTTTGGGGAACTACTTTATTTATGCCATCCCTGTATCCTTCCCCTAGCCCCATCCCATCTCTGTCATCTCCACCCCTGCCCCATCCCTCTCATCTCTCTCCATGGTCAGGGCTCTCTTCCCTCCACAACAGGTAAGATCCTTTTCTCCCCTAAATCATGTCTCTGCACCTCCTACCTTCCACGTTGTGGCCTAGTTGTCTCTCTAGTTGTGCAGTTTGTTCTGTCAGTCCTCAGATTGATTTCTGGGGTGTTCAGAACAATTTTATATTTCTCTGTGTTTGAGGGACAAGGCAATCATAGGGTCTTCCTACTACTCTACCGTTTTACCTGACACTCAAGTTTGAAAAAAATTAACACATCATCTTCTTTTCAACTTAGAGAATAAAAGCAATGGCTTAATATAAAGCATTGAGGAATTTCTCTTAGGCTTATTTCTATTTTACACTTTATTTATTTCAAGATTAGACTCCTCAAATTGCTGGCACACTCCTGCCATGCTCCTTTTTGAAGGCCTAAAAAGAATCTGCTAAAAACATACAACTTAGCATCTCATTTCATCAACCATTTTTTCAGCTTTATTGAGATATAATTTAGATATAATTTTCCCAGCTTCATTAAGATATGTGTTGACAAATGTAAGTTTAAGATGTATTGATGAACATATTGATTTCATGCAATTATATATTGTCATATGATTACTACTGCAACATTAGTTAACACCTCCATCGTATCACATAACTACCATTTCATTTTTTGTGATGAAAACATTTAAGATTAACTTTTTTAGCAATGTCAGGTGTATAAAACAGAATTGTTAATTATAATCACAATGCTGTGTTTTACATCTCCAGAACTTATTTATCTTCTAACTGGAGTTTTGATCTCTTTGGCCAATGTTTGCTACAATAAGATCCAGCAATCTCACTTCTGGGTATATATTCATAAGGGAAGGAAAGCAGAATATCCAAGGGATATTGCAGTCCCATACTCCCATGTTTATTGCACCATTGTTCACAAAGGCCAAGTTATGGAAAGAACCTAAGTTTTCATCAGCCACTTTTAGTTGCCAGGGTTTTTTTTTTAGACAATGTAATTTGAAGCTCCTGAGTCATAGTATTTGATGCTGAATATTCAATATATGTTAAACATAAAAATAAGCGACACTGTTGTGCTACGAAATATGGGGCACCCTGATTACGTGGAGGCCAGTGGTGCAGGAGGTGAAAGAATTCACATAAGGTTGAACAAAGGAAATAGAAGTTTATTGAATGCACTGCAAGCGAGGACAGCAAAGCAGAGACTGTCTGCTACGAGGCAGGGTGAGGGCTGCAGATAAAGGGGGAAGGTGAGGAGGTATGGAACGTATAGAATTCTCCTTCTTTGGTACCTGTGTCTGGATATTAGTAACCCATTGATCAACTAGGGCTTATGGATATTTTGAGGTGAATCTCCTCATGGACCTGTTTATATTCAGCCAAGGGGTTGGGGGTTTCTGCTCTTCTACCTTACACAGATTTCCATTGTTCAAATCCATTGCCTAAAACTGGTCTGTACAGCAATGAAATAGGAGAAAGATTTTGATGGAAAGAGAGAAAGTGAAAAGAACAACCAGATACATTCACAAAAATACACACACACACACACACACACACACACACACAGAGTCAGTACTTATTCAATGCTTTTTGCTTGTTCGTTTTGTCTCTGGACAGTTTTTTTTTTTTTTTTATATTTTCCTCCTCTCCAATGATACATTGATACTCAAAGAAGATGACTTGCTGCCTTGCCTTCTCTTTTAGGAGTTGCAGATAATAACACAAAACCAAAGGAAGACTGAGACAGGAGTGTGCTTGCATGTTCCAAGGACACAATGAAGGCCAGCGATCTCAGTGAACATAGGAGAGGGTAGTGGAAGGTAAAGTCTGAAATGTTGCTAAGGCCAGAGGATGGTGGGCGAAGATTATGGTAAGGATTTGGAGTGTAATTTTGACCATAGTGGAAACCTATTGGAAAGTTTACAGCAGGCATGTAATAAGATTAGATTTACATTTTTGTTTCAAGAGATCAATCTGCCTCAAGTATAATGAATGTATGATAGGGGATAAGACTGAACACAGGAAAATGGGTAGGAGGTTGCTTTATTTATCCAGGTGAGAGAAAATGGTGATTTCAGTGTGGTTTGTTGAACCAGAGGTGGCACAACTTATTCACATATGGGTATATTTTATTTGTATTTGACATGTAATTGTAGTAACTACATGATCATTTTTGTCCTGGGAATAGTGTTTGACCAAAGAACAGAGAAGAGAGAGAAAGAAAAAAGAAGCTATTTTCATATTTTCCTAGGTATAAGTTCAGGCTTGGGCCAAAATTAAAATATGCAAAGCATACACTTTCCTTCATCAAATCCTTACATGTTATCTTTTCACGTAACGTATTCCCCAGAGTCCCACACCTATGGTGTCCTCCTGCTATTCTGATTTGTGACATCAAAAGAAAGAAAGAAAATCTCTGGGGTTCTGGTTAGCTTTCTCTATATAATTTCTCAAAACATCCATCACCTCTGGGCAGGAAAATAAATGATTATGTAAATAAAGAAGTAAATAAATAGAATGAAAATAATGTTATGTAATTTCTGAAGTTTTGATAGATCAGTACTCCTACAGAGAATGAACTTATTTTATTCATTGATAGCTATGAATCCCACACTCACAGAGGATGGCAAGGTATAACCAGCTACTACCTCTGTCTAAGTGTGGTAAGTACACAATGAGGCTTAATGGATCAAAGAAAACAGTTTATTGCCTAGAGCAAACCAATCATGAGCATTAACAGAATTACATTGGTCCTCCTGCCCCCAAGTTTCAGGTGGTGGCTCAGTTTTCACAAATAAATATCAGACACGCAGTGGGTTTTGTGCCAAAGCTTAAGAAATTAGGACTTAAGCAACAAATACTTTTATAAGAAATAGAAAACAAGGCTGCTAAGGCTGCTGTTTGTCTGAAGACAAACATGTGGGAACACAAAGGGCTCAGAGAGCACTGTCTTCCGGCATTCCAGAATTCCAGAGTGTGTGTGTGTGTGTGTGTGTGTGTGTGTGTGTACTTATTAGAAAGTAGTGCAAAGAAGCAGAGTAGAAACATTTGTGAGATATGAGGTAGGGATTATTTTGATCAACAAGCTGAGTGAGTCCTTAGGATTCAATATTTAAGTTTTACCTGATTTCAAAATTCTTAACTTTCTCCATCTAAATTCACAGAGTTCCAAAACTTCAAGTTTCTGTTTTGTTTTGTTATATTTTTGGTATCTTAATTGCTCCCATAGAGGCAACACTTGGAGTTTTAGTAGGGAGAGACTGCTAGGCAGGAGTATTGTGGGTGGCATGGGAAGAGGAGAGGATTGCAACTGTTGGTAATTCATATTTTTGTAAATCAAGGCCTTCCTGCATTCATGAACTGGAACAATACATTCTTTTTTTATATAAATAAGAGTAGCTCCTACTGCGTACAAGGAGATGAAGCTCAGAGTATATTTTCAGTTGCTGAGGGTTTTTTTTTTTCTGTTAATGTGATCTTGTAAAAGCTAGGAAGCTGAATGAAAAAGATAAAACATATAACAACAATGTATATGCCTGCTACTCACTCTATAGTCAGGCTGAAAGAAGTCCTTTGTCTTTTTCTTAATTAAAATACCACTTTTCTCTAAAAATTCAACATGCAGTATTTGTTTAAGAAAGCAAGCATTATCTCATACAGTAGGAGTTATAACACCTATATAGTACCACCAAGCTTACCCAGAAGAGACTTGGTTTAGAATAAAATGCGCTAAAACCTGGTCCAGGAACCCTGAAAAAAGGAGATATGGTCATAAAGACTAATTATGCCAAAATGTTTAAAGGAATGCTCAAAACTAAAACTACTACAAAAGTATCTGTGATAGCAGCTGCATTGGTAAACTATTTTGTGGCATATTCCAATAAAATGAGAATTCAATATCTAAATTGCAACAAAGCTTCCACAAAAGCTAAATACTATTCTCACTAGAAATAAAATTACAAACCTTATATTTTCCCCAAAGCCGTTTGTTAACCACTTGATGGGAGAGAGAGAGAGACAGAGACAGAGACAGAGACATAGAAACAGGGAAGGGATATTAACCAGAAAAAGATGTTTACTTGTTTTATGGAGTTTAAAAGATTTGATTCAATAAGAGAAAACTTTAGAACACTGTAGGTGGTATTTCCAGGTTAACCAACTAATTATGCTCATAAGTTTAACAAGAAAAAATGACATAAATTAAAGATTGATTCATAACACAAAAATAATAAGATATACCAACTTCCATTCTGATTTTGACTACATTACATATTTGCTACCCATACAGCCCAAGGAGAGGAATCTGTAAATATAAAGAAAAAACTTAGATCCATTATGCTTACATAGAAAGACACTCTCTAGAGTGAACCAGCCATACTAAGTGAAGCTGCATTCGAAGACGGTACAAGTAATCATTTTCTTAGTACAGGGAAATTGTAACATCTATGATACTCTGCCAGATGTTGAATATATTAGATACTGCCAAGTAATAAAGTATTTTCCGAAAGCAAATAAAACAATTGGAAAGACAGGAAAACATTTTCTAGTTATTCGTTTTCTTAATAAGTAGAGGAAACATATTTATAAAACATAAAATTCATTTTAATGGAATAGAGTAAGTAAGTAAGAAGTTGTCTATGTATCTGTGATTGGTCCTGAAAACAATATAATAGCCACAGACAAAGTTCTGATAAATTCTGTATTCTGAAGGATAGTATTATAGGACTCTTTTTGTTTTCTTTTTTTAAAAGATTTTATTTTTTTATTCATGAGAGACACACAGAAAGAGAGAGGCAGAGACACAGGCAGAGGGAGAAACAGGCTCCATGCGGGGAGCCCGATGTGGGACTCCATTACAGGTCTCCAGGATCATGCCCTGAGCCAAAGGCAGACACTCAACCACTGAGCCACCCAGGTGTCCCTCTCTTTGTTTTCTGATGGACACAAAGTCCTACCTGATTTCCACTGAAACTTTAGCAATTCAAAAAAAAAAAAGATAAATCAGAGATAGACATAAAAATTAATATATATTTTCCTAAGAGGAGGAATGTCTGTATTGCGAGGTTTATCAGAAGAGAAGCTTTCAGGGAACAAGGGATTAGAAGATTGTATTTTAATGGATTTAATTAGGAGGCAGAGATAGTACGTATGCATTATGTGGAGAAAAGAGAAATTGATAACACTTTGAAATTAAGTGGATAAATAAAATCCTAGACTTGCAAATTAAAACCACACAAATCTTCCCTCATTTTTAAAAAATTATTCATTTATTTTAGAGAGAGAGAAACCATGGGGAGAGAGTCAGAGGGAGAGGGAGAGAGTCTTAAGCAGACTCTGTGCCGAGCACAGAGCCCAACCCAGGGTTCCATCTCATGACCCTGAGATCACAACCTGAACTGAAACCAAGGGTTGGACGCTTAACCAACTGCACCACCTAGGTGACCCCAATTTCCCTTGATTTTTAAAAATAGTGAGAAGGAAAAGCTAAATCTACCTAACTCATGGGGAAGAAAGATATATTGAGGTCTTCATAGTTTTTAATCAAATTGAAAAAACAGAGGCTAAACTTCAGATAGGTTTCAATTGCATCTATGGGAACTGTAGATCAAAAGGAAAGATGAAAAAGTAGAAAAGATGAAAATTATGTGCCTCCAATATGACATCAGATAGAATCAGTCCATGAGGTCAACCATGTAAGCCTAGGTATCCCAAGGTGATAGACATTTCAGATGACTTTGAGTAATGGCTATTACATATACCCATTTCATCAGTCAGCCAGTCAGTTAGTCTTTCCATGTCATTTTATTTATTTCTTTTATCAGGTCAGGCAGCCAGCCATATTTGTGTATTGCTTTACTTTTAATGAAGCTTGTGACATACATGCTTCATTTAATTACTTTGTCAAACTCATGAAAGGCATAAGGCAACTTTATCCTAATTTTACAAGTGAAGAAATAAACACCTTGAAATTCTGAAAGATTTACTTTATTTCCCAAAGAAAATAAATTGCAGAAACAGGAATTTAAGTCAGTATTAAAATCCTTTAAAAAAATTAAAAAAAATAAAATAAAAAAATAAAATCCTTTATAATTTAATAGGCAAGTATAATATAAGGAAGTAGTCAGCTTATGACAATTATAGCAATGATCAATCAAGATACTTTCAAAATTATGGGGAGAGGAAAAAACTAGTCATCATAAAAAAATGTTTACTATAGTATCAATTAAAATTTAGAAGAGATTAAAACTTTACTTTTCCTGTTATCTCTTTCTAGTACCAAATTATGAATGATAACAGTAGCTTTTGTTTCCTTTCCTAACATTTTGGCTAATTCACTGCTCATTTCACCCTCTATTTACATAGCAACTACAGCTAAAGCAGAACAAGGAAGGCAAAATCTTAATTTTTTTTTCTTTCTTTCTTTCTTTCTTTCTTTCTTTCTTTCTTTCTTTCTTTTTTTTTTTTTTTTGTAAGTAAAGGTTTATGGGAACCCTGAATGAAATCAGACTATAATAGAAATTTGACAGTATTATTAGAATTACATCTACATAAAATTTTGAGATATATTAACTCCACCGATACTTTTAGCCTTAAAAAGTGGAAATAGAATAGAGAGATGGAAGAAATTGAAACCCTTACCTAGTCATATAAGCTATATGCTTTCTCATCCAGCCTTCTCCTTCCCCTCTTTCTCCTTGCCTCTCTCTCTCAAATGAAACCAACTACAATAAGGTGCCTGAGGACAATAAAGTACTTATAGATACAGCTTCTTTATAAATAGTTTGCTTGTTAATGAACAGTAACTAAATTTTATCTAGAATGTTGGCTATATAACCTCATTGTAGTTTTAAAAAATTATAACCAGAAAGCTTTTTTCCTCCCACACTTTGTAAACACTTGGCTTTGCCACAAAACATTGACTTTTTGAAATGATTTACCGTTAGAAATATATCTTTCTTAATGTATCTTTCATTGAATGACTCATCCCCCCAACTTTTTAATGTACTTTTTTGTTGACATGGACATTTTAAATACCACGGTCTGACTAGTTGAAAATGTCTGTACTTATTATATCCAACACTATGAAACCTCTGCCATGGTATGTGATGTTTTTAACACTTGATTATTCTAATCACTCAAGTTTTTTTCCATTTATCTTCACCAAAAATGCATTTACTAAAAAAATAAATATCATTTTCCTTGCCATATTATTTTCCAAGTATTAATTGAAACTTACTTTTAACAGGCAGAGAAGAATGAGAATCATGTTACTTTCAAAGTAAATATTTTCAAAAGTAGCTTCCCATTAATGGTGTAGTTAGTATAATGTGGCATTTATCCCTGTAGCTATTAAATATGAATCTCATGAAGAACATTCTGAACAGTACCATAATTTTTATTGAAATGCTTTTTAACTTTTTTTACACATGACTTTTATCATTGCAGAAAAAATGTTTAGATGGCCTTCATATTTTGAATGTTTTAAAATTGCTATTTATCAAGCAATTGCCATAGTATCATTATTATCCTTTATCTCAAGGCACAATAAGGTGTAGATAAGGTCATCACTGATGACAATTGATCCAACTCTGTGTGTTACAAGTCCAACTTCATTTTATGCCACACACAACAGGCCGGTGGATCAAGAAGAAAGATGCTGGGATAAGGAACACAACTTTATTCAGAAAACCAGCAAACCAAGGAGATGGTGGACTATTGTCCTAAAGAACCACCTCCCTGGGTATGAAATTGGTACTTCTCTTATGTTAGCAAAAGGGGAAGTGAGGGATTGGAGACAAAAGGTGGCTGATGTCTGTAGACATCCAAAGAAGATCATGTAACTTCTTTGTCCTTGGTCAATTGATCTTTTCATACAGGAATCTGCTCATGTCATTCCTGTAAATCTTAAACATAGCATAGTCATTTATGTATGTATTTCCCTATCTCCTCAGTTTTTGTACACCTAAACTGTAACATACCTACATGTATGGCTATGCAGAAGTTTCCAAGTTATAGGTCACAGCAGCAAGGGAAACAGAAGCACTGTGGAGATAGACATGCTAAGTTTCTCACTGTTACATGTATTTTACATAATTTCATGGTCATTTTTGGCTGATTATTTTATTTCATATTTTCTTGCAGAAGACTTACCATTGTTTTTTTTTTCCTAATACTGAATGTAAAATCTTGACTTGGAATAGTCTTAGTTCTGCTATCTTCTTGATCTCTTTTGTTGTATTCTTATTATTATTCTGAAATGGTGTTTCATTTTTAGTAATCTTTTTCAAGAGTACTTTGTTTACCTGTGAAAGATGAGTTTAATTTATTCAAAATGATATAATCCACTGATCTCATTCCTGATATGTGGAAATTGAATAAGTGTAACTATTAACATCACTAAATGCCACATTTCCTCCTTAAACTCAGGCCACCTCTAGTAAGGCACATGACCCATGGCAGTCCGGCAAATATACTGATTGAGAGTATCAAATGTTAAGAAAGTTGAAAATCACTATATTTTATAGAAATTGTCTCAAGGGATATCATTATTTGCTCTCCATATCTCACTTGATCATCATAAAAACTGTGTTTGCCTCTTCCAGGATCAGATTGGAGTGACATTACAATTTGAAGAAAATTGACCAGAAGCGCCCCTAGAAAACACCTCAGATATGGCATTTCTATTATTGAATGCCTCGGGGACACCCTCTTTGTGGAACATAATATCACAAACTTAGGCAAAAATTCAAGATCTTCTCTGCAGTTCAGCTATCTGATTCTAGAGAACAAAAAGCAATTCCCTAAAAACATCCACTTTGAGGGGTGCCTGGGTGGCTCAGTCAGTTGATTATCTGACTCTTGATTTCGACTCAGGTCATGATCTCAGGGTCCTGGGTTGGGCTCAGAGCTCAGTGGGGAGTCTGCTTGATATTCTCTGTCTCCCTCTCCCTCTACCCCTCCTGCTCACACTCTTTCTCTCTCTCAAATAAAAGAAATCTTAAAAAAAATCCACTTTGAAATGCAATACTTTTAAGTGGAAGTACATTAGGCATTCCCCTTTTAAGAAATAGTTCATCCCATATTTCTTCTGGATCATACAAATTGTTTTAAAAATATCATATGACCAATCTACTAGAAGTAGAAACTCAAGATATTCAATATTCTAGCCATATAAACTTAAATTAAATATAATACTATTGTTTAGCAGAAATAGAACAACTATAATAATAAAAATAGTTTTTTAAGCAATTAAAATCAAACCATTAATGTCATTTTGATTATTATCATACCAGCCTATCCTATGTATGTAAAAGTTCCCTTATGAGGGGTTCATTATGTCATAAAATTCTTAGCATGATGTAAAAGAAGCTAGGCATGAAATCGTGTTTTATAGGAAGCTGTTTTTTGCCCTATTTGCGTGTCTATTATAAAAAGTGTTTATAGAATCTTAAGCTATTAAAAAATAATGTGTATTATATTTGTAGAAAGATGGATAAATATTTTATCTACAAAGGTAAATTGTTCTTTTTAATCTGGAATCACATGTCATTTTTTAGATACACATTTAAGTGGTCATTTTTGTCTACCTGTTTTAGTTTTAAAATAGCTAATATTTACAATCACCTTGCTGAGAATAACTAAAAATTGGGTCCTAGAGTAAAATTTAATTTTCAGGATTTAGTTTTCAGGATTATGTGAATGGAGGGTAATGCGTGATCAAAACAAGTCATGAATAAGAGTGGGTCTTACTCCGTAGACCCACTGTCAACAAGAAAGTCTACAAATCTTGGAAGAAAAGAGACAAATAAAGTTATCCTTCTTAAAAATACTTTCTATCCATCAAAGTACAGGCCTCTGACCACACTCTATGCTAATAATAATAGCCCTTCACTTTTGCCCCTAAAGTCTTCCAATCAATTCTTCTTTGTTCGTCTTTTAAAATAACACTTTGCACTTAACATTAAGTTACCAGAAGGTTCTGTGAATGCCAACCCACTGAAATCACCATCTTCCCAAAACCCTCAGCAAGTAATAGAACTCAAAATGGAATCAGCAGATAAATGACAAATGGCTAGAAAAGCATGTCTTTATGGTATCATCTAGGCTGATTGCCTTAGGGTTGAACTTTAAATTTCTAAAATATTCGTGGGAAGTTTAAAACCATAAAATTCCAAACCCATGATTTTTTTTATATCATTATGGATCATGTTAATAGCATACTCATCATTTTAACAATTCATCATTAATCCATACATTATAGTAATTGGTATTTAATCTTTATGAAATTGGACATTTTATCTTTGACTCTATTGATTTATTAAATTTCCTTGAAAATGGTAGGACATAGATAAAATGTTTTAGAAGGAAAACATACATTTAAAGAAACTATAAAAAAAAAATAAAGAAACTATAGTTCTAGGTCAAAGAACTTAACAAAACTATGGAAATACTGCTCATTACATATTTGAAGAGGAATAATATTCTCTTTTTAACATATCTCTAATAGGTTCCATATAAACTATCATCTGAAACCAATTTTATCCTCAGTGCCATGTCAAAGTAACACAGAAATGAAAGGCAATTCGTTCCCATAATTTCAAATCTTATTTATTCCCAAATCTGCAGTTACATAAAGAGAACATGTTTGTATATGTTGTACTAAAAGTCAGATGAAAAGCAAAACTGTAAGTCAGAGAAATAGCTACTTTGTCTAGGAGTGTATTCCTGGTACATAGCATGCAGAGATTGACATTCAGTTTGTCCAGACCTCCAATCCCTTCTGAATTGTCCATACCCATACTCTTTACTCAGCTTTGACCCCTGTGGCAGAGAAAACCCACATTTATTAGAAGGGCAGTGGTGAGATTAAATTTCTTTCTCTTCTATGTAAGAACATCTATCAGAATGAAGCAAAGGAAGTCATATTCTTTGCGCTACCCCCACTCCCTGTCCCGGACCAGCAACTTCAGTTATCTCATGTTTAGTTTCTTTTTTCTCCCCTTCTTTTAGTGTATTTCTCTGAGGATTTTTTTTCTTTTTATTCTGCTGTATAAAATTCCATTTATTCCTGAAGATAATTAAGTCTAAGTGATTATCATAATTCTTTCTTTCAGAATCCTTCAAGCACAGAAGATTCCGAATGGTACGTCCTTATCATATCGTTTTTGTTTCTAAAAAGTCTTCTCCTGAGATACAGGGGTGGTATGGAATGGCTTTTACTTTGAAGATTTATTTCTATCTTTCCTCTGAGATGTTTAAAATATCCACTTTATATCAAATCTGAGGTATTGATACAATTTTTCAGGATTTTGCTTACTAAAATTTGCCACACTTTCCATCAGAGTAAGTAAGAGTGTGCTGTAGGTATTGAGGGTGGTTGTAGAGGCACCTTGGTAGGTTCCCCAAATACCATACACTCTAATTGCCAGAAGTCATTTTTAAAGTTGAAGCCATGATGCTGTATCTCCTTCCTTCCTTAACACACCCTATTTCTTTCTGTTAGAAATTCTGATATCTAATTTCAATTTATCATTATATCCTGGGAATTTCTGACATCATCTGCTAACTTAAATACCTATTAAAAGAATATGTCTAAAGGAATTTGAAAAAGAACACTTAGATTGCTTAAAATTTTTTTTCATTGCAGAATGTACAGTATAATGAGATAACCCTGTGTTAAGTAAACTGTTTGACATAATTATTTTTTCTTGAAGAATGAATCAAGGTTTCAGCTAGCCATACCACTTGATATGATCCCTGATTTTTCTTTTCCTCCTTTTAGATCTTGGTAAAAAAAAAAAGTCATGTCACCTACTACCTTCACTTTTTTTGTTAGCTTTACTCATCTGAAATAATGTTTAATTTATATATTTAGATTATTTCAAACACATTTAAAGTTAACTTTCCCTGTGACAGTTCTAGGAATAATGTGTTTTGATTATTTTCAACATTTTAAAAAACATCAGATTGCTTTCATTGTTTGAGGTATAAATATATAAAACTGAAATTTAATATCTATATCCTCTCATCAATAAATATTATACAATTCGTGCCCATTACTGCGCTAGGTATTACAAATGCATGGTTGAGACAAACAGATAAAGATTTCTGCCCTCATGTAATTTAATTTTACCAGGGTGAGTGTGCTTAATCCCACCACAAAATGAATAAATGTATAATTATTAGTAGTAATGCTACTAAAAAGAGATAACTGTGCTATGAATGAATATGCTTGCAGAAGGGAACCTGTTAGTGATGAGAAAAAAGATCTATGATTTAAAGAGTAAAGAGAGGTTAATCTAGGGAAGATATAAAAATGGAAGAATAGGTCAAAAAGAGATGTGTGTGCAAAGCAGGCAAGGCAAGAAAAGGGAACATAGAGCAAAATAAGTCCAAACTGAGTAGATCCTCTAGACAAAGTCAAAGAACTTTAACTTTGTCCCACAATTCATGGAAAGCCATTGGATGTTTTTGTTTTGTTTAAAGATTTTATTTATTTTTAAGTACTCTCTGCACCCATGTGGTGCTCTAACCCACAACCCTGAGATCAAGAGCCACATGCTCCACTGACTGAGCTAGCTGGACACCCCAGCCATTGGATGCTTTTGAGGAGACAGATGCTGTGGTCATTTTGCCCTTTGGATAATAGATGAGAAAAAAATGTATATTTGGATGGACTAGTTAGAAAAATATTATAGCATTACAAGGAGAAATGGTAAATTGGATTGGATTGCAGTAATTTGACGTTAAAAAAAAAAAGTTCAATGTTCTTAACTTTTTTCTGTAAAGGGCCAGATCATAAGTGTTTCATACTAGACTGCCTGTGTTACCTCTGCTATTACAGCACGGAAGGAAGCAGTCATAGAAAAAATATTAACAAATGAGTATGGCTGTTCTGATAAACTGTTTATATAAGCAGGCAGTGGGCCATATTTGGCTAACATATTCTTATTTGTCAACACTTATTCTTTGTCTTTTTTTAAAGATTTTATTTATTTATTTGGGGGGTGGAGCATGAGCAGTGCAGAGGGGCAGAGGGAGAACAAGAGGGAGAAGCCGACTCCCCACTGCAGAGCCCCAAGTGGGTCTCAATCCCAGGATTCCTGTCAACCCCTGTTCTAATGAATAAACAGTGTTCCAAAGGCTTTTTTTTTCACTATGGAAAATTATGGACAAGGTTAAAGACAGCTTTAACCCATTAATATCTACATTTCTTTGATATAAAAAAACATTAATTTTTTGTTAAATCTAATTTCTAATATAAAATAATTATGTGAAAAATGGTTAAATTATTTCTTCATAGAGATGGAAATATGTGTGAAAATGTTCTTTAAATGTCTCAATGCATAAATATTTGATATAAAAATGTTAAGCCAAATGCATGAATTACAAATTTGAGGTTATAAAATTATTTAAACACATGCACAGTGCACAGCTGGTTTGTCATCGTTTCTGCACATTCTCTAATTTTTATTACTAGAATTTATTATATCTATTTTTGTGGAAATGTAGGTGAGAAAACTGGTATGGACACTAAATTCAATGAACCATTAAATAGGTGACAATAGTCATGATAGTCTCTCTGAATATTAATTAGCATAAAGCTACACATATTGAAATTATCACTTAGCCCAAAAATTTCCATAAAATCTAAGTTGCAACCAAGAAGGGAACTCATTTTTTTGTTGTTGTTGATTAACAACTGCATTAAGTAGTTGAATAGCTGAATTCACATTTAGGATCTGCTTTAATATGCCTCTGGATTATTTATACTTTATTTTTTTTAACTTTTTACTTAAATTCCAATTAGTTAACATACAGTGTAATATTAGTTTCAGGTGTACAATATGGTGACCCAACACTGCCATACAACACCTAGTGCTTATCACAGTAAGTACGGTCCTTAATTCCCATTGCCTTTTTAACCTATTTCCCCACCACCACCTACCTCCCCTCCAGTAATCATCAGTTTCTTCTCCATAGTTAAGAGTCTGTTTCTTGGTTTCCCTCTCTCTCTCTTTCCCCCCACTTTGCTTGCTTCGTTTCTTAAATTCCACATACGAATGAAATTCTATGATATTTGTCTTTCTCTCACTGACTTATTTCACTTGGCATTATACTCTCTAGCTTCATCAACGTCATTGCAAATGACAAGGTTTCATTTTTGGTTATGGTTAATATTCCATTGTATACATTTACCACCTCTTCTTTATCCATCCATCAGTCAATGGACATCAGCCCATAATTGGGCTATTTTAGGAAATGTTCCAATAAACATCAGGGTACATGGATCCCTTTGAGTTAGTATTTTTGTATTTGTTGTATGATTGCTGGATTGTATAGTAGCTCTATTTTTAACTTTTTGAGGAACTTCCATACCATTTTCCCGAGTGGCTGCACTAGTGTGCACTCCCACCAACATTGCAAGAAGGTTCCTTTTACTCCACATCCTTCCCAACCCATTGTTTCTTGTGTTATTGATTTTAGCCATTCCTACAGGTGCGAGGTGATATCTCATTGTAGTTTTGATTTCTATTTCCCTGATGATGAGTGATGTTGAACATTTTTTCATGTGTCTGTTTGCCTTCTATATGTCTGTCTTCTTTGTAAAAATGTCTATTTGTCTCTTCTTCCTGTTTTATGTTTGTTTTTTTAATGTTGAATTTTATAAGTTCTTTATATATATTATATATATATAACCCTTTATCATATGTCATTTGCAAATATTTCCTCCCATTCCACAAGTTGCCTTTCAGTTTTGTTGAGTGTTTACTTTGCTATGCAGAAGCTTTTTATTTTGATGAAGTACCAATACTTTATTTTTGCTTTTGTTTACCTTGCCAGAGGAGACATACCTAGGAAGAAGTTGCTATGCGGGATGCCAAAGTGGTTACTGCTGTTTGTATTCTCCTGGAGGATTTTGATGTTTTCAAGTCTCACATTTAGGTCTTATATCCATTTTGAATTTATTTTTGGGTATGGTATAAGAAAGTGGTCCAATTTCATAGCATGTTGCTGTCCATTTTTTACAACACCATTTGCTGAAGAAACCATGTTTTCTCCCCCCCCCCCACTGGATATTCTTTCCTGTTTTGTCAAAGATTAATTGACTATATATTATGGGTTTCATTCTAGTTTTTCTATTCTGTTGCATTCATCTATGTATGTGTCTGTTTTTCATGCCAGTGCCATACTGCTTTGATCATACAGCTTTGTAATATAAAGTCTGGAATTGTGATGCTTCCAGGTTTACTTTTCTTTTTCATGATTCTTTTGGCTATTTGGGGTCTTTTGTGGTTTCATACAGATTTTAGGATTTTTTTGTGTATCTCTGTGAAAAATGTTGTTAGTATTTTGATAGAGATTACATTAAATGTGGCGATTGCTTGGGTAGAATAGACATTTTAAAAATACCTTTTTTCTTTCAATCCATGAGCCTAGAATGTTTTTCCATTTCTTTGTACCATCTTCAATATCTTTCATCAGTGTTTTATAGTTTTCAGAGTACAGGTCTTTCACTTCTTTGGTTAGGTTTTCATAGTATCTTAGTTTTGGTGCAGTTGTAGATTATTTGTACTTTTAGACATAAGAGACAAGGAGAGATATTTCCTTTTTTTTTTTTTTTTTTTTTTTTAAGGAGAGATATTTCCTTATTGTTGATTTCATTCTCTTTTGTGGACAATGACATGTCATGTTTTAAGTAAAACTTTTGAAGATTTAAAAATGCCCCAAATTTCCACTTAGTCATATAATAAGTTAAAAATAATAGCTAATACTTTTAAATCACCTCATTCCAGGGACTGTTCCTTAACACAACAAGATAGATATTGTTAACATACATATTTTACTGGTGAATAAACTGAGGTCCAGAGAGTTTATATAACTGAACTATGGCCCAACACTTCCTAAATTAAGGAATCCCAGACAATTGGTCATGAGTCTGTGCTCTTAACCTCTATGCACGTAACCTTACCAAGAGTAATATTATAAGGTGGCATAACTCATCTGTTTTTCTCAGAATTATACAGATCACATTTTAGGGTACAAAATGGAGACTTAAATTCTTTTAATAACACTTTAATTTCACAAACGTATCTTAATTTCCTTTTATTCTCTTGATTTACTTTATTTTATGTTACTTTATTCAATCCTGATAATAGGCAAGATGAATGAAAGCTACTAAAGAAGTAGCAGAAATGTGTTCTGTTCCCTTGGTGCAGTTAGGCAACTGAAAAACTAGATCTATACTCATTAAACCAATTCTTTCATGATATATATTTGTTTCTTTTTCTTGCACACACACATGCACACACAGAGACACGAACACACATGCACATTTGCATATACACACTGCTGAATAAACACACATATTCTGCAGTGTTACCAAAACAAAACTGAACAGATTCTAGTCCTTGCTGCGCTATTTCCAAAATAAATTTTGAAGACCATTTATTCATTTGTGACATATATTTGTTTCTGTTTGCTACACTTACACATACAAACACACAGCCATATTCATGCACATATCAACACACATAGGCACACATAGATGAATAACCACACTCTCTGCAGTGTCCACAGAACTATATACTGAACTGATTCTAGACCTTGCTCTATCATTAGATGAGTAAATTCAGAAATATACATAGTGCTTCTTTTCTGTTTTATATTATCTATGAAATTGAAGTGGGAGACTGGTAACCAGGATGGTCTTTAAGACACTTGTTTGCTTTTGTAGTACACAATTTTGTGTTAATTTTATTAATTACAGTGTAACAGGATAGAGTGTTTGATGATTGTTTTACAGGTTTAGTGTCATAACTATACACATCTTTTATGGTTTATAAGTATATCAGACAGAAAAGGAGAAGGAGCTTAACTCATGACAATGTGATAGGTTCTATGGACTGAAAATTCCATGTCTTAGTTACATGATCTGTATCTGGTTCTGATATCTAATGGGTCCTTTTGGGAAAGAAGCCACTTCCATTTTTCCATTTTTAAAGAAATATTTATGGATGTTGTAGGTTGACAGTTTGTTTCTATATCTGTTCTGCTACAGATAGGAACCAGATGAAAATGAATTCTGTAGATATTTGTGGACCACCCACTAAACAAACTTGGGTATAAAAATCAATATGGGCCCAACCATAGGAAAATAATTGTCTTTTGCTGCCTGACTGACCTTTCTGCTAAATGCATCAGATTTACACAGAGCTCTGTCATTCTGGGGCTTATTACAAGTGAATTTATGTTTGTTTGTGTGTCCTGACAATTATCCAGCTTGAGTCATAACAAATATACACTACTACTTTTTTTTTAATTTGTAGACTTTGATCAGTAAGGATATGCTAGCTGTCTCATTATTAGAAAATAATGCAATGTTGTTTCCACCAGCAAACACAATTTGTCAATTGCATTTGTTATTGTTTCCTATGGAAAATAACTTCTGGTTACTGTGGATTAATGTAAAAACCACACACCATGTCCAAGTAGCTTGGGAAATGAAACATGTCAGCACACTATATTCAATGACTGTTTAAAAAATAATAAATAAGCCAAATTATTCTGCAGTGTCATGATATATGGGCATAGTTTCAGGGAGCACAATGTATTGCTTCATAGCATTCAGATAGATATAATGAATTAAGAATCACATTCACATTTAAAAAAACATATCTATTGCTATGATAGTAGTTGCCATTTAGCTAACTTACACAGATAACTCATAATTTAAGGGCAGCCTGGGTGGCTCAGTGGTTTAGCGCCGTGGCCTTCAGCCCAGGGTGTGATCCTGGAGACCTGGGATCAAGTCCTGCATTGGGCTCCCTGCATGGGCCTGCTTCCTCCTCTGCCTATGTCTGTGCCTCTCTCTCTCTCTGTGTGTCTCTCATGAATAAATAAATAAAATCTTAAATACATAAATAAATTATAATTTAGAAATTTGTGGTTTTTTTATGTTTCAATTCCTGAATCTGTTTTTTTATGTTTCACTACCTGAATCCAATAGAAAAAAAATTTAAAACTCTAGAAGAGAGAAAAATTTGTATCTGGGTTTTATTCATAAACACTAATGTTGAAGAATTTTTATACTGAAAGCAACCTAGAAATTTAAGTTATGAAGTGTTACTATAGAGGGTGATTGAAAAGAAAGAGTATAAAATATAAATTAAGTATTAATATAAACATAAAATGGTAACATATGAAGTGTAATTACTTTTCTGAATATGTTTCTTTCAGTGATGTTATACCCTTTTCAGATTTTAATGTGTCTTCTTCTTTGCAATTGGAAACAAACAGCATGTGTAGCTTGAAATTTTGAAGATTGGATAGTTAGAGCTTTTCATCTGAATTTTTGCATCCAGTCATGATCATCTTTCTTAACTTCATCTTTTAAATTTCCAATCTTTAAAAAAGACTAATCTCAATTTTTTAAAGAAGTGTGAACATAGTTTGTAATGATAGATACATGTTTATCTGATTATTTGCTGAAAGTTAAATTAGGAAGTTGCAGTGTTAAGTCTGTGAAATCCCATTCTTTAGATATGAACTTTATGGGGCACCTGGGTGGCTCAGTGGCTTAAGCACCTGCCTTAGGCTCAGGTCCAGATTATTGGTCCTAGGATGGAGCCCTCTGTTCTGCTTCCTACTAAGTGGGGAGTCTGCTTCTCCTTCTCCTTCTGCCCTTCCTCTGGACACCCCCTGTCCCCGCTTGTGAGCTCTTTCTGTTATCTCTCTCAAATAAATAAATTTTTTAAATTTTTTATTTTTTTATTTTTTTAAGATTTTATTTTTTTATTCATGAGAAACACAGAGAAAGAGATAGAGATAGAGATAGAGACAGAGACAGAGACAGAGATAGAGAGAGAAAGAGAGAGAGAGAGAGAGAGGAAGAGGCAGAGACACAGGCAGAGGGAGAAGCAGGCTCCACGCAAGGAGCCTGATGAGGGACTTGATCCCAGGACTCCAGGATCATGCCCTGGGCCAAAGGTAGGCGCTAAACCGTTGCGCCACCCAGGGATCCCCAAAATCTTTTTTAAAAAATAATAAAAAAGAAATGAACTTTATTCTTGACCAGCTCAGACTTCTTATTTTTTATTATTTCTTAGGAAACTGAAACTCAATCCTTTAATCAAATTGGAGTATAACCTAAATGGGTGTATATATTGAAGAACTATGTTTTCCTCACAAACTTGATGGAAATTAGTTAGCTCATATAACCAAATATAGAACTAGAATGAGTAATTTGTTGTTAAAATAAACACCACACCGTTGTCAAATGTAGCCAGAATGTATTACATATGTTAATATTACTTATGAATAATCAATTAAAAAACAATGGCCTCTCTAGGGAGCAGTCTGGTGCTCAAACACTAGAAAATGTTCTGAATATGTTGTTGAGCCAGAAATTTCTCAGCATCTCAGTGAATATATGAGTCATTAGGCTCAAAGGACAGCACCATAAATAAATACATACTGCTTATACATAGTCATAGATTAAAAAGTAAAATCATGGAGAGAAAATAGTGTAAGTTTTGCATTTAATTGCCACTTATTACCTGTAGAGTGATATTATTAAAAAACCTAAAAGTTTTGTAAATAAATTTTATTTAGTGGTCCCTATAGAAGTGCAAATGATCTCCTCTCTGTCTCTGCTAAATATTAATAAATATCACTTTTAAAATTTTCCTGTTTTTGCATTGTTTGTAACAGAGCATTTTTTTTTTGTCCTTTTAACATAGATGAAATTTTCATGTTTCTATAGCCTTTGGGCTTCTTAGGCTGTTTTAGGTTTCTCTGTATTTTGGTTAGCTATCACAGTATTTTAAATATCAGAAAAAAAAGACTGACTCTGATAGAAACTAGGATACATAAGCAATGGTGGAGGAGACAAATTACTATGTGTCAGTCATTGCATTATTTACATTGGTGATTTCATCAAATTACTAAATATGTACATAATTATGTGTATACATTTGTATATGTGTAGTGATTGACTATAGGTTTCATATTTCATAATACCCTAATTTATTGTGAATAAATTTAGTGCACAATCATTGAGAACTTCCAGTTATAAATCTCTTTGTCTTGCGTCTATCACTTAATTATAACAACAGTCTTGTAAGGGCAGTTATTACCCTGCCTATTCCACTCATGCAGAACCTGAGATCTAGTGAAATTCAGCTAGGTGACAAAGGTCACAGAGGTAGAAAGGGGCGGAGATTGTACTAAAGCTGAGGTGTGCTGGCTCCTAACTCAGTTCTCCCTTTATGACAGTGCACTACTTAGAGGATTTTTTTTCCTCTTTAGCAACAGAGTCAGTGCTCTTTCTAACTCTTACCTGCAATGACTAACAAAAATTCTCTCCACACTCATTATTGTCATCCTTATATACTTATTTCCGATAGGTTTTATCCACTCTATGAACCAGGTCAACATCTTTCTATTTATAAAGTCTCCAGAGACTTGCTACTGCTTACCTCACATCCATTCATTTTATATTGCAACCACCTCATCCGGAATCCAGTAGCACTTATCTTCTCTGTGGTGTCAGAAGTTGTCTAGCCTGCAGCATCCTCTATAAAAAACAGTAGTCATCTACATCTATAACTCATCAATGACCTAATAAGCTGTGCATCTCTTCAACTACATTTAACTTCCTTATCAATTATACATATATGTCTATACTTATATAAATGGTATTAATTATATGCATCTGATAGCATGAATACATATGCATACATAAAGCACCTCTACACTTTTTTTGGGGGGGGGAGGAGTCTCTTTTAACGTTTTACAACAATGCAATAGTATTCAAACAAATTCATTTACTCTGTTGGACTTAGGGTATAGAGAAAGATGCTGTAAAAGAAACATCCAAGCTGCAAAATATATAATTCCCCAAACCTAGATTTTATATTTTAAAATAGAACAAGTTGTTATGTGGATCCCTTTTGTATTTTGTAAATAAGCTCTCGTGTTTGTATGGTTGCATCCATTTGTTGCTCAGTCTAATGGGACCTTTCACAGTTTAATGAATCCTGTTGTAAAAATTAGCAAATGTTATCTGGTGTTGACGGGTCTGAAGTCTTCATGAAATTGTATCTACTGAAAAAGAACAGATAAGACAGGCTGTCTGAAATTATACCTGGAACATGCAAATGATGGGCTTTTTATATGATAAGGAGGACGATATCACACCAGACCAATGACACCAAGTCAGGGAAGCTGTAAAGCAATGAATCCAATCTCTTGCTACCAAAATAAGATCTATGCAGGAAAATTAATAAGTAAATGCCTTCCTTTCATCATGATGGCATTTGGGAGTTTTAGAGCTCTGTAGCCCATTAGTCAGTTTAGTTAATGACTCTGCTTATCCTCTTAATCATGTGCAACACATTGACTGAGCTTCATTTAGTTCAAAGTGCCTTTCAGAAGCCTGAGCTGAATCCGAGTTGTAGAAAATCTTACCTTCTCAGAGTATAAAATATATTTAGTTCACATCCCTTATGTTTTATGACGACTTCAGAAAATTTGAAGTGCTTCTAAGTACAGAAAATGAAAATCTTGATAAGGCCCAAATAGGTCATGGTTTCAATGTTTGGCTATTTCCACAGCCATGGCTTATTTAATGCTGGAAGCATCCATACATTCACAGCAAATTCAAGCAATAAGAAAGCAAACACGGTAAAGATAATTTTAATTGAAACCTTTTTCCTTGTGTAATATTTAAATTGATATAGATCTATGTTTTGGAAAAATACTTTAAACTTTATGAAGATACATTGCTGAGTGAAGAGTTAGATTGTCTTTTATAGTATGGGGGGTATTCAGATTATTCTCCATTCCCATTGAGGTGGCAATGCATATGAGATCAGGAAATTTCAAGCTATTGCACTCAAGTGAAATCCAATATATTAAAAAAAAGTATTTATTCATTGCAAAGTTCATGGGAAAAGGAATAGTGATTCATTGTATCTTCTTTATTGAGGAAACCTAATGGTGAGTGATCAAGAATTTTGAATAAGCAAATTCTATTCTTACAGATTTTAGAAAAGAAATTAAGTGCAATTGTATGGAATTGTTTGATTATTGATTGTTGGCTACTAAAATACCAAGGTGAGCATTCCATAATGTATCTAAATGTCAAATAATTATGTTACACATCTGAAACTAATATAATATTGTATGTTGATTATACCTCAACTGAAAATAAGCAGTAAAATAAATAGAAAAAAATAATAAATATCATTCTCTTTCATAATTTTGTTTTACTCAGCATCATCGTGGTTACAAAATGAACATGTCTATGTCTAGATCTGATGTATTATTGCTTATAAATGAAGGCTAGCACTCCATGATATTCAATGTTGATATACTTTCCTAGCCAGGGTAACAACCTGATATCACAAGAAATGCTGGGAAAAATGTCCTCATTTGATCTATATATATGAGACTTTCCCCCCAGTAATACTGAGTAATGGCATTATTAAGTGATAGGACATAACTATCCAAATTTTAGCATGTTAAAGACTGTTCTCCAGAGGATAGTTATGCTGGCTTACATTCACACTAGCAGGGTATACAGGATCTCACATCCCAGTGTTTGTGGAGCACTTGACATTATTACTTTTTCTGATTTATGTCGAAGAGGTGAAAAGTGGTAGCTTACTGCTCTTTTAAGTGCCATTATCTAGTAAGTAATGATTTTTTAGCTTCTTTGCTTTTTTTTTTTTAAAGATTTTATTAATTCATGAGACACACAGAGAAAGGCAAAAACATAGGCAGAGGGAGAAGCAGGCTCACTGCAGGAAGCCCAAGCAGGACTTGATCCCAGCACCCCAAGATCACGACCTGAGCTGAAGGCAGAGGCTCAATCACTGAGCCATCCAGGCATCCCAAATTTTTAGCTTCTTTGAATATTTATATTAACTTTCTTGGCTCTTTCATCTGTAGATATTTCCTATAGTATATCTTTAATTTTTTTTTTTAATGAGAATTCTTGTCTCCTCTGGTTGATTTACAGTAATTCCTCTAGAAAATAGTTTGACAAACTTGTTTCTGTAAAGGACTAGATAATAAATATTTAAAACTTTGTGGACTATACAACTTTGTCATAAATACTTAACTCTGTCATAATGCCATGAATGCTGTCATAGGCAATACAGAAGCAAAGGAGTGTGGTTGTGTTGAAATAAAAATCTGTTTACAATAGACCATTGGCCAGGTTTGGCCCACAGGCTATTGCTTGCTGAAACCTAATGTATATAAATGGAAAAATCACTGAGAACAATGTCAGGAATGGTGAAAGAAAAAAGATAGTGAAATAAGCACAAAAATCATTAGAAAATGAGAGAGAAAATACAGAAGTTTAATGATGGAGTTATGAGAGATAAAATTATAAAGTTGATAGAAATGAGTTCAGGAGAATATCTTTGTGATCCAATCCATCAAGGTCATTATGCAAACAAAGAAAGTGGTCAGCAAATAAAAAACGTGATGAATTCAGACATTTTATTCGAAAAAGAACATTATGGAAAATTAAAATACTAAAGATATAATGGGAAAAGATAATTATAATGAATATAATTAACAACGGACTAATATCTAGAACAACAATTAAACTGATAATGTCAAGTGTAATTCACTTTTTAGGAAAAAAAGAAGGAAAAGTTGAAGAATAGTTATTTATATGTCCTTAGGCAGTTTTAAAATACTTTTTTTTTTTTTTTTTTTTGGAGGGTGAAGGTTTTTAAAATTGTCAGGAGTTAAGCCTGAAACAAAAAAGAGCCAAATTGAAGAAAATCATACTCCTCAATTATTGATAATTTTATCTTCAAGGGAAAGAAAAATATACCCATATTTAATTCTAACATGTTGAGTTTATGAAAGGCCATGATTTAATAGTGATATCTACAGAAATAACTTACTATCAGGTGGCCATAATTTAGCTGAAATACAGAATTATGAAGACAGCATACATTGAATTTGTTTTTAATTTCAATAAAATGTTTATGTCTGTTAAAAAGGATTTTATTATTTTAATTTTTCATTGAGTATAAGTGAGGATGTATTATGTGAGAATATAAGTGAGTATGTATACATATATGTACGTGTGACATATATTTAATATATTTTAAATATACATATGCAGTTATTTATTTATATACTAATATGAAAGAGTAAGAAAAACAAGTATTAGGGAATGAAAGATGTAGGTAAATAGCCGCTGTAACCAACATACTCCAAGATGATGTATTAGGTATAAATCCCAAAAGGAAGAATTAACAGTTCAGTCATTATCCTTTGAAGTAAAATTTCTAGATGACCGGACTAATTTTAGAGAGATATTGCTAAGATATACATAAGTTTCCAATTATAGCAATATAACAATATAACAAGGTCAATATATCACAATGATGGAACAATAGGTTAGGTACTTCTGGTCTCATAAAGTTTAGAGGAAACATCCTTTCTAGGAAATCTACTAAGACAAAAAATAAAATAAAAACTATATAAAAATAAAGAACTTAAAACATCAATGATAAAACAAATAAGACTTCATTATAAGAGGAAACTAACTCACTTTTAAATTATCTTTGATAGCAAAAATAAATACTATGACCCAACCAAAAAACAAATGACAAAAACCCAGATCCTGATATTTTAGCCAGTGTGAGACTATTTTCCTGCCTTCTTTCCTGCCTTCTTTCCTTCCTTCTTTCCTTCCTGCCTTCCTGCCTTCCTTCTCTCCTTTCTTCCATCCCTTTTTCCTCCCTCCCTCCCATCTTCCCTTTCTCCCTTTCTTCCATCTCTCCTTCCCTCCTTCTATTATCTCTCTTTCTCTTGCCTCCTTCCTCCCACCCTTACTTCTTCCTTCCTGCTTCCATTTTCCTTTTAGATTTGATTTAAATATTCATATCTTATCAAAATGCAAAAATTTTTTTCTGGTAAATATCCTTTAAATTTAAAGTAGTCCTGGCAATTAAAAATAAAGAATAAAAAGGTTGATGAAGACATATAATTAAATATGTGTAATAAGACTTTGCCATTCATTTTACTAAATTTGTATTTTTTAATTTATATAATTTTGTATATTTTGTGCATTGAGCATGTAAAAATCATATAGATACACAAGAATTGTGATTTTGTATTTTAGAAGCAATTACTTAAATATTCCACCACTCTAAATATTTGTGGAAATGTGATTAGTTAAATCCATTAGATTTCACAAACTCTGGCTAAATACTGTAACTATTTGGAGAAAGTGTTAATATTTAAACTACTGTAAGGAAATTAATTTATCAAATTAAGGTTGAAATTTTAAAAGTATGAATAAGATCTGTCTCTAAATCCAGCAAATGTTAGTGAATTTTTTAAAAATATGAAATCTCCCCAAATCTCAAATTCAGGCACCTTAGTCTCCATCTCTGATCTTTTCAGGTAACTTATTCTAGAAACTAGACTGCAATAATTTGTCATCCTATAGGAAGCTCCTGCCAATTGATACTAGAGGTTTTTCTTTACCCATTATTCCTTAAATCCTCAATTTCTCCTTTACCGAGGTTTGATTCCATGGTTCATCATTAATAATTCTCATCTCTCTTATGACACCCTGTGCCACACTAGACTGTAAAATTGCACTGTTCTCAAACCCTGTGCTTCACTTATCCTGTGTGAAACAAACAGCTAAACCTGGATGGAGCAGAGTACATCCTGCAGTGAGTTCCTGAACTTTATATAACACATTTCATATAATTCCCAAACTGTTCACACTTGATATATTTGCCAAGTTGATTTCATCTCTGAATTTTAAATAGAAATTTTACATCTTTTTTTTTTGTCTTCCTAAACATTTCTGTACCCCCTCTGCTTCCTTAGACTGTTGAGGTTTTTAAATCTGGCATTTACAAGGAGGAAATTCAGGTTTTCATAAACTTGAATAAGATAATAAAATAGAAAATGTTGACTAGCATCTAGCTGAAATTCAACCTTTTCTTTAAGTGTAAATACAGACAACAAACTATTGTTGTTTTAACAAAGTCTGTGGACTTTGTCATCAATAGAAAATGCATATATTTAATGTTACATTATAGTTGTTACAGCAAACATCTTGAATTATGTCTATCTTTATCACTACCTCAAAGTAATTTAGTTTTAAAATCTGTTCTGTAACAATACATGTTAATTTTAAAAATGCATTCGTTATTATGTAAAATTAGTCCCTATTAACGTTTGGAAACTATTCAGGAATGTTTCAGTATAATTGGTTTCCTTTGTAATCTTAGATATTTTATTTCATGAATTTGTGAGAAGGAGTCTACCAGAGTACTAAAAGATCCATCACACACATGCACATGTACACACACAAAATTAAGATTTTTCTGACTGGTGACCAAAATTCTTAATTCACAGAAGCAAAGAAAACAGAAGGGAATTATTTCATCTTCACCCTACAGAATCTATTCATCTATTTGATCCTGTGTCCTTATTTTCTGCTTTATTTCCAGTTAAAATGATGACTGTACTATCTACTAAGGTCAAACATATCATTTATGCATCGTGTTCTTTTCTCCTACCTACTTAAGAAATTTGTCCTTGAATGGATACCCTCTCTCTTCTGCATCAAGTTTTTCCTCCTTACGTGCTGCTAGAAATGGATCAACAATGAAAGGGCCTTTCATATTTTATATCAGAAATTAATAAATATTCCTTAATAAATATGTTAATGATTCCTTGTATATTCTTAATCTCCTATTTTTTGCAAGGCACTTACTTGCAGATATGATGTATTTTTTTGCCTAAGGCCTTTCTTCTTCACTGGAATACAATCCTTGAGGGCAGGACTTATTTTGTCTGTTTTATTCACCATGATCCTTGAGCCTGGATCATGGTGAGAACTAAATAAATATTCAGATAGAGGGTTGAATGTAAAAAAGAACTTGTAATAATAGGTAAGAAAGTCATATTTTCCCAGAATAAGGTATATTCAGTAATTATAGACACGGAACAACAGTAACAAATGAATATTACTAAAAATGTCTCTGATCTAGAATATATTTGCAAGAAAAATTCTATTGTAATGAGAATGAGCCATTGTTAAAGAGTGAAATATTCTTCTCTAGTAAAGGAGAGACAAAGAATAGTGAATGATCAGATACTGATGATGCAATACCATGTGTAGCATCTTTGGTAGATGATGCTATAACACTCAATAATAGGGCCAGCTTCTTGATCATGAGCATGTGGCCTGTGAAATCTGCCGCGCCTTGGGCTTAGAGGGGACCCAGGCTTGGTTATGCTCTCTTCTGTTACTTGAAATCCTAATAAATTTTGAAGTAGGGGCCCTGCATTTCATTTTGATCTTTAAGTTAATGTAGCCCGTCCTGCTTACAAATAGGAAATTACACATTTAATTTATGCAATCTTTGGTTAGCCCGAGAAATAGAATACAATAATTATTCTTACTTCAAATTTGTATCCCACATATGCTAGGTGTTACATTCCTGTAGTATGTCCAAGTTTTACTTTTACAGAAGCTGTTGTAAGATTTTATTTTGTAGAATATATTGGGGAATTTGTCAAGTAGTAAAATGATTACTTAAAATAGATCTGTTTACACAGATCTTTTATAGGCCTATATCAGAATTTTAGTTAAGAATCAAATTAAGTTTAGTTTCACTCAGGGGTTAAAGGTCTAAGATTTTTTAATAGAATTATTCAAAATATGAACTTACTAAATGAAATTTCTAAGTGAAATTTTTTCCTTCAGAATAATATACCTATTCATTGAGTAGATTAATTTTGTTTTAGGCATGATTATTGCTTTTATTGTGCCTAAAGCTTTTCCAGCTAATTACTAAATTATTGTAGAAAAAAACTTACCATAATTTCTAACATGTTTAATATCATTTTTATTTTTAGAAGTTACTATTTTTATTAATTGTGATTTACAAAAGTTCTGAGCTACCTTAGTATCATCATATGCCTCAGGAACTTAAAAAAAAAAAAAGAGAGAGAGAGAGAGAAAGAAAATAATTGAGTAGTTACATTGGCTTTGGAAACCTATAAAACCTAAAATACAACATTAACGTGTAAAGAATTTTGTGTGTACAAAAAAAGAAGAGTTGCATATAAATAAATTTGCAAATAGAAAAATATCATGATAATGCAGAACTACACACTTTTTGGAAGATGTATTCAGGGTATGTCTCTCCTTGATTGTAATCCTAATATAAATCACAGGAAAGAAAAAAATAAGCATCTTTCTGTATTACAGTTTTATATCTGGAAATTTATATTAATCTGAGATTCAGATAGTAAGTCTAGTTAGATTCTAACTGTCCTTTACCAGGATTATGGTTAAGAAGATACTCTTAACTTCTTTGAGCATTGACATTGAGATTATTATTTATAAAAAGTGAGTTTTTTTACCTGAACTTCTATACAGGGAGTCTAAATGTAAGTATTTAAATCTTTATAGATGAAAGTGAAAAAGAAGTCATGGGTATTAAGGAAGGCACTTGATATGATGAGCACTGGGTATTAATGTAACTGATGAATCACTAAATTCTACCCCTGACACCAGCATTGTACTGTATACTAACTAGAATTTTAACAAAAATTGGAAAAAAAAAAGTCATTCATAAAAGTTCTTTCATGAAAACTTTGTCCTCTGTGTTAAATTTTAATCATTTAAAAAATTTTAAATCATTTTCCTAATTCTTGATTTATGAAACAGTATGTAAATGTAACTCCTTAAATCCTAAATTCTCTCATATCAATGGTTGTGTGAAATCATCTTTTTATCTTAGGGCAAAGTGTATTGCCTTGCAATGGAAGCTTCTTTATTAAAATTTTTTAAATTTATTTATGATAGTCACAGAGAAAGAGAGAGAGAGAGAGAGGCAGAGACACAGGCAGAGGGAGAAGCAGGCTCCATATACCGGGAGCCCGACGCGGGACTTGATACCGGGTCCCCAGGATCGCGCCCTGGGCCAAAGGCAGGCGCCAAACCGCTGTGCCACCCAGGGATCCCCCAAGGGGGCTTCTTAATACATTTATTCCTCAAAGATGAATATACTATTCATTGTTTGGTCCACTAGGAAACATAAGTATATTAACTCCCAATCTTAAGAGCAATAAAGCAGCTTGCAGGGTTTCTGTTTTATAATATGAAATCCTAAAGTCTTGCTTTCTGCCCATTTATAATTTATAAAACTTAAAATGAATTGTGTGGCTAGGCTTGGTCTAATTGATTATATCTTTTCAACCAAATCAAACATAAGAGTCACATTATGAAAGCACAGTGTTAAAATCATATTGGCCAAGCAATTTCAGTCTAAATGGTAAATTTTGGGGTTGCCCTGGTGGCTCAGCGGTTTAGCGCCGCCTTTGGTCCAGGGCGTGATCCTGGAGACCCCAGAATCGAGTCCCGCATTGGGCTTCTTGCACGGAGCCTGCTTCTCCCTCTGCCTGTGTCTGTGCCTCTCTCTCTTTTTGTGTCTCTATGAATAAATGAATAAGATCTTTTAAATAAATAAATAAATAAATAAATAAATAAATAAATAAATAGTAAACTTTTTGTGGTAATAACTAATAATGTCTAGAATTATAGGGACTGAAATGTCCATTTTAAGCTATACTCATAGTAAAAACATATTTAGAAAAGTATGGTTGCACAAATATGTACATTATGGCAACATAAGCTTAAGAATTTGATGAGCTTAAGAGAGGCTTTATGGAATCTACCATTTATTTGTTTATTCAAAAACGTATGTGTGTGTGTGTGTGTGTGTGTGTGTGCATACGTGCTTACTATTCATCATATACTCTACTATATTATGTGGAGATAATGGCAGATATGATTGCATATAATTAGGTGTCATCAGCTGAGTGAAAAGCCCAAAAAAAGATTAATCCATATCCTAATTTCCAGAAACTGTGGTAAAAGATAAATATTAGCTTATATAGTAAGAGAAATGCTCAAGGTTGAGAAGAGGAGCCTGGATTATTAAAGTGACCTCTAATCCAATAACAAGTGTTCTTTAAGAGTAGGTAGAGGGACATCTGACCCACTGAAAAGGAGATAGTCATGAGAGAGAAGCAGAGAATGGAGTAGTGTGACAACAGACCAAGGGATGACAACGGCCACCAGAAGCTGGAAGAAAACAAGGAATGAAATTTCCTCCAGACATTCCAAGAGTCTTGCTGACACCTTGATTTCAGAATTCTGGCCTCAAGAACTATGAGAAAATAAATTCCTGTTGTTTTAAGTCTACAAGTTTGTGGTACTTTGTTGGGGAAGCCCTAGGAAACTAATACACCAGATAATCGAAACATCTTCTTTTTTTTTTTAAATTTTTATTTATTTATGATAGTCACACACACACACAGAGAGAGAGAGAGAGAGAGAGAGAGAGAGAGAGAGAGAGAGAGAGCAGAGAGAGAAGCAGGCTCTATGCACCGGGAGCCCAACGTGGGACTCCATCCCGGGTCTCCAGGATCGCGCCGTGGGCCAAAGGCAGGCGCTAAACCGCTGCACCACCCAGGGATCCCCTCGAAATATCTTCTGATGCATGTAAGAACACTCAGTTCAGTCCAGGGGATTATGTGAAGCTTCCTGGTAAAGGTAACATCATACCTACTTTGAGATTTATACATTCCATATGATCTATGTCTCTCCCTTAAGCATCATTTAAGGGTTTTCATTGGAGATGGAAAAGGACTATTCAAAAATAACTTAGTATCACCTGATATTATGATTCCCAAGCTTTGCAAAATATAAGGATAACCTGGAAAACTTTTTAATGTAAAGAATTCTAGAATCTACCCAAGATCTGTAAATCGAAATCACTAGAAGTAAGATTCTGTGATATATTTTTTTAAAGTAAATATTGTAGATATATCTTAAGTCAGATATGCTGAGGTCTTTGTACAATTATTTGGGACAGTGCCCCACTTAGCCTGGGCAAGCATGTCCTCTGACCCAGATCTTGAGCTCTGGAATTCCTTCCTTTATATTTTTGAAGCCCCCCTCAGGTAGACTGGGACTTGTCAGGCTACCAAGGCTCTGTCAATAGAGTTCACTTAGTCCAGAGTGGAACCTGAGTGGGCTTTTTGCCTTGTTTCTTTCCTTTGAGATGGTCTCTGACCCAGGCAGGCAGCCTGGCCCTAGGATCACTATAATTAACCCAAGTGGCATGATACTATATTTTAGATTAGAATGATGCGCTATTGAAGCCCAACCACTAACCCTTGACTTGAGCCAATGTGTAAGTCTCTGTATGGGCTCTAACCTGTCCCATGTTTCTACTGTGGTGTCAACTCTCATCCAGCTTCCAAGAATTGCATGGGTGGTGGCAGGTCTCCTATACATCATGCATCCTGTGCTCCTTCTCCTCCAGAGTGACCCCCTTACCTCTTCACAGGCTCCCAGCACATGTCAGATAGTTCTTTAGGGTGACTGGGTTCCCATGTGTGCAAGGAATATCAATTGGCATAGATTTAAAACAGAGGAGGCAAATTTATCAGAGTCAAGAGAGGTCATGCACTCGAATGGAGTTACTCTTCTCACTCTCACCAGATCCATTCCTCTGAACTTTCTGCTGGACGCCAGAATCTAGGAATGCAGAGAATATATCCTAATGAGTTCAGAAGACATGATTGAAGATATATTGTTTTACCTCTATGCTGTAAAACTCCATTAGCAAATTTAACATAAAGAGAAAATAAATCATCTTTCATATTCTTTAGCATATTCTTAAAAAGACTTGCTAACCACCTTTGAGAGAGTCACTGAAAGCAAACACTCACTGTACGATGGACCACACAGCATCAAGAGTATCACTAAAAGCATCAAAAATGGCACTACGGGACTACAGGGCTAAGAAATTTATATTGCTGCAATAAAGATTTTTTAAAATGCCAATGTGACTAATAATTTGCTAACTTTGTTTTATGGTAGGAAATATGAAATTATTTAGGAACAATGAACTTAATAATGAAGAACAGGAAGAGATGACTTTGGATCTGAATAATATGAGGAGGATCCTGGGCCCTGGGACCTGCAGAGACTCTTCACATGCATTAATTACATAGTAAGATAAGAGAAATGAAAGCACTATTTTATTCTAACTCACTGATAAATCTCCATGTCTACCATGAACCAATTGATTTTGTTATACATGTGTTCATCGATTTACACAAAGTATCCCATTTAAAAATATTTGCTTTGAGCCCTTCATATGGGAGAGCAATCTAATTTGGGGAAGAACTGCTCCAATTCTAGGGCCAGTTACACAATTTTCTGGGCCCAGTCCAATAGGAAAATGTCGGGTCCTGTGTTAAAATATTATTACAGATTTCAGGATGGCAGTGGAGCAGAGCATTACATCAAGCACTGGGCCTTTCTAAAGGCGTGGTTCTTATGCCCATGCAGCTGCTCCTGAACTGCACATTCATACAGAAGTTCTTCACATTTTTTTCGTTTCCACTTCCCACCGCATGTTTGGAAATAACTAAAATTGTGACTTCTGGAAATGAGTTCAACCACTTTCTCACCTACAGATATTGTACTAAATTTTGAGATTGATTTCTAATGTTACTAATCTCAGGATATCTTTGTGGATGTGCTCAATGAGACAAAAATATCTCTCGTCCTTGTGTTTCTATGACTTACTTGTGGAGGGAAGTAGATTTTGTCTGTAAGATTGAATTAAATAAGATGTGGCCCATGTCCTCAAATTTTTATTAAGTTGGAGGGATAATCACAGTTTATATTACATATAAAATATATTTGATGTCTCAGATTATTAGCAGACAATTGTTAGATATATTAGAGAATGATTTCTTTTAGCTGTCTGATTCAAACTTAAACTGCAGTAAGTGTTTGAAGAAAGGAATGATCAGAGTAACCAGGACTAATAGAAATAATATCAAATTACATCCTGATAAGTAGAAATGACTCAGAGACAGATCATCAAGGAGATATGGGAATCCTGAGAAACAGGTAGAAGATTTAAGCCCTAATGTGATAGAAAATACAGGGATATTGGACTCTTACTAGATCAATGAACAAGGAAATTGCTTGACTATGATGATGTGATCAGAATAACGAGAGTGGAATCCAGTATGGTAGAAGTGTTTGGAACAAGATACAGGAGGTTGTAAGGAAGATAGATACACTTTTCTAAAGGACAATGGTAAAGCCATGGACTAGGATAGTTGGTAGAAATGTATAGGTAAAGACAGAACTAAGTGAATCTCCAAGAACAAAATGTTAAGGTGTGGTAACATTTAGTATAAGGAAATATTAAGATGATGAACCAGCAAATGCATAGCCTTGGTATAGATCCTTAGACTGCCTCAAACATAAGGAAATTTCAGTATTTCCTCAAATGTCCTTAAATTAGCTGGAGTACTTTCCCTGTTATACCATACAGGGTATTAAATATTATGGACCACCTAAAAATTAAGTATTTTAATATTGGTTTCATACACTTGATTTTTTAATCTAAATGCTAGCACTTTTCAATTAAAGTTAAAATCTACTATCCCAAAAGAGCACATTTAGTTTTAAACTGCCTAAGAAAGCATGTTATGTATATTTTTAAATTAAATATAAAGTAATAAGAATTTTGGTAACTTCATTGCATGTAGACTGGATCATAAATATAAAAGAAAAAATCAATGCAATTTAAGAGTAATTTATGGTTATTTGATTATTGGTTTTTGCTTTTGGAATATTTTAGTTGCTAGCTTTGAATATGAAAAGCTTCCTCCAGTTAAATTTAATAAGGATTAATAAAAGAATATATTGAAATGTAGTACATATGTATAAGAAAGAGTAAATTGTGTCACCATTAAATTATATTAGTTTCTCTCAAACAATTATATTCTAATTAAAATACATTGTTCACAGAAGGACTGAAAAATATGTATATACAGTCTCTTGGCATAAATCAAAAGATTTCACAATTTATTCAGCCCTCAGTGATATGTTTTGATGACTCTCTTTACATTTTCAGTCATAACATATTTCTGAAACACACCTGCAATTACTACCCCCCAAAAAAAGATCCTAAAATATTCTTTACATCTGCTAAATCTTGCCATTATGCTGATTTTAGAAAGACTTTAGAGATAATGGATTCAAATAATATATTTAAATTGTACCCTTTTCAGACTTGTTAACAATCACAAAGAAAATAAAAATACAAAACTACAGCAAAAGTGAAAATATGAAATAAGTAGGAGTTTCCAGAAATATTAGAGAGTAACATTGTTACATGTAACTATTTTAATTAAAGGGCATAAGAAAGAGATGCCCAGAAGGTCAACATAATGAGGCTGTGTTAAGCTATTGCAGCACAGGGATTCCTAAGAAAGCGATGACCGTGTGAAGTGCTCTTCCCATTTTAAATAAAGCTCCATATGCCTTAAATTTGGGAACTCTCATCAGGAGTATACTGCCTGGCTTCAATTGTCATTATATGGCAGAGGGAGAGAAGGGATTTCTGAGGGAGCCAGAGCCCAAACTATTTAGAGCTTTATAGAGTAAAGTCAACATCTTTGAATTGCAATTTTAAGCAAATGGGTAGGCAGTGCAGGCTGTGGAAAATTGGTATTATGCACTCCCTGTGGCTTGTACCACTTAGTTGCTGAGCCGCAGAATTTAGCCTATGTAGAAGCTTCTGGGTGGTATTGAAGGCTGGGACTAAACTAAGGGAAATAAAGCCTATGTTCATCCAAGCATACCTTCAGCCCAAACTTTACAATCATTTGGATGAATGCAATGCACAATCGAAGGGAAGCTCAACAATTGGAGTTAGAGAAAAAGTTGGAAGTTGAAGGCCTTATCCTCAGCTCACTTTTGCTTTCACTAAATAATTCTTATATGAGCAGATGTTAAAGAGAGAAACGCCAACATTTAGATTTTGCTCCCAGTCAGTGGAAGGGAAGAATTGACTCTTCATTGTGAAAGAACCCTATGTTTCATAGAGGATCATGAGATGAAACTATTTGTGAACTACTGTTTTATAGTCTCTCAGGTCCAGTCCTCTACTTGGCATGTACACATTTCATCACTGGAAAAGTCATTTGTTTCATATGGTAAATGGTACACAAAAAGTTCTATGCCAAATAATAAACCATTTGATGTATTTCTAGCCTGATGCTGCCATTGGCTCATTCTCTCAATTCTAATGTGGTTTGCATTTTCTAAAACTTTCTTACTCTCACATTATTAACTTCTGCAACCCAACACTTTCTATCAATTCACACAGGGCTTTATGGGAGGGAGAATGAATAAAAGCAGCATTCTTTCCAAGATTTTTGACATTTTAAATGTAAATAATTGGTTAGAATTGTATTGGTTCAAGAAAAAGAGATTTCAGGGACCCAGGTATGTAATAATTTTATTACAAACCTTTGTGAAGAAACTGTACAGAATATTTAGTCACTTCCAATTACATAGCAGCTCTGCTAATGTTGGTTAGGGTTCTGATTTATATTTCCTGTATATTTTTAAAGAATTTCTCTCTCAGTAATGTATTTTTTATATTTATTGGACAACTACCAAAAAGTGGCATGAACACTTGAAGTGGCCAGGTCGTCTTAGAAAGTGACAGGATTTGATTTAGATAAACTACTTTCCCTCTATGCCATTAGTAAAGGAACAAATAAGCAGTGCAAAGATAACAAACCAAATTCTGCATCAGTTCCACACTTTAGTGACAGTTCTCCACCATAGACCTTGTTCCTCATGGAAAGGCTTCCACTCTTTGGTTGTCTTAGTTCCCTGCAAAGAGTTAGAAAAAGAACAGTTTAGAGAAATCTGGAAGCATGGACTCACTGGTGAGTGAGAAGATGACCTTGCCAATCCACCCAACTTATACAAGCAGATAGTCCCAGTGCCCACTTACATGCTCCTATTTGTGATTCTGTGGAGTAAGCTCATCACTAACTATGCCACAGGAGGGTGACACTATCAAAAGTCATACTATCTGTTCCTTTTTCTTGGAGGAAATACTTTGCTATATCTGAAATGTAGCAGAGTCCACATTTCATTCACTTATTATTTTATTTATTCAGTTAGCATTTTTAGGAGTACTCTACTAGATTTTTAAAAACCATCACTTTCATTAGTTCTAACATGACTACTACCATTGCATCTACTATTAGTAATACTATTAATAATCGTTAAAATTTAACAACACTATCAGGCATTCTGCTAATCACTTCATGTTTATTACCTCATTCATTTCTAACAGCAATATTATGGCATGTGGAGAATTAATGTGCCCATTTTACAGAAGAAGAATTAAGCTTAAAGAGGCTCAGGAACATGCCCAAAGACACACATATTGAAATGGTAAAAATGTGGTGTTACTTCATATATCTTACATGAATCCTAAGATAAGCTGATAAGCTTCACTTCTACATGGTTCACTCCTGTCGATGAATAAGTTATCCTTACTTTAAAAAAATGAATTTTATTTGGGAGCTATATAGTTAAAAAAGGAATATAATTATGACATTTAAGTACCAATAGAGATACAAAGTTAAAGCACTGCTACAAGTGGAAGATAAGACAAACTATAAATTGTCATAAAAGATAGGAAATGCTTTCTTGAAAATTTGCCCTTTGTGCAATTCCATGGCCAGAAAGTGACTAAGTGAAAAAATCGACAGTGTTATTTCTGCATATTGGAAAAAGCTTGTCCAAAAATATAACCGTGAAAACGGAATGACATTCTTGGGGAATGTAACCCATATAAATAAGGACTGGATTATAAAATGCCTTATGTATCAGGTTCAGGAATTTAGATAATATTCTTTTATATAGGCAATGGAAAATTCCTAAAAGATTTTTTAAAAGAATAAAATGGTCTCCACACATGGGAGGCACTATGGAACAAGATACTTAAAATATAAGACACTGTCTTTGGCTTGAAAAGATTAGACTGAAGGAAAGATAACAACGGTAAAATAATTTCAACCTATTTATAGAAATTATATTTAACTATATGGTACTGGTTATTAATTCAATAGGAATGTGTAGTAAATGACCAGTAAAGACAGAAAGAAGATAAGCTTCAAGCATGGGGGCATAATTAATGGGAAATATTATTATTTTTTTAGTTGGAACCCAATTGTGAAAAACCTAGAATTAGCCAGATGACTGATAACTGTAAATTATTATAAAGTCTTACAACAAAGAGTGCTGAGTTGGGGACAATGTTTCTGGAACTTTGGTTTGGTGTTGGTCTGTGGAACACACTTGGAACACTGAGCCACCATGTTAGAAATCCAGTTACCCTGCTAGAGAGACCAGGTGGAAGAGTGCATTGAAAACCAGAGAGAGACAGAGAGACTTCAGATTATAATGAAAGAAAGAGGGATTCTGGCTTACAGCTTCTATTCCTGACAGGATGTCAGATATATGAGTGAGCCATCTTGGATGCCTCTGACTTGTAAGCCCCCAGATAATTATACTTCCAGATGATATGTGGAATACAGAAACTTCCCAATTTAGTTCATTAAGCCATGGAGTTTGTGAAAGATAGATACATAGTTTTGTATTAAGCACTAAATTTTGTGTAAGAAGCAAACAGAGAGCTATTTAGCTCCAAAGTCGAGTCATTTCTTATATGGAAAATGAAGGATGACTCAGAGTGAAGCCATTAGCCAAAGAACTGGAGCAAAATTTATAGAGATTCCTTACCTCTTAAATAGTAGAATTTTTTTCGCATTCACCTTGGTGAAATTAGATTTGCTGTGGGTAAGTGACTTCTATAGTTTTCTATATTCTCTGTCCCTTTTAAATGCAAGTGTCTGGGGCACCTGGGTGCTCAGTGGTTGAACATCTGCCTTTGGCTCAAGTCGTGATCCCGGGGTCCTGATTTTAAGTTGCTAGGTTTTGAGGACTTTTAAGTTGCAGCAATACCTATCTGATCAAGTCCCGCATTGGCTCTGCATGAGGAGCTTGCTTTTCTCTCTGCCTATGTCTCTGCCTCTCTCTCCTTGTCTCTCATGAATAAATAAATATTTTTTTAAAAACTGCAAGTGTCTGTTGTAGTTCCGGTCCCTATGTTGTTCTCACCATTGTATGCTGGGTGTGTTTGGGGATATGGCAGAGATAACTTGTCTTTGTAGGTCATAGATCTTTAGCTAAAAATGAATCACACCAAGAAAGCCTCATCTACAACTGGATTTGATTCAAATGATGAGGTTCTAAATCCGATGGCATAAAGGAAGGGAATGGAACATGAGTGGGATATAGTTGGCATATGGGAGGAATGTGGATCATTAGGGATCACAGGGAGGATTATAATCTCCAAAAGTGATCTCTCAGTAAATCATCTCTCCTGCAGTAATGCTATATATGTTATATAGTTCTTTGCCACATTGAATCTATGTGTGGCAGAAATATTGCTCCATCAGTTTTGAATTGGAGATTTAAGAAAGCGTGATATGCTTTGTTTTTTCACTTTTGGATGTTATATAAGAACTCTGGCTATTCATTTGAAGTACTCAATTGAAAAGAATGTGTAGAGAGGGATAGTTGGATAACTTCTCAGAGAAAAACCTAACTCTACCAGTTTTTCAGCTGATTCTAGTCATTCCAGGGACCCAGCTGGGCCAATATTCCAGCTATGCCCCTCAAGTTTCCAAATCACTGCAGCCCCATCCAACAAAAGCTGAGTGGAAGACTGGTCCAGCTGAGCCTAGTCAGCCCACAGAATCAAGAGATGATGAAAAGTTTCTGATTTTAAGTTGCTAGGTTTTGAGGACTTTTGTTCCAGCAATATATATCTGAAAGTCTCTTATCTGTTTTGGAGATTTCTTCCGATGCTGAAATAGCATATCTTGTTCAACAACTGTTTTTTGAGTTCTACTATCTTTGGTTCTGTCTGGGTATAACTTCTGTTAGCATACATTTAAGAAAATATGAAATTAAAAAAATTATTCTCTCCTAATCATTTCCTAAAATCAAGACATTATAGTGAATGGCCTACACCTGCTTTTTCCAAACTAAGTCTGTCAGCTAAGTTGCTTTCCCTGTACAAGAATTCTTAAAGGAATCACTCTTTTTATGAAGTCTAATCAGCCAGTGGCCATGAAAACCAAGCCTGTAGTTCAAGAGGATCATATTTATTGACTATTTCAAGTACACAATACAATACTGTTAATACCATCACCGTGCTGTATATTACATCTTTAGAACTTAATTATCTTAAATAATTTAATTTTAAATTCATAAAGTAATTCAACAAATATATTTTGAGTATCTACTAGGTTTAGAGGTTTTCAAATAATGGGTAATGTTGTTGACATGTAAAACTTTTATCTCTTTATTCCAGTTCAGTTCTTTTTTCAATTAGCTAAGCTACTTACTTTAACTATATGATTGCTTAAAGTACAGTAGGTCAAATTGTGTGTACCAATTTAGAAAATCCTAAAACTCAAGGAAATTTGGTAGAATTACTTCTAAGCATGCATAGCAGATGTGATGTAAATATGGATGTAATCATTCTCAAGTACTAGAACCTTTTTCACAGTCTTTGACTACAAAGTAGAAAATTATCACATACCATATGGTCTGTGTTATATCTATATGGCAGCTTTTCTAATGTAAATTGTTCAAGGTCAATCTTTCTGTAAGCTCCCTAATGTGCAAAATCTAATATAGGCTTAACATTACCACATAAAGGCAATTAGCATTGTTTGTATCAGACAACTGCAAAACAAAGTTCTAAATTTCAAGCGTGATTTCAATAATGCAGTCATCATTAATATTAAAATGACTACTAAAATTTTTAAACTTTCAGAACAGTGGAGTTCTATGTAATCAAGAATCCGTTTCCGAATGACACTGGACTGATCATTTTAATTTCTTCTACATCTTTGTTTCATATTAAAAGCAAATAGATCATTTCTTTTTTCTGTCCAGAGTATTTATGCCAAAATTGTGACTAAGTAATTCTCTTATGTATTTTGGAGATAAGCCTTATATGAAGAAAGGTTTTGTGCATCAACCTTTACCAGATGTGTTTTGTTTCTACTTAGGATTTTAAAAATATACATATACTTGCATTTGAGGATGATTTAAATGGAATATGACTGAAAATTTAAATATAATTTTTCTTATTTTCCCCGAATTGCTGGCCATCTCTTTTATATTAAGTCTGTATCTATGGTACAGTAAGCAACTGATAATTTTAACAAAATTATTGACAATATAGTAATTACTCCTAAATAAACAAATAAGCAATCTGATTAAAGTCATGAAGAGAAAGTAATGGATTGACCTAAATGCTCATTTGAAACAAATAATTTTTGTTACGTTACAGAAATATTAAATATTGTGTTATTAAAATCAATGTATAAAAGAAAGAAAATGAGTTCCATGTTCTGGTAGTAATACAACAATAATATTGGTGGAACAAGTAATGGGATAAGAATCAGCATCAAACTTACCATCACCAGTGGTTGTTAGAAGACAACAAAACAGTGCTTTAGATTTCTGGTAGAAAAGGAACTGAGTGTTAACATTCCACTATTTATCAACTTTGGACATTCAAGAGCCCACAAACTTCACCTCTTACAAATGCTTTGGGAAATTCTTTAGGAGGCACTTCATCAAAGTAAGATACTAAACCAAAGCAGCAGAAGATATGGAATCCAAAATACAGACTATTTTACCCAGTGAAGATAGGAAGTCACATGTTGGCACCTCTCCCAGAGGCCAGAAGAACATTTATTTTAAACAGATACGGAGGGGACTCCAATAGATCCACAACTCTGCTGGGAAAAGCGTTGTTATGAAATGCTATCCCCCCAAATTAGGAACAAACTTATGAATTGACAAAGTAAAAAGAGGAAAGCAATCATGGTTAAAGAATACAAATCTCTTGGGTCAGAATTATTGAATGTTATGAACCACATAAAATGGGTGAAGGGGGTCAAAAGGTACAAACTTCCAGTCATAAAATAAATAAGTTATGGGGATGTAATGTACAGCATTGTGACTATTGATAATACTATATTGCATATTTAAGAGTTGCTAAGAGAGTATATCTTAAAAGTCCTCATCACAAGAAAAAATATTTTGTAACTAGGTATGGTGACAGCTGTTAAGTAGACTTATTGTGTTGACCATTTTGGAATACACACAAATATCACATCATTATTTTGTTCATCTGAAGGTAATATATTGCTATATGTCATTATACCTCAGTAGAAAAAAAAAAAAAGGAAAGTAGCAGATGCCAATGTAAGATGACATGAACAAGAGATGCATTAGGTGAACAAAAAGGAGGAGTAATCTAGAGTAGGCAAGGAGCATCTTTAAACTTCCAACTATCTGACTCCCGTGGAGAGAAGAAAGTAAAAGGTTTTAGATAGGATGATTCTCAGACTGCAACACTATCTCCTAAGAAAGCTTCAGACAGCTCAGTCGGGCACCCTAGGGCTAAAATTGCCTATTAAAAGAATTCTGCATCTTGTTGTAATGGTCCTGCATTGTACCAGTACACTGCTCGTCATACCACTTCCTTGGCTCAGTCTTTGGTTAGAAGTAACCCATGGAAATGTGGCCTCGGCACAAATGTGGGGATGGATCCAGAATAGGAGTATCTCAGCCATCGATTAATATGTTCTCTGTAGGAGATATGAAAGCTTTATTTTCATGATCTTACTTCAGAGCCTTATTTCCAATGGTACCTCACTTGTTAGGTGGAAAGCGGTTGTACTAAAGTATATTACAGTTTCCAGGAGCAGTTTCTTCTGTGGTTTGCGTGGGCCTCTTTTCCTGAGAGGAAACTGAGAAAAAGCAGGTCAGTGGAACAAACTTTTTCGTTGCTGTTGGTGTTAGGGCCACAATTGGTAGCATCCTCTGCTTCTATTATCTATCCTGAGTTTCTCTTACCTTCCTTTATCTCCTTGTATGCGTTGGTATGACCCAAATGTAAATTTCTGCAGGATATTAGTCCTTGGAAATCATGCCTTTTCCAAGCTGGATTATACAACTGTCAATTCAACAATTGTGAGGCAAGGAATATAAGGAGGCACCCAATGGATTTCCTGGGTTTCACATTCATATTACTCTGACCTCTTTAGGCAAAAGCAGTCCTACCTCATCCTGCTGATTGTAGTCAGTTACACTTACGCAATGTTGCCTTTTCTACTAGTCTGATGGTTCCTGGACATAAGGAGCTCAGAGTGTTCAGGTGGCAGTTGTTGTAGTTCAATGGAACATTTATTATGTCCCGTGGCAGGATTGAGCCACATTAGGGAAAGCATTCAACCCTGCAGAACCCAGAGTTGCAGGAATTGGAAACACAAGATACTCTTGTACATCATTGAGAATAATGTCAAGTGAGGCCTCTCCTACTTGGTTTCCAGACCTATTTGGGAACACAGAGCTAGCTGTACAGAAGCTTCTGCCTTCAAGCAGATTGTGCATCCTGAAGGATGGCAGTTTATGCTTTTAAAGGATTGCCTCTAAGCTGGTGCTTCATCATCTTTGCCTTTAGAAGAATGTCCCAGCCTTCTGAGAAACCAGGTATTTCTAAGTTGTACATTGGTGACACAACAGGGGGTTCCCTGGTCATACCCCCACACCCACACTACTTTTGCTGTGACATGAGTCCCCTGGTTGTATGCAATATTGTCTGGCCTCCTGTGGTTAGAATAATTCTAAAATGACCCCTAAAACTATTACTCCTTGGTATGTATGCACTGTACAGTCCAGTATATATCATTCTCATATTATGACTGCCTAGAAACCCTTCTGAATTTTATAACTTGATAAGTCTGGAAGAATATAGCTCATAGGGAAAATTCCAGAGGACTGATCACTTGTTGCTTCATGGTCAAGTGTTCTACCTCTACCAAGAAACCAAGAGTGGTTTCTCAAAAGACATATTAATCTTTGCTGGAGATATTCTGTTCTTACTGGGGAAGAGCATGGTTTCGGAGTTTAATTTGGCTTTCCCTTCTACAAGAGCTCTTACTCCACAGGCCAAGGAACCAATGTATGAGTTACACCAACTGGCAAGTATATCCTTCCCTTTAGTGTGGATGGCCTTACCTAATCAGGTGAACCTCTTAAAAGGAGGATCTAGATATTAGAATAAATCGGAGAGGTTTGAAGCTACAGAGAATGCTCTTCTTTTGGTCTTGAAAAAGAAAATATTGTGTTATTAGGGGGCGTGTGGCAAGTAATGGTAGGCAGGCTATTAGAGCTCACAGTGGTCCCCTGCTGACAGCCAGAGACCTCCATCCTATAACTATAAGGAAATAAATTGTGCCAGTGACTGCATAAACTTGGAGAAGACCCTGAGCCCCAGGAAAGAATATAACCAACATTTTAATTTTTAAGATTCTGAGCACAGGATCCTGCTAAATTGTACCTGGATTTCTGATCCCCAGAAACTGCAAGATAATAAATGGATATTGTTTTAATCCACCAAGTTTGTGATAATTTGTTGTAAGGCAAAAGAAAACTTATATAGATTCTATACCTGTGAAATAGAAATCTGTTAGCCCACTTGTAGCAGTGTTGGCCAAGCCTCTGCAGGCAGGAAAGCCAAACTTATACTGGAATATGTTTCAATATAAATTCTGGCTCCTCTAGAAAAGTGAAATTTGGCATGAGGTAGCTTATACTTGAGGAATAGTGTCACCCTGAGGGCTCAGAATAGGTCTCTCTGGCAGACTGGGCATTCCAAAGAGGTGGCAGCTAGATTAACCTTGGTAACTAGAAGAACACATTGCTAGGTCAATTCCTAGCTTCAGTTTCTGCCACTCACTGAACCATCGGTAGACATTAAACAGGGTTTTATTGCTAAAATAGATGCATACAATCCAAGATGAAATACTTACAAATTTACAGTTTATTACCATAAAAATAATTGACTTTTTATCAGTGATAGCATAAAGTAAGCAAATACATTACAGCCAAAGGCTGTCTCACAGCCAGGGGTCCAGAGACATCAGGTGCAGGCTCCTTTTGTAATCCATTTCTCAGGACCGCAGACGGATGCACTTTTTTTTCTTGGATCAGGAACCACCAATGTGTGCATGGAACACCCTGGAACTAGGGAGCTCGAAATGGAATCTTGGCTGGAGAGTTTTATTTTTTATTTTTTGCTGGCCATGTAGCATATTTCTGCTACATAACCAGCTTTAACAGCAGAGTCCTCCAGGGTCTCACAGAGACCAGGTGCGAATCATCAATCTCATTGTTATCAATAAACAGTGCTGACGAGCTGGAACAAATGGGCTGGAAACTCTTTAGACCCATGGTTACAAAGCAACACCATTAATCAGAATGTTTCATGCCTTGACTAAGGGTCATTGCCATGCACAAACTTTAGCAAGACAGTTCAAACTAATTCCAAGCTTTCTGTGATTAACCTTCACAACATAACCATTAGTCCATTTGCGTGCCTATCATGCCATTCCCAAGATGGCACATGAAGTTTGGCTAACATCAGATGGTCAAGTCATTTTATCTACCTGGTGATCCAGTACTACATTCACAGTGGATGCTCGATGATGGGCATCAGCATGTGACCCAAATATCTTCACACTTGGTGTCTACTTCCATGTGTTATTTGTCCATGTGCCAGCTCTACACAGATTAGGTGGCCAGCTTCACTGTCAGCAGCTTCACCCACTGGGAAATACTCTTTCCACTTTCATTGGTAGCCACTCTGAGCATGACTGTCATGTTTATGGCATCCACATACTGAGCCAACTCAATTATAAATGAAGCCTGGAGATCATTCTTTTTTCTTCCATTGAACATACAGGAACACCCGTACAAATGAAGAGGGGAGCTGTGAAAGGTTTATTTGTGTAACTTTAGTGATGACATGAGGGTCTAGGCTACCCACTCATGCATGGGTGGGGCTGTGGACTCACCAAGCTAGACTTCATCCAGGGCCCCGGCCCCATTTACTATCTGTTTTCCTCAAGTTCCCATTCTAACAAGGGAGCTATAACAACAATTTGTGTCTCTGAATATCATTGTCAAGCAGATCTGATTCCAAATAGTCCTCAAAATATCTATTTTTTGCCTATTGTAAAATCTCCCAAGTAAAGCTGTAGGTTCTTTTGGTGAGGCTGGGGAATTCATTAGAGTATATAACTGCTGTGGTGGTAGGGTCTTCCCTTTTAGGGAGCTAAGCACTTCTTATGCTGCTGAGTTCTGGATTCAAAATTGGCTCAGATGTGTGTACTGACTAAAAGACTAAGTCTTCTCTTCAATTCTTGCCTTCCTACCTTCAACTCTTGCCTCATACCTTTTATGGTTGGGTATGTTTGCTGCCCATCAATTTTGTCTATAGGAACATCATGCTCTGGTTAATGTCTTCATAATTTCTTATCATTCAATCCCCCTCAGTATCATTCCATGCCCCTTTAGCACAAGTGGAGAAATTTGAGCACAGGTAAATGGGCATTGAACATGAAGTTTATGATTTAGTCGTATATAATTTTTTCTTTCTCATATGAAAACAGATGGTTGAATAACAAAGAACCACAGCTGAACTAGATGGAGATGACTAAACATCACCCATAGATAGTGAGATGAGATGAATACTGAATCAAGATGAGACTTGAGTTGAGCTTGCAGAAGAGATGGAGAATTTGTCCTTCTATGTGAAGAAGTGTACAGGTTTTGGTGATCAGAGGGGGAGACTGACCGACACACAGTTTGCTCCATTTTCTATATTGTACAGTTACTGACCATAAGTCCCTTGTGAGATAGGCACATCATTTCTGAAACTTCCCTTACATTTCACAATGGAATCCTTCTTGACTATAGATTGTGAATAGCATTGGCAAGCATTATTACTATAGGTTATGAATAGCATTGGCAAGTATGGAGACTGGATATAAGGAACAGTTGTGCTTTCTCCATATTCTCCTACTTCTCCCAGCTGTATGCAGACAGAGACAACACCCTAGTACAGGGATTCTCAAAAGTATGCAACAGTATCACCAGTATCTGAGAAACAACCTGAAGTGAATTCCCAAGCCTACTTCTGATTTTGTAAATAAGAAATATGGGGTGAGGGGGTGGGAGGGGTCAAAGCAATCCTTGTTTTAGCATACTCTTAGGTAATTCTGGGGTGCAGTATAATTTTATATATATATATATATATATATATATATATATATATATATATCCCTAGGGTTGAATAGCTGCAAAGGATGGAAGGAAAATACATTCCTGAATTACCATGTAGAACAAAGCCCTTGTGATCCACAAGTACTGCTATGAACTGTGAGTTAGAATAGTTACCTTTTATATATGTTATAAATTTTAAGTCTATTTGTTTCAGTAGTTTAACATTATCATAACTAATACAAATGTAAAATAAGGGAATGGTGATAATGAATTTCACATGTACTCTGAAGAATATCATTCAAGAATAAAAGAGGTGGGATGATAATGAAGGTGGGCGGAGATGCAATGAAAGAATTGCTTTAGTTAGGAGAGATTTTATAATTTGTATAACCTCACAAGAAAATAACATGTATTTTTAGTTTGACAATGATCTGGTGAAATAAAGATGGTTTTGAAAGCACTCCTCTTTCATTATATGATAAAACTATTATGGATCTATAGTAACTCTGCTACTTTTTTTTCCAGCTCAACAGTATGTCTTTACGATCACTTATGAACATATATGGGCAACTAATTTGTTGCTTCTAACTGACAAACAATACTTTACGGTGTGCATACATTCTAGTTTACTCATCTCCTTTCCCAGTAAAGGAATACAGATGGGCTACAAGATCCAAATACTGAAAATACAGCAGAAATGAGAGAAAATGTAACAACTTATTAGAAAAATGATAGTAAGAGATAAATGCAAGTTTTAATTCTTTAAAACTATAGATTTTGTTTTGTTGTATTTGATCTACATAACTGAAATATATAATTTCATGAACCTATTATGTAGTAGGTAACATATAAACCATAAGCATCATTGTTTCACTTTGTAACGGGAGACCACACTATTATTTTGTGGGTGAACAGGATTTCTAAGGTTTGGACTAATTCGAATAAAAAACTAGAAATACTTGTTCTAACGATCAGTTTCCAGTTCATGGGTTACAAGGGCCTAGAGAGTCCCTTAATTATCTAAAAAATAATTCTTTTTCTTTTTCTCCTATCAGCTAATACTTGAAAATTGGAAGGTTTCAAATGCAAATTAGGTAACATCATGGAAAATATTTTAAAACATTTTTATACATATATATATATATGTATATATATATACATAATATGTAGTAAAATGTAAGATTCCTCCTAAAATATTATGTACAATGGGAAATTCTGAGATAAAGTTCATGTTTATTCAAGGTCCTTCTAAGCTAAAACCAGGGGTGAAAGTAAAATTTTCTCCAAACTTAGAGACACTAACTTGATAAAATTTGAGATACCCTGCCCTAGCTCACTCTGTTATGCCATCCCTAGACTCTTCTTTCAAAGAAAACAGTTAAATGTAGTTTAATACTTCTGGCAACAGATGGTGAAGTGGTTTTAAGTATAGCACTCATTTTTATTAAAAATGCAAATCCTAAATATTGTGAATAAGAAAACAAAGAAAATATATTTTTATGGTATTTTTGATGAATTATTAATGCCAACTATTGTTTTTCAAAATTCTGCTAGTGTGTTTAAAAGCACATCACAGAAATTTATATCTCTGATGAAACTCTTTAGCCAGGGTGTACATTAATAGAAAATCATTCCTATCTTTCTTCTTCAGTTGTTTAACAATTAACATTTATATCCATTTAGAGTTTTTTTGAGTATTAAACTTCAAATGGAGCAGTTTTCAAAAATATCGTGGCCTTTAATGTATTTTATCCTCCATTTCAAAATTATCATGGTATTTTTGCCAAATATGAAATAAAAATAGCTATGTTATTTTGCTTGGTATTTCACTAAAATAATATATTGATTTTTGTAGTATTGATATTAACATTATCCTGAGTAATTAATTCCCTCTAATTTCATGGAAAATATCTCATTTCTTTTTTTGTTTTGTTTTTTTCTTTTTGAAATTGACAGATGTTTTTGTGTGTGTTTAATTTTAGGATATTTACATCATACAACTGTTTCCAATTTTATTTCTAAATTTTTGGTAAGTGCTCATTTACTATACTTGAGGAAATGATTTCTTTACCTCTATATTTTGTATCTTGATTTTTTTTTTTTTTTGGTAAATATACCACTCACACAAAACAATGACCATGCCTATTTGTCTATTTTAGAGAATAATAATTCACTCTCAATTATAAATACCCATTTGTCAAATAGAACAATACTTTGAATTATCTTATTTTGTATCTCAACCATGTATTTAAATAAAGGGCTTTTCAACAAAATTAAATACTTATAATTTTAGTTAACCATGTTAGTTTTTTCTAAACATTCAATCTGTTATATTGCTAAAAATAAAATATATTTTCAAACATTATAGCAGAGAGGCATATTTAAATGTAATTGTATTCAGAATGTATCTTAATAAAGTGCCTTATCATGTCTTATGGCTTTGCAGTTGATTGTCTCTGATACTTTTGTTTTAAAATCCTATTCATTTGCAAACAAGTATCATTGTGTCACCAAATTTCTATTATTTTCTATTTTAATATCTTATTTTGTTTTATTTTTCTAGAGTAATGTTAAAATATTTCTGACAGATATCTTACTGACTCTGTTATGAATAATGTTAAAAGAAAGTGCAAGAGAGAAAAGATGAAGAAAAATACAAGACAGAGAGAAGTGTTTGGTGAAAACAGATTTTTCAACTTATATCAGAATATAATATATTCTCTTTTATTTAGCATAGTAAAATATATGAACAACTGTCTTAGTGTTAATAATCCTATAATCAATGAATGAACCCACTTCTTTTTAACCCACTTCATATTGGCATAGTCATAACTCCTTTAGCATTCCATAGCTTCTATGAGGTGCTACTATGCTTAGAATTTTTGTATCAATATGTATTAGTGAAATTAATATGTGTAATACCACTATGTGATATCTCCATTTTGTTATTATTTCAGATAATACTTACTTAGTAAGTGCCATTGGCAAGTTTCCTTCTCCTTGGTACTTTGGACAAGTTAAAATGACATAGGTACTACCAATCACTGGAAGTATTTTTTAGAAGCTTTCTTAATCTTTATAGTTTCTTAATGTTTATAGCTAATAGTCTTCTTGGATATTTAAAGTTTTTGTTGAGTTATTTTTCTATTTATATTTCCTCAGCTAACTAAGATAACTAATTAGAATGAAATCTTCAAATTTATTAAAATGAATTTGTGAAAATAATCTCTGCTATTAAATTAATCTTATAAAATTGGTTATATCTTCCTCACTGTTAGTTTTGTGGATATTTTCTTCATTAAGCTTTTATCTATTTTATTATTCTAAACCAATAACTTTTGTTTAAGTTTTACTTGTTTATTTATTCATAAAAAACACACAGAGAGAGATAGGCAGAGATAGGCAGAGGGAGAAGCAGGCTCCTAACAGGAAGCCCAGTGTGGGACTTGGTCCTGGATCCTGGAATCACGCCCTGAGCCGAAGGCTGACACTCAACCACTGAGCCACCCAGGCGTCCCTAAACCAATAACTTTTAAATAGTTTTGTCAAGATAATAGGTTCTAGATAATTGGTTTTTGTGTTTATAATCAATAAATCCTATTCCTATGATATTTGATCTCTAATAGAGTTATTTTTACTATTGAAATTTAAGGTTTAATTCCTTTTTATTATATTGATAATAATATATTAATTATTAATTAATTATTAATTAAAAATAATTATCTTTATTAAAAGCAAATCTGAATTTTCTTTCAAAAGAAAAATATACATTGCTTTCTTTCTATTATAAAAATATTCCAGTTTTATTGAGATATAATTGACATATAACATTCTATTAGTTTAAGATATACAACATATTGATTTGACAGATGTATATATTACACAATGATCGCCATATTGAATTTAATTTATCCATCACCTCACAGAGTTATATTTTTTTCTTGTGATAAGAACTTGAAGATCTACTCTCTTCACAGCTTTTCAGTGTATGATACTGTATTGTTAACTATTGTCATCACGCTATACATTATCCACAGAAATTATTTTTTAATTGAAAGTTTTTACCTTTTGTTCATCCTCACCCATTCCCCCACTCCTTGCTTCTTGTAACCACCAATTGTTCTGTTTCTACGAGTTTCTTCTTTTTTAGAGTCCACATATGAGATTGTATAGTCTTTCTCTGACTTATTTCACTTAACATCTTACCTTCAAAGTCCATCCATGAATGTAGAATAATCAAAGGTTTTGCTTACCTACTACAATTTACACAGGCAAATTTTATCTATTGTGGTTTTTCATGAATATAATTTTCTATCCATTTTCCTATAATGGCTATTATGAGACATAATAATAAGTACATGTTTAACTAGGTTGTAAATAATGTATTTTATCCAAAGCAGTCAAATTTTTCTGGAATATTGTTGATGTTATTTTGCATTGATGTACACAATAATATTTCCCATCCCATAGGCTCTTTTACTATGTGGTCTTGTCATTCTTCTATTAAGAAGTGAAGTCCAACTCTCTTAATACTCTTAAGTGTGGGCTGGTCTTAATAAATTACTTATAACCAAAAGAATAAGATTTAATATATAAATTCTGAAACTGAGTCAGATAGGGCTGTGCATTGTTCTGTCACAACACTTGGTCTTTGGTTGCTGCCTCTTGGGATGTTCCATCTGGAATCTAGTATTATGCATTGAGAAGCCCAAATCAAATATAGAACCTGCATATAGAATTATATTTGAAAGGGCTATTTGGTCATACCCTTGGAGTCTTCACAACTCAGGTACCGTACAAGAGAATAGAGATCCCTCCAGATGATTTATACCCTTCTTGAAATATATCTAGTCATTCCATCTTATCAGCTGAAGCTCCAGATATCATGAAGCAAGGAAGACATCTCCAAAATGACTTATCAAAATTCTGTATGCATAGAATCTTGGAGCAAAATAAAATCTGCTTTTTGTTTTTTATGCCACTAAATTTTAGGTAGTTGGTGATACAGCAATATTTATACTTAGTATTTGTATTTTAATAGAAGACATTTCTTCTTAACAATTATTTTTACCTCTATTTAGGCAACAAAATCCAACTGTGAAACTTTTCAAAATATAAGGACATATATGTTCTCCTCTGAGTTGGTTTTGATTAGTCGTTGTGTAGTATTCCTTTGTTGTAAAGACCCATATGTAAACTTCTTAAATGACTAGGAGTAAGATCATGAAAAGCTTCAGCAGCATAACAAGATAGAAGGTATTTTCAGGATAGTTTGCTACCAAAAACATATTATCTGCTTTTTTGTGAGATTGCCATAATCAGTTTATGTTTCCTAGATTTTAATATTATTGATACTATTGAGTCCATAGAAACCTTACAAATAATGACAAAATCCTTTATAGAATTTGGAAGTACATGCTGTTTCTTTTTGTGACATAATTATCCCTTATGTTATCTTTATACTCTTTGTAAAATCAACTTTATTTATCCAGATAGGAAAACTTTTATTCTACCTTTTAAAGAGTCAACCATTTAACATTTCTTTTACTTCAACGTATATATTTTAAATTCTCATTTCTTGAGAAATACTATCATTATTATTGCCCAGAAAGGAAGAAAGAAAAAGCACTACATGTTGACTATGTGCTCTTGTTTTTAACTTACCCTTTTTTTATTGAGTATGATTCTAAAATAAAATTTATAAATCATATAAGAATAATCAAAAGAAATCAGTTTTGACTCAAGGTATTCCTATACTACAAAAAACATACCACAACTCTATTTCTCCTGTTAGGGAAAGGAGGGAAGAGAGAAGGAAGGAAGGAAACAATGAAGGAAGGAAGGAAACAAGGAAGGAAGGAAGGAAGGAAGGAAGGAAGGAAGGAAGGAAGGAAGGAAGATATATATTTAAGGAAAGAAGAAAGGAAGGGCAGGAGGGAGGAAGAGAGGAAGGGAGGAAAGGGGGAAGGATATCAAAGAAGGACTAAAATAAACTTACAGAAAGTGAACACTGGATAAATGAGAGAATAAGGAAATAGAATAGCATTATAAATAATAAATGTATATAGTGGAATTTGAGAAGTGATGTTATCCCTCCAACACACACACACACACACACACACACACACACTCACTAATTCATATAAGAACCAGAAACCATGAAACCACACCACCATCTGAGGATAACAAGGCAGTATTTATAATTAAAACTTTGATCACTAGAATGGAAATAAGATAGTAGTAGTAGGGCTAGAAAGTTAAGCTGAGACAATAGCCATCAAAAAGGAAGAGAGAGGGGCAGTCCCAGTGGCTCAGCCTGTTTTATGCCACCTTCAGCTCAGGGCCTGATCCTGGAGACCCCAGATCAAGTCCCAACATTAGGTTCCCTGCATGGAGCCTGCTTCTCCCTCTGCCCCTCTCTCTGTGTGTGTCTCTCATGAATAAATAAATAAAATCTAAAAAAAAAAAAAAAAAGGAAGAGAGAGAGAGAGACAGAAGCAGAGGGAAGCAGAGACAGAAAGATAGGATAGGGAGAGAAAAAAAAGAAGATGGGGGAGGAAGAAGAAGAGGAGGAGAAAAGGGGAAAGAGAAGGAGGAAGGGGAGGAAAGGAAGGAAGGAAGGAAGGAAGGAAGGAAGGAAGGAAGGAAGGAAGGAAGGAAGGAAAGAAAGGAGTTAAAATGACTTTGGAAAATTTCCAGTTTCTTAAAAAGACATATCTACTTTAGTTATTTACTGGAGAGAAAGTAAATCATATGTCTGTGTGAAAACATATACATGAATATTCAGAGAAGCTGTATTTGTAATTGTCAAAATTGGAAACAACCCAAATGGATGTTGACAGCTATATGTTTGAATAATTTGTGGAATATTTATCCAGTGGGATGATATTAGGGGAAAAAAATGAGGGACTACTGATAAACAGAACAACATGAGCGAAAGTCAAACTAATTATGCTGAGGAAAGCAGCCAGACAATAAAAGAACATACACAGTGTAATTCCAATTACATAAAAACATAGAAAAGGCAAACTAGTTTATATTGACAGAAGGCAGAATTTTTGTGGGTGATAGATGTATTCATTTTTTTGATTGTGGTGATGTTCCATTCACACACACAAACATACACATTCTTAGCAAATTGTACAGCTTATGTGAATTTTATCATGACAATTGCACCTCAATAAAATATTAAAAATTAATGTCATAGTGGTTAATATTAATAGCAGTTTTGGAAGAAAAAAGAAATGTCAAGACAGTAGGAAAGTCTATTTTGAGTTGATAAAAGTATGTAACGTTCTAGCATTGTAATTAGGCATAAGTGTCCCAACAAAAATAGTGCATTGAATGTCAAGCTATTTATATTTGCTTTTTTTTTTTAAATTTTTTCTTTAGAGAGGAAGTGCGGGGAGGTGCAAAGGAAGAAGGAGAGAGAGAATTTTAAGCAGGCACCATATCCAGTGGAAAGCTGGAGCATGGGGCTGAGGGTGGGGCTCCATCTCACAACTCTGAGATCATGATCTAAGGAAAATCAAGAGTTGGATGTTTAACTGAGTGAGCCACCCAGGTGCTCCTCAGTCTGTTTATATTTAAAAGGCCCATAGAAAAGTATATTCTCATGGAAATTTCAAAACAATAAGAATAAAATTATAATATTTAAAGATTTGAATAAGAATATTTAACCATGAGAAAATGAAAATCAGATTGCCCGCACATTTTTCTGTAACTAAATGGAGAAATGTATCATACTCTAAGAGAAAATGAGTTGAAGCTTTATTTTTTATCTTATTTTTTTTTAAAGATTTTATTGTGAAGCTTAAACTCAAAACCCCAAAATCCAGAGCCACTGAGCTAGCCAGGTGCCCCTGATTTGGAACTTTTAATTCAACATAACAAAAATAAAAACCAACTGTGAAAGCAAATAAGATATACTGTGAAGAAAATCCAGAAAATTAAGACATACGATTCGTGTATAAATAAAATATTGACCTACAGGGAAGTACAGTGAAGTAAATTCCCAGCATTAAGCTATAATGCAATCCTAGAAAGCACATATAACAGAGTGTACAGAAGGTAAAAGTCTCTGGAAATTACAGTTTAATGTAGAAGAATGCTAATATGTTTAGGATAAAGACATTTGTTCATTGTGTGAGCAAAAACAAAAGAAAAAATGTTAGTGATATCAAGTGAGAATATTTAAAAAGATCCTGACCCATTTATGAAGCAAAATGGACATGATTTTTAATAAGGAGGAAAAATTAAAAAATAATGTAAATAAAGGTACTTAAAATGATCATTTTAGATGTTTTCTCTTGAACTTGAAAGGAATGAGGGCAATGAAGCCATGACAAAAATAATATAATTCTATCCTTCAATTTGGTTTAGGTCTTCAACAATGTTAGCACAGCCATAATGCTGTAATTGTAATATTTTCAAAGATTTTCAATTTCAAGAGTCAATTTATCTGCAAAGTATGAAGAATTTAATTATGACTATAGAAATAAATATTAAATTACTATACTTTGATAATTGAAAAAATATTTTATACTTGAATGTAACTTGAAACCATCTTGTCTGACACAGAGTAGGCGGAAAGGTAAAGGATGTTAACAATGGCCTATCATTAAACTGTTTGACATGGATGTAACAAAAGGTAGGAATACAATTATTATAGAAAGATTTGTATACTTCTATAAGTTTAATGGCAATAATGATTATGACGTTAGATAATTTTATTACATGGTTAAAAGTGCCATATATTGTTCTAATTTATATACATTCTCTCACATAATCACATAACCGCCTCCAACATGGCCAGTTGTCTTGACATACAGACTAGAAAATGGAGAGACAGAAAAGTTATGAAACTGTCTCAGTGAATATATGATAAATATATATGCATATATATATATATTTTATTTTTTGAGAGAGTTTCAGCCAGGATTTGAACCAGGCGATCTAAAAAATAGGCTAATTTAAACTAACTATGAGCACCTGAGTGGCTCAGTGGTTGGGCATCTGCCTTGGGCTCAGGTCGTGATCCCGGGGTCCTAGGATCAAGGCTCCTCACACAGAGCCTCACATGCCTTCTGCCAATGTCTCTGCCTTTCTCTGTGTCTTTCATGAATAAATGAATAAAATCTTTAAAAAAATAATGAACTAACCAACCAGGGGTCCCTGGGTGGCTCAGTTGGTTAAGCGTCTGCCCTGGGCTCAGGTCATGATCTTGGGAGTCTGGGATCAAGCCGGGATCAAGCCCCACATCAGGCTCCCTGCTCAGGGGGGAATCTGCTTCTCTCTCTCTCTCTCTGTCGCTCACTGTCTCTTTCAAATAAATAATATCTTTTTTAAATTAATTAACTGAATTGAATTAGTTGCTACCTAAAGTTAATAACATGAATATAGAAAGTGAGGGATAGTAAGATGAGCATGAGTGAGTTAAATTTTTAATTTCTCAAAGATGGAAAGACATTTGAAAGTTAAAAACATATTTATGAAGAAATGTATATAAATTCATATAATGCATATTATAGAATGATCACTTAAAGAAGTGAATACTCCAAACATGAAAGAGCTTTCCTTCAGGAACTGATCTGGGAGTCACTGGGAGTCAGTGGATTGTTTCAGAATCTTGTTTTTTTATTTTGGTACAGTACAATTTTCTATTTTTTCTATTTGTATATATATTTTGGTAACATTTAAAAAGTGTCTGAATTCTTATTATGCCCAAGCATTCAATAAAATTTCCTTGCAAATTTGTTCTTAATAACAGGTCTCTGTGCAGATACTTAACAGACAAATATGTGCATACACAGAGTATCTAATTAGGATACAAGCACACTTTGTTTCCTCTCCTCTAAAATGTACATTGTTCTATGCAAATTAGTGTATTTTCAAAGAAATATTCTAGTCAGGAAATTTTTGAGCTGCTGGAATATTACAGAAAAGGTAGATTTAGTACAATTGCCTTGCTCACTAGCCTGGTTTCGGAAAGCATACCTCCTTCCATTTTAACTTTTCATAGTTATGTGGTGTTTATGCATTCATTAGGCCATCTGCAGAAATAGAAGCTGAACTGAGAAGAAGCAAAACAGTAAATATTCTAAGCTTGGGAATAGAGAGAAGAAGAGAAAACAAACAAGGAGAAGATAAAACTGTCTTTAGGTTGAAATTTTTTAAATGGCTCCACAAATTTACCAGCAGTCAGTCTTTTAAGATATGGAAATTTATTAACACTAGTGCTTTTACCACAAATTACTTTTAGCTGCTTATACATATACACAAAACAGCTAATGGTTTGTAGAGTTCCTACCATAAATACAAGTCATTTTTATACAAGATTTAGGTTTGACACTATTATGAGAATTTGCTAAGTGGCAGGAGTATGCCTGTACTTTCATCTTTATCCTTCATCGCAGCCAGAGCAATTCTTCAAGGCATTTACTCTAAATTCAAGACACCTTTAAAGAGGTATTAAAAATGACTTCTCCTTTCTCATTTTTGCAAAACTAAGATTTTTTAAAAAGACATCTGTCTTTGCAAGGAACGTCCAATTTCAAAGATGTGTATTTTATGTCCCAAAGATAATATTGCCATAAAAAGTCTTCTATCCATCCACCTATTAAGAACAAAGGCATATATAAGAGTTTTCTAGGTGGATATAGATAATTGTCTGGATTCATCTATATAAATAAAACATGAATATAAGGCAGATGCTTTGATTTAAAAATGTAGATCTTTATTTTAATGGGCAGGCCTCTAGATTTATATACTCTCTAGAAATGTTCACTAAACCATTTTTCCTCTTCAGATTTCTCCCATCTGTGACAGAGGAAAATAAAATCTCTCCAACATTCTCTTATGTGTTGGGTCTCTTCAAGGTTTTACTCTTTTCCTGTCCTTGCCAGTGACTTTTCCTTCACATACATTTTTATACAACTGCAAAATTTGTAAGGCGGAGGGTCATTTAAAAAAAAATTCCAAGAATGGGCAGCCTGGGTGGCTCAGTGGTTTAGCACCACCTTTGGCCCAGGGTGTGATCCTGGAGACCCGAGATCGAGTCCCACGTCAGGCTCCCTGCATGGAGCCTGCTTCTCCCTCTGCCTGTGTCTCTGCCTCTCTCTCTCCGTGTCTCTCATGAATAAATAAATAAAATATTTTTTAAAATTCCAAGAATGTTTTGAATTAAGACTAAATACATGTAGTATTGTTATATCATTGATGAAGAATGGGTTAAAAGTGTAATTATATCTCTTAAATTCCCACAGCAATGTTAAAAATTATCATTTTTGCTTACATCCTCATTATCTAGTATTTATCATACTGACATCTTTAGCTTCAAGGGGAGAAAGCATGTCTTGCCTTGCTTGGTCTACATGCCTACCTGACACAGTCAAAGACTACAGGGAGGAAAAAGCCCCAAGGGAAAAACATTATGCACCTGGGGCACTTCCTCTTGGCTGTTATTGCTAACCCATTTCTCTAGTCAAGTGAAACCAAGACGTGGCCCAGTATACAAGCCAGACTTATAAACAACGGCCCCAGCCATTTCCCGTCAATAGAAGGAACAGAGGCTCCACAAACCTGAAAGACCCTGGCTTTAAAAAACAGTGAGTTCCCTGAGTTACCTATCAACACCAACCAATCAGAAAGAGACACTTTTCTATCCCTAACATACCTAAAACTTGGAGGTGCTTTTGTTAAATGGAAAAAGAAGACATTGCCTATGGCACAGCAATGATCAGACTTGCCTCTAGCACCCAACTATCCATGGATACTTTTATTGTTACCTAGAGCATAAACTCAAACCTCCCTAAAGTGAAGCAACTCAAGTCTAATAATTATCACATCCATATCCAAGTCTACAATTTCTAAGTGTGGTGTACACTTTATCATTTTGGATATATTTCTTTGTGGTCTGGTGACCTATAATTTAATGAAAAAATATCCTAACATCTCATAGCCAGTATTCATTCAGTGGAGCTGAATAAACAGCATAGATAGTAGAAATTGGCATTAAGAAAACAAAAGAATGCATATATTCTTTCAAATGAGTGATTTTTGTTTTCTTTGAGTAAATGCCCAGTAGTAGAATTATTGGATGAATACCACATGATTTTACTTATGTGTGGGATCTAAAAAACAAAACAAATGAATAAACAGACAAACAAAAAGCAGAACCAGACCTGTAAATACAGAGAACAAACTGATGGTTGCCAGAGGGGTGGAGGTTGAGGGGATGAACAAAAGGGGTGAGGGGAGTAGGAGATACAGGCCTTCAGTTAAGGAATAAATACATCATGAGAATGAAAAACACAGTGTAGGGAATATAGTCAGCGATATTGTAATAGTGTCATATAGTGACAGATGGTAGGTAGCTACACTTGTGGTGAGCACAGCATAATGTTTAAACTTGTGGAATTGCTATGTTGTACACCCAAAACTAATGCAACATTCTATGTCAACTTAGTCAATTTAAAAAAAAAAAGAACACAAAAGAATTAGAAGCTTCCAGCCGTTCCTGATCCATGAGTTGTAAGATATTGTTAGACAAGAATTTTGAAAAGTGCCTGCCTTGGCAGTGGAGCAGATCACTTGCAGAGACACTAGTTTTACTCTCTGGTTGATTCCTACCTAGCACACTATGTTCCATAGACCCTGGCTTTGCTCACAGGAATAGTCTCCTTGCTCAATCTCTACTGTGACTGCATGGCTCCCATGGTCAGCTTCCATCTGGTACAGGTTTGAAGGCCAGAGTTTGACTTCGGAATGGAACAGCCACTGTGCTTTCCAGGCCCACTAGGCCCCCAAATCCCTAGAAACTGATTTGGCTTTGGACGTATTTCCTTTCAGTCAGTTCTATGGGCAAGTGAACACATAGCAAACCTTGTCTAGATAAAGCATGGACTACTCCTGTGTCTGTTACCAATGCCTTTTCACTGAGCCCTTTCCTTTTCCACTGATGGTTTCATGATAAAATTGCAGGTTGGTGGGATATTGGATATCCTAGAGTTTTAACATATGTGTATGCTGCTTTAGCCAATTTACTGAGTCCCTAATAAGGCCAGTTTTGAGTGGTGTTCAGAGTAATGGAAAGCTTTCTACCTGGTACAGGCTACAGTTAAAATAAATACCCTTTCTCTCTGCCATTATGGCTGGAAAGGATGGAGAATTGATGATAAAGAGCCGGGAGAAAGAGACACATCAATAATTCATAGACTAAAAATGTTGGATCCAGCATCTTAGTGTATATATGCCATCAATGCAAGTGCTAGGAAAAAAAGGGGCGAGAAAGTTTTTCATAATAAATGCTACGGATTAGAGGATTTATTCTGTGAATGTCAATTAATGGGCTTATGCCCAAGCTGTTAACAGTCATAGAATGGAAGAGATACTATTGTCAAACAATTGAAATGCATAAAACAGCATTTGATAATGCCATTGCTGACATGTTCCCATTGCTGGAAGCATCTTCCACCCCACTCCCCGAAACCCCTTTACTCATTGACCGAAAAAAAAACAAAACAACATATTCCCAGGAATTATAGATCTCACATATCACCAAATTTACTAAGAATAGCAAAGGAAATGAACACAAACCAGAAATACCATTTCTGTCTCCTGTGATGCCCTAAACTTTCAAATTATTTCTTTTCAACATTGGTACATATTTTGGTGTCAGAGATACATGCTAACACTAATTACATGTGATGGGTATGAGCTCAGAGGAGCTGTTTCAGTATACAGTATATATATTCAGTATATACTTCGTTTTTATACTTTTTTTAATCATATAAAGCTGAAGAGTTTACATGCAAAAAGTTCTACTTTACAGCCAGATTTGTTTCAGAGAAGCAATCTAGATGTATCAAGTAAATATACCCTGCTAGATACATATGTAGGTAATTTTATTGACTTTCTTCTACTAAAACTATTTTTTACAAGGAAGTCTATGAGGTCAACACAGATGTAGGGGCCATCAGGAGAGAGGGAATAAGTTACGTACCTGCTATAGATTTTTTTTCTTTCCAGGTATGATAGCTTGGGGAGAAGAATAAATAGAAAATGAATTAACTGCATTGGACTTTTCTTGTAATGGTGGGGAGCATTAGGATTAGACACAGGCTTAAGACACATTATCCTGTCCATCATATTTCTTTTTTTTTAAGATTTTATTTATTTTTTTATTCATGAGAGACAGAGAGAGAGGCAGAGACATAGGCAGAGGGAGAAGCAGGCTCCCTGCGGGGAGCCTGATGCAGGACTTGATCCCAAGACCCCAGCATCACATCCTGAGCCAAAGGCAGACGCTCAACCACTGAGCTACCCAGGCATCCCTGTCCATCATATGTCTATTATTAACTTTAAAAGAATACTCTCAACTGAGAAGTTTCTATTATTAATTTCATTCATATGTTTACTGGATCTGTTAAAACTTATTAAGCCATACAACTTTGCTTCTGAAGAAAAAATATTTTACAGTGAAAGAAATAAAGAGCCAATGCCATGTGATATATCTATTTTACCATATGCTATATCAGCCAGGAAACATAGTCTGATAGTTTATTGAAATGCTGGACTGTAGTTTGGAAGATTAAAGGTGCTGGTCCTCTGGATATTGTATATTTTTTTACCTAATAAGTGAAATAGATTACTGCTCTTCCCATTTGCAGATTTCATAGATTTGAGACCCAATATTAGAGGTGGGGTTGATTTCTCCTACACTTATACTATATTAATCACTAGTATACTTTTCCCATTCCACCCTGTGATTATGAGATCTGCTGATACCATGCTATTAGAACCCCAAAAAGAAATACTTTCATTACGAATCACAATACACTTTCATTAGGAATGAAATGCTTTCATAATGAATCAGCAATGGTTCCTCTGCTGTTGGGAGGTCAGACTGCATGTATTTGTGGGTCCTCATGCCTGAGTCACAGGCAAGATGTACAGTTACGCCAGTCTCTGAGATGACTAATTCTGGTTGGGAAAGCAGAATTGAAATTTCTGTCATGCACGGAGGTTGTGGAGATGTAGAATGGAATACAGGGATTCTTGAGGTGCTGCTCATATTACAACATGAAGTTTTGGGTAGCTTTCCAAGTTTTGTAATGTTAATGCGATGCTTTGTTGCATCAGATCTGTAGGATCATAATGAGAGGGATTTTCCTTCTCATTAACTGCTAGTAGTTCAGGTATAAGCATCAGAGAGAGCATCAGTCAAATACATTGTTTTTCCTAAAGTATTGAAACTGCAAGACATAGATAGAGACAGAGATTAAGAGAGGGTTTAAAGGAGAGATGAAAGAGAAGGTGTAACTCCCTATTCATATCATAAGCATTTTATAAAATAGTTGCACATTAAGAAGCTTTGGTTGAATTAGTTTTTCATTAGGGATTCCAAAATTATGATTTTCTAATTCTTTCCACAATTATAAACTGGACTTCTGCAGAAAGGAATGTTTCTTATCAGCTAGGGCTATTTTGTTATCCAGTAATACAGTTATTTCAGAAAAAGAGAAGATAAACTTTTAATTATTTCCCTTTGCTTGGCATTTTTAATAATACTGGCAACCTAGTTGCTACCCATGGTAAAACTGGATTTTATATATTCCATCTGTTTGAATCAACATTAGTCATTTTTTAATGCCCAAATCACCCTTTCTTTGGCCAAACAAACCAAACTTTTAATCTATTTTTGAAAGCTTACTTGCTTTTGTGGTATAAGATATTATAGTTTCATTTTATACAACTTCAAAGACCCAGAATTTGTCATTTCATTAAGAATCTTTGGGTCTTTTAAGTGGGGAATATATCTAGACACCATGTCTAGGCATTAGACATACTTGTTTCTATTGAGCTATTATTGCTTCTTGTTCTTTACATGGGCAAAGCTAAACATTTATTTTTGAAAAGAATGTGAGTCCCTAATGATATTTCAAATTTCAAATTTAAGGGGCTTAAATTAAATTATGGTTCTGTATTTTTTTTCTTCTGTTACACTCAGGTCTTGGTTCTAGACAACATTAATAAAATTATTTATTTGCTTTTTCTATCTATGTATACGTATAAACACATGAAGGAGATATTTTTCTAAATACAAATACAACTTCTAACAATAGAACTATGGAATGAGGTTAACACTTTTCTTGCCTTATCTGCTTGGTAATTGTATGTCATATTATTTAACTAAATTCTGTTATCATTTGCAATAATTTCCTCATGCATTTTTTGAGTTTCCCCCAAATTCAATTTATTCATTGTCACTGAGCTTCATAACTTTTCCATTCCTGTCATTATCTCTCCAGTTGCCTTCGTCTACTTTCACTGGATAAAACTCACAGTACCATTTCAAAAAGTAGCTGCAAAAGCATTTACTATAGTGCAGTAGGTGCGGTAGATTTCTATGCATGGATATTAGCAGCATCTGAATTCTTGTATTGCCTCTTTTCTTTTTTGTAAATTATCTAGCATCCTCTCCTTCTATCCTTTATCTTCTAGCTTTATCAACAGATTTATACACAACTATTTTATTTCTGGTGTCTCTTCAAACTGTGTGTTTTGTCTTTTAGTATGCCTTGTAATTTTTTGTTGTTGAAAGTGGGACAGAATGTACTGGGCTAAAGAAACTGAGATAAAAATGTTTCAGTGTGAGGTTTTATGTTTATCCCTCTAAGGCTTAGACTATTCATTGTTTGCTCCAACTATGGCATAAAAGGCTAAAATTTCCTCTAGTGGTTTCTGTCTCCCTAGTTACTTTGGATGGCCCTAGAGAACCCTTGTTTTGTTTTGCTTTTATTTTGTTTTTGTTATGTTTTGCTTTTAATTTGGGTTAATAATTTTAAACTTTGAAATAATTTTAGATTTAGAGAACATGGAAGAGAATGGAGAAATTTCTTGTATACTCTACCTAGCTACTACTAATATTAAGATCTTATGTAACCACGTACATTTAGCAAAAGTAGGAAGTTAACATTGGTATAATACAGTTAAATAAACTAAAGACTTTATTAGGATTTCATTAGCTTCTCCATAGTAGACTTTACTAAAAGTTTTTTTCCCCACCTGTATTGAAATATAATTGACATGTAGGATTGTGTAACATTAAGGTTTACAATGTGATGATTTTATGTACATATATAGTGCAAAATGTTTACCACAATATGGTTAATTAACACATCCTTCACCCAAAATAATTATAATTTTGTTGTTGTTATGGTGAGAAAATTAAAGCTGTATTCCTTTTTTTTTCTTTTTTTTTTAAAGCTTATAGCAACTTTCAAGTATGTAATATAGTATTGCTAACAATACTCACCATGCTGGATTTTAGATCTGTGGAACTTATTTATCTTATGATTGAATATTTGAACCCTTTGATGAATATTTTCCTCATTTCCTCCACCTATCAGCCTCTGGCAACCATCATTCTACTCTTTGTTTCTATGAGTTTGATGTTTGTAGACCCACATATAAGTGCAATCATGCAGTACTTGTGTTTCCCTGACTTATTTCGCTTAGCATAATGTCTTCAAGATTCATCCATGTTGTCACAAATGGCAATATTTTTTCCCTTTGTATATATTTACCACATTGACAATGGCACAATCCTTTGTGAACTCTGTGGGGGTCCATAGGTTTCAAGGACTGTTAGGGTATTTAATGGCACCTTTAGGTTGAGGGGCTAGGAATAAGGACAGGCAGTGATGGTAGCCAGAGCTGGTGGTGTACACACCTTCAGCTGTGAGAGGCCAGCTACAGATACCTTCATAATGTTAGAGACTATTTGCAGACACACACAAAGTGGTGAAGGCCAGAGCCAACAGTAGGGCCAGGATCACCTGTGGGTACACTGGTATCTATGGGGTCCCTGGCTGTGGCTGTGCACCTTTGTGGCCTCAGGATCTTCCGATGAGCACACACATGGCACTGGAGGCCAGTGACAGGGGTTGAGTCAGTGATGTACAGATACATAGTTGGAGTGGTGAATTGGGAGCAAGTCTAATGGCGCAGACCAGTGAGAGGAGATAGAGCTGTATCTGGGCCCACAAGCAGCTGTGGAATCCCTAAATATCAGGACAGTGATGTTCAGGTCCGTAGCTGGATCTGTGCACTCCTATGGCAGCAGTGTCTTACTATAGGCACATTATAGTATATGTCAGTGACTGAGATCTGACTGGGGATGTGCTGATGCACAGCTGGAAGATGAGCTGCAGGTCCAGGTGAGCCTAGTGGAGCAGCCCAGTCTTAAGAGACAGGGCCAGATCCAACCACAAGCAGCTTAGGAGCCCTGGCTGTCAGTGTGTAATCTGTGGCTATGGAGTCTGCCCTTGGGTATGTGCTCAACAGTAGAGGCTGGTGATGGGAGTTGGGCTGGAGTGTACAAGGCACACAGCTAAAGGGTGATTTGCAGATTAGCCCAGTGGTACAAGCCAGTGAACCGACATGGGCCGAATCTGAACCCATACACTGCTGTAGGGTCTTTGGCTGTAGGTGCACAGTTCAGGAGCTGCCATATCTCATGTAGGCATGCCCATGGCAGAGGAGGCTAGTGATAGAAGTCAGGCCGTGATATTCAGGTGCATAGGGTCAGCCCCAAGCATGCACAGGTAGTGGGGGTCTTATATTTGGGTAGCCACAGGGTCTGGGCTGACTGCCAGTGTGGGGGCATATTTAAAACTGGCACTTCCTGGAGATTTTGACTCTCAAACTTGCTCACATTGAGCCTCCAACAATTCATCAATTACAGATTAGGTGTTCTTCCCTTAGTCCTGGTTCCCAATAAAACAGAAAAATTTCATAAATTGTGATTCCTCTCTCTTTCTGTCTGCCTCTTCAACTTTAGCAACAGAAGTTTTCCCTGACCTCAACTCTGCTATGGATCTAAGAAGAGTTGTATATTTTCAATTTGTTTATCTTTTTTCTTGCTCTGTGCATGAATGATGACTTCTAAGCACCTCATATGTTAGACCTGAAACCACAAGTAACCCTCCAATTCTATATGCCTTTGAAATACCTAAAATGATATCTGTTTTCCAGGTGGGACTAAATCATACATTATAAAAGTTAATAGAGGTTAATCATGTTACCTAAAATTACGGTAATACCCACCTGACAAATATTAATGTAAATGGTTAAAAATGACTCTCTTAAAGGAGGGGTTTTAGGAGGAAAGCCATTTTAATATTTTTTCTAGTATATTTGAATATTTTATTTTCATTTTGTCCAAGTATCATGTTTCCAAATTTAAATAAGTTCATTCAAGAAAGAAATAAATGGAGACAAGGAAGAGAATGAGATAATGAAGAGGAGAGAGAGCAGGAAACAAAAAGGGAAAGAGAGTGGGAGAAAAAAGGGGGAAATAGATAGAAACTTAAAAAAAAATAGGTTCCACCCCCAGCATGAAGCCCGGTTCAGGGCTTGAACTCATGACCCTGAGATCAAGATCTGAGCTGAGATCAAGGGTCAGGTACTTAACCAACTGACACACCCAGGCACCCCTAGATAGAAACTTTTGATGCTGGTTATTGAGAGGTTAATAGCAGCTTCCAAAAGAGATTTCAGACTCAAGTTACAGGGCCATTCCAATACAAGATGTCAAGAAATAAGAGAATGATAAACATATAGTGTATGTTTAAACTACATGTTCATTTCCTTTTTGGAACAGTGGGGAGGAGTAATACTATATATAAAGGCTAACTGGATCAAAGGGAAGTTTCAGTAGTTATTTTGTTTAGAATGGAACATTGTTTGTTTAAAATAGGATCAAAGGCTGAGGGTCAGAAGAGTGATTGATGGCAAGAGAGAGAGATTAGACACTTGATAATGTATTCTCCTGGAGGATATGGAGAAGGTTGGATTTGAAAGCACCAGTATTTTAAAAAATGATGCTATTAAACTGTTTCCCCTCCTGGGAAAAGTTTAGGTGTCTGTTATAAAAGGACACCTTTTCCTTTGGGCAAAATAACTAAAGCAAAGCTGAGAGATAGGATTGCTGTATCAGGTGTCTGAAGGTATGGGGGATGGTCCCTGCACCATTTTTATACATATAACCTTGGAAGAGTCCTTTAGTACTCTCTGTGTTACTTACCTCATCAGTAATATAAATATAATAGGGATTTGGGGAAGCTTAGTGAGATAATGTCTCTAATGTGGATTTAGAAATAAATTTTAAAAATTAGTTTCTTGTGTGTACAGCCACTGGCAAGAGTGATAAAGTGAACATTTGCGGCAGGTGCTATGTTAGAGGATCCTTCAGGAAAATACATTTACACCTTTAAACTTGTGAATAAGCCAACATAAAACACTGCTTATGGCTTTTAAATGAACTCTAAATTGCTGTTTAGACATTGTTAGCAAACTCAAAATCCCTACTTGGAAATAATCTGGGATTAATTTATGTTTATTAATACAAATCTCAAGTTCTATCTTTAAACCAGGCTGAATAATGAGAACTTTTCCAGTTTCCATACTTATTATTCTGAAATCACATTTAACTTGGAAATAAGTGATTTGAAAGGGGGGTTTAGGGAGTAGTGTTTTAAAGTAAAATTTTTATCTTAAGGAACACTCTGGCACAAGATAATATGTGTTTTACAACTCACAAATCTTTGTTCAAGAAAAAATTTCTCCATGGTCTCTTTTGTAACCCTTTTGTTTTTGAAATGTCTTTTAATTAGAACCATATATGCTCAATGGGATTTTATTTTGTTTTAATCTGGAAAGTCTCCCACCTTTGACATCGGTATTCAAATCTAATTTTTTTGCATGTCCATTGTTCCTAGTTTCCTATTCTCTCAAAGACTCAGTACTACCCAGCCCCATGGCAAAGCAAAGAAACATTTCCCTTGTAAGAGAACATTTTTAGACTGAAAGGAGAAGCAGAAAATAAATAATTTGACAAATATAGCTTTGACGGGTAGTAGAGAAAAATATGGTGAAACCAGATAACAGCCATGTAGAAGAGACGGAGCTGTGTTCTGTAAACTATTTCATTTTCTCCCTGGGCCCAAAGGAAGATACATGTCCTTGGTACCTGTTGTCTATATGGGGTCATGAGATAACTTCTGACCAATGGAAATTGAGTGATAGTGTTGCAGCCACTCCCAGGCCAGGCACATAAAACATCTCCAATGTGGGGCACCTGGGTGGCTCAGTTGGTTAAGCAACTGACTCTTGATTGGTTCAGGTCATTTGGTTCAGGTCATTATCTCAGAGTTGTGAGATAGAATCTTGGGTGGACCTCTGCTCTGGGTGTGGAGCCTGCTTAAGATTCTCTCTCCCTCGAGTCCCAGGTCAGGCTCCCTGCATGGAGCCTGCTTTTCCCTCTGCCTGTGTCTCTGCCTCTCTCTCTCTCTCTCTGTGTCTCTCATGAATAAATAAAATCTTTTTTTTTTAAAGGATTCTCTCTTCTCCTCCCTCTGCCCTTCCCCTACCCCAAAAATCTTCAATGTATGAATCTCCTTTTTCTTCTTCCATGGCAAACCTGATGGTCTTTTGCTAAGAATAGTGAGCTCAAGATGCAAGGTGACTATGTCTATGAGAAGTTGAATATAGTAGAGTTCATTTTAAGTATAGTCCTTTTGTCCCAGTAATTTGGACTCTAATATGAATGAACTCATGCTCAACTACTCTAATATGAATGAACTTATGCTCAACTACAGAGATTTCAGTTTCTTGTTACCACAGAATAGCCTAAATACTGATAGGCTTTTACTGGCATCATTTTCCAAAATATGTAGCTTACCTGGTCTTTTGACTTTGAGTCCCATATTTAAATATGTTACTTTCAAAACTTTTTCCTTGGTCATTCCTAGGAATTCCACTAAATGTGGCACTTAATGAAGACATGATAGAATTTTTGATCAATTATTGAAGACTTAGAATCAAGTACAAAATGTAGCAAGATTTGCATGATGATCTAGAAATCATACTAAATTCCAATGTGTTACAGTAGATTTCCTTTAACCATTTAACCATATGAGTATTTTCTATGAAACTGTAATGGGATTTAAATAGCACATTTTAAATCAAAATATGCTCTTTGTTTCTTCACATGTATAGTTTTTCAATTAACTATATTCTATTCTGATATTAATATTTGGAGGTTTAAGAAAAGTTTATCTTTGTGTAGGAAGGAGGTAAGGTCTCCCCTGAGTCTTTCTTTATCTGTCTCAGTGTCAATACCCCAGGGAATGATTAAATAGGGAGCCAGAATTTGCAAGTTAGGTTGACAAGAGAGAAAATCTGGTTCTCTCTCTCTCTCTCTCTCTCTATCTCTCTATCTCTCTTTGTTTCTTTCAGTCAAGCTTCCTTGGTATGAAATAGTAACATGCTGGAAGATATTGAAAAATGCTCAAAGATAGGAAAGATGGCCTTCATAAAATGGTTTCCAAGTAAGAATGAGGCAGAAATGCATCCATGTAGGCTGAGTCAGACTTCAAGTTGAATATGCAATTTCTTGTGTGCTATATAACTCATCTGTTTTTGTCCTTATTCCACTTCTCTTTCTTGATTGCAGCTGAGGAAATTCCAAACACATGCCATAGAAAAGGAGACAAGAATAATTATTATTTTGAAAATGGGTCTACAAAGCCATTTATGCAAATTGCCCAATGGAGAGATATTTAAATACCAAATACATGAGTAGACATTTGTGGGGATTATAAAGATACCAAAAAAAAAATCATCCCATACTTTGGATGAGTTAAATGTTTCAATTTATCTTAACAATATTATTGAAAATACTCATTTTTTGCTTGAATTTGTACTCAACAAAGTAATTACAGGAAGAAAAATGCTTCTTGAGTCCATGATGATTGTGGCAGTAAAAATGAGCCAGATTTCACAAGCCAAAGATAATTCACAGAGACAAGAGTCAGGTCAATCACGCCTCAGGGCCCACCACCTGATACTTTTGCTATCTTGGAAAATTAAGATTGTTTTGCATTAAGAAATTGTGATAATTCATTTCATTTGTGCAGTGATCAGTAGTGGAATTGAATTTGTTGGTAAATTTCATAAGTAGCATTTTCCCCAAGAATAGAAAAGATATCGTAATATCAATGGAACTGTGCTCTAAATATCTTCTGACCATGACTAAAGATATGCAATATGACTTCTGTTGGAAGTTATACCATAAAAGAAAAACTCAGCCAGTAAAATGTTTGCAAACAGACAAAGAAACAAAAATACTTTGTATAACAGTTAACAAAAAAAGATTTGGAAACAAATAATTATGAAAAGGTAAGTAGTCCCAGGGACTTTCAGACAAGAAGTTGGCTAAATGAAGCAAGAGAATTAAGATTGAAAACTTTATGAGCATTCCACCTTGGGAAGCCTGGGTGACTCAGGGGTTTAGCCCCACCTTTGGGCCAAGGCATGATTCTGGAGACCCAGGATCAAGTTCCGCATGGGGCTCCCTGCATGGAGCCTGCTTCTCTCTCTGCCTGTGTCTTGGTTTCTCTCTCTCTCTCTCTCTCTCTCTCTCTGTGTGTGTGTATGTCTCTCATGAAAAAATAAATTTAAAAAAAACCTTTAAAAAAAGAAAAAAGAATTCCACCTTATAGAAATATTGTGTAGAAATCCAGGAAGAACACTAAATACCAAGATGATTCTCAGAAAAATGAGTGAAGGAAGTGAAAAATATAATTTTCAATACTTTAGGAGGAGAGAAAATGAGATCTCCATAAAAGCAAGACCCTTAGACCTTTATAGTACATTCCTGAATAAAGCATTTGCAGGAATCACTAATAACCTGGCAAAGGAGTGACAGATAAGAGAAATAACCTTCTGTGCCTCTCCCAGTTTCAAAGAAAGAAGAATGTGTATTCTGGCTGCATTGAATATCTGCTAATTTCACACCAATGCAGTTAGAGTTATAACTTACAATTAGAGAAAGAGTAGGTCAAGAGAGAAGAATGGATAGGTTATAATCACCTATCTTTAAATTTAAAATATCAAGGTACGTAAATGACTTAGAGTTTCAGTTGGTTTACAAACTACCAAAAATCTTCATGTTCATGTAGTCAAAGGAAATTCCATTTATTCATCAGTGATAAACAATTCCAAATTATTACAGTGTTGGTGCCTATATTTCAAATTACTCTCATTGAATTTTGGTCAGAAGACACTTTTGTTTTCAGTTTTAAGACCTGAGTTCAGTTGATTCACTTGAACAAATCCTCACTGTGTTGGCTCATGGTGACTTGGATTGTTGGAATCTATTTTATCTTAGATTTGGCTATAGCTACACCTCTGCAAACTTTATGGGCTTATGGGGGGGGGGGGTGAGAAGCAAAAACCAAAAATGCCTGGGTTCTCCAAGACTGAAGATGTGACTCAGATGTATTCTGGAACTCAAGATTTGATTTTCAAAACAACTAAACCTTAGAAGACATGAAATCTAAGAGTGATATTTAGTTACTTAATAGAGTCCCTAATAAAGTTGAAATTTGATAGGGAGAAGTATTATCCTGGAAACAATAATATAAATAACTAACTTTCCCACACTTTAAGCTGTCTTTGTTTTATAATTTGGAAGGCTAGGAAGTGATGTGAAATAGTTTCAATGAAGTTTTGAGAAAACATTTTGGGTTATATAATGAGTACTATTTGATTCCTACCTTTGTGAATAAAAGCAGGGATCCCCAAAAGAAAAATAAATCATTCCCCATGGTCCATTATCTTGAGAAGAGGTTACTGTTCTATTGAATAAAAACATGGAAGGGAAGTCTACATTGGGTGGTAGAGGAAAGTCTTTTCTCTGTCTGGATCCTAACACTAATAACCTGGACTTTATATTACAACAGTGTTTATCAACTTTGACACTGTGGACATTTTGAATCAGAATTCAAATAATTCATTTTGAATTTTTTGTTTGGGGGATTTCTTGTGCATATTACTAGCATCTTCAGCCTCTATCTACAGAGTTCAGTAGTACCTTCCATGCACTATCCCATCCCACTATTTGTGACAGCCAAAAGTGTCTCCAAATATTGCTAAATATCCTCTGGGGGACAAAATTACCTCCATGGAAGGACTCTACTGTAGATTTTTAGCTAGGCTTAAGTCAAATCTTGTAGGCCAATAGGAGAGTCTTGGTCACTAGACTGTCTAAGTGTTGAGGATATATTACCCCTGAAGAATGTCACATCCTGAAGATAGATTAATTATTCTGCACATCTGCTAATTCAATGAAATATTACTCTTGCTAAAAATTTTCTATTGGCTGTCATTTTATACTTTTTGTTAAAATGTCACAGATTTACCTTATATTCAATCACAGAAAAAGAAGGGGCACAAATTTAAACTTGAGTGGATGTTTTTAGGGAAGGATTCTCTAAGTCTACAAGGTGATGAGAGTAGCAATTATGATGGCATTTTTAAGAAAGTGAATCTCGGGATCCCTGGGTGGCGCAGCGGTTTGGCGCCTGCCTTTGGCCCAGGGCGCGATCCTGGAGACCCGGGATCGAATCCCACATCGGGCTCCTGGTGCATGGAGCCTGCTTCTCCCTCTGCCTGTGTCTCTGCCTCTCTCTCTCTCTCTCTCTCTCTCTCTCTCTCTGTGACTATCATAAATAAATAAAAAAAATTTAAAAAAAATAGAAAGTGAATCTCACAAGATACAGGACTCAGTAAGTTCCTCTAAGAAGTAGGACCTGTCACCTCAGTCTTAGAAAACCGGTGTTTAGATTTATGTATTTTATTAACATGTAATGTATTTCCCGTTAGTATTTGGTAGGACATGTCTAATAACAACTTAGCATTTTGAAGACCATAGTGTCTAGATCCCAGAAAATAAAGTCACTGGTATTGTTATTATTTGTGTTATGGATGAAAGAGAATGTTAAGATTCTCCTAATTTTCAAATAATGCTAAACAGTTATGGATAGAAAAAAGGTCCACTGTTTTCCTACTCACAAGCAATTAAGAGTTAAATGTGAAACAGTGCGAGTGGGTAGATGAGTGTTAGGTATTGTCAGTTAGGTGATTTACTGTATAGAGAATATATAATGAGAAAACTCCAGTCTATACTTATAAAAGGGGCTCATATCAATTACATAGAAATCTAAGAGTGACTTTAACATGCAAAATTTAGTGTACATAGAAACAAAAATTTAGATATGAGCTGGACAAATATAAAAGATATATATACATATGGTTGGTGTGGTATTAATGATTAATGGTATTAATGAAAAGTGGGGGGGGAAGCTTTTTGAGAATATAAGTTTGAAAATGTTGTGGAAGAAAATTGTCATTAGTTAATATTGTAAACTCATTCTATTAGTTAATATTGTAAACTCATTCTATTTGGAAACATACCCTACCTTACAAGATTTTTTGACCTTCTACCATATTGAAAGTTAATGGATGATTGAGTGATTGTAAACTACTTCCTGAAAACATTCCAGTGTGACTGCCAAGTAGAAACCAAAGACCTACAAAGATGTTAACATTATCAAATGATTTTTGATTGGACAACTAGAAGTGTTACTCTTAGATAAAAGGTGTATTGAGCATCCAGCAAAATTACAAAATACACAATATAAAGTTGGAAACAGTTCAGACAAGGAAAACTGAAATATTTAAACTGTTTTGAAGGATATTATTTCTGATATGAGCACAATTAGTCAATTAAAGGTTAGATGAGGAAAGGTGATGTTTTAGAGAATGTATGATATGAGAAGACTATATAATCATTAAAATTTATAAAATCATGAAAGATGCGTGAGGAATGTATTTTAACATATTTTCTTCACATTTTCCTCATCCCTGTCAAGAGTCATAATGAGCAAAATCCTTAGGAGCTGTAGACTACCTTCCAATCCACGAGCCCTCTTCAACTGTATATAATTTCTATGTATTATACCAATGCTTCAGGTAATCACTTATTTTAAAGTTGAAGGGGAAGGAAATTAAATATGATAATGAGGCAGCTATGTAGTCCCCTTCTAAAAATTCATTAATAACATGGTCCTCTTCTGTTTTGAGTTATGTCATACATTCGCTTCATGTAACTACAAGTTACAACTTTAAGGTTCATACAATTTTATAGTCATTTATTTTTTGTCTTTTTTTTCTTGCCAAAATAATCCATCTGGCAAAGACTCTGAATTTTATTTTTAAAATATGAGAAACAGAAATAATTACTTAAAATATGGAATAAAATAGATTGTTTGGAATAAATATATTGCGGAATAATAGGATAAAATATCTTCACATTTTATTTTTTTAAATATGGGTCTTTAGGTTTTTTTAAAGATTTTATTTGTTTATTCATGAGAGGCACACACAGAGAGAGAGGCAGAGACACAGGCAGAAGGAGAAGCAGGCTCCATGCAGGGAGCCTGATGTGGGACTCGATTCTGGGTCTCCAGGATCACGCCCTAGGCCAAAGGTGGCACTAAACCACTGAGGTTTAGCAGAAGACTGCCCTCTTCACATGTTTTATTGGACAGTACCCACTGATTAGAAAGAAACTATGTAATGTCTTATCTGTTGGCTTTAGCCAAAGTTGTACGTATATGCACAGAGATACTACCAACTGAAATATTGCCAAATGTATATCCAACTCATATATACATATATCTTATATATATCAAACTAAATTGGTAGTTTTGAAAAACACTGCTATTAGATTTAAACAATCAGCATCTCTTAATAATACTGAGTTAGTTGCTTGAGGTTGCTTGAGAATGGCTGAGAATAATTCCTCATGTTTATACATATGGAAAATAAATAAAAGACATTTGGGCATTCTATATCTTATTAATGTGTATTGGCTTTGTTCTCCCAAGACTTTCTTATGAGAGAGGCAACTTTTTTTTTTCCACAACTTTCAAGAAATGAAAGAATATAAGTAAATATGTTGTTATGGAGAAATCTTTGCCTCATGATTTTTTCTGTTTTCTAAGTGGCCTAATGGATATGCCTTGCTGCCCAAAGGAGTGTTAAAAGTTTTATAAATATATATACACACATACATACATATATACATAATTATATATATAATAACATATACATATAAACATAATTTCAGTATACACACAAATATGTATAATAATATATATTCACATATATCATATGTCCTTAGTGTTCTCTCACTGTTACAACAGTTTCTACTCAGAGTGAGGTCCTTGCCTTCTGGGTTTAAATATTTGCTGCTAATTTCTGGCTTCTGGCAGTCTGATCCCCAAATCTTGCTACATAAAGCCTCTAGATTATTATGGTACTTCATACCAGTTCTGCTGGTTTTGTCTGTTTGTAGGTATTTACACATAGTTTGGAATAAGCCAAATCCTCAGATATTTTAATATGAGATAAATTGCATTCAATTTTGTTGCTGTTTTTATCCTATCTGATTTCCAAGACTTACAGTAAAATAATTTAGATTGAGTTCCCACCATACCTGAACTAAATTATTCAGGAAGAATTGCTGATAGAGCTAATATGGGAAATGGTACATGGGAAAGATTAGGATCTAGAATATTCAACTCCTTAAAGCTACTCTTGGTTAGTCATATCTATCATAATGGCTTTGCATATTCCAAAGGTATATGTTCACCTGTTTAAAGATAATTTCCTTAAAAATAGAGGTATACCTGGTGAGCCTGTGAGAGTAAAGAAATTTAAAATTGGAGAAAACGGATGCCTGGGTGACTCAGTGGTTGAGCATCTGCCTTTGGTTCAGGTCGTGAAGTGCTGGGATCCAAACCCACATCAGAAGCAGGGAGCCTGCTTCTCCCTCTGCCTGTGTCTCTGCTTCTCTCATGAATAAATACATAAAATCTTTAAAAAATGAAATTGGAGAAGACAAGTCATGAGAAAGTAGAGTTATGGAAAAGTAGGGGAACTCAAAGATAGAAAAGTGGGTCATGACTATGTTGGAATGGCTAAACATTAGTTATTTGCCTTATTTAAGTTCACTCCTATTTGGTAGGTATTGTGCTGTCTTTTTTTTATGTATGAGAATTTAAAAGATTAAGTAAAATTCCCAAGTTCAGTAAGCTGCAAATTGACAGTTTATTTTGAACAAAATTGATCCTGGAGCTGAAGCTCCTACTTCTCTATGAGAATGTCATGTGGAAAGTGGAAGACTCACTTGGGAGGGGGTGGTCAGAGGCAGGCTGTGAAAGCTGCTGTGTTGCAGGCTTCACAGGGACTCTGAGGTGACCCTATCTACCGAAGTATCTGGAGCAATCTTCCAATGGCTCTAAGTGTGTTTGTGCTGCTAACACCTTTGCTCTTCATGCTGCAGTATATATATCCTTAAAATAAAGCTTTATTAACACAATAAATCTGGGTCTCTATTTCTTGTAGCCTGAGAGTCTAACTCAAAATGTAAAGCCATGTTCTTAAATATAGCATTTTAAAATGCATATACTTAACTTTGATAAAGTACAGATTCCTTATAATGAGATCCACTCTTTTTCATTTTCTGAGTCTAGTTTTGTTTTGGTTTCTTTCCTTTTTCTTTTACTCTGGGAGTGGCTCCTATTTCTATTTAAAATCCTAGTTAAACGAATCAAATCTTCATCAGATACAACTGCTTAAAGTAATTTCATTTTTAATACTTTTTAGTTTGTTTTTTTTAAGTTTTTAGTTCTTCTTAAATTTTTTTTGATGGGCTATGTCTTTTACTTATTTTTATTTTCTACTGCCTGTATATTTATACATACTCTTTAATTTTTTTTTTAGTATAATAGACACAATGTTACATTAGTTTCAAGTGTACAACTAGTGATTCAACCTCTTTATTTTTTTATAATTATTATTTTTTACTTTATTTATTCATGAGCGACAGAGAGAGAGAGCGACAGAGAGAGAGACAGAGACAGAGAAGGAGAAGCAGGCTCCATGCAGGGAGCCTGACGTGGGACTCGATCCTGGGACTCCAGGATCATGCCCTGGGCTAAAGGTGATGCTAAACTGCTGAGCTACCCAGACTGCCCTGATTCAACTTCATAAGACATTATGCTGTGCTCACCACAAGCGTAGTCACTATTAAAATATCATCAAGTTGATTCTCTACGCTGTGCCTTTTATTCCTATGATGTATTCATTATATAACTGGAAGTCTGTATCTCCCTCTCCCCTTTACCCATTTTGCCCACCTCCCTAGCCCCTTCCCTCTGGCAACCATCAGTTTATTCTCTGTATTTGTAGATCTGATCCTGCATAAACATCCACTTTTAAGGAGAGCTGACCTCATATATATGTACTATAAGCATTAAAATAAGAAAACTTGAGCATTGTCATCATATTTTGATTTCAGATCATTTTTCTCTCTATGGTCTCTTGTTTCATTTCAATTTTGTGAAATATTTGAAATATGTGTACTAAAAACACATTTCCTTCACTATCTATCTTGTTGTGCATTAATGTGATGTAAATGTTTAATGAAAGATTCTTCTTCTGGTTAGAATGTAAAAGGTCTCTGTTCAATCACTCCATTATCAATAACACAGATAATCATTATCTATTTTTAAAGTATTATCATAAACTACTCCTCCTTAAAGAGATACATGCCTCAGATACTTGCCGTTTTTACAGACTTGAATTAAGAAAATGATTAAAGTACAGCAAACTTACCTACTTCTATTATATCATGATCTCAAATAAGTACGTATATAGTATAACTTTTCAATAAGAATTTTAGCCCATCACGTGCCTCATATTTAATATATTCCTTGTATGTCTTTTAACACTGTTGAAGCTTTGTGAATATTAATTATAGAAAAACTAAAACAAATATTTCAAAAATTCATGGAGATATTTAAATAACAGAGTTTAAAGTTAGAAATGAAAGCTAGGCTTTCTCTTGTGTATGTCTAGTGTCTATCTATCCGAGGATCTAGGTGCCCATTTCATCTCTCACCAGTATTCTCAGAGTATTTGAAATTGTATTTGTATTATCCTACACAAAATACTTATATAGATTGTGGACAAAAGTTGACATAATTGGCACCCTTCTGGCATTTGAACTAAGGCAGCAGGGATTAAAATATCCTGATCCCCATAGGTGGTTCCTCAAGCTCAGGCCTGAGGCAGTGTTTCAGAATGGAGTACATAATGCTACCGTGATTATGTGTAAAAATAGAAGACTTGTCAACTTAACTTGTCATCTTGGCATTTTCTGTGAATGCTGAGTTCACTTTTTAAATGAGGAGAACTGTATAGGGTGGACAGATAAGTAACTCTAGAAGATTATTTTCTATAAGCTCATGATGGGCTTCAAAATTTCATTTTCACATGTTCTATGTTCAGTCACACAGCCATCGACCATTTACTTTCCCTATTAAGATTGTACTATTTCTGTAGCTTAAAGGATACAAGACACAAGAGAGATTCGAATTTAGTCAAAGGGCAAAAAAAAAAAAAAAAGTATAGTATATATGTATAAAGGTTGATTTGTCTCTATTTCCTAGCACCGAAGATGTTCCAAGGCTAGAAGACAAAAGTGAATTTAGGACAGCTGGAACAGAGAAACCCCCAAAGGTCCCTTGCCATAGCCTGAGTTCTCCAATTCTGGTCAAAAAGTTCTTGAAACACACTGTAGAGAAGCAGTTGCTTGCCTGGGACTTTGCATCTCCAAAGTGGCCTATTTCTTGTTCAGCGTATCAGGGTATGTGGAGAATCGAAAATGATATCTTAATAAACCCATTTCTAAATGATACAGAAAAAAGCAGAATCTAAAACCAGCCACCCCAACTGCATTCTGACCCCGTTAAAGTGTTGGGATCACAACCTTTTGAACAACAAGCTCAGAATCAGTGAAAAACTCACGTTACATTCTGCTTTTGACTCTGCTTTCAGTGAGCACCACTGTACCAGATGGTACGTTTACAGGTGTATTTTTATAGCTGTTACTTACTTAAAATTCTGCATATAAGAAGCCAATTTTCTAATTTGCTCTTTTTTAAAGTGAAATGTTGATAGAGTATTTAAAGTAATTATAAGTAATTATTCCAACATTTATCAAAATAAATACATCAATTATAAGAGACAATTAATTAAAAGACCGCATAATTCATTCCTTTTTTATGAATGTAGCACATTATTCAAAGTAGGGGTACCGGTAACAAATGACAAAAAGGCTTTCGTTAATTTATTAAACCTCAAATGTTTACCATGTTTTATCAAAATGTGATTCGGAAAGGATTTACAGTATAGAGGTTAAATTGCAGCAGAACCTTGTTGTGGGTGAAAATACTAATAACAGAATGAGTACTAAAGTAGACACAGGATTTTCAAGAAGCCATTGAAAACCTCATCCCAGCACTGGATGTTATATGTAAGCGACAAATCACTAAATTCTACTCCTGAAACGAATATTACACTATATGCTCACTAACTAGAATTTAAATACAAATTGAAACAAAGAGAGCCCTCATCACAGTTATGTAAAGACACTTCATAAAGTGAAATCACTTTAATATTGTCTCTAAAGTTATATAAAGTACATATGCTGAGGTTGTTGTGAATCTATTTTATTATTTTATGGAATGTGACCCATGCCTGAACAAAAGCATTCGGCATCTTAAGTGATCAACATTAAGACCGTTGATCTTGAATGTTTCTACTCTGTTATACACTCTGCCCTTGCACTTGGATACAACAATTGCCGGTTTTATATTTCTCTATGTGGCATTTATAGATGAAATTGAATCATTAATCACTCTAAACACTTTCTTACAGGGCCTTTGCAGCAAACTTACTTTGAGTTTGCACAACATAGCTTTTTAAATGCAAATAAAGCTTCCTAGCTTCCTAACGTGTCTTTCCCCTCAATGGAAGGGATTAGATGTTGGTATTCTCAGCTGCAGACTCCTGACAGACTGATTATATTACCGCTCCGTCCTTGCAGCAGTCACAGCCTGTTACAAGGAAGAGGTTGTAAATTCAAGCCACTCATTTTCCCATTTCACTGTCCATAGGAGCTAGTGAAAGATGGAACTCTTCAGTGCCCCCCCTTTTATGTCAGTTAAAATAATAGCCAAATTCATTTCTCCCTCACAGAATATAATTGAGATATAGGCAATGATTCCAAGAAACACTGAGCATTTTTGTGTAAGAGTCGAATCAGTCTCCCGTTCTGCACAACTGCCAAATAAAAGGCTTTATGATTTTGTTACTTGCAAGGGAAATGTTCAGAGAGCGCTGCCAAGTACAAGGGTGCTCTTCTGTCTCCCACTGGTCCTCTGTCACAATCTATCCGTGTGCTGCAGTGTTACCATGACATCTTCCTTTATCATACTTTATCCAAGGACACATAAACTGAAAGAAAAAAGATCAAACACATAACATTTTTCTTGAAGATGTTTATCATAATATGTACACAAAAAGCAAAATATATGTAAAAGCAGAGCTTTCGAATGCATCAAGTGCCTTCCTTTTTAGAATTTTAACTCTCGAAAATGTTTGATTTCTTCTCTGACTGAACAGAATACACCCTCCCCCCGCCGTATTTGAGAGACTTAATATACTTTTTGAATTGAGCATGAGATTTTATTTAAAATATATGTGGTAAAGACAATATGTATTTATAAAAAGTACGAATATCAGGAGGTGATTTTGCTAAGTACTTTTTTTGTTTTTTAGTTTTAGTATCATATTTAAAGTTCTATGTTGTCATGAAGGGTATTATTCCTATTTCCCAGAGGAAAATAAATAAGAAGGCAGGGAGGGGGTGGGGGTTGTTCCGGAACAAAGAACATTTACTTATTGTGTATCATTTAAGAACCATAAATACCAAATAAGCAGAAAGTTACCCGAAAATCAGATTTCACTAAAGGAAGCATTCAGTATTCTTTACTTTTTTCTCTTGGGTCCACAAAGAGACTCCTACAATTAACACTTAACAAAACTAATTTATTCCAAAAACTGAAGCTCCCCAGGAAACATTTGGTCATCAACGGATTACTCTGACTCTAATAATGTTTAGGGAAAGATAAATATAGCCTGCGAACAGCAGCATGAGCATTGGCTAAACCCACTAGGAGCAGACCTTGAGATTTTTCACAGTGGTAGGTGTTTATAATTCTCAGTTAAGCATATAAAGTTTGAAAGGGCTACATAAATTTTCAGAATTTTTGATACAAAAATCAAGTGACTTTTTACATTACATTAATGTGTATCATATTTACATAAGTTGTTGAAAAGCAAAACAGAAAATTAGCTAAATATTTTTAAGGAAAAATTATCCAAAACATATCCTGTTTAGGTTTAAAAGGCATAATTCTTCGTATTATTTTTAAATTTAGAATCTAGAATCATGTGTGATATCATTAGAAAAACTTCACAGACATTTGGTCCAACTTTATATCTCATTAGGAATTTTTTCTTACATTAAGTCATATAATCTTGCACTTCAGAATTTTGGTAGAAGATAGACAAATTATCTTAGAACCTGTTACTTCTTTTTTTAATCTGAAATCTTCTGACTCAATATTAATTATTTTCTCTGGATTTATATATTCTATCAATTTCTTACTAAAATTTATATAACATTAAATAATTGATATAAACTTAAATCTTACCCCTATATCTTCTCAAGTCTAATATTAAATATTCTTCCTACAGCATACTAATTTCAATTATTTCATAATTCTAATTCAGCTCCTCTTACATTTGTCCATTTTGTAAATTTCACTCTGAAAGTGTTCTCCTAAAAAAAAAACTGAATGCAGTAGAAATGTTTCTACCTTTGCTCAAAAATAATAGTTGAGTGTTTCTCAAAATACTATTCCACAGAATTATTTATGTTCCACAAATGATATTTGGTGTCTTTAGGGGAAAAAAGTTGTATTATAAAATATATATGAGAGGTACTATGTTAACAGGTTTCTAAAAAAACAATTTATAAAAAGCTATTAATTACCTATGAAGTATCTAAATAGACAAAAACGTAGAAACAGAAGGTAGAATGGTGATTACCAAGGGACTGGGGTTGGGGAAAATGAGAGTTGTCCTTTCATTGGCCTAGTTTCAATTTGCAAGATGAAAAAGTTCTGGAGATCTGTTTCACAACAATATAAATACACTTAACACTACTGAACTGTACACTTAAAAATGGTACATTTTATATTACATTTTTTAACAATAAGAAAATTGTTAGTATTCTATTGTTATATCTTACAAATCTCCATATGTGGCTTGAACCATTGCCCAAACCAGTTTGGTCATACCAATTTTTTGGTTTTGTTTTGTGTATTTTTGGAGTACATATATTAACATCTTAGAGAAATATATCATACAATATATTTCTGATGAACTGCTTTGGAGCTTTATTATTGAAAATATTGTAAGACTTTAAGTTTATCCTTATAAGAACTGAATTTCTGTTTTCTAACCTATTATTTCCTCATAGATAGATGATTTTTAGCTTACTTCTTTACTTGAGAACCCATTTAGAAAAAAAAAAAAAAGAAAGAAAGAAAAAGAACCTACTTAGATTGGTGCTCTCAAGAAGGTATGAGAACTTGCCTACTGTATCTTCATCCAAACATTTAATAATACATACTTTATAGGATCTAGATAAAAAGAGAATTCTGAGTACCTGATCAAGACTTCCTCCTTGACTAGTTTTATTTTATAAAATAAGATTATGTTATTTCTCTTATTCAAAAAGATGCTTATATCCACTTTCATTCGGACTGTATTACGTTATATACCATCAGGCTGTAAGAATGACTATGTCAAATGCAATGTTAAAATCACAGCATGCCATATTCAAGCATCCTTTTATTCTATTGACCAATTATAAAATAATTATGATTCACTTTGTTGATGTTTTCCTAGCAATCTCAAATCCTAATTATGTCCAAATCTTTGTAAATTCTTTAAAAGCTAAAAAACAATTACATAATTTTATTATAATGTTATAAATAAAACCTCACTCTTTTGGGGAGGAAAATTATAAAAAGCAAATAAAAAAACAAATGAATGGAAAATAAATAAATATATTTAGTTGAATATCACAAAATAAGATTGCCGTATTCAATAAATTTAGTTGCATACAAAGCCATAGCACTGCTGTGAAATCTAAAAAAACCCTTTTTTTAAATTTGTTAATAAATGCTGGAAGTCCATAAGAAACCTAATATAGAAACAGATTTAAATTTATGTTATTACAAACCTCCTTCTGTCTTAGGCATTACCTGTCCCCAAACTGTAGTTTAAATATTGTACCAATGTAATAAGATTTAGATTAGAAATATTACACAGAGCCAATAGATTCAGAAAATAATATTTTGAAGTTTTATTTTTAATGTAAATATTTTATCATTTATTTCACCCACATAAATGAGTTTCATATTGTTTTTATAGACTTAATCCATAGAATCCACCCTGTACTTAGACATAAATGCTAGGAAATACATCAATTCATGATCTTTAAAAAAAAAAGGCAATAAAATCTGTAATGGGGTCTCATTTATGTATAAAATCCTATCCTTCTATCTTGCTTTTTTGTACATTGTAATAAATAATTAAATTCCATATTCGCATTTTTTTTCTCATATAGAGGAGAGTTTTTCAAGTTTATCAGAATCCATTACAATAGTGTTTATTTACCTGTACAGAGTTTTCCCTCCATAGTTTCTCCTTAGGATATTTGCAGCTTCTGTAGTTCTGATTTGGTTATTTCTGGTTTTTAGTAAAAGGGCACAATGCTCTATTTATGGGGAAGATTGCATTTGTATTCATCCTAATGAAAAATGTTCTTTTCCTCATTATATTAGCTTCCAATTGGAATAGGGAAAATTGTAAACTTATCTGGGTTGATTTCTGATTATGACTCCTGCTAGTCTTTAAGCGTGTTTATTCTTACCAACCTCAACAAACAGAATAATCACAATAAATAAATAAGACTGCATCTGCAATCTTGTGGCCCATTCAATTTATGAGCTGTAGAAACATCAATATTTGAAAAGTGGAGAAAACTGTCATTTTGCAAATGCCCATTTATAAATGTGCCCAACTTATGTAGGCAAGTGAATATGGGAAAGTCTGTTGTAGAACAGCAAATCAATCTCCTTCTTTCCTCTGATAAAAATTTGAAATGGAATACTATAAAAATTTCAATCGTATCATGTTTTCTGTAAATATTAATTATATACTCAGAGTCATGCAATATGGTAGCAAGTAATGAATTTATAACACATTTCTTAATCATTTTGAGACGTAAGGAACAAGATTTTCAACTGTTGTCTCTGCTGATAGAGATGATACAGTTTTCCTCTTACTGTTCCTCTGTAATGGCAGCAACTTAACAAACCAAATACCTCCCACCTCCACACACCAAAGCTTATCACCATTCCCCAATTATTCTTGGTTACGTTTATTAAACAAGGCTGGATTTCTTTTCCATTTTTGCTCCATGTGCTTGAAACATTTCTGACTTTCACTTTTTAAAAAATAAAAAAAAAATTTTGACTTTCACTTTCATAGGCTGTAAGCAGCAACTGCCTAAGATACCTATAAATTTAATCAATCCATCAATCTGAATGATTGTTCTCCTGTTGAAACTGTTAAAAATATAATTTAAAAAACTCTACTGTATCGGTCATCATTTGGAATAATCATTACGCAAAAGACACAGTCAAGCACTTTTTGTTACCAATGAGCATGTCCTGAAACATGACAGAAAATTGTTGCTTACATTTCTTGAGATCCTTGTAAAAAAAAAAATCTACTTTTTCCTTCACCTAACACCTAAATTCCAATGAATAAATGTAGCAAGACACCGTTGAAGTGATTAACTCTAATTGAATAAAGTGAAATCAGAGTATAAATGAGAACTAAATCCAGGTAGATTCCATTATACATATTCTATTAATAATTGAGCATAGAATAGAGCAGTGTTTAAGATTATGTTATGGGTACTTACTGCTGTGAAACAAGTCAACTAATCTTCATTGGCTTAAAAAAAATGGTTATTTTGCCCATGAATCTGCAATTTGGATAGGACTCATCTGGATAACTCTTCCTTTCTCTTCTCCACACAGTGTTAGCTGAAACAGCTCAACTCCAAACTAGAGAATGCACTTCCAAGAAAGTTCACTCACAAGGATAGCAAGTTGTTGGCCGGTTGTTTCTTTTTATATGGGCTTATCTCTGGGGTCACTTGTTCTTGCTCATTGCTAGGGTTCAGGAGCAAGAATCCAAAAGGACAGAGCATGGAAGATGTCAGTTCCTTAAGGTCTGAACTCATAAACTGGCCTAAAGTCACCAGTGTTTTATTCTATTGGCCAAGCAGTTACAAAGATCAGATCCAAGAAGAGGGAACATATAAACCTCATTCCAGGTGAGCTGGGTATGGAAAAAAAAAAAAAATATGGGGCCATGTTAAAACTTTCACTTTAATTTTGTCATCAACAAACATTCTTGACAGCCACATTGTTTTGAAGATTTTTATTTATTTATTCATGGGAGACAGAGCGAGGCAGAGACATAGGCCGAGGGAGAGAGCAGAGAGCCTGAAGTAGGACTTGATCTCAGGACCCCAGGATCAACACCTGAGCCAAAGGCAGACCCTCAACTACTGAGCCACCCAGGTGCCCCTCTTGACAGTCACATTAAGTTCTACTATAGTAGTGTTGATCCTTTCTCAACAAATATTAAAGATAGTGCTGGGACATTCTCCCATCCAATAGGGATAGACTTCCCCAACAATAAGGCTAGTGGCATTTGGTTTTGCTTATTTGACCACTTTTGTTAATCAATACTGACTCAAAATAAGTTCATTAGATTCTTGTGTCTAGGAATTTGAAATTGGGTCTGAGAGATAGTCAATCATCTTTGAAAATGGATGGGAAGATCATAGAAATTCGGGAATTTTTCAGGCTATGGGCATATAGAAAAAGTGAAAACATCTTAAAAAAAGAAAGCAGAGAATCAAATAGGATGTAAGAAATGAAGAGTACATGAGAAACAGAAGCTGTCCAGATACTTGATTGTTAACTGTCTCCAGATTCCATTCCCCCAGTCATTTATGTATTAACTCATTTTTCCTTTAAGTTTCCCTTGAGCCAGGCCCTACAGATACCAGGGTAAACAAAAAAGACAATGGCCGTGCCTCCAGAAGTCTGCATGACAATGAGAGTAACCAAATGGCAAGGTGAATATTATAAACAAACAGGTTACTTGCAGATGAAGACAAGCCTTTGAGTTGAAGGTAGGTTTTTCTAGGTAACATGTTCAGGAATGGTCATTAATTTCATGATTTTCTACCTGGATGTCCTGTTCACTAATCATAATTTTTATTATAAGTTCTTGATAAAATTGGCCATAATGCTATGCAAGGCAGATCAGAAGTAATTACGGTGATTCAATTATAATTTTCAAACAAAGAACTGATAAGATTATAATTGGACTTTATTCCCAAAGATCCCTTACTATGTATGTTATAGGAATATAATTTTCCTTTCTCTCTTTTTCTTCTATTAAAAAAGTATTGTCAAAGCAAAAAATCAATTTTTAAGAGCTAGGATATGTGGTTCATAGGCCACCTGTGTCTGCTGATTGGCTTTACCCAAAAGAAAAGCAACCTTTCTCATAACTTCCTGACAATGTGGTTGCAGTTTGGAGAAAGGTGCCTGAAAATTTGGCTCCTACTCTCCCACAGAAACTGGGAGAAAGAGGTGCTGTCTTCCTTAATGATTACATTTCAAAGCAGTGCCTCCCAGGTCCCTGAGAAAAACATTTCTGCCTCGTAAAACTGGCAAGAGGCTTTTAAAAAGATTTACATCTCAAAGGTAAGAAAGAATTTGCAGTTACAAGTTTTCTAAAGTAAATGCTTAAAGCAAAGGGAGGTCAGAGGCCTTTGTGTTTAGGTCCTGTAGATTCTGTAAAGGCAGAGGATAGAAGAAAGGTTTAGAGGCCTAGAGGCAGGAAGAAGCTTATCTAAGGTTTGGTCAAGCTGAGGGAAACTTTAGGGCCACTTTGGTCAATACTTTATCATAAAACAAGAATAGTTAGAGCTTCACGAACGGGATAGATAGATACACGGACAGATTTAATATTATTAAATTTACTAATATTAAGATTATTAATATTTAATATTATTAAATATTTATTATAGATATACTTATGTAATATAATATTTTTATATATAGCACAAATACCATACATAATATTGTATTGTCTATATAATCTAATATATATATGAACATAGTTGAGTATATATATATATATATAATAAGATTAAAATGGCTTTTAATCTCAAAGAGCCCATAGCATGTATGACATAGGAATATAATTAATATGTGTGTGTATATATATATATATATATATTCATAATACTAATCAAAGCTTCACTTCTGAAGTGTTCACATCATTTACCAGTTCTTGTTTTAAGTGTTGTAAAGAGCTTAATTATTTTAATCTTACAAAAAAAAAAAAATTGTTACACTAATTTCAAATAGAAAAAACTGAAGTGCCAGGCTGGCTCAGACCAAATCTTGATCTTGAGGTTGTGAGTTCAAGCCCATGCTAGGTGTAGAGATCACTTAAAAAGGTTTTTTAAATAACTAAATAAATAGAAAAAGAAATGAAGAATAGAGCGGTTCATGCAATAACCATGGATGGTAACAAAGAAATTATAGAAACAGATTTTCTTTTTGTTGTTGCTGCTTAAAGATTTTGTTTTATTTATTTGAGAGACAGAAAGAGATGCATGTGCACAAGTGGGGAGAGGAGTAGAGGGAAAGGGAGAAGCAGACACCTCACTGAACAGGGAGCCTGATCCAGTCCCAGGACTCTGGAATCATGACCTGAGCCAAAGTCAGATGTTTAACCAACTGAGCCAACCAGGAGCCCTGAAACAGATTTTCCTAACAGAATTATTTTACTCTGAAGTGGATGAATATAAATAGGTATCACAAAAAATGAATTTTATCCATATTAAATATAGGAGCAGAAGAATTAATTTAGATATTTGAAAGTAAAAATCTAAAAATTACAATTTGAGAAACAAATAATCTATTTAAAAAATCACTGATAGAGCCTTATTACAATACATTTGCTGACTAAATCCTAGATTTGTGTGTCATAGTGATGAAGTGTCCATGCTAATCTATGAGAAAATCATCTATGTTGACAGAAAAATAAATTACAAAGTTTTTTTATAAAACTGCTTAAATAAAAACAGTAAAAAAAACTATTTAAAAAATTTTATTTAAAAAAAGCTTCATTTTTAAGCTGTTCAAGTTTAAAAGTAGTAAATGATAAATACCTTAAAACTTGAAAAGATTATCATGTAGCTATGAGTTATATTTTTTGTTTGCTTTTATTTCATTAAATGCAGCTCTTCTATCCCATTAGAGAATCAGCAGTGGCAGTGTTCAGACAAAATGCTCTTCATTGGAAAAGAAGAAAAGAAAAACTAGATAGAATTTAAGAAAGTATTGTGGTTCTGAAATATAATTAGAAATAGTATAGATAAATACAATAAAAAGATCAGTTTCTATAGAACCATTGATAAACAGCTAATTTATTTAATCCAAAAGGTTGCCATTTACTACATCACTTGAAAACATCATTAAGACATAATAAATTGAATCAGAATCAGTAATGAAGTATTTTTCAGTAATGAAGTATTTTCATCTTTATAATTCATGGTGCTGAGAATATGTATTACTTTACTATTATTACCATTTTTTAATATATTCCATATTGTAGCCACACTAAGCAGTTTATATACATGATTTCATATAATCCTTACAACTATTAATGATTTCTATATGAGAAACTGGTTCTCTGAAAAATGGTTAACTATCCCAGAGTAGTGAGAATATGCATGTTAAAATCAGACCATCTTTTAAATTTCAGCATATTGTGTTTGGGACAAGTCTCAGGAGTTATATATCCTCAAAACACAAAACACGTTGCAGAGTAGTAATTGTTTATTAAATACAAATTAGGATTGCTAGAATTGCTTAGTAAAACAAGTAGAGTTAATATGAATAAAGTAGATTACCATATTTTTAATACTGGGGGGCTCCTGGGTGGCTCAGTTGATAAAGCATCTGACTTTGCCTCAGGTCATGATCTCAGGGTCCTGGGATCAACTGAGTCCCAGGTCAAGAGCCCTGCTCAGCAGGGAGTCTGTTTCTCTCTCTCCCTCTGTACCTCCCCACTCTTGTGCTCTCTCTCTCTCTCCCTCTCAAATAAGTAAAATCTTTAAAAAATTTCTTTTATTATCTGTGTTTGTTGAATACCTGTTATTCACCATGACCTTTTGAGTGGTAGCCCTTTCAATACTGTTGTGAATGTATATAATTTATTTTTATAACATGAAGGGTTTTTCTTATATTTTATTTTGCTTTTTTTTCCTAATTGAATGTACGATAGCTTATGTGCCAACATCTGAAAATTAATTGAAAGAATAATGAATCTTTAAAGGTATCTAAAATCCCCCAATCCAAAGATAACTATGTTCTTTTGCGTTTCTCTCCAGTCTTTCTAGAAAAGAAGTCTTATTGAGATTAAATCAGATAGAATGTCATTTACTGGATTTCTCATATTATAAGCATTCAGTTCAGTTTCTCTTCTATTCTCTGAGGCATCCAGAGTACGCCAGACCCTATCTGCACCCCAAGTCAGGCTTCGCAGAAACCAGTTCCTCAAGCATCCCCTCAGAAAGCGGGAGCATTGGAAGCGTGTTCTACTCTTATCTTTCTCCCTCACAGGAGAGTCTCCTGCACTGTATCGACCTCCATGTGCAGCAGCAGCATGTCACCCAGGTTTGTTTTGTTCTCAGTGATCCCTAAGCATCTAGGGAATTCCAGGTCCAATCAGTTCTCTGAGCTGTTAGACAGAAGCCACTGCTTCAGACAGCCCCTCGCAAAAGTCAGAACATGGTGTGTAAAGTCTAATCTTCTCTTTTCCTCCCCAGGAAGAAGAGAGTGTTTTTCTCTTGATCACCCAGCACTATGCCAGAAGGAGGGGCTGTGGTGAGTGTGCCACAGATTCTCATGCCAGCTTTAGTGAAGCTGGTTTCAAACTCATCCCTGATGCAAGGACCTTTTAACTGAAATCTAGATTTCTCACAAAAGAAAGAGTTCTGTGTATTGTTGAATTTGTGTCTCCATGGTAGGAAGGAGGGTCTGTGGCTTACTTTTCCACCATTCTGCTGATGCACTCTCTCATTCTTCTTATTTTAAATAAACTATTCAAAATATTTTATTGATGATCTTTTTGAATTATTATTCATTTTTAATATAGTTGATCTGTGTTTTGGGGGGTGTTTATATTCTACTGGATATATTTATATACAAACTTGTTTACTCAATATCTTCTCTTAATTGATCTGTATGTAGTTCTTTATTTAATATAATTCTTTAATATGGTATGAACTACTATTATTTTTTTAATATTTGAACTACTATTGTGTTTTTCAGTCTGTTTCATCATTTGATCTTTCTTATGCTAGTACCTCACTTTTAAAATTATTTTGTAGTGGTATAATACATCTAATATTTGGTAGTGTAGGTGTTAATCTGCCTTATTTGTTTTCCATTATATTTTCTTTCTTATCTGCCTTTCTACACAAACTGACCTAAGATAACTGAATAGTCAACTCTGTAATCTCTTTACATTTTTTTTTAAATCTCAATGCTACTAATGCACAAACACAAATGGTTCTCAGATTAGTATAACTTTATCTTATCTGAGTTTGAAGTTATCTGTGGGAATCAGCCAAGAACACCTCCTACTTCTTTCTCAGTTAGATTATCTCTATTGAAACAGAATGTTTCCAATCATACAAGATATTTCTTTATTAAGATTTCTTAATATTTTATTTACGAGAATATTCCTCTGAACTTTTAGTGTATGATAGATTCTCTTTGTGCTTCTGTATAGTGGTATATTTTCTTTTCTTCTTTGTGTGTGTGTGTGTGTGTGTGCGCGCGCGTGTGTATAGTGTTGAGGATTTTTTTTAAAAAAAACTTTTTTTGAGAAGTATAAAAATGACTAGACTTTAAAACATAAAGCAGTTGAAAATAAATGCAAAGAAGATATGAGCTCTTCTCTCAGAGGACTCATTCTATCCTGACAATCCTGACAGTAAAAAGAAACAAAGTATTATTGGTGGATAGTACTGAATATACAAATTTTATATAAGCAGCTAATCTTAGTGGTATTTTGGAGTAAATAAGCTTTATCTCTGACCCAGTAATGTTACTGTTAAAACACACCATGAACTATGAAGACAGGAAAAACTAAGTATAAGTAAGAGATGCCCTAGGGTAGTGGTAACTGATGAAAATCTCTACTAAATATAGTGCCATGAATGTACATTTAAGAATAACCCATATTAAAAGTAGTTTTGCAATGACATAAACATGAAAGAACATTTTTATAAAGAATAAAATTTAGAAAACAAAATGGAAAATTAAAAAATTAGTCTTCCTGGGGTGTCTGAGTGGCTTAGTAGGTTAAGTGTCTGAATGTTGGTTTCAGCTCAGGTCCAGATCTCAGGGTCCTGGGACTCAGCCTTGAGGGCATCCTGCAATCAGTGAGAAGTCCACAGGAGACTATCTCCGTCTCCTTCTGCTCCTCCCCTGTTCACTCTCTATCTCAAATAAATAAATTAATAAAAATCTTTAAAAAAATCAGTCTTCTTAGCCTAATGGAGTTATCAATAAAAGCAGTTTTATTTTTCACTTTTCAAAAGATTTTTTTTACTGTTGTAATATGATGTTTAAAGAATAATTTGACTTGTAAGTTTTGTGGCTTAATTACACTTGCCTTAAAAAATATCCTGGAAATTATCCTGCCACACAATAATTATGTGCAAACGAGATAAATTATCTACAAATCAGATGGCCATCTCAAAGTGCACTGATTATAAGGATATTATTCTGATATAGACAATTAAAATATCATATTGAGGGGAGACAAGCAAGTGGCATAGCTTTATTTTGAGTATAATTTGAAAATGAGAGCCAAATATATTTTTAATGGTGCCTATAATTTAATTGAGTGCAATCTAAATACAGTTAAGTAGATATTGTTATATTTGTAAGCTATTTCAAGGCTATGTATAACGTCATGGGCAAAAATACATAGTGGTGACTTATTATTGCGAACGCTTTCTAAGCATTTAAAGCCAGCATATTATAATAGGGAAGAATGTAGTCTTTAAAGTTAAAATACATAGATCTGACATACAATCTCTAATACTTGTCTACCTATATGACTCATTTCCCTTCCCTGTAAAATGAGGGAAATAGGCACCTAACATAGAGTTATTTTGAGTATTAAGCTTTATAAATAAAATGTTATTAATATTAACTATAACTGATGTTAAAACTAGACAATCTCCTTTTAACTAGGCTTTTAATTGCTTGATTTATTTTTTTCATTTTAGTTTTCTTTAAGAGTTATAGGTACCATCTAAATGGAGTCTAGAATTCTTTTATTTCTTTGTATATTATTTATTGGAATTCGATATGCCAACATATAGCATAACACCCAGTGCTCATCCCATCAAGTGCCCCCTTCAGTGCCTATCGCCCAGTCACCCCATACCACCACCAACCCCCCTTCCACTACTCCTTGTTTGTTTCCCAGAGTTAGGAGCCTCTCATGCTCTGACACCCTCACTGATATTTCCCACTCATTTTCTTTTCTTTCCCCTATACTTCCTTTCACTATTTCTTATATTCCCCGAATAAATGTGACCATATAATGTTTGTACTTCTCTGATTGACTTACTTCACTCAGCATAATACCCTCTAGTTCCATCCACATTGAAGCAAAAGGTGGGTATTTGTCGTTTCTAATGGCTGAGGAATATTCCATTGTATACATAAACCACATCTTCTTTATTCATTCATCTTTCGATGGACACCGAGGCTCCTTCCACAGTTTGGCTATTGTGGACATTGCTGCTATAAACATCGGGGTGCAGGTGTCCCAGCATTTCACTGCATTTATATCTTTGGGGTAAATCCCCAGCAGTGCAATTGCTGGGTCTTAGGGCAAATCTATTTTTAACTCTTTGAGGAACCTCCACACAGTTTTCCAGAGTGGCTGCACCAGTTCACATTCCCACCAACAGTGCAGGAGGGCTCCCCTTTCTCTGCATCCTCTCCAACATTGGTTGTTTCCTGTCTTGTTAATTTCCACCATTCTCACTGTTGTGAAGTGGTATCTCATTGTGGTTTGGATTTGTGTTTCCCTGATGGCCAGTGATGTGGTGCATTTTCTCATGTGCTTGTTGGCCATGTCTATGTCTTCTTTAGTGAAATTTCTGTACCTGTCTTTTGCCCATTTCATGATTGGATTGTTTCTTTGCTGTTGAGTTTAATAAGTTGTTTATAGATCTTGGATACTAACCCTTTATCTCATATGTCATTTGCAACTATCTTCTCCCATTCTGTAGGTTGTCTTTTAGTTTTGTGGACTGTTTCTTTTGCTGTGCAGAAGCTTTTTATCTTGCTTAAATCCCAATAATTCATTTTTGCTTTAGTTTCTTTTGCCTTCATAGATGTATCTTGCAAGAAATGGCTGTGGCCAAATTAAAAAAGGGTGTTGCCTGTGCTCCCCTCTAGAATTTTGATGGATTCTTGTCTCACAGTTAGATTTTTCATCCATTTTGAGTTTATCTTTGTGTATGGTGTAAAAGAATGGTCTAGTTTTATTCTTCTGCACATGCCTGTCCAATTTTCCCAGCACCATTTATTGAAGAGATTGTCCATTTTCCAGTGGATGGTCTTTCCTGCTTTGTCGAATATTGGTTGACCATAGAGTTGAGGTCCCATTTAAGGATTCTCTATTCTGTTCCATTGATCTATGTGTCTGTTTTTGTGCCAGTATCACATTGTCTTGATGATCACAGCTTTATAGTACAACTTGAAATCTGGCATTGTAATGCCCCCTGTTATGTTTTTCTTTTTCAATATTCCCCTGGCTATTCGGGGTCTTTCCCGATTTCACACAAATCTTAGGGTGATTTGTTCCAACTCTCTGAAGAAAGTCCATGCCATTTTGATAGAGATTGCGTTGAATGTGTAAATTGCCCTGGGTAGCATTGATATTTTCACAATATTAATTCTTCCAATTCATGAGCATGGAATATTTTTCCATCTCTTTGTGTCTTCCTCAATTTCTTTCAAAAGTGTCCTGTAGTTTTTAGGGTAGAGATCCTTTACCTCTTTGGTTAGGTTTATTCCTAGGTAATTTATACTTTTGGGTGCAATTGTAAATGGGATTGACTCCTTAATTTCTCTTTGTTCAGTCTCAGTGTACAGAAATGCCACTGATTTCTGGGCATTGATTTTGTATCCTGCCACACTGCCAAATTGCTGTATGAGTTCTAGCAATCTTGGGGTGAAGTCTTTTGAGTTTTCTATGTAGAGTATCATGTCATCGGCGAAGAGGGAGAGTTTGACTTCTTCTTTGCCAATTTGAATGCCTTTTATTTCTTTTTGTTGCCTGATTGCTGAGACTTGGACTTCTAGTACTATGTTGAATAGCAGTGGTGAGAGTTGGACATCCTTGTCATGTTACTGATCTTAGGGGAAAGGCTCCCAGTGCTTCCCCATTGACAATATTTGCTGTGGGCTTTTCGTAGATGGCTTTTAAGATGCTGAGGAAAGTTCTCTCTATCCCTACACTCTGAAGAGTTTTGGTCAGGAATGGGTGCTCTATTTTGTCAAATGCTTTCTCTACATCTATTGAGAGGATCATATGGTTCTTGTTTTTCTCTCGTTGATATGATCTATCACGTTGATTGCTTTACCAGTGTGAACCAGCCTTGCATCCCAGGGAAAAATCCCACTTAGTCATGGTGAATAATCTTCTTAATGTACTACTGGATCCTATTGGCTAGTGTCTTGTTGAGAATTTGTGCATCTGTGCTCATCAGGGATATTGGTCTATAATTCTCCTTTTTGGTGGGGTCTTTGTCTGGTTTTGGAATTAAGGTGATACTGGCCTCATAGAACGAGTTTGGAAGTATTCCGTCCCTTTCTATCTTTCAGAACTGGCTTTAATAGAATAGGTATTGTTTCTTTTTAAAATGTTTGATAGAATTCCCTTGGGAAGCATCTGGTCCTGGACTTTTGTGTCTTGGGAGGTTTTTGATGACTGCTTCAATTTCCTCCCTGGTTATTGGCCTGTTCTGGTTTTCTATTTCTTCCTGTTCCAGTTTTGGTAGTTTGTGGTTTTCCAGAAATGCATCTATTTCTTCTAGATTGCCTAATTTATTGGTGTTAGCCACTCATAATATGTTTGTAAAATCGTTTGTATTTCCTTGGTATAGGTTGTGATCTCTCCTTTTTCATTCGTGATTTTATTAATTAGAGTCTTTTCTTTTTTCTTTTAATAAGGCTGGCTAATGGTTTATCTATCTTATTAATTCTTTCAATAACCAACTCCTGGTTTTGTTTATCTGTTCTATAGTTCTTCTGGTCTCTATTTCATTGATTTCTGCTTGAATCTTTATTAACTCTCTTCTTCTGCTGGGCGTGGGGTCCATTTGCTGTTTTTTCTCTAGTCCCTTTAGGTGCGAGGTTAACTTGTGTATTTGAGTTTTTTCCAATATTTTTGAGGGACGCTTGTATTGTCATGTATTTCCCTCTCATGACTGCTTTTGCTGTATCCCAAAGATTTTGAACAGTTGTATCTTCATTTTCATTAGTTTCCATGAATCTTTTTAATTCTTCTCTAATTTCCTGGTTAACCCATTCATCTTTTAGCAGGATGCTCTTTAACCTCCACATGTTTGAGTTTCTTCCAAATTTCTTCTTGTGATTGACTACAAGTTTCAAAGCATTATGGTCTGAAAATATGCAGGGGACAATCCCAATCCTTTGGTATCGGTTGAGACCTGATTTGTGACCCAGTATGTGGTCTATTCTGGAGAAAGTTCCATGTGCACTTCAGAAGAATGTGTATTCAGTTGCATTTGGATGTAAAGTTCTGTAAATTTCTGTGAAACCCATTTGGTCCAGTGTATCATTTAAAGCTCCTGTTTGCTGATGTTGTGCTTAGAAGATCTGTCATTTGCAGAAATTGCTGTGTTGAAGTCTCCTACTATTAGTGTATTATTATCTAAGTATGTCTTAACTTTGGTTATTAATTGATTGGTATACTTGGCAGCTCCCACATTAGAGACATATATATTCATGATTGTTAGGTCCTCTTGTTGGATAGGTCCTTTAAGTATGATAGAGTGTCTCTCTTCATCTCTTACTACAGTCTTTGGTATAAACTTTAATTTATCTGATATGAGGATGGCTACCCCTGTTTTCTTTTGAGGACCATTTGAATGGTAAATGCTTCTCCAATCTTTTATTCTCAGGTTGTAGGTGTCCTTACATCTAAAATGGGTCTCTTGTAGACAGCAAGTGTTGGGTCTTTTTTTTTTTTTTAATCCAGTCTGAAACCCTGTGTCTTTGGATGGGATCATTAAGCCCATTCATGCTCAGAGTTACTATTGAAAGATATGAATTTAGCATCATCATAATACCTATTCAGTCCCTGTTTTTGTGGATTATTTCTTTGGGCTTCCTCTTTATTTTACAGGCTCCCCCTTAATATTTCTTGCAGAGCTGGTTTGGTGATCACATATTCTTTCAGTTTCTGCCTATCTTGGAAGCTCTTTATCTCTCCTTCTATTTTGAATGAGAGCCTTGCTAGGTAAAGTATTTTTGGCTGCATGTTCTTCTCATTTAGGACCCTGAATATAGCCTGCCTTCCTACCTTGTTAGAAGCAAAAACCCTTCTCTCCATACCATTCTAGCTGTTCTCTCTTTAAATGTTAGGTCGAATTCATAGGTTTTCGGGATGGTTTGAAGGTAATCTAGGTAAGTTGGTGGGGCTGGGTGAGGTGAGGACTGTACTCTTCCACCATCTTGCCCTGCCCCTTGGAGTCTAGAATTCATGGACCATAGCACAATTGATGACTCACCTATCCTGGAGAACTCCAAAGACAACATTTAATTTTCACTGCCAAATGCAAAATCTAAAGATCATTTGATATATACATATGCATATGTGTTCAAGTTGATCAATTAAATTGTTTTATACTAATTTTTACCATAAAAATGTACATGAGTGCATACACAAAAGACATTTTTAGAACAAATCTAATGCTAGATAGAGTTTTAGTTTGGTAAGTTAACTTATTGCAGAAACTTTTATACATTGCACGTGGTCAAAATGGAATGAAAAATCTTACTAACAATAAATAATTCAAACTCCAAACTCATCTAATATGGAATAAAAATCTGGAGTTTCTTTAAACAGCTCTATCATTTTTCTCATAGAAAACCGTTAGAGATTCTATGAATTTTTCAAATTTTTAGACCAAAAGCAACTATCTAGGTCATTTAAACCAATGCTCTGATGCTCTTCTATAGAGCAAAAAATAATAATAGATTAAACATTAAAAATTTAAAAACCTGACTGATAATAGGAAATTAAGGCATCACATGTCTCTGGCCCTAGATACAGAAATGTTGAAATCCCATTTCTATAAGTTCAAAATGAAAAACTCTGTAAAATTATTTAAAAGCATCCTTTACCAAATGTGTTAGTTGATTTCTTGATTCTGAATTTCATATGATTATAATTTAACTAGAACTCATCTTATTAAACACATTACATATTCAAAATTGAAACAAACCTTGCATACTGCTGTTCAATTGACAAACATACGTGCCAATCAGTAACTTTGGTCAAATGTTTCAAATAATATATTTTTTCATGAAAACATAATTTGGTTGAGCTAATTTTCCTTCACTATAACTTTTTAAGAAAATTTTATGACACAAGAATAAAGTTCAGGGATTAACAGAACATTCTACTCCCTAGTAATAAAAGAAATGTTTCGCCTCCCTTCACCAAAATGGTAGAATGAAATAGGGCACAGAAACTGTCTTTAGCCAACATAATAGTATAACAGTTGCTGCTTTTAATGTCAGTGCATTGTAAAACCAAATATTGAAATTCAGGAAACATCATTGTTTGAGGAAAATGGTGCTTTTCTCTTCACCTGCTTTATCTATTTTATTTTCTTGCTTGTTTCCAACAGCTTTTGCACTGAATGAACTATTGTAATGTCACAACCATACATTCTGGATTTTCCTTAGGCTGTCATTTTATTGAAATGTTTCCCTAAATAGGAGAATGACCCCTACAATGATAATTTATAGTGACATGTTGCTATTCATTCTGCAAAATGTGGCCCAGTAGATAGTGAATGGTGGGTGCTCAATTAGTGTTTGTATTACTTAAATAGATGGGTATTAATATTAATTTATATTCACATAATAATAATAATGATATGCACAGCCAGATATAACCATGCATTTTATATACTATATGATGTACTGCATTTCATTAATTGTAACATGGGTTATTTTTCCACCTCTTCAAACCTTAACTTTAAATCTCACAGTTAACATGATTAGGAGATATTGGGTAATATTTTAATTGATGTATTTTTAATTGGAATCTTTTCAACATGATATAAAATAATGGTGCATTTTACAATTTGTGCCATCTTTCAATTTCTGGCAGGTTCTCCTTTATTAGATAATAAAAACCTTGTTTATATTTCATATGTGTATTTACTTGATAGTGGCAGTAATAAACAGAAGATGGGTGAGAGCAAAGCTTGCTAGACTCCCTCTGTCTCAGGGCATGAGAAGAGTGACAGGTAGTTGCCAGGACCATTTTGTGCCTGCAAGGCCCATGTCAATATCAATCATGGAATGTTTCATAGATTGTAGAAGAAGGAAGTCTGGCTACCAGTGACTCTAATTTTTGTCATTCTTCTGCTGTGATAGGTGAAATTCTGTTCTTTTTCAGAATTGCCCTTAAATGAGATCAAAGTGAGCAAAGATTTCAGTTTACTGGGTAAATAATTTAAAATTAATATTTATAATAATGATATGATAATGATTATAAGATCTGTTTCTCTATCAATCTAACATGGGATTAGAAGAAATTTTTCCCTATGCAGAGAATTATAGGAAGGAAGCTTTCTCTCATATCTTTACTCTCTTATCCTCATCTCTTTAAAAGAGTGGAAGGTTCAAAGTTTGACATCCACTGATTTATTAGATGGCTCACATTTTTAGACATCAATTATCCTTAAAACACAACAATTCATTCATTCCTCTCCTTCACCCTTCTTTCTCTTCTTGCTTCATGGATTAATAAGAATCAGGATCTTTTCTTTACAAGATAGAGTGACAACTCTCTTCTCATTCTTCTTTCACAAAGGAAAAGACACAGACTGTTGCCCAAGTCATAAGCTAGGTAAGCAAATGCCAGATAGGAGCTAAGCATTAGGGGACAGAGCATTTATTTCCCTCTCTGCTGCCAAACCAGAGTGAGAGAATCAAGTCCACAGCCTTATCTTAGGTACATGTGAACAGACTTGTAATTTGTTCTGAAGATCCAGTTATCTTGCTCTCTTTTTCTATATATGCATCACAGAGTGTAGATCTCACATCTAAGATTTGTATAGCATCATGAAAATACATTTTCATCTTTGTCCTAAATCATATTCTCCACTCTGTTGGCTACTTACGATTTTCTGCATTTTTCAGAAGTGAAAGAAAAGAGAAGGGGTAAGCATACCACAAAAATATTACCAGATGTCATTACAAAGTACTTATTATTTCATTCCTACACCATAATAAGTCCTTTAGACACATTGTTTTATTTAATCCACTCAACATTTCTGTATATTAGCCTCTACATTTACCCTCATTTATTGGATAAGATAACAGAGCTTCAACATGGTTAAGGTAATTTACTAAAATCTAACAGGTGGCAAATGGCACAATCAGACTTCAAACCATAGTCCCTCCAGTTCTAGGACTTGAGTTCTTACACTATATTGAACATAGGCCAGTGCGTTTGGCTCAGTGACTCTAAGAAAGCAGCTGCTAAGTGAAGAGCATAGAAGTTTCTCACTATGATTCAAAAGACACAACTGCTCTTCCTGCTGCTGTTTCCTTGCTGGCATGTGGAGCCACAGACATCAGCACAGATCTGAAAAAGTTGGCTTTTGATTATGACCATCATCTCCATGGGTAGATTGTAGGTAGGCAGTGAGGTGGTATATAACAAACATGACAAGGGGCACAGTTGTGTTTCCAGATTGGTCAGGAGGCATCACAGGCACAAAGAAACCCTGACTGAAAGAGATGGATAGCAGATTGCTTCCTTACATCCCAGACAGCAGGGCTCCTCCTGTCTTAACTTTAGGACCTGGCAACCCAGACTGGTTTCCCTGGATACAGGAGCTTCCCTGCTTAGATGGTCTGAATCATCAAGTGTGTCTGAATTTGTTCAGACAAACTCAAAAGGACAAATGCTCCCTGAAAAATATGAGAGGTCTTATTTTTAAGAAAGTGTGCGTAAATATGTTGGTTATTAAAGCTTTCTAAATTTTGTCTGGTTGTAGTAATTTTATGATCATCTTAAATTTGATCTTAGGAAGATTATAGTAGAAGGATGTATTGTAGTAACATCTCTTGTGGCTATTAAAGAAAGTATTTAAAGCATCTTTTTTGATAAATTATTTTACAATCATATTTACAATGTATCAGAAATCTACTGAAAATATCAACACTTTCTATTTGTTTTTCTTTCCAATGGGTGAATGCAAATATGGAACTCAAGTAGTGTTACAGTTGTTATTTTCAGGATATCAAAATGACAATTATATTTTTTTTTTCTTTCTATCACTCACAGCACCTAGAACAGTGTATAAATTTTTCAGTGTTCTTTGAGATGAGGTTGTTTCCCCTACTCCTGAATAAGCAATGTAGAGTGAACTGTGTATCATTTTTACTATTCTAACTGAGGTACCTACTCAGTAACTCTGTATCTTTTATTTGGTTAATAGCTACTGGCATTTATATCAAAAGTATTTCCAATTTTAGAAATATAGATAGTTGACTACACTAAGCTGGGAATTCCTAGAACAGGTTAAATGTGGAGAAATAATAGAGAAAGCATAGGTCCAGAAAGATGATCGTACGCATAAATCTGGCCTCTGAAGGAAGGCGTTGACACACCAAAGCAATATACAAAATGTCATGAGAAGCAAATGTTTGATCTGGTTTGCTGCAGTGACTTTACAAAGAATCTGACCTGGGGGGAAGGGGTAGTATCCATAGAATCTTCTAGGCAAAGACAATATTTAGGTGGTTGATAACGTTGTGTTTCTTTATGAACTGCTTAGGAGCAGATCAACAGACTACAACTTGATAAGAAGAGTACCTAGGAGCCAACATCCACTTTTTGGGGAAAGGGGCTAAATAGAGCAGTCTATGTTATCATGATCTAGGCACTACCCTGGTTCAGGAAGTGTTTGAGACTCAGTGAGGGAAATGGAAAACAATGTTGAAAATTGTAGGAATTGATGTTAGGATAGTTCAACTGGGTGAATATCAAAGAACACTTTTTCACAATTCAGACACACTCAAATATAAGGTATATGTGATCCTTCCTCTGTGAGTGGACCTTGAAAATGTCACGTAAGTTAATTAAACATCTGGTGTATAGCATGGAGATGCTTCAAAATCTAAATGATCCCTGCTATATAAAGTGACAGGTCCACTTCACATAGAGAATGTATCAGGGAGTCAGTGAGAGAAAGTATGTGTCTAATGTGAAAAAAAGTACCCAGGGAATCACCTCACATATCCCAATATCTCTTGCTTTGCCTCAGCCTTTTGGCAAAATATATACACCCGTGTGTATATATTGATACTCTATAAAGATGTCTGATTTCTGAGATTCTGACAATCCCATTTTCTATTAGCTCAATGTAACATTCTCTGAATCATTCATATCTTCTTCATGCTATTCACTAGTATCTATATATACATTGCATTTATTTATTTATTTATTTATTTATTTATTTATTTATTTAGGATAGTCACACAGAGAGAGAGAAAGAGAGGCAGAGACATAGACAGAGGGAGAAGCAGGCTCCATGCACTGGGAGCCTGATGTGGGATTCGATCCCGGGTCTCCAGGATCGCGCCCTGGGCCAAAGGCAGGTACTAAACCGCTGCACCACCCAGGGATCCCCTATACATTACATTCTTATTTGGAAAGTAAATATACAAATCCGTTTTTAAACATAAGATGGAATAAAATATAAGCTTAAATTCTGTGGTTTTGTATTGTCTAATTTTGATATTGTTTAATCTTGGGCAAAGTTGTATAAAGCCATTATGTGAAACTGTGATTTCTCTAAAGCCATTCCCAAACCCAGAATATGATATACATACAAATATATGTGTAATACTCATCCAGTTTTTGGAGTGCCTGATGGTTCAGTGGGTTAAGCGTCTGATTCTTAGTTTCAGCTAGGTTGTGATCTTGAGTCATGAGATCAAGTGTTAATCTCTGTGCTCAGCTCTGAGTGGGCTTGAAGATTCTCGCCCTCTGCCCCTCCCCCCACTCATGCTCACTCTCTCTCAAATAAGTAAGTTAGTTAAAAAAAATATTCAAGCAGTTTTGACCCACAAAAATGCAATTTTATAATTGTAATGCATTTATATACACATGGATTTTTTAAATGGAAACAACCTTTCAAGAATGGAGCCAAATTATGTAAACAAACTTCTTAGTATCCATTTTCAAATGTGGCAACCAACATACCTCTTGCATACTTTGGTAAGTAAAAAATGACTGAGGATCTTAAAGATTATTATGGAACATGAAGTTATACGATAAGCTCTATAGTAAGTATCAGTCATATGTTTCAAAAATGCTGATCAAAATCTCATGATCATTTTATAATTTGTATTTGTGAGAAGGAAGCTTCTGTTTGAATTTCTGCTACCTTTAGGAAACATAAAATTAAAGATAAAATGTGCAGTTATGCTCAAGTTTTCTTCCAAATGACAACAGCTGCTTTTAAAGTGTACTCTGGTTAGGAAGAAAGTCCTGAGTTACATTGCTTGGGAGGCTTAAATCTAAATTGGGGCTATGTTGAGAAGGAAAATTAAATTTCAATTATTTATGAGTAAACCTGCATAGATAGCCTTGATAAACAAAAGCGTGCCCTAAAAATGTTCAGAGCAAGCTCCTTAAATTTCCATGCAACGCTCTTAGCAGATGTTTTCATGAAACTCTTTTCTCTGTGGAAAATTTTATTTCCTTCATTATCTGATACTTTTACACAACTTTCTCATAAAACTTATAAAGAAATTAGGACTTGAAAGTGTTCATTTAAAAACAATGTATCCGGGGATTCAGGGGTGGCTCAGCAGTTTAGTGCCTGCCTTTGGTCCAGGGCGTGGTCCTGGGATCTGGGATTGAGTCCCGAGTCAGGGTCCCGGCATGGAGCTTGCTTCTCCATCTGCCTGTGTCTCTGCCTCTCTCTCTCTCTATGTCTATCATGAATAAATAAATATAATCTTTAAAAATAATAAAAAAATAAAAACAATGTATCCTATGCCTCTTCAAAGTCCATAAACATACAATTTGCAACTATTATGGATATATTTAACAAATTATAGCAATGTAAAGTGATTTTTCTTAATGAAATAAGCTGTAGAGATAATAATCATAGTCCCAATGTAGGAAAAATTTCAAATAGAATTTATTACAAATTTTGCTATAAATCCATTCCTTCTCATTACTGTCATTTTTACCATATTTATTAGCATGTGAATGCTGATGTCAGTTTTAAATTTAATATGTGGATTCATGAGAAACCAATGTCCATGGTGATGATGATGACAATGATAATGAAGATTATGATGACAATGTAAAAATAAATTTTGTGTACCATTATTCACTTAATTTGGGAAAAAAAATAAATGTATCATGTCAATTCACTGTTGTCGCCTATGATCATAACATTTGAAGATTGGAAATTTTAAATTCTTATAATTCAAGTTGGTCACATGTTGATGAAGTAACTGATGCAGCCTAGGGCAGCTCAGTGACATGCTTATGTTCATACACAGACTTGTTATTGCTTACATATCACTTAGAGCGGCATTCAGTGCAAACATCGATTTAATGGCTTCATAAGCATAGGGAGTTAATTTAAGTCCCTATATCTCAAAGTCATTGAGAACATTAAATACTTTTAAAGCATTCTACTCTTTCCAGTGCCTGTTGACAATTTAATAGAACTGGAAGACAGCACATTCTATTGGCCCATGGACCCTGATTTATTACCAAGGGTCTAGGAGTGAATGAAATATATGGTTGGTCACTATGAATGTGGCTCTAGAATCAGAATGCTTGACTTCAAATCTCAGCTTCTACTTTCTTTCTTTTTTTTTTTTTAAGGTTTTGTTTATTTATTCATGAGAGACACACAGAGAGAGGCAGAGACATAGGCAGAGAAGAGGCAGGCTCCCCATGGAGAGCTCAATGTGGGACTTGATCCTGGGACTCCAGCATCATGCTCTGTGCAGATGTTCAACTGCTGAACCACCCAGGCGTCCCAGCTTCCTACTTTCTAGCCTGAGAGTATTTATGTGGTTAAAAGCCACATATTGGATACCAGAGCCAGACTGCCTGGCCATGAGTACCAGCTTCACAATTTATTATCTGTGTAGCCTTGAGGAAGTTACAAAATTCTCTTTACTTCAGATTTGTCCTTTGACAAAATAGCACATATAGTTCGACTCATGTACATGGGTAGTGCATGTATATATGCGTGTAGTACATGGAAGGCACTTAGGACACTGTCTGACAGACATTAAATGCTTGTTAAATATTGGGTCTTACTATATCATTTAGTTAAAAAGAAATAACTGCCTATCATGTGTCAGGAAACTTGTGGATAATTAGAATACATTAGTAAGCCAATATTTCTGCTTCCCTACTAACTTCTATCAGAGAAAATAGAAATTGCTCTAAAAGCATAATTTAAAAGCAAATAAGTTAGAATGTGATAAGGGCTATAAGGGAAAAACATGGGGGGAGAAGCGGTGTTGAGAAGGTCAGGGATGGTACAAGCTGCAATTTTAAATACAGTAGTTGAAGGAGGATTAGTGATATGGTAAAGACAAAAACCTGTGCTGTGCAGTAGCCAGGGGAAAAGCATTGGAGCCCGAATGCAGGATCTGTGGGAAAGCTTTGTGGCAGAAGATGCCTGCTATATTCAGGGTCTGGAAAGAAGGCTTGTGTGAGTGACGTAGAGGGAGAAGGGCAGGAACAATCAGAAACTGGATTTAAAAATGCAACTGAGAGAAACCAAGTGGGGCCTTAGAGATTCCTGTAGGTTTTCCTTTTGTGAGTGGGAATCACTGCATCGTTTTGAGAAGAGTAATGAGATGATGTGAATTATATTTTAATTGACTACTGTATCAAGAGATTCCCTGGCTTGAGGGGTAGAAATAAGAAAGTCTGTTAGGGGGCTATTGCAGTAATCCAGGCTAGAAATGCACATTGCACTAACCAGGGAAGTGCTGGAATAGGAGGGTTGGAAGGAATTAGTCAGATTCTGGATGTATTTTGAGGGCAGAGACCACAGATTGTCTAACAGATTTGATATAGGGAAATAAAGAATGTCAAGAAGGATTCTGTGACTTGGGGAGGAGGGAGGGTAGGGAACCAAAATGCAATTTTAAACTTGAACCAACTAAAATGTCTGTTAGACATCTAAGTGGAAATGTCAAGCAGGCAGTGGACTATACCTGTGGATCTGCATTCAGGAGAGTGTTCTGGGCTGGAAATGTTAACAGATAATGAAAATTAGGTGCATAGACAAGACTGGAAAATATTAGAGCTTTTGAAAAAAAGTGTGAGCCCCAGGGCATTTTAAACTGAAGAGATTAGGGAGACAAGAAGGAACCATCAGAGAAGTTCAAGCATGATTGGTCAGTAAAGCAGGAGGGAAACTGAGTTTTGGTATCATAAAAAAACAGGCACTGAGGAGGAAAAAGGGCTAATTGTGTAAAATCCCGCTGGTAAAGGCTGAGCACTGATTGAGTTGAGCATTGGAAATTGAAAATATGTTTAGCAATATGGTAGACATAAGGTGACTTTGACAAAAACATTCCATGGAATATTTTTAACAAGATTACAGACAGCAAGTAAAGACAACTCCTTTGAGGTGGTTTGCTAGAAAGGAGAATGAAGAAGTGGAGCAGTAGCTGACAGAGGAAGAATTTTAAGAGATGGGCCATCTCGATGGTGGACAAAAATAGGATATTTTTATGCCAAGGGGAATTGATAGAGGTTATGGAAGGCATGATGTAGGGAAGAGAGGGAAGAATTGCCCACCCATATCACTAAGTGGGAGGGGAGATAGGATCTTGCGTGTAAATGGAAAATCGACTTCAGGAGAAGGTGGAAAGATGGATCTTATGGATGAAGGTATCAGGTGAGTGAATGCAATGTCGGTAATTTCTAGAATTTTTCTTTCATATATATAACCTCAGTGTTCTCAGTTGATTAGGCAAGAATGCCATCATCAGAGAATGCAGATAAATTGAGAAGGTATTGGAAGTTTCAGGAATTAGGAAAAGATGTAAAATAGTCATCTGAGGGGCACCTGGATGATGGTTCAGTGGTTTAGCGTCTGCCTTCCACTCCGGTTGTGATGCCAGGATTCTGGGATCGAGTCCTGCATCGAGTTCCCCACAGGGAGCCTGCTTCTCCCTCTGCCTATGGCTCTGCCTGTCTCTCTCTGTCTCTCATGAATAAATAAATAAAATCTTAAAAAAAAAGAAGTCATCTGAAGGAGGGAGCAAGAATCAAGGGTGTGGGGCATGACTGCCTGGCAGCAGCAGAACCCTTTGTCCCCCAGTTATTCAGCCGAATGAGGGCAGCGCAAAAGAGATAGCGAGTTAGATCCCAGCAGCTTTGTGATTTCACATCAGAGAGACATGTGAAGGAAGTCAAAGTTTTCAGGCAGAGTGATTACAGTGGTTGACAATGAAATATAAAGTGAGCAAGAAGGGGATCTGGACTTGAGGTTTAGAGAATGAAAACATGGTAGTATCAGTGGTCTAGGTGGAGTGGAAGGCTTGCTGGGTTCAGGGTACCTGAAAATTATAGCTAAAATCAGAAAACATAACTGGCCGGAGAATGAAACACATTGACATGATAGGGTGTGAATGGAATTACTGGTAATAGCGAGATCTTTGTGGTGACCATAAGAGTGAGAGACTAGGTATGGTGGAAAACAAGATCATAGGAGAAAACAGTTTTAAGGAACTAAAAGAACAGGGAATTGGAAGAATGATTTCTACTTATGACTTTAAAAAGTAGTATCAAAGGGAGCCAGGAACTAAATTCTTAGCAGTATTATTCTTTACCTACTCACAGTTTTCCGTGAAATTTGAAATCTGAAAAAATGACCAAATTGGTGATTTGATTTGAATAAAATAAAACTAAGATTGAGTATACTGAATATACGTTATTGATATTTTGTTAGTTAATGGAAATACTGGGGAAATTCTGACCAGAGTAAAAAATATCTACAGAAGTCTGCACTTGCTAAGAAATAACTCTTAAAAAACCATATTTTCATTTAAAGTTGAATTTATGATTATTAACAATATTCTTTTCTTTGAAGTAATAAAATTTTCTAAGAGAAGCATTATCTTATTCTATTTAAATGGACAATTAATGAATAAAAGTAACTCAAATAAGACTTGATAACTTTAGTTAAAATTCATTGCAAGCTACACTAAAGAATCACATCAAATACTAATGTTGCATATGAATGTACTGTAGCATAAATGGCCTCATTTTGTATAAAATTTGTAAGAGATTTACACTGATTTGAGTATAGAACTAACTGAATTCTCCCTGGATGTTTCAGTATCAGATAATCATGATACTCTAAAGCATAAATTTCAAGAACCTAGTTCACTCAGCCCTTATGCATTGCATTTTAGAGACAAAAATATTTGTACCTAGTGAAATGGGAGTCTTGACAGCAATGCTTAAAATATATGTATTTCTTTTGGTAAATTTTAAAAATTCTGTTAATGTTCCTACAATCTTTTAACCAAAAGCAGCTTAAAATCCACTATCCTCAATTGAGTGGTCATAAAATGGAACATATAAATTCCATTTTATGGTTTTATTAGCGTCACAAACAACAGAACATTTCAGGACTATAAACAGATGCGTAGATTTCAATGAAATGTCATCTATTCCTGCCTCTTTTCTTGAGAACTAACATAGGCTTGAACCTGTATTTGCTGAACATTGAAAGAAGAGGAGCAGTTCTCAGTAATTCTTTTTTTAATTAAATTAAATTTAGTTTATTTATTTTAATTTTTAAAAGATTTTAATTTATTTGTGAGAGAGTGAGTGAGAGAGCACAAGCAGGGGAGAGGGGCAGAGGGATAGGGAGAAGCAGGCTCCCTGCTGAGCAGGGAGACCCAAGGGCGGCTCTATCCCAGGACCTTGGGAACATGACCTGAGTGGAAGGCAGACGCTTAACCGACTAAGCCACCCAGGCACCCCTCAGTAATTATTTCTGAGAGGCTTCCTCTAAGACTTAGAATTACCACAAGCCTTAAAATGACCTGTAAGGCCTGAAAGATCTGTCCCCTATAATGTATAATATTACCTATGTCTCTATTTTTTTCTCTGTCCCAGGGCACATTCATTCCTTGGCTTTTATGACACCAAAACCTCAGTTTCCCTCCTACTTTACTGGCCACTCTTTCTCATTCAAGAAATCCTTTGACACACCGTGACTTCCAAATATTTGTTCACATGTGACCTCTTAAGTGAGATAATTGGCTACAATTATAAAACCTGTCTCTGATACTTCTTAATCTCTTACCCTGCTTTCTTTTTCAACTTAGTGCCTATCACTAGCAATTTGCTATACACTTAATTTCTTGTTTATTTTCTTTCAACTCCACTGGAAAATAGATTCCATGAGATATAAAGTATTTGCCTTTTATGAATATTAATTACCCAAATATTACAACAGTGTCTATCACATAACATTAAAAACTTTAAATTATTGAATAAAATTCTATAATCACTCTGAAGCTTTGTTTTTATAATCATTCCTTTGAAAGATCTTAGAAGTTGCTTAATCCTATTTCTTTTTAAATCTTAATTCAGTATAGTTAAAATACAGTGTTATATTAGTTTCTGGTATACAATATAGTGATCCAACAATTCTGTTTATTGGTGCTCATTGCGATAAGTGTACTCTTAATCCTTGTCACCTATTTCACCCATCCCTTGCAATTCCCTTCTGATAACCATCAGTTTGTTCTCTGTAGTTAAGAGTCTGTTTCTTGGTTTGTCTTTCTTTCCCCTTTATTCATTTATTTTTTTCCCTAAATTCCATGTATGAGTGAAATCATATGGTATTTGTCTTTCTCTGAGTGACTTATTTCACTGAGTGATATACCCTCTGGGATTGTGATACTTCTTTTTTTTTTTTCAAGATTGCTTTGGCTGTTCGGGGTCTTTTGTGGTTCCATACAAGTTTTAGGGTTATTTGTTTTAGTTTTGTGAAAAATACTGTTGGTATTTTGACATGGGTTGCATTAAATTTGTAGATTGCTGTAGGCTATGGACATGTTAACAATTTTTTTCCTTCTTCCAGTCCATGAGCATGAGATATCTTTTCATTTCTTTGTGTGATCTTCAATTTCTCTCATCAATATTTTATAGTTTTCAGAGCACAGGTCTTTCACCTCTGTGGGTAAGTTCATTCCTAGGTATTTTATTATTTTTGGTGCAATTGTAAAAGGATTGTTTTCTTAATTTCTCTTTCTGCTAAACACATATTTGTTATTAGCTGCTTTATGTATTTGGGTGCCCCCATATTGGGTTCACAAATATTTACAATTATAAGATCTTCTTATTGGATTGTGCCCTTTATGATTGTGTAGTGTCCTTCTTTGTCTCTTTTTACAGACTTTGGTTTAAAGTGTATTTTGTGCAGTATAACTACTGCTTCCCCAACTTTCTTTTCCATTTGCATGATTAATGCTCTTCCATCCCTTTGCTTTCAATCCCTTCACATGTGTCTTTAGCTCTGAAATGAGTCCCTTATGGGTAGCCTATAGATGGGTCTTACTTTATTTTTAAAGATTTTATTTATTTATTTATTTGAGAGAGAGAGAGAGAGAGAGAGAGAGAACATAGCAGAAGAAGGGGCAAAGGGAGAAGCAAACTCCCCACTGAGCAGGGAGCCCGATGCCAGACTTGATCTCAGGACTTTGGGATCATGACCTGGACGGAAGGAAGATGATTAACCAACTGAGCCACCCAAGTGCCCAGGTCCATTTCATCATCATATGTCTTTTGATTGGAGCTTTTAGTCCATTTGCATTTAAATTAATTATTGATAAGTATGTACTTATTGCCATTTTTTACCTGTTTTATGATTGTTTTTGTAGTTCTTCTGTTCCTGTCTTCCCTTGTTCTCTTCTCTCATGATTTGTTGGCTTTTTTATAAGTGAAATACTTGGATTTCTTTCTCATTATTATTATTTTTTTGCATATCTGTTACTAATTTTTGATCTGTGTTCTCTTGTTCTCTTCTCTCATGATTTGTTGGCTTTTTTATAAGTGAAATACTTGGATTTCTTTCTCATTATTATTTTTTTTTTTGCATATCTGTTACTAATTTTTGATCTGTGGTTGCCATTAGGTTTGTCTATAACATCTTATGCAGATAGCAGTCTATGTTAAGCTGATCTTCACTCCTCTCTTCTCATGTTTTAAGTATATCATATCATAATTTATAACCTTTTATTTTATGATTCCCTTGACTGATTTTTACAGCTATACTTATTTTTTCTACTTTTTGTGTTCCCTACTTTTCTTACTCCTCCTTATGGTCTTCTCTTTCGACTCAGATATCTTTCTTAACATTTCTTGTAGGGCCAGTGTGGTGGTCTCCTGCTCTTGAAAGTAGTGATCTGCTGAAGAAGAGGTCCTGCAGAACCTGGTGCTGCAGGGGTGTCCTCTGTGTGTGTTGTGTGCACCCTGCTGTTCCAGCTGAGCTGCTTTTGCCTTTAGTCCAGTCATCTGCAATGGCTGTCTTTGCCTGTTGTGGACAGGGTTTGTTATCTGTGTTGTTAATGGGCCAGTCTGGGGCTGCTTGAGTTTGAGTTGAGTTAGACCAGGAATGTGCCAAAGATGCAGTAGCATGGAAGTACAAGAGAATGCAGGGGCAGTCCATGCAGTGCTGGCAAGTTTGTGCTGGGAGGAGGGGACACGTAGCTGCTGGAGACTGAGACAGGTTGGGTTGGAGGGGACAGATCCTCAGAATCATGTAGGAGCAGGATGCATAAGGTTAGCCAGATTTGCAGTTGTCTGCTTTGGGAGGGGACATAGAGCTGAGGCCTGGCTGGAGGAGCATGTCCATAGGAAAGCATGTTGGTGGAGGACACTGCTAGTAAGTTAAGTAGTGAGCCTTGGATCCAAGCCAATTCCTGGAGGTGTCTTTGTGTTTATGCTGGGGGATGCAGGAAGGAAATGGTAACTGTCAGCATCTTTGTTCCTGGAGAAAGTTCCCAATAATCTCTACCCCTCCAGCACAAGCTCTGAGATCAATAAACAAATCTCCCTCTCATATATCCAAGGGACTTTTCAAACTGCTGCCACTCTGCTGTATCTCTGTGGGGCCATTTGTTGTGGGCAGGGACTCAGTTTTCCCTTGCCCTCCTGGCTCTTCCCAGAGCCTACTGATTTCTAAAGTTCAGGTTTTAAGTCCTGCGGATTGTAAGAACTTGTGAAATTCAGCCTCTCTGTATTTCAAAGTCAAATGTTATGGAGATTCATCTTCCTCATTCATCTTCATCTTCCTCAGACCCCTGCTATAAGGGTCTGTTTCTCTCTCCTCAGCACCCATGGCAAGTCTCCCTCCTTTGGACAGTCCATTTAGCTCCAGACTGTGTCTCTACTCTTCTTCCTACTTTCCTTGATGTGGTCTTTGCTTTACATTTAGCTCTGGAGAGTTCTTTCTGTCAATCTTTGGGTTATTATCTGGGTCATTTACACTGATGTGGCTGTTGTCTAGTTGTATCCATGGGAGGAGGTGAGCTTCAGATACTCAAACTCTGCCATCTTCCCTGGAGGAAGTCTATTTAATCCTATCTTTAAATCTTTAAAAATGATGTACCCTAATTCCAGGGAATTGAAGAAATTCCCCATGTCAACCAGAAAGTTAACAGCATAGCAAAAACTATATAACAGCCCCCATTCACTTCAGGTAAAACTGTTTTCAAGCCGTCTTCTGCTTCATTGTTAAAGTTTGATCGGCTTAAACCAATCAACATAATCCATTCTCCCAGACACAGCTGTTGTTTCTGGAGAGGATGTAGGCCAATCAAGATGAATTTTAGAATGGCTTCTAAAGCATAGATAAAAGTATTCTCTTTCACTAGATATTTATAAAGCACCTTGTAGATTTGATTGCTATTATTCTCTGTCCTACAACCCAGAGAGGAATTGTTCTGGCATTTCAGATGACTTAACACAGAGACAAATACTGAGTTCTTTGAGATAGCAATGAGCCAATAGATCACCAACCCTGGAATTCTGTCCTACATCTGAACTTCCACTTATATGAACTGGGAAGTTTTATTTTTATTAAGAAGAGAGAGAAAAAAAAAGTTTTTCTATACTCTTAGCACTTTTTTGTCCTCCCTTCTCCGATTCAAACTCTAGAAGAAGCCAAACCTACTGCTATCCCCAACTCCTGACTGCTGGTGGCTCATTTACAGTAGACCAACTGGGAAAGGGTATCTATTCCCAGTTCAGTGTGTGTGTTTGTTTGTGTGTGTATGTCTGTGTGTACACATGCTTTGGCTAATTTCATTGAGCTGGACATATTAATTATTGATGTGGGGTTCTTCCATTACTTAATAGTAACCAGAGAACTCATAAGACCCCGCTAGATTAGCAACTAGTGGCATTAGCAGGCATTGAAATCAGAGACCTAGAAATACAAAAGTGCTAAGAGATCCAGGAATCAAAGACTCGGGTATATGTAAGCAATAGTCCCACCAAATATTTAAAGTGACTTAAATATGATTGCTGTGTCAATGTTCAATGTTAGGTAAATTTCTCTAGAAAAAAAACCTATTTGGCCGCCCCCAAATTTTCATAAGTACTATATTTTCTTTAATTTTTTTCCCCTTCAGATGCCTACCCCTTTTGGCAGCAAGCTTTACAAAATATATTGTCATCTAAAAGTCTAGGAGCACTCAATAAGAAACCTCTAAATCTTTCTTTAAAACATTTTTTTTCTAAATTTTTGATTAAATTCATTTCCCCCATGCAATATGTGCCATCTTGAAGATATCAGTAGATCTTCAGGAGAACAGGATTTGAAATTTTTACAATTTTCTCAATTCTCACACTTTGCACATCACTGATTATTTTCATATTACTCAGTGTTTGATTACAGCTCCATTTTCTGTACTCAGGTGATATTTACAGCCTTATTGGTTGTGGAAATCAATAGTACATCCCTTTTGATTTATTGTTCTTCTCATTCAGTGCTTTACTCTGGTGTCTCCTATTTCTTCAGTCATCAGTATTTGATAAGAGCAACAACAACAACAAAAACCTCTTGACTGGTATCATGGGATCTTCCCTGTTAGTCTATCCTTAAGGATGCAGTTTGGACAGTCTTCTGTCTTTGGACAGACTTCTTCCCCTTACCTCTGACTATGATACTTTAAAGCAAGAAGAAAAGTTCTTCTTCTGTACCTTAGTTCATTCTTCTGTACCTTAGCAGAATAAATTATTGTATACCTCCAAAGCTCTTTCTTAAGGAGTTATAGTGTAAAGCCTGTTATTTGTCCTGGAAAGGTCTAAATTCAGAAAATTGATGACAACTCAAAATTAATCTTAATATACATATCATGTCTTTAGGCTCACTATAGATATACATTTCTATCTTCTAATCTTCATATATAATCTTTATTATTATTAAGAAATAAATGTGTAGGTAATGTTGCAGTTTTAACCAGTTTCTGTGTAGTTTGGAACCCTCTGATTCATTTCCAATTTTATTTCTTTTGCTTTAAAGATTTTATTTATTGGTTTGAGGGAGAGAGCAAGTGAGAGAGAGCACAAGCAGGGGGATGGGGTAGAAGAGATGGAGAAGCAGACTCCCAGCTGAGCAGGGAGGAGCACAATGTAGAGCTCCATCCCATAACGCTGGGTCATAACCTGAGCCAAAGACAGACACTTAACTGACTGAGCCACCCAGACACCTCTCATTTTCAATTTTCTTATAAATTCTATCATTCCTTATTTTTCATTTGTTTTGCTAATTTTTATTTCTTTAATTATTATTATTTAATAATTTTATATTTTCAGAAGAGTTGCCAAAGTTCTTCAGTGACTTCCTACTTGTCCTTTACTCAGTTTCCTCTAAGGTTGACATCTTATATAACACTTATCACAACTTAGAAGTTAATACTGATACGAAATGAGAACTAAAACTACAGCTTTAATTCAGATTTTACCAGTTTTTCCATTAATGTTCTTTTGTTTTGTTTTGTTTTTTAATGTTTTTTTGTTCTAAATGATACCATGTTACATTTGCTTCTTAGGTCTCTCCAGTTGTGAGTGCTCAATACTTATTTTTCATAAGCTCAACTCTTTGGCAATGTAGTTTTCAGGTATTTTGAAGCATGTCTCTCAATTTGGGTTTTTCTGCTGTTTTCTAATGAGACGCTGGATTTATGGATTTGGGGGGAGAACATCACAGAAGCAAAGTGTGCCCTTATCACATCATCCCCACTCCTTTTTGTAACCTTAGCTTCCCTCTGCTTTACTGTCACACCCTGATTTCTGAACTTGCACTTATGAGAATATCAAAATATTCCAACTTAAAGGGGCTTATTTTTTATGAATGAGGTTTGTATCTGGAATTAATATATTCTACTCTTTAGTATGATTAGGCTTGGTTGACCAGCATAATTTGAGACAATTCATAATAAAACAATGTCATGATTTCTTACAATATTTTGTAAGGATTTTTGTTAGTCACTGATGTAAGCTATCTAAGACCTAGTTTCCCCTTTTCCCATTACAGAAAACTGTGTAGATTTTATATAAAACTCTCAGAAAAGAACTGTGTTTAATTATGAAACCAGATGATTGACATAAATTGGTAAATTCCCTTGACAACCTAGACATCTCTTAGTTAATATAAAAGTTTTATAATAAAAAAATGGACTCAGTGCCATGTATTTTAATAATTACTTCTCAAAAATTTAGAGCTAAATAGGAAAATCTGTTATCAAGGGGATAAAATGCAGAAGAGCTATGATTCCAGCTTTAAAAGATTCCTCTAAAAGTTATTTTGAATATTATGCTATATTGAGGTTGATTGAAAGTTAAGAACTACTTCTCATTAAGTCAAATTAGATATAATGGAGAACTACTTATCCATCTATTACTTACACCTTTTCTTTCTTCCTTTTTTTTTTTTTTGAGTTCTCATACAATGACACACATTTCTTTTTTGACTTGTAAAAGGGGCATTTTGAAAATATATTACAGTATGGTAATGTAACATACAGTCTCATTTTAGTTAATTGATGGAATTTTCATATGTAAACCTTTATAATGTAGGAGGTTATTTTAATAAATAACTACTGAATAAAAATAACAAGGTAGCTTAAATAAAATCTGTATACAATTCTCCAGCTTATGAATAAAAAGAATTATGAGTTTTTAAGATGAACCAATATTACTCTTTTTAAAAGGTGATTCATGTATATTTATTTTCTAAAATACAATCAAATTTTATTCCGTAATTTGCATATTTAAATAAGCATATTAAAATTTTTGAAATCTTGTTTATCTTATTTTAGATTTCCTTTTAATAGTTTCCTTAATGAAACTTCAGGTGAAATAAATTCATTCACTTGATTTCTCAAATTGAGGTATCTTTGTCCACATGGCATTTAAACAATTTTCTCTCTTATAGATACTTGAAGTTTTAAACTTTTTGTGATGATGGCGATTGTAATTCTTCTAAACAGCAGTTTTTCCTGTTTATTTGTTAATTTGTTTTTCTCATGTAGAGATGATGATTCAGTTTATGATGGCAAAATCCCCCATCATGTACTACTGTTGCTGTGGCAGGTGAAAAGAAGAAAGCAGTGGGAGAAGGTGTAAGGGAGTCCGTAAAAGGAAGAAAAAGAGAAGACTTATTTTTTTATTGAATTCTTTTTTAAAATCTAAATTCAATTAATTAGCTTATAATGTATTATCATTTTCAGAGGTAGAGTTCAGTGATTCATCAGTCTTATATAATACCCAGTCAAAAGCTGTATTTTAGAAAGATGTGGAAAACTATGCAATTTGGTTAGAGTATGAAGCTCAATCCATAATACAAAATTACACCTTTTTATTTGTATTATAGTAATATATATTTCAATTGTTACATTGGGTAAGACAGAAATATCCTATGTAAGTGGACAGACTCTATAAAGCAAATAATAATATTAACAACAGTGACCTTGTTGCCTATGTTTCAAGTTTACAAAGAAAGGCTATTCTTGTTTATTGATATGTAACTGACATATAACACTATATTAGTTTCAGGTGTACAACATAATAATTTGATATATGTATATACTGCAAAATGATCACCATGATAAATCACCCAGTTACAAAATTTTTTTCTTGCGGTAAGAACCTTTAACATCTACTCTCTTAGCAATATTCCAATATACATTATAATATTATTAATTATAGACACCATGCTACACATTACATCCCCAGGACTTATTTGTTTTATAACTGGAAGTTTTTAACCACTTTTGTCTATTTGCTATTAGAATAGAACAAGAAAGCTATTGTTATTATTTTTTAGTTCTGTTATGATGCTTGCTGCTGATTATATTTTGCTGATTATAAATATTATATGTTGTTAGTTATATATATCATATATAACATATATCAAACATACATATAAGAAAGATGTAATATATATGTCATATCTTTCCTTACTTTTTTTATCTCCAATTCTTTATCATGCTCCAAATTTTAGAGTCAACACTAAATAAAAATTGGCAGTTATATTATCAACATGGTCAATGGAGATTCATAATTTATGTTCATGGGACTATCTTGTCTATTGCAAATAGAATGGTTGCCAGAGGCTCCTAAATCATTACAATTTACTATAACCCCTTACCTCACTTTCCTCAGTAGAATGTTCATCAATAATAGGAGCAGTGGAAAGTGAATACTTACTAATCCCAGATATTTTTTAGGTCAGACAACATGGAAATAAAAATTTGAATGGCTTACTAAATTATTAAAAATACTACTGGCTACATATTTTTAAGCAAGCATATCATTACTAAGCCCATTTATTCAGAATGATTTTTAACAGTTCACTGGAGTTAAAATGAAAAAAAATAAATAAAACCTTAAGAGAGATATTCCTCTGTTTCTGCATAGAGCCAATTTATTCTGGACATAAACTCAAACTTCTCAGCATCCAGGAGAAGGAAATTAACATTATCTCCACTATACAGACGGGAAAACTAAAGAACTACAACACAAAAGGCAAATATATATGTTTTCTTCCACATCCTATAGCATGTTTGTTAACCTTTGAAAGAAATTTATGTTCTTTTATTTTTATTCTTCAAGTAAAATAGTAGGTCACTATCACTGAAATAACAGTACTTTTATCAACCTAAAAATTGTCACCATTTTGTTTTAGTCCATAGGATCAATGTATTTGCATATTCTCAACATTTACTAAATTCACCTAAGGGTCCTCAGAAGACTCAATGATGAAAGTGAATACAATTTTCTTTCTTTCTTTTTTTTTTTTTTTTTAGATTTTATTTATTTATTTATTCATGAGTGACACAGAGAGAGAGAAAGAGAAAAGCAGATACACAGGCAGAGGGAGAAGCAGGCTCCATGCAGGGACCCTGACATGAGACTCCATCCTGGGTCTCCAGGATCATGCGCTGGGCCAAAGGCAGGCGCTAAACCGCTGAGCCACCCGGGCTGCCCTGAATACAATTTTCTGACAGAAGCATCTCAATATTCTTAACTACTTAATATATTTTATTTTTCTGTTTTGGTGGATAAAGGTCTCTGATCAGCTGCTGAATTCCTGTTTTGCTTTCTCTTACAGATTAGAGCATAACTATTGTCTGAAAGCAATTTTCTGTTACTGCTTAATTTTACATCTGAGCTCAATACAGAATTCTATTCTATCAAGTTTTTACTACAATAGATTTATTTTTATTGATCAATGACTTTAAGAGAAATAAACTTGCTTCCTTACTAATAAAAAGAATAGCAGAACAATAAAGCAGTAGAACTACATAAAGAATTCAATCAGATGCCACATTAATGACAGCTCCTTTTCCTGTAGCCAAGTACTTATAACAGAAATTATATAAGATATAAAATGTCAGGCTCTTGACTTTGCCATTGTTATCTCCTCTGAGTATGATTAATAAGTGATACTTCTAGCAAATGTGATTCGTATATACCATGTTTATTTCAATTCTATTTGCTTGTTAGACTCTGAGAAATTAGTAATTTATGTTTATAATCGTTGAGTATTAAAATAATTTAGCACAATGAAAGATAATGTATATGATTTAAATTAAATTCAATGAAGGCTCTTCTGTAGTCACATTGGAAAAATTAAATACTTCCTTTCAATCTTAATCAAATCTGATACTTCTTAAACTGGAAAACCTGTGCTCCTTACAGCTGAAGATAATTATTCTCTAGGTTTATTGTAGAAAACAAAATTTCCCTCTTCATGTATATTGACTACAGGAAGCCTCTTATGAGCAGTGTAAAAAATCTCAAAGCATTTTAGGAGATTTGGATCATGAAAAACCAGTAATCTTTAAAAAGCTTTTCCTCCCATATGTATTTCTTCATTCTTCCTCTACTCTTGCCCTTGCTAATTCTACTGCATTGCTCTGAAGTAAAAGCCCTCTTCAGACAAATGACTCTTCTCTTTTTTGGCCAATATTACAGCTAATAATAAGCACAAGTACTTTTCATCTTCAAAGTACTTTACAAGTATAAATCAACCTTCACAGCAACCAGGAGAAGGAAATTAACATTATCTCCATTATACAGACAGGAAAACTAAAGAACCACAACACAAAAGTTGAGTGCTGATGCCAAGGTGTAAGGCACAGAAATATATTAGAATGGCAGTGTTTTTCCAAGTTATTCAAGAGTATTCAATTTCCTAAAACTTCAAAATGTCTGAGTGGCCATTCTGGTAAGGTCATATAAACTTCTGTGTCCTTACAGGGATGCATGTCATTTAGTATCTTGTGGAAATCATAGAATGTATGCTTTAAAAAAAATTAAAAAGTTTTATTTTTCAGTAATCTCTATACCCAACATGGGGGCTTGAACCCACAACCATGAAATCAAGGGTCACATTCTCCACCAACTGAGCCAGCCAGCCACCCCAGAATGCATGCTTTCTTAGGTATTTTTTATATGTACTCCTCCAGAACACCTTCTCTAATTAGGTCCTGAGTATTCATTTAATTTATATTTTTGGGTACATAAATTTTTTTGACAAATTAAAGTGCATCAATATGCATTGTGTGCCATATGATGTATATTTTATGTTTCTCATACTTTTCTATGTAACTACATCTCTTCTTTTAGATTCATTTATTCTTTGACAGGAGAAGCTGTCTTCTCTGTTTGCTACTGCAGTGCATCCCACATGGAAATACAGGCACTACTTATAGGCACTCAATGCAGTAGATGATAGCTGAAGATGCTACTAGTCCACTAGAGTTTGAATAACTCACAGGCCCCTGGGCTTTAATAACTCTGCATTGAATGGAATGAAAAACAAGTCAAGGTACCTTTGTGTCCTATGTAGCTTTGCTGCCATTTATGTTCCTCAAGTACCAATGCAAAGGAAACAATAGCATTTTCTTGTCTCAATATAAGAGATAATAAAATGGTATGTACTCATGAGTAAATTTTATTTTACAAATAAAACTAACTTTTGATGTATCTCCCAGGTCAACCCAAATGCTTTCTGATCAAAAAATTTGCATATTTCAAGTGCTCTGCAATCCTAGAAATTCCTTGGAGTATCACCTAGTAGAGCAAGTTAGGATGTTGTCCCCCCACCCGCAGGGGGGGGGGGAGTGTTAAGATTTTTTTCCAGCTTTATAGAGGTATGACTGACAAAGAAAAATTGTATATGTTTAAGGTATACAATATGATGTTTTGATACATGTATGTATTGCAAAAAGATGACCACTATCAAACTAATTAACACATCCATTGCTTGCATAGTTATCTTATTTTTTTTTCTTTTGTAACGAGAACACTTGAGATCTATTCTCTTAGCAAATTTCAAATATATGATGCATTTGATTCACTATAATCACCATGCTGTACATAAGGTCTTCAGAACTCATTCATCTTAGAACTGAATGTTTGTATTCTTTGATCAATATTTCAACATTTCTCCCAACCCCCAGCCTCCATTAACTACCTTTCTACTCTGTCACTATGAATTCCCCTTTTTTAAGCATCCACATGTATGTGAGATCATGTGATATTTGTCTTTCTGTGTCTGGATCATTTCACTTAGCATAACGTTCTCCAGATTCATCTGTGTCGTTGCAAATGGCAAGATTTTCATGCCTTTTAAGGCTGAATAATATTTCATTGTATATTTCTATGCCACATTTTCTTTATACATTCTTTGACAACACTTAGGTTGTTTTCATACCTCAGCTGCAGAGAATGATGCTACAATGAACACGTCAGTGTAGATATCTCTCCAAGGTAGTGATTTTATTTCCTTTAGATATATACTCAGGAGTGGGATTTATGGGTCAAATGGTAATTTTATTTTCAATTTTTTGAGGAACCTCCATACTATTTTACATAATAGTTGTACCAGTATACATTCCTGCTAATAGTGCACAAGGGTTCCCTTTTCTCTACATCCATGTCAACACTTGTTATCTTTTGATTCTTTGATAATAGCCATGCTAAAGACATGAGGTTATATTTCACTGTAATTTTTATTAGAATTTCCCTGATGATTAGTAATGTTGAATATCTTTTTATACAATTGACAGACATCTGTATATCTTCTTTGGAAAAATGTTTATTTAGATACTTTGCCAACTTTTTATTGTGTTATTTATATTATTATTGCTAGTAGGTTGTATGAGTTTCTTATATATTTTAGATATTAACACCTTATCAGTTATAGTGGTTTACAAATATATATATATTTTTCCCATATCATGGGTTAGCTTTTCACTTTGTTGATTGTTTCCATTGCTATGCAAACACGTCTTACTTTGATGTAATTTCACTTATCTACTTTACTTTCATGTCCTCTGCTTTTAGTGTAAAATCCAAAAAATCATTGTCAAAGCCAGTGTCAATGAGCTTTACCCCTATGCTTTATTCCAGAAGTTTAATGGCTTTGGGTTTTATTTTGAAGTCATTAATCCATTTTCACTCGATTTTTATATATGGCATAAAATAGGATCCAATTTCAGTCTTTTAGATGTAGATAACCAATTCTATCAACATCATTTATTGAAGGGACTATCCTTTCCCCATTGTGTATTCTTGGTGCCTTTGTTGAAAATTCTTGACTGTGAATGTGTGGGGTTTTTTCTGGGCTGTTTATTCTGTTCCATTGATCTATGTGTCTGCCTTTATCCCATTATCTACTATTTGATAACTGTGGCTTTGTAATATGGTTTGAAATGAGGAAGTGTAGTGCCTCCAGCTTTGTTCTTCTTGCTCAAGATTGTTTTAGCTATGCAGGATCTTTTGTGGTTCCATACAAATTTTAGGAAATTTTTTTTCTTTGCTATTTCTTTTAAAATGACATTGGAAATGTGATAAGAATTGCATTGGATCTATAGACCATTTTGGGTAAAATGAGGATTTCAACAAAATTAATTCTTCTGATCAATGAACATGGGTTGTCTTTTCATTTATTTCTGTCTACTTCAATTTCTTTTATCAGCATCTTATAGTTTTCCTTGTACAGATAAACCAAAAAACCATTAAGGATAAACTGAAAAACAATGAAGTTGGTTGACTGCAAGGGGTGAGGAATGGAGTGAAAGAGACACACTCCACCGCTGAGCTACCCAGGCATCCCAAGTGAAAGAGATACAAAAGAAATGCCATTTCTCTGAGAATATGATTTTGTATAGTGTTAACTTTTGAAAGCATGTCAAGGTTCTATATATTCAAAAATTATGTTACATTAAAAGAGATAGAAAGGGGAAACAGGAAAATATGAAGAAAACTTGAAACAAATGATTCTGTTTTAAAAATGAACAATCAGATGTCAAGGATGAAAATAAGGAAAAGAAACAGAAACAAAAAAATTTAATTCAAGTAATTTATGAGCATGGAGGTAGACTATGTTCATTTAGTTTTGAGCAGGATGAGATACTTGAAAACTGCAAATAAATTCTGAACGGTTTTAGCAGTTTCCCTACTAAAGTTTAGCTTTACAAAAGAAATTATATTGAAATTATTTTAGGTATATTATAGGATTGAACAAATAAATACATTGTTAATATTGTTGGGAGCCAGGGCTCTCAGTTTGGAGGAAGAGAATTATAGATACTAGATAGGGGAAGATCAAGAAGAAATTGAAATAGAATTTGAGATACTGATTTAAACTTGAGATTTTAAAAATATGTATCTGTGAAAGTATATATATATATAAACATATAGTCAGTTCTCATTATTCATGGTAGTTATATTCTACAAAGTTACTGTAAACACTGAATTAATAAATTTCCTTGGAGAAAAGTTGGTTAAGTTCCTCCGAGATTCTGGTCATGTTGCCATTGACAGATCAATATATAACCTTGTTTTGTGTGTATTTCTGTTGAAAGACATCTTATTTGATGTGTCATGTCAACTAATTAACATTGAACTCATGTCCAACAGCACTATACTTCATGACTAAACAAAGCCTATCTAACAGATATATTCTCTGTAAGGCACATCACAGTTTCTTGCACTTAGGAACACAAAATAGCATTTCAGTGCTACCCTTAGGGGTCTTTTTAAACAGTGAACTGACAACAAAAGATCACAAAAATGCAAAAAAAAAAAAAAAGTGGTGCTGTGTAGACCACCAAAAAATACTTGCTTATATGAAAGCTAACATAAGCAAACAGAGTTATATCTTGTTTGACCTCAACTGATACAATAGGGTTCTCCAGAGAAATAGAACAAATAGGTAGGAGGGAGGAGAGCGGAGAGATTGGTTTATTATAAGACAACTTGACTAAGTCATGGGATGCCCAGGTACTTAGTTAATATTATTTCTTTGTGTGTCTGTGTAGGTGTTTCCAGATACAATTAGCATTTGAATTTATAGACTGAGTAAAGAAGATTGCCCTCCACAATAGAGTTGGCATCATCCAATCCATCATCCAATCTAACAAAAAGTTAGAAAAAAGAAGAGAGAAATTCAGTCTCTCTCAGCCTGACTGCTTGAGCTGAGTATGGGTCTCCTGCTCTCAGAATGAGACTTACACCTTTGATATTCTGATTCTTAGGCTTTCAGATTTTGACTAAAACTTATACCATTGTTTCTCCTGGCTCTTAGGCCTTCAGACTTGATTGGAACTACATCATTCACTTTCTTTGGTCTGTGGAACCTCCCAGTTTACATAATCAAATGAATTAATTCCTCATTATAAATCCCAATCTCTCTCCTTCTCTGCCTCTCTATCATCTCTCTCTCTCTCTAGATAGGTAGATAGATGATAGATAGATAGATAGATAGATAGATAGATAGATAGATAGATAATAGATAGATACTCTGTGTGTGTGTGCAAATATATATATATATATATATACAGATGCATGATATTATAGCTTTCATGTTCTTACTTTGTATTAAGTGAGGAAAAATTTAAAATTTTAGCCATAGGATAGCATGATTAAATTTGTATTTTCACTACAAGGAAATATGTTGGATTTGGGACAAAAGTATTAGTGGGAAACAGTGTTTCCCAAGCTAAAATACTGAGAATATAGATGTAAAAAGAATCAATATGTGTAAAGGAGATAGAGTGTATCAGAGGATTATGAAGGCACTAGATTTATCAAACCTCTAACACCAACTGGATAAAGGATGTGAATGAAAGGGAGATGAAAATAGTCAGATTTTTATCGGGAATAAGGTAAAAGGCATAACTCACCAAAATAATGAACACAAAATAGAGTTAGGAGAAAAGATGTTTGCTTTAATTTTAAATATATTCATTTGAGATACAAGCATATATATATATATATATATATATACACACATATATATATGTATATGAAATGTATACAATGCTAGCTTAAAGATCTATTTGAAATCTGTTATGAAATGTATATTTGGGAGTTATCATCTTAAAGAGAGCTGATGAAGTAATATTAGAAAATGGGATTATGTAGGTGAGATATGCAAAGTGATAAAAGGAGGCTAAAATTGGAATTCTGGAGAAAGTACAATAGTCAAGATACAGGCCAAGAATAGAAACCTTCAAAGGACTTTGGAAAATAAATCAAATGTTTGGAGAACTAGGGAATATTTCTTTTTTTATCACAGAATTAAAGAAATTGCTGTTTGAGAAATGAATTTGCCAAAAATGTCAAATGCCATTTTTGAAAGAGATATAGCAACCCCTCAGAGTTGATTTGATGTTGCAATTAGCAATGTAGTTTGTGGAAGAGTTTAGCTAAGGCCTGACTGCAGTGATTTCAAATGCCTTACCATGTATCAAAATCATTGTAAATTTGTAATTATTATGATATTGCAGCAATGATGGAAAGGTATTGTTATGGACAGAATGTATCCCCCTAAAATTCATATATTGATATTCTATTTTCCAATGTATAATGTTAGGAGGTGACACTTTTGATAAGTGATTAGGTCAGGTGGGTGGAGCCCTCATGAATGGAATTAGTGGCTTTATATAAGAGATTCCAAAGAATTCTAACTCCTTCTACCACATAAGGACACAGTGAGAAGATGACCACCTGTGAATCAAGAAATGGGTTCGAGGGATCCCTGGGTGGTGCCGCGGTTTGGCGCCTGCCTTTGGCCCAGGGCGCGATCCTGGAGACCGGGGATCGAATCCCACATCAGGCTCCCAGTGCATGGAGCCTGCTTCTCCCTCTGCCTGTGTCTCTGCCTCTCTCTCTCTCTCTCTGTGACTATCATAAATAAATAAAAATTAAAAAAAAAAAAAAAAAGAAATGGGTTCGAAACAGACACCAAACCTGCTAGTAGTGCCTGGTCTTAGACTTCCCAGCCTCCAGAAGTGAGAGAGAAAAAATGTTTGTTGTTTAAGGCATGCAGTCTATGGCACGTTTGTTATAGCACTTTGAATGGACTAAAACAGATGTGGGAACAGAGAACCTAGAAATGGATCCATTTAATAGCTCTATGATCAAGAGTAGGAAATTTTTCTAAACATAATACACTTACAAAATTAAAAAATGAAAGACTTATACAATCACTTTAAAATTAAAAACTTATATATATCAGAAGTACCATAAGTAAAAAGACATTCCCATTCCTTGAAGAAGATACAAGCAAGGCAGAAGCTTATATATAAAGAGCCTGTATAGATAAATAATAAATACAGTTAGCCAAAAAGAAGAACAAATATGAATAGTCAATTTATAATTGAGGAAATATCACAATATGCCCAACTTTTACATGCTTTATATCCATTAAGTGAGAAGATAAAATTAAATGGAGAATTATAGATTACTGCAGAAAATTTAAGTTGGCTAAAAAGTTGAAATGCATTTGTCAATATCCAGTATATTTGAAAGTGTATATATTCTACAAGATAAATTTTATTCCTAAACATTTACTCTGGAGAAAATATTGCATTTGTGCAGAAGGAAATAGGCTTGAAATTTTTCTTGGCTGTATCATTTCTTATATTGAAATGTGGAAGCAAGCAAAAATTCCCTTAGGAAAATAATAAAGAAATTTTGACATAATTTCAATGAATTATTGTAAGGTTTTACAAAGCAGGAATTAATTTCAAAAAATATTAAATTGAGAAAAAAGTGACTTGTAGAAAATAACATGCAATATGATAATACATATGTGTGAATGTTTGCTACAAAATATTACTTTATATTATCTAAATATGTATGTGGAGTGGAAAGAGAAAGATGGATGACAATTACAAAAGTCAGACAGAGTAGTAGTTATGTCTGGTAGGAAGAAAGAAAGATATAAATGGAAAGAGGAACACAAGGGGCTTCAAATATATTCATAACATTTTATGTCCTAGGTTGAATTTTGAGTGAATATGTACTTATACACATACACATATAACTACATATATGTGTTTATATATTTAATCTTTTTAATTGAAGAAATCAATATAATTAGAAATTAAAATAAAATTTAAAAGTGAGTAAAAATTTTGAGAATGGGTGAAGAGCATCAAATATATAAACTTCAGGTTATAAAGTCAGTAAGTCATGGGGATTTAATGTACAGCAAGGTTGACTATAGCTAATAATACTGTACTACATATTTGAAAGTTACTAGGAGGGTTGATCTTAGATTTTCTTATCACAAGAAAAAAATTTTTTGTAACTATGTAAGGTGATAGATGTTGACTAGACTTGTTCTGGTGATCATTTCACAAAATATACATTTCAAAAATATACAACTATCAACTTATTATGTTGAACACCTGAAACTCATATAGTGTTATATGTCAATTATAACTCAAATAAATAAATAAATAAATAAATAAATAAATAAATAAATGTGGGAAAATGTGAAGTCTATAGTTAGACAGCATCCTTATTCTGATATACACTCATTCTGTGACCTTGAGCAATTCAGTTACCCACTCTGGGGATCAAGTTTCTTACTTTTATTTTTTTTTAAAGATTTTATTTATTTATTCATGAGAGACACACAGAAAGAGAGGCAGAGACACAGGCAGAGACACAAGCAGGCTCCATGCAGGGAGCCCGATGTGGGACTCAATCCCAGGTCTCCAGGATCAGGCCCTGGACTGAATACAGCACCAAATCTCTGAGCCACCCGGAATGCCCAAGTTTCTTACTTTTAAATTGAGATAATAATAGAAAATACTTCTCTAGTTTGTAGTTAGGATTGGTGAAGACAATTTGCCAAATGCTAAGATGAGTACCCAGCATATAGTGATACAAACTATTGTTTTTAATGGATAAAGAAAGCAAAGGGGGGTGAGTAGGAAGTTTGCTGATGAATGTGGTTTATACCTGAGGAAAAGAGAGATCAGTGTAAGAGATACCAAAAAGTCTTAAAAATTAATATTCCCACATCTAACATATATTCAGGCAGTAAGCTGAAAAAAAAATGTGAAATGATGAAAAAGATGGAGAATGTATTCTCAAAAAACATATATTTTTATAGGGTTTCTTAATCTGGGATCCACAATTGGGATTCAAGGATATTTCACCTCATATAGTCGAATGCCAAAAAAAACCCCTGTAGCATGTGGTATCATATGACAATTTTCAGAATCTGAAAGGAGTCTAGGACCTCCAAAACTTAATGTACTTGTAGTTAATTTTCATGTAAGTAAACAATTTTGTTAATAATAAAAATAATGTAGCGCAATGATAAAGAGAGGGCTGACCATCTCGCTTTTGTGAGTCTTAAGAGGAGTCCACAGTGGAAACCATACTGGCATTAAAGTCTGTAGGAGTTCCCCCATGCACTGCTATTTGCAAAAAACAAAAACAAATAAACAAAAAACCGCATTCAAGATGAAGAAAGAAAATGTGTAAAGACATTTCACCTGCGGAAATTCAACTGGTTTGCTTGAGGTAGAGCATAATACACAGAGCCAGGTATTTCAGAAAGGAGTCTAGACTATGAATGGGTTTTGGATATGCTGTGGACTAGTTTCTGTTAGAGCTCTTGCAGACCTTTAGATCTCTTGAAAGCAATTGGCCTATGATGCATTCACTAGTTGGGGCAGGAGGACACACTTGGGATAAAGAAACAAAAGCAGGTGCCCTGGTCTACTTTCCTAGTCAATTAGCCTTCCAGGTAAATAGACTAAAGATGTTTACAAGGAGGAAAACAACTTATGTATTGAATGTCTTTAGATAAAGGGTCATTTATGGTAAATGAACCTGTAATCTATGAGGCATGCCTTCCTGATGAGTGTCACATAAACTACCTGTCTCTCTAGAGTATAAGATTCAAAGTTTTGTAATTTAAATGTTTTCCTCTCTGTGTGAGATAACTCCAGGAACTGCACTTTAAAGACTTTGTGCATTATTTTGTGCCAGAAGTGCATACCTTATAGATATCCATGATACCCCAGAGTTCTCCCTACTTGGTCAAAGCCTCTTGAAGTTCTATGGCCTTAAAAGTATTAGTAAGTCTTAAAACTAGGTAAGATCTTTGATTACTATGCATCTGATCTGACAATCTGATCCCTTGTGTCACTCAAGCTGATTCTAAGTACGCAACCCCCAAGAACTGCACCCTCACTTTCAGGTAGGACAAACACAGAGGGATATCTTCTGCTCCAGAGCTCCTTGTATGAACAGCTGTAATGGAGGGTTTTGATAGAAATTGCATCTCCCTTGACTTCATCTCTTTCTCTCTTCTGCTTCCTCCACTCCCTCATCATTTTTTTTGGAGAACACTTCCTTAAGAAATTACTTACATTTGAATCTTTGTCTCAGGATCTGTTCTTTGAAAACCTGAACTTCTATAGATTATATATAATGAGACATTTGGACTTTCACATGACTGTAAGACATACAAAAATGGAAACCACTGTAGGAGTTGGAATAGAAAAGTCATTCCCAAAATTATGAGAAAAAGTTGATGGAAGTGAGCTGTGATATTTGTCATCAAAGGAGATATTGCTGCTTTTCATTTTATTACAGACTTCCATCCTTTTGTTAAAAATCAGTTCTTCACTTTACTCATTGCAATGTTCCTTAAGTTCAATGATATAAATACTGAATTTGAAGGACAATTCAGTTTTTATAAGAAGCAGCACTTTAAATCTGTTGAAACCAATAAATACAGTATGCTCTAATCAGTAAACATTTTCTGGGTAACATTCTACAATGCCAACATATAAAATTTTTAAATCCTGTGAAGCACCAATTGAAAAAGCAATTTTGCTAGGGAAAATGTGAAGAGTATAGAACCCATAAAGTGCAATAAGGATTGTTAAAACATCGGTTCATTGCCCCAAATGCTTGAGAGACCTCTCAGGCTTAATTGAGTCAGAATAACTTCTCAATTTGAGCTGACCCAATATCTTGTTCATTATTCCTGATTAGGTGACAGCAGTGGATGTGAAGAAGAAAAGAAATAGAAAGACTAGAAACACGCAAAAGTATCCTGTAATTAATTTTGCATTAAAAAATTTTAGAAGTCTGGTATTTATTTATAATCAGTGAAATGAGAATTTTTAAAAATTATTTCAATCCAAGTTGTAAGGACTGATAAACTCTCTCCAATATAGCAGATCCACAAAAACATTTTAAATCTTAGATAATAAATGCTTGGCAAGAACCCTCTAAGAAAAAGAAAAAAAATTGTTATGTATTAGTTGTTTAATCCATAAGTTAAAGCAAGTAACTCTTGTTTATCGCTGATAAGAACTAACAAAAGGAAACTTAGTTAAATATTAACAGAGGACTTTGAGTAAGAAAGCATATGAAACAAATATCTAGAATAATAAAGGTAGAATTATGGAAAGAATTATTGCAATCATGGGTCTTACTATTTATGCAAAGGCAGTGTAACTTGTTGAAGAGCAAGAAATATAAATTCATTCTGCTTGGGTTCAATTCTTAGCTCTGTATTTATTAGCAGTATAATTTGGGGCAAGGCACTGAGCTATATGTCATTTTTCCATTCTCTAAATTAGAGATAATAATAGTACCTACCTCACAGACTTGTTGAGGATAATATATACATAGCACTTAGAATAGAAGAGTTATATTTAAAGCACTTAAAACGTGGATGTTATAGAGTAAGCACCATATAAATGTTATACTTTGTTATTATTATGATTATTAATTAATGTTTATGCCTGAATAATAACTGAGGAATAGAACAACATACAAAATAGAATTTGTAACTGTTAAATTTAAAAAATGCTTAAATAACACAGAGGCAAAATATGCTAATACTTAGGTTAGGAAACTAAAAACGGCAGACCTTTAATTTGACTTCTTATGAAGCAAAAATAATTGCACTTGTAAGTATCTGAATTTTCTTCATTGGATTTGTTCTCTCCCCACTGGCATTTTTAAATGCTTATGTAGGAATATTGTGTCAAAATATTTTTAAGGGATAGTATGTCCACCTAAACAAATGAATTCATTAACATGTGTGAGAAATATAAAAATTACAGAACTTAATATCAATTAATACATCAATTAAACTACTAATTATTAAACTTTGTGTATGTTTCTGACACTGTAGTGCTCAGAAGTAATATAGAAATGACAAACTTCCTGCTGTGATGCAAGCTCATGATTTATTAGAGGAGAGGGGTACTTACTTCCTAGCTCCTGCTTAATCTGGTAGGGTTAGAGCAGCGTTTTGTCTAGGGAAACAAAGAGATGAGGCTCTTCACTTTGCCAGTGGAACCAGGTATGGCTTTCCAGAATGGAAAATTATTACACTGAATTTTAATTAAGGACTTTATGCTGATTGCTACTCATCTGCTATAAAATTAGACGATGCAATATTTAAGATCCTTATAAGCAACACCCACCGTGTATGTTTTAGGTGTCCTTATTTAGAAGCACCAGGACATTTTTGAACCAAATATAAAGTATCTGACAGCAAATTGGCTTTGATTTGATGTCAGAATTCATTCTGCAGTGCTTACAGAAATGAAGGAGTAACTACTCCAATAGTATTAAGTGTAAACTGATGAAGGGTACCCAATTCCTCTGAATTCCCACATTTGTGAAAGAGGGATAGTTTAATAAACTTAACTACTAAGATGTTAGCACAAGCTGCAATGCCTGGAACACAGTGGGCATTCAATAAGCAGTGGCTGGTATCTCTGTGTCAGGATATTCTTATTATTGTTAGATGCAATTAAACTTAATTCAAATTAGTGCTGGGAGCCTTGATGGCTCTGTCGGTTAAGCATCTGCCTTTGGCTCAGGTCATGATCCCAAATTCCTGGGATCCAGTCCCACGATCTGTTGGCTCCCTGCTCTGTGGGGAGCTGCTTTTCCCTCTACTCTTACCCCTGCTCATGATCTCTCTCTCATGCTCTCTATTTCTCAAATAAATAAAATCTTAAAAAAAAATAGTAATTTAAATTAATGCTGATAACCATCCAAAAAATTAACTTTTTTCTTTATCATTCTTCTCTCTTCTAAAACTAATGACAGCGTAGCACAAATCAATGTCCTTCAGAATAGCTTCATATTACAGAAATGGTCAATAGAGTAGAAATTTTCTGGGTAGGCCAGAAACCTCAAAAATGTGATATTTTTGCTTTTAGGTATGCTCATGAATTATTGGAGAATCTTAGGGATGTTATTTGCAATCAACTAAAATGAATAAATGCATATATATGTGCTCTTTACATAAAATTCCATGGGGCCAAGGTTAAGAAAGATAAATATACATAAATACACACATATACATATGTATATATGTATGTATGCCTTAATGCATGTATGCATATATCTTCAATATACAATAACCCAAACTAAAGCATTCTGTACCATGTCATAATTGTTGATATGCACTCTGTTTTACTTCAGTACTTAAAATAATATTTATCTTTATATGGTTTCCTTAGCTATGGAAAACATTATACCATCACTTTTGCACTTTTTGAAAAGGCATGCTTTTTAATGAATCTCTGAAAAACTATTTATTCTCTGAACTCACATATTTAGACTGAATGCTTTTCTTGTTAGGAGGTAATAAGGAACATATTATTGGTAATTTATTATTTTAAAATCTAGCATTGTAAAGTAATTAAAACATTGGAGTTATATCCTTTTAATGTAATGGCTATTAAATGGAGAATATCCAAGAAGGAAAAATAGAAAAGTGTCTGTCCACATTGTTACTGGCCTCTGAGCAATTCTGTCCTAAGTGTGGCTTTCCTAGAATGGAAAGGTAAGATTTAAGATAAAAAGGACAGGAGCACCTGGTGTTTCTGTGGTTGTGTCTGCCTTTGGCTCAGGTCATGATCACAGGGTCTTGGGATCAAGTCCCACTTTGGGTTCCCTGTAGAGAGCCTGCTTCTCCCTCTGCCTATGTCTCTGCCTCTCCCTCTGTGTCTCTCATGAATAAACAAGGAAATCTTAAAAAAAAAAAAAAAGAGGGGGGATCTAAAAGACATCTTCAGGGGAACCTGGGTGGCTCAGTCAGTTAAGTATCAGACTCTTGATTTCAGCTCATGTCATGATCTCACGGTTCTCAGATCAAGCCCCATGTCAGGCTACATGCTCAAGGCAGTCTGCTTGTCCCTCTCCCTCTTCTTACTTGCTCCTGTGTCCTCTTTGTCTCTCAAATTCGCAAATAAATATATAAGTTAAATCTTCAAAAAAAGAAAAAAAAAAACAAGTCATCTTGTCTGAGACACACTGGAAGTGTGCAGCAGAGATAACCAAAAATTGGTGGCAAAGCCTAATTCTTAAGCTCAGAATTTTACTTTCTTGGTTTCAACCTTCTTTGTGATGCTTAATATTCATCAATCTCTTGTCTCTATCTAAACCACCTCACGTAGCTTTCATTTTCCAGTGAAGTATAAGTTTGATTTCGACTAATTTAATTGAGCAGCAACTTTCTTCTCAGTATCCTGGTATTTTCATGATGAAGAGAGGTGTCCAGGGCTACACTGTAAATTGTCTAATTAGAAGTTTTAGAATCACCTTTGAAATTTTAGAGATGCATCTATAACCATAATAAGATACTTGCTTTCATAGAATTTATATTTTAGTGAGAGGATATAGAAAATTTCAAATGGTATCATGTAGCATATATTTAGTACATATTTAATGAACAAAAAAACTAACCATCTCTTCATGCCAATTTTACAGGAAAAATATTGTGCCTGGCTTAATTTGAATTTTTGTTGCTAGTGGGCTTGAATATTTTATTATCCAGAGCCTGTTAGCTTTTACTCAAATGTGATGGACAGTTTTGAAAATGAAAGTGATATCTGATATATTTGTGTGTATTTTGTTTTATTTTATTTTATTTTATTTATTTATTTATTTATTTATTTGTAAATAAATTTTATAGATTTTATTTATTTATTTATTTGTTTATTTGTTTATTTAATTTATTTATTTGACAGAGAGAGAGAGAGAGAGCACAAGGAGGTGGAGCAACAAGCAAAGGAAGAGTGAGAAGCAGACTGCTCACTGAGCAGGGAGCCAGCCAGATATGGAGCTCGATTCTAGGACCCTGGGACCATGACCTGAGGTGAAGGCAGACGCTCACCAACTGAGCCACCCAGGGGCACCTGTGTGTATTTTAAGGGCAGAATAAAAAAGTACAGTGATCAGTGGTCCCATCTTACTTAGTGTGGCAACAATGGAGATGTGGAAAAGATCATCAGTTTGGTTGCAATCAGAGGCAACAGGAATTGGTGAAATATTAAATGTGAGGAGAGAATGAGAGCGAGGAATCCTGGAGACATTGTTTTTGGCATAGCTAGCTGTGTGGCATAGACTGAGTGCTACACGTTCAGATGGGGAAGACTCAGAGACAGCAAATTTAGCAAGGAATCAAGAAATCTACTTTTAGGTATTTTTGGATTGGGTTTTTTAACCCTAGATTGACATTTAGAAGTCAAATGAGGGATAATAGCAAATAAAAGAGACAGGAAATATTGGGTAATGTGTTAGAAGCATCCCAGAGTTGTGTAGGGTCATGCAAAACAAGATAAGAAAGTATTTCAAAAAGGAGGAAGTGATTAATTAATTACATCCCACCCAGAAGTCGAGGCAGATAAGGACAGAAAGGTAATCTTTTTATTTGGCAAACTGAACATCATTACTGACTTGAATAGAGGTTTCTGTTCCTTTGTAGAAGCAGAACCAAAGTCTGATAAGAATTTTTCAGAAGAACAGAAGAAAAGATGGAATAAAGCATAACTGATATTTTATTGCAGTCTCGCTCTGTGCCAGAGAGAGATAGAGAGAGAGAGACAGACAGACAGACAGAGCAAACAAACTAGTTAAAAGCCAAAGTGTGTTTAAGGTCGAGGAATTATTTCTTATTAAAATGAATACACTTGGGAGGGACTTGTATTCTGAAGGGAATTTGCTTCTAAGTGATCAGAAACTGAAGATGAAAAACAATGAAACAGAATTTGACAACTCTGATGGTAGAATAAATTAGTAAAATTTTTGTCAAACACAATTAGTTTAAGTTCTTAAAATGTTTATTTACTTTGAAAAGTTAATCTCACTTCTGGGAATCTATTCCAGAAACTTACCTAAAAGAATACTGTTCGCTGCATTATTTAAAATCTCAAAATATGGAGAATATAAAAATGTCCCACAAAATAGATCATCCCTACAATGGTATATTATACAGTTATTGTAAAATCACATTTTTGAATAATATTCAATAAAAGGAAAAATACATAAAATACTAATTTTATATGATAAGAAAGTATTAAAAATTATATTGCAGATGATCATAGTTACATATACATAAGGGTGATTTTGAATATATATATATATATATATACACATTCATATGTATGAGTATATTTTCTATATATATGGGTTTTCAAATATGCTTTCAGTTTACATTTCTGATTGCTAAAATAATTTATATTTTCTCCAACTTTTCCATATATTCCAAAATGTTTTCACAGAAACAGGCATGCACATTTTTATAATGAGAAAAATATGCATTTAAAATTGTTTCTAAAAGTGTTATATTTGAGAGCAGAATGTAAGCAACAATTAGAACAGCCCATGGGAATGAACAGAGTAGTACTGAAGGTGGAGAGCATCTTTTTTTCCAGAAAGCTTCCATCAGTAACCTCTAGTTACCCTGAAGTGGACATCTCTTAGAGTGGAAAAATATATAGGAAGTGTTTTGCAGGAGCAGGGATAGAAAAAAAATATGCATCTTCACCAGTCACAATAGCCACATAGTTTCAGCAATTTAAAAAATCACTATAGGGTAAATATTGAATCATAAAAATATAATTTTCTGGGACGCCTGGGTGGCTCAGCCATTGGGCACCTGCCTTTGGCTCAGGTCGTGATCCCAGGATCCAGGATCAAGTCCTGCATCTGGCTCCCTGTAAGGAGCCTGCTTCTCCCTCTGCCTATCTCTGTCCTCTCTCTCTCTCTCTCTGTCTCTCCTGAATAAATAAATAAATATTTAAAAAAATAAAAATGTAATTTTCTTAGGGCACTAGTCAAGCTAGAAATCCTTTATAATTTAGAGTTAAAATTTAGCAGTTTTAGAACAAGTGAAGAATTAGTTATTTTTTAAAAGCCTTGAATTCGAAGAAGTTACTAATGAAGTTCATATTGATACAAGCCTTGAATTCGAAGAAGTTACTAATGAAGTTCATATTGTCATTATAGACACAGAATGAAGAGTAAAAAAACATTAGAAACTGACATAGTTCTCTGGTTTTAAACTGGGCTCCTTGTTAAAGCAAAAATTCTGGTCTAATCATGAGAAGAACATCACAGAAATCTGCACTGAGAACCATTGTACAAAATACCTGACTAGTACTTTTCAAAACACTTTTTTTTTTATTTTTTTTTTACTTTTCAAAACACTTAAGTTCATCCAAACAAGGAAAGTCTGAGTAATAGCCAAAAGGAGCCTAAGGATTCATGAAAGCTAAATGTTATGTGGTATTGTGGTTGGGATCCCAGAGCAGAAAATACTAGGTAAAAGCTAAATAACTAAATAAATTATGGACTTTAGTTAATTATAATGTACCAGTATTGACTTCATTGATTTTCAAAAGCACATCATAATGTAAAATGTTAGAAATAGGAAAGATTGGGTGTGAAGCACATGGGAACTCTGTACTATCTTTGTGATTTATCTTGTGATTTATCTAAAACTATTAAAAAAACAACAACCTGGGGTTATCATACCAAAGAAACACATTTAAGCATCAGGGATAAGTAAATGAATAGAATATCATTAAATTGTTATTGAACATTTTCCAAAAGATTTGTGAGGAGAATATAGTTTGAATGTGAGCTCCCTTAAAAATGGAGACATCTATTGGAAGATGATGAGAAAAAAAAAAAAGCAGATGATGAGAAGAGAACACATCATTTATCTACCCTTCTGAAAAGCCATTAAGATGAGAATATACAATTAGAAATGCAAATCAATTCACAGAAATACTGATGACCAAGGGAGGGATTCTCTGTGAACCATTTTAATGAAATTCTCCAAGGGTGAAGACAGTTGGAATAATACTGATATTCCACACAAATGCCTCAAAACTAAGAAAGCCAGGGCTCAGAAACACAGAAGAATTTTTCAGATGAACCTTGGCTCACAGCAGAGGCCATACTGCTTAGTTATTGAGAATGTCAGCGAAAGTAGAGTCAGCAATTAAAGTTACTGATAACAAAATATTGTCTTCAAAATGCTTATATTCTTTGGCTGTCTTACAGTACTTTCCCTATTTATCCAGTGGCTTATTTCCCTAATCTGAAAACAAATAATGATCCTTTGTATAATCCTCTTTGGAAGGGTTAGGACTGCCAGAGCGTGAACTGGCATCACCCAATTCTAGAACTAAAAGATAAAAGTTCAAATTAGGATGAGAATCTATAAGCTGTATGGAAAAAAAAAAAAAAAAACATATGCACACAAAGGAGAAAATGTATTTTAGGCAATAAATTATACATTTACAAGTTGCATAATCTAAAGAAGAGGCTAACAAAGCAAATAAATGTATTGCAATTTACTAAGCCCTCCTTCCGTCCTATTAATCATTTCTCCATTTCCTTATGCAACATTCTAGTTTTAGTGACACAGACTGTAGAACATTTATTTTCATCTATATTCAAATACACCTTTGTTTCTTTTAGGACTAATGCTTATATACCCAGGCAATTGTAAAATCTGGCCATTTGTCTTTAATCCTCAACAGAATATAAAATTAATTCTTAGCATCAAAATATTGAAATGATACAGATTACTGGTATAAAAAATAATCAATATGCCATTGTTGTTAATTATGTAAAATCAATATATTGAGCAGTATTTTGAGGTGGCTGGTGAAGGATGAGTTGGGAGAAAAATTAAGGGAGCATTGTCTCTCCTTTAAGGATCAAGACGTATTGTGTAATGTTCATAGTTAAATGAAACAGGTCAAATATATATTATTTAAAATTAAAGTGAACATTGTGATGGGGCATCTGGGTGGCTCAGTTGGTAGATCATGAGACTCTTGATCTCAGGATCTTGAGTTTGAGCCCCATGTTGCTAGTAGAGCATAGTTAAAAAAAAAACTTTTTAAATAAAATTAAATTAAAAGAAACACTGTGAAGGGAGCGCTGGTGGCTCAGCGGTTTAGCGCCACCTTCAGCCCGGGGTGTGATCCTGGAGACCTGGAATCGAGTCCCGCATGGGGCTCCCTGCATGGAACCTGCTTCTCCTTCTGCCTGTGTCTCTGCCTCTCTCTCCTTCTGTGTCTCTCATGCATAAATAAATAAAATCTTAAAAAAAAATAAAATAAATAAAAGAAACACTGTGATATTTAGTATCAGTTCTGTTTGAATGAGGCCTGTTTCAGAAAAATGAGAAAGTCAGTGAATAATCTCTAAAAATTAACCATGGGAAAGTGTGGCCAAGATCCTCTGGTGATGATTTAAATAAATATTTTATATTGAACAAACACATTATAGACTAAATTTTAATTTCTATTGACATCAAATATAGAACATTTAAATTCCAATTTTGCTGCTTTGGGTAATGACCTCAGACCCAGATCTATGAAACTTTTCCAAAAAGTGCCTCCCTAGCTACTTTTGGCCAAATGACTCTAGTATCACAGCAAAGGATCATTATTAGTTTACAGTGGTTCATGAAGATGTTGCTTTTGTACCTTACTGTATATATTCAACCACATGACCATATATACATATATGCAATAACCAAAGTAATAAAAATAGAAGATTCATTGGTTATAGAATAAATATATATTATATATCATTACATATCATATAAAATAGATAATATAAAATATAATGTGATATATGCTCATAAAAATTGTTCCCTTCATAGTGCAAACTCTATAGCTTAATTGGATTCATCTGGTTTTCTAATAATAAAGCCTTGGATGGATGAGGTGGACTCTGATTATGCAAAAACTGTGTTCTAGTATTTGGGGACATGATTACTCTGTAATCATAATATTTAGAACTATTGTTCTGAATCAACCTAGAGCAACAGGATCATTTTGATACAGTATTCTTTGAAGAATCCACATATCTGTGAAATGTTCTCTTCTAAGACATCCAAAACAGAACTTTAAAAACACATACATATTTTAAAATGTAGGTCTATACTCTCATCTTCTGTATCCTACTTTTAAAACACCAATTTAAAACTGTGTTTGAAACACTAAATTTATAATTGTCACTTTGAAGTGACACTCACTCAAAAGTGATTGTGTTATTGGCATTTTTCCTCCACATCTAATCTAATTGTGCACCGAGATCTCACTTAACAAAGCTGTTCTCTTATAAGGTTATGATGGAAAAATATTTTTCCCTGGACTCGGTCACATTTTCACAGAAACAAAGTAAACCGATTACCAGTTTAACACCTTCCTTAATTATGTCTACAAACACTTCATTACAATAAACACTCATTTTTATATGTAAAATGAAGATATACTCTCAAAACAAAAAGAAAAAAGATTTGAAAAATTACTTTCAAGGAAATAGTGTTTTTTTTTTTTTTTAAATCTTTCCTTTGTTTATATCCTTATTATCAATTCTAGTATACAGGTTTAGCTATCTATCGATGTAGGATAGAGCCCATTTTGGTTTAGTCAGAACCATCTTAAAAAACCTTCTGGTAAAGTAAACTTAGCAAAAAATTATTTTGGTGTTGAAACTACTAGTACCACATATGTACCAAGAGAATGTGAAGAGAGTTATTACTCACATAATGGAGCTCTCTGGGCAACACAGTGGAAGCCCTCAAGCAGGCTGGGAAATGGCAGAGAAACCAGGGAAAGGAGACTTGCTTGGCTATCACGAGGGCTTCCTGCACAGGAAGACAGCGGGTGATGGCGTTTCATTGTTTGAACCTTCTGGACCAGAAGAGGCTGTGCTCCAGCTTATCAATTTGCATGGATTTGGAGCAGAAGGCAAACAGGAAGGGTTGAAGCTGTATCAACTGTCAAATATCAAAAAAATAGACATAGACTGTATTACAGCAGAAGATGAGAAATTGCATACTTCTTATTGTTTGGAGAAAATGACTCTCTCATACTAACAATTATGACTGATCTAATTTTTAGTATTCTCAATACACAGTTAAATATACTGAAAAGCAGGAATTCATCTCACTATTCAAAAAACCCAGATATTGTTATATGTTGATTATCTCTTGTTTACTGCAATTCATTTGTTCTTGTTTTCGGTTTCTGTGCTGGAATGCTTTGCTATACCAGGAAAGAATTCCAGGCATAGACAGTTAATGGCTACATCTAGGCAAAATTTCACTCTTCACCTCTAGAAAGAGATGACTTTACTAGTTGTGGGATCAGGCTATTCAGAACAAGATATGTGGTAAGCCCTAGAAAAGAACCTTTACCAGAAAGCATACATCCTATTGAGATATCGCTGTACCAAAAATGCCAACATTGATGTTCATATGGAGGATGAATAAATTATTGATCCATCGGAATATCATATTGCAAAATAGATATTCACTCTTATTGGCAATTACATCCACCAATGGTGACTTTCATTACATATTATTTTGTTGTTATTTCAATTAGTCTACTATACGCAGTTAAGATTTCTAATGGACTTATATTTATTATGGTTCCAATAAACAACTAAATAATAAACCTGACCCTCCTTCATTAACTTTAGTGCTGTCAGATACAACACAGATAACACACTATATCACTGCAATTCAATGTGTATTTATTTATTCATGGTTTTCTTCCTTCAGCGTACCCAGGACCAAGCATCAGTGAGAAGTGGCTAGGGTTTGGAGGTATAGGGTAATGCAGGGGAAAAAATAGTAACTTGGCCAAGAAATCAATCAATATCTGTATACTGCCTGGTTTACTTGGACTATAAATGTGTATTTAAGCTCAGACAGTTCAAAGGAAAGGACAATCTTCTCCTCAAACAACACTTTAAACTAACTGTGTACTGGATCTAAAACAATAGGGATTTCTTAAGGAGAACTTTTTGGCCAAATATTAGAGAAGAAAATCTTCTGTCAGGCCCTAAAGTATTTGGTTATTTTTGCAGAGCACCAAAGGGAAGGTTGGGAATTTCAAGTGACAAACTTTTGTTTGTCAACAAAAGTTTATCAACAAAGCCTCCTTAATTTTCTATTCAAGATAACATTGAGATAAGGAGATACTGCTTCTTCTTATTTCTTAAATTCTTGTTGATGATTTCTCACTTTTTGAAGTGTTTGAAAAGCTCAAGATAGATGTTCAAAATATATCACTCTCACAAGGTTTGCCAAAAGTAGGTTTTTCCACAGTCAGGCTCTAGGAATGTGAACTTGTTGCTACTTAAACTTTTTGAAATGACTTTTCTCTGTCTTTTGTTCCTACGATAATTAAAAACAATGTTGTACATTTCAGTTTTTATTCCTTGATTGATGATGTCAAAAACTGGATATTCTCTGGCCTATGACATACCGTATCTCACAATGTATTAAAAAATATGAGCATTGGTTATCTGTATTCAGTAGCTAAAATATATATGTTAAATTGATAAATATCTACATTTGACCTCACTTCGATGTGGTCTGTTAGGGCTCAAAATTCCGTGTGTCCAAATGAGAGAAATGTCACAACAGATGGCGAAGCAGCCTGCTTAACCTTCTAAGGCAGAATCATCCCAGAGTCCAGCAAGTAGAAGTGCAAGTAAATAATTATTTCTTATATTAGTTTATATATTAGAAATATATAGAAATATTATTTCTATATATTTCTATTAGAATATATAGAAATATTATTTCTATATTAGTTTATATATTTAAATCTATGAATATTTGTAAATGAATAATATGTAAATTTTTACATCACACTTTCTTAGAAATATATAAAACAAGTAATTTAAATATATCCTTGCTTCAATAATTTCTTGATTTACACCCTTCCATTTGAGATGTACAGTTAGCACTTGATTATCAGAAATGATTCAATGTATTTGTTTTCTTACATACATTAAACAATATGGAAACCCTATATTTCTAAATATACAAATGAATAACAAATGGCTGGTTATCTCTCCTGATTTGCCAGGGTCAGTCTTAAGACTATATACATATAGTTTGGAAATTGATGTCCTTTTTATGTACTGGCAAAACATTTCAGCAAACTGTTACTGCTATACTTTGGGTCTCAGAATATAGGCTGAGAAAAGCTGCAGTACTAAAATGTATGATAGGAAACAAAATTTGGAATGTGTAGATTCATCACCACTTTCAACAAGTCTTTCAAGAAACGTGCTCTCAGACTAGAAGTAGTCAATTTGAAATCAGGGATTAAAGAAAATAATGTTTCCCAAAATAGTCATCTCTGCCTATATCTTACCTTCTAAAATGACTGAAAGTCCAAAAATTTGGAGCTTTTTAGGGTTGTAAAATCCAATTTTTGTAAACCAACTGAAGGTAATAAATGCTCAGCAAAAGATAAAATCTACGGTTTAGTATTTTGCTAATTATCTAATATTAAAAAGTCTTTCCCAAGCAAAATGTGGATTAATAGACTTTTGACAAAAGGTTATTGTTTTAAAATACTTCAAAGCTGTGTCCATTAAGCTAACTTAAGACTAATGGAAAGAGCAGAATACATAAAATAAGAAAGAAAAATTAGAAAATACAAAAAGAAATAAAACAAACCCTCAGGCTTAAAAGCTATGTCTAAAAATTCATTGTCTGTGGTTATAAAGTATTGGAAGGAACTATAATGGCAAAATGAACAAATGGCATGCAAACAATCAAGCAAAAACAAAAATAGCTAGACACTTTCTGTGATTCTTCAACACTTTAAGCATTTCCTAGATCCATGCATTTTCACTAGTAGAAATGTACTCTGAACGTTATGTGTCCCCTAAAAAAAGGTACATCTCAATTTAATTCTGAAGGATAATGGATAGGAAGCATTGTCTCAGAAAACAAAACTAAGAAAATAAACCCACTGTTATGCTAATGAGTTTTTGTAATTCTTGTCAATTAGTATTTCAGATGTACTCCTGGATGTTTCTTAAACTCTCCATTCTTGACAGGTGACTTTATTGCAATTATCAGGTTACATCTCCGACATTGTATATTGGTGATATTTTGGAGAGATAGATGCATTTTGGCTATGGTGTGTCATACATGGAACCATTTCTGGACTTGATAGAGTCAAGTATCTTTGGAGATGATGGTACCCAACTCTATAAGACTTAGTTTACTTTGGAGGTAAGTGGAAAGGAATGTATTTCCCTGAAAATTGTATGTAGAGAATACAATATGTGTATGTATCTTGTATGCATGTAGACAAAGGAATAGAACCCTACAGGCACTGTTAATTGCCTACCCAATGAATGTTCTCATTCTTCTTTATTAATAAAATCCCAATTCTGTTCAGAGTAACATTGAACCCAGCTTAAGGATATAGGTCATAAATTGGTATAACCCAATCATGTATTTCCAATTAACAAAATCCCCACTATTGCTTTTGTTAAGAATGGCACTATATCCAGTTCTGGCCAGTAAGATCTAAGTGGGAAGCTGGTGGGGTCAGGGGGATGTGGTGGTGGTTTTAGGAAAAATTAACATGTCTGATTAAGGGGAATGGGTTATTTCTTCAATTTTGCAGTCTTTATTGAGTGTGTTAATGGCAAAACCTTTCAGGTGAACATTAACTTATAGAATATACTGTAAGTTAAATAGATACTGGTAGATTTGGGATCTAAATACACTAGAATTACTCCAGAGCCCATTTTTTAAGTCCACTGTATTCAGTAGCACCCTGGCAGATATAATTTTCAACAAAAACGTATATGTCATAGAGCATTCATTTCACATAATGAATGTTGGGCAAGTTTGCTAAACAATACCCCAGTATAGCTTTGAAAGGATATGTAATATCCCTTTCACTTAAGTATTTTTAAAATATATTTTTTGAATACATTTTCTTAGCAGTCTTCCCATATAAATCATAAATAATCTCTGAAGATTACTATTGATCATAAGAAATTTAAGATTTCTTCATGTTGGGGTGGGGGGGGGAAGATTTCCTCAAGTTTTGGCCTGATTATTTACATACATACAGTAAAAAATATTAGCCAAGGAAACCCCCTTGACCACATTGTATTGAGCAACTCCTGATATCAGAGAATTAATGTCTATCTAGAAATATCATTCTGAATGCATAATTGGACTCTTTAAAGTCTCTCTTACTCACTGTTTTATTCTAATGGTAGGAACTTAACCCCTCAAAACTTTTGTAGTAACTATAGTAGATTTTGGTCAATCTTGTTTCTTTAAGATCACCAAAATTAGTCAAGTTTGCTGACTCACTAGGAAGTAATAATCATCTCTGAGGCTATGATCTTGTCATTTATAGAAAATGACTAGTGAATTGGCTCTTGTTTTTGGTAGGCAGCTTGGCTGGGATTATTAGCCAGTGTCCTCAGTTTTCCTTCAAGTGTTCCTGAAACATGGCTAGATTGAGATTCTCATAGTGTAGCCATCCCAGGGAAGTTAGGCTTTATATATAGTAGCCCTAGTTTCCCCCAAAGTGTGTAAGTATAAGCTGTTAGGCTTTCTTAAGGTTTAGCTCAGGAACTAACCCAGTGTCACTGTTTAAAGCAAGTCACAGGCAAGCTCCATATTCAAAAGGAGATTACACAAGAAAGTGAATTTCAGAAGGAAGGCTCATCACAGTCCACCGAAGTATTCTGTTTTTGTATTATAAAATCTTAATGCCAATACCTAACAAGTAGATATTCAAATGCTAACTGAGTCAATAACAATAGAATCAGTAATAAAATTCCAGGGTTATGAAACCTACTGAAGTGGTTTCTATTCAAGTGTAGCCTTGTATTAAAGATGACCATCCATGATGTGCCTAGGTGGTTCAGTCAGTTAAGCAACTGCCTTCATTTCAGATTATCATCCCAGGGTACAAATGGAGCCCCTCATCAGGCTTTCTGCTCCATGGGAAGTCTGCTTCTCCCTCCTCCTGTGATGCTCTCCCTGCTTGTGCTGTCTCTCTGTCAATAAATAAATAAAATATTAAAAAAAGATGACCATCCAAAATAAATATGATTGATATATTGAACTGCATATCAGAAAGTTTGTCAATTTTTACAATATATAGTTTATGGTATATATGATTAATATCTATAATAACAGATTGGAAAGAACATCCATTTTGTTAATAGAAAGCATAATTGGGATTTCAAGCACTTACCAGAATGTCTCAGATCTTAGTCTACAGTTTATGTGCAGTAAGCTAAAAAGTTTGATCAATTATGGCATGTTTAATGCATAAACAGAAAACAAATGAATTTTTAAATGGAAGATATGTGAATGACTTACTAATTATCAGTAAAAATATAGGGTTATAAACAATTTGGAAGTCAGAAATGATTCCCTGAATGCATAATAATCAGTGGTAAGTGATCTTCATGGTAAACTGATCACAGCTTGTAAGTTTCTAACACATCATTAGCTCCATGAATTCAGACACCGGGTTGTTTCATCACTAAATGCTCAGCACCCCACACATACCAGTCTTCAAAGCCATATAAGCGTTTGCCAAGTAAATGAATAAATAACTAATGAAAAATCAGCTAAATTTATTTTTTGAAAGGCAAATTATTTTTGTACATGTATGTGTGTTCCACTCTGTATATCAAAGATTGGTCTTTTGCAGGCAGTAGGGGTGGAGGTAGGAAAGAAACTGGAATTGAATACACAGAACATGAAAAACTTTGAGGACATATGCCTATTTGAAAAGTAAGAAATTCAGATTATATATTTATATTTTTGAAATGAAATAAATACCATAAGTGTCCTTACCAGGTAAGCGTAAGTTTTTTTTTTTTTAATTTATCAAAAGTAAGCATGATTAAATAAAGTAAAAAATAAAGCAAGTACTAGTACGAGACCAACTTCTATATACCGTTCCCATAAAAACCTAGAAATAATTCATTTGGACATATTATGTTAACATACATTTAGTTAAATCAGTCAAGTTGCTGAACTACTTCTTCATACAAATTAAAAATATTTGTTTCTAAACTCTGCTGCAATTTCATTTTGATTTATTGTTCCCCAACATCTTCAGGGAACTCATTAACATCTCTCATTCAACACCTTAGAAGACATTTACTTATATCTCATATGCAAGTGCGATCTCCCTGAAGTAACATTCTCGAAACCTCCTATTGAATAAATTATAACTTCATGATTATTCTATCAAAGATTACAAAAGTTAGCTCCTTGTATTGACTATCTTTGATGGCATATAGAGAGGTTCAAGACAATCCATGGTTCTTCGAATCTTTTTTTTCTTCCCTAAAAAAATACTTAACACATTCTCACCAGGCTCCTTTATAAAGTGTGCTTAAAAATGAAAATATCGCCTGCCCTATCAAATTTAATGCACAGTAGAATCAGGAACAAACCATAAATGTCTCTCCAAAGTATGGTACTAAAAGTAAAACTTCATTTTTCTCCCGAACCTCAGAAGTCCTAGTTACCTACTGTTTATTTTACTGAATGAAAAAGGAAAAGAACCGGGGATCCCTGGGTGGCTCAGCAGTTTAGCACCTGCCTTCCGCCCAGGGCATGATCCTGGAGTCCTGGGATGGAGTCCCACATCGGGCTCCCTGCATGGAGCCTGCTTCTCCCTCTGCCTGTCTCTGCCTCTCTCTCTCTCTCTCTCTCTCTCTCTCTCTCTCTGTGTCTCTCATGAATAAATGAATAAAATCTTAAAAAAAAAAAAAAAAGGAAAGAACCATCTCTCTATACTTCGTGTTTAATAGACAAACATAGTCATTTTGGAATTTTACACAAAACACATCTTTTTTGCATTTTTGACTTTTTTTGAAATTTTATTTATTTATTCAAAGAGAGAGAGAGAGAGAGGTAGAAACATAGGCAGAGGGAGAAGCAGGCTCCATGCAGGGACCCTGATGTGGGACTTGATCCTGGGACTCCAGGATCACGCCCCAGGCTGAAGGCAGCCACCCAGGCATCCCCTGACATTTTTTTTGAAGTAGGCTCCACACCCAGGGTGGAGTCCCACATGGCTTGAACTCATGACTCTGAGGTCAAAACCTGGATGCTCAACTGACTAAGCCACCTAGGTGCCGCAACATTTTCAACTATTTTAAAAAATAAAAATTATCTTTGATTTTTGATGTAACAAAAAGTTATTTAAAATTCTTTCTTTTTTTTTTTTTTTTTTAGTTTTATTTATTTATGATAGTCACAGAGAGAGAGAGAGAGAGGCAGAGACACAGGCAGAGGGAGAAGCAGGCTCCATGCACCGGGAGCCCGACGTGGGATTCGATCCCGGGTCTCCAGGATTGCGCCCTGGGCCAAAGGCAGGCGCCAAACCACTGCGCCACCCAGGGATCCCTAAAATTCTTAATATATGTAATGAATGAATTTTTTAGATAAGGTAAATGGTGTAGAAGATGTGCCATTATCGTATTAAATAATCATGAGTAATGTTATTAACTAGTTATATAAAAATACACTGTAGAAATAAGACCATCTTTATGTGGAGAAATTTTTTTTTGATCGTTCAATTCAACAAGATCTAGTTACTTTGCCCAGGGTTTAAGAGCTATCAGGGTAGAATGGAAGAATAAAATAAGAACCTTAGCTTTTATAAGGGAAACAAGGTATTTTTGGAAAATGAAATACATTCAAAAGAATTTAAGTAGCAATGCAAAATCATTACTGTATTAAATACTATCAGGGTTTTTTTTGTCTCCTTTACTGCATATTAGTGACTTAGCAGTAGGAAGAACAAGCTTATTGATTTAGATGTATAAGATGAAATTAATATATTTTTAACCCTGCATGTCTAATCACAGTTTGGTTGATAATTTTGCATTTTCAAGATGATATTGTTTTCTGTTTCTGTCTTCATGTCTTGCCAAAGTCAAATTCAAGCTGTACTAGAAACAAACAAAAAATAATTAATATTAAAAAAAGTGTGGACTGAACATGATCCCCAAGGTACATTATATTCCATTTTGAATGTTTTTGCCATTCTTGTTTCATCTTTTTTCCTTTAGAAGTCTTATTTTACTTATTTTACAGTTTATGTATTTGCTTTTTCTAAAAACCCTTACAAATACTAATACATTAATTTCAGAAAACATACTAGTTTATTTTTGTAATAGTTTTTTTCTAACATGAATACAAGAAAAATACTTTTGAGATTCTTCTCAATAAAAACTTTTAGTGATATAATTTGGAGTTTATTAAAATATTTATTTAATATATATTTACATTTGAGAATATTTTACAATTTAAGAATAGAAAAATATTTTCTGTATTGCTACATATATTTCATAAATACATTTTTAATTGCTGTGTGACATTCTGTTCACTTTTTTGAACAAACTGTTTCATGCAGATTTTCTTCAAATTTGGAATGTTGAATATGATATTCTTATAATAAAGATATTATTTAGATTTTACCACTTAATTTCCAGTTCTCAATTCACATTCTGTTACTGATCTCATTAATTTGTTTGACATATTATTGACTCGTCATGGATAGATGAAGTGAAATGTTTCCACAAAAATTTGCAGGTGATATTTTCTGAGACCACTGTACCTTTTTTATTCATTTAATAAATATTTATTGAGTGCCTATCATGAACTGTGCTATAATAGTCAAAAACCTAAATGGAATGTTGAAAAAAATCAGATTTATAATATAGAACTCATAGTCTAGAAATAGTACACCCAAAAGTAATACACTTATGTTTATGTTATGTAACAAAGTCCCTGCTCACCTACTTTGCTTTCTCAGAGTATTTCTGTCTACAGTTCTCTCAGAGAGGGTCCACCAACAATATGTGTGTAGAAAACCTAGATGATTTCTGCTTATTATATATATTAATATAGTATATTTTTTTAAAAAGGCTTATATACATTCAAAAATGGAAATGAATATATTAAAATTAAATTTGGATTAAGGATGTAAAGTGGTACTAAAATGAAGGTCTAATCCATATCAGTAAATATCAAGAAGAATAACACAATTTCAACCAGATTTCCTCTTTGTCCTTCCTTTCTGTGTCCCACACTATTTTAATTTTGTTACCTATATCTTACTTCAAGAATTTATTTCTAAGCCCATGGTTTCTCTTTCTGCCACTACTCAATGTATTTATGTATTGAATTAGGAAAATTGATTCCCATAATAAGCTTTCCTTTCTTTCCCCCCCTCTCTTTCTTTCCTTCCTTTCTTCTATTTCTTTCTTTTTCTTTTCTTCTTTTTTAAAGATTTATTTATTTATGCATTCATGAGAGACACACAGAGAGAGGCAGAGACACAGAGGGAGAAGCAGGCTCCCAGTGGGGTACCCAAAGCAGGACTCGATCCCAGGACCCCAGAACCATGACCAGAGCCAAAAGCAGATGCTCAACCACTGAGCCATCCAGGCGTCCCTCTTTCTTTCTTTGTCTTTCTTTCTCTATTTCTCTCTCTCTCAGCCTTTCCTCTCTTTCTTTCTCTTTCTTTCTTTCTCTTTCTTTCTTTCTTTCTTTCTTTCTTTCTTTCTTTCTTTCTTTTTATTGTTTTCTGCATAAATCAGTAGCTGTCTACTTTAACTCTCACATGCTGTCAGACTCCATTGAAAAATTTGGAATCCATTAAAATTTTTGAATTTATTTTTGAGAAGTTAAAACTTCTTGTAAATATCCATTTTTATAACTTTCATTTATTCTTACAGATCTCCCAAATAATAAAAGAAAATTTACTTATGCTTTAATAGAATAAAACGTTTTATCTTGCAATGATGTTAATAGTCAGTTGGACATTTTATAAAAGTAAAATACATAGTGAAATCAGTGACTTATTTTCTCATATTCTTGAAATCTCTTGCTACTATATAACTCCAGGAATTACTTATTACTTATCAAAATTTTCATCTATGCTAAAAATTCTAAAGTAATACAAGAAAAAAATATCAGAACTTCCTAGAAGGATGATGAAAAAGGGAAATAAATCATTATCTTATCATCCTCAAATTGCCATCTTCTGATTTTACATTTTCAAGAATATTTTGGCTACTTGAGGTATTTTTTTCTACATAAATTTTAGAACTAATTTGTTTATTTTAAAAATTTGCAATTTTTATATGAATTGAATGAATTTGTTTGGTGTATTTGCAAAGGTGTCATACGGCACTAACCTGCCTGCTTTGCTCTTTATGATTCTGTCATTGTCATTGTACATTCCACATCCTAAACTCCAGAGATAGGTTGGCACATCCTGCACAATTTCAGGACAACTGTCCTTAGTGTTTATATCTTAGTATTTATGATGTCCTAGTATATCTCTGTCCCGGGATCGAGTCCCATGTTGGGCTCCCTGCATGGAGCCTGCTTCTCCCTCTGCCTGTGTCTCTGCCTCTCTCTCTCTCTGTCTCTCAGAAATAAATAAATCAATAATCTTAAAAAAACAAACAAACAATATTTTGTTGCTGGAGGAATGACTGTGAGAAGCTAGAATGTCAAACTAGCAAAATTTCCCTTATTTGACATATTATACATCAGAGTTTTGGCTTTGTGATTTTTTTTTTTTTTTTGATTTTATTCAATGCAAGGAGGCCGACACAGGACTTGATCCTGGGACTCCTGGATCATGCCCTGGGCCAAATGCAGGCACCAAACTGCTGAGCCACCCAGGGATCCCCTGGCTTTGTGATCTTAATAAATGTAATTATATATTACAAGTATAGTATTAGAATGAATTTAATAAGATGGATTTCTGAAGCTGGATACTACATAAGACAAAGAGGTCTTTGTATCCAAGCAATTGGGAATGCAATGCCACTTGAAGGGAAGCAAATTATATTTGTGTGTGTCTGTCTATCTGTAAGTTTTAAATTCTAGGAGAAATGCTTTTCCCTGAAAATTTCCCCACATGTTCTTTATTTATATCTAATGTTCTCATTCAATAAAAGGAAGTACACATCTTTACATAAACCTATGTTAAGCCTGTTTGCAATAATTGTCTTTGGGGCTTTGAAAATGAAAATTATACTTAATGGTACAAATTTGGAGAAGAAATGACAGGTCTTTAGACTCTAGATACTTAGGACATGTTTCTCTTTTCTAATCCATGCCTTTGACAAATATATAGAAATGAATGGGTAGCTGTATTAGTTATTTTGTTGCTGAGTAACAAATTAACACAAGCTTAGCATTTTAAAACAACTCTTTGGACACCTGGGTGCAGTGGGGTAAGTGCCCATGCTTGGTTTCAGCTCTGTTAGTGATCTCAGGGTGGTGAGATCAAGCCCTGTGTCAGGCTATGCACTTGTGCAGAGTTGGCTTGAGATTCTTTCTCCCTCTCCCTCTGTCTCTCCTGCTCATCCTCATTTTCTCTTTCTCTCTCTTTCTGTCTCAAATAAATAAATCTTAAAAAAAAAAAAAACTCAATTTTTGTGGGTCAGGTTTCGGAGCACAGATTAATAGATCTTTTGCTTAGGTTCTTCCCAGGATGAAATGAAAGTTTCAACTGGTGCTGCAATCTCATCTGAGGCTTGAGTCCTCTTCCACGATCACTGATTATTGGCAGAGTTCAGTTCTGTGTGTGTATAGTACTGGAACTCTCAGGTCCTGGCCAGGTGGCACTTTCCATTCTGGTCAAGGCATACATTAATCTCTAGGTGTCCTGGAACACATTGCCTGAGGAAGATCACTGCATAGACATGAATAAGATGGAGGGCCAAAGATGGGAGTCAGTGTTGACAGCACTTCTACACAAGTCTTGTACATCTTTTGTCAGATTGACCCTAAGGAACTCAATTTACATTTCAAAACATTTGTAAATATTATTGTCATTTAAATTTCAAAGTTATTTTTGCTAAATTATAGACTTTAAAATTGATTTTAATATCACTGGTCTTTTATCTTGCCACCCTGTTAAATTCACTTATTAATTTATACGCAATAATGTTGTCTGTGAATAAAGGCAGTTTTTACTTCTTATAAATCTAGATGCCTCATCGCTTCTCGGCCTTTTGGCTAAGATCAAGTGTAAATCTAGATGCCTATAGTGTTTATTCGTGCCCTATTTCATCACATAGAATCTCCAGTACAATGCTCAAGAAATTAATGAGAGTGCACATGCTTGTCTTATTCCTGATCTTAGTGGGGAGAGATTAAGTCTTTTACCACTAAGTATGATGTTAGCTGTGAGTTTTACATAGATACACTTTATCAGCTTGGAGAAATCCCCTTCTGTTCACAGTATCCTGAAGTTTATCAACCATCAACACTGAATTTGTTAAATACTATTTTAGCATCAACTGAGATGATTAGATTTTTTTCTTTCATCTAATATGATGTATTATACTGATTTATTAAAGTTAAACCAACATTACATATCTTGATTAAACCTCATTTAATCATAATGTGTTATCCTTTTCTTACATATTGCTAGATCTAATATGCCAACAAATTTTTAGGAACTTCTGCATGTATGTTCATGATCGTTATTGGACTTAGTTTTCTATTCTTATAATATCTTCATCGGGTCTAGGTATTGAAATAATGCAAGTCTCATATAATGATTTGAGAATTACTCCCTTCCCTTTAATTTTCTGGAAAAGTTTGTGTCAAATTGGTTTTATTTATTTTTGAATGTTTGGGAGAGCTGACCATTAGATCCATATGAGGCTGGAATTTACTTTCTGGAGAAGGTTTTAACTGAAAACTCAATTTCTTTAATAGATAAGTGGATTCCTGTGTTCCCTATTTCTTCTGGAGAGCCCTTAGTAGTTGGTGCCTTTCAAGAAATTTACCCATGTCTACTAAGTTCTTGAATAAAGTTATTTGTAATATTCTCTGATTATTATTCTAATATCTGAAGAATATATAGTGATACCACCTCTCTCATTCCTGACATTGCTATATTTGCTTGTATTGAATTATAGGCACATAGTCTAAAATCTAGAAAATGGTACACCTGCATGTTGCTCCACCAACTTATTTTTTAAATATGAACATGACCTAATAAGCTCTAGTTTTTTCATACTCTGATACTTTAAAATGCACACTAGAATTAATTTTAAAAGTAGTACTACTTTTCCATTCTCCACAGGTAACCGGCTAGATAGATAAAGGATTGCCATAGTGGCCAGGGCATACTAAGATTTCTCTCAGGATTTGGAAGGACACTCTCAATTTGTTAATGGAAGGTGTTCCTCCCTTGGTTGACAACATAATTCACCCCAATAACTATATTTCTGTAAACAAAAGTCCTATTCCGTGTAATCTGGGGGGCTATTCTTTTAAAAAAAATAGTGTCCTGTTATAAGCCCCTATCACTATGATTGCTAGGAAAATTCATAGAGCTAGTAACAGTCAGTCCTACTGTAACAACCTAGAGTTTAGAGCACAATATAAATAAGAGCTGGAAATCCACATAAAAACCTCACTTGTTAATCATTTAGAAATTTTTTCATTTTAGGGTTCTTATATTCAAAATAGAACTGACCTAAAAAGTAGGAGGGTGATAAGTCAGTGTTATAGAGTGAACTGTTCTTTTTTTTTTTTTTTTTTTTTTTTTTAGAGAGAGAGTGAACTGTTCTTAATGAGATTAATTTAAGAAAGAAGAAGGGAGAGGACTGCAAAACAACTCATTCTGCACAAAGACAACCTAAATATAACCACTGACCCTAATTAGGCTGCTGATCCCTTCCATGGTGCTCCTGCTGTCTTGGATTCGGATTTGCCAAGGTTCTTCTTTGACGGGTGAGCTAAGATAATTTGTTTATATCGAGGCTCCAACTCTTTATTCCTGCTGACAGTCAGAACTCTTTAAGGGAAACCTGGAAATGCCAAATGGCCACAGGAGTAGTTGCACCTAACCTCACAGTCCAATGAGATTACTCTCCATTTAGAGCTGGGTCATTAGAAACAGCCTTGAGGAACCAGATAGAGACAAATGGTCTTCATTAAAAATTATCAACTCTGAGTGAAAATACTAGGAGTTTATATTAAATTCATCACATTAGCTGGAATCTATTTTTTAACTTCAGTAAAGGCATTGGTATTTCCTAAGGCAGAAACTTGCTAAGTGGAGAGATGGTCACAAACCTCCTTTAGTCCTTGATTCTCTTCAAGGGAGGTATAAGAAACATCCAGTTGTGTTTTGTTTTGTTTTCCTTTGCTTTCTAAGAAAAATCATAATCACTTGTGGAGGCTGCTTCAGTGGAATCAGAAGCCACTTCCAGCTCTTTTTCTTAGAATGATTTCCTAGCTGAATGATCTCTTTTGTTTTGCCTCTGATTTGTTCAAGATCTTCCTGGCAGGAAACTTATTACTTATAAAAACTATTACAACATACATTTTGTTTTTGGGGAAGGTAATTTCCAGATGTTTGTTCATTGTTTAATGGGAGGACTCATGAGGGTCACCCACCTGGGTTGCAGCAGGGAGGTGCCATATGTCCAAACTAATCAGAGGAATTGTTTCTAATCTGAGGGTTTGAGAGGCTTGATTGTTCAGTCTGTATGAGAAAGCAACAGCTGTAACAGATTTTTGACGGGTAACCATTTTCTCATTTATACAGAGAAAGAAGAAATGATTGGGAAAGTGCCTTATAACACCCCCTAAAGTAATTTTCTAGGTAAGACAAATATAATCCAAGTTTTATTTTACTGATGAGGACAGTGGCATCAGATAAGAGTTTATGTTGCTAGTGGAACAAATATTTTGTTATTGTGTGTAAATAGAAGGGTGTTGGGGGGCTACTTTAACAGCCATAAAATGAATATTATTTTCTCCCCTGGAAGCTAAAACTGAAATGTGTGGGATAAAACTTGTTTGTACTAATTTCTTCATACATTGGAAAATTCTTTTTTTAAAAAGATTTTATTTATTTATTTATTTATTTATTTATTTATTTATCCATTTATTCATTTATTTAGAGAGTGTGAAGTAGCAAGAGGGAGGGTAGTGGACCTTAAGGAGAGCACTTGCTGTGATGAGCACTGGGTGTTATATGTAAGTGTTGAATCACTGAATTCTACTCTTGAGACTAATACTACCCCAAATGTTAACTAACTAGAATTTAAATAAAAACTTTAAAAGAAAAAAAAAAAGAGGTAAAACAAAACAAAACAAAACAAAAAACTGATGGCCTGTAGACATTGCTTTAACCAGGGAAAACTGATTACATGTTCCTTAAATTATTTTCTTTAGAGCCACATTATAGAAACTACTTGGAAGTTTGTTAGAAATGCAGAATTTCAGGGCCACTTTCAGACTTACTAAATCAGAATTGACATTTTAACATGCTTCCCAACTGATTAGTAAGAATAATAGAATTTGAGAATTGTGAATCAAATTACTGTCCTAAATGTAAAATAACTTCTATAAATCTAAAACCAGTAAAGATAATATCTAACATTTCCTAAATGTTCATTATGTTCCATGCATCCTTTGAAGACCTATATGTGCCTATTATCTATTATTATGAAAACAATGCTATTAATTTGTTGTTGTTGTTATTGCATTATTATTTCTAAAGAGACATAGCTAGTAGTCACAGAACAGAGCTCTAGTTAAGGGGGTCTGACTCAGATTTTACACAATTAATGACTACATGACAATGATTATCTATTATTGCAGCTATAGAAATATGATATTCTTCCTAGAGAGATGTAACTTACTATTTTAACATTCAGGAAATACTGACTGAGCATCTACTCAAGGAAGTACTATTTTAACCTCTGAGAACACAGAACTGAATAAAGTGGATAAAGTTTCTATTCTCATGTAGTTTACTTTTTTAGCATAGGAGAGTTATGTGTAACACAAAGAAAACTATTTTCATTGACTGTGAAGGACAACTCTGATTGCCCCCAGGTGATCCCTGGGTGACTCAGCGGTTTAGGGCCTGCTTTCCGCCCAGGGCATGATCCTGGAGTCCTGGGATCAAATCTCACGGAGGGGTAGGGCTCCCTGTGTGGAGCCTGCTTCTTTGTCTCCCTCCCCCCCCCCCTCTCTCTCTTTCTCTCTCTCTCTCATGAATAAATAAATAAAATCTTAAAAAAAAAAGATTCCCCCCAAGATCTGCAACCCCCAGTGCTCACACTCTTTTGTGACTTCTATTTGAGAGTCCATAGAACTTACTTTTATACGATTACATGATGTAGGATTGTTACTCATGTGCTAACAGATCCTCTCTCTCCCTTACTGGGTTTCAGCAAGCCACCATATTCTGTGCTCCCTATGGAGAAGGCCACATGACCAGGAACTAGAGGCAGCCTCTGCCCAACAGCTAACAAGAAATTGGGCCCTCAGTCCAATTGCCTGTGAGGAAGTGAATTCTTCCAATAACCACATGAGCTTGGCAGCAGATCCTCCCCTAGTCAATCCTCAAATGAGAGAAAGCCCTTAACTACAGCCTTGTAGAATATCCAACTAAGCCATATGTAAGACTTATGACCAATAAAAACTGTAAGAAAATAAATATGCACTGTTTACCACTAAGTTTGAGAAATAACTGGCTTAGGAATGGGCAATTTAAGCATCATCTCATTACAAATAAAGTATACATTGTATCACTTTATTAAATAATTTATTTTTCTTTCAATAAACATTTGTTAATTATCTGCTATGTGTCAGATACTATATTGTTGGCAGATATATTAAATTATCATCAAAGTGTGACATTTCTTTCTTTTACTATGAATCTAAATCTAAACATATTTTGGAAAACACAAATAAGATATAATTATTTAAAGTTTTAAGTTAAGTTTAATCTTTTTATTTAGCAAATTAAATCAAATTATATGAGTCAAATTAGATATTTATTCAAGAAATAAAGTTCTTCAGGGCAGCCCCGGTGGCTCAGCAGTTTAGTGCCACTTTCAGCCTGGGGTGTGATCCTGGAGACCCGGGATCAAGTCCCACATCAGGTTCCCTGCATGGAGCCTGCTTCTCTCTCTCTCTCTTTCTCTCTCTCTCTCTCTGCCATGAATAAATAAATAAAATCTTAAAAAAAAAAAAAAAGAAATAAAGTTCTTCAATATTTCTTAAATATATTCTGATGCTTATAACATATATTGAGCCCAGCACAATAAATTATAAAATGTAGAACTTAGGGTTTTCTTTCATATTTCTCTGTTAAGATAAACAACATTTGAAACTGCATTCTCTGATCACCTTTGGAATTTCTGCAGTAAAATGTATTATTTGTTTTATCTAAACTCTACCCAAGTTCTATTTTACTAAGAATAGGGTCATAATCATAACCTAAAATTGTTGACTCCCATTGTCTATTTGGTGTTTTAATTCAGTATTATTATTCATTATAGTTTACCTATTATAATTGACCCTCAAAGGCTGTAAGTAAATGCCTTATCTCTACTCTTCACAGAAACAGGAGTGAGTAGACTATTTTAACACTTGAGAATTGACCCTCCAGGATCTCGATTATCAACACAAATGAAGAAATTAGTAAATAAAATCTGATATAAGCATATGATTTTTAAGTTATCATTAATTTTTTTTTAATTCCTCTGTTAAAGTTTTGGAAATCAAATAACTCTGTTAAAAACAAAAGCAATGTTTTCTTCACTCCTTCATCCCTATGTTAAAGAAATAGCTCTATCTCACTGAACCTCATTCAAACTAAGAGAGAGAGAGAGAGAGAAAGAGAGAGAGAATGGCTTCTTGCCTAAAAACTCAATAAGGACTATATAATTGATAATATTAAAACTCAGCAGTTTTTTTAAGTAGCTAAATTAATAGTTATTAGAGGAGCTAAATTACCAGTTATTAAAGGCACATAGTAAAGTATTGGATCCATTTCTTCTTCTTGTCAATTATAAGTGTACATAATTTAAAAAGAAGAAGAAGAATTAAAGGAGATAATGTTCTATATAATGACATTAAGACTTGCCATTCCAAGTGTGGCCTACAGACTGGTCATATGGGTATCACTTGAAAGCCTATTTAAAAATAGTCTTAGGTCCCATCTCACATTTTAAAAATTACAATCTGGTTATCAACAACATTTCTAAGGCACTAGCATGCAAATTACAGTTTTAGGGGCACTGACATAAATTAATAAGTACCAAGAGATGTGGCAGTAAGAAAGATATTTCTCACCTCCTCATGAGTGTCATTTGTACTGTCACTGAAAAATAGTTTTTGTCCTAAGATCTCTCTATGTTTCTCTCTCTGTCTTTATAAAAAGGGAGAAACGGAGATGGGAATCAAATGGAGTGTGTCTGAAATAAGATAAGCATAGCATAGTTATGCAGCAGAAAGAAGGTAGTCCTCTTAGCCAGGATCATAGTCCTAAAGATAACCTAGTGAGGTTGAGAACTGGTTCATTCATGAACCAATGGAGGGGCTTCAATTCTTTTGATTCTGGTAATTCCAGATACCAGATTCAGGCTACATAAAATTAATCAAAGTTTAAGGCAGAATGGTGAATGGTGTGTACTAATAAGGACAGGGGTAAATTATAATACAAGACTTTCAGAATGGCAGTGCAAAAGGCTCCAGAGAACTGCCCCCCAGTAAAAACAAGGTTAGCTTCATATAAATGAAGATTATATTTAAACACACACACACACACACACACACACACAACCATTCAAAGTCTATGGAAAATTGTCCTAAGGCATACAGAAAAGGGAGAAGTATTTATTCGAGAAAATCTGCTAAAACTTGATAAAAATAGGAAGAACTTGTGACATTTGAAACAAAATCCACTGTCTCCCCATTCCTCATAGCTAAGGATGATGCAAAATCTGGGCAGGTCCATCAAGAATACAGGACTTTCCCCATGTTCTCAGTCAAAAGTCGTGGTTTCTTCCTTATAAGGGAAGAACCATTAGCAGTTTTCATCAATATAACTACAGTTGCAGAAACTAAATTCCTTGTGAGTGTGGCCAGGTTAGAGACTTTCATCTGCATAGCCCCACTCACATTCCACATCAGGTGCAGAACACTCAGAACAGTGAGGCCCTGATTGTCCTTTTGCAACCTTGTTCAAAGTGCAGAGGTCCAACATTGGAAACTGCAAGTTAGAAAAAAAAAAAAAAATGCGGTACATCATTAAATGTACCAACATATGCATAATGGGAGAACCAGAAAGAGAAGAGAGAGAGAAATGAGTAGAAAATAATATTAGAAAAACTACTGGCTAAAAACTTACCAAATTTGAGGTTTTTTAAAAGATTTTATTTATTTATTCATGATAGACATAGAAAGAGAGAGAGATAGAGAGACAGAGACACTGGCAGAGGGAGAAGCAGGCTCCATGCCGGAAGCCTGACACGGGACTTGATCCCAGGACTCCAGGATCACACTCTGGGCCAAAGGCAGGCGCTGAACTGCTGACCCATCCAGGGATCCCAGCCAAATTTGAGTTTAAAAAAAACATGAACCTACACAACAAAAAATATTAATAAACTCCAGATTAGGATATACATGAGAAGACGCACATCTAGGCCCACCATGCTAAAAAGGTTGAAGGCCAACATTCTTCGTCTCTTACAAGAGAAGCTCTAATAAGACTAGCAGCTGACTTCTTATTAGTAGTCATGGAGGCAAGAAATCAATAGGGTGACACATTCAAAATGTTGAGAGAAAGAGCAAACCATCAGCCAAACAAGAATATCCAGAACAACTTTATAAAACAAAGGGAGAACAAAGACAATCCTATATAAACAAAAACTGAGAGAATTTGTTGCCAGCAAACCTGTCTCAGAAGAAATACTAAAGGAAATTCTTTAGGCTGAATCAAGAGACCTTATAGAGTAATTTGAATTATAATTTGAATTCACATGAAAAAGCAAAAAGTACAAATGGAGGTAATTGTGCAGTTATAAATGAGAGTTTCAATATTGAAATTTATATCCATTGCTTCTTTTAAGAGATTTAAGGATCGGTTGAATTTTTAAAAGTATGTAATTATATTATTAAGCCTCTAACATCTATAAATGTGATATATTGCTAATAACAGCACAGAGGATGAGGGCTATGGGGAAAAAGGTGACATTAGATGGTAACTTGAATCCACCAGAACAAAGATGACCAGGAACTGTAAATAAAGATTATGGCAAACATTATCTTTATAATGTTTGCTCTTCTTTCTACCCTCAATTTCTTTAAAAGGCATGCAATTATATAAGGTAATAATTGTAAAAATGTATTTTTTGATTTACAATATGAATACATGTAATATGTGTAAAAAATCACAAAAAGGCAGAAGGAGTAGACCTACATAAGAATAATGTTTATATATATATATATATATTTATATATATTTATATATATATATATTATATATATATTTATATATATATTTATATATATAATATATATATATTTATATGTGTGTATATATATATATATATATATCTTACTGAAATCCAATGAATATAAATTTGAAGTACATTCTAGTAGTTTAAGATGTATATAGGCAGCCATAGAGCAACTGCTAAGGAAATGACTGAAAAATATACTGAAAAACATCATTAAAGGAATTAAAAATTACACTAGAAAATATTTATTTGGTGCTAAAGAATTAGTACAACTGGAAGGGAGGAACAGGAAAGTCATGAGCATATAGAAAGCAAAGTAAAGGGGTGCTTGGGTGGTGCAGTTGGTTGGACCACTGACTCTTGGTTTTGACTCCGGTCCTGATCTCAGAATCTTGAGATTGAACCCCGGTTGAGTGCTGCAATGAATTTCTCTATCCCTCTCCCTCTTCCCCTCCCCTCTGCACTCTCTCTCTTTTCTATCTCTCTCTAAAATAAATAAATATTTTTTAAAAATAAAGTGAAAATGGCTGACATAGTAGATTCAAATATATTAATAATAGTATTAACTCAGAATACATTAAAATCCAATCAAAGGCACAGGTTATCAGACTGAAATTTTTAAAAATCCACCTTTATACAATATACAGGATTCACAATTTAGATTCAAAGATACCATTACTAGTGACCATTTAATATGGTTTTATGTCTCTAAGATACAGCAAGGAGAAAATTAAGCCATTACATAATCAATCAATTTATTGGGGTAAAAAATGCAATCTGAACTTGAGAAAGCATTCCAAGCAGAAGCAAGAGTTGCAATGCCTCTAATGTCCTTACCCCCTTTAATTTTAATGCCCTCTTTCTACAATGGAACAGTTTTTATATTTTCTTGTGCATGCAATACAAGCATTATTTAGAGAATTTGTAAAATGATGCAAAAACATTGGTTTTTGTAAATTCATGTTCATAAGATCTGACATGAGCCTCAGTAATCCAATTTTTATGACATCACTTTTACATATTCTCTTGGCCATTCAGACCATCCTGGTAATATAAACGAGGGGTCTACATAATGATGTGAATAATACCAGAAGGCACTAATGATTGGGAACCAATCTTGAAAATTGCCTGCCACAGTCTCTTGTCTTCCCACTTCGGTTTTTCCTTCTCTTTCCTGCAAAACTAGTGGATTTTTTTTGTACTTTTTATCCTCATCAGCATAAAAGCAATTTTTAATATCATTCATTTCAGAGGCAAACAAATCCTATCATCGAATGCCCCTACATAAAATACATTATTTCTCTGCTACTTGTCATAACTACACTGTATAACTAGTTGCTATCACAAACTAGTTGACAACTTAGGTTGATTTTACTTCTCTACATCCCGTTTTTTATCAACCCACTCAAATCAAGCGTCCATCTTCATGTTTGTATGCAGCCCTGGATTTTGAAAATTTATCATTTTTATGATGCCAAATTCAATAGACATTTTTAAAAATGTGGTCTTCCTCTTATTATACTGTCAGCAGCATTCAGGACAGTAGATCACTCTTCTCCTCTTTAAACATTCTCCTCCCACCTCTCCTTATTTTCATTCTAGTCTATGTTTACTTCTTTTCTGTCTCACTTGCTGACTTTCATGTATATCCCCAAACTCAACATTTTGGAGTTTTTCATAACTTGATTCTTATTATTTCCTATCCTTTGTCTCTACAAAGTCCTCCTGGAAAGCCTCACCCATTTCTATATGTTTAAATACAGTACAGATACTATGCAGGTGACCCATCTCTTTGGGGCGCCTGAATGGCTTAGTCCATTAAGTAGCTAACTCTTGGTTTCAACTCAGGTCATGATCTCATGGGTCATGAGATAGAGCCCCACATCAGGCTTTATGCTCTGTGGGGAGTCTGCTTGAAGATTCTCTCCCTCTGCCCCTCCCCCCACTCATTGTGCACTCATGCTTTCTCTTTCTAAAAATAAATAAATGAATAAATCTTAAAAAAAAGAATATATACCTACCTCTTTTACCACAATTTACCTCAATTCAAAGCTATGCTGTCTATTTATACAATTTCCTTTTGACAACCATATAAAAAGAGCCCAGTAGTATTTTCAATATTTTTGCATTCATTATCTTTTTATGTTGTCTTGTTAACTTGTTCTTTTCTCAGCTTTCCTGCATTAGCAAATGGTAGATCTACTCCTTTCTCTGTGTAGCAACAGGGTGAGTTTTATGAATATATCATATATCTATATATATAATATTATTTTCAACTTAAAATCTGTAGTATCTTCCCTTTGGCTTATGTTATTTAAATCTGCATTAAGAGTTTTCACTATTAGACTCTTAGGATAATAATCAGTAAAACCATTATAATCATACCACATACTTCTTAAATAATCCAGTTCCTATGAAATGAGTATTAAAATCCTCAAGCTGTTTGAGAAATGAGAGGCTTTCCCAGCCTGGTTGAAATAGTAGAAAATTTCTTGTTCTAGTATATTTAAAACAACAGAACTATATATTGAGGATAGGTGGATATATAGGTAATTCAAAACACTGGAGGGTAGGAGGGATGGTCAGAGCTAACAAGGGAATGGAATAAGACACTGGTAAGCTGGTAGACAATGAAGCATATGCCTTCTGAATCTTCTTTCTGGACCCACAGATTCTCTCACTTTATGTTTTCTTTGTGTTTAGATCATTCTTTTAAACTAGTGTTTGACTTTATTTCTCTTTGTTCATGGGAAAGAAAGCTACTGAAAAACCCTTATTAGAAATTTCTCCAAATATAGTTGAAATACACTTTCTAACTTTATATACCACCATTTCCTTCCTAACCCCACAATTATGTAATCAAGTTTCTACCGCAGAAGACCACTTATTGGTAAATAGTTCACTTGAAAACTTTTGCATTTAAGACTTAGTGCCAAACTAGTTAAGAACATCTGGGCTTCAAATGGAAGAGTATTATAAAAACTGATAGGCAGAGCATAATTTGGCACTAATAAAAGCCCTACTCCAACTTCTATGACATATTTCTCTTTTATTAATATGCTTGTTACATATTAAGTTCTCAGAAGACCCTATCTCACATTTTCCCCGTGATTATTGTTCTTTTTTTTTTTTTTTTTTGTGATTATTGTTCTTGTTGAGTATCTTATACTTGCCAAAACCCAACCCTGCTTCTAATTTACAAAACAGTTTTGAAGATTTTCTGATGCTTTCTAAATTTATCTCTCTTTTAGGATTTTTCCTGGGTCTTTGCATGGTCAGTTTACAGACGTGCATGGCCATATGATAAAGACCCTCAACGTACTCTGTACAAGGCAGATAGGCACACCTTGTACTCTGTGCTTTAATTCAGTCTGACATCTCTGCTTGGACTTTACTATCCTTCTTATACCTATCAAAATCCTTCTTTAAAACTCAAATTAAAAGTTACTAGCTCAGCAACATCTTTTGAAAACTTGATAGTAAAAATAATTGCTACCTTTCTGTAATCATTTTTTTTTTATTATTAAACATATATCAAAGGTTTTTTTTCACAGATAGTGTGGATTTGGGATAAATGTATACTAGTCTCGTCTCTTCCATGTGACTATTTCCTTGTGATCAGGAAGCGTTTTGCTTTTCTTGTAACTATCTTGTATAGTCCATTATCTGTCACAGGGCAGGCACTTAGCTAATATATGATGAGTGAATTAGTTACTTTGATTCTCTTTTTTCTTACTTTAATTTGAAGCATAAAAATAAAGGAGCTGTGTTTTGAGACTGCACACATGTACATTTGGAAACAGTAATAACCTTATTAGTATAAGAAAACAATGTGAAATTGAAAAATTGGAATTTTTATAGAGAAAATCCTTCAACTTTATTGTTTTAAGTAAGGTGACCACATATTAAAAATTAATGTATTTCATTTACTAGATACTTGAGAAAGGATAGCCAAATAATAAATTTGCACATACCAAAAAATAATAAGTTACAAAATAAAAACCATCATGGCATTAAGAGAACAAGTTGTGAAAAAAAATCTAAATTCCATCAATGACAGAATGACAAATTTTGTGGATAGGAAGAAACACTAAATGTAATATATTTTGACTTCAATAAAGCTTTTGATTTTTTTTTCTCTATGATATATGTATTTTGAAGGTGGAAAATGTGGCTTCAGTAATTATACTGTCAGGATGGAAGATTGCAGGAATGACAGATAGTCATTCTTGGTCCAATTCTAAATTAAGAGAGTGGTATCTAATACCTATCAAATGGCAATCTACAAGCTAATGACCTTAGGTCAAGATCACCTAAGTATTCTATAAGCTCTATATGTTCTAAATGTGTGTATGCTGAGGGGACACATATTAGTAATAAGAATAAGTTTTAAAACTATCACTTACGGAACAGTATGCGCAGTCAGTATACCTACATTGTCTCATTTCTTTTACACAGTCAGTAACCCTGAAAGATTGGTATTATTATATCAATAACTATAAGAGAAAAACATGATTTTCCAAAACCAGGTCTTTGATTCAAACTCAGAGGTCTGTCTGATTCAGAAACCAATGATTTTAACTATTATGCCTTTATCATCTAAAAGAAAATGAAATCGTATGAGAGAGTAGTTTTCATTCTTGCTTTATTTGTAACATCAGTTGCTCATAATTCTAAATGCTTGTCAGTGCTATTGTTCTTTTATTTGTATTAGTTTTTTCATTACTTTAAGAAAAGGAGAAGAGATGGGGATAGAGCTGACATCTTTATGAATCTCCTCCACATACTACTTCCCTGAATAAAATAGATCAATTGGGATAGTTTTAAAAAAATCATAGAATGAATGATGCTTGTGGTGGATTTGTAGTGTATCAATTTTTTGTTTGCCAGAATGTTGTTCCTTGCAGAGTCCAGGGTAGGTCTGGAAAACAGAGGTGAAGTAACAGCTATATCCTTGTTCTACACTTCAGGCAGAGCTTGAGGTGCCATTGTCCCTCAGAAGGTGGGTTGTTATCTGCTTTCCCACCTTGTTGGCTGGGGCAGCAGCTAGGTCTGCAGTGACAATTGCAGATCTTGTCATTCTACTGGACCAATGTGCAACTAGCTTCTGGAGGAAGGTGACCAGGTTTTCCTAAAAGACATTTGCAGTCATCAAGGCTAGGAGCTTGGAGTTAGTAAGAAATGAACCATGATTCCATTCATCCTCCAAAGAACCAATTCAGCTTGTGCATCTTACCTTCCTAACCACCTGTCTGCTTCCACAGATGCAGAAGAAATGACTGTAGGTCATCAAACCAATTCCCATAATTGTCTGAATCAAATTAGTATAAGTTCCTTGTGATATATAAGTTTTATGGTTCTACTTCTCTGGTTAAACCATGACTAATACAACATTTTTGATGAATGGAAATTCAGTGATAGGAAATCCTCACGGATTCCGTGACATGATCAGGAGTCGCTAATTCACTGACTCAGCAGTTGTGGGGCTGACACATGAAAAGCTGATATATGGCCTTGATTGCCAATGTAAAATGTTTAAAAATAGAATACTTGATAATAAATGTAGACAAAACGTTAGAATAAGAAATTTTGCAGCCCCTAATGAAATAATTGATTCTAAGAAAGATAATTAATTGGCAAAAAAAAAAAAAAACAACAAATACATTAAATGAAGTATTACAGGAGGGAAATATGATGAGGAAAATGGGAGCTCACTGTCTTCACCTCAACCTTTAGATTATATCTGGGTCATTGAGAGAGAAAACCAGATATATATGCCCCTCAATATGGATGTAATGTGAAGTTCATACCAGACATGATCTATTCTTACACAGAATGTTAAAACTGAAGCAAATAAAACCTTTAAACAAAAATCTAGCTTACAAGATATATGAAAAATGGAAGAATATGTAAAACAGCATCATGAGGGCAAAGGAAAAAGCCCACAACGTGAGACACTACCTGGGATAATTGACACAATTTCCTCAACAAGTCAATGTCACAAAGAAGAAAACACCTAAAGAACATAATAATCAAAAGTATTGTGTGCACCTCATTTGGAACCTGATTTGAATAAACAAACATTAAAGAATAGAAGATTTGTGACTACTAGGGAAATTTTAATATGTAACGAAGAGAGAAATTATTAATTTTTAGGTATAATTATATCACTATTATTATGCAAACAATCGTTTTTTAAAAAACAAATATATAACGAAATATGTAAAGTGAAAAACATGAGGTCTAGGATTAGGATTTTCTTGAAGTACATAGTCAACAACAACAGCGAAAGCAAGATGAAGTAGGTGTGAAAAACTCTTCAGAGGTATTGAATCTGGATGATAAACATGAAAATTCTTTATCCTATTCTCTTTACTTTTGTTCTACATATAAGAATTTCTATAATAAAAGTTTGAAAACTTCAAAAATGTTGCATATTGGCTTCAGCCTCAGAAATAAAGAGAAATCGGGAGATTATCCTGATTTGATTTAATTAATAGAATTAATAGAATTCCCTAGGGCTAGGAGAAGAATAAGAGAAGGATGGATAAGCCTCTAATAAGAGTGGGTTGGACTATAGACTACAAAAAACAATTTAGGTTTCCATTTATTCAAAAAGTAAAAGAACAAAGTTTTTTTAAGTATAACTGCAGGAAAGTAGAAAAATTATATTAGTGGATAAATTAGAATTTTAATTTATATTTTAAAAATTCTCTATACTAAGTATAATAATGTTCAAATGCATTTAAAAATATTCCTAAGCTACAAGCATTGCAAATAAAGACCTTACAAAATTAACGTATGTACACATATACATGTCAAAATATGCAATATACATATGCATAATGCACATACATTATACAAAATATACACATTATATATGCATATTATACATAAATAATATACATTATATATACATACTATGCATAACACATATAATTGTATGATATACACATACACATCTATGCTTTCTATGTATTTTACATAGAACTTACACCACATATATATATGTATGTGTACATATATTGTATGTGATAATAGACACATAAATATACACACACACATATATATGGAATATTTCCCAATTAAATGACAAGATAATTTTCTCATCTCTATAATACATTGAAGTATTTTATAAGTAAGCCTCAATCCCTCTGTCACAACTGACTGAAGGGCTCAAGTAAGCTTGCAAAAAATCCTAAGGTTTATACAAAAGAGGAAACCTTCCACTGTTTTGTTTGTGTTTTTGTTGTTTTTGTTTTGTTTTGTTTTGGCTAGTTTAGTGGGGCCCTCTCTATGGCTACTTTCCTAGATACGTTGCAGGCTTGTGAGAGACCTTGAAACAGAGTCATAGAGCCAAGCCAGAGCTTGTTAACTACAAAATATGGGGTATTATAAACAATTGTTCTTCTAAGCTCCTAAATTTGGGGTAATTTGTTAAACAGCTATATATTACTAACACATCATTGTTTCTAAATAGGCATTGGCCAGTGTAAGAGAAGTTACTACATTTTAATTGGCGACTCTTCGTTTCATTCCTCTAATTTATATTCCACATTTCAAGGTTTGAGGGAACCTAGAATGTCATGCAACCAACTTATTTCCTAGTTACTGAACATAAAATTGTTGAAGGTTTAAAGCATATTTGCACATGACAAAGATCAGGTACCTGTTCACAAAACTTGTCTCCCTTTTCTCCTGGGGACACAGCTTCAGCTAGACACTTATTTTCTAGACTTCATTGTAGTTAGGTATGTTCTTGTTGCCATATAGCTGAATCCTGACACTTGATTGATTGTTTCAGAGTGAGTTTTGCTATTTCCAAGTAAACATACAAACAATAAATTTCACTTACACATGATGGCTTTTCAATTATTTAAAATACTTTAACATCCATGGGAACTTTTTTTTCTTGGTGCAATACTCTTAAATTCTGTGAGTTTCCTCACATTGATTTTGTTCTTTGCCATTTTAAATTATTACATGAACATATTCCAATATTAAAATATGATGTCCAGAAATATTTGAAAAATGGAAAAACCATTCATATTCACTCTGTGGTCTTATCCATACACATGAGAGGAATTTCTTTTTTTAAGATTTTATTTATTTATTCATGAGAGACACAGAGAGAGAGGCAGAGACACAGGCAGAGGGAGAAAAAGGCTCCTTGCAAAGGGCCTGATGTGGGGCTTGATCCCCAGACCCGGGATCTGACATCATACCCTGGGCTGAAGGCAGACGCTCAACAGAAGAGCCACCCAGGTGCTTCATGAAAGGAATTTCTATTTCCCTTATTCATTAATTACACATATATTGATATCAATTATAGTCGTATTTAAAGTTTTGTTGTTTTGTCCATGACACACGGTAAGCTTCTAATAAAATGTGAACAAAGGACTTATCTTACGCTCTGAATTTTGTCAATTAGATATTTGTATTCAAGTGAGATTCTTTATTTTATCTTAAATAATATTGTCTTAGATACCATTCATTGGCATAAGGTCTTCTTGAATAGCAATATTCTGATTCAGTTGATTAATCTTTATCCTTTCCTATCATGCAATAAGATTACATTTTTCTAAGATCATCATCGAAATCATGATCGTGCTGTTTATTAAGACAGAACTAAGGGCAGAGATCTGAGATCTGCCAGTAGAGAAAACAAAATAGTTTGATGATAATTGTTGAGAAACACTATTGAATAAAATTCAAAAACTAACAGTGCAAAAAATGATAACATTATCAAAATGTAAGTCAACATGTATTGACAAAAATAAATACCCAACTTTCAACATGAATCAGAGCTATTACTATTTTCATTAGAAAGTTATTTCTTCTTTATAACATGAACCTAATCTTCTATCATGAATTCCAGTTTGAAAGACAAAACAATTCCCCTAAAGTCTGCAGCACTTAAATAATTTAAATTAACTTTAAATTGTGCTTTACTTTACAAGCCCAGAATCACAGCCACCACCTTACTGGAAAGCTTATAAAATTTTGAAATGCTCCAATAATTTTTACTCTTCTAGAAGCCTGGTACCTTCCAAATTAAAGTGCTAATAAAAAAATTAGCACTGAAATTTAAATCTCCATGAGCAATGCAGAATGATTTAAAATTATTGAAGCCTTTCAATTTTTTATGAGCTTTCTATGTGGGAGTGAATCAAGCAGCTTCTTTAGTAGCAAAGTATTCATTTAAAAACATACAAACAACATTGTCAGAACTGAACAATTTCCTGGAGCAAATACCTTTGCGATTTGTCAAATATGATATGAAGAGAAACAAAAAACAACACACATTTAAAGATATTATTTATATGAGCCCCTTCAGAGCCCAATCACTCCCATCCAACTGATTATCTCAAGTTCTTCTGATGTCTGGTGCTATACTTCAGAGAGATAGAGATGGGGAGCAAGGATCAAAGGCTCCTGTGAAATACATAAGCCTTTAGGACATGGAAATCACTACCCTAAATCTTATTGTCTTAGGCCCATTCATCTTGCCTGCATCTGAGGCAAATTGAACATGCATTAAAAGCCTTGCACACATCCTACAATAAGCATATCTTCTAATAAGGGAATTTACCTAGTATCTTCTCACTATTAGGAAATAAGTATCCTGTTGTCTGTGAGTGTCTTCTCATTAGCAGAGCTAGAATATGTGGTTTCCGCTGTGGAAGTCATTGCTTTGAGATGGTCTGTTTTTCTCTTCTCACAAGTTCAGAGGGTATGTCTCTTTCATGAAGTTATAAAACACACCAGAACTATTTCCTATTTACAGGGCTACACATACTTTTTGATTCTCTTGACAAGGTGGTTTCACCTTTTCTACTCCCAAGCACAGCAAAAAGTAGTGAGAGAGGGAGAAAGAGAAAGAAAATTCTTCTCACATATATAACTATTCTTACATGTGGACTTGTATTCCTTGCAAGAATTTCAATCTTTTGCCTCAGTTCCTTGATGTCTTTTCCTATAGAAATTATAAAGAATAGTTTTGAAAACTTAAGAATCGGAGACTTATAATTGTGCCCTATAAAAGTTTAAATAAAACACTTTTTGGTATTAAAAATGCTCAAGACACTCAAAGTCTGTGGTTTATTTTATATATTTCCCTTATAAAAGCACACTGATTATAAGAAAATAATTTTGTTTTCTAAATGCATAAATTAAAAAAAAGGTAAGCTTCAGGCTTTATCCACCAGGAAAGAATAATTTGTCATGTTTACAGCAGTAAATACCTACTTAATTAAGAAGTACAGTGCTTTCCAGATATCTGGAAACTAGAATTCCATTTAAATTTGTTTGTGGTATATATGGTGTGGGGGAGGAGGAAGGAAATGTGTTGGCTAGTGGAAAGATTTTCAGAGCTCCTGTCTGTACCTTCTCTGATCTTTTTTTTTTTTTTTTCTTTACCTTCTCTGATCTTATATTTTGGTATTTTTTGGCTGATAACCATAGTTTAATTGCTGCCATGGAAAAGCCTTAATCATGTCCAAACCACCAACACTTACACTCCCCTTTTTCTAGTTTCCAGGTAAAATAAATTATTCTTTTTTTTTAGAGAGGTTTTACAAAAAAAAAAGAGAAAAAAGCCAAGATAATAGTAGCATAGTTTACTCTATATTAATTTCCTCTTTATACCACAATTAACATTTCCAAAATGCAGAAAGAATGGAATGTTTGCAGGGAGTAGCTATACCCAGAAATCCAGAAGTTTTTGTTAATCTGACCCATTCCTAAATTGTCTTCTCACAGTGAATCACTCTTTCTTAACTCAACCCTATTTGCTGACTTTCCTCTTAAATCTCTTTTAAGAGGGGATTTAACAGCCTTTTAAAACAGAGCTATAATTTACATGCAAGAGAAGTTCCAGATATTGTCATTTCTATGACTTTTGGTAATTATTTATACCTATTTAACTGCTACTATGTGATAGAGAACATTTTCTTCACCACAAGAATCCCCAGACAACTAGATTTCATATAAATGAAATCATACAATGTGCATTCTCTTTTTTCATTCACCATAATAATGGTGCCTACCTGCTTAGAGGAGGAAGAAATTTCTTCTTTCCTCGAGATTTTCCCAACTGGTTTAGGAATAAGACATATCAACTGTAGAAACAACAACAACAAAACAGTTTTATTATGTGCTCACAGAGGCCCAATAATGAAATTAGGATCCCAGAAATGGACAAGGCAGGCAGTTTTTATACAGTTACACAAGATACAATAAATATGTGAGGAATTGACAGAATGAATAAAACAGATTTTGGGAGTATTAATCTGTTAGGTGTTCTAAGTGGAATTCGGATTGAGGTAGCAGGTTAGTAAAAAGTAACAAGGTTTTTTTTTTTTTTTTTTTTTTTTTCTATAGCTTTCTTGGCTTTAAAGTCCCTATCTCTAAAAAATAAAATAAAATAAATAAAAAAAAATAAAGTCCCTATCTCTGGTAATAAGGACAGTTTTTTACTTTTTAGTATAGGAAGGGTGCTTTTCAGGTGAGGGATTTATTTCCCTATTTAAAGGGGCAGAAGTGGGTCTGAGTGTCCTTACATCAGCTGATTCCCAAGTGGCTTCAACTGAAAATAATTAATATACCATAGTAGTATATTTTGGGGTGGTTTGCCTTGGGCTTGTACACTTGTAAGTCTACTCTGAAAATGAATTGGGTAATACATGTGTAGTTCAGTGTCAAGCACATATTAAATGTTTAAGAAGTGTTTTTTTTAGGTAACATTTTGTTAAATCTGGATTTACTCTGTTTCAGTTTCAATTAAAGCTAAAACCAAAAAGTAACAATGATTGCACATTTGAAATAAAAGTCCTAGATAAATGCAAAATCAGGAAAATAGCACTTTCATCACAGAAAATAAAAAAGTAAAGAGTACAAATTTGACAGTAGATTTCTTTAAAAGCAACATACACACATAGGGAAGGAAGGAAGGAAAAGGAAAGGAAAAAAGGAAGCAAGAAAAAGAAGAGCAGAGCATTATGTGAGGTAGAATTTTGTGATAACATGCAGAAAGCTGCCTTTGAGAAGTGTCCTTGCTTTGTGCAGGGATCAGGACAAGCTTCCTGCAAACCAGGTAGGGATGCCCAAGGTAAGTGTAGTAAAGTCTATTGGGACACCTATAAATTTTAAACATTTGTTATGGCCCAAACAAACCAACACTTGATTGCAGTATGTCTTTTTTTTTTTTTTTTTTTTTTTTTGCAGTATGTCTTATAAGAACTTTTCAGTCTCTTTCTCTCTCTTGCCTATATTGACTCTTGAGGACAGGAGGAAATGGGGGCATAACTAGGCAGAGGAATAGAAAATCTACCAACTAAAACTCTTTTCCTGCTCACAGCATCCAGTTCCAGGGATAAAGAATAATTTTTTACTTCAAACAAGGTTTGAGGTTCTATCGTTACAATGGATGGATTTATTTTTAAATATTAATTTCTAAAATTGAACACCAGCTTATTATTTATTTAGTAATTATTTGATTATTTTTAACTAGATATGAGAAGACATTTCATATCTGAAACAAATGGGTAACTAATGTGCCCTACATTAAATTTCATCCAGCGCCAGAGAAAAAATGACTTATATAGGTCAAATTGAAACCAACATTGGGAGAGGGAGGAATTCTTACATGATTATTTGGACCTATTTGTTCACTCTACTTTTCTTCTATTTCTACATATCATTCAAAGCACTGGTCATATGTGAATTCTTTAGCCAAATTCCTGTGGCCCCATCTTATCTGAAATATGTGACCTTTCAGGGAACCCACATCATCCAGTGACAAATTCTATCCTGACACTGTAACTCTAAATTACACTTACTTTTTTGTTATAGACATTGAAATCTTAAGGAGTGAAACATGCTTTAACTTCTACATGTCCAAGTCCTAGAATGTTGCCTAGCCCTGAGACTATACTTGATTAATGATGGTCTCATGAATAAAGAAACAAATTAAGTGAACACATATGTGGTACCTGAGGAAGTTGTGTGCATACTTAATGTAGAAAGCTAATAATAGCTCTAAGCTGGCATTGTTTTGGTTTCTTTTTCTACTATAAGAAATCCTAAAACCCCATTTTAAAATGGCTTATCTTATATTTGCAAAATACAGGTGAAATAAAAAGTTCTCTGAGTTTTAGAATAGTCAAAAATTATGTAATGCTTTAATATAATTTTTTCTGTTCAATCTCATTACTTTAATAACATTTTAATGTAGTAATAATGAAATATGGCTATTTAAATTGCATTTTTTAAAGAAAAGTTCCACACAAAATTACTTTTAAGCCAAATTTATCTTTATGTGTAATTTCTGCAGAGCAAAATATATGACAAACTATGATGTCCATGTAATTTCTGAATTCCAGTTAGATAACAACTTAAACCACCTTGCATTTAAAGATAAGCGTAGAATATTGAAAGGATGTACCTTGAGGACATACCTTATCTAATTAATCTTAATGAAGTCTTGTTAGAACAACACAAGCTTCAACTCAAATTTCAGGCTTTGACTTGATCTTGGCTTTTCTTGAAAGGGGTATGCACATGTGCCTGTATGTAGGTAACTTTGATAAAAAGTTCTTCAACTCTACAGTGATTTCTGAAAAATTTTACAACCCCATATTCTCTCACCCACTGTTTCCATCAAGTATGTTTCCCATTTCCTGCTGTGGAGCTTCCTCTGCTCAACCCCCTTCATCCTTATGAACTGTTTCTCTTTGAAATCTCCTATGCACTGGCTTCTTCTCCTTGGTCTTACTAGTCTCTTATTTCTTTCACTTAAGTTTTTCAAATAATTATTCTACTAAAAAAATGACTACCTATGGATAAAACAAAATTTCAAGGGTGTTTTGTATTATTTTATTAAAAGCCGTCAATATTAGAACTCCTATCCTCACCATTCTTTTGAACTAATCGTCTCATTAAAACCATCTTAAGAAGTGTTTTAAAAAACACAAATTTCCCCAATCATGTGCTTAGAAACCAATCTATTGAGAATGGGGAGGGGTTTGGCAATCACCATTTCTAACAGTTTCACACATGATTATTTTGATTGGTCAAGGTTAGAAATCATTTCATTAGATTACATTTAAATTAGCATGTGTTGCAACGTCCTACTATCTCATTTAAATGCATAACTAATTAGCATTATAGAGTGGTTCTCCATTTGTCTCAGTATGAGAGCTTACCCTCTGTTGGCAAAATAGATTCCCCTGCAGATTAAACATTACAACAGGGCAAATCAATGTCAAAAAATAAAAGAAGGAACAATTCATGGACCATGTAATACTTACTGTACTCTAAAGGCTTTAATATGTCATAAATCTTAAAGTAAATGTTCATTGAGAGAATATTTTCAATTTATATATTTAAATGAAATTTTAAAGAGTTTCCATTACTAGAAATGTCCTTACCTAATATTTCATAATATCATAGACAAGACTATTCTAAATCCAACTAACAAAGCCTAAGCCAGTTAAAAATATCCATAAAACTTAACAGGAATTGGGTAATGTATTTATACTTAATGAAGCACAAAAGGACTTAATTGAGTCTGAAAATTCTTGTATTTCATGAGTGGTTTATGGAAGTTGAGATATGAGCTGAGTGTGCATGTAGAAAAAAAGTACAGTAAAATTTTAATTGGCACATCTCCACTGAAGCAAAAATTTGCCAATTAAGTGATATGCTGATTAGTGATTGAAATTTGATTTTACACTATATTCTTTTCAACACTGGCAACAATATTTGCTGGGATTACTATAAACACAGGGAAATTAGGTTACTACATGGGAGGCAAAGGTGGAAGAATATTGCTTAGCCCCACATACCATTAATATATTTTCTCCTTTAAGTACAAAAATCTTTCCGAAACCTCTTAAAGGCATTCCTAGGATTTGAAAAGTTTTTCTGCTTTGAGGTTATTTTCTGCTAAAATGTAAGTGAATCAGAGAAAAGAAATACCTGTACTCATTTGGTAATTATTTTGCAAGTTTGACATTGAAACTATATTTTTAAAAGATTTGTTTATTTATTTGAAAGAGAGGGAGAATGCAAGTGGAGGGAGGGGTAGAAAAAGAGAGAGAATCTGAAGCACACAATTAATTAGCTGAATGCAGAGCCTCCACATGGTCTTGATCTCAGACCCTGAGATCATGACCTGAGGAGAAATTGAGTCAGCCATTCAAATGACTAAGCCACCCAGGCACCCTGCCATTGAAACTGTTTAACGAAGGTGAGACCAGTCTAAAAGCTGAATATCAAAAGCTGTATCTTTTTGTGCCTCCTGAACATTAGTTGTCACAAAGACATATATATATATATATATATATATATATATATATATATATATATATATTGGAATGAGATATCAATTCAATACTTAGAGGATTCAGGGATACTTAAAGTAGAAAAGAGGTATGCATATGTTAAAAGACATTTACAAATATTATTTTAATATAGAAACAAAGCCTAACATGTAAAATTACTGCTAAAATTTGTAAAGAATTTACAAATGCTATTCAGCATATCAAGTCCAAAAAAGGACTTGAGTCTGAAAATTAAAATTAAAATTTTCAGCAAATTTCCATAAAATAAGTCCTCATAAAATATTAGAATTTCTGAATTCTATAAAATGAAATTTGTAAAATTCATTAGCAGTAATAATATAGAATACAGACAAAAGTATAACCCCCAAAAAGCAATCACAAAATGATTTCTGGGCATTTCAGATCAGTATGTTTTATTTAATGATATATGAATCACTTGAGTTATATCTGCATAAATTAGTAGGATTGAACTAGTGAAAGTGCTTAATAAAGATTTGGTAGTTACTGCTTTGTTCAAAAATACCACCAGAAATTTACTGAAATTCAATATATGTGAGACACTGCTAGGCATTGCAATGGCAAAGGCAAATATGATATATTAATGGTTCATATCCACAAGAAGTCGATACTTTATAAAGGAAAGCAAGGCATTGCTTTCCAAGGCATAGAGAACCACAGAATAGTCTTGATTTCTTATGAAAGTAGAAGAAAAATGGACTTATATCAAAGAAAATATTTTAATATGTAGTATAGATATTTATCTTTATGTTATGGCAGTAATAAAAATAATTTTTTAATATTTTTCTACAGAGGAAGGGTCTTATGAGGACAAAGTACCTGGGTCCCATGAAATTTGTGATGTGGTCCTGCTGGTGAGCTAATCTTAGCTCCACCTTTTACTAGTTGTAGAGTGTTAGTCTCTACACACTTCAATTTAATATAAATGTTAGCTGTGATAATGTCATTTTAATCAATGCTGAATATTGGATGAGGCCAATAAATACAATCATTGATATGTTTGGGGGTCTGATAATTTTGATAGTTGAACAAAGGCATTGGTTGAACATAGAGGAACAATGAGATAAATCTGGCATGTGAATATGTGGGACCTTAAACTAATGGTAGGAAAGCTGACTGTACTATAGGCATTTTAGAGTAAGGCAATAGAGAACCACTGGATCATGTGAAAAGCTAATTAGCCATGGTACACATAAAGATTTCAATGTTGAAAGGCCAGATTCAAGGGGAAAAGGAGAATAATAAAATTGAATAAGAATAATCTAGGAATAGTAGAGAGAGATTAAATCTGAGAAACAGCTTGAAAGATTGACCTTGATGCTAAAAAGAAGAATCAAGTTGAATTTTTTAATAGTTACTACCACTTTCTGAAGGAAATTTAGCTTGCTTCCTAATTAAATAAAAGTTGGAGCTTACCAAGAGACATTTGAAGAATTTTTTTTTTTTTTCTAAACTTGGAACCTGTATTTGTCAACTTTATAACTTAATTGGGTTGTAAGGCTGACAAATTGATTTTTCTTGCTCCTAATTTATTTAATTCAGTTTTCACAATTAGGCAAGCAATTAATCAATGGTGGAGTCATTAAGATTCATTGCATTGAAATGGTGCTCTGACAATCATCCTAAATAAGAACTATACAATTTATTAGAAAGCAGATGTCTTGGAAGATCCTAAGTATACTTACTTAAAATACTTACAGTGTGAGTGTGATGTTGGATATTGTAACTTCACCTAAAATTGTATGAAGAAATTGAACTGAAGACTTAAATTTTGCTTTGGGTTGTCTTACAGTCTTACTTAGAAATAAAATATTTACCCATATGAGTTATTAAGTCAACACATGATACGAAATGTTGATATATATTATAAAAAGTAGTTGTCTGACCCATTAATAATTTATTTATTTCCTCTAAGAAAGAATACAGTGTTGAGCCAGTTAAGATACAAGTTTAAGATATTAAGCTTCTGAATATGAGAAATATGAATAATTTTTATGGTGTTTTGTTTTTAAATTCAATTAGCCAATATATAGCACATATTAGTTTCAGATGTAGAGTTCAATAATTCATCAGTTGCATATAACACCCAGTACTCATCACATTACATGCCCTCCTTAATGGTCATCACCCAATTACCCCATTCCCCCACCTACCACCCCTCCAACAACCCTCAGTTTGTTTCTTATGGTTGAGAATGTCTCATGGTTTGTCTTCCTCTCTGATGACTTCTCATTCAGTTTTCTCACCCTATGATCCTTTGTGCTATTTCTTTTATTCCACATATGATAATTAACTTTCTCTGATTGACTTATTCATTTAGCATAATACCCTCCAGTTCTATCCATGCCATTGTAAATGGCAAGCATTCATCCTTTCTGATGGCTAAATAATATTCCATTATATGGATAAAGAAGATGTTATTGTTTTATATATATATTCATCTGTCAATAGACATCTCGGCTCTTTTCATAGTTTGGCTATTGTGGACATTGCTGCTATAAACATCGGGGTGCATGTGGCCCTTTGGATCATTACATCTTATGGTATTTTATATACAAACTGTAATTGACACTGGAAAAATCATTGAATTGGGATCCATAAGTCTGAATTTCAATGAGTTCTGCCATATGGATGCTATGTGTAGTTGAGAAAAATTTTAGTATGCTATAGTTTCTTACCTATGACTAATGTTACTTTAAAATAACATGAAAACACTTTATAATTTGTTAACTGAAATGAAATTCAAAAAGCTTATTAAAAAAAGCTTATTAAAATAATTTGACTTTATTTAGTATTACTTTGTACATTTAACTGTTCTAGACAAAAATGCATTTCATGTACTTTAAAATTTTTTTGATCATCAATTTTATATATATCAGCTTAAATAATAGATGATAGATAGGTAGGTAAGTATATAGGTAGATAAAATTATAACACTTTTTTATTTGTCTTTGTCTTTTAACCTTCATGAACATTGATGCCCAAAACTTTGAGATAAAGTCAGATTTTCTTTAGTTTCCAATGTATAGACTGTTTATAACTGTGTTTCAGTTAACATGCCCTAAGCCTAAAAACTGAACCTGTTTTATCAAATATTCTCAAGAGTTACAAAGAGCTTGTTCATAAGTTATTCAAAAATTCTGAAATACAAATACTTCTTGAAGACTTGAAATTGGTTTACACTTATGACTAAAAAGAACCTGAACCTAAATGCTTTACCCTCCGTGTGCTAGAATGATTGTTAAACACATCCTCACTGCTATAATCCAGAATAACTTTCTGCATCTTTCATTGCCAGCCTAATGCTTTATTATCTCTGCAAAGTTGACCAGCAGGTTGAAACACTGTACAAGCTGATAATGATGCTGTAATTCCTCAGTGACCTTTGTGCTTTTTACTACAGAAATTCAGAGATCTACTGCTCCTCCAAACAGGAGCAGCAAGTACACTTACTGATGATATCAAGTCCTATTTTCTACTTCTTAAGTGCTGTGAAATACTACTTTCACTTATAAAAGTCACTGTTCTTTCTGGCACAGATGGAATAACTTTCAGTTTCAGTTTTTCTCTCACTTTGAAATTCACCTATATCACTTATGAAATGCTTTTCTTTTGTTCAGTTTTATTTTAATTATACAAATACTGTGCTCAAGTTATTTTGATTCATTTGGTCTAGGGTGAACTATTTCTATCTATAAATTTAAAAGCTGAATCATAGTTGACTCTGATGAAATTCAAATGGTGGGGGAGTATTTTCCTAGAGTTTTTAATCAATGAGAAAAACTTAATCGAATGAGACCCCTAACTTAGAGTTATTAGGTAGTCATGCATTATTGATTTTGGATTCTCTTATTGGGACCAAAGTGGACACACGTCCAGCAGACAAGGAGATGATTTGGCAGATGTATCTATATGTTGTGTGTAAAGGTCTATCTGCCCTAGGAACTGGATGTGCACTATGTTTAGAGTTGGCATCATATTTTAAATCCTAACTTTAAAAACTCAATTTTGATCCTCCCCAAAGTTTACCCTTATGCTTTCTTAGGAAGCTATAAAGAATTTCCACTTTTTACTAAGATGGGCTAACAAGGACCAGATGTTAAGAGACAATTCTCCATAAATCTCTCACATATTTGTACATATCTAGGCAGAAAAAGGCCATGTGTTGCATGCTATCTTTTAAAAAATATTTGTATAAGCACATAACTCTGGAAAGACAGAGACATGGACTCTCTTTGAAACAAATTTATTTACATTTTCTGATAATAAAGGTGGCATTCTCTTTCCTGAAGACATTCTAAGATGATAAAAACGAGACTCTTCTCTCCTCTTTCCAGAGAGATGTAATTCCATTCCAAGATAATAAAGATAACATCACTATAGTGGGGAGGATGAGCATGCTTTCAGGCAATTCCTATATGAATTTCTTAACCTTAGGGTTCTGTTTCTATCACACACTTCCACTACATGTACAGGTGGTACTTGGTCTTTAACAGCTGTGGTAATTGAGGTTCTGGAACTCTATGTTATTCTGGCTGCTGTTTTTTACTGTGAGTAATAAGTGGTCTTTTTTCCTTTTTTCACTGACTCAGATATCTTATGTCTCTGCCAGTATCTGTGAAATTGGGGTAGGTTAACTTATCACTTTGCAAGAAAGATGAAATCCCAGTCTCTTTTCCAGTTCCTTACTTAATAATTTGATGCCAAATTTACCCTCCCATTTGAAACAAACAAATAAAAAAGGGATAAAATACTTTCACGAAATGGAAAAAAAAAAGTGTGCTTAAGAGGGTAGACATCAGGCAAGAAAGTCCAGTGATCTATGAAAGAGGGAGAACAAATTAGTTAAGTCCTATGATTGCTTCATTTTATTGCCTTGTAGTATTTCCAAGTCATGATACAGGGAGCAGTAGCCAGACAGGACATATATTGAAATCCTTGTGTTGAGGAGACAAACCTGAGGAAACAGGCTCCAATAAGACCAACATAACTAGATTACCTAGGAGAGCTGAAGAGAAAGAGAAGCCCAAAATGTACAGATAATTTTTCTCAAGTATTCAGCAGAGCACTGATGAGAACATTTGGATAAGTACACTATGAGGCTAGGGGGTGGGGGTGGAAAGGGATTTCATCTGAAAGGATTAAAGTATCCAGTTCTCACACAGGGCAAGGGTGCTATTTGTTCCCATGAGGAAGACTGGAAAAACTCATAATCTATGAGAAACTGATACCAGGATCAAGGCATTCCTAACTCTTACTGGGAAATAATTGGCCCTAGATTGAGCCTTCCTGTGTATTTTCCTAACATTTATTTTTTAAAGACCCAGGTAAAGCATACTCTTTCCAAGTAACTCAGCTGCATCCTAGAACAAAGACCATTGAGTAGCTTCATAAATATAAATATATCAAGTACACAGCAAAGTAAAATTAACAGTGTCTGACATCCAGTCAAATATTATGAGGTATTAAAAGAAAATCCAGGAAAACATAATAAAGAGAATAATTGATCAATTAAAACCAACCCAGAAGTGACAGAGATATTAGAATAGCCCACAAGGATGTTAAAAATTTATTAGTTGTATTCTAGATGCTAAGAAAAAATAAGTAGAGGCATGAAAAGTATAAAAAATAATCAAAAGCTAGGGAATAAAATTACAATGTCTGAGATGAAAAACATACCAGTTGAGATTAACTACAATTAGACCTGGCAGAAGAAAAGAAAGTGAACATGAAGTCATAGCAATAGAACTATCCAAAATAAAATGGAGAGAAAGAAAAAAAAAATTAAGAGTGGAGACCTGAATAGAACTCTAGAACCACTTTGAGAGGCTTCATACACAGGTAATTGGAGTCCTAAGAGGAAGAGGAATAGAAAAAAATCTAACTAAAAAAAAAAAGAGTGGGCAGCCTGGGAGGCTCAGTGGTTTAGTGCCGCCTTCAGCACAGAGCCTGATCCTGGAGACCTGGGATCGAGTCCCACGTCTGGCTCCCTGCGTGGAGCCTGCTTCTCTCTCTCTCTCTCTCTCTCTCTCTCTCTCTCTCTCTCTGTCTCTCATGAATAAATAAATAAATAAAATCTTAAAAAAAAAAGTGAAAATTTTCCAAATTTGATGCAAACTATAAACCTACAAATCTAGGAAATTCTGTTAAACTGAAGCACAAGAAGTTTTGAGAGTATGGGAAGGCCATGATCTCTTGGTCTTTGTGTTACATAGACATAGGGGATACAGAATCAATCTGGGCTATATTTACTAAACTTTAATCATAACCTAGTCATAAAACTAATTTACCATATACAGAGAGTGTATGATGTTCTACAGCCATTATTTTATTTAATTCTGAAGGCAAAACTTTTAGATTCATATAATGCTTTCCATTTTACATATAGGGAAAGTAGGATCATAAAACTTAAGCAATTTGCCCAAGGTTGTATATTCCTTGTCTAGAACCAAATACAAATCTGGACTAAAGAAAACCTTATGATATTGGCAATTTTTATAGCTCCATTTTAGATTTTCTTAAAAATAAATTTTGAGAATTTTTATCTCATTAGTATAAGATAAATGAAAAGTGCTTTCGAGGAACACCTGGGTGGCTCAGTGGTCAAGTGTCTGCTTTCAGCTCGGGGCATAATTCCAGCTCAGGGATCGATTCCCACATCAGGCTCCCTGTGAGGAGCCTGCTTTTCTCTTTGCCTATGGCTCTGCCTCCCTCTTTGTGTCTTGTGAATAAGTAAATAAAATATTTTTTTAAAAAGTGCTTTCAATAAGTAGATTAAGTAAATGAAATAACCATTATGAGGTGTAAATAGGATGGAATGTGATGATAGTGACAATGTCTTACCTTTGATTAGTGTTTTTATGATGACATGCTGTGTGACCTTCTTTCCAATAAATTATATCATTTGATGTTCCTCACAGCTCCAGAGTTGAGACAATTAAAACTGAGAGAAGTTAGCAGATTTACTCAGGGTCACTCAATCATTTTAGTCTGAGAACTGATAGTAGATTCCTAGTCTTCTGATTTGAAATTGGGATTACTTTTTTAAGAATATATTTTAAATGAGTCTGAGAAAAATTGAATGAAATTGTTGTTTCTTAAAGAACACAGAATGATTGAAATAATAAAATTGAAGTAAGGAGAATGTTAAAATATAAAGATCACTTTCAAAGCTGGCTTACAATTTTTGAGAAAATGTGAGTCTAAAATTCTAAAATTAGAAAAAGAAGGCAGCCCAGGTGGCTCAGGGGTTTAGCACTGCCTTCATCCCAGGGTGTGGTCCTGGGGACGTGGGGTCGAGTCCCACATCAGGTCCCTGCATGGAATGGAGCCTGCTTCTCCCTCTGCCTGTGTCTCTGCCTCTCTCTCTCTCTCTCTCTGTGTGTCTCTCATGAATAAATAAATAAAAGTCTTTAAAAAAAATAATAAAAATATAAAAAAGAAAATTAGAAAAAGAAAACAATTCAAAAGTAAGCATTTCTCATAAATAATTTCTAAATCTTGCTTTTCTACCCATATACCTAAAAAAAAATAGCTCTAAAAAGACATTTTAGAGCAATTAAATATAGATTTTATTTTAAGTATTACCCGTTACATTAGAATTGGAAAATGAATGTTTCAGTGAACATCATGTTTGACTATGAAATCTGCTAGGATGGATCTTCCAGAAATTATAGCCATACCGTGGCTCTGCCAATCATAATAAGGGAACACTGTGGAATCACAGTGTGAGAGAATTGCTGATGGCAGAATCAATAACCATAAGGGGACATGGTTTAAACACCACATGGGAAAATAATTCATGGCAGTACCACAACAATATAAAAAATGCTTACAAATATCAACTGGTATGTATATGTGTCCAAGTAGGTAATTGCATTCTATTTGAGTAGTATTGCTGGCTGCATCATGACCAGAGGCAAAGCTGGAGCTATTTGGGTCTGGTAAATATCAACATGACTATCAAAGTCCCCTCAGAGAATCACTTTTGCTTTGATTTATTTTGTTTGATTTTTTTCTACCAATTTTCTCTATAGAAGCATATAAAAGGTAATGGTCGGGTTTATTATTAAAGACAGAATAGATATTATAAATGAGTGTATGTATACACATGTACTCACACACACATATATAGATACATAATATATATTATGCTGTCTATTAATCATATTTTTAAATTTTATCCCGGTGCTATTATTAATACACTTTCCCTCTCCTATGATTTTGTGTGTTTTTTTTTTTTTCTAACACAAAAATGCCAAAAGATTTTGTAGCACACACACACAAAAAATTTGCAATGTTTATATATATTTAAAGCATTAAACTCAAAGTGAAATGAAATATATAGTTACAGATTCTTTGGACTAATATGGTCTGGATTCAAATCCTGTCTTTGGAAAACATAAAGTGTTCTATTCATTAAACAAAATGATGCCAACTAAGTATCTGAAATATATAGGCACTTGATAAATGTTAGCTTTTATATCACTATCACTTTTACAATGCAACAACTGGGTAACATAAGCCCAAGAAAAATTATCCTTCCATTGATAAAGCAAACTAGTGTACTACCTTGTAGCAAATTGGTGCGTGCTACAGGTTGACAGAAACAGATAAGCATAATTAACAGTCACAGTATTTAATCATTTTACTATGTTACATTGAAGAATGCCATTGTTCTGGTCTTTTCAAGAGAGATGATTAACTCAATTATTCTTAAGTATGTGAACTTTAAGACTGATTTGATGAGGAATGGTTATAATAACCAGTAGTGAGAATCTCAGTGGGCTGCCGTGATATACAATTGCCTAAGACATAAATTTGTGGAGGTAAATACCACCACCTTGATTGTCTACTGATTCAAAGGATAATATTATGTGTGATGACTGAAGTTTCCAGGACTCAGGTGGATAAGTGAATAGCTGATAGACCTAGAGCCAATTGAGTGAGGATCTAATAGTGAGTTTGCCCTTCAGCTGTAGCCATAATGTGACAGTAGGCCACTTGTGTTGCTCTATATATTGCTATATAAGTGTGGATATTAAAGCACAGACTTAGGAAAGTGTTGAGAAAGAAAAACTCATCTCAATGCTCACTTTTCCTCCATCCTCAGTGAAAAGAGAAGAGTAACTTGAATCTGCAGATATTTTATTTGACCAATCATTTTGACCCTGAAAAAGAGACTTCTAGACTCTGAAATATCAATAAATATTTTAGAGAAAAAAGTTGCACAGGTTGTTCATTACTGATATGTGTAGTGCAGAGTTTGTAAACCTTTTAAATGCTAGGTTTTCCACACCTGTGCAATGGAATGATCTCAAATTATTACTGATTTGCAGCAGCTGCTGCAAATCACTACTGCCAGGAGACAAATTTGTTGTTGGGAAGGAAAGCTTCTGCCAAACTTCCTGTCTAAAAAAAGATATTAGGTGATTTTTACAGTTGCCTACACTACTAAATCGGGACTGAAAAATCTGCTTTCTGATTTTCACTATTACAATTTAGAATATTTTAAATCTTTAGGGCTTCCACGAGTAAGTAAGTTGTATTCTATAGACTGTCAGCTCTGAAAATGTACACATTTTTGGATTGTACAACTTTGTAATATGTTTGTAATAGTTTGTAATAACAAATATATCCACAGCATATTTTTTTCCTTCTCCCCTCTCTTCCACAAACATATATGATTTAGAATTCAATTTAATGTCAAATTTATTTATTTATTTTTATTTCAAAACACATTAAGTGCTTTAAAATCAGGAATGTAGATGCATACATGACAAGTAAGAGTAGACCTCTAAAGACTGAAGGATTCTATAATATAATAGAAAGAACACTTTATATGGTATCAGACCATGGGGGTTCAAGATTTGTCTCTGCTATTTGATAGCATTTTCATACCAAATCACGTAAATTTTGTGGTTCAAGTATACTGTTAATAACTTGAGTAAAATAATACCTGTCAACTACATTGAAAAATTGTAAGCTCTACGAAACAAGAAAGTAACAGAAAAAAGATCATTATATTTTTCATTTGCTAAAATTCATAGAAATTTGGATAAATAATTGAACTTTTAATTTTTAAAAATTAACAAATCTCTTTTACCCCATTCCAAGTTTATGTTACCTCTCTTTTTTCACAACTCATATCCAAATACCTTCAAACAGATTCAGACTCTGACTGCTTCTTATCCCTTGCAATTTATCCTCCCTGATAAATGCAATGCACAGTTCAAAAAAATATATTTACAGCCTAGTCTAAGCCACTCTGCTTTCCCACCTATATTACTGCAATGGACTCCCAAAGGAGCACTCCATTTAAACCTGTGTCCTGCCTAAGAGGCCTTTTAGGTACAGTAACAAGAGGGATTTTTAAAAACCTAACAGATCTTGCGGGATCCCTGGGTGGTGCAGCGGTTTGGCGCCTGCCTTTGGCCCAGGGCATGATCCTGGAGACCCGGGATCGAATCCCACATCGGGGTCCGGTGCATGGAGCCTGCTTCTCTCTCTGCCTGTGTCTCTGCCTCTCTCTCTCTCTCTCTCTGTGACTATCATAAAAAAAAAATTAAAAAAAAAAAAAAAAAAAAAAAGATCTTGCTACTGTCGGCCAAAACCTAGCAATGCTTAACCATTTACTTGGGTAAAAGCCCAAGATCTTTAATTGTCTCCAGGTTACATCTTTGGCTTCATTTCCTTCTCCTTCCCACTTCTCTGTAATCCAGCCCCTAGAGTCTTTTTGCTGTGATGGTAATAAACCAGACTAGACTGGGTCTTACCTATGGTGCTCTGCTCTTGCTGTTTCCTCTGCCTGTAACTGTTTCACCTCAGACCTCTTTATAAGTAAGCCCTCACCTCCTTAAAACTCAAAGGACACCTTTCAGTTAAGCCTACTCCAACAATTTTTCAAAGCCTGCAATTTATCGAACCCTCCTCACATGTTTCTTTTATTTTTATTTTGTTAAAGAAAACTTTTCATCTCCCAACATATAACATCATATATTTATATATTATATTTTTATTACATGTAGTTTATTGCCTGCCATGCATGTTAGGCAGTGTTGTTATGGCATAGATCTTAGTCTGTTTTGTTCATTGATGGAACCCAGATGATTTTGGATGCACTTAACAAATGAAATAATTAAAAGATGATATTTTTATTTTTAGCATACTATTTTGCTTTATTTTTTTGGTGAATATTTTTTACAGCTATTTTTATTTAGTTTCAGAGAGGCACAAACACTATCTCAATAAGGAATGAATTCTTGTCTCTACAGATTGATGGTGCTTGTAAGAAATGCAGATGCTAGACTTCATTCAGTCCTACCAATTCTCTGAGAGCTGAAACTCTGAAATCTGCATTTTAACCAATTTTTCAAGTAATACAGTGCGCATTGAATTTTGAAACTCAAAGAATTAATATGATAATTTTCAAACAAATGTTTACCTCACAAGAAATACATTTTGAAATACAACCTGGGGATCCCTGGGTTACTCAGTGGTTTAGCACCTGCCTTCAGCCCAGGGTGTGATCCTGGAGTCCTGGGATTGAGTCCCACATTGGGCTCTCTGCATGGAGCCTGCTGCTCCCTCTGCCTGCATCTCTGCCTTTCTCTGTGTCTCTCATGAATAAATAACTAAAATCTTAAAAAAAAAAAAAGAAAGAAAGAAATAAAGAAATACAACCTAGTATGTAGTATATTACGTATACCTAGATATTCACTAAGAGGTCATATTTCCAGCCATAAAATAAAATTCATGTTTATAAGGAATGAAATATTTTAAAACTAATCTGATTGTAACATTATAAAATTAGAAATAAATGGGAGGATTTCTGGAAATCCTCACATTTTTAGTAATTAAAAAATACCTTTTAAATAACCCAAAGGCCTAAAAGAAATCAGAAGGGCAATTAGAAAAATATTTCAAGATGAATGACAATGAAACCATTAACATACTAAAATTTGTTAGACAGCTAAATCAATGTCAAGAAAAAAGGTGTAGCTTCAAATGCATGTGTTAGAAAAGAAGAATAAATGTAATTATCTAAACTTAAGCTAGATTTTTTAAAAAGTGTAGTTGATGTCAAAGTAAACAGAAGAAAGGTTTAAAGAGAGATAAAAGTGGAAGTGAATGAAATAGAAAACTATTAACAGAGAAATTAACTGCCAAAATTGTTTCTTCATAAATAATACTAAGTTGATAAACTCCTAGCAACACTGATAAAAAGAAAAAAAAAAAGAGAAAATCCAAATTATCATCAAACAGAATTTAAAAGATTATCACCCAGGGCTTAGGGTTGTTAAAAGAATAATGAGAAAAATAATATGAATAGACTTATACTAATCATTTTGACAACTTACATGAAATGGACATTAAAAACAAACAACACAACTTGTCAAAGCAGACATAAGAACAAAAAGAATTTCTAAAAGCTAATATCTAATAAGAAAATTGAATTTTTAATCAAAATCTTCTTTAAAAAAGAGAACTTCAACCATGGTAGTTAAGTTAGTCAATTGTTCAAACATTTAAGGAAAAAAAAAATCAATCTTACACAAATTCCTTTAGAATGCAGGGAGGAAAACATTTCCTACTATATCCACGATGTCAAGACATGAGAAGTTAATTACAGGCAATGGGAAATTTCACACCACTATTCTTTATAAAACTTCATCAAAATAGTAGCAAATCCAACCCAGTAATATAGAAAGAATATAAATACAGTATTATAAACTGGGGTTTATCTTGGAAATGCTAATTTGATTTAACATTAGGATATCAATCAATTTAGGGATTCCCAGATGGCTCAGTAGTTGAGTGTCTGCCTTTGGCTCAGGTTGTGATCCCAGGTCTAGGATAGAGTCCTCCAGGGCTCCCCTCAGTGAGCCTCCTTCTCTCTCTGCTTATGTCTCTGCCTCTCTCTGTGTCTCTCATAAATAAATAAATAAAATCTCTAAAAAAAAAAAAGGGGGTGATATCAATCAATTTATTAACCATATTAGCTGAATAAAGAAGAAAACTTATATGATCAACTCTATAGTTGCAAACAAAACATTTGAAAGCAGGGAATTTGGTTGTTCTTTGCTTTTTTTTTTTAAAAGAATTAGAACTATAAAATAACTCTTTATTTAAACATAAGAACATCCATAGTGGTTATAAAACAAAGATATTTAATTGCAAATCTGGCACGGAAGATACTTAGAGTAATTGAGAAGTGAGTGATAAAGCAAGCCATGTGTTCAGTACTGATATTTTTCCAAATACAAATCATGAGTTTTTCCACAACTCTCAATGAAGTCAAGGAAGGTACTGTTTAAAAATTAATACAGATCCAGATATATTAATATAGATATTTGAAAAATAAAACACAATATTTACCTCAAAATTTTTCTATCTCAAGCTTTCTATCTCAAAATATCTAAAAGATATTTTTTTTTGTTTTTATCACAAAAGCAACTCAATATGTCTCAGAGAATAATGAGCAAATTCATGATGTTATCTACTTTTAAAACCCCTCTCTTTAAATTCAGGCACTTAATATATTTCTAAAGACATTTAAAAATGTTTTCAAAGTAACTTTAAGGCAAAAAAAGGAAAAGGAAAAAAACTGAAGAGAAACTGCAGATGAATGTGTGTCTTAAATTTGCTGCGAATAATTTTTTTTGACTATTATTTCCAATCTACTTATTAAATCCCTGGAAACTGAGAAATGTCATGACTCTTCAGAGAATTAACATAAATAGTGACAATAGGTAGAAACAATTCAAAGATACTTAATGGATGCAAATTTACATATCATGTTTTTCCCTCCAAGTATAGGCTTGCCATTTTTCCTGTTCCAGATTCTCTTCTACCCTTACCTGAAAAATGTTTTTAAAGGTTCATTAAGAAAATGGAAATTATAAGTCTCTTAAATTTTAAAATCAATGATTGTGTGACAAAGTTATATCTTGGGGAATTATTATTTTATATGGCTAAATGAAAGAGTGGAGAATTTTCAATTCCTATTCATGAGGAATGATGTAACATGGGGGCTTTTAAACCAAATCCATGACGTTCGAGTAAGCCTTATTCTAGAATAGATATTCCTTTTTTTTTAAGCAAGATTTTTTTTATGTGTTTTGCATATTTGGTTTTTTGGTTGTATTTTATTTGAACAAAGGATACCTGATGCCTTCTTTTATCATGGGTAAATGACACAGCCAACCTGTGTCTTGGTTTCTACATCCAGACAAAGGGATAATAATATCATTGGGTAGTTCGAATAAAATGTGACTATGCGTGTAAACTATTAAACGTGAATACACAATAAAAGTGTGTTTTCACTGTATTTTCAAATTTGAAAACCTCTCTTATTTAGTACACTGTATAAAAAACCAGAATTAAAATCAAGAATTTAGGGAGGAGATAAAATATCTTTCAGTATTCTGAACTTGAAGATACTTGTGTTTTGGTTGTTTTAAAAAAACACTTCACTTATTCTAAAATAAAAAGTTTATTTAATTTAAAAATGCATACATTAAAAAAAAGTTTTTGACATTCTCCCAACTTGTGTATTATTAAAGAAATGAATTACAATGCTCTTAAGTGGAAAAAAAAAAAAAGGAAAGAAAGAAAGGAAGGAAGAAAGTAAAATACAGCATTAGTTAAGTTTACAAGGCAAAACCCGACAAGGGCAGGTTTTTATTCCTAATTCTTAGAGTCAGTATTACCAAGGAATATAGAGCACTTAATAAATCACGAGAAGTGTAAAATTAATGACTCAAAAAAAGGCTTAAATCCTCAACTCATTTAAAAAATCTGTCGTTAGCATGAAAAATGCAAGTAAAGTGGATAGCCTGGAAGGGGAGAAGACCTTGAATTACTTATTGACAAACAGAAGATAACAAAGTACTTGGCTCATATTGAAATGAATGTAAACAAGCAGGATGCATAACTTGCATTCCAGAGGAAATTAGAAAATCTGCTTACTCTGTTGAGTTGTATTTTAAAAGCCAAGGAAACTGGGATGATTTATGAAAATGGAACTGGGTGAAGGGGACTTTAAACAATGAAAGATTTAAAAAGTGAATATAAGAAAAATGAAAGTTAAAAAAAGTGAAGATAATGATGAGGGACTAATGTGGGAAATCCCAAGTCAGCACTTAGGTTTTTGATTAAAATGGCACAATTAGCAAACCGATGGTAGCTTCTCCCAATTTTCCTGTAAAATAATAAAACAAAAGGAAAAGAAGACAAAAACACAACTTTAAAAGCTTGGACTGACGAAACACATGACAGCAGAGTATATGAAGCATTAAAATGTATGAGATATGTAAACTAAATTTCCAAAAACTTACCCAGGCTTCCCTTTATATCTGTAAACACAGGGAAATGCTTATCCTCCCTGCGTAAGCCTTGTCATACCTCTGATTCAAACCTAGTATCTGTGATGGGGAAACAGAGGACTAGCTGAGGACAAAGCACATTGACAAGTCCTTGAAACAGGGAGAGTGACACTCCTCTACAGACTCAACTGCCTTGATGTTAATACTTTGCTAAGGGCAAAAGGCAATCTTAGCCCAAACCCCAGGATCCTGTAAACCTGCTTTAACATATAAATGTTCCTTTAGAAATTTCCTTTTATCTCTAAACCCCCAAGATATGTGTTGGCAATCATCCTCTAAGCACATGGCCCACTGATAGACATCTGAAGGGTCTCATGACTCAGGTTTTATTAAACAGTAATAAGTGACCTTTTCCCAACAATAGCTAGCACCCTCAAAGTCCTGGAAACCTTACTTCCAAAATTCCTTACAGAGTATGTTATCCTCAAACCCCTCCCAACTCCCAGGTATATAATCAACCACCCCTCACAGACCCTGTCCCTGTACTTTAATAAAACCACCATTTTGCACCAAAGACGTATCAAGAATTCTTCCTTTGTGGTCGGCTCTGGACCTCACCCCACCAAACCTCACCTATATTCCAAAACATGATCACCTGCAAGTGTTCTTCTCCAACAAATAACAATCAACAGACAATAAATTCAACAAACAAATCAAAACACAACAGGAACCACCCAATTTCATAGTTACTACACTTGAGTTTGTGAAATACTTCTCAACCTTTACTTTTCTCTCTCTCATTGTATGAATCTAGTGGAGGAATATTATATTATGGGTGCTCAATTCCACACACTAGGTAGGATTGAATCCTAAAATCACTGCTACAATTCCTCTACCTCAGTGGTTCCAAAACTGGGTGGACATCAAGATCATTTTGTGAGCTTTGAAGGAAAAAAATCAGATGCCCAGCTCAGCAGATGCACAACTAAATCGGAATCTTTGGAGTTAAATCATGTATGATTATTGCCTTCCTTCTGTGTGTGTGTGTGTGTGTGTGTGTGTGTCTGTGTGTGTGTGTGTTTCCTTTCTTTCTTTTCTAATGTACCAGGGATTCAGGCATCCAAGAACTTTTAAGAACTACTGCTCTATCTCTCCATCACAAAAACATTACACACCAGTGAAATATTCTAGAAGATCTTGTCTTCGATAACCAGTTGCTAATTTCTTTTCTATATTCCATTGCTCCATAGCAAACATGATACTGATGTTAGGATAAGCGTTTAGTTGGGTCCTAAAAGAATACCTGGAGGTCACCATTGAGAAAGTAATAGCCAGCTTTCAAGATCAGATGCCTATCCTGACAGTACTCAAGAAGTCGGATCAAACTGAGTTAGGGACAAATGGGGCTAGGCAGTGCTAGGTACGGGCCAGGGAAGCAGGCTCACAAAAATCCCCAAAATGCTAAGGTGTAAGGAAACCAGAGATAAGGGAACTAGCCAGACCACCCTGCCCTAAGGTGTAGGTGGGGAAGATGCCTTATAACAGCTACTTTTAACCCACACAAAAAGCATCAGACTCTAAAAAGGAAGTAAGCCATTAAAGATGTTATCACTAGTCCTTACTCAGTGGTGATATCAATGGATATGTTAAAAGGATTTAGGTTCCCTGACTAGGCTTTCAATAAAAGACCAACTCTACAAGCCCTCAGTGGACCCCTCTCACTTCTGAGAGCTGTCTCTGTATCCTCACTTAATAAACTTCTATCCCTTTACTCCCTCTCCTGTGTCCATGAGATTCATTCTTCGACTCTGTGAGACAAGAACCAAGTTTCCCAATCAAAACCAGACAGGCCCAAGCTGGCAGATGCCATGACAGGAAACTCTTGACAAATTAGGAAGAAACAGCATGAAACCCTGCTTCCTGACTCCCAGTAACATATATTTGGCTCCCTAGTTAACTGATAAAGATAGAAACCCAAACCCCAGGGATATGGGGATGCAGCTTTCTCCCCTTCCTTCCTCTCTCATACTCTTCCTCCCTTCTTCCCTATCTCTCACATCTCAAGAATGGACTTTTAGCTTTATTATGTTTTCTTGGTTGTGTCACTTGTCCCTGAGCTGCATGTTTGTCCTTGAATTCATACTCATGTTAAGACCAAGAACCTTTGGAGATTCTTTGGGTCTGGTTGGGTGGAGTCCCCAGAGGGCCCAGGCATTCCCTGGTTCATGCAGCAACATTTAGATTGCTGATAGTTATCTAAACACAACTATTTGAAACCAAAATACATTACCTATTCTGTTCTTCAGCTTCTGGACAATTGTTTTTCCCTTTTCTCATTTTGCTATTTTGGGAAATGTGACCAACCTTTGCCCATGTTCTTTATTGAGGCATGAATGCTAAAGAATCTCAGTCTCTTCTTAAACTCTAGTCATTCTCTCTGAGACATCTATTATAAATCTACAATTCTTCTGGTCTAATTGGTTTGCTTGTCTCAAGTTTCCATACTCCCTCCTTTACTTAAAAGCTAACAGCAAAAAAAAAAAAAAAAAAAAAGCTAACAGCAAACAGCTACTAGATGATATTCCTGATATGTTGCCTTGTATTTGTCACTCTGCAATTTAAAATCTTGTAAAACTCATAATCCTTCTAATAACATTCCTCTGATCCATAATTCTTTGCTCTTCTAGTGCTCTCTCTCTCTCTCTCTCTCTCTCTCAAAACAAACAAACAAAAAATAAGCCACATAATCTTCAGGACAAAGTTCAGCCTCTGTTTCATAAGACAGGAAAGAAAAATCACTCCAGGCTTTCTCCTGTTCTAATCACCTCTACAAACTGCAAACGTGAGAGAGAATTATGGATCGGAGGAATGAACTAAAAAGTTCTGAGAAATATTTGGGCGGCCTGAAAGCTGATGTGAACTGCTGTAGGTATCTATATACTTTTGCTGGGAGCCATAGCCTGGGGCCAATCTTCACCAGAAGTTTTAGACTGAGCTGAGGTGGGAGAAAGCTTCTAAGATCTGCTATAACCTACCCCCACCCCCTGCCCATTGCTGTAAAACAATTACTGCCCTTGTCTGCCCCATGGAGAGCCCAGTGCAAGTGGAATTATTTCCCGGTAACAAAACAACCCTGAGGATTTGATGAAATCAGTGAAGCCGATCATTTGCTTTCTGGGATTCTTTTCTCCAATTTTTCCTTCTTAATCCCTGCTGCCTCCTGTGGCTGGTGGATTCCAAATTAAGGAAACTGCCTCATCCTGTAGCTGCCTTTTTCTAGTCATATAAATTCCTGAGTTAAACTGTGTGGTGGATTGAACAGCCAGTGGGACAGTCAGCGGTTGTGCACTTGAACACTTTCTCTCAATTCTCTTTAGAGACATTTGAAGGATACAGACACATTGGTCATCCCTGAAACATTAATTTTAGGGCAATAAGAAATCAGAGGCCAAAAAGACTAGATGCTGGAAAAGTAAAACCAATCTAAAAGAAAGAGGACACTGAACAAATTATATCTGATGTAGGAAAGATGTTAGGGTTCACAGCTCACGGCCAAGAAAGATTTCTTGAGATGTCTTTGGTGCAAAAAGGTGGTTTTATTAAAGCATGGGGGTAGGATCCACGAGCAGAAAGAGCTGCCCTGGGGTCAGCCATAGAGAGTGGCTAATTATATACTTAAACTTTGGGAGGGATGTAGGGATAGCCTAAGTCTCTAAGGAATTTTAGAAGCAAGGTTTCTAGGACCTTGAGGGGACCAGCTACTGTTAGGAAAGTGTCATTTACTGTTCTCTAGTAAAACCTAAGTCACCAGATCCTTCAGATGTCTATCAGGGAGCTATATGCTTGGGGGATGATTGCTAACACAGATCTTGCAGGGTAGAGATAAAGGAAGTTCCAAAAGGAATTTTTCTATGTTAAAGTAGACTACAAAAGAACCATGATACAGAAAGATCAATAATTTAAAATAAATATTACTTAAAGGAATAGGAGTAATATTTATAAGACATGAGCAAATATTTGCTATGAGAAATATAATTAAATAAATGCCACAGTGTATATAATAAATGACAGACTGAATAGCTGTGCAACAAATTAGTAATTTCAAACTAAGCCATATATCAAATACTCCCGCTAGAAAAAAGAAAAAAAAATGAGGGAGTTGGAAAATTTAAGATAAAAGACTTTTTTCTCTCTGATCCCAATATAGAATACAAATTCTTTTTGAACATATAGAGAGCTTTAAAAAAATTGAAATTTTATTAAATTACAAAAGAAGTCTCAATTAATTCTAAAAGGTGAATACCACCAGAGCATTTTTCTTACCAAAATGCAATAATCTTTGATATTATTAAGTAAAATAGAGCTAAATATATTCTTTATGTTTGGACTTAAATAACATATTACTAAATAAGCTTTAGGTTGTAAAGGAAATTCTAAAATAGGTTACATAACAGAACTAATGGCAATGAAAATATCATGATGAAAATTTTGTGGAAAAAGTGAATACAGTCCTTGGAAGGAATTTTATGGCTGTAAGTGCATTTTTTTTTTTTTCAGGAAACAAGAAAAATAATAAGCAAACCAATTAAGCAAACAAGCTTAGCATTTAACTCAGGAAATTGGAAAAGGCACAACAAAAAGCAAACAAAGGGAATAATAAGAGTAAAAAAATCAGTTAAATAGAGAACATGAGCAGCACTAAAGACAAGTTTTTTAACTTTTTTTTTTTTTTTTTAACAATGAAGGGCACTGACTTTTGTCAAGATGAACCAAATCAAAAAAGTGAAAACATAAAAATGAACCAATAGAGAATTAAAAAGTTTGAATAAGTGCAGATACAAGGAAAATGTGAAATTATTGTGCTCTTAAAACAGCTATGTGGATGATAATAAACATGCTAAATGGGTCAAATAAAATTTATTAGATAAGTCTGAGAGAATCTTGAATTATAGTAAAAAATAGCCTTGCAGGTTTTTATTATTAGGGTGTTCTAACAAATTTTTAATGAATAGTCAGTTGCCACCTTATTCAATTTGTTTCAGAATAAAAAAAGTGTGAAAGAAACAACAGCCTATTTAGTTATAGAATAAAATACTAAAGCTTAAATTAAGTATTAGTAACTATTACACAACGTTTTGATCAAGAAGGTTTTTCCCCTCAGGAATATAAGAAGAGTTCAACCTTTGAAAATGTATCAATGCCATATTTCCCACATTAATATTGACATGTATGAGTACCTCGATTATCAAAAAAAGAATTTGGAAAATTCAGCATCTGCTATTTTTTAGAAAAAAAAAAATTCAGAATACTAGGGCAAGCTGTTAATTTGACTAACTTTATGGATTCCCAAACAACTGAGAACTTTGTATTGAACATGGAGCTTTGTATTTTTTCTTGGAAATAAAACAAATACCCTCAGTACCATTAAGTCTAGAAATGAAGGTCTTGACTAATGTTATGGAGGAAGAAAAAGAAAAAAAGTGATGTAAAGAGTAAAAGAAGATAAAACTCATTATTTCCAAATGATCTGACCATATGGTTAGGAAAACCTCCAAAACCAACTTGTACACTGTAAAAATTAATAAGCCAGGTTAGGAAAGTTACTGTAATAAGATTTACTTATCAGTCCTGTTAGTATCTTTCCATATAAATAATAAAATAATAAATGATAGAAATATAACAAATATTAGGATGTCATTCAAATAACAAAACAACTGATTCTCTATAAAGTATATGGGAATGAACTTAACCCTAAAGATACAAGACTTATGTACAGAATTTGAAAACTTTAATAAAATGTTTGGAGACATTTCATAATCTTGGATGAGAGGACTTAACATTATAAAGATATCAGTTATTCCTTTTTAGTTCTCTGATCCCTGAAATTCCACATCTGTCATACAAGCAAAATATATCCACTCCATCTATAGGTCTTCATAAAGATCCTCAAGACAAGATCAGATCAGGGACACCTGGGTGGCTCAGAGGTTGACTTTGGCACAGGGCATGGTCCCAGAGTCCGGAGATCAAGTCCTACATGGGGCTCCCTGCATGGAGCCTGCTTCTCCCTCTGCTTATGTCTCTGCCTCTGTGTGTGTGTGTGTGTGTGTCTTTCATGAATAAATAAATAAAATCTTAAAAAAGAAAAAGAGGATTAGATCAGTTCAAAATCTTTTCATCTAAATCTAAATCTAGTCATCTAAGATATGTAAACCCAGCGTGGATAAGGCACTTGTGTGTCACTCATTCTGGGGCAAAATTCTTTTTAATCTGTGATATGATGAAATCAACACAAGTTTTTGACCCCAAAATTTCAAAATACAATGATGGACAGGTGTAGGTTAATAGTAATAGATATTCTGGTTTAAAAAGTGGGAAAATGGAAGGTTAAAGATTTACCAGTCCAACGCAGTTTTGAAATCCAATTGAGTAAACTCCAGCTGTAGTTCCTTGATTAGGCTTCAAGGTATTAGAGAGGAAGAAGGATTTCCTCTGCCCCATGATACTTCTAACTGGACTTAGAAGCAAATTGACTTGAGATAGATTAAGAGGAGAAAATCAAATTTAATAGGCCATATGGGGAATCCATATAGACATGAAATTCCAAAGACAATGGGCCAACAAGAAGCTTGTATGAGCTAAGGCAGGGTCTGAGTATGCAATGGGAAGAAAGACCATTAGCAAGAAGGTGAAAGGAAATGTTCAGGAAAACAAAAGTTGCCCAGTTATGCAGATGAATTTCTTAGGTCAAAGGGGTCTTTGTTGTACTTCTTTACTCTTGCAGGCTCTCCTTTCCAATGTAAATTTAAGCAGTTGAGGAGAAGGCAGAGAAGAGAGCCTTTCTTGTATCTGCTGGGTTTTGATTACTTTTAACTCAAAATAATCTTTAATCTTTATGCCGAAGTGGCATATCTTGGAGTGTTTCCTGCACCCCTTCAAAGGGTGGGAGTAATCCTTCTATGTGGCCCCTTGCTCTGTCCTCTTGGCTTTTCTCTCCTCCCTCTGTACTATTGGCTCCACCCTCTACATCATTAGTCCTTACCCATGAATATTAACAACTGATGGCAACTGAGTATGGTAGGCCCCCCTTTATCTATGGGACATGTGTTTCAAGACCATCAGTGGATGCCAGACACCGTGGATAGCACTGAACCCTATATTAGAATGTTTTTTCCTGTACATACACACGTGTGTAGAGTTTAACTTATAGATTAGATAACGTAAGAAATTGGTAACAATAACTAATAAAATAGAACATTTACAACAATAGATTGTAATGAAACTGTGTAAATGTGGTCCTTTTCTCCCTCCCAAATTATCTTTCTGGGCTGTTCTCACTTTTCTTGTGATGATGTGAGAAGATAAAATGACTGTGTGATGAAATGAAGTGAGGGCAATGACCAAGGCATTGTTATGTGGCCTCAGGCTGTGGTTGGCCTTCTGACAACATGTCAAAGGGAGGCTTACCTGCTTCCAGACTGCCCGTGACCACAGGTGACTGAAACTGCGGAAAGTGAGACCACAGAAAGCAAAACTACGGATGGGGGTGGGTAGCAACTGTGGTGTTATCCACCTCCTTGCTGCCAACAGATTTGGGGGATCTAACAGCCCCCTTCTTTACCAGTACTCTTTCTTTCCTTTTAATTTCAAGCTGGCAGTGTTTCTACTGCTAATGATTTCACAAAATGTTTCAATTTTTTGTTTTTGTTTTGTTTTTGTTTTTTTAAACTTCACCAAGTTTTAATCCATTGAGCAAAAGCCATACAGACAAATCTTTTGGGGATTTTTTTTTTCTTTATCTTGACCCCCTGCTGAGAGGGCTGAGGACAATGGCCTTATGCTTTGGAGGTCCTCTGGTTGGATGGAGAAGGTCTGTGAAGCACACACAGCCTTCATCTCTTGAGAGAGATTTTGTGTGACTGTACACTATGACATTTGGATCTTCCTGACTTTTTAGCAAAAGGTTATGCAGCCGATACCTTCATTTACTTTTTCATGTCATTTAAAGCAGCCAACTTAATTTCAACACTTTGCAGTATGGATAGCCTGAGAATCTTCTAAATCATCACATACTGATTTCCTTTTTGTTTAACAGTTCTTCCATTTATTTTTCTCTATTTTTCTGATGTTTTACTTTGAGCAACAAAAGAAACCAGGCCATTCCCGTAGCATTTTATTTGGAGATCTCCTTAGCTTAATATTCACATTCATCACTTACAAGTTCTGCTTCCCACATGAATATAGTAGACAATTTTACTGAACTTTGCTACTGTGTAACAGGATACCCTGTCCTCTGGTTTCCAGTGCTCACTATTTTATTTCCTTTTGAGCCTTTGTCAGCTGTGTCCTCCCGGGTTTCTACCATCAGTCTACCCCCAGTGATTTAGACTTTCTCTAAGGTGATTTAGTGTTTCTTCTTCTTGTTCCTTGTGCTCTTCTGAAAACTCATTGGTAGCACATTTAAATACATATTGCACTAACAGTTTAAGATAATCTTTTTTTTTGAAGATTTTATTTACTTATTTTTTAAAAATTTTATTTATTTATTTATTTATTTATTTATTTATTTATTTATTTATTTATTCATGAGAAACATAGAGAGAGGCAGAGACACAGGCAGAGGGAGAAGCAGGCTTCATGCAGGGAGCCAAACGTGGGACTCGATCCCGGAACCCCGGGGATCACACCCTGTGCCAAAGGAAGACACTCAACTGCTGAGCCACCCAGGCATCCCTATTTACTTATTTTGATAGTGAGTGAGGGAGAAAGAGAGAGAGAGAGAGGAAGAGCACGTGCACAAGCAGAAGGGAGGGACAAAGGGAGAAGCAAACTGCTGAGCAGGGAGCTTGATGCAGGACTTGATCCCAGGATCCTAGGATCATGACCTGAGCTGAACCAAATAGAGAATAGGTGCTTACATTACTGAGCCATCCAGGCACCTTGTTCAAGACAATCTAATCTAAGGGTTTTCTTATATTCCTTAAAACTTTTTCAACTCCTACCCACTGGTGAATTCCAAAGCCTCAGTTACACATGCAACATTGCCTTTTCCGTATAATATAACAGAATCATGAGAGAGATGTTCCATCGTATTCAAGAGTTCTGCCCAAGAGATAATATAAGGGGGAGGGACATTTGGGCTCATCTTGGAATTCTGCCTCTTACTACTCCCAATAATAAGGAAAACCCACAGTTTTCTACAACACTATTTCCTTCAGCTCTGCACTCCAAAGCCTTACTTCTTTTTTTTATATATTTTTTTTAAATTTTTATTTATTATTCATGAGAGACACTGAGAGAGACAGAGGGAGAGAGAGAGAGAGAGAGAGGCAGAGACACAGGCAGAGGGAGAAGCAGGCTCCATGCAGGGACCCTGACCTGGGACTCGATCCCGGGTCTCCAGGATCAGGTCCTGGGCTGAAGGCAGCGCTAAACTTCTGAGCCACCCAGGATGCCCCAAAGCCTTACTTCTTATAAAGTGTTTATATTTTTTCTTGATTTATGGATGTTAAAAATTAAAGACTGGTTTCTCATTTTACTAGGGAGGCAGTTTAAACTCTCTTATCATTTCCCATATAACTTTATATATATACATTATATAAATTATATATAATCATATATATAGACATATGTACTGTTTGTTGCAAATTTAAGTATTTAAAAAACTTTTAAAGATTTCATATTTATTGATTTAGAAAGAGAGAGAAAGAGACAGCTAGTGAGTTGGGGAGAGCGCGCGCGAGAGAATCTTAAGCAAACTCTGCACTGAGCACAGAGCCAGATATGGGACTTGACCCTGTACCCTGAGATCATGACCTGAGCCAAAAGCAAGATTCAAACAATCAACTGACTGAGCCACCCAGGTACCCAGCAAATTTAAATATTTTTAAAAACTATTTATTATTTATTTAATATTTATTTATTTATTTATTTATTTATTTATTTATTTATTTATGATAGACAGAAAGAGAGAGAGAGAGAGGCAGAGACACAGGTGGAGGGAGAAGCAGGCTCCATGCAGGGAGCCGGAGGATCATGCCCTGGGACAAAGGCAAGCACTAAACCACTGGGCCACCCAGGGATCTTCTCAAATTTAAATATTTTAATATAATTATATCAACAACTTCCCTCCACCAGACTTTTTGAGTACCTTGCTATTTTCTTTCCCTTAATTTCCATTACTATATTTTAATTTTTTTTCCAAGCATTTTCATGCATAAATTAATCTGTTGCTTAGACATTTTTTCCAAATGGGTGCTGCTCCAATATGGCTGATCAGTCTTTAGGCTTTTCCTTTGATGCAAAGACTCCTTCCTTTCTTTTTTTTTTTTTTTTTAAATTTTTTTTAATTTTTATTTATTTATGATAGTCACAGAGAGATAGAGAGAGAGGCAGAGACACAGGCAGAGGGAGAAGCAGGCTCCATGCACCAGGAGCCCGACGTGGGATTCGATCCCGGGTTTCCAGGATCGCGCCCTGGGCCAAAGGCAGGCGCCAAACCGCTGCGCCACCCAGGGATCCCTATATTTTCCTGATACATTACTTTTCCTTCCCAGATTACATGTTTTTACTACCTTGTTTTTCTGGAGCACATTCTACAAAGGTACGAATGGCAGATAAATATTCCTAATCTTTACATTTATCAAGACACCTTAATTATATCCTCAAAATTCACTTATTGTTTTTCTAGGTATAGAAATGTAGGATAAAAATCATGACCCCTCAGAACTCTGGAAGTTTTATTTTGTCATCTTCTAATATCTAGTGTTATTATTGCCCAATCTGATGCCATTTGATCCTTGTTTTATTGTAGTTGACCTATTAGTTTCTCTCTGGAAGCTTTTGTGTCCATTCTTTATCTCTGGTGTGATATCTTCTGGTCTTTTTGTTATTTTTTTATTGTGCCCAGCACACTATGGAACTGTTAGTCATCTCTGCTGTAATACAGATGGAGAAAGTTTTGAGGTAGACTAGACTTTTAGTATCAAATAGTTTACGTTCAGAAAATCTTAATTGAAAACTTAGTACTGTATTCAAGTGCCAGATACTTAAATGGAAGCAAATGAGTAGATTCATGAAATAAAAACCTTGAAATTAAAAATGCCTAGAATATTCCATTTATAAGGGCATCATTTAAGGGTTCATTTATTCCTATAATGAACTGAACTGAAACAAAAAAGTCACATCTTAACCCACACTGCAAAGAAAATATATAGCATTTAATAAAGAAGAAATTAATAGGTCTCAACAAAATCTTTGAGTTCCTGAAAAATTTAAACATGTGTAAAACTGGATGAAATTTATAAGTATTGGAGAAATATAATGAAGGAATAAGAGGGATTGATTTATTAGGAAAGATTAGGAAATCTAAAGATACATAGCATGACTAAGATATAGCTAAGGGGATACTAATAAATGTACTGAGTTGTAGTTGCACTGATTTAGGAATTGTAAGAAACAAGAGCAATTGCTTGGGTGTGTTACAAAGAATTATAATTAGTTTTAATGAAATTGAATAAAATATTAATATAAGACAATTTGTGATACAGTACATTTCAGGATTTGTGACCATTAAAGAATTTTAAATGATGATTACTTCATTAATAGAGTGTTATTATCCATCTCAATTTCTCAGGCTCTTTTAGGTAAACACGATAAAATTGATTATCATGAAAGCATGATTTTTGTTCCTTCCAACTTTTATCCAGCCAAGAATTTACTTGGGGTGGGGGGAGTGGAAAGGGTGATCAAGGAGGGAAGCAGCAGGTTGAGGGTGGAGGACTTACTTTTATTTACTCTATAAAGTGCACTAGTCCTCTTTCTATATTCAAGAAAAACTTACATTCACATTCATAGGCTTTTTTAGTCAATTAGAATGCAGTTTCAGGAGAGGCACATCCTAGATGGTTAAGTTGCTTAAGCGATAGACTATTAATTTTGTCTCAGGTCACGGTCTCAGAGTCCTGAGATCCAGCTCTGCACTGGGCTCTGGACTGAGCATGGAGCCTGCTTGAGATTTTCTTTCTCTCTCCCTCTTCCCCTCTCCCTGCTTACATGCTCTCTCTTTCTCTCAAAAATACATACATACATATATTAAAAAAGAAAGAATGCAGTTCCTGGAAATCATTGCAGTAGCATAAATACCTCAAAAAGTTAAATGTTGTGGTTCTTAGTAAGCCCATAAAGTCATGAAAATAGCTTAAGCGAAACAACATAAAAATGATGAAATCCACCCAAAGTGTGTCAGGTCCCAAAAGAAAATAACTTTCATTTTCTTGTGTGAACCACTCATGGCACTAACAGTTCTTTATAAGAATTTATTTTATATTTTTTCCATTTTGCACAAGAAATACAGATTAATTGAACAACTGGATACTTGTAAAGTACAGATGGTGTCTGGCTCAATTCACAAACTTGAGAATAAATTTGGATCTCCCTTCAAAATATTTGTTTGTCAGCAAATATGTATTGAATGTCTACTCTATGCCATGAACTTGTCTGGGCCCTCTAGTGGGGGAGAGAGAAAATGATTCTCTGGGCTAGTGAAAATTGAGGCTTGTAGATGGCAATATTCTGAAGGGAACAAAATAGGAAGATGTGACAACAGCTTGGGAGAGAAGGGGCTTTAGACTCTACGTTTCAGAGGGTTTAAGAAGGGGCTCTGAATTTACAAGAAAGAGCTTGAATCTTGACCTATTATCAATCTTGTTATCCCAATCTCTCAAGAAACATTCCAATGAACATTTTATAATTATACATGTCATAATATATTTTCTGATAGTGTTTATTTATTTATTTTTAAGATTTTATTTATTTAATCATGAGAGACCAGGGAGAGAGGCAGAGACACAGGCAGAGGGAGAAGCAGGCTCTCTACAGGGAGACAATGTGGGATCCCAGACAATGGGATCCCAGGACTCCAGGATCATGCCCTGGGCTGAAGGCAAACACTCAAACACTGAGCCACCCAGGCAGCCCTCTGATAGTGTTTAAGTTAGTTTACAAGCAACTGATAATGTTTCTATAGTTAATAAGGTGATACTGAATTGAAAGACCTGACTTAAATACTGACTATATAATGTCTATTTTATCAGACCTATCTTACAGGTGAGAAAACTGAGACGTCGTTTAAAAATGTGATTACAGGGCCAATTGGGTGGCTCAGTGGTTGAGCTTCTGCCTTGGACTCAGGACATGATCCTGGGGTCCTGGGATCGAGTCTCCCTCTGCCTATGTCTGCCCCTCTCTCTATGTCTCTCATGAATAAATAATAAATAAATAAATTTAAAAATCTTTTTTAAAAAAAGAACTTGATTACGTTAAATTAACTAGCATGTGGTTCAGCTCCAGTGTGAATCCGCATCAGTATGTCTGTCTGTCTATAATGCTCATGTTCTATCTGTGGGAGTTCTATTTTACTTTTCAGCATGAAATACAGCATTGGATTTTTGTTCAAACTTGCTTGCCATTTCCACTGAATTCAGTGTTCATTGGGAAAAAAACAAAATGTCTGAAGATATTACAGATAATATTTAGGAAGACAGATTTTGAATTCAAAAGTGGCATCTTTTAAGTGATATTATAACACTGTACCAGTGTTTAAATTACAGTCTGAAAATACATTAATACACAGGAAATTGAATTATAAAATTTATATGCTTTTAAAAAAAATTTATTTATTTATTTATTCATGAGAGACACAAAGAGAGACAGAGAGACAGAGACATAGGCAGAGGGAGAAGCAGGCTCCATACAGGGAGCCTGATGCAGAACCTGATCGGGGGACTCCGGGATCACGCCCTGAGCCAAAGGCAGACGTTCAACCGCGGAGCCACCTGGGCATCCCAATTTATATACATTTTGATTTTTAAAAATGACTGGAGAAGAGAATGGGCTAGGATCAGCTTATAAAAGAGTTTAGAAAACATGAAAAGGGAGATTTACTGATGGAATTGAACAGCTTGGCAGTATTTGTAACTTGTGTTAAATCATGGGAAAACAAATCTTCATGAGTTCTGCACTGGACACCTGGAATAGCAAGGGAGCCCTGTTGACTTGGAAGATATGAAATCATAAAAGCTAAGGCAATTATGTGCCCCCAAAGATGAGATCATCATTAGGACAAATTTTTATTATCTAAGTACACCTGGGCCAAAGTATTTTACTGGCTTTTTATGTAAGATTAAATCTACTGGAAATTAATCTTCTAATCATTCAATTTTGTTCTAAAACTAGAGATAGAAGATGGATGATAAATAGCTATAGTTGCATATATAGTAATTATACGTCATATATGTAATTTCTTTTCTGCTAATTAATTTTACTAATTACATATATGAAACAAGTGATTATTAAATACAAATGTTAATTTACTCTAAATGAGTAAACCATTATTAGCATTTGTGTTAATTGACATTGTGTTAATTGGCATTATGTTAATTGGTATTCAATGTAATGATGATGTCAAATTTAATAGCTTTATTAATTAGTATCTAAAAACACTTTTGATAATTTAAGATGCACTTGTCAAAAGCACTCATTCTTTGCTTTGAAGAAATGGGTTGGCAAGTTATTTCACAAGGAAAAACTGATTTTTTTCAGAAATGAAATGCTTGAATTTACATAAAAATATTTGCCCTTTGAGTTGCTCCTTAAAGTGCTCCAGATCAATTAAGAGAAAATGTGTTTGACAGAAAATATTTATGGTGAAGCACTAACCTGATAGTACCAGTATGTTGGCCTCACACAACTCATACTTGGATATGGATGGAATATGTGCCCTTCCAGAGCCCATTAGACCTTTTATACTACGCTAGAGTTCTTCAAAATTGTTTAAACAGTGCTAAGTTTGTGATTACGATATAAAGAATTTGGGAAGGATAGAACATGATATTTTGAAAACTTGTAAAATATAAATAGGACTAATGAAAATGAAGACAAATACACAAAATTTGGGGAAATACATTTCAGTGATGTTTGTGTTAAAGTTCAAATTAATTTAAACAATGTTTTAAAAAATAATTCTTTTATCCTCTAAATTAATTAATTCCTCCAAGAAGCCCTTTGTCCTTTGGGGGAGGTAGGTTTCTGAAATTTCTGTTTCTTCCTAAATAACTTCAACTCATTCTCAGAACAGAAAAACTATTCCCAGTTGTTTTCTTAACTTTCAGTAGACAAAAATACTTATCCTGCCTGGAACCTCTTCAGGTGAGGACAGTTTTTTACCCAACAATAGGGAAATGTGTCAGTTTCCTCTTGTTTTGCATCCTTCCCCACAGAACCCATTATCCTTCAGTACATATAAATATGTAATATTAAACAAATTATTATAAACAGCAATATTTAAAAAAATAGCTAACATTAACTGAGTATGGAATGTGCCAGCTATGTTTATTGTCCCTTCCTCCCTTGACTTACTTTGGCCAATGGAATGTAATGCTACAAGGAATGCCATATCCTAGTCAAAGATTTTTTGAAATATGACAAATATCTACTTGGGCTCTAGACATTCTGCTTTTGAGAACATGTCTTAAATAGTGGGTTGTTTCTTCACTCTGGGTTCTTAAATAGTGGTTGTTTCTTCACTCTGGGTTCTGGACAGAAAAACCATCTGGAAAAGACCTGAAGCTAAGCATAGCCTAGAATCAAGCCCAATGGAGCCTGGCCAAGACGAACGATCCAAGTGGAGCGGGATCCTAGATATCCTGCAGGTCCATGATAACTGTTTATTGTTTTAAGCCCTTGAGATTTGGAGTGTTGTTTTTTTTTTCTTTTTTTTAACCAGAGCAAAGTTGATTATGATCACCAGATACTATGTAATCCACATTTCACAGATGAAGAAACTAATGATAAAAGAAGATAAATAATTTATCAAGATTACTATTGTCCTCTGATATATACAATCAACTGCCTGGTGAAATCAGAAAGCTCCTGATACTCTCCCATATTCTTTGATTTTAACATAGGGATCTATATTTAGGCTGCCAAATATTTCAAGAGAAAATTATCAAACCCTTCAGATAAGTCATTTTCTGTATTCATAGTGTCTAATTTATTTTGTGCCTTTAATTTTGGTATTCTTTCTATGTTTCTGTGTTCCTCATTAACTATCATTCCCCGTAGAAGTTTTCCCTAATCTTTAACAGGTTCCTTAGTTTTCTTATTTCACCAATATCTTGATATATACTTGCAGTGTTTTATCTCACCTAATATCTCTTCATTATTTGGTACTGCTGACCACTGCTCCCTTAGGATAATTCTGTTCTCCACTGGCTTTCATGAAAGCATTCTAGTTTGATTCCCATAGTTTACTGAATGTTCAACTCTTCATCATGTTTTTTTTCTTTTCATATGAATGCTTTTTATCTAGTCCAGGCTAAGCTGCACTAGCAGAGAAACCCAAATACATTGGCTAACAAGCTGTAAGTTTGTTTCTTCCTCATAGAATGGTCCAGAAGTTGATGGTGATCTAGGGTGGATAGGCAGGTCTTCCCAAAGGATATCCAGTTCCTCAGTTTTATCTTCTTAATTTGCTATCTTCCATGAATGTCTTTTGTCTGAATTGCTCCTCATTATTTCTATATTCCAGCTAGTGGGAAGGAATAAAGAGGTAACATAAGGGAGCAAGCAAATTTCTTTTTAATGAACTTATGTGGAAATTACACATTTCTTTTCTACTTATGCTCCATTGGTCGTAATTTAGTCGCATGTCTGTACCTAGCTGCGAAGGAGTAGGAGAAATGTAGTTTTAAATATGAACAGGTAACAACTTTGTTGAAACTTATTAGAAAGAAGAAGAAAATGCATATTGTAGGATAGTTGTCAATGTCCACCAGAGCTGATCTTAAAATTTCACATTTGTCCATTTATGACCTTACTTTATATGTTTTTCTGTGTGACTTCATCCACATTTGTGACTTATATAACTTACATAAAAGAAGTGATATAACATTCTCTACATCTAGTTCTAATCTCTCTTATGATTTCTGTGAATTAATACATAGGGATTTGTTCTTTCATCATATCCAAAATTGAGTTGAGGAATGCTAAAAACAGGGTGAAATCATAGGAGATTTTTTTAAGCTCTACTCAAAGGATCTCCAAAAAACGTGTACTATTTTTAAAATTTACCCCTTCAGAATACAATAATAATCATATCTAATTTTGAAAGATTAAAAAAATTGCAAATGATCTGGTTCATATTATAGAAAGAGAATTTTGTAATCAGTTTATTTTTTATTTATTATTTCTTTTTGTGATCAGTTTAAATAAATAATTCATGTTACACCAGAACCAGAGAAATTAACTATATAGTTACGGCAATTTGGGTGAAAAATAATCAGGGTGTGAAATGATCATCACATCAGTGGGGGATGAGTAAGCACTGAAAAATTCAGGAGGAAACAAGGACAATATCAAAGATCTTGACAAGAGATTCAGCCACAACTGAGAAAAAAAGGGTCACAATGACTCACTGGATTCTAATTCAGGAAACTGAACAATGTGGATGGAGTGAAATTTGGGAAACAGGATACATTAGTTTGCAGGAGACCCCTTTGGTCCTTGCTCTGTTATTGACTTGACTTAGAAAGAAAAGTCTGATGAGCTTCATAACTATGAAGACAGTAATATGTTATGAGGTAGATGAAAGAATATCTCAACTATTTCTCCAGGAAATATATTTTGAAATGTCTTCTTTGAAAACAATGTTTTATAAGTCTTCCTAAATTTCTTTAAATTGTTGTATCCCCTCCAAATCCATATTATTCCCAGTGGTGGTGAGGATGTAGGATATTATCATGAGAAGAATAATATTCTGGTCCCTACCACCGATGCCTAATTTAAAATATCTGTCCTTAAATTCTTTCTTCTATCTTTCCAAGCATATGTCTTTCAAGTATATGATCATCATTGAAGTCCACAGTAAATACGTCAAATAAATATGAAAATGATTTCTTGGGGTGCCTGCGTGGCTCAGTGAGTTAGGTGTTGGACTCTTGGTTTGCCTCAGGTCATGATTTCATGGGTTGTGAGATCTAGTCCTGCATGGGACTCCAAGCTCAGTGGGGAGCCTGCTTGAAGATTCTTTCCCTCTGCTATTCCTCCACTCATGTCCTCTCTCTATCTCAAATAAATAAATCTTTTTTTTAAAGAAATGATTTCTTATTAATTTATTTTAGATTTCACATATAAGTGAGATAATTTTTAAAGCCACTAAGAGAATAGATCTTAAAAGTTCTCATCCAAGGGAATAAATTGTAATTACATGTGGTGAAGGATGCTGACTGGACCTATTGTACTGATTTCACAATATATGTCTATATTGAGTCGTTATTTTGTACATCTGAAACAAACATAATGCTATGTCAATTATATATCAATAAGGTTTAAAAAATATGAAAATGAGATAGATTCCATATATAGAGCTCAATGTTATTTTTTAAAAATGACTTTATAGAGGATTTTGAAGAAAACTGAATGTTATTAAAGTTGTATTGCTGCTGGAGTGCTTGTGTGCCCATATAGAGCTGTCTCTTTGTCCTCTGTGGTCCCAGGAGACTTACAAATGTCAAGCCCCATCATCTCCCAGAGCTGGTGATTTATGAGTCAGTCCCTCACATGAGAGTCATAGAATTCAGGGGGTAGATGTGTGGACAAAGTCCTTTCTGGAAGGAGCCAGAGACTTAGTTTTATCACTGGGATGAACTAGGAAAGAGAAGACTTAAGACATTTCACACATTGGTTCAAGCTCCTGGAGGACTACTAATCTTGTGACCTGTCAGCTCCCAGACACAGCCTGATCAGAAGCCTGGTCCTTGGGCAGCAAGTGGAATAGAAGGCAGACAAACCCCATCCAAAAAGAAACTGGGAACCTTGTGCTTTTGCCTGCTCCCTTTGCACTAAAACTGGGGGAACAGCCACAAGAAATGTTTGTACATCTGTTTAGGAACTGCTCCTTTGTTTAATGCAGTCCTAGGGATTCACAAATGCAAAGCCCCTGTTGGCTTTCAGAGCTAGGTGATTTGGAAGCCCATCCATCAGTGACAGTTGTGAAAGTTGGGGCTCTAGATGTAGGGACAAACTGCTAGCAAGAAGCCAGAGACTTGGTTTTATTGTTGGCACAACTGGGGGTGGGGAGAAGGGTCCACATGCTCTTTCAGGCTCACAAGAGGTTCCCAGTTAGCTCCCAGTTGCAAGCTGATTAGAAGCCTAACCCTTGGGCGTCTGACAAAATATGCAGTCCAATCTCTTTTGGAGAAATTGGGAGCTGGGCATTTTTGTCTGCTTTGTGCTGTGACTGAGAGATAGCCAATGGGAAGTGCTTGCTGCCTGGCTTAAAAACTGACATTTGTTTAATGTGGTCCTAGGGATTGTCTGTCTGAGCCTGTGATTTGGGAGCCAGTTTCTCAGATGTCAGACATAAAGGTTGTGATGCTAGGGATGTAGTCCTAAATCTTCACTCTTCAAGGAGAAAGTGGAAGTTGGGGGTTCCATTTCACTTGGAAGGAGCTGTGCTGGGAATGGTACTTGGGAGATGTGAGTGTCTCAGCTTTTCCTACCCATTTCAAAGTGATTACTTTCTCAGTTGCCTGATGCCTTCCTTCAGAAGGATTTTTAGAAAATTGTAGTAGTTGGTGTAGTTTTTCTTAGCATTTATTCTGTCTTATATGAATTTCCTGGATCTATGGTTTAGTGTCTGAAATTTGGGGAAATTCTCAATTTTTTTTTTTTTTAATAGAGAGAAAGAGAGTGTATGAGTAGGGCATGGGGACAGAGGGAGAGGGAGATAGAGAATCTTAAGCAGGCTCCATGCTGGGCAGGCTCCATGCCTGATACAGTGCTCAATCTCACAACCCTGAGATTATGACCTGAGCCAAAAATCAAGACTCAGACCCTTAGCCAACTGAGCCACCCAGTATTCCTCAATTTTTTTTTTTAATTTCTTCAGTTTCTTTATCTCTTTCCTCATCCTCTGGTATTCCCATATGCACCTGTAACATATTTTGTATTTGTTCACAGTCCCTAGATATTGTTTTGGCTTCTTTTATCCAGTCTTTGTTCTCTTTGTTTTTCAGTTTTGGTGTTTTTTACTGAGATATCCTCAAGCTCAGATTTTTTTTTTTTTTCTAGCCATGCCCAGTCTCTTAGTGAGGCAATCAAAGGCATTCTTCTGTCACTTCTGTGACAGTGGTCTTAATCCATGTCATTCTTTTTGGTTCTTTCTTAGGATTTCCATCTCTCTGATTGTATTGCCCATCTGTTCTTGGATGCTGCCTACTTTATGCATTATAGGCCTTACCATATTAACCAGATAGATTTTAAATTTCTAGTCTGATAATCCAACATCTGTCCTGTCTTGTTCTGATGCTTGCTCTGTCTCTTCTAATTGTTTTTGCCCTTTTCATCCTCCTGGATGAAAATTGCATTTACCATGCAATTTCAGACATGTTCACACTGAACCTCTAGCAATCCATCAGTTACTGTTCAGATTTTCCTATGCTAGTACTGGTTCCTGTAGTGGTTCCTGCTTGTGGTTAAGTCATGACTCCCTGTATACCTATTTGTCTCTCTAACCTTAAGAAAAGTAGTTTTCCCTGTGTCCTCATCTCTTCTGTGCATCCAAAAAGGGTTGTTCATTTTTTCAGTCAGTTTAACTTTTTACTTGTTGTTCAGACAGAGTGGCAACTTCTAAGCCTCTTACGTGTGGAATCAAGAAATGGAATCCACCTAAAAACTTGCAAAGTATTAATATGCTACCTAGCTTACAATAAAAGTCTTGTTCTTCAGTTTTGTTATTTATCTCACCATTTTGTTTGATTGGGCATTAGGCAAAATTTTACACATATTTAATTTCTCAATTAAAAATACATGTGAATATTATTAAAATTCCTAAAATAAAAAAATTGTTGACCATATTTTAGAAAATAATTAGAAGAAGAAGAAGAAGAAGAAGAAGAAGAAGAAGAAGAAGAGGAGGAGGAGGAGGAGGAGGAGGAGGAGGAGGAGGAAAATGTCATTCAAATTTTTCAACACTGTGCTGGTTAATATTGAGTAGCAATAAACAAATCAAGTGCCAAAATCTACTTGCTTTTGTGAAAAGAATTAAGGACATTATTGAATGATTAAATATTTGACCATTTAGACTTGACTATTATTTACCATTTTTATTTTAAAAAGATATGTAGCATATTAATGCAGATATAGGACCTACATAGGTATGGTGGGAAATGTTTAATTTGTCATGCTTGAGTGTTTTTGCTTCTTATTTCTTCTTCCTTCCTTTAAATGCAGGAAAACATGGATTCAAGTAGAAGAGTTGTGTTTTTTTTTTTGATATTTTATTTATTTATTCATGAGAGACATGGAGAGAGAGGCAGAGACATAGGCAGGGGGAAAAGCAGGCTCCCTGCAGGGATCCCCATTCAGCACTCAATCCCAGGACCCTGGGATCATGACCTGAACCAAAGGCAGACACTCAACCACTGAGCCATACAGATGTCCCCAAGTAAGACTTTCTTAAACTCATAAATCAAATTGGAAAATATTTAACTTTTATAATTTCATTCTTAATGAACTGCTGGAAATGTACATGTTAATACTTTTATGAATTGTTGGTATTCCAGCAAAATTACCAAAACAAACTTTGAGAGAGATAAATGAGAGCAGAAAAGAAATAATGTAGCTGTTTCTTTAAAACATTGTATTTTATCATTTTTACCTACCATACATATTGTGCCACAATATTGTATATATGATATGTGCATCAGTTTTTAGTCACCAGACATTTCAACTATCAATCCGTTTATCATAAGGTTGAAGTAAGTCAAAATTCTATGCTATACCTTTATTAGTTTCCCCATGGCTTTCAAAGATCAAGAAAAATTTTAAATTTTACCCAAGGATTCAGTATTAACCTTTTTGCCACATAAAACTGCAGGCCTGTTGAGTATCTATGGCTGACAGTTACAGAGGCTAATGATTGGTGAGCTGATGCTTTGCAAGTACAGTTTCCTAGGAGTCATGGCATTCTCAGACTAACATTAAAAAGGTAAAATTGCATTTTGTTATGCCTAATGGAAAAAAAAAGGGTCTTTGTACATTTTGTGGTTGACCTTGCTTCCATGGGATTCACAAGTGTTCCACTCTTTATTGAGAGAAAAAAAAGAAGATATAAGTACATTGATTTTTCACAAGCTCTATACTGTAGTACAGTATAGTGTAGTGTAGTATAGTATAGGATTTTCTGGTTTGTGCCATTATATATATTGTATGAGTTTATAATATACTCATCATTAGATGAAATTAATTACTTAATAATATGTCCCATGACTATTACATATGGATTTTATTTCACATCATACAAGGGATTTGAGGAATTATTTTATAGGTTAAAAATTTACCAAAGTCTGTAAATATTTCTTTCTTAACATGATGGAATTTTGACCTTATCTGAAGTCCATTTTAGGGTCTCAACATGACTACCTATGGAAATTGAGGTAATGTTTTCCACTTTTTGATTTTCACAACCTTACTGTTAGCATCACTCTCATTGAAGCTATTTTTGATGGAGCAGCTAGAATTCTGTCTTTATTTAATTTTTCCATATTATATGATAGAAGGCTAAGTAATGGGGAAAAAATATCTAGAAGGAAAAGAGAAAAAGCTCTATTGCCATTTCCTGGAATACAATAAGATAAAGTGAAATAAAATGTTTAACTTTCCTCATGAAGCTAAAAATTGCCCCATTGAACCTATTCTCAACATTTGGCAAATAGTCTCTGATTTTACAAAGGAAAAAAAACAGAACATGTATGGTATAGTTTGCCTACATGCTATTAGATATTTATCAATCATTTGGATATATCGATTCAAAATAGTTCTTCATATATATAAATCTAAAAAATTGTCAGTGATAGTAGATAAATGAACAACTAATGACAAAATACAGACTGTTTTCCTTCCCCTGCTGTTAAATATGTCTGGTGAGTACACATGAACAGGGCATCAAAGTCAGGGATCCTTGATTCCAAAGCTATCTCAGCCACTAGGTTATGTGGCCTTCAATAGAGTTCCTAAGATTTCTGAGGTTCAGTATTCTCATTGCTAAGATGGAGATAATATCTTCCTTTTCAGACTGTTGATTTAATAAGCTAACATAGATAAAGCTCTTAGAAAAGTGGTAGACATTTGGTAAGCTTTAAATTAGTGATAATAATAATCATAGATGATTTCAACAAAACTCTGAGTTTTAATCAGATATTTCCTACAATGTTCCTAGAAATTATATATATATAAAGTGTGTGCTAAATACATATAAAATTATATATATAAAATAAAATTATATATATATATATATAAAATGTGTGCTAAAAAGAAAAAAAAGATATTTGAGAGTGTAAACCTTGAAGACATATCTGTTCATTAAAAAAAACAAGCAAACTTGGCTTTATCTGGTTATTTTACCTTAAGACAGGTGATATAAATATAACAGCAAGTTCACAGCTATTGCCCTCAAGATTTCCTGATATGAATGAATTTCTATTCATTCCAGTTTTCACTAATTGATATTATCTAGACAACCTTAAAAAATACTACTTATAGCTACCCTTTTGATTTTGTATACAGTTAGATGTTAGCCCATTTATTTTCTGTGTGTAATAACAATAAATGTAATTAATTCCATTTTACTAGGTTAGATTACCTTCTTTATATTCCTTTATATTCACTGCTTTTTAATACTCCTGACAGCTTTGAGGAAAGTGCTATTTTATTAGCAATTTTGCAGATGGTAATGGTAATGCACAGAGAGGTTAAGGAAGTTGCACAGAATCACACAGCCAGAAAGTGACCAGGCTCAGATTTGAACCAAGGGTTCTGTCTCTGAAGCTCTAGCTCTTAACCTCACACCATATCAATTGAAGGGCACAAATGAAATGAGCCAGCTGTACAATATTATGTTTTATTTAATTTTTTAAACTTTATTTTATGCTGAACAAAATGAAATGTTTCTAGAAAACACAATTGGTTATATTTTAACTATAATGCTTTTTTATAACATGGACTATAGCTTTTCAAAGTTCCTTTTAAAAGTTTAAATGATATTTTCTTGAAAGATTGATTTTAAATAACAAGGTTTACATTATATCTACATAATTAAATTGTCTATTAATCACTATCCCTAAAACATATCTCTTATTAGAATTTTGAATATATGTTGTGTGGTGGCATAACTTTGTCTTTCCTTTTTTAAGATTTTACTTATTTATTTGAGAGAGAGAGAGTGAGAGAGCAGAAACAGAGGAGAGAGAGAGAGAAGCAGACTGCACACAATCAGGAAGCCCTTCATGGGGCTCCATCCCAGGATCCTGGGTTCACGACCTGAATAAGGGCAGACCCTTATTCGACTGAGCCACCCAGGCACTCCCTAACTTTGTCTTTTTAACGTATTTTTTGTTCACTTGCCAAATTTTCTTTATGAAATTAGAGAGTGGCATGAACCCTGAATGACATTTGGCCAAGGTAACATCCAGCATTTTTTGCAAATTAGTTACATCAAACCTGCATTGCCTTTAAATAATTTAACTGCTGATTTGTCAATATTCCTATAACGTAATACTTATATATTTACCTTGAAAATATGCGATGGGGCTTAATACATAAGGCTTGACAATTCTCACAGTACCTATCTTAAAATTAATTTATTTTTTGTTTACCTGACACTTTCTTATAAGAGTGGAGTAAGGTATATGCCATAGGAAAGGCACTTGGATACGGTAATACCAGTGACCTTATGCAAAGTAATTATCTCAAAGCCTGATCTATGCTCATGCCTCTACCAAATCCCTTTTTTATTGACCATAAAGTATCACCATTTTTTTCTCATTATAATGCTTGACAGTATTCATTCTAGGTGCCTGTTTAAGTCATTATAATAGTCACTCACCAGTCCTTATCTTATTTACACTATTGTCTAACACTAATCAAATATCTACAATCTATGTTTTTATGCTGTTAAGTATAAATTCTCAGGGGATCCCTGGGTGGCGCAGCGGTTTGGCACCTGCCTTTGGCCCAGGGCGCGATCCTGGAGACCCGGGATCGAATCCCATGTCAGGCTCCCGGTGCATGGAGCCTGCTTCTCGCTCTGTCTGTGTCTCTGCCTCTCTCTCTCTCTCTGTGACTATCATAAAAAATAAAAAAAAAAATTAAAAAAAAAGTATAAATTCTCAGACTATTTATTTGCCTACATAATAAAGGTTTATAACTAGCTGTCATCAATTCATTCTTTAATTAAACTTTTTCAGGGCATAATATGTGTTAAACATAGATAAGAGCTCTGGGAATATACAGAACAATATTAAACACTGGCTCTTCTTCCTCAATCAACATCCAGTCAAATATCTAGAAGCAGTGAAGACTAAGCTAAGATAAAAATATAAGAAAAGTTACAAATCAGCTTTCTCAGCTAATTAAAGATTTCCAATTGCCTGGAAATGGGCTAGGTAGGAGGATAAGTTTCGCTGTGATGTATATGCTCACTATCTTTGATTTTGATGAAGCTTTCATGTGTGTATGCATATGACGAAACTTATTAAATTGTACCCTTAAAAATGCTCATTATACACCTTCTCTGTAAATTGTCAGTATTTCAAATTAATGGAACTTGTTTAAGGCAACATAGAACATATCGATAAAAATTACAAGTTGACTATAGTTCAGGAAAGAGAGCAGTCTTGGCTGAGATTGTCAGAGACAATTCTTTGAGGAGACTGGAAATTGAAATCTCTCTTGAAGGATAGGTTAAGTGCAGAGAGATGAAGAAGCAAGAAAACAAGTGTATATAAATGTATGCAACTGTGGTTCTCAATCTTTAGTGAACATGAAAACCACTTGGGAAACTTGTTAATTCATACATCTGTGGTGCACATTCAGATAATCCTATTTAAATGTGAGACAGGCCCACGGTTTTGCACAAAAAACAAAACAAAACAAAAATATTTAAATCCCTGATTATACTGATAGAGTTGATCCTTGGACTACAGGCTGTCATCAGGGAGGGATTCCCAAGTCCTGCTTGGGTTGAACTAAATATGTAATGGTCAGAAATATAACTTCTAAGTCCCTACATGTATAAAACTTCAAGGACTGGGCAGCCTGGGTGGCTCAGTGGTTTAGCACCACCTTCAGCCCAGGGTGTGATCCTGGAGACCTGGATCAAGTCCCATGTCAGGCTCCCTGCATGGAGCCTGCTTCTCCCTCTGCCTGTGTCTCTGCCTCTCTCTATCTTTCATAAATAAATAAAATCTTAAAAAAATACACAACAGGGGATCCCTGGGTGGCGCAGCGGTTTGGCACCTGCCTTTGGCCCAGGGTGCGATCCTGGAGACCCGGGATCGAATCCCACGTCGGGCTCCCGGTGCATGGAGCCTGCTTCTCCCTCTGCCTATGTCTCTGCCCCCCCCCACTCTCTCTGTGTGACTATCATAAATAAATAAAAAAAATATTAAAAAAAAATACACAACAAAAAACTTCAAGGACAATGTAGTGATTAAAGTGTGATTTTGAATTTTAAAATCCGTTCGGCACTCAACAATATCTATCCAATTTCAACATTTTCAACTATAATACTAATGAGGATGTCAAAAGTAATTATTAATTTTAATTATGAATTACCAGTTAATATTTTTAAAATACTTTATTAAATACTTTGTTTTTTAAAAGTTTTTTTTTTTTTTTCTAGGAAAGGAAAAAATCTTCCACCTTTCTTGTTCTCTAAACAAGATGCAAATGCTTTTAAAACATGTTTTCTAATCAGATTTTTGTAAAGAGATATCCTCCACTGCTCAACTTTACCGGGCAGTTCAAAGTCAATTTGTATTGTAATCCCTTCTAAAGAAAAATAAAGTAGCAATCACATCTGGCTTAAGAAAGTAAACAAATGAATTTCATTTTATTTTGGGTTGGCTTTTTTTTCTCAAAAAATACTGATTTATGCGACTGTCAGGTTTGAATGCATATAACACAACTTTCTCAGATTGAATCCAATTGATTTTCTATAACAATGTCAAGCATTCAGTACATCACAGGAGCCGTAAAACTGTAATAAATAATCCTTTCAAAAAGAAAGTGATTCTTTTCTCCTTAAACACATAGGTAAATATTGTTTTTTGCTCTTTCTATCTATAGAAGCTAAAGTGTTCTGAGTCTTCAGTTTTAGAATGCCCTTAATCCCTAACCCATTTTTCCCATGAAACATTGTTTTCCTTATGACCTTCTTTTCAGCATTGCCTCAGACAATTGTTAAAACTGATTTAAGTCTGAGTTAAGGCCCAAGGATTTGCATTCAAAGAAAGGAAAACACAATATCACCACTCCACATGATCCTAACAGAGTTGATCCTGTAGGACTGGCTGTCATTGTGCTTTGCAAGAGTAGGAGATGTAGTTCACTATGGAAGTCTGGGGATCCACTTTGTACTTAGAAATAGGGCAGAAGAGTAACTTTGAGGAATACTGTTTCTCCTGAAAAAGAAAACTAATGAATTCTGTACCTATGCCCCCGAGTATACTTCTTAAGAGTTTTGCTATATTTCAAATATTACCGTGAGTAGCAATCTTCTTTTTATTGTTCATACTGATCATTTACTATTACTTATTTGAGCAAAATAGGTAAAGCATCATGATTAGTTTATATGTTTGTTTTATAAGAGTTCTGTACTAAATATATTACTTTTTGTATTAATTTCTTATTAATTTTCCATGCTTTTTACTAACAACTTGCCAAACTAAATTTAAGCTGTGTAGACACCATTTGTATGGTTTTAAAAGCAGTTTTTAAAATTTTTGTGAAAAGATAACTTCATATTAATGTTTTAGAACATTAAAAAAATCACTAGATATTAAATGGAGAGGCATAACTAACAGAAGGGAAGCCGATTTGGGTAAGTGAAAGTGAAATGAAAGAGGATCTATTTATATCTGTATCTTAAGGATTAGTATGATGTGATAAACACATTATGTATTACTGCTATAAAGTTATAAGTACTGTTACCAATAATAATTACTAGCACTTTTGAGTGGTTACCATGAGATATGAACTTTCTTAATGCTTTAAAATAGTATTTTGTTTATCTCACAAAAAATCCTATCAAGAAATACTCCTGTTATACCCATTTTACAGAAAAGGAAATTGAGGAAAAAGATGCTAGGTCACTTGCCAAAAAAAAAAATAAGGTGGCAATAGGACTTAATATTGGAGTCTGACTCTCAGATCACAGCCCTGACCATGAAAAGTGGCTGTGCTTCTCATGTACTCAATTAGATGAAAATGCATGTATAGTAAATTGGCAATTCCTGTTCTCTCACTTATTTTTTTTAAAGATTTTATTTATTTATTCATGATAGACACACACAGAGAGGCAGAGACACAGGCAGAGGGAGAAGCAGGCTCTATTGCAGGGAGCCCGACACGGGACTCGATCCCGGGACTCCAGGATCACGCCCCGGGCCAAAGGCAGGCGCCAAACCACTGAGCCACCCAGGGATCCCTCACTTATTTAATATATCTAACACATTATCTTGTTTCTCTTTCTGTTATCATTATTTATTTTTTTTAAAGATTTATTTATTGATATTAGAGAGAGAGAACATGCAGGGGTAGAGGAGAGGGGCAAAGGCCAAGCAGAGGCCTTGCTGAGCACAGAGCACAAAGGGGGGTGGTGGTTCAATCTCACAATCCTGAGATCTAGTCAGACATGGGGCTGGAATCTCAGGACCCTGAGATCATGACTTGAGCTGAAATCAAGAGTCAGGCGCTTAATCGATGGGACTGAGCCACCCAGGAGACCCGAGCTATTATTTCTAGACACTCATATGGCAAAGCTATCTCAAATCTCCTTCATTAGATTTCCTGTCTTTTAAATCCTTGTTATCACCCACTTAGTCCTCACATCATTATTACTACCTGTCACAGCCTCACTGCTGCTCACCAACTTTCTGAGGGAACTTGTTGATCATAGGACACTATTTACATTTCTAAGCTCAGCCTGCAGAACCCTCCAAATTCTGACTGCCACCTATACCTTACTGCATTGTCTCCCCATTCCATGCCTTTACCTCACAGTATCTCTGACACTAAAGGCAAGTCATTACTAATTGCACATATGGAGTTTAGAAGGCAATTTCTTTCATAAGGTGGTCTGTTAATTATTTTCTGATCTTGCCTCTATCCACACTCTTTGAACATTCCCACCTGCTTTAAACATTTCAAACCTTTCACTGAAATTTATCTTAACACTGTATTATTTGTCAATAACTCCATGAAGGTTTAAAAATATATAAAACTGACCAGAATTTATCCACTTATCTAGGTCTGTTTTTTTTTTCTAAGCAAATGTCCATTCTGAATTCCAATTAACAGAGACTGTGTTAACGCATTGGGCACCTGTTTCACAGTGACTATATATATTTCAAATCTTTGTTCTCCAATAAACCAGATTCTTATTCGCCTTTCAAAAAAATACTTTACATGTGATTCTAGAAAAATTTTTCATATTTGGTAAACATTTGCTATCAATCTATTTTCTTAGAATGGGCCAAGTATGAAATAGTAAAGTATTAAGAATAAGAATAAAAGAATTACAATTTCAAATAATTAAGCTAAGGTGATCTTTTTCTTAGAAAACAGCAAAAGATACGGCAAATCTAGTACGATACTTGTACATGATTTATTTCCAAGGACTAGAGAAAACAGCGATGTTAATACACTTGCTAAAGTAAATGAACTGACTGAGGGGAGGGGAATACCCTTTGAACCTATTTTTATAAATGTGTTCATACTTACTTTTCTAGAGCACACAATCACTCCTTCAAGGCAAGAAATGAATTTTTTTTCATTCCACTGCTATTGTACTTGAAGAAATAAGTGTGGTTTTCTGTATATAAAGTGTACTTGGTAAAAGTCCTCCTTTCCTATATTGACTTCTTATACACATCACTTAAATGTAATAAAAACAGATAGCATTACAGGGTTAAAAAGTGTGAAAGGATTTTAGAAATTAAATACATTTATCATACTTTAATAAGAAAATGTTGACTGATAATTGCTGATTACAATTTACATGTGATATAATTAGCAAGAAGCCTTGTTTTATTTTTTTCTTTTCATACATATCGGATGTTTAAGATACGAGATTTATGGAATGGGGGAATTAATGATCTGGGATTTCTTTTGTAAGTGTGTTTCAGATCTCCTATTGCCTAAGAAAATAACCATAAAAAGATTGATTATTACTTTTCTCTATTTTATTTGCATGTGATCAAAGAGTCTATACGATATTAAGATTTTAAAATATTTTGAAGACTTTTCCATGGCTAAACGTGTTTCATGAATCCCTGAAGAATGTGTATTCTCTAATTGTTAGAACCAGAATTCTAAATACTTTCATTAGGATAAGAATGTTAATTATGTGGCTCAAATATGCCATCATATTTTGGTTGTTGTAATTCTTTTTTGTACTATAGTTACTAAAAGGTATACACCCAAAGTGTTCACTATGCTGATAGGCATAGTTTTCTCATCCTCTCAATTTTCCTGGATTCTTATGAGTTTTTTGTTGTTGTTTTTGTTGTTTTGTTTTTGTTTTTTTTTTAGAGTTTTCTAGTAGAATTCCATCCAATTTTGATTATGTTCTATTATCCAATGTTCCTTATTTTAAAACTTACCCAAAGTTTAGTCTATTGGTATCTTGGCTTTAAGTTGCATATTTTGAATGCTAATGACTCACAAAATTTTCATTTTGGCTTATGCCTTTTTTCCTGTTTTTAGGCTCATATATCCAGTTGCCTTCATGACATTGCTAATGTTAGAAGTCTCATATGTATCTCCGAATTAACATGTTAGAAATAAACTTTTGATCTCCTCCACCTAAAATCTCAATCATTTTTAAGTATTATAAATGGCAGAATAAAAAGAAAAGTATTTCACTGCCTTCTTAGGGTGATTGGAGAGCAAGTAATAAAAACTCAAGATACCTTAGGCTGAAAAGTGGATGACTCATGTCATAATGGGGCATTATAAGCTGGTAAAATATTTGGTTAAACTGTTGGCTAGACTATTTGGTTACCAGTTGTGCTTTGGAGTGAAGAATGCAACCATTATCTGATACTGTAACACCAAGAAAAATTATAGGAAACATTCACTTCATTGTAGTGTATTGGCAGCTGTTTTTCGAGTTTTGCAAGAAAGAGGTGGGTTCATACTGAGCTAGCTACTGTGCAAAGAAGAAGCAAGAAAAGATACCTTTAAAGTGATTGTACTCTGTGCCCATGTCCAACGATATAAGTTACCTGGAAGCCCAGTTAACTTGGAATTTCCAGAGTTGACAAAGTCAACTCCTTCTTCTTTTTTCAAATGAAGCAACATCAACTGTAAATGGTGGTTTCAATGAGGCTGCTCTAGCAGGATATAAAAACTATATGTATAATTTTTTAAAAAAACAAACCTTTATTGCTTTGATAGATGTGTATCATCCCCCCACACACACCTAAAATAAACAGGTTAATCATAAAGTCTTTCCACCCATTAAGTTACAAGAGAAGTAAATGGTCAAAGGCACAGAAGTCTGGTAATAAAAGAAAATTGTTTAGCTTTAAATTTCACATCTGGGTAAGACTGTTTTTGTAAGTACTTCTAGATAGAATTGGGAGGAAGCAAAAATATTATTAAACTTCTGATGTTTAAATCTTCCTTCAAAAAGTCTATTGCTCAAGAAATACTCAAAGTCTATATTAGCCTGTTTCCATTAAATCAGTAAGGCAATCATTAGCTAACTCTCATCCATCTGCACTCCAATTTTACAGATAAGAAGCTGGATGAATTGCTATGGTACTAAGACACCATTCATATTATATATGACAAAATGACATATTTACAGGTTATTTTTAAATGATTATGGCACATGAAAGAAAAGGAAGAATGTATTCTTCTTTGTAAATAAAAACTGAAAAGCTCTCTTCTGTTTTTATCTTCATGAAGTTAAAAATGACTTCCTCAAAACCAATCTACACAAAAGTTGATGAGTAGCTCAAGCTAAATATGTTGGAGCAGGGAATGGAGATTAACTGCTAATGGGCAAGGAGTTTTGGGAGGGAGGAGGAAATGTATTAAAGTTAATTGTTATGGTGTCCTACTTTGTAAACATACTAAAAACACTTTAAATTGTACACTTTAAATGGATGAACTATACGGTATGTGAATTATATCTCAATAAAGCTGTTAAAAAATGAAACTGTAAATTGAAGAGCCAACCTTTAGTCTGAGGGTAATATTTCAGGATGTCCATGCACCATCCACTTTATCATGCTGCCTCTTCTACTACAGACGCACCAGCTGTCTACAGACAACAGTCAACTCTTGAGAGGTTGCTGAAGATTACTCAGTGCATAAAGGCTTCCACAGGGAAATGATCTGCTGTATACTCGGGACAGAAGGTAGATGTTATTCCAGGGGAAACTGAGAGCACAGCAAAAGCAAACTAGAGCTACTCAAAAATGCTTGTATATTTATAGCTAAGAAGTTCAGGGATGAAGTTCCTTTCTCAAAGAAAAGGAATGTGGAATGGAGTTTAGAATATGATATCTTGATAGGACTGAGTTTGTTTTATTCAAATTAAACATATTTTTTCTCTGGGATTTAGTGTTGACTGTTTACCATGAGAGCCAATTTATCTGTAGCCCCAAGGATGTTTGCATTTTCAGGAGAAAAAAATAAAGTCATAAAAGTACTTGAGTTTATATTTAACTTCATGTCACAAAATAATTTTTTTTAAACCAGCATGTATCTTTCCTGATTAATAGTAAGGCTAAATAAAGTGAAAATAAGAGAAATATAATTTATAGAAATGATGGAACTTTTTGATTTCTAAAAAACAGTTGCTAATAAAAATGGAAGTGCTTCAAGAAAGTAATAAAGGTTTGCTAGTGCACATTTTCCTACCATTTCTCATCCATATAAAGGGCTTTCAATTAAACTTTGGCATTTGAAAGTAATTATTGGGCATAAATTTTATTAACTGTGTAAAATATCATAATTTCTAAGAATCTCAAAATTAAAAAAAAAATTGTTGTTCTTAGGTACAAGGTATTTAGGGCTTAATGTAATATCAGCTACTTTAAAGCAATGTAGAATAAAGCATGCCACAGACGACAATTAGGAATCAGCAGGACTCAAGAGCTTTTATGCCATTTTGCGTTTTATGTGTTTACAAAGCTGCAACCTATTGGCATTTAATTCCATATTTACTGTCTCTGGTGTCTCATTGCACAGCAGGACATGGAATGAGCAATAAACATGTTATCATAAGTATTGTACTGAATGAAAATTTAATTAAATCACAACTTTTTAAAAAATATCTTTTCTGTCACCCTTGGGTTTGGCATCTTCAACTTGTATATTCATTTTATCAGTTTATCCACACTGAATTACAAAAACATGCTGAAATAATTTGACATATATTAAAGTTTCAAGAGAAGAGATTCATTTTGAATATATTAGCATATAAGGGAGAGTTATTTAATCTTACTGACTTGAAAAATTATATAAATATATAATTTAAAATGCTAATGGACTGGCCTACTTATAAGCATAGTGAAGTTACATAATAAGAATTCAAAGAAATAGTACACATGTTTTAATTTCCTTCTATACAGGTATATTTTTAGTGCTTTGAATATACATGATCAAATTATGTCATCTAGGCTTTTGAGAAGAAATTAATTTTTCCATTGGCAATTTATCACATAATTTATATATTTAGCAATGAATAGTTTATTTAAGTAACTTACTTTCTACAAGGGAATAAAATGAAGGGAGTTTTCACCTGAAATTGTATGAATGAAATAATATTATAAAATTATAATTACGTTAAGTGCATTGTTTCTTTATGTATGGGTATAAGGGAATTGGGGAATGGATGAAGAGGCAATATGTAGAATTTGCTAACTTCGTATTGTTATAAAAAACTGATCACTGTGTTGCACCTTCATATTAAAAATGATAAGAAAATTGGAGAAAAATAGATTAGCCATGGAGGAAAGCCAGATGTTACTTCGAATTTTGCTTGATGATAGTAATCATGAAAGGAATGATATGGCAAAGAGGTAGAGCTCAAATCTAAAGAGTTTACATCAAAATGAGGTAAATATAAATTAGTGATTGATCTGGTCAAAAGAAAATTCGAATATTGAAAACAGTAATATAGGGACACCTAAGTGGCTCAGTCGGTTAAGCATCCAGCTCATGATTTTAGCTCAGGTCATGATTTCACAATTGTGAGATCCAGCTCCAGGTTGGGCTCCCCACTGGGTGTGGAGCCTGCTTTAGATTCTTACTCTCCCCTTTCCTCTGCCTTCCCTCCTTCTCTTCCTCTCTAAAAGAAACAGGAAAAGAAAAGAGAAAAGAAAAGAAAAGAAGAAAAGAAAAGAAAGAAAAGAAAAGAAAAAATAAAAGAAAAGAAAAGAAAAGAAAAAGAAAAAAGAAAACAGCAATATAGATCAAGCCAAGAAATTCAACTACAGGAAGGAAAGGATATAATAAATAGATCAACTGAATCCAGATCAGAGATAATCAACTTAGATAAGGAACCCCATTGAATTCCATAGTCAGAAAAAGTTGGAATTTAGACAAAGATTTTGGATGAGAAACTGAAAACATAAATAATAATAGCTTGAGAATGAGTTAAAGTTTTAAAGAGACTTGACATATACTGCTTTCTGAGGTTAGAATTGGTTTCAAATTCGGATAGCACTGAGTGTATAAGTGAATGTTTATAGTGAAATATGTAGGAAGAATGAAGAAATTTTTAAGAGAAGCAAGGAATTACCATTTATATGTCAAGGCTTTAATACAGAATCTGTGATTAGGGACACCTGGGTGGCTCAGTGGTTGAGTGTCTGCCTTTGGCTCAGATCATGATCTCAGGATCCTGGGATCGAGTCCTGTATCAGCTTCTCTGCACAGAGTCTGCTTCTCCCTCTGCCGATGTCTCTGCCTCTCTGTGTGTCTCATGAATAAATAAATAAAATCTTTTAACAAAAAAAGAATCTGTGATTTTTGTCATACAATTTATTTTATGTCAGCAATAGCATAGCTTCTCTCCATGCCCCTCGTTCTCTCTCTCTTCTCCCTCTTTTGGCAACATGAAAACAAGATGATCCCTCTTGAAGTGTTGTATTGTCTCATCTTGTTACTTTTTAAGACCTCTTAGAATTTTTTGAAATCATCTGGATACCATATGAATAAGCATCATGTAGACAGAAGTACAAATCTGTCAATTGGGAATGATGTTATGGACTCTCAATAGAGCTGCTAAGACTTTAAAGTTTCTGAATACAGACAGAATGAAAGATGTCCTAATTACATTTCTGCCTCTTCAACTAAGTCATTTTACCATTCTGATTATTAGCACAAATACATACAGGGATAACAAATTAAGGGTTAATATGAAAGAATCATGACTAGAAAAATGTCAAATGCTTTCCCTCTTACTAAAGTGATAATTCCTTCTTTGGAATTAAATGAAGTCATATGTATTTGAACCCTCTTTCAAGCAGCTACTTTGTCATGTGTTTAAAGTTGTCTATACTAATTTGGCATATATAAATCTTATAGTTATGAAGAGCATTATTTCATTAGAGAAAAGACTAAATGTTATTGTTATACAAGTTGATGTATGCAAAATCAAGACTTTTGACATTTCTCTCTACTATGGATACTCTGAAAGAGATAAAAGAAATACATAAGCTTATAAAAGCATAACCTACCCTAGAAAATCTAGTGAATATCCAGGTGATTTCAGTTTCTTTAAACCCTTACTATTTAAGCATATCTAATTTACAATATGTGATATTTATCACGGAGAATAATAAGCCAAATAAAAGTTAAAGGCATCAAAAATTCTGAAATAAGAAGATGTAACACTTAAAAAGCAAGGGTGCAGATGTTTGACAGTGTGATTATTTCCTGACTATACTTCAATCCTAAGTGGATACTTAGAGTTCAAAAAACATAGACACATGCCATATTGTGTATCACATGTTCTGACTTCTAAAAGAAAGCTTTCAAACTACCAAGTAGGCATGAAAACCATGCGAATATTTAACTTCACTAGTTATCAAGCATCCTCAGTAAGTTGGGATACGAGCATGACCCTGCTACCTAAATTAAAGTCAAGATGAACACACTGACTGAATAGGTTAGTTATGTCATTTAAGCAATTTAAAACTTATATGTTTTCCCAACTTTCAATATTGGAAGCACTTACTATATTTTAGAATGCCTACTGTCAGCTCTTTATTGATCTAAAAGAAAGTTACTATTTATTCGCATTTATTAAGATATAACAGAAAATGAAATTGGGATATATTTTAAGTGTAAACACAATGATTTGGTATATGTACACACTGTAAAAGGATTCTCATCATTGAGTTAATGAAGAGGCCCATCACTTCATCACTGCACATATTTACCTTTCTTTGTTTGTTTGGTAGAAACACAAATTCTACTCTCCTAGTATATTTCAGTTGTACAAAATAGTATTTCCAACTTTAGTTACTGTATCATACATTATATCCTCAGAATTTGTTAATTTTATAACTGACTCTTACATCATCTTCTCCTTAGTCCTTCTTCCACTTTCCAGACCCTGGCAACCACCATTCTACCATTCTGTTTCTATGAATTTGACCTTTTTTTTTTTTTTTTTTTTTTTTTTTAAGATTCCACAAAGAAGTGATACCATGCAGTATTTGCCTTTCTCTGTATGGCATATTTCACCTAGCATAATGCCCTCCAGTTTCACCCTTTTTTTTTTTTTTTTTTTTTTTTTTTAGGGCTTCCTTCCTTTTTTTATGGCCAGTTTATCTACATACCTATCTATCTATGCATCATATCTATGTATCTATCTATCATCTATCTATCACATTTTAATTCCTTCATCCACTAATAGATACTTAGGCTATTTGTACCTTGACTATTATGAATAATAATGCAGTAAACATGGGAGCACAGATCTGTCTCTAAGATAGTGATTTCATTCTCTTTGCATATGGGCCTAAAATAGGGATTGCTGGATCCGATGGAAGTTTTGTTTTTGATATCTTGAGGAAACTTCATATTATTTTCTGTGATGGATACACCAGTTTATCTTCCCAGCAACAGGGCTCAAGGATTCTCTTTTCTCCACATTTTCTCCAGCATTTGTTATCTCTTGTCTTTTGGATAATATATATCCTAACAGATATAAGGTGACATCTCATTGTGGTTTTGATTTGCATTTTTCTGATGATTAGTGATGTTGAGTACTTCTTCATGTACCCATTGCCCCGTTTTATGTGTCTTCTTTGGAAATATTTGTATTCAGGTGTTTTGCTCACGTTTTAAGTGAGTTGTTTGGGGATTTTGTTGTTGTTGTTATTTACTTGTATGGGTTCCTTTTATATTCTAAATATTAGTCCTTTGTCAGATGTATAGTTTGCAAATATTTTCACCTATTCCATAGGTTATTACATTTTCCTTTTGGTAATGGTTTTCTTTGCCTGGCATAAGTCTCACTTGGTTATTTTGCTTTTGTTGCCTTTGATTTTGGTGTTAAGTCCAAAATAACCTATACCAAGACCAATGTGAAGAACCTTACCCACATGTTTTCTCCCACAAGTTTTATAGTCTCCAGTCTTATAAGCAACTCTTTATTTATTCATTTATTAAATTTTTTATGCAACTCTTTAGACTGAGTTGGCTTTTGTGTATAGTGTAAGACAGGGGCCCAACTTTATACTTTTGCTTATGACTATCCACTTTTCCCAGAAACATTTTTTGAAGAGTTGATACTTTTCTCATTGCATATTTTTGGCTTGAAAGGAAAAATGTTGTGTGTGGGAGGTGAGGGTGGGTAAAGTTTCCCCAAAGAGAGAAAGACTGGCTAAAAATAACTATAAATGTAGCTTCTCCATGTAGAGGAGATCCTGGGAAATACTTCTCTTCATGACTATAATAGCTGAAACCAAGTTTCATGCCTGAAAAAAAATTTATAATAATGTACGATGGAAAATCTTTATATATAAGAGTAGTACCTCAATGTGTCTAATTATGTGAGTTTCAAGAAAAACAACTGATTGACGTTATATGCATGGGTTTATTTCTGGGATTTCTGTTCCACTGATTTATGTCTAGTTTTATGCCAATGTTATGCTGTTCTGATTACCATAGCTTTGTAATACAATTGAAATCAAGATGTGTGATGCCTCTTTTTTGTTCTTGCTCAAGATTGCTTTAGCTATTCAGGGTTTTTTATAGTTCCCTAAGAATTTAGGATTGTTTTTCAATTTATGTGAAGAAAGCCATTTTAATTTTGGTAGGAGTTGCATTGAATCTGTAGATTTCTTTGAGCAGAATGGATATTTCAACAATATTAAGACCTCCAGTCTATGAGCATGGAATATCTTTCCATTTGTTTTTGTCTCAGTTTCTTTCATGAATGTTTTATAGTTTTCAATATAGACATCTTTCACTTCTTTGGTTAAATTTATTCCTAGGTATTAACTATGATGTTGGCTGTGAGCTTGTCAGATTATGGTCTTTATTATGTTTATGTAGGTTCCTTCTGAACCCAATTTGTTGAGAGTAAAACTTTTATTTATTTATTCATTATTTTTTATTATTTAGCATTTAAAGTACCATATTCTAAAGTTTATTTTTGGCTGATGTTTTACACAAAGCAGGTACATAGCATTCTGATAAACATCAATTTATTTATAAGTACTATTTTCTTGTACTACTTTTCTTATTTTTAAATGTTTAAAAAATATATCTTAATTAGTAAAACTCAGTGATATTTGGCTCACATTAGCACTTGAGAGACACATTGTCAAACATCGTGTAATGAGTATAGTAAATTCATCTCAACTTTGTCCAAACTCAATTACTCGTTAAAAGCATAGGCCATATTTCTAATCAAAATATGTATTTTTGAGAAAAATAACAAATACAAACAAGTGTAGGCATTAGTATTATGTAAAGTGGCTCACTTATCAACCTATTACTTGAAATAGTATATGTTTTATTGTGTTTATATTGTAGTCTCACTTGAAAAACACTAATAATAAGTGGACTAAGTAGCCCTAAATTAGGAATACTAAATTTAACAATTTGTAATACGGAAAATGTGTTCATTGTTGTTTCCAATACATTACTTAAAAATAGTTTTCATGTTATGAAATTAACTTTGCAATTAAATCTATAAACCTCATAAAATTCAAATTTTGCATTTGTTAGTATATTGTCATAAAACTATAAGTATAGGAATCTTCAGCTTCTCAAAATAACAACCCCCAAAATAACAATTTTATATGAATGAGGTATTTGACATACCTTATCTTAGTAAATCTCCATAACAAAACTATGAAATACATTTTATTATGTATAGAAATGAACAGCTGAAACTTGTTGAGAGTAGATATTTGCTTAAGCTTAGATATTTTATAAGAAGCAAAAATTCAAATTTAGCACAGATCCGTGCAAACTTAAAGTGTGTTTTCTCAAACCCGTACATCAACTGATATAACATTGCATGTTGATAGTCAGCACATAAGTATCTATTGTCAATATTCACATCAGCACATATATGCTTTGCTAATAAGTGTCAGAATCTTCCATTGTCCAGATGTTATATGGTATTTTTGAAACCCGGACCAGTTACCCTGAGATTGGTGTTCTATTCCTTGAAAACAAAAACATAAAAGAAGACATTGTCTAATATCATATTTAAAATGTAATTTAGTGTAATAATCTCCCTTTTAAAAAGTTTCAGATTGCTATTATGACATTTTTACTATACTATCCATGGTTTTATTTTTACTTTCTATTTTTTATTCAGAGAAACCATAGTCATTCTCATGATATCTTAGCATGAGATTTAAACTAGGCTTTAGTAAAACTACTTTCTAAGGACACAGAAATGTCAAAGACAAACTCAATTGTGGTTATTCCTCTTTTTATGGTTATTCCTCCAGTACTTTTATATGTCTATAATACTTGTGATTTTATCCATCATTTATTGTACTTTATACTTTCCATCCTATGTTTTTGAGGACAGTAATTACTGTTTAAAATCATCTATCACATTAAGTACAATGTATAATCTTAAAATTTCCATGAGTTTGTAAGGACTTGACATGTCAAGTCATGTTGTTCAAATTGATAACCAACAGTTCACATGGTTGAAGACTAATATTTTCCCCAGAAATCTTATTTTTCCTGTACTATCCAAGCATGATTCTTTCAACAATTTTTCATATGATCATGACATCTTGGTCATTTTATCTTTGACTTACATTTAGGCAATAGCCCTGTACACATGTTAAATTCAGGGTTGAAAATAATATTTCAAATCAAGTCTACAGGGGCAGAATGCAGTGGTTCACCAATCAGTATGGCCATTTTAATTCTATCAATAATATCTCATATTAGTTTTTAGCAGCCATATCTCACTGCTAGTTATATTGACCTTGAAATCTATTAAAATCATTCGATAATTTTTATGTAAGCTCCTGGTAAGTCCCCACTCGCACTTGTGTTGTCAATTATTTCTGACATAGATTTTTCCAATACTGCTTAAATAAATTCCATTTGTTTCTTCAAGGTTCAGATGGTCATTTTAGCAGGTCCATAGTTAATTAATTTATAATCAATGTCAGGCACTTTCCAACTACACAGGCAAACTCCAAAATATAAAACATACTAGAACAGGCAAAACAACAAAAAAAAGTATCATCGACTCTTTGATATAGGTTGAGAAGTTTTACATAAAATCTTTTCTCCCATGGTTAAGGCAACATATAGTTCTGCTTTGGGATTTTTTTCTCCTTTTTTTCCTGTGAATCATCATCATGACTAAGGTTAATGTCCTCCAATCAATAAGATCCTGAAATTGCCTTTTCCTTATTTCTGCCTTACTTAACATTATTGTGCCTGGTTCACCCTTTTGTACCTTGTACATTAATTATCTACAAATGTTTCTCTCTTTTCAAATTTTTATTTAAGCAAAATTTATTCTTTCAGCTAAAAATGAAATACCTCTTTGATCTGAAATCTCAATATTCTTGCTCTATCTGTAATTTTCTGGTATTACTAAGCCAAAAATAGAGGCATTTTCTCATTCTCACATGCTACTTTCTCACTTTTCAAATACCTCATATAACAACTTGCCCTTATTCCAAATTTATACCATTTCTTATCATTTATAAACTTCTAAGAGACACCTCTCCCAACATTCTTCAAGAATGTCCATTTTCAATAAGAATTATTCATGATCCTGACTTCTTTCTACACAGTCCTCTGTCACTATTTCATAAAAATAGAACACCCAGATGAAAGTTCGAAAACAATCTTGGACATAGTAACAGCTCCTCGTAACTGAGGAAGAGTGCAGCTGGATCCCTGACCAACCTCCGTTCTTTAATCTGTTGCTACTCCCACATTTTGTTTGCCATGATTTTGTTCCTTAATCTGATGATTATTTTCTCTATCAGGTATCTTTTTTCTAAACATTCTTCCTGACTAATATGTACTCCAGATATATTAAATAACCTTTCCATAGATTGAATTTACTAATTTCAGGATTTTAATAATCATTCTTTGCCAATTTCAAATTTCATATGAATTTAAAAATCTATTTTCTCTTCTACTTTTTTTTAGGTCATTAAGCATTGAAGGAAAAGGTCACCTTGCAATGATGGATTATATTAAAAGCAAACACACACACAAAAAATCCCTCTTATTCATTCTTTGTGCTTCTCCTAGGATTTGATTAATCACTTTATTCAAATCAAATTAATTTTATTCTTCTAATCAGAGAAAGAATTCCAAACACATACTAACTTTCCAGAAAGGAGTGAGGTGAGATTTCCAGGTAAAATAAAGGACTTCCAGTTAATTTTGAATTCAGATAATTTTTTTAGCCTAAGCACATCTCATATATTGCATAGGCATATTCATATTAAAAATTATGTATATACATATGTGTGTGTTTGATGTTCATGTGAATTCCAATTTAACTGCGAGTCTTGTATTTTTATTTTCTATATTGGCAACCCTAGGGTGGGAGAACTCCAGCTCTTGTCTTATTGACAAGAAAATGAGCTCATTTTCTACTCTATTCTGAAAATCAAACTAGCACATTTTGATGTATTTATTGTCTTTGGGTTTTTCTTCAGATATACTCTAGAAGGCATAGTTTTCTCCTTCTGTGGGAATAACTACCTTCTCTCATATTTACATATTTTTGGAACTTTGCATGACATCTGCTACTTAGCCTATTTTAAATTTTGTTCACTCTCTGGATGTATACATATATACTGCCTATATATGTGTATGTGTGCATGTATATGTGTATATATATATATATCTAATATATATATATTAGAGAGACTGTAATAATATTATACAATATATGATATAAGATATAATATTATGTACAATACCTTCAGTACCTCACATTGAAAGTATGTACCTCTATTATTCTTATTATCTCACCTTTTAAAAAGAACACTTTTTCCTGACTACTTTCACTACCTAACTGTACAGTCATCCCTTGTTATATTAGATTTTTCTTCTTCTTAATTACATGTGAAGTTTTACTCTCAAATTTCATCTTCAGATACTGAAATTGAGTGATCTCCTTCAATATGTATTTAACTCCTCTTTCCATGAAGTTTTATGTCGGTTGCCTTTTTCTTTCAAATGTTTCTCTTTGTTTTCTATTATTTTCCTCTTCATTTTTTCCTATCAGCCCATAATCCTCCCTTTTCAATATTTCTTGCTGATATGTTGCTACCTTTCAAAAAATATTTTTTAAATTCCTCAGTTTTCTGTCTTTGGGCTTCTCTTCTTTGCCCTCTCTAGTCTTTCCAATTGTAATCTATTCACTTCTGGGGTTCCATATTCCATTTCTTTGTGAATCCCTTTCACAGTTCTGTCAATGGTTGCTTAAAGACCCTAAATATATGGAAACTATTACAAGATAGAATTGCTGGTGGCAGTAGTGTTGAATAAATTTTCTCTGATCCATTTCCCACTATGAGCTTCATAAAGTGGAACTGTATCACGGGTCCAAGCTATGCTTGATATGCAAACAGGACCTTGACACTGTTAATAGGATACAATGCTAATCCTCTAGAAAGCTTATATGCCTCAGTACTCTACAACCTTTCACAGGAATCACCACAAAGTCTCTTTCTACCCTCTCCTCACCTAGTAACTGCAGTTATGCACTTTTATTTTCCAGGAGCACAATTACACCCAGGAGAACCATGACATAGACTGGTGTTTGTAAAATTAATGAAGCATGGTTCCAATGCATTACTCTTGAAAAATACCATGATGATAGACCAACTAGCACCTGGCCAAAATATCACAGGAAAGCAGAGAAACTTCTGGTAACTTCTCAGCTTTAGAAACATTTTTATTAAAGATTTTATTTACTTATTTGAGAGAGAGAGAGAGCAAGAGCAGGGAGGAGGGATAGAGGGAGAATCAGACTCCTTTCAAAATAGATAGCCAGATATGGGACTTGATTCCAGCACCCTGAGATCATGACCTGACCTGAAACCAGATGCTTAACCAACTGAGCCACCCAGGCTCCCCAAATTTAGAAATATTTTATAAAGACTAAGATAAATTTTTGATTTTGAGACTATGGGTAAATTTTTAAACTTTAAAAATAAAAACTTACCAAAGGAGTTTAACAATTTTACTAAAAGAATAAATGATAATTATTAGGTGTTATATTAAAATAATATAAAAATGGATCAGAATTGTGAAGGCAAAAGGACATCAACACAATTGTTCAGGCATTGAACAGAATTTTTTAAAATTTAATTTTGCCTGTAGAGTTTCAAGAATAAAAACATTTGTAAATTTAGTTAGATAAACACAGGGACCATAAAATTATGATGACTTTCTTTTAAAACAGAACAAAAGGAGTTCAAGCATGCATCATTTCATTTTTGTTGATACAAAATATTTGGTTATGGCTCCTGGGTGGCACAATCCATGAAGTGTAGGACTCTTGGTTTCAGTTCAGGAGATCAAGCCCCTTGAAGCTCAGCACAGAGTCTGCTTAAGACTCTCCCTTTAACCTCTGCTCTTCCCCACATATGCTCTCTCTTTCTCTCTCAAGTAAATAAATAAATACATCTTAAAAATATTTGGTCTATTAAAATTCAGCAACAGTTTTTACAAAATGTGACAAGTTATGTATTAATAATATAAATAACAAAAGTAAAATAATACATTTGTAAAATATGTTTGAGAGGAATATAGATAACTAATTAAGTAAAAGCCTTGTATACCCAGATGTGCTAATAAATAATAAATAATAATAAATAAGATAAAATATCATAATAAGATGAATTAGGTAACATGAAATCTTTCAATATATAATCAGAAGGAATAAGATTGCTCTTTTGATAATGATAATTTAATTTTCATATGAAGTTAGACATTCCCTCCCAAAACAATGAATAAATACATCAAAAATTCTGCCATTCTACTTATTTAAAATGTTAGGAGAAATGTACATAAGCTTTCAAGATGAGAAAATGAAAAATAATATGAATATTGTGACAGAACAAGTGACCATGACACATGTTTAAGTGTTTTATTTGTCAAAGTACAACACAGAGGTTGCTTGCAAAATTGGCCATGTTTATTAGATTACAGAAATGAATATGATTAATGGTTGATTAATGGTATAATGTTTATACCATTCATATACAGAAATGAATATGATTAATGTTGATTAATGGTAGAACTGGGGGCTATGATTTCTTGAAATGATATCTAAACTCTTCCCCTTGGGGCAGCCTGGGTGGCTCAGCGGTTTAGCGCCGCGTTCAGCCCAGGGCGTGATACTGGAGACTGGGGATCAAGTCCCACATCAGGCTCCCTGCATGGAGCCTGCTTCTCCCTCTGCCTGTGTCTCTGCCTCTCTCTCTCTCTCTCTCTGTGTGTGTCTCTCATGAATAAATAAATAAAATCGTTAAAAATAAATAAATAAATAAATAAATAAATAAATAAATAAATACCATTTGTCTCTTAGTCAACTAAAAATATGAAATCGTTACTTTTCAAAGTAAATTTATTATTTAGAATCAAATACATACAACATGTAAATCAAATCATTTTAGTAAAAATGTTTGTTATGAGCCTTAGATCAATTCAACCAGAGCTTCAAAGTGGACACTCTATACATGCTTATAAATGATTTTATAAAAAAAAGAAAAAATAAATCTCAGGAGCTTATAAGAGAATGGGGAAGTTAAAAATAAATCTAGACTATATGATTAGTTTTATGTACAAAATATTTCTCGAAAAACATAACTAAGTAAAGACATTCAAATTCATTTGATTACTCTTCTTTCCTGGAGTATATCATCTGTTTCATGATAGGATACTGAGTTGGAATATTAGTGGATTTGGAGATATAAATGCTGTGTAATGTATTGTTTTATTTTCTTTTCATGCCTTCTCAACACATTAGACCTTTTTAGCCTCATCTCTATACAGTTTGGTAACTTATAACTCAAGTTTTATTAGACTGTGGCCATAGTAAGAAATGCATCACATATCAAAATCCAGTAAATGTAAACACAAAATGAGTAAGTGGGCACATGGCATGTTTATGGCAGTGTAAACTCTTCTGTAAGATATTGTAATGGTGGATCCATGATGTTATACATTTTGTCAAAATTCCCAGAACTGCAGGACATGAAGAATGAAACTTTGCACTTTGGTTAATAATAATGTATCAGTATTGACTTATTAGTTTTAACAAGATAGTAGAGAAAGGCAGTCCTACTCAGGACCTTAGACTGCGGACCTGAGATATGAGGAAAGGCCACAGGAAATGACAGAACTAGGAAGCGGTTCTCAAAGGGCAGTCATCTTTCAGATCTGTGTACCAGGAAGGCATTGCCTGGGAGAACAAGCCCCATCGGGTGTATGGGTAGGGACAGACAGACGGCAGAGAAGAAACCAGTTGGTGCACTGTGAGGGGCCTGGGAGCCTGAAAGGAGTGCCTGAATAGCCCAGAAAACATGGCAAAAAGAGATGTTGATGAATAAAAACTCTTTCCTCTGGAGTAGGGTTGCCATACTTAATAAATAAGTATACAAAATGCTTAGTTCAATTTTCATTTCAGATAAACAGCTATACACACACACACATGCCATATGTGTGTATACTCTATATATATACTGTATGTGTGTAGAGGTATAATTGTATCCTATGTAATATTTGGAACATACTTATATTAAAATTTATTTATTCATTATTTATCTGAAATTCATATTTAACTGAGCATCTGAGATTTATCTGACATCCCTACCGAGGAGGGATACCCATCATCTTCACTAATCTCCTCATTTGTTTTCCAGGGAAATGTTTTCCCCAAGGAAGCTCAGAGAGTATAATCATATTTCCATGGGCTGGGTACTGGAGGATCTAGAAAAATCCAACTACAAGGCAAGGCTACATAATACAAATTAGTGTCTGGTAAGAATGTGAGGGCATCCAACTGGCTTCATTGCCTACCTCCTTCTGATTTGTGCTTAAGTCTTTTGCTTAAGTCTGGGTCAAGAGGAGAGCATGGCTGACTTATTCTTACTTCCTCCCTTCTTAAAACAAGAACCACCAATATTTCTGTGTCGAGAGTAGGACCCCCTTTAAAAATGTTTTCTCATGTTTGTACTGTAAAAGTGTTGCTTGCTCTGTTTGCTTTCAATTAGTCCTCCTCATGACATCTGGGTGTGAGTGTAGGATGTACGTTTCTAAAGCCTTGGCTTGGCAGTGTCCAGGCATGGGAGTCTGAGAACGAGAAACATTGAGACAACAGACATTTGGGAAGAATACGTGTAGGATAAAATCACTCTCAGATGAATAGTTTTGATAAAATGAATCTGCAATAACACAAAAAGGGATTATTCTGAAAAACCATGCTGATCACTCATATTGAATGTTAAGAGTCACAGAAGTGAAAATAAGATTAGAGGGTGTGGTACAATTCCTTCCCAAGTAAAAAGAAATAAAATAAGTCAGCCCTGTGTGTTATATATTTTGTATGATGGAGAGAACATAGGGATAAGATTTCAGATGCATGCCAAGAAAACTGGCTATCTCAGACAAAGAATGATGACAGGGGAAGGAATTTAACTTTCTCTTTACGTGTTTTTGCAGTTTTGTTTTTAATAATGTTCACATATCTTTTTTTATAAGAAAAAAATGAAATTCACTTTTGAAAATTCAAAGTATAAATTTGTACATGTATATCAGCGTGTGTACATGAGATACAAAAGAATGATTTATAACTTTGTCTTTTCATGCATTATTATAATATGAGAGAATTTTCAACTCCAATTGACTCTCAGTTTTTAAAGCTGGGAATCTCAAATCACAGAGTATTGAGGCGTAGTGTTGCCTCAGGCATAGTGCCCAGGCATAGTGTTACTATGAGAAAAGGAAGCTACACAATAATATATTCTGGTTTTAAATGGGGAACACTGAAAAATTCCATCAGAATGAATGCCAAGGTCCAGGAGGAGATTGAAATGTAGGGTTATAAGAAAATCAGAGAGTCTTGTAACTATCAGGTAAAATATCGGTAAATATAGTCTACAGGAAAAGATTACAGAGCAGAATTTTAAAGATGCTGTCATAGTGAAGCTATTCTTGAATTTTAGCTTTCATTTCATTTCACATCTATCATTCTATGATAATTCATTGAACTAATCTACCAGTTAATAATAATAATACCAGATATACTGTATATTTTTTTATGTACTGTGTGTACATCTGTGCTTCGTAAATGAAAAAAAGTAAGATATGTTCATCCACCTTGGAAACTATATTGCTCCCATTGAAAATGCAAATTGCCCTTATGATGATTCTCAAGCTTTTGATCTTAGAAACACTTTGGACACTTAAAAATTATTAAGGACTCCAAAGAGCTTTTGTGTTTGTGGTTTCTATGTATCAATACTTACTATATTTATAATGAAAACTAAGAATTTAATAACCTATTTACAAATTTATTTTACATATTTAAAATTTATTTACATATTTACACTAATACTTACATATTAGTGTAAATTACATACTTTATGTGAAAATGACATAATTCAAAACAAAAAAATGTTATAAAAGAGTGGCATTGATTATATTTTTGCAATTTTTTTTACAAATTGTAAGTTACCTGGACTCTCATGTATCTCCTTTTGATTCCATGATTTAGGTTTCAATATTATTTTCCCTTTCAACTAAATAAAAAGTTTCAGAACTTATAAAAATTTAGAGGTTATAGAATATATAAATATGATGGCTGAAATGACGATATGTAGTATGTTTTTAGATAGTACATATTTTATATTTTTTGAATAGTCATCTTTTAAGAGTTTAACAATAATTCTAATAAAATTGCATATTTGGGGGCAGGATATTCCATTAATTAACATTGTTATATAAAATTCAATTAGAATGATTATAGAAGAGTAAATATTTAATAATATAATATTATATAATATATAATATAATATATAATATAATATAATATAATATAATAATATAATATTTTTAGAAATTTAACAATAAACACATTAATAAATATTTCAGTAGTCTACAACTTGTTTATTGGTTCTACTTCACTGGATTCTATAATATGATACTCCAAAAAGAACCAAGATTGTGAAGAAATTAATTTATTTTCAAGAAAAGTTTTGAAAGTCATGTTAGTTAAAAATTGTTTTAATACAACTAAAAATAAATTTAATTTCAAATAAAAGTAATTTTAAACCTCACAAAAATCTCAATATTAAATTTCACAAACATTTAAAAAAAATAGAAGTGTCTGTTAAATCAACTCATTTAGCTACCTATCTCCCTAAGGCTCATATGTGGACATCAAGATTTAACAATGGGATCGACATCAGTTGCTCCAGATGGACTCCTTGGGGATAAGCCCAAACTTCACATATGGTCTTAATTCAGACAGAGAAGGCTTAGTAGTTACAACATGTAAGGGCTCATGAGTTAGAATAAGATAGAAATGTTCTTAAATGGTTCAAAGAATTGTAACCAGATGCATATTCAACATATTAATGATTTTGCTTCCAAGTTTAATTTTACCTGCAATTGTAATTGATTCTACAAGTTTTCCCAGTCTCCCACTGATGTACTTGCCATCTGGAGATGCCACATATAGTGACAGTGTTAGCTCTGTGCATAATAAGCAATTGGAAAATGTGCAGAACTTAGTTTTCTCATTTACTGTATACATGTTATTTTCAAACCTAAAGAATGACCTTCAGTATTCAGGTCATATATTCAATTGGAGGGAAATATGTCCAAATATCTAGTGATACATAATGTTACTTAATAGCAATTTTTAGAAACTACCGCTAACAATTATTTCTGAAGCTTAATTGCAAAAAATATTTTTCTTTAAAATTAGTATTTTATAATAAAGTTTGAGAATATGATACAAAGTATAGATTTCTGAATGTTTCTCCTTTTCTGGACAATATGATTTTGCTAGTATATGTGCTGCCGAAGCGAGCACAGACAATATGATTTTTCTTTACATGTACTTGTATTTATGCATTCTTGATATGAACTACAACGTTAGTTTAGGCAAAACACTTTAATATTAAGGAGGATTTTGAAGGGAAAGAAATCACTGTTAGATAAAACTACTATATATTCACTAATAAACTGCTATTTATCAGTTTTATCTGTAAGTTTGACAAGTTACTACAAATACTAAATTTGAGTAGGGCAAGATACTTCTATTTTCAAAGGGCTCCCTTTTAAAAGATTTCTACATACTAAGATGTCACTGGAGACGAGTTTGAATTCTTTGTGAATACTCAATGATCCATGAGGCTGAATTAAATTTAATTTCATTCACTATCCTTCAAAACAACTATTTACTGTACATAGATCTCAGTTTAGATCATTTCATATGAAAATTACTTCCAGGGAACACCTTTAAAGCATTTTAAAAAAGCTTTGCATGAATTGTCACTATTATAATATATGTGAATTGAAAGGCATGTGATGTACATTAATGATAGAGTGAAAACTTCTTTGACCTTTCCAGTTTGTTTGTGGTGACTGAATTCATTTTAGTCCATTTTGTATCATTTCATAGAACAATTAAGGTCAGCTAGAAGATTCATTGCAGTCACTTGAACTCCAAGGGAGATGCTGAATCAAAATAGCTGCATCAATATAATGAATGGTATGTTTCTGGAGTTTCTAGTAACATTCATGCCATAACAATACTATACTCTAATGTGGCAAATATATGGAGAAAAATTAAAACATTTTTCCCAGTAATAATCCTGTCTATGATTTCTGGTAGCACTGGTTAAATGTGAAGGCAGTGTGGTAAGGACTGAATTAATCATATATACTGGACTAGAATGAAAACAATTCTTTGTTTAGTTGTTTATTTGCATATTTTAGAGTTTTTATAGGGTGAGAATAACTGCTTTTCGATAAAACTCTCTGATACTACTTCATAAAAACAGTCAAGAGGGAGAGCTCTGAAGCCAGAGGACTAGATTTTGTGTCCTTCGATATTTTTAATAAGTATGTGGTCTTAGGCAAAGATTTGATATTTCTGTGCCACATTATCTTTTTCTGTAACATGGAGATGTTGGTAATGCTTTTAAGATTTTTATAAAGATTAAAGATGTTTAAAAGTACGCAAATACTTTAAGCTTTACCAGTATATAGTAAACAATCAATGAACATGTTATTTAACTTACTGATAAGGAAGCCTTCAAAACAAGTATATATTATACCATGCGTAATCTTGAAATGTGTAATTTCGTGAAGTACATTCAGTCATACAAATTGTGCATTTCTGGAAATTTTTGTATTTGTAGTTTTACCCTAACGTTAGTTTGATTTAACAAAAATTGGGAGAAATATATAAAGTGAATATAACTTTATTTTCTATCAATCTGTCCATAGTAGTACTTTTCCTATAAAGATGATTAAAGGGGGTTACCACTGCACCATATATTCTCATGTGACAAATTAATACACTGAACAGCCAATAATCAAAGAAAGTTTGCACAGCGGAAATAATAGCTGGATTAGATTACGCTATTTATTTATTTATTTATTTATTTATTTATTTATTTATTTAATATGAGAACCACAGGAAAACAAGTTACTAAGCTCTTTAACTTGATTAGGGAAGAAGAGCATTAAATGTGAAAAAATCCTAATCTCTTTTACCATTGCTACTCTGCATGTAAATGAGAGATTAAACACAAGTTTTATGAGCGGATATTTTATAATCCACAGGTCTAATTACAATAAATTTAGAGAGTCAAAAGTGTAATTTGTACGAAGTATTTTAATAATTGATAGGACATATAGAGCAGCTGGATTTCTTAAAATATCACGTGCAGTGGGTGATGTTATACGGATGGAGTTTTAGACAGCAAATGGCACTTTCTGACTGTGTTTAATATATCACAAAAATGGGAAGTGAATGAATTTTAATTAGTTGCAAAATTATGAAAAAGGTACACAGAAAATAAAAGATTAAGTGATCTCTGGAAAGTTTAGAATAATGTATTATATTTGTATTTTTATTTTTATTGAACTACAATTCACATACCATAAAATTTACAATCTTAAACCATTCAACTCAGTGATTTTTTATATACTTTCAAACGTGTGCAACCATCATTGGCATGTAATTTCAAAATATTTTCATCATCCCAAAATGAAACACTGCACCAGTAGTCAAGCTCCATTCTCTTCCTCCTCTGGCCCTGGCAACTTCATAATTCTGCTCTATGGATCTGGTTTTTCTGGACATTTCTTGTAAACACAGTCATACAATACAGGGCTTTTTGAGTCTGGTTCCTTTTACTTAGCATACTATTTTCAAGATTCATCCATGCTGTGGCATGCAGCAGAATTTAACTCCTTTTTATGGGCATATAATACTCTATTGTGTAGATAAACCACCTTGCTTATCCATTCATCAATTGATGAACATTTGGGTTGTTTCCACATTTTTTGGCAATTACATATAATTCTTCTGTGTACATGTATGCACAAGATATCATGTGGACATCTATTTTCATGTTCCTATTAATGGAATTGATGTATCATGCAATACCTCTGTTTTATTTTATAAATCTGCTTAATTATTCTCCAAAGTGGTTGTATTAGGACTGCCATAGCAAAATACCACAAATGCAATGGCTTCGAATAACAGAAATTCATTACCTCACAGTTCCAGTAAATGGAAATCCAAAATCTAGGTGTTAAGAGTTCCACATTCCCTCTGAAGTCTGTAGGGAAGTATCTGTCCTTGCCACCATCAAGTTCTGGTGGCTCCTAGCAATCTTCTGGTGGCTGCAACAACAAAACTCTGTCTGCCTCCATCTTCCCAAGGTCTTCTCACCCCTCTGAGCCTTCTCTTCCCTCTCTGCTTTGTATAAGGACATCAGTTATAGGACTTAAAGGCCACTTTAAATCCAGTATGATTTCAGGGCACCTGGGTGGCTCAGCAGTTGAACATCTGCCTTTGGTTCAGGTCGTGATCCTGGGGTCCTGGGATCAAGTCCCACATCAAGCTCTCCGCAGGGAGCCTGCTTCTCCCTCTGCCTATGTCTCTGCCTCTCTGTGTGTGTTGCTCATAAATAATAATTTTTTAAAAATCCAGGATGATTTCATCTCAAGATCCATCATTAGTTATAACTGAAGACTGTTTTTTCCCTCTCTCTCTCTCTCTCTCTATTTTTTTTTTTTTTTTTTTTTTGTGCTGGGTTCCAATAAAATTTTCTTTCTTTTTTTTCAAGTCTCTATTACAAACAAAGCCATATTATGATGCTCTGGATGGACATGAATTTCCGAGGGACACAATTCAACTCTCTGTGCTAGCTGGACCATTTTACATTCCCACAAGCAGAGCATGAGGGTTCTTCTTGCCGCACATTGTCCTTAATACTTGTGACTCTATTAATTTTGTATTATAGCCATCCTTGCGAGTGTGAAGTGGAATCTCACTGTGGTTTTTATTTACATTTTCCTTGTTTCTAATAATATTAGAAATCTTTTTATGTTCTTACTGTGCATTCTGCTTTTGCTATGGGGAGTGTCATAAATATCTCTTAGGTCTAGTTGGCATAAAGCTTTGTTCAGGGGTTTAATTTCCTTTTTCATTATCTGTGTAGTTTTTCTCTCCATAAGGAAAGTGGAGTATTCAGTCTCTAAATATTTTTATTGAATCACCTAGTTCTTACTTCAATTCTGTTTTTCCTTATGTATTCCAGCTCTCTGTTGGTAGGTGTATGTATGTCTACAATTGCTGTATACTCCAAATAGATTGACATTTTATATTTATAAAATATTCCTCTTTGCCTTTAGTAACATTTTTTTGCCTCAATTGTCTGACATAAGCATAGTCATCCAGCTCTTTTGGTTACTGCTTCCATGATATATATTTTTCCATACTTTTACTTTAAACCAATTTTTAGCAATCTTCTTTGGATTAACATCAGTTTAATTTCAGTAGCCTATGAAAACTGGGCTTTACTGTGGCTCTCTTAACTTCTCACTCCTTTGTGTAATTATTTTCATAAAAATGATATCTTTATACATTATAAGCCATCAAAAACAGTTTTATAATTTTAAAGCAGCTATATGCAGTTGTCTTTTACATCACATGGGGACTAAAAAGAGCCACACAAAATCATGTTTTTACTGTCTTTATATTATTCTAAATAGTTACATGTATTCTTTATTACATTTACTCTTTATTTCTTCATGTGAATTAATTAACTGTCTGGTGTCCTTTCATTTATACCTGAAGAAGTTCATTTAATTTTTGTGAATGTCTTTATCTGTCCTTCATTTTTGAAAGATAGTTATGCTGGATATACAATTCTTGGTTAAGAGTGTTTTCTTGTTTTTTGATTTTTTCTTCCACTTCTACCCCTATCCAGAACTCTAGATGTATCATCCCATATTGGCTTTCTATAGTTTCTGATGAAAATTTGGTTGTTAAATTTCTTGAAGATTCCTTTTCACATTATGAGTCACTTCTTTCTTGCTATTTTCAAGATTCTCTATTTGTATTTGTATTTCAACAGTTTGTTTGCAATGTGTCTATGTCTGGATGTTTTGAAATTATCCTACTTGAAATTCATTTGAGCTTCTTAGATATGTAGATCAATACTTATGGAATTTGAAAAGTTTAGGGCATTTTTTCAAATATCCTTACTGCCTTTTCCTCCCACTCTTCTCTTCTGGGACTGCCATCTCACCCATGTTGGTATGCTTGATACTGTCCAAGTATGGGAGACTCTTCATTTGTTCATTCTTTTTATTTTTGTCTCTCACACTAGATAATATAAATTGACCTATATTTAAGCTTGATAATTTTTTATTAAGCAAGCTCAAATATATTATTGAGACCTCCTTAAGTAATTTTTTTTAAAATTTCAGTCATACTTTTCAACTCTAGAATTTCTTTAGGCTTTTTTTTTCATGTTTGTGTCTTTCTTGTGATTCTCTATTTAGTGAGACATTATTATCACACTTTCATTTAATTATTTAGACGTGGTTTCCTGATGTTATCTCATTTGAAATACATTTTTTAATGTTTTTGTCTAGAAAATTGAACATCTGAATTCCCTTTTGTTTTTTCTATTGATTCTTTTTTTCTCTTGTGAATAAACATTCTAGATTCTAGATTCTTAGCATTTATCATTATTTCTTGTTGAAACCCAGATGTTTTAAATAATATAACATGCAAATTCTTTAGTCATTTTTTCCCTTCTTCAGGAATTAGGAAGCACCTTAATGTTCTTATTCTATAAAACATGTAGTCTTTGTCACGTATAATCTCTGAGTTTTTGCTCATTTAGCTTAATGATCAGCTAATGATTGAAAGGAGATTTTCTGCAATGCTGGGAGTGTCATATAAATATCTGTTAGGTCTAGTTGGCATAAAGCTTTGTTCAATCGTTTAATTTCCTTTTAACAATGCCTAAAACCAATAAGTCTTGGCTTTTGCTGAGGGGTTCTCTCTGTGTTGAGGCATGCTGTCATTTCTCAGATAGGAATTTAGTTACAACTCTGTCTTAGCATTCACTTCCAATTTGTGCAGACCCTCAGGGTAAGCCAGAGCTGTGAATTTAGGTTCTTCCTAGGTCTCTCCTGAAAATGTATACAGCACACTGATTTCTTGATTCCCAGAAATATGCCTTCTTTTTAAGTCCCGCAGGGACATCAGATATCTTAGTTGCCAGCTTTACCTTCGAAATTTTTTGAATTTGTTGTTTGTCCCAATTATTATTACCACCTTAGGTAGTGCCATGTTAAACAATTCTTACTGATTGTTTTTGACAAGCACCACTGAGAACAGACTGTTCATACTAGAGGGGCTCTAAAGCTGATGAAATAAAGACAATCCATATGAGTGGGAGTTTCTAGGCAATTACAATTTCCTAGGTTAGGTAATGACAATTCTCAGGGAGTGAGGATTTGGGGATGGGGTCCAATTCATTTCTTCCCCTTTCAGTGGTTGCTAAGCTTCTGGTTTTCACCATGACTACAGATCTGTATGTTTTCAAGGCCACCCTGGAACTAAAGAAAGGGGAAGGGAAGAGAGTTGGTTAAATGCCACAAAACTCACTTTACTCAAAGTGATTTTCTTCAATAAATGCTCCCTGGAGTTTTGCAAACCATGGGTTAGTTTTCAGAGTTCTATAAAAGTTAGTTTTGGCAATTTTTGTCATTGTTTTTATAGATTCAATGGAGGAGATTATCTTTGGAGTTCATATTCCATTATTCCCTCTGACATTACTCTATATGCAATTTTTACTTCCTCCATGTTTTTCATGCCAATATTATCAAGTAATTTTCTTTAGCTTAATAGTACTTCTATAATTTAATTTAGTTTTATCAATAATAGACTAAGAGAAAGTTAAGTATTTTTCTAAAAAACGATATAACAAAATATAGATTGTGATAAAACAGTTATTTATCATCATGATATTGAAATGATTTGGGAGAGTTTAGAAAATTATCTTCTAGAATCACAATTTTGACCACTAGAAGTTTATAAAGTTTATATAGAAGCATTTAATTGTAAGCATTGAGATAATGATTGGTAAAGACTTACTCACAGTGTTACAAGTTAAAAACCAACCAAATAAGTCAAACCAAACTAAAACGGTGACATGCTGCATCAGAACCTCAGTAACGGCAAGTGTGTTTAATTTCAAAGATGTAGCATTACAGCAGAAAGGTTAAGAATCAGGATCCCTTTGGAAAGAGTAAAAAACCAGGAAAAAGAGTGAGCAAAGTAGAAAAATCTATCACCTAGACCATTTTAGTGACTAAGGATAGGAGTTGAAGTAATTGGAAACAGTTTTGTCAACAAATAATTGTTCACCTTAACTCTGCCATCCTATATATTTTTACCTAGGACTCTGCCATCCTATATATTTTTACCTAGGTAACTTTTAACTGAAGTTACCTATAGACAGATTCTTGAGGTATACTTGAGGTATACATCTTTTAGAAAGGATTTGTTGAGCAGCTGACATTAATAAATGTATGTTTTGTTTTGGTCATTTTTTTGTTTAGGCTACCATTGTGCACGTGAACGAAGACAGGTTAATTCACAGTGACCCATCAGTCTAGCACAGAGGAAACAGCTTATACTTTAATCTAATGATATACTAACAGCAGATTATATTTATTAAACATTTACTATATGGTTGGTTATGCTTTAAGCGGTTATCTAACTCTGGGGAGCCTGGGTAACTCTGTCACTTAAATGTCCAACTCTCGATTTTGGCTCAGATCATGATCTCAGTGTTGTGAGATTGAGCCCCACATCAGGCTCCGTGCCCAACGCACTCTGCTTGGGATTCTCTCTCTCCTTCTGCTCCCCCACACCACTCTCTCTACAATAAATAAGTAAAATCTTTATAAAAAATTTAAAAATAAATGCTTATCTAACTCAGTCACCATAGCAAAGTTCATGAGGTAATAGGCTGTATGATTATTATTATTTTACAGATATGGAAATTGGGGCTTACATAGAGAAAATGACTTCTAAAACTAGCATTCAAATCCATATCTGCCTATTCCAGACCCCAAGTTATTATTCTTTATTGTTTATGACCTTTCAAATCAAGTATTACAAAGGTATATGTTTAAACATATAAATCTGAATTCCTTTAATTCCTAAGGAGAAATTAATTCAACCCTAATTTCCACATCTGTCGTGGTGTCATGGCAAACAAAACATTCCCTGTTTTGTTTTGGAGGATTAAATAAGATCATGCATGTGAATTTTTAGTCACTGTAAAGAGATTACAAATATTTTTAATGTATTGGAAACACTTTGGACATAAGAGAGGCAAAAGGAAAATAGAAAAATTTAAAAATTTTTCAGAAATAATTGATTGGAAATGAGTAAATAACTTCAATATTTTCCTCAAGAACTTCCCCAAAACATATTCATCTGAACAAGAGACTGCTCAGTTAAGGCTCTTCTCAGAAAAACAGATTGCTTAGGGAGTTTGCCCCTTTCTGATAAAAATATTTTGCCTAACTGTTCAATTATTACTTTTTTACAATTGGTTTATTATTAGGAACATGAAATTAAACAGATCTATTTTTTCTTACATAATCAATAAAAACATTAAAATCTGAATTTATAATTACTATTCATATATACCATAGAATGTCACATGTTTGTGACTTACAATGATTTTTATATTTATTGGTTCAGTACTGTGATTAAATAAACATCAGAAGGTTATATAACTTTAAAATCAGCTAGAGCTCGTAAAGAAAATTTAAATTTGTATGTGTGTTATATATATATATGTTTATATGCATATGTATGCATATATGTATCTATGCACATGAATGTAGATATATGTATGTGTGTAGATACATATATATACACACATGCATATTATGCATACATATCTGTGTTTATTTACAAAGTATTTTTCCTGCATAAATAGGGAGAAAATAGATTTGCTTATTTATTTTAGAGAGACAGAGAGAGCCTAAGCAGGAGGGGCAGAGGGAGAGGGAGAGAGAATCTCAAGCAGATTCCATGATGAGCATGGAGTTTGAAGTGGGGCTAGATCCCACAACCCTGAGATCATGACCTGAGCCAAAAGGAAGAGTCGGATTCTTAACTGACTGAGCCACCCAGGCTCTCCTGAGCAGGGAAAATTTAAAAGATTTTATGGAGCTTTTGACTTAGAATATGGATCTACAATGGAATTTCCACTAGCATCTTCCTATGTATATCTCTTGAAGATACTGTTTAGCTTTTTCATACTTACAAAGTTAAAGGTAAAATTCAAGGGGATGTTTTTTATTCCAAAATTTTGGAATCTGCTGCTGTTTTTTTCCCCTTCTGTTTACTTGACATCAAAATGAGATCTTATTTCTCTATTAAAGGTTATAAATATTATTTGAATTAAATTAGATCAGTGTCTAATCCTTCAACTTAGAGTAAAGACACCCTTAGTTTGTCGTTTGAAGAATGAATCTGTATATCAATATTAGGGACTTCTAGGAAAACTAAAAGAAGTTCCTAGTCTTAAATTTGGAATCCACACTTGACAGAGGTGAGAGAAGGAGAAAATACTTTTCTTGTAAACTCTTGCTTTTCTTTCTCATTCTATTTGGCTTTTTTGGAGGTCAGGTGTTGGAAAATACAGTCATTGTATACATATACATAGTATATATGTATATGACAAACATGTTTATATACCTTATTTGCATATGTATACAAATAATTCAAATGATACTTTGTAAGGAATTATATGTATTCATTAGCTAAAATGGATATGAAAATATGGACAGACTCTAATATGCACTATCTTTTTTGGTACATTCATGGATGGATGGATGGATGTGTATATAAATTAATATAGCCATTGTAATAATATGTATAGGAAAATCATGAGTAAAGATAAAAATTGATTTCTTTCTGTTATTCTTGGAAACTGTTTATGCTGAGAAAAAATTAGGCAACTTGGTCATCTCCTGGGCCACTTAAATGAAGATAGTTCTGTTATTCTTTGTATCACTTATATTCTTTATTTTTCATATTCTATGAATTATTAATACATTGAAAACATAATGAAAATTTCATGGATACAAAGGAAAAATGTTTCTAGACAAACCGATGTTTCTAGAAACATACTATTCAGAATAGTGAGTTACAAAATATACTTTTTCATTGTAAGCACTTTTAACAGTAGGCAGAAACTATGGTAAAAATTTCCCTAATTTTACATTATGTTTTTAGTGTCCAAGAGAGTTATATGGCTATTGCTTTTTAACATAGGATTATTAAAGCTGTGACTAAGTCCCATCCAGTCTTTTACACATTATTATATTCTTTGACTGATTGGCTAGAGATATAGACAAGTTTAGTGAATTATATTAAACAATATTATTGGTTTTATAATTGTTTTGATACATTTAGGTCACATCCTCAAAATTATCAGATTAAAAACAATCAGAAACTTAGAAATGTAGTAATAGTGGTACCAAATTATGTTGGTTAAAAATAGCATTACACTGATTATTATGCTATATAATCATATATCTATATTTATAAATACAACTATATTCATAGTCAGATCTATGCACATTTCTCATTCTAGACAAAACAAGGAGTAAAATCACTAAGCCAGAATACTCTGAATGAAACATAAGAAGTATTCACAAGAAAGAAAACATATAAGAATTGATATGTAGTACAAAAATTAAAAATTAATGGAGGATTATAGGCTAATGGGTGATTTAAGTATTTCTCCCATCCTATCTTTGTATTAAAAACAACTCAGTTTTAAAGGATGCCAATGAAATTTTAGGTGGCCTCCATATTTTCCCTCTTCCAAAAAAGTTTCTTGAAGTTGAAAAAAATCGTAATGTTTTAGGTTTAATTTTATAAGAGAAATATCATTACACATGGATGACTATCGATGTTTGTTTTATATTATATTAAAAGTCTTTTTGTAATATGAAAGTATTCCTTTAAGGTTGATAATGGAATCTATAGCGTAAGGGATGGAATGCTTGCAGAAAGAATTGCACAAAACAGAGTTTTTATTTGAAAATTTATGCCCAGTCAGAGACTATTTCCCACTTGTAAAATTGCATCTAGAAGGACGCATGCAACTACATCTTAGTGATTGGATTGCAGATGGAAGCTACATATACTAATTCTATGTCTGGTTCATAAAAATCTTTGACACTATTCTCCATTCTTTACCTTCTCATTTTCTAGCTGACCATATGCATCCAAAATGACTAAAAATCACATATGCTAATGGCAAAGAGTTAATCAGCCTAAACTAAGTGACCAGAGTAGACGACCTCTTCTCTTCAACTGCCTGCTAGTTATGCAATGCTAACTGAATTAATTGCTGAATTTTAACTTCTTGTTTGTAAAGTGGCAATAACAATACTAATATCACATATATCAAAGTGAAATTTGCACAGAAACTTGGTACTAGCAAAGGTAAGGTGCTGTTCATTACCACTCTTCTGAGATCCATACACACATTTCACATACCCTGCAAGACATATATTACTTGAAATATAATTTTGTCTGGTATGTCCACCTCCAGGTCCTTTTCTTTACCTGGTGAACTTTATTAAAAATCTAGCTCTATTTTACTCTTCTTTGTTACTCTTCTCTCCCATCATTAGAGATAAAAGGAGGAGCTCCTGGTCATAGGAAGCATAGAATTACTTAAGCTATCCCAGTAAATAGGTAAAATTGCAGAACAATTGTGTTTGTCTGTTTCCTCCTTCTCCAAGCATCCAGGAATAACAGGGAGTATTTCATTTATCTTTATTGCTCCCCTCAATGGAATATTATCTGGCATAAAACAGGTTCTCAATAAATGATCCATCAATCAGTTGATACATTATTTAAAGGCAAGTTTTCCTTATGGCACACTGCTGTCAGATGGTAAGGAGTTAATACCTCATGTAAAGTGATCTTCTCACTTCTCAAAACACAACAACAATAAATGGGAAAACCCCATCTCTGGAATTGTTAATACTGGCACACATTTTTGCATTTGGTAATATAAAATTTTTATTGTATTATTTTTTATTTTTTTTCTTTCCTTAAGTTTTGAGTTCTTAGATTTTTAATCTTAGAAGCAGGGAACATATTATGTAGTACTCTGTGCATCAGAGTACTTTATTTTATGTGAATAAAGAATTTTTCTTCTTCCCTGGACTCTAGAACTATTTTTATTATATCAATTTAAAAAATACTAGAATTACCTAAAAAACAAAAGCTCATTTGAGCAAATCACTTATTATAATGCATGACCTATAATTAGAACTCAATTAATGCAAATCGTTATTATGGTGGTTTTCATTTTCTAATATTTTCATCATTGCAGTTATAGTGACCATTATTCCTTACATTTAGATTTAATATTCAATGATATAACAAACAAATGAAAAAATTTCAACACAAAGAATGGTTTGTTTTTCCTTTTGACACACTACCAACTAAACATTAAGAAACTTTCCCAGATTTCCTTTATAGAAGTAGATCATATATTTGACCCATTTGCATTTTAATTTTTTTCCAACCCCTTAATAATGAATAAGGTTAAACATTAAATATTAAACATATAGTTTTAAACTTTTATTTTCTTGATAAATAAGATTGTTTTAAATTTCAGTTTAAAGTTATTTTGTTGTTACTCAGATTTTGAAACTATTTTAAAAACGAAAAAGCATTGAAATCAATATGAATTGCTCATAATAAGTTTTGATTGAAGAGGCAGAAACATGAAAGATTTTTTAATATAAATTCTGCATTAAAGGTAGTAGGTGCTTTTATTTGCGATTTCATATGGTTTCACTGAAAAATAAAAATGAATGCTACTCCATCATTTTGGCAGACACTTTAATGCCAGCCATTTAACTATCTTCCTGAGATGGAATGCTTCCTGACCTCTACTCTTTCCACCAAAAAGAAATTGTAAAAGCCCAACAAAAATGTAATTTTCTGGCTTTACAATGGGTGAGGAGAGAGAAGAGAAGAGTTAAGAGTAGAATCTGAAAATAAAGTAGAAAAAAGTAGTATCAAGTAGAGGGTGTTTTTAGATGCATCTGAGAGAAGGAGACTATTTTTGATTGATAACATATCTTGTGGTCCAAACTCAAAGTTTCATATTTATATAGCAAGTCATGGTGCTTAAAAGAAAACTGAACACTGAAAATCCTCATTTTATTAAAGGAACCCATATGATAAGGGCAATTAACCAATTATCCCAGGTCGTTTCAAGGTCATATCTTATTGATTAAATGGTTTCGCATGAGGAAATCTTTTGAGGTCAAATGTCAAGTTATAATAGATAATTTTAGATATTTAATTTATTGAGACAATGATTGAGTATTGCTGTTTCTGAATGCCACTAAGAATCTATATAGTTATCCATGATAGTTTTGAACTGTGGGGGAATCAAGATATATTATAGATGGTTTAAGTTATTATTAAAATAACAGCATCCTTATTTTCCTCACTGTGATTCACCTTACCCACCATACTCTGCTTTTTAAATGTAAGCTGAGGCATTGGGGGAAACTCTCTTTGTGCTAGAGAAAAATATGCTGTCATTTAAGTCATTACATTTTTATTAGGTAAAAGTTATTTAACTGCCAATAAGTTAATGTTTCTTTAAAGGTAGATCAGTCACACTTGTGGAATAGGAATAAAACTAAGGTTAGTGTGTTTATTTTCAAATAACCAAATGATGAAATCTGATAGTTTTTAAATTGAGCAAGCAATTCCCTTGTTTGTGTTCTGGGCTTATTTTTGAAATCCATACAATGGTTGCAAAAGCTAAAAATGGGCCTAAGTAATTCCTAATATATCTTCCAATTTGTATATATTTGACCGTGGTATTTTAAGCAGGTTTAACTGAACTTTTTCACATTCTTAGAGGAAAGTGTGTAATTATTCTAGAAAACTGAAGAGTTTGAGAGATGGAAAAAGAATATCAATGAAGCTTTGATCCATGCACCAGATTTCTTCAAAATATCTTGAAGAGTAATTTGTTAAATTATCTAAGTTACCTCATTATAGTCCTAATTTAAAAAAATAGGGAGACATTAGCAAATTCTCACAAATGGGAAGTCAAATAGAATTCTGTCATGATTTGTTCAGTCTTAAAAAATAGACTGCCAGTAATGGTATAATTGCTTTTATTGAACTAATGCTCCTACTGATAGCAATAGTAACCTCTGGAAAAATATGGAAAACAATTTTTGAAGGCACTTAAGAAGCAGGTCAAAAGCAGGCAGAAACTTCAGTGAACATAATAACCCTTCTGAGAAGAAAAGACATTGGATGAAGTCTACGTTTATATAGCTGATTCCAGGAGAGTCCTGCTCAGTCCACAGCATAGAATAGTGCGTGGAGTTCAAGTGGAAAGCCAGTGTTCTTACTGGTCTAAGTCAAAGGATATAAAATTTGCAGTCATCAAGTGTAGTCAAATTCAAAACTATACACTTAAATTCTGTGCATTTTATTATATGAAAGTCATTTCACAATTAAATGAATTATCAAAGGTAATACTAGATTCTAAAACTCCTTGATTCTTGGGCAGCCCAGGTGACTCAGATGTTTAGTGTCTGCCTTCAGCCCAGGAGGCCAGAGATCCTGGAGTTCCAGAGATCGAGTCCCACATTGGGCTCCCTGCATGGAGCCTGCTTCTCCCTCTGCCTGCCTCTCTCTTAGTCTGTGTCTCTCATGAATAAATAAATAAAATCTTCAAAAAAAACCCCTCCTTGATTCTTAATATATTTCTGTTAAATCAACTGTTTTCTGGAAAATAATTTTGCTCAGAAGTAGTAGGCAATAATACTGAAGCACTAATATGGAAAATGGAGGAAATGCCTTCAGTTTCTATCACTAGTCTAGGTGAAACACATATCACTTCTCTACTTCAGTTTTCTAATTTATAAAATATTGGTGTCTTTTTGTTGTAAACTTTTGTGCGTATGTATTTTATGATTATCTGATGCATGGCATTTCTAATAGATTATCAGTAATTTTCACAATATGACTGGCTAGCTGTCTATATAGGAAAAGCTGGAAAGATGAAATGTTGGTCCCCAAATTAATTCAGTGTACTTCATGCTATACTGGTGGATGATGTCAGAGTCAGTGTCACTAAAATTTTATTAGGCAACCTAGGAAAGAGACAAGAGCATTCAGATAATATTCCAACTACCAAAGACTTCGTTATTCACAATAGTCTGATCTAAGGTACATATATCTTTAGTGTGCCTATAGGAAGTAAATTAAATATGTATGGACGTTAGAATGAATAATATCCTATTTAGAAAATAATTATTCTATAAATACGGATAAAATTCCCCAGAGTGAGCTGCCTAGAAATCATAATGATGACAGAATCAAATTCATAAAATTGTACATTATACAGTCTATCCTCATTATTATTGGATTTTGTATTCAAAAATTTACCTGCTTGCTAAAAACTATTTGATACCTCAAAAATCAATACTTGTGGGTATTCGTGGTCATTTGGGAGACATGTGCAAAGGAATGAAAAATTTGAGTTGACCTATAAGCATGTTCCCAGCTCAAGTTCAACAAGGTGTCGCTAGGTCTTCAGCTCTCACACAGATGATCAAAGGATAGAGATGACAGGTAGAAGGAAGTGCAGGGTTGTGCAAGGAGCTCTGGGGGATGGGGTTCGAATCTTAACTCTGGCATCTGCTAGAAGCGTGGCTTCAGAGAAGTCACTTACCATTTCTCTATGTACTTTTCTTTTTTGCAAAATGAAATAGAATCTACCAGGCTAAACTGATTTTGGATTTAGGATTATAATCTATGTGAAATTTATCTATATGCTATACAGATATTTACATTTACATTTATATAATATATAAAATACATTTCCCTACTTCAAGGGCATTGATTTAGTATTTGCTAATTCACTGTTAGCAGTGACTTTATAGAACATAACTATCATGAATAGCAAGAATCCATTGTATTTTTAAAAACGCAGTCCATTAAAGTCACTATTTTTTGAAGTGTAGATTTGCTTAATGCTCAATATGTGTAAATTTTCATAAGCATATCTACTTTAGATCCTCAATTTACTGAAAATGCAATCTTCATGCTATTTCACGTATTTTTGCATAAAATAAAACACAGCATGACACAGTGGATATTTAGTGAGTGTAATTTGCAGGTTGTAACAAATGTAAAGAGGAGTGTGAATTATCAAGAAAGCACTAAAAGAAGTATAAGCCTAAAACTATGAGAAAAAGAGACTTCACTTGGCATGGTGTATCAGGTGTACAAACCGGCCCTCACACGTTTGTGTAATTGTTCCCAGAGCTACCAGGTATTTGAGTGTGTACTTTTCCACTTCCTGTAAGACAGGCTTATTTTCAGCTAAAAGACTAATGTCTATAATCACACCACAAAAAATAAAATCACTCATTCTATTTAGGTCTCCCTAGGGGGCTCTTAATATTGCTTTTACAGGTAGCAGGGTTCATCCTCTACCAAAAATATAGACAGCCATACTTTATCCCAAGCAACTTATAAGAAGGTTTCCATGGATACAAAAATTTATTTTTCTGGATTTTTTTTTCAATAACTCAAAACTACCACTGGAGTATTAGAAGGTTGGAGCTGGTAGGAAGCTTAGACAGTCATTCCAGATTTCAGTTGCATCTCTTTTCTTGCATTCTTTCTGTGGATGAGTAATGTAAGATTTAATTTAGATGATCCTGGTGCTCACTGCTTCCTCTTGCATCTGAGCCTTTGCTATGGAGTATAGTCTTGAAACTTTCTTTCAGTACTGCCATCTGTTTAGTTAGTGTCCGATTTTCAGATATATACAACTCTAAATTGCATCATACACAAACTCTGAGAAAATGAGAGAATAAAAATACCTCTCTTCAGTGCTTTTAAATGGTGATGTTTCATTGGGCAAAATATACAGTGTTATTAATTCATATCCTTTACTTATCAGTTCACATAATGACGATAACTCTCAACTAATTACTCTATCTGGTCACTTCCATTCACTCATCAACTGACCCATGTATCCTTTTGTTCTGATACATTCAAAATCTTTATAGCATGGCTCTCTCTCTGCTAATATATGTTCAAAAAGATAAGCAATGCAAAGTTATTGCCTAAACTTGTGGTGTGATTCCTGTATCAGTGGATCTAGTGATAGTCATGAGACTTCTAATTGCCAAATCTATGTTAGTTGAAGATACGGTGATGAGGGAAAACACACACACACACACACACACACGCACACACACACACACACAGACAATGTTGTTCTTTAAGTTTAAAATTTAATGGAGACCTGCAGTAATCAATATGTGGTGAGAATATAATCTGTGAGAAGTTGACTTAGGAGGGGAGGTTAGAGGTACTCCCTGAGGAAGTGAAGGTGATGTGAGCTCTGAAAAAAGAGTAGGAACTGACTAGATGAGAAGAGGTTTCAAAAGCTTCCTCGTAGAATGAACAACATGTAGAAAAGCCCGAGGACTGAGGAGATAATTAAGGAGGTCTATTTAGACTGGAGAAGTAGACGTAAGTCAGATTATTCAGAGAATTATTCTCCATGTTAAGAATTTACTGTTTCTCCTAAGTAAAATGGACCATTAATAGAGGGTTTTTAGCAGTTTTTTGACATCTAATTTATTAAACTACTTTAAAATATTTTTTTATATCTGAGAAAATAAGGCCGAACATGCTTTAAAAATTGGTTTATCCAAGGGATTCCTGGGTGACTCAGTGGTTTAGTGTCACTTTCAGCCCAGGGCCTGATCCTGGAGTCCTGGGATCAAATCCCACGTCAGGCTCCCTGCATGGAGCTTGCTTCTCCCTCTGCCTGTGTCTTTACCTCTCTCTCTCTCTCACTGTCTCTCATGAATAAATAAATAAAATCTTAAAAAAATTGGTTTATCCATAATGTGAGTGTACATTTTTACTTCATATTTTAAAAGACTTGTTTATTTATCTGAGAGAGAGAGCGAGCTCAGATTAGTTGGGGGAGGGGCAAAGGGAGAAAATCCTCAAGCAGACTACCCCCTGAGAGCAGAGCTCACTTGTGGTCCATCCCACAACCCGTGAGATCATGACTTGAATCCAAATCAAGGGTCAGATGCTTAACAAAATGAACAACCCAGATTCCTCTACTTTTACTTCACTTTAAAAATCTACCATACCAAATATTTTCATGTACCCTTTATCCTTTCTTTGGATAAGGGTTAGAGATGGTTAAGAGGAATTAGGTATTGCTAGAATTTTCCAGGCCCTTTTTTAATGAAGAAAACCGCAGTATACTGCAACTGGAATTTCTGGTAGCTTTCTCCCTGAGGAGTTTGCTTAGCCTGATCTGAGGAAAGGAGTAAATTATTGGGTCTGAGTAGCTAAAGGGTTTTAAATTCTTTATGAAGGTGAAAATAGTACTTCTTAAATTGAAAAGATCTTGTGATCTTGTGAGAAAAACAAAGAATACCTTAAGTTTTTGTTATCTGAAAAAATCCAATAGATTGAGGGGAAATACATGTGTTTTATTTCATTTAAAATGTTTTTATTTCAGCTATTATTTATGCCTAAACAAATTCTCCTTCACAACTGAGATTGAATACCAGCAGTGAGACTGTTACCAATGAAATAACATTATTGACATAAGCATTCTAGGTAAAAGCAGGATATATACTAAATTGAGGTTGGAATGGGAGTTGTAGCATGGAACTAGAGGAGGTGGAGTTGAGCTAAATAAAATATTGAGAGAAAAACAAAGGTTATTTAAAACAGGCTTCACTGTAGATAATGAAAAGAATCTAAGCAAAAGAAGAATAAGAAAATTTTCAAAAGAAAAAAGTGTACCTATGCTTCTGGTAGAACTCTGGTCATTAAAAACTACAATTCGAAGATTTACCTACCTACAGATATACAGATATATGAATATACATACATAAAATTAACTGAGTCAAGTGTTTTAGCAGTTATGGAAGAAAAAAGACCAATGTTGTAATCAGAGGGAAAGTTTGGGTTGGACTTTATGAATTGATTAAATTAATTACTTAATTATTCATTTATTCATTATTATATTGCTTTTGATGTCTTGGGTTGTATCTTAAATAAACAAATGTAAGCCAAAATTACAGTTTCATGTATCTGAAAATTAAACCACAATATATCTATGAACATCAAAGATTACAAACTTACTGGATGAAAAATTAAGAAACATTAAGTTACATTAATGAGAAATGCATGGCCTCCCCCATCATGAACATTCTCCACCAGAATGGTACATTTGTCACAATTGATAAACCTACATGGACACAACATTATTATCCAGAGTCCATGGTTTATATTAGGAATTACTCTTGGTATTATACATCAATAGTTAGGACAAATGTATAAAGACAAGTATTCACAATTATTTTTTAAAATATTTTATCTATTTATTCATGGGAGACAGAGAGAGAGAGAGGCAGAGGCATAGGCAGAGGGAGAAGCAGGCTCCCCGGGAGAAGCCTGATGCGGGACTTGATCCCAGGACTGTGGGATCACAAACAGAGTGGAAGGCAGATGCTCAACCACTGAGCCACCCAGGTGTTCCAGTATTCACAATTATTGTATCATTTATTTTCACTCCCCCCAAATTTCTGTATTCTGCTAAATCATCCCTCCATAGCTCCTCTTCCCTAACCCCTAGCAGCCCTTATCTCCATGTTTTACTTTTTTTTAGAGTGTCATATAGTTGGAAACATGCAGTAGGTAGCCTTTTCAGATTGCCTTTTTTCACTTGGTAATAGGCAATCAAGATTCTATCACGTCTCATCATGGCTTGGTGGCTCATTTGATTTTAGAGCTAAATAATATCCCATTATCTAATGGATCCCATTATCTGGATCTGAAGGGATGTACCACAGTTTAAATATCCATTCATTTACTGAAGGACATCTTGGCTGCTTCCAAGTTTGGCAATTATGAATAAGCCTGCTTCAAGTATCTACATGCACATTTTGGTGTGAATATGTTTTCAACTCCTTTGAGTAAATGCTAAAGAATATGACTGCTGGGTCACATGCTAAGAGTATAGCTAATAGTGTAAGAAAACACCAGACTGTCTTCTAAAGTGGATGTATCATTTCTTCATTCCCACCCACCAATAAATGAGAGTTCTTGTTATTCCACATTCTTTTGAGGATTTTTAAGAACTTCAAAACACTATTAATTTTCTTGACCTTTTTCATTAAAAGAAACCTCCCCAAAACAAAAACAAAAATGAAAAACCCCTGACTTTCTGGAGTGGGGGGCAAGATGGCAGAGGAATAGGGTCCCCAAGTCACCTGTTCCCACCAACTTACCTACATAACTTTCAAATCATCCTGAAAACCTACGAATTTGACCTGAGATTTAAAGAGAAAACAGCTGGAACACTACGGAGAGAAGAGGTTTGCGCTTCTAACAAGGTAGGAAGGCAAAAAAAAAAAAAAAAAAAAAGAATCAAGTGGGGGAGGGGCCCCGCAAGGAGCTGGGCTAAGGGGCGGTGAGAGCCTTGGGGACAGGAAAGCCCAGCCCCAGAGAAGTGGGAACTTTAACAACCAGGCACTTAGCAGGGAACTCGGGCAGAACCGCGGGAGGGGCAGTGGCTGGAGCCCATAGGCGGGGCCTCGGGAGCAGCTCAGGCGGGGCTCGGGGGGAGGGGGCTGCGCAGCCAGGAGCACGATTCCAGCAGCACAGGCCCCGGAGCCCAGGGTGCGGAGCAGACACAGCCCAGGATCCTGTGCTCCCCCGGGGACAGGCGGAGGCAGGGAGGGCCCAGGACAGCAAGGATGCTCCTGCCGCCAGGCGCCCCCACGCTGGGCAGATCAGCGCCTCCGCCCCCGGAGCATCCAGGCTGGGAGCTGCAGTAGTTACTGGGGAGCTGACTCCAAGGCTGGGGACCTGGCCGCTGCCAGTGGTGTTGTTCCTCCTGGTGTCACCCTGTGCCTGGGACTGAGCGGGGCCACCAGGGAATAGGGGCCTCACGGGGTCAACAGCTCCTACTGAGCCGTGCACCTGGCAGGGGGCGGGGTAGCGCCCCTAGGTGCACACACCTGAGAATCAGCACAGCAGGCCCCTCCCCTAGAAGATCAGCTGGAAGGACAGGGAAAGAGCAAGTTCTTGACTGAGCAGCGCTGGAAAGCTTCAGGAGAAGTCGAGGGATTTACAATTTATAGAACCAGAGGATACCCCTCCTTGTTTTTGTTTTTGTTTTTTTGTTTTTTATTTTTCTTTCTTTTAAATGGTTTTTCCAACACAACTCCTTTATATTCACTCTGCACTGAGCAAAATGACTAGAAAGAACTCACCACAAAAGAATGAATGAGAAACAGTACTCTCTGCCACAGAGTTACAGAATTTGCTTTACAATTCGATGTCAGAAAGCCAATTCAGAAGCACAATTATAAAGCTACTGGTGGCTCTGGAAAAAAGCATGAAGGATTCAAGAGACTTCATGACTGCAGAGTTTAGATCTAATCAGGCTGAAATTAAAAATCAATTAAATGAGATGTAATCAAAACTGGAGGTCCTAACAACGAGGGTTAATGAGGTAGAGGAAAAACTGAGTGACATAGAGACAAGTTGATGGCAAGGAAGGAAGCTGAGGAAAAAAGAGAAAAACAATGAAAAGATCATAAGGAAAGGTTAAGGGAAATAAATGACAGCCTCAGAAGGAAAAATCCATGTTTAATTGGGGTTCTGGAGGGCGCAGAAAGGGACAGAAGACCAGAAAGCATATTTGAACAAATCATAGCTGAGAACTTTCCTAATTTGGGGAGGGAAATAGACATTCAGATCCAGAAGATTGACAGATTCCCTCTGATTTAAAATCAATAAAAACAGTTCAACGCCTCGACATTTAATAGTGAAACTTGCAAATTCCACAGATAAAGAGAAAATTCTTAAAGCAGAAAGAGACAAGGGATCCCTAACTTATATGGGGAGAAATTTTAGATTAAGAGCAGACGTCTCCACAGCGACGTGGCAGGCCAGAAAGAGCTGGCAGGATATATTCAGGGTCCTAAATGAGAAGAACATGCAGCTAAGAATACTCTCTCCAGCAAGGCTCTCATTCAGAATAGAAGGAGAGATAAAGAGCTTCCAAAATAGGCAGAAACTGAAAGAATATGTGACCACCAAACCAACTCTGCAAGAAATGTTAAGGGGGACCCTGTAAAAGAAAGAGGAAGCCCAAGGAAATAATCCACAAAAACAGGGACTCAACAGGTATTATGATGACACTAAATTCATATCTTTCAATTGTAACACTGAACGTGAATGGGCTTAATGATCGCATCAAAAGACACAGGGTTTCAGACTAGATAAAAAAGCAAGATCCATCTATTTGTTGTCTACAAGAGATGCATTTTAGATCTAAGGACACCTGCAGCCTGAAAATGAAAGGGTGGAGAACCATTTACCACTTAAATGGCCCTCAAAAGAAAGCATGTGTAGCCATCCTCATACCAGATAAATTAAAGTTTATCTCAAAGACTGTAGTAAGAGATGAAGAGGGACATTCTATCATACTTAAAGCATCTATCCAGCAAGAGGACCTAACAATCATGAATATTTATGCCCCTAATGTGGGAGCTGCCAAGTATATTAATCAATTAATAACCAAAGTAAAGACATTAGTTAGATAATAATACACTAATACTGGGAGACTTCAACATGGCACTTTCTGCAAATGAGAGATATTCTAAGAACAACATCTCCAAAGAACAAGAGCTTTAAATGATACACTGGACCAGATGGATTTCACAGATATTTACAGAACTTTGCATCCAAATACAATGGAATACACATTCTTCTCAAGTACACATGGAACTTTCTCCAGAATAGACCACATACTGGGTCACAAATCAGGTCTTAACCAATACCAAAAGATTGGGATTGTCCCCTGATTGAACTCAATCATAGGAAGAAATTAGGAAGAAATTCAAACATGGAGATTAAAGAGCATCCTGCTGAAAGATGAATGGGTCAACTAGGAAATTAGAGAAGCATTAAAAAGATTCATGAAAATTCATAATAAATCTTTGGTATACAGCAAAAGCAGTCCTGAGAGGGAAACACATTGCAATACAAGCATCCCTCAAAAGATTGGAAAAAACTCAAATACATAAGTTAACCTCACACCTAAAGGAATTGGAGAAATAACAGCAAATAACACCTACACCCAGCAGAAGAAGAAAGTTAATAAAGATTCAAGCAGAACTCAATGAAATAGAGACCAGAAGAACTTTAGAACATATCAACAAAACCAGGATTTGGTTCTTTGAAAGAATTAATAAAATAGATAAACCATTAGCCAGCTTTATTAAAAAGAAAAGAGAAAAGACTCTAATAAAAGAGAAAAGACGAATGAAAATGGAGAGATCACAACCAATACTAAGAAATACATGTGAATTTAAAAACATATTTTGAGCAGCTATAGGTCAATAAATTAGGCAATCTAGAAGAAATGGATGCATTTCTGGAAAGCCACAAACTACCAAAACTGGAACAGGAAGAAATAGAAAACCTGATCAGGCCAATAATCAGGGAGGAATATGAAGCAGTCATCAAAAACTTCCCAAGACAAAAAAGTCCAAGGCCAGATGGCTTCCCAGGGGAATTCTATCAAACATTTAATGAAGAAACAATACCTATTATACTAAAGCTGTTCCAAAAGATAGAAAGGGATGGAATACTACCTAACTCATTCTATGAGGCCAGCATCACCTTAATTCCAAAACTAGACAAAGACCCCACCAAAAAAGGATAATTATAGACCAATATCCCTGATGAACATGGATGCAAAAATTCTCAACAAGATACTAGCCAATAGGATCCAACAATACATTAAGAAGATTATTCACCATGAGCAAGTGGGATTTATCCCTGGGATGCAAGGCTGGTTCAACACTCGTAAAGCAATCAACATGATAGATAATATCAACAAGAGAAAAACCAAGAACCATATGATCCTCTCAATAGATGTAGAGAAAGCATTTGACAAAATACAGCATCCATTCCTGATCAAAACTCTTCAGAGTATAGGGATAGACAGAACTTTGCTCAGTATCTTAAAAGCCATCTACAAAAAGCCCACAGCAAATATCATTCTCAATAGGGAAACATTGGGAGCCTTTCTCCTAAGATCAGGAGCAAGACAGGGATGTCCACTCTCACCACTGCTATTCAACATAGTACTAGAAGTCCGAGCCTCAGCAATCAGGCAACAAAAAGAAATAAAAGCATTCAAATTGGCAAAGAAGAAGTCAAACTCTCCCTCTTCGCCGATGACATGATACTGTATATAGAAAACCCAAAATCCTCCACCCCAAGATTGCTAGAACTCATACAGCAATTTGGCAGTGTGGCAGGATACAAAATCAATGCCCAGAAGTCAGTGGCATTTCTATACACTAACAATGAGACTGGAGAAAGAGAAATTAAGGAGTCAATCCCATTTACAATTGCATCCAAAAGCATAAGATATCTAGGAATAAACCTAACCAAAGAGGTAAAGGATCTATACCTTAAAAGCTACAGAACACTTCTGAAAGAAATTGAGGAGGATACAAAGAGATGGAAAAAATTCCATGCTCATGGATTAGAAGAAATTATATTATGAAAATGTCAATGCTACCCAGGGCAATTTACACATTAGTGCAATCCCTATCAAAATACCATGGACTTTCTATATAGAATTGGAACAAATCATCTTAAGATTTGTGTGGAATCAGAGAAGACCCCGAATAGCCAGGGGAATATTAAGAAAGAAAACTAGAGCTGGGGGCATCACAATGCCGGATTCCAGACTGTACTACAAAGCTTTGATCTTCAAGACAGTGTGGTACTGGCACAAAAACAGACAGTTCAGTGGAACAGAATAGAGAATTCAGAAATAGGCCCTGAACTCTATCATCAACTAATATTCAACAAAGCAGGAAAGACCATCCACTGGAAAAAGGACAGTCTCTTCAATAAATGGTGCTGGGAAAATTGGACAGACACATGCAGAAGAATGAAAGTGGACCATTCTCTTACACCATACACAAAGATAAACTCAAAATGGATGCAAGATCTAAATGCCAGACAAGAATCCATCAAAATCCTAGAGGAGAACACAGGCAACACTCTTGAACTTGGCCACAGCAACTTCTTGCAAGATACATCTATGAAGGCAAGGGAAACAAAACCAAAAATGAATTACTTAATCAAGATAAAAAGCTTCTGCACAGCAAAAGAAGCAGTAAGCAAAACTAAAAGAGAATGTACAGAATGGGAGAAGATATTTGCAAATAACATATCAGAGAAAGGGCTACTACTATTCAAGATCTGTAAAGAACTCATTAAACTCAAGAGCAAAGAAACAAACAATCCAATCATGAAATGGGCAAAAGACATGAACAGAAATTTCACAGAGGATGACATAGACATGGCCAACACGCACATGAGAAAATGCTCTGCATCACTTGCCATCAGGGAAATACAAATCAAAATCACAATGAGATACCGCCTCACACCAGTGAGAATGGGGAAAATTAACAAGACAGGAAACAACACATGTTGGAGAGGATGTGGAGAAAGGGGAACCCTCTTGCACTGTTGGTGGGAATGTGAACTGGTGCAGCCACTCTGGAAAACTGTGTGGAGGTTCCTCAAAGAGTTAAAAATAGATCTGCCCTACGACCTAGCAATTGCACTGTTGGGGATTTACCCCAAAGATACAGATGCAGTGAAACACCGGGACACCTGCACCCCAATGTTTATAGCAGCAATGGCCACAATAGCCAAACTGTGGAAGGAGCCTCGGCGTCTGTCGAAAGATGAATGGATAAAGAAGATGTGGTCTATGTATACAATGGAATATTACTCAGCCATTAGAAATGACAAATACCCACCATTTGCTTCAACATGGATGGAACTGGAGGGTATTATGCTGAGTGAAATAAGTCAATCGGAGAAGGACAAACATTATATGGTCTCATTTATTAAGGGAATATAAAAATAGTGAAAGGGAATAAAGGGGAAAGGAGAGAAAATGAGTGGGAAATATCAGAGGGTGACAACATGAGAAACACCTAACTCTGGGATAGGAACAAGGGGTAATGGAAAGGGAGGTGGGCAGGAGGTTGGGGTGACTGGGTGATGGGCACTAAGGGGGGCAGTTGACAGGATGAGCACTGGTAGTTATGCTATATGTTGGCATATTGAACTCCAATTAAAAAAATAGATAATAAATAAATACATAAATAAAACCACTGAGATATAATTTATCTACAATGAAAGGCCTATTTTTAATGTTTTTTTAAAATTTTATTTATTCATTCATAGACACAGAGAGAGAGGGGCAGAGACACAGACAGAGGGAGAAGCAGGCTCCATGCAGGGATCCCGATGTGGGACTCGATCCTGGGTCTCCAGTATCACACCCCAGGCTGCAGGCGGCGCCAAACCACTGCGCCACCGGGGCTGCCCGAAAGGCCTATTTTTAAGTGTAAAGTTTGATGAATTTTGACAAATATGTATACCTATGTACCATCACCAAAATCAAGTTAGAGAAAATTTATCGACTCAAAGTTATCCATGCCTTTCTGCAGTGAGCCTTCACCCTACTCAACACCCAGACTACATCTGACTTGCTTTCTGTTCTATGAATTAACTTCATATTGAGAATTTTGTAAAATTGAATAATACAGTATAAACTCTTTTAAATCAGACTCTTTGCATTCTCCATGTTTCTGAGATTCATACATTTTGTGTGTGTTTCAATAGTTCATAACTTTTTCTTTTATTGCTAAGTAGTATGCAAATACAACACAATGTGTCTATCCATTCACCTGCTGATAAATGTTTGGGTTGTTTCTAGTCCAGAGCAATCATGAATAAAACTGCTATAAATACGTGCAGACAAGTGGTTTTACAGACATACATTTTCATCTTGGGAGGGGGCTAATGAGCCGAAGTGTGAATGGCTGAATTCTTTTACTTATTTTTGTAAAACTTTTGCCAGCTCACTCTTATAAAACTCTAATCTTGGTTGTTTTACAGATAAAGTTGGATATCATCATTCAAACTCTATAACTCAAGAAATGGCTTCATTCTTCACTTAAAATAAAAGCCAGTCTCTTCATGTCCTCTGTAAAGCCTTGTACGTTTTGCCTCCATCCACAAATAAAGTTTTATTTTCATCCCTTTTTCCCTCTGTTCACTGTGTCTTAACACCATTGCCCCTCTTCATGTTCCTCTATCATAAATTATTTCTCATATAGATCTTTTTATGTTAAGATTTGTTTCTTTGTTGGAGAGTGAGAGAGCATGAGGAGGAGGGGCAGAGGGAGAGAGAGTCCCAAATAGATTCTGCATGAGAACAGAGCCCAACATGGGGCTCTATCTCATGACCCTGAGATCACAACTTGAGCTCAAACCAAGAGTCTGATGCTTAACTGATTGCACCACCATCTAGGTATGCCCTTTATTTAGATATTTGTGACAAATGGCCCACTTCCAGGAATTCTCTCCCATCCTCTGGTTGCATGACTGTCCTCTTTTTTTCTTTCACATCTTACCTTAAGTACCATCTTAGCAAAGGGAATTTCCTCCCTTGCAGTCACATCAGCTTATTTTTTTATTGTATTTTTCATCTTCTGATACATTTGTTTGTTTGTTTGATTGTGTATTAGTTTACTGTATGTTTGATCTACTAGAACTAAGACCCTATGAAACAAAAGATTGTATGAATTGTTTGCCGTATTGTCTTTAGTGCTTATAACATCCCCTGCACCATAGTGATTCTTCAATAAATTATTTAAAGAGCAGCTGAAGAACAGAACATAAACTTACTCTTAATTTATGACCATAATCCTCATAAGGACCCACAATATGGCCATAAATTCTTAAATTTTTCCCAACACATTCCTTGTGGCATAAGTCACACTGTATGAATTCTTGTCATCATCCTTCTAGTATTAGAAGACCCCTCCCTAAATCTTTAACTGGAGACGTAGTTGCTTAGCCTCTGATTATATTTCTCAGGGCACCTTATGCTAGCAGTAGCCACACGAGCAATTTTCAGACAGTGAAGTGTGAACACATCCCCAAAGACAAGTTACTCTAGACTCACTCTACCCATTCTGGCAGAGTAGAAAACCATAATGACTGAGATAACAGTGCAAACTATGTGTTGAGGATGGAGTTGTGCTTTTAGCATATATGTCTAAAAGGTGGGAAGTCTACCCACCTGTGCAGATTTATATATTTTATATTTTTTATATATTTTATATATTTTATATTGGAACAAATATGGAGTGCCTGGGTGGCTCTAGCATCTGATTCAATTTCAGCTCAGGTTGTAATCTCAGGGTCATGGGATCAAGCCCCTGGTGGGGCTCCACATTCAGCAGGGAGCCTGCTTGGGATTCTCTCTCTCCCTCTCCTTCTGCCCCTCCCCCTGCTCAATTGCATGCACAGATGCATGCTATCCTTCCCTTTCTCTCTCTAAAATAAATAAATAATTTTTTAAAAACATTTAAGAAATAAAATCTTTTTAAAAAGTACCCCATACAACATGTGCTGTTTGTCATACAATAGAAGATTTAATAGAGATTTTGGGGAAATAACCCTATGTATTAAGAGTCAGCAGGGATTAGTGGACTGCAGAGAGACTGGTTCTTTAAAGGAAAGGAGATAACTAAAAGTCTAGAAATTTGGAAGTAATCAAAGTGCCTTTTGAAGATACCCGTAGTGATTGATTGCATGGTTTATGGATAAGGACTGTGAGCCAGTTGTTAGATTCTTAAAAATGTGAGACCTAACCAAAAGTCAATTGATGCCAATAAATAAATAAGGGGCTAAGGACCGTATAGTCAATTTAGACAGTGGTGGAAGCATGGAACAGGATTTCTTAAAGGAAGGTAGATGCAGATATGAGAGGTATCTGGGAGGAACTTTTGAGGAGGTGGTATCACCAACAGTGAGCTAGATTTCAGTTAAAACCAAAAGGTAAGGAAAACTGGTTGAGAAGAGCATAAGGATATGAGAAACTTCATTAATCATGGGATGTTATTCCCAGAGGACAAAGTTGATGGATTTGAGTTTGGGTGAGGAAGAGGTTTGGTCAAGGATAAGGAAGTACATATCAGTCAGCATTGCCTGATACAAACAGGTTTGAAAGGCATGAAGGATTTAGTGAGATTTAGTCTCAGCAGCCTTTCTTGACTGTGGGTCCTAAATATTGTGGCCAGAACATTGCCCAAGGTGGCTGGGCAATGTTTTATCTTGAAACTGCTAAGTAAACTGATAATGGGCCCAGAAGCTGTAGATGCTGCTTGCTGTGTGGGCTGGATGATGGCTGAGAAACCTCTCGCTCATGGGATGTATTTAAGTGAGTGATGTATATTTGCTAGTAGTGACTTTATGTTTGAATATATGAATTATGAATGGATAGGTGCCTCTGTGTGTGATCTTAGTGTAAAGATGTCTGTAGATTATATTCATGAATTTGTCTGGAGCAGCTCAGCTAATTAAAGCAATGCACTAAGGAAGCCAGGTCTACACATTCATTTCCTGTGGGGGCTTTTTACATCTGCAGAGTACACAACACTTAATAGGGCCTTAATAAATGTTTGTTCATCAAATGAATAAGTGAATAAAGCATCCATGGGGTGAAGGAGAGTGTGTCTTTAAAGGTCCCACCACCGTTTAAGCCTTTATGCACAACCAACATGTTCAAAAGTCCATGCTTGATCCAGTAAGGGAAATTTTCTAAGAAAGTAGGACAGATCAGCAAAGATTATCTATACTCTCAGACAAACAACCAAAGAACACATTCTTATAAGAGTGTGAGTAATAACATCTAGTATAATGAGAAAAGGAAATGCATATGTCTAAGCTCTCCATCATCATTGTCAAAAAATATAAACGTTGTTATAAAAATATGAAATAAGATAAAGCTTAATATAAAAATAAAAGAAACCCACAAAAGTAACCAGAAGCCTTATCCTATCAAATACTTGATAAAAGAATATTCTGTTTAAATTTGAATGAAATTTGAATAACTATATTCAATTAACATAATAAATTAAGATAGCTATTTTGCTAGTTATTTTCTTCTTTCCTTACTATTATGTACCTTGTGACAATATTTAATACATTAACATATTTTTCCATAGGACATAGATTTTGTATAAGCTACCAAAAATGAAATTAAAGCATTTGCTTGGGAAGTTGCATATAATTTTTATGTAAATTCTAAAATATTTTCCCCCCAGTGGGTATCATGTATAAACTCTAAATATCTCCTGGATTGAAAAACACACATATGTAATTTAACATGTTCTTCATAGAAATGCAAAGGTCAAGAAATAACATAGAAGAAAAAAAATTATTCTTAATTATCTTAAAGAGAAAATAGTTGTAACTTTTATGTTTTTTGTTGTTGTTGTTGTTGTTGTTCTTACTTTTCTCTGGCACAATATTTTTTACTAGGGAATATAATATACAGATATTTTTATTTCCCACTTTATATTACAACATAAACAGACTTTTTTTTTTAAAGATTTTATTTATTTATTCATGAGAGACACACAGAGAGAGAGAGAGAAAGAGAGAGGCAGAGACACAGGCAGAGGGAGAAGCAGACTCCACGCAGGGAGCCTGACGTGGGACTCGATCCGGAATATATGTAACCATTTCAAATAGTGTTAATAAAAGTCTGTTTGGGGATCCCTGGATGGCTCAGCGGTTTAGCGCCTGCCTTTGGTCCAAGGGCGTGATCCTGGAGTCTCGGGATCGAGTCCCACATCGGGCTCCCTGCATGGAGCCTGCTTCTCCTTCTGCCTGGGTCTCTGCCTCTCCCTGTGTAACTCATGAATAAATACATAAAATCTTACATATATTCCTTTAAACAAAAGTTATCTGTTAAATGCTTAGAAACTAAGTGCAGAGATTATATAGAGGTAAGTAAAACAGATCAAGTCTACATCATTCTCATTAACTCATCTCAACATCTTGGAAAATACTTTAAATGACAGTTAATCAAAAGGAACATAAATTTACCAAAGCAATATGTTGGTATTTGAAAGCTTAGAGAGAAAAAAAAAAACATCATATCAAAGATTTTACATTTTAAAGCTTTTCACATACTTCAATGTAAATATTAGTTTACTTTTACTTCACCTTATTTGAGAGGCAAAGTTTTACTTTTAAGGAGGCCTATTTCTTAAATCTAAAATTCAACAAATAAAACCCAAACACAAACAAAGACAAGCAGAGACTTAATCCTTAAGTATCACTTAAGAATTCTTAATTCTTAAGTATCCTAATTTGATTTTAGATTCCAACTTTTTTTTTAAATAAATAATGAGAAACCATAGTGCCCTGTGGCCTCCTGTCTAAAACATTTTTATGTTCATATATCAGCCAGACTGTCATTGTCTTACATCTGTTATGTTGCAGCAACATTATTCATTATAATTCTTTGTTTGTTCAACCAAAAGGCTCTTTGGGTTTGCTTTTACCCTATATTTTAACAGATGAACTGTGTTATCTATGCACAGAAGTTATTTTTACGCTTTACTTGTGAAACTTAACTGCTTGCATGTGCAAAAGCAAACAAACTGTTGCATTCTGCCTCGGTGCCATAAAAAACCTGGACCATCTGGAGCTCATCACTTTCTTGGTCAATTATAGATGAACAGAGTCCTGAAATACTGAATAGATAATCCATCAAATACAACCAAGGGCATGAGGCCTTCTTAGAGCCATTTCCCAATCAAGGTAGTTGCTTCTATTGTTTGACCACACTCCCTGTTTTATTTCCTTGGGCTTGAAAAGTCACTTGCAAAAGGCATTAGCCTCCTAAGGGACTCGGTATGGTCATTTTAGTTTCTTAATTAGAAGAAGCTGAGAGTTAACATTAAAAAAAAAAAGTGCCGTGCCACACAGCAAAGATTTTGTGATTTCTCATGGAGAGTCCCTTCAGTAACTGTGATTTCACCTAAAAGAACCTCAACATTGGGAAATTAAATTTATTGACCACCATGAGACTAGGTACAAAAAACTGGCTTTTAAATACAATTGGTTTTATGTTGTTAATAATAGTTAGTTTCACTGTATTTTTACCATATTTTTATATTTACCATACCATAATAATTTACCATGTTATATGTTTACCATTATGGAAAATATTGCAGTTGTGCAGTTTTGAAGTCATAAAATATATTTTGGTGTGAGAATAGGTGTTAGAGATTTCTTTAGAAAGGGATCTTTCATAAATCAAATGTGACAAAGAGGAAGATGGTTTTAACAGAATGAAAGAATGTTTCTAAACCTTGCTTTCTGGAAAATAATTCCTGAATGGTGTGTGTGCCAGTTCTAATTCCCTCCACATTATGTTCACCAAACAGCCCAGTTTTCTAGTCTTTAAGCTCCTTTTTATCTCTGCATCTTTGCATTTTGCACTTTTCTCTCTATCTGTAGTTCTTTGCCCTGGGTGCTGGCCACTTACTGACATTTAAGACCAAACTCGAAAGCAGATCATCCCATGACCCCAAATCAAAATCAGACTTTCAATCTCCTCTTGCCAACTGTTCTAAACCACATCAATCTGAGTGGCTTTTCTACCTCCTTCCTTCACTCTCTTCTTTCCATCCTTTATTTGCAGCATGTGACACTACTGAGCTATCTTGCTTATTTACTTCCATTTGCGGACTAGTTCCCCCACCCCCATGTATATGGTCTATATGTCCCAGTATATAGAATGACACCTGGCATATAAATATTTGTTGAATAAATGAAATACAAAAAAGAACAAATAAATTCAAACACAGATTCATACACATCTTAAAGAGACAATGAAAAAAGATTGCTTCTGAATTGCCTGTGTTTGAACCATTCTATGCACACATATATATGATATATGCAGTGTTGTCTTGTTTTTTAATTTACAGTTACTCATGTAATGTTATTATTATTTTCTAACTATCATGGGTTATCAGCTTTGATTTTTCTCTTTCATCTTAAAGTTAAGAGAGAATTGATATCAATATTGTTTTAATTTTCAGATCATTTTCATGTTTATCTTTGTAACTGCTTTAATGATCTTTTTATTTGAATTTTATGTTCAGAAAATGTTTATTATTTTGAATTACCTTCTGGGATGTATGGAGATTTTGTTTTTGGTGTAACATATGGACATGTTTTGTAAACATTCCTTGTGTCCCTAAAAAGGATTATTCCAATGTAAAATTAAGTTTCAAATGTACCAATTGGTTCAATACTAATAATTATTTTATTCAGATCCTTTATATTTTATTAACTTTTCTACCTAAACAATGTTTGAGAGGGGTAAACAAAAATATACTAACACTGAATTTCCTTTGATTTCTTTGTATACTTTCTATAGATTTTCATGTGTTTTCATGTTATGGTATTTGACTTTTAAACTTAAATTTCATGAAATCAAATCATCTTGATGGACTTTACTTTTTGTGCCTGCCTGTTTCATTTAACACTTGTTGACTTAAATTTAAACTTGCCTGATATTTGTATGAAATAAACCTAATTTTTAAAAATATTATCCTGCTCTTTTCATCTATCCTTGTAATTTCAAACCTTCAAATCACTGTTTTATATCAATATCTTGCATATAAAGCAAAGATGCCATTTTTTTTGATCCAATAGGTAAGTTTATCCCGTCTACATTTATACATAAATTTCGTTATTTAAATTCTGCTTCTTTGTTTTTAAGTGAATTCTTGCTTTCAATTCTTTAGCTTTTGTGGTCTCATAATATGTAGTCTGGATTTTATTATGTCCTTTTTATTTTTGTTTCATTTTCCAGTCTTTTATCTTTTAACCTTCTTTAGCAGTTACCCCTCTATACCCTTACAAAACATACTTATTGACTCGTTATTTTTAAGGATGTTAAAACCTTTTTATGAATTATGTAGGAATTACATTTTTAATTTTTGCACTTTACCTTCTTCTTTATACTTTCAATATTATTATTTGTCTAATTATTCTAAATTTAGGGGTATACTCTTTCATTTTGTTTGCAATCATAATTCCCATAACTAAAAAAGCTTATATGCATCAAATTATTTATGTTATCAATATTTATTAATATTTACTGCCCATACATTTCCTATAACATTAAATGAACCCTTCTTGGACTCCTGGCTGGCTCAGTGGTTGAGCGTCTGCCTTCAGCTCAGGTCGTGACCCCGGGGTCCTGGGATCGAGTCCTGTCTGACTCCCTCTGCCTATGTCTCTGCCTCTATGTGTCTCTCATAAATAAATAAATAAAATCTTTAAAAAAATAAATGAAACCTTCAGGGAAAATCCTAAATTTAGCATCAGACTCCAGTAACAAGGGTATAATGATTTTTACTTATTAAATAAGTAGATAACCCTAATTGACTAGGGTCATGGTTCTTACGTATTGTTCCTAGGCAAGCTATGCTAAGGCCAATGAAGAAGCCATTGAGGAACCATTTAGGGAGTGACAATGCCATCCAATTTTCCTAAGACTTCCAGTTTTAGCACCAAAAGTCTCATATCTAAAGAACCTCTTCAGTCCTAGGAAAACTGGCGTGTTGCCTCTGTGTAGTTATTGCACTTTGGTTGTGAGCCTGGAGCCACCGTTAATTAAGACCAACAGTGAAACTGATAAAAGACTAAGTAAGACCAAGGTCTCTATCTGTCCATCAACATTTCTGATGGCAATGATCTCCTGAGAGTGAGGTCTACAGCTTCACATCTATCTTCTAAATTCCACTTCTTCTCATGTCAATTCCAACCCAGAACTATACAGGAAGGGAGATTCTAGGAAATGTTCCCAGGTCAATCACATTGACACTGTACAATCTAGCATATCTATGAGGAAGGACATGAATAAATAGGAGTAAATGAGCATTAGGGATAAAGGAAAGGGATTTATAATATCAGAGTTTATTAATACAGAGTTTAATATTATAATGTTAGAGCTTATAACAATTACAATTCATTGTACAAGGTACAATGATTTGGATAGCAAAAAATGTCAGCAAATTACAGGGAATTGGGAAGTTAAGGTGTAGTTGAGCTAAAGTGTTAAGGATTGATGAGGTCATGGAGATGGCAGGTAGAATTCATTCACATGATTGCTAGTTTCATCTTGAACAAACATATTGCAAACAAGGAATTAGGGCTAAATATACAGTGGATGGAAAACAGTGATTAGGAAGAGTAAAGAGTGACACGATATGATGGAGGGACAGCGAGGATTCAGGAGAGCAAAGATTCCTCTCCTCCAAATCCATAGGAACCAACAGCCCTTCCGTGACAGGGTGGTGTCCGCAGCATGGGCCTGCTTTTTGGCAAAAAAGCTGAGGGAAACTTTCAGTGAGGGTATGCATCTGTAAGCACAATTTTTAGTCATGAAACAGGTGTTCTTGCATATAGAATAGAAAAACTTGGATGTAAGCCTACTATTGAGATGCTGGGTTGGGGCAGAAGTGATTAAACACTAAGGACATTTGGGCATATGAGAACAGGTACAATTAAAAGATCTTTTTACTTGTGCAGTGATTAAGAATAACCAAAAAGTGAGACATACTTTCTTAACCTAAGCTTCAGTTTTAGAGATAATAATATTAAAATTAAAAGGGAATAATATTTTTCCGTATAAATGAGGAGGCACTCAACATGATAAAAAACCTTTTGTGATCTCTCAAGACTCTACACTGTAGATAGATCTTGTGTCTACTGGTGGAATATTTTCATTCCTCTGAAATGAGTCAACATTGATCCAGATTAATTATGTGGGCTCCAGGAAGGGGCATATAACTTATAAGAAATGTCTCCGCTCAAGTCAAGAGGCAGACACAGTGTCCTTCTGGCTGGCTAAGTTAGTGTTTATAGAGGTTTGCCCATAAGCCGTAGTCATAAGCCTGGCATCTGGATTTTATGGAAAGAAGAATATTCTCCATAATTTTATAAATACCAAATAGCCTGTTCAGGAAAGATTTTCTAGATATGTAGGACGTTGTGAGGTTTGTCTAAGTTAAAGAAATTTTGATGGAAATAGAGTCTGAGGCTTAGTAGATTTGAATCTGACAGGACAGAAAAGTTTTTGTCCTATGTAGAGTGGCTTTTGAGGTAGTAAGATATCCTGGTGAAAATAAAAAAGTTAACCCTGAAATGGATGACTTAGGTTGATATTTTCTAAAATATTTATTGCTATATAACATAGGAAAGTATACAGATCATAAGATACAATGCAAACTTTGCAATATATCTACTACCAAGATCAAATATAAAACAGTATCAGCATCTCAAAAGACGTCTTTTGTGTTTTCTCCCAGTCACTAATGTTCAAAGGTAATCAGTTTGCTGTTATTGTTATAGAGTAGTCCAAATAATAAAAGAAGATGAAAAAATCATTTTATAATGCCAATAGTACCATGATTTCAAAGTCAGACAAAGACATTACAAGTAAAGTAAACTGCAAGACAATATGTCTCATGAGCCTATGGACACTTCGTGAACCCCCTTGGTTTGAGGTTACTCAAGCACTATGATCAATGGACACATATTAGTGGTACTTGCTGGTGGCAAATTCATGGCTGGGGAGATAGCTAAATGCATTAGAAAACAAAAATCAAAGAGAAAATGAACTAAAAATGATGTACATTGTCTGCTTTTGTCTGTTTTGGTGAAATGGATAGGAAAAGAGGAACAGCTCCAGGCTTATAGACTCACTTGTTATGGCTAGTAATTCAGTCTAAAAGGGGAAAGATATGTCCTGAAAGGGGCAGATGCTCTCATGATATGTATGTGATCCTATCTGATTGGTAATTAATAAAAAGATTGTATAGTTTACAAGTACAGCTAATTAAACAAAAAACTACTGAAATAGAGGAATATCCAGGCAATAGTTATTTGTAGACCTCTATAAGCAACTTCCTGCTGAAATATTTTTACTGAGCCTCTCTTGAACCGGATTTTATATATCAGTGATAAGGAACTTCTTTCCCTTACCATAGATATTGTCAAAGAGAAGAGCTTGTTCTGTCTTTTTCAGGGTCCACAGTTAGGTGCAGTCTTTGCAGAAATATAGATAGGTGGGAAAAAATCCCAACTGAACTAGATAAAAGTAGAGTTGAAACGTGATATGTCTCCAATTGTACCTTTTGAAACTGGTAGATTATTTTTTTCTAAGGCTGCTGAAATATTGAAAATGTGGTCAACTTTGGGGTTTCTATATGATGCAAGTAAAGTTTCCCCTAATTCTATGTCTTTGATCCAAGTGATTCTTGATGCTGTGATAAAAGAGGTTTCAACTTAGCTCTTAAGAGGTTTTGGTTTTGGGGAGGATAATAAGAGTTTGGGGAGGATAATAAGTAGGGAGGATAATGTGAGAAGTTTGTTGCCAATCTCTTTGTCCAGCTCCAACGAATGGGGATGAATGATGGGAGAGTGTTTAATATTATTAATTTATCTTCTCCTTTTTTCATTTATTGCTAACCAGCCATTTGAACACTTGTGAAATGACTAAAATTTTAACGGATCTCCATAAGACATTAGGTAATCTCACTGTCCTCACAACCTCTCAAAGTGTTAAAGATTTTTAATATGTTATTCTAACTTTGAAATATGAGGATGTCAAAAAGGAGAAACTTATTTTTTAGAACTCATGGTTACTAAAATGGGTACAAGGCAAAGGAGAGGATTAAGACCCCAGTGACAGGATGCAAGAGCTGTGGCTGTAATTCTCAGTAGAGAACCTAAGACAATTTGCATGGGTATGGATAAAACGGATTGAGGATCTGAAGATACTTCATAGGGATTGATGAATGCTGGTGCTGATTAATCTGACCAAAGTACATCTCCCAACAAATGTGGAAGATTCTTATGTAACTTTGATTGAAGTTAATAGAAACATTCTTTCAACAACAAAAAACATATTGTCCCTGACAGCTCCAAAGGTATTGATTAAGATGCTGGTTTCTGGAGAAATCACATAGCACATCTGGGAATTTTATTAGCTGCTGTTCACAAAGTTACCAGGGAAAGAACTGAATATAAGAAGGCTCTGAACAAAAGGCTTTGTTAATGTTTCAAAGAGATATTGCACAATCAATCCCTTTGGTACCTTTGGCCGTCCATGCTCAAATGATATTGGAAGTGTCTGTTATGCTCAATCATGCTGATTTGAGCCTTTGACAGAAACCTGCTTGACTCCCAGTGGTGACCACTGGGATTTTAGACTAAAAAGTAACCTGATGTTTAAGTTACACTCGCATTTGAATGGCCTACTGTTGGGCTTTATTTGAATTTGATTATCTTATGGAGGAACATACAATTATTTTGACACTGAACTTACCATTAGTTCCTAGGCTATGTCAAAGCATTAGTCCAGCAGAAAAAAAGATTCATAGTAGTGTTTCCACATTATATGGAGATTTATGTTGAAGAACATGTGACGGGGTACCCTTTGAATGTACTCCTTCTTATGATTGGTTATCAGAGGAAGTAAAACAAGTAGCCTGGTTTAAAGATGCTAAATCCTGTGGAGTCTTATCAGTTGTTTCTCCCTTCAGCTCAGTGTGATTAGTGCAGCATACAACCGAGCAATTCCACTTTATATATTTACGGAAGAGAAAGTCCAACATTTACCCATGTAGAAACCTGTCACAAAAACTTACAGCAACCTTACTAAAACTGGCCCCGAATTTCTTGTTATGGGCGATTAGTAGCTGCATTCCATATGGTTTGAAATGGCAGGCTTTCAATACAATTCAAATTCATTTCCAACTATTTCCTACGTGTTCTGGTGATTTTTTTCTTTGCTCCAGACATATGTAAAAGTATGTGCATATGAGTTGCTTAATTTCTAAATATTTGCGGTAAGAATCTAATTATCTTCTTGTTTGTTATTAGTTTCCAACTTCATTCCCACTAGGGTCAGAGAATGTGCTCTGTACGATCATGTAACTTTAAAAAGTGTTGGGACTTTCTCTATGGTCCAGCAACTGGTGATTTTGAAATTAATATATGATTAACAGATTTCGAGTGTCATGTTAGTTAGCTGTCAGTTACAAATTTGTTTGTTATGTTTGTCAGATTGGCTACATCTCTGCTGATTTTTTCCAGATTGTTTAATGTTAATGAGAAAGGTGTGTTAAAATCACCAACAGTAATTAAATATATATTTTCTAATTCTTGTTATCAGTTCTGTCAGTTTTCCTTTGTAAAAGTCATATTCTTGAGAATATATAGATTAAGAATTATTTTATCTTACTCATGAAATGAGCCTTTGTCATGTGATATGTCCTCTTTACCGTGGTATGCTTCTTGTCATCAAGTCTTCTTCCTCTCATCTCTACTGTGAGCTGGGCACATCAGCTTTTTCCTGATGCATTTGCAAGCTATGGGAGTTTCTGTAACTCTAACTATGTCATCTGTTATTAAGAAACATCGACTTAGATTAGATTTTCATTCTGATGATTACTTTTTTATAATCCTGGAACATAATATTTAGAATAACTCAGAATCTTTACATTTCATGAGATTAATGCTATGGTTAAAGTCTGTCAGCTTTCTTCTAGTTTCTATTTGCTGCAGCTATTCTTTGTTCTTTCTGGGGTTTTTCTCAGCTTTATTTTGGATTAATCAAGACTTCCTTTGAAGAATTTCATTTTTCTCATTAACGTGTTATATATTGATTTATGATACTCTATAATCGACAGTAGACATATTAGTGGCTACTTGAATGTTGTATTCTGAACATTTTTTATTTATTTATTTTTATTCTGAACATTTAATGAAAAATGGAAAGTCATTAAAATATTTCAGCTTATTTTTACTCTGACTTTTGTGCCATTATTAGTAGGTATTTTGATTTTACAAATAGTTACATATTAGACTATTGTTATTACTATTATGGTTTTCAACAGAATATGTTTTTATAATCATTCACATTTTTATCTCTTTAGCCATCATCATTCCTTTTAAAGTCTAGCTGGAATCATGTTTCCTTCATCTTGAAGAATTTTCCTTAGTATTTCTTTTAATGCAAGTCTACGGACAGTTAGTTCTTTCAACTTTTGTTGATTCTAAAATGTAATAGTTTGGGGCTTATTTTGAAAAACATTAGAGAATTCACGTGGGAAAATTTTTCTTTTCTTCTCTCATTTTAAACATTTTTAAAAATTTTCTTTCGGCTCTGTAATTTCTTTGTAAAGCTAACTGCCAGTCTTAATTTTGGCTCTTTTTTTTTTTTTAATGATTTTATTTATTCATTTTGTTTTTCAGGTATTACCTCCAGGTTTTTATTTTATCTATATATCTATCATCTATCTATCTATCTATCTATCTATCTATCTATCTATCTATCATCTATCATCTATTTATTTTTAAGATTTTATTAATTTATTCATGAGAGACACAGAGAGAGAGGCAGAGACTAGGCAGAGAGAGAAGCAGACTCCATGCAGGGAGCCCAATGTGGGACTCGATCCTGGGTCTTCAGGATCATGCCCTGGGCTGAAGGCAGACACCAAACCACTGAGACACCCAGGTGTCCCTACCTCCAGGATTTTAAATTAAGATTTAATGTATTATAATGTTTAATTTTCAGGAGTATTCTCATTTCCTTGGAACACTAATTAATTGATTTACAGTGTTTTCTTCCACAGATGTTGGATGTGTTTAGCCATAAGTAAAAATATACAAATATATATTTATAATATATACATATATAAATAACTTTCTATATATGTTAATGTTTATAAATTTATATACAATTATATATATAATATGCAATATTTATCAATTTATTAACATAATTATATGTATTTTTATACAGATATGTAATTTTATCTATTTCTTACTAGTTTTGCAGTAGGAGCATTTTTCTACTATCTCAACTACATCCTTCTGTAAGCAGAAGATGCCACAATTCTGGGCTAATATTTTAAAAACAACAATATCCACAAACTAGTCCCAATGGCCCAAATTTTATGTATAAATACTCATACATACAGTGGAATTTCCCATATTTTGAGTGGCAAGTGATTATTTGTGGAAGCTTTATAAATATGAATTATTTTTTAATTGCTGGTATTTATGTACTAGTTCTGTTCCACCCCTCTTTATAACTTTAATTCCACACTTAGTTTTCTCTCTTTAATTTTTTTTTCCCATTCTACTAGAGTCAGATTGCTACTAGACAAACCAGTTACAGTGCTAGGATACCACAGTTCTCTTGAAAATAACATCTTTTGTTCAATACCTTATATTTGAAATTAAAATATTTTAATATACTTAGGAAAATATTTTAAATATACTGAGGAATGTCTTTGATATCTTGAAAGATATATATGTATATTTATTTACCTGACTGTATTCTGATGTGGATTCAGGATTAAGAAGTCGGAAATTTATTATCCAAATTCACAGAAATAGTAGATAGTTAACAAGTATTAAACTCTGAAACCCAAGATCTAAGCTTGTAACTGGGAGATGTAAAATGCAAATATCTCATGGAATCAAGAGACATTTTAGCCAATCAATCTCAAAAGTGCAGAAAGAGTACAATTTGAGGCATACCTGTGATACCATGAAACTTACTAGTCATGTTTGGCTTTAGTTTAGCAAATAGAATCCTATGCTCTTTAATAGTCTCTTTACATCAAACACTAGCATGCAATGTATCATATTATACAATGTATTATACATGGATACAATGTATTACACAATCACAAACTTGTTTGACAATACCCTTATTTAATTAGAAATATCAAGAAGCTCTTAAATAATACTCATTTTTTTCTCTGGAGGGGCAATCTGATAAAACAATACAGTATAGCATAGTAAAATTGGCATTACTCAGTATCAAAGATGTGATTTAGGAGGAAAGGAATTGGGTTAAGTCTATGAGTTTTTAAAACCTAGAGATATTATGACAAGAGTCTTTATCATTGGCCTTAGAGAGAAAACTAATGAAAGCCCCATTATCCAGCTTTGGCTTTCCTTCCTTTAATAAGAGGTAAAATGCTAAAGAAATAGTTATGTCAAAAGCCGATGGCAAGTAAATTAATATAATCTCCTTCTAGTTATCAACTGTCAGATTTTCTGAAAACTTGTGATAATAAGATCAGTTCTAGCTATTCATTCTAATAAAGATAACGATGTAGCTTAAAAGATGTAAAAAGAGAAGGTATTGGATCAAAAAATAATTCTCAGGATTAAAATAGACTTCAGGAGGAGAAAAATCCTTAATTGATGTTATATAGGAGAAAATGTAAGTGATTGTCACACATACACATCCAAAGGTGTCTAATGAAAACATACTAATAGAAAAGTTTTATTAGATGTGGATAAAAATTCAAATCCCTACAGAGGTTGCTATACATTTTAATTTTTAGGCTCCAAGAAGCCATGCATATACCTCAGTCATTTCAAAATTAGTCATGGCTGAGAGTCATGTAGGATTGATATTCTCTGGTTATTCAAATTATTTTCCTCTATTGTACTGACAGATTTTTAATTTTACTATTCTCTATGTATTTACTATAAAGAGAATTCTTAGTTAAAAATTACTTAGTTACCACTTACTATCTCTCAGACACAGCCATATTCTTTAATTATACATTTATGTTGAACCCAACATAACATTACTGATTCTATTAGTAGTTTTCTTTTACATTTAATATTTATTTATCTCAATATTTGTTTATGTTTATGCTTGTATTTACCTTAAATTCTCTTCTTGCATTTTCATACTTTGATCTGAGATTATTTTATTTCTTCCTAAAGGATTCTCCATAGGCTTTCTTTTTAGTGTGTATCTATTGGTGTGGAAAACTTCCAGCTTTTGTTTGGCTGAACATGTCTTTATTTTGACTTCATTTTTGAAAGACATCTTTTGTGGGGGGTATACAGTTCTTTTATACAATATACTTTAAACATGTAAACCACCCCAGGGGGCGCCTGGGTGGTTTAGTCGATTAAGCATCTGCCTTCCGCTCAGGTCATGATCCCAGGGTCCTGGGATGGAGTCCCTCATAGGGCTCCTGCTCAGCAGGGAGGCTGCTTCCCCTCCCCCCCTGCTCACGGCTGTCTCTTTTTCTCAAATAAATAAAATCCTTAAAAAAAAATAAAGATGTTCATTAACCTATGATTAGTGACATTTCTGAAATTTAGTTTTCAATTGTATTTTTGTTCTTTAAAAGTAACATATATGTTTCCCTTGCTTAGAAGATATTTCTCCTTGCCTCTGGTTTTCTTTGTATATATTCTAATTGATTATTGGTGAATTTTTGAAAACTTTCAGTGACTACCTTCTCAGTGACTACCTCAGTCTCATTCTCTCTCTTTTTTTCTTCCTCTGGGACTTTATTTAATACTATGAAAGACTTTTTCCCTTTCCCTTATATCTATATTACATGCTCCCTCCCCCCATTTGTATCCTTTCCATATCTGTGCTTCTACCCAGATATTTTTCTGATCTTTCAGTTTACTGATATTTTGTTCTGCTATCCATGGTTAAATCCATCAAGCACTGTTTTGGATTACTGTATTTTCTGGGTCTACAATGTGTATTTGGATTTTTTTGGCATATTTTGATTTTCTGTTGCTATAAACCATCTTCATTTCTATTTTTTTAAGGTTTTATTTATGTATTCATGAGAGACACACAGAGAGAGAGAGAGAAAGAGGCAGAGACACAGGCAGAGGGAGAAGCAGGATCCATGCAGGGAGCCCAACGTGGGACTCGATCCTGGGTCTTCAGGGTTAGGCCCTGGGCTGAAGGTGGTGCTAAACTGCTGAGCCACCCGGGTTGCCCTTCATTTCTATTTTTTACGTATTTTCCCTATTTTTCTACACATTTTAACCATAACCACTTTAAAGATGTGTCTACAAATCCCTAAGTGTAGGACCACTAGGTAGTTTTGTTTGCTTATTTTCTTGGCTTTAGGTCACTTGGCGTTCTCTCATGCCATGGGTAAGATGTTTTCAGTGAATGCCAGGCCATATTTTAAAATTCAATACAGTCTCTGGGTGATTTTTTTTTTCTACACAGAGGATTTATCTTTACCTTTCCTAGAAAGAGTGACTAATCATCTTAGTTCAATCCAAATTCAAATGAGTAAAAGTTGTATTATAGTTTGGGGAAGGTTCCAGTCTCTGGTTCACCTCTAGTCCCAAAGCCTTCTAGTCTAGCTCCAGCTGAACCTGGATGTTCTACAGCTCTGATACCTATATGTCCAAACTGCACTGTGATTCAGGTCCCTCAAGTATCTATCTGTTGCCTTTTGGGCCTAAACAACTGTTACAAGATCTCTTTTTCTCTATTTATTAGTCTATTCCCCAGGCACTGTGCTGTAATCCTTACCCTTGACTCTGTTCTCAAAATTGGAAAATGCCCTGAGGGGAATAGGTGCTGCAGAGAGTCATCCCAGATTCCTGCACAACTCCTGGCTTCTCCCAGTTGTATTTACTCAGCCATTAGAAACGATGAATACCCACCATTTGCTTCAACATGGGTGGAACTGGAGGGTATTATGCTGAGTGAAGTAAGTCAATCAGAGAAGGACAAACATTATATGGTCTCATTCATTTGGGGAATATAAAAAATACTGAAAGGGATTATAGGGGAAAGGAGAGAAAATGAGTGGGAAATATCAGAAAGGGAGACAGAACATGAGAGACTCCTAACTCTGGGAAACGAACAAGGGGTGGTGGAAAGGGAGCTGGGTGGGGGGGATGGGGTGACTGGGTGACGGGCACTGAGGGGGGGCACTTGATGGGATGAGCACTGGGTGTTATATGTTGGCAAATAGAACTCCAATAAAAAAAATATACAACCTCCCCCCCCCCAAAAAAAAGAAAAACAAATTCTAAATCTGTCACTTATTAGCTTACATCCTTAGTCAAGTTGTTTAACCTTTCTGCACTTTGGACTTCTCATCTGTAAAATAGGATTTTAAAATAGTATTTACTCAAAAAAAAAAAAAAGTCCTTGCTGCCTTGAGGATGTCTGATGCCTTTGAGTATATTTAATTTAGATTTTTTTTAATCAATTTTTCTTATTAACTGGCTTCTGCTGCTATTCACTTTAGGATAGTTGATCTGCTGCAAGATAATCCATCCTTTCCCAAAGCAAAATTATAATATTTTTGTGAGTTGTTTAAACCATTTAAACTATAATTTCAGTATTCTCTTACTAAAAAAAAAGACTTTATTGTTAACTTTGAGGACAAAACTTTTAGCTGTCTGCCATCAGAAGTATATTTCAATTATTTTTATTTGCAAAGACCAGGTAAAAAGTTTCAACCAAATCTGAGAAAATAACATAATTATGCAAATTTCTCATGAAATGAGTGGCTATGTTGAAAGAAGAGTTTATCACATCCTCCTAAATAATGTGGTTTTTTTCTAAACTCTTTGTATTCTTTCTAAAGAGTAAATGAACATATTTATTTGAATAATTTGGTAAACAGTATTTACCATCCAAAGATCTGCAATTTTTAAAGAGTTCTAAAATCTATTTGTAACAATAATTTGTGTTAAATTTCTACTTCATAACATATATAAAAATAAACTGGAGTTACTTAATATCTGAAAGTAACAAAAACTAAATGAAAATACAAGGGGTATGAAATAATGGTTTAAGACTTAGTGTGTAGAAGTCTTCCTAAGTCAGACAGGAAATCCAGAAGACATCACATGCAAAAGTGAGAGATGTAACTATACCAACTACCCATATGCATATCTTTTTCAACCCTTGGTATTATAATTTCTTAGTCTCTGTGCTTCTAGGGTTGTTTTCTTTTCAGCCTCTTACTGCTGACACTTGGTCCCAAAGTCACATAATTAAATTGTTTGCAGTAAACTCCAAAATCTCGAATTCTCTAATAATCACCAGAAACATCACTAAAATACTGAAATAATTCCTCAAATCCATTGTAACTTCAAACTTATTGACTCAATCTTGTTTTCACTATTCTACTACTCTGACTTTCTTGATGTTTTAAGAATGAAATATTTGGTCTATCTTTTTTTTTTTTTTTTTTTTTTTTTTTTTTTTATGAACCCAAGGCGGGGTCTCTGCCTTCCCAGAGAGCTACAGGTAACACATATCTGCTGAGTGACACAAGACAAGAAAGATTTTGAGCCTGGGAACCTCCCAGATACATATTTTTCTGATCATCACCAAGAGACTGAAGATGATGTCCACCTCCTCACAACTTATGCAAAGCATAGATAGAGAGAGGGAGAGTAGAGTTATAGACCAACATCCACAGGGCAGGCCATTAAGCTTGAAACTCAAGTGTGATTTTTATATTTCAGGCTTGAGACACAATTCCTTCTTTAGGCAACTTCATTCTTTGCTCTTAAGACCTTCAACTAATTGAATGAAGCCTACCTACTTTATGGAAGATAATGAAACTGACCATGATATTAATCATCTCTGTTTTCACAGTGACATTTAACCTAGTTTGACTCTAAATTGAGCACCAGCCACACCGACATATAAAATTAAGCATCACAATGTGTCTCTTATTAATTATTATTAATTACTCTTATTCACTCGCACACACTTATAATTATTGTATGCTTCCTCCTGTCATATATATGATATACATTGTACAGCTATAAAATCTGGAGGAACATATTAAATTGTAAATGGTGTGTTTTAACAAGAGACAGATGAAGAGATAGTGGAGATAGAGAAGAGGAGAGAGACAAGAATATGCATGAAACCAAAGATTATCTGGTAGCTGTAACATATTCCTAAATTTCACACAATATATATTTAACATTTATATGTTATAAATACATGGCAAATGATATATAACATGTAATAATGCACAATATAGGGGATCCCTGGGTGGTGCAGCGGTTTGGCGCCTGCCTTTGGCCCAAGGCGCCATCCTGGAGACCTGGGATCGAGTCCCACATCGGGCTCCCCGTGCATGGAGCCTGCTTCTCCCTCTGCCTATGTCTCTGCCTCTCTCTCTCTCTGTGATGACTATCATAAATAAATAAAAAAAATTAAAAAAAATAATGCACAATATAATATAGAACAACATAATATAAAATACATGTATTACATTCTTTCCCCAAACAGTAATTGATAGGATTTACATTTTCCATCAAAATCAAAGAAATATTTTTGAGAGTTAGATATAATGATCTATATCTATATAGATCTATCTATTATATATCTATTATATATCTATAATTTTATAGTGATGTAAAATTTACCATGTAGCAGCTAAAGGTAGTATATATAAACAAGGATTATCAATGATTATTTAAAAAAAATATTTAAATACATTCTGGAATAGCAATCATTAAAAGATGATGTTGATGTATTGTAATAAGGCATTTTGAAGAGAAAAAAATTACTAAGCCCAGTGCTGAAAATATAATTAAATTATGTTTGGAAAGCATAGAAATATGTTTGAAGAGCCTAGAAATTACTATGCTCCTAATATTTCTTTTTAAAAAATATTTCCCTTTTTATTAAATTCAAATTAAAAAAATAAAATAATTTAATTATAAAGTAGGTTAAATATAGAAGATATTGTTAAGGAGTACAGATTGAGGGTTGCTTGTTATGTAAATCTAGAGAGTCATATCTTAGAAACTTTAAATGACAGATTCCAACCCAAATAACTTTTAACTATTTGATGGTAGGGGTGCCTGGGTGGCTCAGTCAGTTAAGCATTTGCCTTTGGCTCATGTCATGATCCCAGGAGCTTGGGATTGAGCATCACGTCCGGCTCCCTGCTTAGCAAGGAGCCTGCTTCTCCCTCTCCCTCTGCTTCTCCCCCTGCTGTGCTCACTTGCTCTCTCTCTGTCAAATAAATAAATAAATAAATAAATAAATAAATAAATAAAATCTTTAAAAATAATTGTTTGACATATGTTCATATTTAGAATTTCCTTGTGTATATTCCCATTAAAGATCTTAGACAAGTTAACTAAAACTATACTAGTTAAACCATATATACCTTGAAATATCATTGCAGAAATGAACCACTATTACTTTTAGTTGTGTGTTTGGTTAAAAGTCTTATGTAGCTCATTCTTCTATGAGCCTGGAGATGCTTATGAAATAGGAGTTCATGAGTAAAAGGAGGGAGTCTAAAATGGAACAGGCCTGGGACAGCAAGCAATGAACAGATACTTGTTCTTGAAATGCAAAAGAAGAAATAGACACATTTTACTTGATTTTGTATTCTTACATCACTATTGAATCATATTGAAGAGAATATCTAATTTTACATTTTATTCTAATAGCACTATGCATTATTTCTATGTTTGTGCTGGGATGAGATTTTTGTTGTACAGTTACAAGGTGAGAATAATGTAAAAACCTTTACAAAGTATGCTCAGTGCTCTTTCCCTAGATAAGAAAACCTTTCCATGACTGAAGAATAGAGACGCTGGTAGAATGAGGTTTTCACTCCCATTTTAAAGGAGATGATTATAGAAGCATAATATTGAGCTAGAAGGCGGGAAATCAGACAGATTAATCTCATTACTAAAAAGTCAACAGGAAGGAATAAATTACATAAACAAAACATCTGGATTATTGAAGAGAAACTAATTAACATAGTAAGAAAAAATGTGCCTGCCCTCTGAATTAGGAAGGCACATTATAAAGGGTATAATCAGAACACTGAAAATGATTGCCGGCATACTCTTGTAGCATACACATGTTCTCCCTAAGGAGACATATAATTACAACAAATTGTATTCTAAATATGTATCTGTAATTTGGCAGGCATGAGTTTTCTTGTGAATTCAAACATTTTTAAGTCACAGAAATGTGTCTTTTAAAAGCTTAACTTATTTGGGGAACTATAGCTTAATATTACAATCATTGATCAAATCACTAAGTAGTTACTAAAATAAACTATTTAACATTGTTCTTGATAAGAGATGAAAAGCACTATTTTATACTATAATAATATGTGTTTGAATTTGGAAGTATAAAAACTAGTCACATAATTAAATCACCCATTCATACAGTGACATGAAGATGACCAAATACTTTGTCTCATTTTTCTTGTTGGTTGTTAAAGTCAAGAAGTAAAGACTACAGGGAATATATCTATGTTTAAATAAAATTAGGTTTATTTAAACCTACTGTAGCAAGGAATATGAGGACGTCTCCAGAAAATTGGAGTGGGGAGACCTCTTCTAGGAGTTGGGATTGTAGTAGATTTTAAGGAGGGATTAAGTAAAAGAGAGATGGTTTTCAGTTAGGTATTGTCAAGAAATGAGGACAATACAGTGATTGGATTTCTTAAGAAGGTTTACCTATTAAACAAGAGGCTAAAAGTGTGGCTGTTTAATTTGGTTAGTCAGAAAAGGGACCCATTTAGTTATTTTTGTGGTTGCTAAGTGGTCTTCTCTCTGTCCTACTGTGACTGTGATTCTGACATAGACTTTTCTGAGTTTCACAGTTCGGTTTCTAGCAATGCCATTGTTTGCTAAGAAAAATCCAAATCACCACAATTCTTCATATCTCTTTGGCTAAATTATTTTTGCAAGGTACATTAAATAATAAAATGGTGCTATTATTATATATTTAAGCACGCAGAAACTTCTATATTGTATTTTAGTAGCTATTTTTCCTTTCAATTTATATATAACATCTGCTTGAAAGTTATTTTTGTGTATGTATGATGTAGGCATCAATTTTCCCACATGGCTCTCCAGTTTCTATTGGGCCATTCACTGACAGCATTTCTTTGCATTGCCGCTTTATCTTGCAGACAAAATTCCCAGGTAAGTTTGGGTCTGTTTCTGGGATCTCTATTCCACTGATCACATCATGTATCCTTATATCAACATGACACTGTCTCAATTAATTTAGCTTTTATTCTTGCTGACTACCTTGTATTTCTGTAAATGTGTCCTGGCTATTTTGATATTTACATTTACATAAATATTATGACCAGTTTATCAGTTCCTACTAAATTTAATTAAAATATATTGGTTGTATGGATTAATGTGAACTGATATCTCTATATTATTAATTCCTGAAATTAATAAACATGATATATATCAATAATGGTTAAGAGTTTTCTGTTATTGGTATAATTTAATAATGGTTAATAATATGCTTTATACATCCTTTGCCAGATTTAATTCTAGATATTTGATATTTTGACATCATTGCTCAGTGATATAATCAATCAGGAAAGTGAGCAACATCAAGGTAAAGAAGTGATATGGTACTAGGACATGGAACCACCAAAATATCATTTTGTTTGTTGATTTGATTCAAGGTTTTATTTAAATTCCAGTTAGTTAACATATAGTGTAATATTAGTTTCAGGAGTAGAATTTAGTGATCCATCACTTACATATCATTATCATCCATTATCTCATTTGTGTTCTTGGATTAAGTAATGTCCTTACTTTAATTCATACTTATTTGATGTTCTCTATACTTTTACCAAATAAGCACACACTGGTAAACACTACAATTTAGTTTGTTCTGTATTTTGCAATTTCTATAAATAGAATTATACAATCTATTTATCCTAATGGCCTTTCTGCCTATCCTGATACCAAAACTATACTATATTAATTGCTAACACTTTATAAGAAGTTTTGATAGTTAAATTAATAACTTCATCGTTTTCTGTATAATTGTCTTAGCTATTCTTTATACTTTGCATTGACACATAATTTGTCTTATCTATTGTACATTTTAACACACAAACACATAAAAAGACTTCCATGGAGCACCTGTGGGTGGTGCAGTTGTTTATGCATCTGACTCTTGGTTTCATGATCTCAGAGTCCTGGGATTGGCCAGTATAAGCCTCTGCACTGAGCAAGGAGTCTTGGGACTCTATTTCCCCTCTTTCCCTCTGCCCCTCCCTTCCACTTGCTATCTCTCCCTCTCTCAAATAAACCAATAAAATCTTTATTTAATCTTTCTTCAAAGATTTCATTGGTTTATTTGTGAGAGGGAGCACATGAAAATGGGGGTGAGTTGGGGAGGGGCAGAGGTAGAGGGAGAGACAGACTCCCCACTGAGCAGGGAGTTGGACCAAGGCGGGTGGGGGAGGATGGAAGGGAGCTCAATCCCAGGATACTGAGATCTCCACTTGAGCTGGAGGTAGACACTTAACCAACTGAACCACCTGGGCACCCCAATAAATAAGTCTTTTAAAAAGAACAAAAGAAGACTTCCATGAATATCATTGCACTTCCCTAGTTTTATAAATCTGTCTAGAACAAGTTAAAAATTTTGTGAGTTGAGTGCTCTGAGCTGTGGGCATGGTATATTCATCCATTATTTAGATCTTTTAAGAGATCTTTTAATATATAAACATCCATTTCTCTTAAAAACTAAAAAGACTGCAAGTAAATATATCAAAATACTGGATAATTCTGGATTGTGGTATATGGATATCTTGTCTTATTTTTTGTACTTTTCTGTATTTTTAAATTTTCTCAAAATTAATAAGAATGGGGGTGAGGATGGGAACACTATACCTATAGAAATCATGTTCTAATGGATTCATTCCCAATCAATTACTAAACTTTTTATAGAAAATATTTCTAAAATTTTATCAATGATGAGTGGATGGACTTGCTCTCTATGTAATATGAAATTATCTATTTTATTAAAATTAAAAATGACAGCATAGAAAAAAGAAATTTTTTTTTTATTTTTTTAAAAATTTTTTTTTAATTTTTTATTTATTTATGATAGTCACAGAGAGAGAGAGAGAGGCAGAGACACAGGCGGAGGGAGAAGCAGGCTCCATGCACCGGGAGCCCGACGTGGGACTCGATCCCAGGTCTCCAGGATCGCGCCCTGGGCCAAAGGCAGGCGCCAAACCGCTGCGCCACCCAGGGATCCCCAAAAAAAAGAAAATTTTTATGAAAAGTTATATACATGTTAAGTTATATTTATTCTTATTATTTGACATGTTTTAATCCTACTTGAAGTGATGCATTTTAAATTTTAGTTTTCTAAATCTTCATTGCTATTGTTTAAAATAAAGTTTAGGACTTTGTTAAAGCTATTTTCCATATGTCTATCATATTCCTGCAATCAGTCATCCTGGACATTTTTGTACACATATAGCAATGGAACACAGTGAAGTGAAAAATGCACCACTTGGTAAGTGCTTTACAGGCCTCTGATGATGCTACCATTAGCAAATCCCCATTGGGCAAAACAAATCACAGAGAAGGGCCCTCCCACTTTCTGAGCCAAGCACTTTTTAAGTATCAATGCGTCAGTGAAACTGATCTACCTGAATTCACCTTCTGGCCACAATTTCTTATGTCTTTCCCATATGTAGTGTATGTTAACACCTATCCAGGGACCATAAATCTCTCATCAAATCATAGCAATGAACTTGGAGTCTAAGACCTTGTGAGGTACATTTGGTCCAGATGTAGCACTATGTGTACTGCTCCTCTTGATCTGGATACTTATGAATTTAAGAGACCAATTATCTGTGTTTCACACACCCAAAATGCAATGGGCGGTAAGGAAGAGAATAATTCATAAGCATTCCAGTTGAATAGGGGACAAATGGGAGATAGCTATTGTCACTGCCCCAAGAGCTGCTCTGTAGTCCAGCGGGAACATTTGGCAAGGAACCCAGACTATGGGGGCAAGGAATGTTAATTTGGTTTAGTCTCTTGAAAGTGGATTCTCTAGTCTATTTTTCTTCATAGCCTTTGCTTCTGTCCTCTAGGAAGTCCTTTTTTACCCTTTTTGGCCACTTCTGAATATGGCATTGGGTTCTATGCTCTTTAAGCAGAATTCTCAGCATGTTTTCAGCTTGGAAAAATTTGGAGGCCTAAGGTACATTTCCATCTTGAAACTATTAATCCTTTTTCATCCAAGGTGGATGAACATTTGCTAATACAGTGTCTGTGAAATGTGTTTCCTATAAATCTGAATTTATTCCACTCCAAGTGTTAACAGCCACATTCACAAATTTTTAAAGCCATGTCTCTCCCTATATAGCTATCTAACCATTGTTGCTCTTGTGATACTGCTGGAGACAATGCCCTTAAGTCTCTAGAAGCCTTTTTGGAAAAAAAAAAAAAAAAAAAAAAAAAAACAGAAGCCTTTTTGCCTGGCAGGACACAGCACTCTAACTTTGCCAATGATATTGACAAGGAAACTTATAGCCATGCCTTCAATATAGGCTTTGCCCCCAGATTGTATTTTACTTTGAGAAGGCTTATTTTTGTTGTTATTTAAAGGGGCTAGAGATAAGAAAGTTTTATTTTCCAACCTAGAGAGCTTTGGGCTCTTTTTATTTCTTCTAAATTTTGCTTGCAATTTCTCTCGTTCTGTCTTTAGTTGGTCTCTTTTCCTCTGACATTTTATATTCACCTACTAAAATCCATATACTATGTCAATATTCTTCTCAGAAATATCACTGCTCAAATTTGAAAGTTCATTAGGTACATCTTTTTCTATCCTTCAAGGTACCACAAATAGCAATCTTATCCTTTGTTTTACAGCCCTATCATAGGGGTTATGAGTTTTCCAGCATTCTGTAACGGTTCTCCCACCACTCTTTCAACTCCTGCAAGTAGTCTCTTCATTAATTCGCCAGATTCTCCTAGTAACTTGTTCTCAAAACCCAAAACTCAATTTTTCATTTTTATTTTTTTCCAGCAGCACCACACTCCTACAATAAATTTCTGCCTGAGATAGCCTATAGCAACCCTCCTCAAAACTCCTTCTCTTTATAATGTATGTGTTTGTTTCGATGTCAGCAGTTCTCAAAGTATGCTCTAAGGTCTTTTGGAGTCCCTAAGTCCCTCTTGGGTCTGTAATGTCAAAATTACTTTCACCATAATTCTAAAATATCATTTCCCCTTTTCACTCAAAAATAGTCAGCAGAGTTTTTCAGAGGTCCCACGAAATGTGGTGATACACTTTTTCTAAATGTTAATGAAATGTTTGTGTATTCTTGTTTTTCCCATAATTTTCTAAGTAAGTTTAAGGTATAAATATGGCATTTTCAGAGACTAATTCAGTTTGTCCTCAGTATTTTCTATGCTCAATATTTTTTTAAAAAATATTTTATCTATTTATTCATGAGAGACACAAAGAGAGAGAGAGAGAGAGAGAGAGAGAGAGAGGCAGAGACATAGGCAGAGGGAGAAGCAGGATCCCCTCAGGGAGCCTGATGCGGGACTTGATCCCAGGACCCCAGGATCACAACTTGAGCTGAAAGCAGATGTTCAACCACTGAACCACTCCGGCATCCCTGTGATCAATATGTTTATACTCTTATTTAATGTGTCCTGTTATACTTGCTATAAACCCTGAAAACTTATTATGGTCCAAAAATTTGGAATTTTGAAATTCCTCGATTTCCCATGAAATACAACAAGAAGTAAATATGCTTTCTCGCCCCTGCCTCTTTGGTCTTGATTTGTTATAGTATTTTAAAACTTTTAAAAATATTTAAAATTTACCTAAAACTAATGTTACCTTAGAATTTAATAATCCAACATTCTAATTCTGATAATCTCAGTCTCTTTTGAAGCTTTAATCCACTCACTGTTTCTGTACTGTCCTTTGTTCAAGACAACAGTTTCTTGGAGAAATACATCATGTTTCTGAATTATGCCTCTTCTCAGGGAAAACAATCAAAACCATTCGAAAACAACTTAGTTTTAATATTCTTTTACCTTGGTCCACCTTTTAAATATGAGATTGAGAAATACTTCATATGGATAATGGATATATTGTCAGAAATGGTTTTTTTTGTCTCATATTTTTTGGAAAAGGTAAAAGCACCTAAAAGCAATTTTTAGTTAATTGTTAAGGCTTTTATAGCTAAAACTTTAAAGTTTATTTTCCATTTTCTTTAAGTAGTACCTACTTTTGTATCTTTATGGAATATGTACAAAAGATAGAATGACAAGAAATAGAAATATAAAAGCTGAAATATATTACTCTCACATGTAAAATGTGTTTGGTTGATTCCATCTATTAAATTTTATTCTAGTATATTTGAAAATGGAAGAGACATTATTTGCTTTTAAAATATGCCCATCAAAGATTCTGAGAAGAATAAATCTTTGACTAATGGACACCAAATTAAATATTCTTATTATTTCACTATATACCACTATAATAAGGCTGCTAGGTTTTACTTTATGATTTCACTATAAAATCTCAAAATACTCTGCAACTTTAAATACAGCATACAAATGACATTGAAGTTTATGTTATATAAGTTTAATGACATGGAAATCACATGAAATGTTTAATATCTTTAAAAAATTAATATGTATTTGGGTGTCAGAATTTGCTCATAAAGAATTAGCCAGAGGTCATTCATGTCAATTTTCTCTTCAGCTCATTCTTTAATCCATCCTATTCTTTTCCCTCTCCACTTGTATTTTTTGAGCCAAGTAAATGTGTTTTCCCAGCTCACCCAGTGTAATGCTCTGATAACCAGTTTTCCTGAATCTATTCTTACTCTCTTCCAGTCCTTCTCTACATATAAAAGTGATATTTTAAAACTGTAGTTTTATTACTTTCATTACCTCCACTTCTCAAAATATTCTTTAAGTGATATATATGAATCGTAATTAGGTTTGACCAAATATAACCATAAGTATAGCAATGTCTAAAAAACTTAAAATATCATATTTTTTCATAAAATAAATTTTGAAGTAAAAATATCAGGGCTGATTCATTAACTTTATGGTGTCATCAAGAAACCAGCTTCTTGTTTTTTTACTCTATCATCTTCATTTACTGAGTGTCTTTCACAAAACCACCTCATAATACAAAATGGCTGATACAACACCAGCAATTGCATCCATATTTCAAGAAGTTGGTAGAGAAAATGTGTTCCTCAGAGCTGAGTCAGGTTCTTTTAAACAAGCATTCTATGTTTTGTACAAGTACTTTGTCTTAGTGTGGTTGGCGAGAATTTAGTCACATTATTACTTCATGCTACAAGAGAGGCTGAGTAAAGTCTTTAATCTGGTTTGTTACAATGTAAGAAGGGATCATTGGTAGGGAATTAATGATGGCCACCACAGTTTCCTTTTTTTTCTATAATAAAATTAAAATCTCTACATGGCTTGTGAAGCTCTGGATGTTCTAGATCTTGCATTATTTTACACACCATTTTTCTAGTAGCTCTCTGTTTTGAAACTATGTTGGCCTTCCCCCATATCTCAAAGATGGCACAATCACTCCTAACATCTCATTTTCCATCTATTTCTTTAAAATACCCTCACCCTAAAAAAAAAAGAAAAAATTTTACATAGCCTAAGATCTCAGCTAAGCACATTGCTCAAGAGTGTTCCTTCTCCTTACATAACTAACTCTCCCTGCTGATTATTCCCATTATACTGCATGCATTTTCTTTTTAACACTTATTTTATTTTAATTACCCATATATAATTTTTATGATTGTTTGATCAAGGAGGTATTGATTGTCATGAGAGCAAAAATTATAGTTTTTGGTCATAATTGTTTATCTGAGGTTAATTAGATTGCCCTGTACTTAAGAAATCTGATAATTAATTGATTGGATGAAACACTGAGAAACCAAATGAATAGAGCTTGATATAGTACTAACAGAGTGAGTTAGTATTTTTTAACAGATTATGTCTTTTTAAGGTTAATAAACTCATTTTTCCAAATGATAGAGAAGACTATTGTTATTTTACTCTCCTCAAATCCTGTGATTTCACCAAAAAAAGAAAAAAAAGAATAAACTTTTTATATAAAGGACACCTGACAAACACTTTAAAGTGTGAATCAAAATGAGAGAAAAAGTTGAAAGAAGTAGAAACAGTATCCTTCCTTGAATACTGAATGTGATATAGGTTTTGGAAAAATAAGTAACCAGACATTTTAAAAGATAAGGAATAATCATAAAAAAGCTAACTTGTACTTTTTGAATATAGTAAATTTTAAAAATGAATACCGATGAAAACCAATTTTAAAATACGAATTGTAAAAAGTAAACACATGAGGATTTCAGACAAATACTTTATGGGTTAAAAATTATACAGATGATATCTGTATATTAAAATGAGAAAAATGTGCTGATGAAAGCTTAAAATCCACAATAGTAACGACTACAAAAGGAATATAAACAAATAGAAATCAGTAAAAGAAACAGAAGAAAAAAATTAAAATGTTGCAGAGATTAAAAATATGCAAGTCCTGCAATATAAATATAAATATAAATATAAATATAAATATAAATATAAATATTCATAAAATGTTTAGAAATGTTGGCAAATATTGTAAAATGAAATAGATTAAAGCAATTAAATTGTTTGGAAGAACATGCATGATATCGACTCAGACTTGGAAACCCTAACTACAAAAAAGAAAAAAGAAAGAAAAGAAAAGGCTAAAAAGAAAAGAAGCTGGAAAAAAAAGAAAAAAATAACTAAGATGCGAAATTACTCTAAGATATATACATATTATCAAACACATCTCAAAAACAGAAAGACCAGTCTTGTGATGAAAAAGGTACAGCAACCATGGATAAATTTTAGATTGAATGATTCAAACAAATCCTACTATGTTCTAAAACCTCATGCATGCAAGTGACTTGATCATATTTCTATTGTTCTATTCTGCCAACTGCAAATCATCTAATGACAATCTCTCAGAGGATGAAGAGCTGCCTATGAAAGAAGGCAGAGCCTAAATGTTCAGACCTGATTAATTCTACATCTACTTCTGCTGCCATACCACAAGTGGTAACATATTTATCCAAACAACAAATCACCGGATGTTGGAGCAAATAGAATCTGGGGCATCTAAGACTTATAGACTGGTTATCTCTATAGAGTAGACAGTTAAACGTGAGCTGGAGAAAAAATGGGGGCACGACATCTTGACCTTGTGGTTTCCAAGACCCTGGGGCTAACAGACCAAGAGCCACAGGTGCAGAACATGCACTCTCCTCTTCCATCTCTGTGCCAGGGTAACCCCAGACTCATTATAATGCGTGTGTATTGTGGTTTTAGCCTCCTACCCTAATGGAGAAAAGGGGTCATGATGGTTCCTCACAAACTTTGAAGGGTCAAAAACTCTCCCTCTCAACCTGTGGAAGGAGTCCCCCAAATGATTGGAAGTAGCTTCCATTAGAGACCACCTCATTATAGGTCACAGTTCCTCCCAACCCTGAAAGACCCAATGAATATCCTATCCCCAAACAACCTACGGGCCATTTCCACCTCCCAGAACCTGCCTGCTCTCCTTTAGAGGGTGTACTGTTTTAATAAGCTTTTCTTCTTCTTTCAGTTTGCACCACTCTCTAATTCTTTATTGTGTTAGAGTTGAGATACAAAACTTTTTGTACTGACAGTCCTTTTTATCACATTGTGCCATTATTATCTTGCACTAAAGGGTGTGGAAGCACAGAATTAGACAGGATGTTTTGCTGCTCTTGGACACATGAGATGGGCTTGTAGAAAACAACTCTGCAGTAAAGGCCAGCCCACAAAGAATGTTGAAAGCTTGGCCACCTGATACATGGAACTCCTAGAAACATGGAGTCAACATCCCATATGATGAAATTATGGGGTACCTGCTGGTCTATACCTAGGATTGTAGTTGCAAAGGGGAACTAAAAGTGTGCCATCACCTTTACCCAGGGGTCTAATATAAAGGATTGAAAAGACAGAAACACTTTTACTTTATGGCTAAAGAGAGAACTGATGCTTTGGAGAATGGTATACACCAGAGCCATAAACAGAAAGGAAGAAAGGACAAATAAGAGAAGAAAGGAAGGAAGAAAGAAAGAAAAAAGGCATAGGAAGGGAAAGAAAGAATGAGAGAGAGGAAAGAAGGAAGAATTTATGCAAGAATTTATAAATCAGCATGGGTAAACAGGGTTGAGTAAAAACTTCATCATGATGATAGAATAAGGAACTTGAATACAATTTGATCAAACTAGCAAAAAATAAAGAGAAACCATGAAGTAGAATTTACAGTAAACCAAATTATTTTGGAAACATATAATTTTTAACTAGAAGAAATGTGAGAGGAATGGATTTTTCTATTAAAAGACAGATATAGATGGTACTCACATGCAAAACTTGGTTATATTATTTTATTTAAAAACTAGAAAGATGGATAGGTAGAAAATAAGCAGAGTTACTAGAAAATGTAACTAAAAAGAACGGGAAACACGTAAGAAAGAACTTATGTTTTTAAGATAAAATGTAATTACAAAAAATTAAGACACATATAAAGATGGGTGTATCATATGAAGAAGATATATCCAATATCAAACTATATGCACCAACACAGAAAATAATTGAATAAAATTTCTTAGAAATGAAAGAACATTTATAATTAAAAAATATAAAGTGATGTTTAATCAAATTCAGTATCACAAAGATATAATAAAATGAAAAAAATATAGAAGAAAGTTAATGCTTTGGTTGATATGGAGATTTAGTAGGTATTCATAGCATATTATTTTGTAAACACTATGCACTTTTCACATGTACATAGAACACTTTAGCTAAAACTGAGCCTGTATACAGACACAGAGGAAACAATGTAGAGAAGGAGCTTATTTCACAACACCTACTAATCCAACCCAAGCATATGAAACTTCTATAGAGCAGATAATTTTCCAGCCATTAAAGGTATTAAATGCTAATATTTGCAAGATTTTCTGAGATATGTACTGTTATCTCCTTTTATGAATGAGAAAGCTGAGGGAAGTTCACTGTCTTACCCACCCACACTCAGCCTGCCAACTGTAAAACTATAGCTCAAATCCAGGTAGTCAGACTCCAAAGGCTTCACTCTTATCCACTATGCTAAACTGAATAGTAAGAGGGAGGCTATGTCTGCATAGTATTTTCTTCTGGGATTACCATAACAAATCACGTTTTGTGTGAGAGCATGTTACTCTTCAGTAAAACTCTTGTCCTCCTTTTCTTCCTGGGTGCATGGCTAGAATGCTTATTTTCAGGCTCTTTTACATAAATTGTGCTGTTGCTTTTTTTTTTTTTTCCCCTTGAGTTGTGTCATCGTGATTGAATTCTGGCTAATGGATGGGAATGGAAGTAGTGCTGTCAATATCAGGCCAGTCATAAATACCTCCCACTTGGCCTCAACTGCTTTTGAACACATGCTGAGTTAAAGAATGCCAAGGATCTGTAAGAGATCACAGTCCCAGAATGAAGGATTCTGGTCCCAGAAGGAATGCATGGTACAAGGCCCCAGGACACTGTGACCTCTTCTAAGAAATACATTTTTAGGGCAGCCTGGGTGGCTCAGTGGTTTAGGGCCACCTTCTGCCCAGGGCCTGATCCTGTAGACCTGGGATGGAGTCCTGCGTTGGGCACCCTGCATGGAGCCTGCTTCTCCCTCTGCCTGTGTCTCTGCCTCTCTCTCTCCCTGTGTCTTCCATGAATAAATAAAATCTTAAAAAAAAAAAGAAATACATTTTTATTGTGCTAAGCCACTGAAATTTGGGAGTATTGCTAATTGTGATAGCAGTTAGCTTTCCACAACAAATACACTCTCCCCGAGGTATTTTATTCTAGGTATTTATTCTTCCATATGGAAGGACATTTCAAAAATGGAAAATAATATTCTCATCAAACATTCCACAGCTTTTTCTAATCCAAACCTATTGAAACAATCATTTTAGACATGATCAACCATCAATGTGGCCATCTTTTTCAGAGGAGTCCAGGAATCTATTAAACAATCCTCTAGATAAGTTCAAGAAGAGAATCTGTCAATATCACCCACTGCTCTTCTGTGTTTCCTCTGACGACCACCTATGACTCGTGCAAATGTTTCTGAAATGATGTCAGAATAATGTGTTAACATATCCTCCAAGTCATTGTATGTTCAAAGTCAAAATTTTATATCTGTCAATTTCCCATCCAAATTTTTTAAACCACTTTATCCAGTACAGTCTAGCAAAGGATCTGCAAAACATCAGATTATAATGTTAAAATATTTCAGTAATAAGATCTCAACCATAGGATACTTTATTTAAAAAAAAACCTATTCAAATTCCTGGGGAAAAGGAGTCTAAAAACTTAATTATCTTGCAGATGAAAATATAATAATGTCAAACATGAAGGAATTAAAATCTGAAACCAATGTTTAACTATATTTGAGTAGAAAAAGATAAAGAAATTTGAGTCTATTATAATTTTATCATTTGCTTGGCCTTATCCTAAAAAGTTTTTGTTGACTGGGAGGAATCAAGTCTTTTAGAAGTTGCTTCTTGGGCTATTTTTTTTTTTCTAGGAATGCATATAGTTCCCTCATAATCTTAGCAGTTGACCTTTTTTAGTTAAAAGTGTGTGATAAGATTTATGGTTATTTTCTAAAGATTTTATTTATTTATCTGACACAGAGAGGGAGAGGGCAGCAATACTGTGGAACAGGAATCGTGACCTGAGCTGAAGGTAGATACTTACCCTACTTTCCCTCACAAGTCTTATATATTAAAGAGCTAAGAGAGTTAAAAGACATACTTCATTTTTTTCAGCTCTGGCACCACCTCCTTCCAAATATAGAAAATAAATCAGTTTTCAATCCCTAGTACAGTAATCCAAAGTAAAGTCTTCCAGTCCAAAAAAAAAGAAAAAAAATGCTAACCCAACATTCCAACCTAGTATTTACCCAATAGGTTCTAATGACCACAGAGAAGACTCAGATGCTGAAAGGAGAAAGCAGACCAAGAAAAAAAAAAAAAAAGAATTTGCCAGTGTGAATTCAAACTCAACTAGCAGAAATCTCTAAGAGAGAACTTACTTTTGATATCACAGAATTTTAAATAATGGGATTTGTGTGTATGCTCTCTCTTCCCTCAAAGCCTAGAGACATTGCTATCTTCTCCCAAGTTTTGGAAATGGATGATAGTAGTTACGGCTAATACATTTTTTTCTGAGTGGTTTTTATTTCCATTTCCATTTACTATATTCAAATCTTAGTTTTATTTCCTCTTCATACCCCATCATAAATTGTGGGCTTTTTTTTTTTTTAAGATTTTATTTATTCATGGGAGACACAGAGAGAGAGGCAGAGACATAGGCAGAGGGAGGAGCAGGCTCCCTGTGGGGAACGTGATGTGGGACTCTATCACAGGATCCCGGGATCATGACCTGAGCCAAAGGCAGAGGCTCAACCACTGAGTCACCCAGGTTTCCCAATTGTGGACTTTCAGTAATTACATGGCTTCCACACCTAACTGAAACATACACGTTTATTCCTGTGCTATGGTGGCTTACTCCTCTTTCTGGACAAGAGTTTTGTTTAGATTATATTTATATTGTAGGTGCTAAGCAATAGAGAGAACATAGAATGTTACTGTGGAGCCTGTGAATTCAGATAGCTTCATCCAAATTTCCCTTCTTGGCCCAAACACAATGGAATTTGAACAACCATCGATGCCTACCTAGGCTTGCAAAAAAAATTTTCAATAGCTTCCTGTGTTCTTTAGTGTAAAAAATTTTAGCTGTTTTGAATTTTAAAGGCAACAATCATGTTCTGCCAACTGATACCTAAAATGATCTAAGTCAGGCTTACCCTCATCTCCAATATTAAACCAAAATTTTTCCATGTTGTTCAAGGTCAGCAGGCTGACAGCTAGAGACTCTTATGTCTGGTCAAAATCTATGCTTGTTAAAAATATTTGTCTTTTGCTTATGTCAATGTCATTGACTTTTGCATCTTAAGTTTTTGTAACCTCAAATTCTGTGGTTTGCTTACTGGATCTTGACCAGTCAACATTTCTAAGGCCATTAGGTGTCCAACTCTTGATTAGTTCCACATGGTCTTTGCCTTGTATCTTCCTCAGTTCTTTCATTGTTGTCTAGTAGCAAACATGTGTGGAGTTGGTGCTCCTCATCTGCCCTGCATGTTGTTCAAGGGTCAACTGTGTGCGTGTGTGCATGTGCGTGTGTGTGTGTGTATACTCACATTCCTATTTTATATATGTATATAAAAATATATATATATTCCTATTTTATAGATGAAAATGTGAAATTCCTGGGTGTTCACTGATGTCCTCAATATCCACAACTGGTAAGTGGAGAAGCTCACAGACTTAAATCTATGTCTCTTTTAATCCCAAAGTCATGATATTTCCACTCTCCAACTTTTGATCAGAAAACTCGAGAATAGGCATGTCAATACTTATATACTAGAAAATTTTAGACCAGGTATATTTAAAATGAAAAATCAGAATTAGTAACATAAACCCACATTTAACCATCATCTTCTAAAATTAGGAACATATTATCAGATTTGTTTAACTTGCCATCTAACTCAGTCCTTCAATATAGATTTTAAAGAAAATCAAAGATGTCATATTATTTTTATCTGGCATTCTTTTCTTAGGTATCCTAAAAGAATTAATGTTTTAATATAACCATGATAGTATTATAAAACAGAAAATTAGCAATATCTTAATATTTAGCCAGTGATAAAATTTCCTTCATAATTATATAACCACTTCTTAGAATTGATCTTAGCTAAAAGGCTGAGAAGTGGTACATAACCACTTCTTACTGCATTATTTATCAATAATTCCTTTGTTGATTAGATTTAGGATGTCAGAGTTTCTCTATACTCTAGTCTACTTCTCTATTTGAATTTCCATTCTGATAGCTTGAATAGTCCCATAAACTAGATTTATTTTACTATTTCCATATTAATGAAGAAAAATACAAAGGTAACATAAAGAATTAACAATCTGATTTTTCTTTTATCCAATATTCCATTTCATAATGATCCATTATTCATGAAAGATTATTTTTAACATAGTATAGATAAAAATGCATCTTTATGCAGTCATTGATTCCCAATATGTTCTTATGGTTATATCTATTTTACATTAAATTGTTGAAATAGTAGCATGTCAAGAGATTCAACATCTTAAAGATTGAGATAGAAGAAGAGTCACTAAAATGGTAGTCTGAAAGACTTTTTATCTTGGTACTGTTTAGTATTGCAACTAAAATGTAGATAGATGTCCATAGTCACATTTGAAATTGTCCTACTAATGTAAAAAAGTATATTTTAAATGCCATAATGTTGCCAGAAATGTTAGAGTAAAAAAAAACATTAGTCAGCTTCCACGTAATATTTTAGGAATAAAAAAGAATGAAATAATATAGAAATATGGATTAAAATCACCAGTGTTAAAGATAACTGAATTTATCTATGTGACTAGATGAAAATACCAACTTGAGACATAGAACTAGATAAGAAAGATGAAAAAAATAATCCCAGCTGCACTGTAACCATCAAGATTGAGCAGTAGTCTACCTTATAATTGTGTCTCAGTGGCACAATTCTTACATAGTTCACTATGACTGTTCCAATAAGCCCCTGTTAAAGTTAACAGACTTGAACTGCACTGAAAATTCATCACCTAAAGGTGAGCATTGGCTTAGTAGAATGGAACAAAAGAAATTTTTCTATAGAAAGGGGATTCTCAATTCTAAAAATTACACTTAATCAAGATTTTAATGTCAGTATATGGCCTAGAATGTGTTATAAAGAAAATTAGTGTGTCAGGAAACCTATAATATAGTTCCAAGTATCCAGGTAATTCAGAAGTCATTTTGTGCTCTCTATTGATAATACATAAATCACACAACATAGACCTATATAAAGGAGTATTTATATGTGTATGTGTGTACAAAAATACATTTAATTCATGATCCAGTAGATCATGTATTTGAGACATTTATATTAATGCAGATAAGTTTGCATTTCTATGAAAGTATTGTTTCACCTAATATTCTCTCAGCTAACAGTAGTACTTGAATAGAACTAAGCATTAGAATAAAATCTCCTAGAATCTGAAAGTTTTAACCATTGTGGTTTTGATTTGCATTTCTCTGAGGATGAGAGATGGTGAGCATCTTTTTCATGTGTCAACTTCTGGCCATGTTGGCCATCTCAGCTTCTCAGATTGCACTCACTTAACTCTATTTTCTGAATCTTCTTAACTGTCTTACCTTTAATCAAATACAGTCAATAAATTTGTTTATTTTGTTTCCTTTTTTTGTTTTGTTTTAGTTGCAATACTAAACTACCAAGATAAAAAGCTAGACTACCGTTTTAGTGACTCCTTTTGTTGTTCTTGTATCTTAGTCTATAAGATGCTGAAACTCTTGATATGCTTCGAACTTTGTATGGTGACAGATGGTAAACGTATCTCATAGGGAGCATTTCATAATATATATAAATGTTGAATCACTATGTTTTACATCTGAAACTAATATACTATGTGCATGTCAAGTATACTTCAATTTAGTACAATGAAATGAAAAATAAAAGCAATAAAAAATGAAAAGAAAATGTGAAAGAAAGAAAAAAGATTAGATGAAACTTGACCCAGAATGTTTGTTTCTTCATAAGAATGACTGAAAATAATTTTAAAATCTTTAAGTACAACTAAAGTTCTCTCTTTTCATACTCTACAGCAGTATACATGCCATGCATTTGTTATTAGCTATGCTGCCATGGAATGCAGCTGGTAGTTATGGAACTAAGAAAAGATAACCCTAGGGTTGGAACATTGAATCTTGGGCTTAGCTCCTAAAGAAAGAAAGTTACTGATACCATCTAGAAAATGCACCTGGCTGCTGAATACCCCTTATACTCATTGCTATAATTGAAAAAAGGATTATCAATTTTGAGGGCCAAAATCTCAGTTTTAACTGTCTATCTAGAAATATTCAGTCTCTCAGAGGCCAAACAAACATGGAATAAACATATACATGAGAGAAAAACAATATATTGATATGCATTGATAGAATGACAGTAAAAAACTATACCCATTTTTCAAAAATTTCCTACACCTCATATAATGTTTATAACATGCTCTCAAACTTTTATTGGAGAATTGAAATAAACCAAATAAACCACAATTGTCAAGTACACCACCTTTATATCTATGACTATTGTTACATCAATGTCCCATCTACTGTAACATTTAAATGGAGCTAAAATTATTGCTAGAATTTTGACTGGTAGGGCTCAGTGGCTCAGCTGTTAAACACCTGCCTTCAGCCCAGGGCATGATCCTGGAGACCCGGGATCGAGTCCCATGTCAGGCTCCCTGCATGGAGCCTGCTTCTCCCTCTGCCTGTGTCTCTGCCTCTCTCTCTCTGTGTGTCTCTCATGAATAAATAAATAAAATATTTAAAATTTTTTTTGACTGGTGGGAATAAACTCATAGCCCAGAGAATTTGATGAAGTTCAAAATAATTGATATAAGGCTAAAAGGAATCAAGTATAAATGTAGAGTAATATGGCCTTGAGTTTTTTAACTGAAGTATAATTAATATACAATGTTATTTTAATTTCAAGTATATAATATAATGATTCAACAATTCTATACATTACTGAGTGCTCATCAAGATGAGTGAGCTCTTAATCTCTTTATCTATTTTGCACATCCCCACACCTTCCTTCTGGCAACCACAAGTTTATTCTCTGTAAAAGTCCATTTTTTGTCTCTATTTCTTTACCCATTTGTCTTATTAAATTTCACATATGAGTGAAATCATATGGCATTTGTCTTTCTCTGACCAACCTAGCATTATACCCTCTTGGTCCCTCTACTATGTATTTATATATTTTTAAATTTGAATAGAGTTGATACATGATGTTACATTAGTTTCAGGTATACAACATGGTGATTCAACTTTTCTATATGTTATGCAGTGCCCACAATATCAGGGACCTTATTCCTTATGCTGTTTTCTATGTTCCAAATTACCAAGTTGCATGCAAAACCTACAATTTGGGACGCCGGGGTGGCTCAGCAGTTGAGCATCTGCCTTTGGCTCAGAGTGTGATCCCGGAGTCCTGGGATTGAGTCCCACATCGGGCTCCCTGCATGGAGCTTGCTTCTCCCTCTGTCTATGTGTCTCTCATGAATAAATAAATAGAATCTTTTTCATTCAGGGAATATAAGACATAGTGAAAGGGACTACAGAGGAAAGGAGAGAAAATAAGTGGGAAATATCAGTGAGGATGACAAAACATGAGAGTCTCCTAACCTGGGAAATGAACAAGGGGTAGTGGAAGGGGAGGTGGTTAGGGGATGGGGTGATGGTGATGGGCACTGAGAGGGGCACTTGATGGGATGAGCACTGGGTTAAAAGATTTTATTTCTTATTTGAGAGAGAGAGAATGAGCAGAGGAAGGGACAGAGAGACAATCAGACTCCCCACTGAGCAGGGAGCCCAATGTGGGGCTTGATCCCAGTACCCTGAGATCATGACCTGAGCCTAAGTCAGATACTTAACAAACTGAGCCACCCAGGTGCCCAAAGGTTTATTATTAATATTAGGCTGGTAGGGCCTATGGATAGATTAGAAAGCTATCCATTAGGGGCCACTTATTTCACCAGAAACAAAGTCATGTCTCCTTTACTTGCCATAGAGAAACGTAGCTGTGTTTCTGGTCAAGTAGAGTACTTACAGGGACAGGAACATTAATCCTTTTGCTGATGTGGCACCTGGGGCAGGAGCAGCTCCATATTTGGCCTATAAGTTTATTTCAGCATTTGCCTATTGTACCTTTCCTTTGGTAACAGCAGCAGCAGCAACTTCCCGATATTCTGAACCGCAGCTGCAGTGATGGCCTTTCTTAAAATTTAATCCTCCAGCCCATAAGAAAATTTTGTAAGTATCTAACTCCTTATGTTAAATCTATTTATTTTTAAGATAGTTAGGGTATTCCTGTTTCCTGTCTAAACCCCAGTTGAATCAAGAACCAAAAGGAGTGCAAAGTCTTTCTGGAAAATACTATACAACTAACTGTATGGAAAGACAGTAAATAATAGCTAAATGGAAATAAATACTCAATATTTTATCAACAATCAGTAAGATACATAAAAACATCCATTCAGTTGGTAAAAAGTTAAAGTCTAAAAACACTAGGTAAAGCAACAGGCAAGTCTGTACTCTGGGTGAGAGTAAAACTTAGTAATATTTTAGAAAGTAAGTTAACATAACCTGGGCACCTGGGTGGCTCAGTCAGTTATGTGGCTCAGGTCATGACTCAGGATCATGAGATTGTACCCCCACTTGGGCTCTGGGCTCAGCTTGGAATCACCTTGAGGTTTTTCCCCCGTCTGCATCTCCTCCTGCTCACTTTCTCTAAAATAAATAATACCTTTTTTTAAAAAAAGAATCTAACACAACCTATTAAAATTGCACATACTCTTTTGTGTCTGAGATACATGTCTCTGCAGTTCTGATGTTGCATATTTATCATAGAGAAAAATTGTACATGTGTGCCCTGGTAGACAAGTAATAAATGTCCAAAATGACTTGCCTATAATAGCCAAATATGTAAATAATGTAAAATACTATCAACAGTAAATGGAGTGGATAAATTGTGGCAGATTCACATCTTTTGTTCACAGCTAGTGGTTGTTTTTTTCCTACAACAGTAATCATTCAATCAAAACTTCAATAAGTGGGCTGAAATAATGAAAAAAAAAAAAAGATTCACCATTAAGATGCAACTTGTAGGGACACCTGGGTGGCTCAGTGGTTGAGCGTCTGCCTTTGGTTGAGGGCATGATCTTGGAGTCTCTGGATCAAGTTCCAATTGGGCTGCCTCGAGGAGCCTGTTTCTCCCTCTGCCTGTGTCTCTACCCCACCCTCTCTGTCTCCCATGAATAAATAAATAAAATCTTCAAAAAATTTCTTTGATAATCATGAATAAATCACAATTCTAAGGAGTACAAAGTACACATACATGCCTGCTTCTGCCCTCAAACACAATCTGGCTGGAGACTAGACAAATATATAACTTATATAAAATAAACACATAAGGTTAATAAAACATTACGTAATTAACATAATTTACCATAATTGCTTTTGTTCCCTAAATATCTTGATGCAGTAACTGTAAAATAATGTTCTATCCTAACTTCCTTAAAAAGAGAAGTCTCCTCCCTGCTCCTTTAATCTTATCCATCCACTCCACTCCCATCCATCATACCCTTCAACTTACAAGTTGCATCATTTTTTTTTAAAAATCTTGTGGGGCTCCCTCCTTGGCAGAGAGTCTGCTTCTCCCTCTCCCTCTGCATCTCCCCTTCACTTGTGCTGTCTCTCAAATAAATAAATAAAACCTTAAAAAAAAGAGGATAACATTTAAACCAACCTTTAGTTATGAAGAGAAAAATTAAAGAACGTCCAAGCTGATGTAAAGTTGGAGAAATGGAAGGGGGTAAATTGTTAAAATATATAATAAAGAACATTGAAACATTTGATACATCTTCAACTATGGTAGTCAAGACAGGTAAAGTATAACTTACATAATTATCTTACTTGTTGGTAAAGTTGGTCTGATTTAATTCTAAATTTATGTTATCCTTGGTGTATTTATAGATAATACTTTCATAGTTAAATCATATTATTTCCATGATCAAGGTATATTAACCCTTTACCTTTGTTTTGTTGAGAGCTCAATGTTTACAGAACACATTGGCTTCCAAGTCAATACATTAGGGCCTCCATCCTTCTGTAACGACTATAACTACATAGGAGAAGAGATGAAGTTTTTAGCAGAATTTTGAATGAGGGAAAGGCATTTACTTTGGGTTGAATAAGACCTTTTCATTTAGCATAAATAACATTGCAGACTGGTGACAAAGTGCATGTAGGGAATCCTTTACGCAGACTATCCAACTAAACACAGAAATAGAGTAAATGTGAGGACTAGTTGAGAAATGTGCATTCTTGTAGTAATAAGTACATGCATATATCCATGACCTCTATTTTCCCAGCTGTATCTCCAGTGCGATTGTAAAACAAATTTGTCTTTGGAATTCTAATGTTTCATTTCTCTTATTCCCTGAGGTAGCAAACTTTTCCATTTCCAAATATTCCAAACCCATTGTGAATTGTACATTGAATAATTTGATGTTACTCTGCAGTCTACATATTTGTCTCCCTTTTATATATTCCTCAGATCATTATATAAACAGTTACCCTCTTAATCAGATCTAAGTCTGGACTAGCCTATCTTGCTCGGCTACAGCTAAGTCCTCAGTCTGTTACACAATGGGCTAGAATAATAATTTTGGTTTTATAGAAGACATTCTTAGAAATGAAGCATTATAAATATTTTTGACATCTGTGTAGGAAAACGAGCTGCTTTTCTGTATCAGTAACTTTGATGAAATTGAATTAGTGCAATATTGCATTAGTCCTCTTTCCCACTATTATAAGATGTGAGTTCTTAATAAGATAATTTTGTACTGTATTAGATAAATTTAATATTCATGCATTATGAAGAAACATTGCTAATATGATAGAAAACTGCTAGGAGGAGCAAATGATTTCATTAAAACTTAAATAAAGCTCACTTTGCATTTTTCCCCTCCTTGAATACCTGTCTATACTAATCAGATGGTAGGAAAGGCAGATTGAGCCCTAGAGAGTAAATTGTACATAATCTATATTCTCGTCACAATCAGATGTCACCTTTCAGGCACAAAATCTTTCCACTGGATTGTAGCTGGAAATTTTTAGTACAGAAATATTTAGGATGTTTTAATTTAAAATGATCATGACTTGCTCTACTTTGTCCTGGCCTTGCTAATTTATGTCTGTCATAACTGCAGAAAGAAGACATTTGTGAGCAATACAATAACTCGCTGAATCTTCATAAGCTCTGAGTCAATAAAATGATGACACAAATTTCACATTCTTTTAATGCGACATCTGCTTCATCAGTTGAAAGAATTACACTCTTGCTTTGAAGGAGTCTTAATGACACAGACCAAATCTTAATGGATAAGTAACTAAGATGAACACACTCTTTTCTTCCATGCATAAAGAGAACACTGTTTTAATTGGAACTGAATCAGAGTGTATGCTGGATTTTGTAGATGTTCAAATATTTTATTTAATTTAGGTATAATAAGATCTAAAAGTGAAAAAATAAGGCAAATTTTTGGAAAATTAAAATGAGTAAGTATATTAATTTGTTTCAGATTTTTTTTTAGAAAATCAAAGATTAAATCACTTTTCTATCCACAATATCTCAAAGGTTATTTAGCTTGTGTGATTTAGCTACCCACAGTCAAAATGCAGAAAAAAAATATATCAAAATAAGCTTTAGTTACTGTGTTTCTTTTTTTTTTAAGATTTTATTTATTTATTCATGAAAGACACACAGAGAGAGGCAGAGACATAGGCAGAGGGAGAAGCAGGCTTCCTGCAGGGATCCCGAAGTAGGACTCGATCTCAGGACCCCAGGATCACCACCTGAGCCCAAGGCAGACGCTCAACCACTGAGCCACCCAGGTACTCCTAGTTACACCTGTTTCACACAGATAATAAAACAATAACACAATTGGGAGTACATCCAAATGACCAATGGGTTATTTGTCCTTTGGAATATAGAAAACTTTTAGTACAGAATAAATTAGAAAGTAGTAGACATGTGTTAATTCTGGGAACAGTGCCTAATAGACTTTGTGGAAAGTCATTTTTTTAATTTGTGTGTATATTTTGTAAAACCATCAATGCATAGTGTTTTTCCAAAATGTAAAGCTATTCAAGTTTATTTCTTAACTATAATTTTGTATAAACATAACCATAGGGCTGAGGTTACCAATCAATAAACAACAGAGAAAATGATAGACTAACTATGTTGCATTCACAATGGTTCTTACAATTTTTAGGTCCTTGGAAACTCATTGAAGATATGTTTTACTATTCTTTAAGGCTTAGCCTCTCAAAATTATTTACCTAAAAAAAAAAAAAGGAAAACAAAACAAGCACATAAGCACAACATAAGGCTTAGAGGTGACAAATATATATATATATATACACACACACACACACACACACACACACACACATATATATATATATATATATATATAATGCCTATTAAGTACTGGTGCCAAATACTTACCAATTATACATATATATGATATATACAATATATTCACACTTGTTTGTATGTTGATGGCCAAACACGCAAGTGAAAAAAAATCTGCTGATAATGGAAATCAAAAACAGCAATAACCACCACAACAAAAAGTTCTGTTGCCATTTTATTGCTACTCTAAGTCTTGGACATTTCTTCATGCATTCCAATCAAGGGAAAGTTTACCTCATTACATTGAAAACCCTAATTATATTTTTAAGAACTTCTCAAGTGGTATTTGAGCTTTTTAGATCTCAAATGTTATTATTCTAAAAGATTCTAGATTTAATCAAATTAGGTATTATCTATAACCTAAACATTTTCAAACGCCATGTTTTTCTCACACACAAAAACTTAACTCATCATTGATACATGATATCTGAGCTGCTTACTATTTACTCTTATTGCCTTTATGCTTCTAAACAAACTGACAGGTTATGTGAGCAAAGAATGAAAAAAATATTTATTTTAAGCTCTAGAAGAACTTTCTAAACAAAATACAGGATCAATTTTATTTATCTGTTGTAATGTTTAGCTCAACAAAATAAAATTTGATTAGTTTTTAAGAGTACAAAATCAATACAAAAAAAGAAATGTATGTAGGTATAGAAGACAACACCATATCCAGGAATAAGTTTAACACATATATAAAATAGAAACATGCCAAACCATTAAACTGTTGTGAAGTCCAATTATAAATTTGATATGTGATAAATCAGACAGATGTGACAAGTCAGTGAGCTGACAGTCACATAAAAGAGGTTGCTACACTTCCAGATCTGTTGTAATTTCATTGTTGTGATAAATTTCAAAATAAATTATATAGTTTGAAAAATAATGAGATTCAGATCAAAAATCCAGTCTATCTCCCTATTTCTTAAAGAATAAACTTGATAGGCATGGTATTTAGGTAATCATTTTGTAATTTTTTTAATCCAACCTTTAAAACTTGCATATATTTTATGCATATATTGTTATTTTGATTATTTATTTATAGTAAGCTGCTCCAATTAGAGCAAATTGTAGCATCTGTGGTTTCATTTATGGTGCCTAAGGAAAGTGATTACTGTATTATGAGGCAGCCATACTCTAGAGTATAACAAAACATGAAATACGACTAGGCTGAGCAAGTTCTTATTTTCCAGCGATGTGGTTTTCTCTGAGGAGCCACATCTTGTAGTTACCAGATGTTCCACAATAACAGTAACTCTGGAGTTTCTTCGTTGTTATAACAAGACGATTTTACTACATAGGAAAAGATTGGCATTTTCTCTGCTGGAAGAAAATGAAATTGGCAATTTGAAAGGCAGTTTTAACTGAGCTGTGTGGTTTACATTGATTAATCTATCTCATTAGAATATTAGCCAGCCAATCAGAACACACTTCTATCCATTTTCTAATCTATACCATATGTCTAGGTCATAAAAAAGCATTTTCTTTAATTCTGGCTACTATGGAATCTGCATTAGAAAAGAAGCTGACCTTTTCTCTCAGCCACCAAAAGTTTGGAAAATTAGTTTTATTATTTTAGGAAAGGTTTTTGTTCTGATTTGAGGTGCTTAGCAAGCACAGGAATAAAGACAATTGTGGAAAATCATTTGATTTCTCTATCTTGCTTCTACTAACATCTCTTCTTTTCCTTGGTGGCAGCTGAAATGACAGAAATTGTTTATCAACATGTATGGCCCGTCTTAACATACACTCATCATACAAATGTAAATGCCTACCCCCTGCAAAACCATGGGTAAAGGAGACTATGAATCAATTCATCTGGAGAAATAGCATGTTATGTTATTTACAGAATAGACAAATGTCAGAGACACAAAAAGGAAGAGTTCTCACATTTCATTCTTGTAAATATGGATGGTTTCTTTTAATGCCATTGTAGTGTGACAACATTAGGTGTCTTGCTAATCTGGGACAAAATAGACTAAAAAAGGCCGGTAAAGATTTTTCTTAAAGATGTTCAGGGATGGTTATCCTACTGGAGAACACATGTCATGTCCCAGCTCTTTCATAAGGGACATTGGCCAAATCTATTTAAATCACAAAAACATGTACACATTGATTCATCAAGAGGTTCTGCAATAGATCTCAAAATAAAAGCACTAATACATAAGCTTGATTATAAATATGTTTGATACAGCATTTTTTCTTATTCACAAAAACTGAAAGTTTGTGCTCATCAACAGGATTTTTTTCACCCCACAGAATATTGCACATTCTTTAAAATGCATAGGTTAGAATTATGCCATTTAAGTTAGAGAGGTTTTTCCAAGTTATTTTTTAAACAAGATTTAGACAAGTGAAAATAATATGATAAATATTTTTTTAAAAGCAGTGATAGAGGAGCGCCTGGGCAGTTCAGTTGGTTAAGTGTGTGACTCTTGATTTTGGCTCAATCCTGATTTTAGGGTTGTGAGATCCAGCACCCCTTGGAATCTGCACTGGGCATGGAGCCTGCTTAATATTCTCTCTCTCTCTGCCCCTTCCTCCATCTCCCCCCCAAAATAATAATAAATTAAATAAATAAAAGCAGTGATACATAAATGTATATATTGTAAAGGCACAAACAAAAATGTGAAAGGATATACTAGGTCATAGATGAAGGATAAATGATAACCAAAGTGAAGGAAGTGTAGGAGAATAGCAGAAAGAAACTAATGAAAACTAAATGTTTTTTTTAAAAGACTACATAAATTTGGGGCACCTGGGTGATTGAGTCGATTAAGCATCAAATTCGACCTTGCCTCAGGTCTTGATCTCAGGGCTGAGAGTTTGAGCCACATGTTAGGCTCCATGTGGAGCCTAAAATTCTCTCTCCCCAGCCCTCTGCCCCTCCCCCTCACATGCCCGCGCGGGGCACACACACACATTCTCTCTCTCTTTCAAATAAATAAATAAAATCTTAAAAAAACCGACTACATAAGTATTAAAAAAATCCACATGATATGATCATGTAATGCATTGTTTATGTCACAACTATAAATGTCAGAGCATATGCATGTAGAAATGAATTAAGTAAAATATTGAGTTCAAAAATAACTTAAAAATTGAGTCCATTATTGACTCCTACCTAAAATTGTCTCTTTCAATTCACACCTTTCACAGAATCCAGATCTTCTCCTTTACAGTAGCCATCAGAATTTTTATGTTACCGTTATTTGTCCTTCTTCCTTAGGGTATCCTCAGACTGAAAGGAGCAGTGACAATTTTGTCTAGTTCAGCACCTGGTGCAGCTTATAAATACTTGTTTCATGAATACTGTATGTATGAATGAAAGGAAATGTAGCTGTTATATATATTATGAATGGCAGATAAATAGTTAATAATATTAATGTATGTCATGAGGGAACTCAAAGTTTGGAGATCAAGAAAAAGAGAAGCTACGGAAAGTCTCAAAGGAAACTCAGAAGGATGTGGTGTAATAGAGCTTGGAAGGCAGAGACCCTCCAGACAGAGGGGGAAGCCACTTGTGATACTATTGTAAGGGAAGGTTGAGGAGGGGGAACAAAACGACCTATAAATTTGGCATCATGGACACAGCTGGTGACATGGATATATGCGGAAATAATATTCAGTATAATTAGCAACCAGACTAGCCATATTACCAGTTGATCAGAATAGACATTGTTCTAGTCCCGAACAGGGTCAACAAGACCACGTCTTATGCCAAGTATTAACCCTTTAAGTGCTAGATCTGGAAGGGATCTGGTATCTTGAGAGAGGGGGTAGGACAGCCACATGGTGAGAAGGAACTCAAAAGCTCAGGGTGGCAAAAATGCACCAGAATGGGAGTTGCTTTGTGGCTTAGCAAACGGTAAGGGTGTAGGTGTGCACAGCAGCTGAATAACAATCTGAAATGAAGCAAGCACAGCAGAATGAAGGAGGCAGAGGCCACACTGAAGTCAGTTGTACAGTGAACGTGGGACTCCCTGTTTGACATTGCAGCTGCCTAGATGGCATAAAGATTGATAAAGAAATGAACAACATGCAACCATCTGCAGATGAAGAAATAGAACATTACTAGTAGTTTCGAAACTATCTGCTTGGCTACAAACATCTCACATTCCTTCCCTTTTCCACTGCCCTTTATTGAATTTTGTTTCTTTTTCCTTTTTATTTGTTTATTTATTTTTTAAAAGATTTTATTTATTTATTCATGAGAGAGAGAGAGAGAGAGAGAGAGAGAGAGAGGTAGAGACACAGGCAGAGGGAGAAGCAGGCTCCATGTAGGGAGCCCGACGTGGGACTTGATCCTGGGTCTCCAGGATCATGCCCTGGGCCAAAGGCCGGCACTAAACCTCTGAGCCACCAAGGCTACCCTTCCTTTTTATTTTTTTAAAGACTTTCCTATTTTGTTCAGATAGTTGAATAAAAGTTTTTTTTTTATCTTTTTCCTGAGAGTGGAAGGAGTAGGGATTTTTGAACTTAATACAAATAGAATCATAATATATCATTGTTTTTTTAATATATTAATCGTTAACTAATTCTTCCTTTCTCAGGAAGGTTCTGGATTTCTTGCTCTGTAACAAAGTAGAAAATGCATTTTCAGTGAGACAATATCATTTTCAAGGGGGTAAAAATTAGTTCTTGGGGTAGGAAAAAAATTACCATTATGATTTAAACACACTGTATCTGTAATTATTAGAATTCTGTATGGGAGGGAGATTGAGGTAGCAGAGGTGTAAAAAGGTTTTTTGGGTGGGCAATAATGAAAACAAGGTCTAAAAACTCAAGTAGATGTGTAAGAATGGGTAAATCAAGAAAGAAAACCAAACACTTTCTTTATATAAAAACAAAAGGAAGAGAGGGAGGGAAAGAGAGAGAAAGAAGGAAAGAAGAAGAAAGAAAGAAAGAAAGAAGAAAGAAAGAAAGAAAGAAAGAAAGAAGAAAGAAGAAAAGAAAGAAAGAAAGAAAGAAAGAAAGAAAGAAAGAAAGAAAGAAAGAAGAAGAAAGGAAGAAAGAAAGAAGAAAGAAAGAAAGAAAGAAAGAAAGAAAGAAAGAAAGAAAGAAGAAGAAAGAAAGAAAGAAAGAAAGAAAGAAAGAAAGAAAGAAAGAAAGAAAGAAAATAAGGAAAAACAGGAATGACAGCCCTCCCACAGGCCCAGAACCCTGCCAGTTTGGATCCAGTGAGGTGAGCAGCCTCAAGACATCCACTGCTGAGAAAAATGCCATCTGTTGCTGAGAAAAATAAACGCAAATGATTTCTTGATGGCAAAACGTATTGCAAGAAAGGAGGTGGGAAAAATTAATGTCTATGGGAAAATGTGCACGTGAACATATGATGACAAAGTAAGACAGGCTGAAGCATATGGGGAGTTGAGGAATGACAGCACCCAGAAAATTTCTTGGAAGAAAACACAACACAACACAACACAACTCAGTGATGTTATCCAGACAAAAAGTCATAATCAAAATAAAGAATTGCTTAATATGCCAGCACTGGTAAAAAAAAAAAAAAACAATTGTGATCTTTGTATTTATTTAAATATACATGGCTAATAGGGATTAATAAGGGGAAGCCCCAGAAAGTGTATGTTGTTAAGCTTAAAAAGATACACAGATACATTTTTTAACAAATATCCAATGTTGGAAAAAGTGAGACAGCAAGAAGCATATCTTTACTATGTCCTAAATTTTCAATTAAGAAGGGACCTGATATGATTTCGAAAAGAAAACAAATCACATATTTTCAGTAAAAAAAGTCAAATTGCCCTTATCTCTCTCCATATGACAAGTTGTGGTGAAGGTTGGAAATCAAGATTCAGTATGATCTCTTGCCTTGACATCTGCAACCTCGAGAGCCTTGAATGGCAGAGCACATGTTCCCCTCTCCCACTGAACTCTCGTGGATAAGGACCTCTAGCCAAATAACCCTTCTCATGAAGGGCATCAGGCATGACACCTGCTGACTGCTGAATAGCAGGCTTTGGTTCCCAGCCAGACTGCTGAATTATTCAAAGGCGCGGCATCTTCCTGTGGGAACCAGAAGTCACCTCACTCTTGTTCCTGTGCTCCCACAGCTCCTGCTTGTTCACTCTGTTCCAGAGTACATGGTAGGCAGTGTCCCCACCCTGGGCTGTGAGAATGGGTGGACTGCTGTCAATCTCCTCTGACCAGAGCTGGGTGTCATATGTTTGGCCATCCCCTAATTCTAGGACAGGAATCTCTCCTTCATCAACAGAGTGAAAGGGAAGTAATCAAAACACCGAGCTCCAGCCAGTCAGATTGTTCTGTTCATTTTATACAGTTGTGACAAAAAACCAAAAGCAACCCCCCCAACACCTGTTTTCTTTATTTGCAAGACTTAAGGCATGTGTCATAGAACTTTTTCCATAAAAATTTGGGATATTGATTAATTTCTCTATGAGAAAAAAATTTATTCTCTTTGCATTTAAGAATTGAATGTGAATAGGTGAGTAACTAAAAATATGATCTCATAATAACCATAAAGGACTTTTAAAACTTTGAGTTTTTAAGGTATCAAGAGGTTGTTTATTTTTGTTGTATATTCAAATCAGATTTAAATACAAGTAATTACCAGATAAATAGCTGTAAACCATCATCTTGGCCGTTTACCCGTATAAATGGAATCTATGTACAAAATATTTATTGCCATAGCCCATATTTTTAAATTACCATAAAGCTCTATATTATCTCAAAATCTTGAATGTATAGTTTTGATTTGAAATAAAAAGAAAAGAAATGCTGTGTTTATAACTGTAATCGTATATTTTCCATTTTGTTTAAAAAGAATAACTATCTCATTTCACCCTTTAGAGAGAGAAAGGAGGACAAGAGAGGAGAGAGGAAGGGAGGGGACAGGAAACAAGATTCTGGGAGTTGGGGGGACAGAGCAAAGATTCCACCTATTGCAATTTTAGGCATATATTTCAAAATAAAAAAAACGGAAAAAATCACTGTGATTTATTTCTAATAATAAGACTTTCTTTTAGTGAGAGTCGCTAGAAAATATGCTTTCAATCCTAAGTAAGGGCATTTTACAAAGACTACGGAATTGATTTACTATTTCCCATTGATCTTCCTGTCAGTCAATCCTTGCCCTAAACACAGAAGAAACAGGCCTTATGAGACAGGCCAGTGGCAACTAAATTGATAATTAAAGTGTGGTTGTACACGTATGACCTGAAAATGTAAGCAGAGTCACCAGGGGAACAATAGAGGCTGATTGATATGGTTTACATTAGCATGCAATTTGAAAGTAAGAGGTTTGAATTAGGGCATGCCCACAAGGATATGAGTAGACAGATGTTAAAAAGGAGACACAAATCTCACACAGCCCAAGGATGCAAGAATTCAGATGAAGGACAAATTCATGATATTGATATAGAAACCACATTTTCCAAGAAGAAATAAAATGCTGTGGAAATCTAATCTGAACACAGCAGACAACTGGCATTATACTTAGCATCCAAAGCCACAGAACTCCCTTCACTACAATCAGCTAGTGAGTTGAGATTTGTCAGAGCATTTCATTCCTGGGATATTTCCAAACATTAGCCATTGAATTTATGAGAAAACAGGCACTTGTTCTGCCTGTATGGTCAGAGTGATGTTCTAGTCAGGTAATATAGTAAGTTGGGACACCCCAACATGCATTACACCTAAGATAAAACTTGAAGACTGTTAGGAGAGAAGACACCTCAAATCATAAAAAAAACATTCCACTAATTTGTATTTAGGCAGTCACACAGAAAAAAAAGATGTAATTTTATTTACTCATCTTTTACCACGGTTAAGGAAATGACATTTCTTTGATGTCCACTTTATAGTTAAATTTAACCTTTTTGCCTGAAAAAATCCCAAAAAACTTTGTAATTTAAGCCTATGTAAATTACTAAAAATCTCTTTCCATGCTAACTAACAAAGAAAGGAAACCAAAAATGCCAACATTAGGAATGAAACAAAAGGCATCGTGTCACCACTGCTTCCCCAAATATTAGTAGTATAGAAATATGTTGTGAGCGACTTTTTATCCACGTAGAACAGAGGGACCAATTCCTTGAAAGTGACACACTAACAGCACGAACCCAAGAATAATTAAATAATCTGAATTGTTCAATATTTCTTACAGAAATTACATGTGTAGTTCAAAAGCTTTCTGAAAAAGAAAACTTGGAGCCAAGATTCTTTTACTAGTAGATTTTACCAAACAGTTAAGGAAGAAAAGATCGCACTTCTGTAGAAACACTTCCAGAAAATAGAAGAGGAAATATTTCCTAACTCATGCTTTGAGGTCAGTGTATCCTAATACCAAACCTAAACACACACACACACACACACACACACACACACACATTGATCCATTCACAAACCACTACTGGTAGAAGTGCTGATGCAATCTTGATAAATGGCCTAAGTGTCTGGTCTACTTGTCCATACTGCTGGCATGCAATACTTGCTGCTCATGCCTGATCCTGATATATCACTTCTATTTTCCTATTGAGTGCTGCTGGGCTAGTCCAATTTTATGACTCTACAGTCTAAGACAGCCCTGTTCATCATAGGCAGTTTGGGATGCATGAATATTTGATGTCCTCCAGTCAAGTTCACCCTCTCTACCAGAACCCAATATCAGGCCAACTAGTGTTTTTAAGAGGTGCTTAGCTCTACTCAAATAGCAATGCCTAGCTCTGTAAGCCTAAGGTTTTGCACCGTGATTTTTCTACTGGGGCTTGCCATACATTTTACAAGTTGCCTTATCATTCATACTAGAAGGTTATGTCCTAACCTTCTAGGTGCTTAATACTTTAAGTCACCTAACCTTAAACTGTGCCGGGTTATAGAGCTCAAGTGGACTGGTTGCTTGTATCACAACACAGTCTTCCTCCAGCACGCTTTGCTGGAATAGGTGGAACTCAGTTGGCAGTTTTGCTTGTCACTTTGTAGAGAGGTCAGAACAGTTTCCCTGTGTGTGGAGTACACTAGCTTTAGAAATCAAAGAGGATGCCCAGGTTTGTGCTCAATTCTTACTGATTGAAGGAAATTATTTTTATTCAAATAAAAATATTTTAAAATGATAATTTGACTTTTTTGATGTATATTTCTATAAATTTTAATATTTGTGCAATAGACCTCAAAGTCAGGATACATAAAAGTTCCATTGATCAATCAAAATTCCTTCATGCTGTATTTCTTTACAACACACTCCCCTGATCCATAATCTCTACAACCACTGGTCTATTCTCCATCGCCATAGTTTTATCTTTTTGATGGTGTCCTATAAATGGAATCATACAGTATATAACTTCTTGAAATTGCTTTCCTTCATTCAGGAAAATGCCTTTGAGATTACCCAAGTTGTTGCATAGTTTATTTTATTAAATGTCAAGAAAATTTCTCTTGTGTGTTGTTTAAAGTTTCCTGGACCAATTCCAACACAGTAGTCAGGGAGTGGGGGATCCATCCATACACACACAAAACAATTCTTAAACACCAACAGGGTGTCCAAGAATTCAACCCAATTTGGCCACTATCTACCCAGAGATAGTATCAGATTCCATAGGTCAAAATTTGAGTCCTACAAGACTGTCCCCCCATTCTCCACTTCAGACATTGATTACACACTCCCAACTCTTTCCAGTGCTTATGATTGACTGGCTACGGATTGGAGTTTCCACTAACCTCTTCCTTAGATTTAATTAATTTACTAGAGCAGCTCATAGAACTCAGGATAACATTTACATTTACCAGTGTATTAAAAGATATGATAAAGATGATGGCTCAACAGCCAATGAGGAGATACACAGGGCAAGGTATGGAGGAAAGCCTTGGAGCTACTTAGCCTTCTCCAAGTGTATTAATCTTCCTAATCTCCACTTGTTTACCAACCTGGAAGCTCTCTGAACCCTGTCCTTTTGCATTTTTATGGGGACTTTATTATGTAGGTATGATTCACTAAGTTGTTGGCCATTGGCTGATTGAATTGAACTTCCAGACCTACTCTCCTCCCTAGAGATCAGAAGGTGGAACTGAAAGTTCCAATCTAAATACATGTTTGGTCTTGGAAATCAGCCTCTGCCTTTGTGGGGAGTGTTCAAAGCCACCTCCTTTAATAAACAAAAGACTCCTTTATGGCCCTTATCGTAGGAAATTTCAAGGGTTTTAGGAACTGTGAGACAAGAACCATGGACAAAGACAAATACATATGAAAAAATATATTTGGTCATCTGAATGACCAAATATAGATTTCTTATAAACCATAATATTGCCTGTGGATATATCAGTTTGTTTATCCATTCACCAATGAAAGGCATTTGGGCAACTTCCAGTGTATTTTATTATAGTTATGAAAAAGTTGCTCTAAATATTTGTGTATAGGTCTTTATATAAATATGTTTTTCCATTTTTCCAGAGTGAATACCTAGCAGTGAGAGTTCTGTGTCACACAGTAAGCATATTTATCTTTATAAGAAACTTTAACCATTTTTCAGGGTGGTTGCACCAATTTTGCATTCTCACCAACAATGTGTAATATTCCTAATTCTAGAACCTCACCAACAGTGAGTGCCTGGCATGGCCTAAACCACTAAACTCTAAATACTTCACTGATGTGACATTATCCTAAATCTTTTCGTTTTTATTTCTTATTCTATAGAGCACATGTTTTTTTAACAAGGCTTCCAAGGCTACTTTTCACTTTCACTTATTGCCAATTAACATGGTGCCATCAGTACATCCAGATGGTTTACATCCCTTTGGATGATGATTTGCAGAGGATAGGGCAATAACGTAGCCCTTGGGCATGACTATCAACAAATCCTATTGTCTGTCTTTTGTTAATGAAAACTGCTCTTATCCTTCCACATAGAATATCAGAGAACAAGTTTGTTTGATTAATGATCTCTTACCTGCACCTGCAGCCATGTTATTCTTTTGTAGAAAAGATAATATATTTATCACTGCAACTGCAATTAGAATTACTACTTGGTTGACTTTCCTGAAATCCACTGTTTTCTTCTAGCATCCATCTTGTTTTCTGGGGGGCGGGGGGGGCAGACAATGATTAAATTAAATGAGGTCCTGATTGGGAACATGGACCCTGCTTCCAATTGGTATTCAAGGATGGCAATAATTACTGTCATATATATATATATATATATATATATATATATATATACACATATATACACACACATATATATATACACACACACACACACACACACCATCCTAGGATTCATATATATATATATATATATATATATAACTGAATGAATATATATATAGAACTGAATATATATATAGAACTGAATATATATAAGGAACTGAATATATATATAGAACTGAATATATATATAGAACTGAATATATATAGAACTGAATATATATATATAGAACTGAATATATATATAGAACTGAATATATATAGAACTGAATATATATATAGAACTGAATATATATATGTATATATATATATACATATATATACATATATTTGAATATTCTGACCAGAGTGAGAGAATTATCATAGACTTCCACGTTGCCTTCCCTATTGCAAAAATCCTTACACCATTGACCAAGTGATCAATGTAGGAAGTCAGCCAACTCCCAACTATTTCCATTATGTTTATACATTTGGCAACCAGGGAAATGAATAATGGATAGGTCTGTGGACTCAGAGAATCTATTGTGAGCTGTACCTCAGCCAAGTTCTGCCTTTTCTATAACAAGTATATTTAATAATCTTTATAAAATTAGAATAGGGAAGGCAACATAGTAGGTGCTTAATGCATGTGTATTATTTCAGTGACATTGTTACAAGGTATTCTATGCACATCTTCGATTCTTATTGAAGAGTTAAAATGACAGCTTGAAAAAAAGTTGACTTCAGATGTGTATAAAATCACTTGCCATTGTGCAATTTAAATTAGCCAATAAATGCTTCCAATTGTAGTCTTCCATTTGGTTTTATTTTTTTAATATTTATTTATTTATTTGAGAGACAGAGAGACAGCACGAGTGAGTGCAGGGAGGGGGAAAGGGAGAGAATCTTCAAACACTACCAGCTGAGCACAGAGCCATTGTGAGACTTTATCTCACTACACATGAGATATCTCACTACACATGAGATAGCAGATGTTCACAACCTGTGAACCTCAGAAACCAAGAGTCCGACGTTTAACTGAATGAGCTCCCACCACCCCCCATTTACTTGTAGTAATTGTTGCTATTTTATGCCCAAATTTTAAGTTTATGTCCATTTTTTTTTTTACTCTCTGTGTTTTCTGTCTAGTTTTGCTTTATACTCCTTACTTTCATTTTAAGCGTATTTCAAAACCATGAGTAATCAAAATTTAAAGGATGTCACTTGCTAGTGGTGTAATTATGAGAATACACAGATGGCTTGTTAAGAGAGGAGGAAAAAAAATAAAAAAGCCTGAGCAAAGCTGCAAATACCAACTTTCAACCTGGGAATCTTACTGTCTGTAGCATAAGTTTACTGCCAGCAAGTTAAATGTATAGAAACCACACTGACAGCTCTAAATGAGAATCTGGATTTTAATAAGAGACCAATATCCAAATGCATTGATTCTCAAGTACAATTCTCTCCTAATTTTGAAGTTTTCATTTTCCTTTGAAGTATGTTTAATAGAAATCAGTGTAGTAAACAGCAAACCCCAAACTAAGTAGTCCTGACTTTAGCAGATGTTCTTAAGAAATTTGGGGGGAAAATATGGCACAAAAATATTTTATCCTTAATTCTGAAATAAGGGTGACAGTGACTGTGGACCCATTGTCATAGTATTTAATATACATAATTCTTCAAAAGGCTTTAATCTTACTTCAGAAGCTGCTCATTGTCTAAATAGGAAGGCATGAGACTAAAGTTCTATGGTTTTTTTTTTCACTTTCTATCAAATTTGATCAAGTATATACAAACAAAGTCAGTCAATTTGGCTCTCATTTGCCTCATTTTCCGCTAACACAATCACACCCCCAAACAACAAATGACTGTCACAGGGGTAAATGTTATTTTAAAAAATAAATATTACTCTTGAAAATTTAAGGCACTGTCTTCTTTTTGTCTCTGGAATCTTTTAAAATTAAATAGAAAGAAGAAAGGAGATGCATTTTCAAGTGATATATAAGGCAAGAAGTTCTGATGTATTTGGGAGTAAGGAAAGGAACATAAAGAATATGACTATAGAGCATTATATTTTATCGGTTTGTAAATGATAAAATACTTTCATAAAATGCTTTAATTATTTTTACTTATGTATCCTCTGAGTGAATATTTCATTTTGTGTGTTCATTTTCATGATAATCTGAATATATCCATAGTCATCTATGTGATCCTTCAGATGACTGCCTCATAGCTGGGGACTGCCATGAAATTTCATCACCAAAGTTTACATTTCTATTTATCATGGCTTGGCTTCATATATACTACATTAATTTTTTAGATTATTAGAAGGAAAATAAAATTGTTCTAAACAAGTTACCCAGAAATAACCTAAGAATACTTCATCCATGCCTTTGCTCATGACATCTCAAGTGAGATGATCTGATCATGCAAATATATATCAATTAGAAAACTGAGGTTTCAAGGCAGATTCAAGAAAGTTTTTGTTTTGTTTTTCTTTCTGCTAACTTGGCCACAACTTCTGCTGGCTGCCATTAGGTGTTTGTGATACTTTATCAGAGTAGGATCAACCAAATCCTCAACAAATTTTCGACTTTCTCAGAAAAAAAAAAAAAGATGCTCTTCTCTCTCTAGATATTTTTTGAACATTGAGAAAAATGTAAAGTATTTCAAACCCAGCAAAGTAAGGATTAAAGAAGAATGGTTATCTTCTGTGTTTTCACATGCTGTTGGAAATATCCATGAAGATTGAGAAAGAAAAAAAAAAAAACTTGTCTCAGGCTTCTTGAAAGGCCAACCAAATTTTCTTTGATAAGTCAAATGACTTTCAATTGAATGACTTCAATATAAAAACCGTGTTCTGTTCTGTTTTGTTTTGTTTTGTTTTGTTTAGAGGTGAGGAAAGGGATTGAGCAAAGGAAGGGAGAGAGAATCATAAGCAGGTTCCTCATCCAATGCGGAGCCCGACTTAGGGGTTGTTCTAAAAAACCTGAGATTGTGACCTAAGCCAAAATCTAGAGTTGGATGTTTAACCTACTGAATCACCCTGGTGCCCCAAAAGTCATTTTTTTATTTTTATTTTTATTTTTATTTTTTTTTAAAGAATTTATTTTTTTTTATTAAATTTATTTATTTATTTATTTATTTATTTATGATAGGCACACAGTGAGAGAGAGAGAGAGGCAGAGACACAGGCAGAGGGAGAAGCAGGCTCCATGCACCGGGAGCCTGATGTGGGATTCGATCCCGGGTCTCCAGGATCGCGCCCTGGGCCAAAGGCAGGCGCTAAACCGCTGCGCCACCCAGGGATCCCATTTTTTTAAATAAAAAAAATCAATTTAAAATCATATAAATTCTTTTGAAAGTAAATTTTTTTATCTTGATTAGCTGTGATCACTTAGAAAAACAACCATCTAATGATAATAGTACACAAAGAATTAAAATTTAAAAAAAAGAAAAAAAACAAAGAATTAAAATTTGCCAACTTCATGAGTAAATCCAAATCCATATATTTGAAGAGTTTTAATGATCTTTATAAATGATACTTTTAGAAATCCCATACACATTCTTTAATTGAAAATATATCAATTTTAATAAATGTAAATAATCCTTATTTTTATAAGTGTTATTTGCAATGTAGTTCTCCCTTATGTTTTAGTTCACATGGAACTTTTAAACACTTCATTTTTTATTCAATTATCACTGTAATTTTTCCCAGATCCTCTCTAGCATTTCTCACTTCTTTCTGCATTTTATAACTTTGTTTAGCCATGATGCTACGAATGTCTCAACATTTTCTCTAGCTTTGTTATTATTCTTCACCTTTCTTTATGCTAAAATCACACATCCTTTCCAATTGTTCTATTTCATATGATAGCCTTTCCACTTTCTTCCATTGTCCTCCAGCATACTTTTCTTTGCAATTATTCATTAGCTTTGCTAGCTACTATCTCCAAGAAAAGATTTAGGTTGTGGTGTCCTACATTTTTAGAAAGCTTTTTCCAATCATTGGTTCTTCTGATAATTAGTACAAAAAAACTTACTAGCAACTTTCTTTGCTTTTTAAAGTCCTGATAATGAATTATTTATGCAGCATATGTAGGATGATTTTTGGTATCCATCTCATTCTTTTATGAAGTAGAGCTGCTATTCAGATACTATATTAAATACTTCATTCAAAATTACCACATAATTAAGAGGTGAAATGGAATCTAGAGGAGAAAAATAATTTTTTCCCCAAGAATAGAGCATGATCTAGTAGAATTAGAAAAGGGAAAAATCACAGGTGTAACAAAACTAGCTTCATATTTTCCAAAGCACATTACTACTCCCTATTTAGGAAGAGTTGTTGCTTAAACTAATTCTGTCTCTGAATAAAAACTATTATACATTTATATCTGGCAGATATACTATATATTATGTTACATATATATTTATTTCTGTTATATCTGATGTTATACCTATGTTTGTTTCCTCTGCAAGATATTCCTTTCTTTTTAAAGTCAGGTTCTAAATTCCATAGGAACATTCCTGAAAAGAGCATCTGTTCAGAAGAATTAAGCATGTCTGTACAATGACAACTAAGGACTGAAGAACAGAAATAGAGGACAAAAAAAAAAGGATACAACTATTCTACCCCCACTACCACAGTCACCCTGTGCATACACATGCACTGCTACTACTGCTACTACTCCTAACAAAAACTAATTAAATACACAAAATTTAAGAAACAGCCCAGCCACAATCATCTCAGTACTTAGCAAGTAGACACTAACATAACGATTAGCAATTGAGTTTAAATCAAATATTTTGTAGGTATATATATATATATGCTAGGATAGTCAGGATAAAAATATCTAAAAGAACAGGAGATAAAAATAAAATAAATAGGAGAGAGAGAGAAAGAGAGAGAATACAGATAAATTTCTTGCAAGGCTCATGTTTCATGCCTAGAAGTTTTATTTGGCTTTATATCACTCAGCTCCTCATTCTAGAAATTGATTAAAGGTAGTATTATCATATTATACATCCTTAATTTTATACAACTATATATGACAGTGGCATACATTTTTAAAAAATAGTCTTAAAAAATAGTCTTAAACATACATTTAAAGGAACCATTAATATTAAAACAATAAACTGATAGTGTCTGACAGATTGAACACAAAGATATAGAAACAATTGAAAGCAGTTGTTTAGATAGAATATGAATTTTCTAATCAAAATAATGTTTTTCACCTATGAGTCACTTAGTGAATTTACATTGAGCATATGACATAAATTAATATTTACTATTTTCATCTTTATTTTATTTATTTATTTTTCCAAATGACAAAAATTTATTCTCTCACAGTTCTGGATGTTGGAAAACATCTTTAAAATGATGATTAAAAAGTAGCGCCTGACTCATACTGCCATTATGAACATGACGCTTTTGTCATAAAAAGTAAAGTATTTAGCCTTGGTGAGTAGGACCTGATAAGAACTGAAAAAAGACAAAACTGTTTTATTATTAATAATGGCTCTAGGACCTTCTCTAAACTGTCAGTCAAAAATCCAACCATGATACAAAATTGGAATAAAGCACTTTGAGTTCTTTCAAAATAAAAAAGGTTTTAAAGATGAGGCACATTACATGGTAAGGTCTTTTACCTCAGGGCAGTACCTTTGTCTTTTCCATCAGCTGGTTGAAGCTAACACAATGCTTAACATGCAGTAAGTACTGTCATTTCTTGGAGGATGAATGAGCTCTTTCATATGAAAGGCAACCCAAGTTACAAAGAATTAGACTTAATAGGATATGCTTTGAATAGTAGCTTATCTGGAACAAAACAATACAATAAAACAATGCATATTTTAAAAGGTAGGACATTTTATTGAAAACCGTGAATTAAGAGAGAAGTGAACTAATGTTAATGGAAAAATATGCAGTTCAACTCACATTTTGCCCTCTGTTAAAAAATATAAGACTGAAAACAATGTTTTCTCTAAGTTTTTCAATTGTGGATGGAAAATCTTGACAAACTGACTAGCAAACTTGGTAAAATGAGCAAAGTATGCTTTTTATTCAACTATAACTTAAAACCTGACACATATTGATAGATATTCATAGCTCTAAATATATTACAGAGTCATTAGAAAAAAATAAGCTCTTCAAACAAGTGAATATTATCTATGTTTCCTTTATTCAACTAGAGCAAAATTTCAATTTTTCTTATCCCGTTTTATTTAATTTTTAGTATTCCAGCTCTGGGGGAGGAGAAGAAGGACATTCTAGTTCAGGTGGAAAGAGACAAAAGAAAGATTTTGTCCTTCCTCCCCTTCTGCTTTTTTTTCAGCCTCCAGTGGACTGGAGATGCTTATATTGGTAAAGGCAGACCTTCTTGACTCAGTCTACTAGTACAAATGCTTATCTTTTTCACAAACGTTTTCACAGACACACCCAGAAGTAATGTTTTACTGGCTATTCTTTTTTTTTTTTTAAGACTTTATTTATTTACTCATGAAAGACACACAGAGAGTGACAGAGACATAGGCAGAGGGAGAAGCGGGCTCCCTACAAGTAGCCCAATACGGGACTTGATCCTGGACTTCGAGATCACACCTCATGCCAAAAGCAGACACTCAACCACTGAGTCACTCAAGAGTCCCAATTTGCACATCCCTTAATCCAGTCAAGTTAACACATAAAATTAAGCATACAAGGTAATTATCATCATATTCTTACTATTACCCTTTGCAATCCAAACATTCATTCACAGATGAACTACTTTTGTGGACCAATCAATGTGAGGCCCAGGGGAAGAAAAGAGTATTAGGCTGCAGAAAGTAGGCTCATTTTTGTCCAAATATCTGGGTGTTGTATTACGGTGACAAATACTAGACATGATTTTATGTTAGCCAACATAGAGACCTTTCACCATCACCTATCTATCCTTACAGATACATCCTTTTACTTGCTCTTGGCTAATACTTCTGAAAACTTTTAAAGGTTTATTTTCTAAATTAGAAAAGAGGATTAAAGTGAAAATTTCTATCATCATTAACATGCTGAAGTTACTTTTGTTTTTTTAAAACGTAAATTATATCTGATAGAAAATTTTTACATAACAGCTTTATTGAAATATTCACAATCATACTACATACATTTCAAGTGAAGAGCCTATCATTTTATTAGGTCTGCTATCTTCAGATTTTGTTTGCTCCTCTTCTTTTGTTGGTATAAGGTTAAGACACCGATTTGGTATTTGAGAGGCAAAAACATCATCTGCTTGGATTGAGAGTCAGAGATTGTATAAAATTAAGAGAGAACTTTGGATCCCTGGAATCCAACTAGCAAGAAGGACTCTGAGAGATCTATCAGTTCTGTCCTTGGCTAATCCCATTCCCTGGCTTCAATTCTTGAGATCAACCAAGAGAGAATTCAGAACCAAACTCTTAAGCAAGCAAGCAAGGAAGCATGTATAGCTGTTAAAGCAAAAGTACACTCTGGAGGTTGGAGAGTGGGCAGGCCTAGAGGTGACGACTACATGGGGGCCTGGGTCATCTTTTCTTTTTATGTTTGAATAGGTTATGGGTTATAGCTGGGGTAGTATGCCTCCAATCATTTTAGGGACTCTTCCTACTGGTTGGTATAGGAAGTTTTCGGCCCTATACAGTGCTTGTTGGAATGGTCATGGCAGCCATCCTCCACAATGGGGGTCAGAACTTCGAAGTAAATGTATTACCATGAAACTATAGATTACTGTAGGGCCACAGTCATAAAAGAGAGTGCATGCATATTCCCCACATTGTCTCTCAGCTGTTTGAAACTTCTTAACAGTCACAAAACCCATGTTCCCTGCTCACATCTTGTTAACTGCCTAGTCTATCAGTTGCAGATGTGTGTTATGTTTCATGAAAATAAGAAAAGAAAAAAAGAAACATGACTAAGAGGATGGTACCCAGAACCTTGAGGGCTGAATTGAAATTCATAAAAAATAATTCCCTGGCCTGAAACCTACTCTAAGAGCTGCCTATATTTGTCTGATTGGATGTTACAATTTCTATGAACTAGTTTCTCCCTTTGTCTTCCCAATGTTTCTTTCTTTCTTTCTTTCTTTTTTTTTTTTTGAACTAGAATACCTGTAGTGACCACCTTATGACTATCCCAGTATTATATATGTTGGGTGTTTTGGTGGGGGAAATGGAGGCAGGTTGCTTATCTCTTTTACTTTCTCAGATCTACAGATTTGGAGAAGTTGCACTTGAGGGGCTGTACTTAAGCAACTACATTTGATTGCCTTATTTATACCTAGTCTTGATTTAGATGCTGTGCTTATAGACTTTGAATTAATGCTATAAGGATGAGACTCCAGGTAATTTGGAGGAGATAGAGTACATTTTATAGTAGAAATACATGACTCATTGGAGACCTAATGGAAAACTCTGGTAGGCAGGCTCTAGGATGACCTTCAAAGAACTCTCTCTCCTCATTCATGCTCTGATGTAATTTCCTTCACTAAATGTGGGCTGTAAGTTTGTACTTGCTTCTAATAAACAAAATATGGCAGAAGTAATGGGATGTCATATCTGGCATCAGGTTTTTAAAAGAACCTTCCATCTTGGGAATCCTTTTTTGTTTCTCTCTTGCTCTCACTTTAGTTGTCTCTATCTCTTACTCTGCTTTGGAGAAAGAAAGGTTGTCACAGTGTCTGTATTCCTGTAGAACTGACCACATGGCAAGAACCTGTTGTCTTAAGCCAACAGCCATGTGAGTGTGCTTAGAAGCAGCTCCTCCTCCATATGAGCCTTTAATCAATGCAGTCTCGATAACATCTTGATTGCAGTTTTGTGAAATATCCTTAGTTAAATTCATTCAACTACATTGTTTCCAAATTGTTGCCCTACAGAAACAGTAAGATAATAGGTGGTCTGTGCTTGCAGCTGCTAAGTTTTGGGCTAATTTGTTACACAGCAATGAATTATGAATACATTGGGTTATGAAATGTCTTACTAAACCTCAGCTCTGGCTTCTGTAAATTATTTTAAATAACAAAAGAGAGAGAAAATGGCATGTTATGGCTCCCGGAAATTATGGTTCTCTTTAACTGTAATGCATTTCTTTTGCTAAAACATAGAAAGTGGGTATATTCATTCATTACCCATGACACATATACTAAAGCAATATTTTTATTTGTAAATACTGCAACAAGTTTTAAAGATATTATCTAAGAATCTGTTCAGTGTTGATAAAGCTGGTCTTCAGTTGTCCCAGAGGGGATTTTAGAAAAGAATAAGATTCAAGCACTAATAAATTACTTAGTAATAATATATATTACTTAATTTTATGTGTATATATATATGTATACACTATATCAACATATATACTTTATGAGACCAAAATAATAAGATAATCAAATCCTCAGCCTGAATTCATTGGTCATTTGAGAGACTGAATTTCATTGTTCTGTCTCGAAATTTAGAATACTATTTTTCACTGTGAAGTTACACATAAAAATGGATCAATTATACCGATGATATTTTAAAATCATTGTAGCCTTGGCTACAAAATAAAATGTCACCCCCAAATCTGATTAAATTAATATAAAAGTTTAATTGACATTTCTTATGTTATTTTTTTAATATGAAACACTTCTTGGATTTGTGTGTCATCCTTGTTCAAGGCCCTTACAAATCTTCTCTGTCTAGTTCCAGTGTTAGTGTATGTGCTGCTATAACAAGATGTTAATTTTTGTTCCAACAGAATCTTTATTCCTAAAGGAATTAATAAATAATATAATAAAAATATACTATCACTAATTTGAAATTGAATTATTTGCTACTTCAGTTTTTATAGCTACAGTGCTAAATGGGAATATTAGTAATGTATGTATTATTTGCCTATTTACTATTTTATAATTTGTTTTTCCACTCTTCTTATTTTCTGTGTGCCTGGAACTTAGAAGATAGATACGTGTATATCTTTTTTTTTTTTTTTTTTTGGTCCCAGAATGTGTTCTTAAATTATTGTTTCTTATTATAATACTCTGCTTCTTATTGATTTAATATTTTTTACTGGGCAAGTTGGCTATATCAATAAATCTTTAGACTCAGTTATAACATTAATAGAAAGATATAAGTATAAATATAGTTAGTGCCTTCTTAGTGCTAAGTAAATAACCATCATATAAATAGGCAATATCCTTGAGGCCAAGAATCATAGAGTCAAGGAAATTAAACAATTAAGCAAAGATTGTGATTAAGTGTCAGGGGAATAAGTTAAATAGAAAGGATTTAAAACTATTGATGATGGATTATAAAATTTAAGTGAGTTATGGAAAGAAGTGAAGACAGGATGTGAGAAGACAGAACAATGGTGAGGTAAATGGATTAGAGAGACTGACAAAGTCAAAATATTGTGAGTAAGGATCTTGATTTTAGCACAAATTTGCTATGGTAACTGTGTAACTGGAAGAGGTACCCAAATAGGGAAAAGTTTCTTATTTATGAAAGAGGGCTTCTTCGTCATGCTAATACCTATAGGGAGATTTAGAATTGTTCTGTGAGTCAGAGAAGGGGAGTGTGTGTTTGTTTCAACATTCTAGGAAAAATCAGAGCATATATCACTACATCATACCCCCACTAGCTTGCAGTAGTGAAAGATAGAATATGTGGCCATGATACCATGTGATGTATGTATATGATACCATCTTTCTAGAACTAAATTCCCTTGATTTAAAAAAGATTTTTTTTTTTTTTTTTTGCTTTTTGTCAATTAGCCTTCTATTTTCATTTCAGTATTCTGAATTGTATACTCTCATGCTCCATGGTCCTTCTCACAACTTCCATTATGCTCTCTAAAGCTCTTGATCAGTAACCACCTAGTTCTCATTAACTTAGAATAAAGTGGACAATAGGGCCAATTCTTGTCTGGCCTTCTTCTGCACCTCTAATGTTACTTCACTCTCTCCCCAGCACATTATGTCCCCATTATTGGTTCTCTGACTGACTCTATATCATACTATCTTCTTTCCTATTTCAGGTACTTTTCATTTGATTTCCCTTATGCCTAAAAACGCATCTCCTGGCTCTTTGGTGATCAACTCCTTCCATTCCTTTGGGTCATGATTTAGGTTATCTCTACAGAAAGTCATTTCTTACCTCTTGTCACCTTAATTTGCAGCCTGTCATACTCAATATTATTATCTATTGAATTTTCTTACTAATTCCCATTTGACAGACTTGGCTTTGTTGTGCAGTGTGTGCCTTGTTAATTGTTTGTATGTCTCATTGATAATGAGTATAAAACTTAAATGTTTAATGCAAAAATTGCTTTCAATATACCATTAGCAAACATTTCTGTGTTGTCCGTTCTGTGTGAAGTAGTAGCCATTGAATAGTATAAGATATTCAATTTCTTTTCCCACAGTTAGTCACCAAAAAAGAAAAACAAAGTAAAAACAATTTAATACATGAAAAGCAATATTGCATTAAACATTTCTTAGGTTCTGAGACAGCTAATATATTCCTGAAACTTAGATTATTATAAATGAGTCATTTTCAGCAGGGGAACATTCTTATTTTTCTGCAAATTAAAGTCTTTTATTCATGATACCATTATTTTTAGGATTCTTAACATTGTGTATTTTGTTCTTCTCTTTCTACAAAGGCAAAGAAATGGGCACTATAAAAGGAACAATCGTATGTTCTGATCCCTTATAATCATTCAAACAAGCTAATCATTAACATGTGCCTTTTCAAGCCTTGAATCTCCAAACCCACAAACTTTGAGGTAGAAAAATGAAATAATTAGACTTGGTTTCTGTAAATATTCCCACTTATGGAATACATATTATGGGCTACATTGTTCAGTGCTTTGTACTATCTCATTCTATGCTATTTAATTCTTGGTTTGAACTAACAATGTTGTAATTACTAATAATGATAAGAAGATAAAGAAAACATGAAGATAAAGTAAAAGATGAAGAAACAACTTTAACTGTAGTTTGAGAGATAGGATGTGCCTGGAAGCTTATACCTGCCTGGGGTATTGTTAGCTGAGGACTAACTGGTGCAGTAGGGTGAAAATTCAGCTCATTTGCCTTCAGGACCATATATAAGGCCTAATTTATATTCTAGAACTTTCCTCTGGGATAAGGCCATGCTTAGCCAGAAATTACACCTTACTTGGTTTCTTTACCTTCCCAACCTGCTTCCTCCATTTCTTTCTGGTTTCTCCTGGGAACACTTTCTAGATAAATCATTTGCTTAATAATCCTCATCCTAGTGGCCTTTGGGGAGAATTGAATAAAGACATTAAGTTTCTCATCTCTATAGTTGGAATGTAGTCTTTAATTCAAAGGCTGTTGTGAGGGTTAAGTGAATTAGTACATACAAAACACTTTTAACAATAACACATATAATGTGATAAAGATGTATTAGTATGTATATTATAAAATAGTGAAAAATACATGTTCAATTAATACAACAAATAACTTGTTGAATGCTTACTACATAGTGTATACATCCTATGCATCAGAAAACAAGTATCAAGTAAATTATCATATTTACTCTCACATATGTTTAATCTATATAGAGAGATAATTAACCCAATATTAATAAATGAAATCTAGTCAATATGATGACATTAGCACATAGTATGTGCTAATGGTTTTCTAAAAAGTAATATAAAGGAGGCTTCTTGGACACAAATCTCAGTCCAGCTAATCAAAGAAGAGATTTGTCAAAAAGACTAAGTAGGGAGTATGTAATCCAAAAAGCGTGAAAGATGGGATGCTGAGTGGCTCATTGGGTTAAGTGTCAGTTAGGCTTAGGTCATGACCTCAGGGTCCTGGATGGAGCCCCACATTGGGCTTCAAGCTCTGAGGGTTGTCTGCTTCTTCTTTCCCCTATCCCTCTGCCCATCACTCCCACAGCTTGCGCTATCTCTCTGTCAAATAAATAAAATCTTTTTAAAAAAAAAGCATGAAGGATAATGGGGAGTGAAATAGAGACAATATATACAACTTTTTGAAGATTTGGAGGAGTTTTACAAATTATTATCATTTTAATTAAATACAGATGTGTGTCTGTGTGTTTGTCTATAAATGTACGTTAAAGTATGTGTGTGTCTACTGGGGAGTGTATTGTGTGTGTGTGTGAGAGAGAGAGAGAGAGCGAGAGAGGAAGAAGGTATACACATATGTCTGTGTTGACATGTATTTTGGGGACTAGAATGGCATTGAGGCTGAAGAGATAGGCAGAAGCTGTGTTAGCATTCTCTGTTATATTCAAGAGCTCGTACTTCATCTTAAAGGCAATGTCAAGTCAACGATGGATTTTAGTAGGGGAATGGAATGTTAGAAAGACAGGATTGGCAACTGTGTTAAGAATGGAATTGAGGGCAAAGATGGTAAATAGGTTTTCAACTCATATGCCAACTCTGATCAATTGGTAGTGGCTGCCTGGAGTACTTCTTGAGGATTTTTGAGGTCTTGTCCATGCTAAGTAGGAAAGAACTCCATGATTGATTATCAATGTCTTTCATTTATTTCTCACGTCATAACCCTTTCTTTATTGAACCGATCCTTACCGTGCATATCTGTTATAAATATCAGATGTAGATCAGCTGATATCATCACAAAAAAAATGCTTCCAACCTTGGAAATACAATAACATTTTTACTTGTCTTAGAAAAAAAGTATATGGGTTGGCACAGACATTAACACATAGATGTATTAAAATTATTAACTTACTGATTTCAATTAATTTGTAAAAATATTTGGAAACAGAGCTCTAGTAATCTATATTTGTAGAATCAGAATAAAAAGAAAACCAAACACATAAATAAAAGGAAAGTTTTAAGACTGAAAACTATGAGATTATTGTGGTTTAAGTATAGAGACTTTGCCAAAACTTTCTCCCCTTCTACTTTAGTTAGACTAAATACCCCCCCTCTTTTTTTTTTTTTTTTTTTTTTTTTTTTTAGATTTTATTTATTTAATCATGACAGACAGAGAGAGGCAGAGATACAGGCAGAGGGAGAAGCAGGCTCCATGTAGGGAGCCCGATGTGGGACTCCATCCCGGGACTCCAGGATCACGCCCTGGTCAGAAGGCAGACACTAAACTGCTGAACCACCCAGGGAGGGATCCCTGATCCCCTCTTGTTATGTGTTTTACATATTACCCTACTGATTTAGACTAAATCGACTAAATGTTATAAAAGATTCCAGAGCCAGGTTTAAATAATAAATACTCTCTCACAGTGCAAGGAATAAAGCATTTGGAACCAGACAAGTCTGCTTTAGAATTCTGACTTTGTCATTTACCAACATTTGGGTCTCAGGCAAGTTTTCTTTGGTGTGTCTCCTCTCTAAACATATAGTACTAACTTAATAAAGTTTTTATGAGGCTCAAATTCAATATTATGTATGCACAAAAATGCAGTTGATGGAGTAGTGTAACAACACGTGACGAGCTTTTAAAATATAGTTCCTATATTACATTATATTATTTTTAAAAAGCCTAAATTAATTTTTAAATCATTCACATGCTAAGAAATGTTTAAAAACAAAAAAAATCCATAAAATGCTCATTTATTTTTAGTCCATCATAGAGCAAAATGTTAGATATTGGGGTCACAAATTTAAAAATTTATGGTTCACCTAATAATAAGCTAATAGTACAAACAGATATATGTGTGCCTCACTCTCCATTAAACAAATTGCAACTGGAGTAAGATTTCATAAGAACTTCATAAGAGAAAATCACATAGTGAATATTAAATATAAATTTAACTGTAAATTGATTTTTATAGAACTATTCTGAATTGCTTTTATAGCACATGGTTATTGATACATGAATTCTGAGTTGAAACATGGCTTCAAATACTATTGCAATTTCCAAGATGCCCACACAGGAGATCATATGTGGGAATAAATAGCTCTTTTCACTTTTTAATGGCTAATAATCATCCTTCTAAATGACATCTTCATTGATGGTATCATTTTAATTATGAATCGTGTTTGATTCTTTTAAAAAGGATAATGTTGGGAATGGAACTAATGATCTCACATACATTAACGATTTTCATCATGCTTCATGTAACTTAAGAGAACACTGAGTTGAAGTGTAGTCAATTTGAAGTATGTTCAGTTTCTTTCTACTCCATCAGGTACTGCATTCACATGACCCCAGGGTCTGGAGTTTTAAAACCTGAGAAATAGAACAAAACTTGTCAAGAAAATGGCCCCTATAGCAGTCAAAGACTTGGAAAAATATTGCTCTAAAAACTGGTGTTCTTGGCCCAACAATAAATATACAGTGATTTTAATAGAAATAATCCAGTATGAAATAATTCTTCTAATATGGATGCTCATGTTATAAAAAATTCAATTTTTCAGGAAGCGTTTCTTTTCATTTTAAAGAATATCACACTTAATGGATCACCATTTAATACACCATTAGTGCATCATTGTTCAATTATGAAGACCAAACTACTAGAGAAATGATCCATTTTATAAATTCTTACTATATTTAGAATTAAAATCTGTTGTTTTGTGATCTCTCACAACTTTATGTCACACATTATCATCTTCTTTTCATTTAGTAGAAGCATGGGGAAAGAAAATGTACTATCCAGTCATGGTTGAGTTTCTTTATGTTTCACTTCAGTTTTCTGGGCATTACTAGTAGCTTTTATTTCACAGTTGTTTCTTGTTTAAGTCTCACACAAGATGACAACAGCATGGGGCAAATCATTTTTGGCTTAATTTGAAATGCTGTTTTCAGGGTATTTTAACAGCGGCAATTCTCATATGAGCAAGTAAAGATCATAAATGTTATCTGTATCTCCCCAGATAAACTACAAATAGAAAAACAAACACACAACAGAATTTGTAAAATGATAAAAGAATTTAGTATGTCTTAGCCATGCCAGTAGAGTTTGAACATGGATAAAATCTATATATATGAAATTTGACATACTCTTAAAAAGAACAAAGTAAAAACAAAGAAAATAAAAATGCTTACAAATCAGACAAATTCTACAACGGAAATCCGATCTAAACTTATGTTATTCAGGTGAAATATATGCTAACTGTCAAAAAGTTAACAATTTCAAACTCATTGCTCTATGCCTGTGTCCATGTGTGTGCATGTGTATGCATTTGTGTATGTGTGTTGGAGAAGGAGTATTCTTAAAAAGAAACAAAGAAACAATGAAAGTCATCTGGTTAACTTACTGAAAAAGGTACTAAAATTATTTCAATAAAAATAGATTGATGTAAACTGGGGAGCAGCAATTGTGCCTTATAGCTTCTTATATCTTTTACCTCAAGCAAATGACCATCCCTCTGGTGGCTAACAGTGAGAATGAACTGATAGGATGGCCAATCCAGTCTCATTTAACCACAGTCTACCACAAAGATTGTCAATCTTAATTTTAATATTGTTTTAAATATTTGAAAAAAGTTATATTGAGCAGATATAATTTTTTTCTAATATCATTTGAGATAATAATAAACCTCCCATTTGTCATGTTTTAGGTGCAAATCCTTTATTCATTTCATCACTATTTATAAATTGTTATAACTTTTTACATCTGGTATAATCTCTGAGACCTGTCTATATTTACTGATACCTGATTTAGAGTGAGTACTTGAAGGTCACAAGCAAAAGTATTTTCATCTCTTCGCCATCTCAAATTAACATTGTTAGTGAACTCTTTGCCTGTGGAATTATAATGAGATTGCACGTGGGCTTTTCTATATCATCTCTAGATAAATTCTAACCATCAAACTTTAAATGAGGCTATCTTTTCACTAGATCTATATCCTATTCTTATATAACTTAAGTCTGAGATTACATCTACTTTTCTAAGAAGCCATCAAATTATACTGACAATTCATATTTTTTTAAATAAAAAAAAACAACCTTTTCACATGAAGAAATCAGGTTACATTTTCTTTTCTGTATATATGAAGTTGATGTTTCTGAAACTCATTGCAAATAATTATGTTTAAGTCAAACGAAAATTAAAATTTTGTTTGAGAAGATAACCCAAGGCATGTAAGTATTTAAAATTCATTTATTTATAAAAACAAGGGGCACTATTTTCTAACTTTATGTATTAATGAAATTATTCTGCTGAGACAGAAGTGAATGAATTTGTAAGAGTTACAGTACTTTCAGAGATATTGTTTGAGGGTCAGGCACGCATAAAAAAGTGATAAGGAACCACCAGCTGAAGTATATCAGCTCCTATTAATTCTTACTAAATTTTCTTTTATTTGTTTGGGTTTTTTTGGTGTTGAATTTATAAATACTTCTCTTATCCATCATTCGCCTTAATGCATACTACTTCACTCCTATACATCCTGTACATTTTCTTCCAACAAAAGTGGGACCGACTATTGTCCATATCAGTAAAAGTGGGACCGGCTAGTGTACATATCAGTATGGTAGTTAAGTGAACAAATATAAGCTCAGATAAATTAGATTTGATTTCCATGAGTTTGCCATTATAATGATATAGTGAATATTTGCAGTCAAAACAGTTATTTCTAAAAATCAAATGGAGTATAAATTCTCTAATAAAAGTAAGTTTTAAAAACAGTAATCTTTTGTGAGGAAGTAAAGAAGAAACAGATATAAATTCATCATGCAAAAAAAAAAAAAATCTAGTCCAAAAAGTTTGGTTGTGATTGGGTGGCGTTAAGATTTAAACGCTTAAAATGGAGTTTTGTTTTGTTGTGTTTGTTTTTTCCTTATGAAAATAGTTCTTAATTTGTATTTCTATATCTAAATATAACTTTTGAAACTTATTGTAACAAGTTATTTTGAAGAAGGATTTGTATCCTGTCCTCTCTTACTTTTTGCCGGTCCAGTAATGCATCTTACCTTAAGACAGATCTAATCAGCAATGTTATTGTATCTCCTCTGACTTCTCATTTGAACTTAACATTTTTTTCCCCAAGATTCACAGATATTAGTTTTTGTTTTTCTACATGTCTCATGTAGCTTTTTCAGTATTTATCTATTTTTATAGTGTTCTCAGCTTACTTTGCCAATCCCCTTAAATCTATTAATAGATTGTTTCTATATTAATTCTTTATCTAATAACCATGTTTCCAGAAACAATGCATGTTTCTGAAATATATCTTACTCATTAATAAATGCTTTGTTGTGCTTAAATCAATATTAAAATAAAGATACATATGTCTAGGAGAATAAAAGAAGCCTGCTTAGGGCAGCATTCCAAAATCAAATCCTAAGTTCATTTCTTTTACTTATTAAGAGTAAAAAGAATAAACTCTCTAAAAGAGAGAATTAAATGATATAACTAAATACAAATGCAAATTAAAGCTTTGCTTATACACCATATCTTATCTATATGATTGGCAAACATTCAAGAGTTTGCAAAAATACTTTGTTGCCAAGGCTACGGAAAAGCAAGAACCCATACATTTTGTTGGGAAAGCAAAATGGTACAACCTTATGGAAGGGATTTGGCAAATTACATATGCGTTTCCCCTTTTACACTGAGATCTCATTTTGAGAAATCTATTCTAAAATACACTGGCAAAAATCCAAATATATACATATGCAAGTATATATTAATGCAATATTGGCTGCAATTTTAAATAGTGCATTGTGGATACAACTTACTGTCCATCAATGGATTGAATAAATGATGGTACCACACAACAGTGGGGTCCCACATGGGGACTTTATCATTGTAAAGAGTAATAATTTATATTTCTATATGCTTTTATGATATAATTTCTGGGATTAGTCATTTTAGAAATAAAAAATAGAGTAATCAAAGTGTGCATAAGATGTGGGCAAGGTTATCAATTTATTGTCTCTCAGCTCCTAATCAATACTTCTTTGTCTAGAGCAATATCCTCTTCCTAAAAATCTCTTTTCTACAGCTCACCAAAATGTTCAGCTTTGTCAAGAGAAAGCACTAGAGTGACACTCTAAGGAGACAGAGGTAGGATGCCATTTCTTTTCCCAGTTCTGGTCCTGCTTCCAGTTTTCCTTGTGTTAAGTATGGTTGCTGAGGTCCACTGATGCTCATCTTGTAAGAATAAATTCAGATTAAAAATGAGGCTTAATTCTCCTTGCTAAAAATAAGGAAAGAGACTCCCATCCTCCTTCTCTTTTATAATATGTTTATTTTTGAAGACTTGTACATTTTTTCTTTGCCCCTTTAAATTGTATTCAAAGGGTGAGAGTATCCCAGGAAACTGGGAACCATCAGGTCAACGTCCAGGATCCATCTTTGGAAATCCAAGACGTCAGCCATATCTCCCAGTTTCCTGGCTCTAAGTTGCAAACCTAACTTTCTCTTGTCATAAAGATACAAGAAATTACTTTTTTTCTTTTAAAAGCATTTAGCAAAACAAGTGGCTACTCCAATTACAACTGATTTAGAATAAGCTATAGTTAACAAATAGTGGGGTCAAGTCCTCTTAATCAAGGATTTTTTTTTCTGAAAAAAAATTTACAATATAATGTATCAAAGGGCTATATACAAGGGTAAGATTTTCTAGTGTTGTTGCAATCTCTTTAGGAATTGCTGTGATGCACGTCACATTATGGCTTAATATTCTTTCAATAATAAAACTGGTTTTATTTCCCTTCTGCTTTTTCCCTTCTACTTTTCTTGGGTGGCAGGAGATTTTGTTTTCAGTTAGATTTCCCCAACAATATTAGTTGGCCTCATAGACTTTCCCGACACAAAGGTGCTTTTATGGGTAGATTTTATTCAAGTTCAAGGGACATTTTTCTACCTACCCCTAGGGCCCCATGTAAAAAACATTTTTGCCTACAACCTCAGGCCACAGTCTCCCAGTCGGTGGGCCCTTTCTTTGAGCAAGCTCCTACCACCACTGAGACAACGACTTCCCTACCTAACAACTTCTTATTATTATCTGCATTAACTCTTTCCCTAGAGAGTAGCCCCATTCATGGCAACCATGGCCGTAATCTCCATCAACTCTCCCAATCTAGTGATCACATCTTGAGACCTGATATGTCCATCCTGATATGTCACCTTGTGACAACTGGGGGTGACTCCAACAGCATAGCTCCAGCTTGCACTCTCAGGCAACTTGCTTTGAGACATCAGGAGGGCTATTGGCTTCCGAGTTGGCCTAATCCTCTTCAGATAGATTTAAGTCAGTCTTTGGGTGGGTTTCTTTTTCTCATCACTCTCCCTTACTCTACAGATAGTAGCTTTTTGTTTGTATTCACTAATTTTAAATCTCTTTGAGTATTGCCTTACCTCTTTACGTAGTCATCCACCTTTGTCTAATCGAACACTCTTTATATTAAAAATTCCTTTCTCAAAGTAAGAGCTTTCTCCAACCCGTGATTGGATCTCACTGATAGAGTTGACACTGGGAATGATTCTGGCAGACAGCCTCTCTATGATGGGTTGGATTGTGTTTCAATACAGTGTTGTGCTCCTTGTAAATTATTACTGGGAAGCTGGTAATGCATAGCATGCAATGGCTTCTCATTTGTCAAGTCATCACATGTGGTCAATCATGATAAAATTCTAACTGAAGCAGGTACCTTGAGAGCTCAAGAAGCTGCTCCACTTGACTGTTATGCAGGTAATTATAGATCACTGTCTGACTGTGGTGTTACATCCCCCCTTTGAATTCACTGCTTACAGAAAGAAAATGACCAGCTCAAGTCTTATCTCTCAGTTTAAATCCAGTCTGAAAACTAAAGAACTTCTGTGATAGCCATAAAATGATGTTATTTCTTGTAACATCAGAACCAATATTGCTAAAAAGAAATCCAGTATTTAATTGTGTGCAGCAGAAATACAACGTCAGCTGGATTCATTGCCTCAACAAGTTTCCCATGTGACAAAGTAGGGTGTAGGTTAGGAAAAATAAGGGGCCCTGAAACTTGGAATGGAAACTTTGGACTCAGATGAAACTGATGATTTTGGACCCTAGTTTACACAGCCTTCCTTGCTAGTGGGAGTATCATCATGCCCTCTTATTTCTTCTCTGCAATTCACCTTTCTATACTTGAAAACCTGCAACATGTGTCCCCACCTCCCCCCCACCCCACCCTAGGGAGATGCCTTGCAACAGCATGTTCATTCTTCTCAAGCCTCTCACAGTCATATTCAATTACCATGAGACTCTTCCTCCTGCTCCTCCCTACCAGATAAACAGAAGCACTGCTGTGTCCTTGGTGAAACTGCAGGTGTTAATGTCATGATAAATGTATTTTAAAAATCATTGGTAGTAATATTTACTAAACTCAATGTATGTCATCTGTTTAGTCCGCACATAAGTCAGAGAATAAGTAAAACTGAATTATTTCGGACTTAATCTGGTTTTAACTCTTGTTGCAACTGCTGTTTTGATATAGTATCTTTATTGGGCAATTCATCACTCCTGGCGCTTGGTATGCAGCTATTGGTTTGGCTAATACTGGCTTCCCCATATCAGTATGTAAAAATTATGAGATGCAATTTTCCCTTACCTAATAGGGCCAACAGTGCTGCTTCACAACAGTCTCAGGGAAATGTCAATTCTGTCCTCTGCCATATTGTTGTCTGTAAATCATTTGATTTTTTTTCACATTCCACTGCTCATTACTGATTGCATAATTTTGATTGGATCTAATGAGAGTAGGAAGTACTTGAATATCTTAGTATGACATATTCCAACTATAGGAGAGATTGACAAACTCAATCTTTTATAAATAAAGTTTTATTGGAACAAAACTATAATCATTTGTTTATATAATGTCTTTGGTTATTTTTATACTAAAACAATGGAGTAGTTGTGACAGATGTCATATCTACCACATATTTTAAAATATTTATTAATATGTCCTTTACAGAAAAAGGTTTCCAGCCCTTGAAATAGAGGGTAGGAGATAAACACAACAAAATCTTAGGGGCTTGCTACCTAAATGAAGCCTTGTTACCTAAATGAACCCTTTTGGGGGTTCAGTGGTCTGCAACATGCCAAGACATTCCCTCTAAGGTGAAGAAAAGTTGCTGTACTTTGCAGCATAATATGTGGTAAGCTTTTTTGGATTGAAGGCAACCTCTGCCACATTTGAATGTGAGAAGAGATATGTGGGTGAATCTCTTAGAATAGTCACAGACTTTAAAGATATTTGAATGCCCACCAAAGAGCATCCACTGAATCAGAGAATTTTAGTAATCATAAAGACAAATAATATGCTCTGGGATGTGAGTCATACTTTTTCCCCAAATATCTTAAGTGCTTGTTCAATTGGCTCATAAACAAAGTGGCCATGTTGGCAGAAAGGAGTCTAGTAATGGTTTTCACAACATAGACTTACCTCTTACCATTACTGTTAAGCTACAGCTCTACCAAGAGCAGAGTCCAACATTGAGCCCATTATATGGAACTATTACCCGGAAAACTAGCCAGCAACCTAGTGGCTGATTACATTGGATCTCTTCCATTATTAAGAAACAGAGATTTATCTTCACTAGAATAGATGCATATTCTAGATTTGGTTTTGCCTTCTTTGCCTGTAATGGTTCTGCTGGCACTGCCATCCATGCACATCCAAAGTGCTTATCTATCACTATGATACTATACAGAACATAGTTTCTGGTTAAGAAATTACTTTTATAGAAAAGGAAGAAAAGCAATGAGGTTACATCCATTAAATTAATTGATCTTAATACAAATCCCATTAATTAGAACTATCTGAGTGAATGTCTTAATTCAGACTCAGTTATGACACCTCTCAGGACACAACACTGAATCGATGGGGCTTTGACCCACAAATAAGGATATGCTTTCAATGAAGGACTGCAATATGGTGCAGTCTTCCTCACAGTCTGAATGTGTGGGTCTGAGAATCAAGGAATAGAAATATATGAAGATCTTCCATTATTCTTAATAACCCATTCAGAAAGGTTTTGCTTTCCATACCAATGACTTTTACCGCTGATAGTTTGGAAATCTTAGTTCTCACTTAGGCAATGTTTCCACTAATGAATACAAGGACGGTACCATTGAACTGGAAGATGAGATCAGTACCTAGTCATTTTGAGGTCCTTACTCCACTAAATAAACATGTCTTAAAAAGATGTCTCTACTGGTCAGAATAATTAATTTTGATTATCCAGGAAAAATTGGATTACTGCTGTATGATGAACACAGGAAAAAATATGTCTGGAGACCAGGGGATTCTCTGAGGTACATCCCAGTACTTCCATTCCCATAGGAAAGATCAGCAGGAAGCTACAGAATCCAAAGTAAGGCAGAAATTCTAAAGTCAGACCATTCAAAAATGAAGATTTATATAACTTTACAAAGTAAAGAACTCAGACCATTTGAAGATTTTACCAATGTCAAGGGAAATATGGAATGGGTGGTAGAAGAAAGAAGTCATAGCTATAGACTATGGCCTCAAAATGATGACGTTAAGGGCTTTGTATATTTTCTCCTTGCTTGTTATGTGTATATGTATGTGCATGCATATATAAAATTTTATTCCTTTGGCTTTTTTCCATTTTCACTTTACATATAATTTTTGTTAGCTTCCACAATTAAATCTTATCAATTTCTCCTAAATTTCTGATGGAGTACTAATGAACATTTGGATATCCATGTTCAATAATACTTTGACAGGGATGCGTGGGAGGCTCAGTGGTTGGGTGCCTGCCTTCGGCTCAGGTCATGATCCCAGAACCTGGGATCAAGTCCCACATCAGGCTCCCTGCAAGGAGCCTACTTCTCCCTCTACCTACATTTCTGCCTCTCTCGCTCAGTCTGTGTTTCCCATGAATAAATAAATAAATCTTTAAAAAATAATACTTTGACAGAAATTGAATAATGTAACTGGAGATGAATACAATTACTACTGAGACTTTTTTGTCTCCATATTCTGGGAACAAAGTGAAATTATCTATACTTGAAAGAGAAATGGCTACATCTAGGTTTCAAGAATATATATGTGGAAGGTGAATGGCCAAAAGAGTGGACCATGTCAGTTTCTATTTGTTTCAAATCCATCATTTTCCCATGTTTCCCATACTGATGCTGGACCTACAAATAAATTTTCTTTGTTAGGCTTTGTTATTAGAGTGCTGCTTTGTTTATTGGGAGGCTACTGTAACTCAAAAGCCTTGATAAAGAAAGAATAGTAAGGAACTACTCTTCTCTGCAACCCTGACCTCTTCCTCTCTCTCGACCCTGATGTATATCTAACCTGCTTTAAGATGATTAGAGGTAAACCAAAGATACATTGCCCACAATCAGAACTGAAAACCATATATATTGGTCCATGTACTCTGAGTAACTTTGGAGAGGAGAAGAAATAAAACTTTCATGTCTGTTTTAGTTGCAGGCAACAAAGTTACAATACTGCCTTGTACCATGGGTGCCCAGATTCAGTGGCTGAAGTTCCCGTAAATTTCACAGTGGGGAAGGGTGACTAAGATGACCTGGTATGGGAGATCCTTTAGGATATACTATTGTTGCTTCTACATCTGAGTGCATAATAGAAATTAATGGGTTACATGTTTGAACTTCACTCTACCATGAATACCGGAGAGTATTATTATTTTTTAAGACTTTTATTTATTTATTCATGACAGAGAGGGGTGGGTGGGGGAGAAGCAGAGTCCATGCAGGGAGCCTGACATGGGACTCGATCCCCAGTCTCCAGGATCACACCCTGGGCTGAAGGTGGCGCCTAAACCGCTGAGGCTGCCCATATTATCTTGATAATGAAGAGTTTCATAGAGAAGTGTTAGTGAAACAAATCTTTTTGGCATTTTCTCCCAGTGGGCCAGTCAGAATTTAGCATGAGTGCCTCTATCTCTGATGTCATTAACATCTCACTCTATAGATGATGTCCTGTTAGTTGACAAGTCAAAGCTTCAGCTGCATCAGCCCTGACTGCATTGTTATCAGATCTCTACCAGCAGAGGTAAGTAATAATCCCTGACACAGTTCAGAGGCCTGAGCACTAAATATAATTCCTTGGGATTATGCGGGCATATTTACAATACTTGATTTTTCTGGCAGTCCAAAAAACCCTGCTACAATCTGAATGGTATTTTCTCTAACTTTTGAAGCATCTATCAGAAACAAAAAGATGGCCGTGGATCCTGTATGTCCTCCACAAAATACCTGTCAATGCCTCAGGATGTTTTTCTCACTCTCATCCTCTTGGCTGTTTCTCTGTTTTTTCATGGGAAAATGAATGCCATTTGATTGGTGGTTTGGGTGAGTTAGGCAGCTTGGAATAACTATCCCTCCAAAAATAAGAACTAAACTCAATTATTCAATTGAGCTGGAAACCCTAAGATCTACCATTTGTGAGGTTATGTTGGACGCACTCTTGACTTGTGCCTCTTAGCAGATATAAGTACAACTTTCAAGGCCCCAACAGTTGTAACCAACACTTTCTTTTTCTGGGCCTCTGGGAACTGTGCTTCTTCTCTGGAATCAACCCTAGGAATTAGTTTATTTCCTTCCTAAGATTGTGACATACACTTACAAGTGATTATGAAACATTTGCAAATATTTAAACATTACTAGTAGGTCATGTGGCCCTTACATGACTAGGATGATTTCTCTGAAATGAGCCTAAACACAGTTCCTGGTGAACTTTTCTTTGAGAAATTCTGGTGCTTGGAGTCCTGTAAAAGATAGCCTTAATTAATTAAGTTCTCTGTGAGATATATAGAACAGGTTTGATCTCAACCACTGTTGATCATATTATTCAGAATGCCCAATAGCAGTTTACACATGAGAAAATTCAACTGAAGCCAAGAGTTGTAAAAGCAATAGGCGATTATTATGGGGAGACACTTGGGCTTCTTACATTTCTGCATGTCTTGTGAACAAAGACACAAATTTCTGTTTTGCTTGTTTTGTTTTACTATCTTTCTGTTGTATTTGTATGATGAACTATCTTGGAAAATATAGTGTCTCTTTCAGAACAAATAACACATATTTTTACTCTCTATTATAGAGGATTCAGAATCTTTATGCTCTGAGTTTGTCTTCTATAATGTAACAACCTGTGGGTACAACTATCTTTCTTGGCTGATCACTGTTGACCCTGCAGGACTCAAGTTCAAGCAGAACTGAGGCAAATATGCTAATGTTCATGGTTTTTTGCTATGCCATCAGTAATAATGTCATTGACCTTTGACTCAGGCGTCATCTTTTTAATCAACATCCATAATATTGTGGCAAGCTAATGCATTGGTTTGCAAGCAGGATAAATATTTGGACCCATTACATTTCTTGAAATTCCTATTCCTTTTCCCTATCTTACTTATTTTTTTCTCTTAGATTTTATCATACAACGTATTTTGCTTCTTTATCTTGCTTTCCCCTCCCAAATTTCTTCCTGGAATATGCAATCCATTAAATTAGGGATTTTTATCTGTTTGATTCACTGATGTAGTCTTAGTTCTTAGAAAAGTATCTGATACATACTGGGTGATGTATAAATATTTATTCATTGAGTGAATAAACTCTGTAACAACACATATAAAAATAAATAATCTTCTCAATAACAATTAAATTTTTTTAAACTACCAGAACAAACTAATATGATCTACACACAGAGTAAAAAAAGAAATAGCCTTTTTTGAACAGAAAAATAAAAAAATACATAGTATACAATAGAAACCAAAATACTTTTGAAACAGAACTGAATTTCAATGAAGTACTATCAGTTTTTGTTCCCACTTAAGGTTCCCATAATAAAACCTGCTAGATAAGGCAAGGTAAATTACAAATAATCAGGGACTTCCATTCTCATAAAGATATATTTATTTATTGAAATATGTAGATACATAAATAAATGTGACAATAATGGACATAGAAAGTCAAATCAATAATGGACATAGAAAGTCAAATCAGAAATCTAATGAAAGGCACACCGGGGTGGCTCAGCCATTCAGCGTCTGCCTTGGGCTCAGGGCATGATCCTGGGGTCCCGGGATTGAGTCCTGCCTGTATCGAGCCTCCCACAGGGAGCTTGCTTCTCCCTCTGCCTGTGTCTCTGCCTCTCTGTCTGTGTCTCTCATAAATAAATAAATAAAATCTTAAAAAAGAAAACAGGGGGAATCCAAAATTACCTACCATGACAGAATCTTAATGGAAAGACCTGGAATTTTCTAACAGTGTATATGACCCCAAGAGGAAATCTGTCTAATTTTGAGCAGGAGAATTAGCAAGTCTACGTGAGTAAGAAAAATAAGCCAAATATCCTATCACAGTCTTCTTTGGTAATATAAATAATAATTTGATTTCCTTTGATCTGCATTCTTAATTGATCAACCAAAATTATTTTTTCCAATTTTTTTAGGTGAGAGAATTATTATTTATTAGCTTTCAAATAATCTACCCATATCACATTTAGCAGTGTTTTTCCTAAGAATCTAAGGATAGGTAAACATGAGAACATTTATTAATAAACTCTACCTCATAATTGGTTAAATATAAAACATAAAGGTAAAATCAAGGCAAAAATAACTTTGTATAAAAGTTGTATAAAATGTATAAAAATGATTTTTAAATGTGTATATCTTTATTTTTAATTTTTAAAAAGACTTTATTTATTTGGGAGAGAGAGAAAGAGAACACAGGAGCTGGATGGAGAAGGAGAGAGAATCTAAAGCAGACTCTGCACTGAACATAGAGCCCCACTAGGGGTTTGATCTTAGGACTGTGAAATCATGACCTGAGCTGAAACCAAGAGTCCAATCTTTAACTGACCGAGCCACTCAGACACCCCAAAAGACATACACAGTTAAAAACTAAGAATAGAAGGGAACTCCTTTAGCTTAGTAAAGGGGATCTTAAAAATGCAGAGCTAAGGTCATCCAGAGTGATCAAACTTTAAAAACATTTCCATTCAGCTTAGTGGGAACAAAAACTGATATACCTTAGTCATTTCACATTACAGTAGAAGTCAGCTAATTCCATAAGACAAGAAAAGGGAAATTAGGATCATGATTATTGGCAAGACAGAAATGAAAACGTCAATTGCAGAAAATATAACTGCCTAAATTTATAAAATTGCAATTACTAAATAAAAAATATAATAGAATCCCTTTTTGATCCATTATCTGTGGTGGAACCTCTGCCAATATGCAGATTTTCATGAAAAAAATCTTTTGGGGAAGGCCATCATTCTTAAGGTTGAACCCCCAAATACAATAGAAAATGTAAAGGCCAAGATCTAGGACAGGAAGGAATTTCTCTTGATTAGCAGACACTGATTTTTGCAAGCAACTGGAAGATGGATGTATTTGACTGCAACATTCCATAGGAGTCCACTCTTCATCTTGTGTTGAGACTTCTTGGTGGTGCTAAGAAAAGGAAGAATAAGTCTCACTCCAATCCCAAGAAGAATGAGGCTAAGAAGAAGGTTAAGCTGGCTGTTCTGAAATACTTAAAGTGGACAAGAATGGCAAAATCAGTTGCCTTTGTGGGGAGAGCCCTTCAAATGAGTGTGGTGCTAGAGATTTTATGGCTCATGGCTTTGACAGACACTATTGTGGTGGATGTCTGACCTATTGTTTAAACAAACTGGAAGACAAGGAATTTATACAGATTAATAAAAGACATTAACTAAAAAAATATGCAATACAATAAATTTTCCATCAACAATAACACAAGCTTCTTAGAAAAACATCAAATTAGGAGACATTGATGGAGGAATTGCAAATAACACTTTAAAAAGAATCTTAGAGGAGAGATTGTCCATATAAAGGATGACAATATTCAAAGTTATGAACAGATCAGTATATCCAAACTTTTAAAAACATTCTCATAAAAACTCCAATGCTACTTTTCCACAACACTTAGAGAAAAATGTATCTTCAAATAAGTAAAGGACATACAAACCTGAGAGAAACAAGATAATTTTTTTAAAAATTTAAAAATGCTCATGGATTGGCAGAATTAATATTGTAAAAATGTCAATGTTACCCAGGGCAATTTATACGTTTAATGCAATCCCTATCAAAATGCCATGGACTTTCTTCAGAGAGTTAGAACAAATTATTTTAAGATTTGTGTGGAATCAGAACAGACCCCGAATAGCCAGGGGAATTTTAAAAAAGAAAACCATAGCTGGGGGCATCACAATGCCAGATTTCAGGTTGTACTACAAAGCTGTGGTCATCAAGACAGTGTGGTACTGGCACAAAAACAGACACATAGATCAATGGAACAGAATAGAGAACCCAGAAGTGGACCCTGAAATGTACGGTCATCTAATATTCGATAAAGGAGGAAAGACTATCCATTGGAAGAAAGACAGTCTCTTCAATAAATGGTGCTGGGAAAATTGGACATCCACATGCAGAAGAATGAAACTGGACCACTCTCTTTCACCATACACAAAGATAAACTCAAAATGGATGAGAGATCTAAATGTGAGACAAGATTCCATTAAAATCCTAGAGGAGAACACAGGCAACACCCTTTTTGAACTTGGCCACAGTAATTTCTTGCAAGATACATCCACAAAGGCAAAAGAAACAAAAGCAAAAATGAACTATTGGGACTTCATCAAGATAAGAAGCTTTTGCACAGCAAAGGATACAGTCAACAAAACTCAAAGACAACCTACAGAGTGGGAGAAGATATTTGCAAATGACATATCAGATAAAGGGCTAGTTTCCAAAATCTATAAAGAACTTATTAAACTCAACACCAAAGAAACAAACAATCCAATCATGAAATGGGCAAAAGACATGAAGAGAAATCTCACAGAGGAAGACATGGACATGGCCAACAAGCACATGAGAAAATGCTCTGCATCACTTGCCATCAGGGAGATACAAATCAAAACCACAATGAGATACCACCTCACACCAGTGAGAATGGGGAAAATTAACAAGTCAGGAAACAACAAATGTTGGAGAGGATGCGGAGAAAAGGGAACCCTCACACTGTTGGTGGGAATGTGAACTGGTGCAGCCACTCTGGAAAACTGTGTGGAGGTTCCTCAAAGAGTTAAAAATAGACCTGCCCTACGACCCAGCAGTTGCACTGTTGGGGATTTACCCCAAAGATTCAGATGCAATGAAACGTCGGGACACCTGCACCCCGATGTTTCTATCAGCAATGGCCACAATAGCCAAACTGTGGAAGGAGCTTCGGTGTCCATCGAAAGATGAATGGATAAAGAAGATGTGGTTTATGTATACAATGGAATATTCCTCAGCAATTAGAAACGACAAATACCCACCATTTGCTTCAACGTGGATGGAACTGGAGGGTATTATGCTGAGTGAAATAAGTCAATCGGAGAAGGACAAACAGTGTATGTTCTCATTCATTTGGGGAATATGAATAATAGTGAAAGGGAATATAAAGGAAGGGAAAAGAAATGTTGGGAAATATCAGGAAGGGAGACAGAACATAAAGACTCCTAACTCGGGGAAACGAACTAGGGGTGGTGGAAGGGGAGGAGGGCGGGTGTTGGAGGGGAATGGGTGACGGGCACTGAGGTGGACACTTGACGGGATGAGCACTGGGTGTTTTTCTGTATGTTGGTAAATTGAACACCATTAAAAATTAATTTAAAAAAATCAAAAAAAAATTTAAAAATTTTAAACATGTGGATATTTTCCAAATCTAATAGCAAGATATCATAATGCTATGATACTTTGACTTCAAAAATATAATAAACTACGTGTCTGAAAACCCTCCTGCTACTAAAACCTAGTAGAACTGGCATAAGAAATACTGGACAGAGCAAATATCCTTCAAAGTGCATATATAAATAAATTAGAAGGTAAGAGGTGATATAGATATAGGAACCTACAATAAAGCTTTACATAATCCAGAGGGTTAGGGAGCACTGGGGACATGATTTGTATTGTTGAAAGTGATGGAGGACAAAGTGAGGCCTCTGGCCCACATCGGGTAAAACATGAAGACTTACAAAAAGTCTAGTGTGTTTGAAAGGTTACATTTTGAAAGAAAAGGTAAACTTGGAAGGGAAAAAAATATCACATTTTCAAGGAAAATTATGAAATAAGCTAGTATGTACCAGACTGTATGTATGTGTGTGTGTGTGTATATATACGGACACATATATGTTAAATTATATATAATTATTATAATATAATTTAATTATATATAACATACATGTTTAATATATAGCATGAAGATATTTATTTCATTTATTTAATTATATATTTAATTATGTACTTAATGTAGTATACGCTTAATATATTTAATATACTAGATATACTGTCTATTTTCACAATCATTGTGACAATTCACAATCATAGTACTCCCGCCACGTTTTTATTTTTCCACTTGCATTTCTTTTGGGATCCCCAAAAATCTTAAAGTTGTTGTCAAGGTTGATAGGACACACTAGATACTTAGTAGAAGGAAATACATATTTTTTTTGTCAGGAGAGTTTTCTGAATAGAGTCTATCTTATACTAGGATATGAGACTTCATGAGAAGCTGAGAAATTAGTGTAAGGACAAGATATAAAAGAATTTGTCAGTTATGGCTGAATGTTCACTATATTCAAGGACAATATAAATTTCGTTTTGCAAATAATTAAAATTACATACACATAAAATATTTGCTATTCAAAGTGGTATTTACACTAATTTTTAATTCCTCAGTACTAACTAGCCAAGTATGTTTAAGAGATGTTCAATTCTTTGTTGTTTGTAACTGATCTGTTTTGTTCAGTTTTTGAGTGGATATTGTCATACTTTGTGAATACCCAAACTGAAAAGCACTTCTCCCTTTGGATAGAAACATAGGCATCCTGATAGGTAATTCTATTCAGTGTTACTCCTTTACCCATCAGCTCTCTCTGCTAAAAAGTTTATGGATGTACTTACAAAAAACATAAAAACTCACCATAAAATGCGTTATTTAAGGCAGTAGCATTATAGTTTATAATTTATTGTAGAAAATGAAAATAATAAATAAAAATAAATAAAATAAAATATATTTTGGAAAATAAAAACAAAAGCTCATTTTTCATTTTCTCAAAGTTTTCCTAATCAAACTAAACCATCATTGTATTCTTAATTATTTTACACTGTTTATATAACTAATTTACTGTCTGAGGCAGAAGGCAAGACACATGCAAAGTCTTCACTATGTTAAGGTCAGGTAATCAATTTCCTATCCCCAAAGACAAAGCTAATAGTACAGAGGATTATCACTAAATACAAGCAGCTGCTTTTGTAAGACTGGAGCTTTTCTAGGGAATCCTGCAATAATGGAGTGGGTAGGAAATAGAATCCCATGTATGTCTATCTTTGAATTCTGTGAAAACTGCCAAGGTGTTTTTTAAATACAGATAAAACAAGGATTAATTTTGCTTTGATTCAAGTAATTGCTATTAAACATCAATGCATTTGAAGCGAACATGGAATGTAATGGAGAAAATAATGTTTCTCTTTGTTCTGAATGTCATGAAGATTTTATTCTTAATAAATATAACTCTAATTCTTACACATTGAAGAATTTCAGCTTACCTGATATAAACCATTTAGTGTATGTATTAACTTTTGTACTTGCTATCTCTAAATATTATCACTTAAGCTAACAGTTTTTATGCCATATTTGATAGAATTTATAACAATCCCAAGTAGTATTTTCTTTTTATAAGTTCATAAAATGTTGTAACACTATGTAAAGACTGATTAAATATAAACAATTCCTAAATTTAATTAATGCTATAAATCAATTTCATTTCATAAGAAAACACATATGCGATTTTATTCTTCTCTAAGGGTTTTATCTAAAAATCTATTGATGCAATGTTACTCATTAATATTTCAAATCCCCCTTAGTTTTAATTCGAGGCATGATGCATGGAGGCAAATCATATAAGTCTTTTTCTAGAGTATAAACAAAGTAATCAGTAATCTTAATATTGAAATTATTTCTTTGGATATTTAGCCAATTAGTTTGACATCTTAACAACATTCAACACAACTGAATGAACATTTCTTTTGAAATATTCTCTTTCCTTAATCTCCATCAGATTACATGTTTTTTTTTTTTCCTCAGTTTTCTTTCATAACTCTTACTATTCAACCTGATGTGTCAATACTGGAATTCCTTAATACGTAGACTCTTATCCACTCTATTTCTAGGTGAATTTATTTATTTATGCATTTTAAAAATCATCTGGTATCATCTCTTAATTTATATTTTTCATCTATGAAATTCCAGACCCATATATTCAACTATATTCTTGATAATTTCAGTGGTACATATATTTATTAGCCACTTTAAAATTAATGTGTTCAGAACTGAATGCCTGATTTACTTCTCACTCTACTATTTTCTCATCCCTACTCTGCACCTGGCCCCCCACCAATTTAGTCAAGCAATTCAGTCTACCTGTGGTCTCCATTTCAATAAGTTTTATTTTATCTAACAGGTTGATTTTTCCAAAAAGCTAGGGATTATCTTTGACATAATGTTATATGTTCACTTCCTTCCTATTTTGATCTTTAAAATATCACCAGTCTGTGAATATCTAACATCTAAAATAGGTGTACCTTCTCTGTCCTCCATGGCTCCTGCCATCATTATAGTATAATCAGCATCATCCTGAATTATGTGAGGCTTTAACATGTTTCTTTCATTCTACTCTTAGAGTAGAAAGCCCACTTCCAATTCATTCTCCATAGAGTGGAGAGATTTTTCAATAAGCATAATGCTTCAACCTGTCTGTGATTCAGACAATTCAATATTTCTCAGAGTAATTAAGCTATTCACAAAGCCTACATGTTTGCTCCCTACTTCTGTGCCATTTTCCATTTATGCCTGATTTACCAATCTTGTCTCTCTTGCCGAGGCTTTCCCCTTCATGTGTCAGTTCTACTTACTGTGGACTTTTTTTTTTTTTCAATTTATTGAACAGAATGAACTATGTATGGAAGCAAAGTAAACATTCTTCTCTTTTCATAAACTATTCATTGTTTAGCTACTTCCTATTAGTGTTTTATTTTCAAATAGTCCTAATTTGACTCTCAAATGCCAAGGAAGTATTCCTGTTATACTCACTTAAATTTATCTTCAATGTGTATTCATATTGATTGATCTATCTAACTACATATCTATGTCTGCCTATCAATCCATCTATCCATATATCAGTCCATTCATCCATCATGTAGGTAGCTATGATCTAGCTGTAATCATTTGTTCAGATTCTTGATTAACTTTTTAAAAAGATTTTATTTATTTATCTGAGAGAGTGAGAACACAGAGGAAGAGTGAGAGGGAGAAGCAAGTTCCCTGCTGAGCAGGGAGCCTGATTTAGGGACTCAATGCCAGGACCCTGAGATCGTGACCTGAGCCAAAGGCAGAGGACTAACCGACTGAGCCACCCAGGTGCCCTAGGATTCTTTATTAATTTTAAGCATCATGAAAGGTGTTTGTATTTGTTTTGTTTATCAATTTTTTTTTAGTGTTTTTCATGCTGTTGGAAAGTCAATATATATTAAGTATTTGTTGAATGAGTGAAAAATTGACAAATTTCCTAATATGAACACATTTACACTTACTAATATTATGCCTAAGTTTTCAGAAATTGATTCAATGCAAAAAATTAATATACTTAACATCAGCTCCATATTTAATACAAAAATATGATTGCAAAGGTTTAAAATAAAATAAAAATCACACATAAAAGAATAATATTATCTTGAGCAGCCCAGGTAGCTCAGCAGTATAGCGCGGCCTTCAGCCCAGGGAGTGATCCTGGAGACCCAGGACCAAGTCCCACGTCAGGCTCCCTGCATGGAGCCTGTTTCTCTCTCTGCCTGTGTCTCTGCCTCTCTCTCTCTCTCTCTCTCTCTCTCTCTCTGTTTCTCTCATGAATAAATAAATAAATAAATAAATAAATAAATAAATAAATAAAATCTTTTAAAAAATGATATTATCTTAAATCACAAGCTTTTGTTTTACTTAAATTTGTGAACATCATACTCTCATGTATTGTTAGTAAAAACTATATTATCTAGCCAATTTTGCATTTTTCTTGATAAATTATTACCTAGTGAGAATAATAATTTTTCAAAATGTCTTTGGGACTGAAATTTTCAACATTCATCTTCACATAACTATGGATGAACATTTTGCAATATCAGAGAATAAGAGAAAATATACATAAGTGAATATTTTTGTGCAATCTCAGTTTTAAGAATATTTTTAACACTTACCATGCTTTTGTAATTAGTAGAATCTGTTGTAGAACTAAATGATTACACTTACTTTAGTCACCAAAAGTAGCAACAATCCTACACACTTACAGTAAAATGCTTTTATCCTCTTAAAGTATTGGTTTATTCAATATTTTAATAAATGTTTACTAATTTAATCATCATTGATAACAAATAAGCCCTAAGTACCCACTAACCTGTTTGAAAGTCTTTTCAGTGTTCACTAAGTCAGCAGGAGACTTTGAAGATGTTTTGCTTCTCTGCTTGGAGCAGCCACTTCTGTAAAAGTTGATAGCAGAGAAGCATCAAATATGCCTTACAAAACATCAGGAATGCAAATAGGACCAGTGATGCAGTCTGTTTATGATACTGAATCCCGAAAAAAAAAAAGAAAAAGAAAAACAAGTTGTAACATTCAGTAATAAAGTATGATTGATTTATTATCATTATGATTTTATCATATTCTTCTCAACATAAAACTGTGCATTAATTCAAATTCAATAAAGAAACGATGAAACCTATTAAGCTTGGTACCATGGTTCACAAAATTATGTAATGTAATCTCTAGCTTCAAGGGGCTTAAAATCAGAAATGAGCCAGAGTCACATAGAGTTACAATCAATGTATATTGACTGCTTTCAGATATTTCAACACAAAAACAAGGCACAGAAGGAAAAAAATATACATATAGAGTGCCCTCAGGTTCTAGCAAATTTAGAAGAACTAGTTTTTGAGCAAAATTTTAATAATGAATGTTGTATGAGTAGAAATGGTGAATTAGGATATTTTTAGAAATGCAGAACTATAGACAAAGGTCTGAAAGAGTAAAAAAAGTAATAGCAAGTGGTCGAATGTAGTTTTAATTTGAGGATCCAGAAATTGTTAGTAGACAATGAAAACAAAAGGAAATATTAAAGCTTGATCTTAAGCTTATATTTTATAATAAAGTTTTTGAGTTTTATTTTAGGGGAAATAAAAAGTTATTAAATGCTTTCAAACAAAAATGTTTTAATCAGTTCTTGTTTTATAAAGTGACTTTATCCAAACATGACTCTCCTGCAAAAGAAAATAGGCTCATTCCTACAGAATTTCACTGGCCTTATTATTCTACATCATCCAGGGGCAGCTGGCATTGGTGAAATGGCCAGACAATATTAATTTACAAAAACTATGCAAATGAGTTGCTGTCCCACATGATAGAGTGTATTTTTTATGTATTTTATTTTTTTTAATTTTTTTACTTCAATTCCAGTTAGTTAACATGCAGTGTAATGTTATTTTCAGGTGTAGAGTTTAGTGATTCAACACTTACATATAATGCCCAGTGCTTATCACAGGTGCACTCCTTCATGCTCATCACTTGTCTCACCCATCTCTTCCCTTTTAACCCCCTTCTCTGCCCCCCGCCCCCGGCCTTGGTAACCATCAGTTTGTTTACCAGTTTGTTCTCTATCATTTAGAGTCTATTTCTTGATTTTCCTTCCCTGCTCCATTCATTTGTTTTATTAAACTCCACATGAGTGAAATCATGTGGTATTTGATTTTCTCTGACTTATTTTGCTTAGCAAAGTACTCTTTAGTTCTGTTCACGTCATTGGAAATGGCAAGATTTCATTCTTTTTTTGTGACTAATTTTCTATTATGTATATATTATCTATACCTCTCTCTCTATGTCTCACCTCTTTAACTATTCATCAGTTGATGGACATTTGGGTTCTTTCTATAATTTGGCTATTGTTGATAATGCTGCTATAAACATTGGGGAGTAGGTGTTCCTTCAGTTCGGCATTTTTGAATTATTTGGGTAAATAGCTAGTAGTTCAATTACTGGATCATAGGATAATTCTATTTTCAACTTTCTGAGGAACTTCCATAATGTTTTCCAGAGTGGCTGCACCAGTTTGCATTCCCACCAATAGTATATCTTTAAAATTACAGATATCTTTATGTTGATGTCTATCCCACAGACAGAATATATAAAGACCAAGGGAGATAAAAGGATTGGCTCATTACACTATTAAAATATCAACTGACTAAAGGAAATATTTTTTTTTTGTCCCTACAGTCTTGATGGGAGGAGGTTCTAGTGCCAGAATGATGAATTCTTCTCTGAGAGAAGTCACATTTCTTTTTTTTTTTTAATTTTTTTTTTAAATTTTTATTTATTTATGATAGTCATACAGAGAGAGAGAGAGAGAGAGAGGCAGAGACACAGGCAGAGGGAGAAGCAGGCTCCATGCACCGGGAGCCCGACGTGGGATTCGATCCCGGGTCTCCAGGATCGCGCCCTGGGCCAAAGGCAGGCGCCAAACCGCTGCGCCACCCAGGGATCCCGAGAAGTCACATTTCTGACAAAATAGAAGCTAAGGTTGTCATTGGGCACTCGGGAGTCCTTGTCCACTGAGCCTACAGCATAAGAGAAGGTTGTGCATTAACTGTACTTAGAAAAAGTTGAGGGCAGCCCAGGTGGCTCAGCGGTTTAGCATTGCCTTCAGCCCAGGGTGTGATCCTGGAGACCTGGGATCAAGTCCCACGTCAGGCTCCCTGCATTGAGCTTGCTTCTCCCTCTGCCTATGTCTCTGTCTCTCTCTCTCTCTCTGTATGTCTCTCATGAATAAATAAATAAAATCTTTAAAAAAAAATCCACTAATCCTGTAACAGGGTTTTGTATAAAAAAAAGAAAAAGAAAAAGTTGACTGTTTCACAATAAGAACAGTGAAGATTTTTTTTCTAACCAGTATGACTCACTATGATGCTTTTTAATTCTTCCTATTAGTCCTGATAAAATGCAACTCAATAAATATAGAGTTATCAAGGACTCAGATAATGCAGGAGTGGAGATTTAGTAGGTAGAAGACCCTATCCAGCTAAAGTTAAAGGAAATATAGACGAGTTAGGTGGTGAATATGATCATAATATTAGGCCTATGACCAAATATAAAAGAGAGGACTATGGCAATATTCTTTATGTTTATAAATTATTTCATTTTATTAACCCCTCTCCTGCTACCTCATATGAAGAACCCTGGAGCTAATATTTTAGGTTTCTGGAATAAGTATGTTCAAATTAATATCACCTATGATTATACAATAGAGGTGAAGACTGAACTGGGAACACAGTATTTCACCTGAGGTAAAAAAGAAAAGAAAAAGAGAAAGAAAGAAAAAGAAAGAAGATGAAAGAAAGAAAGAAAGAAAGAAAGAAAGAAAGAAAGAAAGATAGAAAGAAAGAGAGAGAAAGAAAGAAAGAAAAGAAAGAAAGGAAGAAAGGAAGAAAGAAAGAAAGAAAGAAAGAAAGAAAGAAAGAAAAAAGAAAATGAAAAAAAAAGGAGATGCCTAAGGTATAAAGAATGAAGGTTATGGGATATCATTCACTTGCCAATCCGAATTCACTCTCTATCCTGCTATATCTTACTTGGTGCCCAAGGATGTTGGCTGCTTATTGTATTTAATTTGGCTCCAATGCTTTCTTGCTTCCAATTGATTGAAACCAATGAGTGAGACCAGAAATCCAGCAGGAGATCAGAGGGTGGGAGGAGTGGGAGGTGGGATTATTTCTTTCATCTGTTTCCTGTCTTTGGGTTCACCTTATTTAAGCAGAGCCCCTCCACCAAAGGCTATAATCACTGCATGAAGATCTTCCCAGCTTTCTCTTTCTAGATTTCATTAACCAAACCCTCTTCTTGACCTTTCAGACCTCATAATGGTAAGAGCTCTTCCCCCATTCAACATTTCCCCTCACTGCTACTGTCCCTGTGGCTTCCCTACATTTGTCTGTAAACCTTGTGTGCTCTGTTTGTCCAAGGCACTAATCTTGCTGGATTTTGGTTTGTCTCTTTGTAAAATGATAAAATTGATTATTGTGATAACTAAATTGACAGAGTCAGGGTCTTTAGGATTTATTTTGTCTTGGTAGCTGTTAATTAGAAGGCTGACAATCTGTTGGACCTCAATATACAACAAATGGATTTTTTTTAAAAAATCATACAATCTACTGCATCCTTCATTTAAAATTGGAAGTGTGACAAATGGATCCGTGAGTTTTATCTTATAATATACTAATCAGTATTAGAAAACATGTTTATTTGCACAGGCTAATTATTTTTGTATTTATTATGCTGATAGTTTATCATAAGGTGTATGAAGAAACTTTTTGTGATTTGTCAGTATTTCTTTTTTTTTAAAGCTTTTCTTTTTCCCTAAAGATTTTAGTTATTTATTCATAAGAGACAGAGAGAGAGAGAGGCAGAGACATAGGCAGAGGAAGAAGCAGGCTCCGTGTGGGGAGCCCAACATGGGACTTGATCCCAGACCTCCGGGATCATGATCCGAGACAAAGGCAGACATTCAACTACTGAGCCACCCAGATGTCCCTCTTTTTTTTTTTTTTCTTTTTGAAGACTTATTTATTTATTAGTAGAGAATGAGAGGGAGAGTGCAAGAGAGTGCAGGGCTGGGAGGGGCAGAGGGAAAGAGAGAGAATCTCAAGCAGTCCCTGCTGAGCATAAGCCCAGATGAAGTAGTGGGACTTGATCTCATGATTCTGAGATCATAACCCTGAGATAATGACCCTGAGATTATGACCTGAGCTGCAATGAAGAGTTGGATGCTTGACCGACTGAGCCACCCAGGAACCCTGATCTGTCAGTATTTTAAATGCAGACCACTGCTACTGTCTTGCTAAAGATCCACAAAGAATTATTCAGTGTGTCTGTGCTTTCATTTTTGCTTTCAACCTGACATTATATTAATATATCAGAACTTATTGCATGTGTCATTTTATCAAAAATTATTAAAAATAATCTTCAAAAGAAATAAAAATAAAATAAATAAAGTAGATGTAATAATTTGTAGGGTCAACAAACATTATTATAAACTAAAGCCCGTCCTTCCTGACAGCAATATTACACTATATGTTAACTAACTAGAATTTAAACAAAAAGATGAAACAAAACAAAGAACTAAAATAAAACAAAATAAAGCCTACCCAATATCAGATTCTTAAAGTTCTAGATATGATCTATATTTGGGTTGTTTTAATTTAATTTCTAATTAATCATTGTACTGATTTAATTAAGTATATTTATAAACACAAATGAAGATATAAAAAGATGCAGATACATGGGATCCCTGGGTGGCGCAGCGGTTTAGCGCCTGCCTTTGGCCCAGGGCGCGATCCTGGAGACCCGGGATCGAATCCCACGTCGGGCTCCCGGTGCATGGAGCCTGCTTCTCCCTCTGCCTGTGTCTCTGCTTCTCTCTCTCTCTCTCTGTGTGACTGTCATAAATAAATAAAAATTAAAAAAAAAAGATGCAGATACATAATGAAAGAATATTTTGGAGTATAGATTTGGTTTTGACCTTAGTTGAAGCACAGCCCTTTTTGTGGAAAAGTAAGGCCCCATCATAAATTATTTCTTTTAATTTTAAATTTATTTCAATGTTATTCCTCACAAGTTCAATGTTTACTTAAAGCATTTGATCATTAATGTTTACTCATTATTGTAATTTGTATATATTTGTAAATATTTTGAATTTATATATATATATATATATTCACTTTTAACATGGTATCTATAATTTCTCATATGCGAATGTTACTGTTATATTCATATATACATACTCTGACAAGTTTTTAAAAAGTGTGCGAAATTTCCTGGCATCCTTCAGTATCTATGACTGAATATATTTGTTAAACTAGGAACAAATACGTAGTCCAAAAATCCACCTGATTCTTCTAAGGAGTACATGGGAGAAACAATCTACTAGGGTCCTATTAGTTGGAACAATCACAAGCTTATAAATTCTTATTTTTCACTTTTCTCTATTATTTCCCCAATGTGTAGTATATGAAATGTACTGATCTCACATGAGAAATAGAAAAATCTGGGCTGATATAATAAAGACATCTGGTGAAAATATAAATTATTTTATTATTAAGTGGGGATATAAAATATACATGAAAAAACATTTTATTATTTGATTTGAAAATAACTTTTTGATGGTGTATATTGTGTATTTCCTTATAATCTCAAAGGCATTTACTTAAAAACAAATTCCAGGAGTGCCGTTCTGGCATATGCAACTCAGAAAACTAATTTCCAGAACAACAGTCTAGCGAAATCCCCCTCAGAAATATCTCTGAATAAAAGCAAATTGATGGATGTATAGTTTCTATGCAATTCAAAATCCAATGAATCTGTCACCGAGAATTGGAGGAACTTGGCTGTAGTCATTTTTTTTTCCTGTTTATATTATTCTACATTGATAAGTTCTTTCCTCTTTCTGGCATGTCAGTTTCTTAGCAAATTACAGAATCAGTTCTCTTGTTTCCCTTTTATCTGCATTATTTGAAAGTGAGAGTTGGTGGCTTTTGCTTTTTAAAATTTTTAGCTATTTCATGCAACTTTTACTTTGTGCCAAAAAGGCCATATTTTTAACATTTTTCACCTGTATGCTTGTTAGCTTAACAATATACCCTTGCAATTTCAACAATATCTGGGCACACAGTAGACCATCAATACATTTAATGGGTGAGTAAATGACATAATTCTGCATAAAGCTAATTGTCAAATCACTTACATTATGAACTGACTTTACATCTGTCCAAAATCTTGATGTCCTAATATCAATACTCTGATATCCCAGAAACAAAACAAAAACAAGCTATCATAAACAATTCTATTATACACCAGAAGATCATTTGTAACATTTTTTAACTACACATATGTCCCTTTGTAATTATTTTGAATTCCTTAAAAATTTACATTCTGTTGGTTTTAATCCATTCTCTTCAGGATGAGGGAGATACTTAAAAAAAATCAAAATGATTATATCATGTTTTATACATCAAGTATCAATCTGCAACTACTCTGGGACCCAGCTTTCTTTTAAAATAACATTAGCAAGATATGAGCAAATTAAGAAAAAAATGTCTTAAGTGTGATTGTTACTAATATATTTTTTTTGCAAATATGGAATGAAACACTGAGTTATTCATTTCAACACCCCCGCCCCCCTTTATGACCCATATGATGCTTCGAAGCCTGGATTTAATTTTGAAATCAATAGAAAATATATAGATAGAGTTTAGAGGCATGAACAAAAACATTGTAGATGCACAGTAACTGTGACCTTCTATCTTTAAGGCTAAAATATGAGAAAAAGGCGATAGATAGACAAACAATAATGGTTTTCTGCAAGAATTCAACTTCAAAGTGACCTAAATTCATAAGCTTAGAAAGAGAAATCTCCTCAAAACAAAAGACTGCCTTATGAACCAAATATGCAAAGTTTTTAGCATTTCTGTCTTAAAAAGCATGTTGCACATTTATAGAAAAACAATGAAGACCTAAAATAGATCTCTAACACATGTACAAATGAGCAAAATAGCATCTCAGTTTTTATGCTAACTGCAAAGCGTGGCAGCATTACCACTGAGTCTGAAGAGCAGAGTGACAAAGCCTCCATTTCCTAAATGCCTTTTTCAGTTGCTTGTTAAAAAAGTATTCCTTACCCTATCTCATTCATATGTACATCTTTACAACCACAACTCTGCCTCGAGCACTTTGTGGTGTCAGAGGCTACCATCTGGAAGATGGTTGTGTATAGTAAATGAGTTTTAACAGAACCAATTGTGTTGGTTTCCTCCAGAGGGAAGAACCCCTAACTGCAAAAATTCTGAGTACAGCATTGAATTTTGCAGAAGGAGAGTCTGTCCTACCTATTTGCTATATACACACTTGCCACCAGCTGTTTTATGCACTCTTGGCTCCCCAGCTGAGACAATTAAGGGAACAGGATTTGGCATTCTGTATAAATATGAGATAAGACTCTGGAGCAGTTTCCAAGTTGGCAGAGCATGGGGTAAAAAACAAGGCTTTGCTCCAGAATAAAGACTTTTTAATCTTATAGGCAATGATCGAGGAATGAAAAAGGCAGATGCTAAGAGGATAATGTGGGAAAATATGGAAGCCTGGTCATCAGCAAAATATTGTAAATTAAATTAAGTACAGGAGAGTAGCTGCATCCTACAAAACAGTATAGAAAGGAGAAAAAATGCTAAATATTTGGGTAAGGGGAACATATTGGGATATTTTGCTCTATGTGATGCTTTTCCTGAGCACTGCATCTAGCTAAACATTATCCATAGTAGCAACATGTCACTTCTGCTTCTATCATGTACTGGGCTGTTGAGTCTGAAGTCCTATAAAGAAAACAGCATGGGGGATAGGATTTTGGAAATGATGAGTGAGGTAAATATACACTCTTGAATAGAACTTGTATTGGAGTTACAGGAAAAATAACTTCCTAATTAAATTAAAGTTGTTTGGTGATATTTTAGTTGCAACAATGTTACTCAGTTGAACATTCTCGCCTTTATAATTTGTTTTCTACATAGAAAATCTATAAATAAATACAACAAATTGCTAACTATTATGCTCATTCGTGGTGAGATTGTTGCTTTTTTCTTTACTTTGCTTTAAAATTTCCTATAACAATATACTATAATTAAATGGAAAAAATAAAAAAAAATAGGATTTTTTTTTCTCATCTCTTGTAAAACCATGATTGAACCTATTTTAAGTAGGCTTATAGATTTGTTTCTTGGGAGAAAAAAGTGCATGCATGCCAAGATGATTCCAAAAGATATTCCATAAGATATATTTCCTAACCTTACTTCTAGTCCAAATGTTAGATACATATCAATAATCACTTGACACCTCAACAAGACAAACATCTCAAAACTGAAAAAGCCAAAACAGACATCTTGATTCTGCTATCACTTAAATCGCATGCTTACCAAACTCTAGATTTTCTTAAAAGGCAACATTAACATCCAATTATTAAGGAAACACTAGTACCCAATTGTCAAGACTAAAATAGTTGTATTCCCCTTGACACGTTTTCTTTTCCCAGCTACACACTCTGAAATTTATTTCGTCAAAAAATCCCATTTATACTACTTGCAAACACATATGGACTCTGCCCTTGTTTTTATATATGTTTTACCATGATCCTAATAAAAGCCACTGTCAACTCCCACTGGGATTATTGTAGTAAGGTAAAAAAGAGAAAAGAAAGGGAAGAAGATAGAGAGGGAGGGAGGAAACAAGGAAGAAAGATTGAAATTCCTTCCCCAAGTTTAGAAAGCTTTATGAGGTCTGGTCCCAGTCAAATACCTCATCACTTTTCATCTTACCTACTACATTCAACTCACACTGTAGTTTTTCAAATAAAATAAATTTTTAGCCAATTAAGATAAGTCTTTTAAAGAGGTGTTCTGATTTCCTGAAATATTCTTCCTTTTCTTCTTACTATGGTTGATTCCTTAACCTTCAAATTTCTTCTTAAATGTCACTCCTTTGCCCATCCAATCTAAGAAAAAAAAAATTACTATCACATCACTTAAATTTCCTGTACAGCACTTAAGAATATCTCACATATGTTACACACATACATACATGCACACCAGTTTGTATCCCTCTACTGGCATAGAAGCTCTTTAAGATAAGAGACTTCAATTGCATTGAGTACCACCAAATTCTGCTCATTTACAACAGTGACTGGCAAATAATGTTTATTCAATAATTAGTAGTTGGGTAATTGAATGAATAAGACCAAAGATTAATTATTCTAACACTTAAAAATTTTACATAATTTTGATAACCAAACTAACACCATTTTTAAATTTTATTTATTTATTTTTTAAAATTTTATTTATTTATCCATGAGAGACACAACAGGAGAGGTAGAGACATAGACAGAGGGAGAAGCAGGCTCCTCACAGGGAGCCCGATGTGGGACATGATCCCAGGATCGGGATCATGCCCTGAGCTAAAGGCTCAACCACTGAGCCACCCAGGTGTCCCAACACCATTATATTTAATTCAAAGTTTCAATTCAAGCCAGGTATATTAGGAATATTTTTTTTTTCAATGAGAAACTTGTAAAATGTACTCATTTTAACAAATATTATGCAACTTCTAATACTGATGGATTATTTTAGACCCATTTTATTTCATTTATCTAACATAAGGTAACCTAATTATATGGTTATAAATATAATATATTAAAATATTTTTATATTTGCTTGAGTTATTACTCTTTAAACCTTAGTATTGAAATTCCAGTTGCTTTAATGTTTTTCCTAACTAACATGCATCAAGTGTTTTTATACAATACATTACACTAGTGTAGATGTTGCATTTATCAGAATTCTGTGCTTTCTCCTAGATAGATTTGCTGGGATGGGAAGGCATAAATCAAATGGTAACTTGCAGCTATTGTAAAGGAAATTGAAGAGTGCCAACCTCAAGCAGAATAGATAAATTTAAAATGGTGGCACAGAAAAGCAAACTTCTAGGAAATATCAAATAACCTAATGTATCATAATCAGAAATTGATCAAAATATTCCCTTCCAGAGGTATTTGTTAAAAAATATATATTATTTTCCCATGATTAACTGTGTTTATCAGCTAAGTATAAGTCAACATATTGACTTATTTAAACAACAAATTTTGTTTCTCTACTTTGTATGTGACTTTGCTCTTTTTCTCAAGGCAATGACAATAACTTGTATTTCATGACATAAAGTAAGTCTTAATAAATTATTTTTACAAAGTGCCTTCAATCTCCATTTATAAAAAATACATTAGTTCTAAAGATTATCAGCAACTGAAGAGCAATTAAGTGAAATGTTCCCACTTAAATGAAGCACTTCTGGCAATTAGCACAAAGAAAATGATTTCTTAAGACATAGTGACAGCACAAAAAGACAAATCCCTAATGCTATGAGAAAGCAACAGTGTGCATAAAGTAATTTTTTTAAATGACATTAATACTTGTAGTCATTTTGACCTATCTTCATAGACCTTCATAGCTATACTGTCTAAAATTGTCATTACCAGTTGTTATAAAAGATAAATTTCATCATGTGAATTGCTCAAAAAGTAAGCTAGATGGTGCTAAAGAACATCATTCTATTTATTATGTGATCATATTTACAACATAATTGTTGGTAAGACTGAATAAAAAGGTTGAGACCCATTACATTGATCTGCAATTTGATATTGTACTGAGTTAAACACAAAGGTCCACAAAGAAGACAGACTTAATAATGGAGTGAGAGTAAGAGGTAGTCCCTATCCATAAGCTTGCATTTAAGTAAACACCTCGCAACCCACGATCACAAAATAATAATCGTCATTGTATAACAAGTCTATGCCAGATTTCTACTGCAGATATGTTAACTATTTTTCTGAAATCTGTGGTACATGAATATTTTCATTCTTTTGGATTAACTTTTTTTTCTTGCACATAATTTAAAAATTGAGCAGTACGGTTTAAGGTTACAACTGGGATATGCCAAATGTTTAGGTATCACCTGTAGCTTACCTTGGTATGGCTTTTAACTTCATTTATATTTATGTCTGAAGGAACACTGATGTTCCACTAAAAGTAACTCCTCATTTTCTCAAAGAGTCCCTTTTGGGTGAAATTGGCCTCCCTGAGGCTGCTTCACAAGTACCGCCTGCTAGTTTGAATAAATGCTATAGTGTGAGAAGGGTTTGAAAGAGTAGTTGGCTGCTTGGGCTTTGCCTTTAGCTTTCTGGGGTTCAGAGTCTTTAAACCCAAAAAACCTCGGTGTAATAGCACTTCTTAAAAAAATTTTAGCCACTTTGATGGCTATATAGCAATATTTCATTGTGACTTTGATTTTCATTTCCATAATAGCCATTTATCCTGAACATATTTTTACTGAATGTTGTTTTTTAACAGCAGACACTGACGTAGTGCTAAATACACTGTACATGTTGCACACATAGCTGTTTAAGTGAATAATAAATCCTCCATCCATGGACATAGTGTATTATCTTATGCTCACAAGGCCATCCATGGTGATGTTATACTCACATCTGAAGATGGCGTTGGTTCAGAAGAAACTGAAAATCTTTTTAAGGTTGTGAAAAAAGTAACAGCTCATCATCAGCATCAGGAGTTATAAAAATGTGTACGGTTTTTCAAGTTGGTGGGAGGTTATTATGTACTTTTGCAAGGATATAGGCTGCTAGTATATACCATATTCTCAAACGGACCAGCAACTGGTTTTGGGAGAGAGGGACAGGGAATTGAGGAAATAAAATATTTCCCTAAGAACAGCCCACGTTTTACTATTGGAAACATGGACTCTATTCTCTTGTGAGTTTTGCAGTAAAGAATATTAAAAACTAAATTAAAATTCTGGTTACTTAGAATTATTCTTGCTTAAAAATTGCATAGAATGTTTTGACAACAGGTACACAGTTCCTGTGCAGTACTTGTAAAAGAAGAGATAAAGAATAAATGCAAGGACAAGTAGATTTTTGAATTGTGTTGAAATTTTAACCTAATAAAACATACTCTTATATAGTATGGTCATTAAATCCGCCTGCCCACACACCCTCTGTAAATGCTACAGTTGACACTGTTTTTGTACTTATTCTGATTTTGTTTCATTCAATACAGTTGTAGGAAGTTTTCAGAAATAGAAAAATTTTTAAAGATTTTATTTATTTGTTCATGAGAGACACACACACAGAGAGAGAGAGAGAGAGGCAAAGACATAGGCAGAGGGAGAAGCAGTCTCCCCATGGGGAGCCTGATGCGGGACTCCATTCCAGGACCCTGGGATCATGACCTGAGCGAAAAGCAGACACTCAGCCACTGAGCCACCCAGGTGCCCCAGAAATAGAAATTTGTAATTACTTTCTTCAGTCACTTTCTCCATCTTCTACATGGAGGAACAGATGAATAAACTGATGGCATCTCTTACTGTGTTTGAAAGGTAACCAAAGCTTTTTTGCAGAAGCCAGAATGTGAATGAAACACACACATACACATATACAAGTGAATTGTAAAGTGCAAGAAATTGAGAGCAGATGGATCAGTTCTGCTAGTAAGACCATAACAGAATCATCTTCTCAGAGTCGAGGCTGTTGTTTTTTCATTCAAAGCATGCATCACAGACCATCCCAGAAGTTTAAAATCAAATATACAGATTAAGCTGGGTGAAATGTTAATCATGTAAAGCAAAACCGAAGGATTTAGGTTTCACACAGCAGTATGCACCATATGCATGTTAAGTATCGGAAGACAAAATTCCATCCAGCTAATTGAAAAATAGATATTGAATAAATTTAACATTAAGGAACATATAATTATAGTGATGCCCCCGAATGCTTGATTTACTTAATGAGAAGCTGTTTAGCAAGATGAACTCTTACAATGGAGTGAATATTATTACAGATCATTTCTGTATCATAATTTTCCTTTTATGATTTGCACCTATCAAGACATCTTAAAAAACAAACAAACAAACAAACAATGGTGGTAGAATTGAGCTGTATTAATCTCTCTAAAATTGAAGAACATTTTTAATGTATTTTCAATCCTCATATAAACAGTTTAAATAATAACAGTCCTTCTAAGACACTGAATTCTGTAAAAAAGAAATATAACCATGTTCTAAAGTGCAACAGATCCAAGTACATGTAAGTGATGAAACTTAATTTGGTAATGGCAATGATGAATCAGAAAACTAGAGACCACATTAGTTATTTGCTATTTAGTTTTGACCAAGTAGTGAAAAACAAATGATAGAGCTCCCAATATATTGTTGAAATAGGGTGAGACTAGTAAGTGTACTTCATGTGACAGAAAAGTTAATTTAGGATACTTCTTCTACCTTCAGGGCATTTCTTAGTAGACAATGGAAGAGAATTTGGTAACATTATAAATCACAGCTTACTAAATGCAGTTAATTCCAGCTGCATTCAATAAATACCTTCCTTCTCATGTAGAAGCTTTAAAAGTCCTTAGCAAATTGTTAACAGATTGAAACAGTATGAGAAAGCAGTGTTTTGACTTAATTTCGTTCCCCCTACCTAAACCTGCAATTTATTTTATCTGTTGGAGGAACTGCATGTCATTTCACATGAAAAATATTAAATGTTTAATTGACCACCATATTTTAGAAACAACAGTGTATCATATATAAAATAAACACTATGTTTGATTTGCACACTTTCTGGAACAATAATCTTAATCTTGTCATTTAAAAATTTTCTTTTAAACTTACATGGTAGGCAGAATTGTAAGATGACAGCAAACATTTCTGTCCCCTGAATACACATCCTGTATAATTCCCTTCTGCTAAGTATAGGCTGGACCTGTAAATATGTCATAGCCTTCCTTTGCCTAAATTACATTATATGGTAAAGTTAAGTGGATTTTGCAGATGTAATTAAGATCTCTCATCAGTTGACTCTGAGTTAATCAACAGAGAAGTAATCTCTGATTGTGGTTTTGACACAATCAGGTGAACCCTGTAAAAGAAACTCTAGAGGTAAAAGACAGGAAGTAACTGTCACTAGTCTTGACCTTGAAAGAACAAATTGTCATGATATGGAGAGGGCCATGTGGCAGGAAAGAAGAGGTGATCTCCAGAAGCTGAGAGCTTCAGTTCTCCAACTTCTAGAAACTTACAATAACTGGTGAACTTGGAAGAGGACCCTGAGCCCCCAATGAGATTGCTGACTTACTATTACCTTTCATTGAAGATTTGGGAAGACCCTGCCTGGATAGAGGACCCAGCAAAGTAATGTCCAACCTTCTGTCCCACAGAATGTAAATTTTGTTTTACGCCACAAAATTGGTGGTATTGTATTACATAGCAAATATAACTAATACCACTTTTCATTAAAAACAAAATATTAATAGACTAATATCATTCATATGTCAGGGACTTCAAAAGGACATTTCAGCAATGTTGAATTGTATTGATGAATGTGTAAACACTCTGGGCCATTCTGAGAACTCTGAATGAAATAAAAATAGATATTTACAACTAATTTTTCCTGGAATTTAAGCTGTACTCTCATTGATACTCATATGAAATAAGAATCAGAAATCCAGAACATAAGTAAATATGATTTTTCAGTTTGGTGGTCTGTATAGATTTACTCTAAATTTCTCTGGTATGTGAAAATCCCTAAATATAAACCGAAAACTTATCTTTTGAGTATATACGCAAAGCATGAAATACACAGAAGTAAATTCTACTCTCAGAAGCAGGAGAAGGGAAAGCACTCAGCCACTCATGCATTTGTTAATCACCTTTAACTAAATGCATATTTGGCTGAATAAGGGTAATAAGTAATTTCAAAAATTAGTGGAAAGAAGCTTACAAAATAAAAACAGTGTACTGCTGCTTGGCAAAGAAGTACTTTGCTAATCAGTTGAAGTTATTCTTATTTTAGTTTCACCTTCCATTTCCTGTTCTTTCAGTATACTTCAGAAATTAGTGTATTCCATATCATTGAAGCAATGTTACCAGATTATTATTATTATTTTTTATTTTTAGAGACAGAGTGTGGGGAAGAGGGGTAAAAGGAGAGGGAGAGAGAGAATCTTAAGTAAGCTCCATGCCCAGCATGAAGCCTGACTCAGGGCTTAGTCTCACAACCTTGAGATTATGACCTGTGCTGAAATGAAGAACCACACATTTAAATGAACCCAGACACCCCTAATGTTTATCTTAAAAAATAATTAAGTAATCTCTCACCCTACATGGGGCTCAAAATCACAACCTTGAGTCCAGATATTTTATTTCAAATAGTCCAGATATTTTATTTCAGATGATTCAAATATCATGTGGACATTCTAATTTATATTTAAAAACAAAATTTTGTATGTTGGTAGTTACTGTGTATCCTCAGATCTGAAGTTGAGCTTGGTTATTTATAGGGTCTAGAAGAGAAAGCCTAAAAACAGAGACAAAAGGGAAAATTTTATGATGATAGATGATAGATAGGTAGATAGATAGATAGATAGATAGATAGATAGATAGATAGATAGATGATAGATAGATGATAGATAGATAGATGATAGATTGATCTGTTCCTTTTTGCACTTACTTTCCTGCCAGTAAAAAAAAAAAGAAGAGAAAATCCAAGGAAAAAAATTTAAAGCAAACTGAAGGCACAAGAGCATCAGCAAAAGCACGTAGAAGTTGGAGGACATTCCACCTTTGAATGAAGAGAAGCATTATGGATGATATCCGAATGTAGCTGGCTTTGCCCAGGTTGGCACTGTGACTAGAGCATCAGCACAAGAGGGCAGCCTTCTTGCGCTGAGGAGACAGAGGTTGACACAATTGCATCAGAACACAGTATTAAGCACAGGTTTCCCTATTTTGAACAAGTGAAAAATTCCTTCTTTTATTATGTGTCCAAGAACAATTTAGTGAACCAAAGCTATCTGGTCCTGGACTAACACCCTTCTTTTCTAGTCCTAGCTCCAATGACATTCTTACAGTGTTTCCTTATGGGTTCTTCTCCTTATACTCCAGAGCCACTTTGCATAGTGACCCCTTCACTTAATTATTTTTCATTCTGAGATCTCAGCAAGCCCTTCATTTCTTTGGGAAATTTCCCCTGACGGCTCCAACAAGGACTGACTCATTTCATGGTATCAGTTACCTCTTATTGAAAAACGTATCATAGTTTGTAATTTAAACTCGTGTAAATGATAGTTTTGATGAATGCTTGTGTTCCCTGCTGTCCTGTAACTCCTATGACATGATCTTGCACATGGTATAAGCGCTAAATCTAAGTGCTAAATTACCATTTCTTATGTTTCTGTGCCATTTTAATCCTTTCCAACAAAAATGTAATAATATGCACTTGTAAGAAAAATTAAGAATACTTACAAAACATCATTTGAGGTAAGATTATATTTGCATTCTTTCTGGACCATAATAAGGAAGACTGAAATAGAGAGTTATAAATTTAGAATAGGGCCCATTTGCTTTGTTACGGAGTTTTCTTTATTAGAGCTTAGCTGCTTTGGTGATAACATGGAGAAAAGCAGCCTGGTGAGTTTATGGGAAATAAAGTTTCTCCAACAGGGACACCAAAAAGTAGAAAGCCCTAGAGTTTATATTGCTGTCTCTCTCTTATTATTTTAAATAATACTTCAACATTATATCATTTTTTTATACTCTTATACAAAATCACAATCATAAACAACATATGCGGTTTTATAAGCAACTACTCTGTAAAGTAACAAACAAAATGTTTGTCCTATAGGCATCATTAAAGAGATTTGTTTTGCCATGCATATGAACTTCTTCATACTCATAGGTACAAATTTTGAATCATCGATTTTCCAAAAATATAATCTTGAGAAAACTATCCAATCCAAAGTCTATGTATTTCTACACAACTAGCATTGAAGAATATCAGAATAGCTCACATAAGCAAAAAGTATGGTTCATCGTAAATACTAATTATCCATAAAATGAGAAGACCTCTTCAACCATCACAATCCCTGTTCATTTACACTGAACCCCCTCCTCACTGTCCTAAGAAACCTCCACAGGTGTCAGACTATACTCTGCAAACTACCACTCATTGGAATATTTAAGTGTCTCAGGAGGTTTCCAACTGTCCTGAAGTTTTTTCATCAGCTGTAGGGAACTCAAAAGGATCCTCTTTATTCATTAGCTCCACAAATCAATGGAGAATTCTTCGGGTGTGCTTCATGGTAAATGTAAATTTACAACCACCAGAAGAGTGAAGATTTAATTACACTGTCAGAAAGTGCACTCTGATGCCTAGCAGTTTGAATGACCTGTGTGAAATTTCAAAATACTGAAATGCTAAATCACAGTTATAAATGTTATCTGAAATGATTTTATTCTGCTTGTTGAGGGTTCGTAATGAAAATATGTATTTTAAACTTAAGCATTTTTTAGCATCCCTTAGAACCGGTTAGAAAATGTTAAGAAATCCAAAGTTTATGAGCTTTCTTAAGAGTTTTTGTTGTCGTTGTTGTTGTTATGAGCTACAAATCACAAATTTCAGGAATCCCTAACCAAGATCTTCAAAGCAAAACAACAACACATTCCGTTTAGTTTTAATTTATTGCATGGCCTCCACCTACTTAAAAAAGCAGCAATTCAAAATATTTTCACTTATTGAAAAAATACTTAACCTGATCACCATAACTAACAGATGCTGAAGATGAGAACATATGGTTCATTCATAGTACCTAAAATTAAACTTTAAAAACTCTACTGTTTGTCTCAATTTTTTCTATGGAGAATCCCTTTCTAGCTTTTATATCTCAACATTACATTGTTATGTTTCATTGTCTACTTTAGAGAAAGGATCTTTTCAACGACTTCATCAGTCATACTTTGAACAATCACAGGGAAAAATGATAGACTTGAAGTTAATAGGAAACAGTTAGAAATTATCCTTTTTAATCCTGGCTGCTTATTTAACTTTAATGCCATTACACTGAATTAATGTAATAAAAATCAATCATTCTACATTATGGCTGTGTTGTAGAAGATAATAGAAACTTAAGAAAATCAATTTAGCTTTTGTGCCATTTGATATGATACATGTGGTTTGTGATAGCTAAGGAAGTAAAGAAAGGTTTTTGGTAACTACTAATAGTAACAGTGATAATTCAAATTCACATTATTCTAAGCAACCTGTGTTGTAATATGATCTTTTGTCAGTTGAAAAGAAAAATCCCTTTGTATTGTTTAAATCACTTAATTTCACATACTGCAGATGCCTTTTTAAAAACTATAGTTTAATAATCATATTCAGGCATATTGCTTTAATTTGTATTTAAAACAATCAAAGATATTGGTTTTACTGGCAATTGCAGTGCCTAGGGACAGATAAAATAACTGAAGTTTCTGATAATGGCCTGACTTTTAATTTAGTTTATTGAGTGATATTTAATTAGAATCATAGGTTAGGAAGTGATTTAAAGAATTCATTTTGTCTATTATCTTTTCTTCAGATAGGAAAATACTTAAATGTACTTCCAGCATAACTATGACTCTGAATTGTAGGCAATAAATAATGCTTAACAAATTACTTTATGTGTAATATTACCCATTTTAAATATGCAAATAGCATAAATTTTATGGTTACACATACTTACAAATAGTATTTTATATTTATAGATAATGCTGTTGGTAAAGTTTATTATTCTCAATTTTTAAATTTTCTCTACTTGAGGTATATGGATAAACATTTGTGGTAGAGTATCCCAGGTACTTTCTTTGAGAGATCATGGTGTAGGAATTCAAGAGAGGGAGAAATGAAGGAAGGAAGGAGCGAGACAGGGGAGGGAGAGAGAAAATGTTGCTTTTAATTAATAAATATATCAGTACTGTTAAGCAATAATTTATTATGTCGTATTTGCTTAATTAATTAATTTATTTTAAAGATTTTATTTATTTATTCATGAGAGACACAGATAGAGAGAGAGGCAAAGACACAGACAGAAGAGAAGCAGGCTCCATGAAGGGAGTCCAATCAGGACTTAATCCCCTGACCAGGATCATGCCCTAAGCCAAAGGCAGACACTCAACCACTGAGCCACACAGGCGTCCCTAATTTAATATGTTTACATTAATTTGCAGTACTTAACATAAGCTACTGCTCCTCTCCTTTATTTTTTTTTTTTTACTGCTCCTCTCCTAAAGGTAGATTTGTATATGTTTTCTATCCATTCACAAACCTATTTAATTATTTTTTTCATTATTGAAAGAATGCCTTCTAATTTTCTAATGTAAAGCTTCATTTGTGAATATTTCCTATTAAATTCTATGCCTTGATCTACAGTAAACATTACTTAAAATTAGCAATAACATTTACTTAATACATTATCTGGTGGTACTATTATTTGCTGTTGCTAAAATGTCTAGATGTAACTGAGGCTATGATTCCACAGAAGACCTAAGACATTATCTTTTATGGCATAGTGTATCATCCATATGTATCATTTTTTCCATCAAAAAACACTCATAAAGGGCACCTGGGTGGCTCAGTGGTTGAGTGTCTGCCTTTGGGTCAGGGTGTGATCCTGGGGTTCTGGGATCGAGTCCCACATCAGGCTCCCCTTAGGGAGTGTGCATCTCCCTTGCCTATATCTACCTCTCTCTGTGTCTCTCATGAATAAATAAATAAAATATTTTTTTTAAATCTCATAAATCATCAAATCAGGAAATGAAATAAATATTTATTGAATATATTGTATGCAAATCAGTAGGTAAATATCATAGGTGTAGAGAGTTACAAAACAGATAGTAAAAATACCATGAAATACTTTGGATAACAGTTCCTTATCAGATATATATTATGCAAATATTTTCTCCCACTGTGGAGTGTATTTTTATTCTTTTAACAGTATTTTTCATGGAGCTCAAGGCTTTAATTTTAATGAAGTCAGGTTTATCCATGATCCATGGATCATGCTTCGGGTATTATATATGAAAAAAAGGCATCAGAAAACTCAAGGTCATCTAGATTTTCTCTTATGTTTTCTTCAAGGAGTTTTAGGTTCTGGAGTTATGTGTTAAATTCTGTGATGCATTTTGAGTTCATTTTTATAAAAGTACAAAAATTCTGTCTAGATTTACTTTTTTTTCTAGCACCATTTGTTGAAAAGATTATCTTTCCTCCATTGTATTGCTATTCCTCCTTTATTAAAGATCAGTGGACTATATTTATGTGGACCCATTCCTTGGCTCTTTGCTCCATTATCTATTTGTTTATTCTTTCAGCAATATCACATTTCCTTCATTCTTGTAGCTTTATAATTAGTCAAAGTTGGGTTGTGTCACTTCCCTTTCATAGTGTGGGCTATTCTGAGTCTTGCCTCCCCATATAAACTTTAAAATCAGTTTGTCAATATTCACAAAATAACTTTTCTAGGATTTTGAATGGAATTGCATTGAATCTATAGATCAAGTTGGGAAAACTTTCATCTTGACAATGTTGAGTTTTCCTATCCATAATCATGAAATATCTATTTAGTTCTTCTTTGAATCTCATCAGAATTTTAGAGTTTTCCTCATATAGATTCTGTAATTTTTTTTAGATATATACTTACATCTTCTTTTTTTTTTTTTCGAGTGCCACCGTAAATAGCATTATTGTGTTTTCAATTTCAAATTCCACTTGTTCATTATTGGTATAGAATAAAGTGGTTTGACTTCTGTATATGAATTTTATCCTGCAGCTATACTGTAATCATTTATTAGTATGAATAGTTTTTAAATTGATTCTCTTGGCTTTTCTACGTAGAAAATTATTTATCTATAAACAAAGACAGTTTATTTCTTCCCTCCCATTCAGCATATATTTTATTTCTTTTTCTCTCCTTATTGCATTAGTCAAGATTTTTAGTATGATGTCGAAAAGAAACGGTGAGATGAAATGTCCTTGCCTTATTCCTGATGTTAGTGGGAAAATTTTGATTTTCTTACCATTAATTATATATTTATTGATTTCCACTCTAATTTCAATTCTTTTCTGAATACTTTGAACATAACTTATTCTTCGACTTACATAAGTGGAGGCTTAGCTTATTGATTTTACATCCTTCTTTTCTAGTATTTGTATTTAATGCTATAAATTTCCCTCTAAGTAGCGCTTTCTCTGAATCCCAAAAATTTTGACAAATTATGTTTTTATTTTCATTTAGTTCAAAACGTTTGTAATTTGTCTTGAGATTTATTCCTTTACACCTCTGTTATTTAGAGGAGTGTGGTTTAATCTTCAAGAAATTGAAAATGTTCCTATTATTTTTGGATTATCAATTTCTAGTATAATTGTATAATGGTCTGAGAGAAGATTGTATTATTTCTATTCTTTCAAACTTGGTAAGGTGTGTTTTATGACCCAGAGTGTGGTGTTACTTTGATGAATGTTCCTTATGAGCTTGAGAAGAATGTTCTATCTGCTGTTGTTGGATAAGTATTTTATAGATGTCCATTCTATCCAGTTGATTGGTTAATTAAAACATCAACAGTACTTTTTTCCCACAGATGAACCAAGATTTTAATCAATTAAACTTTACCCAAAAAATAACGTGTAAATTATATTTGATTAAAATCTAGGTTCATCTAAGAAAAACATCTATAGTTTCTAACTACAATTTCACATCTTATTTTGAGTTTTATTAAAGTTGAGGTAAAAATATGGTTTGCTAAGTTAGCAGATATCTCAAATATTTGTACATTACATTCTGTAATGCATTAAACATTATCAAAAATCACATTTATTAATATCACTCTCAGAAAAGTTAAGTATTGAGAAGCTTGAACACTCCCAAATTATTGTTGGCAACAAACATTGTGGTTGTTTTTCATGAAGTGACAGTTTCACCTTGTTCACATTTAAGGAAATGTCTGCGGAAGATTCACAAGTGAATGATCATAGTTTTTGTCAAGTTGTTTTTTGAATAAAAACAGCTGGCCATGGGTCGGGGGAAGGGGAACGCGTTTGAGTTTGCAACTCAAACAATGTCTTATGTACTTTCCCTGGAGAGAACTACTATAACTTTGTATGCAACAAAAGCACATTTCCTTACAGAATATTTTAAAGTAAAAATATATTAAAAGTTTGATATTTAAAATAACAAAACAAAACAGTTTGATATTTAAAGATATTAATACAAAATGTGTATTCAGGGATGCTTGGGTGGCTCAGTTGGTTAAGCGTCTGCCTTTGGCTTGGTCATGATCCCAGGGTCCTGATATTGTGCCCTTTGGGGCTTTCTGCTTAGCAGGGAGCCTGCTTCTCCCTATTCTCCCCTCTTATGTTCTGTCTATATCTGTTGCTATCTCTTTCTCTCTCAAATAAAAATAAAATCTTTTAAAAAATGTGTATTCCATACAGATATTTTAAAGTAATATTTGTTTCTGTTTCAAAAGAATATTAAGTGAATGTATATTATATATGCTACATAAATAAAAATATAGAATATATATTATATACATACATATACATAAGAAGGTACCCATTACATTTTTGCATAAGCAGTAAAAATATCAATAAAATGAGAAAGGCCAGTAATTCTTCACATTACTATTTTAAAAGTTTGACTTTGTGACCATCTAGTAGAGACTCAGGGTCCCACAGTTATAAATTTTAAGATCCATAAAAATAAAAAAGCATTGCTTTGTGATTTCAAACACATATCACTATGCAAAAGATAATCAGAGACTATTATACAGAACTTATGCTTACATTTACAAACGTAGATAAAATCAACAAATTCCTAAGAAAATATAAAAAATCAAGTAGAAGTAAAAAATGAGAAACTAAAATGTTGCTATAAACTTTTAAAAATTGAATCAATAATTTGAAACGCCTTTTCAAAGACAATACCACCACACTGTTTTAACGTTGTGTTCTTTTAAATATATAGGGAAGAATCAATCCTAATTTTATACAAACTCAGAAGGAAAACAGTTGGAAAATACATATAAAAAAGATTTAAGTAGGGGTGGCTCAGTTGGTTAAGGGTCTGCCTTCAGCTCAGGTCTTGATCTCAGGGTCCTAGGATCAAGCCTGGCCATGGGCCCCCTTCTCAGGAGGGAGTTTGTTTCTCCCTCTCCTTCTGCCCCTCCCCCCTCGACTCATGCTCTCTTTCTCAAATAAACAGATTTTAAAAATTTAAGTAAAAAACAAACTTTAAATGTTAATATTTAATAAGCAGAAAGTCATAAATATCAATTACTAAAACTTACTTCTCATCTTCCCAAGATGATTATATCTAAAATGATTTAATGAAGAATACTTTTGTAGAAAAAAATTTTGACACACACTCACCACATACATTCACACATATCTATACCTATCAATAATACAGAAGAAGCAACCTGATGCCAATGTCAACTTTTCTGCTATGTGCTTTGCAACACTCTGTGTAGTGCAAATGTGTCACCTTGGTCCCCATTCAAAGAAAGACTTATCCTAATTGCTGAGAGTACTGTCAGCAGACATTTTATAGCTATCAGCACCTCAGAAATTGCCTTCACTGCAGATGCCACCATGCCTGATGTCACATCACATCTTTTTAAGGATTTCCCCTATCCAATGACTGAGGGGCCCTTTTACCTCCACAAGTTTAAGTGAGGTTAGCAGAAGCTGTTGCACCTGCACTGTGCTCATTTTCTCTCTGCCCCATCCTGTTTGCTCAAGTCCCTTCCAGAGGTATTGATCTTAATAAATATTTGTACGTTCAACTTGACACAGAAGTGTTTCCCAAAGATCCAGATATCAGCACTTATGACTGACTAAGTGTGCAAAAAGACATACATAAATATACCTACATAAAAATAACAGTGAAATTGTGAATAGATTCTTTGTACTGCCCTTTCCTTCAGAATTAAAAAAATCCAAGAAAAAATATTTGAGACAGATATCAAATATATAGTACTTTATGTTATGAATAAAAGCTTTGATAGGGGAATGTTCTTATTAGAAATTATAGAGTTGATGATAGCATGGGAAAGAGACTTCTTAATTTCAAGATACATGATTTATAAGATTTCATCTAGAAAAAGAACTCATTTTCTTATAGAAGGGATAAAAAGTTAAGTAGTAAGGACGTCTTTAAAGACCATCCTATTTGTTATATACAAGAAACCCCCAACTAATACTAGGTAGAAGTAAGCACTAGAAATAGATTCTTATTTTTTAAAAATTACACTGTTGGGATTATATGTACAGCTGTCACATGCTTTTATGCCACACTATTATTTTCAATGAATACCTAATTCCTAAAGTATATTGAACATACTACCTATATTTTGCTAATATATATATATATAACATATAATTTACATTTTAGTTTAAAATATTTTTTGAGATGTGTAATATGCCTCTTACAAAAGAAATATAGGTTTCAAGAGCACTTAATTAAAAATTAAACAAGCTGGTACCTTCTAAATTTGATTTTTTAAAATAAATACACTGAGAAAAAATGAGTAGCTCTCAGGAGAGAAAAGCAATTTTTTAGTACACTGAGTTTGTGTAGTATAATATGATACCTATGCTTGTATACTACCTAAATTCTTAGGCCAAAAAATGAATCTAGTTTTATACAAAATTGTGGAGGCCAGATGATTTATGCAAAGTGTATGACTTATGCAAAAATAAGTTTCTATTCCAATATTTGAAATTAGATTTTCTTACTCCAAATATAGTACCTTTAACTTCATCCAGTGGTTGAATGAATAAAAAGTTTCTGGGGATAAGTATGGCAAAAGTTGAGAGAGCTGGAATTCTTCATCATATACTGACATATATAATTAAAAATAAAATAAAGATATAGCCTATGAAGATTAGCATTTTTATTAAAGATATTTCCCTTTTCTTTCCTTGTACACAGTATCATTATCTTTTGCATTCTCAATAGATATTTTTGCCTATTTCCTATAGTTAGAATTATTTTTCCCTATTTACTATAATTAAAAATGTCCACTAGTCTATTTTAATAAATTATTCAGTCAACTTAAACATGTTCTTTAGATATTACAGAAGCCAACAATATGCAAATGTATGAAATGTCAGTTGCATAAATATCACCCACTTAATCCTTCAGGTTGCAGCACCTTTTTAAAATGTCTGCACTATTGTTTAGGGTTTGCTCCTTCAGCTTTACTTTACTGATTTTTTATAGGTTGCCACACTGGCAATAAATCATGACTCTTTTTTATTCTTGGGGTGTCAAGAAAATAATGCAGCTATTTATATCAATATAAAATATGCAGATATGTAATTAGAAAGTGATTCTAATTAGTATCTTTCTTGCTAATAACAATAAACATAGTCAGTTGATGACATAATGTATCCCAACACAATTCTTCTAATAATTACTAATACTATAAAGCTACAATTAATCATTATAAGTATGACTTTACAGGTAAATCCCCCTTTTCATACACAAGATGATTTTTGTCACATGTCTTTTATAAGATAAAAATATGGAATAAATGCAACATTTAGGGTATAGTAGTAGAAAATTCACTTCTTGGTGATCATTTTAATTGGTAAAATACCATTTTTAGTTGTAATATTTACCATCAAGGGAAAAATAAGGGGCAGATGAAATTTAGCATACATAAAATTTCTCTACTTGCCAACAGATGTACTTTAACTCAAACATCTGTTTGCTCTATTTTTTTTGTGTCTATTCACGAGCATGAGTATATAATTTATATTAATTTATAAAATTATGTTAAGATAACACTAAATGTTTTAAAAAATTGCAGCTTTGGAGAAATTGTATAATACTTTGAATGAATGCTCTATAGTGGAGAAGCAGATCTCAGAAAAAATTTTAAGATGTTTATATGTCTTTGAGATGCTAAGAATGTTTTAGATATGTGGACAGTCCATTCATGACTGGAAAGTATTAGTGGTATTTGTTTGGAGTTATGATTTCAGTTTGATAAGAACTTAAGAACTACTGTTTTTTAGTAGTTCTTTTCTTTCTTTTTTTAAAAGGTTTTATTTATTTATTCCAGAGAGAAAGAGGGGGGAAAAGAGAGAGAGTCCTGTGAGAGTGCTCACACATGTGAGCAGGGAAAGGGGCAGATAGAGAGGAAGAGGAACAAGCACTCCACCCAGAGCCTGAAGCCCAACTAAGTATTTGACCCCATGACTCAGATGATGATCTGAGCTGAAACCAAGAGTTGGACAGACACTCACCAACTGAGCCACCCAGTGCCCCATTAGAAGTTATTTTCTGTAAAAATCTTCCTAAAGAAGGTGAATCACAATAAACCTATACTTAATTAGAAGAGGTTTGTTTTTTTTATTTTATTTATTTATTTATTAAGTTTTTTTTTTAATTGTTACATTAAACTGGAGACAATTTATTTTTAAAAATTAGCTGTTTTTTTTTTAACTTAGCTGTTTTTGGAAAGAAATTACTCCCATATTTTGTGGTTAATGAACTTCTTCAAAATTTTCTGTAAATTCAACATCAATGAGACAGCAATCAGTGAAAGAGCGTACTTCAAGTGATACTTCTTTAAATTGTCCTAACATAACTGTGAAGTGTCCAAAATAATTCTCAGACTCACAAAACACATGATTCCAATTCAACATTATTAGAGTTTTCTCACTTATTGTTGCAAACTGTCTTCTCCACCTACAATAGGTACCTTCAAAATATTTTCTCCTAGACAGTTCCAAGCTACGGGTGACAAAGAAGACCATTTTTATTCATTTGGAATTTATTTCAGGTCCAACAGTGTCTTGTTTATTCTGAAACTTCAAGCTTATTGCCCTGGCTATTTAGTGAATAATTTTCTTTCTAGGTAGTGAAGGCCTGTAACCAGTTCTCTACTCCATCCTGGACACACAGGAAAATAATTCTTGCATTTATATAGAACACATGACTTAGCTTTGTGTTTTCCTCCAACTTAGGATCTCCTAAAGATACACTTTAATAGTGACCATTTGTCCTGCAATATTCTTCTCTTCTTGTCTCTCTGCCACCACTCTTCACTAACTCATCTCATCCATTTTCATTCCATTTACAGATCTTGAAAGGAGAAAGGTGGCATAATAATGTGTAGGGGCCATGCACTGCTCATGTCCAGCTGGAGAGAGAACTTCAGCGGAGTCCCTGGAGTATTTTCCCCCCCAGCCTTCATATTCCTCTGGCGTATTTTGGTTTATATATTTTCTCATTTAACTTCCGTTTTGCTAAATTCCTGTTTACTGAAGGAGATAATTAACTCTGGGTGATGATAATTTTGTTTCACTCTCCAGTTATCTTCCCAATGAGACACACACACACACACACACACACACACACACACACACACACACTGAATAGCTTTTCATGCCTTGTGGAAAAATAAAAACTGTATGAGTAGCTTCTGTCATTAGGATAATTGGGATTTGTGTATCTATCTCCCCAATTTCTGCCTAACCTAACCATCTACTTCACTCCAAATTAGGAGTAAAAAAAATAAAGGATTCTCTCTGATTCATTTTTTTTCTTTCTTGTCATTCTCACAGAACTTTTTCTGAGGCCCATGTGAGGGGAGAATGGGGAAGATTAAAAGTTAAGAAATTCATCTTTGCCTTTCCTTGCTTGCCAAATCAACTTGGGAAAAGAGGTAATGAGATGCATTTCCTTTTGTTTGCTGCTTGGATTATTTAAATATATTAATATGGATATAGATGTAAATATATAGATAAAGAGATACAGATATACAGATTTAAAATTTCATATTTCACTTTTTTCCCCATTTTTACCAGTATCAAATACAGTTTATTTTATGTGGCTTACTATGCCAACATAAATCATAATTTGGCAATAAATTTGGGTTTTCAGGACTTTTATTTAATTGGACTAAAATCTTGATTTTGTATTATATGATTATTCTTTTATTTATATGTATCAATACAGTTTATACATGCCTTTAGGCATATATACCGCTCAAACAACATGTCAGTGAAACAATCCTGTTCTTATTGCTACTTTGACAGAGTCCTAGTAAACCCCAAAGCAGGGGGAAGGAGAGTAAAGTCATAATAATGTTGAAGTTTTGAGACAAAACTTTTTCAAATTTGGTCTCTGAACAAAGAGACTTGATTAAGTTTGGGTAACAATCACGATAAAACAGTTGGTTTTAGTAGGCAAATAAAGCAAAGATTTTGACTTGATTATCTCTAAAAGTCTTGGGGAATAAACAGTCACTTGATGCTCTCTTTAAAAATAGAAAGCTTAAAGGAGCACCTGGGTGGCACAGTTGGTTAAACATCAGACTCTTGGTTTTGGCTCAGGTGGTGATCTCCAAGGGTCCTGAGATTAAGCCCTGGGTTGTGCTCTGTGCTCAGCAGAGTCTGCTTCAGACTTTCCTCCCTCTGCCCCTCTCTCCTCACCCCCCTCGCTCTCATTCAAATAAATAAAAGATAAATCTTAAAAAATATGAAAAGCTTTAATTTTTGTACACATGGGTTTTTCAGAACAACGAAGTCATCTGCAATTCATATCTCCCTTATCAAGAGTTCCGTGAAGTGAAAGTATAATTTCATGTTGATGAAGATTGTATATAATAATAATAAATTCATGTTGGAAGTAACTGAGAGCTCTGTGTAGATGGTTTTGATTAAAATAATGCATCAATTAAAAACATAATATGTTGAATCCTCTCATTTTTAGTAACTAAGTTAATGTATTACCCTAGTATATCCTGTTTATAATTTAAACCTTAATGAAAGCAACTGAATCTATAAAATAAAATATACAACTAAAAGGGAATTTAGTAATCTTCTTTCCAGTGCAGAAATATGCTCTGCCAAATCCATGATATGCAACTATCCAGTGTTGACAAAATAAAACAGTCGTGCCAACAAAGCTCCCTTAATATCAGTATAGAAGGAAGTTGGAAAACAATTTAACATTAAAATAAACATTATCAGATGTGCATATGCATGTTAAATTAACATGAAAGTGACTACAAGTCTGTATAGAATTTTACACAAATTTAAACAGTAAAATGGAACAAAGAAAAATTAAAGTCTTCTTTCTCCTTGAGAAACGAATAGATGCACCTAGTGATTGTCTCCTGTATACATTATTAGAAGGTTAATTTCAGAGTAAGGTATATGTGGTCCCAAGGGTCAGAGAGAGCCTGCAACCTTGCATTGTAAAATCAAACCTTTGGTCTTCTTATCCAGCCTATTTCACTTCCAGAGAGATCCTACAGAGGAATGAACAGGGAGGCCGCTGCTGCCTCAGCCTTCAAAGAAAATGTTGCCACTTTACCCCTATATGATCCCTTTTCCAATACTTCCTTTTCTTCATGTATTCAGGTTTGACATTCTGTTATTTGCTATAAGATTCTGTATACATATCTACTCATAGTTTTTAATCTTGTGTTGTGATTTATTCATTTTCATCTGCCTCCTTTAACTAGACTCTGGGTTCATAGGAGAAGAACTACGTTTTCTTCTTGGTTTACTACCCTATCTCTAGCATGCCACATAGTCAGTACTTGAAAGAAAATTGAGTTATTTATTTGATAGAAGTATTATCTTATCAATATTTCCATTAAAATGCAATATCTAGAACAGAAAGTGGTGCTCTGGTGTAAAGTATGGACTATACTTCTTGAACTTCACACACTTTGCTAAAATTCCCAAGCCTTGGGAAACATTGATTTTTCCACTGCTAGGAGCATCATGAATGATTATGCTCTTGCAGCTGATCGTGCTTACCCCGATCTTTTTAACTTCTATTTGCTTGCATTAGCATGGACTAATACATTTTTCATTAGAAACTGCATCTAATGCTCATTTCATACTTATTTTTGCTCTATCAATGGTTTTTATGTTTCAAGACCCAAGCAATCTAAGGACTGGGTAATTGTATAAATGGAGGATTATCAGTGTGATGCACAAATCATTTTTGATCCAATGTTATAAATGTTTAATTTCTATGATTTCTGATGTGACCTCTCCACTAACACAGCTTAATTGCACTTCTAAGGGCAGCGATATATATCAGCTGAAATAGAGGTACTGCCTTCTAAATTAGAATCTGCCTCCACATAATAAGAAAGATTTAGAAGCTGCAAATGTCTTCAAACTGTTTTTAGTTTGGAACTATGGAGACTTTTTACTTAAGTTTTGATTGAAATTAGTATTTATAGAATGATGTGGACAGATATTCTGCTGGGTTTTTATAACTGAAAAAGACTAAACTGTATGAAGATGTGGCTCAACTGGAGCAACTGAACAGTGTGTGAGAACAATTGGAGAGAAAATGGGACATAGAGCCAGAACTTAAAATATTTCGATGCTTTAGAGAAGATACACATTTGAGAAAATTTTCACTTAAAGTCAAGTCATAGAGGCACCTCGGTGGTTCAATTGGTTAAGCAGCCAACTCTTGGTTTTGGCTCTGGTCATGATATCATGGGTTGTGAGACTGAGCCTGTGTTGAGTTCCTATCTCAGGGCTTGGAGAGATTGCTTGGACATTTTCTCACTATACCCCTTCCCCCACTCGTGTGCACTCTTTCTCTATAAATAGATAAATAAATCTTAAAAAAAAAAAAAACAGAAAAAACCATAATGCCATTCCGCTATCATATATTCACATGTAAATATTGAAGTGCCACGGGAGTATGAACTATTAATGAGAGCTAAAATATTTTCTAACATCCTCAACTAAAATTTCAATAAATATATAGAAGGTAATTGCTGAAAAGTGGAATATTATTTAAAGCAACATTATACAAAACACTAAATTAGAGAAGTTCAGACTCTATGTAAATAGATGCTAATGCATGGAAAAATATAGTAGAATTAAAATCTTATCCTGATTTTTCTAGGGACTATCAAAAATTATTGCAATGTAAAATATGTAAGCTAGGTTAATTTTTATTAAAACATGTTCTAAAATAGAGTAAAGGTTTAATATGTTTTTAGAATGAGATTTTAGAGGGAATGTTTGATCTCTTTGTGTTATTAAAATTTCAGCAGTGCCTTTTACAGAGTGTAGATTACGATTAATCTATCTGACTAATTTTCAATTTTGAAATTTTTATCTTTAGCTGTTTAAAGAATATAAGATTAGAAGTGGCATTTAAGGAGAGATTTGGCAAGTAAAATGTCAAGAGCTAGGAATGCCTATGAGGAGTAGTTTTAGCAAAGTCAAAATGTCCCTCAGATTTGGCTGTTATGAGTTTAGAGTAAATTAAGACAGCCACATTGACATGTATGTAAGTAGCTAGAAAAATGGAATTAGACCTTTAGTGAATTATATGGTGAAAATATCCAAAACAATGAAATTGAGTCCTCTTTATTCAATTTGTTGACTAACCCTGAGTCAAACAAAATTGACAGGGTGTGAGAACTAGATGTTTCTGTGACTAGTTTAAAGTATAATTATGGTGGCCTCGTAATGCCAATTTGTATTAGAGCCTCATCTAATCATCTCCAGGTACACTTCTCAACAGAAAAAGATGGATTTCAAAGAAACTTGTGAGTAGGTATTAGATTTTATTTTATTTTTTGCCAATATTAACATCTCTTTCAGTCTCTTCTACTTCTTTGATAAACCAGGCACATTTACACAATCATAATTTTATTCTGCACTTTACAAAGCACTGGCTTATCATGGATGATGATTTATGCTTGAAAAAAGCATCAAGCACAATGCCCAATGCTGCAGAAATTTATTAAAAGCCTATCTATCAGTTTAGAAAATTCAAAAATGTAAAATCAACTAAAGATTACATATAGTTCATGTGACTTAATGTTATTTCATGGATAAACACAAGATTTTTTTTAAAGATTTTTATTTTTACTCATGAGAGACACAGAGAGAGAGGCAGAGACATAGGCAGAGACATAGGCAGAGCAAGAAGCAGGCTCCCCATGGGGAGTCTGATGGGGGACTGAATCCCAGGACTGGGGATCATGACCTGAGCTGAAGGCAGCCGCTCAACCACTGAGCCACCCAGGAGCCAGGAGTTTTTTTTTTTTTTTTTTTTAAGATTTATTTATTTATTTTATGATAGACATAGAGAGAGAGAGAGGCACAGGAGGAGGGAGAAGCAGGCTCCATGCCGGGAGCCCGACGTGGGTCTCAATCCCAGGACTCCAGGATCGCGCCCTGGGCCAAAGGCAGGCGCCAAACCGCTGAGCCACCCAGGGATCCCCAGAGTTTTTGATTCAGACTTTGTTTCAATGCTTGCTGTGTCATTTGCTAGTGTCCACTTACTAGATATGTATCTTGAACCATTATTAAAACTTTCATCCAATTTTCACATGTATTAAATAGTAATAACTAATGTTATTAGGTAGATAGCAAGAGTTATGATTTTTAATAAGATACCAATACTTTACATTTTTAAGTATCAATTAAATATGAACTCTTGCCAATGACATTTTAAAATGAATTGTATAAAGCATGAAGCCCAACTTGTTACGTGAACATATAAATGTGAAAGAAGTTAAATATTCATAAAGTAAACCTTTGTTCTGTTTCTTCAAAAGACATCAAGATGCATAATGTCATCTGTCATTATCATCAGTCAGAAATGGGTGAAAAAGAAGCACTTAGATATATTGAAACTTTTTTTTTTTTTTTTTAAACAGATGGACAGGTAGGGTCAAAACAAGATTGGAAAATCTACTCACGAAGAACATCCTAAGGTGAACAAAATTTTCATCTTTCAGTAGACTGAGTAGAACACGAGAAAACTATAGAAGAACTGGCTTTGTAAATAACACAAATAATTAAAATCATAAAATGGACTAAAATCAATACAAATAGAGGAGACAATAATTTGACTAATAAATTTCAGAGAATACTTTCCCACAAGGAAATTCCAGGCCCAAATGGCTTCATAAGGGAACTCATTTAAGCATTTAAGAAAAAATATAATACTCATATTACATAAAACACTTCAAAGAATAGGAGAAGGAGCATTTCCCTGGCAATTTTATTAAACCTGTATAACCCTCATATTGATACCCTCATATCAAAACATCAATTACAAGAAAATAAAATAATAGGCAAATATTTTTAAATAAAAAAATCTGGAGGGGATCCCTGGGTGGCGCAGCGGTTTGGCGCCTGCCTTTGGCCCAGGGCGCGATCCTGGAGACCCGGGATCGAATCCCACGTCAGGCTCCCGGTGCATGGAGCCTGCTTCTCCCTCTGCCTGTATCTCTGCCTCTCTCTCTCTCTCTGTGACTATCATAAATAAATAAAAATTTAAAAAAAAAAATCTGGAGAAGAAATACATGTTATTTCAGAAATGCAAGATTGGATTAATTTTTAAAAATTAATCATCATAATTTACCACAGATAATATAAGGTTTTTCACTTTATTTTGTTTTGAAATGTTGTTTCAACTCAGTTTTGAAGCCTTGTACAATCTAGTTACTTTCCCTTCCTAAGCAACTGATTAAGTTCACACCATTTCCCTTATCAAGATCTCACAAGTCTGTCATACACCCTCCCCAGTAACCTGTGGGGCTAAGTATCAGTCAACTAGGGACAGTCCTCTGCTCTGGAACATGCAAATTAGTCAACTGACAGGGAACCTGCAAAACCTAGCTCACCCACCTCACCTGCCATATATATAAACTGTCCCCTACAGTTCCAGCTCACTGTGACCTGTTCCCAGGTCCTTACAGCTCCCTGTGTGATCCTACCTGGTGGCTTTCTCCCATTTGGAGCTGTGAAAAACAAACAGTGCTGCCTTCTATCTATACAAATGTTAATGTATTCTTTCATGCTCTCAAAAAATCTTTACATCTTATAAAGCACCACCTTAACAATGTTTGGAATTTTTAAATGTGGACATATATGTCACATTTTAAAAAATATTATTTATTTATTCATGAAAGACACACAGAGAGAAAGGCAGAGACGTAGGCAGAGGGAGAAGCAGGCTTCAGGCAGGGAGCCTGATGTGGGACTCCATCCCAAGATCACGCCCTGAGCCAGGGGCAGGTGCTCATCTGCTGAGCCACCCAGGCATCCCTGTGTCACGTTTAGAAAAATTTCTTGGCAGTTTATTACTTTACATTTGTATATATTACACCAAATTAGTATTACTTTTAGATTCAAATTTTGATGGTCTATTGCTAACATATAAAATTAATTTTTATGTTTTTATATATTTACCTTGTATGTAGCAATATACCTGGTTCATTTATTAATTTTATTCATCTCTTCATGGGTTCATGGTTTCTATTATATATATAATATAAAATTTTATATATATATAAAATTATGAAATTTACAAATCATGATAGCTTTACTTCTTTTTCTCCAAATACCATACTCTTTTTTTTCCTTTTATTATGGTACTTCCTAGGATTCTCAATTCAATGTTTACTAGGAAGTCTCATAGTACACATCTTTGATTTGATTCTAAACTTATGACAGAGACTTAATTTAACATTTAAATAATATATTCATTGAAGGTCTGTATAGATATCCTATCTGTGTATAAATGAGATCTCTTCTACTTACAATCACTGAAAGTTTTTATCATAAATGGATGTTGGATATTTTCCCAAATAGTCTTTTGCAATGAATACAATGATCATATGTTTTTATCCTCCTTATTTTGTTATGTGGATAATTTACATGGAAATATAAAGGAATTGGAATACTAAAATACTGTATTACTAAAGAGGGAAAAATAGTTAAAAGAAAAAGGACCAAAAACCATAAAGAGAAAACACCTGCTGTCCATAAGAAAATACATGAAAAGAATGTTATTAAAATTATAAAATTCTTGGGCAGCCCCGGTGGCTCAGTGGTTTAGCACCACCTTCGGTCTGGGGCATGATCCTGGAGACCTGGGATCGAGTCCCACGTCAGGCTCCCTGCATGGAGCCTGTTTCTCTCTCTGCCTCTCTCTTTCTCTGTGTGTCTTTCATGAATAAATAAATAAAATCTTAAAAAAAATAAAATTATAAAATTCTGATCATGAGAAAACATCAAAATTTTCAGTCAGTAATTCACAAAATGGCAAAATATATTTACAGTACTGCATTGGAAAAATTGCTCATCTTCAGAATATATTACAAAAATTCTCAATAAGAGAAGACAAGTATCCCAGTAGAAATGTCAGCAAAGGTTTGAATTGACATAATACAACAGAAGGTATTTACATAGTCATTAGATATAAATGATAAGGTGATCAATTTTTTTAAATTAGGGAAATGAACATTATGGCCAGTATGAAATATCACTACTGTACTGATTGGTTCCTCTGGTACACAGATGTCTGGAAGAGGGTTGATATAGATGAGATGCACAGGGGATAGCACCTGTAAAAGATCAAGGGTAGAGGAAGCAAGTAAAATACTTAAGGTTGCAGGACAGGCTTATGAAGGAAGAGGGAGGAACATGGAGTACTGGGAAGGAAGAACCTCAGCCTTCAGAGGCGGCCTGAGAATGTTTTAGCCAGCCTAAAGAGGAGAGTCAGTACAAATGTTGCCCACAGAGAAATTCTGCACTTTTGAGAAGTTGCAAGGCCTTCTAGCAATGCTGTACTCAGTCACTGGCTTGACAGTGCCAGAAAAGCACAGGGTCTCAGCTCAAAATCCAAGGCAGATAATATGAATAACTGCTGGTGACTATCAGCCAACTACATTCTTTGTGTTAGGTTCTCTTTTGAAGGTTATCTGAGAGACAGAATTCCAAGTCTTCTATAACCACAAACCCATGACAATGGCTAAATCTAAAATAACTTACAAAAATAATTATTGAACTCTCACATATTGCTTGGTGGCAGTATAAATTGGCATAACTATTTGAAAACCTGTTCATATGCCTACACTTTATCCCTGAATATATGTTCCTAGGCATAAAGTCCCAAAATAATTGAAAGCATTTGTCACCAAAGAGATTTGTACAAAATATTTATAGCAGCTTCTTTCATTAAATGCCAAACATGACAAACAATCCAAATTTCTGTTAGTGACAGATAAATTTTGACATATTCATTCACATAATGGAATACTGTGCAGCCAGAATAAATAAAATACTTAGATTTTACACAATAATATGCAGGAATCCTAACAGTCAGTAGGTTGAGTCAATATACCAGTTGCCAAATGCTACATAATACAGGATTCTATTTAAATAGATTGCAAGAACAGGCAAGTAGTCCAGCTTTTAGAGCTAGTAACTCAGTTACTTTGTTGCTATGCTATATATACGCCCCCCCCCCCCAAAATACTACAGGTTCTGCAGTAATAGCACCCTTTGCCTATGAACATTTCCTGAACACATCAATCCTCTATTTCAGGTGTGCATTGAACTCTGTCTAGAAAAAATTCCCAGCTCCATCATTCCTCCACTTTTTGATTGGTTAAATTGTTTTAATTCTGAAAAGTTTGATTTTAAATTTGCCTCTTTTGGCAAAATTTATAAACCCTGGAAATAATAATATGCTCCCACTATGTGCCCTCATGGAAAAGATTGTGAGGTTCTGTTCTAAGCACTTCACATATATCATCTCAGTTAGTTATCATACAAACACAACTATCAGATAGTTAATATTGCCATTGCCATTTTGCATTAGGAAAATTAAAACATAGAAAAATAAATAACTTACAAGGCAGCATACATTTACTTATTTTTTAAGTAGGCCGCATGCCTTAAGGTGGGGTTTGAATTTAAGGGTCGCATTTCCTGAATTTAAGGGTCGCATGCCCTACTGACTGAGCCAGCCAGTTGACTCACATACATTTTATAAAAATGGTGAATCCTTTGTGTTATTGTTTCCTTTAACATTTCCCAACAATTCTCTAATTCTAACTCACATTTCTCTTTCCCTCTAACTTTACAATTGTACTCTAGGATGTTAAGTACTACAGACTTTAATAATGTTTCGTTATACTGATACTGCCTATCCTCAAGTGCCTCATATATATCAGGTCTGCATTAGCTATTTAAATTTCACTGAAGTATTCAGTGAATAAAAGTCATTTCTTTATCCTAATGGATAATAATATGCAAAATTGTTTACCTACCTATAAGAATTCACACTAAATGCATGAATACTTGGTTTTATATGTCTTTCTTATGACCTTACTTGATGTAATCAATTTAGTTTCTATGGAATTTTCTTTAGTAATAGATTACCAATATATTTCTGTCAGAAAGACTTGCTAAAAGAGGAGAGCACTTATGAAGCAATACCCAGGGACCAAAGATACAATGGTTAATGTGAAAGATCATTATAATTACATTCTATTATAGCATTGATTAGAGTGCTTCTGTGAATTAAATGTATCATCATTCATTGGGACTTACCATTATGGAAATAGATGACTCTCTAGCATGATGTCTTATTGTACTGATTTTTAAACAAAACGTCAAATTTACTGGTAGCTAAAATTACATATATCTAAAGGGATTTATTAAGATTTTATATACATATCAACTTACACATTTATTCAATTATTTGCTTTGCATATCCATTTAAATATTGGATTCAAAATATTAGTTAAGACCTAATATATCATATATTAACTAACATATCTTTTAAATACTTTACTTTCCCTTATAGTATAGTATAGATATAGTATTGCATAATTTACTGAGGAACGTTCCTTTAGAGAGTTAATGTTATAATTCCAAATCAAGGTAAGCTCAAGGTCGTCCTGTTTATAGGTAACTCAACATTTGCCTGTATTTTGTTTACAAGTACTAGGATCATTTTCTTCCCAAGCTTTTTCTTTCTTCCATGAGAGGGTCACCTGCAATCCACATGAGAGGATAGAATGATTTTTACTCTGATGTTTGGTGAAAATTTTTAAGATAAATTTAAATTTGTAATTTTATAAAAAAAATCATCAATATGAAAATGCTGAAGGTAGCAGATGTAAAAATCTCCTATTAAGCATTAAATTGACATCTCTGGGTGTGCATGAATGTATGTTTCATTAATAAATGACATGTTAAGCACTAGAGAAAACAACAACATCCTTAATTAAATGACTTTGCAGATGGATGCTGATAGCCCAAGCCATTGAAACATAAATGTTACTTCACATCTTCTAAGCATTCTACAAACCGACATGCATTGCTGAAGCAATGTTAATTTTTTCAGATTTATCCTATATATTTGCAATTTTATCATGCTGTTGTGAATAACAAAACCCATCTTAGTGAAGAGTATCAGTTTAACACTTGAATAATCTATGCCTTTCTCTGGTTATTGTCTTTAAGTACTATGTCAGCATGTTGGGGAAATTATTTCTCCGATAGAAGTTAATTCCAAGTTTATTTGTTTCAATGAATGTAAGTTATTTTTCTTTGGGAGGATTGAATGCACTTAATCATCAGTATATCTGATTCTCATTTTGTGTGGGAAGTGAGGATATCATTGAATTAAAAAAAATGTTAGGCACTGCAATTAATAAAATTAATTTTTAGCAGCTATAAAGAGGAACAGCCATGAAAGCTAAGTTTGTATTGTTATATTGTAAGATTCCCATTACTATAGTTTTGGGACTAATTTTTAATTTAATCTTATTTTCTTTTTGAAAAGTAACTAATAGGTTGCTGACACCAAATTGTGCATATAGAATTGGTTCATTTTGAATATATCAAAAATGAATTAAGGTTGTTATGCTACTGCCTTATTCTTTTTATTACAACAGGTATATCCACCACATTTAATCAAATCAAATGATCAAATCAATATTATTGCCTTGCAACATTTGCATCGGCTTGATTCTATATAATAGAACTGCATTGATACTCATTAAGAACTTATGTGTAATTATTTATAAAGCATATAAAGATACACAAAAATAACTCGTGTTTGGTGTTTATTATTCAAATCCTATGTTGGTATCATTTTTAGTAATGAAAATTAATTAGGTGTCTTTGATGTAAGTATGTTCCAGGCTAAGTTATTAAATTTTAGTTGATCACTCTGAACACAAGCTCTCAGAATGTCTTTTGAACAAAAAACAATATATGAGATGGTTTCATTCTCAATTACAAAATAAAGATATAGGCATCTTGTGTCACGTAACTTTCTAAGAAGAATAAAGACATCTTAAAGAGCCTGCACTTTTCTAACTAGAGCTTACTTATTCATAGTCAAAGGAAGAACTGGGAGATGTTGGGCTCTCTTGAATAAGAAAGATACCTCAAAAGTAAATTAATGCAGGGTTTCTAATAAAGATTAACAAAGAAATTGACTAATGTCTTTTATTCCCTAACAAAGTAGTTTGAACATGGCAAATATTTCTAGATCCTTGATATAAAAATCAAGTTCAGCAGCAAAAATTCTCCAAGTAGCATATGTTGAATGCCCTAGACTAATAATCTCTTAAATATAGTAGGGAGCATGGCTTGATTGGTTCTTGGTAATGGAACTGCTCAGAACCCAGCCTTCACAATCACATTTACTTTTTTTGGTTTGTTGTTTGTTTTTAAAAAAGAGATACTTAAGTCTGAAGTTTAATTTATTAATATAAGTGCAATTTAGGACAATATGTTGAATTAACCAATATTTCCAGGTTCATTCTAGAAACAAACCAGAGAAAGGAGGAAGAAGAAAAAGAAGTAGAGTATTTTCTAAGAAACAACAATAACAGCAACAATGATATATTGATGATAAACCTTTGGGAGATGCAAAGTGGATAATTCTTAATTGGACAAATTGGGGAATGGGGAAGCTCAGCTAAAAACAAGGGTAGCCAGGAGAACCAGAGATGTGGGGGGACATTTACAGAGAAGAAAATTATTCTAAAGATAAATTGTTAGAGGGCTCATAATAAAGAACAGTGAAACTGGCCAGTGGCTATGGTTAAAATTTCTGGAGCCAAAAAGTCTAATGAAATAGAAGATAGTTTTATTAACCTGAAAAAAGTTATTTATCAAGGAAATACCACAGTACTGTACAAAATGAAACAATTCTAAAAGTATTGCTCAATGTTTGCAACAAAGTAAGGATGTTCACTATTAGTACTAGTTTCAGAAATGTATACTGTATACTGAGAAATATAATAATCATACTGATCTTGGCACTAAAATAATAAGACAATGTAAGTAGTATAATGTTTGGAAGTGAAAAGTCAAAAGGTTTGTTATTTGGAGACACTATAATGCTTTAAGTAAAAAATTCAAGAGAATCAATTGGACTAAATAGTAGACCAATAAGAGAGTTCAGCAGCTTTGATTGATAAGACTTCAATATTAAAAAGACAAAAGTGTTTATGCCAAAAATAAGAGGAAATGGCAAAACACACCACTTACCTAGGGAGACATGTTAGCTATCATTTAGCATGGCTCAGAATCAGTTGAATAAATAAAATATAAAGTCAGTTATAAACATACATACCTGAGGGCTTCATTTGTAATCAATGTCACATCGCAAAATCATGTTCATAGAAATTTGAATTCAATAACATGGAGGCACTGCTTTATGACACTCAGATTAGCAAAAAATTAGAATGTGGGATAAAATTAAGAATAGGTAAGAATGTATAGACATTATTTCAGCAGTAGGGATAGATAACATAATTTTTGAAGACTAATACAACCCGAGTTGAGAGTACAACATATGTAACACAATTTAACTTTTGCAAGTTAAAAAACACATACAAAAAAACAAACATAATTTTTAAGAATTACTTCCAACTAGCTACATATATTTTAATTATATACATGCATGCATATCTTGCATATAGATTTTATATACATAAACACTTTATAAAATGCATGTATATAGATATCTAAGCTTTATTAGAATACAATTATTCATGTACTCTGTGTATACAGTAAAAAATGAAATCGATTATAATCTTTTTCACAGTGACATGTATCACTCCAACTCCTGATGGAATAAACAGTTTTCCAAATTAAGCATCCCTTCTGCCCTTAAAATATAGTGACTTAGTATGTATTCATGAACTTCAACATGTAGAAAGAACAGTGTTCCCAAACATTTGCATTTCATTTGAGTCAGAAAAATTAGGATATTTAAAATTTAAAATTATTTATTTCAGGCTCCTATTTCAGACTTATTGAATTTGAATCTCTAAATAGGGCACTGAAAGCAATATAATCTTAATATATCCTGAGTGACTCTGGTAAGCAACCAATTTTGGACAACAGGTGTTACAAATGCTTACACTAGGGACCCCTGGGTGGCTCAGACGTTGAGTGCCGGCCTTGGCTCAGGGAGTGACCCTGGAGTTCTGGGATCCAGTACCACATCGGGCTCCCTGCGAGGATCCTGCTTCTCCCTCTGCCTATGTCTCTGTCTTCTCTCTGTGTCTCTCATGAAGAAATAAATAATCTTTAAAAAAAACTTTACACTAAAAACTTTAAACTATAGCAGTAAAGAAATATTCTTTCCCTTATGAAAATATTACATGTAATTTTCAGTGTTTTCTTAATTTGTATTATAATTAAATATATTTTGAATTTAAAATATTAGAAAAATTAAACATTAGTATATTAGCATGCTTTTAATTTCACTCTACCTAAGAATATTTGTTACATTCCAATTTGAATTGTATAGCTAATTTTTATTATCTAAACATGAAATTTTTTTTTTTTTTTTTTTGAGGAGACATATATTTAAGGGAAAGACACATTGGCAATTTTACTAAGTGAAGTTGAAATAGCCTCAGGGGGAAAAAAAAAGATTCCTCGTGAAGTCAGGTACTTTTCCTTTTTGTGTCAAATTTTAGGAATGAATAATTGTCAATTATTTACCTGCTAGTCTTCACATCAACTTCATGTTTGAAACACATACATGCACACACACATAAATATTTTTCTGTTTTAAGAGGAGAAAAGCTCAAGGTCAAGTGATAATTTGGTCCATAGAAAATGTGTATTGTGTATGAAAACCTGATCAAAAGAGGTGATTTGTGGAAAAATATTGGCCAGAAATGGAAAATTATACAATCAAAAGAATGGAATTTTAAGTCAAAATTTAAGAGCAATGTTACTTGAATAAGTGTGTTAAATATATATTTTTAAAAATATGCCATTTTATGATTATTTTGATTTTTGGTAATAGGCAAATTTGGAGAAGCATACAACTGTATTGAAAATATAAAGATACATTAGTAAGAGAAGACTAAGTATGACTTATATGTGTTTTATAAGTAAATAATATAATAAGATATAGAGATTTCCAATCAATTCAGAAGTATATTTTCCTTGTCTAAATAAATCAAGGTATTAGTTTAACATCTTAATATTACTAAGCTGGTAAATGAACATATTTCAAGCAGGCCCTTACAAAAGCTTCCTTGGAAAAGAGAGAAAAACTGGAATATGATGTGATCATCCATGTTTTCTGCTAATATTTACTGAATATTTATTAGGTTCCAATCACCATATGAGCTTTAGGGACTATAAAGAGGATTAGATAGGAAGTATGCCATCCATAACTCCACAGACTCATGTGCAAGACCTACTAATAAAAAAATATATATAGGCACCTGGGTGCTCAGTTGGTTAAGCAGCTGACTCTTGATTTCACTCAGGTCATGATCTCAGAGTCCTCTGATGGAGCCTTGAACCGGACTCTGCAGGCAGCAGGAGTCTGCTTGAGGATTCTCTATTTCCCTCTCCCTCTACCTTTTCTCCAGCTCATGTTCTCTCTCTTTCAAATAACTAACTAAATAAATCTTTTAAAAATATATGATGATGACAATTAATTAATACTTGTAATGAAAACAAGTATTAAATCAAGGTATTAGTTTAACATTAGTAGTGTGTGATTACAGAGACATAAACACAATGGGAAATATATATTTATTTATAATATAAATATACCTTCAAACTAGAGCCACATTCATATCAAGAGTGAGTACTTACATTCTTTTGCAGGAAGATAAAAGTGAAAAGATTTGGTGATAAGCAAACAGGCAAATACAAAGAAAGAAGAAGCATTTCATAAGGGGTATAGTTTTCATAGAGAAACTAGTACAAACAAGCAGAGATTATCACTTTTTTTATAAAAAGTACCTTTTATAAAATTTTTGCAAAGAACAGGGTAGCTGGGAACATGCAATGACATTACTCATAAATACAATTTTATTTACTTTAAAGTAATCTTTAAAGGGAATCTAGTTTTTTCTTTTTCATTCCTTCCTATTATAATGAAGCAATTTCTAGAATTCAAACAAGCTTGGCAAAACTTCAGTTTTCACACAGAACCATTAAAGTTGTCTATTGCACAATAAAGGGGAAACATGCTTAGTGTTTGTTCTGTTTTTTTCTACAATATGTTCTTTTGTGTAGTGGATCCTGGAACTTAATAGGAAAGGTGACTATGTTAAAATGCTGAAGAAAAACTGCTAAATGATTATTATAGGTCACTTAGGGTATAATTAGCTTAATGCCATTCACAAATTAGAGACCTCTGGCAGCTACCTATGCCCGATCAAAATCTATTTTGTCTCTTTGACACTGGAGCAATATAAAATCTGCTGAAAGTTTGGCCCACAGAGAGGAAACACATTTATCCTTGGTCAATACATATTACTGGACTCAGTGGGACTTGAGTAATGGCAGCGACACCCTCTGTAATCAGCTATTTGTGTACTTACCCAGATGCCTATTGTGCAACTGATGGCATGCCTTTTGGCTTTTCTGTTAGAAGAACTATTTATTCTGCTGTGTAAATCAGATAAGTCAAATATGACACGACACAAGGGCAAATTGTGGCTCATGTTCTCCCTCCATAGGAATTATTGAAGAGGAAAAGGCATTATTTCTCTCTCTTTTTTTTTTTTTTTTTTTTGGTAATAAGTAAATTTGATTGCATTATAACCTCAAAAGCATGATGTGCATTAAATGATTATGTTGTAATACAAATTAAGTAATAGGGGGCAAGTGAAAGGACATTCATTGCTGTCCAGGGGGTTAAACACTAAAACTCACAGATGAAAACCTTAAATTTGTAAACATTTGTTAAAACAGTCATGATTTCGAATTATGATTAGGTCATCATCCAGGTGGAATGTTCTGAATTAATAAAGATGTAAATTCTATATCCAGTCTTCCATAACAGTATAAGAAATTAACAACATAAAGGAGTAATTATAAAACAATTAACAACATTAAGGAGGAAAATACTGCAAGTTAAAAAATCTAAAAATGTTCTATGAAAAACAGCATGTTTTATTTAAAAATACTTTATTTGCAGGTCATTGGTTAAATCATTTAATATTCTGAGACTTTAAGGGCCCTTAACTGATTAATGTGAGGTATTGTCTGAACTCAGCATTGAAGACACTATTACATAAAATAGTGTGCCAAGTAAAGAAATGAATGTATATTGTATTTGCATCTCTTTTTAAAGTCTCAGTGGGTACTAGTTTTCATCTAGCTTTCCAGTCTTTGCTGGGGATATTTTTCCATGTAGAAGTCATCTTTAAAATTTCTAATATACAAGCTTAATAAAAATGAACTCCTGTCAATTCTTTGGTGTAAATACTTCTACCTCTACCATATCACTACAGGTAAGGTAACACTTTCTCCTAATTGTCTATTCTTTGCTTGAAATATAAGTAAATGCTTGATACCTTCTAAGGAATAGCTACTCTCACACGGTTAAAATCTCATTAACACAATCAAAAACATTTGCTGATATTTTTTTCTGACTGGAAGACAGAATCTAAATTCTAAAAGCCTTATTACTAGAATTTCGGAGGGGGCAAATCCATATATTGACTTGTAGACCTGAAACTGGATAATTTTTTATGCTTGTATTTTTCATTTCATTTTTAAGTTTCACATAATCCATTGTGGTTTCAGAGAGAGCAAAGGAAAATGCCACCTCTCAGAGTGCTACAATGAAAAAGACTCAAAGTCATGCAGATCTTTCAGTTTATTTAGTTACCTTATTTTTTAAATTAAAATATTTTAATTTATGTTTTCTTTTAGCAAACACTTTGAAGTCCTCACTGTAAACCAAACAATAGATTTGGTTCTGGGCACACTAAGATGACCAGTAAGGACTGTCTTATAGCAATTGCAGTCTAAATCCATGGTCCCTAGACATAGGAAATGGACACTTGACCTACATGATTTCATCCATTCATTTATTTATTTGACCATGTGTTAGTCTTTATTAATTTATATGTAACTTACTACTGTATCAAGTCCTGCGCTAAGCATTTCACAAATATGAAATATTTTAATTTTGCAACTGTATGAAGTAGAAAGAATTTTTGTCCTAACTATATGTGGGGAAAAAATGAGCCTTAGAAATTTTATTTACCCAGGATTATATAGTTAATGCATAGTAAGGAATATTGTACATGTTTTACTTAATAAACTTTATAAGGATAATAGTACAATAGAATTTTCCAGTCTAGTCACAAGAAATCTAAGGAGAATAGTACAATAGAATTTTCCAGTCTAGTCACAAGAAATCTAGTTCCTGCTTCCTAGTCATGTTTCATGGAGGAAACAATATGTACATGGTCAAGTAACTTCTGGAAATATACATTTTTCCCTCTCCATACACAATTTATGTTAGGATTCATGAGATTGTGAGAATACTGCACTGAAAACACCTGCTTGACTTTTTTTTTTCAAATCCACCATAAACCCATTTTTTTATGTCAAGCACAAATTAATATTCCCTGCCACTTGTAATACACAAACACTTAGATAAACACTGATCTGCAGAAACAGTTAAGATTGTAAATTCTCCTTATGAACAGTGAAAACAGAAGAACAAAGAAAACCAGCTGGATTCTCCAGCATTCATCCAAAAATCAGTAACCCATAAATTCACTGGGCAAACGATGAGCTGTGTATCCCAATCCCTCCAGTCTTAGGAAATTTCGTGACAGGAATAAAAACAAACTTTAATCATCACTATTCGCTGTGGTCCATTTAACTGTGGTCTGTTGCATAACCTTAGACTCTGCTCTGATATCAAGGATGTTTCTTTGTGAAAGTGAGCTTTTAATTACTAGAACTAATAGGGGAAAGTGTGCAGCTGGCTAATTAACAAGCTAGCACCACTACCCAAAACAAAGTTAAATTACTTGGTCCTCTACTAGAGACCAATAGATCTATCCTATCTATAAACAAGACTGAACCTTTTTGTTATTTTACTTTCATTATCATACCCAAGATTATTGATATGGTAGATGGTGCTCCGTCCATTTTCTATGGCCATCTGTCACTTTAACATTGTTCCAGGTGATAAGCAAGGATCAAGCGTAGGGTGATGCTGAACAGTCTTCTGAAATAATGGCAAAGGGAGTGAACTTATTATCCCCATTTTAAAAGATAAGATTCAATCATTTATCAAGTCCAAAATGATAATGCCTCACTAAAAAAAAAAAGCAGAGCCATCCTAAGTAACTCGCCATCTTTGGGCTCAATCACTCCCAGAGTTTAGTAGGATTGGTCTCATTCTTTACTCCTTGAAGGGCGAGTTTACCAAGTTTATTTCCCATTACTCCTTTCTGAAAGGCCCTAATAGCAGCACTTTTCTTCCTAAATTTTTGTAGATTGCCCTGTGTTTTTCTCTCTCTCTCCCTCACTCTCTCTCTTTCTCTCATAGGCTAAAATGTATGGTTTTCCAATTTCCTGCTCCTGTGCAATCATTTGCTTCTCTTTAATCTACAGTAAAACAAATGGGAAGCAATGCCTAAGAAATTATTCTGCAGTGTCTTAAGCATCCTTGCTTTAAAATTTAAGAGAGGGTTATAATGAGGTTCCCACTGTCATGCAAGACAGGTGAATCTGTAATTTCATGACACATTCAAGACTTATTTTCCATTTCGGTGGACTAAAAGAAGTGTTTCTCATTCCTGGAAACCAAGGGACTATTTGCTGGCTTCTTACAAAATGTGTTATGAGTAAATTTAGCTCAATGAGCTGAGGGAAAAAATGTGGAAGTAAGTCATGCTGATAGACAAAATGGAATAGGGCCTTTTGTAGTGCATTAGGAGGTACTCTCCTTTTTTACTCATTACCTGTATTTTCTCTCACTGTATTCAGAAAAATCTAAGTAATGAATGTGTTGAAGGCTTTTAGTAAAGAACTGATTTCTGAAAGGTGAAAAGAATTTAAAAGGAAAAGTGGTGGAGTTTTGTATCTGTTTGGGAAGTGGAAGAAGTTGTATTAACCAGTGAATTAACCAGATTAATGAATACTTCCACATTATTGGTTATTGGGAACTTTGTCTAATAGTTTATGAAAATAATATTGCATATCTTCCTTTGTTTGAGCTGCTATAATGTTCTGCCACATACTCTGGGGTTTATTTGTGAAAACGTCATTTTTCAGAAATCGGGACGCTGAAAGTTCAAACTCAGTGTGCCAGTGTGGTGAGTTTGTGATGAGAGCCCACTTCTTGCCCAGTCCTCACATGGTGGAAGGGCCAAAGGGGATGTCTGAGGTCTCTTTCTAAGGGCACTAATCCCACCTAGGAGATTCCACCCTCATGACCTAATTACCTACCAAAGCTCCCACCTCCAAATATTATGACATTGGGGATTAGATTTCAACCTATGAATTTTGGGAGGGGCCACAAATACTCCATGGATAGCAATGCTTTCCACAGATAATGTTCTCATGGGAAGAAATACCAATGTATCCAAAAAATGATTTATTACATTGATAATTGCTTTTTATTTATATTAAAGAAAACTTTTTCAGATCTAATGTCATTTGTGAGTTATATCAGCATATTATCAAGGTTTCATATACTAAGTGATAAAAAACATCTAGGTAGAGTTTCCACAAACCATTAACATGTAATACTTTCAAAAAATAAAACATTTTTAATTACAAACACACAAAGCTGAGACTTGGGAGAAACAGGTAACAGTCATTACATAGAAATATTTTAATCTATAGGTAATTCATAATGTGAAAAAGTTCAGAATATTTTAGACTTTATGAATCTAATAGGTCTGAATGAAAGCAAAGAGTTTCCATGAAATATACAGAATAAAATATAAAAGTATATTTTCCATATTTCAAGACAATCTTTTCTTCTCTGGATCTGATAATTCATATTCATGAAAAGCACCAAAATGTTTTCAACTTTTCTAAATTTTACTATCTGCATCTTTCTTTTGCCAGTTATCCATAATGAAGATTTCCTTTATAAACTGAGAGAATTTGGATGGAAGATTCATTATGTATCACAAAACAACCATATTTGATCTCTCATAGCATTCAGTGACAACTTAATTTTATTATTCTATTGTATTCTACAATTGTCTTTTCACTTCCCTCTCCTCTCTGAATTCTTAAAATGGCAAAACAAGATTTTATGTATCCACAAGATGGTTCTGGACTCAAAAGTGATGCCTTAAATTTCCAGCATTAAAAGGAATTAAAAAGAGGAAAAATCCCCCAAAGACTTAAAGCCAACACATATTTTGATCTAAGACTATTTTTTTCAGTTTCATAGGGAGAAGTGTCTAAGAGATTAATGTTTTACTGGCTTAAAAGGGTATTTTTCTCCACGTCCATTGCCAACAAAGACTGGATAGCAAAAGAATTGTTTGTATTGTCTTTAAGATTGGAAGCTCCTATGGGAAAATATTTCCTCCACACACTATTTTTGGCATGAAGGAAATAATATTTGCACTTATGGCTTAGAAAATGGACTAACTCTGGACTAACATCTTGATTACAGAAGGGAAATGACTTAAGTTGAAGAGAATTTAATGGTTTTCTTTTTCTCTACAAAGTACCTGCTGATGTCTTAACTTTCTACTTTATTTCCTTATGTAGCATTCCAAAATGTATATATCAGAAAAGTACCTTATACTAATTCTACTCACATTCTCTGTGTGACCATGAAAAAATAAATAGATCATCTCGGTCTTTGAGTTTCACTTAGAAAATGACTGGTTTTAACTTAAAAATTCTTTCCATTTCTTAAACATAAAGATTCTAGGGGGCTATATGCATACAAGTTTATGTAAATAAAAGTTAGAATAGATAGTGAATTGAGAGATAGATATGTTAAGACAGAATCAAACTTTTAGCTATTTATGTTCCCCTCAGAATTCCAAATTATGGTAATACATACTGCATTTTCTTCTTCTGCCAGCTGGAATTACTCTGATTAGGGAAGATGATCAGCAGCTAGAAACCCACAATTCAGGTATTGAAAATATAGACACTTTCATTCCTGTGCATTTTGGGAAACCCTTCATGGATATTTTTGAGGAGTGTTGTTAAAGATATTTAAAAATGGTCAAGAGGGGCGGTGGGTAGGGGGATGGGCAAAATGGGTGGAGGGAATGAGGCTTCAAGTCATGGAATGAATAATTATGAAGATAAAAGGTACAACATGGGAAATACAGTCAATGATATTGTAATCGTAATCTATGTGACAGATGGTGGCTACACTTGTGGTAAGAATAGCATAACTATAGAGATAATGAATCAGTATGTTATACACCAGAAACTAATGTAACATCGTGTGTCAACTTTACTTCGATAAAAATGTAAAAATAATAAAAATTAAAATGGTCAACACTCTAAAGCCTCCAAGGTGAGTCCAATCAAATAAATCTAGGAATCGCTTAACTTTGGGCTTTTGCAGTTTGAATTAAATTTCAGGAAAGTATTCCTTATCATTCTTAAGATCACTGGAATAGAGTTACTTTTTTATCTCTTCCTAATTCATCTTCCTTTGCTCTCTTAAGATTATACATGAACAAACATGGAACATATGGATCTTGTTAACCAAATAAAGTTATTTAGCAGAGAACTTGTGGAGGAAAATGTTTACGCATTCATATTTTGAAAACCTAATCCAAGCAAGAGAGTGACTGAAGATATTACTAGGTACATAAGAAATTCTAAAAGATATCCCTGTCATCATAATATGATTTAAAAAAATAGAGAATACCTTTGGACAGAAATAAAAATAATTCTGTTTCTATCCAGGTGATCCTGAGGTTGTAAGCCATTTAGTGATTTTAAAAAGTAAATTTAGTACAAGGATGAGGAGTGCATAGGTGGCAGCACTGTAAGCTGTGATTTGTACATAAAACAATGACCTAAAAATTATGAGAGAGTTTAAGATTCTGGAATTCACAAAGGCAGAGCAAGAATACAAAGACTCCAAGGAGAAAGTACATAACAGTTCTTATGTAGTGGTTTATCTTTCTCCTGAAGTATTACTCTTTTGTCTCTTATTTTGGTTTTTTGAATTACCAGAATACAGCCCATTTTTGAGGTTGTTTACCTTTTCAATTTCAGGTAAAAACAACTGGAAATAAGGGACAAAAGACTGAAGCAGGGAGAAAAAAATCCCTTCAGGCAAATCTTGAACTCACCTTGTTATGTTATTAATGCATTAACCTCAAAGGAATCAATACTCCTTTGAGGACAGCACATTAGCAAATCTAATCCCTTTTTGTATTTGAAGCTGTTATAGAAATACTAGTTATTTAACTATGGTTTTGGAATTTTAATTCTCCTGTATTTGCATAGGCAATTTAAAGTTGATAAAATACTTTTAATATGCATGACTTAATTTTTATTCTTATCTGGATAGATATCTGTGAGAGGAGGGCAGAGTATGCATTGTTACCAGATTTCATAGAATAGAAGGGTGAAACTGATAGATTGGATAGTTCTTGCTCAAGTTTGTGAAGGAAGTTAAGTGAACTCCGATTCCATGGGTCTGAGCCCCTCACCTCTCATGGATTCTTCTCAGAGACCACTGATCAGAGGCACTTTTGAAACACGTCCCATGTACAAAGTCCACTTCCCATATATGCATTCAGTTTTTTTCCATGAAAACGTTTCATAGAAGAAAAGATGTATTTCACAGTTTGAAAGATAAGAAACAGATAATTGGATGTCTTGCTAAAAAAATGTTTTCTTCTCATACCTGATAATAAGTTTTTAAATTTTCTATAAATGTTTATATACTATTCCTTTTACATTTTATCACTTTAGCAGGAAATTCCTATGCCTTCCTAAAATCTACAGATGTCTGTTGTTGTTTAATGACAAACACAACATTTAAACTTGGGAAGGTAAAGTATTTTTCAGTAATTGTACTTAGTTATTTTGAGCTGCCTTTCCCTTGGCTTCATTAATATATTAATATACAGACTAAACAAGAAATAATTAAAATTCAGGAAGGTAATGTGCATGTTTTTAATATTAAATAAAATTAAATAGTAATCCACAACGCTGTTGCCTTTCTTTAATGAGAGCTTAGAAATAGAAAAAATGAGAGGAAGAATTATGTTTTATTCAATCTCATTCCCAGTGTGTGCAGCTTCATGAATGTTAGTAAACCGACTCTGTGTAATTGTATTTCAATAGGTTAATAAATCTAATTCTCATCTTCCAATTTGGACTACATCTAAAAATGTCTCATATTTAGTATAATTAATTGATATCAGGTCTGAAAGTGGATTATATCAAATAATACTTACATGACAGGTTGAATAAAATTATAAAATTTATAAATTTAATGTTAATGCTGTGCCTGAAAATGTTCAGTACCTTCAATTTGATGTACATTTGTTATTTTAAGTTTATAATTTGGTTAGAGTGTCTTCCAGTTACAACACATACAGTAAAGGTTTCTTGAAGATATCAAAACCTAGGACTGAGATTGAGTATGTCAAAAGTATTGAGATGATGTACACTAAGGATTTATGTGAGAAAGAACAATCCAAAACCCACACATCCATATTGTAGGGACATCCTACATGGAGAGTCTCCAGCTTTGGAAGAAGTGAAGCCCTAAGCTAATGTATGCCTTATTGTGCAGCCAAATAGCAGTGGTCTCCAAAGTGGTTCTTTCCATATACTGAAACCCTATGTTCTTTTTAAAAAGTTTGCCAATGTGCAAGATGGAAAAGGAAACTTTGCATAAAACATCCTTATAAAACTTCAGCGGAATTCTGAATGAATAGAAGATAATTTCTCTCTCTGATCATATACGTGCACATATATGTGCTTATGTGTAAATTTCTCAAAATAAAGACTGGCAAATGTCAGCAAAATTAATCCAAATTTAATATTGTCTCAGTAAAAAACATTTCCCTTGACCTGAAATAAACAAAATCTCGTTGTTTCTTGTAGCATAATTTGTTAAAATGAGAAAGTTAAGTTTTAATGAAAACTTATCTACATTAATAGGTAATTATATATATATATATATATATATATATATTTCCATGTTAATATATACACTCATCTACACATTTTAATTGGTGAATAATATCTGGATAAAATACAATTATAATATCTAAATTATTGTGTAAAAATACTAAAAGTAAAGGTGTGGCATATCATCTAGAAATTTGAACATTTATGTCACTAGGCTTACAGGCTATTAGAGTTTTGTAGAATTCATAGCTAGAATTTTAATAATGTAGCTTCTTGTTATCTTTTTTATTCCTCTGATTTTTATACAAGTCAATTTTTAAATAATTTACTTTTACCATCATTGAACTTATTATTCACTTCATGCTAACTGCACATGTGTATAGATGTATATTTGTAGTTTATAAAATATTGCAACAAAACAGCTCATAAAACCAAAATACAAATGTTCCTTTTAATGTTTTTTCCCAGCAATGAAAACTTACCAAAGCAAGGAAGTTGCAACAAAGAGTAATTGGCTGGGTAGCTAATGCTTAGAAAATTAATATAAAAAACCCTTATTTATGTTATGGCTTCAAATTCACATTTTGCTTAATAGACAGGCATAACCAAGCATTAGCATAACCAATCAACCAAGAAATAATTATTAAACACCTACAACATGTCAGACAATATTTTAGAAGTTTAGTTCTGGGAATGAATAAGATGGACAAAAATCTCTACTATCATAGAGTTTATGTTCTAGGAGGAGAAGACCGACAATAAACATAATACGTATTTTCAAATGGTGTTGAGTACCTTGGAGAAAATTAAGTGAAAGGACTAAAATATTCCAGGTGTGTGTGTGTGTGCTTGTAGTGGTTAGGGGCTTGTCTGCTATATTAAAAAATGAGTATGGATGTAGGTAGGAGATGAATAGTAGAAATCACATCATAGCGAGCATCCAGGACATTGTAAGTCATTGGCATTTTACTTGGAGCAACATCGAAGAAGTTGAACAGAGGGGTGTCTTGATCTAACTTAATTTTGTAAATAGACCAGAGTAGAGCTGTTGAAACTTGGAATTTTGGACATGTTTTGATTTTGGATTTGATTAAACATAATGTGAACAATAAATGTTCAACCCATGTAGCTACTGCCAAAGCCATCCTTGTGGTGTGAAAACATGTAGTAGGAATGTGTTATATTAAGCTTGTTTCACTGAGATGTATGCAAGAGACTATTAATTCTGTAAGTTTTGAATTCTTTGTAGGGTATTATATCACAGAAATATTTGTGCACAACTACACTGTCAATAAATTAAACCTAGTTCAGTTAAGGATTTCTGACATTTAAATTTTGCTATTTGCATTTTTCTTTTATACTAATAATTGATAAAAGTTAACAGAACTTGTGAAAATATAGGCACTAGTCCTATTCAACATAAACACACATATTTCCTAATGGACTTACACATATCAAAATGGAAACTGTCCTATGAATTATTTATACAATATGTGAATAGTATATATTTTTCTAAAGATGTTAAAAGATACCATATAATGAAAAATGGGAAGAAAATGATTCAGAATCCCCTTTTCATATCACCACAGTTCTATACTGAATTGTCCTTAGGTATTCTAAAGTCTGTACATTGTGCCAAACAGCAAGCCTCATGAGAGTGTTTGTGAGCTTTGATTAGGAGCCAGTATATGGCCATTTTCATCTAATGCATCCCTATAGCGGAAAACCTAAAATGAGCGCACACTGTTATCTGCTCTGAAAACAACACACTATAATAACCAGAGGTCATCTTCCAGACAAGTCTATCAGCAGGAATGTTGGGGTCCAATGAGAATCCAACAGAGAAGCAGTCATGGCATGCAAGCTGCAAGCTGAGCACTTCTTCAGTTAAGTGTACTACAGTAGATTTGACCTTGCCTCTGGGTACCAACAAATTCATACTTTACATGAGCTATTTTATGTTAACCACAGACTCGGTGATTCTCACTGTTTGGTTTTTTAGGTCTTAATGCTTTTCTGCAGCGTTATTTCCTTTACAAGACATGATTATACAGTAGTAGAAAGCATTTAGAATATACACAAGAATGGATACCTGAGATGCAGTTTGCTTTTTGCAGCGATAGTTCCCCTTAACTTTCAAATTTCATGTGAATTTAAGCTTCCTTCTTGCTCTACTGCTGTGTGATTGTAAAGAGATGATGAATTTTTCATCAGTTACTTTTTTTATTATAGCACAGGTAATGGGTCAGTGGAGTAGAAATCAAAATAAATAATTACTTATTTTGGTCTTGTGAATTATTACCCAGGTGACCTTGAGGAATCTCTTTGACCTACAATTTCTTATGCTATAGAAAGGGGACAATATGTCTTGTTTATCTCACAGAGATGTGGTAAAATGTTTTTCAGTTGTAAAATGTTAAATTGTGTATGGTGTTTTAGGTACAGATATATTTGGTTTGCTTTTCACTATGAATGTCATGTGTAAAGCTAGTCTTTAATTAAGTAATAAAATGTGACATTTTTCTAACATAAAACGTATTTCACTTGTTTCAGGTATTACCCAGTGTAACCTTGATGAATGTCTTCCACAGACACAGGGCTTTGGATTTCTCCCTCAACCCCAACATCAAATATCTGATATTTTTACTAGTTAACCTATTAGTGAGTGTTTAAAAAGTTGCCTTCTTGAAGAGATTAATAAATGTGCAGGAAATTAATCATTCATTTCTTCAATATTTGTATTTTTACCTTTTCATACAAAACTGTGGATAAACTCTATTGAATTCATATATTGATAAATCAATTTAAAAATGCCTAAGTCAAATAAAAATAAAAATGCCTAAGTCTACATAAAAGTTTGAGGTCTATTTTTTTTTTTTTTTTAAGACTAAGATCTAATTTTGATTCTTTTTATTTCCTGCAAACTTCTAGGCAGGTTTTTTTATTCTCTTGAACCCATATCTCACTCTCTGATATCCTGTCCCAAAAGAGTTTAGTGGTCACTTCATAGGTCTGTGCTTTCTCAAGTGTACATGTGACTATATTAGTCCAAATAATTTATAGTCACTAAAAGAACCATTTAGGACAGCCTGGGTGGCTCAGTGGTTTAGCACCGCCTTCAGCCCAGGGCCTGATCCTGGAGATCCTGGGATCAAGTCCCACACCAGGCTCCCTGCATGAAGCCTGCTTCTCCCTCTGCCTGTGTCTCTGCCTCTCTCCTTTTCTCTCTCTCTCTGTCTCTGTCTCTCTCTGTCTCTCATGAATAAATAAATAAATAAAATCTTAAAAATAAGAACCACTTAAACCATTTTTAAAATATTTGTATGGTTTCTGAAATAAATAAATTAAGAAATACAGAATGAGAGTTATGATTTTCCATAGAAAGTTTAGTGATTCTTTAAAATGATAAGTGATTTTATTTGCTGTCTTTCTGGTTAATTGGTATAATGGTGCATAGCCATGGAACTATCCATCAATTGATGACTAATTGAAATTTGCAGATCAAAAAAACATCATCATGAATAAATACATCTCAGCAAGAAGTATGGGGAAAGTGTACCAATGCCTATCCTGCAAGATTATGTGAATGTGTATTAAAACAGAGCACAGACAAGATTTGTCGGAGATGACATTTCTGTTTGACACAGAGCAAAACCTGCTAAGTACAAAAAGGGGTCAATTTTAGTCTAGGACCGCCTGTCCAGATTAAATGCACAATTTCATTTTTAATATGCAATATTTACATATAACTGTAAAATCCTTTTTTATTTTATAATGCTTTATAGTATTTCCAAGTTTCCCCCCTTAGATGGGTAAATTCACCTCTAATTTTAACTAAATATAAGTCATAACCACTAGCAAAGTCCAGAGAAAATATGATAAATATCTAATTGATACCAATAGATTTCTAGCAAAATATGTGCCATTTTCATGTTTGTATAGGTCTTAATGTGACCATTCAGAAACCCTCAAATTGAGAATTGTGTGACTGTATATATATGTGTGTATATATATATATACATATACACACACCAATATGCACACATATATGTGACTTTTCTAGAAACATGTTTGTTTCTTTAAGTGTAATTGTAACACATGCCACATGTCACCTTCAGAGATTGTGTCCCAAAAGTATGGAAAATCAGAAGAACTGGAGGATTACCATATGTTAGTGGAAAGAGAGGAAGAGAGATTTGAGCAGTAATAAATAATTTGTCTAATCCTATTCAGTTATGAGGACAGCTGGTTTAGAAACCTAGCTGATCTCTGAATTAGTTTTGGTGTGCTTAGATAAATTAGCTTGAAAAGAGCAGAAATAGCTGCCAAATTGAAATCATTTAAATCCCTTTATAACATATTTGATCCTTCTCTACTATTTGCTCCGCTCTGCAGTTATTGATACCAATATCTGAAATCTTCCTAATTTCATGTCTTTTACTATTGATTATATATATATTTTAGAAATTCATACTATAATATAAACCTATCATAAAAATAATGAGAGTGGCTAGTTATTTGATAAACAAAACTATTTTTTCAAACTTCAAAATAAAAAAAAAAATTCTATATCTAGGCTTCTAAAGAATTTGATTTTGTATATAATTGTTGACCTCTGCTACTGGAATATGTAAGTTCCAACAGATTTTCTCTAGCTATGTTGATAAAATAAAAAGAAAAAAAAATGGTGGAAGAATAGGCACTTTCTTTTCAGACAATGTAGTTCCAAAAACTTCTAATATGATCTAAAACAGCAACTTCTTCTGGAGAAACTGTCTTAATGTTTAATTTACCTATTATGTTTATCAGGGAAATTAGTTTTTTATGGCTTTTGAAGAGAAAATTTTAAGTATACTTTTTAAGTATAATCAATGAAAACAATCTCAAAATATTGACATACTCTGTATTATTTTCAAAACAAAATGCCATTATTTTCAAAACAAAATGCTAATATTCATTATAAAATTTAAGACTTATATGTAGAAAAATGTCTTCCAGTAAGTATATATATAAGTACAGAAAACAAATATTTTAAGTTTTCAGATTTATTCATTAATTTTTATGTGATTAGAAGAGTTAGAAGTTTTGCTTATTTTGATAAGATGATGTAATTGATTTGATAATGACATGGGACTATCGTGCTAAATGTGGATAGAAGTCATTATGTAGAAAGGTTTTTTTTTTTTTTTGATAAGCAAAAATAATACCTCAATAGCACCATATGGATGATTTTAATTAAATTTAATTAAACATAACCTTCAACTAACCTATTCCCCTTAATATACACACATTTTTCTTCCAAATTGCTTTGCAATATTCTAAATTATGTTTGAATTTTGCCCATAAATATGATTAAAATATTAAATTTACCAAATAATTTGTATAAAGGAAATATGCCTTGGGACAAAAAATGTAACTACCAGATTTGGAAGGTTGGGGTTTTTTTGCATAGTTTTTCCTCAAACTCCTATGGCATTGGTGGCCATTTTTTAATCAGAGTTTGTAGTGTGAGAACTCAATACTCTGTTCACAGATCTTTTCTAGACATGCGGTGAGTTGTTAGTAATTTAAATAGATTTTTCAAGTCATAGTGCCCAAATTTTGCAAGGGTTCATTCAAGAATGGATACTTTTTGTATAAAGATGAAAACTTGGTTAAAACGACTGAATGTGATCATAATAAAAACTTTCCATACTCTTCAGATAAATTTTTTTTGTCATTTCAACTTTTTGTTGTTGTTGTTGTAGTTTGATTTAATCCTTAATCCTTACTGATTTATTTTTTTATAAGATTACAATAAAACCTCTCTTAATGTAAAACAAATTATGAGGATTGCTCTATATCTTTGGAATTTCAGCTTCTTTTGGCTACTACATGTGGGCAATATACCTTAGGAGACATTTCTGGGGATGTCATTATTCATATTATACCACAGAAATAATTGTCAGAAATTGTGACTCAAAACATGAGCAATAGAGAAAATGGTTTCAAATGACACTAACTCTGACTCTAATTACACATAATTTAATTTTTCTGAATTTCATAAATCTCAAGTATAAAATGAAAATGATAATTCCTACATTAAGAATAATTTTTCTAAAGCATATTATACACAATTGCACAAAGTTTTCCTTCACTTTCTTCCTCAGGTAAACCCAACTTTTGTTAATTTATTTTTAACTACATATAGCTTTATTCCTTAATATATAAATTAAATTTAAGTTATATAATAGGATAAGCATCACTTTAGTCCTTTAGAAGACCAGGCAGTCTTTCTGGTTTATAAAATTCGGGGGACATTAGCCTGATATCATCAGTGTAAAGATAAAAGAAAGAGACAACTTTAGGTTGATAAAGCTGAGTTTATTAGGGAGATATGTACCTCAAGAATTTTGGGGGGTTAAAAAAGTGAAGATGACAATTGAAATGCAGATATATAACAATTGATTATAAGCTATAAAAATTATGCTAATAAAAAAGTGGCTAAGCCATTAAAAGTCTAAGGATTAAAATGAGTCAAATATATTAGATTAAGTGCCTTCACTAGGTAGACATTTTATGTTGTTTAATACTTGCCTCTATGTGGTATTTCTTGTTGATTTAGTAATATTGTGGGGATTCTTATACAGTTGGCTATAAATTGCTTATTGGTGGAGGTAGGGGTGTGAAGCAGGAGAGCACAGCCAACAGTCATAAATCCTGGAGAGAATATAAGGAATGGAGAGATGACTGCTATAACAAGACAATAGGGACAGCAACTTCCAGAATGGTGATGTGAGGAGTTCTGCAGACCCTTTCCCAGCAAAATAAACTTAACTGATGAAAATTATTGAAAAAAAAAAAACCCATACAAACAACCATTTAAAGTCTTTGGGAATTTTCTAAAGGCATGGAACAGATTAAGAAGTATTCATTAAAAAATCTACTAAATTTCACTAAGAATAGCAGTAGTCTATAACATTTGACCTACAACCCACTCAACTCTCCCATCAATTCATTGTAATGCAGAAGCCGTAATAATAATACAGGTTGGAACATTCAAGAGCCAGTGCTTGCTTTCCCCCTACATACCAGACAGGAGATCATACATCTACACAGAAGGGGAAAGCCACCAGCTTTTCCCACTCCCACACCTCATATTTTGGGGGTTCTATTACAAACAATATCATCAGAGCCACCCAAGACTCCTCTCTCCATCCAGCCCCACTTCTAGGGCAGAAACTCCAAACCAAAAAGCCACGGTCCCAATCACCCTGCTCATAATATAGAAGTTCCACTCAAGGAGAGTAAACCTGAGGACTACACCCTAATGCTCTGGACCAGCAGCAAAGAAATAGGCAAAAATCCACAACCCATCTCCAGAGCAGCAGCACTAAAGTTATGACTGGAGGGAGATGTAGGCCATAAGAACAGAGAGTTTGGAAGTTCCTCTTAATAAAAATAACCTTATTTGAAGAAGAGTGTGGAGATGTCAAAACCAATAGAGACTTTGGTAGTAGATAATTAGGAATAAGCAGGATATTAGGATAAGGTCTATGAGAACCAAGAACTTTAAATCATCTAGAAGTTTAAGAAAGAGAACCAAATAAAGAGTCAGCTAAGAAGGATTGTTTTATAAGGATTGGTATGTCTTCTAGATGAATTGACCCCTTTATTATTCTGTAGTGCCCCTCTTTATCCCTGATAACTTGTTGCTCTTAAGTCTGTCTGAAACTACTTACTCTCTCTTTCTTTTAGTAAGTGTTAACGTTGTATATCTTGTTCTATCCCTTTATTTTCAATCTACTTGTGTCTTTGTATTTAAAGTGGCTTCTTATTGACAAACTATAGTTGAATCTTTTTTTAATCACTCTGAAAAATTTCTTTTATTTAGTGCATGCTGATCATTGATGTTTAAAATTATTATTAATATAATTACATTGATATCTACCAAATTTATTATTCTTTTTCTGTTTTTATTTTTGTTTTCTACTGTTTTTCTTCCTTTTGTTGTTTTAATTAAGGATTTTATGTAATTCCACTTTCCTTTAGCCTGTCAATTATACTTCCTTTATTAAAAAAAAAAAAATTTAGTGGCTATACCAGAGTTTGCAATATACATTTACAGTGAGTGAAAATCTACTTTTAAATAACATTATAATGTTTTTAAATAACACTATAATGTTTTATGGGTAGTGCAAGTACCTTATAACAGAATATTTCTAATTCTTCCCACCTATATCTTGTATGATTGCTGTCATTCATTTCACTATGTGAAAACAAACCAAAGCATATATATTTATTTTGAACAAACATTGATCTCTTTGATGAGTTAAAAGTAAGAAAAATAAGTTTTTATTTTATATTCACTTACTTATTTTTAGATGCTTTTTCTTTATGTGGACACGAGTTTCTGATTTTCTTTTTACTATAGAACTCCTTTACTTGTTTTTATTTTTTACCTTTTTTTTTCTTCTTCAAATTTCTCTTTTAATTCTAGTTCATTAATATATAGTGTAATATTGCTTTCAGGAGTAGAACTTAGTGATTCATCACTTAAATATAACACCCAGTGCTCATTACAACAAGTGACTTCCTTAATGCCCAGCACCCATTTAGCCATCCTCCACCCACCACCCCTGCAGCAACCTTCAATTTGCTCTCCATAGTTAAGAGTCTCTTGTGATTTGCTTTCTTCTCTTTTTTTTTTCCCTATGTTCATTCATTTTGTTTCTTAAATTCCACATATAAGCGAAATCATATGGTATATTTCTTTCTCTGAATTTTTAAAACATATATTATAAGGCAATTCTACTGGCATTAAAATATTTCAATTTTTGTTCGAGAATATTTCATTTTTCTTTACTTTTGAAACATAATTTTAGAGGGTGCAAAATTTTAGGTTGGTGGGTTTTTCTCTTACAACACTTTATAATTTTATTCCACTCTCATCTTGATTACATGGTGAAGAGAAATTGAATGTAATTATTATTGTTACACCTTCTTAGGTAAGGTGCTTTTCCTCTCTACCTTCTTTCAAGATTTTTCCTTTGTCTTTGATTGATATTCTTAGTTGTAGTTTTGGCGAGCTTCTTGTTTTGTTTTGTTTTTGTTTTTTGGTATTTATTGAGTTTTGATGTTTTCTGAGTTTCCAGGATCTATGGTTTGGTGTCTGATACTAATTTGGGGAATATTCTGTTATTGTTATTTAAAAATTCTTTCTTTCTTTTCTTTCTTTCTTTCTTTCTTTCTTTCTTTCTTTCTTTCTTTCTTTCTTCTTTCTTTCTCTTTCTTTCTTTCCTTTTCTTCTTTCTTTCTTTCTTTCTTTCTTTCTTTCTTCTTTCTTTCTTTCTTTCTTTCTTTCTTTCTTTCTTTCTTTCTTTATCTTTCTTCTTTCTTTTTTCTTTCTTCTTTTTCTCCTTGCTTCCTTCCTTCCTTTCTTCCCTTCCCTCTCTTCTTCTTTCTCCTCTTAGCATTTCACTATACCTATATTACTCCTTTTCAAATTGTCCTACAGTTCTTGGAAAATCTTATCTTGGGTATTTTTTCACTTTGCTTTTCAAATTTGAAAGTTTCTATCATATATTTACTTTCAGAAATTCTTTTCTCAGCCACGTCCAGTCTACTAGTAATATCATCAAAGACATTTCTGTTACACTGTATGCTACAAAGCTATAGTAATAAATACCGTATTTATTGAGTATAAGAACAGGCAAATCAATGAAACAGAATAAGGAACTCAGATATCGTCCTATATAAATATAGTCAATTGATCTTTGACAAAAGATTAAAGGCAATACAGTAGAGCAAAAATAGTCTGTTCAACAAATGGTGCTGGAAGAACTGAACATCCGCTTATTAAAAAAATAGAAACAAATCTTACATCTTTCATGAATATTAACTCAAAATGGACATAGACCTAATTCTGAAATATAAGATTCTATAACTCTTAGGTATCTTTACAAGAAGATAACATAAGAAAAAAATCTAACTGACTTTGTATGTGGTGATGACTTTTTAGATACAGCACAGAAAGTATGATATATGAAAGAAATAATTGACAAGCTTGACTTCATTAAAATAAGAACTCTATTCTGTGAAAGACAATGTTAAGAAAATTAAAAGACATACCAAAAACTGGGAGAAAATATTCACAAAGGCATATCTAATGAAGGATTGTTATCAAAATATACAAAGAACTCTTAAACTCAAATATGAGAAAAAAAAACCCTAGTAGTAAATTAATAAAAAACCCTAATAAAACTTCACCAAAGAATATACAAAGAAGACCAGTAAGCCAATGAAAAGATGTTCAGTATTATGCCATTAGGATACTGCAAATTAACGAGATACCACTATATACCTACTAGAATGTTCAAAATTCAGAACACCAAATGCTGAGGAGTATGTCTAGTAATAGAAAGCCTATTCATTGCTGACAGGAATGCAAAAGTAGAACAACTTTGGAAAGCAATTTGGTGATTTCTTACAAAACTAAAATACTCCTAACATATGATACAGCAATCATACTCTTCGGTATTTACACAAATTGAAACGTATGTCCATACAAAATCTGCATGGTGATGCCTACAGAAGCTTTACTCATAATTGCTAAAACTAGGAAGGAACCAAAATGTTCATCAGTAGATGAATGAATAAATAAACCAAGGTACATTCAGACAATGGAATATAATCTAGTACTGCAAAGAAATGAACTCAAGCCATAAAAAGACCTGAAGGGAACTCAAATGTATATTACTAAATGAAAGAAGCCAATCTGAACAATATCCCTACTATATGACTCCCAACTATAGAACATTCTGGAAATGGCAAAGCTTTAGAGGCCAAACAAGCACCAGTGGTTGAAGGGTTGTTTGGTGAAAGAAGGGAGAAGTGATGAGTAGGGAGAGCATGAAGGATTTTTAGGGAAATAAAACTACTCTATATGATACTATAATGGAAAACACGTGTCATTATACTTTTATTCAGATCAACAGAATGTACAATAACAAGAGTAAACTTTATTATCAACTTTGGATTTTGTGTAATATGATATGTCATGTAGGCTCATCTATTTTAACAAATGTGCTACCATGTTGGGAGATGTTGATAAGGGAAGAGGTTGTATGTTTGTGAGGATGCAGAATACATAGAAACTCTATACTTTCTGCTCAGTTTTGTTGAGTACTTAAAACTGTTCTTAAAAATGTTTATTAATTTAAAAAACCTCAATATTACTTATTCTCATTCAATTGACTGAATCACCCTTAATTTAAACAAGTTATTGTAAAAATAAATAAATAAATAAATAAATAAATAAATGGTTACTGCTATGTAGTAAAAAGCAAATCTGAGATATGCATTTAGTCTTTAAGTGTGTTCTCATTGCATTATACCATTGCTTCTCAAATGTGTGGGACCCAAGTAGCACCATAAAAGTCATCTGGCAACTTGTTAGAAATGCACATTTTGGACCTTTTCCCAGACATTCTGAATCAGCAACTCTGGGAGTGAGGCCCAGCAATCTGTTTATTAAAGAAATCTTCCAGGACTTTCATGCAGGCTAAAGTTTGAGAACTGATTCACTACACCATATTACAGAATGAGTTCAACTGTTATATCTCCTTAAAAGGTTGACATACTGCATACTGGTGAATGCTTCTTCTCTACCCTCCATTTATATAACCGCACTAGAAGCAAGCTTGACTCAGCCCCAGGCCAGAGCTACATGGTGAATTAATATGACAATATTAGTCCATTAGAAAGGCACCTTAGTGGAAATTGACCAATAAAAGCCTTTTATTTGGAAATTTCGCTTTAGGATTCACTTGAATAAAGAACTTAAGTCAGCATTCCTGGATAATATCTATGTTCAAATGTAGTCTGGAAAGTAGAAGATAGTCTGCCAAGGAGGAAGGAAAATTAGCCGAAATGCAGAGGTATTTCAATGACTAGTTGAGACACATGCTTTCTTGCTTTTCCTACTGTGCTGTGTCAGTGGTTCAGGTCTATTCCTGAGGTAAAGCTAAAATCCCAACTTTGATTTCTTTGTGGAACATTGTTTTAATTAGATAGAAATTTAACTTAAGCTAGCTTGATTGGTTTTCTGATTTAAAAAAGCTAACAACCATCACAGTAGGTAGAAGATTGTCTCCTCATTATTTGGAAACATCGACTTCACCTACAACATTTTCTGAGTTTTTTTTTAACAAAAGATAAAATATCTTATTTCTAATTTAGAATGAAAAACTCAAAAACTTAAGGGAAAGGGATTATTCATGATTATGTATATGTTCCAGGGAAAGGGCATGTTGTAGAAGAAGCTGCATTTTCATATTTGGTTTATCAAGGAGTATTGGCAGCTCTTAGCCCAGTCAGTGGCAGCATGGATACACTCATGGCTAAGCCTATCTTGACGACAATAGCATATGTAGACACGCACACACACACACAAATACACTCACTCATCTTTCCGCTATTTCTTAAATGCCTGTGTATGTTACATATCAGAACTGTAAGTGCTGAAATATCTGCCTTTGTCCCTAGATGTCTACCTCTCTTTCCTTTTTTTTTAAAAAAGCTTTTTAATTTCTTTATTCATGAAAGACAGAGAGAGAGAGAGAGAGAGAGAGAGAGGCAGAGACATAGGCAGAGGGAGGAGCAGGCTCCATGCAGGAAGTCCGACGTGGGACTTGATCCTAGGACCTCGGGATCAGGACCTGAGCCAAAGGCAGATGCTCAACCACTGAGCCACCAGGTGCCCCTGTCTACCTCTCTTTCAATCCAGAAGCAAATGCAGAATTCTAGAAAAGCTATATGACATGTGTATATATAATATAAACAGCTCACACACGTTTACTTACGTGTATAATTTATAATGTATATGTAATCTTGTACATATAATTTAGTGCAATGTGGGAGGGTTCAGGTGCTTATTGCAATATATTTTCCCATATAATAACTAAAGTCCTGGAAATAAAGATGCCAAACCAAAAACGAAAGTGTAGTACATCAAGGAGTTTCAAGAGGTATCTTGCCAAGTACAAGCAAGCCAAGCAGAGCCATTTGTTTATTTTGTCTCTCTTTAGATCTTTTTCAGTAAGGCATTACCAATAAATCCCAAAAGAAGAAAAGCATTAGGATCTGATATTTACTGCTGCTTATTGAAATACACAAAATTCCTTCATCTCTTTTATGGGATAGACATTATGAATGCCTGTTGCCCATCGGCATGGAGCAGAATAAATATCTGAATGCTAAACTATAAGCAAATTGTGATGTTCTGATTGTATTTTTCTTAATTCATAGCCTAGCTACTAGTTTAAAAAAGATGAAGAAGCTCTTAAATTTTCAAAATTATTTTTATTGTGGTAAAACAACGTATAACATTAAGTTTATCATTTTAGATAGTTTTAGGTATACAGTTTAGTAATATTAAGTATATTCACATTTTTGTACAACAGACTTCAAAATATTTTCATTTTATAAAATTGAAAGTCTACCCATTAAATACTAACTCTTCCTCTCTTATTCTCCCTGCGTAGTGCAACCAGATTTTTACTTTTTATTTCTGTGATTTTTACTACTTTAGATACCTTATACTAGTGGACTCCTACAGTATTTGTCCTGCAGTGACTAGCTTATTTCACTTAGTATAATGCCCTAAAGGTTCATCCATGCTAGAGCATATGACAGGATTTCCAATTTTTTAAAGGCTGCATGATATATCATTGTATTTATATGTCACATTTTTTATCCATTCCTATCAGTGGACATTTGGGTTATTTCTTCTTCTTGGCTACTGTAAATAATGCTGCAATGAACATGATTCTGCAAATAGCTTCTCAAGATATTGTTTTAATTTTTTTTTTGAGTATATAATCAGAAGCAGGATTGCTGTATCATATGATAATGGTATTTTTAATATTTTGAGGAAATTCCATACTTTTTTTATAATGACTGCACTGTTTTGCGTTCCTACCAACAGTGCATAAAGGTTCTAATGTCTGCATTATTTTCTATTCTTTTGGTAGTGATCATCCTAATGGTACACAATATCTGAATGTGGTTTTGATTTATATTTTTCTTATGATTAGTGATGATGAGCATCTTTTCATATCATAGTTGGCCATTTGTCTATCTTCTTTGAGCAGTTGTGTATTCCAGTCCTTTGCACAATTTTTGTGTTATTTGAAATTTTTAATTGTTATGTTAGAAGTTCCTTATATATTCTGAATATTAACGCCTTGCCAGATACATTATTTGCAAACATTGCTCCCTATTTTTTAGGTTATCTTTTTCCTCTTTGTGGTATCTTTTCATGCACAGAGTTTTAAGGTTTGCTATAGTCCTATTTTTCTATTTTTGGCTTTGTTGTTTGTACTTTTGGTGTCATATTCAAGAAATCATTGCCAAATCCAATGTCCTGAAGATTTTCTGCCATGTTTTCTTCTAAGATTTTTATAATTTTAGGTCTTATATTTAGGTAGTTGTACATTTTGAGTTAGTTTTTTGTCTATGGAGTAAGGTAAGGATCCAGCTTCCTTCTTCTGTATGTGGATATCCAGTTTTCCCAACACCATTTTTTGAAAGACTGCACATTCCCCATTGGGTAGCTTTGGCAACCCTGTTGAAGATAACTTGACCATATATGGAAGGATTTACTTCTGTACTCTCTTTTCTGATCCACTGGTCTACATATCTGCCTTTATGCCAGTGCTACACCTTCATGATCACAGTTTCTTCGTAGGATATTTTGAAATCAGAAAGTACAAGGCTTCCAAATTTGTTCTTATTGCTGTTATTACTACCACTATTCATGAAAAGCACCAAATTGGATTTGATTACAAAATTATACTACAGGCCACTAGAAAAAGCCTATATTGAAGGAAGCAATTGACAATTCTAATTTTGGAGGACAAATACTACTAATTATAACCACAAAAAAGTCTGTTCATTTTGTACTTAGGCATTGAAATTGGTTTTAAGTCAAATTTAAAGTGACCAAAATTTTTCCTTGTTGTCTATTTCTGCCCCTCCAATTTTTAAGAGGTACTTCCTTTCCATTACTGACATTCTTATTCCCCATTCTGAATCTTCCTCTGACAATCCCAAGTCCCTCATTTTAGAATATTTCCATGAATCTCTTTTTATTTCTTCATCCATACATAATCAACATTTGTCAGAACTTAGTAGATTTTTCTCTCTTCCAGGTGCCCGTGTAAATAAACTGATGTTTTAAAGACTTCTACAACTAAAGTGGCATCTGGATGGCTCAGTTGGTTGAGTGTATGCCTTTTGCTCAGGTCATGATCCCAGAGTCCTGAGATTGAGTCCCACATTGGGCTCCCACTCAGCAGGAAGAGTGCTTCTCCCCACCCCTCTGCTCATGTTCATTCTTTCTCTAATAAAAATAAAATCTTGACCTATACAACTATATATTACCCATTATCATTGAGATCCCCTTAATACACACATATACATCTATTCACACATGTTTGTATGTATATATCTACATGTGTACATATGTATCTATCTACTATTTAGTAGATTAACCTTTCTACCTACTTAGTGAATGCTTTATAAAAAATATTAAACCATACACTTCTGGTGCTCCAGCTCTAATAAACATATGAAAATATGTTTTGGTATACTTGGGTTTTTAATGACCAAATTATGACCACAAGTTAATTTTCAAATTCTCCACTCACTTGTTATGTATTGCTCACATCATCCTTGAGACCATCTCCATTCAAGGAAATTGAAGGGTTCAGATTATTAGCAAACACGCTCCATATTTTCCATGTTGTAAAATGTGCTATCTTTATAGCTTTTTGAAAATACTAATAATTGATTTTTTTCTCAGATTTTGTTTAACCATTCAGTCTGGGGTGAGACCTGTACATTCTTTTTATAAAGAAAGAAAAGTGTTAAGTTAATTTTGTTGGATAAACAGGGTTAAGTGACTGATCTAGGAATTAAATATAGAGAATATTCTTATTCATGTCCAGAATTCCCCACATTAACATTGGAACTCCCATAAATGAGTTATCTTTTTTTTTTTTTAAGATTTTGTTTATGTATTTGAGAGAGAGAGAATGGAGTGGGGAAGTGAGAAGCAGAGAGAAAGGAAGAAGCAGACTCCCTGCTGAGCAGCAAGCCCGAGGGCTCAGTCCTAGGACCCTGAGATCAGGACCTGAGCCAAAGGCAGTTGCTTAACTGACTGAGCCACCCAGGTGCCCCAATTACAGTGACTTTGAGAGATCAAAGCGTAAGCAAGAACACTGCCAAACTATGTCAGGGGAAAATATCAATTATAATCAGTCTTTATCTCTTAAATTTCTTTACGTTAGTGCTTCACAGATTTTAATATACCTAGGAATCACCTGGGAATCTTATAAAAATGCAGATTCTGATTCACTAGGTTTGGGGTGAAATGTGATTCTGTATTTCTTACCAGCTTTCATAGGAGCTGCTGCCAGACACTAGGCCACATCCTGAGCTCTTCAAGGAGAAATAATCTAAACTCAAGTAAATTTTATAACATCAAGTAAAAGCAGTTAGTGAAAATAAAGGGGAGCTCAAATCTCTGTTTTAAATAATACAGAATGTATTCTTATGTAAATCAAACACTTACCTGAGACAACTGAATATTCATTAATATAATGTGGTTTTAAGATGTCAAAAATATATCCTTCCTGGAGATATATGTGAAATCTGTTAGGTAAACATATTATAGAAATAAATGTCTTCTATTTTTTGAGTTTATGTGTCTTTTGCATGATATATCATGGCATAAGTGCATTTTACATTATGCTACAATGTTAACAATGGTGAGTTGTTCATTTGCCAGAAATATTTTCATTTTTTTTTCAGAAATATTTTCAAATATTTTCAATGACTGTGCTATCGAAAGAAAAATCATATTGCTTTTCTTCATGAAATTTATTTTGAACTATTTCAAACTAATGTGATCATCATAATTTGCATTACATAACTAAGCACTATTTTATTTGTTTATATAAAAATTAAGTTAAATAAAATCTTTGGATTTAGAAGGTGATGATCTGTGTAAAAGTAAGGTATGGCAAATGCTTGAAATTAATTATTTTTTAAAAGTCATTCATTTCTTTAAAAGATACATGATGAAAAAAATAAAAGATACATGATGGAAAAAAATGTAATGTCTTAGGTACATGAGAAACTTTACGCCTAATATTTTTTATACTTCTCTATTATCTACATTTTAAACCACTGACAAGCACAGTAAGATGATCTTTTAAATCACTCATTATACATGATATTCTATTATCTTACATCCATTATAACTTGTTAGAAACTTTTAATAATGCATGACTCCAGAAGGCAATTCCCCATAATAGATACAGATACTTAAATATTACTCCATCCATATTTTATTATTTTATGAAGCATACTGGCAACGAAGCCAGTAATTTTGTCAGATATGAAGGGTTACTAAGCAGTTTAAAAATTATCCAAAATATTAAATATGACAGCATAAAATAGCAAATCAATTTCATTTTCTTTTTTTAGATTTTATTTTCCTAGTAAAGTTAACTTGAAGCACTTTTATAAAATTGAAAACTCAATACAAAGGTAAGATAATAATTTAGATTTGATAAATATCCAATATATATTATATTCTCAACTAGGATGCTACAATCTAATGATTTTTTTGATTTTTTTTTTATTTGAAGCATTCATTTTTGGCAGAATTTCTTTTTTTTTTAATCTTCTCTGATCAGCATTAAGAGTGAAAATTAGTCAGATCTGTGTTAAATTATAGCATATATTACATGAATAAAATTCAACTATTAAATTTGTTTTCAAGTAAGAAAGAGGAAGAACCGTGATTTTATTTTAGTCTGCTGATATAAAATCATTCCATTTTGGAAGTATTTGTAGAACCATCTTCCAAAAGGAAGTAATATAAACTATATAGGGGACACCTGGGTGGCTCAGTCATTAATCATCTGCCTTCAACTCATGTCATGATCCTGGTGTCCTGGGATCAAGCTCTGTATTACATTGGGGGTGGGGAGAAATCCCTGCTCGGCAGGGAGTCTGCTTCTTCCTCTCCCTGTGCCCCTTCATCTCACTTGTGCTCCTTCTTGCTCTGTCTCGTCAATAAAATATTTTTTAAGAAATTAACTGTATAGAGAAAAAACTGTTCCAGGTTATGACTAAAGAGCCTTTGTAAGAAATATTAAAATCCACATTGCTGGTTCAGAATAATGTTGTAAAATTGTTTTTAGTAAAGCTAAACCAAGAGTTTACTTACTACTTATAAAACAGTGTTTTTACATGATATGTTTAATAAAGAAGGGTTACGTGGAGTGGAAAAATTGCCTGTAATAATTGTTAATGCTTATGAAACTGACAAAGGAATAAATAGATAAATCATTATTAGTGAGGTATTCTTAATACCTTTTCCAGAAACATTAACAATGTGAATCAACTCTAGATTAAGAATTTCTATGGTAGTATAGAAGATGCTACATCTTCTTTGATAATCCTTTCTTACATTTAATTTTCACTCAATAAATTTATTGTGTATTTTAAATATGTTTAGGTATTTTTAGTCCTAGATTACTAGATTAATTTTTTTTAAGATTTTATTTACTTATTCATGAGAGACACAGAGGGAGAGAGAGGGGCAGAGACATAGGCAGAGGGAGAAGCAGGCTCCATGCAGGGAGCCTGACATGGGACTCAATCCTGGGACTCCAGGATTACACCCTGGGCCAAAGGCAAGCTCTAAACCGCTGAGCCACCCAGGGATCTCTGTAGTCCTAGATATAATTAATAAACGAATTCAAACCTCTATATAATTATCATTTACATCTTCGGACTAACACACACCACGGCAATTTCTAACAACCACATATCATACATCTTCAATTTATGGAAATAGGTATTTTTATATTTCAAGCTCAAACTTAAAACTATTATTATCAGAATTTTTGTATTGATGGCAAGTTAGTGGCTTTATGCACTCATCCTGAAAACCCTACCTTCTAAAAGTACATTGTATATTCGTATATGTACGAAGTACCTTTGTTTTCAACGTAGCAGCTACATTCTCTAAAGCTAGAGTTATAAAGGGGATATCTAGAAATGGTACAATAGGTATTCTTATATGATGTTCTTCTAACCAATAAATTATTTTAAAGTATAATTTTGCCAGGGAAGCCATTTTTGTAACTATTTGAAGACTTTGTCTAAATTATTTTAATCTATTTTAAAGTATTGCTGCTCCCTTCAACACTCTATTTTGCCTGAACCTTTCAAACATTTTTCCCTCTTAAATATTAAGTTTTCATGGGTCATGCTATATAGACTTCTGGTTACTTTGAAACTGGTATTCCAGATGAAAAAAATTGAAGTTTTGTTCAGTAGAACTGTAAAGAACTTTCACACAGATGAAAATACATTCTTAACTGAAAATATAGATAGTAAAATCCATTTTGATACTGCTGGCTGGTTATAATGATACTTGTATTATACAAATTGTATACTTAGTGTAAAACAGATGCATGATGCTGATCCAGGGATTGTAACTTAATATGTAACATAAGTGAATATGATGCCTGGTGAGGCAATTTATCATAAGGTTTTACTCTGTGTTTACATGAAATTCAAATTATTGTAATCTAATGTCCATCTCTGGTACAGAATGTAATCATTGATCCTAGGTGGTGATTAGTTTAGTCCACAGACTTTAATTTGATTCTATACATGGAACTGAACACTTGTCATGTTCACTTTTTCATGAATTGGATTAAAATATTTTAAGAATTTCTCCTGTGAAAAATGTAGTACGCAGCTTCATAGAACAATAAAACAGTCAATATAGCATTCTTCTTATGTTTATATAGAATTATTTGTATTTTAATTTAATTAAATAATTAAATTGTCAAGAAAACTATTAGGAGGAAAATATGCAATTTATTTAAATATTTACATCTCAAGCCATTACAAAGTTTGCCTCATCTTAGAAAGATATATTGTGGAAGACTTGGTTCAATGTAGGTTTTCAGAGCTGTTTCACTTTTTTATTAGAAAAAGAGAACTAATCCAACTTATAAATATTAATAAAGTCATACACTAAAAGTGGAGCTAAAAAAAGTCGGTGTTTTCTGCAATTCTTTAAAGCACATAGCTAAATATATGAGAATAGAATTCTTGGCTCTCTTTCCTCTCTTTGCCCTACCCTGAGATTAAATTTGCAGATTTTCCACATCTAAGCATTACTAGAAAAATGTGTGTAATGTTCAATAAAATTGTACTACATTAGTGACTATGAACAGCATTCAATAAATGGTTTTAAAATTAAGCATGTTTAGCAAATATGCATAAAATTATATTAAAACTGAATTATTCACAGAGGAATAGTTTTCTAAATTTGAATAAGATACATTAGGACACCAATTTTGGCACACACCTTTATTTTCCCTTTCCCTTGCCCCACAATTGTGTAATTCAGCAGCAAGTAGCAAAATTGTGTGCATTGCTTTATTAATTCAGGAAGAGTAAACAATAAAAAAATCCATTAAGAACATAAATTGGAAAACAAACATATATGCATACATCTAACATATATATGCATATGTTAGATAGATGTATGTAAATATATCTCTATATGTATTAGTGGTAGCCTTGTGTAGTGTCATGACATAAATACTCTCTTAATTAGCAATGGGATACTACCTACTGATAATTGTTAAGAAGCTCAAGCTATTCTTCAATATCATTAAATTTATTTACTCTATAGACTATTGAAATAATAAAAAATCAGTCAGAACTGAAAGTACTTGTTATATATCCAGCATGATGTTAAGCTATAGTTGGAACATATGGTTCCTTATTTATTTACTTTGAATTTATTCACCAAATTTAATAAAATCATTTGCAAGAGTATCTGTATGCAAAAAATATGTTTGCATAATCTTCCTAGGGTTATCAGCTAAATAATATAAATAAAATACTGTGTTGTAGCATGAACATATATATGTAGGCTTCAAAGGAATTATTAACTGGCTGTGTTCCAGTTCTCTCATCACATTGTACCTCATGCAAAAAGGTTGATTTTTATTTAATTATGCTTAGTTGATATTCTATCAACCAATATTTAGAAAAGTAGTTTAAAAGTCCTCTCAAAGATATATTATATTGAGGAGAATTTTATTACATTACTAGGTTTCTACTAGAATTGATTCCACTAGAAACTTCTTATTACTAGAATTTTCCTTTTTTTTTTTTCAGAAATAGTTACATTTCTGAAAAGTGTATTTGTTTTTGTCTTAAGGTCATGGTGAACTCAAAACTAATAATATTTAGTCTTTTATTGACTGCTGGGAGATAATGTTAAATTTTCATAAAAATTATTCTCTGATTTCCTCAAATGATTAAATAATTTAATTATGTTATTTCTTTGACTCAGAAGTTATTAAGTTGCCATATTAAAATTTAAAAATTAGATCAATGTAATATAAATTACAATAGGTACGAAGAAAACAAAGGTAGTTAGTGGTATTAAAATAAAGTTGAATATGTAGTCATGATGGCAAACAGTTCTCCAGAGATGATATTAGCTTTCTAGGGCAGCCAATCCTCAATGTTACACAACTCACTATAGGCACAATTTAAATCCAGATAATTTCTTAGTCCTAGCGTTATCATTCTTGGTCCATAATCAACTAAATATATGTTCTAAAATGTTTATAAAGAAAATAGTCTATACTGCAATTATTATTATCTTCATTGAAAATATATCAAGAGGGGTTCCTGGGTAGCTCAGCCAGTTAAGCGTCTGACTTCTGCTCAGGTCATGATCTCAGGGTCCTGGGACTGACCTCCATGCTGGGTTCCCTCTTCATCCCTCTCCCTCTGCCTCTTCCCCTGCTCATCCTCTCTCTCTTGCAAGTAAATAAATAAAATCTTTAAAAAAAAAAAAAATATATATATATATATATATATATATAGAGAGAGAGAGAGAGAGAGAGAGAGAGAGCAGCATATTTCTTAAGATTAATTTTTTGAGAGTTTCTCAATGTGAGTTGATCTCTAATGAAAGCATGATTCAAGCAAATGATAAGAACAATATGATACACCAATCTGAAAGGCTGAACGGCTGGTAAACCCTAGAGGTATATTTCAAGGAAACCAGAAGAATACATGGTTTTTTACATCCTTCAGGCAATCCTCCACAAATATTGTTTCTTTGAACTAAGTTTTTGATAAACATTGAATGGTTGTAAGCTTGAAATTATGCCCCCTGGCTAGTGCCTGGGGTGCAGCTCTTCTCTACTACTTGTGGATTGAAATCTGTCTTGTGTGCCTGACCAGATATCCTCATTCTAAAAAGGTGAGTACCCTTTTATGAAAACAGAGGAAGCTAGCAAAGGATTAGAACAAAAGAACATGTATACTATCTCAACACAATTTCCATTCTGAATTGAGTTAGGGCGTGCTTGATAAACACTGGACTTTATTAGCTTATTTTTTTTTTAAGATTTATTTAATTATTTGAGAGAGAAAGAGAGAGAGAAAGCATGAGTGAGGTCAGAAGAAGAGAGAGCAGACTGAGCATGGAGCCCCAAGACCATGACCTGAGCTGAAATCACGATCTCATGCTTTACCAACTGAGCCACTCTGGTGCCCCTATAGGATTTTATTTTATTTCTTTAAAGTTAATCCTTACCCATGGACACATTGATGAAGTTATTAAGGTTTCATATTGCTTCACCATGTGTAATATGAATGTAATTATTTTCATAATTTTATTTCAGGCAGTAGTAATAAAAAGTCCCAATTTTCTAGAAAGTCAAATCTCAATAAAATATTAACATAACTAGTTTGAAGGGAAACATGATAATGGATAAGTAGGTGTAGAAATATCCATCATAAAAAGCAGAAGCAGGAAAGAACTGTTGAGGGAGATGGATGATATCTTAGTGGTGAAAAGTATGGTTTTGGGGTCCACACTGCCTGTGTTCAAATCCAAACTTATGTGTAGTCATGGGAAATTTACTTAATCTTCTTGAGCCTCATTTCCTTCAGCCAAATATCAAAATTACAATTAATTTCAGGCTTAATTAGAGATGATAGTATCTGAAAAGTATCTAACATCATCTCTCAAAGGGATGTGTATGAAGTCTGAGTTTAGGAGTCAGTTTAAATACTAAAGGTGGGCATGAGAAAACATACTATTATAAAACATCTAAGGTTAACATTCACTCTAAATCAAGGTAAAAATAATGACCACTACATAAATCAAATGGATGTCCTGAAGCAAGTAGAAATTTGGCTCCCTAGAGGTGCCTGAGTGGCTCAGTTGGTTAAGCATTGGACTCTTGATTTCAGTTCAGGTCATGATACGAGGGTCATAGGATCGAGTCCCACATCAGTCTTCCCTCTCAGGGAGGAATCTGCTGGAGATTCTCTCTCTCTTTCCCTCTACCCCTCCCTTGCTCTCTCTCTCAAAAAAATAAAAATCTAGAAAAGAAAAAAAGAAAATAAAGAGAAAGAAAAAAGAAAGAAAGAAAGAAAGAAGATGAAAGAAAGAAAAAGAAAGATGAAAGAAAGAAAGAAAGAAAGAAAGAAAGAAAGAAAGAAAGAAAGAAAGAAAGAAAATTGGCTCCCTAAAGAAAAGCCTTCCTGATTCTAACATTTTGAAGGCCTTTCAGCTCACCTTATAGGAAAAGCCTCTTAATCACTTTCTTCTAATTTGAAGAAGCCCATTAGGTAATCAATATGCTCTAGGCATAGTTTCAGTCATCTTTCTCAGTCTGTTAAATGATTACTGAAGAAAGGTTATTTACTTATACAACAAAGAAATCAAACCAAACTTCATCAGATATAAGAATGTGCCACTTAAGATTGATATATGCATGAAGAAAACCCATGGGGTAAAAAATAAACTTAAAAAGTTTAAATAAATACTAAAATGAATACCAGGGGACAAAAATATAGGATAATTTAGAAAATCAAGAGCAGATCGCTAGCTATCAAATTGACAGGAATTAACAATAAGCAAAGGCTCTTGAGATTTAAAAGAAATGTTTAGAAATAACAAAAATTCAGTTGTGTTAAAGATTAAATTTGACAATATTTCATAGAGCACAGAACAAAAACACAGAGTTGGAAAATATGAGCTAAGATGAAAAATATAGAAACTATCAGGATATATAACAGCCAATTAATGAGTATAATAAATAAATGCAGGGGGAAAACTATCAAGGCAGGAATAAAAAACCCAAAGATGAAGTTTCTGCATCTTATAAATAAAAGAATCCACTGAAAATAAAGCAGGGTAAATAAAAAAGGGAGCTCTAGAAGTAGTGTTGAGAAACGTAGGTGGGTGTGAGTGATTAACAATACAAAAATGTAAATACAAAATAAGTGACAAACAGGCTTCAAATCTCTAGATAATATATGTTTAAAAAAAAAAGCTACACATTCAAAGTTCTGAGGGAAAGTATTTTTGTATCTCTACAGGTCAAATCATGAATTAAACATAAGGAAAATAAATACATTTTAGATACTGCTTAAAACACAATATATATCTATATATATGCATTAAATATTAAACCTGTGCATTATACAAGTTTATATTTATCACGTATAACATAAAATATATATTTAACATTTATAGCATATATAACATTCTGGTATGAGTCTGGATAAATCGTTACCATACCCGCTGGCTGTGCTCACACAACGTCCTTACTACTGAGGATCCAAACTCTCCTCAGTGATTGTGTTCGTTGAAGGAAAACTGGCTCAGGTCCACAATTCAGCTTGAGCAGCTGCTCCTTGGCCTATCATTCCTTCACTTATGCACTTAACTGATTTGCCGTAGCGAGGCTGGAGAGCCATCTCTACTGCCCATGATGTCTCTGGAAGCATTTCCAAGCCCCTTGCTGGTTAGGCGTCTTTGCCTACAATCTTACTGCCATCGTTCATCACTGTCATTTCTCTCACCTTGCTTCTGACAGTTACACTTTGGTGCTCGGGCCTCTGTTATGTCACGATTCCCTACCTCTCCTGTTAGCAGTGAGCCTCAAACTGTCATAGCATCATTTGCCATCCCTGGAGCCATCCACATAGAGAGCAGTCACCACTGCATGTCTCCACGCTGCTTTCACCCCTCTCCCTACTCCATGTATGTCTCATCCCTCTAGTCTCTCAGGAAGGGATTGGCTTCAAGGTCCTCCAGCAGATGCCATTACCTGGGCAGTTTCTCAGCTTTATGAATCTAGCACCCCTCCTTCCCTGAGCACTTAAATCTGTTCTGCTGCCTCCTGCCCTGGATTTTCTGTCATTTCTACTTCCCCTGGCTGGTGGCTCTGCTTTCTTCCACCTTCCAAGAGCTCTTTCTACAGCCTGTTAGCATTGACCCTACAGGTTTTTGCCAAAGAATTAATTCCATATCATAAGAAACTTCTCTCATACTGATAAAATTTCACTCATCACCCTTATGTTTGGCCCATTTGATTAGAGAACTTCAGACCCAGTACCACCTATTTCCCTAGTTTCTGCAGTTACATGCTGATTAGGCTCCTGCTGAGCCTCCTCCAGGACACAGTTTACTTTTCTCTTTCCCTTGATGTCGACTTAGATTCAGTTACATGACCTGGCTTAGGTAGCTAAGTGAGTTTATAATAATTACTGGTGTGATGTCCAGGAAGACAAGTGTCTTTTGCGTGTTGTCTTACAGAGCAGCAACGTTGGCATCATGTTCGAGCAAGGGTGGAATACAAGTCTCTAGAAAGGGGAGCAAACCCCTTCCATAGACACCACATGAATTTGGAGGATTCCATATTTTTATGTGCACAAACCCAATTGCCCACAATACTCAAACTCAGAGTCCCAGTCTTCCCTAATTAGACCTCAGGGTTTGGTGTAGGAAACTTGTCGGACTGAGAACTCAAACTCTTTTAGAACTCTGTAAATTATATAAATCCTGAACTTGAACATCAGCTTAATTTTCCTGTTCAAGCTATAGGAAATGGCAATCTCTTTATCCCACTAAGAAAACTTTCTCATTTTTACTCTTATCCTTTAACTGGTGATTAACCAACCTCAGTCTTTTATTGTTTTTCTTCAGTGAATCCACTTTTTTTCTGGTAGATACCATCTCATCCCATAATTTTTATAATTAGAGTTTGTGGCTATAAGTCCTTTCCTCATATGTGAGATTCCTTATATGCACAAGTGGATTCCTTCCTGCAAATATTCCATTCTAGTTCATTGCAGATGAAAATTTCAACAACTGGATAACTGCCACTTACTACCAGGACTTTGCCCTATTACCAGCTAGCCAATAGATGATCTGGCTCCAATTCCCATTGTATTTGCTTCATCAGCCCACTTTGAGTTTTGATGCTCTTTGGTTTTGTTCCTTAGGAAATAAACACAGAGGCATTCTTGTATGAGAAGCTGTGCAGGGCATGCTTTCAGGGTCAACATATATGAGTGAATGAATGTAGTAGGAATGGGCAGAGGAAGAAATTGAACTGAGACAGGGTTCAAATAAATAAAGGCCTCAACCAATCCCACAGGCATTTCAGGAAGGCCTTTCAGAGATATCCGTAATGAAACAAGGAGACCAAGTTTTTATACTGTTCCATCAAATAGGCATTATATGCCTCCAGGCAAGGCACATAACTTTGGGTGAGGTGACTCTTCAGCAGAAGGTGATTATGAGTGAGAGATTTAGCTAAGAGCTCTTAGCCAACCTAGGATATGAAGGCTTTCATCTTAAAAGGCAGATCTGGGTGGAACCCCATCACATGAACTATATATATGTGAATATGTATACATTTGTAATGTATATAAATGCCTAAGAACAGAAAAGCCTTAATGATGCAAGTGTTTACTTCTAGGGAGAAAATCAGAAATTGCAGCAATTGTTTGCCCTATTTGTTTAGGTAAATTTTTTCACAGTGAGAATATATTGGCATATCCATCTATTAATTAAAAAAATCATTTTATTTGCATTTGGTACAAATTTCAAAAGAAACAATCTCTAAATGAAGCAAGGTATGTATATGACTCAATAAAAAAAGTGAATAGCAACCTAGAAGATCTTACATATATTGTTAAAGTATATCTTTTTTCCCCAAATCAAGTAAATCATAGAATAACAAATAAAGAAAAAACAAAATTGTAACGACCTCAGATTTTGTATAAGAAGCTGTCATGCAGTATGGCACAAATGCTTTTTAACAACTGATAATATTTAGAAAAATACACCTTCCTTTAAGAAATTTTAAACCCTTTAATTAACACAGGAAATTTTTCATTGGATCCATAAAGGAATATAGGCATGATCTCTGCATCTTCATTTTCTCTTCCATAAACTGTATTCAACTAATGCACATGTTATACATTGGTTTTAATTAGACATTCATAGTGCACTAAAGACAAAGTCAGAAGACTTATATGAGGTTAATAAGAAGTGTTATGTTATTATAATACTACTGCATTATTGCTGTTGTTATTCATTATTATAACAGTGCACTATTAATATTATTATCACTGCTTTATTATAATTTATTATGCTAGTTTTACATATACTAACATCAATGTACTAATATTAAATATACATATATTTGGCTGTGGAAAAGTAAGCATAATGCTAATAAAGCGTTAAGGGAAGCAAAGTTGATTTGATTTCATCTTCTATTGTACGGAGACAAAATGTACTCTAGAAACCAGTCAGAACAAGAAGTAGTTTTAGGTATGTTAGTCAAATTCAAATCAGGGAGGAATTAAAATTATTTTTAAAAAACAATAAAAGTTGAAGGAAATTAGAATAGCGTAATTGGGTTAAATACTCTTCTTACATGGTATGTATACATACAGATTGATGAGTCAAAAGATAATCATGTTATTTTAAATGATAAGAAATCACAAGAAGATGCCCTCCCCACCAAAAAAAAAAAAAAGGTAACATTGAGTATGGGTAATCTGACTGAGGGTAGAAAAATTTGGGTGAATGACCCTTGATTCTTACAGGAAGTCCTTTTATCTGATATTATTTACATGATGTATTTATTACTTCTAGTAACACAAAATGTTGGCAAAACGAGAGTTATATTACAAATAACTTGTTTTACCTCTGCGGTGGTGGTGAAATTCAGCTGCTCTCTTCCCCTATCTCTGACTCTTTTGCAAGCATAGCGAGATTTTAGGGCATTCACTGAGTGTGGTAATTTCATTCCTGGCTTCATTTAAAATCTCCCTTCATCCTTGATTCCCTGTGTTTTATTGTTTTAGTTCTTTTTCAAGTTATCTCTCCATAATTTATGAATATCTTCAAGAGGACTTAGCTACTTTCTGGATTAGGGCAGTGAACACTAAATATTTTAAGTTTGTCTACCTGAATTTGTCCTTTGATATCACAGTGTAGGTTGCAGCATTGTTGCTCTATCCATGCAGTATGATGGGTAATTCTCTCTCTCTCTCTACATTAATAATCCTTAAAGCAGGTAGGAAAGGTCACAATTTTTTAAATAGGTTATAAAACATACTCATTCCTAATATTCTGCATGCAGTAGAAAGAACTATTATTATTATCATTTCATATTTGCATAATATATTAAGAATATTCACTGCCACTTCACATTTTTTAAATTGACAATTTTCTTTGAGAAAGGATTTAAACTTTGCATACAATTGAAAGCATGCCTTAAAACTTAACATTTTATGAATGAACAGTGTCAATAATTCGTATTCTTCCATTAAACCACCACAGTCGTCTCTGAGACTCAACCGTTTGTCAAAGGAAGAAAAGTAATTGAACTTTATGACGTTAACACTCTGTACTTCTTATTCTGATTTTTGCTAACATCCAAGCCATCTTACGTGGCAGAGTGAGGGGAGCCCCAGAACAGAATCTGTTAGAAGAAATTACTGGAAAGAATATAATGACATAATTTCAATAGGTTGCTTGTGGTAATATTTGTTCTGAAAATATTTCGATCATAAATGTATTGATTTTTTTAATCATTTTCCTTTATATGGAAACATACACAGTCTTTCCATCTTTTATGCAAATTGTTTCACTAGCATTTTTATACAAAGGCTTGGTTTAATTCAGTAATCCACTAAGGTAAGTAGCCAATCTAAATCCTCTTCACTGCACAGAATTCTTATAAAGCCAGTATTGTTTCTTTAATATTGTTTTGCTAATCGCATAAATCAACCCATCTAAAGAAAGGCTGTTGGAACATTCAGACAGTGATTTCACCAAACTTGATTCTCCCTTAATTGTGCTTTAATGATAGTTTTCCATTTTGTGGATAACTGTGTTTAAATATTCAGAGAACAGATTATTAAAATTTTTGCTGAATGACTTATACAGGAACACTAATTAGAACAAGAAAAACAGAGTTGCAATTTTCCAAAATAGTAACTGTGCCAGGTGAACTCAAGAAATGCTTCTGCTAACTAAAACTTTTATATAGAAACTGGCAAATAATACATGTAATAATGATTAATGGTTTCTTCTGGATATTTAAAATGAACTGCTTACTACAAGTCAGAACTGCTGGTTCTTATTCTAAGTGTTGTCACTCACAATTTTACTGATTGACCTTTAGCTGGTATTTTGACTGATTTTTGCCTCAATTCTTTTCTCAAAGTATAATCTTGGGATTATAATGAAAAATAAACAAATAAATACACTTGGTAAAGTGACAAAGTGAAAAATATTTTCTGGTTAGGAGGTTCTGACTTCGATTTTGTTTATTTTTCACATTTAATATTAATTAGATCCAATAGCACCAACCACTGCAAATAGAATGTCATACCATCAAGGTACTTACACTAAACAGGAAATAACCTCAGGTTATTCATTCTTTAGCTATTTCCCTCTTCTAAGAGAATAACTAATTGAAATACACCATGAGTTCTAAAATTCCAAAGTAAAGTCTGAATTTTTAATAATATAAACCTAAAGGCCTCTAACTCCTTACTAAAGTATATAATGGGGAAACTATATGTTCTCAGACACTGGAGCAGAAAATAAAGTCACTAGTACACTTCTCTGATTATTTCAAATTAAACATTTTAAAATTAATATCTGAAATAACTAGAGCCCCTATTTATAAAGGGTTTATTTTCATGTTCTCTTTCACAACACCAAGGGCCAGTATGTTTTTCTGTTATGACACATGGTGTCATAACAGACATCATTTTGGTTCAAATTACCTAATATCCCCTAACATGAGCTCATCAGATTTCTCTTAACAGTTAAGCAGCCTTCTTGTCACCTTGTCTTCTCCATATGCTCAGTTTTTTTTTTTTTTTTTTTGGTGCCTTTTCCAACATGCAGTACCACCAGGCTCAGTAACTGTCTGTGCTCATGATATTTCCAAGCAAACACTTCAAAGATCATTTCTCCCAACACAAACATTTTTAGAGAGATGGGAGGTTTACTTAAGATCACACTGTCCCTTGTTCAATCTTTGCTAATGCTGCAGCATTTGGAAGTCTTCCTGAAAATAAATTGTCTGATGTTTTTCTATAGTATGCAGAAAGTACCGTACCTGAAAGATTGTACTAGTCAACTCAGCACATAAAATTCCTTTTCTGGCACCAAACTAAGCTCCAAGGAAATAAAATGATCTGCCCTCTTTACAGTGCCTTGCACATATAGATGCTCATTAACTATTTGGAGCTGGAGAAACTTTTAGTTCCTATCCATATTGCAGTATCAATGCCCCTGCCACTGACTTTTTGGTTCATCTAATTTTTCACTATAACTCTCAGGGTCATTAAAAATACCACCAGTAAAAAATAAAAAAAAAAAATGAAAATACCACCAGTCAAGTTATAATTTAGCTATAGATTTACAAAAAATTCAGTATCCTGACTTCATTTGTTAGCAGATGCTGAACTATACTGGAAGGAACTGCTTATATGTAGCATCTTGTAGCAATTAAATTTGTGGTTTTTTAAAGTGTTGAAAGATCTAATTTTTCATTTACATAACTACTTGTTCTAGTTAGAGAGTTGTTCAAAATCAGAATATTAAACAAATAAATGTAAGGTAATAAAAAAAACATTAGGTAAATCAGCAACTCTGTAGTTGAAGGAAACCTATATTTATAGGGTTTTTTGTATATATCTTTATAGGGCCTCAACTTTTATTAAATTTGCACAAATTTAAACAAGAATTGTCTGAGTTTAAACTTATTAACAGCTTAGATTTTCACATATCATTTATTTTAAATGAAGAAAAACAAGGACGAGTGAAAAAAAAAGCTGCATTTTGAATTACAGAAATGATTCACAGAGATAGAAAAATCACAGAAACAAAATGCCCTTTTAAAATATGAAAGCAAATTGCTCTCTCCTGGCTTCTGAATTTTTTTTTCTTTTGTTAGTACCCCAGTCCTTGCCCCTTTCTTTTTTATTTAGGATTACAGCATGACACTGCAGTTCTGGGATTTTGCATCATCATAAGCAGGAACACTACTTATCCAAACCAGTAGCCTGATGATTTTCTCATCCTCATGAGAGGGTGATGTATCAAAAACTCACCCTAATTTTTTACCAAATATAGTTTCTTAACTTGGATATATCCATTTAATGCCTTAACATGGGCATAACCATTTAATGCTGTAGCATAGACATATACTCTTAACTTCTATAGATTTATAAACTTCATTCCTTAGTGTGGTCATGCCAAACAATGCCTTAGCATGGACATAATCACTGAATTCCTTAGTATTGACATACACAATGCTGTAAAATAGACATATACACTCAATGTCTTTGTATGGATGCGTAATCTCCTTTCTTCAGTGCGGTCATACACAGTTTTAAGGCATGGACATACCCAAACAATTCCTTAGCATGGATGTACAAACTCCATTCCTCAGCATGAGTATACCCACCCACTCAATGCCTTAAAACACACACTATTTCAAGGAGAATATGTACATTTCTGGTAATGTTATTTGAGAAGTTACAGAACATCTTCATTCTCACCAAATATCTCCCCTGCTTCTATTAATACTGTTGCCTAAAATTTCTAAAATTCATTTACTCAAGGTAATTTTTTCTTCTGGGTTTAAATAAAAATATATAGCAGTTATATCATAATCTTCTGGGTCAAGATTATCATATTCAGTTGACATTAGTTCAGAATTTTCTCAGCCTGTCACTTAACTAAAATCAGAGTAATTAATAATAAAAATATTGAGAATTTGGTCTGTAGGATAACAAAATTGCTCAGGTAAGTTTGCTGGGATAGGAAGAATAAAGAAAAAAATTGAACAAGTAATAATAGTTGAATAGGTGGGGGACAGGTGAGAGAAGAGCAAAATATAGCACCAAAAACTGTCAACTTCGTTATTTTACCATATCAACCCCAACATAATCCTACACAATTCTAATAAAAAATGCTTTTTGATACATTCATATAACTAAGTTAGTGACATCCCTGTGGTGTGCATCTCTAAATTAATTTTTTAAATTTATTGGGGAAAAATTGAAATATATACAAAATAAAATAGTACAATATAGCATGTATATGTAGGTCACCTAACTCCAACAGTTGACAATTCTTGGCCCATCTTGCTTCATCAGTACCCAGAGCTACTTCTCATACTCATTTCTCCTATCTCAGATTATTTTGAATAAAATAAGTCATCAGGTTATTTAATCTAAAATGATTTAATCTATGCCATCAAAATATAAGAAATCATATTTAAATATATATATATATTTATCTTAGCTATAATGCCATTATCACACTTAAAAATAATTATCAAATTTTTTGTTTGCTTTATAATATTTTTAGTTTCTTTATTGAGATTTATAGTCAAATAAAAGTCCTTACATTTAAATTAGCTCCTTGTCTCTCTATAGTTTTCTTTTTTGCAATATGTTTTGGGAAAAAAAAGTTTATCCTGCAGTATCTACTAGAGTCTGGATTTTGCCAATTTTCTCTTTATTACATTTTTAACATGTTTTTTTCTGTCCCTAGCATTTTCTGAAGTTGCTAGCTAAAGAATAGAAGGTGATAAACTATCACCTGTGTCCAAATTCAGTCAGCAGCTTATATTTTTGCAAAAAAAGATTTATTGGAACAAAGACACAGTCATTCATTTATGTATTGTCTGTGGTTGTGTTCACCTGAAAAGGCAGAGTTGAGTGTAGTCATGATAGAAACAACATGGCCCATAAAACTCAAAATTTGCTTGTGAGCTCTTTACAGAGAACACTAGCTATATTCTAATTTTGAGGATTGAGGGGTTTTTATTGGTTATTGTTTTTGAATACTTTATATTTGGATTTGTGTACTTCCTAGGAAATAAATAATGTCTACTTGTCTCTTAATATAATGACCTAAAACTATTCCCTTGAGATCTGATTTTTAAAGAACTCTGCAAATATTGTACTAAAGTAACTCATTGCATTATTTTATGAGGAGAGAATTCACAAAACTTTTTGAAAAAGTTTTAATCAAAGAATGTCACATTGAATTGATATTAAATCCTAGCTTCAGAAATGCAAGTTCTCAATGTTACTTATCATTGATTTCCTAATATGTGAAACAGAAATATCAGAAACTACTAGACAGGAGCATGGTAACTATTATAGATTATATTCATAATTATTTTGTTATATTAATAGTATATTAAAATTACATTTAAAATTACATATAATTATATGTGATACATAGTAGACATTCATTAAATGTTAGCCCATTCATAGTACCATATTTCATGAAAATGCCCTTTTTTCATATTTTAACATCTCTGAAATTGGACTTCATTGTATAATTGATGGATCTTAGATTTGATAAAATAAGACAGTAACAGTGTTAATATGATAGCTATTTCTTGTGTAAGTGTATTAACTCTGGGCCATTGATATTGCTGCTAGGAGATCAAATAATTGTCATTTGGGATAGAATTTTCTAGGATGACCAAATTCTGCTAAGAACTTCTATTGGTTATTGAATTTTCTAAAATTTTATGGAAGCTCTGTAGTGTGGTATTTCAGGTGTCAGTTTCCATGTATCTGGTTCATATCTATAAGGGAGAATTTTCAGAAACATTTGAAATTCTAATATTATCATTAGGCATCTAAGAAACAAAAGAAAATTAGAATTTAAAAATAAGTCTCTACTTTCCAATTTTATATATTGATTTTTAAAATATTTTATATGTGTATATATTTATGAAATGTTACATGGGGAATAACTGGAATTCTAGTGCTTCATCTAAATCATGACTAGCATAAATATTTTACCACCATCTATGCATACTTGAGTTTTCCTGAGGATTCTCTATTAGGCTAATTCAATGATATTATTTTTCATTTCTCACTTCTCTGTATTCTATATTCTAATATAAAAAAATATTAGCATCTCACATATTTTCTATAATAAATTTTGTAGGCATTTAAAATTTGTAAAAAAGAAATTCTTCACAGTGTCATAAGCCAACTTAAATATTATGGTCTTATTACATTTTCTTTCAACTTAATTTTCTTATGTAGGAATAATCTTAATAAATATCTTGTTCACACCAGCATCTTAATATATTCTTACACAGAATTATCTTTCTATTTTCCATGTTATTTTAATTATTAAATGTTAAAGTTAATATTAAAATATTATTCACTTGGACATAGTTCAGCTTATTACTGTTATATGCTGAATACTTTTCCCACATTTTTTGCTAAAACACCTTGCATTGACCATAGTTAAGCTCTAAATTTTCTCCTCTTTAGGGTCAACACTCTTGTCTTCAGCTCCAACACTGGATCATCATGGCATCTCTTTCCTTTAACTGATTTTTAAAAATTTCGTGTTTATCACATCATTACACGTCTTGCCAAGTTTTATTCTTGTGTGTAAAGAACAACAGAGATAAAGAAGAGTGTGTGTGCGCACACGCGTGTGTATTTGTGTCTCAGTATGTATCCTCCCCACCGTGGCTCCTGGAGAATGCTCTTCTGTAAGAGTGATAATGGTTGATCATTTTGACACAATCAGGAGTGAACTGCATAGGATGTGGCTGTAGTTTTGATCCTTTTAAGATGTTCTTGAAATTCAAATTGAAGTTCTGAGAGGACTTTTCTTTGTTGTCTATATACCTTCATCTTATTCTCCATGGTCATACAATCCACTTTTCTAATCACCCTGAGAAAAAATTGTAAAATACTCCTACTAGTACTAATAACACAAAGCATTTATAGAAGCTTACTCTTATTTGAGCACTAATACAAACATTTTACATATATTAACTTACTGAATTCTTACAAAAAAATTTTAAGGTAATATATATTATTATCCTCATGTTACAAAAGAGTTATGCTGAAAATAATATGGATATAAGTAGTAGAGGGAAATATTATATATGTTAAATATTTGTTGCAGGTAATAGATAGCAGGGTGGGTATTTAATTGTTATTTTGATTTTTTAAAAAAATAAAACAGTTTTGTGTTTAAGCCTCAAAGCCCTGTCTAGTCACAGGAAATAACTCTTGGTATCTATATTCCCCAGACCTGTAAGTGTGCAGGGAAAATAGGTTTTCAACCTGCAGACTCAGTGAGAAAACTAAATTAAAAGAAAACCAAATTAACCTTAGCTGAGTCCTGGTAGATTTGTGCCGGTTCACCTCTCCTTCCGAGCACATAGGAAAATTGAACTACTTTGCTCCCCAAGTTTAATCATGGTCATATGATTTACATTGGCCAAAAAAAGTAAACAAAATGACATGTGTTCCTTCCAGTTGAACTATTCATGATCCAGATAAATTGTCTTGTTACTCACTCTTGCCACAGCATCTTGTGTAGATCCCTCTGTCAGGCTCGCAAATGGTGCAAGAAACAGACATGGCTGCCAATCTGCAATGGATGTATTTAATGCATAAGAGTAAATCTTTAATTCTGAGATCCCTGTGATTTGAAAGTTGTTACCATGGACTAACTGAGTTTATTCCTATTAATACAGTTGGAGTTACTTTTTGTCAACACACATTAAACTTGAATAGTCTTTACGATTTGGCCTAGGTCACATAGCTACAAGTGAATCCAACACTAAAGACTCCAAAGAACTTTCTACTTCTAAGCCATTTCTTTAAATTAGGCTTATTATAAAATGTATAGAAACTTCAGACATTTTTTCAAGAATGGAGAAAAATGGAAATAAGACAATTCCCATTATACATAATCCCCAAAATCTGTTACATGTTGATGTGTTTGCTTACTTTGTATCCCAGTAGTGCAAATATGGAATCTGAATGTATGTGAATATGAAAATATTTAAAAATCAGCCATTTCTAAAAAAATTTCTTTAAAAACATCTTCTGCTCCAACTTCCATTACACCAAAACAGCCACTTTCACATAAATTAGGAATTATTTTAGGAGTAGTTTAACTGTCTAAGATAGTGTTGCTAAATTTATTTTTTTTAAAGATGTCTATTGTCTACACTCAGTAAAGAATTAGAATTTAATTTGCTTTTGTTTTTCTGTAACTTCAATACACACTCATCACTTTGTACCCACCGTTCCATCCTTTCATTATCATTCATCATAATTTGGGTTAGGTCAATATTTGTATGTATTCCAATGCTATTTGCATACTATTCAAATCTAAGTAATCAACTGTATTTTTTTTAATTCTTGCATATCTATAAAGACATCTATCTTACATTGACAATTGAGTGATTAGTTTCATTGATTATAGATCTAGATTTCACTTCTCTTCAGAATTTTCAAGGCATTTCTGATTTTTTAAACTTCTAATGTTTTTCATAAAAGCCTGAAACTATACTAATGACTGAGGCTCAATAGGTAAACTTTGTTTTGTTTTGTTTTGTTTTAATCCAGAATAATGTAGGGCCTTTTCACTAAATCCAAGTATTCTAAATTTCAAAATACTGTGACTTTGCTTGGTCTGATTTCTTTTACTCTTATAGACACTTAATGGATCCTTGAAATATGAAAACGCCGGTTCTTAATATGTATGAAAACTTCTCAAAAATTGTATTTAATAATTTAAAAAATATCTCATGTAGTTTCCTCCTCAAACTCCTATTGTTTGGATATTTGAGTTAATGGAGTGTGTTACTTCTTCCCTTACACTTTTCTATCTTCTTCTCCATGTGTGTCTTTCATTATTTTTCTCTTCTTTCTGTGAGATTTTCTCAACCTTATCCTTCAACCATACCATTGAGCTTTTAATTTCTAATTGCAAATCAATGTCCTTTTATTCATTTGTAATTACACACAACCATATATATAGTCATCATAGTATATGTGCTGCTGAAGCGAGCACATATGTATAGTCGTCTTATTTGCTTCATGAATGCAATATCTTTCCTTATTTCTCAAAATTTATCTTTTTCTTTCTATAGTTTTATTCTATTACTCCTTTTTTAATAGACTTTATTTTTAAGGTTAAGAATTTGTATATAAATATTATTTTCTCTATAGCTTAAGAAATTGCTTACTAATCATGAACTTTGCTCAGAGTTAAGAATCACCTAGTGATATAAAGAGAGGTAACATTTCTGAAGAAAAAAACCCTCTATTTAGTATTGTGGAGACCAAAAAAAAAAGAGAAGAGAAGAGAAGAAAAGAGAAGAGAAGAAGAGAAGAGAAGAGAAGAGAAGAGAAGAGAAGAGAGGAGAAGAGAGGAGAAGAGAAGAGAGAGGAGAGGAGAGGAGAGGAGAGGAGAGGAGAGGAGAGGAGAGGAGGAGAGGAGAGGAGAGGAGAGGAGAAGAGAAGAGAAGAGAAGAGAAGAGAAGAGAAGAGAAGAAAGAGAAGAGAAGAGAAGAGAAGAGAAGAGAAGAGAAGAGAAGAGAAAGAAGAGAAGAGGAGAAGAGAAAGGAGAAGAGGAGAAGAGAAGAGAAGAGAAGAGAAGAGAAGAGAAGAGAAGAAAGAGAAGAGAAGAGAAGAGAAGAAGAGAGAGAAGAGAAGAGAAAAGGAAGGTGGTGTGGGGGGAGAAGAAGCATTCTTGAAAGAAACAAAGAAATCAGGAACTTTAAAAAGAAATGCAAAACGTGACACCTTTTTTGCTCCTTCAAAGAATAATTCTTAGTTTTATTTCTCAGAGTAAAAGATGGCAGATATCCATTTTCCTAGAATATTGTAGGACATTGGGGAATGTCAGATATTCTTTACAAACTGTTGATAAATTCCTCTTATTTAGCCCAGTCCTTGCTCTTCTCCTAATTTCCAGTGGTATGGATAATACCACATGCTGAGCATTGGTGGGGTGGGGGTGGGGATTTATTTATTTCTGTTTTATGTTTCATTTTAATTCTAGTATGCTTAATATACAGTGTTATATTAGTACAATATAGTGATTCAGCAATTCTACATTACTCAGTGCTCATCCTGTTAAGTGTCCTTTTAATCCCCTTCACATATTTCACCCATCCCCCCACCCACCACTCCTCAACCAAAAATCAGTTTGTTCTTTGTAGTTAAGAGTTTGGTTTTTTTTTTTTTTTTTTTTTGGTTTCTCTCTCTCTCTCTCTCTCTCTCTTTTTTTGTTGTTTCATTTCCTAAATTCCACATATGAATGAAATCATGTGGTATTTGTCTTTCTCTGACTTATTTCACTTAGCATTATATTCTCTAGATTGATCCACGTTATTGCAAGTAGCAAAGCTTCATTCTTTTATCAATGGATACCTGGACTCCTCCATAGTTTGACTATTATAAATAGTGCTGCACTAAATATAGGGCTGCATATATCTTTCAAATTAGTCTTTTCATATTCTTTGGGCAAATACCAAGTAGTAGAATTGCTGGATCATATGGTAGTTCTATTTTTAATTCTTTTTAGAGAGGGAGAGTGTGCCAGTGGGGTAGGGGAGGTGAGGGCGGAGGGTAGAGGGTAAGAGACAGAGAATATTAGGGCTTAAACTCACCACCCTGAGATCATGATCTGACCTGAAATCAAGGGTCAGATGTTTAGCTGACTGAGCCACCCAGGTGTACCTCTATTTTTAATTTTTTGAAAAAATATTATACTATTTTCCCACAGTGGCTATACCAATTTATATTCCTACCAATAGTGCGCTGGGTTTCCTTTTTCTCTACGTCCTTGAAAACACTCGTTTCTTGTGTTTTGATTTTAGGCATTCTGACAGGTGTGAGGTGGTATCTCATTGTAATTTTGATTAGCATTTCCCTGATGATTAATGATGTTGAGCAACTTTTCATGTGTCTGTTGGCCATCTGGATGTTTTCTCCGGAGAAACGTCTGTTCATATCTTCTGCCTATTTTGATTGAATTATGTGTATTTTTTGTGTTGAGTTTTATAAGTCCTTTGTATACTTTGGATACTAACCCTTTATCAGGTATGTCATTTGCAAATATCTTTTCTCATGCAGCAGGTTGTCTTTTAGTTTTGTTGATTGTTTCCTTTGCTGTTCAGAAGCTTTTTATTTTGATGTAGTCCCAATAGTTTATTTTTGCTTTTGTTTCCCTTGCCTCAGGAGACATATCTAGAAAAATGTTGCTATGGCTGTCAGAGAAATTACTGCTTGTGCTCTCTTCAAAGATTTTTATGGTTTCAGGTCTCACATTTAGGTTCTTAATCCATTTTGAGTTTATTTTTGTGTGTGGTGTAAGAAAGTGGTCCAGTTTTATTCTTCTACATGTAGCTGTCCAGTTTTCCCAGCATCACTTGTTGAAGAGACTGTTTTCTTCCCATTGCATATTCGTGTCTACTTCATTGAAGAATAATTGAACTTAAAATTGAGGATTTATGTCTGGGCTCTCTATTCTGTTCTATTGATTTATGTGTCTATTTTTGGCATTTGGGAAGGATTTTGAGGTATAAACTCAGTCATTTCTTAGTTTTTCTCACTGCTAGCCAAGGATGCATTTTGTACAGTTTTCTAAGTGGCTTTATAGCAGAATCATTTGATTTCCAGCATCAGTAGTTTTCTGATGATGTATCATTTAGCATTTTCCTTCATTGTGTGTGTTTACTACAAAAACAGGAAGATAGGGGTCCCTGGGTGGCTCAGCTGGTTAAGCATCTGACTCTAGATTTGGGCTCAGGTCATGATTTCAGGGTCTTGAGATCAAGCCCTGTGTTGAGCTCTGTGCTCCACAGGGGTCTGCTTGGGATTCTTTCTCTCCCTCTGCCCCACCCCAAGTTTGTCCAAAATTTTAATTCCTTTAGGAAAACTTAATGTCAATGCTGTCCTGGTATTCCATCATACCAAAATGGTTTATAATTTTTTAACCATCTCTACTTGTTAAATAAATAGTTTGTTTTCCAGCTCTCATTAGAGGTATTTCAAAGCATATTAATGTGTTTTGAAAAATATGAATCCTTTAACATTTATCCAGTCACAAATTTGTCCATTCATAATTATCCACCTTGCTTTTGAAGTTTTCTCCCTTATATCCTAACCTTCCATTTAAAGATGGTCAAAACTATTTTAGGAGCTTAAAAATAAATAATAATTTATTTCTAGTAAAATACCAAATTGAGGATATCAGCAAAGTGTCAAAGTAGGTAGCTCCAGACTCTTGTCCTTCCACAGAAAAATTAAAAAATAAGCAGACACTACCAGAGCCAACTTTGTCAGAATTCTGAAAAAGGTCAAAGATATACAACAGCCATGTGAATGCTGAGTCAATAAAAAGGCAACTTGATAATAGTAGGAAAGTTTTGTGGTGTTTTTATTTGTCCTTGCTCTACCATCTTTCGAGTGAGGGAGTTGTAGAGGGTTGTAGAGGGAGCAGAGCAGAACATAGTTTGCAATTGCTATGCATGTCTGTTCTAATCTGTCTGGGGACTATCTGAAGAAACTGGTGCTTGTCTGTGTTAAGTCTAACATGAAACTCAGGCTGGAAAGAAGGAATTGCTCAAAAACACTGAGAGTGGAAAGGATGACTTGTAGTCACCTGCAGTGAGAAGAAATTACAATGGTAACATGATAGACCACCTAACACCAGAAAGAAAAAAAAAATCAGTGAAAATTTCTTTGTGAAATTAGGGCATTCAAATGTATCCATTTACATGGGAGAATTTAGAATATCATATACATGCCCAAGAAAGATCAAAGAAAAACCTAAACTTTCCCCTCAGGCTGATACCTAGGCTCAGAAGAAGTCTAAGAATCAAATGAGTGCTTCAGCACAGAGCTTAGCTGAAAACGTTGGGAGAAATGTTTGATTTCCCCCCCAAAGAATACAAAAGAAAGCTGCTAGATCTAGTAAACAAATATATCAGAATCGTAAGGTACAAGATCAACACACTAAAATCAGTTGTGTTTTTAAATACCAGCAATAAATAATCTGAGAGGGAAAATAAGAAAATAATATTACCTATAATAGTTCTTAAAATAATAAAATAGCTAGTAATAACTTTATTAAAAGAAATGAAAGACTTGCAAATAAATGTGATGATATGTACTGATTCTGTGTTCATGAATAGGAATAACTGATATTGTTATACTCAAAGCAATCCACAGATTCAATCTAATCCATATTAAAATTTCAACAGGTTTTTGGTGAAATCAAAAAGCCAATCATCAAATTTACATGCAGTTGCAAGGGGCTCAGAAAACCAAAATAATCAGAACAATGTCAAAGCATTCACATTTCCAGATATCAAAACATACTTTTTCAAGATTCTATTTATTTGGGAAAGAAAGAGAGAAAGGGAGCATATGCATGAGTAGGGAAGAATCCGAGGACAAGGGGAGAGAGAGAATCCCAAGCAGACTCCTCATTGAGCATGGAGCCTGATGAGGGGTTTGATCCAATAAACCATGAGATCACAACCTGAGCCAATATCAAGAGCTGGAGGCTCAACCAATTGACCCACCCCCATGTTAACCAGATCAAAACCTGATACAAGGCTACAAAAATAAAAACAATGCTTCACTGCTATAAGAATAGACATATACACCATGGGATATAATTGAGATTCCAGAAATAAATCCACATTGTATACCTTAAACTTACATAATGTTATATGCCAATTATACCTCAATAAAAAGATAGATCAATGACCTAGAGATAATATAAAACTCTTAGAAGAAAACACAGGGATAAATCCTCATGACCTTCATTTTTGCAGTGGATTCAATATGTTACCCAAAGTAGGAGCAACAAAAGAAAAAAATATGCAAACTGGACTTCAACAAATTAAAAAAGTTGTCTATATCTAAGGACCTCATCAAAAATGTGAAAAGGCACACAACAGAATAGTAGAAAATATTTGCCAATAATTTCTGTTAAGAGTTTAATATCCAGATTACACATAAAAAACTTCTACAATTCAACAACAAAAAGGCAAACTATTCAAATGCCATTAAACTGCAACTTCAAATTGGTTGAAATGGAAGATATTATGGTATATATATTTTACCACAGTAAAAATCTTTTTTTTTCTAAAATTGTTTAAATTCCTTTAGAGGGATATTAGAGAATCAGATTTTAAATTGCTATGAAATACAAGTTTGCATGGGCTCATGTGATATTTTCTACAAGGTACAATAGAGGACAAAGAACCTATTTTCATTTAAATTTGTAAGTTCAAGAATCAGACTGCTATTGCCATGTTAAAATCTTGGGCCTACCCATTACCAAGTGGACATACTTTAGTTACTTATATTATTTGTCTTTTTTTTTGTTTCTTTATCTATGAAATATAGCTTAAAAATGTCCCTAAAAGATTGCTTTGAGAATATAATAGCAAAACATATACATAACAGGAGAGTATATAGCAAGATTAAAAAATGTTAGCAATTTTTGTATTTCCTGTATTTACATTAGAGGGTATTTGTAAGGTCTTGACAAAGTAAGATAACAAACGTACACTGAGTTTCAAGTAAAGAAATTTCTTTTACCATACCTATACATAACAAGTTAACAAGATAGAAAATTTAGTTAATTATCAGATAGATTCCAGCCCCCTATTTAACTGATAATATAAAATCTTACTAGGGCAAAAAAACTATCTCCCTTCCTCACATTTAACTATCTCAAAATCCTCATAAACCTTCAGTCAATTTCACACATATAAATAATTTTTCAACTATATGAAGAATATGGAGTAAAACAAATAATGTATAAACATAAATATAAAAGTTTCATAAACCAATGAATTTGTAATATACTTTGAGTCACACCCAGCAAATTTTAATGTTGACTTTATATTTTGAAATACATATCTATTAAAAATTATTACACCTTAAAAACTAGCACAAGTTTGAAAAATTGATATTGATAGGCCCTTTTTTAACATAATTCATATAGTTTATAGAAAGTTACCTCATCTTAACAAATGGCAGATGCGATATCTGATAACTGAGCAATTTAACAACCTGCTGTGTCACAGATGCACAAATCCTAATACATGCCGAATATAATCTTGCCAAACACAGAGATTCACTGTTAATTACTTTTTTCCTCTGTAAGTTATGTTTACATTTTTTTGGAAGATTCTTAAATGGCTGAAGGTATACCCCCTGGATATTATGTCAATTTACTTTTCATCTAAACCAACTTTAAAATTCATTTTTTCAGGAATTATATTATTCCAGTCTTTCAAAACATAATATTTTCATAGAAAATCAGGATTTGTTGCATAATGTATAATATGGGTAATGTATTGATTGCAATTGCTTTTGCAGTTTCCAAAAAAAGGAGACACATTCTGTGTAGTTATGACCATCATATTGTAATTCTGATGTACTAAAGAAGATTTTTTAAATTAGTAATATGTCAGTTTAGGTTTACCAATCACTTTTCATACTCACAAATTATAATAGCATTCATTATCTGAAGCACAAAAATTACATCTTGTAAGACCTGCTAAAGAAAATATGAAATCATACTTTCTGATTTCAAATTATACTACAAAGTGATAATAATCAAAACAGTGTGCTATTGTCATAAAAACATACATATAGATCAATGGAACAGAATAGACGGCTCAGAAATAAACCCACACATATGTGGTCAATTGGAGCCAAGAATATACAACGGGGAGAGTACAATCTCTTCAATAAATGGTATTGAGAAAACTGGATAGCTGCATGCAAAAGAATGAATCTAGACCAATATCTTATACCACATATAAAAATTAACTCAAAATGTATTAAAGACTTCAACAGAAGACCTGAAACCATAAAACCCTTAGAAGAAAACAAAGGCAATAAGCTCCTCGACATTGGTCTTGGCACTGAGTTTTTGAATGTGACCCCAAAAGCAAATACAACAAAAGCAAAAAGAACAAATGGGCAATATCAGCTAAAAATCTGTACAGCAGAGGAAACCATCAACAAAATGACAAGGCAAATTACTAAATGGAAAAAAATACTTACAAATCATATATATTGAGTAATGGGTTAATAACCAAAATATATGAAGAACTCATACAACTCAATAGCAAACACAAATAAAACAAATAAAATAATGAAGTTTAAAAATGAGCATAGGATCTAATAGTCTTTTCCCAAAAAAAGACACATGAGTGATCAACAGGCACAAGAAGAGATGCTCAGCATCATTAAATTGTCAGAGAAATGCAAGTCAAAACCACAATGAGATATCACCTCACATCTGTCAGAATGACCAAAATTAAAAACATTGGAAACAACAGGTGTTGAGGGGGGGATGTAGAGAGAAGGACACCCTTGTATACTGTTGATGGAAATGTAAATTAGTGCAACCATTATGGCAAATCTTCTGGATGGACCTGAAAAAAATTAAAAATACAGCTATCGATAATCCAGCAATTCTACTGAGCATTTATCTGAAGAAAACAAAAATGCTAATCCGAAAATATATGTGTACTCCTACGTTTATTGCAGCATTATTTAGAATAGCCAAGATAGGGAAACAACCTCAGTGTCCATCAGTGGAAGAATGGATGCAGATATGATATATATACAATGCAACAGTATATGGAACAGTAGTCTCAACCATAAAAAGGAATACAGTCTTGCCATTTGCAATGACATGAAAGGGTCTTGAGGCTTTTATTCTGAGTGAAATAAGTCAGGTAGAGAAAGACAAATACAATATGATTTTACTTAAACGTAAAATCTAAGAAACAAAATAAATAAACAAACCAAACAAGATCAAACTCCTAGATACAGCGAACAGATTGATGGCTATCAGAGGAGAAAAGAGGTTGCAGGTGAGTGAAAAAGGTGAAGGGGGTCAACTCTATGGTGATGAATGGTAACTATACTTATTGTGGTGATCGCTTTGTAGTGTATATGAATATCAAATTATTATGTTGTATACCTGAAACTAATGAAATTTTATATACCAATTTTACCTGAATAATAAAAAAAATAACATGTGGAAATTCATCAATATGTGAATATAATTAGTTCTGAAAAAAAGCCACTGAAAAAGAGTTAAAATGTTCACTTTAATTCCATAGTAGAATGGTTAAAAATATGCTTATAATTGTATTTAGAAAATGCATCTAAAGTCATATAAATATTTAAAATTGTTTCATTTACCCTACTTAAAACAGAAATAGGTTATTTTAATGATGAATTAATTCTTGAATACTTCAAGGATGTGTTAAGCTAACTTTTGTTTGTGTATCTGTATGAGTTTGTAATTTTTTGCCAAAACTTAATAGCACATTACATTGTAATTGTTTCAGAGAACAATCACAAGGAGGCCATTTTTGCCAAAATATTTTAGGGTTTCATCAATTTTCCTGAGAACTTCTCTCTCAGTTCTTTGATATTCAAATCATTCTTTTTTTGAAGCACATATTCTATCATCATCCTTGCCAATATTTTTCTTCAATTTTTAACCAGTCTAACTCTCCTATAACCTCATTTGTCAAAGGCTTTCTTTGCTTTGAGTCAAATAATTCTAACTTTACTTCATTGGCTTTATGAAATCATGCAGTTTTTGCAAGATTGCAATTTCACTTTGCATTATACTGTATGGCTTTGTCAGATATATACCACATCCTAAACCAAAAGGAAAATGACTGAAATAGATGTTGCTCAGGGTATCAGGATAAATATTATTGGGAAGCAGAAGGGAACTTGAGGTGGAAATCAGTTAAATCAGTGATATTAGTAAATAATGTCATGTTATGAGAACTTCTGTTTTCCAACAAAATTATAGATAATGACTATATGAGTACTAAAGAATTCCTGTATACCTGGAAATTTAAGTAGAATTTTCACATCTAAATTTGATTTATCATATATTTTTGGATGATAAAATCACCACTTACATTTAAAAGACCTTCAACTGTGTCTTAGAATGGCTAGTGCATAAGGCACCTTTGACATGGAAATTTTGAAGACACCTGTGAAGTCTAATAGTTGAAGCACTAACCTAAAACATTCATGCATTTTTACATTTATGTATAATATTTCTGGAGAATGATCAACCATCCTTTATTTGAATGCCAAAATCCTCCAATGCTATTTATTACCCCAAAGTATTAGCCCATTTTATCTTTAATTTTTCACTGTCAGAAAATACACCTCACATTTTTTGCCCTATTTGAAAGCAGATGCCCTAACCACATTCCTTTGTTTAGTGAAGAATTCTACACCTATGAAGACTAAGTCAAATTTCCATTTTATAAGGCAATATTTTATATTGTTATATATTGCATAAAAAGCCTGCAATCTGATATATTTTAGGTGTTGTCTCTTCCAGGCTGAAGTTTTCCAGGTCCTGATATCATTCCTCATGACATCTTTATGCCCTATTGTTACAAGGTCTGGATTCAATTTGGTTGTAGATGTCCATCTTAAAATGAGGTATCCAGAACTAATCAAGTCCGTTAAGAGACATCCCTCAAGGGTATAAAAGGCTTGGACTATTTTGTGATGGCTCTCTCAAAGAATAAAACATTCTTATTTTCTAAAGTTCCTGCTTGTGCTGCAACTGACAAGGAGTGATCTATTACAACCCTCTCTTAAGGTGACTTATGCCTCATGTCATTTCTCTTACCTCAAATCCTACTTGAGAAAAAGGAGAGTGTCTTTTTTGAAATGACTACATCTTATCTCTACTGCCACGCTGTGTCTCTTTTTAATCGGTTTGTGTCTGTAAAACACTGAGGTATATTACACATATGTATTATGCAAGTACACTTACAAAAAAATTTCCTAACAACATCTAGTCACAGAGTAATGCTTATGTTCACTCTAATGTTATTATATGAATATAAATTTTTAAAATTTTATATGATTTATATACCCTAAAATATTCCCCATTCCTAAGAATGGATCATATTTTATCACATTTCCTAAATAAAATCTGACTTAAACATGTTTTCTGGAAAAGAAACAAGAATGATAACATATAAATTCTCTTAATTTACAAATTATTTGATTTGCTGAGTTTATTCTTGAAAATTTACAGAGACCACATGCTCCCAAAGAATAAGAAGAGTAGAGAAGTGAAACAGTTATAATTACAAAAAAATTCTGATTGCTGCTGTCAGCCCTGAAAACCCAATATCAGTAGGCAAACAGTACCTGAACTCACAGAGTTTACACTGTAGAAGGGGAGTGAGAAAAAAAATGAACAAAAATTGTTTTAAGTTGTGATAAATATTATTAAAAATATAATATGTAAACAGAAATGGAAAATAATCAAGTAGCAACCATTTTTATTCGGATACTCTAACATTTTTCACTAGGCAACAAATCTACTGAAATCTAAATAATGACAAACAGCTAGTCCAGGAAAAAGGCAGAATGCATATTCTAGAAATAAAAGATAACATTTGTAAAACTATGTAATCTTAGCCTATGAGAAATGTGCCATTAGAAGACATTGAGATTATCAAATTTCTGTGGAGAAGAAATCTACCAAGACGGAAATCTAGACTAAGAAAAAATGTTATTCAAGTCTGAGAGCAAACTACAAATATATTTATGTGAACTATTATGTGAACTAAATGGGAAAATTTACAGCTCCAAGATATTAAAAAAAGAATTGCACCTGTTCTTAGGGACCATGGGAAATACTGAATATACACCTAGACAGTGGGCAAACCATAGATGAGAATGGAACTCTGATCCACAAACTCTGCAGCAACTATTTTAAGAAACCAAATGACAACTTCTGGAGTGATTTGCCCAGGTACTAGTTCTCACATAGTTTGTTTATTTCCTTGTATTTATTTATTTATTTATTTATTTATTTATTTATTTATTTATGAGAGACACAGAAGAGAGAGGCATAGACATAGGCAGAGGGAGAAACAGGGTCCCCTCGGGTAGCACAGTGTGGGACTCAATCCCAGGACCCTGGAATCATGACCTGAGCTAAAGGCAGATGCTCAACCACTGAGCCACCCAGGTGCCCCTCAGGTAGATCTTAATGCACTACCTAGTATTCTTTTCAGCATTATCGTTGCCTCCAGATTGACTATCAATGAATCATATGCATTATTCTTGAAACAAATAAGACCTAGAGCATGAATTCTTCAGTATGCTAGAAACTTAAAGAACAGTCTCTGTATTGAACTGAAAGTGGCATTTTAACATCATGATTCAATTAGAAAAACTTCATATTAGCATTATGAAAGTCAGTAGAGACAGTGTTACCAGTGACATCCACCAGCATGTTAATCAGACATGATCTGATTGTCCCAAGCACTTCCTGCCCCTGTTGAACTTGATCCTTTGCTCGATGGAATTTAAAGAAAAGAATGCTGGCATAAGCACTATAAACCTTGCAAACTGCAAAGTGGATAATTCAATCTTGAGACAACCTTTCAAAGTAATATTCTTTCTTAGACAGGTAATAAGAATATTTCCAGAGTTTAAGCATATTTTAAAATGTAATTTCATTTTCTGGACTTATAAATGTTCTTCTTACCATAAATATGTATTTTGCTTTGTTTTTAAGAACAAAAATATGTAATTTATTGTATATAACCAGTTTTTATCTGTACATACTTTATTGAGAGGTTTATGATACTTAACATATTGTATTTGAAATAAGTTAATTCCAAGTTAATTTTTAAAAATTATTTACTTCTTTGCCTTCAAAATTATTGTTAAGTTTAAACTTTCAAATTCAGTAGTCCAGGCTACCAATTTTATTATTTTTTTTCCTGAGGTTATTATTGACATACAACATTGTGCAGTGTCAGGTGTGTAACTAGTGGTTTGACATTTGTATACATCATGAAATAGTCACCACAGTAAGCATAGTAAATATTTTGTGAGTAGTTATTACATATCATATATGAATGTAATATTTTTCTAAAGTGAATAAGTATAAAACATATATTTGCTTTTAGAAATTTAATACTATATCAGATTCATATACAACTATCCAAATACACAATTTCTCTCTATAAAGTTACACATATATATAAATTTCCAATTTTTTTGTAAAACACAGTATGAGAAAAGATTTGTAATTTTATTAGACAGAAAATATTCTTCAATCACTCTATTGCAAAATGATTTTATCCTTGGGTTTCCAAAGTTTATCAGTCACAGTTTAGTGATCAGAAAAAAAATATATGAGTAGCTACCTTAATATTTTTATAGACAATATGCCATATAATACTAAATAATACTAACAATGAAAAATGTATATGATGGCTTTATACATACTAGTTTTCCATTGGTTATTAATCTTTCACAATTCTCCAGTTTTATTATATGTATTACAAAAAATACTTTTAAAGCACAGAAATTTATAATTAAAAATCTCCATAAAAATTACAAATTATTTTCTTTCTAAGCTTTCCACTAAATGGAAGTTGGTTAAAAGAAGCAAAGGGCAAAGAAATTATCCCTATTTTAGTATAGGTATGGTAAATATGTAGCTTACAAATTATTTTAAAATTACATTTGTGCCGTATATACTTCTAAGCCTCATATGAAATTCCAGGCTCTACAGAGATACATCTCTGGGCTTGGTTTTAACAGAGACAACTATTTAGATGCAGAGTCACTGTTACCACCCGTATTGCAAGTAAATAGAGCAAGGAACCTTTCACTATACACTTTAACTTTATTTTAAGAAGAAATAAAACAGCTGTAGTCACAATGACAAACATATTCGACTTCATAATAGGTAGAACTTTCGGAGTATCTCATGAGCTGATAGATTATGTTCTGCCCTTTGTACAACTACACATTTAGGATATTAATGTATTGACAAGGGTAACTTAATTTCTTCCAGAGATTTAAAGCAATCACTTGTTTTTTGTTAAAATACTGTTTAGATAGGACAGTGGTCATTTCTTGGTTTTGTTTTGTTCTGCTTTTCTAAAATCTTGTATTTGGGCAGCCCCGGTGGCGCAGCGGTTTAGCGCCGCCTGCAGCCCAGAGCCTGATCCTGGAGACCCTGGGTCGAGTCCCACGTCGGGCTCCCTGCCTGGAGCTTGCTTCTCCCTCTGCCTGTGTCTCTGCTTTTCTCTCCCTAGCTGTGTCTCTATGAATAAATAAATACATTATTAAAAAAATAAAAATAAATAAATAAAATCTTGTTTTTAAGTAATCTCTACACTTGAACTTACAACCTCAAGACAGAGTCACATGTTCTACTGACTGAGCCATCTAAGCACCCTTAGAGTCATTTTTCCTTAATAAAAGAAACTTGGAAGCTAGGGATTCATCATTTGTTGATAAAGCTTTCCCTTTCCCCTTTGAATTTTTTTTTTTTAAGATTTTATTTATTTACTCATGAGAGACACACACACAGAGAGGCAGAGACACAGGCAGAGGGAGAAGCAGACTCCACGCAAGGAGCCTGATGTGGGACTCGAACCCAGGAATCCAGGATCATGCCCTGAGCCAAAGGCAGGTGCTCAACTGCTGAGCTACCCAGGTATCACCCCTTTGAAATTTTTAATTGGTCACAACAGTACCTCCTAAATTTATTAGCCAATGTCTTTAACTTTTTAAAATAATATCTTTCCACTTTGCCTAATGTTTTTCTAATTATCTGCTTTCAATTTCTTCCACAATTAAGAAAAATACACTTACCCATTTAAAAAAGGGGAAGGGAGCCTTCCTAGCAGAACATAACAAAGAAACCTTAACTCTTTTGATTTAATGCCTATTGCTTCCAAAGATAAACCCACATAGCAGTTTGTACTAAAGAACAAAAATCTATATTCCTATATCAATCTGAGTTCTTTAATGTTTACTAGATATGGACAGATGTGACATTATTTCCTTGCGTGTGGGTCTTTACCTCTTCTTAGGTTAATCTTTAGCGTTCCTTGGCTTATTGTAACTACATAACTCCACCTTCTGGCTTCCCTGTCACAAGGTGTTCCCTTTGTCTGTCTGTCTTCACATAGTCTTCTTGTAATGAGATACCAGTCATATTGTATTAAGGGTTCACCCTACTCAAATATAGCATTACCTTAAGGAATTACATCTATCTTTTTCCAAATAAGGTCACATTCTGATGTATTGCAGGTTAGGACTTCGATGTACATTTTTTTTTTTTTTTGAGATAAAATTCAACCTATCAAAGACAGAGCACACTTAATGCCAGTGAAGAATGGATGATGTCAGGTAGAAAGAAAATGTTAGTAATAAGTAAAAGAATGATAATAATAATAAGCCCACTAATCAGGCCAGGTTATGATATTTGGATGAGCAAGGCAGCAAAATTGCCTTTATGTGGAGCCTTAATATTGGATTTCCCTTAAAGAGAAACAGAATCTGTGCAGAAGCCTGAGAGTTGTAACTGTGGTGCTTGAGTCTTCAAAGGTAGGAGGCAGGCAAGGTAAACAATAAAGAGAGGGAAAACGTAGATCCTGTTCCACATGATTTATGGTGGTAAAGGTTGAAAAGGGCACAGGAAAAAATGCAGCTAACTGATGATAATAATCACAAAATATGATAAGTGTCACCAGGAATGACTATAAAGATTAAAAAGGCAGGATAACAAGGATAGTATACTCTGTCACTTTGTCTCATTATTTGAAAAATTGAGCATGCGCTGTGGAGCCTGGCTTTTCAAACTACTCACAAGCTACACTGGTTATTTCCTGGGAACTTGCTTGAACTCTGCTCAGCATTGTATGAAGATCTTCCTGGGGTCCATATGTAACGTTCAACTTTGAGAAGCACTACTTCACTGCTTTGGGGTAGATAATAAGAATTCCAACTTCTACACTGCTACAAATTTGTTTTAACTGAAATGTATGTTTCTGCATCTGTGAAATGGTGAAATGGTCATATGAATTGGTTATCTTTAGAATATTCAAATTTGGCAACTCCAGATATAACAAGTTTTCCTCCAAGTTTTCAACTTCATGCCAAAAAAATATTGTCCTGCCCAAAGCATATAATAAGATGTACTTCTCTGCAAACAAGGTGTTTTCCATGGGGGGGAAAAAAGTTGTGCTTCTTAATTTGGTTTATTGTATTAGGGAAATACAAAAGTTTAGACAGCATTTTCACTGAACAGAATAGGTGAGCCTCTGAAAAGGTATCTCTTACTTGAATAATTGATGACTTATACTTATTATTACCAATAGTTATCCCATCATCTGTTGTTCCCAAAACAAGAAAATTTCTAGATATATATGTATCAAGTTTAATCAAGCATCCTGTCATATAGGTAAGAAGATTTCATTTAGAGTGATTATATAATTATTCTAGAAGTCAGTAAAAAAGGCAAGATTCGGACCAGAATTTAAGCCCACACTGGCAGTTATTAAATAAATAAATAAATAAATAAATAAATAAATAAATAAATAAATGGATCAGTAGGCCAGAATCCAAAAGTTTATTGCTGATACAATAAAATAGACAAGAACACACACAGGATAGTTTCTATCTTTCTTTCTTTCTCTCTGTCTATATTTTAGTCTGATTTTTTATTGATCTAATTGCAAATAAAATAGCTCTTCCTTAGAACTAACTGAAGGATTTCACTTGCCCGTAATCTTGATTCTACTAGGAAAGTAAGCCCCCTAGTCAATTACATGAGCAGACACAATGTGTTCTATGTCCACAGTCTAGTGGCACATTTCCTATCATATCTTTGTGAGAAGCCTGATCAGTTATAATTTTGTAAGGTTTACCAATGATTGGATCTACAAAATTTGGACTTCAATTAGAGACTAGGAGTAACACTAAGGACAATAAAGTTCCTGGTACTTACCTTCAGCAACAATGGAAAATTATTGGTTGTTGTATTTATAAGCACAAGAGGGCTACCTCAAAATGACTATACATCAATTATGAAATAATTCCATTTGGTTTAACACATTAAGAAATGTTGAAATTGGGATGCCTGGGTGGCTCAGCAGTTGAGCATCTGCCTTTGGCTCAGGTCATGATTCCGGAGTTCACGGGATCAAGTCTCACATCGGGCTCCCTGCATGGAGCCTGCTTCTCCCTCTGCCTGTGTCTCTGCCTCTCTCTCTCTCTCTCTCTCTCTCTCTCTCTCTCTGTGTGTCTTATGAATAAATAAACAAAATCTTTAAAAAGAAAAAAAAAGAAATGTTGAAACTATACATAGAATTGGTTATTTCCTTGTATAAGAGCCAAGAAATAGACTAAGGAGAATGTTTAATTCCATTATATATTGGCTGAAATTATAATCTTAAAATTACTGAAGCAATCTGAATTACACTACACAGATTTCACAGAGTATCTTTAAATTTTTATTTCCTAGTCTCTTTCTCACAATTCAGAAAATCTTTAGACACAGAGTTTCCCACATCACTCATGTATTTGGCTGATATCTACAACATAAATACTGCTAAAAAGAGTGGGTGGAAGAAGTATTATAAATATTATAGAACTTCAGCAATGCCACACGAGGGGGAAATCATATATATCCTTTCACTTCAGTACTACCTGAAAGATTTTTCCTATCTTACTCAAAAGATCTTTTTTCCATAGCTCATTTTGTTTCCCTCAAAAACAGCATTCCCCAAACTTTAAGCTTTTTATGTATCACGTGGGGTATTTCTAAAATGGAAAACTGGATTTGGTGGATCTGAGGGAAGCCCTGTGTTCTGAATTTCTAACAAGCTCCTAGGTGATGACAATGCTGCTGATCTATGGGGTCACACATTGATCAAAGGTCTAAGGGAGCCTCTCCCAAATTTGCAGTTAAAACAACTGACTCAAAGCTTTCTTCTGGAAATCTCACCAGGGAATAGAATAAAAAATTTGTCATGTGTACGGTGCCTGGATGTCTCAGTTGGTTAAGCATCTGCCTTTAGCTCAGGTCATGAACCCAGGTCCCTGGGATTGAGCCTCACACTGGGCTCTCTGCTCAGTGGGGAGCCTGCTTCTCCCTCTCCCTCTGCCTGCGGCTTCCCCTGCTTGTGCTCTCTCTCCTTGTCAAATACATTAATTAATTAATTAATTAATGGTCATGCCACATGGGATAAACAGAGATGTGAAGGATGAAGTGTGATATAGTGAGAAAAGAATTGTTTTTAACTAGACAACTCAAATATAGTTGTAGTTTCCAACACTGAAATCATGTGACATTGAAATATATATATGCATATATATATAAATATAATGAAATATCATTTATCCATGAAAATGAAGGAAATCCTGCCATTTATGACGACATGGATGGACTTTGAGGGCATCTTTTGACGTGAGGTAAGTCAGACAGTCCAAGACAGACACTGTATGATTTCACTTACCTGTGGGACCCAAAAAAGCCAAACCCAGAGAAACAGCTGGAGAGTGAAAGAATGGAGGAGATGTTGGTCAAAGAGAGCAAACTTGGAGTTAGAAGATGTATAAGTCCTGTGGATCTAATGTGATTATAATTAAACAATATTTTATTGTTAAGACAGTAGATCTTAAATGTTCTCACCACAGAGAAGAAATGATAATTTTGCGATGTGAAGGTGGTGTCAGCAGTTATGGCAGGGCAATCCTATCCCAGCAGATAGTGTATCAAATCGTTGTGCACCTTAAGTTCATACAATGTTAATATGTCAATTATATCTCAATAAAAAATAGAGTTCTCTGCAGCCCCGGTAGCTCAGCAGTTTAGTGCCACCTTCTGCCCAGGGCCTGATCCTGGAGACCCGGGATCGAGTCCCATGTCCAGCTCCCTGCATGGAGCCTGCTTCTCCCTCTGCCTGTGTCTCTGCCTCTCTCTCTCTCTCTCTCTCTCTCTCTCTGTGTGTCTCTCATGAATAAATAAATAAAATCTTTAAAAAAAATAAAAAACGTTCTCAGATTTAAATGGGAAGATCTACATGAAAGTGCTTCTAATACAGTAAAGCACTATATGAGCAGATTATAGTACCATCGGCACCTAAGCTCCCTAGCCCTCCCCCCGTCCCACATCAGTGCCACAGTCCGAGTCCTTCCTTTTTTGAGCTGTGAAAACTGCTTAGGAAACTGTCACTCAGCGGCAGCAAAGACTGCCAGCACTAAACCAATTTGATAGAAGGATCCAAGAGGGGAGAGGACAGAAGATTTTCTTTCCTCTGCAGTTCTAGTTATAAAGCCAAGATATAAAAGGAGAGAATCATTGTGGTATGGCATATGAATTTTAAGATGCTTTCATTGGGTTCATTCATATTCTAGAGTGGTGTCCTCAAGAGTTTTTACCACCTTAGAAAGTAAAAAATATATATATTGTCTTGCTTTTTAAAAAAATATTACAAGGAATATGTCATCTTTACAAAGATGGGTTATTATAGTCATTGATCATGTAACTACATAGATAAGATTCTGGACCTATTCACAGCTAGCTACAAACCAACCAGCAACTTCATGTTTGATATATAGATGAAGTGAAATTGCTTTAAAACTAATGCAGAATTTATTTGTAGTGCACAATTTATTAGTATGCATGAAGATGAATTAGAACCTGCAAGCTATATTAAATTTAATGCATGAGAAAGGGAAGTAATGAATTACTTGAAAATCATTTTAAAGCATCATTGCTAATGCAGCTGCTAAACCGCAATCGTCCTAACTGCAGAGACAAATATTATTAAACCTGCCAGAGTCCCCAAACTGTGTTTTACGCAATTCCTTAAAGAATATAAGCAAAGGCATTTGACTCTCAGCTTCATGGATAAATACACCATGAAAGTATATATGCCATATATGCAAAAAAAAAAAAGGCTCTTAGTAATTCAAGATTCCCATAACAGAATTCTTATGCTAATGGTCAAAACAAAAGTTGCTTTTAATTTTCAGAGGGATGGAACATGAATTTATTAACTTCATATTTCTGATGGATGAAAGAAAATGTAATAAATGAAGAGATGAGCCTGAAATTGCACTCACCCGGCTTTATTTAGCGTTGGTGTTCAGTTAGCTGACTTCACTTCTAATATTGCACTGGCTAAGCCTTTTAGTGTGCACTAAATCCTAGCCGCATAAAAGTGAAGCTAAATAGTATTTACAGGTCTTTTTCATACAAAGTGCAAACCAGCATTCCATTTATAATCCTATAATAACACTCTGTAATCTGCATACCAATGCAGTGCAAATAACACATTTACTTTAGAAATGAGCATAATTAGATTATATAGATCATAGTTGAATTAGACTGAGTGACCTTTTGTTAGCATTCTCTGATAACTCAAGAAAATTTTACTACTTGGCTGCCTTTTCTCTTTTGATCTAAATGATCAGTTTTTGGCATGAGCCTCTAAAATCTTCAGAATCTTTCACAGTTTGGTTTCTAGGAAGATTTTTTTTCCCCAGCAGGAGGGGGTTGTAGTGCTGAACATTGAGAGTTGGAGTAGATGTTCACTGACATACATTTGAGATAAGGAGGAGAAACATAAAATACAAAATGAAGGGTGACGTAAAAATGATTTATCATTGTGTTTAGTATGGTCTTTGTAATTACATTTTTAATTAATACTTTTGTGGATGTGCTTTATTTTTTATGCATAATTTAAATCAAATTGACATTCTATATGAGAGTTCAAGCCTAGTTTTCCCCTTAATGATACATCAGAAATTTTGCATCAGATGATTAAATGTCTTCCAGTCCTTTATTCACTAAAATAGGTTTGTGTACCTACTATGGGTCTCAGACGTGAGGATAAGCGGTGATGACTGCATGTTTGTTTCAAAGAATTTTCCTCCTGGAATGTGAATGGCAATCAGAGATAAGGGACACACAGCGATAACAACAGTCACATAAACCAATTATTCACAAAGTAAATCTCAACTCCTTCTGATTAAGGAAATACAAGCCTATTAAGAGCCATTCATAACCTTAACACATCTCTGCCCTCACTTCTAGGTCCTCCGGATAAGCACAAATCCACACAAAGGAGGCATGCGTTTCTGCGTGTGTGTCACTGGCAAGGACTCTTGCCCCCTCAAGATAATGGAGTGTTAAACTGACAGCATTCATCTATCCCTCCCAGCATTCTTCTACCAAGGAAATTCAAAGACTTAGGTAAAAACAACACCAAGACAGATTAGGAGACTATCCTCTAGAATATGAGGGTTTTTTTTTAGCTCTACGTCCACAAGGGGAAATTGCTCAGAAATCAATCTCACAGGAATAAAAGAACCTCATTTGGTTAGACCATTTTACAGGATGGAAAGAAAGATCACAAGTCTCTAATAAATATGAATGTTTACTTAATAAAACAGGTCAGCTGGAATATGGGCTTCTTTGGAGTCCTAAATCATAAAATATATAAAAGATGTGGATGAATGTATGTGTATCTAAATGCCGATAGATACACGAATAAACAAAACACATTCTCGTAGCTAGTTTTCTGTCCTTTTTCCCACCTCCCATTTGATCTCTGGTGTCCATTCAACCTTAAGGATATATCGTGAATGTCCCCTGATACCGTCATAGCCTGAGCAACCCTAAAAGCTCTCATAAGCCACTGTTAAGGGATCTTTTGCTTCCATGCCTGTAATGTTCGATTAATGCTCTACATTTCAGTCAGAGCAATGTTTTTAAAGAATAATGTCCTCTTTTTTTTTAAATTTTAACTATCCAATGTATTTCCACTGCTGGGATATGAAAATGCAATGTTTAATCAAAGTCATACTGTCATATGTAATACAACTGTTTCCCATCTCTGCAAACCATTTCATCTCCTACACACTAAGCTTGTCTACGCTTGTCTAGACATAATGGTCTCTTTTCTGTTCTCCTAGTGCAAACTTTTCTCTTCCTCTAGGTATTCGCATTATTTATACCCATTAACTGGAAAGTCACTTCTTCTAAGACTGGCTTTTTGGGTTCTTCAAATCTCAGCAGAACTGTCACCTCGTGGAGGCTGTTTTGTACCTCCTAATTAAAAGTGGGTTTTCCTAGTTCAGTTCTTACACTATCATTTAGATTTTTGTGATTCCTTCATTACAGTTGTCCCAGTCTCTAATAATCATATCTATTGTCTTGCTTATTGTCTGTATCTTGCAATAGTATAAGCAGTTGAGGAGGGTCCTTGATTTCCCAAGTTCACCTTTTTAGGTTTGTACCTGCAGAGTACTTGATATCTAGTAGCCACACCGTTAGGTGCTGAGTAAATGTGTTGCGTGTGCCGGTGTCAAAGGCGGGAGTGGATTGGGGGGCTGGATGTAGGATTCAGTCTGGGATACTTCTAGATCCATTTGGCTTCTGCTTAAGATTATAATTAGATATACAAAGAAGACATATTCTACAGTATCTCCTCGCTATAATAAAATTGCAGAAAAGATTTGTATAACTCATGAGTCTTTTTAATATTTACAATTTTAAAAGAGTGCATGAATTCTTTTGTTCCTAGCATCTGCATCCCTTCACCATTCTAATTCTTTGAGTCCTACTCTGGAACGAACTTTCTTTTTCTTTCCTTCCTTCCTTCCTTCCTTCCTTCCTTCCTTCCTTCCTTCCTTCCTTTTTTTTTCAATTGGATCCATCGATTGTTAACTTATCTCTAGTCCTATATTCTTCATCCTTATCTTTCTACATTGCTAACCTCAATGAATTTACCCGTGTTTATGACTCCATCTATTACATTTATATTGAAAGCCACTTGTCCAATTTTGATCTTTTATGTGCACAACCAAAACCTAACAGTTGAAATGTGGCATGATTTAGATAATGGACTTTTATCTCAGTCTTGCAAGATTAAAACAAAACAAAACAAAACAACTTTTCTTCTTTAAATGTCTTTCTCTTTACAGATTTCCTGTTTCTTTTATTGATATGTCTGAGACTAGAAATCTTGGACTCATCTTTAAATCAATATTCTTTATTTTTATCTCTTTTTGCTTTGTTTGCTTTTCGTATTTCCTTCACAATCTTTCTTGGACTTATCCTATATATTTCTTTTCCCATGGCCCTCCCTTTAATTCCTTAAATAACTATAAATATTTTCTATCCAGCTCACTTGTTCCAGATTCCTTTCATTATCTGCCACTTCCATATTATAGTTTTAAAAGACACTTTTCATCATGCTTACTTCCACACAAGAACCCAGAGTGGTTTACAGTAATCTATGTTAAAATACACACACACACACACACACACACACACATATACATCTCTCCCAAACCAAACTTCTAAAACCTTTGATAAAATTAGATTTTCTCTTTAACTTACTATTTTATTTTCTTAGCAACTGTGAAACATATTCTCCTTCATATCATTCAGTGTGTTGGCACCCCAACTTCAAATTCTATAGCTAAACTCTGATTATCTCCACTCATTCTCCTACTACATGGTTAGCTTTTTCTCTTTAGATTTCCAACTCCCTTATGTCTTATATCATGAATATTAGGACTTAAATATGTATATTTTGTTATGTATTTACTTTTCATATTCTTGATCATACTTATCAAGGAAAAATATTTTAAATATCTTCAGAGATTAAAGTTGAAAAATAGATTATACTTCTAAGAGCAGGTAGTAAAATAAAACTTAGTTAATTCTAATAAGAAATACCAATATGCAAATAAGTATGTGTACATACTACATTTAATAATTCTTACATATCTACACTGACATAAGCATCACTCCAAGTCAAAGGTGATAGAGATATTTTAAAAGCACTTTGATACAACATTAATCCATCTTTTTAAATAAAAAGATGTTTAAATTTTTCCCATTCATTGAAAACAGGATAAAATGAATATATTTTAAAATATCTTTACATTATAGTATTCATCACATTTATATACATTTAAAGCCCCAAATAAATGTTTTATAATTTTTCTTAGGAATATAATATGTCAATTTTAATAAATTTATGTTGGTGGGAAAATGAAGAATATCAATAAATCCTATAATTCTATACTGAATTCATTTTATACATAAGACTATTAAAATGTCTTTGATTCTGCAATACAATTTTGAAATGTTTCATTTTCATAAAGCTACTCAAGACAGCAGAGACAAATAGTTTATAAAATGTTCATAGTTAGGAATGCTGCTTTCTCTTCATTTTGACACATCTAGGGCATGCAATTATTCACAAAGGTCACTTTCTAAAGAAGAAAAAGAACAATGACCAAAGGCAGCATTTAGGTTTCAAATAGACTATGACAATTTAATCAATGACAAACTCCCAATGTCAAGAACCATCTTATTTCTAGGTAGACAGAGAATGACATTTCATCAGAACTATGTACAATTGCCCGCATTAAAAACTAGTCAAAAAATTTACTATGACCATGAGAACAAGATTTAGAGGGGGAAAAAAGGGGAGGGAGGTTCCAAGTTATTTTAAGTTTAAATGTGAACACAACTTTCCTTACTGGCATTTTCAAAAATGTCTTATTATGAATTAAATTATACTTGTAATCTTAAAGACACATACAATTCAAAGCTTGAGAAAATATAACTTACCATCTTGCCCCCTGCAAAACTCACACTTTTCAAATTTGTAGTGCAATTGACAGAGAAATTTAATATGGTATGAATGCCTTTTCACCTGATTTTGTCCCCAAAATCAGAGATACCCTAAACCATGTATAAAATACATTTAAAATGTTTTGTGATTTAGTTTAAGAATACCTTTCTAGAAATACTCCAGGATGCCAATTTTTATATTTGTTTTTAAAATAATATTATTCAACATTATCAGTCAATAACCATAACCACTTCAACCTATGAATTTCTACTATAATTGGTATTAATATTCACCTATAAGACTGCCATATTTAAAAAGATTTCAACTCTCTATACTTGATTTCTTTTCCTTAAAATAAATATAGCAATACTTTAATACACATGGGGCTTTGAGATGACCCAATAACACTAAGTATATAAGGCTTAGCAGTGTGTTAGACATATATTTTGCAATAAATATTTTTAATGAGTTACTTATTATTCTGTGCTTATTTCTTATTCTGCAAAATGTGTACCCTCATTTCTGTGAGATACCCATTGCTCTTTCAGTGAAATACTAAAACAGGAAGGCATTGTGATAAGATATTCACATAACTTTTGTTCACACTTACAAAAACAATATTTTAGCAGAGAAAGAGAATAATACAATGAACTTGCATTCCAATGGAAATAGTTAATACAACCATCGTGTGATAGTAGATGCATACTGATGACAGAGATTGTATTTCAAAAACAAATAGTATAGTATTAGAAAATGGAAAGTTATAGAATAAAAAAACATATTTTAAATGTTTCTGTGAGTTGAAATGCCTGGATCATTTGGCTAAATCATTAAATTCTCATTTCATATTTGAAAAGAAAAGAGTGTGTCATAGGTAATCGTGATTGAGAGAACAGCATACTTACTCTCCCCAGACTACTATTACTAAATATGCATACATATCAAAGACTACATAATTAGGAGGGGGAGGTTAAATTAACTGTGAAACTTATGGTTTATGTAGCTGAGCTAGTTTCAACTGCAAATAGCTGCAAGAATATCTGAGGAAAAAAATAGCCATTGAGAAGGGAAGTTCTGTATTTTTTACAAAAAGAAAGATTACTTTTTGTTCACTGGAAATAAAGAGAAAGAGAGAGAGAGAGAATGAAAACAGTTAAAAAAATAGGTAAAGCACCATAATAATCAAACTCCAAATAACAGACTCTTCTAAAACAGTCTTCAATTTTACTAATCTTCATCACATTCTTCCACATTTAAATATCCAAGATCTTTTTGTTTCACGGGCTCACCTGACCCCTGTAAGTCTCTTCCTGTTGATCTCCTTTTCCTGCTCTCTACCAATCTTTTACTTGAACGTATCCAGAGATTGCTAAGTATGAAATAGGGAGTGATGACTTCACATTTTGCAAAAGGGTCTCAATAATCTCAATAAGCTAATTTCCCTCAAATAAGCTTCAACCTCCACATACCTACAAATGTTTCTTTTGTGTGCATATGTACAGTAAGGGAAATACCTGTCTAATACGATCAGCATAGAAAGTAAATATAAATAATTAAGGGAGTAGAGCAAATAGGCATTTATTTCTGTAACTTGTAGGATATATACGCAAGTGGCACATGTTTTAGAAACAATTCTAAATTCTACTTATACTCACTAATATACTTTAACAAATAATTACTAGAATTCACCTCATTTTGTGTTCTGTGTAGAGAGCTGTGGCTTTGTGTGTGGGAACTAGGTGGTAAATCATGAATTCTGTCTAAGGTCCCCTACACATGCGGAGGTAGCTTTACTTCTAAACTCTTGATTAAAAAGTGACTAGGACTAAATAATTCTTCCATTTCTCTTTTTTTCCAATTCTATAACAATACTTGTAAGATACTGTGTAACATTTTAAAATCTAAGTCATTCAAATCTTAAACAGAACATTGTAGATTGCCTTGTAGATTTCAAACACTGTAACCAACAAAAACAGCATGTTTTTTTACCTGCTTAATTCATCAAAAGTACACATACCATCAGGATATATTTAGATAGTATAAAAAGGATTGAAAAAGTCTATTTGCACATGTATTGGTTGCAGAATCCCCACAAAAAATCTGGAGTTTCTCAATGAAGCAAACATAGGCACAAAACCTTCCACTGTATACAACAACTTCATATCATTCAAATATTAGATTGTTGCAGTGTTTCTTTTCTTAATAGCAATACAACAGACTAAAAAATATCATTAAAGTGCACTATCCTAGGTTAGTTTTATGCACATGCAGAATAGATAAACACTTAGTGTTAATTTAGAAAAGTCCAAAGGAGATTTTATTTTTGAGGTTAATCCCTTTATCTCTAGGCTTTGATCTCTATTAAAATTCAGAGACCCCTGGGAGAAGGGACACTTTATCAACTATAAGTCATTAAGTGTGAATAAAAGGTCTGAAATCTAAAAGGCAATGGAGACATGGGAATAAGGTATGAGTAGAAAGAATTTAAGAAATAGAAAAGCATGAGAAAAAAAAAAAGCATATTTTTCCCCCTCAGGTCTTTAGAAGAAGTAAAAAAAAATGAGCATACTGACCTTTGAAACACAGATAAATATGCTGGCCTTCAGAATTTTTGCCATTGTGCTGAACTATGTACAACTGACCCATTTCAGTATTTCCTTGTATATAAGTATTTCCCTGTATATAAGGAGTGAACACTCTAATGTTTCCTGTTGCTTCTTTGATGATATCCCAAGGTTCCTCTTTTCACCTTTGCCAATATTAGACCAGAAACAGAAGATAATGATAATGGAGAAGAAAGAACTGAGATTCCTATATATGCATGAGTAGATTACATAATATGACTTAGAAGATCTATCCAAGAATATTAATTTGAACACTGATTATAGAATAAATTTACTGCTAGATTCTGGGGAAATAAAATTGATTAATTCTTGGTGACTGGATTCTGATTACAGTTCTGAGGATTTTTTTTTTTTTTCAGATTTTATTTATTTGAGAGAGAAAGAGAGCCAGAGGATCGGGGCACAGAGGGAGAGGGAGAAACAGACTCCCACTGAGCAGGGAGCCTGACAAAGGGCTCAATCTCAGGACCCTGAGATCATGATCCAAGTGGAAGGCAGACATTTAACCAGACACCCCAGTTCTTAGGACTATAATGTTAATATTAACACTGGACTCTAGCCTATTCATTTTGGTCTATAAGGAGTCCTTCATTTGCCTTGTAAATCATGTTATTTCCATTCATAGATAAAAATGTGTATTGTTATTGTACAATTATTAAGCTATGTACTTCAAACCATATGTGTTAAATTTCAATTGTGTGATAAAATATTGATTGCCATGTGAGGTAAATAATTCACTAAAGATAAAGAAAAAGGCAGTCATTTCAGAATGTCTAATAAGTCAATTTTTGACTTGTCTTTTATTTCCCTCCATTTGTTTATTTTGTTTCTTAAATTCCACATATGTGTGAAATCATATGGTATTTATCTTTCTTTTTTTAAAAAAAATTAAAGATTTTATTTATTTATTTATTCATGAGACACACACACACAGAGAGAGAGAGAGAGAGAGAGAGAGAGGCAGAAACATGGGCAGAGGAAGAAGCAGGCTCCATACAAGGAGCCTGATGTGGGACTCAATCCCAGCACTCCAGGATCATGCCCTGAGCTGAAAGCAAATGCTCAAACACTGAGCCACCCAGGCATCCCAAAGGTATTTATCTTTCTCAAACAACGAACTTTTTTAAACAAAAGTAAAAACAACTGTTTTCTTTTTAAATTCCATTTATTTACAATCATTTTAAGTATTTCCTTATTCCACTTAGTTTTGTATTAATATTCTATTCTTTGAGCTTCTTAAAGGGATATACTTGATCATTTACTTTTATATATTCTTTACTTATATAGGCATTTGAAGCAATAAAATTTTTCTTAAGTACTGTCCTATTTACATCTTACAATTTTTTTTCATTCTGTCATTTAGTTTAAACATTTAAAAATTTTTTTCTTAATTATTTGAATCATGAATTGTTTACAAATAATATATTTAACATTTTATTTTTTTTATATTTAACATTTTAAATTAAAATTTAGAATATTTTGGATTTTTAGATGTATAATTTTAAAAATATTTTATTTACTTACGGTATTTGAGAGAGAGAGAGAGCACAGAGAGGGGGGGCAGAGGGAGAGGGACAAGTAGACACCCCATTAAGCATAGAGCCTGAATGGGGCTGAACCTCATGACCCCAGAATCATGATCTGAGCTGAAGGCAGATGCTTAACCCACTGAAGCACCCAGGTGCCCTAGATATATAATTGTTATTGATATCTAATTTAATATCATTTTGACCAAAAAGCATATTCTGTATATAATTCAATCCTTTGAAAATTATTGATACTTATTTATGGCTCAGATTTTTGTGAATGTTTCTATGCATGTGAAAAGAAATATACATTCAATAGTTGTCACAATGTCTGTAATTGTCATTTGGGACAAACTAATTAATAGTATTGTTCTAATCTTTTATCGTCATGCCTTTTTTATTGGCCTACTTCTATCAATCACTGAGGAAAGGCAAAATTGCAAAATACTCTTGTGAATTTTTCCTATAGGTTTTTCCCAAGGTTTCTGGTCTGTTGTGTTACTCTAAAGTAGTTCTGTTACTAAGTGTGTACACATTTAATATTATAATTTGGTGTAATGAGTCTTCTATTATGAACTATTTCTCTTTTATTTGGCCAGGATGTGTATTGATATCTACTTTATGTGATATTAATATAGCTACATCAGCCTTCTAATGCTAATGGGCTTGCATGACATATTTTCTGTCTTTTTATTTCTAGCCATTTTATTCTCAACATTTAAAATGTGGTTTTAAATTGCATACGATGCAGTATTTTTTATTCATTATCAATCTCTGCCTTTTAATTTGTGTGTTTTGTACATTTACATTTAATGTGGTTATTGAGATAGTAGGATTAAAATCTACCTTCTTGTTATGTGCTCCTAGTGATTTGATTGTCTGTTTCTCATTCCCATTCTTCTTTTGAGTGAGTCAAATTTTCTAACATCTTGCTTTACCTAGCCTATTGACTTAGATTTATTTCTGTTATATTTTAGCTATCATTCTATATAATGGTCAAATACCTTTAAGTCATTAAGTTAATCTATATCCTGAACAATGTAAGAATCTTACTTCAGTTTAAGTTCACTTACTCTCATCCTACTTTTGTACTCTCATTCCATATCTTATTTCTACAAAGCAATCATCCCATGACAACCATTTTTTTAATAATGTAGATATATCTATTTATAATAACAATCTTATGAAAACTCTTATTTATTTAACCACATATTTATGTCTTAATTGTCTTTTTTTAAACTTTTCATTGTGTGTACAACTTTTCATACAAACAATCCCAAGGTGATCACACTACAGAACTCTATGGGAACAAATTCTCATTGTAATTTTTGTGAATGACAACCTTTAGGAATGTGCCTTGCAAATATTATATGGCATTATATGGTATGACTGTAGTTTCTAAACATTATTTAACATGCTTTATAAATTCTTCTTTGACTATTTCCAAACTTATTACCTTAACTTATTTTTGCTTCAGTATTTCTCTCATTTTATATTAGCCATTGCCAATATACCTTCTGACTTTAGATTACTTTAGATAGTATTTACACAAAAATTAAGTTAGTATCTGAAAACATTATTTTTCCAAATCACATTTTTACCTGGAAGTAATTGTGTAAAATTACAGACAAATAATAAAAGACTTACCAGGTCAGGAGTTTTACATCATAAAAGAATAGTGTCCTATATATAAATATAAAAATGTGAATAAATCAGCAATGTTATAATTTACCAGGGTGTAATTTATTCAAGTCGAAAGAATTTCTGTAGAGAAAGTAAAGCTGAAGATGCTTCAAAATTATAGTTATAAAAGGAGCATATCTGGAAGTTAACTTATTCCAAGAAATAAGGTGGTGGATAGAAGACATAAAATAGTCTTTTACAGTAAATAATATATTTTGAAAAAATTAATATACATAGTTTTTACCTTTTGGGGCTTTGTAAATTAAAATTTGTTACTGTGTATTGTTCATATGTGTATGTTACCTTGTAGGCAATTCATTAGTTAGTATGGGTTTTATTTTTTTTTATGAATAAAATGATATTCTATAGTATGCACACATAATACTGGAGTCATAGGATCTGAAGGCCAGCCTAAACCTATGTTGAAAAGAAGCCACTAAGTAGCTATAGCAACAGCTGTAATCACATAAGCATGGAGAAATTTTGCTATTCACTTCTCTGCCAGCTTTGTAGCTATTTTCATCCTTTTTTTCCAGAAAATGTAAATATAATGTCAAATTAATTGAGTATATCAAAGTTTACCTAAAAGTTAAGTGAATACTTTCTTTCAGAGACACAAGTAGTATTCAACTGCATTACAGATGAAACAGAGTTTAAAAGGAAGTGAAAATTTCTTTTTTCAAAAATGCCTTTAACTTCTGTCCTATTTCTTCTTAGGTTTTAAAAAAAATTAAGCTCAGAAAACACATAGAGTATTTCATGAATGAAGAAAAAAGTATTATATATTTCAAAATATTAACCCTAGAAATCATTATTAAAAACACAATTTTGGGCATTTGGGTAGCTCAGCAATTTAGAGCCACCTTCAGCCCAAGGCATGATCCTAGAGACCCAGGATCGAGTCCCAAGTCGGTCTCCCTGCATGGAGCCTGTTTCTCCCTCTGCCTGTGTCTCTGCATCTCTCTCCCTGTCTCTCATGAATAAATAAATAAAATCTTAAAAGAAAAAAACAAAATTAAAAAAATTTTACTTCCAAAAAGTTTACTTTAAAAATAACTATAATCTTTTATACCCACATTTAATATAAGAACTAAATCATCCTTCCTTTGGATCATTCTATTTCAATCCATACAAGTAGCTTGAAAATATGTGCAAGTTCTTTGGAAATCCCAAATGTAATTATTAAGATCATTTCTAAACTTGAAAACATGTCCTGTTGAAAGAAATAACATAATGATATTTAATGTATGTATAACAAATATGGAAATATTAATGAATTTTAATTATTAATATTCATCTTCCTTTTATCTGAATTTTGACAAATTAAGCTACCTATTGATACAAAAACCTCTTTTCCAACTATTATTATTACTTATTTGGAGAAAAAAATATCAGATTTTCATGCCTAAGTAATGTTTTATGTATATTAGTTATTTAAGCCATATGTGCAAATAATCAATATGTCATTGATTCTTCCTTTGAATTCCTTTTATAATATTTGCATTGTGTATTTTGTGGATAAGACATGTGACTATTTGTAGCAGGAAAATCATTAGCCAGTATTTCAATCACTGTAGTACACAGATGGGTCCTATCATTACAGTGATATTTTAGACAGTATCTCTTCTTCAAATTTTCATTAAACTCAGGTATTTTTCTTTAAATAGAATTTAAACTCTCAGTTTTATTTCTCCTTGCTTCTGTATGTGTGTGTGTGTGTGTGTGTAGGGGTAGGTGTGTATATGTGTATGTGTGTGTGTACACACGTGTGTGTAATCTTAAGGATTTTACTACTGATATTATGTGCTAATGTGACCTGAAACTAGGTGTCAAATGCCACTCTCCCAATATTTTCCTGTAGGAAAAAGCTAGGTTGTTTTTCCAAAAAGTACATATCATATACTAAATCACACATAACATTTCATCTTCAAGGCAGATTTTGAAATGCTGGCTGTAGTTAACACCCACACTGACATGCAAAAGACATGGCAAAATAAGGTTTAACACCAAAAAGATCTACCAATTACAGGTGAAAATATATGATTTACCAATATGAATATATTTGCTTAGGTTATTAAGAGATTTTGAAATTCATGTTGCCCCAAGTTAACGATAGTTCTCTGTATCAACAGGTTAAGAACTTCAGCAGAGTTACTTTGGATATTGTTGCAAGAAAGCACTTACTAAGGATTCATGAAATCACTACCATCATTTTTTTTTTCTTTCTAGAGTGAAGCCTTTTTTGAAAGAAAAAGTCTGAATAACTATATATACTCCAGCTATTTTTCTCCATCTGCTTCCTTGATCTGTAAATACTTATATCAGGAATTAAATGTTAAATACTACTTTTTCTTGCTGAAAATAAAATAAAATGACTAGGGTAAATTTATTCCTTGTCATTTATAAGAAGAAATTATCTCAAATTGGCATAGATGAGACACTCTGGACAACACTAAAATCTAAAATATGAACTAAACGAGGTATTATAATCACTCCCTAATCTAGTGTATTTTGTTCTGATGATCATAAATAACTTTGACATTTTTTTTGTTCTTTGGTAACTCTCTGTCTTGAAATAGTTGAAGAAAATTTCTTTCTTTTGGGAAACTTGCAAAATTCACACACAATTTTTAAAAATTTTAGTACCTTAAATATAGTGCCCAGTAGTCTCAGGAGCCAAAATGACAATATACATAATCCATAGGCTGTAACTTTTAAGAATAACTTCCTTAAAGTCACAAATATATTAAAATTTGTAACAGATATATTTATGATATACTTGTGGCATGCATAATGCATGGTATATCCTCAAAGCACTTTATAATCTGTACAATAACATGGAGAAGGCATTAATATTTTTCCCTCAATCTTTATGTGGCCACTGAAAAATATGGATTTTGAGCTTCATACAGACTTCTCTTGGAAATCAGTAAAACGCGGTAACAATACATACCTCTTTTCCTGTAGGTCTCTAAATCATTCCTCGAAGGCATAGATTCTTTATCATTCTAAGTTGAATAAATACAAATATTATAACATTCTATTTGTTAATAATAATAATCAAGTTTCTTTTTATCTTACCTTTCATGAAAAATATGACTTACTCTGAAAAGTAGGCTATAGGAACAAAAATCAGAGTTGAGTTTTTGTTTCTATTTTTTAATGAACAATAAAAAAGGAACTGAGAATAGGATCTCATCCTCAACTGTATTTAACAACTTCAGTTGGAGATGTGGATATGGTTTCAGTGTTAGTTTGATATAAAACACTTGAGCACAGGAAGGATTCTCAACATGACCATTTTCTTACTATTTGAGTTAGGACCATAATAAATTCCTAAAAGGGGCAGTCCCTCCTCATAAGTGGGGGACAAGAGCAGGGCAATAAATTCCTCCAACTCTATGCATGTTATTCGCACACTCTTTAGAGTATTAAAAAAGTAGAAACTCTCCTAGGAATGAAATAATTAGTAGTCTCCCAATACTGCATGCAATTTGTTCAAAATTCAATCCACACTTACGCCATTATTATAATGAGCTACTACAGTGCTTCTCTTTTGGTGGATACTATTCATAAAAATTTTTGATAATGAGGAAATACCTCATTGAACAGACTTCTTAAAAAGTTGTTATATCAATAAATAGTTAACTACTAAATGCTTCTTACTGTTATATATATATATATATATATTTTTAGAAATGATTTATTTGTTAGAGAGAGAGAGAGAATGAGCAGAGGGAGTGGCAGATACAGGGAGAAGCAGGCTCCCTGCTGAGCAAGCATCCTATAGAGGACTTGATCCTAGGACCCTGGCAAGGGACCTGGGCCTCTAAGGAAGATGCTTAACCAACTGAGCCGCTCAGGCATTGCTAGATCAGTGTTGAAAGAAACTAAAGTTAATATTTTTAAAACTTCTATCTATCCCCTGCATAAAAACAAGTGCTGGAGTATCATGACTCACATTAAAAAAAATCAACATTTTACAATATTTTTATAAACATCTAGTAAAGAAGTATTTCATAAACAAGACAAATGCCAGACTACACTTGATGAGAGTAACAACCTCAATGCACTACAATTAAAATGATATTCACTAAAATACCACAGAAAAGTAAAAATATAAGCCTCAAACTAGAAGTAAATGTTTTCAACGTGTACAGCACAACAGGATTCCTATGAAGAATATAAATGACACCTAAAAACCAATAACATCAACAACCCAAGAGACCAATGGCTAAATATTATCCACAAACTCTTCCCAACAAATAAAACACAAATGTGCATGACTACATGTAGAGGTGCTCAACCTATTTTAGTAATCAGAGAAATTCAAGTTAACTATAAAAGATGATTATTTGCTGCCGAGGCTGTAAATCACTGGGATTTCTCATTTATTGTTAGTAGGATATAAATTTGTAAATGAAGTTCACAATTTCAAAAAAACAATTTGGCATTATCATGCATGCATTTTATGACCTGAAATTGTATTCTAGGTTTCATATATGCACATACACACACACACACACATAATCTCCTATCAAACGTCACTGGGAGACATGAGCATCAATGTGTATAGCTGTATTGTGCATCATGGCAATAATTTTAAATAATCCAAATGTCCATCAGCAGCAGAAAGGCTACATAATTTAGGATATTTTTTTAATAAAATGGAATATTATGATGTTGTGGAAATGAACAAAATAACAAAACGTGTCTAAATTGAAGCATCTCAAAGTAATAATATGAAAAGATCGTGAAACAATGCATATAATATAAAATGAATGATATAAAATACAAAACTATGTGCACGTGGTAAAAGCTTGAGAAACCATAGAAAGTGCTGGACAGTTTTCCTTCCCTGGGAATGCAAAGTGATACAGTCATGGAGAGGTTCACAGGGGCCTTTTATTACCTAGTAATTTTTCATGTTCTGAGTTAGATAATGAGCAAATGGGTATTTATTTCTTTATTGTTTTTTAAATTGCACAAATCTACTATATAGACTATTGTGTATGATATAATTATGATAAAAATGTTAAAGTATAAATAAGATGCAAGATGTTAGAACAGTAACTATAAACTGCTGAGGGTAGATACTCTAATTTGTTTGGCCATTAGAGACTTCACATTCAGATGTTGGGGAAACCAGGATATGAGTTGAGGCTTCAAAATAAAGGGAATAGAACAGACCAAGCTCTATGAAGAAGCAGAAGGCAATTAATACACAGAGGCAACCAGAAGTCTCAAGTAAGGGGAGAAACATTTTCCCAATGTTATATGAGGGAAAGAAGCGAAGATAGTGGATAAATAAGGAATTGAAAACACTGGAAATCTAAAATTACTGCAGGCATGAAATGAAGAAGAAACAAATAATAGAAAGATAACAGTATGCAGGCATTATTGAGGATAAAGATAAGGTTTATTATAAATATATTATCAACAAACTACACAACTGAGTGATTTTCTTCATTAATGCTCAGAAACTGGGGTGCAGAAATGACAACTGTATTAATAGATGAAGGACAACTGTCTTCATAGTTGCTAGAGCAGAGGGTTTCTGATCACTGAGAAGAAAATGATGAAAATAAGGGAGCTCTGATTTCCAGGCTGAAGAGGAAGGCTATAAATACAGGAGCCACAGACAAATTGGATGAGAATGCCAGGGTCAGAAGACAGTGAGACTCAAACCTAGTTATACCTGTAGCAAGGAAAGGAAAGAATCGTGTGAGCCTGGGATATTGAAGAAAGTTCTTTCAAGGATTAGGATGCACATAATGGCAAAGTCCAGAGCAGAGTCTTGTGTCCAGATGAAGGAGAGCATATCATTGGATTGCAGTTAAAGTAGGAAAATATGATAAATTGCATTGCCTCAAGGATTAGAGACCATAGATTAGGAAAGGAAGCAGTAGGAAAATGCTTTGCCCTGTGACACAAAACCCTGAGATGTTTATACATATAAATTCATATTTAATCATCTCACTCTGATCCATTAATTAAATCCATTGACTGTTAGGCTAAAAGCCTGGGGCTTGTGGTATCCCTCATTCTTCCCACAAATTTCTCATGTTGCATTTTGAATTTTTATTCTGATTTTTTTACTGATCTTTTCTTTTTTTAGGATTATTGCAACAAAGTGTTATGTGTGTGTGTGAGTGTGTGTATTTGTGTTTAATCTGATTCCTCATAAAAAATGCCAAGGGGGGAATGTGAACTGGTACAGCCACTCTGGAAAACTGTGTGGAGGTTCCTCAAAGAGTTAAAAATAGATCTGCCCTAGGACCCAGTAGTTGCACTGCTGGGGATTTACCCCAAAGATACAGATGCAGTGAAATGCCGGGACACCTGCACCCCCATCTTTATAGCAGCAATGTCCACAATAGCCAAACTGTAGAAGGAGCTTTGGTGTCCATCGAAAGATTAATGAAAGGAAATAAAGGGAAAGGAGAGAAAATGAGTGAAAATATCAGTGAGGGGGACAAAATATGAGAGACACCTAACTCTGGGAAATAAACAAGGGGTAGTGGAAGGGGAGGTGGACGGGGGGTTAGGGTGACTGGGTGATGGGCACTGAGGGGGGCACTTAGTGGGATAAGCACTGGGTGTTATGCTATATGTTGGCAAATTGAACTCCAATAAAAAAATTTTTTTAATGCCAAGGGGAAGAAATCCATAATTAATTGGCCACAAGGCATGAAAGAAGTTGTTTATAAGTCTAACTACACAACAAACTTGTTCTATGATATGTAACAAGCGACCTAATCTCTCTAGCCAACATATTTGTTTATTCACTGGCATAGTGGTACTAGCTCTGCTTTCTTCATAATCTTGGAAAGAACAAAACAAGATGACGCATGTCAGAGCAAAATGGAAATAAAGGTATTGTTATGATTCTATAAGCAAGCATTAAGTAATATTAAGTAAGAAAGATGAAGAGAACTAAGCACAAAATGAGACTCTCTGGAGATGAACTTGAGTTAACATACTAACTTTGTTTCATGCTGGATATTCAGATTATTTAGAGATTTGGTTTATACAGAATCATTGCACTTTTAGTGTATTATATCATTGGTATAAATAATTAGATTTTTTTCTGCTTATATATCTTCATTTCATTTGATAAAATGCTAAAATATCTTTTTAGCATTGCCTATTTTTTTTATAAAGTACCTTTCCCTCCCATAGAATTTTCCATGAATCGTAAATTAGCTTTAAATGAAAGCAAGTAAAACAGATTTGATTAAGATTTTCATAAGAAAACTTATTACATGATGAAATAAACTAAAGATAATAATGTTTTAATACACCATGCATCATTTAATCTTTTTTCTTTTTAAACGGAAATTAATATAAATGTATTATGAAACAGGTTTTGTGGATTAAAGTTTGTAAGCCTCTAGTAATTAAAGATTGAAAGATGTTACTTTCACTTACAGTGCATTTTCTATGAAATGACAAACATTCAGTAAGAGACACCAAAGGAATATCCAAAGGAGTTTTATTTAAATTATGATGTGTATATTCCAAATTAATATCACTTAACACATGTAAGAGGTTCGTTTTATTATCCTATCTCTCAATGAAAAATTTATAAGCCGGCAAGAGTTTACTGTTCCACCTCAATAGAATGAATTAGTTTCCTAGATATTCAGTGCTTTTGTCTGATTTAAAATATGTATTTAGAGAAGTCTAGCCATTTCACTTTAGAATTTAACGTATGAAACTTGGCACTTATACTTTTCTTACTCAGGTTTTTAAAATTATGAATATCATAAATTATATACAATGTATAAATACCATATATGATATGTATGAATATATAATATGTTATATTTAATGTATTTATATTATTTGAATGATATTCATATAATAGGTATATATACTCTCGTATTGTCCAAAATATAGTTTATAGATTCTGTTTGTGAACCAACCTTTTCCCAAGTTGAAAATAATCACTGTGACAAGCCGGCAAAAACTGCATCTTTAAGAGTATAAGAGAAAGCCAAAATGCTTCCAGGCATACGTAAAAGTTTACCTCGAAAACTTAAAAATACAATTACCATATGATCCAGAAATCCCAATGTCTGGGTATTTGGCCAAAAGAATTAAAATCAGAATCTCGGGCAGCCTGGGTGGCCCAGCGGTTCAGCGCCTGCCTTCGGCCCAGGGTGTGATCCTAGGGACCCGGGATTGAGTCCCACATCAGGCTCCCTGCATGGAGCTTGCTTCTCCTTCTGCCTGTGTCTCTGCTTCTCTCTCTCTCTCTCTCTCTCTCTCAATCTCTCTCTCCCTCTCTCTGTGTCTCATGAATAAATAAAATCTTAAAAAAAAAAATCAGAATCTCTAAGAGATATATGCACTCCTGTTTTCATTGTGGCATTATTCACAATCACAAAGATGTGGAAACCACCTAAACCACCTAACTGTGCACTGGCAAATGAATGAAAAAAGATGTTGACAGAATATTATTAAACCACAGAAAGGAGATCCTGCCATATACAACATGGATGAACTTTGTGAATATTATGCTAAGAGAAAAGAGCCGGATACCGAAGAATAAATAGCACATGATTCCCCTTCTATGAGGTATCTAAAACAGTCAACGTCATAGAAGCAGGAAGTAGAAGGTTGACCTCTGCGAAACTGGGGAAATGAGGAGTTGGTATTTAAGTGGTATAAAGTTTTAGTTGTGGAAGATGCACAAGTTCTAGAGATCTGCTGTACAACATTGTGCCTGTAGTTAACAGTAATGTACTGCATACTTAAAATTTGTTAAGAGGGTAGATTTCCCATTACGCATTCTTACACAATATAAAAAAGAAGCACAATAAAATTTTAAAAAGTTGACCTTCTAGGATGTGTCTATGCTGTCTTGCTCAGGAAGATGGAGTGTACGACTTATACATCCTAGTCCTGAATCTATTTCCTCAAAGGATGATGAGTATCTCAGTTTGATTTTCTCATATTTTAAAATCATTTACCTGTCACCTGCTGCAGAGGGCACATGGTCACATGCAAGAAAATAATTACAGCTACAGCAACATTCTTTGGTCAATGTGAAAGATCCTTTGTTATTTATCTGCATTGTTCCATAACAGTAGCAGAACAAATTTAAATAAAGTTGGAGCTGCAATTATTTATTGTTATCTTTTAGATTATTTTTTACCTGGATAACACAGAAGAATAAACATAATCAGTTCCAGCTGGAAACACTTCTACACTATGTCAAGGACAATAAGTTCACAAATTGACTTTACCTGCTATTCATGTGGTATATGAAAAGAATCAGGCAAAAGGGAATTTAATTAGTGCGTCTCATAGAAGGAATAAATAGAAAAAAACGATAGACTACTGATTGCATTGAAAATGAGTAGCATGCTTAGCTGTCAACCAACAATTGAACAGAAGTGGTTTGTTAGCATTTCTTTGGTCACACACATTTTGATTTTATTAGATTATTTCATGTGGAGTCTAACTTGCATGTGATTTTATGTATAATGGTAAAATGCAATTTTATTATACTTATAAATTAGAGACTTGCTATCAAAAAGTATACAATGACAAGTATTTATACAGAAAAACTAAAAGATTATAATATTTACCGGTCTTTTATAGATCCAGAGCAAGAAGCAGAGGATGAAATAATACCAAAGAGCATTTATCTTTAAATAGAAGCTCCCTCTTTTAAAAACTAGAATGACAAAGCAATAGATATCTCTGATTCAATGAAGCATATTGCCAAAGATATTTTATCATATATATGTGATTATCATTTGCTGTCTTATTAAAAAAAGGGAACATAAAAGTGAAAATCAGGAACTTTATTATGTACTGATTTTGTGCTAGTAACTACTGGAGGTAAACTATGTAAAGGATAGTATGATAATTTTCAGTGTGGAAAAATAAATGTGTATATTGCCTTAGCATTCCCACTTATGAGAATAAACAGAGTCATATTAACAATTCTTTATTTTTTTAAGATTTTATTTATTTATTCATGAAAGACACTGAGAGATAGAGAGGCAGAGACAAAGATAGAGGGAGAAGCAGACTCCATGCAGGGAGCCAATGTGGGACTCAATCCGGGGACTCCAGGATCATGCCCTTGGCCAAAGGCAGAAGCTTAACTGCTGAGCCACCCAGACGTCCCAACAACTCTTGAAAAACAAGGTAAAACAGGGATCCCTGGGTGGCGCAGTGATTTGGCGCCTGCCTTTGGCCCAGGGCGCGATTCTGGAGACCCGGGATCCAATCTCACGTTGGGGTCCCGGTGCATGGAGCCTGCTTCTCCCTCTGCCTATGTCTCTGCCTCTCTCTCTCTCTCTCTCTGTGTGACTATCATAAATAAATAAAAATTAAAAAAAAAAAAAACAAGGTAAAACAATTTGCATTACCTGCCATTACATTATATCCCTGCTATCTAAAACCTAGTCTAACCTCAGCTTTTACTCATGTCCCTTATCTAATGCCTTTGAATTAGTAGCCTAGTTCATGAGTCATGTAAACATAGCTTAGTTTTCAGTTTGCTTTGTGCTATATGAGGAATCCAATGCATTTGTACATTTATTTTACTGAATTTACTCTCTAGTATATGTGATCATATTAAGATATACGTAAAACAGTATCTTTGCCTAAAAGAAATTAAAACTATAGGGGAAGTTACCAACATGGTGACATAGGATACTGTTGAGCTTTTCTCCTCCCACGGATGCATCAACTATGCAATGACACATAGGCCAGTTCTCTCTGACACAAATCCAGAAACTAGGTGACTGACTCCTACATACTGGACACCTGAGAAAATACATTGAAATGGGTAGGAGAGGCTGAGACACACTCTGACCTTGAACTCCAACTCTGACATGGCACCTTAACAATCAGGGTGGAACTCCCGGCTCTCAGCTTCTCCTTGAAGACTGGAGGAGCACTTGGACTGCTTATCTAGCACCTCAACTTTTAAGACTGCTAATTAAGGAATGCACTCCCAAGTCTTCTGGCACTGAGAGCCAATGAGACTTGTGTTTATAAGTCTCAACAGACTGTAGCAAACAAAGAAGCAGTTGTTAAATGGCTGTGTGTGAGTACTGACCAGAGCTATCCCCCTTCAGCACAGAAGGAGTAGACGAAAACACCCATCCTCCAGATTTTCCACAGAAGGGAGTTGATTGCACACTATTCAGATGCTGCCTGAGAGTCTAGCTCATAATTAGCCCCCATCTAGGCACTGAGTGGGATGTCTCTGTAGCCAGAAGGAGCCAGTGGGCGGTTCCCCCACCTTCTGTTCTCTGCTTGCTTCAGCAATAAAATCCAGTCTCCAGCTTCTCCCTGAAAGCAACTTGCCAATACATCTAGTGCCCCAATTTTTGCTGCTGTCACCCAAGGGATGTATCTCGAATCACTTATGTTGGCTAGCCAATGGAGCTTTGTATTCATGAGTCCCTCAGGAACATATTAAACACAAAAGCAGTTTTATCATATGGGCACACAAACACTTCCTACAGTTAGTCTCTCCAGGGTCAATGTAGAGGGAGCAGGCAAGAATGCCCAGCTACCAGGGACACCTGGGTGGTTCAGCGGTTGAGCATCTGCCTTTGGCTCAGAGTGTGATCTGGAGTCTATGGATCAAGTCCTGCATCGGACTTCATCCATGGAGCCTGCTTCTCACTCTCCCGTGTCTCTGTGTCTCTCATGAATAAATAAATAAAATATTAAAAAAAAAAAAAGCCCAGCTACCAAGTTCTCTGAGAAAAGGATTTGACTGCATATTTTCACAGTTGCTTCCTCGGGATACAGCTTCTGATCCGACTGCATGTACGAGTTTATTGGATGCTCCATGGAGCTTCATAAAGCTGTGAACACAAAAGATATATAGATTGATGATTGGAGGCACAACCCTGGTAAATTGAGGTGCAACCTATATGGTAGGGTGGTTCATTTGTTCTATTTGTGAATCTGTTTGTAATCAGAATTTTAAGATTCATTTCGACGTGGCATATGCTTCATTTTGCAACACAAGAAGGTAGTAGAAATCCATAGATGACCTCTGTAAAACTATAGTATGGTGAGTTTTGAACACTTATGTCATCGCAAAGTGAATCAAGAGGTTAGAAAGCAATTAAAAGGTGGCTATGTGGGATCCCTGGGTGGCGCAGCGGTTTGGCGCCTGCCTTTGGCCCAGGGCACAATCCTGGAGACCCGGGATCGAATCCCACGTCGGGCTCCCGGTGCATGGAGCCTGCTTCTCCCTCTGCCTGTGTCTCTGCCTCTCTCTCTCTCTCTCTCTCTCTCTCTCTCTGTGTGTGTGTGTGTGTGACTATCATAAATAAATAAAAAAAATTAAAAAAAAAGGTGGCTATGTAAACCATAAAGCTATAATAATATTTCAGTTTTAAAAATTAGGAAAAATAATTTAGAAATAAAGTGCAATAGGTAATTAAGAATTCTGGTAACATTACAAGAATATGGTAAAGATTAAGAAGAAATGTTAATAATAGATGCTAATGTTAAAACTAGCCATGCTGGACTGAAATTGAAGTAAGTTATACTTATCTTGGATATTTGGAAACGTTTTGACAGTAAGGTCAATCAGACTGTAGAAAAGTTTTACTAATGAGGTAGATATGGCAAAGTCACTGAACATCTTTAAATAAAGTTTAGCCATATTAATGGAAATGGTAGGAGAGCTCTTGTTTGGACTAGACAGTTCTTCCAATCACTGCATTTGCTTTTAAACTTATCACCTAGAATTTTCAATATGCTACCAGTATGCAGATAGCTGGCATTTTCAATGACAGTTCTTAATCTTTCTGCCTACCTCAAAGCATCAGAAGCTCTTATTAAGAAAAATGAGAATCTTAAAAAAAAAAAAAAGAGAGAATCTTGAAGTCAAAGATTCAAAATCTTGGTTTACAATAATCTTGGTTTACAATTTACAAAATTTCATATGATAAATCAGGCATACAAAAACAACAAAAGTAAAATTTATAATAAATTATTTAATCTCTACAATCAAATTTCTGAGTTTCAAAAGCCTGAAAGTATCATACAGCATATGGATATAACTCAAAATATATCTTCTTAAAAAATGCTTTCTGAGATCATTATTTGACTCTATTATTAGGATCAAGTTATAAATTTCTACTGTATTCATGTAAAAATAGCAGCTAATTGATCATGGATTATTACTAAATCGATATGAAAAATAATAAATTGTACATTATATAATCTTTAAGCCATAGATGGGAGAAAAACAATTAGACATTTTAATAATAGGAATGCAAATAAAGATAATTTCATGAGATCAAAGATGCGTCTTTCAAGGACATGAAGAAACTCACTAAAAGAGAGAAAAGATTAGAAAAAAATATGGTTCTACCTCACCCAAAATAAAGGGAAAACTTTATTCAATTATTTTAAATAGCATTATACTTTAGATATATATTTCAGAAATGAAAGCCCAGTTCCCTTCAATTATGTGGGGATAAAATAAGGTTATTTTTTAACAGTACATCTTATAATATTTTCCATCAAGAAGACATAATCTCCTGCCAAAATTTATTAAAATTAAATAATGTCAATTAATAACTAAAGCAAGACCCTGGGAGTTGATATATAGGCACAATGCTTCCATTCCATCTACAACTACTCACCTACTAAGTCATTTTCTCAAACACGATGCTAGGTACCAGATACATAGAGATGGAAAATGCAAGAACCTCATAGAATTCAGTTGCAAGTTGGTTTTAAATGTCAATTCTAAAGAAATTATATCTACTTCCATTTAAGTATCCCTTCAGAAACCACTTTTTTCTTTGCCATTTATCATTTATTTTCACATAAAAATATACAGTAATATTGACTGGAACACATATCACATTTTTTACGGATTCTATGCATACCCTTCAGGGAGCAATGTTGTGCCTGGGAACTACAGAATCCTCATTGCTTTTTATATAGACATTCAGAAAAAAATGCATACACCTCCCAGTAATAACTATGTAGTCAGGCAGAGTTGAACACTTTCTGTATGTTGTACTCCCTACAGCCCTTTGAGTGCCTCTTTTTACAGATAGGGTAACTGAAGCTAAAAGAAGTTTGCAACTTGCCCAGGGCTAAAATTGTGTAAATTTTCAGGGACATGATTTCCACTCTTGGATGGTCTGACTCCGAAGACTGCTCTTAACTACTTCACTATATCCTGCTAGTCATGGATTAATTGGCCTCCCAGGAAAGTTCCCAAAGCAAATATCTTCAATATGTGACAATTCCCTAAAGCAAATACCTTGTCAGATTGCTATGTCATTGGATACCCACAAGCATATATTTAAACATGCTATATGGTTGGTTTGTATATTATGCTGTTCATCATGAAACAGGTTTTGAAAACTAGACACCATTGTGTGTAATTGGTAAAAATAGCATTGACAGGATTTTTTCATGAGATTATATTTTTTAAAAAAATTTAATGCTACTAAATACTAAAATGTAAGATAAGAAATCAGCCATGTCTATTAAATGAATATAGGTGGATGGTGCTCTTGGGTTGGGAGAATGACTGCTCTTTACAAGAGCTGTTGCAATCTGAAATGCTGCTTCTTCACCTGGCTGCACAACACCTTTGCCGCTCTGATTGCTCCACACTGGGCCAGTCTTTCCCCTGATATTATTGCCCAGTATTCTGTAGCCATGCTTCATTACTTGAAATTGTTCTTCAATGTGTCTGCAGCGTGTTCTTCAGCTTGCCCTATTTGAGATCTCCCCACTTCAGCTCACTGTACAACAGCTGGCCAGGTATCCTGCTGTCATCCATTTTTTACACTTGTGCAGTCCAGTGGAGCTGCATTGTAGCAACTGTAACTTCACTGCTGTTGGATTGGCCGTAGTCCAAGACTATGTGTTGGTGAATACATCCCCTCTTGTGATGCTAACTAAAATCAATGTTAAACATAATGACCAATATTCTGCTTATTTTTTTAATTATGGCATGTTAGTAAACATCTATATACCTTTACATTCTGCATAATCTCTCTCATTAATCAAATTACTTAAATGTTTAGTTTGATAACATATTCCTTTTACCATGATTTAAATAGAACATTAGGAAATCGAATAACTGATGCATTTACCATCACCTTACAAGCTATATAAAAGGTTACATATTAAACAACAGTCCCTGGTGAATTATTCAGGAATTTTGTGATGTGCAACTGTGCAAAAAAAGAATGTAATGAACATCAACTATCCATAGAAAATATTAAGGTTGCACTAGACAAGATACATGCAGAACTGCAAATTGCTCATAAGCTCCCCATAAGATATGGAAAAATATTCAGAATATAAACATATATTTTGGAAAGCTACCAGCAGGAAACCTGATCCTAATAAAAAATATGAATCTAGTCACTAATATGTTTAAGATATTGGCTTGTATATTATTTTGTGCTCCAAATATAGCAAAATATCTAAAAATTGTTACTCTTTGAGCTACCTTATTGAGTAAGTGATCCCACAGCTGACTTGGTATTCAGTTTCCACACACTTCTACCTAGAATACTCGTAAATTATAGGTCACATGAAATGGCCAAATACATCAAAGTGAACACATTAGCATTTTCCATTCATATTCAGTATATGATGAAGTTTATTAGTTTTCTTATATGGAAAGACACCATAATAAAAACAGAATATGATTGAAATTGTTACATTAGAAACTTTGAAAGATAGTACAGGAATAGTAAAGGAAGAAGTACTGCCAGGGAGAAAAAGTAACAAATGAAAAAGTATACTTACAGATCGATTGATTATGACAGTATCAGGCAGACCATATTGGTATGCAATAAATCATTTAATTATAGTATATTTTGTAGCTTCTTTGACTAAAAGCTAATCGTCATATACCATTAGTATAACATAATTTCAAGATTGGTTGTGTTGATAATTTTTATCTGGAAGGTGGGAGAAACAAAGACTGATGTTGCAGTTGGTAAAGGAGCAGCACTTTCAAACACCTAGATAATGTAATACAAGAATTCTAGTTATTTTTTTTTGTGTGTGTGTTCATGATACCACGGCATCACTTTTTATTCCAGAATAAAAAGCTAGAGCTTTCTCCCTTCTTCTACCCCCACCCAATTCTAGCACGTCACCGTACTGTAATCCCAGTATAATACATGCCAATACTGGATAGAGCTATCAAAATGGTAAAATTAGACATATAATGTGTATTTAAAAGTTAATGCTGACCAGAGTATAGGTTGCGTGTATATAACTGGTAAACACCAAGTCAATAAACTCGTAAGTGGGTTGTATAAGAAACTTGTCGTCTTTCAAAAATGCAAATTGCTATTTTGTGAACTTCTAGTATGCGCACAGCAGATTTCTTTTCAGCCAGTTCAAATTCTTCCCATCCCTCCTATTCCAGCTTCCTTTGGTTTTCCGTGTTTGAGTCAAAGTTGCAAGGGCCTGAGTATTAGAAGACTATTGTACCTTGTAGTGTATTATCATCTAATCTTACTGATTTTCACAGAAAAACTGACCTTCACAGATGATCTTTAGAGTTCCACCCATTTCACAATTCTTTTTCCTACTCACCCAGACTGCCAAATATGTCAAGTTCATTGTCACTACATCCACCGCACTCTTAGCTACATGGAAAGCACACTGGAGATAGAGAAAATCCTGCAGGTCACCTCGGACATAACTGTGTAGACAATTCACAAAGACATTTCTGCTCATTTCCTACCACATTGGTACAGGGACATATGGATATTTGGGGAGGGGGTGCTGGAGGGCTAAGACAGAGGACGTGGCTCTCAATGGCCCAAATTATCTGGGTATTCTAATACCATTCTTTCTTAGAGTCAATTAGAAACAAGATTCTTAGTATCTGGTTCAATCATTTTCTTTTTCTCAATCTAGAGCATCTTTATCCAGTTCAATTTAGTCTTGGCTCGTAACCTACTCCTCTAAATCTATTGTTTATAAAATGAATGATATTCCTTAAATCCAACTTTCTAGTCTTGGCTTTTAAAATGAATTATTCGGGGGAAGATAAAAGGGTACATGGCAATGTATGGAAAACGACCTAGGTTAATATCCCAAAGTATTATTCTACCAGATATATTTTTCAGTTTAGGAAAAGTATGAGCAAGACGAGTTTACTTTTAGTTATTTTAATATATACTTAAATCTTGTTTAATAAGGAATACACTGAAAGGTATACAGCTTTTAAAGTGTAAATTGAATTTCGTTATGATAAAATATGAATGTATTTTGAAGTGTGATATCCTGGACCCAACAATAACCAATTGTTAAAATCCTCATCCAGGGCAGCGCGGATGGCTCAGCAGTTTAGCGCCGCCTGCAGCCCAGGGCATGATCCTGGAGACCTGGGATCGAGTCCCACCTCGGGCTCCCTGCATGGAGCCTGCTTCTCCCTCTGCCTGTGTCTCTGCCTCTCTCTCTCTCTCATGAATAAATAAATAAAATATTTTTAAGTAAATAAATAAATAAATACAAAATCCTCATTGATTTTTTTTTATTTTATTACTATCAGTAGAATACATATGTAATTTAAGGAACATTTAGACTTTTGCTACATTATATTCTGCAGAAGTAATTATTCTACACAATAGATTTTCCATATATTGAAATAAAGAGAAAATAGATGAAGTTTTTATTTTGAAATCTTATAAGATATAAATAACCAAACTTTGTGGTACAGAACCACATGGAAACGGTTTAAATTAATTTTTCTTCAGATTGCTGTCTTGTGTACAAAATCATGAAGTGATTTTTTTTTAATTTTCCCAAATTGTAAATTCTCAGGAGGAAAAATTACTTTTAATAGGATCACTGCTGGAACTTAAACTTCTTTCAAGTTCACCAGATGATGACAGTTTAAGAGACTCACAAAAATGCATTGCTGTTGTAGACTGCTAAATGCAGCATCCCAGAGCGGAAATTTTATTCAGATCTCTATCAGGAGTTCAAAGATGTGGTGCAGCTCTAAGTAGGTCTCATGACTTTTCAAAATTAACTTCCTTTTTGTGTCACTGGGATATTGCGAGAGAACTACTATTCTGGATGATAGATGATCTGTATAATCAGTGAATAAATGTGCTCCACTGAGAACCTCAGAATGACCTAAGATGATCTCTTCTTCAGACTGGAAACTTTGAAGTTTTGGTTGGCTTTAAATCTTTGAGGATTTTTGTCTAATGAAAACACATTGCCAATATGATAAATCTACCAGTTTCTATTTAAGAATCTTAATAGAATTTAAATAGGACTGGATATTTTCCATGGAAATAGCTCAAACATATATATTGGACATGGCAGAAGGAGTTTTAAGATCTAAGAAACACGACTTTAGAAGGTTACTCTTAATGACCCACAAAAGTAACATTAAAAATGTCTTACTAAATTTGAATTTAAAAGGTAAAGAAAATATAAAGGCTATTATTATTATTACTATTATTATTATTATTATTATTATTATTATTACTACATCAGATTGCAGATAAAGGTAAGGGATCATTTTAGTACATTTTATTCCAACTATTGTGAACTTTGTCCAATTTGGTATGAATTTAGCTTTTGGCAGCATATGCACTAGATTTGGAAGAAACAGTACTCTGAAAAGGCCAGTATGACTTTTCCTTGTATGGTTGAAAGTCATACTTACAAAAGATTTACTTGCTAAATAGATGCTAACTTCATGGTCTGACATTTACTCTAGAACCATTTTATTCATATCTATAGAATATGAAGCAAGGATATCACAGTTTCATTAATTAAGCATAAATATCTAGAAATATTTTTCTGAGTTTGAATTTTTGAGGAAAAAAACACGAATCATAAGGCTTTGTTGGATGATTCATCCACATCTGCATAATTCAACAGATATTTGCAAAGTACAATTTGCTTCCTCAGTCAGGGCAGTCAATGAAAAAGATGACTAAAGTGGCATGCCCATCCTAAAGTAGCTTAGCGCAAAGAAAAGATAATAAAAAATTCTTACGTTTTATGTTTTTACTGGTATGCACTGGTTCCTTTAAACATCCAGAGTAAAAGTTACAAGGCCCTCTTCATTTGGACCTTTGTTTATTTATTTATTTATTTATTTATTTATTTATTTAGACCTTTAAAATATTCATTAATAGCCTTTTTAAGAGAAAGCACTAATTACAATTTTTTTAAAAGAAAAGTCACTATATATTCCCTGTGGTGAAATACAGTTTATCTATATAGTGAAGACAATTCACAATAGAAAGAAAAAGAACTAAAAATTCTAGGATCCCATATCAAAGTAACCAAGTGTAGAAGAAATAAATAAGAGCCAGAAACATGTTCCTAAGGATAAAAACAAAGAATGTAAACTATAATGTGATCCCCAAGTACTAGAAAATATGCACACAGATCCCTATGTGTGTGTGTGTGTGTGTGTCTATATATATATATATATATATATATATATATATATATACATATATATACATATTTAAGAACCTAAAATAATTACAAAAAAAGAAATAAAAAAGAGAAGAAAAAAGGAAGGAAGGAAGGAAGGAAGGAAGGAAGGAAGGAAGGAAGATCAATTTTCTTTCAACTAGATACTCTCTTCCTCTGCTATTATTGCCCCTTATAACAGTTTTCAGTATAGAAGACTCTCTACTCTATCATGACTCATGTCAGGGCTTTACTCTTTTACTGTAAAGCTACTTGCCAAATTTCTGCTACTGTAGATGCATTCACCCATTAGGAAGAAATAATAATAATGGTAATAATAATACCTAATCCCAAAATAACCAGTGTTTTGTTCACATGTCATCTCATTTGATGTTCTCAGTAGTTCTGGAGGTAGCTGAGCCAAGCATCCTGTTTTCATTTGAAATGTAGCAAATCAACTCCAGTAACACAGTTTACAAATTGTTAGTTCCTAATTTATTTCCAGTTTCTCAGACTCATTAAGCCTTTTCCCATGAAATAAACAGAAAATCATCTACAAATACAAAAAACCCCAATCGATCCTAATGTCAACCATATTCTGAGCCAATTCTGATCTAAAAACATCAGCTACTTGTAACACCAGCACTTGCTATCCTCATTTCAGAACAAATACAGTTAAATCTTTTCCCTACTTTTTCTAATAAAGTCTTATGTTGGATTATCCTATCATGCATCCCCTGTGGTATGTATTTGAAACTGCAATTTAGCATGTCTGGTGCAAGTTCTGAATACCCTCATAGGTTCTGTCTTCTTTTTTTTTTTTTTTTTTTTGGTTCTGTCTTATTAAATTAATTACTCACCACCTTTCCCCCCTTGTAACCACAACTCTCGCTATCATCTCCACCCCACTCCACCCCAATCCATTACCTGGTTTGCACACTTACCCACCGCCCGTTACCCCTGCCAATATATAACACATTTAGGCATTACCCGGTTTCCCCCACCTATAGGATTGGTCACCACTTCATCCTCTGCCTCACTTCCTTAGATTTGGATGTGTGTGTCTAGGGGGAGGTGGGATATTTACTCAGGACACTCTCATCTCCAAGGCCAGTCAGTAATCCTTCTCTGAGCCCAGGCAGTGCTTTGCTGCACATTCTTTATCCTAGAGTCAGGACTTGGTTCTCATTTCTCTAGCATCTAATAGCTTCAGGTTTTGTTTCACTTCAACTTATAATAAATATAATTTATAACCTAATGAACCAGTATAACAATTCACACACACACACACACTTAAATACAAGATTTAGGAAATAATACTAACCTTTGGCAAAATAGTTGGTTTTAGCGTTCTTAATTCTCTATTTTATTCTATTTAATACTACTTCATTCTGTGCTTTATTCTAAACTTTTCTGTTATTTTTCTCTTAAAACAGGCTAATCAAAATAAAATTAAATGAATTTATAATTTTCTAAGTGGATCATGGCCCCAGTTTGATAAGACAATGCTGTATCTTGCTAGCAATGTTCCACATAGAAGAACATTTACCCAAAAGATAATTGCTGCTGCTCAATGGGCCACCAAAGTCTTTGGTCTCAAATTTAGGAACTGATCAAGTTTTAAGTAAATTCCCATACCTTCCAGCAGAGGTTAAAAACACACAAAGTATAATCACTATTTGGCCACCAATTCAGAGGACAATTGTGCTGAAAAACTCTCTAGCTGCTGTTTTTTTCTAAAATCTATTTGTAAGATACATGAGAAGAGATCATTTGTTTTATTAATTGATGTAGCGCTTGTGTCTAGACAGATGCTGGCATATAGGGAGCACTCAAATATTTGTTGAATGAATCAATCAATGAATCAGTGAATGTTTGGAAGAGGCTTAGTAGATTGTTACTTATTCATGCATTCTCTCATTCAACACATATCTGATGAATTCCCATTATACATTAGTCACTGTGCCTGTTCTTGGTTACATTATACAATTACTTCATGCCAAGTCCCTATTTTTAAGAATCTCTCAACCTAATAGAATATATCTTCAGTATGTTTCTGAGTGTTAAAGAACATTAATAATAGATTGATATGTATCCTTTGCTATACATGGAGTTTTGTATGTGACATGTATGTTAATTTTCTCCTTGTCAGTCAACAAATATTTATTTAAAGAACACTTGCAATGTGTCAGGCAGAGTTCTAGACGCAGAAGACAGAATGAGAAGCAAGAAAAAGTCCCTTTCTTCAAGAAGCTCACAATTCAGTAAGACAGGATAGAAATACCATAAAGTAAGGAAATAGGGTCAAGTAAGTAGCCTTAAACACTATGAAGAAATAAAGCATGCTAAAGAGATAGAAATGATTTGAGGAAGCATTAGGTTAGAAAGAAGAGAGACCCCTACCTTAGCATAGCTTCTAAAGTCTTCTAGAAGACAGGGGGAAACTGAGATATTGGCGAAACTGTCTTGGGAAAAGGCAACAAGTACCCCTCTCCTTCTTCAGTTCAGAAGAACACAGTGTTTGTACTATTTAAGGTTTGAAGTTTCACTATTGTTGGCCATTCATCCTCAAAGAAGAAAAAATTCATCAAAAAAAAATTAAGAAAGGGAAAAGAAACAGAACCCTCTCTTGTTAAGCAACCAAGGTTAGTACAGAACATTTTGCTGCAAAGGAGGACAGTATTAAATTGAAACCATGTTTAAAGGGAAATGATTGTTATGACATGCATTTCTCATATCAGAGCAATTTAGATAGGAAATCACCGGTAAGCAAACATTCTGTATTATAAATGAAAAAATCCTGAAAGGATTATTGTTGTCTTTTTCACTGAACACATCAGCAAGAAAATTATTCAGCCCCAGGCAGAGGAAACAAATATCATCAAGTACAACAGTGTTGCTGTTTGGATCCTTCTCCTATCCTCAAGGACTGTCATGTTTTCAATACTCATTTCTTTGTATGTCACCTTTCAGTACAAGTCTTTATGTCGTGTACTCATTCAGTCTGTTCATCTCCTGATTGCTGCTATTGTGAACTTCTAGAATTTTAAGCATGCCAAGGACACTACTTTCCCTGAAATAAAATTATGATGCAAAAACTAAAAGCAAATACAATTTGAACACATGTGAAGTAAATGTATATAAGTAGATTGCTAAGTGTTTACACTTAAAAATTAAACTATCTTCTTGGAAGTCAGCTATAGACACTTTTTCATATACCTAGGATAGCGTCATGAGTTACCTTTCAGTAAAAACAAGCTAAATGGAAAAAAAAGGCAGTAAAGTCATTCTATTACAAACTCACTGAGAAGAAAAACAGAAACATAGGCCCTTAAGCTCCATTCCTCACTATTTGCTTCTCTGCTTATATGATAGGGTTCCTGACCCTAACGGTTCATTTTCCAAGCTCTCACATAAGCAGACTTCTTTGACTCTGGCCTGCAGGGGCTTTGGTGGGAGACAGGGGAATGAGAGAAAGTAAGAGGCCAGAGTGTTTCTTCCCCTTGCTAGTATTTTTTATCACTGTGCCCATGACACCTCCAGCAATGCCCACATGTCCTGTGTGGCTCTAACTCTTGCTAGACAGACGGCCTGAATCTAGCTGTGGCAGATAAACCTCTCCCCTTAGCATAAGTAACATGGCCTCTTTCCTATTTACCTCCATCCAAAAATAACTAATCGCTCCCTATCGTTGCTGATGTCTGCATTTTATCATTGTGCCCATTTTGTTGCTCAGTTTTCCATTACCAGCATGACCAAATCTCTATAGCAGGTTCTCTTTGCTTTAAATTTGTTGAGTGGTTTCATTTTCCTAGTAACAACCTGAAGAATACAGGCAATATGTGATCTACTTCATACATATGTGGAATGTTAAAATGTTGCAATGTGTATATTGAAATGCAAGTCTTTTCATATGTATGGTCATCAGGACATATCCCTACATTCTTTTCCATTCTTAAATTTTATGTTGGATATTTGTATAAATGTTGTATAAATTGTTCCACCAAAATTATTTTCTAATGTTCTCAATTTCTATGAGATAAAGGCTCTGTTGTTCCTATGTGGGTAACCCTAACCTGACAAATTTTAGTATATCTCTATTATTACTTTTTCCAGAACATTGCCCTCTTTTGCAAAAGCAAAACACCTTTCTTGACATTCTCTTCTTCCTACTTCTTCCATATTGTTTTTACTGGAGTTGCTATTTTTCCCACAAATTTATCTCCTAAATTTGATTTGTCCAAGCTAAGCAAATGAAGAAAGAGGAGGAGGAGGAAAGAAGTAATTACTTTCTCTAGGAGTTTTAGATTTAGGATTGCTCTATGTTTGGTTGACTGTGATTTCTGTATTATGAAGAAAATTAATGTGCAATGAAGTGGTGATCAGTATTCAAAGAGAAGCAGAAATAAGAAAACAAATTAAAAATAAACGGAAAGAATGAAATATTAAAAAAAAAGCAGAAAAGAGGTAGAGTTTAAGATCTCGGTAATTCTTTTGAAGTCAACCTTTATTCTTGCCCTTTACATCTCTTTTTTTTAAAAATATAAGTAGACACATATATATGTATTAATTTAAATAATTGGGGGATATACTCTAAACCAATTTAGCCATTTTTGATTTAGCTAGGTTGAGTTTATTTTCTGTCACTTTGCAACCTACCATGGCATAAGTAAGACAAATTTTATTATATTGTGTTGACATGTCATACTGTTAAACCTGTTCCTTGGAACAAGGACATTTCTTGTGTTAGGGTAATGAGGCCTCACATAGAAACCAAATTATTCTTGTTGTCTAGAATCCATTTTTAAAGGTTTGAAATCCAGACTTCAACCAGAATTGAGAGCAAAAGCCACAGGTGGGTTGCAGAGTGTAAATTTGTTTTTTCTCAGCCTTGACCATGAATAAGACAAAATGTCTACCCATGTTGGGGTAAGTTTTAAGAACCTATAGAATAGACAGCAGACTAGAAGAAAAAATAAAATATATATATATATATATCAGGGAAGTTGAACCAGTCACTGAATATATATACATGTAGCCCTTAAAGATATAGTATACATATTACAAAACAATGTGTGGAATAGGATTAGTGACTGAGTGCTCTGAATAAGTTATCTGAAGAGAATACAAAAACTTGCAATGTGAAATTACACATTTTTTCTATTCTATTTAATATTCATTTCTTTCTTGTTCTTTATATAACTGAAATAGATAGCTTCAAGGGCAAAATGCAATTCAGCTGATAAAAACAGTATGGCAGGTCAGAATTGGTAATGGCCTTTGCAATGCTTCTGTTTTGTTTTCTTATATATTTATAAAGGTTACTTTAAAATCTAGGTGTTCACCATAGTAACATGGAGAATGATTTTAATTGAGTTCCTCCAGTTTTTCTACCACTTTAAAAATGTTATATCATTTATTTTTTTTTAACAGAATGGGACAGTTGTATTTAAAAACATGAAATTCCTGAATGAAGCACTGCCCTGGGATGACAGAGAAGAAAATTTATTCAAAGCCTCCCCAATTCTATGCTTTCCCTCAATGCAGATGTTTTATTCTTTCTTAAACGTACACACACATTCACTCATACAAAATGTTCACTAACTAAGGTGAAGATGTCTAAAAAGAATGAGTTTTTAGCAGAATAATTAAGCAGATGAATTTATCTGCTTACATTTTACTTCTCTCCTTTCTTTTTTTCTCTCAAAACTTTCCAAGTACATGCACTCTTCCTTCTTCACTGGCTCTTTGACTATTTTCCAATAAACCAAATAGATTAAGAAATGAAAAAGATTTTCCCATTTCATTTATACTTGTAATTTAAGAAAGAGATATTTGGAGAGTGAAACTTTTGGATCCTAATAAATAAATGTTTAGTAATTGAAAATCCACCTTTGATAATATCCTGAGACAAAGTTGGGCACGTGCTCAGATAGCTCACTGAGGTGAATACTTTACTAAATTGCTGGTCAAGTGTTGCAAAAGTGTGGCTAAGGACTGTAAAGATTCCTATTAGAATGTCACATTCACTAATACATACACAGATTAATTTATCCATTGATTATTTAACAATAAGGACATTTTATTCTTTGAAATACCAACCTTATTCTTATTAAATAATAATCCTATCTAGGGATCATAGGGTGTAAGGTCAATATCTCTCAATAGAACACAAAGTATTTTTAATATTTTGTGTTTGTTTAAATTTAAGTTCCTTTTTGCTGACATATATAATTAAACAAAGTACTCTCTACTTCATAAAATAGTGATTAGATCTATGTCCAGATTATTAAGGGTTTTTTTTTTTACGGTTTTTTATGGTTTTTAAATTTAATTCAATTAAGGTAAGTCATGAGAGCACACTGATAAAATTCCTTGGCAGGTTTTAAGAAAGTTCATTTGCTTTTTAAAATTAGGTCTAATGTAATCAACATATTAATGTTTCAGTGAGTGAATAATGAATGTATCTAATATTAATAAATACCAGATTTTACCCAAAAGGAAGAATGAGTGATGGTAGAGTGGAGATCTAATAGAGATGAGCTTCTTCAACCTCAACCTTCACATTATTTAATATTTCTAAAAGTATTTTTCATTATAGAGCTATCCATTTCTTAAACTTATATAGAGCTTAACTTTTTAAAATAGTGCAAAGGAAACCACTATTGACAGCTATTTTTAATGAAAAATTATTTGTTTGGGACCAAGTTCCATTTATCTCTGAAATGCTAGTCTTTATTTCCACCCCCAATGGTGAATTATTCACCCATTAATGCAGTATCTCAAAGATTTCCTCTACAGATCCTCAATGTATGCCTGTAGTTCAAATAGCCATACAGACAGAACCATATCAGTCACCTCAAATTTATGTAATTTTCTAAAAAAATTAACATAATTTCTCAAGTTATTTGCAAGATTATTCATATAAATGATTTTACAAGTTAAAAATAATCCTTTGATACAACTCTGGTAAGGGCTGACCTTTATCTTGCTAAACTTGGTCTCTGTAATTACAGGAAAGGTTTCCTGTCCTTATTAAAATACTTCTTAGCTGTGGCCATCCTTGGTTCTCTGGCTGCTGTCAACTTACCACTGTCTTCTCTTGGCTCTGCATGATCACACGAAGCATTAAGTTGAATGCGGTATCTCCTATTGCCCTTTTGTTACCATCACTCTTAAGATCACACATTCTATGCATGTGTGTGTGTGTGTGTGTGTCTGTCATTTATTCTGATAGAGTTCCAGGTACTCTTGTCATTGTGGCATATCATTGCTCCCATTGCTTCCATCTTCAAAGCAAAGTGATCCTATCTTTGATTATACAAGTTGTACTACGGTGGTCAAGACTGGCTGCACACTGATCTCTAAATCTTTCCATTCTAATGGAATGTATAAATCATTCTGGCCTAGTACTACATACAATGTGATTATATGTTGAAAGCCTCTGAGTTACAGATGCTAGCATTTTGGATTATTCACTTTCCCCTTCCATCTGCATTCTGAGTATTGGGATAAAAGGGATACTTTCCAGGGAAAAATGTCACTAGAAGTCCTTATAGCATCTGTTCTGTAGGGTATGTGATAATATACTCAGAATGATACACAGAATATGCCTGAAAGTAGAATAGGAAATTTGGTTAACATAGAAATGTTCAAAAATAGTCACATATTAAAATACATGACAAAAATATGCTTTGATAAAGGTTAAGGAGTGAGGCTTGCATCAAATACACTAGAACAAGTGTTTAACATGCCATTTTGTGGGATAAATTTTCATGTAATCACAAGAGATGGTATCCAAAAAAGAAAGTAAAATTTCAAGTGAATAAAACACAGTTTGCTAAGATGAAAGGATGATACATTTAAGAAACAGAAATAAGTTACTACTTATGAAATATTATACACTAAAGGGATGGATAGTTAAACCATTTACTAAATAAATCAAATAAATCATAAAAACATAATTAAATTCTAATATTTTATGTTTTATTTTTCAGAGGGACCTAATAAAGCTGGAAATGGCAAAGTACAAATTACATATAAGTAGATATGTTATCAATCCCAAAATATCTATGATTCCTTGATTCTAGAAACATGGTAACCATATGTGCAAAGTGGTATGAGAGATAAAAAATGGAGAAGAGTATGGTCCTGGAATATGAAGTTGAGAGTGATTGATTGATGATTTTTTAAAGATTTTATTTATTTGAGAGAGAGAGAGAGAAAGAGAGAGAGAGAGAAAATGAGTGAGGGGGGAGGGGCAGAGGGAGAAGCAGACTCTCCACTGAGCAGAGATCCGATTGTTGGCCTCCATCCCAGGACCTCAGAATCATGACCTGAGAGGAAGGCAGATACTTATCTGACTTAGCCACCCAGGTACCCTGAAAGTGATTTATTTTTGGTTAAAGAAGACCTTCCCATAAGGAAGTGCATTTTCAATAAGTAAGAAGGAGGGATGCCTATAAAATCTGAAAAGATAACATGGAAAAAATGTATAGAGGCTTGACTTGTCCTTCAGATTTAGAAATTGATGAGAAATTTACCACTTCCAACTTCCTTTTCAAGTCTAATGATTATCAAATGACAGAGGGCAGAACCATCTTTGATAAAAAATAATCAAAGTCCAAAATACATTAGGAGATAACAAGTGAGCACCTTGGTACTCTAAATAACTCTGGATGTCTTGAGTCAGACAAATTACTTTCTGAGGTACAGTAAGATTTGCATTGATATCATCACTGAACTGCAGTTAATGGTCTCTCAGGAACTATGTTGAAAATAACACAGTCCTGAGAGCTGTCAGGCTGGCTAATTTGTGGAAAATGACAGACAGTTTAAGAATATTTTATCAAGCAGATGCCTGTGAGAACTTAGAAAGACAAGAAGGGAAGAGGTCATCTTTAAGAGCTAGAATAAAAGCACGAGGACAACAAATACAAAGCTCAACAAATACACTAATTTCTTTTCTTTCTTTTTATGCATTTATCACAGCTAATTGGGGGAATGACACAGATTAGGGTTTGTCAATATTGGCCTTGTCGATATGTTGGTCTGATGAATTTTTTTGTCGTGGGGGATGCTGTCTTATAGATTGTGGGATGTTTAGCAGTGTTCCTGGCCTCAATCAGCTAGAATCTAGAAGAATCTTTCCCTCTGTCTCCCACTCTCTGGGGTCAGGACAATCTGTTTCTTCCCTGGAAGACATTTCACATCATTGAGGACCACTACTGGACCACCTTACATAGATGTAAGGTATCTGAAAATTTTAAGGGAATTTGACAAGTCTTCCATGACATTATTTGGGACAAAATGAACATATATAAATAGAAGGTTTTTAATAATTAAGTGTATTTGTATCTGGCTTATTTACATATTCAACAAATATCTATTGAAAATCTACTCAGGCACAGTATCTGGTATTGGGATAAAAAATGAGAGTTATATCAGTATCAATTTTCAGAAACTTTTTCATGCCTCCATGTTTAGTCTTGTAATGTCCATCATTTTACTGATGCTTTGGCTGTGGACAAAGATGTTATGGGTTTCAATGCAAATTTGGAAGCTTTGTTTAAAGTGGATTTCCAGGGGATCCCTGGGTGACTCAGTCCCGCATTAGGCTCCCTGCATGGAGCCTGCTTCTCCCTCTGCTTGTGCCTCTGCCTCTCTCTCTCTCTCTCTCTCTATCTATCTATCTCTCTTTGTCTCATGAATAAATAAATAAAATCTTAAAAAAAATTTTTTAAAATAAAGTGGATTTCCAAAGGTAGGTCAGCATTTGCTATGCCCAGGGAAGAGGAGGGAAGTGAAGCTGGGGAGTGTATTAGGCTGAAGAAATAACATGTCTGAAATCCATGATATGAAAATAAGAACACTTATTCAAAGATCTTTGACAAATCTCTCAGAGAAAAAAAGTAAGAGACAGCATAGAAGAACATGAGTATATAACGATATAGAAATGGCAGCACCATGTTGGGGCTTGCAATAACTATTTAGAATGTTTTACTTTACACAGAGTAATGAGAAAACATTAAAGGATATTATGAAGTGTCTGATAGGAAGATACTTGTTATTTGTAGCAGTAACTCTACTCAGTGTAGAAGAGAGAATAGGTGGAGAACAAAAGACAGCTACTGCAATAAGAAGTGACGAGCTTTGATTAGCTAGCTTTGTTTGGCAGGGAGACTCGAGAGAGGTAGAAGGCTTTGAAATAAATTGAGGAAGAAGTGAAAAGAGGATGCTGTTGTCTTGAATCTAGAGCTAGCCCGCCCCCCCCCCCCCTTTCAGAAATGAAGCAATCCTACCTGTTCTAGGGATATTGGAAGCTGACCAGCCAACTGACTGCCTACCTGGGAATTACCTGTGGGAAGAGAGCCACCTCCCCCCTTCATGACCTACTTCTGGAGTCCACCTGCTTTTAGCAAAGAATCAATGCAGAGTTCTACAATTCTGGGTTATTTGTTACACATAAATAATAACCAGAACATGCCCATTGTCTCAAATATCTCTGATTTTACTTTAAGTTCATGAATATCTTGTAGACTATGTTTGACTAATGTGATTGAAATAATGCTCCTCAGTGACAAGTCTGGATCTCTCATGGACACTCTACTTAAGGAGTTAAACTAGTTGGATGAACATTGCTCTGAGAAATAGTGGCTGTGGTGGTGGTGAAATGTGGTGAGGTGTTGACTTTCTTGGGAATGCTCAAGGTGTTTCCTGATTAACTTTGATTGGAAGTTTCAAATGTGCTATTTTTATGGCTGCAATGTCAAAATTGCATTAATAGCCAAAATATGCCCAAAGTGTCAATATGCCCAAGTTTTCACTTGTAAACATTTTCCACGAGAGGCTAAGTGACAGTTGATGTTAGGCATACACTTAGAATCCTTCCAAAAGAGAAGAAACTAGGACCAAGGAACAGTGCCTGGCCCACTGAAATCTAGAGGTACTCAGTGTACAGAATATAGCTGTCTCCTACTTTCCTTTCAACATCACAGCCTTATTAAATGTTTGTCTCCACATTGTAGGCCTTAGAAGTCTTTAGAAGGCCAAATATGTGCCTTCTGGTTGCATTAAAATGAAAATAAATTTCCACCTATGAATATTGAATCAAAATTACTTGCTCCTACCCATGTCGATTTTCTCCAGAATGTTGGCTGTATCGTTACTAGAATGACCCAGGCAATTGACCAGAACATGATGATCTTTTTGGCTGCAAGTGAAAGTCCCTGTGCCTCTTCCCTCTTCTTCCTTAGCACCTTTGTTTTGAAATGAGATGAGAAGGGTGTGCTTTCTGAGATGAGCTGCAGTTCAAGTAGTCCTTACTTTTAAGTTTTCCAATTGCTTCTCTTCCTGGCGACATTTATTTAAGAGTGTTCTTGATTATTATTAAACCTGGCAGGTTCATCCTGAGTGCCTGCAGTGCACCAGATCCTTTTGGAAAGCTGGAAGCAGAAGAGAGTGACTGATATACAGAGAATAACAGCCGTCTGAAACTGCACTGAGCTTTGACCTTGGCAGTTTTTCTTTAGCTACTTCTAGCATTTATTCAGAGTGGGCAGTGACTCATCGGCTCTGTCACTACCGTGGTCATGTTGTATTAATTCTAAAGCCCTGGTGCTGCAGAGTTCCTATCTTTAATCCTTACTTGTGTACCGTAAGAGTTCAGACTTGAATACACTTAACCTTCAGAATAAACTTATTTTGTGCTTTTCAACATCGCTTGAAAATAATGAAGATCTGGTTATGAGGTAGCGATTCTAATTGTAGGGTAATGCTAATGGAATAATTTGCTGGACGAGCTTATGTGTGGCTACTGTATGCTGGCATTTGAAAAGTAATTTACTAACTTTTCTCTCCATAATTAGAAAAAATAAAATGTTCCTTTTATTTCTTCTCTCCATGTGCATCACAGTAGAAATTTTATCTACACACCCACATGTAATAGTCATTTTATACCCTATCAACATAAAAAGGTAACGACATGGAAAACATATATGTTAAATAACATATGTGTATACTTAAGTCCATTTATACCATTGGAATTATTTAAACTAGTGAAGATTTGAAGGATAATAAGGTAATAAAATGTGAAAATTATCTTACCTTATGTGTTGCCTATTCCAGCCTATATGAAGGCTTATCTATTGTGAAATTTATTTTAATTTTGAAAACAGTTTGGAAAAATATGTCATATTCTCCCATTAATTTGATCTAGATTTGAAAAAAACACCCATTTTCACTGAGGCAAAAATATAAAAACAAGCATTTGGTATTTAAAAATGTAGTGCTTCTATGGCAAATGTTACATGTAGTTTGCACAAAAATCTATATTTTTTTGCAACTATCAAACACAAATTAACACAGAAGGAAAACTAGACATTTTGTGTAATTCATTGTGGAAAAATAGACTTTATTCCCTACAGCAGAATTATAAATCTTCTTAAGTTATATCAAAATTAGATCTTTCCAAAGAAATACCTCTCCAATTTTATCCTTGAAGTACAGTTTTTTAAATGTTATCTTAATTAAAATGAATCATTTTCCACAGAGAATTTACCATTTCATACAAAGTACATTTGATCATTTATTTCTTATGCATAGCGAGTGAGTAAAATTATACACTTCCTCTCCCACCTTATCACATGGTTATATTTGGCAGTACCTCTCTTTTATTGTTCTTCATCAATTGAATTAATGAACTGTGAAATCAGTTATTATTCTGTGTATATATATTATAATTTCTGAACTGATGCTTACTTTAACCCATACAAATCAGGGAAGCATTGTTTTAGAAGTTCTTCAAAAAGGGTTAAATATACAACAACAACAACATAAAAAATAACTGTCTTGCATAAGGGAGTGTAAATCACTAGCTGCATATGTGGTTCTAACTGAGGCTTGTACAGTACATAGCGAGCTACAAGTAAATGGTGTTGAAAGTATCCTGTCAGGATGGATCTGTCCTCTGGGTCTCCACCGAACATAATTAGTTTCATGTAAAATGACTGGTTTTCAAGTTTATTATATATGAATTTAATATACCAAATAGATAGAATACAAGAAATGATAAGTGGAAAAATTTCAAAAGATTTATATTTCTCTAGTGAGCCCCAAAATAGCCTATCCTGCATTCCTCTCAGTTGCCACACGATGTGTATTACTCTGACTTTGCCCACAAGTGAGCTGATTAACTGTTTTGTGAGGGGCTTTTTACTCTTTCATTTTTTTCTTTTACAGATAAAAAAGAGAAACCCATAAGTAGGATACGTGACCGAGTTTGTAAAATTAAAGTGTATGCAAAAATGACATCTCCTCCATATAAAATGTTTGAATCATAAGAATCCCTGAATATAATTTTGGAAAATTTGATAGGTGCCTTTCAGTTTAGTTCATCTAGTTTATTTGTTATCAGTAATTGGAATACAACAAATTAATTTGATGAATTCACTTTACATGTTAAAGTTGTCCAAGATCACAAATTTATTTTAGGCGGTTTTCCTTTTTTTTCATAATGTATTAATAGGGGCTTCTACAGCGTTTTATCTTTATTTTTTTTTCTTAGTATTAGGCATGTATATTTTTCTTGTACAAAAGTAGTTTTTTTTTCCTATCATATTTCTTTCCATTAAGAGCTATACTTAATTAAACAAAAGGTCCTCATTGCCAGATACAGCTCATTGTAGCCTAGATATTTGAGGGATCAGAAAACATATAATGTACATGTTCAGATGCCATCTCTTTAGAAATTCTTCTCTGATCATTCATTCTGGCAGTTCCTCAGCTAGTTCCTAGCATATCTTTCCATTTCATTCTTTAAAATTTACTGTCCTCTGACATGCGTTCTTCATTTACTTTTTTTTTTTTTTTAAGATTTTATTTATTTATTCATGATAGTCACACACACAGAGAGAGAGAGAGAGAGAGAGAGAGAGGCAGAGACAGGCAGAGGGAGAAGCAGGCTCCATGCACCGGGAGCCCAATGTGGGATTCGATCCCGGGTCTCCAGGATCGCGCCCCGGGCCAAAGGCAGGCACCAAACCGCTGCGCCACCCAGGGATCCCTTCATTTACTTTTTCCTGGTATATTTGACCCTAGCTTTTTTTTTCCCCAGACTCATCCCCACACTCAATATTTAATGTTCTTGCCTAACTGGTCTTATTTCTCTGTCCTTAGTACCTAAGATTCTGCCATGTACCTCTAGAAATCAAAAGTATCACTTAAAAATACTTTAAATTTCAAAGATAAAAGGAAAATAAATAATACATGTAACACCTATTTTAAATATCAACCATGAGTTTAGCAATAAACTACAAGCACATGGGGTATGAGAGGTATGTGTGTGTGTGTATGCTTGCATGTATGAGAATTGGACCTTAAAAATGATATTTTGCTGAGATATTTCCCAAAATGTAGGGCTAGGGCTGAGATCAGTATCCAAAAATTGCAATTTAGTTTGCAAAAACCAGTTAGATTATGGAGTGTGGAAATTGAGAGAAAGAGCAAAAACAAACAGAGACAGATACTGAAAACATGTAGACAACGTAGGAAGCATACATTAAGGTACAAACCTCAGTATCTTGGGCTCCCCTGCACTCCTGTCTATTCAACATTCTGTGAATATGATCTGTACATTTACAATTCCAAGTACAGCATTTTATTTCTTCACCCCAAATGACTGCAGCCCCAATTTTGCTTCCAGAAAGATCATTTAGAGTATTTAACGCTTAGCTCATTTGCCATGGCCTCTCTAAGTGTTTTCTAATCCCACCAGAATAGCACCCCAATGTACAAGCGCTTCATTAGACTCTGGAAGATATTGTGTAATTCATATCTGTTTTCCCTGCTGGATTTTAAAGTCCTTCATTATAGGTGCACACTTTATTGATCTTAGCAACCCAGTACTGAAGAGAATACCATGTGTGTAATTTCCTACACATAATGAAATGCAGTATACCGAGATGGGAAGGGTGGGAGCTTGGAAACCCCAGGAGAAGGTCCTGTTTGCCAGAGGGCTTTTCCTCATCCCTCCCAGTCAGCACATCACACATTACCTCTGCCCCGACTTGATAATTCCCTAAAATTCCCTTTCCTGCTTATGCATTCTGCACTTTAATGCTCATTTCATGGAGTTTTTATAATAATTACGTGACCCACCATAAGTAAAGAATTAAGGAATTCCATGTAATTGTAATTGTTACAATTACTAATTGTTACAATTACTAATACATTACTAATGTAATACATTAATGTATTACAATTACTAATACATTATTAATAATAGTTTTTTAATGGAAATCAATTTAGTTGATTCCATTATTCTAAACATTAGAGTGTTGACAAATATAGTTGCAAGCAACTGCGAGCTGTTTCCTTCTCACCCTGGTTCAGCTTGTTTATTTTCCACCGCTGTGTAACAAATTGCCACATACTTAGTGGCTTAAAACAACACCCTGTCATTGTCTCACAGTTCAGTGGGTCAGGAATCCCAGCAAGGCTTAGCAAGGGGGGCTCTGTGCTGGTTCCCGTAAGTCTCCATCGAGTGTTAGCCTGGATCAGAGTCTCACCTGAGGCTTGGGGGTCCTCTTCCAAGCTTGCTGGTTGTTGGAAGAATTTCCCTCCTCCTAGCTGTAGAACTCACCCTCAAGGCCAGCAGGAGAGTGTCTCTAATGTTTAACCTTTTCTAAATGCTCAGCTGGCTATGTCAAGCCCACCTAAGATAATTGTCCTTTTAATTAAGTCAAAGGCAACTAATTAATAGTGTTATCATGGGAGTAACTTTCCAACATAACTACAGATTGAATATGCACTAAGGGTATGGCATTATAGAGGATGTGTACACACAGGAACTGGGGTATGAAGAGGACCATCTTAGGATCTTGCCTACCACACTGAAACTAGAAAATGTATATTTATTTTATATATTGTGACAATGTCTTTGTGTGTGGATGAAGAAATGGTTTCACGATGCCTTGGAATATACCAAGTGAAGTATCGTGAAGATCCTTGGGGAACTCTTGTATGTGAACAGGTTGTACCTCAGACAGTAAAAATCAGATACCTATGTAAAAAAATAAGCATATTTGTATTACTTTTAAAAATTCATAATTACCATTAAAATGAGTGGTAAACATGTGTCTTCAGGATAAAGGTGAACTAATGTTTCATATTTTAATTAGTGAGGAAAGAAAATTCTGATGAAAATTATATATATGTATATATATAATTATATATGTATAAATATATATACATGCACAATACAGTAAGGAAAAGGTGTTCAGTTTGGTGGGGGAGGATTTTGGTCTGAGTGGTCTTTGGACAGCACAAGTAAGACGATCAAGAAATGAATATTTCAAGAGAACTAAAGGGAGGGAGGGAGAGAGAGAGAGGAAAGCACAAGGAAAGGGAGGGAAAAAGAGGAGAAAAGGAGATGGAGACAGGGAGGAGAATGAGTAAAAAAGCATACCTCATTCTGTCCACTTCACTATGATAAAGGCAAAAAAAAAAAAAGGTGAAAATGAGCATCAAGAAAGTGACCTAGAGCACCTGGGTGGCTCAGTCAGTTAAGCATCCTTCTGATTTCAGCTCAGGTCAGGAGCTCAGGCTTCTGAGATAAATCCCCATGTCAGGCTCTTCACTGAGCATGGGGCCTGCTTAAGATTCTCTCTCTCTGGGCAGCCTGGGTGGCTCAGCGGTTTAGTGCTGCCTTCAGCCCAGGGCGTGATCCTGAAGACTCAGGATCGAGTCCCATGTCGGGATCCCTGCATGGAGCCTGCTTCTCCCTCTGTCTGCCTCTCTCTCTCTCTCTCTCTCTCTCTGTGTATCTCATGAATAAATAAATAAAATATTTAAAAAAAGATTCTCCCTCTGCCACCCCCACCCCCACCTAGTGCTCTTGCACTCACTCTCTCTCAAGAAAGAAGAAAAGGGCCTAAAACCAAAACTTTATTTTTCTGATTGATTGATTGATTGATTGATTGATTTGAGAGAGACCACAAGCAGTGAGAGGAACCAAGGGAGAGAGAGAAAGAGAATCCTAGGGAGACTCCCCACTGAGCTCGGTGGATCCTGTGACCCTGAGATCAGCATCAGAGCTGAAACCAAGAGTCAGATGGTTAACTGATTGAGCCATCCAGGGACCCCTAAAACTGAAACCTTAAAATACACTGAAACAAAAACAGGGGCACCTGGGTGGCTCAGTGGTTGTGTCTGCCTTTGTCTTAGGTCATGATACCCGGTCCCACATTTGGCTCCTAGCAGGAAACCTGCTTCTCCTTCTGCCTATGTCTCTGCCTCTCTCTGTGTGTCTTTCATGAAGAAATAAATGAAATCTTTAAAAAAAGAAACAGGGATGCCTGGGTGGCTCAGCAGTTGAGCATCTTCCTTTGGCTCAGGGCATGATCCCAGAGTCCTGGGATCGAGTCCCGCATCAGGCTCCCTGCATGGAGCCTGCTTCTCCCTCTGTCTCTACCTCTCTCTCTTTCTGTGTCTTTCATGAATAAATAAATAAAATCTTAAAAAAAAATAAAAAAAAGAAACAAAAGCAAAGGAAATTATTGAGGAAACTATTCAGGAAGAAATTATATATTTAATCGTAATTTATTACTAATTTATAAAACTCAAAAATTTTTAAACTAAAAAGCTCTTATCATGGAATTATTTCAACTTTAAGTTTCAAAAACATCACACCTTGCCCAACTGCTGCCCACATACTCTAGAAGTAAACAAGGGATCTTTATTAACAAACAGACACATTTGTTTTGGGTGTCTTCTGTGGTATACGGGAATAGATTTAAGCCAAATTTTACTTTTTTTTTTTTTTGGGATATCATTTCTCAGAAGCAAAAGTTGAGGAAAGATTTTTTTTTCTAATTAGTTTTGAATTTCCAGTGTACTAAATATGTTCATTTCTTGGGCATGTTCCCTATAAAACTCTGAAGTGATGGTAATAAATTAAGGCTGTATATGCATATATTGGTATAATTCCACCCTGACCAGCCAAGTGTGCATAGCATGGAGACTGGATTCTGCTAGGAAGGGTAATTTAGGAGTGTATGTCCTAGGACCTAAATGGAAATTTTATTTTGTATGTTTTTACTTAATAATAGGTATGGAGGACTTTTCTGAAATTTGCTTGGAGCTATAGTATTTAAATTCATCCCCTGGGATAACAAAAGTCAAATTTAGAGATTATTGAGGGATATGACCCTGATATAGATCTAACTGTTGGAGAAAACTATATACATCTCTTCAGGGTACTTTAGACATTGACTTCTCTATAAGGAGAACAACATTGTTATAGATAAAGGTTTACTTTCTAATGGAATTTGATAGGTTTTATGTGCAGAGATGCAAGAACATTCAAATCTTGCCCTAGATGAAGATTGATTCCAAAGGAGTATTTGCAGAGAGTCAATCAAACTACCATCTTATAAATAGCCTTTACATACCCTATATACCACTGAGCTCAGGAAAATCTGCTTTGTGGTGTTCCTGAGTGACTCAGTCAGTTAAGCATCTGACCCTTGATTTGGGGCCAGGTCATGATCTCAGGGTCCTGGGAAGGAGCCCCATGTTGGGGCTCAGAAGAAGTCTGCTTTAGAATTTCCTTTCTCCCTCTCTCTCTCCCCCCCACCCCCAGACTCTCTGTCTTTACCTCTCTCCCAAATAATAAATAAATCTTCAAAAAAGAAAAGAAAAGTCTGCTTTGGAGCACTGAGCTAGAAATGAAGTTTAAATGAGACCCCTAATCAATTTGATGTCTTCCCTTTCTCAGCAGTATTTTGGGACACCTATTACCAGACAACTAATGATGAGAGAGAGAGAGAGGGGGGGGGGAGAGAGAGAGAGAGAGAGAGAGAGAGAGAGAGAGAGAGAGAGAAATCTGTAGTGAAGGCCCTGGATTGATTAAACTCAGGGTATGCTTGCAGGATTTGAAAAACAAGAGAAAGAAATGACCTTGAAAACCCAGTCAGCCCAAGGAATGAAGTTTTTTATAGATCTTCTTACTTCATAGAGGCATGTAGCTCAAGAAAAAGAATGAATTTCTGACATTAAAGCATAAAACCTGTCTTCTTTAGTAAAATTTAGTTTGAGGGACACAGAGAAGGCTTTGGAAACAGGTCCAAGCTGTTGTGCAAGGTGCCCTGCAGCCTGGTTGTATGACTCAGTGAATACAACGATGCTAAAGGCATCCATATGAGATCAAGAAGCGGTATGAGGTCCCTGGAAAGCTCTAATTGGAGAGTCTCAGCACAGATGTTAGTGTTCTGCAGTAGAGCCACGTCGTCAGCAGCAGAGAGCTACCCTTTGTGTGAAAAATAACTCCTGTTCTATAGATGAATGCCTGACCAAAGAACAGCAAGTGACTGTGCCATCAGAGGTGCCCAACATTCATCCTGCCGTTGTCAGGTTACCAAATCACAGAGTCAAATGGTTGCAGACGCCATCCTTCACTCAGTTTAAATGGTACCTTCTGGAACTGGCCCGAACAGATCTGGAGGTTACAAGTAAGTTGCATGAGCGGGTAGCCTCGATTCTGTTTCACCAACATCTATTCCTCAGTTCCCCACTCTGGTCTCGTGGCTGCAAGTGGCTTGAAAAGCTGAGACAGGTGAAAATCCAAAGCTGCTGCAGGACAGAACACTGAGGATTCTATTAGATTCCTTGGGCTGTCATAACAATCTACCACAAGCTGGGTGGCATAAAACAACAGAAATTTATGCTCTCATACTTCCAGAAACTGGATGCCTGAACTGAAGGTGTCAGCAAGTTCATGTTCCCTCTGAAGGCTCTGGGGAAGAATCCTTTCTTGCCTGCTCCTGGCTCCCAGTGGTTGCCAGAAATTGTTGGGGTTCTGTGTCTTACATCTGAATCACTTCAATCTCTGCCTTGATTCTCACATGATGCTCTCCATTTGCTTGTATCTGTATCCAAATTTCCCTCTCCTTTGTCTTATAAAGACACCAGTCATTGCATTAGGGGCCACCCTAATCCATTATGACCTCATCTTGGTTACATTCACACAGTTTCTAAATAAGGTCACATTCACAGGTACCAAGGGTGAAGACTTTAACACAAAAGTTAGGGGAATGCAATTCAACAGACAACAAGGAGTGGCAGTAAAGGGCAGTGAAAACAAGAATCCTCAATGTGGGCAGAACTGGAAGGCGTGTGTACTTGGTTAGTCACTCAGTATGACTTGGTTAGTCACTTGGTTAGTCACTCAGTATGAAGAAGGACCTGACATGAGGTCAGAACACACATTTTCTTGGAAGTGACAATCATTTGGCAGTTGATGACAAGCATGAAAGGAGTGAGATTAGAAGTTCAAGGTCAAGGAGGTTAAAGAAGTCAGTGCACAGGTAGGCTTACAGGAGCCAAGATTTTTGTGTCTCAGGATTTTTTGTGTCTCAAGATTTTTTGTGTCTCAAGACTTTTGTGTCTCAAGATCCATGTTACAGAGAAGACGGTTTCAATGAGCACGGGAGCATGAGATCCACTGATTCTACCCTATTCAGAATGACCTGGCATTATGGAATAATAGGAAGTCTCAATAAAGGCTCAACTAAGGTGACGTTTCTGACAAAACACTTCCCAGGGTTTCAATGCTGTCTGCCAGGATACAGTGCATGCATTGTACTGATTCCTTGAAATACGGAGTTTACTTTCAATACCTTAGACTCAATGACACAGTGCAGGGATTGGGTAGGACTGGCCTTTCTTACCATCACTGCCAGTCACCAATAAGAAATTTGTATTGCCTTGCCTGAAAACTTAGCCTCGGCTGGGTAAGATGGTCTGGTTCCTGGGGGTAGAAGGTTGGGGATATTTATACTAGGGAACTTGGGAGTTCTAGGTTCTCAGACACATACTGGATGGTAGGGAGTAGTGTGGAAATCAGAAGATCCACTTGGGCTTCTCTTGGTGCTTCCATGTCCAGCACTATGGTAAAAAAGTATCAGTAGCAATTACAATTATAATCAAGTTCTCAAGGCTTATACTTCTCAGAGATGAAGGTCTGTGCCAACCCATCAGGCAAGCATTCAAGACCAGATGAAATGCTGCCCACAGGGAAGACATGGCAAAAATTGGTGGTGGATAAGGCAGATGACAAATATCACTAATAGCCTTAGGGCCAGTTTCAGTAAAGAGAGCTGGAGCTCATTCTTCTATCTCTTGCCTATTAAATCCTCTGCAGATACCTTGAAGACTAACTCTGTCGTTACCTTGAAGTAACAGAGTGGACTTTTCATCCCTTTATCACCAATGCCCTAGATTCACATCTTCTAGGCTTATCACACGCTTTCTGCCAAGGTAGAAGTAGAAAGCATTCACATTATGGGCACTTCAGTAGTACACATACAAAAAAATTTGGAAGCAGTAATCTTTGATCAATTCTTGTGAGAGTTGATGGACAAATGCCTTGATTAGATAATCCTGGAAGGCATTTCATAGGCTTCCCAGAAGCGTCTATTGCCTATTGCGATGAAATCAATAATGCACCTTATTGGTTCTTCCTCTCTCTCTGTTTCACTTTCTGATTCTTCCTTCTTACTCTCTGGCATCACTTCTCAAACTCTCTGCACACATGGATTTTCTCAACTCTTTTTGAGGACACCCAAGCTAACATGGGAGACATATTTTTGTTGTTGTTGTTACTCATTTTGGTATTGTTTAAATCATTGCTGCAAAGATACATTAATTTGTAACACCTGATTTTAAGATGTGACAAATAATAAAAGCAGAATATGTCCCATAGCATGGACTTTGAATACACAGACTAACATGCTTTCATTATTTTCTGCAATTTTTTTCTCACTACAATATCAGTATCAATTAATAAGATAGAATTGTATATGTTCTGTTTTGAACTCCTCCAGAACAAGGATTGATAAACTATCAATTTAAATGCAATGCACAGTCACTTAAAATTCCTATACTCATTATTGAAAAAAGTATTTCAAAGCCTGATCTCTGCTTTATTTCATGAAAAGAGACAACCAAAAGAATCTGGGAAAGCGGAACTCAGAAGAGGGTTTCTGAAGTAACTCAAGAGATCATGAACACTATCCTGCTTGTTATTCATAGAGATCTCTATCCATCCATCCATCCATCCATCCATCCATTATTTCATTTAAATCACTAATATTTTGATCTCTGCCATTTTCCAGATAGACTTCTAGATGCTAAGAATTCAACAGTAAAAAAATACAGAGTTCTCTACCTTCTTGAAACTTACACTCTATTTGGTAAACAAATGAAATAATAAGCCCACAATATGTCATGTGGCAATGCATGCCAGGAATAAATTGATTAGGGGGGTAAAGAATAAAGAGGGGTAAGTATTGACATTTAGATATGGGGATAGAAAAAGGTATCTTGAGAAGGAGCCACTGTAACAGTCCCCTGAAGCAATAAGGGAATGGGTCATCGACTATCTGGGGAAAGTTTTCAAGACAGAAGCAATAATAAGGAAAAGGATCTAAGGCAGGAGCATGCAGGGCACATTGCCGGAGAGTGTAGGGGCACTACAGGTGTGAAGAGGGGGTTAGCCGGGGAAGATCATGTAGGGGCTTCTAGGTGTGATCTTTGAGTTTTTTTCATACTATGATGGAAAGACACTAGAGTGCTTTGAACAGGGGCATAATAGGATTTGGAAAACATTTTAAATGGCTCTCTTTGGCTGCTCTGTGGAAAATATATTTTTAATGAACCAAGTAAAGTTGTATTTTAAAAGAAAATCCAAATTCTGCAAAGAAAATGGGAAAGTTGAGGATAAATTAAAATGACTACATTACATTAACATGTTGGAAATGTTCACAGACCTGGAGTCATTTTGTTAGTTTAGACACATAAATATTTATTATATGTAAAACAATTTAATATGCTTTTGGATGTTTCCTTCCTTTGCTCTTGCTCCCCATCCACATTAGCCCTCTACTGTGATCTTTTGTACCTTTTAACAGGAAGACAGGCAGAAAATTAAAAAGAACAAAAATCTGCCCTAAAGAAGCTATTTGTTTCTGCTTAAAAAGAGGTCCGGACATATTCTCAAGCAGCCAGCATTAACTGAGAATGTCCAGGCACAAAATCAGCTCAGTGTAAACAGATGGCCCTGAAGGTGGGCCATGTCCCACAGACAGGGAGGTACACTGAAACTAGTGAGGGGGAATCGTGAGATGGAACATAAGTTCTGCAAAGATGTCGATTCATACATATTCAGTATGAATAGTACCTAGGCATAGTACCTAGCATAATAAAGCATGAAATTAATGCCTAATCATTACTGAGTGAACTAAAAAAATAATAATTATTATTGTTATTGAGTGAACTGAAAAAATTAAAATAAAAGAAGAGGCATCTCAGAACCTCTGCTTGATCTATTTTACTGGAGAGAGGGCACAGATGATGCCATCTATCTTTGCTCCAGGAAGACCAGCATAGCACTGAAGAGGTCACTGACAGGCATATGCTCTTGGCAGTGCAAGGTGGAGCCTGAGATCCTGGGGAATCTGGGAAAATATTCCATTTTGAAGAGCCAATGATCATGGAGGGGTGCCCAGTTTAGAGGATTTTCGGAGACGATGGTGCCATTGGCTGTTAGTTGTGGATAAGACATTTGGCATCTATCTCTTTTATGTTGGGGAAAACTTGACACAAAAAGAAGATGAAAATCCAAAGTGTGATCTTGATCCTAAGCAGGCAGTGTCTGAACAGAGTCTCAGGGTTCTCTGAGATCAAAGTAAAACAAAGTTAATTGGTAAGTTAAACACTTAGTAAAACAATTTAAAGTTCACTTTAGCTCCAGGGTAATGTGAATTAGGTCTTAGGCCACTCTCTTTTTTCTTCTCCCTCTCTCTTTCTGAATATCTGGATTGTTGACTGCTAAAATATGAATAACTTTACTGTAATTTGTTACAACAGAATGTTTTTGAGAAAATGTTGTGATTGCCTGTCTCTAAAAGCTTCACAGACAGAATGCAGAAGGCAGGGATAATGCTGAGCCTCAAACCTCAGGGATTGCTTTGGTTAATTGCAAAGTTTATTTTTTTCTCTTTTTATAATGCTGTGTCATCTAGGGGTTCCCAGCCCACTCGCATGGGTTCTGTTGCTTAGTTCTTCATGTCTACTGAACAGCTGTGAAATGTTGCAGCGTGGCGTGCTGAGACCACAAGTCACATTTGCAGCACGTGTTACTGCATTGCCATCATCATTTCACATTTTTAAGAGATATCAGCTGAAAATGAGTGGTCAACTTTCAAAAGACATTACAAAACCCATTTAGATAGATAGATGGAGAGAGAGAGATACATGCACACTACTTCTATCTATACAACCTATATTTCATATAAAAAATAAAAACAGCTAATTAAAACCAGAATTATTCATTGATTCAAAAATCCTAAAGTGCTTATATAACAGGCACTCTATTTTTATATATCATTATACATTTCAAAGGGAAAACATCATTGCTATTTTCGGGAAACCAGCCTAAGGTTTAGAATGTGTCTTGTATACCTATGCCCTTGATTTTTTTTTTTTTCTTAATTGAGCAGATTTTGGAAAATGGCTCTTATGAAATTCAATTACCATTTCTTAATGTGCCAGGGTTTCTAGAGAATATGATTATAGTAAATCCATGGAGATTATCCCACCGGCCAATGGAAGGAGTGCGCAGGGGAGGAACGTGCCACCCAATTTGCCCTCAAAAACAACTCATCTACCAAAGGTGGTCTTTATGGTAAGCCCACAAGCAATTACATGATCTCCACCCCGTGCCAAGAATGGCACTAGTTTTCCAGTTCTGCACTTCCTCCCTATGAAAGCACAGCCAAGGAGAGAGAGAAATGGGTAAAAATGGCAGCCTGAAACTGTGTGCACCAGCAGGTGTCTAGCCTCAGCCTCTGTGCTCTAATATATTTGAGTTTCCTAAGCAACTATGCTCCCTAGGAAACTGGTTAAACTGCTTCTATAGAAACTATTAACTGAGCAATTCCTCCTTCAAACCAGCTTTATGGGGAGAGTACAAGAAAATAATGGGAGAATATTTTCCGCTTCCTCAGTTCTCGAGATTTTCTTGTGGAGTATTTCAGAACTATACTGGATTAATGTGAGCCCATATTTCCCTAGATTTTCATTACTTTTCTGCTCTTTTCATTGCATAGAATACAGAGAAAGAATGTTGTTTCTTCATTTAATAGTTTTGGAGGACTAGGGAAATTCCCCAGTTCGCTTATAGGACTAATTTGACCTTTTCCTTTCCTAAACAATGACACGTAAATTAAAATGCTGTAAGTCTGGATTCACTAGAAGATCACGTTAACCTGTGTCATAATGAATTACATCCTACTGTTCCTAAATGGAGTCACCTTTGTGCATATTCGTGAGAAACAACAAGTACTTGTTTAACACAATGAAAATGAACATGTCTATTTAAGTACATTTATCCTTGTGATCTCTATTTTTTATTTACAGCTTTAAGAATGTTAAATTTTATCACTAATATGCTCTATTTGGCCAATCTTTAGACATCATATATAGGGCCTTTTTTAGTTAACTTTAAGACAAGGTAAGTTAAATCGTCTAGGAGTAAAAACTATCTAGGGCCAAGACATTTGAGAACTAGCAAAAAAGTAAAAGACTCATATAGAATAAATCTTTATATAGAGAAATCCTTGGTTCACATTATGGTGCTTATGAAGTAAAAAGTAAAAAAATTAAAAATAACGCACTTATTTTGAAATCTATTTATCCATTACAATACCAGGCTCGTGAGGGCACATATACAGTTCTTATTCCTAATTCATTACTCAGAGAAGACAATCAGAAATACCCATTCAGTAGGTCTTTCTCAAAATGTGCCATACAGAGTGAATTGTAGACACCAAAAAATACCTAGAAAAACTGAATCAGCTCATTGATTCACAATGAGAAGGTATTCATTGCTTTTTTCTGATCACACTAAATTTACAAATATTAGTAGATGAAAGAAGGTGAAAATTTCCTAAATCATCTTCTTAAATGAAGCATCATTCAGAGACTATAATTGTGTCCATCTCTTTATGTAGATACATATGTTCTGCATACAGACATACACACATACTTTGACTTAAGATAAAGTAGAGAAGTATTATTATTATCATATTCACATTTGTTTTCAATTTTTTTCTTTATCATACCTCACTCCTACCCTGTAACTTTCAATTCTGGTGTTTGTAAAATTAATGTATAAGACATATACATTTTGTCTTTACAAATAATAGGTCAATGAGTGTTTGTCTCTTGACTTATAATATCTCTTGCCATTTTGTTTTTTAAAATATAATCACATATTTCTATCTTTTTTCTATAACTTTTAGCTTTCCAGTATTTGTTAAGTCCCCAACTTTATATTATGCATGTATTTTTTATATTCTCTTTTCAAAGTTTCATTTTATTTTCTACATGTATCTCATTTGTGAGGATAGAATTTCTTTTTATTCAGTGTAAAATCAGAGTTCAAATTTATTTCCTTCCATAGTGAGCTAAAAGGAAAGAGAATTCCCCTATTCCATCATATACATAGACAACATAGGGCTAATTAGCCATACAGAATCCTTTTAATCTTGGAAATTAGCTGTTATTCATCATGGAGTTTCCAGAGAACATCAACACCTAAATTACATAATAATATTATGAATAATAGCTTCTATGTAAATCCTTCTAGAAGATACTTCACATTTCCTTGCTTTGTTAATAATGTTGACTTGGCATAACTTAATATTTTATTAATGGCCAGGATTACCATTATAGACCTCAGTAATTCCATTGTTCATTGATGACCTTAGCCATCTTCTGACTTCATTTTACTCCTCACAAAAGAATTGAACTGTTTACCCTTCCTTACTTAAATACTCTCGTAATATGGTGAAATACATGCCTGACTTCCTCCCCCTTAACACTCTAGAATTTCATTAGTGCCCTCACCAAAGAAACCTAAATGCTGATATTTTTCAACTGTTCATTGGTCAGCTTATTTTTCTCTTTTTCTACACTCTCTTGATAGGGGAGTAATGGGTTGAATTGTGTTCCACAAGAATATATGTTGGAGTCCTGACCCCCAATGCCTCAGAATGCCACCATGTTTAAATACAGTGTCATTGCAGGTGTAATTAGTTAACATGAGGTCAGATGGGAGTAGTCTGGGACCTTAATCCAATGTATCTGGTATCCTTACAAGAAGAAGAGAGAGACAGACGTAAACAGCAGAACATCACGTAAAAACACAGAGACGTACTGGGAAGATGCTATGTGAGAATGGGGGCCTAAATAGTGATCCTGCTGCCATAAACCAGGGAATGCCTGGTGCTACCAGAAACTGGAAAAGAAAAGCAACTATTCTTTAAAGGCTTCAGAAGGAGCATGGCCCTGGAGACACCTCGATTTATTTATTCATCCCTCTAGAACTCTGAAAGAGTAAATTTCTGTTGTTTTAAGTCACTCCATTTGTGCTACTTTGTTAGAGCAGCCCTGGGAAACTAATAGGGTGATCTGTTCTCTTCCTAAGATTATATTCTATTCAAATTTTTATCAATACAGGTCTCTCTCTTCATGTGTAAACAAAACAAATGAACAAAATATACTTTCAAGTTTAACATGCCCAATAGTAAACTCATAATTTTCCCCTCTCAACTCCTCCTCTTCCCCTCCCACAGACCAACTCCAGGCATCTGTTATGCAGTGACCTGGTCTACTATTTGCTGAGTCAATCAGGCTGAAAAATGAGGAACATTGGATTCCACTCTTCCCCTCCCAGAGAACCTCCATATCATCACTAATTCTGCCAAATTGTCACCAAAATCAAACTTACATTCTTTTCAGTGTCCTACCTCTCTACTATACTGTCCTCACCACCAGCAACACTAATCTGGCTAATTTTAATAGACCACTATTTTTTCTTCCCCTTTCACTCTTGCTATGTTTCCATACAGGGAAGAGATATTTTTATAAGTGTAAAATAAGTCTAATAACACCTTTGCTTAGTATTTTCCGTATTTCTCTGTGGCACTCATACAGGAATTCAAACTCCTTGATGTACAAGACCTGTTCAATGCAGCAACTGAGCTTATTTCCCCAACTTCAAGCCAAACCGCTCTTCTACATAATGCCATCTATCCACATTGCCCATCTTTCACTTATCAGAGTCAGACTCTGTTTATTCTGGTCTCTTGAGTGAATCAAGCACACTCATTCTTTTCCATGGGTGTCTCCTCCTCATTGCTCAAGTATCAGTTTAAAGTGCTACTTTCTCAGAGAAGTGTTCTTTACTATTCTAAGGCTGTAGCTGCGCTCTATCAATATTAATCTATTTCAAAATCTTTGGCCATTGACTTCACTGTGCTTGCCACAATATACAATACAAAACATACTAAAAGGCTATTTGTATACAATGTTGATAGTTTCTGGTCTCCCCCTTAGATTCTTAGACTCTAAATAAGGTGAAGAGAAGGGCCACAATTATTGCATCATCCACTGTATCCCATGTCTTGGCATAGGGCCCAGCCACGAAATAGCAATCATTAGGGAAAGGGGAAAGGGAGGAAGGAAAGTAGAAAGGAAAGAATCACCACCCACAATCCTTAAATCATATATTTATAAAATGTTCACTGCAAATAGATGATTATTATAAGGAAAAGTCTAAATATTAATTTCAAATATGTGTGAAGTATAAAAAAATGTTTTAATGAATCAATTTCTCTGATCAAACTATAGATTTTGGAAAAACTTCCCACTGAGTGTGGATAAAGCAGGATGGGACAAGTTATCTGAGTTATGCTGGTCTCTGAGATGGTAGTAACATAATTGCCTAGATAATTTTTTTATAAACTGAAAGAATTATGGAAAGATTAAATATTTTCTACATAGATTAGGAAGAAGTAATAGAATTTATTCCTCCTATTTATTTTTACTCTTCTAATTTGCTTGTTCTATTTCTGAGATGCAAAAAGAAGAATCAAGGGAAGGTCAGCAGACAAAAACAGTATTTTAGAAGTCCACCTCTGATTAACTAGGCAGCTATGATTCAGGAAAGTAGTTCAGAACGCATATGGCATGCTCTCAGAACATTTCTATGAATTACGGTAGTAGAAGGCAGCAACAAAATAGGTTTCAATGCTTTAGTCATGGGTGTTTTACTAAGTGGTCTTAGATGAACCAAAGGCACTGAACTTTACAGAGCTTGGAAGTCATATTTATAGTCAATATAAACTTTTCCCTAATAAAATAAAGGAAAACTAAAGAAAATTAAATAGCATTGATCGATGAATTTAGTGGTCCTCTTGCTCATAGATTCTGATCATGTAAGCATTAAGAATCATAGATAGTGTTCTTTTTCTGTAAAAGACAGCTTGAGTTGATCTAATAAGTCCTGAAAGCTCTATTAAATACAGATTCAGAATAAGGTTTGCATTATATAGCTACCAGCAGAACAGCAAAAGTCTGAAAAGTGAGCAAGACTAGGTGTAAACTACTTATTTCTGATTTATTAGTGCTTTCTTTTATTGAGGATAAAATTTTTCCTTCAATATTTTGCAGCTTCTACCACTTTTCCACAATAGGAAAAAAATAACTAAAACTACTTAACTCACGAATCTGTAATGAATGCAGATTTAACGTTTAACGATGTCAATGAATGGGAAAATGCAATCATTCTTTTTACAGGAACTGCTAATTTAGGTTATCTCCTAACAAACTGTTGGCAATTTCAAAAAATTAAAATACTCAATCCAAAGAATTTAAAACCATCTTGGCATATGTATGGTAATGCTAGACTTTTCCTCATAGCCTTGAATTTAGAGCTAATTTTCTTAAAATTCTTTATGTCTCTTAGCAAATTGGCAGTGCTATTGGCTGAAAAAAATTGCTAAATTTCTGAAAAGACCATGTGTCTTTTCTTTTAATGTTCATCATATGTATCTTTTGCAGGAAAAGTAGTTAAAATTTGGCTCCTGCATTCATATAGATGAAGGAAGCTTAGAGGCAATTTGGTCCATTTTTCTCTGTTAAGCAATGACTATTTCTACTGAGCAATTTCAGATTGATAAAAATCAATCTTGTTTTTCACAGAAGTCTATAACAAGTGACGGTGAAGCCTCTTTATCTAACAGTGTGCAAATGTCTTTGTATGGAAATTATTTTTCAGTTTATCTCTACCATCACAAAACCAGAAAGAAATTCCAGGAATAATTTATTCACCTTAGCTTTTGCATGTGAGAAAGTAGCTGAATCATTAAGATCACTCACTATCTATTCTATTTTTAAAGATCTTTGCTCAATAATTTACTAAAGAAACATCACACATTTCTGATATCATAAGAAACTGGTAGGAATTTTAGGACAGATTCTGAAGGCAAAAACACAGAGTCCTACCCATTTTTAAAATTTATGGTCTTGGATAAGTTATTTCACTTACCTGATACATGATTTCTCCCTTCTAAAATCACAGTAGTACACTCTTATTTGTTTATTGGAAGAATTAACTGCCATAATTCATATTGATTCTTTAAAAAGCATAATGTATATTAATATATTGCCATAGCCTTCCTACAAAAGATTACACTTTCTAAAGATGTAACATCACCCAAACTTTTGTATTGGCAAGCTGGGCATTTATCTATGAGTTATGATTTAGGCAGTGGTGGGGGGAGTTGTAGAACTTAAAAATATTTTATACTTAAATCATAATTACCAAAGTATATTCCAACAGGGGATATTAATAGTTTGAACTAGATTAAATTGTAAAAGAACATAAGATCTTGTCTAATTTGTGAAACAGATTACACTTTTCAACACATATTATATAAAACATTATGTCATATAATCATTCACAAAAAAGGATTCCATGGTTACCTGTTATAAAGCACTACTTCCCACTGGGGATTTGAATAGTGTGTTATTATTTTAAAGATTAGGAGAAGATGTACATTAAAGTTGCATGATTAACTTTACTCAAATGCCATTTGCCATACTTATTGGACAATAGAATCTATATCCCCCTTAGAGATAATAATTAGTATCCTTTGGAATTAACATTTTGTGGAATACTTTTTCTAAATGCTAGTCTAAATGCTAATTTTAGTCAAGAAACTCGTCTACATATTTTTCTGATAATGGCTGTCCAAATTCTACTTAAAATTTTCAAGGGTGAAAAACTCGTTGCCTTTAGAAACACATGATTGTGTCTTTTCAAAACTATAAATATGAAGAAGTTTATGCTCATATTTACTTGTAATTTATTTTATGTAATTTATACTTATTTGTGCTGATTTTAATCCTTTGATATCGGATAATCATTCAAATATTTGAAGATGTTGTCATGCTTCACTCTAGCTTTTTTTTTCCTTCGAATTAAATCTTCCTAATTCAGTCATTTATGCCTCTCATAATTGGAATTCAAATAATCTTAACATTACATTAATCCATGAAATGTAATCTGGTTTGTTCACCAAACACATAATTTAGCAGCAAGGAATTGTTCTTGTGATCTATGTCTTGTTCTACAGGTCTAGGCTATGAACCAATCTGAGGTATTATAGTAGCTAATGACAAACATAAAGTATGGTGTGTCCTAAAGGTTATTTGCTTTTTAAGGGGAATCTTGATAAGCAAAACCCATTAAAGTACAAAGTAATTAAACTCTAATGGGGAAGTTATATGAGGGCGTTAAATTTTAGAAAGGGTTTAAAGTTACATCAAATCACAACATTGAGAAAACTTCCGATTCTAACTACCCACTACGGGTCATACCCTTTTAAAGATTCATTGAGGCAGATTCTCAATTTCTACTTTTCCATAGAATTTGTTTCAGACTCAAAAGCCCATGGCTGTTTCAGTCAGAGAGCATTAGAGTATGGGACCTTTGTGATTACCTGCTCTACCCTATCTTTTTATAGCTGACAAAAGTAAGGCCCAGAGAAATTAAGGAATTTGCACAGAGTCCTACCATCAGCTCACTGTGAAGATGTGTCTTATTTAAATCTAGCCTTTCTGAGTCTTATGCCCATTTTTCTTTTTCACCTTAAACTCCATGAAACCACTGTCAATTGATGTTTGTGGAGATAGGCTGCTGTTTTAGACAGTAGGAAACTTACATGAAGTCCATGCATGGTAAACTTATACATGGAGAGACCAGTTTTATTTCTTTCATATTTTATAATATATATTACCAGAAATTTATACGTCTTGTGGAATATAAAATTTGCTACTGATGATACTAGACCCATCCAAGTTGCCTTTGAGATATGCATTTATCCTCTTTTTGAGTTAATTTCTATGCAATCACAAATTTAATTGGAACTTACAATTAGGGCAGCCCGAGTGGCTCAGTGGTTTGGCACCGCCTTCAACCCAGGACCTGATCCTGGAGACCCGGGATGGAGTTCCACGTCAGGCTCCCTGGTTGGAGCCGGCTTCTCCCTCTGCCTGTGTCTCTGCCTCTCTCTCTTTCTCTTTCTCTCTCTCTGTGTGTGTCTCTCATGAATAAATAAATAAAATCTTAAAAAAAAAAAAAAAAAAGGAACTTACAATTAGTAGGCAGGTGACTGCTTTAGTGAGCCATTCAAATTTAATAGCATTTAATGGCTATTTGATTGGAATCATCAATACAATATGTCTTTTCAAGCAGAAACCTGTATCATGCACAGTCGTTTAAAAAATTAACACAGGGATCTCTGGGTGGCGCAGCGGTTTGGCGCCTGCCTTTGGCCCAGGGCTCGATCCTGAAGACCTGGGATCGAATCCCACGTCGGGCTCCCGGTGCATGGAGCCTGCTTCTCCCTCTGCCTGTGTTTCTGCCCCTCTTTCTCTCTTCCTGTGTGACTATCATAAATAAAAAAAAAAAAAAAAAAATTAAAAAAAAAATAAATAAATAAAAAATTAACACAAATTATGCTTTAAACCAAAGGGTTAATCATGTCCCTTCTTTCAGGGTAGAATTGAGAATAGTTGTTCAGGCAACTGTGAGATATGTTGTTTGGTGCCTGGGTTACTGTGATTAAAACAATGGCCTTGAGTTTGCAGTCCCATCAGCCTGGTACATGTCACTAATACTGAATTCATTTTTTAGAGCAAAACCATATACCCATCTTCCATTGCAATTACTGCAGAGGAGGAGAGATTGAGAAGTAAAAATGAAACATTTCAAGGATGAATGGGCACTGAAAATTGGTAAAGTGGCAGGAAAGTCCAAGTTTGAAGAATGAAGAAGTGAATGTACATAGAAAAAGCAGTTTGGAAAACACGAAAAAAAAATGATATTTTGCAGAAACATCTGTTTGCTGTTGCTGAAAAATTTTAGCATTTAAATGTTCTCATTTGGGCTTTGAAGTTAGCACTTCCCTGAAGTAGTTCACACCTTTGCTATTGCTCCTGTTCAGCTACAGATCATTTTATGCAAGGCTGATTTTAACAAGAAAATGGTGCATTAATTTACAGTGTGTTGAGTATTTTAAAAGTGGCAAAATCTAGGCCTTTGTGAAATTTTAGAATCTGAAGAAAATAGAAATACTTATGTAAAGCTCTTTAAAAATACCAGAAGGGCTTCATGCACAAGAAATTACACCCTGATTAAAATCATTAGAAAATTCAGTTATATAAAAAAATTCAATCTCTAAACTAGTGGATTTTCTATGACTCTGCAGAGTCTGTATTTAATAGCAAAGCAGATAGAATCTTTGGCAGGATTTTTTTTTTATAGTATCTTTCTGTTTTACCTGCTTTCTCTCAGCTTCCTTCCCTTTCTTTACCTCCTCTCTCTTTCCTCTGCTTACTTCAAATTCTGTTATTTCTCATTTTTCTCTTTTCCTTACCCCTTGTTCTTGTCACTGTTCCCCTATTCTTCTTTTTCTTTCTATTTCTTACCCTTTCTAAAAATTTTCAAATATTTTGGGGCACCTGGGTGCCCCAGGAGTTGAGCATCTGCCTTCAGCTCAGGTCGTGATCCCAGGGTCCTGGAATTTGTCTCACTTCAGGCTCCCTGTGGGAAACCTGCTTTTCCCTCTGTTTATGTCTCTGCCTCTCTCTCCATTTATGAATAATAAATAAAATCTTTAAATTTTTTTTCGAATATTTTGTGTCTCTATTAAAAAATAAACTTGAAAATGGCAGCCTGTTCACTCTCTCTTATCTCCCTCATTGAAGTAGTTGATTTCTTGGAGCCATATATTTCTGAAATATCTTAATATCATATATGCAATTACAATAAATTATGGAACTCCCTGGGCATTATAAATGTATCTTGATGTATACATTTCTTGTAAATACCAAACTAAAAGGCCAAATTGATTCAGATCTACAGATTCTGTTTTCATTGGTTAACTGAATAAAGTTGCTCCAGACTAAAACCATAAATACTTATTTAAAATAAAAGGATCCAACTTCCTAAGTATTGAAGCTGTGAAGGATCACTCTTCTAATATGTTAATTACTCCCTCTTGCCAATAGTACGATGATACTTGATTAACCGATGGTTTTGTTAATAACCCATATGGATTCATTTTTAAGCTATTGCTCTTAGCTTAAACTAAGGCTAAACTAAAGGGACAACCCTTTTACACTCTGCTATGTATTACTGGGACTCTGGAAAACACATTTCAGTGTTTCCAGCACACTCCTTGCTGGACTCTGCTAACCAAAGGAGGGAGAACAGACACCTTGCTTCCTGTAAAACCACAGCAGTGGTTCTCTTCACCCTGACAGTGGCAGTTTCTCTCTCCAGCAGCAATTGGTTCTAGGGTGAGCTTTTCCATTATTCTCAGAATAAGCCCCATCATCCCCCTTCAGAAGAATAAGTCCCAGCCCATTGAACCCCTTCTCAGAAATCTAGTGCTCAGCCCTAACAGGGCAGGCCCATATTCCAAGTTCGCAAGGTTTAGTAATCCCAGCCTCTTCCACTCCAGTGGTGGTAGCTACCTACCTCTTATAGTTACTACAATAGTGTTTTCTTCTTGTGTTTTCATTTCTCTAATACTTGGTTAAGAATTCCTTACATAAAATTCTCTTTGTTAAAATAATGATGTTGTCTCTGATCTCTTGACCAGGTGGTATCTGATATACTATTTCTTTTTTCAGGCCACTAGCTCTTAGCTATACATAGTTAAGTGGAAATAACTAGAGAGATAAAAACTGGAAGTTCATTCCTCAACTCCCTAGTATGTGCAATTTCCCTTAGAAACCATTGGGTCATAGGACTGATTTATAGTATTTTCGTTAGGTGAAAAAAAAAAAAAAAGCTGCATCTTATAGTCACCCTACTGGTTTTTATTTCAACATACATCATTGTTACAAAAAAACCCAAAGTGTCATTTTCATTATAATCTACTTCAAGTAATTGTATAGGGAAAAAGATAGATTAGAGTTTATAAAGTTACTACAGAGATCTATATTTAGGTAGAAAAGAAAAACTATACAGACTCACTGAATAAGAACTTTAAGCAAAGTAGTATTTAAATCATTCATTCATTCAAAAATAAACATTGATTATGTGACAAATATGTTCCTTTGAGAGATTAGAAACATGGTTCTTATTTTCAAAGACTTTAAATCCTGTGTAGAGAACAGCTTGACAGCAGATCATATGGGGTTGAAAATATATCAAACATACATCATGACTATTTTAAGTACTAAAGACAAGAGGAATACAAGACATACAGGGAAAAAATTAAAGGAATTTGGACAGACATATACAGAATTAGAGGAGGCTTCAAGGAAGACATGGATCACTCAACAAACAAATATTTCGATATTTTAATGGTGATAGTAATATCTGAGAATACAGTGTAAACATCAGAAATAACTCTTCTTCATACAGCCTACTTCCTAAAGTAATTTGTGTGGAGATTTAAACTTCTAATATTATTTAATGCTTCATAACAAACAAAACAAACAAATTTAATGGCTTAAAACAACAATTATCAATTATTTTGCTCCTGAATCTGCAACTGAAGACACTTCATCCTTGTTTTAATCAATTTGAGATACAGCATCTTCACTTGGATTAGAGGATAACTTCTAAGTGATTCATTCATGTGACAGGTAGATTGGTGCAGGTAGTTCATCTGGAGGCCTAGTGTGGTTAGCAGCAGGTCCTAGGTCCCCTTCCCTGGCCCTTATACAGGGGGAAGCTTGAGCTTCCTCACAAGATGATGCCAAAGTCCCCAAAATGAGAATTCTAAGAGACAGGAAGTAGAAGCTGCCAGTCTCATAAGGCAACACTCAGAAAGAAGCATAGTCTACTTTCTCCATATTCTTTCTGGTTAATCAGTCACAGGGCCCTCAAAGATCCAAAGAAGAGTGTTGGCACAGACGTCCCTGTGGGAGTTTTGTCCAGGAATGTGAAGCCATTTTTAGAGTACCATATATTCATTCTGTAATAATTGTACTTATCTCTTACTTACATTAGCATGTATTCAGGTAATCAATTTAAAAATGTCAACATCCAAACATCATGAAGAGTTCACAATTAAAAATTATATACAGAGGTTGCATCATTTATTTTTTAAAGTATGTTAGATATATCCATGGAGAGTACCACTAAAAAGTAGTCATGGGCATTGGCTGGTACATCTCAAACTGATAACTCCTCTGTATCTACCCACAGATGAGTAAGAAGGCTTAGTAATAAATAAGGAGTGAGGATTTTTCTATTTCAACCTTCTTACCTTAGTATTTTAAAAAGTTGCAGCATGTATTTGACATATGGTTTATTATCACTGCTGTTTTTTTATCCATATCTATGTACCTTTCTACAATGTGAATTCTAGAATGGCAAGATTTGTTTTGTAATATATTTCTTAACTAATGATATTATTAAGTGGCTGAGGTAAACGTAATGATCATAATGAATTATAACTGGCTGACAACGTCATAATTATTCCTAATTAGTGATTATTGACTGCTAACAGAAAGCATTCAATATAATACACTGTCAAACTGGATATTATTGTGTAAGATATGCATATATATTTTCTTTTAACTTTCTTCTGATAGTCTCTGTTATTCATCATAATTCTAATTCTGCTTAAGTCATTGATTTAAGGAAATTTTATGACAGCTAGGATTTACTTCAAATTATTTTAGGAGGAATAAAAACGGGTGGGGATACAAATGAAACAATATTGACCATGAATTGATAATTGGGGATGAATTATACTATTCAGTATATTTTTGTATGTGTTGGAAGTTTTTTATAATAAAGTTAAATACAGAAGTTTTCTTCATGAGAAACGGTTAAGATAGATAAAGAGAATTATGACTACACTTACTGTGATGAGCATTTGGCAATGTATAGAAGTGTTGAATCACTATATTGTACACCTGGAACTAATATAACTCTGTTAATTAGACTTCAATAATAAAAAAAAAAGGTTAAGAAAAGCCATATGAGTTATACTTCTAGGTTTGACTTTCTGATAGAAAGTTGTTAAATAGTACCAATCCTAAAAGAGTTTGAGAACATCAATTTTCAATCTTTGTCAGTTGAACGAAGATGTCTTATAATTAAGAAGCTGATATGTATTGTTTAATCAAAGAGAAAATCTTTAGACTTATCAACATATTTCATATCCAAAGGTCACTTGAAATCTATGGATCCTAACCATTTTCTCTAATTCCTTGCAAAAAACCCCACACTTACACATGAAATTTTAGTTCCCTTCAGCAGCAAAAAATAAACTTCACTATGTAAATTGATGCAAGACTGTTACACAGAGCCTGCAGCCAAATAAACTAAAACAATATGACCAAAGGTGATATTATACTTCACATATTAATGAAGTGTTACTTTAGGAATAAAAGAAGAACTATTTAAATATTAACACTATTAATCCAGTATATCAAAACAAACACCTACCCTTCATACATATTTAGAGACTGGCAAGGAGATAAACTATTTCAACATTGGGCTCTATTCTTCCTGAAAGAGATGCGGATCATCCTTCATAGAACTTGAGGTCTTCCTCAAGTTGAGGTTGAGGTCTTCCCTCACTGCATTTTCACCAGGTGGGATGGACTGTAAAATTTAGATAGAAAATAATAGTGATTTGTGTCCTTTCCTAGAGAGGAAGATAATACATCCTATAGCCACGCTCAAAAAAATCTACTGTATTTATTTAGCTACTTGTGTTTGTGTACTATTCACGTAAACTTCCTTACATCTTAGCTCACTTGGTAGATAAAAATATGCTGAATGTTCATAATACCTAGAGTATTGCATTGTCTGCTTTGAAGAAGAAATTCTACTTAACTTTGTAAAAAGAATTTAAAGTAACAGAAAGAAAAAAAAATTAGACTTTATGAAAGCTAAGTTACACTTTCTATTTTGCTGTTTCTCTCTACTTCCTGGAGCTTCAGATTCATCAGAAAAATGAGAATTGTGAGATTCTATGGCTAACTGCAATAGTTTCTGTAGTTTCTATAATAGGGTAATTAGGGTAATGATTGTTCTAACAGGTAAACCCCAGTGGAATTTTCTTTCTCATTCCATGAGCAATGCAATGTAGGTGTCCAGCATGCAACCTTCTATGAGGCAGTTTAAGGAGTCAGGTTTCTTCCATATCTTGTCTCCATCATCAGTGTTTCTTCAAGTCACTATCTGATGAATAAGTGAGCATGAAGAAGGGAGGCTCATTTCCTAACAACTTTAGCCTCCCAAAATGACACTTACAGCATCTGCAATACCCAAAATAGAGGTAGAAATTCCATTAGAAATAGAAGAAAGAGAATGATGTTTCCAACATAGCAAAGTAGAAACCTCCAGCCTATGTTCTCCCACAAATGTCAACATTTAGACAAAATACACAAACAAAATCAGTTCTGAGAGAGCTCCAGAATCCACCTAAGAAGCTTCAGCAATGGGCTGAAACAAAAAAATACTTTGAGAATAACAACACAAAATGGTGGAAAAGAATAGTTCCATTTTCTCTGTACCATCCCATCCCCCAGGCCAGGATTGTTTGTTGCAAAGAGAGAACTCCCCACGGTGAGAGCTCTTCTCACTGAGAAAGAAAAAGCTGGGTGAATGAGCAACTTCCCTGGCTGTCAGGGGTGCCTCATAAAGTATTCACTTTTTATTTCATCTCACCCAAAAAGCAGCAAAGCTGAGACATATAGAGAGGACCAGGAAAAGAAAGAAAAGAAGGGGCTACCAATATGCAGTGAGAATGACAGGGTTTTCAAGAACATGCTCTGTAGATAATCCTAGCAACTTTGGCTACCAAAGAAATCAATAGCCAGCAGAGCCAGCAGAGCCAGCAGACTCTTTGGAGATTTCATTTTCTTTTGCCCTGTCTTATCACTGACTTTCATCACTACACTCACCTGTAGCTAGCCCCCTTAGCCGTGCACCTGTACACCCCTACCCTGACCCCTGTCACCAACCTTTACTGTGCTGCACCCATGGCAATACCCAACAGCCATTATAGTTCACTGACAGCCAGGGCCCTCACTGTCAGTGTGCCTACCATTGGCCCCAGCCTTTGCTGCCTGCCTGGTCCTCAGTACTGTGTGTGTGCTTGCAAAAAGTCCCTGCTACTACACAAGCACGGCAGCTGGTCCCAACAGTGGAGCCTATACACACCCACTGACTGCAGTCACTATTCCTTTGACCTGATACCCAGCTCCTGAACCTGGATGCACCTCAATAACCCTTGCTTTTTCTGTGGGTCTTCCACAGCCTTTCCCCAGGCCCCCACAGTTGTTGATTCTGTGGACCCAAATGGTCTGGGCCAACAAGTCACCATGTCTTCCTGACATGGTCCTGTCACTTGCTCCCACAATTAGTGCCCTGCGCTAAGCATAGCAAGCACCAGCTTCCCTCTGCCCATAGGTGAAGATCTTTTCCTACTGAAGTGAGTCCATAAAGTGTGAAAGAAGTAACTGTTTCCTAAAATGCATAGACACCTGTCCAAAGCTACAGGGATCACAGAGAATCAGGGAAACATGACTCCACCAAAGGAATACAATGTATCTCCAGTAACTGGCCCCAAAGAGATAGAAAGCTGGCCACAGGAGGGAGGGACACCTTGGGTGTAGAATGGGGAAAGAAACAGGCTCACACACCAGAGAGCCCAGGTATGGGGGAACCCAAACAGAAAAGACAAATCCCACAACATCTGGCTTTGAAAATCAGAGGAACAATATTTTTAGAGTTCTTGCAACCAACAGGACTTAACATCCAGAATTTTAAAACTCAGTGGCCTTAGCTCTGAGAAAGCCAGGAGAGCAAGAGGTAACCAAGTCCCCTTATTTGAAGACCCAGAACAACAAACAGCCCCAAGAGATAGCATAAAGTAGAAATTTGGGAAATACCTTGGGTACATAGGAAGGAGATCTGTTCACTAATTTCACAGTATGCGCTGGCTGGGCAGTGATCTTTGGGAATCCTTTCTAGGAACAAAGGAGCTGGCAGGCACCATTTACCTCCTAGACAACCTGCAGCCTAGACACACAAATAACTACAGGAATCAACTCAGAGACAACATTCTCCACATAACTTACTAACAGTGCACCCTACCTTCACACATTTCTGTGGATTCACTGCCTCTAACCTGGCTGGCCTTGTCAGGAGTTTTGAGCAAGTGGAGTTCACCTCTTGCAGTGGACCAGTGGACCCTGCTGGCACCACACACCTTGCCCTCAAATTATTTTGTGGACTCACCCCCTCCAACTCTGTGGAAGGACTTTTCTAAAGCAGTTCATGGTCTCCTTCTATAGCAGACTTGCAAACTTTCCTAACACCACACACACTACCCCTGTGTTTTCTTGCAGATCTGACTCCACTAACACACCCATGGCCGAGCCCATCCAAAGCAGTGCCACAAGCTTAGCAGTGTGAAAATGGCCCCAAAAGGGGAAAGTACCACTCCAAAGTGACTCCTGTTACAGGGAGAGGGGCAGATAACCACACATCTTCCTGACTGCAGCCCCAGTAATGTTTTTGGGGCAGATATCTGGTTTGATGTGAACCCTGCCCATCAATGGAAATTTTTCAGGTCACGACACAGAGAAAGTGCTCTGCAGTTTGGTGCTACAACATCTCTGGCAAATGCCTGGTCTGACTGAACTCAAGCCCAAGGCAGGCCTACACTGGCCTGTTAAAAACAGATTCCAAAGGCTGCCTACGACCAGCAAAGAGAACCGTTGCAGATGTCTTGACCAAAGGTAAATGTGCTTCAGCCACAACAGTAGGCACACACACACTTATGAGACACCCCTGAAGTGCCACACTTCAGGGGACATTGCACAGGGGACATTGCACTGCAGGGTACTACAGAACTTCTTCTTCATAATGCCACTACTTTTAAGAACAAGAGACATAGCTGGCTTTCCTAACACTAGAAATAGACACAGGGTTAGACAAAATGAGGAGACAAAGGAATATGTCCCAAATGAAAGAACAGGAAAAAATCATAGCAAGACATCTAAATAAAATGAAGATAAGTAATATATCTGATAGGAAATTTAAAGTAATTATCATAAGGATACTCACTGGACTTGAGAAAAGAGTGGAAAACCTCAGCAAGATACTTAACAATGACATAGAAAACATGGAAAAGAACCAATCAAGATGAAAAATTCAATAACTAAAATTAAAAAATACACTAGGTAGAATAAATAGTAGACTAGAGGAAGGAGAAGAATAGATCAGTGACCTGGAGAACAGAGTAATGGGAACAACAAGTTCAACAAAGCAAAAAAAAAAATACAACACAAAATGAAAATAGACTTAGGGAACTCAATGACACCATCAAACATAATAACACTCACATTATAGGGATCCTAAAAGGAGAAGAAAGAGAAAAGGGGGTGAAAAATTATTTGAAAAAATAATAGCTGAAAACTTTCCAAATCTGAGGAAGGGGAGATATATCCAGATCCAAGAGTCACAGAGAGACCACAACAAAATCAACCCAAACAGGTTCACACCAAGATATATAGTAATTAAAATGGCAAAAAGTAGTGGTAAAGAGAGAATATTTAAAGCAGTAATGGAAAAGAAATAAATTACATACAAAGTGAACCTCATAAAGCTAGCAGCTGATTTTCCAGTAGAAACTTTGCAGGCCAGAAGAAAGAAGCAGGATATATTCAAAATACTGGGGGAAAAAATCAGCCAAGAATACTGTGTCCAGAAAGGCTATTATTAAGAATTGAAGAAAAGATAGAGAATTTCCCAGACAGAAAAAAAAAAAGTTGAAGGAATTCATGACCACTAAACCAGCCCAATAAGAATTGTTAAAGGGGATTCTTTGAGTGGAAAGGAAATACTGTAAATAGGAGTAAGAAAAATAGGAAACTCAAAATCAATAAAAATAAGTGTTTCTATAAAAACCAGCCAAGGGATTCACAAAATAACAGGATGTAAAGTATGATATAATATACCTAAAATATAAGGGGGGAGTATACAGAGTTGGGTTCAAACATACACAAACATCAACTCACTATAGACTGTTATATGCATAAGATGTTATATACAAAGTGAATGGTAACCACAAATCAAAAACCAGTAACAGATATGAAGAAAATAAAGAGCAAGGAATCCAATTACACCACTAAAGGAATCCAGTAAAACATGAGAGAGGAGAGTAAGAGAAGAAAAAAACCAGAGAACTACAAAAATAATCATAAAACAAGTAACAAAATGGCAATAAGTGCATACCAATCAACAATCTGAATTTGAATGGACTAAATGCCCCAGTTAAAAGACATAGAGTGACATTATAGATAAAAAAGAAAAACCCATCTATACGATGTCTACAAGAGATTAATTTCAAACCTAAGTACCTGCTGATTAAATGTAAACAAATGAAAGGCAAAGGAGAGGTGGATTGTAGGATGGTTGAAATAGGTGAAGGGGACTAGGAGGACACTTATGATGAGTACTGAATAATGTATAGAATTATTGAATCACTATCTTGTATAACTAAAACTGATATAACACTGTATGTTTTCAATACTGAAATTAAAATTTTAAAAATTAATAATAATAATTTTTAAGAATGTCTGAGATTGTCATAAGCCTTAGAAGAGAATTGGACATCCATATTCATGAAGTTATTAAGTGCTGTCTAAATTTCAATTTAAACAATCTTCCTCAAGACATATTGTAATAAAATTGTCCAAAATCATAGTGGGATTAAAAAAAAAAAAAAACAGCAACAGAAAAAATATTCATCTTAATACATAGGAAAACCAATAAGGCTATCATTGCCTTTCTCAGCAGAGACGTTGGGCCAGGGAAGAATAGGGTATAATATTAAATTTAATGTACTAAAAGAACTAATCTGCAAATCAAGACTACTTTATTCAGGGATGTCTGGGGGCCTTAGAGGTTGAGCATCTGCTTTTGACTCAGGGAGTGATCCCAGGGTCCTAGGATCAAGTCCCACATCAGGCTCCCTCAGAGAGCCCTCTTCTCTCTTTGCCTATGTCTCTGCCTCTCTGTCTCTGTCTCTGATGAATAAATAAATAAAATATTTAAAAAGAAAAAAAGAAAACTTTATTCAGCAAAGTTGAAAATGGGGGTAGGGTAAAGACTTTTCCTAAAGAGCAAAACTGATAGTTTACCACCACTATACCTGGCTTAGAAGAAATGTTCAAAGGAGTTCTTTAATCTGAAACATAATATGCTACCCAGTAACATGAATACATGAAAATAAACAGCACTATGGTAAAGGGAATACATAGTCAGATTCAGAATACTCTAATACTGTAAAATACTGATGTGTTAACCCCTTAACATTAGTATAAAAGTTGGAGGACCTTTTTTTTTTTATATTTTTTTAATTTCCTTATTTGAGAGTAAGGGAAGAGAGAGTATGGGTGGGGGGAAGAACAGAGAGATAAGTAGACTCCTTGCTGAGCAGGGAGCCAGACACCAGGCTTGATCCCAGAACCCTAAAATCATGACCTGAGCCAAAGACAGACATTTAACAACTGAGCCTCCCAGATGTCCCTGAAAGACTAATGTTTTAAAATAGATATAGCTAAGATAATTTGTTAATGAGAATGCAATATAAAGAGATATAGCGTAACATCAAAAACATGAAATGTATATCTGGAAATGAGAGGGTAGAATTTTTTATGCAAAGTTAAAGTTATTATCAGGTTAAAATAGACTATTGTACCTATAAAATATTTTTAGTAAGGTTAAGGTAACAAAACAAAAACTTAAGAGTAGATACAACACAAGATAAGGAGAAGGGAATCAAAGTAACCCACTATGGAAGATTATGGATTCACAAAGGAAGACAGCAAGAGAGAAAGAAAGGAAGAAATCAAAACAACCAGAAAACAATTAACAAAAGGGTGATAGTTGGGATGCCTGGGTGGCTCAGCGGTTGAACATCTGTTCAGGTCAGGGCATGATCCTGTGGTCCCTGGACTGAGTCCCATATCGGGCTCCCTGCATGGAGCCTGCTTCTCCCTCTGCCTATGTCTCTGCCTCTCTCTCTCTGTCTCTCATGAATAAATAAATAAAATCTTTATTTTTAAAAAAAGGCAATAGTAACTACTTCCATATCAATAATTATTTTAATTGTGAAATGATTAAATTCTCTAATCAAAGGCCATAGAGTGGCTGAGTGGAAAAAAAAGAAAAGAAAAGAAAACAGATGGAACCCAACTACACGCTGCCTACAAAAGACTCCTTTTAGTTTCAAGGACATACTGAGGCTCAAAGTGATGGCTCAAGAAAGGATATTTTGTGCAAATGAAAACCAAAAGAGAGCAAAGGTAGTTATATTTACATCAGACAAAATCAATGTCAAGTCAAAAACTGCAGCAAGAGACAAAAACATTATTGTAGAATAATAAAGATGTTGATTCTTCTAGAGGATATGACAATTCTAACATATAAGCATCCAATAATGGTGGACCTAAATATTTTAAACAAATACTAACAAATCTGGAGGAAGTAACTGACAACAATACAATAGTAATAAGGGACCTCATTACCCCATTTTCAATATGGTTAGACCTTGTAGACAGGAAATCAAATAAGGAAATGTTGGACTTGGACTGTACTTTGGAACAAATGGGCCTAATAGCTATATACAGTATATGTCATTCAACAGTAGCAAAATACACATTCTTCTCAAGCACACACATTTAATGATTTTTTTTGCTACAATGCCAAAAACATAAGCAACAAAGGCAAAAATAAACAAGTAGAACATTAAAGTAAAAAATAAACGACAAAAAAATGAAATGGCAAGGTACAGAATGGGAAAAAAAAATTGCAAACCATTATTCTGACAGGGAGTTAATGTCCAAAATATGTAAGAAATTCATATAACTCAGTAAGCAAGAAAATTAAAATCTAATTAAAAACTGGACCAAGGGGATGTCTGAGTGGCTTAGCAGTTAAGTGCCTGCCTATTGCCTGGGGCATGATCCTGGAGGCCCTGGGATCGAGTCCCATGTCAGGCTCCCTGCATGGAGTCTGCTTCTCCCTCTGCCTGTGTCTATGTTTCTCTTCTCTCTGTGTCTCTCATGAATAAATAAATAAAATCTTTAAAAAAAATGGCCCAACACGTGAATAGATTTTTTTTTCCAAAAAAGATATAAAAATGGTGAGCAGGTACATGAAAGGTGCTCAACATCACTAATCATCAGGAAAATGCAAATCAAAACACATTGAGATGTGCAAAATTGTACAGCTCTTCTGGAAAACACTTTGTTGGTTTCATTAAAAACAAAATATATATCTTCCATTTGGCCCAGCACTTGTGTTTCTGGACATTTATCCCAGAGAAATGAAAATATACATTCACAGAAAATTTGTAGATGAATGATTATAACACCTTTTTTTGTAACAGCCAAAATAGTTTTTCCAAAAACTATTTACTCAAATGTTCTTCGGTGAGCAAATGGTTAAACAAATGGTGGTCATCCATGCCATGAAATGATACTGGGCAAATAAAAAAATTGACTATTAATATACACAACAACCCCTGGATGAATCTCCAGAGAAGTATACTAAGCATTCTAAGTGAAAGAAGAAAATCTGTAAAAGTGACATACTGAAGGATTGTATTTCTATAAAACGTTTGAAATTACAGAATGAGAGATGGAAGAGTAAGGTGTGTGTGTGTGACTGTAAAGGGTTAACACAAAAGAGATCTTTGTGGTGATGGAACAGCTGGTTATCTTGATTGCAGCAGTGAGTTCCATTTGTGATAAAGTGATACAGAACTCTACACACACATTGTCCCAGTGTCAGAATCCCGGTTTTGATCTTGTACTACAATTATACAAATGGTACTGTTGGGGGAACCTGGGTGAAGCATATATGGCACTTGTTTCACTATCTTTGCAACTACCTGTGCACCTATAATAATTGCAAAGTTAAAAAATCATAAATGGCATATGTGATTTATTTTTTTCTAATTGTTCCATATATAGTAACCATACTTGAAGTCCTTTCCATTTATAGTAACCGTATTCAAAGCCCCAAATCCATTTTATTCTTTGGGGCTTCCTTGCATCCATGTTTCCATGTTCACTCAGCACTCTTAATTTTGTGACAGCTGCTTTAAGTAATCTAAAGCAAAGGCTGAAATCTTTAACAATAAATTCTAATCTGAGGCAATAAGCTTTAATCTTTTCTGTGATAGAAGTCATTTGCTTAAATGAAAAGTCTTACAAGACCTTTGTCCCTCAAGACCGCTTCAGTCCTCAGTCATTAACACTGGTGACACAAGTGGAGTTATTCTGTAGTGTAAAACTAAAATGTGGCACTGGCATGATGGTCAGGCAATGTGGAAAAACTGATGCCAGAAGCTGGAAAGCTAGCTATGTTTTTCATCAACTGACAAATTTTTTGGTAACTCACCATTACTAATAACTTGAAAGGCAGATCACATGCTTACTGAGCTTGAAGCTTTCTTGAAAATGATGGTAAAAGGCCAGTAAGAGTCAGGCCTCTGTCCTTGATTGAGTGGTTCCCCTGCCATAGATATCAACTAGCATGCTTTTTATTTGGCTTTAGTATTTTTAAGATGTCATATCTTATTTATACTATAGTAGAAATGGCTGCTAAAGGTTAATAACACTATTGCCAAGAGGCTACAGATTATTTCACGTAGTATTAAATACTCTTTAATGCAATGATTATTTCTATGACAATGTACCCATATTAAAATTATTCTTTGTGTCAGTTATGTTTTTCCTGCAAAGAGCAGGTTATTTTTAAGTAAGCGTTAGGTATAAAAGATTTATTATCTATACATAGTTATCCCAGGATAACAACTCATAGGTCAGAAGTTCCAGAGCTTGTTCTGTGGCTCAATAATGTCAGGAATTTGGGTCAGCTTCTTTGCAGGGCTCTGGATCTCCTCCTCATGGTTACAAAATGGCTTATAGAATCTCTAAGCCATATAAAACTGTTCCAAACCAAGAAGGAGGTGTCTTATGAAGTATGGCGAGACAGCTTGCATAGTATTTCTTTCTTTCTTAAATAGATAAATATTTTGTAGAGGTTCTCTCTGCCAGTAAAAATTCCCCTTATATTTCTTTGCCAGATCTGATCATATAACCATTCCTAAACTAATCATTAGTACAAAGAGTTCAATCTCTGGAAATTATTGTTCAGTATTTGAAAAACTCCAGAACAAAATCTGCAATTCTTTTATCCAGAAAGGAGAGTTAGATCACCAACAGTGACTACCACAACATGACGAGACAGAACTAAAGAACACTTATTAGTCCTAATAAAAGCTGGTGCATTTTAATAAATATAACAGAAATTGTGGGTGGCAAATGCATTAGTTTTTTTAATATTTTTTAGAGTTTAATTCAGATCCCATTACTCAGTACATAGCAAAGATTAGAATCTCATAAAATATTCGATATTATAATCAAAAGCATTTTTTTCTCCATTCAACAGCACTACATATGACTTTGACCTTGAATGAGATGGTGCTATCTCCATCTCACTTTCTCCATTGATGATGGAAGATTTGAGGGACAAATTGTCATTTGTGATAAAGTACGGATTCCAAAAAAATATATATAGATTCCATAAACTTCCACAAATAATTTTCATTTTTACCCCACCCAACACACACAGGTATCACTGACCACAGTGATTCCTAAGTTGGTAACAAAAGGTGGGAAGTGCATTGATGGGGAAAGTATATTTTATCATGCTGTTCAGGCAAGTTGAAAATTTATCATGCTAGTTCAAGAGAAATACTAAGGAAATAAAACATTGAATACTAATTAAAAGAAGATATTTAAGTAATAAGTACAAAGATTCATTGGTTGTTTTTCAAAGATATGTTGTGCAATTATTATACACTGAATGGGCACTTACTATGAGAAATACAGGGCATGATCACTGAGTAATGGGAAGATTTTTTTAAGTTTTTATTTTGATTTCAGTTAGTTAAAATGCAGTGATATATAGTTTCTGGAGTACAATAAGTGAATCAATGATTCTATATATCAAAAACAGCAATAACAAAAACCCTTCCATACATCACCTGGTACTCATCACAAGTGTCCTCCTTAATCCCTATCACCTATTTAACCCACCCCATCTCCACCTCCTAAGCGATGGGAAGATTTATCAGACCTGAACATCATCTTAAAATATTTATATTTTACTACAGATATTAAGTCAATAATAGTAATTCAACAATTCAGCTCAATTCAGTGCCAGAAGATAGAGAAGTCCTATAAATATTCAGAAAATAAAAGCTGTTCTCCACCTCTGTCTCCACTCCATGGAGGATGGGTAGGGCAGAGAAACATACCCAGAAAATTTCAGGGATCAAGGAAATCTCAGTGTTATGAGAGGCATTTTATCAGAACTTCAAACTCAGGTAAAATTTGTATTTGCAAAGATAGAGGTAAAAGAATCTCAGGTGGAGAATTCCACATAAGATACATGATAAACTTAGGGGCACATTGTGGAGGAGCATAAATGCTAGCCTAAGTTGTTTGAAATTTATATGGTTCAAAAATTGTTTGGACTTTACATAGTCCAAAATTCATGTTTAAATACACTCCCAAGAATTCATCAGGAGCTATGTTGAAAAATCTATCAAATAGAAATGCGTGATCAGCAATATGCCAGAAGATTAGAACATGCCCTTATTTGTAAAATAGTGATTTTATTTGTTTCTCCCTTTTCCAAAGTCTCCTTACTTTTACCTTTCTGCTTTGACATGTTCTGTCTTTTACACCCAAGGCCTTTTTTTTCTATTTTTTTTCTAATCTTCCCACCTGTAACAATACTCAACAATATTCAAAGGTAGGTGATAAATTTCCTGTGTGTAAGAGAATAACGTTTTTTAATTTAATAAACAACTCAATAACTCTTTTGCAATAAAAACCCTAAATGAATCCCTATGCTAATTTTATATATATATATATAATTTCAGAATTTTTACTTTTCCAAACACTGCAAGTCCTGGCTGGCTTCTTATGCTTTTGTCTCCCTCTTAAAAATGAGTTCCCGAAATTTTGGAGGATGTTCCACCCTCTTCACCAGTAAGTACAGAAGCAATGGGGCAGGGAGATTGGGAGTTGGAAGAAAGTTAACTTCTTCCTCGAAGCAGCTGGACAGGCAGGCACATTGTTGGGCTGATTCTTTTTACTTCTTCTTAGCATAATGTGACACAGCCTGGGGAGACGAGGAAAATAGCAAAATATGAGGAGCAAGGCAGCTGCTTCCCCATCCTGCAGGTTTAGAAGCCCATAAATTGGAAGAAAATCTAGTAACAGTGATTTCTGGAGGAATTTAAGGTGCCACACAGAACTAAACCCTAATCTATAATCGCTCCCTCAAGGGAAAGACATAGCTTATACATTTTTAATGCATGGACTGGTTTAACATGAAGCTGAAAGTAATTGTGGTTGCACTACATACATTTTTTTCATTGCTCAAAGTAGGAGAAAAAAAATCACAGATGTGTCCTTAAACCAACTATTAAAGGTCTATACCATTAAAATAATTTTGATTATTAAGAAGAGAAATAACTTCTTTTTCATTGGACTTATTCAAATATTTGTCTAGAATTATTATTTTTATCATAGCAATCAGATTATCATGTATCATGTGGAACACTATCATCATTTTGAAGGAAACGTTTTAAATGGCCATTTTTAAAAGGTAATAAAATAGTTCCAAAAGCATTTGTATATCAGCACATAGCAAACAAAAACAAAAACAAAAACGAAAACAAAAGCAGGGTTGTAACCAACAAGGAAAAGCATGGGGGAGTAGGGATTATAACATACACTATTTCCAGGCAAATGTTTCTCAACTGTCATTGGGAGAACAAAAAGTATTTTCATTTGTGTTTGTTTTAGACTAAAGTCTTATTTAAAAATCTTTCTTCTAGTGATGAACACATTAAAGCACAGATAGTTTTCTGAGTTTGCAAAATGGGGACTCATGATGAAAGATTTAGTAGTATGAAAAATGTTTATCATTCTCTTTGCAATAATGGAAGCTGACTCATGAAATCAGCGTGTTTCAGGAAGTTCTGGATTGTTTTGTTCAAATTTCACAAAAATACTGACAGAAAAAAAATAGTTAGAGAAAGAACAGAGGAGATGGCATGTCTTCTACCTTGCTTTCCTCCTTCTTTTCCTTATCTAATGGGACCAGCCTAAGCATTTGCTGTGTCCTCCTACCAAATCTTGGATTGTCTGATATTAACATTTGGCTTGACCACCCATGTGTGTAAATCTTAGGCTAGATAAGCACTAGCTAATGCAGCTTCTTCTAACTTCTATTGCTTACTCTGATTTATATCACTGAGTTCAAACATAATCTTTTGCAGTCCCTAATACTATATCTGAATGGTCTGAAAATGTTTATTCCTCCATTTCTGATTGCTCAGCCACTGACATTCTATAGAGAAGGTGACACATAGATGTTTAAGCAGAGCATAAAAATGGAGACATGTTATCTGAGCAGTCACAGTGATCACAACAAATAAAACATACTGCAAAAATAGATAAAGTGTTTAGTCTAATAGCAGCTCAGATCCTAATTCCCCAATGACCTTCTCAGTCGAAAAGGATTACCTTTGGGAGTAAATATTCTGAGACAACACATTCTTACATGCAGTTGTTATTCAAAAATAACAAAAATTTTATTTGACATTCCATTAAATAATGGATTTGACTAAAACCTAGAGGCTTATTAGTAAGTCAACAGCATAAAAATTAGATTCCTTTAATTTAAACACTGTGTTTTCCTATTCTTGTTGAACTTCTATTCTAAAACCCTAAGAAGTAAAACTGTAAATAGCTCTCAAACTTCATTGAAATTCTTTCCACAATTAAAAAAAAAAGAGTGAAATGTAATATGACAGTTCTACAAATTTATCAGAAATATTAAAATGTATTACTGTACAGAGTTATACAGTTTCATTACATTTTTCAATTAATGATATTGCTCATTCAATGACTGATATATTAAGGTTTTGTAAAGTATTTCAATTCTTGGCCCATGATTATTGGCAAAGTTGAAATAGCATGTCATTTTTCTTCAATTACAGAGATAACCAACCTGCTCACATGTAAAATCATCGCAACAATTGTAAAAAAACAAAAACAAAAACAAATCAAAACCAAAAACAAACACATAGGCTAGTCACTGATAAGAATAATTGGCTTGACAAGTCATTGTGAAAGAAAATTTATAAATGAAATGTAATTTATCACATACTAAAACTATAGCATATAATTCTTAATAGTTTACTAAAATGATCATAGAGCTAATGACATAGTCTTATCACAGCATTTCTCAAATATATATGGATGATGCCACTTCCCTAAAAAGAGATGATTTTGTAAACCCTCCAATATTGTGGTCTTCAAGAGCATAAAAATCTAGCTTAATGAGAAGCTTTGTGTAAAAGGAGGGATGAGGATAAAGAAATTAAAATTCAGCATAATACATCTCTTTTCCTTTATTATTTCTAAAACAAAAAGTTAATAGACAAGCTATACTTCTAAGAATTTTGACTACTAATTTGACTTAGTCAACGCACAATAATAATATCTGGACATTGGCTATCCACAAGTCTGATGAATTTGTCAATCTGTAGTAGGAGTTAAGAGAGAGAGGGACAGAGAAGAAATGTTAAATAATGAGCATGCAAATAAATCTGTAATTCACTTTAGCACTTGACTGAAAGAAGACATGGCATTGGTGTGTAAAATTGACACCTTTTCCTTTTATCTGCTCTATAAAAAAATGTCTTCCACCTACAAAAAGTCTGGGTCATTTGGAGAATGACTATATTGAGTATTAACTCTTGCTATCATCTTAACTGGTTTGTTCAGTCTTCCATTTTCTTCTGCCAAAATTGAACAGAATATATCATGGTTCCTGATTAGTATCACAAAATTCTGATATCACAACAATAACATTTATTTTTACTATGCATACCTCATACATTAACTACACTAGTCTGTTAGACCATTTATATATGAAACATGTGTGGGTTTTACCCAGGGGTTGTTGAAATGATTCAGTGGATTTATAGCAAGAAAGTTTTCTGACACTGGGAGGTTATAAACAAATAGTTATGAGGAATGTTTTTATTCCTCATATATTCCTCATGTTTTTATTCCTCATGATTACAGCTCAACTTGTAATCAGGTACAAGGCCTCTAGGTAGTCGGATCTTGCTCAGACACACTGGTGCATGACATATTGACTAACATGGACTGGATAATTTTCCAGAGTTTCCCAAATATTTTTTTCCTGTAGGTATAAACAAAATTGCATGTCTGCATCAAATCCAGGACTGTGATAATACAAACACATTTGGTATATTTGATACATTTTTCACTTTACTTTTACATACTTTCTAATAACTATTCCATTTTTAAAATAAAAGCACTCCAGTATCATTCAAAACATTAGTAGTTTGATTTTGTAGCAGAAATGTATCATCATACAGATTTTAGAGTGAGTGCCAGTCCCCAAATCACTTCCATCTTATAGTATTTCTACATTGGTTGTCAGAAATACCAGGAAATTGACACACTTAGACATCTATTAAATGAAACATCACTGTGTTATAATATAGTTTTATCTTTTAGTCTTCATATCTATTGTAAAGGAAACTAGGTAGGTCATCAATGAGAATAGAGAAAAGATTTGACTATCATCACAAGTATTTTGTTTTAGCCTCTTTTTTTTTTTTAGTTAAAAAAAGGACAAAGCATATTACACTAGAATAGCGAAATATGTATTACTAAGATAATTTACTACACTCAGAAATTATAGAAATTCTGTAGAACACAAAGCTGTTTGGGGCAGCTGACAAAGGAAAGGAGCAAGGAAGCCATGAATTCACAATCAATTCACAATGATTCATAAGTTACAGCATACCCAGAGAAATAAGCCTTGTTAATGCTGAGTTCTATGTGATCTGCTTTTAACTATATTTGTTCACTCTTGTATCCTGGTATACTGATTATAATTGTAGAGTAGAATCCTCTAAAACAGAAGTTAAAAAAAGACCTGAAAATCTTCTAAAATATTTTGATATCAAAAAAGCTTATAAATAATGTTTGAACTCTGTCTTAAATTGAGAACTGTATGTATTTTCTACAACTAATTTGAGACTAACTATAAATCATATTTAATAACTTCTGTTGTAAAGATCCACTTCCTCCTCACTAAAAATTCACTTAGAGCCTTTATACTAGTGAATGCAACAGGCTATATTCTGATATAAGTTGACTTTTCTGTAAGTTAACAGTGTTCTTTTCCATTTGGCTTTTTATATGGAGAGTCATATAAATGTCCAAAATTTTTGTGCTTGTTTTTGCACAAATTTGTCCTTAACTTTTTAAGTTCTAAATGTTCAAATGAATTTTATGGAAATCCCTATTTCTTCCCAACATATTCTGCAGAATATTCCCTACTTGCTTTGCAAAATAACCAGAAGGAGCTATACAATGGCACTCTTTCCAGGTTCCCTACCTCTCTTTACAAGGGTATTCTCATTAATCACTGTAGAATTCAGCATCTAAGTTCGTATTTTGCAAGAGGCACTTTGTTTTGGAGTTCAAGCAGAGACTGATCCTGAATTGCATAATTCCTTGATACTCCTTGAGTAACATTTTAAAACTTTCCTAGTAGATACAGCTCTAAACATAGGAGTAAACTATTTTTAAAAATTAACTTCCTGGGATGCCTGAATGACTGAGCAGTTGACCTTCAGCTCAGGTCCTGATCCAGTATCTGGAATCAAGTCCCACATCGGGTTCCTTAAGTCCCACATCGGGTGCCTGTTTCTCCCTCTGCCTGTCTCTGCCTCTCTCTCTCTCTCTCTCTCTCTCTCATGAATAAATAAATAAATAAAATCTTTAAAAAATTTAACTTCCTTAATAACATCGGAATACAAACTTAAGTTTAAGTAGAATCACCACAGGGTCTCAGTCTTATACTGATATATATATATATATATATATATATATATATATATATATATACTTATATATAGGTATACACACACACACATATATATTCTCTTTTGTGTGTGTGACAAAACATGTTTCATTACCCTGTGATCTCTTAGGTTTGGTCTCATAGCTACACACATAATCTCAATGTAAGCATTCCTATATCTCAGCTGCTTTTCTTTGATAAAAACATGCAGCTTAGAGAAGAAAAACACCAGAAGACAGGCTCCAAAATAGATTGGATCTAATGAATAGTTTTAATCTACTGTAATGCTCCTCAAACCGTAGTCCATGCATCAAAATTACCTGAGAATAAGAAATCCAGATTAATGGCAGGCCTCCAAACCTCCTAGATGAAAATCACTGGGAAATGGGCTCAGGAATCAGTATTTTTAAAAGGTCCCCTAATGATTTATGTGTGCTTTAATTTTTTAAGAAGTATTGGTATAATGGATTTGTAGTAAAATGCATATTAAATAATTTCCCATACCCATATTATATGTATAACAAAAATGTTATGATTTTCAATTGTTCTAAAATGTGTATCACAAGATAAATATATATATAATGTATATATATATACACCCTATATACAATACATATAATACAAATGCTCAAAAATATAACATTTTATTCATAAAAATCTAACTTTCTCAAGTCCTATGAAAATAAGACATCAGGGGTTTAAGTCTGTTAATCTAAACCTTATAATTCTAAGTTTCCCATTTGTTCTTCAGGTAAATGACTAGTAATATTTCAGATGAATTATCTTGTCCAAGTAAGTAGTCAATATCTGTTACATTTGTGTGCAATTGGCCAAGCTGAAAGTAAAAAAGCAAGTGGTTTTTTTATCATAACAAATGTAATTTATGTTAGCTGATAGATGACATGAAGACAGACCACATCCCATATTTACTAGGATTCAAAAGTTGTCATAATAAGAGTTAACATTTAATAGATATCTTGCATCATAGCTAACTATCCATTAAACTTTTCCTAGTCTGTCAAATTCCTTTAACAGTTTCCATAATTTAAATGGAAGCTTTTTGAAAGAAAGGTATTTCTCATATTGTAAATTCCATAGGAACAAGGATCATATTATTCTTGTTCTTAACACTATTCCCAATACTAAACATACAGCCTGACACCCTGAAGGTTCTAAAGAAGTATTGACTGTATACAAATTTGTGTCTGTGTGGAATTACATGTTTAAAGAATGTCTTGTGGGGTACCTAGGTGGCTCAGTGGTTGAGCATCTGCCTTCTGCTCAGGCTGTGATCCTACGGTCCTGGGATCGAGGGCCCAGGCTTCTCCCTCTGCCTATGTCTATGCCTGTCTCTCTCTGTCTCTCATGGATAAATAAATAAAATCTTAAAAAAAAAAGAAAGTTTTGTATGTTTGGATAATGTTTTACAAAATAGTAGTTGTTAAAAAAAATAGTAGTTGTTGAATAAATATCTCCTGATTTGAACTGGGTTTGATTTATATTACCATATTTGAGAAAAAAAATGAATCAATAATAAAACTTATTAATGAATTTATTAATGGTCTAGTACTTACATAACACAGATTCATCCATTAAATACTTATTGCATATGTTATCGTTCAGGGATAAACAATATTGCATCTACTCATTTTCGGTTGTGTTTGTTATATAAACATGTATTTCTGCCTTCATGACAATTTGTGTGCTACACATGTATCCAGATGGAATGCATGGACACACACTTTTATTTTAATTGCTTTTCCAAACCCGAAAGAGTTACATGAAATAAATCAGACTCAGGTAAGAATAAATTGCTTTTCTATGATAATTTTTTTGAGAACTGCATTCATGTATGAGATCTGAAATGACATTGTCTGCAAATAAATTCAATTTAGTTAATAGATTTGGTTCATCAAATTACTGAGACTTATGAATGATACAGTTTGAGAACACTACTTAAAATTAAATAAAATTGAATATGTAACTTAAAAGACAGTTCCAAAATAGAATCACCTTTAAGTTAGTTTGCTGTATTTTCTGCTTACAGAACAAATACATAAAGAAACTGGAGCAGAAAATCAGTCACATTAAATTTACTACCATCAGAAAACCAAGTAAGCTAAAAAAGTATCTTTAGCTTTCATATGCAGGTAAGTTTCACAGGTTAAAAGAGGCAAGTAAAAATTATTGCTAGTTCTAGTAAAATCTTCCACTCAGAATGGAGCTTAAAGATAGTTTAAACATCTTTAATAGTTATTTACATAAATATTTACTTTTCCATCCTAAAAAAACATAAATAAAATAGCAACCTTGCAATTAGTATTTCTCCCTTTAAGGCTAATTTTTATTGTTTACATTATATGACTTATTAAAAGTTAATGAAACTTGCAATTTTTTGTTAAAAAACAGCACAAGTCAATTTCCTTCATGCTTCCTTCCCTTTATACGTAAGTATAAATGTATATTTCATAAGCCATATCATTTCATTTTATTAATGATTGTCATCTTGCCAGGTGGGCAGTTAATGTTAACTACAAGTATTTTTTTTTTTTTCAGGAAGATCATAATAAAATTTCAGGGTAGATAGAACATTACAACTGTCAAGAAGCAAAAGTCTATGATAGTTTAGCTGGAAACAGTCAAAAATGTTGAGATGGGAAATACCAAAACAGTCTGACCTTGAAGAAAACAAGCTTTTGTTTAATAGGTCTTTTCTAAATTAAAATTCTCCTATAAAAAAGCATAAAAAGTGCAAGACAACTTGTTTCAAACATCAATCCATTATTCATTTAATCTTCATTTTATTTACGTATATATCCAACAACACTGTTTTATCTACATTCAAAGCTACTTTACTGTCCTTAAAGCATAATTTCAGAACTTAGATTAAAAGTGTTTCAAAGGGTAATATGTAAAGCATGCTTTGGTGAAATTTGTTTTTCAGACATTTTTGTAAGTATTAAATATATACTGCTTTAGGTGAATTAAAAGATTCTAATGTTCTTGGGTATGGCCTACAAATGTTGTCCAATGATATATAAGCTTTTCTTAGAAAGCTTAGAAAGTTGTCTAAGTTTAAGGAGAAAATAAGAGTAGAGGTAGTTGTCAATTTTCTTATACTAATTATATCATTAGCTTGTTTGCTTAAAAGGTCTTGGTGTCAGTTGCCTCATTTATTAAAAATGGTAACTAAACAAAAGTGACTTTAAAGTGTTATCAGTTCTTTAAAGTTGTGAAATATATATTGCTCTATATCTCATTTTTGATAGATAAAATTATCTAGGACCTAATTCCTCTGCTAGAATTCCTGAGGAAAGAATGTAGTCTAATTTTCCAAAGAATGCCATATACAAAAAAAAAAAAAAAAAAAATCAGAAATATGTGAGATTGGGGTTGAAATTTCTTATGGTTCTCAGCCCCCATTAACTAGCCATAACATAATTTATTAAGATTAGTTATCAGCTTATAGGTCCAAAGCTAAAAACATCTGGTTTATATAAACATGTTATTTAAAATGCCCATGGAGGGAGGACTAGCACTGAGAAGAAATTTACTTTACAGAATGGGAATTGGTGTGCATGAATTTAATCCAAGATTAATGATTTGTAAGATGTAATGTTCTTGAGAGTGAAATGTTATGGAGTCTCTCAAGTTAGCTGGAACAGTCTTCTAATGAACCTGAGTCAGCTTTTCAGAGAGGAAGGACACACCAAAGCAAAGGTCTGGTGAAAGAGCTGAATCTCAGGTAAAAACACGATTACACAAGGCCAATGTTGGTATTCATATTGACTAAGTAAGGCCACCTCCTCCACTTGTCCAGAGGAACCATCAGAGTAATGAAGAGCCTAGAGCATGCCAACAGATTATGTGGAAGGAGAAGACACAAGAATACAATAATAGAAAAGACTATGGTGGCTGGTATAGAAACTTAGTGGTTTGGGAAACTTGCAAACAACCCCCCAGGGGAAAGAGAAAGTAGAGCCCCTGGATAGAAAAGCATTAGGGATTTGGAAATACTGCACACTATTGAGTACCGGAAAGGAAGAGTTTGGGAACTAAGAAGAGTAAGAGGTGATGTAGCATGAGGACATCCTCTGCACTAGAATCAGACAATACTGCCTCCACCACTACTCATTCTCTGTGTGATCTCTGAAATTCACCTTTCAATTCTTTCAATTCTTTCCTTGAAAAATGTGAGTAAAAACACCTATCTCACATCCTTTTTGTAATGATTAAATGTGACAATATAAGCACAAAATAGATATTCAATTATTGCCACTGCTGTAAATATCACTGCTGTCATTTCTTTCAGCAAAATGAGAAGGAAAATAATTGGCATTCCCATGTTCTAAACAAGAACATAATATTTCAGAGACATCCAGATAGTTTGAATGTCACACGTTTTCTCCAAGGTCTATTCAGTAAAGTTCACCTGAAGGTAATTCCTCTCACCATAGAAACATTTCTCTTAAGTTTGCAGGTCAATAAAAATATTAACTAGGTACATGTACATTTTCTAGTACAATCGGTGTAATTATTTCACAAAATTCTTCATTATGTAACCATCTAAACTAATAATGATCATTTCAAGCAAAATACAGTAAATGTGGGGCACTTTTCTTGCCTTTGCCCCCAAATTCCTTTAAAGAGCATTTACCAGTGACTGAATTAGGAAATGAGCCTATATAGTAGCCAGAGCTGAGAAACCTAGAAGGGGATGGGCGTGAGAAATAGACTTTGCCTCTGACTTTCAAAAAATCACAGTTTAGGTTTACTTTTCCATAAATCTCACTGCATTTTTCTACATGAACTTGATTCCAAGGAAGTTTAGATAATGCGTTTTTTAGACAAAAATGAAAATGATTACTAACAACTAAAACTATCACCTTTGCTAACAGAACTGAAAACCATATTTGAATTTACCTTAACATTTCAAAGCAAAACTACATAATGACAATGAAACAATGTGTTCAGAAGTGGTGAACAGATGGGGAAGCAAGGGATTACATGCGAATGTGTCTTTTGGCCTGTGTTCTCTGTTCTCAGATCTGGAATGAAGGTCTTCTCCGCTCCACCCCACCCTTGAGAAGTAGAACGTTCATTACAGCAAAACCTGAGGAAATCCAGGCTTAAAGTGCAGATCCATGTCAAAAGTAACTTAGCTCCTAAGTGGCTGAGGCAGTATCTCAACTTGAGCGTACCAGACCTCAAAGCTGATGCTCTTTTTCCACTATTCATGATGCCTCTATGTTCAAAGAGCAAGGATGGTTATGTTTTCAAAACCCTGAGGGGGCAATATATTATTTAAAAAAAAAAGTTTCACGTGTTTCAAGAGTACATTTACTGGCAAAGTTCATTCTTGTGATCTAAGCTTTAAGTCTCCAGGAAATACACACATGCAGCATGAGTAATGTTTCTTTTTGCCTTTGAGTCATATTCCCAAAGCCTGAAGTGCTCCTGCCCTTCCTCCTGGCCCCCTTTTCATTCATGAATATTCCTATTCATCTTTCAAAATGGGGTCTAATACAGGCTCTTCTTCGAAGCCTTACTTATCTAACCCCTAACTCTTCTCAACCCACATGAAACATGGGGTACTTCTTCTGTGGCTCCAGCAAACAGCACATTTTTGCATGACAGCTTTCCTTAAGGTGTTGTACTTTGTTTTGCTTTGTTTTTTAAAGATTTTCTTTATTTATTCATGAGAGACAGAGAGAGAGAGAGAGGTAGAGACATAGGCAGAGGGAGAAGCAGGCTCTTCCAGGGCAGCCGGATACGGTACTAGATGCCAGGACCCTGGGATTGTGACCTGAGCCAGAGGCAGGCGCTCAACCAGTGAATCACCGGCCCTGCACATTGTAGTTATTTGTTAATATGTCTTCCCCTGCTAGGCTGTGACCTCTACAAGTACAGGTAAGTTAGTTTCTTCTTGTCTCTTTGTCTTTGGGGCCTAAAAAGTGAATACAAAAGCGCCTAATAAATGCCTGATGATGACTGAATGAATTACTCTTGTTACCTCTTCTGCTTACATAAAAGAAAATATTTAACTAATTCACTTGCAGAGAGATGGAAGCCAAAAACGAATTTGAAGTTCGTGGTGTTTCTTTCTCTTTTTCTGGCTTCCCCACAATTGGGATGTACCTAAGGGAAATTTCCAACTGAATCTGAGTAAAAATAATTTCAATTCTGAGTAATCACTTTCTGGAAATGGATCCTTTGCGCTTTTCTCCCCCTAGTATTTCTAAAAGGAATGGAGAGTAACAACTTATTAAGAATATCTAATTACTTTTATTTTCAGACATTGAAAATGCTTGGGTACCATATAGATAGTTTCATTATCTCCTTTTTAGAGGTGCTCTGAATATGAATTGCATCTGAGTCAGTCTATCCTTCCAGGAATGGAATTAGTTTTCCTCGTAGTCCCAGGGAAGGTGATGCATAACACAGGTTACGTGTCAGAAGCGCTCCCCAGAGATGACGATTTTGATTCAGCATCCCACTGTTTCAAAAATACAGCTATATAATTGTAATAGGCTATTGGACCCAGATGCTGGGAGCAGTTACCACTTTGAAAAGAACCAGATTAAAGAAAATGTCTTTATTAGAGGTCATTCATTCTTGCAATATAAATACTCTGATTTCAGATTTTATGTATTAGATTTATTAAACCGAATCCTTCACGATAAAACTGCCTCACAGCAAGCACAAAGGATAAAAATAAATAAATAAATAAACGTCCCCAGGCCTTTCCTATTCAAAGAGGATGCTACTGTCAGTGATTGCTATTTGTGTGTGTGGGTGAAGCGGAAACGACCAATCTGTAACCTCCAGTCCCTTCCACGCTGCGCACACATGGAGATTGCTCTTTGATTTGCAGCTGTTATTTGCAGAGCTTGTCACTGTTTGCAACTCTGCTTCTCAAGCTCACCTTAGGCCCAAATCCTCTTGCTAGGAAAACTCCACAGTCCCCGATTGCAACAAGCCTGCTTTCTCTGTCTACAGTTCTCTGAAAGCTGACTTTCATGACAAAGGATTGGAAACTCTTTTTAGTGAACATTTGTGTTCTGACTTCCTCCATCTCCCTTCACTTCATCATCCTATAGTTGTTAGAACAGGTTGCTCTCAGTAATCTTTTCATTTAGCTCTATTTTTTTTTTTCTTTCAAGGGCCAGTCTTTCCATTTTGGTGTCCTTATCACTTTGTTATGAGGCAAATTATTCCTGTTTTGGTATCAAAAATGAGTTGTTTATGACCACTCTTTCCTAGCTTGACCTTTTTTTTTTTTTAGCCATAAATCATTAAGAGACTCTGATGAAGTATATCAAAAAAACTGGCCATAATATGAATTGTCTATCTAGATGTTACTTATTCAATAAGGATTAATAGGGATTCTGCTTTTTTTAAGACATTCTGATAAATTCTGAGGCTCTGCAAAGTGTAAAACATTGGCCCTTTCATGTATTTATCATCATGATGGTAGGGAAGACAAATATATAATAAAAAAAATCAAGACAGTGCTGTACTATTATCAGAGTAGAGGGTATAATCTAACATGATAGAATCCAAAAGACTTTCAAAAAGGTAATTAAAAGTTGACATACAAGGATATATTAGTTTCAGGGACGCCTGGGTGGCTGAGCGGTTGAGCGTCTGCCTTTGGGTCAGATACCAGGTTAAGGGTCGAGTGCCACGTCAGGATCTTTGTGAGGATCCTACTTCTCCCTCTGCCTATGTCTCTGCCTTTTTCTGTGTCTCTCATGAATAAATAAATAAAATCTTTAAAAAAATGATATATTAGTTTCAGGTGCAAAACCTAGTGATTTGGCCATTTTGTATATCACCCAGCGCTCACCACCAAAAGAGTAGTCAGCACCTGTCAACACACGACGTTATTACAATATTATTGACCACATTCTTTGTGTTGTACTTTTCATCTGTATATTATATGTTAACTACACTTCAATAATAAAATCTTTTTAAAGAGGTCGTTAAAAGTTACAAACAAATGGTGGATACCTTTCATTATACATTCATCAAAACCCATAGAATATACACTGAAAATCAATTCTAATGTAAACCGAGGACTTGGGTAATAATGACATATCAATAGGGTTCATCAATTGTAACAAACATATCAGTCTGTGGGAGAGGTCGATAGTGGAGAAAGAGTATGTAGGAAGAGGGAAAATATTTGGAAACTATTTTCTGGTGAATTTTGCTATGAACCTAAAACTGCTCAAAACATAGTCTGCCAATTAAAAAAAAGTGCTACATTAGTTCTGATAAATAAATAACTTATAAACTTACAGAATGGTTAATCACACCTAACCCAGAAAACAATTATCTTTCCCCCTCAAGCCACAACAGAAAGAAAAGGCTGTAACAGTAAATGGCACAACTGCATGCAGTGTCCTATGTGGAAGCCTTTCAGGGGGAAGACATCTGACTAGGTATCACTTATATTCCTTCATTCCATGTTCAAGTGTATAATATTAATATGGAAATATAAAATTAAACCATCAAAATGGAGAAAAGGGATAAGGAAATAGCTTTTAAGCCTATATAAAATAGGGAAAGCCTGTTTTGTATATGAAATTCCATAAACAGTAAGATGGTATGGAATCAAATGTAATTTTTTTAAACTGTTATTGAGATATGAGATGAGACAGCTACTGCACCACAGTTTTAACTTCCAGTGAATGCTAATTGTTCAGAACTGATTAATAATGGTTGATTTATGAAAAACTTTTAATCAATAGTCTAGATATGGTTGGCTTCTATGTACTTATTTATGTACTTGTACATTTTAGTTGTGTAATAATCTTAAACATCATCCAAAATAAAATCGAGTACTTTGAAAATAAATACATCTAAACGAATTGTTTTTTCCCTCTTATGCCATTTCCTCTCCCAACCATTAATTCTAAATCTTCAGCTCCATGGATTCCTAAAAACTGTTTTTTGAGTTTTCTTTCATTAAAAAAGCATATACAACTTTGAAAATTTTTCACCCGGTGTTAATAGTGCTGAAATCCATCCATAGTCTTGGACATATCTTTAACTGTTGTGTAATATACCATTTTCTGATTATACAATCATAATTTATTTCTTGAATGGAATTTATTTCTTGATGGGCACATAAGTTGTTTCTAAATTTTTGTTATGGTGAACATTAGTAGTACAATACTTCTGAGACTGTCTCTGATGTGCAGGTGCAAAAGAATCTTTTATGTACATACCTAGAAACGGTTTTCTGTGTCATAGGATATGAGACCAATCAACTTAAGAAAATTATGCAAACTATTTCAGTGGTACATCAATGAACTCTCCAACTTGTAATATATAAGGGATTATGTGGATCCTCTTGTCCCTAATGCCCAGTAATGCCAGATTTAAATTTTACTAGTGTAATAAAAATACAACAGAATGTTGTAAAGTTGTTTTTGCATATTTTGCTGACCATAGATGCGCTTAATCATCTTGGTTTTTTTATTGACCTTAAGTAATATGTGTGTTTCTGTCTTTTGACTATGTTTTCTGTTTTGTGTTTATATTCTTTCCATTGATTTGTAGATGGTTATAAATATAAATTTTTTCTTTATATATATATATTTTAAGATTTTTTATTTATTTATTCTTGAGAGAGAGGGAGATAGAGAGAGAGAGAGAGAGAGAGAGAGAGAGGCAGAGACACAGGCAGAGGGAGAAGCAGGCTCCATGCAGGGAGCCCCATGCCGGACTTGATTCGGGGTCTCCAGGATAATGCCCTGGGCTGAAGGCAGCGCCAAACCGCTGAGCCTCCCAGACTGCCATCTTTATATATTTTTGATACAAGACAATTATGAATATATTTTTTCATTGGATAGGATCCCTTTTCATTTTCTTTTCATGTATATTTTAATAAACAAGAGTTCTTAATTTCAATAGTCAAATTTATTAAGCTTTTTTGTATCTTATTCAGTGAATGCTTTTTTTTCACAATATTCAAAAAATAATTAAGTTTTAAAAATTTACTGACAAGTTTAAGTTTCATATTTTGGCATTTAGTCTTAAACTATCTGGAGCAGTATATGGTCTGAGGCAAGGATCCAATTTCATCTTTTTCCATTGAATAACCTGTTTCCTGCTTTAACTTACCATGAAGTTCTTTAAGATTTAATTAAGAATGTTAAAGTATTTATGGATGTTGTAGCACTTCAAAATCCTTTGAATATAAAACAATGGCATTTTCATATCTTAAGGCAGATAATATCTCAGATATGGAAAATGATACTCAAAAAAGAGAAAAGCAGAATTAGAAAAGTAGAATGTCACAAGGATCAGAGTTGCGAATTATGATTTTTTTTTATTTTTTTTTTTATTTATTTATGATAGTCACAGAGAGAGAGAGAAAGGCAGAGACACAGGCGGAGGAAGAAGCAGGCTCCATGCATCGGGAGCCTGATGTGGGATTCGATCCCGGGTCTCCAGGATCGCGCCCTGGGCCAAAGGCAGGCGCCAAACCGCTACGCCACCCAGGGATCCCCCGCGAGTTATGATTTTTTATGAAATATCCTTAATGACCTATATAGTTACTATGATCAATTGCAAGAAGGTGTTTTCATTTGTTTAAAACATCATGGGGTTTCACCATGAGGACTTATGACCCTAAACACTTACCTAAACTTTTAATTTAAAAATACCCAATGCTAATTTCTTTATGTTACTTTATATTAAAGTAATTCTTGGTAAAACTATCTACTCTAACATAATTAGTGTTCATTAACTGTCTGGAGAAAACTCTATTGAAAAGATATAGAATATACCATATGCAATCATTTTGTCAGGTACTGAAGAAAATTTTCTTTGAGATTCTCATCCCAGAGTAGAGCAAACTTTTTTTTTACTCACATAAAAAATAAATTCTAGAAATACAGCTTTAAGAAAGTCTTTGATTAGCAAATAAGATAGTAAGAAATATTTGGTTGCCTTCAGTTTGTTATTAACTTAGCTCAAATGATCATTTCTCCTGTTTTAACAATAAACAAGATATTCATTTTCTATACAATTTACAACTTGAAATCACAGGATATAATTTATTTTTTACTAATATTTTTCTTATAGAAGGCACTTTGTCAGGTTGAAAATTTTTGTGTTATGAATATTGCACATACTGGATCATCAAGACATAATGGCTTATGTATCAAAAAGGAAATAATACTAACAGATATCACTTTACATTTCTATGAAAGATACAACCTTATTCTCAAGAAGCAGCTAACTCTGAAGCTGTTCATGCAAAGGAGAGCTAAAGAAGCATATAATGTGCATTTTTTTCCCTGTGTTTATGTGACACAATCTATTACTTCATAGCATATCAATATAGCTAGCTTATCACTTTGAAATTTAGTGCTAACTACCCTAACAGTTCCCAGGTGCTCATGGAGATTATTTTCTGCTTTAAAATATCAGCGTAAGGAGGAATATATCTATTTCTTTTGTTTCACTTTTAGCTGTATGAAATGAAGTGTTATAAGTCAACCATATTTTCTAATTTTTAAGATGACTACATCCACTCTTCATGCTAAGGAAGGACTAGATTATGTGTCTTTCATTAAAATTATTTTCAATATCTCAACAGAAATATTTCACCTTTCATTGCATAACTTTTGGCCATGTGAGTAAATTGGTAACACTATTATTACTTGCATAGCATACATTAGAGTTCATTAGGAATAAACAGGCATTCAAATTTCAATTTTTACATAAGGCAATGCTTTTTATATAAGGCAATGCTTAATTGTCAAGAAATAAAACATAAATTGACCTCACAGCTTAATTATAAAAATTAAGTTTAAAAAATGAGAACCAAGGGGCACCTAGGTGGATGAATCGGTTAAGCAGCTGACTTTTGATTTTGGCTGAAGTCATCATCTCAAGGTCCTGGGATGAATCCCTGCATCAGACTGCTGAGAGGGGCATCTGCTTAAGGATTCTTTCTCTCCCTCTCCTTCTGTCCCTCCCCCTACTTGCTGTCTCTCTCTCTCTCTCTCTCTCTCTCTCTCTGAAATAAATGAATGAATATTTTTTAAAAAATAATAAATAAAAAATGAGAGCCAAGAGAACAAAAAGACAATGCAATAAATACTGTAAATAAACATACCTGTCATAAAAATATCATCAGTTCCATGCTTAAAGTCTTAATGCCTTCAATTTTTTGTCAAGGCTGTCTTAGTATTATAATTCAGTGTATTATTTTCCCTATTGATCTGATGTTAGTTGAGTTACAAAGTCAAAATCCTTAGCTTCACTCCAGATAGCTAAATAATTATATCAATATCCAGGTGAAAGACTTGGGATTCTATCATTTAATACATTCCTCACCTATTTCTTATTAGGGAGATTTGATAATGTCTTTACTAATATAATTATCTTCAGCCCTGGTTGGGTGTCAGCTTCAAATTCAGAAAGCTATACCAGAGAAATCTTTTTACATTTCTTATATTTTTTGGATCTAGGAAGTATCCAGATTTTATTTAAAAACAGTAATTTTTTTCAGATAATTTTAGAAAAGTATGCACACTTATTTAATTTTCAAAACATTGAACAAAAGCATGCTAAAATATACAAAGATTATTTACCACAAACCTTTATTGATAGAATTGGATCTAACATTTATTTTATTTTTTTAAATTTTATTTATTCATGAGAGTCACAGAGAGAGAGAGAGAGGCAAAGACAGAGGCAGAGGGAGAAGTAGGCTCCATGCAGGGAGCCCGATGTGGGACTCGATCCTGGGACCATGGAATCATGCCCTGAGCTAAAAGCAAATGCTCAACCGCTGAGCCACCCAGGCATCCCCTAACATTTAGTTTAAATAAAGTGTAATACTCCACTATAATATGCCATAATTTATTTACAAATTTCCCACTCATGTACATTGGGCTGTAAAATAAAATAATTGTACATGTCTATTTTTCCATAATTAGGATGATCTTCTCTAGGATATATATTTTCTGTGCTGGCTATCTTCAGTTTTCTATAAGCCCTTGCAAGGTACTGTAGTCTGAAGTGTTGCAGGTAAGGAATGCAATCTATGGCCATAATATTTGTCAATTTCAGTAGTGACAAAATCATTGCTCCTCCAAAGGGAAAAGGAGCATATATAATCAATCTGCTGGCAAATCTCACTAAGTTATGGTATCAGATCAAAGCTCAGCTACATTATTTGCTACTGGTGTTTCGGTATCCATCAGTGACAGTAGCCAGAAGATTCTTGGCAAGGTTAATTCCATATTTCTGAGATAATGCATAATCTCCATACCTGCACCTATGTGTTATGTTCATATATCTATTACACTTGCCCTGGTACGATCAAGGAGAGAGATTGGTTGTCATCTCCAGGACCAATCTGTGTCAACTGATCAATGAGTCGGAACAGGATAAATGCTGCCAGTGCAACCCAAAGAGACCTACCAAGAGGACCAAAACAAAAGAGTTTCTTTAATGGCACAAGGTTCAAGATTCAAATAATTTTCATTTCCTCTAAAGGATACATCCCCACAAGACCTATACCATCTGATTTCACACATTATCTTCCAGCTTCTGAAATGTGTGTTTGTTACTAGGGTACCTAAGGTATTTACTACTTCCTGTTTGGCAGGTCCAATCAACATGAATGTCAAAAACATAGTGGGTCAACTGGTGTTTAATGAATACTAATATAATTAAAATATCTGCAGGTGATCAAGAGAGTTAATGTGAACAATGGGAAAAAAAGTAAATGTATAAGAGAGAACATGAAAGCAAGATTTAGTTCCTTCCTGTTAATAAAATCCAAAAGAACCCATATACCAAATCAACAGTTTAATGACAAATGACAGAGGCTGTGTTGATTTTATCAAATAAAAGAATGGTCTCCATCTGTTCATTCTTTATTGTTTTAGAGATGGAAGTGTCTTGTGGGCTTTTTAGTAGAATATAGGCAAATGATGGATTCTCAGGTCTTACATATAAATCCATTTTGATATATCGACTTCTCTTAGCCTTCTGCCCCTTTCTAAATAAAATGCCAAAGAAGTTCTAGCAATTACATCATATTGATATAAAGCCATAATCATTTATGTGCCTTAATAAAAGAATGCAGACTAATCGTTAGAACCAGTCAAGTACTCTGCTATAACAGGGAATCTAGGGTGAAGAATAATTGCCTCTATATCTTTAAATTTTTCTTATATTATAACTTACCATCTACTCCCACATATGTTCTCATAATTCCGGATGCTTATCCAGAACCTGCAATTTTTTTGGCATACACTATTTTGTTCTATCCAGGGCTCTTTCCCCTTACTCACACAGCTGAGATATGACCCAAAGTAATATATAGAGAGAGTCAATTCGAAGTGGCAAAGCTAGTAGCTTTCAGTCTGTTGACTATCTGACTCTTGATTTCGGCTCAGGTCTTGATCTCAAGGTTGTGATTTTGTGCGTCATGGGATCAAGTCCCATGCCATCAGGCTGCCAGCTCAGTTTAAAGATTCTCCCCCTCTGCCCCTCTTCCTACTCATGCACACTATACTCTTTCTTTCTCTCAAATAAAATAAGCAAAATATATTTTTTTTAAGTGCCAAAGGTAGGTATTAAGGAAAACTAGTCTCATTTTTCAGGTAACTGTTTCAGTTGATTATTGTATGTATGGGCTCAGTATAAATTGGAGGTTCAAGATTCTCATTATGTACAAGGCCATCATCTCAAATCTCAAAAATGCACTCATTCTCAATTATACCTGAGATTTCCAGAGCTGAGAAGAACTCCACTAATTCCTAGGATTTCTTTTTCTCAAGGTACTAGACCTTGAAAGTCTTCAGAAGAGCAATCAATTTTAAGGAAAATGAAGTGTAGCTTGGCTGAAGGTTTGAATGTCAAAACTAATCTAGAATATTTGTAATTTGTACATCATCAGGACCCAATGATGAAGAGTATTTCCTTCATTTTTAAAAAAATATTAATACTAAAGTAAGTTCCTTTCATTTTACTTCTATTATATGTGTCTTATAGGATTTTTTTCTTGGGGCTATAAAAATGTCAGATTTTGTTCTCTCAAGAAGAATCTTATTAAGTTTTTATTATAAACTCCACACACAAAAGTTCTTTGGCAGATATCAAGAAATACCCCAAACTGTGATTTTGAAAAAAGGGGAAAATATTTATATTAAAAACAAAAAAAGGTTTTTGTAGGATATTGATTCAAAGTGAGAAATTTAAAGTCTGTACAGTTAAAACATGTTAATTGAAGCAGAAATGGATGCCTCTGTTTTGCTAAGAATTAGAATGAAAATATATCCATATATTTCAACTAAATACCCTGTCATATCAAAACTTCAACATGCCTAAAGAAACAATTTTTAAGACAATGTAATCTCAAAAATTGGAACACAGACTCCATTCAATTGATTAAGGTAATTCCTAAGAGTAGTTTCATTAATTTTTTGTTGAGTTTTGTTTGCTAGTTTTTTTCACGGTATTAACAGAATAAAAATGGCATTACAAGGAAAGGCAATATGCTGATTGATATGGGAGAAAAGTGAAAAAGGGGAAAGAGAAAAAAGGGGGGGTTATTCAAAAATAGAATATTTTCTGTTAAGAAATTATCTGTTCTAAGCCCCAATCCTGTAAAATACTACTGTGTGTAATATAGTGGACATCAGATCCATGGACATAGACATGTAATCAGATTTTATGATTGAACCACAATCCCCTGAGCTTATTTAACAGGAAGCAGTCTTTTTACTTCCCTTCTCACTTCCTGATGGTCATGCTTGACTGCACTTGAAGTAAGAGTTCTAGAAGCACTCTAATTTCCTTTATGTGACAGTCAACTTCTGTGGCCTCTCCTTTTTCTCTCACCATTCCTGGGTGTAGTTTAGAGTCCAGTGTGTTTTTTTGGCAAAAGTGTGAATCTTCTATAGATTTGACTAAAAGAGAAGAAGCCAACAGCTATCTATTATGACCTGAAAAAGACAAGAGAAAAGAAGGAAAGGGATTTTCTACCTTTTCTCCTCCCACAGCTGTACTGGGTTCAGAGAAACATTTCTTGAATATAGTAGGTGCACAGTAAATGTGTATTAAGGGAAAGGATGCATGTTCATGCTTCTTCCAGCCTTCTAATCACTCAAAGATGGGTCACAAATGATAGCCACTCGAAGCCTGACCTTGTTTTGACATCAAATACTCTGATATTCTTTTCACATCATAGAAGGTGTTAAAAAAATAAATACAAAACAAAACAAAACAAAAACCAATGTGGGCACCTGGGTGGCTCAGTGGTTGAGCGTCTGTCTTCAGCTCAGGTCGTGATCCCGGAGTCCTGGGATCGAGTCCCATATCAGGCTCTCTGCTCAGCAGGAAGCCTGCTTCTCCCTCTGCCTATGTCTCTGCCTCTCTCTCTGTGTCTCTCATGAATAAATAAATAAATAAATCTTTAAAAAAAAAACAATGAAAAATACTAATGCAATATTTATATATATGAGATACATTTTATACAATTTCAAACACAATACAAAGTCATGAAATCCCACTGAAAAAAAAATTATCTGCAAAAAATTAGTTCAACTCTGCTTAACACAGCCTGTATATCATTCTTCTAGCTCACATCCCCTATGAAATAATCTCCTTTCTTTCTGTACCTTCTTAGATTTTTATATTCTATGGATTAAGCCAGTTTATTGCCTCTATAACACTCCAATTACAATAGTCATCAGTGTAATCCTTTCAAAGGACTCCTTCTGTGAGCAAATCTTAGACTGCTATCATCTCTTACAAACCAGAAGGGAGGTATGTGGATGCTGTGTTTATTTCAATTATCAGGTAAGGTGGCAGGAAGGTAACATTAAAACTCTACTCTTAGCTAGTATGGTATAGAACAAATGGTTTACCTATAGCCAGACTGTTTTCTGTCCAAACCATGTGTTTAAGAGAGGAGGCAAGGTACATGCCAGCAGGAGGGAAACCCCTCTGCATAGATTTCCCAACCTAAGTCTTGTTGTAAAGGTCACGTACTATGTTATATAATTGTCACCTTGAAAAGTTCTTTGATAGCTTGAACTTTACGACTTGCAAGAAGTACTGGGCTGCCAAGTAGAGTACATTTTCCAGGTTTCTGAGTCCATGCTTGAGCTAAATAAAGTGTGACAAATCCCCTGAGGGCAACCTAGGCTTTTCATGCCATAAGAACCTCTGACTCAAAAGTTACACACTCTGAAAGTAATATAAGATTGCACAGCCAACCACAGAGGTTTCCTGCACTAGGAAAGAAATTCTCCCGAGACCGTGTCTACGTGATAGCTCCAAAATGCTTCAGAAGTGACCATAAAATAAAACCTATGATTTGTTTTCCCTACAGAAAATAGCTAATTAAATAAAATGAAGAGAGTGTGACCATCTGGATTATGAATATTTTCTTTGTCCTTGCCAGCTGACTTACCTGACATTTGCAGGAAACCAATTTGACATGAATTGAGGACTATAAAAAATAAGTTTTACCCTTGAAAAACTAGTATTTAACCATTGATGGAGCATCCCTTCATATTCTGGGGGCCTGGGCCATAAACTCTTGATTGTAAGCCCTCTCAACATCCAGTTAAAAACAAACAAACAAAAAAAAAAAAGTTGCCTTTTGAAGTGACTTTTTTTAAGCTAATGTAACATTGGTGGATTTCTTAACATTGTTTGACCAGCTTTTAAATCCGGTTTTATCTGTGAATTTCTTTTTTTTTTTTTTTTAAGATTTTATTTATTTATTCATGAGAGACACAGAGACACAGAAAGAGAGGCAGAGACATAGGCAGAGGGAAAAGCAGGCTCCTCATAGGGAGCCTGGTACAGGATCCCAGGATCATGCTCTGAGCCAACGGCAGATGCTCAACCACTGAACCACCCATGTGTCCCTATGTGCAAATCTCTTATGAAAGTGAAATAAGAGGGTGTCTAGCATATATAAAACACCAAAAATCATTTTTCTCATATTCTAAATATCAGAACCCAGGAAGAATCAACTTCATTGTAACTAAGTGGCTAAGAAATGTTAATAAAAATCATCAATAAAAATGTACACTGATGGTTTTCCTTCAAAAGGGAGCCGCAGCATTTATGCACAGTCACAGATGCTCTGGCTAGGATAATGAGATGGCTCTAAGTAAGGCAGAAAAACTTACTCCTGATTTTTGATTCTATATTTTCTACCCATTTCTCATATAACAAATAATAACTTGGCTCTTTTCCCCAGAGTTAACTCTAGGTGCAGCACATGTAATTAGTGATTATTTTGTGTAGCCACTGGATTTCTAGGAAAGTCTGGGCCACCTTGGGCCCATTCAAACAGAGGTTGTGCCAGGGGTCCCATGTCTCTCAGACCTGCCTGAAACCTCAAGAGTCTATTCAAAAGAGGAAGTCCCATCAAAGCAGGAATGGATATGAAGATTCACAATGTAAAAGCATGGGAATCAAGTGTAGTTTGCATAATAATTAAATTAAACAGGTATTAAAAAGTACAGTCTACAAATAACTTCCCAGACATTTCCAGAGGGGAAAAAGCATTTTTTTGTTGAAATAAGTTTGAAAACATACTGTTGTTTATTTACCAGACACATTTACATATTGAAACTTTGGGGAATTTGAAGTAAAAAGAGTCATGTAAAAGCATGTTAAAGCAATCATTTTTCCAAATGCGTTTGACAAACGCATCTCTCTTACAAAAATCTTACATTTTTCAAACAACACTTATGAGCTTCCTCTTGTTTCCTGTCCCATGGGGCAGGAGCTGAGGAAATTAAGAATATCCCTGACTTCTGCCTGACTTTTGGAATCACTCCATCTCCAAAACGTATCACAAAGTGATCAAACTATGTCAAAGAACACTTGCAAGGTAATATTTTCTCAAATATAAAAAGAGATAATTCTTTCAATTTTTTTTTTTTAATAATCTCTACACCCAGCGTAGGGTCTGAACTCATGACTTGGAGATCAAGAGTCACACATTCTACCAACTTTGCCAGCCAGGTGCCCCACTTCTAACTTTAGTTTAGAGATATAAAGAAATGAAGGGTATCACTCTCACTATTACAAGTGAAAACACTGGACAGACTTCAAACTAATGGTTTTATTAAATTCATCAAAGAATTGAGGTCGCAGAGCAAACTAACCTGAAATCTGGAGAGAGTGCCAAGAGGTAGAAAGAAACTCAATTTCTTATATGGGTCAAATGCCACTGGCCACCATATAAGTAAGGAAAAAGATTCAGTGAGAAATTTTTAATAAATCATTAAACCTCTAAGTATGGGCTCCAAGAGACTATAAGGACAAGAACATAGGTGGGAATTCCCGATCACTTTTAGGCTTCCCCTCTCAGAAACTCCATTAGTGGTTCAATGAGAAAATCAGGATGAATCCTGAGAAAGGTTTCTTCATAGTGCTGTCTGGATGAGGGGAAAGTAGTCACTGCAGAAACTCTGCCCAGATCTAGTCCTTATGACCTAAGGAAAAAAAGAAAAAAGAAAAAGAAAACACCTTCTTCAGAAGGAAAACAAAAACTGTAGCTTGAGGGCTCTGGTAGAAATCTGCAGCTGGAAGAGGGAAGAGAAACCCTGCCCAGACTCATCCCTCTTATCACCTAAGGAAAGAATGTCTTAATCTGCAGGAAGGAAAGAAATGAACTCTGAAGGCATGGTGGATTCTCAACTACTGAAAGACAGGAATAGGAACAAAAAACTCTCTATCCTCACAGAGGGGTAGTACGTGTTGGGTCTACACCTACAGTAGAAAAGAAACAATGGCAGTTGGGTAGACTTTACCTGGAAATCCAGGTTCAAGATGGAGGCTAATGGGTTCAATAGATTGCCTAGTCTTAAGGCTTAATCAAAATAAAAGAGGCATTCCCCACTACCACCACCACCCACACTAACAATTATCAGGAAAATGAGAATAGAATATAGCTGAAAGGGCTGCAAAGCAAAGAATCTCTCTAAAGCGAAAGAAAGACTTAAAACCAAGTGCAGTACAGAGAAAAACATGGCACATGAATCAACACCATAAACACAGCACATCACTGGCAGAAGTTGACACTCTAGGTGCACTGTTAAGTATGACAATACACTTCAAACCCAGCTCCTGATTCTATTACCAAAATCTCCCCTCCAAGTTAAAAGCTTATGGGAAAGAAGGAGTACTCATCTCCAAACATAAAAATGATATACATGAGTGTTGATGGTCCTATACAACATGTCGGCATCCAAAAAAAAAAAAATTATGGTGCGTACAAAAAGACAGGAATAAACTGTGAAGAAACAAATCAATCACCAGATCAAGATTCATATAGAACAGGGGCACCCGGGTGGCTCAGCGTTTGACTGTCTGCCTTTGGCTCAGGTCGTGATCCCAAGGTTCTGGGATCAAGTCCCTCATCTGGCTCTTCACAGGGAGCCTGCTTCTCCCTCTGCCTATGTCTCTGCCTCTCTCTGTGTGTCTCTCATGAATAAATAAATAAAATCTTAAAAAATAATAAGATTCATATAGGACAGAAATCTTGGAACTTTTAGGTAAGGAAGTTAAAAGCTATAATTAATAGTTAAAGGTTTTTGTAAAAAATGTAAACACCTGCAAGATGAGGCAGATAATTTCAGCAGAGATGGAAACTATTAAGCAAAGTCAATTGGAAATGCTAGGAATCAATAACATTAGTAACAGAGGGGAAGAATGTCTCTTGAAGGGTTCACCTGCAAACTAAACACAACCAAGAAAATAATCAGTCAGAATGAAGTTATTCGGTAGATATTACCCAAACTGAAAACCAGAAAGAAGGAAGTCAGTGGAAGGGAAAAACAAAAACAATAACAATAACACGTGACAAGACCATCCATGAACTGTGGGACAAAATCAAATGATCTAAAATATACATAATTGGAATTCCAGAAAGAGAGAAAAAACATGAAAAAAAAAAAACCAGAAGAATTATTTTAAGAAATAATGGCTGAAAAAAAAATAAATAATGGCTGATGATTTCCCAAATTAGTCAAGGTGTCAAACTACAGTTCCAAGAAGCTCAGATAAAACTAAGCAGAATAAATACAAAATGCACATGTAGATATATTATCTCCAAACTGGTAAAATCAAAGACAAACAGAAAATCTTGAAGACAGTCAGGGAAAAGCATATTCACAGGTTCTGGGAATTAGAAAGGGATATCTCTGAAGGGTATCATTTTGCATATCACAGTCCTCCTCCCTCCAGCAGGTGGATCTTAATAAACTCCATCCCTTCTTAAAGAATGGAGGGGCCTCCATTCAATGATCAATTTATGGTATAGTGTGAAAATGGAGAAAGAGCAACTTCACAGTGGAGAAATCACACAGGAACCATCATAACTCAGTGATCAAGTTTCACACCAATTGTATTAAGTCACGTTGATATCATGTACCCTCCTATGTGGTGCAACGAGAAGGTAGCTTCACCTCTGTGGTATTATTTTTAAAAATCCATAACCCCAACCTAATAATGAGAAAACCCAAATTAAGGGCCAATCTATAAAATGCCTCACCAGTACTTTTCAAAAATGTCAATGACATTAAAACCAGAGAAAGATTTAAGAAATTGTCCACTAATTGGAAGAGATCAAGGAAAGATAATGAACAGATGCAATGCAATAAACTGGATTGGATTCTGGAACACAGAAATGTGGATGAACAGTTTAGCTCATGGCTTTGCACCAACGTTAATTTCTTAGTTTTGGTAAACCCACCATTGTTTTGTAAGATGCTAACTTTAGGGAAAGCTGGGTAAAGATGTAGAACAGCTCTCTCTGTACTATCCTTGCAAGTCTACTGAAAATCTAAAATTATCTCAAAATGAAAAATTCAAAAGAGGAGAGGTAATCATTTAGTCCCCCTACTGTCATATCTAATGCAATCTTATAAAAATTCACTTGCATTTCTATTTCTCTCATATCTTGTTTAGGATTACAGCCAGAAGGAATTATGACAGCAATGGGTGTCTTTTTTCCTTCGAGGCTTTTATATTTTAAAAATATATCAATGTGCTGAATCAGAAAAAAAAAACAAGTTCATAAGCTCAATTAATTATGAGTAGGATCTTTCTCTCATACCTTATTCATCTTCATTGCAGTATATAAGCCCAACATGATGTACCCTTACGAAGAACATGTTTCTTTTCCACTCAAATGTATTTTTACAATTTGACATTTCTCTTTCCTCAGTACTCTTCTCTTCTTGTCATATTTTTAATATTGCATGGTTTTTCCAGCCTCTATACTCATGCTATTTAAAGGAATTTTGCAGTGAAGTACCAGTTTGACTGCTCCTGAACTGTAGTGCATACTACTAGAAGAACCAAAGGTACTTTTTTAAGCCTTGCTATATTTTAAATCTTAGGGCTTGTCAAAAAAAAAAAAAAAAAAAGACTTCGTGACATTGGTTCAAAATCAAAATCCATGTTTGGACTTTATTGTCATATCATATCTTTTAGATTGATGAATTCCAGTGAGGTATTAGATAATCATACTAAAAACGTAATTATTTGAAAGATGCAATAGGCATGCTGACAAATCCAACATCAACCCAACTTTCTGTGGCATCAAATAACTGCAAACTAGAACTTAAATAAAATTGACTCTAAAACCCAAAAAGTTTGAATCAGAAAATTAAAATAGAATCTATTATTTTAAATTGTGTCTTTATTAAAAATCATAATGTCCTATATAGATCCTCTTGTAGAACAAACTGTGGTGACTTTGACCAACAGAATTAGCGTCATCTGAGAGTTTATTGGAAATGAATACTCATTTGCCACAACATAGATAGACCTAAAGGGCATTATACTAAGTGAAATAAGTCATTCACAGAAAGACAGATACCATCTGATTTCACTTATATATGGAACCTAAACAATAAAACAAACAAAAAATAGAAACAAACTCATAAATACAGAGAACAAACTGGTGCTTGCTAAAAGGAAATGGATAGAGGGTGGGTGAAATAGGTGAAGGGGATTAAGAGGTATAAGCTTCCAGTTACAAAATAAATAACAGAGAGGAAAGGTAGAGAATAGGGAATACAGTTAATGATATTGTAATAATATTGTAGAGTGACAGATAGTTCCTACATTTCGTGGAGTGAGCATTGAGTACTATAGAGAATTATCAAATCACTATGTTGTGTACCTGGGACAAATTTAACATATCAACTATACTTTAATAAAAAAAATAAACAAATAAAAAAGAAGACTCTTGGGCCCCACTGCACTAGGATCTGCATATCAGTAAGATAGCCAGACACATCAAATTTTGAAATGCGCTGCTATAGATTAAATCCAATGGGCTTACCTATAAATTAAATATTGTTGTATCTGTAGAAGCATAGTGTTTCACTGTGACTATTCAGCATTGTATGATTCTGAAGCACAGATGTGTTATACCTATAATGGATGAATGATTGAGGTCTTAATGGAAAAATTCTACTACAAACTTTATGGTAAGCGTGCCTCCATTCACATGTAAATGAGTCACTGATACGAAAGGCCATAATTTTTTGCAGGAGTTGAAAGTGTGATTCCCTTAGACAGCAAAGGAATCAAGTAACCAGTACATGTCTTTTCAAAATGTACTTGGAATTGCATAATTACCTCCATTTCCTTGTGTAGGATGGCACCAGGAGTAGGGAAGAAAGGAGACATCACTGAAATCAGAATAGCCCTTCAGAGGCTACAGAGTATCACTATTTATTACTATAATTAGAGTTGCTCAAACTTAGTGATGCCAGGCATGGTTCCAAACGCTTAATGAGTATTACCTCATTTATCCTTTCTAAAAACCTTAAGAAGGAGGTATTATTATTATTGTCTTCATTTTATAGATTAAGAAAGGGAAAAAGAAAATATAGGCTTTAAAAAAAAAAAAAAAGAAAGAAAGAAAATATAGGCTTTTTATTCAATGTAGTTAACGGTAGAAGGAGGTTTAAACCTAGTTTAACTTCAGATCCCACACTTAACCTCTAGCCTATTATGATATATTAAAAAAATAACCCTTTTATGATTTCTTTATTGATGGTTTAAAATTTCACATATCATTACTATCCATAGCCTGACTCTTTAGCAGACTGTATCTCTTTTTACAACTTTATTGAGGCATAATTGATATACAAATTACTGCATATGTTTAATCATATGATTTGTTGAATTTGAACAGATGCATACACCTGTGAAACCATCACCACAATCAAGGTAATAAACGTATCCATCACTTCCAAAAGTTTTCTTGTGTCCCTTTGGTGTGCGTGTGTGTGTGTGTGTGTGTGTGTGTGTATGATAGGAACACTTAAAATAAAACCTACCTCTTGATGAATTTGTGTGCTAGATACCACGTGGCTAACTATCGGTGCTATGCTGAGCAGCAGATCTCTACAATTTATTCATCTGTATAACTGTGACTTTATACCCATTTAATAGCAATGTTTCACTGCTCCCTATTTTAGTCCCCTGGCAACCACCATCCTAATTCTGCTTTTATGAGTCTATTTTAAATACCCCATATAAGTGGAATAATGCAATATTCATCTTTTTATGACTGGCTTATCTCACCTAGCACAATGTCTTCCAGGGCCATTCATATTGTTGCAAATGGTAGCATTTCCTTCTTTTTTAAGGCTGATGATATTCAACTGTAGGTATATACTACATTTTCTTTATCTATTTATCTGAACATCAAGTTTGCTTCTGTAGCTTACTTAAAATTCCATTTTTTCTACATTGTTTTGAGATGTAAAAAATTACCCTCTCCAGGCTATCCTCAATTTACCAAAATAGTGGCTTTAGGAAACAGTTATAGGCTGATGATTTAGAATTTAGGATGCATTTACTTTACATACAAGGTTTATGGTTAACCCAGAATTTAAGGCTGTATAATTTTAGTGAAAAAGCAGCATTTCAATATGATAACTAAACGAAGCAGAATGACAATTTATATGAGTAATAAAATCTTAAAATCTGGGTGATTATGGAATTAAAGCAGAAATAGGGAGTGATTTTGCTATGGTTTTTAGAAACATTAAAGGAATCCAGAAGTTGATAGCATTCAATTATTATTCTTCCTAATATTAAAGGAAGGATAATATCTTTAAAAAAATTTTTTTACTGGAACTCTCCTTACACTAATTAGCCATGAACATTATAGTTCTCTCTTTCTTTCTCCCTGTGTGTGTGTGTGTTTAATCTCCAAATTAAGAGGATAAATAAAAGGCAGACTTTCCTGAGGTAAAGGTGCCAAGGGTGGCTGCTGACAAAGAAAGTTAGGAGAGAGACCAAATGAAGCTGTGCGAGAGAGAAATTGCTTGGTGGTGAAATTACCTGTTCTAGGAGAGGGAAAAGGCAGAAAGAAAGTAAAAGGACGGAGAGTTTATAATACCGCAGGTACATTTCCCCTCTAACCCAGTAAGGCGCACATTAAGAAGGAAATAGGAGCAGCCCATATCAAAATCGTAGGGGAAGGTCTATGAAACTTTAATAAACATCTTAAATATTTTATATGGAAATTTTTGAATATAAAGAAATTGTTTTCTATACCAGAACTCCCAATATCAACGCCCAACACATTCTTCATGGGCAGCAGTAACACTGTGTTTAGTGTCACAAATCACCCTTAAATCTCCTATCAGCATTGATGGCAGAGGATCCTTGAGATATATCTTATTTATTCAAAAGGGGCATGGATTTTCAAAGGTTGAGATGGACCTCTTTGGTTAACAAGGGAAGAGTAGGCTTTGAAACCAAATTTCAATTTTTACTACCAGGAAAAGCTGTCAGCCTAAGGCAGGGAGTTATCTGGAATGTGTCCGGGGAAAGAGGCCGATCCACCTGGCTCTCCATATGTATAACCCATCCCAGAGCTGCAGGACTTAGCAGAAATCGAACTGGGAGAAATCGAACTGGAAGAAAGGATGAGCCAGGCTTGGCTGAGAGCAGTGTGTGAAGTGGACAGCACAGTCAGCTCTGGACTTCGACATGAGAGATGCTGAGAGCAATGTCAGAGATGAGGCCAACATAGTGAACCCTGTGGAAATAGGGTGATGAGAGAGCCAAATAACTCAGATTAGGGCAGTGGGGGATGGGGATATGGAACCTGTGAGATTTTGCCCAAGTATTGGCTGCTCTTGGGCAGCTCCCATTCCCCTGGTTGTGGCGCTTATCTCTAGTATATTTTCCAGGCACTGCACATCCTCAAGTATTTTGAGGAGATGCAAGAGGAATCTCACAAGGTTTACAGGGTCAGTTAAATGAGACTGCAATGTTCATGAATGTTCTATTTGAGGTAACTTTCTTAAAATAATTTCCTTTTTACTGTTTCACAATAAAAACACATTCCATGCATATGGAAAATTAATGAAATGCTCTTAATTCTAAATAAGAATTACCTTATGATTGTAAAACACGAACCTTTGTGCTATGGAAAAAGAGCTGGACTGAGAGCCAGGAACCCGGCTCTGCCATTGTGCTCCCAGGCACCTCAGTCACTGTGTCTTAGCTTCAGTTCTCTCATCTGTAAAATGAGCAGGTTGGGCCAGATAATCTCTGAGGCCTATTCCACATGCATAATTGTACAGATCCATCATTATTATCACTACTTAATGTGAACAGTTATCTTGTCAGTGTATACATATACCAATCCAAAGCTGTTGGCTTTAATATAATAAGACTTTCTTAAAATGTCGATTTGATTTCCATGGAAAGAACACTGAAGTAATTGATTAAACGGATTTTCAAATAATATAATTTAGGTTGCTGGTCCTTTTCTTAGGATGAAAAAATAGTTTGATTTCCTATAAAATCTATTCAAGTTGTACCTTCTTCCAATATTTTGTTACAGATTTTCCTCCTGCCAGCAGCAGTCACCAATTTTAATTGAATGGAGGAAAACAGTTCTGATTGTCTATGTCATTCTATTGGATTTTATATCATTGAATTTCAAGCCGGTTTCACTGGGACCTGCCAAGAGTGGCTTATGCCAACCTCTGAGTCTCCTTGTTACACTTCTATCCTGGGTAGCATTGTTTGCCTTTTTGTCTGCTCTCTGATTAAACTGACATCATTTTGCCTTTTGTGACTCTGGTGTCATTTTCTGTTGACAGTGTCTAGTAATGGTAACAGACTGGTGTCCTTGTGGAATGGGTAGAAGCCATTGATTGGTTAGGTGTATTAATGCAGACCTGTTAAATGACATGCAGACTTGTCTTTGTGCTAAGTGGCAGCTGAATGGGTGCCAGTAAGAGAGGTTATTAAGCACAGATAAGAGGCAGCACCTCTATTCACTGGCAATGTCACTTTCTCCCATTTGAGGAGAGACATTTGTTCAAGACATTTTTTTTTCCACCTCTCACTGACAATATTTAAGGCAAAAAGTTGCTAAGTCGCTGCCGACTGCAGAATAGATCGTTTTGAGAAGGTGAACTCTAGAAAAGTTCCTTTAAAATGTTCTTTCCTTAAAACCTTATTGCATTGAATGTAAATATTTAAATAAGAACAATCGCATTTGCTAACACTACTAGAAAAAAAAATAATGGAAGCCCAGTGACAGAAGGTGCCATTTGTCATTGCTGTATAGCATTTGGAAATGAAAATAATTTTAAAATAATTTCATCTCCTGGGATCTTCACAGAAATAAGAAGATGCAAAAATATAGTCACACTGTGAAACTCTTCTAAGTAACAAATTAGGAAGAAAGTGATGAAAACTATTCTTTGTTTTTAGTGTTTAAATTTCCAGGTATACATTGTATACGGTCTAACAAAATATGTGATATCTATAGTATTATACTTTAAATGACAGGCTTGTGAAAGTCTTTCTATTTGTAGGAAAACATCTTGACTGGTCTTCTTCCCTTTGTAAATTGAGAAATGCTGACATTTTCTGTGCAGGTTTAACTGATATTTGCTAGGCTTGTTATTTGTGGGTTTCTGCTGTCCTTTGAAATATTCCACAAATCCTAACTTAAAATCAATCACACCCTTTAAGAGTTGAGTCTGTTGTAGTGATTTACCACCTCTGCTCTCTTCCTTCAGGCTCTCCAGCTTCATATATACGTACTCTTTTTTTTTTTTTTTTTGTCTTACCACAAAGCAGTTGTTAGGGTTTGTTTGTATAATGTATTAAATCTAATTAGTAACTTCCAGTCATTCTTGTAGGCACTAGAGGCAGAGACGAATGCACGATAATCCATCAATCCTTTACTTCCTTTACCTCTTTGAGCTCCCATTTTCTCTTCTATAAAATGAGGATAGCAATACATCAGAAAGTTGCTCTGGGAATTAGATGAAATAGTGTATAGAGACACCTAGTTCACTGACAGCCACAGAGTTGATTTTTAACAAATGTAGTATCTTTATCTCCAAATCATTATGAATGTGGAAATCACAGCATTTTGATTCTACTCTATTCCATCCTGAATCCGATTTGCCCAATACCTATTCCTTATTGATAATAAATAAGAGCTCAAGATAGGAGAGAAGATCTCTGATAAGTTTATCTTTTTGTTCTACAAAAGGCAGAAGTCTAGCATAAGCACACACATAAAAATATATGCCCCTTATTTACTTGGCAACTGATATTTCAAATGCACCGCTTTTTTTCCTCTCTCATCTCAAACCTTTGAAGTATTATCTTTATTTTACAAATAAAGAATCCTAGCTGAGATATGCTAAGTAAATTCTGTAAGATATCCAGCTCAGGAACAAACCTGAACTCCAGGTCTTCTACATTCAAGCTTTTTATACTTAAAAAGTCCTTTTGAACTATGCTCCAGCATCAACCTCTAAAGATATTACAGTTGTTTGATACTGAGCTATCAGTCATTATTGATAATTTCAAGGAAACTAGCAGACAAGAGGCCCAAAGAAAATAGTGAGAATTGAGGACATTCGTCATGGTTCCAAGACTTTTCCTTTCTGCATCTGGCATTTTTCCTCTGGTCCAAGTAATAGATATTATTTCTAAGTGAGGTTTCGGTCACCTCATACAGCCCCAAGTGTTTACATTAACAATCTCTCCATTTTATAACCCAGATAGTTGTATAACTTATGAGACATTGGAGAGGCATAAATAATAAATCCGCAGGTTCTAGATTGGGTTATCATAAATAATTCTAAACCACAGACATCACGATAAGTACATTTCATATATAAGGGCTCCTCTCCCAGCAAATAGAAGTAGTCTATTTACAAAAAGGTACAATTACCAGTGTGCTCATACAGATATTAGACAAGATGGCTTGGCTTTCCCCAGAAGTGTGTCAAAAGAGGTGTGCTTCCCCTCCATCCACTTCATGTTATTGAGAATGTAAATTCCCTTCTAGTGAAATGATACAAACTTTGTGTGTGTGCATAGAATAGTTTTATTAAATCTATGCCCTACACAATCATAGATTTCTAAGTCGGAAAAAGAATAGTAGCTCATCTGCCCTTTCATTTGATTGTTTTGAGAAAATTAGAATACTTGATCTTTGGATCAATTTTGGGGGACTGAATTCAGTTTGCTTTTTGTATCACAGTTTGTTCATTTATTCACGCAATAAATATTCTGGGCCTGAAACACAGCAAATCAGACAAACAAACATCCTTGCTCTCAAGATATGTATATCCTAGAGCAGGAAACAGACAAAAACCTAACTGAGGTAATATCTATACATACTACACTATGTTGGATACCAAGTAATCAGAATACAAATTAAGTAAGAAAAGCAAAGAGTAAGTTGGCAAGGGCCAAGATGGGGAGATAAAACCTAGATACACTGGCCAGGGAAGGCCTCTCTGAGGTGGTATGGAGTCAAGAACTGAAGGAATGAGGAAGTGAAGTGTCTATCTTACTCAGGGAGAGGATCCCAGGCAGGGATGACCATGTACAAAGGCTCTAAGGCAGGAGTACCTTTGGTATTTTGGAGGAACAGCATTCAAGGGTGCCTGGAGCAGGTGATAGATTGTGAGGTCAGACAAATAATGGGGTGCTATGTCATGCAAGATGCCCATTGATTGTACATATGTATTCTTCATTTAATTGAAGTTTATAAAAGTCAGCGTCTTTTCTGCATACTAAATCTATTCACTTGACAGTCTTGAATCCACGTATCCAACATAATGTCTTCCATATAAATCTCTGATCCAAGTTGATTGCTTGAAAGAATAACTTTTTAAAATCTAAAGTTTTTTGACCTATTGAAATGAGATTCCATTAGGTCATGCTAAAATTTTAAGATAAGTAATTATTTCAAGAAATTCATAATTATTACACCTTCAAGATCTTTAATTGCCTTGCAACCTACTTTATGATTTTCTGCATACTCTCCCGGGCATAAAGCTTCAGAAACTTCTTTATTATAGGGACTCGCATCAAATGCCCAAAATACAAAAGCTACCAATTATTTATTAGCCACTACTCTGTATGTAACTATGCTCCCAGTTGTATTCTCACTTCTCAAGACCCCAAGTAAGACTTGGCTTATATATTAAATGCCTGTTTGGTAGGTAAAAATGATTTCTCATTAATTCAACTGGGATTCAGCATATTTAGATTTGAGTAACCACAAATTGTAATGCTTCTCATAAATTGGTGATATCAAGATATACATCTCTTTATGCTACCATGGGTTCCTTAATATCTTCTAGAATATGTGGTATGGTTTCTTATACTTTTAAAACTTGTTCTGCTAAATATAAATGAACGCACATCTCTTTTAGAGCTTTCAACTATATTGTGCTTCCTTAAGTACATAGTTTACCATTATCTATAATAATAAATCAGGCTCAAAGAATCCTGGCTAAAACATTGCCAGAAACAACAGAATGCAAAGAATGGCAAGATGCCACAGTGGACCATATGACTTATAGTAAGTTGTTTTAAGAGCAGTTTTTAAATATCTTACAATTTCCTTATGCAATTTCTCCTTTGATGCAGAGGAATATTCGCTCTGAAAAAAATAATCTTTGTTGAATATTTTTTCTTATGCTTTCTGACATCTGTCATACAGCTATGATATTAAAATAGGATTTTATATCAACTAGTTATATAATATTATATTTGTGTACACAACACTATTAGAGATTATTTCTAAAGACCCAAATAGCATAATATTTTCATTTCAAGAAAACTTAGTAATTCTACATAGATAATATTAGTTATCTTATCTCTGTAATAAAAATGTACTAAAAATTTTACATCCTATAATAGAACTATGAACTTTAACACACACACACGAACTGCACGCCAAAAATACATGAAATTGAACTTGTGTTATTTTACTTGGTGCGTTGTTGCTCTATTTCATACATTTCTCCCGGTCTGGCACATTTGAAAAATGCCTAGAAAATGTCAAATTAAGAAAAAGCCAATGCGGCATCTCCATGTTATTCCAATCCCTGCAATTCTCCTGTCTGAGAGACATAAATGGAATGGCAGCTGTTTCTTCAGTGTATTTGATATATACTCTCAGAGTAATTTCCTGATGGATATTTTGGTTGCTACGTTTCCAGTTGTTGCCTCAGCAATGATGACTCTGACACTCTTCTTTTGAGGTAATTAAACTTTCAGCCCATCTGTGCAGTAACTTTCATAATATTTTCAAAGGGCACTGAATGCTTTTAATATTTGTACCACTTCATTTTTACTTGCTAAGGGACCTATTATCTATCAGAACATTGTTGAAACAAGTTTTTCAAAAACTGGTTAGTAAAAGGGGATATAAAAGTGTCACATGAGCAAGAAAATAATGTAACTAATGCTGAATTTTAAAATAACCTGAAGGATATCTTGTTTACCAAAACTGCATTTCGACATTTTTGTATTAGGCATTTTATCTTTGACTCTCTGTGATGTCAAATCCTGAAGTGAAATGACAAGTTCTGGATATGATCTTTCTCGTTCTGGAGATATTGTCTGCTTTGAGAAGTTGCTAGCTTTTGTGCAGTTCACAAGCAGAAGATCATATTAAAATAGTGAAAAAACAATGAGTTAAGTAGACACAGAAAGATGGTATTTTAATAAGGCCAGAGTGTTTCAAAAGATATACAGCAAAGAATGATTATTATCTCTAGAGAGTAAACATTAATGCATAGATTAGTGTCTAATGTCAACTTAGATGTAAATAAGATTTTTTAGTGAATAGGAACTTTTACATTACTAAATGTGCTTTTAATTCTACACTTTTTTCTTTTTTCTAAAAAAAAAAAAGATTTATTTTAATTCTTTATTTGAGAGACAGAGAGACAGCATGAGCAGGGGGAGGGGATGACGGAGAGGATTCCAAGCATCCTCCATGCTAAGCGTGGAGCCAAGCTCAGGGCTTAATTCCATCACCCTGAGATCATGACCTGAGCAGGAACCAAGAGTCAGAGGCTCGAAAGACAGCACCACCCAGGTACACCTATATTTTTTCTTATAATTAGTGTTTATTGTAGGAAGTTTAAAAATAAAGGTATGAAAAAATATTAACTATTAAAATCTTCTCTAACCCCAATATGCTCATTAATTAATTACTATTATCAATTTAATTGTGTAAATACTTAAAAAATAAATTAGAATTACCCTGTGCATTGTTTTATTGTCTGCTCTTTTATCTCATTTACATTTTGCAAGATAAGAACATTTCTTTCAGTGTTTGCATAGGTTTTCATCAATTGGATATAATATTTATGAGTTAGCCAATCTCTTTTTTATTGCTAATAAAATGTCTGTCTTTGATAACCTGTCCTTTTCTATGTCTTTTCCTGTTTTATGTTTTATATTTTTGCCTTATTTGTAAGAATAAAATATGATATCAATTCTCTGTTTATGTATGATACAGATATTTTATTTTTGATTTTTAATATTATCTAGGTAATTTGGGGCCTACATTAGTTTATACTGACAAATCTTTCCATCTTATTTGTCCTTATAAATTTGTATGAGTTTTATATTTAAAATATCATTTTCGTATAGACAAAAGATACCCATATATTTTCTTCTGTTTTTAATACATATGTTATTTAACTAAAAAGTATTTATTTAGAATTTAATTTTTGTGCAGAGATTATATCGATGATTTTATTTTTTCCAAGTGTCATAATCATCTAAATGACATTTATATTAATTTTCCCTCTTGCTTCCAATTTTCCACTTGCTTTGTTTATTAGTACTTTCACACTTTATCATTCTTCTTGAGTCATTTTCAATGATTTATAAATCATTAGCATCAAAATATCAAAACTTTTAAAAATACATGACTAAAATCCTGTGATGGAACTGTAAAATCCTATGAGGGAACTTAAATTGTCCTTCACAAGAGAAGAACACAAGGAACTTCATAATCTATCATAAGTTTTTTTTTTTTATCATAAGTTTTAAAATAAATATTAGTATGTTATAAAACCCTGAGATCAAAACAAGTGAATTCAGGGTATATGCTTACCAGCTATGTTCAAGCACTGCTGTGTACATGTGTCTCAGACGAAGAAGATACAGTCCTTTTCGGTAAGACCCTTCCAAAGAGACAATGCCATTTGGAAAGGTTGTGATAAGATTGATGTACATGGAGAGTGATGTGCAAGCAAGTCATTCAACTCAACTTGGGTTTCAGGAAAGAATTCCTGGAGGAGACACATCTGAGCTTAGTGAAAAAGGATGAATAAGAATTTTCCAGATAAACAAAGGTATACCTGATACCATGTGAACAAAGCCATGAAAATGTATAATCAAAAGTTTTTTGTTTTTAAACATTTTATTTATTTATTCATGAGAGACTCAGGTAGAGGCAGAGACACAGGCAGAGGGAAAAGCAGGTTCCATGCAGGGAGCCCAACGTGGGACTCCATCCCGGGACTCCAAGATCACACCCTGGGCGGAAGACAGGCACTAAACCGCTGAGCCGCCCAGGGATCCCTAATGAAAAGTTTAAGGCAAATGGAAATAGAAATATTTTAAAACCAGAAGAGTTCAGCTATTCCCTGGTTGGCTGGCAACCAGAAGGTGAAAAGAAAGTATAGTCCTATTCAAATGTCTGTCTATCTAGCTATCTATCCAGTCACAAATCTTGTTTTTGTTTTGTTTTGTTTTGTTTTTTACTAAAAACATAATTGCAGAGAGAGAGAGAAAAAGAGCACAGGTGAACAAGAATATGAATGAGAATAAAAATACTAAAAAGAAAAAAGAGAGAGAACGAAAATACTTTGCTAATAGTTCTTTAATGCAAGTCAGTATTTAGCTTCACTGAATATCTTGAGGTCATAAAATCTCATGTTTTATCGACTTGTTTCAAGGTTAACCTTGGCCCTAAACTGTGTCATTCCCACACTATGCACAAACATCTGGGGTCCTAGAAGTGACTCAAGGTCGAATCTTCTAGAAATAAAATTTTAGGCATCACGTTTGCTAACACAGAGTTAATCAGCATAAGCTAAATAAAATGATATATTCTTTTAGTTGTCCCTCTGTTTACTACTTTCTAGATGTATAGAAGTGGAGCTTAGTGAGCTCTGCAGAGAACTGGCAATCTAACATTACAAGCACAGAATGAAGGAAGACCATCAGTTGCCCTCCTTTAACATGATGTACGCAGAAAATACCGCCTTCAGCCCAGGGCCTGATCCTGGAGACCCAGGATCGAATCCCACGTCAGGCTCCCCGCATGGAGCCTGCTTCTCCCTCTGCCTGTGTCTCTGCCTCTCTCTCTCAATCTCTTTGTCTCTCATGAATAAATAAATAAAATATTTAAAAAATATGAAAAATAAATAAAATATTTTTTTAAAAAAGCAAGAAAAAAAGGTCACTAGGATAAGGTAGCTTATGTTAGTGGTAATCATTCTACATAATTCTGGTGAGAAAATTGAAGTAGAAAATTATTCCTGATCTCATGGAATTTACTATATGTTCATTTATCATACAAATGGAAAAATAATGTATATTGCCTTTATCAATGTTGGTTTTGTTAACAGACACACACAATTCGTTTTTCATAACTCCATAAAGTGTAATATATTAGAGGTTAGATGTTTAATTTTGAAAATCCAACAGTGTTACAGTCATAAACATGAAATATGTAAGATATATATATATACACATACATATATATAATTTCTATCATAATGGTTGCATTACTCTTAAAAAAACAACATACATGAAACACCTTATATTGACCACCTTTCACTCTAACTTGCATTTTGGTGTTTCTTTTTAAAATACCATCAGCTACAAAGCAATGTCATTATATGGGTTTTGTCATTCTAACTTTTTGAGAAAAGTAATAAAGATACTATCTAGTAAAAGTAAGATTCTGTTTTGGAAGTGGCTCATTCCCTATTCTTTCCTCTTGATTTGTGGATAGATTAGTTCATGTTAAGTCTTTTACTCCCTCTGGTCTGATATTTCCCCAGAGGTCTAAACTATAAAGGAGACTGGCATTACAGTGGTCCCAAACAAACATAAAATAATTTCTTACTGTCTTATCCAAACCATCAAACAACATTCCTGTTAATTTTCTTAAATAGAAAGAGATATAATGAAAACAAGTAACTATTATACAATTTAATTTTAACATGAAATTCCGCTGCATTTTAGATGAGTTTCATTTAACTGGAAACTGTTAGCGATTATAAATGAGGTTCTAGAGCAGTTAGCACCATTCAGTACAGAATTTGGAGCATGAGTCTCACAAAGATAAGACATTTTATAGTCAGATTCGTCGCAGCTCACTATTCATCTCTTATCTCTTATGAGGAACAGGGAGAAAGTGAATTGAACAGTTGATTTAAAATGTACATTTAGAGAAAAAGTATCACTAAATATTTTAATCTTTTAGTGGATTTGGGCTTGGCAATGGGCTTACCTATTCTTTGTGAGTAATATAGCAAGCAGGACAGTTACTTTTCTAATAATGTGTATCTACTAGTGTCATGCTATATTGTGAGTAAAGGAAAAGTATTCATCCTTATTCTTTTGGGAAATAACAAGATACAGCTTGCCTCCACTCTCAAAAACAGACTTCAAATAATTAGGCACAAAATGCAGTAAGAGACATAATGACTATTCACTTTACAGAATTTCTTTAAGACTCCTGTGTTATAGAAAATTAACCTTAATCTAGACACTTCTATAAGTATTTTTTTTTACTTTATTTCCTGAGTTGTTTCAGCAGTAGAAAAGCCAAACTACATTTGCAAGAATCTCATATTTGAATGGGTACAAATATTAACAAAATTTACTTTAATTATCTTAACATGTTTCCAGTATTAAATGTAATTCAGTATTTGAATCAATTTTCAACCACATGCTATTTTTTGTACCTTATTCACTAAATTTTACTTAATACATTTAGCCAAGTTGACAGAAAAGAAGTTCACAGCAGTGGCTTTATGCATTGAAGGAAATTCGCTTTATTTCTCCCACAGAGATCTCACTGGAGGTTCAGCATTTACATTTCTCGGGAATCTTAATATTCTCAGTGGGGTCAAAATAATTGTTTTAGATATTTATTGCTTGAATAAATCAATACTGGCTAAAATTATCTGAACATATAGAGAAGTTATGCCAAAGCAGCACCATTCCATAATTTAGAATAACTGTTAATCTATACTCCTCCTTTGTCCCTCCCACAAAATGTAAACATTAGCTTCAGCCTAAATGTTACACATTGACTAAACTTGAAACTCTCTGTCTTTATGCAAATATGAAAAATGTATACATTTTAACTACACATATTTATAAAATATCTCAATGAAATATTTCAAGGATTGTTAATCAAAAAATAAATTACATAATATGGTATCTTATTAATAGAACTATAGAATATTCACAGGAAATCTGAAAGCTAAAATCCTTTCTCATAACTAAGTACATAGTCAATATTCAAAATCTCTAATAGTCATATAGCCACTGAAAGAGGCACCTCAAGGGGTACTTGGAGTCCTGGGATGGAGCAGGTTCCCTGCTTAGCAGGAAGCATGATTCTTTCTCTCCCTGGTCCCTGCTTATTCTCCATCACTCTGTCTCAACTAAATAAATAAGACCTTAAAAGGGGGGGGGCACCTCAACTGATGAACAGTGGTATTAACAGCTTTATATTCTTTATATCAGACAAAATTGTTCATTACTATTATGACAACTCTGGTGCCTGTTGGAGCACAACAATTGAGCTACTGCAGGTTATAAAGACAATTCTTACAGAAAAACAAAGGAAGAGGTGGGAGGGGCCACTTTTCAAGGGATCCTACCTCCCTTGATATGGAAACTAAGGGTATTGTAGAAGACAAAGCTAAACTCTTAACAGAAAAGGATCAGGACAATACTCCTTCAGAAAGTGACAAATGCAGGTGGGAGTGTAGAGTGGAGCCAGAGTTGGCAGTTATATGGGGAACAGGTCCAAGAAAGTTTGGATTATAGGGAAAAAGTAGGTTTCTGGTCAATTTCCCACAGAACTCAACACACATTCTGGACTCATTTTTACCAACTGGAATGTGGGTTAGTCTAGTTTAAAGATATGGGTAGAGGGAAAGTCCTTGTGCTTTCTCCTGTTCAGCTAAGATCTCCAGTTATAAAAATATCCATGTGGCATTTGCTAGTGTGTCATCCTACACAGAAAATGAAGCATTTAGAACTAGATAGAATGCTCCAAATGTGGCCTAATTCACACATAGTACAGCACGATTAACATATCCCTTAGTATTAATAAATACATTTATTCTCTACACATGATTCAGTGTGCTTTCCATATATAGATTCCTTTTCCATAGTTGTGCAACCTATAAAGCTCTGGAAAATGAAAGACTTTTCATATGTGGTGCCAACCTGTTTGCTGCAAAACTTATTTGACTCATCAAAAGGTAATTGAAAGTCTTTATTAATACCGTCTGATATGAATATAGGCAGCTTTCACTACAAAAAATGTCAAGATGCATTTATAATCCATTGGGAAAATTTCAATGTAAATACCATTTCACCTTTCTAAAACTGAAAAGCTTGTGAATCCTAAAACACTTCTGAGATCTGAGGGTTTCAGGTTGGTGATCACTCATTTAACTCTCAAAACTAATACATGAAATAGGTACCATTACTGAGTTACATATCTGCTGTGTGAGTAGATGTCATAAAGCTAATTAATATTAATGTCATAAAGCTAATTAATAAACTTACTAGAATTTAAAACACAGCAATCTGGTTTCAGAGTACATTCTTTTCCTTATTAAATTTTATTATTCCCTGAAATGACCCCATATAAAGGTCAACATCTGGCTATGATAATATTCTGTTCAATGGACATAATTTGATGTCTATTTTCTTGGCTAGTAAAGTCCTTATTGGCCCTGAAACTTTGCATTTCATTTTTTTTAAAAACATTTTATTTATTTATTCATGAGATATACACACACACACACACACACACACACACACACACACACACAGAAGTAGAGACACAGGCAGAGAGAGAAGCAGGCTCCCTGCAGGGAGCCCAACATGGGACTCATCTCAGCCTGGGTCTACAGGATCACACCCTGGGCTGAAGACCCTGCTAAACCGCTGAGCCAACTAGGAAGCGCAAATCTTTGCATTTCTACTGCCTGTTTTGTCCAAGGAGAAGTCCATTTCTTTAAGCCTTACTGGGTATCCTAAAGAAATGTTTAGATGATGTGATAAGGAGTCTTAATACTATTTTAAATTCTATTTTGAAACAGTAAGCAAGACAAAGGAGGGCAAGATATTCTTGGTCTGTTGTATTGTTGCTTTTTCCAAAATATCTCACTTAGCTATGGAGAAAAATACATAAAAATTGAATATTGGGAAATCTCTTTCTCTTAAATCAACAGATTAGAAAAATATCATATATTCATTTTTATTTCAGAGGATTATTTTATTTTATTTTGTCTAAGTCTCTTTTAGCCCAAATTTTGAAATGCTCCAATTCTCTCTTTCTAGAGGTAAATTCTTGACACCCTTGACTTTGTAAATAAAAATAATTTCATGGTACAACCTCATCTAAACTCACATTATATTATATATTATATATAATATATTATATATATAAACTATATATGTATATAAACATGCATATTCATTTATATTCATATATGTTATCTTAGTTCTACCACAAAATTATGCTGTACTTAACAGCATAATAATTACATAGTAAGTATTTCATCTTTCAAGAGCTAAATTTGAAGTACAAAACTCCCTATGGAATATAACTCAATAATGCATTAGTTTTACATGTATTCCTATTAACTATTCTATTTTTTTCTTTCCAATTATTAAGATTCTCTTTCAGCATAACTTCAGGCTAGAAATACTCTTTTGTCTATTGCCTTTAGTGGATAATTTATATTCTTGTGATTTGTTACATTTGCATGTTATGCATTTATAGTTACATTACACACTAAAAAAAAGGATTAGATTGTTGGAGAAGTTAACAAGCTTATGAAACTAGTGCATTGATTAAGAGACTTATTCATTTATTCAATAATTATTTATTGATTTTATACCATGTGGTAAGTCCTCCATCAGCACCAGGAAGAGAGAAAAAAATTAAAGTGCACAATGTCCCCTCCCCTCATGCAGCTTATGGTCATGTCCCTATTCTGTCAAAGGCACTTAAACAGGACCTTAAAAATATATATATATATTTATATATATATTTTTATATATTTATATATATATTTATGTATATTATATATTTATTTATATATAATATATATTTATATTTATATTTATATTTCTTTATTTTAGACAGAGAGCTTGCATAAGTCAGGAAAGCATCAGAGGGAGAGAATCTTCAAACAGACTCCTCGTTGAGGAGTAAAGTGAGATTCCATCTGGGGCTCCATCTCACAACCCTGAGATCATGACCTGAACCAAAACCAAGAGTCAGACACCTAGACTGACTGAGCCACCAAACACCCCCAGAACTTCTTAACAATTCTTTTCCTTAAATAAATGTCTAATTCTTAAAACTTTGAAGTCTGTTTTATAGACATATTAATACTTGCTTGTTAGAAGAATCCCTGTTCATTTAAAGTAGTAACCAAGTATGTAAAATCATTTTTTACCATAGAAATATTGCTGGAAATTTATAGTAAAAATGTTAAAATCTTTCTCCAAAGACTCAATATTTTGACAAAATGGAATATATTAGCGTTTACACTATATTCTAGGAGGATAAACAAACATCTTGTGACAACTATTCTTTCTTCAGTTTTATCAATATTTGCTCTACATATCTATTTTGAAGTGATATTATCAGGTAAATTCATCTTTTTAACTATTCTGTTTTTCTGAGGAATTAATGATTTTAAAACTATGATCTCCCTCTTTGTCTTCAACAATATATTTTGGGTTGAATTCTGGCTTGTCTAATATTAATATAAACACACTTGCCTTCTTATGATTAATATGTGCCTAATATGTTTTCCCAACATTTTCTTTCTTTTCTTTCTTTGCTATATTTTTATTTTTTTTAACAAATATCATTGGTACTTTTAGTTTCAGTTTAGTGTTTACAGTTTTAGAAAATTCTTTTGACATTATAGCGCATTCCATTTTCTGTCATTACTTATCAGTTCATTAATCCCTTCCTTAGTTTTGATAGTGTTTCTGTCACCATAATCTCCTTCATTGGATTCTTTTTTTAAAAGGTTTTATTTTAAGTCCAGTTAGTTAACATACAGTGTTATATTAGTTTCAGGAGTACAATTTAGTAATTCAACACTTCCATACATCACCCTGTGCTCACCACAAGTTCACTCCCTAATCCCCATCACCTATTTAACTTGTGTCCTCCCACCCATCTCCCCTCTAGAAACCATAAGTTTGTTCACTATAGTTAAGAGTCTGTTTTTTATTTTTTTTCCCCCTCTCTTTTTAACTTCTTTGTTTGGTTTCTTAAATTCCACATATGAATGAAATCATAGGATGTTTGTTTTTCTCTGACTCATTCACTTAGCATAATACTCTCTAGCTCCATCCATCATTGAAAATTGCAAGATATTATTCTTTTCTTATGGCTGAGTAATATTCCAGTGTGTGTGTGTGTGTGTGTGTGTGTGTGTGTACCATCTCTTCTTTATCCATCAGTTGATGGGCATTTGAGCTCTTTCCATAATTTGGCTATTGTTGATAACACTGCTGTAAACATTAAGATACAAGTATCCTTCAAATTAGTATATATTTTTGTATTAATCTTTTGTATTCTTTGGGTAAATGCCTAGTAGTGCAATTACTGGATCATATTCTAGTTCTATTTTTAACATTTTGTGAAATCTCTTTACTGTTTTCCAGAATGGATGCACCAGTTTGCTTTCCTACCAACAATGTAAGAAGTTTCCCATTTATCTACATCCTCACCAACACTTGTTTCGTAATGTTGATTTGAGCCATTCTGACAGATGTGAGGTAATATTTCATTGTAGTTTTGATTTGCGTTTCCCTGATGATCAGTGATGCTGAGCATATTTTCACCTGCCTGTTAGCCATCTCTATGTCTTCTTTGGAAAAATGTCTATTCGTGTCTTCTGCCTATTTTTTAAATGGATTTTTTTTTTGAGGTGTTGAGTTGTAAAAGTTCTTTATATATTTTGGATACTCTTTATCAGATATATCATTTCATTTCTAATCTGACGTGTGCTTATATTTAAATTGGGACTGTTATAAATGGCTTTTTTGTTTTGTTTTTTTTTATCCACTCAATCTCTTTCAATTGGATTGTTGGGTTTGTTTGTATTTAAAGTACTTTGTGATATAGTCGAGTATGAGTATAATAACATTTTACTATTTGTTCTCCATTTGCTACTTGTTTCTTTGTTTTTAATTTACTACATTTTTTAGATTTTATTTCTTAGTTTGTCATGTTTTCTCCGCTATTGGCTTTAGCTCCACCTCCTTTTATTATCATCATTTTTACTGGGTTCTCTAAAGATTAAAATAAATATCAGTAAGTTATTACAGTCTACATCAAATTAATATACCATTTTATATACAACAAAATAATTTTAACAGTATAATCCAATTTAACCTACCCTTCACGCTATTGTTGTATATTTTTACTTTGCATATATTATAAACCCCACCATTCTTATTACATTTTATTTAAATAGTAAATAGCCTTCTAATAGATTTTGAAATGTCTCTTTCAAATCTACTTACATTTTTATCATTTTGACTAATTCTTATTCGTTTATGCAGATACAGGCTTTTATCTGTGATTATTTGTCTTTACATAGAAAAAAAAACTCCCTTTTGTATATCTTGTAACTAACATTTACTGGTATTTTGTTGTTGTTGTTGTTGCTGTTAAACATGTCTTTAATTTCATTTTATGTTTAAGGCTATATTTTCACTGAACATAAAATTCTAGTTGACAGCATTGGGTTTTTTTTCCTTCAAAGCATTTTAAAAATTTAATCCCATAGTCCTCTGTATCCTAATATCCTGTTGAGACAATCATCTTTATTTTTCTATACTAATTGTAGTATTTATTTATTTCCCTATCGTGTTTTCTGTGAATTGTTTTATCCTTTGTTTCAGCAAGTTGACTATGTTGTGTCTATTTATGGATTTCCTGAGTTTGCTGAGCCTATTGAACATGAGTTGATATCTTTCATCAGTTTTGGTGAAGAAATTAGCCATTACCTTTTTGATTAATTTTTTGTATCTTTCTGTCTCCTATTTCTTTCTCAGACTGCAATATGTATGGTAAACTATTTAATACTGTCTCACTGGCTTTAGACTCTCTGATAGTTTTAATTCTCTTTATCTCTGTTTGCATTAATTTTTATAATTACTGATAGATGATCTTTGTTTTGTCTGCTATTAAGCTATCAATAAACTCTTTCCTTGAGATATTTCATTTTTAGCTATAAAATTTTCAGTTGATTCTTCTTCAGTTTTCCTATTTTCTCCAAAATCATACATATTTCCTTTCATTTTGTGCACTTTTTTGTGAAAAATGTTTTGAATATGTTTGTAACAGCTATTTTAATGCTCTTGTCTACTAATATCACCCTATGAATTATCTGTTGGGCTTTGTTATATTAACTGTTCTTTCCTTCAATTAAAAGACCCATTGGTTGTTTTTTGTTTCTTTCCATATTAATTCTGTTTTGTTTTGTTTTGTTTTCAAATTTATGCTGCATTTTAAAAAGTATTTACTTGTTTACTTGTGTTATCTTCCTTTAAGGTATATAGAATTTTGTTCTGGCAGGCAGTTACTGCTTGAGGGTTACTTTCAAAATATTGAGAATTGATTAGAGGGAAATTATTTTGGCTTTGTCCTTACTCTTAGAACATAAATATGACCTTTCCAGAATTTAAACTAAATGCTGGAGGTGCTCACTAGTGGAAGTCTTATACAAACAACAATGAAAATAACTTATGAGTATGTGAAATAGATTTGATTATTTTAAGTAAATATAGAATAGGAAAACAAATGATATGATATTGCAATAGAAGATAAAACTGTTATCCCTTTTACAAAATGGAACTTCAAACTACTATCCAGTAGATAATAGTACTACTTTCGATGCAGACCTAGAATATAAAGTATTATCTACCCTGTAGCAGTAAATGTTTTGAATTTTACATCTATTTTGTATTTTCACTATAGAATTATAACCATGATTGATGCACAGGATAACAATAGTTATTTTAGAATTATATTAGGATGTCTTCAATAATGTATACTTTAGCTAAATTAGTAGTAATGATACCACAATGTATAGAGAACTTAAATCACTATTATACAATTAAAACTAATGATGTATCAACTATACTAAAAAAAAAACAAGTAAAATTTAAAAATAAGTGTTATGGGTTTTTTTTAAAGAGTTTATTTATTTATTCATGAGAGACACACACACACACACACAGAGAGAGAGAGAGAGAGAGAGAGAGGCAGAGACACAGAGGGAGAAGCAGGCTCCATTCAGGAAGCCCAACGTGGGACTTGATCCCGGGTCTCCAGGATCACACCCTGGGCCGACAGAAGCGCTAAACCACTGAGCCACCAGGGCTACCCAGTATTATGGTTTTTAATCAACTGATAATATTATGGGAAGACATTTCTATGGAAAAACTCCCAATTCCTCAAATTATTCATTGAAAACATCACAGCATTTCTAGATTTTGTGTGTTCCCTCATTGTGAGAATATGAAAGTGATATACTCTGTATCTGTTTACATGCTGCTGAAATTGAAATTATTGGATAGAATGATCTCTTAAGTCATTATCCATGTCTAAGGATACAAAAAAATAAGACCTGATTACATTTTAAAAATACTGCATGTCTTATATGTTGCAATTGGCATTGCAAATCATTCAGTAAATTGCCATTTGTTAGCACCTACTACGTAATGTGCCAAGCAGAAAAATAAAAATACAAATTATTTTCTCTTCCTTAAAAGTACAGAAATTAGAAGGCACCAATTTATATAGACAATTTGAACATCATGTAATATACTAAAATAGAGACACAAACAAAGTACATTGAGAAAAAATCCACATGGACTCTCTGAGGAGAAGCTTTTTAAAATCCAGGCAAGTAAATATTCTTGTTTCCACTTTTAACATTTCTTAGCAACGTGGTTTGAATGATAGTAAGAGAGCAGAAGACAATTCATGCTATAAATGCATTAAAATTTGCTATTCTGGAAATTTGTTGTGGACTACTTCATTTTACTGCTCATATGACTTTCATTATTTTTAAAATCTCTTTTCTCTCTGTCCTCTTTCCTTGTGCTTTCACACTTCCTTTTATCCTCTTTTCCTTTTTCTTTGTTTTTCAAATATGGCAAAAGCAGTTGTTTTTGCTCTCAGTGCTAGAAATCTTGCTGACTCTTTAACAAGAACATTAAGTTATTCCAACAAATTTAGACTTGAGTAAATAATTTTTCCCTCTTTATTATTATTTTGTACTTGTTTTACAACTATGTAATGTAGTCAAAAGAAAATTAAATCCTGACTTTTGGAAACATTTTTTTCTCAAGCGTATAAACAGATGAGATATTACCACAGGACCCAATTAAATATTGCAATTAGTTATTGCAATAAAAGGCCTCCAGGCTTCACTGTTGCAATAAGAACTTTAACAAATTTGTAATTTAATAAATATTTGCATAAGAAAAGTCATGGCAAAGTTTTTTTGAGCAGAATAACCCAAAATAACCAATAAAATGATCATCATATCTGGGGGGAAAACAGTAGAAAATGAATAAATTTACTACTTTATGAAAGGTAAAAATGTTGTTTTGGGTTTTTTTTTGTTCTGTTAGAGAATAAATTATGGAAATCTAGAATATAGTGTGCTATCAGGTAGCAGTAAATATTTTAAATAACAAATCAGTCTATGTTGATTTTTACCCACTCCACATCAAAAAATAAATTAATGTAAGAAAAGTTTTCTGTAAAAAAAAAGAAAAAATATTTATTTTAAATACTTCCATCTTTTAAGTTCTTTATAATTCCTAACATGAATCTAACCTGATAGTAGGATTACATTTAATGAAAACATTGTGTTAGATAAGATTTAGAGATTATGCTACACTATTCCCTCATACTACTGTGATGGAAAATTAGGACAATAGAACTCAAAAATATTATTCAAGGCTTTTGTTAGAGGCAAAACAAGAATGGAAACAGTACTATTGACTTATTTCTTGAATAATTTTAATTTTAAACCTATTTTGTACATATATTATAAATGCTAAATATATTATATGCAATACATAAATATTACCATTTGGGAGTGAATAATTTATGTTGTACTAATTGTGTTTCTTGAACATGCTAACTCTTTCTCACAGCTTTTGCATGGGTTGTTCTCTCATCATAGGACATTCATTTAATGCTCAGCTATTCATATGATCTGCTGTCACATTGGGATTTTTTGTTGTTCTTTTTCCCATTCAATTTTGTTAATATTTGATACAGTTAAAAATATATGTAATATCTATACAGGTTATTGTGCATACATCTTTAAAAATCCTCCATTAACAAACCATTTTACTTGTTTATTTTTACTTTTGTTGCTTATACTTTTGGTGTCATATCCAAAAAGCCATCACCAGGACCAAAGTCAAGGAAATTTTTTTCCTGTGTTTTCTTCTAAGAGTTTTATGAATTCAGGTCTTACATTTAGGTATTTAACCAATTTCAAGTTAACTTTTGTGAGTGTATAATACAGAGGTTTGATGCTTTTGCACGTAAATATTCAGTTTTCCAAGTCCCATATATGGAAAAGAATATCTTTCCCCTATTGAGTATTCTTGGCTCATTTTTCAAATATTAGTTGACCAAATATGTGTAGGTTTATTTCTAGAAATTTGTTGTGGACTACTTCATTTTACTGCTCGTATGACTGGGCTTTCAATACTTATCAATTGGTATATGAGTCTGTTTTTATGTCTGTGACATATTTGGGGGGTTACTATTGCTTTGCAGTATATTTTGAAATCAGGAATTATGGTACTTATACCTTTATTCTTCTTTCTTACTATTGCTTGGCTATTCAGGTACTTTGCAGTTCCATACAAATTTTAAGATTATTTTTTTCTATTTCTGTAGAAAAATGCCATTGGAATTTTGGTATTTTGCATTGACTCTATAGATGACTTTGGATACTATGGATATTTCAGCAATATTAATTCTTTCAATCCATAAATACAGAATAGCTTTCCATTTATTTGTCTCTCCCTCAATTTCTTTCATCAATGTCTTCAGTTTTCAGTGTATGGGACTTTTACCTCCTTGGTTAAATTTATACCTAAATATTATACTGTTTTTAAAGCTACTGTGAAAGGGATTGTTTTCTTTATATCTTTTTCAGATCTTTTGTTGTTACTGTATAGAAATGAAACTGATTTTGTATGTTAATTTTATATCCTGCAACTTCACTAGGTTCATTTATTAGTTCTAACAGTTTTAGATGGAGTCATTAGCTTAAAATGCTATTATCGGCAGAGACAATTTTACTTCTTCCTTTACAATTTGGATGTTCTTCCTCTTTCTTTCCACCTTCTTTCCTTCCTTCCCTTCCTTCCTTCCTTCCTTCCTTCCTTCCTTCCTTCCTTCCTCTCCCCCTCCCCCTCTGCCTCTTCCTTCTTCTTCTTCCTCTTGTTTTTAGTTTTGTTTTGTTTTGATTTTGTTTTGCATGACAGTCTCACTTGGACCTCCAGTACTATGTTGAATAGGAGTTCTGAGGCTAGACATCCTAGTCTTGTTCTTGATCTTAGAGAAAAAAACTTTGAAACTTTCACTGTTGAGTATGATGTTAGCTGTGGGCTTGTCATACATGGCCTAATTATGTTGAGGTACATTCTTTCTATACCAAATTTGTTCAACATTTTTATCATGAAAAGATATTGAATTTTGTCAAATGCCTTTTCTACATTTACTGAAATGACCATATGATTTTCATCTTCCATTCTATTAATGTGATTATTACATTTACTGATTTGCCTATGTTGAACTATTCTTGCATCATAGGAATAAATCCTGCTTGATAATGGTGTATGATTCTTTTATATGTGCTGTTGAATTTGGTTTGCTGAAGTATTCTTGAGAATTTTGTGAATTTTCTTGCTTCCTTCTTGTTCCTGGTTTCTCATATCTCATAGTCAAAAAAGTATTTGATATAATTTATATATTCTTTAATTCATTGAGATTCATTCAATTTTGTTGCTTTTCTATGATCCATCTTAGAAAATGTTCCATGTGCACTTAAGAAGAATGTATATTCTCATGCTTTTGTATAAAATTATCTGTATATGTCTGTTAGGTCTATTTGGTCAATTTAGTATTGTTCAAATCCACTATTTCCTTATTGATTCTATGTCTGGATTATCTATCCATTTTTGAGAGTTGGATATTAAAGTCCTCAACTGTTATTATATTGCTATTTATTTTTTCTTGCAGCTCTCTTAGCATTGCTTTATATATTTAGATGCTTTGAAGTGGGGGCACATGTACATATTTACAAGTATGTCTTCTTGATGAGCAGCTCCTTGGTCTGGCAGACCTGATGGCTATGTTCCATAGTCAAGTGGACCATTAACTGGGCTCTGCAATTATGTCTGGTAAGGCATGGTCATAGGATCTCTTCCCTGGCAGAGTAGTGCCAGTTGTTGGATTAGCACTTTGGAATGTTTGCAGGCTGTGTTTTTAATCACCCCTGGTTTGATGGGGCTGAGCTCCCTAACCAAATGTTTCTGCTGATCTGACTCCATGTTCATGTGGGGACTCACAATGTGTTCCATGATCAAGCTTGGCTTCAGGATTCATTCCAGAGTTTTGTGGGACTATAGTTGGGCTTTGCAATAAGGTAGATTATTGGCTCTGCTACACGTGGGGCAAGATCATTGATCTTTTCTGTAAAGCTCATTATTAGTTATCTGATAGACATTGTGATATAGAAGCATGCATCCAAGTTTCTATTCTGACGTTGATTCATGAATACACACACAGCTTTTTTATTAAAAAGAAGACATTATCTAGTAATTCTTTTTTTTTTTTTCATTTAAATAATCTCTCTGTCCAAATGGTGTTTGAATTCACACCTTTCAAAATCAAGAGTCACAAGCTCTACTAACTGAGCCAGCCAGGTCCCCTTCTTCATTCTTATGATTATAAATTATAGAATTATCACAAAGATTACTAATTCCTTTAAAATAAATATGGAATTTTTAAAATGAGTATGTTTTAATTTTGTCCTATGTCTTTAAACTTAATTTTCCTAAGACTGACATGCAAAGAAGTAAAGTTTTAATAGTTTTATTTTAAAAAAATCACTACTTCTAAGGAATGTATATTCTTTCTTAGCCTTTGTTTAGAGATTGGCAATGTCTCTGCTGTTAACAAAGAATTTCGAAAGTATATTGGTTATATGAAAAAATTGTAGTTACAGAAAAATATGCTTTTTATTTTGCTAAGTCTCATTTAAGTTTTTCAGAAATGCCTTATGCAAAAAATAATAAAGGAAAGACCATCCAAAGGCCTCTAAGTACACACCACTTTCAATAAATTTTACAGCCACTCGTCAGTGACACAAGATGTATTCAGTTTCTTGTGATGCAAATTTCCTTATAGTATTCACAGAAACAAAGATGAAGTCCTCATTGACAAAGTAAAATAGTAAATCTCATTTTATTTTTATAACACTTTAGAGTTTGCAATTTGATTTTATATATATCATTTGATAAGAAATTTCCTTTTTTCAAGAAAACTGATTCTGTCTCTCTCTCTCTCCCTCTCTTCCTTTCTCTTTCACTCTTCTTTCTCTCTGCATCACATTAATATATGTTAAGTTTGTGCCTCCGAATTTCAGATGAAAAATTTCCAGAACTATTCTTTAATACCATGCAGAACATTCTTTAAAGTTGAATAAATACATTTGCATGGTATTGGAATACAAATGACTGACATTTCCGCTACTTTGCCAATGTGATAGAGTGTAATACTTATTGAAAGCTGCCTTCTTCTAACCTTGTAAGTACAATAACTAAAATGGAAATAGAAGTGGAATAATTAAGTCAATTCTGCTTCTTATGGCAATTTAGGCAACTCCCTCTTTTTTCTATGTACTTATGTAAATAGGGCTTACTTTGTCTTGTAGGCCTTATTGTAGAAACAACTTTTGACAGTGTGCAATGACATTTCGGGCTTGTTTAAAAATAATCAGAATTGCTATATTGATATTTTCTGTTAGTAAAATTTTGTCTCTTTTAATAAAAATATATCATATATGCTACTAAAATAAACCCTACAACCCAAATTCCTGTCCTAATCACCGCCTTAAATTATTCAGTCTTCTAGAACTTGACAGAGAAAGAATGAGGAAATAGTTCTGTTTGGTAGAAATATACTGCTTCATTTTCATTAAAGTCTATTTGTCTCATAGAGCTAACTCTTCCTTAATGTGTTTGTATGTTATGAAAAGGCTGATGACTCCATTTACAAACAGATACACATTATGAATGCATATTTAAGTCTAAATTGACAACCAACACTCTATATTTTGTGGAACTTTTTCAGAGACCTTGCTATATTTGCAATTCTTTTTTTTCTCTACTGAACTCAGTTTCTAACTAATCTACATCTTTTGTAATAGATCCCTGACTTCATATATGAGCTTAATACATCCAAAATTACTGTGACTAAGTCAACCTTGTCAGCAAATTACTCTAAAAAACAAACAAAAAAACTTTACTTATATAAATCCATTGCTCAAAAAATTTGATCATTTCACACCAGAGAAACCTTCCCTATAAGCCAAAGTAAACTTTGGAATCCAAGACCCTCTGTAATCAGTCTCCAACTAACTTTCCAACACTTATTCCATCAGACCCCATTAGACAAACCCTCAGGCCACTCTGCTTTCTCAAAAACGACATTCCAGATAAAAAATTTTGTGATTCCTTTATATTTCTAACCGCATCACATTTTTACAAAACCTATCAGGTCATTTTGCATGAATATCCATTGGAAATATAAAACAATTGTGCAGAAAAAAATGAAGATCTTTTTTGCCTTTATGGGTCATTTCTCCTATGGATATGAGCTAGTTACTCAATTATGCTTGCCTACTACCAATAATATTAGCATATTTACTAGACAGATTACTTATGAGTGAAAGTATTTGATATCCTTATTATCTACCCAGATATTGGGATCAAATCCACTCTCAATAACACACAATCTGAGCTCAGAGTCCTTATTGTAATTGGAAAATACATGGCCTGCTTGCCAAAAACTAAGGACCTTCTGACTATGTGATGTGATTTAATGAGTATTTAACCCCAATCTTACCACTGAAGAGTTTCAAATTCCCTTCATTAGTATAAATTTATTGTGGGCTGGAATTTTAGTTTCTTTATATGTGTGTTCCCAGATCTTGCACAGTATTTGTCATATAACACTTAGCCAACACATACTTAATAATGAAATTCTCCTAAAGTGTTTAAATCTGCATATGTGTTTCAGTTAGATTTAGTCATTATTGCCTAAACTGGTATTCTCCCTGGCCAAGGGTACTGAGAAAAAGGATAGCTAGCTGTTTGTGAAAGTCAGAAGAAGGAAGACATGGGGTTCCTGGGTGGCTCTGTCAGTTAAGCATCTGCCTTTGGCTCAGGTCATGATCCCAGTATCCTGGAATCCAGACCCACATTGGGTTCCTGCTCAGCAGGGAGTCTGCTTGTCCCTCACACTCTGCCCCTCATGATCTCTCTCTCTCTCTCTCTCTCTCTCTCACACACACACACACACACATATAAAGAAATAAAATATTTACAAAGAAAAAGAAGAGGGACAGATTTACATTATGGAAATTTCTTGGAGGTCATATGTTGGGGTGAGGAGACTTTAAAGCAAAGCAAGAGAAGCTGAAAACTAAATGAGTAGCTTTACTACAGCGGGAAGATGTCAGGTTCCTGTATTGAAGATAGAGAGTAAAAGGAGAAAATAAAATTGTAGTTGTGCTATGGACTGAATTGCGTCCACCAAAAATTCATATGCTCAAACCTCTAATAGGACTGTATTTGGACATATGGACTTTATAGAAATAATTAAGGTTCAATGAGGTCCTAAAGGTAGGACTCTGATCCAATAGCATCTTCTAAGGAGAGACATCAGAGACTTTTCATCTGTCATTTGAAGACTCCGTGAGAAGGCAGCCACCTACAGGCCTGGAAGAGGGCTCGTGTTAAAACCCAAACTAACTGGCATCCTACTCTTGGATTTCCAGCCTCCAGAAATGTGTGAAAATAAATTTCTAGGTCAAAGCCACCTTGTCTATATTTTGTTATGCCAGCCAGAGTTGCCTAAGACAAAGTGTAATCAAAGCCAAAGAGGTTTACAACTAAACATATCAGTTTAAATATATTGATTTACCTCAAATGCCTTCCAAAATGGGTACAATCACGAATAAAACAAACAAACCAGGAAATATCAAAACTAGTTGCAGGAATGCTCCAGTGCTGGCTATATTTCAAAAGCTCTGCCCCTGAGAACAATGAGAGAAAACACCCTGACATGGGGAGAAGGAAGAAAAACCTCAAGGAGGCTGCTTGAAGCAGGAGTGTGTACAGGGAAGGAGGTATTGCCCAGCCCCATTGTGAGAAAATACAAATGGGGTGGGGGGGGGCGGGGATTGTTGGAATCTTGCTTCTGCTTCCTCCCACTCTGCGTGGGACCAGCAAAGCCAGAATCCACACCAGGGGTGACTCAGATCTCAGATGCAGGGTTTCTCTGGAGTAAAAGCACAGCAGCACAGAACTACGGGTGGATGGGGAGGTGAGAAAAGCAGGTGTTGGGGCCTAACATGCCTTGGACTTGGTCCGTGCCACCTCTCTCTTCTCCACTCTTCCGAAGCTGGTAAGCAAGAGTATGGAGTGCCTCTTTTTCATGCTGCATCTCTTTCTTCATGAGGGATAACCTCTGAAACTGAGGAGTCACTAAGAAATGATTCGTTGTGGTTTTCTGGTGCTAGTACTTCCTGTTTTCAGCCCAAATATGGATCCTTCAGGGTCCAAATGGCAAAGATCAGCACTTGTTACGTACTGTACAAGAGAACAAGGGAATTTGCTTAGGAATGGTACTTAAACTGTTATAGGAGGAGCTGGGAAGTGAAGATCTGAAAGAGCTGGAGAGTCAAAGTCACTGACTCCCTCATGCTGAAGCAGGGATACTAAAGAGGAATGTAGATTAGAAATAGACTGAGGACCATTGTCACTGAAGGTCCTCAGCCAAGTGACCAGCGATGGTCCAAGAGCTGTTGTTGCTCAGCAAAACCAACTTGTTGAAAGAAGATCTGAGAACAGAGCTGGGGAGAGGAAGGGCAAGCTGTCTATGCCCTCAGTTATTTCATGTGTGTGTCTCATTGCATCTATCCAGGAGGACGTGCAGAGAGCAATGGCCCCTGCTTCACCCCCACCTTCCAAATCTTGCCTACATTCTTTGACCAACTAATCTAGAACCACATAAAGCAGAAGGTTCAAGGAAGAGAAAGTTTGGCTTAAGCAAATGGACAGGATATACACCATCGTGCTACATGCTGAAGTCATTGGAGTTGGCACAGCTCAGGGTATTAGTAGCTCAGTAGTAGTTGAGTAATAAATAGGCATATAACAAGTTGGTCAAATCTCACAAGTCAGAATAACCAGACATTTGTGAAGCACAACTATTTCAAGTCAGAGGCAGCAAACTATGTTTGGTTTAATCAAAAGTAGAATTTGATTAGAGGGACTCAAAATCCAAAAATATACCGAATAAACATGCAAAAAAGGGTAAGAAAGATATTAGCAATATGAAACCAGAAAAAGAAAATAGAGGAAAAAAAAAAACAAGCATACAATTAAGCTGAAAAATATAATGGTTGAATCAAAGAACACATCCATTTGAATACACTGTGGAGAAGAAGAAAAAAGAATAACTAGAAACATAGGCCTGAAGAATAAATTTGTGTATTCTCCTTAGAAGGAGAATTGAAGTGATGCATTGCTGAGGTATTTGTTGAATGAGGCCTACCGTGTGTTTTAATGTAATGTGTAATGAGAGAGAATTTGAAGAAATGTGTGGGCCATCTCAGACTTCTCCATAATTTATCTGTTTCATCATTACCTGTGCCCTTATAAATTATTAGCAAACTTTGATTTCCAACTTGTGGATCTCATTTAGCAATCCTGTACCTTGTGGTGACTTGTAATAAGGCTTTCTATTATTCTTTGACTTAAACCTATACATATATTTACCATATACATAAGTATTATAAATAATATACAAGAATGTATGTGCATATATATGTGTACAATTGACCCCTGAATAATGTGGGGATTAGAGACACCAACGTTTTTCTCTGCCCAGTTGAAAATTCAGGGATAACTTTTGATCCCCCCAAAAAACTTAATTACTGCTAACTTACTGTTGCCTAGAAGACACTGATAACAGAAATGGTCGATTAACATATATTTTTATGTTATTTATATTATATACTGTATTACAATAAGGTAAGCTAGAGAAGAGAAAATGTTATTAAGAAAAATCACAAGGAAGAAAAAATACACTCACAACACTGTACTGCATTTATCGCAAAAAATCCACCTAGAAGTGGCCCCATGCATTTCAGACCTGTGTTTTTCTCAGGTCAACTGTATTACTTTAATGCAAATTATGCAACTATCAAAAACAGTCAGTGTTAAACCTACAACTTGAAAGTCTTGGGATATTAAGTGAGAAAGGCAAATTACAAATGCTTTTGTACATACCAAATTTTGGGGGAAAAAAACCCATATGTGAATATTCTTATGCATGTGAGTATTCTTTTTTTTTTTTTTTTTTTGCATTTGAGTATTCTTATACATTTTATGTATTCATTAAAAATTTCTGGAAGTATAAACATCTAACTGTTATGAGTCATAGGTTTAGTAGGAAAAAATAACTTTTCAGTTTTACTTTAAATACTTTAATATTCTTTGAATTATTTATTAATAACTTACTTATATTTGAGAATATTTCTCTATACAAGTTGATAAAGCAGAACAAACAAAACCTTCTAAACTTAGGGTCAGAATTTCCAAGTTTTGGGATCCCTGGGTGGCGCAGCGGTTTAGCATCTGCCTTTGGCCCAGGGCGCGATCCTGGAGACCCGGGATTGAATCCCACGTCGGGCTCCCGGTGCATGGAGCCTGCTTCTCCCTCTGCCTGTGTCTCTGCCTCTCTCTCTCTCTCTGTGACTATCATAAAATAAATAAATAAATAAATAAATAAATAAATAAATAAATAAATAAATTTCCAAGTTTCTGGTATGTCTCACATAGAGACACCTGCTGCGTAATTTTAGGCAAGGTGATGCTCCTACGTGTTTATTGTAATTCCTGCCTTAAAACTTTTTGGAGGGTTAATATATACATGCTTTGCAAATAACAAGGCAATACACCAGAAGTGCTCATTTCTTTACAAAGTAAAAAAGAGAAGGAGGAGGAGGAATAATTCCTTTCTCTTGGATATTTTTTGCTTACAGCCCTTGAGGGAGTTAGAATAGTTTCAAAAAGCAGATTTTAAATAAAAGCAAATTAGTACAGTGCTAAAGCTATAGCTTTACTTGCCACCCACTATCAAGTGTTATTTGTGGAATTCCATTGTGTAAAGACTAGCAAGAGAGAATACAGACGGGCAGAGCATGCAATTTTATATAGATCCAAAAAAACGAAAAATACCTGTGAATCTCAAGTCAACTTAACTTCATTCAAAATTATTTTATACTTGGGCAGATCTGAGTGGTTCAAGGGTACAGTCAGGCCATTGAGACTCTTTCCCATTGTTCCTTCTCTGTAATAAACCTATTTACTGGGATTTCTGTCATCAGTTCTACTCTTAGAAATAGTTCTCACCAGTGCAAATTAGGAAAGTAATTTTAACAGTGGAAATCAGCAAGTAAAACTCATCAATCAATAGCTCTTAAAGAAAGAAATATCATAATCATGGCAGGACAAAATGGGAGTCAGATCCCTGAGGGCAGAAGGAGTTTTGTATAAAGATATGTATGATGACTTTGCAATAAGGACATCATTGTGCGTAACAATCTTAGATTGGGTGTCACTGTTGACTCAGAGATGTTCCTAGCCTGTGGTCCTATAGTAAGATCTCATTTACAACATAAAGATATGCAAATCATGATGACTGATGAGCAAGAAATCCACTTTATTACTAGATGTCCTTTTTCACACATTCTGAAGTACTCCTGAGGATATTTACACTGGCCCATTAAACAGTTTGCCTTGCTGCACCAGGAAAGCAGAGATTCTGATGTGATCATTTGAGCCAAATTTCGGAAATGCCGGCCTCTGGAAAGTCCACTGTTTAAGCTACATCCGCAGCAGCCATGGTGCCATCTGTCACATGGAAGTCAGCATATGCTGTTGGACCTGAATAAAAAAACTACCGCTGGCCACAACTCCTGCAGCCCCCTGGTACATTGCTTTCTGGAACAGCAATGCAGATTTCTGCTGATTGACTCCGGCCTGGGTGGCTTATACCAAAGAGTGACTAAACCTTCAGTATTGAGCTCAGTCTCTAAAAAAAAAAACAAAAACAAAAACAAAAAAAAAAAAAAACAGAGCAAAAGGCTCAGGACCATAAATAAATAAGTCAGAGGGAATAATTCTTAGGATTTACACATAGTCATTTTCCCAAAGGCAGAGAAACAGTGAGCGGGTGTGGGGAGAATTGAGAACGAGGAGAACACGTGGACGGCATGTCCAGAATCTATGGTCTTCCCGAATATCTTGTCATTTCCTTACATCCAAAATTTCAGGAAGCCCTTACCTGACTTCTTGCCAATGGGTCTAGAACTGAGACACATTTCAAAGTGGAGCAGGATGTTACCTTACCAAGAATCACTGTTTTTCCTGACAATTAATTAAAAGCACCGCTCTTACTGCAACTGCAAACACCATTGCCAAAAAGACAAAAAGCATTCAACAGGCCCACTGTTTCCTCTGCTGAATCTATTTAACCTGATGCCATTCTCACCACCAAATCTGCTTTAGAACTTTGCATCCTTTAGAATAAGAAGAGAGGGAAGAAACAGCCTCTCAATCCCAGTCTCAAATTAATTTTTTTGGCCTTTAGGAAAAACCATCCCCCAAACTGATTCCCAATAGGAGATCACATGCATTTGAAAGAAAAACTGTGCCCAACCCATTAAAGGAGATTTTTCACACAGAGACTCAATAGACCATTGCAAAAATGTCAGGAAATTTACTCTTGGCTTAAAAGCCAGCATCCTTGGTCTAGATTTTAGCTCATCATTTATTTATTAGCTGTGTAGACTTGGGTAAGATCCTTGCCCTCTCTGTGCCTTGAATCTTAATCTGAGAGCAAAAGGGGTGTTAGCAGTGCAGCACAGGGCTGTTGTGAATGAAATTAATTAATCAAACGAAGGTATAAAAAACAGCACCTGCATACAGTCAGTGCTCTAGGAGTGGTTTTCTTACTCTAGTTTAGGTTTGTTTCACAAACCTATGGTGATCGTAGCCACCATAAGCATATCTTATTACAAGAGGTGACAAAAGAGGAAGAAGAAGGTAGACAGGTTTTGCAGAAAATAGAAGAGTAGACAAAGACTTGAGGCGATTCTTGCGACAGTATTGTCCAAATCTGATACCTCTGCATCACAGGAAGCATTTTCCCTCAAAAACACTTCTTACAATTCTCCATCCCTTCAAGGACAGAAGTAAATTGTGGCATTTTAAAACTAAGATTGTTGCATAGTAAACTAATAAAATGTGATCATCTCGTGTGTTTTGGTGGGATGTGTGGGTGGTGGTTATGGTAGCCTTTCTAAAAACTCTGATAGAGCCACAAATACATTTGATAGTTCAAGACTTCTTGGCTGATGGACCATTCTGCCTCCTAAAGATCTCTAAAAATAGCTCTCTGGCAGAAGACTTTCAGAGACTTTTTCCTTTTTCTTTGTATCAGGCAACTCTTCCCAATTATTCTTTTGTGCTGTCATTTATAAACAGTGAATAGCTATGAAAGAAGAGCTTTTCAGCAAAGGAAAGCAGTGACATCCAACCCTTAGCTGCCACATTCTATTTTCTGACTTCCTCGTTTGAGGCAGTCATGAAACTGCCATGATTGAAACTATGAGAGTTTAGTGATCGTATTTCAAGAGGTCTCAGGAAAAATTGATGGGCACTTTTGATCAATTCTTTTATTGAATAATAAAATGTTTTATCTTCATTGTACAAAATGGAAAATGCAGAAAAGTAGATAGAAGAATTAAAAGTCACCTGCAGTCTTTTAACAAGATGTAATCACTTTTTTAAAATTGTGTGTGTGTGTGTGTGTGTGTGTGCAAGAGAGAGTTTATTTTCACACTTTGCCTTATGTTCAATACAGTACAACTAGTTTAGAATTAGATGATAGAGGATGAATACATGGAGTAGATGATTGATAGTTGGGGTGGATAGATAGAACGTAACATATACGTAATATAAATGGGGAAAAGCAGTTGGGATCATCCTAAAAACCATGTTAATATCATTTGTTTGGTATTCAACATATCATGAGGATTTTTCCATTTTTCCATGTATTTAGGCATGCGTTGAACAGCGTTTTTAATAACTACAAAAATGTTTTCATATTATATGCACAATTATTTACTGAACTGAATTATTTACCTGAACTAAATTACATTATTTAATTTATAAAACTATTCCTCTTGTTGACTGTTAGCTTGTTTCTATTATTTTTCAATCTTAACTAATGCTTTGAAGGACTTTCTAGAACATCAAACATAGTTTGATTCTTGATTTCCTTAGAATCTATTCTTTAAAATAAAAATACTATCAGAGAACCAAATTTCCCTCCCAAAAGCTTGACTAATTTTTGTTGCACCACAGGTATATGAGAATACCTAACTGTATTAATTACTAATTTCAGACTTAGTCAATGAGAAAGGAAGGGCATATTATCTTATTGTTTTTTAAATTGTATTTTTTAAATTATTGGTAAAGCTAAGCATTTTTTTTTTCTGATTTAGTCCTTTGGTCTCTTTTAAAATTTTGAATGGCATTTTACTTTATATTTGGAAGAGTTCTTCAAGCTTTTGAGAAAAATACAGGTTCAAAAATATTTTTATTAATCAATTGTCTATTAGTTTTATTTGTGATGACTTCTAATATATCAGCTTTAAGAAACATTATGTGTGCATGAGATATTCACCTATATTTTATAGTATTTGCATTATTTTTTTATAAAAATTTTATTTAACTTATTTTAAACCTCTGGATTTTGGTGGGGTATAGGTTACAACTAACAAAAATTTCCCAAATATCCTCTATTTCCTGCATCTGTTTAGGACTAATCCATTAATACAGCTTGTATTTATGCAGTTGTTTTCCAGATCGCATATTTTGTTCCATTTACCTATCGGTAGATTTTTATGCAAACTGATTTTTAAATTATTCTATTTTACACTACATCTTAACATTTTGTTGGGAAATCCTATTTTGTTATTTTCACTGATTCAATAGTACTAGCCACCTTAGATTTGACAGTTCTCTGCTCCCTCTACTACAATAATTACTAGTTACTCTGAAATTGAGAAGTATTTTGACAAATTCCAACAAAAACCCCTGTGGAGAAGTGATATATATTTTGTTACATCTATAAATTAATTTGGGCAAATTTGAAATTCTTACACTATTCAGTTTTGCTTATTGTGTCTAATTTATCAAAAGACAGTGTTCATTAGAACATGTATCTATTGATGCCGACAAAGTATCAGATAATGCTCTAAATTTGGGGAAAACAGAAGTGGCAAAACAGATTAAAATCTCAGCCATCAAGGGTGTTACATTCTAAAGAGAACAGAAAGACAATGAAAAAACGATCAAGAACAAAGATTAAAACCTGCTATGTCAGACGTTTATGAAACCCGTGGCTATATACAATGGAGGGTAGGACAGAGAGTACGGTACATTTGAGTGTTGAGTGATGATCAGTGAGGAAGTGAAATTTTAGCAGGGGGGCGTGAAGCTGGGAAAGGCACAGGTCAGTCAAATGTCTGGGAACAAGGCATTCTAGGCAGAGGAAACACCCAGTTCAATTTTTTTTTTTTTTTTTGATGTAAGATTCCTTCAAGTTTTTTCTTCTTTGGATTCTCTCCAATCCCTTCTTGCAGTTACATTGATGCACTTCATAGTTTTAATTGCTAAGAAAAATAATATAATTATTGCATCAGTAGTATTTGTATTATTTTATCATCCAGATTTCTGCCATTTATAGAACAGAAATTGACTTTTTCCTCCCTTCTCGTTTATTTGGGGGAGGGCATTAAAATGAATTCATCGTAGAACACAATTTCAAATAAATTTGCATGATATATAAGTAAAAACGGTGGTTCTGCCCAGCCTCCCATATCCTTTACACCCCAGAAATTGGAACTTACTATTGTTACCTATCTCTTTGGGTTGTCACATCCATCTTTCTAAATATGCTTCTAGTATTATTTCCTGAATTTTCAGGTTTAGCTATTTAGCCACCTCCTCTCCATCCCACCCTTACACATACGTCTAACAGTGTCTGCGATATAGTCATATTATGGTTTGTATTAAATCAATATTCTGTGATTTCGTTATAACTAAGGAACTACTCTTCAGATCTATACAACTTAGTTATGATGCCTAAATGTTTGCCTTGATTGACTTATCTTTTTTTATGTATTTAACTTATTTGTTCTTTTTTTCCATCTATACCCATTATGATTCTTTCTCTCTAAGCCTCCAATAAACTTTCAAAGTTCTTCTCAACACAATGAACACGTTGGGAAATCTATCATTTTTGTTTTATTTTACTTGGTGTCAAACTGTCTTCCTTGTTGAAATCTCTCTGGAGCCCTCTGTCCTCCTGTTACAATCTAGTTGTGATGGATCTTGTGATTTGAGGCAGTTGGCTTGCTGTCTTCTTAGGATCTGTCTTCACCATCATCTTGGGGATTCAACTTGCTTCTTTCCTGCACTGGATCCTCTATATCCTTGATTTTAGAACTTCCTCTTTCTTAGTTAATTCTGTCTGGGAGAGGTTTATCTTCCAGTATGCAGGAGTCAGCAACCTGGGTGCCTGCCGGTCAAATCTGACTCTCCATCTATTCCTTAAAACTCAGAAACTGGGATCCCTGGGTGGCGCAGTGGTTTGGCGCCTGCCTTTGGCCCAGGGCGCGATCCTGGAGACCTGGGATCGAATCCCACATCGGGCTCTCGGCGCATGGAGCCTGCTTCTCCCTCTGCCTGTGTCTCTGCCTCTCTCTCTCTCTCTGTGTGTGACTATCATAAATAAATAAAAATTAAAAAAAAAAAAACTCAGAAACTAAAATAATTTTTACATTTTTAAATGTTTGGGGGGAAAAGAATTAATATTTGATGGCATACATGTGACAGTTTATGAAATTCAAATTTCAGTATCCATGAGTAAAGCTAATTAGAACATAGTCATGCTCATTCATTTATGTATTGTCTATAGGTTGTTTCACAATCCAAGGGCAGATTCCAGTGACTGCAACACAGACTTGATGGTTCATACAAAATGTGAAATATTTATGATCTGGATCTTCACAGAAAAAAAAGTTGTTGACCATTGCAATAGCGTAAGGATGGGGCATGAGAAGAAATCGTTTTGGAAGTTTTGCATTTAAAAATGTTTTTATGCTACCCTCATATCTAACTTATAATTTAGCTAATTACATATTTTTAGGTTAAAATCACATTTATTTCTTCAAATTTTTAAATATATTACCCCCTGTCTTCTAGTGTCCAGGGCTACTATTGAGAGGTCTAATGACATTTTAACTCTCCCCCACTTATTTTTCCTTTCTATGATTTATCAGTAGCTCTGACTTTTCAAAATAATGTGGATCTTAACTGCTGTGGATCTTAATTGATTTTACTGAGATCTCAGTGTTGTGGTTGCTTTTTTAATCTAGTAATATATTTCCTTCCAATTCTATGATCATTGAAATATTTCCTTGATAATTTTCTCCCTTATGTTTCCTCAGTTTTCCTTTGCTGCAACTCTCATTCAGAAATTGGGCCTTCTGGGCTGATCTTTTATAGTTATTGTTTATTTTATCCTTCATCTTCTATTATTCCTTCCTTTGATTTTGCTTCAACTTTATTTTCCAACATTCCATTTCTTATACACATATACAGTGTATGCAAGTATATTTAACATACTGAATATGTTAATATTCAGTATCACTGATTTAATGAATACTTTTTCTTTTTCTCTTCTGTTTCTTTTTTATGGCTTCACTCTCTTATATGCTATGGAGACTAACAATCACATATATTTTTTGAATTTTCCTCTACTTAGTTTTTGCCTTTTGTTCTTTTGCATTGTGTCCTCTATGTAACAAAATACACAAATATATACATATATACACGAATATTTTATTTAATATTTTATGTATTTGCTTGTATTTCTTTATTTGCTTGTTGTTGACTCACCATTTTTGTGCGTCAGGAACACAGTTTTAGCTGGTGGCCTCTGGCTCTGCATTCCTCAGAAGACTGTTATCAGGGTGTCAGTAGCAGCTGCACACATCTCAAGACTCAACTGGAGAACTTACCTCCAGGCTTTCTCAGGTAGTTGTTAGCAGGGCTCAGGACTCTACAAGACATTGGTTGAAACTATCAGTTCCTCATTCCTTGGGCTTCTTCATTGGCTTGCATGCTATCCTGAGGGAGAGAGGGAGAGGGAGAGAGAGAGAGAGAGGGAGAGAGAGAGAAGGAGTCCAAGACAGAAGAGTCCAAGACAGAAGTCCAAGACAAAAGCCAATGCTTTTATAACTTAACTTCAGAAGTGACATATTATTTCTTCTGCTATATTTTTCTCCTTTAGAAAAATATATTGCAACCCACCTTCAAGGCCAGAAATTAAGACCGGACAGAAACACCAGGAAATGGTAATCATTGAAGACCGTCTGAGACATTGGTTACAGGAGAAAGTTTGAGCTATAATTTTACTTGTGGTTGTCATCTTTATCAAGTGATAATACAATAATTGTTCTTCACAGAAATGAACGTGGGAGTGTTCTCTCTTTCTCCATGCCACAGAAAATTCTCCTTACTGATTACTTTTTTTACTGAAATGTTTGTGACAACTGGCCCTGAAATATTTTAGTTTTTTGTTGACTTTTCCCACCAAATTATTCAATGATTATTTGTCTAACTAAGATAGGTCTTACCTTTTGAATCAGTATTTCCCCACATCCAGGATACTAATTGTATCATTGAGATTAGAAAATGTATTTGCATGTAACAATTCATAGAATAATTTATAATGTTTTTATAATCCACCTTCTTCATAAACATACACCCACCTCCAAGATGAGTAACTTAACATGATTCTATGACCCTGCATTGTCAAAGATTGAACTTTTTTATTCTTTTGTTCATTTGAAAATTATTCTTATATTTTTATATTCAAATTTAATTTATGTTTTCAGCTTTATTGAGGTACAATTGATATAAAATTATAAGATATCTAAAATGTACATCATCATGATTTGATATATGTATGCATTACGATAGGATCTAGTTAAGACATCCATCACTTTACATTATCTTTTTTTTTTAATGAGAACATTTAAGTTCTACTATCTTAGCAAATTTCAATTATACAATACAGCCTTACCAACTCTAGCCACCACGATATATATATTAGATCCTTAAACCTTTTAGCTAAAAGTATGTAACTGGGAGAGTGAAATATAAGCTCTAAAGTCTGCTTTACAGGTAGAGTTCATTTTAAGCAAGGTCTTACAAGACCTAAAGATCTTACCTTCTGAGAACAGTGAAACTGACCTCTTAGATTTCATGGGAAAGTTGCTGGATAAACAGATGAAAATATGAACTATCTGGAACGCCATCTTGGCTATCAGAAGGAATCAGCAGAAAGAAGAGCAGGAAGGCCTGTTTGAAAGACCTGCTGAAGTGTCTGGTGAAGGGAGTTAACTTCTGAAGACAATACAGTAAATCTTCCCATTGTAGTTGGTCCTGATATGTTACTTAAAGAGCTTTGATCTCCATTTACCAGAACTACTTCCCTTTTATCTAGTATCCTAATCCTCATTATAATGTATGCAAATAAATCACTTTTACATTATAAAAAATATATGTATTTGTATGAATATATAAAATATATATTGTATATTGGAAATACATATTTCTGGCATGCCTGGGTAGCTCAGCAGTTGAGTGTCTGCCTTTGGCTCAGGGCATGATCCTGGTGTCCTGAGTTAGAGTCCTGCAACGGGCTCCCTACATGGAGCCTGCTTTTCCCTCTGCCTGTGTGCCTCTCTCTGTATCTCTCATGAATAAATACATAAAATCTTTAAAAATAATAATAATAATAAAAAAACAACCCTGCACTTCCTAGAAAATAAATTTCTCTTATAAAAGCTTCCACTTGCATCAAAGCACCCTTTCCCATGAAATCTATATATCCTAGGATTCACTGCATCATGCCCAGTCATCCTGGACGATCTACTCTTCCTTTGTGATGTTTCAATGCCTGAGACATTGATCATATTGTGTGCATTTTTCTATGACTCCAGAGAAGTAGAATGATATATGTCTATCCTGTCCCTTTATCTGTCTCATAACTGCTTTCAAACATGTGCAGTGTTATTAGCCAAGATATTTTTCATGTACTAGAGATGAGTTGTTTGCTAGTCTTAGTTTCCAATGTTGTGAATTTTAGAGTTTTATACTTTCTATGTCTTGATAACTATTTAGCATAAAGAAATTAAGTCTGAGAGATAATAAAACAATATCTTAAACTGAAAATTTAGGTTTAAATCAAATATCTAAATGTCGCTACTGTAGTTGATGAAATATATATAAAATATTTGCTCACTTGGCACCAATATTGATTTTCCTCAAGAACAAGAAAGTCTATTTTTGGTGTGACTGCCTGTGTTTCATAGATGCTCATCCAGATTGCAATTTAAAAGGTGACATTGTTTCTTCTTAGTATAACAATTTCACCAATTTTTGTCCCACTGGGAATAGTAAAATAGATGCATCTAAATAGAAAAATGTTGTTTGGCTTTTTCACTATAACACATTATCATTTTTATTTCTCAACCCCCTACCTTAAATTTTAACAGTTAATTAGCACATCATGTTACTTGTGAAGAGGAAAACATTCTTTAGAATGACAGGTGGCTGGATCCCAAGTCATTAGAACCTTATATCATTTCTTTTGAAGAACAAAAAGTAACAGATAAAATATGTAAATGGTAATGCCAGTTTAGGATTCCATTTCTGGGATTTTTTAAAAATCAAAATGCACTTAAAAAATGTAATCTTACAAAAAAGGTTGTCTAAATTTAGCATTCAAGCACTTAGTACAATGTTAAGCTATAATTATTATTATGAGTATTATTTCAAATTTTGTATATTCACATTGGTCAAAAAGTATAATACAAGCAAATTGAAAATTATGTTTTTAAAAATCATATAATTATGTTTTAAACCTTATCCACAATCATTAACATTTTTAGTTCCCTAGTAATATGCTTTAAAATAAAGTGTATTACAGAAAAATTAGAAAACAACTGATATCAAGGTCAAAAATTAGTTATTTGGTAATATAAACTTATTGACACAATGTGCAGTTCTACTGTCTTAAAATATACCTATGCCTGCAAGGTTCCTGCCAGTAACTTTCTACAGTTGAGGAAACTGCCCTGATTTGCATTGACATTCAATAGTTTCCCCCAGGCAAATACCTGCAGAAGATCATCTGTTGATGCCTGTCTATAGGCAGAGGAAAGCTTTAGAACAGTAGCACTGTAAAATCAATTATTCCCTTGACTGTTACAGAAAGGACATTAGAGAACACAGAAGAGTATTAGTTCCCATTTATATGGTTCTTTTCATTCCAAAGACTTCAGCAAACATGTCACTAATTTTTAATATAATTTGAAGACAAATTGGTCAATATATTGCTAAACTCTAGGTTGAAAATCATACTTCCTGGTATATTAGACTTGCTCAGTTCTAGAAAACCAAACTCAATTTATTAAGCACTCAGCACGCACTGAGCAGTATGCTTGGTCCAATGGGTCTACACAACATAATTTTTATGAATAGCTTTGAAGTTAGAAAGAAGTGCAATAGAATCCTGTCTTTGCCTTTTAGTTGCATTCCTTTTACCAAATTACATAACCTTAAGAGTTAGATTCTTTAGCATAAAGTGGAGGTATATTGTCTAATTCTTTGAGTGGTTATGATGATTGAATTTTATAATCTATTTTAAGGTCCCAGCCCAGTAGCCCAGTAATCATTCTTAGTAAAAGCACTGAATGAGTGCAAGTCATTACTATTACTGAACTATCAAAAATTTCTTAGTATCAACTGTGAAGCCACTATTTTTTTTTTTTTAAGATTTTATTTATTTATTCTGAGAGACACAGGGAGAGAGAGGCAGAGACACAGGCAGAAGGAGAAGCAGGTTCCATGCAGGGAGCCCAATGTGGGACTCAATCCAGGGACCAAGGATCACACCCTAAGCTGAAGGCAGATGCCCAGCCACTGAGCCACCCAGGCATTCTGAAGACACTGTTAAATAGCTATTACTATTCTTCCTACCTGCCAGATTCTTAAAATATTTCCAAGAAAAAAACCAGAGAAATGTATTGAGTTAGGGACAAACAGGGCTAACTAAGCAGGGCTAGGTAGGGGGCTGTGGAAGCAGGCTCACAAAATTCCCCAAAATGCTGAGATGTAAGGAAACCAGAGATAAAGGAACAAGCCAGACCACCCTGCCCTAAGGTATGGCTGGGGAGGATGTCTTGTTAAAACTGCTACTTGTGACCAATGGAGAATAACTAGACCCCAAAGAAGAAGTAAGCCATTAAAAGATGTTATCACTACTCTTTACTCAATGGTGATGTCAATAGATAATGTTAAAAGGATTTAAGTTCCCTGATTTGGCTCTCAGTAAAAGACCAACCCTACAAACCCTCAGTGGCAACACTCAGGACCCTTCTCATTCTTGAGAGCTGTCTCTGTATCTTGACTTAATAAACTTCTATTCCTTTACTCATGTTTGTGAGATTCATTCTTCAACTTCGTGTGACAAGAACCAAGTTTTCCCGTATCAGTATCTCAAAAGTTCCTTAGTAAACATTAAAATAGATTATAAATTTGGACTGAAATTGAGAAAGAATTTGTAAATATATTCTTGAATGAGTCCTTTATTAAATAGCATTTTCAATGCTATTGAAACATTTATGGGAAGTATGTTTAGAAGCAGAATTCATTGACTGAGAAGGTAACCACACAAATTTAAATCTCTGAGATTAGGTCTTTCCTTTAAGGGAGAAAAAATATAGATACTTAAAAAAAGTATTTCTCATTCATGATACAACCCAGAGAAGGAGAGAGTGATTATAATTATTAAGAATCATGAAATTAGCAGAAAGTTATCGCCAAAAGCTAGTTTGCATCAGAAATAAAGATTTTATAGGGGGGAAAATGATACCATTAGCTAAGCAAGATATTAATCCTATAGTCTCCAGAAACAGTCTTGGAAATAGTTTATTAAAAATTAACTGAAGTACTATATCAAGACCAGTAAAACTTATAAAAAAGATACTGTATAGTGCTTATATGTTCCTTTATTTAAGTTTTGTTTAAGTGTTATTTTCTCTATATACATATACATTTTTCATCAAAACTATATTCTATTTAATAATAGTAATTTATCAAAATGCACAAAATAATTACTTTAACATGCATAAATTATTTTTACTTTTCTAATACCCCTTTGAATAATGAAAATAATGAGCCTAATGTACTGTAACATTCAGAAATTTCCACCTGTCAAAGATTTCCATTAAGATAGACATGCTTTAAAGTAGTTTAACCAGCCTTGAGGAGACATGATTTACAAAACCATCTTTATTATATGCATAAGTAAAATTTACGATCTTTAAAATACAACATAAGTAATTAATGTTGATGAGATTTTAGGAAATAAAAAAAAAATAATACTTCTTTCATTCTCAGTTTAGAACTAAGTGAAAAGTAAAACATAGGAGACCCACAAACAGGGATGGGGATGCCAACTTTTAACTGGTAAGTAGCTTTGGAAGTAAGGCTTTGGACCTGTTGCTCAAATGGCTTGAAAATGAAAACAATTCTACAGAAAATACTCTTGCCCATTATTCCACCTTATCTGCAATCCTTTAACAGGTTAACTCCACGAAATCAAGAAGTCTAGATCAATATGAAACAAGTATAGAAAACCGTGTGATGTTCTGGACTTCTGAGCTGATGCAGCAAGGGGATGGAACAGAGTTGTCTCTCAGGGGGAGGATGAGTGTGTTCTTTGATGGTCTGAATTGTTACTAGTTGAGACCAGTGGATCATGAGTGGAGTGACAAGTGTCACTCATACGCTGAAGCAATGAAAAGGCTTCATCATATACCAGGTTCTGGGTTCCTTTCCTGAAGCAACTCTGGACCACCTGTGCTGAGATCATGGAGACACAAATTCTTGGATTGCAGCTCATAAGGAGCTATCCGAGAGAGTCTCAAACTGTTTCAGAATTTCGTTGAATGAAAAGCAAACCTCTGTTATGTTAAAATTATGAAATTTGGTGATTTCATTTTTTATTGTAGTTATAAGTTTTATCTTATCTAATATATCTCTGTGTCACATATGTAATATTGTAATTTAAATAAAATTAAGCTTATACATATAAACAGATGGATCAGTGGAAAACACCTATAAATTGGGTAATTCACTGTTTTTTTGCAGAATGAGAAATCAGAAGAGCTATTCTTGTAGAAGTCTTATTATCTGGGAACAAGATGTTGGGAGAAGAAACTTCTACAAAAAAGAAAGAATAAGGAACTTGCTTGCTATCTGGGAACTTCTGCAGACAAGCTTGGGATAAGGATTATATATTAATTGGGACATTAGCTATTACAAATATATCTATTACTTACTTAGATAACATTTTTAAATATTTAAGTAAAGTATCTTTAAATTTGTGTGTGTACGTGTGTGTGTGTGTGTGTGTGTGTGTGTGTGTGTGTGTGTGAATGATCCATTAATTTTAGGCTAAAATAAATAGATGTTTCTGTAATTAGTTGGCCATATAATTTATTCTCCAAACCCTGACATTTTTTAAGGTTAAGTGGGACATAATTAATAATTATGCCAGAACAGTGGATGTAAGTTGGGACCCTTCTGGGAAAACTAGGACATATAGTCACCTACCTAGAAACTTAATTTCAAAGCCCTAGAAGTCCTCTCACCTACTTTTCCCTTTTTCCTCCTCCTAGAAAACAAAACAAAAAATCTTTCTTCCTTTTCTTAAAATATATTTGATAAAACTATAGACTTTCATTCCACTATTGGAATTTAGACTTCAAAGGCAAATACTCTTGGACAACATACTGATTAGTACACACATTCTCACAGCAGTGAAAGGTTGTCACTGGTAATATAAAATGGAAGAGGATGAGAGAGGGTCTAAGGGTTTCCACCAAGCAAAACAAAAGGTAACAAGTAAAGACTGGATGCACCAAAGACAAACTTCACTTATTTTAGTCTTTCAAAGAGCTAGCCATGTCTGAACATAAAGTTCCTGAAACTGAATTATCATTAACCTTGAGAGAAATTTCATGGTGCATGTTTTATTATTCTCATTTTATTCCTAATTTCAAACTGAGATCTACTGCCAAGCAACTTTTCTTTCTCCTTCAATAATTACCTGAAATCCAAACTTCTACATGAAGTTTTTCGGTGATTAAGTCATTTAAAGAAATTAAACAGTCTTGAGCAATAATCAGTCAGAGCAGTTATCCATTTTAGATGAGTCATCTGAATAATAAATGTTTAAAAAAATTCTCTTCAATGGCACTTTTAGCCTGAATTTTTTTCTATAATTGACTTAATCCCTCAGCACAATTACTAAATGTCCACACACTTCTTTTACAATTTTACTACCCAAATCACTTGCTCTTGCTCATCAGCTTTGCAAATTAATAGTATATTAAATGCACCAGGGTAGCTTACTTGAAAGGAATGCTAAAGTGAATTTTTCTAAGTGGCTAATAAATGTGCCTTAAATGACATTTAGTAAGTTTTAAGATTTCTTATTCTACAGTAAATCTGTATTTCTTTCTAAATTGCATTCTTCTTATGACATTGAAATTAATTAATGCCAACAGTGGTATTAATAATGATGATAATAATAACTACCCATTCATTTAGTCCCAAATATGAGACAGGCACTGTGCTAGGCATTTTATGTAAATTATCTTACATTTAGTTCTTAAAACAAGGCTGTAAGCTATTTTTATCCTATTTGAAACTCCAGACTATATATACAAATCAGGCATCTCCTACATTTATGTACTTTTATGTATTTTCTTTCAAAATTTGTAACTTATATAAACAACAAACTCCATGGAGCATCTTGAACATGCTTATAGCTATTCTTTTTTTTTCTTTTTTCTTTTTTTTAAATCAGGCTCCATGCCCAGCACAGAACCCAACGTGGGGCTTCATCTCATGACCCTGTGATCATGACCTGAGCCAAAATCAATAGTCAGATGCTCAACCGACTGAGCCACCCACGTGCTCCTGTGTCTATTCTACTTGCTCTGTGCCATCTCTACCTCATTAAAAGATGGTACAAGTTTTAGATATTAGGAGATTTTCTTAATTGCAAATGTTAAAATTTCAGGAAATTACTTTCTATGAAACAATATATAAAATAAAATGTAGGGTAACAAAGCTAACTCAAAATTAACAAAATTATGTCTGTTTTAATTTGGTAGTAACTGTTGTGTGACTTCAGTTATTTATATATCTCCATGCTGGTATTTCCTCATCTACAAAAGCATGAGATTATTACTCAATTTTCATTTCACTCCATATGGAAAAAAATGTTAACTAGAAAATGAAGCACAGACTTACAAATGAAGAGGATAATTCTATGACAGAGACTAAAATTAACTACCAGCAGTCATTTCACACTCTAATTTCTTGCTAATAAAACCCCAGTTTTGTTCTGTAACATTGTGCCTAGTGGCAAGGAATATGCCTTGACTGGATATGAGCCAATCTTAGCAAATAGACAGATCTTAAATTTCCTAATCTCCCTTGCCAATTAGAATGGCTCTGGAACCCATCCGTGGCCCATTATAGGTTGTCATGTGGGAAATAACCTTGATGCAATGGTAGCCTCTACATTTACTCCAGGCACACTATTCTGGAAGCCATTGAACAGAAAGATTTAGAAACCAAGTCAAAATGCTCCAAATCATAGACGTTATCTAACACAGGCAAGACAGAAGGACCACATTACCTGAATCCTATGTTTGCATGTTTATGTCTTGTCTCTTTGTCTTTCACATCAATTTTCTCTGCTGATTGTGTATAGCTACGAGCAGCAGAGTTGGGACTCTAGCAGCTCCACCAAAAGACAGAAGATATCCTGGGCCCAGGATACTTGCTCCATTGGAGAGGTATGGAAAAGGATACCTGGACACTGAGCCAAAGCAGTAGCTTGACAAACATCCTGAAGAATAGCAGAGGATGTATTTGTGTTTCTTTAGCAAAGAGATCAAGGGGCTGGAATGGGTTTTACCAGTGGATGGCCAAATAAGACCTCATGAATATTTAGTGTCTGAATATTTTGAGACGCTTGTATATTGAGTCACATCTATTTAGTATATCATAAATATTTAGTATGCAGGTGCCTTATGAAGATTAGGTATCTCTTGGTCCTTCCATCCCTTTCTATCTATGTTTAACACACACCTGCAGTACTTATTAACTACTTATCTTGTAAGTAACATATCTTATGAATTCTGCCTATGTCTAACAAACTCTGCTCACTGGTTACTTATCTATAATGAAAATGCCTTAAAGAGTTTTACCCCTGTTTATGAACTACAGACTTATTCGTCTAAGAGAATTGAATATTCTCAAAAGGAAATTCATATTTCAGATGTAAGGGGAAATTGCTTGAGGGCATATAGGGATTTTTTTTTTTTTTTTTGGATAAAATCGGACCTCAACATTTTCTGTCTACTCACTTCCCTTTCAGCTTGGGATGTTGGTATAAAGACATAACTCTTAAGAACTGTGAGAGCCAGGCTGCTTCTATGATGGTGAAAGCCAACATTCTGGAGAACAAGTTGCTGCCAATCAGAAAAAAAAAAAAAAAATTCTCTGTCCTCAACATGTTTGAGCCATTGAATGAAACCTTGACATACCTACTGTATATTATTTTGTGGTATAGCAACATGAGCCCTTTGGATCTAAGACACCATTAAATTTTCTTTGTTTGTAACACTCAAAACATACCAAACTGATTCAAAAACCTATCATCACTCATCACACAAAAGTTCATCAGGAAAACCACAACTATATCCAACAGTATTTTGAGCTTTAAAAAAAAAAAAAAAAAGCAAGCAAGGGTGAGGAAAAATGCAAAGGTATTTTTCAAGACATGTCTCATAAATTTATTATCATACGTAAAGTTTTTAGAAGCATTTAGCTTGTCCTTTCTAAACCAAGTATAGAAGAAAAGTTGTTTTATTCTTTGGTTTTAGATCTATGCATGTGTGTGTGCATCTTCATGGAATGTGAAAACTATACCTTTTATTTTTTTGTCATACACACACACTATATATATATATATGTACATATATACACAAATATGATATAAATAATATATTTTATATAAATATAAAAAATAAATATATTTAATAATTAATATATATTTGTATGTAATCTGCAATAAGTGGAAGATGTAACTTCTCTATTCAGTTCCTTGGAGGTATATATCTATATCTATATATGCTAACACTGTTTTGAATATTTTATTTCCTATATGTATGTATATCTATATCCATATCAATTAATATATATTTCATATATTATGTGTATATGTATCTAAAGAACAATATATATGTGTGTGCATGTATGTGTGTGCATCCATTTACCATTGGAGACATAATATCTGAATATATATATAGATACTGACACACACACACATGTATATATATATATATGTGTGTGTGTGGGGGGGGTATGTTTTGTGTATTTCCTCATGGCATGCTAACATTGTATTTATTATTTCATATATGTATATGTATGTGTGTTGTGTTAGTAAAATAAATAAAGTAGTGTTAGCTTGCACAAAGGAAATATGCCTTCTTTTTCTTCATTCTAGAATACAACACAGTACTTGATATAGTGTGTACTCAATTAAGGGCATATTTGAGTGATATCCTTGGATCTTTAAGAAAATGTTAAAGTCAATTTAAGCATAATTATTAAGAAAAAGCAACAAAGAATTTTGATCAGAGATAAATTTATATAAAAATTCAGAAAATAAACTATGAAGAAAAGTAATGCTAATTATCTGTAAAAGGTAGTAAATATTTAGCTTTGGTTACAAATGATACTGTGTAACACCAAAAACAATATTGGAATAATGACAGCTGGTTCCACAAACAAGTAGTTATAACAGAAAGATGTCACCATGGATGAAACTCAAAGTGGCTTTCCAAATGTTCAAATGTTCTCTCTACTTTTTTTTTCAGTTTTGAAAATTGTGCCAAAAATTCTTAAAGAAAATAGTAGAGTAGAACACAGCCACTTTTTAAATCTAAAACAGTTTAATGATATTAGACATACATGAATAAGATTTTAAAACTTTGTGTTAGAAGTTAATGCACTGATAAATTGGAGAAGAAATTAAATAAAAGATAGTAAATTATAGGAGAAAAATGTGCTCCAAGGAATGTAGAAGACATTACTTTATAGTTGAGTAATAGATAAAGAATATGGAAGTTTGTGAGCCAATCATGGCACCAATTAGACATAAAAGCTCGGTGTCCTGCCTTGTTTTGGTTTCATAGCAACTCTTCTTTCTCTTCTTTCTTTAATGGATGCTATTTTTAAAATAATAGTTACTAGTATAAGTTGGGCACCTGTTTTGTTGCGAGACCAATAGTAATCCACCGCATGATGGGAGAAACAGTACAGAGAAGAAATTAAAAGGGCTCTGGAGCCAAATTTCCAATTTCATATCCTGCTCCTGACACTTCCTAGCTGTGTGAATGTAGGGCAAATAAGTCAACTTCTCTGTTGTTTGGCTTCTTCAACTGGAAAGTTTAAGTGAGACAGTCAACACTAGGTATATGAGTGTACCTTTACAAAGAATTGGATAAATTTTAACAACAATAAATAAAATAAAATTCCTAACTTAACTCCTTGAAACCAGATGCTATTTTAGATGACAGAGAGATAAAAACATAAATGACTTCATTTGGGGTAAAGATGAAGAACACATAATTTTCCCTATTCCTCCTGACAAATACAACTAGACTCCCTAGATATTATATATAAAACAAACAAATAAAGACTGTAAAGTGGAGAGAAGAAGGCAGACCAGCTAGGCACCTTAGTATCAGAAACATTACAATGATGAGTTTCTGGGATTTTTGTTTTGTTTTGTTTTGTTTTTGGCTCAAATACCCTACACTGGACACTGGAAAAGGCATAGTCCATAAATGCCAATGGAAGTAGAAGAACAACTATTTGTTGTAACCAAAGGACAAGAAAAAAGCAGACTTAGAAGACAGAAAACTTTCAGACAACAATTACTCTGCTGTGGCCAATTCCACAGAAACAACTGTGGCTTCACTCTAACCCATACCAGGAAATTCTGGATGGAAAGTCTGAATTCCATACTGCAGTGGCTGTGGGGAAGTTGCCCAATACATCTGCCAGGATGGTGTCAAAGAAGCCTGAGTTGGGAAAATTTCTCCCTCTCCAAATGGTAACAAGCCCCCTTCCCACCACCCAAGGTATGAATGGAGAACCACTTGAGAAGGTTGGACTTCCAACTCCATCCACTAGTGATGAGGCAACTCTTCTCCTGCCTGCAGGTGGGATGTCAGAAGAGACCAATTAGAGAGTTAGGACTTTCAGCATCACTCAGAAGTAATCAGGCCAGGGGTGGTAATGGCCAGTAATGGTGCCAGGGGTGGTCCCATGGAGAGCAGTGATGGGGCTCTCTTACCTCTCAGAGCCTGAGGCCTCAGAGGCACCTGACTACTTCAGGTATCTCATACTGTTAAAGCACATATTTTTTTTTTAAGTGCAAAAGAACTATCCAAGGGAAACGTCAAGTGTAATAGGGATTTTTTTTCTATTCTTCATGGCTTTGCATCACTTTCTTTAATTCGGTGAGCTTCTGATACATCTTTCCAATAAATCTTTCTTATATTATATATGCTAGAATGTTATTATATATGCTAGAATGCTATTTCTTATATTATATATGCTAGAATTGTATTTTGTAGAAACACCAATAGTTGTTTTCTATTTTCATGTGATCTAGTTTCCACCAAACAGTCATTCACAAAAGATGTAACAGGCAAAAGCGTGCAAGTTTGAACCATCCTTAGGAAATCAAGTGTTGTGGAAGAGGCATTTAGTATATATATATAAATATATCTTATTAAATACATATATGTATATATTTTATTCTTTTCTACCCAAGTTCAAGATACTGTAAAACATCAGTGAAACAGGATCCACTGTCAAATTCCTAAGGATATAGGTGTAAAGATGTGGGTAGATGTCAGCATAGATGGGAAGATATCTTTCAGAGGGATGCCAAATTCTTTTCTTGTCCAACAAGAACAATCCTGTGCTGTGGTTGCAGATTTACCCTGTGGTTGTGTATTATTATCTTGTGTTAGCATTCAAATCCTAAGACAATTCTAGAAATTCTGTCTGCTGCTTTTTTTTTTTTTTTTTCAAAAATCTAGCTTGAGGGAATTCTGTTGCCTACTACCAACAGTGACCAATATAGTAACTGGTAAAATAAGCTAAAATAAATGAGAAAAATAAGCTAAAATAAATGGGGACCTAAATTATTTTTCTGCCCGAGAGTTTGAAGGGATTGAAGATCTGGTTAACCTAATCTGAAGAAACACTACCTGGTAATCTCTGGCACATAATAATGAAATATGATTTAAATTATCAAATGCAGGTACTTGGAGTGAAAAGCCTATTGAAAGCAAAACTTTGAGTGGCTGTTGCAATAGACACTTTTAAAAGACTATAATGTGAGCTGGCTGCTTCTAAGTTTGATGGAGAACTTCAAGAAAATGATTCAATTAAATTGTTGAATGAAAGCATGGTCAGACAAACTACTGGGCTTCTTCTGGTAGTAGCAGAGTTCAATTGCTGGAGATAAGACGTTGAACCTGCACTTGGGAGGTATTGAAATATACTATGAGATATACTCAGCAGTGCTTCCAGAGTTTTTGAAGGAAAAAGGAATCATTGTTTAAGAAAGAGTGGGAAAGGGATCTCCGGGTGGCTCAGCGGTTTAGCGTTAACCTTCAGCCCAGGGCTTGATCCTGGAGTCCTGGGATAGAGTCCCACATCAGGGTCCCTGCATGGAGCCTGCTTCTCCCTCTGCCTGTGTCTCTGCCTCTCTCTCTCTCTCTCTCTCTCTCTCTCTCTCTCTCATAAGTAAAATCTTAAAAAAAGAGGAAAGATTGGGAAATTAGGAAATAAACTGGAGACATTCAGTTGCCTCTGAATACACTAAATGAACAAATTTACTGAGCTTCCCTTCCCTCCAGAAATAGTCATTCTAATATTTGAGGATTCTCTCACTGAAAACTCTGTAATGATTGCACGTGTTATTTCACAAAGGGATATAAATTTTCCTCATGTCCCACTTATACTGCTCTACATGGTCACCAGGCTCATAACCTCACCTGGCTACACATTAGAATTACCTGTAGCAATTTAAAATATCCTGCTATGTTAACCAGTTAAACCAGATTCTCTGAGGTGAAGCTCTGATATCTGTCTCTTTTAAATGTTCCCTAGGAGAATCTTACTTACTCCTTCCCCCAAAATTTTGTATTTAAGATATATATATATAATATACTTTATGTATATTATATGTGCATATATATTATATATACATATTTATGCATCTATATATGTATATCTGTATATAATATATATACACACTTGTTTTATTAATATTGTTAAAATTATGAGGAAATGTAAAGGCATGTATTTAAGGATGTGGATGCTAAATTAGGGAATAAAGAACATAAATTTAAATCTGGATGAATTTCTTGATATGAGTACTTTTGGAGGTTCTCGATTTCTCATGTTAAATAAATCATTTGAGAATAGTCTTAATCATTTGTTTAAGTGGCTATTCTGTGTAAACGTGGATGAGGACAAGAAACGCTTCCATTGATAGTCTCCATTTCAATGTTTTTGGTACTATTATGAAGTTACAGTGATCAAGAAAGCAGTAAAACATTGGCTCAAAACAAAACCCAAAAAACTTTGGCTTGACTTACACCAAAGACAAATGAATTTAGAAAATAACAGTGAATTATCACAAGCTTAATCAGATGGTGACTTGTGCTGAAGCTACCATTTGAAATGTGATTTTTTTTTTTTTTTTGGAGTAAAAATACAGAGTGCAAGAATTTTCTTCATCTAACAGATCCTGTTTTCTTTATTACAAAAAGGAGAAACATCAAAAGTCATGTGCTTTCTTGTGGAAGAGTTAGCTGTATATCCGTATTGTATCTTCCGGGCCGTGTTAGATCTCTGATGCTAAGATATAATTCATTCTGCCAAGACATTGAACATCTACTATTCCATGGTACATCATGATTTTCCAATATAGCTGGTCTCCTGATTCTAAGATCATATAAGCATGAAGCTGGTGGTATCCCACATGCCTTATACAAAAGATAAACCTTAAAGAAATTTTAGAGTCTGCCATCTTGGTAAAATTCCTGAGTCAAATGGAGCGTGGCATGTTGGAATGAATACTTTATAAAGATTGAAATAAAACAAGTTGTTACATCATGTAACCCACTTTCCATGAGGATCCCAGAAGCATAGAAGAGCAAATGTGGAGCTTCTGCCCACCTGAGGATCAGTGTGCCTTTGGAATTCCTGGGTCACATTTTGATTTAAAACTCATGTAAAATGAATTGAGTGCTCATCTCATATAAAAGCGGCAATAAATATCCTTCCCTACCTCCATTTCCTATGATCCTTTAAGGATTATCTTCTGTCAATACAGATTGGAAAAAGAAGTTGTTTTCCTTTTTTGTGTCTTTACAGACCCCAGAGTTTGGGTTGTCGTGTGCGTGTGTTTGTGTGTGTGTTTCTTGCTAACTGGTTCCCTCCTTATCACTCTGTACCGACTTACACTTCTGCTTTCTTTCCTGACGGACACCACATAGAATTCCCAGGCTACCAATTTCTTTTGCTACTCCCCAAAGTACCACTAAAATAAGAATTTTGGATAAAACATACTTTACCGAAGACTTGGGGTAATGGCAAACGTGTTAAAGCTTAAAGTTATGATGCTATGTCTAGCTATTGTGACAACCTCCAAGTCTCAGTGGTTTTATAAAATAAATCTCAGTTCTCTTCACAATTATGAGTTGGGTGACTATTCTGAGTGGCTCTCCACCAAGAAGTAGCTCTGAGAGATAGGTTCCATATACATCACTGCTCCATTGCCCTCTGGAGCACCATCCACATCATCCACCACATAATTCAGGGAATCCTTTGCTGTTCAAAAAAGCAAACTGTGGAGGGTGACATAAAACACTTTATAGCCAGGATAAGAAGAGGTATATTTGACTTCCAACCACACTATACAACCAGTGACATGCCTCATCTTAAGTCCAAGGAAGGTTGCAAAATGTAGTTATCATGTGTTCCCAGAAAGGAGAAAGAAAAAAAAAAAAAGGTTGATAAGCATCCAGCTAGAATGTGCCTTGGAGAGTAATTATAGAAAATACATGAAACAAGAAAATTTAATATTAGATAACATTATTCTATAAAATAAGGCCCTTGAATCAATATAGAGTTTCATAAGCCCTGGTCCCCTCTCATATTTCTGAGAACTTTCTCTTTTTCCTTTCTTATTCCATACAATACCACTTTCAAACTCATGCAACCATATTTTTCAAATTATAATTATTTTTATATAATTTTATATAAACTTATATAAATTTTATATAATTATAATTAACTCTTATTTTTGCTTAAATGTTTCCTATCTACACTTTGTTCTCAAAACCATGCCCCATTAATATTTTCCTGAGAAAAGACATTCTCCCACCAAAGAATTTTTTCTCCTAAACCAAATAGCTCAAAATGTAGATAGCTTTTAAAATAAACAAATTTTCTTGCTGTCATAGAATTTTTCAAAATCCCTATACCTTCCCTTCATATAGCAAAAGCTGTCATCAACATTAAAATGTGATCTGCCAAATGAGAGACATTGCTAGAAAGACAAACTCATCACAGTTGTATCTGCTATTCTGAGATGCTGTGTGAATTCTGAGAAATTATATGTAAGTGCTATGTCACAAAATATGTGCTTGAGATTTTTTTCTCTTCTTTCTTCTCTTCCTAATCTTCCCACTTAGAGCCTCTCCTCTTAGTTCTGACCTCTATAACACGCATCTCTATGGTTGACTTCTGCAACCCAATACTTATTACCTTCTCTGTGATATAAAGTCTGGATATAAATGGTCTGGAAATCTGAGAACACTGCAAATAAGAGGGTAAAACTAACTTAGAGATATACTTTCCCCCACATCTGCTCTATTTTAGGGTAACATGACTACTTTTTAAAAAATCTATTCCATATGACTGCTTCTCCAAAACATTTGCTTCTCTGATTTATTTTGCTGTTGTTCCGAGTGTTGTAACAATGTGGCTCTTTACACAATAAAATCATTTCCTTGGATTAATATGACATCCAATGCTTCAGACAGGTGAGCAGCCTAATTTCTTTTACACCAAGACTCCATATTGGTCAAGACACAAAGGGTTGAATCTATAATTTAATATTTCCCTACTATCACTTATGTTTAAAAAATAGTTAAAATAATGGCTGTAATTTTTTTATCCAGTGTGGCTCTGGCAACTTATATAATAGAGGCTGACAATGATCACAAATGCCTTCTTTCTTATCTATCCTACACATGTTTAACACATGCTTAGGAAAAAATAAAAAAACTGCTAAATTATACTACAAAGGACGTTGGTAGAGGTTGTTAGTGGCTGATGTCTACAAAACTCTGCTTACTACTAGTTGTGATAGCAATCCCTCCAAATCTGTGTGAACAGCTCAAATTGTGCACATTACTTATGGGATTTCTCATGGTGTATAAAACCTTTCCCTTTTCTTAGCTCTATAAAAGTGCTTACCCTTTTCTTGAAAGACAAATTCCAGTTGTATTCAAAGATTAAACAAGCACATGTTAAACCTGTCGACCCAACCCCACATTTCTAAAAAGAATTCAAAAAAGAACTCAAAAACCCCGAGTTGCATTGGAAAATAAAAGAAGGAGAAGTTAGTGTCTCAGAAACTACGCATAATCCTTCACACATAGAAAACAGATAAAATTAATATGAGGAAGAACTCTATGGTTTAAAAATAGGTGCCGGAGTATTACCTTTGTAACTAAAGGCCGGGGGAGTGAAACTGCAGGAAAGGTAGGAGGTGATGCTGTGGCAGCCAAAGCTGTCACTAGTTTGATTTTCCCCTACAGAGGCAGCCAAAGGAAATTTCCCCTGTGCATTACTAACTTGTGTCAGCCACTAGCAGGGGAGTCAGACACCTCCAGGCAAAAGCACAGGGTTTAGGAATTTAAGTTGAAGTGGCAGGGCAATGCCCAAGGCAGTTGGCTACACCCTGGCAGAAATGGGGTAGTCACACCCAGAAGATTCAGTTCTAACCTCCTGTGCCCACCGCCCCTCCCACCCTGCAGTCACTCTCTTGGGAAACAGATCACACGGTAGCTGCTGCACCTGCTGCCTTCTCTTCCCCCGCAAGCAGCCTGTGCGAAGGATACTAGGGGCAGGCTGATGGAAATCTCACCCAGGAAAATAAGTCCACTCCTCAGCCAGCACTGAGGAACAACTCAAGCAACACGAGAACTAACACTGGAGGGATCAAAATTAATAGAGCAAGCAGAAAAGATGATGATTTCCTCTAATTACGGTACTTAGAGGAATTAATGACATTGGGTAATGTTCTAGTTATAGGAGAAACACCCAGGATCAGGATTCGGAAACACTAGTATATACACAATCAATGGATGGGAAATTTAAATTTACTCTACCACATACATAATATAAATATATCCTTTAAAAGAAATCTGTTAGCAAGAATAAAATTCAAGTACCCTCTGGTCACAACATGTTCAGCCTGTGCCATTTTCTCAGGGAAAAAAAAAAAAAATGTTTCTGTAATTTAATCTGATCCAATTTTTTCCAAACTATAGATGGATGGCCAGGAGCAAGAGAGAGTCAGTGTTTAGAGTAAGAGCCCTCTCTGCAGGCCACTGTCAGCAAGGGTCAAGAGGGACCCCTCATGCCAGATGGGGCCACCCCTTTGCAGAATACAGTATTTCTTTGGCACCTCTGTCTGCATCACCGTTAGCAGAAGTCAAGTGGAAGCCTGGATCTCTTCCTTCCTGGTAAGACCCTTCCCCAACTCAGCATTCCCTACTCCCTTCATCACTCTCTATGTCCCTTTGGTCTAAATTCATCATGCTGCTCCTATTTGTTCGTGACCATCACACAAGTAGCTCAACACCCTCAGATTATCTTTCATCCCCTCAACCCAAATTCTCCTACTATTTCTGAACAACTGCCCCTCCCATCTCCTAAAACTCTCACTATATTCTCTGAAACTTGAGGTAAATTGTCATCAAACTCCTCTTTTCTCCCTTCCTTTTCTTTTTCTTCTTGAAATAACTAAAGGCTGGCTCCCTCTGATGGTACTGCTTCTCCTCAAGCCATTCCAAGAGAGGGCTTAATACTCCCCCCACAGCCCTCTTACCACTGGGTTTGGAGGTGAAATAACTGCTGTTCTGGGTCCCCTTTACAGCATCTAGAATATTGTGCTTCTCCCCTCCAAAGAATATCCAGCCTTGAACCACATATTATCAAACTACACCTTTCATTATAGTTTCTTAAAGTACAGTCATCTACCAAATGGGCTACTTCCTTACATTCCTAGAAGATTTTAGCTCCAGACATAAGGTCATGTTCTTCAACACTACTCTTACTATATGATATATGGTGAGTTCAGTATCCATATACATCTTCTTGTTGATGTCCTCACATCTTGATTTCTTGATCTCCTGTCTTTCTGTTATTCTGTCCTCCCATTCTATCTTAGCCGTTCCTTGTGGTGATCCTACCTCTGACTCTGTCTTACCATTATCTCATCATCTTTCTGAATGTAAAATATGCAGCTCTTCCATTGCCATTTCCTGTCTTTCTAGCTTACTTTCACTAACAACTTTGAACCCACCTTTGATCCATTTTTCTGATGAACTTATCCATGATCCTTCACTCTCCAAATGGCCTCACTTCTCACCTTTCCCCAACTTAAATTCCATAGTAAATCTCTTTTGCATATATTATCCACTCATTGCTCCTCTCTGTTTTTGTCCTACTCTTTTGGTGAAACCACAACCCTCCCTAAATCCATCTTTCTCCCTATTACATGCTAAACGTGGCTGAGGAAATTCACACTTTGGTGACAGGTCTCGCTTTAAATGTAGCATGTTCTTAGTTCTCCCCAATGGTCTTGCTCTACCATCCTAGTCCAGTCTCACACCTACCCGCTGAGACAACTCTTTCATTCTTTCTTCTCTCTCTTCAATTTCCAGTATCTTGTCACTCTCATCTCCACTCTCAATCAATGATTATATTGAACAATGCCGTGCTTCTCTGAGAAACATTTTGATCCATTTTGTTTGTTCATTGGCACTTACCAGCAGAGTGCTTTCACTTCAAGCAACTAGGAGCTTTTTTCTCAGAGGACTATCTCAGGCCAATGAAGCCTGTTTTGTAGCAGAAGTACTGGGAACCTGTCACCCCTGGGAAACATTTAAACAATGACTGCTTCATATTGTTGTGTGAAAGTCCAGCTCACTTGCCTTTGGTCAGAACAACTCTAAAGCATAATTTATACTCCACTATTCCCCTACAAGATCAAGCTGAATATTTATGGGACTATGCCTGAAATTGCTTCTTTTTTGACTTCCTATATTTCCCTGGCTGTCTCCCAGCTCTCTCTTAATGGTCTCTCCTATGAGTACCTCCTTAATAAATTGCTTTCATAAAAATTTTCAGCTCAGGTCTCCTTCTGGAAAACAACAAGGGAACAAACAAACAAATAAACAAACAAATACAAGTAAGACCATGGCTTTGAAAAAAATCAGAAGAGTTCTACAAGCTGTCACCCCATCTATTTATCTATCCACCCATATATTTTGGGATCTTTCCACCTACGATGGGAGAACTATCATATACTCAACTCATGAACTAATTTGCATCTCCTATTACTTTCTTAAGAATATCAATTTAGCAAATATCTCCCACAACAGCAGCTTTTCCCCCTCTCTGATGCATCATTTCCATCAGTATCTATAGTGGGTTGAATGATGCCGCCCAAAAATATATGTCCATATCCTAGAACCTAGAAGCTGTGGATGGTACTTTATTGGGAAATAGAGTCTCTCCTGTTGTACTTAAGTTGGGGATCTTGAGTTGAGATTATCATGCTTTATCCAGGTGTGCTCTAAATCCAATGGCAAGTTTCCTGAAGAGAAGATAGAGATATAGGAATAGTAACAGGCGATATGACCAGGGAGACAAGAGATTGGAGCGACACAGACAAAGAGGCCAAGCGACACCTGAAGCCATGAAAAGCTGGAAGAGGCAAGAAAGGATTTTCCCCAGAACTTCTTAAAGTAGTAAAGTCCTGCTTACACCCTGATTTCAGACTTTTGGCCTCCAGAACCATGAGAGGGCAAATTTTTATTTTAGCTAGACCATCCTGCAATTTGTTGCAGCAGCTATAGGAAATGAATAAGTATCCAAATATGATATTATCTCTCTCATCTTAAAAATAATACAAAAATGACAAACTTTATCTCAGCCCATTTTCCCTTACAGTTGCTATGCCACTGCCTTTCTTTTTACTGTGAATATCCTTTGAAGAATTGTCTCTATTTGCTGCTTCTAATTTCTTCCTTCTCTTTTTCTCATGAACCCATTCCAATTAGGTCTCCCCCCACGCCCACATCATTACAAAGAAACTGTTTTTAGTGAAGTTACCAAAGACCTTGCTAATAGATTCTAAATCCAATTTTCATTTCTCAGCCCTTATCTTTCTTAACCTATGAGTAGCCTTTGACACAGGGGATCACTCTCTCTTCCCTTAAATAATTTCTCCACTTAGCTTCCAGGGCATCTCACTTACCTGTTTTCCATCAATCTTATTATTGCTGCTTCTTTCCATCACCCCAACTTCTACAATTTAGATTTCTCTAAGACTTCTTCTTTGAATTTCATCTTAAATATTAATATAACTCCTTGGGCAATTTCATCCAATCTTGTAGTTTTTTAAAAAATACCTATATGCTGATTTCTAATTTATATTTCTCTTTTTTGTCCTCTACTCTGTACTTCAAATCCATATATTAAACATTTCACTTATTGTAAATGATATTTACAATATCTTCACTTACAATAAGTAAAACATGATTTTACTTATTACCTGTACTTAGATGTATAATTATGCTAACCATAACATATCCAAAACTGAGTTCTAATATTCCTTCTTAATTTCTTCTTGCCTCATGATCTCCACATCTTAGCTAATGACAACCTTATTTTTCCTGTTATGTAGGCCAAAATATTTGTTATTTTATTTTATTTTTTTAAGATTTTATTTATTTATTCATGAGAAACACACAGAGAGAGAGAGAGAGAGAGAGGCAAGGCAGAGACACAGGCAGAGGGAAAAGCAGGCTCGATGCAAGGAGCCCGACATGGGACTGGATCCCAGGACTCCAGGAACACACCCTGGGCGGAAAGCAGGCGCTAAACCACTGAGCCACCTAGGGATCCCCTAAGTTATTTTAAACTCATCTTTTACTTGTTCCTAGGACCCAGGCACTGATAGCACATAATAGTTCTTCAAAATGAACTCAAGGTAAGCTCACTTTTCACATCATGACTACCAACATCCTGGTCCAAGCTAACAATTTCTCTTATGTGGATTACTGAGATAGCTTTCTAAATTGTCTTTCATCTCCTGCCTTTTTCAGTGTCCTCTCAAAATGGTGGTCACTCTGATTCCATTTAAATATAAGCCAGCTGATGTTATGTCTCTGTTCAAAACCATCCAATGTCCTCCCACATCACTCAAAGGAAAAAAACAGGTTTCTTCAATGACTTGAAGTACCATCATGATTTGCCTACTTCTGACTACTTCTAAGATCCCATCTTCTACCACTGTCCCCTTTATTTACTCCCCTTAATGATGACTATTTTACAGTTTATCAAACAAGCCATGCATACTCCAGTCACTGGGACTCTTCTTTCCTATCTCTTTTCTTTTCCTCTCTCTTTCTGTTCTCTTCCCTTCCCTTTCTTCTTTGAAATTTTGTTTCAGTTTTATTAATAATTACTTAGTTTTTCATGGAACAAATATTTGAGGGAAGTTTGGATACTTGTCATGCAGAAAGAACTGTACTAGGCCTCAAAGGTAGAATAAAATAGATAGACATGGTCATTGCTTGGAGTCTTCCAGTCTCTCTACAAAATGCAATTTATTTTTTCTTAAAAAAAATAAAGATAAAATAAAAGAGAGAGAAAGAAAGAAAGAGAAAAAGATAAAGAAGAAAGAAAGAAAGAATGAAAGAAAGAAAGAAGAAAGAAAAGAAATAAAAAGAAAGAAAGAAAAAGAAAATATTCCTCATTTTCTCTCTCTTACTGCTGGAGTTTTCTTAGATAAAGGAAAAAATAAACCATCTACTACTAAAGAGTTAAGGGTTTAAGGGCAGCGGGGTGCCTCAGTGGGTTAAACCTCTGACTCAAGATTTCGGCTCAACTAATGATCTTATGGGTCCTCAGATTGAGCTCTGTGTCTGGCTCTGTGCTCAGAGGGGAGTCTGCTTGAGATTGTATTTCTTCCTCTCCCTCTGTCCCTCCCTCCATTTTTGCTCTCTCTCTCTCTCTCTCTCTCTCTCTCTCAAATAAATAAGTAAATCTTTAAAAAAATAGTTAAGGGCTTGAATCTATATAGAAATTAAGCAATTCTTTCAGGAAAACAATACTACCAGTCCCTGGGCCACCTAGATTGGACCTCTGTTCCTAATGTTTCTTTAATGATTTTTTAAAATATTTTATTTTGGAATAGTTGTTGACTTACAGAAAAATTGCAAACATGATACAAAGAGATCCCATGTACTCCACGCTCAGTTTCCCTGTTATTAACATTTATATTAGTATGGTATATTTCTCACAATTAATGAACCAATATTGATACTATACATTAACTAAAGTCAATACTTAATTCAGATATATATATTTTAAAGATTTTATTTATTTATTCATAAGAAACACATACAGAGAGAGAGAAAGAGAGAGAGAGGCAGAGACACAGGCAGAGGGAGAAGCAGGCTCCACGCAGAGAGCCTGACGTGGGATTTGATCCCCCCTCTTCAGGATCAGGCCCTGGGCTGAAGGTGGTGCTAAACTACTGAGCCACCTGGGCTGCTCTTAATTCAGATATTTTTAGTTTTATCCTACTCTTTTTACTTCTAGGATCAAGGACATAAGATTACATTTAATTTTCAGGGTTTTTTTTAGACAAAGTTCTTTCCTTTCCAGAGGAGTCCTTTATTAGAGAGAGGTCTCAGGGTGTATTTCACAATGATTACTCTTGTGTCCTGTTGGAAGAGTATGCCCATGAGGACAGGTAAGTTTTCTGGAGGTAAAGCTCAGAAAAGTGTGGCCCCCATAGCAGTGCCAGGATTTTCTCACTTACAAACTGGTTTCAAACACTCAGCCTCTTGCATTTATGAAAATTAACATTAAATATTCTTACTGGTTTATCACTTTAGCAGCTTCTACTCCTAGTAGGCAGATCTTGACAGTGACTCCAAAGATTTGCCTGTCTCTCCAAATTTCAGGGTGTCAGTTTGCTCTGCAACCTCAATTTTCTTATGGGTCAAGGAGAAAGTATTGATTTTTCAGTTTGTAAGAATGGGAGTGACAACCTCCCAACGGTTTACGTGCTGTAACTGAAATCAGAAGTCTTTGATTTTATACAGTATCAAGGCTGAACGTGTACTGCTGATTTTTATAGTTCTTAAAGATATATCCTAGAGGTGATGGTTACAAGAGGCACTTACAGGTTAGCTTGCTTCTTGTAGGAGCATTTATATTTTCAGAAATCTTCTCTGCTATTAAAAATAGAGTTAGTTTTCTTAAAAGACTTCTGCTAAGGACAGTTATTCCATTAGTAACTAATAATGAAAAGTTGTATCTAGATTTAGGATATACATACATAATAAGCAGAGAGCAGGATGCTCCAATCTTTTAAAAAGAATAAAAAAGGAATTTTTTATTCCTTTATAGGGGAAAATGGGATACAGGAATGCTTTTTTCTCCTATTACAACCATTTTTCATGGAGAACCATTTCTTCATAAATTTGGAAAGACAAGAGAAAGGACTCTATTTTTTTGCCAAAAGTGCGTAGACTTAGGAATTCTGCAGCCCACGCTTACCAATTTCATGTGTGAGACAGATGCTCCAGCTTTATCCTCTCTAAATTGCAGGCAAGAGTTGTACCCCACAGCCTTCTTGTGATTAGATTAGGAAATGTACGAGTAGCTGCAAAATCAACATATGTAGATGATATCAATAATCATTAGTTTCTCCTCTTTGTTTTGTTTTGTTTTTTTTAATTCAGTTGGCTACACTTTCCATCCTATTTTACATTTTTTTGAAGGTACATGAATCCTCTCATTTTTGCTTGACCTCTGATTTGCCTTTGTGAAGAAGACAGAGCCTTCCAATAGAAAAATAATATTGTTTTGAGTTAGTCTGAGAACTATGCTACTTACTTAGCACACATTATCTCATTTCTCACAGTATCCATGTTTATTTTTGTAGTTATGGGTCCAAAGACCAAGAACTTTTTTTAAAAGATTTATTTATTGATTTTAGAGAGAAAGAGAGATATCATATACACATGGTGGGCAGAGGGAGGAAGTAGGAAGGGCAGAGGGAGTAGAGAATCTCAAGCAGATGCCCCTCTGAACACAAAGCCTGAACTGAGGCTCGCTCTCACAATCTGAGGTCATGACCTGAGCTGAAATCAAGAGTTGGATGCTTAACCGAGTAAGCCACTCAGGCACCCCAAAGACCAAGAAATGTTAACTTTTTGTCTAAGATCACACATCTATAAAGTGACTAAACTAGAATTCCAATCAAGTTCTATCAGAAGTAATAACTAGGGTTTCATCAAGAATCTAGAATTTCATAAAATATATTTTTCATAGAGTTATGATGTCAATTTTTAGGAAATGGACAAAGACAAACCTGCCTGACTCTGAGATTAGCTTTTTTCTTCTAATAGGTTATTTTTAGTTGGATTTGATATATTTGTCTATGCCTCTTCTTTCATCTAATTGTATTTAATACTTATCTGTAGTCTTAATATGGGTACCACAGATTACATAAGGCCAGAGTGGAATGTTTTACGTTGATGAATGACCTACCAATGGAAAGTCTTCTTTTAATGACAATAGCTCTGAGTAAGCATTCTTTTATCCTGGCTTACTGGTAGTATTGGGGTGTGTATCTTGCAACTTGGATACTTTGAAGTCCAAAGTCTCCTACCTAGAGTACTTCACCTTTTCACCAGTTATTTAATCTCTTCAAGCTCCCTGGATTTGTGAAGATTCAGTGAGATAACATTTTCATGCCTATGAGACTATAAAAAGATGTGATTTTCTCTTTAAGATTTATAAGAGAAGTTTTAAAAAAAATAATTCCTAGAACTTGTGCTTTTCATTAGACTGCAGAAATTTTCTTGCGAAAAACCTAAGTAGTGTGACAGAGATGAGATTAATGTCAGAAGCACTAGTACCACACAGACTCCAAAGGGTTTAAATCCAGGTCTGTCCCTTATAAACTGTATGTGAGTGGAAAGATGTTCTAACCTCAATGAACTTCAATTTCCTCACTTGTAAAATGGAGATAAAAGTATCTTACTTATATGGTTATTGTGAGGAATTTATGTTTTGGGCTTTTTAAAAAAATCATCTGTGCTTATTAAATTGTGACCAGGGTTATCATTAAATTAAAACAAAGCAGCTTTCTTCTATTCTTACTATTGCTAAGAATCCTAATATAATTCTATTATTCTTTTACCATATAATGAGGAAGAATGTAGTCTTAAAGCAGTATTTCTGATAATGCCTACAGAGGCAAGAAATATAAATAGGGTGATTCTGAAGTGCAAAGTGATATGAAAAGGGATGAGGAATGTATCAACTGAAAGTGTATGCCCACTGAGAATCTTTTCAAATTGAAAAAGTTTTAAATGCTAGTTTGACCAAACAAATCAAATCTGTAGGATTAATCTGGCCCATTGTTCCCATTATAAGGGGCTTAACATGTTGCATAAGGGAGTTAGAGTGTAAAACAAATAACTTTATTCTCTATAGCATTTTTTTTTTTCCGTTTTGGCTCAGGGAAAATGCTGCCATGTATTAGTACTTATATTGTATATTCTTCAAAGATGTGTGGCCCTGGAGGTTGTAAAATAATTTCAGAAATTACACTTCTAGTGATTCTAAACCCACATAATAACTTTTGGAAGAACTGTTATTGGTAGGTGACTTATACTATTTTTTTTGCAGTGGGAATTAAAAACAAAACAAACAAACAAGAAATCTATATACTTGTAACTTCAAAGAATTATTTGTATGCTCCTCTGAGATCAATCCTAACTCAAGTCCAAGGAAAGACCATGGAAAGCAGCAGAAAGGTATGCTTGTCCTAATGTGATGAGGCCACGTCACACTCCATACATCACTCAAGGATCAAAAGTAAGTATATGTTAAAATACAGTTTTCAATATTGCCTTTATTACAGGAAAGTGAATTTGCTCCTAGTGTTTTCTTAACCTGATCTGTTTCTAATTTTAAATTGATAATAATAATAAATAATAGTATATTAAATATATAGCAATACATAATAATATGAATAATAATATAATAAATAATAAAAAGAAATTAAATTTTAGACTAATTTCTTTCTTCTTCCTTTTTTTTTTTTTTTTGTAAACTAATCTATTTCTAATCAACTTCCAGGCAACTTTTCTTTGTACTAGATAAACCTGGAAATTTTTAAATCTTCAATTAATCTTTTGTCGTGTACATCGAATATGCTGAGAGCTGTTTTACTTCTTTAAGACCTTTTGTACTTCTCACAGTCATGGTGCCTCATGAATGCTTGACTGAATCAAGTATAAATACCAGAAATACTTAGCTACATTTTGAAAGAAGAAAATATGCAAGAATCTTTAGTTGATGTATAATTCTCTGAAAAATGATTTGAAAACAAATATTCTGAAGTATAAATCTAAATTGGGTGGCTTAGAAGCAAAATATAGAATGTCCCTTTAGGAATAAAGTAGATGCAATAGCTCCTTGATTGTAGAAAATATTGTACTAAAAGATAAAAACATTGAATTAGGTTGTCTGTTTTTGTCCAGCTGAGTTATTATTTTATTACTATTATTATTATTATTAGTAGTAGCATTTTTACTTTTACTTTTCTCTTTCCAAATCACATGGAAATTTACCTTAAGTAACAGGAAACTCCGTTTCCACAAGTTCCTTCTTAATTTTACCATTTGTGCTACGTGTAACAAACAGGAGAAATACTAGGCAATTTTCCAGTTGGAAATTTCTTATTCAATATTTATTCATTTAAAGGGTGGCAGGGGAAGGAGAGAGGAAGGAGAGAAAAGAAATAAAATAAGACAAAATGGAAAAGGAAATGAAAAGGAAATAGAGAAACTACGGAGACAGGAAATGCTAGAACAATATAAGTAGAGTCAGCCTGTGAGTTGGAGAAAGGAGAAATTTATGCCTAAATTTGTTTTCAGACAGATCATGTGTCCTTGAGGAGTGGCAGAATGATATTCTCCTTTTTCATTCTACGTAGCCTCCACTCTGTTCTGTTTCCTGTGGTCACTGAAAAATTGTATTTACTTACCAACTAAGTAATCCAGCGGCATAAGTAGAGGTCTTCTCTCACTAAGTTGCCTTAAGGTATGAATTAAAATGTAAACCTGTAAAATATCAATAAAGCTGACATAAAACTTTTTGTTCCCAAAGATAGAAAGCAAAAAGAGCATGGCCTTAGGGTAATATACTATGCCTAAAGGCTAACCGAGTCTCCTGCCACACATTATATTGGAGTGTTATTACATTTTGTCTATTAAAGGCATAGTGCCCTTGGGATTTTACAGGGTTTTGAACATAAATCCTTCTGCAGTTCAAATTTAGTTGATGCACAAGTATATACCATGGCTCTAATGCTCATGAGTGGGACAAAATACCAAATCATTTCTTGAGATGCCTAATGTGAGTGTCAAATTACCAGCCTCCACCAAGCAAAAGGGAATGCTAATTAAAAGGGTAGGACATGTTCCAGTTGTTCTAATCAAAGAGAGCTTAATCCTTCCATAAGCTGGCTGGCTTTGTTGGAGGAAATTCTGAACAACCTTGTTACTTTTGATAACTGTAAGCCACTGACTCATGGCCCCTTGACAGCTAGCTGAGCATGTAATAACATTTCTCTGTATTTGGGGACTGGCTTAGCTGGCTTTATAATAGATTATTGTGGATGTTAAAGTGAAATGTTAGTCTTTCTTTAAAGCTCTGTATTCCCCAGTAATTAAGGTTATAAAAAGGGCACCGAGCACAATATAGTTTCAAGGTCGCCAAACACAGATATAACAGCCTTCAGTTTGTGTAAATAAGGTATTAACCATAGGTTTATTCTGCAATTGTGTCATGAAAAATAGGCTTTTCAAGAGCAGTTTGATGGGAAAGTATTTTGAAGTGAATTTAAAAATGTCTTTTTCCCCCCTTTTAGGACCAAAGAAACTAATGAATAGAAGGAAAAGCAAGTGACATTACAGAAAGGCAGGAAAAAGGAAAAAAATAAATATATATAAAATTTTAAAAGTTGAATGCTATCAGTTAAAGAGAAAAACCAGATACCAGAGCAAAATTTCATCCCAAAGCATTTGAGGTTATTGGGTCTAACAAGAACTTTGGCGAAATCACAACCTTTGACATGAAAATGTCTACAGAGACCACACAAACAAGGATTTCACTTTAACTTTCAAGGCAATGACAGTTATTGGCTATTTGTGTTTCCAATTCATTGTAAATGGAAAAAGTTAAAGAAAAAATTCACCCAAGAGAGCCATTTAACTACTTATTTCAAAAGAAGAAATTGATATAGTTTCACTCAACTTTAGAGTTTTGATATTCACTCACCATTCGAATCACATCCTTATGTTCATCATTACAATAGGGAGAAGCGTTACATCCTGTGTTTCATAAGAAATATTTCTTTGTGATGTTCAATTGCCATATAATTTGAGATGAAAAAAGAGAGGGTTTTCTAGTTAAGTATTGTAAAGGTAAAACAACTTCCTATAGAGCAAAAAAGTCACACTAATGGTGTAGATTTCTATTGCAGAAGGGTCCTAGAGTTGGGAAAGCATAATTTATAGTGTCAGTAAGGCAATCATATTTTCATTCTACCAGATAAGATCAGGGCAGGTACTCCCCAAGGAGTGAGCCTCTTCGCTTCAATTTTAAACTGATGAAAGGGAGGATGTGCAATGCTTTATAGTGCAGACAAAAATGTCACAGCAGTAATTGCTATGCAGGTGCGTAAGTACATGCCAAATAAAACCATAAATTATATTTCTCATGCATTAGGCGCTAATTGTGTCAGTAGTTAAAAGAACAATTACCACATAATATGTACCTTTTTCAAAGATAGAAATAATCAGGAAAATCATTCAGATAACCTTTTGTGAAGAATTAAGACTTCCTTTCAAGGTATTTTACATCTTTGTGCCTATCTTCTAAGCAGAAATCTTTTTTTTTTTAGTTCAATTCTTGCCATCGACTACCATATGTAATGTATCGAAGGCTTCCAAAGCATATCAAATAAAACAATAATTAGTGATATGATGAGTTCATCTGAAGTTGCATGATAGAATAAAATGACAGTTGCATAATTCTCAGGAAAGTAAAGCCATTGTAGACATCATCAACCCATTTCTCTCCCCCTACACAAATTTATTCAGCTCCTCCTCTGTGAGAGACAAAAAGTTGAATACTTTTGTACCTCACCCCTATAAACCCAGTAACCCTGTTTGGGCTGTTCCTCCCCTCTGTTGCCATCCCACATTTACCTAGGCTTTGCCAACCAGTAGTCTTTCCTGGTATGGTTCAAACAGTACTTAGGGAGAAGCTGGGTCTTTTTCCTCTCTGGCCATAAGGCAATAAGTATACAAGCTCTGAGCTGACACTTGCTGCAGTGCCAGTATCACTGAGAAATGAATGTATGGAGGAAAGCAGAGACAGGTGCACTAATTACCACCTCCTTCTTGTCTGTGGTACTGCAGGTTTTTTATACCCATAAACACAAGAAAGGTTTTTTTTTTTATACCTGAAACACATTTTACACCCATAAACACAAGAACACATTCCACATCTCTGCTTCCATTGGACTTTGTTGTTGTTGTTGTTGTTAAGCTACTAGATAGTAATTGCCTAAGATTCCTAGAACTGGCATTTGAATAAGACTCAACCATTTCCTATATAAGAGATCTTGGTCAAGTGTCTAAACCTCTCTATGAGTCAATCCCCTTCCTTATATTAAATTAGGAAATAAATAAGTGTACCTGACTCATGGGAATGTTATGAAGATTAAATGAGTTAATATATGTAAACAACTTTGACCAGTACGTGGCACTAGATAATAACAACAAAAATAAAATAATATTAGGTTTTATTAAGGCCACTTAAATTGATTGTGACTTTAAATCATAATAAAAATCCGTATCAGGTTTCTTTTATTCCTGTCATTTTACAGAGAAGACTGAATTAAAGTCATAGTCCTGGCATGGAATTCCACATTCCTTTGAATCAGAATATTGTATTCTTTCCCTTTTATTAGACTACCCATGAGTTGCATAATGTCAATATGCAACTCATTCCAGTATATTATCATTTATTATATAAGGGTCTGTTTCTTCTGCTAGATCATAACTCTTGTGAAGGTGGTAACTATATTAAATTCATTTTGCTAAACTGAGTGCTTAGTGGTGTACTCATTCTTCTTCCCTCTTCCCTCTTTCCCTTCCCTTTTCTCTGTCCATCCTTTCCCAGGTCAAAGACCCATGCAAAAGGGCCAATCAGTCTACTGGAAATGATTTGGCCTCGGCCTCTTGGCTCCCGAAAGTTTCTCTACTGCCACAGAATATTATCACCCAAGCAAAAACAGTGTTGTTTCTTCTCCTATGGCTTGAAACTGCCCCCTACTTAATTCTTATAGGTGCTTTTTCATACAAGTCATCTCTTCTCACTGGTCTGGATTTTGTTTGGAGGTTCTGATATAACTCAGCTTCGTATCTATAGCTCACCCCCCTCCAATCTTCACTGCCTTTGAGATATTCCCCAAAGATCATGTTGCCTTTGATTCTAAATTCCCAGCATAGAACTACTATGACTCCCTACTATTGACCTGTTAAACTTGATTATTAATAACTGATCACTTCCATTGTCAAACTGTATTCCCTTTTGCTAGTTCCAAGACAGCTCTTCCTATTCCAGAGGGCAGTACCTCTCCCCAGCACACATCACTACACGTACCCTGGAAGGTCATGCTATTATCACAAAGCCATGAATACATAGTTCATATAAAGCCAGAAATGTTCAGGGCAAATGTGGCTAGGTACTATAAAGCTACCATGTGTCTCAAGGGCTGAAGAAAAATCTAGAAAGTTGTCAGCAACAAGTTATGCCAGCCAAGATAACGTAAAATTGTACTCAGTAAAGATGGATTATTTTGTATTCTCCTGTACTTTACCCAAATACTTTTATAAATATCTTCATCACCAAACCAACTTTCCTAGTGTTCGTAATATAGTTCCAGTTAGTATGTGTGATGTGTCGAAACATCCATTATCTAGTAGTCTAAAATAGTACTAAATTTCTTTTAGCAATTTCATATATTTATTTGTAAAAATATATGTAAAAAATTTTAAAAAATTGTAATAAAATATCTACATAACAGACTATACTAAATAGTCTCAGAGTGTCAAGAAAATTACTTAGTTCATTTTAACTTATGAAATTTAGAAATATCTTTAAGAGTTTAATACATTTTTTAACTGTAACATTATGACTATCATCACAGATGAATATCCCTAAAGTGGTAAGTTAGAAACATGTGGATAGAAATAATGTGCCATCTCTCAATAAATTTTAAGTAATAGGGAGTAAACAGAAATAATATGTAAGTTAGCTTTCTATAGCACTTATGATAAACAGTCGGATAACAGAGTACTACTTAGAGATTGCTGATACACATGTAAATTGGCATAACCACTTTGAAACACTACTTGGCATTACAACTAAAGCTAGACGTTTCTATATCCTATGAACTAGCAATTCCATTTCTAGCTATACAACAAAAAAGAAATGAACAATTATGCCAAAGATTGAAAAGAATGTAAGTAGCAGTGCTGTAATAGCTCCAAACTGGAAACAATCACAATGGATCATCAGAGTAAAATATAAAAAAAATAAATAAACTGGAACATAATATACTAGAAAATACTATAAAGTAATGACAATGGAAAAATAAATGTAACAAACAAAAAAACACAAATAAGCTTCACTTCCATTACATTAAGGAAAAACCCCCGGTCTAAAAAAAATGTATGTACAGTATAGATCCATTTATATAAAGTTCAGACAAAACCAATCTATTTTGTTAAAAGTCAGGATAATGGTTATCCTTTGGTGGCATGTAGAAATTGGAATTGATTACAAAAAATTCTTCTCGAGTATCGATAATGCTTAAGTGAGTATATTTGCTTTCTGAAAGTTCACTGAGCTGTGCACTGATGATATGTTCACCTTTTCAAGTTGTCTGTTATCCTTCAATAAATAGTTCACCTAAACCAGAAAAAGAGTCATAAAATGAAATATTAAAAATGGCAACAGGAGTTTACAGAAGGTTTCTTTTAATCCCAGAGCAACTGAGCAAGGGCTTGTGGAAAATATGAAGATTAATTGGAATCTTGGAAGAAGTGTAGGAGTAATTCCCCATAACTCATCTTGATAGCAGTATCTGTTAGAGTGAAATTTAACTAAAAATAACAAAGAAAAAAAAAAGAGCAAGCAAATGAATCAGTGCAGCTTAAGAAAGACAAAAATGTATTTCTCTCTTAAGAAAGAGAAACTTAGTGATATGTCCAAGTGAGGTATAGCAGATTCAAAGTATTCACCAGACACCCAGACTCCCATCTTTTGGTTACATGGTGTATGATGTTGGTGTGCGGCTAGACTTTTAGGCTCCTCATGGTCCAATGCGACTGCTGGAAATGCAGCTGTAGCTTCAGAGCCAAGTTGCTGAGTGGAAAAGCAAGGGAAAAAATGGATTTTTAAGTTGAACCATTTCCCTTTAAACCATTATCTAATGGGAGCTACATCCCCATTGATGTTGCATCAGTCTCATGGCCACAATTATCCTAGGGAGAAGTTGGAAAATGCAGTGTTTCATTCTGAGAGGTAAAGGAATGAATTAAAAATGAGTCTGTCATTAATCGGAACAGGATAAAAGAGTCTGTGATAGGCAGATACAGTTCTCTGCCACAGTAGAAAAGAGTAAACTGGTTATCACTAAGGTCCTACCTTTTAAAACAGTGGCTTAGAAGAGTAGAATTGATTTTGAAGTAAACAAAGTGCTATTTCTGTAACCATAGAGGATAGCAAAATGTGGCACCTGTCTTTGTGGAACACATGTATAAGGGACCATATTTTCAAGTCTTGTTTATTTTTACTTTCATTTATGTACCCACATGCAAAGAAAAGGAAAAGTAACTAGAACAAAACATATTTTTCTGGGTAATTGCATATTTAAATATTTGAAAGCAGCTTTTGTAAATGCTTTGAAATACCTCAGAGCCCGAAGTTCCCCCTATATAAGGAGGGAACTACCATTAAGATTCTTCGTTTTTGAAATTCTTGCCGTATCTTTCCACCAGGGATACTGATTAGGGCAATTTTGCCTTAAAGGCTTTCCCTGAAGTTAAATGTTCTTAGAGATCATTGTAAATGGTATTTGTTATAGTCAGATTGAGCTGCTCTATCAAAAATACCATAGACAAGGTGGCTTACAAACAGGAATTGATTTCTCACAGTTCCGGAGGCTGTGATTCCAAGGTCAGGGTACTGGCCTAGTCAGGCTCTGTGAGAAACCTTAACCAGGTTGCAGATTGCTGACTTTGTGTGGTATCTTCACATGGCAAAGACCAGGGAGAAGCAGCAAACTCTCTGGTGTGTGACTCTTATGAGGATACTAATCCTATTCTTGAGAGCTCCAATGGCATGACCTCATCAGATCCTAATTCCATCCCAAAGACCCTGCCTCCTAACCTCGGAAGGTCGGGTTTCAACATAAGAATTTTGGAAGGGACACAAAGAACCAGTCCATAGCAAGCACTGAGAAAACTTTTACACTAGCCAAATTATAGAAATGTTGCAAGGTACTCTGCAGAGTTTCTTCAGGTACAAGGTGTCGTACACAGGAATTACCTCTGAGACGGTTAAAGGACCCTACTAGTCTGTACCTCCCTCAAAGTCAAGAACAATTCATTCTTGTGTGTCTCTAGAATGTAGTAGAGTGCCCAGTACTTAATAGGCTTTTAAAATTTGATTATGGAATAAATGAATTGGATCCTGGTAACAAAAGTCAGCTGAACACACACACACAAAATGTATTCTCTCCCTATAGAAAGAGAAATTAATGATACATGAAGTGAAAGATGGCGGCTTAGCACTTCTTAAATCCAGGTGTGGGTAGGTGACCACATCTCATCAGTGGAATGTGAGCAGAGAGGATAAGGAAGTCCCTGGGCCAGGGCTTTTGAAAAGCAAGTGCTTGTGCTCTTTTCTTCTACAGTTTTGAGGTAGATATTTTGAGATCCTAGAGATGATGTAGCCATAAAATGGAGTGGAGCTAGGTCATTGTATCACCATATGGACTAAAGCTACTCCAAAATAAGAACAGCCATATTGGATTCTTGGCTGAGCAAGAAATAATCTCTTGTGGTAAGCCATTGAGATATGGGGATGTATTCGTTAAAGCAGCAAACATAACCATGACAAAGGCAAAAATCATTCCCTAGTGACAAAATATATAAGTTAATGTTCTAAGATAATGGGATCTCTGAATAGGGTAAAGTCAGATGAGAGCTTACCAAATAAAGACTGAAAGCCTTCCATGTATCAGCATCTGCACTTGAAACTTGCAAGAGCCACGCTGGATTTTTTTTGTTCTTTCTTTTTTTTTCTTTTTTTCTTTTTTTTTAGCATAGATATATGAAAATACTCTTATTTAGTCACTGCTGTTAGTTCTTAAGAAAAAGAAGTACTAAGGCTCTATTAAATAAAGATTCTTATATTCCCTACTTTGAGGTCCCAAAGCATGTGAATGCTGCTTCTAATTCAGGGTTTCTCAATCTCAGTATTATTAACATTTGGAGACAGATAATTCTTGTAGGGGATTGTCTTGCATATTGTAGGATGTTTAACAGCATTCCTGGACTCTACTTAGTAGATGCCCATAGCACCTTGCTCTTTGTGACAACAAAAATGTGTTCAGAGAAGAGTTATAGCCAAATGACCCCTGGGGGTGCAAAATACCTCCTGGTTGAGAATCACTGTGATCTGAATCTTCTTATGTCATTTAATTACTTTTTGTTTACTTCTGAGTGTTAGTATGTATTATCAGAAAAGTATACCTGATTATTATGCAGCATGTCTCATTTATTCAAACTGACTAACCTCATACTGAAATATCTTTGTTGCTTTCTAATTAAAAAACTAGAGAATACAGGGGTGCCTGGGTGGCAGTGTCAGTTAAGTGACTGACTCTTGGCATCAGCTCAGGTCATAATCTCAAGGTTGTGAGATCCAGCCCTGCATGGGGCTCTGCACTTAGCACAGAGTCAGCTTGAGTTTCTCTCTCCCTCTTCCTATGCCCCTCCTTCCTCTCTTTCTCTCCCTCTCTCATATAAATAAATGAATAAATCTTTTTAAAAAAACCTACAAAATACAAAAATCAATAATATCAAATCTTTTTGGGATATGATGAGAACACATTTTTAAATTATATCAATGTATGGCACATAGTAAGCATCCAGAAAGCTATTGATGATATTCTAACCCCCTCCTGAGCTAACAATTCCTCCAAAATACATGTTTTATATGGACAGATACAGTTTATTCATTTATTTGAGAAATACTAAGTTACTACAGACAAGTTTTATACTAAGTATTAGAGTTACAAAGAAGAAGAAATTTGATAATTATGATAGTTTCTTGAAAAAGTTTCCAGAAAGACTATCACTTCATAAAAGCCCTATAAGACATATAACCCATATTATATCCACAAAGTTAGATCTGTAAAAATAAAGGTTTGCAGTGCTTTTCCTTAAAAGTCTATATAAATATTATTCAGCAAGAAAAACTGATTTTTGCATTTTATAGTCTTTTAAAAAAATATATTTATTTATTTATTTATTTATTTATTTATTTATTTATTTGAGACCTAGAGAGATAGGCAGAGACACAGGCAGAGGGAAAAGGAGGCTCCATGCAGGGAACCTAATGTGGCACCCCAACCTGGAACTCCAGGACCACACCCTGAGCTGAAGGCAGACATTCAACCGCTGAGTCACCCAGGTGTCCCTTGCATTCTAGTCTTGATATTTAATTAAGAATGCAAACAGGTGTATTATAACAAATTTTTGAAATATACATATTTGCACAGATAATGGCATAGACATCACAATGTATGTAATGGAGTTATCGAAAACTTTTTAAAGAATTTCCTATTTTATGTCAGTTGCCCACATCACGATATTTGAGAATAATTTTATCAATCAGTTTGGGCATGCCCTGCCTCCTCTTTTAATTCTTTAAGCTAAATGATTACTAATAGAATGCACGCTCCATTATTTCAAAATAGTAAAATGAAAGAAGGCTTAGATCAATATAGATATGTTTGAAGTATGTCCCTTTCCTAAGATCTTAAGAAAGTTTTTAAAAGCTTGATCCTGATCATGTGTTTTACTTGTTTTTAAACTTGATTGAAAACAAATTTCAGGTCAAAGCTTAATCATCAACACTCATAGCCTCTTTAGAATAGAACTTGCATTTCTTTTGTATCAATGCATTTTCTAACACTTGCCACTTCCTACAATGTGTTTAAAGGTAACCTAAAGAGGAAAGAGTCTCTTTCCTATTTGTGAACATAGTGATCAGAGGTTTCGGTTGACTTGAGTTGCTACTATCTACACAATCAGCAGAGAGGTGGAACTGTTGGGGAGTTTGCTCCAACTGCTCCTGTCCACTCCCAGGGTCCTTCATAGGACACAAGGCCCGAAAAAATTAGCCACAGTGGAGCAGAAGCAGTCAAACCCATGTCGTGAAATCCTGCCTAGCTGGTAGCTTAGTAGGCATGTGTGTGAGTGGCAACAGTGTCTAGAATTTAGTAGGTCCTCAGCTAATATTTGCTGATCGAAGAAGAAATGCTTTTATATCAGAATGGAACCTGTCTGAAGTGGATTCTGTGGACTCTATTAGTACCTGGCCCAGCTAGACACGTTTTGAAATAGGTAGACACCTTTGGTAGCTTCCGAGTCAGCTCTGCTTATGAGTGATGTCTGGAGAGTGTAGGGCTGCCTTTAGAAATCATACTGCTAGTGGCAAAATACAAAAGTACAAGTTAGAAACCAGTTCTTAATTGTTACTAGAAATAGAGCTTTCCCTTTAGAGCAACATGTTCCAAAACAGCTTTTGAAACATTTACCTAAAACATGAGCAAATAAATAGATTTTACAACCTCTGGGGCATTTTCAGTCTGCTTATATTTTTAGCCTTTCCTCTCTCATTTAGAATAAGAACACTGGCTCCCACCATTCCATAACTGCAATATTTACTCTGGGACTTAGAGTTGCAAACAGTCCCTTTAGCTGCTGGCAGTTTTGTTGACAGATAACCTCTGGCGTCTCAGGACTTGGATGCTTCAATATTCCTGTACTTGAGAGCCTGGTAAGACTCTGCCTCCTTCCACTACACACGAAATTGTTAATTAGCTGATTATCCTAACACCTTAGCTAACACTCTTATCTGAGAATACCTTCTGCTTACACTGGCATGATACAAGGGACAGTACCTTGCCCGTGGCTTCTTCCTGCCAAGCCTTGATCCTTCAATCCTCCTTCCAGACAAGGCAAAAGGATGGGGAGCAGGGGTAAAAAAGATGAAAGATCTCCTTACTCTACAGTTTGTGAAGCCTGAACCAACTCTATGGTTTTCTCTACTAACCAGATATTATAATCTGATTATAACATTAAAATATGGGAAAGAGTTTCTGTGAAAGCCTTTGAAAAACCTGTGTTCTCCCTCTCCTTTTTGGGAGAAGGGGGGATGGTCAGCAAGCACATCACTTCAATAGAGCAGGTCATTTCAATCAGTGTTACCTTGATTATTTTCCTCTTCTAATGTGATTCTCTTCCACTAATCCTTTCAGACCTGTGTCTAACACACACATGCATATCTTTGTATACATATGAAAATATATGAACATACAGACAAATCTTGAACAGTAAACAGTGAAGTTTTCTCAGTTTTCTCTTCAAGCACCTTCTAACTCACAACTACTCTTTCTTAGAAATGCCTAAGGCACTAAAATGACATCAAAGAAGCAATAACATGGCATCTACCACATAAATACTAATCTGGAGGAAATAAAGAACTAATAAGAGTCTATATTTGGAAATTTCAAGCTTTCACTCTATCAAGTTAATATGTAAGGACTTGAAGAGACTAATGTGTGTTTTTACTGGGCAATTTAGCATTCCTTTTAAAGAGAAAACTTTATTATCTTTAACATATCTACAATAGCTAAGTTTAGGTCAACTTTATCTAGCTTGTCAAGGTCAGTTACTTGACAAGTAGTGATCATTTCATCCTTGAAAATCCTGCTTTTGATAAATAATCTCCAGGTAATAATTGTTACTTCTCTTACTTTTTAAAGATACTTTGAGTGTGGGGGTCAAACTAACCTTTCACTAAATCAAAGTAGTGAACCAGATGCTTAGAATAAGGATGATAATTAAGCCATGACCATGTAAGAACAAAGACTCATTTGAAGAAGGCATTTATATGCTGGAGTCATTTCTTTTGTTCTTGTTTTGTTTTGCATCTCATAGTAATTTAATTCATAAGAGAGTTGAGAAACATATTGATAATATTTATTATGTGACAGCATATTGGCACTTCAGAAAATCTTGTACCTCAGAGATCAATTTACCTTTGTTTTTAGTTTTGTGGTTAAGTTAAATGTACTTAAATTTTCAATCTTATCAAAAGATACATAATAAATTCTACACAAGTTTTAGGATTTACAAATGATTGTTCATAGATGTCTTTCTATAAAGATATTAAAGAAAATGGATTCATGTGAGTTCGGATAAATATGATTAGGCCAAAATATAAAATTCCACACCTTCACTTATTTACATTTAAAAAGCCAAGTCTTAATTGTCATTTAATATTTCTGTATAATTTTTTGTGTATAAAAAAAGAAATACATTTTTTTTGTGTGCTACATTCCCTTTTTTTACAAAGATGCTTATAGACCTGCTTATATTCTTTTATTCCTCTGGAAAAGGAAAGAAAATAAACCATGGATATCAAAATGGTCTGAAAAATGCACTTTCTCATATGCTTCAAAGAAAGAACCTCATCTTCAAATATAACGTTAAGCATTAGAAATTTTCTGAACCAGATTGGCACCTCTCACAGCAAATCCTAGCAGATGAAAATAATCTTTATTTAATTATTCAATAAATATTTACCCTGCACTTCCTATACCCCAGGCACAGTGCTATTTAATGTAAAGGTAGCAGTAGATATTCCATGTTGAAAATGAAAACATCAATGAAAATTCCAAGCAAAATTTCCTTAGAACCATTTACATTCTATAACCCATCAAGGAAACTGGGAAATAATTAGAAAGAAAAGTAGAAGGGAGACAAATAATTCATTGTAAAAAAAAAGTGTCCAGCAACTTCTGATACTGCCAGGAGGTCAAGTAAAAAGAATGTTAATTTTTCACTGTTAGAAATATGACAGGGTAGGGGACTTGACTGAAAGCAATTTTATTGCAACACTGAGAAAATTGTCAAGTTGCTGTGGTTTGAGTGAGGGATATAAGGAGATTGAGAAAGCCATAGTGTTGAAAACTCATAAGATACTTTGAAGAGAAGAAAACTATGGTGGAAGCTAGAGAGCCAACACATTGAGGGGGTTTAATGGGATAACTTGGTAACTTGATGTCTACACACTCATGGAAAGGAGTCAGCAAGGAGGGCAAGAATGAATATACCAAGAATGGAGAAGTGGCATAAAACTGAGAAGGAGCATTGTGTCCTTTGGCAAAGGAGAGCTAAAGAACAGTCTAGATTCAGATTGGTATATTAGTCTGGTAAAGAGTAGAGACTGATCTATTAAATGATTTCTATTTTAACGTGAAGACATTAATTCAATAATTACATCATCTATGCTGTTGTAAATATTCCTGAATGTAAGAGAAAAGGGAAGTGGAGATTTAAGGAGAGTTCAGGGAGATTTATGGTGACTTATGCAATGAATTCAAACATATATATATATATATACATATATATATGTATATATATATATTCGTGAGAGACACAGAGTGAGGCAGAGACATAGATGGAGGGAGAAGCATCACCCACAGGGAGCCTGATGTGGGACTCGATCTCAAGACCCTGGGATCATGCCCTGAGCCAAAAGCAGATGCTCAACCACTGAGCCACCCAGGTGTCTCTATGCAAAATATTAAATAACTACTCTAAAGAACAGGAGCAAGAAGTGAAGAAGGAATTGTGGAAAGATTCCAAGTTGTGATCAAGGTTCCAGGTGAGGTCAGGTGTCATGAATCAGTAGTGTCACAAATCTACCTCATTTTGCAGGTATCTCCAGTAATGCTTACTAGCCAGGTGTGTGTGTAGAAAAGGTGGGCCCATTTTTTTTTTTCCAGGCAATGTAATTATAAAAACAATAGAGAAAAGAAACTAGTCAAAAAAAGAATCAGAGAATGTTTGAACTCAGGAATGAGGAATCTCAGATGAGGAAGAAGATCATGAGAAGAGAAAGAAAGAGGAGAAATAGAGGGTTTAAGCAATAGAAGGACCACATGGAATTGAAGGATATGGATCATCTCAACTGAGATGAATGAGCTGATTTGTGATTTGGGAAAGGAATGTCTCAACTCAAGTTTTAATTGGCTGGGAGTTTCCAGGTGATGATAAGATCGAATGTAGGAAGAATAATGAGTAAAGATTAACAAAAAAATTCACAAAACTGAAAAGTTAGGGCATTGAGTCTTGAAGCCATTCCAGAAAAATTTAGATTGTTTCTCAGTGTGTGAAGTGCTCCAAATAAAGTGGATAACCAAGGGAGGCATTATAAGTAATCAGATTAAAGTGACAGTCAAGAAAACATTGAACAGAATAATTGAATAACACTTCAAAGTGGAGAGAGAGAAAAGAGAAAGGAAGTATTTCACAATGGAAAGTGTGTGGGATCTGGAATCTGATAGGCCAGCATTCTTGCCCAGCTCTGCCGTTTACTGGTTCTGTGACATCATCTAGCTGAGCACTGGCTTGATCAGCAGTAAAATGGGGATTCACTTCACATCTATTTGTTGGGCTATTTCTATATGCCAGAGAATGGGTTAAATGGTAAAATAATTTTATCTTGTTCTTAAGATTGTTGTCAGGATGAAATAAGTGAATGTGTAGAATCAGATGTATAAATAAATTAATATTGCTATTATCTCATTATTGCTCTCAATTCTAAGATCCTTTAAAAATATGTTTCAATAATAATAATAATAATAAACATGATAAACAATAGCTTAGTACATGTTTAGCCCCATGAAGACACTTAGAGGTTATTAGAATAATCCCACCATATATATTTATCCTTGAATACAAAAGTATATATTTCCAATTCTGTTAAGCTGTTTTGACAATTGGATTGTTACCTACTTTTGGAGGGCAACATGCCTTAGGATTTTGCTTAATTAAGTGATTTATTTGCAACTAATTAATTTGTGATTATGGCACTATATGGTGTAGCATGTCAATCTCTTTGTTACTGAAGCATAATATAATGAGCTCTACCCCGAGATTCTTAAAAACTGAGTAATTAAATATTATCATATATTTTTTAATATAAATTCCATCTCAGTATAAACTGCTATATGCTCATATAACTATAAAAGTTTAAAAGTTATATATGAAATCTTTGCGAAGTTTGCTATTTCAGAATACTGAGTGGGTCTGATGTATTCATAAAAATGTTTTCTAATTAATCTGAAATTTAAAATAATTCCTTGTTTATGTGGGAAACTGCAGATTCTTAATACTTACTGAAATTAAACAAGTCAAATGGTTTCATCCCCTATTTTGGAAACAATTATCATGGTGACGGTGGTGAGTATAATGTTGCTAAATCCTACTACATCCCAGTGGCACCTTGTAATGAAAAACTGGCCAAAATTTTTAGATTTCTTCTGGCTGGATAGGTTGCCTTCTGAAAAAAAAAAAGAACATAAAATACTTCTGAGAATAACCTCCTTCTTACTAAAGCAATTTTTAATTATTGCCATATTCAGGCAATCTATCCATGCTTTCCAGGTTTAATTGGAGTTATAAGGATTCCCTTTCAGTATTTTGAAAAGTCCTTTTCATCATAATTGGTCCTGTGACCTCTGGTCGAGACCACCACTGTGACGGAGCTGACACTTCCTTCTCTGACTAAGCACCAGCAGGCCTTTTGATTGCTTGGTGCAGATGGCTGGGAATCACAGCCACTAATGGAGGTAACTGAGAGAGGCTGCAGAATGTATAATCACCTCTGCTTTTCTTCTTTTAACCAGCACACCTTTTCACATTTGTTCAGAAACAATTTCCTCAAATGTGGACACTATGCAGCTACTATGAGACAAGATGATCACACTTTGGGCATGTTCTCCTTAATTATTCTCAAATTTCTTTCCTAAATCACCCACTTTAGGGTTTACTAAGAGTGACAAAATTCAAAGCGTGGATTAGCATTTTAATTTTACTAAAGAGCACAGGCAGTTTAACACTTGGATTCATAATGCTCCTCCTTCTCGCATAGAGCCTGTTTTTAAACCTAACATCAATCTACAAAACATAACAAGCAGGATTATACAAAAACACACATGCAGAACATTTTCATCATAACAGATGAGTGGCTCTCAGAGCAGACAAGAACCCATAGGGTATTCACTGCTATGACTCACTTGTCTCTTCAAAATCCCGTCTCTGCTCTACATGTACAATTTTAGATCTCACTGCTTCTCAGCATGAGCTGAGATAGAGCCGCTTGCTCCTTTTAAATATACTATGCTCACTTTCCACTCTAAGCTCTTTTTTGTACTATCGCTCCAAATTGATGGGACTATATTTCCCTTCCCACTCTCTTTTCATACCTTACTTATTTTTTTTTAAATTTAGGGTATAAGTGACAAAAATTTAAGATATTTAAAGTGTACATCATGGTCACTTGATATTTATGAAAGGACACTCCCCATCATGTTAATAAACACATCCATAATCTCACAAATTTTCTGGTCTTTCTTTCTTTTTTTTTTTTTTTTTTCGAGTAGAATACTGAAGTTCTACTGTCTTAGCAGCTTCAGTTATACAATTCAGCTCTAGTTACCATGTTTTACCTTATATCCTCAGACCTTATTCACCTTATAGTGGAAAGTCTGTGCCCTTGTACCAACCTCTCCCTGTCTTCTACCTTCTAGCCCCTGGCCACTACTTTTCTATTTTCTGTTTCTATGAGCTTGACTTTTTTTTTTTTTTTAAGATCCTGCATATAAATCATATCATGCAATATTTGTCTTTCTTTGGTTTATTTCACTTAGTATAATGCCCTAAGATCCATCCTTATTGCAAATGACGGAATCTCTCTCTTTCCCATGGCTATAACATATTACTGTATATACATACCCCATCTTTTATCTGTTTGTCCACTGAGAAACACTCAGGTTGTTTGCATATCTTGGTCATTTTTAAAGAGGTGGTTAAAGGTATCACTTCCACCAATGTTTTGAACAATCTTTCCTACTAGGATCGCCCACTGTTTCTTAAGTATGTGTTTCACCAACTAACTGTAAATATATATATATATATATATTTTTTTTTTTTCAGTAGTAATGGGATCTGTTATCTGACAGTGTAAAGGCAATTCTCGAGGAACTCAGAGCCAATCATATGATATGCTCTCAGTCTTAGGAAGGGGGTGGATATTTCTACCCCTGCATTCTTATTTCCAACACAACTTGCAGGGATAAGATGCATCCTTTGAAGCTTTTACCTGTCTTTTCCTCCATTGTAATGCAATCACAGAGAAGTGTAGTTCTAAATAAGTCTCAGCATGCCAAATGTTAGGTCTCACTTTCATAAGAAGAAATTCTGCACTTAAGGATGATACTGTTTTGTGAGCGGGCTCATTTCCACTGTCTGTGGCAAAGAATGTGAAATAATCTGCCTTCACCCGGATAAATGTAGGCCATACATAGCCATTTCGTTTCCCATTCATAGAGGCAGAGGCTTTTATCTTCCGTGATACAAGCAGTCCTGGACTGTGCCTGGTCTCATTGGCCTGATGCCTCAGCTCCAGTCCTCACCTGCGTTCCTTCTCACTTAGGTAAACTGAAGTAAGTCTGCTTCCGAAGGAACAGAGTAGAATATGAAAGGGAGGAATAAACAGCTCACCTGGGTTTCCGACTTCAGCTCATACTCAACATCAAAAGCCAGAGAAACTCAAAGTTCGGTGAATGTCATTGGGTCTTCATATAGTATTAACAAATGAACAATTTCTTTCCATATTGTTCTTTTTGCACAGATACCTCTTCAGAGAACTCTGAAAAGGAAGAGGAAGAAATCATAGGGTACAAGCAACAGTCGTATTCCAAAGGTAGGAACACCCTCAGTTTTTAAAATTCCAGGTTTAAATAGTAAAACAAAAAGAGTTTAAAATACTTTCTACAAGTTATTTTTAAAAGATTTTATTTATTTATTCATGATAGACATGGAGAGAGAGAGAGGCAGAGACACAGGAGGAGGGAGAAGCAGGCTCCATGCAGGGAGCCCGACTCGGGACTCGACCCCCGGACTCCAGGATCACGCCCTGGGCCAAAGGCAGGTGCCAAATCGCTGAGCCACCCAGGGATCCCCTCTACAAGTTATTTTGAATAAAAAAATAACTCCAGCCACAGAGACAGCCATTATGGTCACAATAAAACAATGCTTCAATACCAACGTTTGGACAAGGAAAAGAGCTCAATTCAGAATTTTTAGGGGCGCCTGGATGGCTCAGTCAGTTAAGTGTCTGACTCTTGATTTTGGCTCAGGTCATGCTCTCAGGGTGGTGAGACTGAGCCTGCATCAGGCGTGGCACTGGATATGGAAGCTGCTCAAGATTCTCTCTCTCTTTCTCCCTTTGCCCCCCTTCTCCTGCCCCCTTGCTTGGGCATCATATATGTATACATATATTCAGATACATGTATACATATATGATGATTTTCTGCTTTTATTGGCCGCTTATTCCCTTGATTTCTGTTTATCCTATCTTATATCAAAATATTAGTTTCACATGATGAAAAAAAATAAGTTTGTAATGAGAAATTTTCTCCTTTCAGATACCGAGTCTCGTATCTGTGTAAACACTATTTATTTACATGTTATTATTATTTTAAATTTAGAATTGGATAAGGTTATAGCTCTAAAAACATTATCATAACAATGATTGTGGATTTAACTACCAGTGCTTTATCAGTAAAAAATATTTAACTTCTATTCACCCAATTAACAGTCTTCATTGAAATCACATTTTGACAAATGTAATTATCATTATACTATGGTATGATTTTTAGATGCTTTATTGATTACTTTTATCATAATATTCTTAAAATTCAGTTTCTTTTTCTATGCAGTTTATACAACTCTTTTTCTCTGAAGATTACTGAAGAATGCTAAAATTATCTGTCACTTTTTAGTCCATAAATATTTATTGAGCATCTATAATATTCCAGAAACAGTTTTAGTCAGAGGGCTCAGCAGAGAAAAAAATAGGTAAACAAAGAAACAAAAATACCCCTGTCCTCAAGGGCTTACATTCTAATATAATAGCTCCAAATTTCAATATCATGAACACTGTGTACCTGACAAATATTTTTAGCATCAAGTCAAATATAATCTCTTTTCCTATTCCCTATCAATTGCTCAAAAATTTGCTATACTCCAATTTACTAAAAATTTGCTATACTCCAATTTACTAAATTTTTTTCTTCAGTTGTTTGCTTTTGTAGAAGTGTCTATTTTTTATTGGTTATAAAAGAATGATGTGCCTTCAACATATACTAAATTTAGCCACCTCACAGTCATACTTTATATAAAATGCAAGTCTTCTCCCCCTCTCAGCTGCTTTTAGAACACTTTTCTAAGGATGAACTTATTGTGCAGGATTGTTGCTCAGATATCATATTTTTAGAGTCAGAGTTTCCTGAATTCTCATATATTGAGTCAGTTTTTCCTGATTCCCCTAAATGTGTCCTTTGGAAAACTAGATAGGCCTTTTGTCAGCTTTTTAAAACATATATAAAACATAGATATATACTTATATATCACATTACTTGACATTTTATATATATGATAAATGTCATGTTATTTGATTAAAAGATGAATGTAATATTATTTAGCAATTACCTTATATGTGTGTGTGTATATATATATATATATATATATCCAAGACATACCAATTCATTAGAGTCATGCATGTTTAATTAGAACATGTAGATGTTTTATATTGATTTCACTATTCATACTTTAACTGAAGTAATTTCATATGGTTTATATTAATGATGGGGCTTTCTTTTGTTAACATCCTATACATGATTTTAAATCTGCATGAGTTAGTTGCATAAGAAAATTTGGATTTGGCCATAGTGGTAGTGTTATTGTAGCAGGAAACAAATGAAGGAATAAAGAAATAGTTCATATCTTTATGACGGGAGGTATTTTTGCCACCTTCAGTGAGCTACTCAGGAATTGAGGCTCCTCAACTTCCACAGACACTGGGAGATGGGGGTGCCATCTTCCTTGATGTTTACATTTCACAGGGTTGGCTCTCAGCTCCTAGAGAACAACAGTTCTTGGCCATAAAAGCTGACAAAAGGCCAATCTAGTTTTTAACAGGACACATAGATGTTTCCCAGAGAGAAGAAAGTACTCACCCATTTTCTACAGTATCTACTCTAAGAGGAGGGGGGCAGAGGGAGAGTCATCTCTTTCCTTGTTTTCGGCAGAGACAAGTGAGCCTCTTGGTTTAAATTTTTACTTGTCCTTTCAACATTTATATGAATTGTCTGCTTGTATATTATGTTAAAGACACCTCTCAAAATTGTATAAACTTGAGGCAACTCGCCTCCCATATCTATCCTCAAGATTGTCCCATTGCTTCATTTTCTTAAATGGGTACAGGAACAGTCCAAGCAATCAGAGAGAATATCTTTTAATAAGTGCTGAGATAGGAAACATAGTTTCCCTCTGTTTTTATCTCTTTTCTAAAATAAGGCCTCGGCAAAAAGACAATGTTGATTTTATAAAACAGTGACTAAAATGTTAGCTCTATGTGTTTTCTTTCAGAAGAAAAGAAAAACTTTAGCTATAAGGTTCATTCCAGGATGTGTGAAAATCAGAAGAAAGAAAATAAATGGTTTAAATGGTATGGGAAGTAAAGCACTGATTAGAAATGAGAAGCCCTGTAAATGAAAATGGGAGGTTTAATGATTTTTGCCTTAGTTGCTAAACCCCTTATAATGCATGTCATTAGAAAACGATTTAAATATCTGGTGAAGACACACAAGGGGGCAAATTCCAAAGGTGGTTTTGGACTCTTATTAAAAATGCAGGGAAATCGTAGCTCCACATTACAATAGTAATTAACTATGGTTAAAGGCACCCTGAAGAGATGCAATTACCTTTAAAATAATTCTGCAATTTAAGATGTATATTTAATTCATTTATTTTTCAGTTAATTGATAATTTGCCAGTTTAATTAATGTGACATCCCCCACTACAAGACATAGTGAACATCCTTCATTCATTTGGGAATATTATATTGCTATTTATTGCAAATAATACTTAAGATGACCATCTTCCTTGGTATAGCTAAATATAATATTCTTAGAAAGTAGATGAGAATAAAGCAGATACTACAGGGCATGTTCGTTTATTGAGTCATTTCAATTTACAATAGTTCATAAGAACAATAATAATTCTCTTTGAAACAAAATAATTATTTCCACATTTTTAAAATAAATTGACTGTAGTTATTTTATAATGGGTTGGAAAGTCAGGAAATAGAAATTTATAACAAATACTAAACATAGTTATATTTCTAAGTGGCTTACCCCAGGCCCTATTAACAGATTAGAAACATTTCATGATTGTTTAATGGAGGGTGGATTTCTATTAATCAAATCCTGCTTTATACCAATTTCCATCATTAAAAGAGAGACTCGTTTTGTCAAAAGTAAAAATTGCTGCTGGAAAATTTAAGTGATAAAACTAAGGGTAGAAAATTTAAATATGCATTAGAGGAAAAATGATAATTATAAATTTAAAAATCTTAATAACAAAGCCATTTACAAAATAAATCTCAGGGTAAGCACATGCTTCAGTATTTGAATTATTTACAGCAGGATTACTTGTTTTCACTGATTTGAAAATTGTAGAGCATGTAATCCCTAACACTTCATTGACTTGGTTAAGTTTTTCACTAGCCTCAAATTATTTTATTACTTCTACCTTTGCACGTGGAGGGGCAATATTGCTCTTCTCTCTTCCTCTGTCATTTGAACCTACTGACCTCTTTTGAAACATTTTCCCCTAATAATATCCATAAAGTCTGTCACAGTATTTTTGAAAATAAAATCCTAAAATAGGGTACAAAACATTTTGATTCTTTGACAGTAGAGGGAAAGTTGATGGCTCATTTCTGCCTGAATCACATAGAAGAGCAGTATGGTCTGTAGCTGATGGCAATAATAAACTATCAAAGACTTTTAAAAGAACTATCACCTCTTAATTTAAGGGGAAAATTATTTAACATAAACATGTCATTTAATTATCTAATTACTTAAATATAGTTGTTTGTCTGCTTGTTTTTAATCCAGCATTTAAATTCCATAGGCAGATGGAAACTGGGAGGTTTGGGGTTGCAACCCTTACTCTCCACTCTTTCCAAAGTTTCTGAGAGTTGCAAGACATTCTTTTAAAAATAATTTTTTGTACAAAGTTTCAAGGCAAGCACAACAGAGGAAGGAGACTTAGGGTAGAAAAACATGATTCTTTAGTGAACATCCAGTTAGTTACCGATAACACCCACTCACTAATTCAATGTCAATCCTCAAATTGAGGGATAAATAGAAAGATGCTCCAAACAAAACCTGAGTAGGTTATTTGTGAAATTAAACAAATTGTAAGATTTAGACGGAAGTTCAAATAGTCAAAAAAAAGTCAAGACCTATTATAGAAGAATAAAGAAATGAAAATAACTTTTTCTATCAAATATTACTGCATATTAGAAAACTATTTAGTCAAATCTGTGATATTGGCCAGAAATTGAAGGATAAATCAACAAAATAGAATAAAGAAAAGGTGGAAAGAAGTTTATAGATATATGGACACAAGACTTACAATAAACTTGTTTTTACAGTACAAAGGGAAATGAATAAACCAATAAAGGAGAATAACTTCATGACACCTGTGTAGTGAAAAATGTTTTAAACTGACAGAAAAAGCATATAGTATAAAGAAAATAGTTTATAAATTTGAATCCATTAAAACTAAGAACTCCTGCTCATACAAAAGAGCTATCAAGAATATGTAAACTTCGCCTCTGGAAGACTGAGTTGACATTTCCAACAACTGACAAGGGGCTCATATCCAAACTATATACAGAAGCCCCAAAACTTAATAAATGGAAGACATTCCAACCAATAGGTAAAAAAAAAAAAACAAAACCACATAAATATACACATTAAAGAAATGAAAATTCAAAAGACCTATAAACATATAGAAATGGGGGCACTCCCTCATTAGTAATAAAAAAATAAAAATAAAATCACAGTGATGTACAATTACATCCCCATGAGTATGACTACTACTGAAAACTCTGTTGACAAGTTTTGTTGAGCAAAATAAATTCTTATATACTATCGTAGAGGATTGTTAATTGGTAACATCACTCTGGAAAAGGATTTAGCATTATCTGGTGACAAAAACTCTCTCTTTGACCAAATTTTAGTCAGGCTCCTTTGAGCCCAGTCCTAGAACTCGACCTGTGGGTGTCCATCATGTTATTCCATCATGAACTAATCACTATGTTATAAATACATGCTGTGAGATAGAACTATTATTTCTCTATGATGTGTATGAGATTTGGTTAGTGAATATCTTTTCTTCTTTTTTTAAAGATTGTATTTATTTATTTGACAGAGAAAGAGATCAGGTGAACATAAGCAAGGGGTGAAGCAGAGGGAGAGGATAAGCAGGCTTCCCACTGAGCAGGGAGCCTGAGGCAGGGCTTGATCCTAGGACTCTGGGATTATGACCTGAGCTGAAGGCAGACGCTTAACCTACTGAGCTACCTAGGCACCCCAGAGAGTGCCCCAGTTAGTGAATATTCTGTTTCAATGTTCTAAGGTGGAGTGACCAGGTTGTCAGTTTTGTTTGTTGTATTTATCATTTTTAAAAATGTTTAAGCTTGTCTCAAGGAAAAAATAAAAAACACTACTCTGACTTTGTGTTGCCTCACATCTTACAAAGCTGATCTGGATTTGAGTATTCGTTGAAATTAGCATTTAGTTAATATGGTATATCCTGGGGGAGAAGGAAGAGATATCCTGAAAATGGTGAGCACACAGATTTTTAAAACTCATTTGAAGTTTATAAAATATTTAAAATAGTTTTAAAATAGCCTTTTTTGTATAAAATATATTCTGAAATAATTAACAATAAACAAGAAAATATAGAATATAGATTTGTATGTTGCTTTTAACATAAAGGAATAATCTCTCAAATTTTCAAAATAGTCTGTAACAGAATGTCATTTTGAAGTTTCCAAAATTCACTCATCCCATCCCCAAAATAATGTTTATGTTAATTTATTATTAGAACTAATGTATTTAGTAACATTTATATTCAGATTCCAAACATTTGGGAAATCATTCAAATTCCAGGTGTATATCTCACATCTATCACTAGATTCTTAGTGTCATACTGTCAAATTCAGAAAGGCAGTCCTTGAATTAAATACCCAGTTCAAGCCTTAACATAGGGATGAAAGTTGATCTAACTTGACAGTTCTCTAGAAATAATCATTCTGACATGTCAAAGATGGTACATGTCCAGATCTCTACATTATTCAAAAATGATGAGATCTAGGGAAAGGAAAAGAAATGACACAAAGGCCTGCACCCAAGAATTAAATACCTCAAAGGCAAAAAATGGTATAATTCATTTGGGTTGGGTTGGCCATGGAAGATGAGACTGTAACAGTGTACCTCATGACATCTATTCAATCTTTTTCTCAATTTTTTCCCACATTCAATGAACTTTACAAATTTGAGAAATAATGAGAAAAAGTGGATAAGACAAACTTTTGACATTTAACTTCTACAGTCAGTGACGTTTCGATGTAAATTTGTTGGTAAGTAGTAAATAAGCAACAGCACAAATAGATTAGAATGCTAATCATCTTGGATCTAAAGTTTTGACTCAACTGTCCTTTTTCAAGAATTTTGTTTTTGTAATTTGTTCCAAAATATTTTCAGGAATGACTGAGTATGCTCTATTGTCTATCTGCCTTGCTTCATCGGTTATTTATGTCACAGACTAATTGAAACTCTTCGTTATTTCCCCCACTTCTCCCCATTTCTAAAGCAATGATTAAATCCATTTTGGAATTTGATTCTATGTAATATCAGGTCTAGGCTTTTTATTTCTATTCACAAATGGAATTAATGATTTCTCCTACTACACCATCTGAATTAAGACCTTATCTGCAAGAATCACCTCTAGAGTTGACATGGTAGTTCAGATATGTTTGCCCAACTGAGCCTTAGATCTCTGTGACGAGTCCACCAGAACGACACTGCAGTCAGCCTATGAATAACAAACTAGCTGAGCTGAGTCAGCTGGGTCATCTATTGCTCTCTGCTCACAGAGGAGAGCTGGAAGTGATAGATAGCTCCATTAACTCTGCCTGACTAATGCACACTTGGGGAACACCAAATTGGGAACATTTTTTTTATCTTTCTGAGACAAACTGCAGGGATGCAGTTGGCTCATTCTGCACTTATAATAAGGATGATATTTGGGAAGATGAATAATAGCAACAGAACGCAGTAAAAATAATATTTTGTATCATGGAATAGTTTTTGATTTTTAATGAACACACTTCAGTTAAGACTATCAAAATATTTTCTCAGCATTATTTACAAAGATATGAGAAAACTTTGATATTCAGTGTCTCAATTCAAACATGAAATAGCTTTAGCTTAAGTAGAATGGCAATTCACATAATATTAATATGTATATACCTGGAATATTATAGATCCCTATTTTATAATGGTGCAATATTTATATGAGATTGTTATATAGGTCAGGGAATAAGTAAAAGTTTAGGACAGAATCACAATTGCTTCCTAATTTCATTATTAAACATACAAAAGTATCATCTTTTTTTTTTTTTTTTTTTTTTTTAGATTCAAAGAGAACAAAATTTGAAGATTGGGCACGCTAATTCCTCAAATTCTTACAATGGTTTTACTAGAGATTGGTGTTAATAAATAGGCTAATGAGAGCACAAGGCAATGCTGCTTCCCTATCATTTGCCAGTTTGAAATGAGTTATTTACAAGAGTCAGATACCAGAAATTGACAAGATTTCTATGTGGCAATTCCTTCTTTTATTCATATCACCAGCCCTATGTAGGTTATTTAAATTACTTTACTAATTAAAAATGGTAATGGAAAATAAATCAAAGTACAAGGCACTTGTAAAAACAAAGGGGAAAAGAGTCATTTCAAATTCAGTGTTGTTTTATTAGATGCCATTATAATTATAATAAACAATTAACATTTTTTGAAGGATTTACAATAACTCTATCTTATCTTCCCTAATACATCATTTCCCTTACATTCCCAACCTATGAAAAAAATTCATTTTTTCCTTAATGGATTTGAGGACCTGTTTAAGGCACTGAGAATTCCAAGGTGAACATTTTTATCATCTCTGAACTTAAGTAAGGGAGGGAAAAGGAAGGAAATATAAATTAAAAATTTCAAAATAATGTTCATTTAACAGATGGAATTGATTACATAATATATTTCAAGCACTATGCTTGGCCTTTGTACTTGATAGAGAATAAAGGTAGACATGTATTTAAAAAAAACATTTTATTTATTTGAGAAAGAGAGAGGATGCACAAGTGTGGGGGTGGGTGGCCAGTTAAGGGCAGAGGGAGAGGGAGAAGCAGAGTTCCCACTGAGCAAGGAGCTTGACATTGGACTCCAGACTCTGTGCTCAGAGCCTGCTTGAGGATTCTCTCCTTCTGCCCCACCCTCCTCTCTCTAATAAATTAATGAATTTTTTAAAAAAGAAAAGAAAAGCAGTCCAGGTGGAAAACAATAGTATATTAAAATATTGGATGGGAAGGAGATGGAGGGAAGTGAATGAATTAAGAGATATTTGTGATATAAATATCATAAGATTGGAGCTTGATTAAAACACAGAAGGACCAAGAGAGGGAGAAATCAAAGTTAACTTTCAAAAAAACAAATAAATCCTTAAATAATGAAATTTGATGACCTTTTGGGTTGGTGAGCACATCCAAGTGCTGGGAAGATGGCATACTCCAGTTCCAAAGAGATAGAGGCTCCTGTACTCAGGACCATCATTGATGCTTCTTGAACTCACCCTATGCTCCTTTTCATCTGGCAGTCCTTCCACATCTTTTATAATAAAGTTGGTAAACATGAAAAGAAGACTTGACTTTCAAGTTTCTGACTTGTGAAATGAAACAAACAGTGGCTGTCTTCATTAAGATAAAAATAATTGGATGGAGGCCATGTTTGGGAGATTGAAAAGGAAAAGGGAGACTATTAACTACTTTTGGACTTGTTTGGTTTGTGATACTTTTGAAATACACAGTGGAAATGTCAAAAAGGTGGTTGATTATCTCATAAATTAGACCTGGAACAATTTGTCGAGTAGCATAAAGCATACAAGAAATTACTGTGAAATTTAGAGGGAGTCTAGGACAGAATTTTGGGTATTTCCAATATCTAAGGGCCACATACAAAGTATAAACCTGTAAGGGAGGTCAAGAATTTGTTGCCAAAAAGACATTAGAAGAGCAAAAAGAGGGGATCCCTGGGTGGCTCAGTGGTTTGGCCCCTGCCTTTGGCCCACAGCGTGATCCTGGAGTCCTGAGATTGAGTCCCACATCGGACTCCCTGCGTGGAGCCTTCTTCTCCTTCTGCCTCTGTCTCTGCCTCTCTCTCTGTGTCTCTCATGAATAAATAAATAAAATCTTAAAAAAAAAGAAGAGCAAGAAGAGTATGCTGTTATAGTCATTGAAGCCTATGGAAAGGGGATCTTTCAAGATAAAGGAATGTTGAAAAATACTGAATAGTTTTCAGAGGCCAAAATATATGATAACTAAATATATAGGTGAACTTAGTGACTGAAGTGTTTTCAATGGAATAGCACATTTCACTGATGATAAGAATGATCAAGGTAAGACGGAAAGCTAAATTCAGAGGAGATAAAGAATTTAGCTCATAGTATAGGTTCCTGAGACCAGATTGATCAAAGATCCAGGTACAGATTGACCATACAGAGGTCAAAGACAGATCCTCCGTTTTACAAAAAGCAAGGAGAAGAAGTTGGATGTGTAGATATGTTGTTTTTATTCGGTAGCAGGAAATTTAGAGCACAGTAATCAAATAATATCTAATTTCTCTGACACATTGTGTTAAGTTATCTTTGGGGAGGAAGTGGAAGTTGAAGAATATTTATTTGTTTGGAGGGGAGCAGGGAGATTCACAGGTTTGAATTGGATGAAGAATATTTTACATTGCAGAGCATGGAAAAGGAATGAATGAATGAATGCGAAGAATGTAGTAATGAGGAGAGGTTGACCAAAGGATTATGAAAGCATAGTTAAGGGACACAGTTAACTCAGCTAAAAATTAGTGAAAGTCTCATAAAAATGATTTATGAGCTGAGTCTAGAAAGACAGATAGGAGATTATCAGGGAGGGGAGAAACATTATTAGCAAAAGAAGCCTCATTCAGAGAAGCAGGCACAAGTGTACCTTCAAGAATTTCAGTGTGGCTTGAGTCAGCTGTGTGCCAGAGTGGTTCTGTCAAGCTTCCACCTAGGGCATGCCACTGCTCTGTGGCTCTGTTTCAGGCACTCTGACGGTAGTGGCTGTTTTCTCCTCCGTCAAAAATATCCCAGCAAAGGCCCAAATCAGTGAGAAAAAATGTAGTTACCTCGCTTTTCTTGGAGGTTGAGTTAACTTAACCCTTGTTCCAAAAGACGAATGAAGTCAGTTACTCTTTCAGACCAGTTGATAAACTGGTCTTTCTCATGGTTGTTCTTGAAAATCAGCTCAAAGTGAAAATAAAATATATGAATTCTTTTCTATCACTTTTTGTTGTTCTCATTTTTACTACCATGACTATAGCAAGTGATGACTTCTGAGGAGGTAAAAAAAAAAAAAGCAATCTATTTTAGTACTTCAATTAATGACATTAGACAATTGATATTAATTACTAAAGTGAATTCTACTAATAATAAGCTAATATTCTCATATTTAATATCCAGTGAAAGGATTAATGGCTATGGTTTCATTCATTTTGTGCTATTAAGCTTAATGTTTTTATGTCAATTTTTATTAGTGTGTTTATTATTCTAAGGAGTTCTAATACATCAGCAATGTGTTTATGAGTACGTTCTAGAGCATATACTTTCTGATGATTTGAATAAATGATTTTGAAAACATAATTCAGTGCTATCATTATTCACAGCATAAGTGCTTTGCTGTGTTCCATATTTACAGATATGTATCATGTTGACACTATGTGTGTTCAAACACTGAATTGCATAATGATACAAAATCTGAAATGGCATTAATACTCTATCAAACTTTTGATGCAAGACTAATAATTAAACAAGGTTTTGCTGTTAGCAGCTATACTATTTGAGATTGCTAAAACCATATAATTCCTAGCTACTTAAGAGATCATTTTTGTCCTTTTTTAATTTTCTAAGGTACTTGATTTTGCTGCCAAATTTTGTTCTTTCAATATGTTAGCATATACCTTATTTAAGCGCATCTTTTATAGAGTGCATGCTATTATCTAAATACATATGTTGTTTTTACTTGGTTTTTGTCTCTTTCCTTGTTTGCTACTCTGTGTTAGTGAGACACAAAAGAGCCTGGCTCAAAGTACTTCTTGAATACATATGGTTAAATGTAATTTGTCAATGTCTTTTAATTATCTTAAGACAGATTTCAAATTTTTCATTTTAAATTATTTTATGTTGTCTTCTTCACAGCACTGCATTTTAGACAAGTTCTCTTCAAAATATTTTCCCATAAGAGTAAAAAAAAAACCACAATTTTAAATAATAAGCAAAAGCAAATGTGATTGTTATGTATATGATCTGGAACATTTGGCCATACCTAAAGGACTACATAAAATTGGCTTAAATCATAAGAACACTCATTGTTTCCTTAATTTCCAAAGTCTACGGCCGAGTTGTTGAGTCTATGAGAGAAACAATCAATTTCCCAGAATGCCCCATCCCTCACTAGGTATGAGTATGTGAGTGGCGCCCTACTCCTGGTTGCAAGATGGTTGCTGCAGCTCGTAGCATCTTTCCCTCTTGTCTCTCTCAAGGGGAGCAGCAGCAAGCAGGAAGAAAGAAGAAAGGAAAATTAAAAGAAAGAAAAGAGAGAAGAGATTTTTCTTTGTGTAGTTTTGGAATGAGTTAGTATAATAAGAATAAATTTAATTTTTATGATATTTATTCATGGAGTACCCATGATGTACTTCAAAATATTGTTCCCTGGTTTCTTACTAATCAATTAGTTTCATTCCATTTCATATACTTCAGTTCATTCTTCTCTCCTTTCTCTCTCTCTCTCAGAATTATTTCATGCTTTTCTCAAATTTCATGCTTCTAAAAGTCAAAACCCAATCCAATAATTTTTCATGTATCAAGAAGTCAGCAGTTATTTTCTGTAGCCACAGACACAAAAATAAAAACTTTGCTCATGCTATGGTGAAATGGTGAATTTTAGAAGACATTTGAGCTCAAATAAATTTTTACCTTTTAATCCCCTCCTTCTGGAATGTCAGCTTCTCCACAGGAAAGTTTTCCTTGGTCTTTTAAAAGTGCCAGATGTTGGGGATGCCTGGGTGGCTCAGTGGCTGAGCATCTCCTAGAGTTCTGGGATTGAGTCCCACATTGGGCTTCCTGCATGGAGCCTGCTTCTCCCTCTGCCTATGTCTATGCCCCTATCTCTCTCTGTGTTTCTCATGAATAAATAAATAAAATCTTATAAAATAAAAACACCAGACATTTTCTAATTTACAAAAAACAAAGTTTAATTGCTTCATGACACTACTCTCTTAAGGTAACTTCTTTTTTTAATTTCTAATTTCCCAGTGATCTCTTTTTCTTTAATATTTCTTTCATTATCTATTTCTACTGCCTTTGATAAAATGTCTAACTTTATCTTATAGTTCTGTGTGGTCATCTCTGATTGCTCCCAGACATGAATGCCTCAATCATTTTTTGATTTAATAGCTTTTTCTCATTCATCTAACATTTACTGTATATCAAGCACTTGCCAATTGCTGAGCTATGGTAATATGTGATATGCAGTGCATTGTTTTCTACCAATTACTATACTTTTTAAATATATATACTTCCGGTTTACCCTTTTTTGGTATCTCTATTCTTATAGTACTGTTAGTGCCATATTTCTTTCATTAGAGATTTGTTTGTATTTTTCAATTTCTACTTGACTGAAGTAGTCTTTAATTTATCTATGACTTTTATTTTTATATCATCTAAATATAATGTAAACAAAATATGTACAGCTTTTTTGTCCTCTGTAATACATACAGTACTGTTATTTAAGTAGATTTTATTTTCTAGTTTAAGTGTAGAAAAACTAATTTTCGTAACACTGTCAAGTGTCAAGCTTCAGATAACAATGTGAGTTTAGGTCAAAACTGGGTAGTATTTTAATTCATGGAAAATGGATTTGGCCCACAAAAATCTAAATTTATGTTTATATATATGTTGCATTTCAGTCTTTAATTGGAATTTTTCCAAGATAGATTATTCTATATTATAGCATTAAACATATATTTCCATCTTGCAAACTGTTACAAGTAATTTAACAAAATATGTGAGATCCAACAGACTTACTTGAGTTTAAAGCTTAACAGGGTTAAACTGATAGTTTTACATTTTATAATTGTTATTCAGTACATCATGTCAATAGGGTTCAATAAATACATCCATACAAACATAAATGCACACACACATGCACGTATATAATGTTAATATAACATTTTCTTGAAACACATCCAGTGCTTCACAGTCTGTTAGGCTTAAATTTAGACTCTAATGATGTAAAATTAAATGAATGATTTGGTCTTTAACTTGAATATCATACTTTACTAATTAGTACCCCCAAACCAAAAAGAGTATGGTACATATTTTAGCATTTCACTTTAAGTTACTTTGTAATGGAGATCGTTGGGAAAAAATCTTGACAATCAATCAATTTAAACCTTTCACTTGTTCATTGGCTGAGGTTTGTAGGATACAGATATCAAGGGTGGTACAAAAGGGATGGCAATAAATGAAATAAAAAAAAAAAAAGATCAAGCCAAGTTCCTCTCTGTACCGGAGTAAAATCTGATTGATTATAAGAGATTCTCTTATCAAACACAGAAATATCATTTTTCAAATTTTCCATTTTTTATAATCCTACAGAGCATATTAATGGTAAGGGATAGGCATGATTACTGGTGATCCTGCAGAAGAGCAGAATAAATAAAACAACACAGCAACTTAAACAGATAGTGATAGATGCTTGATATATCTCATATGACCTCCTTCATTAATCAGGGGTAAAATATAGCCACATTTCTTGTTTTTCCAAATAATCGCTTTTGCCATTACCTGCCTTATTAGTAGGAAGTATGTTATTTCCCTCATCGGAGCTGTCCCTCCCCAATTGTTTAAAAAAAATCTTTTAAGTTATTAAATATTATATGAGAGTTTATACTGCCTTAATACAGCAAAAAGCGAGACATTTATTTTCTGATAAATCTTCTTCTGAGGTTTCATTTCCCAGTCCCACAGTATTGTTACTGAGTGGCATACTCTCGTGGATGCTTTGTCTACTACAGGCATGGCACTGCTAGTTCATTTTCTGGAGCAAAACTATTGAAAATTATGCCAAGTTTGCAAGTTGAAATTCTTTTTATATCTCACGTACATAATCACTTTTCCCTAGGGCTCAAATATCAAAATGGCAGGTGCTTCTAGCATCACTCAAGTTGTAGTATTTGTCAAACATTTTTCTTTAGTAATACACTAACAAAATTACTTAAAATATTTTTAAAACCAATTCTTCAAACTCGACCTATCTTTTCCTCAATAGTTTATTTCTTTGTCTTCTATGACTTCCTAGCACTGGATTTTCATGGGGTTGCCAAATTCCCACATTTCCCTAACTTTAAATATGAGAGGATGTTTGGTGATCCCATCCCACATTTCCCATAAGATCCTGGGCTCTATATGGGAAAAAAAAATCCACCATTTCTCTAAAATGGCTTTGCATTCCAAAGGAGTAGCAACTTTTGTGAAAGTGACCAATGTCTCAAGAGTTCTTATTACACTGTTTACCTGCCATATATAAATAAAAAAAGCCACCCTAATCCTACCATATAGCCAGAGAAGACAGTTCTTAGTTTACTAGCTGCTAGATTTTCATTACTTATGTGACAAATGGGCAGGAAGAATATATGCAAACTGTTCTTAAAAATTATGCTTTAATGGTGTCCATAACCCAAACTGATTTATGAGACAAAATACTTCTCATCTCATACATCTAAGAGAATGGAAGTATCTGAAGGAAGATGCATGGTAGATTCATCCTGATTCTTACTCTGGCATTCTTGAATTTTCTTGACCTAGACTTGAATTGTCAATGTTTTTGCCACATAAATCCTACGTTAGCCCATTTTCTGGCTCTTGAAATGAACAGAACATTAAAGTGGAAATCTTTAATATTAAATAAACATTAATTTAATATAAATTAATTTATATTAGTTAATATAAATTTGATACAAATGTTTGTATTAAATCAGAAGATTCTGAAAAATCTCTGGATAGGTGGCTAGTCTATTTGGAGGGCTGCAGAATATGCATGTACATGTGATGTCCTGCCCAGAAGCACCTGGTAGGACTCCAGAAGGGACTTTATGTTAGCCCACGCTCATGCAATTGCTCAAAGCTCTGTATAGGTTTGCACTTAGCCTGAAAGCGCAGGCACCCATTCATAATTTGGTTTCCTATGTAGGAAACTTTTTTTTTTAATTAGTCTACCAGAAAGAGGGACATATTTTTAATAATTTGTATAAGACCCCTTATGTGTTAATAGAAACTTGATTGGTGTCTTTGGTGATGACAGTTACGATCTTGTAATAACTTTTGGCTAAATTATTCATCTATGATTTAGAAATGTGCCCCTCCCCCAAATATCTCTAATCAGTTGTATCTGAGACTTGAAAATTTTCCATGAACCATTTATCAAATAAGAAAGAATAAAACCGATTAGCTAAAGTGTTATTTAGAGTATTAGCCATACTTTGATAAGGCTAAGATGAAATGTGTAACTAAGATACTCACTGAGTCCACTTAGAGTTTTCTTGTATTAAATTGCTCATTGAGGAGAAGAAAAAAAAAAAAAAAAGCAAAGCATTCCTGAGAGTTTATTCATTCCTCCATCCTCCATCTTCAATTTGCCTGTTGAGACAATACTTACACTTCTCCTAGTTGGGCAACACATCCACTCTTGCTGCCAAAAAGACAGAACATCTGAAATCTGTTTTTAAGCAGTGTCAGTTTTTCAAAGTAATAGGCACAACAAGAAGAAAAGAAACATCTGCTATCTGCAGATTTTTTTTTCCTTTCCTCCCAACATCAATCTAGCAAGTCTTTGGCAAGCAGCTCCTTGCACTCTAAGTCACAGAAATGTCAAAGGAGAGTGGAAATGAGAGTGGATACCTCTGTTGAAATGTCACTTTGAAAGTAAATAAAATCAATTGGAAAAAAGGCCATCTGAAAACAAGAAAGTTATGGTCAGGAGATGAGTTGCAGTGTATTCACAGACAGTTGAAGTAGCCATATAGAGAAATGACATTTTTTTTTTCCTAAAGCTTGCTGTCTAGGTATTGATTGTTTGAAATAGTAAAACACAATAAACGTAAATACAAATTTAAAATTTAGTGTCACGCATTGCCTTGAAGTTAATTGATTAATTAAAACTACTCTCTATTGAGACTAAGCTAGTATTTTAAATGAAAACATTCATTACATGGGAAAATCCTAAGGCTTTTCTATTTATAAAATTGCATTCAGAAATAATAGTGATAAGTGTCAGAGGATTTCACTATGCAGTAAGGTGAAAGCCTACAGATTCATAATCTCCTGGTTTAATTTTTTACTTTATCACTTAGCTGTGTTACCGTGAGCAAGTTCCTTAAACACCTAGTGACCAAATTCCTAATCTGTACATTTTTATAACAATAGAACCTAACTGGATTTCTGTGAGTATTAAAAGCAAAGTACTTAGAATTGTACCCACCATGCATGCAATAATAATAATAAGGTGTGCTTATTATCATTATTAATTAAAGAATCCCTAAAGCTTCAGTACCACTCCTTCTATCATAAACCTACACATAAAGAAGCATTTTTTTCCAATTTTCATTTACTGCATGGTTGTTATGATCAAAGGTGTTTAATCCTAAGCAACAAGGGTGTTGTATAGACATGTTTCTTATAGAACTATCAGCAGACCTGTTAAAATGGAAAGGATTTAAGAGTGCAGCCCCAAAAATAGTTAGGGAAGCTATTGTGTAGTCTCCAAGGAACTAGTAGTAGCAAAATTATGGTGATCATAATTGAAAGAAGAAACGATCAATCATCACTGGATGTCATTTTTTGGATGAACTGGTGTAGTACCTATAATAATCTAGAGCCAGTATAAAAATACTTCTCCAGAAATCTAACAGACCTCCACAGCAACTGCATATTTATTTTCCAGATTCTTCTACGATACTCTTACCTAACCCTTTCAATCTCTCATTGGCATTGTGAAGATTTGTTCCCACTGAGGTAAGAAGTCAAGAAACAACCACTTTGGGTGATTTGTTTGGGAGTCTAGGAGCAAATTTACAGAGAACTCAGTTAAAAACTTCAATATGGGCTTTTTATTTGTTATTTCTTAACTTTTTGTTTTCTATATCTTCTTCTTCCCCCCAGGCACTTTATGTCAGTTCTGAAAGATGGTCACTGGTGTAGACTGTATAAGGATGGTGAATGCCTATGAAGTTCCTCTCTTCCTTCGCTCCTCCTGATATTCTCCATCCTCAATATTCAAATAGATATTCATGGACATTGTAACTTGGGAAATACATATTTGTTCTTCAGCAGAATCATCTTTAAGCTTTCCTTTGTTAGTATTGTATAATATGAGATTCCGAGAGAAATGGGAAACTTTAGAGTGGCATTCCTCAAGCTACTATAAATCAGCCTAGAGACAGTGTTCTATACAAGGTTTCTGAACTACAAATGATCCATACTTATGATGGATAATGATCCTCCAGAATTAATCCTCTCAGGACAAATTTTGTGGAGGAGGTCTTTGAGATGAGTCATCTTACAGTCAAGCAAATAAGTCAAATAGAGTTATTTGTGAAGTTTTATCAGTTGGGGCTTTACTCCTGTGTTTTTCTGGAACCTGGAGAAGAGTGACACAGTAACTAGCTTCTGTCAACCCCTGTGGATCTTAGGCTGTAGAGCCCTGTCACTGATGCTGGGCATCGTGTATGCCTATGACCTTTTTCCAAGGAGCATGGAAAGGAAGAAATATAGATGCATGTCTTAAATGATAAAGAATTTTTGAGCCCCTCCATAATATCAATATTTTTTTCAAACACTTCCCCACAATATATTTCTGAGTACCATATTTGGAAACCAATCTTAAACAACTGATTGCTTTTGCAATGTAATATCTTAGGGTAATAAATTGCCATCGGATGGACTATAATTTTCAATTTTTAACAGTTTTTTTAATCAAAAGGTTTCAGTCTATATTTCTCTTTGTCTTTTACTCTTATCCACATACACAGTATTTCCCATTTGCATATCAGATGGGCTAGCAATAACAGAGTGCCCCCAACAAGGCAACTTCTGCAGGTTTGATAAAATGCTGCAGGGAAGTTCCATTTACTGAGTGTTTAATATCTGATTTAGGAGTTCATGTGCAGGAACAGTACTGTCTTTTTTGGGGAGACTTAAAGTCTCCTGTTTAGGATGATTTTTTTTCTTTTTAGCTGCAAAACATTTTATCCTGAAAGAAAGACTGTCCTATATGATAGATCTAGACAATCTTGTGTGTTAACATGCTGCTTTTTTCAGGAAGCTTGATAATTAAGAAGAGAAGGAAAAAGAGAAAATGAAACTCAAGATGTCTTACTGAATAATATCTTTTAGATAAGCAACTCTTTGGATGGATCGTTTCTATTAATTTTCTGCTTTTTCAGTCACACTCATTAAGAATGTTCAATTCATTGATTCGATAGTCTTTCCTTTTTGATCAATCATGTCCTAAATCATTATTAAAATTATAATAGTAAAAATATAATGTTTTTATCATAGTACCTCACATATTATAATTTTTTCTAATGTAATTTTATATTAAAACACTAGTAACCTCTAGGCATATCAGATTACTTACCACTTTATAAACATGCCTTGTAATTTTTATGCCTCTTTGTACAGATTCCTTGACCTAAATTGCTCTTAGCCATTTTTCCGTTTTTGAAATCTTATTCATTCTTCAAAGCCCCATTCAAACATAATTGTTTATATAAAGAGCTTTTCTTGATGCCCTTAATCAAATATATTTCCCTCCTCTGTGTTTCCATAATGTTTATTGTACATTAAGTACAGTATTTGGTTCAGTTTGCCTTGTATTTTTAATATCTGAGGAATATACTAAAGCAATTCTTAATATATTTCAGTACATTTTTATGATGAAGTTAGTACAGTAAGATTTAAAAGAACATTTCAAATCACAAGGAGGAAATCAGATAGCTCCATAATTACCTGCTAGAAAAAACATTAGGATATCTAAGCAAAATATATATCAATAAAAACTCAGAGCTGGATATGATATGGTACAGTGTTGATCACCATTGGTCTGATTTTTACAAATCTGTTTTTGTGAGTAAAATGAGAGCTGACATCATTTCCAAAGCACTCATGAGAGAAAGTTATGCCAATACATTACAAATATTCCAGTCCCATTGATGAGGAAGCTTCTGTGGTAAAATGAATGTATTTGGCTATTATAGATATTAAAATTTCAATTTGTCCCATGCAGTTTTGAGATTTCATGTTCATCAAGAAACCTTTTCATTGTGACTTGCCTTCCTGCAAAGGTTTCATAAAGAGAAAATACATTCATCATGTCACTATTGAGTCTTGTGGTCTGTGTGGCAAGAATGTTTTATTGCACCGAAATACATTAACATTCTGCTTGAACATCAGATTCATGAATTTGGTTAATAATATATGTATGGATCTACACAAGGCTGAAAAGAGGTGCATGCATCACAGCAAACTTATTTGCGATTCTTCTTGGAGGTAAGCTGATAGGATTTAAAACAGGCAGAAGAGTTGTGATGTTGATGTGTGAGAATTCAAGATTATTATAAATGTATACATATATATAAGTTTTATATTTATATAAATATATATAATTGTATAATTCATTTTATATTTCTTCCTTATAATGTTTTTAACACATTGGAACAGGTTCTATGCCTTATATGCTAGTTAACCAGTGCCTAATAACAAATTTTGGTCTACAATCCTCCAGTAAATATTTACTAAATTGATTCCGTGAGTCTGGCATGCTCTGTTATTGGCATTTTTAACCCAGTGTTTGATGGTTTAGCCATTCACTCATTCATTCCAGATGTGTTTGTATGCCTTCCATGTACCAAGTAGGCATTTATATGTGGTTAATTTCTAAATATCCCTATAACTCCTCAGAAGCAAAGCAATTTATCTAATGATCTATCTACAATATTTAGTTTTATTAGATGAATCAGAGACTGCTTTTCCCACAATATCCTTCTTTACTTTTTAGTAATAAAGAGACTAAATTATATCAGCATACATGGCCACACAACTAAAGACTACATTTCTCAGGCTTGATTTCAGCAAAATTGAGCCATGTGACCACACCTAGGTTAAAAACATCGAACAGGAAATGGTGAGTTTTATTTCTATTCCATACCATTAAAGGCCAGGAGTATGCATCCAAAGTCTCTTCTATCTCTTCTTACGGCTGAAATAGCGATTTGAGAAATAGAACTTCTGTCCCTTTTTGACATGAAATGGAAGCAGTGTGTTGAGGGCCTCAGATTAATAAGGCAGAAGGATCTTGGGTAACTAATATCATGGAGCCACTGTCATTTCAGGACTCAGCTATTAATTGAAAGAGAAACTAAACTTTAACATTTATTAGCTACTGCTCTTTGGCCTTTGTAATAGCAGCGTATCCAGGATACTAATAACTACAACTGGATTTCATTTGGACTTTATAATAGTGTTTTGAAAAATGTTCGGCTTTCCCCGTGTGCCCTGGAGTTGCAGATATAGACTGAGAAGCCAAAACAAAACAAATAAACAACAACAAAAAAAATGGTATATTGATGGGCAGAGAGATGGAAGAGCTGAACAACTCTATCTCTTTATACATATCCCTCTCTCAGCCTGCTTTCCTTGTCTCCTGTTTCTACATACCACCGCTCAGGGTGCCAGTCTTTTTGTCCCTATGTCTCCAGTGCAGAGCAGGAATCTTAGGCAGAGACAAAGTGAACTTTTCTGAAAATTATGTTCTGAAGATGCAATCAACATTATAGAATAAAACAAAAGTTTGAAGAAACATGTGGATTTAATGAATTGGTGTATAGGTTGTCTTCTAAGAAATTGTTCTTTTTAATTTTTATTTGTTTTCCCCCTTAGAAATAAAACCATTCCCCTTTCCCTATGCATTCCTTAGTGCTCCTTCCAAAAAAAACTTACAAATGTTTGCCAATTTCAGTTGTGGAACCTCACCTTAGCTACCTTTTTTTTTTTTTAAGATTTTATTTATTTATTCATGCAAGACAGAGAGGCAGAGACACAGGCAGAGAGAGAAGCAGGCTCCCTGCAGGGAGCCCGATGTAGGACTTGATCCTAGAACTCTAGGATCACCACCTGAGCCAAAGACAGACAGATGCTCAATCGCTGAGCCACCCAGGCACCTCTCACCTTAGCTACCTTGATTTATCTAGCGCTTTAATAAATATTGCATGGTTTTTGCCTATCAAGTAACCTATATCCATTCCTCTAGAAAACGCATTTTTTATTTTTTATTTTTTTTAGTGTCAAACTAAATATCTTCCTGACTCTCCAGATCCTTACTTCACCATCATAGTCATTTTTACTAGTCTCAAGTTGACTAGTCAGAATTCTAAATCTGTGACACTGTCACAGTGATTTGATCAATGTTGGATGTGTGGTGCCAGAAAGAAAAATCAGAGGATCAGGTTATTATTACCAGACAAGGTCAGTTAAAGTTAAAGATAGTTATGGCCCTGACAATGATAGTTTTCTATCTCTAATGAATAGTCACAAGTATTTGTGAAATAATATATATCACAAGTCATAAAGAAAAAACCTACTAAAAGTACAGAAAAATACATATGTGGTATATACTGTAATTAACCCCCTCTCAGGAAATGAAGATCAAGTGGGTAAAAAATAAGGGAGCCGGCTTATGAACTGTATTAAATGTTCCACCTTGGTGGGGATGTTGAAAATGGGGGAAGCTTATGCATGTGCAGGGACAGGGGTGGTATATGGAAAATCTTTGTACTTTCCCCTCAGTTTTGCTGTGAACTAAAAACTGCTCATAAAATAAAGTGTTAATTTAAAAACACACACATAGTCATTCACCTTTCTCCACCAACCTAAATATTTCAAAAACATGTATCTCCACACAGTTTTCTTTCTCAAAAACCTAGCCAAAAACTTAGATGTGCATGGGGAAAATGGATAAAAGAGAAAAATAGAATTTGGAGATGCTGAAATTGTAGCATGAAGTATTATATATATATTTTTTTGTTTGTTTGTTTTAATTTTCTACCAGCTTACTCACTACATGTAATGGTTTGTAAGTAAAACAACCTCTTATGAACTGAGGGAGTCAGTTTTCTTTGTGCTCCAAGAAATAAATAAGATATTGCTCTCAAAAAAAGTGAGTTTATGAAAATCCAGAATATAATTAAGAAGGTGAAACTACTAAACATGTATTAAAAGCAGTTCTCTCTGAAGAGCCTATAGCCATAGATAATTTATAAAATTAAAATTACAGTTTAGGTCATTAAAAGTCAATAGTTGATAAAGTAGAAGTACAAATGCTTTTTGAAATAAATCTATCTTTTTCAATAAAACCAAAAAATAATTTTAAAAAATAGGTGTTTCAAACAAAGGAAATTTATTATAAAGGTCAAAAAGGGAAAAAGAAGCCTAGGTGGCTGGGTGCCTGGGTGGCTCAGTGGTTGAGTAGTCTGCCTTTGGCTTGGGGAATGATCCTGGTCCAGGGATTGAGTCCCACATTGGGCTCCCTCTGAGGAGCCTGCTTCTCTCTCTGTCTATGTCTATCTCTCTCTCATGAATGAATAAATAAAATCTTTAAAAAAAGAAACAAATATTTGTGTTGACTTTCATTTACATAAACATGGTGTAGTAGATGGCTTAATATCATACAAAAACATCTCTTTATGTAACAATGAGCTATCAAAAAATATAAAGGCTCCTCAGACAAAAATTACATGAAGACAAGAACTCAGTGTGGTAATAAAGCACTAAAGTCACTTTTGACTTGAGATTTCTCAGACTTAGTGAACATAATCATTGAAAGCTTATGGAACAAAGATGGCTCAACATAGACCAGGAGATAACATCTCAAATATCCACGCCCTCAACTTAAGAGCAACCTAATAATAAAAGTAATGTTATCACCTCCAACCAGTACCTACAAATAAAAAACAATGTGATAATTTGCAATAAGGAGCTAGATTTCATAGGGGTATTTCCCAAATTCGCTGTGACTGAGTGATCAGAGAAACCTTAATCCCAGAATGTTGTCCAAAGCATCAAAATATTATTTCTCCTGTGTGCCTTACAGAAGTAAAAGTAAATCCTTCCTGTAGTAATCCATCTTCATCCTACATCTTGTATATTTTCACAGTTAAAATTTTCTAGAAAATAAACTATACATGGCAAGTAAATAAATATCTCTAAACACGCATGCATAAATAAGGTAACATGAATTAGAATGAACAAAAAACAACGGACAGCAAAAGTAGAGCCACAAAAATTCCAGATATTGAAAAAAAATCAGTAAGTTATATGACTAGGACAATAAGTATTTTGATAAATAAAAGACAGATGTAAAATATCAGTAGATAGCAAGCAAGCTTAAAAAAAAAGAACTTTAGAAACAAAAAATATAATTACTAAAATTAAAAACTCATATTAAGACAACGTGGAACTAAAGACACTAGAAACAAAGAGCACACTTTGCATGACAAATTTAAATAAACTTATTATTTAATTTAAATAAATTTAAAATCAGACAAAAAATTGTATAATACTAGGAGTCAGGATATCAGTTACCCTTGGAAAGGTTCGATCTAGTATATGTAAGGAGTGGCTAAAGAGGAATGTCTAAGGTGCTTATTCTAATTCTGGTTACATGGGTGTGTTGTTTGTATATTTGTTGAGCTCTATACTTAAGACTTCTGTACTTTTCTGTGTTTAGATTATGTATAAGTAAAGAGTTATTTTTTGTGCATGTAAAAAAATACACTAGTCAAAATAGGCCAATTTCTCAAGCCACTGATGCTTAATAGCTGGGAGAAAAAATAGCTTGCAAAATCACCTATGAATAGATATAAAAAGTGATTCTTAGGTAGCTGGTTATATATTTACTTTCTAAAATGCCTATTAATTGTGAAATAAAAAATGTATAAAGATACAATAGTCTAATAAATCATCATTTATCTATTACCCAGTTTAACAATAAACTCATATTCAATTTGATTTCACTTATATTCTTACTCATTATTCTCCAAAAAGTTAATTTGGAAAAGTTACTGACTGAAAATTTCCAGAACTGATAAAGACACCAACCTACATATTCAAGAAGTATAACTGATCTCCAAAAGGATAAAGTAGAATAAGTCTACATCCAGAAACAACTTAAAGAAAAAACACAAAAATGGAAAATACAAAATAAGATGGTCTAAATAGTACATATCAATAATTAAAACAAGGGTAAATTAATAAATCCTGAAATAATTTGAGATTGGATGAAAGAATAAAGCCTAGGTATATACTATTTTCTGAAGAAAAAAAACATAAGAATGTAGTGCAGTTAAACAATAAAGGAATAAAGTAATACAAATAAAGCTAATAACAATAACAAAATTTGTCATAGTAATATTAATACCATGCAAAAATGGTTCTAAACCAAAACATAAGAAAGAAAGAAAGATAGCAGATAGCATTACTTTATAATGATAAAAATTTCAATTCATTATGAAACAAAACAAATTTAATTTACATAGAAACACAGCATAGCTTCAAAATTTATGGAAATTACAAAAAGAAACAAACAATATCGTTTCAATGGGAGATTTTAAAACATGTACTTAAGGAATTTGTAGAACTGTCAAGGATTTAGTAAAATATGTAGAAAATTTAATCGAGAAAACGTTAAAGGTGATCTAAATGTTCCATAGAACATCTGAATCCTACAGCTAAAGAATACACTTTCTTTTCAAATGTACATTCAATATTCATTTGTTGGAAGCATGCCTTGATGAGTTTCGAAAGTTTGGAAAGTCATTATATAGAATGTGAATAAGTTAGAAAGTAAAAATAATATTATGCCCAGAAAGAATCTTAAAAGGTAAGAAAATAAATTCGAAGTCTTGTGAATCAAAATTGCAATACTAATGGAAATTGGCAAATATTTACAAATTGAAATTTATAATCTCAAAAGTTGTTAGCTGTATCCATTATATAACTTAGAGGGACACTTGTGACAAACCACATGTAGACAAGTCATGGCTATGGGCCAAATCTAGCCTGTTGCTCATTTATACAACTGTTGAACTAAAACAAAATTTGTATACTTTTAAAGGGTTGTGAAAAAACACAGATATTTAACAGAATCCATATGTGTCCTTATTGAAATATTCACTGTATTTTCATTTATAAGAAAAATTTTGTTGACCCCTGGCTTAAATGCTTATATAGAAAGAAAAGTAATGAGCTTAGTAGATATACTTCCTAAGAAATTGATAAAAGACCAGCAAGACAAACCTAAATAAATTAGAGAAAAATAGTCAAGATAAGAGTAGAAAGTAATAAAACAGAAATCAAACATATGGTTGCTATCAACAAAGCCAAAGTTGTTTCCTTGAAAAGTCTAATAAAACTGAAGAGCTTCTGGTGAGATGGATCAAGAAAAACGAGAGTAGGCACACATAAACAATGCTAGAAATGAAATAGGAAATGCCACTCAGATTCTTCAGCCCTGAAAAAGTTATTAAAAGAATAGAATGAGCAGAAGAGATACAACTAGAGGCCTCAGAATGTTAAAAGATAATAAGAGAATACCATGAAAAAAATCATGCTATTAACTTAAGACACTCATGATACTAGATATAGAAATTCCAAATAAAATATAATCAAATAAAATCCAGCCATGCATGCAGAAAATAATATATCATAACTAGTTGAGTTTTTTTCCAGAAATGCAGGTTGATTGGCTAAACACTGGAAAATAACTGAATGGATTAAAGAAGAAATACCTAATTGTATAAATACATGCTGAAGAAAACGCTTAGAATATATATATATATACATTTAGAATATATATATAATATATATGTGTGTATATATATATTATTTTTTAAAAGATTTTTATTAAAGTATAGGTAAAAGGGAATTGTTTTTTCCAGAAAATATCTTAAGACTATGTACAAAAAAGTCATATCATATACTGAAGTTAATTATGCTTAACATCAGAAGTAAGCCAAAACAGACTTATGACATTATCACATTATTACAATTAGTACCATTATCTAAACTTCTATTCATCAGGTCATTTTTCTTCCATTCATTCTATTTATTTTCCAGAAGAACTTCGGGTTTTTTTCCTTGTTTATCCAGACTTTCTTGATCACTAATCATATATGCATCCTACTTCTAGCAAACTATCAAAAGTACCTTGTGTGCTCAGCCTTTCATTTCTTGAGTAGTCACTTAACTTGTCCCAAAGTATGCAACTGGCCTAATGTTAAAAGCAATTGCACTTTATCTTACACAACCACTCTGTATGGTAGTCACAGGTCCAGGTTCTGTCTGACCTGTGCATTTACAATCTCTTGGTCATTCCATATTTAACCACTAATTACACAAAACTTGAATCATTAGCAAAACACATAAAGATTAGTAAGAATCTGGATGACAAACTAACTTGGTCATTCACCAAATATTTATCAGAGCTTACCATACACACATGGCATTCTGCTGAAGAAATAAATTGAAGGATTCTTTTTTAAAGCCCCTACTCTCAAAAAGTTCAAGTATTTAAGTAGGGTGATACACACATACACAAAGTAGGGTAATAAGCACATACACAAAGATTATAGTGCAATGTGTGCTATAAAGAAGACATGTACAGTGTTAACAGGCTCACAGAAAAAGGGCCTAACTCTGCCTCGAAAGTGGTCTTGGAGGGTTCCCAGAGAATTGAACTTTTAGGAGTGCAATGAAGAATTCTTTGGGATTTACCTAATGTTAAAAACAAAAAACAAAAAACAAAACAAAACAACAACAACAAAAAACCCCAGAAACAAAAACAAAAACAAAAGCAGCAAGTCACTGAGGTTTAGAGAATATAAAAAATTGGGTAGATACTACGTAGTGCAGCATGGCTGGAATAAGGACTTATGGCATGGTAGAAAAATGGGAAATCCTTAAGGTGAATCCTTAATGGTGAATCTTTGTCAGGCCTGCTTCAAGTGTGCATTTGTGCTTTAATCAGAGAAAGAGTAGAACATGAACATTTGGAGGATAGGGGAAAGGTCATGACATAATCAAATTAATGTTTTGGAAAGATTATTCTGGCAGCAACATGGAGAGCAGCATGATAAATGGCCTGAAGCAAGGACAATACTGGAGTTGAGATATATGTTTTCCTGCTTTTGAAATAATTCATTACAAAGGCTGGAGGGTAGAGTTACATGCAGTCAGGTGCAGGGTTGCAAATAAGAATGCCAAAATTTTTAAGATCAACTGGTTCTGCCACTTAATCACAAACTTAAATCCCCCATATATTTTCCTCCATAAGTGTGTAGCTAGCCTGTGTTTATAGACCAGAAACCAGAGAATTAACTCAGTACCTGCCCTGACAGTTTATTACATTTTTTTTTTAACAATCCTGATTTTTGCCCAAATGTCATTATAGCCAAAGTCAGAATACTTATACTGTCACTTCTTTCCCTTAACTTCTTTGGTGATTAGCATCCCATTTCTGCCTTTCCACCTCAACCCCACAAACCACTCAAACACATGTGTCCATCCTCCTTGCCTGTCAATTTCTTCTTGTATAGCATGTATCAGCAAACTACACACCGTAGACATGTTGAGTAGAGTTAATTTATGATGTTGTAATAAAGAGTACTCATGTATTAGAGTAAATATAATCTATGCTTAACAAATAGGTTAAGTAGGGATGCCTCGGTGGCTCAGTGGTTGAGCATTTACCTTCCATTCAGGTTGTGATCCCGGGGTCCTGGGATCGAGTTCCACGTCAGGATTCTCACAGGAACTCTGCTTCTGTCTCTGTCTCTGCCTATGTCTCTGCCTCTCTTTGTGTCTCTCATGAATAAATAAATACAATTTTTGAAAAAAAAAAGAAATACGTTAAGTAAAACTTAAGTAGATAAACCTTTTATAGATAACTCAAGATTTGAACAATATATATATATATATATATATATATACTTTGAAAGCAGATTAATATCATATATCTAAGGAAATATGGATAATAAGTCAAAAATAACAAAGGCCAGCCATTAAAAATATAATTTTAAGTTGTTTAAAATGTCCTTATTTAAATTGTGGATTCTTTTCATTTAAAAAATAATAATTTTTTATTAGAGTCTCATGAATAGTATTGTGAGAAGTACTATTTGAGATATTAAAACATACTTGTGTAATGTGAATACGTTTTAACTTACAAGAGGCTACTATTAACCATTAAAAAAAAAAAAAAGAACACTTAGCTCTGGAACTAAACATGTAAAATGACAGATAAGTTGGCAATTTCCTTTCAAACCTGAAGGTATGAACTGTGAACTATTTTTACAAATAGTATATATGTATAGATACATAATAATAGATCTATAATAATCAGAATTTTAAAGATACAGAAATTGAAGTTTCCAGAGTTTAAAGTGTTGAAGGTGAAATATAAACAGCACAACACAAACTCGAATCCATTTCTTTCCATTTCAAACCCCATGCTTTCAACCACTATGGTGTATTTCCTGAGTTAATAGAAAGGATCATTAATAGCATTCTACAGCTTCTTTATTGGTTATAGATTTGCTTTCTAGGCAGAGTCATTTTTATTAGGCAAGAGGAACTGGAACCCACAACCCTCTATTTTGATGCTGCTTTCCCTTAACCTAGAAAATGTTTTTAAATAACAATGATACAGGTTTCATCAGTAAAGATTACAATGTGAGATCTGTTTGTGAATTTACTGTTAATATTAAGCTGTTATTCAAAGTATTACTTAGAATCCTAAGTATATACAAATTTCCACTATTAAAATTTGGTTTATGAAAAATATATTTAAGATAGAGTTTGATTCCAGAAAAAGTAAGTATGTGACAGGATTGCACTGTTTATTGGTTATCAAGAATCTTAATAACAAATCTTGTTTTATTTGAGAAAAAAATGCTTGTCTGTAAAAATCTGCACACTTGTGTTCCTCTTTTAATCTTGTTATATGATTTCTTACAAGTGGATTTTAAGTCATGTTAATGTGTGTAGAATAGGTTATCATCTGTGCTAAATACACATCTGAATGAATATTTTAAAAAGAAGACATCTGGACCAAGGAAATTATAATATATTAATTTAAAAATAATTTTCAATTATAAGTTCATATTTCCATACAATTTTAAAATGGTAGTATATCTCTTTAATAAATAGCATCTCATGATCTTGAAAATACACCTTGCAATACACCTTGTGGTTGTATCCATAATGATGAGAAACCTGTGGTATTCAGGGAAACTGAAATTATTTTAGCATGTTATTTGAGGATAAAGTTTAATATAAATTAAATTCATTCATATGAGCATAATTAAAAGCCTACCCATACAAAGCAAAAAAAAAAATTGTGCTGAGATATAAAGAGTGGTTAAAGCCATGTAAACTGCAAATTTCTATATAAATTACTTGGCATCCAATTTTTGTTAAATATTTAATGTTTCTAAAGTGGGTTTCTGCTTATACATCTGTCTTTTTGCTTTTCTCTATAGAAAACGTGGAGCAGATGGGGACAGTGAGACAATATAAAGATAATTCTTCTTCCTGAATGTGAATTCACTAAATATTTAGGATCTTGGCAGCAGCAGTAGTGTGCCACACACAGAATGACAGTCCTATAATCTCTCCATCTATAGACAACAGCTGTTTTATATATTGACATATTTTTTCCAATTTTTTTATATTCACACATTGCAAATTTGAGGCATACATGTACATGTGAGTATATGTATATGTATTTGTACATATGTGTATGTATCCAGATTGTCTCAATTAGCATTGTCACAAATATCTTCCATATATAATATTCCATCTTATTCATATCCATAATGTATTTAACTATAAATGTTAAAAATTCAACTTTTTTTTTTGCTGTGTTAACTCTGGGATAAATATTAATCTTTGCATCATACCTAATGACAGTCTTAACATGAACAGTTAATAGTAAATTAACTGAGGCTATAAAATAACAAACATTTTAAAGGTCTCAACTTATTGAAATTTGGTGTGTTTATGTACACATATGTAAAGAAAAGTAGGAAAATCAATGTATCTCAGAACAAGCATATTTTAGAAATCCTTCTTTTAGATGATAAAACAAAAATAGGGTGGGTAATTACATATAGCATTCATAAATACATATCAATAAATTTATTAGTACATCAGTAAATGAAAGTGCTTTAAGAGCTTAAGATCAAATGGATCCCAAGACTAAAATGCAAACAATAATTGAGGCAAATTACACACACTTCGAAAGGGTTTTTTTCTTTTCTTAAAGATTTTATTTATTTATTCAAGAGAGACACAGAGTTAGACAGAGGGAGAAGTAGGCTTCCACCAAGAGCTCAATGTGGGACTTGATCCCAGGACCCCTGGACCATGACCTGAGCCGAAGGCTGTTGCTCAACCACTGAGCTCCCAGGCATCCCCTTCAGAGGGGTTCCTGTTGTTACAAGTGGAATCCAATTTCCTTGAATATAACTTGTTGCTGATTTTAGAGACTCCTCAGGTGACATTACATGCTACATTAAAAATGTAAACCTTTAGAAATGAAATATTAACTTGCATATTCAAAAATATTATAAAATGAAATAGCAATAAAGAATGGTGATGTGTCACCACAGCTACACTAATACAATAGTAAATTGGGCCCAACTAGAAGAAATTGGAAGAATTCTTGTTCATGTTTTTTTCCCATATTATCTAAGTGAAGAGATTTGTCTGGCAGATCTGAATATCTGCTTATATAGATTCATTATAAAACAGTTTTAAAAGTGTCCATCAGGGTGTAGATACTTCCAATTTCAGAATACCCTCATACTCTATGAAACTCTAATTTCAAACCCATCAAAAAGACATCATAGTATTTTATAGGTTCTCAAAAAGGTAAAATTGCTCTAGAAATGAAGGATTTTCTTTTAAGAGTAGGAGGCGTTACCTGATGTCCACATCCAAGCATGCTTTTTGACACCAAGTAAGCGATGAATTCTTATTAATCAAAATGGTCAGACTCTAAAAAAAACATATTCTATCACTACAAATTGTCTAATAGAACTCAATCCTTTGTACATGTGAGCTATTTGAAGCAAGAAATCCAAAGCTTAAACTTTCCTTGGAAACTGGTATTTCTGGACCTTCGAAATTCAGATAGCACTCACTTAGGGCTAACCTAAAACATTAAACACACACACTTTTCCCTTAAAAGGAAAAAGTTAAGAAATAATAAATGTATTATCTAAGCAATTTCACAATGACATCAGATTATATCTTGATTTAACTGAGCAAATACTGTTGGTCCTCAATGCATATTACTAAGTACATAAAAATGAGCATTTAATAGTTATTATTCTAAAATTCTCTTCAGAATCCCTTTCTATTTCTCACCAAGAGGAAATAAGTTGGCAGCTACCTCGAGTTGACTATAGCTTGCCAACAAAAAACTGTACTGGTGCTTACCTGTATCTAATTGTAATTATGCACAAGACCCATCCCCATAACCAAATAATACGAAGAAATGAGTGTCACTACCTGTGGCTTCTTGACTCAGGGATTAGCTAAGAACATGCTTTGCCTTTGTCAGAGAGATTCAACTCATTCTTCTAACCCTACCAATTTCCCTTATTATCAAAAGTACAGAGACCCACTTACTGGGGACATAAATTAACATTTAAGGGTCATTACCTTGTGGCCATTAATGTTATCTAGTGACTACTTAAGAAATCTATGGAATTCTAATTAGCCAAGCTTCAAATCCATGTTTTTCCAGCATACGTGAATCCCTTTCAGAATTGTCAAATTGCATTAAGATATATATTCAATAAGTAATTATTAATTGCCTATTATGTGGAGGCATTTTATGTGAACACAAAGATTATTTAACCACTGTCCCTTCCTTCCCTCAAGCGATTCAGTGTAGAGCTGGGTGAGACCAACACCTTACTATAGAAAGAGAAGTTTTCTGTTTCTATTAGCTAACTTAACAGGTAAGAAATGGATCTGGCTGGCCCAGAACAAATGCCCCTTCAATGGCATCTACCACCAACGAAGTATTTTTTTTTTTTTAATCCAGAATTACTTGATCTATTTTTGATTAAACTTCACTGAATACAGAAACATTTTGATGTTTATTACCCTGTTGAATTCCCTGACTTTAGAAACATCTCTATGTAAATGGTGTGCTGGGAAATGTACTTTACTCTCTATTCACTCTCTGAAGTAGTCATTCATGGTTCATTTGACCACTCTAGGGTTCAAGTTCTCTTATCTGAAAATGAGAATGCAAATTACTTCACAGATATAAAGCCTGGCATCAGTGCTATTTTTACAAACCTCATGATTCATTAAAACTCTTCATAGTCTCTGTACCCCAAACCTCTTTTAGGTGCTTAAGTGCCACCAAAGCTTTATCAACAAGTACTCACGTACCACTCACAGCAAACACTCACACTGTGAAGGGCATGTGTTCATGTAGCAAATGCCAAATGTACAGAGCTTTAAATAATTATGACATACACACTTAAAACAGATCCCCATTGTCGGATTTAGTTAAGTACCACCAATCTGAATGTGCACTTAACATCTATGCACATATTTTACCCTTAAAACTGACAGAATTTCTAAATGATATTAAAAAAAAAACACAGTTTTTGCAACTAAATTAAATTTTCACTGAGTGGTAACCAAATAGGAAATATATAATAAAATAACAAAAATGCAAGGCATGTAATAATTACTAATTTTAATACTAAAGGTGATATATGAGATATATCAGCAGATACAGCAGATATATATGTGGTTGTTTTAATTAATATGTTGAGTATTTATACTGAGAAAGGATCTTAGTGAAAACACCCAAAGTGGTACAAAACCATTGTTAGAGTTCAAAACAAAACTTAAAATGAAACTAACTGGACTATATGGAGTATGTAAGAAAAGACTGATCAAACTTTGTCAAAACTTTAAGTACTATCTCAAGACCAGCTTGAACTTTTCATGACTATAATGTACATGTATTGCAAATTCACCTATGAAGCTTTTCCAACTCCTAAACTAGATGATTTCACTTTTAAGCTTATAATGAACTGAAGTAAGAGAACTACTTAAATGGTGAATCAGTATGTTTCTATAGTTACAAAAAGTAGTTCTGGTGCTCTTTCCAAATATCAGCATCTACTAAGAAAGTACAATACATTGAAATTGTTCCCCACCCCCATTGGTGAAGAGATTCACACAACCTCATCCTTCTGCCATTAGAGGGAAGAGGACCCACATATTGTTAAGGTATACCTAATGAGATATTTATATCTAAAACATGTTTTTCACATGGGCAGAAAAGGGTGAAATAGGTTTGTAAGTAACTGAGAAACCAATATGTAAAGTTTTTTTTTTAATCTACATTTTATGAATATATATATGGAATTGAACTTTCCAAAGTATATACATGTATAGGCTATGAAGATGATATTTTTACGGTCTGAACTGTATAATACTTTTACCAATTGTTCTGGCCCAACATAAAACACCTCATTACAAACAAATTCAAGATATCTATTTGAGTCTACATTACAATTGGTTTCACACAACACTAATCATTGCATTGCTTATCTGCTTTTTATGCATTTCTCACCATCAACTTGTTATATGAAAAATAAAAATGTAATTCTGTAACATTTGAAATTGAATTGGTGAGTTATTTGGTAAATTTAGAATTTCAAAAAAAATATGTCTGTACAATTGTTACACATTACTTAAATATTTGTTCTCCTTTTCAATTTGAATTTCCTTTCCAGTAACAGTGCTATAGATAGACATTTTGGTCTTCAAATGTATTAATTTTTAGGCTTTGCTAGTTAATTAAATTATCATCTCAGAAGAGAAGCTGATGAAAAACTGAAAAAAAAGGTTCTGCAAAATACTAGATATTCTTAGATAAATAAAACTTTAGTTTTTAAAAATATTATGTCAAATATAATTCTTCTAATGTAAGCAATCATGAAGTTTTTTTTTTTTTTTTTTGAAGATTTTTTTTAGGGGGGGGGGCGCTCATTAAGGCCTTACCCTTCCAGTGCATTGTGAAACCTACAGAAGAACTTGGATCCCCACTCTATGCTTGGGACTTTCAGACTTTTTCTCCCCACACACTGGTTATAAGGGTTATGCTTACCCACTCTCCTCAGTGACATTGTTTATATAAGTTGTTCTCCATAAGGGTAGATATGGATTCCTAGATAATTTAATACCTTCCACATTTCTCATACCATCCCTGTATTCTAAAATAAACTTTAGGTAGAACTGGCTGAATCTTATCCCCTTTAAATCTTGACTTCAGGGATGCCTGGGTTGCTCAGTGGTTGAGCGTCTGCCTTCAGCCCAGGGCGTGATCCTGGAGGACCGGGATTGAGTCCTGCATCGGGCTCCCTGCATGGAGCCTGCTTCTCCCTCTGCCTCTCTCTCTCTCTCTCTCTCTCTCTTTTTTTCTGTGTGTCTCATGAACAAATAAATAAAATCTTTAAAGATCAATCAATCAATCAATCAAACAATGTTTATTTCATAAAGAATGGTTCTGGGACCATTACACCAGAGCTCGTAAAAAATGTAGAATCTAGGCCCTTACTCAAATCTATTTAATCACCAGGGTTAAATGTCAATATTCTCTGGTCAAATCAACTATAACTAGAATTCCAGGATCAAATGAGACAAAGTATGCTGAAATGTCCCAAGGAAACATCTTGGGCTACTTAGACCCTAAACGTTTTTTGCATATGGTAATAGATAATTGGAGTATCTTAAATGCAACAAATGACTACAATATATGACAAACTATCATAAATTCCACAAGAGAATGGCTTACATTTGTCTTGATGCTGAAAGAGGAAGATATTTCTATTTAAATCAGTAGACTCACTTGGGAACTTTTTGAAAACATTTAAAAACTACATTGAACAAATCACTTTTGCCATAGATGAATGTGTTTCATAATGCAGTAACTGTTTGATTATACAGGTAAAAATAGATTTTTAAAAAAAGATTGGTGAAAGTCTCAGCTGCTGGCAATATGTGATTTGTTGCTCTTAATTGGTTATTAAATTTTTTAAATATAAGTGTGCCAAATTAATCAGTTTGAGAAGCCAGTTGAAGGCTGTCAAATATTAAATGAATTTCTCATACCTCTGTATTCAGTGTCCATTCTTCTGAATGGACAGAATCCTGTCCATTCTTCTACTTTTGAGAAAAAGTAGTTCTAGATTCTTCTAAATTAATCAAGTGTTCATTAATTATACAATATTGTTCTCTGACGTCCATATTTAAGGAGAGATAACTGTGTTTATTGTGTTCACAACAATAAAGGAGACAATGGGATAAATTTTACAGCCAAGACCCTCCAGGATAGGGTCCTTCTCCAGTTCTCTTTATTTTCTACATACTTCCCTACATGGCACTTACCATTGCTTAGGTGGACCAGATCCTGTCTTATCTCCTTGTTTATGTCTATATTGAATCCTGAGCCAAGAATATCATCCTCCTGGCTTCTTCCTTTCTATCCCCAAGTTTGGAAATCTCCTGATCATCTTTTAAGACATAAATCAAATAAAATTTCTCTATGTATCTCTTCTCACAAGTCAAGGCCACCATCTTCTGTGTGGTAATATAGATTTGGTATATATTATTATTACAGCTTTTATCTTATTATGTTGTAATAACACTTGACATGCTTATTTCCCCCACTAGACCAGGCACTCCTCCAGAACAGAGACAATACAGCATCCATTCTGGCACTCCATTAGCACAATGCTTCATACACAGTGTGCTCTCAACAATGCTTTTGGAATGAAGGAATGAATTTTTCATTGATTAGGCATTAAGATAAATTCATCTATGTAAAGTCTCCCTTTTATTTTTTTATTGCATGCCTTGTAGCAATGACAATAGCAACAAAACAACAGACATTTATTGAGGACTTGTCTAGTGCTAGGCACTGTGCTAATAGCTTTACATCCATTATTTATCTCATTTAATGTTCAAAACAATCCTCTGAAGTGAGTACAATTATCATCCCCATTTTAAGAGAAGGAAACTGAACAAAGAGAGATTACACATTTGGCAGATGGTAGTGTCAAGACAAAAACTGAGGTCTTCTGACTCCAGCACTTACCATTTTGAACAAATACAAAAAGCAACCTCTTACATGATTGATATAAGAGCTAATAAAATGCTTTAGCCAGTGATATAACTAACCAAACATCTAAAAACAACCCTCTATTAACTGCAAAAACAAATGACTCTTCATAAGAAAGTTTTCACTGCTTTCATCTTTCCTACCCTGCACTGTATTTATTAATGCATTGTGGTTGCAATATAAAGAGATTCCATTATTCCCAATAATACTCTGGTATTATTCTACTTATATATGCCTAGCTTACCAAAATGTAATTAATTTATCAACATCCAACTATTAAATATTTCTTTCAATTAAGAATTCCCATTTTGCTTCTAAAAAACTTTGTATTTACTGTATAACAATGGAATATAAAAACCATTATAAAGTTAAATCTAATCCTTGAATAAAAGGATGTTTGCATAGTACTTTAGTTAATTGTCCCTGTCATTTATTTAAAATTTACAGAGAATTGAGTTTACACACACACACACACACACACACACACCCTTACACAGAAAAAAAATCTACCATATCCTAAAATTTCTTTTTGTTTACATTAATGTATATGAAATTCAGTTATACCAACATTACGGTTTCTGTGTTTCTAAATCAACTGGAGAGAGGTAAGTTGAGTTAAAAATCAGTCATTTGTAGAAATCACAACACTGTGCATCTATGAAATGTAGAGATTGACTTGAATGAAGAATGAGAAACAGTTGAGGTGAAGGACACATTCTATATCTTGATCGGTTTTTTGGTCATCCAAAAATATTTCTTTTCAACCTAATTTGCCCTTTTGTTACTACTTGTGCTTTATCGTCCATTCTCCTTAAACTAGACTTTCCTTGTAAAATATGGTTTTAACATTGCCTTTTGTCTTTACTAACTCTATGTAACCTAGTCTGAAGCAGTTTTTACTATTAGAGTAAAAAATGAATTTATCTTAGTTAATTATCTTAAAAAAATACTAAAGACAAAGTTTATGTCCTTATTGAAGCAACTATAATCTAAGGCTTCCCCATGGACAAGAGTAAATTATTTTCTTAGGGTTTAAAAATTATTTCCATTCATCAAGCTACATAGATAGAAAAAACGTTTTTGTTCTTTCAGGTGAGACTCAAAGTTGCTGAGTCTTATGTGACTATCCATAATACTAGTAGTGCCTTGTTCTTAGGAGGGTTAGGTCTATGTCCTTGAAAGATAATATATTCTTAAGCATTGTTAGTTGGAAAGGAGCTGAGAAACATTAGGTCCTGCTCTTTCCTAATATGAGAAATCTTGCTTCTCTATCCAGGTATTACAGAATGTATTTATTAGTTCATTAACAGTTTCATGGACATTGGCTAAGTACTCACAATGTGCCAGGTCCTGTGCTAGGTGTGACAGCGACCTACACAAATCCCCCGTGGCCCCTGTACTCAAAGAATTCAAGGTCTAGTGGGGGAAAACATAATCCTACAACAACTTCTACAAAAATAACTTTTTAAAAACTAAGGCTGTTTTACTTACCAGGAATTGCCTGAACATCAGTACTTCGAATAACACCAAATAATTTCTAGAAGACAATTTTTGTCTTATGTTTATAAAGACATTATTCCTGCCTTCAATGAATGTATAGTTGTATAACGAGGTATCTACAAGAGCTAATTTTGCTATGATTTAATAAACTTTATAATAGGGCTACCTGGCTTTTATACATATGGATTAATTTTAATGCAACCTTTGCTACAAAAAAGATACCACTACATTTTATTTCTGCTAAGTTTAACCTTTATGGACTCTCTTTGCAGGTTGTTTTCCAAATATTTAAAAAATATTTTACAGAAGAATTTCAGTTTTAACTTTTTTGTTCAACAATCAATTCTCTCCTGTCTCATAGGAGCATGGGACATCTTTATTTAAAATTATATTGAGATAAAATGGAATGTTAACTTGTAATTCAGAATGTGACATGCCTGGTCTCATTTTAATACTATGTCTAATTATTTTCAAGTGTTTTTAGACTGTTAAAATGGAATCTGTCCATTCTGGCATGAATCCTGGTACATCTAAGGTGTGCCAAGCAACAGTGTACTGGTCAAAATGCACTCCTGCATGTGGCCCTGTCAAATCATATTTTCCTAAAATTTTTGGTGAAAACCAATAAGAAGGAAAATAATTTCTTCTTGAAATCAGTTGTCTTGAATATCACATAATATTCTCATGATTTATTCAAATATTCTAATTGATTTGATTTGATTTGATTTTGGACCCCTTTTTAATTTTCTATTTTCTTTATTGTTGCCATTTATTCATTCTTTTAATCTGATATTCTGATGGATTAAATATCATTTATTAATTTGGAAAACAGAATCCAAAATTCAGCAGTCTTTATCAAATTACCTCAGTTTATTCAGATTCAAAATAAACAGAATGAAAAATAGATAACTCTACAGAAGTTGTGGAGATGCAGGAGGCAGAGATGACAACATTCCACAGTAGATTTTCTAATTCTCTACCCCTTTAGGACTATGGCACATATTCCTCTAGCTGGTGGGAATGTTGCTGGCAGACATCTTTCTGCTGACAATTCTCTTCAGAACAGTCTTGCCTCATTGTGTCAACCTCCTCAGAGGCAAGGGTGTCTTCCTAGGACTGCCTGAAGCTGATGACTGATTCATTATGCAGAGTTTGCTCCTATTCAGAACAACTATAAAGGTCCATCCAGGCCTCAGAGCTCCCCATGGATCAACGGAGGTCCCGAGACTGCATCACAACTCACGTCCATCCTCTGTCCAGTCCTGCTTCTTTCCCTTCCATTCTTCCAATGTTAATCTCTAAATTGCATCCTAGAATTCCTCCCCTCGCTAATCTCCTTCTCGGAGTCTGTTTATGGGGAAATGCTGAGATGAGCACTGCCCAGCAAACTCTAAAAGAGATCCATTGGCTTCAATCTTACCTGTAAAAAATGAATTTACTCAGTGACTTAATGTCTTAGGGAGGGAACAAGCACTATTTTCTGCCAAAAAGTTAACACAATCTAGTATTTACATAAGCATGTGAAGAAAGTTGGTTTTTCTCTCCACTTACAGATTTTACTTAATCAAACGGTACAAGAGGGATTTACTTAGCAGCTTTTGACTAAAATGGCAATCTATGAGAAAAGTGACAATCATTCAAGGGAACAATAGCCTTCTGGGGAATATTAGTAGAATTAGGGATCCTGTAATAGGATCACTGCAGATCCAAAGAATGATCCCTTCTTAAACTAGGCAAAGCTATAACACTGTCTATGCTTCTTTCTTCTCCTCTTTAAAATACAAACTTCATTCTTGTGTGTCTCTTCTATATTCAATTAATAAAAAGGAGAAGACAAGTTAGAGCTGAACCAGAATCATAGTTCACAAAAATTTAGAAAGGAAGTTAATTTTAGGTTATCTCATTTAGGTTTTCTATTTTAAAGATGAAGGATTTATAACCTGCATAGTTAAGTTTTAGGGAAGGTACTAGAAGTTGGTTGTTTTTTTCTTTTAACATTGTGCTACATTTTCACCAAAGTTTTCTACACTTAACATTCATATTATAAAAACTGCCCTCAATTATTATGTCCTGAGTTTGGTGGGGATAGACACAAGTAAGTAAGCAATTATGTAGCCATTTGATGAATTCTGTAAGAGAAGTCAGTTCAAGTGTGTTTTTTAAACAGTTATAACTAAAATGTAGGATAAAAAATTATATATGTCTCTGCTTGTGTGGGTGTCTCTGTGTGTTGTATTTCAGTTTTAAATCCTACCCCTTTTATTATTTCACATTTGGTTTTTGTCTTGATTGCACAGAATACAGACTACCAATTAAAATTCTCAAATTGTGCAACTGATAATAGAGCTCTCTACCATAGATAAATGTATGCAAATATCTAATAATGTATTTAACTGTACATTTTAAGGTGTTAGCATGATTTTATCAATGAGAATACAAACTTTATTATTAATATTTTTTAAATATTAATAATAGCAAATCATGCTATAATTACAAGGCATAGCAAGCCATGAAGTAAAGTTGATTAATGCCCTCTGATGCAGATTGGAAGCACCAAAGAAGTAAATTAATCAGAACCACTGCATTGTTTGTCATGTTCTTTTGCTTAAGTATTCCACATATTACTCTAGCCACTAAATTTTAAGTGGATCTAAATAACATATTGCATTAAATTAACTTACTCCCTAAGGAATCAATTCTATAGATATTAATTATATATCTGATAATTGAAAATATATTTGCCTCAGGGTTATATAACCACTTACAAGTCAGGTTATATTTACACTGCCTTAAAGTTGGCCTATTACAAATCATGCAACCCATTCCTATTCAGAATATATCCCTACTATATGAGAAGATGGTATATATCATTTAAGCCTCAGAAGGGGAGATGCAGTTCATCTTTCAAATGACTAGTGAAGTAATCTTGTAATATGTCAACCTGCTCTGCAGACTTTAAGCTCCAACATCAGAGGTGAAGACAACTTTACAGAGATTTCTTAGCCGAATGGCACAGTTGCCTGGGGTCAAATCTCTTAATATGCCCTGTTTGTTTGGTGTGTGTTTATAAACACACACACATATGCTGTCTGCTTCTCTGACTGAACCCTCAACAATGTAACTATTCTAAACGATTTAAGCAAGAGGGGTTTTGACCCTGGGAAAAGGAAAAAAAAATTGTAACAACAAAAAAACCTTTACTCTTCTTTCATCTTGAAGCTAATCAAAGAATTGTCCTGATAAACCATACTATGCACTATTGATAATCCTGAGGGTGTGCTCATTATCAGGTATAACCTAATAGATATTTCCTCTTCTAAAGCAAGGATCTTCAAACATTGTTTCATTGCATTATTTTATTTTATTGAAAAACAACTATCCATAAACTTGAGGATATAAGGAAATATATGTTTATTTATTTACTTTATGAATAATTCACATGTAATTATATTAATCTGTATATCAATATGGTAAAACCTTTATCTTCATTTTTAAATATAAGTGAACAGAAATCAAAATTCCAGAATTTTCCCTATATATCTACTTTCATCTTGAGAACCCACTAGTCCTGGGCAAATTTAAGATGGGTCAGATTATCACTGTACACACTATACTGTATGTTAGTACCCCTCTTCTCCACTAAATTCCAGTAGTTCTTCTACCTAGGCACTGAGACAACCCAAAATACCCTCAATGCGTATGGATTCCCTGGGTTAGCAGTATTTCCTCTAGCTGAGATGTTAATACTGATCCAAAGAATAGGTTAGGGCCTGGCAGTCAGACTACACTTCGTTTGTTATTATTTTCCCATCTGCACTAGTAGTCAGTTGATGGGATTGTTCCAGTTAATAAGATTTACATATTCCTTCATTTACAGAATTCTCAAAAAAACAGACATGTTGCTGCATTTACTAACATAATCTATACATCCAAGAAAAAAGAGTTGAAGAGGGGTTTTAAGCAAGGAATGCAAATGTTGATATTTAAAATTGCAAAATATAAACAAAAATTTTTATAAAACAAGGATAATCTTCATTTTCCAATCCATTGTTATAAGATTATGTAGAAACACCAACCTCATTTCCAGTATTATCGGTAAGCTAATTATTTTCATGAGTTAACCTTTGCCGAAGTGTGTACTTTGGTAAAGTTCCAATGTAAATGACTTTTGTAACAATGCACATTGAGATCCAAAAGCCTGTTATGGTCCAAATTCTGGGTTAAGAACATATAAAAATTACAACCATGCTTATAAAGTGTTTGCAAAATTAACTAGCATTTTCTTGTTTAATATAATCAAAATCCAAGTAACAATCACTTCTAAATAGACAGGAGCAATGTATATAATTATCCTGCATAAATAATCAATTTTAAAAACCACTGTATTTACAGCCTTAAAAGGCGATTATATTTTGTAGTTTCTTATGATGTAATTCACTTAAACTACTCATATATATTGCTTGTTGCAAATGAGATTTTACTAGTTTATTGAGGAGAAGAGATAGTACAAGATTTCTAAACTTGTGGCTAACAGTCATTTCCAAGATATATTTCTACTGTCAGGGTTTATCACCAATTTCCATAATTGATGTTTTATCTACAACACTACAACTTTTTTATACTATATAGATAATTAACTAGTCCTCACTTCCAGCTGATTATTTCTATCCTCCAAGGAGCCTCACGGTATAATGGACAAAATGTCAAGAATAATTAGGAATAATGATGGTGGCAACTATGCTATCAAACAATGTGCACCTCCAACTGATTCTTTCATGCTTTGCCTTTGAAGAAATTTACATGATTTAAAACTCTCTCCCAGGCTTTAATTTTTCTTGATACAAAAGTAATAAGGTTTTGGGAAATAAAAATAGAATACTTTTATATTCATATATATGTGCACAAAGCCGAGGTTTATATATTTATTTTCATACTTAAGGTGGTAAAATCAGCTGAGTCCCAAGTGCCCCACAGCTTGGCAAGATATCATATCACTGCATATGTAATCGTTTGGTATCTTCCACATGATATTTGGAAAGCCAATAGAGCTATTTATCATGTTGAATGAAGTCTACACAAGTAATATTTTGTTTTGGGTGGATACTTGATACATGTATCTTTAATGATACTGATATACATATCTTTATCATTAGGTGTATCTAATATGTGCTTCTTAGGTGACCTAATACATGCTCATTCGATCTATCCTCCAATAGTCGTTCCTCGGGGTAATTTATCTGAGGGGAGGAAAGGCAGTATGCATTCTTATGTTATCATGTTCAATCTAATTCACAAAGTGTCACCTCTGTCAAATCGCATAGAAATAATTTATGCTAATCCTGGCATACACTGCTGATCATTATGAAACTGGTAACTTCATTTCAAGCTGCAAAATAATTCTAAAAATATAAATGCATTTCATAATATAACATATATGAGAGCTTATATCACTGGCATGTTAACACTTTTATCTGCACTTCCCTACAGTTTGGAAAGTGTTTCTTTTGTTGTAGGACTAATTTAACGGTCTCTTTTCTTTTTCCCCCCACTCATTTGCTCTGTGAAATAATGCAAATATTTATGTCTAACTTACAGATGAAAGTTGTGAGTCTCAGGGGATGAGAGATTTATCTGAGGTCACACAATTGATAAATAAATGTCATTAGAAGCAGAAGCAGACTTTTCTGAATTTTGATTATATTAACCAAACCCTTCTCCAATTTCTCTAACATGACATTATGTGTACAAGAAAGTCAGGTGGATAAAATTTGCAAATTTTCCTAGTTTAGGTTGTAAAAAGTATCTCTTGAAATATTAATACTTAATTTCATAAAATAAATATCTAAATTTTACTTAGTTTGTAGAAACATGAAGTTGACAATCCCAGTCTTAGAAGGATTCAGTTATATAGTACAAAGAATGCTGAAGCTCAGAGAAAGCATATTTAATTCTTGTATATAACCTTTCACTCCCAAAGTCCTGTGTATTTCACCTCACCTGTCAACCAAAGTCAAGTAATGTTGAACTTATGAAGTCAATATTCACTTTCACATCCAAAAAAAAAGCAAGAAATGTAACAGGAAAATATATAATAATCCTTTATGGGTCTCTTGAATTCTTCAAAGATTTATCATGAAAAAAGAAAAAGACACAAGAAATCTTACATAAGAGGGTGCTGCTCAGCAATGCTCACTCAGGGGACCATGCTATTGAAAATCGCACAAAAATGTCCCTGAAGATAAAGCAATTCTCGGCCTCCGCCTAAATCCATGTTAATCAAGTAAAGAGGAGAGTGAGTCTGGGAGGAAAAGAATCGAATGCTGCATTTAATGAGGAACTCTTTATTCTTCCCAGTCGGGCCATTTCATGCCATATAAAAGGAAGGCTGGTATTGGATTATGTCTAATGCTACAAAACAGGTTGAAGAGATAAGAAAATCTGTAGGGACTCAGAAGCATTCACAGGAGTAGGAGACTAACAAAAATTCCTTCCCTTCTGGATGTCTGGGAAAAAAATTCACATCATCACATGTGCTCATGTTACCACCTAAGCTACATATACTTATGATTTGGTGTTTGGGAATCTTTGAGGATGGAGTTTTTACCTGAGTACGATGCTTCTTCGATTTTGCCAACGTAAGCCACGAAGAAAGCTGAAAATTACCCAGGTGGTATGATAAATGCCCCCAGTTATCTGTAAGGAATGTTTCTATGGTAAATGATTCTAAATTAGAAAAAACTCAAAATGCTTTGCAGCCCCTTAAAATAATACTTTTATATATTTTAAATAATTCCTTGACTGATTAATATTTATGATTTTATATAGAAGCTAACTTGATGCTGCAGTTGGAAAGTTAATAATTTACGGAGGCTGCTTTGTAGTCTAATGGCAGCACTTGACTTTTGCTACTGCTGGAGGGCCTACAACTTTGATGTTCCTGTCTTAAATTAAGAGAAAAGAAAGAGTCAGGTATCAGCTCTTGTTCAGTTACTTTTTCTGAGGGGTTCTTTTAAGTGAGTTCCATGAAGCCATAAATGTCTTTTAACAACAATATTGATTGCAAAATAAAGCCTCTTTCCATTATCTTCTTAGAGGAATCACAGATAAAGGTGTTTTAAAAGTTTGAGTAACATTACTTCTTTCCAGAATGTAAGTGTACTGTTAACTCTCTGGAGCACATAAAAGGAAAGTTTCCAGAGGGGTTTGCTATGTAAGCAAATCTTTTCTTCCTTCCTAATTCAAAATAAATCATGAAAAGCCATAGCATTAATGTCCTCTGACTGTGAGTGTATATGTGTTTTAATTTAGAGAAACTCTACAGACTTCTAGATTTTCCTTACAAGTTTGGTAACAACCATGTACAATGAACACTATTGCCTGCTACCTTGAGACCTAGGAATTGACAGGTAATGCTTCTCAAGGTAGCCAGCAGTGCCAATTATCCAGCCCCAGTGTCCAGTGAAGCTGGTAGACAAAAGCTCAGCGAGTCGAACCATTGCATACTGAGTGCGTTTAGCAAAAACTCGGAGGATCTCCTTATCCAGTCAACATGATCTTTAGTTATTCATCCTCACTGTGGTTGGTTATTCCCAAAGTCCAAGCATATTATTAGAATTCAGCAACCCCATCATTTTATATTATAATAAAACATGCAGCAAAAGATAAACATAAACCTGGAAATGTATTTATTTTAAATGGTCGGTCAAATAATAAGTGAAAAATTTGTTCAATCCACGTAGTGAAAAGTCTTTTTATTGCAATATGAACCACTGGTACTTGGGAAACATGATTTCTGATTCCCAAGCAAATGTAAACTAGAACTAGTTTAAATGTTTTGAACTCATTAGCTGAGAGTTTCTATTTTGCAGACTACTTCAGGGCTCAATCACATAAACAAAGAAAACATGGCAAAGGAATAATTTCTGATAGAAGGAGAAATCTGAACCTATGCTACTTACTTACTACTAGTAATGAAATTATAACTAGGTTTAATGTGGCTGGTAAAAGCTTGAAAGACCCACAGAATTTTTAATTAGTCAACGAATTAGTTTTCAGTATATTTGCAGATGCATGGTAAGAATTCCAGAAATAAAAGAGATGATATCTTTCCCCTGACTCAATGTCTTGTCCATCAATAAGCTATAGGAAATAAATAATAAAAATTCATTGAGAGAATGCTTTTTTAATTTCCATACTAAAAAAAATACATCACACTAGGAATAAGAAGGATTCAAAGCAACTTAAATGACTTTTTACGTTACTAAGTGAACACTTTGCTGAGAAATTTATGAAGTACTTTAATATCTGATGAGGTTCCAAATGTTTGATTAATTCAGGAAGATTTTTGAACATTTCAATATGTTGTTTTTCTAATTGGTCCATTTCAAACAGAATTTAACATTGGTTCCTTATTTCCCATTTTTAAGCATTTTTCACTGGCTGAAATCAGCCATATCTTGAGATAACCTGCTTATATTATGTGCTTCCAGAAAAGAACTTGGGTAATTCTTTGGGCCTTCCATGAGTTTCTCCTTGGCTTTTTTTTTTTTTTTCAAATCATATTTGTCTTCTTTGCAAGAGCATTACACACAAATATTTCTAAACATATGTTAGTAATATTCTACAAAATTACTTTTTCTTTCTTTTTACAGTTTTTGGATTATATGATTTTATTTTTTTAATATTTTATTTATTTATTCATGAGAGACACAGCGAGAGGCAGAGATACAGGCAGAGAGAGAAGCAGGCTCCTCGTGAGTAGCCCACTGTGGGACCCGATCCCAGACCCTGGGATCATGCCCTGAGCCAAAGGCAGACACTCAACCACTGAGCCACCCAGGCATCTCTGATTTTAAAAATCTACCTATCATCTGTCTGTCTATCTATCTATCATCTTCTATCTACATTAGTCCTCCCTGATGGGACAGAAGGAGAAATGTTCCAAAATCCCAGGTGGATGCCTCAAACTACTGATAATACCAAACCTTGTAAGTACTGTTTTTTTTTTCTATATGTACATACTTAGGATAAAGTTTTTTTAAGGTTTATTTATTTATCTGAGAAATAGAGACAGAGCATGAGCAAGAAGGTCAGAGGGAAAGAGAATCACAGGCGAACTACTCACTGAGCAAGAGCCCGACATAGGGCTTGATCTCAAAACATTGAGATCAGGACCTGAGCTGAAACCAAGAGTTGGATGCTTAAACCAACTGCAGCACCCAGGTGCTCCTTATAAAGTTTAATTTATAAATTGGGCACAGTAAGAGATTAACAACAATAACTAATAATAAAATATAACAGTAACAATATACTGCAATAAAAGTTATGTGAATGCATTCTCTATTTCTCTCAAAAGATCTCATTGTACTATACTCACCCTTCTTGTGATTCTGTGAGATGATAAAATGCTATGTGATGAGATGAAGTGAGGGAAATGACACAGGCACTGTATGTAGCACTAGGCTACTCATGACCTGAAGATGACAGGAGGATCATCTATTTTCCTACTTCAGTTGACTGGGGGCAACTGAAAGCAAGGAAAGTGAAACCGCAGATAAGGAGGGTCTGCTGTACATGTAGTTTTCATCCCATTTATTTATTTTACCTTACCAAAGCATTAAAATAATGTGAGAACTTCTAAAGAGTTTGTTTCATTTCTCAACACTTGCTTATTGACTTACACTATAGATAATCAGTAATAGGACAGTGATGCATGTCAGGATCTTTAATACATGATAGAGATGTATTATTACTAACCCATTAGTTAGCATTAGTTAGTTAGTAACAAGAAGAATACCATTGAGAAACCTACCAGCAGTATGAATTAAGTCAGAATATATAGACATAAGATACTGGGGAAAATAATCGCCTTATTAATTAGTTTTTCCTAGAATCATACTCAGTCTCAAGATTTTCCAGGAAATTAAGTTGATCAAAGGTTTATAATCATGTATAGGTTGTTATTCTTACCATTAACCTAATGAGGAAATATTTTTCACATAACACATCTTAGCAGATATTCTCAAAATTATTTTGTTGTATTTTCCTATTGCCATGCAAATGAAAATAAAATTATTAAATTGAAGTTGTGAGGCACCTTGGTGGCACAATCAGTTAGGTGTCTGACTCCTGTTTTCAGCTCAGATTCATGATTCATGAATCTCAGGTCAAGATTTCAAGGTCCTTGGGATCAAGCCCTGTATCAGGCTCCATGCTCAGTGTGGAACCTGCTTATCCCTCTCCCTCTTCTCCTCCCCTCCCCCCCCCCCTTTTAAAATCTCTCTCTCTCATTCAAATAAATGAAATCTTTTAAAAATTGAAGTTTTGTACAAATTGTACAAAATTTCTTTCTTGTGGCCATAAGGAATCCTGTGCTTTCGTTGTATCTGGCTTGGCATTTAAGAAGCATGGATTATTCATCTAGAAAAGGGCAAAACAATTTACCCTAAGGTTGTGTTTTCATAAGCAATTTTAGATAATTACACAATTCAAGCAGAATTGGTTTGAAGTAACATTACACAGATTATATAATAGTGTAATGCTTTAGCAGAGTACTACTGAGGAGTCTAGAATTTTATTTCTAGTATTAGCCCCTAATCTAATTATACATGTGAACTTGAACTGGTCATATTGTCACTTGGTCTCAGTTTCTTCATCCATAAATTGAGACACTTGACCTGAATTATATCAATTTTTATTTCATCTAATACTTTATATTTATGTCAGTTTTCACTTCACTTTAGCTCCCAGATCATAGCCTTGAAACTCCTGAATTTTTTATTCTATTTGAAAATGCTTACTGATTAAAAAAAAAAATAAAGAAAAAAGAAAATATTTACTGATTTACAAACTGTCAAGAAATGTAACAAGTCTACTTTTTATTTGTATTTATTTTTATTTACTTCTTTGGGGGAGGAGAGACAAAGGGAGAGGAAAAAGAGAATCTTAAGCAGGTTCCATGCCCAGTACAGCGCCTGACACAGGGCTCAATCTCACAACTCTGAGATCATGACCTGAGCTGAAATCAAGAGTGAGTCACTTAACTGACTGAACTACCCAGGCGCCCCAGGAAATCTACTTTTAAAACTATATTTATAGTTTAAAAAGATGATCTTTGAACAGAATTTCCCATTAGAAGTATATGTAAAAGTTTAGAAAATTACTTGAATACCCATTTAAACTGATTCATTTAAGATGCAGAATGAAGGCAATATTCCTCTGATAGAAAATGACTTTGAAGACTGAACCTTCACCAACTTTTCAGTGGATAAAATGAGAAAGCAATTTTTAAACTGAGGTGATCTATACATTCGGTGTTTCTGTTGTGAGAAGTAAATGCTTATTCTAATGCATTTAAGCAAGCGGCATCAATGATTAATGACATTTTTGATTCTGTAACTAGACCTACAAATTCTTGAATAATTAATGAGGTACTCAATACTGCACAGGATATCCATCCTGTAAGAAATTTTGTATGTGGGTTCAAGGTATTAATATTGAAAGCCTTACAAAAAACCATGAGGGAGAGATTTGTGATTGAAGTAATAATGTCTACTAAAATATACAAGTTTTTTACTTGTTTTTTAGTTAAATGCTTATAAACTGTTCATAAGAGAGGTAACTATGATCTAATAGCATAAATGACATTGATAATTTTTTCCTAATTATGTCATCTCCTATAATAATAATGAATAGCTATTGGGAAATTGCTAAATTGTAGATATTGTGCTGGATTTTTAAGAATAATATGAACTAGAAGATATGTAAGATTGAAAAGCAGTCATAATTCTTCATACTATTTAGTCTGTTAGGTTGAGAGAAAATTATTTTAATGGGCCATCTTTTAAGGCATTATTTGTGCATTCAGTGGAGACAAAGTTTTTGAGACATAAAATGAGAAAATAAGTGTTAGTCTATAAGTCATTATTACAATGTCATCCTAAATTCTAAAAGATAATCTCTTTTTCATATTTCATATCTTATTCTTATTTTCAGGTTGAGTTCTTTAAAAAAAAGAAACTTGAATCCTATGATGATCATAGAATTATAGACTCAGTTTTGAATGAGATCTTTAAGAATGTTTAGCTCAATTTCTTTATTTTAAAAATAAGGAAACTGGAGCTCAGACAGGTTAAAATGCTTCAGAATTCCCTCTAAGTCTGTGACATTCATTCTGTCTCTCTTAAATGAAACCTTCATTTTGAAGTAACTCAGGTGATGGAACAGCTCTGTGGTCTAAGGTAGATACCTTGAGAGCCTTGAAATATAGCACTTCCTGTCACTTTGGAAATGTGTCACTGCTCCCTACATGGTGGAAAACTGGAAAGTATGAGAGTATGTAAATTACCGTTGAGTTCAGCTATAAATTATTCTCATTTCATTATCAAGTAAAAACTCATAGAAAATTCAGGTAATACACAAACTCCTGAAAAAAATATTTTAAAAACTAGCCATTATTTGCAATTTTGACAGCATTGTTAATACAGTCCAGCTAATTTTAACATTTATAAAATTAGTGTCATAATGCCTACCTTATTCATTTAGCTAATAATAAGATACACTAACATACACATTCATGCATAATTGATATACATACAACACTGTAGTAGTCACAGTAAGTAAGTAAATAGTTTCACTTTTCTGGAAATCAGGAACCTATGAAGTTAGGTTATAGGACATTTATAGTATCCTATATTCTAAATAAATTTTTGACAGCTCAAATATTTCAAGATTATCAATGAAAATAGAGCTCTGAGGATCTTATCATCTATTTACATTCCAAAAATATTTTTGAATATGAATTATGGGCCACTCACTAGGAATACGATAGTAAATAAGATAAACACAGCCTCTGGCCTCTAAACATAAAGAAGATAAATAATTATTGTATAATAAAATACATTTTGACATGGAAAAAGTGTGTCACAGTAGAAAATAATTAAGGTGAAAATTAAATTAACTTACATAAAATTGTTTTTAAATCATTTTACTGGACTTTTATGCATCCATTTTTTATGTACAATTTGATGAGTTTTGACAAATTCATAGATCCATGTACTGATCATCCCAAGCACTGTATTTCTTTCACTCGAAAAGTTTCTTCATGCACTTTTACAATCTTCCCCCAGACCTTCCTCTAGGCAACCATGGTTCTTATTTAAATCACTATATATTCATTTTGCCTGTTTTAAAACTTTATAAAACAAACTCATGCTTACATCTCTTGGTTGTCATTCACAAATCTCAGAGTTTAAATTCTAAGACTAAAATCTGTAAGAAGAATAATACAGGTAAAATATCAAGCCAGGCCTTGTATTGAAGGATGCTCTAATAAACAATACCATTAAATTTGGCAGTGGGACTTGGGATATTATTCATTACCTATGCCAACATTTTGTTTTTTATGCTACATTCTATATTAAATTTTATTATGCATTTATGAATTATATGTACAGATTATACTCTTGAGAACATTCACTTTATTGTATTACTTTCTATGTTTCTTTTATTAGTCAGAAATATCTGTGTATTTTTGAAACAACTGTTCTGTATTTACCTTAAGAATTCTGTAGATTGTATAAATAACTAGATTTCTATTTTCATGTTCACTGATTAATGACAAAACTCTAACCCACTACTGGCAAAGATATAGGATTTATGGTACCTACTTTAATAATAACCTCATTTCTAGCTACATTTTATGTCTTTCTGTCTTTGAATTTCTGTAGTCCATTTTCTTCAAGTTACCTGGTTCTATACAATGCATGTCACTGGGTGCTGAGTTTGATCAATTAATAAAGTCAGTTAAGCTCAAGGTTTAAATCATTTTCAGGGATCCCTGGGTGGCGCAGCGGTTTGGCGCCTGCCTTTGGCCCAGGGCGCGATCCTGGAGACCCGGGATCGAATCCCACATCAGGCTCCCAGCGCATGGAGCCTGCTTCTCCCTCCGCCTGTGTCTCTGCCTCTCTCTTTCTCTCTGTATGACTATCACAAATAAATAAAAATTAAAAAAAATAAATAAATCATTTTCAAATTATTGTAAACTTCTAATCATTTAAGAATTAGTTCAGAGGACTACTTCAAATTATTGTCTTTGCCTCAAATTTCTTCTTTTTTTAAAAAATGAAATGTCCTTTGATATATAAAATTTTGGCATAGAATGATCTCCTTTATAAACTCACCAGCAGGGCGTCTGGGTGACTCAATTAGGTAAGCATCGGCCTTTGGCTCAGGTCACAATCCCAAGGCCCTGGGTTTGAGTCCAGCATTAAACTCTTTCCTCAGTGGGGGGGATGTCTGCTTCTTCCTTCTTCTGCCTGCCACTCTGCCTACTTGTGCTATCTCTCTCTCTCTCTTTCCCTATCAAACAAACAAATAAAATATTTTTTAAAAAACTCACTGGCAATCTAGGAGATATTGAAATACAGTAAATTTGATAAATGCTGGATAGATATGACCCTTGGCTATTGGTGTTTATGCTCTTCCCTGGAGCAAAGTCCAGATCATTCCAGATGTTATAGCAACTCCGTCTTAGCCCATTACTCTAATTAATCTACACTTATTACTAGGGCTTCCATCTTGCAAATAGAAAGTCAAAGAAGATACAGCATTAGTGAACTTTCTGATATTAATTAGGAGGGGAAAAAAGCCTCTAAACATTTCTGATATAGTAAATTCTTTGATCTATAACAATACCACATACATTCCCAATACACGTTTGAAATAAAAGCTTGAAGACATAAGAAAATATGCTCAAAATAGAAATTATTGCTGAAGCTAGCCAGATGCCTTTTCATTCTCATAAATTGCTAAGTTATACTACACACATATGGCTTTTGGATATCCAAATATTATTAAAATATAAAAATTACAATTTCTTTCCCTACTGAGAATAAAAGCACTAGCAAGTTTCTTATCATAAGGAAGAAACAAATTCCTAATATCCAAAATATAAATAGTTTATATGTATAGCTTAATCACCTTAAAGACAGGAGGAATGTGATTGAAGACTTGCATTAAGTTGCATTAAGTCCTGCTTCAGAGTAAACAGTTGCTTCATAACATGAAAGCAAATTCATATATTTAAAAGAAACATAAAAAGACCACAAAACTAAGGTGACATTGTGCATTGTTAAATTTATGATAATTATGCTTTTGGCCTTAATTTGCAAATTTCTAAACACATAAAGCAAAAACTTCTGAAATTCAATTCAACTTATATTCAAAGATAAAATCAAGGTGGGGCTCCTGAATGGCTGAGTCTATGAAGTGGCCAACTCATGATACTGGCTCAGGTCTTGATCTCAGGATCATGAGATCGAGCCCTGTAAAGGGCTCTGTGCTCAGCATTGAGTCGGCTTAAGATTCTCTCTCTCCCTCTCTCTCTCCCCTCACCCTCACTCATTCTCTCTCTCTCAAATAAATAAATCTTTAAAGATAAAACAAGGGTATTGTATATTTTTTGGATTGTTTCTGACCCTTTAATTGTCTTCTATGCCTAAATTAAATAAATCACAGAAATCCTTTCTAATGTACATTGGTTACCACAAGAATTATGATTCCTAAGTATTGATGCCCACTAGAAATAACTTCCAAGGAGTTAGATTAAGGATAAGTTCCAACATGGCAAATGTTTGAAAAGAATGTTTTCCCATGCCCCATCACTTCTATGAAATACTGGAAGTCTGGCTGGCTTTCAGGGCATTTTATTCCACCAGGGAGCTAAACTCAAAAGTTTGCATCTGATACTGTTCTACAAGCTCATTTCAGCCCAATCACTGGACTTTATTCTAATTTATTGTTTTAGAAATGAGAATAATGTTACTGGCATTTGTGAAATTGTGTACTGCAGAGCTCTTGAATAAGAATAGTCTAGGGTGTTGTTAAAAATGCATATTGCTGAATGGTGCCATATCTCTATCACATCAGAATATAAACTGTGGAGGCCAAGGAGATTGCATTTTTTTTTTTATTTATGATAGGCACACAGTGAGAGAGAGAGAGAGAGGCAGAGACACAGGCAGAGGGAGAAGCAGGCTCCATGCACCGGGAGCCTGATGTGGGATTCGATCCCAAGTCTCCAGGATCACGCCCTGGGCCAAAGGCAGGCGCCAAACCGCTGCGCCACCCAGGGATCCCGGAGATTGCATTTTTAATAAATTTTGTATTCAATACGTATACAACAAACCTTAAGAGCAACTAAACTAGGCTAACAATAAGGATGTAAGAACAAGAGGGAGAGGATCTAATGAAAATTCCAGGTCCTTCCAGACATGAAGTAATTGCCCTCTTCCTGGACCTTCACATTGGCATGGGCAGGAGGCAAGGGGCATCTGAGAGACTCCAGTACTCTGGTTGGGACTTCTGTCTTATTTTTCTTCATTGTAGTTATCAGTGTCTGACAAACAATAGATATTTTACTTCTTATTGCTCTCACTAGCATTTATGTACAGAGGCAGAAGGAACAGTTTGTCAATAAGCATTTTATGAATGAGCAAATGAATTAAATGTTTGTATGTAACATTACCCTTTATATATCCATGAAGTTACCATGAATTTATGACAAATTCTATAGCCCCCTGACTGTGAAGGTGATTCTAGTTCCTCAGTAACTGAGGGGGTGGATCCCAGTATTATAAAAGCAGAGGATTCCTTTTTTTTTTTTTTCTGCTGTCCTTGATGTTGGAATGCCCTCTCCCACTACCTCTTACCTCCAGATGAATAAATAATAGTCTTATAAATAATCTCTAAGCCTTCGATCATCTCTTTTTGTGAAAAGTTCCTGGTGCTTTTAGACATCATTCATAAAATTTCAGCCATCATTCTTAATAAAAACCTCATAACTAAAATAAAAGTATAATAATGATTTAAATATGATCATCTAACAATAATATTCACATTGTTAACGTTTGATCATTGGTTTTAAAATCAAAAACCTGTCACTGACACCCACTGATTGTTTTTTTTTTTCTTTCAATGTTCAGTTTCCTTACTGATACCCATCTCTCTAAAGGGCAGATGGAGACAGCTGGGCGATGACAAGGAATGTTCATTTGAAGATACTGCCCAGATTGAAGATTTTGCCCACATGCCAAAAGGTTCTCTCCCAGGAAAAGTACTCTCAAACCACTTTCTGGGTCTCCTTGCTTCCAGGGTCCAGTTCCCCACCTCGGAACAGTCTGGGAGAGCTCTTCAGGAAAGCAGGATGTGGAGTATCACAGGGACCAACCATACTTCTCAAAATATGGCAGCACTACAGAGAAAGTGTCCTCATTGGAGTATTTGCACCAAAAGTCATTCAACACAAAGGTCATCATGGGCAGGCAAGCAAAGGAATCCCTGGTCTTCAGCTTAGCAGCCAGTACCTCTTCATCTTCATCTTCATCTATCTCCTCATGAGCAGAGGCAGCATGCTTTTCTCTTCTTTCTGCTTAGGCTTGAGATTCTACTTTTCCTCCTGTGGACTACTCTGTTTCTGTGAGGTGTCCTTTTGGGGCGGTACATCTGCGAACATTTTAGCCTCACACTGGGCTGTTTCACCTTTCCACAAACAACATGAACGTGGGACTGGTTAATGCAGATGAGGAACCAGTGGTTGATATCGGGTAAGACTTGGTTGAGGGAATGCCCCAACACCTATTGATAGAGCCACAGCAGGGTGCAGACAACTGTGAAGTTAGCCAGTGTCACATGTTCTCCACCAAAAAAGTCTTCATTTCCAAATAAGCATCCAGCAGCCCCAGAAGTTACCCCACCTCTTCATTTCCATGCTCTGTAGCCAGCGTGATGCCCAAGGTGGACAGGCCATGGCTGGTAGCACTAGGTGGCTATCAATGAAGTTCACCCAACATGCCAATATGCCACCTGCTGCTTCTAGAGTACATCCTTGCAGTCCCTCTTTGCTCAAATGCAGTGACATTACTCTCCAATACACAGGATTCACAGTTACCCCTCAAGTGCTGGAAATTTGCTGGAAATTCATGGAGAAATTTAAGGGTGTAGCTGGTTTGGACAAAGTAGAAATGGGGTGGTACTGACAAATGCCAACCTGAACCACACTGTACTGAGCTGCAATTAGAGCCTTAAAGGCCTTTTAGTTTTCAGGATATACATAGAGTATAATTTCACAGAGAAAGGGGCCACTGATTGTTCTTTAGCAGCTTTGCATTATCTTTACATCTTCATTACAACCATCACTGCCATTCCATTCCTCCCTTGTTCTCTAGACAGCACCATTGTGAATGATAACTAATCGATCACTTATCTCGCCCATCTTCAATCCTGTCTCATGTATTGCCAGAATGCTCTTTGAAAAATGCATATCCAAGTAAAACACATACCCACTTAAAACTTCTCTGTTTCCACATCACTCACTGGATAAAATCCATAATCATTTCATTGATGTAGAAGGATCTCCATTATCTGGACCTTAACTATTACTGCAAATGATTGCTGACAAATTTCCATCATTTTCCTCCTCCACCAGACAAAACTATTTATGATTTCCCAAGTATATAAAAGAGTTTTCTTCCTCTGTGCCTTGGCATATGTTCTCTCATTTTGAAAAGGTCTCCTGCCTACTTAAGGACCTGGAAAATGGCTACTCAATTCTAACTTGAGTATATTGTTTGTATGAAAATGTCTCTGACCTCCCAGTGTTTGTCATTTATTACCGCCTTATGTTTCCCTTCCATTTTACAGGATCTTATCACTGGCACTCTTTACATTGTTCTGAAATTATTTCCATTTTTTTAAAAAAATATTTTATTTATTTGAAAGACAGCATGTGAGAGAAAGTACAAGTTGGGGGAGGGGAGGGGGAAGGCAGAGGGAGACAGAGAAGCAGACTCCTTGCTGAGAAGGGAGCCTGATGCTGGGCTTAATCCCAGGACCTTGAGATCATGATCTGAGCCGAAGGCAGATACCCAACCAACTAAGCCACCCAGATGCCCCTAAAATTATTTCTTTATGTGAAACAAATCAATCATTTTGAGCTTTTTTTTACTATTAACTTCTAAAGAAAAGTCTAAGCAACCATATTTTTAATCACTTGACTTCCCGCTCTCTGAGCCACAGAAAATCAAACAATGGATGAGTTCCAAATTCATGGTTTTCCAGTCAATAGACTGAATAGAAAACAAAGATCAACTACGTGATCATATTTTACCTTTCAGGAATTCGAACTGGAAGACATAGGAGCAATAAAGTAGCTTTTAGCAGAAGATAAATCTAGAAAGACCTGTTCAAGGAAACCCTGAAATACTTTGTTAGGTAAGGAAGAGCATGATTCATGCTGGAGTGATGAGGAAAGAATAGTTAGGAGTAAACAGGAGCTATATGGCAAATCAAATATCTGTGCACAATGGAGAGCAAGACAAAGTAAACTTGTAGTAAAAGAGAGAAATAGAAATCTGGAGGGCCATGAGTCATTACATAGCAGACCACATAATCATTAATAATCCTGTCTGATCTACAGCTGATGTTCTTATTGTACTGCCTGAGATCCTGCCCGCCAACCCTGCCAAAAAAAACCCTGTATGTTCCTAAATTTTCACATTGGTCTGCTATATTATAATTTCTATCTCCTTATGGCCTAATTATGCATTTTTCTTGGATAAACAGTTATTCTTAAAATAACTTCTTATTTATTTATTTATTTATTTACTTACTTATTTATTTACTTATTTCTTTAGAGAGAGAGGCAGAGGGAGAAGTAGGCTCCATGCAGGGAGCCTGATGTGGGACTTGATCCCAGGACTCCAGGATCATGCACTGGGCTGACGGCAGGCGCCAAACCACTGAGCCATCCAGGCATCCCCTACTGGAAGTAACTTGAGTGACTCTCTTCTTTTTAACCATGAGGTCCTAACTAGAACAACTTTGCCCACCACAATATGAATTTCACACAGGCTAGGATACTCTCTTCTTTCTAGTTATATTTCTGATATATAGTAAGCATTTTTCTTTTACTCAGTGCTAGATACCATTAACATGCCTGAGTCTGCCTCCAAAATCCTTTTGCTTACCTTATAAGTTGCCAATTTATTGCAAGCAGGAGAGTTACAGTTAATAATCTCTTACAGTAAATACCATGAGGGAGTAGAGAGAGGACAGATGGTCAAGCTAAATTATCTGAAAAAAAGAATTAGATAATCAAACTTCCTAACTCACATATGAAAAAGTAATTCAAGGTGAATTGTATCCCACAGTGACCACAATGGGGAACAGTGAAGATAGTAAAAGTGGCTGGTTATTGAGTCCAGAGAACAATAGAAATCTATAACATCTGATATGGCTACTGAAATGAGTACTTTTACAGGGTCTATTTGCAAAGCATTCTCATTTCCCCCAAAACTCCCTCAGTTGAGGCTATTAGCCAGCCCTTAAATTCTGCATAATGATTTGTTCAGGTGACACCATTCATCCAAAACTTCACTTAACTCCACACACCCTCACATTCTTCAGCCTCTTCCTAGATCTGGAAACCTTTCATTTTAGACTTTCACATAACACAAAGTCTTATGTAATGGAAGTACCTACCCATCATCCTAAGATCTTCTCTCAGTACTTTAAATGATCCTGTATATCACTTTCCACCCTAGAGCAAAGTTACCCTTGGTAACTCAAAGATGATTTATTCCTTTTTGGGTGATAAAGTTATCTTTAAAGCATCAAAATGGAGACCTTCATGAAACAGGAAAAATAACATATGCAAAATTAGATTTTGGCAGAATATGCTAAAACTGTAATGAACAATGAATCAATGGGTGATAATTGCAGTAAAGCCAAGTAGCCAAATATGATCCTGTAACTTGTTTAACCCTAAAGAGAGTATGTGAAATAGTACTATTACCTAGGCTAAAACCAAATTATTTGGTGATCACAGTAGAAACAATGTAAGCACACTAATATTTTCAGGGCTCAAGCCCATTATCATTAATCTAAATAGTCAAGTAATCTGCTTCACTGTTCTTTCTATATTAGGAAGAAGGCCCTTAGTACCTTTGCTAGGTAGCATTTACATACCTAACAGATCAAGAAAACATTCATGCATTAAGGTTCTTCTTATATATGCCAAATTACAGCAATTTTTCTAGAACAGCAAGTTTAGACATTTTTAAAATGCAAGTGTAGAATAGTTAGAAATAATACCTTTCAATGTATAGCATTTTGTGAAAGAGTTGGGGTTGATTGATAACTATACAATGAACAGTCTCAGAATCCAGAATTTCTTAATTAGATTAAAACTATTAGTTCCTCTTATTCTGAATTGGTCCATATTCTTCCAAATAAAATAATTTAGGTGATTATATGAATAGAGACAAATAAAAGAGCCCCTGAGAGTGATATCAGAGAATGATAAGGGAAGTTATTTTTATAGTTTATCAAGGTATATTACTAGTATATAATTTTTAAAGAGCTATGGAAATCTAAATATATTCATACTATTTTTTATTTTGCAAAGATTATTAACTAATCTGTGGATTCCTTCATTGTTTTTCCCAATTTGGACAATTATTAGGGTAACAATTCATCTGTGCCTGGATTTAATGGTAAAAAATATGAGTCTCATTTATTCCAAAATTATTCTTAGTTTAGCTATAACTGCATCAATTGGACAGTCTTAAAAAGCCTTCTGCATACAGTTGTGACATCATACACTATTTGGTCTTTGTCCCCAGTTTCTGCCACAGAGCTCCTAAAACTCCTGGAATTCCCTGGGCGGTAAGAGTGATAGGATTGTGTCTTTTGTTCTATGGAGGCAACTCTTGGCCACTCCTAGATAGTGTTAGGATGGGGGCTATTGCCAGAAATGTCATATATTGATTAGATGCTTGGGATTTTCAGCTCTATTCCCCAACCATCAAGGAAGGGAGAAAGACTGGAAATTGCATTAATTAACACCAAAGGCCAATGATTTCATCAGACATGCCTATAAGATGATAGCTTAAAAAAAAAATCCTAAATGATGGGATGCGGAGTTGCTGGGTTAGTGTATCCATGGAGGTACTAGGAGAGTGGTATGGCTGGAGAGGGCCTGGAAGCATCACATTCCTTTCCCCCAAAACTTTCCCTCTGAATATCTTCTATTTGGCTATTCCTGAGTTGTATCCTTTATAACAAATTAGTAATGATAAATAAACTGCTACCCTGAGTTCTCTAAGACTTCCCAGCAAATTATCAAATCTGAAGGCTGGTTATAGGAAGCCATGCTTTAGTTAGTTCTCTGAACACCTGAGGCAATGAAGGCAGTAGCTAGTCAAAAAGATCAGTGGGAAGAACGAGGCCATAGAATATAAACCTAGATTCAATAACTTTTGTTGTTACAGAAAAACATCTTGATATTACCTTGTATTCATAGGAGGGTAAATTTTCCTTTCCTATTATAATGTCACATTCTGAATTTGTTTTTTAAAAAGATGCATTTGAAAATACTAATCTACATTTATTCATATAAGATAGTTTAATGAAATCTCTTGCATTCCTAGGGAGAATGTCTGAGCTTAGGAGAAGAAAAGCTTAAGAAATTATGTGAGTATTTTTAGGCTTCCTATCACCACTAAGATGGCAAATGAGGAAGTCTATGTCTTGGAAAGCTCCTCATTTGCTGTGAGAAATGGAGAAAAAGGGAAATTCATGTTAACATAATTATTAAAACCAATATGGAAAATCCCCCTCACTTTCATGATAGTCCTTGAATCAACTTTGAAACTCCGCTTTGCTTTCTTTCTTTCCCCTGACAGGTAAGGGTCAAGGAAGCCTTTTAGGCTTAAGGGGAATATTCTGCAAAATAACTATAACATGTATTTCAAAGACCATTAGCACATGATTTTTTAGAGGGCATGACTTTATTAAAAATGGAATAGAGATACCGGACAATATTGATAAAAAGGAAGTTGTCAGAGATTTTCTAAGCAATCTTTAAAATAGATAAGAGTATATGGTTTTTGTCAGAGCTTTTAATCTATGATTCAAGAAGAATGGAAAAGTCTAAGCAAATTTCTATGCAAGCTGTTCAGAACTGAGAGTATACAAATGTCATAATATTAAATAACATGGCAGAAAAGGCACAGCTCCAACAAACTTTTTGAATTATCTGTATTTGCATATATCAATGCAAGAAGCTCAATAATTCCACAGGTTACTAACCACTAATTTACAATATCTTCACTTATAAGTGGTAATTCCATCAAGTCAGCAACCTAAATTATCTGTAACTTAATTTTCTGTATCACCACTTATTTTCTATATTACCTCACAGGAGTGTTATGCAGTATGGGTAATTAATGATTATAGCATCTTGAAAATTCAACATGTCAAATTAATGCTAAATAATATAATAGTAATGATGTCAGATGTGTAGTACATCAATGGACATTTGCAAATGATAAACAAATTAAATAAACATATAATTGTCTGAACTATCATTCATCCCAAAATGAAATTGTTCATATCTATATTTGTCTAATCTAAAGACAGACAGTATTAACTTAATTATTATTCCAATTATTCCCTAGGAAATACACTAGGAAATATATTACAAGTTGGAGTAGGAGGAAACTAGACACCAAAATGTGGTTTTTGCATCCAAAGCTTAAAATCTTTCCAAGAGAAAAAAGTTACACACTTGATTTCACAATCTACTCATGCAACCACGTATTTGCTTAATTCAAAGAATATGTGCATTATTGGTAATATCAGAATCATTCCTATGTTTCCAGTGTTCTGACACTGTTTTAAAAATTTCTAAAATAATGATTCTAAAATAATAATCCAGTATTTGACAAGATCTGATTTTGAAAACATGTGATCTATTGATCAATAAATTAGAGTTAACTACATAGGTCATATTCATATTCTCTGCATAATAAGGACAACATATAAAGTAATTATTTCATAGCTAACAAGATATTAGATGTTAGGACATATAAAGTTCACTATTTGACCACTACGTTTCCTTCCTCCTACCACTCTCCACGTTTTTGTTTAGGATATGGAGAAGTCTAGAATTGAGCCCTTTGTTTCATGAAGAAACTCACCAGCAGATGGAGTTGAGGAGGTGGATGTTGAGAGCAAGAGCAGTTTGGTAAAAGGTCTGTTAAACCAGCCAACAGATTCCATTCCCTTAGCCAAAATTATCAGCTCAACTGTGAAAGAATTACAGGAATATCCTTTGAATAGCTAGATAAGAAGTTTTTCTTTTTTCCCTACCTATGGGAAAATGAAGAAGCTGTTATTTCTAATTACTTTTAACCGTGAGGAAATCAGCCTAAGGATGAAGGAAAAGAACAAAAATAAAGAAATGTTAAAGAATCAGATAAGTCCCTCATCAGATTAGGTCTCAAGCCTTTCTTATTTCTACACTATTCAGATACATGAGCCAGTGCACCTATTCTACAATGGAAAGGATTGTAAAATGATATGAATGTTGCAATCTTATCTCTTTTATAATGGTGTGAATTCTTTATATCAAAATCCCTAGCGTATAAATGTCTGTGTGTGTGTGTGTGTGTGTGTGTGTGTATTTCAAGTACCATGTATGTTTGGTTGTAAAAAATTCAGTACACGTCTTTATTTAAAAAATATTTTTGATGCCTGGTTGATTTGAAATAACCCACAAGTTTGTTTGTTTAGTTGCTGTTATTAACAATATAGGACTCCTAAGATAAGTGTCCTTGTACCTCTTTAATTATAGAGGTTTCCAGTCCAGAGACTCTTTCTTGCTCCTGATATCCTTCATGAATGTTCTTCCTTTTCCTTTTCATGATGTTCTTTCTTTTCAGTTTATCTCACTGCTTCTGCAATATTACTGACTTATCAAAATTTCACAGTGTGGTTTAAAAACTTGCAGCCTAGTAAAACCTTTCTATATCTCTGGGTCTCTGGAGTTCAACCTAACTATTAACATGCACACAACTTAGAAAATAATAATTTTTACATACATACATAGATAACATATAAAGATAAATTAGAATGATGAATGAACATACATATTATATGTCTATGGAGATGTGTCTACATTATCTCATATCACTGTATCCCAGATAAGGATTTTACCCTGATACCTACCAGTGTTAAAACTCTATGGAGAACTCCCCACTTCTTAAGTATGGGATGTATAGTGGCTTGCTTCCAGATAATATGCTTTGGAAAGAGAAAAAAAAAGGTAATAACTTCATAGTGGAAAAATCTGTCAAATACCACCTGAGCCAAGTGATCATGATTAACATCAATAAGTCATATTGATTCACGTACCCTTGGTATGATGTGATCAGAACAGAAATTCTCTCTGCAGTCTTCCAACCAAAAACCCATAACCCCAGTCCAATTATAAGAAACAAATTAGACAAACCCCAGTTGAGGGACATCCCACAAATACATGAGCAGTTCTCTTCAAAATTGTCAAGGTATCAAAAACAAGGGAAGGGAACAAAGGAAGTCTGAGAGGTTCTAGGGCCAAAAGGTGCCTAAGAAGACATGATGACTAATTGCAATGTGGTATCCCTTACGGGATTTTAGAGTAGGAAAAAAAAAAAGATATTAGGCAGAAACTAAAGAAATGTGAAAAAAAGTATAAGCTCTAGTTAATAATACCAGTTCATTAATTATGACAGTATACTAATGTAAGAAGTGTGGATATATGGGAACTCTGTCATATATTCACACTTTTCTGTAACTAAAACAGTATTCTGAAATAAAAAGATAATTTCAAAACAAACATATTTGGGGCCCTTGAACTGGTTTAAGTTATGTTTTCTAACTTTGAGCCACTAAACTAAGGCCTAAACCAAAAGCAGGCTAAGTGAGCACCTGGGGCCATTTTTCCCATGTCTGTACCATTAAACTCTTGTGTCTTGAGCTCTGACATTTAAGTAGAGAAAAAAGTCACACACACAAACACACACACACACACACACACACACACACACGGAAAGAGAAATAAGAGAAAAGCGCCCTTCTCCAGGCTGTGGATCCAACTCTCAACCTGATGGGCTTATGAACAGTAGAGCTGTGCCAGTGTAAGGGGTCCAAGCACCTTAGACACCAACACCAAGAGAATTCTTGCCTAGTCTGTTTCTATTTATAGTCCCTCCATTCTTTTCCCTATGGTCTCTCCCATCCACCAATAAATCATCAGTGTCCTTCAGCCACATCATAACTTCTCTCCCTGTGGGTAGATGAAGGAAATACCAAAATATTGACACAATTTATTGTGTACCACTAAAACAACAAATAAATCTTAAATAGCATATGTATTAAAAATGATAATTTTTTTAAAGTCAATAGAGTATGGTCATAACTTAGGACATATTAGTCACGTATTTTAGCAATAGCTCTCATTTTTAACTTTAAGGAAAATTATGATGAAAGCCACATGAGATATTTGCTCTTGTTTCTAATTTCATTACCCTCATATGTTAACATTTTATGCAAGAATGGCCGCATTATACTAATTTGTATTTAGTAGGTATATTTTGTGACAATACAACATATGTTTTGTTATGTTGCTTACTACAAACTAAAGTCTCCTGTTAACTTTTTTGCTCTCATGTTAATCCACATTCATCATCATTTTGCACTTTGTCTGGGCTCACTATTGTTTTTACACTGCCAACTCTTTAAATATGAACTTACAGGTGTATAGTTATCTGCTAATGTATTAACAAATTTACCACAATATTAGAGGCTTAAAATAACACACATTGATTTTGTTATAGTTTGTATGGTCAGAAATTCAGTCACGGCTTAGTTGAACCTTCTGATTAGGGCCTCACAGGCTGTAATCCAAATGTTTAACAGGCTATCTTCTCATTTGTGGTGTGATTGGGGAAGACATTACTTCCAGATTGTTCCATCTTTCCTTCAGATTGTTAGTAGAATTTATTTTCTTGAGGCTATATAGCTGAGGGCTTGACTTCTTGATGGCTATTAGTTGGAGAGTGTCCTCAACTCTGTGAAGCTACCTAGAGTTCCTAGAGGCTGTCCACAGATTTTGCCTATGTGATCTCTCCTAATATAGCCACTTTCCTCATCAAGCCAGCAAGGAGAGTTTCTAGAGCAAGTCAGCTATCAAGATGGATTCTTTCATGATGATATAACATGCCATCACCTTTTCCACATGCTAGTGGTTAGAATCAAATCACAGTTCCTTCTCATACCCAAAGAAAGAAGATTACACATAGGTATGAATATTAGAAAATGGGAAACATGGCTGGTATGGTACCCTTAAAGTCTATCCATTACAATAACAGTTGATACTACATAGTTCGAAGTTATAACTTTGTAGCACCTTTCAAAATATGCCAGAACGGATGTATTTTTATAAGAACTACAGATATATTAGCAGCCACCATATGAATATCTTAAGGTCAAAGTTCAGAACATGTTTTATATAATAGTGCTTTTTATGTAAAAGCAGTTGATTTCACTTAGCCATCCACTTATTTATTTATTTTTACATGCCTATTAATTCACAAAATCTTTATTTAGAACATCACCCATAAAAATATAATATCGGCAGTTGTGTTTTTCTTGAGGAAGGTAAATAAGTACCTTTTTATTTTATTTTATTGATATATTGGAGCCCCATTAATGACTACCTATCCAATAATATAGTTAATTTTTTTTTAAATTCCATATGTAACATTACAAACAGCCACAAAACCTAAGCAATATCATAAAGTATGAAAACTGAGAGCTGTCCTTATTCTTTTGGAAATTATTAGTGATGATATATCAAATAGCAACTTCTGGCTGAATAGCTGGTAAAAGCACATATTAAAAGGATAACACATATTAAACACCCTGGCAGCTAAAAAAAAAAAAAAAATTGAAACTTCCACCTTCTTTTGTGTTAGTCCACCACAGAGCTGAAGAAAAGAAAAGTGCAAAGCAGTACATAGAATCTGAGGGAGTTTGCAATTAGGGGAATTTACTGGCAGGCCTAGTGACAAACACAGTGATCTCCATAGCATCAACACAACATTTTAACATCTTTTTAGACATGTTAACATCTACTTTCTTTAAAGACAGACGTGTTCGTATTTAGTGATTCTGGCTCCTGGACACCGAAGTAGAATTTGAGGTCTTTGCTGAATACAGAGACCAATCCTATTCACTGTGATTTTTTGCTGTTGAAACTAACAATGTAGAACTGAAAAAGAAAGAAATAGAACAGTGTTTATGAGCTTACAGTTTTTGAGGCGAGTGACTTTTAAGAGTCTTCAGAATGAAGTGACTGAGCAATATTACAACCATATTTTGAAAACCCTTTAAATGAGCTGTTTGCAATGCTCTCATAAATGCCCTCTTTTCAAGCTCCACCATTTCTGTTTTGTTTCTGCCCATGCATTTGAATGTTGCCCTAGAGGCTAAGGAATATCAGTCATAAGCACTAGAGTCAGACTGTGGCCAGAGTAGATACAGATGTACAAATCCATCTTTCTCCATTTGAACAGTCTGCTATATTCTGCATGCAGCTGCTAGCTCTGGATGGTTTTTAACTCTTCCATAAAATATATTCTGACAATATTAAGTAGATATTATTTTTCTCTGCATCTACTATCCCTTCTCTATTCCATGATTTGGATGCACAATTTAGATATAATGAATCTGATGATTACCTCAAATCCCTATAGAGTGTCTCCATTAGTGTTAGGGTTCCAGGACACTTTTGTCTATTCTTTGATTATACAAATAGCATGTAATGAAGCAAAGCAAGAAAGCAAACACTTTAATTTTAGAATAAAGCTATTGGCCGGGTTTCTTCCACAGTCAGTGTTCAATCAATAGCTTTAAAATAAAATGGAAGTAATGAGGAGAATAAAGACACGAGGAAGAAGAGATCTAGGGTCAAAATAAAATTCTCTCAATGTTTCAGCTTGAAAAAAAGATCAGAAAAATATGGAGTGATACGGGTGCAAATTTCTCTACTTTTCCTCACTGTTTGGAAGGTTTAGTTGCTCTCCACTGAAAGTCTCCTCACCCTTCTGTTCACTCTTAACCATTTCTGAGGATTGAATATAGCTGTTGTAAATGAGCATATCCAACAGACTCAGTTTTTAACAGAAAACTAAAATTGGGCAATTTTCCCACTCATGTCCACCCACCAGTGTTAAGTGAATATATCAGCAAAGTAAATCATGTATAAACTCCCCCCTTGCTGTAAATGAACATCTTCTAGAAATATGTTGCCAAAGGCAGTTCAGTTCTATTCTTTAAAAGAGAAGCCCTGTCCTACTCATGAATGCAGACATCTATTCTTGCCCGTATCGGAACGCAGACCATTACCACTGAATAAGCTTGGAGCCACAACCATGCTCAGAAAATGAAAACAGTGATAGTTTTTCTAGTAAGAAACCGATTACACAATACAGACTCATTCACATTATATGGTTCTGGCTTGTGCCATCTGTAGCACACAAGCAAATTCCCCTAATTACTGATATCTCTCTATGAAGGCCCGTGTTCTCTGTGTGTGTTTTGCACTTTCCTTTTCATCAGCTCCCTTGTGGACTAAAAGCAACAATTCTGCCAAGTGAGCTTAACAGATGCCATTTTCTGACCCAGCCAGTAAAAGGTCTGTGGCTTTGTTTTTTTGCTGGAAATATTTCTTGTTGGATTGTACAAGGTTTGTGCTTTTCAAACTGAGCCACCTGCTTATAGCTCATGTTTCAGCTTATAATTCTTATCAAAATTTTAAAATTTATTCCCAAGACACTTTGTGGCAGACCAATCAAAGCATATGGTGCGTGGCAAAACTCGAATCCATAAAGTCAGTGATGGGTGAGGAACATGATAGGGTCAGGTACAGAGAAATCAGAGCAAGCAACACTCAATCCAAGTAAGCATGCAGGACCCAAGGTCTATATACAGATCCAAGGTCAAGGCCAGCTAGTATGCTGAAGAAAGCAAAATATGTGAACTTAGAAGATATTAAACCATTTTTCGGGACACCTTGGTAGCTCGTGGTTGAGCGTCTGCCTTCCGCTTGGTCATGATCTCAGATCCTGGGATCGAGTCCTATGTCAGGATACCTGCATGGAGCCTGCTTCTTCCTCTGCTTATGTCTCTGCCTCTCTCTGTACCTCTCATGAATAAATAAATAAAATCTTTAAAAAATAAATAAAATAAAAATAAAACATTTTTCTAAGGTATGGTCATTTTGGGAAAGTTTCTGTGAAAATTGTAGACTCTGCCAGAGTTTTTGTGTCTTTTTTTGAAGATCTTAACATCTGGGACCACTGTTTCTTCGTATAGACTCTTTTTTCACAACCTACTTTCCCAAACTGTACTAACTCTAACATCTAGCTATTCTCTTACTGGCCCTTAAGTGTTCAATGATTTCCTTCATTTCTACTTTACCATTGTGCTTGTGATCTTAGTCTTGCAAAGTTAAACTTTATTCAGTCATTCCACAAATATTTATACATTTTCTGTTATGTCCCAGGTTTCTTTAACTTACATTTTCTTTGACTTATATTTTCTTTCTACCTAGATATAAGAACCTCAGGGATAGCTGTTTGTTGATATAAACTTGTTTTTATATCTCTTGTATCTTTTAGCATAGTATAGGATACAACATGAGAATTTCATAAGAACTTTATAGTTAAAAAATGAGGTAAGATGAAATTATAAGCAGATCAAATCCAAATATATATTATTATTTAAGTCAAATATATAATGAGTATATTTGTTTTGTATATTAGAAATGTGTATGTAAAATTAGCAAAAGCTCCTCAGTAAAATTGTGATTTAGATTCAGAACTAGGGCTCTAGCATTTGATAGGCTGACGAAGGGGGAAGAATTGGAGTCAGAGTAGAAATGCCAGAATCATAACTGATTGGACATGAGATAAATTAAGAGTTGGTTTTATAAGATGACTTCTGAGTTTAGGGATAAATGATACAAAAATATCACCATGAATCATGATTGTGTGTGTGTCTGTATTATGTTCTTTCTTCCAGACTAAATTTTCTTTCAGTATTGGTAACTAAGTCATATTCCCTGTTACCTTCACATCCAAGATGGATAAACATTTCATTGAGCATTTATTTAGCAAGCACTTATTGGATGAATAATAAGAGACGACGCCAAACAGGCATAAAGATGCATAAAATCCAGCTGACAACTCAGTCAAAATAGATGGTATTTAAACCAGGGAAATCCACACACTCCACACGCTCACAAAGTGCTATGGAAACACATATAATCTGGCCTTGGAATGCAGAGAAAGGTTTTACAAAAGGAGAATTGACATTTGAATTGAGTATAAAAAAGAGTAGTATTGAATTGGGTAGTAGACATTGTAGCCAAAGGAATCTGCCTACACAAGCCCATAAAGAACAGAAAGAGCATGTTTTAGGAAAATTCTCAGGTTCCAGCCTTTCCTAACTCTTCCATTCTTCTGTAAACAAATGAGCAATGCTCAGTTAGGTCTTAAGAAAGAGTGTGCTTTGCATAAGAAACAAATCTATGGAATCCTGAAATTTTATTCCTAGAGTAAAAGATAAATTTATTATTTATTTTTAAATCTAATTTACATATGGCTAGAATAAGCCAAGCCAATATCTTTTAAAAAAAGATATTTTCTGAGTGCAGCACAATAGTAAGCATATGATAACAACAGAAGTGTTTCCGGTGCCTGGGTGGCTCAGTCAGGTCAAGATCCTGGGGTTCGATCCCAGAACCCCACATCATGCTCCCTGCTCTGCAGGGAGCCTGCTTCTCTCTCTCCCTCTGTTGCTCCCCCTGCTTGTGCTCTCTCTCTCTCTCTCTCTCTGTCAAATAAGTAAATAAAATCTTTAAACAACATCAACAACAGTAGACTTGATTATAAAGAAATGAGGACAAGCAGAGTTTGTGGTAATTTTTTTTTGCTTCTTCCTTTGTTTTAAATTAACTCAAGACATCTAAACTCCAAAGGTCAAAAAGATAAGCCATGATTTGAACTTGAGTTTTGGCTTCACTTCTCCATTTTACATTGTGTTTATATGTAAAATTACAAGAATGATGTAGAAATTTTACTTTCTCAAAGGCTTTTGAGAAACTCTGCTATTAAACCAGATCAGAGCAGTTTGACAAAGATTATTTAGAGGTTTTTTTTTTTTTTTAAGGTTTTATTTATTTATTCATGAGAGACAGAGAGAGAGAGAGAGAAAGAGAGAGGCAGAGACATAGGCAGAGGCGGAACCAGGCTCCAAGCGGGGAGCCCGATGTGGGACTCGATCCCGGTACTCCAGGATCACGCCCTGGGTGGAAGGCAGGTGCTCAAACGCTGAGCCACCCAGGCGTCCCGATTATTTAGAGTTTTAAAAAACACATTCACTACCCCCCAAGTGCAGTATTTTAATTTTTTTTCCATATATGATAGTTCCAGGTCATCATGGTGACATTCTAATAGTGAAACATCTGTTTTTACACATCTCTCTCAAAACTATGAATTTACATGGACAATGATGAAATTGATATACAAGATAAAACAGGATCTCTATGTTATTGATAGACAGCATTATTGTATTTTTACAGATTTTGTTTAAAGTAAAAAATATTTTCTAAGGCTGAATTTTCACTCCTTGCTAGGTTTCTATTTAACATTCTTCCCATGTGAGATGAAGGTGGGGAAGTGACTATGTTAAGCTTGAACTGTAGTACCTTGAATTCTACAAATTGTGAGAAGAGTCTTAAGATAAAAGAGAAGGGTAATCACATTGCCCTTCCTGTTTCCACAGAGTACAGAACTCCTTCTATTCACAAGGAAGTTGTAACAGCATAATCTTTGTGCCTGAGTGCTGAATTGCATGATAACCATTTGAGAGGGAATTGGGAAAACTGAAATTAAACAATCAAAGATGTCACTTTCTTTCTTCTCTCCAAAGGGTGGAATGTATAGAAAATTTTCTTAAGTTTTGTGATTTCCTTTCCTTTTACAATTTCTCCATGACAACTCTCTACTCTCCTTGCAATAGGACTATCAAATGAGTTAGTGTGAACAAATAAAATCCTATGTATGCAGAAAGAAAAGAAGCAGAATACCAGCACTCTATTTCACATCCCCCACCCCCAACCCCTGTTCCTTGCTTTTTTAGCCACCATTTGTTTCAATGTCTTACCAACTGAACAGGTAGGGGAAAGGTTGTACCCCAAGGGCCATTGATCCTACTTTGCACAGTGTGGAAATGTCTCTCCAACCCGCTACTGGAAGAATGGGTTATCTGGTAACAATCCCTGCTCGGTGGGCACCACTTGTACAACTAGAATCAATACAGCTGTCAGACACAATTGAAAGAAGTTGTTCCTTATGCACACTTCCTGTGTTCACATGGTTGGTCGTACAGTCTTTGGGTCTATCTATCATATATTTTTTTAAGATTGTATTTATTCATGAGAGACACAGAGAGAGAAAGGCAGAGACACAGGAGGAGGGAGAAGCAGGCTCCATGCAGGGAGTCCCACATGGCACTCGATCCCGGGTCTCCAGGATCACACCCTGGGCCAAAGGTGGCACTAAACCGCTGAGCCACCAGGGCTGCCCGTCTATCTATCATTTTTAACAACACTTGAGCAGAGTCCTTTCAAAAATTAGTTATCAAGAGCCATCAAAACTGTCACTAAAAAATGAAACCGTATATTCTATATGTTGATAATATCAATAAGCACAGCAACTGCGAATTTTATTTAACCATCATTTCCCATCAGTGAGGTTCTAAATTATTTGCAGCTAGAGGAAAGACTTCAGTACTGACACTGGTTGTCTGTTTCTCATCGTGCTCTTCTCTTAGGCTCACTGGTCATCTTCTGATGAAACAGAAGGAGCTCCAGAAGCAGGCCACATTCAGGCTTAATTTGACACCATCTGCATTCACTGAAATCCACAATGTACTTTCTAACAAACACAAATCCTTCTCCCTGACTGGGGTAACTGGGGATGGTAATGTTTTCCGTGATTTATTTTTCCTATATTCATTGGAAACCTCCCCTGTCTCACTCTTCCCATTGGTGTGCCTGCAGGCTGCAGCCTCCCCGTCTCTACCATGGCCTCACCCTGCCAGGCTTGCTGACCACGATGTTCTGTGCTCCAGTGTCCTAGATTATCTCTCTCATCTCCATGGATCCCAGAGACTCAAGGATCACTCTACTTTTTGCTCTGAGCACATCAGGAATAGATACTTATTCTGCTGTCATCATTTTGAGTATGAATTAGAATAATGACTGTAATTTTTTTAGTGCCTCCTGTATGCCACCTAGCTGATGAGTACTTGACACATATTATCTAATGTAATCCTCAAAAATAAAAATGTATGAAGGAGGTCCTCAGCTTAGCCTCATTTAGAGGTGAGAAAACAATATCAGAGGAAATTTTTATATTAAATACAGCCATGGAGCTAATAAATGACCCATGCCTGTCTGACGCCAGAGTCTATTCTCTTGTCCATTAATCTCCACAGTGTGAGAAATCGTTGCTAGGCAAAGTGAGGCCAGGAAAATATATCTTTTCTCTGACCATGTTCTGGTCCAAAGTCACCATCCTAATTCTATATCTAAAGAAATAATAATTAATGTCTATCTGTAATATACAGCACAGATACCACAAATATTTTAACCAAACTCTTAATAGTATTTCTTTTGCCAAATACTTTGAAAAGGTTTTACCTTACATTAATTCTGAATTCACATTTCTTTAATTGAAATAAATGTTAATGACAAAAGTTATTTGAAAAGTAAAAAAAAAAAAAATGAAGACATAGTCTGCTTAATAAGCAAAAATATGGCTGTCAGACAAATCATTAATATTGACCAGAAAGTAAAGATTCTGTTTTAATATTTTAAAATATTTTACCTCCTCATTCCTATCAATGGGCTCATAGTCCTTCTATAGCTAATTTTCTAAAGCAAACAAATAGAAAGTGGTTTGTATTCTCCTTAAAGTTGGAAAAGGCCCAAAACCCTTTTAGAGTCTGGACTGTTGAGAGAGATAAAGGAGTTACATAAATAGAATTTAAAGTATCAACTTTGCTACTGACAGAATTACTGTAAAATTTGGCTTAGGTTAATTAGAATTAGGTTAGTGGCCCCTGTCTGCCTCAGTCTCTGGTGCATGAGACTCTTGATCTTGGGGTTGTGGGTTCTGGCTCCATCCCATGTTGAGTATGGAGACTGCTTAAAAATTAAGCTGAGTCACCCATCTGTAAGGCATTGCTCCCTATAAAGGCAGTCGTTAAAGCAGGGGTTTTCCACTGGAAGCAATCCCACTCCTCACCTATCCTCCAAGGGACATTCGGTGATATTTGAGAAAGTTTGGTTGTCACAAATGGAGGAGTGCTACAGACATCAAGCAGGTATAAGCCAGGGGTGCTGCTAAACATCCTACAATGCCCAAGGTGGTCCACAAAACAAAGAATCATCTGGCCTAACGTGTCAGGGGGTACCATGGTTGAGAAATCATGACCTAAGCTTATAGAAAGGAATAGCAGAGTGAGATGCAAGGTCTCTGGAAGTAGACAGATTCCTTAAGAGAAGGAAGGGTGATGACGCTGACTACATTTACTCAGTTCTGCATCAAAACTTATCAATCAGATAATTCCCTCTCATCTTGCCTTGATAAGGAATAAGGGAAGAAGCTAAGAAGGCCAAGGTTGTACTATAGTAATTACAGTCCCTCGGCAGAGAAACACAAGGTGAAAAGAAAGGCAACTCCCTACTCTAACGCTTATTTACATAATGTGATTTGTTCACATTTTCTAAATCGATTCTCATGGCATAGGACCAAGATAACTTGAAGGTAGTTTGACTTTGTATCATGCGTACATATTTGTTTAATTCATGCTCAGAAGAATAATGAACCTTTTATTTGCATTTAGGTGTATCACACAAGAAAGGAGTGACCAGTTGCAATGGGTATTTTTATCTGTGCTATCTTTTCAACTCCACTTGAGTACATACATCGACTTTTCTTAGATGGAGGTAAAAAGCAAAACTAATATAGTTTGCAGAAGGCATATTTGCTTTATTGATTAAACAATTCAGATTGGGTTTGACTAGTTACTACATTGTCCCAGAAGCACTTACTTAGCCCTGCTGTTAAATTTAGAAGGAGAAAGTGTCAGAGAAGTAAGGCAGCTAGGCAAGGCCATTTGGATCACCACAAAAAACAAGGTTCAGGTTGCTGGAGCAAAACTAAAGATAGATCCCACAAGATTCCCCCAAATGTACTTCTTTCTTCTATTTTCTGATTCTTATTGATACTTTTATATTCTGAAACATTCCAGCTTTCCCTTTTCCTCTGTTTTTTTGCTTTTTTTTTTTTTTTTTTTTTCTTTGAGCCTGAAGAGAGGGTAAGGCCCTATTGATAATCTATAGTCAGATTCCAGGTTGAAGCTGCTCTCCATTGTTTTGATGTTTGGATAAAATAATTTAAAGGATTAGCTAGACCTATTAGCATTGCAGTGGGAACCTATCCTCCTTGACACCACTAGGGCATTCACACGGAAACATGTGCCATTCTAAAATAAGGTAACAACATCCTCCTCATCTTACAGAGAGAAAAGGCCAAATCCCAGAGTAGAGGCAATTTCTGATAATAACATGATCATCTTTAATATTTATTAAACTTTTACCATGTTCCAGACACCATATACAGCAAATTCTATGCTTTATTTTTACATGCTATCTCTGAATTAGATTCTGTCTTTGTCTCCATTTTACAGAAAAAGAAACGTGTCCAATGTCACACAGAATATGGTTTAGTAGACTGAGATCCAGAGTCAAGTTTGTTGATGCCATACTCTATTGTCTTAACCACTATGTGAAAATGACTTACTAAGAACGGTCACAGTACTAAATATTTCTGGGATTCATTGGTCCTGAAATGCAAGAAAATCATTAATATGTCAGTGTTTTAAAAACTTCAAAAATCTTTCTTGTCTACGTTATAAGCCTTAACTACATCTAAATATTTTTTTCCAGTGCTTTTCTAGCTAAAAATAAATTACTTTTCCTGTGTGAAAAGCATCATAGATGACTCCCAGATGGTCTGCTTGGGCAACAGGGGAAAAAAAAATGAAGGTGTCACTTTAAAATACATTTTAAAAATAATTAAATTAAAAACTAATGTAGATAAGGAGAGTAAAATATCATGTTGATAAGGAGAAATATATTTTTAGGGAAAGATGAGTTCTGTTTAGAAATATTAACTCTTTTCATAGGTTATGTATTTTCTATGAATGTTTATATTTTTAAGGATTTTATGTACTTATTTGAGAGAGAGAGCAGAATGAGAAAGAGAGCATGAGTGGGAGGGGAGAGGAGCATAAGGAGAAGGAGAGAAGCAGGCTCCCCGTTGAGCAGGGAGCCCAATGCAGGACTTGATCTCCGGGGACACTGAGATCATGAGCAGGGCAGAAGGCAGATGCTTAACTGACTGAGCCACCTGGGCGTCCGTATATTTATTTTATATAAATGTTATTTTTGACAGTCAGGAACACGCTTCTTTCTCTGAAAATTGAATGTTTTTTTCAAAAGTGAACATCATACTGTGTAGTTTTATTTTTTTTAAGATTTTATTTATTTACTCATGAAAGACACAGAAAGAGAGAGAGGCAGGGACACAGGCAGAGGGAGAAGCAGGCCCCATGCAGGGAGCCCAATGTGGGACTCGATCCCAGGACCTCAGGATCATACCCTGGGCTGAAGGCAGACACTCAACCACCGAGCCACCCAGGCTTCTCCATGCTATGTAGTTTTAGAAGCGTTGTCCCTTCCTCACCCTAGCAAAAAGGTGGATGCATGAGTGAGGCCTCACCAAGCCAAGTACGGTATCTCTGGTTCTAGTGATTTGTGGAAGATAGTATCTAATGCAACCAGGCCATAGAAGTTCTCCCCACAATTTTTGCTGGCATTGGGAAGAGTGAGTGGATAATAGGAGAGCTAAGTACCATGGAGACCCTCTTTGCCACCATGTTAGAGAGCCTTCCTGCCATTGACACTTTCACACAGCAAAGAAGAGGGAGAGAATCTGGCTCATCACCTAAACACCTGTGCTATGATATCTCCAAAGGCAGACTTTCAATTATAATAGACAAAAAAAAAAAATCCCTTAAAAAAAAAAGTGGTTAGGGGCACCTGGGTGGCTCTGTTAAGCGTCTGCCTTTGGCTCAGGTCATGATCCCAAAACCCTGGGATCGAGCCCCGCATGGTGCTCCCTGCTCTGCAGGGAGTCTGCTTCTCCCTCTTTTTCTGCCTACCACGAAACCTGCTTGTGGTGTCTCCCTTGTTCTCTCAAATAAATAAATAAAAATCTTAAAAAAATAAAAAAAGTTTAATTTGAATTGTGTATTGGTAGCCAGCAATTAAGAGTGCTAAGACATAGGACACTGGTATGGCACAAAAGTGGCAATACTACGTCTCCCTTCTCCCGAAGGTGGGGTTGTATCTACTCTGCCCATATGCCGTGGTACAAATTCCAGAGTATGGATCTGCTGCCACTTCACACTGAGATGTTAGCTCTCCCGCTTCCAACTTAGTTAGCACCATTTATTTGAAGTTGCGCCATTTCACTTTGCATCTTTCCCAAATGATCAATGCAATTCTTCCATCTTCCTTGATGATTTCAACACCTGGCTCACTTGCTTCCTCTCTTCATTCTTAATCATTTATAGTCCCTTAATAACAATGTCAATGATTTATTGAGCTTCTCAATGCAGTCGCCATTATCACTCAATTCTGTTCTTTCTAATCAACTGACTTGTAACTTTACATCACTCCATTTTCCTTCTAGGATTTTCACATTCATCTTGGTCATTCCATGGTGCAGTTTAAACCTCAAAAACCTAAACAGGACTTTCCTTTTATAATGACTTCTGAAAATTATTATACTCCATTTCTTTCTACCCTTACTGTAAACTCCTTTTCAAAAAATAGATAAAATAAAATAAATAAAATAAACTCCTTACACCAACTCTCTTCAAATTATATGTGACTTCATTTTTCAACTTCAAATTTCTATTCACATCTGTCCTATTGACTTGACACAACTTTCTCCCTCACTTGCAGCATCCCACCTCTCATTAAAACTTACTGATTTCACTTTTAGTTCCTACTATCCATTTCACTGTCTCTATGTGCATTATTTTACCCTCATCTGGCTACTTCAACTCTTGTTTGGATTTCCAGTTTCTTCATATTTTATCTGGCCTCATTATATTCCATTCCTCACACTTAAATTTTTTGTTAAATGAAATATGATGTCATCTCTTGTGAAAAGCCAAGTAATTGCTTCTCATTGCTTCTAGAAAAAAAAAAAAAAAACTCAAATTTTTACTGTGGCCAACAGGCCTGAATAGTTTCATCCCTATATTCCCACCTCTTACCTTTAATCTCATACCATATAATCACTCACTCTTCAAGAGTCAAATATACTGTCATTCATTTTATTCCTTGATTAAGTCATATTTCTCACTACTGGTTCTTTGCATACTCCTGTTCATCTCTTTGGAATGCCCAACTTCACTTAGTTAATGCCAATTCAACATTTATGTTTTTCTCCCACTCAAATCCTCAGGGAAAATGTACCTGGTGCTCCAGTGTTTAGGTCACGTTTCTGTCTGACATGGACCTCTCTGATATTATCTCTCCTTTTGCTTATTTATTTCAGGTTATAATATTACAAACACTGTGTTGATTATTCCTTAATACTTAGCACTCCTGCTCAATAAAAGTTCCTAGATGCATACTTACTAAATGAATAAATAGATGAATGGAAAAATTGAGAAAATATTATGCCCCAGGCACTGTATGATATATTAGGCATGAAAAAAAAGAACTACAGGGAAATGAGGTATATAGACGTGTGTGTGTGTGTGTGTGTGTGTGTGTGTGTGTGTGTGTGTGAATATATTATAATGTGATAGCTCAGGCTTAGCTTAGTTAAGCTCAGGTTAATATGAGTGTCCAAAAAGAATGTCCTAACACAACCTGAGGACAAATTTAATGGGAAAAAAGACAAGAGGTGGAGATATCACTTGGGAAGTTGAGGGGTATAGCCATACTAATACCCTAAACTTTAAAAAAACGTCCATTCTTATCTCCCTGGGATGAATTGCTGTGATGGAAAAAAAAACAAAAAAGCAATTCAGTGCTGCTCCACGATCAATTATTATTTAATTCATTTAGCAGAGTTTCATTGACTGCCAGACAGTGTGCTTACCTGAAAATGTAGAAATGAATGAAATCATTTTTATCTTCATATATTTCCCAGTCCAGTTTGTCAGAGAGGCTTTTATGGTATAATGTGATAAATATTGAAAAGAAAGTGCCAGATAAAATCGGAGCATCATGGAGGGCCATCAAAACAGCTTGATGGTTCTGGGAAGTTTTCCTCATTTGGTGAAACCTGGTATGAGTCTAAAAATTTAAGATTTGGATAAAAGTATTCTAAACAGGGGCACCTGGGTGGCTCGGTTGATTGGGCATCTGCCTTCAGCTCAGGTCATGATCCCAGGGTCCTGGGATTGAGCCCAGCATTAGGCTCCCTGCTCAGCAGAAAGCCTGCCTCTCCCTCTTCCTCTGCTACCCCCCATGATTGTGCTCTCTCTCTCTCTCTTTCTCTCTGTCAAATAAAATTAAAAATCTTTTTTAAAAAAAGTATTCTAAGCAGAAGAATGATCAAAAGATGAATTTGGGGAACTATAACTCATGTGGTTTGGCTTTATGGTACAGGATATTTTAAGGAATGTTTAGAGATGAGTTTGTGGATATGGGCAAGAGAAAATCATAGAGAGTCTTATGAGCCATGAAAGAAGTTGAGACTTTGCCAGGAAAGCAGTAGGAAGGATTTCAATTAGAAAAGTAACATGAGATTCATTTTTAGGAAAAATGATTTTAGCAAATCTAAAAATGTATCGGAAGACTGAGAGAATCGTGGGGGGTGGTAATCTTTCTAATTATGCTTTATTCCACTCAGATGTTTCCCAAGTAGAGTGCTCCTCACATTTGTTCCCACAGAACCATGCACTCACCTCCATCATAGAGCTTACTGTAAAGTACCAAGCTCATTTCTTTTTTTTTTTTAAGATTTTATTTATTTATGAGAGAGAGAGAGAGAGAGAAGAAGAAGAAGAAGAAGAAGCAGGCTCCATGCAGGGAGCCTGATGTGGGACTCAATCTCAGGACCACAGGATCAAGCCCTGGGCCGAAGGCAGGTGCTAAACCGCTGAGCCACCCAGGGATTCCCCCAAACTCATTTCTTTAGAAGTAGGTAGCATCTAGCATAATCCTGTGTATATAGTAGACCCAGTGAATGTTCTGGATTAGGTGAGTGAATGAGATAACAAGTCAATTAGCCTTCGAGAGAGCTGTGAAGATGCCTAACAGTGATTGATATGGTTTATATATTTCCCTTTCATATGATGCCAAATAACACTGAAATTGATTCCTTTATCTATAAACATATTTAATATTCCTCTGAAAAACTTTTATATCATCTCACCGTGCTCTCTGTGGAATAAAGCCAGCTATTTAAAGAAGATAGGACTCTAACAAATGTTGAGTCAGTCTTCTTTTTTTTTTTCCTGGATTGTGTATATATCAGATATCAGAGTGACTATTTATTCCAATGAAATGAGCAAATTAGATGAATACAGCTTTTTTGGTAAGAAAGAACTAAAGTATTAAGTTAAACCATTCCTAGAGGTCAAAGGATTTCTCAGTGGTTTAAGTTTGTGAAAAAGTAATAAATATAACTTTATTTATGTAATGTCATTTTTCAAGGTATGATAGAAAATGTTGAGATGTTTGTTTTTAAACATCCTTATTTTCGTTATTCTAGCTTAATAAAAAATCTTCCTACTAATTTATTCAATCTATCATAGTTAATTTAAATAGCACATGAAATTTTAAACAGATGTTATATCATAAATATCCAGAGTATAAATATCAAAATTCTGCTTACAAGTATAGAACGATGTATTTTTATTTTAAGTAATTAGGACATTTTTGGAATTTTTTTTACAAATAAGTCTCAACTACCAGAAAGCAGCAGCATGGATTATCCAAAACTATGAATAATCCAGAAGGCATTTGGTGTCAAATTTGGGGAATTTTTTTTTTTTTTTTGGTAACAGAACATCATTGTGTGTTACTTAGCAAAACCTCATATTAGTTTACATTTCCTGTGTACATAATAAATGGTTTACCAGCTGAACTGTAAAGTTAGTTGATGAGAAATATGTTGGGCTTTGGGGGGAAAAAGTTGATCCATAGGTAACAGATAATATCGGGTCCATCCTATGACCCTAAGATCATGACCTGATCTGAAACCAAGAGTTAGATACTCAACCAATTCCACCACCCAAGCACGCCCTTCTTTCCTTAATTTTGAATAGATTTTCTTTTCACAGACATTTAGATAATTCCCTCTCTTCTGTATTATTTTTGTTTGAGCTAGGAATATTGAAAATACTCAATGGTAGTAATTAGTTGAATGTACAATATAGTTTTCACCATTAAATAAAAACTACATTTCCTGTAGCTCACAAAAACTGAACTTGTGCCCATAACCTGTAACATTCAAGGTTAAATAGTAAATTATACTTAACAAGTACTAACTATAGTCGATAATAACTATATTTGAGTGACAACAAACTCATAAATTCTTTTTTTTTCTTCATATAAAAATTATTAAATGTGTGCTACCTTATATGAAGGATTATATTGATATCTAGGAACATGGATATGTAGGATTCCTCAAGTAGGATATTTGTCCCCAGAGAGGCTACCTTTCTAGAGGTAAGCTTCTTTGTCTAAATGAAATAAAAGATGGAAAGAATTTTGGATATTAAAAGTATTTTATAGTTTGGTTATTTACATTTCATTTCAAATATTCTTTCATTTCATTTTATTTTTTTTTAAGATTTTATTTATTTATTCATGGAGAGAGAGAGAGAGAGGCAGAGACAGGCAGAGGGAGAAGCAGGCTCCAAGCAGGGAGCCCGATGTGTGACTTGATCCCAGGTCTCCAGGATCATGCCTGGATTGAAGGCACTAAACCACTGAGCCACCGGGGATGCCCATATTCTTTCATTTTAAAACAAAATATATATGTCGACCTATATGAAGATGGAATTATTTGTGAGGATATGAGGGGGCAAAAATCTAGACAAACGCTGTTTCAGAAAGGAAGCTGAAGATTCATACATAGTAGGGTATAGAGAGGGGAGTACAGCTGTGTCATTCCTTTTTTCCTTTTTTTTTTTAAAGATTTTTATTAATTTATTTAGTCATGAGGGACACATAGGCAGAGGGAGAAGCAGGCTCCATGCAGGGAGCTCTATGTGGTACTTGATCCCAGGACCCCAGGATCATGACCTGAGCCAAAGGCAGAAGCTCAACCACTGAGCCACCCCGGTGCCCCCAGCTGTGTCATTTCTAATTAGCTCTGTACATAATTGTTTCTCATGGGAGATGCATTATTAGGGGACAGGGATGGTTTTCAGGATATCTATTCAGAGTTTGGTAATGGGGAATCTGTGAGAAGAATGTATTTGGGAAGTAGTAGTAAACATTCTCATTAGCCTATACAAATGTTGGAGAATCCAGTTAGTAGACTCAGTAATATAAGGGAAGGAACTCTCTAAAAGAAATAGAACCGGTCAAGATTGGGAAGGTGAATAGAGCATTAAGTACATGGGCTAAGATTCTGCTCTATGAACAAGACTAGAAACAGGGACAAGGGGAAGAATCGAAAAGGGGCAAATTGAGTTTTTTGGAATTTTGCTGTTGTTTCAAATTGGCTCAGAAGGAAGAATGGTTTACTTCTGAAAGAATGGATTTCAAGCTGACTTTGAGATAAAAACTGTGAGTGAGACTGGACTGGAGTGAAATAAAGAGAGAGTGAACGTTCTTGAGTAGTGTTAGATTATTAATAGACATATAAGCCTTCCCCGAGGCCATTAGCCAGAGAAAAGTCCAAATTTTTGATATGTCATCCTTTACGAAAATATGAAGGTAGTCATTATTGGAAAGTCAGAATATTGGGGGATTATTAACAGACTTTTAAAATCATCCATTGAGAGAAGACTCCATGGTTTTACAAGACTTGTGCACCTTTAATGATGTTGTACTAGTTCTGGCTGTGTCTGGATGTGTGTGTTTTGAGAAAGAGTGCCTATTGTACGAAATATGCTTCTGCTATTAATCTGACTTGAAGCTATAAATAGAATAAGTACAATACTGGTAGATTTATTATTTTTGATTTTTCTAAGTTCACATCTGTGACCCAGAAAATTCAAACAAGTGAAAGTGACAAGGACAGTTACCAGTGTATTATAGGTGATCAATAATCAGTAAGAAACTTCATTTTCTCTTCCGCTTTTCAAACTTCTTCCTTTCTTACCCTTTCTTCCTCCTTCATTCCTTATCATCAGTAACACTGTGGCCAAGCATTTAAGTCTTGTGTTTCTCACTCTAATTTCAGTACAGAAAATAGAAACTTTTCTACTTGCTTTAATCAGAAAATAGTTAAATGCAGAGAATGAAGCCACCACCCCTACCCCACCTCCACAAAAAGTTAGCCAAGCCTTTGGGAGGCACAGAGATGCCATAGTCTGAAGGTCATCAACTCACTAATGATTTAAAATACCACCATCTAGCTCCAACCAGGAATACAAGAAGATGCTGTTGACACTGCAGCCACCAAGACTGGCCAACAGTGTTTATCAGTGCCCAGAAAGCTGGAAACTAGATGTTTTTGTTTTTTGTTTTTTTTTTTTTTGGAAACTAGATGTTGAGTCTGGTCACATTTCCCACGACTTGTGATCTTGCTTGTAAGAGAAAACAGCAGCAGGAGATGGCTTCTCCCACATGTCTGCCTTCCATGCCATAAATGTGTGCAACTATTAAGGTTGCCTCACTTACATCTAGACCCTACCCGTAAGAGAGTATGGGAAGGTTGTTTTCAGCTTTCTATTATCTCCAAATTGAATGAAGCTGGACCGGAGTTTGGGAGAACCAAATCAAATGCCTATGACAAGCTGCTATAGTGATTTATGTTGACCTCCCAACTGTTTTCTGTATTTGTCATTATTCATGGCTTTTATTAAATCTATGTCTTATATTCTGCTTACCTCTCCCATGACCCTGCTAAATCTCATTTCTACCCTTTTTTGTAAGCACATTAGCTAGTATTGTACTTTTATAACATTGCTGTTAACCGGGCCTGTTTGCTATATCCTGAACTCAACTTCTGGAACACTTTCCTACAATCGAGGGAAGAAATACAGTATAAAGTTAAAACCAGAACTCATGTACATAAACAATTACTTTTTTTCTATAGGTCTAGAGACAACTATCATTTTATTTTCTTAGAATATGTCTTCACCAAGTGATATTTCTATCATTCATGCATCTAATCAAAATGTACAGTTACTGAATGATTAATATAATTTAAGGTGGGTATAAAGAAAGTGTCTTGAATTTTAACTGCTCCTAAATTGACTTTTTAAATAAAGAGATAAGACATTTATTAGGCGAATTTTTTCTCATATATTTAGTTAGTACCACGGACCTGAAGTTTGTGTTACTTTAATTTTAGACAAGTTGGCATGAATGGTAACACAAAATCCACAGACAAGAACCATTTACATTATAAAAGCAGGATCGCTCATTCCTCTGGTCATTTTAATAGAATTGTATTTCCTCTGTGTCTGTCTTACCTGTACATAGATATTGCCTTATCTTAGTGTTAGAGTTAAATTTGATTTTAAAATAAGAAATAAGATTATGTCCATCCCAATTATAATTCTAAAACAATTTCCCCTTTATTTTTTAAGCTAAAAGTAAGATTACTCTTCCCTATTATTATTTTGCTAAATTTGACACCTTCATCCACTATCACAATACTTTTTCCATTTGCTATCCTCGCTTCTAAAATAAAATGGGCTTGTAAAACTAGTTTTTAATCAGATAATCTATTAAAATGTCTGCTTTTCCATTTGGTTGAGTGTTTTTGCTTTGCTCAAAGCATGTCCTGTTATCAGAGACTGTGAAGCTGTGTTGTCCCTTGGTTCAGAATGCTGGACCCAAGAGTCTGATGTTGTGTTTACTGCATGAACAACAACTTAATTAAGTGTTGCTTTAGAAACATCACCAGAGCTTTGTTTCTGGTATTGCACTCAGGCATGTATCACATTGTTTTGACACATGCATTGGGAGATTTGCTTTGTAGTTAGTCATGTTTTTGGAACACTACTAGTAAAAACAGAAGAAAAGAATAATTTCATTGATAGAGCAAGGAAAATGCTCTCAAGATCCACAGAATGACTATATAAGACAGGATCAAGACCAAATTTTCTTCTGAGAACATCCACAGTAAAATCAAATATTCTCTTTTGACATTTAACTGCTTAAAAGCAAATGTTTTATGCTTTTTGTAAAAATTAATAACATCAAATGAACAAAGATTTCTTCCTTTCTATATCCATAAATTCAACATTTTAATTTTAGGCTATTACTTATCATGACAAAACGTCTTTTAAATAGTGTTATTCTGTTACAAACTTGGAAGAATTAGGGAAAAAATGATAATGCATGAATACATTTCACACTCTTTTCTGCAAAGGAGTAAACAATTTTTTTCCCTCATGATATGCTCTGAAAGCTCACCTGAAACTAAGAGGAATCAAATGTGTCATCCTCAAAACACTAGAATGTTTAGCTCTGCTATCGTTGGCCTTATATTGGAGACTGTAGAAATGAATACAGTTGTTCAACAAAGATCCAAAAACTTGTCAAAAAAAAGCTACCAGCTAAAAAGAAAGGAGTGGTTTCTTCAAAGGCGGCATGGCCTGGAATTTCTAGATAAGATGGCCCAAATGATGAGTGAGGCAAAGTGCCCCAGAGGGAACACAGAGCTTTAAAGATCTACGAGATAAAGAAAGCGAACTAGTTATTTTCAAAAGTTTTCTCCAAGTTCCTTTTATCTAAATAATTGTACCTATTCAAGTCCAATGATAAATGGCAATAGTTAAACTTCATTTACCTCAAAGGTGATGTTAATATCAGTCCTCAAATCTTAAGGTGCTGAAGTGAAGCCAGTTTGATATGCACCTGCAAGAGACACCTACAAAGGGCAACCGTATTTAAACTGGTCCTTGATTTAATGCTCAATCAGTTCTATTCTAAAATTCCATATATATTTGAGGAAAGCATTACGCTAAAATTTTATTATTCAAAATATGATATTTTGTGAATTCATAAACATGTCAGCATGTGTGTTTGTCTATACCTATACTTGCTATTGCATCATGAAATATCCCTGTGTTCTAAATTGTCACTTTGTCTCATAATTTACAAGATCAATATCATACTATGTATCACCTGACAATGTTTTGCAGAAGTATGGTGAACACAAGTAAGAGTGGCAATAGAATATTTTTCCAGAATGTATCAGAAAGTGTCCAAGAATTAAACAATGCAGAAAACATATACTTAGCAATAACCACAGCTGAAATTAAATAAGTTGTCCAAAATTTCATCCCAAATGGCCATGATCTCAGAGATTTGATCCAAATTGCATTTTAATTTTTAAGGGACAGAAAATTCTCATGTTGTGTAAACCATCGCACAGTAAAGAAAATATGTTTACCTTTTTTTATTTTTACAATCCTAGTACACTTGTAATACCATACTAATGATACTTAAAGTAGAAATTAGAAACATGTTCCACTGAGGCACTTATCAGGCTATTGTCCCTCAACTCCAAAGCCCACATTGCTGTACATATTTGTATTGTCGGAGCTTGTTGGCCTTTGAAAATGGCATTTCTCCTTTGTCAGCTGGCTGCCTATCTATCAGTTTCAGCAATCAACAGTGTCAGAGGGAAGCTGGTAGGCCAGAGGGAGATGAGCTTGCTTTACTCTGGTTTTCTTGCTATCCCTTCAGATCATTTCACCAACAGCTTTTCATTTTAGCAAAAACAGATATTCCAAAATCCATGTTTTTATTTTCTCCACTCTTACAGAACCAGAACCAGTTTCAACTATCCAGAACCAGTTTCAACTATCCCCCATCAAAGGTACTAAAAGAAGATAGCCAGCACCCCTCCTCAGAGCTTTTTAAGGGGTCTCCTCCAAACTCTTGAGGTATAAGCAATCCCTCAGAGGTCTAGGTCCCAGCTCTTTACCCACAGAGATGTCCCCTCCCACCATGTTCTAGGTTCTGATAACACCCATATATCTTCCATTTCTTCCTTCTGTCCTAAGAGTGAGCTACTTCCTTGGTTGCCATAACTTATAGTCTGCCTCTCCCTTGCCCTCTCCCTAGCACCTAAGGATGGACCCAACCACAGGATTAGAGAATTGGAGCCTTCAGTCCCAGTCTCCCGACCTTGCATCTCTTCAATCTGGCTGGTCCTGAGTTATATCCTACTATAGTAAAACAGTGATCTAGTAAATAACATATTTCTCTCTGTTCTGTTAGCTGCGCTAGCAAATCAATCAAACCTAAGGAAGATGGGAACATATTCATTGGAACGTCCAATTTGTAGCTAGTTGTCAAAAGCCCAGCTAACAACCTAGGCTTGCAGCTGGCTTCTGAAGCAAGGTGTAGGGTTATAGCCTTGTAGGACTGAACTCTTAAACTGTGGAATCTGATGCTATATTTGGATAGAGAGTGTCAGAATTGAATTGAATTCTTGGACATGAGCAGGACATTAGCTGGTGTCTGAGAATTGCTGTGGGTTATCTGGGAAGCCCCCTCTACACATTCACTTTATAAGTGGGTCCGGGAACCCCCAAAGAGCTAAGATAGGTAAACAAACATATATTAATTAATAATTAATTTATTGATTGATTAATAATCAGCACCGTAATGGGCAAAAAAAAGACCCTATCTGGTTTTCTTAGTAGACCCCAAAAAGATTTTGGTAAAATCGATATCCATGCCCAACAAAAATTCCTGTTGTAAGAAAAACCATCATGATGTTTTTCTCATGCTACTAGCCAACATCAGACAAAACAGGGAAGCCTATGTACCATATTCATAAATTTGAGAACAAAGAAATGCCCACTTTTGTCACTATTATTTATCATTATTCTGAATATAATCAGTGCAAGTAGCCATATGACTTGCTTTGGCCAATGAAATGAGAGTAATTCACATGGCTATTAATATGCTTATCTGTTTTTCTGTAAGCCAGTTCTTAGTAATGGGAGCTTTACATTTTCGTTTTAATCAGATTTGATCAGAATCACGTCAATTTCAGAAAGAAGTAAGGCAGTTATATTTTTCCTTTATTGAGGTCAACTTAATTATAGAAATAGATATAAGAGGACAGAAAAAGAAGATATCATACCACCATCCAAACTAAGTAAAAATAATATAACTGATATTAATGGTAATTTGATTTAACAATAATTTAAGCAGAAATTAGTTGTAGAATATTTCTAGCCAGGAATACTAGAAGTTCATATGAAATAAAGGTCATGTGACAAAATAAAGCATGGAAATTTTTATATATCTGATTTGTTAAACATGGATTTGCAAATTAATGCTTTATGTTCCCTAGGAAGTAGTATACTATCTATTTATAAAATCAGAAATATTAGGTAGAGAAAGATTTCTCTTGATTACAAATGAGATTAGTTTTAACATATTGCTCTGAAGGGTTAGTTCACAAGTGATTATCATTACTTATAAAATGTGTCATTCAAGATGTTTACCTGATTAAGAGAATATGAGTCTGCATCTTTTGCATTCTTTCCCTAAAGTGTGGAAGCATTTGGGAAATATCCCTTATCTGATAAAAGTCTCTATCATCAATACCTAATAAATTTTATAATGGTGCTCTTCTTTTATGGCTGTGTCAGGATGGACTAGATCATGTTATAATAGCCAGCAGTCTAAAAAATCTCAGTGGCTAAAAATAACAAAGTTCTCTTTCTTTCTTTGTGCTGCCTGCTGTTGTTCTTCTTTGCAACTGTCAAGTGCAGCTGTTTTTCATATGCTGGATATTTTTTTTTAAGATTTTTATTTATTTATTCATGAAAGACACAGAGAGAAAGAGAGGCAGAGACACAGGCAGAGGGAGAAGCAGGCTCCATGCAGGGAGCCCGGTGTGGGTCTCAATTCCGGGACATCAGGATCACACCCTGGGCCAAAGGCAGGCGCTAAACTACTGAGCCACCCAGAGATCCCGTTATAAGCTGGATATTTTACCTACTACATATTTACATGTATCTCTATATCCATGCTGCAGGAGATAAGTTAAAGAAATAAGTTAAAGAGTTGATCTTTGGTAAATATTTCCACCTGGAACTCATACAGGTGATTTCAGTTCAACTGTCATTGTCTGCAGAAAGTCCTATAGCCTCATCTCTCTTCAAGGAGATGAGTGAGATGAATAAAAAGAAGAAAATGAGATATCATTAAATATCAGTAGTCTCTACCACAGGAATGCTTTGAATATATTTTTATTAAAGGTAATCTAAATTAGAAAATCATTAATACTGTTGCTCATAGCACTCAACATACCATATCTTAACATGTGGACATACACCTACTCACACATATACTCACTCCATGCCCAAATTATGTAAATTATCAGGAAGAAGGCAATGCAGGGCCTCAATTAACTGAATTTCAGTATAAATTTAAAAGCAACGGAATGCACAAGTTTTTTTTTGATGAGATAACTTAGTAATGGTCAGAAAAAAAATTAATTCTAAGTAAGAATCATCTAAAGAGGAGGGGCCTAGAATAAAGAGAAAGTACATTATCCACGCTGAGTGATGGCTCTTTCTATTGCATCTGAAAATACAGGCTTTTCGTTTTCATTTCCAAGAACATCGATGCATCAAATAGAGAAGAAAAATTTCCATGTAAGGCACCCATATATAAAGTAGTTTCATGAATTGCTGCCAATCATGGAATTCTATGACACACTACATCTTACACTTATCCGACCCCAAACCCAGAACTGGCTCAGTTCTATTCTATCAGCAACAGGTATTTGGAGTCCTTTATTTGGGACACTTCTCACCAACTGTGTTTCAAGATTAGAGTTGAATAAACTCTAATAAGCTCCAGTGGCTTGTTGTGAACAAGCGAGCTCAACTTCGAATGTGTCTTGTGGTTTCTGATTCCTTACCACTTTTGATTTTTTACAAATTCTGATGACTCATAGCTTTTGTTTACTCATGGCTTCTGCTAACTCATTCCTCTACCATCTCAAGGTCCCTTTGTGTCTCCTCAGGTGTAATTTCCATAATAAAATGCTGATGCTTTTCTGTGTTGCATAGTTAAATTTTTCAGAAAGGATCTGAGTTAACCAGCTAGCTACATCATGCCCATTTTGGTAGAATCTTAATTTTAAGCCTCTTCAGGCAAAACTTATTGACCTATATATTGGTTTCCTTTGAATCAGTTGGTCACATCAGACCCATAGGATTTTTCTCGGAAGAATGGTCATATAAAAACAAACATGATTCTCTATACTTTAGGAGTTCTTAAAATTCACTACTGAGAGCAGAGATCTTAATCAGTGGTCATCTCAAAAGAAAACAGTTGTCATAGCTGTTTGCAGCCATAGATGGTCTTATAAGATTTAATGAAAGCGAGGTAATATCTATTAGGCATGAGAGATTATGTGTATATTGTAAATAAAGAAATGTAAGGGAATATTTAAGAGATAAACATACAATTAAAACAATCATATGATACATAATAATCTTAGGAAAAAGATGAATAATTAATGCTAAAACTTCTATATGCTCTTTGTTTTATCTACATGTCTTTCTAATCTCTCTTAATCATTTATTACTCTAATGCCCCAACTCACTGTGAATATGGCCTCATACTTTTCAATTGACAACCACTTTTCTCTTGCTCTTATAACCTGAAGAGATCCTTGGAGGCCATAGATTATGTTGGATCCAGGAATAAAATCCCACCGGGTAACACACGTTTATAAGTTTTAAAGTACACTTTATTAGCATATAAATTGAAAATAGCAACTTTGATCAGGTTGTTTAACGAAAAACACCTCTTAGTACAAGTGAAAAACTATTTCCTTAATCCAGGTTGTTTAGAAAACAACAACAAAAACTACTTATGTGATTACTGCAAAAAGTGACAGGAGACAGAAAATCAAAGTGATGGCTGAACCAATCAACCTTCAGAAAAAATCTTACGTTAACTCTGGGCGAGTAAATAGCTGGATACATGTGTAGACAGAAACCCTTTCAATAATGTTTCTAATGTCAAGATCTCTTGGGCAATAAAGAGTTGCCTGTGATGAAGTCCATTAGGCAGCAACCTTATTAAACACAGCACATCCAATTAGCTCGGGGTGACCACCTCCCGGCTTCTCTCCTGTGACAATGCAACAGATCTTCATTTTTCCAATAAAGACGGGTATGGCTTTGATCAGACCTTCTAACTTCGATTTCCCTGGGTTAAAAATATTCCTACAGGGTGCTTGGGAGGCTGAGTGGTTGAGCATCTTGCCTTTGGCTCAGGTAGTGATCTCAGGGTCCTGGGAGCAAGTCTTGTATCAGGCTCCTCTCGGGGAGCCTGCTTCTCCCTCTGCCTATGTCTCTGCCTATGTCTCTGTGTCTCTCATGCCTCTGCCTATGTCTCTGTGTCTCTCATGAATAAATAAAATCTTTAAAAAATTCCTAGAAATAGTTTTTGAGACCCAAAGTCATATAGACATCCTTTTATTTTTCCTCTCATATGTGACATCTTTGGTCTGTGTGCAAATATCATAGTTAAAGAATGAACTATTTCATGAAGGGTTATCACTGAGTTCTACAGTTTTTATAATAACACAAATTTTATGTCAAGTTGCTGAAAAAGTATTCAACAAATTCATATTGCTAGGTATATTCTTATTTATTTTGAGAATACACATTAACTTAAACAATAAAGCAATTTTTGTTGAAAAGTACATCTCTTGGCAACCAAATGACCATGAAGAGAGAGAATAAACATATGTTACTAAATTTGAAAATATGGGCAACCAAAGGGGATTGGTTAATAGATGGGAGTCCTCTATTGCAGCAACATTAAAAAAATGGACCAAAGGAAGTAATATTATATAAAAATCTAAAGAATTTTTGTGACTGAAAAACAAAATCTATAGTTTGAGGGAAAATATGTACTGTTATTTGAACACTAAAAGGTAAAAAATATGTAATGTAATGATGGGAGACATCAGTTTTCCATAAACAGCCGTAATCCTCCCTGGGGATAAGAAAAAGACACATAGAAGGGTCAGAGGTATAGAAAATACAATTGTTTCTCTTAACAAATTTAGTTTAGAAGTCTAAGTGAAAGTATTATACCAGAGGTCCTCAAAAATACTGTTCTTTCACATTGTGGCTGTAACAAATTACAACAAAATTTGTGGCTTAAACCTCATAAACTTATTACCTCATAGTTCTGAGGTATCTCCAGAAGAGGGTCTCATGGCTAGAATGAAGATGTCAGCAAAGCTATTCTCTTTTGTGGAGGCTCTGAGAGAAACTCCACTTTCCTGCCTTTCCAACGTCTAGAGGCCACCTGTGGCTCTTGGCCCCCTGTCAACATATCAGCAACATTTGCCTGAAAAATGTTCAGACTCTTTGCCGTAGCCTTTCAAGGTAGAATTGTTTTTATATCAATCCAGTTTTTATTCAATTCGTAGATCATATAAAAATACTTTTTAAGGAAGTTCTTGTACTCTAGGACCTGTCTTCATACAGAGAACACATGAACTTACATATTCAGTTAAAATATTAATTAAGATCTTCAATATAGTGACACCTGGGTGGCTCAGTGGTTGAGCGCCCACCTTTGGCTCGGGTTGTCAGGGTCCTAGGATGGAGTTCCACATTGGGATCTTCCCCAGGAGTCTGCTTCTCCCTCTGCCTATGTCTCTACCTTTCTCTCTGTGTCTCTCATGAATAAATAAAAATAAAATCTTTTTTAAGAAAAATATCTTCAATATCAATACTAAAAGTTTTCTCCTAACTCTTATTTGACTTTTCTTTTCTTTTTTTTTAAAGATTTTATTTATTTGTTCATAAATGACACAAAAAGACACAGGCAGAGGAAGAAGCAAGGTCCCTGCAGGGAACTCGATGTGGGATTTCATCCCAGGACCCAGGGATCACACACCCTGAGCCAAAGGCACACGCTAAACCACTGAGCAATCCAGCCATCCCTTGACTTGTTTTTTTATAAATCTCATCTTATATAATGGCACAAGACACTTTCACTTTCGGTTCATGATAGAATAACTTTTAAATATATTTTAGGTTCCATCAAAATCTCAGTGGAAAAAAATTATTTATGCTATATTTTTAAAATCATGCTTACAAAGGTGTATTTCAATATTCTTTTCTGAACTTTGAAGTTCACAAAATTAAGAAGCATACGATTTCTTCTTTATCTGTTCTGAAATCATTGTTCAGGGTTCTATGCATTTCAAGGAATAGCATATTCTAAACTTTAGGCCTGCAAATGTGCTTAATATAAATAATGTATATTTTTTATATTTTCAAAATACATATATAAATGTATCTATATATAAATGTATCTATATATTTTATATATGTAAAGTAACATTTATATGTATATAAGATATATAAAAACATTTATATATAAACCTATAAATATATTTATAGAAACATTCAAATTCTTTTAGGCAGGGTGCTGTCCATTTCTGTACAGGGCAATGACATCCCGCTATCTCAAAGCAAGCTGCTTTAAGGATTTGTGTTACCTAGTTGACTCTTGAGAGCACTTGTGTTTTCCTTCCCTTGAAAATTTCTAAATGTTACTTCTTGCATTGATTTTTTTCTCAGCACTTGGAACTACTAAAACTTTGGTTTTGCTAAGGAGCTGGTATTTTTTCCCTATATCTGTGTCTTCCAAATGTTTACTGCATCATTAAAATTCTTTTCCCAACCATGCCTAGACATATATATCTTTTATTAGCACTGTGTTAATATGTATACTATAAAGCACACAAAAATTGGACATTAAAATATGGATGAGTTAAAAATATAATTAGAAATGCTAATATTTTACAGCATCCCACTACGAAGATAATTATTCGAGATACTATCATTTTATTTCTTATAAATGACTGGTGAGAAGCCTAGAGGCAGTGGTGATGTCAAATAAAAGAAACTTTATTGACTTGATGTTGGCAACTTTGGTCTTTTGTCTTAATCCTCATTTTCTCAAGTTACTTTTTTATTTAATAAAATGTTCCTTTTTTATGTGTTTTGGAATCCTTTTTGAAAAAAAGTACTATAATATAGTTATTCAATGTATTGGACAGAGTATCAACATATCATGGAATATTAGAGCTCAAAGAGCAATTAGATAACACTGTAATTGTACAATTAAGTAAAATAAGGCTTATGAATTTTAAATTGTGTTTTCAAGGTCAGGATCCATTCTCTGTAGGTCATATCAAACTTAGTATAATATGTTTTAATACCCTTAGTGTCTCTAATTGGATCTTTATTCTCCAAAGTGGCTGATACTTTAGGAGCACTGTTTTGAATGGAATTAAATTTAAAAAGACTCTACCAAAAAAATAAATAAAATACATAAAATAAATAAAAAGACTGTACACCTTCCAAAATTTAGTGGAGTTTTTTTTAAGTATTCTACTGAAGACACATATAGTTGCCCTGGCCATAACTTTCTAGGTCATGATGCTCTGTACTTATAATCATGCAACCTAGTGATTCTTTAGCAGGGTCACACATCAGAACCATCATCTCAGGGGGATTTTTCAGACTTAAAATGCCAGGGCTAATCCCAACATAAGAATCCTTTGTTGGGGTGCCTGGGTGGCTCAGTTCGTTAAGCAACCAACTCTTGATTTCAGCTCAGGTCATGATCTCAGGGTATTGAGATAAAGCCCAAGCCCCTCATCAGTCTCTGCACCCAGCATGGAGCCTGCTTGAGATGCTTTCTCTCCCTCCTCTCCTCTCCCTGCCCACTCCCTCTCTCTCAAATAAATTAATAAAATCTTTTAAAAAATCCCTTGTTGCAGGCTTTTGATATATGAAAATAAATGGTAAAAAAAGGAAAAGCTTCTCAGAGCAATGTGTGGACATTTCTACTTAAGAATCAGTTGCATACAAAGACCTGAGGGAAGGACTGAAATGATAAAATTCAAATTGCTGAAATATAAAACCCCATCCTTAATTAAAGCAAGTGTAAACATTGGCAGTCTTAGGTATGTGGTCTTCATACATAAAGAGGCCTCCATCTTCATTATTTCTGAACATTTAAGTGGCTTTGCTTTGATTGTACCATATCAAATCTTCAGTTGAATAATAAATTTAAAAGCAAATATGTCTACCATAATCACTTTAAATGAGCCAAGATTTTATGAAATCTCAAATGTAAAAGTACTATTGGCTTAAGGCTGAATAAAACTCTAATATATGTGCAATCACAACTGGTCTTTTTTGCATTTCTGAACCTGGGTGATATGTTTGTTTTTCTCGAGACTGGGAACTTGAGTGCAGAGCCAAAGGAGTAAGCCCTATGTGATCCTTACACCTAAACAACTTAATTGGTGTGATTCACAAAACAAGATACAGAAACGGAAATGAGTAACAATAAAATTTTGTACAGTTCTTTTCATTTTCTAATCGCCGTCAAAACAAGAAGTATAACTGCACTTACATGGATAAATAAATAAGGGATAAATTGATAAATTTGGATTATGATGCCATTGCAAAAATTACTAAAATGATGAAAATTCCTTTTCTTTGTTTGGACAAATCTGGCAGTTATACGAAAATATGCACTAGGGAACATTTTCAAAGCTGTTAGGGTGTCTTTTATGCTGCTACACGTTCTGGTTTTGAGAGGGAGAATTGCCCTGGAGAAGAAATCCTTCAGAAAGAAGAAGAGAGGGAACACAAGGACTCAGGGAAAAAAAAAAAAAAAAGTTTGCAAATGCAGAGAATGATTAGTACAAGGAAAAGGAGGAGGAGACATCTGTTGGTGAAATGATTTTTAGAGATAATTAAGTGCATTCATCCAGAAATAACACATATTATACATCGTTTGCAGGCACACATGGCTTTACTAAAAACAAGAGAGACTTTGAAAGGCCCACAAAAAGAATCAGCAGCTTTGAACCGATGTCACCAAAATGTCAGCCCTCCCTGTATGCTCCACCTCAGTCTTCCTAAATGCCTTTCAGTCTTCAGAATAGATTTTGTTGCAGGGTATGAATACTATTTACAGAAGTAAGGTTTTCAGGAAGTATTGTCAGAAAAGTGTAGCTCAGTCCTCACATTTCTTAAGTAGCTTAGATTCATATCCCATTTCAATCTCCTGGAATCTAATTGGATTTCTGGGCACCTCAGAGGTCTATCTATAAAGAATATTAGTGTTCCAATCCAATAAATGGATGCAGACTTTTTAAAGCACAGAACAAAGCAATTGACCTGACAGTAATGACTATTTCAAGGACTTAATAAAAATTAACCTCAGAAATAAAGTTTAGATTTTGTCTGATATTTGCTTATTTAATCCTCTTCCATAATAGAATTTATGCTTCATATCTTTGTATGTGATACCTTCTTGTGAGTTTTAAATACATTCTTTATAGTGCTAAATGATGGGCCTTGAAATATAGTTTGAGAAATAAGAACAAGGTAAAAGACCTTTAGGAACTTGCTTGGTTTTTAAATAGAAATGAATTTAAAAGTTTTAGATCAAAAAAGAAATATATATAAATATATAATATATATGTAAATATATAACATATATATGTAAACATATATATAATAAAAAAGTAATTTCTTTCCATCAATTGAGATTAACCATAACAATAAATGGTTGGTATTTCCATATAAATTATTTGACATTTAAACATTAGACCTATCTCAGCTCCTCTGCTATGTGTATTATCAGGCACTTCAGCATATAATAAAACTGTAGTAATTTTTTAAGAACTAGCCCCAATGTCATCTACTTAGAATCCTTTTTTAATTGGGAAGCTTTCAGCTCCATGTCCACAAAATAGAATTAGTTTTTAATAATAAAAATATAATATTGCATATAATGAGAAATTATGAGATAGGATGCTTATATGCTTGATAAATTCCTTAGTTCAAATCATCAAGAATCCAGTTCCTCTGAATTCATCTTTCTGGCCTAGCATTATTACAGAGTTACCAAACCTCGAGATTCAGAAATGGTTGCCATTGTTCCAAGTGTAAAAGAAAGATGACACTTTCAAAAAAACCAGACAGATGAAAAAAGACATACCTCTCAAGTTTCTTTTTAAGAGTAAGAACAATTTTTCTCAGATATATCTAGCATGGTGTTATCTTATTGGCTAGAATCATGTCACCTGGCCATTCACATGCCTATGTCTGGAGGGCTAGAATTACCATGATTTCTTAGCCTTAGACTCACCAAGATCAGCTACCATATGGCTTCATGCTACCTAAACAATATAAGAGTTCTAACAGCAAAGACAAAGGGGATGTTAGTGCTACTGGATTAGCACCACATGTTTCATACACACACGTACCTTAATTATTTATCCCACATCTGTTGCAACAGTCACTCTTCTTCTTGAACTATAATTATTTTTATAAGAGTCTCATATTCATTTATAGAATACAAGTAACTTTAAAGAAGAGACCACGTCGGAAAGCTTTTTTATTCTACATTTTGCTTGATGCAGTGGTTTAATTATAATCGGTAATCAATAAAACTCTTTTGAATGAATGAATACATTTATAAGACTTTGTCTGGCATGCGGTTTTTATTTGCACGAGTTTATTCTTAGCTGTGACTAAATAGATTTTTTTCTTGACTTGATAAAATGTTTCCTGAAATATATTTTTGGAATGCTTGTTCCTGAGAAGAAAACCTTTTAGGTGTAGGAAAGGAAGTATAAATACAATTTGCTTCATGTAAAAAAAAATCAAAGAGATATTTTTAAACTATAACTTTTACAAAATAAAGCATAACAATATAAACAAAGATGGAACTTGGCTGATTTTTAATAATGCATTCTCTAAATAAAGTAAATCCATAATAATTTTAAATTGACTGCTTTGACGCAGTTTGATGCAAAACTTTCCAGAGATAATGTAAACACCAAATGTTGGGGAATGACTTTTGAGTTCTGTTATTTGTCATTAAACAAACCAGGAAAATGTGCTTGAAACAAAAAGCGAGTCTTATATATTGTGTGTACCGTATTACAAAGAATTCAAACATGGATTGAAAAAAAATCTAGGACCTCCTTATCAATTTTACCATTCTAGGTCAGGGGGTCATTTCTCTAACCTGGACTTTTACCCCACTCGTCTACTATCCTGAACTTTAACACACAGATCCAGTCCTATCAGTTTCTGACATGGCATGTGCTGACAAAGTTGTCTGGAGAATTGAATACAAACTCAATGCTCTGGTAATAGAGCCTCTTCCTAAAATAGATCCAACCCAGTTCTCCCTAGTTCCCTTTTGTGATATTTACACACAACTTATTCTCCAATTTAATTGTATGTTTATGGTTTCCTAAACACAATCTCCACTTTTTCCAACTATCACTATTCTCACTTTTTTTCAAGATCTATCGAAGCTCTTCTATTCATTTGGGAAGCCTCTTCTTATATCTCTATTGTCATGTAATGTTTCCATTTATTAAATATACTCTTGTGAATATTTCTCATAAGCCACAGTTATTATTGAATGGTGTCCTCTCCAAAAAAAAATATATAAATATGTTGAAGTTGTTACTCCCACTAATTGGGAAATGAGAACTTCACAGATGTAACTAAATTCGGAGTAGAGTAGAGGTCAAATCCAATATGACTGGAGCCCCTGTAAGGGAAGACACGTGCAGAGAACTCCAAGTGAGGACAAAGGCAGAGATTGGACTTATGCAAATGCAAGCAAAGGAACACAAAAATTTGCAGCAAACCATCAGAGAAGGCAAGGAAAGATTCCTTTACAGGCTTCAGAGGGGGCATGGCCCTGCCAATACCTTGACATCAGGTTTCTAGACTCTATAAAGTTTTTTTTTTTTTTTTAAGATTTTATTTATTCATGAGAGACACACAGAGAGAGAGAGAGACAGGCAGAGGGAGAAGTAGGCTCCATGCAGGGATTCGATCCCGGGTCTCCAGGATCAGGCCCTGGGCTGAAGGTGGTGCTAAACCGCTGAGCCACCTGGGCTGCCAAAGACTCTATAAAGTCGCAAGACAAGAAAATTTTGTAGCTTTAAGTCAGTAAGTGTGTGCTGTTTCGTTAAGGAAGGCTTAAGAAATTGATACAGCCACTCAGTCAACTGCCTGTTATGTTATAGGCATTATCCTATAATGGCTGTATGGATATCCCTTCCCTTTTTCTCCTTTATTGATCCTATTAGTTCAACAGACAGATATAAATTTGGCCCCCTCTCATCATAAGCCACATAAAGGCAAGAATTTTATTTTACCTTTAAATGTCCTACTCATTCTGCAAACCCTTTCAGTGACTGAACAATAATTGTTGCCTAATTAAAAAATAAATTGAAACATTCCGAAACAATATTATGATTTAACTCTCCTCTTAAGTGAATGGAAATGCTTCAGGCAAACACCTAAAAATATTGACAAAGTAATCCTTATTTCTTACATTTTTCTAGAAACCATCTGGCACACATAAGCACATACTTCCTGACAAATAGTTTCAAGGACCTCCTAAATTAAAGCATACAGATGCAAAGACAACTTTTGTCACTTTTACAGATATAAGTTAACATTTAGTAACCTTAAAGCACATTCTATTTTAATATTGAAAATGTATGAGTAATTGGAGCAAACCTGGAATTGAAAAACATATATATGTATAATATATGTAGAGAGAGAGAGAGAAAGAAAGAAATAGAATATTAAACTTTCATATTATCACTCAACATAAGGAATTATCATCTCATGACCGTCTTTGCCTTACATGCCCCCATGATTTCACTCACAAACAGTGGATTATAAAAACACAAACTTTTTTTCCTTTTATCAATCCCTCATCCTGTATCCAGCACCTTCTAGACCTCTTAGGTACCTAAATAATATTTCTAGTAAGTTATCTTAGAACACCCGTATGAGATTATTTCTGATCTGGCTATTCTAGAAGAATATGAGAATAGCCAGAAATAAGACTTGAAAGGAAAAAAAAATAGGGAAAATTTGAATGTCAGCTGAATTTAACATGTTCTACTTTGGGGGACACAGTAAGGAAAAAGGGTTCTGGATTTTTATTTAGTTATTAATATACAAATACCATTCAATTAACGTGTGTAAAATGAAAAACTGAAAATCCTTTAAAAATTTGTCTGTCATTAGTTTTGGTGAAAAAGCCTAGGAATTCAGGTTTGCCACAGGTTTGAAGAGGTGAGCAACAGCAGGATTTGACAGGAGAGACTGAAGTTTGCAGGATAGTGCTTTGAACATCTACCTTCTCGTTGTCAACAAGGTGCTCTTGAACAGGGAAAATTCGTGCTGAACAGACAAAAAACATTTCACAGGTTTAAGCCATTTAGGCATTGTGAAAGACGTGGCTGATATGTGGGGAAAGGAGGCATTGTATAACACTCTCCATTTACAATTCATTCCTTTAAAATATACTTATTATTTGCTTAATATACAGTTAACTGTTCTAAATTCTGAACTCTCAACAATAATTTAGAAATTAAATTTTTATTAAAACATTAAAATTAATTTGATTTTTTAAAAGTCTGATTCAGGGTTCACAGTCTCATGAAGGAGATAGATGTAAACAAGTAATTAATGACATGTGTAATGGGGTGCCTGGGTGGCTCAGCTGGTTAAGCAACCCACTTTAGATTTTGGCTCAGGTCATCATCTCAGGGTTGTGAGATTGAGCCCCCTGTCAGCCTCTACACTGCGCTTGGAGCCTGCTTAAGATTCTTTCTCCCTTGTCCTCTGCCCCTTCCCCCTCTCTCCTTCTCTTAAAAAAAAAAATAAAATAAAATAGAAATAAAGACATATGTAATGAAAAGAGGAATCAAGACAAATGAGCAAAACAAAGAAGTAGACAGTGACTTTGGGGAAGACTATTTTACTTAGGGTGGTTAACAGCCTCTCTGAAGAGGTACACTTCAATAGAAATAGAAATGACCAAAAGAGTGAGTCGCATCACTCTGAAGGACAAGCTTTCCAGACAGCAGGAATAGTAAGCACAGACCATTTAGTCAAAGTTTAACTATAAAAGGAACAGCAAGAGGGAAGAAGACAGTGCAGAGTGGTGAGGTTGGAGGCCTTTTTAGGGTAGGTTAGATAAGGTTATATAGACCCTGATAAGGAGGCTATCAGGGTTTCATTCTAAAAATTTTTAGAGATCATTTGCAGGATTTAGAACAGTTGAGTTACATGAACTAATCTTACATTTTATAAGATCACACTGACAACTGCCTGAGGGATTGACTTTGAGGGAAATGTAAGGATATAAGGAGGAAGACAAGTTGGGGGCTATGGCAGCAATTCAGAACAGAAGAAAGGTGTTTTAGGCTGATGATTAGTTAATGGCTAGACTCCAGCCATATTTTGAAGGAAAGTAACCAAAAACTCCTAATATAGAGGGGCTGGAAGCAGAGAGCAGTCGAGGTTGACAACTAAGTTGGGGAAGACCAAGGCTGGAAGAGTATTTTAAGGAAGACAATCTTTTGGGGGCATCTGGGTGGCTCAGTGGTTAAGTGTCTGCCTTTGGCTCAGGTCATGATCCTGGAGTCCTGGGATCGAGTCCTGCATCAAGCTCCCTGCAGGGGGTCTGCTTCTCCCTCTGCCTATGTCTCTGCCTCTTTCTGTGTTTCATGAACAAATAAATAAAATCTTTGAAATAAAAAGGAATAAAAACAATCTTTTGGTCATATTGAGATCCCTATCCAAATAGAATTGTCACTTAAACTATAGGGGGATATAGAATTAAACTCGGAGCAGAAGCTTGAGGTTGAGGAAAAAATCTTGGATTCCTGAGCATACTGGGTGCATTTATAAATATATAAGCCATAGTGCTACATACTGGGATTGTATTTCTTATTAGCATGCTATTAATTTAATAATTGGCAATAAGATAATTATTAATTCTCTTCTAGATAAAAAGTACAGTGATATATACGTGATATATATATATATATATATATATATATATATATATATATATAATCACTTATCAGGGCACCTGGGGGCTTAGTTGGTGGAGTGACCAACTCAACTCAGGTCATGATCTCATGGGTTGTGAGATCAAGCCCCACGTCAAGCTCCATACTCAGGAGGGGGCTGCTTAAAGATTTTCTCCCCCTGCTTCTCCCCCCACTCCCATACATTTTCCCTCTGTCTCTCTCTAAAATAAATAAATATTAAAAAATAAATAAATAAATAAATAAATATTAAAAATAAAATAAAAACACTTATCTATAAAATAAACCTAGGACAATTCTGCCCTTGAACAAGGATGCTTGAAGGTCTTAAAACCCCTTTTGTACCTTTTCTCTCTCTCTAAAAAAGAACAAGCTCACAAATATTAAGAGAAAAATTTAAAACGAGTTTTACAAATAAGTTCTCATTTTCACATAACACATAAATACTTTTGTATTAAACTTATAAACAAAGATTAAGCATTATTATTTGCAATATTATTAAACAAATTTAGCCAATTAATTAAATTAATCTATATACAGCATACTCAGGCCCACTTCCTAAATATTCAAATATTTTAAGTCAATAATTTTTTCAAGTAGTGAGCATCAGAATTTTACAAGCAATTTTACAAGCCCATGCACAAATCTCACCCTAAACTGTGAATTCTGATCCAGGGTATAAGTATAGGACTAGGACATGTGTACTGGGGGAAAGACCAATGCCTTGTAGTTTAAAATCACTGGCCCAGTGGTTTAGCACCACCTTCTGCCTGTGGTGTGATCCTGGAGTACTGGGATCTAGTCCCATGTTGGGCTCCTTGCATGGAGCCTGCTGAATAAATAAATAAAATCTTAAAAAAAATTAAAAATAAAATAAAATCACTGACATAGCCAAAGGGCTTGCATTGGCTCCACTGATCTTAATTCCTCTGACTTACTTTTCTCTTTCTTCTCTTCTTTTTTTTTTTTTTTTTAAGATTTATTTATTTACTGGCAGAGGAAGGAAAGTGGGAGACTTTTAACCAGACTCCCCAATAGGCACAGAGCCCAATGCAGGGCTTGATCCAACAACCCTGAGATCAGGACCTGCGCTGAAACCAAGAGTTGGTTGCTCGACCCACTGTGCTACTCAGGCACCCCTCTCCTTCTTCTAACAAAACTCTGGCTTCAAGTATAAACTTTCTATAGATAAACTACCTCATGTAGTAAGTCAAGTAAAGCTCTGTCTTATGTCAGTCTCTTTGAGATAATTTTGGATAACTTTGATTGCATCCATTATGTATGGTTTTTGTTGGTTAATTTATAGGTAGCAACTTTTCTTTTTATTTTAAATAACTGGACAGTCTCTTATCATTGCCCTTTGTTCACTATTTTTTACCAATTAACAAAGCTAACAATTTCCACTTCTTTCCAAATGATATAAAATTTTTCACTGGTCTCCAATCTATCATTCATACAATTATATATTTGATAAGTTAGTTTCCATTTAACTTTTTAAATCAGTGTCACTGGAAAGGCATAGTTTTATTTCAGAATACACACCACATGCTCAGATATGATCAAAATATATTTTTTATACTTTCTGAATTTAAAGTCTCAACTTGTATAAACAATAGTAAAATCCTTTTGTGTTTTTACGTTAGGATTTTGTTATTATTGTTCTGGGAGTCTATTCTGTATTACACAAAAAGTGTTTATATTCTACACTGTTCTCTGGGCAAAAGGGAACCCATTATCCCATTGAATAATCCCACTGATAATCTAAGAATTGTTTGTTTATGAAAGAAATTTATACTATGCAATGGAGTATACAGTAGAGATAGTAAGGTTAATTTTACTCTGGATTTTTAGTGTCATTTTCTTGGCAATTGAAAAATTTCTCAATGCCAAATCTATAAAAATGTTAATTTGTCCAAGTTTGGGAACATAAATACATTGTTAATGAATGTTGAGAATTACTTAAATTATTTTCCATATCTAAATGCTTATTTCCATTATTTTGGAAATGATGTAACAAACTTTTGAGAAACATACTGAAGAAACCATTTAGAAAGTAAATGGTCACCTATTAAATATATTCATGTTGAGAATCAAAATGGCCTCTGTCAGAAAAAATGGAGACAAGGGGAGCCAACTGGAGTTCTAGGTTTCAGGACAAAAAATAGATATTTTAGTAATTATATATATCAGAGTGGCTGGGATATTATTACATCGAGTTTTTATTTTTTAGATTTATTAGTTTATTTTTATTTTAGAGAGAATGAGAGAGCATGCAAAGGGGAGAGGGTTTGGGGAGAGGGTGAGAATCTCTAGCAGACTTCCCCTGAGTGGAGAGTCCAGTGTGGGGCTTCATCTCACAACCCTGAGATCATGACCTGAGCCAAAATCTAGAGTGTGATGTTTAACTGACTGAGTCATGTAGGTGCCCCCCAAATCAAGATTTTAAAAATGAAAATTTGAAGATTTAATTTTAAATGTTTTAGGTAAAGCTATAAAATGTATTGCAAACAATTAACTTAAAAAATACTAGCAGTTATGAGATCATCTAAAGGAAAAAAAAAAACTTACAATTTGATATTCAATATCCTTATTCTGAAAAATCCTTCAAACTTCCCTGCCATCAGGAAGTTTCCACTGGCCAACGATTTTACTATAAACCCTTCTGCTTGCCTCTGTGCTTTCTGTGCTTCTCATCCCCTTCCTCCCTGTCCTGTTAGCTTTGTTTTTTCCACCATCGCCATCCTTCTGTTTACCTATACCATCTAACCACCCTCCACATAAATACCCAAACACCCTGCTATCAAATTTAGAATAATTTCCAAAACTATTATGATAGATCAGTATATCTATCTCTCTTCCAGGCTCTTGCTCCTTACAAGGTATGTCAGATGACCAAACTTTAGAACAAAATTATCTATATATTAAGAAAATTTCAAGGGTATCTGGTTAAGCATCTGACTGTTGGTTTTCAGCTCAGGTCTTGATCTCATGGGTTGTGGGATTGGGCCCTGCATGGGGCTCTGCATTGAGCCAGGAGTCTGCTTGAAGATGCTCTCCCTTTGCCTCTGCCCCTCCCCCCACGCATGCATGCACATGCTCTCTTTCTCTCTCTAATAAATAAATAAATCTTTGAAAAAAAAAAAGAAAACTTAAGCAGCAAAATATTAGGTTTATTTTTTTAATCTAGCTAGCTAATTTAAGAGCAAAAATTAGCTGTTATAGGAGTCAAGATTTTAACTGTATGTGAAATCAATTATGGATTTAAATCAGTCTAGTAGAAGTTTCTCAACTAATTATAAAGGAACTTCTCAGGTAATTTATCTTGATATCTGATGCTATACTACAATGTTTGGTTGCAATATCTTAAAAGACAACTTTAGTTAATGTTCAAGGAAAGATAATTAAGTTGATGTCAAGAAGATCATACATGCAACGAGTAGCTGAAAAATTATGCTAGGGCATAAACTTACCAGAGGGATGATCTCTGCGGTCTATGGATACTTATCCCCTTGCCACATAGGCTTAACTCCACAGGAGTTGTGAATTTACAGCTTTTCTTCTGCAGTAGTTACAGAGCCTTGAATACAGGAGCCAACACATATACTATCTAACTGAAATTATATACTGTAAATCTGTGATGGAATACGGAACCATCAGTTTGCTTCCCAGATATCAAGGGTGTTTATTTATTTATTTTTTTAAATTTTTTTTATTATTTATTTATGATAGTCATACAGAGAGAGAGAGAGGCAGAGACATAGGCAGAGGGAGAAGCAGGCTCCATGCACCGGGAGCCCGACGTGGGATTCGATCCCGGGTCTCCAGGATCGCGCCCTGGGCCAAAGGCAGGCGCCAAACTGCTGCGCCACCCAGGGATCCCATCAAGGGTGTTTAAATATGGGTTGAATATAATTATAAATGTGTTAGGGTCCAGTCAATAGAAAGAAAACACACCAATTATCTGAATAAGGAGCATTTAATACTAAAACTGTTACTAATAAAAAGTGGTTATTCAAAGTAGTAGAAGAGAACTCTACAGGATATAAATATAAATTGCATTATTTTTATACAGCAAATTTATAGACTTCCAGCTTCCACTTCTGTATTCAGGAGCTAGGACAACAAGTAAAAAGTTAAATAGACTGAAAAATCAACTCTTCTTGAATATGTAAGAGATCCTATATGGAGAACACAGGGAAAACTGCTGTCCTAAGACAGGAAGGGGAAGCAAATATAAGGAAGTCATGGCCACCAGGGCTAATGCTAGCAAGTGGAAACCTCTGGATCCAGTGCTGGCAGGAAAATCTGGTCTGTAAGCAATGAATTGCTAGATGATCTCTTTGGGCAAGTTTGAGAGTTAAGGGGACCCAATCATAGGGGTTCCCCACAATATTGTTGAGATTTACCTCCAGAAACTCTACCAGATTCCCACATTAAATGTCAGGGAAATCTTCCTTCCTGTGTCTGTCAGGAGGAGGGAAAAGGAAGCATTTTTAAATACTCCAGAGCACTGTTTTCTTAACAAGGCCTGTCCTCTGGAGAAACTAGTTAACCAGAGCTTAACGTGCTAGATCATTATCAGAGCCCTAACTCACCTGGGAGAGGATGGGAAATGCCCAACTCCACCCAGCTCTAGCCTTCTACATGAGGGAACAGAAATATCACCAGCTCACTCTAGCCATCCTGTCCCACCTACCTACACGGGGGAAACAAAGAAGTAAACAACAACAAAAAACCTGAGAAACTCTTGTGTAGTTCCCAGTCCAGAGGCAGAGGCTAGCTAAAATATTGAGACCTAATTATAGGACTATAGAACACTTCCCTTCCTCCTACACCTCACCACCACATTACTAAAAGCCTATTTACAGCAGTTCCTCTTAGCTGAGAATAAGAAAACGCCTTCCGGACTGTTAATAACACTCACTTAAAAATATGCAATTCTGGCTCTCCCGAACATGAAAAGCAAGGAAGCCATGTGCCAGAATGCTGACAAAACTCCCCGAATGGTGCGAACCACGGGATTCCTAGCACACCTCTCTCATGGAAGTCACCTGTGAGGGTGCCAGCAAAACACAATAAGAAGCTTCTCAGTAAAATGACAGAGAAGCTTGCTGGAGGGTAATTGCCAGTGCACATCCATCCTGGGCTAAGAAGGTAACTGCTTGTTCAGATGCTGGAGATCATGCTGGAGGGTGAGAGCCATGGGTCTTCTTCAGACCACTGGAAGCATTCTGATACTTGACTCTAGTTACAGGCCTAGTGGCATCACTAGGGGTAGCTGTGATGGGTTTTGAGAAGGAAAAGTATCCTCTTTCAAAGCAACTGCAAAAGGTGAGGTTATCACAGTGCTTCCAAACAAAGGGCAGCTAGTCTCTACTGACACAAGAGAAAAGCTTCCTCTACTTGCAAGGGAAGCTCAGATTGACTTGTGAGTTTGACGCATCCATTTCATCCAAGTCCCAGCTAATGTTGTCAATTCCAAGCTTGGTTCCATTCTTTTCAAATCAATGCAATGTTCACATGAGAAATTGTGTCACATGGTGACATTGTGAATTCAACTGATGTTATTTAGCAACGTGCACAATTATTGTGTTTGATTTTTGAGCAGAATCAGCTCTGAGGCTAAAAATACGAGATTCTAGAAGGGCTGACATGAGAGCTCTGATTTCAGATCATGATTTGAACTGAGGGGTAAAGGACTTGATCTTGTCATTTATTTTTTGTAAGTGCTCCAGTGCGCTCAGCAGATTCCTCTCACACCGCAACGCTTATATGTATCGTGATTGCTTAACGGTCAAGTGCTGAAGCCACTTAGGCTCCCAGGGCACGTGCTTCAATTGGCACTTCATCAGAATCAACCACAGGTGGTAGTTTGATTAACTGTGATGCCACTACATGCTTTGAATTATTAGCATCCTGTGCCCCAACGGTCAGAATATCACCACTGAACTCAAGCCCATGAGCATGACCAAACCAATCCCTAAATCTCATCTTTAAAGGTTTATCTACTAGGGCCACTTCCAGGGCTAATTCTGCATCAGTCAGGATCCAGTTAGGAAACAGAATCCATTATGGTAATTGACACAGAGAAAATTTAATATAAAGAATTATTAACTAATTAAGATGATTAGTAAACAGAAAACAACTCTTAAAGAATACAGGAATAGCAAAGATGGGGAACAGCTGCTATATCCAAGGCCAAGGGAGAGGACGCAAGGAGGTAAGAAAGTTAGAAGAATGAGCCCCCCCCCACCCCCAACTCCACTGGCCCCAAGCCAGGCTGAAACTCAAATATTGTTGGAGAAGGTGTGGTTGTGGGCCCTGGAAAACAAAATTCAAAGAGATGCTGTAGACTAGAGCTGCTGAGCAGAAAGCTGCCAACAAGGATGCCAACTGTCTGCAGCTGATAAGCAGAGAACTCCCACTGGATGTAGGGTTGCCAGATAAAATAGAAGATGTAGGGCAAAAATTGAATGTCAGATAAATAATGAATAAAAGGTTAGTATATCTCAAATATTGCAAGAAGTATTAGTCTGAAATTCAAATTTAACTATCTTGTATCTTTATTTGCTAAATATGACAATCTTGTTTTGCAGTGATGTGAAACTCATGGGAAAGTGTACACCACTGGGTCCCCCCCACGCCACTAGCAAGGAAGCTGCCCACAGGGACACTGGAGAATATTGCTGAAGGCACAGCCCAACAGGTGTCTCTCAAACCACTGACCATCAGAGGCAGGAAGAATAAACACACCATAACCAAGAAAATAAGCTTCTCTTTTTCCTTCTAGATTTTTTTAAATGTCATCTAATAATAAACATTGTACTAAGTATCAAAGAAAAAAATGCTTGGGGTTAGAACAGTTCCAATTACACAAGACAAGGCAAGAAAGAGTGGATTTGGAGCTGAAAGACAATAAATCAGTAACTATCATGATAAGTATTCACTGTAGATATCTTTTAAAAATATGATTTGATACCTCATTTGAACAAAATTATGCAAGCAAACTATTTTTAAAGCTGCTTAAATCACCAATTCTATATTTGTATATTTAATTTTGAATCAAGTATTTGTTTTCTATTCAAATATTTTTACACATTATATTACACATTTATATTTGTCTAAAAATTTATTTCAAAGTGACACTTTTAAATGGTGGCTACAATCAGAGGTGGCAGTGAATGAATCAAAGGCCTATGTAATGAATCATTTCTTCATAACTTCATAATTCATTACTGTAGTTATACTTAAAAACTATTAAATTTAGAGGTTGAGAGGCTGGAGAAATGAGCTAAACATAGTATTTCTCTGATTATATGAGTGGGTTTTTTTCCCCTATACTAGTGACATTTTGCAATGATGGAGTTTCAGTAAACTGCTATTAGATGCATTTTTCTGGGGTAGGAAAATAGCAACTGCTAATTTTGGTTGGATAGAAAGGCCTACAATTATATCCCCTTCCACCAGCAAAGCTATTGAAGATTTCCATGTTGTACAACTATTTGTAGTAGCTTATTTTGTATGCATCTATGTGTCTAACGCATTGTGTATTTCTATAGAGAGAGAGACGATTAAGGTATTTTCCCCTCACATCAGGTGGAAAATGAGGCATTTGAGGATTTTATTTCATTGCACTTTAAATGAAATTAAGAAATGAATGAATTTGGATTTTATTTTTCAGCATTAAGCAGACTAAATGTCCCAAATATCCTTCCACACAATGCTAAAAAGACATTATTTAAAAACTATAGCAAGTATATATGGACAGAAATCTTAATGAGTCATAAAGAAGAAATTGAAACTAAAGACTACAGCTGTTGGAGGGATGATGGATTGGGATTGAGTGTTGCAATCTCAGTGACTAAAATTTTTGGTTTAACAGCCACACAATAGTTACAAGTTGTGCCCTCATATGGTGGATAACTGAAATTCAGAGCATTTAAAAGATTGCATCATCATTTATTTGGACGTTCAAAGCACTTCACTATTATTGAACAGACCGGTTAGAAAAAAAAATTTAATCTTTAACAGCTAGAAAACAAATTCATCTGTCTTTGAGATTAATGAGGAAATAAAAATAGTTTTAATGAGAATTAAACAATATGATTATGACTTCATACAAGATTACATATTTTCCCTCTTGCATTTCCCAGCAACATCAAATCCAACAAATTAATATAAAAAAACAATCTCAAGTGAGACCAAAAGTGACAGAAACATGGCAAAAGTGTTCTAGAAGAACATTTAATTTATATTAGAGAGGATTCCTACAGATAATGTCTCCCTGAATGTGAATTCACAACCCCAAATGACACACACAATACTTGTGCAGTCTTCTGAGAGCAAAAAGTAGACACAATAAGCAATACTTTTATGTAATAGAATTTTTAGATACAGACTTTTAAATGTTGAAAAAGTATATAAAGATATAAAAACATTTTGAAATGCATAAACAGGGCTGGAAATGAACAAAATTCTACTTTTGCAAATAAAATGTATGGTAAAAAAATGATAAATCTAATTAGCAAATTCTGAATCAACCAAATAGCAAATTTGATGAGTAGAGAATTAGTGAAGTAAAGATATAACTGGGAAATTACAGAAAATAAAAACATAGAAAGAGAGAAAATGTGAAAGAGCAATTACAAGACATGAGGCAAAATAATAAGGTCTAACGTATATACTAAAAGTTTAAAAAATAAAAGAGATCATTAAAAAATACGAGGGTGAAATATGGAGTCCATGAATTGGAGAATAAACATGTTTTCAAGCCTACGTGGAATATTTGTTAGTATTTTTCAAATGATAGTATACTAAATGTAACAAAATGTAACAAAAATCACTCAATAAATAACAAAGAAAGGATAATATTCAGAGCATGTTTCTGATATAATCACAATATAAACGAGTTATAATTCCATGTTCAAAGCTAACTCTTATTAGCCCCATATTTTAAAGTTTGGAAGTTTTTAAATGAGTACATAAATAACTTACAGGTCAAAAACTAAGTCATAAATAAATAAAATAAAAATTTAGAACCAATTTGTAATCAAAATCGCATACCAGAATTTATTATCTAGCTAAAGTAGCATTTAGAGGAGAAACTTTAGTCCTATAAACTTATATTAGGAGTAAAATGCTTGAGAATTAGTGGGATTAGAGCACATCACGAGAAACAAGAAAAGGAAGTGAAGAACTATCTTAAAAATATATATAAGTAAGGAATTAACATAAAACCACAATGGAAAACAGAAATATAAAAATCGTGGACCAATAAAACCAACAGTTTATTTGTTAAGACTTTAAAAAATACATAGATTGAGAGGATGAAAATCAATACTAGGATTTGAAATTTACAAACATATATTTTCCTACATTTTAATATCTCTGATATCAGGATGCATTACAATCAATAACATGTCATAGTGTAATTGATGAAGTCTTTCTTTCCTTAAAGAAACGTAAATTTGTGCATCTTATAAATGGCTAAATAAAATCTTATTTTAAGAAAGTACTAAGAGCCATTTTATGTCAATTGATTTGACAACTGAGGTAAAACTGATTTATAAAAATGTAACAACACAACACAAAAGATAGAAAAATTACATATTATAAAAAATGCTTAAGCCTGGTTTCCTTAGAACCAACATAAAGTTTTGCATGTGGTAGTTATGTAGAAATGTGATGCCATAGAGCAGAAGTACAGGACAGGTGGAATGAAACGGAGAAGTGGGATGATCAACCTAAGGATTAAAGAAATTGTCCTCAACTCTAGGTAAATACTGCTAGATTTAAGAAAACATGTCTCAGAACTCTTTCCCTAGGAAAAGTAGGGGGACAAGTATCCATTTGTTCTCATTCCTCTTTGGTAAATCATAGTCCAAGGGTCATTAATTTCTCAGCATTTCTAGGTTGTCCATGAATGATTGAAGAGTATCCTGAAAGTGGACCCATGGTAGACTAGGGGTACGTACATGGAGTGGTTCAAGATAATGGGTTGCCCAATTATCCTTGCAAAAAGCAAATCAATATCTGCATAGAAATGATCACTGTTGCAGTAATAAGATTGAGAGAATTTTGAAGTGGTGTATAAACAATAACCAAAGTAAGCAGTTATAAATCTACTAACCAAAACAAGCCCAGATGACTTGTGATAGACATTTCTAATTTCACGTAATTTATTCCAAATTACAGAAAAACTCAAATTACAAAGTAAGAAAAACCCTGATAACAACATTGACAAGGAGAAAAAAGGAAAAAGTCATATGCCAATTTCACAAATATAGATGCAAAATCCTACTTACGAAGTTAATAATTTGAATGCATATTTACAAAGAGAAACACTAATTTTACTGTGTGATTTATACCAAGAATACATGGATAGTGTAACATTAAAACCATATGCTTCATGTAGTTCATTGTATTAACAGGTTAAAAGATTTTTTAAAGTATGACCATCATAATAAAGGCAGTTTTCATCTGATGATATTTCAGTATCTGAAATGAAAAGAAAAAAATGAATTGAATTCATTGCTTACTGTAGGAAGGAAAATCTATGCTAGTAGTCACAGTCTTCCAAAATAGAGCAGAGTGTTCATTGGCTCAGCGTTTGAGCATCTGCCTTTGGCTTAGGCATGATCCCAGGATCTGTGATCAAGTCCCACATTGGGCTCCCTGGATGGAGCCTGCTTCTTCCTCTGCCTGTGTCCCTCTCTCTCTCTCTCTCTGTCTCATGAATAAATAAATAAAATGTTAAAAAAAACCCACAAAGTTTATTTAACAAAAAAGATAAGTATGTTCTGTGTTAATCGGAACAAAGCAAAATGTCCATTATCATCACTAATTTTCAACATTTTATTCATGGTACTAGCCCACACAATATGGCAAGAAAACAGAATTTATGATATTTGGCAAGAGGAAACTGGTATTATTCTCAGACAGTACATCTATATGTATATGTGTATATACATTTTAAAAACCTAAGAGGTACAAGATTGTAAGAGTAACCTTACTGATCAAATTCATTGAGCATTTACACACAAGTAAAAACAGTGGAAAATATAACTTAAAATAGTTTTATAAGAATAATAGATATCTAGACTATATTTTAAAGTTCTACTTTAAAAGTTCTACTTAGGGGTCTCTAAAGAATTTGATGGTGATGTGCATCTCTTTATCTTTGGAAGTAAAGGAGATGCCCCAGAACATGAATGAGACATCCTACCTAGAAATAGTCCTGAAATTTTGGGTATAAGATTACTCGGATCTTTGTTCCATGGGAGTCTAGAAAAATCTTCTAAGACACTAACATATTCAATGACACTAACTTTCTACATTGTTATCATCAAGATCTACCACATAGAATATCTTATATCCTGGAGGTATGTCCCTTCCCACAAAAATCCCATGATTCCCAAGTCTTCACTACATTTACTCTAAACCCTTTCCTGTCCTCTCCTCTCCTACCTCTCTCCAACTCCTGCATCATTTTGCACCCTCTGGAATTTAATGTTGGTTATTACAAATTTTTCTATATTCTAAATCTCTTCTCTAGTCCTTATCTTCAACTTCTCATCCTAAAAGAAACCTAGAATCTCTCTCTTTCCCCAGGGTCCTCCTCTGTACCCTTTTCAAATGGCAAGTTGAAAACATCTCAACCACTGTGCTATTTATTGCTTTGCAAATATTATTGTGGAGATTTCTGAAGGTTTACAATAGATACGGCTTTTCCATTATGGATCAGTGTCTGCTCCATTGTCAGGTGGCCAGGACTGAACTACTTTAAGCACAACTTATCATGAGATAGTTCCTGAAACTATTTCAGCGATGAGACTCTGGGCTGCATATTGTTGATAGGGCTGACCAAGATTTCCCTTTGTTTCTTCTTCTTCTCTTCTTTCTCCTTCTCCTCCCTTCTCCTTCTCCTGCTCCTCCTCCTCCTTCTCTCTTTCTCCCATCACTGCCAACCCAACTCTCCTTTACAATCGCTTGGGTAAAAAAAGGGGGGATGGCCTACATCTGCTTCATGCTTACTCTGATCCCATTTTAATGAGCAGAGGGCTTACCAAATACTCCATGTTTTGGCTTTTACTTTGCATGACCTCAAAACTAAGGTTTCCAAGTTAGTTGTATCTTGCCTGCCAAGGGCCCTTGGGTCATCATATTTTCTGGCTGCATCTCCTATTGTCATGTTATGCCTAGTAATTTATTAGTATTTTTCATCTGTTGTATGCTTTTATTTTATTTTTTTTTGTTTTATGCTTTTAATGGAGAACTTTTAATTGAAAGGTTTCTCCCCCAATAATGTCAATATATGACCCACAAATCCACGATTAAACAATCTTATAATTATACAGAGATGTTTTGCATTTTAATATTAGAATATTAGAAATAATAATCTGAAATATTGGAATACTACCAAAGAAAAGAAAAATTGAGTGTTTTCATATGTTCATGATCAAACTAATTCTTTGACAGTTTTGACCCAGCCATCTTTCTCAGAGGATAAAATAAAGGCTTATAATCATGAATTCCATGAACCTTAGCCATTTCATATCTGCAGGAGATTACATCTGGAGACCAGAAATGGGTTACCTATAGGTCTTTAAAACTAATTCTTCACTGAAAGTCTTCAGAAAGATTAAAACCTCTCTTCTATTTCTACTTGCTATGGTTGCCACCACCACTGAGTGGCAGTTACTATTTAAAAGACATTTACGAGCTAAGACTACTTATAGAGGAAGACCTACCACAGCAAATCTCTAACCTAAAGCTAGAGTTAGAATTTTCTGTTGTCATTGGGGTTGTTGAGGAGAGATGAAAACATGAGTTTCCAAACTCATTCACTCTTCTGCACACATACATGCTCTCTGCCCTCCATTTATGTGAATATATCTATATGTATGTATATAATTGTACATATCTATTGCACATCTAAAGATTGTAAGTATATTTCATGTATACTAAGTATGCATATATTACATAACTGATTCTATATAAGTACGTATGTAAACCAGTTATATATTACTATATAATGAACTACACCAAAATCTAGTGTCTTAGAATTACAAGTATTATTGCTCCTAGGATTGTGGATCAGCCAGGAAATTTTGCTTATCTTATCCAGGTTTGGCTGATTTTGTCTGGTTTTGCTTATGTTTCTGCCATCAGCTGGTAGTTCACTTGGAAGTTCACTAATCTGATGATTAACTGACTATTGTCGGGTGTATTTGGCATGGTTCCTGTGTCTTTAATTATCCAGCAGGTTAAGCTGTGACTGTTCATATGATAGTATCAGGATTTCAAAAGAGAAAACCTTTGAAGCTACTCAAAGCCTAGGCTCAGAGCTAGTGCAAAGAAATTCTCCAGATTCTTTAGGCAAAAACAAGTATTGAGGGTATCCCAAATGGGGAAACAGATTCCCTTTATGTTGAAAGGAGAAGCAAAGTCATATTGCAAAGCATACAGACATGGAAGGGATTGATGAATTGGTACTATTTTGGAGTCTATCTTAGCAAGATTACCCACTCAATTTTCATAATTATGTGTATTTATGATGTTTCAAAGAGATTCTTATGTTGAATTCTATGTAACTCTTTGCGTATAGGCCCATAATATCTACCTAGCCTATGAATATTGGCGATGTTAAAATAAGTGTGAGAACTATCATGAACAAAATGTGCTTTTCCAGATACCCAGACTACAGAATTTGTGAATCTACATCTTTTCTGTATTTTTATTATGGTGATGGCCATTTTCAAATATTTTAGTGATCCATTCATTCATTCATCTAGCTGTTCATTAAACAAGAGGTCCTTGGTGCATACTATACTCCCGGGACAGCATTGTATACCAGCAAAAATCAAAGGAAAGTAAGAGTAAAGGTAAAAAAAAAATTGAATAAAAATTAGTAATTACTAAAATATGAAAAGTGCAGATTTCAGTGGAACACATAGAAGCTAGTAACTAAATATCTTTGGGGAAGTATAAAACATATCTTTAAAGACATGACACTTTTACTCTCAAGTAAGACTTCAAAGAAAAAGAGCAGCAATAATCAATAGAAAATGGACTCCTGTTTTTCTACACATTAGCAATATGTCTGCTTTTAAAAACAAATTTCCTTATAATCTCAACATTTTATCATGTTCTCTGTAAATAATTGCAAACTGTATAAATTCATGGATATACATATTGATATATTTACAGATGGAATAAATGAAAAACAATTTTACTATCACAATTATCAAAACGTATTTCACATTATTAAAGGTAGCTACTCTCTTGGGGCAGCCCGAGTGGCTCAGCGGTTTAGCGCCGCCTTGGGCCCGGGGCCTGATCCTGGAGACCCGGAATCGAGTCCCACGTCGGGCTCCCCGCATGGAGCCTGCTTCTCCCTCTGTCTGTGTCTCTGACTCTCTCTCTCTTTGTGTCTCTCATGAATAAATAAATAAAATCTTTAAAAAATAAAATAAAGATAGCTACTCTCTCTGGATGATATAATGTGCTAAGTGCTTTATGTGAATCATGGTACTTAATTCTTAACCCTGTGGAGTAGATATTGCTTTAATAGCCATTTAAACAGATGAAGACAGTGGAGATTAGCAAAGTTTAGTAACTTGTCAAAAATCACCAGCCTGTAAGTGACAGAGCTAGAATTCAAACTCTGGCTTTGAAACTGAGAAATCTCTGATCTGACACCATCCAGCTTTTCAACTTTTCATTGCTGAGCTGATCACTGTAAATTCATAGGACTTGCTGCTTTCTAGATATGCCCAAATGCACAGGGAGGCACTTATTATTACAAAGAAAGAAGGCTTCATCCTCACTACTGATCTTTGTCCAAACCTCTGCATCTTCTTCCTTCCTTGGCAATCAAAATCAGGTTTTTCAGGGAGATAAATGATATGCACTCATAAGATTAAGCATGTAAGGAATAGGATTAGAGTTGTAAATTATGCTTAGTCAAAATCATGGAAAAATTCAAACAGTAGAATTTGGAGTGCTTTCTTATTTTATATTTTAACATCCCATTTCTTTCATAATTCTTATTTTTAATTCGGTATATTTATTTAGTTCTCAGTCTGCCTTCCCCACTAAATTCCAAATTTCTGCAGATAGGACCTTCTCTGCCTGCTTTCCTGTTGCCACGGACTCACAATAGGCACTTAATAGCAATTTCTTGCTCTAGAATCTGACTCCTGGCGACTCTTGGCAATGGCTCAGGGATCCAGAATCAAAGTCTGTAAAGTGAATACAGAATTAAAGAATAGCTGCTTCCAGGAGACCAAAGAGCAGGGCTAAGGAAGAGTGAGCTTCTCCAACAGTTCTCACAGGCCTGCCACTGTCTTTCATGCTGACACAGCCCAAGCATACCTGCCAGGTCTGGTCAGAAATTCTGTTCATAAAGAGTCCTTTCTTGATACGGATATGACACTTTCTTGTCTATGTCCTCAGGAAAAGGAGGAGATCTGAAAAGCACTGTGCTGCGTAAGGCTGGAAGGAAAAAGGGATAGCTGATAGGTTGATCTTAGGAATGCCAAGTAAGCTCAGTGGTTAGGGGCAGAGCTCTTGTGAGTGCTCACACTCTCTCACGCTTTCTTGTACTTTCTCTCTCTTTCTCTCTCTCTCCCTCTGTCTTTTGGTATCCTGAATATATCCAAGAATTCCATTCCCAGATGTTTCCAGGTTGAAAAATATATACAGTATATAAATAATATATGATAATTTTACCATATAAAGGATTCTGCACACATATTTTTTTCTACTCATTTCTTTTTGGACAAAAGATATTTGAAAAGTATTAACAAACTTGAATAACTTTTGAATATTTTTCCTCCCCAACTAGATTCCAATACCTGTTATGAATTTACTAAGACATAGAACAAAGAAGTAGGTGAGGCACTGCAAAAGCAAATACCTCTAAGGAAGTTTCAAAGACATTCAACATTTTTTAATGTAAATTATATACTTTGTTTGTATATAATTCGTAAAGTTAAACATCCCCAACGTGTGGCACAACTCATACAAGCCTGTGTTTCTTCATAAAGAAATGCCTATTCACAAAAAAATGACCATGTTTGTAAATTTTTATTTTGCTACTGTTTGGAGTAATAAAAGGAAAGCGAACAAACCATTTATCAAGAACATATTATATTTTGCTTGCCAGCTTAGAAGTGCTATGTTAGTTAATACTAACAATAATCCTATTATATTAAATCCAGAAATTGCCCCTAAGAGAGAGCGTGAAACATGTTCCTGGTTACAGAGTTAATAAGAAGCAAAGTCAAGATTTAAACCCAGGCTTTTTACTGACTCCCACATCTGAATGCTTTTCAGTCCAATGTCATTTTCCTCAGGTTCAAATTTCTGGGACCTCCTGGAGTTTCTTGCCGGAAAGTGGAGACCAAGCAGAGCTAGTCGATAGGATGCCTTTCTGTGCTTTCTGCTCCAGCTGTAGCATTATAGGAAGCTTCATATCCATGCATTTGGTTATCATAGTCCACATTTCTAAGTATTTTATTTGTCTCCAAACAGCAAATAGCCACCTGTTGGGCCTGCAGTTGAGTCCTACTGCAGGAGGGTCTTTCCTTTAGAGGATCAACATGGAGTAGAGAACTTTGCAAAATTTGTAAGTAGACTTCCAGGCATTGGAACAGGGAATTTGGACTCCAGGACACAAGTAGAAATTGAGGCACAGAAGCTGACCCTTGAAGCCTTCATGCCCCATGGATAGGGCTGCAGATGAAAAGCACAGGGCCAAGACTGAAAACCTCATTTCAGGGTGATGGTGGCTATTTCAGGTCAGAAAATAGGAATAACTTTAAATTATCTTTTAACAATGGTAAAAACTGAAAACTCGGCAACTCTGGCTACAGCTCACTGATGAGTTTCTCCGTGAGGAGCTGTTTCAGGGGGCATGACGTCATGGACAGAACATGGATCACTGCCTTTCTTTTACACTTTTCAGCCACTACAATCTTGCCTTTGTAGCAGCCCACCTACCAGAATAGTTTTGACATCAAAGACCTTTTGATTGTCAAAAAGTGGACATTTCACAGAACTTACCTCACTGGCAATAACACTGTTTCTGATGGACTATCACTCAATTAGTCCTTCCTGCTTTTTTCAAGAGTGGGCATATGATGCAGGCTGGCCAGTGGATATATTTTATCCTCTTGAGGTAGTTATCTGTTCGAAGCAGAGCCAATCAGAGCCTTTTTATAAGATTTAAATGAGTGTCTGGGGAGAGAAAGTCATGTTACCCCTCCCCAACTCTGGAATACAAAATGAAACTGGAATGGTAGGGGGTCAGGGAAGGATTGAAAAAAGGGAAAGAGAGAAACAGAGAAGACACAGAGCAAAAGACACCAGGAGATTGAGAAAGAGAGCGAGAGAGAAAAAAAAGAGAGAGGAAAACTCCTGATAACTTGTTTTAATACCCTGGATCCAGTCATGACTGATCCAGTCAGACATCACCCAGGATTTCCCATGTACGTGATAAAATAAGTGCATTCATGCAGATATTCATTGCTTTAGATGGTTTGAATTAGGTGTGTGCCATTCGTAACTGGAAGTATTAGAACTGCCCTGTGGAGCACAGCACTCTTGAATACTTCTCTCTCTCTTTTTTTTTAACTCTCCTTGTCCTAAACTCCTAAGATACATTTCTCCAGCTTTTCCTCCTACATTTTTTTAATACTACATTTATTGATTTCTTTCTATATCTGTCCCTTGAATGTGGATATATCTCAGCCCTTTGTCGTTTCATTCAATAAACTCTCTTTGGATAAAACACCAACATCCATTGTCTACTCCCCTTTTGTATCACTATTGTTCACGCCAGGTCCCTAAATAGAGAAAACAGATAAAAATTCACTGTCTCTTCCTGTGCTTTGGATCAGGATCTGCTTTCACCACCCACTTCCTCAAATTCCCATCCTTTCTTCATCTATTGCTGTACATGATTTAACAACTTGAACCTTGCTTCACACGCTGACTCTTGTTTTTTAGTTTCTCTTCTTTGCTCTCTTCCACCACTACAATTCCTATTAATCCTGGAGGAGATAAGCTGATTTTGAAAACATTCCCCAGCTCATTTCTGTTATCATCAGGTAATACATCAAATCTTATTTCTAGATGAACAAGATCTAGCACCTAAATCAGTGGTTCTCAAACTTTTTGGCAGGTATCAGAATCACCTGGAGAAATTGGTGATGCAAAGAACGTCAGGGCCCACTGCCAGCATTTCTGATTCAAGAAGGTCCGTCTGGGGTAGGACCTGAGTGTATGAATTTCTGACAAGTTCACAGGAAATGCTGATGCTGTTTGTGTGGACCACAGTAATGATTCTGCTCTTGTCCATGTTCTGTTTGTTATTTTCTGTATTGCAAACCCTTGTATTATGTGTCCCTCTTGAGTGTGGGAGGAGCCTAGAACTTTTTACTAACCAATAGAATATGGCAAAAGTGATGGGATATTATTTCCAGGACTATATTGTGATCTAGAAGACTCCACTGGAGAAGACAGGAGACAAAGAAGTCCTCCTGCTGGCCTTGAAAAAAGAAGCAGTCATGTTGTGTTTGTGAACTGTCTGTATAGAAGATGCCTGGTGGAGATCTAAGGTTGGCTTCTAAGATGCCCTAGTACCCTCAGTCACACAACCACAAGGAAATGAATTCTGTGAACAACCTAAAATGAGCTCGGATGTGGAATTTCCCCAGTTGGACAACACAGTCTAGCTGGCACCTTCCTTGAAGACTTGTGAGACTCCAAGCAGGGAACCCAAATAAGCCATGTCTGGATTCCTGGCCTATGGAAACTGTGAGATAATAAATGTGTGTTGTTTGAGGTTGGGAAATTGGTGGTAATTTGTATTGAATATGATGATATCTTCTAAAATATTTTTCCCAGCATCAACCTCTGCAAAGCTTCCATTGCCTATAAGATAAAATTTGAACACCTTCATAGGGCATATAAGGCTTTTTATGAAAGGTGCCTTGCTTCCTTCTGTAATTCCAGTACTTAAATTGTTGTCCCTCCTGGTTAGTAAGTACCAAGATATTTTAATTCTCTTCTTCAAACTTGGAACATGCTCTAATGTACATCAGAACTTGCAAACAATTTCTCACTGAGAATTCCTCATTTTGCACTCATTCTTATCTCTTTCAAAAGTATTATTATTTACTTATTGTTTTTTTTACAGAGAGGGGCAGACCTAAAGGGGCAAAGGCAGAGGAAGAGAGAGAGTCTTAAGTAGGATCCACACCCAGTGTGGAGACCCCTGCAGGGCTCGATCTCATGATCTTGAGACCATGACCTGAGCCAAAATCAAGAGTCCAATGCTTAACCAATGGAGCTACCCAGGTGCTCCTCAAAATTCACTTCTGATACTGTCATCTTCTGTGACATCACCCATTAACACAACTCCTGAGCCTGTTTATCACCTTCCCCTCTAAGCACCATGTGTTTACCTCTGATTTTGCCATTTTCACATTATCTTGCAAAGTCAGGGTGCTTTTTTGTTTCCACTAATAGATTTCTGCAACCTGAGGACAAGACTTTCCCTTTGGTTTGTCTGAATCACTGCCTATCAGGTGGTACCCATTTGATGGTTTAACCAAAGAATGATAATTTGTAGGAAAATTACATGTATTTTAAAAATATTACTTATGAAGATATCATTCATGAAAAAAAAAAAAAACAAATCCTAGAAATCTTGGGAGAGAAAAAATATAAGATGAATAGTATCTAAAATCATGATGTGACAATCCCTTAATAGGGATAAGAAATAAGGAACAATAGGAGGTCTTTGGTTAGTTATGACAGGTAGATCAAACACTGCGTTACATTTGTATTTTCCAGGCACTCCATGATGCTACTTTATAGTATGCTATTTCATATTAAAATAATGCCTCAGATTTAAGTTTTATATAGCTCTACATGGATATACTCTGTAAATAAATCAACTATTGCCATTACTTTTGATGGAAGACATTTAATTCAATTACTAAGTAAATAGATAATCATATAGTTTATAATAACCCAATTTTAAATGTATTACATACTGAACGCATTATAGGGCTTAAAAAAAACAGTGGTCTATTACATTTTCTGTTTCATTAAAAAGAAATCTCATTCCTTTATAATTTTTCCTCACTTTTCTGGGAAATTAGTTTTAAAAGATTTTCAGATTTATATTTAGACACCTCACATGAGAAATGCTTTTCATTTCGACTACTCCTTCAGATGTATATTCTCTTTAAAAGTATCATTCAATGTGATAATCACATTCAATTCTTTCTTCTTTCCCTTCTCATATACTAGACAAGAGTAAAAGTTTAATGTCACATGACTATCTTAAGTACAATTCGTAAGATATAAACATTATGCAGGAATTATAATAAGTAGATACAATTCCAAAAAGTTAGATAATGTGAAAAAGAAGTATTATTATTATTTTTTAAAGATTCTATCCATTTATTTATTCATTCATGAAAGACAGAGAGAGAGAGAGGCAGAAACACAGGCAGAGAGAGAAGCAGGCTCCATGCAGGGAGCCCGATGCGGGACTTGATCCCAGGACTCCAGGATCATGCCCTGGCCCAAAGGCAGGTGCTAAACCACTGAGCCACCCCGGGATCCCCAAAGTATTATTTAAGTAAGATCTATTATGCTTAGTTAGTCAAGCCTGTGTCCTCAGGATAAGAGAATTATTTCAGCATAGATATTTACAGACCTCCCAAACCTTTCTTATAAAAATAATTTAAATTGCTAACTTGATCACATGACATGTCTTAATCTACTAAAACTACTTGTTATGGACCAAAATTGTCCTCTCAAAACTTGTGTATTGAACCCCTAACACCCAACACCTCAGAAAGTGACTGTATTTGGAGATAGGGCTTTGGAAGAAGTAATTAAGTTAAAATGAGGTTGTTAGGATGGGCCTTAATCTAATCTGACTGGTGTCTTTATAAGCAGAGGAGATTAGGGCATACAGAGAAATACCAGGGAAACATAAATACCAGACACAGGCCACTTCAGGATCCAGTGAGAAAGGCTGCAGTCCACAAGAGAAGGAGAAAGGCCTTAGAACAAACCAAACCTGGAGGCACCCTGATCGTGGAATCACAGCCTCCAGAATTATGAACAAAATAAACACCTGCTGTTTAAGCCTCTCAGTCTATGGTACTTTCTTATGGTAGCCCTGGCACACTGACGCACTGCCCAAAGCTCCCTCAGTACTGCCAAGGGCATGATGACAATAGCATCACTTTTTTTTTTTTTTTTTTAATTACACTCTACACCGAAATGGAGCTAAAGTCAAAACTGAGATCAAGAGTCACATGTCCTACAGACTGAGTGGGCGAGGCTCCCCACAATACTGTTAAAATATAAAAAAACTTAACACATGTATCACCTTTTGAAAAATGAAAGATAAAAATAACTGCTGATTCTATAAATATTTCTCAGTAGCAGTTTTCTAAAAGCTGCATAAACTTAGATCTTTTTTAGTGTTAATGCTGTTTCTCTCCTCTCAGTCTCCACCCTCCTTTTTTTTTTTTTCTTTTACCTTGACACAAACCTGCTCTGTCCTGTGCCTCACAGAAACACTAATCTGAATGCACTATACTAAAATTAGGGGAATGGGGAATGGTAGCTGGATTTTATATCCCTACAGTGTTTACTTTAGCAATAAAACATAATGAGGGAAGGAGAAACTTTCATCTTAAAACCTATATCAGAATATTGAAACACAAATAGAAGGCACGAGATGTAAGAATTTTAAAAATTGCTTTGTTATATATCTTTGCAAAGACAACTTGACATTTGGTCTTTACAATTAAAATGATAAGCACTGGGTTAAGAAACTTTGAAGTACTTCTCTTTTATAAACAAGTGTGAAATTTAACAGATGAAAAATGTCTTTATCTTGGCAACTTGTATTATGGCTGGCATTATCTAATTAATGCAAAATGAAAAATACATGATCCCAGGTATTGCTGCTGAATGAGTTTTCCTAGGTTGATGATTGAACTCATAAAATATGTAATTATTATTCAGATAAACAAAATGAACATATTGTTATCTATTAATATACCTCAAGCTAAAGCCTTTTGTTAAATTCTTTATTGCTTTATGAATGAAAAACATAATCATTTTTTTCTTGTTATATCCTCGATATAAAGGAACAGTAATTTATGATCATTATTATACAAGAAGACACCTATTCTATACAAAATTTAATTCCACTAGGCACAGATCATTTTTAAGGTACTTAGGCTACTATGGTAGCAGATATTGTATCTTGGAGTCATTGAACAATATACCAGCTGACAAGCTAACAGAAAATTGAAAGACAATTTTCAATACTATGCTCCAACTAAATGCCAATTTAGAAACTAAATATAACTCCTGGATTCTGTTTGCACTTTAAAAATTACATTTCCAAAGTATAATAGTAGAATGAAATTTTCTTAAGTTCCACATTCTCAAGTCTTGAAGCTTAGGTAAATTTTGTTCCAAAAGAATGAGCACTGTTACTTAAAATGAAAAAAAAATCCAAATCTATACACAGATATCACACCTTTTAGGTAAGAAAAAATGCTGGAACTCAGAACTTCCCAGTCATCAGAGTAAGGAGTAACAGATTGGATGACAAAACTATATGGTTCTTCCGCCAGGGAGAAGTGACCCACACTTGCAGACAACCTTAGGTGATTTATTCAGCAAACATTTAGAAATTTATGTGTCAGGTATGGTGCTATGTGTTAGAGTAATGCCAAGATTCAGCCACTGAAACGAAATGGTTCCTAAACACCTGGGAAGCAGCAGAGAAAACAATGATAAGGCAGTGTGGTAAGAGATAGGCAAGTGGTGCTAGAGTGAAGGTCTGTGAAAAGAATTACCCTAAATGACACACATAGATAAGAGTGGGAAGCTGTTGGTTTCTTGCAGGAGATGACATGTAAAAGCCTTAGAAAATGAGTAGAAAGTTGGGTAGGGAGAGAATCATGTGCAAAGACATGGAAGCTTAGTAGTATGGCCTGTAAGCTAGTGATTAGAAAGCCAAAAGAGAAGAGGCAGAGAGTCAATGGGAAAAATTGCAGAGGGACTTGTTTGCAAATCTGTGGCTATCCAGCAAAAGTTAGTGGGCTTAATGGTTTGTTATTATTACTAGGTTTGCCATCGTGAACCCTATAATCAGGAAATTCTGAGTTGTGATACTAATAAAGATTGTTACTTCTTTTTGTCTCAGTATGCTTTCCGATTAAATGGTAATTGTAATATCTACCTCATAGCTTTAGTTGAGATAAAAATTAAATCAACTGGGATGCCTGGGTGGCTCAATGATTGGGCGCCTGCCTTTGGCTCAGTTCATGATGCCCAGGTCCTGGGATCAAGTCCTGCATTGGGCTTCCTGCATGGAGCCTGCTTCTCCCTCTGCCTATGTCTCTGCCTCTCTCCCTCTCTCTCTCTCTCTCTCTCTCTCTCTCTCTCATGAATAAATAAACAAAATCTTTTTAAAAATGAAATTAACTAAAATAGATGTGATAAATGGAAGGTTTGTATTCCCACAAAATTCTTATTTTGCAACCTGTTCTATGACTGAGTTTGGAGATGGGGTCTTTAAGGACCTAATTAAGGTGAAATGAGGTCATAAGTGTGGGGACCTGATCTGAAGAATTAGGGTCCTTATAAGAGAACTCTTCCTCCCTCTCTCCATACAGGTGCACCAAGGAAAGGCCCCTTGAGGACATGGAGAGAGGGTAGCTGTCTGCGAGCCAGAAAGAGAGCCCTCACCAGAAATTGAGTTGGCTGAAACCTTGACATTGGACTTCTAGACTGAGAAATGTGAGAAAATCCATTTTTGTGTTTAAGCCCCCAGCCTATGGTATTTTGTAATGGCAGTCCAATCAGACTAATACTAAGGTAAAAAGTAAATCATTGGGGCTGGCACATAGTGTGAACTCAACAAATTGAATCAATAACTAAGAGCATAACTCAGATTGCTCTATAGAAAGATAACCCTAAAAGGAGGCTGGAGAATGATTAAGAAAGAAACAAAACAAGAGGTGGCAGGGGCACCTGGATGACTCGGTCGGTTAAGCACCTGCCTTTGGCTTGGGTTGTGGTAGGTGGAGGGGGGTGAGGCCCCTGCTCAGCGAGAAGTCTGCTTCTCCCTCTCCCTTTGCTCCTTCCCTGGCTTGTGCTCTTGCTTGCTCACTCTCATTCTCTCTCAAATAAATAAATAAAATCATTAAAAAAAAATAGGTGTTTTTGCAAAACACCTATTTTTTTTTTTTTCAAAAAATAGGTTGTTAGGCCAAAGCACCTAAGGGGTGGATGTAACCCAGGTGAGAATTAAAGCTATGGACAGAAGGATGGAGAGAGGTGATGAGTTGGAGAGAGATATGCAAGCTATAAGAAGTAGAGCCTTTAAAATGTAATGGCCAGTCGAAAATGAGAAGGTAAGGTAGGAGATGAATTCCAGATGTGTTATTAATATAGGGAACATCAGATAAAATTAGTAATTATAGGAGGAAACATCAAACTCAGGTTTTGAATTTTTTTTGTATTAAGGGGCTATTTAAGCTTCAGAGCAACATCTAGACGGAAATAAAAATTTGGCAGAACAACCAAATTCTTCCAGACTTCTTGAGTTAACATTTACTTTAATATCCAGAAAAAATGACTAGAGGCCCCATCTCATGTAATTATACAAGTCAAAACCCTTCCCAACATTTGCTGAGGTTTCCAAAGAAGTTAACTTTCATACTTATGTTTTCATTCAAATTTTAACTATAAATGTATTCTGTGTGTGCATATGCATGCACATTAAGAACATTTAATACTAAATCTACCTTCTTAACAAATTTTTAGTGCACAGTACAATATTGTGACCTGTTGTAAATCAGATCTCTAGAACTTACACATTTTGCAAAATACCAGCTCATCTCTCTAACAGCATCTTCAATGTAACCAGACCTTTTATCTTTATATATAAAAAAACAGCTTAGGGTTCCAAAACCCATATCCCAAGAAAGATGAAAGCGACAAAGCCAGGTAGAAGCTATAAAGTTGTATTGACACATTTGACCTAGCCTGGAAGATCATGCACTGTTGCTTTCCATGGCATTCTATTCTATAAACAGTCTACCAAGGCCAGGGAAGTCCATATTAGACTCTTCCTCTCAAGGAGTATGGTAGGTTGAATATTGCTTCTCCATCCCCCACAAAAATGTCCATTTCCTAATCCTAGAAACCTGTATATTTGTTACCTTACACGGTGGTAAAGGGAACTTTGCAGATGTAATTAAGTTAAGCATCCTGAGAGGGGAAGATTATTCTGGATCATCCAGGCAGGTTCAATGTAATCAGAAATGTCCTTCTAAGAGGAAGCAGGACAATTGGAATCACAGGAGATGTGATGACAAAACCAGAGGTCAAACTGAGGTAGGGCCACAGGCCAACACAAGGCAACTCCTGGAAGCTGCAAAAGACAAGGAAACAGATTCTTACCTAGGACTTTCAGAAAATTGGTGCCCTGTGTTGATTTTTTGACCCATTTTGGATTCCCAGTGTCCAGAACCATAACACAATAAATTTGTGTTGTTTTAAACCATTAACTTTGTGATAAATTGTTACATAGCAACAATAGGAAACTAACATAAGGTGTATCAAATAAGTCATGCGCATGTTTTAAAATTATCACTTTTATCATCTTCTTTGACTTGTTGAGTGACTCAAATGAGTTCATTAAAAGCCCTGTGTTATGTAGCTTCCTTGTGCTAGCATTGGGTTAGATGTTAAGGATATAAAGATGAATTAAACATGATTCTTTTCCCCAATATGCTCACAGATAGCATTCACGGAAGGACTTTGTAGAACTCTAAAGGGCAATATAAATGTAATATATTGTGAATCACTTGTGAAGTTTAATATGCAAACCAACCATTCCTTAATTTACTAAATCATAAATCAGAATCAATATTTCAACAGATGGGAACTATGCATACTTCCTGAGTAAATTACAAACAAATACAGAAGATAATTTAAAAATTAAATGTCAATAGTATTTGCTATAGACATTTACCATGTATAGACATTTACCAAGTACGAAAACCTGTTAGTACAAGTATATTGTGGTCATTCTCAGTGCCAAAGCTCTGCTAATGAGCCTCCAATATGCTAAGGGACATCCCCGGGGGATGAAAGGCTAGGTTGTTTCATTCTCTCACCGAACTTCTAACTGAGGCAGCTAACAAGATAGCCAACTGTGATTTAGACACATATCCAGTAGAAAGTAGATAGAGATTGCTAATTTAGTTTGTGCAGGTCACTGAACTGATTCCATTAGGTGACAACTTATGGTCACTACATATAGGATCATGAATACAAACCTGAGACCAAAAAAAAAAAAAAAAAAACCAACCAAACAAGGAGAGCACTTTTTGAGCTTATCTCACTTGCCAAGAAAAGGAACAAGAACAAGTAGTCACTGAAGTATCAATTGCATCTGATATTCAGGTCTCGGAACACCTTTGTACGCTTGGCAATTACAAACAAAAATCTCAAGTAGGACTGCAATCTATAAATGAGCTCATGAAAATAAAGCTGATGTGAACTAAACATTTCTTTAGAGAACCACAGCCACTTTAGTTCTTGAAGAAAGTTAACTGTTCAAAGGATAACTAGCTTAATGATTAGGTACTAAAAAAAATACGAGTCATCGCGAAAGCTTGAAGGGATGATATACAGGGGCCTGCCTTGAGTTTCGGGGGGAGCCCTCTTTCCACAGGCACAGATGCTGGCAGCTGGCCAGCAGCTCAGGCAGGCAGCTGGCGGGGGAAGAGTGTGCTCTGCCAGCTGGCGCTAAAAAATTAAAATTAAAATTAAGGAAAAAAAAAAAAACAACCTGAGGTGCACATGCATAACAATCAAGCTTTGATTCCTGGTGTTCTCCTTTCTCCAGTCTGGAGGGGAGCCCTCGAGTGAGGTGGCTCCTCCCTCCCCATCCGACTGTCCCCAGGCTGCCCCTCTCTACGTTGGCCCCCTTTGGGGCAGGTTTTCTGTGTTCATTCACCCAACCCACATTTCCTCAATCATAGCGTGTGCCAAAGAATGTGCTAAGGGCTGAGGATGATGACATAAATATTAATTACATTCCTGACTTTTAGAAATATGCAAATTCAGAAGGGTTATGGGCTGATTTTAAACTGCCTATAAATCATAAATCACTGGCAAAAATGGGGTGACCACAGTGCCTAAGGCAAGTAGAAGGGAGCCCCGAGGCGATGACAGAGGGCAATGATGATAGAGGAATGGGAGACAAGTTAAGGCTGCTCTCTCAGCTGGACAGGAGGAAAGGACATGAGGAAAGAAATAAAGATCTAAAATAGAAGGTGAATTTTAAAATGTTAATATACTATTAAGGTATAGTCTGAGCTGTTACAACAAAGAGACCAAAACTTACAGAAGCTTTAAAATACCATCTCTCTCTCTCTCTCTCTCTCTCTCTCTCTTTACAGTATGTTTCAGAAGGAAATGGCTAGTACGGCAGCACTGCCATTCGCAATCTGCAGCTTCTAACTTCGAGATCTGAGGAAGCGGTTGCAGCTCTTGATATTGTGTCTATTTCTCAGGGAGAGGGAAGAAAGGGCAAAATCCCCTTTTAAGAGACAACACAGAAGTGGTTCACATCACCTCCGCTCACAGTGAGCTTCAAACGAGGCCGGGAAATGTAATTTGCTGGGTAGCCTGGTGCCTACCTGAAACTCAGGAGTTCTATTAAAAATAGAAAGTGGGAACCAACATTCTCAGAAAACTAGTCCCAGTCAGGAATAAATAGTAAATCTACAAAAGCATGGTTCTAATTGTCGGTGCCTAATTAGTTTTGTGGCTTTGCCCTTAAATTATTGCATCTGAGATTTACATTCCCTGTGCTTTTCTAGGGCTACAGTATGGATTATTTACTGAACAAACACATACTAGAGGTAGGTTAGGATCAAGACATTGTGGCAAGTAACGTTGTGATAAAATATGCTTAGGTGCACTGCAATAAAGGAATTTTAAAATGACATAATATTATCACAAGAAATGGAGATGAACACCCAGTATTAAGGCCAACAATGGAATAGATTGGTCATCAGCCTTCTTGATGAATGTATGATCCTCACTATAAAATAGCCCAAATAGTCATAAAACCTTTAGTCTGTCAAGTCAAGAAACCTCAACTGAAAATGTTTGCTCAACCTGCATTTCATCCTATCTCTCAATCTAGCCATCAGATTTTGATCTATGTGAGCCTCAAGGTAATACATTATTGCTCCTAGAGTCCCAGTATATTCCATAAAGTCACATTTCATGCATAATGAAGATGGCAGTGAACTACAAAGGTTTTTATCAACTCAAACAGGAATACAAATGCTGTCTAAGGGCAATTTATGGTACATATTTTAAAAAAGAGTAAGAAAAGGGGAAGTTTTTAGGTCAATTCATATGCCTTTAGGGAAAATTATGTCACTTGAAGGCATTTTGAAAAGAGAAAATTTTCATTTTTATGGTTTTTAGGATTCTTCCCTATTTGAGATATCTAGATCTAAATTGACACACACACACACACACACACACACACACACATATATATATATATAAATTGGTAGTATTGACAATTCAAACAAATACTTATATAATTTTTTTAGGTATAGATATTTTCTTTTTCAGATATTTATTGATTGCCTCTTGTGTGCAAGGCACTTTGCTAGACACTGGGATACAAAATTGGTCATCTATTTTAATTAGGATACTTTTGCTCTAACGATAAAAGATTCATCAAAATAGATCAAATTAAGAAAGTCTGTCGTGAGAGGTACGAAGGAACAGTGAACAGGTTGTAAAGACTAAATGCTGACAAGGCACGGGTTACTTAAGACCAACTTGAAAAAGTTTTCTAAACTCGAGGAAGCCTGGAAACCCTGGGGATCTTAGTAATAAGGGTGGACTTTCACTTTAGGGAAATCTAGGTTGATTTTTGTTGTTGTTGTTTTTCTCTTTGTTTTCTCTACCTGTTGTCAAATTCCTCCTTCTATTTTTACAACTGCCAAGAACAGGAATTTGATTTATGTAAATCATTTCCCAGGCCATGCTACAAATCTCTGGTCCCTGCCCTTACTTATACGCAAAATAGTCTATAATCAACTGGCATCCAGGTAGATGGGGTCACAAAGTATAGACTCGCTCCAGTTAGGGCAAATGGGCGTTGTGGCGAATCAAGGATGAGTAAGACAGAGTTTTCAACTTCACGAAATACACTTCAAAACTGTTTTAAGTTGTAAATTGACAAAATACTTCTTGAGCAAACATCCCTATTATTAACGATATAATATTTTTAAAAATGCTTTATCATAAACCGATTGTATATTCACAAAATCCCTGTAGTGTAAGCAGAGGCGATACACACAATAGTTAACAATTAGTACAGTGTGGGCGCTGGCCAATCAGAATGACTGCCAAAAACAAACAAAAACAAAACAAAAAGTGTTGTCACAGGTAACCAGTATAATGAACCAGCACATGCTGGCTGAAAGCAACGCTGGATCCAGATCTAGTCTTTATTTTATACCCATTTTACAGATTTAAAAAACAACAACAACAACAACCTTCAAGGGAGGTTAAGTGATTTCTTTGCACTGGAAGCTGGGTCTTCAGATTCCAAAGCTAGAGCAGTTGACACACTTTGCTCCATCTGTATCTTGTTACCTAATGTAACATATAGCATGCTCAAAGGCCACATCTGTGATCTCCGGAGCTAGCAGCCAGTTTTCTTTTCTATGGTTTCTAAAGTACCTTGTAAGATTTTATCTCTATTGCATTTCCTGTGGCATTGACTTTCTACTGTCTTCTCTTCTTTTTCTGGAGAATATATTTTCCGAAGGCAGAACTGTTCATGCTTATTCCTTGTACTCTGTACATTCTCTATCAGGCATTTGGTAAATATGTTTTGAAATTTTTCCAATGGAGGAGAAATTATCAAGTGTACGTAAACTGGTACTTAGATCGAAGAGTGGCAGACTTTAAAGGAATTGGTAAATGTAAAGGCTTAGCACAGTGGGAGCGCAAAGTAAGAATTCAATAGCTCTTGGCTGATAAACAGTCTGTGATACAGGCTCCTCTGTCTTTTATATGGAAGAATCATGTATTACCTTGGAGGAGTTAGAGCCTGAAGTCAGAACATGGAGCAAAACTTGCAAAATTTTCATGAGCAATTTTTAAAATGACTCATGAACATCTCTTAATTCATCCATAAAGTATATTAAACTGGTTTTTATTCATACAATTCTAAATGGATTTATGTCTAGCTGTAATGTATTTACTAATATATTTTATATAAAATTCTCTAGAAGTAGTATATTTAGAAATTAATTTATTCAAGGTGTTCAGTGCTTAGAATTCTTCCGTAAAATTACCAAGCTTCCACCCTTTTACTGTTTGTTGTTTTGCCTTTGTCTCCCAGGCACATCTCACTTTTTGTTTAGGCAATGTTTTCTTTGGCCCTTAATTAGTTCTTCAATAGCTTTCTACAGGAGGTCCAGGAAGCCTGTAACCACCTGCTTACACTGTCACTCAAAATGTTCTCAGCCTTTCTCTCTCTCAAATGCAGTTGAATTGAGATAACTTAAAAACAAGTGTGCGGTGATAATTCCGTGTAATTTGCTTATAAAGTGGTTCTAGTTTAGGTTTATGTTTGGATTAGTCATATATAGAGTAGGCTTCATTACTATGTATTTACCAAGAGCAGAAAACTAAATTTTAAGAAGCGCAAGTAACTTTCTCAAGGCTCCATGCAAGTAGTAGTGTGGAAGCAGGTTAGCAACTCTGGTCCTCAAGTGTCAGATACTTTAAATCAATGGGTCTCCAGAGACTCATACCATGTGCAGCAGGAATTTTGAAAAAATGACGTGGGAGGTTTTTGTTTACACTCTAACTGGGAGAAGTTGCTGACATTTAGCCGGTGGGGGTCAAGGTTGGGGGCCAACTGCAGTTTGCTGTAGATCCAGTTGCACCGGGTCAGTTGGACAGGCAAGGAAGACTTTACCCAAAATTTTTGCAATGAGGTAGAAAGATTGAACTGAACTCCTCTGAAACAAAAAGTAAGAGTGTTTTTAAACATTGTGATGAACTAATGGAAAAATACTAGAGGACTATGGGGCCATTTGTTCAATGTGATTAGGCCTTCTGTGTTTGCTAATTGTTGCTTATCGATGTTAGGTGCCTATAGAGAATGAGATAGGGGCACTATCTTCCTTGATGATTACACTCCAAAGATGGCTCCCAGGTCTTTGAGAAATTGGATTTTTGTTTGTTTTTAAAGATTTTATTTACTCTTTGAGAGAGAGAAAGTGAGAGAGAGAGATCACCAGCAGAGGGGGAAGGGCAGAGAGAGAAGCAGACTGCCTGCTGAGAAGGGAGCCCCACTGCCAGCTCCATCCCAGGACCCCAGGATCATGACCTGAGTCGAAGGCAGATGCTTAACCGATTGAGCCACCCAGGTGCCCAAGAAACTGGATTTTAAAACTGATTTTAAAACTGGCAAGGTGCTGGAAGAAGGTTTGCATCTCAAACAGGCAGAGAAATAATTTACGATTGCCTGTTTTCTAAAGTAAATGCTCTCAGGAAAAAGAGGTTTGGGACCTGGAGTCAGGTTGAAGCTAGTTTCTAGTCTACTCAAGCTGAGGGAAAATTAAAGCCATATTGTTCAGGTCCCACAAGAGAAAAAAAATGCCCCCATCTCTCGCTTTTATATAAGTGAGACAACTGTTTATAGTTACCTGAGCCTGGTGACCTACTCCATTACATAGATGGACACAAATATTTTCACATGGTTTTAATAGAAATATATCATGCAGGAATGCAGCTGACTTTTAAATTCAGGGAAGACTGTTTTGTGTTTGTTTTGAAACATTACCAAGATTTGATCATCATTATAGAAAACCATGTCACTAATAGCCATGCTGATCACAGATTTTAAATCACCAAAGAAATACCTGCTTAAGTCTGTTTTTGTTTGTTTGTTTATTTGTTTGTTTTTGTAGCTTTTCCCACCCTGGGTGACTCTATGTGTCAATACAAGAATCTCATATACTTCATTTTGACTTCTGGTAAATTCATATCTGAGTATTTACATTTTTAAAATACATATTATTTTATTATAAATAATATGCTTTTTTATTCTGCTTTATGTTAAACTTATAGCATCTTTTAGTTGTTGAGGATACTTAAAAACTTTTAAAATGTGGACGTCCCCCTTGTTTGCCTATGACAAGGCCAGGCACAGAACTTGTGTCCAAATTGCCATTCTTAGCCACATAAATCATTAGCTGATCTATTGTCCCCACTAATCAATCAGAACGAAATGCTTGTTACCCAAACTTCTGTGAATTCTCTCAGCTTTCCCAGGAGGAACTTTGGCTCACCCTCAGATAGAGCGAGCATACAGCCCCTCCTGAAAATACACTGGCCTTGTTGTGAAATATTTTCTGACCTACTATCCCATAAGGCACCCTTTGATCCTTCTTCCCAAATCCAGTCTTTTGTAGTCCTGCTAATTTCTCACTAAAAAAGAAAAGCCCTTTCCTGCCTAACCCTCAGACACTTGAAAATCTATGGGCTGAGATACTCTCTATTTACAAAATCCTGTCTAATAAAGTCTCTCCTAACTAAGCCAGATTTGGTTTTTTTACTTGAAATATTATTATATTGGTTAAATAAATAAATGAACAAACTAAAATTCATTCAAGATCAAGAAAATGCCAGGGAATCCAAATTCAGAATTTCTGGAATAGATTTATATATATGTAAAGTTTCCTGGAGTCCTCTTCAGAAACTCATTATAGTAAATTCTTTAGCATTCTTAGACTGCTACCTCGGGCAATTTTATCGTTCCTTTGTTTCCTTTCTTTTTCTTAAACTAATTACTCTTCAATGTGTGGCAAAGCTGGCTAATCCCTAAACAGACAGGAGCTCTCCCTGGCTGCACCACAAAACAGGCCTCCTCTTCTTTGGTAAGGTCAGACCAAATCCTAGGAAAGGTGGAGAAAGTATGAATGTCAATGGTAGTGATTGTTATTAAACAGACTGTGGAAAATGGAGAAAAGATTAAGCCAACTTTAGATGACCTTCGTGTGCATTTAAGTCATAATGGCCCTTGACTGCTCATAGCCACGTTCTTCTTCACAGAGCACTTAGCCAGGCAGCAATTTAACAACGCAGCTGAGTTTCCATTCTGAGAATGGCATTAATTTAGGGCTGGATGTGACAAATGGATAAACAATCAACTAATAGTCACAACCTATGCATTTTTTAATTGGCTTGAAAACTCATTCTTTTTACCAGATAACAAAAGAGAAAAGTGAAATGTAATCACCGTGAATTGATAGTGAAAGTTGTGTTTTTTTTTTAATAAACCAAAATTTGATGATTTGCTCCAATAAGTAACTAAAAGAAAATATAATCCTAAATGTGATAATTCAACTTCACATCTGATCCATTAGTCAGTCAAGATTCAGAATTGACACTACTTTGCCTGGTTTCTTTCTCTGAATAGGAAGCTACAGGTGTTGTCCACCAGTTCCAGGGATGCCAGCTGTGGGACAATGGCTGTTCTGCCAGGAAGCAAAGAGAGAGTGTCCCACAGCTGTAAGGCTGCAGTTGGTGGAGGTCAACAACCATGATCTCAGTGCAGAAAGAAAAATGCATGAAAGACAAACTTCCTTTTTTAATTAATGAAATGTCAATGTGTTTGAAGGTAGAAGATGACATTTTCTGAATTTAATTTCCAAAAATAAACATTCATGTCTTATGGTAGCATCATTATTAATTGAATCTTCTGGCTTTGTGTGAGAAATACATGTTTCTTCATGAAAGCAAAACCACATATGCTAAAAATTGATTCTTACTTGCCTCAAAGAGTTTGATTATTTCCTAATTTATAACTACGAAATCTTCATTCCAGAAAACAGAATAAAATTGCCTAAGTTTTAAGTGATTTAATCATAGAATTATTATTTGATTTATGGCTTAAAAATAAAGACGAAATTGAATGTGATACTTTAAATATAACCTGCTTCCCAAATAATGCCATTTCATTTAAATATTACATACATTCCTTATCCTAGTTTTGCAAAATAATAAAAAGGATATATCAGACATACAAATGTCTTTATATTTTCTAATGTGCATATTTTGTCGTACAAGCACACTTCTCTTATTAGCATTTCTTTTCACTATACCTCCTGTTTATCGAGTCATAGGAAGGCCTCCCCAACATATAATTGATATTGTTTGATTTCTCTATCTATAACCTGAAAGCAATCACTTCTATAAAAATTTCTTTGTTTCTGAATGAGCAAAAGAGAAAAAAGAAATAAAGGAGAAAGAGAAAAAGATAATGAAACTATGTGCATGTTCTTTGTGAATGGCTTAAAAGTACATTATCGAGGCAACAGATTTCTGCCTCCCCTCGTTTTCCTGTGAACATAGATCTCTCTCTCAGTGAAGGCTTAAAGCAGGTGGAAAAAATAGCCATAATGATCTTGATTTTCTCCTGATGTAGAAGGTGGTTAAGGTCGGGGACATAGGCCTGTGTCAGGCAGACATGTCATTAGCTAGTGTGCAATGCTGATTTGAGTGTGTTTATAGTAGCTTTGCCCCAGGTAATTCCAGAGAGATGAAATAACATGCCTTTTAAAACACAGTAGAATCAAGCTTCTCATTAGTAGAAGAGGCCAGTATATCTCCTGGGGATGTCACTCATCTCAGTGACTGTCTACTACAAATTGTTCATTTTAAGGCAACGTAGTGGATAATCATCTCACTTTCACTTTTTAAAATTTCTTCTATTATGAACATTATTACAGCTTCCCCATCTTCAACTGTCACTTACTCAATTTGAGACTACCAAAACTGTTGGTTATTTTTAATATCCCATGATCTGTATTGCATTTCAGACTTTTAGCTATTCCATCTTCTTCTTCTTTTCTTTTTCCTTTTATTCCATCTTTTTCAATTGGAACGTATGTAACCAGGTGCTCACAGCACTGAGGGATAAATAGTACCTGTTGTATCAGTGTGCCATCTTCAACCTTGGAGCTATGCTAATGTAATAGTATGAATGTTCTAAGACATCTCTAGTATATGAAGTGACACTTTTTAAAAAATTTGGTTCAAATCCTCCACTCACCAATATTGGCATAAGGTTCAATATTAATTATTTTTCATGTTTCTCTCTCCTTCCCTTGAGTTTTACCAAAAAGCTATAGCTGCTGTAATACAGGAAAATGGGGTTCACTGCCTCTCACGTTATAGTTGTCACTGTTGCTATTGCTCCTTGACCAGAGCCCTGAGGTCTTTCCCAATCCTCTAAGATTAGAGTTCTTAGGGTTTAAGTCATCACAGATATTCCCAGCTACTACCATCTAAGTTCCTCAGCCTTTAATACACTGATGATGAGACTGTTGCCACTCTGCCACTTTCAGAAACTGGCATCCCCCCACCCACAATTTGACAAATCTTCACTTCTCTCTCACACACACACACTTGCCTGCCTTTAACATCTCCCACGCTAGGGGAAATTTCCAACTTACTTCCTTAAAGGACGTAGGGCAGAGGTTGCAAAATGTCTAAATAGCCATAATGAACCCACAGAAGTGTCTTGGTAAGTCATGTTCCAAAAATTAGGTTACTTCATATCAAAATCTAGATTTCAGGATGATTTTGAAACACAAAGAGGCTGTTAATCATAACTAGGAGCAAATGAATCCATGATTTATAAACACTATGTTTCACTGCAAAGAAAAGCAAAGTACAGCAATAGGATACTTTTCACATTAAAGAGTTAACCTGTGGGCAGCCTGAGTAGCTCAGCAGTTTAGTGCTGCCTTCAGCCCAGGGTGTGATCCTGGAGTTCCAGGATCGAGTCCCACAGCAGGTTCCTGCATGGAGCCTGCTTCTCCCTCTGCCTGTGTCTCTGCCTCTATCTCTCCCTCTGTCTCTCATGAATGAATAAATAAAATTTAAAAAAAAAAGAGTTAACTTGTTCCCTCACAATATCTTTTTCCTCATAGGTAGAGGACATTTGGTGATTATGGCTGCAACGGTCTCTGTTTTCATAAGGTAAAAGCACCCAAATTTCTTGGAAACTTACCATATCTTGGAAACTTTTCCAGATAATCTTGGTGGAATTAAAGTATACCCCCTGACTATAGAGATAGGCATGTGATGAAGACATGGTCAGACAAAGCTGAAGGTACCAAATGTTGAGGGCTACATATTATATATTTATAACATTTATATATAAAATACATAAAATATAAAATATAGACATATATATGTATAATAACAAAATAATTTTTTTTGTGATGAATATAAGACCATGAGGATGTATCCTTGTACTGGATGTCACTATGAGTAGAGATCCTACTAAGAATGAAGTCAACAGAGGGGAAAGCAGAACCAGGGACAGAAGAAGAATGAGGCCTTACGATACTCTTTGAGCCCCTAAACTCAGCCATATCCTATCACTTGAAATCAAGAGCCCTAACAAGGGAGCCTCTCACATACGTTTCCTCCCATATGTGGGGAATTCTATTGTTCTTAACTCCTTTCTTTCTCCTAAATTTCTCCATAATCTTTTCAAAATATCACCTTCGTCCTTTTTACCCCTTCCAGCTAATTGGACTTGTCCATGTCCTAAAAAATAAATGTTGTATATGACAGCCTAGGATCCTGAACATGGGCCCAACATGAAACTTCCACCCTGCACTATTATGTGAGAAAAATGACAAAACAAGACACCAACAAATTTTTTTGGTTTTTAAACCACTGAAATTTAGGGAACAATGTAGCCTACCATCACTGAATTATCAAAGTATTTGTATACTTTAAAGTCAGTTGGTGGTCTTGTTATGATTCACAAAGGTCAAAATTCACATATTGCACTAATGATTTTGATAAGTATCTACAAGTATTTAAAACAGATATTATATTTAAAGCTTCTATTAAAAAGAAAATAGTCCTCTACAGCTAGTATTTAACAGTCTAAACATAAAAACGGGAATACCAGAGAGAAGAGAAAATATATGGTAAATTAATTTTTATATTAATTTTATTTCAACCCATTACAAAGTTCTTAATTTCAAATGGCAGTGAGAATGTTAATATGGGAAATTAGTTGCTTTCATGGACTAAGACGAAATTCACAACAAACAAATTGAAAAGGAAATTTTGAGAACAATGAGGTCACATAGTAAAGCAAAATCATCTTTTTTTCCAATAATTCACATTTTCACTATTGTGGCATTTGACCAGTATTCATAAAATCCACCCCAGGACTAAAATTATTAGTGAATGGCTGGAAACTGAAGTGAGCAGGCATTTAGCAATTGTTCAGTGGTCTGTAAAATGAATTTCTGATCTCAGTCCAGTCATAAAACCTTTCAATTGATGCAAGTCAATGCCTTTTCTATCAGTCTCATCAGGGAAGCCTGGGACTGCCTGAACAGAGACACAGAAATGTCTCCTATAGAGCCAAAATCTGTAAGTCAAAATTAAGGATCACTGGTAAGGGAGTTACTGTCTCTGCTTGAATCATTCTGTAGCTAAGTGCAAGGCTTTAAACGATGATTCTAGTTCCTTTAGGAAGATTTACATTTTCTCTAAAGATAGAGTGGAATGATACCATGAAAATCCTGCATCCAGTGAGAAGAAATTGAAGATAAGAAACTGCCTCAATCCAAGGGGAGGAAGGTAGCAGATTACCTACAGTCCCAGTGATACAACAGACATTCTGACTTAGAAGTGGAGTGAGGTCCAAATAGTATCCTTTATGTGCAAATGGATCATTGGAATTCAAAGTGCTTCAGAGGGGTCAAAATTCCACATATATCTACATTAAATATATTTATGCTTGTCTGAAAAGACTTGACCATCTTTTCTTTGCAAAATTCCAGGTGTCCTGTAGATCTTTTTCAAAGGACTTAAAAGTAACTTTTCTTTATTAATAAGTGTCATGTTATTGTTAATATTATTATTTTTTATTTTTTTTAAATTCTTTCAGCCTTTTTCATAAATCACACTTTTTTTTTTTTGAAGTTTGGCTTAAGCAGGGGTCTGAGGGACCAATCAAAATTAATTAAAATGAGCTCTACCACAGATCCAGTGGCAAATTCCACAGTCAAGACTGAACTGGCCCTTGTTCACCTTCTCCATGGTTCCCTGAGAAACTTGGGGTCCTCTTACATCTTGAGTGCTTATCCTTTTGTGATTGCTGGATTAGATAGAGCTGGGATCTTAAGATATATGTAGTCTTTTTAATGTTCTGATCCTGGATAATGGGAAGGTAACATTTTGGAGTCAAGATTAATTTGTCTAATTTTCTAGGCTAGAAACAGGTGCTGTATATAGCACAATCCCAAGAACCTAAAAGGTTTAGATTAGGTCACCAAATGAGAACAGAGATTAGATCATCCTAAGTACAGGCACCTCCAGGTAAAAGGGTAAATTCTCAAGTTTGAAACCTTGTTACCCTCTGTTCTCATATAACCCCTGAGGTGAAAAAAAAAAAAAAAAATAAAATAAAATAAATAAAAAAAAAAATAAAAAAATAAAAAAAATAACCCCTGAGGTGAATTTTATAGACTACAATTTTAATGCGAGGAGAATGCTAATATGGGGAATTTTTATAGTTCTTAAGAAGTTATTATCTACACAAACATTAATGATGATTTATGCCTTTGGTAGAATATACTGATTTCTTTCACGATGCCAACAGATATCATAAACATGTAAATGTGTCCTTTAGCTGTAACATGTAGATTTGACTGTTCTCTTCTTCTAATTTTTATTTGTGACATTCTGTATAGAATGAGGGGTGGGGAGAAGGCTCTGAAGTATTAACCATTTCAGTCAGAAAATAACCAGTTATTTTCAACCTGCCATACTGTATATGGCACATAGTCATGGATTGTGAAATGTTAAGTGGGCTCAGGCTGGGAAATTTTTCCCACAATTCTATATCCTGGAAGATTCTAAATTAGAATGGCTAAAGAGAGAGAGGAAAAAAACAAAAAAAGAAAAGAAACTTTGGGAGATTTGGGAGGTGAAAAGGAAACAAATCAGTTTCTTAGAAGGTCATTACGATCAGACATCAAGACAGACTAACAGAGATGCCAGAGGGTCCCACCTGGTCCTTGCTTTCATCTGTTTCTCTTTTTAAGTGCTAGTTCTACTGATCAAAGTAGCCCCAATTTTACAACCAGATACTTGGCTGTGGACCTCCTTGGGAGCAGCTTCACAGGGGAAACAGCTTCTTTAGAGCCTACAACTCCCACAGATTTTTTAAGGAATGCTCTCTCCATGGTTTAACTTCAGTTGTCAGATTGCTAAGTTTGGCTTTTCAGACTCCTCTGCAAGTATCACTCATCCACATGCATCAGATTGTACTGATTCTTACGTGTATTACTATTTCTCTGTCTCTTGGGCATTTATTCATATATATATATATATATATATATATATATACACACACACAATAGGTAAAGAGAGACAGTCTTAATTGCTAAATTCATTCTGCAGAAAATATTCTGTTAACTGGTTTTAATATTCCATAATTAGTTTTACCAGTTAGATGGAAGTAATTGTCACATAGCTCCCGAGGAAGGACTGGATACATCCTTCAATTCAGGCCTTCACCATCAGAGTAGAGTTTATTTTTCAAGGTTAGAGAAACAAAACCACTCAATGAGTAGGGAAGGGACAGAGGAATAAATTGTGCTTATTATATTGTTTCAGCATATATTAAACCTAGCATGAGAAATGTTAAGCTCTGAAACCAACCTCCTAAGAGAAGTCCCTAATTATGAGGGTTTTTTGGGCTCTGTCAGCACCTTCATTTAATGCCTGTTGGGTTTCCTACCTGCTCTCATTTCAAGATACTCTTAATTGGGCCAAGGCATGTACAAACATTGAGAATCTGACATTTCAGGGCAAAGTTGTTTTTTTTTTTTTTTTCCCTCTGATTTGTAAAAGATTCAATCACTCACTTTGTTTATACTTATTGTTTTATTCTTTCTGCAATTGCTTGGGGCAGGAAAGCAAACCGAACAGTCTAAATCCATGAATAGAACTGGAATCTGTTCTAGTTATCTACTGCATTACAAACCACAGCAAATTTGGTAGCTTAAAAAAACAACTATTGTACTGTGTCTATCGCTATTAGGCCAGGAATTCAGGGCCCATTTAGCTGAAGATTTTTCTCTTCTAAATGGCACCAAATGTGGTTACTGTATGAACTCAGCTGGCAGCTGATCTAGTCTAGAAAATCCAAGATGGCTTCACTCACATTTCTGGTGCCTTGGCAGGAATGGCCACAAGGCCATTCTCCCTCACCAGGAGTTCTTAGGACCTCTCATGTAGTCTCTCCAGAAGGATGATCAAAATCTAACATGGCAGCATAGAGTTTCAAGTATAAGTACTCCAAAAGATAGAATGTGGCACGATGTCATCTTTACCATATCCTACCAGTCAGGGTAGTCACAGAGCCTGCAACAGATCCAAGAAGAAAGAACATAGACCCAACTTTTCAAAGAATGCAGCATCAAAGATTTTCTGGATATCCTTAACTACTATACAACCAGAAATGGATCGGTGCCTATGGTCATTATAGGTCTTGATGTGTAAGAGCTGGGAATATCCTTAGTGCTCAGTCCTCTTTAAGTTAAAAATGGTACATTTGGGATCCCTGGGTGGCTCAGTGGTTGAGCACCTCCCTTCAGCTCAGGGTGTGATCCTGGAGTCCCGGGATCAAGTCCCACATCAGGCTCCCTGTGAGGAACCTGCTTCTCCCTCTGCCTATGACTCTGTCTCTCATGAATAAATAAATTAAATTTTATTTTTTAAAAATGGTACATTAAAGTCTTAGTGGCAATAAGGGAATTGCTCAAGATGGAAGACTTGGTAAGATTCAGATCCAAGACTAGAACCAACAGCTCCTGACAAAGTACAGTACCCTTTGAACAGAAAAACATATCGATAATAATTATGATTTTCTGGTAGATGTCTTCTGGTATAATGATTCATCCACAACACCATGAAACAGTCTGGCACATAGCACTTGCTGAGCAGGTTATGGCAATAAAACAAGCCTGTGCATACCGGTTTATGATTTGAAAGCAGACTGAAGTCTGAACTCTAGAGTCAGATGTGGTTTGACTTTAGGCTCCAGCATGAATGTGGTTAGTCATTTCACCCCCCCACTTCCTCAGTTTTCTCATCTGCAATAAGACATCTACCTTGTAGATCTGTTGTAAGGATGAGATGAGGGGTATATGAAGTATCACGCACAAATCAATGGCCAGTAACCCACGCGTACTGTTTTTACAGTTCAGAGTAAGATAGAAACACAGTCCTTTCCTGAAGACATTTATTGTCTCATTCTTATGTAGGTGAGGCTATCAGCTGAGAGTGAGGTGGAGGGACAAGGTAGAAATATTGAGCAAAGAGTAAAAAAAACCTATTTTCTCAAAGAGTAAAAAAAAAAAAATGTGTAGCATTTCAGAGCAATTGACTAACTCTTTGAAGTCTGTGGGAATGAATTTCAAGTGAGATCAGGCTAGTCTGGTTTTCTCCAGTAATATTTACTTGTTTCGATGAAGTTGCTCAGAAGACACAAAGTTGGGTCAAGCAGAATTAAGATCTACCAGGCATGTATGAAGGAGGGAGGGGATCGAAATAGCTAAAAGTTTTCGAAAGAAGATAATAATAATAATAATAGTAATAGACTTTGGGCAAAGCTAGGAAGGAGGTCTGTATGATTTTCCTAACACTACAGAGTTATTTCTTTAAACATCATACTGATTGCAGAGGTATGACAATTTCAGATAATGCCGAAGTCCAGTTGCATCCCTGAAAGAGAGATTAAAAAGCGTGGAGATAAAAGTCATTAAAATTGAGGTCACACAAGGCTGCTGTTGAATCATGTGGATGACAGAGTTCTGTCAGTAAAGGCAGAGGTTGAGATTCAAAGCCTTAGAAGAGTTAGAAAGAGTGGCAGGGAAGGCAGAAGGTATGAGTAACGATGAGGAGAAGGGCCGACTGCCTGGCTTCAAACCACAAGCCTCTGAAGACCAAGCCTTTTCTATGAGAATGGAAGAAAGAATTTTCTAAGAACTGTCTCAGAGCAAAAAAGTGATTGGGCGTGTTCTGAGGTATACTAGGTAACATAGAATCAGCAACAGCATCTTGAGAAAGCTGTAGGGAAGTTGTATCTTCCTTTGTAGGATTAGAGGGTTACTTAAATCACAGGTGCTAGAAGAAGCATTCTATCATTATCAATGCCCATAATGGTTATTGTTTCCTGCTATTATTACTATGACTGTTATTAGGATGACCAGGGCCCAGTGGAACAGATGAGGGTGAGGGCATGGGGCTCCACGACTCAGAGAAGGTCAACACAGTGGAGTGGGGAGGGTAAATGGAAGATGTTTCCCAGAAGTGCTTACCTACTGTGATGTGACTGAGAAAAACAGGGCTGAGAAGAATCATGGTCTCAGTGTTGTCAAAAAATTAGTCCTATTATCTTGATCCGAATGGATTGTATTTCGGAGCAGTGTTTCTCAAAATATGACATGTGTATATCACCTAAAGATTTTATTTTATTATTTTTTAAGATTTTTACTTATTTAAGAGAGAGAGATAGAGATAGCGAGAGAGAGCATGAGCAGGGAGGAGAGGGGAAGCAGGCTATCGGCTGAGCAGGGAGCCAAATGAGGGGCTTAATCCCAGTACCCTGGGGTTATGACCTGAGCTGAAGGCAGATGCTTAGCTGACTGAGCCAGCCAGGTGCCTCTCACCTAAAGATCTTATTCAAATACAGGTCCTTATTCACTAGGTTCAGGTAATGCCAGAGTTTCTCCTCTTTTTTTTTTTTTTTAATTTAATTTAATTTTTAGTATTTATTTATTTTTTAATTTAAATTCATTTCCCAACATATATAACACCCAGTGCTTATCACATCACATGCCCTCCTTAATACCCATCACCCAGTTATCCTATCCGACCCCCACCCCCCCCACCAATACCTCCCATTCCATAACCCTCTGTTTGTTTTCCAGAATCAGGAATTTCTCATGGTTTGTCTTCCTCTCTAATTTTTCCCAACTCAGATTCCCCCCTTTCCCTTATGGTCCCTTTCACTATTTTTTATATTCCACATATGAGTGAAACCTTATGAAAAGTGTCTTTCTCTGATTGACTTATTTTACTCAGCATAATACCCTTCAGCTCCATCCATGTGGATGTAAAATCCTTTCTGACGGCTCAGTAATATTCCATTGCATACATATACCACATCTTCTTTATCCATTCATCTGTCGTAGGACATCTTGGCTCCTTCCACAGTTTGGCTATTGTAGACATTGCTTCTATGAACATTGGGGTGCAGATGTCCTGTCATTTCACTACATCTATATCTTTGGGGTAAATATCTAGTAGTGCAATTGCCAGGTCATCGGGTAGTTCTATTTTTAACTTCTTGAGGAAACTCCACACTGTTTTCCAGAGTGGCTGTACCAGTTTGCATTTGCAACAACAGTGCAAGAGGGTTCCCCTTTCTCCACATCCTTGCCAACATTTATTGTTTCTTGTCTTGTTACTTTCAGCCATTCTCACCGGTGTAAAGTGGTATTTCATTGTGGTTTTGATTTGTATTTCTCTGATGACAAGTGATGTGGAGCATCTTTTCATGTGCTTTTGGCTATGTGTATGTAGGTGTACTTTGGAGAAATGTCTGTTCATGTCTTCTGCCAATTTCTTGACTGGATAGTTTGTTTTTTGGGTGTTGAGTTTGATAAGTTCTTTATAGATCTTGGATAATAGCCCTTTATCTGATATGTCATTTGCAAATGTCTTCTCCCGTTCTTTAGGTTACCTTTTAATTTTGTTGACTGTTTCCTTTGCTGTGTAGAAGCTTTTTATCTTGATGAAGTCCCAATAGTTCATTATTGCTTTTGTTTCCCTTGCCTTCATAGATGTGTTTTGCAAGAGTTGCTGTGGCTGAGTTCAGAAAGGTTGCTGCCTGTGTTCTCTAGGATTTTGATGGATTCTTGTCTCATATCTAGATCTTTCATCCATCTTGAGTTTCTTGTATATGGTGTAAAATATCGGTCCAGTTTCATTCTTCCACATTTGGCTATCCAATTATCCCAACACCATTTATTGAAGAGACTGTCTTTTTTCCATTGGACACTCCTTTCTGCTTTGTCGAAGATTCATTGATTATAGAGTTGAGGGTCCATTTCTGGGTTCTCTATTCTGTTCCACTGATCTACATGTCTGTTTTTGTTCTAGTACCATGCTATTTTGATGATCACAGCTTTGTACTATAGCTTGAAGTCAGGCACTGTGATGCCCCTAGCTTTGGGTTTTTGTTTTTGTTTTTCAACATTCCTTTGGCTATTCAGGGTCTTTTCTGGTTCCACACAAATCTTAGGATTATTTGTTCCACAGAGTTTCTGCTCTTCTAACAAGCTCACAGATGCTGTCTTCTTTTTATTCACATTCACTCAACCGACTCTCTCATAATACAGGCCACAGAAAACAGTGAGAAGTGTAAATGAAGAGCACCTACTCTTCACCAGTGAGGACACAAGGAAAAACAAAAGAATGAGAGTTAAATGGTTTGGAAAAATTAATTCACAATTTATTTGCTTAACATTTGTTTTATCTTTTTTTGTTAGTAACCAAAATACTTTGTCAAAAATGTGTTAGAAAGAATGTGGTTAAATTATGCTCAGCAAACATCTCAGATATTTCTAGAAGTGCTAAACTTGGGGGCATGGAGAAAGTGATGTATGGGAAGTTGAAATATACCAAAATATACTCCATGAAGCTAATAAGTTGGTAATTGTAGAAATATAGAACTGACATAGACATTACATACTGATAAAATGGCTTCCTTGTAAATTGTGGTGATGTGACTGATCTTGGAAAAGAACATTAATCCCCACTATTAAAAAGCAATCTAAACATCTCAGTATGTTTCTAGATACTTTTCAAAATTAACTAATGAAAGAAATTAAATTTAGAAATTTGATTCAAGATTTTTTTCAGTTATTAAGTAAAATGCCTGTGAAACTTGGGAAAATTTTTACATTGAGAAGTCAATTTCTAGTAAAAATTATTAATAATAATTTTTCAGGCAAGAAAATAATCTTAGTTTTCTCATTCAAGAGGGCTGAAGCAGCACAGAATTTGTAAGGACTCATAAAGAGTGGCAGATACAGACACAATATGTGTCTCGACTTGGAATTACTTAAAAATACACATGAGAATATCAAAGAAGAAACATGATTCATTTAATTGCTTGACTTTTGATATTTTTTTCATGTAATCATTTATATCAGGCATGTCTCCTCTCTGTCCCCACATCAGAGTATTCTAAAATTCCTCCTCATAATCCCTAAATATAGGTAGACATGCTGGATTCTTATGATTGTACAGTCTGTTAGGACTGTAACAATCTTAACAGATTGGATGGCCTGTTAGGGTTTATAAGTGTCTGGGGGTGTCATAGTGATTTAACTCAATCAAGTGGGTAACCAGTTTTTTGTGGAGATTCAAAGCCCCAGTAGCATTGAACCAGGTATGTAATCTCAGATGAATGTCAGGCAGGGCTTTGTGGATTCAGTGTGTACATTGGACCATCAGGGGTTAGGTCCTGAGTCTTCAGCAGCATTACTCTTTCACTGACAGAATGACAGCCATTACTGAGGTCAAGATTCTGTTTGAGCACATCCCCTGTCCTCCTATGTGACTTCTTGATCCCTAAATTAGTTGTCAGTGACATTCTTCTGGTAATAGGCTATCAGTGGAAACTTGCTCAAGGATGGGGATGGGGGCATCTAAACTCCATTTGCATTGATCCAATTCTGTGCAAGGCCATATCCTAGGGTCTAGGATAAAACTGGGAGTAGAGCAGTCAGTGTCCTCAAGGACAGTGTGTTCATGAAAACAATGGGAAAAGCTCCTTGACATTAGACTTGGGAATTTTTTAGATATGACAAAAAAGCACATGCTAATAAGCAAAAATAGATAAGTGAGGGTACATCTAACTAAAAAGTTTCTGCATAGCAAAAGAAACAGTTAACAAAATGAAAAGGAAACCTGTGCAATGGCTAAAAATATTTGCAAACTACATATCTGGTAAAGAGTTAATATCTATGGGACACCTGGGTAAGCTCAGTGGTTGAGCAGCTGCTTTCACCTCAGGGCGTGATCCTGGGGTCCTGGGATTGAGTCCTGCACCAGGATTAGTCTGCTTCTCCCTCTGCCTATGTCTCTGCCTCTCTCATGAATAAATAAAATCTTTTTTTTTTAAAGAGTTAATATCCAAAATCTATAAAGAACTCATACAATTTGGGACACCTGGGTGGCTTAGCAATTGAGTGTCTGCCTTTGGCTCAGGGTGTGATCCCAGGGTCCAGGATTGAGTCTCACATCGGGCTCCCTGCATGAAGTCTTCTTCTCTTTCGGCCTGTGTCTCTGCCTCTCTCTCTGTGTGTGTCTCTCATGAATAAATAAATAAAATCTTTTTTTAAAAAAGAACTCATACAACTCAATAACAACAATAACAACAAAAGACTCCTAACTCGGGGAAACGAACTAGGGGTGGTGGAAGGGGGGAGGAGGGCGGGTGTTGGAGGGGAATGGGTGACGGGCACTGAGGTGGACACTTGACGGGATGAGCACTGGGTGTTTTTCTGTATGTTGGTAAATTGAACACCAATAAAAATTAATTAAAAAAAATAAATAAATAAAAAAAAATAAAATAAAATTAAACTTAATTTACCATCAAAAAAAAAATAAATAAAAAATAAAAATGGGTAAAGGACCTCAATAGTCATTTTTCTGAAGAAAACATTCAAGTGGCCAACAGGTACATATGGATAGGTGCTTAAAATCAGTAGCATCAGGGAAAGGCAAATCAAAACCACTTGTTAGGATGGATTTAGCAATAATAACTCAATATACTTCCCTGATGACTGTATGCAGGTACATGGGCAAGATGTGACATCTCTTTAGGGATCTATTTTGTATGACCCCCAACTCTATACCCATCCTTTTTTTTTCTTCTGAATGTACTTAAAAAAAAAAAGAACTAAGCTTGTAGAATTGCAGAATTCCTTCAACCTTGGAATCATAAGTAGGAAACTCTCAAGTGGACTGATTTTAGTCCTTAGGGAGTCAAAATGTAGTGTTGCTTATTTAAATATAGAGTTCAGTTGGAGCCCCAAGAGTGCCAATGTATTCCCTATGCTTTCTAGATGCTTGCTTCCTGAGCCACCAGGAGGGGTGGGCACCTGAGCAGGGACTCTCAGGGACTTAATTTAGTTTGCGAGTCCCTGCTTGAGGAAGAACTGGGTTTTCCTTCTTGAAGAAACTCATGGAAGGACATGTTTCTAATAGGTTCACATGTTATTTTGTACAAAAATGTCCTTCATACAGCTTATGCCATGTCATTACGAAGACTGTTTTTGAGTACTGCATGAAGGCTTCGAAGTTGGACCAGGCAAGTTATAGGTGTGAAAGCTTTAATTGGTCGACTTCGTTTATTTTTGATTTTTGTAGCCATTGTCTCTATTTTCCTATTTTATGACCACTGAAGTGTTCTGATCCCCCGTCTTTAGCTTGGGTTGATGTATGGTGGGAGCAGCTGGACATTCGAGATATTTTTATGATTATTTTTATAACCCCCTCTTCACCCTTTAGTATATGTAATATTAGGCAAATGATGAAGCATTGCTCTAATGGTTTAACAAGGAAGGAGAAAGAAAGGTCTTAATTTTTGATTATTGGAGAAGCCTCCTGTGTAGAAACGTCAATCAAGACTGATATAAAAAAAAACAAAAAACAAAAAAAAAACAAAAAACAAAAAACAAAAGACTGATATCAAAAGTTTGCTATGTTACTGCACCTGACTTTAGGATCCAAAACAATTTTTTGCCAAGTTGTGCCTTTCCTCCTGGAACTGTAAGTTGAACACAATACTAGTATCAGTGTACACTGTGAAGTGACTATCATAAAAAAGAATATACCAGAGACTTTCGCATTGTTAAGTAAATACTTCCTTGTGAATATATATGATCTAGGGAGAAATCCCTGTAATTTTACCTGCTGATGTGGTCTGTCTTGTTAGACAACAAATTTTGGGTGTTTTTTTTACTACCCCCCTCCAAAAAAAATCTCAAAAGGTAACAACTGTTAATGAGGATGTGGAGAAAAGAAAACAATATGGATTGTCCTCAAAATATTAAAAATAGAACTAGTACATGATTCAGTAATCCCACTTCTGGCTGTACATCCAAAGGAAATAAAATCAGTATCTTGAAGAGATATCTGCACTTCCATGTGTATTGCCGCATTACTCAGAAGAGTCTAGATAAAGAAAAAAAACCTAAGTGTCCATCAACAGATAAATGGATAAAGAAAAGGTGATAGAGACACATACACATCTGTGTGCACACAGAGGACTATTATTTAGCCTTTAAAAAGAAGGAAATCCTGCCATTTGTGACAACATGGATGAACCTAGAGGACATTATGTTAAGAAAAATAAACCAGGGACACCTTGGGTGGCTCAGCCTTTGGGTCAGGGCATGATCCTGGAGTCCCGGGATCGAGTCCCACCTCAGGCTCCCCGCAAGGAACCTGCTTCTCCCTCTATCTGTGTCTCTGCCTCTCTCTCTCTCTCTCATGAAGAAATAAATAAAATCTTAAAAAAGAAAAAGAAATCAGACAAGGAAAGACAAATACTGTAGGATCTCATTATAAGGGGAATCTTAAAAAAAAAGTAGAATTCATAGAAACAGAGTAGAATAGTGTTACTAGGGGCTAGAGGCGGGGGGAATGGAGGAGATGTCGGTCTAAGGGTATAAGCTAAGTCAGAAATAAAATTCCTTCTAATAATCTGAACAGTTAAAAAAAAATAATAATCTGAACAGTGATAGAGGAAAGGCAAAACTATAATTCTGTCATTTCCCTCATTGTATTAAATTTCTATTGTTCTATACACATCACATAACTTTAGTGGCTTGAAACAGCACAGACTTTTTATTTTACAGTTCGATGGAAGTCCGACATGGATATCTGGGCTAGAATCCCAGTGTTGTCAGGGCTGTGTTCCTTTTTGGAGGCTCTAGAGAGAATCTGTTTCCTTGCTTTTCCAGTTCCTAGAGGACATGCACATTTTTTGGCTTGTGGCCCCCTTCCTCCTTCTCTAAAGCCAAAAATGTTGCTCCTGTCTAATCATTTTTCCCTAGTCACATCTTCCTTTGACTGACTACAGATGGGAAATTTTCTCTACTTTTTAAGGGCTCCTGTGATTGGATGGGACCCATGTGGAAAAATCAGGCTAATCTCCTCTTCTCAAAGTCCTTAGTTTAATAGCATCTACAAAGTATTAACAGGTTGCAGAGATTAGGATGTGGACATCTTTGTGAGGCTATTACTCTGCCTATTATACCCATTTTATGCTTTTCCTCTCCTTTTTTAAACTTGATAAGAATCACTCAGAGACTTTCATGAAATCTCTTCTTAATCAACTCACAGTCCCTCATCTCTAATGAATAGTTGCAAGCCTCAGCTAAACCGCCAGTTCAATTATTATGGCAGGACTTCGTTACAGCCATGTTATAAACATCTCAGACAGTATTTATCTATCCATCTATAAAAGCCAGTATTAAATAGCAGGCTTATTTTAACATTTCTCTCTAGTGAGGGTCTTAGTTTTACTAGACCCCTTACAGATTGTCTCAAATATTCTTTGGATACCCATTCGCCATGTAAGACTTAAAAAAGAAAAAAAATAGTTTGTCTATATCTAAAGGAGAGCCTGTAACCATAAAATAAATATTTCATCGCTGTAGCTTCCTTTCCTTGATTCTTGAATGTCAAGAAAGAATAGCTGGTTCCCTGGGAGGTGAACATGATGTTTATGAAGGATGGTAGAGGTGGAGTCAATAGGCCCAGAAAGCTCAAGTCAATTGCGTTAATTGGGTTAAAAAAGAAAACATGGTATAGACAAGGAGAAGATACATAAGTAAATGGATAATCAAAATATATACATAATATGATTGTGGCCAAGTGTTATTTAAAAATATGTTTATTTTTATTAAAGGAAGACATAGTTTAGTTAAGTAGTGAAAAATGGCATTTCTCTAGGTACTATTTGATCTAAGGCCTGAAGGAAGAGAAAGAACCAGGCCCTGTAAGCATCTGGGGCAAAAGTCACTGTACAGAGAGGAAGTGGCAAATAAAAGATCCTGAGGCAGGGACAACCTTGCGGGTATCCTGACAGTTTGTGTAACTAGAGAAGAGTTAACAAAAGCTGGGAGTAGGAGGGCAGGTGTAGAAGAGATAAGGGCAGAAAGGTAGGCAAGGTCCAAGACATGTAGAGCTTTATAGTTAGAGATGTCACATAATTTATTGCTTTAACTGTGTCCATTTTTATAGTGGAAAGGGCTCTATCAACAAAAAAAATGGAGAGGAAGGAGGAGAAGGAGAGGAAGGAGGAAGAGGAGGAGAAGAAGGACACAAAAGAAGAAAGAGAAAACATTGAGAATAGGAGGGTAGAGTAATTTAGGGCAACCCATATAAATGAGGACTCTCCCAGGCAATCTGAGACACATGGTTTCTTTACTTACAGACCAGGTAATGAGTTTTAATTTTGTTCTAATGCAATGTGATCTGATAGAGGCCCTAAGAAGATGATCTGGCTGGAATGTGGAGAATACATTCTGAATAGCCCAGAGACGATTCAGGGACCCAGTGGGAAGACCACTGTAGCTAACAGTGGAACATTATTGGTATACCAGGGAAGATGCTAAATATGGTTAGATGTAAATTACAAATTGCAGATAATGGTGACCGGCTTTAGGAGTGGTGTGAGAAAAAGAGCAAAATTCAGCACGACTTCTAGGATTTTGGCCTCGACAGGTGGGGGAGACAGCAGTGCCATTATTATCTGAAACATAGATAACTAGGGATAAAAGTGTGGTGGGCTTCAGGCCAGATAAGAACACTAAGATGAAGATTTATATTTTAGAATTATTTTTATAGAGGGAAATAGGTAATGTCTTCTAGTCACATGACCTTGCTTGACCATGGTGTAGAGAATGGGCAAGAATCATGAAGTCCATATTCCAGTTGGAGTCTAAAGAAAAGAGAATTGAAGATGACTAAGTGGCGATCATAATAATGGTTAATACAAAAACAAAATTGAGTTTTCCTTTGAAATAGGACAAAAAATAGCACTTATCAGACCCCAGTTCTCCTTTTCTTTCTCAGTCTTTTCCTTAGAATTTTACTACCCTCTCCTTCTACTAATCCCCATTTTTCACATTAGGAGCAGATAACTGCCTTACTATGTGACCTCAAACAGGTTACTTAGCTTCTCTGTTCTTCAAATCCTCATCTTTAAAATGAAGAAAATAAAAGTTGCTAATATAAGGTTGTTGAGAGATTAAAGTAGATAATAACCTGTAACATGCTTAAGATAGCACCTATATGTTGCTAGTTTTTATTTATTTTATGATTATCATTGCTATTGTTATTACTAGTGTATCACAAATACTTTTTTATACTTTTATACTGTTTCCAGGCTAAGAGAGGTCCCATCCTAGGAAAACAAAGACAGTCTCCCCTTACCCTTCCTTAAAGAGGAAAAAAAAATCCTTTTCTGAAACAAAAAACAAATGCATCTAATACTCCAAAAGTTTTGTACTTTGGTATGTTAGACTTCACACATACATAATTTTTTAATTGAAACTAAATGCTTAAGAACTTATTTAAATTTATTTTTAAAACCATGCAAGAGCGAGCTCTTAGAAGAGTCTCTATCGGGTAATAATATAAATGGTAGAGTTCCCATCTATGGAGAGCCCAATCTGTGTTGAGAGCTATGTTAGGCAGTTTACACACATCATCTTGTTTAATACAATACTTTTTTTCTCTGTAAGGAGGAATTTCTCCACTTTTACAGGTGAGGGACCAGAAGTTTAGAGTATTATTAATTTTCCTGAGACCAGAGGTTTAATGGACTCTAAGTTCTTCCCTGTTTCCACTGTACAGAAACGGCTCAACTGTGTAATACAGATCTTTAAACATCTATTGAGCTTCTATCCTATATGATGACCTTCAATTGCAGCAGGCCTGTGGGATATGGATCATAATTCCCGTTATACAAATAGGGACACCAGAGTCTCTGTGAGATCATGGGGGTTTGTCCAAGGCTACGTTATTTAAAAAGTTCAACAAAGGGTTTGACCTTAGGTTTTCTGGCCGCAAGATGGTCTTCCTGCTTTACAGCAAGGCTTCCAGTAGAGGGTTTAACTGTAGTAGTGCTGGCCATGGAGTGCTGAATAGAGGATCCAGGGTAAGTTTGGGTTTTAACTTCAGTATAATTATAATTATATAAAATAATAAATTACAACCCCCAAATTGCAAAGAATAAAATTGCTAATCATATAGAAAGTTAGTTCGTAATAGCCTAAACTTCGAAACCACCTATTTTCTTTTTTTTTTTTTAAGATTATATTTATTTATTCATGAGAGATACAGAGAGAGAAGCAGAGGGAGAAGCAGAGGGACTCCCACTGGGAGCCCAATATGGAACTCGATCCCAGGACCCTGGGATCATGCCCTGAGCCAAAGGCAGATGCTCAACCACTGAGCACGCAGGCATCCCTAAACCACCTATTTTCTATTTGACTTCTAACTACCTAAAATATAATCTGTGTGTCCCAATTTCTTGGGAAACATAGGTAATCGATGTTAAATTCTCTTTTACTTGACTTCAGTACTGCACAGATCATACCTTATTGTATCTCATACTTGTGATGTCAAGGAGTCAGTCACTGGACCACTCCAGAAATTTATTTCAATGAAAAATATTCTCTAATCAATGTAAGTTTTTCAAGAGTCATTTTGCCCCTGTACTAATTTATCTCTATTATGTCAGAGTTTTCACTAAATCTCATATATTTTTGCATCATCTTTAGTCATATTCATTCTTAGCTTCTTATTCCTATAATCCAGACTCAGATTGTATACCACATTCAAGACCTTAAACTAAAAGTGTTCCAAAATAACAATGATTGGATTGCTGATATTCACATGATTTGCATGTGTTAATATATTCCATTGTGTGATATTCATGGCATTTATTATATACTCTTTGAGAACAAACCTATCTCGATTTTTGTAAAAGGCCCAAAAGTTGCTTTTATTTTACTACTTCATAAAAATCAGATATATTTATTACTTACTTATCCTTCCCAAAGCAAATGTTTTATAATAATCTCTGTACTGCCTTACAGTGGCATCCTCCCTACCAGCCTCTCTGCCTCTACCATTATTCTTGAGTAGGTTCAATAAATACTTTTTTCCTTTTTATGCCCTTGGCCAGTGTAGGCAATGGAGGATAGTTTTTATTTCAAAATGTATAGTAAGAATAATATTTTTGAATAGTTATTAAATTCTGGCACTCTCCTAAGTTTTTTTTTTCTCCTGGTATCTTATTTAAGATTAAAAAGGCACCTTATTTAAAAAGGTGCCTGTAAAAGGAATATAGTTATTATAATACCACTATTCAGTAGGCATATTACCCTCATCTTACCAACAGAGACAGAGGCACCCAGAGCTAAACAACTTTCCAAAACTCCCTAAGTAGCTAAGTTGCTAAGTAAAAAGATCAAGCCATCCAGTGGCCAAAGGATTAACTATTTTATGTTTACTCAAATGTTCAGTGGTCCATATAAGGTCTTGGGATTTTGAAGTTTCTGGCGAAATCTATGAGAGACCATTTGGTGGAATTCTGTTACTGTTTTGTGTGTGTGTGTGTGTGTGTGTGTGTGTGTGTGTGTGTGTGTGTTTTAAGTAAGTTCCACAGGGGAGCTTGAACTCACAACCCTGAGATCAAGACCTAGGCTAAGATCAAGAGCCAGACACTTAACCAACTAAGTCATTCAGGCACTCCTATTATTACCTCTTTCACAGGGGTGTTACTATAGACTAAATGTTCGTATTCCCCCACTAAATTCATGTTGAAAGCTAATTCCCAATGTGATGATATTTAGAAGTAGAGCCTTTGGTAGCCTTGACTAGCTTCTTTTCTTTCTTTCTTTCTTTCTTTCTTTCTTTCTTTCTTTCCTTTCTTTCCTTTCTTTCCTTTCTTTCTTTTTTCTTTTTTTCTTTTTTTTAGATTTTATTTGTTTATTCATGAGAGATGGAAAGAGAGAGGCAGAGAGAGAAGCAGGCTCTATGCAGGGAGCCTGACTCGGGACTCGATCCTGGGACTTCAAGATCATGCCCAGGGCTGAAGGCAGGAGCTCAACTGCTGAGCCACCTGGGCGTCCCAGGCGTGACTAGTTTCAAGGACACTTGACTAGTGCCCTTATAAAAGAGACCCCAGAGAGATCTTTCACTTCTTTCACCAATGAGGACATGGTGAGAAGACAGCTGTTAATGAGCAAGGAAGTAGTTTCTCACAAGATGACAAATCAGCTGGCACCTGAATCTTGAGCTTCCCAGCCTCCAGAACTGTGACAAATAAATGTTAGTTGTTTAAGCCACCCAATCTCTGGTATTTTTGTTATAGCAGCCCAAACAGATTAAGGAACGTATTTTGAGGCTCAAATAAAATGATTTATTTGAAAGCATATTTTAAATAACACAGTACATATTTTATTGTAATTAGCAGAATTTTAAATAGATCCTTTCATAAAAATCATCCTTTATTTTATAAAATTTTATTTTCAAGTTCAGTGTTTTTATTCTACTCCTTTTTAATGCAAGCTGATTTTGAACATTTTGAATAACAAATTGCTTGAAGGTATGTACTGTACTTTCAAAATAGAATTAGTTATTTCCTTTTTATTTTCCTGTGAATATCTATCTATTTTTAAAAATGTCGAGGATCAAAATAAAGTGTTATTAAAATAGAAAGAGAAAAATCAAAGAAATGGAAAAAATAAATTAAAAAGGTGTCTGTAAAAGGAATATAGTTAACCCATTATAATACACTAATCTGGGCTCTAAATTCTGAGCTTTTTGACACTCCAGAGTTACATATTCATTTTATATAATGGAGAAAAACAAGCCAATTTTTAAAGGGATAAAAACAGTTTCAAGGCACTAAATTCCAAAATAAATTTGTCAAATGACACCTATTTCATGAATATCACATTTAAAAATAAATATCTTTCATTTTCACTTTAAAAGATACTGTGTAGAGAGAATCGGTGTTCATCACCCAGATGTTATCTGTGTGGACTATTGTGGAAAATATACTCAGTACAAATGCAAAAGCAAACTTCCTTATAATCTAGCATCAAAAGGCCAAAGTTAAATTATGTGGTGGCATTGTAAATGACATATCCATTATCTGTATAATTTAACTCTTACTTCTATAGCACAAAACACAAAGCATGACTATGGTCATTTTCTAGGAATATAAGATTTACAGATGTTTAGAAGCAAGTCCAACCTCAGTAAAGAATTGTATCTAGGTAAGTCTATCTACAAAGCCATGTTTTTTTTCTAATTAAATTCTCCTTCCTTCTGAGGAGTCAAAAGAGGTGGTGATATTTGAACAAAGTTTGCATGGGCTCCTGGGAGGACCAATCAGTTAAACATCTGACTCTTGGTTTCAGCTGAGGTGATGATCCCCTGGTTGTGGGATAAAGCCAAGTGCCAGGTTCTATGCTCAGTGTGGAGTCTGCTTCAGGTTCTCTCTCTCTCTCTCTTCCTTTCCCTCTGCCTCTCTCTACTCATTCTCTCTCTAAAATAAATAAATATACATTTTTTGAACCAAGGTAGCAAGAATTAGTAAAACTCCACTGGGTAGAAAGAGAGGAAAAATGCAGTCCAGAGAGAGAACAGCATTTGCAAAGCCTTGAGACAGATGAAACCATCCCCTACTCAAGGACCTGCAAGTTGTTTGGAATGGGTGAAGTATGACTAAACTTGAATTCCAGAACCAGATCATGTAGAAAGTTAACCATTCCTAAGAAGTCTGGATTTCAGTGTGAAGGTCATGGGAAAACACTGAGGGATTCTGTTCATTATGTGGGGAGTGGGAGATAAAATAAAGTTAAAGGCAAAAATTGTTGGTAGGATTGGTGACCCAGCTAAAGTCATCATATTCTTGAACTATTTAAAGATGTCATTACCCTCTTCCCTCTTTTTACTAGCAGAGTTCGAAAGTTCAAGTGCAGGAGTAGAGACATTCGCTTGTGAATTGGATAGGATGTTCATAGGGTTGAATAAGTATTAAAAGAATTTTAAGATAATAGCAATAGAATCGGTAGAAATGTGAGTCAAGTGTAAGAAAAGGAGGAAAAACAAAACAGCAGTGGATGACACACTGAAAGTTAATTTATTAAGGATGGAAGGTCAGGACAAGGTTAAAAAAACTGTTGTGAGTGATGCTGAGAACACCCAGCTTGGGAAACGCCAAATCTAAAAGGGAGCTTCTAGCAATACCTCCAGACCTTTGCCTCAGTGGAATCATTGTCTTATTACCTTGCAACTTAAGCAAATATCCTCTGGGTAGAGGAAGAAGACTTTTACTACAATGAAATGTGAGGGGAGGAAAATACTCTCTTATGTGTGGTATGTTAGTTAGGAAGCAAATGCAGAGGGATAGGCTATCTCTGGCTGCCAAGTCTATTTGCTATTCAAAAATGTTTGGCAAGATAAGCCAGGATGAGGTGTAGAAATGCCATGGAGAATTGCCCACCAATAATCTCACAAGTTGATTGTTTCCAGGTGATAACAAGGTCTGAGTTGCAGCCAGGGAAATGGGTTGCTAATTGATATTACAGCTACCCATAATGGCTGCAGAAGTTGACACAAAGAAATAGATTATGAATAAGGTTACCAAATCCTCTAACGAGTTGCAGAGAGCAATATGAATTTGAAGATAATGATGAAAGCCTAACTCAGAAAATAACAGCAAAATCTTGCTGGTGCAGAGAAAGTAGTAACCATACCACAAGATTCTTACTGCATAAGAAGTAAAAGAGAAGAATTGCTATTTTAACACTTGTCACCTCCAAAAACATTCACATTAACTTGAGTGGCAATGCATACTGAAGAATTTAGGGGAAAGTCTATTTTGGAGTGAGTCAAGAAACAAGATGTTGATGGATAGATGGATAGAGATGTGGTCACGCAAATATAGCAAAATAGTAGTGGCATCAAGGTGATTGTTATTTTGAGTGAAATGTTCACTCAAAATTGTTTCATCTTTTATGTATGCTTGAAATCATTCTTTAACCATGTTGGGGAAAAAAAAAAAAACAGATGTAGCGGTGGTGGGGATATTTGTCTGCTCCACTGCAGACCTAGGACATTGCCTACTCATGATATGTGTACATGAGGTTCTAAACCTCTGCAGTACTGGAAAAAGCTCCAGTTGTGTCAACACTGAGGACATTTTCCTTGGTTCAGAACTTAGCCTCTTTGACCTTGAGCACTACAGCCTCAGTGTAGACTTCATCAGGCATCACAGTAAAGGGGCATCTTGGGGAGAATCTGTGGCCTCTGACAATGTCAATGACTACAGATGTGGTCATAGCAAACCAGAAGCTATCATAAGAGCGAGGAGGTTAGGCTGGAGAGAACTTTGTTTACATGCCCTTGAATATGCTCAGATCTCTTCAGAAGAAGCATCTGACAGTGTCCAGAAATCCAGAAGGATTGAGGAAACAGTGACGAAAATACCGACTCATGATTACAAAAATATGTGTCCTCACTTGGTGTGACTTGGGAATCACTGCTTATAAATAATTATTCAAAATAGCCATGGAATTGGAAGAATGCTCACAGCTGTGTTCCTCAAGAGTTTACAACAGGCAGTAGAATAATGAGTTACCCACAAGGAAAGAGATATCCTGGATGAAGCTAGGTTTTAACTAAGGCTAGAGGGGGAGTGAATAGAATGTGATGTGAAGGGAAAAGTAGAGAAATTTGAATACAGTGAGCTGGGTATCGGAAGCCATGGTGCAGAGAAAGAGACATGAGATCAGGTGGGAGAAGCTGAATAAGAAGCCAGATCATCCAGAGCAGAATAAGGACAGAAACACTGATTGGATATGAGGTTTATTTAAAGTCACTATTTCCGTCTCAATTCTGAATTTCATGAACATGGTCCTAATATATCTTCTTCATCTCTGTATTGCCAGCACCAGTTGGCAGGGTGCGTTCTTTTTTGGGGGGGGAGGGTGCGTTCTTTCCATAGGCAGCTTCCAAGGCCCTGGGAGGGCCCAATGCAATGCATTCACAAGTTCTTATGTTTTTGTTAAACATTTGCCATTTGGGAAATGGTTCATCCTATAGACTTTGTTAAAGACAGACTCCAAAATCAAGCTTTCATTCTTTCAAATCTGAATCTACCACTATCCACAATGTTGTAAATATTCAATTAATGTTTATGGGATTAATGAATGCACAAAAAAGGATTTAACGGTAAGATTTATAAGAAGGGACCTTAGAATTACCTCTAAAACTTGAGAAAAGTATCTCAAAAGTGTTCAGTACCTTACATATATTGCAAAGATACAATCTTTTCCTAACTAGTAATTTTTTTTTTAGTTTTGAAAATATATACTATGATTTGGGGAAGTTTGTGAGAGAAGAGAGGAACAAACAAAAAAGAAAAATGGGTCTTTTAAACACCCCACTCTGAAAAAGTACACGCAAAAGCCTGTCTATTTAAATATATCAAATAAATGAGACTGAAAATATTGAGCTTTTTTTCAGTGAAAGACATAATGGGGCATACATATTTTATTTTCTCTAATAGCTATCAAGAACAGCCTTGAGCAACTCGTTTTAATTCCAAAACAGATTACGGAAGAAAGTAGGTGGCCACTGGAGAAATAAAATACAAATAGAAGGAATTTCAAAATATTTCTATAAAACAAAAGAGGTTCTAATAAAGTGAATAAACTGATAAAATAATTAGGACACTTCGGAGAACTTTTTGGACAAACTAATGGGTATTGTGTAAATGTTTGTGAGAAGCCAAATAAAGAAATTGAGAGATGCCACATTTGAAAATCATCACTGAACAACCCTTTTTATTTTTTAAATAAAGAGAAAAGAAAATGACAATAAAGTTGTATTCTTAATCCTATTTGTAATGTTCCTGTTAAGAGAGGCAGCATTAGGCATATTAATGTGTTTGCCTCTCCTCTAATTTATGATTCCCTTCCTTCTTTAATGAGATCTGCTCTGCAGCCCATAAAATAATTGTTATGGTAAACTGACTTTTTAAAATTAGCTACACACCAGTTGGTCCAGAAACCTATTCCTCTAGACCATTCATGCACAAAATACCTTTGTGTGAAACCCTTTCCAAATGTGTAATGACTGGAGTTCGTCCAGAAGTTTGCCTGCAGAGTCTCTTAGTGGAAGCAGCCTTACAATTTCCTTTCCTCACGATCCTTTCCATGAGATTCTCCATCGTGCGGGTGTGCTTGGGCCACTTGCAGGCCGACACTGAAGAAAATAGGCTGGATCCGTGGGCTGTGTCCAAAGAACGTGGTTTCTTTCACTTGCAGAGGTGCTCCCCGACCCAGCATCTGGCTGGATGGCCCAAAGCATGCAGGAGAGGCTGATAGAAGATTCTCAGGGGAGCCAGGGGGTTCTCACCTGGAAAGAACTAGCCGGTCTTTGAAGCGATGAGCTCACAGTTTCCTACTCTTACAAACCGTTTTCCCTGTGCTCACTCTCACACTGAGATTGTTAATCCATCAGAGTGATCCCCCGTTGGAAGAAGGCAGGCAGAGGAAGGAATGGTTGGCCCTGTTACCCAATGGTGGGAAGCAGAGATGTCTGGAAGTTACCCTGTGGATAGAGATATGATGGAGCACACACAGTATTTCAAAGTAGTGGAGAGAAAGGGTTGAGATGGAGGATGTGGGCACTTTTCCACTTAGCAGCAGACTCTTAAATCAAAGAGGCTAACAGGGCAGAGTGTGCACTAAAGCAGTTGCTGATTAACATAAATATTTTTTGAGTGTTCCAATTTGCCTTCATGGAAGCATCCTGCATATCTGGAAGAAAAATGAAGTGTTGCTTTAGAACAATTAATATCAGTATCTTTTGTAACACTTAAAAACCCTAAGGAAAAATAAACTGAAATGAAGGAAGCTTTAGCATTACTTAGCACATATTACATTATTCTGCTGAATTATTTTCTTTTCTTCTTTCTTGAAAGTGTGATAGTGTAACGTGCACAAGAAGATTATGAATTCCCCTATCTACAATGACAAATAAAATTCTCTTTTGGTCTACTTTACTTTTGGCATTTGAATGGAGGACATGAACATTCATTCTTTTTACATTTTATAGATATATTAAGAACTTTCTAGGAACACCTGGGTGGCTCAGCAGTTGAGCGCCTGCCTTCGGGCCAGGGTGTGATCCTAGAATCCAAGGATTGAGTTCCACATCGGGCTCCCTGCATGGAGCCTGCTTCCCCTCTGCCTATGTCTCTGCCTCTCTCTGTGTCTCTCATGAATAAATAAAATCTTTTTTTTTTTTTTTTTTTTAAGAATCTTCTAAGCGCAGGCTTTATACTGGATGCTAGAAACGAGTAGTGAACAAAATTGACATACATTGGGAGTTCTCAGCATATACACTACTTATTTTAAATAAATTCTATGTATTGATAGAACTGGTTAATTTGCATTACTTTCTTTTGTATTATTAATTGAACATTTGAAATTAAGAGACTTGTCCAATATCAATAAAAATTTCTGTTAGAATGCATCACCTCAAGGCAAGATTTGCTATTATCACTTAAAACCAAGAGGATGGAATCTGATATGTCTGAGAGATATGAGTATCTGGTTTAGAAAAATAACCTATTCACAAAAATAATTGCAAACAATATTTCCCAGTACGTGATTGAGATGACAAATCAAGTTTTTCAATTTACATTTTTTTCCAAAGGAATATGTCTATTCATCCTAGATACAACTCAAAGGAAAATTGTAATTCATTTTCCAGAAACTTAATTGACTTTGCCAAAGACTAAGTAAGATAGGTAGTGGACAGTTCATAAAGAGGAAGTGCAAATGGGAGAAGACATAGAGAGAAAGAGAGAAGACATAGAGAGAAAATGGGATAAGCCAGGTCAATGCAAGTCCTGTATATTTTAAAAATACAGGGAAGCATACAAACAGGTAAAGAAGAAATGACCTCAACAAGCAGCAAACCTTGTAACTCAACCACGCTCTCAAGAGGCAGAGGTCAAGAAACAAAAACTCAGATCAAGAGCCATCTATGAAAATATAATTTATGGGAAGAATAAATTCAGATGCAAATGGTTCATTCTAAGAATAAAAAGCAGTGCCATGGCATAGAGATAGACATAGGTGATGGAGATAGAAATGAGAAAGAGCCAAAAAGAGAGAGAGAGAGTGAGTGAGAGAGAGAGGAGAGGTTGAACTAAGCAAAGTATAGGTCACAGGAGCATCTGGAAAGGGAACTGAGTGAGTGAGTGAGTGAGTGTGTGCACGCGCGCGCGTGTTGTGGGAAGAGGTCCAAGGTAGACTTAAGATATCTGAGACTTCAGGCAGAAAGATCAGTATCAGGCTGCATGTAGTTGCAGGGAACAGATCTGCACATCTGCAGCTGTTCTATAAACCTTTACAGTATCTAGACTTCACTTGGCTTCAGCTAATATAACATTATGGTTGATCTTTAGGAGTAAAGTTATTTCTTAAGAAATGAGAAGACAAGTGGCGAGAGATAAGAGTTTAATCCCATACTTTAATATATGTAACAAGTGGTGTATTCATAGGCAAGTCTGTGGCATGTATATTTTCAAAAAACTAAAATTTTCTTCCTCTGCAAAAACTTTTTGTACTCGACAAACAGCTTGACACACTTTAATAACTGCCTGGAAACAGTCATGTGTTTCAGCAAAGAATACTTGAATCAGTTCATTGTTTTAAATTTTCAAAAGGTATTCATTTTAAGCGCATATGAAAAGTGTTTGGAAAGGGCAAAGTCAACTGGTATCCATCAAAATCAGATCGTGGGACAATTTATATCTTTAACTGCACAGAAACGGTAAGTGTTTCATAAAATAGATCATCTGAGAATTCAACTGTTGAATGACCCAAGATTGTAGTTATGTCTTTCTCAAAGCTAGAAAGATGGTTGCCCATGACATAGGGTGGGCATAAAGGAGAACGGGAAGGTTCTCTTTCTCTTCAAGATTTCAAAAATTTCAGTAGTGAACCAGGAAGTTCAGTTAATGGTAATGGCCAGTATTTTGCTTTAAATAAAATGAAACACGGTAAAATATAACCAAAAAAAAAAAAATAGCAAATAGAGTGCATCACATGTAGTACATCGTGAAACTTTTATTTCAGTTGTGTATTTGGATATATGTACCAAATCACAATGTAGTATGTGTTTCTTATTGTGGGTTGGAGTCAAAAAAAAGTTCAGTATTACCTGGTCTAGAAATGGAAATAGGGAAGAAATGGTCCTAACCTTTTCTTTATATTCTCCTTCAGGCTGTATCTTAAGATATTTTCCTTTATTCAGGTGTTTTATGAATGTTGCTTTTTATCTGATTTCACCTGCATAAAATGTTGGGAGAGAAATATGAGAAACAAGAATTTTTTTTTTTAATATGTGCACCCCCCTGGGGATGATTCTGCCAAATAAAATATAATTCCAAGGACACCTTCTAACATTCCAACTTTTTGCATTATTCAAAAAGTTAAAACCTCATGAAAATGTTGATATTACCAACCAGCATTCATGTTTTTGGTTTTCAGTTAATCATGCCACTAAGCCTTAAAACTCCTGACACATACAAACACCTCATCATTACAATTTTAAAACAGCTTTAAAAGAACGCAAATGAGTCAGACTTTTTTTTTTCTTTATCTGCTTGAGGCAATGAAAGAATTTGCTGTGTCTCAATGCGACATTTGAAATTTCCCTCATTTAAATTGTCCCAACTTCAAAGCATTTAAAATACAAATCCATCTTCTTTTGGCAGTCTCAATGTCAAAAAGTTATCAAGGGAACAAAGCCCACCTTCAGCTTAACAAAATGATACTTTTTATGAAAGGCATTTCCATTATCTACAGCTAAACTAAATTCTATAAACAATCATCACAATACTGAATTCAAATTACCCTATTTATTTTTTTTTAAATGTCAGAAAATAAGGAATGTTAAAAACTCCAAAGAGACATAAAATCAGAAGAATCAACTCGTACTTAATAATGCAGCCCACAGCACTGCCATATGAAACCACAGAAGCAGTTGGAAAAATAGAAGAGAAATTGACAATTCTGGCTTCTGTTCTCTCTTCCATGGAATGAAAGTATCATTGCACTTATGTTACTCATTTTGGATCTTGGTTTCCTGCTTAGAAAAAGTAACTGAAAATTCACATCATGTCTACTTGCAATCTGGATAAAGCAATCCCCTGAATAAAAACAAATAATTTAATTCTAGATTAAATTTAATCATTGACTTAAATTTAGTAAATAATTTTATTTTCCTGAACCAGGCTGTTGGATTCACAATCTGATGGTTGTGTGATTGTTGGACAAATAATTTCAATTCTCTCAGCCTCTCCTTTCTTATCTATAAAATGGGATAATACCTCTGCTTCACAACATTGCCATGACAATTCAATAAATTAGTAGACATAAACCATGTAACAATGTCTGAAAGACAGGGAATGCTCAGTAATTACTTGATATTATTACTTGCTTAAATTTTCCATCTTTACATCCTGACTCCCCATTGAAATTGTGAGGATAAAAGGAATTAACACATTTGAACATCAGATAGAAGGTGTCCTGTAAACCCTGGAATCCATGAGGGCATGGATCACACTTTTGCTACATTTATAAATACTCTTATAGACAGACAATAAAATAATATTAATGATAATAACATTTATCATCATAATCATAATAAATAAAATCTAATAATATTAAATAACTCGTAATTCTAAAAATTAAACTCGTTTGTGGATGTTCTGATTTGTAGGAACTTTGAGGGCAAATATACCCCATAAAAGTTTCCCCTGTATTGCTTTCTTTCTATGCCTTTTGAATTTTACTTTAAAACCACAAACACAATGACACAAAGGCTTTCCTAAGAACAACCACTTGTTTCCCTGACAGACTGGACACAAGTGAAACATACAATAGCTGGCTGCTTGCTATGTTGAGAAGAGGGAGCTCTTCAACCTTCACCATGTCGACCAAACCCTCAACCAGACACACTTGTCTCTTTTGTCCACCTCATCCTATTCTGTTCTTCCTCCTTGGCAGAAACTATGAAGTTCCTGTGGAAAACAGGCAACATAGAATGTCCAGGTACTGTAATCACAAACAGTCAAAAGAATCCCAAGAAGAATGTGGTCTAGTGAAAAGAACACACTGTAGGTGACAGGAATCTTACCAGTTTTGAGCCTGAGTAAGGACCTTGTCTAGAATGTTTAAAGAGTTCCTCCAAATCTGAAAATTTGTGAAATGCTTATAGATGAAATACTTATAGATCCATGATTGCATAAAATTTACAACACCTTTAAATGTTTTTGTTCCCATTTAATACATCAGAAACCCCATAAGATGGACTTTCTTTACTGCAGAGGCACATAAATATAAACAGAGGTTCTGGAAGGCTGAATAACCTCATGAATGGTGGGTAGCATGTTGGAGCTCAGATGCATTTCTCCCAAAATCAGAGCCCGTGCTTTCCTCATCTATCACACTACTTCATATATGATCATTCACTGAATGTTAAATGTATTATATTTCTCCACTGATAACCAGTACACTTTTGCTGATGGCATTTCTCTTTAGTAATTAGGAGAGCTAAGTAAACTTTATGAATTTAACAAATGTTAACTGAGTGACAATATCGCAGGCATTGCATAATATGTCAGGGTACAAAAGTAAATATGATGAATCTGCTATCCAGCCTTCTGGAATTTCTGGTCAAGGAAGCAACACAAAATTTATAAGACATATAAATAGGGGTCCAATTATTGTTTCTTTGTCCATTTTTTTGTAAGCTATCAGTGTCACTGTGTACCAAATATTGTTACTGGATGCTTCTTTTTATTATTTCATTTAAGCTCTATTTGTGATTTAAGTATTTGTTTCCTTATTCTACATAACTAGTATAAGCTTGTGACAATGTATTCCCCTTCCAGCAATGGATAAAATGGCTGCTTTCATTATATCTCTCCAAAACTGGGCAGTGTCCTTTAAAAAAATGCTAATTTGATAGACTAAAGAATTGTATCTCATTTTTATTTCTAATGAGGCTGGGAATTTGTTGGTATATCAGGAAAGATGTGTTAAGCATCTACCAATCAAGTACTACATGTGGTATGGTAGCTAGAAAGACAAAATATTGCTTTAAAAAGATTAGGGAGATTAAAAGAAAAAAAAAAGGTTTGTGCGTATCAGAGCTGAAAAGAAACAGACACATTTTCTTCAAGGTCTAGTACTACCCACTTGGTCATAGGGGCATGGCTGATCAATCTCAACCAAGAGGGTAAAGGACAATTCTGAATCATTGGTTATTGTTGTTATTTTTGCAAAGATTGACTTAATAAAGTTACCTATGATTTTACTATCTTTACATGGGTTTTCTGCTCAGTTTTTACTATTCCTATATGGGTTTTTGATCTACTATACTAAGATTATCTAAAATTTAATTAGGCCCCAACTGAAAGGCAAAGAATGGCTTTCGCAGTGTTAATCCTGACTATCTGTAGATTTAATGGCTATAATTCATCTGAATAAGGAATTGCTAATTTTAATATAATGTCTGTTTGTTTGTGTGTCTAAGTAAGCTCCACACTGTGTGGAGCCAGCACACAGCTTGAACTTACAACTCTGAGATCAAGACTTGACTGACATTGAGTCCATTGCTTAACTGACTTGAGTCACCCAGGTGCCCCAGATATCAAGTTTTTTTTTTTTTTAATGTACTTTCAGAATATGTCTTTTGTGTTTGCTAATAGAGGTTAACTGTCTTGTATTTGTAATGCTGCTTAAAACCCATTAGTTACTCTTAAAAAATAAGATTAGAACCAGTATCTTGTTTCTGGGTGTCGTAGCTTTCATTTCATCTTCTTTCAGCCAAATCATACTGACTTCCTAACCTCTCACTGGACAGCCAATGAAATTGTCCTAGGCTAGAATTATCACAGTATGAAAATCAGATATAATGATAAAGGCACCTAACATTGATTGCATCCTTATGACATATTCATTTTTTCACAGAGCTCCCTCTTTGGTTTGGAAAAATGCCTATTTTATTCTCTCCCATTCATTTTGCTTATTTCTTTTTAAAATGTACAAGCTGTCAGAGTTGAAGCTACATCCATTTGTAGATGAGATCAAGCTACATCCAAGTTACATCTGTGAAGTGATTTTTCTGTGTGAGTTGTTTTTTAAAACTTTATTTATTTATTTATTTATTTATTTATTTATTTATTTATTTAAAAGAGAGAGGGAGAGAGAGTGAGCATGCCTGAGTTCAGGGAGGGGCAGAGGAAGGAAGAGAGAGAATCCCAATCAGGCACCCGGCTGAGCGCAAAACCTGAGGTGGGGCTTGATCCCAGGATGCTGAGATCCTGACCTGAGCCAAAATCAAATCGGCTGCATACCTGACTGAGCCACCTAGGCACCTGAGAGATGCTTTTTGTAATTAATCACGAGCTTATGTCACAGTGGCTTAAACCATTGAATGTTGATTGTTCACTTTTAGGAAGTCTCAAGGTTGGGGATTGCTGGGTTAGTACACATTCACTCCTGTCCTTCTCATCATAACGAGACAGCTACATCCAATCAAGACATATTTTTTATTAAAGAAAAAACAAACAAACAAAATAACTGTCCCAAAGGTTTCCCAGAGGAATGTCCTTCTGTGTCATTGGCTAGAAATTTGTTATATATTCACTCCTATAGCAGAGACCAATCTTACCTTCAGTGAGATTTTTAAAAAACCTTTCTATTGCTGAATAAAATTAGGTTTGTGGCAATAAAGAAGTTAGGAAATAACTTTCGTATAAAAATCCTAAAGCATCTAAGAAAAAATATATTAAAAGCACAGTGATTGATCAAATCTTATCAGTTCTTAAATCACTTTAAAAACAGAAGAGGAAAACATAAACTCATTATAATTCAGTTTGGTTCAGAGCCAAAAATTATAAAATTTTACTATGTAAGCCTATAGCAAATAACACACATTAGGTACACATCCTATGCACAAATATGTACAAGGTACAAATCCAAAGAAGACTTTCTTATTGAACCATATTTTATATAAATTTCAATTTAATTTTATTAACATAATATAGAATTATGTCTTGATCCCATTGTGCAGCAAAGAATTCAAAATTTATTGACCTTGTTCAGCCTCAGTAATAAAAAAAAAATCTATGCAGTCAATTTAACACAAACATCATAACATTTCTCTAACAAAAGAGAAGTTTTTATATCTGGAATCGTCAGAAAGATATTTTGAACTTAGACCAGTAAGATTTAACTTTGTTGAAGGTATAAAAAAAGTCAACCTTTAGAAAATTGGACATAAGGTACCTATAAACATGTCATGCACTGAAAAAAATACAAGCAAGGTGGCATCTTTTGAAAATTTATAATCACCTGGTATGTTTAGCAACATCTTCTGGATAGAAATATTATAATAATTTAGAACAAAAGAGAAAAAATAGACTGAAAACTCTGATTTTTTTTGGTTTCCTTTTTTAAGGAAACATTCAAAAAATGTCAACATTTAAAATCAGTAAGTCAAAGAATATTTTACTCATGTAGGGTAATTTCCTTAAATTTAATTCAAGTGACTATGATATATGAAATCTGAGAGAACTGCTATAATGTAGAATTATACTCAGCTGCTTGTATAGGTAATATGATTAAATAGGCAACTCTACTCTTTGTATTACTGAACATTTTGTTTAAGTAAATTCACCTTAAGTTGATCGCCTCCTATTCTTTTATATTCTGGATAATTGAATTCATGAGGTTGCCAGTAACTACAGAGGATCTTTCCAATATTTCATACATAGTTACACATAAAAGATAAGATTATATTTAAAAGGAATGGGTGTGGTATAGGTTTCTAGAAACATCAATTTCAATGAACTTTAAAATAATCAATATGACAGAGATAAGACATAGTATTAATTTTCTCAAGAAAATAAATTGCACAAGCCAGAGTCAATGACTGTATATTTGGTTGGTGTACCAAAAGCAAAATAAGTATTCTAATAAAAAAAGTGGAAATTACAGTTGAAGAAAAGTGTGATTAATCAATTAAAATTGTTGGGAAAAGATTTTTCACCTCAGCAAGTGTAAAGCAAGCATTAAGAACAGTGTTCTGATAAATATTACTTGCTGAAAGGGAAAAGCTAAGTCTGTTGTGTAAGTGGGAACTGTATCAAGTCATCCTCCCAAGAATAGTTTCTTAGAATTTTCTAGCATCTGAGCTAATGCTTGGAACTTGCTTTCTTTACTGCCTTTTCATTCATTCTCTTCCTATGGCTGCAGCCTAACATTGCCCCACTACCCACCCCATCTCTACCTTTCATTGTGACCCAGGGTGAGTGGCTTTTCTGCTTTTCCTCATGAGGGTACTGGCTTGACAGGTTAGCCCCAGCCTGACAACCCTAAATCCCTGGTCTTTTGAATTGTCAAGGAAGACCTGGATCATCTGAAGATTCTGCTCTCAGGGTACAAAATTCCACCAGTGGTTACTCACTGTAATTTTATACTTTTCTACAATGATGAGGTTAAAAAAAAAAAAAAGGAGGGGGAGGGAAGACCTGTATCATGATGAAAGTGAATTGAAAGAAAGGTTCTTATTCTTTCAATAGCATTAATTTCAAAATTGGTTTGCAATTTAGACTGTATTCAGACCCCAGTTGGTTCAATAGGCTTTGTATGGAAGCAGGAGACTATGTCCATAGTAATGTGTTACCCAAGGATTGTGGATTATAGCAAAAAAATTAATAAGGCAAAGAGGCTTTTGAGGCACCTAGCTGTCCTATACAATTATCACTCCCTCCTTGAGAAAAATGATCCAGATTTCTAACATTAAATAATAGCCAGGCAAACTTTTGGAGTATAACCTATTTAGGGGTGCAAGAATGCTTATTTATATAAATTGTTAATTGAAGCAGTTTCAATGAACAAAGCGATATCTCTTCCCATAATACCAACTAATAGATTCCAAGCCCCCATTCCTATTTGATAGAGAGAATATGTGTCTTTGCATAGATTCACCTTCCCTTATTATTTCCGAGGATTCCCAAGAAGTGTTTCTCTAGTACCACAAACTGAAACTGTTTTCCTTTTGCCATGTCTTCATACAATGTCATTTCAGGGTTCTTTTTTTCCCCCTCTAGTCTTTCAATTGCTTCTCCAAATGCTGCCACTTTGGAGACAAGCAAGTGATTCTACACCATTCCTGCACAGTGCAGTTCACACCAGTTTGTAGGATTTCATACAACCTTGCCGAAGTTTGATTATAACCGTAAGAACTATGGTGCTGGAAGGGACACCTTAAAAATGGGTATCAGATAACGTAGACTTAGCATGTAGCCATCGTCACTTCTAGGACCTTCTATTTGGTTGAATCATTTTGCTGAGGGTCAGCTTCTGTCTTCATACTTGAAGTCAAATTCCTGCCGCCTCTCTTTGTGTATGTGTTGGGGGTGGGGGGTGGGGAGAAGATGAATAGACATTAATCTCCTTCAGCTCTAAGTGAGCCCTTAATGACATCGCAACAACTCCATCTAATCGTCTTCATTTAGACTTCATCACTGTTAAAGATTGTAGCTCCAACTGGCATGAGTCACTGTTGCTCTCAAGGTGACCTGACCAGAATACAGGGAGAGTGGTTCCCAAGCACCGTTCCAATGTCCAATCTAAAATTCAGAATCTACTTATAAATACCATATTTGCCATTTCATCAGCTTGAATAATTTAAAAACCCAGATTCCACTTGGAGCAATAGAAGAAACTCTTGGTAAATTTAAAACAGCAGTTTATCTCCACTGCATAAGCATTACTGCTTCTATATACTGGAGCATTGAGTAAGTGCAAATTACTGTCTCTTATGGAATATCTTTTAGTATTTCAAATAAAATGCACCTTTTAAGAATGACTGATAACTCATAATTCAGTATTTAATGCATAAAACTTTGAACAACTGTATTTGAGTGTAGCTTTTTCCACATCCACAGCCCAACCATTTTATTTTATAGTGCCATTTAGCAATTGCAGCATAATTCCCGAGTAGTTCATATTTGAATTTGAAAATTTGAAATGTTTTTGAATTATTTATACTATAATACAAAGTTGAAGAAGGAGAAATCAAAAAAGAACTTTGAACAGAAGATTTTTTTTAACTTCAGAACTAGTCTATTGTCTGCTTATTAGCATGTTAAAAAAAATTCCAATAAAATAATTAAAGAAACAGACTTAACTTCGGGTCTCAATTTTCTGCTTTGGTTTATAGATCCTTATTTCCCAATCTTATATTTTCCTAATACTGCTCCATAAATATATCCTATTTATCATGCTACAAAGTGTTATAGAACATTAAGTTGGAAGAAAGGATACTTAAAAGCCATTTAATCAAACCCATATCTGATGTATACCTTTTAAAAATTCTGACAAATTGTTGTCATATTTATAGCAAATTTAGTTTGCTACTTCTCGAGGCAGAGGAGTTTTATTACATATTTCATACAATGCATTCATTAAATGTCTACATATTATAAATTCTGGATGAGATACGTAGTCCACAGGAGTAACCAGTCTTCAAATAGTTCCCAGCTAGGAGGAGCTGCAGCAAATAAACTGACAATTACAACCTAATGGGATCATACTAAATAAAAGGGAAAACCTGAAACACTAACATATCAAAGGAGGCGAAAGCAGAACAGTTCTAAATTGGTTTACTAATACCGTTAATACCTTTATAATACCTGTAATACCTCTATCACAATCACTCGGATTGTCTTCCAGGTTCTCTGAGTAATTCCACGGTGCACTTGCAAGAACTCAAAACACTTCACCATGTGTAGAACCCTACAATTATATTACGGTTGTGAATCGATTCTGCAAATATTACTGAACTCTCACTGTGTCAAAGACTCCGTGAACACAATGATGAATAATAGAGATGGAATATTTATTCTCTAGGAGTTTAGAGTCAAATGAGGGATACTGGCAAGTAAATGAACAATTAGAATACAGTGCAATGCTATGAGGGGACAACAGCACCTGGTTCCCTGGGAACAGTCAGAAAAGCCTTTCTAAAAGAAGTCCTCTTTTAAGCTCTGATCTAAAGAGTAAAGAATTAGCTACTCTAGAGAAGAGAACAAAAGGAAAGAATATACCAGCAGAGTGAAGAACATTCACAAAGGCCCAGAAGCACAAAAGAGCATGCGTGGTCTTTTCAAGGAACTTAAAAGCGTTCAATTTAAGCTGGATCACCAAGTAATCCATGTTTTGGGGTAGACAGTGAAGAGGTTGGTCAAGTAATCAGAGGTCTGAGTTGCCAGAGTCTATGGGCTATTTTAAGACATAGGGACTTTTGGACTGAGAGTAATAGAGGAATACCAAACAGTTTTAACCCAGAATGATATGATCAGATTTCATTTTAGACAAAATATACCAGCTACCTGTGGAGGATAGGTTTAGAAGCAGATAAGGATATGTTAGAGCTTACTACCCCCACTGACGTGCCTGTATCAGATCCAATTTAAACAATGCCCCAAATTTGCTCAGCACCAATGAACTCTGAGGCCCTTGGTGGCTCAAGTAGTTTAGTGGCTTTATGGCTTCCAGTGATTTAATGGAAAGGGCTATTTCACTACCCCTTATGTCTTAGCATAATCTGCTATCTTGGCCTTACCCTGAGAGGCTTGTTCTCATATACCACCATCCTAGCAGCTCACAAGAGCTGGCTCTTGTTCTTTCTTTACTTCTATATTCATATATAGTCTGGAAACATGAGATCTGACTTCTCTAGAAGGTGCAAGGAGACACTGAGTGGAATTGAGTTGAAGGCATTTCTGGGATATTTTATTGGTCAGTTGTCTTCATGGATCTGGTGTGAAGGAGAAAAGGCTGGACTATATATAAATGTACATTTGGGGCACTTGTAATTGAAACATCAGAGTGAGGGAGATGCTCTTAGAATATACAGTGTGGGAGAAGACAAAACCTTGGGGAAAGCTAACAGTTAAAACTTGGAAAATGAAGTAGTTTTGTACAGGATATTAAGAAGACATGTTCTGAGGATACAAAAGGAAATCCATCAGAAGTCCTTGTTTTAAAACCTAAGGGAGTAGAATACTCTAAGAAGATGAGATATGCTAATAAAAGACTGGATGAGATAAAGTCTGAGAGGTGGCCTTTTGGTTTAGGAATAAATTTGGGCAAGATCTTTTGGAGAATTTAGCAAGAGACATCTTGTTGGGAGTGGTTAGAGGCAGAAATAGATGGTGGTGTGTTGATAGACCTTTTTCAAGAAGATTTTGAAACACAAAGACAAGTCTGACAATAGATGAAGTGAGTGAAGGAAGGCTTTCTACTTGTTTGTTATTCCGTGTTTGTTTTAAATTAGAGAGGCTCAAGCATTTAAAAATGCTCATGAAAAGGTATAAGCTTATGAGCAAGTAAAATAAAAAATGGTTGAGTTTACAGGAAATGGAAGAGAGAACTACTGACCTGGGCCAGAATTGTTTGTTTTAAGCCCATAATATATTCTAGAGAGATATTTCCCATGAAACTATGGATTTAGGCTTCCCTTAAAAGTTTGTAAGATTTTTTTTTCTTAAAGATTTTATTTATTTATGCATGAGACACACACACACACACACACACACACACACAGAGAGAGAGAGAGAGAGAGAGAGGCAGAGACACAGGCAGAGGGAGAAGCAGGCTCCATGCAGGGAGCCTAATGTGGGACTCAATCCCGAGACTCCAGGATTACTCCCTGGGCCAAAGGCAGGTGCTAAACTGCTGAGCCACCCAGGGATTCCCCAAAAGTTTGTAAGATTTGACAAGTAGGACCCACTGTGTAAGAAGTGGCTATGATGGCCAAACAGACTCCACTATCTTTCTCAAAGGCTTCTGGAAGTGTTTGAATTTGTGCAGGCTGAACTATAGGATAACAATTGAATAATTATAGAATAAGTCTGAAAGAACCAAAAGATGTGGAATCAGAAAAGCTGAAGAATTTAAACAATAGTGAAGAGAGAAAAAAAGAAAGGGGACACAGCCAAGTTTCTACCTATTTTTGGTAAAAAGTGGGGAGAATTCTTGACTAACAGCATAGCTCTGGAGTGAATGGCAGGTAAAATCTTCTCTGAGAATAGAGGAACTTAGTGAGAATCCTGGTTTAACTCTTAGTATGTAGGAGCGGCATTAGAGGAAAATGTGTTTGTAATATTCTGAAGAATTAATATATTTTAAATGTTTTGTGATTAGAAAAGGCTTTGAATAAGCTATTACCATTACTCACAAAAATAATTAAATAAAATGCATTTATGAAGCACTTATGGTATTCTGGGCACCATTCTAAGCTCTATAAGTGAATCAACCCATTCAATCTTCACAATAAGCCTATGGAAGTGGGTATTACTCTCCCAATTTTCCTTCATTAAAAAGTGATTGTGTCAATTATATAAAATGCCAGATTTTATACTGCAAAATGGAAATTTCTCAAGTTGATGAGATTCAGGATCATTATCTCCTTTAAATTTTTCTACCTAAGTAGGATTTATAAGCTAAATCTCTTTATCCTCATTCCATTATTAATTTTAATAAATATTGAAATATTATAAAGAACTTTACTACCACTAAATATTGCTAAAGGCATCAACCATGAACTAAATAGTTAAGTATTTCATTTTATACAATGTAAGTTTAAATTAATTCATGAGCCCCTAGAATGCATAACCAAAGCTCTTCTCTGGTGATTTTTTCACCTGCCCTAGGTATTTTAAATGTTATCCCACTGGGAAATTGGTATTTGTACTAGATGAACTTCTTTGCCTAGACTTCTGGAATTGTATAAGCAATATCAAATTAACACAAAAAATAACCACATAAGTCATTGGTAATAAATGCTAAAAATAACATATAACCGTCTATATAACTATATATGTATATAACTATATATTTTATACTTCTAACTACAAATGATAAAACATGCAAAAGTTCCATGTTCACATTTTTAAAAGAAACACCGATATACGTTTTCTTTCTCAAGAAGTTTAATATTGTTGGTTTTCTCATACTGATTACTATTTGTGGATAGAAAGACAGATATTTATTATGCACCTGATGTTGAATTATTTACATCAGCAAGCATGCCATGGCAAATAAAGATCAGAGTATAAAAGAAGAATGAAGTTATCCTATACAAATGGCTTCATGGAGTAATGGCTTATTGAATGATACTGTGATATTACTAAACTCCTATTAATTGAATATTTATATTTAATACTTCCTGTTTTTTGTTATCATTCCCTGTTACAGAAAAGTGCCCTGTAAGATTGTGAACTACAGGGAACTGTCATTTGAAATCTAGGGGTGCCTGCGTGATGCAGTCGGACTCTTAGTTTCAGCTCAGGTCATGATCTCCTGGTCGTGGGATGGAGCCCTGTGTCAGGCTCTATGCTCAGCACAGGGTCTGCTTGAGATTCTCTCTCCCTCTCCCTCTGTTCCTCCTGCTCATGCCTTCTCTCTCAAATTAATAAATAGTTTTTAAAAATAAAATAAAATACATGGTCAGCCTTTCCTGGGGGGAAGACTGATGAAGTACTGCTATATGGTATGACCTTTGCATTGCAATTAATTTCATATGTGTAATCTGGGATTCTTGTTTGTCAGATTAAGAGGTACATCTCCATTTGGAAAATAACTGTGAATGTAAGAGGAGTTGATTAAAATTGGTGATGCAGTAAGAAAGGGCACTTATGCTTTGAGGCTTAACATACGCATAGCTTTCTCCATGATGCTCGGGGAGTCCATTTTCTTCTCCATGTGAGCACGAAGCTCCCCTTGATGTCTCTGGGAGCTGCACTTCCGTGACCAGAAGAAAATAGGCTGGCTAAAGTTAATTATCGGGCTGATTTGGGTCTCATTTTAATGCCCTGTTTATTGGCAATGGAAGCCTGGTCTGCAGCTCACTTCATTCCTCACCTGATTTTTCAGGGAACAGAAGGCGAGTGTTACGTTTAAAAAGGTATGAACTGTGAACAGATACACCTAGGGCATGTAAAAGGAATTGGGCACTTTTATTCAGCAGCAGGGACTTTAGCTAGATTTCCTAGTAACACAGCTGTATTCATTCTGAACTTGTGTGCCATTTTTCTAGGATTTTGTCCAAAGGCTAAATAGCACAAATTATTACACATTAAATAAATAAGACATTTACACCAACATATGACTATGTCATCCATGGGGTAAACCCGCCTCTAAGTGGAAGGGGGATAGTTATTGTGGAACAAATTAATAAATCATTTTATTGCTCTTATTTATTTATTTTGTAATTTTTTTATTTAAATTCAATTAGCCAACATATAGTACATTATTACTTTCAGATATAGAGATCAGCAATTCATCAGTTGCATATATTGCTGTTATTAAAAAAAAAGGAAGAAGAAGAAAAGGCAATTTATCAGTCAGTCCCAGAACCAAAGAGTGCTTGAATCTTTCAAAAGGAGGGAATATTGCATAGTGGTTAAGCCCCAGGGCTCTACAATCAGACATGCAGAATGACACCCCTGCTTGCTTGCTTGCTTGGTCTACGATCTAGACTCGATTCATTTAAACTCTCTGTATCTCAGTTACGTCATCTATAGACTGTGAGACAAACAGCACACATCTTTCAAAAAAAGTACATGAGAAAATTAAATGTTAACACATGTAAATCCTTAGAATTGTGCTGAGCACAGAGTAAGTCCTCTACAAACGCCTTTGTAATCAAGGACAAATTCATCAGACAAAGCCTCCTGGAAGGATGTTTACATGCTTCAGAAAAACAAAGGACAGCAAATAAGTTTCCCACATATTTGAGTTTTAGTCTGACAATTGTGCAGATAGATTTCCCAGGAAATTATACTCTGTCTTGTGATGTGTGTCAGGCCTCTCTTGACAGTTACTCTGAAGATCTCTGAGCCCTGATTCAAGCCCCCACTGCTGTGCAGGACAATTCCAACCAAAGGTAAATAAGACCCTGATTTAAAAAAAAAGACTACATCGGTTGTCATATTATGAAACAACTAAAGGCTTTCTGACCCATAAGCACCAGGCAGTAAGGATTTTAAGTCTCCTGTAACCTCTGTCATATCCAAGGACGGTGGACCTTTAGTTAGATCCCAAACACAATTTTATTAGGGATGCTTTAACCAAAGGTAGGGGGAATGAGAACGCTTGACTATATGTCTTCTTTTACAAGGATTACAGTCCTCCTGGCTATCACAGCCAAGGAAATCATTTCCTCCTTTTGAAACTCTAGGCTTTCCTAAGGGAAACTCCCCTCCCCGTAATGCAGGGAAGAGAATTAGATAGAGACAGGAAGCTCGGTGACATGAGTGGTCTGGGGACCAGCAGAGTTGCCATTACCATAATATCTTCTAAAGGGTGAAACTTGCAAGCAAGATTACTTAGGTGATGTACAATTGAACATTTAAAAAATATTATTATAAGTGAAGTAAAAAATATATTTATATAGAATCTTATGTAGTTATATTGTGATGTCACAATTTATACAAAGTATTACTTAAAACGTGCTCCACTTTGAAAAAAAATGTGTTTATTTAAAAATATTGTTTCTAATGGTCATTTGTTATCAGATTTTGAAGAAAATCACAAAGATAGAATATGGTCTGCTGAAATTTAAAAGCCCATTTTACTTATTTTACTGATAAATGGTGTGCTTTTGTTCATTTGTTTTGCTTTGGCTCCCAATAACTTCAGAGACAAATATATGGCCAATTCCTGGAAGGTATGCAGAATTGGTAACATGAATTTATGAATACAAACACACACACACACATAGTAGACAGACACATACATTCTCTTTGACTCAATTTCCTGTATTTTTTTGGGGGGGTAATTTTTTTATTATTTTTATTTTCCTCTGATGTATGGGGGGGTTGGGGGGAGGAAAAGCAATCTAAAACTTGTTTTTGGTAGAAATATGATATGGTTTAAAAATGATAGCTGCGACCATCTTAGTTTTGTCCATAAGGCTGATGGCCACAGATAGTATCTCCTTAGTGGGGGTGGACAGCACTGTGGGGAGGATGTACAGAGAATGCCCTAGAGGGTAAGGGAGGCTTGTATTAGAACCTCAAGTCATGAAGCATCAGGGAGGACAAATAACCTATAAAAACAGTGATCACATTCACCAGCCATTGGAGTGTGCAGACTTCAAGGAGTACAGAAGGGAAAATAGATTCCATGAAGAAAAATTGTTGGGTAAAATGGAAATTACTTGCTCTATATGTAGTTTCTTCCATACCATCAAATTCCTAGAAATATAATAATTTTTTACTTGAAACTTACTGAAACAAAGTCTAGAGTCCCCCGTAAGAAAAAATAGACAAATTCAATGAGTAGATAGAAAGATATAGGAAAAATGTGGAGAATGGAGTGTTTCAGTTTTTTGCCAATAATGCATTTTGTTATAATTTCCTAATCACATAACCCCAAAGTCTCCTAGTTTAAATTTCTTATGGACCTTGTTATCCTTGTGAAAACTGGGATGTTGATCAAGTAAGATCAGTTTCTCCCTATCATATGTATAAAACCTGTAGAAATGGAAAGGCTGAGAGATGGGGTGGTAGTTCATTCATTCGTTTGTTCACTCATCAATTATAAACTGAGCATATGCATGGTTCCTGGAACTATTCTCAGAGTGGTGGATACATCAATGAACAAGAGTTCAAAATATTTGCCTCTGTGGAGTTTATCTTCTAGTGAGGGGAGACAGACAACGAACAATAAGCATTGAAAATAAGTAAATTGTAGCTTAAAGAATGAAGGTGCCCAGTGCCATGGATGCAGGAAAGCAGAGCAGGTTGTAAGTAGGATTGAGAATGCTGAGGGAGGTATTTCAATTTTAAAATGGGAATGGTCAGATATGTTAAGCCACAAAACAGGTCTCAATAAATTTTAGAAGTTTGAAATTATAAAATGATCTTTTCTTTTTTTAAAAAGATATTGAGAAAGATAAAGAGAGCAGGCAAGAACTGAGGAGAGGGGTAGAGGGTGAGGGAGAAGCAGACTCTCCACTGAGCAGGGAGCCCAATGTGGGGCTCTATCCCAGGATCCTGGGATCATGACCTGAGCCAAAGGCAGATGCTTAACTGGCACCCAGATGCCCTAAAACAATCTTTTCTGACTACACTGGAATGAAGCTGAAAATCAATAATAGAAAAACATCTGGAAAACTCATAAATATGTGGGCATTAAACAATACACTCTTAAACAACCTATGCTTCAAAGAAGAAATCACCAGGATAACTAGAAAATACTTATGTTTGAATAAAAATGAAAATACCACATACCAAACTGATGTGATGAAGTAAAGTCAGTGCTGAAAGGGAAACTTACAGTTGTAAACAAGCATGTCTAAAAAGAATAAAGATCTGAGAAGGTATGGCCAGTGAGGTAAGAGGAAATCAAGAGGTTGTAGTATCTAGGAAACTGGGAGAAGAAAATGTTTCCAGAAGGTGGGAGTGTTCCATTATGTGTCTATCGGTAAGAGGTTGGTGCCCTGTTGCTGAGACTGAACTGTTATATTGATATTGAAATATTTTGGGGAATGTATGGATTTAATGGTGAATGAATATATGGGACCTTAAATCTTTTCATGAGATTTTTCTTCAACAAAGCAAAAACACTTCATCCAAAAAATAATATGGACCACAAATACTTATGTGAATAGTTCCTTAAAAGAATAAACATGTAGTGAAATATAAAAACACTGTAATTTAACTAAGAATCACCTAATAATGTATCACAGTACACCTTAATTGTATTAGAGTTCAAGGTGAAGGTTTTTTTTTTATTATAATCGAGTATCATTATTCAGGATGATGTCAATGATGCCATAACTAATGATGAATTTGAAAGTAAAATAAACTCTAGTTAGAAGAGAAGAGCCACAAAGATAATGTACAGCATGGTGACTAAAGTTAAAAATACTGTATTGCATAATTAAAAGTTGCTAAGAGAGAAAATCATAAAAGTTCCTGTCTCAAGAAAAACATTAGAATTATGGACAATGCGGAATGTTAACTAAATTTTTTATGGTGATCATTTTGCAATATATACAAATAGCGAATCATGTTGTAAACCTGAAACTAATGTAATATTATATGTCAGTTATACTTCAATAAAAAATTTTTAAGAACAACAAAAATCCAGAAAAGACAGTTTGGTTTTTTTTTTCAGAGTTTGAATTTAAGTGCTACTGTGATGTTATCTGAAAAATCACTGTGGTTGGACATATTTGCAAATATATGAGTTCTATAATAACTGGCACTGAATAAGTCCAATAATAATTGTGTTGTATATATGCTAAAACGAATACAATGATAGGACTTTAAAAAGAAAATCTAAGGATAAAAAATGCAAGACTAGTTCAAAAGAGATTTTTACTATAAACCTTCAAGAAAACTGTCATACATTAGGATAACAAAAACATGGACAGAACTCACTTCCATGTGTGGGACACTAAGACTTTCATGACATAACAAAATAAAATGCATTGATAGAAGTTGAAAATATAGTCCTTACTTCATGTTTTAAAACAGACAATGGTAGCATCACCACAACAAAAAATTGATATTTTTGGATACTCAATTTATACTTTCATTCACCTTTATCATGATTATTATCATGATAGTCATGTTTTAACAGTATTTATCTCACAAAGATATTTCAAAACTAAGAGGATAAATTTACATTTTCTCAACAGTGCAGAGCCTGGTTGATATTTACTAAAATTTAGAGCAGTAGTTGTGAACAGGAAGGAAGAGTACATAGAGAATTCATTTTGTGATCTGTGCCTTTAAGAACATAGGGGGAATCTAAAAGCAATCTCTCCCAAAAGAACCAATGAAGGAGCTTCCTTCAGGGAGAGAAAATCAGCTCTGTTTAAAACAAAGCAGAACAATGAAGCATTTTTAAACTGGCAACACCACTCCTCCTTCTCATAGTTTGGTTTGCCCTCTTGCAAAGCAACACCCTGGCATCCACATTAGAATTGAAACCGACAAGGCATCCCTTTCATCCCTGGCTGCCAAAACTCCTCACTAATAATAATTAGCCATCCCTGGCTTCCAGCCAAGAGAGTTTAATAAATACTAGAAGGGCTTTGGGGCCTCAGCTGCATTTCTAGTGTTTAGCTAAGGAATGATAGGGGGGAGGAAACACGGCTTTGTGCTGAATGAGATCTGCTGAATAGCATCAGTGCAGCAAAAGGACCACTCAGTTGTCTATTAATGAATGGCCATTGTTTAAATATATATTTTATGTTGGAGTCCATGTAAATGCTCATTCAAATAGGTCATATTCAGCTTTATAAAGTTTGTTTCTATGCCTGTCCTAAAAATGTTAATATATAGCATCATAACATTTGATAATCACTGTAAAAGTCATTATCTTTATACCTTTCACATAGGTGTGCTTTTTTAGGAAATGTAAATGGCTTGAATTTCCACATAAATAATGATTCAAATATTCAGTGTTTACACAATTTAATAATGTGGGTAATACTGAAGGAAGAGTCCTTATGAATGTACTATTTTAAGTACTGGATAAATTCTTCATTTTGGTTTGTGAGATCATCAACCTGAAAATTTCACAGAGCATATAACTGAAAGCCTCAAAAAGAATAGATACTGTAAAAAAGAAAAAAAAAGGAAGAAAGGAAGGAAGGAAGGAAGAAAACAGATACTGTTATAGTGTTTTTATTCAAAGAAATATGGTATGGAATGGATTGGATGGGGAGCTTCTTCCCCATACTTCTAGTTAGTACTCTTTTTTGTTTTCTTAAATTTTTTTTATTTGAGTATAGTTCTACTCCATATGGGAAGGAAAAATATAAGAGAAATTGTTTTAATTTCTCTCACCTTTCACTCTGAAGGGCAGTGAGGAATGACTTAACTGATTGGCAAAACCTGAAGAAAGACACTGCGTGAATGAATTTTCTTTTACCTTTTCCAGAATGGCCTGTCTTTAAGACTCATTCATTCTCTGTGTTGTGGGGCTGCACTCCTGCAAAGAAAGGCCAGGGTGCTGTGGGTGTGCCTCAGATAAATGGGTAAATATGGTTTACTCAGAGGTGAGGGGTTATGGTGCAAGCAAGTATCTTTATCTCCACGTCTCTAACTCCAGAGTCTTCCCATCACTTCAGAAAGCTCTGGAGGAAGTCAGGCCTGCTGCCCTACTCTAAGACCTTAACATGAGTGAAAACTGATCCAGGTGTTTTCTGGAGAATACAAACACATAGCATATGTGTGAGCATGTCTTATTATCCTTGATAGCTTTCTGTACCTATTTTCCTAATCTGAAATGAATATAGATAGAGTTTTAGCCCTTGTTTCAAGGCCTTAGAATAGTCCTCTTCTGCCTTGGCCAACAATAAAATATATGAGAGCTTGTTTCATGCAATTTTACTAAGGAGACTGAAGTCAAGCAGGTAACCTCACTCTAATGCTACCTGCCAGCTTTCTGACTTGGGATTTCACTTTGATGAAACTTGCATGCATCAGGACTAGAAAGTGCACCGGCTTTCTCCATGCATTTCCCTAGAAAATGATTTCATAGGCCATTAGGGGGTTTAACTCTAACTTGAAACCATATTTTCAGGACACAGGTATTAAACTCCTAATAAGTCTGCCTTGATTTCTAATTGGGAGCTGTTTTATCAACATATATTTATCCAACAATTAGAGTAGAAATCATCACTTTGGATGTTGACCAAGAATTAAGACACTACAATCAGGAATTCAGAACATTTATTGCAAGAGCTGAATAATTGTAAATAACGTAGAACTGGCAAAGCAGTAACAAGGATAATTGTTTAGATATTTATTCTGTCAAAGTCATCAAACACCCCTCACAAACCGACAAAAATGTACTGCAATAAGCAATGCACCCCTACCCATTATTTTCCATTATACTGTGGAAAAATGTGAATCGCTATTTACAAAGTAATTTTATTTTTGGTAAGAACAAATTAACTATCAGATTAGCAAACCTTTTTTTTTATTTTTTATTTTATTTTTTTCTTTTAAACTGATGTTGAACCGTGGCATTAAGATAACTTTCACTTCTTTCAATAAAGACATTTTGTTGCATGCTATTTATTTGTTTAAATCATCTGTCATGCCTTAACAAAAACCTCCTAAGAATGTTCGAATTTGGATTTGTTTGCACGTGCAACTGAGATCTTATTAACATTAGTTGTCACTCTGTTGGTTTGACCTAAGTGACAAGATGCTGGTACCTGCCAGGCATTGACCGACTATGATAACAAACAGTTAAACAGCAATAATTAGAGATTTATCCCTTTATTTCCCCCAACTAGCCTACCTGGAGAATGTTCTGTTACATCATGAAGGCACAACACATTAAATATTTTGTGGCTATGGTCTAACACTTGTGTTACAACAACATTATCGTATATGAGGATCAACACAAACTCTGCCATTTCAACAAAGTTGTAGACACACATTTGCCCAGTTGAAACTATTTTTGAATAGTAATTTTTCTTCAATATATGCTAATTTTGATACATTAGTTTTGTATGAGTGACAAGTACAGGATATTATATTACTTTCTGAAGGATAACACTTTCCCATTACTCTCGCACTTAATGCTACTAATTAAGTGATTTTGCTTTCGCCTACTTTGAAAACAAGGATGTCAAGAAAATCGGTTCTGAATTTCCAAGCGTTTGCAGAAGTACTGTTTTTATATAAAGTTTTTGTTTTAGCTTTTTTTTACAGAATCCTAGCGCCATAAGCTGTCACAAAAGAAGCAAGATTCCAGAACCTTTTTTTAAACACAAGTGTTTGAGATCCTTTGAACAACGTGTGTCAAGACAGACTACTAACGCAGAAACACCTCACTAAAAGAAACAACAAAAATAACGACAAAGAGGCAAAGGGGCAAATTAAGAAAAAGGGAAGAAGCAACCAGAAAACACAGAATTATGCTACAACATTTTTTAGGTGAACGTTGTAAGTACACAAAAGTTGTTAATAATAACTTGCTTCTATTTACAAATACTTTAACACTGATTGACTTACAAGTATCCACTAACGTTGTTAACAGCACGATAGGTTTAATGCTTATCTTTTTTAAGTTTCGCTTGAAGTATAATGTCAAGTATAGCAGTCCCAGCACAAATCAATGACAAAAAGAGCACAAGTTTCTAACTGGATATGTTTGTCAGTCACTCTAATCCATGGAACTTTCTTACTCTCCAAATGCATATTCTATTGTTCATAGCAGCAGTCCAGGGTCAAAAGAAAAATTCAATTAAAAAAAAAAAAAAGGATATTTGCACAATGGAGTGATCTCTGGAGAGTTTAATCAATTCTAGTAAACAAGATCACATGGCTAGTAGAACTATTTTCTCTTTTATGTCATAAAATATTGTATCCTCCATGGTGCTAACACAAAGTTATGGATATCCCTGCTATAAAGGGGCATAGTTATAGAGATCTATTGAATACATAAAGCTCTGACACACACGGTATTAGCATGTCTATTTAGATTAAAGTTATTAGGTCCCAGATAGCCTTTTTTTTCTTTGTTTTTTTTTTTTTAGAGTTGGTGCTCCTTCGGACTCTCAATAGCACCTCCTGCTTGCTTATAAGACTTCAGATTTGCCAGAGGAATGTCTGTCATGTGGCTGCCATTGTTGAAATGGCCTTCATTGGAGCCATACTGCTTACGGTCATTGAACTGGTTCCTGTTGCTATCTTCTTTCCAGGCTCTGGTAAGGGTGTGCCCATTCACAAGCTTGTCCTTCTTGACCCATTCTTTCTGGGGTGCAAAGGTTGAGAGAGGAGATTTAGGGTGTTGATATGGACCCAAGCCAGGAGGCATCCAGCAATTATCAGAGTGACCCAAAACCAAGCACTCTTGAGTGCACATCTCTGTAGCTTCAGCTAATCCTCGGGGACCCAAAGGCCCATCTACAGAGGGCAAGAGACAGAGAGAATAAGAGAAGAAAGTGGTTAGAATTTTAATGTAAAATTGTCTCCTTAGAGAAAAAGTGCATTGGTGAAAAGTATAAGTTAAGCAACTCAAAGAATTCAAATTCTTTTAAGAATAACAGAAGGAATCAAATTCTTCATTGAAGAATTCTCTCTTTCCTTATGCCTTCATATACACCTAGAAACAGACACGAGTAAACAGATATACCATACCCACTTTGTATCATTTCTGATCACTCTTTGTACGGCATATGTATTGTTCCAATGTATCTTCTAATCCTCGATAAAAAGCTCTTATTTATGAGAAATTATGAAAAATAGAATTTATTCTTTATGTGATGTTGAAAAAGGTGTAAATGTACAACTCCATAAAAAACAAAATGCAAAAGTATTACTTGAAATATAATATTAAAAATAAGTACTCTCAGTGGTCATATAAAATATCATTTTCCACATAAACATTAATTTTATATGAAATTACCTGGAAATAATTGGGCAACATTTTTAAAAATCAAAAATAATTTAAGGAATATTTTAATTAGCTTGTATGTAAGGAACACCTGGTCTGCTGCAAGCATTCTGAAATCCAAGTAAATAGACAGTCATTTGCATCCAAAGACAGCATTTGGTTCCTTCCAAGCTTAGACCATTTTCTATATGTCTAAGTGTATCAAATAACCCAGATTTCACTAGAGTGAAAGTCTAGGTAAGTTGCAAATTGGATCTCATGGAATCTAATATTCAGGGGGGAAAACGTCATCATAGACATTTATCTATTAACTTGGGTTTTTTTAGTTTGTTTATACTAGCAGGCCATCTAGAACATGTATTTTAACCAGGAGTTCAAAAGTTAACCCTTTTCTGATTATATGAAAAAGGAAATTAGCCTTTTACTGAAAAACAACAGCCAGATGATTTAGGAAAAAATTGTTTTGTTTAGTTCTTTTCTCCTTGATTCAACAATCAAGCCATACGTGATAGGCTGGAAATTAGGAATTGATTTTACGAATGAGGTTAAGTGGATAGGCAAGAATGGCTGAGGTGTAGAACATTTTAAAAATAGAGAGTGATCAGGGTAAAATGTAGAAGAAAATAAGAAAACATATCTGTAGGTTTGCCTCATCAAGGCTAAAATACCAAACAACTGGAATGTGTGTCTTTGCTAAAACCCAAGTTAGCACTACTCACATTTTTAAGGGCCCAATAATCATGGTATTTTAACATGAACATCTATTCATCTTACTAATTGTCCACTTATTCTTTGCATATGGAAAAACACATATCGAAATAGGTAAAAGTTGAAGGTAAATACCTGAGGCTCCAAAACACAAGCAACATCTCAATGGACACCAGATGTAAAAGCAATGTGGCTAAAATGTACTGTTTCCTACAAACTCAAATTTTCGTCATTTTAAAAATCTAAATTCTTCTTGTTAGAAGAACCTCAAAATTCCTTCTCATGTGACCTGTATTCACATCCTCTCAAAAGCAAACAGTTTTATTTTGTTTAAACACACGTTCATTATTCAATACTATTTCTCTCACAAATCTCCAATGATTACTACCTTCCTAGTATATTTAATTTGTATTTCTATATAAGCCTTTCTTTGCCCTTCGAATTCTGCCATGTTTCAAAAGTTCAAACTAATTTCTCCCTTTTAGTTTCACCTTGGTCTACTCCCTGACTCCGTGGCCACTAACACATTTCGCTTAAACCATTCCATGCTCTACATTGAGATCACAGGTAGAAGATGTTTTTTGCCTCTCCTGTTTTCATTTAATTTATTCTTTCAAAGTCAGCTTGCTTCCCAAGTACCACAGCTAACTTCCATAACTATATCAGTTCATAGCTCATATGTACCTTAAAGATTTCTACAGATCTCTTTTCACTGATGAATGACAAATTTCCTAACAGAGCTCCTTCAAATCTTGCCTTAACGATACTTTTGTCCTTAGGGTAAGGTTCTGTACATTCATGAGGATCATCTTATTTTGTTTTATCCCAACTATATTTAAAATCCATTAATGGAAAAAAATGACTTCTCAAGTCTTCTGATTCCTCATAGTGCTAAGCAATAGTGATGATCTATGAACAATGTTAATTGTTAATTAAAAATTTATGAGGTTGAAAATGTTCTGAGGAATAATTAAAAATATCCTCTGCTTAAAGGCAGACCCTAAGTAATTATAATAGAAGATGCTGATTTCACAAACATCACACCAAAAGCTTCAATAACACATCTTTTTGCCTAGCAATACTTTGTGACAGATAATAAATGAATTATTTAACTTCTCTGTTAAGTATATTCACTCCTTTCAAGACATCAATGGAGATAAAGTAATTGCCAATCTGATGTGTAATCTAGCTGAGGCTTTTTCACCCTTTTATTTATACTTTTCTAGAACTATTAAGTTTTTTTTGTTGTTGTTGTTGATACCTCCAAAGGAAAACAAATAATCGGCTATCTTAAAAATATCAATAGAAGCAAGTTTTTATTGAATACATAAAGAAGGGGCGGCCCCGGTGGTGCAGCGGTTAATCAAGTCCTACTTCAGGCTCCTGCATGGAGCCTGCTTCTCCCTCTGCCTGTGTCTCTGCCTCTCTCTCTCTCTCTGTCTCTCATGAATAAATAAATAAAAATCTTTAAAAAGAAAAAAAGAATACATAAAGAAGGGATAATATGCAAGATTATTTTTTTATTTTGTTTTAGATTTTGTTTATTCATGAGAGACACAGAGAGAGAGAAAGAGAGAGGCAGAGACACAGGCAGAGGGAGAAGCAGGCTCCTCTCGGGCAGCCCGATGGGGTACTCAATAACAGACCCCAGGATCAAGCCCTGAACGGAAGGTAGAGGCTCAACCACTGAGCCACCCAGGCTTCCCTGCAAGATCATTTTAAAAATAGCTTTATTCAACATTCATTGCCCTCTCGTCAAATTAAGAATATTATCCAGAGATTAAGAAAGTGTGTGTGTGTGTGTGTGTGTGTTGTGTGTGAGTATACATGAATCCTAAGTCTTCATCAATGAGTGACACATTTCAACAAATAGTGTATGTAGTTTTTTCAGAACTGGTAACATTTATTTATTCCATAAATATTTACTAAACATGTACTATATGCTGACACTGTGCCAGCAGTGAACAAAATTCATGTCAACATGTTCTCATATAGTTTTCAGCTTATGTTGGGAAACAATTATTTTAAAAGCAGTGAACAAAGAAGAAGAAAAAAATGGCCTTAGGAATGAATAGGTGTCATTACCAGTTAACTGATTTAGGAAGGCTTGTCTCTTTACAAGGTGAGATGGACTTTGTTCCCTGTTTTATCATTTTTACCTTTTTCTGAAAGTTCCTCTTACAGATAATTGACAATTGAAGACATTTACAGTCAAAATTTATGTGTACTCTATAAAATCTTTGACTAGTAAAAAAAAAAGTTTCTTTCCATTGAATATTGATCGCTCTTCGAGAATTGTACTTATGATTTATTCTTATAAATAAATTTGAAGGCTTTAGATAAAACGTATAAATAGATTCATAGACATTTTGTAGATTCTTAGGTAAGTCTTTCAGTACCTGATTGCTGTATAAGATTTAAAGATCCACCACTGAGTGGAACACAATACAACATTCAGATGAAAGACTAAAGTTTTTGTTATTTATAGCTCTAAAGGGGTTTATGTGTGGCAAACAGGGTGGGATGTATTAGTTTCCTGATTCTCCATGGATTGACTAATTTGAGTAATTTCTCAAATTCTAATGCATCAAGGCTGTCCCAGGTAATCTGGTACCTGACCCCAGGGGCAATTAGAGAGGGTGCATGATGACCTAGGAGTGTGAGAACTCTAGAGCGGAAGTAGTGTGGTTTCGGTTTATTCAAGAAGTGGAGCTGATCAAGTTCTGGCCACTGCCTCAGAACTGAGTGAAGACAGCATTAAAGAAAAAACAAGCAAACAAAACAAAACTATATTATATCAGTTTCCTTATGTGCTTGAGCTGCACTGTTGGAAAATATAATTTGCTTTATGCTTTGGTAAGTTTTTATTTTGGGGCATGACATCAAATGGGAAATTTTTTTTCTTTTCTTTCTTTCTTTTCTTTTTTCTTTTTCCTTTTTTTTTTTTTTTTAATTTGGGCCCTTATATAATCACCAGCAGTTGCCCTGATAGGAAAAAACAAAAACCAAAAAAACAACAACAAAAAAACATGAGTTTTATTTGGAGAAATAGCAATGCTTCCAAGTTGTCATGAAATGATAAGAAAGAAAAAAAGCAAACACTTTATTTTAAAAAGTCCTGACAGTCCCTGTTCTTTAGAAGTTTATAATAGGAAGCATGCTAAACACGGAAGAGTTTCTAATTCATTTCCTTCATTTTTAGAAACAATGACTGAAATGTTTTATATTTTTTGAAAGGAGAAAAATCTTCTTTATAAAGCACTGATATTGAATATTATCATTTTCTTTCTTTTTTTTAAGATTTTTTTTTAGATTTTATTTATTTACTCATAGAGACACACACAGAGAGAGAGAGAGAGAGAGAGAGAGAGAGAGAGATGCAGAGACACAGGCAGAGGGAGAAGCAGGCTCCATGCAGGAGCCTGACGTGGGACTCAACCCCGGGTCTCCGGGATCATGCCCTGGACTGAGGGCAGTGCTAAAGCGCTGAGCCACCCAGGTTGCCCCTGAATATTATCATTTTCTATAATACAATTAAAAATAATCTATAATTCTCCATCAAATATATAGCACTTAAAATATTAGGAAATTTTTGCTAATATAGCAAAAAGTATATGCACTAAAATATCGCTCTTTATCTTTGACCATGATTATTTTTAATATTATCACTATAAGTAATTATCTTAATTGCTGACATTAATTATATTTATTTTTCATTCATAAGTTCCCTAAAAAAATGTTTACTGACTATCATATAGCACATGTTTTAGACACTGTGCTGGATTCTTAATAAATGCCTTAAGATTTTTTACGTGTGTGTGTCTGTGCACGCACATGTGTTTCTCTGTTTCTCCATATTTTTATTTATTTTCTTGTTTTACTTGTGCTACATTATACAATATCTATGTAGGACTCAAGTCAGGATTCCAAACTGCTTATTACTACTTTGTACAATTTTGGCATTACGCAATGTGTTTCCTTTCTCTTCAAAATAATTAAAATCTACCATCATGGTTTTTCTAATACTGAAACATTTATTGACTTTAAAAAAAGAACCTAAATTATTTGTTCCCTTTCAAAATCTGCAATCCACGAGTTTGGTTATCATTCCAGGTTTTTAAATGTATAAAGACACAAAGGCTGATAAAACCGTACAAGCCATCTGTCTCTACATTTAAATGTTGAAAGCAAATACAAAAGCACATAGCCAAAAGCTTGAAGGTTGTCTCAGTTAATATTTATATCAGGTGTCAATGTATTTCCCTCTCCACCTTTGTACAGCTCACCTTCTCACTCAAAATCCAACAAAATACTTTTTCTATGGTTAGGCGTCAACAGCTGTCAGAGAGCTGTTTGAAGTGCTGACTTTTAAAGACGTGAGTTTAAAATGTGAAACTATCCAAGTTAATGGATCTCCAGCTATACTTAAATGGTAGGATAGTTGAATGGGTCTTGATCTCATTTTATTATAGCCAGAAGCAGAACTGTTACTTCATTGATTAACTCACTGCTGTAATTAGCAAGTACCTTATGGCCTGTCCTCCCTGTACTTTTCAACCTGATGACTTGAAACTTTTTAATTCCAAAGCTTGAAACTGATATTTAAAAAAAAATCACGAGACCTTTCATATTTCTGGTTAGGTTTCATGCTATATGAAGATTTGGCCTTTTATATGAAAGAATTTTCTTTAGAATTTTTACTGTTGGGTAAAATAGGATTAAACAGACTGCCAGAATTGAATTGCAAAAGAGATAAGTCATTTTTATATCATTTGGGATCAAACTCATCCCATCTCACTCAATTTTTCATTTTGTTCAATTTTTATTATAGAAAACTACCTCTTCCATGCAGAACACATTTGATTTTCATGTTATAATGGCCTTTTTTTTTGTGGTAAGAACATATATCACTATTTTTATGCAAAACATTTGTTCTTAAGTTCCAATTTTGCTGATTTCCCCAAGATTTTACAAAAGCAGGAATGTAGTATTCAGTCCTGCATCACTAAACACCTTATTGTGAAGGACGCATCCACAGATTTGGATTTGCTGAAGCAGTTATCCAGATCTCTAGGCACAGTGATGATATTTCTTTACTTGTTTTAAAGGAATTTCCATTTTATGTAAGCTCCTATAATTTTGCTTTGCACTTGCTGTTATTAATATACTGAGAAAAATCTTACTTTTCATACCTGCTTCTTGCCTTAATTTTCCCGTAATAAAATTTCAGGGCAACAAATATTCTCATCCAACCACATTTGAAGTTAATTTTAGCATCTCTAAGAGAAGACCAATACAAAAATATTAGTATTTTTCACAAGCTCATTTTCACCGTATTTCTATCCTTTTTTTTTTTTTTTTTGAGGCAAAGTGTAACAGCCTAACAATTTCCTATCATTGTTGTGGCTTACTTTGAGTGGAAAGCTAAAGCTAAATGCTTATGTAAATATGGAGGGACCTGAAAAAATGTCAGATAAATTAATTTGCTAGGCACCTCTCCTATCTATTATTCCATCATCACTTACTATATTCATTGAAGAGTTGCTGTTAAAAAATCAATTAATTTGCTTCCAATCTAAATATGGTAATAGTTAATTTCAAATGTGAAAGCTGGCATGACAAAACAGAAGAAATCGTTCAGCATTGCCCACATTCCCTTTTGATACATCATTCTACTTCAGATCACATTACACAATGCCAAATCAAATTTTTAACTCAATGTCATGTGGGAATAAATATCTGTTATTACTCTGCTCTTATACAGAAAAACAATCAAACGGTATAATAAATTCCGTTACCATGAACTGAGGTTGGTATATGACATAGTACGGCATAGTTATGTGGGCAATCTAAAGCCAAAAACAGATCTGGCAAATTTGAGTATACTTATGGGAAAAATATTTTTCATTCATCCACTCAACAGGTTTTGTTTGCTCTCATGTTGGTTTCAAAAGACGGAATATCTAAAATCAGAACCAGTTTGGAAATCTCAGGTCACATGCTCATCATCAATAGCTAAGTTAAACAGAAACAGATTTGAAACCACAGTAAAACAGTGAATTAATATGGATGTTGTGAAAGTAATTTTAGATTCTTAAGAGATTTTAGTTCCTAGTTTCTCATCTATAAATTGAAAGTAGGAGACTAGATTTTGATGAATGATCTCTACCATTTTCATATTCCCTTATCAAAAACCACTGTGGTTTGCCATAGATAATCAAACTTTTCAGTGTTATTTTCATTTTAATATGAAGCCCCAGATTAGAGCAAAGGAATTGTAAATCAATTTTTTCTATAGATTATTGTATTATTTAGGTCACATTTAGGTTTTTGAACATAAAATTGTATTTAGAACAAATATTTGGATTTCTAAAACTAAGTAAAAACCTAATGCTTTAGGCAGAGTTTTAGCTTATAGTTCAGATTTAAACCCTACATTATGAATGCACCTACAGTCACCTTGACAAGCAAATGCAAAAAACCCACACCAGCAGGATTTGACAAAACCTTTGGTTAACAAGTAAACAAGGATTAAATGTTTTACACATTCCTCATACAGATTTTTTTCCTTGGTCACAGATGAAAAGTCAACATTTGCAGATGGAGACAGTCCAAATACAATAACACATGGCCAGCCCAAGCAGCAGATTCTCTGCGGGAGAGGATATTGCTATTTGGACAGACTTTATAGCTCACAAAGAATGGAGAGCACTCTCTTATAAATCTTTAGCTTTCTTCTGCATGAAATAAATATCAGCCGCCTTTTTCTCACCTGCAAAAGCTAACTGCTGAAAAGAAAATTATCTTTGATAATTTTACTTATTAGCCATTATTAGTATTTGATGTTGCAATCAGTTGAATGGTAAACGTCTAAGGTTATTGATTATTTAAATTAACTACCAAATTTTGACCAAGCTGCATGATATGAAACACCTTATTTACATTACTACAGATCATATTTTCTTTACAGTTTATCATTTCTTTTGATTATATTTAATACCTTTTATTAAGTACTCATTCACATATCGAAATTTCCTGATTTATTCTCCATTACTTGTGATTTGCATTGTGTCTCAAAATAATGTAGTAAATCTTATTTGATGTGCAACACATTTTAAGGAGTCAATCTAAAGTGTTAAGAAATGAAGTATTTACAGATTAATTTCAGGCTGAGATCCAATTTAAAAATGAAGAAGCAATCTATGTAATCTTCTGTCCTCTTAAAAGAGTTCTCAGTTGCTTATCTAAAACTAGGCCGGTAGTACAAAATATTGTGTGGTACTTTGCCTTTACACAATCTCCACTGGTTTTCATATTTCAGAATGAGGATGGGGAAAAAGAACTTTCATTTGCACAGTGGACTCTGATGACCTTCATCTTGGACACTGATAACTGCAGCCTTGTTCCTCCCCTAGTCTGAGCTAGAGATTTTTCTCCTGGTCTTCAAAGGGCATAGACTGGTCCCAGTTTATTTTAAGCATTCAGAAATTTGGACGAAATCTATGTTAAGTTATTAAGAATTTAAAGACTTTATATATTGTAAAACATGTCTGAGATATTATTTTACTACTTTTATTTTTCTTTTTAAAAGATTATTTATTTATTTATTTATTTATTTATTTATTTATTTATTTGAGGGAGAGAGAGCGAGAGAGAGAGAGAGCGATCGCACAACAGTGGGGAGCAGCAGAGAGAGAGGGAGAAGCAGACTCCACAACGAGCAAGAAGCCCAATGTGGGGCTCCATCCCAGGACCCTAAGCTCACAATCTGTGCCCAAAGGCAGACACTTAACCAAATGAGCCACCCAGGCACACCTGAAAGATTATTTTTAAATGAAATAAAACATCCATTATATGGTGTATGTGATCTGTAGGTGTGTGTATGTGTGGTGTGTGTGTGTGTGTGTTGAGTGTGTGTGTGTCTGTTTGCACCTGATTGTCTTTTTATAACTGAAATCATGTAGCACTGATCAGTGCTTCTCAAATGTTACTGTGCATATTAACCACCTGTAGAAATCATTAAAATGAGAACTCTTAAAAAATAAAATAAAATGAGAACTCTTGCTCAGTAAATCTGGGGTCTTCCGTCCCCTAATTTCTAACAACCTCACAAAGAATGCTGCTGTAGCCAAGACCTCACTTCGAGATGCAAGGACACTGAGGACTTACCTATCTCCATTCTGTCCTGGTCCAGTGATCTAAATAACTGAAGCTCTCAAACTCTTACATGTATAAGAGTGAGCTGGAGGGCTTTTTAATGCATATATTGCTTGACCCCATCCAGGAATTCTGATTTGGTAGGTTTGGGGAGAAGCTCCCAAATTTTCAATTTTAACAAATTCCCTGGTGCTGTCACTTTTTCCTGATTTCTCTAGTCCATCACTAGTCTCTATGTTTCAGTCTCCTTGGATGGCATCTCATCCTTTTCCAGATCTCTAAATGTTGGATTGCTCAGTGCTCTTCATCCTGACTCTCTCCAGGTGATCTCCCATAATTATGTACTGGTGGTTCTCCAATTTATATTCCCAGCCCCATATTGTTCTCCTGGGGCCATGTCAGTATATCTGACTGCTCCTCAGCATCATTTGAATTTCTAATTGGCAGTTCTAAGTAATGTAATTCTTCCTATTTTTCCTTTTTCCAAACCTGTTACTCTCCCTACATTTACCATTCTTGTATATGGCACATTGCTTGATCAATTCAGACAGAAAAGAAAATAAAAAGGAGTAAGTCTTGGCACCTGTTAGACAGATGTCTAAAATGTCTCTCTCCTCAGTGTGCTCTAACCTAGTTCCTGGGATCACGAATATGCTAAGATATCACACAAGTGATTGTGTTAAATTATATGGCTACTATGTACTAAAGGTTTCTGTCCTCCCCCAGTTCATATACCGAACCCCTGACACTTGGTGTGGTAGTATTTAGGGGTGAGAACTTTAGGATTAGATGAGGCATAATGGTGGAAAACTCAATGATGGGATTAGTCTCCTTATAAAGAAGAGACAAGAAAGCTAGCTCCCTCAATCACAATTGCCCTCCTTCTTTCCTCCCCTCTTCTCAGCCATGTGAGGATATAGCAATAAGGGTGTTGTCTAAACCAGGAAGGGGGATTTCAACAGACATCAATATTGCTGGCACCTTGGGCTTGGACCTCCCAGCCTCCAGAACTGTGAGAAATAAATGTTTATTGGTTAAGCCATTCAGACTATACAGTATTCTCTCATAGCAGCCCAAATTGACTAAGACAATGACAAAACATTCCAGACATAATAAAGTCATTCATCAACTAATAAAGTTTATTTTTAGTTAAATAAAAGAGAAACTATTGGATAGGCCAAATATCATCGTGAAAGCCCTTGAAAAATAGGAAGCTTTCTCTAGCAGAAGGCAGAAGGAAGTTCATATTCAAAGCACAAGAACAATGTACCATTGGCGGCTTTTAAAATAAAAAAGAACACACAAGAGGGATCTGAGAGCATTGCCTCAAATGGTGGAGAGCAACTCCAGCTGGCAGCCAGCAAGGACCACAAGGATCTCAGTCCCACAACCATAAAGGACAGGATTCTGCTAATAATCAAAATTAGCTAAAAAATGGATTCTTCCTCAAAGCCTCCAGAAAAGAGTTCAGGCCAGCTGATACCTTGATTTCAGCCTTGTGAGCCCCTAGGCATGTTAAGCCTACTTGGACTCATGATATAATACATGCAAGGAAGCTGTGACAATGTATTTGTATTGCTATAATCAGCCAAACCATGGTAATTTGTTACTCAGTAATAGAAAACTTCTATAACATCTATCATTTATTCAAGACACATAGTCAATCAGTAAGTTATTTAGTCTACCTACTTCTCTGAAAACCTACCAGCTCAAGCCACTATTACTTCCTAACAGGACACCCTCCTTCTATTTTCTCTAAAGCTCAATCCTCAACATGGTGCTTGAACTCATAAACCCAAGATCAAGAGTCTCATGCTCTACTGACTGAACCGTCTTCCACTCTTTCAACATTCCAGTCTCTAACTAGAGGCATATATCTATCTATTATCTATCATCTATCTATCTATTATCTATCTATCTATCTATCTATCTATCTATCTATCTATCATCTATCTATCATCTATCTATCCATCTATTTCAATCAATTGATTTAGATAGATATATAGTTGACCCTTGAACAACATGGAGGTTAGGAGCACTGATTCCTATTCAGTTGAAAATCCGCACATAACTTCTGATTCGTCCCAAACTTAACTACTAATATCGTGCTGTTGACCACAAGTCTTACTGATAACATAAATAGTTGATGAACGCGTTATTTTGTATGTTGTAGGTATTATATGCTGTGTTCTTGCAATAACGTGAACTAGAGAAAAAAATATTATTAAGAAAATCATAAAGAAGAGAAAATAATTTGTAGTACTCTACTGTATCTACAAAAAAAAATATCATATCTAAGTGGACCCATGCAGTTCACCCCGTGTTGTTCAAGGGTCAACTGGAGTTATAAATATATGACTAATATTCTTATATTAGTTTCCTATTGCTGCAGGAACAAATTACCACAGGCTCAGTGGCATAAAACAACATAAGTTTATTCTCTTATAGTCCTAGAGGTCAAAAGTTTGAAATCAATTTCATTAAACTAAAGTCAGCATGTCAATGGCACTGCTTCCTTCTGGAAACTCTGTGCAAGAATCCATCCTCTTTCCTTCTTTCAGTTTCTAGAGGCCATCCATGTTCCTTGACTTCAAAATACATCTCTCCAATCTCCACTTCTTTTATCACATCATCTCTTCAAACTCCTCCTGAATTCCTCTTATGAAAACTGCCGTGATTACATAATGCCAGGTGGATAATCCAGGATAATCTCATCTCAAAATCCTAAATTTAATCACATCTGCAAAGACTCTTTTGCCATGGAAGATAACATTGTCACATGTTCTGGGGACTAGGACATGGATATATTTGGGGGCTACAAAACCTAACACAATAGTTAAAGCAGAATGCTTGTGCCTCGTTTGCCTCCCATCAGATCAGAGTAAAAGACATGCTCCTTTCCATGGCCCAAAATTCTCACATGATCTGGCTCCTGCCTAACTCTCTGAACTCATCTCCCCCACTGTCCCACCTTTCTCAGCTCCATTAACTTCTGTTCCTCAAATACACCAAGATTCATGAGGTCTCAGGGCCTTCGGATTTGCTTATTTCTGTCTGTACGGTCTTCTCATTTGCCCTAGAGAAATGCATTCACTCATTGCATTTTCAATCATAGAGACATTTCCTGAACACTTTATAAAAACAAAATATCCTCTACCCACTCTATTTCTTACCCAGCTTAATTTTTCCTGATAGCACTCATTGCTACCTGTCACAATATATTTATTTGTTAATGACCTAGCTCTCACAGTAGAATGTAAGCACCACAAAGTCAGGTAATTTGCTTTTTGATAACTGCATGAGTTACCATGGCCTGGAACATTGTAGATAATTACCGGATATATTTCTAAACAAATGAATAAATAAAGTTTGTTCTGAGCCCTCAAATCAGTGAGCGAGCATAAAAACTGTACATAAAACATTATGTGACAAGTAATTTACATTTATAAAATAGTAATCAAACAGTTTTTATCCACATAAGAAATATTGCTAAGAGTTCATGGCATAAAATTTCACTGAGATAATATTTGGAATGTCTAAATGGTATTAATAAATGTAAAACAGCTGCATTCAAAAGCACTTATGCACTATCCTACTTTAGAGTTGAAGCAAGTGGAATGCCCCAAAGTAAAACATAATTAGGTTGCTTCCTATGTCCTATCAAACTATTTGATCATGTCAGAAAGTTCATAAATCCTTTAACCATCAGAACTCTTTACATATCTTCAGAAGTCCAGACTCACAGGATACATAACAAAATAATTCTTTAAAGCCTGAAGACACCAAAGTAATTAGCAATTATTCTAAAGCAGAGCCCTAATGAGATGCAGATAGTTGTATAGGATTTAGTTCTTTGGTACAGGTATGTTCAAGTGAATGGGAAGATATTTAGAAAAAATTAAGTGGATTAGGGACTATATTAAAAACTTAAATGTGGTTTAGACCCTGTAAATATACTGGTTTAGAACTTTAAAGGATGAAATTATTTTTCACAAATTTTAGGGAAAAAGGTAATTTTAAAAGAAGCTAATATGTCACATTAGATTACACATGGAATATCATGGTAAAATTTATTGCTTAAATTCTGTTGCACATAAAGAAAACTACTCTAAAAAATGAGAAGTTTAATGTTGTATTTTGAAAGAATCTCCTGAGGGAACTGTTGAAAATGGCATTACTTCATTATTGAAAATGGCCTGTATAATAGAGTATTGTGGAGAAAAATCTTGCCCTCTCAGGGTGATGCACAGAATTACCCATTCCAATCTAAAATGTATGTTTATCTCTGAATGCACCTTGCAAATCCAGAGAAATTACTTCATTAATATTGGTCTTTGAAAGATAAATTTCTCTCTTAAAATAATAAGTATTACATGGGAATTTTATAACATCTATACAAATTCAGCTGAGGTTCCCTGCATTATGTTCTGCTCAGCCTATTGCCAATCAGAGACCATAGTTTTCTGACATGAGGAAACACCTCTTTAATATTTTGATGTTACTGGTAGTTGACCCTAAGTCCCAACTATTCAACGGATATATTTTGCCATATTTATCACCAAAAACTCATCATTATGATTTTATGAAACGTAAGTCATTATCAATTTTCTGAGATAGGAAAAATTTGTTGCAACATCGATGTGCTTTACTATCTAAATAAAAATATTTACAAATTTCTCAAGATTAAGATAATGTTTACATGCAAAATTTTAGGGAAACTAGCATTACTCTCAGAATGAAGTTTCATAGTTAATGTAATAAAACAAAATAAGGGGGAAGGACTGTCAGGAGAAGAAATCTTCATTAGCAAAATTTGACCTTATATCCTGAGAGGTCCTTTTTTTTTCTTCCTCTGAGTTATTTCAACAATTTCTTTGGAAGAGTTATAACTAATCACATATGCTTCCTATCTAGGTCTGCTGTCCCTTTGCAATTAAATACGTTTTTATTATCTTCCAATATGTCTCATCAAAATGACCTGTCTCCTGGGCATAATTGGTGGTTGGCTACTCTGACAAACTCATTAATCTTATAATGTTATTGACTAAAATGCTAAGTGTTATCCTTTGGAAAAATATCTACACCTCAGTAAGAGCCATATAAAGCCGTTTCAATTCACACACATGAAAGCTTGAGGCATGATGGCAGATGAATGGGATTTTGAGGTAGAGAAGGCTTTAAGGCATCCATCAAATCTCAATGTGAAAATATGCCTCTCCATGAGCTGGCATTGTTAGGGTATCTTTCAATGTCCTGGCATGGAAGAGATAGACCTCAAAAGGACTAATAAAAATAGCTAAATGAAGGAACGCTTTGTGGAGAGTGGGCTGGGGCAAGTGAACTAATAAAAAGTAGAGAGGGAGGCAAGGACCTGGAAAAGTATGAAATTATAACCTCTCTTATTCCTAAAAGGGTAAGGACTAGGGAGGGTGAGACAAGCTTGAAATCTAGAAAGAACTTTGGAAGATTTGGAAGAATGTATTCAGGAAACCAGAGAATGAAGAGACGAGAAAAATTATTGTATAAAAAACAAGAGCAAATGTGGGAAAGTCTTTGTTTTTGTTTTGTTTTGTTGGTAAATCACTAGATCCAAAGCCAATAAACATCCTTCCAACTGAAATCCAAACTGAAAAGGCTGACTGGTCTAAATGCAGTTTCAAAATCCTTTATGATCATCCACCACAAATCCAAGTGTTATCAGTTTGGAAATAATGCTTTCTATTAAGTATGTATATAATTTATAAGCCAATTATAAGGATAATAGCTCAGAATAAATATTTTTAAAAATTCAGAGTAGCCAGGTGAGTTGATACAAAGAGATGTAGTAAGAATGAGTGAAATATACCCTGGTCTTTTTAATATTTTAGTAAAAATCCTTGGAATGTTGCACATCATTTACTCACCAAAAATCACATTCATTGTACAGATGGATCATAACAAAAATAACTATAACCTAGTATATCTTCATTGAAAGTAAAAATTATCAGTAAATTCTTAAAAGGTCATAGTTTCTTTTTAGACTCTAAGTCATAGAGTCTTTTTAACTTTATGGAGTAAAGTATAGTTAAAGCACTTGAATCTTGTTTTGACTTCTTGAGTTGGCTTATGTGCCTCAGTCTACCACATCAATAAAATCACAAGACAGTTGGCCCTTGCCAAACATTATCAATACTGCTAAGGATGTCAGTTAGTTTCTCTCTAATAGAAGTGACCTGCACAGTGAACCCTGACTTTTTAATCTAGATGACAGTCAAAGGTTCTTAGATCTGTGAACCTTCGGCAAGATTTATAAAGTCAAGTTGTCGTCTAGAACAATTGGTATGGCTTTGGTTCAAAATCAATCACTAAGAGTGACTGAAATGCCCCAGAATTTTCTTTCTGTCAGCATGGAATGTAAATAGAACAAAAAAAAACCATATATTGCAACCATGGTAAAAACTAATAAATTACTCAGAGATACTATATATATATATATATATATATATATACACTACATATGCATGTGTGTGTGTGTATATATATCCATCTATTTATCCATAAGCTTGCTATCTTCGAGTTACCAAGTTGATAGTAGCATTAATTTTGCTTACATAACTATATTATATATATATTATTATATATAACTTAATTATATTCCCCAAGCCTATTTTGCTAAAAGATGACACAGATGAGAGAAGACAAAACAATATTACTGGATTAAATAGACTATTTAAGATTCCATATAGCTTGAGCATCCTCCCTTTAAGCAATACAACTGAACCAAATTTCTTTCTCTTTTGGAGTTTGTCACTCAATCAAAAGCATTGCTTCTTGGTAATTATTCTTATGGTCACCAAAATGTATCTCCTCTCAGGTGAATACCCTACAAAAACCTTATGCAGAGCTAAAGAAGTATACTTTGTGTTTCTAAAGGATCATGCCTGACTGGGCTCCTGAAGTAGACTATGAATATATACCGATGGTTACAAATTGTCCTTTAAATTCTTTGGCATAAAGTTGCAGAAAGCCAAAGTCATGAACCAAGAGACACTAAAGATCTTCCTCAAATGCATGGTGTTAACTTGCCATTAGATGTTGTTTTCCTTCTGATAAAATAAAGATTCAATGACTTTTTTTTTAATTAATTTTTATTGGTGTTCAATTTACCAACATACAGAAAAACACCCAGTGCTCATCCCGTCAAGTGTCCACCTCAGTGCCCGTCACCCATTCCCCTCCAACACCCGCCCTCCTCCCCTTTCACCACCCCTAGTTCGTTTCCCCGAGTTAGGAGTCTTTATGTTCTGTCTCCCTTCCTGATATTTCCCAACATTTCTTCTCCCTTCCTTTATATTCCCTTTCACTATTATTCATATTCCCCAAATGAATGAGAACATACACTGTTTGTCCTTCTCCGATTGACTTATTTCACTCAGCATAATACCCTCCATGACTTTTTAAAGATATGTTTGTTTGCAGGAGATGAGGAGCTGATACCTAATTTTACAAAGAGAATTAGAAATGACAACTATAAACCATATTTTCCTTATGCAGAGATTCATCTTGAAAGTTGGTGTCCAGGTGAATGAGTAGTGGTGAAGGTCAAGGTAACACTGAGGACTTATTCATATTTATATTAATTGTTTCTGGTTAATGGTCATCACTAATATTTTAGGAGTTAATGCTGTTTGAAGTGTGTTAATTTGGTTGTCTGCCCATCCCAAAGCCATTTGAATCCCTAAGATGGTCAGGTCAATAATGAAATTTTCAAAACTGTTTTCATTTGTTTAATTAAAATGCTCATTACAAATGAGCAGATTGTGTTTGTAAACATACACAACTTAAAAAAAAATATTCTTTCTAATTGCTACATGACAAGATAAGCAATCTCTATGAGTGTCTTCTGAACTCCTTTATAAGACCTGAAATTACTATTTAGTGTTTTCTCCTTCTGGGCTGCTCAAAGTTTCTTCACTGTCTTTCATTGCAGTTCACTTTTCTTTCTCGTGATTCTTTGTTTCTTCACTACCTCAACACCAATATCTTTAGTACCTAGCTACAGTGCCAGTATTAGAACAATCCAGGCCTGTGATGTTACTGCCTCACCAGCTATTACTAAATCTAAATTATTAGTGAGACTGACAAAATGTCCAAATTACATTAAGAGGCCAATTATGTGATTATTATTGTTATTTGGAATTGATGTTAAATTATTGTCATGTTATTTTTGCTGTGATGTGCTGGATTTGACTTTTTTTTTCTTTCCATAAGAACGTATTCCTGGATCACAGTATTCGAGTACCTTACAAAATGTACCAAATGAATGGAGAGAAGCCAAGCCGTTCCATTCTCTCTAGTTATCTCAATGACAGATGTATATTAACCTATGATCATTTTTGGCCGAGACGATCAGTATCGATTGTGCAAATGGCCACAACTCAGTTTGTGACATATAGATACTGCCTAAGTGTTTAAAGGCATGAATCAAAATTCTGACACGTTTAAGTTCAACTTGAGTGACAGCACTTAGTGAACTGTAGGGACTGGAAAAAAAGGCTGCATCTGAGGTGAGCTAGAAATCTATTCCTGTTTATGATATACCACCGTGTACTGACACATCTTTTCTCAAGCCATCTGCTTCCTTCATATCATTAGAGAACAAGGCACAGGCCACATTTCCTGTTTATTTAACAGCATACTTGTTAGTGAATGTATGTGTATCATCCTTATTAATTCAAGAACTTGTATTTTGAGATAGGAAAGTGTGCTGTGTGGATGTTGGAAATTATAGACTCTAGGAACCAGTAAGATTAAGTTTTCTGAAGTTGATCCAATGATTTCATAATTAGCATTTAGTGGACATTTTAGTTTCATTTGCATATGCACATATGCTCATTCTTAAGCTTTGCTAAGAAAACTCGATGTATGAAAAATCCCTGTATACTTCACATCCAAATGGATTACAAAAATGATGGGCTGGTAAAGCTCTCTAGCTATTTTTCTTTCTTCTTTTTTGAAATCATCCAGTCAAACTTAACAAGAGAATTCCTTCACTATGAATTGTGATATGAGTTTCTCTTTTTTTAAAGCAAACTATAGTTTTAACAGAACTACTAAGTGAGAACAGGAGTAAAAGAAATACTGCATTCCCAAGCATTAACATATTCAGTGTTTCCCTTTCTTGACAAGAATAGTAGTGTAGATGTTAATTATGCTCTATAGGAACGGCCCTCAAGACACCTAAAATCCTTGGTCCTTGTGCCCTCCGCTCCTCTGTTGGGCTTGATGACTGGTTTCTGTAGGAAAATAAGGAAATGGACCCCTAACACTTCATATTAAATGAGGTTTTCTTCTCCCCTCCAAATACATCTCTAGAACATCTGGCTTAACCTCAAAAGTTGGAATGATTATAAAATTTTCTCGGGACAGCTGGGTAGCTCAGTGGTTGAGTGATCCCGGGTCTGGGGATGGAGTCCCACATCAGGATCCCCGCGGGAAGCCTGCTTTTCCCTCTGTATCTCTGCCTCTCTCTGCGAGTCTCTCATGAGTAAATAAATAAAATCTTATTTTTTTCCTCTGAGGGAGTCTGCAGTTGCACTTTACGCACCTACTTACCCTTCCACCTGGTGGATTCAATTATCAAGAAACAATTCTAGCACAGGAAGTTGTTTAGAGGCAATAGCTGTAAAGTGTGTATGTGTGTACGCGTGTGTTTATGTGTGTGTGTTATGAGTGTGTGTGTTATGAGAAATCCCAAATAATAAAAATTAAAAAATAATAAGTATAATAAAAATTTTAAAAATCAAAGACATGGTTGATTTCATTTTTAAGGAGTTAAAGAATTTATTTTTGTTGCTTTTCTCTGATAATTTGACTCACTGCTTCTAAAGCACAGATTTTTATGGGCAGTATGGAGATTCTTTTATGATAAGCTGATTTGTATTTTAAATCTTCTTTTTATTGGTTTTGTTTTGCTTTGGCACTTAATATATTTGGAACCTACGCCAGCATCACACGATAAGTAGGTTTTAAAGTGAGCACTCAAGGCAAAATTCAGGGGGAGTCAGGAATACCCTTGAAGCCCACTCAGCATGTCGAGTTGCTTGAATTATAAGGAACATGAGGGTCATGGAGGACCAAGAATTCATGTCACCCACAGCAGTTTACTCTCCTGGGAAGAATGACTAGTGGAAATACCAGGACTATTTTAACTATGTCTCTCTCCTTGCTGCTTCTCCATCTTGGTCCACCAAGTGTAGCTGAGATTGTATCGCTGAAATGCACCTGCATACATAGGACGGGATACTACTCTCTCAAATAGTGGTGACCTTGTGGTTGCAGTTCTTTCCTAGCTCCTCCCTCCTTCCTTTTTGTTTTTCCTACAGAAGGTCCATAAAGGAGGAAGAAAGTGAGGCTAGCTAGTATTCCCTTTTTGCATCTTAGAGAATACCTCTGGGGCGATGACACACACCATCTCGCTCCACTCTCTTGCCATGTTCTTGCCTTCACAAGATGGAAAAAGGCAGAAACATTGGTGAATACTGTAAATAAGATTAGATGTTTTAGAATTGTTGGAGAGAGACAGTAGAGGGCATTTCCCTCAGCCCCATCATCTTCATTATGTAAGACGGGTTCAGAGAGGTAAAGTGACTTTCCAGAAGTCACACAGTTCTTTAGAATGAGGTTGTGATTTAGAGCTTCTAATTCCAAGAAATGGTACTCATGCTGCTGCTTCTCTGTTGTTGACAGAGGACATCAATTTTAAATTAGTAATGGTATTTAAAATGAACATAATAAAATAAAACTGTATATGTCAATTAGAATAGTCTTAAGTGCAGATGCAGCTATAAGACATTCTATGGAATGAAAGCACTTGAGCAAGTAGAATAATAGCCAATGCAAAGATGACACAGAAAAAAAAATTTTTTAAATTTTTATTTATTTATGATAGTCACACAGCGAGAGAGAGAGAGAGAGAGAGAGAGAGAGAGAGAGAGGCAGAGACACAGGCGGAGGGAGAAGCAGGCTCCATGCACCGGGAGCCCGATGTGGGATTCGATCCCGGGTCTCCAGGATCGCGCCCTGGGCCAAAGGCAGGCGCCAAACCGCTGCGCCACCCAGGGATCCCGACACAGAAAAATTAACTGCAAGGTGAAGTATTACAAAAAGTCCAATTTCCTAAGCAAATAGAACACGGTAACTTCCTAAGCACAGAAATATGCTGCCTATAGACTGGAATTATTCAGAGCACTCAGATTAATATAATTCACCAAGCAACGGGAAGTGACAGGTTCACCACCTGTCACTTATGTTTCTGGATTGGTCCTCAGAAACTGGAAAATTTCCTTGTGCTGCAAATAAGTAAATTTGAACACATACACAAACTTAGAGCATCGATTATATTTCACTCCCATTCTGGGAAACTAGACGTCAAGACCTCCATCCACTTGGATGAAGTCTCAATACTGTGACTTAGTACAGCTCATAAAAAAATCATCCATTGACACAACAGAAACAATACCTTTCACTGGAAATCTACGTTACTCAAATTCTGGAAGAGAAAATGGATAGGAAAACCATAGTGCAAACTTCATGGTTATTTTCATAACGTGCCTAGTTACTTTTATTTCTGTAGAAGAAACATTGCCATTCCATTCCAGAGTTGGAATTTGTGGCCTTTGCTAAGAGAGAATCATTATTCAGAAAAGTAACCTATAAAGATTAGAAGGGTAAGTGTTGATCCTCAGATTTGTGACAGAGCGCTTCTGTCTTCTAAGGGTTAAGGTTTAAATGCACTTATGATGTCTCTGGGACTTGTGACGAGTTGTTTTTACCGAGGAAATTGAAAAAAAAAGTTTCCAGAAGGCCAGAAAAATGTTAAGGACAGAGATAACATTCGTGTCAAGTTAAACTATGTCAGTTTATCGTGCAATTAGAGCTGACAAGTTTAAATTTCTGATTTTCTTTTACTGAATAGGCCGGCATTCAGAGAAATACAAGACTGTTTCCCTTTTTTTCCCATTCCAGAATTTACTTAAGAGAAGTGGTACTTAAGAATAATCCTTGTGCACCTGCATTTTCTGTAGGGTCACTGTTCCTGTCACACATATTTAATCCAAGAATACATCTGTGGGGAGTCACCCTTATTTTATTCACCACTGTTAAATCTAATGTTTTTGGTTCCTAGTAATGAATACATGTATTTTTGGAAGATACTGAGGAAAAAAGTCATGGAATTAGATTAAGCATGTGATCTTGTGTCCATGGAGTTGGACTGAATTAGAATGAAACAGCTCTGAAACAGAGGTTCATTACAATCATCATGAAGCAAAATTGGCAGATCATTCCCACCTCTTCTTTAGAAATCTGACAGGAACTGCGGCTTACATTTCCCTGTAATACATCTCAGCTGCATTACTCCTCTCATTACTCTATCAAACTTCTGTCCAGTGGCTGCTTGTCTCACATTCCTAAAACCCTAATAAGCCTTGTTTTCACCAGTCTCCTGCTTCTGGCATTATTGGCTAGTCTGTTCTAAATACCATGACAACAAAATTATATTCCTCCTGTATGACCTTCATTACATCTTCATATGGTTTTAACCAGGGCATAGATGGATTAGGAACTAAAACACGTAATTATTGAACCTTTCCTACTTACATGTATGCAACACTCTTGGCTATCTATCCTGTCTTTCATATTTCCAAATTAGAAGTATTTTGACCTTAAAAGCCATGTCTTTAACATTATTTTATAAACACCTATAGATACCAGAGCAATTCCATAGCCACATAATGCATTTTAACTCATGATCATTATATTCCTGTGGGTGAAATTAATGACAATGACATCACGAAATTTTATTCAATTTTAAACTTTATAGATAAAAATACATGTACTGAGGGGCATGTGGGTGGCTCAGTGGGTTAAACCTGTGATTTAAGCTCAGGTCAAGCTTTGAGGATTAAAAGAAATATTTTGTCCTAAAATATTCTTCACAAGTCTTCCATTTTTCCGAAAGGTATGATGTTAGTCATTTTAAAAATATTAACCCAGGAGTAACAAAAAAATGCAGCAAGTAAATATGTAAAACATACTCTCATGATAGATAGCATAGTGTAGGCGAAAGAGCTCTGGGCTCCATTTTGAGCACCAAGGTTCAAATACCTGTGTCATCATAGGTAGTGGACATTGGGGCCTTATCTAATGTCTCTGTACCTTAAATTCACCTCTCAAATTATAGCCTATAACACCTGATCCATTAGGAGGTTACTGTGAGCATCAAAATCAATTGGATAAATATATTAGGTGACACTGGTGCACAATCACAATAAAAATAAGATGAAAGACAAATAGGCAATGAATCCAAAGTCTTGTACTCTATCTTTCTGAGGTATGAAGCCTAGAATTAACTTAATTTTGTTTATTCCTGCTGGTGTCTTTAATCTCTCTGAAACTATATCTGTACTTTTCCACAATCCTTGGAGCTGATTTGGCATCATGTAACATCTAATTAATAAGCCTTTAGTTACTCATTAAAGATCAATGTTGAAAACATAAATAAAATATCACTGACCCTTCAAAGATCCCATTAGGTATCAAAAATGAATCTAGGATACCTGACAATTGCCTGTTGCACGAAATTCATCAGCCAGTTTTTAATCTTCCCAGGTTGCCTTTTATCAAGACCAGAGATATTTTCTCTCTCCAAAATATTTTTGAGTCACCGAACAAAATGCTTTACCAAATTACTATCATTTATTACCTTTATCCTCTGGTTTTGTAATTACAGAAACCATATTAAGTATATTTTTCAGACCTAAATAATATTGGCCCAGGTCTGTTTGTGATTCAGTGGGCACACGCCATTTAAACTCACGAGCCCCCTGGCAGGATCCAAAGAATAACACTATGAAAGTGAGAAGTACCTTAGAAGTATTCTGCTGTTGTCATTTACAGTAATGAGGCTATAGTTAAGGTATATTATTTCCAATTACTTTTTTTTAATTTTTCATACAAATTTCATACAAATTTACACCATGGCATTACAATCGAATCTCCATGTGTGTCAGGAGCCCTTCTAGGCCGCTCACTATTCCTACCGAGCCTCAAATAACCTGTGTGAGAGTTGACGTCTATATGTCTTAAGGGCAGTGGAGTGGTTTATATTCTTTCCAATTGATCCATGTTAACTGAGAATGGGTTTTCTGCCTGGATTGAGGACAGTCACCGAGTGTGACGAGTATGATTGACAGCAGCACAAGTAAGCACTTTAGTGTTTCAATATGATTTCTACAGTCAAGATGTGATTTTTTTTCCCCCTTAGACAAAGATATTGAATTGAACTTCAAAGAAATATCAAAGCATATTTTCTTGGAGACTGGCCCTAAAAGTTTGAATGTTCTTTTCTAAAGCAGAACATAACTTAAGGAATTCTTAAACCTCACTTTAAAAGAGGAGTGACGATTTTAATTTGTGAGCTTTCAATTAATCATTCAAAGATGTCATTTTCTAGCCACACTTCCTCTTGCTATTTTCTTTCTTCATTTTTGAAAAAGCAAGCTTACAAATAGTTCCCTTTTGGAGATCATTCTGTATTTCTGCTTTATTTTACATTAACGGTAGGGATTTAGGAAATGTGTAAAGTGATAGCAGAAGAAGATCGAGAAGAGTGAGTAAGCCACACTGGGAGGCATATATCATTTAATCAAGATAGGTTTTCTATAGACTGAATCTCTATAATTTCAGTACTTTTATACCTGTAACTTGGAGTCAGAGCCCTCTGGCATATCTGCCCGGTGTGACTGTGTGACTGGTGGATTCTGAGTGCTTCACAATTATTCTGATTGGTAGTGTAGTGTACAAAACCTGGATTAAACAGTTTGGAAAAAAGAAAAGTTACACCTCTACTGATTCTGGGAGCTGCTCAGTCACTGAATGTGAAGATTCAATTCAAGTATGTAATTTCAACTTCTTTTTTTAAAAATATTGTATTTATTCATGAGAGACACACACAGGCAGAGACACAGGCAGAGGGAGAAGCAGGCTCTCCACAGAGAGCCCCATGCGGGACTTGATCCCAGGACCCCAGGATCACACGCTGAGCCAAAGGCAGGTGCTCAACTGCTGAGCCACCCGGGTGTCCCATAATTTCAACTACTTATCCCACTTCCCCTCACCACCCGCCATCTCCTAGCAGTGCTGCCCAAAGGAATCTATGTTCAATGTTTTCCCGGCAACTTTTTTGCTTGAGAGGAAGTCACACTCTAAGTAGGATGTCTCCAGTTCATGAAGGACACCATGATTCATGATGCTCTCCAACGTCTTTCCCTGAGGCTAATACATCATATGGGCTTTTAATAAAATGTCCAGGGATCCCTTGTTAACCCTCGTCAACCAAAGGAAGCTTTGCTCTTGCTCAGATCTTAATTGAGGAGTGCACTTGTGTGTGTGTGTGTGTGTGTGTGGAATGTGTGTAAATGTAAGGATACACAGTCTGAAATGAAGAGTATAAAAATAAGGATCTTTCCATATGACAAAGGCAACACCATACATGTGAATTTTCTTTTTTCAGTCACCCTCTATTGAAGAAAAACAGGTATTTCTTATTTTATGAAAGTACCGAATTTCTAGAAGAAAACCATGCATAACTTCACATCTACAATGAAAAACATCTGTTAGCTGTTCTGAATGTAAAACGTTTTATTAAACACTTAAATTGCATCTTTTCAGTGCTAATTAAATGAATTTAACCCAATTAGAGGATTAAAAACACTTTGTAAGTGCTTGATAGCAGGACTGCCTGAGAAACATTACACTCCATCACTTCTTCCCCTTACACGCCACTTGCACATGGCATGAATCATATGGAAGTCTGTTCAATGCTTATTCTGATGGTTTCTTCCTGTTTTTCTTTGCTCTTTAAAATCCTCTTGTCCAACCGCTTGGCACTGGTTGCTTATTCAGGATGCTTGCTAATTCACCACGTAATTACTCATAGGGACCCATTTTCAGAATTGAAAAATAGAAGTGGGGAGATCTTCTGTTTCCTGCTGATATAGTGACATATTTAGAAGCAGTTGTCTATACAAGTGTCTGCCTCAGCATGTCCTGCGGCAAAATTCAGCACCAGAAGCACTTGCCCATGCTGCATATTTACCATGTTTCAGATGCTCATCCACTCTGCCAACACCTACTGTGCTTCAACTATTGTCCACTGGACAGATTTGTTGCCAGTGTTCGGTTTCTTTTTCCACACTTTTCTCTTGTAAGGCAAGAGGAGGGAAATGTGATAAACAAAACTATTACTTGGAAGAATAAGATCGAGAACAAAATAAATAACCTCTAGAAAAAGTTCTTTAGGATTCTTCTGGTATAATATAGGTAGAGTATGAATCTCAAAGGCTTTTTAGCCTTATTTTTCATCTGGCAGGGGTTGGGGGTGGGAAAACACTGCACATAAGCATATAATTCTATATAAAACAAATGCCTTCAGTATCTTATACGTTCAAGTACAAATGGCCTATATTCATCACATGCAGTCTTAGCATGGACAGTTCCTGAACGGACTACTGCATTTTGAGCAAAGAGGATACTGTTTAGAAACACCTAGGCTCTGTAAGTTTTTTGGGAATAAACGTGTGTTGTGGGGTATTTTCTTTATGTATGAGATAATGACTCCCAAAAGCACTTCTCCATTTATTTTTAAATGTATAACTGGAAAGATCCTGATTAGAAATTGGTTGAATCAGGGGATCCCTGGGTGGCTCAGCAGTTTAGCGCCTGCCTTTGGCCCAGGGTGTGATCCTGGAGTCCTAGGATCGAGGCCCGAGTCGGGCTCCAGGCATGGAGCCTGCTTCTCCCTCTGCCTGTGTCTCTGCCTCTCTCTCTATGTCTATCATAAATCAATCAATCAATCAATCAATCAATCAATCAATCTTAGGTTTATTTAAAAAAAAAAAGAAAAAAGAAATTGGTTGAATCAGTGCCAGAAAATCATAGACACAAACTTTAAACTCTGCTCAGAAGAGGAAGTTTGCGTGTCTGCGCGTGCCTGCATGGGTGTATATGTTTCTTGGAACATACTCAGTTATTCAAAACAAGCATATATACTGCATGCTAAATATAAGGTAAACAAGTCCTCATGATTTCCAGACAACTCGGGAGATCTTCTGAATTAAAGTCAAGTCATACCCGATTGTCACTGGGAAGAGTTGAATCTTGGCAAATCCATTTTTACGAGAGAGACGAAGTTTAACCGACGCATATTGAAATAGTATTATGAGAGCACTCTGGCTCCGAACTACAGGAGTGCCAGAGCTATCATAAATCTGTTTATTTGGTTTGATGTTTGGTGGCACTTATCACTAGGCATCTCTTTGTGAACAAAGGGACAATCATGTAAGTGGCCCCAAATTCCCTGCAGATTTGATGAAGTAAAATTTAAAAGTAGCAAAAAAATGGTATGAAACATTTCATGACTTAGTGAGCAACTTATTTAAACTGGTGACCAAGGCAAATGAGTTGGCAGCAAGCCTAGTGGTTTCAGACTCTGCTAGGTAGAGAGGACACAGCTACACCAAGAAGGCTTATCCCTATCCAGACAGCCGTTTAGTAGCACTAAATGGGTAAACAAGCCAGACAGACTTTCACTGGATGAGAACTCAGGAGCAGCAAGATGCTTGGCAAGCAAGCCCGGTGTTTCTCACCTGAGGAACAGTGTATTTATTTCGCTTCTGTGTTTTACTTGGGGGGTAAGCTTTAGAGTGGTGAAGCAAAAATGGAGAGGAGATGCAGAAGATGGATTCTGTATTGCCTTTTTGGCACTGCAGTGAAATAACCAAACACTTAGAAACAATTACAGATGGTGATAAATGCTGTAAAGCAAAGGAAGGGTGGGCAGTGAGAGAGAATAATAGAGAATCAAAGCTGCCAGCAGGTGTTTTCTAAAAAGCAAAGAGAAGGCTGCTCTCTGTGGTCCCACTAAGAAGAGGATTCAAAGAACTCTCTACGCCTCCTTGGCTCACCTAGGAGAGAAGTGCCTTCCAAATTGCTGAGGCATTCAGGAGTGCTAAGTAACTCTCCATTATGAAGTGATAACTGCTGTGCCCGTTCAGGGGAGCTGGAGGGGATTTGAAGCAAAGAGAACAAAGTTGTATGAGAGGCAGAGTGCACCATGTTAGAAAGAGGCCCTTTAATCAACTCTTGATAAGCCATGGCTTATGCATGACTATCTCTGTTTCGTCAAAAGAATGTGGCCAAGACCTTTTTAAAAATTATTTATTTATTTATTTATTTATTTATTTATTTATTTATTTATTTATGAGAGGGCATGGTGGGGGGGGGTGGGGTGCAGAAGAGAGAGGAAGTAACAGATCCTTGTTGAACAGGAAGCCCTACAAGGGCTGAGATCATGACCTGGGCTGAAAGCAGCTGCTTAGCCAACTGAGCCACCCAGGCACACACACATCCCCCCCCATCCAGACCCTTTTATTAACACAATCTTCACAGCTCTATCATAATTCTTGAAACACCAGAACTCACCAGTTGTGTACTGATGTATTACTTTATGTTAATTCATCCACTCAACAAATACTAATTGTGCAGACCTCAGTGCTAGGAAAACAAAGACGTTCAAGGACATCATAGTCTCGTGGGTAAGACACACAAGTAAACAGGTAAGGTGGCAAATACAATGACAAATGCATGCTACAGAGCACTGAGGTCTGGCCTTTCACCTTTTCAGAGGTGGTCAGGGAAAGCTTCCAGGGAGAGCTGGGTCCTGCAGTCAGTTCCTTGGAAAGGGTATTTTGGGGAAGGGGAGCCAGAGTAGAAGGGGACCAAGCAACATGACCCGTAAGGTCACATGTGCTTCTTGGCACAACTCTAAGGAAAGGTATATATAATATATGCCACTATCTGAGAAAATATATGTACTTATTAACTCTGCTCTTTTACAGAACTAAGCAGGGATTTGTTTGTCAGTGCTCATTGAGATGACAAGCTCATTTCAATGCAGTTAGAGTTTTACTCTCCTAGCATTTATGGCATTATTTGCTCTCTTACATTGATGCTGACAGATGCTTGGTTTATATTTAACCTAAAGGTGGCATTTACAACTGCAAAGACTCTTAATTATGATAGAATTGAAAACATACAGGATTCCCATTACAGGGAAGACTTTCTTACCAGAACACGTTTCCATTTAAAACACCAACTACAAGGTAAACTAAAGATGAAAAGAATCGGGAACCATTTTCTTCGGTAAGAGAAATAAGCATACAGTGTGTATAGATTTTTCAGGAACCAAATAGTGTAATGGTCTCAGAATATTTGTCAAAGAATAAGATGGAGATTTTATTTTTAACCTGGTCCCAGACATTAACTGCAGGAGACATCAGAAACCTGCAATGCTCTTTGTACACAAATATAGCACTAAGGTAAAAATGATGGACTAGACACCCCCCATGAAGGCCAGACCAGCAGGGGTGCCGTGTTCTTCACAACACAGCCATGAGCAGTTTGTCCCCTTGCAATGCTCTTTCTCCTCTGTCTTGAAGTAAACAGTGGGGTCCCTGAGGACCTGATAGCTCTGTGAAGGAAAAAAATTATGCTGGATGGAAATTTTTAAATGGGATGACCTCAGAACAAAATCTTTACTTCTGATTCTATTTCTTTTGTTGTTGTTGTTATATAAATTACAGATTTTAAAGTCAGAAGCAAAAAACAAAAAAAATTTTTCAGAAATAGATTTTGAGGGGCACCTAGGTGGCTCAGTGGTTGAGCACCTGTCTTTGGCTCAGGTCGTGACCCCAGGGTCCTAGGATCAAGTCCTGCATTAGGCTCCCTGCAGGGAGCCTGCTTCTCCCTCTACCTCTGTCTCTGTCTCTGCCTCTCTCTCCCTATCTCTCATGAATAAATAAATAAAATCTTTAAAAAAAAGAAATAGATTTTGAAGGATTATTTTGTTGTATGATTGCTGCTGGTGTTTGGAGTATTTATTAATAACATAAAGTCAGCCAATAACAAAATAATTTAAATTCAATTCTGAGAGATGCCTGGGTGGCTCAATCAGTTAAGCATCTGGCTCAGGCAGTGATCTCGAGTTCTTGGGATGGAGCCCACATGGGGCTTCCTGCTCAGCAGGGAGTCCACTTCTCCCTCTACCTCTGCCCTTCCCTCACCTCAATCCCACTCATGCTATATCTCTCTTTTTTCCCTCTTAAATAAATAAATAAATAAATAAATAAATAAATAAATAAATAAACTCTTTTTAAAAATTCAGTTCTGAAAGAGAAATGGATACAACCCTGTGGTAGTTAATTTTATTTATCAGTTTGGTTCAGTCACAATACCCAGATATTTGGAGAAACACTAGTCTAGATGTCACTGTGAAACTATTTTTTAAGGTAACAGTAACACTTAAGCCAGTGAGAGGGGCACAAACTCATACCCTGTTGAGTCATACTTTATAAAGATAGTGGCATCACCCTTCCTACTTTAACCTGAAATTATATACTCAAAGGATGTCCCTATAATCCTAGCAACTCCCCCAAATAACAGTGTAATTTTTACAGCACATTTATATTCCCTGATTTCATAATATTGAGTTTCTCTCCCTCTCTCCCTCTCTCTTTCTCACACATACATTCTAAAATGTAGATATTTTTACATTTATCTAATATATGATAGATGAAGATGAGTGTTGCCCAAACCTTTGCCATATAAGTGAAAAAAGAAAAGGAGAAAAGTCGTTTTCTGAGCATGTGTCCTATACCAGACACAAGAATTGGAGCCAAGAGTCATACTCCGGGAGCACGTCCCAGCATCCTAAACTTACAACACGTGGCAGAGTTAGGACTGAAATTCACCTTTGTTTGCCATCACAGCACAATTGCCTAAATCAAAAGCAGGCCCTATGGCAATCCTAACTATCTGCTTCACGCTGCTTTTACGTTAGTTCAGTAGGAACACGTAAAAGAAGACATTAGGTGGACACGTCACCTCTGCTTACTTCAGAGCATTAGATTCCTGGATCTCAATTGCTTCCTCCTCATTTTATATTTGAGAATTTTTGCATCTCTTACTTACCTCTTTTTAACACAGAGCCTGCTCTGACCTTTTTGTATGAGCTTGATCCATTTAATATTCATGCATTTCCTAGCTTGTTAGCTTGTTAAATAATAACATTAACAACAATAATAACCAACACCAACATAAACCAAATTAAATAAAGAAAAAAAAGTTAACATTGTTGGGTATTTATATACCAGGCACCAGGTCAAGTATCTGATTTGCATTCTTTTTAAAAATTCCTAATAACTTTGTGATGCAGGCCTTTTTATTTTTATTTTGACAAAGAAGAAACACAAAGGCAGAGACATTAACTAGCACAAAATAGCTGAGCTCATAAGTGGCCAAACCAGAATTTAAACCAAGGGATGTCTGATTATAAAACATACTTTTGGCCACAGTGGTAGATAGGATGAAATGTTCTTTTATTGTGAAATGTGGTTTAACCTTACAACCTTTCTTCTTGGCAGTTTTTAATGGTTTTTAACAATAAATAAGAAAGGATGACTTCTCTCCTTGCAAGCCAGTAAAACATTAGTAAGAACTACAAGGGGGCTTCTACTGAATTTGAAAGCACAGCTTCTTGATGCCTACTTTTTCACTGTTAGATAAGGTTTGCTGCAAAAAAGCCATGCAGCAATGACTGGCCTTTGGCCGAGCACACACTGGAAAATCCTATGAGAATAGATTGTTCAACTATATCCCCCAACATTCTCTGCACTGCAGCCTGTTCTAAAGACGAGCGATCATGAATGGTAACGCACGTGAGGAATACACCACCACAGATTGTGCCTCTTTGGCATGTGGATTATTTCGACCTGAAGACAATGGGGGCCCTGCAGACAGGAAAAACCTCTTACCTCCCGCAGAACAACCTAAAAGAATTTAGATGGGGGCCTGTACCAGGAAGAAAGCCATTCCCAGAAACAACTTTTTATATCACAAAGACTTATCTGCATGTCCTGGCAAACATTAGTTTACCAAACCTTCTTCCCCTCCTTCCCCTTTGCAGCCCCATACCCCACTCCCTTCCCCCTAGCTCAGGTTAGTACATAGGCTTCAGTTACCTGACACCCAAGGAGTCTCATATGTTTATGAAGCTCCATACATGAAATCTGTTTTTGTCCTGTGAATCTGTCTTATGCCAAAGTAACTATTAGACTGGCCAAGGAACCTAGAAGGGAAGAAGGGAAAAGTTGTCCACCCCTCCAGGCACACAAGACAAAGAGAATTCTCCCAAACGCAAGCAGAAATGAAAGGCCCCAGCTAAAGGTGGGGATAGGAATCTACTCCCTACTAACAGGAGTAGGAGCACTACTTGAGACCCTGTTGACATTATCATTTAGAAGTGTCATTTAGGGGCGCACCTGGGTGGCTCAGTTGGTTGAGGGTCTGCCTTCGGCTCAGGTCATGATCTCAGGATCCTGGGATCAAACCCAGTGTTGGGCTCCCTGCTCAGCGGGGAGTCTGCTTCTCCCTCTCCCTGTTTGTCCTCTCTATCAAAAAATATTAGAAAAATTTTTAAAAACGTAGTTTTATGTGTATATATGAAACAATTCATTGATCCTATACTCTAGCACACCACCCAAAGGCTTCAGGCTTCAAGCTGCAGGGTGTTTGATTAAAAAATCCACAGTACTGTTCCAACCGAGAACACGTTTGGACTGCCACCAGTGGTGAAAGAGAGTGGTCCAGTTTCATTCTTCTGCATGTGGATGTCCAATTTTCCCAGCACCATTTATTGAAGAGACTGTCTTTCTTCCAATGGATAGTCTTTCCTCCTTTATCGAATATTAGATGACCGTACATTTCAGGGTCCACTTCTGGGTTCTCTATTCTGTTCCATTGATCTCTGTGTCTGTTTTTGTGCCAGTACCACACTGTCTTGATGACCACAGCTTTGTAGTACAACCTGAAATCTGGCATTGTGATGCCCCCAGCTATGGTTTTCTTTTTTAAAATTCCCCTGGCTATTCGGGGTCTTTTCTGATTCCACACAAATCTTAAAATAATTTGTTCTAACTCTCTGAAGAAAGTCCATGGTATTTTGATAGGGATTGCATTAAACGTGTAAATTGCCCTGGGTAACATTGACATTTTTACAATATTAATTCTTCCAATCCATGAGCATGGAATATTTTTCCATCTCTTTGTGTCTTCCTCAATTTCTTTCAGAAGTGTTCTATAGTTTTTAGGGTATAGATCTTTTAAACTCAAAATGGATGAGAGATCTAAATGTGAGACAAGAGTCCATCAAAATCCTAGAGGAGAACACAGGCAACACCCTCTTTGAACTCGGCCACAGTAACTTCTTGCAAGATACATCCACAAAGGCAAAAGAAACAAAAGCAAAAATGAACTATTGGGACTTCATCAAGATAAGAAGCTTTTGCACAGCAAAGGATACAGTCAACAAAACTAAAAGACAACCTACAGAATGGGAGAAGATATTTGCAAATGACATATCAGATAAAGGGCTAGTTTCCAAAATCTATAAAGAACTTATTAAACTCAACACCAAAGAAACAAACAATCCAATCATGAAATGGGCAAAAGACATGAAGAGAAATCTCACAGAGGAAGACATGGACATGGCCAACATGCACATGAGAAAATGCTCTGCATCACTCGCCATCAGGGAAATACAAATCAAAACCACAATGAGGTACCACCTCACACCAGTGAGAATGGGGAAAATTAACAAGGCAGGAAACAACAAATGTTGGAGAGGATGCGGAGAAAAGGGAACCCTCTTACACTGTTGGTGGGAATGTGAACTGGTGCAGCCACTCTGGAAAACTGTGTGGAGGTTCCTCAAAGAGTTAAAAATAGACCTGCCCTACGACCCAGCAATTGCACTGTTGGGGATTTACCCCAAAGATTCAGATGCAATGAAACGTCGGGACACCTGCACCCTGATGATTCTATCAGCAATGGCCACAATAGCCAAACTGTGGAAGGAGCCTCGGTGTCCATCAAAAGATGAACGGATACAGAAGATGTGATCTATGTATACAATGGAATATTCCTCAGCCATTAGAAATGACAAATACCCACCATTTGCTTCTACGTGGATGGAACTGGAGGGTATTATGCTGAGTGAAATAAGTCAATCGGAGAAGGACAAACAGTGTATGTTCTCATTCATTTGGGGAATATGAATAATAGTGAAAGGGAATATAAAGGAAGGGAAAAGAAATGTTGGGAAATATCAGGAAGGGAGACAGAACATAAAGACTCCTAACTCGGGGAAACGAACTAGGGGTGGTGGAAGGGGAGGAGGGCGGGTGTTGGAGGGGAACGGGTGACGGGCACTGAGGCGGACACTTGACGGGATGAGCACTGGGTGTTTTTCTGTATGTTGGTAAATTGAACACCAATAAAAATTAATTAAAAAAAATAAAAAATAATAAAAAATCCACAGTACTGTTCCAACCGAGAACACGTCTGGACTGCCACCAGTGGGATGAGATTTGGTGTGCAAGTGCAAAATCACAGTCTAGATCTGATACGGTCTACGTTACTCACTTCAGATCTTGTCAGGGATGTTAGGGGATGATGTAACACTCTGGAAAATGCAAAGCTATCTCAATTATTTTAACAATAGACATCACTGAATAAAAATAGTTTAATATAAATTAATAAAATATGATAAATATGCTAACATAAAATAGCCTATAGGTGCTTTTAAAAATGCAGAATAACCATTGATGGGAACTAAAAGGAGAAAAATAGTTTAATGTTCTTGTATCCTTATATAAAAGGAAAATTATTATTTGCACACAAGTTGGCTGAAGTGAAATTTTAAAATTTATATATTTTCTAAGTTGCAAATATAAAATGTATGTTGGCAGTTTGTGCCTCTTTGACGTCATTTTTTTTTATTTTTGTCCTAATGGAGTAAGTCAGTATAAATTCTATTTTTAAATTGTTGTGTCAACCTTAGCCCAGGATACTGTTGTTTGCATCTCATCAGAATCAGTTTCTTCCTAATTCCAAATGCTCCAGGTCTCTTAGCAACTAAATATAGGCAGTTTTGATTAAATAAATTATATTATATGCAAATGATCTAAAATTAAAAAATAAAATTAACAAATTATAAATAATAAAATTCTCCTCTGCAACAATAGGAGATACTGTGCAATGATTTGACAATTTTCTTCTTATAGGGTTTTTTTCCTTAGGCAATAAGAAAAAATTAAGCTTGAAGACCATTTGAATATAAATCAACATAAAATACTTAACAGGGATTAATGACACATATACAAAATCACAGAATGTAATAACAATAAGGTAAATAACATTTGGTGTCTCTCAATATCCAATTTAAAAGTACTTTATAAAAATACTGAATATGATATGAGGTCAAAATAAGGCGCAATAATTACACTTTTCTTTCAATATGCATAGGTTTTGAAACTTAAGATTGTTCTGAAAATTATTTCCTGATATTTGATTTGGCCTCTGGAAAGAAATTCAACTACAAAAAAAGATGAACTAATCTGGGAAAAACAAGGGGATTTCATTAAAGGGACCACTATTGATTTGCCTAAAGTTCCTAAAGTTAAGAATTTTCCATCCCAGAAAGCCCTTGGCGACTGAGGTATGCGGCTGGCATATGTGGCTTTATAACGGTTGCATCCCTCTTAAAATCTGGTGTATCCCACACTTAGATTGCAGTTTGGTATTTCCAACTGTCCCTACTGGATATAAATTCACTTGGGGGGTACTTGTGAAAAAACAAAAAACAAAAATTCAGACTAATGATAATGGCTTGAATTTCTGATATAAGCCAAGGACTGCTCAAGTCACTTAGGAACATTTTAAATTTTGACGTCACCCACCTCAAAAGCTTTCTTAATCTTTCATAAGTTTAATAAACCCCATAACTGTTGGCTAATAAACTGAGGTCATATATCCAACCATAACTTATAATAGCACACATAATACTATGTATAACTGTACGAAGTTAATAAAGGGCACTGGGATCTCTATTTGAGCAACATTTATTTAAAATGAAAAGCAATTTCATTAAAAAAAAAAAAACCCATGGAATAACCTTGGGAGGGTAATCTTGTGCTCCTGGTTTTAGAATCAACATGCTATTACAAACATGGCATGAGAATTTTGCATGTAGGGGCACCTGGGTGGCTCAGTCAGTTAAGTGACTGACTTTTGATTTCAGCTCCGGTCGTGGTCGCAGGGTGGTGAGACAGAGTCCTGCCTTGGGGATCTGGGCTGGCCATGGAGACTGCTTGGGATTCTCCCTCTCACCAACTTCCCCCACCACCACCCCCCCACCGTGGCTCATGGGCATGTGCTCTCTCACTCTCAAAAAATATATGTATAATATATTTATATTATATATATAATTATATATATATATATATAAAATCCACGATGAAGGTGAATAGAGAAATATGAATAGAGAAAATGCCCACAATCAGTGAACAATTTTTCTCTCCTGCATTGGATTCAGAGACACCTGTCTTCAGACAAGCTACATATTCTGTGTGAGCATCGTGACTTTGGGTAAACTAATTAGGCACTCAGAACTTCAGTTTTCAATTTTGTAAAGTCTGAGATGGTAATGCCTACCTCTGAATATCATTGTGAAGTTTGTTAAAACACATAAATAAAATCATATAGTATAATACACAGAACACAATAGGTGTCCAATTAATACGCATCCGCTCTTTTGCCTTCTTTTCTTCCTCCGTGACGTTTATCCTTTGTGTCATGGAGTTGAAGGACAAAAATATCATCTCTGAATAGTAAAAATGTGAACATACACTTGACATATTAAAAATTTTATTGAGCATAAATGTTATCTAGTATCACTAGTGAATATTAACATTTTTTTAAAACTAATATTCAAAGTGAGGGGTTTTACTAACTTTAACATGGTAAGAAAGGGATGCCTGAGCATCAAAGTTGTATTCTGGATATGATATTCAATCAGTCTATCTGGACACTCTTTCTAATACTTGGTTTCATCCTGCGCTTATTTAGAATATTTCGTGAACTTAATTAGCAGTTGTTCTTAAATAGGAGAATGCCTTCTTAAAGCCATTATATTCACTGGTAGGTGAGTGCTTTCTCTTCTCAGCATAATTTGCTGTGAAAGATGTGGGGGGATTCTCTGTAGAAATTCTATCTGCCCTCTAGCTAAGTTTGCTTCAGTGGAAATGAGATCCTGACCACTGGGCTGATGGATGTACACATAACTGACTTGTTCAATTCTAATTTAATTCTGGAAATCTATCTCCTTTATGACTTTAATTTTTCTGACGTGAAAACATTCTATCTTTTTAGGCTTCCATTGTTTCTGCAGAACACAAGTATTCTCTTGGTGGAAGGAGAAAAAAAGTAGTAAAGAAGCAGCAATAAACAATCCCGCAAAACCAATTTTCACATTGGCAGAAAAACACGAGAACTCCAAATAGCCATAACTTGAAACAGTGGCAGATCCTTGGCAGCGTATGATTTGAAATTATTAATGAAAACTTTCACCGCAAACATGCACATCTCTTAGTTTCAGGGGACTTGAGCTTTTCACATAAGCAAGAGTCTAAAAGTGAACCAGACCAGAAGACAGAAAAGACAACTTCAACTCAGCCCAGCTGCCGTTCCAGCCTTTATGACCACAGCTGAAACAGACCCGGGAAGGTGTTCATTTCAATTTTCTAGACATACAGTAACGAGAAAAACAATAACAAAAACCACAAGGATGATTCTTAGAGAACTCTTCCTGCATGTCTTTGCTTATTCTAAGTCTTTGAGATGACCTCAGTCTCCAGCTTTCCGACTGCATTAGTCATTAGGTTTTTTTTAAGAGAGATTTTTATTTGCCTCTTACACCACAGATATTTTATTAAAAATTATTGAGATAATACCTAAGGTACTGTGAGATATTCATAATAATGGTGCTCAGTAAATGCGCCATATCATGATTATATATTTTTTGCTGTGAAGTGTATACATTGCTTCATTTCCAAACATTAGGGAGTAAGCCAAACACATGTATTAATTTTCCTCTATTTCTATTTTTTTGACCATGCATTTGTGTTTGACTTAAATAGCAGAATGAGAAAAGAGAGCTCTAGCCACACTTTGGAGGTACTTTTTCCAAAGGGCAATATTACAGCAACTTGTAACTTCTTCTGGTTCACTTTTCTGCTTTTCTTCAACCCTTCCACCATATCAAAAATGCTCTTTATTCATTTTTTGTTTCTCCTGGCACATAATTTTCATTCTCTTTGAAGCAGACTCTCTCACTACCTCTTAAAAATCTATTGTTCCTTAGGCTCAGTAACCTATTGACGTAAGCTTCCTCCTTTATAGTTTCTGTGCAACTCTCCTTGAGGGAAAAGATGAAGAGAGAGAAACTCATTTAGACCAAAGCTTTCTCAGTGTGATTTCCTCAATTAAAAACTCCAGAGTCTTACAAATATCCAGTCACCAAGTAAATAAATAATGTGATAATGTCATATTATTTTCAAATATTTCAAATCAAACTCCTTACCCATGACATCAAAATTAATTTGGTAAGAATCTGCTAATGGTTTCAAAGTCCTGGGGATCTTTTCTACTTAGGCCCCAAATAGTTTGATCCTAAGCAAATTGGCTCAGCTAGGAGAAATTCAAGATTGGGAGATAGGAAAGATCCTGTATTTTTTCTCAAGGGAACCGTTTTATGGTGATACTTTTCTACCATGTGACTTGTTTTTTCTGCCTCAAGCCAATAGGCTTAGAAGAAAGGTAAATGATATGGAACACTGGCAAGGCTAGATCTAAAGTTTTAATGACAAACCAAGTGGTTCCTTCCACATTTTAGCTATGCCCATAGAATAGTAGTTCCACAGTGAGAGCTAAACTTTCCCTTAAGGATGGATAGTCCTCAATTAGGATCTGCAAATACATACCTTTTCATATGTGCTGAATATCTTGAAAAAGGTTTATTCCTTTAATTTGGGAATTTTTCCTAAGTTATTTACATAGTTAATTCATTTTATTCCTGCATTAAAACCCTAGCCACAGGTCCAACTATATCCCTCCATTACACAAAGATTGTGTGGCCTGCTCAGGACCACTTGCCGTAAGTAATTCAAAGGTAATCCGACATTTCTTCTTTCCCCAAATCTGAATTACCAGAAATTGTTTATGCTAGGTTTTTTGCATGTCTTAATGCTGAAGTCCAAATACCAAATTCCTGTGGGATTTATACTTTTACTTCAAGGGGAATTATTTAAGTTTACACATAGAAGCCTTTCTCGTGATTACAGTTGTCCTTACTAAGAGCAGATACCAAATCTATGTTCTTAAAGAAAAATGTAAGTACTTTGCAGTGATTAAGAATTAGAGTTCATATTCAAAGATATTGGCACTTATTCATAAAGGTGACAATGATGTGCTTCAAAAGAACATAATTACTAAGTTTAAATGGTGCTCGAAATTCTTGCTACGTGAAGTGCGCTCCCAGGAGCAATAGCAGTGGCATCTCCCTGAAGGCTGTCAGAAAGGGTGACTCAAGTCCCACTTCAGATCACCTGAATCTGAATCTGCATTTTAGCAAACCCACCAGGGATTCCGATGCGCTCTGGAGCTTGAGAAACACCGATTTAATTAATGACTCTGTTGATTTTGGGTTGTACAAGTGACCCAAAGAGAAAACAAACATCTTATATCTATGTGCGTCCTGGGGTACAAGGTGTACGCTTGCACTGAGCTGGTTTGCTAGAATGACTCCTGCACTAACAGGCACAGGGCTTTTGTGTAGCGATGGTCGTAAATCTCCAGAATGAGGGCATGGTCAGGGCAGAACAGAGGCAGAATGGAGGAGAACTGGTGGCCCCACTGCACTCAGGGGAGACATAAATCTGCACACTGGAAGTGTGTGTTTACATATGCTTTGCTAGCAGCTGCACAGGCTGCAAGTGCCCACCTCAGTGAGATCGGAGTCTCAATGAAACTGAAAAAATAATAATAATAAAAAGGACTCTTGCTGCCCCTGGGCTGGGCTGGGCTGGGCTGGGTGGGGACGGTGGGCTCATTACTGATGTCTTCCTAAGTTCAAAGGAAGAAACTTGACATCATTATTTCTGAAAAGGAAAGAACTTTTCTTAAAATTGTTAACCTGTAACTCCCTGGGATTAATATTAATCTGAACACACAGAGTTTTAAATATCCATCTTATAGAGTAAGTCTCGCATCAAGGTTGACTCAATACCATTTAAGAGCATGTTTCAATTTCAGAAGAAATATCAATTCCGTTTCAAAATGTTAAGCTCAAGGACTGCTACTACTATATTTGAAACATGCTAGAAAATTAATAAAACATGATGATTCCTATTTTAAATTAAAAGCTCCTACTGAAATAGCTAAATGCACTTTTTTACAACCACAGAGATGGACAATTGTAATAATCATTAAATCATCTCTGCATAACAGGACTGGCATTATTATTATTCTCTATAGATTAAAAAAAAAAACATGGGCACAGAGAGGTTAAGTAATTTGCTTGAGGTCACAAAGCTAGCAAGTGATTGAGTAAGAATTCAAGCCCTTTCAGTCCATCTCCAGAGTCCATTTAATCAAGTATTAAACTCTCCTATCTTTCGTTTTGGCATGTTTTTGGTGATCAGAAGGCACTCTTCATTCTCCCCAGATAAGCAAGGAAGCAAGCAATAAACACCACCACCACTAGTATCTGTAATTGGTATAGCTGGTACCTAGTACTTAATTCCACAAGGAAAAATAATGGTTAAACTGTGTATATTCCTGGGAAGGGTAAAATTCTGAAAGAACACCAGAGGACAAGTGTGTTAATTTTATATTGCTCATGTAACAAACTACCCCACATAATGGCTTAACAAAATCCATTTGTCATCCTGCAGTTCTATAGGTCAGAAGTCTGGGTACAGATGACTGGGGTAGGCCCTCTGCAAAATACAAGTATGGGCAGCATCTCAGTTCCCTCTGGGGCTTCTGGGGATGAATCCGCTTCCCGGCTTGTTTGCCTTGTTGGCCAGCTTCAGTTTCCTGTGGTTGTTGTGTGGAGGACACTGCTTCCTTGATGGCTGTGGGCTGGGAGCCATCCTAAGGTCCCCTTCATCTCTTACTCCATCTCTCCCTCTCATCTTTAAATCAGCAGCAGCATCTAAATCCTTCTTCTACTTTCAATCCCTCTATGTTCTCCTTTGACCTTATGTCTTTGGGCTCTGGCCAGAGAGAGTTACATGCTTTTCAGGCTTCATGTGATTAGATTGGGTTTACCTAGGTAACCAGGGAAAATCTCCATATATTAAGGTCCCTAGTTGAAGTAACATGCACAGAGTCCCTTTTGCCATATAGAGTGACATATTTCCAGGGCCTAGGGGTTAGGATGTGAACATTTTTGGGGAGGAGACATTCTGCTATGACAGGAGGTTTGGAAAAAGTGAAAGGGAGCCCAGGTCGCCTAACTGGGGGCCAAAAATAAACTTTGCAATCACCTACTTTCGTCTAATACAATGCTCACTTTTCACACGTAATCTGTGATTATTTGCTTTATGTAAGACAATGTCGTCATACCAAATATTCACCGAAAAGGGAATTGTAAAAAATTAATTTGTCCATGTAATTTAAGTAAAAAATATGACACAGAGTGTCAGTTTCCTCATTAACTTTTGTCCAAAAAATTAAGAACTGGATGGGAAAATAAAATCTTCTAAGTTTTAACCTCATGGTGGTTCAAGAAAATATCTACATTTTATTAACACAACCAGGTGGATGCAAATATAAGTAATGCTAGTAAAGTCTGGTGAGGAAATACAAATCTTATCACATCAAAATAAAAAGAGTGTGCTACTCAAGTCTCAAGCTAACTAGTGTGGTATGTTTCACTTTGGCATAAATGTAAAATCCATTACAGGGGGCAAAATGAATTTTGGAGTCGTGCCCTTAAGCTCTATGATAGCTTTATTTTTATGATGTCTTTATTCTTTGAGATACTAAATATTGTCATTACTGATTCTCTAAACACAGCGGGCTTGTTACTGTGGTTATTAATGTTTTTAACGGTCCCATCTGTAAATAGCGTGCAGCCTAAACCAAAACACACATGCACGTCTCCAGAGCAGAAGACTGACACAGGACTGCTGACACATGAATGGGATGCTTTGTCTAACTAACACAAAAATGCAAATGAATTGCAGAGAAAGAAAACTAAAGAATTCAAAGGCTTTCTTGATTGCCTTCTTTAAAATGCCAAGAACTTAAGCTGGCCTTTCTTATCTTCCACTACACGCATGTGACACTTTAGGAGGTCTTTCTTATTGTACTATAATTCAGGGATTGTTCCAGCTCCGTGCTCCATGCCTTTTTCCAAAGGGCAGCCTGAGATGTATAATTCGGGTAATGAACAGCTGCATAATTTAAGGGTCGAGCTAGTAGGGCACTGTTCCTTATTTGTGTTGCTTTAGCAGTTGCCAAGATGTTCCAGGCCTATTTAGGAATACAATTTTTTGACTGCTTTATTTCTCTCCGATGATATATGCTGGGATTTGGTTGTGTTCCAGAAAGTGAATTTTATCAGCAGAAGTACCAGAGCAAGCTTTTCTCTCATTTTACTCCAAAGGGCAACAGCACTGAGCTATAATGAGGTAATTTTTTTTCCAGCCATGCACACTCTGTGTTCTATCAGGCAGGGTTGTTTAAACCTAGTCCTGTCCCTTTCCAAAGCATGATAGACTCAATCACTGAGCTATCAAAGGCATTTCCACACTACATCCCTCTCACGCGAGCCCAATCTCCTGAACGTTGAAAAGGGCCTGGCAGCGAGGCCCTTCAAGATGAAGGCTGCATGCTGATTAATCAGTTGCTTTTTTATTCCATCTTGGCAAGTGGTCCCTGTTTGTAAATAAAAGGTTTACCCTGAATTTCCTGTAAACTCAGAAACATAAGGCTGGTTAGGGCCTCAGTCACAGAGCAAGAACGATGCCTGCTGTCCAATCCACAGACATGTGCTGTGTCCACTGCCATAAATACTCCTTAAGGTCTCGAAGCATATCCCAAGTATGAGCTAAGCTAAAAACAATCATCATTTCAAATGATAAAGCAGAACAGCAGATTCAATTTTTTTTTTCCATCTCTTTAACACTCCCTGTTTTGGGGAGAGACCCCACTGAGCATTTGCAAAGGTAACGGAGTTTACACCACACAATAAGTTTGTCAGGGGCAGGAGTGGGGGAGTTGTGGGGGGTGGGGAGTTGGGTGGGAGGGGACATCAGTAAAACAGAATATCTCTTTTTCAAGAAATAAATTAGTGTGCTCTTTCACTCGTCAGATGGTAAATAGCTAATGGAAAAGAAATGTGACAGACCACAAGGACTAGGAATTGTCTGCAAACTGGCAGGCGCTGTGATTTGCAGATGACCCAAATTATTTTCAGGCAGTTTGGCACATCTCTATTTGTCACACTTACACTATCGAGCCAAGTGCATTCAATTAATATGGAGTATTTTCCTGTTCTTGAAGTAGGAACAAAGCAGCAAGCCTTTCTTGATGGCTCTCAAACACCCCCAAACAGCAAGAATTATAAGCCTCTTGTCATCATTCACCTTAGGTGATCTTCCACGATGAGCACGTGACCACTCAGAAATTCATTCTGGACGAGGGATTGTTGTGCCTCCAGACGCACGTCTACTGGTCTACTGTATGCACTGAGTGTGAGAACTCCAAGAGCGTAAAAAAATGTGATTCTTGAAATACCCTTTTGCGATTAAAAACAAAAATAAATTGGCATTTTCCTCCTCAGTTTTGAAAGCAAGGTGAAGAAGTTTATTTTGTGAGAGGTGAAACCTTCTGAATCAATACCGGGGGTTGACACTGCTATATAAACCCATCCATCATGAGGCGGCAGTTGTAGCAACGTCTCACAACATGGTTTGTGCGGTCGGTGGGGCAGCCAGGGTACTTAGGGAAATGCTGGCATGAGAGTTTCATTTCTAAAATCCTTTCCTCAATAAGACAGAATGCATGAGCCATATAGTTCAGAAAACACTGGCTAGGGGCCCCCGCTTCCAGTCCTGGCTCTTTCCCCATCTGGCTACCTGTCCGGTAACCCATGTTGGGAGAGCTTAACACACCCTCAAAATGAGGAATTAATGCAGACAGATGCAAGTGGCACCTCCCAGCTCGAGATATCCATGAATCACAAACACCCAGAGAAGTGTTTTTTTTTATTAATTCTAAATGAATGCAGAGAAGTCAGAAAGGCTCATAACAAAAGCAAGCGACAATAGGCAAAATGCTTTATTTCCCCCAAACAGAGTCATTTCATTATACTAAATCTAGGATTATGGGGGCACATTAACTCTTTCAGGCCTTGAGGGGGTTGGTGTCAAAACAACACATCTTTACCACTAAAAATGCACTATGTATTACAATTATAAGTTACAGCTAGCTATATAAATTTTATACACTCATATAAAATGTACCTGGCACAGGAAATTTAAGAATGTCTCTAAAGAAAAATATATTAAAGTTCCCGTTCAATTGCATACCAAGTGTATTTTAATGTATTCATGTTTCTGAACATATGTAATACACAAATAGAATGCAATAGTATTTTGCATTTACATCTTGAATTTTAATAGTTTTAGTGAGTCGCTCTGTTTAGATGGGGGGAAAGAAAGATCCTTAACAGTTACAATTCCCTTATCATTCAGTGTATGTAAAATGTGTAAGTGTTCCAGGCCTTAGGCTATGGTTGAGACGGCAAATTAGAAACCAAAACAAATGGCAAAAGAGGTAAAAATGATTGTGCCACTCATTAGTGCACCACTCCCCCAAACCTTGACTGCAGAAGTGATCTGCACGCAAAATCCACCTCGTCTTCTTTCTTGTGCCTACTAAATGTATTTTTCATCCTGATTGAGACCTGTGGTACTCGGTGCACTTTCTGCTCCACGTTCATTAACTCCTTTTGGGCCTCACCTGCCCTCCTGCTCAGCCTTTTCCCGCCAAGGACAGAGATTGCAGATGCTCCTGCAAGGACCTTATAAAGCCTCACTCTACTGACCCTCAGTTCCGCCTTCCTTGCTGACTCTTCACCCAGCCAAAGCCCCCTCGACTGCTTTCTTTGCTTCTCTCCTGAACGGCCGGAGATTGCAAGAGCAGCCCCCAGACTGGTGTTGACAGGCTCTTCTACAAATCTGTGCTTTTCAACCTGTGCTTTGACCCTCCCTGGTGTTCAACGATTCCCGTAATGATCCCTTATTGACTCACGGGAGAATTCAGCATGGGAGCTTTTCAGTTCAGGCCCAAACACTTCACTCTTGGCAAATGACACCATCTGTTATTTCACTGAGACTACTGAAGCCCTCATTTTCTTTATCTCTCCACCTTAACACTCATTCCTTTTCTTCATTAGTCTCTCAGAGAAAGAACCTCTCTCCTGCTTTACCCCTAATCTTTCACCTGTTTTCTTTTATCTTTCGCTGTCACATTCCAGGGGGCTTGTTGGTTGACAAGCACACCACTGGATCTTGATCTGTAAATCTTCACCCTCCACCCTGACTATATAAGACACGGTTCTATTCAATTTCCCCCGTCTGCAGACTCCTTCCATTGTAGAAATAACAGCCCCACCGCCAAACAACAAGAAACAAAATTCAACAACAAAAATCACTTTCCCCTAACCTTGCTGCTCTATCTCAAGTGCTTCTGGGGTTGCAATTTACTTTTCTTTTTGCTACCAGGTTCTCTAATGATTAATAGCCTAAGGCCTAATAGATCTCACTTCCACATCACCTTTCAAGTCCTTGCAATCAGTACCCTCCCCCAACTAAAATTATGTTTTTCAGGGTCACGTTTGACTTCCACGTCAACCAATTATATTTTATTTCCTGACACCCATCTCCTTTTCCCTATCCCTAGCACTCAAACAGCTCATCACACCTGTAAGCTTCCTCCTTCCTTGTGCATTAGGAGTTTCGGCCTAGGATTCAAAGACTATGTACATGTATGATTCAGATACAAATGGAATGCCGAAACAGTGATGACCAAACATATGTACACATCAGACCAAAGTAGAAAATAGAATCCTGGGCTCACGCCAGACCTCCTGAATCAGAAGCTGCAGTGAGGTGACTGCGAAGTACTGAGAGTTTGTCAAGCATGGATTCAGAGATCTACTTGGATGAGGTAGTGACATGGGGAAAACACCTTCTCATTTGATAACCAGCAGGCAGCGTTTGCTGGAAGAAGGATGCTGGTGCATCCTGGGCTCTCAGTAAAGGTTTGCTGAAGAAAGAAATTTATGAATGACTGCCTTGGCTGTCAAAGAGAATCAATGATTTAAAGTACAATCCTGTGTTTTTCACTCTTTTTGTTTTCTGCTCAGTTCCCATTGTCTCATGGATGACAAGTTATTGCTATTTGATATTTAGGACCCAAAGCAGAAATTATTGTGATCAACGCAGAAAATGTGAGAAAGGGTTTCCTCCTTCTTTGCATCAGAGTGTGGCACTATGCTTTGGAGGAGACAGAAAATGTGTCATAGCTTTGGCACATCTAGAACTCTTTGCACAGCAGCAGGGCCTGCAACCCTGGCAGGTCTCCTAGTATCTGACGTGCCAGGGTCACCAAGTGCCAACATCTTCAACAGCAGCTGATGAGAGTACCAGGGGCTTTGGAGCAATAGGAGACAGCATTACCAATCATCATCCCCACAGCAGTGCTGCTACGTTTACCTGGCCTACTGGGTGCTGGATGCTTTGCCAACTGGATAAACAGAAGAGGGCTAAAGAAGGAAAATGCTGAATGCCAGTTACAAGCTGAGAGAATGGAGCCCATGGAAGCTGCATGTCTTACAAGGTCAGAAGGATTAATGCTAAGGAAGCATGAATTCTACTACCAACCAATTATTTTTTTAGCTATAGATGTGTATGTGTCCAAAGAAATCCTTGACTTGAAAATATCACACAGGCCTACTCTTGTTGATTTTGCTCTTGCTGACCTACTCCTCTTTTAAATCTTTTTTTTTTTTTTTTAATCACATCCTTAAATGTTAGGCATTCCCAGGATACTTCCTTTGGTCACTTCACACTCTACATGCTCACTGATATCTAATCCCATAGCTTCAACATAATCTCTACTCATATGATACATGACCTATAACTTTAACTTCCAGACCTGACTCAGCTCTCACCTGACCTTCAGATTCATATTTTAAACTTATCTGACTTGATATCTCACCCATACTATGCATCAACTCATCCTGAAGTAAATTCATTGGTGTATGTCCCCAAACTTCTTCTTTCTAACCCCCAATGCATATTAAAAGCAACATAATCTTCCCAATCATAGAGGTGTGAAATCTCCAAGTAATTCCATCCCTCTTCACCATGGCACTGCGTGCAGTTAATCAGTTCCTCTTTCCCCAAATACTGTATTTGCTTCACTTGGCTTCCAACAAACACTTGCTTGGGAGTTCTCTTAACATCACTGCCCACGACTCCTCCAATGTTGTGTGACAACTCCGAAGTGCTGGTGTATTACAGGGCACAGTACTTAGTCCTCAGACCTCTTCTCTTCTCTAATGGCAGTCATGGCAGATGGAATCTCATCTCGTCTCAGTTTTCTTTTATCTATCTCTCAATGAAAACTCAATTCCCCTAGTGTCTCAAGACCAATATCTTATAGTTACTTCATACAACTATCTTTACTTCACCCCATGTTTGATGCATAGTCATATTCTGTGGATCTTCATAAGCAATCCAGAATCTGCCACTTCTTGCCACATCTAGCACCCTTGTCCAAATCGCCATCATTTCCTGTCTCAATGTTACAGTAACCACCTAGCAGGTCTTCCTACTTCTTATTTCTCATGTATTTTTCAAACAGAATTAGAGTGAATCTCTTGATATTGATATCAGATTGTGTCATTTTTCTCTTCACAACTCTTCTGTAGCTTCCATCTCACTTTAATCACTGGATCATTGGCCAGGGTCTATGCTACTTAATAGCTTTTGAATAATATTGTAGACCAAAATGCTACTTGTCTTCTTACCCAACATCATGACGAATCTTTTCTCATTTACACTATTCCAAAGTATACATGACCAATTGTACATAACCAAGAAGATGGACTGTGTAGCTAATAGGAAAACATTATAATATTAATAATCATAGACATTAAAAAGAATTGGGATGCTGAATGGCTCAGTCAGTTAGGCCTCTGATGCTTGATTTCAGCTCAGGTCATGATCTCAGGGTCCTAGAATCGAGCCCCAAGTCAGGCTCCCTTTTCAGCGGAGAGTCTGCTTAAAGATTCTTTTTTTTTTTTTACATTTTTTAAAAATTTTTTTATTTATTTATGAGAGTCACACAGAGAGCGAGAGAGAGGCAGAGACATAGGCAGAGGGAGAAGCAAGCTCCATGCACCGGGAGCCCGATGTGGGATTCGATCCCGGGTCTCCAGGATCGCGCCCTGGGCCAAAGGCAGGCTCTAAACCGCTGTGCCACCCAGGGATCCCCTGCTTAAAGATTCTTATTCTCTTTGCCCCTCTGCTTCTTGGGCTGTGCTCTCTGTCTTTCCCTCTAAAATAAATAATAATCATTTGCAAAGAACCTACTCAAGACCAGACATAATACTAAACACTTCACATGTATTCTCTCATTTAATCCTCTCTACAATTCCATAACTTAGTTATTAAAATTACCCTTCTCTGGCAGAGTAGCCAAGTTTTGATGGATGAGCCGAGCTTGGCCAGCCAAATCTTAAGCTAGTTCATTTAAAGTGTACTAGAAGATAATGGGCTTATGATAGTAACTAATAATGAAAGCCTAATTTGAACCACATTATATCTTCATGCCAGGAGTCTCCTACTGCTAACAATACCAAAAGCTACCAGTAATGACACTACTTCTGTTCTAAGAAATTGGTTGTATTTTGTGTATTTAAAGTAGGGAGGTGGTGGAGCACCAGGGTGGCTCAGTAGGTTGAGTTTTGATTTCAGCTCAGGCCATGATCTCTGGGTCCTGAGATCGAGCCCCACGTCAAGCTGACTGTTCAGGGGGGAGTCTGCTTCAAGATTCTCCCTCTTCTTCTACCCCTCTCTCATCACTGGCTTGCTCTCTCACTCTCTCAAATAAATAATTGATTCTTTAAAAAAATTAAGTAGGAAAGTGGTAAAAGAAAAAAAATGTATGTTTGATTTATAGCTATCTTAAAGGAAAAACAAAATTACAGTTGACCCCTGAATAATGCAGGGGTTGGGACACTGATTCCTGTAAAATTGAAAAGCCATGTGTTACTTTTGACTCCCTAAAATTTCACTAAGAGCCTACTGTTGACCAGGAAGGCTTACTGATAACACAAACAGTTGATTACCACATATTTTGTATGTTATATGTGTTTTATGTTGTATTCTTATAGCAAAGTAAGCTAGAGAAGAGGAAATGTTATTTAAAAAATCATAAGAAAGAGAAAATAGATTTATACTCCTGTACTGTATCCACTGGAAAAAATCCATGTGTAAGTATAACTGCCCATGTAATTCAAAATCATGTTGTTCAAGGACCAACTGTATTTTCTTTAATTAAGATCAATGCTAATGAAATAATGGAAAATGGGAACAGCATTTCAAATCCTCAAACATATTTGAGGGCTATTAGGTACCACACATTGAGCTCAGTTATTTCATATTACCTCATTTAATCTTCACACTAACCACACAGGGTATTAACTAGATATTACACACGAAGGAACCACATTTGAAAGAGATTAGCTGACATGCCCAGGACCGTAAAGCACAAGGTGGACTGAATCAATATATTCCAAGGTATAGCATCTTAATTTTGATCCAGTTTATTTTCTCACTGACAGGAAGTAAAAAACAAACTGGCTTCACCCTATACATTCATTTCTTATGTTGCATTCTTTCCCTCAGTTATAGTTGGTGATATAGTTGGAAACATTCTCAAGAGAGTTTTTAAACTTTAATCATAAATAAAGAGATAGCAACCAAAGATACCTACTTTAGGCCTTTATTTGTTAAGTCACCCAATTCAGGGGTTTCTTTGAAATTATCCATGCTTATCATGCATGTTCTTATTCTTTTTTATGTCCTACTTAACAGTATTAGTCTGCTTGGGCTGCCATAACAAAACACCACAGGCTGGGGCACTGAAACCCACAATTTATTTCTCAGTTGTGGAGATGGCAAAGTCCAAAATCAAGGCACCAGCAAGGTAAGTTTCATTCTGAGGACTCTTCTCAGGGCTAATGGGTGCCAATCATCTCTCTGTGCACTCACAATACCTCTTCTTTGTGTTCTCATGGAAAGAGAGAGCAAAGGCATGAGCCCTCTGGTGTCTCATCTTCTAAGGACACTAATCCTACCAATTAGTGCCTCATGCTTATGTTCTCAGTTAACAGGAATTACTTCTTTAGACACCCCTTTCCAAGTACAGCCACACCAGGGTCTGGGCTTCACATATGATTTTGGAGGGGCACAGATATGCAGTGTATAACAATAATCCATCTTGTCACTGGTCCTGTACACATGTTTTATAAACAATAGCTTAAAGTGTTTCCAGAAGGTCACTATTCCAAAATAAAACTGCTCATTGACACACAGTGTCACAAACACCTGGCAACTTGCAGATGGATCACAAGGCTGTGGAACACTTAAACAGATTCTTCCATTCTGATCTATCCATTAAATGATAACCATGACCTAATGCACAGTCATGATCGATACATATATACGCCGTGGCTGTAAAACAGCCTCTCTAACCAGGGAGGGTAATCCTCCATTTTACAGATTTGAAGAGCCAATCAATTAAACACTGGATAAGGTCAAATACTATTGATTCAAGATTCAATGAAATCCCTTCCTTTACCTTCCCCTCTTTTGATTTTTCTTGTGATCTAAGTATGGTTTCTTTAAAATACATTTTTATAGCAGCTGCACTTCCATAACGGTAGAACGTGAACGGTCCTCAAAAAACATAATGATTCACTGGCACCAAAATCAATAGTGTTATCAAACCTTGAAGGCATGAAAAGGTGGAAAAATAAAAATATTAATGCCTAAACTTCAAGAGCATACTTAAGAAGTGGAATTTAAGAGATGCCCATTGCTAGGGGGAGGTAGGTAGTTCATAAATCAATTTAGATGAACAATTCCCTCCAGTGTATCTGTGAGCACAACATAAGGATACTGTTAATAATGTGTTTAAGTATCACTTTTCATTCAACTCTGATTTTTGACACAATTTCAGATTATTTCTTAAAAGTCCTCTGGGTACTGACCCGGCAAATTTGGTATACATTGTACTCTTTACTCTGTACAACTTTTGGTTTTTACTGACACCTCTTTATGCTGCAGGTAACCTTTGTAGGTTGTAGGTGTCATATCTAAAGGCACGGCTTCTATGATTACTTAATATAATGATGTTTTCATCTTCATAAACAAGTAATAAAATGGTTTTTTGTAAGTGGAACAAATGCATTTCAGAGCTCCGTCTGCATTTGAGTCTCAGATACTTAAGTATATCCCTCTATCTGGAGTTAGAACTCTTTGCTGCTGTATTTTTATCTAACTGTCTCCAGGAACTAGTAAACAGAGAATTGTAAATATTGCATGCTTGGAAAAATTCCACCTGGCACAAATCAGTCACTAGGTGGCTGAATATTGTGAATGGAAACAACTGGCAAGAAGAAAAATCCTCTTGTTAGAAGACAGCAGGGCACAGTGTTCTGCGTTTTGGAAACAAAAATTTGCTTTGAGGAGCTTCGATGATGTTTTAATGGAAACAACACTCCTTTCCCTGTTTACTCCTCTCTTTTGCTTTCTTGGTAACCTCATAAATTCTGAACTTGGTTTGAGTGGGTTTTCTTTTTTTTTTTTTTTAATGCTACCCAAAGAGAAGCTGGAAGGGATATATATATCATTAAATATCAGATTCCCTCTTGCCTCTGATTTTCCAGATTTATTCTGTACTTGGAAGTCTCTTTGACATATTATTTTTAAGAGAAAGATATCTTTTTGGGGGCACCTGGGTGGCTCAGTCGGTTAAATGTCTGCCTTTGGCTTGCATCATGAACTCAGAATTCTGGGATGGAGTCCACTCTGCCCCCAGCAAGGAGTTCCTTGCTCAGTGGAGAGCCTACAAGCCTTCTTTTCCCTCTCCCTCTGCCTGCCACTCCCCCTGCTTGTGCTCTCTCTCTCTCTCTCTCTCTCTGTCAAAAAAATAAATAAAAAAATATTTTTAAAAAGATATCCTTTTAATCAACTCAAAAAGCAGAAATAAAATAAGACAGACAGTATTTAACAGTGCGGCAATCCATTAAACTCTCATGTGGCTCTCTCTTGTTTTTTTTTTTTTTTAATTAATTAATTAATTTATTTACTTTTTCGCTCTTGCTTTGAAGATGAAAGCACATTATTTCTATTTGGTTGTTCATTTGTTTTTAATGAGAAAAATTATATGGGCAAAGAGCTCGAGAATGGCATTTTAAAAATCAAATTTCCTGTCTGTTGCAAAACTTCTTGCTTAGAAAAAATTGACACACCTTTTTTTTTAAATGTAATTAAAGTGAAAGTAGAAAGTGACACTTTAGAAGAGAAATAAAAGTAAGAAGAAAATGGAAAGAGCTGTTAGCTGCTTAAAAAATGGAGTTTAAGAACATCATACTTATTAAACAAGACCAAAAGTGGAAAGGCTTTCATGACAAAAGTGATTTAGCTAAGAAAAAAAAAAAAAAAAGCCCCTCCTTCTTTCTACTTTCTACCAACACTGGGGCCCTCTGCTTCCACTTCTATTTCCTACAGCAAGTACCAGCTACCTAGACTTTTTATGGAAACTAGCCTCATTCCATTCCATGACTCATACTTTTCAAACTTCAAAATGCATATAAATTGCTATGATACATGTTCTTCTTCAGTAAATCTGGAGTGGGGCCTGAAAGTCTGCATTTTCAACAAGTTCTTAGGTGATGTCTCTGCTGCTTGGTCATGGCAACACTGGAGTAACAAGGCCAGGGGACAAGCTGAAGATAGTCTAACAGCACATCTACAGATGAGTCATCGCTTGATTATGCATGGTGGTTTCTCACTCTAGTAACAACCTAAACCAAGTGAATACTGTTTTTTCTTTTCTCCACCTGATTAAGAAGCAAGAACAATCTTCCTTATTCACACATTCTCTATTTACAAATTTTCTTACTTGCTAACAATGTATTTGTAATCACAGAAACCAATGACCATGCTTTTGTAGTCAGTAATGGACATGGACAGAGCAGTGGGAAATTTGAGTTGCCTGATGTCCACATTCATAGCTGAAAGCCAACAAGATGACTTTCTGCTTTCTTGTTTCGATTCTTACATTGTAGTGAAATGTCCTTTTTGAGGTCTACTTACTGCCACACTTTGTTGGTTTTTTGTGCTTTTTTTTTTTTTTTTTTTTTTTTTTTTGGTTATTTCACTGCTTAAAATGACCCCAAGCATAGGCAGCAGTGCTGTCTAGAGTTCTTAAGCTCAAGAAAGCTGTGATGTGCCTTTTGGAAAAAGTGCACGTGTTAGATAAGCTTTGTTCAGGCATGAGTTATGGTGCTGTTGGCCATGAGTTCAATGTTAATGAATCAACAATATATAGTAAATAAAGTGCCTTTAAATAGAAACATGAATAAAACAAGTTTATATATTGATTGTTTGATGAAAATATTGTGACCAGATGCTCAGAGGAACCTAACCCTGTACTTCCCCAAAGAGCAATGATTCTGCATCGGCTAATTTAGTGTTCATGGTGATTTTATAGAACAAAACCACTGCAAATAACAAGAATTGACTATGCCTTCTGTACTATTCTCAGGAGAAAACTTCAATGGGAACATAGACTCCAAATTGTTGTCCCCTTTGACGATAATATTCCTTTTTGGGTGTCCACTCTGACTCTCAAGCCAGATATTTCTGTACTATTTTAAGCAGTAAAAAATAGTTTATTAAGTGAAAGATTAAGCTTTTACAGAATCGCTGAAGCTTTACAGAAGCTTTGCATTTTAAAGGTTAGCTTGAAAACCACTCTTTTGAAAGAATCTTCCGGTTTAGGCATTTGACAAGGTCATCAAGTTTTACAATATACTTCCTCTTCCAACTCCTGTCTTTGCTAAGCCAAAATCTGTTTTCTTCAAATCTCTTCTACAAACCCCTGAGCAGGTTCGTAGCTCTTGTTCTACAATTATAAAGGTCTATATTTATCTTTCTCACCAATATTTTCTTTTTTGGTCAGCCCATTTTGCTCCAAAAAAAAAGAGGCTTAAAATTCATCACTGTATGAAAAACAATAATGTAACTTCTTTAACAAAGGCAACTGAGACAAAGCACAAAAGCGAAGATGATGTGTCAGAAGCCTAACACTGACTGTATCCAGTTCAGATAGTTAACTAAAGATTATTACTTAGGAACAAAGGGAAATCCTAGAGTGTGAGCCAGATCACTTAACCACTGAACAAATATATTTCAGCACCTACTAAGTGAGACAAAATTTCACGCATAAATTAAGTATCTTATTTAATTCTTACAACACTCCTTTGGTGACAGGGTTATCATATGAAGAGATGACACATAATGTTTAGGTAATTTGCCCAGTCAGAATTAGTACCTGAAGGAGTGGAAAGCAAACCTGGCAATGAAGTCCAAAGCCCCACCTTTCCACTTTGTCCTCATGAGCAGGAAAAAAAAAAAATCAGAAAGATAAGAGAAGTATATTCCCATCACTATGGAACTTGTAGTTTCTTAGAAAAGAGAAAAGGAGTAAAGAGTATCACAAGTCAAATTATGATCAAGGTTTGAGATGAATCATACAGACAAATGAATTCAGAGAACCCACTCGAACCATCATAAAGAAGTTTGCATCAAGATGAGCTTTGGTGAGCAGGCAAGATTTGGATGAGTAAAGAGAAATGTAGAGAACATTTCTATCAAGAGGAGTGGAGACGATTACAACATACAAACAGAAAAGTAGAATGTTTGAACGAGGCCATTGGTGAAATCAGATTTTCTGAATCAGAGGATTTCTTCAGGGCAATGTTTGGGAGACAAACCTTGAAGGGCAAGTTATTAGGGAAATGGAATGTTTTCCAGATGGAAGGTAGGGGGTATATTGTATACTCTAACAAAGATGAGCCACAGATGCCCAAATGAATGACACTGTTTATCAATTAATTCTTTGAGTAATTTAAACCAGCAGGCTCCCAAACCCTTTCAGCCAACTTCAGACTCTTCAGGGAGCAAGGTAGATAGATCATCAACATAGGTGTGCATTTGACAACACATGTTAAAACTCCTGGTTGCTAAATTGCATGCAAAGATTCAACTTCACATGATTGCTTTCCCTCAGATGTCTATTCCTTACTCTGTAAGACCACATACGATAGGAATAATCTCATGACCAAAGCTTATTAGATCACTGAGGCATACTTGAATTAAAACTCATGTGTGCTCTCACAACAATCTCCCTACATACAAGAAAACAAAATGTAGTTAACTATACACGATACCCACATTGGACACACACTTTTTGTTATGAGCACAAATGCCCTTCAAATATAATCTATATCGTACACTTTTCGATTCTTTCCTGAGATTATTCAGTATGTTTATCAATGCAGATGGCTCACAAGATTTTTTATTTTATTGTCACAGTAACTAGATAATTGTATTGCTTCCATAACTAGCATAGAAATATTCATCAGTGATATACTCCGAGCAATGCAATATGACTTGTCATTCTAATTAAAATTAAATTTGATACAATGTAAGGAATATAATTAAGTTGCTTACCAAAATAAGTTTAAATTGATTACATAATGATGATACTTTGATAGAATTTTACAATCTCCCTCATATAACAAACAGTAAATTATTAATCGTTTTAACTTAAGCAAAACTACTAATTAAAGGAAAATACCAATTTTTATAAAATGTTAATAACATGGTCATTTCTAGATCAGTAGGACACCTTTGGCAGGAGTTTAATTATTTTCAGCATTTTTATTAGCCTTTGTCCAGAATTAAAGTATTTAAAATGTTAGAATGAATTTATCAGATTACATATAGTTATTATTACATTAAAAAGACAAAATTCTTATTCTGTTAATATATATTATTTATACAAGGTCCTAAAATTAAAAAATGATTTTCAAAGTAGTTAAATTCATTTTTCTAGAATGAACAGTTACAAACTCTCATTTAATAAAGTAATCAATATATATGGAATTTTTCTTTAGGATGCCCATTGTTTTCTTTTTTTTCTTTAATGTTTACTTGGATCGAATTTGTGTTTTTATAAACTATTACAAAACAGTTGGCAATTGGCTTTCAACATTAGTATAAAACTTGATTATGCAAGAGCTTAAGAGAGAATATCTCTCTCTTCTAGAACAAAATAAGTATATAGTACATTATGGTCTACCTCTAGCTCTTTAGTTTCAGCATGTTTCTTTGTTTGCCTGTGCCTTTTTTCATGGGGACAACTGACCTCTTGCAAGGTGATTTACAAATAGAGGTCTGTAAAATGTTAATATACAAAATACCACATTTATTTTTAGTTTCATTTTAAGTATTGCAAACTTTGTTTTTGTTTTCTCTCCCCATGACTGGTAAATAATTTTTCTCTGAAGTCATGTAAATTAATTTTAATTTCAGGCAAAAGACAATCGCCAATGGTGATTTCATACTACATTGGCTTCTTGGGCCTCTTTTGGGATACTTTCAACTATAATCAAGCCTGATGGATATTACACAAATAAAATAAAACATTTAAAGTAACACAGTTGACATTGAATGATATAATTTCACAGTTTCTTCATAAAGCTGACTACATTTCAGATGCCTTAAGTTTTAATTCAGTACCTAAAAGCACAAGTATCACCTCCCTTATTGTATCATTTTTCGTCTGAAAGACATTTGAGCCATCCTGAAGGTTTTTTTTTTTTTTTTAGTTTGAAGGAATGTCAGCATTCCACAAAGACTGTTGATATTCTTCATTAGCTATAACATAGTTAAAATCTAGCACCTGCAATAAATCAAAGTATTGGAAGATTGCATTAAAACTTATGACAGTTACAGAGTTTGGTGGGTGTTGGTTGTTTTTTTCCTCCCCAGTATTCCAGGGTCATCACTCATAATAGTGAAAAGTATAGCATAAAGGGGAAAAAAATTCAGAATGTTCCTAAAAATAAAATAGAAAGCCCTCAGGAGCCCTTTCAGAACAACAATAAAAAGTATTGCTAGCTGTAAAATTTGTAAGCAGGTTCCATCCTGTCGGCACAGAAACAATGAAGATGAATTACATTCTAGGAGAAACACTGAGACTGTCTGGTAACATAGTGGCAAATCTACTACCGTGAGGACAAAGCACAACTATTTCTTCTGTGTCTTAAGTTGAAGGTTGTTGGAACAAGGGGTAGGAATTAAACGGTAACAACGGACCATCTTTAGAAATTCTCTCTTTAACCATTCAATTCATTCATCTGGCCATTATTTGGGCTACTGGGTCTTCAGGATTTCTGTACTACCTCTGAGCTCATAAAGCCCAGTGTATAGTTACACGTGTTAACAGCATTAAGTATGTGTGCTTTTAAAATCTAAGATCTGAATATTAGGTAGGGTGATGATGGCTATTTATATCTCTTTCAAATATCGTTAGGTGTGATGAGAAAACAAGTTTGAGGTTTGTTTGGCTAGCTCTAAAAAAAGGTGCTTTTGTCTCTGGTAAAAGGACATTTGAGCTATGTGGGAGATGTTGGCAGTTAGTAGGAAATGTTGGGGAGGATCCCACAGAGTTCGGCCGAGCAAACCTACTACAGAGAGACTCATCTGTACAGGAACTAAGAATCTTGTTTTGCATATGTCCTTGTTTGATGCCCTGGATATTCCTGTGGCAGCTGCAAAGACATGTTGCTAAAAAGGGAAAAAATGCATAGGGGTTGCTTTGCAAAATCTGATGCCCACCTTGATGGCAGGTTGTAAGTTTAATAGCAAACTTTCTGTATCCTGAACCAAGGTCAGCATATGCAAAATGAAACTCACACCACAGCAGAAATGGGGAGAGTGTTTATTAAACCTTAACTGTGATTCTCAAAGGATGTTTTGGTGTGCAATATGCCTACCCTCTACTAAAACAGCTTGACTTTTAATGTAAATTTAAAATTCAGAGGTTTTCTTTCTTCTGTGTTTATGAATGTTAATTAAAAGAGACATTGGCTAGTTGGAGCAACTACTTAAAGTCTTCATGTGACAATATTTGAAAGTTGCTTTCCTTTTATGTTGTTATTCAAATTTGCTACCTGTATGTAATGAATGTGGCTTGAGTCAATTGTACATTAAAAATTGAAAGTAATATTAGGTTCTCTGAAAATCACTGAAAATTGCCGTAATTCGTGTTCCAGAGTCTTGATGATTGATTGCATTAAAGCAGTGATAAAATTCAAGGTGAACTGAAATAAATGTTAAATGAAGGTTCTTTTTAACCTCATCAATACCTTTCTAATACATCAAGATTTCTGAGTTTGGGGTATAATAGTAACCACATCTCCAGCAATTGCCTAGCATTAGATACGGTATTTGCATGAGTACCTAATAATCTCCTAAACCTATCCTTCTCCCAGTGGAGCTAATTTTTGATGGAACACCATTGAGAACAATAGGTCACTCAGAGCAAATGAAGTGGGGCTGCCACTGTGTGTCCTCAAGTGCTCTTGTATAGCCCAGGGTTGGATGGCTGATGAGGTAATCTGCATAATAACATGGCCCTGGTGTGCTTCTATTAAGTCAATGAAGCACTGACTATATACCAAAGTGCCACTGGTATCTATTAAGTGGACTGGATCCACAGGCCCACAATGCCTTTACTCATCTGACAGGAAGAACTATGTGCTAAGCTCATAATTACACCTCTTTACTCCTCCACTCAGTTCAAATTTTGCCTGTCGGCAGTGAAATAAGTATAATTCCAAGTATAATTCTAATTAAATGAGTTAAAATACATTGCTCTAATTATTTGTGTATGTATGCTCTGTGGACTAAATGTGTGTAAATAATTACTAATTCAAATTAATGAATTTTTAATGCAAATATATAAAAAATAAAACACAGTAGTACTCATGGAGTTAGAAAGAGGTGAAAATGTGATTTGTTTAGAAAGCAATAAATACATCAGTCTTTCATGTCACTAATTTTTCTTGTCGAAATAGCATTCTCCCTTTTAAGATGTCATTCATTTGGTATTTCCAGTGTCAGCAAAATCATAGTAAAAATGATATTTCAAAATTGAGATCTGAGAATGATTTTAAAGCATAAATTTAAAGCATATACATAAAGATGTTTGTTCTGCACAAAAAAAAGAAGTGGAAAACAAATGCATACCACATAAATTCAATTTGTTTTATCTATTGATCATCAGAATATATATTTTAAGGTAAGAAAAAGTTTGATCTATAAATGGCTCAAAGTACTAGATTTTTTTTTTTTTAATTTGAGAGAGAAAGAGAGAGCACAAGTGAGGGGATGGTGGTAGGGAGAGGCAGAGGGAGAGGAACAAGCGGATTCCCACATTCCCCCCAATGTTGGGCTCAATCCCAAGACTCCGAAATCAAGACATGAGCCCATGTCAGATGCTTAACCAACTGAGCCACTCAGTTGCCCCAAATACTGGATTTTTTTTTAAAAGTTATATGCTGTAGGACAAGCTTATTAAGAAATGTGAAGGCTTATGTGTAGTGTTAACCACTGGCTCCTTTAGTGTTTGAGCAGATACTCAAAATCTGTCTTTAGCTGCATAATGTGATATCATTTATTGGCTTATGTTTAAGTTAAGACTTTTAAATTTATAAGAAAAAATCTCTTAATTTTGTAATGTCAGATTCTTAAATTGATAACATTTTGATTAAATTAGGCAGAGTTCTATTTTAAATTCCTGGTCAAGATATTGGACTTACCTTCTTAGTCTGACATCATTCTGGAGATTTAAACTGACCTCCATTAGACTTGCTATGAAGTACTAGCTGTCCTTAGAATGCACTCTAAATGTGATCTGCATTTCCCCTGTTATTTTTCAATAAAATCCATCAATAACATTTTAAAATTGATAGAGTACCTACTTGTTTAAATAATAATTTAAAATATTTCATGAGAAGTTAAAACTCAGTCTATCAACTTAAGGTAATTTCCCAATGTCATGTAAACATCATGGAAATATTTTAGTCAAATTTTTGTTTCATACAGTACTCCTGCATGAGAGCTACTACATTTAGAGAATATCTAAGTTAAGCATTAGCAAAATTTTGGTCCCTTGCATCAGGGAGTTATTCTCAAAGTCATTACCACAGGATGATCTCAACATTGAATGGATCCAACTGGGATTCCAAGAGTGAAACCTTGTATCCATTGTGAGAAGACTCTATCCATAAACATGTCCTTCCTACATTTTTTTTTGTATTAAATAAAATTATTATAATACTATTAGTCCCTGGAGATGGTGGATGTACATATGCATGTTTCTCGGCCTCTCTATCTCTCTGTTTCTCTATCTCTATCTCTCTTTTTGTAGATTTTGTCATGAATGTGGCTGAGGGGTAAGTACATGTGTGTGTACACGTGTGTGCATATGCATGAATGTGTGGAATCTTGTAACATGTCAAGACCAACCAATTGAGGCAAATCACATTCTTTTTTTTTTTTAATTTTTATTTATTTATGATAGTCACACAGAGAGAGAGAGAGAGAGAGAGGCAGAGACACAGGCAGAGGGAGAAGCAGGCTCCATGCACCAGGAGCCCGACGTGGGATTCGATCCCGGGTCTCCAGGATCGCGCCCTGGGCCAAAGGCAGGTGCCAAACCGCTGCACCACCCAGGGATCCCGGCATATCACATTCTAAGAAAAAGGACAACCATATCACATTCTAATTGTAGCTCTTGTGCTCTGAGCAATATCTTAAAAAAGTTATATATTTTATATAGCTTATCTCTCCCTTCATCTATAAAAAGAGATGATTATATAAAGATCCTTACTTTTTTGTAATTCTTAGTGTGACTAAACAAACCAAATGTCCTTTAGGTTGATTTTACTTATCAAATCTTATCAGATCTTTTGATTTTTCCCTTGGTTAAATTAAAAATACAATATATTTTTTTACAATATATTTTACAATATATTTATATTTACAATATATTTTACAATATATATCATGTTTCCTTTAAATCCTTTTGCAAAAAAGAAGAGGATCAAGATTAAGACTGTCTACTAGAATATCCAGCTTAAGTATTAGCCAGAAATCAGTTGAGAACTATACATATCATTTTTGATGGAAATAAAAAGATAAAGCATGAAATTAGAATAATGAAAATTATAAAATAGAAGTCTGGTATTGGAATAATACCTTTGGGGGTTCATTCCAAAAGATAGACCCTTAAAATTTGACAGAGAATTATGAACATCATTCCAACTCCTCCTTGCTTATTTTATATATTCAAGACAGACTCCATAGTAAATTCTATAACCAAAATATGTAAAATCCAGATGGCAGAGTTCAATTTTTACTGACTTTCATGAGAAAATGTACTTAAATATGAGCAACTATATTGGTACATGTGAACATATTCTCTTCATGCATTATGCATTTTTTTCCGCATGTCAGTGTGTACATATTTCCATGAACACACGTTGAGGCTTGGAATAATGATGTTGGGCCTACTACTTTTGCAGTTTCTGAAGAAACAAAGTTTATTTTCTCACTTCTTTTTTACTTTGTGTTTATTTTATTTAAACACATATTCATACAGTGGAGCAGGTTTGGTAAACTATCCTTGACTTGATTGTCTACAAAATACACAGATACCTCTAGTCATGTAGCTAGAGGGAGGTGGAGGCCCTAATTCTTCCATCATGGGTGACAATTTGATTAGTCTAAATCTTCAGCAGGTCCTCCATTATTGGAAGTGTAATATTGATTTTAATTGGTAAACATTTAAGATGTTTATACTGAAAAGAAAATGATTTCATTCCAACAGCTGTCTAAAGCATGATCTTATGCAGCAGTAAGTTTATTTTTTTTAAATCTTTTTGAAGAACTAATATACTTAGGATATACAGGGAAATTATTAGGAATATCTTCTTTCTACCCACTGCATTAAATTGCCTAATTTTCTGACAGCTAGAAATACATTACCAGAGTACACAGAAAATGGAATGAAATAGAGAGTGAAACCCCATGCAGATTAAGGAAAGAAAAAATTATCTCTATATGAGAAAGAAAACCTTGGAGAGAGGAAATAGCTAGATACTGCTACATCCCTCAAATATGTGAGTCAAAGATTGATTTTCTTGCATTCTGCAAAGTAGATGCAAAGATTATGCTGAAAACAGGAGAGAACATAATTGTACAACTGCCAATGTGAATTGAGGATTCAAGGAGAATAGAAACTCTGATGCTAACAAATTCAAAACTAGGGAAAGACTCAGGAGGTATTTCTCACCAACTCTTCCAACCCTTTAGTTCTGTAGCTCTGCATTTCAGAAAGGACAAGTGCAACCTCAGACACAGTTTTTATCATGACTGCCCTTCCTTTATCATAAAAGGGAGGGACACAGATGAACTTATTAATTTCTTTCATTTTAGAGTACATGGAGTTGGAGTAAAAATACACCTCCCTCCTACAGTTGTTCCATATCTTCCTCTACTCTGTTTTCTGGCTCATCACATTGCAAGAGTGAAGCCCGTATAGCAGGCAGGGAGCAGAACGACAAGGTTCCCTCCTGGAGAAATGTCATCTAATGGCTCTTGTAGTCCAAGTGATGTGCCACCTCTGGAGAACACGGCTGTCTGACAGTTATTTCTGAGTCATCTTGGTGTATTTGAAACACTTGATTCTCTTCCTTAGACACTTGTCAACATGTGCAGATGATGTTTTAACTGGCACATTGTCACCAGCTACATGAAATCAGGAAAATCTGAGTAGCTGTGAAAACTGTGACTTCCAACTCAAGTAAGAATTAGAGTGCTAGAAACAGAAAGAGACCTCTTCAGAGGAGGCATTATTTTTATTCCTTTGACTATGTGACTTTGCGTTAACAGATAATCAGTTAGGTTTAAGTCTTCATTTCCTTTGTCTTTCTTGCACTCCAGCAGAGATGAAGGAGAGCATGGGACTTATTAAATTACAAAATAGAGAAAAATGATGAAGTCCTAGTTTTTGGTTGTTGTTTGGTATGTGGATGGCCCATACAAATTGCTTAGATTCCATCTCAACTGGCCTGCGATTTTTCTCTTCACAGTAACAAATTTTGTTCATCTGAATAGCCACGGCCTAGTAAAACTCTTGATATATTACAAGGGCCTAATAACTGTTTATTGAATAGAGTGATAGAATTAATTATTTAAAACAAATCATATAGTTCATATATATTACTCACATAATCATATAGGAGTAATCCGAGGTTAGTATAAAACTAGTTTTGCAAATTTTAAAAGTATCACTTTGCATTTGTTATAAAACTCTCAAAATAACTTACAATGTACGTGTAGTAAAATTTTCTATTAAGGTATATTCATATTAGGATTCACTAAATCAAAATAAGGAAAGAAGGAAATAAAACAACAGCAAAGAGAATCCATTATTTCTTCCTTGGACTTCAGATTCAATGTGAGTGATTTACAATGTTCTTTTAAATTCCCTAAGTTCATGTTAAAAATATATTTCTCCTACCTAAGCTACTGTTTTTGTTATCACAAAATGGACCTCTACAGATTCAGAAAGTTTATTTACTGATTATAATCATTCTTTAACTCTTTATGTATCACCTAATGCCAAAAGATTATATCTATGAAATAAGCATGTTTACCTAAATTTATTGACTGAAATAATCTTTTCTCAATAACCATTGGTATGTTTCTCTTCCATTACAATATCTTTCAATTCATTCTAACCCAGACCCAGATCTTTTTGTGAAATGATACTAATATTGGTGTCTCTTTTAAAACCTCCTTTTAATTGCATTTACTGTTTCTAAAATTAATCATGAGTTAGAAGATTTCTATTAACATCTTGAGTATTTTTTAAACTTTAATGTGTAAGTATATTATTTATCTAATTAAATTGCATGTTCATAGAGGGAAGTGAAGGTGTCATACTTTTATACTTTCTCATAGAAGATTGCATAGTCCCTAGATTAATGTGTACAAAACTCCTAGATACATACTAAGTATCTAAAGAAATATTAGCTGATAAAAATACCAGAATCCCAGTAAATAACGGATTTCATTACAATCTAACGTCCCTGGATAGTGTAGATGATAATAATTAAGTTGGCCTGGTTCATCCTAAGTTCTTTTTAAAGTAGATGATAAAAGCAATATGATTCTTAACTGTCCATCAGTATAACTGACCTCAACTATTACAAGCACATTTAAAATCTCATAAACTGGGCAGCCCTGGTGGCCCAGCGGTTTAACGCCACCTTCAGCCCAGGGCCTGATACTGGCGACTCAGGATTGAGTCCCACACCAGGCTCCCTGCATGGAGCCTGCTTCTCCCTCTGCCTGTGTCTCTGCCTCTCTCTCTGTGTCTCTCATGAATAAATACATTTTAAAAAATCTTTAAAAAATAAATAAAATCTCATAAACTGTGGTTATGTTCAACAGGATTCAACGTTAATCATGATATTATTTTTGTATTCGTGATATCACACATAATGTATATGTGCAATTTTGTATTTTTGATATCACAGATAATGTACAACAGAACTTACTGTCACATTCTTTTGTGCTTTATAAGCAACGTTTACTTTTTCAGTATCATACATATGTCTACCCAAACCAACATTAAACAAATATGATGTAGCTCAAACATCCATTTTATTCTGCTTCCACCAATTATGTTTTTCTATTGTGTATTCATTCATTTCAAAACAAAATCACAAATAACTAATAGATTTATTTTAAGAAAAATTATATGTAAGGAAAAAACCAAACATGTTTACAGTGGTGAATGAAATAGAGCCTATGTACGGGATAGAGGGGTACACTATACAAACAGATGAATGCATGTTAGAAAATAGTGATAACTAAGTGAGATTTGCAGTCTGGTTAAATGGTAATGTGTCAGTGTCAGTTTCCTGGTTCCATATCTTACTGCAGTTATATTACATGTCACCATTGGGGGGAAGTTCAAGGAAAGGTACAGAGGATATTCTGTACTATTCTTGCAACTTCTTCTGAGTCTGTAATTGTTTCAAAATAAGAAGTTTGTGAAGGCAAAATAAAAGACATTTAGTATTTTTCAAAGAAGAAAGCATAATTTAAAATAAATACACATTTAACTACCTTTCCTTGTCAACCAAAACAGGGCTTCAATTCTCAATATTGTGTTGGCATTGTCCTTATAGCCTTAATCTTAAAATTCAAACGTCACATTCCAAGGAAGCCCTTTTACTTATTTATTTTCAAGACTTATTTATTTATTTTAGAGAGAGAGAGATAGAATGGGGGGAAGGGCAGAGGGAAAGAGAATCCTGGAGCAGACTCCCTGGTGAGCCAGGACACCAACACAGCGTCACACAGGGCTTGATCCCAGGATTCTGGGATCATGACCTAAGCAGAAATCAAGAGTTGGCAGCTTAACCATGTGAGCCACCCACGCATCTCTCAAGGAAGAGCTTTTGAAAAAGTATTCTTTAACAGGTTAATTGCAATTTAACATCAAGATTGGAAAATGATGGGTTCAAAGGTGACCAGTGAAAAGAAGTTTCATATACCCTGTAGAAAGAAAATGGCAAGCATGAGGAACTGCAGAGCAGAGTCCCAGGTGTTGGAGGGTGACAGAGAGGATATAGAGAATGGGGCAAGTGAAACAAAGGGTTATCCATGAAGTATTTTATACTTTACTCAGGCATTTGAACTTTATTATGATGCTGAGGAGTAACCATTAAAATATTTTTGAAAACATAATGAAATTTGTTTTAGAAGGGTAACTCCAGGAACTCTGTAATACCTATAACCCAAGAAACAAACTTCTGTACAACTTAGATGCAATCCTTACAGGTTATATTAAATCTCTACATCTCTTAAAGTGTAATCAAGATGTCAGGATGTAAATATATTTTTGAAATACAGATGGAATATTTAAGTTAAGAAATTTAAGTGACAAATATCTGAAGTAAAAATGAATGAAGTACACAAAATTTTGTTTAAAAAAAGAAAGAAAAAACAACGGACTCCACTGTAAGGAGAACAATTAAATTTGACATTATCAGAACAGATAATGAATCCTTTTTGGATGTCTTTGTTAACATGACTAAAGAGTTAAAATGTGGGATCCCTGGGTGGCGCAGCGGTTTGGCGCCTGCCTTTGGCCCAGGGCGGGATCCTGGAGATCCCACGTCGGGCTCCCAGTGCATAGAGACTGCTTCTCCCTCTGCCTGTGTCTCTGCCTCTCTCTCTCTCTGTGACTATCATAGATTTAAAAAAAAAAAAAAGAGTTAAAATGTTACTGCAAAAATGAATTTGAAAGCAGGCAGAATCCTTTTTGGATGTCTTTATTAACATGACTAAAAGAGTTAAAATGTTACTGCAAAAATGAATTTGAAAGTATCCTTTCACTAAAGGATGGATATATTCAGTATTATTTTCTAGTATTTTCAAGATTAAATAAAACACATGCCTAAATTACTGAATATATTCAAAATTTTGAGGTAATCTTTCTTTACTTCCATAGGCATTTGTTAGTTCCTTATAGTGTTCAAATATTGATTTATATTGGATTTACTGAAATCAGTGATACCTCTAATTTTATATTACTCATGACTTATGACATAAATCTTCCTGTTAAGTTTCAGAAACTGTGTCTGGGATAAAAAAAAATTAAATATTATGAATTTAAGTTCAACACATCCTGTAAAATATACATGGCTGGAGAGCAAATGTTACATTATTAAATGGCCACATTTGTATGAATAGGATTCTTGTTTTGATTTTCTTGTTAAAATAAAACCAAGAAAGTTCAAAAAGATTTTCCTTTGGTTTGGGTGTGTTTACAAGAGTACTTGGTAGTCTTTAGAAATGGCTGCATCTGCAGAGCATAAATGTGTCTTAATTACAGGTTTTTTTAGGGTGAACATCTGTGCCCTTTTCTGCAACTATGTAGATACTTTGATAGTTATCTGAGAAGAATATGTGGTTAAATTTGTACACTGCACTTACTTGCTAATTCACTTTATTTAGTATAAATCAGGAATATTTAAAGGTTTATGTGTACAACCTTGACATGCCACTTTACACTTAACACTATCCTGTTTTCTATAATTAGTTTACAAGATAAAATTAGTATCAGATAATTTTTCTAATTGGGATTTTTGAGTTGGTGAGAAGAAAACTTAAGGTCTGCTCCATTTCTCTTTTCTTTCATAAAATGCTAATTTTTTGAGGTAGAGAACAGAGTTCCCTTCTTTCTTGCACTATTGATAATCACTTTGGTTTTAACAGAACATGTTGTGCAGGAAAGCACAATGCCATTTATTTTTGAAAAAGAAAGTTAATTTTATTTTACTTTTCTTAGTATTTAAATAATTCTAACATGGATGAAAAAATATAGGGAAACTCTTTAGTTACAGAATATGAATTTAGGCACTTAGAAATAACAGTAGTTCTTCCTGAATTAACAAATAAGGAAGCGTGGTATACGGTAAGGGCGGATTGAGGATGATCCAGTAAGAAATAATTTTGATAGAAAGACTATCAAACAATACCAGAAAGACTGATAATTGGAAACTGTTGACAGAAAGCCTAAAAATTGTCTATTTCTACTCCTTTCGGTATGACATCTCATTTGTCGAAAGTACTGAAAATTAACTTCCCCCAGAGAGCAGTGTACTACCTCCTTTGGGAAGAATTCTTGTCACATATTGGGTCAGAATCACTCCAGTGAGAAGTGTAACAAAGAACAAATTCAAATATTTTGCTAAGGGGACACCTGGGTGGCTCAGCAGTTGAGCCTTCAGCTCAGGGCATGATCCTGGAATTCCTCGATGGAGTCCTACATCAGGCTCCCTGCATGGGGCCTACTTCTCCCTCAGCCTAGATCTCTGCCTCTCTCTGTGTCTCTCATGAATAAGTAAATAAAACCTTAAATTTATTTTTTTTTGCTACGTAGTTAAAAACTCCTAAAAAGCAAATACCTACTGTAAACAAAAAAGGTCAGAACATTTCCTCAGTTTTTTTGTTTTGTTTTGTTTTGTTTTTTTATTCATGAGAGACACAGAGAGAAAGAGAGAGGCAGAAACACAGGCAGAGAGAGAAGCAGGCCCCAGGGAGGGAGCCCGATGTGGGACTTGATCCCAGGTCTCTAGGACCACACCCTGAGCTGATGGTGGTGTTAAACCACTGAGCCACCTGGGCTGCCCTATTTCCTCAGTTTAATTCAGCTTTAGAAAGATTTCTTCCTGACTTTAGTTCCCTGATCTCTTTTTCTTAAAGCATTTACTCTAGAAAAGTTGCAATGGCAAACTCTTTCTCTACCCCTTTGAGATAGAAATCTTCTACAATCCAGGAATGTCTTTCTCCAAGACCTAGAAGCCATCCCTTTGAAATCTTATCATCAAGAAAAAAATCAGATCCTTACTTCCCAATTCCTGTAGGACCCCTGGATAAGGGGACAATTAAGAAACACAACGACTTAATCATTTAGACCAACCTCTTCCTTAAAGTACTTTTCCATTAGCTCACCTCTCTTTTGTTTCAGCAAAATGAGCTCAACTTTCTCCCCCTATTGCAGTAGTCTTGAATAAAATCTCCCTTGCTATTTTTCACAAGTATCTGGTAATTTTTTTTTTTAAACCACTGTCACTATTTCTTTGCATTTGTGAATTAGAGCCATTTCATTCAGTTATATCATTGAAACTTCTGGTCATGGGTAAATCCATAAAATAATATTTTGCTGCATTTATAAGAAATACATGGAAATGATAATGACACAGACTTAGTTAATTATAGCTTAATGAGGTTTGGGAAAATTATAAATGTTCTCTTTTAATTAAAAGACCATCATTGCTGATGATACAAGATGATTTTTAAAGTAATATTATGAGTTCAAAAATGTTACAAAGGTGGAAAAAATGTTCTCTACATTTGAGAAAGATGAATCGTATTTATCCATTTTTTCTAAATTAATTATAAAGAAGCATTTCCCACGAAGTCAGTCAACATGAGGAACATGAGGAAATTAGTTCAGTGACTTTTCAGTTAACTTGTCATTATGTCCCAATATTGAGATTTTATTGGATATTTGAGGATCACATATTCTTTTTTAAAAAAATATTTTTATTTATTTGAGAGAGAATGAAAGAGAGTGTGCATGCGAGGAGGAGTTGGGGGAGGGGCAGAGGAAGAGAATCTTCAAGTAGAATCCCTGATAAGCAGCAAGCCTGATGCGGGACCAAATCCCAGGACTCTGGGATCATGACCAAAGGCAGCCACTTAACCAGGTGAACCACTCAGGCACCCGGGAATCACACATTGTTATTATTCAATCATCCCTACAATTTAACAGAATAGTACTTGACTTTCCATATATTCTGCCCATGTGAAAAAAAGTTCGTCTATATATCAAAATAAATATTTTTGTTTCTTAGTTAAAGTTGCATTTCATAGGAGGGATGGGTACTAAGATGTATTTTACGATGTTAGGCAAAATTTAAGTGTGTTCAAAATGATAGTCTTTTGTGCATATTTAGCTACAATAAAACTCTTTAAAATACTTTTTCCTTTAATATTTGAGTATTCTTGAAATTAAATGGAGCTAGAACTAGAAGCATCTAACACATTAAAGTGACTGCTCAATTAATCGTAAATTGAGCTAGTTTTTAGCATCCAGCCTAATATACCCCCCAAAATAATAAATAATTTAAGAAAACAGGAAGTTAAGTATTAAATAAAATACTCCTTCTCATTGACTAGCAAAATCCTACTGGCACTACTTACAATTTTTCCTCAAACACATATTTCAGAAACCAAACTTTTTGGTTTTTGTTTGTTTCCTCAAATACCTCCTCAATGCTCAGAAAAGTTATAAGTAGTTTGCTTTAAAAGATCTGTGGTTGTAGGCTCACATGCCAGGGCTGTTTGAATACATTTCTCCTTGCTTCCTCCCAGTAAATATGAAGTTTTCACCAACTTTAAAAGTCTGAGAAAACTGTGTCTGTCCCATTTCACAATACTTAATTTATTTGTTGATTTTTCTTCCCTCAAAACATATGTATTGATTGTTAATTATGTGCAAAGTACTCCTTTTGTACTGGAGAAGATAAAAAGATGTACACACACACACACACACACACACAAGATATCTGCCCTCAAGCTGCTTGGAGCTAAAACTTGTATGAAATTTAAGGTACATAAATAACTACTGTACAAGAAAGAAAGTGATACATGCCAAAGAATAACAACCGATAAGGTGTTATCAGGGTCCTGGGTTTGGGGAGGCTATATAAAACCGTGAAATCTGGATGGTTTCAGAATTTTAGCTGAGTTTAAAGGACACGAAGCATTTGGATAAGAAGCAGAGTAAGTATGTTTAAAACATTCCAGGTGGTGAACAGCATATAAACAGGCAAAATCGGAAAGTAGAAAGTGTAGAAAATATGTCTGTAAGTAATTCAACCTGGCTAGAACATAGGCTTGGGAGAGGGAAATAGGGGAAACTGGATTGGAAAAGAAGTTGAAATTATAGCAAATCTTGATCCCCAGACTAAGCAGTTTTGATTTTATATAGTAGTCAATGAATAGAGACACATTTAAATATCAACCAAAGGAAGGGCAGTATTAGAGCTCTAATATAAAAATGCTTATTTGGCAGGAGTTTGAAGATATACTGCAGGGAGAAAATGGCCATTAGCAAGACAAGTCCCTAAGGACATAATTATAATTATCTGGGTATGAGGTAATTTGGTCTGTAAACATGGAAGCATCAGGATATGCTGAAGAAGTATAATCTGTAAAACATGACCAATGATTGGATGTGAAGAATAAAGCACAGAGCAGACAAAAAGTCCTAGATTATTCTAATTTAGCCTGGTTCCTAGGAGGTCTTCTACTATTGATGTCTAGGACAACTGCTATGGAAAACAGTATGGTGGTTCTCCCAAAAATAAAAATTAGAATTGCCATGTAATCTAGCAATATTACTTCCAAATATATATATCCCAAAGAATTGAAAGTATGATCTCACAGAGAGTTGTGCACTCATATTCATAGCAATATTATTTCAATAGCCAAAAGGTGAAAATGACCTGAATATCCATTGATGGGTGAGTGGAAACAAAATGCAGCATATATATACAATAGAAAATTATTCAGTCATAAAAATGAAGAAAATTCTGACACATGGTATGATGTGGACAAACCTTAAGGGCACGATGCTAAGTGAAACAAACCAGTTACAAAAAGGCACATACTATATAATTTCGCTTACATAAGGTATTGAGAGTGGTCAACCTTGGTACGTTTGAAAGTAGAATAGCTGCCAGGTGCTTGGGGGAAAAAGAGATGGGGAGTTGTTTAATAGGTACAGAGTTCCAGTCTTGCAAGATGAGAAAGTTCTGAAGATGGGTTGTACCACAGTGTGATTATACTTAACATTACTGAACTGTACAGATACAGATCTTTATTATGATGGTAATTTTTTACATATGCATTTTATCTTAATCAAAATTTTAAAAATTAAAAAAAACTATGAGAAAGAAAAAGAAAAGAAAAAAAAAGAATAGGAAAAAGGACCAAAGAAGAGAAAAGAAACAGACAGCCATATATGTACACATAGAGTTAATCCGAATTACTTCTTCAATACAGTGCATAGTGAAAAGAGGATGTCAAACAGAAACAGCCTTTAAAATTCACCTTTAAATAGCCTTTAAATAGTTACCTATTTAAGAGCAATGTGAACAAGGCAGATACACTTGGTCTATGTAAGGGTAGGTGGTACTATTGTAACAGGTGGATGAAATTAATTATTGGAACCTGTCAAAGAAAGGTTTTCAAAGAGTCCCCACTGTATAAGTATGAGGATAATATAACAGGAGGCCTAACTTCCAGTCCTAGCTTCTGACACTTTCTATTTATAAGACCTCGGAAAAGTTACTTCTTAATGACTCAATTAAAACAAACAATTCATAAATAATAATATCTGCTTATCTCATGGGATTATTGTGAGATTCAAATAATACATTTATTAGTGCTTGGTATACAAGAAAGGCAAATGTTATTATTATCTGTTGACCTCCTTGATGGGCTTTGTATAAACAATGATAGCAATTTCTAGGTTAATTGCTGTAGAGAGTATTGCCAGACTGTCAAGGGCAGGCCGAGACCATTATTAGCTAGGAACATCACACAGGGCATTGAGGTCAGTGCTGAGAACAAACTAGATCATTTAGACTCAAAAGTTTGGACTCATTTACCAGGTCTTTATATTTACATTAATATGATTTACTTAAATCAATTCAGCACTCCTTCCCTCCTTGCTTTATTTTGTTAGTAAGTGTAGGTCTTTCAGGTAAATTCCCTACATTGCAGTAGAGAGGAATGGATGGAAAGGGAACAGGGAGCCTCTGTGAATTTGACAGAATATGAGAAGGCAAGAGGAAAAACGAGCATCATGGAGGGACTAAAAGTGATGGAATAATACTACTTTTAGAAATTTGATTAGGGAATTCTCATTCATTTAGATTGCAACAGACAGGAAGCTAGGGAGAGAGGGAACAGCAGTTTCCACCACTGAGCTCAGCACTTTACACATTTTATTATATTCAATTTTCACAACAATTCTAGAAGATAGACTTTTATCCTCATTTTTTAGATGGGGACACTGTAAGTACTTTGCCCCAAAGCACACAAGTAGTAAATGGCTGGTGAGTTTCTAGTCAATTCTCTCTAGCACCTGTGCACAGGCATTTTTCTATACCACCATTTGACCGAACTTCCACTTCTCAAAACGCACTCGCGTGGGTTTGCCAGAAAGATCCCAGCCTCTATGGCATTTCATCTTCTAAATCTGAACCGTCTCTAACTGGAGGGCATATGTCTATAAAACAGAGTACATTCCTTTGGTGAACAACAAAACATATTTCTTCCATGATAACAGACAGGTCAGAGTAGTTTAGAGCTGAAAGAATGCTCAGAGGTCACCACAGCTAATAGTCTCATCGAGGACAATTAGACCCAGAGAAAGGAAAGAATGTTCAAGTGCACTCAACCAGTTGATGATATTCTTCCCATATATTATGCCACTGCTTCACAAAACACTGCCAATTTTAGGCAAACAGATTTAAGTTGTTAAGTATTACTTATCAATATTCTAAAGCCATTCAGGGATTAATAGAGTACTGTCTGATATGTGATTAACTCCATTAAAAACACTGAACTTGTTACTAAAAGATAACAGAAATTTCATTGCCAATGGCATAGTTACTTTATCAAAAGTTGTCAGTATTTGCCAGATGGAGTTAGGCTACTTTTTCTGTAATTGCATGTTATGACTCAGGTGCCTACTAATAAGCGATATCCTTTCTTAACTCGATCACCAAAATTCTTGGAAGTAACTCTATACTATTACCTGTAATCACTAACAGGATTACAGGATTTGCCTAGCAACACCGGCAATGAAACAGCTGTTTTCCTATTATCATTGCTCCCTATTAATTTTATCCTCTTTGTATTAGTACCTAATACTAAGCTGTGGCTTTGTTTTAGCCTATATGACAGGAAAAAAATAGGCAGTATATTTGCCCTTTCATTCTCTTTCATTACAGGGGACACCTACTTTCATACGATTATAATATGAAACATCAGGACAAGTAATAGAACTGGGCTTCTTCAACACTTAGTGTGACTTACAGGACTTTAAATGTTCATCTTGCATTGTTCCTTACAGACTTGTAAGTGAACATAGCCATGCTAGAGAACACTCATTAGCCTGCAATGTAATATTAAGAAAATGCAGGTAATAAATTGAGAATAGCTGATAAGAGTGGAGCTATTACTTAAGATGAAATATGATTTGAATAACTGTAGTATGTTAGTACTTAAAATCATTATTTCTGGACCCAGAAATACACCTCACCACCACTACCACTAAATACTACTCGAATATCCCATGGAATAAATTGAGTCTTCTTTAGTGTCAAAGTCCTGCATGAGATATTTGAAAAACAACAACAACAACAACAACAACAACAACAAAAAACCCCACAAAAGCAAGAACGATCACTTCTATTTTGTGAGTGTCGGGCATCTAATGAGAAACAAATGTTCAATTTACACACTACCAAGAAACAAAGTGAGTACATCCTCATAACGGACTTCCCATGGAGTTCAACTGCTCAAAATTTCCTAAAGATTAGAATCACACATGCACAAATGCAGGAAAAAAAGAGAAAATCAATATCTTTAAATTTACCATCGCCTAAAATAGAAAAAAGTAAAATATGGTTGAATCAGAGAACCTAGCACATTAGCCTATATTCTAATACAGTAGAGGACTTTAGCCAACTCACCTGTTAAAGGACCTCTGTTGTCTCAAAGCTAATGATGGGAGATCCCTCATGCACTGGCTGCTCTGGTTCACAGGCTTCTGTATTTTACCTCGCACCCACTGGGCTGCCTGCTTTCCAAAAGTTACTGTGGATTGTTCTCAGATTTTATTTTAATATTTTATTTTTTTAATAATTTTTTAAAGATATATTTATTTATGATAGACATAGACAGAGAGAGAGAAAGAGAGAGGCAGAGACACAGGAGGAGGGAGAAGCAGGCTCCATGCCAGGAGCCTGACATGGGACTTGATCCTGGGACTCCAGGATCGTGCCCTGAGCCAAAGGCAGGCGCTAAACTGCTGAGCAACCCAGGGATCCCTGTTTTTAATAATCTAATTTAATTAACATGGTCTTTTTAACTGCACTCTTTTTTATCAATATGTAAGCTTAATTAAATATTTTATGTATCATTACAATTTAAGTGTCAAATGGTATTTTTTGGTCATGAAAACTATGGTGATCTCTCTTGAAAGGCAAAATGAAAAAGTTATCCAAACAAAATCAAAACAGAAAGTTCTGAATTATATATGGGTAAAATGTGTGAAAGGTGAGAGGGAAATGTCATAAATATCTAGAAAGGTTCTATATCAAAAAAGTCTTTCTTTTCTTTTTTTTTAAGATTTATTTATTTCAGAGAGAGTGTATGTGAGTGGGGGTGGGAAGATGGAGAGAGAGAATCTCCAGCAGATTCCACATCAAGTGCTAATCTTGACGTGGGGCTCAATCCCAGGACCTGGAGATAATGACCTGAACTGAAACCAAGAGTTGGTTGCTTAACTGACTGAGCCACACAGGTGCCCCTCTTTACTTGTATTTTAAATTTTAGAGAATTTTGTACTTAAATATTATAAAAATGGATGAATTATACTATGAGTTAATAAAAAACACAGTGACAAGCTCCTGAAGGAGACTAACCAAAAAATAGCCAAGGCCATAAAAATGGTTATACAATTATAGGTTTTAAATCAAAATGTTTTTGTTATTCCTACTTTCATTAACTCATTTAAATAATCAAAACTACCTAGGCCAATAGCATAAGTATCATATATATATATAATTATGAAAAGTAGAAAAATAATTTTAAAAAATAGTGCTGAAAACAATACTAGCAAACAGTTTAATCAGCAAGGCATATACATAGTTTAATATATAAGTTAACCAATTGGTTGTACACTGATGCATCCCAGAGTTTGCTATATCATGCATCTCTCTTTTCATATCTATATCCCTATCTTTCCTTCATCTTACCTTTTCTGCCCAATATTCTTCCTTTCTCTTCCCAATGTTCCTTTCTGTCACTAGGTCTACAGTTAGGTGGAATTACTATCACAAATGAGGTTTTTAAAGTCAATATTTCAGCAATAGCTCCAAGTGTGTCACAAGCTGATCTTAAGGATACAATTCTGTTCATCAGTATAATAGATTAAAATCTATTTAGAAAACATTTTTCGAAGAAATTTAAATTGTGGAGAAAAAAGAACATTCTTTCAAAGAGAGACTCTAGGTTACATTTTCTTTTCCTCTTTAAAGGATTGATTACACAAATAACTTTGCTAAAAAACCCCAAGGATGAAGAGAAGTACAAACTGTGTGGCTAAATGAAAATAGATCTAATCACATAAACTGTGCCGGAATTATTTTCGTTCAACATTTCAAAGACGTAAGATTTTTTTTTTACATCACTTTGCCTGAGCTCTGTTTTTTGTGAGAAGTAATCCATCCTGAGTTCATTTTACAGTTACTAAAACCATACATGTTCACACTGACTCCATCAGAAAGTGTCATTAAGTCAGGGGTTTGGGGGGCACATTTTTTCAAAGCTAAATGAGAAACCTGAAAATAATAGGAGGCTCTGTTCTTAAGGGCCACACTAAAGAATCTGAATCGAACTACCTTTTGCTATACAAGGGATGTGTGCTTTTTATACAGAACTGCTTTTATATGCTCCAGGAACAAAATGGGCATATGAACATTACTTCTATGTATATACAGAAAGTAAGTGAGAATGGTCACAGCTTTAGGCTTCTAAACAGACACAGTAAAAAACCTAAATTTCGGTATTACATTTATTAAATAAAAATAGTATAAAATAAAACTGGATTTTCAATAGAATATTAAGTAAATGCCGTGTATTTCTAATGTGATCACTGAATGCAATTACAGTACGACATTAAAACCTAATTCATTTTGAATTCCACGCTATCCAAAAGACAAAAATATCAAAATGCACAGGATTCCCCTAAAGCACCATATGTGACAAGTGTAGTATTACAGTTCTGTCTTTCACAGATAAGTCAAAACATATCCGCTACCACCTATCCTACCCCCAAGCACAGTATCCACTTCAAAGCTATGGGTTTTCATTTCTTCAACTAGACTTGAGACCTCTTGAGGTTAAGAAACATATTTTATATCCTTCTTTTTGTCATTGTTCCAAAATATGTATTCATTCACTATTAATGAAAAAAATCTAAGGAGACTAGTGTTTTGGTAGCTCATAGAACTTGCTATAACTTCTTGTTTCCTAACCAGTTGAATGTTTACACATAAGAGGACAGGACTTAGGCTTTATGCTCTCATTCACAGTCAAGGCTACTATGTACCATTAGGCATTTTAGTGGCCTTAAGAGAAAAAGATTTTTAGGTCATTCAGTTCTGTGAACCCGCAGTTTGCTGCTGAATTAGGAAGATGACAAAAGTTCACCAGGCAAGTCACCTTCAAGCTGTCAATAGATGGCCTTTGCCTCTCACGGGAAACCATGCAGAAACAGACACGTGGAATTTTTTCACTGTATAGGCAATCCCTACCTAATTGTTTTGCAGCAAGGATCCCAAAAATCTGTACAGCAGATGTGACTACCTCACTTAACACTATCTTAGGAAGAAATTAAGGGCAGAAGAGTCATATGCTAATAGTAAAGATGCACAGAGAAACTGCTGCACGAGCACAGATAACACACCTCTCTCTGGCCATCTGTCCTGCCATGTGTGCTGCACATCACAAGAGGGTGTGAGGAGAGTGGACAGCTGAGCACAACTTACAGAGAAGTTTCTCAGGGTGGCGAAGGATGGCTTCCTAAAGCAGGGTGACACTAGAGCATACGAGTTTTTATTAACATGGCAAGGAATGTGCTGCTGGTGTTACTTCAAGGACTCAGACCCAAGGCTTTAAGCATTACGTATTTTTAAACATTTATTTGAGATAGAGAATGAGCATGAGCAGGGGAAGTGGCAGGAAGAGTGAAAGGGAGAAGCAGACTCCCTCCTGAGCAGGGAGCCCCATACGGGGCTTGATCCCAGGACCCTGATCATGACCTGAGCTGAAGGCAGATACCTAACTGACTGAGCCATCCAGGCACCCCGAACATTACGTATTTTTTAAAAATAAATTAGTGTCATGTTATCCTTTTCTCTTCATCACTGCACTCTGATCTTCTTTCTTGAGTGGCAAGGAAAGATGCACAGCTAGAGCTGTGATGCAGGAATTGCGCATGGCAATTTTCTCCTGTATGACAACCCTATGGATGATATAAAGGTTCAGAGGGACTGCTGCAGGGTATCATGGACCAAATTAATGTCAATGAAGTTCCAAACCCAAGAAGTATGGTATCTATACCTCTGGATTACCCTGGTATTAGTGTTGACATCAGGTCAGAACTCAGCATAATATTTTAGCACAGTGCAGCTATTAGATGAACTAATCTTCACTTTCAAAACCTAAGTGTAGAAGAGAAATTGTGCTCCTGGAACACATAACTGGATGAATAAATCTTTGTTGAATGATTACAATAATATCTTCTCATTCATGTACATTTGGTGGCACGCAGGGGCAGGCTTAGGGTGACAGGCGTGACTGGGGTGCACTGCCATAGGTCTTGGTGAACTGAGATTCTTGCCTGGGGCTGAAGGGGCTGTGTATTAGTATAGGGAACAAACTTTGCTGTGTGCCCTGGTAACCTCGCTGAAGAAGAGGAGGAAGAGAAGGAGGAGGAATAAGAAAAAGAAGAGGACAAGGGAATGGAGAAAGGAGGAGAATAAGAAAAAAGGGGGAAGAAAAGGAAAAGCAGGAGAGGAAAACCCACAAGGAAAAATGGAACTCAGATTGTGCATTATATTTGTGCATGCATGTATAGAGCTGCTGAAGGCAATGAGCTTTCTTTCCTTTCTTTCTTTCCTTTTTAAGAAATAACTGGCTATTTGATAAGGGGCTCAGAATGGCCTGTGCCTTAAACACTGAACAAAACACAAATATTAGGTTATTGTTTCCCAGGTAGAGAAAAAAAGATCAGTGGAGAGGGATTAGACTTAGAATATGTATGGACCTAGTGAAGTTAAAAGTCATCCAAACACACAGTTGAGATCAAGGATTTATTTATATGGAGCATAGAGGAAAAAGTACTAAATTCATTAGAAATTGGCTCTTTAGTCACAAATAATTTAAATGAAGCTATAAAGATTTTAATCCTGAGGAATACATTGGAGTTCATGAATTAATGGGCCTATATGATACAGCTTCCTAATACTGAAATCATAAGAGTCATACTCGATAAAATGATAGCTCTATCTTTGGAAGTTCAAGACAAAACCTTCAAAACTCTTCTCCATTCCAATATCCTCTGAAGATATTTCATATTACTTTCCTATTTCAGGGATTTCATTAAACCATACACTGAAACAACTGTAAGCAAGCTCAGAAACTTGGGAAGTGATAAGACATAAGCAATACAAACCTCCATAGCGAATTGACATTGTAATAAGTACAGTAGATGACACATATTACTGGGGAGAAAAAGATAGTGAAGGGATTGTGGTTATTTTAAGGGAGAAAATCACATTTTCTTCCATGGTCTATAAAACATGATATTATCTGCTTTCTTTTTTTGGGACCCAGAAGTGAAACTCTGATTCAAGTTGAGGAAAAAATATTCGTGGCAACCATCGGTATGAGAAACACAATGAAGGGTTTCTAACAGTGTACACAGTGCTTACAACACTATATACATGTAAAAAAAAGCCATTTTATTTCTTTGAAGAATGAAATTTGAAACTATATTTTTAAAATAGCAGTTAAAATATTTCTCCTTCCAAAGACCACTGCCTTGGCAATAGCCTCTCTCTTAGGGATAGTGTTTTCATTCCTTAACTCAGGTCTTTCACTTTCTATTTTTCAGGAGACAAACTTACATCTCATAATTTATAAAGGATTAGAATTCATTATGGGAATTTATAAAGGATTAGAATTCATTTGGGAAATTCATTATGGGAAGAGCTTGGCATGCGACAGCAAAGAAAACATACAGGAGAAGTGTTTGGAGCACCTATTTCTTTGTTTTACAGTGACAAAATATTTGATTAAAGTATTATAAGAGAAACAATAAGAGGAAACTTGGGCATATAAAAATTATATATATCTGAGGGAATTTTTAAGTGAGTTAAAAATAACTGAAGATGATTTTCCTCTTGCCAGAATTTGTAAGTCTTAGTACCAAGTTAAAGTTTTTATGATTTGGGATGCCTGGGTGGCTGAGTGATTGACCGTTTGCCTTCGGCTCAGGTCGTGATCCTGGGGTCCTGGGATCGAGTCCTGCATCGGGCTCCCCTCATGGAGCCTGCTTCTCCCTATGCCTATGTCTCTGCCTCTCTCTGTGTCTCTCATAAATAAATAAATAAATAAATAAATAAATAAATAAATAAATAAATAAATAAAATCTTTAAAAAATAAGTTTCTATGATCTAAAGCAGTTTTCTCTGAAAAAAAAAAAAAGAAAACAAACATCAAGAAAGTCCTAAATCAGAAATATTAGCTAAAAGTTCTTCAAAGACCACCTTAGGGAAGATTAACAGAAACAATCAATGAAGCTACTACATTCTAAGGCAGAAATAAAGGAGTTAAAATTTTAACCTAGATCTGGTCATGTGACTCTAATATGAAAAAGTCTCTTGTATTCTTTCATTTCTCCTTGAAAAATAATTTGAACTATACAAACCTCCCTGTAAGCATGTTATCTATTAGTAGTTTTAAAACTTTCAAACTCTTATCCAGACTCTACTTTAGAACTGCAGTAAATTAGACAGGAGTTTTTAAGTTGTCTCTAAATGGCTATAATTAAACCCTCACTTAGAGCTTTGCCATCTACACCAAGGGCAAATTCAATGTGATAAGGGGTGCATAAGAGCTGAATTATTAAAAGGAAAAAAGGGGAAAAAAAAGAAAATCCGTGACTTGGCATAGATGGCTGTGTAAAGAGTGCAGGTTAGGCGCTCCAATAATTTCTTCTAAAAAGAAGCTATATGAAGATCAGAAAGGGTAGGTGAATAGAGGAAAAATATTACAACCTTTCTTTTAAAGCTATGCTTAAAAATGAACTCTTACCCGGGAAATCTACTAATTGTTAAACTTTTCATCTTCTAAATACACTGTGAAAACAAATGTATTTCTTTAAAATGACCCTAATTCAAATCCAAGGGTATTGACAGGCCAAATTCTTTGAAGTGAATCTAATTAGCAAGAATAGGCCACCTAGCCCATGGGCAAGGAAAGCTATCTGATGAGATCCAGAAATGGGGTTGATATTAATGTCAAGAATGTCAGAATTGGTGGCTACAGACACAACACAATTGCTAAGTTGAGTGAAAAACACAAAACAACCCCCCACCAAAACTCAGAAAGCTGTACCCTTTGAGATGACTACTCTTTCTCTAGCTCCTAAAATACTTAAAATACAAGCAAACACCTGACGTTTCTGCTGTTTCAATTATGACAGTGTTACAATAATTTCTTGTGAATTTACTTGGTCATTTAATCAACTGCTTTTTGTTTGTTTGTTTGTTTTAGGAAGAAAGCTGTCTAGAGAAAACCTGAACACTTATGAAAAGCTGCTGTCCAAGGATGGGATTTGTGATTTTGCTAACCCTAAGAGACAGTCTTCAACTACTATACAAGGGTAATAAAATATCTTTAATTATTTCCTATATGAAGGAAAATGCACCTTATCTTTACAAAGCATAATATAGTTCACATTAAATGCTATCAGGCAAAAAAATAAAACAAATAAATGTTATCAGGCATTAATTTCTGCTGATCAATGAGGCTGTCACAAAAGAAAGGTTACAATATGAGCCTTTATCTGATGAGGCCAAGCAGACTCAAAGAACACAAAAGAGGGGTCTGTTTCTGTATCAGTACTTCATCACAATATACATATAAGGATCTTTTGACTCTTCGTTCATTGCTTTGCATCCACACTCACAAGGTTGGTTAAAAACACTGTATCCCACTGCCTCCCTTCTAAAAAAATGTGAGTTCTTGGTGTTCATGTTTCATTTGAAATGCTCAGGAATTCCGTATCTCTTCAGGGGGAAATGCACTGCCATTGTCAAGGATGGTGCACATCAAACTCAATTTGCTAATCGGTTTTAGTTGTTTTCCAAGAACAATGAATATTACCTAGTTATTCCAGCAGCAATTCTAAGGCAAGCAAGACTGATCAATTGCATCCAGATTTCAGCAAAAATAACAAAAATACAGTGTCATCATGATCTCCCATATGAAGAGGGAGATCTTGCTTGTGCCACTCTTCCATTTATGACCTAATATTGATTGGTCTTTCACTTTCTGGGAATTTCCAGCAACCACTCTAATTTTCCAAACTCTCATTTCCCCCATATGCAACCCTATGTGAAAATCAATACAAATAATGTAAAAAGTTTCTAACTAAAAATAATTGAAACAAAATTTCTTTAGCAAGATGATCTTCTAACAAAGGAGTAATAACAATTCAAAGATATAATATTTCTACTGAAATACGTTGTTTATTTATATTATTGTTTATGGGTGATTAGTAACCATTATTAAAATATATTGCTCTCTTTTCTTTAACTATCCTTATGTCTTTCAGGACTTAGATTTCAAACACAGAATCTAAACCAAATCACTATTTTTCAGTTAAAATACCTCTGATCAGAGTATCCATGATAATTTTGACAACACGAAACTTACAGGAACAATTAACATATAAATGAACACTTTTCTACACGTGCACTACAGCTGTACATATTATGAATATTTGATCTTTAGTTTTAACGAATTCATATCTTTACTTTGATTACTAGTTAAGCATCCTGACTTAAAGTTTGTAAAATCTAATGTTATCTGTGTATATCTGTTGATGCTGCAGAGAGTTGAGACATTTTTTTTTTAATTTTTTTTTAATTTTTATTTATTTATGATAGTCACAGAGAGAGAGAGAGAGAGAGAGAGAGAGAGAGGCAGAGGGAGAAGCAGGCTCCATGCACCGGGAGCCCGATGTGGGATTCGATCCTGGGTCTCCAGGATCGCACCCTGGGCCAAAGGCAGGAGCCAAACTGCTGCGCCACCCAGGGATCCCTAGTTGAGACATTTTTAAGTAAGAAAACATGAAGAATATTTACACCAGTTTTCAGGAAAGGTAAAAAGTAAATAAAATATAATGTTTTCTCATGCCTAACTCCACCCTGGACCATCACCTCCTCTCCTGCCCCCAATAACTGTGCTTCAAAACCACTAATCCAACTGTTGACTTGGCATAGGAATGTTCCTTTATCTTATTCCAGTCCTACAAATTAACCAGAAGGGTCTCAGGTCATCTAAATAAGGTATTAATGATGTCATGGAGGTGATTAATCAGACATAAGATGATCTGATCAACAGATTCTCAGAGCTTCTGTCTTCTTTCTCATTATCTTTATTTATAACTTAAATGTATAGCTTATAGTAAATGGTTTTGGATATTTGGAGGATTTGAACAGGAAGATTATAAGAGGGCAGTCAGCTCTCATTGTAATAAGAGTTAAGTGGGTTCAGTTACATTTTAATTCAAATAGTGGTTTCAGATATTACCCATCTGGTAGGGTTTAATAGAAAAAAAATTCACTTCAGAACTCTGGGGAATAATATGTCAATCTTGAGAGAAAGCATGAGATGTGAAAGTCTTTGGTGGACAGGCACTTAAATGTGTTTAATGTAGCAAATGAAAGACTGTTACAACTGTATTTTCTATTTTGTTCTAAGAAACATGTCTGACAAGGAAAGAGAAGAAAAGGTATCTTTAACTAGAGACAAAAATGTTGGTAATAAATCAGTTTAATGGCCCATAAGATTCTTCTCTTTTATGTATACAAATTATATATATTTTGCAACAATGCTGCACATTACTCCAAAACAGAGGTGTGTCTGCCCTGTTCAAGGAATAATACTACACCATTATACATGTTTCTCATAATATTATTAACTTACTACTATTTTATGAAAATGACATTAAATCTTCCTTCTCAATAGAAAAAATCTTTGAAACGTATTCCCTTCTCCACTACCAAAGTTTGTTTTTTTGTCTTCGTTTTTTGAAAGTCAGATACTGTATCTTTAACCTCTTTGTATTCCTGCTCCAGTCCATCCCATGAAGCCCCTGATGAACATACCATGATTATCCCTCAGCTTTGGGGGTGAAATGATGTATTTTTAGTTGGATAAATGGTTTATCTACCAAAGAATAAAGGAAGTACTTACCAAATGTAACTTGAAGCATTATGATTTATTTCATTGTACTCACACAGCAAGCCTTACTAATAGCAGTAAGATTATTTTTAGTTATTTATTGGTCAGTTTAATCTGTTATAAATTAATTAAACTATAGCCTCTACCTTGCAAATGGGTTCCAGAAATCATGGTGTCATAGAAATATGCTAGTAGTGATTGACAGAAATGGAGATCTACTTAATTCTGAATTAATGACAAATTTGAATAGTTTCCGACACTAGCATGCACATGTTACATGGCAACATGATCTATTAATATTAACATTAATTTATTGAGACCAAAACACCAGACAGAGATCTGTCAAATAGGTCAAGTTATTAAACTATATCACTGAACATCAGCTTTGCTACACGGTGTCACAGTTTCTCTGTTCTTTAACTGATACAATAATGGTAAGAGTTATATTTGCATTTTTAATAATTTCTGAATGTTTTACTTTCCACAACAAAATCATAACTTGTCAATTTAATGGTCCCCTGAGACACAAAAATCAACTCTGTAATTAATATACAGTATTGAAATAACCATTTATCATTCTGCACTCCAAAGATAACACATTATTTTGGAGAAATGGTCTCATGGATAGACTCCTTTTAAAAACAGACAAATAAACAAGCAGAAACTCCTCAGAAACAAAGCATTATTTTACCTTTTTTTTTTCTTTTCCTCCTGGCTGTACACTATTACCAATTATAAGACTTTCTTCTCCAGCCAACCAATTAAGCAATGAAAGTCCCCACCTTTTGATTGATTTCTACTCATCCTTCAAATGTATCTCAAAAGTTATTTCTAGTGTGAAATTTCCCATAAAATTACAAAGAGCTTGCTGCTTCCTCCTCTGAGCTCCCTGGATAGGTTTACTGACAAAACCTCCTTTTCTGCAATTATTACTCTCTGCAATTTTCACTGGAAGTTTCTCAAATGCAGCCTTCAGCTCCATTTATGTCTGTCTCCGAGCCTACTATGTGCGTGGTGCATGGCTGTACCAATCTTTTGATGAATACATAATTAAATGAATTAAAAAGAGAAAAATAGAGTTCTTTCCCCTAAGCTGGTATTGGGCAGTTTTTAAAAGTCAGTTTGCTATTATCTAGATACCAGTCAAATCCCTTGGAATAGGTATCTAAGGAGAAGGTGATGATTGTAAACATATTTTCAAAGAGCCTTCTATCAGAGAATATCATTAATTTATAGTTGTCTCAATTTTTATCCATGACCACTCAATGTAAAGATATATTTCCTTTAAATGATTGTGCATGCCAACAGAATGAACTCTTCTAGACTAAAAGGAATGGTAGATATATCATTTATATTTATGAAACTATAAGATGTATGACTATATTTACACTCATAAGAATTATACTCCCTACTCACTGGAAATGGAATTAGTCTATGCTGAATAATGATTTCACCTTCAGCAAACTGATTTTAGCTTTTTCATTAATGGATTGATATAGATTTCACAGGGGCTGTTACCAAGGTTCAAAGATAGTCAATGTGTTATTTATGATCTTATCAAGTTTTTTTCCTTCTATTCTCCACTACAACCACTTTATAAGATTCTCAGTCATGTTTAATTGGTCATATGTGAAGGTTTTGAAAATTTGAAGGCTTTATTTTTTACTGAGAAATTTACACCGCTGTGAGCCAATTTTTTTAGGAATTAAAAGAAAAATGTTCATGCCTTTTATCCAAGTCCTGCGATTTACTATTTACAAAAATAAATTTAAAATAATTTAATGTTCATTGTCATCTGTGGGCAGAAAATTGCATTTTATATGATACTGTTATTGATACTATTGAATATCACAAACACTTGTTTCAAAATCCTGCTAACTAATAGATATTTTCACAAGCATGTGATCATGCAAAAGTCTTGGAAAAACAGCCAATCTTCATAAAGATGTAATGAGGCAGCTTCTCAGAGAGTAAAGCCTACATGTACATTCAGGTCGTTTTTCTAAGAAACAAAATTAGTAACAACCGATAGAATTATTGTGAATTAGACTTATTTTATTATGTTTTATGCTATTCTGAAGTAGATTGCAATGCTCAATATTCCTTTAAATTTTTATTTATTTATGATAGTCACAGAGAGAGAGAGAGAGAGAGAGAGAGAGAGAGAGAGAGGCAGAGACACAGGCAGAGGGAGAAGCAGGCTCCATGCACCGGGAGCCCGATGTGGGATTCGATTCCGGGTCTCCAGGATCAGGCCCTGCACCAAAGGCAGGCGCCAAACCGCTGCGCCACCCAGGGATCCCCAATATTCCTTTAAATGGTGTGTGCAGTCTCATTTTGTCTGTCCATGTGTTTTCATCATGTTTCTTCACACTCTTACAACATGCATTTGTTAAATAATTATGGTAACAGAAAATCATGCAAGAAGGAAACTCTCAGGCAGCCCAGGTGGCTCAGCAGTTTAGCACTGCCTTCGGCCCAGGGCGCAATCCTGGAGACCCGGGATCGAGTCCCACGTCGGGCTCCCTGCATGGAGCCTGCTTCTCCCTCTGTCTGTGTCTCTGCCTCTCTCTCTCTCTGTCTATCATAAATAAATAAATAAATAAATAAATAAATAAATAAATAAATAAATAAATCTTTTAAAAAAATAAGGAAACTCTCCTTAGTTTATGAATAAAATCATTGGGTTAAGAAGTTAGCCACTTCAAATTTTAGCATCTAACCTTTATCTGTATATGTGTTTTCAGGTACCATCCCCAGGCTCATTTACCATCTTCTCTCCCCAACATTTAGCTTCCTCCCTTCTCAAACTCTGTCTCAAAATGGTTTAATCCAATGTGAAAGATCGTTAAAGAAATGCGACTTTTTTCTTTATATTGGATGCACACATGAATTGGTTCATGACAAATGATTTCTAAAAACACAAGAACCAATATGTTCTGCCATTACACATAAATCAAGCTCTGAGTCAAAGATTAAGGATGACCATTCGAACTTACAACAGTTCTCAAAAAATTGTTTAATTTTCTAGGACCTTCAAAGATAGAATTTGTACCAAATGGCTTTGAGATTTAAACATAAATTCTAATGGTAGTTAGAGTGGTAATTTAAGCATAAATTCATTTCAAGATCATCTCTCCCTATCTATGCAAATAGTGTCCAAAAGAGTAAAAGCTTGATGTTTGTCTAGGCTCTCAGGTGGCTCAAAGTTAGCTGGTAAAGAGATTTCAAATCCCTTGACTGGTTAGAGGGGGCTAAGTGTAGTATCAGATAAGCAGAGCCATATTGATTTGCTTTTGCCTCTTATAAGCTAATCTTCCAGTTTCATGCAGACTCAAAAATGTAGTCAATGACTTTAGTGATGATTGTTCTTGCCAGATAGTGATCTTTACCTCAACTAAACAAAGTTATATTAAAAGGCTTGCATAGCATTTTATACGGGCGTATATGTCTATTTTAATTAAAGTGCTACATCTTAATGTTGTGTTTGCTGGAAGAAAATGCTGACATACACACACACAAATATTTTCTTTTCATAGTCATGTATTTTTCATAATCAGAGAGAGAGACACGGAGAGATATAAACAGGGACAAAGAGATATATAACATCCAGGCATATGGCCACAACTAATAAGATTGTTTAGATAATTTTTCCATTGAAAAAAGCTTGGTTGATAAACAATGTCTAAAATGCACTTATCTAAGTTTCAAAATGCTGATTCAAAAGAGAATGCATTTCCCCAGTGATACGAGTTAATGCTCTCTCCTCTTAAACTGTGGATAAGTGGCAAACATAGTAGACTAAATCTATGTTTTTGCTGACATGAGAAATCAATTGTGGCCATGGATCTTACAACCCTCCATCTTTTTTTCACTCTGACCCAAAAACAGAAGTCACCCCATGACCTTATGATTAAATCACATCCTCTAGTAGATCTCCCAAGTGAATAATAATTCCTCAGAGAGAACAGCCGGAAACCAAATGGGAGACCTAGTCATTGTCTAAAAATCTGAGCAAGACCATTCCACCCACAACATTGCTTTCTATGCTATGACTTTTATCTTTTAGATCCCACTGTCACATGCTAGGAAATGTATGGAATGTATGCGATGAGAAACTGTTATCATGGAGAAATGGGACTAGTTTCCAAGATTATCAAACTTTCACAGCTCCATTTATATTATACCTTGAGCTGCCTTTCCTTTGTTTTTCCTCTCAAAGCTTCTCATACTATGACTTAAAATTAGTATTCATCTCTATTAAGTGGAGAGTAAAGAACACCAGGGTATTTTTCCTGACTCTCTGTCCTTTATCCCAATCCAGCATACTATTATGAGGATAATATCAAATGAGAAAACAACCACAGTTTTTGGTTTGGAGTTCTTTGAGAAAATAAACTCAAATGACATCTTTGTTTTACTTACACAGTCATTGTAAGACAGTGTATAATATGTAAAATTACCAGTATCATCCCTTATTTTAACACTGATCCATAAGTCATTATTTTTTGTCTTATTTCAGTAGAATGCTGTAATATAAAATAAACTGTCATCAGTAAAATGTCAAAAAAAAATAACATCCAATAACAACCAACAATTTTATGAGCAAGAATTGCTCTACAGTAAGTGATCAGAACCTATTTAAGATTTTAAGTCCTGCATATGTACATTCTGCTGACAAGCCATGCAATTATAAAGATATTCTTCATGTCAATGTCTTGAAAGTTCCTAATGAAAGTTGTACAATGTAAGTAGGAGGCTTTGAATACTGTTAAACTCTACAAATGCTCTGTCTGTTTTATCATTTTCTTCAGTGAACAGGTACATTTTTAAGGCACCCAAGTGTCAACAAGTGTATCTAATAGAGCCTTGAGCTTCAGTGATTTCATAAAAGAGGAACTTGCCAACGAATTTAGGAAACTCACATTATATATTCAGGTTAGATTCACAAATTCAATGTTGCATGGCAAGAAGTCTATGCTCATTTCTTGGTATCATGAATTGCAATTTTTCCCCCAATTCAGAGAACCAAACCTAAACCTTCATAAATGAATGAACAACTTAAAAGTAGCTCATACTGTAGGAGTCTTAGAGAAGGAATTTATCATGTATTCAGTTTAAGGCATTCAGTTTATGACAGCAATGAAAACGATCTACATCCAATCTATCCTGATATGGAATCAAGTTGCTCAAAATAAACCTGATGTACAATTCACAGTAAAAATACACCTAAACTCTTTATATATACATACACACACACACACACACACACACACACATACACTCACACACATATATACATATTTTTTTCTTTTTAGTTTACATGATAATTTCTGTTAGGAGAAAACAATATATTAAGTGACACACTTGCAACCTTCTCAAAACCTACTGCTATATAAAACTAGGAATTAGAGACAAATTTTGAATCATTGAGAACAGGGAATTTTGCCTTGCTAGTTTGCATAAACTCAGAACTACACGACATATGGTAAGTATCAAATATAAATTTGTCAAATGCAAAAACAAATAAATTTGTCACATGGAAAAATTAAGTAAATAAATAAATTTGTCAAATGAAACTGAATTGAGATATTAAGATTAGGAAGTCACTGGAGAAAACATTTATGGTTTTCCAAGGCTAACAAAATTATTTCAGCTAATGATTTGCAGAAATAATTTACTAAGCCAATTAAGACATATATCTATGATAGGTGTACTATATATATATGTTTTAGCAACAGATGAGAAAGTTACAACACCAAAGAATTATAATTCATGGTATTTTCAAAAATTACTCAGGTATCCCATCATCTTAAGAATATTTATTAAATTAACTTTGGAAATTTTTATATGGTTGGACATGCAATTCAGGTCAGATATTTTTAATAAGTCCCAAATACATTCTAGCACTAACTAAATGAAAAAGCAAGACATCACGCATTATTAGTAAGAATATCATGCATTGTCTACTCTCACAACAAATCCTTTATTCCTCAAGCTGCTCCTCTCAGTCTGCTTGGCAGTGCGATTCTCTGTTATTCTTTACATTTAAAACAGAGTTGTTTGCCTTTGGAATTGTAAACTTCAAAGTCTGCAGAGCACAAAGTGAAGGGGAGATGGGTCAGTGGGTTAAACATATTTTACTTGGCCATCTACACTTGTGGGTTTGAACTGCATACTTTCATATCTTATGGAGATAAAATTAGCCAACAGTACTTCAGGTTAAGCTATGTAAAAAAATGCAATGAAAGTCACATTTCTACTTCAGAATTGCCCCACTATGACAGAGCTAGAAGAAACTTTCCTATCTCTACAGGTGACATATTACTCTTCTTTTCAAAAGAGCAGAGTAGGGGAAAAATATGGGCATTGCTTTTTTCCTAAAGTAGGACTTTAAAAACCCACTGGACAAAGAGTAATTGATTTATTTCTTCTGTATAACATTGATACATTATTTAAATCTTGGGCATTTTTAGATGCAAATGAAAGCACTGCTCTATACTTTCACTTTTATTGTTTTCTGTATATTTCATCTGACTTGTTGCATGACCTTGAGCTTGAGCTCTTGGGTTTGATTGTTCCAAGTATAAATGTCCTTCCAGTCTTAAAATAATATAATTCTCATTTGTTGATATTTAAGGTCATAGATCTAAAATTTTCTCCTTCTAAAAAATATCTGCACACTGACAATAGAAAAGTCAAAATGTAGATGACACTTCATGTTTGCAAATAGCCACAAGGCTACTCAGACAAGACAAGTAATGATTTATGTTATAAGAATGGGGGAAAAGAAGACTTGTGAATACAAACATGGACACAGCACCACTGCTAGCTCCTTTATGCAAAGAGCTGAGTTGGCACAGTGTCTTCAGAACTCTGTAGGGAGAGGAGCTGTCACTGTGGAAGGGGGAGCTGATGTCTGTCTGGGGAACAGAAATTCAGTAACATCAAAAATAGTGCAAAAAAAAAAAAAGAAAATAGTGCAGCAAAATATGGACACATTGATAGGCATGAGAGATTCATGCCATTGGGAAAGGACAGCAGGAATCCAAAGTAGCTTTTGGCAATGACCAGTCACTTACACATAATTAATGTTGAATAAATATGTATTAAATGAGTGAATAGCTTTAAAGGTATGTCATGCATTAGTCACATGAATAAGTAAAACAAGTATGCATAAATTATTATAGAACTAGAAAACTGTGGGTAGTTGTTACGGAGAAGCATCCAGGTTAACTGAAGATAAGATGTGTTTTCAGAGGTGACTCCTGAGTTTACCTCTTAAATGAGGAATACATTGAGTTACTGAAGGCAGGACTGAGGTCCATTTATCCATTTGTCTACTGGGTAGTAAGGAAATATTAGCCGAATAAGAGAAAAGTGAGAGGGTGAGGCAAGAGACAAATCTATGAAGTTTGTTAGGGGATAACGGGTACAATGCTAAGGCATTTGATATTATACAGTGGCTGATAGGAGAACTAAATGGATATGAAGCTGAGAAACAAAACACTTTCACTTTTCATCTGGTAGAAAGGTGGAAGGTGACTCAGTGGGCTGGGAGTCTAGTAAGAAAACTACTGTGATAATCCAGACAGGAGGATGGCGATCTGATAACTGATTGCAGTGGAAAATTCTCCTAGATTTTTATGGGTCATTGGCCTAAATGATAAACTGTGAAGTTTACCTTCTATAGCACTGCAGTGAAACAAGTATTTTTTGGTGATATATATAGGAAGTTACCTTACTTTAAGAAATATCAGCACCCAGATTTCCTTCCATTAGAATTTACACCTCCTATTGCTTCCAGAAAGAAGTTAGTGTGTATTTGTATGATGCTTACTTATATAGGTCTACCTATCTACTTGGCGATGGGGAGGAAAAGAAAACCGGACTTGAAGATTGGGATTAATAAATATATCCATGTTTTACGGTCTTTTCCTTAATGGCCAGCCATAATCAATTACATAAAAACCTACAACAACATAACTATTTGCCCATAGCAGAACTAAATATGCTTATTTATTGGTGGCCTGGGCATATTTGCATTCACATTTTCTTTACAAACTATAGAAAAGGACTGAGAATTTTTAAACTTCCATCTCATTTAAAATACATTAAGGGCCATCATCTTTGCAATGTCAACTGCCCTCTTTCTAATTTGATGTTTGATTTAAATACAAAATGTTCTAATTAATATACGAGTTTGAGAAATGGAGCAGAAAAAGGAGTGGAATAGATGATGATGTTTCTTTAATGAACACATACTATTTTTTGAATGAATAAAAAGGACAATTACATATAGTAGAGGACATAGCACAGTTACTTTTAAATAAATGTAGCTGACAACTAGAACATAAAAGGAGCCTGAATATTCTGTACTGAATAAAATACACTGAATAAAGTTAAATTACTACAATGTATGTCAGTGACCAGAGCATGGGCATTAAGTAACTCTGCTGATCTCTTGGTAAGATGGGAATTCCAAAAGTGGCAGTGTTCAAGGCAATTGCATCAACATGCAAAAACAATGTTGGTAAACTCTATTAAAAAATAAATTTATAGAAAGTTTGAAATAAATAGGTTTGAACTTATACAGCGTCCAGAGAACATATTTATATAATGAGAAAACTATTCTGTATTAGCAAAATACTCTCCTTCAAAAAATCATTAGGCACTTGATAATTATGGGGTTAAACATGAGGTAAAAATGTGTACACTTAAAAATATGCTCTTATGTTATCTTGTCTATGATGTACTTATATTCACTCTAAAGTCTCATGACACTGTCAGCTATTTATCTATCAAACATTTTAAAATTTTTCTACCAAGTCAATTGCATTCCTCTCATAGAGTTTGACTCAAGTATACATTGTAGAATGAGGACAGAAAATAAATAGAATATATTTTGTCAAAGATTTAAATATATTGAGAAAGCCATATATAAGTAAAAATATTTGAAGAAAGTATGGATAGAAGGGCTGGGTTTGTGTATAGTATGCATCTAACATGTTTAAGGGTTTAAAACTAGTATAATGGAGAGGAGAGGATAAAGAAAGGGACATTAAGACTCAGAATCACCCTGAGAACTTGAGCAAAGACACACTCCAAGCACTTTCAGTCTCTCATGGAATATGCACAATATTAGAGGAGCCATCCAGGGGAGATGGGCAATAATTCTGATTGTCATAGACTTTCTCTCAACTCATCTTTCACAGATAACCATATTAGCAAAATGTATGCTCACACTTCTTGAATCATAAACATAATTTGAATTTAGGAGATGCCTTGACTCCAAGAAGATATCAGGGGTTCATATCATGTAATCACTGATTGAAGTGTGCTAAAGGAGTATTCAATTCTGTTTCTAAACACAGTAATAGCAAAGCATAAACAGATTGTATTAATTTTTTAAAAATATCTTTGTGAAACTGTGCTTTATATGCTTCCTTGTTATTCTTGATTGGCTAAACAATTCTGTGCTAATTACTGAACTAATCTTCCTTTTCTAAGCATCTTCTTCCATTCTCCATGCAAGAGGAAGGTAGTGACACCAAGCTTCTCCCTCTGAATGCTTCCAAACAAAATTTATTGTTGTGAAATGACTGCTATTGCTTACAGCAAGCTTTGTATGGTTAATAAATTTGTGAAATAATCAGTTTTTTTTAGAAAGGAAAAATGAGATAAACTCAATAAACTCAAGTTATAGAATTAATAATAGCAACATATATTTAATATTGTACAATCCCAGTTATTCAAAACTGGAAAATACTCTGAGATTCATTTTATGAAACAGAACACTGAGATTTCAAAAGGTCATATGATTTGCCCAACATTATATAATACATGATATGCAGAATTCAGATTGAAAGAAAGGGGGCTACCACATACTATAGCCTGTTTTAAATCAAAATCTGGAGTGAGGAGTATAGTAGTAAAAAAAGTAACTTTGTAAGATTAGATGAAATGTATAAATTAAAGGTAAATTCTCAGTAGAAAGAATATTTTTGGTTGATATTTCTTGAATTATTGTAACTGCATTCAATAAATATACTTGCAAATTCTACTGCTGGAATGATTATGACTTCTTTTATAAGTAATGGATTCTTCTTGGGTTTAGGTTTATACAAGTGAAGAGCACAAAAGACTTAAAGGTATTCTTATTTATTTAGGACTTGATTTGTCTATTTTAAAAAATCTATATCTGCATTAGATTTTCCTTTCTCTTTTGCTGATTCTCACAAATATTTTTTTTAAAGATTTTATGTATTTATTCATGAGAGACACAGAGAGGGAGAGAGGCAGAGACACAGGCAAAGGGAGAAGCAGGCTCCATGGAGGGAGACCGATGTGGGACTCGTTCCCGAGGCTCCAGGATCATGCCCTGGGCTGAAGGTGGCACTAAACCACTGAGCCACCCAGGCTGCCCTCTCACAAATATTTAAAGTTGATATATCCTCACTGAATGTGAAAGACGAAAACAAAAAGTTTACATATCACATTTAATTCAATCTTAGATTGACTTCTGGTTACATATTTAAATATACAAGAAAATAACATTTTAGGGTCTACTAAGAAAGTTGAAAAACTAAGACCAATGCATTATCTATGTCAATCACTAAACCACAGTTAATATTTATTAAAATCTTTGAGAATAATTTTTATTACAAATTAAAGTGTGATTTTTATCCACTAAACACAACAAACTTACAAAAAAAAATAAGACAAATAACAAAAGCGACATGTAGTTCCTAGATACCATGCACCTGGACAAAATAATTTTTAATTGCATGCTGTGAGATTTGTTGATTATGCTGCCAAGGGATAAAACAGTACTCATCTCACCATTCATTAAGATAGCAGCTTTTTACTGAGCTATGCAGTGGGAAAAACTTGGAATTAGGCACACCTGTAACTGAATTCTGGTACTACCACATGCAAATGAGGGACCCCAGACAAGTTATTAGGCTACTCAAAGCCTCAGTTTTTTTTTCCATTTATAAATAGTGACGATCATAATCCCTATCCAGTAGAGCTATAGTGGAGTATAAGTGAACATGCACTTGAGGGCTCCTAGAATAGAGGCTGACACCATGTGTGTTCAATTATTTTTCTCTCCTGAATAATCATCCTGGGTTTCTGCCTATGGTCTTCCACTGCTCTGAGCTGGGCAGAACCATAAACTCATCCAAGGTGAGATTATTCCATTTTCGGTGCTAGAAAGAAACTTCTGAAAGGTGTGTATTACACTAGAGTAGGTCTGCATCTTTCTCTCGCCAGCAGCTTATTTTTGATGTTCAAATGGTTTAGACAGGAGCAAAGATTTTCCCCCTTTTCTTTTGGTAAAATAAGAAGCTGCAAAAAGAGATTTGGTGATATTACTGATATTTCTTTGGAATCGGGATGGGAGGATCAACGTAAGTAAATATGAAAACACATTTGATTATCATATACACAGATTTCTTTAATTTGTTTAAATGAAAGAAGTGAGCATCAGACTCTAGGTTATAGTTTACTGTCTTCTATTTTTTATTTTCTGACTAGCCATTCGATTTCAGAGAAAAAAAAGCTGGGGTTCATTAAGCAAGTTATTCACAGTGCGGTCCAACATCACCATTAATCCTCTAACAACTCAAGGGCCGTCATACTCACTCACACCCTGCAACCACTTCAGGCCAATGCAGCCTGTTCCTATCCTATCACTGGAAGAAATACCCACTGTCATAGGTCATCCAAACAAACACTGGATTTAGAAAAAGTATTATCCTATCTTCCTGGTTGCCATGCAGTCTATTCACTTTATTTTTAATAATCAGCTAAAAATACATGTCTCTCAAGGTATAGCTTTGTTTGCCAATGCAAGGGTGCATCCTCTTGACACATGCAATAAGCATCAGTCCTAGGCAAGGAATCACTATTAATCAAAAGGTAAACAAATATATATATTTTGAAATCTTTACAAGTAAATCTTAAAGGTAATGCATAAATAATAGATCACTTCTATATAATACGTTTCCTCAGGGCAAAAATATATAGCCATCACTTGTTCATAGTTAGTAGTTGTTATCCAATTACAGCTGTCCTTACTGAGAAGAGTCATCCTATATCCAGATAACTTATAAATTTGTATTTGCAATAATGACTGGCAAGAGCGATAGAAACAGCCCAGTCACAATTACTGGGTTCCCACATGCCCTGTAAGGAAACACATGGAATATCTATTCTCCAGGCAAAACCATATCAAATGGGACTATAAAGTTGCTGAAGAACTTGGCAAATAACTAACTGAACAATTTGTGTGGAAAAAGCAGAGTCTTAACAGTCATTATATAGCAAATACCTTAAAAAGTAGGTGTCTGATTTCAACTTCTCAACTTGAGAGTATAATATTAGAAGAAAAACAAAACAAAAACCCCAAGCCAATGGGTCCCAAGCCTCTTTGTTCAGTGATTTCAATTCTTTTGTGCTTTAGCTCTTAAGAAGACCTCAGAAGGGACTGCTAATGTAATCCCACAGAATGCAATAATGAATTCCAGTGGAGGACTAACAGGAAAAAAAAAAAAAAAAAGACATGGCTTTCTCACACCACTTTAAATGTGTAGGGAAATCATAAGTGTGTGAAAGCACTTCATGGATCTAGTGCAGTGCTATGACGATGTGGATACCCCCCATACTGGTTTAATCCTAGCACTGCTTGGGTCTTGAAACACACCCATGCAAGGGTGAGCTAAAATGTATAGTAACTGCCTTCTAACAAATACATTTTGTACAATGAAAAGCTGGTCTTCCTTATTGAAATCATTTCAGATTTTTCATACCACTTAAGGCCTTGGATATCTTTCCATTTGCCTTTCCACATGACTTTACCTGGCCAACTCTTACTGTGCCTTCTAGATTTGGATCACTGAGTCCACGCTTCCAGTGTGCCTCCCCCCCGCTATGACATAGGGCTTCCTGACCCTCTGGGTTTCTGAGCATCCTGTGCATATCCTTGTTTTTATCACTTATCAATTGTGGCAAAAGCTGTTAGTTTCTTATTCAAAGGGAATCACCCCCTCCATTTCTAATAAAACTAGTATATTTCTCAGAATGTTAATGTGCCCAGCCTAGAAAGTGACTGAGAGATATAAATCAATTATTCAAATCTTCGTTTCCACCTGATATTTATTTTCCAACCTTTGCTTGCCCTAGGGGATGGCCATATGACACTATCCTAGGGAGGAACACATTAGGAAAAGTCTCTGGGAGGGCTTCTGAGAAAATCTAGTCCTCATATTTTAAAAATTAATTAATAAGTCATCTCTTTCACACAGACTACTTTCTGCCTTAAAAGACAGAGTCTACTGTGTGGAATTTGAATCTAGTACAGCCATATTGAAAGCAACAAAAGGAATAAAAGGTGACACAGTAGAATAGAAAAGACTCAGCCTTTGATGACATCATTAAACTGCCGTTAAACCAATTCTAAAACGGAGTATAACCAAAGGTCTTATTAAGTAAACAAGAAATGTCTTCATGGTTCAGAGAAATCTGATTTATTTTATTTGCATATATTTCTTTTATAAGAGAAAAACTGAATTTAAAAACGTACGTAAAAACTTGTTCATTAACATGCCCAATATCTATGTTATTATTATTATATTATTACTGGCTACATAAAGTAAATGCCAATATAGTTTAGATTAAAGATTTATATCCATCCTCCTAATTTAAAACTTTGAAACCATAATGATCACAATCTGATTGTTGATTGACCTGGATCCCTGATTTATTAAATCATCTTAATGGATGCAGCAGAGATGTCACTATTAATTTTGTTATAAATTCAGATTCTTATTAATGCTGACATGCCATTTAAATGTGTATTATCTTAAAGTTACCTCTGCTGAAAATCTCTGTTTCTCAGCATTTTAAACTGATATAATGTCGACTCTTAACTTAGTCATGCAAAAAATATACTCAACAGTAAACAAGGAAAAACAAAAGTTATTTATCACATGGATATGATAATGACAGAGATAATAAGCAAAATAATTGACATTATGCCCTTATGTGTTTTAAATCATCTTTCCAAGTGCCAGTTATTTATTTTTATCAAAAGGTGATGACAGCTGACTAAAATCACTACTAATGAAATAAATATGAATGTCTCTTTTTCTAAATAAATAAATAACAAATAAAGCACACTGTCCTCAGGCGAAAAGCCTTTTTAGAGAATGAGGAAAAATGCTAGAGAAAAATGGGAAACTCTTAAGAGAAACTAGAAAGGGCTGCCAAAACCACTTCAGCTTAAGGTGTCCGGTCAAACTTCAGCCAAGTATTAGAAAGAAGCAAAATGTATTTGCACCTTTACACAAATTACATATATTTTACTGTTTTCATTGTGACTTGGTAAATCACTACCCCTGACTGAACAGAGCAGCAGGTTCTCGCAGGTTCTCCAATCAGGTCTCAGGAGCTCTGTATACTTTTAAAGGGTACTGAGGATTCTAACGAGCTTCAGTTTGTGTGAGATATAACGATCAGTGTTTGCCATATGAAGAATTAAACAGAAACATCCGAAACATATGGATACCAAGAGCTCACCCCATTCATGATCAGAGAAATAAAGCCATCACACTTGATACACAGTCTTTGGCAAACTCCTTGTCATGTGAGAGGATGATAGTAGAAAAAGCAGACTTAGTATTACTGACAAAACGGTGTGATCTTTCAGAAACCTGGGAGTCCCCAGCCCTTCCTCTGATAACCACTGGCCTACAGTAATGGGAAGAAAAGTTGGAGCAAAATGAATAGACCAAAGTTGCTGGGAGGTACATTGTTCTTCGGGCAAGTATTCAAAAAGAACAATTGATTGAAGGAAAAAAAGATAAAGGTGGATACTCTACTGAAAAGCCTGCAACATGGAAAATGCTTTTTCTAATTCAGTTTGTAGCTGGCAGTGCTTATGGGTACATTAACTATCATGAAAACTGCTAGACGGTTCCACTATCTAAAAGTAGAATATCTGATAAAATTTAAGACTTGCCTTGAAGTCAATTTTATCTCACGGAAAGTAGAAATAAATAGAGGCACTGCTTCCTCCTGGCTTAATTCGGATAAATAAGGAAAAACTGGTGCTTGTTTATGTGTAAGTGGTAGGAATCCTCAGAAGACATGAACTGCTCATGTTTTAAATAATAAAGAAAAGAAACTATAGTCAGGCAGGAATTTTAGATGAGCAGAGTCCAATACTTCTACGAAAAGACACTTAGGATTTTATTGCCAGAGTTTCTGAAAAGTAGGACTAATAAGAAGGGGGGAACGGGATCCTAAAAATGGAAATGTAGCAGTATAACTATATAGAAAGCTAGTAAAGAAGAAGTGGGAGTGAAAGTCTTCTAAGGAAATCAGGTTCAAAAAGAAATGGATTAGCTCAGAACTGTGAATAAATAAAAGGAAATGAATGAATGAAGCAGGCAAAAAAAGAATAGAGGATAGAAAAAGAGAGTAAATGGAATTACAAGTCAGGACAAGAATCATTCAAGTTAAATAGGTCACTGAAATTCACAGCTTTATAATTGGCCTCTGCTGTTTTAATAAGGGTTTTTTTCGGGGGGTGGGGGCATTAAAGAATTTTTAAATATTTTTACTTGTATGTCCCTCTTCAGTGACCTTTCCCTGACTTTCTACTTTGAGTTTCTATCAGATTAAGATATATTATGTCAATTATGAGTTTTATGTAAATTTTAAGGTAAATTGTTGCAATGTTCCTGCTTATAGCTACAGTAACTGTAAAACCAGATTTATAGTCAATTCTCTTTCCTTTTATTTATAGCTTGCTTGCTATCTAAATGCGAGTAATAAAAATATTATTTTAAAAGACATCACCTATCACCAATATCACAGATACCTGGTAAAGATGGACAACCAATTTTGGCAAATTCACTGATTGTAAACAGATCCTAAAACTCAGTAAAATCTGAGGGAAATCATAATAACTATATTATGTCTCATTTCTATTTGCTCCATTTTCTTTCCTTTCTCTCTCCCCCACCCGTGGGTTCAATCACCTACTGAACACTCTGCTTATCTCCACATTTCTCTTCATTATTTCTTTATAAAAGATTTAACCTAGCAGTCAATTTCCAAGATGTCAGTTGCAATAAGAAACCGCCTCAAATAACTGGTGTTTGCTGTGATAGCAAAATTTGCATTAGACTTTACAAATACCTCTTCCTTTGCAGAGATACTTAGCTTTGATTCAACAAACCATTTTACACAGCACATTTCCTCCCAAATACATTGGGTGTGTATTTGGGCACTGACCAAAAGACTTGCAGGGAAAAGAAAAAAAAAGGAGTGTTTTTATCCAAAGATCCCCTGAACAGAAAAGAGATTATTTAAATGTTATAAGAGGGTGCCAGTTACTCATCTCCCCTCAGTCTAAAGAAGCAAGAAAGGTGGAAATTACTATCACCCAGCTATAGCAGGTGGCTGAGCACTGGCTGAGCTGCTTTAATAGTGTAGTGACTTTACTCTGGCCTTGCTGGGGAAATGCTTATGTGTCCACTTATCAGGGCAAAGAATATTTCTCCTTTTTATGCGCAGTATTTTTCTAATCTGACAGAAAATCTAAACCTTGGACTCTTGTAAACAGAATGACCGTACACTTGGTTTCTCCAGGATGGAGCTGGTTTGCAACCGCTAACCCAGAATAATTACCATTAGTGCCCCTTTTTACTTCCCCAAATGTCCAAATTTGGGAGATAAGTTGTATGGAGACCCTATATATGAGGTCACAGATCTGGAACGGAATAAGTTAGGAAAGAAGTGATTCTAGAGAAAGATTATTTTAATGGTGGATGGCTAAAATCTGCTCTAAGGTTATGTAGTCAGAGTGCAGTTTTTATGAGGAGATTTGCTGACTCTTTTGCTGCTTTCAGAATATAGGCTTGGGGATAGGGAAAGGTATTTGTTTCTCTCCCAAACAGGAAGAAAGAGAAGAATGGCTGCTCCAACCAGTGGGAACTTCGGATTAAGGAGCAGATCAATGCAATGGAAAATACATGGGCTTTGGCATTAGATGAACATGGTTCAAGTCTTTGTTCAAAGTAACAACAATGAGACTTGGACGACTGTTCCTTAGACTCTTGCCTTAAGCCCCAGATTCTTCAGATATAACAGAATATATCCCTTGTAAGATGGCTGCAAAGTTTGCAGACAATATCTGTGACCCACACAGCCAATGGACAAACTATTATTATTAGAACCTTAGCACATATCAAACACTCCTGGTAACTAATATTTATTATATATTTCTGGGAAGTTGGGGCATAGCTTAGGCTCCTCACTATAATTATGTGCATAAACCCCCCAAAAGGGGATTATTATTTGTTTTTTACCCATAAGCACATTGTGACTCACAGAATTTCAAACACATTTCCATCTTCACAGGGTTAATAACCAGCAAAGTTAGGATCACAGTTTAAGTCTGTTCAAATCCAAAATTATATCCTTAATCTTTGAATTACTTAGAATTTACATCCTATAAGGACAATGTGGTTTTATTCACCACCGTATCATCAGTGTCTGGCATAGCGCAAAACCAAAACCAAAACCGAACCAACAAATAAAAAACAACCACAAAAGCATTAACGATAGAAAAATACATGGATGTGACATCTATAAATGCCACAACGTTGTAGATTCTTACATTTTTTCATCTAAGATTACCAACTTTCAGTTTAAATCATACATGGGATTTTTAGCTACAGAGAAATTTCTATTTTCCATGATTCAGCAAAACCATATACAGTGGTTTAGAAAGAAGCACCCAAGAGGTGACTAAAGAAAAGCCAGGCCTTTCCAAAACAGGGTTTATATGCTTCTCTCAGAAACAAGGCACAGATCTCCCTTAGAGCCCAGAAGAGCCACTTAGAAAGCATTCATGGTAAACCTCTCCCCTGGAGCAATGTCCTCCCATTCAATGACTGACATCATTTCTCCTCAGAGATGGGGGACTTCTCAAAGTTTAAAGCGCTTGTAATACTAACAAAGCAATGGAAAAAGTAGTAATAAATATGCTTCAGCGTAAATATATCTGAGAGGGAAAGTCAACAAAGGAAACAGCTTAGGATTTCTGCCCAACAAAATTTCTTTCTTCTAATCTACATTCTTTCTCGCATGCTAAACACTGTGTTCAGTAAAGGACACGGGTTTGGACTCACTAATGCACAGACATGCTTTATCACTCCAAATGTATTCTGACATGGTACAGAGGGGTGCCGATTGTGTGGCCTGCCCTCGGGCAGCATTTATCTAACTGAAACCATGGGGAGATTTTTTGTTTTTTAATGTTTCTGCTTTAAGTGGGCTTTCTGTGTAGCAAAACATAATTTAGAACATTTCAACAAATCACATCTTAAATAGTTCACTGTAGCACCTACAACATTCCTGGGAAAATTGTTTTCATTTGATCTCACTCTGAAATGTTAGAAATACAACTCATGGTCAACACGAATTTTTAACATGAAAGCTTAATATGTCCCAAGCATTTAACATAAAGAACTGTGGGGCACCTGGGTGGCTCAGTTGTTGAGTGTCTTGTCTGCCTTTGGCTCAGGTCATGATCCTGGGATCCCTGGATCCAGTCGTGCATCGGGCTCCCTGCAGGGAGCCTGCTTCTCCCTCTGCCTATATCTCTGCTTCTCTTTCTGTGTCTCTCATAAATAAAGAAATAAAATCTTTAAAAAAAATTACATGAAGAACTGTAATCCATCAGTTTAAGCATTCTGGAGATTCTTGACAGTTTAAAATGAAACATCAACCATTTGTAGCCACTGAAACAAAAGTCATTTAGATGGCCCTTTAAGGCTCTTAAATTTGATGTTCCTTTTTTTTTTTAATAGATTTTATTTATTTATTCATGAAAGACACAGAGAGAGAGAGAGAGAGAGAGAGACAGAGATACAGGCAGAGGGAGAAGCAGGGTCCCCACAGGAAGCCCGATGTGGGACTTGATCCCAAGACCCTGGGATCACACCCTGAGCTGAAGGCAGATGCTCAACCACTGAGCCACCCAGGTGTCCCAAATTTGATATACTTATTCAGTGAAATTATATCTAAGTCGTCTATCCTATTTCAGTACTTTAAACATTGTTAAATAAAATAAAGTCAGGTTCACTACACCACAGCAGATTATATAATTGAAAGAAAGACAATTCAGACTTGAAACAAGGTTCAAGCGAAAATATCCAGAACTGAAATGGATCCTCTATTGGCAAGGTCACTTTTGAAGGGCAGAGAACCAGCAAGAACCAGGAAACAGCTAATTGTGAATCGTCTGCAATTACCATTTTCTTGACAGAGACTACAGAATTTTAAACGTTGGTAAGTATAACAAAAAGAACTTTTTTTTTTTCCTGGATATATGTTAGCAGACATGGGGTAAGTAAGAAAATAACAGGAAAACACATGGATATAGTTTTAGCTTTGTTCTTTAAAACTCTGGAAAGAGAAAAGCATAATAGTGAACTCTGGTTTTAATTTTTTACTTTCGCTAAATAGTAGAACCTACTTTAAATATTTGGCTATGTCCTTGTGAATGTCTACTTGCTCCGAGTCCTGAATAGCCACATACAAATGCATACATTTTTCTTCTGCTTTCCCTCCTCCCTCCCCACCTCATTCTTTGTCCCTCCTCCTTTTCTTCTTACTTTTCTCTGGTTTTCAAATAGCAATTACGGAGGTCATGCACACTAAATCATTGAATAGGTTTAGGTTAAATGGCATTAAGTAGCGAACATTTTCCTGCTTCAACATGACTATTTCTGTTTCAGTTGATAAATTTTAGCCTTTGAGGTTTTCTGGGGGGAAAATATGTACTGACACGTAAGGAAGAAAATCTCCCTACTTCGAAATTTATAGAAACATATTTAAGATATTCTGTGAAGTAAAGCAGACAGTATAGAAATTCTTTATATGTAAGGATTAGGTAATATAATGGAAGAAAGACAGGAATAGGATGGGAAGCGAGGAAGAGAGGGGAAGAGATTAAAATGAGGATGAGCACATGTGGGACCAGAGAGATTTAATGCTTGAATACCACACAGACTTTGATAAATGAAGGAAAGAAGCCAGGAAGCCAAGAAAATACCATAAATATGAGAAAATAAATACAGAGTTTATAATCATTTTTTATATATTTTGGCAGAAAACATCTTTAACGTTATGTTGCCTTCCTATGAATTCCATGGGCTTTTAAAATATGATTCAGTATTTGCTGTATTTCAAAATCTAGCTTCATATATCAGATTTAAGTATTTAGTTAGGTATTGCATTAATTATTTCCACCTTTTCTTTTCTATTAAAGTATATTTTGAATGACAAACTTTATAATGCCAGGAATTCTATTCCACAGTTGGGCATACTCCGAACACTAAAGTTTCCAATATTTTCCACATTTGAACATCATGCAAATTCTTTGGCTCCAGAACTTCTGTTTTTTCATAGATGTTCCTTTAATTTGTAGCCAGCACCAAAGCTAGTTTTCTATAACCTAAACATCCTGAAAATTGCCATCCACTAGATTAAGCAATCCAGGTATTATAATAACATTGAAGTCTAGACCTGGGTTCCCAGGTGATCTATATATTCAAGATGATTCTATTTTTATTGCTGAATCATGAATGTGAGATGGGAAGCAGGACATGGTTGTGACATCTGTGCTCCCATCTATGGCATTCAGCAACGTCAGTTTCTAGTAAGTGAGTTAGTCCCACTGGTCTAAGTACAACCTACCCTGCCCCAAGTCCCTGGTAGACACATATGCCTACTCCATATTCTGAAAAGTTAAACCTGGCAATCCTATTTTAAGGTTCCCAGTAGTCATCTAACAGCACTGAGAAGCAGCAGCAGGAAAGAATGAGCTTTGTCTGCCTTTCCCCTCTCCTAAGCAGATGGTTGGCTAAAACTCACTTCACATGGGAAATCAATTTTAGATTTTTAACTTGGATATCAAGTAATAAACTACAACTGCCAAGTATGAGAAAAGTAGCCTCTGCATTTATTTGTATCTATAATGATAATAATGGAAATATGAAAAATAAAATTGTGTTTCTGAAATCATTTATTCTTTAAAAACAAAGAAAATAGCTCAGTAGCATTAAGAGAATGACATTTTCAGGAAGGCTACAATGTAGAAATGTATTCTCCACATGAGGTTTAGCATTTTAACATAGTTTTACAATGCTCAAACCATAGCATGGTCATACCTTTGCGAACAGTGTAGAATAGGAAATTAGAAATAATCTCATAAGTAATGCTGAATATTCCTGAGTGGCCACTGGAAACTACAACTTGTGCCAATGTCACTTTCTGATTCTTCTGCTTAGTTATGGCCACTTTCAGGGCCAGATGTTACTGTTCAAAATGAATGACTTCTGGTGTTCCAGGAAAGTGGAAGACTAGAAATTTGGAAACTTGCCAGCCATTGCAGTTGTATCTACACCTCTTGGTAAGAAGTTTAGCTCCTTAGGACAGAACGTTGCTGAGCATGGGGAGGTAAGGATGTGTGTGAGAAGCTGAGCATCACTCATTGAATGGTACCTTCTGACTAGATTATGACTTTTTTAAAAGATTTTATTTATTTATTCATGAGAGACACAGAGAGAGGTAATGACACAGGCAGAGGGAGAAGCAGGCTCCATGTAGGGAGCCCAAATAGGGACTCGATCCCAGGTCTCCAGGATCATGCCCTGGGCAGTGCTAAACTGCTGAGCCACCCGGGCTGCCCTAGATTATGACTTTGAGTCATACAATTCTTTCTGGCCCACAAGTTTAGTATCAATTGCCTTAAATGGAAGACAAGATATTAATTTTTTTTCCTAAACAAGACAAAAAATTTTAGTAATTTATTTTTTTCCTGCTTCTCTGTTGCCAAATCTATAAAAACTTTTGACTAATAACAGGCTATATGAATACTAAGATAGTCTAAAAACCACAAGTTTCCCCCCAAAATAATGAGAAACCTGACTTCTGCCAGAGTTCTTCAAATAAATTCAAGGCTTGCATCTGTTAGTCCCTGGACTGGTAATAAATAAACTTAAAAAAATAATATTCATCAGTAGCTTACCTCCCTTTTGATTTGTTTTTTTAAATGTCCCCAAATTACATTATTACTTATATGATTGGTATTCTTTAGTCATGTAACGGGGAAGAAATATTTTGACCTTCTTAATGACAAAAGAGTACTTTTACACAAAGGCTGACATCCATATCAGTTGAAATCTTTCCTTAAACTGGATGAATTGGATAATCATTTCCTGGTGCAGTGATTTAAAGAAATATCATTTATCTTTCCCTAAAATGTAACAGAAAAATTCCTGAAATGCTATTACAACTTTGAAAATCTGGCTAGCTACATGCTTGACTTTGATCAGTGAAGATAGATAGGTAGATAGGTAGGTAGGTAGATCAATAAATGATAGAGAGATAGATACACAGATAGGGAGATATCCTAAAATAAACACTCTGGAGGCAGTGAGGAAGAGAAATTCACTCTGTGCACATACACGAGATGGATTCTCTTCTGAAATATGTACAACTTTTACTCATGTAAAGTCAATCTTTTCCAAATGGTTTTATTTCAATATCCATCTAGACAGATAATGATGTAGCAGTGGACACCGAAATACAGTATCATTCACTAAAATAGTGGGCTGCTCCCAGATAAACAGAAGTATCACCCTGAAGATATTTGCAAATAATGCTCCTCATTTAAAAACAACAAATAAACTCCACAAACTACATAGGGACCGCAATAACATATATCAAAGAATTCTCTGCTGTTGACTTTTCCCGGGAGAACTTACCTACAGAACTCCCAAGACCCATCTGATGGCAGATGTGAATGGTTGGGACCCTGTTCAAATTATATACCAACTCAGAGTTATAGTCTGATCAGAGGAATGTCATTAAGAGGCCCTTTGTTTATTAGCATAAATGTAGGCCAGGCAAGGTAGAAGGATTCTTCTATAATGCACCATTCTTTGGAAAGACGATTTCATTTGTTTTGTTACTACATTTATTATACAACTCTTATAGCTATTCTTTATTTATGTGTGAATTAAATAATCTCTTCTGCAATTTTAAGCATTATCTTTTGTTCCTTCAGTAGAGACAGATAATCTGGGATCCTGAAAATAATCTGGTATCTGACAGTTACTGTCAGATAACTGAACAACACTATTAACTTACTTTTTTTTCCCTTCAGGCTAACAGCCGGTCCATACCAGTTCTGGTGTCCGAACTTGTACTTGCTTTTCTGTATTTTAGTTGCTTCTCTTTGGCCCCTGCCCAATTTTTGTCCTTCTGTCAATTGAGTAAAAATAATCTGGCATGATGTTGAGCAAATTGAAGGCGGAATGTGGTAAACTGCCCTAGATATCTTAAATGTTTTATAGGGAAAGATGAAGGCACCGCTTGAGCTAAACAAACGCATGCAGGGAATGTGTTCATTATTAGCTACACCTATGCACGAAAGGATACTTTCAGTAGAGTCTGCACAGATTTAGATTAAGAAGCCTTGTTACTGTTAACAAGCATCCTGTACCTAATTCCAAATATATCGTTCTCTAAGTGGACATCTACATGTTTGAATAAAGCTGTCACAAGACAAGGAATCTTACTGGGAAAACATGTAAGTGCTTATAACTCATTCCCTATCTCTTCGTATCTCACCATCTTTCTGGATGCCCATTTACTTATGGTATCCAGGATATGATTCCTGACTTTTAAATATTTAAATTGTACTTAAGGGAACTCTAAAATCATTGGCACTTTAATAGGCTAATAATTATTTAGTGATATATATTCTACGAACACCCATGTACCTATATGCCACACATTTTACATACAAGTAACTGAAAGAATACAGATTCCTTTGCAATTGAATGATCTTTCCAAGAGTTCTCAGACTTCTGACTATTTTTATTTAAAAGAATCTTCGTTCAGATTGAGCTGTGATAAACTGAGGGGGAGAAACTGCAATTTGTAGTTGCTAAGTGATTACTGATCTGTGATCTGGGGCACACTAGCAAAAGACAGATGTCCCTCTAAATATTACCAAAGTATCTCCTAATGTAGCTTCATATACTGAGTTTCAGGTTTTGAAATTGTCCCTTGGGCATCTAATGTTAAAATGTGCTTTTTTTTCCTTTTGTATATAAAATTCTCATTTCAATTAATAGATAGAAAAGGGTCCTTTCTTCAAACACTCAAAAATTGAAAGAAAAAATTACATTTTTATCTTGAAAGATTAAAAAGAAGACCACATTTTAAAAATCCAAAGACTAAACATGTATTTTATGCAGTTCATTTATTTTCATCTCTTTCCTAACACTTTAAATTTCACTCTGCAATTTGGAACAGATTTGATCAACTTGCTTTCATGTGTCAGTGTTTTTCAACTGCAATGAAAATAAACAAATGGGCTTGGTTTTCGACAAACTTGCGGAGATGCTGACTTAGCTACAACAGTTATGACTTTGGCATATGTTACATTGGACAGCTCTTACAAATAAAGCAGGGCTTTGGTTATGCAAAGTTTGCATGAAACTCTTGAGCTAGCCTCAGGTTCCTTACATCATTAAAGCCCCTTTTGGATAGAAAGGAGAGTTCTCCACAACTGTTCCCTTCCTGAATAGAGAACACCTGGCATGCCAAAAGCTCCCAGGGGGTATGGATTATATCCTTATCCTGACGAAGATCTTCTTGTTTCAACTTCATGGAAGCATAAATGTATTTGCTTGGTGTACTTGAGCTCTGAATGGTCTTTGACAGGGGTTAATAGAGTACAGGAGTTAAAGAAGTTTAAAGGCTTGGAGTTTTTGCAGGATGTCACTAATACTGCTGAAAATGTAGAACATATGTTATTTCTGAGAGATCAGACTTGCCCATGTGATCAAATTACTAGTACAATCCTCTCACTATAATTTGTCGCCAGCTTTGGAAGTGTACTATTTCAACATGAAAACTATTATGTCATACTTTTTTAGTTTCCCCCCCCAGAGAATAAACAGATTTGAATTTCAAAGTGGTAAAAATGTTATGGATGCACAAACAAAACCAAATGCATATCCGCTTTCCTCTGTGAAAGGATAGATGTATGAAAATGGGCCAAATATGATTTCTGAAAGCATAAAAATACTACATTGCTAAAAGAACTCGCATCACTCCGAGAAAGATGCTCAGAACTTCTTAGCCACCCCTATGGTATTAATAGATGAAAATTCTGATGCTAAAAATGTGAATGAGAGAAATTGATGAGATTGGGTAGAGCCAAATGCAGTATCTGGGATTAAGTTTTTAAAATAAATAAGCTGAATAAATTTTGTCAGTTGATTTTTTTTAAAAAAGAATGTGATTAAAGACATCCTTAATATCAAGCAAAACTTATCTCTCCCTCCAACATTATTATTACCTTCCACCTCTCACCCCTTATCCCATTATTATGCCTTTCTTATTCAAATGGAAATAGCTGTGCTATGAAGTAAAAGTTCAGGAGAGTGTTTATAATGCAAACAGTATCCACCAGAATGCCTCACCCAAACCCATCTGTTCCAGAAAACATTTCAGATTCATTGACCACCTACTCTACATTGCAAATCCACTGCGTATCATTTTCCACCACCCACAAATAAGGTCTACTATAACTGGCTAGGTGGTATTCAATGTATAACAACTGTCAGATTGTTTTGCTACAGAAGGCTCTACCAGTTGCTGACTACTGCTATCTTGCATTCCCTTAATCTGCTCTGTCTTCTGGAAGCCACTTCCTAGTTCCCTTCCACCCTCATTCAACTTCAAAGAATGAAAGACATTATCATCTCAAAGGGAGGTAGATAAGAATGCTAAGGAAAAAAAAATAGACACATGAAAAATAAAAGAGATACAAGATAATAGGAAAAACTAAGAGAAGTGACAGAAGCATCAGTCTTACACCTTACTTTTTGATTCCAAATAAATAATGTAAAAGTCGTATAAATGCAATTGTTGTCTTAATGTACAAGCAGGCTGTAAAGTGATTCATGTGAAATCACGTAGGACTTCACTTTAAAAAATAGTAAATATTACAACACTGGACTTTTAAAGTGTAATTGTTTCAGGATATTTCCTGATTACTGTCAGGAATTTTTATTAGTTTCCCTTCAAAATTTAGTCTATAGCAAAAAATGTTAACAGATGTGAAGCCAGAGGAATGCCTCATTACTAAAGTCTAAGTGTTGTTGCTTCAGTGAATTCCAAGCTGTTTTAATAGATATTGCTATTTTGTTGGGGTGGAGGGAAGCAATTTTTTTTAAATGAATGACAATGGCATATGGAATACAACCTTTTGTATATTTTTGTTTATCTGTTTTTCTGGGCACTCTGAAAGCAATATGACCTGAGAATTTTGAAACCATCTTCTTTTTCAATGGCATGAGTCAAAGTTTAAAGGAGATAGCATTTAGTTACTGTTGGCAGTTTATGTGCCTCTGGCAGACAGTGCACATTACCAGCCCAAAGAAAACAGTTTGAAAAAAAGAAAAAAAAAAACAAAAAAGAAATCGTAAGAATTTCTAAAAACTCTTTCAGATCATATCCAAGACTCCAACAGTCTACCAGTTGGGTAATAGATTCTCAAGCTGTGATTTTATCCCTACCTTCCTCTAAATATCTAATTAAATATTTTTCTAAAGTTAGAGTAGTAACCAATGCCCTAAGATAGGATGGCATTTTCAGAAGTTACAGTTACACTGCTCATTGCCCTGAATCTGTAATAGCTTACCATATTCGGCAAGCCGAACTTTGCAGCAGGGAGTTATCATGAGTGTGCACTCAGTATAGATCCAGGCATGCAGGAAGTCTTAATAGGAATATGGCCTGGGTGGCAGAGGCAACAAGCCTTAACAAAGTTGTCAGGCTTTACTCTTAGAATTTTATCTATAGCAATGAAGTTGATAGTCTTCTCCTCTGCACTGGTCAGGAACACTAGGATTACTGTGCTCAGCTCTGAGTGAGAAGAGAAAAACAGAGAAAACAATCTGTATGGCAAAGGAACTTAGACCAATGTCAAAGATGTGCATCATAAGAAAGGAAATGTCATCAAATATTTCAAGTGTTATAATGTGGATGAAATAGATCATTTGTATGATGTGAGTAGGATAAGTATGTGATGATGATAAGATGAATTTTTATTTCATTTTTGAGAAAACAACACTTTTAATCTGAGCAAGCCTAAAAAGATTGAGTTTCTTTAGAGGAAAGATGAGTTCCTTTCCCTAGAGATATACAAACATTGTGTGGAAGACCATTTGGAAGTCGTATGGGAAGAATCTAAGCTTCAGAAAACCTGTATAGATAGTTTCTTCCGACTCTGAGACTCTGTCATTTATAATGTCCACAGACCAGGAAACTTAAATCTAAAATGAATTTAGTACCACTGGATGGCCATGCTGTTTATTTCCCAGTCTGCATACAAGGGTTCACAACCATTCTGAAGAAATCCTATTATACATTCCTTGTACACTGCCCAAAAGTTTATACTACCAAAACAAACATATATCTATATTTTAAAAATTAAGAAGGAAAAAAAAGGGAAAGAAAAAGATAATCAGATTATTAGATTCATCAATTTATTTAATTTTCCTTTGATCAAAGATGTCTGGAGTTTGTAGGTTAAGAGGCACTAGGCTAAATCTACTTATACTCTTCCACAAGATTTTAGCAATACCTGGAATTATACTTGTCAATCTTGATTACTTTTAATTACTATATTAAAAAGTAAAGAATAGTTACCTGGAAACTTCATCAATGATACTTGCAATTATATCTAAAAGCAATACATACAATCTCAGTCTATTTGCTAAAAAAAAATGTTTTTGCACCAGGATGGTCAAACCATAACAAATGTAATGCTGATATTTTAGTGCATAACAACTGTTTTTGCATAATTTGAATGAAAATCCAAAATCTAAAGTTCTATTACATTCATCATTTTATGGTATTTGCTGTTAGACACAAAAGAATAATGACTATTGTACTACATATCTTGTTTGAATATATTCCACCATTAAGCCAATAGCACTTCATCTCTCTTCCTGCCTAAAGAGCTTTGTGAAAAACATTACAGATAAAGACCATTAAAGTTTGACAATTTTGGTCACAGTGAATTTTTTATTTCCAATGCCTTCTGAAGTTATAAAATTTAATGGTGCAATAGACATACAATTTAGGCAATCGCAGTGACTTCCTATCTCACTAAGTGTATAACTCAGTTTCCCATGGTTTGTCAATAATAAAAGCAAGAATCCAACAGAAACACAGCTAATACATTTCAGGTTTATTTTTAAAATTTTCCTATCTCATCAAAGGCTTTTTTGTCCATTTATTTGGGAAGACGATCCATCCCAATGGCTGCAGAGTTTATGCTGTTTTCAGAAAATAGGAAAAAAAAAAGATGTGCCTTTGCTTTTACAAGAGTGCTCTTAAAAAATTCCCCTAAAGCATAAATTATGTCTTAGGAATGGAGGAAGGAGCTGTGTATGTTTGTTCAGGTCACCAAGATTATCTAACATAGCACTTCACTTGCATATGTACAGGCCAAACTTGTGGGGAAGTAGTTTTATACAAAATCCTTCTAGGGATGCCTGGGTGGCTCAGTGGTTTAGTGTCTGCCTTTAGTTTAGATTGTGATTCTGGGGTCCTGGGTTCAAGAGCCACATTAGTCTTCCACAGGGAGCCTGCTTCTCCCTCTGCCTATGTCTCTGCGTATCATAACAAAAGTTTGGTGAAGACACTCCTGGTTGAACAGATAAGGGTGACATCTGAAGTTCATTAAGAATTCTAATCCCCATCAAATCTCATAAGCAGCAAGAAATGAAGACATCCATCCAAAATGTAATTAATGAAAGCTAAGTTATAGTCTAATTAATTATAAACATATCCATCATAACATAATGGTGTAATGATAGAAGCTGATCAGAACTGATAGCCATGATAGAAAACAGAGAGGTAGGAATAAAACATTTTTTGGTTTGTACTAAATACTGGTTATAGAAGAAAGTGATCAAATCGGCCATATGGACGTGCTAGTCTATTTGGTAAGTAGCAGGGTAATGATTCTTTCTTTCTATTCAACTCATTTATTAATGAAACAAGAAAAAGTATTCCTTGCTAGAACCAGAAATTGAGATTCTGTACATTAATGAAATTTAATGAGAGGAGTAGATACCATAGTTCTATATATCTTTTCTTAACCACAGAATATCCAATAGAATATATGAACCATTAATATATTCTCTGAACTTAAAGCAGATCTATAGTGAAAACCTCCATTTAATTGGTTTATATTTTAAATAGTCCTCCAATTTATTGGAGCATCTATTTTTCTACATTATATTTTCCAGACTACCACCTAGCCTGTGAACAATACAAACTTAGGTTTCCTTTGATACTATTGGTAAACATGGGTAAAAGTACACTATGTAATGTTAAAAGCTTATTCACAGAAAGTATTGATTGCTATTATGATGATGATTATGAGAAAAGAGGTGGAAACTAAACATAATGAGTTTCTAATTCCATAGAAATTCATGATCCCAACTTAAAAAAAGACTAATTAGTTGAGTGGAAGTTATCTGGCAATCATTAAAAACCAATACCCTATGGAGTAACATTCTACCTTTTTTTTTTCCATCATCTTAATAAAAGTTTACCACATTTAAAGAAACTATGTATATTTTACTATAATCCACCCCTTCAAAAGTTATGTAGATGGATATCCTTCTTTCTCATCATAAACATACTAGTGGAGTTCCAAATTAAAAACCATTCTTGAACATGACTTATAATTAGAGCATTTTTGTCACAGAATCTTATACAGAATAGTTACTGTGTAATTTATTTTGTAAGTTCTGATTTTATATATTGAATTTGAAATCAGTGAGCTAGGTGCTGTCATTTTCATGGCATGCAAACATATGGAAAAATGAAAAAGGAAATAGGTTTTAGTGACAGTGCCAACATCAGAAAATTTGACACTGCTCTTTTGAAAAGGTTAACAAAATGTTTTTTGTGTGTGTGTGTGTGAATAAAATAAAACTCAAAATCTCTAAAGGTACTAATTTTCTAAATTACAAATGTATGTTGTGAATCTGTGGGAAATGATTGTTTAATATATATGGTAAATACTTCTGATTACAAAGCTGCATTACTACCATAACAGTTAAATCCTAATTAAATGATCCTTGATTAGCTGTAGTACATCTTACCTGCACATTCACTGGCAAAATGAAGCCTGTTTAGTTACTTGACTTACTTGATGTCCTATCTCTCCATTTTTTCCCATTGTTTGCATTAATTCTTCTATGAATGAACTTCTTTTCTAATCCATTTAATCTCATGTGTGGGAAACTAGCAGCTCACTGGTTTGCTTAGATTCATGTTTTGCATCAATTCCAGATATGAAAGTTTGTTCTTGTCAGAATTGTAAACTGGAAGTCAGGAGCCCAGGAATAAAATCTGGGCAACTGCCCCATTTCCATTTGAATTGCAACCTCACAGAATGGCTTCCTTAATCTACTGAAAATTTTCAGCACATAAAATACAACTTTTCCAGCCACTAGTCTTATGAAGAAGCCCATCAACCAAGTTTGGGAGTCTTTAGCATCAAGTATTCTAACTCACATAGGTTTTTCATAGTAAGCTCAGTCATCACCAAGGGTAGCTATTCTCAGTAAATGTTTCATGTTGATTATGATGAAGAAAATTAACCAAGCTCAATAAAAATGTCAAGAGATATAAAAAACATAACCGAAGAACCAGCATTCTATATTTTGAGGTAATGAAATATTATTAAGTAAGTTTGAAAGCTAAAGCTTTGATACTTGTCTCTCTTCTTTATTATAAAAACATTTTATTTAAAAAATATCTATTTGGCTCTAAGCAGTAACATTTTGCCTATCTTGTTTCTGCTATTTTAAAAGTTCAATGGAAGCTATGCACAACATCTCCATACTAGATGGTGGATCATGTTTCTCTACAATCTTTTTTAAACATCCTGATTTCATTCTGTATAACCCAATGCATGAAGGATGGGGGGGGGGGGGGAAATCACAACTAATGAATCCATAAGTGTCAGAAAAACTTACCTTAGATTAATAAAGACCTTATTGTATATATTAACAAAGGTCTTAAAAACAATGTATGTTCTTGCACAAACTTTATGCAAAGAATGCTGAATTTTTTACTGTAAGCTTGACTTATAGCCCAATGAAACTAGATCAAGGTCCTGGCAAGGGATTGTACAGAATGCTTGTAAAACTGTAGCACTCTGAACTCCCTCAGGACAGGCCTTGGAACTGTGTCATCTTTTTATTGACAAATATTGGTCTGCAAATGTAGTGAAATGTAAAAGACAAAAGAGTGCTAATACACACTTCAGGCAAGTCGATCTTTCTGTCCATAACTGCCTCAGCAGCAAAACAGAGAAAAATATACCTATTACTATAAAGTTATTATAAAGATTGAATTTTAAATTTATATATCTCCACTGGATAGATGCTGAGTGACTGAATGATTGTATGAGATATCTAGGGTTAATGGGCTTGAATCATTCCAGATATTCGTTCTTCCTTTTACATAAATTGGATTATTAAATTCAGCTCTTGGTTTGTCAGTCATTTCAATCAACAAAAAATGGAGTATTAGCTCAGACCTGACAGTAATTAACATATCAATCTTTTTAGGATATGCCTCAACATTAAAAAAGATAAATTTGCTAAAAATAATATAAATTTATGCATAATCAAACAACTAAACATTTGGTGCATTAATAGCCACATTTTCATAGTATACAATAGGATCTTAGTCTAAGATAAAGAGCTGAAGAGAGGGAAAAGATTTTTATTTTTATTGTAGCATGCATGGGATTAAATTACTTTAAAACTGCACACGCAGTTTTACAATACTGACCTGAAATAAGAAAGAATGCACACTGTGTCCTATTTGCTTTGTGGCAAAATATGTTTATACAGTAAAATTTACTCTGATATGACTGCAATTTACCAAAATATATGATTACACTCAGATTACAGATAAATAAAGCATTTAAGGAATGACATGTCTGAGCAAAGCAAAAGGGATTAATAAGAATGTACACAGAAGAATTCAGAAAACCAAGCCGATGTCATTTCCTGAAGAAGAGGCAATATAAATAGGAGTAGAAGTGGGAGAAATTATATAATATGCATTGATGAGTATGTGAACCACAAATCTCCTGGTGCGACTTGATTTTTTTTTTTCCTTTTTCATTACCTTTTTACTTTTTGTTTTGTTTTGTTTTGCACTCAGAGTAGGTAAGAAAAATGTATACCAAAAAAAAAAAAAAAAAAAAACCTTTCCTAATACAGAACACTTTTGCCAGAATAAATATGTTACAAAGGAGGTTTGGAGGATACAAAACATTGAGCCTGAAGAGTGCAAACTGAAGAGCTCCCTCAGAGGGATCTGAGCTTGGTCTATAAATATCTTCAAGGTAACCTGTGACTAAGGGAAGGACATCATTCATATGTCAAAAGATAGACACAGAACAATGGCCTATAGCTAAAGAGAAGGAAAAAAAAAACTTTTTCTGGTTATTTTAAAAGTTCTTAAGGCTGAGGTCAACTGGTTTGATCACTAGCAGACAAGCACACAGCAATGATTGCTGTTGATAGTCAAGGACGTTTGGTCAAAGGTATTAGCACCAATGGTGAAGTTAGCATGTTAGAATCCACATCATCCTTGATATTACAGGACTTATTAAGGGCAATGAAATTGCTAGTGAGAAAAAGCAAATATACTTTCATCAACTCATCCCTTTCACCATGAGGTAAGTGTCTAAGGGGGCAAATAAAGTTCCTAGAAACCATACTTTAAGTAGCCAAACGGCCCTTTTGTTTATAGATGGGCACGCATGCAGACCCTTTGACCATTTTACATCCTGTTTCTAGTCCAAGTTACTTCTTTGTTTTTAAAATAACTTACTTTTTTCTTATTTATAAAAGTAATACATGCTTACTTAAAAACATTGAGAGAAATAAAGATTCCTCTGAATTCAACCACACAATGACAGCCAAACTCACACATTTTTAAAAAATGGGATCATGCTACACATCTCATTTTTAACCTAATTCTTTTACTTAATATATCAAGGGCATATTTCCACATCAATAAATAAAACAAATGTGGGTCAGAATAAGAATAGGCTAAGCTAAAAGTAGAGGAGGAATGAGAGAAACTAGTCCTCTATTTTTCTTGCAGCTGCAAAATCTTGGCTCCACATAGTCTTCTGTTCAAGGGAGAGTGGAGGATTGTTGAATCCTTCCAGGGAGGCAATAACATAGTGTATTCATTTATTCACTCGGCAAACGTACCCGAGTGGAAACCAGACACTGGCCATGTGTTAGTCGCTAGGCAACACCAACATGGTGACAGGGTCCTGCCATCAAGGGTTTCTCCCTTACCCTGCAACTGCCTCTGGGAGAGCAGCAAACATCTTTGACTCATTTTATCACTAGCACATAGCAGAGTCTTGGAACATTGCTAAGTGAACTGGAGGGAGCTATACATGTAAACAGTTATTTAAAAGCGGTATGGTAAGTACTGCAATGAGGGCCAACTTCAAAGTGCAGCATAGGCATAAAAGGTCTGGGAATGTAGGCATAAAAAAAACCTTCACTCAAAGTTGGAGAGCAATTTGAACTGTTAATTCCCAAATCATAGGAGACTGGATGCACCAATTCATAAATTCACAAATAATCTCGCAAATCTACAATTTAGCTATAAGGCATACCTTGGATAACATCAGCTGGAACACTGTGTTTAAATAAAACTGCAATTTTTGTGCATCATACCAATGACTCTTTCTCAAGAAATTTGGTGATACTGTATGTATATAGGTCTGAGGAAATGGGAAGAATAATTTTCCATTCAGCTCAAATCTGTTTCTATAATAGTTCATCAAGTCCTATTACCACACATTCTTATTCAAGGGAGCAAATTTGGAGTTTATTCTTGATTTATTAACAAGACAAATTAAAATGTATTTAGTGCCTTCGATACGTAAGGAACCATACAAAATACTCTCTCCATATTAACTTTATTAGTACATCAAAACTATAAGAATTAATATCTAAATTTTATAAAATGGGAAACTAATACACAAACAGGCTAAACAAGTAGATCAAGTCATAAGGTCAGCAAATGGTAGAAGTGAGACCAAAACTCAAAGATTTCTGTTTTTATTCCACAATGCATGATTTATCAACAATATAGTTTGTTAGAATTGTTAAGTCCATAAAGGATGTACATCATATTAATAGATCTTCTTAAGAATCTTACTATATTGCTAATCAAAGATTAGTTTTCTCCTGTATAACATGAACATACAAGGGTTTAACAATACATGCTGACTAAATCTTTATCAAAATCAAAGTGTATTTCAGTTCAATGTCATATTTTGAAACCAAGATACTTAATAATCACACTGATTATTTAAAAACCACTGGTGATATGGAAAGAAGCTTTAAAAAGAAAAGCTTACAAAAACATGGGTGATTGCATTTTAACGACTTCTGAGATTTATTAGGGTTTGTGTCTCATCATTCTCTCTGGTATGATTTTCATAGACTATGGAAACAAGAAAAGTGAATAATAAGCCAATTCAGTCAATGGGCAGATTTCTAATGTTGTTCATTTTGATTATTAATAACACTACTTGTTTTATTCAATTAGTATTTCCAAAGAGTTTCCAGGAATATACTTCCAATGGCAAGATTGTTTTCGCTTGGTGTGTTTGTAACGATATTGATGGTACAAATTTTTCTTCTGTGTAAAATTTCTTTTATACATAAGTAAAAATGACTTATTTAAGCAAGTTCTTTTTACTTACTTGTTACAGCATAAGAAAACATTAGGAAATAAAGTAGATTATATTTATTATCCAAATGTTTATATTTAGGTAAACCTCAGTTACAGAGAAGTCTTGAGTCAAATGGAATATTATGGCATTGCCCAGGCTAAAAGGCCCAATGTGCATAACAACCTAACAGGCCCAATAGAATAAGAGATGAGAAGGCTGCTTAAAGCTGCCTCTGGGAATTGATGACAACATGATACCTGAGGCTTGAGATAACTGACCTGAGGCAAGTGGAGCCTGGGAATTTTCAAAGCAATAGTAGTCAATTCTCCACAATTTTTTACTATAACATTCTTGATATCCCTAAGTAATATCCACCTTTTATGAAACCTATTGTTTAGAATTTTAAAATATGTAATATTTAGTGAAATTTTAGAGGACTTAATGTCTTTTCACAAAAGGTAAGCTGGACAGAGACCTCTTTAAAGTACCAGGGTGCACCAGGAAGAAAGGTGTAGACCGCATAGGAAAAAAAGAGAACCTAATGGATGTGATAGGAAAACTAATTTTTCATCAGTCTTTACAGAAAACCAGAGAGGAGGGAAAGATGTCATAGAGGAATATAAAGTTGGAGGAGATGAAAACATACAGGAGAAATTCTTAGACTGGATTTTGCCCTTCCCACCTGGCAGGACCCCCGTCACTAGCACTCTCTGTTCTGATCACTGGTGACCACCAGATTGAAGACATGAGAGAAAGCAAGGAGGCAGGATTGTAGACAGTGATTAGAAAATAAAAATGATAGGTTTAGAATGAGGAAGAAATGGTGAATACCATCTAGTCTCAGTAGTTATTTACTAAATAGCACCCCACTGGCCTGTACGAGTTCACACAGCTCCCAATGTACTTCAATTACTCCCAGGGCATAGATTGTGCACACCAGGAAAATATGGCTCAATGCCCTTAGGAAGTTGCCTAATTTACTACAAGGTAGTAAATTCTGTACTGGGAAAATCCTTTGTAGTATAAATCATATAAATAACAGTCTTGGGACCAGAGGAATATTAAAATTCTATTGTTCTTATTAATCTGTGAAATGAAAGGGATGCTTAAGCAGGTAATTGTCATTTGAAATGGAAGACAAAACAACATATATTTTAATCAACACACTTATTAAATGTCAATTATAATTTTAATCAACTAAATTATATCACACTAACTTGCAATAGCAAGTTTGCCAAATGTTAATTAAAAGAATAAATGTTAACTATTAGTTTAATTTTAGTGCCTTTGGAGTTTTCACATTTTATATTTATGATTACTAAGCAATTAATCTTCTCTCACTTTCATCGTTTTTTTTTAAAACCTAACTTAACATACAAAAATGCTCTCATAAAAATTATCTTAATTAACATGTAATTGAAAATTAATGAAAACCTTATTTTTCAAGCTATTTATCTATTTCATAAACAAATCTAGATATCAGAGAATAATGCATGCATGCTAATAGGGACAATTCATATGCTACAGAAGTGAATTCTTGACATGCATTTAAACACATGTATGTATTCATATTACATATTACATATTACATTATCTCTTAATTGGCTTATAGGAGTTAGGACCTGAGCTACAATAGCTTGTAATGTTTTTTCATAATACTTATCACCTCAAAGTATCACACTTTATGTATTAATATGCCAGCTATTTAAAATACCATTTAAATAGTGGTTCCATTCGAGTGTCTTCATATTTAAGTTAGGTAAAGTGTATTTTGTTGTTTTTATGTACTCAGAAATTAGAAGTCTCTTTTTGTAAATGCAGTATTAAACAACAGAGCAAATCAGGTAAGCATTTTTCTGGGTAAAAATTGAAGAAAGAGTGTTAATTAGATTTTCACAATTGTATCTTTATTTCAATGATGTTAACTGATTTTTTTGTTTGCATAATCTTGCTTGGAACCAACAGCATGGTCAGATAGGTATTATCTTTGGTCAAGAGGCAATAATTATTTTTTTAGACCCAAGGGTTAAATACAGTAATGCTGATAGAGTTGGATTCAGTGCCACTTTAATTTAATGTATAAATGAAAAGCACAAATACATAAAATACAAAATTTTCAAGATAGTCTGTGAAAATGGCTGGAAATTTAAAGAAATGTATCAAAATCTGTAATGAGGTCATTCTGATCCTACATGACACCAATTCATTTTTATGATGTGGTCTTCACATGAATCCTTCCAATTTCTTTAAACTGACAAACAAATACTTGGGGCATTCTAACATCTAAAAGCATTCTGGATTTTACATAAAAAACACAACATAACTGATCATTCTTGTTCTTATTCTCAGTCTAATTTCAGTATTTAGAAGGTAAGTTCAAATGAACTGTCCTTTAAACTTAATCAAAGGAGCTGTGCATTTCTTGGGTTGATATTATATGTCACATATTCATTTGTTTGTGTTCTGCTTTCCCTGACTCTAAAGCAAGGTACATTAAAGTGGAAAATTTCTGTTTTGTTCACTGTTGCATCATTAGTAGAATTCAGTGTGTAGCATAAAATGGGTGATCAATGCTTGTCAACTAGATAAAAAGATGAATAAGGCCAAGAACATTGGAATACAGTAGTAAAAATTGTTATCATTTTTTAAAAAGTCTGATAAATTTAGAATATATGTAGGTTTTAAGAATAGCATAGATATAAACTGAAGATAATGTTCAAACAATTTAACTTCATTTGTAAGCTATTTTCTAAAGCTAAACTAATAACGTTCATTCATTCATTCATTCATTCATCCATTCATAAAAACATTTCTGAATATTTCTATGGCATACCAGCCATTATACTAGGAGTCTATCAATCATAGTCTGAGTCTATTAAAAGGATAATGATATATAAAAATAATTCAATAATAATGTAAAACATGCTATAACAGAGTATGAAAAAAACTGTGCTAGGAGAGTTCCAAAAAGGAAATGTCTGACTTCCTAGACACCAGTATAGGGCTGCATTAAAAGTGCAGGTTTGACTTAAGACTGAAAGGAGAAATCAGAGTGTGGAAATCACAAGTCAAGAAGGTCATTCTGGGAAGATGACAAAAGTGCAAAGGGATTCATTATATGGGCTGGGAAACTGCTCTTTTTTTTTTTTTTTCCAATAAGTTGTAGTATAGGATATGTTGGAGGGAAATGACAGCAAGTAAGTCTGGAAAAGTAGCTGGTAAAATTAATCATTTGTGATTGAAAAATTAAGTAAAATGGTAAATTACTGTGCCTTTGGCAAGTAACTCTTTCTATATCCAGTTCCTTTTAAGTGGAAATACATTTGTAAAAAGGAAAACAGGATCTATAATTCCCTAAATATCATGTCTACAGTGGGTGTTAGTACATTATCTAGAGCGTATAAATCAATTATTAAATGGAAACTACCAGGGTTTTATCAAAGCTGGTAATTCAACATAAAACTCTTATCATAATATTTGTATTGGTAGTATGATAATTGCTTTCTTATCACATGAGCCAATTTGGAGTATGGAAGTCACTAATATGTTAAAGCAATGATAATACTTTAAGATGTATTAATAACTTTACTAAGCTTAACTCATTTCATGTTCACTCACAGGCTAAGGCTTTAATATTATATATAGCAAAGTACTTTCACATAATATTCATTAAAATTGAATTCATTAAGACAAAGCAGAGACTAGAGATGTTACATACTGCTTGAGAATAACGGATGAACTACAAGATGTTTCTGTTTTAATCTACCACAGATATTCACAAAAAGCTGAACAGCTAAGAAAGGAAAACCTGTATTAGGAACCCATGGTTGAAGGCACGGCAGGCTGGAAGATTCTAATGGAACTCAGGTCCCAGGATAGGAAATGGTTTTGCCAGTGCTCTTTTAGTATTTTATTTATTTATTTATTTATTTATTTATTTATTTATTTTATTTTATTTTATTTTATTTATGATAGCCACACACAGAGAGAGAGAGAGAGAGAGAGAGAGAGGCAGAGACATAGGCAGAGGGAGAAGCAGGCTCCATGCACCGGGAGCCTGATGTGGGATTCGATCCTGGGTCTCCAGGCAAAGGCAGGCGCCAAACCACTGCGCCACCCAGGGATCCCCTCTAACTTTTAGTTAACCTAGTTAACTAAGGTTAAGTTAGTTAACTAAGTTAACTAGGTTAAGTTAGTTAACCTAGGACCCCAGATATCAGATATCCGTGATTCACTCTTCATTCAAATGGTTCATCTATTTGGCAATATTAGGATTGTCAGAAAACCAGTGGCCTTATTTTTCAAAATCATTTGGTACACACAAAATCATTGCCTAGTAACCACAATAATAAGCGTAATTTTGCTAAATTGTCTTTTATTTGTTCTATGGCTTAGTATTATTTTAACTTAAATATGAGGAGAGTCACCATAATCTCAGTAGTGTTAGGAAACTGCTAGAGGTTCTCATCCATCTTTGGATGAGATTTATTTCCAAAATAAACTTTAGCTTTGCTTCTGGATTGCTCAATTCTACTTCTACATCCTGAACTCTCTTTTGAAATGCAGCATGGTGTACTTTACCTCTGAGGTCATTCCTTCATATTGAGTTGAATATGGAAACCTAAACTGTGCCTTAATTTCAATTAAATTGTCATAATTCTTTTTTAAGAAAAGATTTACTTATTTATTTAAGAAAGAGAGGGTATGTGCCATCCACGTGTGTGAGCAAGGGAGGGGCAGAGGGAGAGGGAGAGGAGAAGCAGATATCATGCTGAGCACAGAGCCCAATGCAGGGCTCCATCTCAGGACCCCAAGATCATTACCTGAGCTGAAACCAGGAGTCTGATGCTTAACTGACTGAACCCCCTAGGTGTCGCTAAATTGTTATAACTCTTGACATAAAGATACTACAGGCTTAAGCTCTATATCTTTAAATTGCTTAAATTAATATGTAACATATGATTTTAATACTTTTTGAAGTCAAAAGAAATTAGAAGAGAGAAAGTTTATGAGCAATTTCCATTCCAGAGTGTGCTAGATTTTTCTTACTGATTTCTTCAAAATGAACATTGTTTTCAGAAACTAAAAATTTTATGATGGCAAAACAGTCATAATAAAGCATTTTCCTGCCAAGTTCAAGTGAGAATAGACAATAGGTGACTCTCTTTGTTGTACAGTAAAGGAATTATGCTCAAATGTACTACATCTCTGTTTTCACTTTATTCCATGATGAGAAAACGACAATGCGGATTTCACCCTATGGATAATTCCTGCATGCTTGTTTTGTTGAAAACAAGGGGGAAAAAACAAAGGCGACTTCTAAATTTTCAAGTTATAATTTGAAATGAAACAGAAAAAAAAATATAGGAGTGGGATTCCCATCACATAAATCAGAAATCTGTGACTGAAAAGATGCTTAATAACATTAGCCATTGAGGACATATGAATAAAATGGCAATGAGATAGTTGATATGCCAACAGAATGGCTAAAATGAAAGAGACATAAAATACCAACTAGGAGAGAATGCAGCACACCCAAAAGTCTCATGCATGTGGGTGGGAATGTAAATTGGCATAACAACTTTGGAATACTGCTTGGCTTGGCAGTATGTGCTAACACTGAAAAAAAAAAAAAAAAACATGTCTTATGCCCCATAATTCCATTCCTATGTCTATACCTAAAATAATTCCACACATATGTTCACCACAAGACATGTACTAAAAGGGAATTGGAAGAGACCCTCTAAAAGGAATTCTGGATTTAGGTTATGTTCTGTTTCTTGATCTGGGCACTTCTTACACGGTTGTTTTTGGTTTGGGCAAGTACCCTTATATGTAGTTTTATTTAACTATATTATGTTTTAACAAAAACGTTTATTTATTAAAAACAAAAGCATCCTGACCACTCCTTGACATCAGAAGCAAATTATTTTATCTGAAAAAATAGTCCATCCCTACCATGTATCCTATACATTCAGGTGCTTGTAAGGGAAGGCATGCTAAATAATTGTTGCTAGCTTTTTACAATCAGTAAACAGTTCTAGGGCAAAATGACAGGCTGGTTAATTATTTACAAAACTATTCCTCTTTTTCACCCGTGCATTCATCAAGAAAATATTTCCTATTCCTTCTGTTGGTGGATGGCAGATATGTGACAGATGACCAATACAATGTGTGCATGGACGTTATTCATCACCTGCAGGCCCAACCCGTAAAACCCCACACAATTCTCTTCCATATAGCTGTACTTGTCTAAAAGATTTAAAGGCTTGAGAGAGGAGTCTAAGACATAGCCCATTGTGTAACAACACAAAACCTTATCTCAGACACACTCTGGTCAGTGATATAATAATAAATAAAAGGTATTGTGTTTAATCATTGAGATTTGGGGTTATTGGGATGCCTGGGTGGCTCAGCGGTTGAGCGTCTGCCTTCAGCCCAGGGCCTGATCCCGTAGTTTCGGGATCGAGTCCCACATCGGGCTCCCCGCAAGGAGCTTGTTTTTCCCTCTGCCTATGTCTCTGCTGCTCTCTCTGTGTGTCTCTCATGAATAAATAAATAAAATCTTTAAAAAATTGGGGTTATTAAAACAGTAAGTGTACCTTAATACTAGAACTGAAACCAACTCAGTAGAGAGAGGTAGCTAGGAATAGTCAAGTAGACTGAGAAATGATAGTTTTCAATACTGAAACATTGGGTCCAATATACCCCATTATGCTTGTAATCTGGACAGTCTGATCCTAAACAAAAGTGGGTCTGGTTGAAATCCAAGATCAAGAAGAAATACTTATACAGAAAATTCTGTACAAACGTGTGACTCAGCGTAGGATGAGACATCCTTTCCTTCTTCAATTTTGAGTATGTAGTTGCTGCTTTCCTTAGGAACATCCGTATTGCTCATTCCTGGCCCAACCTTGTTTCTTCAAACCAGGACTTGCTTTAATTCATTTTCCATAGTTCACCTGAGTTTTATATGAACTTGGGATGAAATTTAATGTATATAAATATCGCTTATCTCATATTGAAATGTGGTTAATAACATAATAGTATCTTTCTTTGTTTAGTTAATTAAATAATAAATACATGTAAGATATGCTGTTTCTCATGCAGTGGGCAGACAATAAATGTGGCTGCTACAGCCATTACTGTTGCTTGTTTGTTTTTAATTGAGAGATCCTAGTTAGTGTTTATCCTACAAAATAGAGTTTGTTGGGAAGCCTGAGAGTGGCTCAGTCGGTTAAGTGTCCAACTCTTGGTTTCTGCTTAAGTCATGATCTCCTGAGTCATAGGATCAAGCCTGGTGCCAAGCCAGTGTCTGGCTCCTCACTCGATGGAGAGTCTGCTTTAAGATTCTCTCCTTCTGCTTCAAAATAGCTACCACAGCTCTATTGCGTTAAAGGAATTAATAAAGGGTTAGAAAAAAATTTATTTCTGAATTCAACTCTACAACCCATTATAGTCTGTAAGTAAGTTTATACTTTATCCTTAATTTCTCAAGTATACATTTGTTGAGTAAATTAAAGTTTACCCTGAGGTAAACAAACATCTACACAAGGTAATAACGCCTCATCATATTGACAAAAAAAAAAAAAAAAAACAGTAAGAATTCTTAAATATATGACATAAATGATAAATAGTTCTTTACAATGAATGAATTTCTCTTCACATAATGTGAGTTATTCCATCAAACAGTTGGCATATGCGTATACTTACATGAGCTGTAAGCAGGCTAACTTAAGCCAGTGGTACAGTTGGTACAGTGACAACTGTACCAGTAAATTTTGCAGTTTGACCATAAAAGAATATCTCAGAATTTCCCTCATGCATTTATTTATTTTTTGATCCACGAGGCAGGTATGCCAATGCTGATGTCACTGGCCACTTTGATTTACAGGAGAAACTGCCTAAACCATTGCTAAAAGAAATTAGGCCATTGCTTCATTTACTATCAACTTGTGTTTGATGTCTAGAAATAATTTTTAGATTTTGGCAGAAATTCAAGAGTTAAATCAGTTTCTGTAATGAATATTACATTTACAAATACTGTCTAATAAAGATATTTTGAAATATGCTAATTTTACAATGTATACAGTGCTTTTATATTATTTGCAATATGATACATGTAGAGCAGATATCATTAGCTCCAATTTATAGATGAGAAAATAAATTCAGAAAGGTGTGAAGTTAAGTCTAAAGTCACACAGGTAACAAATGGAAGGAGTAGAGTGGGACTTAGACAAGGTCTTCTACGTACTGGGTAATGAACACTGTTGCATTTCTTTCACTAATGTAAATGTGGGACAAATGTATCTAACAGAACATTATTTTCAAACTTCCTTTTTCATAAAGAAACTCTCATATTCTTATTCTTATTTTCTGTGCCCTTTTTTATTTTCCTCCATGCCATCATGTTCCTCCACGCATCCAACATAGAGATATGATATGGTTTCATGGAAACATAAAGATTTTACATCACATATATCACCACACAGCCACAAGATCAACTGCAAGCATAATTAACTTTAAAATGATTCAACTTTCTTCAGCCATGATCACTCTGTCTTTATTGAATTTTAATGTCTTTTATTTTAATCAAACAATATCCCTTCACAGGATATACACTAAGAAATGAGTTTTCCTAAATGAAATTGCTTTTTTATTGCCATTCCACCATACACTCCATTTACATCTCTAGAACATTAAAACCACTCTTTGGATGTGACTTCACCAGCAAGTGAAGTGTGTTATTTGTATGCACTCTGGCGGATGGAGTGCTTCCTGTATGGGTATGGGCAGACAAGCTACATTAACAAGTCTGAATATCGCCAATGTTTTCACAAGTATTTATCACAAAGCTAGAGATAAATTTTGTATTCTCAAAGCAATGAAAATGTAAGATATTGGGATGGGGTTTTTGTTTTTGATTTTTTTGTGTCTTGAAGAAAGGGAGATAAATTATTAGGACAACCACCTAAAAATAAATTGAGGCAAAAAATTATTTTAAATTTTAGAATGTACTTCACAAAGCAAGATAAGTATTAAATTATTTCAGTTTAAAAAATTATTTCTCTTAAAAATTGTTAAAAGGTTTTCAAAAAAATATAAGCATAGGTTGTTTAAATCTCAGGGGTTTTGAAATTCCTAAATGTAGGGACAGAGTTTCCAAAGCCAATAAACTATTTTTACAATAATGATCTTCAGAATAAAAACTGCCATTAAGCTGGCTCTTTCATATTTTATTACTTTATATTTTTATTAAATTCATTAGGGTTTTTATTTCAATGAATTAAAGAAGAAAAAGAGTAATCATTGGTGAATAATGAAAAACACAAATAGTATCTATTAAAAAAGGGAAGAAGCAGTACATATTTTAAAAATGACTTCTCAGTCCTACATTTCTTTTCTACTATACAGTTTCAAGGTTCCTATATTATAAATCTTAAAACCTATTATTTATGTATCCTTAATTATCCCTAGTGGTCAGGTTATGTATGCAAATAGCAAATTTGAAAGAGGGGCAGCCTGGGTTGCTCAGCGGTTTAGCATCCAGGGCATGATCCCGGAGACCTGATATCGAGTCCCACGTCAGGCTCCTGCATGGAGCCTGCTTCTCCCTCTGCCTATGTCTCTGCCTCTCTCTCTCTCTCTCTGTCTGTCTCTGTCTCTACGAATAGATAAATAAAATCTTTAAAAAAAAAAGAAAAAAAGAAAAAAAAGTATAAAGAAATAACTATATTAATTAATATACAAATTAATCGGCCAAGGGATGATCTCTTCTGAAGGATGGAAAACACTGTTAAATGTATAGAATACCTAATTATTCAAATAAGTAAATTCTAGATTTCAGACTAGTAAGAACTACTCTAATTGCCTAAAAGAATACATTCACCTTTAGTTCATTGTTTCTTAGTCTTATCTGATCTGAATCATTTTCTCATGAGCTTTGAAGGTATTATTAGCGTAAAATATTAGTTTAGTAATAAATTATTCGATTTTGAAATTGTTTGGACTCCCATATCACATAGTAGCATCTTTGCTCACCATAATATCATTTCTCTTTAGGTTTTTGCGATTTAACCACTGACAAAAAAATAAATAAATAAATATACGTAATTTACCTTCATGATTAACTTTATTAAGTTAGCCAAATGTGTAAATGGTAGCTCCTAATTCCAGGCACATCTACATGATATTTCCTTTTTCAGTTTACACAGCTGCAGAAATTAACACATTTCACAGGGCACGCCAAAAATACATGGCACAAGTGCCAATTCAACCTTCTGACTCTTTCTGAATGCCAAAACAAGAGCAAAGCAAGGGCCTAACTACACACACCAGAAAACTAAAACAAGAAATGTATAAAGTAACATGAAAGGTCAGAGTAGCCAAGAACTAATTTAGAAAATACTGGCTTGGCTTTACCTTATCTTCCATAAAACAAATGGATTTAAGACAAAGCCACATACTTAATGAGCATTTCAAAACAAACTTATTCATCCCTTGGCCAACAGGCTGAAAAATTTTTCAGTTGGCATTGATAATGGATTTTAATTGGTCGAAGAATGTACAGCTTTCTAATTCTGACACAATCATAAAAACAGTGACATTTTTCAAGGCTATCAGTTTCCACTGGTCTGAATGAATTAGGTCCCATGTTGCTATCAATCTTGAGCTTCTATATACTCATTAGAATACCAAGAAACCAGCAAGACAAGTAGTTTTACAATGTTCATGATTAATAGTGACAAAATGCTAATATAACTAATAGTCCTCATTTTCATTTTTTTTTTTTTAGTCTTGGAATATAAACTGAAAGTTGGGGAAACACTTATGATTTTGTCACAACTTTACATGACACGAGTTTGCATGATGATTCTTTTAATTAAGAGCTTGTTTTCAGTTCTTGGCAGTATTTATTATGTCAAGTCTGATTACACAATTTTTGAATTTTATTTTATTTTGGGTTTGCATTTTTAATGAGTTAAGCCTACTTACATAACATGAGACCTACTACTTTAACCATTTTTTTAAGTGTGCAATATAATATGGTAAATATCTAGATAAAGATATGTAAAAAAAGGTCCCTAAGAACATTGTGCCTCTCAGTACATTTAGTCATCATCCTCCACATCATCTCATATCTATACTTATGCAAAGAAAGAGAACAATTGTTCAGTGTTATCATCTGATTTCCCGGAAATTACCATAAATATTATTTTAAAAATTTCTAATTTTTTGCTCATTCTGTTTTTCTTGTTCAAATTCAATTTGACAAGGCAATGACTTGGTTAAGTCAGCTTTAGAAATTATTTTCCTCCTCTACAAATTCACCTGTTTATCTCTAATCCCTGGGTAGTGCAAGGCTGATCCTATAATCTGTTAATATCTGATTTACCAAGAGCCAGTTGTGCCCCATAGAGACTAAGCCATTCTTGCTCTCCAGCACATTAAGAATTAATATTTACCCTTACTGGACCTTTCAGCCTCCACAAGAAACTTTAACAAAAGCTGTGCAAATCCCTATCCAACATATACTAGGAGGATTAATAATAATTCCTTTTGATCAGAATTACTTGGTTGGCCAGCAATGGTTTCCATGGTAATCAGGTGGTAGACAGGGCTGAAACTGATTTCATCAGTTGTAAGACATCATTAGAATTATCCTACATGTCTAATTATAACTTACCAGGAGTGACTTCTACATAGTGTAGCTTAGAGGCAGAGGAAATGAAGTTATGAGTTTTAACACAAAGCTTCCACAAGGAAAGATATTATTTTGCTTTCTCCTAATAAGACTTTTTTTTTCTCCAGCCGGGAATATTATGCATTAGAGAGATGATATTTTGAAAAGAATTTTCATAAGAAATGGAGCCAAGAGTGGTATACCTATAATGAGAATTTCACTGAAATTTTGTTGTGCTAATAGAAAAATAATTTGCAATCTTAGAGAGCTTATATTTTAGAAAATGTTAGCATATTAGATGCCATACTCCAAACTAATAGATATTTAAAAAGCTCAGAGCTTGTGTGTGTGTGTTGTCTATTATGGAAATATGTTTCTCTGTGTTTGTTGCAGGTTAAAACATCTGCATCCTTTTCTGTTTGAAACAGGAAGCCCATTAGCAGGGTTTTATCCCAGTGTCCAGCTGGTAACCCTAGAAAAAGAGTAACAAATATTTGATAAGTTTGCTAGCTCAGCACTTAATTCTTATACTGAAGTCAAAATCAAGAGGACAGTTTAAAATGGCAATGTAGCAAGACCCTGAACTCACCTCTTCCAGAGATACAACAGATCTACAACTACATATAAAACAATTCTTTCTGAAAAAGAGTTGAATACTAGCTGAACAACCCTACCACAACAAAGGATAAAAAAAGCCACATCAAGATGCATAGGAGAGGCAGAGACAGTCTAGTCAAATCACACTCCCCCCACCATGTGGTGATCCACAAGTAGGAGAGATCTCATAACTATGGAGCAAAGCCTTGAGGAGCAAGGGGTTTGAGCCCACATGAGGCATCTTTAGTCCCTGGGATCTGCACTGGAGACATGAGCCCTCAAAACATCTGGTTTTGAAAACCAAAGGGACTAGTGTTTAGGAGACCACAAGGGCAGTAGGACACTGAGACTATTCTTAAAAGGCTCACACAGAGCCTCATTCTCCTAGGGACCCAGCACAAAAGCTGCAAGTTGAAGAGTGCCTAGACCCTATGTAAGGGAAATTCATTGGCTAGCCTTATAGTCTCTGCTTGAGGAGTAAAGGTCTATTGGGATTCTTTCTGGGGATGGAGGTGCTGGCAGAGACACTACTTTTGCATTCTCATTTTATCTTGAGAGCACTGCTTGCTCTGTCTCTGTGCTCTCCTGCAGCTTTGCCCCACTAATCCAGGCAGGTGGACTTGCCTGGACTAATACTCTCCTTCAGCTTCACTATGCTAAAAGCAGCATTCTCATGTGGCTCTGTCCAACTAAACCTGTCAGGTTTATTTACCTCAGCCTGCTGCTCCTCCATAGTCCCACTAAAGAAAGAGAGTGCACACACTTCTCACAGGAGACACTCCTTGAAGCCTGCCTCTAATGGCCAAGGAGACTTATTTTTCTGGGTTCTACGAGATTGAAACAATCAAATAGACAATTCTTGGCAGGCTACCACTTCCAGGGCACTTCACAGACAGCAGACTGAAACATCCCCGGTCTTCCTGTGAAGATTGGGAGAGATAGCTGTTTCAACTAACTCAGAGAAACAAACACAGAGAGTCAAGCAAAATGAGGAAACAGAGGAATATGCACCAAATGAACTAATAAGATAAAATGCCAGAAGAGAAGCCATAATGAAACAGAGATAAATAATTTACCTGAGGAAGTTTTCAAAGTATGGTCATAAAGATATTCACCACTCTCAGGAAAAGAATGAATAAACTCAGAAAGAACTTCAATAGAGAGATAGAAAACATAAGCAAATACCAAACATAAGTCACAGAGCTGAAGAATACAATAACTGAACTGAAAAATACACTAGAGCGGTTCAAAATCAAAGTAGATGAAAGGATCGGTGACCTGGAAGACAGGGCAGTGGAACTCACTCAAACAGAATGCAAAAAGAAAAAAAAATAATAACTTAAAAAAATTAAGATAGCTTAAGGGATTATGAGAAAACATCTAACAAAACAACATTCATATAATAGGAGTCCCAAAAAGAGAAGAGAGAGAAAGGAAGGAACAGAAAATTTATTTGAAGAAATGATGACTGAAAATTTCCCTAACCTAGAAAAGGAAACAGACATCCAGATCCAAAGAGCCCAAAAAGTTCCAAAAAAAGATAAATCCAAGGAAATTCACAACAAGACACATTATAATTAAATGTCAAAAGTTAAAGACGGAATCTTAAAAGCAGCAAGAGGAAAAAAAAATGTTCCATACAAGGTAACTCCCATAAGACTGAGCAAACTTTTCAGCAGAAATTTGGAGGCTGAAAAAAAGTGGCATGACTTACTCAAAGTGCTGACAGCATAAAACTTCCAACTAAGAATATTCTGTTTACCAAGGTTATCATTCAGAATTGAAGGAGAGAGAGAATTTTCCAATTAAGCAAAGACTAAAAAAGTTCACCACTATGAAACTGGCCTTACAGAAAATATTAAAGGAACTTCTTTAAGCTGAAAAGAAAGGGCACTGATTAGTAACCAGAAAGCATATGAAAGTAAAAAATCTTGCTGGTAAAGGTAATGAACTAATCACTAATAAAGTTAGCATGAAGGTTAAGTGACAATGGTAATAACAATAACGATAACTATAATAATTAGGTAAGGATGCAAAAAATAAAAAGATGTAAAATGTGACATCAATCACATAAAATGTTAGGAGGGGATGGAGAGTTTTAGAATGCATTCAAACTTAATTTGCTATCAACTTAAAATAGAATGGCATATATATAGGCTATCATATGTAAGTCTCAAGTTAACTGCAACTCAAAACCTAAAGTATATACACAAAAGATAATAGAATGGAATCTAAAATGAAACAATAAATAAAGTCTTCAAATAACAAAAGAAGAGATCAAGAGAAGAAGTTTGAAAAAGAACTACAAAAGATCTAGAATACAACAAAATGGCAATAACTGCATACATATCTATAATTACTTTAAATGTAAATGGACTAAATTCCCCAATCAAAAGACAGAGTGGCTAGCTGAATGTATTAAAACAAAGCAAAATAAAACAATACCCATCTATATACTGCCTATAAGAGCTTCACCTCAGATACAAGAACATACATAGATTGAAGGTGAAGTGATGGAAAAAGATGTTTTATGAAAATGGAAACCAAAAGAAATCCTAGGTAGCTTTCCTTATATCAGACAAAATAAACCTTAAAATGAAGACTGTAATAAAAGACAAAGACAAGCATTACATAGTGAAAAAGGTGTCAATCCAGCAAGGAGATATAACATGTGTAAATATTTATGCATCCAACATAGAAGTACCTAAATATACAAAGCCCATATTAACAGAACTAAAGGGTGATAATAATATAATATAATAAAGTAGTAAGAAACTTTAATATCCCTATTACATCAATGAATAAATCATCCAGACATAAAATCAATAAGGAAACAATAGGCTTAAATGACATTATACCAGATGGACTTAATAGATTTATACAGAATCTTCTATATAGAAGTAGTAGAATACTCACTTTTTTCAAATGTGTATAGAATATTCTCTTTTAAAGATTTTATTTATTTATTTATTTATTTATTTATTTATTTATTTATTTATTTGAGAGAGAGAGAGAGAGAGAGCAGAGAGAGAGAGCACAAGCGAGGGTAGCAGCAGAAGGAGATGGAGAAGCAGACTCCATGATGAGTAGCCCAGGAGGGGGTTCGATCCCAGGACTCTGGGATCATGACCTGAGTCAAAGGCAGACACTTTACCACCTGAGCCACCCAGACACCCTGTGCATGGAAAATTCTCCAGCAAGATCATATGTTAGGCCATAGAACAAGTCTCAATATATTTAAGAAGACTGAAAGTTTATTAAGCACAGTTTCATATGAAACTGGAAACCAATCATAAAAAGAAAACCTGAAAAAAATCACAAATATGTGGAAACATGCCACTAAAACATACTACTAAACAACAAATGGATCAATGAATAAATTAAAGAAGAAGTTTTTTTAAAAACCTTGAAACAAATTAAAATGAAAATACAGCTACCAAAATCTACAGGATGCAGTAAAAACATGAAAAAATCTCAAATAAACAAATCTAACTGTACACATAAAGCAACAAAAAAGAGGAATAAACCAATCCTTAAATTAGAAGGAAGGAAATAATATGGATCAGAGCAGAAATAAATGAAATAAAGATTTAAAAGACAATAGAGAAGATCAATGAAACTAAGAGCTAGTTCTTTGAAAGAATAAACAACGAGAATTTTTTTGCTAGATTCACTAAGAACAAGAGAGAGGGCCTAGAGAAATAAAATTGGAAATGAAAGAGAGGAAGTTTCAAATGATACCAAAAAATACAAAAGATCACAAGAGACAGGTATCATTGACTATATGCCAACAAATTGGAAAATCTAGATGACATGGATAAATTCTTACAGACATACAGTCTTCCAGGACCTCATCAACAAGAAATAGAAAATATGAATAGATTGATTACTATCAAGGAGATTGAATCACTAATCAAAAACCTCCCGACAATCTAAAGTATAGGGTCAGATGTCTTCACTGGTAAATTCTAGCAAACATTCAAAGAAAATTTAATACCTATCCTCTTAAACTTTTCCAAAAAGTTGAAGAGAAGGGAATGCTTCCAAACTCATTTTATGAGTCGAGTGTTACCCTAATACCAGAATTAGACAAAAAACACCTCAAAAAAAGGTAATCCCTGATGAGCATAAATGCAAAATTCTTCAACAAAATGTTTGCAACCTGAATTAACACTTTGAAAGGATCATACACCATGATCAAGGAGGATTTATTCCAGGGATGAAAGGATGGTTCAATATCTCAAAAAATATGATACTTCAAACTGTAGGATAAAAATCATATGACCATCTCAATAGATGCAGAGAAAACATTTGATGAAATTCAACATCTATTTATAATAAAAACACTCAACAAAGTGGATAGACAGAAAGTTTCTCAACCTAGTAAAAGCCATAATGACAAGCCTAACAGCTAGTATCATTCTGAATGGTGAAAACCTGAAAGCTTTTCTTCTAAGATCAGATATGATAAGACGAGGATGCCCCCTGTTAGCACATTTATTCAACATAGTATTGAAAGTCCAAGGCAAAACAACTAGGCAAGAAAGAGATATGAAATACATCCAAATTGGAAAGGAAAAAGTAAAACTGCCATTTTTTAGTAAAAATAACATGATTTTGTATATAGAACACCCTAAAGACTACATTAAAAACTGTTATATCTAATTTAAAAGTTTAATAAAATTGCAGGACACAAAATCAACATATAAAAATCTGTTGTGTTTTTGTAGACTAATAAAACTACCAGAAAGAGAAATTAAGAAAATAATCCCATTTCTAATGGCTTTGAAAGCAATAAAATATCTAGGAATAAATATAAACAAGGAAGTGAAACACCTGTACACTGAAAACTACAAAAGGCTGATAAAGGAAACTGAAGAAGATACAAAAAGAGGAAAGATATTCTCTGCTTATGTATTGGAATAATATTGTTAAAAAATATCCATATTAGAAAAAAACAGCCTATGGATTTGATGCAATCCTCATCAAAATGCCAATGGCATTTTCCACAGAATAGTAGAATCAATCAACCTTCAGATTTTATGGAACCGCAAATGACTTCAAGTAGTGAAAGCACTCTTGAGAAAGGAAAACAGTGCTAGCAGCATCACATTTCCTGATTTCAAGCTATACTACCCACATGTGGTAATGAAAACTGTATGGTCTTGTCATAAAAGCACTCACATAGAACAATGTACTAGAATAGAGATCCCAGAAATGGACCCATGCAATATACAGCCAGTTCATGACAAGGGATCCAAGCCCATACAATGGGGAAAGGATAATCTCTTCAATAAAGAATGTGGGAAAACGGAACAGCCACATGTGAAAGAATGAAACTGGACTACTATCCTGTATCATATACAAATTAACTCAAAATGGATTAAAGATGAATGTAAAGACCAGAAACCATAAGCCTCCAAGTAGAAAACATATGTGGTAAACGACATTGCACTTACAGATAGTTTTTTTTTTGGATTCAACCCCAAAAGTAATGGCCACAAAAACAAAAATAAACAAATGGGACTATATCAAACTACAAAATTTCTGTAAAGTGAAAGAAATCATCAGCAAGATAAAAAGGCAACATACTGAATGAAAGAGGATATTTGCAAATCATTTATCCAACAAGAGATTAATACACAAAATACATAAAGAACTTACAACTCAACACAACAAAAATCCAATTTAAAATGGGCAGAAGACTTGAATAGATGTTTTTCCAAAGACATACAGATGGTCAATAAGCACATAAAAAGATGCTCAACATCACTAATTATAAAGGAAATGCAAATCAAAACCACAATGGGGTATCACCTCACATTTATCATACTGGCTATTATCAAAAAGATAAGTAGTAAGTTTTGGCAATGATGTTCAGGTAAGGGAACCCTCCTGCACTGTTGGTGGGAATGTAAATGGGTGCAGCCACTATGGAAAACAGTATGATATTCCTCAAAAAGACTAAAAATAGGTGAACCATATAATCTAGCAATTCTACTTCCTTCTAAGTAGTATCTGAAGAAAATAACAAAACTAATTTGAAAAGATACTTGCACCCCTATATTCACTGTAGCATTATTCATTTAATCAAGGTATGGAAACAACCAAAGTGGCTATCAATGAATGAATAGAAAAAGAAGACGTGAATCAAATACTATTCAGCCATAAAAAATAATGAGATCTTGCCATTTGCAACAACATGGCTGGGCATAGAGAGTATTATGCTGGATGAAATAATTCAGATAGAGAAAGAAAGAACCACATAATTTCTCTTATATGCTCACTCTAAAAAACAAAACGAAATGAAACTCACAGATAGAGGGAACAAACTGGTGGTTGTCAGAGTTGGTGGTGGGCTTGGGGGAAATGTGAGAAGGGAGTTAAGAGGCACAAACTTCTAATCATAAAATAAAGAAGTCAATGGGATGTAATGTATAGCACGGTGACTATAGTCAATAATATTATATTGCATATTATATAACTTCATATGGTGATGACAGAAACTAGACTTCTTGTAATGACTGATTAATTCACAGTGTATACAAATATGCAATCACTATGTTGTACACCTGAAACTGACATAATGTTATACCGCAATAAAAAAAAATTGCTAAAGATATTACTGATGACTACTTATACTGTTACAAGGGAATGTTTCAAACTTTCCATATCGTTAACCCATTCTGTTGCTAAGAATTAAGCATATGAACATGAACTTATAGATAAGAGGCATTTATAAAAATGCTAAGAAATAGCAAAATCAGCGCTTGTAAGTAAAAATAACAAAAGGAGACAGCTGGAGATTTCAATATCAAATAAGCACCGCGGATTAGCTACTCAGTTAAAAATAGTTTTATTGGAATTTCTGAAGGGTGGGTAGGAAAAAGTGGACCCCAAATGTGATTTACCTGAAAGAAACTAGAATTATCAAAAGTTTTTATAAAGACTTATACAGAATATTAAAATAGCCATGCTACATATGTAAAGAATGTTGCTAGCTTTCTGTTCTGTAGCGTAATGTACATTTTATCCTTAAGATGAAGCAGGTGAATGCAAATTTCATCTTGGTTTCCTTGAGCAATGACTAACGATCAAGAAATAGTATGTTCATATTAAATGAACGGATGTTTATGTTGTCTATCATAGTCAGAAATCTTAAAATTGTTAAACCTGTTAAATGTAGGATTTAGTGAAAATGAAATCATGGAGTCTAAAAAAGAAATCTGTCTTTCTCACATATAATTATTTTTTAAATAAATAAATACATAAAAATGCATTTATGGACAAATGGCATATTCTATTAATAAATAGGTGGGGATAAACAAAACAAAAGATTCCCTAAAATATAAATAGGGATTTGGGCTCTAAATTACAAGGTTAATATTTTCCTTCTAAACATTTAGCTTGTTTGTAAGTTTAGGGGCATAAAAATGATCATGAAATTTTCTTTTCTGATCATGCAATTTTTAAAGCATTTTTTTCTTCACTCTGATAAGCAAGATTTTTCAACAAATACAGGAATGCAAACTTTATATTCATCATCTATTTACAATCATATATATTTAATGAAATCTATGAGGTGTTACTTTTCTGGGCTCTATAAAAGTTGTTGAAAAGGCTACAATATAGTTTTTAGGTTGCAAAATAGATTTCCTTTATCAATTACACCTTCATTAAGTAATATTTCCAACACAATTCTGCTTGAGCATGTGTATTCAGAGTTAACATAACTAATAGCCTGGGAGATTTGAGTCTAATATTAGGCTTATAAATTGCACAGTGTTCATAATAAACTGCTAATGCTTAAGGAATATAACTGGGAATAATTACCACATATTATGAGTCTATGTCAGAGGAATCTGCCCATACTAATGCAGCTTTTCCCAAGAAATTTACTTGTGACTTTTTTTCTTCCTGCAAAAAAAAAAATCATTTCACATTCCTTTCTACTTAATGTTTTAATATTTCTGTACCAAATTAAATCTCTATGAGGTAATCAGAACCCAGTTCCTTCATCTCAGTTTGTTACTAATTGCCATTCTTTAAAAATGCGCGGTACTTAAGGGTTACAAAACTTAATAAAATAAAAACAGATAACATGATTATCTGGGATAGAGCTAATCTGTTATTAGAATCACTTGAAAAAATCATGATTGAGTAAAAGGTGTCTTATAATTTTTAAAAGCTGAGTATTTAACAAATTCTGTTTGATGTTGCATGGCCAACATAGAACATGATTAGATCCTGATCTTGCATCTTTACCAAATTGCCAATTCAACTCAACACTCGAGTACTGAAAAAGTACTGTGATGACATTGTATCTGATTATTTTCCATTAGGTTAGAGAACTACAAAAATTCTGCCTCTTTCTCATTATATGAACTTTACTGGAGTCATTTATGTCTTAATCATTTAGTTATCACACTGTAATTAGGTCCTAATATTTGGCTGACTTGGTTCCTTTCTTTTCTCTTGTTAGCCAGTAAAAAAAGACAAAAAGTAGTGGAAAAATTTAGTTATTGGCTCTTTAGAAAGGGATTTCTCAGACCAAAGTAGGCACAAATTCAAGTCCAAGAAAATGGTGGATTTGAGATGTGAAAATCTATGTCATGTAGTATTTATGGATGACCTAATGCCAGAAATCCACATAGTTTTGTGAGAAGCGGCTACAGAAGTATATTTTTGATGGCTCAGACCCACAGAACTCCAATTACATCCCCAGAGACATCGCTGTACATTGTGTGCAGTGAATGTGTATGCACAGTCCACGTGTACGTGTGAGATAAACTGAGTGAAAGCTGCATTTCACATTGTAAGGGTCAGGCCCTAATTGGAGTCCTGTGTTAGTTCTTTTCACTATATAGCAAAAAGACATTGCAACACTTTAAAGAAAAGATTCCCAGAATTGTAGCTAGGTTAATCCTAGGATTAAAGAGACTGAGTTATGAGGACAGGTTAAAAATCTTAGTGTGAAAAGAAAATGTTTGAAATTCCCTGTACTGACCTATCTTGGTGGTATGTATAAGACCACCTGCAGTTTTGATAATACTACATCAAAGAAACTGGGACAGAGATTTAATTGTAGGCTAACAAAGGTAAATTAGACCATATGTTAAAAAGCACCATATTAACGAAAGGAAAATACTTGGAAAACCAGCTGAGAGGACCATCTATTGGTTCATAATGGAAAAAACAAAGACATTTGCTACCCACTATTTTTGATTTTCAAATAATTTTTCCAGCCATATAATCAAGTTTGTAGATTTGTTTAAAGGAAATTAAATTATGCTGCGATCTTCTTTGAAACATGAAATAATTCTAGCTGAATATCTTTTCTATCACGGAAACTTATCAGCCACATTTTGATGCTTTTGGCCCTTTTAGCTGTCCAATTCTTCCTTAGTTTCAATCAACCTTTCAGCCCCCAGCAGAGGTGATACACCTTTGATATAAAGAAATTTAATAGTGCAGACAGTCCTCTTAATGCAGCTCAGCAAGAGACAAAAGGATAAAATCATCTGCTCCTCCTAGTGAGCTTATACAATCTTCTATGAAACACTGACTGGAGTGAAAAAAGAAGAAAAAAAAAACCCTATATCTTAAGGTACTTTAATATTAAACACCCAATTAGCCACTAGTATTTAAACATATAACCAGGAAAAGGCCTTCAGAATGCTTCAGACAAATAGGAAAATTAACAAGAGTAAAATTTAATATCATTTCATGCTTAAGTATGCCATGCAATGACAAGATATAACTTCGAAGTGATTATTTCATCTTCTTTTTATTTCTCATTATTATGTCTTCCTGTCTACCCTCTTCCCTTCTGTTTCTTCTACTGTATTTAGTTTAGATTGCAGGATTTTGATTTTGTTTTTGTTTTCAGAGAAAGCAGTTATCTGGACTTGATATTTTGTTCCTCCACTCTTAGCTTTGGCACTACAGGCTTGTCACCTGCTCTTTATCATCTTCCACTGTGTTATGGGTATAATGGAGACATTAATATTGCCATGAATACCTCACATGAGTATTAAGAAAATCATATATTACAAATAAAATGACTAAATAAATACCAAGATCTTTTTCACAGGGTTTTCAAAAGGAGTGAAATCATCAAAATATGTATTTAAATCTATGCATAATACTTTTCTAGAATTTTATTAAACATCTATATCCCAATTTTACTTTGGTGTACACAGATAACTTACAATGTTGCTTTAGCAAAAATGATTACCATGCATCCATACAGGATTCTTTTTAAGGGTTAGAAAAAGTTTTCCTACATGTACTGTTACATTAATTGTACATAAGCAACATTTGCACCTTCAAAAACATAAAACAGTTGAAAATTCCATAGCCTTCATGAGACTTACCTTCTCTACATAATAGGCAAGAATACCGCTTTGAAAACTGCCATCGTAAAATACAAAGAAGGAAGTAGCAGTTTAGGCTTTAATATTTCCAATTATTCACTTCGAAGTTTATTTTTTTCAAAGAATGAAAAATAGTGATGACCGAATTTGATCCAAGAAAATTTCAGGAGCCATCTGTTGATTTTATTCATACTATTTCAAAGTTGTACAAAATCTGGATTGTGTGCAACTAGCTAATAACACCACACCATAAGCAAGTTGTCATTTTGCAACAATTTAACAAAACATAGTTAATAAACCCCTATTTACCCCTATTATATATAACACATAGGCCATTACACAACACAGGATTCAGAGATCATCAACAAAGAGTCTCTGCCTTTCATTCCTACAAATACGAGAACAGAAGCGACTAAATAATGATAATGAATGATAGAATAGAGTATTTCCCAGGGAATTCTGACTAACGGGCAAAGATGAGTCAGAGGCGGGAAAGTACTTTCCTGTTGGCTGGAAGACTGCAGAGGCTTTGAAAGAAGATTGAGCATTTAGAAAGATGTAAAACGATTTGTCATATTTCAATTGGAGATACTGGGAAGTGGTAGAGAGGAAGAATAAGCAAGATTTTGGACATAGAAGAGCACGTCTGAATAATACTAATGACCAATAATGTTTTCAGAGTTGTGACATTGCTAATGTTATCAAATTGTAATCTATTTTTTATGTATTTTTTATGCCAAAATTATTGATAGCTTAGCAAAGTAATGGGAATTAAAATTCACTAAAAAACTATACTTCTAAAGTCAGGTCTATTCTGCACAAAATGAATGAAGGAAAATACTTTTGCAGAATAAAATTTAGAAAATCTATAAAACTAATTCATACAACTGTCTATTCCTGATATTCCACAGAATTTACTCTATTTTGCAGACTGTGTTTTGATACAGTTTACCTAGCCTGGCTTTGCAAAATAATAAGTAGGCTCCATTCTTTCAAATTATAATGTCCTAAGCATGTGCTACGGTGACATTTTAATGTGAACCTGAGCATAAGAAAAACTTTGATGAATTTCACCATAGCTTTATCTACAAAACTATTATTTTTTAATTTTTGCAAAGCTATTATTAATGAATAAACTTTTAAATAATATTTACAGAAAATAATGCTAGCAATTGTTTGTACTCTGCATTTTACATTCAATATTTATGTACATTCACAAAACTGTTTACAAGTAAGAAATCTAAGATTTAGAAAGACCACTTCAATTCTTAGAAGTCATAAAATTAGCACGTGAGATTTCCACAGCTAAAAATCAAGCATTTTGGGATCTAGCTATCTAGTAAGTGTTCTATTAAAAATGAATACATAAAAATCCAAAGTACACTATTAGTATGTAGAAAATCATCTAGAGTCATAAATTGGAGATCCTGTGATGTTCTCTTTTCATTAGACTATTTAAGAACTTAGAATAAATTTACATACTATTAGAGTTCAAAGATAATAATGGCAATTACTATCTTTTGCAAAAATTTTGATAATGTTGGCAAGATTTCCTTCAGTGTCTCTGTTTGGTTGTTTTTAAGCTTAAGCAAAAGGCCTTGCCTGTCATGGGGCCCCTAAATTCTCAAATATTCTTTTGAGGCTTGAAGACTCTTATGTCTTCAATAATCCTCTGAAGGATGATGAACATATCACTATAATGGCTGACAACTTTATCAGCTAATATCCAAAAGAAAATCTCTTGATATTGTAGCTGACAGGAGTGCAAAATTGCTACATATTGGTTTCACTGGGGGAAAGTCATGCTTACTGGGGAGGAGGAAAGGGCATCTTAATTATTCTAATACTGTGGCTATAACTGGTTTTTGTAATTGCTCTTAGGTTTTATTAGTTAAAACGAATTGTATTATGCTTGATAGGTTCAAAGCATAGCTTATTAGCCATCTACCTCAAGCAAACTATCTTTTGCCAAGTTTTTAATTCTGTCAATATTTTATCATTTTCCCAATAGCCAAATTCAAAATTTTGGATGGATTTCTTACTGCTCCCTCTTCATCATCCTCATTTATAACATATATGCGTTTCTTGGGAATCCTATCTTTGGACTGTTCTAGGACTTGGCTGAACTGCTATATTCTCACCACTACTCTTCTGGTCCATGACCCCATCGCTCCATGCCTAGATTACTGCAATATACTCCTGGTCTCATCTTTCAGTCCACTCAAATTGTTACTTTCATGATGCCACTCTCTTAAGAGTTCTCAGCAACTTTCTCAAAATTGGTCAGGTGCAGAATCACATTAGTGGCCTCTCAGAAGTGCCATATATAGGTTTCACCTTGTCTACACAACCAAATATATTACCTTACCTAAACATACAGTGTTTCAGATGGATATTTCCCTCACTATTATCACTCCCTAGGTAACCTTTCTTATGTGATTTTGACCAAGTCAATCCTTTCAGTTTAAATATATCTGTCCATTCATCTATCCATCCATCCATCCATCCATCCACCCATCTATCTTACCCCAGTCATCTGTCTGTCCAGCCAGCCAGCAGTCAAATAGCCCACATTTTAGAGGTCCCCACTAATATTTAGAGGTGTTAGATATAAGAAATACAGACTAAAACACTGGCCTGTCCTCAGGATGTCCCTACTCAAGTTGAGAGACTAATATTTCCTATTACATAGCAGTATATACTACAAATAAGACATATATTATGGAAGAATTTGAAAGGGCCTTTAACTCAGCTTGCAACAATAAGGAAAAGAAGGTGAAGTCTAAAGAAAATCTTAGAATTTTCTAAGAATTTAGAATCTTAGAATTTTCTACCCATATAAAATCCTGCCTTAAAAAAAATGACTCCACTTCTTTCAATGAAAATCTCAAGTCTAACTTCCTACATAAAGCTGTCCTCAACAAAGTGAGCTGACCTAGAAAGCTACTCTTCCCACTAGCTGTCAAACGCACTTTCAACATAGTGAGATTCTATATCATATTGTTCTCTAATATTTCCTTTTTGCAAGTCCCAGAACTATAATCTATCCACAGGAAATCACTAGCTTCATCAAAGGCAGACTGGTTCTCCTTTTTTGTTCCTCCAGTGCCTATTATAATGATGAATTACTTTTAACTGTGCTAACATAAACACTCTTGAAGTTAATTAAATCAGTTCTTCTTCCCAGTAATCCTCTAGCCACTGTGGACACCCATGGGGACATCTGTGGAAATGTCATTTTGGAGGCAACCAGTAGCCATATTTCCGTGGTGGTAGAGAGCTAAATCAGATTTCTTCTGAGAATTTGAAATTAGGACATCAGTGGCTTCTACATTGGTCAAAACTGTTTTTCTTTTTTTAATTCCTGAATTATTAAGAATATTCCTGAATTATTTATTTTTGAATTATTACTAATATATGCACATTAGTGGTATGTGCATATATTAGTAATAATTCAGGAATAAAAATAAACAAAATAAATCTTTCCATCCTAACTCACTTCATTGTCAACAATCAATCCAGGAAGCACCCATACACTTTTTAATTAGAGGAAAATATGATATTTGCCTTTGGAATAATAACTGAATTTTTTAATAGCACAATGGCTTTTTTTAAATATAAATGTATAGTTCTAGAACTAAAAACTTTACAAGTTTTTTACAACTTTTTTTTTGTCATTTCTAATAAGCATATATTGTAATTGCAGTCCAAACTAAAATAGTCTGGGGGAAAAAGTCTCCAAGCAAAGACTTATTTCATTAAAGGAATGCATTTTCTTTCTAAAAATAGTATGCAGTTTATAGGGTAGTTTAAAAAAAACATTATTCTTACAGCCACATAAAAGTTCTTATCCGAGCAAATAAAACATGAGCTACAATGTAGAGGAAAAAAGTAGCAAACTTGAATTTCCTATTAGATTTTTAATTATCACCTATAATATTTAAGAACGTTCATAGATGTACTAAATTTACAAATCATAGAACAAGAATGAAAAAGGTCATAGGGATCTCTTCCTTGTCCATCTATCCTACACAGACAAAATTTGATCTCCCCAATGATGTATAATGGGCAAAAGGAAGCAGTGCTGAGATAGGAACCATTCCCTCCTTCCTATTCAATGGGAATGTGTATTAAAGACACATATGGAAAGCTGTGCTCTTTATCCCTTAATGATGAATTACCTAAAGTAACGGTGGACTTGAAGAAAAGAGACCCAGACTATCTCTTCTCTTGTAGAAGGAGTGGAAAAAAAAAAAAAAAAAGATTAGGGGATTACTGGTAAAGTTTCCTTTCTTCCTGAAAAACACAATCTTTGCATATCATTTCTTGGCAAAATGTAGGGAAAGTGAATTTTGAGATATAAGTTTGCCCCAAGAGTTTATTACTTGATCCTCTTGAATGTATGATTGTAAAAATTACCAAGTTTATATCTTAATATGAGGAAATCCTTTTGAGGAACAATGAGAATTCTTTTTTCTAATTAGGTAAGTATTTTAGAATAGCTATTATTTGTGTTAATTTTCTCTGATATGGTTAAGTCTTTTAGAAATGCTTGACAATTTTCTTTTCACATATTTCTATAGTTTTACAAAAAGATCAAGGTAAGATCATCACCTACCTAATTCAATTATTGGTTTAATGATTTAATTATAAAATGTACTATTATAATTTTTTTGGTTTATATTTATTCATTTTAATTCTGTTAATAACCCCAGCCTATGGGGATATCAGTGTCTTGTGTTGACACTGATCAACATTGACCATATATTCCTTGCCATTTTATTCATATATTTCCATATTTTAAAACCTAAAACGTTACATAATTTAGAATTGTTTTCTGCACAAGTTTTCCCCTCACATAAAAGTATTCATTTTTTCCCACTCATAACATTTTCACAATAGTTTCTAATATTTTTGGAATAAAAACACAAAATTCTATTAAAATATTCTTTGATGTTCCCATAATATACCAGATTCCAAAAGCAAACTATAATGCTTTTGTCTTGGCCCCAAATGAGACATTAATTTGATTCCCAATAAATGTTTTAAGATGAGAGTATTAAAAATAAATGAATAAATTCTGGTTAATTTTAATTGGACAATTCTTTCAATTTAGACTTCTATTTTAAATTGCTCAGTGTGACCATTCATATTTACCATATTTGTATTCTTAGAGAAGTATGCATGCAATGCTAAAGGATAGTCTCTCTTCATCTATAATATTCAATTTCTTATACTGTTTCACTATAAAAAAAGAATATCATGGGGCAGCCCAGGTGGCTCAGCAGTTTAGTGCTGCCTTCAGCCCAGGGTGTGATCCTGGAGACCCAGGATCGAGTCCCACATCGGGCTCCCTGCGTGGAGCCTGCTTCTCCCTCTGCCTGTGTCTCTGCCTCTCTGTGTGTGTGTGTGTCTCTCATGAATAAATAAATAAAATCTTTTTTTATAAAAAAAAGAATATCATAAGCTTGAAAAGTATGCTTTTTTAAACGTATTTGTTTTTGACAAAAAAGTATATATATTCAAGGTATACACTGTGATGTTTTGATTTATGTATACATTGTGAAAAAAATTGCCACAAACTCATTAACATATCCACTACTTCCCATAGAGATCCTTTGTGCATATGTGGTGAGAATAGTTCAGAGCTTATCAAATTGCAACTATACAATACATTACTATTAATTATAGTCACCATGCTTTACGTTAGGACTCCATAACGTGTTAAAATGGAAGGTCTTTAACCTTTGATCATATTTTCCCTATTCTCCCATCTTCAAACTATAGTACCATAATTCTGCCTGTTACTAAGAATTTGAAATATTTCTTCTTAATTACATATGTAAGTGAAGTAATGTGATATTTGTGTTTGTGTATCTAACTTGTTTCACTTACCATAATGTACTCTAAGTTCATCATGTTGTCATTAATGGCAGGATTTCCCTCCTTTTAAAGGTTCAATAGTATTCTACTATGTGTGTGTATGAATGAATAAAGAAAACATGATCTATATCATTCATCTATGGATAGATGCTTAGGCTGTTTCCATTTCTTGGCCATTGTGAAAAATGCTGCAAATAAACATGGGAGTACAGACATCTCTTTGAGATAGTGGGTGTATGCCCAGAAATGGAATTTCTGGATGGTTGGTAGTTCTATTTTTAATTTCTCAAGGAACCTCCATACTGTTTTCCATAGTAGCTGTACTAGTTTACATTACCACCAACAGTGTACAAGGGTTTCCTTTTCTTCATATTCATACCAAAAACCGGTATCTTCTGATTTTATTATAATACCTATTCCTACAGGTGTGAAGTGATATCTCATTGTGGTCTTGATTTGCATTTCCTTGATGATGAGTAATGTTGAGCACATTTTCCTATCCTTATTGTCTATCTGTATATCTTCTTCAGAAAAATGTCTGTTTAGGTCCTTTGCCCATTTTTAATTGAACTATTTGGAGGTTTTTGCTCTTGATTTTTATGAGATCCTTATACATTTTGGATATTAACCCTTTATCAGATAGATGCTCTGTAAGTATCTTCTAACATTCCATGGGTTGCCTCTTCCTTTTGCCAATTGCTTCCTTTGCCATCCAGAAGTATTGTAGATTGATGCAGCTGCTTATTTACCGTTGTTTTTGTTGCCTATGCTTTCAGCATCAATTCCAAAAACTCCTTGCCAAAGCCAATGTCAAGGAGATAGTCTCCTCTTTCTTCTCGGAGTTTCACTGCTTTCAGGTCTTATGTTTAAGTCTTTAATCCTTTTTGAGTTGAGTTTTGTATACAATGAAAGATAAGGTTCAATTTCATTCTTTTGCATGCATCTGTCCAGTTTTCCCAGCACCATCTATTAAACTTATGGAAACATGTGCATTACCATTAATTTTGCCTAATCTTATAATTTTGCTGTATTTGATTGGGATATTACTTAAAAAATTAAATATAATAAACGTTTACCCCTTCATCATTCTAATTCTTCCCACATTTCTTAGAAGTAATCACTATCTTAAATTTAGTGAATGTTATGCCTATTCATGTATTTTATGCTTATTACATACTCATAAACAAAAGCAATTATTTTACATCTTTTTATACTTTATACGAATGTTATGGTACTATGTGAATGCTTTTGGAGTTTCCCCTCTCCAAAAACATTTATTATTTTGATATTTATCCACGTTAATATGTAAGGTTTCAATATGTTCATTTTTAACCCTATATAGAATTTCACTAAATGCATCTGTCAGCTGTTCACAACCCAAGTAGCCAGAATCGCTTTTTGAATCCAAGTAGTTCAAGAGCCTGTCTTATTTTAAAATAAAGATATATTAACATTTAAATACAACTAAGGAAAGCTATAAATACAAAAAGTTATTGCCTATTAAAGAAAGTAAAAAAGCTTCTCTGAAGCTTTTTTCACATTCATGCCAGTGATTCTCAAACATAGCTGTACATTAAAATAGGCTAGGAAGTTTTTGAAAATCCCAATGCCTAGCTCATACCCCATACTAATCAAATCAGAGTGTCTGAAAGTGAAAGCCAAGCATTAATATTTTTAAAAGATTCCCAGGTAATTGCAAAATACAGCAAAGTTGGCAAACACTAAGTTATGTCGAGCTATTTTTTATTTAAAGTATTGAGGTTTCAATACTTTCCTATAGCCCCAAGCACACTGACTAACTGCCACCACCTTTCTTTACTCTAGGAAATCTTCCAAGAGAAAGTGTCAATTTTTTTTTGGCTCAATTTCTGTATACATGTTACCCCTAAAACCAGCTGCTGTTGTCCCTGAACAATATACCTTAAATTAACATAGTTCATCTTGCTCTCAGATTCACTCTCTGCTGTTTTTAAGTCTTTTACATACATTTATATTATTATCAGTTGCACATCTTGAAGTCCTAAGGATTTGGAAACAAGTGAGTGAATTAGCTCTGTATAGTACCTAACAAACTGGTACATGCTGAGAAATAAATTGCACTTTTTTCTGATAATGATTTTCTTGTACAAAATAAAAATTATAACTCTAAAATCGTGTACCAAGTTTCTTAAATCATACATAATCCCTGAGCTCTTGTACTGTAGACTTTTTTATTCAACTTTACCCATTTTATGCAGTTACAAATAGTTTAAATCATTTCAGTAGTTTTTTACTTAGCTTCCTTCAGATCATAATTTTATTCATATTTACTTAAATATAAGCACATCGGAATTAAATAGAAACTATATAGTACACTTAGAACCAACAATGTATGCTCCAAAAATATTCTATTTATTTTTAACAGAGAATTATCTTCAGTACAAAGGAATTTATGTATTGAATTCAACCTAAACTTAGGAAAGCGTACACGCCCAGCTGAAGCAGGGACAAAAGAATCTTTTTTCTGTTGTCCTACACTTTGCTGATTTCTATTTCTTTCCTCACTTTCCCAATCTCTCTCCATATTTCCCCATCACTTCCAATGGTAATATATGCTTTTTCACTTATCTATACTCAACATAGTTGGAAGTGTGGTGGAACGTAATCAAGTTAACATGCATAATCAGGAAAATCAGAAAACTGCCTTGATCTTAGACAAAATCTTATTTAAGATAGTTTGAATTATCTACTGAGAGGACACATGGTCACATGCAAAGACTATAAACCTACTGTGCATTATAATCACTACTGCCCAAATTTTCCCATGAGAAAAGACTACTATAACACGTCAAGTGTAGCCATTTACTTTAAATATTAACTCACTCTAATTCAAATTATTGTCAGTTGTTGGTTACTCTCCACTAAGATGACATTCTGCAGGAAGTAGTAATGCTTAGGTGGTAGGAAAATCCAAAACTAATGCCAGATATATCATGGCTATTAAATTATATTGAAGCAGTATGTTTTTTGTAGGGTAGAGGTAGGGGTACTTTAACTCTGAAAGGACCCACATATGCTGCTTCTGGCTCTTGAAAATAATAACTTGTGATTCAGTGTTGTCTGTTTTCAGTTGAAACTGTAGGAAATATTACTTTCAGGGGCCTGATGTTCCAGGTGGAAAATATTAAGCCTGCGGTAAGTTGTTGCCTGCGGAGAGGGTGACCCAGAGGAAAAGAATCCAACCAGCTGAGTCACAGAAGCATGTGTATTTATGGGGTTCAGGGTTGTTTACGGTGTTAGAGGGGCCAGTTCCTAACCATGGCTGTCACCTAGTGCAATAATATAGAGGAATAGAGATTTGATAGCATTTATGACATTGGTATCATGTCGCAATGAAAAATAGGAAGATATTTATATCTGCCTTCCATGTGGATGATATTGATTGACATGACATGAGGTTTTACTTCCGAAATAAAAAAATCCCCTTTTGGATTTTAACAGCTTTTGAGTTTGAGTTAATATATCGAAGGTATATTCATTGATGTAAATTTCTGGAGGGCCTAAAAATATAAAACCATAAAATAGATGAAAACTACAAAAACTAGTAATAGAAAAAGATAGTTTGTTCTTAAAGGAGTAGAAGAAAGGCAGTTAGGTTGCCGCTTCAGCATCCATCTGCTTTGGTGCCAGTTTACCTCATATTCCTAATGAACTTGAAGACAAAACGCATTATCATGCTTACAGCTATGAATTAATGTTTAATGTTATAGCATCTAATAAATATCTGCATATCAAATTGGATTTTAGATTCAAAGTTAGCTCTGGGCTTGCTTTTGAATCCTTTAACATTTATACAAATTATGTAAATCATACACAGCACACGAAAATATGGTGAGGAGGTGTGCAACTGTTGTGCTCATGCAGAATAACATTATCTAAACCCCACCTCCAGTTTATAGCTACAGCTTGTTTAGTTAAAGAGCATCTGTATTCTAGATAAAAGAAGTGAGGAACAACACCAACAAACTGACATAATGTTTGACCTGTTCCATTTGTCAAATCAATTGTGCTATTTTAGTATCTTTATATTGTATACTATTTAATTTTTTTCAGAATTTGTGACAGGTAATGACTTACATCCAGAGTTATAAAATATAAATATTGTTTATATTGTTTAAAGCATACAATTCAAATGAGCATGACAGAAAATCAATGACACTATCAAGTAAAATATACTGAAATACAGACTTAAATAATAGGAGAGATAAGAAAAACAGGAAAGCAGTTATAATTTAGAAATGTAATATAAATATTTAAATGTAGAACTGCTACCTCTCCTAATTTGAAGAGCTTTATCAGCTCGAAGCTACTTTAACAAATAGGAAACCATGGGAGGAATGAACTCTATGGAGGCCCAGTATGGCTTACTTAGCAAGAATTTTCTATATCTAAGGTGACAGTAGGGTGTCAATAATTGTGGTGAGAAATGGTGGATATTCAGAAACTCTGCCAAGCAAGGGGAAATTCAAATTTCAAAAGTAAGAACATAACTAACAGAAAACAAAAAATTATAAAAAGCCTTGGCTTTTTCTCACAACGACTGCAAAGCATTGAATAGATGTTGTACCAATACTACTATGAGATGGTTAAATTTAAACCAACTCACTGTTTTAGAGACATCAGAATAAAGATACCCGGGGTTTTAAGCGACTTTCTCCAAGGTCACATAGATGAGTTAGTGGGAGAGACAGGCACAGCTCCTGAGTGACAGAGACAGCAGGAGCTGTAGACTCTTCCCTCACTCAACACCTGTGAAATTGCCTAAACTACTCCAGCATGTAAGCCCTTCACTGGTGACACCGTCCTAATCATTATAGAATCTCAGCAGATATGACAACACTAGAAGCTTCTACCTACACTCTGGTCGTTTCTTCATTTTTAAAAATAATACTGCTTAGATGACTAACACTTATGCGATGAATACCATAAGAGAAATTGGCCAAAGATTTTTCATATCTGCTCAGACAAATTATTGGATGGTAAACAAGGAAGGCTCATGTTGGTCAACAATTAAAACTGCACATCCTCTGCCTGCCCACCATTAAGGAATGCCTCCAGAGACTGTCTTCAAAATGCTAAAATAAATTAATCGGGAGTCAGTTCCTAAGATATCACAACCACATTAAACCTTCTTAAAAGATTATGCCTGACTCACAAACTCCTTTGATTACTCACTCATGTGGAATTTAAGACTACAAATCACATTTGTTACATCTTAAAAGATTCCTGTTGCATAGTTTCAGTTATATCAAAACTAAATAAATCATCTTTAGCCAAAAATACCTTTTTAATCTTTCAAGTTCCTCTGGGATACTGTACATTTCTATTCTCAGACTTCACTGAATTAAAATTAGTGTTTTGTGTTGAATGGAAAAGAAAATGTTTAGAAGTAATATTGATCTTGAAAAAAATGGGTCAGCAAAATAATGGTTTTAGTTTAAATGACTTACATTTCAAAAGCATACACCTTCAAATACATTTTAAAAAGCCTGAGTGTCCATAAAATCAGCTATGCAAAAAAAAAATTAACATTATGCTTAACATGGATTGTGATTTTGTTTTTCTTGCAGGACACATGATGACATTAAAGCAATATGCACAAAATATAAGGCCTACAATTTTAGCTTATTGTTTTATGTGTAAGCATAGTTATTTTTGTTTCAAAGGAATGTCATATAGTGCCTTGAGAATTAATAAGTACTTTATTTTTAATTTAATTTCAATTTTTAAAGATTTTATTTATTTATTCATGAGCGACACAGAGAGAGGTAGAGACACAGGCAGAGGGAGAAGCAGGCTCCCTGCAGGGAGCCCAATGTGGGATTCAATCCCAGGACCTGGATCACAACCTGAGTTGAAGCCAGATGCTCAACCACCGAGCCACGCAGGTGCCCCAATAAATAATTACTTTAGGTATATCAATTGCATTAAAATACACAGTTTTGAGATAAACTGTGAATAAAAATATGAGTACCAAATGCTAATTTTTCTTTAGTTATTAAATAAATGAATATATTAGAACATAAAGTTCAACAACTTAACATACAAGTGAACAGATATTAATGTCAAAATTCATGTGTAATCAGAGCCCTTGTCCTTATAGTCCTACTCCTTACTCAGTAATCCTATTCAACACCTGTATTTTTTAAAGTACTTTTTAAAAGTACTTGATGCAGTGTGTTCTGGAGCCAGCTTGTGCCAGCTTGCAAGAACTGATTGTTAAATATCATGGCTCTTGAAAGCCATCATTGCCATGGTGTTATAATTTACACCACAGAAACTGGCAAATAGTATAAATTATGCCTCTCGGTAGCCTCCTTACTGATACACGACTATAAACTATTTAGGAAAAAATATATGTGCGGGAGTACAATAGGGGCAAAATAATACCTAAACCTCAGATCCAGTTCTTAACATGCTTATCTGAAGAGAGCAAATGGGAGAGATGAAGCTTAAAACCAAAAAGAGAAAAAAGCTAATTGTAGCAGCTTAAACCTTTATGGTTTGGAGAATGAAAGTGCGATTAATAGAAATACAGAATTCAGGAAGGATATTCACTTGGGAAGTTTGCTTGGGACCTGAGCTGTTTGTCTAAGGATGAAATTCAGTGGAAACATGAGAGGAGCTAAATATGAGAGTTCAAATCATCCATGATCATATCTTTGTGTATGACAATAGTTGCCCAAATTATCTGAACATCAAAATTAGCTGAGAATCTCAAAAATGCTGATATGTGTATACCACTCCCATAGACTGTGGTTTAATTGGTTTGGAATATGGTCTGAGCCTTGGAATGCTTTAAAGATGCCAAGTGATTCTAAGGTGCAGACATGTTTGGGTAACATTAGTCTAATGATTTGAACATGGAAAAGTATTTTAATGCCTTAAATTCCTGAAATACAGAGAGAAGTGGAGACATCACAAGCTTCAGGGCTTTTAAGGTCCATCCCTAAAGCATGCTAGTTACTGCCATTACTCAGAGCTAAGGTAAACAGCACTCCTATTTTCAACTGCAGAAGAGGAATTCAGTTAAATGAATTCAGTGGCTTTCCACTACCCCCACACTTTAACAGTTGGTAGTCAGGGAATCGTGAGAAAAAAGTTAGTTGTTCTTGGTATAAACTGAAATGTGATGTCACCACTTGCACAAGCTATCCAAAATCAAATGTCTCATACCTTGCATAATGCATGTCTAACTCACCAAACATAATACCATAAATATTTTTTGTAATTGTGGCAGAAGAAGTAGCTCATTCAACCTCTTAAATGACACTTTGTATGTAAGAGAATTACCTCCTTAGGCATGTGCTCTCCTGACAGACTTCGTTAAGGTTATAAACAGTCGGGGTGATTCTATGATTCTGCTCTTTGAATTCAAGAGAGTACAACAGACACAGCCAGGGAGAGGGCAGAGACAGGTCTGCAAAGCAAGGATTTCCAGCACTTAGTGTGCATTTAAAACACAGATTCTAAAAAAATAAAATAATAAAACACAGATTCTGATTCAATAGTTCTGGACCTAAGATTCTCCATTTTCACCAAGTTCCCAGGGGAAGCTGATGGTGTTAAAGTCTATTAGTACATGCACCTCACTTTGAATAGCAAGATGGTAAAGACCCAGAATAAAAAGTTTGTTGGATCCATTAGATTCATTCCCTTTTCACCTTATAGGGTCAACAGCAATACTGTGTTCTCTGAATATCATAATACACAGCAGGAAGGACTGTCTTTCTCCAACTCCCTGCCAAAATCACCATGTTTTCCTCAAAGGTACCATTAGTCATTGTTAGCAAAGAATGTTTCATCGAGTACTGGCTTAAGCTAGCCATGAATCTACACATGATTCTATATTATTTATTCATATATAAGTAGATATCTAAGGGGGGGAAAGGCAAAATAATCTATCAGCATTAAGAATTTAAATTTAAGTGATACCAGGATTCCAGAGCATGTCTGTTTCACACTATATGCACCAAAGTGATCAATGGCATCCTTTCTCCTCAAACATTTACATTGCATATATGAAACCAAAATATTGAAGTCTCCTCTCCTTATAAGTATTTGCACAGACCAGTAAGCAGATTCAAGCGTTTAAGCCAGGGAGGACCCCAGTATACCATGCAAATCAGCCCATTAAGACAAGTGCAGTCGCTGACTTATGAAGCAAAGCGAATGATTAAAAAAAGGGGGAAAAAAAGTGCTCCCGTGGCAGCTTCATAGTGTGATCAATGGTATTCACCTCCTTCTCTCAGTGTAACCGGAATGTCTATCAAAACCAGCAAACGGAAGGCTTCAGAAGCATTATGTAGCTAAAAAGGGAGACTATTTTACCCATTAGTAATAAATGTACCTGCTGAGCAGAACACAGTTACACCTGAAAAGGTTCCACAATTCTCTTTTGCTTGGCTCTGCCTGCTTTGAGGGAGCCAGTGTGCTAAAGAGCATTTTGTAAAAGCAAAAGATTTTATATAATTGACTTTACTGGAATTAGAAGGCAGAGTACAGTATGCTCAAACTGAAGCAGCCCGACTCTATGATGATGGAAAATTGCACAATTTAATAGCCAGATATAGGGACTGTGCAGTAATAGAAGTAATCAAAGGTTGGACATGCTTAACGGAACAAATCTGTGACTCTTCCGTTTAGTCCGGATAAGGGATGGATAGTGGCCTATTTGTAGAAAAGTGGTTGGGCACAGCTTCCCAGACTTGGGTGGCACTCTTAGAAAAAAGAGGATTTGGAAAGGGACAAGTGTAAGTATATTCACATTGGTGTCTCCTGGAAATCTGATTTTTGTGTTCAAAGGTTCCAACTTCTTTTTCACATGAAACAGTTACAAAGGCTCTATTTAATTTCTTGCAGTTACTTTCCCATCCTCTCTGTGTGGCCACACCACATTTCACCTTCATTAAGGATACCATCCTACTCTTTCTAACACATACTTTTCTATAGAAAGGCAATGACTGAGCCGTATTTAGGGTGAAAGCATATTAGCCTTTCTTGAACATCTGGTGGAAAGTGAAGTTTCAGCAGTAGCAATTTATACATCTGTACCATCTTGGGGGAAATGTGACTTGAGTGATTTAATAGCAAGAAGGAGCCCTGATTTACGCTGCAGCATCAATACAACAAAAGCCTGTGAAAACTGACTGTATCAGGACTGTAACCTTGGATGATCTTAACACAATCTTGATGTTACCAGAAATCAAATGATAAAAGACCTTTCATAGGGGACCAAATTATGTTTCAACAAATCCAGAAATATAAACACAAAAATTCCGATGACCTGAAAAATGCATTCAAAATCATTTAAATCTTGTCATAACCTGAATCTAACAGTATTTATAATGACTCAGACTAAGTAGTTTAGCTTTGGATTGTAACTAAATTGCCAGTTAAACACATATAAAATTAATTTTAGTAAAATGTAAGTATATGTGACAGCTCAATTAGTATGATTTATATACTTCAAAATAATTATACTATTAAGGTAGGCAGTACACCGTCTAGTTTTATTCACATCAAAAATCTTTCTCATGCTTTGGTGAGCTTACACTAACCACAGCATTATAGAAGAATGAACACTGAAGTGGCTCTTCCACTTGCTCTAATCCTCGAAATGCTGTTTAGTATCATTGTGCCTGTTTGCTCATTTGTTAAATTATTACAAGCATAGAATTTGCTTTTAGTCTAAATAATCCCACAGAAATTAAATGCTGACTTTTATTTTAATAAATTAAATGTATAAGTTTTTAAGCGAAAGCTCCTCTGTGTTAGCCAATACAACGTTTTATTAAAATGTATTAATATGGTAAATTCAGCCTAAGCTGAAGAAAAAAGAAATAGTACTAGTCTCTTCTGCAAAATCCTTACAATTTGGTAAGTAAAGAAAGGCTGCTTTAATCAAATGTTAACACCCTAAAAATGTTCCCTTGAAAGTTCCAAGTACACTGAGAGAAATAAAGAACTCTCACAATAAAAAAATATAGAACCTGGATTCTGGGCTTACTTTTTTCAAATACTGGTGAATTGTTTTGCTCACAGAAATGAGACTAGATCTCTGTACAGAATTTTTAATTCTGTACAAACCTGAAAAATTCACTTTCCTCCCTCCTTCCTTCCCACCCTTCTTCCTCCTCTCAACCCCTTCCCCAACCATGGACAAAAGAAGTCTTCATATTAGAAATATTTATCTTATTCTATCTGCTGATGTACTACTTCTAGTGTAACAAATCCATTCCTGAGTTTTTTTTGCCTTCCACACCTCTCACTTTCACCTCCTCACCAACAACTATGCTTTTTATCCTGAACCCTGATCTTCATCTATGGGATCAGCATTCCTTTGAAGCCAGTAACTGTGATTCTTTCAAGTCTTCCATTCCATCACTCATGAAACATCTGCGGATCCCCAAGTTCTACAGAGTCTAAACCCTCTTAAGCATGTCTCAGATCCTATGTGTGCTTTCTAGTCCCCTTGCCTCGGTTCAAGACCCCCTACTAAGACAGGCAGCGTAGCTTCTGAAAATCCACTTCCATGGAGTGAGTTTATTCTCCATATTACTTTAAGGGCAATCTTTCTAAAATGATATCTGATCACCATTACTTGTCCTTTAATGACTTCCTATGAAGCATAAATGTGACTTTCAAACGTTTGTGTTCAAGGAGATAATGAGTTAAGACACCTGGAGTGATAGTAAACTGTGTTTTAACATGTATCTCAGATGATTCTAATACAGGTGTTTGGGAAACACACTTTAAAAAAATGCTTCAGACTGGGAGGTACAATATATCAATAAGTGCTTAAAATTAATCACAGTTTAAATTTGAATGTCCTTGGGGCACCTGGGTGGCTCAGTGATTGAACATTTGCCTTCGGCTCGGGTTGTGATCCTGGGGTCCTGCCTATGTCTCTGCCTCTCTCATGAATGAATGAATGAATGAATGAATGAATGAATAAATAAATAAATAAATAAATAAATAAATAAATAAATTTGAATGCCCTTGAGATGACCTAAAGAGGCACTAAGTTCCACAAAGGCTCACCTTCATTCACTCCATCACCATTTGTTACTGAATCCGTTTCCCCTCAACCCCAATCTTCAGCCCCATCAAATCTCTTCCACAAAGACAACCACAGTTCCTGGCTTCTTGTGGACTGTTGTAGAGATCCTCCATGGATTACCCAAGTCTACTCACTAATCTTTCCAAACTTCCAATGCCTTCCTCCTCAACTGCATTCTTAGATGATGACTTTGCTATCTATTTTACTGAGAAAGCAGAAGCACCCCACATCTACCAGTCACATCTGCATCTGTACCCTCCGTCTTTTCTGCATAGCTCACTGTCCTCTCTTTATTTGTTTGTCCAACTATCTCTTCCATGCCTGCAACTGAATGTCTAATAGGTTTTTTTTTTTTTTTAAGTTATCATATCCAGAACCAGTCTATCATCTTCTTCCCCAAGTATCAATTTGTCTACCCTGCACTCTTTCTCATCCTAGGAAATAGCACCACCATGTTTTTCAGAAACAAAGTCCAGAAGCCTTTAGATCATTCTTAGCTTTTCTCACACATTACCTCTAATCTGTCAGCCAATGCTTTATTTCAAAAATAACTTGATAATCAATCTATTTCCTTATACCTCCATTACCACCATGCTGATCCAAACTACCATCATCTCAGAGTCTTCTCTAATGACATATTATATTATTAATACAGAATTCAGAATGAGCATTTTGAAAATGTAAGGTAGGTAACCATCATTTCTCTTAATTACCTAGTATTGAATCTCTTAGTGTTGTCCACTTTTTATATGTGGACTTTTTATATGTTAACCATTTTGGTAACCTCATTTCTTGAAAACAAGATTCATCATCCTTTACAGTTCATCACTATACATACTCTTCTTGCAATACAGTGATAATGGTAATACTCTCTATTAAACATCTCTCAAATACAAGACATATTACCAGTTACATATATTTTTACTAGTGTCCCAGTTTATTCATTGATAAAATATGGATGATAAAATGATCCTTTGCTCAATGTCTTGTGAACCCAAATTTGTTTTGTATTAACAATTAGGTTACATACCTTATTTCCATATCTACAAGTACCTCACATTGATAATGAGTTGAATAAAGTTGTGAGTATACTCCTAGAGAGAAAGTTTCCAAGCATTCTTCCTTGTGCTTCCCAAAGAGGTTAAATACCCAAAGTTATAAGAATACCCACTTGATATGGTCAAGGAGACAGGGTGAAGGAACAAAATTGGACAAAATATATGCAAAAGCATTATTTTGAAAACATAATGTAAGTAAGGATGCTTATTTAACAGCTCATTTATGCACGTTCATGAGTGTGTTGCTGTGTGTATGTGTGCTGTGCAGTATATATGCCTGTGTATGTTTATAGGGCCTAAAAAGAAATTGGGTCAAAAACATCCCTATTGCCTAATTAATGACTAATCAGTATCTTCCTTATGCCCTTTATCAATTTGAGGCTGTATTGCTACTTTTAAAAAATTCTGGTTATTATTTCTTTTCCTATTGCTCCAAAGATGCTTATAAATGTAATAATTAAATATGCAGTTACAGTTGACAGTTTAATTTGTTTTAATGAGGATAGTAACATACCTGTTGACATAAAAAAAACATTTTGCTATGACAAAACCACATTATGTTGTCTTCTCAGATACCTATTTAAATATATATAGCATATTAATATTAAATTTACAAAAAGGCATCAATTATAGAAAGCTAGGAGGAAAGGAAGGAAGGAGAGAGGAAAGAAGGAAGAGAGGGAGAGAAGAGGGAGGGAGGATGAAGGGGTGGAAGAAAGGAAAGAACAGAAGGATAGAACTGCTCAGATTGTAACCAAACACTTCAAGCACTTCCATTTCCTCTCTTATTTTACAAGATCTCTGTAACTAAGTAGATATTGATATAATTCCTTCTGTGCCACTGAGCATCTTTATTTATTTTTTTTTTTAATTTTTTTTTAAATTTTTTATTTATTTATGATAGTCACAGAGAGAGAGAGAGAGGCAGAGACACAGGCGGAGGAAGAAGCAGGCTCCATGCACCGGGAGCCCGATGTGGGATTCGATCCCGGGTCTCCAGGATCGCCCCTGGGCCAAAGGCAGGCGCCAAACCGCTGCGCCACCCAGGGATCCCGACACTGAGCATCTTTATTATACTATACTCTTCATATTATCAAATATTCCTTCAGGGTGTGGTGATAGTACACAGGAAATATGAAAAATGTAGTATCTCAGATGGCCCCTTGTTTGTACATGGAGCTGTGCCACTTTTCTCATTATGACTTTCTGCAGGCTTCTCATTCCCTAATGGTTCATTTTCTTTCTCTCTCTCTCTTTATCTGTACCCCCTTCTCTCTTTTTTTCCTTCTATCACGGACATTTTATCTGTCATATCTATAACTGATAAAGCCAGAGCATTTCATGAAGAAGAGCATTTTAATTGTCCTTCAAAGCTTATGGTAAAGGGTCATCCTGTGAATTCTGCTGTCTGCCTGTCATCTGGACCTTGTCCACTTTTGTCGTGGTCTCTGGTGAAGCCCTGAGATACACAAATTCTCTCTGTTTTTTTCATTTGATAGGAATGTTTCCATTCTAAGTGATTGGGCAAGTACTGATTAATGGCACTTCTATATTAGTATAATTGCTTCCATAATTAAAAGAATATAACAGACCCTTCCTTGCTAGTTTGAGTTGTGACATCTGTAGGTATGTATATATACATATAGATGAGAATGAGAAGATAACAAGAAAATAAAACCCAAAAAGAAACAGTATAACTTAAGGCACTTTTATACTTAGAATATATATATATATATATATATATATATATATATATATATCCTTCTGTTGAATTTTAGTACATGTGCACACCCAACACATGGCTTGCCATATTTATCCAGTGCCTACTCCCTAAAATTCAGGCACTTATATAAGACGCATTAACTCAATTCCCTGAGTACATTACCACTAGTCACTAAAATATCTGGAAATCTGAAAGTGTTAATGCATCTTTGAAAAGTGCAATATTCCTAAAGAGTATTTGGTGAGTTACTAGAATCTGGGTCAGTTTAACTGTGAAGAAAAAGCTCACCTCAGCAGGGCCACACTCAATAACATATACAAGCATATCTCTATTTTCTATTATGAGGTACCAAATACTAAAAATATGAAATCTTATAAATATCTAGAGGAAAAAGCCAAGGGGGGTGGATTGTGTGGCTTTGTACAGACACAAGCCTTGAAACCCAAAAATACTTTTGGAAGCTCATATAGGAATTAACATGAAAGACTACGTAAGACACATGACTGGGTTCAAATCCTACCAGTTCTACTTCTCTCTGTACAAACTTGAAGAAGTGTTTTATCTCTCCGAATCTAAACTTTCACAGCTATAAAATGGTGATATAATATCTGACTGTTAGGTGATTTAGAAGGATTTTTTTTTAAATAAATATAGGTGAAGTGCCCAGAGCACACTGGGTGGTAAACAGTAAATATTCAATAAAAGGCAGCCTTCATTAATGTTGTTCAACTGCTAATATCTGGTATGAGGAAATTACCTCTGTTGAGAACCTAGAGAAAATGATTCCTTATCCAGTAAGCCAGACCACCATAGAACCCTTGGGAAAAAAAAATTACTACTTGCTCATAAAATCTATGTGTTTTTTACTTCATATTTTTAGTTAGTTTCAAAAGGACTGATTCCTTAGTACATGCCTTTTTTTTTTTTTTTCAGGGAGGGGGGAGGCAGTGAGAAAAGGTGATTGTTAAATTGTTACCTTGACAACAATGAGAACCAATTGTGAAATAAGCAAAAAGACATTCTTAGCAGTTACTCAGCTCCTACAAGTTTAGCTAAAAGCAGTCAATTCCATTTAATTGATCTTAGAGGCACTGTTAAAAAAATATTAATACTGTAGATCTACTAAAGGTTCTTGCAGAAATAGAAGTTGGCAATAATTTTAATTCCATCATAATGGATCTAAACTTGGTCAGCTTCTGGATGTGTAGTTACTTGATATGAGGGAAAGACAGACACATTTTTAGTTTAACATTGTAGTAGCTAACCACATATCCCATACTCTATTTGCCAGACACAATGTAAAACAATTTACTTATGATGAACACATTTAATCTTTATAACAACACTATAAAGAAAGTTCTATTATTGCTGCTTCACAGGTGAGAAGACTGAGGCAACAGAGTTTAAGTAACTTTGCCAAACTTACATAGCAGCTAAGTGACAGTTGGAATTTGAACCCTGGTATTTAGTTCCATCCTGTATCCTCATAACCATCCTGGTATTATGAGGAGAATATGTAAAACAATAAAAAAGAATGTGCATTGGGTCAAGATCTGGGTTATTTTGTGGTTCTCCCAAATTATATTTCCTAATATAACATATTTACTGATTTAAAATAGAAATATAGTTCATTTTGGCAGAAAAAAAATGAATCTATACTACAATTTTGCTTTGTTGATTTTCCTATTGACTATGGACATCTGTAGCCAAGTTTCAACATTGAAAATGATTCCAGAACTCTCATCTTTAAAAATCTTTCTCCTAGTTAAGAACCTTCTGAGTTTTAGGGTTTAAGCATCCAAGCCTGTCTTATTATTAGAATCAAGTGAAACTCAAAAAGCACTAGATAGGAGGAAAGAATTTGAGAGCCAAGTATTTATGCATTCTATGTTTTAAAAAAAATTATCATGAGGGATGATAATACTGAACAGTTTCTGAAAGTATAAAACAGTGCATTATTATTAGTTATTATATTTGGTGCTTTATGATTTCTAGTTGTATTTATTCCATTTAAATACTAATATGTGATCATGAACTTAAAAATGTTCTTAGGAAAAAAATAAATACAAATGTTCTTAGTATATTTTGTACATTTGAGGAACTTCCAATTGACAATTGTAGTTTTATATATAGTCTAAGATATTAAGCCACAGCAGATTACTTGAGTTTCCTTTGGATTTCACAGAGATGCTAAGTCTTACAGAAGAAATGATATATTTTATGATTATTATCTGCAGGGTAATTTTTGAAGGTTATAGTGGTAGAGATTTTAACAAAAAGATAAAGCAGATGCATAGCATAAATTGAAAAAAATTAGCAGGCAAAAAGACCTGAACTATTAACATTTGCCAGTCTTACTTTTAATAACCTAATATAAATATGAATGACAAATTAATAATAATGAAGGTATTATGTTTTTTTTATTTTTATTGGCATATATAGGGAGACATAGTCCATTTAGAAACCTAAGTTAGAATTATTACAATGAATACTATTGATAAATGCATGCTGAAACTAAGCTGGTATATCTCTATTAAAATTTTATCAATAAGTCCTGAATAATACATTTATTAGAATTCATGTTACAATGTAACTAGTAATTTACTGCATACAATGTGATAAATGACAAAAGATGAGCCCTTCAGAAATCATTCTGTATGTGTCATTAGCAATTCTCTTCACATTCTTACCTATACAAAATATCTCAAGCCACTTAGCTTTCTAAAGAGAACCCAGTTCAAGTTATTAATATCTTTATTTAAATGCAGATTTTGACTTTTCCCTGGGGACTAGTAAAGCTTCTCTTATAATGCTGCAAAGAGAAAGGGGAATTTTCATTCATATAGTATCCATAAAAGAACAGACTGGCTCTTTATCTCCTATGGATATGTAGTTTGTATATGTTTGCATAAATTTTCCATTAACAAGCAATGCCATGAATAACTGTCTTAATAAAAGGTATAAAAATCCTTAACTCTTTAATCTCGCTGTGCATATACCAATCACAACTTTTAATGTCCATCAAATCTTAAAAGGTCAAGATAAAATTATCATGTACTTAACTTTATTTAACATCACCATTTAAGGAAATTGAGTATGATGATCAATATACTCAATATATTAATATAAACTGAGGCACAGATAACCTATGGATATTTTTATGATCATGATCAAATTCAGTAAAACCACAAGTTTGCATCCATTTCTCACCTTGGCGTATCCATCTGCACGGGCAAACCATACTATGACTCAGGGAACACAGCTCCATGGCACATAAAACTTAAAGACAGACCCCAGTGAAAAAGATGGCTCTTATTTCTGAGTTCATACAGATGTCAGCTGTTTGGAAGACATGATTTCAATAGTTAAATTGAGAAAATCACAGAAAACTGAGAGATTCACTTCTACCATCTGATGTACTAAACTGAAACTGTATACAATAGACTGAACCATAACTACTAGTATATTAAATATTCAATAAATACTTGCTGAATTGAAATTTTAAAAGGTATATGTAGTCAATATTTGGTTATAAGAGCCTTTACTATTCATAGAAGAAAATATTAAGTAAATTAAAAATCATTAAAATTATGGTATAAAATACACTGAATCACAAACATATCAACAATGGTCACTGAGTAGGATTAAAATGTAAAATGAATTTAGGCTTAATATGCAGAAATTTTACATTAATAAAATTATTTAGATGACTGAAGTGGAAAGGGAGATGGGATTACTATTTCTTGGCTAACACTGTGCATCACTGAATCAGCATGGGATTCTTAAACTGGTAGTTACCAGAGTGAACAAATCCTCTACCTTTTGAGTTGATATTCCAGAGTTCTTAATAGTTTGTCCCTATGGTTCTTAGTACTAATGAATTCTGAGGCAGAACAGAGGAAGTTACCTAGAGTCTCCTTGAATGAGTTCTATTGCCATCCCAAAGAATAATTGAAACTGTGTCTACATCTACAATTTTTCCTGTGGATAAATATCATCCTGAAACAACACTGTCACAACAGAGAGGTGGAAAATATAACCTATCAAGTTAGGTGATGTGTGAAGACTCCCAGACTGGTAGAAAAGATGAATTTTATAAAATTTCTAAGGAAAAGAGACTGCTGAGTATAACAAGATGCTTTTTTTTCATTATACAAGTGTTATATGCTTATAGCATAAAGAAACGCATTTGTTGTTGGTTGTGGAGACTATCTAGATACAAGATTAGCAAATATCTGCCAGTTTTGCTAAAAGAGACCATATGTATAAAGCACACTTGTTGGCACATAGTAGATGCGCAGAATATGTTAATCACCTTCTTACACCCCTGCTGTCACTGTAACTTGAAAATAGGTTTGCAGAAAATATGTTTCCTTATAAGGGCTTTTTATCATGATATTTTACTACATACTACTCAATTCCTAAACAATAAGTTTTAAAACTTCTATATTGTTAAAGATGTTTAAATTCATCCATTTTGAGATGAACCATTGGGAACTAGCAGACTATTTTTTGCAGCTTTCCAATTTTTCCTGCATGAATATTTTCCTTTTCTCCCCTTGTCTTCTCCCCTCCTCCCTCTCATGTGTATGTTCTTATCTTTATTCTTCCTATGTCCACACAAGGTAGATGAAAGACAATGTAATAAACGCATATTTGATATGAGCTCTACTTAGTAGCATGCCATCAAAATGGTCTCCCATCAGGAGAGAAAAATTCTCATGTCACCACTGAAATCCTGACAGCCCAAGCCCAGATAGAGAGGTTTGAGGCTATTTAGTCACAATGAACTGTAAACATTGGTTCAACCTGAATATTACGACAAAACAATAGCACCAGATGGTCTTTCTCTGTCTCTTTTCTCTCTCTCTCTCTGAATTCAAGTGTCTCAGTTTCCCTCCAGTCTCTTCCCTAACTAAACCCTCTCTCTTGACTCTTCCCTTGTCCTTTACCTTTTACTCTTTGCCTTAACTCTTCAAGTGTTCTGCCCTTTTAGGTTTAATGTCATTTTTTCTCCCTTTCAGTGTACAGCCTTCTTCACTGAGCTTCTCACTTGCTGAGAGTTGAGTTGTCTTTCTTTCTTTAAAAATCTTCTCAAATTTTTTTTTTCCCTAAGACAAATGCCGCAGCCCTTTTCTGTGACTTCACTTATAACACACATACCTTCATAAAGCCAGTAAACCAGTTCATTGCTCAAGTATTCTTGACACGGCCTGGGGATTTGTATGTGTCCACTCTCAGATACACACTCAAAGTATTATCACTATTTAGCTGAAATCTCCTTCCCCAACAGGAGACTTTTCTTTTTTAAAATCACTAAAATATTACCTAACACTAATATCACACAAATTATTAGGCTTTGTCACATAAAGAGATAAAACACTATTTTGTTATAAAGAGAATTGTCAAAAAATCACTGTTAAATGCATTCAGTGAGATGTTCCAATATTACTATATTTGAGGATCTGCAATCGTAATTAATTATATTGTATTAAACTATTATCAGATTAAAAGAAAACTTTATCATAAATATTTTAAAAATGAAATAAGTATATCTTTTTAATAGTGGACATGGGTTATGTATCCAATATTTTTAAAAGAGTACAATAACATCTCTGTTGCAAAGTGAATTCAATGTACAATATTTCTGATATGTCAATGCTATGAAGCCAAGTAAACAGAGTGCTTGCCTCGTTCCCATATCATGTAAGAAAATAAATATTTCTTAGGGATTGATGACATTAAAAATGTAAAACATAATTTTATTAATCAACTTCAGTGTCCTTCCTAACTAAATCTGTCAGCAAATTCAAAAGGATTGATTTGACTCAGTACTGATGACATTGTTTTATTATCACAGCTAGGAAACTAGGAGTGTCTTTTGGCGACTAATAGTGGAAAATATTGTCAGTAAGGAGGGAACAACATTGATGATAATGATGTTATTTCAACCCTCAGTTTGTCAAACAAATATCTCTGCTTAAAACATTTCTTAGGATGTATAGGTTCTTAAACCATACCCATTTAAATAAGCAGATGAAATATAATGGATAGTTCAATTTGTTACCTTTCTTAAAATGTATTATTCATTGGTATGAAGTATAGAGTGAATAATCTAATAACCATTTTACTTAAACAACTAACTCATTTCATGTATTTCAGTCATTAAAAAGAATTCAAAGTATCAATGCTGACATGAACAGAGAGGGGCTTTAATGTCTGTGAGTGTGTGTGTGTGTGTGTCTGTGTGTGTGACAGAGAGAGAGAGAGAGAGAGAGAGACAGACAGAGAGACAGAGAGACAGAGAGAGAGAGAGAGATAAATAAAACAATATTATAACGCCATACATCTTATTAGGAAAGGTTTAGTTAGAAGTATGTACTCTAGTCAGACACACCTATAACCTCTGGACATTATCTACGTATAAGCTATATGGCTTGGCCAACTGGTTCTGAACCTGTTTTCTCATACAAAACTAAATAATAACAATACCTAATTAGTGTGAGGATTAAATGGGATCATAACACTCAAGCATGGGATGCCTGGGTGGCTCAGCGGTTGGGCAGTTGTCTTTGGATCAGGTCATGATCCCGGGATCTAGGATCAAGTCTCACATTGGGCACCTGTGAGAAGCCTGCTTCTGCCTCTACCTGTCTCTCTCTCTCTCTCTTTCAATCCTCTCTCTCTCTCTCTCTCTCTCTCTGCGTCTCTAATGAATAAATAAATACATATTAAAAAAAAAGCACCCAAGCACTTCACAGAGTGTATTTCATAACTATCAATACCTGACTACTTATGGTTATGATCTGATTTATGGGAATTTATGCCTATCTAAACTAAATGAGATTTGGTACTTAAATCATATGAAATTTGAGATGGACTGTGGGCAAGTTACAGATATCAAGAAAGAGCCATCCAACAGACATCCCAGGTTTGGATTGTCTCTACTGGTACTGGCTGTAAGGTGTTTCACATACTGCTTTATCTCTCTGTGACTTGGTTCCCTCATTTGAAAAGCAAGGATAATAATAAAACCTATTTGAGGCTGTTTGTGAAGATTAAAAGAATTATCATGAAAACATTTATTACAGCACCTAGCATATAAGTTTTCCATAGAAGTTGATTTGATTGTTATTAATACAAACCTAATACAAACCATACATGAATCACTTTTCTCTAGACAAATATATGTAGGTGTGTGTGTGTGTGTGTGTGTGTAATTAACATAAAAAATATAAAATGATTTAAAAAATCACGCTCTATCCATCCTCTTACATCATAAAAATGTGAATTATCTTACATAAATTCATAATTATTTTTAGCATAATCTTACATGTCCATGAAACTATAAAGGGGTTATTATGAGAAGCTATTTGTCAGTTAAAACATCTATTTTGTGAAATCAGCTTAAATAGCACAACACAATGTTGAGTTATTCAATGTTAAATATAGATCCAGTTTAAAAAGTCTGTCTTTGAAACAGCAATCAACAACTGTAAACTATCTCCTCCTACTCCATGCCTTAAATTAAGCAAAATCCAAAATCTCCACTCCTTTGGAGATTTGAAAGATATCCAGAGCAAAAGTCACTAACAAAGACGCTTCAGGAAATATTGAAAAAAATCACAAGTTATTCAGAGAAACACACACATAAATGCAAAATAAAACACAAATACAAAGTTCATAAATGAATCACCTCAGTGTATAAACCAAAATCTATAAACTCTATTGATGTAAACTTTTCATCTACTTGCAGATAGTAAGGGAAGATTATTAGTTTGGAATGTTCTCAGCTTCAAGCAACAGTAACAAAGCTTCTAACTGTGGCCTGAGCAATGAAGGCATCAATATCCCACAGAACAAGATGGCTGGTGGTAAGAAGACAAATGACGGAGCAACAGCTCAACAATGTCTGCAAGGGCCAGTCCCTTTCTACTTTTCTCTCTGCCATTTTTGGCAGTTGGTCTTTTGACCCAATGTTTGTCATTTCAGTCTCCCAATATAGCTACTTCAGCTCCAGGAATAACATCTGAAAGCGGCCTCAGCCACTGCTGTCCATTCTTACTAGTCTTCTCCTCATTCCTTACTGAGCAGAAGTAGGTCACCCTACCATCCCTAGTTATAGCAAAGCTGAGAGTTAGTGTCTGACAAAATGAAATCAAATTTTCGTGATAGGCTTATACAAATCATGATTTAGCATTTAATTCCGGGTGTGTTGCCACCCTAAATAGAGTCATGCTCTGAAAGCAAGGAAGAAAAGTACCTGGTAAAATGGATATCATTTGGGCAACTCCAAGCATCTACAACAAGCAGGTATTCTGAAAACAGCTGCAGGAGAATCTGTATGACTATGACATGATTTACTTTTCCTCTTATTTTTCTCTACTTTGATTTCTCCAAATATTCAGATAATTCTGAGAACTCTCCAATACTCTCGGGCAAAAAATTATTCTTAATTATGATGAAGACAATCTCAATATCCAAGCTGCATTGCAGAGGTGAACATTATAAAATAATCTTAAAATATAATTTTATGATGTTAACAAAATAAATGGTTCTGTGATAATATTGTGAGGACCTTCTGGCTCTCTCACTTCCCCTGGATATTGGCACCCACCCACACATACTAAGCCCGTTGTGTTTCACTCTGAAACTCATGGACACTGCAGAGTTTTTGCTCTGAATAAGAATGTCGACCAGATGATTGAAGATAAAAAACTATTCTTTTTGACTCATGTTCTGAAGAGTCTACAATCTATTTAGAAATTGTTAAATCATCTGAAATGCACAGAAGAAAGATCTGTAGTTACATCTGAATGTTTGACCTCAAACATTTTTAATGTTTACTTGAAAGCAATTATGAGTCTCTGATTAGATAACATGTCAAAAAGTATGCCAAATTGTCACTTTCTCACTCATTTATACCTTTGTCTTATATGAAATAAGAATATACCCCAAAGGAATTACAGCCCTCAACATATTATGGCCAGAGAAGGAGACTGCTGTGTCAGAGTCTTTATTTAAAGGGACAACTGAGGTAGGCAAGTCAAAAGTCGAGTTTATCATTACTGTAATATTGCCACAATAACAATGTGAAAAGTGAAGAAAGTGAAGGTAGCTCCTTTTATGTCACCTCTAACATAAGAAAACTATCATCACCAGCAACATATGTATTTTCATGCATACATACAGAAGCAAGGAAAAATTCATTTTATTTTTAAAAATCCATTTAAAAATTGAGCAAGCATATGATTCAGCAATTCCACTTCTCAGTATGTATCTGAAGGAGATGACATCACTATCTAGAAGAAATATCTGTACTCTCAGGTTCACTTCAGCATTATTCACAATAGCCAAGACATAGAAACAACCTAAGTGCTTATTGACAGATGAATAGATAAGGAAAATATGATATTCATCTGTTAATAGAGAAGTTGTTTCCAATGCCTTGGATATATATATATTTTATATATATATAAAATAAAATATTTTTCAGCACATACAATAAGAAAACCCTGCTATTTTTGACAAAACATATGAATGTTGAGGGCATTATGCTAAGTGAAAACTGTCAGAGAAAGACAAATTATATATGATCTCACTCATATGTGAAATCTAAAAAAAGTCAAGCTTAAGAAAAAGAAAGTAGTTTTCAGGGGTTGGAGGGGGGTGGAGGAAATGAGCAAGAGTTGGTCAAAGGGTACAAACTTCCAGCTGTAAGATGAATAAGTTCTAGGGATCTGATGTACAGTATGGTACTTATAATTAACAATACTGAATGGTAAACTTGAGTGTTCCTAAGAGGGTAGATCTTAAATGTTCTCACCACATACACACATACACACACACAGACACACACACAATGGCAACCTTACTGTGGTAATCATTTTATATATATAACATTTATAACATAAATGAAATCACTAGGTTATACATCTTAGACTAGGTCGTATGTCAATTATAGCTCAATAGAGATGGAAAAAATTTCCTCTTCTAAAAGTACTTTGATATCTACATTTCTAACAGAAAATGGCAATACAGTGTGTTATTCTTTTTTTTTTTTAATTTTTATTTACTTATGATAGTCACAGAGAGATAGAGAGAGAGGCAGAGACACAGGCAGAGGGAGAAGCAGGCTCCATGCACCGGGAGCCCGACGTGGGATTCGATCCCGGGTCTCCAGGATCGCGCCCTGGGCCAAAGGCAGGCGCCAAACCGCTGCGCCACCCAGGGATCCCACAGTGTGTTATTCTTTACCAGTATTCTCCCTACAAAGTACCCTAAATTAAAAAGAAAGAGAAAATTCTAGAAGACTGTATTTCTGGGCAGTCTTTGGTGACATACATGTAATTTAAATAGGTATGATTAAATTACAATTATTCCCCAGCTTTCTTGCCAATGATATTGAGAAACTCTCATGTAGACACCTATATAAGACAGTTATTCATTGCCAAGAAAATTTTATACCACACTAATATGCATGTACAGTGACAGGAAAAGTGCGATCGGATTTCGGACATGGTTTTGGATTCAAATTCTACTCATGGGAATATCACTTAATTCGTCTGAGACTTCTTCCCCTTAACTGTAAACAACAATAATTATTTGAATATTTCATTCACTTGTTGTAAAAATCAAGTAGAATAAAACATGTGCTCGTGTTTTGTAAGATGAGAGGAGCTCTAAAAATATTTGTTATGTATTGAGTAAAGGATGTAGAGACATACACATGTATCCTTTAAAGTTCTGCTCTAGTATTAAAAAATAAAATGTACCTGCAATTTGGATTATTTATGTGTTCACAAAATCAATTTTAAAACACTGATATCTGTCACTTTTTTATTCCATTCTGCAAGAAAGTGAAGTAGAAAGGAGGATGATAAATTCTAAGGTGTTCAGCTCTGACAGTTAAATAGTATTCTTGAAAACTTGGAAGTATAGCTTGGGGAAAATTTGAAACTACTTTTGTTTTCTGTTTCTTTAAAAAAGTAAAATGTTATGCCATGGAAACATGTCTAACATTGATGGAATAACCTTGCCAAGGCTAATTCTCTGCATAATTTCTTTATGTACTAGTCACTCTACAATTCACTTGTAAAGGCCTATTCTTGATGTTTATAATTATTCTTATGCAATAATGACTTATTTTGAGATAATGAACCATTAGACTTACCAAATAATATGCTAGATGGTTTAAAGTAAATTTCTTCATTTGGGAAACATTTCTGGTGTCTCTACCATATGCATATATTAGCCAATGAGTTCTGAATTCAGACTTAACAATATTAAATAAGACATGGTATTTGCACTCTGGAGTTTCTATATTCAAGGGATAAATAGGGAAGGGAACAACATGTGAATATATGTGTATAATATTATATATGCATATGAGTATATGTATTTGTTATATATGCTTGTGTGGAGACTATATATATCTCAATATTATATGTATATTATATATATATTATATATATATATATATCTCAATTTGACAACATTGCTAGAGGTTTACTTCAATCAATAAGATTAGCACTGGCAACATGTGTGTGTGTGGACAGATAAACGTCATAATAAACCACTGGATTGTTAGCTAGTAGTGAAATTTCAGAAGTGATCTAGAAAGTGAACATGCCATTAACTTCACATTATTAAAAAAAATTCTGTGGAACCATTAATAGTGTGCATATACATAAAATTTTTTCACAAGATGTATTGATCTAAAATTTGATTGAAGTTAATTTGTCTGATACATATATTTTTTTAAAGATTTTATTTTTTAAATTAATCTCTACACCCAACATGGGGCTCGAATTTACAACCCCAAGATCAAGAGTCTCATGCTTTACTAACTAAGCCAGACAGGTGCCTGTGATATATGTATGTTAAAAGGAACATTAAACATATTATCATATTTTAATTATAATATATCATACTAACATTATCATATTTTAATTGTAGTATATCATGTTAACACTAAATATACATATTTGTGAAGATTTTGACAATTTTTCCTCTGTCTTGCCAGGATGCAGTGCTAGAAATTTCTTTTGTGAATCAACTTGGACTATGAATTTTAAAGAATAATTTTAGGCTTTCAATATATGAGCTAAGTATCTGATCAATATAACTGTATAAACTACAGCATATAAAGATATATGTGTAACATGCAATCATTCCTCAAAGCATTGCCTAATTCTGTACACATTTGTTTATATTATCTAGAAAAAAAGGATAATTTCCATGTATGCAGAAAGACTTAGTTTATAGTTATTGAGTTAATAAAAATACCTATGTGTCTTTCACTAAATTTCTCCTTAGAGATGTTTTCATTTTTAAAGAAACTGTACCTGTAAAGTCAATATAGCTTGAGTATTTACAGTATGTATTGATATGGTTACATGTTCTTCCATCCTTTGTCAAACTTACTCTGTCAGTATTCATAACATAAACTGTTAAGGAATGTATATAAAGAGTGAAATAGCTTGTTATATGAATAATCTAAAATATTGTGTCTCTATGAGAAATGAGATATTTCAAATCTGTCTCAAAGACAGTTTTATTGCATGAATTCTAAGACCATACCTGAAAAAGTCTCATTTCCCCTCTCTGCCAACTCCAGTTTTGTCTCTCCTAAGTCAAACTGACAGACCAGCCAGGTGCAATGAGGACTAAAGATCTATGGAGAGAAGTTGACTAGACAAGCTTGTAGGCCAGGATCAGGAGAACCATGGCAGGAAGTCCGTGTCAGAGCTATGGGCTCAAGTGGCGGAGGCATGTGAAGTAGAGCCATGGCTGCCCTCCAGCACGACCATAGCATCCAACAGGATTCATGACTGACAACTGACATTTGTTTTAAACCACTGAGGTTGTTGTATCCGGCTACCAAAATGTTGACACTAGGGAACTCCAACCACCACCTCTGAACTAGAAGCCAACATTGAGCAGTAAAAATGAAGCTAATGTAGTAATGTAGTTATCTAGAGGGAGATCATCAGCCCAGAGAAACACAAGCAGACACAGTGGGACAGGGTTGCACAGAGGGACAGGTGGCCTATAGGGATTCAAATATGTACCTAGGAGAATTCTGGCACTAACAAACCTGAATTCCCAATTAGCAATTGAGCGTGTGCTCTGACAAAGGGATGGTCACTGGTGAGGACCAAATGAGTGCCTGAGAGAACAAATGCAAGAGCTATCGTAAAGCAGAGATTTAAAAATTACTTTTAAAAAGTGATAAATCATCATGAATGGATAAGAGACTTTTAGGAGTAGCTGTAGAGCACAGATATAAAAACCTAGCTCTTTATATGGAAAACTAAACATCCAAAATAGCCAAGAGTAGGAACAGAAAATAATGAGGTTACTTTCAATGATACCATAAAATTATATAGACTCACTGTAATAAGATTAATGTTGTATTGGCTGATGAATAATTTATAGAAATAAAATACAATATATACATATACATACATACATTTATATATATATATGAGAATTTATACATTTGTGAGAGTTTAATGTGTGAAACTGGTGATAGTTCAATTCTGTGTGAGTAGGATCAATTATTTAATAAAAGTTGGTGGCATAAAAAGTGCTGGTAATCCATCTTGAGGAAAATAAAATTGAATCTCTATATTGCATTACATAAAAATGTATTTCAGATGAATTAGACACTTAAATAAAACTAATAAAAACAGTTTATTAATTGGTTTAGTAATTAGTTCCCACAGGTGAGTGTACTAGAATACACAAAATGTAAAATATATAAAAATAGAATGTGTATGTGTGTGTATACACCAACACAGTAGCATTTTAGTCGCATTGCAAATTCTCTGTATTTGGTAGTGATTTTATTATCTTACATCCTGTAAAGTTTTAAACTACAGAGTCATCATAAAGGTAGTAGATACTTTTCAAACAAAATATAGATGGTTTTAATTTTATATTTTGTTCTTTTGAATTAGTCATGATGCTCCTTCCTAAGTGTGGCATGATTGACAGCTGATGCTGTATATCACATATTACTGTGTGATTGCATTGAAAAACCATTTTAATGTCTACTCCCAAAGGAGTCCATCCGAGACTAGGGTTTCTGCTCCTTTTTCTTATTCCAGAATTCCCTCGGTATATATTTTTTTATTAATACACAATTATTTATACACTGTGTATATATCCACATACTGGAAATCCTTTCAGGAAAATTCCATCTTTGTATGCCCAGTGCTTTTTGTAATTTTGTTGATCCCACTGAACATATACATAGAGAGAAAATCAGTGAAGGTTACTCATCTTTACACACATTATTGCTAGCTTACAGTATAACCAGTTTCTGTTATGCTCAGAACTCAGAGAGCTAGAGTTAAAAACTTTTCGGTTTTTATTGTCCTCAAACAAGAAAACCATTTCAATTGTGAACTCTCAGGAACTGAGTAAGCTAGTGATTTCCTGATCCCTGTCTAAACACAAAAACTCAAGCACTGGTTGAAATATTTCTAAAGCTTGTATCTGCTTTCCTGACTTCTTCAGGAGACTATGCTGACAATAATGCTTACCCCAGTGTTATGATTAGCAATAGAAAGTCTTGTCCTCTGCTGAAGGACATCAGTGCCATCAAGGCCTCATGCGTTTTTCACAGTTTTTGCCTTTTTGTCAAAAGTCCTAAGTGGTATTTTTAGGCTCGTGAGTGTTTTCTCTGTAGATGAGCTGGGGGTCCTGCAACACTGTCATGCTGGGGGCCTTATTGGTGCTGTTCTCACTGCATCAGCTGTAGCTAACCATTTCTCCTCCTAATTTGTTTCTTTAATCACTGTGTACTTTAAAACTAGAACATGGTGCTGGCAATTATATGGACTGATTCTTCGTGGGTGTAGTTCATGAGATTTAGCACAGGTTTTATGTGTGCATGTTTGTTTTATACCTGTTACATCTATGTCTGGGGTTTATGTTTTTGTTTTTGTTTGGGGGGACTTTTTGGGTCAGCTTGTGATGCTAAACTGTTTTAATGGATGAGGTGTGAACCTAAAAGAGTGTTTCAAGCAAGAAAACCGTCAACTGGGATCCCTGGGTGGCGCAGCGGTTTGGCGCCTGCCTTTGGCCCAGGGCGCGATCCTGGAAGACCCAGGATCGAATCCCACATCAGGCTCCGGGTGCATGGAGCCTGCTTCTCCCTCTGCCTATGTCTCTGCCTCTCTCTCTCTCTCTCTCTGTGACTATCATAAAAAGTAAAAAATAAAAAAATTAAAAAAAATTAAAAAAAAAAAGAAAACCGTCAACTGCGTCAATCTATAGCCTGCCTAACTTTTTTGTAATAGACTAATTAGATACATAAAACACAAAACAATTTCCTGACACAAAGAACTCTGAGGAAAGCTAGGGCAGTTATCCTCCTGGCACCTGATCCAAATAAGCTTTTTTCTTATAGATAAAAGTTAAATATGTATAAAATGTATTTTCTTGGTCAGAACTTTCCATGGCTTTTCTCTGCCAAACAAGCCTGTCCCTGCTTCAGGCTACCCTATAGAGAATCACAGCAGGTCTGGAAGTAAGCCTACCTTTTCTTTCAGCTAATTAAGCCCTCAGTTTATAGAAATGAGATATCCCTTCACTTTGGGGTATTAGTTTTACAGCCGCCTTCTCAGCTTCTCTTTAACATCTAATTTAAACTGAAACTAAACCTCACTAAACACTTCTACTGTTAACAAAGCAGATACTTCTTTGCCTTTTTGTTTCATTGTATAATAAGAACACACCTGGATAGGACCCAGCTATCCCGACTGAGTCTAATTAGTCTATGGTTCTTCTTTTTAGACATTAGTTAAGGATCATTTGGTTTAAATCTCAAATAGGGAAATTTAATGAGAAGCTAGCTTTTATTAAAATTTTCAGGTAAATCTTGCCTAGAACTAAACAGATCTTGGACAAACATATAGTGTGTGTAGGTGTGGGTGTTCAGTGAGACAATATTTAGTAAGGACCTACTATGAACCAATAGAGAATTCAAAACATTTTTTGATCTAGTACCAACTAAGGACTCCCAAATGTACCATATTAATGAGAAAATAGCATGTCAGTTTCCAAATTCTATTCTTAGAAAGTTGTTTGTTTCTTCTTTCAATATCCTTCTTTCTTGCTATCCTTTCAATAAAGTAAGACACCAAAAAGAATCTGGTTCCTCTTACACGCAGCAACCTCTTTGACCTTAGCCACAGAAACTTCTGTTAGACTCATCTCCAAAGGCAAGGAAAACAAGGGCAAAAATGAACAACCGGGATTGCATCAAGATAAAAAGCTTTTACACAACAAAGGAAACTGTTAACAAAACCAAAAGACAACCAATAAAATGGGAGAAGATATTTGCAAATGACGTATCAGATAAAGGGCTAGCACCCAAAATCTATAAAGAACTTACCAAACTGAAACACTCAAAGAACAAATAATCCGATCAAGAAATGGGCAGAAGCCAGGAACAGACATTTCTCCAAAGAAGACAGAGATGGCCAATAGACATATGAAAAAATGCTCAACATCACTCCACACCAGGGAAATACAAATCAAAACCACAATGAGATATTAGCTCACGCCAGTCAGAATGGCTGAAATGAACAAGTCAGGAAGCAACAGGTGTTGGCGAGGATGCGGAGAAAGGGGAAGCTGCTTACACTGTTGGTGGGAATGCAAACTGGCACAGCCATTCTGGAAAACCGGATGAAAGCTCCTCAAAAAGTTGAAAATAGAGTTACCCCAAGGATATGAACGTAATGATCCAAAGGAGCACCTCCACCCCAATGTTCATAGCAGCAATGTCCACAATAGTCAAACTATGGAAAGAGCCCAAATGTCCATTGACAGATGAACAGATAAAGAAGATGTGGTATATAAATACAATGGAATACTACTCAGCCATCAAAAAATTAAAATCTTGCCATCTGTAATGATGTGGATGGAACTAGAGGATATTATGCTAAGTGAAATAAGTCAATCAGAGAAAGACAAATATATGATCTTACTCATATGTGGAACTTAAGAGACAGAATAGAGGATCATAGGTAAAGAGAGGATAAAATAAAACGACAAATCAGAGAGGGAGACAAATCATAAGAGACTCATCATCAAGGGAAAGAAACTGAGGGTTGCTGGAGGGGAGATGGTGGGGGGTGGGGTAACTGGGTGATGGGAATTAGGAGGGCACGTGATGTAATGAGCACTTGGTGTTATATGCAACTGGTGAATCACTGACCTCTACCTCTGAAACCAATAATACATTATATGCTAATTAACTAAATTTAAATGAAAAAAATTTAAAAAGCATCTGATTCCTCTTGAAGAACTGGCACTGTTTTTTTTTTTTTAATTTATTTATTTATGATAGTCACAGAGAGAGAGAGAGAGGCAGAGACACAGGCAGAGGGGGAAGCAGTCTCCATGCACCAGGAGCCCGACGTGGGATTCGATCCCGGGTCTCCAGTATCGCGCTCTGGGCCAAAGGCAGGTGCTAAACCGCTGCACCACCCAGGGATCCCTGTTTTGAATTATTCTGTTTAATGTGTAGATATTTGAGGCTTTAACTCATATATCATATAATTACTTTTGTCATAATATCATCTGCTCAGATAATTGTAACATAACCAACATATGTTGGTTTTATAATGGTATCTTTTTCTCATAAGGCAAGGTAAATTTTTATTATAGTAATTTTTTAATGATTGTTGATTAGGTTCCCTCTCCTTCTTAAAGACATGGTTTATTATCCATGCTTACCCTCTGCACCTCCTGTACTTTGATTTAGGCTGATTTCACATCATGGGAATGTATAATGATAAGTCTCACCCCTTAGTCTATATAACTTGTGTTAAAGGATTGATCCAGGTAACCCAAATGAAACCCACACATGCATGGCACTCTCCAGCCATAAGTCTGGTTCCCAAATGGGCATAAGTGACCCAACTTGGGTCAAAAAAATGAGAGAAAAGACTTCTTTCAGGGTTTTTAAAAAAGAAGCTGCTTTAAAAGAAATATCCTGGGGATCCTTGGGTGGCTCAGCGGTTTAGCGCCTGCCTTTGGCCCAGGGCCTGATCCAGGAGACCCGGGATCGAATCCCACGTTGGGCTCCAGGTGCATGGAGCCTGCTTCTCTCTCTGCCTATGTCTCTGCCTCTCTCTCTCTCTCTCTCTCTGTGACTATCATTAATAAAAAAATAAAAAATAAATTAAAAAAAAAAGAAATATCCTGGAGGGAGACATAGAAGAAACACTTTCTGTCTTCTCTATTATATTATCACTTTCTCATGGTATTTATTTTTAGCTTCCCTGATTTACAGTTATTTGCTTTCATGGTTATATTCCCTTATAAGACAGTAAGTTCTTTGGGTCTTGGAGCCTTGTCCTGTATTTACATATATCTGTATGCCATCACATTTTCTCTAATCAGTAAAGAGAAAATGAAAGCTTCCTGAAGGTAGGGAGGTAGCTTGTTGATCATTCTATCCTTGGCATTAAATCTTCAATACATATTTGTTTAAAATTGGGTTGAATAAATGAATGATGAATAGATGGGTGGATGTTTTGGAAGTAGCATTAGAGGAAAACATGATGCTGGGTTAGTAACACTGCAAGCTGTCAGAAAAGATAGATGGCTTTGCTGGTCATGCTATAAATAACCACCAGGTGCCACTCAGAGCTGATGGAAGCCTCATTCTGCATGACAGCCATTGATCTGCGGCAAGACTAAGATGCAACCTTTTGTGACACCACTTGAGGAGAAAAGGTTATGTTTCCCATTTAAGCTTTGAATAATAAGGTCATGATCAAATTAAATGAATTTCTTTGACGAATACATGAAATATATACAAATTAATACAACAAATTAGAGACATTATTGCAAAGAAAAGGTGAGCAGGCTAGAGCTAAGTGTGATCCTGGAACTTTGTCCTACTGAATGTTTTATTAATGAAGTGAAAGTCTTGCCTCATTAAAAATATCCTAAGAGTGATTTCTCACTACTTACGGGATAACCCTAAACTTCAATCTAGACTAGAATACTATACAATAAATAAATTAAATAATAGGTTCCCTAAGTGATTATAAACTTGTTAGAGTATATTCTGTGCACAAACAAAAAATATTCAGAGGAAGATCATATATAGAAATTCTTACATTTATATCTTTTGGCAGATTTTTGGTAAATCTCCTTTACGGTATTTAGAGGAAAAGTTCAATTGTACTTTCTCTCAGTTTGGCAAATATATTCCTGTGAAATTTGAATACTAGCTAGCAAGTCTTCCTTTGTGAGACAAAGCTGCAAATTATATCCCTAACTTCAATTTCTAAAGCTACACAGATTGTTCTCTTTGTCAACCTTCCAATAATTAAGTCTTGTTACAACAACAGTTGTATTAAATTCAAATTCAGCACACATTTATATATTATTTGACATACTTGAGCAAATAACAACAATCTAAATAGTTTCATTTTTAAACAAGCAAAATTGTGCTCATGTTTCATACAACCTTGGTAATTTAATTGATTAGCATAAAAAGTATTTTAAACCTTTAAATGTGAGTGGTCTAAAAAAAAAGCAACTCAATTCTAGGTTTCTCAGATACAAATAACTTTCATACCTTGGTATCCACACTTACCAAGGAATTGCCATATCAAGGACAATACCATACTTTATATTTAAAACACTGGTTTATAAAAAAAACAACAAACAAACAAAAAAACCCACTAGTTTATTATCAAAAATATGCACTCGCTCACTTAACAAATATTTATTAATTTCCTACTCTCTACTAGCCACTGACGAAGGAATTTGACAGACTGGCTGATTTATAAAACAGCTCATTTTGTCAATACACTTGCCTTTCATATTCACATTATGGTATGCCACATGATGAAACTTATAATTACTAATGATAATTGCAATGCTTAAAAAGGCTTAATAACATTTTTCAGTATAACAGTGAATATTTATGATGATATAATGTGTCACTAATAAGTAACAATGCCAATCATAACCATGATCACTGAGTAATTGGTTGAATTTCATTTGTAAGACCTAGGAATTAAAAATAATTTTGTTAATTTATAGATGAGGAAAGAAATTGTAACAAGTGAAAGGAAATGGAATGTAAACTTTCTGTCGATGAGAATGCAGAGGTGTGAAACATTATTAGAAAATGAATCTGGTTGGCTAAAGAACAAGCTCAACAGAGCTACTTACCCAGGGAATTTTCTATTCAGAGACTTATATGCTTTTAGGATGGCAGACATTCAGTAAACAGCAAGCTCTCAGCTTTCAAGGCATGAAATTGTACTAAGTGATAATAGTCAAGATACTGAGACATTCCATCATAGCATGAAATATTAGGACTGGGTGATGCTGACATGGACAACAATCCACCAAGCCTGACAAACAATGAAATGCAAATCCAGTGGAAGAGGCGGTTTTTGATTTTGTAAATAAACCATTAGATGATTGAAACAGCTGTCTCAAATTTGCCATGAGTTTGAGAAGATAAATATATCCTGACCATACATAAGAATTACCTAAGTATATTAAATATGTATATGTGTATCTGCCCATCCATCCATCCATCTATCCTGCATCTATAGACCATTTCTCTCCATCGTTCTCTACTTCTGCCAACAATTAAACCAGAAAACAAAAACTTTGAGGTTAGCAGGCTTGAAGGGATATATACATTCAGAATATTTATATGATTTTTTAGAATTAAGAGCGTGGAGCCATATCCAGATTGTCAGAGATTTCATAGGAGAATTGACTTGCTTTCTTCAATATATTCACTATATTAAAAAATGATTTAAAATGGGTGGGGGATTGGGATGTCCAGGTGGCTCAGAGGTTGAATGTCTGCCTTTGGCTCAAGCCATGAATCTGGGATCTAGGATCCAGCTCCATATCGGGCTCCCCTCGAGGAGCCTCCTTCTCCCTCTGCCTGTGTCTCTGCCTCTCTCTGTGTGTCTTTCATGAATAAATAAATAAAATCTTTTTTTTTTAAATGAGTGAGGGATGGCTTTAAATCCAAGGAGATTTATTATACTTATTATACATAACAACCAAAGGCAATGTCTGAATTTTGTTTGTCCTTGGTTAGAAAAAAACATGCACACAAATACTCTTCTTCAGACAATTGTGAACATTTCAATAAGAATGATAGTAACGGAGGACACCTGGGTGGCTCAGCAGTTGAGCATGCCTTTGGCTCGCATGATCCCGGAGTGCCCGGATCAAGTCCCACATCTGGTTTCCTGCATGGAGCCTACTTCTCCCTCTGTCTATGTCTCTGCCTCTCTCTCTCTCTGTCTCTCATGAATAAATAAATAAAATCTTTTAAAAAAAGAATGATACTAAAGAGATATTGTAAATTTCATTAGGTATGATAATGTCAGTGGGTTATATAAGCAAATACCTACATCTTTCACTATGCATAGAGTATGTAAGATGAAATGATGTCTAGATACTTGAAAATTAGTTCAATTAAAGAAAAAAAAAGTAATTCAATGCAAGAAAACAAGGAAGAAACAGAGGAAGGGAAGGGAGGACTGGGAAAATATGGCAAAATTTCAATTTTTATAATTGTTGAGTTTAGTAGATGGGTAGACAGAGGTTGATTAAACCTATGGCTAAAATTTCCATAATTAAAAGAAGCAAAGAAAAAGTTTCTGGCAAACCACTGGAGATTCTTATGTATTCCCTGTCAGAATCTGATTTCTAATTTGTGCCTGGGCCCAGAAACCTCTATTTTAAAAACACACCAGATATTTTTAATGCAGGTGGTCAGCAGATGATACTTTGAGAAACACTAAAGAAAATGAGATTGGCTCTCTCTGGAATAAATCATTTGAAATAAAACAACTGGCAAGCACTTCCAGCTGTTACTCTGTGGAAAGGCACCCTCTCATGACCATTGGGGACTGGCAGGGAGTTATTCCTGGTCAGTCAGGATCCAGTTCTTCCCCACGGAGCATTAAGGTGATACTTCTGATTTAACATAGTGCTTTGGAAACAGCTGGCATTCAGGGAATGACTGCTTGCTGAGAAAGACTCTGGGTCCAGAGGTGATCAGCCCGAAACCTTCCTTCTTGAAATAGCACATTATAAAAGAAGAGGGTTGTTGAATTTAGCACTAGCTAGCGACCATGATAATGACTCTTTTCCCTCCTTTATTGGCTGAATTTCTACCTTCTAAACCCAGAATATGTATGCCACTCGAGGTTCAGCCCTTGATCTCTGCAGGATCCACTAGGCACCAATCATTGCTAGCAATTGAGAGCATACACTCTTCAATCAGACTACCCGGATTCAAATCCTGACTACCACTTATTTAGTGCTCTTGAACAGATTGCTTTACTCCTCTTGTCTGGGACTCAGTTTCCTCTCTGTAAAGTAGATGTAATAGTGATACCTACACACTATTGCTTTACTAAGGGGATTATATGGTTTATATGTTTAAAAGTGCCTAAGATCTAGTCTGACCCACAATAATAAAAGTTCGATATTTACTATTGTTCTTGTTATTCCTCATGGTGTGAACACTTAAATATCTATCTTCAATACTGTATTCACTCATTCTTTTTTGACTAAGAAAAATGTTAACCTGGTTGTCCTCTGTTAGTTAGCTCATATTCAAAATAGTACTCTTCTTCTGCTACTCAAACTAGATCACATTTTTGAAAACGTTACATCCCTCTGGTAAACTAAGGGAATCCATTAACTCTTCTGACCAATTTTAATCCTTGTCCACTATAGCCAGACTATCTTCATGCCTTCTATATTATGTATCCCAGGTCTTATTATTTTTTTTTTTTTACATTTTCTGTTCTCCAAATCCCAAAGCTCATTATCTTCTAGATAATAATTATCCTAGTGTTCCATTCTTCCATTATTTAAGTATCTTTTGCACTGGTACATTCATTTCCTTCCTTCATTGCTAACATTGAGCCTCAGTACAAACTATTACATATGATGTACAAACTAATATATATATATGATATTGAATAAATAAATGTTCTCTATGTCAATTAGATACTGTGAATATCTGTCTTAAGATGACCTACACTGGTTTATAGAAGTTGGTAATTTGGAACATGGAACATAATGTCAATAATTCCTTAGTGAGATACAATTACATACTTATATCAACAATTAACTACTTGTCCCTTATTTAATAGTGAACATGGCCTCATATCACAAGCAATTAAGTTCTTAATAGTGCAATTAGTGGAAGACCAAATGCAAGCAAAAAAAAAAAAAAAGGTTTTTTTTCTTATTAAAATCCCAAGGCAATACGGGATTATTTATCTATATTCTATTAAGGCTCTTACATCCATTGCATTACTGGCTATGATTAGTTATCTGCTTTCAGAAGGACACATAATTCATGTATTATCTTTGATTTTCCACCTTTTAACACCAGGCAACCACAAACCTTTTTTTCAACACTTATATTTGCAAAGATTCTTTAAAGTTTCTGCTTATTTTTAATAATATTAGGAGCATATTAAGAAGAGTGGTACTCAGGGGATATAGCTCAGTGGTAGAGTACTGAGCTCATATATGCTTGACATATATGAGGTTTGATACCTGTCATTCCCACTGGGGCACCTGGGTTGCTCAGTTAGTTAAGCGTCAGACTCTTGGTTTTGGCTCAGGTTTTAATCTCATGGTTATGAGATCGAGCCCAGTGTCAAGCTATGTGGTGGGTGTAGAGCTGCTTAAAATTCTTTTTCTCCTTCCCTCTGCTCCCCCACTCACTTGCATGTGCTCTCTCTCTAGAAAAAAAAATTAGAAAGAAGAATGGTACACATAAATCATCTATATTTAGAAAGCCAGGGTTTGTTTTACTTACTTACCATGCTTAGTTTGTTATAATTTTAACCGAATTCCTCACTTGTCCTAAAGTCCAATAGTCAATATAAATCTGAGTTTATGCTCAAAAGCTAGCCATCTCTCTTCCCTTCTTTCTCAACCTGTCATGTTTATAACTGAGAGATCCCTCAGTTATAGAGTTAGAGATGATGTTTCATATGCCACATAATAACAGTTAGAAGTTTGAGACCAAAAGAGGTTAGGGGACATTTTTAAGATTGCCAGGTGGTAGAAAGAACAGTTGATAATTCAGGTTCTCAGACTTGTAAGCAGGTGTTCTTTACACAACACCAATTCCCTCCCCATGAGGGAACAAAAGCTAAGAAACTGTGCAAAGAAAAACTGCTATAGGCAATCTCTTTGTTTTGTTTCTTGTTTTTAAAATTTTATTTATTTATTTTAGAAAGAGAAAAGAGAGAGAGCCTGTGCATGCGAGCAGGAGTAGGGGGAGAGGTAGAGAATCCTCACGCAAACTCCTTGCTGATCATGAAGCCGACAGGGGGCTTGATCCTAGGGCCCTGAGATTATGACATGAGTTGAAAGCAAGAGTCAGATGCTTAACTGACTGAGCCACCCAAGGACCCCTATACTTTGCTTTTTTCGTTTTGTTTTGTTTTAAAGATTCTATTTATTTATTCATGAGAGACACAGAGAGAGAGGCAGAGACATAGGCAGAGGGAGAAGCAGGCTCCATGCAGGGAGCCCAATGTGGGAATCAATCCCGGGACTCCAGGGTCACGCCTTGGGCTGAAGGCAGGTGCTAAACTGCTGAGCCACTCAGGCATCCCCTCTCTTTGTTTTTGACACTCTCCTCTCCTTAATTGCAACCTAGTCTAATGTCTCCTCTCTCAAGTTGGAAAAATACAGTCAAGAAGTATCTTTACGAAATACTCTTTGCGTTAACTATTAACCTACACACTTCCTAAACGTTCCAATAGTCTTAAAAGAAACATTGTCTTTTGGAACTTGTTCCCTATATATAATAACATAATGTCATATTTCATTCTCAATCCCTATAAATATTCTGATTTTCAAGTAGAATACACTAGAATTTAAATCAAAGAAATATCAGCTCAATATTAGATGGACATTTTAAAAATAAGACCCTGCAAACATTTAAGAAAGGAATAGATTGGGATGCCTGGGTGGCTCAGTTGGTTAAAGCATCTGCCTTCGGCTCAAGTTGTGATCCCAGGATCTTGAGATGAGCTCCGCATCACATCTGGCTCCCTGCTCAGCAAGAAGCCTGCTTCTCCCTCTCCTTCTGCCTCTACCCTCCTCTACTTGTGCTCTCTGGTTCTATCACTCTGTCAAGTAAATAAATAAAATATTTAAAAAAAGAATAAATCAAAATGCAGACATTGTATCTTGTATGATGTAGGGAAAGAGAGGAGCTAAAAGTATAGAGAAGTAGTTTTCATCTTGCCTTTGGATAAATTTGTTCTTACAGTTGAGCCTTAAGTTTGGTTTTCAGGTCAGTTGGCAGCTATACCAAAAGTTGATTTCCATCAAAGGAATCAAAATACAAGACCAGAGGAATTTTTAGATCTAAAAATAAAGGATATCATTCTCAGATGTCATATGTCCATAATTCACTTAAAGAAGAGTAAACAGGACTAAGTATTAAATAAATATTTTACTTTGCATCATTGTTTACTTATATTCTGATAGATATGTTAGACCTGAACACCAAAAGACAAATGTGGAAGAGAGAAACAAATAAAAAATTAAAAAAATAAAAATTAAATAATAAAAAAATAAAAGCTTACAGATTTGGGGCTAGAAGAATATTTATACCATATATATTTTATCCTAGTATTATGTTTAAAAATATAAAACTTCTACAACTTGAAATGAAAAGAAAGGCAATATCTGAGTGAAAAAAGGAAAGAGTAATGTGTGATTTATCTTATTTAATCTTTCCTTCACACTAAATCTTTGAAACAGATATTTTTATTTAAAAAAATGCCCATGTTTGAAAAACACAATTTCTATGATGTATATATTTGAATAATGATGAAAGTAATTCATTTTTTAAAAATGTGTCCAAAACAGTATGGCAGGGTGTAAGGAACAGTGTAGTTCTAGTTAACAAGCTATATGATCTGAACATCTCTGTGACTAGAAGTCATAATTCTCAAGTTGGTGGTGATGGAGGCAGTGTTGTTGGTGTATATCAAAATCCAGTTTAAACCACATAGCCCATGGGGGCGGGTGCTGAGACAGAAGAATTATTAATCATTTCCTCTAAAACTTATTAAGTGCAGTAGCACTGATAGAAATATGTAACTATGTGAATATCATACTGACACATAAAAAGTGGGCAACATACTAGAATAATCTCTTCTGATCTATTGCATAGAATTAATAAATTATTAAGTGTATGACATAAAAGAGAGTAATTATATTGTTACAGTAATTGTAATTCCAGTTTGTATGCTCAGTGTATGTCTCAGAGTTTCTTTTTCCTTCCTTTTTTAAAGTATATAAGACAGGAAAAATAAAATTTCCTACCAGGGTAAGTTTGTAATGAGAGAGTGCATATAAAACATTTATCAGCATAACTGACTCTTAGGAAGAGCTGGTAATTGTTATTTTTATTAGTACTACCCAAAGTCTGAAATATCAAGATTTTTTACATCATGAACATTACAACTTTAACATATTTTATTGTTGATAAAACTGGTAAGTTTCCCCAAAAATGTTAATCCATTTCAAAGACTACATTACATTCTTGGTGTCCAGGTTTTCCTATATGTTTCCTACTTTTATTTTCTACTTTTTTTCAGTAGACTACATTTCATTTATTCCTAAACTAATATTCTAATATCACCATTTTCATTATAAATGAGATATATTCCTTATATGATATGAAAATTACTTGCTTTTTTTCCTTCTTTCCACATAGCATTTTCCATTTGGTTGAGATAAACAATAACAAAAAATACTTGAAAGAGCTAATACCTAAAATACAATAATTCACATTACAAGAATTTTGTTAGGTTTAATTATATTTCTAATAGCTGAGTTAACTGATTAGTTGTTATTTTCATAGGAAATATTTCTGTAGGAAAAGAATCACCGGAAACTTTCAAATTTAATGCAAAACATGAGAAATCTCTTGTACATAGCTGGTAAGAATATAAATTGGTACAGCTACTATGGAAAACAGTATGGAGATTCCCTTAAAAAAAAAAAGAAAAATAGAACTACCATATGATCTAGCAATCCCAGTATTGGGTATATATCTGAAGAGAATTTTACACACACAAACCACAAATCTCTCATGAACTCTTGCCTTTCCATCCCTATGTCAGCAAAGAATTTGCTCTTGAGAGAAACCTGAGAGACCTGACTTAGAGGCCCTCTGTTTCTTGCCAGCACATGTCCAGAAGGGGACTGGTTCCTGACATTCTGAATCAAGAATGTAGTCCATAGTCCAACAGGCAGTGGATCCCAGGGCTCTCCAAGCCTGTGGGGACATGACTTTTTCAATTCCCAGAATACTGTCCTGGGTAAAGGGGTAACCCCCCCACACACACAATACAATCTGAAACTAGGACTTCAGAAGTGGTCATAATCAGTCCCCATTTAGTCCTGCTGTTGATGGGATTCTCGGCCTTGTAAGTGTTTCCCATTCCACCTCACTCCTGTCTTTCCAATCAAGGCTACAAGTTCTGGCAATATTTGGCTTCTTTGCATAGGACCAAATGTAAAGAACTGCTAAAAATAAAATCTCACTTAATTTAAACTTAATATGCACATTCTTAACAGTATTCCATGCCGAGAAGTCTGAAATTAAAACATGTATTACTTGTAAGGTTTGTGCCCAACTTCCATATCAGAAAGCCATCTTCTTTTTTGACTGGGAGATTCAAGAACTTGAGTGTTTTTAATTTTTTTTAAGATTTATTTATTTAAGGAAGGGAGGGGGCAGAGGGAGAAGGAGAGAGAATCTGAAGCTGACTCCATACTGAGTGCCAAGTCCAACATGGGGCTCCATCCCACCACCACGAGATCATAACCTGAGCTGAAACCAAAAGTCAGGTGCATAACTAACTGTGCCACTCAGGTCCCCCAAGAACTTGAGTGTTTTACATCTCATTCCTCCTTCCGGGATAAGTCAGTCCTAGGACTGACTCTAAGATATTTCATCACGTGGTGAATCATTATTAAGCATTTGCCAATTCTGAATGTCAAATATATTTTGTGTCTTAGAAAATTTCATTAAACAACACAGAAAAAGATGAACCAAGTGATTTCAGGAATTTTCCTCCTCTGTAATCTTTCATTGTGAGGGTTATTTTTCCTCTTCCATTCTATTTTCTTCCACCAACTATATATCATCTCTTCCTCATCCAAATGCTTCTACCCCAACTGTCCATTTATAAATTAAAAAAAATGTACCTAGAATCAAAAGGTCACTTTCTCAATAGTCAGCAACAATAATCATACTAGCAAAATTTAAAAAAAAAATGTATCTAGAATCAAAAAGTCACTTTCTCAATAGTCAGCAACAATAATCATACTAGTAAATTCTAACGGGTCCAATATGCAGGCCTATTAAACAATTAAGATAAATGAGAATCCCAAAAAGTATTCATCATTGTAGTAACACAGCATCCTGAAGAAGTGAAAAATCAAACTGACTCAAAAAATCTGCCCTCCATTAGCCAGTAGCACACTCATGCAAGGACCTTTATATAAGGTAGTGCATTTTACTTAAAGGCATTAAGCTCTCCAGAAAGCATAAAGCAGTAGAGTCCAAGTGACTTCTAACAAAGCACTGTCATCTAACAGAAGGCAGAGTTATAAAACAATTCATAAAGTCTGAGAACTTTCAGTGCCTTCTGGTCTGCAGTTGTGTGTTAGGCATCCAGAAAGTGATATAAAGGCTTAATTAATATATAGGTGAGAAACAGCAGTTTCTGCAATTTTGCCGATGGCTAGCTTTGATACTCTTTCTGTGCATTATCCAATACGGTGGCTACTACTCACATGCAGCTATTGAGCATTGGAAATGTGCCTATGGGCTAAATTTAATTAATTAAATTTTAACCTTACAAACTGAAGTAAAATATTTTTCTGTTAAACTGACTAGAGCTCTAGTAAAACTTCATTTCACGTTAGCTGTCACATAGTATGAGGTATTATTGTAGTACACGTATTTTTTTTACCTTTATTTTTAACACAGCTACTAGAACATTTAGAATTTCATATTTGGCTCTTATACTTCTATTGCACAAGGCTGCTCTATTAATAGACTGCTTAGAAAAATTATGGTCTTTTATATGATAAAGATATTTTTTTTCATAAAGTTTATTAAATTTTTTAATGCAAACATGATTTATTCTTTTATAAAAATTAAAACTATATAAAAAACATATTAAGAAAAATAATCATCTCCCAAGGTTAGCAATTTTATCCACCAAAACTTTTAAATAATTTTCCCCTTGTATTGCAAAGGGATAAGAAGAATAAAAAAGTACATGCATAGGAGGAATGTCCAGATATCTAAATAGAAGTTACCTTAATAAAGAATAAACTTCTAATAAAATAGAAGTAAACACTCAAGGCAGTTTGTTAAAATATTGGAAAAGTATAAATCCCACTATAAAATGTTCCTTTAAGAGTCAGTCAATTCCTTCCACAAAAATGCTTATTATGTACAATTTGGTATTGTACTAAATCTGTTAATTTATCTTCATAAATGTGTGTTTAATCTCCAAAAGCATATAATTCTTTTTTTTTTGTAATTCTTTTTTTATCATAGAATTAATTTTTCTTTAAGATTTTATTTACTGATTTGAGACAGAGCACAAGCAAGGGGAGTGGCAGAGAGAGAGGGAGAAGCAGATTCTCCACTGAGCAGGGAGCCCAACAGAGGGCTGGATCCCTGGACCCAGGGATCATGACCTGAGCTGAAGACAGACACTTAACCAACCGAGCCACCCAGACACCCCTTTATCACATAATTCTTAAGCAATGGAATAATTTATTTGACAAAAGTTTTTAGAATAAATGTCTTTACCCTGTGAAGAAACATGAAAACTCTGTTTTCCAAAATACAGTGTAGATACATCAGTGTTTCAGGGGAGAAATTAAAAATATGTATTTCCAGAGTCTCCATGGGGATTGTTTGATTTAGTTAGAATCTACATTTAACCAAACACAAAAGATGATTCTCTTTTATGCTAAACCTAAGTAATACTTTAGAATTATTGTAAGAAAATATTAGTGTGTAATTTTTTCCTTTACTGATATATTCCCTTTTTTATTATTTTATGAAAAAGAAAACATGAAAGGAGATATAGGGTATTGGGTAAGGGTAATCAGATCCACTGATAATTTCTGAGGGAATTTGAGTAAGCAGTTTGACTTATTCAAGCTTCATTTTTCTTATCTTACAAAAGGGATAATAATCATATCAATCCCATCTTATTTTAATATCCAAAAGATGATGTCCCTCTTTAAGGTATGTAAATCTTTCAATGATGGATTTCAATCTTAATATTTCCAAATTATTGTTATCTATTCCCTTACCACTTCCACTCAGATCACATTTATTGATCACCCTTTATGTGCAAAAATGAGGGAGGTCCTTGCTAAATGAAAGGACATAAGATATCATCACATTCCTATAAACATGTAAAGTCAACAAAAGAGACAGATGATGTGTGAAATTTGCCAAAAGAAAAGTTTAAATCTTCTTATCATCGTCCACAAAATTCATTAAGCAGAATGATCCTAACTACAAATCCAACTTCATTTCAAGACCCTTGGCCCTTACAGCTTCTCATTCCTCAGATCCACTTTACCTCTTCTCTGCTCCTCAAATATCCTTTCATGCCTCTTCAAGATAAGCCATTGTACTTATTGACTCCTTTTGTTTTTCGGTTGCAGATTAATGCAACCTTCTTAGGAAGGCCTTGGCTGATCCTTTTTTTTCTAAAACAATCTGCTGGACTCATGCCTGTCTCATACTAGGCCTATTTCCTTCAAAGCATTTTTTTGGTATTTGTAATTTTCTTATTCATTTATTTAATTATAACTCCCCTTATGGTCATATGCCCAAACTTCTTTACAGCTTCTCCATTCAAAGGATGGAGTCTATTTATCAATTCTTTAACCTGGGCTGGTCATGTGAGTAAGACCATTATAGACCACCAAGTCCAGCTAACTTCTGCTGAATACAGCCCCAAGAGTAAGCCTAGATTAGACTAATAGAATATTGCCCAGTTAACCCACAGAATTTTGAGAAATAAAAGGATTATGGTTTGGGTGATTTGTTTATAGGTAATGAATTCATATACCCTCAAGAAACTGAACTTCTTTGAGCATAGAGACTGTCAGCATTTGTTATTGCTGTGTCCACAGGTCCAAGAACTATGGATAGAACCATGAGTGTTTAGTAAATGCACATGGAAAGAGGTGGCCAGATAAGAGTGCACTGGTAAGTTTTTGTCTGCCAGGAAAGGTATCAGGGACACTTCACATGTGCTCTGAGACAGGATAAGTAATGCTTATGAGGTAAAACACTCTTTGAGTAAATATTTATTCCCTTGGTTATCTTCCCTTATACCGTCTTAACAAATCACTCCCTTTCAACAGCTGCTAATTTTATTAGGACAAATGCAAACTCCTTAGTAAAGCAAACATGATCCTTCAAAAGCTGGCACTTGTATTCTGTTCCACACTTACCTTCAGAAATCCCATCATTACATATCCTACATTCTTTCCATATCAGTTTATGTACCATTTCCAGACATTCTTTGAGTTCCGAGGTTGATGAACACCTCAGTGCTATTCAATCTCTCTAGTGTGCCCTTTTTACCTTTCTGAGCCTGAGCTAGCTCTACTCAGCATTCAAAGACTATTTCTAGTTCCATTCTCATGAGATGCATTTATTAAGGCAGGAGAGTAATCTGTACACCTGAATAGTTCTTGCACCTATGTAGAGTATATTTCCTTCAGTACCTTTTAAAAACTTCGGACTTTTCTCTTTTTCAAGATTACATGGTCCTTGAGGGTAGACATGATATCTCACTGCCTTCTCTATCTTCGGCAGATAGCTACTCAGTATAAACTGTTGTGAAGTGAATAAATCATGCTTAGAAATATTTGGTGGGGGACAGTGATTCAATATCACATTGACTTTTGTGGGCCTGTAAGCCTACACATATTTTGTTTATAGATAGAGTTGAATAACCCCACAAAACAAGGCTAGAAAATTTCTATGATCATATTTCCCTAACTCAAAATTTAAAAAGCTGCAAACTCTAGCTGTTTCTCATTCTTTCCTCCCACCCTGGAAGATGGACATAATAACAGTTTATTTCAAGGTTCCTTGGAAACAGAAAAACATGTCAGAAATGAGAAAATGCTTGTGGATCATAATAAGAAAGAAGATCAATTTATAAACATCATTACTAGAAAAGACCAGACTGTTACAGTCATTATTCTTTAACTCAGTAAGTAAAGACAGTGAGTGGGCTGAAGTCCATTCTGTGGTTATAGTAGGTTATAGGCCGCTCTGTTCTAATGGACAGAGACCATGTCTGTTTTAAATCCTGATTATGGCGCCACGCAACAAGGAAGCTTAATAAATGCTTAATGAAGATAAGATACCATCTATTGCATTCAAAGCTATTTGAATTTAAAATAAAAATGCAAATGAGTTTTAGAAGCTAACTTTAAAAAGTAGTCTGTAAAACCACCTATGCTTTAGTAAATAATAGCCAAAAGGAAGAAATACTTTTTCAATATCTTTAAATGTCTATGCCTTGCTTTATAACACCAGATTAAATACAAGGAAAATTCTTTGTTGTGTAGGAAAAGCTGGAAGGCTGTAACAAATGATGGACAAGTTCTCATTCTTAGGCATTGCCTATAGCTAGGGACTTGCATATTTTTATTGTTATGATGGTATTGATTGTTAAGTCAACAGAAAGCTATCACAAGGGACTGCAAATTTCTATACCAATACTCTGTTCTGTAACATTAAAATGTCATTACTGAATCACCAACTTTTTACCCTGCTGTAATATTATTCTCTGTTGATTGCCTGCCTGAGCTGAAATTTGAAACTGTCACCCTCAGACTTGCAAAAGTGATTCAACTTCACTTATAAGGAAAGTGAAATTAAATATTCATTCACAGGCTGCATTTCAAGTTCAAACTGTCTGAAGCTCCTTAAGGCAAAATGTATTTAAGTTGAAACACATTTTTTCTTCATTTTTATGCAGCAAAAATTCAGAATGGGTATCACGGGTGGACAAATTGCAAAATAATAATTTATTTTGAACTTTACATGGGGAGAGCTTTGGGCTTTCCTTCTTCCTTATGCAACCCTCTTTACTGTTTCTGGCCTAAGTCATTTATCTCCTTTGTCAGAAAAACTGCACGTGTGTATTTGTGGGTGTTGTTTACTGTTTGATTTTTTTTCGGGTATGTGTCAAGTTCTAGCATTAATCAAGTTGTAAAGCATCCAAGGGTTCAATGAAAGCATAGTTGTGTCTATGTCTGCCACAGGGACACAGGATTACCTGGTCCTAGGTGTGCAGACTAAATGTGTACAAAGCTGGCTCTATTTCATGTTACTTGTGATAGCTGTTTAACCACCATGCCTTGATTTGTCTATAAGGCTGCTGTGCAGATCAAATAAATTATTTGGTATAAAGCATTTAAAATAGTCCTTGGGACATGGTACCTTCTAAATAAATGTTGCTCTTAAGGAGTATGACGTATCATTTGGACCCTTCCTGAGGATAATAATGTGCATTTGAAAAAGACCTCATATTGTGGGGACTTCTCACACATTATCTCATTTCTTGATCAGAACAAGCATATAATATAATCAGAAACAGTGAAACCTGCATATAAATTTGTGGCAGATGTTGTACATTGGCTGTTCAAGATCCATTTTACCTCTTTCTTATATACCTCCCTGTACTGCAGAAGGTAGGAGGGGTAAAACTACATTTCCCAAATGGCTTTGCAACCCTGGTCTTGATTAAATTTAGATTTTCACCAATCAGATGAACTTATCTTACATTCATATTCAGAACTGAGTTAAGTGAAGGACAGGCAAAGTGCCATGAATCAATTTTGCTGGTGCGGATTCTAACTGCATCTCTCTTTGTTAGCTGCTTTGTAACTCAATGGCTCCTTACAAAGTAAGCAAGAGCTTTCCCCAATCCAGGACAAGGGGAGTGTCTCTAGGGGCCTGTAATCATTATTGGAAGCTAAGTCTAGAGCCTGCCCCTCCCATTTCATTCACTGAATTTGTAAGCCACCTTTCTGTTTAAATAAGTTAAAGGAGTTTTGTTTACAAATGAACCTTAACCTATTAACCTATTCAACATTAAAGGCAAAGAGATTTGTCTGGAAGTCTTATCTCTGATCCTTAAAGGTTTGAGTGGGGGCAAATTGTCCAGATTTTTTATTGTAAATTAATCATCTATAAAATGCGGTTAATAATACTTAATTTGAACTGTTGCAAGCTAGAGACTAGATGTCTAAAACATTAGTAAAAGAGCTAGAAGGGAATATCATATTTAGGGGAAGAAACTGAGGCTCAATGTGTTAATTGGCTGATACAAGTCCTCAAACCTTATTTTGAGGTAGATTTGGGATAAGAATACTCCTCTTTAAACACCTAGTCCAATGCTCTTTCCATTATACCATGCAGCTTTCTAGAAGGAGTAAATATTACATGAATTATGCTCTGCATCTGGGAAGAATGTGATATTGAAGAGATGGCTTGCTTTTTTTTTTTAAGATTTATTTATTTATTCATGATAGACACAAAGAGAGAGAGAGAAAGACAGAGACAGAGACACAGAGAGAGAGAGAGGCAGACATAGGCAGAGGGAGAAGCAGGCCCCATGCCGGGAGCCGGACACAGGACTGGATCCTGGGACTCCAGGATCATGCCCTGGGCCAAAGGCAGGTGCCAAACCGCTGAGCCACCCAGGGATCCCCAGATGGCTTGCTTTTGACAATACCTGGAATGTCTACAAGACTATGAGTTTCACATAGAAATAACAAATTGCTAGGTACATCCTTACATCCCTGGCCTGAGATAGAAGGGTGAATGTTTGGATGTGTTTGTTCCTTTTATTGTAAACTCTGAGGATAAAGAGCAAGAGATCTCAAGTCTGCTTATGATTAGATTCGCCTAGGGGATCCATGGGTGGCTCAGCAGTTTGGCGCCTGCCTTTGGCCCAGGGCGCGATCCTGGAGTCCGGGGATCGAGTCCCGCATCGGGCTCCCGGCATGGAGCCTGCTTCTCCCTCCTGTGTCTCTGCCTCTCTCTCTCTCTCTCTCTCCCTATGTCTATCATAAATAAATAAATAAATAAATAAATAAATAAATAAATAAATAAATCTTTAAAAAAAAAAAATCGCCTGAGATGATTTAAAGGATTTCAAAGCCCAACCACCACCCAGCCCAAATGAGTAAGAATCTCTAGAGAGGCACCTAAGTAGCTGTATCTTTAAATGGTCCTCAGGTAACTCTAAACTGGAGTCATGGATCTTTGGGAGAGAGCAAGAATCTATTGTAATCTGAGTTAAGGCATATCTGGAAGTAGCTTCTTTACCCATCTTTCTGAAAACTGAGAACAATGTTCTCAAAAAGAAAGGTTTTAAATCATAAAGCAGTAAAGACCTTTTTAGAAGGCCAGATCTCACCTCGCATTCTCAGGGAACCAATTGAGTTACCCCATACTATCCTGGTCTCTCAGCCACATGCTAAGAGGAGAAATGTATCACTTTTTATACCACCTGCGGGCTGGGGGCCTGGATGCCACATATCCAAAGCCCTGATTTGCATGCCTGTCAAGAGCATATTCATGTTTTCTTTTTCCCATGTGCTTTTTCTCTAACACAACAGTTCATTGAAAAGTGTGCTCATTAGATAACAGATATTGAATTCTTCACTTTTGTGTTGCTCGCTAATAATCATCATATGGAAGAATGTACTTTGAAATACAGATATCAAGAAAGTACAAATAACAGCAAGAACTTTATATTCCATTAATCAGGTTTTATTTATTTATTTATTTATTCAAGAGACACACACACACACACAGAGAGAGAGAGGAGAGAGAGAGAGAGAGAGATAGGCAGAGACACAGGCGGAGGGAGAAGCAGGCTCCATGCAGGAAGCCCAATGTGGGAATCGATCTCAGGTCTCCAGGATCAGGCTCTGGGCCAAAGGCAGAGCTAAACCGCTGAGCCACCTGGGCTGCCCTCAATTAATCAATTTTTAACAAGCATTGACTTTCACCAGACAGGGAATCTTGGCACCCCCAGAGATATTCACGAAAAGACCACCTCAAATACAGTTACCCTGTACCATCCAGCACATTAGCCAATCATCTTAGTCATTTTCACTATCTTGCACCGTATGGGAAGGCTGAGTAACAGATGTAGTGATATCAAGCCTAGTTTATGAAAACATGGAGAAATTAGGAGCCACTTTCTTTTGAAAAACTCTAGGGGAGGTAATATCGTATTACTGTTATTTGAAGTCAGAAAGGCCTTGATTCAAATCCCAGTCCCTTCACTTATTGGCCTTCCAAAGCTTCTCTAGGTAAATTTTGACAATGGAAACAAACAAACAAATAAACAACACTTCTTGGGATGTTGCAAGGACTGAAGGAGATTGTGAACATAATGGGTTTGAATTTTGCTTGGCATATAATAAATACTTATAAATGTGCCTCTTATTATTATTATATAACATTAGGTGTAAAAGAGGTGGAGGCATGTTGTAGTAGATAAAAAGAAACCAGCAGATTCTCAAATCGGACTATATACATACACTGTGACCGAGCTCTTAGCAAGTTCCCCTCAGCTTGGCTAAAATTTAGACATATTTCTTCCTGACTCCAGGCCTCTGGACTCCCTGCTCTTAGAGCACTTAGTTTTGAAAACTTGAAATCATGAATTCTTTTTCTGCTTCTATGGAATGTTTGCAAATCTTCTCCCAGACTCTTGTCAGTTTTACAACCCAGGAAATGTCTTTCTCAGGGACCTGGGAACCAACTCTTTAAAATGTAACCTTGAAAGAGTGAACAATCCTATCTCCCAGTATCTGTGGGAGCTTAGGACTCTAATTTCTTAGATGGGTGGCAGTTAGCAAACACAGGTGGCCTAGTCAGAGACAAAAACATCTGCAAACTCAGGACTAACTACACTAGCATGACATAGCCAATGTCCTCCAGAACTTTTCTTTTTTTCTTTTTTTTTTTTAATTTGTTTTTCCTCCAGAACTTTTCCATGGCTCACCTCAATGCTTAAAATTCCTCTCACTGGGATGCTTGGGTGGCTCAGTGGTTGAGCATCTTCCTTCGGCTCAGGGAGTGATCCTGAGATCCCGGATTGAGTCCCACATCAGGCTCCTTGCAGGGAGCCTGCTTCTCCCTCTGCCTGTGTCTCTGTCTCTCTCCCCCTCTCTCTCTGTGTGTCTCTTATGAATGAATAAATAAAATCTTAAAAACAAAACAAAACAAAACAAAAAAAAACCCTCTCACCTTTTGTTTGGGCAGTCCAATCTCTCCCTTCTGTTGCAATAGTCTTGAAAAAAGTCTTCCTTGCCTGCTTAATTTTAGCTAGTGCAATGTTTGCTTTGACAGTTCCCACAGAGCCCGCTGACATCTTCTTGGTGCTCACAATTTACATGAAGATTTCAAAGAAAAAATGCAACTTACCTGGACACTTAAAACATTTTCTATGAAAACCAACATGTGTATGTTATGGAGAATTCAATATTCATATGCACTTATGAGATGTATTTCCAAATAAAGACTGATAAATTTTGCCTGCACTTGCAAGTTCTGCTTGTTTTCTGATGTTCACTCTTCCCCTGAGAAAATTACAGTAGATTGTGAAAAACTTTGTCTCAAGGTATCTCTCAGGTTTATAAGGTGGAGTCAGGACCCAATGGCTACACCTGAACTATGAGTCATTAATATACATCATTATTTCTGTATCTTCAAGAAAAGTATTTTTGTTTATTTTTTTTTATTTATTTTTTTTTTAAGAAAAGTATTTTTGTTTAATCAAACTATTGACTGTTTTGCATTTTAACGTGCCTCATTTTAAAAATACATGCACTGCCTTCCTGTTCAGGGTGTAATAATCTTTGCTTTTGTTTTCCACTTTTAAAGCAGCCAAGTCTTGAATTTTGTATTTTGATTTGAAAAACATATTTTTAACATTTTTACATTAATTCTCTTACAAAGTAGCTGTATTTGAATTTTTAAGAGGTTAAAATGTTTGCAAAAATAGCCATTTTACATGATCCCTGAAATTTCTCATCGAAGTGCTGTTAAATTTTTGTTAGCTATAAACAACTAGGTCAAATTTAGAAACCAAGAAATTTGTTGTGATGCTTCCTTCGCTTACTAAAGAAAAACCATTCTTTCCAATAAACATGCAAGATAAATGGTGTCAACGAGGCCTGAAATTGTGATGAGCTTTGAACGTTCCAGTGCTCCTCCCAGGATTAATATCCAGAAAGATTCTGGTATTAAATCTGTCCCATTAAAATTCCTGAAGTATTTATGAAACATAACAATCACTGTGAATTTGAGTCCTGTTTTTGAAGAAAGACAAAAACGTCCACATCCGTTTTGCATTGTAGTTGTTGTTTTTCATTGTATTTATACAAAAGAGTATCCTATTTAATTTCAATGACTTGAAATCCCTATACACTTGAATTGGAATTTTTATTCCTGCAAATATTAACTGCATACCCTGGGGCATGTTATTTGACCTCGTTCAGTATTAACCGCCTCATCTCTAAACTGCAGATAAGAAGATCACACATGCCTCATAGCCTTCTTATGGGACTTAAAGGGGATAATTACTGCAAAGTCTTTGCACAGTGTTTGCCTTGTTGTAACCGCTCAATAAGTGGTGATGGTGGTGGTGGCCATAGTGATATAGACTGGTCAAGTCATCATAACTGATGTGTTTTACCTATATTGGATGACTTTTTAAATCCAATCCATTTTGAAAAGAATTGCAGAGACAGGTTTACCATGAAGTTAATGAAGCTTCGCTTTCAAGGATTCTCACTTGTACAGATATCTTCCTATTCATATATTTACTTTCTTATGCAATCTCCACATTTATAATTTTATATTTTTTTCTTAAAGAGGGTCCCAAAACTTTTATAATATTTAGGGCTAGATCCATGCCTGCCTACTTTTTTGCTGAACTTTCACGGAAACACAGAAAACAATTTATCCAACAAAAAGTGAGATTAAGCTCCGAGAATAACTAGAAAGTATTTCAAAGGAGGGGAATGAAGATGCTTCTCACTGTCTGTGGTCCTAGCTGGCCCTTCCGAGTATCCACAGACGCTATGTGCCAAGGCTTAGCTGTGGAAATCTACCCCCATCAATTTATAGACATGTCAGTATTATTTTGAGAAGTTTTAAAGAACACATACACATATGCGCACTCACACATTCACACATGGTCTTTACGTTCACAAAAAATAAGAAAAAATTATTTCATATTGGATATTGTTTATGTGATTAAAAAATCCCCTGAAATTTAATAAGCTGTAGGAATATTAACTCTAGCAAAACAAAAACAACCCAAAACCTCCATATGTTCCTATATATACTATACACACAGACACATCTATTTTCTGTTTGTCTATAAAACAATAGGTATTCTTCTCCGCTAGAACATTTTAAATGTCAGGGTGAATGAAATGTCCCTTTTCTTGCGTTTTACTATTATTTTCATCAACAGAAAATGAAAACATTTACAAATTGTCTGCCATGTTTATGTATATCCTTTAAAAAACAATAAAACATAAAATAAAGCCTCATGTTTTATTATGTGCCTAAAGTATTAGAAGGCTTTCCTCTTGTTTCCTAAAAACGAACCATCCCTAAATAGTGCTACCTTTCAGAATTTCATCCATCTGCTAGCAGTGTTCTTATGCCCTTGTTCTCTGCTGAAGACAAAAGAAGACGAAAACTCCAGGCCCATCAATCAAAAACAACACAGTCAGCACCAAGTCCAATAATGAAAACCATGATTTCATAAATCATCTTCCACAGGTTGGGGTCATCTTTAAAGAAAAAAATCTTATCAGGTACAGCTGAATATTCTCATGGTCTTTCATTCTTCAGTCTTTAATGAAAACAATAGAATGGCTGACAGAGTACAAATGTGTAACCTTTCTTAACTTAAAAAAAAAAAAAAAAAGCCCTGACTATGCCCTTGAAATAAGTTGAAGTCGGGATATTTTTCCCTCAAAAGGTCTAGCCATTCTTTTCTTTAACAGTTTGGCAATGAGATGACTCTTTTTCTCTTTTCTTTTTTCTCCTCTTACTCTCTTTGCAGATAGATATGTGTGTTTAATTCAATCAAGTGGAGATTAAATTTAAGAACTCCTTTTCAGAAAGCTATTTCCTGGCAGTAACTAGCACTAACTGCAGAAGGAGGTTTGACATGGCATTTTTGTTTTAGCTGAATCAACAACTCTTGGGTAAATTCCGTTCTGTGACCCCCAAGCCCACATCCACATATTAGGAAGTAAAATAAGCGCCTGGTAATCACTAGGTGGATTCGGACAGAGTAGAGATTTATCTCTTTAAAAATATGGACTCTATATTTGCAAACCTGGTTAAATAGGTCTGAGTAAAATAAAGTTTGATTAGGCATACACAGTACTGTATACTTAATCAAAGTTCGCAAATTGATTTTGCTGAGACATGGCTGCCTGGCATATCCCAGGTCCCTAAATGTGATTCAATAAAATCTATTTTTTGGTCTTGAATTAGCCACACTTATTGGGACATTCACCTTGTTCGAAGACCTGGACCTAGTTCGTATAATACAAAATTCATTCAGTGGTGGGGCCGAGAGATGGTGCAGGGGCATTTCTTTATATGTAGACAGAGAATGGCAGTGTGCCGAAAAAATTGTTTGAGTGTAAAAATAATGAATGGGAAAATGAAGCAGAAACGGAAAGAAGAGAGACATGCAAAACGGGTTGCTGAGTGTAGGAAGGAGAAGCCTTGGGCAACAGTTTACATTAAGGCTTTCTTAAGTACATTATATAGAATTCAGAAATTCAATGTTGAAAATTTATTCTTCAGGTGCGCTTTTGCAGCTGACATAAGAAAACCAGTTGATTTAGCAAGCTTCCATTGTCTTATTTAGTAAGCACTCTGAAAATCTCTATTCAGAAGAGGTTGCTATTTACAGGCATTTTGAATTCTTACCAATTTTCTGCCTGCTACATAATGTAAAAGCAATGAATGGCTACACTGCATTGTTCACACTTTCAACTATATGTGATTATCTGGTCCACTGGTCTACTGTAGTGTATTTCTGAAATGAATTGAAGATAAACCTGTAATAGTCCATTTCACATAGAGACATTTGTCTCAGTTTAAATTCAGGGCCCAAATATCTACTTATTTCCATTCTGTTTTATAAGTACAGTGTTTTCATCATCATAAAACTATATTAGCTTCCTGATTATACCTGGATTTCTGCAAGTTCTGTGAGAGAGCTACCAATCTCATTCCTGGTTCTTTAGTAACACAGCTCTAAAATGAGTAACAGTCACTGAAAAAAGAGCAGAAGAGTCAGAAAGGGTTTATGGAGAATTTTTTTCTGGATAATGCATGATGTCCATTTTGTATAAATAGATGTATTTATTTGTATTACTGAGGTACTCATATCAACATTGCTTTGCTCACAGGTACACAATATATAATTTTGGGTTTTTTTGTTTTGTTTTGTTCTTTTTTTTAAGATTTTATTTATTTATTCATGAGAGACACAGAAAGAGAGGTAGAGACATAGGCAGAGGGAGAAGCAGGCTCCAAGCAGGGAGCCCGATGTGGGAATCGATCCCAGAACTCCAAGATCACACCCTGAGCCAACAGCAGATGCTCAACCACTGAGCCACCCAGGCATCCCAATATATTATTTTGGAATAAGAAATCAAAATATGATTGATGGTTGAACAAATTCAAGTTTATTATTATTCTACCAATTAGAGAGAGTTACTAACATGTTTAGTAACAGTATTTTAATAATTTCAGCTAATCAAATTTCTTGTCATTAAAATGCTCTTAAGACAATCTGATTTTTAAGATAAAAGCTGCAAAAGGATAAATACCTGATATCATCTTGGTAAAATTTAAAATAAGAAAATAATTAGGGACACCTGGGTGGCTCAGTGGGTGAGCATCTGCCTTTGGCTCAGGACGTGATCCCGCTATCTGGGAACGAGTCCCACATCGGGCTCCTCGGAAGAAGCCTGCTTCTCCCTCTGCCTGTGTCTCTGCCTCCCTCTCTCTCTCTCTCTTTCCATGTCTCTCATAAATAAATAAAATCTTTAAAAAAAGAAAATAATTATATATTTCTGGGGGAATACATAACTATTTAGAAAAATCATAAAATCATACATACATGGAAAGATATGCCTGAGTAGAGAGATAATGCTGTTTCTGTAATGTCTTATTTCTTTCATAAAAAATTAAGCAAGCAGAAGGAAAGAAAGTATACAAGCATTTCATTTTTTCTCTATATTAGAAATCTTTCAAAATCAAAAAAAGGAAAAATTAAAAATATTATTTATCAAAACCACAAATGTGTAGTAAAATTGATAGAAGATTATGGATTATATAGAGCTATTCTATACAAGTTTTGCACAAAAGCAAGTTTGTTGCTTGTTATTTTCTTTAATTTTTCATAAAACAAATTTAGAATCCCTTCTATAGTGAATTTCAAATTTGTAAACATAAAAATTTCTTTGAAAATACAAAGTTAGGATACAAAAAGAGATTGCCTTTCTGTGTGTATATAGGAATGAATTCATATAAATTAAACTTACAGAGTGTGTCTCACTATTACAGATTTAGCTTTAAAATTAGTTAGACTTTTCAAGGATCTGCATTGTTGTTGTTGTTTTTTTTTATGTTTTCAAAAAAAAGAGGATGACTATTACATTTCTAAGCTTACAATGTTACATCTTCCTCCCATAATCACTGGTTTTGGTTTTGCTCCTTCTGAAAATGAATTTTTTAAAAGAATTTTTCTGGATATCATTTGAAATAACTTTAGTTTTAGAAGAAAAAATTGGCCCATATAACATTAGTTTCTTTGTTAACTTTCATCAACTTGAAAATAGTATAATAGCCCAATATAATTAATTTTCCTAAGTACAATTCAATAGAGGAAACATGCATTAACTTTATAAAACAAGAGTCCACAAAAAACATACAGTATTCAATAGATACAATGTGCAAAAATATTCAAAGATATGTTTACAGTAGTTCAAGATGGTTTCATGGCTTCAAGTCCTTCAAGCAAAGGAAAGAGAACTACTGAATACATCTAATATTATCAATCATGATACCTGGGATCCCTGGGTGGCGCAGCGGTTTGGCGCCTGCCGTTGGCCCAGGGCACGATCCTGGAGACTCGGGATCGAATCCCACATCAGGCTCCCGGTGCATGGAGCCTGCTTCTCCCTCTGCCTATGTCTCTGCCTTTCTCTCTCTCTCTCACTGTGTGCCTATCATAAATAAATAAAATTAAATTTAAAAAAAATCATGATACCTAACATCTAATATTATCAATCATGATCCTGGAAGGTATGCTTCCCTTTTTGTTATTCTATGATGCTCTATAATGGCAAAAACACCAACATGATATTCTAAGCCTCTGACATTTTCTCTCCAATATTTATTAATTACATTTTTAAAATATACCCTAACACATGTTCCAAATTAGAAAAGTTCTGGAAAGAAAATATTTATGAAGATAGAGTAGGAAGACATTCCAGCATGGCTTATCATTTTTCCACATATATTTTGTGAGCAATTCACTATTTTTAAAAAATATTTTACTTATTCATTTTAGAGACACAGAGAGAGAGTGTACACAAGTTGGGGAGAGAGCACAGGGAAAGGGACAAGCAGACTCCTTGCTGAGCAGGGAGCCTGCACCAGGTTCCATCTCATAACCCTGAGATCATGACCTGAGTGGAAACCAAGAGTCGGTCCTTCAACCAACTAAGCCACCCAGGTGCCCCTGAACAATTTGGTATTTTGATTAATGCACCCAGTTATTATTCAGAAACTATCTGACTCCTTGTCTTTAGCTGTTTGGCTACATACCTGAAGAACTTCCTGAAACTATGGAACCTCAACACACACACATACATATACTTTGTGTGTTATGTGCCAGTCATTTTATCTACTAGATCATACTCCAATTCATTCTCTTCATCATCAGCAACTATCTCCTTACTTAAGGGTCTCTCTTCCCTTAAATTCATTATGCATCTGTAATCAGTGTCCCATAGTTTAGAAGTAAGTTAAAAGCTATTTTCTATAACAAATTTGCAAACCACTGCCAGTAGACCAGATCCAGCCATGGCATTTGTTTAGTACTTTCCTGCTACAGTGGCAGGATTGAGTAGTTGCCAATGAAGACTTTTATAATCAGGGAAGCCTAAAACATTTGCCATCAAGACCTTTATAGAAAGTTCGCTAACCCCTGGTAAGCTGTTTGATACAGAATAGAACATAAAAAAATATAATTTAACTGTATATTTCCAGTATGCTTTACATAAGTTTATTTTTCTAAAATGTAAGATACTTGAGATTAAGAACACTTTTTAAAACTTATATTTTGAGTATGACCTCAAAGCACCTCATACAGCTCAGGGGACATATTGGACACTTGATACCTAATTGATTTATTAAATCATTGTAGAGCAAAAAATCCAATTATGGTATAAACCACATTTCCTCTAAACTTGATCCCTTTATCTAGCAAGATCACCAGAGAACTACATAACTGGCTGCATAACTGGAGGATTAAAGATAGATTTGAGGACCTTTGACAATAATTATGCTTTTAGCTTTTCCTATGAAACAGGCATTCTTAGAAGTCCCTGTAATTTAAAATAATAATAATGATAATAGTAATAATAATAATAATAAATTGCCATCAAGGACTACATCCACTGTGTTCTTCAAAGCTTCTCTTAAAAGCTCATGTTGAAATTCCACCCAGAGTTCAACATTAAAGAAAAGTGTGTTTCCTAATGAACTGCTATGTTTCCTTTTATTATACAATGACAGCTACCCAATCCACTGTCCTTCCTTTTTAAAACTGGCCTTCTGGAAACTCAGAGCTAATATTAAAGCTCCATTTCAGTAGCTGATCTTACATTTCCCTTCCTGTCATGCTCTCCACACTTTTGCATTCCATTCTTTTAACACATAATTCTTGTTTTTCTTTTTAATGATTATATATATATATATATTTTTTTAATTACGTACAATAAAATCATTCTGGAAGTAGGCATGACAAAAAATGATGAATGAATGCATGAATAAATAAATATAGGAGAGAACAAATAAATACATCCCAGATTATGGCATCTGTTATTCCCAAAAAAACAAAATTGGCATGTTCTATCCAATCTTATTTCCTATCTCATCAAAACAAGTAACAATAGAGCAATACTGAAAAAGTTTCAATAGTGAAATTTAGAAACAATAGCTGATTCCTGACCCTTGTTAGGAAAACTCCTCTCCCAAATGAAAACTAGATTTAAATATTAATCTATTTTAACCTAATCTATCTAAAATGTCATCTAATCTAATATTAAATATTAATTAAATATTATGGAAATAGACCTCTGTATGTGCAAGATTGGGGCTGTTAAGCAGGGATTAAAGTTGCACTTTGAGGAAATCAAAACTTATGATAGTCTATTTATGTTAAGGGTGACAAGTTAGTCACGTTTAAGCAGACATTTGCTTTATGAGGGAACACCTGAAGGTTGTATATTCAGGAGGAATATTTTGGGTATATATGGGTTAGCAGGGAAGGGGGATAAAACTTTTGACTTGTCATATTCAGAAATCCTTGCTCTATGGTGTTGTTGGGTTGTTGGGAAGGGGGAAAGAGCCAAGAAAATTCAAGGGGAGTTCCATCCATTTTTATAAAGAATTTAAAAACTTTTAGAATAGGAAGGCCCAGAACCCTAACTGATTGTTTGAAATCAGGGCGAGTTTCTTTACTAGAACCCAGTGGTCCCAACAGAGGCCTAAGGGCAAATATGGCAACAAAATCTCTGAAGTAAAACTGCTTTAAATAAAAGAAATTTTGTCTGGTGACCCCTACGTAACAAAAATTTTTCTCAGAGTTCATGGAGAAATGCCTGTCTCTGGGCATAGTCTGTTTGAGGCTGGGAAGACCTCTGTGGACCTGGCCACTTGGCACTAGCATTGTGCTTTGGAAAGTTGAATGACCACCTGAACTCTGAATTTATTTTTACTTTTTATTTTTTTAAATTTTTATTTATGTATGATAGTCACAGAGAGATAGAGAGAGAGGCAGAGACACAGGCAGAGGGAGAAGCAGGCTCCATGCACCGGGAGCCCGACGTGGGATTCGATCCCGGGTCTCCAGGATCGCGCCCTGGGCCAAAGGCAGGCGCCAAACTGCTGCGCCACCCAGGGATCCCTGAACTCTGAATTTAGATGGGTTTTTCAGCTGTCAGTGCTCTGATATCCTGAAAGAAGGTGGTGATAACAGTGTATTCCTCTTAGGGTTCTGTAAGGATTAAACAAGTTCATATATGTAAAGCCTCTAAAAACATCAGGTACCTAATAAATCCTACATGAGAGATTGCTTAGTATTATAGCCAATCAGTACAACTGGCCATATATGCCAAGTGGATTCACCACTAATTGGGTTATATATGTAACTGGTGACAGAAAAATGGGCAAAAGCTTTGTGATGATCAAATTGACCATCAATGGAGGAGTCAGAGGAACACTTTTTATAATCTCAGGCTTGTTTCTAATTAGCAGTATGTCCTTGAGTAAACCACTTACAGCTCTGAGTCTCAATTTCCATAGCTGAGAGATAAAAAAAAAGGAGTTAGTCTAGAGAATCCCTAAGGTCTTTTTGGCCCTAAGATTTTTTATTAGTCTATGAATCCTCTTAATGTGTGAGTATCATGTTTTTCAGACCTTTGCTAAGCATTATGAAAGAAATAGACAAAACACAAGCCAGTTCTCTTCCTTACCAGAGGTTCCGATCCTGCTATGACTGAAGAGCCTTTTAATCTGTATTTGCACAACACTGTAACATTCTCAATTACGTAGACTTTGTTAAGTATTTTTCTGATTTTGCAGACCAAAGCAGCTTGAGGCCATTGGAAAGCTTCTGCAAAGCCAGGATGACCAGGGCTCACAGTTTCCACGAGCTTCTGTTTTGGAGTGAACAGTGGCAGTCCTATTAAAACAGAATCTACACTTTCACATTTTACTGACAAGGGATTACACTAAGTAAAACTTTTTTGACTGACACATATTTCCTATTACTCAGATCGTCCTCTGCTGCCAAAGCAGCAAGCCAAATAGGTTCATGACAAAAAAGTGAGGAGGCCTTGTCCTCTTCTGACTATTAGCGATGACGAGAGGGAGCAACGTGCCTCCCAGCGGGCAGGGGCTACAGGGGTGTTTGGGGCTACAGTCCTCTTTATGTCCTTTCAGTACCCTCATACTTTTCTCCGTGTTAGCATCTTTTCCCTTTAACTTCTTAAACTCACAAATACTATGTAATAAGATGTTAGTGATAGATTTCCTTGAATTTGTATTAAATGTGTACATAATGACTTTTTCCCCCTCTCTCTCTCATTTAATTTGGAATTTATTATTGTCCTGAAATTCCTTAGTCCTTCTCTTCTGTTAATAAAAGAAATCAGTAATCTGAACGTGAACTAAATACATCTATTTTTTTTTTTTTTTTGTCATTACTCTGTGTGGGAGATAATATCAGTTCAGAAACGGCCGGGTATTGTGTACTACTGCACTATTCCTGTGGTTGTCCTACAGGTCACCTTGCAGGTCTGAAGCCACATGAAAACCTATGAGGCAAAGCAGTCTCCCTGGGACCAGACAAGCTTATTTTAATGCTCATTGCCTTAAGAATTGATCTATCAGGTATCTGATTATCTAGGTGATCTTTTCCAATGGCAGAATCATCAAGTCCTGCGCATTAGCAGGATGAATTCTTAACTCTGGACTTTTACTCTTTAAAGCTAATAAAATCCACAGCAGAAGCACTTATGAACCATAAACGAGGTATTTGCCTCACAGTAATTGAACCATATGATGTCTTGTATTTAGGTAGCCTATGTCTTAATTCAAAACCAGTTTTAAAAGGGCCTGTTTCCATGACATCAGGAAACCCTTGTCTTCCAGGATAGAGGAGAATGAAATGCTTCATGATTAATGACACTATCTAAATACTGGCACAAGCTGGCGAGCTCTTGCAAAGGAGGCGTGTTTCGCTGCATTCTGCCCAACACAACAGCTCATTAAGCAATATTTTCCCCATTAATGTTTAGTATTAAACACTGAATGAAAGACTAAATATCATATGGAAAAACAAATTGAAAACAGCACAGTAGGGTTTAGGGTACTCAGCCAACAGCCTCCCCTTCATTTGGAAGACAGCTTGCATACCTATTCCAAAGATTAATGAGCAATCAGTTCTAAATTAAACCAAGACCTGCATTTAAATCTTTTTTTTCCCTCTGTTGAAAGCATGACTATGAGTTACACTAACTGAGATAAAATACAGTATTAGCCTTTCCATGTGTTGTGTAATGTGGTTAGAAACATGAAAGATTGTTTCTGAAACATTTCCTTCACATTTTCTCATCATTTATTTTCCTGCACAATTTGAAAGGAAATGGGCCATGATGAGGTCAGTAGTTTCTGCCATATGATGTAGAATCTTGCTCTCTGTCAGTCACTCAAAACACAGTCACCGCTTTGAAGACAGAATAAGAAAACTGCTTTTATGAACATCACAGATCCTATCATAGGTGGCTAACATAGAATTTCAATTTTATAAAAACTGTCAAAAGAAACTACCTTTCAGTAGGAGCACTGATATTGATATCATGAGTGAAAATAGGGAAGTGCCCACTATATTGCTCAGGCCTCAGGATGCCCATGCTATGCTATTGTGAGTCATTTTTATAAACAGAGAGGCTCAGTTTAAGGCACAATGTGACTGAATCCTCACAATGCAAACTAGTTCAAAAAGATTTAACTTACCTTGTGGGATTTGCTTCAGAAAAATTTGGTATAGGAAACAATTCACAAAATTCACTCATTATTTAGAGGTTTTTAATATGGTTCTCTTTAACTTTCTTACCTCTATGAAAGGACTTATATGGACATGTGTACACACATATCTTTTTAATATAGTATTTTGTTTGTTTGTACACATATATACATTTTTTCTGGGATAGATCCAAGAATTTGCATTAGATTTTTAAAGAGAAATTTGATACCACACTTGGAGGAATTATTGTATAAGGCAGTGTCTCCTATACCTTGGCTGTACTTTAAAAATTACCTTGAGATTTTTTTTTGAATATCATACCAGAAACCTTTCTGAAGCTGAATTGAATCAAAATATCAAGGGACAGGATCAAGGCATGGAATTTCTTCTAAATGCCTTAAATTTTAAGATAATATATGAGCAGGAACCAAAATAAGCAATACAGACAAAATATGCTATTGACATCTGGAAAATGGGAGTCTGATATAAATTTGAGTGGCTAGAGAAGATCTTCTGGAAAAGGTTTGACTATGACATCAAACTGAAGATGGGGTAACTTTTAGAATGAAAGAAAAAGATTAAGTAACCTCAGTATTGATTAAGAAGGATAATTTCACAGTTATTTCTAAACATAGCTTCATATAACCTAAGTGTACCTATCTGTAGGTGGTTCAACTGTGGCTCCAAAAAGATATGTTCATATCCTAATCTCTGGAATTGTGAATGTGATCTCATTTGGAAAAAGGGTCTCTGTAAACATAATTAAAAATCTAGACATGAGATCATCCTGAATTTTCCAGGTGGGACCTATGTCCAATGATAAGTGTCCTTAGAATGGAAACGCAGAGAACAGACACACAGGAAAAAGAGGAGGGAGCAATGTGACCGTGGAGGCAAAGGTATCCACAAACCAAGGAACGTGTGACTTCCACAGGAACTGAAGACCTAAGGAATAAGAATTCCCCTAAAACCTCTAGAGAGATTGCAGTCCTGCCAGCACCTTGATTTCTGACTTCTAGCCTCCAGAAATAGGAGAGAAGAAATTTGTGGTTTTCAGTTGACCAAGTCTGTGGTAATTTGTTATAGCAGCTACAGAAAGCTACTAGAACCTCTTATTTTATTTAAACTATCAGTAGATAGAATAAGAGTAGATGGCACAGTCACCTCGATCTCCTTCACTGGATTGAAATTATAATCTCAGAAGAGAGTGTGCAGTGTTCCTCTTACTTGCAGGGTGTTTCTTCAAAAAGACCCTAAAGCAAGGGTGACTTCAGGTGAAGTCATAGCAATGTGTTCAGGGAAGAATCTTCACCATTCTTTAAAGTTAACTCACTCTCTCATTTGCCTTCCCTGTACCCACTGCCTATTTGTGAAATGCCCCATCATCAACCTCCCCACTGCTATCACTATTATTACTTACAACCATAGAGCACTTGCTATACACAAGATACTACAGATGAGGAACTGAAAAATAGGGCTTGAGCAATTGCCCAAAAGTGAAATAATGAAAAAGAGTTGACATGAGAAAAAGAAACTGCCACGTGGTAACACTATTACTGGGAATGACAACCATTCATTTGTTCAAGTAATAGATGATGTGTGCCTTCTAAGAGCATGGTTCATTCCCCAAACTACGGTTCAGATGAACTGAATTTATTTATTTATTTATTTATTTATTTGTTTGTTTATTTATTTATTTATTATTTTTTTATGTAAGAATAATAGGATATGCATGCACAGTGACTCAAGAGAAGCATGCTCACACACAGTGCTCCATGGGGTTAGATTCAGGAGAGAGGCATAATGAGGGGTGAGAAGAGATTAAGTTAAAGATGCTTTTGTTGTTGTTATTATTATCATTATTACAAAGAAGATGACTGGATCAAGTGATACTATCATAGACTCATTCTCATCACCTGGATTTCTCTGCTAGCACAAAAGAAAAAAGTCATATATCAGAGAGAAAGAAAACTGCAAACTTCCTACGGCTTTTGAAATTTAAACTTTTGAAAGACATTTAAACAGACCATGATTTACCTAAAAGAACAAGTCAGAAAGTTTTGAATTGGGTTATATACTGTAGATTTATGTATGTATGTATGTACATACATTTATTTATGTATGTACACGAATGAAACCTCCACTGATATGTAGATATCCCATTATGAAGTGATGCTAAATAATGATTAATGTGCTTAATCATCTGCAACTCAGGTGGAGAAGTGAGAGGGAAAAACTAAGTAAGTAGTGGAAAGGGGCTTTAATGAGTTCGTGGCTTTGCCAAAATAAGCTACAGAAATCTTTATCACAATCTAATTATAAGAATAATTCTGTTAAAATCCAGCAAATTGAAAGTAATAAAAATAGTTTTAAAGTATCTTGTTATGTATGATACATCCTCATAGTTTTAGAATTAAATAAATGATTATCAATTTCCTTTGGGGTATGAATTCCATTTGTATCAGAAGTATCAAAAAATAATAAAAGAAGTATCAGATTTTTTTTCTTATAATTCTTCCTTTAGAAGAATTCTAATTCTAATTCTATTCTAATTCTAATTCTAATTCTAATTCTCCTTTCCTTTCCTATCTTTATTCTGCCATTGAAGACTGGCACTTTAGTTTTGTGAATCTTGTGTGTCTTGAACTTTTATATATAATTTCAGAACAAATAATCAGCACCCTTTCTGTTCAAGAATTTCTAAAGAGGTCACAGGCAAATCTGACAAATGTTAAGATCTGTTGAGAACTCTCTTCAGCAAAAGGGGAGTGTCAATGGTAACAAATTTGGATTTGCAAAGTGACATGCAGAAATCTGGAAATGCAGAGCTATCAAAAGGGCAGCCCAGAGGGAGAGGAACAGAAGTGAGAATGTTTGACTATCCCACCCCATCCCTGCAAATGTTAACTCAGCCTTTGCTGAGGAATGCAAAAGGGCTAAAGTGGTCATATGAGCTTTCCAGCAAAGCCAAAAGAAGCCAATATGTGGCAGTTTGTAATGATATAAGTTGGGAACTAAAGAAGTAGAGAATATTCATTCTTAAAATAGAGAATATTATTCTTAAACCAAAATATGTAGATAACCCAGGTAACTTGAAAAAATTGCCAACTTTTGCTCTTATTTTAATATAGCTGGTAACATTCAGGGGAAATCTCTATTAAAAAATCTGAAGTGTGTGTGTGTGTGTGTGTGTGTGTGTGCACGCACGTGTGCCCATGCGCGCGCATATGCCTCAGGAGAAAAATCTCAGAATCTCACAGACTAATGTCATTATTCATTTGTGGTTCTAACCTCAGCCATGTACTCCTAGTATTGCCAGGCACTGTTTCTAGTTCTCTCTTTCCCTCTCATTCCTCTCCTTCACAACAGCATTTTAAATCTCCCCTGCTCTCTGTAACCCCTCATCTCCACCAATCTCCCTTCACCTCAAAAAAGGCCATATCAATTCTTGGAAACGGACATTATCGGTAGGGCAGTCCCCCAATTTGCCACCTGTTTACAATCCTCCCTTATTCCTCACTTCTCTTTTCTGCTTTCCTATGTTTCAAGTTAACATTGGCCTGTCTGCTCTCACACCTCAGCTCCACCATATGCACTCTGCATTCATTTTCCTTCCTGTCCGTGGAACTAAATATTATCAATTATGACTCCTTATTTAGCCTTCGATGCTTCCTTCTTTTCTGGCACTTAGCACCTCAGCATTTACATAGGTCCAAATTTTTTCCTTCTTAAAACAAACCAAAAAAAAAAAAAAAGGTTCTCTTTAGTCCATCGACTCATTCTTGCTGCATTAAGCCAAGTATCTTTGGGTACATTTCTCTACACTGAATGTCCCTCTTTACCTCCCATTTGTGCTTCAAGCTGCTGTCATCTGGCCTCTGCCCACAACATACACTCAACTGCATGTCAGACATTTCTGTTCCTCTTCTCCAAAGATACTCCAAAATCAGTATGTCCAACATGAGGCTTCTCATCTTCCCTTTCAAACCCCACAGTTTTCACCTTATTGCCAAGGCTAGGGCTACAAAGTTATTCTTGACGGAGCCCTCTCCTCAATCAACCCGATTTAACCTTTTGATATTAGCTCCTACAATGCATTTAAATCCTTCCATTTATTTACATCTCCACCACACAGCTCTTCCCTTTCAAAGCACTTAGGTATACTACTTAATTGGATATTAGTCTGATTCCCCCAGTAGAAAAGGCTATGACAGTATTATTCCTTATATGTTCTTAGGACTGAGCACCAGGCTGGGAGATAATTGGTGCTCAACAAAAACAAATAATAGCTAGAAGTGTAAATCCACCTATCAAGAAAAGCAGAAACCTTCCACTAACTGGAGTCTCTCCATTGTAGGTGTTTTAGAGAAGAAATAATGCTATTTATTTTAATTATGAACTGAACAAGCATAAAGAAGGAACACCTGAGGTTTGAGTTACAAATGTTATGTAAAGTGACTGTGATCCTGTGGTGCTAATAAAAGTTAAAAATAAGAATACTGTGTCTTGTATAAATATTTTGATTAATAATTTTGTCAGAATGAAGATTCCCCCAGAAGAGGAAAGTGTACAGCTCAAAGTTCAGAAATTTTGCCAAGCTAAAATGCCTAAAAATCATCATAGTCTTCAAGTCCATGTTTTGTAAATTATACAATGCTTTGAAATGTCTCTCTCTCCTTCACTCCTCCCCTCCGAGGTCACTAATATTTGTTAATTTGGCATAATTTGTCCTTTTATCTTATGAATACTTAGAGATTAATTCTCATTGCATTGGGAATTAACATCCAAGATGTTTTTGATATGGTTTTTCTCTATCTGAAACTAATATCTGGAACAAATACCTGAAATGAACATCTGAAATATAATAACGTCAAATTTCACATGAATGGAAGCTCTAAACAGACTTAACACATCCCCAGCAAGAGCATCTCAAAGCCACATACCTTTGAAATGTTAGGATTACTTTTGTTTTTAACAAAACCTCTGTCAATAAGAGATCTGTCTTTTGGATTACTTATAAATGATAAACCTACACGATTACTTTGGGTACAAGCAAAAATATATGAAAGTACTGTGAACCTATCCGTAAATTCACTCAACTGCCATAGTGGTAGGAAAAAAAAAAAAGCCTTTCCGTGGTTGCCAGAGCTAAATTTGAAGAGGTAGGCCTTGCAGTGGTTGTGGGATATGAATATGAATGTTCCTGGGATTTCCTCACTCCTTGGCCAGTTTTGTTTTGGGACAGGGAAAACTAGTAGCACCAATCCTCTCTACACAAGTCTTTCAGAAAACGTCATCACTCTTACAAGGCATCTTTGGGGGAAAATATCTGACTATGTAAAACTTATGTTGTTAGTTTTGTCCATTTTTCTATGTTGTGATCATTCCCAAATTACTTAAGTGTTAGGGTGAAATAGCTGGCTACCTTGTCTTATCCAAGCTGCTAAAAAAAATTCCAGACCAGCAAATATTGTCATGTCATTTTTTTTAATTAAAAGACAGAATTCTCTCTCTGAATTCATCACTTAGTATGTTAGATATAAATCTTCCCTACTACTTTGACCTACAGATGATTGGTTTCTCTTTTTCTGCATTCATCTCTGCCTCTCTCTCTTTTAATTTCTGTAAAATAGGGAATGGTATTAAGAAGCTTCCGTGGACACGATGCTGAAAGTCCACAGTAGAAGGTTTAGCATTCTGGACTTTTTATATCATAGACTCTGTACGCTTTGGGCTGATGAGGTTCCTATGTTAAAACTACATAAGGAAACCAGCTTGCCTTTTTCCATTTTTAACTGTACATGACGCAATAGCCCAAAATGTGTAAGAAAGTTGAAGATAAAATAATACAGAGAAGAATGCCTCATTTATTAGAAGTTAATCATCAAACACCCTAATTATGCATACACTGGTCAAACATCTGAAGACACCCAAATGCGTCCCTAAATAAATACTAAAAAGAATCAAATTACAGTACAACAACTCCCATTGGTGAGTTGTTATGCCATAGTCTCCAGAGTAAAGGGAGTGGAAGATGTTATCACAGGAAAACACCCTAAATGGCGCAAACAAGAAATAACTAATATATTGTTAAAGCAAATGGTGATGACCCCAAAGGAACAGCTTTTTCTTTTTCTCTTTTTTTCTCCTTCCAGCAATTTCACTGTCTCTCAATGACTAGAATTAGAAATACAAAAACAGAAATGGCAGAGGAAGAGACAGCCTAGTGCCTTTGGAGCTAGCTCTCTAATTTTTGAAAGATCCACCCCTGCTTTGTTATCCTGTGCAATGAAAACTCTCAGCAGCTCCCTTCACAGGGGAGTCTTCCATTTCCGACTTGGCATCCCTCCTCAGCGAGACAAGGTCACTCAATTATCCTCTCTTCAGACGCCAGCCCCACAGAAGGAAACTACTCTACTGAGAGGAAGCTCCCCGTGATAGTGCAATTGTACAAACAGAAACAAAGTGCTGGCATCGTGCTAAAATGTGTTTTCCTAAGCAAGTGAAGTGTAATTTTCAGCTGTACGGTATCAACTACTAAACTACGCATAAAATGTGAGTACCTAGTCAAGAGGAAACGAGCTTTCTTCCTTCTAAGCCAGTCATACCTTTTGTATCAGCCTGCAAAGGATCATTTATTTAAGTCAGAGTAACCTAGCCACAGACAGGGGAAATCCATTTAGAAAAGTATGACATTAGGCCAGCAATTGCTAGCAAAATTCTCCTTAAAGGATGGCAGGGAAGTATAACAATGGCCTCCTTTTTTCCCTTGTAAACAGTACAACCTCAGTGATTTACACAGTTTATAAGGGATGTAAAACTCTCGCTGGGAATTAAAAACCTTTTTTTCTTGAATTTGTCCTAAGAGGTGAGCCATTCTACTGCTCACTTTGATAAGTTTGCAAGGCAGGATTTTTAAAGATGCCCTCCCATTTCTCAGCAAATTTTCAAAGCAGTGGCAAACCCATCCAGAAAGCCACTGTTAAACTCTGAGTGGCACCCTTCTTACCCTTCGCTAGCAGACTTATGGGGATTGATTGCTTCCACAGTTAAATAGAATATCTACTTTAATCTCCTCTAACTGCTGTTGACCTATCTCTGCCATTGCTTCCCAAGTATATAATAAATCAAGAGCATTTTACATGAAAAATGAAGTAATTACTCAGTGACTCCAATGGCTAATTGCACACAGAGGCCTCTGGGAAATATGGGACAAATCAGTGTCAGATTTCAAAAGGCAGAAAGGAAGTTGAAGTTAATAACTCTCAAATACTGACAGGTTGAAAAGGACTCGAAATGCACCATTTCTTCAGACACGGAATCCCCACTTAAGGAAATTGGAAAATTCCAGGTATACACCCAGTCTTTATGCCAATAATAGTACTGACAGCTGAGAAAATAGAACCTATTGCACTAAAGTGAACGATTTCGGGAAAAAGTAACTACCTTTTATTACCATTTGTATGAAGTTTTCCGAGCAACAAAAAGGTTTGTGTCTTTTTCTTTTTGTTTGCACATCAGTAGAATCAAATTTGTTCCAAAAACTAATAACTACACTGTTTGTTGATGTGTAATGAAATCTGATTGTGTCTCAAATACCCAGTAAAACTGTATTGGAACTGAATATTATGCAATCTCTTTTTATTATAAGAAGTCTGTTTTAAACTTGTTTTTGTTTTTGCTTTTTTCCTATTTGCAAAAGTATCTGCTAGATCAAATTGATGTGTTTAGTCTTTTTCTTCTTGTATCTGTCTTACAGGGTAGGTAGTATATATCTGTGACATAAAAACATGATATTTACCACCGTTACAGAACAAAAATATAGAGCAAAAGGCTCTCATACAGATCAATACCACATAAACACAAGATAGTACTGCATACTACAAAGAAATTATATCACCACACGGGGGGAGGGGGGGGCAAAAGGATTTGTTTCAATAAAAAAATCCCTCCTTTTGCAGGAATTTAATGATCTACCACTTTTATAAGAGTCATAAATACACACACAATATACCATGAACACATACACACACACACTCATATCTCCTTGCGTATGCAATGAAGTTATACTGATATTTTTTGTATTGTCAATCATTACTAGAATTTAATAAACAATGACTTCTCTGCTTGCAATTTCAAATTTAAGTGTAGGTTTTAATTTTAACTTATTTTTAAACCTCCTATTTCCTTCTGATATGGCCTATGGTTTTGAAGGTCTTTTGTCTATGGAAAGAAATTATTAATACTGTCAGAGCATGAGAAGATATGTGTTTGTGACAAGGATTCCCAGTGGCCAACCTTTCAGACTTCATTATTTTTAGACAGTGTGTGGCTTATCTCCTGGAACCATCTCAAATGAGATGAAAACTTAATGCTGACTTCGTAACATTTTACTTCTCTCCTTACTGCAGGGCTTCGAGTATTAGATATCTATTAATCGAGGTAGATTGGTTCCCTAGTCATATCTCTATTTGGAGGATTCTTATCTCTGTGCCATCTATTAAGTGTCTTTGTGGTATTTTATTTTTAAGTAAACTATGACGTTAACAAGAACAAGAAAAAAAAAGTCTCCATCATTCATCAATCTAGTATCACATATGTGCTAAAAGAAATGCTATTTAGAAATTAGCAGAATCCTCTGAGTACAATTTGGAATGTCGATTTTCATGTGCCTGCTGATCCAATGAAAATACAAAATATGGTCAGCATCACCAACACAGTTTTCCCCCACTTTTCACCAAAGAAGTTGACGGATAAAATAAAAGATTTTATCCAATTATAGCACAACTAAATCTTTTGCTGATGTTGGTTGCATTATCATTCTGTGAATTTACTCTGGGGAGAATACTGGCTTCTGAAATATTTTACTAAACTCTTTCTCTTTTGAAATGTTTATCTACCTTTCCATGCAACTCCCTTACTACCACTATTTTCTCCCATTTCCCCAGGCCAGGCTATGATGCTTGATGTTAAAAAGTCTCTGTTTTTTTTTTTTTTTTTAATCTTCTATTGTTATCCCCATGCTTATTATCATGATAGTACTGGAATGCCTTAACAAAAAGGACTTTAAAAATAACTTTAAATGATTAAGAAGTGTTGGAGGTAAAAACAAAAAAAAAAAAACCCTGTTTTGTTTTTGAAACCTTTTTTTTTTTTTTTTGTCTTTGCTTCCTTTGTCCCCTGTCTTTGATCCCTTTTGTCCCCTGCTTTCTTGGTAATATTGGTTCTATCAGACTCAGGTGGTGATAAGAACTCTGGTCTAAAGAACAAAAGACAAATGAGAACTTGCTGATAATAGATAGCTCCACTTTTGCATTTATTTTCAGACTGGGAGGATGCTGCACTTTATACCTATCAAGTACAAGAAAACAACAATCTTTATCCCCATTTAATCTCAATGGATTGCTGTGATGTACTCATTAAAAGTTATATATGGAGAGCTGATTAAAAATCATGGTTTTCAACCTGGCAGTGGCAAGCACTGTTACCAACAAGACATAAGGTTAACATAAAAGGATCATATATTATGAGCATCTCAAGAAGCAATATTCTTGTTATGGTATGAATCTTTTTCATTCACTTGAGATTCTTTACAATCTGGAATCTGTACTAAAGGAAGAGAAGCCTCATCCAAATTTTAGCAGCTCTTCTAAGAAATATTGATCATGTTTTGATATTCATTTTGGGTGGTGGTCTGCTCCCTACACCTGTAAAATACAAGAAAGCTTCTGGACAAACAAGAACAGATTTTCATTTGAGGCTTTAAATAGTGCTTATTGAAAAATACTTTTTATGCATTCAAATTAATGAAGCATGAAAACAAACATGTTTATGGGATTTTAAGTCAGATTCCTATCATGTGCTTATTAATCAATAACAAAAGGAAACTTAGAGACTTAGGTTATAGACTCCCATTAACTTAAATTCTGAGTTACAATTTCCTTCTCTGCAAAATGAGGAAAATGTCTATACATCTCTAATTGCTCTATTTATTTCATCCTAAGGTATTCTATTTGTGTTTACTTCTTAAGTTGGAGATCTTTATGCTTAAACATGTCCTGTAAGTTAGCATCCAGTTGTCCCAATAAGGGTAGAAAAAATTATTATTATTATTATTATTATTATTTACAGATTTATTTATTTATTCATAATAGACATAGAGAGAGAGAGAGGCAGAGACACAGGCAGAGGGAGAAGCAGGGGAGCCGGATGTGAGACTCAATCTCTGAGATCATGACCTGAGCCAAAGGCAGACACTCAACCACTGAGCCACCCAGGTGCCCCAAGGGTAGAAAAGATTTATAATTCGACCTGTGAGTTTTAATATTTAAGACACTGAAGATGAGTTATAAATGAAGAAAAATATTTAGATTTTTTTAACACTCTTAGAAATTGTGACTTTATTATCTGTTCCAAATATATAAATATTTGATTGATTCTATCTTTTATTGCTCACTCCCATATCATAATAGCCATCCTCCTTGGCTTTCACTTTTCTTTCTACCTGTTATGAGGGTTTGGCTATTACAGCAATTTTGCAGAGTGCAATACGCTATTTCAAACTAAGTGACAGTATGAGAATTAATTATAGTTTTTAGAAAATGGTTGAACTACAGATAAGATGTAGTAGCTTAAAGATATGCATAACTCAAAGCATCTATGAAAAAGTTAAAAGGTTATCCCATGGTTTAGCAACACATCTTCATGCAGGCTGAGGAAGCCACTTGTGCACTCATGTACCCTAGCACTCTGGCAGTTCCCTGCTGCTGGGATTCAGGGCTTCTGGACTGATGTTATTTCTGGCAGAGAGGCATAAAACCAGAGCCTGTACTTGAAGCAATGGTGAAAGGGCACCAGCTGTTTCCAGATAATTGTGGATATGTTCCAGACTATTAATCTATTCTTTTTAAAAATTTTAGTTCACTTTCTATTTTCTCATAATGACCACTGCACCCCTTTCTACATCTCATGGCTGATACTTTTCTTAAGGTCAAATATTGAGAATATGTAAAAATAAACAGAAAGTACAAAACTATTTAGATACTCATAAATTAATCATCAAATTCCCTTTGCCTCTGAGTATAATAATCACCTTGAGGAAAGTTTTTTTTTTCTTTTTTTTTTTTAATAAGTCATTGTTCTCTAGATCCTCAGATCCTTTTTTAAGCTAGATACTGAACTGTTAGTCCCTTAATTTTGGTAGTAGATAATCAACTTATTGGGAGAAGTCAGTAGAATAGATAGGATGTGAAGGTTTTCTGAAATATATTGTTAAAAAAAAAGGCTTACCAACAACACAATGAACTTGATTTCTTTTATAATTATACCTACATCTATTTACCGATCTTGAAAACATCCACAAGACTAAAGTTGGAAACAGGAGTAATGGAAATTTTTCCTGTTTTTTTACATATGTTATATATTTTTTCTTTTTTAAAAAACTATGATTTTTATAATAAAAATACTTTTATTTTTAAAGATTTTATTTATTTATTCATGAGTGACAGAGAGAGAGAGAGAGAGAGAGAGAGAGAGAGAGGCAGACATAGGAAAAGAGAGAAGTAGGCTCCTTGCAGGGAACCTGATGTGGGACTTGGTCCTGGACCCCGGGATCATGCCCTAAGCTGAAGGCAGACGCTCAACTGCTGAGCCACCCAGGCGTCCCAATAACAATAGTTCTAAAGAGTATATGAAAACAATGAGAATAAAAGAAATTTCTTCAGTGGTTTTACTATTTAGTTTAACATGAAATATAATTTAGCCACTGAGTTGAATTAAGTTATAAACTCTTTTCTTAGCTGTGATAAAATATATTATGCTTTTAAAATTGTTTTATATAGAGGTCTGTAAGTTCCATATAGACTTCTAAGTTTTAAGTTCTATATAAAGATTCCAGTAGTTAAATAACTAAAAAAGAAATGAAAAATGCAGATATAAAAGAGAAAGTACATGAGGTTACATAGTGGGAGAAATAGTATTGCACAATAACAGTAAAAGTACTGAATATATAGATTAAGTTTATAAAATACATAATCATTTACTAATTCTGGATTTCATTTGTCAATAGGAAAAATTTTATCTCCTAGAAAGGCATGTAAGTATGTATCTTTCACTTTTGATGAGTAAACACTATTTTTGATCAATATTCTAGAAAATGGTTAAAAAAGTGAAAAGAATCCATATATTGAAAGGATCTGTGTGCTTTTAAAAAATTATTTTTAGGGACTCCTGGGTGGCTTAGCAGTTGAGCGTTTGCCTTTGGCTCAGCATATGATCCCGGGATCTGGCCGGAGTACCACATCAGGCTTCTTGCGGGAATTCTGTTTCTCCCTCTGCCAGGGTCTCTGCCTCTGTGTGTGTGTCTTTGTGAATAAATAAATAAAATATTTTAAAAATAAAAATAATAAAATTAAGAAAAATTAGTTTAAATGTCCCTATTGATCATAACAGTTTGTTTTGCAGTATTTAACTTTTAATGATGCAGGTCCCATGTGCTTCCATTAGAAGCAAAACTAAAGTAGAAAATCATATTTTAAAAACATGAAGTTGTAAGAAAACAGATATCGTCATAAAGCCAAGATATACCGTATCGAAGTTAAAATACACCAAAAGATTTTTCCTGAAAATTCTTCTAAATTTTATTATGTATTTTCCCACATAAAGTAAGTATCAACATATGATAATTAAGAAAGAGCAGCAAATTATTGAAAGTTTAAGCATTTATCTTTCAGTCTTCTGCAAATTTAACAATCAAAATATTTCTAAAATCAACTTCAAAGTATTATATCCCAGTCTTACACTCACTGATGAAAACATCTGCTTTTAAGCATTTTTTCTCATGTCACTAAGTTTAAATAGACTAAATGTCATTACATATGCATTCCGATACCCTTATATAACCACAGTATTATTTTAATTTGTTTATGCTGTTAGTTTTAAGAGACATAAACTTAGAGAGAAGTCAACAAGTATTTTTCACGGCTACCCAACTACTTTATTAATTTGACTATGTAATTAAGAACATGTTTTGAAAAAATGCAACCAAATATGAAGTTGCAGAAAGAAAAACTGAAAACACAAAAACAAATCAAACAAAAAACCCTCACCGAAAAAAAAAAAAACAACAAAACAAAAAACAAAACAAAACAAAACTCCACCAAAACTCATTTCATTTAATCAAACCCAATTTTAGTGTCATTGGTTGACTTCCAGGGCTGTGTACAGGCCACCCGTTTATGGAAGATGGGAATCTATCCAACCAGACAATTTGAAAGTATGACTGAAAATAACACTATGAAATAGTTATCATGGCAGCATACACAGATTCAATTGTTTTTCTTACTCTTGGTTTTAGGAATGCTATTTTCATTAATGTATGTTGATATTTCAACTTCAAAGAATGAGCCAGATGAATTGAAAATTGAAAATTCAGCTGGTCCCTGCTCTATGATGTCATTTTGATACCAATATATAATTCAGAAGAGTCAGGGCAATTTTTGGAGAAAAGTCAAGAGAATCTGAAACTCTAGATTTATAAAGATTAATAGATATTTTTAAAGGATGCCTTAATTAAAATATTATTATATGTTTCCTTTCCATCCCTTCTCATATGCACTTCCTCTTTATATTGGCCTTAATTGCATGCATTCCTACAAGAGTTATACTAACTTGTGACTCTTCACTCAGTGTAAATGTCTAATGAATGCAGCATACGTCAAGGCTGACAGTCTTTTTAGTACCCTTATGAATATTGGCAGCATAATCTGTTGTTAGAGATTCTGAAATTTGTAACAAATTCAAAAATAGCTCTTGTCAAGTGTGACAAAAGCTACAGTTATTAATACCTGGCAGGCATGTTTTATTTTATAACAGTGGCTCACCTTTTGGTTTTCCTCAGTTTATTATATAAAAATACACCTGGCCCTCAAAGTGTAAATGGCTCTGTAATAAAGAAGTGCTTTTGAGTCTTGTGATCCAAAGCTCTTTCTTTATGTATATGCAGTGTAAATGGGCACCAAATCAGTGGCCCATTAATTTTTTTTGGCATTCTGATTAGTGAAAGATGATAACAGAACAATATTTAAATGATATTTTTGAGAACATGCAATGTTGTAAAACCAGAATATAACCACTTCAATATTAGTAACAGTAGAAATAGTAAACTGTGGGCACATTAAAAATTGTTAGCAAGATGGAAAACATTTTCTTAACACGCCTGGTTTCCCCTGCAGCAACACACTACTACGTCCTGAGTTACATACACATAAGATGCTCCCTTTAAACACACACATGCACGCACGCACACACACACACACAGTGAACATTTTTGCAACCCCTTTAAGTACAAAATACTATACTATTATCACAAATATTCTTGTTGAAACTCTAAGAACAACAAGATCTAAAGGTTTGCTATACATACTAGTATTTTTTTCTGCCCAGCCCTCGATGAAATAACCTAGCTGTGAGAACAACAGCAGCTGGAATAATCTCAAAAAAAACAACAATTTATGCCACTCTCTTTATGAAGTATCATTTTAATTTAAGCTACAATATGCCAGAATTTCATACCAAACTTGATTAATTCAGAACAAAGTGGTAAAAAGCTACCCCTGGCTATTTAGAAAGCAGATATTATCATTGCCAGTGGATTCTAGAAAAGTCTCTTTTTTTCTAACTAAAATAATGCTCAGGAAGGGTCTGACTGACACTACTTGGGTACCTTCCCTCCAATTTCCTAAGAGTCAATGACAACATCGTTGGCAGCCCCATCATCATCCACAGCATTGGAATCGTGGTATGAGGAAACGGTTCCTCTCAGGAAGTTAATGCTACTAACTAGAAGAAAGTTTCAAAGTGTTTTTGTAAAGGATCCTAGCTATATTTGTAATAATATCAATGAGATGAGGTAATTGGTTATCAAATGGTATCTTAAAAACCATGTGTGTATCTTATGGCCCTTTAAATTTAGAAAGCAATTTTTCAAGTATTATTTCACTTGATTATTCTCACTCTCCCATACAGTTTTTAAGAAAAATATTACTGGCATTTTATAGATCATAAGCAATTTTATTTTATTAGGTGACTCCAAGGGTCATACATCTTAGGGAGTAAGAGAGCTGAAGCTCCAACACAGGTCTTCTGACTCCTCACCTGGTGCCCCTTTCCCTGTGTCTTGCTCTGCCTGCCCATCACTAGTGCCTGCTTTCCCTTTGTACAAGGAAGGATGCAACTGAACCCAAATATTATTTAATATTAGGAATAAGTTTAACCATTTAGCATAATTTCTTTCAATATAAAAATAAACTTATTTATTTGGCTTTTAGGAAAATTTTCTTGTGCTCTTAAGAGTTTTATGGTCTTCTAAATTCTTCTCATATATTGTTAGATTCAAGCCTCATCTCTCTGTGATGGAAAGATAAGCCTCAAAAGGAGGCCTCATCTTCCTATTATTAAAGTGGGTTCTGCTGCTGAATTTTAGTGGTTAAAAACTCTCACACATCTCTTTGAAGTGTTTTGAGAGTACAACATAATATTTTTAAAATCGCAGGTCTAAACGTATTACCTTCTTTAGCTCTCAACACTATTGTTCTGAAGAATACACCTAAACTTTAGACGGTAGGGGGATGAAGGAGAGAGATAATGTATAGCTATCTAGCATGTGTTTTGTGGGAGTGCTGGGAGCGTGCTCAGGTATTTCTAATTATCTGCCTAGATGAGAACCACTAGTTGCATTGCACACAGTGATCATGAGCACCCTGGTTATGAGCACCCTTGAGTTTTCATGGCTCATTAGTCAGCTAATGATGCATTATGTTCAGCGAGTGCTGAGCACTGGCATCACTCTTGGTAGATACAGAGTCTGGATTGGAGTGAACCCAAAACCTATCTATATTGGCCATATTAACTATTTAATTAACAAATTATATAATTAGCAGGTAGTTTTTTGATATACATAACAAATAGATAAGACCTATAGGATTGGTTGACATTTTATATAACGTCAAAGGCCTACTGAGAATGTGACATTTAAACAGAAAACCTCAAAGAAGTGAAGGAGTTTGAAGATACCTAGGCGAAGAGAATTCCAGGCAGAATTAGCTTTGCATGTCTGCAGAATAAATGGAGGCCTGCAGTGCTGACACTGAGAGAAATAAGGGAGATGTGTGGAGAGATGAGGTCAAGGAGAGAGCCAGTGGCCAGATTATGTAGAGCCTTGCAGACTATTGAAAAGTCTTTAGTGTTTACTCTGTAAAGATTAACACAGAAGTCATTCAAACAGTTATTCTAATTAAAATAAATCTTTTATCCAGGGCACATTTGGTCACTGAATAACTTAAGTCACTGAACAGGAAGTCCTCTAGGCTTGGGTATTCAGTGACTGAAGTGAGGTAAACATTTTTTTCACAAGTTCCTGTTAAAAGCTACCCAGTAAAATTTTCATTAAACACTACAAGGACCCTCCAAGTTAATCATTGTGAATTCTCCCTGTGGAAAAATGAATGTGCTTTTCTGTTAGACAAGACCACTAGAAACCAAAAATGCAACACAGGAATACAAAAAAGTAAAATATTTATTTTCTAAACTTCTCATTAGAGTTACCTTGGTTGTCAGAGTAAGTGACAAGAATACTCTTGAAAAGTCTTTCATGCTGGGCAGCCCAGGTGGCTCAGCGGTTTAGCGCAACCTTTGGCCCAGGGTGTGATCCTGGATACCTGGGATCAAGTCCCATGTTGGGCTCCCTGCATGCATGGAGCCTGCTTCTCCCTCTGCTTGTGTCTCTGCCACTCTCTCTCTGTGTCTCTCATGAATAAATAAATAAAATATTTTTTTTAAAAAGTCTTTCATGTTAATGATGTTCAGACAGTACAAATGTTTCACTTATATTTTCATTAACTAGTGCTTTGTGCTCTTAGTTTCTGCATATTATTCACAGAGACAGAATGAAAGGTAATGGGGTAACAATTAAAATATGAATACGGAAAGCAATTATGAGTGGAGGAAACATCAACAAAAAACAGGTATCACTAGTAGGTAATGATTTAATACTTTCATATATAGAAATGTTCAGCAAACACAATCCACAATTAAAAAGTTCAGAGAAATAATTGTTGCCACAATGGCAAAATGTGTGTGTGTGTGTGTGTGTGTGTGTGTGTGTGTGTGTGTGTATAGACAGAGAAAGAGAAAATGAGATTTAGTTTAAGGAACTGGCTTACACAATTGCAGAATCTGTCAAGGACAGAATCTACAAAATGTGTTGTTGTGGACTGGAGACCCAGGAAAAAATTGCAGTTTGAGTCCAAAGGAAACCTACTGGTAGAAGTCCCTCTTCACTGGGAAAACCCCTTTTTCTTCTCTTAATGCCTTCAAAGGATTGGACAAAGGCCCACCATAATTACAGAGGATAATCTCCTTTACTCAAAGTCTGCTGATTTAAATGTTAATCTCATGTAAAAATATCTTTACAATAACATGTGGCATAATGTTTGATCAAATATTTGAGTATTGTGACATAAATAAGTTGATACATAAAATTACCCATCTCATATGGAATGAAGTCCACTACAGGTTTGGGGTGGAGTAAGATTCTCTCTAGGGAGTGTTAAAGGTTCACCTCAGCAAAATTTTTGCCAGAAGATTACTCTTCAGTGAGAAGCACAATTTTCAACATAGCGTTTCATGATTCTAAAGCCGTTAAATAAAATGGGGATAAAACTTTAAAATTATCTATGTATTGTTTATATATATATAAACATTTAAATATTTTTGTGTCTGTTCATAGTAAGATTGTAAAGTCTTTCTTCCTTTGCTTCCAGCTGCTCAGAAAGATGATTTAGATCCAATGCCTCCAAGTCTCAACAGCCTTCTACAGTCTACTGGAGCCACTTTCACCGAAGCTGCCATTGACCTCCTGATGGCTACCGGGTACTTCTCAGTCTTATTGATTGTATAGCCTCTTTCTTCTTTTTTTTTTTAATTTTTATTTATTTATGATAGTCACAGAGAGAGAGAGAGAGAGAGAGAGGCAGAGACACAGGCAGAGGGAGAAGCAGGCCAGGGAGCCCGATGTGGGATTCGATCCTGGGTCTCCAGGATCGCGCTCTGGGCCAAAGGCAGGCGCCACCCAGGGATCCCTAGCCTCTTTCTTCTTGACACTCAACATTACCTTCTGAAAGTCTATTCTCTTCTTCACCTCCTTCATGGGCTATTTTCTGATCATCTTAGGATTTTACAGATTCTCTTCTCCCTCTACACAAACTCCAAAGTCAAAATCATTTACCTGGACTGATTTGAAATGCCTATAATTTGGGAAAGTTTATTTTTTATCTCCTGAAAAATCCCAGATAACTTTTGGGTTATACCCAAGCTCTTTACATGGTGTCCCTGGCCCTGTGACACAGAGTCAGTTTCACCTCTCTTCTACTTTGTACCATATATTGAACACCACATGGTATCTTTGTACAAACTGGGATATTTCCCTCTTTCTGCCTTACTACATGCTTCACACTCCCTAACCATTGGTCTGACATCTCATCCTCATCAGTGAGATTTAGTTCAAATAGAACCTCCCTATAAGAGCCGCTCACTCAGGTAATTTATGTCTTTGCTCCATGCTGAATGAAGAAGCAAAGACATAAAAATTCTGACATATCTAAACCACAAACTTGTACTCTTTTCTGTATTGTAAGACACTCCATATGAAGTACATGACATGGAAATAAGCACTATTTCAAACCACAGAAGCATACAGAAAGATGTTCCCTAAATTTAAAAGACTTCATAACCCAAACAACCTAAGAGCCTTATAATAAAAAGACCTGTTGTTTTGAAACATGACAAAGACATCAGTTTTTTTTAATTGATCCATTAATTTAGAAGTATAAAATATATGGACTGGACTTAATAAGATATTTAAAAATAATAAATATAAATTGCTTTATGTAAATAAGGATATTCTTTTATACACCTAAGGGTAATACAATATTTAATAATATTGTACTAAATGTGAAATGCTTTCCTAGAGAACTGAAATTAGATGGCAAGACTTGCAGACTTGAGTGGGCAGTTAGACTTATCAACTTTACCTTGTTATTTCATTGGAGAAATTAATACTTAACAGAATTACAACTCACCCCACCCCAACTTTATGAGAACCATAGGTACACTTTGTCACTAATGGGCTGTTTCTGCTCTGTAAATATTACTCAAGTGGTTTCTAGACCAACTAAATTAGAATCTTTGTATGGATCCATTCATATTTGACAAGCATCTTGTGGTAGGCTGCAAAAGGGATTACAATTCCCCATTTTACCCTACGATCACATTATTTTTGCACTGTGACTTGGCAGCTTCTCCCATTGATACGTTGAGCCTATTTATGTATGCCTTGTATTTTGATGGGTTTCATGACTTGCTTTGTGCAACACAGTATGGAATAAATGGAACTGTGCCAATTCTGAGCTTACAACACAGGAGGCCTTTCCCAGGACCACCTTCACCACCAAGACAGTGCAAAGCTGCCCATGAGAACAAGCCTACTATGCTAGCCTGTGGGATGATAAGAAACGTGGCCTAATTGCTCTTTCACCTAGGCCAACAGGGAATTAATGACCTGAGATGTGAGTAAGGCCATCTTAGACCATCCCCTGCCCAATCCACCATCTGAGCGGCATCTGAATACAGTCACAGGACCCAGCCATAGGCTAAAGACCGCTCCCAGCTGAGCTCAGTCCTCGTTGCTGACCCACAGAATTCAAGCTAAACAAAGGTTCACTACATTAAATCATGCAGTTTTAGGGGTTGGTTGGTTTGCCTTGCTTTGGTTTTACATAGTAATAGATAACTAACAGAAATCCTTAAGTTATTTCTTATAAACACTAAAAGTTTAACATTTACTACCTTTTTTTTTTTTGCCTTGCTACCTCTCCAAAATTCATTTCTAAGAGATTCCCAAAAGGGGACCCACAATTTATAGTATGAACAACTGATTGCTGAAGAGCCTTCTAACTAAAAGTGAGCAGTAATACATTGATTTTTGGGGGGAAAAGCTATTTATACATATATATTTATAAAGAAACTACTGAAAAACAAATTGTAGGTTCATATAAACACAGTACATTGTAGTGCTGGTTTTGTAAATTTAGTAATTTTAGTAGGAAATTAAATTTGATTTGAACCACATATCAAACTGTCAGTTCTATTCATGTAAACTAAATGTAACTTATGCTGCCTGAACATAATCAGAAAATTAGTTGTTAAGCTTTCTTTACCTGGCAACTAAAGTTTTAAGTTTTTCTAAAAGCTCTCAAGGATAGTTTTATATTAAAAGCCACCCAGGATACAATTAAAATTTTATGACAGTTGTCAGAAAATGTCTTGAGAATGTAATGCACATTTATTTCTGTGTATGAGTAATTAATACTCATTCCCAAATGGGTACCTCCTGTACAAAAGGAACAGAGGACTCCCTTTGGGTAGATTATAACTGCTGTGTCATACCTAAGATATATACAAACCATTAATGGTAATTAAAATTCATTTTGCAACAGTGATAAGCTAAGGAATCATTAAAGGTCATGACTTTGTCCTTAATTATTTGGGTTATTTTTTTTATTTAATTAGGTGAGCTTAATGAGTCTTTGGTTGCAACATGGCTCTAAACTGAGCAATGCACCTCAAAAGACCATGTCTTTGATAGCTTTCGTTGTTCTTTCTTATGCTCATGGAAGTAACTAATTGTACTCTACACATCACAGATTGGGTCAGTTAATTCTCTGGGCAAGAATAAGTTGGATGGGGAAAGGAATTTTGACTAAATTCAATTCAATTCAATTCAATTCAATGCAATTCAATTCAATGAATGTGGTATTTTAAACATATTCATCAAACACAAAACCCTTCCTCCTTGTCAGTGTAAATGGCAGTCTAACCTATACCACTCCATGCGACACTCTAAAGAGAAGTGCCAAAACGGGGATTCCCTCTAGACACGAAGTCTCAAAATTTTAGATTTAACACAAGTCAGGTAAGATTTAAGGTTCATTATTCTTTTCAAAAGTAATGTGAGGAAGGTGGAGAAAGATCCAATGGTTAATTGTAATGAGAGTGTATTCCTGTTTAGGGCTGTCATGCTAAATTACCACAGATTGGATGATTTATAACAATAGAAATTTTTTTCTCTCACAGTCAAAGCTAGAGTCCAAAATCAAGGTGTCAATAAGGCTATACTCCCTCTGAAGGCACTGGGGAAATTTTTCCTTGCCCCGTTCAATTTCTGGTGGTTTCTGGTGTTCCTTTGGCTTCGGGGAATCTAACTCCAATCTCTGCCTCCATCTTTATAGGGCCATCTTCTCTTATTGTTTATCATCACATGATTTTCCTATTTGTTTCTTAAAAAATAGATGCCTTTATGTATGCATGTATTTTACAGTTACATTTACAATTTTATACATTTATCTTATTGGTTCTGTTTCTCAGAAGAACTCCTAATAAAAAGAGTGAGTTACATAATCATCATTATAGAGACATTTACAACACTTGCAATTTTCAGATTAATATATATATATAGAAAATTATATAGTCATAAAATATATGTTCTTCAACTTGGAAGAAACACATGCAAAATTATTATAATCTTTGTGCATTTACTAGAACATCTTTACTTTCCAATGATTTATTCTTTTCCTTTCTTTTTTTTCTACATACTCATTAACATAATGGTGTTCTTGAGGAAGGGAATAAAATAATTTTAAATCAGGTGCACACTAGACTGTGAAAATAACTGACAGATTATTCTTTCCTATCATTAGAAAGTAGAATAAAATAATCAGCAGTATATGTAATTTGCACCTGAAACATGTATATGTAATCTGGTCAGGTGGCATAATTCTTCTCAGTCTGAGAAATGAATATTTGTCCCACAAACTCATTAAATGCACTGTAAAGTGGTTAAAAAGGAAAAAGAGAAAAGTCAGTAGAATTAAACATCTAAGAAAAGACACTTCTATTTTTTTTCTTTCAAACAATCTGTATTATAATCTGTATTATAAACAAATAATATAAATAACATATAGAAATGACACATAGTAGCATCCTGCTGTAGGAATTTTGTCTGTAATCAAAAATCATTTAGAAAAAAAAATCATTTAGAACCAAACTACCCTCTATGTGCTATTCAGGGAGTGAGATTGGAATTGGGACACATTGTTTGTTATCCTAAGATTATGAGAATACATCGAATATGAAAAACATAAAGTATATTTAATTTCCTTTACTTGATTTGTAGGCTCAGTCTAATTATGTTCGTTTTATTGTCAGTTAAAACCATGACAAAGAGAACAATAGTCATTTTCATTGAGAAATCTTCAACTTTGTTTTCCCTTGGTGAACCAGAACAGAGCCTTCTGATATTGATTACCCTACCCCTAGATTTTCACTATCTGGGGTAAATAGATGTAAGATAAAAACTTGTCAAATTAGTTAATAAAAGATTTCAAGAAAGGCAATAAAAATCAAGCTTGTTTTAAGTTGATGATGACATACTTCTGTATTTGATAAAACTGGGCTTTGACAACTTGGAAAATGGGGTCATTATCCTATAATTACTTCAGTTTTCATCTCAGTTATTCATCATACCAGCTTTATAGAAATTAAATTCCATTGATAACTTTTAATCAGTTATCATTTGCCACGTATGTAGCAATTGCTAAAAAGCATTTTATTTTAACCACTATTTAAATAAATCTATAATTTGTATACTCTTTGTGGGACTTTGCAGAGCCAAGGGTACCTTAGGGGCATTTATTCTTAACTTGGGGTCATTATATGCCTTAGTCGAAAAAGAAAACTAAAGCAACTGTATTTTTACATATGCCATTTGATAACTGAATGTTCAAATCAACAGAGTACACAAGGCTATTGTTGGGAGAGTAGGTTAATTAAATTGACTTTCTAGTAACCATTGCCATTCTCTTCCACTGAACCATATAGTACATTTTCTTATGGGCACAAAGGTGACTGCATTCTGCATTACTTCCAGTATTGGCAAATTGGCAAACACCTTCCCATATCCCTCCTGTATTTCCTTGGGTTGTGATCTTTTTCCTTAATTCTAATAATCATGAAGATGTTCCTGCACATCTTTCCCCTAATTTTACAGAGGGATAACAAATAACTACCATATTACTATCTTTGGTAACCTGTGGAAGGAAATTGTCTTACAGGTATCATTTTAAAAAAGTGATATTCCTATTTTCCTCTCCAAATAGAGCAAGATTCTTAAGCCTGTAACAGAATGCACATTTCTGAATAATCTAAAGAGTCAAAGGGATATGTCAATGTATAAATTAACTCATGTAACTGTTTAAATAATATTTCAATATAAAATAATGACCTTAAAGACACTGTAACTTGTAGGAAGCTTTATGGCACATGCAAGTGTGTGTGTGTGTGTGTGTGTGTGTTTCAGTGCTTATTTTTCCACTATCTTCATGTTGAGAAGTACAATGATACCTTCTTTACTGTGCAACAAGATATTTTACCACTAAAACATAACAGCAATGCTTTTAAATAGACATTTTAACTCTGCAATATTAAAGCCTTATAATTCAAAACATTATTGTATTTTTAAATACAGTAATCTATTCTTGTGAAAATTATAAATGCTAGTTTTATTGTTTTTTAAATTTTATTTTAGTAATTTTCTATAATTTATGAAACTCCTGACTTGGATTTATTTTGTTGTGATCACAATAACTATAATAATATCTACTTTATTTTTCATAATGTGTTTTTATTTCAGTACAGTTGACACAAAATATTACATTAGTCTCAAGTGTAAAGCACAGTGATTCAATTTCTCTATAGGTTCTGCTATGCTCACCACAACTATACCTATCATCATAACACCATTATTATAATATCATTAACTATATTCTTTATGCTGTGCCCTTTATTCCCATGCCTTATTCCTTCCATAACTGGAAGTCCATATCTCCCACTCCCCTTCACCCATTGTCCAGAATCTATAAGTCTGTTCTCTGTATTTATAGGCCAGATTCTACCTCTCATTGTTTATGCATTTGTTTTGTTCTTTACATTCCACATAAGTGTGGAGTCATATGGTATTTGTCTTTCTCAGTCTGACTTATTTCAGACTATTTTAGACCTAACATAATACCCTCTAGGTTCATCTATTATAAATGCTAGTTTATCTTACCAAATGGTAAGATATCACCCTTTTTAATGGCTGGGTAATTTTAGTAATATTCACTTTAAATGATCTATATTTGAATGGTATAGAATTTACTTGAGCTTTTCAAAGGTAATTACAAATAGTATTCATGATACAGACAGATCCCCCTTTTATATTTCAGAAACAATTTTCCAAAGTAACCAAAAACTGAAAAGGATCTTTAATTTTTATCAACAATGCCATTGAAAACTTGTTTCTATTAAAATATTATGATTCAAAATCAGAAATCATACTCAATGGGGAAAAACTGAGACCTTCCCCCTAATGTCAGGACCAAGAAAGAGATGTCCATTTTTTTAAAAGATTTTATTTATTTATTCATGAGAGACACAGAGAGAGAGAGGGGCAGAGACACAGGCAGAGGGAGAAGCAGGCTCCATACAGGGATCCTGACATGGGACTTGATCCTGGGTCTCCAGGATCACGCCCTGGGCTGCAGATGGCGCTAAACTGCTGGGCCATTGGGGCTACCCAGGGATGTCTATTTTCACCATTTTTATTCAACATAGTACTGGAAGTCCTAGCCACAACAATCAGACAACAAAAGAAACAAAAGGCATTTAAATTGGTAAGGAAGAAGTAAAACTTCCACTATTTGCAGATGAAATACTATATAAAAAACCTGAAAGATTCTACCAAAAAAACTAGTAGATCTTATAAATGAATTCAGTGAAGTCACAGGACCAAAAAAAAAAAAAAAGTGCAGAAATCTGTTGAATTTCTATACACTAATAATTAAGCAGCAAAAAGATAAATTAAGAAATCAAACCCTTGTACAACTGCATCAAGAATGATAAGGGATAAACCTTACCAAAGAAGTGAAAGATCTGTACTCTGAAAACTATAGAACACTAATGAAAGAAATTGAAGATAACAAAAAGAAATGGAAAGAATTCCATGCTCATGGATTGGAAGAATAAATATTGTTAAAATGTCTATACTACCCAAAGCAACCTAGAGATTTAATGCAATCTTTATCAAAATACCATTTTTCACAGCTAGAACAAGCAATCCTAGAATGTATATGGAACCACCAAATACCCCAAATAGCCAAAGCAATTTTGAAAAAGCAGAGCAAAGTAGGATATACCATAATTGCAGACTTTAGGTCATGTTACAAAACTACAGTAATCAAAATAGTATGGTACTGGCACAAAAATAGATACATAGATCAATAGAATACAAAACCCAGAAATAAACCCACACTTAAATAGTCACTTAATCTTCAGCAAGCAAGAAAGAACATCTATTGGAAAAAGACAGTCTCTTCAACAAATGGTGTTGTAAAAACTGGTCAGCTACATGCAAAAGAATGAAATTGGACTGCTTTGTTATACCATACACAAAAATAAACTCAAAACAGAATAAAGACCTGAATGTGAGACCTGAAACCATAAAAATCCTAGAATAGAGCACAGGTAGTAATGTCTCTGACATTGGCCAGAACCTCTTTTTTCTAGATTTGAGGCCAGAGAAATAAGAGTAAATATGAACTATTAGAACTACACCCAAATAAAAAGCTTTTAAAGAGCAAAGAAAACAATTGATGAAACTAAAAGGCAATCTACTGAATGGGAGAAGGAATTTGCAAATGACATATCCAATAAAGGGATAGTGTCCAAAATCTATAAAGAACTTCCAAAAACTCAACACTTCTAAACAAAATAGTCCACTTAAAAATAGGTAGAAGACATGAATAACATATCTCCAAAGAAGATATACAGATAGCCAACAGACAGATGAGTAGATGCTCAACATCATTCATCATCAGGAAAGTGCAAATGAAAACCACAATGAAAGAAAACACACATAATGAAATATCACCTCACACCCATCAGAGGGGCTAAAATAAAAAACACAAGAAACAAGTTTTGGTGAGGGTGCGTGGAAAAAGGAACCCTCTTACATTATTGGTGTGAATACAAACCAGAGCAGTCACTGTAGAAAGCAGTATGGAAGTTCATCAAAAAATTAAAAATAGAACTGTCCTACAATCCAGTAATGACACTACTAGGTATTTACTCCCAAAATACCAAGACACTAATTCATAGGCATACATGTGTCCCGATGTTTAAAAGCAGCATTATTTACAATAGCCAAATTATGGAAGCAGCCCAAGTGTCCATCAATAGATGAATGGATAAAGATGATATGATGTGTATATATCTATATGTAATAGATATGTAGATATCTATATATACAGAATATTACTCAGCCATAAAAAGAATGAAATCTTGCCATTTGCAATGACATGGATGGATGCTAAGTGAAATAAGTCAGTCAGAGAAAGACAAATATGTGGAATTTAAGAAACAAAACTAACAAACAGAAGGGAAAAAGAGAAAGAGACACACCAAAAAACAGAGTCTTAACTATTAAAAAAAAAAACAGTTACCAAAAGGAAGGTTGGTAGAGAATGGGTAAAATAGGTGATGGGGATTAAGGAATGCACTGGTTATTATGAGCATTGGGTGTTGCACAAAATTGTTGAGTTCCTATATTGTGTACCTAGAGCTAATATAACACTGTATGTTAACTATGCTAGAATTAAAGTTGAAAAAATAAACAAAAATCAGGAATAAATTTTAAAATGTTGGGACACCTGGGTGGCTCAGTGGTTCAGCATCTGCCTTTGGCTCAGGGTGTGATCCTGGAGTCCCCGGATCGAGTCCCACCTTGGGCTCTCTGTATGGAGCCTGCTTCTCCCTCTGCCTGTGTCTCTGCCTCTGTCTTTATCTCTCATGAATAAATAAATAAAATCTTAAAAAGAAATAAAATGTCCTTTGGTTTAGGTGGACAATTCAAAGAAAAATATGCCAACACAGGTAAAAAAAGAGTTTGATTTTCCTCAACTCATTGCAATTAGTCTTATCCTATTTGCAAGACAGTCTTTTCTTCCAACACACATTTCTTAGTTTTTGAAATGTGTATGTGTGTGTGTGTGAGAGAGAGAGAGAGAAAGAGCTAGTTGGGGAAGAATGAGTCATGTGAATTTGCATGGGGATATTTTCCCACTTACATATGAGGCTTTTTATTTTGTCCTACATGAAAATAAAACACTTTCAGAATGCTTTTTATATTTGTAGATGCATTTTTAAAAAGTTTTTGATTACTGATATACACCTTCTCATTATGTCAGACAATTGTTTGTAGCTTATAATGAAGGTAAAATTAAGTGACAAATAGAATGCAAAATACAAGTAGAATGAAAAATAAAGGCAATATGTTCACTTTTTGTTTTAAGCAGGGGTGATTTATATAATGGAGATTAAAATAGAAAAGAGGTGCAGTTTTAGATTTAGCAAACAATCGTTATAGTGCTTAAATTATACTAGGTGCTTTATATATACTATTATTTAATGTTTTTTTAAGATTTTCTTTATTTATTCATGAGAAAGAGAGAGACGAGAGAGTGAGAGAGAGCGAGAGCAAGAGCGAGAGAGAGAGAGAAGTAGAGACAGAGGAAGAAGCAGGCTCCCCGAGGAGCAGGGAGCCTGACACAGGATTCCAACCCAAGATCCTGGGATCATGACCTGAGCTGAAGGCCAAGGCTTAACCTACTAAGCCACCTAGGCACCCTAATTCTTAAAACAATATTATTTAGTAGGTTCTATTATCCCCATTTTAGAAGAGAGAAATAATGCAGTTAGGAGTTCCCATATTTGCCCAAGTTCATACAACAGGTAATTAGCAGAGCCAGGTTTTCGAACCAGATACTCTGGTTAGAGAGGCTGTGATCCTAACTATGTATAACCTCTCAGATAACTTCAAGCTTGTTTTAGTTTTTTGAGAATTTAAACGTTATGTTAATTAATAGGCAAAAAAATAAATCTTTAAATCATACTAACTTAAAATTTTTCCCATTAATTTGCTTAGATCCTATTTCTTACTCTTACTCCTTTATGATTTTTCCCTTTCTTACTGATTAAACTTTCCAGCTGTTATATATATTTACCTATCCTTTTTCTGTTTTCTATATCATATAGCCTTTAATTAATTATTTAGTCTTCCTCAATTATTTAGATTTGATTACTCTTCCTAGTTGAATAAACAGTTATATATTTTCTTTTTTACTTATTAGTTTAATAATATAAGGATCTAGGCCTGTGACTTTTAAATATGTTACATTAGTTTAAGTTTTTCTGATTTTCAAAACAGCCTACTATTTTTATTTTAAGTGTATCTTCCATGCAGGGGTTATTCAATCTTGTTACTAATATGTAATTATTCTGCACTGTAGTCAGAAAACACAGGACTCACAATTCCTGCTTTCTGGAATGTATATATATTTATTATCACTCAAGATTAATTAATTCAAAATTATTTGGTTTCTATGGAAGTATCCTTCTGAATTTTGTAACAAGTAATAAACATGCTATTAGTACTCAAATGTGATTAGAAGCTTGATAATATGAATATTTTTCTTTGTCCTAGACAATTTTTCTAGTCAATTCCAAAGAGTTTTACATAATTTTAAGTAATGTTCTGGATAGGCATCAATTTTTGCATCTCTTCCATATTTAAATGTAAACTTATTATAGTCCACAATTATCTTAATTTTGTATTTCCAGTGCGAAGTATCATTCCTGCTGCATGGTAGGCTTTCAATAATAAATGTTTTCCTTTATTTTTGTTTTTATTCTATTACCAGTGAGATGGAGTAAAGATGGCAAATAAATGATGTTCATGAAGGACAGCGGTGAACAAAGTCATTCAAAATAATTTCTTGTTACAGATACAGCCTAGATAAATGAAATAAAACAATGAATACATTATTATACTCTATAGGATTGCTATTCAGAATACAGTTGGATTTAAAAAATTATTAGCAAAATTAGATGATTTCTATAATAATGAATTTCCCATGTTAGATATTCCCAGTGCTCCTAGAATGACCAGCATGGGTACTTACCCTCTTCCTATGAAGACTTTTTTCTCCAGGGTTATGGTAAAGTAGGTTGTATGCTCAATTTGTAACTAGATTTTAATAAATATATAAACTATTTGTACCTCAGTCAATGATTTTCATCATTTCCTAAAATATTTTCCACAGAATACTGGTTCTATGAGGATAATTAATTGATTTTAGAATAAAAGATATGTGTCCAAATATGTTTACATATTATACTCCTCTCTGGAAGAGGTTCAGTGAAGAGTAACATATTAGAAGGTCTTCAAAATGCTCCATTATAAAATTGTGCTGAATTTTGTTAAACCCAGTATTTCCAAACTTACTCAAATACATGATTACATAATTAAATACATTATTATAAACAACTGAAATAAATCAGATAGCTCTGTGTGGGTGAGTGTACAAATGTATATACTAAACTAGTTTTATCAGGAAACTATTACATTAGAAACATTGGTCCATTTATCATGAAAGGTTTTAAAGATAGTTGACAAAACAGATTAATTTTATAAAAGTTTGATGATCGAAGATATGTTCTAAATTTTAAGTATATCTTGGGGTAACTGTAAGGCTAATTTTCTTGGTTATATGGTGCTAATTAAACAAGAGGAAAGAGGAATCTATGAGAAATGCGACTTCAGACTCATGGATATAATAATACTACTTTTTTCTTGAAATTATTGAGTAGAAAACAAATTGTAATAACATTAGTTGAAAGAAAAAAACAATCGTCATTTAAAAACTTGCCTTTTATATTTAGCAAAAAGCAGCCATAACTGAAAAAAATCCATAGTTCCAAAACATTTTTACATGTAAGGCAAAGAGATGAATTTTGAGTTATTGATAGATACAATCCATATTTTCATCTGTTTGCTGTTGTTTTGCATTCAAATTTTGTAATTGTTGAATAACTGAAGCTTAATGGCTAAATTCAAGTAAGAGAATGTCATGCAAAGTTTACAAAATTCTTTGTAAGTCACAGAATCTAAAATCCCATTAGTATTTCTACAAAAAAATTACAGTACAAGAATATCAATATTTTATAAGACTTCCCTGAAACAAATGAGGTGCAGAGACTTCTGGTTTTCCTTCAACATCTACTCCTTCCTTGCTCCACAGAAATGTCCATTTTGGTTGGGCATGTGGCCACCATGACATATTTTCCCGCCTGTCTTGATATAAAGTACTGGGCAATCAGTGATAAATAGAAGTACTAGAGGATATTTTTGGCCTCTTCTTCATCTCCTCCACCATCCCCTGCCTGGGTTTTAGAGCTGCTATCTTAAGTTAGAGGCAATTTATGGGAAAGCAACAAGTACAAAGAAGCTATGGCCCTGACAACAGAAAGCCCCATACCAGCCCTAAATATGTATATAAGCAAAAAAGGAAATTACTATTTGGTTAATGTCACATGCTAGTTTGGGTTTTGTGCCACTTGCAGCTAAACTTCAGCTTCACTAATACAGAATTGTTGGAGGGAAGAAGGATGATGCTGGCAAAACAAGTTGGCATTTTTATCAAAGAACAGTCACTCTTTACCTTTTAAGTGATTCACGAACGCACAAGAGAGGCATTATGTACAACATTACAAACGATACTCCAGACTAATATCCCTGATTTCTCTACTACAACTTGTTTGATTAGCCCCTTGACACTGTTCTCAACTGAGGGAAAGCAAAAGTAATTCATGACATTTTCAGAAATTTGGCTAATCTACTTTCACAAGCTTGTCAGCTGGAGTTTTAAGCTCAGGGTGACTCGGCAGTTAATTTTTTTTTTTAATTTCTCATTTTCTAAGAGAAGCAGAGCTTTTCTAGTAACGAATCCTTTCATTTATGTTGGCCAATAGGGTCTTTTCCTAGACTTCATGTGAAATCTCCCTAAAATGACCTTGGAACTAAGATCCCAAAGGACCGTACTCAATTTAAACCCTCTCTGCCTAAAGGAGACTAACTGGTTATTTTTTACAGTGACAGACTTGAAGCACAATGCATCTTGCTGCAGAAAAGATAGAGAATATGATTCATAGCATCATAGAGCCTTATGATTCACAGCATTCATAGCTCACCAACTTTGGGAAAAGCACCTGGAATCACATGCCCTTCTGCTATTCCTTGGCTCTTCCTGTATTGAGAAGAATTAAATTAGAAAGAATTACAAAGAAGGTGGCAACATAGAAGAAAACTAGGAGGGAAGAGATAACAGGAAATGAATGAGTTCTAGAACTCATGTCAAATTTAAGGCAAACTGAGAGTGACAGCCAACCAATTTTTAAAAATTCTCCATGTACTCTGGTACCTACATACAGAATATAACATAAACACTGACACCCTAATGATAAAGAAGAATGAAGTTCTTTAAGCTTTAAGAAACTAAGCTTTAAGCTTAGTGTTAAGTAGACACAAAGTTCGGTTAATTTAAATTCCAAGGCTATGATTAACTACTGATGTGCATTTTTAGATTGTCAATTTTTCTTTCTTTTTTTTTTTTTTTTTGCACTGCAAATAGTGTGGAATAATTCTCTAAAAAGTGGAGCAAAAACATGTATCATATAATATAGGATGCAATTCCAGGAGCCAAATAACCTACATTTGCTTTATTCAGTTTCACGGAAAAAAATATTTTGTGTGGGGATTTTATCCTAATGAAGGAAGTGCCTGATTTTTCTATTACCTATTGCTAAATTTTAAATGTAAAATGAACCCATTTATTAACAGGCCAAACACAGAAAACACTAATGCAGATTGTCTTATAGTTGACAGTCCCCAGAAAGGTTCTTTCTCCAGTCCCCTAAAGATGAGAAAGATAAACCCACAGGTACCTTGTTTCTCATGAAAGTTAGCCCCACCTACTTTCCATCCCAATCTGGTTCAAGGCAGATTATTGCCCATATCACCTGGAACATCTGATCTTAGTTGAGATTTCCTGATATTGATTTCTAGTTTCTAGGTTATTCCCCCATCTCAGCCTATACTACTGTGGTGTCTAGTTTTGTAAAGAGTTTCATGCCCAGAGCATCTATGAGCTATTTTCCTGTGTCGCCTAGGCTCGATATTTCCCTGTCTGAATGTTTACTTCCTTCCTCCATTCTCTAATGCTAGGCCATCTCTTTCTTTGAGCATCACCAAGTTCCACCTTAGAATTTTAGTACAGATGTGTGAAAGACCAAAATTTGGATGGTGTCATTCCCTCTCAGGTATCAGCTGGGCATAATCCCAATAACTTCTGACATATTTACTGAGTCCAGTGTCAGAGCTTGATGCTTATCTAAACTCCCTTTGCATTATGATGTAGTAAGTCTTATGGTTAATTCAGTTCTACAAACAATGTTGAGAAACTACAGATTTCCAGGCACTGGATTAAAATGAATCAGATATGGATTCTATATTTGGGGAAAATCATATGCATATAAAAATCAACATAATATGTTCACTATGTTGATGATTGTCCCAGCGATTTAATTATATGAAATACCTAAAAGAAGAAATCTGGGCATCTCTGTACTGGTCAAAAGGAAGTCTAGTTCTAAGACAAAATCACTCAACTAATTTGGAAGAAGATTAAAGAAAGGACCAACAAAACAGCAGAATGTTCCTTGTGTATCCTCCTATCCCCAATGCCTAAAATACAGCCGAATACATTGTAAAAATGCACTAAATACTTGTTGAATGATTACTGATGGGATGAATTTATTCTTACTGCAAATTAAACTTGTATAAGTTAAATAAATCAATGTGAAATTCTCCCTCATGTCAGTATGTAACTCAAATATATGTGCCATATGTACTAAATTGTAACACATAAAACGTATTTGTAAGGTGGCTTTATACATTACTTCAATCAGGACAAAAACTGCTCAAAAAGAGAGACAACATTTCTGTGGAAGATTGAAGAGTTAAATTTGTTACTTAAATTGAGAAGCTATGTAAGGGAAAAAAGACCTGACCCTCAAAAGAAATGTGATTTGGGTGAATGCCAGGTGCCTACACAGACAATTCTGTGTTCAATCATTTGAAAATTAACAAACGTTTCAAGAGGTATCTCAATACTGTAAAGTTTCTCCTGTATATAAAAAATACATGTGTAATGGAGACATTTTATTGCCTCTGCCATTTGATAATATCCCCATTTTTACACATTTTGGAGCCATTTCTATTTCCATTATAATCATATAAATCCAGAAGGATTATTTAATCTTATTTCACAAAGTAATTTCATATACAACGATTCATTATTGATAGGTGCTATAATTATTCCATTCCATTCACTCAGAGTTTATACTGCTTCTATGGGGGTTTCCGAGCATTCTCCATTTTAAATGCTGAAATAGTCTTTACTTCTAAAGTGCTCCTTATATCAAAGCTCCTGAGATGCATAAGCTATGTCAAAAGGACAATTCAGACAAAGAAATGGTTAGTCCAAGACAGACTGGGAGAACACAGTATTGTTTATAACACTCTGTTCTGTATTTTAAGACCTTAATAACCCTTCTACAGAATCTGAGCCAATTGCTAATCAATAGTAATTACTTTTTTTCTAACCACCTAAAAAGTACTCTTTAACCCCTAGAAGTAAGTTTTTAGAATGCCACATATTTGTTTTCTAGACATTAACTTTGAAGCCATAACTTGAGTTTTGATATTTATAATGTATTCTGTTGCAACTTTATAGTAGGGCCATTTTCAGCAACAGAAAGTGAAATAAGACCTTTTCCAAGAAGGTAGTTGTAAAAGTTATAATTTTTTGAAAGATTAAGGCAGTAAAACATTTCCAATCAGCCACAAATTTTATTGAGTAAGGGTATATAGATATTAAATGGATAGCCAGATCTATAAACATACTATGAAATATTTCTTCTGAACTCAAATGAACTAATAGCTAAAATCCGTGTAGTTTATATGCAAAAAGTAAAGCCTGAATATGCTAAATATGGACGCTTTTCGTTGGCTTGCAGAAAAACTGCTAGGTGTCAGATTTTATTTAATAGGTGCAGGATATCATCATTAGCAAAGCTAATACAAAACTAGGGAGGCACCGGGGTGGCTCAGTCAGTTAAGCGTCTGCTTTTGGCTCAAGTCATGATCACAGGGTCCTGTAGTCGAGTGGGGCTCCCTGCTCAGCAGGGAGTCAGCTTCCGTCTCTTTTCCTACTTGTGCTCTCTCTTGCTATCTCTGTCTCTCTCTCTCAAATAAATAAACATTTTTAAATCCTAAAAATTAGGAAAATCTAGAGCAATTACTAAAGATTAACAAGAAATTTGGAGGAAAAACAAACAACATGCTAGTACAGTAATGGTTAAAATTATGATGGCCTAGGAGAACATCTACTGAAGAATAGAGGTACAACATAAAGTAGCTCTGTGTGTCCATTTTAAAAAGTACTTCTTTGATGTTACCTCTAGGCTGGGCCACATGCTTACATTGGAGATACAAAAGTTATTTCACAGAAAAAAAAGTACTTTCTCTCAAATGTTTTTTATTTGTTTTTAAGGATTCTCTAATATAATTAATGGAATTACTGGGTCACTTATTCTAGAAACTTAGGTATCAATTTTTAATTTCTTTTTTCCTTTTATCATCCAAATGTGGCTAAATAAAGAAAAAAATTATCTGCAAAACATACCTTTCATTTTTTCCTACCATTGTTACTGTCTAGTTCACATTTGCATTATTTCTTTTAATTTTCTCTCCTGAAACTATCTGAAGTTCCTTTTGCATATTAAAGTACTCAATTAGTCGTACTATTGTAACAGTTATAATAATCAACTTGTATTTGAAGTTTTCCATTTACACATCGATGTTCTCCATTACACTGGTAAATCTAGAGGGTAAAGGTCCATGACATACTCATTTCTCTAGCGTCTATCATATAAAACAGTATATGAGCAGAATAAAATTAGTTTCAGACTCTTATTCTGAGCCTAGACTACCAACGCTATTCTTTGAATGCAATATAAAAAACCATTCTAAATTTGTTTAGAGTCCTATAATAGTAGCTAATTAACAAGAGATAAAGTCTTAAAATACATCTTTAAATTTCAAAAAAAATTTTTAGGTAATGGAGACTTCAACTTTGTATATGCATGTAATATATTATGTATATCATGATATCATATATATAATACACTATATGAAAATATGTATTTTGTTTGCTTCTTCTAGAGCCTGAATACAAAATGTAGGTACTGGGAAAAACTGGCTACTATAATATAAATAGTACACTACTTGAGTATTAAGGTATAAACTTTATTTCTCTGTAAAAAAAAAAAAAGGTGATTTACTTTTGAGTGGATTTTCTTCAAAGAAACAAACAGGTAATTTCTGTTTCCATATTTATAATGTCACAGCATTCGAAAAATGGAAGGAACTCAATATTTTTCTTCTTTGGTAGTTAGACATTTCAGAACTTTAAAAGCAGAGTTAGATTCTTAGATAAATCAAGGTGATAAGACCAAAAGCTTTATCATGTTGTATATGAATTTCCATGAAAACACAATAAAATATAAATAGTTCTTAGTAGATTGCAAGGTGGTTTTTAATATAAATTTTGAGCTTGAGATAATTAGATGCAAATTACATATAATTCAGTGAAAACAAATCACATTTTCAACATCTTTTGAAGATATTTAAGAACTAAACCTGAGAAAATAACATAAAAATAATCTAGTAGTACTTTTAAGTAAGTTAAAAATTGTCTTCTTCAAGAAATCGGCCTATAATGTCTTCAAAAACTCTAGAGATATTCTGCCCTTAAATCTTCTCTGGTAAGATGAGTTATAGCAAGCACAATTCTTCTGTTAAAGAACAATTTCACTTTTTTCTGGCTTTTCACTCACTCTTATCCTTGACAATAAGAGGCTGAATGGAATAAGAAACTCTCCAACTTAACATAGAGAATAATATTCTTATATTAATAACAATAATAATAATATTATATTATTATAATAATATTTTTCTGAAAGTTTTACAGTGGATTTTCATGGGACACATTATTGTAGGTGATGACATGATAATTTCTACTCATGAATTAATCTAAAATTATATTACCCAGGTTAGCCTACATTATGATATAATAAATGATTGAATGTCTGCTATCATAAAACAAAGCTTTATTTCTTGATAATTTTACATCATCTTTGCAGGTGAGTGTTTCTTTACAAAGCCACTTGGAGATCAGACTAACTGATACTACATTCTCACCTAGAACATGTAGCCTTCTAGGTCATCTCAGCTGAAAGAGAGAGATTGAAGGACTGTGCTCTTATTAGCCTGGATATACTTCATCCCATCAGCCAACATAAAGGAGATGAATCTGCCTACCTGCTAAGGATTTGGGAAGTACAGGGAGCAGAAGGAATATTTTTGGAGAGGGTTACTCTTTCCACCACAATAATCAACAGTCTAGATGTTGTAAATATGCTGATCAAATTGTACTAGTAAATTATTTTTATAATGTTTGAAGTACATAATTTAATTATTAATATTTTGTAGTAGAACTGTGGACAACATCCTGAATTATAGTCTTACAGTGTTTTACTTAGGTCTCTATCGCGGCAAACAGTCAAACTACAGTTGTTTGTTAGGAAAGAAACAAGTCTACAGTACTCCTCTGAAACAGAAGAGGATATTATTTCATAACAAAAAGGGCAAGCAACTATTAAGTAGAAAGAACAAAACCCGTGAGCCTATGTGTGTCACAGGCCAAACTAGATCAGCAGCTATGTTTTGTTATTTAAAATCAATACTTAAGAGCCTTTCCTTCTTCACAAAGATAAAGGAGTTATCAGAGCTAATGGTTGATGTGAATGCTTAGCACTGTTTTAACAGATTACAGGTCGATTTTAATTTTGCTTTACAAATTACAAAGGAGCCCATCAATAAGATTATGGACGAGAGACACCCAAATACTGCTGAGAAAGTAGTCCATCCTTTCAAGTTCAAATGGATTAGAGAAAAACATAAAGGGAAAAAATTGCCAGCAGGCACGAGAAAGGAACTTATTTTTTGTGCGTAAACCATGCAAAAATCTTATGGATATAATTACGTTATAAAAGAAGCTGATAATTATTTATCACAAAGACTTGGTTAGAAGTTTAGAAAAATTTCCTTGGTTAATCCAAAAACGTGACTACAGATTCTTTAAATATACAAAATTAACACTAAAAACACAATATATTCATTGAGACTTTGAATATGTAATACTGAGTAAGTGTAGTCTATTTTATAAATGTAGATTTTAGGACTATTTTAATATTAAAGAGATTCTTTTCAGAGAAAATCATACAACTTCAGAGAAACCTATGCTTCTCGCCTACTAATAAATATAGATATCACCATGTACATGATTATATAATGAGTTATTGCTTTCCCTTTACTGTATAGGAACCATCATTTCCCTCTACATTAATTACAATAGAAACCCCCGATAAATTTGATAAGCATTTTTTAAAAGAGGGAAAAGCTGAAGTAAAAAAAATCTAGTCTATAATATGACAAATGTTCATAAATTTGTAACATCTTGTTATATTCTAAGTTAAATGTATGATTAGTATATGATAGAGAAGATACTCAAAGAAAAGCATCGTGTGTGTGTGTGTGTGTGTGTGTGTGTGTGTTTTTATAAAGAATCTACAGAGATAGATGATGAGTACACCCGGACTATGATATGTAGAATTTTATACAAAGGTCAATATCAGAAGTAGGACCAAATTATTGACAAAGAACAGAAGTGAATGATTATTAGCCAGCCATGCCACTATTTCTTTTATTACTAACCAGGGCCATTATTACACCTAAGTCCATTTCCAGTAAAAAAGACTGCTTTGGGGAATCGCTTTACATAGTATCACACAAATTTAGACTTTAAAAAGAGTCTTTTATGATATGACGATTTTAGCATAGTCAAAAGAGAGGTCGAAAGTCCTGTCCTGCAGCTGCCCAAGTGGGGGTCAGGGGGACTTAACACTGACTGCGTTAGACTCCCGGCTACGCTTTGCTGCAGTCATTTCAGAGGGCCTCCGGTGAGATTCCATTCTCTGCAAAGTACACAGAAAGATGTTTCACAAGGGGAGAGTTAAAGAGTTGCTGAGGAAGAAAATACCCCAAAGCCCTCTTTGGCACTGACAGAAAAAAAAAAAAAAAAAAAAAAAAAAAACCTTTCTTCCCTCCCTGAAACTTTAAGAAAGTGCCCTAGTACACAGTGAGTTCCTCTGGAGCAATTGCCCGAGTCAGCGCCTCAAGCAGAGAGGGCAGGCGCTAACAGTAAAGGAAGGCAGTGATGCAAAGTATGGGCTTAGTCTGGAAAATGCTGGATTCCCCTCAGACCACTCTGGATGCAGTCAGCCAGAAGCTGAAATTTGGTTCTCAAGACTCCTTAGGGCAAAGGTTCAAATGGCTTATTCTATAAGTTGTTCCTAGGATTGTTTTTAGTTGTAATTAAGGGAACTGAAATTCTGTAAGCCAAATGGAAGACTTTGTCAATGAAGTGAGACATAATTACCTGGTGGTAGTGGAAAAGTTCTTAATTTGTGCTTCAATGACAAAGCTGACAAGCACTGGGGTTTTGAAGACTTGAGAAGTGGGGTCAGAAGGAATCGTTAAAAGGCTACAAGCGGAAACTGCACTTAAGTTTCTTCTGTGCAGTGAATTTGAAACCTGTTGTTTCTGTCAGTAAGAGTTACTTTTGATCACAATCAGAGGGATTTGTCAGGAGAGTAAAGTGCATGAAACATCTCACCCTTTGACTACTTACATCCTGCTCAAATTATTAATATGCTCACTTTCCTAGGACCTGAACTCTTGGTGATTGTGAACAGATTTGTGTAAACAAATAAGCTACTAAGAACACATATTTCTTAAAGTCCTTTCGATCCCCGCAAAATAGGAACGTTTGTCTTCTGACATTTTTTTTTTTTTTAGAAGACACTCTGGGCTTGCTATCTGAACAATATTTTATTATACATTGCTTCATTTAACCTTACAAATCTCTTGAGGCAGACAGTGACTCTAATATTATGAAAGTAGACTTCCTAGAAGTTAAATACTTATTTGATATCAACTTAACCGAAAGGGTAGATCAGGATTTAAATGGAGGTCAACCCAGGCAAGGTCCATTCTTTCTCACACCACTAAGCTTGCAGCTTCAGCTACTTCAACATGCACAGCTAAGAGCATATTTTTACACATTGGAGAGCAACAGAAATTTTTTAAAAAATCAGAAATGCCGAGCCTATTGAGTCCCAAAATAGTTGTTTCTCAGTGCTGGGAGAGGTAGTCTCATGCATAGTCTTTCAACCCTCACTGGACCACACGAGATCAGGCCTAGAGTCTAAAGGGCCCTCAATCTACCGGGGCCTCACTTGGGGAATACCTTTCTCTGTTCCAGGCTTGATGTGTACTCCTTAATTCTGTTTCAGCACAGGAGTCAGTGGCCCTCAGGTACACCTCAGCCTTCTGCATTCAGACCCTGTGGCACAGGGCGGGTAGGGTCTGTCCACTGCAGCATAAGGTTGGGGTGTGCAGCTACATTGCCTGCCCAGGCTGCAGGGTGGATCTGCTGGCAATGAGGGACCCGTGCATTGCAAGGCACTGGGTCTTGTGCACTCTCCCCTTTCTTGCTGTAAGCAAAGGCCATACTGCTGGAGCCTGGCCTGTATGTTTCCTATTCTTAGCAACACGGAATCATAATCGGGTCTCTTCCCTGGGTGGCACTTAACTGCCTTTTAATCTTGACTGCACAGCCTGGCCTCCCAGTGAATGGTGAAAACACTCAGCTCTGGATGTCATAGTAGGTAATTATGTGAATTCAAATAAATGGTCAATTAATAAAATTGGCTGCAAGCTACTCTTGAATTGCAGAGTTGAAAGGGAAGATTTAACTCAAGACATCTTTGTCTCCGGGCCATAACTTAAAATATATTTTTGATTTAAAGCTACCTTATCTAACTTCCACTTTGTCTGAACCTTCCCACGGCCTCTGCCACAGACCTGCCACTGCCCAGTCTACACTTACCTATAGTAGTATGATCCACTGTCAGTCCAGAAGCTAGGCACTGTGTAGTTTAGAATTTCTTGACCCATATGGAGCACTACTTCCACATAAAAATGTATTTACAAGGAAAAAATATTCAAACACAACAAACTATAAATCTATGATCACCGATGACATCATCACCCTGATATATATTTTTTCTGTGCCCAGCATGTAGGCTGCTGTGTTTTACACATCATTAAACCTTTAAAAAGCTCCTGGTTTTGGATACAAATAGATCTCAGTGAAGCAGACATACTAAATGCATGAGAGATCAGAGCAAAGCCATCTCCCCTGAGTAAGTCAATGGAGAGTTGTGAAACCGAGTCACAGGAACTCCCAGAGCCACTCAGGTGGGTGATGCAAAAAAAAAAGCATCACCAGCAGACCACGGTCATGCTCCTCATTTATATTAAAACCACGGGTATATGGGTCTGCAGATTGGTGTATCTGGAGTATAAATATGTTGCCTGTATGTACGCTTGTATATATATGGTGATTAGTAATACTCTAAACAATATTCAGTTTCACATGTTCTCTAACAGCTTTCTTCTCTGGTTGAATTCATGGACTTTTGTGGGGTTTATTTCACATTCTTGGCTTTGGCTGAACATTGTTCAGGCTTGGGGAGTTCGATAATAAGGACTGATGTCTCAACTCTTCTGTTTTCTATATTCTTCTACCTTTAATTATTCTAAATAGAATTCTTATTGATTCTTCCCCTCTACTTCCTGTGTAAACCTCTTCCTGCCCCATTTTCACATCCCAGCTTTCATAGCACCATCACACTACCTACCCAGTCATGATGTGGAAAATCCAGGAGCCATCCTTCCTTCTCCCTTCCACAGGTAAATCCAATCTATTTGCAAGTCCTCTTGGCTGCGCCTTCAGAATAGATCCTGCATGTGCACTTGGCTTCTATCTCTTGACCCCTACTTTGCCAAAACCACCACTTCTCATCTGGGTGCCTGCTGCATACTCCATACTATTCTTCTGGACTCTTTAGCATGCTCCTGAACATTCACCTTTAAGCTCAAGCCAGAGCAATCCATCGAAACAATAAATGAGAGCTCATTTCCCATGCTTTGAACATCACACTGTCTTCTCCTTGTGCTGTAAATAAAATCTGAACTCGTTTTCAGAATAAGGATTTTGTGATCTGACTGTTGCCCTGTTGCTGTCATCACCCACCACACTCAACCTTACTTACTAGGCTCTACCTTCACTAAACAGAAAAAAAGTGATCTTTTTTCTGTTTTTCAAGAGAAAAGCCCATTCAGTCCTCAACAGATTTACATGGCCCTCTTTGCCAAAACCATTGTTCCATCCTTGACACCTTTTTGTTTTCAAGTTTGGATTTAAATGTTACCTGTTAGATGGTGAGTCCTTATCCAGTCATTCTAGATTAGCAGCCTAATTGCCTACCCACCCCCCATTTTGAATCACATTATCCATGTTTATTTTCATCAAGCACTTTTTGCAACTGAAATATCATACAGCTTTTTTGGTTTTAATTTATTAATTCTACCCTCCCTCAATGCAGTCCTTTGTAAAAGCCATTGACTGTCATCGTCCATTATATTCCCAGGGGCTAAAATGCATCTGCCATGCAGTCCATGCTTGAGAAACAATTGTGGGACAGGAATGAAAGGGCTTTGTTGCTGACAATAGACCAGAAGGATGTAATCTTAAAAGCTGGCAGACCCAAAAGGAACACTGACATTGACATCCTGTTTCAATATTTTTTATGAGAAATTTTGATATTCTTTTACCAGGAGCTTGGCAAAGATTTTAAAAAATAGTTTTAAATATGGCAAAAAAGACTGATGAAGGAGAAGTGGAGGGATCACTACATGTGATGTCACTAAAATGACAATATCTTCTGAAAATGCAAGACTCTTAAAACAGAGAGAACTATCTGAACTTATTTCTTCCTCCTCCTCCTCTTTCTCTTTCTTTCTTTTTTCTCCCTTTCTTTCTTTCTTTTTCTTTCTTTCTTTTCTTTCTTTCTTTCTTTCTTTTTCTTCTTTCTTCTTTCTTTCTTCCAAATTCTCCTTCCTTCCTTCCTTCCTTCCTTCCTTCCTTCCTTCCTTCTTTCCTTCCTTCTAGTTATTTGAATTCTCCTCTCAGAAGTTAGTATATTAATCATAAAAATATTCCATCGAGTTGCTGATATACCAACACATTTTACTTTTTTCCTGATTCATAGTCAATAGGGAGTTCTCTCTCACAAGTGATTTTTTCTATATCTTTCATCCATCTCAGGAATGCAAATAAAAATTAAACTCACTCAGATACATCATGCACATAATGTAGGGTTGTTGGCTTTTTTAAATTTTGGTACCCTGAGGATTTTTTTGTTGTTCTTAAATCAATGGAAGGGTTATATTCATCCACACAGATGTAGCCTCTTTTCTCTCTGATAGACATCATGTGGAGAATATTCTTCCCTTAGGAAGCTATACAAATATAATACAATATCATAAAGTTTGTACATGTTCTTTTGACTGTTTCAGATCAATAAATGTACATTTTGAATACCATATACTCATTCATGTTTGATCGGTGCTAAAACGCTATGTAAATCATTTTTGTTGGTACATTGCTATGTCTTGAAATTGTAACCTCAAATTGATCCTAATGCTGATATACAGTTTCCACTCTTATATCGAGAACATAACAGCATGCAAAATAAATAGTGATAGCAACTTAAGTGCAGAAGAATAATTATCTAGTTTTGTGATAAAGATTGTCTTTCCATTTTCATGAATGGATATGCCCTCGAGATTCACAGGGTATGATGAAGACAAGCTGTATGGGGAACCCAGAAAGTATAGTGAAACAAATTCCTGAAATGAACTTCCTCAGTCCTAGGTTCATAGAAACTGGAGAGAATGGCAGATTTTGACAGAACAACTGCTAATGCTAGTATAGAGAATGCTTCAAATTTATCTCCATCTTAGATTTCATGTTCTGCTTTACTACACCTCTCATGTGGTTGGTGATCTCTTTAGGCTTTTCTATCATTGAACGTCTTCATACTCAAATATAAGATTTCTTTTTTTACTAAAAATGTTATTTTATGAAAGCAAGAAAATATATAGACATTCACGTACAGTTCTGTATATTTAAATGCATTCCTTCTAGAACACTGGTCTACCAGAAAATAAATAGAATGGTAATCTATTCATTGTTTTAACATCTGGGGCTCATATTTCTGCTGCTTGGGAGGGACCGGGACCCTAAGACTTCAAAAAATGGTGGCAAGAGCCTAAGCAAACATGGAGAATCCCTCTCCTGCTTCCTTGGAAAAATAAATTATTAGTTTTTATTTTAGTTGTTTTCTTTGCTCCCGGAGGGAGGAGAGAATGAGAACAGCAGAGAAGGAGGGGATTTGGAGAAGAGACAAGGAAACGTATGAGAATCTGGTTTCAGAGTGGAGCTGGGCGTGGAAGAAATTCAAAGTGGCAGAGTCCCCCAAAGTTTTTAAAAACATAAAAGCTTAGTGTTAAATTTGAAGTTACTTGACCTTTGAAAACTTATCAGATTTCCCCTTATCCTAGAATATTAAGAAAAAAAAGTCCACGACATTGAAAAATAGTTTCCAGGAGTGTACATTTTTGTAAATAATAATAATAATAGTAATAATAATACTGCTACATCTTTGGGGCAGTAGAAGGCAGATAAAGAAGAAAACTTCTGGATAGGAATGCAAGCCCACTGTAGATATTCATAAAACACAGAGAGAGCTTTGGATTTCCCGGTTAAGGCTCACAATGATCCATTTTTTTTAAAAAAACCTTTTTTTTTTTAAGACTTTATTTATTTATTCATGAGAGAGAGAGAGAGAGAGAGAGGCAGAGACCCATGCAGAGGGAGAAGAAGGCTCCACGCAGGGAGCCTGATGTGAGACTCGATCCCAGGTCTCCAGGATCATGCCCTGGGCCAAAGGCAGGCGCCAAACCGCTGAGCCACCCAGGGATCCCTCGATGATCCATTTTTATCTCCATATCAAAAATCAGGGTGCCTTTAGATGATTTCTCTTTCCTATATATATGTGCCTTATATAATAAAGAAGTCACAACATGGTCTGAATAGATTGCCTATTCCTTTCTTCAGACCAAACAACTAGTCAGTGAAAAGGTGTGAAAGTATGTAACATAAAACTCAAGGAAAGTAGAATGGCTACACCAAAGTGCTCTCTATCACATGCATTTATTTGATTAATATGATTGCTTGTCAGGGATATAACAGTTGATATATCAAAGTGATTTGGCCTATTATTAGTTGTTCTGAAGTGGAGTTGTCTTTCATGTCTTAGAAACCAAATTAATGGCTAGTCTTGATGGTCAATTAGGTCATAATTTTAACATCTAGTTATAATTTTGTTTGCATCTTATAAAAAATCATGCTCAAATTTTTGATGCATTCATTTAATTATATACCAAGAGTAAAGCACAGTGTCTTAGATGTTAATGGAGATTATTTTGACATCTCACAGTTACACAGCAGACTGCAATTAGTAAACTGTGGAAGGGAATGATAGGATCACAGCAAATCCACTGCGATTATGTGGAAAATGTAGGTAAAATAAAAGTGGTACATGACTGGAAGAAAGTGTGTGTGTGTGTGTGTGTGGAGGGGGTTGTTTCTATCCTTACATTAAAAAAAAAAAAAAAAAAAAAAAAAAAAAAAAACCACCTTTAAGATTCAATTGTTTCTTGGACCTTCATCCAGTCCTAAGGGAAAAGTCTAATCAATTCAGTGTTGTTCAGTCTAAGTCAATTCCATTCAGAAAGTGCATTAAGTGTTTCTCTGGGAAAAGCACTTGCTGGTGACACCCAGGATATGATGGAATCTACATCTCTGCTTCTTTCTCAAGGAGTTCACTTTCTAATTATGGAGGAAATGTTTACACAGATGACACTACCAGACTAGATTTGAATAAAAATGCATGGCATGGGTTTTGCAGTTTTAAGGTTTGTTTTACATTGGTTTTTTAATCCGCTCCCTTCTCCCCTGACACTTGTCTTCTGTCTCCCTTTCCTATCCATTACACCAAAATGCCAATCACTGACTGACCTTCAATTACTATTTCGATTTCTTTCATTTTACAACACTGAATAAATCCATCTTTCAGCTAATGAATCGATAGTCTTGACCTCAACAAATGATATTACAATGCAAATGCATGATTCCAACAAAGAAATGCATAAACCTCTTAAGCCCTTACAGTTCTTTCTTTCGCATTATAGGTCCAGAGGACATGTTTGGAGCAATATTTAGTGAATCACAACTTACCACCAGTATCAACAACTTAACACAAATTTTCTTTAAAACTATTGAAAGTACCATCTTAAAATACAAAAAGCAAATATAATTGGCATTACGGTAAGTGACTTTTCACTATCAAATTATGTAATCAGTAAGAAATAATCCTTATAAACTCAGAAAAAAAAATTGTAGTGTTTTTAGAGTTTCTGATGTGAAATTTTAATTCTTATCGTATAAATCACATATGATCACATCCATGCTAACCTAATTTAGAACTACATTTTAGTTGAAAAATATGTTTTCCTGTTATTTTGCAGCCAAAGCCTAAAGGATTGCTTAATAAACAAGCCTATTGTGTGTTATTCTGTGTGCTATGAATTGAATGTGCTTCCCTTCTCCCCAAAAATTCATATAATGAAGCTCTAATCCTCAATGTGACTGTATTTCAGAGTTAAGGCCCATGGGGAAGTGATAAAGAGTTGATGTGGTCATAAGCGTGGGGTCCTAAAATGAAAGGGCTGGTGCCCTTATAAGAAGCAGCAAAGACACAGGAGCTTTGTATCTCTTCCACCATAGAGGACATGTGGTCAGGAACCAAATTTTCTGACAGCATGATCTTGGACTTCTCAGCCTCCAGAACTACGAGAAAATGAATTTCTGTTGCTTAAGCTACTCGGTCTGTGTTAATTTGTGATGGCAGCCCAAGCAGACTAAGGCACTGTGCAATTAAGACCTGGGGATGTTTATACACATGCGCACACACATGCACACACACAGTGTTTTATAAAGATCATGTAAAGTACATTAGGAGAAGTGACAGGAGAAATCCAAATGTCCCTTTATCATTTAACGGAAGTCAAAGAGGGCAAGAGCAAAATATATTCACCCATCACAACATTCTAAAGGGAAAGAAGGATGTAAATTTGTAAATGGAAGGTGAAAATTAATGGAAGTTCTGGAAAAGAAAGGGTTTCTTTATACCACTTGGTTATAAGACAGATGTACCTTGATGGGCAAATACTAAGTAATATGTATCATGAAATGTTGGTATGTTTGGAATTTTTATTGTTTATTTTCTTTATAAATTGTCATTTAAAAGATCAGAAGTTGCAGATAAATACAAATAAATTATAAAGTCACCTATAATGCTACTACTAAAGGTTAAACATAAGAAACATTTTTATTGAGGATCCCTGGGTGGCTCAGCGGTTTACCACCTGCCTTTGGTCCAGGGTGCGATCCTAGAGTCCCGGGATCGAGTCCCACGTCGGGCTCCCAGCATGGAGCCTGCTTCTCCCCCCTCCTGTGTCTCTGCCTCTCTCTTTCTCTCTCTATCATAAATAAATAAATAAATCTTAAAAAAAGAAACATTTTTATTTTTCCATATATATAATGTACAATACATACAATAATGTAAGTCTTTCACTTAATATTATGTATGTTTTTCAATGTTATTGTACACCATTGTTACTCTTTTGATACATCATTTTTCTAAAGATTTTATTTTTTAAGTAATCTCTGTACCCAATGTGGGACTGAAATTCACAACCTCCAGATCAAGAGTTACACACTCCACCAACTGTGCCAGCCAGGCACCCATATAAATACAATATTTTTGAGGTTAACAAAAAAATCTACTCCATACTAAAAAATTTGTGCAGCCAAATCACCACCTATGGGATTTTTGTTTGTTCGTTGGTTGAGGGATGCTTGTGTTTATGAAGAACATTCAGAGAATTTTACGGCTTATTTGGCAGAAGATCTAGTGATCAAAACTTAATGGAAGGCACCATCAAATGGTGAGGATGTGGAGATGCTGGATCACATTGGATTCACAACTGGATACATGGTTGTAAGAATGTAAAATGGTACAGCGTTTCTGGAGACTAAGACTTATTAAGTCTTATGAAATCAAATCTGCAACTATACCACATACTTTTTGGTCACATCACATAGAAATTCATGTTTTACACAAAAACATGTACCTTCAGCTTAGTAGGCAAATATAGAAACCTATACAAATCTGGATATCCCAATATCCTTCAATTAAAGAATGATTAATCAAACTGATTTTACCATGGAATACTGCTAAGCAATGAAATGGATCTAACTATTGACACATGCAGCCATTTAGACAAATCTCCAGGAAATAATGCTGAAAAAAAACCCACTGACCCAAAAAGGTTACATACTGTATGATTTCATTAATATAACAATTGTGAAGTGATAAACTTAAGAAATGGAGGACAGGGCGCCTGAATGGCTCAGTTGGTTAAGTGTCTGCCTTAACTGTTCTGGGATTGAGCCCTGGGCTGGGCTCCCTGCTCAGCAAGGAGTCTGTTTCTCCCTCTCCCTCTGCCCTTCCTCAACCCTGCTTGTTCTCTCTCTTTCTCTCAAATAAATTAAAAAAAAAATCTTAAAAAAAAAGAAAAGAAATGGAGGACAGATTAGTGGTTACCAGAGTTTAGGGATGGGTTGGGGTGATGAGAAAGAGGTATGCAGGGTTATAAAAGAGCAATCAATAGGAGAGATATTTGTAGTGTGGGAACTATTTAGTATCTTGACTGTTATGGTGGATATATGAACCTACCCAGGAGATAAAATTGTATAGAAGTAGCTACAGCACACACACACACACACACACACACACACACACACACAAATGAGTACCAGTAACACTGGTAAATTTCGATAAGATAGACAGATTGTACAAATGTCAATACCCTGATTGTGATTTTGTACTACAGCTTTGCAAAATGTTACCATTTGATAACATGGGCAAAAGAGGATCTCTTTTATTTCTTAAAGCTGCAAGTGAATCAATTACCTCAACATTTTAATAAAAAATTAATTGGAAGAGAAGATTGATAGTGGAAAAAAGGACAATTAAAATTTTAGAAAAGGAAATTAAGTGGTTAGCTTCATGAAGTGGTTATATTTGAGCAATGTATTTTTTAAGATTTTATTTATTTATTCATGAGAGACACAGAGAGAGTGAGAGGCAGAGACACAGGCAGAGGGAGAAGGAGGCTCCATGAAGGGAGCCTGATGCAGGACTCGATCCTGGGATTCCAGAATCACGCCCTGGGCTGAAGGCAGGTACTGAGCCACCCAGGTATCCCTCAATGTATTTTTTTTAATATTTAATTTATTTATTTGTAAGAGACACACTGAGAGAGAGAGAGAGAGAGAGAGAATCAGAGATATAGGCAGAGGGAGAATCAGGCTCCATGCAGGGAGCCCGATGCAGGACTCGATCCCGGAACTCCAGGACAACAACCTGAGCTGAAGGCAGACACTCAACCGCTGAGCCACCCAGGAGTCCCAAGGGCAATGTATTTTGAAGACAGAATTGTAAAGCTTGAAGGCACAGAATCCATATGTGACAGTTATAGACATAAAATTAGAAGATATTTAATTCATTTGTGAATTGAAGGACACATTTAAATAAGTGGCTATCAAAAATAAAGGAAAATTAGTAAGTCTAAAATTATTATTTTATAATAATGTCAATACTTAATATGATTGAACATTGAGTATCAAAAAAAGAAAGTGAAACTGACCAATATGTATTAATATCTATATTCATAAATTCCTCAATAATGGAAACATGTCATGTTTTATATTATAAATAATATTTTTAACATTATTAGGCACAGAATAATCAAAATTTCACCACAGGCTCAAGGTAACTTTTCAAGAGCTTTTGCTTCATCAAAATATATTAGATAAAGCCTAATAAAATTTGAAGTATGTTTCCTATGAGAATATGTTCACTGTGATATGGTAAGTTATCCTACCTAAATAGCACACTCACATATCTCAGATACTCTTTCTAATCCTGGTCCTCTCAGGCATTTATTGTGAATTGTGATGGCTTAATTCAAACAATATTCCAATACATTTGGAAGTCTCTTCATAAGCAATAAATACATGTAATTTAAAAACTCTGACCTTTGCCTACTATTTGTAGATCTATCAGAATGATTTGCTCACCTAACTGTATGTGAAAAATTATAATAGCCAGAGATTGAATGTTATGGATAAATAGAAGGGCGTTATCAAAGTCTTAGCAAGCTCCACATAGGCTAAAAATAGCAATTAAATGGCATTGATGTTCTTTTTTACCTTGTTGCCATGAGAAATAATTGTCCTCTTCTGCCCTACATACCAGTTGTACTCCCAGCTAACATCCTCATTATCACTTGACAGTTCAACTGCTAAAAGATTGCTGTTTTTATATAATTATTCTTATTAGCCATTTTTCATAAAAAAGCTTGTGGGATAGTCTGGTAAGTCTATTGCATATGCAATTATAAATGAGAAAGCTTAACAGTGAATGGGCAAATAATTCTGCTGAGGTCATAGAACAGTCAAATGTTCCAGTATAAAAATAATCCCCCCCCCCCTTTTTCTAGTCTCTTAATCTGACACTTTGTTCCTGGATATCTTGGGTGGGTCTTGGAAACAAATATGTCATTGCATATGCCTAAATTAATATGAATGTCTGATTACATGTTAAAAATCTACAATTCACTCTAGTTGTTCTTGATGCTAATTGGTGGTGACAGTAACTTTTAAATACATGTGATTTTGCCGACAGTATGTCCAAATGTGGAAAACAAAGTAATAGGATTTAGATTCATAGGAGATGGATTCTACTTCAACTTCTGACTTTTTGATAATATAAATTTGGGTAAATCTCTTAAACCTTCTGAATTTCCCTGTTCTCAATTAGGATCCAATTCAATTTCTTTCTGTAATTTTGTATGACTCTCCTAAATAAAATTCCCCATTGCCTTATGCGAGTTTCTTGAAGGCAAGGATCACATCTTGTTCATCTTGTACCACTGGATTTTAGCACAGTAGCTGACTAGATATTACCTTGAGGTAGCAGGTTGAAATAATGTACGTTCAATGCTTTATAAACTGAAAAATGACTTGTAGACTTACGTCTTTATAATTAGTGCTATTAAGTGGTAGTCACACAATTAAGGGTATTTAGTTGAGCGATGATTTTTTTGTGGGGTGGTACAAAACCAACAGAGATACAGTGCAACTGTCATTCCACACCATCTGCATAAGGACACAGGCATCCTGAACAATTCCCACCAGAGTTCCTTTTACCTTATGGTTACTCTCCAATTAATTTTCTCCTTCACTTTCTTCTCTCAATTAGTCTACTCTAGATTTAATTTTCTCCCCTGCTTTTCATTTTAAAATTCTATCATCTGTTCATAAAATCCCTCTACTCAGTAACCTACCTACCCTGTTGCTGTGGGCAAAACCACAGAGCAAAAAAACACTGCTTCTCAATAAATTCATTTCTGTTTTCCTCCATCCCTACACCTGAGTTGTTAACTATTGCTGGAGAAAAATCACATCGCATAACCAGGATAGTTCAGGGACATATTTGTGATCACCAGCCTTTGGTGAAAACTGAACATTGCTTGACACAACTACACTGGTTCTCTGGGCAATCCATGGTACTCTTCACAACCACTTTTGAAGTGTTCCATCTTTCTCCTTCCATAGCCTCCTTTCTTTTTTTCCTTTCCTGAACCAGCCTTAACCCCCAGGCAAGATGCACCTACTTATAGAGAGAAAATAAAAGTCTTCATATGAGACTAACCTTAAATTGATGATGTAGAAGCTACCAACAGATCCTCTTTTCTTTCTTTTTCTTTTTAAGATTTTATTTATTTATTCATGAGAGACACAGAAAAAGAAAGAGAGAGAGAGAAAGAAAGAGAGAGGCAGAGACACAGGCAGAGGGAGAAGCAGGCTCCATGCAGGGAGCCCGATGTGGGACTTGATCCCCGGTCTCCAGTATTAGGCCCTGGGCTGAAGGTGGCGCTAAACCACTGAGCCACCTGGGCTACCCCAGATCCTCTTTTCAAAAGCTTTTTTTTTTTTTTTTTTTTTTTTTTTTTTAATACAGTGTCTGTTACTATTTTTTTTACTTCTGGGTTCTATATTCCAATCTCTCTAGACTCCTAAATACCCGACTGCTGTTGAATCCATCTCTTTTGTATCTTTTTTTTTTTTAGGATTTTATTTATTTATTCATGAAAGACAGAGAGAGAGAGACAGAGAGACAGAGAGACAGAGAGAAAGGCAGAGACACAGGCAGAGGGAGAAGCAGGCTCCCTGCAGGGAGCCCAATGTGGGACTCGATCCCAGGACTCCAGGACCACTCCCTGGGCCAGAGGCAGGTGCTAAACCGCTGAGCCATCCAAGGATCCCCTCTTTTGTATCTTTAAACTCCCCACTATCTTGCAAGTCTTTCAAGTAGATTAAGTCATATTCATCTTCAGAAATAACTTCCTTAAGCCAATGTGTCTAGCTACCATTTGACATTTCTTACTTTCCACCAAAGATTCCGAAGCAAGTCACATCCTTTGGTTTCCAACCAGTGATTCTTCACTCTTCAACAAACTCCAGTGATGGCTTCTGCCCTTGACTGTTTCATAGAAGCTGGCCTTGCTACATCCACCAATGATTCCATTTTAACTAAATGCCTTAGAAGGAGAAATAAGGAGTGGCCTAGTAACAAAACAGATATTTAGGTTTGAGAATACCTAGGTTTACATATTCAGCCCTAGGTCTTCCCTGGTTCCTAGCAGAAACATCTGGTTGTATTTCTTACAAGCATTTATCATTCCTCCAGTGGTTGGTTGCTACCTCAGGACATAGTACCATAATAATCCAGCTGGTTGCTCAAGTCAGAAATCTAAGTGTCTTTACTGATACCTCCTTTGACTCCTCCTCACATCCAGTTCCAGCAGCATTAATTTAGAATCTGACAATGGTTCTCCACTGCTTTAGGAATAATGTTGAAAAGCTTTACACAGTTCACGAGCCTGTGTATGATCTCCCTTTGTCTACCACTCTCTTTTTCAGTGATGAGTATGCTCCAAATCAGTGCCTTCATTTCATTCCTTAAAGATATATGACTTGTTCTTAATTCCCTCTGGGTCTTAAGCATTCCTCACTATGTGGTATCCTCCTTATCCAACCATACCTTTCCATTCTTTACATCTTAGCTGAGATGTCATTCCTTGACCATTCTTATCCAATTATACCATTTCTCTTTAATTAACTCACAAAACACCCTGTAATTTTTCTTAATTTATTATTATTTTTACAAATTAATTAGTATTTTTGTTTTTTGGTATCTTTAAAGGTTTATTTATCTATTTGAGAGAGGGGGGTGGAGAGAGATTGAGAGAGAGAGGAGGGAGGGGCAGAGGGAGAGGAAGAATCCTCAGGCTGACTCCCTACTGAGCATGGAACCTGACTCAGGGATCTGAGATCATGACCTGAGCCAAAATCAAGAGTCAGCGCTTAGACTGAGCCACCCAGGTGTCCCCAGTTAATTATATGCTATTTCTTTACTAGACAAGGCTAACGAGAGAAGAAGTCATATACACAGATATAGATCAGAGGTGATAATATAAATATAACATATATAATATATAGTATATAATAATATAATATAGGTATAATATACATTAAGGATATAATGTACATGACATATATGATACAATGTTATAAAATATAATACAGGTATTATATACAAATATATATATATACACATGCACATATACACAGCATGGTCTTCTAAATAGTGGCTGCTCAATCAATATGTTAATTATATCTTTTTACTTAAAATTAACACATAGGTAGAGTATAAAGCATAATCAGATTAGAGAATGTAAGCTAAACTCCTTGTATTATTTTTAATCCAAATTAAAAAATCAGTTAGCATATAACATCACAATGGAGAAAAAAAAAGAAAGAAAATTCAATAGTCCAAAACAGGTAGTCCTTACTTCTGTAATCAACATGAGATTAAAACCAATCAACTATTTAAATACAAACATTTTATTGCTTTGATAGTTTCATTTTTTTAGAATTTCAAAGTTGATTATAAATGAAGGATGTAGTTCTATGTGATTAGGCATTACATGTTAACACATAAGTTTCTTTACACACACGATTCACAGATACATGCATCCTGCTATGTGTACACATATTTCTTTTTATAATGGCCATAATCATAGCATTCAAATTTAAGGTTATAGACTCAAACCTTTACAGCTATTACAAAGCCTCTGGAGGAATCCTGCTTAAGACTGTCAAAGATAGCATTCACAGTTAGAGTCCTAACCTTAGTAGATCATTAAATAAGAAACTACTAATGAGACATTCCCTTCTTCTAGCCAATGCTTCTTTCTTATTCAGCATGACAGCATCCACACCATAACTGCAAAGTAATCTGTTTTGTTTTGGAATCATAATTACATATTGACAAGTTAAACTGTGAGACCTAAATCAGGGGAATTTAAGCTATTATGGGAGCATTCTCATGGGGAAAACCTAAAGGGACATCAATTATTTTGCCACAATCTCACTCCTTTTCAATTTTCCATTCTTGCGTGGAATGAAATCTTATGAGAAAAGAAGCTATAGAAAAACTGGATAGAGTAGTATGCCATGGGATTGAGAAATAGGTTCTATGGGTAATTAAAACAAGAGAAACTCATTAGTGACTTCATTCAGAGACAAACATTTCTATCAGTACAGTGTATTTTTTCCATGTAAATTTACATTAAAGAGAAATAAAATGCATTATATAATTATATTATATATAAGACTTACAGCTGCCTGAATAAAAAATAACACACAATTTCATGGAACAAGAAACTGAGAAGCTACCTCACTGAGAAATACTCTTATATAATTTAAATTAATTTCAAAAGTCTTTGCAACTGTTATAAAAGATCAGAATTATTGGTATTGATTTCTTGTATGAACCAGTCTACTAACAAATAAATATATAGTCAATTAAAATAAGAAATATATCATGTATACTCTTTAACAGTAGTATACAAATTAAGATGGATCTTTAAATTAAAAAAAAATAGTCTTCATCCTCAGGATTGAATTATTATTCTTAGTAACCAAACTATCTGGATTTTAGGAACAGGAATTACCAAGTAAAAAATAGAAACAAAAAAGGATGGTGGAAGCATTTTTTAATTTAAATTTTGTTTCACTGACATTTTAGAATAATGTATATTATCAATAATATATAAATTCCATATATTATTGATAATATTTGTATTTCAAATACAAATATTTGGAATGCAAAATACTTATACTGCTAGAAAACTTGGTATGCTCTGACTTCTATTTCAGAATTTTGTCCTTTTCCTTGGCTGGTAGTCCTGAAATACACTGCATAGGATGTATTGTTCATATCTATATTTTTACTACTTTTGTATCCTCAAAGAAATTGAAATAGAAGGAGCCTGGTTCACTGATAGGGGATTGCTTTCAGATTTTCTTAAGTTTTGCAGTTCCACTTGAGTTGAAGAGCATTCGTTATTGGTTAAAAGAGAGTTTTCAGAGCTATGGATTTTAGCACTTTGTTGACTGAGGATTCTGATGCTCAGCAAACCTGGCTAAAACCTAGAATATGACAGATGCATGAAAAGTTGAAAAATAGGACACACAACTGTAAGCTCAGCTGATAAACTTCCGCTGCCAATTTACTATTTCTTAAAGTGCTGATACCAAGGTAAAGGTAGGAAAGCTATGATCACAAACTCATTTCTGGCACTTTCCTCTTATCACAACTGGCAATTAGATTGAAATCAAAGTTAATATTTGTCTCTTTGCAAAAGGTGTACTGTGAATCTACCTAAAAGATTAATAAAAATGAAAATTTGATATTTTAAATATTTCCCTAATGTATTAATACATTCCATGAAGATACTGGAAGCAAATACAGAAACAAATATTACTAAAATCCATACAGACATGTACTCTTTGAGGTGATTTGTTAAAATATTTTTCAGCTTCAAGGAAAACATCGTACTACCTAGGCTCATATTTTCTTATCTAAATGTGGTGCTTCTTTATTCAGGGAAAAGTATCTGTATTGAGGCTTTCATCCTGACTTTGAATTGAATGGTTTTAGATGTCTGACTTTGAACAAATTCCATAGTTTAATGAGCTCCAGATTTTTTTTTTCTTTAAAGTGAAGATAAGAACTATTCACTCTGCAGGGTGAAGAGGGAAAAAATGCTTGTAGTTAATCAGGTATAGGGCCTGGAGAAGGGCTCAGTCTGTCTACTGAGTGCTTACAGGTTTGCCTCATGGGGACAGAACAACTATAAAGCTCCTCACAGTAGCAACTTCTGAAACCCTGATCTCAAATGTTTCAATCTTAGACAAACACATTTCACAAGAAAGAAATGAAACCAGAACTAGAAACTACATTGAAATTTCCAACAGTCCACGATTTAAGTAGAAGAATGGGAAAGCTGTGCTTGAATGATCCATTGAAAAACCATTTCCTGCATTTCTTCTGTAAAAATAATACTAAAAACAATAGCAATGATAATACTATACTGGCACATAATATGAGGTAATGCAATAAATTTAGTAAGCCTAGAGGAAAACCAGTGGCGTTCATATTGTTCTCTGCCAACTAGCCACAACCACTCTTCCCATGACTTTCCAGTCAGTCTTTAAGCTTCTTTAATCTTTGCAGATCTGAGTGCTATTTAACTATCTCTGCAAGGTAAGGCAACTTACAATTCTATCATTGATCCCCACTGGAGACACTCAATATGGGCCTTTGTCCTCCTGCCTGTGTAGGTTGACTCTTAGTGATCAACCAGTAAGGGCTGCGGCCTCTAGAATAAACTTCCTCCCATTTTTTTACAACCACAGGAATTGCATATTTAATAGAAGCCCCTCCATGCTACAGGTACATGGTCTCTTAATTGCTTTGTCTGTAGTTTTGGCATGCATAATAAATAGGGAACTCTTTCTTCTGAAATTGATGCTCCTATTAGTTTCATTCTGCAGTAGCCATTAACCACAACTAAAATATAAATATATAAATCATAATAAGTGTTCCATAATGGAGATCATAAAATCTACTACATAAAATGGCTTCATATAAATATACTGAAGTATATCAGCAGCCAAAATGCTAAACTTCGAACCGGAAAAATATTGCAACAGGGACAAGCAATGTTAAATCACGACCAAACAAAATATTGCCACATTCATTTACTGAAGGTCAAAAACATGAATGAGAAAATGACTGTTAAGAGATATATAGACCAAGGGTAGAGAAACAGATTCTTTTTGCAGAAAATGCTGCCATGAACCTGGACATTTGATGTGTTGGTGTGTTGGGGAGATAAAAGGTAAGAGAAAGTTATCAAACAACAATGTTTTTACGATAAAAAATACGGTGAGGGATGCCTGGGTGGCTCAGTCAGTTAAGCAGCTAACTTGCTTTTGGCTCTGGTCCTAATCTCCCCATCCCGGGATAGAGCCCTGCGTCAGGCTCCATGCTTAGTTTGGTCTGCTTGAGGACTCTCTCCCTCTCTCTTACCAGCCCCTTCCCCTCCTCACTCTCTCTAAAATAAAGATGTACACCTTTACAAAAATAAAAATTAAAAATGCGGTGAAAAATAGGCATGTCAATCAGTTAGAATCTGACAAAACGGGTGAGATCTACACTATAAATTTAGGAAAAATATCTTCAAAAAGCTCTCATTGGAGCACATTAAGTGAGTTGACTGTGGACATAATTAAACACCCAAGTACTATCTCCAGGGTCAAAACAGATCTAAACGATTATAAAAAATTAAAGGTGTTCAAACATGTTTCTTTAAAATATATCTTTGAACATTCAAGTTTCCAGTACCAATGGGATCTATATCTCTTGAAAGACTATAGATTCAGGCTTGTCATAAACTATGAAATGAAATGAATGCTTTAATTAAAAAGCATTACATGAAATGTATTATATGAAATGAATGTTTTAATAAAAAAGCAATAAATCATTTCCTATAGTATATGTGTATAAACTTTATATTTTCCCCATCCAAGATAAATTATAACCAAATCTTCTTCTGAGATTACATTGTTGAAATGTTTCTCTCATTTTTCTAGAAATACTGGCATACATGATTTTATTTCTTACTAGATTACTTTCTTACTAGGCCTAGATCCAGTGTCATATTCATTCTTCCATCCTACTTATCATGCTGTCTGACACCTGGGAGATACTCAATAAAGTGCTTGTTAAACAAGTATATCTCTGATATCACCATAATGCATGTGTGGAAAAGGTCATTAAGCCTCGCATGAAGCGCTAAATATTGTCAAATACTGATAAGGCATGCAGGGTAGTGGTGGCAGGAAGTGACTGCTAATGGATACAGATTTCTTTTTGGGGTGATGAAAATATTCTATAATTGAGACTATTGATGATAACATGACTCTATGAATATACTGAAAATCACAGAAATGTACACTTTACATGAGTGCATTTTATAGTATGCAAATGGTATCTCAGTATAGCTGTTAAAATACAATAAGCTCAATAATTGTTATGTCAACTTTGACAACTTTTCTTCTATAATCTCAAGTTGATGTTGAAAATAATTGAGAGGAGTCAGAACAGGATGAGAGGACACAAGGGGAAATGGGAGAGGATCACAGAAAGTGAGAGTTTGCTTCATTAGTACTGCACATGGCCAGAGTTCCAACCACACAGAGGTGGTCAGTAGAGTGACCTCTTGGCTGCAGCCTTGCCAATCTTCAGTTCCACAGATATTCCTATGTTTATGGAGCCCTAATTCTTAGATTAAATCTCTTTATTGCCATTTTTTAAAATGCCATGAGAGCTACTAAACTTTAGCATAAAATATGTAATGCCTCACATTTGCTGCAAATAGAAACCACGAAGTCGTAATTTTTGAATTCCAGACAGTGAAAATTTGTAAATAGATTATGTCTGGAAAATGGTTTTGCTTTCTAGAACAAATTTCAAAACGCAAATCAAAGTCTTAAGACTTTATTGCCACTGGCAAGTCAGTATCATTCCATGGATGGGATAAAATAAGCATCGAGATAGCATGATTATTAAGCCAGGCTATATTTTGCTATGTGAAGGTTTCCTGCAATACTGGGTGGTGAATAATAAGGAGATTAACATTAAATACACCATCTGTTGTGGGTTTTCTATCTCAAAGAAGACGCAGAGCAAAAGTGAATTCCCTGAAGTACAATGTTATCAGAGATGCTTTTAATTGTAGCATATATTCCTACTCCTCATGACAACAAACTTACTTTGGAAGGAAACATGCAAATAAGATTACTAAAAGGAAATACGTGACTCCAAACTGAAAAACAAAAAGTTCTCATCACGAAGCAGAATCATTTAACTACTCTAACGTTTCTTCAGAAGAAATTTAGTTTTCATCCACAGACATTAAATTATGGTCCATGTGTGCCCAGGAAGAGGGTGCCAGGTGCTGCTATGAAAACCAGCAACTCAAGGGCCGCCTCACATTTTTGCTTTGGTCTCTTTGGTCTCTTTGTGGTTTCAAATGCCTACTGCTTGAAGCTCTGGCTCAGAGATCCACTTAATAATACAAAACTTCCACTGTCCACCCGTCATGATACTTGGATCTCGAAAAATGTACCTCATCTGGTCAGCATAATAACTATTCATGCGACACATGATCAACTCATCCATATCTCTTCACACCCTCTAATGAGTCAGTCTCAAACTTAAATCTTCCTCCTGAAAGCCAGTGAGAATCTTATGCTCCATCGAGTGATTCTGGGTAATGTGTTGAGACCAAAGACTATATTGTTACACACCTAACCTGAGAGACAGAAAATGACTCTTATTTTTTAAAAGAAGTGTAAAACATTGGGTTCTATTCTCTTAAAAAAAATGGACTTACCTTTGCAATTTCACACCGTTATATTCCATATTAGAAGATAAGATTTCTTTATCTAGATAGCACCTAGGCTAAGAACAATCTGTGTAAATTAAAATGCTGTTAAGTCATTTCAATAATCATCCTGATATAGATCACTCATCTCAGGAAACTATCTCCTATGAAGGATAAAATATTAAGTTGATTGATAATTGTTACTTCTAGAGAGCCTTGTTCTTTCAACATTTCTTAATGTACTAACAGATACCTCTTGTATAATTGTTGACATTTAGTGCAATTACCTAAAAGGAGATATCAAAAAAATTTTGAATGCTGACAATATATTAAGTCCAATAATCTGCAAAACTACTACTCTGTGGTCAAAACTACCTAAGTGGTTCAGAGGCATTTATAGACAACCAGATTTGGAATTCTTAATTGTCTTCTCTAAGCCCTGGTTTACCACTAGTGGGACCTACTATAAAATCTATTTCTCGGAATCCCTGGGTGGCGCAGTGGTTTGGCGCCTGCCTTTGGCCCAGGGCGCGATCCTGGAGACCGGGGATCGAATCCCACATCAGGCTCCCGGTGCATGGAGCCTGCTTCTCCCTCCGCCTGTGTCTCTGCCTCTCTCTCTCTCTCTGTGACTATCATAAATAAATAAAAAATTAAAAAAAAAATCTATTTCTCAGTAAGCACAAGAAATTTACAAAGGCTGAAGCAAGATTTTGGTTCCATCTTAATACTCTTCTGAGGACAAGGATCTACCATCAATTCTTGTTAATATTTCTTTATGTCTCAAGCTCTCTTTGTGCTCCAAACACAAATTCTCTATCCACTCTGTACCAAAACACTTGTGATAAATCACTCTAGTGATTATCATCTAGTTTTCATCATTCATTTTATCTGGACACCAATACCAAGTTTTAGTGTTTTATAAGCCCTTAATTTCATTATGTTAGACTGTTTTTTTTTTTTAATTTGTCCTTCTCTTTTATTTGCCTTTCTCTTTCATAAGCTCTTATTTTCATTAAGTTATATTTCTATTTTTTATTTGTTTTTTTTTCTTATTAGTCTCATTTTTGTCCTCCCCTAAACAAGATCCATACATGGGGTTAAGACTGTTCCTGAAATTATATACAAAATTAAGTATATGTGCGTAGGTATTTTTCTTTTAGTTGTTCATTTTGGTGTCACAAATCACTCTGACAACCTAGTTAAAGAAATGGATACCCTCTCCAGAAAAAAATAAATGCATATATGTACTTGCCTATGACATCTTGATTATTTTTATTTTCTTGAGAGTACTTTCCTACCACCTGAATACCTACTCATTATTTAGAATGAAAACTTTTAAAAATATTGTCCTATGCTCTATTTAATCACTTTATACGTCAAGAAAGAAATGATGCCATTTCATGGAAAAGCCTAAGAAAGCTGCTTCTCAAATTCTAATAAAATATATACTTGCTACTTGAACAACATTGTTTTTAATTGTGCAGATTTACTTACAGGTAGATTTTTTAAAGTGTAGTATTATAAATGTGTTTTTTTTTCTTTTCCTTATGATTTTCTTAGTAACATCTTTTTTCTAGCTTACTTTATGATAAGAATACAGTGTATAATACATATAGCATACAAAATAGGTGTTGATTGTTTATGTTATTGGTAAGGCTTCAGGTCATCAGTAGACTGTTAATAGTTACATTTTTGAGGAGTCAAAAGTTAACACACAGGGATTAGTGCCCCTAACCCCCACATTATTTAAGGGTCAAATGTATACTCAACAAGGTTTTTTTTTTTTTTTAACAAGGTTATTTTGAGTAGAGAATTAATGATGACTTTCAGGCTCAAATGAAAACCCACAAATTCTAGATTACAACCAAATATTACTGCTCCAAACAACCTAGGCATTTCCATTTGATCACCACAGATTCAAGTTACCAAATCACTGACCAAATTGGAGAACCATTGACTCCTATGGCCATGAAATTCTTAAATGAGTGATAAAAGTTTCATTTATTTCAGGTTCATATGATTCAAAAGATGCCAATACACTATTCATTTTAACCCTTATATTTCATTTATCTCTATACCATCTCTATCTCCACAAAAACTATCCTGAACTTTTTTCATAACTGCCTTCATTATTTCAGATGTTGCCAAGAAAGTATTATTAAGTTGAGTTCAAATGACATTCATTTAATTCCAAATATGTACAAGGCATGATAATTGATAAAAGGAGGAATGAAATATTGTCCTTGGCTTCTAGAGGCACATAATTGAAGTAGGAGGCAGTTTATAACTGCTAAACATTATAACACCTCTCTTAAGAAAATGAGGGAAATTGTTTAATTCCAAATAGAAATACACTAAAAGCATTTCAGAGAGAAAGTAGTATTTTAAATTAAAGATAAATAAAACTCTGTTAGGTAATGAACAATGGTAAGGTTATTTCAGTTAGGGAAATAGTTTACATGAAGCCATATAATTAAGAAAGCACATGAATTAGTAGTTTGGGGAGACTGGACTATGGGGGTGCATGTTGGGAGAATATCTAATATAAAACACACAAATAAATTGCCTTTGTACTGTATAAAGATTTGATTATAAGTGAAAAGTTGAAACCAATTGGGTAGTTTTCTAGTATAACCAGTACTTTTACTCACCATTACATAAATATCAAGTGCAACCAATTAAAATTAATTTAAATGTGTATCTCCTTTCCATATATTTAACAAATTCTGATCTCTGCATTTCTAACAGAACTTCCTAAGTGAGACTGTGCAAGGCTGCTTCTTCTCTTATCAATTTTTTTAAATAAAATAAGTCACTTAAAGAGTATTTTATCCAGGGATGCCTGGGTGGCTCAGTGTTTGAGCGTCTGCCCTCAGCCCAGGGCATGATCCTGGAGTCCTGGGATCAAGTCCCACATTAGGCTCCCTGGATGGAGCCTGCGTCTCCCTCTGCCTGTGTCTCTGCCTCTCGCTCTCTCTCTCTCTCTCTCATGAATACATAAATAAAAAATCATTTTAAAAAAAGAGTATTTATCCATTCATTTAAGAACTTAATATTTCAGAAATCAAATCCTTTAAAATACCCCTTATGATTCATTATTTTGTCTTAAAAATTAATTTCTTGTGTCATGAAAATAAAGCACTAGTGAGTGGCACTAGGCAGGGGGCTTGAAGATCTCACACCTTCTATCAGAGGACCTCCAAAGTGGCCTGTCATGACACTGCCCCTTTTTTTTTTTCTTTTAAAGGACTGACAATTACTTTGAACTGTATTGCAGTGTGTAGAGGTGAACCAATGATCATATAACATGAATATATGACCAACAAATTCAGTTTCCATTTTGACCTAAGACAAAGAAACTAAAAGAGGTCTTCTGTTTCTTTTGTGGCCAACACTCTGTGTTTCAAGCTGAGACTATTAAATGAGTGATGTATATTGAGGCAACTCTATTGGGTTAGCATCCTCTACCTTTGTGATACAAGCTTGCTCCATTTCAAACCACATCAAACATAGACCTCTTATTATAAAAGTCGATCTATGGGATAGGATGGAGTCAGAGAAAGCATTCACATCTGAGTATCAGCTCATACACTTGTTAAAAATACTGGAGATACTACACTGATTATTTTGATTCTTCAATACACACAGGGAGAAATAAACATAAGTGAACTAAAAAGCAGTTAATATAGTAGCAGAATAACAGATTAAATTTTAGGCAGATCAATGCCAGCACATTTTAAAAAATGAAAACTATCAGAGAGTCCATATAATAGTATGCTAAAGTGACAAAAAATAGGTAAAATTACGAGATTAAGTTTCGGATGTTCTTTAACTGATTCTAATTTTCAATTCAAGGAATGCCTTTTAAAAGAAAGTAATCATCATGACATTGTACGCATTTCTGAGGAAAGCAGACCTAAATGTGTAACTGTTCGCCTTTGCCGCAAGTCCTCTGACAGACCAACTGGGGTCTGGGCTCAGCTGGGAGGTTGGCCCAAGTATGTTTATTTGGAAATCTCAGGGTTCCCAGCAGCAAAACACAGCAAACTCCAACAAGCCTACACTTTCCCACCTCTCTACGGGAAGAATCACAAAATAGCATGGCTTTTTAAAGAGAATCTACCATAAAATTAATACACAATATGCTCAGGGCTAGAACTTTTAAGTGGTAAATCTCAAAATAAAACCAAAATTTTTGGCTAGCATAATTTGTTATTTCCAAAAATGGGTTGGAAAAAAAAAACCTCTCATCTCCTCATGGCAATAATATTTTTTCTCTTTTAAAGTAAATTAATCATATTGATTGAACTATATTATTATTAATTCCCTGATCAGACAAATATAACTTATTTAAAGAAAAACTGAAAATAGAATTAAAGTATTATTGCTTAGAATACAGTATAAGTCAAGATGAGTTACAAACATATGAACAGAAAATACAAGCATGCAAACAAAATGAGCATCATATTAAAATCTAAAAAATAATTGTAGTTATCATCTGTCTTGACTACCAATTTTTGGCCTATTTAAGGAAAATCTAAGAGTAATGTTGAGTTAGCACTCTAAAGGTAAACCGACCTCAGTACTGGTGAAATTTATGTAACTGCTGTCATCACTACACACTTCCAGCTGGGAGTTTATCTATGTCTTCTTCCAGAACTGTGAATCTGAGGGTATTTCTCAGAGTTGGCAAGTGGATGGCCTAGTGCTCTATGAACGTAGCTGTCTCAAAATACAGTCTTCTGTGTGTATATGTGGTGCTTAGGTTTCTAATAGGGTCAGAGATAAAATTCCTGAATTATTCCTTACACAATGCCTTTTCAAGTGAAAAAGCATGTTGCAGCAACACAGCAGAAGCTAATTTGTAATATAATAAAAAGAAACAGTCTTGGAGATTTTTTTAACGACCCATAAAACCAACCTTCAAACCAAATAAACCACTGCCTAAACAATCAAGGATGCTAAACAGCTAGAGTATAATAATTCTGGAATTTTACATCTTTACTTGCCCTCACTTCTTTGGTTGAACACCACTGAGTGACCCACTCACCTCCAAAATCTCTCTTTCTGTTTCCCCTCTCTTACAACTATCTTGTTCTCCCATATTCTGGGAGAATGGACAGAAAATGGGAAGAAATGGTCACAACCCTTCACTTTTTCTTTACAATAACTTTGTAAAAAAAAATCATTTCTTGCTTGACAGAATTTCCCTATGGCATTGGGCCACCTTCACATAGCCATCTATAATTTTTCTCCTGCTTGAAACAATTTCCCACATGCCACTCTTGTTAATGACTGAGATACCCCCTGATGGTGCTTAACATTTAATAGTGCTAGAGCTCCACATTTGCCCAAACAACCTTTTCCATTTACCTTACCTCAAAGGCCTTCTAATTTTTCTTCAGAGACAGAAATCCTTTAAGCCCATTGTATCCTTAGGCTACAAATTTACTGAGATTTAGGTTTCCAATAAGAGCGTTGAGATGAATGCCACCATCTCATTTATGAATCAATTTTTGCCCATCGGCTTTTTACTGTTATTACTTTTTATTTTATTTTTCACTCAAAGGAGAGAACCTTTATTACATGGGTATGTGTTTATATGTGTGTTTGTGTGTATACATACACAAACATATACACACATATATATATTCATGTGTTACATGTTTATTAAACTGTTGAAAATTTAGGGAAAATTAAAGTCTATGCACCTGAAAAGTTTAAAATAAATTTCTTGACCTAAAATCTGTCATGTGTTGTCCTTCATTTTTATGTCTACAGGAGAAAGATACACAGGATAAAATTCCTGAGGATTATACTTAAAGTTGATTAAACAAGTTATTTTCTCAAATATAATTCATGGAAACTCAGTAAGCTGACAGCATAATACTTTTTATATAATTATATAGTTTGGGGTTCTAATGCAGACAGTATCTTGAAATGGAGAATTAATAGAAAAACCCACTAGTTTTCTAGGGAAATTACAAATCTATTATTATAAAAACTTTTTTTTAAACTTTCCACTGTTTCACAAATAAAGAATAGAAACAAAGTTTGACTTTTAAATTGCTTAACAATCAATACTTCTAAAAGGTTTCCCATACTTAGTTTTGCTTTTGTTCTATTTTAATATGGATGTTACATTAAATGTCTGCTTTTACCTAAGCCCCCCAAAAAGTGCTGTATTTGTGGTTGGCTATTGCTTATCCAGCTCCAAAAAAGGTTGGAATATGTTCTATTCTTTAAATTCAATTAATTGAATAATTACTGCATGGTTTTATAGGCTGTGTCTAGCTGTCTTCAATCTTACTGTTAGGAACAAATTACACAGAACCAGTCTACTTGAAATAAATTCTGATACATTCTGTCAGTAAACTAGAGTGAAGTCAGGAATATATTAAAAGGTTAATCTTAGGGATACATGGGTGGCTCAGTGGTTTAGTGTCTGCCTTTGGCTCAGGTCATGATCCCGGGTTTCTGGAATGGAGTCCTGCATTAGGCTCCCCACAGGGAGCCTGCTTTTCCCTCTGCCTATGTCTCTGCCTCTCTCTCTGTGTCTCTCATGAAAAAATACATAAAAATCTTTAAAATCAATCAATTAAAGGTAATTTTAAAGTAACTGCGTGGGATAGTCATGTAGAATGACGTGATTTGAGAGTAGTGCTCCATGGACCCCTACAAGCTCAAAGGTCCCTGAGGGTCCCTTGGGGAGGTGGTCATCATTGTGGACATTGGGGTGGTTCCTGGGAAGGCAACAGGTTGGGCTCTGTGCTGTTTATCTTGTCTTCAATTACAGCAGCCATTTGATATTACAAATAATACTGCATGTGATTGAAAAGTTATATAATTGAAGAAAAAAAGTTTGAGAATATCTTTTATAGTCAAATTTAATAATTTTACATCTGGGGATATTATGTGACTGCAGTAATTTCACAGATCTATTTGACAAATCAGAAGCAAACATATTTTGTCATGTCAATAAATGATTGGCATGTTTTCCAGGTCAGCTAAAGCAGGGTTTCATTGATTTTTTCACATGTAGACATGCTTAATCAAATGGGAAAAATTGGAAGAACTCTAAAAGAAAAATAAATGATCATTTTTATGATGTCATGTAAGTTTGTTTTGTATTGCTTAAGGTTTCCTGTTTTTTACACATTTATATAAGCTTATATTCTCAAACCAAACAACAAAATTGATTACATTTGTATTCCACAGTGATTATTTAACTAACATGGTGATTTTCAAATCTGAGGCTTAGATAAGAAGTTCTTGCATTTTTAAAAAGTTATTAATATGATTATTATCTCCGACTAATATTCTAAAAATATATTTAAGAAAACATTAATGAAAAAACGTTTAGAACTCTTGACCCAAAACTCCTAAGCACAAAATTTTTAAACTCTAAAACTGCCTTATTTATCAAATTTTATTTATTTATTTATTTGAAATTTAAGTTACTTAACATATAGTGTAGCATTGGTTTCAAGATTCAAATTTAGTGATTTATATATAACATTTACATATAACACCCCATGCTCGTCCCAACAGTGTCCTTATTTTTTACATGTAAATATTTTATTTTTTTATTAGAGAGAGAGAAAACACTAACAGAGGGGACAGCAGACAGAGGGAAAGGGAGAAGTAGGCTCCCTGCTGAGCAGAGAGCAGACATGGGGCTCAATCCAAGGACCTTGGGATCATGACCCTGAGGCAAAGACGGACGAGCCACCCAGGCACCCCAACAAGTGTCCTCCTTAATGCCCGTCACCGTTCCTCTATATTCACCTGTTTTGTTTCTTAAATATGAGTGAAACCATACAATATTTTTATCTTTCTCTGACTTATTTTGTTTAGCATAATTTACCATAGTTCCATCCAGATTGTTGCAAATGGCAAGATTTCATTCTTTTTAATCCTAGGTAATACCACAGTGATCTTTATCCATTCATCAGTCGATGCATATTTGGGCTCTTTCCATAATTTGGCTATTGTTGATAATGCTGCTGTTAACATCAGGGTGCATATGCCCCTTTGAATCAGCATTTTTGTACCCTCTGGACAAATATCTAGTAGTACAATTTCTGAATCATAGGATAGTTCCATTTTTAACTTTTTAAGAAACCTCCATACTGTTTTCCAGAGTGGCTGTACCAGTTTGCATTCCAACCAAAAGTGTAAGAGGTTTCCTCTTTCTCCACATCCCTACCAACATCTGTTGTTTCCTGTGGTGTTAATCTTAGCCATCCTGACAGGTGTGAGGTGGTGTTTTGTTGTGTAAACCCTAAAACTTCTAAATGTACAAAAATTAACAATAATTCCATAGATATTTTAAGTCTTTAACTTATTCTGGTATCAAAGAGTCTTGATGAACACCAGTAATCCAGTCTTTAAGAACAGCTAAAAAATCTACGTAGCCAGGAAGAGAAAACAAACAAAAATATCCTTGAACTTACTTTTTAAAAAAGTTAATATAATAAATATGAGGCAGTCTTTCAAAATACCTAAATTTATGTTTGTTTTTAAAGATTTTATTTATTCATTTGAGAGAGAGAGAGAGACAGTTAAGCAGGGGAAGTAGCAGACAGAGGGAGAGGGAACAGCAGACTTCTTGCTGAGCAGGGAGCCTAACACGGGGTTCTTAATCCCAGGACCCCGAAATCATGACCTGAGCTGAGGGCAGATGCTTAACTAACTAGGCTACCCAGGCACCCCTATAGTTCTATAATCTGAATTCTTTCCTTATATTGCCGTATTGTCTCTTTCCACTTAATATATAACCTAAATACAATAACATATACAGTTTAATATAAGGGTTTTATTTTTTTTAATTTAGGTATTAACCCCCTACCCAAAAAAATTTAACCTCCTGTATTGGGTTCTGTCAAATCAAGATTTTTTAAAAAATGCAAAATTATATTAACTACTACAGGTAATCTGTCTTTGATGTTAAAAAGAATAAGTACCTTAGTTGCTCTTTATTATTTAATATTACAAGTTAATATTAATCTATGATAAACAAAAATCTATTTTTTCCCTTAGATTTTATTTATTTACTCATGAGAACAGAGAAAGAGAGAGAGAGAGAGGCAGAGACACAGGTAGAGGGAGAAGCAGGATGTGGGACTCGAACCCGGGACTCCAGGATCATGCCCTGGGCCAAAGGTGGCACTAAACTGCTGAGCCACCCAGGGATCCCCAGGAATTCTATGTTAATGTCCCACAAAAGGCATCGACTGATATCAACCCATCATTAATTTCTCTGTTTCCCATTTATCTTGATATTAGATTTAGTTTGTTGTTTTGCATCTAAAATAAAGCAACTGTGATATGTTGGTTTTCCCAGAGCATCATATGCTTTCTGCAGCTCTTTTATATCAATATTTTGTAAATAATGTATCTGGCCTAAAATATATTTCTCACTTAAATGTAGATTTTGCTAATAGTGCATTTTACCTTAAGATGAATCACATTAAGAGAAATAGTAGTATAAAAATTAAGCCAATATGAGCCAAACTTTTACCCACAGATGGTAACTATCTTAAAAGAAAAACTAAAGCAAAATCCTACTTTTGGAATCTTGTCAAGTAGTTTGATCTACTGCAATAAAGAAAGAAGCCAAATTAAACAGAAATCAATTATCATGTAACAAGTAATGATCAGCTATGATTTAAACTTCAAGGGAAGAAGAGTTGACTCCGACAGAATTACAAGAGGCTTAGAACATATTTTAATTTGTAATTATCTAACAACAATGAAATTTGAGTAAGCCAGAAGAAAAGATCTGCAATAGTTATAGGCTTGATAATATTGAAATAGTATAAAATTTTGATGATTTAGTTATGGTTATGCAAAGCAATGAGGGGAGAGATACACTGGAAGGAAAATAAAATGATAAAATAATTTTAAGTATTGAAGAAAATATCTGTACTATTTGAAGCATTAAACAGTAACATTACAAATAAACGAAGTCTGTTTTCATGACAATCTTGATTGAAAAGAACCTACTGAAAATACAATAAAAGGAGAAAATTGAAAACATCGACAACTTGTGAGAAAGTCAACTATTTAATGAACTGTACATTATCCAGGAAACTTTCAGAGAGTATCATTTTGGTGTGAGCCTCTTTGCGGGAGTGACTCTCAATACATACAGCACAGATAAACACAATAAGGGAGAGGCTTTATTTATATCCTGAGTGTGATTGGACTATACTCACCTTTAAGAAAAGGCAAGATTCAATCAACCAAACAGTGCTGTATGTTCAACAAGACACAAAAAAAGTAGAACACATTCCCAGTTAACTAGAATGATGGGCATGAATCATTATGATGCATCTAATGTATTTGTTAAGTCAGAGATCAGTATTAAGGTTTTAATAAGAAAGAAAGGTGAGAGAGATAAGGATTGGGGAGAAAGGAGGGATAGATGGAAGGATGGAAGGAAGGAAGAATTTAAAATAGTCTACGTAATGCTTTTCTGCCTCAATACTTAATAGTTAATTGATAGTTCAGAACTTTTCAGAAAGCAGTGCTATTGAAATTTGATATATCAGTGGCTCAAGATATTAAAAGCAAAAGCAATTAACTGAATCTACATTGATACCAGGAATATACAGTGCTTTTCAAAAACATTCTATTTTCACCTTGTTTTCTGTGATTTTCCTTTCTCCTAAACTCTAATGTAGAAAAAAATTTCGGGGAATTGTAGATTTTATATTGCTTTATTCCAGTTTATACATATTTTTACTGTAACTGGTTTGTTTAAATGTTTTCTCATTTTATTTATTTTGTCTGTTTGAGACAAATATAGCTTAATTTTCTGTAATGTTATTTTAGAGAAATGACTAAGAAATATTTCAAAAGATATGAAACAGAATAGAGAACCCAGAAACGGACCCTCAACTCTATGGTCAACTAATTTTTGATAAAGCAGGAAAGAATGTCTAATAGAAATAGGACAGTCTCTTTAACAAATGGTGTTGTGAAAATTGGACAGCCACATGCAGAAGAACGAAGCTAGACAATTTCCTTACACCATACACAAAAATAGACTCAAAATGGAGGAAGGCATAAATGTGAGACAGGAATCCATCAAAACCCTAGAGGAGAATACAGGCAGCAACCTCTTTGAAATTGGCCACAGCAACCTCTTGCTGGAAATGTCTCCAAAGGCGAGGGAAACAAAGGCAAAAATGAGCTATTGGGACTTCATCAAGATACAACACTTTTGTACAGCAAAGGAAAGAGCTGACAAAAAACAAAAGACAACTAACAGAATGAGAGAAGATATTTGCAAATGTCTTATCAGATAAAGGGCTAGTATCCAAAATCTATAACGAACTTATCAAACTCAATACCCACAAAACAAAGAACCCAATCAAAAAATGGGCAGGAGACAGGAATAGGTATTTCTCTAAAGACATACAAATGGCCAACAGATACATGAAAAAATATTCAACATCACTTGGCATCAGGGAAATACTAATCAAAACTATAATGATACATTGTGTATATCTATATATTGGTGAGATATCACCTCATGCCAATCAGAATGACTAAAATTAACAAGTCAGTAAACAACAGATGGTGAGGATGTGGACATAGGAAGCCTCTTATGCTGTTGGTGGGAATGCAAGCTGATGCGGTCACTATGGAAAACAGTATGTAGGGTCCTCAAAAAGTTGAAAATAGAGTTACCCTACAACCCAGCAATTGCACTACTGGTATTTACCACAAAGATAGATGTGTAGTGATCTGAAGGGGTACCTCCACCCCAATGTTCATAGCAGCAATGTCCACAATAATCAAATTATGGAAAGAGCCCAGATGTCCATTGACAGATGACTGGATAAAGAAGATGTGGTATATAAATACAGTGGAATACTACTCAATCATCAAAAAAATGAAATCGATATTTGCAATGATGTGGATGGAACTAGAGGAAATTGTGCCAAGTGAAATAAGTCAATCAGAGAAAAATAATTATCCTATGATCTCGCTCATATATGGAATTTAAGAAACAAAACAGAGGTTCATAGGGGAAAGGAGAGGAAAGATAAAACAAGATGAAATCAGAGAGGGAGACGAACCAAAAGACTCTTAATCATAGGAAACAAACTGAAGGTCACTGGAGGAAAGGGGGGAAGGGGCATGGGTAAATGAGTGATGGACATTAAGGAAAGTACATGACGTGATGAGCACTGGGTATTATATAAGACTGATGAATCACTGAACTCTACCTCTGAAAATAATAATATACTATATGTTAATTAATTGAATTCAAATTTTAAAACTTAAGGCCAAAAAAGAAAAATTTCAAAAGAAATAGAACAAGGAAATAATGACAGGAATAAAATAAGCTATAATAATAGTTGATTATTAAAGGGTTAAGACTAGTTTATATGAACACACGGATAAATACAATAAATGTAAAAGAGAGGAAAAGTAAAAAATAAGTATAGAAGAAAACAGTATTTCAATGTGGTCAGTTTCCTATTATTTTACTTAAAAAATAAGTATTATTTTGGACATTTATTTTCCACTGTACCTTAAGGTTAAAGGTTATAGCAACATTAGAAAAGGTCCAAGGAAAGATAATATTTCAAGAATACAATGGACCATGAAATCTTCAAAACTGGTTCTGTGATCTTTTCTAAATTTGGAAGTATTTATCAAGAACTGTGAAGATTACATGGGACATTTTTGGTGTCCTATTAGATACGGTGCTTGTATGTCCTCAATGTGTATGTGTAGACTTGGCACTAAAGATCATCTTCTTAGAGCATTTCTTCTTGTCATTATAAAAGTTAACTTTAATGATGTTGTATTAACCAGAGCTAGATTTTCACGTGAGGTGCTAGAAAGGAATTCTAATGATACCCTGGAAGCTACGGAATGCAGTAAGGTAATTTATGAAGTTGCAAAACATAAATTCACAAAAAGAGGATATGGGATAGAATTATTAAGAAATACATTCCTACATTCCTCCCCTAGAAACTGGTTGTGATTTGGATCCAGTGGTCTACAACAATAAACAAGGATGGTACTATTATCTATAAAGGATACTGCTTTATGATCAAATTTATTTTATTCTGTGCATATAAAAATCATTTGTAACACAGAAAACATTAAAATGCATGGTAGTTTTCTTACTTAAAAATGGTTATAGAGCCAGAAAAATTATTTTTCTAATACCCTAAAAGCATTAGTCAATAATTTAATTATAAATAACCATGGCTCGAATTCTTTTTAAGGCAGGAAAGGGATGTTTTTTAACTCTTAAGTTTTGGTTTAAAAACAAAGGGAAAAGAATAGTCTTTCCAATGATGAAACAGATTTGGAATTTTTTCTACTCTCAATGATAGCACCTTGGGAAGTTATTCATTTTTCCCTCCTGGGTATCTCATGTGTATATGTCAGATACAAAATGCTAATAAATCTCTGTTGTGAGTTTCTTTTTTTTGTTTTTGTATTTTTTTTACATGATAATCTGTCTTTCATTGACAGAGTCTCAGCCAAGAACTCAGAAGGGTAGACAGAAAATTATTTTGTTTCCCCTTCACCCTTTTAAGGTAATTTTATTTTAAATTACATCAAATTCTTCTATACATTAGTATACTGCTCATCAGGGCTTGAAACATGGTGGAATTAATATTATTATATACAAAGCTTTTTAATAGAGTTTTTAAGCGTGAATTTTTTTCAAGGATATTGGTGTTTGGGGCAACAGATGGTATGACATAACTGAAGCAATTATGGTTTATTAATGTAACATACTGTGGGACTACACAAAACATCCACTTGGAAACAGGGCTTTGCTAAATTTAAGTTGATTTAGAAGTAATGAATCAAGGCAAAATATTTTCTGAAGTCAGAATAATATGACTGAGATGTGTGATATGAGGGGAAGAGAGAAAAACAATATGCCCAATATATTTTCATGAACAATATTCTACTTAGTATGCTACATCTGAGTATAATATTCTGAATCAAAGACTAGGAACAAAAAACCTCCCACCCTGGTTCTCTGAGAAAAACATTCTGGTGAAAATTTATATGAAAGCAACGTGCAGCTGCCACCTCAATTCCTTATTTTAAGGAAAATAGAATTAGTGGTGGGAACAATATTGTTAAACACAGACCACATAACTAGTTAAGATAGCCAAAATTAAGGTAGCATCAGGTTAGTTTAGATTGAACAAATACAGTATTAATGGTTAGGTATAAAGGAAAGTTAAAAAAAAATAAAAGGTTTAATTTTCTCAGTTGATAATAAAGGAAGAGATTGTCATCCCTTCTCTTTTCATAAAGTATATACTTTATAAAACTTAAAATTGTAAGTACTTTCTCATCTGTCTGAAATATACATAAATCTTTTTGAAAACTAGAGGCCTTTTGTCATCTTTAGAATCCAGGAATATTTCTCAAGAACCTGGGAGTCATCACTTTGAATCTTACACATCCAGGTAGATAGGACACCTAATCTCCCAGTTTCTGTGGATGAGCAGGAGCCCAAATTCAGTGGGGTACCCTTGCTACAGGTTGCAAAATGAGACACCAATGAGCAAACACAGATGGTGAGTCCTATAACCAGATAAAGCTAGTTGCACTATATGTGACAACTGGTGCTATGAAGTTCTGTTACTTAAGGAATAATTGTTGCTTATCTTGAAAACATTCTGTAATGGGTTTTATCTGCTTGTCCATACAAGGGGATAAGATTTCATTTTGTCTTTGCAACCTCTCAGGATTGCCTATGATGCTTCTCATATTTTGGCTCAATGTTTATCAATAAGGAAAGTGATTTCTTTCCCTCCTATATTTGTAGAAAGAATTTCTGGGTTGACAGAAAATTTTGTTTTGATAATTTCTCAATAATGGCAAAAATTAGAAACAATTCAGGATATTTGCACCAGAGAGAAAAACATATGGCAACATTTAGTAATTTAGTATTAGTGACATAACTTAAAAAAGATTTATGCACATTATTGATAAGCACATTTTATAAATACAATGTACTAACATATAGGGATCATTCCTTTTCTCAGTAATGATGTAAAAACTCTTTAAAGAGTATGAGACTCTTCTCTTGGCTCACCAACACCATTGTTAATTAAGTGCACAAGAAAAACCGAACTTACAAGGTAAAAGTAAAAATTTGGCATAATCCTCTAGCAGACTAGGATTTTAAAAATGCTTTAGGGATCCCTGGGTGGCGCAGCGGTTTGGCGCCTGCCTTTGGCCCAGGGCGCGATCCTGGAGACCCGGGATCGAATCCCACATCAGGCTCCCGGTGCATGGAGCCTGCTTCTCCCTCCGCCTGTGTCTCTGCCTCTCTCTCTCTCTCTCTGTGACTATCATAAATAAATAAAAAAATTAAAAAAAAAATTTATTTAAAAAAAATAATAAAAAAAAAATAAAAATGCTTTAGATTGGATAGCATATTAAAAGCACAAGGCTGTGCTGCCAAACATTAAAAAATAATTATTTTTAATCAATAAGATCATGTAACAGTGATATACAATAATGTATTACAAACAAAACAAATGTTTATTGTATTCCCATAATTCAAATGAAGGTCACACTGTTTGATCCAATATTGAAGGTATCTAAGAAATGCAAAATTTAACTCTACATTGCACAGAGATTAGTTTTATTTCACACACATACAAAAATGACTAGTACAACATACCCTCTATCCAGGCAGGAGAAAAATTGTTATACCAAGCACTCTTTAAATTTATCTACACTTTGTCCCATTTCTTTTTTTTTTAAACATTTAATTTATTTATCTTTTTTTTTTTTTTTAAGATTTATTTATTCAATCGGAGAGAGCAAAGAGAGAGGCAGAGACACAGGCAGAGGGAGAAGCAGGCTCCATGCAGGGAGCCCGACGTGGGACTCGATCCCGGGTCTCCAGGATCACATCCTGCGCTGCAGGCAGCGCTAAACCGCTGCGCCACCGGGGCTGCCCAACTTTGTCCCATTTCTTAACAAATGATTCTTCAGTGCATACATTAACAAGTTGGACATTGTCCATTTTTTCTAGAAAAATTCTTTTTTTTTTTTAGAAAAATTCTTTAATTGAAAAAATAAAATGCAAAGAGTAAGATGGTCTATATGTATCTATGTATATAGATTTATACATGCATACATAAATATATAGGTTTATAGATATGCACATATGTATACATCCACATATATGTAAATGTGAGACAGATACATTGTACTTTCATTTCCTCTATATGTAGTACATATACATATTCATATTTGCCATTTGCAGTTTTCCTTTTAGGAATTTTACACATGACACGTTAAATAAGTGGATGAGTCAAAGACTTTACAAGAATGTGAAATAACGTTCTCCACTCCTGGCCCATTGTTTTGCCTTAACTATAATAAGTCAAAAGATTAAAAACTCAACAGAAATATTTGAAATCTGTTTGGCAGAACTCACATATATACTATGTAATGGTTCATTACTCTATGAAAAAAAATATTTTGCTTCAATTCATTTTTTTGCCAAGTAACCAATTCTATAAAATAAGACACACACAAAAAAAAGGGCAGAGGGAGTATTTCAAATATAGGGGTAGAGTTTTTACTGGAGCAAAACATGGCTATTAAAAAGAAACTATGTTTTTTTGTTGTTTTTTATTCCACTAGTTTTCTTTATATTAAATGAAAATTTAAATATGTTGGATATATAGAAAAAATATATGAGTTGAAACAAAATTTTTCAAATACTGTAGTGTTTTGTATTCAAAATTATGCTCAAGAAATTAATACATATTTATCTTTTTTAAACTAATGAAGTATTTGAGCCAGAAAGGTTAAAAATGGCTCAGGGAACAACCATGCTAAGTAAATGTTTCAGGGCCTTGATTTATGCAACAAGTTCAGTTTAATAATGAGCAAAACTGCTAATCAGTGCCCACAGATATTAGATAATAAATTCAACAGGGCCAAATGGATATTTGCAGCATAGCAACTACTGGCTTAATGATTTAATTAATCTAAACATGCAAAATTTTGTGCTTGCTTAAATTTGTTTAGCACATGACACATTAATGGAGATTAAAAACTAAGGGTGTATTCATAAATTCTAAAAGTGTTTTAGGGGAAAAAGGACAATTACCAGATCTTACATAAATGCCTCATAAGAACCGTATGGGGAACTTGAGGGAATGAGTTCATATATTTGGCCTTGTAATTATTTACCTTATTTTACTAAACTGAAACAGCTTTGATTAGTACAGTGTATCTATAAAACTGCTCTAAAGGAAAGACAGTGATAATCAAAGTGGAATATAATTAGAATACTAGCTTTCTTTAAAGTATCTCTGTTGTAACAATTACTTTAAGTGAACAATTTAAAATCATGTAATTTATTTTTCTTGTTACCTCTGGAATCTTGAAATGGTTCCTTTTGCAAAACCATAGTTTTGATCATTTAGAAAAATTTTAATTTCAAGTGGTTTTGATATGTAGTGATATATAGGTACTTTTGTTGGTGGTGGGTTTTTTGTTTTTTTGTTTTTTGCTGTAAGCGGTAGAATAAATTTTCTAAGAAGTATATGGTAAGTATAAGATAGAAGATGAAATGACAATTAAGATGGTCTTAGAATCTTTTTTTTCTTTGTTCATTTGGGTTTCTTAATTTGTTTTTTAAATTTTTTTCATTTAAATTTCAGTTAGTTACTACACAGTGAAATACTAGTTTCAGGTGTACAATATAGCCATTCACCTCTTCCATACAGCACCTGGTACTCATCACAAGTGCCCTTCTTAATCCCCATCATCTAATTAACTCATGCTCCCACCACCTCCCCTCTGGTAACCATCAGTTTATCTCTATAATTAAGAATCTTTTTCTTGGTTTACCTCTTTCTCTCTTTTTTACCCTTTTGCTCATTTGTTTTGTTTTGGGTCTTAAATTCTACACATAAGTGAAATCATATATTTGTCTTTCAGTTGACTGATTTCACTTAGCATAATACTCTCTCACTCCATTCACATTATTGCAAATGGCAAGATTTCATTCTTTTAATGGCTGAGTAATATTCCACCTATATTCCATATAAATACATATATATCCTCTTCTTTATCCATTCATAAGTTGATAGACATTTGGGCTGCTTCCATAACCTCGCTATTGTAGATAGTGCTGCTATAAACATCAAGGTGTATATATTACTTTGAATTAGGATTTTTGTATTTTTGGGTAAATATCTAGCAATATAATTGCTGGATCTATTCTTAACTTTTCCATAGTGATATTTCCATTAACTGTCCATAACACAAATTGGGCTCTATATATTCCTCCTTGATAGATTTATGAAATACTTTAAAAACAAAATCTTTTTATTTCTTCTGGGAATTCAATATGTATTTGTTTTGATTGAGGAGGTTTTCTAATTTTAAAAAGCCATAAATATTTTAAAAACCTATTCAGAAATATTTAAAACACCTATCACTCAGTGGGCTACTTTTCTAGTGTTTTCCAACTACAAGAAATTATTAAATTAAATCCTAATATTTTGCTTATGCTTGCAAATGCTTTTATTTCTTGAAAAATATTTAATTTTGCTCTACACTATTAACAATTTTCAGACCATGCACAATCATTTTAATTATTTTAATGTTATCAATTTGATTATGCAAATGCTCTCTATATATAGTAAAGAGAAAAAAAATGCCAGAAACAAATTTTAGTACTTCTATTTTTTCTCTGATAAATTTTGTTCCTAATATAATTTTCTCAAAATTTTATTAAAGAGGGATTTCAGAATTGGGTTTCATTTTTTTTTTTTTTTATTTTTTTTAAATTTTTTTTTTTTAAGATTTTATTTATTTATTCATGATAGTCACACACAGAGAGAGAGAGAGAGGCAGAGACAGGCAGAGGGAGAAGCAGGCTCCATGCACCGGGAGCCCGATGTGGGATTCGATCCCGGGTCTCCAGGATCGCGCCCCGGGCCAAAGGCAGGCGCCAAACCGCTGCGCCACCCAGGGATCCCCAGAATTGGGTTTCAATATCAATATTTAACAATGATAAGCTTTCCCTACTGATATGATGTGATACTTACAAATGCCCCATTACCTCAATTATAGCAGTTTTTAAATTGAGACCATATCTCATTTATATTTCCTTTCCCAGTTATATATAAACCCCAGTAAATTTTAAATCAATAAAAGCACAAATAAATGAGTGGAATATGCATTCCAGAAAAGCAATTAAACTAGATCCCTTCCATCTAAGTACTTTCAATGAGTTTATTAGACCAATAGACCAAGAAAGAACTATTAAATATACTGTGCAAGTTTCCAAAGTGATTTGAATTCCAGAATATGTGCATCAAGTGTAAAAGTGCATGATCAGAACCATGGCTTTAGAGTTCATTTGAGTCCATTCAAGATGAAATATTTCAGTACCACAGTGTCTACTAAGGGACTGTCTAGCAGCTATTATTGAGTGTCAATTACGTTTTTTTGTAGAAAACAAAAAAAAATTATATTTTGTTCTGCTAATACTATTTCTTATGACTGGCTTTCTTAAGTTTCTAATAAGCCAACAAAAGGCAAATACAAACTAAAAGCACTTCAAGCAATTCTGTAATTACACATTTTTCTTCTAACATTTAATGTAAGTGCATGATAAAATACTTAATTGCTGTACACTAGCAATTAGCAGTTGGTCCTGTTACATATTCTGCAGAAGTAGAGTATTATACTGTCATATCTGTTTTGTACTTTACATTTTATGAACACTAATTATGGATATTGGTATAGACATTAGCATTGGAGTTTGTCTGAACTCCTTATTTATTCAAGAAAACACATGTAAAATATTTTAGACAAACACATTAAAAGTATATGTTTTTTTAAAGGAGCTAACTTTATACCATGTTATAATTTTTTTTTCTATTTATGCAGTAAGACTGAAATTACACACATGTCTCAGGGAGCACTCTAATCTAGTTGAAAGCACCCTTAAGATTTTTTTTTTCATATTTCTTTTCTTAATTACTATAAAATTCCAAGGAGAGAGAGAAAGAGAGAGAGAATGAATATAATCCATTTCCAGTGATTTTCATAAATAAATTAAACAAATCTTTCCCAGGGACTTATTTGGGATTCATTTGTACACTTCTATGTACTTACATTGTAAGAAAATACTGCTTTATATTTGAAGTGTCTTTTTAACTCTATTAGTGAGCAAGTGTAAAGGTTTAATAAATACATTATTTTGTTCATAAAACATATATGTCACATAAAGAATCGTACTCTTTAGTTGATAACTCTGGGCCAGGTCTTACAAATTCTGGATTTTATTTCCATCTGATAGAGTTTCAAGAGGTATCCCTTGAAAAGGCCTTTGGCTGTCCTTAAAAAATAGGTAACTTTTCTCAATGCTTTGTACAGATCTTAAAATGTATTTTGGTCTATTACTTAAAACATGGATACCCTCATACACATGCACATAAACACACAGCACTCGGGAGAATTTTGGCTAGGGCATGATATTGATCACTTACATGTAGTACAAGTGCAATTAATTTGTTAGTTAATTTGACTAAGGTGGATATTAAAAACAGATATTAGTTTCACTGGGGAACTGTGAAATTGGCTTCATTTTATTTGGTGAGAGTGAGTGAAGAGTTAAATAATCGGGCCACCAACCTATTAGAACTGTAATTGACTTAATTGTGATAGTACATCCTCTCATGATTGTCACCATCAGTATCACAATTAAGTCAAATAGCTTAATATATAGAACATATTATTTGTATTGACATTTTATCAAAAGCTTGGATTACCAGATAAAAATATTCTAGGAGCACATTAAAAAAATAAAGTATATCAGTTCAAAAGTAAGTAGAGTTAGAAAGTTTTCTTAAGACCAATACTTACACACTCTCAACGACTATGCAGAGATTAACAATTAAACATGCAGAAATCCAAGAGAGCATAGATCATTTAGCGAGAGATCAGTTGCCTTTTAACTTGGAGAATGTGGCTGTGATAAACACAGACTTTTTTCATTGAAAATTGATTTGAATTTAAGAAAGTATAATTTCTTGCATGTATTCACCATAATTTTTCCAAAATTCTAAATATGCTTGTATATAATATCAAAAAGATTCTTCCATGTAGAGTAGTGATATGTTAGTTGTTGAGAACTTGTTCAATGTATTTAATTTACATCCCGGAAATGTCATAGACATATATGACTGAACATGCATTTACAAACTATACACTGAAATTCATACATAGAGCATTAAGAACTAGTTGAGCTTTAATCAATGTGTTTTCTTTATTATAAGTGGCCCTTTTTTTACCACTTTTATATTGCATGTTTAGGTGTGACACCTATTCCTGCAAGTGTAAAGGTTTAAAAAAATATGACATATTTCTGGTGTCCCAACTATCTTTCAAAAAGTTTTACATTTTAGTTGCCTATAGACTACCTCCCATAATTTAAAACGTTGTTATCTAATTATGCAGTTCAAAACCAATTGAAAAATACATGATATTAACAAACAAATCACAAATACAACAACATAAAACCATAGTACACACCTATTCAATGAACTTTGGTGTAATTTCTCATTTATTGATTTTCTCTAGTAAAATTCTCTTTAATTAAACATGGCTGTAACAATGCATCTCCTTTTCATTTGTGATAAATATTTTGACTTCTCTTTATAAATACTACATTTTATAGCTTATATTTGAGGTTGTGAGATTTATTTATTTATTTATTTATTTTTTTTTTTAGGTTGTGAGATTTATATTCCAAAATACTTTGAGTCCTCAAAGTGAGCACTCAACTTTGGCCCCATTCTTCCCCACTCTTTGACTTCCCAGTCTTTGGTACTTTGTTATCTCATGCTTTCTTTGACTCTGTCAGCAACTCGGCAGCTCAGAGTTCTTCTGCTTGCTTCAAAGAAATAGATTCTTTTTCAGGTTGAAATCAATGTTTTTCCAATGCACCTGACCCAACAAATGATTTTTCATACTGAATCTTCCTCTGCAGAATAGAATATTCTAAAAATAATTTAAATGAGTATATAGACAGATGAAATTTTTGTATATACACATTTATTTTCATCATTTCATTGTGATAATGGAACAAGTAATTTTTATTCAACCTAACTATTTTTTTCTGCTGACCTAAATGTAAAAAAGGATTCTCTATTATTTCAGGTAAATTATTATACATTACTAATTATATATTTATTTTGTCCAAAATTAGCATATCTCTCTTAATTAATATTACTCTAAAGAAGTGTTAATGACTAGATGGGTGATTGATTTATTCTAACATGATTACCAAAAAGAATTTTTAAAAATTATTAACAGGAGCTATTTTCCTTAATAGGAAGTGAACATAGGCCTGAAATATATAATTAAAATACAGAGAAAAACAGAATGATAAATTCCTTCTCAATCCTATCACTCAATGGACACTATCCATTATCAATATGTTTTTCAAGTATTTTCCATTCACAGTTTTCCCCAAAGATTTCTCTGCTGGTGGAAGAACAACTACATCACTTTTCATAGTATTTCGTTCTGATTTAACACTTGCTTTTAAGTAAGGCTGCAAAGTTCCAACTAGATGAGATAGTCATGTCCTGATCAAATGTGACATTTACTAGGTTTCTGGGTGTTGGACAGAAGGGAGGTATTAAGAATCCTTCAGACTTATCTTTTAGGATACTATTATATCTGAAATTTCCTATGTTAGTGCAATAATATTAAATGCTGGGATATTTATGACATATTAAATATATTTTCCATCCAAATTTACCACAACTGACATACACACATATCTATAAAAGTGGAGTTGTAGATTCATCTGTATTTGCTACATATTGAACCAAATACTTGACCAGAATAATATTTGTACTAGAACTGACCCAAATTATGCTTAGGACAAAATCACTGGATTTATATGGAAATTACATCTTGGTAGGAACAAAAATCAACAAGTAATATATGTATTACTTTGTGGTATACAGGACTCCTTGTATATACTTTCTATGATATTTTACGTTGTTGAATACAAAAGTTAAAAATTAAATTTCTGAAAGAAAAGACACAAAAGAACAAAGGAGAAAATACCAAAGGACAATATGTGACTTTTACCAGGAGCTCTTACAAATATTGAACCGTAGGCTTAATAATAAACCCTCATCTATATTTAAAAGTTATTGTCTACTTGGCTCCTGGTCTGTCCTGTTCAGCCTTCAGCTAAACAGTAAATGAAGTGTCCACATGACAGACTATTCAGCAGAACTGGCACTCTGATTACTTATTTAACAGTTTTATTTATTTATCAGTTTTGCCAGATGAATAAACATGTTTTCCATACATTATCTTAATAGACTTGATGATGCAAAGATAATATTAGACAGTGTCATGTGTGTCTCAAATGACTGCATTTTTTTCTTCTAATTCTCAGTGTTGGGGAGAAATTCATTTATCATGTGCTAGAACCATTTTTTTTTCCCAATAGCAACATTGGCTGGGTTCACTTTTCAAGTACAATTCATTATTCTGGATAACAGGGGCATCCACCTTCCTTGAGGGTCTGCCAAGATTTGCAGAATCTAAAATGCAATTTGGTGGAGTGAAATGGAAATCAAAAGGCTGCCTTCAGCATTCATGCAGCTCTTTAAGCTGCAGGCAGCCCTTTCATCTATCAACGGTCCTTGGGATTAGAGTTTACAGAGGAACAAGGCTCACCCACTCACTTATTTTTCCCACACATAATCAGAATTAGGAGGACAGGCAGTGAGAACAAATGGCTGGTTCACTGCCTCTGGCACAGAGGGTCACTGCAACAGTTTTTGTGCTTCTATCAGTGGTAAGAAAGATGTACACATTTCCCTCCTAACTATATGTTGAATACCTAACACAACTGCAAGGAGTGCTTTCCATAGTCATTCATGACCTTTTTTTAAAAATATTTTATTTATTCATTTGACACAGAGAGAGAGAGAGAGAGCACAAGCAGGGGAAGCAGCAGGCAGAGGGAAGGGGAGAAGCTGACTCCCCACCAAGCAGGGAGTCCAATGCAGGGTTGGATGCAGGGCTCAATCCCAGGATCCCAGGATCCTGACCTGAGCAAAAGGCAGATGCTTAACCCACTGAGCCATCCAAGCATCCCTGATTGCTTTTTCAGTATATCGATGAAGTGCCCCGTGTGTTATAGGCATCATTCTAGGCACTGGGGATACAGCACTGAACAAAACACATGGAACTTCCATTCTCATACAAGCTTATAAATATAAGTTAGATGGCAACAAGTGGTCAGCAAAATATCCTGAAGTGAAGAGCACTGGAATTCTAGAGTAAAAATCTTCTTGCTCCCACACAAAGGAGGATGAAGTAATAGTAATGGTGATCCAAATCTGTGTGCAACTACTATCAATAAAATTACTAAGAGTAAAACATAACCAATATTTATCAGTAGGCGCAAGTGTGCCAGATAAAATATCAGATACCCAGTTAAATTTGATTTTTAGATAAACATAGATGTTGTTTCAGTATAAGCATATCCCTGAAAAATTGTGGTACATTAAAGAAAATTATCATTCATCTGAAAATCAAATTGTACAAGGTGTCCTGTATTTTTACTTTTAAAAATAGCAACCTAACCAAGTGGCACTTTGTTTTCTTTACATAGGCCATTATAGCATAAGTAGCAGCTTGTCTCTTTTATCTAAAGCTTAAAAATTAGTATCAAAATCATCTAAGCATTTTTTAAACAAAAGCTAAGAGGAGGTTAGAGCTATTGTATCAACATTTCTTAAAGCCCACATATTTACATTAAAGTCGTGTTACACTCGGATCCCGGTTGTCCTTTTGTGATGTGAAAGACAAAGTCTAGTTAATGGCTAATCTGAGACTACAGATCCTACTCATACTCAGGAGTCCAAAATTAATTGGCTTTCAGTGGGTGTGTTAAAATGCTAAATATCTCCATTGAAAAACTGTTTGCTAAATATAAAAATATGAAGATTAAAAATAGAACATTAGTTAAGGAGTGTTTTGAGGAGGCAATTACTTGAGCAGTTGAAAGCTGAATTCAAGACCCTATCCTCTGCTCATCAGCACTGGACCTTGAAGAATTTATTAGTGATTTTAAGCCTCAGGGGGTTTTGTATGGGAAAATAAAACTTAATTCCTAAGGTTGTAACAAGGACAAAATGATTTTAGCCAGGAAAATAACGTATCACAGCGCCCTGCACATTGTAAGTGCTCAATAAATGGTAAGTATTATTATTAAGGTCCAACTGTATAAGAAATTATGTAGTGTCTTCTACTTTTCTTTCATTAAACCTGGCTATAATCACAGTTTTTGGAGGTAGAAAAATGATGGGGCTGCCTACAAACTGAACTACTTGTATTAAAGGCAAAATAAAGCCTCCACAGGCATAAAATAATGCATTCTACTGAAGCTAGTCCTAATTTCTGTGCAGTTCTAATTAATTATGTCACATAGAGACATCAGCCCACATCTCATATAAAGTACGTGTGTGTGTGTATATGTGTGTGTGTTTATAGTTCCAATGAATCAATCTTAGAATTCACTTGTTGGATTGGCTATGGGAAAATAAGTCCAAAATCTTAACGTCTGCTAAACGGAATACTATGCAATTTTTGGCCTTTGTAAAGTAGGGACTTAAGTATTCACCTAAATCATAATTAAAATAACTGAGGAAATCTTTCAGTTAAGGAGCTGATCACTTTTGAGACTGTTTCATGATTTATTTAATTATTAATATGTGACTACATATTTTATATATAATCCTTTTTCACAGGAAGTGTGAATAAAATGAGCATTACTTAAGTAGACAAAAGCAAATGAACAATAGCTCATTTTAAAAATGTGCTTCTTCAAACATCCTGCAATATAAATAGGTAGTCTGTAAAAGTTTGCCAATGTGTAAATAAATAAAAAATGAAATTATTGAATTAAATAAGTTTTGAAATAAATGAAAAATGTTTGAATGAAAGATGAACCAATGAATAAGGTGTATATGGAAGAAATTTGCTTCTTTGGGGACAATCAGGATCAGAGGGTATTTTATAACTGTGTATTTTGTAGCATATTTGTCCTTCAAAACATAAACAGATAGATAAAAGCTAATAAAAAATTTCAGCAAAACTACAAGTTAGATGTCTACGATAATTGATTACAGAGTTTACAGAGTATCATTAAGTTAAGATTAAACTTTTAATTTATAGTGTAATTTCCATAAACTGCTCTTATTGCTTGGGGAAAACATACCAAAGTCTAAAACTTCAAGGACACCACAGTGATTTTTTTTTAATAATTACAAAGTCTCACATATTTACGATCTCACACATTTCTTCTTAATAAAGATTGGAGGGGGAAAAACAATTTAAATATTTAAAAAGGCCCTTCATTTTGCTTTACTAGTACAAAGAGGCAGCATGATAGTTAACGTTTTGTTCTTGTTGCTTGCAATAAGAGGACAAGTCACATTGTTCACTCAAACCTCCAATTCCCCAAACTAATAGTGCTAGGAAAGAGACGACGAGAATAGAGAGAGTTTGAACCTCACCCTAAAGGCTAATAGAAGAAAGTTCTGTCAAACTCCTCCAAGCAGGAGATAAACTAAGCTACACTCAGACCTAGAATCAAACCAAGGGACCCTTTAGGTGCGCTGCTCCACTTGACCTCCACATCACCATAGGACAAGAAAGAAACGGTTCCTAAAATAGTGGGGAATTAGATTAAAATGTTGTAGGTCAAAATTAGCATTTTGAATTGTGAGAGGAAGAAAAATATAAATGTCAATAAGAAAAACAAAAAGAAGATGGATGATCTCTATAGACTATAACCTTGAATAGTAGCAAAGGAATTTACTGATGGACCACTCAAGGTCTCCCTTACTTTTGCCTTTTCACTCCATGGAGACCTCCAACCTGGTGTGTACTAAGTGAGGTCTTTGGGTGTGAGTCAGTAATGTTGCAAGTGAGTGACCCCATTGTAGCAAATGTCAAAGAGGAAGGGGATGCTTAGGAGAAAGGAAACACTATTCCAGGGGCTCATACAATTCAGTGAAAATGAAAAAGTCCATGCCATGTATCAGGCTTTCTAACAATGAATCAGAATGCTTTCCTCCACTTGTTTGGGGCCCAAATAAATAAGCAATTTGAAGATATAAGGAAAACAGAAACACCCTCTAAATGAAATAGAAAATTTGATTTCTGTATCAATAGCATTCAGAGTTTAACTATATATTATTACAAATGTATCATTTTTGTTAACATAAAAACATATATAATAAAAGTAGATATTAAAAAAAAATAAAAGCAGATGTTTTATTTTGTCCTTACCTCTTCCACGACATTTTATTTCACTATGGGTTAGTATTACTAATTCAAATACTTGTTAAGTATAACCTAAATCAATAATTTATGTTTTTTTGTTTTTAAGATTTCATTTATTTATTCATGAGAGAGAGAGAGAGAGAGAGAGAGAGAGGCAGAGACACAGGCAGAGGGAGAAGCAGGCTCCATGCAGGAAGCCCGACATGAGATTCGATCCCAGGTCTCCAGGATCAGGCTCTGGGCTGAAGGCGGCGCTAAACCACTGAGCTACCCGGGCTGCCCAATTTATATATTTTTATTGTGTGAGGATAAGCATAACAAGATACAGTGGGTTTTTAGTTTTAAAAACTCTTTATAAAGTTTATACTTTCCATATACATTTGGCAGGTTATTTTGAATACTTGACCATTTGAGAACTTTAAAACTATTCAGTAACCACCTAAACTATCAAAATTATGCATATTGCCTTTCCTCTGATTTTATATGTGAAAAAACTCATTAAAATAATTATTTTTGAAAACTATGAAGCAGATAAAAATGTTGTCTGAATAGTCAAAATACAGCTTCTTATGTTCATAAAAAAATTCTGGCACATGGCACATAATTCATGGAAATATCCCACAGGTCTTGCCTCATTTATTCACTCAAATTATCTCTTCAGTTTATTAACTCAAATTTGATTAGAAACATCATATTGTTAGGACTAGGTGTGAGGAGAGAGAGCATTTCTCACTTAATAACAATATTACTGACATTTTTGAGCTCTTATTATCTGCCAGACCTTATTCAGGACACTTTGCTTATATTATTTCTAATACTTTAATTGTTGTATTATCTTAAAGAGACAGAGAGCAAGATTGAAAGAACAAGAGAGATAAAGGGAGAGAGAACAAGATTGAGAAATAGAGCAAGGGGGGCGAGAGAGAGAGACATCAAGACTTCAGAGCATCACTAGAAAGTACAAAGTGAGTGTCAATCTCAATTTTCCTTTTCTGAAGCACATGATCCTAGGGCTCTGCAGATCATAAAATACTTTCCTACTCCATACCTTTTTTTTTTTTGAGATTTTATTTATTTATTTGAGAGAGAGCATGAGTAGAGAGAAGAGGGAGAAGCAGGTTCCCTGTGCGCAGGGAGCCCCATGTGGGGTTTGATCCCAGGACCCCAAGATCATGACCTGAGCAAAAGGCAGATGTTTAACCGACCGAGCCACCCAGGCAACCCATTCATACTTTTTCTGAACAACAAACAAACTAAAGCACTAAAAAGCCTTCCGACTGTGCTAGCATCATGTAAAATTGATAGACTATAGACCAATTTCTCTTTTCTCTTTTGCTGCTTGTCACATATGTCAAGACTTTACTGTATATGAAATATTGGTATTTCTTGCTCAAAATACCTGCACTTCTTATTTTAAAACATAATCTACTGCATAATAGATCTGACTTAGGACAGATTACTAAAGAGTTACTGTTAGATATTCTATAACTATTTCTTAAGGAGCTTAAATCAGAACTCAATATCCTCTTCCAAATGAAGAACCCTCTTTTACTTCTTTTAAAAAATATATTTCCCTAATAAAAAGAAGCCTTGAGAAAATATTCTAATGGGGCACCACTCTTCCTACAATAGGATGATGCCTTCCCTAAGACTCAGTGTGTTGTTTTCTGGGGTCCTTGCATCTATTTCTGGCCCCTAGATACAATTTCACAATTGCCCTACTGTGCTTAGCATCTTAAAAAAATACAATATAATGTATACCCCTCCTTAACTAAAGAGATTTTTTTTTCTGGAATATTTTAAAAATCAGTTCAAGTTTTCTTATTTTAAATGTGAAAGGGTTTTTGATCGGAATACTGAGGAATGATAAAATAGCTGTTCATATCAGAACACAAAAACACGAAAAAAAAAATCAATGAAACCAGTGCCTGCACTTTAGGAAGTTTATGGTTTAATTCTTTTCTTCCAAGGAGCATTTAAATTGAAATTGTTATTATGTTATTTTTAACTACACTGTTGATTTGCAGAGATTAAACGACAAATTTGCTCAAAGTACAGTATATTGCCTGTTTGCAGATCTGACTAGGAGTTAGGTTATTACTAATTGCAAAGAAATAAAGAGTTTTTTGCCCAATTAGGAATAAATCTGTAAAGGTCCAAAATTCAAGTGAAGATAAGAATTCTAGAATATCTACAAGATTTTCATTAATATTCCTCATATATAACTAAGTGCTTACCAGTTAAATCTATTTGTAGATGCTTGGGTTGATCTTATAGAAATGCCAAGTTCCCTCCATGTTATTATTCAAAAGCTCTCTCTCTCTATTTTATTAAATCTGTGTAACATTTCAAGCTGGTATTAAATCACACAATTTTCAAACACAAAATCTTCTATATATACAAGTAAAGTGAAATATGCAGAGCTAAGACATTATATTGATGATTCAAGATACACTAAAAAAACAAGATCTTCTTCCACTGGTCAACAAGAGATTGGAATTTAGGAAAGATGGGTCTGATGTTTCTTTCCTTATATATTATTTCTGAGGACAGGGTGGAAGCCAAGGGGTTTGCTTATAGAACTGGTGAAGTTTGACTTTAACTCTTTCACTGATAGCTAACACAATTGAAAACTTACTATGAACCCAGAACTATTCCACATGAGTTACAAGTGTTGCAACCTGTACAGTAAGTCTATAGCTAAGCATTGTGCTCATCCCATGTGACAGATGTCATTGGGCCAGGGTCACTAACCTGCCAAGCTCTTCTGGCTGGCAATGGAAGAGGCCTGCCTTGGGCTCAGTCTGTCTAGCTCCAAAGCAATTAACCAGTACACACATTTCTTCTCAGTGTCAAAACATTTTGTGTTTTCTAAATGGATATATTTTCTAAGATATGTAAGCAAAGCCTTAAAATTCCAGAAACAAAATTTAACAGTATCTCTCCTCTTCTCCTTCTCCTTCTCTCTCCCAACCTCACCATTCTCCCATGTTGACAAAGGCTCTCTTGGAAGTGGTTAAGATCCTAAAATCTACAGATTAGATACTGAAAGCAAAAAAAGCATGTCATAGTCAATGAAAACATAAAGAATCCTAAAATATGATGTATCAAAAGAATCATCAAACCAAAAATTTAAAATCATGAATTAAAAACTTTAACCACAATTTCTGTCTGCAACAACAGTAAAAGACCAACACAGGAATCATCATTCAAAGATTGAACAATACGTGACACCTGAGTGGCTCAGAAGTTGATGACCTTCCTTTGGCCCAGGGCGTGATCCTAGAGTCCCAGGATCAAGTCCCATATTGGGCTCCCTGCATGGAGCCTGCTTCTCTCTCTGCCTATGTCTCTGCCTCTCTCTCTGTGTCTCTCATGAATAAATACATAAAATCTTAAAAAGAAAAAAAAGGAACACTGCATTTATAGTGTTGAATATATGTATAAGCTGAACTTCTAATGTTGATATATGATTATTTTCTGGACACAGAAAGAACTATTCCAGAAACTGATGTGTTTTAAGTAAAGAAATAATGTTTTTATATGGGGCAGTGTTACATGACTAATTCTAATATGAGGTCAACTAATCACTGCTCTGAAATTTATTTACAATTAAATATGTGCCAGGGATAGATTTCCTCATGATATTTGAGTTACATAATTTAATTCATTTAATGCCATTTTACTAAAACAGTGCATCATTAAAGTAACCAGATTTAGAAAAAATAAAAGACAGCTAAATTTCAAATTTCAGATATTTGATATAATTTTTTTAGTCTATGTAAGTCCTAAATATTACAAAGTACACGGCAATATTGCTATATTTGAGACATATATAAGATACCTCCCAATGTCATTATCTATATTAAATTCAAATTTAGCTGATCATCCCATCTATTATTTGGCAAACTTACTTCAGGTTTATTAAAATGTGGGCATGTATATATTTGTTAGTTACACTAATCGGAATAATTCCCCTAGTAGAAATATGTGTCAAAATAATGTTAAAGTAAATTGGGGATATTTTAAATAAACATCAATAGTTTCATCAAAAATTTCAAATTGTTTTAAAACTTGATGGACAATTTATTTTATTTATTTATTTTTACATATTAAGGTAAGAGAATAATAGTTTGATTTTATGAGTTATGTACCTTAGAGTTAGTAATTACTTTCATGTTTTCCTATGAAATGGCTTCATTTTGAGCTTAAAAAAAACAATTTTATGCTTCTAAAAGGTAATGATATCAGTAAGCTTATTTTTAGATATGACTGATTTGCTTATTTACCTCTTCACTTCTACCACTCTCAAATTATTATAAACACAGACATAAAAGTAATTGTTATTTCACCTCTAGGGTATACTACATGTTCAAGGTTAAATACTGCCATTTCTCCTTATGGGTCCTTCAAGAATGAATCACATGACAGCACACAGTTCTGGAAATGCGATTCCATACCCATACAATGTAAGTTGACATTACCCTTACTTTACACTAGGAGGCATATTGTTACTATACATTTTTCTACTTACTAAACACTAATACTAAACACTTTGTGACCTGGTTTAATATGCTCAAATGCAAGAGAATATTATAAAACCTTTTAAGTATTTATAATAAATGAGTACTCAAAGCTAATTATTTTGGGAATTAAAGTCATACTTTAAATTGATGAGATCTAAAACTTTCCAGCAGAGAAAGCTTGAGTCCCAGCCTATTTTATAGGTATCTTTTAGCTACAATAGGTAATATTTCATAAAGTCATTTCACTGTACCTTTTAAATAAAAAATAAATGGCAACAAAATGGAAAATGTATTGCAAGTAATGAATAGTAAATAATTTAAAATAATAAATGAATATAAGTATTTTAAAGTAAAACAGTACAGATACTGGAGCATAAATTCCCTCTACTATATAATTTTTATCAATCTTTAGCAAATAGCAATGTTTTGAAATCAGCCATCAGATATGCTAAACATGAAAAAGTCACGTGAAAAGTTTTCAAAGCATAAAGTTTTAAGAATTTGAAACTAATGTTTTTTTTTTTTAGAATTTTATTTCTTCAAATGTGTAGCAATTTTACATTTGAAAACTCACTATGGTAATTTTTAAAACCTGATTGGAAATTTTGCTAAATAATCAGATACCTATTTTGTTTGTTCTACACTTTTTCAATATCTATTGATAATAATAATAACAATAAAATATAATGATACCTGTAAACTGAGCCTGTATTAAGTGCCAATAGCCCTGTGGCCCCAAGGTCTATGAGTTAGGTCATAGGTTATTTTGATTTCACAGCCTTTGTTCTTAATAACACTTACAAATAGTTGGTTCCCAAAAAAGTCATTGACTATATGTACAGGATTCAAATCTCTTCAGAGCTTTCAAATATCTTTACTCCACTCCACTTTCATCTTTGCCTGCCTTAAATGTTAAGGTTTGTGATGATTTTTTATTGGGTTCCTTGTTTCTCCTCATAATTATTGTATTTACTCAAAGAATATGACCAGGGTCATATTCCTACTTCCTAGATTTTCTTGTCTGGCAGCTCAAACTTTAAAATTAAGGTAAAATTAGTAATTCCTAATCTGAGTTTTTCTCTTATATTTTCTAATTTATTTAATTGCATAATTCTCCAGTGTTTCACAAACCAAAATCTTGAAAAGACTCTCAAGTCTTTCTTTTCCCTTATCTGCTACATCCTATCCTTCCCATCATTCAAAATCTGGTCCCCATCTATTTCGCAGTCCATTTTCATTTATTGTCACATACTCAAATAATTTAATAGCAACCATTTATTGAGTATCTATGTTTCAGGTTCTGTGCTAGGTGATTAGCTATGTCAAATATCTGTAATCTTTATAACAATATTTTTACAGATTATTAATAGCTCTATTTTGGAGGTTCGGAATCTAAGACCAAGTAGTGGAGCTAATCATATTTGCATGTGCTCCAAAGACAATGAACTATTCATTGCTTCCCCAAATATGAACCTTTCACAGCACCAAGAGGCCCCCACTGGTGAGAATGTTCACACACATGCCCAGGCATAAACATTTTATATGCTTGACAGTTTTTGTTCATCTAGTGTCACTTCTTCAAAGTATCACTTTAAAAGAAAAGAAAAAGAAAAAAACAAAGTATCACTTTATCTGGGCGCTGGATGGTGCAGTTGGTTGAGCATCCCACTCTTGTTTTGGCTCAGGTCGTGATCTCAGGGTCCTGGGATCCAGCCCAGGTTGGGCTCCATACTCAGCATGGAGTCTGCTTAAGATTCTCTCTCTTTCCCTCTGCCCTTCCTTCCTGCTCCTACATGCACATGTGTTTTCTCTCTACAATAAATATATTATATATAGTGCCTAAAAAGAAATTTTAAAACTAAAGTATCATTTTTATCAAAACAATCGTTATTGTTTACTTATTCAAGACTTATTCTATGCTAAAACCCACTTTTTTTATACATTTGGCATTAGCATTTATTATAATTCACTGTTACAGGTATCCAGTATCTTCTAAAAAATCAGTGTTTCTTTTCCTTTTTCCTCCTTTTTGGGGGGTGGGGTCTTCTTATAGTCTATAAAATGCTCATAGCCTACCTTCATAGAAAAAAAATTGCAAAACAATTTCAGGAACTTCATAGATTCTCAAAAACCTACTCATAGGCTTCTCCAACTAAGGAAATCTAGATTAAGAACTCTTGCTCTCCCAGTTTAGTAACGGAGAGTTTTTGTAAGTTTAGGAAGTCTTGGTTTTAATGTCTATTTCTAGAAGCTAGCATAGTACTTGGCACCACAGTAGACTACATGAGTATTAACAGAATAAACAGATAAATTAATAAATAAGTAAATCATGGAATAGTCAAGTGAATAAAGGATCTTAAACAAAAACTTTTGAATACTAAGGTATATCAGGATGACTAAGTCTTATACAGATTGTGGCAGACATATTTTAGGGTGGACCCTTATGGTCCCCACCTCCTGGTATTCATAACTGTGTGTATCCACTTCCCTTGAGTGTGGGCAGGACCTAAGACTTGCTTCTAACCAATAGAATATGCCTGGTGACAAAATGCAACTCCGATGATTAAGTTCTCTAAAATATTATGCTGTTACAAACCCACTCTAGAGACTCTATCTCTCTAATTGGCTTTAAAGAAGTAAGTAGACATGTTAGGAGGCATGTGTAGCTAGCACCTGAGGGTGGTCTCTAGAAGCTGAGAGCAGACTCCAGCTGAAGACCAGAAAGATGCTGAGGTGCTCAATCCTACAAATGCAAGGAAATAAATTCTGCTGACAGTCTGAAAAATCTTAGCAAATTCTTCCACGGTTTGCCTGTAGATGAGAATGTAACCTGGCTGACACCCTGATTGCTGGCTTTTGAGACCCTATACAGAGAATTCAGACAAACCATGGTCAGACTCTTGACTTTTTTTTTTTTTCAGACTCTTGACTTAAAGATACTGTGAGATTATGGATGTGTGCTGCTATAAGGCACTAAGTGTTGTAATTAGCCAAAGAACACAGACGGTAGGTACATAGAAAGGAGATGGGGAGATATAATATATATATATTTCGTTTACAATATAGATCATTCTGCTCCAGAAAGCTTTCTGCCCCAATTTTGAGATGAAAATAAATAATAGATAAGTTTTGAAGTCAGAATTAGAAAAATATATTTAATAAAGCAAAAAATTAAAGTCTCATAGAATAAAATAAGGTAATCAAATTATTATTATTTCCTCCTTTATTTTTTAAATTAGTTTTTCTCTTTTTTTTTAAAGATTTTATTTACTTATTCAGAGACACAAAGAGAGAGAGAGGCAGAGACACAGGCAGAGGGAGAAGCAGGCTCCACACAAGGAGCCAGCCCAATGTGGGACTCGATCCCAGGTCTCCAGGATCACGCCCTGGGCTGAAGGCGGCACTAAACTGCTGAGCCTCCAGGGCTGCCCTATTTTTCCCCTTTAAACTGAAATCACAATAGGATTAATTTCTTTTTCTCTATATTATTATCTAAGGAACTCTGCATTTATTAATTCAGGATCCATTATTGTATAGTCACCATGAACTGACTATGAAAATCCCATGGGGAAATATACACAGCAGGTGACAATATAAAACTTCTGAACAATATTCTGTGAGTTTGTATAATTAGCTCAACCCAGGCTACTTATAAAAATTATAAACACAGTTCATAAAGTTATTTAATACAATACTGTGCCAAAAAATAAAATTCATGTTTAATTCCCAAAGCATATTATGGCTAATGATTGTTTTTTCCTGCAGGTTAGTATTAGCACTAATTCTTAGGATTGAAATTTGGATTTATTTTTTCTGAATTTTTAAAAATCTTTTTAATTTATTAACCTGTTTATTTTCTTCCTACAATGACAGTCTATCTCTCATACCTACATATTTCAAATTCTCGACATTTCTTAGCATGTACAACTGACAGGAAGAATATTTTTATGTAAATATACAAAAAATATACATATTAAGAATAAATATTTCCTCAGCTCTACATCAGGTGCTTTCCATTTATGTCACCTCATCACCAAATGAAAGCATAATTTTAAATACATTATTAAAATTGTTGAAGATACAATTAATTAAAAAGAAGAAATCAATGTTCCAAACTAAAGATAGCTACAGTTAACCTGGTGTACTTTTGTTTATTTATTTATTTTTATTTCAATAGAACAATTTTAATTTGTTTGATTGTATTTCATGTGCTGTTGAAATACTGATTTATTCATTCAGTCACAAATACACATTACTGGCCTACTCTATGCCAGGTGCTGTCATCCACAGAGAATAGAAAGGTGAGCAAACCAGTCCTCACTGATTATTGGGACAGACAATTGTTAATCAAATAATCATACAGGTTTTCTCTGAGGAAAATGTGTAAGAAAAAAAAAAAGGACAAAAGATATAAAGGTCATGAAAAGGAAAAATTATTTACTGAAAAGAGCACTAAACAAGAGTTGACATATATGAATTTTATTCTTAACTCAAAAACTATGTAACTGTAGGCAAAGCCTCCCCTTTTAATGCCTCTGTATAGAAATATGTTATACTGTATGATCTGCAGGGTTCTACTAAGGACTAACCCATGCCTCCCCCCCAAAAAGCAAAACAAAACAAAACCGCAGGAGCAGATCTTTCATAACTTGTTCATCTTGCTAACAGAGCATTCAACCAAGTCATCTTAAGATCCAATTTCTCAAATTTTCCCTTAAAAAATAAGATTGTCATGACCCATGAGGTCATGACCTGAGAGGGAATCAAGAGTCAGACACTTAACCAACTGAGCCACCCAGGCACCCAGAAGGAGCTGCTTGGGGCAGCTAGAAAGAAAAAAAAATGTGTGTATATATCTCTACACCTAGATATAGAGGTATATACATTAGTGCCCTACAATTTAAAATTCAATGCCAGTGATGACACTGCTGTAAGCCATGTGTACATGAAGGTGGTTTCTCTGCACAGAGAGAGCATAAGCTGTGGAGTCAGGCACTCCTAAGTTCATATTGTACCTCAGCTATCTGTTAAGTAGTTTTAGACAAATAACTGAAATTTTCTGAAATCCAATCTACTTAAACACTATCTAATTTATAATATTGGTATGGAATCATGGACAATATATTGAAGCATTTACTAGCATTCCTGACTTATAAGTAGACCTGAATAAATATTACCCATACATATCCTCCAGTACCGAAATTATCCTTAGTGAGAAAGAAATCCACCAACTGACTCAAATATAGTCCAGAAAGAGTCAGGAGCATACGAACAGATAGGGCTTTAATAAAGTAAATATAATCTGCAATTTTGCACATGTTAAACAGCAGAACATCTTTTAAAATGACATTTAAAAGAAATGCCAGATATAAAAATAACTCTATTTATGATTCTCAGTGGGACAAGATTAAGCCTTAATTCTGAATTAGTGGTAATAAGCTGTTCCTGATCTGATCACATAATTGTTTTTGTTTGCCTTTAAGTTAGTGAAATTCTTTCATCAGTCTAGTTACAGTTGTTAAAAATAGCAAACTTCCACTGAAAATCCCCTTAGTATTTTCTTAGAAGTAATGATTTTATTGAATTATACGTGGAGTATATGATCACATTCATGAGCTGCCTTCTTAAAGAAATATGATCTACTCTGCTATTGGGAATAGTTCAAGTCTCTATATGCAGAAAAGGTGGCAAAACTCTGTTCAAGACATTCTGCATGTGAGTGTGTTATTTGTGGGGAAGCTGACTATACGCTCTAAGACTCAGATGTGCCTAGAACACAGAGACACCATCTCTTTGCCAAAGGACACTTGTCATCACGCCCTGTCCTTAAACTCCCCCTGGGTGTTACACAAACAGAGCTGGGCTGAGGTTCTTGCTTAATGGTTTTATTGCTAAATTCTAAAGAGAACTTTTCAAAGACTTTATTTTACTCAAAAGGTCTTTAATGGAAGCAAATGCCAATTTACATTCTAGTCTTCCAAATACAAATGTAATTACTGAAAATCTCTGTTTAATTGCGATTTCACCATTTGAAATATACTTCAATGTATAAAATATGCTTGCTTTATACAAAACCATCTGGCTATACTTTTGCATAATAAACCATATCTTTAGTTCAAAACAACTAATAGAAAAAGGAAGAACTTGGATATTTCATATATTGATTCTGGGTTTTATATCAGTCTCCTACTATACATTTAAAATAAACTTCACAGTTTGAGATTTGTAAAAGATTAAGAAGAACAATATAATAAGACTTTATACATCCATTATCCAACCTCAACAAGCACTAACATTTCATTGTTTAATTTAGTCCCATTATTACTATCACCATTATCATTATTAGTATTTTGCTGAAGTATCATTAAAACAAATTCCCGGACATTATATTGTTTCTGCTATAAATTCTTCACAGTCCATCACTGCCAATAGGGATTTCTCTTAATAAAATTACTATACCATTATCACATCTAACAAAATAAGAAATTCTTAATATTATTTAAAACCCAACACATACTCATATAGCGACAATTGTCTTAAAAAATGTTTATGATACTGAAAAAAAGAAACAAACTTACTAGTCACCACTGCAGGCTTCTGGGGCACCAGTTCATTTTATAAATTAATATACCAACCAAGTATATACTTTGAATTTCCTGTGAGAACTGGATGTCATGTGGTAATCAATGACTAATGGGTTGAAGTTATTCATCGCATGTTTTTTAAAACTATGTCATTAAAAAGGAATAATTTCTTTCACCTATCACTTTTATATCCACTCACTATACAATTTAATAGCATGCTCTGTAATTATTTTGGCAATAAACACAACTATCATATTACACGATTATTTATGAAAATAATTTCAAGTGTTAGTATACTTATTTTTTCTGTTTATATATCCCTTTACCTGCTCCAGTCTTTTCAAACAGCTATTGGCTTTAGATTCACAGCATAGATAAGGATGAGACAGGGTAGAGAACGGTAAAAAGGTATTCTGTTATTTTTCGAAGTTCTAAACTTACCACGGAGATTATTTTTTTTCAATTGCTACTAGGAGAAAAAAAGGTTGGAGGAACTTTGTCTTTGTGGAAAACTATCAAGAAATACAGTGGGGACGTCCAGCTGCAGACATTAAAAACATTTACTCAGCCTGGCTGGGATGGAAGGGATGAAAGAAATAGGAATAGAGGGGAGAGATTCTACATGGTGCTTGTTGGGCAGAAATCAGAGAAACCTAGCAGGTTAAGATCACAGAGTCTTGAGCCTAGATTCCATGGCTGAATCCAGGCAAGCAGGAAGGTCCTAGGGTAATAAATTCATCATGCATCTAGGTACTATGGTCCAGAGACAGTCATGAACAAACTCCTTTGCCCACCAGTGGCATGAAGACAATGACAGTAGTCATGAAGGGGTCAGGCGGGTTGAGATAGGCAAGTATTATTTGAGATACTTGTGGACCTAGTGAAACAAGAGGAATCACAGTAGACAGATGATCAAGGAACCAGAATATTCTAATCCATTTCAGCATGATGTAGATCATGTGAAATTGAGGGGGGTGAGTGAATTTTCAAGCTTTTTTTTTTTTTTAATAAAACAAAGAAAAGAAAGTTGTATGTCCAGCACATCTGAACTACTGGCATCAGCCACATCTGATACAATAAAGACTACTGTAGATTTTGCATAATATCATTTACAAAAACCATCAATTATAGGTGTATAATTTGTGAACTTTATTTTTGGATTGCATGTAAAAACCTTCATATTTTATTTTTTTCAAAATTCATGTATTTGGTGTAATACAAAATTTATGATGCCAACAACTCAGAAGTATAAATTTGAAAGCAAAGAAGAATACTGTAGAGCAATACCACCGTGTGTGTATAGAAGCAAGACCCTATATTAAAGCCTAATGTTTCCAAAAACTCTCATTAAATACACTGTTTATTAATCCTTTTTAAAAAGTATAATTAAAAAAGTATAATGAAAGAAAATACTATGGAATCACTACTAATCTTCAAAGATGTATTTTTGAGAAGCATAACATTTAAAAAAATAGGAATCTGTACAGGTTTAATACTTAATAACCATACAAATAATACTGACATTCATGATGTACATGGATAGAGCACATTTAATATAAAATCTTGGTTCTTCAAGAATTATCACACCACTGACAGAAAACCCCACTGAAGACAAAGAACACAGTCTAGATCTGAATAGCAAGATTATTACTATCGAAGATTACTGCTTCAATTATACTATACCTCACTTTACAAATTCCTCAAAGTTAATTACAAAAATACAACTGTGGAATTTTAAGATGATATATCATAATACTGTCCTAATATGAATTACTATTTAGTTATGAATCTCTTAATATTTCTAGGCTATTCTGATTAATTCTGCTCTAGACATTTACAGAGGAGGTTAAAATCTTAAGTCCCATTAAATGTCAAAAGAATAGCTGCCTTCCAGGGGCCCTCAGGGCTCCTCCTTTCCTTCTCTGCCTATTCTCCTTCTTTCTTAATGATGAATAAGGAAGTTATCTCCACCAAGGAGTAGTTTAACACATTTTATTGACCATGATTCTCCTGGGTGAAGTCACTGTTTTGGGTTCAATGTTGGAGTGTGCAAGAGTATGTCATCCTTTGGGTCTCTTTTTCCATGTGACTAGATTGGTAAAAACTCTGGGGACCTCTTGAAGCTATTTTGAAAGAAGGGCCTTTTTTTCTTTTTTTGGTTTTAGAATCTTCTTTAACTGCTACCTTTTGGCAGCTCACTTAGTGCTACTGCCCTGGTCTAAAAGGCATTAGGTGAGTAGTTACACATTTTGGATAAAGTTCTGGTCTAAGGTAACTTAGGTTAGCCATACTTAAAGTCTACTTTTCTTCCCCTTTTACTTCTGTAAAAAACAACAGACAAACAAACAGAACCCAACTTTGGTGAACTGTACAGATAATACCTAAAACTGTTTTCTTAAAACAAGAGTCTTCCTGTCTTGGTTTTAGCTGAAGCCCAAAGATGTTAGAATTCAACCATTCCCACATGCAGAAGAGGAGGCCAAGAACCAGTTTGGTACTCTCAGCTTAATGACAATATGAGATGTTTTAAAATTGGAGATTGGGAAGTTGAAAACCAGGAAATCAGTTAAGAAAAAGCTATCTTACCTATCTGACCTCTCACACATGTCTGGGAAAGGATGATTCAGAGGAATCACTTAGATTCAATGGTACTTAGACTAATCAAAACCAGGACATCTAAGAAGGGCAGTTGGCCAGCTCTTCCAAATGCCATGGGATGAGAAGTCGCCTCTTTGCATATGTCCTGCCCTTCTGGATATATGAAGTAAAAAGATACACTTATGTTTTCCTTATGAATTGAATATACAGAATGTGAAAGATCAAGAAGCAGAGCTGCTGTACAATTTACTTAGGTCTTTGTAAAAGAGTGGTTGGAGTAGAGAGAAACTTCAGCAGAAAGAAGAGGCAAATGTAACTATGCATGCCCATGGGAAGAAAGACACTGATTGGAGAAACATGCAGAAATGGGTGCATAGCTTTAGGAGATGGGGGGTAATATGTACAAAAGATCTCCAATCACCCTGGAAACAAAGAGGCAGTTTATAAATCCTAGAAGTCAGAGAACACCAATTCTGGATTCTCACAATAGATGAGTTAAGAAAGCCTTTGTGCTTTTTACCTCCTCTTGGTATTATACTTCAACCACAGAATTGCCAGAGGCAAATCAATGTCTACAGCAGAAGAGAAGTAGCTAGAAAATTAGGAAAAGCTCACCCTACCCCCATTTCTCACTGTAGTCCACCAGCCTGATGCAGGTCAAGATGAGTCAGAAAACAGTTTTAATTTAAATCAAGTAGAAATCATAGTCATTACTCTGGACTGGACATAATTATTGCATTAGACTTTTAACTTTTTAATGAAAATGAACTAGTCAGTGATTTTTTTTAAATATAATCACACACCAAAAAAAAGGTATAGTACATGCCCCAAATTACCTGCAAAGGCAAAGAAAGAAGTACCCTCACAGGGCTTACTTTGAATGGGCAATGATTTCTGAGGTATAGTGTGGCTCTGTTCAGAATAAAGACTTTTGCGAATTCCACCTCACTCATTCCGCTTGTTCAATGCAATTGGTTAAAAACATATCCAAAATTGAAATAGACCAAAAAAAAAAAAAAGTAAGACCCCCAAATCATTATCACCCCTCTTTGCACTTGCTTTAAAGTCTTCTCTAGAGAATAGCATTCCACAGAACAACAACAGGCGCAGCAGACTTGATATATTTTGAATACAGCAACAAGAAAGCCAGCAGAACCCAAAAGTCCATTGCCTGGCTCCCCCCAGATCACCATTCAAAGGCGAGTGCACGCAACAGAAAAGCAGAACTCCATGGTAACAGAGTTTAAGGGGACTCACCGGAGTTGGGGTCGGAGTTGCCATCTGCTTCGGTCCTCTTGTCCGGAGAGGCCTGGTCGTAGAATTCGTCCTGTGGCTGAACCAGAGGAAGAGGGTGTGAGATCAGGGTTCCACTACCCACCGGCTCGTGGTCTCCTAGACCACTGTCACTGCAGCTTTCCTGGGAGCCGTCGGGGAGGTGAAAGGTAACGCGGCGCTGCGACTACAAAGAAGACCACAGGACACTCGGATTAACACTCTTCCCAGGTCAAAGGGGCGCGGCCCTACACACAGTCAAAACAACTCTTAACAAATGATACAATGTAAAAGCAAAACAGATGAAACTTGGAACAAATCTAGCAATGAAATTTACCATTTTCTATTTACCATAGGATGTCTAACTTGCAAAATACAAGAAAGAATTTCAGTCTCGTTTAAGAACAAAAACCCCCCAATGGCAAACCGTTGAAAATTATAGCAAAAAAAAAAAAAAAAGGCAACAAAAGAATATACTAGTTGTCAGTTATTAAAAAAAAATAAAAAACACCCGAAATAAGCAGAAATATGCAAATATTTGTTCCATAGATCAGAATAAATACATATATAATGTAACATTCCAATTCTTTTGAATGAACAGGCATTTTGTTTACTTAATAGTTTTAAGGTAGTTGCAAAGAAGTCATGATTGCCCACTGGCTCAGATATTTCTACCAGTCTTTGGTTATAGAACATCCCAGTAGAAAGGTATTAGGAATATTATTCTGGCATCCATTTTTACAATGTCACTATCAGAAGTGACCTAAAATATGTATATCGGTACTTCAATACATTTTAGTGTTTTAATAAAATAGAAGTGTGCATTTCAGCACAGATTTCTGCTTAGTACTCTTGGTAAATGTTCTTTAGCTGATGTAATCCATGAGATATGAGAATATTTGCAGCTGTGTGGGGTGGAGATTTATGACTTATGGAATTATATGAGAGTAGTAAATTTGTGCTGTGTGTCTGACTGCACCTAATTTTCATTCTGCTTTAACAGCCAAAAGACCTTTCAATATTATGTCACATGTGACCACTTTTACTCATATTTAACAAAATTATGAATATATAAGTAATAAAGTATATAAAATATAAGTATGTAATGTATAATCACTTTATAATACATAAAACTTGTGTTTTTCCCAGAGGCAATTTATAGACTGTATCCATTTCTAAGAAAAAAGAATGCAGTTAGACACAAATGCTATAGATAGATATATTGCCACTCTATAAATGCATTTTTATAGACAACAATAGAACATAGGCTATTTCCTATGAGTCACTGGTTCAAATCCAGCTCAGAGTCATAATGGAGAAGAGCTGATACCACTTTATTGCTGTTCAATGACCTGTGTGAAATGATTTGATAGTTCAGTACATTTTTAATGAACTGATGCCGACATCACATAAACTATAATCATAAATGGTACTAATTGAGTCTATTGTAGCACATTTCACCTTCATGCACAACTATCTCATTCCCTCCTCAATAGATTTTGAAACGTGCCTAGGTGAGTGCTCCACAATATCCAAGCCCAACTTGATTATTAATATCTGAAATGTATTTTTCCTTGTATACGAAGGTGCTACCATTTTAATTTATTATAGTGCTTTCCTCTCTCATGTGAATTTAACCCTTTAGAGAAAACCATAATGCAAGTTTTTCTGTTTCTGTTTCAATATGCCCCTAATTGATCTGTATCCTTTTGTGAGAAGCACAGAATTAAGGTCAATGACCAGGTTGCCCATTATACACGACTGTCAAACAGCTTTTAAAGTGATGGCCTACTCAAAAGTCTGTAGTTTCAGTGATTATAGTATCTTTGATTTTATCCTTGGAGAATACCTCTTAGTTATAACTCAGGTGAGTGAAAAAGAAGTCAAATACAGGAGAAAAACAATGGGACAGGATATTCTTCAGTCTTTATAAAGTATTTTCAGAGGCCGCATAAGCCATTATAAAGTATATGTTCCATAGACAGAAGGAAAAAAAATCTGCATCTATGATATTCTTCTAAGCATAATTAATATTGCTTTACTATATTTTTTTCTCCTAAAACGTGTGAATCTGTAGCCCCAGTAATACCTGAACCCAGTGTTTCTCACAGAACAGCCATGAGAACTAGTGTTAATTGAACACCTACTGGTACATAGCCTGGTACTATGATTTCACTGAGAATAAGAAAAACATTTTTTTCAAAACTGTTTCAAATACAATTAGATTCCATCTCACACACATTATATACTATGATATTCCTTTACCACTTTATAAGTGAGAATAAGCAAAGACAGAAATCTAATGTAATTTATTTGCAAGAAGACAGTGTAAATTAGTGGTACAATGCTTAAACCATGGTGGTTTATGAAAATATTTCCTAATTAATTTGACTCAAAGATATTTAAGTCTTAATTGGCAAAATTGTGCACAGTTTATCCTTTTAATGGGAGGTTGGGATGGTGGGGCATATGGACGAAGAATCAGAACATGGATATTATGGAAAGAAGCAAATTGATCAAGCAAATCAATCTTTAATTTATCATCATAATGACTGATGCAAGTACAACAATGTCTGAAGTATCAAGTAGAAATAAGGAAAGGATATGAAAAAAAATTGAAATGCAGAAAAACAAGGATCCATGAAATGTTAAGAAACAGGAGTTATAAGGTGTTCAAGGACTTAACAGTATTTGTTCAGATGTTGCAGTAGAGTGCCAGGTGAGGAAGCCAGAACCTGACCTCTCCGCTAGAAGCCCTTGCTCTGCAGAGACTGGCCTAGGGCAAGCTGCTTTTTCTCTTTGAATGAGTTCCTGGCTTTGCAAGATGAAGAAAATAGTGCCTTCACCAGAGAAGTGTTTTAAGGCCCAAGCAGATAAAATAAGAAGCACTGGTGGTGTATGATATTTGACACATAGTAGGTACTTGATACAAAGTTAGTACCATTCTTGAAATTTACAGTTGCATATTCTCTTTTAAGCTCCTGGGCTATCAACATTTAGCTAGTTTTAAGATGTGATTCCTTCCATCAGAAAAAAAAATGTTCTTCTCTTGTAAGGGAACTGCCTGGACCCCATTACCTTGGCACATCTCCCAAAGTGCTTGTAGATAATGTCAGCTCAGAGCCTTTCTGAGGGAAAGCTGTTTTTGGTGGGAGCAGTGGATGAAGATGGACAGTTTAGAACACATTGTTTCTCCTCTGAGAAAGTGAAGGTTTTCCTATTATCCTTTCAAGAAACCTATAATTGTTTGCATATTCGAAGAGAGAAAGAGGGATTAGCTTTCTTACTGCCTGCCTCTGGGAATGTTGCCTCTGGGTTATCCCCATGGAAATATACCCAATTTGTGTTATAAATACAGTCAAGCCCTGCTTGACTGAATTGGGACAACATGTGTTATCATGAGACTACTTCAGACTTTCTAAAGCCTTCGCACTTTTGTTTTCCTAAAATGTCTCTCTTACCCATTCCATTTTCTCCCATGGTAAGCATTATTATTATTATTGGCTATGTCTTGTTAACGGTTTGAATGTCACATTTGTTTATCTGATTTATCGCTAACAAGTTAGCTCTAGGTCCCTGGCTGCCCTGAGAAGGAATAAGATGGGAACCAGTAACTACTAAGGCTGCTTCATGTTATTTTATCTCAGGGCTGCTGCTATGAATTCTAACCATGCGAAACTTTCATCAGAAATTCTGTACTCTACACAAGCATAAAAGGCCATGCATACAAATATAGGTTCAGGATGCTGCAAGTCGGAAGATGCCACACTGGTTTAATTTAAGAAACATCACGAAACACTTTTACAATATTTTTTCTTGCAGGTTAGTAGAAAGGAAAGAGAGGGAAAATTTAAGAAGCTCAGGGAAGATACACACGTTCCTGTATTGGGCACCGTTCTCTAAGAGTCACTAAAAGAACTCTGAGCTACCTAAGAAATCTCAATCTTTGCCTGAATACTCCTTTCATGTGTTTCTTACTGATACAGAATATTATTCACCAATGAATGATTCACATTCAAGTCTACAATCCCAGTCCCACTAACCTCCAAGGATTCCTATGGCAAAGATTAAGTGGTCAAGTTCATTCTGTCTTTGCATAAAATAACCAAAAGGTAGAAATGAGTGACATGCCTAACACTGATAGGCATTTATTTAATAAGCTACATATCATAGAACTGAACAAATCTCAATCCTTAAAATTTTATTGATGTTTACTGACATGAAAATATTCGTACTCTATTGTTAAGTGTAAAAATCAGGTTAGTAAAGAATTTACTTAGCTGAATTACATTTTGTTAATGTGTTTTTTTGTATAAATATGCATAAGCTAAGATCTGACTATGGGTAGATTGAGTGTTTATTTTTTATTATTAAAGATTTTATTTATTTATTCATGAGAAACACAGAGAGAGAGAGGCAGAGACATAGGCAAAGGGAGAAGCAGGCTCCATGAAGGGAGCCTGATGTGGGACCCAATCCCGGGTCTCCAGGATCATGCCCTGGGCCGAAGGCAGGCACTAAACTGCTGAGCCACCCAGGGATCCCAGATTAAGTGTTTAAAGTGGTATTGTCTGGTTATGCAATACAGTATTTTAAAATTTCATTATTTTGATACACTAAAATTTGCATGGATTATCCTGGCAACATTAAAACACATTCTAATATTTATGTATTCCTCTTATCACTCAGAGCAATTAGGAAAAAATAGAAAACATATAGTACACAGGAGATGGGGTCTCTCTTGAGCTAAGGAATGCCAAACAATTTTACTATCCCTGCTCTGCTATTCTAACTTCTATTCTTTACTTTATCTACTAAGATTTTGAATCATTGTGGTAAAAAATTCCTGTCTTTTCCTCCAATCACAAAATAACAACCTGAATTTGGCACACTATGCCAATTATTACAAGACAAACAAACAAATTTACGAGTCAATAACTGACACCTAAAATAATCGTTCTCTCTAAAATTACACATTGATATTGTGGAAGTAGGAAAAAAAGTGCAGTGTTGTTTAAATATGATTTCAAGTGCAGAATTCCTTAAATATCTTTTCAAGGAAATATTCCTAACTCTGATTTAGTTCTTTTAAGCATATTTAAGAAATATTAATGTATCATTCATCTATCTAATCCTAAATAATACACATATACACACACATAAGTTGTCTGAAATTACTTATGATGAAGTAAAAAACAAAAAATGGTATTAAAGTTCCATCTGTGAACTGGTTTTCGCTTTACCTGAGCATTAAATCCAATGAATATATGCTCTTTATCTACTTGAAATAATGTTTTCCTATATATCTCCTCTCAAAGTAGCAAAGGAAATCAGTCCAAAAAAGGGAAAAAAGAAAACTGCAGACTGGAAACTGCAGTTTAGTACAAACATCTCTACTAATATTAATTGGAAACATTTGACCTTTCTTATTTTTAAGAGAACACATTTTAATTGAGATTAAAAAAAATAACAGTCATGAGTGTATTCCAAGCCTGAGAAGTTGTTTTAAATAACTGTATGGTACATGCTGGATGGCTGGTTTGTATAAGCATCCTCCGAGTGCACCCATTAATCACTATCTTCAGAATATAAGATCTTGTCTTCCCTCTATATTGCCATCAGAGAGAATATGTAGAGAAACATGTTTAGTCTTTAAGGTCAGGGGCCCTAGGGGTCACCAACCTGGAGCTTCTCCTTTGTAACAAAAAATGTCCAGATGGCAGCCCTCAAGGTCCTTGGAATGTTCTGGCCATGCAAGAAAAGAGTGTCCACAGACAGTTGCTAGGCTAGTTCCTACATTATAAAGGCTTGCTGCATGGAGATTTTAGCAGAGGATGCTAAATTTGTCCAGTCTGCTGCTCCTGGACTCTGTGTAAGTTCCAATAAACCTACATCTTATGGTTTCTGGGTCTTTTCTTCAGCCTTGCCAGACCATCACCCACCCTTCGCTTAGGGTCTGCTGATGTGTGCTACACAATGACAAAGTGACTTTTTTTTTAAAGATTTTATTTATTTGTTCATGAGAGACACAGAGAGAGAGGCAGAGACAGAGGCAGAGGGAGAAGCAGGCTCCATGCAGGGAGCCTGATGTGGGACTTGATCCCAGAACTCCAGATCATGCCTTGAGCCAAAGGCAGATGCTCAACCGCTGAGCCACCCAGGTGTCCCAACAAAAGAACATATTTTCAACTAAAACTACTAACTCAATTCAAAGGAAGTTCTGGGCAGCCCGGGTAGCTCAGTGGTTTAGCGCCGCCTTCAGCCCAGGGTGTGATCCTGGAGACCCAGGCTCGAGTCCCATGGTTGGGTTCCCTGAATGGAGCCTGCTTCTCCCTCTGCCTCTGTCTCTGCCTCTCTCTCTTTCTCTGTGTCTTTCATGAATAAATAAATAAAATCTTTAAAAAAATAATTGTTTAAAAAAATAGGAAGTTCCTCGACAGCTCCTTGCCATCTACAATCAATACACCTTCATCCTCTTAATAAAATCCAGAATTGAGTGAAATTCATGGTAAATTAGAATGTAAGGTAAGTGGGACCCAAAAGCAATCTGTGATTATAAGTCTAATTTGCTACTGCTCAATACTTGCAGGCTCAACTAAGGGAATCTAATATTAATACACACATGTTCTTTTTTATTCATGTTTGAGAGATGAGGTCCAAAGTGGTAAATCAAGAAGAGATTTCTGGATTTATGACTTAGGAAAATTACTAGTAATTATGAGTAAAATGAGCTCATTATCAAAAAAGGAATAGTTTTGAAGGACAAAATCATAAGGAAATTTTTGACTAGTGATAAATGAAATGTTTTGAGCACCGAATTATTTTATAATGAGTCATTTTACTATTTGTAACTGGAAAAATGAGTCATTCTCCTCTCCTGTTTATTGGGAGTATATTTGATTAAATGGTTCTGCTAATGTAGCCTTTATTTATTTATTTTTAGCTGCAAATTACTTAGAGATTTTCTATTTTAATGTTACATTTCTTTTTCAGATAAGGAAATAAGGTAAAGTGACTCGTCTATGGAAGTTGCAGTGGAAACTAGAATGCTTATTTTCTGGTTTTCAACACGAAGCACTACTCATCATTCATCCTTCTACTTAATAAATTAATTATTGAGCACCTACTATATGCTAGACATCATTCTAGCTGCTAAGAATAAAGTGGTGAATAAGACAAACAGTATATCCCACAACTTCCGAAGAAGTCAAATTTCATTAGGCTAGTTTCTACCAGTTCTGATGATGTATTTGGCCAGCAGGTTTTAAAACGTGATTTCCTTCTAATTCTTGCAAACTCTGCAGACTTAGGCAAGGTCAGTGCATGAATGGGAAACCTTCACTAATTAACAATAGCCTAGGGAAAAAAAAAGAAAGAAGGGGAGTGTTTCTGAGTTTATGCCAAAATAATACCTAGATCTGTTGCCTTCCCTGGATTGGAATTCATTGCCAATTTGTGAAGATGAAAAATAAAAAGGCTAAAAGAGTAACTGAGACTGTTAGAGCAGGCTGTTGACTCAAATACAGAATCCTTGTTAACTTTGCATATCCTTGAAAAATTATTTTTCATATCCAGGTAGAGAAATGTAACAGCCCCAAATAAGAATTGATGAAATCAAACCCATCAAGTTTTTCTGAGAACATATACACTTGACATTTTATAAGCTTATAATGAATATTTATTTACTGGATGAAGATGATTTACCCAGAATTGAACCAGGAAATCTAAAAAGGATGTAGTACAAATGAAGTATCATTGTCCATCTTCCAAAGGTGATTTCCATGGGAAAAGATCTCTGTCTCCCCAGCAAGTTTACTGTCTTATTTTAAGAGTAGCAAAATGAAACATCCACCAAATTGGATTGATAACAATCCACCAAATGGTCAGTCTTTTCTTTCTTTCCCCTTTCAAGTTTACATCCTAGAATATTTGGAGACAAATAGGAAGGATTGGCTTGTGTTTGAAAAAGATAGATAACAACTTCCCTGACCATAGGAGATGGATGTAAAAGTATCAACAACTCTAAAATGATTTCTTTTTATTCTTAGAGATATCTATGTTATTTAGAGATAGGACTAGGGTGTGGATGATTACTAGCCATATAAAATTGAGTAACATTTTCAGGGGAAACGGTGAGTGTTCATCTATACTCTACTTATTATCACTCATTAAACAGTTGGCTACTTGAAGACCGGCAACTGCTTAATTTCAGCACACATGTGTCAATTTTTGTCGACCTTCACTACTCAACTGTATATTTAGTTGAGGAAACTTGTTTCAGTGTATGTGGGGAACCCACATGAACTTAAACTTAGCCTGTTTAGTTTGCAGTCTTATTATGAAATGACCCTCAAATTAAGGACCTATGTCTTTTGTGCTTTATAAATAAAGTACATTGAATAGAAGCACCTATGGCTCCTAGAAGCACCTATGGCTGAAAAGACTCATATTAATAATTTGCGGTTAAAATTTTTAAGTATTTTTATTTCCTTTTGATCTCAGTATGATTTGTGAGAAAGGTAGGACGCATTTCTCTTCATGTGCAAAAAACAATTGATAGCTTTAAGAATAAAAGTAAATTCTTTGTACTCTTTCTGGGTGTAAACTTGGTGCTTGAATTTAAATATTAGGAAAAAGCATACAATAGGAATCTCCTCCCTACATCAAAAGTGTCTGAGTCAACTTTCCTCTTTGGTTTGGTGACATCACCCCACCCTTAAATTTCCTCTGGGGTCTCAGGCAAGTAGAGAGGATTAAGAATTGTCAGAGTTGTTGGTTATTTTGCTTCTTATATTCTTATTTAGTTCCTGCTATCAGAAACAACCTCAACCTATTTCTCACAGTTAAATGTTGCCCAGTAGGAATGCAGCACTTTATCTGAGCATACAAAATATAAAATGATTACATTAAACAGGAGCAGCTGCTCCTGAATCTGCAAGCAGAATTTTTGCATCTATAAATTATATGTACAGAAATAGGGAAGAAACGACTCAGCAAGAGTCCTTTCCAATTTAGTTTTCTAGTATAAACAAATCCATGTGACAAAGTAAGTTACCCTTATCATATTTACAAAATCAGCACACATAATAGTTACAGCAATTTAATTAGAAATTACACAAAGTTATCACTGTTATTAAGTAAAAATATAGAACCCATTGACATAGCATTGGTCTTTTACAAAAAGTAAGTCTTTTCTTTGAGTAATAAAAAATCACTGAAAAATAATGGGTCAAATCTGTAAGCATTGATAAATGAAATAAAGTCTAATTTAGTGTCTAGAATTCAAGAATTTATCTCAAGTAATTCTAGCAGAATTAACAAAGAGACAAGAGGCATCTCCCTAGCATTTCTGTTAATAATTCTCAATACAAAAAAGACTTGTAAAACCAAAGTAGGCCATATTTACTTTAAGTAATTAGTATCTTTTTAGGAGGTAGCCCCAATTTTATAATTAAGCTCAGACCATGGGCATTTGACTCAGAAAAGAGTTTAAGCATGCACTCATACCCATATTCCCCCCCACACATACACATAAACATACACATCCACGTTAAACTTCCCCTGTGTATCATAATTACCTAGTAAGAATAAAAACTAGTAAGTCAAGGCTTTACAGGACAGATTATATTATTCTACATTAGACAAATGGAAGAAACCATCTGTATGAATCATCCAAAAAATACTATTACTATACAATAAGGTTGTTTAAAAGTCCTCATGAAGGATTGTTAATTTACACCTAAAATGTGATATAATTTGTTTCATTTGATCTTGTGCCCCACATAGCAGTTTGATTTTATTTATTCATTTTTTAATTTTGCCTTCTTTTGGTTCTCTCAAAAGATGTCAATGAAAATACTGTTTATAGTTGAGAAATTTTGATTAGGAATGTGTGACATTCAAGTCTTTTTTTAAGATTAAGTTAGGAAGAAAATGAGGGTACTTTTAAGAATATAATACAACATTGGGATCCCTGGGTGGCGCGGCGGTTTGGCGCCTGCCTTTGGCCCAGGGCGCGAACCTGGAGACCCGGGATCGAATCCCACGTCGGGCTCCCGGTGCATGGAGCCTGCTTCTCCCTCTGCCTGTGTCTCTGCCTCTCTCTCTATCTCTCTGTGACTATCATAAATAAATAAATAAATAAAAATTTTAAAAAAAAATTTAAAAAAAAAAGAATATAATACAACATAGATATAAATTTGTGTCTGTGTATTTATATATGCATATATGATACAAAATTTATGCACAAACTCCCTCTACTACAGACAAATGTCTTAGAACATGAAATTTCTCCATTCTTAGACAAGGAAATTATATCTGAGATCTGTCAATTATACCTGAGATTTGTACTTTATTAATTTTGAAAATTAAATCCAAACTTTATTAATTGAATCTAAGAAAACCTGAATTAATATGGACAAATTCTGATGCCATAAAGCACATTCTAGAAACAGTCTTTTTGCAGTTATATTTAGTGACATATAATATCCAGCCTTGCCTGGTGACAAAAAATTACTTGTTTAGCAATGATACTTCATTTAGGGTAGAATTCATCATGTAAAATTATGATTATAAGATGAGGAAAAACATTTATTAAATAACCAAAATTGTATAAAACATCTTTTTAATTCTTTCAAGGAGGAGCTACTTAATAAACTAAATACTGCAGTGATAGCACAATATTTTTAAATATTTTGGAGCATCTGGTTTTGAATTGTTATGAGAGCATGACATTATATTGTACAGTCTCAAGGTGCCAGCTCTCCCTTTTACGATCTGATTTTACTTCCTGAAATGTCTAAAAGCCGTCTGTAGTGGTGAACAATAGTAGTTTAAGAAGGAGAGACTGCAAAATGATATGGCACATTTTCTTCAATGGCTTCAAAACTTTGAAGGCCATTATGAAAGAGGAATTCCAAAATATTCTGAGAAATTATAATATTAATTATAGTAGGTACAAAGGGGGAAGTTTGAAGGACAACACTCACCTAAATGTGTAATTTCTGTTCCTTGGGATAAAGATCAGTCTTGACTTTATTCTCAGCTTAATGTACAGGAATGTACTTTTTGGATCATAAATTTAGAAAGCATAGTGAGGTGGTATAGTATGAGAGAATGACATGAATGTGATGGACTTCCATAGGGGCTTTGAATTACAGAAATCTGAGAATATGTTTTCCAAACAAGTTTGCTACATACATACAGAGCAGTACCATTTGGATATGGAAATCATATCAAAATATTTTTAAAAGAATTAATAAGCATTATTCTGTAGACTTTAAAACACTGATATCCTAATAAGCTGGAGGAAAATGTTTTAAGCCTTGAAAAATGTAATATGTAACTGCCTCCTCCACACTGTAAGAATCAGAGCCTTTTAGTGATCTTAAGAAAACACAGAAACTAACCCAGTTGGAATAAACACAAGCAAGATTTTATATTACTTTTCTCCTGGGTAGAGAGGCCTTTGTTCTGAAGTCAAATTGGGTGGATTGTATTTAAAAAAATATATATATATATATATCCACCTATTATTGCAGATAGTCACTGTGACTTTGGGCCTGATATCTGAAATAAAAATCTCTCCCACAGCTCATTGATAATCACATTTGCCCTGTGGCTCTTAGTCTTTCTTTTGAAAACATTACTGAGTCACCAACCTAAGTTATTTGTAAACTGGGGATCATTTGTTTTCCCTGAATACAAATATAAAATTCAAACATATGTCAGGAACTTCTGCATGTCAAAAGCTTCTGTAGATTTAGGTAGGTAGCATCTATAAAATAATGTGCTATACTCAGGAAAACATGGTTACTTTTGAAGAGACAAAACTCTCAAATATGCTCCAAATGTGAATACATCACATTCAGAAGGTAAAGATCCAAATACCTGAGCAATGTTTTTGAAGAGAAGAAAGTAAACAAGTGTTAAGTCCACTTGACTCTAAGATCCAATATGTGTGCACAGAAATGCCTTCTAAGTTTTGTCTGGGGCAGAGAGGGAAAGACAGTTTCAGAATGAGACTATAAGATTTCCCCATGAGGGGTAACTTACTATGTAGTACAAGTTAGCCTGCACACTTAAAATTTGAGAACTGTAAGACAGCTTCCAATTTGAAAAAAAAAAAAAAAATTAAATTTCCTAAATTTTACATTTAGGACCTTGAAATCCAGGAATATATTATCCTATTTACAGAATGTTGAGAATTATTAACAAATTGGTAGTCTAGGATTCACTTTTTTCAAAGAAATATTGTAATCAACAATGATTTATATTTGTGCTCAGAATGTGGGCAAAGTACAGTTAAATATTTGAAAGAAAACTTTAGGATATATTTTAAAAGATTTGAACAGAAAGAGCTAATATATAAACTATGGGCTTTGGCTATAAACACATTAATATTGTTCATCCATTGCAACAGGTGTACAAAACTAATGTAGAACATTAATAGGAAAGATTGCTCAGGAAGAGAGTATCTATGGGAAGTCTGTGTTCATTGTATTTTGATAAACCTAAAACTGCTTTACAAATGGCCTATTTAAAAAAAAAAACTAAGAATTAGACAGGGAGAGGATGTGGGCAAGGACTTCTGTAGTGAGAGTGGAGGGGATGTAAGGCCATATTCAAGGAACTTAAATGATAGCACTATTCTGTATCATGTTGAATGTTAATTTTTTGAGTGCATGTGTGTGTGTGTTGGAGATACAAACACTCGTGTATCATTATATTTAGCTCTTAGTGGGTATTTTTAAGTCTTAAATATTCTAATTTATATAATTATATGCATTTACAAAGTATTTCTACATTCACGTGATTTTTATTATTGTCTAAAACTATCCCTTGTTCCTTTAAAAATATTTGAATCCTATACACTTTTAAAGGTACTCCATTAAATAGACATTTTAATTCATATTTTATAATGATATAAACCTATCTTGACACTTCTAGGAGCATATTTCAGAGTTAACTTCATGAAGATGAAATGAAATATTCCTCATATCAGAAAATAATTCTGATCTACTCCATGGGCTAGCCTGACAGATGAAAGAAGATAGATGATGGTATTTTGGGAATTAGGAATTACCTATCCTGGAATAGATCATAGAGTTTAGTGTCTATAGAAGGAATTTTATCTTAGATTTCACAGACTGACAAACTGCATACAGAATGCAGCTCAGATATCTCATTTGATACCTAACTTTTCCTAGATATGAAAATCTAGCAGATTTTCATCAGACATACAGTTTGGGTGATAACTGGTCAAACATGGCAGCTAACTAATTTCAGTTTCTGGAAAACTCTGTTGGAAAAAAGTTCTTTCAGTGCAAGGGCATGATCATTGGACTTCCATACATACGTAATCTCTTCCAAGGTACATAGCATAATATCGTTTGACTGAAAAACACAATCATCATGTTTCTGGTGAAAGAAGGAATTAAGAATTAACAATTTGATATTTAAATTTATTTTAGCAATATATGTTAAATAGATGCTAAGTATATTTATAAATAATAAATATAATCATATATAAATATTTGTTAAAATTTTTCTAATTCAATTTATTCACTAATTTCATTACTAGGCTTCAAATTTTTTTTTTAAGATTCTATTTACTTATTCATTAGAGACACAGAGAGAGAGAGAGAGAGAGAGAGAGAGAGAGGCAGAGACACAGGCAGAGGGAGAAGCAGGCTCCATGCAGGGAGCCCGACGTGGGACTCGATCCCGGGTCTCCAGGACCACGCCCTGGCTGAAGGCAGTGCTAAACCACTGAGCCACCCAGGCTGCCCTAGGCTTCAAATTTCAAGCAAGAGATACACGTACCAGAAAAATAGAGTAAAAGAAAAACTAAATTATGAGTCCTCAAAAAATGAACATCTCTGAAACTATATCATTGGAAGAATTTGTAATGTGGAGAATACATGCTAAAATACAATGGTTTAAGCTTTAAGAAATTCCTAAAAGAATTGTACTTAGCTCTTCAACAAACATTGTTAATCACCTACTTTCTATCAAGTACTCTTAGATACTGAGGGAACTTTGGCAGTCAAAATGTCACAATTTCTCCACTCCTAAAGCTTACTTACAGTCTAATAAGTAAAATTGGCTGGAATAAGTAATTACAAATGTGTTAGGTATTATAAAGGAGAAATTTAAGGTCCAATAGATGTGTATAAGAGAAGGTTCCAGCTCACCCAGGGAAACCTTCCAATAAGAGATATTCCAGTTCGTGCATGGCCTTGTCAGACATTAGGAGGCTATAACTCATATTCCCACTAATTTATAAATCCATGCAAAATACCCCCACCCCCCCAGGATTAAACTCTTGTCTTTTTTTTTCTTTCTTTCTTTCTTTGGTAGAATACAAACTCTGTAACTCCTAAGTAAAAAGAACATCACAAATCCTAGTTGCTTTTGAAGCACGTTTCCCAACATGTACGAGGATCTCTTTTTTCTTTTTACTGATTTTACCTAAATACATTGATATATATATATATATATATATATATATATATATATATGAATATATATCATATATATGAATGTAGTAACATTTATCTTTTTGAGATTAAATTATTATGTCCCAATAATGCTGAGTACTTAATAATGGTGCTCTGATACAGCCTCCATCGTTTCTTTCAACATCTGAAATTAATTTCAGCTTATTATCTGATAGTATGTTCAAGATCATATGTGAAGAAAGTATGACTAATCAAAACTAAAAGTAGGAATTCTTGAAAGGGAGGAACCCTGTATTCTTTGACTTGATATATCTAGTGCTTAGTACAGCCCTTAACATCTGATAGGTACTCCAAATATGTATTGAATCAAAATACATAACAATCTACATAATCACAAAGATTTCTTTTCCTTAACATTGTCAATATAAAAGAACTAGTTTGACTGAGTTTTCCTTTAAACACTAAAGGAAAGTACTTATCTGTTAAAAAAAAATTACTACAAATTTACCTGAGTTGACAGAAGGAAAAAAGAGGAGATAAGCTCTGCATTTCTTTTAATAATTTTTAAAAAGCATATATAAATAAATGCAAGTGAATGGACTCTATAGGAGTGTTGATTATCTCAATAGATTTTTCCACCATTTTAATTCTGAAGACCATTTAACAGTTGTAACCCTGCCTACAGTGTTCTTCTCTGGGAACTACAAGGGACTCTGCCAAGGATGAACCCTTGGATCATGCAAGAAAACACAAAATCATAGCCTGATCTCATCAAAACCAGCACTTAAATCCAATGGGTCCTATCTGACAAATGATGCTCAGTTTCTTGAAGGCAGGTAAAAAAAAAGAAAAAAGAAAAGAAAAGGAAACAGTACAAAACAGCTATGCAGAGTAGAAAATAGAAAAGAGGCTTTCAAGCATTTCCTTATTTTCACATGGAGAAAATATTTAAAATGTTAGGTGTGTTCAATAACAAAAGTCTAAACCTTTTTAAAAAAACTTTTTACTTATTCATTTGACAGAAAGAGAGAGAGAAAGAATAAACAAGGAGCAGGCAGAGGGAGAGGGAGAAGCACTCTCTGATGAGCAGGGAGCCTGATGTGAGACTCGATCCTAGGACACTGGGATCATGACCTGAGCCAAAGCCAAATGCTTAGCCAATTGAGCCACCCAGGTGTCCTAAAATTCTAAGTCTTACAGAATATTTTAATGCTATGGAATGCTGGGATAAGAAAATGTTGGCTAGAATTTTTTTCATGCAATCTTCTTATGGAAGTTTATTGTGGAATCTCTCCTTATGGAAAATCAATTCTTTAAAAAATATTTAGTTTAAATATTTTAAAAGTTACAGTATAAAAAAAATAAGCCACAATGAGCATAAAATGATTTATCAAGGAAATATGTATTTATGATAAACATCATTAAAGTAAATAATGCTCAGAAACAAAATAAAATCTTCAAATAATTACATTAAAATTTATTTATTACATAGATCTTTTAGGTGAATAATTTGTTGCAATGACAATTGGTAGATATATCTTGCTATAGAAAGAATAATGACCTTTTCTAGAGTCAAAAAATACCTTAGAATGTATTTACTCCCAATAGAGTTTAATTTCATATTGTGATGATTAATCAGAGTGAATGACTTTATTTTCTGCTGTTTTAACTACAAGAAATGATCTCTTCTGTTTTTATCCTATTATAAGGATCGTTACAAAAATGGGAAACAATTAACACTGGGTTTAATGCCTGAGTGCTATAGAGCTGAAGTAATTGCACTCAAGGTCTGCTAACTTTTTAATCAGGCATTTGGTTGCAAGCTGCTCGCAATTGATTCTGAGAGAACTAACACCATCTAAGGAGGAAAGCAGGTGTGCCAGAAAAGCAGGCATGTTGGCAAAACAAATGAAAGATTTTAAAAGGAAAAGGAAAAAAAAAAAAAGTAAAACCAAAGCAAAATGCTTGTCAGCAGGCCATTTACTTGGCTCAGACTGTTACTGAACAAAGCCAGTTGTGCAAGCAAGCATGGTGGTGGAAGCCCACTGACCTACTGCTTTCAAAGGGTAATACTAAAGCATAGCAGCAAGGAGCCCTGTCCATCTCAATATTAGTGAATTGAGTTAATTAACAGAGAAGGCCTGAAATTTCCATATTCAGTAGAGTTGAGACACCATCAGAGCTTTCTGGAATTACATTCTAATTAGAAAAGCTCCCACTTCTTTGCATCCAGGCTACTCTTTGAAAAACAAATTTGGTTAGGTACTTTGTTCTCTCTTAAAAGACAAAAAAAATCTACAGTCTTCCTCCAAAGCTAATGACATTTTTCCTTTTCTTTCTTTAATAAGTGTCATTCTCCTACTGTGAAAGTGACTCCTTTTTAGGTATGTTGCACACATTTAAAGGTGCATGCATTGCTTAAGAGCACCTCAGGGTGGGGGCTGTTTAAAAAAAATCCCTTCCTCCATTGTCTCTTGAAATGGGAGCTGCTAAGAGTTCACATTCCCGTGCTTTCCACTAACAGAATAATCTGATGAGAAGTAGATACATATTTATAAAATTCCAAGTTTGAAATTTCTTATAATAGTTAGGTACACTGCAGATCTCCCTTTACACAGAGAGAGGAAAACAAATGACAGATTTGGCCATTTACCTGGTGAATTCCTAGACAGTTGTGATTGCTTTCTTAAATCCCCCAAAAGAATATGTGAAGAAGAGTATAAAGCAGAATTATCTTTTGCCCCAAAAGAGCAAGTCAGAGTAGGGGCGAGGGTGGGGTTATGATAAGAAAAAGCAAACAGCAGAAACAAGATTCCGAAAGTCCTGTGTGCATTTTTATTACATGCGCATGTCTGGGCCACCAGGGAATCTACAAATTAGGCTATCTCAGCATGGAGAGATCAGTGGATCTAAAATATCAGATAGCTATTTACATGAGTTTCCACTCTAGCTCCGTACAGTTATGGAAGACTCAGCTCATTTGTGCGGATCACTTAACTTCCCATGAGCTCTCCCTTATCCTCTTCCGTAAACAGCTCTCACTGAGTCACTGCAGCATCTGCTGTTACTAGGTGAATGGCTAATACAAATGAAAGAGCACACCAAGTTCCTTAATCATATGAGGTTCTCACACAGGTATGAATCTGAGCAGTTCAGCAGGTAGGAGAACAAAGAGACCCATGGGCAAGGAGCCCCTTCATGGCTCAGATTACGTCGCAAGAATGGCTTTAGCGAGATTAACAACTGCACTTTCTAACTGCAAATGTGACATTAAACAAAATTTTGATTCTGTATGCTGCATTTCATAGCAATTTGATATCCAATATTGAAGTGATCCTTTGGAATCCAGTAGATTTGAATGGTGTGTGTGTGTGTGTGTGTGTGTGTGTGTATTTCATTTCCAGAATTCATGGAAAGACAATTCCATAATATCTCCTCCTACCATTAGTGCAAGGAAAAGCATCCCCAAACCCTGGGCTCATTTCTGAGCACAAAAGTGCCATCACTTACATGGATTAGCTGTCATGATGTCTATTCTAAGTCTAATGTTAGTCTTCCAGTGTCTCCACATCAAAGAAATCTATCAGGAAAACCTTGTCTCTGTTGGACTTTTTATGATTCCTGTTGAGTGGTTTGAGTTTTCTCAAGTTATTTATAACAATCAAATTTGTGTTGGGAAAAAACATTATTGGATAAGTTGGCTGAATGATGCCAATGTCATTAATCATATCCAGAAGTAAAACTTCTTCTACTTAAAGATAATGAACACAATAAGAAATACTATTATGTTAAATTGAATTAGTTTTTGAGTATTTCTAATTTCCCGTAGAAATAAAACAATTTCTATTTTAACTTAAGAGGTATTTATAATTTTTTGGTACCTATAATTTTTAAAGATTTTTTATGCATTTGTTCCAGTCTATCGCTTAAACTACAGAGTAAGCGGTTCTTGAGGGTAATGTTCAGTCATGATCCTTTACTGGTTAATTTACTTTTTACTTCCACGTCCTTCCTCAATACACACATGGATGTGTAGACATACAGTTATCAATTTTATCTTTTTTCTATATCCAGTAACATGAGTTATCTTGAAATTTAAAACACTACCACCGCTATGTCTCAGGAGCACAATTTAAACACCCATTTCCTAAAATGCATACATGCATTCTAGATTCAGAATGTGTCATATAATCAATGTGCTAAGATGGTATCATATTGTAATTTGTCAGCATTATTTTCTCAACAGTACATAAAATAATGATACTCTGTGCTTTGCAATCTATGGCTTTTCAGAACTGATGAAATACTATGTTAATAGCCAGGAGAGGAAAAAAAAATGCAACTAACATTTTTTAGCATCTATTATTTTCTAGTCATTAAACTAGGTGCTTTATACTAATGATCATATTCAACAAACTCTGACTTATGAACTAGTATCCTCTTTTTTTGCAAAGGAGAAAATAGATTTAAAGAGGTCCAGTAACTAATTTGCCCCAGGTCATATTTTTAAGTGCCACTGTCAGGGTCAAGTCCCTTGCGTGTTATTTGCATGTTCTCTTTCCATTTGTGCAAACAAAATAAGCACAACAAAAGCAAAAGGAAAATCTAAATTATCTCCAATGATGGGAAAAGTAACTAAAATATTTAAAATGATAAAAATATAGAAAGTAACCAAGACAATGATAAATTGGCTTATTTTCCCACTAGTTTATAAGGACCATGAAGATAGGGTCATATTTGTTTTACTGTTAAATGTAGCCTTTGCCTTATAGCAGGGTCCAGTAAGTATTGACAGAATTAAAGAATTTCAGTCTTGAATGAAGGCTGATTTTGTGCATTCTCTATTTTAACCAAAAAAAGAAACTCAGTTTAACCATCAGAATCATAGACTCAATTATTAGTGTCTCTATGTTTCACATCCTTGGGGAGGACCACTCTTCCAATAATTTCAGAATGAATTATGGAAAAATAACTATGCTAAAACAGACCTTGGAACATTTGAAACCAGATGCAGTTTAATATGGCTTATCTCTCCATTTAGGGTATAGTTCTGTAGGTTTGACAGAAGAAGCACAGGAAAGAGTGTTTCCTTATTCTTTAGCAGGTTTTAATTTTCTTCTCCAATTTTAAAGTACATGTATCCTGCTGCATTTTCCCTGAGAAACTTTTTAAACACTTCGTTTCCATTGTTGCTTCTTTCCACCACTTCCCACCTCTCCCTCCCTTGGTCTGTTCTTTCCTGTTTCTTCTCTTGTTCTCATCTTAACTCCACCCATGGATTTAATGGAAAAAAAGGGGGGGTCTCACTGCCTGAGAAGGGTTAAATATTTAAATCTTTCGAACATTCAGAACCATATAAATGCCTGAAATTTCATTCTTTCCTTCTCTCCCTCTCTCTCTGTCTCCAGTGTGTGTGTGTGTGTGTGTGTGTGTGTGTGTGTGCGCGCATGAATTGAAAATATTAACATACTGCCATACAGTTGAGCAAATCATAACTTATTGGGGCTTAGAACATGGAAGAGTACTGGAGGAAGAGAAACTGCAGCCTGGTAAGTGTTCCTTGGAAAAGTGGGATTAGCACAGGAACACTGATGCCTTTAGCACCAGCTTCATTCACCTGGAGAAGCAAGAGCTATGCTGGGTACTTGCACTACAGACTTGTCTTTATTTCCTCAGCCTTTTCACACTGAGTTTCCTTTTTTGTCTTCTTTGGTCTTATCATCTTGTCATTCCATTATCTGTGCAATAGATTGTGTTTAGACAAGGTAGCCTGAGATGATGAAAGAAGAGGTGTGTCCCAACATTGATTACTGACTTTTCCAACTTATAATAATGATCTGTGTACTCATATATTTGACTTTAATGCCCAATAAATTTGCACGTAAAGACTTTTGGAAGCAAAAATAAAATCTGGGTTTTTAAAAAATTTTCTCTATAATATTTATTTTCAAACTGCAGAAATGGTTTTAAGGTTACATAGTACAAATATCTTAATGATGCTTTCTAGAAATACACCTAGCAATTTATCAATCACAATATTATTATTAGTCGTTTAGTACAAATAACTGAAATCTAAAACAATTCATAGAGAGGCTTAAGAGAAAATAATTCTTGAAAATACAAGTGAGGATATTAGAAAAAAAGGGAAAATTTAATAATTTGGCATTTAAACAAAATAGTGAAAAACCAGTCCATGTATGAATCTTTATCCCGGATCCCCTTTTTTGAGGTGAGAATTTTGATTTGGCGACATGTTGGGTTAGTGATAGCCATAATTATGCTATCATTTTCTATTTCTTTAATAAGGCAATAAAAACTAAGAACTAAGAATTTTAAGATGAACTTTATCTCTATTTTATTTATTTATTTATTTATTTATTTATTTATTTATTTATTTATTTTAAAGATTTTATTTATTTATTCATGAGACACAGAGAGAGAGAATGGCAGAGACACAGGCAGAGGGAGAAACAGGCTCCATGCAGGGAGCCCGACATGGGACTAGATCCTGGGTCTCCAGGATCAGGCCCTAGGCTGAAGACGGTGCTAAACCACTGAGCCACCTGGGCTGCCCAAGAACCTTATTTCTTATAGAAAGTTAACTGCGTATTTCCCCTTTCTGGCTGTAACTGCAGAATTGAGATAACTCTGAAGTCTGACACTTTGATATGAATTCTAGTGCCAGGAGGATGAGTGTCCTTCACTTTGATCTTTACTTCCAGGAAGTAACTTTAAGTGACACTTCTCATTACCCCTCACCAGCTCTTCCCCAAAGCTCTCTGCCTTCCACAAGCCACGAATGAGAACTCTGATGCACCAATATTGTCATATTGTCTGCTCAACAAGACTGGCTGTTTGCATGTGCAGTTCCAGGATATTTTACTAATTCAAATTGCTTTACCACTGAGAGATCCCCTGAGGTTTACCCTTATTTATCTAGGTTAGACCATGAAATCACAGTTGAATCAACCCTGGGACCATGATTTGTTGCATAACTCCAATGAAAATGTTGAAAATAAATTGATAAAATTGGCTCACAATTTTATCCAGACACAAATACAACTAGGTTCTTCATAAACCAAATAAATCTATATGCAGGTATACAAACTGAGGCCAGAAGCCAAATTCTGTCTGTGGAACTGTGGAGCTACTGCCTAACCTCCAAATATGCAAGGAGGAACGGTGGACTTTGAATAAACTACATTTTCTGGTTGATTTATACTTCTAACCATATAGTTCTGGAGTTCTAACAGCACAGTACTGGCAGAAATTAATACACGTACTTCTTAGGATATAATCACTCAAAGTCAATCAATCAAATAGTTCAGGCTTACCTTCCCTACAGGTCAGTGATATGACATGCTAGAAAATTATCGTGTGTGTGTGTGTGCGCACGTGTGTGTGTGTGTGTGTTGGGAGTAAGGATAGGAAGGCTTCCAGAAATTTTAATCCTTTCAGTACAGCTAAGAACTTTGAGGGGAAAAATAACAAACACAAAACAAAACATTTCAATTATATAAAAGATAAGACCCAAAAGAACTAGTATAATAAATGATTCGAAGACATCGTGGGGGCACCTGGGTGGCTCAGCCGGTTAAGCATCTGACTTCAGCTCAGCTCACAATCTCAGGGTCCTGGTATCGAGGCCCATGTTGGGCTCCACACTCAGTGGGAAGTCTGCTTGTCCTTCTGTTCTTCCCCACCCCTGCTTGTACTCTTTGTCTCTCTCAAAAAAATAGAATATTTAAAAAAGAAAAAGACAATGTGGAAAACAGAACTTAAATGTCAAAAAACTAGGCAATTCCTCTAAGTTAGATGGATTGTCTAAGATACTGCATATTCAGTATCCAGCAAGGGACTGGCATGCAGCAAACTCTCAGATGTATGTGAAGAGATAAGTGGGAAAGGATGAATGGGAGATGTAGCATCAATGAGTGAAGGAAGTCAAAGGCAAATAAGAGAAGACAAAGAAAGGAAAACCTAAATAATTCTGTTTCATAGCAGAATATATGTAAAAATTAGTAAGGAACACTATAAGGGAGAAAATTAGTGGCTTAGACTTACAACTAATTTTGAGTTGAAATACTTCTAGTTTAGATTTCAGCTGTCATTATCTTCTGAGACCATGGAATATCAAGAGTTCTCTTATGGTTTTAAAAATAAGTAACAATGTTATATATTTAATGCTAAGTGGCACTATTCAGTATCTTCTTTTTTTCCTGCATCTTTTTAATAAACTGGTCTCAATAGAGAATCTTAACAACCGTAGCTTAAATGATGTGAAGGGAGGTAACCAGATACATGATAAATGTGTCCTATTCCTGGTTAAGTTGTAGTACCTAATGATATTTTGGCTTATGATATTTCATAAATATTTTGACAGATTTCTCACTTACATAACCTAGGAATTTACTGTCCTGGGAGTTTTAGGTGTATATTCATTCAAGCAAAGCAAAACAAAACAAAACTGGAATACTCTGTGACCATTACTATTATTTCATAGCCCTGAAGGCAGTAGGATCCTTACAAATGTCAAGGAAAAAAAAATCTGGGCAGAACCTGACAGCATGAGAGAAAAATGCTGCTGAATTAGAACTGTCTGGGGGAACAGAGCATATATTATCATCTTTGGTAGCTGGTGACAAAAAGAGATTTAAGAAATAAAGATGAAAATTTTCATAACTATGTATCTTCACTAACATAGAAAAGTGGCCTATATCCCCAAATATATTTTTTCACAGAATAAAAGGACGTACATCCTACAAATGTTTTGTGTCTTCCTACATATACGTTATCTGTACCACTGACCTATAAATTGCTACTATATCTCCTGACAAATAAACTAGATGCATAAAAAGAATCAGATATGAAAATTCTTTTATTTCTAACTTTTTTATCCTAATATCCTAAATCTCTTTTAAACATACAGTTTAATCTGGTTTATTGTGTAATTCATAATTTCCTATTGTGAATTACAGATGTGTACATGACTTGGAGTTTCCATAAAGTCCTCGTTAGGTGGAGTCTGATCTAAAACGAGGCATATGTTAAAGCTTCTTACACAAGGCCAGACTCTCCTCTTGCTCTGCACCCCACAGTGCTTATTCGAGTGAAGAACCATCTTTGAAGGCAATAGGAGCTTCTTGCTTGGCTGAGCACCATGGAGCTTGGAGCAAGATAAAAAAAGAACCACAGACTTTCAACTGTAATTCTGCTAGCAGGGCACACTGAATCCATCCAACCAGACCAGTGAGGGATAAGTTCACTAGCCCCTTAGCTACATAAAAAATACAATCTTGTCTAATTGGCCAATAGTCATTCCCATTAAAAATGAAAAAACTGATTCTAAACAGCTTCAAGATTTATTTTATTGAAATTCTCTTCTGAATAATTTGTCTGCATGCATACATAATTATGCCATTTACAGTCTGTATAATTTTATCTATGTTGGATAAGGACAAATAAGAAATTCATTTTATTGAGCTGCCATTAAAATAACTTATAACGATGCCATCGGGTCAAAAGAGCATTAGTGGCAGTTTGTAATGACTTCAGGGAAAGCTGAGGGTTGAGGCTAGATACTTGTGTCCTGCCATCAGCAATTTTCAGATCCCTTCCCAAATAGCTACTTGTTTTTTCCAAAATAAAGATTTAAATATATTACCTAATACCTATGACATTTTAAAAAAATTAACAAGTTATTCAAATGATTCTGATACACACCAAGTTTAGGGACCACTGTACTAGATGCTATTGTGGCTTCTGAAAACTTCTATGAAGTTCAAGAAAGAATCCATTTTTAAAGTTTTCTTTCTAAGAAGATAAATGGGATTCATTTCTCCTTTAAAAATTTCATTAATCCCCATAGAAAATAATATGCTTGGAAGTGCAGATATGGTTATAAACTTTGCAGCCTTCTCATGTCTACTCTATGCCATATACCTACCATCCACTCTTTCTTGTATATTCTCTTTTACTGTCTTTGTTTCAGCACTTATACCCTTTTGCCTGGAATATTTCTGAGGCTTCTCCCTATCTCTGCCATCCCATTCCCAGTATTTCCCCCATACAACATAAAAAAATGATCTTTCCAAGGTATAAGTAACATATGCCATGTCTTAACAGTAATTTTATAAGAAAATGTAGGCTCCTCACAGAAGCTTTGAAACTCTCTGTGGAAAATTCTAGCCAACTGGTCAATTTTGTTCTTGGGAGTATTTTCTTATACCAACAGTATCCTCTTGCCAAAATAGAAATTAACTACTTCCCTGATGATGTTCCATATCTTACAATTCCACATTTTCTCCCTCATTGTTTTCTCATCCTGCTAGTTCCACATACATTGCCCAGCTTCTGCCTAAATTCTGCTTGCTCATTAAGAGCCATATCAAATTTTGCCTCCACAAGGAAGACTTCTGTGGTGTCCCCAACATACATCATTTCTGCCACCTATGAATGCACTCCCTTTGCTCTGTTTTTCATGTTGCTGTTATTATTTTTTTAATGTACCTGTGAGGTACTTGGCATAGTCTGATTATTATTTATGTGGTGATTCTCTGCCCAGTATTGTCCTCTATACATGCTTTCCCCTTGTCTATGCTCACTATAATTTTAAATTGAATTATTGATATAAATTCATGTAAGCTAACACTTGAACCATTCATAGAAGAGTAAATGCATGCTGGCAGGATTGATTTACTTATGGCTTCAAGAGAGATTAGATTAGGTAGGGAAGTATTCGCCACTAAAGGTGAGTAATGAAGTGCTGTTTCAGAGCCATCCACTAAAGAGAGACATGGACAGGACCCAAATAACATCAAATAATCAAACTGAAGTTTTCCCCTCCAGGCCCATTTTTGGGACCCTGGGTCTGGACCTCAATCCAATGAGTGAAACCAAAGAGGTTATTGTTGAATTAGAGGCCTGAAGCAAGTGTACAGATAAGGTTGCAAATTAATCCAAAGCTAGGAACTGAGCAGCCGGTTGTGCATGAGTGCAGAAGCTGTGACCAGAAGCCAGGCTGAGTCAAAACCAAGGACTGGTAGCCATGGCAACAGGGGCACATCCAGAAGTCAGAGCTAAAAAACAGAGCAGGTCAAATGTGGAAGGGGCTGTGGTCAGAGCAGACCAGGTCAAAGCCAGGGAATGCTCCATGCCTCGCAGGCTGCAAGGGTAGTTTCTGCCTGAGTCCAGATGGAATTCTGCTGGATGTCTGTTCTCGGCTCCAGCTGGCTCCAGGTCCCATTCGCTCCTCATGCACAGATTCTTCCAACTGGCTTCTGATGTTCTATAGTTTTCTATCTTTTGGTTGCTCTCGAAGAAACCTCATAAAGCTATTTTGCCAGAAGCTCCATAAGGTGACCCCATTTGTAGAAAATGCCAGAAGTGAATTAAAAAATAGGTTTTTCTTTTTAACTACCTGGGAAGACAGACACAGTGTATCTTTCTGTACTCCAATCAAACAGTTCAAGAATTTTCACCATGTTAGCCAGGCAGATTCCAGAATGCGCTTCCCAAAAATTGTTCTACAATGTGCCAGATTGTCTACAGGAAAACACTTATTCCTTTATTGTTATTAATGATCATGATAAAAATTTCCTATTCACAACAGACTATATTGTGAGAGTCAAGAGATTTTCATGTGGCATTAGCTACTTCCTAGTAATGGCTGGCATTTATTGATACTTGCTTTGACCTGTTATATTTCAGATATGAGCAAAATATTTGAATATATGAGATTTATACTCAGTTTTATTTTTCATACAAACTTACGAGGTGGGCTATTATTACTCTCTTCATCTTTTATAGTTAAGGAAAGTGAAGCTTTCCTTACATACTTGTGAACCGAATAAAAAGAGGAACTATGATATATAGAAGGAAGCTATAATGCCAGCCTTAGGTTCAAAATATAAATCATCTATTTAGGACATCAAGCTTTAGAACTAGTAGGGTGGCTGTCAGCACATTTTATCTAAAAAAGTGAGCAGAGGAAGCTGAGAAAAGAAAGGGAGGGGAAAAAATCTGTTAAAATGGATCTAACAGTGGACACAAGATGCCCGTTCTTAACATAGTGCCTGGCTTGATGACAATGTAAGGAAGAAGGGAAGGAGGAAGAAGGAAGGACAGGGAGGGATGGAAAAACTTGGGAGGGTGTCACCCATGTGAAAGGTCTTTGCAAACTCTAAAGCCCTCACAAATGTCCTGGTTTATTACTTACGACTCTTGTTATTCCCAGACACTTGGATGTTTCATAAAACATCCACAGCAATGGAAACATCAATATACTGGACAAGAATTTTACAAAATAATTGTTCACTCTCATTTTCAATTTTGTTTATTTGTTGTTGTTGTTGTTATTATTGTTGTTTTCTCAGTGTCTTTTGGAAATCTAATGAAATCTCTCCAGCGTCATGCAAATACTGTATATGTTGGGGTTTTACAGAAAACTTGAAGTGTTGAACCTAGGTCCATGGATCTAGTGGAGTTATGAATCACAAGTTAAGAACTCCAAATTTATAATATTTTATCGGTTAATAGCTTTAATAAGTCTTAACAAAAATTATGAAAATCTAGGGTCTGTCAATACCTACAAATGGGCATGTTTGAATTCATTCTTGTTGCCATAGAGAGTCGCCATTATATTCCCCTAACTACATAATTTATTCCTGACAAATAGTGTACGTACCTAGTACTAAGCGCAGTGTTGTATTATATATTATTATGCCTCACCAACATAATTTGAGAGTAAGCTATATTTAGCTTCACAACTAAATGAATCTTAATAAGTATCTGTCTATGTAGTATTAACTAAATATTGGAAAAACCCGGCAAATGTGGTCATGATACATAGTTTTAAATAACTGTAGCCTAAGCTTATTCTAAAGATTTATAACCAATAGCAAATAAAAGAATTATGTATTTCTTTGTACATCTAATTTTACAGTGGAATAAGCACAATGAATAAAATCCACTGAATGATTTGAAAAGATATGAGCTTCAGGAGGTTGGGAATTAAATTACTTATTTGTTTCCCTGTCTCTGTAGATTCTATAGTTATAATTCCTAGCAGCCTATATTCAGTAAGGCAGATTAGGGTGATTATTTTTCTTTGCCTCTTCTTTTAGAACAGTTCGAAGAGGTGAGTGATAAAAATATAAACAAAACACTAGCAACCATTTTTTTTATAACTAAGATACAACATTTTTTGGTGGCATACATAGCTATGGTTGACCTTCAAGACAACTGGTACATAGTAATTTGTTTTTCTAAGAGTTTGTCTAACTTCCCTCTCTGCTCATCTCTCTTGTCCTATAGGATCTTATATCCTATATATTTTCTTTGCACACATCAATCTCACATATGTGGTGGTGTCCTACCCACAACTGCTTCATTACTAAAAGGGACCTGAAATGAGAAATACTAGTATTTCTTTGATTATTGTCATCAAAACTTTATTTATTCCCTTAAAAATATATAATCTAAGTAGTCCATTAGTTCGATTTAAACAATTCATAGTAAGATATGAATTTCTTGGAGAAATGTAGATGGTAATATGGAGTGGTTACGGAGAGAACCCTCTAAGAATTTCCAGAACAACTGGCTTTCATAGACCAAAATTTTAAAAGCAACTTAATGTAAAGTACTCTTTTTCTGAAAAATCTTTCTTGCTCCTTTTCTTCCAAGAATATTTGTTGAGCATCCACTGTGTATAAGTTAGTTCACTGTTAATACAGAGACAATTTTTTATTGTTTGCTCAGATTTTTTAAATCTAGTGTATTCAATAGATTTTACTCTTTCATTGTAGAATTATTATTTCACATTTGTTTTCAATAATTTCTGCCCTACTGCTTTCAGATCACTGATTTGATATACAAAGCATTTTCAGACTACTTAAGGAAATATTTCACCTACATTTTTGGTAATAATTAATTCAATGTCATTTTGCATTTGGTTTTGAATTTGATTTTACCTCATTGAATCCACTGCATTTGTTTTTGTCCAATAATAAGCTAAGGAAATACCTACATGTATGCTTATGCATCTAAGCCTACCTACATCATGGAATTTTTTCTAGTATTTAACTATAGGGGTGAAATTTAGCTAGTAATTGGTCTAAAACAAAGAATAAAATGTAAAGATAGTACTGTCTATCTCTCCATATATATTTGCTCTTTAAGAAATCGTATCTTACCTCTGCAAACAAGAATGGAAACTCGGGTTGTTTTCACACTGAAAACAAAACAGTTTCCCAGCCATTGTGTTTTATGTCTGAATTGTCTAACTTAAATTGCATGTCCTTGGGGCAGAGAGCGGCCTTCCATCTTTTTTTTTTTTTTCCCAGCCAAGTATCCTGTCACTGTTCTACAAAACAATAAATAATGAAGCGAATTGAAGATGTGTGAATTGTGCCAAGTTGACAGAAATGGAGCCAATGTTCTCAGAGGTGTTACAGCAGTATTTCCTAACAAGCAACCTGAGCCTCTCTCTAACAACTCAGAAAACCAAATACAAATGGAGGATAAGAAGGTGGAAGTAAGGAGAAAAGCAAGAAGACAACACAGGTATAAGACATTCACTTGGAATTAACTAGTAGCTATTTGAGCTGAGACAACTTACATGAAATGAACAAAGATAGCAAAGGGACTTTCTGCCATCACACATGTGTTACAAGGATCACTCTTAACTACGCAGAAAACAAAAACAAAAACAAAAAACAAGCTCAGAAAATTTTTACTTTATACACGTAATGTGTAAATGAGTCCACTAAACATAGGTAATCATATCTGTTCAAGAGTTTTTACTTGGTTTCTCTTATAAATAGCTAAAGTGCACCTCCTCCAAGAAGACTTCCTTAACTGCATGTAAAGTAGCCTCATGTATAAATGTCTCCCTAACATGACTCCCTCACTATCCTGTTATTTTCCTTCTATTAACACTCCTATCTGAAATTATTCATCTAGCATTTTTAAATTATCTGTCATATTATTAGAATTTAAGTTCCATGAGGGGAGTGGCCTTATTTGTCTTGTTTTACCAGCACCTAATAGCATACTAGAATATGGTAGGTATCAATAAATATTTGTTGAAAGATAAAATAAATTGAGCTTCAAAATAAAATATGTAATTTTAAGTAATCTGTTCATTTGACTTAAATAATTCATAGTGAGATATCCCTAACAAAAAGTGCAGCACATAGTAGGTATTTAGTAAATGTATGTGGAAAGAAGAAAAGAATCGAGATTTGATATAAAAGGCTACTAAACCTTACTATCTTAGTTCTAGCTTAGGATTCAAACATTTAGACCAGCATCTTTAAAAATACTGAACTTTTACCAACTTGATGACACGAATGTATTTTGATGTATCTCCCAGAAGACAGTATGTATTTGGTCAAGTGGGAAGAGTGAAGGTTATATAAGGACAGATAGAAGTTGTGTGACACTAAGTGAAACAAATATATTTCCTTATATTCATATGCAACAACCACTATTTCTGGAAAATCTTGGTCATATAATGAATTTATACAAAGTCCATATGTTATGTATTTTACTATGTCCCTGAAAAGTCAAAATCCTAATTCATAGCACCTGTGATGCTGACCTTATTTGGAAATATTTGTAGATGATCAAGTTAAAATAAGGTCATTAGGCTGGACCCTAATTGAATAGGACCAGGCCCTTATCAAAATGAGACATTTGAACAGTGACAGACACAGGAGGCAGGCACGGAGGAAGGATGGTGAAGGCACATGGAGAATGCCTTCAAGCCAAGGAAATACTGAGGTTTCCAGAAGCTGGGAGAGAGGCTTGGAACAGAGCCTCACTCGCAGCTCTTAGGAGAAACCAAACCTGCAAACATCTTGATTTCAGGTTTCTACCTTCCAGAACTGTGAAAAAATAAATTTCTTTTGTTCAAGACACCCAGTTTTGGTACTTTATTATAATGGTCCTAGCAAACTAACACACAATCCATTTTCAACTTCAGTGGTTATTGTCACTACATAGGCCCAATATCTAGATATCTAGATATGGACTCAACTAGCCTATTATGTTCCACGGCATTCATTTAAATAATTTAGATTTTTTCCTAACATTTAGTTTAATAATTCTTTAAAATAATTACAGAGTTTCAATTAATTTGTCTTCTTTGTGTTATTAACTTGCTATTAAATTAGTTTATGGTATCATTCTGTTGCCATCAACACATTTAGAGAATTATGACAAGGTCTAAGTCTAAAATTAGGAGATATTATTTTGAATTTTATTTATAGTGTATAAAATTAAATATTAATACGAATTTTCACTTACACATATGGGGAGTTAATTTATAACATTTGTATCCTCTCCAAATTATCAGATTTTTTCCCACCATCAAGCAAGATATTTAATGTTAGGCATACAATTAATATAACATTTTAAAATCTATGGTGTTAATTTTATGAGAGTGATTTAAAAATCTTTATTTATATCCATAGTAAATGAATATTCTTTTTAAAAATGCTTTATTTATTTATTTGAGAGAGAGAGCATCAGAGAGCACAACCAGGGGGAATGGGAGAGGGAAAGGAAGAAGCAGACTCTCTGCTGAGCAGGGAGCCCACTATGGGGCTTGATTACAGGACCTTGGATCACAATATGAGCTGAAGGCAGATGCTTAACTGACTGAGCCACCCAGGCACCTGGTAAATGAATATTCTAAAATAAACCTTGTCTGATACAGTTATCAAAGGAATTGTCAGTTTTTTTTTTTCTTTTTAAAGATTTTATTTATTTATTCATGAGAGATACACAGAGAGGCAGAAACACAGGCAGAGGGAGAAGCAGGCTCCATGCAGGGAGCCCGATGTGGGACTCGAACCCAGGTCTCCAGGATCATGTCCTAGGCCGAAGGCAGTGCTAAACCACTGCGCCACCCGGGCTGCCCAGTTATTTTGTTTTAATCCTAAAAATTCACATTCTGCTTGACTCTATAACATAAACTAAAAAGAACTGTCAACAATGTGTTGACAACCCTTGTATGTAAAAAGGGTTCCCATTTTATATGTTACTGATGAAAAATTATTGAATACAGATGGATAATCAGTAGTATAGTTTAATATTAATATAAATGGGCTCTGTGGGCAAGCCATTATGTTAATTTGTATTATACTTCGGAATTGTATAACCTACAAATTGCCATTTTTAGTTTTCTTTCTAAAAACTGTAAAATGAATATAGGAGTTTTTCATTAAATATTAGGGTTATCAAAGGAATATAATTAACAGTAAGGATTAGAAAAAAGTAATAACTACTTTTCTTTTGCATTTATTAAAAAATACACTACAACTGTGGATATGTGAATTTGAATCAATCATCTGTAAAATAAGTGTTTGCCTTTAATGTAATTCACTTTAACTTAACTAATATTTATTTCACTTCTATAAGATGCTCTAAACCTTACAGAAAAACAAACTCAACAAAAATTTTCCTATTATAGACATGAAAACCTATATTGAATTCGGATGTAAGAGTGTAGTTAACTGATGCTTCCAATGGAGTATATTAAATTACCATCTAATGATTCTAAAAACAAATCACAGTATATTTCATCTTTAAAAATTTATTTATTTATTTGAGAGAGAAAGAGAGTGACTGGGGGAGGGGCAGAGAGAGAGGGGAAGAGAGAATCCTGAAGCAGGCTCCTCTTTGTGTGTGGAGCCCCACGCAGGGCTCCAAATCAGGACCTGATTCATGGTCTCCAAATTCATGACCTGAGAGCAAACATCGTTGCTTTGCCAACTGAGCCATGTAGACACCCATAGTGTATTTAATTCTAAATCTCTCCTGATAAATCTTTGAATTTAACTCTTGTCATGATTTGTATTTCCATTTACTACTCCAATCTTAAATTTTTGTGAGGTCTATTTAATATCACGAGAAAACTAGACAGGATTCTTGTGGAAATAAGAAATTTAAACTCCTGATTACATGCCTCACATTCCTTATATGTAAAAATAGACTGAGAATTTTCTGATAAAATCCTTCATTTGCGTTTTGTAGATTTTTTTAAGTTTCAGTTTTGAAACTAAAGAGTAAAATTCAATAAACACAAATGAGAAAGATCAGTGTGCTATTTTCGGAAGCCTATTGCTTGTGTCTTTACCTGTGGTTTGATTTTTCTCCAAGTGCTCTTTTTTGAAATCATAAATATCACTTTCTTGCAATTTTGAATAATATTTTAAATGGGCAAAAGAAATGCAAATGTATCTGGCTTTCAAATTTTGATTGATTTTGCAGAGAATGGTACTAGTAATTGTTTTGTGAATATTTCTGATTATAATGTTACTATCTTCTACAAAGTAGTCAAGAATGTTGACTTCCAATCAGGATCTACAGTCAGTACTCAGGCTGAGAGAGAGAATCCCATCCATTATTGGGAGTGACTCACTTGTGAAAGGAACAAGTAACTTAAGGAAATTGAGCTTCAGGTGTCCTCCCTAAAGTGATCATAATGATGTCTACCCTTGGGATGATTAAATACATAGTGTTCAAGTGCACAGTACAGAATCTCTAACTGGCAGTGAGCAAATACCACCTCCTTTTCTGACCCTTCTTCATCCTTCCTCAGAATATAAGAGCAGTATAGATTACTATATAATAGTATCATTGGCTTTCATAGCCCTGTCACCAAGAAGCTCTTGCTCTTGAGCCATCAGTTTAGTACCTTGTGTCAGTTTTCTTATTTGCAGAAAGAGGAGTTTAACTTCTTAGATCTTTTCCCTTTCCTTTTTAGATTTTTTTCATTCCTGTTTTTATTAATCTAGTATATCTTCAAGCATTACACAAAGTAATTTGAAAGAGGCAGATTGCTCAATTCTCCTCTCCCCCTCCCCTAAACTCATATAACGATATAGTACTGCATCCAGACAATTTTAACATTCACAAATAGGTCCTTTTCTTTTTTATAGGTCCAGATTTTGGTAAGGGCATCTACCAATTGTCCGTGTCTGTGCTGTTTTTTTTTCAGGTGTTTTATCTCGATCCTTACAACACGAAGAACCACAATTTCAGAAACTTTATTTCATGCAAGTTAGCTCTGGCATCCCAAGTAAACTCTGACCTCAGCATTGTTACTTTTAAAAAATAGAAATTATTTGCTTCATATTTTAATATGAATCACTGAATTACTTATCATCTACAAAAGCGATCATTATAATCATTGCAGTCTAATGGAAACATGTCACATAATATTAGTAATCAAATCCTATTCCATCAGACCTAGATTCAACATTAGTTATTTTTAATCAGTACAAAAAATTGTCTGAAACATTGCAAAGGTATAAAAGGAAAAATTAAATACACCTGCCCATCTCCTCAGGTGACTTAACATATATGCTTACTTAAAACATGGAAATCTGTGGATAGGTTATAAACTTCCTAAAGTTCTCATGACAAGTTATTGGTGAAGCTAAGATCGTTATCTAGATCTGTTACTCCGGGGACGCCTGGGTGCCTCAGTGGTTTGGTGCCTGCCTTCAGCCCTGGAGACCCGGGATCGAGTCCGGCATCAGGCTCTCTGCATGGAGCCTGCTTCTCTCTCTCTCTGCCTGTGTCTCTGTATCTCTCATTAATAAATAAATAAGATCTTTAAAAAAACTCATTTAGATCTGTTACTCCAAATATTAAGGCTCTTTTCATTGATTACATCATTCTCTTAAGAACTAACATACTGCTATTGAAATTAAGTTTTTATGATGTGTAACTATCATCTATTTCTTGGTGAATCTAAAATCTAGCTAAAAAAAAGAAAGCAATTCTGTATTTAAATGTGCATAGGTGGATCTCATTCTATAACTTATTGGCATGCATGTTTTGGAATGCAGATCATACATATCCTGCTAAAATCATAAAACTGTACACCCTTGGTGTACAGAAACATCCATTTTCTACAAAATGTTCACTACATTTAGCAATCCTAACATAATTTATATATTTGTTTTCCCTTATACTATTAAAACATGAACATCTATTTATATGTCAATATTGATTCATTTTCAACTATTCAAAGTAGGTATGTGGATTAAAACTTCTTTTAGCCTCAAACCCAGAAGATACAGATAGTGATACATGAATGTCTTAAAGGTTAATGGATTGACCGTAGTTAGAAAATCATTAAAGGGTGTACAGCCATCAGGGTACCTGTCCTCTTAACTTCTTTATAAAGCAATTTAGAAAACCATAAACACAATGCCCAGACAGCAGTTTTAAGATAATAGAATTTTTAAAAATGCTATCTAATCAATGTGAAATTTCATTTTAAGTGCCTTGAACTTATAAAAAGCCACTTGTCAACAATGCTTTTACTATTTTTTAAAGTTTTATAAATATGAATTCTATTCTTTTAAGCTCTACAACGGTGAGTAAGCTGGTTTGAGATACAAACATGTTTAAAAGTTTTTTAAAGTAAACAGCACATATGGTATTGAAGAAATTTCTTAAAAATATGTATTAGTTAACCTTCTGCCTCAGTGACAGTTTGGTGTCCTTTTAAAGTACGTGTTTTGTATTTGAATATTTGCATAAAAAAGAATTTCTCTTTTACTTAAAAATTAGAAACAATTTCTTTTTAAACTGTAATTAAAAAATCATGAACAGAATATTCTAAAGAAACATTTATCAGATTATTGTAAGTTATTTTGTAAATTATGAAAACTTATGATTGTTTTGTAAAGTTCCTATGTTATGGTTTCTCATTTTCCCTTCCACCTACTTTTGATGTTCCTGTACAAACATTGGCCTTAGCTTGCTGGCTTAGTTCCTCTTATCCTTACTTTATTTTTCACTAGAGATTTATTTCTGAAGTTCATTAATGATTGTAACAAATATTACAGTCAAGTGTTGTCATGGTACGTTGCATGCTTTTAAATGCGTATATAAAACATCATAAATAAAGCAATGACTATATAGAAGTATAGCATTTAGATCTTTTCTCTAAACCCAGAAAATTCCTCAGAACTTAGGAGCTGATTTAAAATGAATGAACCACAATTGAACACAAACACTTGCATGTCATACAGAAATGAGTCACTTAGGTTCTTAGGTTCTTAACAGTCATTATTTTATGAAATATCCATTTTAATGGTTGAGAAACCAAGTGTCAGAGTGACTAAGATCAAGTAACTTAGTAATAGTTAATACAGGTGACACTTACCGAGGGCCAGGCACTATTCTAAGCTTATCACATCTACCTAATAATTTATTCATGCACAAAGCCAAATAGTTATTACAAAGCAAAGATTGGAAACAGAGTTTGTCAATACAGAGCATATGTTCTACATATTATCAACCATGGTGATTATTCCTATATATGGGAGGAACATTTTTTTTAAGATTTTATTTATTTACTCTTGAGAGACACATAAAGAGAGAGAGAGGCAGAGACATAGGCAGAGGGAGAAGCCGGCTCCCTGCAAGGAATCTGATGTGGGACTTGATCTCACACCCTGGATCTTGCCCTCAGCCAAAGGCAGATGCTCAACTGCTGAGCCACCCAGGCATCCCTACAGGAGGAACATTTAATAAGAGAAAGAGAATTTTCTTAGAAAAAAGCAGGAAAAATAACTGGATTAGGGAATGGAAAATGTGAGCTTTTTAACTATATTTACCACTAAGGTGCAGAGGGCTTTGGACTAGTCAGGAATCTGATATTTAAACATGTAAATAGTAAAAATAATTATACATATATAAATATGTGACAGGAATGGGGGGCAGGGAAGAAAGAGAAGAAGAGAGCAAGAGGGAGAGAGAAATTTCTCTAGGAGCTACATGTTATGTGAATCTTTGTGGTTTTTGCAAAGAGGTCAGAATATCAATCAAAAAATTTCCAGGTCACATTTTGAGTATAGTAGAGTAATCTCTCCAAACTGCCTTCTGATTAATGGATTACTGTTTGGTATTCCTTGAATAGTTGATAACTCCTACTGGACTGCACTTGATAACCACACTGACCAATGTCTACAACAGTCTGGAGACTCAGCTAAGAGGACATCTGCAGTCCACGTGTGTATGCACACAAACACCCATGGGTGGGAAGGAGGAGGTGTTCACAACATTAAGTTGTTTTTGTTCCCAATCTGTTGACTTCACTAATAATTTTACTGGTACTATATAAACTGATTAGATGTTATGAAGTAATATGAACTTGCAGTGAAATATGAGTGGAAGAAAAGAAATATTGTTTCTATGGAAATTGAGTTGATTACTTAGGTCAACTTTGATGAGGGTGTTAACAAGTTCTGTTTAGATTGATAAGAGCAATTGCAGAAAAAGTAGAGTCAAGAAATCTCTAATGAATCTCACACTGACTTTTGAAAACAAACCTAGGATTCATAGTTAATGTGGTTTTTTGGTTTGTTTTTGCAAGAAAGAAGGGGCAGAGTTCCAGCAAATATTCAAAGAAGGGTCGTGGCCTGTACATTACATGTTCTGAGGCAAGATAAGTATTTCTTTTCTTTTCTTTTTTTCTTCTTCTTTTTTAAAAATATTTTATTTGAGAGACAGAGAGAGAGGCAGAGACATAGGCAGAGAGAGGAGCAAGCTCCTTGCGGGGACCCCAACGTGGGACTCAATCCCAGGACCCCGGGATCACAATCTGTGCCAAAGGCAAATGCTCAACCACTGAGCCACCCAGATGCCCTGAAGATAAGCATTTCAAGGTACATATTCATTATATTTAACCTAACCATCATGATCGCTTCAGGTGCACGATTACATTGTATAAATAAATACGTAATCTATGTGTTCAATTGAAACTTTAATTAAACTAATTGTCCTTTTCCAGTATTTTTTCTCAAAAAATTAAATGCATTGAGTGTCAAGTTCTTGAACATTTTGTACATACAATTGGTATTCTGAAAAAGCAATTTCATCTTAGAAAAATTGAGGGGTGTAGTCTCTTATTAATTTCTTATTAATTATAAAAATGCATCAAATAATGGTCACTGTGCCATAATACACGTATCAACATAATTATAATGGCATCTTGGTGGAATTGAAACCTTGACAAGATTGAACTCAATTGCATTTTACACATTGTAATAACACATGCATTCACCAGCACATACCCAAATAGGCAAAAGCACTACATCCAATAATGGGCCTTTTGGAGCTTTTAGACTAAAGATCCCAACTCAACATAACCTTCTCATGTGTGTTTAATTTTTTTTTTTGTTCCAAATTATTATTGCAGTGCTCTGAAAGAAGAGGAGAAGAAAAGGTTTAAATTGGAACTAATGTATCTGAAACCTTCATTTTTGTAAGAATGTAGCAATGTTAATGTTACAGTAATTTAATTTGAAAAGCAAATCCCCAATAGATTATTTAAATATGTTATCTAAGAATATAGAGACATAATTGCTTTCAGTGATATAATATGCATAGATTTCCAATGCTAAAAAGAACAATTTATATAATTTTTATATGCAAATGCTTTTGAAAATTAGCTCACCTGATACATGGCAAGGTCCTGAATGCATCTTTAATTAGATGATCTTTTGAAAATTCTATTTTAAAAAGAGGTAGATGATTCATGGGAGAAACCACCAAATTAAATTGCTTTTTAAAAATCTTTAATGCTACTAAAGGATTCTGATAATCTAGCTAGGGTTCACATAGTTTTTTCATTATTATTTCTTCTAGTAAGAATCAGCATGTGTTTAAGAGTTTAGATTCAAAATTTTAACTCCTAGATTACTTTGGCAAATACTTATGGAAGATAAACTATGTCCGAGGCACTTTAGAATCTGACAACAGCATGGATGATGTATGTATACTGTCACTAAGTAGCGTTTCAGTTTTATGCTGCACTATCTTGGACTTTTGTACAACTGATCTATGTCAGACAGCAAAAGAAATAATACACATATATTTAGACACTGATTCAATGCTTCCTTACTTTCTAACAATGACCATCTTATTTATAGGTAATTTAGAAAGTTTCTTTTCATTGATAAGAGATAGAGATTAGTGGGATTTTGCCAATTTAGACAGCCAATCAAATAATTTAGTAGTGCATTATGCTTAATACACAGTTTATTCTCTAGATAATCTGAGAAGTTTTATTTGGGTTAGTCTTTTTACATATATTTTTCAGTATTTTGAATTTAAAGACAATAGTCATATCCACTAACTGTGAGAGTCTGCTTTCTAGGAGTCACTATTTCACTAAGTGTTTTCAGACCAGCTCATGGTTTTTTTGTTTTGTTTTGTTTTGTTTTTTTTTCAGGGCTTACTTTCATCCACAGGTTCTTGTAATAAAATAAAACTGCATTTTCCTTTATAATTTCCTATTTTGATTAATGGCATTTCAAAAGCCCTGTAGCTCTCTATGTGAACTCAGGAGCTACTACCAAAGAGAACTTGGACACAATACACAGTACCAAAATAAACTCCCCTCAACAGAAACGCAAAACAAAACAACAAAAGTCACACATTTCAAGAAATATGAATTTTAATGTAATGTTTTGTAAATACTCTTGCAGCCAAATATAATTCAAGAAAGGATAAAACAGCAACAAAATGAACACCAAAAATAAATAGTATACATATGTACATAATAACCATGCACTGATATAAAACATAAGAGACAATAGATTTTCTTATTTTTATGCCTTCACTGCAGTGTATTTTTATGTTCATATGTAAACTCTTTACATCCTACAAAAGCTTTGATTATTAAATTCTCTCAGTTTGTCACCTGCTTTTATAGAAAATACTTTGAGTTAAAGTTTTGTTTTATATTCACTCCTCTTGTGAACATAAAAAATCAGCGATAGGGTGGTGGAATAATTTAACGGATCATGTATCCTTATTAATAAAATGGCTTAAAATCATCTACTCCTTCTATACTTTTATTTTAGAATAAAACAACCAGTGTTCCAAAAGATGTATTGACTACAGCTCACAGAGGGTCTTTGGCTTTCCATTACCACAGATATACTGGCCCCAACCAATCCATATGGCATCATATATGATTTCCATGTTGCAAGTAGAAATCACAAAAGTCAGGAAAACCAGCTCAATCACACTCCTACCTTTATTCAAATTCTATCTTGGGTCATTCCATCAACTTGGACTACTCCGTTAACTGCGCAGGCATCTTATTTGTCCACAAGCATCTTATTCCAAACTGGCCCGAATGCCCTGTAAAAACTTGTCACAATAGCTTCACCCCCTATGAGTATACTATCTGTACACAGTCATCCCTCCCTTATTCACGGGGAATACATTCCAAGGGCCCAGTACAAAACCACGGATAGTACCAAACTCTATTTATACTATGTTTATTCCTGTAAATACATACCTATGATAAAAGTTAGTTTATACATCAGGCAACAGTAAAAGATGAACAATGGTAATAATAAAAGAGAACAATTATAACAATACACAGTAATGAAACTCATGTGAATGTACTCTCTCCCTCAATCTATCATATTGTGCTGCCCTCCTCTTTCTTCTTGCGATGATGTGCGAAGATCAAGTGAGGGGAATGACGTGGGCATTGTGTCCTAGCATTAGGCTGTTGTTTGCCTTCTGACTTAGGTCAGAAGGAAGATCATTGGCTTACAGACCAGGGTTGACCACAGGGAATTGAAAATACACAAAAGGAAATGGTGAGTACTGTATTTGGCTAAATAAGCCATTGCATTCTTTTTTTCCCCCAATTTCCAGATGGTATATTGCCAAGGAAGGATTCCAACCTTCAAAGTTTTTACTTTAAACAAGAACCTGAAATGGTTGCAAGAGTATTTACTTGAAGGAAATCTGTTATTAGATATTCATTGGCATTGGAAATTTAACTTGATGGAATCCAGTGTTTTAGCTACACAATCCTGATGGATCACTCTCCTTCTTAAAATTATACAGCAGTTTCCCTTTCCTTTGGGGATATATTCCAAAATGCTTTACATGACATGTGTGGCCTCCATTCACCTCTGAGCTCCTTCAGAACTCATTGTCTTCAACTGGCCTCTTCCTTTCCTCCAAATCTCAGCCTTTCGGATCCCACTTGTTTATTTGAACACATCACACTGCTTCTGACCTCTGGCCTTTGGCCATGCTAGTATCTTTACTTGGAACACTTTTCTTCTGTGAACTCTGTCTGGCTGCCTTCTATTCGCCACCCAAGTCCCATTAAAAGTCACCTTCCACGGGCTCCTCTGCTATATGCTCTCCAAGCACTAACTTCTTCCTTCCTTCCTACATCCTCTCTGCTAGTGCTAGTTGATTTGTTTCATCTTGCTCATATTCCCCTTACGAGCACATTCACTGCTCTATTCCAGAGGATGTACAATGCCTAGCATACAGTAGGCATAAATATCTGTGAAGCTCAGCTGAAGTTAAATATATATGTTTATCTGATATTGTACATATCAGCATAAATATATGCACATAACAGTTTGGGGGTTTTGCTTCGGTTTTAAATTCCATGATGCTGCTGTCCTCCGAGCCCTCTCCATAGAATTAGGGGTCTGACTGAAGGTATCTATCACCCAAAGTCCATATATATCTACAGCAGTGTTTCCCAGTATTTTTATATTATCTCACTGCTATTATTAGACACTTTTGTCCAATCACCCATGCCCAATGTGAAGTTTTAATACCCCCCCCCCCACACACACACAGACAATAACTCTTTATGTACTGTGGCCCTTTCTTTGGAGGGTCTATAATCATTATAACACATAAGAATTTTTGCTCCTCAAAATCAATTTTCACCCATTGGGGCAATATTGCCCTTGTTGACAATGTACCATCTATCTTTATTTCCATGTCTGTCTGTCTCTGTTTATATCTATCATGTTTCTTAATATAGGGAGAAAAGGAGTGCGGGAGGGAAGGAAGGAGGGAGAGAGAAAGAAGGAGAGAGACAATGTCCAATTGATCACTCTTGATGTATTGCTTCGGCTGCTCTTTCACAATCTCTTCCTGCTTCCCAGCTCAGTCTCAGAGTTTGGGTCTGCCCAGAGGCTTTGCACAAAAAAAAAAAAAAAAAAAAAAAAAGCATCCTCTCTGATTGTTGTGTTGGTCTCCTGGCTACTATGTACTTTATTGAGTGTTAACAAAACATTAATTTGTATGGAAATATTAAAGTCAGAATGTATTGTAATTTTAGATTTTCATATTTTATATTTACCATAGTTATAATTTTATTCATGTCAGTTTCCAAATGAAATGTTTTATGTGTTCCCAACTGGAATTAATTTTCTTTATCTAATTACTTTCAAAGCTGTATCAGAGTTGAAGCTTTAAAAGCTATTGGTGGCATTAGGATCTGTTCAGTTTCCACTGGCAGCTTGAAAAATAACTCTCTACAGGCAAACATCTCAGGTGCAGGGAAAACCGTGGTCTTACATGAGCAGCTGCAGAGAGAATGGGATTGCAGCCCTATTTCTTGCTTTTTCTGGGTTTTATTAGTCCACGGAGTGGTTAGAGACAAATGGCAGGGGTTTGCTGGGAACATTTTACAATGCCTCTGGGGACCACCACCTTGTTAAATCTACTTACAGTGGCTGTTGTCATTTAAATACAATGTTACAACTTGTTATGACCCAGAAGGTGGGTGGCAGGTAAAAGCCCACAATCAAGGAAGGTTTTGTGATAATACCAAATCAAAAAGACACTCTCTATTTGTGTTTTCCCCCCTTTTGCCCAGCAGGCACTCACAAACTATCTGCCTAACACCAGGTTGGTCCAGACACACTGTCAATTTACATGGTTTAACTGACAAGTCATGCTTGTCCCAAGTCATTAGTTGCTGGCCTCAATGGAGTCATCCAATACCACATTGGCTTCAAAAACAAACAGGCATTAGTTACAGCAAAATTTAGAGAAGTTTCCAAATGTTCCCCCAATTCCCCTGCCCCACACTAGCCACAGGCATTTACAATATCTCATTTTGGTTGAGTGCATGCATTCACAGACCGTACCTTGATAACAACAGCTGGCGCTCACTCTGTCAACAGGCAGTGTGTGTAAATGTTCCAATGCATTTATCCTCACACCAGCCATAAGAGATGGCTGTTATTATCATTCTGTTCTTACAGATGAGGAAACAGCCAGGGAAGAATAGATCATAGGTTTAAAATCTGAGGGTTTGCATACAGAACCCACGGGCTTAATCTTTATGCTGAACTGCATCTCCTTAATCAGTATTACTAAACAAAGACAATTGTGTTTCCCCACCATCACAAGTACCCAAATCATAGCCATCTTTCAAATCCAAATCCAAGCTCTCTTCCTACCCTACATCTCTCTAAAGGCATGTAGTTCTTAGCGATATTTTAAGTGTCGGAACGCAAATAATCCATTTATAAAATAATTTCGTGTGAATATCATTTTGCATATTACTGTTTAAGTTTTCATTTTTTAAAAAGATTTTGATTATTTTTATTCACAAGAGACACACACAGAAAGAGGCAGAGACACAGGCAGAGGGAAAAGCAGGCTTCATGCAGGGAGACTGATGTGAGACTCGATCCCAGGACTCCAGGATCACGCCCTGGGCCGAAGGCAGGTGCTCAACCACTGAGCCACCTAGGTGTCCCACTGCTTAACTTTTCAAGATGATGCCTTAAATAGATCACTTCTAAACAGATCAAAAGGTTTTTTGGGGAAGGAACTATTTCTGATACTTCTAGCATTTTTTATAATGAGTAGCACAATGTCTTGTACATAGTATGAAATTGTAAAAAAAAAAAAAAAGAAAGAAAGAAAAAGAAAAAAGAAAGGAAAAATTCCTTTGATTTAGCAATAGCTGGGAAATGTCTGGAGTTACCAAATAGTCCAAGAAAACAAACAACAGCTTCTCTTGTCTTTTACTTGACTCCTACAGAATAGTCAATTAAGAGTCTTGTATTTTAATTACAATTGTGCCCTTTGGTTATTCTGCATAATTGGTCATTTCTCTGATTTACCCTACCTATTGCTAAAGTCTAACTTACCGATACATAAAAAAATCACTTGAAATTCTTTGCACAAATTATAGAATTTCTTGGAAAGCTCCTAATTATTACAGGTCAAATCTGAAGGGCAGATATACAAGGATGAAAAGCAGCAGACCAGTCTCCAGCAGCAACCAAACAGTTACTGACCTAGTATATTAAGTGGTCTTTACCTCCCGGGTATACAAAATTATTACCACGTTTGTCCCTCAGAAGTTTGCTTATTGGTTTCTTTCTTGTTTTCCAAATGGGAAAAAAATATATACATATATACGTGTATACATATATATATGTATACACGTATATATGTATATGTATGTGTGTACATACACACACATGATTATGTATAATATACACATTATATATAATATATATGTACATAGGAGATGATTATATGTATTATATATAGATAGAAAGACACAGAGAGAGATCAGACCAAGATACCAGTGACATCTTGATCAAAACCAGTGATATAAAAATAATGACCCTCTAGGAAGAAATAATAGTAGCTATCTAATAGTAATGAAACCAGACTTTAAAAACTTTTATGGTTGGAGTCCCTGGGTGGCTCAGTTGGTTAAGTGACTGACTCCTGATTTCGGCTCAAGGCTCCGTGTGGAGTCAGCTTGAGATTCTCTCTCTCCCTCTCCCCCTATCCCGCCCTCTCTCTTTCACTCTCTCAAATAAGCAAATAAATTAAAAAAGTTTAAAAAAATAAAAAAAAAACTTTTTTTTTTTTTTTTTAGCAACCTAGGATCCAAAATAGGAAACATCAGTTGAAGCTGGGAGATATGTTGCATCTTAAGTGGTTATATAAATAATAATAATTTAATTTCTTGATAAATAATTTAATTTCTTCAACTTTTAATTTCTTATTTATAATTCAGCTAAAATATATCCTACATATACATCACCTAAGTGTTTATTCCCTGATCATTATTATAGGCAATATTACTGCAATTATCATCATCACTACACATCATCACTTTTTTCAAAGTAGTTTTGATAAATTATGGCAAGGAAATAAAATGTAACACTACAAAGTATTCAACCTAAAATGTTCACAGTAATTAGTAAGTACAACCTGACAATAAACATTTTTTCATTATCTACTCTTGTCATTGATTGGTATTTTGAGGAAAAAAATTATAATTAAATTATTACAAATGGAAATTCTTGAAGTTGGAAATTTACAACCTCTTTATACAAATTTATTTCTTTGTTTCCTGAGGGAGAGCATGAGTGCATGCAATCAGGGGGAGAGGCAGAGGAAGAGGGAGAGAGAGAGAATCTTTAGCAGATTCCACACTCAGCATAGAGCTGGAAGAGGGGCTTAATCTCAGGACCCTGAGATCATGTCCTTTGACCGAAACAAGAGTCAGACAGTCAACTAACTGAGCTGCTCAGGTGCTCCTGTATACAAATTTAAAATGGGAATTGAGTTATTAGCTTTGTCTATAAACTCCTGCTTTGTTTATAAAATGGGTATTATATTTTGTGATTGAGCATAAAATCTAGGCTTGAATAAACATGATCCTTACTAAAAAGCAATATCAAAAAAAAAGGATTTTTCTCATGCTCTGTTACATATAGTTTATACTCAATGTGAATATAGTCCCTTTAAAATCATATAATTGGTATTGCATATATGAAGGATTGTTTTACATTTCATATCTAAGAAATAAATTATTAGTTGTGATAGTGCTCATTATTAGAGCTTGAAGTATACTTTGCTTATTAATGGAAATTTGTTTTGTTTCTGTACATTTACTTCTGGGAAATTTGTTTGAATCTTCTAAATTAATAGCCAAAATTATTTCATACTTTAAGCGCACACCATCAATGTTGGACCATTTCAAATCTCTTGGAGAGGTCAACCAACATAGTCAACCCAGAGGCTCAATAAAATGTTTTAAACTAAAAGAACAAGTTAGGGGCACCTGAGGGGCTCAGTCAGTTAAGCCTCTGACTCTTGGTTTGGCTCAGGTTATGATCTCATGGGTCGTGGGATCAAGCACTACATCGGGCTCCACACTTAGTGAGGAGTTTGCTTGATATTGTGTCCCCCCCCCTCTGCTCTTCTCTCCAAAGTAAATAAATAAATAGATAGATAAATAAATTAAAAATAAAAGAACAAATTAATCCCAACTTTTCTATATCCTGAAAGAAAAACGTAGGAAAAATAAATAACATTTATTCTCTAGAAAATACACATTTATTTCCCATACTACGTCTGTGAATATAGTTGCAGATGGTAGTGAAACCATTTCTTACTTACTACCACTGTATAACATTTTCTAATAAGTGAGTAATTTACTAGTAAGGGTTTGAACAGAGGCCTCATCGTTTCCTTCAGAGGTGACATTCTGAGACAGAATACAGGACTAGCAAAAAAAAAGAGAGCTATTAGGTTCAGAAAATAGAAGTACAGATTTTCAAAATTTTAATTATAGTTTCTAAATTTAAATTTGAAAGACTGAGTATAAAGAAGTGGGACTTTAAAAAAAAAGACTATTCAGAACAAAAGGCTGGGTCCTAATTATGCCCAAAGAAGGACAGATTTCCTACAGAAAGTAGGATCAGACACATTCTGGGCAGCTGCAAGGTAAGCTGCAGATGACTCATGAGACAAAAGGTGAGTATGGGAGACCTAGAAGTTTTTCTTGTGAGGCGATCACAAACTCCAATAAGCTGAGAATTTTTTCTAGGACCAAACTGAAGAATATGCTTGATTCAAACATAGAAATACAGGAAAGGAACAGATAGTAAATCCATGAGTTACTCTCTTAAAAAAAATATTTTATTTATTTATTTGAGAGAGAGAGTTGGAGTTGGAGGGAGAGACTCTGAAGCAGACTCTGTGTTGAGTACAGAGCCCAATGCAGGACTTGATTTCACAACCAGGAGTTATCACCTGAGCCGAAACCAAGAATCAGAAGCTCAAGTGACTGAGCCACCCAGATGCCTGGAGTTACCCCCTTTTTTGAGATATGGATTTCCATTCTCCAGAATTTGAAAATGCTACATATCCATTCTTTAAAATTCTGCCTTATTGATGTTTTTTTTTCTTCATATTTTTTCTACTTTGTTTCACTTAACGCCTTTGTTTTACTTGGTGTCATACTAATTTTTCCTTCCAGATCTTCAACAATGCATTTCCTGGAGCTTTCTTCATTTTGTCTTTACTGCTCTCAGGCTTTGCATCTACTCTAGTTCAATCATCCCTCTATGTAGCTTTCTCCCAATTCCACACACTGAGACTTCTGTTTTCAAGTTCTATACTTGAATTTCTTATTACTTACGGGATACTTACAACTATATAGAACTTCAATGTCCAGCACTTATTTTGAATGAATTAATAGATGTACAAAGTCATGCACATTTTTGCCTCCATTCTTTATTTTTGCTCACTTTTTTCCCACCCATATCTACTGGCCTTGTGTATTTCAAAACTTAATGGTGACATGAGGTTGCAAGTGTTCCCTTTTCATAGCTTTCATTTTGTGCAATAAGACTGCTCTCTTCAAGAGATCTTGACATTTTCCTGTTCCCATGGCCTATGCTCTAGGTCCTAGAGGATAAAGTTTAAAATTCTTTGGTTTGAATTACAGTTTATGTTGTGGAATTAGGTCTTGCCTTTTCTGCCTGGGAAATTTTGTTCATGCTTTTCTTTCTCCTTAATAATCTTTTCTTAATTTGTACTTCTCAATATGTTACCAAATCCAAAGCCTCTCTTCCAAATGCTGCCTTGTTTATGACAGATTTTCTACACTTCTATCTACATTTACTATTTTCTTCTCTTAACGTTTTCCTCTTTTTAAACATTTATCATAGTCTGCCTTTTTTCCATGACTATTTATGTACCTACTTTATACACTTGACTCAATACACTTGCCTTATTTTTTCTGTCACAAACTCCTGAGACCCACTGCCTTAATCCCTCTACTTTTGTTATATTTCACACATCCATTATGTGATCTCAGCTTTGTAATAAATAAACTATTTAGATCATGCACTCCATCTATTATTTGTTTATATAGATTGATCTGCCTTTCCACTTTTTCTCAGTTTTCACCTGATGAATAGAGACCATGTGTCCAAGTATCTTATGTAAAAGTGCTTTTCTACTCTTCAAAGAGTTTGTAAGAACAGAAGTGCACAGTGTTGCTATCTATTCAGTGTGGAAGCAGATGTGGAAGGATCATATTAGCTTGAAACTAGAAGTTGATGTGTATAAGCATTGAAGCCAAAATCAACCAAAAAAAAGTATGAGAGAATTATCTTTCTTTGTGATGTGGTTTTGAATAAATTGCTTCACCAACAATGCAATTTTCCCTAATCTAATTCAGTCTGTTATGTTCCAGAAACCACTGTCTGAAAACCATTACACCATGGAAACTTACTGATTAAAAACAATAAGTATAGCCACCTTATATTTTTACAGCACTTGCCTACTTTCAAGGCATTTTCTCAGCTATTACCTCATCTCAGCCTCATAACCACCCTGCTGTTATGAATATGGTATACATAGTAGCAAATTCATTGTACTCCTCGCATTTGTTTCGCATCCTACGTTAATGTGCTCCATTAAAAGCATATTAATTATGTAAGAAAATATATTGCCTCTCATGCCTGTATGGGAAAAATCTATGGTCATTTAAAAATTAAGGTATGGTTGTATTGAGGACCAATACATTCAATAAGCAGGTGTTCCCAATTCTAGTAATTATGCTTCGACATACACTGTATAAAAAGAGGCACACATACATGTATATAGCCACTAGTATACACTATCCTTTTGACTTCTGCTGATATTTTTGCATTTTCAAAGACTGAGATTTGATTCTAACATATAAGGTCAACCCCATCTTCTCAGGGATTCCAGTACCATTACAGGTTACTAAAAAAAAGACTTATACAGCCCTCTAGTGTTCCAAAGCTAGAGACCCCCAGCAGAAAATACATTCAAGCATGGCAAAACTCATCCCCTCACCCACATCCTTTAATGCAGAATCACTGCTGACAATACCACTGCTAGGAGCACATATTATTTAAACTACTGAAATTATAGCGTTGGCAGTGGGAACTGAACTGTTCTCACATCACTAGGGAAAGAGCGCTGAGTACATGACAGCTTAGAAACTGCCTTCATGGGGGAAAATGTTCAGATAAATCAATTTTCTGCAGAAAAAAAAGGAAAAAAAATTAATTTGCTGTGTATTTATTTAAACAGCTGACTGAAGAGTTTATTATGCTTGATTGCAGGCCTTCAGCAATGGGTATTGCTTCCTTTTCCTTCTTTCCCTCTCTCCCAGTGAATTCCCATCGACAGAGCCTACAGCTATCCTCTCAGAGATCATATAAAACCTGACAGTGCTAAAAAATTAACCTCAAAAAGGTGTCTTCGGGTGTTGCCTTTCAAATCAAATTTTAATAGACAACTGTGAGCTGAGAGCTCATTCTTTATAACCTGATCACTAAGCAAGATTCACAAGCTGTCCCTGGTCTGCAGATGGAGCTATTGACAAAACAGTACTATCCACTTGAGAAAAAGCAGGGCACAGAGAAGTTTTATTGAATGTTTCTTTCCTTTTTTTTTTTTTGTTTTTGTTTTTGTTTTAAGGATTATGCCTCAAGATGTATTCTAAGTATTATATTTTCAATTAAAATAGAACTATCCTTTCAAAATTAAAAACAGCTTCAAAATTTGATGAGCATTATCTTAGTTATAGAATCAGAACACATAAAGCCTACATAAATAAAAATAGAGATATATGCCAGTAAAAAGCAATTCAAGCACATGGAGAGACGATGTAATATAAGACATGATAGTGCAGAAATAGATTCTGTATATCATTCCCTTCTTAATGGGAATTTAGAACATAGCACATTAAATTATTTAACATTTAGTATTTAAACAATACTTCCTGTGATGGAATACATTCTTTTTTAATCAAACACTACATCATCACATTATAACAGGCAGGTGACATAGTTACTTAAGAAAATCTAAGTATGGAATAGATGAATATAGAACTGTCTAATTTTAAAGTTGAAAGGCACTTTGATGATAATCCAGACAAAATCTGATGGATTTTTAGAGTTAGAAGAGATGTTAGGAATCACTCATCTATTCTTTCAACAAATACAAACATAACTCACGTGAATGGTTACATTTGGTTGCTATTATAACTAAAGAATCATCTAAACCATCTCCTGCTTTCAAGAATTTTATAGTTACAGTATATATAATAGACACATCAAAAGCTTTAGGACAGTGTAAAGGGCTGTGGAAATGGAAGGAAAACTCTAACCATAAGTACTGTTGTATATCAGAAAGGCAATTTAAAAAGTCAGTTAAGCTGAAGTTTTAAGGTCACCTAGGAAAATTTCATTATTTTCCAGAAGTGGAAACTGACTTGGAAAAACATCACGGCTGATAGGTGTCAAAATCAGGGTCAGAAACGAGCTTTCCCTGTTTTCCTTCCTAAATTCTTTCAACAACAAAACACATTTCTAGGTGAATTATGTATTAGTATCTGCTCAGAATGGAATTAAAGAGGCTTAGTGAATAAGAGTCGAAATGCAAGCAAATAATATAGAATGCAAGCAAAACATCTGCTCTCAAATATGAACCTCATGAAATATATCAGGAAACTCACGGGTTTAGTCCTGAGACATATTGCTCCAAATTTTATTTTTATTTTTTAAAAAATTTTTAAAAATATTTTATTTATTTATTCATGAAAGACACAGAAAGACACAGAGACACAGGCAGAGGGAGAAGCAGGCTCCATGCAGGAAGCCCAATGCAGGACTTGATCCTGGGACTCTGGGCTCACGCCCTGAGGCAGACGCTCAACTGCGGAGCCACCCCAGGAGTCCCTTCACCAGGATTTTTAAAAATTATTAACACTTCTCTAAAGTTTTAAACAAATTCTCTTACTCAAATTTAAATACCTTTCAACTGCTGTGTAATTATTGTCTTAACTAGGATAACAGAATACTGAACTCCCATTATTATGGAATGCTTAAAGCATGCTAAGAATTAACACCTGGTCCAGTAAATTGTCAAAACACCTGTCCTCTTGTGTTTTGTTGCTGTAGGATTAAAAACAAAACAAAGCTATATCTGATGTTTTCTGATTATTTTAACTTTTTATGTGATAAGCAATACAAACTTACTTAAACATAGATGCTTTTGCATCTGAAAATTACTATAATATCTGTCTTGATATCTCAAAGGAAAAATAAACTTAATCACTATAATCACCATTGGGAAAATAAACCCACATATTCTATACTCATTGAAATTAGAGTTCTTTAGAAAAGAACAAGAATAAGAAAAAGATAACATGCATTATATTTGTAAAAATGTGTTCTGTGCTGTAAAATGCTAAAAATATGATAATGATATGTTTTCAAATTTCATATTAAAGTCATAATATTTGAAATAATGGTCAATATCTTTATATCTTATCTCCAAATAGATGTTTGTTATCTTTAGTTTCATTGTAAATGTAGCATATTTTAAAATAAGAGTAAGTGTTTTCACTGGTGAAGGCAGGGAAAGAAGGATGCAGTACCACCTGCTTAAAATTGGGCAATATTTGATGCACATGGAAGATGAATTTTTGAAAATCTAGATTCTGTCATTCATCCAAAGCCCTAGCTAGTCCATCTTGAGTCATGGAGCACTGGGCTTCTGAATTTCTATGTAAAACCTTACTATCAATGTGTAAGTCAATGACAAATAGATTAGATGATACCCATACTGCAGCAAAGTTTCACTGATAGAAGCCTTCTTATGGCATGGAGTAATTTTTCCTTTTAAGATTTTAAAAAAATTTATTCATGAGAGAAAGAGAGAGAGAGAGAGAGAGAGAGAGAGAGAGGCAGAGACACAGGCAGAAGGAGAAGCAGGCTCCATGCAGGGAGCCTGAAGTGGGACTCGATCCAAGGTCTCCACGATCAGGCCCTGGGTTGAAGGCAGTACTAAACCACTGAGCCATGTGGGCTGCCCAAGCATGGAGCAATTTTGTCAATCTTCAATTCACCTTCTAAATTATAATTATGAATGAGAAATCAGTCTTAAAAGAAACTTAAAACTCTAGCTTTCTCATCAATGTATAACATGTTAGAATCTCAGAGAGAAAACATTTCCTTGATCATAGTATATAAATTGTTAAAAATAAAGGAAAACTTAATTTTGGAAGACCGAAAGAATCATATTTAGCTTTGAAGACCTTTACATATTGTGTTCTTAATCTCCAATAAGACATTCAACAAGAAGTGCTGAGATGTAATAATATAATTATGTTCACTCTTGGGGATCCCTGGGTAGCTCAGTGGTTTAGCACCTGCCTTTGCCCTGGGGTGTGATCCTGGAGTCCGGGGATGGAGTCGCACATCGGGCTCCCTGCGTGGAGCCTGCTTCTCCCTCTGCCTGTGTCTCTGCCTCTCTCTCTCTTTCACTCATTCTCTCTCTCTGTGTCTCTCATGAATAAATAAATAAAATCTTAAAAAAGAATTATGTTCACTCTACAATTATTGATTAAAGTTCTTATGCTAGGCATTAATAAAGAAAAAATAATATTCTTAGATTTTATTTTTATTTTCTAAGGCATGTAGTTCCACTCCTAATGCAACTAAGGTATTTGAAGTATCCACAGAAACCCATACTAATCCATAGCCATCCATTTATACATTATGCTTTGATTCAATGCAAGATATCATATACTGTTTTACACAAATACTCTTAGTCATAGTATAACAATATAACTTAGATATTATGACATTTCAATTACATTTGAAGTATCTTTAATTATTGTTGTAAATTATTCAATCGTATTATTTTGAAATATACTGGTGAAATATTATATATAATTTCTAATCAACAAGAGTAGCATTTTGATTTAAAGTTTAGAGAATATTTAGGATAGTGCATCATCACGTACATTCTTCTAGATAGGGGACATAAATTTAATCCACGTTCTACCATTAACCATGTCATCCTGTCAAAAAGTTTCACTCTTTGTGAACATTAATTTCGTCATGTAATTGAAATAACATTCTTGCTTGTATCACAGAGTTGTGACATTATACTCATTTTCATAAACTTTGAATAGTTTGAAATTTGTCCGGTCTCAAATACTTATTGATTATAAATCATTTCTTAGATTCTGCTACCATTTTCAGGAAGCTTTTTAAATTATTATACTAGGCAAAAAACAGTTTGGCCTAAAATTCTTACAGAATCCCCAGATAAGAATAGAAAGTAAAAGGGATTTATAAGGAGCCATATATCATTGCAACTTGAGCATAGTAACCACCAATAAATACTTGGTGACAAAATTATCTATTATTTATTTATAATTCATGATTTATATTTATTAAATCCATTATTTTAAAAATTAGAAACATCAGTATGTTTCCTGAGATTACTTTTTATGGACAATTTGCCAATTGTTTCCATATCCAAATGCCCTAGAATTTGTCAGCTGTTTTCCCAATAACAAATTTGGCAGGCTTTGTATTTTTCCAAACTGTATATGGATTGGTCGAACTGTCTCCTCCTAAACAGAAATATGTTATATATCCACATAAAAAATAACAAATATGTCATTTGATATTCAGATTAATATCAGTAGCATGAAATGGAGTGATAGGTAAGATATTCAATTTCCATCTGTGAGATTTTTTGGTATGGCAAATGGCAGTGTTCCAGTTAACAATTTTGTAAGAGAGAGTAAAACACAATGACATGTCTCTAGCCACACAATACCTGACAAACATTGTGAAATACACAAAAAACAAAATGTAAATGAAGGTGGAATTTGCAGATGACTTTTAGTAGTCTTGCTGGTTTAAAGTATAGGACACTTCCATAGACAGCCTAGCTGAGAAATCCAGTTAATGTCCTATTGTTTTAAAAATGTTTTTATATCACCTTGTGAAAATATTATATAAATGCAAAAATTCATCTATGGGTGACATTGTAACTCAAAACTGAAAGGATCTTATCTGAATTTCTATAATGGATGTCTGTAATAAAAGCTGATATATAATGTGATTCGAGAAATGCATTACCAAAGCATAAACACCTTGGTAATAGTGGCTGTGCACAGCATTGGCCTAAGGGGCTGTCAGATGATCAACATAAACCAAAATATCAGAAAACAACTGTGTAGGTTTCAGGCAAGTTAATTTATAAGGTCAGTTAAGGGAAAGACATTATCACAAACTAAAGTTGCATTTACTTCTCAGGAGAGTATTTTGGTTTATATTGATTGCATCAGGGACCCCCTCAGGTGATATCAGGCATTAATTTGTGGTTACTCACACACAAATGCACCAGGAGGTTAAAAAATATGGCCTGTATAGGGAAAAACATCATTGTAAAAATTTGTGATTGTTATATGTTAACTGGTTATCTTAAACACATTTTATAGAAGATATTAGATTGAAAGCAAATAGCCAAATATAATATATGTTATATCATAGATTTTAGAAACTTCTTTATTTTAAAGGTCTTTTTTCATTCATTCTAGCATTTCTAGCAATTTAGACAACATCAGGCACACTGCAGGTGGGGAATAGATATTTGCTGAAGTAAATAGATGAACATTTCTTAAAAATATACATTCATCACTTATGAAAATATTTTAAGCACTAATTGTGTTATATTAACGCCAGTTTAAAACTGAGCATTAAAATATTGGATTCTGGCTCCTATTGCTAAATCTGAGACTTAACTCCTATAATATAACCTATTTTTAATCTAGATTCTTCCAGCAATTGATTCAATGAAATCTGAGTCTAATGTCGAACTACCATATCCAGGCAGGATATTTAAAAACAAATTTCAATAATGATGATTCACATGATATGGTTATCTTGAGCACATATAACATATCATGCTTTCTCCTTCAGTAATTTTTTTAGGTACACTAGTAAATACTAGTAGGTTGATGGTAATTTGCTAGAAATAAATGTAACATATGTAATAGTATAAGACAGGTTTTGAAGCCAGGTTTGGGCACTGTGCTGGTTATTAAGCAATTATCCTTCAATCCAAATCCATTCCACTAGTCTCTATGAGACAGAAGATGAACTCTGCAAACTGCATTACTTTTTTGCCAGCTGGCCCCTTAGTAGGTTCTTCCAGAATGGGCCACTTAGCTGAGTGGAAGGGAGGAGGAGCACCTGCTGCCGGGCTGGTGTATGCAGGAGGGCCCCATCGAATATGTAACTCATACATTTTAGGAGAGAAGGTTCCTGTCAGTTCCTGACAGCACAACCCAAGCATTGGTACATTACCCAGGTTGTGGCATTGGTTCAAAATTGCAATTCATTTCAGATTCTAGCTCCTTTTCACACCTCCAGACCCATCATGACTCAGAAGATGTACCACCAGTGCCACCTTTTTATAATTCAAATTCCATAGCTCATCACCTGAGCTACTGGGGTTTGGATTCTCTCTCTAGGGAACTTGACCTATACGCTCTTGAGAGATCAGCACTAGCCAGGTAGGCCCATCTCCTCAAAGATCTGGTCCTAGTAAGATAGAGGACCTGTTTCAAGTTCCTAGTTTCCAAACATCCCCTTCCCTTTGCTCCTACTGTCCTCAGGACAGTAACGATTTCTAGCAGTTACTACTTCAATGTCCCTCCAGTGTGCCCACATTCATGTTTTAGTCTTTTAATATCTTTAAACTTTGTCTATATTAAAAACTCTATTGAAATAAACAATAGAATTTCTATTTTCCCAACTTCATCCCAGCTCACAAAAGGTGTGTTTTTTTGTTTTTGTTTTTGTTTTTTTGTTTTTTGTTTTTGTTTTTGTTTTTTTTTTTTAGATTTATTTATTTGAGAGAGAGAGAGAGAGAAAGAGAGAACAGGGGTTGGGGCAGATAAAGAGGAGAGAGAGAATCCTAAGCAGGCTCCCTCTGAGCTGAGCTGAGCTCAGAGCCAGATGGAGATGAGTCTCCACCCTATGCCCCAGGAGATTATGACCTGAGCCAAAACCAAGAATCAGACACTTAACTGACTGAGCCACCTAGGTGCTGCACAAGTGCTTTTTTTTTTTTTTTTTTAAGTTTTAGTCCCATAAAAATCTTTTAAAATGAATTGATTGCATTGTAAACACAAAAATACGCATGTCAGTTTTAGTGTCTCTGAGCTTGAACATAAGATTAAATGTAGTTTACATATCAGTTTAATTGTGAGGCCATTATATTTATTATATTATACAGCCATATCAATATTTTCAATAAGTGGTTAAATAATATTAAAATTTATGTTTGTGAATATATATTAAAAAGCAATTAAAACATGATTTGGTTTGCATTATCATGCATTATCTTTGCATTTACTCAGAAAATATAGACATGATGAGCAAACAATAAATTTAGCTAGTTATCCATCTTAGATTTTAAAAATCTTTATTATATTAAAAATTATGTAAACTCATGAATTATGTTTGTATGGTGATTAAAAAGCAGAAAATCATGCACTAATTAGAACTCACTGGTAATTAGAATTATGCTACAGGTGATATGTGAATCTAGTGGATTTTTAAAATCATTTTTCTGTGACTGTATAACACTAAAAAAAGGAGAAATAATTTTCTTTCCTTTTTATTGTTTAAAGATTTTTATTTATTCATGAGAGACACAGAGAGAGAGGCAGAGACGTAGGCAGAGGGAGAAGCAGGCTCCCTGCAGAGAGCCTGATGTGGGACATGATCCCAGTGCCCTGGGATCATACCCTGATTGGAAGGCAGATACTCAACTGCTGAGCCACCCAGGCATCCCAAAATAATTTTCAATTGTACTAAATTAATGATTGCTGAATCTTTGCTTGTGTTACAACAATTTGACATTTCAATAATCATTGATGTGGTTTTCTGATAATTTTTAATCTTTTTTATAAAAAAGATAACTGAAATGTTAATCTGTCCTTTTACTTTGTGTAATCACCTATTTTAAAAAGACATAAGGTAACTCATTTTACAATAATTTCCATATTCATAGCCGTGCCAGGCAAAATAACTCTTCCCTAACTTTTCTGTAAAGAAATATTCCTCATTCATTCATTGGATGTTCTACAATATATACCTTAGTTTATGTTGATGCAAACCATCACTTTTATTGAGCAATGTAACAAACTTATGAACAGCAAAATTGGATCATTCTGGGAAGAAGTTTTACTAATAGGATGCTACATAACTTTACTTTTGTGCAGTCAAATGTTTGTAGTTACTTTTTTTCCCCCTCTAATATGTGGACCAAATAATCTTTTGGAATCCTCCATTTTTTACTTTGAAGGAGACACTTTTCTAGTCCATACAAGTAGGACCTTGGACAAAGAGCTGCCAGTTACCTAGGATCTAGATGTCCGTGGAAGAGGCTTAAGATTCATAGACTAAATAAAAACTGTAATAACACAACACACAAGTTTGAAAGCTAGGTTTGGTCTTTCTTTGTTTGACAGCTTTGGCCAACTCAATCTCTATGGGTCTTGGGTTCTTCATTTGTGAAAGAAAGATTGACTCAAGGGATTTGGAGTGGCAGCATTAGAGCCAACACAGAAGATATTTACTCTTGGATCTACCACTCATTAGCTGATTGGTTTTGAAGAACCTATTTAATCTCCTTGAGTGTCAGTTTCTTTATCAATGAAATAGGCATTGTAGATTCACTGTGGTAACAGTTACACATTTCCATTTACATACAGGCCCTTTACAATCTGAAATTTCTTCTAGCTCTAAAATTCTATAACCACTAGAAGTTTTAAATTATTTCTTTTCTATAAAATCATTTCTCTTGTAATCATTGATTGTTAAAATTGTCCTGCAAGGTTTTAAAGTACTCTGGTATATTTACCTATTAAAAATATGTTTATAAGTTTTTAAGCTATGTTCTTTAATTACATTATCACAAATAATGTAATAAAATTTGAAGGTACTCGTATTAGTAGTCCTCATGCATGATTTTATAAATTGTTTTCTAAAAGTTACACCCCTAAAAAAAGTCCCAAACTGAAGGAAAGTAACACAGTTAAACAGCAATCCTCTTCACTGTCCACCATGTAAACCAATATTAGAGAGCAGAGCAGTAGCAGAAGAAAGAGGTGATAGGCTCACACATAGGTAAAGAGAAATTGTATTATACACATTTTCATAGTTGGAGCATTATTTATAGAACTGTATAACGCAATATTCCATATCTCTTTGACAATATTTGGAATAATTAAAGTAATAGAATGAGGATCATTCTTAATTTATGATTTTTTTTAAAAACAAAGTTTCTCAACAGGGACATTATTGACATTCTGGACCAGTTAAAGCTTTGCTTATGGGGAAGGGTGCTGTCTTGTATATAGTAGGCTATCTCTCAGCATCCCTGGCTTCTATCCACTAGATGCCAGTAGCACTACCACCACTGGTCATGAAACATTTCTATAGGATGATGATTCCTCAACAACAACAACAAAAAAAACTGAACATATAATTAACATATGATCCTACAATTCCACTTCTGGATATATACTCAAAATAATGGAAAACAGAGATCCAAGTAGATACTCATATATCAATGTACATGACAACATTATTTACAATAGCCAAAAGGTGGAAGCAACCAGATGTGGTATATAACTGCAAAAGAATATCATTCAGTCTCAAAAGGGAATGAAATTCTGATGCATACTGCAGTATGGATGAGCCTTGAAAACATTATGCTAAGCAAAACAGTATAGATGCTGAAGGGCAAATGCTGGATTTCACTGACATAAGGTACCTAGAATAGTCAAATTCATAGAAACAGAAAATAGAATGGTGGTTGCCGGGGCTTGTGAGAGGGAGGAATAAGTGGTTATTGTTAAATGGCTATAGACTTTCAGCTCAGGAAGATGAAAAAGTGCTAGAAATAGGTGTTGTTGATGGTGGTGAAATGCAGATACCTAGTGTCACTGAACTATACCCTTAAAATGGTAAACTTCATTTAATGCATATTTTGCCACATTGAAAATAAATGTCTCTAGAGATTATCAAACATTCCACAGAGGGTGGGCAGAAGGAACAAAATCACTGATGTTTGTGTACTACTGCACTACAACATAAAAGGAAAACATTTTCTCCTGTTTTAACTGATTAGTACTATTTTTTTCAGAAGCCCATTTTTGCTTAGAAACAATACCCATTTTTAAATGAGTCCTTCATTAGTACAACAAAAAATAATTGTCTAAAGACCAGCACATCTATGACAAATCACTGAACGCCCTGGCCAAGCATGTAAGATATATAGTGGATTGAATGGTGGTTCCCCAAAACATCCATCAATGTCCTAATGCCTGGAACCTGTGAATGTAAATTTATTTAGCAAAAGGGGTCTTTGCCCATAAAACCTAAGGTAAAGACCTTTACATGAGAGCATCTTGGAATATCCAGGGGCCCTAAATACAGTCCTTATAAGAGACACATTGAGGAGACATACAGAGGGGGATGTCAATGTGATGACAGAGGCTGAGATTGAAATGGATGCCACCACTATCCAAGGAATGCCAAGTGTTGCCATGGCCACCGGCAACTAGGAGAAAGGCATGGAAGGGATGCCTGTCCAGAGCCTCCTGAGAGCACGTGGTCTTGCCAACACCTCAACTTTAGACTTCTGACCTCAGAATTGTGAGAGAATAAATTTCTGTTATTTAAACCACCCAACTTTGAGTAATTTATTATAGCAGTCACAGAAAACTAATACAAAAGGCAGTTACAATTTGCACTCAGAAACACTATACTCACTCTTCTCTAAAACAAAATTTCAGATATTTAACCATATTTCAAACATAATGTTGATAGGAGAGACTATGTTAGGCTCTTCTTTTCTTTTAAGGGATGCTGCAATAGAGTGTGCCTATTTTTACCCAACAATAAAAACATCATACTGCATTGTTTATAATAGTCCTAAGCATGTTCATTTAGAGACCTCAAGAAATATGTATAAGAAGACGCCTGCCCCTGTTCTGTACTGTTAGGGCCGTTTGACTGTGTTACAGGAAGCTAGTTAACATGCACGTACTGTAGCAGACCCGGGCACCTGTATCGCAAGCACTAATCAAAGTGCTCCTTCATGGGGTGAAAGAATCGCTATTTGTAATGCAATAATTAGGCTGGGTGGAAAGGCCTGTAAAGTAAATCAATCTAGTCTGCTCTTGAGATCTGACTCCATTCTCTTGGCAGATTGTTAACATAATGAGACAGAAGCCTACAAGAGGTCCTGCAGAAAAAAAAAACCCCAGTGTCACTCCTCTCCCTTCTTTCTTTAATTTTACAAAGCTTTCTCAGGCCATAACTGAGATTAAAACTAATATAAGCCGCCGATAAAACAAGGGATTCTAAGCTTTCCAAAAGGTTATGAAAGGATGAGCTGGAATCCGGTAGCAGTCTGAACCCATTATTCACCACTTCTGAGTTGTGTCACCGCACGCTCTCAAAAGAACACAAGAATTCCCAGTAAGTAATTACAGTTGAGGGAAAAACAGGAAGAACATCCAAAGGCCAGACTGAAAATAGTGGGTGGATTAATCTGAGGTTCAACAAAAGGAAACAAATTAAGTGCTCTTTATAAATCAGGACGGGACTTTCAAAAGCAAACTTATTTGTTCTGTCAAACATGTGCTGAATTGGCAAAATGTGCTGACCTACTCCAACAATAAGCTGTTTTCTTATATACAGTAAGAGTCACATACCGTCATTTAAAAATATGTGTCAGCGGGAATAATTTTCACACTTTGACAAATTATTTTCTATCCTCTCCATGCTTTGAAATCTTCTTTCTATAAATTCTGCTATATACATATTTCTCTTCCTTTTCATAGTCATAAGGAATTCAATTCGACTCCCCTTTTCCTCTACTTAGATATTTTAAACTTTTCAGTGAATTCTAATTTTTGTTAGCTTTTGTCTGGAATAAACAAACAGACACTGTAATTAGAAGTGGAAATTAGAGATATTTGCATTCCACAACTTTCATCGGACCGACACATTTATGCGAAGACTTCAGTTATCATGAAATGAGGAATAGCTGTGAGACTTTTTCGAATATAATGTACCTCATGCTTTCTCTCTGATCATACTTCCGTGACATGGCTGCTGTGAACAAAAATACTATATGTCACTCTCTTTCCCTCTCTCTCTGTCTCTCTCTATATGTATGTCCATATCTCTGTGTGTGCATGTATATATACATATATATACATACATATGTGTGTTTCTACATTTTGTTGAGGCTCAGCCTACCCAATTCTTGAGATTAATTCAACAGAAGTTAAGAAACTATAAAACTGGGGCACCTGTGTGGCTCCACTGGTTAAGCAACTGCTTTGGGCTCAGGTCATGATCCCAGCGTCTTGGGATAGAGCCCCATGTATGAGGCTCCCTGCTCAGCAGGAATCTGTTTCTCCATCTCCCTCTGTCACTCCCCCTACCTGTGCTCTTTCTCTCTCTCTTCCTCTCTCTTTCTCTCTGTCAAATAAATAAATAAAATCTTAAAAAAAGGAAACTATGAAATTCCTGATTATCATGACTCCTGTTTGCTTGACCTGATATTTGTGTGCAGAAAAAAAAAAAACCTGCATTTTTTTAAAGGCAGGTTCAAAAGCCTTCATCAATAATTGACTTTATTCTGTTGTTACTACTATTGTTTGGTTGGTTTTGTTTATCCCTTTATTTTACCAGCAACAAAATAATTTATTAGGCTATTGTAAGCTGAATTTATCTGGTATTCTGTATTCTGTGTTAAGGTATAATAATAATAATTAAAAATATAGTAAAGAAAATAGCAAAAGTTCTCATTTACCACTGGTTAACTCTATGCCCAATACCATGCGCATTTTCTAATATAATCTTCATAATGTGCACTCATGTGATACAGACGTTGTTATTTGCTTGTGTGTGTATGTGTGTGTATGTGTGAGAGTGAAGAAATTGAAGTCTAATGAAATGAGTAACTTCCCCAAAGTCAGGAGTGTAGGAAAAGCAAAGATATGGAGGTCTGATTCTTTTTTTTTTTTTTTTTTTTAGATTTTATTTATTTATTCATGAGAGAGAAAGAGAGAGAGAGAGAGGCAGAGACACAGGCAGAGGGAGAAGCAGGCTCCATGCAGGGAGCCCGATGTGGGACTCGATCCCAGGACTCCAGGATCACGCCCTGGGCTGAAGACTGCGCTAAACCGCTGAGCCTCTGGGGCTACCTCATGGAGGTCTGATTCTGATACACATGCTCTGAACTGGAAAGATTTGTGTCCAGAGAGCTTATTCATTTCTACTTTTTTTTAACTTATATTTACTTATATTACTTATAACAGAAACATAAGCAACACTGACTTATACAGAGTTTGATGATATGAAGTTTAATTTATGTGATTTGCTTGAATATGTACTTCCTTTAAGAAATGAACTCATATTTAAAAAAAAAACACCTTGTAAGAGAGAACATCTGAAAATTATGAAGCACTAAAGATACTTAACTTCTATTTTAGCGCTAACGTTTCTATCTCTAAAAGTATTTAAAAGGAAACGAAAAAGCCATTCAGAGCACAGATTTTCAGTTTTAGAAAATAGATATACTAATATACTGTTAATAAAGGAAATAATCAGAACATCTAAACTGATAACGATAAGGCTTCAGTGTTCTAAGGAAAGACATAAATGTAAAATATATGTCTTGTGAGTTTTATTTGAATGTTTCAACTTCTAATAGCAGCACTATCATAGCTGAATGAGACTCCTAGTTATAGAAAAACAAATCAAATTTAAAAAAAGAAATGCCAAGGGCCACCTGGGTGGGCTCAGTTGGTTAGGTGTCTGCCTTCAGCTGGTATCAGGATCCTGGGGTCTCGGGATCAAGGCTGGCGTAGGGCTCTCTGCTCAGTGGGGAGCCTGCTTCTCCCTCTCCCTCTGCCTGCTGCTCTGCTTGCTTGTGGACTTTCTTTCTCCGTGTAATAAAATTTTTAAAAAAATCTTAAAAAAAAAGAAAATGCCAAAATATAGTATCTATGTGTAGGTGTGTATGTATACATATATATGCATGTATGTATATGTGTACATACATACATGAGTGTGTTTTTCCGAGATAAATTTGGAATAAACAATGAAATTATACATTGAATACAAATTAATACAATGAAGTTATTATTGCTAGGAAAAATGTTGTAAAATAAAAAACAGTATAGATTTCCCAGAATTTTAATATTTCAGTAACTACTATCATGCAATACATTATATTATTATTATATTTTTGTTAAGTGTATATCATTCTATTCAGTGTTTACACTTGACCCAATTACTTCCTTCTAGGAATTGCCCTTCCCTCCTGCTCATACAAACAATACCACAAATAACTCTCTGGCTTTGACTCTGCATTAATATAATGGATTACATTGCCTTGTTTATATAATTAATTGAGCAGAGTGCTAGGATTTGAATAATTGGCCTAATAAACAACAGTTATATGATAAGACAGATCAAGCTTCATGTTAAAATACCTTAAACAATCATGTTCAACTCTCTTGGTGTTGCTCACCTTTGGATCCAGAAGAGTAGATGGAATTAAAACATCATTTGTTTTCCCAAGATATCCTATATACATTTGACAGATAGATACATTAATTGAAATTAAAGATTTTTCCATTTAGTAAAATATTTATAGCCATACATTCTCATTCCTTGATGTTGATTCAGTCTATATAGAATAGAAAGTGATGAAACATATCTGCCCTAATTATTTTTTTCTTTTAACAACACTAAAAATGCTTCATTACACTTCATTATGCTCATGGTGCACAGTTTAAAAATCATTTTTCAGAGTATTTTTGTATACTCAGATATGTAAGATATACAGAAATAACTTTGACTAGATGCTTAGTTCTAACTAAAACACCAAACATGTTTATGAAATGAGATTTGATATGTGTTCATTTATGAATGAAATAAAATTACTATACAGTTAGGAAAAAATGATAGTTTCAATTTTGTAACATGCCTTCACTATAGTTAAAACATAAACCAATGTCTTACGCGTGACAGGCAGTTTAGTTGCCTGAGGCTAAGCTGATATAAGCCAAAGACTAGACATTTCTTAGAGCTGTTTTCTTTCTGTAACATTTCTGCCTTACATAGATAATTCTTGTTTTATTAAGGGTCTAAATAAAAGCAAATTTAGTTGGATTTATGCTTTCCTTAATGTAAAATGTAAAAATTACAATAAGGTAAGCTTCTGGCACTTGAGAAAACTGAAGTAAATGAAAAAGGCAGTTGGGAAGAAGGGAGAAGATTTCCAATTCATTTATAAATTATAATAAATTATTATAATAGAACAGGACAGAATGATGACAATGGGAATAAGGTTATGGATGAAAGAGACTGGTAAGTGTAACTTTTAGCAAAGGAAAATAAAGTTACATTTCCATTATAATAGATACTATATGAAAACATGTTTTAGAGAAATAATTCACTATATGCTAATTTAGAAAATGCAAGTGGCTCCACACTGTACAGTAGATCTCTAGTACCTATTCATCTTATATGATTGACACTTTATACACTTTGACTAATATCTCCTCATTTCTCCTTTCTCTCACACCCTGGAAACCACTATTTTACTCTCTGCTTCTATGACGATTTTAGGTTCCTCCTACAAGTGGCATCATGCAGCATTTGCTGGTGATTGCTATGTTTGTGGTATAGATTATGGTGATGGTTTCACAGGTACATACTTACTCTAAAGCTCATCAAGTTGCATACATAAAATATGTGAAGCTTCTTGCATGTCAATCATACCTCAACAGAGTGGTTAAAAAAAAAAAAAAAGACAGAAAGAAAGAAAATGCAAGTGATATAAAGTGGCTGGCTGGCTCAATTGGTTGGACATCTGACTCTTGGTTTTGGCTTAGGTCATGATCTCACAATCAGTGATCCAGCCCCACACCAGTGTGGGGAGTCTGCTTGAGATTCTGTCTCTCACTCTCCCTTCCCCCAACGTGTGCTGTCTCTATCAAATAAGTAAGTAAGTAAGTAAGTAAACAAATAAATATTCCTGGGGAGGAGCAGAGGCAGAGGGACAAACAGACTCTGTGCTAAGCACAGAGCCCAATGTAGGAATGGATCCCACAACCCTGAGATCCTGACCTGAACCAAAATACCCAAATCAAGAGTTGGACACTTAACTGACTCAGCTACTCAGGTGCCCAAATAAATAAATGTCTTTAAAAAAAAAAGATAAAGTATCTAATCTGCTCATTTTGTTCAATTTAGAGTTTCTTAAAATAGTTTCCTTCATTTGGGTAAATATTATGTTGGTATTGAAACATTAGTGCACTGACGCCTACTCTCAATGCTAAACACTCAACTATTATTTTATAGTTTAAAGTAATTTGTGTTCATGAATGCTAACAAATAAAAATTTAAATTTGTAAGTTTTATTTTATAACTTGTAATATCCAATTAAACCTGAAACTATAAAATATATACCCTTCTCTAATAAAAAAAAAACAGTTATTCTAGAAATGCTTACAAAGGGTTAAATTTATAGTGATGGTTTTTACAATAAAGATTTTATAGAATAGATAACTCAGTTGCTTCTATTCATGAAAATATATAAGGTTTCTTGGGACATTTGTACATTATAAGAATATTATACATAACACATGTGCATACCAGGACATCATTTTCTAAAATGAAGAACAAAGGCAAAATATGTAGCATATAAACTGCTGCTATTGTGATAATGTTTATAGGAGACATGGGAAAGATTGTTCTCCATACTGGCATTAATCAAATTTGGCTGCTAGCACATTTTTCCAAGCTTAACTACATGTTGATTCAACATGTTTGTTGCTTATGTTGACTTCCTCTTAAATTATACAGTTAGCTAGAGGAAAACAACAAATTGCCCAATCCCCCATCACACCTAAATAAAGTTCACCTCATCTATCTTAGAAGGAGAAGCTTGGAAGTGCCTGCGAATTGGTGTAACGTATGGCATTTTTCATCAATAAATTCATATCCCATATATATTAAAACTTTGCAAACAAATCTCTTTTGTATGTGAAAATATATTATACAAAGAAATAAAAGCTAACATGCAGTTTTCATTCTTCTCTACCCACATAAAGAAATATAGAATTACATGAGAAGTACATATGCTAATGACAGAGAAAATAATACATCATAAGACAGGATGATAAGTTAAAACTTAGACTGAGAATTTAATTCAAGAAAGCATATAAATAATCATAAACATAAGAGGACTATAAAAACCTTGCTTCTACAAGTAATAAATATATTTGATTGTTCATTATTTAAAAGTCCTTCATCTCGTGGCTACTTTTCCTTGCCCTGTAGGCATCTGATTTTAGACAATTTCCTTTGAAGTTATTCATCAGCTATTGATCACAACCCAAGTGTCTGTAATGAAATACTTTGATTAGGGAAGAATAAAAAGCACACTTGGGGCCAAAAGACAGCTAACATTATGTAAATGAAGAGTTATTAATTATAGCTGAGCCAAAACATGAAGAGTAGAGTATGTATTTGAACAGGAGAAATATATTCTTTGAGAGAAATAATCTAACTTAGAAATGCTTAGAAACCTGTGAGTTAAAGCATGATCATGAAACTCTGGCATCATCATTGTCAACGTCAAGAATACCTTAGGTGTAATGGATTATGTTGGGTGACAGAGATACAAAGATATTGGGTTAGATTCAGAGACCCTTTCATCAAAGTTCTTTAACAGTCTCACACTGGTTGAAAGTCATACTCTATAGCTTACTAGATGAACATATTTAGAAAAGTTCCATAACTTTTTAGAAACTATTTCTTTAATAATACAGAGTAAAGAAACATTTAGATCCCATTTTTCTGGAGGTGTTTTTTTCTTTGGTTAGAATTGTATCAGTTGAGATGTGTAAAGTGATTAGTGAAAAATGCCATAAATATTACATGCTTGACAAACATTAAACCACTAGTAACCCCCGTAGTGGTAGTGAAGGTAAAAATTTTTAGTTATTAACAAAAAAATACTTCTGTATAACCAAAGCATAAATCAAATGCCATGTGCCAAACTACATTTTACTACAGTAAAAATATGTGAAGTGACTGATAAGTTAAGGCTGGAAGACTGTGAAAGGTAAGAAGCCTATCTACTTTTATTCTTTACCATATGAAAACTTTGAATGCCAGAACTGAGACGAAAGAGTCAAAAAGCAAGGAATTTAGTTTTCAGGGTCAGGACTAAAAAATAGTTATCTAATGGCTCATAGGCACTGCCCATGAAACTAAGACAATGGGTTATTAGGGGACAACTAGCTCAGTCATAGAGCATCTTCTATTTTGGTGTCAGATGGGCATCAGTCCCCAGATGTCGTGCTAGGCATTCTAAGCCTGTAAGACAACATGCAAAATCACAGGGCTAGGGTCACGCTTTGAGCCAAAGGTGAGCAGAAATCTGAATAAGTAATCTTTCAAACTAGTATGTGCTGAGGTTCCTTTAAAGTTTTTCCCCCAACAAATATTTTAATTTTAGTAACCTTCTCCACTACCTCAAATATGAAACAAACCATTGATGTGAAAGAGATGATCTTAGCATGATAATACTTGGTCCTCAATCAAAACATGTAGCTGGAACATGGTCGAGGAAGTTAAGCAGTTGCCATTTAAGACAGGCCTGGGTTGATAATTCCAACTTCTTTATGCCATTTCAAACACTACAAAATATCTTTGACTGTGTTTCTTAATCTACATATTTGTGCTGTTGACTTATTTCACAGCACTGAATGAGGAGAAACAATGATGATGAAGCATTTAGAAAAAATAAGTGATAAATCCAAAAAGCAGCCTATAAAGTCATTTAGTAAGCTAAAGTAACCTTCATGTACTGGTAATTTAAAATGAACTTGCCTTAGCTTAGGCAGCACTTAATTCACTCTACACTTAGAGGAAAATGCTTATCACATTTATTTGTTAGTGCCAATCAGCATAGGGATAAATGAGATTACATAGGCTCTCTTACTAAACTCAGATAATAAACATTAATTAATTAACTCATCAATGAAATTAACCCATAGAGATTATCAAGATTTTAAAGATGACAAATTAGCAGCAATGGAAAAGAAACATGCTCCTCCTTTCGCTCAGGTCACTCATTTGATTGTATGCAAGGGGGTGTTCAGCAGGATTTTATCTAATCACCATCAATTAACATTTATTGAATGCTTTATGAATATCTCACTCTGTACTGAATTGTCAAGCAATGTAATAACAATTTACTAGTTAAAATATTTATAAGATTTAATATGCTTTCCTTGATATGCCATGATAAGTACCTCTTATTCTTCCTAGAAAATTATTCTGCTTATTTACTAATTTCTTGTTAGACCGTTTCTTGACACCAATCTTCACACCAGTTTACAGTAGAATTTTCTTATCTTTTTGCTTCTATTTTTATTTTCAAGGAAATATTCAAATTAAACACAGGGGAAACCCCTTTATTTTTAATTTCTCTCTCTCTCTCTCTCTTTTTTAAGTAGGCTCCACACCCAGCATGGAGTTCAACACAGGCCTTGAACTCATGACCCTGAGATCAAGACCAGAGCTGAGATCAAGAGTCAGACACTTAACCAACTGAGCCACCCAGGTGCCCCTCATTCTTCTTTTAAACTTAGAAGTGTACGTGGTGATTTAGTTCAAGATCTTTTTCTTTTTGTCAGGTCTAGTTTGAAACAGCCCAGCAACAACTGCAGTTCCAGGAGGTGTTCCATAGAACACTATTTCCTCAGGCATAATATCATTTTTAGAGAAAGTAATAGCTGTAGAAAACTACAGCTTGATACGGAGATGTCTCTTAATGACAGTAAGTGGAATCAATATTCCAGTTTGCAATATAAGATAGGATTGTGAATGTACACTATCACAGAACCATTTTTCACATCAAAAAACATACAGATATATTGAAAATACCTGTCTTCTTTAGTTATAAGAATGTGACCCAAATAATGGACACTGCTTTCAGTGACAGGAGAATCAGATTTGCAATTAAACCCAAGACCCTGTAGCTCAAAAGGAGAGTGTTGATAAAACAATCCCTGGCTTCAAAAATAACACCCAATAGCAAAATCCATGACATTCAGCTGCTGTTTTGATAGAGATCACTCATTCTGCCCCCAACCAAATTTTCAGAGGTTTGGTTTTAGGGAGATGATTATACCACCCAAAAGTGTCATAGTAGATATGGTGTGCTCTGATATATCTTTGGGAAACATACCATTTCTAAGTAAGCCCTTGGTTCAGGGACAAGATCAGAATTGAGATTGAAAGCTTTAGCCATAAGATAGTCTCCAGGCTTTTTCATTTGAAGGATATAGCGAGATGTGCTGGTAGAAAACACGACTTGACAATTGATTTACTGCACAACTTCCTGGAAGGAGTTTTTTCCAATCCACTGGAAAATAACATAATATTGTCTATACTGCTGTTATTAACATTTACAGACTTAGGGAATCGTGGCACTGTGAAGGACAGCAAGAGACTACACATATAGACTGATTATTTTACTTCATAAAAACTACATCCATGAATAGAATTTACACTATTTTTAAATGTTACCTAGTCCCAACAATAACTACGTATAAGTATATCAAAGAAAATAATTTATCATTCAGAAATACTTATTTGCTTGTTCCCAGTTTCAGTTTACCCAAAACAGGTTACATGGCACACTCTATGGTCCTTTGCACTCATCTTGTGATTTTTTTCTAAAGCCAAATTTCAAGTACCCTTCTCTAAGTAAGCACACGAGTCAACAGAGAGCAAAGAACAGAGCCTGATTAGTGAGCTACCCACAGGTTGCTTTACTAACAAAACAAACAAGCAAACAAACATCAATCCCCTCTCTGGTGCCTGAAAATTTCACTGTCAAATACATTGTTTTGAGTCATGACACTGGCCTTTGAATACTGATGTCAACATGAAAATGTTTGCAACATAGGAATACTGTGTTAAAAATAACTGCCATTGGCTACTTCAGTTTGTATTCCAGCAAAGAGCCCCAGTGCTGTGATACAGAACATGCATGTTTTGATGATAGAAGATGTAGAAGAGGGATTATATTATTGACAGAGTCAGGAAAGATGCAAATTTGAGATCTCCCTTCATCTAAGGAGACAAATGCATTTTATTTTATTTTATTTTATTTTATTTTATTTTATTTTATTTTAAATTTTATGTATTTATTTATGAGAGACAGAGAGAGAGAGAGAGAGAGAGAGAGAGAGAGAGAGAGAGGCAGAGACACAGGCAGAGGGAGAAGCAGGCTCCATGCAGGGAGCCCGATGTGGGACTCCATCCCGGGACTCCAGGATCATGTCCTGGACCCAAGGCAGCGCTAAAGTGCTGAGCCACCCGGGCTGCCCGACAAATGCATTTTAGAAGAAGAATGCAGTAGACAAGTTAACAGAATGTCAAAGAAAAATATTATTGTTTGTCATACTTTCTAGGGCTAATTCTGACCAAAGATTTGGGTTGAGACAATCAATTATTCAATAAATGCATGCATACCCACATATATAAATAAGTAAAATATTTAAATACTGTCAGAAAATAAAATATCAAATAATTTAAATACTGTCAAAAGAAAATATCTTCTCATTTAAAATAAGTAAAATTTATCAAATGATTTAAAAATAGTGACTTTCTCTATGTTTTTAAAATCTTTGGGTTCAGAGAGCCTGAGTGGCTCAGTTGGTTAAGTGTCCAACTCTTGATTTCAGCTCAGGTCATGGTATCAGGGTTGTGTAATCGAGTCCCACTTCTTGTGATTCTTTCTCTCTCCCTCTGCCCCTCTTCCCATTTTGTATGTCTCTCTATCTCTCTCTAAAATAGATAAATAAAATCTTTAAAATATGTGGGTTAAAAATTACTCAATGGTCAGCCATTAAAGACAAGTTGAACAAATGTGATCACCAATGGATTTAGCATTATATGCATTTAGTACACATTGTCTGGGATGAGACTTGTGGAATGAAATCTGTCCTATTCAACATATAACTGTAGCTAGAGTACTCTTTTTCTTACTGAAAATTAATATGTAACTTTCTTTGCACATTTTACTAGAATGTTTTATGTCTTCTATTATTTATTGTTATGGTATAGCAATTGACTCAATTTGATTTCACTTCAGGCTCCAAGAGAACAGAGAATGCATTGTATTATCCTGGTACATAAACAATGATACTTAACCATTCACCTTTTAAAAGATAAAAGCATATATGATGACAAGACAGCAGTGCCCTTTGCTAGGGATAAGATCTGCTTTTACTGTAAAAGATATGGGTTTTTTTATTTCGCAGCCTTTATACCTTTCTTGAAACACTCAAAGTATGTTGTTTTCTGTATTTTAGTAATTCTATTTCAAGAAATGGCTACCTACAGAAATGTTAATATAAGCATACTGTATTAGTTTTCTCTTGCTTCTGTAACAAATTACCACAAATCTAGTGACTTAATCCAGGTTTATAATTTTATTTTTCTGTAGGTAGGAAGACTGATTCAGTTCTTACCTGACTAATACCAAGACAATGATGGTGCTACATTCCTCTTCAGGCTACATTTCTGTGCTTTTTCCATTTTCCAAAGCCTGCTTACGTTTCTTGGCTCATGACTCTCTCCATCTTCAAAGCCAGCAATGTTGCATCCCTCTGACCATTCTTCCATGGTCACATGTCTCTCTAACTCTCCTATTCTCCTTCTCTTTTCCACTTTTAAAGACTTTGCAATTACATTGGGACTGCCCTATTAATCTAAAATAATCTCCTTGTCTCAAATTCCTTAATTTGTTCACATGTCAAAGTTCATTTTCTCTTGTAAGGTGACACAGTTACAGATTCTGGAGATCAGGATATGGAGTTTGGGGGGGGAGGGGTATTGTTGGTCTAAGGTACAAATAAAAATATATTTTTTAAATTCACATTAAATTGGAAACTACCAAAAAAATAAATAAATAAATTGGAAACTACCCATTAACAGAGAATTGACTAAAAAAAATGTGATATATACATGTAATGCAATGTTACAAATCTGTTACAAAGAACAAGGCAGCCACACATATAGTGGCATATAAATATGATAACAGTATATATTAAATACAAAAAGGAAGATGTTCTCAAGTATGTTTGTTAAGACAACTGGATCCTTCATTCAGATCCACCATGTTCAGATCCAACTCTATTGTCTTTTTATAGAAAGGAATTTAGATGCATTGAGGAATAAGAAAATTGTAAAACAAATTAATTAGAATTGCAGCAACCCATGTATTATATAGATGATTTTACTAAAAGTCACATGGAGATTGTGATGTTCAGAGTTTATATTTTTTAGCCTTATTCTTGAGCATTATCAAGTGCCAAAAATAAAGAAGAAATTCAGTAGTATTTTACTTAAAAATAACTGTTACTTAATTTTCATGTTTTACACATGAAAGATTATAAATCCAAGAATGGTGGACCCTGGGTTATGTCAGTAATTTTGGAAATAATGAAAATTGGAGTTAAAATTACATTTGAAATATGCTCATTCTTTACCACAAATTACTTATCCCTCTTATAATAGACGGTCATATTATCTGAATCATTTGTGCTCTTAGCCTTGAGCTTTTTGGAGCCTACTGTATGCTCAATGTTTCAAGGAACATCTGCTGCAATAGTTTCACTTGATTTTTTAGCCCTTGTTGGCTTCTACTGTGGACAGCAATTTACTGTGGAGATTTTATTCAAACTCACAAACAGCAACTTCACTTTTATTTTATGTCTCTGTTTCCCAGTTTCCAGCTTTATGACATTGCATGATCCCTTTCCAGCTCATGAAGTTTAGTTGTTTCCCCCGCCCCCACTCTTTCATTATGTTCCTCCTTCATGGGTTATAGAGCAAGAGTATGACTTACTTGTGAATCTGAATTTTTAATAGTTACATAGATAGATATTAGGAAAATTAAAAGAGGGAATATTTCATTTGCATTTGTTGAAATTCAGAACTAATTTTAAAATAAATCATAGTATTTTTTGATATTTTAGTATTTCTTAGAATATTTTTCTTTTGATTTTGTCAGATGTATTGTGCATGTAGTTAAAATTATATGATATAATGAATTTGTTAGATTACAGTGAATGATAAAAGAGTTATTATTCCACCAAACTGATAGTCAAGAGAAACATAATGAAACAAAGCATAACAAAACAAAAACAGCGCTTATTCATTTGCTACTCAGCTTACATATGATAGGGTCATGTTAATAATGCTTGCTAAAATGCAAGTCGGAATTTAGAGTTCTAATTTTCTGTAAAATAGCCTTCACACAAATATGATGATTTTCGTTCACTTAAATACAAGAATAAATATTGTAATGGGCACCAGGAAATGAAAAGCTAATACATTTGAATGTAGAAAAATTTCCTATTAATTTTTTAAATATTTTATTTATTTATTCATAAGAGACACACACAGAGAGAGAGAGAGAGAGAGAGAGAGAGAGAGGCAGAGACACAGACAGAGGGAGAAGCAGGCTCCATGCAGGGAGCCTGACATGGGACTCGATCCCGGGTCTCCAGGATCACACCCTGGGCTGAAGGCAGGCGCTAAACCGCTGAGCCACCTGGGCTGCCCCTATTAACATTTTAAAACTAGATTTCCTTTTAAGAGGAAAGTGGACACTGCTAAGCTTTGAAGGCAGAAGTCATTTGGATAACCTTGTTGTTTATTCTATACCAGCAATATTACCTTTAAATGACTATCTAATTTTTTCCCTACTGTTGTTAATTTTGAAGGTAGCATTGTGGAGCTATTGATATTGCACAGACATCATATATTTTCTAGTACATTGTAACAAAACTGAAGCCTTTGAATTGGCTTTTTCTACATAAGCTAGAAAGGCATATATTAAACATATGCATAGAGCAAAAGGTCAAATTCAGCCCACAATGGCAAATTCTAAATAATCAAAGTTCAGTTTAGTTGAGAAACAACTTGAAAAATTAAGTAGGCAATTAAAATCATCTTAGATTCCCAAGCTTTGAGTTCAGATTTTGTTTGCCAATAAATCTTCTAACCCTTTATTTCAGTGAATGTTTTAACAATCCAACATCAGTATGTTTCCAAATGGCACAGCAATTTTTTATTTTATTTTATTTTTTAAAAGATTGTATTTATTTATTCATGGGAGATACAGAGAGGCAGAGACACAGGCAGAGGAAGAAGCAGGCTCCACGCAGGGAGCCCAACGTGGGACTCGATTCTGGGTCTCCAGGGTCACGCCCTGGGCTGAAGGCAGATGCTCAACGGCTGAGCCACCCGGGCTGCCCCACAGCAATTTCTTAGACAGTATAAGCTAGTATGGTTTTTTTTGGAGGTGGGGGGAGGATGAACTGGTCACTTTTAAAAACCTGACCATAGAGTTTTTTGGGGTTCAGAAAGGAAGGTATAGTATAGTCCTGAAATACGGTAACCTTACAAGATGTTCTCAAAAAAAAAAAAAAGAAATAAACACATAACAAAAACAAAAAGACACTAAATAAAAGTCCTGCTTAGTTTTAAATTACATATCTTATAATAATGTTTGTGTTGTGTGCCTCATGTCACTATCATATTGTTCTGAATAAAATAGCGTCTCTCTTAGAAAAAAAAAAGAAATAAAAGCCAAACTATAAGTCATTATACTCTGTCCAAATTTCTTTGGAAGTTTTCTAGCTATTTTAATACTATAACCATCTCTGCTCTCTCCTATTTTTTCCTCTGATAGTGTTTACTAAATCCGATTATTATTTTCCTGAGATAGTCTTCTTGTATAAAGGCATTCTTTAAAATAAAGGAACTGGATTTAAATAAGTCAAATACACAGGAAGTAAGACACAACAAAAACTTGAGACATATTTATTTTTGATGTAGAAAAATTCTGAGAAAATTATTCAAGTTAAAATTAATTGAAAGATCTAAAACATGAAGTGTATCCAATTATGTGTGTTTCTATGTGTGTGTATATGCATGTATGTATGTCAATGAAAACCAGATACTGTTACTTGGTTTACATTGTTTTGAGTTCATTCATAATAATGTACAAAATAACAGAGTCCAGCTTTCATTTATTTATTTTATTTTTTAAAGATTTCATTTATTTATTTGAAAGAGAGAAAGCATGAGCCGGGGGGAGGGGGGTAGAGGGGGAGAGGGATAGGGACAAGCAGACCACACTGAGCAAGGAGTCTGATTCAGGGCTCCATACCACGACCCCCAAGATCATGACTTGAGCCGAACTCAGAAGCTTGACTGATTGAGCTGCCTCGGCGCCCCTAGTCCAGCTTTTAAAAGAAAACATATAAACTATTCACAAATAGTGGATATCAATTTAGCTGCTTAACCAAGTCTTATTACACAATCTTGAGGGGGATGTCTGAATACAATACTTTTTTTTTGTTTTGTTTTCAATGAGCAGGGACTTCCACTGATATTTCCACTTGATTCTTTTACCTTTGAAGGCAGGTGTCATTCCCAAGTGAAAAAGAAAACCCAAATGCCACTTATTCAAGAAGTTATTTTGACAATACATTCATCCAAAATATACTTTCTGAAGATATTTCCCTCGATAAATTATTCCCCCTGCAAATATAAAGGTGTTCTATAAACCCATGTAAAGTAGAAGATACCTCATTAAGCAAACAATAAAATCATATTCAGTATTGTGGGCAAATATGAGTTCCCTTCTAAATTTTTGAAGGCTGTATTACAGTCTCCTCTTTTGAAGGCTGTATTACAGTTTCCTCTAATCAGATAGAACAAAAACTATGTGTTGTATAAAAATTTAATTAAATAAATATAAATTAAAGAATATATTAAAATTATATATCTTAGCCTTTTTTGGAATAAGGTTTCTAGTGGGTGAGAGAAAAGTGGGGCAAGATGATAGTTAATACAATTATCACGAAGAAGAGCTTCAAATATAAATCCTTACTTATGCATGGTTAGGTAAATTACAACGTAGACTTTCATTTTGTGTCATAAGAAATGTTCATATTCAGGAGCGGTAAAAATTAACTTTTAAAAAATTGGAATTAATTTCAGCGGATTAATGCTAGAAGAAAAATGCTCAGATAATTTATTTTTATGCTGCCCTGAACATTATATACTTCTTTACCATGAATAATCTAGACAAAGTTGGATCATTTAACCTCCTAGGGACATGATAAAGGTCAAGAATAAATTAATGACATTTGTGTTTGCAATAGGATACTATTGACATCATATGGTTATGCTTTTTAATCATATGATACTAACACTGTAATAACTCATGTATTTTCATATAACAAGATTCCTTAATACATCCAAAATAGAAATATGTATTATTAATAATAGGACCAATCATAGTATTTCTTATATTCATATTGGATCTCAGGTAAAGGGGATTCTATTGCTACTTGATATAGAATTGTACTGGAGAGATTAAAAAAATCTGTATGTTGCATTTCATAAAATTAAAAAAGGCACATTAAATCAATGGAATCAAACTTCACTGTCTAATAAGGTTGCAAACTGGAACGATCAACAGATCAAGATCACAAACATTAACTTCCAATTGTAAACTGTCTTCAAATAAGCTTGATTTCTCTACTCTCCTTACTTCAGAAATACATACACACACACACATATCTATATATCTATATATATCTATCTCTATCAATTATATATATAATATATATTTTTTATAGCAGTACAAATTAACTTTAAAAAAATATATATATATATATAGAGAGAGAGAGAAGTGAGAGAGAAGTAGATGTAGACTAGTGACCAAAGATAGAACTCTACTAGCTATCCCTCTTGGGATTTCCTTCCCTTTGTCCTTTCCATTCTCTGCTTCCTTAAACCTTCTCTTTCTCTCTCCTAATAATCTAGATTACCTTGCTACAGTAAAGCATTAGCACTACCAGGAAGAGTAACAGCAGAAATAAAGGAGAATTAAAAGGAAAGTTTCTGTTTTATTTCATGAGTAAAAATGTGAAATCTGGAAGGTTTAAAAAAAAAAGGTTATCCAATTGTCACTCTCCTTGTAGCTGTGTGACTACAAGTTCTTTACCTAAAATCTCTGACGTCAGTTTTGCTTATCATTAGTCAGAGCTATATGGAGAGTCAGAGATAACATGTATTAGTTGCCTATTCAAAGTGCCCATTTTAATGATGGTAGTTATGTCCCTATGCTCTAACCAATAGATTTTTGCCTCACAATAAAAGATGAAATGCTCAGAAATGTGGTTAAGTCTGGGAGTTCTACTGTATAGTTGTATTTCATTTCATTTCTTTAAGAACACAAATAATCACCGTTATAATTTTTTTTGATCAATTATATGCCTTATTCTGGTCATAGAAAAAGAGTAGTTAAAAAGATGGGAGGCACCTTGGTGGCTCAGTGGTTGAGTGTCTGCCTTCAGCTCAGGTCATGATCCTGGGATCCTGGGATAGAGTTCTGCATGGGGCTCCCAGCAGGGAGCCTGCTTCTCCCTTTGCCTATCTCTTTGCCTCTTCCTGTGTCTCTCATGAATAAATAAATAAGATAATAAAAAAAATCTGCCATAAGTGAATTTTATATTCTACTGGAGAAGAGAGATAATAGACATAATAAAAAGGAAAAATAGGTTACACAGAGTTAAATGGAAGGGAAAATAAAGCAAAGGAAAAAAAGAAATATGAAATATTTAGTGAGAGTTTAAAATTTTAGATTGAGTGCCAAGGGAAGATCTCACTGAGATAACATGTAATAAAAACTCAAATGAATAGAAGAGTAAATGAATGAGTGGGTTTCACAATGAGGCCTGGGAAGCTACAGACCTTTCATCACATTTACTGTACAAAAACATTTTGGGGGTGTTCTAAACAATCAATTTACAAAGGGACACAAAATGAAATATACTAGAGTCGAACTATGCTTTCTACTTAAACTCTAAGTTTCACCAGCATTATTTGCTGGCTATCCCAACTTCCAGTTGATCTTAAAATATTCAAAACAGTAACAGTAAATTAGCCAAACGAGATTGATTTGTAACTGCCAAATATGATTCAGTGTATCACCCTATGGAAGCTATAGCAAGAATGTAATGATACCTGAAAACGTTTAAAATAATGTTAAGATAAGCCAATGCATTTTCTATTAGTTATTTTATTTATCTTTTATAACTCCTGAAAATCTAAGGAAATATATAAAGAACAAAATAAAATATTCCAAAAGAAACAAAACTGATGTTTTCTAAAAAATAAGAGTTGACAATGATCTATTGCCTTTTATCCCCGTATTGGTTGTGTGACCAAAGATAATATCTAAACTTTATAGAATTGATGCTTAATACCTTCAGAATATATAATATTATTTTTGTGTTATTACCAAGAAAAGGTTCACATTGAATTTAGTTTTATTTTGTTGGGTTTACTACTCCTGAATGTATCTCCTTCTTTTTGTCAATCTTTTTTATAGTTCCTTTCTTGATGTTGTCATTGTTTAATATCTTTGCAAGAAATTTAAAATCATTGTCCAAAATGTAATGATAAAGGCTACCATTATGCGCCACATGTAAATTCCAATATTGGAATATTTGGATTAATTATTCTTTCAGATTATCTTTGCACTTACTTTTAAATATATCTGACATGTACATGTATATATTATATGTTTCATAATATTTCTAGCATATACATATATCACGATATAGCTAAATCATACCTGTAAGTGAGTAGATCCATCCACCCCCATTTTCTAAGACTCTAAGGCCTGCTCCTCTTCAGTAGTAAGGAACACAGGGAGAAGGATATAGACCTCTTTTTTTTTAACCAATTAACAACTCCTCAGTCCCCAAAGCTATGTTCAAATGTCCTTTTCTAACAGGAATTCTCTCGGTCTCCTGACGTTTTGCTCTGGTTCCTACATTACCATGTTCTCAAAAATTACCTTATCTTACTCTAAATTATTACCTAGGAAAAAAGACAGAGATTAAATATATTGTCAGTAAATATACAGATATAAAATTTTTATAAATAAGAAGAAGAAAGGAAAGAGTGCATGCTCTCTTGGTCTTGGTATCTCCACTGCTTAATACATTTTTGAGATCTGGTGAACAAATGGATGGTACCACTGTGAGCTTTTAAGAATGGGTAGATATAAAATTACCTGAATGATCCTGTGTGAATTCAAAACAAAACTGGATTTTACTTTTAATCCTTAACTCTTTTACTTTCATTTGTGTGCACAGTTGTATTCTGATACCCACAACCAATTAATAGTGTCAATCAAACTGCGAAGGAATAAATTAAATCTCTAAGAAGTAAGAGGTTCGTGGAACTTGCTGAAGACCTTATAGCCTTCAACATCTCCTGTAATGCAAGGTCACAGAGAATGAATCCTGTTAAGTATTATTTTAGTTCCTATAATTTGATCTCTACTTATTGCATGTGAATGATTGATCCATTTGTTTAATTATTGTTTCCTCATTGTATAATTTATTCTAAAGCTGATAAAATTCATATACATATATTTTTAAAATTCATATATTTTTGAAGGTTACTTCAGATTCCTAGGTAAGTGGATAACTATGTATATGCTAATGCTATGTAACATAAATAAATACATAACTATACTAGGGTATAGATGTCTCATGTAAAGAAAAGGGCATTGCTTATCAATGGCATTTTAAAGAAAATATTACATTTTATTTTCTAAGTGCAAGGAACAATTTCAGAATCCAAAAATGTAATGAGTAATGGAAATGAAAATACTAATAAAATCAATAAATATATGGTATATGACTACATTTCTATCTATCAAATCTGGTTTACTTAGGTATTCATGCAAATTGTTTCCATTTCTATCACACCACCACTTAAACCGAGGTTATACTAATGGCTATATACTGAACGTATATAAGTATGCATGCCAGTACATAAGTATGATTTTACCATTTTTTGTGGCTTGAATTAGTTAATTCAGATAAAAGACTTCCATTTTCCTTTTAATTATGTTTTCCTTAAACTTAAAATAGTTTAAATATAGTTATTTAAACTTAAAATAGTTTAAAATAGTATTACCTTTACTTGAGGACCAAGTAAACATCAGAAAATCAAATATTTTAAATTATTTAAATTTAATTAACTCATGTTATTAACTCTCTCCAACCCTAGCACAATAATTTATGGCTAAGCATAATTAAGTCAGATACCAGCAACTGATTATGAATTTGTCCAAAAGCAGTGGTCATTTTGCCCCTGCTGGAGAAAGCAAGAAAAATAAGATGCTTGTAGTCTTATAGAATTACCTGGATATAAGAATAGAAAAGTTAGTATCTTTGGAGCAAAGAACGACAAATACATAACTGTCATAGCAAGCCACTTCTAACTTCAGCCCTAAATCATCAGTCCTTTGGCATGTTTTTGTTTCTGTAAACTAACAGAGATCCCTAGTACTCCAACTTTTATAAAATGTATATAAAATGGTCAAAGTTCCAAATAATTTCCTATCAAACTGCATCTATTATTTATATTTTGTTTCTTAAACATTTCTTTTTTTTTTCAAATCTGAGGCATTAAACTACCTCACCAAGGTGATCAATAGCTACCTTCTCAAAGTTACAGGTTTTGTTGGTGTTTCACTAATGCTAATCATGGGTTTACTTGACTTCCAGAGATTTGACTTAAAAATGAGGTGATTAATAAGAAGAACATGTAATAATGAGACATTTGTTTACCTGAAAATAAGAGGATCCATAATATAGCAGTCAAAATGTTGTTTTTATAGTATGCTTGAGCCATATATAACTTATAATTGGGTATCAACTCAATAAATTAACTCAATTATTTACCTGGCACTGTAGGATGTTATAGTACAGATGATATGCATATCTAATTCATCATTGTGCACATCCTTGTGTGTAATGTGCTATGTTTCTACAACATTCTACTTCCCCATAATAAAAAGTCTAGTCTTTATCTAATTCCTCTGAGTATAAAGTTGTCAATAAATAATGTAGATACAAATAAATGCAATAATAAACAGATACTAAGAACCAATAGATCAATATGAATGTACATTAGTGTCTGCATTTCAGAGGTGGTTTAAGTTAAAGAAAAGCTCCATTTCACAGGCATGCCTTGCTTTCTTCCTTCTTTTGACATCTCTGCTTTCCTAGATATACAAGTATAAAGGAGTACTTGGAACCTTCAAAACAATTTGTAAAGAAAAACAGAAATAATGGATTATTCCTATCTGCCACTGTTACAGCAACTGCTCTACTAATAGAGCCACTGTTTTTGTATAAAATAGGACTAATAAATTTCATGCATGATCCTATCAGAGGGAACCAAGAGGTGGCTGCAAAGCATTGAGAATAGGTTTATATCTCTGATTTCTAATTGCTGTTTTTCAAATTCCAAATGATGAGCTCTTAGTTTATTTTGAGAACTTGCTTTTGTCTAGAAGATTGGTAAAACCTCTGCTAATATAAAGAGTGCTAGAGAAAAATAGTTATGTTTACTTCATGATAACAGAATCTGAGTTACCGAGTCAACATGTGGATATCTTTTGAGAGATAAGTAATGTTTAGGCTTGAATAAATTTATATGTATCATCAGTAGGCCTATTCATTAATTTACAATAAGAAGTGCAGAAGAGACCAGAGAAGTGCAATCATTTTGCCTTATCATCTCTTCTTATATGGGGATACTGGAGGGGACAGGGAAAAGCAATGCTAAGACTTAGGTCAGGATTAATCCAACCTTTATAATTAAGGAATCAGATGTGGTAGGCCAGATGGACCCATCCCACAATATAAGCAATTTTGCTGACAAAACTCAAATTCTCAAATCTATTATCTTTGATTTTTCTCCTTGTCATTACTTGGATGGACAATGTGAATATTTATCTCAGGGATTCTCCTGATTTGACTTTTTTTTTTCTTATTGACATGTTTTTCTTTCACATATACTCATCTATTAAACAGCTCTACTCAGTGGTAGACCAGCCCTGAAGTGAAAGAAAGTTAAGCTCTTCACTTGAGAAGGTCTCTTCCGAGGCTGGAGAGAGGCCAGAACAAAATGTTCACATGGTAATATATTTTTATAACATCTGTGAAAGTAAGATTTTTGTCTGAAAGTTCTTCCAATATAAGTTTCAATCCCTACAAAACCTGAATTCATTCTGGTTATGGTTCAATACTGTAGTCCTAGTCTGGGACCCATTTTGTCATATCATGGTGATTTTTCATGTGCATATTCTGATCTTAAAGTGTAAGTTTCATATAATTATCTTTTCTTTATTTTTAACTTCTTAGGGAATCTTCAAGGTGTTTTCCACTTACTTATACCACATGGGAACCTTAAAAATAAAATGAAGCTAAAATTTAAGCAGTATACAATAGGTCTGACAGATGAGTGCAAATTTGCTTAAGAGTTGTATTAGTCTCAATTTATTTACTGTCTACTGTTTAAATAGCCCTAACATTCACAGGTTATCTTAAACACAGCCCTCAAAGTTTGATACTCAGCCTGTACTGGGTCTTTGTGTCATTCTTCTACCTCCAACCACTTAAATATTCTTTAGTAGCAAGTACTAATATCTAGTCTTAGTAGCAAGTTAATATCTAGTCTTCCTAGATCTGATTATCAGAGCAAAAATTCTTAAATGTCTCCCATGGTCCTTATTGAGATGTCTTATATAATTTACAAGTAGGTAATCTATTTATTTATATAGTCTCATGCTTTTCATTACATCAAGGAAGAGATCATGTTGGTATTCCCAATAATAATCAAAATAACCAAGATCATTATAACACAAAGCATTGTCTTTTCATACTATAACAACTTCAGGAATTGTTTTCTTTAACATTGAAAAAGAAAACCATCAACTGAAGGACACATCAAGTAGATTTGGATTATGGTACAGTGATGAGATGAAAGAAAATAATTGTCTTTTAACCATTGTCCTTATTTAAATATGCTCATGGTCAAAATACTCTGGAAACTTATTTTTAATTGCACTTTGTAGATGAGCAAATTGGGGCTCATAAACTTAATAAAATTAAAAGGTAAGTATGAGGGTTAGAATTCATATTTAGCTTATTGACTTTAAGATCTATTTAAACTAAGAGGGAAGGTATTATAAGTATAACACTTTGTAAAGTGTTTTCATATATATTATGTTATTTATACTTCACAACAATTCTGTTATGTCAAAATTTTTGTAGGTGTACAAACTGAGGTTCAGAGGGGGTAAGTGACATTTAAAATTATTCCTACTATAGCCTATTCAGGAAGGACTTCAATCGAGGACTCGAGGTAAATTTGAATCTGATTCAATAATCCACTATACCGTGATGTTAGAAAAATGACTCCTATTTATATCTTCAAGCTATGAATAACAGAATTAGAAAGTTGTAAAATATTCTATTGCTATTTGTCTTAAAATTGCTATGTGCTAAGAGGCAAAAAAAAGCATAAAAGTTATCAGATAGTAATTTCTAGAAAGCTTATGATTAAGTTGTCATGAGAATTATAAGCAATTGGGGAGGGAACAACAACAAATAGTTTTAACAATTCAAAATACAATGAGACAAAAGCACATATAAAGGTCCTGGCTCCTCAAATAAACACCAGATTTACGTATGTCTCATGGAAGTTCTGAGTATAAGTAAGCATGGGCTGTAAGAGACAAATTCTAATATTTTCTTGAGCAGATTTATTTTCATCTTCCCATGCATTGGTAGTACCTGCCTGAAAGCACGGGGCAGCTGCCTTAGAGCTATTAGGGGCCCTAAATATTAGTTAAGATAAACTCCAAGCCTATGAGATGGTGAAAAGGAAGCTTGTTAAAGTATTTCTTGCCTACAGATTTAGTTTTTAATCTAAATTTACAAAGCTTAGTTAGTAAGTTTTCCTGAGCATGGAACCTGAAATGGGGCTCCATCCCAAGAGCCTGAGATCATGATCTGAGCTGAGGGTTCCATCCCAGGAGCCTGGGATCATGACCTGAGCCAAAGGTTGATGTTTAACTGACTTAGCCACCCAGGTGCTCGAATATAGCTTAATTTTTATGTCTTATCTTCAAACAGGAGCCCATTATACTTAGTGTAGATGTCAATAATACATTTTTTAGATGTGATAGAAGGAAGGGTGGTTTAATAGACTGAATTTAGTCTTTGGAGATAACTATACCCGGGCTTCCATCCCAGCTATTCTGTAGCTAAATGGTCTTGTAGAAGTCTTTAAGATCTCATTTTCTTAAAAATAATCCTTCTCATTTCCATGAATGTGCTAAGATTATGGATTAAATATGAACATGAAACATGATTACTGCTTAGAATAAAGTGATGGTAGTAATAATGAAGATAGCTGAACATTTGTGTTACTTTTGTTTAAATGAATAATGTGAAGAAGATTCTAGACCTTTTACTAAGCAACCATAGTGAAGTCCTTTGGCATCAGAATACAAACAACATAATAATTTGAAAATGATTTCAGATCTTTTTCTAAGAAACTGTGATGAAGTTATTCAGCCGGGACATAATTAATGACAAATAAGGGGACAGACTGATGAAAGCACCAATGGTGTATGTAAAAATAAGATGTGAGTTCAAAAGAAGAAAGCACCTGTGGACTTCAAATTGTAACAGAATCCTCCTCCTCCTCCTCGGTTGGCCTAAAGTTTCAAGTGAATTTCTGATGGCCCAGTGACCATGTCTAAGCATTTGGGTAGCCTAAGGCAGGAATGGGCACAATGGGTATTAAATGTTGTTAAATATCTTTAATTTAGGACCAGTTCCTAGATTTCATTAAAAAGTATTTACATTAGATGATATACACACAAGGGGGGGCATTTATATAGAGATATAGCACCAATAATTGTTTTAAAAAATTGAGAATATTCCAACAATTTTTTTCTTCTAAGAACCACTATAATTCTTTTTTTTTTTTAAGAACCACTATAATTCTAAGTGCCATATATACCACACACACTTCCGCTACAAAATGCAAAATTAAGAGAGTTTAAGAGCCATATCTGGCAGGAAACTAAAATATTAAATACATCCTATTGAATGATTTTTAATTTTTAGACACCAATCAGACAAAAGAACAGCAATAAGAAAACCTTCAACACATTAGGTAAAATTAGGATAGCAATACTGACATATAATAAAGTATAAAAGAAAAATTATAATAAGGAGAATAATTAGAGAATACAATGCTAACTTGATGATTGTATATTCTGGGCCCTAAAATCTAGGTGGAATTGTTGGTGTACATAGTAAAAAATTTTGTATGGTAGAGTGAAGATAAATAGCATTAAGTGAGTCCATAATATCTGTGAACCTACACTGAATACAACTCTATCACAATGTAAAAGTCACTGTCATACACATTAAAAAATCCATTAATGTAAAAGTTTCTAAATGTTATGGGTTTGTAAACACTATTATTAATTTAATTCAATGTTTTGTAAACAGGAAATACAAGTGCTTTTAATAAAGTATGTATAAAACAATCTTGCTGTTATATAGGTTGTGCTGATTGGATTTTACTAATTTTGGAATAATATAATGCAATGTGGAGAAACAATGTAACAAAGTTGATTTCTCAAGCCAGGTCTTCAGAACTGCAAAAGTGCACTGATATCAAATATATCTTGGAAATTCAGCATATTGCATATTCCTTTCTTGGATGAAAATGCACATTTGGCATGCTAAAGTTCTGTGAAGTCCTGCAGTAAAGATATCTATTTATCTTTGCTTAATACAGTGTGTTTTGTTATCACCTATTAACATTTAAGAAATGAACAATATGCTTTATGAAGTGCTGATCTAAATTACAGAAGTTTCTGAATATATTTATATTAGATCTTCTATATTTTGGTGACTTTTCTTATGAAAGCTGAGTCAGAACTGTGACAGACAGAACTCATGTTGCCCTATAACCATAACCTGATTCATATTTTAAAAAAACCACTGGAATTTATAGAGGGATTTATATTTTTAAAATAGTCACTGAGCATTTCATCTGGCAATATTCTTTTGAAGCATTCACAGCTACCCAGATGTGAAATCAGGAAACCTTAAGCCAAAGCTAGATCTCTGATAGCCAATATCACTCACATCTAGTCAGTCTGTAAATTCTCCAAAATTTTTCTAAAAACACTGAAGTCCATATCTTTCCTTTTGGCCTGCCAAGGTCTACTATAGTGCTGCTCCAATTCTACCTCAAGTACTAGAATCTCCTCTTATCTCCCCAAACTTCCAACAATATGAACCTCCAGTTTATAACCTTATTATGGTTTCTAATCATTTTCTAAGGGGATAAATATATGAACACAGACCCACAAGGGCTTTCCTTGGGTGTCATTTATCTTTAACCATGTCTAAATATACTTGCTCAAAGGAAGACTTAATACCTCCTTACTTTCTACAGTACTTAGGGTGACCTAGATAATCATGGACATTTGCCAGAACTGTCATCCATGTGCAAATGGCCTCATAATATTAAGAGGTAAGTGCTGCCTGCATTTTCTTAAAACTAAGCCTATATGTCAGGGGCGTGAATATACCAAATTAGAATGTGCTCCACAATAATTATATAGTTAGAATATAATGCACTTAATGTCTTGTTTTTGGCAATAATAGCAGCTAGCATTTACAGGTATTCTTATTTAATGTGGTAGGTACTACTATCCCCATTTTACAAATAAGAACACTAAATCTCAAAGAGATTGAGCACATTTTTTTCAAGTTAAACAATTAGGGATTGTGGGAGACAGACTTCCCTGGAAGCCATGATTAATTGTACTGTGTCATCCTCTTCTACTCCAACAATTATTAATTGGACTTGGTTGGTTTAGATATGCCAGGCAGAGTACCTTCCCTCTGAAATTCTTCTGTGCGAGACATTCCTGTCTCAGTGTCAGCTAATTCTGTAGATGTGATTTGTGGGGCAGCCATTTTCTTCTTCCTCATGGAGAAAGACACGTGGAAGAGAGAAGAATAAAACAAATGCGATGAGAAACAATGAAAGAGTCCTATTTCTTACTCTTGCAAATTTCTAATTTCTGCTCTTATGTTACAAGGCATAATAAATCACCACACAATTATGTTTCTGACTTAAGTAATTTGGCATTGCTTTCTATTATATGCAACCAAATAGTTTCTCACTAATATTCTAAATCTGCCTGATTCTTTGCCCTACTATTGGCCTTTTCTTTAGGTCGCCCTCTCCTGTCTCTCTTGTGGAGAGAAGGAAGGAAGGAAGGAAGGAAAGAAGGAAAGAAAGAAAAAAGAAAAGAAAAAAGAAAAGAAAGAAGAAAGAAAGAAAGAAAAAAGAAAGAAAGAAAGAAAGAAAGAAAGAAAAAAAAGAAAGAAAAAGAAAGAAAGAATGAATGAAAGAATGAATGAAAGAAAGAAAGGGAAGGGGGAAGGAGGGAGGGAGGAGGGAGGGAAAGGAAGATGAAGTTAAATAGGCCCTTCCTTTCTGGACCTCCATAAAAAAAGAAGGATCTACATGTAACATCTTGTAGAAAAGGAATCATCCCTGATAAAATGCACAATCATTTCTAATAGAAATTTTTAGAATAAAGTGTTGAAAAGGGAATAGCACTAGGTTTTACAAACGCAGGGAAATGGTGTAAGAAAATTTGTGCGTTTTTAATATAACTGTAAATGAAAGTTATCTCAGTTTTGGTTGTTTAAAAATTCAGTTGCAAATAGTCAAATAGTTATACAAAGTATTGACTGTGGTTTAAGGTAGGGAGTTCGCTTGGAAGCAGATGGCCTGAAGAAGGAAGGAACAGGGCATAATCATAAATCATAACGGAAGAAGACAAAGGACAAGGAAGCAAGGCAAGGAGGGTAAAAGAAGCCGGATAACAAAAGATCCAAGCAGAAGCAAAAGAGAAAGGGGTAAAAGGAAGGGCATAGTAATAAAGGGAAGGATAGGGATGCCAACATGATGTAACATGCCCAGAATTCTAATGAAAAGCTGCAGCACTGGAGAGCACAGAGCTGAAGAGCAACAGTAAAAGGCCACACAACAGTTGGACAGTTTTTAAATGTAGCATTGTGCCAGAGGGCTTGTAGTGAGACTCACCCCACAGAGAGTCCTTTAAAATTTAAAGTACATGGCTTTGCTTAATTGGAAGTCATTCTTTCAAAGAAGGCCACAGGTTTAGGGAGGAAAAACTTGACAACAGAACGCAATGAAAGAAGAAAAGAGGTGAAAGACAAAAGTGGGTAAAATGACAATAACAGCAATGCTAATCAATTATGATGTTGATGGTGCCCAGAATTTTTTTCTCCCTTTAGAAAACCTCCTGATTCTTTCCAAATGACCTTGACTCATAGCGAAGGTATCTCCACACATCAGTCTAATACTTAGGATTTCCACATAACTCATTTGATTATTTTTTATGACAGGTGTTCTTTAAATAAGGTAACAACGATATTTCAGTCAACTGTGTCCTTGCAGAGATGAGCTGAACTTGGATCAGAAGCACTATTGGAAATATATGAAAGCATAGGGCTTAAAATTGCCACTTAAAGTCATGCCTCATGCAGTGTAGCAACAAAATTCTAGACACATTTATATGAATGTAAATCTTCCTGTTTCCACCTTTATCTTTTTTTACCTAATTTATTTCCATGGTCATCTTATCTAGTGTAAGAGAGACTGAATATACCAACAATGACCAGACAAATATGACAATAGAATTCTGATCCACGTAATGTGTCCATTAAGCCAAACCACAGTCGCTACAGCAACTATTCCAGAATAGTTAGTGCTTTGTCAACAAATGCTTGCTATTTTGCTCCCACCCTTTTCCCTTTACAACTCAAGTTTAAGACCAAATACAAAGCCAAATCACCTTCTAGAACCAATCATATCTAAAGCCCCACTTTTAATTAGCCCACCTCCACCTTTCTCATGCTAGTAACCCCCAACCGGAGCATATCTGAAATCTTCCTTTATTTTTTTTCTCTACTGAAAAGCTTTCCTACTCCCCGGCCTGCCCTGAAAGATGCCAAATACTAATGATGGCTGAAACTTTTACATAAGAAGCTCTGAACTAATAGTCTTTTTGGATCTCATTTGGCTGATATTTGTATATTACCACAAATGCTTGGGGTTAAAATATCATATGGATGTTAGTGATTCCCAATATTATATTTCTAGTCCAGACATCTGAATGCCTGGCTCCTTCCACAACATCTATATACGGAAGTTTAATGAGTTTGTTAAACTTAACAAGTACAAAAATACCACACCGTGCATATTTCCTAAATGTTCCACCATTCCAATTAACTAAGTCCAATATCTTGACGTAGCTCATGATTTCTCTCATTCTCATTTGCCTTGCATCTAATTCAATGGCAAATTCTGTTCACTCAAAAGATATCCATAATATGATTCAATTGTACTATTTTACCATTGCCTACTTAGTTGTTCAAGCTATCATCGCCCTTCATCCAGATAACTGTAACAGCCTTTTAATTGATTTCCTTGCTTCTACCCTTGACCTCCTGTTTCCTGTCAAACCACATCCACAGTAGTCCTTTAAAAGTGTCAATCAATTTGGCACTTCTCTGCACCCTTTCTCACTCAGAATAATTGTCAAAGTTGTAAAATTTTCTATAAGGCCTTACATAATCTAATCATCAATATAATCATCAATATATATATATATATTATATATATATATATAATATATATATATATATACTTTTTTTTCTTCCCAGTTATCTCCTAGCTACAGCTGTTTGGACTGTGACAGTTACCTCTCCAAAGGCTGGTCAATGACCTTTTATAGAATCTGGTTTAAAAAACAAACAAATAGTGTTAAAGGATATACTTTAAAAAGAAAAGGATACATTTTTATAGGAGCTTCTGGGTGGCTCAGGTGGTTAAACAGCTGACTTTTGCTTTAGGTTTGGGTCATGATTTCAGGGTTGTGAGATTGAGCCCCTGCTTCAGGCTCTGCACTGAGTGGCCAGGGGGTTGGAGTTTGCTGGAGATTCTCTCTCCCTCTTCTCTGCCCCTCCCCCTCCACTCACATGCTCAGACTCTTTCTCAAATAAATAAGTCTTTAAAAAAATAAAAGGAGAATGTGATAATAAATCTCACATGAGTATAACATGAACATGTGTCAAATAATTTATTTTCCTTCTTAATTAATGAGGGAACCAGTAAGATGTTACAATTTATTTAAAGGAGACTCAAAAAAGCAGAGACATATATACAGAGAACAGTGATTCTGAAATGAATTTACAAATAGGTAAGGACCAGAATTATCCAAAGGAGCAATTAGTTTTCTATGTATAAGGATCATTTCCACTATTATCACTTTTCTACAACCTCTAGAGTTTTATGGTTTTTTTTTTTCTCTAGAGTTTTAAAATAGTCCAACAAGAAATAATTTACATGAGTAAATTTACTCATGTAAATATTTCCTGGTCTTTTCTTTTCTTCTTTTTTTTTTCTTTTTTTGAAATTTAAAAGCATTTACAAACTTTTCTTGGCAGAAGAAAGAAATTGAGAGGGAGTAGGAGGGGAAGAAGGGGGAGTGGAGGGAGGAGAGGAGATTGGAGGGGAGGGAGAGAAGGAGGGGGAAGGGAGGAGGATATAAGAGAAGGAATGTGTTTGTGTACATCACGGGAGGTGGATTGAATTTTCTTTCTTTAATATTTGAAAGAGGCAACATGGAAAGATCACACAAGTTGAAAGCCAACCTGAAGGTGGTAAGATGTATTGTGAGAACTCAGGAAATAGATTCTGAGCTGTAACAGGGAAAAAGCAGAGCTGGGCCAAAGGAGGCTTGATAAAAAATTTTAAGATAGTGAAAACTTGTGTGATAGAAAGTGAAAGATACAGAAATTATATGGTAAAAGAAGCATACATATACAGAGAGTAAGAAAAATGGAGAAGGAAATGAACCTCTTTAAAGTACATTAGGGTGAAGATCCATGGATGCTTGCCACTCTACTGGAGTAGTGTCTCGCATTGTCATGAGAATATACTCCCATCTCTGTGAAGTCCAGCTGTTCCAAGGCTTTGGTGGGATTCCTGCCCCACTTCTAACTGAAATTGCCTCAAAATAATCTTGCAACAATTGAAGTAGCTTGCCTTAGCCCTTTTCCCCCTCCCATATACCAAAGACCCCAAATATAGCACTATTCATGTTATATTTGATTTCTACCACACTGCCTGAGGTGTAGTATGTTACATAAATGCTTAGAGATCTAAAGTGACTTAAACGAATGTAGTCAAATTTCTCTAAGTTAGCCACACTGGCTTTTAGAGACTGCTTGTGAATCTCAAGTATATTCACTAAGAGCAAAAAGATTCTACTCACACATCAGCCCATTGCTCACCTCATTTATCGCATATCTTTAGGTATACTGATTTTATAAAAAGATTGTATTTATTTATTTATTAGAGAGAGAGAGAGAGATCACAAGCAGGGGGAGCAGCAGAGAGAGAGAGAGAGAGAAGCAGGCTCTCCACCAGGCAGGAAGCTGGATGCTGGTTTGAGCCCAGGACCCTGGGATCACAACCTGAGCTGAAGGCAGACACCCAACTGACTGAGCCACCCAGGTTACCCATACTGATTTTTTTAATCCAAAATGTTCAATAACATAATTATTGACACATTAAATTTACAATATCTTTCAAATATGGTAAAAGAGGATGATATTTCAGTGTTTTTCTTTAGTCATCTGCCTAATAATAATATTTAAGTCTCTGTTGTTCATTATCTATCTTTCCTCTATGCTCTATTTCTCAAAAAAATAAAAAATAAAATAAAACCATGAAGAGATTTGCTGAAAATATTACACTAACAGAGGAAAAGAATCCCAGTAGAATGTACTGCAAGATTTTGAGCTTTAACCGAGAATAAAGGGAAGTCAAATAAAAACAGATTACACTTTTGCAGGTAATATTCCACTGTGTGTGTGAAGGATATAAATACAGAAATACAAATAGGTATAGACATGGCAGGTGGAGCCAAATTATTCTCTTCCTCTTTCTCCTCTTTCATCTTATTTTTTTTTCCTTTTCTTCCACAAATGTCATTGATGTAGAAAATTAATGTAAACTCGGTAAAAAGAAAAAGCGTTCCTATGGTTCATTTTTCCAATGAGGTATCAATATTGGGAACATCACTTTATAATTTAATTTTAAGGCCTATATAACCTAGGAGGCCATAAAACAACTAGTAGTTGGTTTTTAAAGTACTTCTAGAATAGTCACAGTGTCAAAGCACTCATTAATTTGATAGGCAAGTATTTTGTATATTAACAACTATGAGTAAATTTATTTTTGTGCACTAATTCAAAAATATACCTTCCTAAAATTCCTATTTGGTCATTCAGAATAATAAAAACATCATTTTCTTTTCACATGATAAATCTTTAAGTTTAAAAGAACTGTTATACCCTTCCTACTTAGTTCAGTTAACTATCCTTCATAATATATGATGTACACATCAATTCACTATTTTAATTGAACTGGTCGATAACCCCACTTTTTCAGGAACAATTTAGGGCAACAATGTTATTCTGCTCAATTTTTTTTTTGTTCACTGAAGTTTCCAAATAACTGTTCTTAAATCATATTCTTATTTCTACAGGGCCTGTAAAATTTGTAGCTATGCCAATAAAAACCTAGAAGATTGGGATGCCTGGGTGGCTCAGTGGTTGAGCATCTGCCTTCAGCTCAGGATGTGATCCCCAGTTCTGAGGATTGAGTCCCACATTAGGCTCCCTGAGAGGAGCCTGCTTCTCCCTATGCCTATGTCTCTGTCTCCTCTTTTTCACTGTGTCTCTCATGAATAAATAAATAAATAAATAAATAAATAAATAAATAAATAAAATCTTTAAAAAAAAAAAACTAGAAGCTTCATTAGGAATTTTTTCTTTGCTTTTAATTTTGATATTTTCTCCTTCTGTTTCTGTCATCATGTTATATTGTTATTCCTTAGGAAATAATAGTAATTTAATTTTCCAGGTTTAATACTCTTCAAACTATCTTGCCCACTCTTAATTTGTGCAATTGATTCTTTGATTTAAATTTGGTACTTTTACATTTATGTTGCTAAGATTTCTTTAAGTTTCATTTTTTTATCCAATATATAAATCATCAATCTTTAGACTAAGTATCATTTGAAGGGAACTGCTTCAACATGACAAAGACTATGTACGGAAAACCTACAGCTAATGTCATAATGGTGAGAAACTCAAAAGCTTTATCACTATGACCCCAGGTACAAGGTAAGACTGTCTCCTCACCACTCCTTTGCAATGTCATATTGGAAGTCCTTGCTAATCCAATATGACAAGACAAGGTAACAAAGGTATACACATTGGTAAGGAAGAAATAAAACTTTCTTTACAGGTGACATCATCAATTACCATTGATTTGTTGACAATTTATGCTATATCATCAGTCTAGTTATTTCTTCTGAGCTTTCAACCTATACATTTGAGTTTTCATGGCATTGAGTGTTTATGTAATATTTACTTGAATATTCTAGAAATCTCTAATAATCAACATATCTAAAAGTAGACTCAACATCTTATTCCCAAAACTGTTGTTCTTGTGTTCCTTTGATGAGTGGAATAAATAAGGTAGTGTCACACCCTTCGCAGTCATGTGATTCCCAAGTGGGAGCCCTGCTGGATATCTTTAATCCTCCCTTTCTCTTTGGCTCAAAATTCATCACAAATTCCCCTTGGATCAGGCTCTTATCATTTCACTCCAGTGTTAGTACAATAGACAATCAAGTGAACTCTTTGCTTTTATTCAAGTGTGTATGTGTGCTACTAAGCATGCATTTTAAAAATTTCACTATTCTTCTGCTTCCAGAAACATTTCCATAAAATGCAAATCAATTGTGTTACTCCCCTGTTTAACAATCTTCAAACCTTCCCCTTAACTTTATTAGAAAGTCCAAACTTTTCAGAATATTATGGCATGATTCTGATGATTGTTTCAGTCTTTATTTTCAGCTGCCTTTATTTCCAACCTCTGCACACTTTTCTTCCTGCCACTGAACAAATTGCTATTTATTCTAGTTACCAACTTACATTGCTATTGTTGCTCCTTCTGCTCAAGAAAACTCTTTCCACCATCTACTAGGCCAATTTTGCTTGTCTAATTCCTATTCTTTTTTCAATGTTGAACTCCTCCATGAAGACTTCCTTGAGATTTCTTGACTTTTTATGCACTGATTGTCCTTTGTGCTAACCAAGATTTTAGAACTTATCACAATGTGCTAAAAAGTAAGTTAGACCTCTGCTTGTCTAACTTGCCAAATAGACTATGGATTATTTAAGAGCCTAAAACATAGCATTTTATTCCATCTTAGTACCTATAACTTAAAAGACTTTAAAGTACATATGTTTAGAGAAAGTTTTCTGAATTATTGTCGTCATTGCTCTATGTTTGTTTTGTTTTTAAAAACATTTCACCAACTACAGTTGACCTGTTATTCCATTGTGCATTTTCTGTAGATTTATGGTTTTCAGTATATTCTACGAATTCAAATCATCTTAACCATTTAATTCTACTGACAATATCTTATATATACATATATATATATATACACATATGTGTGTATATGTAAATATATATACACAAAGAATGAATAAATATAACTCCAAAGAGGGATAGTCAAGTGTGATTCAATAAAAAAAAATATTAGGCTTAGAGAAGGAGCTTTCCAAGAGAATAGCCAGGTATTTCTCAATTCTATGCAGGAGAAAATGCTAGTAATCAAAGGAATAAACTTTCATTAGAGGCTTTAATTTATTTCCAATGAAAAGCTTTAGATATTGAAATAACCTGCTAGGGAAGTTTATGGAATTTCTTCTGTACAAGCATCATAGTTATATATAGGATTGCTGTTGAAGTCAGACAGTTTCTATCTAATTTGTGTCTGAATGTGGCTCTAGTAAAAACAGAGAAGATAGCTTTTTAGGGTTATTTTTAGCCTTTAGATTTTGAATCCACTTTATTTTACTTATGATTATGAAATTCTTGAATCGGATATGCTCAGATAATACTTAGTATTGTCTCATTAGCCTAATAAAATAAAACTCTGTGTTTCCTATGCAATAGAAATGTAAATTATCTGTACAATATTAAGTTTATAAGTGTGTTTTCCAAGACACAACATGATGGATTATAGTCCCACTGAACATTCAATATGAGTTCTTGCATGGAAAGGAAAAGGAAATTCACTTTGAACTGAATTGAGATAAACATATCTCATAAGTGAATCAAGTTTCAATAATTCACAAGCAGTAAAACCCAAAGTCAAAGGATATATATTATAAATGTCATAGCCAAATCCAAACTAGTATTATCATAATATTAAATTATATTCCCTATTTATCAATAGATTTCTCTTCCACACCTTTCTTGAAAACACAATTTAAAATGTTTTATATCAATATTCAAGAAAAGTATATTTTATATCATGAGAAATAGATTGCCATATTTCTTAAAACATTTGATGTTGCTTAATTATCTGTTGTGGACCATTAGAATGTCACCATATGTGGAAGAATAAGTCCTAGTATATATATCCCTTGAAAAGTCAGAAAATATTTGGAAAAAAAATTTCTCATTTAGTTTCTTTCTTACATTTAAGGTATTCTTTTGATCTGAAAATAAAATGCAATTTTTAACTTTATAGGCAATGATATTTTTATTTATTTTTTAAAGATTTTATTTATTTATTCATGAGAGACAGACAGAGAGAAGCAGAGACATAGGCAGAGGAAGAAGCAGGCTTCCTGAGGGAAGCCTGATGCAGGACTCAATCCCAGGACCCCGGGATCATGACCTGAGCCAAAGGCAGATACTCAACCACTGAGCCACCCAGGTGCCTGGCACTAATATTCTTAAAAGTCAACCTGCTACTATCATCTGTGATGTCATATAAAATTTAATGTTTACGTTGACCTGGCTTAAATAATATCTAGATGTGTTCATACAGGCCAGCTTTGGGAAATAACTTAAAATTATTCAATTATTAGCTTCTATTTGAGATAAGACAAAATTTCACTACCTCACTGCAAAACTAACATTTAAAAAATCATTTTTCAGGGCACCTGGCTGGCTCAGTCGGAGAGTCATGTGAATCTTGATCTCGGGGTCATCTTTTCGAGCCCATGTTGGGTGTAGAGATTATTTAAATAAAAACTTTTAAAATATTATTTTCCAAAGTCATTAAGACCAAATTTCTAAATACTAAATCACTACCAAATACTTTCATTGTTTTGCTTCCATTTTAGACCCAAAGACTGATACTTTTGTTTTGTTTTTTCCTGATACTTTATTTTTTGCTAAATTGCTTATATTCCCAAATTGTGTAATATAAGACTAATTGAGTTCTTGAATTTGGACAGGCTCATTTGAAAACTGGCATTTTTACTTGTATAAGAATAAAATATGAAAATTGTCCTAAGATTTAGTTGACCTACAACTTTAAAATATTCCAAGAAATGTAATCTATGAGAGAAACTTTATGATAAGTATTAATTGTTGATATTTTACATACTTAGTTCCTGTAGCTCACATCGCCTCACTTCACCTTACTTCACTTCAACTCGTTTCAAGTCACTTCACCTCAACATGGACATGTGTAATATTTGCTATCTCTGATACCAAAATGGGAACTTACAATTTAAGCATATATGCATATGCTTTACGAAAAGAAATATTTTAACAGAAACAGGAGCTGGTTGCATTATCAGTAATACAAATAAAGCTTTATAGGTCATGATGTAGACCATGACCACTATACAGATTTGAGACTTGGCTCTATGGCTTTGAATCTAACCTTGAAAATCCCCTTCATATAATTTTATAAACTTAGTCATCAGGGAGTGTTTTCATTTACATAATTATCCTATTGAGGATATTTCCATCTCTCACAATGTCCTGGTTAACTATGACATCAATAGGACAGAAACTCAGAACTCCTCCTTACAGTTCTATCAGGTGTAGCCACAAATTATTCCATTCACATTTTTAAATTTAAAAAGTGCTACTCAGTCACCTTTAGTTAATTGTTTAGATCACCTTCCTCCACACTAATCAATTTTGATGGATATATTTATTCATCTTGTAACTAAAAACATACAAACTACGAAACTGGTGCCAAGAATTCATTCCCCAAATAAGCAGGTATAAGTTATTGAATATGTGCTTATATACTACAAATTAACAATCAAGGCGGGTAGTCCAATTCTCTATTCAGACCTCAACAAACTTCTGTGTAAAAGATTTATAAGGTCAGCCCAGGTGGCTCAGTGGTTTAGCACTGCCTTCAGCCCAGGGTGTGATCCCAAGAGTCCCGGGATCGAGTCCCATGTCAGGCTCCCTACATGGAGCCTGCTTCTCCCTCTGCCTGTGTCTCTGCCTCTCTCTCTCTGTGTCTCTCATGAATAAATAAATAAAATATTTGAAAAAAAGATTTATAGCTATATTGTGTTGTAATCTTTATAGATATATATTAAGATTAATGGTATTTTTATATATAGAAAAAGGTTTCAAAGTGGACTTGATTTATAGCATTAAAACCATGAAGGCCTTACAACTGTCAGTCCAGCTTTCAGGTATGTTTATAACATTAAAAATATCATTATAATATTGCCTGTTGCAGATTATACTTTGAAAATGTTCATAAAATAGCAACATTTTGTATTTATGTTCATATTCAATATTATTTCACAGTCACCCTACTGAGCGTTTATAAAATAACAGTGCAACAAACACATATCAAATCAACTTACCTGTGTAATTCTAGCAACATAACTGTGTAGTCAACAATTTGGCCTTGCCCAATGAGAGGCCGGCCCTTTCCCCCCAGCTTCTGGAAGGTAATCTATGTCAGATATGACATGAGTGACTTCATTTAGGGCAGACATTTGCCACATCAGATATTATAGGCATGCTAGCTACACCCCAACTATCTTATGGAGCATGTTGGCTATGCTGGAAAAGACCAACCATGTGATTTAGGGTGAGTCTCATTCTATCAGTTAACATTGTGATGGAGTTCAACCATGTGGGCAATCAGTCAATCAATCAATCAGGACTAAGTTATGAGCCCTCAATAGATATTCTGGACATCAGAGCTTTCAAGTGAGCTTCCTAGGTTAATAGTACTCTCTGAATATTGTCACATCAATGACAGGAAGATAACACATCCTGAGGACATTGGAAACTTTTGGAACATACCCAGGTTTGGCCCTATGAGTCTCATTCTTTCACTGATTTTAATATTCATCCTATAATAAACTGTAACCATGACTATAACAGCTTTCATTGAGTTCTGTAAGCTCTCCAGCCAATTATTATACCTGAGAGTGGTTTTGTGAACCCCCAAATTTCAAGCGGTGTCAGAAGTGAAGGCAGTCTTGGGTACTGTATCTTTAACCTTTGCAGTTTGGCACTTTTTCAATCCTCTAGCATATGACTAGTCTATGCTAGACATCAATATTAATTGATACCTACCTCTGCTTAGTTGAAAGCTTTTGAAAAATAATTAAAATATATATCTGGTAAAATAAATAGTAGCTTTATGTATTGAGTACTGACTATATTATAGGTTCTGCACACATATTAAATGCTTGGTTTATTTTATCAGTCTGTGAAATAGATATTATTATGTCTGTTTCCAGGGAGGAAGAGAAATAAAGATTCAACTAAGATTCAACACCTAATGTGTGGCACAGTCAGAATTCAAAACCAGCTCTGTTTCAAATCCCACACTCAGAGTGACTATCAAATGCAGCCTCTCCTTGTTAACACAGCTCCCAAACCTATTTTGAGGCTGAGTTGATTAAGTCTGAAATATTTCAAAGCTAAAAGCATATGCAATTTTGATTAACATGATTAGCTAAAATACAAGGAATAGCTGGTTTAGACACATAAATATAGTGCTGGACACTTTTGGTGAACCCAAAATATATAGTTGTTCATTGCAAAATTATATCTACAACAGATTGTGCTACTGACTTCTCAAAGTTTCAAGAGTATCAGCTAATTAGGGCAGCTGTGAAATCTCAGACTGATTTTACTACTTTCATTTGACACAACATACTGTCAAGATGCTCCCAAATATAATGTAAAGCTTAACTATCAAACACTTGCAAAATCTTATGTAACTAAAGTTCATTCTATTAAAACTGGGGAGGTTTCTAACTATTAAAATAGGGAGATATTTAGGAGATACAGAAAATGTCTCATAAATTAAAGATTGGACATACTTTGTGCACAAATTCAAGGCTATGTGGTACCACATATATTTACAGACATTTAGATATGCACAGAACTGTATATGCATAGAAATCTGTAGGACGTAAGGAAACTAAACCAAAGAGAATCACAAATCTTCCTGTCCAGGCACATATAGGAAATGTATAGGCTTGACAGAAACTGGTAGAAAAAGCAGTAAGTTCTGAGTCAGAATTTCATGTGGCTCAGTGGTTGAGCGTCTGCCTTCAGCTCAGGGAGTGATCCTGGGATCCCGGACAGGCTCCCTCTGCTTGTGTCTCTGCCTCTCTCTGTCTCTCATGAATAAATAAATAAAATATTTAAAAAGAAAAAAAGAATTTCATGAACCTTTATCTTAGGTTTGTCACTGTATAATTTTGCTCATCTTCTCATGAAGTAATTGTAAATGAAACATAATGTATTTGAAAATGTTCCTTACATATGTTGAAACATTATGGTTATTCAAAAAATTTTAGTTGAGGATATTAAAATTTTAATTCACATATTATTAATTAAATATACTATTGTGCTGTAATATATTTAAAATGTTTATTTTCTTACAGCCAGAACATTGGAGTTTGTTATGGAATGAATTATATTCCCCCCAAATTCATACTTTGGAGCCCTATTACACAGTACTTCAGAATGTGACTATATTTGAAAGTAGGGTCTTTAAGAGGTAATTGTGTTCACATGATGCTGACGGGTGGGCTCTAACCCAGTTTGACTAGAGCCCTTATGAGAAAAAGAAATTTGGATGTAGAGAGAGATAGGGATACGCACCCACAGAGAAAAGACCACGTGAAGACACCATACACAGGCAATGATCTGCAAGCCAAGAAGAGAGGCTTCGGGAAAAACCAAACCAGCTGACTCCTTGAGCTTGTACTTCCAACATCCAGAACGTGAGAAAATAAGTTTCTCTTGTTTAAGCTATCTACTCTTGTTTAGTATTTTGTTATGGCAGCCCTAGCAAACTAATACAGCCTTCCAATAAAAAAATGGTTTTCAGGATAATATTTAATTGGCAGTACAAATGCTTGTTCAGACATTGAAAACTGGTCACTACTACAATAGTTTTCAATGCACTCAAGCACGAATCAGATAATACGAGTAGGCAACTCTACTCTCTTTACCTTGAAGATGCTTATGAGAGTCTCACTTTTTATGTGTGCTCATGGAGCTCCCATTTCTGAAACATGCATGTCCTTTACATCTATCTGAATCTAATCTGTCAGGCAGAAACTAGCTCTTTCCCTAAAGACATAACTAATGATTCAGTCCCTCAGAGATCTTACCCCTGAATTGACCCTTAACAAGTATCTTTTTTATCTGGTAACCTTTCAGGATCATTTGCCTTACTTCTAACGCAACATAAAATGTAATTTTCTGAGAGGTAAAAGCATACAAGACTATATTTTTGGTATTTTACACAAGATTCAGGATAGTACATTCCATAAACTAAGCTTGAAAAAGATACTGAACTAATGAATAATTTTAATAAAATATTAAAAGTGAAAAGTTACTGCAAAATATTTTTATTTTGTATTCTTTCATCAAATAACAGCTATTTTATACAGGTTGCACTAACAAATTTAAAAATATTCTTGTTCAATCTCTCCTTATTTCTTTTTACCATATAAAAACACAATCGTTCACATTTTGGTTTTGTCTGGTTTCCTGTTATGTTATTAGCATAGTGATTCAAGATGAATAAATTTAGCCTACACAGAATTGTCCACTCCTTAACCTTAAATTAGTGGTTCCTGAAGCTTTATTTGCCAGATATCTCTTTCAGAATCTTATCAAAACCAATAGGTTTTCTTACCTCAAATGGAGACACAAACACACACACATGGGCACACACTTGCAGTAGTGTCAGAACGTCACAGATTGCTCAAAATTCATGTCCATAAACACCATCTTAAACACCCTTAAACACATCTTGTAGTGATTAACAGGTTATTGTCATGGAGTTCACTAGCTTCATGTATTAAAGAGATATGTGAGAAAGGTCAAGTTTCCATTTAGTGAAAATATACGTAGTAATTGCTTGAGGAGGACCCATGCGCTAGGCATATGGAGTCTTCATAGTGGTGCAGAAATAACTTGAAAGAGCACGCAGAAACTTGCAAAAGCCACAACAGGACATATCTTGCAAATAAGTAATCTAACAGATATCATTTCATCATATTCCATTTCATTGTTTTAACCAGACAGGTTATTTTATCTTTATTAAGTTATTTTAAAAAAATCTTCTGTAAGGAAATAAACAAGTGAGGCAACAACTAAAAAATAACTTTAAAAGTGACTGCTTTAAAGTAGCTTAAAGTCTACTTGGCAAAATAGACATGGCCACAAACCTTCCCCCAAAGATGCAAAAGAGAAAGGAAATATGAGGTGCTAAGTTCATAAATAGCCAGCCCAAAGGAATCTAATAGGATTAGTGCTTTACCCCTGTTCATTTGAAATCCTATCTCAGCACCATGACTGGAAGCAGAGAGTCCTACAACTCTCAATAAGGAATTCTGATGCTTGTACCAGAAATTCCTAAACTGTGAAACATTTTTTAAACAGTTATCAATTCTTAGGACGTAGTACCATCATTTTCATAGTAACCCTCTTATATTTCCTGAAAGAAGGATACTTGATGAGTCTGTGAACACTAAATAGGCCTTACAGAACAAAAATTCTTATTCAATTTATGAAATAGCTAAGCAATTTATCTACTTAGATCAAATGCCCAAAACTATAAAGATGGAATCTAAAGCATGACTTTCAAGTAAAGGTTAATCAGAAATATCGGTGAATTACTGTTTTGAGAGAAACCTAAAACTAAATGAAAGGCATATAATTACTCTCCTAACTAAACACTGTGATTGTGTTAGTCTTTCAACATCCATCACACCCAATACATGTTCATAAAGAAAATATACTTCCCATACTTGGTTAATTATACATAAAGTCAAATGTGCCATTATTTTACTTTGTGTAGTGAACAACTGTTATATAATAAATCAAGCCCTGATTATATTGTCTCCTTTATACCCTGTGTTATACCCAACACAAACACATGAAAGAAGAAATCCGGATATAAAGAATCATGATCTATTCAGTGTTATTCTTCCAAGCTAGAAATAGACAGAGTTATAGATGAAAGGAAATTATGGCTTCTAGTCCCAGTTGGACCACTGACATACTGACTTTCATAAATCTGATATTTCAAATTTATATTAGTTCTGGCATTTACTAGCTATTTCCTCACCTATAGAAATAAAGAGATCGACTATAAATACCTTAGAGGGACAAGTTTCTCATTTCTTTTCACTTTCTCTTTTGTTTAATTTTATTTCTACATTCAACTGTATACAATGACCATATAGTCCAGGGTCAGACTGTCTGGATTCAAATTCACTCCCCATGATATATAGCTACAGAACTGTAAATGATTTACATTTTCTCTCTGTATCTCAGTTTCCTCATCTGAAGAATGTGAATAACAGACTCATAAAGATGTTATGAGGATCGAAAGGGTTAACATATCTTCAGTAATTAGAATGATGCCCCACATTAAACGAAGATTAAATAAATGTTAACTGTTTCTGTTGCTGATGACTGTGATGATGATGATGATGGTGATGATGATGATGATTTGTGTTATTTATTTAAATATTTTATGGATTTTTTTCTAAGAATTATATTGATGAGATTCATAAGAGACAGAAAAGCCCTTCCTCTCAAATTCCTAATAGTCAATTTCCTTCTTGAGTTAAATTTATCATTGCTTATAAGACAAGCAAAAGGAGCACCATCTTAAAATGTGACCAGAATAATAGGCTTTATTCAACAAAAAGTAAATTGCTCCTGAGCAGGAGGTTTCCTAATTTGACTTGAGAGATCAACCAAGCAGGAATGAGCTGGTTCCAACACCTCAGTACAATGCTAATGATTTTTTCATGTTGAATTAATAGGATTGAAATGTTTGTGATTTCAGCAGCTGTTGGGAACAGTGGGAGAGCTTCCACCAATACACTGACAGCCTTGTGCCCCTCACATGGCTGTGTTTAGATAAAACGGGAATACTAACAGTCTGTCTAGAGTATGCTAATCTTAAATTAATAATAATTATTTCCACCAAAGACAGATATCGAACATCTCCTCCATCCCATGGAGAATTTGTATATTTTTTATGTGTGCATGAAAGGGTAATTTGTTGTGCACATAAAGTAAAATTTATGTTTTGAAGCAGGTGAGTGGCTAGTGCTTAGCTGTCTGATTAATTATCACAGCAAGAAATGATTAAGATTTGCCAACATGGAGAACATTTTTACTTTGCTCAAACACATTATTACCCCCTTAGATCCTTTCACTGGCTCCCAGTCGCCTCCTGTTTAAAATTTAAATGTTTCCTCTACATCTGTATTGAGCTTTTCTCCTCTCAGAAATGCTGCTAACTGATTCATTTCTGCTCATTTTACTCAACACATTGATATATTCATTTAAATCATTTTTTCTTATTTCATTTTCCTCCCTTCCATCCATTTAGCTTTATCTGTATTGTCACATACCTTTAATGTGTATATTAACTTTAGACTGCAAATAATACAATAGGAATGTTTCCCTGCCATGTACTTTGCTTACAGCACCTAAAAATGTAGCAATGCTGACAAGGTGAATAAATAGAATTTTCACATATGAAAGCATGCCTTAACTAAGCTAATTTAAGGAATAGTGATAAATAGAATAAGTAATACTAAATAGAATAAAGAAAGAAATAATGATACTGGAATCAAAAGGGGACTGAAAAATCTCTAAAACAAATATGCACAAAAATTCAGTTGAAATTCTTTTAGAAACTCAGAAAAATCAATATATGTACTTACAATTTAATTTGTGTAAAAGATATTTAGAGGTCTTTTTTTTTCTAAAATGTTAACATATTGTCTATTGCTCTTTTGAAAGGTACCTTGGCATCAGACTTCTTTCAACTTAAATAGTAATATTTTCACTCTGGAGAGGCATATCAAACCAAAATGTGTATAGCCAAAACCAGATTAAATTTTTCTCACCACCTTTGAAAAAAACAAATCAATGTTTTGGAGAACCAATACTAGAAGCGTAAGTATAATAGTTTGGCACTTTTTGTGTAACAGGTGTTTTGGATTCCTAATGTGGCTGTTCCTCCCCAATTTTCATAATTTGTTTGATTTCTTGCCTTATTTCTCCTTAAATATCAAAGTGTAACAACAATTTATAAAGATTTTATGCAGAGGCATGCATTTATAATGAAAACAAGATGCCTAATCTGTTAAATATATGGCATGATCCTAACACTTTTCATTAGAGTATTTTAATTGTGACCAATATGAATATTTTGTCAAACTCAAGACCAGAGAGAGAGAGAGAGAGAGAAAGAGAGAGAGAGAGAAAGATGTTTTATAAGTACTAGATACATTTATGAAAGAATATATCAAACTGGAAATAAAGCTTTTGGTAAATAAATTGAAAATTTGATTATTATGTAGTGTTTTTTTCTCCAATGAATGTGCACATGTTTACATAGACATGCATATGTATATTCAAACACATAAATATAACCTAAAAATAAAATATCCTAAATATACATTTTGCCAAACATTTATCTAAAATAGACACACATATACATATACACTGTAGCACATGTGTACATATACAATTCCCACATTATAATGGAAGGCTTAGATTTCTACTTCATAAAAATATGAAGATAATCACTAAGTGTGGTGTCTAACCTCTAAAACTGCACTGTCAGACCCTGTTCATTATGCAGTAATTAGAAAGAGACCATTAGCATCAATGCTATGAACTTTTCAGTGTAGTTCAGGATATAGTGTAGTATAACCAATTAAAACAAAAACATTTAAGGAGGCAAGGAAACCAAACATTAAAGCCAATTCATTAGACCTTCATATTTTGGGTTCAATGCTACTGAACACGCACATTCAAGCAGAAAAACTTGAATTGCTGATATATCCCAAAGCATATTGTAAATCAGAAAAGGAGGATAGCCTTAGAGTACTGATTTTACATTGACAAGGCTATCATAATGATTTAAATAGTTGTTAGGAATACAGAGACCTAAACCAATAGCAATGGATAAATATAAAGTGGATTCTTTTAAAAGGTTTTTTTAAAATTTTTATTTATTTATGATAGTCCCAGAGAGAGAGAGAGAGAGAGAGAGAGAGAGAGGCAGAGACACAGGCAGAGGGAGAAGCAGGTTCCATGCACCAGGAGCCCGATGTGGGATTCGATCCCGGGTCTCCAGGATCGCGCCCCGGGCCAAAGGCAGGCGCTAAACCGCTTAGCCACCGAGGGATCCTAAGTGGATTCTTTTAGAATTATGTAGTATATTGTTTGGACAACTTTAATGAGATATATTTTATTTTACACATATCTTGACTGGTGCATACATATGCCAAAAGTCAAATTCATTCCTAAAGTGGGTGAATGCATGAGAGTTAAACCATAATCAATCACAAAAGGAGTTTCAGGACTTCCTCCCATTCTGAAACACTCCAGCCCATTCAAGTATCACAAGGATAATTCTCTAGAAGGTGCCATGTGTTTTTAAAAGCTGATGTGATTTGCTCTGATATTGATTATTCTCCATAGCTGCACTTAAAAAATTTTGCCACCATCTCTTCTTGATCACACAGGTATGGTGTGCCAGCAGAGCACACTCCATATGCAACTCATTTGAATGCTGCTGATGGTGACTTAGGAAGAAACCAACATGTAATGATTGTACAATTATTTGTGAGATTCTCTCATCTACAGTCCCTATTATCAAAACATAATATTAGTGAATAATACACATACAAGTACAGAATTAAGAATCACTCATCTAGATTATTGACTCTTAAGCAGCACAAAGAAATTTATCTTTTTAAATATCATTTCCACCAATAATATGATGTGGGTAAGGTGAGCATTCCAGTAATATCTGTAATATGTAACAGTGACTGTACCCATTTTAAACTTTGCCCTATCAAGAGCTATGATAATAGAATGATCAAAATCCATCTGCACCCTCTTGCACCCACCCCAGGAACAATAACAACAATATTACATGAAATCAACAATCACTTATGATTGTTGACAGGCAATTATCTCTTTTTATCCTCAGAACAATGCTATAACATAAGCACTACAATTCGATTTTTCACATGAGAAAACTTGTTTAGGAACTGAAGATATAATCATATTAAGAAGGGTTGGTATGATTGGAATTCAATTTAGTTCCAAAATCAGTTATCTTAATCACCACAGAATGTTGGCATTCTCTTTCTTACCAGTACCTTAACACCAGATTTTAGAAAGAGTTAAAATATTTCAAAATGAAAATGCACAATTCCTAAAATTAGGGCAAATGTATATACTCGAAGTTGGATACCTACCTCTTACTAGCTATGTATCTCTAGGTTTCAACACAACCCTCTGGTTTAAGCTTGCTTTAGGAATAGACTGAACTAGAAGACAAAATCTGCTTCATAATCAGATACCTGACATTCATCATCTCTTTATACTACCTCTAGTTTCTCTAACAGAAAAACCCTGCAAGAAGGATAAATGGAGAATAAGCACAAAAACACTGTAGGTCCTAGGAGAAAGTTTTCATCTTTCTTTTTCTCTCTTTTTGTCACTCACTCATACACACACACACACACACACACAACACACACACACACACACACACACACCAGAGGTTAAGATATTGAACAACTCTTAAAAAATGAGTAGCATCATGAGGTGCCTGGGTAGCTCAGTCAGTTAAGCAGTTGATTCTTGATTTCTGCTCAGGTCATGGTCTCAGGGTCCTGAGACTGAGCCCTGGGTCAGACTTCATGTTCAGCTGGGAGTCTGGTCAAAGACTCTCTCCCCTTCTCCTGCACCAACACCCCTAGCCCACCCCATCTGTGCTCTCTCTCTCTAAAATAAATGAACACATCTTTTAAAAAATGGGTATCATGTAATCTTAGATACAGAAGAAAAACACCATTACTATTAAAGAAGAAGAAAGCAATGAAAATTCTTTAATAGAAGAAAATGTCAATTTAGTATATCACTAAATTACCACTAAATACAAAATACACTCAAGAAAAATACATAGAATAAAAAATAATTTTAGAAAAAGCAGTTTGTCATGGCTTATTTAAGTGGCAATCTAGATGATATCTTTGCCTTAAGATGATAACTCTTGTACATATATGAAGGCTGAATTATAAAGACAAAACAAAAAGATCCTGAGACTACCACAATGGCCCAGTTAAGAGACTACCTTATCCTGAAATAAGAAAGTGGTAGCAGGAATGGAGAAAAGAGGGTTTATGACGTAAAGAAAAAAATTAAAAAAAAAGACGGAAATAGATAACACTTGATGATTGATGAAATGTGGAAGTTGAAAGAGATATAAGAGATGACTCTATAACTAATCTGGTAAATATTGTTACAGGTAAGATTAATCAGAATTGGCTTCATCATCTGTGGAGTCCAGTGCAGAATGTGAGGCCTCTTATTCAAAAGTATTAAGAATTCCAAGATGGCAAACAGCAGAACATTAACACAAGTGTAGGACACTTCTGTGGGCCAAAGTCCACAGAGCCGGTCCTGAAACTAATTCATCAGTTTTCTAGAGCATTTGTCAAAGAAGTGAAAGAAAATAAGTCAGAAATATTACTCAACCAATATTTCAAATAAATTCCATATTAGGAAAATAGGATGAACAAGAGTGAATCTCTTACATGGCCTCCTCTTCTGTCCTCATTTGGAGTTCTTCCTTTTGTGGCTGTTCTACCTTTCTAAGCAAACCTGGCCTCTTACCCCATGGTGGGGATAGATACACCCCCTCAGGTCTTGGCACTCTGGGAGAGCAGCAGAGCTCCAGGACATCATTGAGGTCACTTAGTACCTTGGCAACAGAAAACCTGTGTGTGTGTGTGTGTATGCGTGTGTGTGTATGCGTGTGTGTGTGTGTGTGTGTCCAGAAAGTGAAAGGATGTCTCTGTCCTCACCTGCCGTATTTTTCAGCCCTGCATTTCCCAATACCTTCTGAGTTTTGGTAGGGCTGAGGTGTTATTCCTCACAACAATGCCAAAGGCATGGCACTACGTGTGGGTAGGACCCAACTCCTAGCCTCTTGCAGCCAGGGTGAAAGTAATCATGAAAGAGGACTTCAGCTACCTCTTTTTGACCTCAGTCTGTACTTTCTACTGTTTAAGTTCTCCTTTCCAGCTTCTCTTTTAACTCAGGCAAAAGACCCAGAGTGCAAAGCATCCTGTGATGGGAACGGAAACTACCATCTCAAGCAATAAAGACCACCCATGTTTGACCGCAAGACAATGATCCACCTGACCTTTACTGCCCCCCTGCACAGACCCACTGACCTCTGTCCCACATTTTCCTTGTATGAACCTGGAAGTATTTTCAGCACTTTGGAGACAGCCTTTGGAACACTAGTCCACTGTTTTCCAAATGTGGACCTCACTGAAATAGATTCCTTTCTTGTTTCCCCACCTCCTCTCTCTGCCTTTGGATTTTGTCAGCTGTGAGTAGCTGAGCCTGGTCTGTTTGGGAGCCCCAGAACCAGGTGCTATTGTACCCCTATGCCCTAGTTACAATCATCCTCACTGGGATCTCTTCTGTGTCCTGTCATTGGTACTGACGTCTGCCTAACAGAGGTTATAGAAGAGAAGGGGGGAGGCTTGCTTGCCTTGCAATTAACTGTGTCATTTACCAGCCAGGCATTGAGATCCAACAGTGCATAGTTCCTTTTCTCAGTCCAAAGCACATTCCCTTTGCAATCAAGTGAGGTTCCACTATCCTTTGAGAGAGAGAGAGAGAGAGAGAGAGAGAGAGAAAGAGAGAAGAAAAAGAGAGAAAGACAGCTTTTTTTGAATACAGGGCACACTTCCATATTTATGTGGGTATGCACATGTGGAGCAGAGGGGACAGGGACATAGGTCCTGTGTTCCTACAGTTATTGTGAGAACTTCTGACATGGGATGCAATTTCCAAGGTAGGATTAGGGGAAGAGAGGGTTACTTCCCTGTTACTGCTAATTCAAAGTGTGGCAGTGGAGAAGGCATCTCCTTGTGTGAAAGAGGCCTAAACTACAAAGCACAATTTGTTTCTCTCTATGCCCTCATATCACTGAAGCTACTTTTGTTTTTGTGACAATGCAAAGGCATGCCCCTATCCACTTTTGTACCAAGAAACCAAAAAGGTAAATCATAAAATCAAAAATCAGAATGCCAAATGAAAATGTACCTACTGTAACAAAATATGACAAATATAATCAACTAAATTAATCCATTAAAAGAAAACGTATATCTTGGGTTGACTTTTTTAATCTACGTTTTGCCTAAAATAGACATAAGGAGGCTTAAAAATAAAATTTCAGAATAAATATAAAAATGAAATAAGCATACTGAGAGTCATAAAATATCAGAAAAGGGAAATAGGTATAGCTATCTTCATATCAAACTAATATTTAAACATTCTGAGGCCAGATGATGTGTTTTACTCATAAATATACACATAGCATTTGTTTAAGACTTAGACAGTCATGAAAGTGGATTCCTAAGTCATGAAATATCAGAAACACAAAGGGCACTTTCAGGTTATAGGAAACATTAGCTCACAACAAATAGCTAACAATAGACCCAGACACTTTAATTTCTCTACTTCGTATTTTTTACAAAGTTCCTCACCATGCCTTCTAAGATTTTCACTCCCTCTTCAGACACTCCAGTTGTCCTTGGCATCTATATTTCATAATAACATCGGTACCTTGCAAGTTTTGATGCAGAGCAAATAGACTGGCAATTCATCAAACATATTTTATTTCATTTTATAGATACATGAAAAGGAATAGCATTTTGCCCCCTGGCACAATTCTTCTATCTCCTACTCCTGTTTGGATCTCCCAATGACTTCAAAGAAAAATTTTCTGTGAAAGAAGTGAGCAAGGTTTGTAATGTATAAACTGAAGTTTTTTCATGTCAAGACATAAAATAACAATGATTCACTTTAGTCAAAAACTAATAAAAAAAGAGGCCAACAAAAAACAAAAACAAGTTTAAAAACCTCCCACTATTAAAATCTCTTTGCCTTATTATAAGAGATAAAATTTCACTAAGTCCATGTGCCAATAATGTATGATTTTTACAATTCTGTGTTATATTAACAACTGTCTCAGTAGAATGATAAAGCAATCTCTCAAAAGCAAGCAACTAAACTGTTACTCATTCTAAAGCAGCACTATTCTTTTTTCAGTGCAGTCACGGACATATTCCCTATGCTGTCTAATACAGTAACCACTAGCCTCATGTGCCTACTTAACAATTGAAATGTGGCAGGTACAACTGAGGGACTAAACTTTTAATTTTTTTAAATTTTTAATTAATTAAACTTTCAATGTTAAAAGCTACATGTGTCTCTTGGCTACCATATTGGACACCACAGTTCCAATTGTACTCTTGCAGTTAAGAATCTGGTGGGCGGCTGTGCAGTAAAAAGTGAAACCAGTCCTAGAATTTATGGGATAGTATCAGTGACACTGAACAAAGAAAGGAATAAATGAAGATTCAAATGGGAACTGATACGAAGAAAAGTATGACACACATTCAAACCTGTATTCCCAAAAACTTTTTAGTAGGTTGTTAATGCAATTTTTATTAAAGGAATTTTCCACTTCAAATAAAAATGAATGGAGAAATGTCATCCAACTAAGAAAACTTGCTCAGTGGATTCTGACTGGGGGCATAAGGTGAACAGAGTAGGATGTCTATTCTGCTCTATTTCCCTTATTGTGACTACACTCTTGCTCTCATATAGGCTTTACCTATAAAAAGTTTCAGTGCATTGACCCAAAGCTCGACACTGCTTAATCACTTTAGGTAAATGATACCATATCCCACTCCAAGCAGTATGGCAAAAAGGTATAAAATATGCCATCATTTGTTTAAAGATGCCATCCAGACAACCAAAACTGTCAAAACATGCATGGGGACAGGTAAATATTATGAACATAAACTTTCTTGTAATAATGTTAATATTGAATCTTCATATATTTTTTCAGTAATTCATTGATTACCAATAAGTAAAATTAATCACTATTTTTTTTCTTCTAATTTCTGGCAGTGTTGTCACCCATTTCTTCCTGAATCTTTCTTAACTAAATGGCTTCTTAACCTTTTTTCATTCTCTTTGTTGAAAGAGCTTTGTGTGTGTGTGTGTGTGTGTGTGTGAGATGCGGGAGTAGAGGATAGGGTAAACTGAATTCTGAAGCATATCTTGTAGTCCAGAGTTATCAAGAAACATTGCATGAAAGATTTTTTAAAAATGTATCATGCTATCCTTAATCTACATACGTTAGGAATTTTGATTCCTTGAGAATTCCATAAAGAAGCACAACTGCTGATTGTCTATTCTCATAATTATGTAAAAAGTATATTAACCAGATGAAAATGATATTAGTGGAAATATATCAAGCATTTACATTAGAAACTAAAATGGAAAGTCTGGTCTTTCCTATACCAAAATTATAAATCATATTGGTAATTCATTGACTCCTCTTATTTGTGAGAAGTATTAACCAAGGAAAAATACATATATGTATTTATAAATATATGTATATATAATATTAGTATTCTATTTTATTTATTTTTATTTTTTTTTAATTTTATTTATTTATGATAGGCACACAGTGAGAGAGAGAGAAGCAGAGACATAGGCAGAGGGAGAAGCAGGCTCCATGCACCGGGAGCCCGACGTGGGATTCGATCCCGGGTCTCCAGGATCGCGCCCTGGGCCAAAGGCAGGCGCCAAACCGCTGCGCCACCCAGGGATCCCTATTTTATTTATTTTTTAAAAAAATATTTTATTTATTTATTCATAGAGACACAGAGAGAGAGAGAGAGAGAGAGGCAGAGACACAGGCAGAGGGATAAGCAGGCTCCGTGCAGGGAGCCTGACACGGGACTCGATCCCGGGTCTTTAGGATCACGCCCTGGATGAAGGCGGCGCTAAACCGCTGAGCCACCTGGGTTGCCCTAATATTAATATTCTAAGGCAGGTTAAAGTACAAATGAAATGAATACATCTCTAAGATTTATTTTTATGTGAAGAAATTATCAGTGAAAAATGAATTATAAGAATTATAAAAACATGGAAAGAATTTGTGATAAATTGTTTATCACCAGCTTGTAAGGTATTTTAGGGATATTTCTTTTTTTGCTTCCTCTATGTAAAGTCGATATTTAGGACACCTGGGTGGCTCAGGGGTTGAGTGTCTGCCTTTGGCTTGGGGCATGGAGTCCTGGGATCAAGTCCCATATCGGGATCCAGCGTGGCATCTGCTTCTCCCTCTGCCTGTGTTTCTGCCTCTCTGTCTCTCTGTCTCTCATGAATAAATAAATAAAATCTTTAAAAAATAAAGTCAATATTCAAAGAATCTCCAAAAGTGTAGTTAAAATTTTGAAATTATTCCATAGAAGAAAAAATTTGCTAAGTAGAAACATATAAGTTGATATTCACTATAATTATGCATTATAATTATGGGAATTGAATAAAATCATTTAATTTCTCATAATATTCTTATGAGACAGATCTTATTCCCTTTCCATAGAGAAGGAAACTGGTACCTACAAATATGAACTATATTGTCCATATCACAGAGTTAGCAGACTTTTGAGTGCCATGACTCTTATTCTTTTCTGAACCTACAGTGTATATAGTTAGGAGAGTGACTGACATATCATAGGAATGCAGTATGTCTGTTCAACTGAAATAAAATATTGGAGCTGGGAAAAAAAGTGAGTATTTTTTTAGCCTTAAAACTCATCATCTTTCCATTGTGTTATATAACACTCTGCAGAATAAAAAGAGAATTTTTTTTGCCACAAAATATAGGCGTCCACTACATTGCAAATCCTTTTTGTCTGACCTTCTTTAATGTGAAAAAGCAGTTTTAGTTTTCTGAAATATGTAGTAATAATATCCCCCCTCCCAAAAAAAAAAAAAAACCCACCAAAAGAACCATAAAACTAAATGAAATTGGGAGGCTAAGGTGTTGGAGGATGGAGATAGAGGAATCCCATAAAATTGAGGAAATAAGAAATATATGTCCTGGATTTTGAAACATTGTCCAGGAAAACAAGGATGAACAAAACAGTAGAAGAGCACAAGAAGAAAATTCCAATGGATAAGATGTCAACAAATACAGAGAGTTTCTCCAGAGTTAGCTTTTGAATTCCAGATTATGTGTTCTTATGGCTATGGACCAGGAGGCCTCTATACTTAAGTGGTTCCATGTGCATGTCAAAATCTTTTGCATCCCTTAGAACTCTCAAGAAGGTGCCTTATTAATAACACGTTCTGGGAAGTATGGTCATATCTTGGTACCATGGACCTGTAGAAGGCCCAGAGTAAACAGTACATTACTCACGGGAAGGAGGAAATGGATGTTCTTTAAAATAGCCTAAGTTTAGAGTTAGAGCTACAAATTCAAAATTAAGTGGCTAGTGTAGGTAAAACAGTATATTTTAGTGTTTAAGGGGAAAAAAACAGTTGTACATTCAGAATAAACTATTTAAAAAATTATGAGGAATATAAGATGAATATATTTATTATAAATCTTAGCATTTTAAAACAATGAAAATCAAAGAATCTTGAATAAGATAAGATAAGATGAACATAAATGGATGTTTTGTAAACCACAAGTTAACTCATTAAATTGGTTATCATATGAGGTTATAAAGTGAATATGTAAATTGTTTTAGGACTTTTATTAAGTGATATACCGTTGTATATTATTAAAGATAATAAGGAGATACTTGCAAAAAGATCAGTCACCTCTGATGTTGATATCAGTGAGGTCAACAACATTTTTTATAGAATAATCTTTGATGCAATACTGGTATGAATCTAAGGTGGCATATCATGGAGATAGCAATTCGAATTCCCATATTTTTGCCATGTATTTCTAAACCTTGTAGTCTTTTTAAAAATATTTTATGTGTCAAGGGAATTATGGTGGATATTGGTAATTATATACCAAATTCTGCTTATTTTATAATAATTGATTTGTAGATGGGAGTTACTGACTATCTAGGGACTGTATTTTCCAGCACTCCCTGTAGCTAGGTATAGTCATGTGGTTGGTTTCTGGACCATCTTGCATGTTAGATCTTCAAGGCTTTTTTTGTTCACCTTTCTTAGAATGACTTTGGAGAGCACAAGTTAAAAATTACACAGTTGCCCTTAGCTTAGGTTTCTGAATGACTTTTTGGAGTACAACCATTCATTGACTTGGAATAGCTAATTTGGACCATTAAAATAAACTAATTTGTTTTACTTTATTCTTATTTTTTTGTCTTTAAGTCACTGAATTATTTTAGATCCTTTGCTAAAGGCTTATTAGTCAAATTAACTACTGTAATTTTGTTCTGAATGTTCTATCCTAGGTTTACTTAAATCTGGTTGTTTTATTCATTTAGTCATTCAATTAATTTCTGTGTCCTTCTAAAAAAATGAAAAATTCTTAGAATTTAGACATGATGAAAAATAAACTAGAGTTTACCTTTCAGGATATAGGAGTAGAACTCAAGCATAACATGTAAATTATTAGAGTCTAACTTATATATCATATATGAGGAAAGATATTACCTTACCTTACCCAAAAAAGGGGAAAATATCTGACTACTATGTAAAGAAAATATCCAATAGTAATTATTCAACAGCCTCATATGCACCAGCTAATGTCAATTATCTCAATATCAATTTAGCTAAAATGTTTTTGTGTAGATGAAAGAGTAAAGAAGTACAGAAGATAAGATTTTACCAAACTCTAATCACATGAATAATAAAGAAAGATCTTCCAATTTTCTATTATTAAGGAACTGAAATAGTTCAAAGGCCTAGTCAAAATCCCTAAATGTATTCTTAAGTGCATTTGAAATTTAAAATGTCAATAATTATCTTTTAAGTACATCCAACATTATTACATGTTATTGCATGATGTAAAGATAAGGAATATGCGAAGTAAACAAATTGCTTCTAAGGTACATAATTTAAAATCTATTTATTTGATGTCATTAAACATAAATTATGTTAAACCATTGGGTCAGTCCATACCATATGAATATCCAAATTTATTAACATAGTACTCTTGAGAACTGACCAAGAAATTTAATAAATAAACCATGAATCAGCTCACATTCAAATTCAGAGCTCAGCATTTAAAACAAAAGTATAGTAAAAAGAATATAAAACAAAAGTATAGTAAATACTTCATCTTCTAAAATTAGTAGAGTACTTAGTTTTTGTGTATATGTTTTATGTGTGCATATATAAATTTTATAAAATAGCACATATATTTTCTCTATAAACTATATACATGAGTAAAGAAGAACATAATAAATATATATAAAAGTAGAAAGTAAACAGAATTCAGACAGGGCAACAAGCGAACATTTAAAATGTTCTCAGCATTTAAAACAAAAGTATAGTAAAAAGAATATAAAACAAAAGTATAGTAAATACTTCATCTTCTAAAATTAGTAGAGTACTTAGTTTAGTGTATATGTTTTATGTGTGCATATATAAATTTTATAAAATAGCACATATATTTTCTCTATAAACTATATACATGAGTAAAGAAGAACATAATAAATATATATAAAAGTAGAAAGTAAACAGAATTCAGACAGGGCAACAAGCGAACAAAAACAAGCTATATTTAGCTAAGTAGCAGTTGTATTGAAAGATAGAATCAGAACCAAATAAAAGGCAATATTTAGTGGCAAGTATATGAAGTATGTAAACACAAGGGAAAGGACAGTGAGGCTGAACTAAGATAAAGATGATTCTACTAAGGCTAACAGAACTTTAATTCCAGATTTACTATATAACTAAAGCCAAATACTTCATACCTGTGACTCTTTCCTACTCCATTTTCCTAGAGATGCCCAAAGAGACTTCCAAAAGAAAGGAAGAAATTATTTTTTCACACTGAAAGGGATGAAAATTCATTCTTATTAAAAGTGTAGCATTTAGTAGAAGAGGTGAGATGGCATCAAGGCTGACTACAGAGATGCCAGGCACAAGACAACCAGTACACTCAGGTCTAATTTTCCAAGGAGTCCCATGCCAAGTTTGTCGAGCCTAGGTTTCATTTATCTTATGGTAGGTTAGAGGAATGTATTATCTTTGACAGTTTTAACTATGTAGGACCTTCTGTATTATATTTCTATACTGTCTTTCTATATTATATTTCTCAAGAGGTGGAGTATGGAGAAGGTCTATATGGTAAAAAAAACAAAAAACAAAAAACAAAAAAACCCCCACCATATTCAATCGCACAAACAAACATGCGCAGGTGCTTCCAAACAAACAAAATATCATTGAATATCATTGTCTCTATTTTAGAGACAAGATCAATTAAAAGAGATGATCCAGGCAACAAGAAGCTTGTGACTTAGAAAGGACTTAACTTATTTAAATTTCTTTGGTTTACAACCCTTAACATTTGCATGTAGAACTTTCTATACAGATTATATTAGATGTTCCAATTTCAGACCTTGGAATAGCCATAGATCATTAAGTCACACATCTATTAAGCTAAAGGTTAAATAGTTTGAAGAAAGTGAGAAGAATTCTTGTAACATAATAGCATTTTATAATTTAGCTTTAAAATGCTTAGTTTCCAAAATGAAAAAGAGGGGGAGAAATGAAGGGAAGAAGCAGCACAATTATTCTACATCTTCTAAAGCAGATCTAGGGAATGAAGTTCAAAGTCATGTGCAGTGCAAGTTCAATAGCTAAGAAGGCTACAGTTGATCACTTCAGTTTTCCTGGTATAGCAAATTCAGTGATTTCTGAGCAAGCAAAGAAATGATCGACAGTGCCAAAAATGCTATTACAGCTTTTTTGTGTGTCACTGTTAGTTTATGTATACATTGATTAAGAAAATGCTGATTTCTTGATATTTTCCATTTGTATACACATTAAATATATAAAATCTTACTAGAACCCTGAAATAGCATAAAAGTGCAAGATGAAATAGAAATATATTTTTCCTAGTAGCTATGCAAAATCTATCAGTTCATTGAGTAATTGATACACAGAGAAAAAGATTCATTCAAAATAATTATCTCCTTATAATTTAAGAAAAATTGAGATTTTTTTTCCATTTAATTTTTCCAAGTGGACCCCAGGTTGATATTTACTATGTTCTTGTCCTTGGGGTATTTTTCGTATAAGAGATCTTATATATGCCTGTTAATATTCTTGGAATGGACTGCAAAATGGAACTACCTCATGACAAAAAGTTGCTTGTTGTGAACAGAGGCACCTGGTATTAGCTAAATGGTTGAGGTTTTTAATGTATATGTAATGTTCTTCATGGGTATCCATTGCAATCAGATTGAAGCCAATATTTTACAGTCTGGGATACAAAATGACATTAATAATTGCAAAGTGTGTGAAAATGAAATTTTTACAAATAATAAAGGTTGAGAATGATTTATTTTAAAAGTAAATTGGAGTAGATTCATGGGTACTCCACCCCAAAACCATTTTTAACTTTCACTCAGATTTGTTTTCCTAAAAGGGAAATAAGTAGATTTAGAGCTGTCTCACAAAAATTTCATGCACAGGTTGAGTGCATCCACTTGGATGTATAACATTGGGAAAAATGGACCAAGGCTAGGGGTCAATGCTATGACTATATAACCAAAGAAAGAAGAGCATTTATTGTATCAAAGCACTATATTTGTTAGCTTCTCAATAACTCTGTTAATTTAGAAGCACTATATTGTTATTTAATTTTTGAAATAAACTAATACTGGGGCACTTGGTTCTATTCTTTAGTCTATTAATAAAGGCAAATTTTATTCTTTAAAATGATCTTAAATTATCCTAAAGAAATGCTTAAATGAATAATGCACTTATAATTATAAAAAACCAGAGTTGGGGAGTGAAAGTAGAGGGGGAAGAGGAGAGGAGACAGGGAAGGAGGAGAGGGGGAATACCAAAAATAGTTTTAGTTGGTCTTGACAGCATTAAATATTCTAACATTCTCAAACTCATGTATTTGGGAAACTTAATTATTGGGATGAGTCAGTGATCAATGGTGCTAGATAACTGAAGATTACTATGTAAAACAGCAAGCCCAAATATAAGTTGAGATTTTAGCTTCCTCAATAAATATGTCTCACCACTGATATCGGCTATTGTAACATGGCATTAGAGTACCACATAGTGCTTTCATTCAATAAGATTTTTGAATATCTAATGTGTTGTTACTTGAAGCTACGGTAGGGTTCTCTACACAAAAGAAGTGAAGTAACACTGATTTCAGACAAGTTAAACCATATAATCAACACCTAATGGTTTGAGTGGATATGGTTAGAATTTCTTCACATTAACTGAGTCCCAGGTCTGATCTAGAGTCTAAAAACATAATTGAAGTAAAAACATATGTAAAGAAAAATTGTGCCCATCTGAAGGGGATATGGTTGACAAAGCAGGAAAAGAAAAGGAGTCAATGAAATTCACATTAGCAGAAACTTCTAGGTGCTGTGCTGGGGAAAAGATCCCCCATAAGATCAAAGGGGAAGTTTTATCTAAAAAGTGCAGATGCATTAACTTTCAGGCAATCTTAGCCTAATTCCTTTAAACAGATCCCAAAGATGGAATTCCTAGATCACCAAACAACATTCTGGCAGTTTACTTCTCTCTCATTTATTCATCTGAGAAAAACCGAGTCAAGATAATCAGAATTGTTCCTGATTTAATGTTTGTTCAACTAGTCTTTATTTTCATTTAATAACTGGAGACTCTGGTTTACATAAATTTTTGTTAGTTCACTCCAGATGGAGATTAAAATTGACACTCACCCTAATAGTAATATATCCATTGATCCTTTTGAACTTCTACTAACAATACATAGCAAGTACCTTTCAGGAAAAGAGTTAATTATGGTGAGCAGCCTGACAGGAAGGGATGGGATTCAGGATAAAGGGATTCTGTTGAACTATGTTCAATATATATGTTTATTCCTTAAGTACTAAAAGAATGTCTGTAGTAGTCAATCTTATCTATAGAACAAGCCACCATATAAATATTAAAAGTGATCCTTCTTTCTCTTCTCCCTTCTTTCCATAAACATTTATTGAGAGCCTTGTAAATACTCCAGGCAATAAAAAAATCTCTGCAATTGCAGATATTCCTACAGTTAAGTCCTACATTTACTCAGTCTAATGAGTAGAAAGACTCAAAAAGTAATAATCGCAACAAAGTGTGATAGTTGCCATGAAGAAGAAATATATGGGTTGAAAAATCAACTCATCAGTGAAAAAGACTAGTATTGAGAAAATTCTAGAGTCAAGGTCTTAGTTTATCATTCTAAAAGTTCCCAGTCAATAAAGATATTTTACTACAAAAATTATATCAATAGGTGTTTTTGTATATTTATGACTTTTATTGTTCATTGACATTCTAGATAAATATGGGCTCCCCAATAAATGTGTAAATCTTTCCCTGATGGCCACAGTAGACACAGTCTAAGGCACTAAATTTATATCTCACTATATATATCTGGTCAGCCAGATTTTCCAAACAAATTTTAAGTTTATACTTACTTATATATTATGTTGAGTATATATAACAAAGTTTATGAGGTAATTCAGTCCTTATGAAGGCTAACTTCCTAAATTCCTTAATGTCAGTAAATTTATTTATTTATTTATTTTAAAGATTTTATGTATTCATGAGAGACACAGAGAGAAAGAAAGAGACACAGGCGAGGAAGAAGCAGGCTCCATGCAGGGAGCCCGATATGGGACTCGATCCCAGGACTCCGGGATCAGGCTCTGGGCCAAAGGCAGGCACTAAACTGCTGAGCCACCCAGGGAGCCCCAATGTCAGTAAATTTAAAGATGAAATGGTTTACTTTCCTTCCTGTCAGGAAAATGCACTCTATGCTAGTGAATAGGGTATGTAGGATGTTACAAAGGGAATTGTACTCCTATAAAGTTGTATCAGTTCTGGATTTACTGAGAAGGTTTTACTCATACATAAAACAATATTTTTAACAGCTTAGAAAGTGGGACAAGAGTGACACAATTTTAGATTTTAATCTATAATTTCAAAGAGTTTTCTTGATGAACTCTAAAAAGAAAGCAAGAGTATACGAGCTACCAGAAAGCAAATATAAAAGAAACCCCTTGCTGACAAAGCAACCTTTTATCCTTCGTACTTTATCTATGGCCTAGAGGAGATTTAACAGGCAAAATGTCACTGTGGATCAAATGTCTTCCTTCCAGAGCTCACTTTATTATATCTTAATTTAAAACATAAATTAATGTCCTTAAAGGTAATAAAGTTAACAGGTAGATCAGATAGTATAAAAAAAGAAGCAGTTAATTCTATGCCAATTTTCACATTCAGGGAGATAATGCAAAAGATCAATGAGATTTAATAAGAAAAATGTTAAAATATACAAGAAATGCCTCCTCTCTCTTTGTACATATTTGCATTTAATTTTCCTAGAGAAGGACTTGCATTTATATCTCTACTCAGAAAGACTCTGGTTAAAACTATCATCTTTATTAAATCTCAACTAGCTATCAACAAACAACTACATTTCAAAGTAGTATCCCTACCCTGCAGGGTTCCAGAAAAGGAAATAATAATGTGAAATATGAAAAAAAAAAAGATTGTTCTTTGAGAGGAAGAGATCTAATTAAAATGAGTCCCTAACAACTGCATGGATTAATTGGGAGCCAACTGAGATAATTGGACCTATGGGAATATGATTACACCCATCATAAACTGCTTTTTTCACAAGTATAGGTTAAGTGCTTGATGCTTTAATTGGGTGTAACACTATAATAAAAGTAGGAATAATATAGAAAAATTAATATTTGGGAAGGCAATCTCCTGAAGTTCTCTGGCATCATTAATAGCCTTTTTTTTCAAAGATGCAATTCTCTAGGTTTCTTGGAGCCACTTTGATAACAGTGTGGTTACAATTCTATCAACCAAAATATACTTGTGCTATTAAAAGTTGACCTGCAGACCACATGTAGTTGCTTTGCAATTAGAAATTCAACAAGATCACATCACTCTGTGATTGAAGTTAAAATGGGCTGCTTTTTTGAAGATGATATCCTTAAATGTTCACTGCAACAAACACTGGCTTTCAATTAGATGATCTTCCAGGAAACAGAACCACAAAATTGTAGAGCCTCAGGGAACCTCATTGATCATTTATCTGGTCAAATGCCCTAATTTTACAGTTGAAGGAACAGCATGAAAACAAATGACTGAAAGTTCTAGAACAAATCTAGGCCTTTATTGGGGGACATGTGGAGGCTCATTTGATCAGGAGAAAAAGTATTTCCTTTAGAAAATAAATCACTGAGAAAAAAGTAGTTATTTGCATACCATCTCAATACCTTGTGATTCTATAATGCTTTAAAAATAATTCTTTATTAAGGGAAGTATAGAGGTGGCAAACAGAATCACTCTATTTGCATTGGGAAATGGAGTTACATGTACAATTTAATAATGAAAAGTTATTCAGTATCTTTAGGTCAAAAGGCAGAAACAATATTTAATTCTTACTCAACAGAAGAGTAGAGTACCTACATAAACAAATAAGTCAAGCTTAAAGAATAAGTTTAGGGATCCCTGGGTGGCGCAGGGGTTTGGCGCCTGCCTTTGGCCCAGTGCGCAATCCTGGAGACCCGGGATGGAATCCCACGTCGGGCTCCCGGTGCATGGAGCCTGCTTCTCCCTCTGCCTATGTCTCTGCCTCTCTCTCTCTCTCTCTCTCTCTCTATCATAAATTAAAAAAAATAAATTAATTTAAAAAAAAGAATAAGTTTAGTAGCATCTAGCATCTGTAGGTTTTGTGGTAGTATTGTCGCCAGCTAGACCCCAAAACTCAACCTTCACTGCTCACCTGCTTGTACCCACTTTGTCCCATATATTTAAGCTCTTCCTTCCAGCCTCTTCACTCAGGCAAAAGACTAGAAGGACAGAATATCCTGTGATGGAAACCAAACTAGCCCTCAAACAATAATGATAAAGAGTTCCCAAAGAATTGCAGCTGGCTCAGACCACCCAAAACTGTTTCAGCTTAACTCTGGATTCACTCTGGAGCAAATGGACCATGAAGTGACCCACAGAATAACTAACAATTAAGTATCTTATTATACTACTATAATATGTATTATACTATACATTATATAGTATACATAATGTATATATATTAATTATATATATGAATATAATATATTAATATATAATTATATAATAGTATACTATACAATATATAATATGTATTATACTATACATTATACTACTAAAATACCTGCCCGAGGAGGAGCACAAGCCTCACTTACATAACATATATGTATAGACATGTTTCCTTAAAGTGCACATGAGAACTTATGCCTGCCTCTGCATAGGATGACAAGGCTTCCCTATCTAAATATTCATCCCAACCCTAAAGCAAAAAAAAGAGAAAAAACAACAAAAAATCCACCCTTGCTCAGGGAGTCATGGCTTTGGAAGTTATTTCTATGATCTCTTTATTTGCTGCAAATAAAGTTTACTTTGTGCAATAACTCCATCTGGTATAGTTTCTATCTGTGACTCACCAAGGAGTGAACTCACATTAGTTCAGTTACAGTATGCCCAAAATCTCGATCAATTCCCTCAAGAAGACTAATCTCTTTTAGGATGACTAATTTATAACTGTGCTGAATATTTTGCCTTTTCTACCTCCTTTGGGCCCAGAAGGCTGATACTCAACAGGACCCTCCTGCCTTCTGTCTTCTTGTTAGGTTCAGGCAAGGTGACATCAGTAGGGGACTGGATGGTGGGCAGAGATACAAGTCTGAGTAAATATTCTCAGGGATCTCTTATGAAAGGCCTGCTTCTGTGTGCCTCCAAGAAAAGTCACAGCTTCTGCCAAAGAGCTTCTTCTACTATAACAACAGTTCTCTCCCTTATCCTGGCAAATTCTTCCCTTTTTGGCCCTTTAAGCAAAAGAAAAAAAAGGAAAAAAACCAAACCACACTTAGCTCCCTTAAGTCTGTTTTAAACCTTGAAGCCAAAGAAACTTTTTAGAAATATAAATATGGTCATTGATAAATCTTAAAGTATTAACCTGAGTTACAAAATACAGTAGGTCCTAGTTTCACCTGAATTACCTCCTACTCATCCTTCAGGACCCAACCTAAATCCAGGTTCATATCCCTACTGTGTTCCTGTACTTCCTCATAGCAATCATCTGAATGTGAATAATTTATTAGCTTTTGGCTTACAGGAGAATATTTCTTCTTCCCTCTTCCACCTCTCTCTCCTTGGTTCCTTCTCTCCCTCTCTCCCTCACTCCCTGTCTCCCTTCTTTCCTTCATTCATGTCTTTAGTCATTATTATTCAGTCTTTCTTTCAGTTTGTTCTTTTCATAAATATTTAGCAAGAGCTCACTATGGTGAGCTCTCCTGGACATTACATTTTAATGGGGAAGGAAGACATTAAACCATTAATTGAAATACTGATCATTTAATTATAAGCATGATAAGTGTTAGGAAGACAACATTCAAGGTCATATACTATCTTTATTGCATTAACATCAGAACCAACAGAAACTGGCAGATAAAAGACCTGCCATAAGGCAAGAACTCAGTATAGAGTTCTGATAAAAAACAATTGGTGGTGCTGTCAGTTCTAATTGGATTCAAATTTTGGACTTTGACTTTTCTCACCTGTGGACAGTAGGCAAATTGATTAACCTCCCTAATTCTTAATTATAAAGAGGACTTACAAAATCATCCCTATGGAATTAGTGTAAACATCAAATAAGAAAAAATTACATAAATCACTGAGAAGAGAATCCGATAGACATATAGAGGTAGCACTAAGGTAGTATTTCTAGAAGAGCAAGATATCTTGGTCTATGTATATAAATTCGTAAGAAAAGGAACAACACAATCAACACTTCTATTTTTAGAAGGCTATCTCAATTTAAATTAACCATAATTAAAACTTCACAAAAACATGGAACAATTGAATTTTAAGCACAAAGCATAAGGTAGCCAACACTGTGGCATAAGGAATTTGAAAAAAAACACACATTATATGAGCTTCAGAAATATAGCTTTACGTGCAAGAAGCCACCTGGCAAATGCAATAAAACAGCTTTATTAATACAGTATGTTTCATGCATAAATCTGATCAGATTTGCTCTAGCAATCATCCTGTATGCCTCAAGACACCTGCAGTAGGAGAAAAAAATCATGTTTCTATACATTCTTAAAACTCCCATCCTTTGTGGTTTCAGCTGAGTATTCATTTGCAAACCAAAGTTAAATCATACCTCTTTATTAGTGGCGGGCCTTGCTTACATGCAAGTGTTCAATTTCTAGCCCCTTTTATTCTCTCCCCTTTTTATTTTTTTAAAGGTTTTATTTATTTATTCATGAGAGACACACACAGAGAGAGAGAGGCAGAGACACAGGCAGAGGGAGAAGCAGGCTCCATGCAGGGAGCCCGATATGGGACTCGGTCCCAGGACTCCAGGATCACGCCCTGGGCCCAAAGCAGGCGTTAAACTGCTGAGCCACCCAGGGATCCCCCAATTCTTGCCCCTTTTATAAATTTATTTTTGGAGATCTTTTTTATATTTGGTAAACTGTACACACACAAAAGCTGTGTATTATATTATAGACTGTTGTTGAATTCTTTGAATTATTCCTGAGAAAATTATGCCAATCGGAAACATTACTGTCTTTTAATTTTCTTTATTTCATGCCATGTAAACTTAGATATAAATAACTTCATACTATGCTGTTCTTCTTGGTTTACGTAATATGTGTAAATGCTACAGAGTAGGGGTCAACATAGTATAAAAGAACTAAAGTAAGAATAACCAAAAATAAAACCATGAAAACTTGGTTTGCCTTATAAGTTAAAAACACTATTTTTTGATTGCTCACTTTCAAATATCAAATTATATAGTGGTTTAGCATAGTATTACAAAGCATGCCAATGTCATAGGACTATCAATATTTATGCCTAGCATATTAGTCATTATTATTTCTCTACCCTCTGTGCATAGATTCACATTTCGTGGAAAGTAAGCCAGGAAAAAAAAAAAACCAGCTCTTACAAAAATAGTTTTAGTCATTTAAATTTAGATGATTACAAAGGATGCCAGCAACCCTCTTAAGTTTAGTTGATTAGACATGAACTGCATAAATTAAACTAAATGTATAAGTTGTGGAATTTCACTTCTTATGATAATATGAAGTATCCATTCAACCACATGACTGATTCTAAGTGAGCCAGCTGGTGTGTGATCCATTTATGATTGTTCCCATGACATCAAATACAAAAGAAAGAGAAACTTACATGCTTAGTCAGTGCTTTCCAACAGAACTTTCTTCAGTGATGGAAACGTTCTATATTTGAGCTGTCCAATATGGTAGCCTCAAGCCACATGTGGCTATTGATCCCTTGAAATGTGCCTACTGTGACTAAAGGTCTGAATTTTTTATTTTATTGTATTTTAACTAATTTAAATCTAAACAACAACATGTAGCTGGTGGCTACCATACTGGTCAGCAGGGAATGGTCTGAGTAAGTATGCCTGCATCTATTTCTGCAATTTTTAAAATTAACACTGGTATCCAGAAACAAGCCAAATACGTCAAAACATTTTAATAATAATCTGTTTCAAGTTGCAGAATATGACTCTTCGTGAGTCTCCTTAGTTATATTCGTAAGGGACTGAAGATCACAAGAGACAGACTTGCTATTATGAGAGGCAATGTCTGACTCACCCCATCTTTACCTAGGGGAATAAAAAGCCACCTTGCAAACCTAACGTGCTTGCACTGTCCCTGCGTGAATCACCGTCTGCTTCTGGGATGAGAGGAAGAAGGCAGGTCCCAAACAGATGGTTTTTGCTGTGCAGAAAGACGGGCAAAGTGATGGAGTCATTTTTTTTTTTCTGTTCACCCACTAGATTTTCACTCTGGAGGGACCTTATCAGAAAACTTTAAAAGATATTTAACATTTTTCCAGAGCATATAAAACAGACAGATTGTGGATGTCATGCCAAACATAACACACTTGGCTTATATTTTAGTCCTACTTGTTCTATAAAAGAAGCCGATGTATTTATTGTTCTTCATCAAGGTACCAGCACTTGGGCATTGTTCAACCCTAGAGTTTTCAGATTGATCCCTTGAGGTGATTTACAATACTCTAAATGACGTATTGTTATTATCACCTAAGCATTAAAGTGGCCTACATTCAAGCAAAATCAGCACTCAGTGGGTAACTATTCTATTGTGTATAATTACAGTAACCCATGTCCTTCTAACTTTTAGCCAATGTTCACATTCACTCATCTTCAAACAGACAGTTTTGTTTTATCTACTCAAGTTTGGGTACTTGGATGCCTTGGAAAATTTTCCAGCTTACCGTCAACTATCTTGTTACTTTTCCTCACTTGATTTAATTTTGGTATCATTTTCTAAGAATATGACATTGAAATCCTTTATAATTATCAGATTCTATATACATGATTAAGTTACTATTTTTTATGCTGATTACTGCTAATGCTTTATAAAAGGAAGAGCCTTTTACCTGAGAAGCTTTGATTTATGGATTATGAACTAACGCAGTGTTTCTTTCAAAAATGACCTAACATTTGTTTGCTTTTTAAAAAGGATCACTTTGGGGACTTAGAAGTGGAATAAAGAGATTTATCAGTGTCTCAGGAAGCAGGGCATGTAGATGGCAAAATTAAATCACTTTACCTTTTCTTTTCTTTTTTTTTTTTTTTTTTACTTTACCTTTTCAATATGCCTAATGTTGCTTTCAAACTTGGGTATGGTATCCATATAATTTATCATTCCAGAATGGGACACTTTTGAGAGTGAAATCAAGCTATGTAAATAATTAAGGTAGTAGCTGTAAATGGGATAAACCAGGACATAGTGATCCTGGATTCAAGTATGCTTGGATATTTCACAGGAATTCTCTTCAGTAGAGATGAATCCTTGAGAATATAGTAAACCAAGCCTTCCCTGAAGTCAGGCCTGAGTTCCCCTTTGTTACAAGAGGGTTCATTAGTCTACCCTATCGAGGGCCCCTGTTAATGATTCTATTTTTTATCTCAAGTCTTGTTGCACACTCACAGTGTTCAATATCTTGGTGTTTATCTTATTGTCTGAAATATCATTACCAAATTCCATTTCAAAATTCTTCCTGTGAGTCTTTGGTTATATACTGAATGTTTCTGCCTCCCCAAAATTCATGTGTTGAAACCTAAACCTCAATGTGAAGGTATTTTGAGGTGGTGCCCTCATGAATGTTATTCGTGCCCTTATAAAAGAGACCCCAGGGCAGCCCGGGTGGCTCAGTGGTTTAGGGCTGCCTTCAGCCCAGGGTGTGATCCTGGAGACCTGGGATCGAGTCCCACGTTGGGCTCCCTGCATGGAGCCTGCTTCTCCCTCTGCCTGCGTCTCTGCCTCTCTCTCTCTCTGTGTGTCTCTCATGAATAAATATATAAAATCTTTAAAAAAAAAGAGAGAGAGACCCCAGAGAGCTCTCTATCCCTTCTGCTATGTGAGGACAGAGTGAAAAGCCTGCAGTCTATGAGCCAGGAGATGGGCTCTCCTCAGACACTGAATTGGCTGGCACCTTATTCTTGGACTTCCCAGACTCCAGAACTCTGAGAAATATAAGTTTGTTATTTATAATATAGCAAGTCTACAGTTGTTTTGGTATAGTAGCCCGGACTGAGGCATTTTCTTTTCTCTCAAATATCATTTCCAGTAACAGCTGTGAAAGTATTTACTCTGGCTTCCAGGTTTAGACTGCATATTTTACCTCTAATTTTCAAGTCTTTTTCTTTATATTGCAGATCATTATTTACATACCATTCCTCCAAGATGGTGGGAATGATGCCTCTTCCATGTTTGACTTGCCATGATGCCTGTCACAGTACACTTCTACACAGTGTTTATTGAATTGATTAAATAGATTACTGAAGAGGTAATTACACAGAAATTGCCCTGCAGTTATACAAATAACTCTTAGTTATTGTCTATGTGCCCAGAACTGTGATTAATGCTCTGAAATATTATTTCATATAACTCTAAATCACATATAATCAGCAATGAAACTGAGTGAAATTTAAAAACTTAAATATGTTTGAGTCATAGAGCTACTAACTGACCATGCTGGGATTCAAATTCAAGCCTGTCAGTGTTTTGTGGGGGATTTTTTTTTAATGCAGTAATGTAACCAGCAACATTCTATGGTTCCCTGTCTACTCTCTTAGACACTAGATAGTAAACACTATCTAATATTAATATTAATATTAACACTAGATAGTAAACACTAGATAGTAAACCTCACCTTGTCTATCTTATTTACAACATAGGTTAAATAAATCACTTTTAAATTCCTTGACGTTTCCACATATTGTAGTGCATTTAGGATTTGAACTTTAAGAACATCATTTTTAGGAATTATGTTACTCTTTTGAATTTACCTTTGGTTCACTTCCAGTTTATTCTATCAATATTCCACAGTATCGAAGTATTAGTTTGTTAGAGAGCTCCCTACGCACTCACCTTGATTTTGACAGCTATTCTACTGATCACTTCCTCACTGGGTTTATTCATAATTGTACAGTATAATTATGTCAGTTTTTACATTTCCCTTCTCCTTGAGTGATATTACAATTTAGAAAGGTTGCGCATAAAAGCAAATCTCTCCGTTGTTTTAAATTTTATTTTTAAAATAGTATTTCCTAAAGATAACAGTTTTATATTTCAGTGGGAAAAGAATCTGTGTCTTTCTACTTGAAACATAACCATGTGAGGCCATGCAGAGTATGGAAGAGAGTACACTCTGGTTGCCAACCCCCAGGCTCAAATCCTGACTCCATGCCTTCTGCTATTCCTCAAGCACACCAGGTGCTCTCCTGACTTAGGAACTGGGATGTTTCCTCTGACTAGATATCCACATGGCCAGCTTGCTCTCTTTCTTGAGATCCTCACTGAAGAGAGATTTTTTTCAGTGATATTTAAGACCATTCTATTTAAAACTGATTTCCCACACCCTCTATATACAATGTATATAACATTACATATATATATATATATATATATATATATATATAAACTTATTTATTTCTTAGGTCTCCTCACTATATAATATAAGTCCTGGGAAAACAAATGATTTTTGGTTAGCTCAGGACTTCATTTTCAGTGCCTAATACAGTACCTACCATATAGTAAATACTCAAATATTTTTTAACTGACCAAATACATTAACATTTTCTTTACTCTTTACCATAACACATGCAATTTAAAAGGCCAATAAAACATTACTGAGGTAATGGCATGAAGCTATAATTGTGGAATTTCCAGCCACGCTAAAGAATGACAGACAGCTAGGCATTTCAAGAGAATTTATTATTAAGATATTATATAATGACAATATAATATTAATAATGTATTATAATTTGTAATTACAATTTCCCAACAAATAACTCACATGATGTGGCCAATATTAAGTAGCATAAAAGTGGGTGGGTCTTGCTATATGTTTCTGACTACAAAGGAACAATGAGAGGAAATCTTTTATTTCTAATTGGGTCAAATTATCTCACTTACTCTTAGAATTATTTTGATTTTATTTAAATTTGGATTATATTAAAATTAACTAACAAACAAACAGAAAATGACTTTTGGTTCCATTACCTCCATATACGTCAGTCATCCCACATTTTGCCTTTAACAGCAACAACTGCACTAGGATTCACCTCTTCCAGGGCAAAGTCAAAACGTGGATTTAATCCAACTTTTAATCAGCTGTACAGATGGGTTTGTTTCATGAATACACTATACGGCACAGATGGAAGTTCCTGAATGCCTGACAAGGTGTTAAAACTGTTACTGATATTACAAAGAAATTAAAAATCAGCATAGGAAATTATAATTAGTAGGGGCTTGATCTCTGAAGATTGTATTAGCTCAGCACTTCTATTTTGTCCTTGGCAGGAAAAGAAAACATATTTGGGAAGAAAAATGTAAAAGTATACATAGTCTTACATATCCTCAGGTTTCATATGAAGTATTTTTTGGCCAAGTAAGGACTAAGTAATTTCAGTCACATGCCAAACCGGTAGAACATATGAATTCATGTATTTTAAAGAGTGTTTCAGGGGTTTGGATTTTTAAAATTCCGTCCTGTCTGAATGTAATTATGAAAGCAATACTTCAATCATGAAACAAGCACATAAGTTATGAACTTATTTTAGTGATATATTAAGCTATTTCAATAAAATAAGTCATATAATAATGAGTTTCGGATAAAATGGCTGCATCTAGGGCTCAATCAACAGCATCTGCATGCAATCTAATAATTTGCCCCAAACACCTGTACCTCTTTATTATTATGAGGTTCTTTTCTTCATGGAAAATAACTTGTAAGGAGGAGATAAGCTATTTTCATTCTTCCGTTCATGCAACTCTCAATATATTAAAATTCCTGTATTCAGAATTTGGTATTTTAATGTTTTGCCATTTTCTAAGTATTAACATCTTGCATTACATTGTATCTCACAGTCTCATCATTACATCTCACATTCTTAACCTTACAACATCTTGCTCTGGGTGTTCTTCCTCTCTTCCATTCCTGCTCTTCCTCCCTCCCCACTATCTACTGCAAATGTTCCTATGCCTATATATTCCTTCTATTTATGCAATGGAAAATTCCTATCTCCTATGAATTAGTAACTAGAAAGAATTGTATCGGTATAAGCACACAACATAAATTATTTTCTAGTCTAATAAAGAACTAAAAAAAGCAAGAAGAGTTTAGGAGAGATGACCGTAAGCTAGCTGATTTATTTATTTTAAGGAGGACTGGAGGCCAGTGACATCAGTTATGGTACTCTCTAGAACCAGGCTGTTCAATATAGTAGCCAGCCACCACATGTAGCTATTGAGTAGTTGAAGTATAATTAGTTCAAACTGAGATGTGCTTGAGATATAAAATATACACTATATTTCAAGAGAAATATAATATATTGCTATGATATTTTCACATTGATTTCATGTTGAAGTGATAATGTTTTAGATATATGGGATTAAATGAAACATTATTAATATTAATTATTTAGTAAATGGATTAAAATTCATTTCCCCCTATTTCTTTTTATGTTTGCTAATACAGCTACTAGAAAATTTTAAATTGCATGTATGGCTTGTATTTGTGGTTCACATTATATTTCTATTAGACAACAGTACTCTAGAATTTATTTAAAGAGAATATCTTAAATAGGGGAGTGTGTCCTGCAAGAGGTAATTACACATAACTTCAGTCAGATAAATAAGCTTTCTTCTCTGTCAAAACGTAATGGATATTATTAATATTTCTAAATTAATGACCCACCATACAGCTATGGCTCATTTAACATAAATTAATCTAAACAATTTCACATTTATGTGTTTTAGCTTTGTTCTTCCCATTGCAAGAACAGAAACTTTTTCTAAAGCAGCAGGGCAGGTCTGGTCGAGAATCAAAGCAGCTCCAAAGGCCATTAACACTCTGAAAAGACACATACGTCGTCTTAATCATTCCATGTGTTTCTACTTCTCCCTGCATGCTGACCCCGGCTTTTCTCTCTAGCCCATGTTTTCTTGACTTCCCACCTGCTTTATTCCTTGTCCCCTTCAGCTTTGGCCCTTATGTGATTCCAGAAGCCTGTCCCCCAGTCTCTCTCTGATTGTGATTTTTTTTAAAGTTTGTTCTCAGTCAATTCTCTTTATTTTATAATTCACATTCCCTGTGAAGGGAATCTTCACGGGGTTGTCCTTGCTCATCTTGTCATGCTCTGCCATAGCTCAAAGGTGACTGGCTAACTTCTAAATGCTGCAACTATCAGAGACAAGGTCGCTTGGTAAAAACAAAACAAAGACACCATACTTTGGTCCAGAAACTGCAGAGTATTTTCTTTCAAAAGTGCCATACTAAGGCAGGTATGTTATGAACAATGCCATACACAGTGAAAGAAATGGGATAAATCTAATTGAAACTAACGAACAATGCCCAGTACAAAAACAGAAACTTGTATGTTTACCAAAAACATGCCTAGTTTTTAATAGTTACTATTTTAATTCATTCTAATATATTTAAAAATAAACAGAAAACAAATACACAAAAAATTCCACACACATTACTGAATGGAGTTACAAAATGAAGGAGATAATCATACTGCTATATTTCTTAGTTATGTGTAGTTTTCATCAGACATTCTATATTCTTTCCCCTAAAAATTATCATTCCTCTTATGCCTCTATATTTTCTGACTTACTTTAGGTAAATACAGCAGAATTGAAATATCTTGAGTATTATCAAACTGTATGCAAGATTGCATAGCTATTCCTTTTAAATTCATTTTAAATGATTGCTGTATCATTGAATATGATTTAATTTTATCTAAGGGCTGACATATAACAAAATAAATCTTTGATTTCAAGATGCTAAAATGGGATTGTATCATTGAGAAGACTTTCATAAACAGCTTACATTAAATAGAAATTTTATTAAGAAAAGGATAGTGGTATCGAAAGTATTGATAGTAGAAATTTAATCATGTAGAAAAAGCTGCTGATTGCCTACTCCAACAGCTATTTTTCTCTTCCACCTTAGTTGTAGTATTGTGATGTTTAGCTAACACATTGCCACCACACACTTAAAAAAAGACTTGCGAGTGCCCCTTGCAAGTATGAACTACTGGGTATGTAAAGTTGAGCCAATGAGATACCAGCAGAAATGTGTGAGACAGGTGGGAAGTCTTCTGTAAAAGAGATTAGATTCACTCATTTTTCTTCCTTTGTCCTTCCAGTTACCTGGAATGAAGGAATGCAGTCTAAAGTTCTAATAACCTTCTAAGATCTGTGATGAACGTGAAAATGGAAGCCATATGCCAGGATGTTGTGTCAGGTCTCTGTGCACACCAGGAAGCAACCCAGAAACCTACGGTCACCCATCTCCAAACCTAATTTATTTATTTATTTTTTAAAGATTTTATTTATTTATTCATGAGAGACACAGAGTGAGAGAGAGAGAGAGGCAGAGACACAGGCAGAGGGAGAAGCAGGATCTATGCAGGGAGCCTGATGTGGGACTCGATCCCAGGACTCCAGGATCATGCCCTAGGCTGAAGGCAGGCGCTAAACTGCTGAGCCATCCAGGGATCCCCTCCAATTTATATGCAGATAAATAACCCTTGATATATTTTAAGTGATTCTAATTTGTGTTTTTCTATTAAATGCAACTGAATCTAATCCTTATTGACAGAGTATTACTAATGCTAAAGCCATGTTCATTTTTTAACTCACGTGGGCATTTTTCCCAAAACTTGTAAGTTTAAAACTCTTATATTGGTATCTCTACAAATGTATTTAAAAAAAGAGTCAAGTTTTATAATACAAAACATTTAGATTGCCAATAGCATCTTTATATAAAAAAGGACAGTTAAAACATATTTCTGATATCAATACGTCTTAATACTATTTCCAAAAGGAAAGTCATAATTATGATGTCTATTCTTCCATAAACTACACATAACCTCTAAGTGATAAACATCTATCTTAATAATTTTTCTAACTATAGAAGGTACTGCTGAAAACAATATTTTCCTTTTCTCTCATTGTTGAAACTCTACTTTAGTAATTCCACTACTATTGAAACTTGTAATTCTAAAATACATTAAAAATACTAATAATTGTTTTATTATGTAAATGTAATTTCTCCTTTAAAGAGATGACACATGGGATGACACCAACTGCATTTTTTATATTTTTTTACTCACTTAACAGGATAACAGCTTTATAAGTCATGATATTAAATATCTATCATTGGATATTGTTAGGTTTTTAATGCTTTACCAAAACACAGCATGGTAACAAGTTAATAAATTCATGTCTGTATCAATTATGCCTTTGGAAAATTGGTGAATATAATTTTGAGTTCAAAAGCATGTGTATCTTTAGTATTATTAATAAATATTTTCAAATTGATCTCTTTGAAGAGTATATCATTTTAGCCTCTTTGCCCAAACAGATCACTTATTTTTTGTTACTGACAATAATTTTGATTTAATTTGCATTACTTGATTAATGTATCTCTCTTGGTTTTTAAAATGGGAAAGGTAGAGTTTTCCTAAAACCATTTACCTCAGGAAACATATATCTGCCAAGGCAGGAATGGTGCCATTGGTTTTAGTCTGCTTCAGAAAATTACATTCTATTGATAAGTGACAGGACATCAGCAGCACCAAGGTGACATGTCTGCATGTCTATCATTCTGATCTACATCCTCTTATTCTATCATCCAATAAAAGGCCCTTGGCAAAATGTGACTATTCATTATTTCACCATTTTCCTCAATTGAGGGGCATCATTGAACATCGCATGTGTGGGTCATTCTGTATCATGACTTTTGCTCACTAATTACTGTTGAGATGTCACAGTTCCTACCAAGAAAAAAAAATGCTTGAGAATGTCATTTATCTAGTTCATAGAGACTGGGGAGAGACAGCAATGTTCAATTTTCACATTTTAGAAATAATAGTGACATGAACATGATACTGTTATAACCATGTAATAATTTTGACAATAATTGCCAAGTATTATATTATACTTCATGCCACGTTATCTCATTTAATTTCTTAGTTCTTTATGAAGCAGTTTTAATCTCTATACTCATATTACTCTGAGAGCTTAATCAATGTTTTCCTGATCACACAGCTAATTAGCTCTAGTGTTAAGTTGGTTGAATGGTCAATATCCATTTCTTCCTCTCCACTTAATTATAGAACCTTGGTATCATTTGAAGTGTCTATCTCTGCTACATACAGCCACATGCATCAAGAACAGCTGGGTACATGCCAAGCTCCAGAAAGCAAATTCTCTTGAGAACCAGCCATATGGTACTGCCCTGTTATTGCTCTTGATCAAGGATTAGAACCATTATATAATCTGGTCCAACAGGATCAAAGGAGAAGGTTCCACATTTGGGGAAGAGGTTTGTTTTTATGGACTCCTGCATGTGAAGGAAACTGTCCAAATTGTCACTTGCATTATCTTGTAAACATGAGAACTAAAATGAATCTGACACCAGGCAGTAGAATATAGAAGAAAGTTCTGGATTTCTCTCTGACATTATTGAATCACTGATCTGACTGCATCAAGATACTTAAGGGAAGTATATATTTTCTTATTTTTTAAAAAGTCAGTTTGAATCAGAGTTTCAATTGCTTGCAGCCAGAATCTCCCAATTTACTCCTGTGGCCTCCCAGAGACAACAATCAACCTCCTTCAACTGCCCTATACTTCCAGAAAGTAGGGCTAGCTTTAATTAGGGAAAAATCTCATTTGGGTAAATATATGATTTAAAGATAGCAAATAGTTTAATGATTCAAATTGGAAACCCTGACAATTAAGACAGTAAACAAACAATAAAGTTCTTCTTGTGGAGAAAATTTAACCTTGATTAATTCTTTTTAAAATGAAACAAGAAAAAGACTTTGGCATGTATATTAAGGAGAGAGAAGAAAATCAACCAATGGTGTGTTACATGAGATGCCTAAGTAATATATTAAAAAGGATAAAGAAGACAACACAGATGATAGTAACAGGTTCTCAAAAGCAAATCTATTTTTATTTTGACTGTTATTTATCTGACTTCCTAACCCAAGCTTCTCCAAACCTTGAAGACTTAGTTAAAAACTAATCCTTAGTGAAAAAAAATGCAGGTGGGAAGTAAAATAAATTACGGTCTTCTAATCTATGCTATTCGCCATCAATGTGATCAGGTTTGTCACTTTCGTGTGTATGTTTGTATGCGTGTGTGTAGACATTTGCATGACTCAACTACATTCAGTGTTATTTGGTGTAATTCTTGTCCTTAAGAGACATACAGAGACTAGTATCTCTGACATACAAGGTTGGAGCAGCAGACACTTAGTAAAGAACACAGAATAATTTATATGTAGTATTGCATTATTAATATTTTTCCCAAGTGAATGAAGTCTGTTAAAAGGTAAATGTTGAGAAAATGTTAAACTTGTAAATTCTGCTTTATTTTAGTTATTTTAAATAATGCTTTTGAACTTTAACCCAGTGCTTTTCAAACCTGGCTAGCCTTTGGAATCACCTGAGGAGAACTTTTCCCCCAATCATTCAGGGACACAGTACTAAAATCCTCATTGTCAAGGGGAACATACACATTTTATATTACCAATGCGCCATTTTAAAGTCTTTGATAAGAACGTCTGTTGGAGAAATCAACACACATTTTAGAGAGAAGGATTCTTCAAAATTTAAAGACACAGTCCTGGAAATATGTAATCTTGTTTTTTTTGTATCTTTTTTGGTTTTGTTTTTTGTTTGTTTTTCATTTCGACTCACGTTTGAGGTAGTCAGGGAGATGGCATGGGCACCAGACAACTAGTCCTGGTTTAAATCCCTGTTTACCATGTTACTGTTTGGCAACCTTGGGTAAATTATATGACTTACTTGACTGTTGCCTTCCTCATCTGTAATATGGTAATAGAAATAATATATATGTTATAGAATGTGACTGTTAAGTTGAATAGCATTTGTAAAGGCATTTAATAATGCCTGGCACATTTAGCATCTCCCTGTTGTTCTAATATTAAGTTTTGGAATTGCTTGCTGGCTCACAGACTTCCCACTCTGAATTTCAGGCTAAAATTTCAGTCTATTATCTCCCAAGGTACAAAAAGAAACAGTATTTCTTTCTCTCTAGGCTTCAAGTCAATATCTTAAAGGCTCTAAGGAAAACTCAAAACAAAATAAAGCAAAAAAATCCCAGCAAACTAAACTTATCCTACTACTGTCCTCCCTGTTTGGTCTTCTCTCTTTCCTAGCAACATAGGATACAGGCAGAGGTTTCTAGAAATAAGACTTCCACTCTGACTAGCACATCCAGAATTTCCTTGATTCTTTACAAATCCACTGGGCTTTAAAAAATTGTTCTGCTCTTCTTCCTCTCCTGGACTTCACCAGGAGGATTCAACAATCCTAAACACCCAAGCAACCATTACAACAAAGACATTTCCCATTTATGAGTGTTTTCCTTGTGTCGAGGGTCTGCAGTGAAACATTTATAGATGTTCAGTTTAATCCATTATAAAGTCCCTATGGATTATGGGTAATCCAGACCCTGAGGAACTTGCTCATGTTCAGCTGGGTGACATCTAGCAAAGCTGAGAAGTGCATAAATGTCTATCTGACTTAGTAGTCCAGATTTTTAATCAGCAGTCTTCCATCCCAAGGCAATCTCCTAGGTGGCTTACAGTTCCTATTAGCCAGGCCATTAACATTACAAAAATTTCTATTTCAACCAGTGCCTGCTGTTCCCACGCATACTGAAATGATTCTTCTTTGGCATTTTGGCAAACTTAAATTTTTACTTTCAGCTTATCAAAACAGGCTCCACATAATAAGGCATTAATTTATCTACAGTGCTTTTTTTGTTTGTTTGTTTTGTTTTGTTTTGTTTTTTTTTTACAGTTACGAATGTTTTTGTTCTCAACCTTGCTTCTACTAACAAAGCAGGTAAACCTACTTCTGGACTGCACAATGGATTACAAATGTTTTCCTTGCTCTATATTCTCTACTAGTAAAGCAAAATTTAAGATTGCAACTTCCTGCCAATACCCTTTATCCTTCTTTCCTTCTTTATTGGTCTTGCTAACAGTTACTATCTTCCAATATTTGCTTTTTTTATTATCTGGCTCTTCTTCATAAAACACAAGCTCTATAAGGACAGAATTTTTGTTAGTGTTGTTTGCTGCTATATCTTCCACATCTAGAACATCTAGCGTATAAGAGGTGTTTAATAAATATTTGCTAAATTAATTAGTTAAAAAATGAACAGTGGATAGATGTATCTATTCTTTGGTAAAGAATTCTGTTACTTTTGGATAATGCTGAAGTCTATAATACTTTATCAACAAAAATTATTTCCAGAGAACCTATTTTGTAGTAGAATAGCTGTATTGCAGGATATTTACTAGGTGATACTAATCTGTCATTAAAGTGGCTCTTTCAATTCTTGTTTCCACAATGAACAGGAATTTCACTGAAGCCACATGCAGACTACTTGGTATTTTGAGACTTTTAAAATTTTTCTTCAACCAGAGAGGTGTGAAATGATATTTCACTATAGTTTTATTAGCACTTCTTTGTTAGTTAATAAGGTGAAATATCATTTCATACAACTGTAATTCTTTCTCTTCTGTAAAATTATTTTGCCAATTGTTCCCCCATAGATTATTGTTTTTATTCATATTGATGCATCAAAGTTCATTATTTATTTTGCATAGTAATCATTCATAGATTTCATAGACTAAGTAAGTGGAAAATATGTTCCAGTTAATGGTCTGAATTTTCATTCAGTTTTTTGGTAACTTCACATAGAGTTTCTTATTAATTGTACTTGAATTTATTAGCCTTTGTCTGCATATGATATAATTTTTTGTCTATTTTAAAAGAGATCTTGTATTGCAGAGATATATTTCTATATTGGCTTCTAAAAGTTCACTAATTTTTCCTTACACATTTGGTTCTTTAATACATCTGGGATTGATTTTTGTGTATGGTGTGAGGCAGGGGCCTACTTAATGTTTTTATTTAAATGAATAACAAAGTCTCCCATCAATATCTATTGAAAATTCGATCCTTAACCCAATGATATTCAATGTGCACATCTCTCTCATATATCAAATTTTACTATTTCCTTTTCGAGTGCCCAATCTCATATATAGTTTCAAACAATATTCCTCTATATGGCCAGAAACCCTCAGCCATATTTTTAATCTGTGGAACTTTATACAGGATTAGAGAAGAAATCTCATGTCATTCAGGAATCTAATCACCTAGCTGTTTTTAAAATTGTATTTTATCTTAGCCAGTCAATGTAAGTTCTCTGTGGGAGTTACATTTCAATAAATAATCAATCAAACATAACGTAGGAAAGTTAATACTCAAATGTGAGACAATTTCTAAACAGGCAATTTACTATCACTATGCAAATTCTCAGCTCTGAGCCTGTAGCAAGGCAGACCTTATTGTGTAAGGTTAGCTATCATCTTTCACCACGCAGTGGATTTATTGCCAGAGTAGGTGGAGTGACTTCACTTTCTATTGTAGCTCTGTTAATCTGCAATAATGTGAGAGCAAGGCTTTGCACATAAACACATCGGGAAATTAATACATTTTAAATAAGTACAGCAAAATCAAGGTTGGTGAGTCATAACACACAGAGAATTTAATGTTTGACAATTATTATATGTTTTGAATTTGTGAAGCACTCAATATATTATAACTTGGGCAATGTTCTATAAAAATAATTAAGTATATGTTTAAAAGAGAGCTCATTACAATGCTATGCTAGTATACCCTTCAGTGAAATAAATTTAGGTTCTTGGCAATGTTAAAATGACTAACTCTGCAGGACTGTAAAGATTTTGAGATTTACATGCACTACATACAATAGCATTTTGCTGTAATAGCTTTCTAAACATATATAAACCACACTGTCTTTACTCTTCCCCTAACATGTGACTTTCCTATAATATAAATATTATAGTGTATCAATTACCACCCAAATATATCGATTATGTCCCCCCAAATCTTAGTTGACCCAAAGTCAATAAATACTTATTCTAAGACTCTTAAAGACCAGGTTATGAATTTTGCAATGGAAATCAATAATTTCCTATTTAGAATGCTTACTTTGCTACACAGAGCACTTTGCAAATTTCACTTCACAAAACTCCAAGGGTCTATAAAAGGCTTATTTGTGTGGTTTTATGTAATGCAATCATTGAAAATATTTTTCTTCTTGGTTAGTCTATCACCTTCAGCATTTATTCCAGGGTCATGAAGAATTCCTCAGTAGTAGGAAACTGACTATATTAATATATACAGCTGTGGACAAATTATTACAATAACATGCAAGTTAAAATTATGTGAACATAAGCTTTTATTAAATATATAACACATGTATACAAACTAATTCTATACTTGTTAAGAGAAAACAGGCCATGTATGTAGGACGTACTATAAAACAAAGCTTATGATATTTTGTCACATTACTATAGGTTACCTTTGAAAATTTCCAATCACTAAATTGAGTCCATGCATATATACACACACACACACGTCTTGCATATACATGCATATATATGTCTGTGTGTGTATATATATATACATGCATATATATGTCACATTTTTGTGTTGTAACATGTCATATATGTGCTACATATGTTGTGCCGACATATTTGCTACATATAACATTCATAAACATGTATAGACTTAACTTTGTGATCATAATTTTTTTCAATAACATATTTGTGGATTTTGCACTTAAGGGCAGAATAACAAAGCAAAACAAACACTAAATTAGTATAATTAGGATAGTTACATAGACTACACTGGTATCTAAAATGTTAAATAGAGGGCAGTCTGGGTGGCTCAGCAGTTTAGTGCCGCCTTCAGTCCAGAGCATGATCCTGGAGACCTGGGATCGAGTCCCATGTGGGGCTCCCTGCATGGAGCCTGCTTCTCCCTCTGCCTCTCTCTCTCTCTCTCTCTCTCTCTCTCTCTGTGTGTCTCATGAATAAATAAATAAAATCTTTTAAAAAATATTAAATAAAATCACTGAAATAATTTAAAAATAATTTCGATGGTGAATCAAAGAATGAATAATATTTTCCCCTTGGTTGGATTTTATTATTATGGTGGGATCCTTTGTGAAAGAAAACAAATAAGCAAAAAAGATTAAAATTGGCTTTTGCTAGCAATTTAACAATTTCACAACACTGTACATGTAATATATAAAAGATAGACTACATGGTACCTTAAAATGCATTGTCATATGACAGTCAGAAGACCTGGAACCTGGCCCTACATTTAGTCCGTGAACATCTCTCCTCTACCAGGCACCCATCTTCAGAGAACTTGGACTCTACTGATTTACTGCTAATTAACCATGATTATATGCACTTACCTATACTCTTTCAACAAATATTAGATTTAATGCAAAAGTGGGTGTAGTGAATTAATTTTACTAGGGATAGATGAAAAGAAAATGTCTTTTAAAAAGACACAGTCTAGAATAATAGAGCCAGAAAAAAATTAATTTGATGAGACATTGATTTTGCAGGTGAGGAAAAGTAGGGCCCAAGATGTAATTAATTATAAATACCATTACTACATTGAATCTAGTGATACTGTTCACTCTTATTACCACCTCACTGAAGTATATGTAAACAATCCTCATGTTGTCTTTCAACATTTGTAATGTCTTTATTTATTTATTACTAGTGCCAGAACTTAATTTGAGTCTTATGAAATGATTTATTGTTCCATCAAAATTTATCTCTTTGTAGACAAATATATGACTCTATCATTTAAAATCCAAGGGAGGAAAAAGAGGGCAAGGAATTTGCTATTAGAACCTAATTTCTTTGAGAAAGAATTGCGTTGAAAACTTTAACATCTGTTGTACTTGATTATTGACGCTTTATTTTCATTGGCTTCCCCCAAAAATGCTGCTACACTCAAGCAAGTAGATTAAATGTTATTAGCTTTAATACCTTTTAAAACAAGTAATCTGTTGAAGTGATAATGGAATTTAAAGTAAGTACATTCATTATATTGGTTTTTACACTATTGTGGTTTCCCTGTTGGCCACATGAATCTCTTAACCTGACATTGCTAATTACAATTATAATAAATGGCATATATACATGTGATTAACTTCACACTACACTTAAAGCATACATAAAGGTAACTGAAGAACTCCACTGTCACATGTAATTCTAAAATTCTAAGAAATACTGTGCTTGCTATTTTGTCTTACAAATAAGAAATGGAGATTATTCACATAAATGCATGAACCCATTAAAATCAGAAATTTAGACTGCAATTATTACTTGCTAACTTACTATGAGATGAAAGGCAATGAGTCTCATTGTGAAGGAAGGAAGGAAGGACACAAGGGAGGGGAGGGCAGACAAGGAGGGGAGAAGGAAAGAAAGGGAGAAACATTAATGGGCAAGATCCAAGAGCAATCTTCCCATACTAATACACCCCAATTTAGATTTTCAGTTACTTAGGCTTGAAGAATTGGCTCCACTGTTATACATGGCTAGAGGCATAGTTTCAATACTTCTTTTTGTGTCAAGACACCTGTCTTTTTACTTCAGTGCCAGAAGGGTTTAGCATCTTGTCACTGAAGCAACACAGCCTGCACATTTATAGGTGTCACTCACTCTACCATCTGTTCCTTAGGATAACAGCCACCATTATCACCCAGCCTCCACCTGAGGCTTTAACAATCTCTGTGGATTAAAGTTCAGATCTACAAGGAAGAATGGCTAGCAGTAATGTTGCCATTCAACTTTGCTTGACCTTAACTCTCCTGCTGTCAATACTGTATCGCAGCCTGTTAACTTGCTTTTTCATCCTGTGTGTATATTGCACTGTAAAGTTCTTGATTAAGCAATGAAACTATATAAAAGCCTTTGCACTGTTATTAGCATTTGGGCCCTTTTTCTGCTTCCACTTTACTAAAACACTCAAGGCTACATCTATAGTATTTTAATAAATACATTTAAAATGAATGAATCCTAATTAGATTTTAGTTCTAGGGTCACTAATCAGATAGTTTCAAAAGTGGAATTAACTCAAATACACACACATATAGAAACTGAAATAAGAAAAAAAAGGACAGTATTGTTAAAAGCTAACCAACACACGATAAAGTTTCTGAATGGCTTATTTAACATATAAATTATTTTTCCTTTGTAGTCTAAAATAAATAGCATTATGTGGAAATATATAACATGCTTAATAAATACTTACAGTCTACACTTTTATGAAAGGTACCTCCTGACAAATAATTTATAAATACCTTTAATCAAACAATCCTAGTCAATATATGACTGGAGGGAAAAAAATGTGGTGATGTGGTGATTTCCCACTCTTTCTTAATTTACTCTTTCTTTACTGGTGATATGCAATGCTTCCACACCAGAAGTGGTATTTTTATGCCCCCTGTATTTTTATGGCTGTCATCATTTCTATGTAAGACATTCTTCCACATTCAAATGATAGGGCAAAGGAAGTGGGCTCTGTTTATTCATTACCAATCAAGCTAATAAAAATGTTTTGCAAAGATGGTAAAACATGATAATGCTGTCAGTTTAAGGCAGTTCATTACAAGGAGGAATGTTTGTGCTCATTTTGTTCTACAACTGAACTTTTACTGTGGCTATAAAACAGCATCCCTTTGTTACTACAAACAGTGAATTCTGCTGTATCCTCTTGCTTTCCCCACTGATTTGTTTGTGTGCTTGCTCATTGCTTTTGGAAGGATTCAGCTCTTCTCTCCTCTGGGAAGCAGTAACTGTTGCCCAGTAATGTTCCAGGATGGCTGTCTGCAAACTCTCTCCTTCATTTTATAGGCAATATTAGCAGGTTAATCAGTGATTTATTCAACAAAACAAATAATTTAGGCTTTCACTGCAGCATGATATTTCTATAACAATTAGCATGATCCTTTAGGGTCATTTTCTACCAGTTATCACTAGCCATTGGCTTATGGGAACTTCTGGCTTTCATCTGCAGTTGGCGAGCACTTACATGTCATGACTACTCCTGATCCATTTGAATATGTGTAAAGGAAGCTTATTTCTCAGCCAGCTTCACATTTACTATAGCATTGTGGCATTTTTGTAATGTGCGCAGAAGCTAGAGAAGAATAATGTTGCAGCCCCTGTATGCAAAACGTGTGAGCCTACCAAGGAACGACATGATAATGTCAATGTAATGTTCTCATTATTGCGGTGGTGTTGCTTGTAACCATTAGTCTCCTTTCTTCAATTAGTGACAATCATTTAAGCAGTATCTCAGTCTACTGCAGATAGTGACAGCTTTCTCAAACAGCTCTCCTTCTTTAGTTGAAAAAAGAAAGTAAGACCATTTTTTAGTTCTCAATGGTATTGATCTAAGGCAGATATAACTTGGGGATCCCTATAGGAAGTATACATAAATAATAAACTGAACAGATGAAAAAATAGCATTATTGAGAAGAGAATTTCATTCTATGGAATTAATTCATTCAACAAATATTTATTGAGCTTCTACCACACACATTATAAAAATGATGATTAAAATAGTTCTTGCCTTCAAGAAGCACAGAGTCTAGGGAGACAGACATAGATACATAATCATACCATATTTGTATTGATACAATAAAAGCCAATCAAAGTATATCAACATTCAAGATGAGAATAGAGGTGCCTGGGTGGCTCAGTCAGTTGGGCATCCAACTCTGTTTTGGCTTAGGTCATGATCTCATGGGTACTGGGATGGAGCTTGCATTAGGCTCCATGCTCAGCAGGGAGTCTGCTTGAAGATTCTCTCCCTCTGCCCCTCACCCCAATCATGCATACACTCTCTCTTTCTCTCTCTCTCTTATAAATAAACGAATCTTTAAAAACAGTTAAAAAAGAGAATAATGACACAGGAAAAGAAGGAAAATGTTAGGCAAAGCTACAAAGAAAAGGAAGTTTCATTTTTGTGCTAGAGCAAGACTTTAAAAGTGGGTAGTGGCGAAGAAAATTCTATGCAAAGAATATAAGTGCAAAGACATAAAGCAATGAAATGATATGGTTCAGTAAGGAATTTCAAGAAATTCTGTCTCACTAATTCATCTGTTGAGATAGAGAAAAAGAGCCAGGGATGTAAACAAAGAAACAATTGAGGATATAGTTCTATGCCATGTAAAGTAATTAAGACTCCATCCCATAGGTTATAGGGATCTGTTGATTGGGATTTTACTCTCAAAATAAATACTGTATTAATCTTTCTAGTGCCCTAGGCATTACTTATAATGGTTTAAAGACATTCAACCCACCCATATTCAGATTTCTTGCGGAAAGTGGGATAAGGGGTCATTAAAAATACAAGATGATAATCACATATATTTATTTAAAATTATTTTGTAACCCATAATCCAAATGTGTGTTAGGTTTTGAATTAGAATTTAGCACTTTGTCATAGTGACATGGATCTCTCAATTGTAGAAGTTTGGCTGTTTCAGGTTTATTAAAGAATAAAGTTACTGCAAAAAAAATAGAATAAAGCTACTGCAGAATACAAAATATTAGTCCTCTAGTAATGAATATTCTAAGTAAACCAGGTAAATCATAATTTTCAAAAACAATTTTGCACAAATGGTAAAGGAGGGTATTGCCAAGTCGGTACATATGTTATGATGAATAAAACATATATGATTATTTTTTACAAAATAACATTGAACCCTCTCCATATGATATGGCTTCCTTTTGTTCATAATTCCCTCACATAAATATGATTGTATTTAAAGAATACACACATTAAAATAAACACAAATGAGATTTTTAAAAATAAGGAGCAGCATTGTATATAGACAAGAACGGGAGATTGTAAATCTCAGATGGATTATTAATGCCTTTTCACAGTTTAGCTGGAATCTTTCTCTTTGGTCTTTCTACCAATCATATCTGGTTACAACATGGTGTTCTCAGCCCATATGCACAGAAATCACTAAGCGCTTTGCTTTGTTTTGTTTATGGGATAAAAGGAAGGAGGAGAACAGAAAGGAGGAGAGAGAGAACAAGGAGGAGGAAGAGGATAATGAAGAAGAAGAGGAAGAAGGAAGTAATTCTCTGGAATCAGTCTTTTTTCTTATTTTTCCATATGCTAGTATCAAATTAGATATTCACTAAATTCTTTACTAACGAGAATGCAGTTCTGTGAAACATATGACCATCTTTTCAAAGTGTGTTCTAAATATGACTTAACCACAATATTCTATAATTTTTTTAATATTATATATCCTAAAGGATTTGATTTAATAATAAAATGATCACTTTTTCCTGGTCAGTGAATCTCTAGAACCAAATGCTCCTTTAGGAGAGTCTCTACCAGGGATCCCTGGGTGGCGCAGCGGTTTAGCGCCTGCCTTTGGCCCAGGGCGCGATCCTGGAGACCCAGGATCGAATCCCACGTCGGGCTCCCGGTGCATGGAGCCTGCTTCTCCCTCTGCCTGTGTCTCTGCCTCTCTCTCTCTCTCTCTCTCTGTGACTATCATAAATAAATAAAAATAAATAAAGTTGTTTAAAAAAAAAAAAAAAAGGAGAGTCTCTACCCTCTTCTCTTCCTTTCATCTTCCTTCCTCCTTTGGAGTAATAAACATTTCTAATAGCAGGCATAAGTGTTCACAGACATTAAATCTAGACAAAAGACTAATGTTACAGAGAAAAGACTACAGTTACCCCATCAAGATTAGAAAAGGAAAGGTTGATTCCCTCTGCATTTGTATAAATGTGGACATATTTGAAATGATCTCTTGGCAATAGAGAAGGTTATTCTGAAGGAGAGTTTTGCCTAATGGAAACCTGTCCTAGGCAGCAGCTTAGGGCTGCTGGAATCTCAGGGCTGCTTCATTCATTCATTCATTCATTCATTCAATCAAGTTTCTAAGAGCAAACACAATCTTTGACCCATAACATTTTCTTCCAAAGAAGGTGCTTTCAACTAGAAATTACTGGTATGCAAAAAAGGCTCCAAATTACTTGAATTATTTTACTCTGTGATCTTTATTCCTGTTCCTTTTTATTTATTTTTGTTTAGATTTCATTTATTTTTTTAAGAAAGAGAAAGAGAGAGGGAAAGCACAAGAAGGGGGAGGGACAAGGGGAGAAGGAAAAGCAGACTCCCCACTGAGCAGGGAGCCATGCAGGCTCAATCCCAGAACCCCAGGATCATGACCTGAGCTAAAAGCAGATGCTTAACTGAGTGAGTCACTGAAGTGCCCTCTTTTTTATTTTTAAAGAGAATATTTCACCATGCTTTCTCTTATATATTTTTCACAACCACACTTTACTATGTACTTTAAACTCCTTTCTTATCTTAAATCCTTGGATTTACATCCACATATTGCTTTTTTCTAAGTGGAAAGTACAAGAGATAGTTAATACAATCCAATGGTCAAAAAGGTAAGCACAGTGACTGAATAAAGAGAGTCCATTAGCCTACTGTGAAGAGCCTGTCATCCCACATATCATGCCAAGGACATATGGTTGGCAAAGTGGAGACTGTGCGCTATGAAAATCACCTAAGAAATCTTACTGCTTTTCAAATCAAAACTACAGTGAGATATCACCTCATATCTGTTAGGATAGCTATTATCAAAAAGATATGTGATAACAAATGCTGGTGAGGCTGTGAAGAAAAGGGAACCCTTACACACTGTTGGTAGGAATGTAAATAGGTGCAGCCACTATGCAAACAGTCTAGGGACACCTGGGTGGCTCAGTGGTTGAGCATGTGCCTTCAGCTAAGGGCGTGATCCTAGGGCCCTGGGATCAAGTCCCACATTGGGCTCTCCTTGGAGAACCTGCTTCTCCCTCTGCCTCTACTGCTCTGTGTCTCTCATGAATAAACAAATAAAATATTAAAAAAGAAAGAAAGAAAACAGTCTAGAAGTTCCAAAAAAAATTTAAAAACTGAGCTACTCTATTATCCAGGAATCCCCTCAGGGTATACCCAAAGAAATTGAAATTATGATTTTCCAAGAGATACCTGCACCACTATGTTCATTGCAACATTATTTACAATAGCCAACACATGGAAACAATTTAAGTGTCTCTCAGTAAAGGAGTGAATAAAGAAACTTTGACTATTTATATGGAGAAAGAGAGATAGAATAATACCATTTATATATGAATAAATGTGTGTGTGTGTGTATGTGTGTGTATAGTTCAGTCATAAAATGAAGAAAGTCTTGGCCATTTGCAACAACATGAATGAACCTGGAGGGCATTAGGTTAAATGCAATAAGTCACACAGAAAAAGCCAAATACGGTATGGTCTTACTTACATGTGGCATCTAAAACAGTCCAAATCATAGAAACGGAGTGGATTGGTGGTTGCCAAGGGCTAGGAGATGGGGGAAATGAGAAGTTGGTAAAAGGGTAAAAATTTTCAATTATAAGATGAATAAGTTCTTAGGATCTAATATATAGCAAGCATGGTGACTATAATAATTGTATTGTATAATTGAAACTTGCTAAGAGAATGGGTCTTAAGAGTTCTCGCTAAAAAGAAAAAAAGGTAATATTTGAAGTGATGGATGTGTTAACTTGATTGTGGGAATCCTTTCACAATGTGTATGTATATTACATTGTACACAATGTGAATGTATATTACAATGTACACTTTAAGTATATTACAATTTTGTCTATTATACCTCAATATAGCTGGGTGTGGATTGGAATCTTGCTACATTAGTGTATTATCACATTAATTTCTAATCTTGATGAGTCACTGATGAACATATGATTGACTTTACTAGCAAGATGTCCAATATGTAATAAAATTATTTTCCCTTAATAGCAATATTCAGTAATTATCAGCTAAGAAATATAAAATCAGTACTTACTTCATTTAAAATTTATTCTCAGGTAATAAGGAATGACTATATGTTATCTCCTCCTGTTTTCCCTTTAATACAACCACTGATTTATGATAATGAATAATCAGTGATTTTAAATTATCTTTCCTCATAACTTTCATTAAAACCCTACCTTCTTTTATTTTTTAAAATTTTAAAAAGATTTATTTATTTTATTTTTGAGAGGGAGCACTAGTGGGAGGGGGCAGAAGGGGAGGAAGAGATAATCTCAAGCAGACTCCTTACTCAGTGTGGAGCCCCACTTGGGGCTTGATCTCACGAGCCTGAGATCAAACCTGAGCTGAAACCAAGAGCTGGCTCCTTAACCAACTGCACCACACAGATACCCACAAACCCTACCTTCTTTTAAATGTCAATTCACAATATCAGAAACCAGGGTCAAAAAATGGAATATTTTATGAGTCTGTCTGAACTTTGGACACTTAGCAGTCTGAGTAAGAGTTTTAAAATTCCTGTCCACCAGAAAGTTTTGTTGACTCAGTCATTTAAATCTTCCCTGAATCTGACCACGTCTCACCACTTCTGTACCATCCTGGCAGTAGTCACCTGGACTGGAGCAAGAACTTCTAACTTACATGGTCACTTCCCTCCTAGCTACCTGTATAATCTTACAGAAGCCAGAGGCCTCTTTTAAAATTCGTAATCTTTTGTACTTGATTTACTTCCTCAAAACATCCACTGTTTTCTTATCATATTTAGAATAAAATCTAAACTATTTTCCAGGGTCACTGTGTTACAATGCTGTCCAGCAGTTGCAATCTCTGACTTTATAATATACTCAGGTCAACCTTTTGACCTTTTCCTCCATAAAACCAATCTCTTTTGGTTTCCCTAGGGTCTATTCCTTCTTCCTGACATACCTTCCTCCATATTGTTGAATTTAGCCTCCTTTATCCATCATTCAAGTCTTTGTTCAACTAAGTAATTCCTCACTACTCAGCTACAGATTAACCTTATCCAACTCCCACTGTCAATCATCGTGTACTGCTTTGTTTTTCATTCTTTTTCTTTTTTAAGATTTATTTATTTATTTTAGAGACACACACACACACACACACAGAGAGAGAGAGAGAGAGAGAGAGAGAGAGAGAATGGACTGGTGGAGGGGGTGAGAGAGAGAGAAACTCCAGCAGACTCTTTGCTAAGCTCTGAGCCTGATGAAAGTGGTAGGGGTAGAGGACTGCATCTCAAGACTACAGATTGTGACCTGAGCTGAAACCTAGAGTTTGCACACCTAAAGGATGGTGTCACCCAGAGGCCCCTGCTTTGTTTTCTTACCACTTCTGAGAGTATAGTATGCATATATTTACTTATTTACTTGTTTATCATTTGTCTCCAACTTCCTTATATAAGCATCTAAACTACAAGGTTTGTTTGTTTTACTAATAAATCTTCAGTGCCTAGCTAAGACAGGTTGGATATCTACTTCAAATGAATAGATGAAAGGTACTTTGGTTATCTAAAAATTTTGAGAACAAGGTTTCAGTCAGTAAGATGCATAACCTGCATATTAATTTTGATTAAGTTACTTGGTACATTTAAATCTAACCAGAAAATCCTGGGAGAAATTAAACTTTGATTTTAAATCACAATGTAGGCCAAATTGCTCTTTGTATAAATATATTTAACAACCTCACTATTCCCCATTTTCCTTACTTAAAATGGGGATAATAATGATATGCACTTCCCAGGGTTGTTTTGAAAATTAAACAAGTTAATACATGTTAACCACTAAGAATAGTGCCTGGTACTTATAAGCACTCAATAAATGGTGACTCTTATTATTACTATTGTAATTTAGGTCAAACCAAAATGCATTTACAGCATCTCCATTCCTATTTCACAGTAAATGCATCCTTCTTAATTCGAAATGTGTAGTCTGAAAATTCTTGGAGGCCAAACCAAGTCTAAATGTATCCCCAGCATCTCATAAGTTCCCTGGAAAATGACAGATATTCAACAAATGCTACTTGACTACATTAATGAACGTGATTGAAAATAAGCCTGATTCTTTTGTGGTGGGGAGAAGATTAAGCAATAACATTAGCTTTCTTTTCAATAATGAGGGTTTCTTGCACCATGGTGTGTTTATCTAGAACTATGTTAACTAAGTAGCAACCAGAAGAAAATACAGTGACCTTTATTTCCATTTTTCTGTGTGTTCTAGGACAAAAGTATAGACATTGTCAAGGTCACAGAATCAAATGCTCACTGGGGCTGATTAATAAAATTATACTTACTGATATTTGCACTGTAACAAATTTCCATCTTAAAGCAAAATGAAGTTTACATATTGCTGCAGGCATTGTGCAAATTAGAACTTCATTGAATATTAATGAATTACTCTTTGTGGCCAATTGTTATGCAAATTACCAGAGTGTCAGAATTTATCATTTTATTTGTTTGAGGATTAAGGAGAAAAATGCTTTTAAACATCAAGCAGCTATCTATAAACCACTATATAAATTCAAGGAAGAAAATGTTATATAATTCCTGAATGTTCAAAATTGCCATGCAGTTTTTTGGTTATTTTATTATTTATTTATTTAGTTAGTTAGTTAGTTATTTTAAAAAATATATATTAATTCAATGTATATGTAGTTCAAATTGCAGAAAGGTTAATGTATATTATTAAGGAAATGGAGAGTAGTCCTGTGGATTTTGAAATTCTTTTGAACATTTTTTTGAACAAAATCCATACACAGTCTATTTCTCTATAAATTATTTAAGCTAACTATATTAACTTCAGAAAATAATTTATGCAGTTTATTTCCAAAGAATTCATCAGACCCCAAATCAGGATTTATATATATATAATATTATATATTTATATATACATTGAATTCTTAATTTTTATAATGTGTGGACTCTGGGATTTTTTAGAATAATTTTCTGAGAGGAAATATAACGAAATGGTGAAAACACTTCTAAACCAGCCATACAGAATTCCCCAATCAGATCTCTTTTTTTCTTAGAGCTATTCAGTATTTGCTTTAGTCAGCTCTTAAAAATTAATTCTAGTCAGTATTTATCAAAGCTTCCAAAATACAGTTCTAACAACTGATTTAGTCCTAAGTGATCACAGATACTATTAACGAGAAAAATACTCAGTGACACTTGTTAAAGACACTAAGGCAGACTTTACTGAGGACTACTGCAATAGGCACAGGGCCTATTGCAATGGGATTTTACAGTGTGGAAGCATTTGGGCTCAATTCCATATACAGCTTGTGCAAGTGGGAATTTTTAGCCAAGGAGTAGGGTAGGGGTCTGTGGATGGAATCACTAAGAGGAAACACCAGGTGTAAAGGGAATTCTGGCTAAACCAATCTAATAAGATAGGCCAGGGTAATGAGACACCACCTAGGAAATGGTGGAGGATGAGGAACCCTGACAGATAGCGAGGATGATGAGATATCAAGGGTGGGGGTTCTGGTTAAACTAATATAGCACAATTCTTGCTGAATTGATTTTTAAGGAAGTCCACAGATGAGGCTTAGAAAAGGATCAGGAGCCTGACTAAAGTTCGATCAACTAAAGAGTCTTTGTCAAAGCAAAACTTCTCAGAGGGGTGATTTCTTTTTTAAAATACTGCCTCTGCAATATAAAATACCATGAACAGAGTCTGGCACACACAAGGCCATTTATTAATATAGGATATTTAAAACAATGAAAATCTTAATAAATATTAGGCATAAGTTTTCTCAAGTAAAAATTGAGATTATTCACATATTTCACTTTAGGAATATTTTGAAATCAGAGATGTAATAATTATCATTATAATAACATGTTTTGTATGGCCTACTTCTTAAAGACAATGAAGAATCTCATTCAAATGAGAAATACAGTAGGCACTATCCATTTCATCGTTATTTAATCTGTTATAAAGGTCCACTACTGTGGATTATTTTTTTAAAGATTTATTTATTTATTTATTTATTTATTTATTCACTCATTCATTCATTCATTCATTCATGAAAGACACAGAGAGAGAGAGAGAGGTAGTGACTTAGGCAGAGGAAGAAGCAGGCTCCCCACAGGGACCCCGATGTGGGACTAGATCCTGGATTCCAGGATCACATCTGGAGTCTAAGGCAGACACTCAACTGCTAAGCCACCCAGATGTCCCTACTGTGGATTGTTGTGAAAGTTCAAAAGTACTTAATTTTTCTGTCACAAGAGTCATTAAACTTTTAAAAATCCACCCAAATAATTAAAAAAAAACTATTAACTTATGGTTTATAGGGTGATTTGTTTATTTCTATAGTGCTGCAAAACAACTGGGATGAACAAAAATCTTAAAGTATATCAATTTCTTACTATTTCCTTTCACTTCACTATTTTTCAATGTTTTCAAAGTAAGAGGTGATTTGCTAATTAAACAGAGAGACAGTGGAGTCACTAGTACTCTAGCCATACTAATAGATTAGCCTAAGGGGTCTTTTTACTTCCAAATTCAACCAGGTATTGAGTAGCAGTCCAGTCATGAAGTATGGAAGACATTACTAATTTAATGATATATTTCTAGAGTTCAAGTTATTAAAGTATGTTATACAGGTTTATGAATGGGATCAACTCTCTACACAGTGGAGTCCAAGACTGAATTCCTATGAAACAAACAGGTGTAATTAATTATGATGTCAGCCTCTCCAGAGGGGGCATGTCCCTTGAGGTAGGCAACGAATATGAGTTGTTCTCAGCCCTATACAATAAACCAAGCACACTTTTTCTCTTCTTTGCCTTCTATAAACATGCAATTCCTGATGCAAAAAATGGTTGAAATAAAAAGCTATCAAATGCAGGAATGAAGAATGCATTACTATTGAGGAAACCTATGGAGTAGTAATTAGGTCAAAAGGTAACATTTAAGAGTTAAATGAAACAAATGCTGACTTTCAACCACCTCTAATTTCAAACACTACCATTTTATAATATTCCAGACAGCAAAGCCTCAGTGATCCTCACTAGACATTTAATATCTACTATTGAGTATCCAGTAGGGACCACCTGCCCCCTACCACCGGCTGCATCAGAACTCCTGCAGCAACTCTGAAATCACTAACCACATGCTCAGTGAAGCAATTCCCTTTCTTTGGCAGTCTTCAATACCAGGGCAGCAGGTTTTTATTTTATTTTCCCTTTCCTCTCCATTACTCTAGGGTGTTTGGAATTTCATTACAATAATGATTCATTTCATATGCATATGGCAAACAGGTTTAGAGACTGCTCTTTGTAAAAATGCTTGGATAATGTTACAGTTAACTTGACCCATGAGAAGGAACTGTCAGCTAGATTATTTTGCTTAGTAAAGTATTTTAAACATTATCTCAAAACATGTGTGGCATAACTGTATTGGCTTGCAGAAAAATCCACAAAATATGAAGGTGCTTTCCAACTGACTGAGACAGACATGCTGTTAAGTGATCTGTGTGATTAGCCTGGTGTAATAACCAGTTGTCTCTGGCTCACTGGGTGCCAGGGGTGACTTGAACAGCTCAGCCTTGAGCTTGACAGACTGCTTAGTGACCAAAACATGATTTGATACAGGCAGCCATTATCCTGGTTAATATCAATGAAATTCTGCTGTAATAGCAGCATTTGGGCATACGATCCACTGTTAATCAATCAGGAGCCTTCCTATCTAATTTATTTGCATGTAATTCTCCATCTCCCCATCCCCTCACACCCCGTAGGATGTCTCGCTTTTCTACATTTCATTTTGGACCGAGCACTCAAACAAGTCATCTGTAAAAATGATCTCTGGGTTAAGAGCCTTGTCAGTATTTCATTTTCCTAAATATTAGTAAATATTTAGATTATAAGAATGTATACTACATACATAAAGAACAGAGGAGACTGGTACTTGGCATAACCAAAATGCATATTTTATGACATTTTGCATGATTCCTAAATTGCTTAACTTTTGGTAAAATATAAATTACCTTATTACAGTGTCCTGAGTGGGGTAAAAATGAAGACAATAAAGGGTACATGTCTTCACAAGCAGGGCAGGACAATTGCCAGCTGTCTTTTACCTCTTCCCATTAAAGTTACAAATGAAGCAGTATTAACAAAATATTAATACATAAAAATAAATACATAGAAAGCGCCCGTTGTGAATCTATTAGTGCTCAAAAGATTTATTAACTAATTGGAATTATTCCTGTAAGAGTCAAATTAGTTCTTAGCCACAGTTCTTGTATTTTTTCCTAAATGAAAATTATTATTTCGTTTTCTAGAAAGTTGGGAATATAATTCATACATCTTTAGTTTCTCCAGGAGTATTAGGAGGAAAAGCTATGAAGATCTGAAGTTCAACTATATAAAGCTGGGAACTTCTTATACTTCCTAGGTAGGATGATAAATTATTTAATTACCCAATTTCAAACACTTTAGAGAGTAAAAGAGATTGCTGTTAATAACTACATAAAGACAACCAACATGATCGTGGACAAAGTGGGATATATGGTCAACCTACCTGTAAGCAATGTTTTTGGATGTTCTAAGAACATTGACTAAGGTTACTGACCATAGGGGTTCCATGGAAAAGATACCGATGGCAGAATATATCCTATTCTACTATCCTCCTTGTTTCACAGACACCTAATAAATATTTTGTTAGCCATTGTTTACTTATGTTTCTGTGGGTGTTTAAACACTTGATTTGATGGTATCATACAGCACCATTTGTATTCATTTTACAATACGGAAATAGTTGTAAGTTTTAAAAATTTAATTTTGCAGTGTTTCCTAAAGTACACATACTGCAGAAATCCTACAGGATATATAGCAGATCTCTGGAGAATATTTTTATGTTCTAATTGCCAAACAAGGGAATTAATTCTACAGTAAACTTATTCAGTACACTCAATAGCAGTGGTCCAAAGACAGTAATTTTTTTTTAATTTAAATTCAATTTGCCAATATATAGCATAACACCCAGTGCTCATCCCACAAAGACAATAATTTAAGGCTTGAGGACATTTTAGGAAAACCCAAGGGTGACAAGTCTCTATCCACAGAGAATATCAAGAAAGATGCAACCTTTAAACTAAAATAAGTAAAAATAAAATCTATAAAATTAGAAACATGGATTTCTATTGCTGGAAGGAGATGAATGGTGATGTTTTTTAATACTTTTATGTTAGTTACACAGGCAGACATCAAGATCATTGAAGTTAAATAACAGGCACAAAGTCACCCAACCACACACTTGCCCACTGTAAGCTAACCTTCCCTCCATTGTACCCTTAATGAAAGAAAAAAAAAACAGGTTTGTTAATATAAAAAGTAGTCAATATTCCAATTCTCTTATATTTTCTTCAGATTAAGATGATACCATGGCTTTTTCCTTATTTATTTTGTTATAGTATTTTTATCTACTCTGGATACAATACAATATTTGGCAGACTGCCCTTTTGGCTTAGCAGAGTTGATAAAAGGTTGCCAAATACCACAGTAGTTCATATTTATTTTCTGTTTTATGACATTTTTTCCCAAAGCCCAATGTTCTTTTCCTCAGTAAACCATCAATCAATTCTAGAAATAAACATGACTCCTTCAATGGGTTGCCAATGAAGCTCTAGCTGCTGACAGCATGTTTTTATGAATGCAAAATATATTTTTTAATAGTTCAAATCCAGGGGAAAATGTCAAATTTTAGACTCTTATGTATGTAGGTGTGAACAGATGTATATCTATCTATCTATACATACACACACACGGATGTGTGTTCATCTATGAATAAACATTCCTGCTAAAAATATTTGTTAAATTTTATTTTAAATCCCAAATACAATTCAATTTAATTTTTACTTTTTGAGGCTTGGTATCATGGGTACTTCAGTGTTATCCGACTAGCAGCTGTTTGGAGCTCTGGTAATTCAGAGTGGCCCCAGGTGTTATGATTTAATGTTAACTAACTCATAGCTTAGAAGATGTTGGAAGAATATATAACCACCTCTTGCTGGAAACTTGTTTCCAAGCCAGTATCCAACATGAATCAGACTATTAGTTACTATATTAGAACAGGCCCATCTGCTGAACGCTTTTGCCCAGTGTAATCTTGGCTATGTATGATTACCTTTGTCATTGTTGTTATGGAAGCAAAGAGCTAGTTACCTATTCTACAAATAGTTCCACAACCCACATATACTCATTAGCATACTTAAATAACTACTATAAAGACGAGGACTGCTTCTGGATTTGTAGTCTGACTCTGCTGTTTATAATTTCTTGCTATACAACCTAAAGTAAAGCACTCCATCTAAGTTTTGTATATAAAGTTGGGATAATAATAATATAAACTTGGGATAATATTGTGTTGCATTCAGTGAGGCAAATTAGTATAGTGCTTAGCGCCCTGTCTACACATATTCATCCACCAATCCATTTAATTTTCAAATATTGGCAACTAGCATGTGCATAATAGTAGCAATTATTATGCATTCTGCAAAAGGAAAACATTGTTATTTGTACCTATTTGAAACAAACAAAATCTAATCTGCAATCTACCTTTCATCACACCTTCCTTTCTATCCAAGGTACCTACAGATTAAGTTATAAAAGTATCATAGCCAGCCAGACTGGCAGGAAAAAAACCATACATTACTATCAAATAATAAAAAATATATTAAATATGCAGACTACACAGTTTCATCCTAATGAACAAAGCAAATCTTGGCAAATGTAAGGACATGGATTGTATTTGGGAACGTGGATTCCCATATTGAAGTAAAACAGGGCAGATTAAATTTGATTTTATCAAGTTCCCATAGTGCTATGATCTATCATCAACATGCCATGAACAACATAGACCAGATAGAAGTCAAGATAGGCAAGATGTGTTTACTATTTATAGCAAATATATATGATTTTTATATTTATAAAAGTATCTTTTAAATAATTATATAGTAATAGAGTGATTTCATCTATTATTTTGGGGCTAAAGTGAAAAAAGATTTAACTAAGTGTTAACAGGCTTGAGAGCAGGTTATGTGACCCAATTCCTGATACTTGCCTGTTAGGTCTTTCAAAACCAATCTGATTAAACTTAGGTTCATTGAAAATATTTACATTCCTGCTTCACCATAAAGCATTACTAGGCTAATTGACCACAGAGGTAAGATAGGCTCTCAGCCTTACAGAATGCAGATTAGTCATGACTACTCTTCCTCCTGTTTCTTCACATGCAGACCCTAAACCAGTTGCATCAACAAAACCTAAAAGCTTATTAGAAATACAGGATCTCAGGCCTTACCCCAGGATTACTGAATGCATATCTATATTTTAGCAAGAAATCCAAGGGAATTGTACACACATTACATTTTGAGAAACTACACTAAAGCTACTCCTATGATTTAAAAATGAAAAATAATCATTTTTTTTTTTTAAAGGGGTTGGGCAGCCCGGGTGGCTCAGTGGTTTAGCACTGCCTTCAGCCCGGGGCGTGATCCTGGAGACCTGGGATCGAGTACCACGTCGGGCTCCCTGCATGGAGCCTGGTTCTCCCTCTGCTTGTGTCTCTGTCTGTCTCTGTCTCTCTCTCTCTCTCTCTCTCTCTCTCTCTCTCTGCTGCTGCTGCTCATGAATAAATAAATTAAACTAAAAATAAATAAAATTAAAAATAATTAAAAAGCGGTGGAGAATACCTGGAGTCTGGGTACTAAGTAGACAATGTATTGAATACATTTTAAGATTTATAGAAATTTTGTCTAGCTTTGCTATAACAGAAAACAGGCAAAATGATAAAGATCACAAGATCTTTCTGGAATCTAGTTTTTTTGTTAACTATTCTGCAATAACAAGAATGATTAAATTATTACCAAATGTGTGGCCAAAGTAGAAAAAAGAAATCAGTAAATTCTATGAAGGCACTAAATATGGTAGCAAATCTCTCTGTCTCTAAGGGTCAGTATCATTATTGAAGTGACACTTTTTTGTGTGTTTCCTGCAAAGGTTCATTATTACAACAATTTAGCACCAATCTGTATACACCTCCAGGTCAGTGCCTTCTAATTTCAGTGTATTTCTTTGTTCATTATGTCTTCTGTACTTACAGGCTTATGAAAGTAGGGATCTTGTTTTACTAGCTTTTGTAATTCTAGTTATCTACCTTGGTCCTTGGCAAAAAAAAAAAAACATATATATATATATATATATATATATATATATATATATAATATGTTTAAAGAATATTTATTGAATATCAGTGAAAATATGTTCAATAAAGTTAATATGATCAGAAGTTTTCATAAATTTTATAAGAATATTCCATATGTTGGCCTTGACTGTCGTGACTAGAGAAAGTTATGTTATTAAAATAGTAATCATAAATAAAAATAAATCTATTAAGAATACACAAGATAAAAACAGTAAAGAAAAGAGTCATGAAGTACCAAAAGAAAGACAATTAGGGATGAAGAAGAATATGTATTGAAAATGCTAGCCAAAAAAGGACCATATGATACAGAGTTATGTTTTATTACTGTTATTTACTATCATAAAACCATGCAGATACAATTCATTGAACATTCTGTTAACTTTACAAAACGGTTTTGCAAGTAGGTTTGGAATAATAAGTCCAAGTAATAAATGGACTTAAAATTCTCTTTTGGAAGCAAAGGATTAGTACAATTTTTTTTTTCTTTAAGCGACCTTCTGTTACATTACATTTTTATTAACTTATAAATCAAAACTAATCAGTATGGAAAATTTAGGAACTTCACAGCCCAAGAAATCCACTCAAATTTAAGTTTAGTCTTGTCATCTGTTAGTTATATGACAATGGATAAGTTATTTAACTTCTCAGAATCCCAAGTTCCTCATCTGTTAAAAAGTAGGTAAAAACGTATAGTTTTTAAAATTACTGGGAATAAAATGAATGTAAGGTACCGGAGCAGGTAGTTGCTCAATCAGTAGTAGTTGTGATGCTTATGCTATTTTATATAAACCAGACTGAGTACTTAAGTACATGATGACACAAGCTGAAATTAAACCTCTAACACTAACACACTTTGTTTCTATTAAAAGAGCTGTATTAAGCTCTAAAACCGAATCTAGGGGCACCTGGGTGGCTCATTGGTTGAGCGTCTGCCTTTGGCTCAGACCGTGATCCTGGGGTCCTGGGACCAAGTTCCTCATCGGGCCCCCCGACCCTGGAGGGAGCCTGCTTCTCCCTCTGCCTATGTCTTTGCCTCTCTCTGTGTGCCTCTCAAGAATAAATAAATGAAATCTTAAAAAAAAAAAACCCTCTATCTAAAAGAAACCAAAGTAAATTTGAAGAATCTTATAACCAAGTGCCAGAGAACAAAATATTTTCAGGTAGCAAATATTATTTTGGTGATTATTGCAAGCTTGTGAAAATAAACATTATTATGGAAGCTGGTTAGGAGTTTTTCTATGGTAGTGCCAATAACACTACAAGATAGGTATTGCTATCTTTTTGTATAGATGAGTGAACAACATATATATATATATATATATATATATATATATATAAATTCCATTTTCACTAATATAAATATGCTTTTAATATTATTATTTGTGATCATCTTAACTAATACTGATAAATGGAACTTCTAAATAGCACTTTTGAGACTTGATTGCAATATCATTGAATGTTATTTTAGCATAGGCGTTTTTGTGTCAAAAAAAAGTCATGCTACTACACATTTTGCCTCAAATGTGTTTACAAATAAAATTGTATTTTAGTTTAGTAAAGAAACAAAAACTTATTAAAGCAATGAATATCTAGATACTGTGAATGGCAATTTCAATTATTGGTTTATAGCCTGATGCGTCTTTTGTCCACCAGGGGAAAACAAGTGGAAAGAAGTATTCTTGCTATTTTACAAAGAAATTCTAATTGACAAAGGGGGCAAAACAGTTGTATTAAAGAATCTGCTAATGAGGCCCCTATGGTCCTGCATTAAGCATCTTTCAGTGTACCAGGTGTGTGATTGTCAAAGATTTTGTAATCATGAGGGGAATAACTAATAAAGATATTTTAAGGAATGCTCCCACTCAGCTTCCATATTAATGCTATTTTCCCCATGCTTAAAATAATGCATCAAATTAATAGCTCATACTTAAAATATTTTTGCTCACTGGTAGTCAACTCCAATATTTTTCAGACCCATCCCCCTCCCTCTCTCTTTTTTTCTCTCTCATTCTTTCTTTCACTTGATTACAAAGTTTGCAGTCCAAAATATCTTCACAAGCCTGTAGAAAATCACAAATCACAAAACATAAAGTTTCCATAGAATTGCTTCTGAATTAAGCCTTCTCTTTCAATACTGTCTTATGGGTAGAACTTTCAGGATACTCAGTAATACCCATAAGGATTAAAAAAAAAAGCTGGGTGAAAGGATATATAAAATACATAAGGTGATGAAATATAAAATCCCCAATATCCTCTATGTAATAAATCTTATAAGAATTAGGTAATTCTAAACTAGACATCTAAGGAAAAGCAGAATGAAGGAAAAGAAAAACTTAGAAAGTTTAGCTACCACTCCAATCAATTCCTGTTGGGTCAGAACTCTAATATTTAAAAGACATATTATAGACAATGAAAAATCACTGTGTCAAACACCAAATTATTGTACTCTGATGATTCTGAGGAAGAAATTATTTGCATATAAAATGTATCTGATTTGTCTAGGAGCAACTCATTTTCTATTCCGATTTCACAGCCTAAGGCACTGATGGAGCCTGGGGGGATTTAAAGTAGTATGTGGAAGAAAGAGAGCATCTGAGTGCCATAAAATAGAATAGTGCAGAGCATGACATCTGACTGTGGAATGTTATTTCCATAAGCAGTGACACATTTAAAAGGTACTAATATTATGACTAGGTGACCAAAGTTTAGTTGTTACTGGATTAAAAATAATATTTGAGGAAATGATTAAGTACAGGTTTATCAGTTCTGTTATTTTTGTTTGGCTTAAATATTGTTTTCTATAAAGGTCAAGTGGTAATACCACTCACTGGTAATTATAGTTCCAACAGCAATCATCGCAAACATCAGTCTGTCCTAACATTATCCCAATCCTGTGGTCATATGTGTTCAGGCTTGCTAGTCACTCTGGAGCAGCCTAAATGAGGATAAGCAATCAATAAACAATCAGTGTAATTCCTCACATGCATAAATGCAAATTGTTCACATGGAACTGTTCACTTTCCCCTTTTTTGGCAGGAGCATGATGAATGGAGTCAGTGATGGTTGTGGAAATTGATTTTTCATAAGCACCAACTCTTTCACTTGTCAAAAAATGGGAAGATCGCTACCATGGGCTGATGTACGTGGAATTAATAGAATAGAGATGACCGCCTCAAGGCATTCTGACTCTCAGAATTCCTTAAGCAATTCTTAAAGCAATAAAAATAGTATCTAATTTGATTGTAAGAAGGCATGCACTAAAGTAGATTTAATCTATTCTTTTCTTTAAGCAGAATATATATATGCTTAAAGAAAAGAATATATATATATATTCCAGAATATAGAATATATATTCTATATTTTATATTCCAGAATATAGAATATATATATATATATATATATATATATATATGTTCTATATATATATATCCAGAGATTGTGACCAAATAACTCCTGGTACATAGTTAATACTCAATAAATATTTGCTGAAATGTGCAAATGAATGGAAAACGGAATGACAGAAAGAAGGAAGAGTGGAAGGAAATACAGAAAGAAAAAAGAAAGAAAGAAAGAAAGAAAGAAAGAAAGAAAGAAAGAAAGACATCAAGATAAATAGTATTATTTACCTAACATATAAATAAATAAAAATCTTTTTAAAAAATTATTTATTTATTCATGAGACAGAGAGAGAGGCAGAGACACAGGCAGAGGGAGAAGTAGGCTCCATGCAGGGAGCCCGACGTGGGACTCGATTCAGGATCCCCAGGATCAGGCCCTGGGCTGGAGTCAGTGGTAAACCGCTGAGCCATCTGGGCTGCCCAATAAATAAAAATCTTAAAGACAAAAACAAAATACCTTTGGAAATTATATTGATTTCATGGTGGTTTTTCAGTAGCATTGAGTATAAATTGCCTATTATTCTGTTCTTTATCAAGTATAGCAGATTTTTTTTGTTAATCATGCTATCCCACCTGACAAATTATCCTTCAATTGTTCTTAAAAAGAGAACAAGGACAAGTGCTTTATTATACACAATATAGTGAAATTCAGGTTCAAAAATAGCTTACCCTCTTTAAAGAAATGGTCTTAAAAAAAAAAGAGGCAAAGCTGAAAAACAGTGAATATTACTACAAAAACCCAGATATTTAAAATACTGGCAGGAAGAACTGTGGCCAGTTACAAACAAGCTACCAGCAGTTTATTACTAATTACTAAAACACAGTCAAATTAATGTGTAAATGCACTACTGAACTAAAACATGCAAATGCCACAAATGTTTAGTTTACCTACTGATCATAGGGAAAAATGGGTAACAGGCCTTCACCTTTTAAAAAGTCAACATATAGTATTTAATAGAAGAATTTATGATTCCTTTTAGTTACAAAGATAAAAGATGTAACATTAAGAAAGTAGGGGTGCCTGAGTGGTATAGTAGGTTGAATAATTGACTCTTGGTTTTGGCTCAGGTCTTGATCCTCAGAGTTATGATCTCAGGGCTGTGAGATGGAGCCCCACGTCAGACTCAGCAGTCTATTTAAGACTCTCTCTCCTTCTCCCTATGTCTCTCCCCACCACACTATCTCTCTCTCTCAAGTAAATAAATAAATATGTTTTAAAAAATTAAGAAAGTAGTGCCCTCCAACTAAACAGTCTTGTTCAGAATGAATTTAATAACTTATCACAGAGTAATTGTAAATAATCGCCATGGAAATTTAAGCCTAAACTAGTGTAACTTCTTTGTAGCTTAATTATTTCTTCTTTTTCACTAACAATTTTCTCTAGCATAAATTTATTAAGCTTTTATTAATCAATGATGGCTATGAGACAAGATGTAAAATTTCTAACTAATTCCAAGTCTGCTTAGATATTCATATAAATACAATTTATTGAATGTTTATGCTATTAAAGTGTTACATTTGCATAGAAATAAATACTTATCAAATTAGGTAATATAAGCCTGCTAATCACCAATGTCTGGAGCAAGCCTGGTTTGATGCACAGAAAAAAAAATACATTTATCTATCTGGGTACAAGTATCCAAATATCCATTATTGGGCTTCCAATGAAATAACCAGCCTCAAATGCATCATTTCTACTAAATGGACTTCTAAATTGAAAGCAAATATTATATTTGTCTGGTCTTCCTCTTTAAATAACATTATTCTACAAATACAAATTATTTTCCATGATATTTCAAAGCTTAGGGAAAAGTTTATTGAGTACTGCTGTTTATTGCGGCAGATGCTTTACATAGATCATCTATGTTTCCCAGAACAAATCTATTTATTGGAGATTGTAATTCCTTCTCTCAAACCGGAAAACTAAGATGTGAAGAAATTAAGTAACTATCTCAATTTTCCATAAATGTTAGGTGTGCAGAATGCAGCATGTGTACTTGATGACCAACTGCACACTCTTTCCAGTACACCTTGGTCTGGCCCTAGATAAGATGGTAATAGTATGTAAGAAACCAACTAAAACTAAACCAGTTCTAGATTAGTAGGATTATGATCAAATGCCAATATGGCCAGAGTTAGAACCTAAGTGTAGGGAGCATGTGCACAATCAATCCCCTCAACACACACACACACACACACACACAGTCATAATCACAATATTTTTAAACTGAATTTCCTTGACCTTACCTAAGTTAGCATCAATGTTCCTTTCCAGGTTTAGGGACAGCCTGCAGAGAGTAGGAGAAATTTTTCTGCAGGAATTTCCAAAGCTTAGATGTACTTTTGTAAATATTTTTTATCTCAAGGGGTTGTTAAAGAAACCTAACTTTTTTTACGAAACAAAGTTCATAGTTCATAGTTTTGTGAATCTTGGTGTGATGATGATATCATATGATTGGAGAATGAACTCAATAGACTATATAGTAATTACCATTTACATTACTAACATGTTGGGATCACAAAGTTGCAGAGGTTTATTAATTCTTTTAATGATGAATGTTGCATATACCTTCTCCCTCTTCCTAAATTTGGACTAGAAAAAGGAGTCTGCAGAAGACTAATATTTTAAAGGATACCATTTTGCTTAGGAATTTTAATTTGTTTAAAACGTGTTTCTCATATACACATACACATCACATCTCTCTCACATCTATGTGATTGGTACATACTGTTGACTATACTGAATAATTACTGAACCATTTGTAAAACTCTACGTTGTGTTTTTTAAAATTACCTAATGAATAGAAGCTAAATGAGTACATTAACATCTTAGCATTCTTTAGTTTAGTTCTCATTTTAACAAAACATCATTATAATATTGTAGTACTATTGATACATTCGAGTAAAATCATTTAAGAAATTTCGGGCCAATGAAATTATGCATTTAATTAGATTTGTCATTTTATAGAGATAAATAATTAATCCCTAGATTTTTTTAACACTCTAGAGAACTATTTCACTAGGGACCAAAACAAATATATCCAAATAAATCACTGCTGCTGAATATAAAATATACAGAGCTTTCCTTCTTAAAGGACAGAGTCTCATCTAGTTTCTTATTTGATAGCATTTTGAGAATATATATCTATTATCAAGATTTGAAATCTTGACTGGTTTCAGAACACTGCTGTGGAAAGGAGCATTTTTATAAATTCAGGTGTATGATTTTGCCCTTTTCTCCTAGCCATGAGCAGATTCACTTGCTGAGCAAATGACAAAACATACATTTTAATTAAAATGTGTCCAAAAAAGAGCAAGTTTTAAATTATCTTTTATAGTTATATTGCTGCCCGTTTTAAATTATCTTTTATAGTTATATTGCTGCCCTTAATTGGTGTTTAAGTACTGTTGTTGCTTACTGTTATAATTTTTAAAAATATTTGATAATGATTCTCAGGAGAGGAGGATTTACTTTAACTCCAATTTCAATCAGTATCTAATTTTTTAAATAAAAATTCACTTATCTTAAATAAGCACAGAAAATAATTATATCTAAACTCCTATGCTGTGGCACAGTATCACCAAGATAAAAATGAAAAAAAAAACTACACTTAGAATATATCAAACAATAGACTAATTAATAACACATAATACTTTCCCCTTCCATGTTACAAATGCTGACATTTGCCAGAAACAAGCAGAAGGAAAAAGAATCAGTGTTCTCTGTCAAAAAGGTGTGATAATTTATTTCAAATGAAAAGCCAAAGTATTTAAAGTAAAGCTTAAAATGGGTGTCAATATGCATGAATACAACAAAGTACCCTACAAAGAAGGGGTTCGTTAGGGCAGCCAAAACCAACAGATGTGTTCCAGCTCATCACTTCCTTCAATTGAGCATAAGAAAGATAAAGTGCTTGGCTGTGTAGTCCATATTTTAAACAAATAAAAGAGAAAGCTACCTGAACCGCTGGTTTGCCAAATTTTCAAACCTTAACAGAGCTGCCTCCTCAAGCATTGATTTATATATTTATTTTTTTCATCATAAAACTTTGAATTTGCTTTCTCCCAAAGTAGTTGTTGAGAAGGAAAAACAAACCTTTCAAAAGGTATTTTTGCTTGGTTCTTTATTACAATGAACAATCTTAAAAGGACTGTAGATAAAGACTTTGGAATCTGTTATTTACCCATTCTGTAGTCTACATAGGTTGAAGTTAGTATTTACTATGACAAGAAATATGTAGATTCCTTTATTGTTGGAACCTCTTTGATTGAAAGTCAACAACTCTGATTAGGTTTTCATGAAATCCCTAAAAATTAGTACACTGGAGAGAGTAACTGTTGTATCTTTTTAAAATATGCTTTGCAATTTCTCCTCATTTTAATTCATTCTAAAGGACAAAAATAAGTTTCAAGAGAAAAGAGAATTATGTGTACTTTAAAATAAACAAAAATACATTGTTACTCTTTATTCAAAATAGTTCAAAGTAAGTAATTTTTAGGGTAAGTAGGAATATTATATTAGAAATAATCAGCAAATTTTAACGTTTATTGGACTCCAATAAGGTATTTTGTAAACATTTAGATCAAAATGCTTATTTGCTTTTCAGTGGAAATAAATTTAATCATTCAAATACAAACCAAAAACGTAATCTATCTTATGTGCTATTCATGGTATTAGATAGTATTGTAAGATAGAAAGAAGATTTATGTTTGGTGAAATAAATTTCTAGGCCCAAGATGGAGCCACTCCTACCCAGGTACCACATCAATGAACTAAAACTTTAATAACCTTTGTGTCCCTGTAAATATTCCACATGACCAGAAACAACATTATTTCCAGGCAGCCAATCCCCAAGTGACAATCCAACTCTCCGCCTTCTCACCCCAAACAAGAAGGATTATGTGGCCCCAGCCAGTGAGGTATTTTTATTTTTCTCTCCCTTGTTCCTTTCTCTATCCTTTAAACATTTTCTGCCTTCTGACCCATTTTGCAGTTCTCTGAGAGTGTCCACTTCATAAAGTGTTAAATAGATGTTTATGTCACTTAAATTGTTTTCCTTTAATGATTTTTAAGCAGTTTTTGGTGATGAGGAATGAGATCATAAAGTTACTCCCAACAGCCGGTGGGATGATAAGATCCACAGTGAGTTCACTGTTTCTGTTGTAGTGAATGAGGGCTGTGAGTAAGTCACTCTTGGATTTGAGCTCTGCTCCTTTGGAGACAGCTTCCACAGAGAGACAGAGAAATAGATTGATAGATCAACTGACTGATCTCAGAAAGGTTCTGGGGTCCTGAAAGTATTCTGGGATTTATTAAAAATGCCAGAAAGGTTCTGGTTTCCAGAAAGTTTCCAGGAGAGCTACCCTGGGAGTTCACAATGGGTGGTAGGTAGCTCTTAGAGATTCACAAAGCCTCAAGATAAATCCACATTATAAACCAATAGGGGACTTGGGCAAATAAATTTAGACAAGAAATTCATCAAAACCAAAATCTAAGCAGGCACAAATGGGACTATTAAAAGACATTAGAGTGTACACCACTGTAAAAAAATCTTCTCTTGAAAGGAAGAACAGATCAATTGCTAATGGCCAGCTCAGAAGCCAAAGCCACAAAATTGGTGGACGTGGCATAGAGTGCTGTGAAGCTGTTAGAGAGCTCACCACCTGACTCTAAGACTCCCATGCCAGGATAAATTGGTCACAGAATGGGCTAGATTGACACTAAATCATCCTATGAACCTCAAGAAAATTTCTGTGCAGGGAGGAACAATGTAAAATACCACAAAATCCCCAACCCAGCAGCATACCCTTCTTTAGGTATTAAAGTGGCTCTGAGAGACCCAAAGCTTAGCTAAAGAAACGGGATCCTCAAGTTTCAAAGAATTGAGCATGCCATCCTTTTGGCACATCTGCTTATTTTCTGTCTAGGAACTGTGGTCCTGGAAGCTGTAGATAGCGACAAAAATGGCAAAATCATACTAGGACAGCCTGGAATTACAATGACCATTATAAGGAATGTTCCAATTAGATAAGATCATTTACATCAATAGGAGTGCTTGAAAGAAAGTGTTCCCAAGTCAAAAAGAATAAAATACCTATTTCAACTGGCATGCAGAAACCTTGAAAGGGCTTCAAAATTCCAAAATAGCTTCACTGGATGATTCTTTGCAAAGGCTAATGAAAAATTAAAGATGGGTATTTTAAACAAAAAACTGTAAGAAGGACATGACTTCTACTACTCTCCTCTATCCTCCTTTATCAGAGTACTCACAGTCTATTTCTCCGCTATCTGAGTTGTCTTTCTACTCTGAAGAGACCACAAGCCTATAAACCAAAGTCCACCAAGTTTACAATTGCAACAGCTCCTAGATCAGAGATTTAAAAACACTTGACCTCCCCCATGAACCTTCCTAGGGATTTGTAGTCAAAACATTGACCCTGATTTTCAATATCTCAGTTTCCCTCAAACAGCCTTGCTGAGTAAGCACTTCTGGGGAAGTAGAGACACAGTTATAAGAAATACATGAAGAGGCCAACTGGCTTATAGAAGTATCCCTCTCTTTGGGATCATTTCTTGGCTTATTTGATTCTAGCTGGTTTGGGTCATGGGGACTCTGGCTCAGGAGCACTCTCCAAACCACTGACATTGTTTTGTTGCTAATAATTATTATTGTCTCTCTAATATGCCATGTTCTCTCAAAAGTCTTACTTTGTAATTTTTTTTCTTAAAAGTTTTAAATGCACACGGGCAACCCTTGGCCAGTTGACATATGATCTCTCTGACACTGGAATGACAGAACAAAAGAGTGTAACCATGTATAAGAACACACTCGTAATATGGCTTCTTGTATATCCTACACTGACTCCTGAAGAGGCAATGGTAACTAAGAATCACACTAAGATTGATATATATCACTATATATATATATAGTGATACATATCAATTAATAAATACAATAAATATATTGTATTTATTAATTTGAGAGAAAAGAGAGAGCACAAGGGGGAGGAGCAGAGGGAAAGAGAGAAGCAGACTCCCTACTAAACAGGGAACCAGATGTGGTGCTTGATACCAGGACCCTGAGATCATGACCTGAGCCAAAAGGAGATGCTTAACCAATTGAGCCACCCAGGTGCCCCGAGATTGATATTTTTAATCCAAACTCTTAAATGATCAAAAGGATGACCAAAGGGGGGGACTGCTGAAATTTTTAGACCCAAGACAAAGCCACTTCTGCCTGGGGTAACATGTCAGCAAACCAAAACTTAGATCTTTCTCTAATAAAAGTACCCTATTCATAAACTGTGGTTATCAGGTTCTGATTATAATGTAAATTCAAATTGAAGTTTCAAATGTCAGCTCAAATTGAACTCTGTCTTTAGTTATTTATATTTTCTAAAGCTTTTATATCTCTTATGACCTTGAATTCTACATTGTACAATTTTAAGTTAAAGGTGGAAATGTTTGTCTCCATTTTTATGTTCAGCTGAAAGCGGTATTTTACACTAGATAAATAAGTACAATCATGTTTTCCTACTCAGATCTCTCTTAGACTTCTGGATTAGGAAAAAATGAAGATACTTCAGAGGATCAAAAAGAAATAGGCAACAAGAGGAAAATTGAATCACAGAAATATAGTAGCTATTCCTTTTTGAACCTTACAGAGTAATAGGGTTTATATAAACATAAGCTAAACGGACCATTTTATATCCCTCTGAGACTTTCTGGAAGCCAAACTCATAAGAGTCATACTTCACTAGCAATGGCACAACATATCTTCTACCAAGTACTTAGTCAGTTTTCATAGAAAAAGGCAGTATTTTAAATGGCATCCTTAAGAGAGTAAGCCAGACCATTTATTTTCTGGAAGAAATAAATTTGGAGTGGTAAATGATGCAGGAACTTTTTTTATTAAGTCATCCTAATTTCATAGCAGTTCTACAAACTCTGTGACCAGAATCCCCAACTTAAAAATAAAAACATCTGTTAATTGTCCCTGTATGAAATTGTTATCCTTATGTGAGGATTTTTGTGGTGCATTCAATTCCCAATGTGCCTTAATATCATAACTGGAAATAATTAGCAACATGTCTAGAAGATTTAGCTAAGAAACATATTAATTTGGCCTGGAGATAGTTCTTTTATCCTGCACATTTATTTTTGCAGATTTCTTACTGAGTTTGTCTATATGATTTTATGTCAACTGACTACTCATAAAATTGCAGACTATATGAACACTGCTTTTAGAAAATGTTGAGAGTTGTTTTCTTTATTATTGAATTTTATGCCTCAACCTATATCAATATTTTGAACATGTCGGTACAAAGCAGCATGAATCAGCTCACTAGTCCCTTGGCTTTTCATTCTTTTTTTTTAAACTTTGTTGAGGCATCATTGACAGATATAATTGTTTATGTTCAAAGTGTACAATGTGATAATTTGATATACATATATATTGTCAAATGATTGCCAAGATCAAGATAATGAACATATTCATCACTTCATATAGTTTGCATAAGTAAGTTTTGTGTGTGTGTGCTGAGAATGCTTAAGATCTACTCTCAGCAACTTTCAAGTATACAATACCATATTACGAATTATGGTCCATGCTGTTCATTAGATCCTTAAAACTTATACTTCTTATAAATGAAAATGTGTACCCTTTGATCTACATCACTCTGTTTTCCCTTTCTCTTCAGTCCCTGGTAACCATTCTTCTATTTTCTGCTTATGTGAAGCTGGCCTTTTTGTTTTTTGATTCCACATGTAAATGATACAATACAGTATTTGTCTTTCTCTTTCTTTTTTATTTCACTTGGCATAAGCCCTCCAAACACTAACTCTTTACAGTAATCCTTAAACAATATGGGAGGGGAGCATGGTGATGGACACTAAACCACACCCTCTCATGCAGTGGAAAATCTGTGTATAGCTTTTGATTCCCCCAAAACTTAACTACTAATAGTCTATTGTTGACAGGAAGCTTACTGATAACATAAACAGCTGATTTAACACATATTTTGTATGTTATATGTATTATATACTATATTCTTATAATAAAGTAAGCTAGAGAAAAGAAAATATTAATAAGAAAATTATACCGGAGAGAAAATATATTTACATTACTACATTGTATTTATTAACAAAAAATCCATGTGTAAGTGTACCCACTCAGTTCAAATCTGTGTTGTTCAAGGGTCAAGTGTAATGAGTTCCACTTAATACATAAACACACAGATATACTGTGTACATAAGTATTAGAATTTTTTTACTGATACACACAAACATATGTATAGGATTTATTTACTTCGTGTATTTTCTTTTGTCTTGGCATGCAGATCTTGAATGTTTTGCATGCTCAGTAATTTCAAATTTATCCATATCTTCTAAGGAATGGACATCTCTGATGAAATTAGTTGAAAGTTGAAATGTGTATGGTTAATGGATGACCAATATTCAAAGACTTAGAACCTGTACCATATCAAACAAATCCTACTTTCAATTGTTGACATGTTTCAGTCATAATTATGAATAGAAGTTCTTATTATGCAGTGCTACATCTATATTGAACAATTAGTTTGAATTTATGATACTTTAGATTTTTGAAATAATTAATCTATTATTGGTTTTCATTATTACTTTAAAAAGATACATATTAAATAAAGACAACTGACTTCCCTGAATCTGGATGGATATAAGCTAGTACATATACACCATATGGATATTATTAATACATTTATATAGAGAGCTGTATGGTGAAATTGTAACATGTATTTTAAATAGTTAATGAGTTTTTAGAGATTGTAATATGTAATTATCTATACATTTAATAAGGCAGTGTAAAATGTTAAAAAAGCATCAAATTATTGAGAAACAAACATGTTCTATCTCATATTCTCCATTAGATTATAAATCTCACAACACTAAGAATTGTATATATAGAATTTGAGATTATTTTTATATGCGAAACAGAAAAAATGGTTCTACTTTCAGTATATATTTACATGTTTTTAGTTTTCCATAAAGTTTAAAAATGAAGTCATTTTTATATTATAGTGTTTTCAGACAATGTATCTAATAAAGGCAGAATATTGAGTCATACCTCATTTAAAAATGGAACATTAAATACACATGTGCCCTACTTTATGGAAAAAGTATAAAGAATAATTTATAAAGACAATTCCTTCAAAATATTTCAATAGGGGGGCACCTGGGTGGCCCCGTGAGTTAAGCTTCCAACTCTCAGTTTTAGCTGAGGTCGTGATCTCAGTGTCATGATCGGACTCTGAGTAAGGCTCCACAATTCACGCTTGAGTTTCTCTTTCTCTATGTCCCTCCCTCTAATGCTCACGCTCTTTCTCTCTCAAATAAACTAATAAATATTGAAGAAAACACAAAACTATTTCATCAGGTATAAGCAGACTTTAATAAATAAGCCATAAATATATAGGCAAAAAACCTAAATTAAATAGTTAAAAGTAGAGATTTTATAGCATAGAAAGTAATAATTCTGCAAGTTGTTTCTTTTTTTTAAGATTTTATTTATTTATTCATGAGAGACAGAGAGAGAAAGAGAGAGAGGCAGACATAGGCAGAGGGAGAAGTAGGCTCTCTGCAGGAGCCTGACATGGGACTCCATCCCGGACCCCAGGATCACGTCCTGAGTCAAAGGCAGACACTCAACCACTGAGCCACTCGGGCATCCCAAGTTGCTTAATTATATCAAAGAGTTAGCCAAAGATTTCCTTTAATAATGAAGTTTCATATGACATCTTAATATACTTTTAATTGAAAATGATAAAGTATTGATCTTTATTAGAACACAGACTAGTTACTGAGGTATGCATAAAATCTCACCCTATTCTCAAAGCATATTTTGGTTCACCTCAGCTACTGTGCTCTAATATTAAATAGTAATTTTATTTTATTTATTTATTTTAAAGATTTTATTTATTTGTTCATGAGAGACACAGAGAGAGAGAGAGGCAGAGACACAGGCAGAGGGAGAAGCAGGCTCCGTACAGGGAGCCTGATGTGGGACTTGATCCTGTGTTTCTAGGATCACACCCTGGGCCAAAGGCAGGTGCCAAACTGCTGAGCCACCCAGGTGTCCCTTAAATAGTAATTTTAGACAGGACTTGCAAAATGGTCCAAGGTATTTGTGGCATATTTTATTTCAGACCATAAAAATGTTGTTTTAGCGAACAAAACTGATTCTTTCACACTATTATTATATCAGGTATCAAAAATGTCAGGTTTTCTGATTTCTTTTTTCTATATTGTTATGTCACCTAATGTGTTCACCCAGTCAACCTACATTTATAAAGCACACAATATTTATAAAGCATTCTCCTAGGTCTTCCATGTCTCCATGTCCATATCCTTGTCTTCACTGCATGGACTCCAAAGATGAATACCTGGAAAACTTTTTTTACAGAGTCTTAGTTGTTTTATATCCAAAATTACTTTCATGATTTATTAAATAGTCAAAATTAATCAATTCAATTCAGGTCATTAAAAATGTTTTACTAAAACAAAATTTGAATCTATTAAATCTATTTAACTATTTAAAATCTATTTTTTAAAAACTTGTCTTAGCATACTGAGATATTTTCAACAAAATTTTTCTTTGACTTGTCAAAGGTAGTTTGGACTAAATTTTTAATTCCACTTTCATTTACTTGAAATAATATGTATGTAGCAAAATGTTAAAATATAATCTTAAATCCAATCAGATACAGGATTATTATATTTGATTTTCCAATTTAAAAAATGATCAAGGTTTAGAGCATATTCCAGAAATATCCCAAGTGAAAGTCCGAAATCTATCCAAAAGATTGTACCCATATAAAAGGATAGGTTTTTGTTGCTGTCTTTATATATTCTATTACTAAATAGCTCAAGCTATAAGATGCTTCTATTATCAGCATAGTCAATGTCTTAAGAATAGAGGCTAAACTCTTCAGGAATAAAATAATTCCCTCCATAAGTTTAAGGTACTCATGTTCATATTGTTAAAATCAACAACATGATATTCTTTAAGTTTAATTTACTAGCATTTTCTAATGATCTGGAAGGGAAGGTTGGTTCTAGAATGTTTTCATTCCATTTGGTTTGTCACTAAATGACACATAGAACAAATGCAAATGTACTTCCTTCTTTTGGACATACTATATTTTTTTTCATACCATATTTCAGGAGCATTTAGGACCGGTACTAAACTTTATTCTGTTATCTCTAAGTAACATTAAGCAGAGTGTTTCAAAAGCTTTAAAAAGCTTAATGCAAGTTTGTTAAGTTATCTGATTAGCTAAATCAAAATTGCCAAAGTAGTGATAAAAGTCGACGGGTTTCAAAACAAAATCAACGTATGAAATTCCTGTTTTCTCACACATCCAAGCAACTACTCCACATGAATACAGTGATTCAAGAATTTGGCTGATAGACAACCAGCCTGATAAAATAAATGGTGCCAAAAGAAATCACAAGCTACATGGCACTATAGAAGGAAAGTATTCTCATTTATTAAAATAATATAGTGTTTTTGCATATTGACTATAATCATTGACTTGGTAAGGCATTAATATTTATCTTTAAGAAATAGTAAGTAAAAAAGGCATTACATATATAAAATTTCATTTCTAGTATTGAATTAAAACCTAGAGACTCCTTAAGAATTTCAATAAAACTACCCAAAGAATGAGTGCATTTTACATTCCAGAAACATTTTTAGGATGATAGAAAGATAACTTGCATGTTAAAGACCATATTGTATAACATATTCAAGGACTTACATAAATCATTCCCTGAGCTTGAATTCGCCACATGGTCATGGAATGGATTCCAAAATGGCACAATGTCAGCAAAGCACTGACAATAGCACTTATTAGCATATTACTCTCCAGGATTCCCTGAAAAAATGCAAATGATGTCAGTTCTGGGTTTGGTTCTTCTTGTTGTGGCTAATGTAGATGCATACTAATAAAGGTCATGATTATTAAAGTTAAATTCCATTAAAGAGAAAAAGGGTAATATAAAGAATGTGAATTTTGAAGTTAAACAAATCTGAGTCGAAATTTTAGTTCTGCCCCTACTAGATCTGTGATCCTAAAGAATTAACACCTGTGAGTCTCAGTTTGTGCCTTTATAATTGGAATAATACATTGTTTACTCAATATGTATTTAAGAGATTACTATGTTCTTACCAACACAATTAATCTAGCGAATGCATCAATGAATAAGACAAAAATCTGACTTGTGGTGGTGGAGTCAATTAGATAATGAACAAATAAAATGATATCAGAGTTATATGGACTGTGAAGAAAATAATGCAGAACTAAAAAGTGGGAAGGAAGGAAGATTTTTAAAATATGCAGTCAGAGAAGATCTCTTTGAGGAAACGGCTTTTGAGCAGGGATTAAATGATGAGAAGAGGCCATATTCTCAACAGAAAGGACAAAAAGCAGAAAAGCTCAGAGTCTATAAAAACTTAACTTAAGAAATCAGCTTTGTTTTTATCAAAGCAATTCAGGGGTGTGGTAAATTTAGTAATGACCCCATAGATGTGCAAGTCCTCATCCCTGAAAACTGTGAATATTACCTTATATAATGAAAGGGACTTTGAAGATGTGATAAAGATTTTTGAGGTGGGATGATTATCCTGGATTACTAGTAATTACATGTGTTTTTTTATAAATTGAAGGTAAAAGAAGAATTGACTACAGAAGAGTGGTAGGAGATGTGAAGCAAGAGGCTGGAGTGATGGAAAGAATAGGTCACCGGTTAAGGATGCAGGAAGCAAGAAAAGCCAAGCAAATGGATTCTCTTCCAGAGTTTCCAAAAGGAACAAGCCCACAGACATCTTGATTGTAGACCAGTGAAACTGATTTTGAGTTTCTGTAGGTAACTTTCTGTTGCTATAAGCCACTAAGCTTATGGTCATTTGTACAGCAGTAATAGAAAAGGATACTCTAGCATCATATGATGCTAAATTGGACCTGGGTAGTGGTGGTGTTTGAGATTGAGAAATGGCTCAGGTATGGGTTATATTTTGAAGGTGGTGTTAACAGTACTTACTGATGGTTAGGGTAAGTGGAATGAAGCCATCCAAAAATCTGGAGCAACCAGGTGAGTGTCCATCATTTACAAGAGACAGCTAAGCCTACACAAAGATGGTAGGAAATGGTAGAAAAGGAAATGAGAGTTCATATCTTGTCCATATTCTATTTGAAGCTGTGGAATTGTTTTAAATGATAACTAATGGAAAACAAAGTGATTCAGTTAAAAAGAATGACCAGGAACAGTGAAGATGATAGTGCCCTATGCTCTCATCCCCAACAGGATAGTTAGAGGACATTATTAAAAGCACATACACACACATGCACTCATACACACACAAGACTTCCCCAGAGATCGCATGTTATCAATAACTATTATTTTTTTTCAAGATTTTATTTATTTATACGTGAGAGACACAGAGAGAGAGGCAGAGACTCAGGCAGAGGGAGAAGCAGGCTTCCTGCAGGGAGCCCGATGTGGGCCTCGATCCCAAGACTCCAGGTTCATGCCCTGAGCCAAAGGCAGATGCTTAACCGCTGCGCCACTCAGGCATCCCTCAATAACTATTAAACAACAAAAGTAACTATTATTTTTAAAATTTTATTACTGAATATAAAAATAGATCTCATCTCTTCTATCCAGTTTCTTACAGGTAAAATCACAAACATATCCACTTACTAATTAAATTCAAGCCAGTGTTGAACAACATCTGAGGAAAATACTGGCAAACAGAATAAAAGAAAAAAAACATAGAATACTAAGTTTAAAACATGAAAGTACTAATAATTTGTAGGGCTGATGTAAAGATAAATGAAAACATAAATGAAAATCAGTAACCTTGTAGTATCTAGAGGTAAATCAAGGCATAGTTTGATACTTCAAAGTCCTATGTGATAGTCAATTTTATCTTAAACACAAAATAATTCCTAAATTCCTCTGCCATAACCCTTTCAGAAGAGAAATATAAATATAGTGCACCAAAATTAAACTTTAAAAAATATTGATAACATAACATAAAACAGAACTAAATACTAAGTTTGTCCCCAGTTATTAAAAGTATATACTTTTCCTCCAACATGTATAATCTTTTGATTATGTTATTTAATTGACTTTTTTGAGGTAAAACCAGGAACATTGATAAACAATACTACGTATCATTAATCATCTAAGAAAATCATTGTTTTTTTAACAGTCTATCAGATAGTACAGAAAGTTTTAGAACAGTAGGAAAAAGCTAAAATAATTTAAATGTTCTTAAATCACTCACTTATTTTAGTAAATACTAATACAGTATATTAAGAAAAAGTGATGGGCACCTGGGTGGCTCAGTCAGTTAAATGTCTGCCTTTGGCTCAGGTCATGATCCCAGGGTTCTGTGATCTAATCCCAAATCTGGCTCCCTGCTCCGTGAGGAGTCTGCTTCTCCATCTGTCCTTCCCCTCTGCTTGCTGCTGGAGTTCTCTCTCTCTCTTTTTCTCTCATATGCGCACTCTCCCTCAAATAAATAAATAAGATCTTAAAAAAAAAAAGTAACAAAGAATACAGGGAATCAGGGAGAAGGTATAGAGTAAAAGAATTTTTTAAAGAAGTTTGAGTAACTTATTAAACGTCTCCTGCATATCCGCAGTGATTGCTCTTCATGTTTTATGGTGAGCTATACATCAAAATTATGATAATAATTTGAAGAGAACAAACATTTTTCTTTATCACCTATGCAGGTTGAGTTAAAAAGTTTACCTCCCACCACACCCACATTTGATAAGGATGTTTGTCTCTGTTAGATGTTATAAACAGCCATACAAGGGAATTAGTAATGGCATTATTAAAAATGAAAGACAAGTAAAAAGCCAGACTCAAAATGTTACATAACGTATGATTCTATTTACATGACATTTTGGAAAAGGCAAAAATCTGGGGACAGAAAACAGATTAGAGGTTATCAAAGGGCTGGGATTGGGGGAAATGTCAACAATAAAGGGACAAAGGGAATTACTGAGGATGATAGAATGTTCCATATCTTGATTGTGTTTGTGATTATAGAACAGTGTCCATTTTTCAAATAAACAGCAACTGTACACTGAAAGGGGAGATTTTACTACATGAAATTTGCCTCAGTCAACCTTACTTTAAAAAGTTAAAGAAAAATATCCCTTTGAAATGTTTAAAAAAAAAACAAACAAGATAGGTTTTGAAGATGTCTGGGTGTCTCAGTCAGTTGAGCATCTGACTCTTGATTTTGGCTCAGGTCATGACCTTGGGGTCCTGGGATTGAGCCCCATGCTCGGCTCTGCACTCAGTGAGGGGTTGGCTTGTCTCTCTCCCTCCCTCTTTTCTCTTTCCCATTTCCTCCTACCCCAGCTTGCTGGGTTGCTCACTTACATGCTCCAGTGCTCACACTCGCTTGCTTTCTCTCTCTCTCAAATAAATCAATATATAAAACCTTTAGAAAAAGCTACATATTTGGTTCTAGAAATTCTAGGTTATATAATTTATTTCAAAATCTTAAGTTTGCAGCCCATTTTTAACTTATCAAATCTTTATTCAAAAATCTAAAGTTTATATTAAAAAAATAACTCATTTACATACAACCCTAAGGCTAAAACATATAAAAACTATATAAAAGAAAGAGAAAAAGTTCCAACTTTTTATTACTTTGGTTTTGAGTTTGTTGAGAGGAAAATAAAACAAAACAGCAACAAATTGGCCAAGCTGAGTTATAAATATTAAAAAAACATCATTGAAACCTTAATGTGAATAAAGCCAGAGCACATCTTTGGAACTAGAGACAAAATATGCAACATGTACTTTCCTTCTTAATGACTAGCAGCGTCCACTTGGGATATAATTTTTTAAGTAGAGACAGGAATACAGATATGAAAGGAACTGAACACTGGTTAAACAAGTGATTTTACGATTGCTTAATTTCCAACTTGATTTTTTAAAAGACTAATAGCTACTTCATCTGAAGCAATTTGGCTGGTTTGCCAGTGGTCATTAACACACCTTCATTATCAACTTCTCCAAAAAAGAGCAGGACACGTTAAACATATTTCCATAAATGGACATCATCTCCAGGTTCTTAAAGTTAGGTCATAAATATATTCTAATCAAATATAATATCATCTAAAGACGTTAATATTAATATATGTTCATGCATAAATATATACATAATATACATAATCAACGATATTGTTTATAATTATATTATGAAAAAAGTTCAAGCGATTAAAGACTGAGTTGTGAGACATTGGTATTTTTGGGTTTTTTTAAACATTTTATTTATTTATTCATGAGAAACACAGAGAGAGGCAGAGACATAGGCAGAGGGAGAAGCAGGCTCCCCAGAGGAAACCCAATGTGGGCCTGGATCCCAGGATCACACCCCGAGCCAAAGGCAGATGCTCAACCACTGAGCCACCCCGGTGCTCTAGAGACACTGGTATTTACATTAAGGTCCTCTACCCTAGTTGTAGGTGTCAATATAGTAATTATTAGAATATAGTGATTATTAGACCACTTCTATGAAATTCAAAATGTATCTATTTTTGATATGTTAATTTACCCCTGGCCAATAAATGTGTGAACCTATCTAGAGTATCTTAAATAAAGAGTTGATAGGTTTTCACAATGGCAAAACCAACTTTTAAAATGCTTGTTTTCTAGGAAGAAGAGAATGAATTCAAGATGATTAGCACATGGATACATTAGAGCTAGATAATATTTTTTTATTAAGTTTCAACTTTTCAAATTGTACCTTTCACAAACTCTGTGCCTGTGGCACAAACATTAAAGCAAAAACATTAATGGAAACACATTAAATGGAGCAGCTGCAGCTATTACAAAAGCAAGGTCCCTTGGATGGGTCAATACACAGAGATGTGAGTTCATACCATGGCCTGTTACAGACTCTGGGAGACTTAGGAGTAATGTGAGTTTTGTGGGGCCAGGCTCTCTGTGGACAGAGGCACACTGCAGATGAGGGGGTTCCCCTCAGCAGTGGTATCTCCTTCTGTCATACAGATCTTTGGTGTATATGAGTAGTTAATCCAAAATGTGTATTGTTATTTGTATTGGCTGTTGTGCAGCATTTTATATTAACAAACAAACAAACAAAGAAAAAAACACCTTCGACCTCTTTTTTGTTTCCAGCTGAAAGGCTTTTTAAAATTGGCAGTGTAAAGTACGAGGTGTGGCTTCCGGACACCAGTCTTCCTAGAGATTAAGCTGCACTAAGCAGGCGATGTTTTCCTTGCCTTTTATATTCTGAGTTGTTACAAGGGAATTCCAAAATGATAGCAGCTGTGACAAGCATACTAATTCTTGTGCACCACTTCTGTTTGTTAACTGGCAGGAGGAAATGATCTCTGAGACAGAGAGGTAGAACCAATAGGGATACGGAAATAAAACCTAGATGTCACACTGGTGTCACATCAAAGCTGAGGACGTTTACATAGCAGAAAGCCTAATCTTCAGTTAACCTCTATTTGATTTTCACAAATAAGATTTCATCTGAAGCACCAAATTAAATCTGAGACTGAGAAATGGGCCTGTATATTAAGATGTGTCCGAATTAATTGTTAGCATGATGAGTGGCTGGCTTTCAGCTGCAGATTTGTAGGTCACTGTTGGCATACTGGGGTTACTATCTATGGGGGAAATTTAAGAATAGATTTTACCCTGGTATGCACATGACTCTCAGCTTCTGGGATAACACTGCTAATAGAGTTAGATGCCTATCAATTAAGTAGTATAATGAAAACTTCAGTGGAAAAAAAAAAAGCTCACATAATTCCTTGGAACTTTACCTTTTTTGTTGGATATAAAATTCTGGGAAAATATTTCAAATACATTTGTTTTCTCTTCACATAGTTGCTTAAATATGCTATTGGATTCAGAGCAAACCAGAGGAGGCTACTCAATTTTCACAGAGTTAAAGAATGACACTAACTGATCAACAACCTAAAAAAAAAATCTTTTTGATACAGTAACAGTACACAAAGGGTATAGGAGCATAGGTGTCTGAAAAGAACATAATCTAACCCAAGACACAAATCATTTTTAAAGATTATAAATAAAAATTGTGTTGTCTGATCATATTCAAGAAAACCAAACTTATAATGAACTTACAGCATATAAAATTTTATATTGGATTTAGTGTATTTAAAGATGACTAATAACTAAAACAGAATTAGAATATTCTTGGATTGAAGAAAGTATTTAAAACATCTTGCAGAAATTTAAATACTCTAACTCACTATAATACCATATGTTTTTCCCCTAAGCTTTACCTCTAATGATGTTATAATTATGAATGTATTTCATAGATATTTATGCAAAATCAAACCTATAAAAATATTTTTCACATATACTGATACATGTGTATACTGAGTATATACCATATATGAGTGAGTATATATAGATATGAGTAATGGTTATCCATTTCTCAATCTCTACTTTTCCATATGTAGGGTGGTCCCATTTGGTTAAATTTAGGTTATAATGCCTAAATGCCTTTCCCAAATGTTTAATCAAATAAAATTAAAAATGCATTTTCCCTATGATAGCTATCTTATAAAATAGCTGTTAATATCAACTCAGAGACATTAACTCAAATCAAATGATTATCCCATGTTTCTCTGCTCTTGGAGCCTTTCCCAAGGTCTTTAAGCCACTGGATGATACATCAGTGCTATACTAATCATGCACAGCACCAAGTTTCTTTCTTTTTTTTTAAGATTTTATTATTTATTCATGAGAGACACAGAGAGAGAGAAGCAGAGACATAAGCAGAGGGAGAAGCAGGCTCCATGCAGGGACCCCGATGTGGGACTCGATCCTTGGGCTCCAGGATCAGACCCTGGGACTCCAGGATCATGCCCTGAGCCAAAGGCAGACACTAAACTGCTGAGCCACCCAGGGATCCCCAACTGAGTTTATTTCTAAGGCCATCAATATCCTTCCTCTGCTCCTTGTGCTTGTTGATAAAGCCAACAGGCTGAGTCACTTTGGCTCAAGATCTTAAGCTCTGCCTCTTGATACTGGAAAAGAATCAGTCATTAAGTCTTTTTTGCATCTCAAAGTGTCCCTTTCTTTTCATTTTCATTGCCCCTATTTTAGAACCAACACTTGACCATGTAGTCTCCCAGCCAATCAATCTTTCCCTTTCAACATTCCTGCACATTAGCATCTGGTAAACATACCTTCCTGTGCTACCATCTTTACTGATTCCTCATGGTAACATTCAGGGGATGTGCTCCATCTTTTTTCTTTCTTCTTTCTAACAAAACTAAACTGAAACTCCTCCCTGGAGCCCAGGTCTTGTCTTGGTCAGACAAATCCTGTTGTCTTTTGTCCTTCCTTTATTCATATTTCTACAGGTGTAAATTCAGCTTATCGGCCTTGTCTGAAATGCCAACTCCTCTGTAGCATCCTAGCTGATCCTCTCTCTATCCCAAGGCCAGGGGAATCATACTCTCATCTTCCTTATACACTGTTTGTCTTTCTGTTTTTCATTGTCTTGCTTTTTTTCCTTAACTACTGTATACCTGTCCTTCTTATGTAAGGGATATAACCACACTGAGGGTAGGCACTGTTTCTTATCTTTGAATTCTCAAAAAAGCCAGAAGATGAAGATGATGATGATGATGATGATGATTTATCTTTTTGGGGGGTAAGTGGAGGGGCAGAGAGAGAGACTGAGACAAAATCAAGAGTTGAACACTTAACCCACTGAGCCACCCAGACACTCTACCAGGAAGATTATTTTAACTGCGGTAACATGATTAGTGGTTTTTAATAGGTGAATGAATAAATGATTTAAACATTTCTACATAAGTTTTTAGTTTAAGTTAGCAATTTCATATAGACAAGAGGTTATAATTGTGTAAGGAAATCAATACCAGATAATGTTTGTAGACTAGACATTTACAAAAAAACCCGTGGGGTGCATGGGTTTTTTGGGTTTAGTTGGTTAAGCGTCTGCCTTTGGCTCCAGTAATGGTCCCAGAGTCCTGGGATCCAGCCCCACATCTGGATTCCTGCTCAACGAGGGGTCTGCTTCTCCCCTCCCGTTTCTCCTGCTTGTGCTATTCTTTCTTTCTCTCTCTCTCTCTCTCTCTCTGTCAAATTAATTAATTAATTAAATATTAGGAAAAATGTTTCTCGTAAACTTGAAATTGAACAAATTCTTCTTTGGTTGTATAGGAAAATATGGATAGCAGGTGACTAGTAACAGAAATGGCCTGACCATGACTAGTTTCACCTGGTACTGTTTAACTAGCTAATACTAGCTGACACATACTCAGAGAAACCACTCAGTGAAACCACTACCAAATATCTGTTTCTATGGAAGTAAAGAACATATCTATTCTACCTTCTGGCAGAGTGAAAAAAAAAACAAAAACAAAAAAAAAAAACAAACTCCAGCTTGTATGAATCTATTCCTTTGCACTAATATGACTTCCTTTATATTCACATAGTCTTTATATTCTGGTGTCCCCTCAACACACATTTACCAATTTACTACCCTGAATATAATTTATATACGCCTCATGATCTAAATGTTTATGCACTTTTGGATGCATATATATTATAAAACCATACCCAAAATTACAATTTACAGATACTTCTAAATTTTGTAGAAGCCCAGAAGAACACTAGAATCATCACAAACTCTAGGTGTTTCCTTTATGGGTTGTACAAAAAGTCATTATGTTGTGGGGCTTATAGATGTAGCTATGATGTAGCTATTGTACACCAACTGATTACTGTTTAAGAAGCCAAGTTCAGGGACGTCTGCATGGCTCAGTGGTTAAACGTCTGCCTTCAGCCCAGGGCATGATCCTGGAGTCCCAGAATCGAGTCCCACATCAGGCTCCCTGCATGGAGCCTGCTTCTCCCTCTGCCTGTGTCTCTGCCTCTCTCTCCCTCTCTGTCTCTCTGTCTCTCTCTCGTAAATAAATAAATAAAATCTTAAAAAAAAAAAAAAGAAGCCAAGTTCATAGTACATTGGGGAAGCTAAGAGTTAACCTCCCTGGTGGTCTTTCAACTGGAAGACTCTTTGGAAAGAACAGAAGAAAGAGTCACAATGCAAAAGGCCTATTTAAATGCCACTAATATTTAAATATACCTGTATGTGAAGCTTCCTACTGTTCCATTTAACACTTTAGCAAAAGGCTAATGAACTGAGGAGTGCTTTGTGCCTAGTTTAATCTAGATACTATGTTTAATAGAGTGACCTCTTTAAAGGAGCAAGCCTCTTTGAGATCAGAAAATACCTGTTTAGCTAGCTAACTTTTAAACTTAAAAACAATAACTTAAATAATTGCGTGCTGAACAGCAACTCCATAATTCTTACAGAAGTGTTCCGACATGTACAGTGTTAATTAGGCTTTGGTTCTGTCTTGAAACTGATGTCCACGTGCTAAGCATGGTATGTCCTGAGGACTGGCTACCAAAGTGACACAGTTGTTAAAGACAATCACTAGCTAGGACTGGTTCCAATGGGAAACAATTTCCTCTGGCAGCTTTTGAAGTTTGTTTTTATAGGAAATTGCCTCTTGGAGCATATAAAGCTAATTCATGGCAGTTCCCAGAGCTCCTGCATACCCGTCTGGAGCTCCCCTGTGGACGAAGCTGTCTTGTTGACATAATCGGGCTTGGCTCTTGGCAAAGCTCCAGGTGTTTGTGTGGAGCCAGTCAGATTAGGTTGAAAGCCTTTAAATCTTCCAAAGTGTCCCTAGGAAGTGAATATAAAATGGTGATGGTGATGTGGCAAGACCCAGGGAACATAGCAAAGTCGTGACATTTGTATTTGGGTCTGTCATCGTGATTCAGTAACACAGACTTTGCTAGTAGATTCAGCAGAGGTCATGACACAAAATGATGGATGATCTGCAGTTCTATTCTCACCATCAAATCAGTGTTAGGTGCTGGGTTCACTTTTCTTTGAGGGTTTGTTATGATGCTACAAAACTTGTTTTCCTCCTAACTACCCAGCCATCTCAACAAATATTTTTGCATTAGAATTCTAGCCTATACACATTTAAATAATGAACTAAAAATCAATGGACTTCATTTCTTTTGAACAGAAAATATTAGAAGATAATCATTTTTGAAAGGGATTTTAATTTTGAAAGGGATTATGCCTCCCAATTTATTTAATGTATACTTATTAACAGATTTTTAAGGACAAATAATGTATTTACTCAAATTATAAAAAGGAGAAAAAAAGCTTAAATATGACCCTAGACATCTAATTGGAGATAAAAGTTGAAAATCAAAAGCACTATGAATTTGAAATATAAAAGAACCAGCATTTCTTTTTCCAGGTGTAAGAAATACTGAAGTTTGAGCATAAAAGTAATGTTGAGTGAGTTGAAACATCAGAAACAAAGAAAACAGCAGCTGTGTACAGAATAGAGAAGAATAAAAGTGACAGTACGTTTAGTCACATGGGGAAACAGTTGAAAGGAACTGTATTTGTTTGAATTTGATATTGTCCACACTAGTGAACCCTGAAGTTCAAAATGAAAGCCATTTCTCTTATACCTTTGTCCCCTATTTCTTAGGAATTGGCTCTACATTTCTTAGGAATAAAAAAGAATGAAAATCTGATGTGAGATCTTCTTCCCAATAGTCTACTTCAATTTGATGACTGAAGTATCAATAATTTTATGTTATGCAAATTTTATAAATTGTCCTTCTTTTATCACATTCCTTTCATACTTAAGTATCATTTTCACATGATTTTTTTTAAAGATGGCCTTTTGTTTGGAAAGGCATCCTAGTACCTATTAAACTTCTTGATCTTGTTAGTGATTCCATTCACAGTTCCATTCTCTACTATGTCTTCACCTGAATCCCACAAATAAAGACACAGAAGTTAATTCTGTTTTCTGTGAACCTTCAGCACTAATTTCACTAGATGGTAATTCTTGCTTATATGCCTGTTTTACTCAAGAAAAGCTGAACTTTTTGAGATTGGGAATAACATCCTCCCCAATCCCCGACCTTTGCTTCAGTGGCAAATCTAGAACAGTTTCTGGCCCTTTGTGGATATTGAGGAAATGCTTGTGAATGAATCTATCAGCGGCTTTCCCTGTGTCTGACTTTCCATTTGCTATGACTGATAGCTAAAAGCAAGATTTCAGGTCAGTTTGTCTTGGCTTGAATTTCGGATCCCTGATGGACTAGGTGTGTGATCTTCGGCAAGTCATTTTTCTGGGCCTCAATACTCCACCCATAAAATAGTCTACTCATGTAGTTTGCCTGAGGGGTAAATGTGTTGATGTACAAAAACTGCTTACAAATAAGTTCAGTACATACTAAGTACACAAGTAAGCTCTAACAATCGGTATCCTCATTAATGCATGGAGCCACCTATACAGAACTATGAGGGTCTCCTTGGCACATGTACCCATGGATGAGATTGCTAGGTCACAAGACACACCTGAATTATGGAAGTCAACTTTTGAGGTGCTGTTAAGTAACGTGTTTTAATTTTTTGTCTGCCTTAATTCCAAAATCTCTTAAAAACAAGTACTCCTTTGAGTTTCCCTTTATTTTGTATTGAATAAATGTTCACCCAGCATTTTTGATATGTCAGGTCTTTTCCCAAATACTTTATATGTATTAATTCACCTAGTTCTCATGAACTAACATACTATACTGTTAGTGGCTTCATTTTGCAGAGGAGGGAAGTGAGGAATAGAGAACTTTACTGATCTGAACAAAATGAGGCAAAAGTAAGTGGCTCGAAAGATCATGCTCAGAAGAACCGCCACATCCTTCTGTCCTTTAACCCTCACCAAGCCGGACCCCCTTTGGACATCCTGCCATTCTTAAGCCTGTTCTGACTCCTTTCTTTTTTCCCTTGTCCCAATTCCTGTTCTGCTTCCTTTTCCCAAATCAAGTAGTAGGGAAGGGAGAAAGGAGAACTATGTAGTGGGCAGAAACCTTTCTTTTTTTCTCTCTCTTGCTTCAAATTTTGCCCTGCTCTAAAGCCTACAAAAAATGTGTTGAAAGTATTGCACATCTCAAATTTTTATGCTGAAATGACTTTGTCTATAAGTAGTAATCTTCCAAGCCATCTTTGTGTAGCTATGAGGTTTGGTGATATCTTCATCAAATAAGCTTCAAGGAGATAAAGGCAATCCCCAGGTAATAGATAGAGTTACACTACAAGACTGCCAAACATACACCCATGGGAGTTAATACCAAGAGCTTCCTCCTCTCTCATTTTAATCAGTGCCAGAACGTGCAATAGCAATAGGAAGATGGTGTGAATGAAATTGAAATCTGGATTTTCACGGAAATATAAAAGAAAAAAATGAAACATCAAAAATTAAAATTAAATCATAAAAAATTAAAAATGAGATTAATCCACTATGCCAAATTTTCCAGTTTTGTACTCATTACCATTACTTCCAGGTTTCTAAATATATATTCATGCTACAGAATATATATTTCATTCCACATTATCTTTTCTCATCTCTGTCTTCTGTGAGTCTCAACAACTCACTAAAGTCTAGCCAGAAAGCCATTTACTTTTTCTCCATTAAAGACCTTCTCTAGGTACACTTCAGCCATCTGACATATATGTATTCTAATAAAATCAATTCAACAGTACCATAGACTTTAAACTTTATGTTTATAAAAGTATTTAATTTAATTTAACCTTCAAAAATATTCATTTTTTAAAAAAGCATAATGTCAATGTGTTGATGATTTGGAAAAATATGAATTTATTGTAAATAAAATAAAGTTTTACATATTCATATATACTTTAAGAATCCTGTTAAATTTAGCCAGGCTTTCAACAGAGAAAACTTGTTTTGATATAAATAGCTGAAATGTATCTGATATATTTTACAACCTTTTGTTCTACTTCATTAAAATTGAACCAATATTAATACAATTTTTCTTGCTAGTATGAAAAACTATAGTACATAAAAAACCATGTGAATGTTTGCATTTTAATATTACAATTGAAATAAAATGTATGAGTCTATAGCCATGTCTTATTACAAACATAGCTAAATATAAGTGCCATGTTTCTATTCTTTTTTCACTTAAAAGGAAAACATGATATACTAGAATTATTTAAAGCAGCTCATTTCTCTGTTCTGTTTATAATGTATGAGGCACTAATCTCTAGTAACAGACTTTTATTCAAAAGGGAGAAGTGATCACTTTAAAAATAACGTCAGCTATTTGAATAATTTAGAACAAAAAAAAGTCACTGCAAATAAATTGTGAACTGGTGCAAGAAAACTAACTCCTCTAATGATAATCCAATCTGTGTTTTTGTAAACTGCAAAATATAATAATAAAATTTTAACCATTTTCCTATCAAATACATTTTGTATAGATATAAGTTATTTCAAGGGACGAATGGTATTACATTTTAAAAAATAATATTATATTAACTTCCCAATAGATTTATGTTAAAAATGACCTTCCATAGAAGATTCTGAAACATACTTAAAATATTACGTAACTGGTTAATATGCAACCATTACTTTTTAAAGTATATCTAATCTGACTTCTCTCCAGATTCCTGCTTCTGAATAATAACTTTACACTGTGTCTAGATGTATCAACAGAATTTCCAAGATATTAGATGCGTGATTTCCTCATTTTATCTCCCAAATCTGTTTTTCTTCTAGTAGCCCCCGACCTCACCTTCTACCAATATTAAAACAGTTTCCAGCCAGTCAGGCTACAGATATCTGGGTGACCTGCCACATTTTCCTTGCTTCACATTTCATGGAGTGCCACGCCACTTACACATCTGAAATATCTTCCTATGTCATGGGCATTCCCCAAGTCCTCTGTTCAATTCTGGTATCTTATTTGGATATTTTAGCAGCCCTTTAACTCATTTCCCTGCTTCCATTTCTCTATCCTTAAACCCACTGGCTGCAATGTCATCAATCATTTTTTTTTTTTTTTCAAAAATACTTCTCTAATACTATCAGTCATTCAGCCTTCTGTCTCGGTTAGCTAATGAGCCCTGGCAGTCTCCACTGGGACCAGAGCTCTCACTTGGATTCTAAGACCCTTGACTGGTACCCTAGCATGATCCTAAACACTGGTCAATTATTTTTTCCTCCCACCCTGGTCCTCACATTCTCAGAGATTGGCTGAGGTTTTGCTAAAAATTAAAAAGAATACTTGCAGTATGAATTTGCTATTCATTTTATTTCCTGATTCACCACCACCCAAATACTTAACTTCCATATTTTTTCTTCTGGATCTAATTTTATTTGATACTTACATGAAAAATTCTTAGTGCAATGGACATTGTAATTGGGTATCCCATTTCACCAGGGTTTTCCATCTTAAGAAATGGCCAATTACCCGAGACTCTGTCCCTCTCAGTACAGGCCCTGTCTCTTCTTTCCACACTAGTTAAGCCACTCAGGGCCTAACATATCCTCAGAAAAGCTTATCAAACAATCTATAAAGCATCCAACAATATTTTTTGAAAATATACCCTATAATATGGAATCAATTACTCAAAGATCCCTTATGTTATATTGGAAAGATAATATTTCTTTTTAAGCAAATGTTCTTGAATTATTTGAATTACTCTTGAATTGAAGATGTAATTATAATTGGAATTAATTGATTTGGAGGTTCATTTTGCATTTGCAAGTAATTTTTTTAATTTAAGAAATATATTAACTAATTCACATATCACTCGATTTATTCGTGAGCAAGACATATTCATGTAAGCTTAATTATTTTACTTAACAGAAGTGGCCAGACTTGACAAAAGTGCATAGAGAGCCCTATTATATTTGAATCATCTACATTATTCTGTGAAGCCCTTATTATATAGAATCATGTAATAAGGCTAAAGAAGAATTACCATATAGCCAATGAATATTATGACTTTCGGCTGACTTTGCAACAACAAAGTATTTGCAAAGAGGAGAAAAATCACAGAATGTTGAGAGAATGGAATAGTGATATAGGAGTGGATCTGATTTCACTTGAGCAGGGCAGTTTTTCCATATGCCACTTTAAGTGTTTCTGTTGTACATCTGTTGAATGACAAACATAAAATGGTTGGGTTCACTATCAGTTACAGGCTGGAACAAGTAAGATTTCAATTACAACAGGAGAGCAAAACAGCTGGGAAATCCCCAAGGGGAGGTGCAAGAACCAAGGGGGTGAAGCAGGCATCACAATGGTACATTGCACACTACTAATTAGAGAGAAATGAAGTCAAGTTAAAAGAAAATATACCCCTCGATGCTCTGTTTTGTGGAGACCATTTGGGTACTGAAAACAGCACCTCAGTGGCTTGTCTCAGTCTGAATTCTCATGTAATTGTTGCCTCATGAGCAGCTTAAAAGAAAACTCTAACATAAAAATATCTTACTTTTTAAAAGATTATTTACTTTTAAAAATTCAATGTGATTAAATCTGGGCATTTAGATCAGATCCAAATATGTTTAAAAGACAGGGTATCTATCTTTAAGAGGTAGGAAAGTGAAAAAAAATGAAGAAAATTATGATAATGAGTTTTACAATAGCCTGCAGCTCCCTAAATAAGGAATGCATAAATATAGGCATATATAAAAGTCTTCTTGACAAACATCTTAGTCTTCGGAAAAAAATCAGGAATCCTTCTACTATGTACACTGCATGACAATTATGTGATTTTCTCCCTATACGCCTGTTTTTCTTATGTTTAATTAAATGAGCTATAAGCAGTGCAAATTAAAACAGCATAATATGCTATTGAAAATAAATTAAGTATTTTTTAAACATAGTTAAAATCTAGCAATACAGTTAAGAATTAACCACAGGTTATAAAATGTTAGAGCTCTATAGAAAGCGCATTTTCTCTGTAGTTTTCATAATCAGCATATTTCATGACAATAATGAAAAAAACAATAAAAATAACTTTAGAATCATGCCATATTTGAATTGCCCAAGCTATAACCTGCCCCTCCACTTTCTTTGGAAATTCACATATCTGGGTTTAGGAAACTAATAACAATTATTATCCTTTTTTTTTCTTTTTTAGTAAATATTAGTGGAGACACTCCAAGATTTGCTCTGTAGCTCACACATCCCTGCTACAAAGCTGGAGGACCAAACACAGATCTGAAGTTTTATCTGGAATCCCCTCAAAGTAAATCTCTTTATTTCTTGATTTTCTCACTAGAAACTTACATGGAAAGACGTAAAATATTATATTAATTCATATAAAAGATAATTAGGGGCTCAGTTAGGACAGTGTAGGAAAAATATGACATTCTGAAGGTAGGAATTAGGTATCAGAGAACGATCTAAGGTAACGATGAGGGAAAGGGGAGAGTAGAATAACTCTGATTCCCAGTTTAGTGAACTAGGAGTGGAGAAGATTGGAGGAAAATCAGATGGGAATATTACCATGGATTCCTTGAGGCATATAATACCATACTTTACTAACATCAAAAGTAGCTTCATTTAAGTTCATAGTTTAATATTATCTTTTATCTTAGTTTTTTTTTCTATATGGAATTATATGTAAGGTTTTTCAAAAACCAATAAATCCTCATATAGCTACCATTATGTATGAGAGTAGTGTCAGCTGTAAAATAATTTATCAATGACCTGAGTCTTATTTTAAACATTATCTTGGAAAAAAGAATTTATTTCCCTCACTCCTTTCCCATATATGCATAGCGAATTAATTCAAAGTGATTCAAATCCCAGTTCTTTAAAGCCACATGCACTATGAGGGAAGGGCAATTCATGGTCCCTTCTCCCCTCCATATTCTTTTCCCCATTTCCTTTTTCAGGCTTTGAATGATGCCTCCAAAAGGAACAGTAAGTATCCCAATGAAGTTTTGACCTGCTGTAGTCCCCAAGACCATACATTATTTTCCTCAAATTATAGAAATAAGGAAATTTCATCTCTTTTCTAAACTGAGGATGGCACACAATTACTTCCAATCTGAGCACAAAACATCATAGGACCAATTTTGTATATACATGATTTGGTATTATCCATTTATTAATCTTGATGCTTGGGGCATAAGAATAAAATATCACCTCCCAATGTTTGGATAATGGGGATGAAATATTATAAAACTATTGCAAGTACTTAATAAAGAGGGAAAGGTACAAATTTAATGATGTCAAAGGAGATGATTTTCTTTTCAAATCTGGTGGTGCCAGATGTCTCCCTAACTCAGATGCATAGGGAGGAATCAGTGCTTTAAAATTAAATTCAGTAACATGCCCAGCCTGTATTTTAACCATAAAAGAAGGACTCTGACAGGCAACAGAAAAATTGCAGCTGCTGAGATTGTGTATGTAGCCAAGTGCCACTTCACTCTTGATCTATGTTAAGTTGACTGAAGGAAGGAAATCAATTATTATCGGCAGTGAACTTCAGGTAGACCCAGGTTTGAGATGCCAGCTACACGCAGGTGTGTGCCCTCAGCAAAGATAATTCTGACTAAGCCTTCATTAAGTAGAAGTGCTACTGCATTCACTGCTTTGAAATTTTAAGTGGTTGTGTTTTAAATGTAGACAGAGACGGATGGAAAAACCTAAACATTATAAACCACCTAACCTCATCAACAAAAATATCTGTCTGACCCAGCTGAACTTCTAGAAGACCAAGTCTATCAAAGAAGCATACACAAATACACACAGAAACACACACACACACACACACACCCCCCAATATTCTCTGGTGAACACACTAGAATCCAGAGTTAGTAAAATTTTAGAGTCCCATGTACTAGATATTTATCATTGTTTTCAGACTAGAAGGCACTTCCTTTTCTTTTGGTAATCACATCCCAAATTTGTTCTACACAAAACTTGTTCTTTACTTTCAATCCCTGAGTCTGAGGGCAGGGGCAAGGATTATCCCAAACTGAACTTCTATCTTCCCAGACAGAGACAATGGTTCAGAAACAGAAGCACAGGCTAGTATCCTACATGAGATAGGGAGAACACCAAATCTAATGTAGGAACACCTGGACAAGACTGAAACACATGAGCTGGGCCTGCTGCTGGGGTCACAGAGAGGAGCTGTCAGCGGAATAGCTAAGAGGAATGGGATACTGACATGGAAGCTAATGCTATTGCTTGGATTTTATCTTTCCATTTTATTTAAATTCAATTAATTAACATAATGTATTACTGGTTTCGGATTTAGAGGTCAGTGATTCATCAGTCTTATATAACACCAGGTGCTCACTATATCACATGCCCTCCTTAATGTCCATTGCTTGGATTTTAAATGAAGGTACAACCAAGGCACAAGTCAATAAATACCCTGATAAATGCTCTTTTGTGAAAGTATCTTGTATATGTGCATTTGTGGCTTAAGTCTCCAAGTGTACTTCAGTCGTGCCCAATGCATTGTGCAATTAGTAAACTCGATTCAAATTCACCATGGAAGTAGATTTTCCAGTGCTTGTTTTCAGAGACATATTTCAGAGACACAATTGACAATGAGAGGAATGAGAGGAATGAAGATCTGTGTCTGCCTTATGAGAGATTTCAATCTAGTTAATTTAGGGGGAAAACCCACATAAATATACATATTACTATTTAATTCTGAATTTAAGTATGTTTTCTGAATTTCACATATCCAATGTTATATACACAAGTATGGTTTCTAGCTTGAATTAGTAGATACAGTTTTAAACAAATACGACTAAAGAAAGCATTCCAAACACTCTAAGTAGAATAAAAGCCCCTAAAAGATCACATAACCTAAGTAACATGCAGATCAAGAGTATTCATTCTGTAGGAGTTCTTTGGGTAATGGAGCATATCTAAATATCATATTATATATCAAGGGATGTTTCTATTTTTTGGAAAGAGATACTTTGTCCTGCCACATGTATTCCTGCCCCTGCCCTTTTGAAAAATAAGTTCAATCCAAAAACAAAGAGAAAAAGAAAATACCCTAAGAATTTCTTATATTTTATTGGCTTTTAGGTAATTTGTTCAAAATTTGATTCTAGGACATTTATAATCCAAACGAATCCAAAAGCCATTTACCAAAAGAAAATACTTAAGTTGTGCAACTAAATGTATGCTTTAAATGTACCTCATAGCTTTGTGTTTTACTTTAAAAATTAAAAACCAGTTATAACAGTGCATAAAAGGTCAGTTTGCATTGTGTCAGTATATTTTATCATATAAATACACACTTAGGGACCTTTCAAGATACAGATTAAGCTGGTAAATATGTATTTAGATACTTCTTAAAATGGACATCAGTGCAATGATAGCTGATAATGCCATCCATGTATTTAGAGAATTTAAAATATGGATTATCGACGAGATGGACCATAATACTTCCTCTGGGGCCATTACAGTGAAATGTGTAAACACATATAGATAATGCAAGGGCCGAGGGAGGGAAGCAAAAATCAGCTCGTATATGAGCAGTGCATAAAAGCTTCCTGGGAACAAAATGCAGGACATTGGGTAGATATTTAGAAAATGATTTGCAAAGAACTTGGGAAAAGTATCACTAACTATGTAAATACCTTTTCAATAGAAAAAAAATTGTGTTCTCTAAATATAAAAGGAAATCTCAAATGTGGGTTATTGTTGATTAACGTATTTTCCTAAATAATTAAACAGATTCCAATCTTGCTGAATGAGAGAATATATGCATGCCTTGTTTTCACTAACATATTAAACCTGCTGTTTTATTATCCACCAAAAATACTAGAAACAGAAGATAATTCTATCACCTAAAATTATGTGGATTTTTTTACCCTTTCTTTTTAGAAACATGATTCATATTGATAGTCTTCTGAGAGCTGTTAAATTCCTTTTCTTTCTTTTCTTTTCTATTTTCTTTTCTATTTTATTGACCTTTGCTTTTTTTCTCTTTCTTTTCATGACTCAAATTACTGGGCACTATACTCAGCTAGAGTCCCTTTACATCAAATTAATTTCCATCTGTGAAAAATATGTGAATATTACTGGCAATAAAGCAGAATTTTTAAGCAGTGGGTAAATTACCAAAAATGTTTAAAGTATATTTTCCTTCTTTTTGGCTTTCTGTATAAATACTCTAATACTCGGGACACCTGGGTGGCTAAGCGGTTTAGTGCCTGCCTTCCACCCAGGGCATGATCCTGGGGTCCTGGAATCAAGCCCCACATCAGGCTCCCTGCATGGAGCCTGCTTCTCCCTCTGCCTGTGTGTCTCTGCCTCTCTCTCTCCCTGTGTCTCTCATGAAGAAATAAATAAAATCTTTATTTAGTCTAAATGATAAATTTTTCTAAATTTGATCCATTAAAGCTATTAAGTTGTTCTTGCCTTTAGAAAAGATTTGCATTGATGTTGTCTCCAAAACAAGATTTATGTAAAATTATTTTCATACATCTAAATATTGCTTTAAAGCATTTAGGGTTTTTTTTTTCTATAATAGAACTGATTTCAAAATACATCGTTTTCTCTTCCAGCAATTATTATAGACCTTTTTAAAGTAATTTCATGCCTACATATTTGTATAAAGTATATTTCTACTTGTAAGTATTTAACTTGATTATTCTGTGTTTATGTGTTTGTGACCACGCTTGTGTTTTTCGTTTGATTATCATTTGAAATCTCTGATATCTTACCATCCATGCTTTTCCAGGGTTTTCCATGACTTCCTGTCAGTATTTTGGCAAATCAACAAAATTTAGGGCCTAAAAAGTAAGTCATATTTGAATAAAAAGATATATAACTACAAAGAATCTGTTATCAAAAAAATGTTTTCCCCTTTTTTGGCTATATTTTAAACTGATATTAAAATTACTAAACTTACTAAAAATAAACTATATTTACAATAATGGAACACTTATCATTTTAAAATAACTAGCATACTTTTTAAATCCCATAATTTAATTTTTCAGCTTTGCTCATGCTGAAAACTGGCAAGAGATCTTCAAGTGGACCATCACATTTTATTGCTGTCTTACATGACCAAAGAACAAAATAATATCATTTTAATTTACTTGCTAGGACACCATTAGTCAAACATTTACCCTTAAAAGCAATAAAAGCAGATCTCAGGATGTATAATATAAATTAGTTTAATGTGGGAGTATTAATAAATGTTCATGCTCTGTCACTACCTGCTAAATATAAACAGTACTCTATAGCTCAATCCTTTCATAATATGCACTTCAGATAACTCCACATACTTTGGGGATGTAATTTCTAGGATATATAAGGGAAGAGAAAATTAATTTTCTTTCATTTGTCATAACGAGCTTACAGTAACTTCATTACCAAACATCCTTCTACTTGTGATCCCTTTAAGTTGGAAGTTCTAATGCATAAGCATTTTTGGTACATTATACATTTGTAACCACTTTCATCAACTATTCAAGTAATAATAATTGGATATATAAGGATCTAATATTATTCATTTTTTCTCCCATGGTAATATTTGGTTAATCTATTATGATTTGGCTAATAATACTACCACCACTGCCACTAAATAATATACAAAATACAGTGGCATTCATTTGTTCAATTCAGTTTGACCATATACATAATATTGGTAATGTGGGCCAGTGATAATGGTTCTGTTAAAAAATTGCTTGCAAGACAGTCTTTTTTAGGTGCACTGTATTTAATAATTGGTTTTGCACTTGGTTAGTATATATGCAACTTTTCAAGAGGACCTATGTGATATTTAGGGATTATACCATATGTAGACAGATAGATGATGATAGAGAGAGATGATAGATAGAGATTGCAAGTCTTACCTGACAATACCCTTTAGGCATGAGTGGAATGAGGGAGCTGTGCTACTTTAAGGTTATGGATTCTGAGAGAGTCACTGAATCTATATCTAGCCTTAGGGAAAAGCATGTGATTGAACCCTTTGGAGTAGGCAAAGAGCTATGTAATTATGTCTAGGACTTACTGCCAACAAGAAATGAGTTAGGAAGAAATCTGGTAACATAAGGAGCCACCAGGTGATGCTGCTTTTAGCATCTGCAAGTCTTCAAGAAAAGCGACCAGAGACAAGGGGAACAGAAACAGCTGATAAATGCTGCTGACCATGGTGCTGCCACATATTAGGATAAACGGAATGCCAGACCAGGCTGTGTAATGCCTGGGAGCATCTGTTCTTCAGTATTGAGTCACGCTTCGAGAAAGAGAGGGTCAGTTCCCTCATGGCCACTTAATATCTCAGGGTTCCTCCTTCCTAAAGATGGCTGTTCTTTCCATCTTACCACCTATCAAGGAAAAAAACAATAATTTAGTGCCGCTAAACACGATAATAGAACCGGAGGTGCAGAAATTGTGACTGATTGCTCAGTATGTTAGAGTGACACCACTACAGAAACTTAGATGTTTTGTTTCTACTTTTTGGTATTATTGGAATGTAAGTTAAAATAGCAAGGTGAAGGAAGAAGACAAACAGCAAGAGAGAGTTACGTCCTTTTTCTTTAAAAATTTATTTATTTTAAAGAGAGAATCAGATTAAGCGAGTGTGCATGCATGAGCTGGGGAGAGAGAGGAAGGGGCAGAGAGACAAAGAAAGAAGGAATCTCAAGCAGATTCCACCCTGAGCATGGAGCCTGACACGGAGCTCAATCCCAGGACCCAGAGAACACCACCTGAGCTGAAATTGAGTGTCATTCAACTGACTGAGCCACCCAGGTGCCTCTATTTCCTTTGTTAAGGAAGTTATTTAAAATAAATTAAAATGAATTACCTTAAAATCGATTGAAGCTTAACTTAAAAATAATACTTATGAGTCCTTCTCCTTAAGTGAAATTATATCCCAATGGTTACCTATTTGTTGGTTTTTCCATTTACAATGATTGTAAATTCTTTTATCATTATACATTAACATGAAACATTAGAAACTTTTAATTCAAACAAGGGAGTCAACCTTAATAGAAAATTCTTCTGTTTGAAAATACACCTAGCTGATCTTTCAGATATCTTACTGAGGCCCCACGTCCTTCTCAAGTTACATCACAGTGTTAAATGCTTTGAAACAGTGTGTCTACGGACAACCAGTCTTTTCTGAACTGAAATTCTGGACCTCCTTGAGGAACTTCTGTCTCTGCCAACTTGCATGTTTTCAAAGAAATGTCGAATTAAACCAACAGAAATCTAGTTTAGGTTCTTCTAACATCTTTTGAATATGAGGCACTATACCTACTTTCAAAGAACTTAAAATACAAAGTGTAACAAAGAACAGGAAAGCATTTGAGAAACTCTTCTAAAATACATGCTGCCCTTAGACAACTTTCCTTTGAAGTCTGCCACAAAAGCTTTAGTGTCTAGAAATATTCCACCTATTAGCAGGGAAAAAAAAAACCCTCCTCTGAATAGATTGCAAAATTTCTGACTGTATCATACAGAATCCGAAATCCTTTTAAAAAGGAATAACAAATTTATTGACAAAGAGTCTATTCAATATATAACAGTAAGTTTATTCAATGATGAGTTGTTATGTTTCTTATCAAATAAACTAAGATGAAAAGTGATTTTAAAAGAAAAACATAATATTCAAATTAAAAACCCATAATAAAAAAAATAAAGTCAAATTACATGTAACTATGAGAAATAGGCATGGTTTTATCTATCACTAGGATTTTAAGTTCTGGTGTTAGACTGAGTTACACCTAACACACACAATTTTTACTAGCTATGTGACCTTGAACAAGTTACTTTACTTCTCTAGACTTGGGCTCTTTGACTATAACGGATAATAATTCTTTTCAAATTCCTAGGACAACAAGATAAGAATGTATTAAAGTTTTTGTCTTTAACAAGAACAAACAAGTTTGCTTGAACTGCCATAAGAAAATACAATGGAGCAGCTTAACCAAAGATATGTATTTCTCATAGTTCTGCAGGCTGGGAAGTCCAAGATCAAGGTGCTGGCTGATGCAGTTTATGGTGAGAACATGCCTCCTGGCATGTAGATGCCCACTATCTCTCTGTGTCTGTTACATGGCCTTTCCAAGGTCCATGGGAAGGGACACAGAAAGAGAGATAGATCACATCTCTCTATAAAGATACTAATCCTATTGGATCAGGGCCCTACCCTTATACCCTCACTTAACCTTAATTACTTCTCTATAGGCCCTATCTCCAAATGCAATCATATTGGAGGTTTACAGTAAACATATGAATTTGGGAGGACAAAATTCAGTCCATAGCATTGTCCTTAATTATGGATAAATGTAACAATGTTTGATGATGGATATCATAATGCTAATGATGATGATAATGTTGCTCATCCAGTAATGGATATTTTTCCAGAATGTGCCACCGAACTATATAACTTGGTAGTTAAAAGGTAATTAATCTTCCTTTCCTTCTCAATCTCTTGACATAAATACTGCTCAATCACTGCCCTCTAATCTTAATTTCTCCCTTAATCTAATCCCTGGGTGGCTAGGCGGTTTAAGGCCTGCCTTTGGGCCAGGGTGTGATCCTGGAGTCCTGGGATCGAGTCCCACATCAGGCTCCCTGCATGGAGTGTGCTTGTGTCTCTGCCTCTCTCTGTCTCTCATGAATAAACACATAAAATCTTTAAAAAAAAAAAGAAAAATTCTCTCTTCATTTTCTGCTACAATCCAATCAAAGTAAAACATTTGATGGCCAAATTACCAGTAGTGAAAGACAAGGAAAAGGTATGAACATGAAAGGTTTCTATGGATTATCTTTCATTTTCTTCTCTTGATCATTGTGGGTGAGACGAATAAGTTCCCCCAGGCCAAATTCCCAACACTTCTTTCCAAATGATGGCACCATCATTGCCAACCTCTTGCTCCTAACTGTATACTCAAATGTTGTGTAGAGCTTTTTTCTGGGCCTCTGAAATGCCAATTCCATTTACATTTCCATATCAGAATGTAGAGATCCTTTGTAACCTCCTATACAAACTTCATTTCTTTTTAAGCACTAAATCATAGAATTCAAGATGGTTCCATAATACTTCCATCAGAATCACCTGGGGCACATTTTATTTTTTATTTATTTATTTTTTAAAGATTTTATTTATTTATTTATTTATGAGAGACACAGAGAGAGAGAGAGAGAGGCAGAGGCACAGGCAGAGGGAGAAGCAGTCTCCATGCAGGGAGCCCGATGTGGGACTTGATCCCAGGACTCCAGGATCACGCCCTGAGCTGAAGGCAGGTGCCAAACCGCTGGGCCACCGAGGGATCCTTGGGGCACAGTTTAGAAATGCAGATCACTGAACTGCATTGCAGACCTATTTGATCAGACTATGAAGGGGAAATCCATGGATCTATATGTTTTTAAAATACAAAGTCCTTAGAATTTTTATTTATACTAAAAATTGAAAGATAAAACAATTACAGAGGGAGAGAGAAGGGGGAAAGGAGGGAGGTAGGGAGAAAGAGAGAGAGAGAGGAAAAGAATTAACTCTAAATATTCTAAGAATGCTTCAATTATTTGTGAATTTTGAACTTCAGGGACAAAAATATAAATAAAAATCTGTAGAATTATCTTCAGGATAGTAGGAAGATGAAAAAACCCATCAAAAGCAACAAATATAGATATGCGAAAGTCAGTTTACAAATCAAAATCTGAGGGAGCAGCAGTAAAAAGAGATACTTTTTAGGTTGGAAGATGTCCTGCCTCTAAGATGGTCCCCTCTTAAAAGACTAGGAGTCCCTCTGGTTCCCTCAGTCCTTATGCTCAACTTCCCCAACTTCTGATCTCCATCTGTTTTCTTCTCACTTTCTTCAGATCCAAACTTTCCAAAGTTCCTTCCAGTTCCTTTCTCAGGCTGCCAGCAATGACTTTGAGGTGGGGGAGTTTCCAAATCTTCCATATATCATGTGACTATAAGTACCTAACTGACTGTACTGGAGATATATATTTTTGTTATTCTACCAAGAAACTCTGTTGTCCCAAGGAAATATTGTTATAAAAGGTGATTCCAAAAGTACTATGGCATTCTTTTGCTATTAAGTCACTATGAGATAAATGGGCTTAGAGAGGCTGATCCAGGGCATTACCCACTATGTCTAAATAATGAAACTTCTGAATGGCTCATGAATGAATGTTGGGAACATGACACCTATGAATCATTTTTAGTGGAAATACAAGTAGAGAAAAACATAAACTTATTTAGATAGTCAAAAACATGAATAAAAATATGGCTTTGGAACATATACAAAGGAGGAAATATTTTATATTTGAATAGTATGTTCAAAGGTAAGAAGTAAAGCTTTGAACGTGAGATTCAAAAATCAAAGAAGCACTAAAATGGAATGCAATATTCTTTAAGTCACTAATCTTGCTCTATTGTGAACAACTGAAAGCTGCATTCCTTATAATAATAAATACAACATGGTCGTTAAGAGCTTGTAGCTTCTAGACTCAAGCAGAATGTTTCGAATCCTGGCTAGTCCACTTCTAGCTGTGAGATTGTGGCATTATTTCCTGAAGCCTTTATTTTCCTGTCTGTAACAAAAAGTAGTATAGTCAAGGTGGTTAAATGAATATGAAGTACTTACTTCAGAGCCTGACCTGACATTTACTCATTATTATTATTATAAATCATCTCTGTACCATTGTTATCCCAGTGTAAAGAAAAAAACTTTTTTAAAATATAGATTATTTAGGTATAGTCAATCTTTATTATTCCAATGTTTCATATTTATGAATTTTCCTACTTGTTGAAACTTATTTGCTATCCCAAAGTCAGTAATCACAGTGTTTCTGTGGCCACTCTGGACATACCCAGAGATCAAAAAAATTTGAGTTGCCCAGCACACATATGCCCAGCTAAATTTAAAAAGTGTGACACTCTGCCTTTCTGTTCCAGCTATTATTTTGTAAATAAGCATTTTTTTTCTGAATCTATTTAGAGCAATTTTTTTGCATCTCTGTGCTTTTTGTTGTTGATTTTGCTCTTTAAAATGGACTCCAATTTTATAGTGATAGTGATAAAGTGCTGTCTAGTGTTCCTAAACACAAAAAGACCGTGATGTGTCTTACAGAGAAAATATGTGTTAGATAAGCTTTGTTCAAGCATGAGTTACAGTGTTGTTGCCCACAAGTTCAATACTAATGAATCAAAAATATGTATTAAATAAGATGTTTTTAAATAGGAGCACATATAAGACAAAGTTACGTACTGACAATACATTAAAATGCTATGACCAGAGGCTCACTAACCCTGTGTTTGCCCCAGAAGCAATGGTTCAATATTCACAAATTCAGTATCTGAGGCATCATTATAGACTATAAGTACTGTGAATAATGAGAACCTGAATACATTTCTTTCTAAAAGGAAATATATAAACGTGGAGTTTGAAAATTCAATAGAGACTATATTCCTCTTTCTTCTACTTCACAGGTGACAAATATGAGGTATTTATAAAAGAAGTAAGAGTGGGTTTGGTGTCATGATACTAATGCTCATGTATCGGGACTGCCATGTTGTAACAATATCTTGATTGATTGTTTCCTTAATATGTGCTAAGTGCTGACAAGGTATAAATCTCCCAATCTGCTTGGAATCGGACCATTGTTATTGAATACAATTATGCTTTTGTAGCATTTATTAATTTCCTGATTTTGCTAGACTTTTCATTTAAAAAATATAAACAACTTTTCAATTGACACAGGACTAAACTAACAGCCAACATTAACTGAGCTATTTTTCCAGAAACTATGTTAAACTGGACACACACACACACACACACACACACACACACATATATATATATATCTCCATAGCAACTCTATGAATTAGATGTTATTATTACTGTTATTGTGCCAGCTTACTGACAGAAACCAAACCAAACCAAACCAAAAAAAAAAAAAATTGGAAAAAAATTAAGTAATTTGTGTAAGGCCAGTGAATAAGTGTTTGAGAATTCAACTGGGAATTCAAACCCTTGGTTAATGTATTTGTTCACTGTTTCTTCTGTTTTCTTCATTGGGAATGCAATTTTATGTATACTTATATATGTATAAACACAAACACATATTTACTTATCTACTAGAGAAAAAGGGAGACATTTATTATCATGGGTAAGATCTATTGAAAGGGTGAAACATTAGGAATTCTGTTCAGTTTCTTTCTACAAAGAGATAAATGGGAAAAGGTGGATCATTTGCATGCAGGATAGATATAGATTTTTGGCTTCATAAATATAGTTTTGCTTTCAAATACAAAAAAATGAAGGATTTTCTTATTTTAGTCCTTTCCACAATAATAAAGAAATAATTTACTAACTTCAGTAACATGTATAAATGGGAATATAAAATGTGATAGTATTTTGCTACTTTCTAGCACACTGTAGCAGTTTTGACAGATGATAGGTTAGTTTAAACTAAATATTTATCACCATTTTAGAGATTGTAAAAGAATAGTAAAATACACTGCATATCAAGGAAAATGGGAGAAAGTTGGAAGTAATCTCTTTTTAACTTATGAAAGCTCAAATGCATTTAAGGCATCTAGTGCTAGAGCACAAATGTGAAACAGAGTAGTAATTAGTTTCTCTGATCACCTGAAAATAGGTTATCGACCACAATAAAAAAGCTTCTTTTAAAAATAATAGTTTTATGCCTGGGAAATATTTTCTGGAACCTGTAACAACAACAGAAAGATAATTTTTCCCCTATGTTTTTTGTTGTTGTTGTTGTTTTGTTTTTTGGCTTTTTTTTTTTTTTTTTTTTTAGAGACAGGTTAATATGTACACAATCTCATTGTGCTTCCTCTGGAACATTATGAATCTCCCTTAAAAATTTTCATTACAGGCCTATCAGTCCCATCCCTTTGATTCAAGACCACTGTCATAGGTACCCAAATTAGTAAGTAGAGATGAGATTATGGGAATAGAATGTCCACTGTAAATATGATATTCAGTGAATATCTTAACATGCATATCAGCAATGTCTATGCCACAAATATGATACTCATCACCTGCTCTCCTCTATACCTCCATGTTCCCACAAAAAAAGGTATTTCTACAATCATAATTTTCCCTAAAAACCAGGTGCATGCACTCTTATCTTGGTGGGGGAGGGATTTACCTTGGGCATATACCTTTGAAGATTTATTTCTGTTTCACAAAAAAAACCTGATAAGGCTTTTCCTTTAAAAAACTTCACATAATTGAATATAAAGAATTTAGGAGTCCCTATATAACATTCAGTCTCTTAAACTTTCAATCTTTTCCCTTTAACATAATTCCATAGAATTAGTCTTTAATTTTTTTAAGTTTAAGCCATTATTGTTCAAGAATTTAATCATACCAATTAAATTCATCTAGCCTACATGCTAAATTCTCCACATCTGTCTTACATTCTGCGATCTCAGAGTGTTAACAATATCTTATAACAAAGTCTTTGAAGAGGTCAGAGGGTATTAAGAGTTTTGTGCTTTACCATGAATTCAATCTATGTTTGACTTTTGAAGTTCAAATGACTTTTTTGCTTGAGGGCAAATGAGCATTATTCCATTGTACATTTGGTTTACTGAAATCCTTTAGAAAATAAATGAGCAGTCAAGATTTTGTTGGTTTGTTTGTTTTATTGATTAGCAAAAGATATGTATGTAGGTAGAGGTAGAAAAGATGAGGGGGAAAGGATGTTAAGTAACCAGAAAGGAGTCTGTAAAAGAGCAGCTGCTCTACTTGTACATTGCAGAAAACTACCCTGTTAAAAGCAGCAACTCTGGAGGGAATGAGGGCACAAATACAGACCTTTCTTTATATTGCTTCATTTATACCCTAATACAAAGTACAGGTTATGCATCAGAAGTTTAAACACATTTGTTCTTCATTTTGGTCCATATGTTCATTTCTCCTTCTCCTTTTTTCCTCCTCCTCCTTCATTTACTTATACCCATCCATTTCCAACTATATAAATGATTTCAGATTATATATTATTGTTATTTGATAGGGAAAATGTAGCAAATATTAAAGCTTGATAGATCATTTTCTCCTGCGGTTATATCTCTGGAAATGTGATCCACACACTGATCCTACAGCTACTCCTCCTCCAAACTCATAGACAGATAGGTAATATCTGCTTTGACCACAGCAATAGTCCTAGAACTTTGAACTGCATGGCAAAGAACAGGAAAGAAAACAACAACAGCAACAACAACAACAACAACAAACAGGCCCTCAGCAAAAAAAAAAAAAAAAAAAAAAAAAAAAAAAAATGTGCTTATCCTTTATTTTGTACAGAATAACCCAAGAAGCATGATGCTGGGGTTGACAAAAATGTTTGGAATCTTATTCCAATTCAATTAATTAATTCCTTAAGATAATATCCTTACTAGGATGAATAGCACAATTAAATTTTTTAAAGATTTTATTTATTTGAGAGATACATACATACATACAAATACAAAATATCTTGCCCTCCCACAAGCAATGGGGAGTAGCAGAGGAAGAGGGAGAAGCAGGATCCCAGGGAGCAGGGAGCCCAATGTAGGACTAGATCCTGGGACCTGGAGATCATGATCTGAGCGGAAGGCAGAGGCTTAACTGACTGAGCTATCTAGGTGCTCCAAACAATTAAATTATTAAAGTCAACTCTGACTCACTGTAAAGCCTAAACATGGTAAATTTATTTATTTTTCATTTGATTTGTTTTCTCTTTTGGTTCCTAAAGGAGATTCTATTTGGGAGGGCATGCCGTTAATTAATCAGCTCCATTAACCTGAACAAATGATATGATAGTTAATTTCAAACACTTGCTAGAGTGATTTCTTCCCTAGAAATCAAATTTGATGCTAATAAAATATGCTTAAAATATTTCATTGCATTCCTTTGCTACAGGTGAAAGGTGTACCTGTTTTAGTAGGACATGAAAGTTGCATGTGGCTTGTATTCCTGTCCTTACAAACCCATCTTTTGCCATGTCCACACACAACACCATTAGGTCCTGCTACATGGATTTACTTATATTTATATTAAGCCCACAGCTGCATACTTTTCCCTTTGTCTGGAATTCTCGTCCTTTTTACCTGACTCCACATTTTAAGAATCAGCTCAAATTTCAACACACGTTTGAAGTAGTCTCTCCCCGGCCACCTTCATATTACCAATCTCCACAGGACAGAGTTTCCCATGTTTTTCTGGATATTCTCAGAGCTCTCTGTTGTCTTCTATTTTAATAGTCCTCAATGTAGTAACTGCTTATGAGTCTGCCTCCTTGACTAGGTAACAGCTCCTCACACCTCCAATGATTCTGGCTTCAACAGTGTTTAGGAGACTGTCTGGCATAGAGTAGACAATGCTTCATAAGGCCCTTCCCATTCTCTCTCCTAGGTCCTCTGATATCAATTTTATTATGTCTATATAATCACTACACAGTTTTATTTAAAATTTTATAGCAATTACTGGTGAAAATGATCTGTGGGGAGTCTACTATCAGTACTCTGAATATCAGATATTTGGAAACATCTTTCAAAACAAAAGCATTTAGGATTTAGGTATGGTTCTATCAGTATCTCCTTCTTGAATATGCAATTCTATTAAATCATGATGGTTAGTAAGAACAACAAAGGGCTGTTTGGCTAGTTTATGCACATAAAGCTTTTCTTTACCCAAATTACTAAATAGTTATCCATACTTTAATTACATTTCATTTTTCAGAAAGCTTCCTATTTGTAGGGGACTCAGAGCTCGATTCCATCATCATTAACATTTTCTTTTTGGTGTAAATAGGGACTCTCATTCATTGTTTCTTTGGTTGGCATTTGTTCATATTAATTTCTGTTAATATCTGCATATGAACAAAACGAGCCTTTCTAGAGCCAACATTTAACCAACATGTCAGCTTAGAATGCAGTTAAAGGATAAAGTTTAGATGAAGTAGATTAGTTAGTTTTATGCAATATCTCATAAAAACTATCTTTAAGTTTTATAGTCAGTCTTTAAATGCTCTCAGGAACAGAAAGTCTGCATGCTTTCAGGCACAAAAATCACCTGAGTGCAAGTTTAGAGAAGAAATTTGGTAATTAAATTGGCATGTAATACTGTTTCTGATGAAATAATATAAAGCAATCAAATAAAGTAATTTCTTCTTGTGTTAATTACTAGTCTGATTGTGACGCTATCTCTAAAATAGAAATTTCAAAATTATTTTAAGAAAATACAGTACAGTCTAAGAATAACTATATAGTCTAAAGAAAGTACATAGAGCAATACACTGTAGTGTTATTGTCAAATAATTGCTGATTGCTTTATAACCCTTTGGCTTTATGGAAACACAATTTTACTAATAAAACATGTGTCTTTGTTCTAATTTAAAGACGTGCAAGGTCATCTGAATTTAATGAATCTTCAGATTTTAAAAATTTACAAACATCTACAGTGTAGTTTTACTAGAGCTGGATGTATTTGAGGTCTTCAGTCTATTTCAGTAAAAGATAGGTTGGATTACAAAGAAGGATATATAAAAATCAAGAGTTGGCCGATCAGTTAACATTATGCAAATGACAAGAGAGTGATAATGTCAAGGTTCCTAAAATAAAGAATTTCCATTTCCTAACAATGTCAATGTCTAAACCATTCTAACAATATATATCCTAAGTGGCATCCATATTCGGCAAAGGATCGAAAAGGAGAACATTTTCACTCCTGACTTACACCAATGAACCCACTCTTTGTTACCCTGTAAGTACTCTAGTAAAAATTATGTGGGCATCAGCAGCAGACATGCCACTTGAGCCCTTGCTGGGCTAGGGAAGGCCCACTGCCTTTGGCCTCGGGTCCAGCTAGCTGGAGAGCAGAGTTGACACCAGTCTCTACCCAAGTTTTGCAAAAAAACAATGTGAAGCAGTGTAAGGAAGATCCTGTCAGTGCTACCTGAAAAGACACAGAAAAATTCACATTCCAAAGCTGTCAGCCTGCAAACTTTGAGTAAAATGAAAGCCTCACTTTAAGAATGTAAACAAGGACAGTGAAGGTCTTGCTATCTAAAGATATCAGCATGCAAGATGCGCTCTGGCAGCTTGAACACGGCGAGGCAATGGCAAATCCCAAGCCCCGTCGTGAGAGTAAGCCTACCTTGGAGACTCCTGGCACTGTCTTCTTCCTGCTAACTACTTTACCTGTGATTGCAATGGCAGATTCTTCAAAAGAGCAAAACAGAGGCCTGTCGCTTTAGAAGCAACAGCAGTCTCTCTGAAAGAATCAGTTTGGCATTTCCAGGGGAAAGGTCATTTCTTTACACCTCTGAAGAGGAAATAGATAACAACAATAGAAAGAATATCAGGCGTGAAAAGCTACATTTTCCTAGACCCCTAAAGGAAATCATGACACAGCTGCGAAGCTGGTACTAGGAGCCAATGCACTAATTTATCCCACTTCAGTGCATCGACTTTCCTCTTCTGTGAACTGGCATCCCAGCTGGGAAAAGAAATATTTACTGAGACTTGCTGAATTTTATTTACAGGTCTAGTGGACTCCTTCTCAGTTTCAAAGAAGAGATACCTCTAGTGTTGGTGAGATATGGGGCGGTGTGAAAATCACCCAAATGTACTTGAAAGATAGCACTCTCGTGACCTAAAGAAGGATAATATCGAGTTAAGTGCGGCACTTTGAGTTCATCCAGCATAAATATCAGTGCCAAGGCAATCACATGGAGGGCCCTTGGGATACTGGGGTGATAAATCAGAACTTGGAAGGAAGCCTCCAAAATTACCCTGATTGCGGGGCCTTAGGAAAAACTGATTGAGTCCTCTATTAGAAACTTTTCCCTATTAGAAAATAGGGAAATATTTTGTCACACATTATCTAAAAGAGCTGCATTGTTACAGACATTCCTATTCAATTATTTATATATCCTCTTTCTGGTAAATCTCATCTGATTCTCTCTCCTTTCTAAATGTCACGAGTTTTACTCTCCCACTGGCACTGATGTTAACATTTGAAGGGGGGAAAGGTTGTACTTAAGTTTAATAGATTTCATATTTAATAACGTAGTCAATAAAGTCTGCCCACTTAATCAGTCAAAGGCTATTCCATTCTGGACACTAAATGCCTCCAGTGAGCCATGTTGTTTCCATTACATACAATTTGCCCATTATTTTCAGCTCTTAGACAAATATTTTAATATTTTCAGAGGTTTACTTATCTATAAATAAATAAAATGGCACTGCTTTTATATAAATGAAATAGTGCTGACATTATACTTTATACACTATCATTAATGAAATCACAGAATAAGGGAAGAAATTGAAATCTATATAGAGTTTGGAGGATTTAAAGCACTTGTGGGGAAACAATCCTTGTAAACTTTTATATCCTTTCCTTTCTCTCCTATGAGAAAGATTCTCTGTTTGACCAAACTTTTTAGTCAGGCTACTGAACCTCCTTCCAGGTTCATCTGTGCACTGTCTTGCAAATTCCTAGTTATCTGATCTTCCTGGATATCTGATCAGGTTCCTCATCCTCTGCCACTGTAGCTGGTATCTGATCATCTGAGACTCTCTTCAACAATAATCCTGTTAGGTTGCTTTAGCCAGAACCTCACTTAACCACTGATGTTTTCTCTGAGTAATTTCCCATCCACTCACCCCCACCCTACTCTTTGGCTATAAATTCCACTTGCCCATGCTGTATTCAGAGTTGAGTCCAATCAACATCTCTCGTCCACTATAAAATGCCACTGCAGTGGTCCCTATGCCTATTGCGATGGTCCTGAATAAAGTCTGCCTTAGCATCATTAACAAGTGTCACTGATTTTTTTTTTAACAACTGAGCTCATTTTATAAAAGGAGGACTGTAAAACTGAAGCAAACAAATTCTATAACCAATCATAGACTCTATTTTCACCGATTGTTGAGCATTCAACAATACAGCAACATGCCATCATCAGTCATACTAATATTACTTAAACAGTATTAACAATATTGCTCTATTGCCTTTACATTAGTTTTGAAGCCACTTAAATAATATGTTCTCAAACTTCAGTTACTAATACCTAACAATCTTTAGAGAAAGGGATAGTGCATGTCTAAGCTTTTTTTTTTTTTTTTTTTTTTTTTTTGGCCATATCTTGTAGGTGTTCTATTAGCTCAGAAGGGAGTGCATGCAAAAAGAATCACTTAGAAAAAAACTTTGATTTTAAGCCAGGAAAAAAAAAATATATTCAGTAATATGTGTTTCTGGGGAGTAGGTGTAGGGTTGTAAAGCATATTCAGTCTAATGATTCTGAGAAGAAAAACCTTTGCTGTTAAGTCTTCCTGTTATACAGAAACATTACTGCCTATTTTGCAACTCGCATATTCCTCTGTTGTATGAAGATCCTGCATCCAAATGGCTGCTAAATATAGATCTTTTACTCGAAGTTAATATTGAGAGGTGGCTTTAGCTTTTGCTAGTATTTATTATAGTACTGGGAGGAAAATTAGTTGTTTATTCTTTTCATGATCTGTTTGAAACTATCTGAAATAAAACTGTTAAGGAAATGAAGTTCACTTTTGTTTCCTTAATTTATGAAGTTTCAGTTGAGGGTTTCCTTCTCAAAATACCTCTTAAAATAATCCTCCACACTGGGTTGAGTCACTTGTATGCCGGATAGCCTCCCTGCCTATAGCTTTCATGGCGTTCGTCACTCTGTATTATAATGATCTACCCATACTTTCCCTTCCAAACCACTTGGTAAATCCCTTAAAGCCAGTAATTTTTAATATAAAAGATGGGATAATTTGCCAACAAAAATTATTATTATATTATATGACATGAGCATATGAAATGAACATATTTCCCTCAAGAAAGAATCCCCTATGATTTGCATCATTGCTGTGTCCAAGGTTTTTAATTAATATGTATTTGCTACTCACTATTTTGTCATCCTTCAGCACACCCTAGTAGAAAAATGGTGGCAAGCAAGAACATTTTGAGAAATAATTTGAAATAAAAGCTAAACATTGAGAAAATTAATTGTATATTTTTAGACATTGGGAAGATATCACTTCCCCAAAACTGTTTTTAGCAGCTCACTACAAGTAAAAAAAAAAAAAAAAAAAAAAAAAAAATTCTTCTCTCTTCTCTCTACAATAGTGTATCTGTGTTAACAAGTGGAATGTTATAAGTCACATTTTCAAAGTCACAATATCCTATTTCTTTTAAAGTAGTTGGTATTATTTAAATATGTAAATGCTCCTACTCAGAAGTTAATTTAGTTGTCTCATAGGGCTGGAATAAAGTTTAAAACAAACAAACAAAAAATAAGGTCTGAAAACAGCCTGCTTAGATTCCAATTCTGCCTCTGTCCTCTCTGGCCTAGTAACCCTTAGAAAAGTTATATAACCTTTCTAGGCTTCAGTTTGCTCAACTATAAAATAGTGGTAAAATCAAAACCACCTCAAAATTTGGTCTTGAGGATTAACTGAGATAATGAAGGGGAAAACCATTCAGGATACTGACTAGCAAATAATAAATGATGATTGGGACAAAATCCTGGGAAATCAATTTATGGAGTTTTGGTTTTCCAAAACAAAATATGTGATTGAACACTTCTGAAACTGATTTTTTGGGATAATATCTAATAATAACAACAGTAAATCACTGTATGAGCTATGTGACATATAAAATTTCCTGGGAACTTTATCACTATAGGACATTATAGAAAATTATAGTACAAAAGTGCTTTATAGTATTATGGGAAATTATGGTACAGACATTCTGTATTTTTATTCCTCAGTTTCATGGTAACAATGGGAACATTTCCAACATTCTTTGGTCATTGATCCATCAATTTCTGAGGCTCACTCAGTGCACCTCCCTCCCCCAAAAAGCTGGATTGGAAAGACAGAAAAGCAGATATTAGGTGCTTTGAAACCAGATCAACTTTATTCTAAATTCTACGTAATTTTCTTTTGTTGTTGTCATAGTTGAAGCCACTTAATAAAAAAACTGATTATAGAAAATTTATTTCAATATCCCATCATATCACTACCAAAGCACATTTAAAATATTTTTCATTTATATTTAACTGTATCCAAAACTGATGAGCAAACTCATTTTCTCTAGAGCCAACCCTGCATACTTTCTCCTGTCTGCACAATTTCTCATGCAATGCTCTCTCTCTCCCAATAATCATGAGGCCCCTTTAGTATTTTGCAGGTGGGTGACCCGTACTGTTTGTTTATTGTGTTTCAGAAGTTAAACTGTGAGCATTAATTAGATCCAAGAGTGCTTTATTTTGCGTGTTACCTTAAAAATGCAAATAAACTTGAGAGTGGACCAATTGCCTGGAAAGTCCCAAAAAAGAACACTTGCTGAACAAAAGTGCTAAAGGAAGAAAACCCAACACATGTTCTCAATCACTTTGTCATGGTGGAAAGTTGGAGAAAGGACAAGAAGAAAAACAAGTAGAAAGGAAAGGAATGAGCCACGATCTTAAAAGCAAATCCTTCCTTCTGATCAAGTTTTACAAATACGTTAAAAATTGAAAAGTGTATATCTCTAAAACAGAATCTTCATACATTGTTTATTCCTTTACCTTCATTCTTTTCCTAAAATAATACTGTCTGAATAGTTTCAGAACACGGTAAAGCACTTTAAGATTAATTTTTAAATATAATTAAAATAATTTACACATAAGAATGTTACAGGCACATTATAATCCTCTGAGCTTATTATGCTCACTAATGATCATTTCAGATAAATGGGTGCATTTGCCTCACAAAAGAATACTAAGAATATATTAATAGAGCATTCAATTCCAGAAAGACATATTCTCTGTTTTTGTATGTAGCCAAATTTTTTTCTTTATAATTTTAAACATTTCTTTACATGCTATTACAAATAGCTATGATCTCTATTATTGAAATAACTCAATGGTTTTGAGGGATTAGAACTTATTAAAAATATGATGTCTTTTGATCCTTATTAGCTTTTATTTTACAGGGGCAGTTTTAATTTAACTTTTTCATAGGTTAGAAGCACCAGTCAATACAGATTAGATCATTTTCAGTGGGTCTATGCTAAGACACACCACAAACTATCTTCCCTACCACTTAGGGATGTCTGATGAACATTACAGAGAAGAACACAGAATGGATTAGGAGTGCCCATTTCTTTCTCAAAATGCTTTTATTATAAGTGCTCTACAGTGTGGCAGATATTATTTTTGCTTTATGCTTCTTTCAAGTTATTTCTAAAGTAAACTCTTGAATTATGATAGCTAGATTGGGAGAGATATGTAGCAATATTAACTGGTTGAGTATTTTTAAAATATGCTTTTAAATGTGCACCCCTGTTTTCAAAAAAATCATTTGAGCCAGAAATATATATTAACTAATGAAGAATTAAAAACTATCCTGAAATTGTATTCTTTCAAATTTGTTCATTTACTACAAATTTTCACTTAAAAGTGGGCCTTTAGGGACACCTGGGTGGCTCAGTGGTTGAGTGCCTTCGGCTCAGGGTGTGATCCAAGGGTCCCATGATCAAGTCCCACATCAAGCTCCCTGCATGGAGTCTGCTTCTCCCTCTGTCTATGTCTCTGCCTATGTCTTCTCCCTCTGCCTCTCTCTCTCTCTCTCTCTCTCTCTCTGTCTCTCATGAGTAAATAAATAAATTTTAAAAATAGGCTTTTATTCCTTTCTATCCATAAGTAAAAAAAAATATTGAGCATAGAAGGTATGGAGTACACTGCTTTGTTATGATGGAAGGAAGAGAAATAGGACTATAGAAAAAAGAAAAGGCAAGAATGTTACATGAGATATATTTGGAATATTTGTTTTATGAGAATCTGTTTCTATTTTATCATTTCTATAGGTATCACTTTGTGAGAGAAATAATAATCTTGGGGAAAAAACTTGCCCACATGTATATGAATACCATCACTTTACAGTAGGGAGATACACTAAATTTCTGACATTCTTGAAATCTAGCAACCCTAAGGCAAAACACAGTTATTCTAAGACTATGGATATTAATATTAGAAATCCAGAAACTAGATCTGTATGGTTCTCAAACTGTTTATGGTAATGATCAAATCAATTTCTTGTGCTGCATTTTTATATTCAGCATTTAATAGGACTGAATTGTTATTCCAGTTTTACTTTTTAAGCCTTTTATTCTGGAATTTACGCAGGAAGAAAGAGCAAACCAAAAGATATGTGATCATTTTCTTGTTAGTGGTTATTTCTCAGACCCTGAGGATCCATCATAAAGTAAGTGTTACTCATGGTTGGTCTTCATTTAAGTTAAAATCCCATTAAACTCTTTCCCAATTTCTATTGAGGCACATACCTAATGATTATTAATGTTCTTTCTGGTGATGTTTATGAATGCAGAACGAGGGAACAATTTGTCTCAATAAGAGAGACTAAGACTGTAGAATGATATTTAGGTATCTAAATATTTAAAATACCTAATTGCTATCTTTAAGTAATATTTCCTCCCTTTAGGGGGCCTGCAGAGTACAATGCTGAGTTACTGAATAGTATATGATTTAATATTTTTATATGAATCATAAAGTGTAAAAGACAAAACAGAGGCATGAATGTGTGATAATAGCTACAATTTTTAAAAAGCTTAGAAATATGAGGGAAAAACAATTTGTTAAGCCATGCTATTCAAAAAACACCCATAATGTATCATTATAAATGTATATCAAGCTATCATTTTTCTTTGATGACTTGGATCCTTCTATTATCAAAAAGTAAACCTTTCAAAACCATTGATAATGTAAATCTGTAGGGGTCAAATAAAGATCATTGAGATGAATATTTTCTGACTCTACCAAATATAACCAACTTTTTGAAAAAAATCCTAATATTACTTTGTGTGCTTTTATTTTTCCTTTTAAAATCAGGTATGAAAAGTCTGCAGTTATTTTTGTGAATTACTTAATAAATAAATGGGCTTTCAATTAATTTGAGTCTGATCAATTAAAAGTTTACTTTATAGTATATAGTCACATAAATATAATTGATAGATAGTTAAATGTGTATTATTTAAATAATAAATTAGCTAAAGTTAAAATCACCGTCTAAATAGGTTTCCTAGGCTGAATTACTGTCATAATATAAATGCCAAAACGTAATGAGTGATTCAAATTTCACTGATATAATATGACATCTGACAGTTAATAATGGGTTCCTGAAACTGCTGCTGGAATGTAATATGCAGTACAAATTTAGCATGGCTAAATCCAATATTAGTCTATGAAGATAACAGTACAACTGGGCAAATTAGGTAATTTTACCATGACAAAATACTATAATTAGTTTTATAATTACATTTATTTACATGGCGAATTTCAACAATACTAACTCGTTTTCAATCCATCGTCAAAATTTTTATAAAAGATAATATATAATTACACGAAATACTACAATCATTTAAAATGATTGGTTGAGGTTTTCGTATTCTCTTATAGAAGAATACCCCCAAATATACCAATGTACCTTCCTTTTACATCTTTTTAACAAATATTTGAGGAATACCAACACGACTGAGAAAAAAAAAATTAAGAACTGTAAGAACAAAAATGTGTTGAGTGTTCTATAGATGGTATCTGTACTAGCTTTCTGCCATGATACAAGGAAGAAACATCAGACATGAGTCCAGTGAACGAGGACCCAGGATGGATACTGGACATTTGCAGTCTGTTCATGAAATAAATTTGCTGCTACACACAAGGATTACAAGACAAATGGCATAAGAGTATGGCAGATGTTGATTGACTCCAGGTGATGACTTCTGTTCACTTCAAGGAAAAGTCGGGAAAAATAAAGCTTCCATATGATATAATGAACAAGTATTTATTACATGCCTACTATGTGCCAGGCACCATGCTAAGAAGCACGGAGTTTAAAAACATCAGGAAAAAAAAACTGGTTCTTTTAAATAATTTTTAAAAAGATTTTATTTATTCACGAGAGACAGACAGAGAGAGAGAGAGAGAGAGAGAGAAGCAGAGACACAGGTACAGGGAGAAGCAGGCTCCATGCAGGGAGCCCGATGTGGGACTTGATCCTGGGTCTCCAGGATCACGCCTGGGCTGAAGGCAGCGCTACACTGCTGAGCCAACCAGGCTGCCCTCTTTTAAAGAATTTACAGGCTATGTGTTTAAATAGGTCTAAAATAACTGATTACATACTAAATTTTAGATTCAGTCAACCCATACAAGACTTTCATTTAGCAAAGCTGCCCACCATAAGATGTCCTTCATCACAATTTCTTTCTGCTTTCTTAAGCATGTAAGAGATGGAGCATTTAAGAAGTGATTTTAAGATGACAAAATGAATACTGAGTTTAACAATTAGAGTAGTAACAATAAAAACAGGTTTTAACAGCATCCTCTTCCTAACAGAGTCTTAATCATCATCGTCAATAAACCAACATTTATTGAAGGCCTCCCATGAGCCAGATGCTGAGTACATTATTTGTTTTGTTTTTGCCACCTTTCCAGTGGAAAGAAAACTGAAGCTCAGAGAGGTCAAATAAACTACTTAAAGTTTTACTGCTGGAAAGCAATAGAGATAAGATTTGAACACAGATTTCTTAGACTGTAAAGGCTGAAATTCTCCATTTCCATCCTATCTACTTTCCCATCCATCTTGCTCAGATTCCATGCTCTAATACAAATATTTTGAACAATGATAATACTGTTGTGGAAAATGAGGATTTATTTTGCATACCTCCAAGTTTTGTTTTTACAGAAGATATGTTATATATTTGACATTTTGCTGTTGGTCAAATATTTGCTCATTCCACTTGAACTTGCAAAACCTTGTTAGTGCCCCCTCCAAACACACACACACGTGCATGTGCATGCATGCTTATAAACATGCATGCACACAAACTTAGACACATTCCTGTCACTTTTTCCTTACTTTTCACTATTGTTTCTCTAGTAACTAGGAGACTGAAGGTAGACTATGGACTCAAAAACAGTTTTGGATGGAAAGGAGGAAAAGAAGAGAAGGGAGGGTTAGGTCCACAGAGGGGAAGTTTTAACTCCAGTTAAAACACGACTCTCTTTAATTCTTCTGTGAGCATAGAAGATAAGAAAAATAAACTGACCATCATGGTCTACTGCTGATTGTCACTCTGTTTCTCTTTGCTTCAGAACTGGATTTTAGTGATAGTGTTTTTTGTTTTTTTTAAAGATTTTATTTATTTATTCATGAGAGAGTCAGAGACACAGGCAGAGGGAGAAGCAGGCTCCCTGCAGGAAGCCTGATGCAGAAATGATCCCAGAACCCTGGGATCACTCCCTGAGCCAGAGGCAGACGCTCAACCACTGAGCCACCCAGACACCCCATGATCATCTTTAAAAAAAAGATGTTATTTATTTATTAGAGAGAGAGAATGAACAGGTGGGGTGGGGGACAGGGGGATGGCAGGGGGAGAAGTAGGCTCTCCGTTGAGCAGGGAACCTGATACAGGGCTCATTCCTAGGACCTGGGATCATGACCTGAGCCAAAGGCAGACGCTTAACCAATTGAGGCACCCAGACACCCCTTGTGATAGTCTCCTAATTCATCTTTCTGAATCAGGATGAGATATACTCTAATTCGTCTGCCCATCCTATGTCTAGAATGGTCTTTTGCCATACCCGTATACCCAAGTCACTATCACTTTAAATTTCTTATTATTCACATTTATCATGTTATATTGATTGTAGATATTGGTCATTTCTTGATCTGCCTTAGTGCAACTTTTAAGATTTAATTCCTGACACTCATACAAAACCAGTTTTTTATGTCGGTGCTATTTTATCTCTTTTTTTTCCCCTACATTTCTTATTCTCTTTGTCTGAAATTGTCTGCTCTACCTTTACTATGTGGCAAATGTCTCATCCTTCCAGACACAAGTCAAACTTTATCTCCCTAAATGACTTCTTCAAGCCTCCTAATCAGAATGAGTGACAATTCTTTCTACACATATGTCTAGCATATTTGTAAAACAGTGTTTTGATTATTTTAACATGTCTATCTACTACCACACTTCAAATTCTTATAAAATTATCTTAAAAGTGCCAGATACTGAAGATTCTCAATAAAGGGCAAATGATAAAAGTATGAACCAAATCTGAGGAAATCATCAAAATTAATGATGTTGATCTATTGTAAATCTTTGATTTCAAGAGGGTAAAATGCATCTCTCGTTTTTTGCCACAACTATTTTATTATCACATATGGACAAGGAAATATAATTAATTATATTCATCTCTTTAATGAATCAATTCATACAGAACTGTAAGATTCTGGTTTTTTCTCTAGAATGTTGACCTGCCCTTTTCAGTTGTAGTTGTGATAAATAAAGCTGAAATAATTTTATCATATCTGGCTGTACCCATGTCCCCAGCATACATCTAGCTTGGCTATACTGTTTGGAAGAACTTTAAGTATCTCGAAATTCTTCATAAAATCACATTCTACTAGAGAAAAGATGGGTGTGGCAAATTAAAAACCCCACAAACCATATGCAGAGGAGTTTAATGAAACCAAATAAGTGTTTTATCAAATCTTTTATCTATATTAATACTTTAAAAAATACTATTTCTTATGTTCTTTATATCACATTCTTCAGTGAGGCCAGTGAAAATGTATTTATGTGTATATAGATACATTTTTAAAGTCATTAAATACAGATAATATAAAGCATTACATTTTTTCTATTTACTCTGAAAAAACATCGCCTTGATAAGAAAAAATGTCAAATCAACTTAACTTGTGTCTGAATAGGATCTTTTTTGTAAAAACTTTCATGAGTCAGTTTACTTATGTTATATAATGTCATTATGGCCTGTTATGAAATGTCACCACAATATCTATAAAAACATGTTTTAAAAGTAGGAGGAATGCCATTTTTTATATATTGAAAATATGCATAAGTTATTTTCTCTCATTACTTCATTCAACACTTTAAGTATAAAGTCTTATGCACTTAAAATGGAAGGAATAGTGAACGACAAACGATCCAATTTACTTTTTAACATGAGAAACGTAGTTCCAAAGAAAAGAAGCTCATTATAAACCATTCTATCATGGGACATTTCTTACTTGCTCTAACTTTCCTTTTAGTAAGGCAGGCTTTTCTCCTAATCTCCATACATTCACTGGTCCATTGAATGCTTTAGATTCACTTTATTCCACTTTCCAAGATAATCTTTTGAACATTTCAAGACACAGAGAGAGGCACCTGGATGGGTCAGCCGGTTAAGCATCTGATCTCTTGGTTTGGGCTCAGGTCATGATTTCAGGGTGTTGAGATCAGTGGCACTATGGGCTCAGCTCAGTGTAGAGCCAGAGTTGGCCTTTCCCTTTCCTTCCTTCTATGCCTCTCCCTTCCCTTGCTCTCTTGCACACTCTCTCTCATAAATAAATAAATAAATAAATAAATATCTTTTTTAACAATGAGGATACATAGATACACAATTCCCACTCCCACTCTGTCCCAGCTCCTCAAGTCTCCCGGTTTTCCAGATGTATCATCCCCAGCTGAAACAGGAAATGGAGTCCATATCACAACCATCCAAGTTTACCCCCTTTGTATACTTTCCAATCTAGCAATGCATCTTTGAAAATTTGGCACCCAGAGTTGAATGTAAAACCCTAGCTAGGATTTGACTACCCCAACGTAAATTCAAATCATTATATTCATTACACAGACCCAGAATATTTTCTTAACCTGGTCCAAGAAACTCTAGCAGAGTCACATTTTTTTTTTTCCAGAAACAATGTAATTCTGCTAGATTACAATGAACTATGATGAATTTAACATTCCAAATCTTATCACTTGATTCATTGCAAAGCTGGGTCAAATGCATTTTCTAATTATATGCCTCCTCAGCTCTAATGCATATGTAGACTATCACACATAAAGCAGTTAATTTTTGTCTTTGTTTTTCTAGTCACTTATAAATTTTATTCATCCTGATTCTGTCACCTACCTTGTAGACTTTACTTCATACAACATGCAGATATGATGAACATATTTTCTGGATCTTTATCAAAGTCAGTAATAAAGAAGGCTAGACAAAAATAGCATCAGAAGCAGTACTGTGTTGCATAACAATATATGGAACTCCTTCAGCTTTACATAGCTCTCACATGGAAATAATTATAACATTATAAAGCTGTCACAAGTAAGAAAGATAAATGAGAATGCCTAGGGAGATATTCAGCTTAGAATAGGTATTCAGTAAAATATACTTGGTATGATTCTTTTGAGGCCAAACACTAAATAAGATTCATTTCACTGGTAAGACTCACTTAACTGGCTATCTGGGGGTTTGAAGACTCCCCAAGCATCCAAGCCTCTATAAAATTTTCGAAATTTTTCAAACTTTTAAAAGTCCATTGAGTTATCTTTTTAGCAGAATCAAGGTGCACATGGATTCTGGATTCCATGTGCAAAAGTGGACATATATGTTTGTGTGTGTGCTTAAGAAAGAAAGAGAGAGAGAGAGAGAGGGAGGGAGGGAGGAAAAGGAAGGGTCTATCCCAACTATGGTATCTTTTGGAAAAACAATGTTTCATAAACAGATGAAATAGAAAAATTAGCTTCAAGCCACTAACTAACATCTATTGTACCACCTACAGGGGCAGTATCAACATCTCCCCTAAAGGAGCTAGACTTGATTATAAAATTTTTTTCAAATATGATGCCAACGGCATTCAAACAGCAAGATGACTTTGATAATTCAAGTAGTGTAATTCAAACACATAGCTCATGAATGAGGGATTACAATATCACAACCCACTGTGTAAAAATCTGGTTACAGAGCTCCATGTGTGGGTGAAAAATTAATTTCATATTAGATATAGATCCACATGCATCTTCTAACAAGTTATTTGGAATATTCAAGCATATGTTCTGCTTTTCTTCCTATGCACTGTGGTGGGAAATTGTGCACCATGCTGTTTAGTAAACATCAACACATTTGGATTCTCACTGAGTGCACATGATGCCAGATACACAGAGCATACAAAGCAAGGGGTGAGAGGCTGCTGGAAACATTTTCCTGCTTTTCTACGAGAGAGTGTGGGCAGTTTCCATTCCAGCGTCTATTTTGGTGAAAAGAACTGTGCTATGTATTTTTAAATGTCAACCAGGGAAAAGTTTCCACTTACCATAAAAATCACATTTTATCTTGTCTTTTCTATATAATCCTGTATGTTTAATATCTACATTCCAAAAAGTTATCTGTCCCCAATCTATTGGTGGTTTACTGTTAAAGTTTACTAAGCATTAATCAATCCATTATCATTCATTAAATGAGAAGACAGAAAAGCAGAATTTACAATGACAGTATTTAATGCTTTGATGAATTGTCTTGGTGGTCAAGAGGATCTATATTTAAAATTCAAAGTCAGCCTTTATAATACGTAAACATATTAGAATTGGTTGTCTTTCAAGGGAAAGGTATGACTTCAGGATCTGGCGTGCTGCCTAAAGCATAACATGTGTTTACAGTATTTAGGGAGAATGAAAGTATGTATTCCAAGCCTCCGCACATTAAATCGCTAACTCTAATAATCTATAAGTTCCAGTATAAAAAATATGAAAGGGCTCACTGACCCTGTAGGATTTGTAAACGTAGCTATAAATTCATAATATGAATCCTCATAGTGTTTAGCAGTTGATACAGTTATTCACTAAGATATTGCCAGAACTTACTTAAACCAATGACCAGAACGGATTAGACTTTGTACTGTGAATTAAAGTGAATACTATGCATCAAGAATCAGGGTAAGGAAATAAGAAAATATATTAACTCAATTATTGTGCATCTATCTTCCTCAGTGAAAAATGAGAGCATGACAACAGATCAGATATTCAGTTGCTGCTGATTAAGAAAGAAGCTCAGCGTAACAAATAACTCACCTTAGAAGTAGCGAAGTAAAAAAAAAAAAGAAAAGAAAAGAAAATTATAAAACATCAAGTTTTTTATTGTTCATTCAAATCTGGTTGCTTCTCTCTAAATTCAAATGCATTTCTCTGGTCTTCAGCATAACAAAGAAACTAATGAACTTATTTTTTAAAGGTGTGAATTAGGAAAAATTCAGTTTCTCTAGCGTTTGATATTACTTGATTTTTTGTCTTATAGACATGGGCATCAATGATGATGATCTCAAGTCACGGGTGTATGTAGCCTAATTAGCAGTGAAACAAAAATGAATAGTAAAAAGAGGTATTACAAACTATGTTAGAGAAAAGAGACTTCTGAAGATCAAAATGTTTTAAATGTCACCAGGCAAAACATGGCTTTAAAGAAAAAGAAAAATTTGATAGTTTTGCATATTCTATTTTTATTTAATATAATGATGTTTTCTGGGATCCCTGGGTGGTACAGTGGTTTGGCACCTGCTTTTGGCCCAGGGCGCGATCCTGGAGACGCGGGATTGAATCCCACGTCGGGCTCCCGGTGCATGGAGCCTGCTTCTCCCTCTGCCTGTGTCTCTGCCTCTCTCTCTCTCTCTGTGTGTGTGTGACTATCATAAATAAATAAAAAAAAATTAAACAAGAAAAATTTATAAATATAATGTTGTTTTCTGAATTCTTAAAGATATGTATCTTTAGAACACTGTCCTGCAATTCAGATTGCTTTTACCACTTGGTGTTGGGTTCCTCTTCAATATTGAAATAGTTTTACAATCAAAACATTAAAATAATAATATATACCTTACAGATTTCATTGAGAAGATTAAATAAGACAATGTATATAAAGGCTCCTAATAATGCTTGATATTTAATTAATCTTAGCCAAACTGAAAACTGAAAATAAATAGGCTAAATGGGTGATGGGTATGAAGGACAGTATTTGTTGTGATGAGCACTGGCTGTTGCATGTAAGTGATGAATCAGTCAATTCCACTCTAGAAACCAATATTACACTATATGTTAACTAACTAGAATTTAAATAAAAACTGGAAACAAAAAAAAAAAAAAAGAAAAGAAATGCACTGGTTGAAAGGCAAGAAAATCAGATATACGTCCTTTTGACCATTAAAAATAGATATCTGTTTAAAGCAACACTGCATTCTATAAATACATAATAGTACTAGAATTAACAGGAAGCAAGATTCAAAGAAATGTAAATCTCAGTACCATTGGATTAGTTTCTCTCCTGGCAGTTTTTGCTTTGCACCTAGGCTTCTGCTATCTTCACAAAGTGGTTTCAAATTCAAGGAGAATCCCAAATCAGAAGTGGTCAACGATCTAGAGAATGTGAACTTACAAGCCATCAATTTCAGTTAACAGGTTTTCAGGAGTTTTCTCTGAGAAAATCTACCTGCATTTTGCTCATTCCAGGCTTCAGATATTTGTGAAAGCACTTAGATCACTTTCATTCCAGTTTTTCCCTCCAGGCATCATATGGTCAGTTTTATGTTTAAACCAACACCTTAGTCAGGAAACAACATCTTCATTGGACGGCCCCTTTCAAGTGCACAACGTTTGATGTTCATAGAGGAAAAAATATTATTTTTCAACTCCTGAGAAACTTTTTTTTTTTTCTGACGGTTGGCTCCTGTGAATTCAAATATACCTTATCTGGAACTGTATGTCTCTAAACTTGGTAGGAATAGGGAACACTTCTCTATTTCAGGGACTCCCACAAGCCCTTTCATCTCAATGGATACTTATGTTCAGCCTGCTGATCACAGACAAACTTTTAATCCAATATTCCGTTTTCCTTCATTTGCATTTCGCACCCAAAAGATTTTTAAATTAGTTCAGAAATAGCTTCACAGATAATGGCAGGTACAAAAATAAGGATTGTATCATAAAGGAGAAAGTAGGGGGAGGGGAGGGTGAAAAAAGGTTGATGAGTAAGGACAATCAAACTTGCAAATAAGCTAAATGAAAAGAAACACTTTTTCATTTTTTTAAAAAGATTTATCTATTCATGAGAGACACACAGAGAGAGGGGCAGAGACACAGGCAGAGAGAGAAGTAGGCTCCATGCATGTAGCCCGATGTGGGAATCCATCCCGGGTCTCCAGGATCACACCCGGAGCTGAAGGCAGATGCCTTACCGCTGAGCCACCCAGGCGTTCCCTTTTTTTCATTTTTGAACCCTGAAAGCCTATCTTCATCTCTGTGGAGTGTGATGTTGGATATCATGGTGGAGAGGCAAAATAAACAACCAGGCTTTAGTGTCTGTGATCCTAAAAGTGGAATGAGGAATAGCTGGCAAGTTATACACTTTACAACTGAAAACAAAACAAAATACAAAAAGGAAATCTATTTGTAAACAAAGATATTTACAAAGGTGGAGAATTAATGGGAATTTGAGATTAAGACAAAATTTCTGTGGTTTTAAAAGTATAATACACCAGAGAACAGAAGGTGAAGAACAGGGTAGAGCACAAGCAAGAACAGCAGGATGGCTTCGATGTTTTTCTTTTTTCTTTTCTAATGAATGTCCGCTTCCAAATTGGACAGGGCATCATGTGCACAGAAGACAAGTAAACCAAGGAATCTACGTGTGAGTGTGAATAACCTAAGACTATGGCACACTGTCATTCAGTGTAGTGAGGAGGAGGCATCACTATAGAAACAGTAAAGCTGTTGTTTGTGAAAAGCTATGCCTCTCCCATGGAGAAGACAGTCACTTTGGAAAACAGACACTTAGCAGATTTGCTGTGAGCTAATTTTAAAAGAGTAGAGAACACTGACTTCTTCTCAAGTCAAATGAAAAAATACCTAATGCACAATTAATAATTATGTTTCTCTTACTTTGAATTTTATCATGTGAATAGTGGGAATTTCCACTATCAAAATCACTAGTGGAGGCATTATCTAGGGTGGTGGAAAACAAACAAGTACAAATCTTAAGCTAATTTTATACCTGGCTACATTATTGCTTTGGCAGCAGCCACAGACCACCCTTCATTTTAAAACATATTCTTACACTGAAAAGAGAGGCTAAACATCACTATGTCTAAGATTGAGGGAGCCCAACAGAATGAACACAGTTGGTCCCAGTGGTTGGCTACCAATGATCACTTTTTTTTTTTCCTCTGAGAGATATACATATACACATAACCCTACAGATGGCATGATAGCTTTGTAAATAAGCTAATGCACTTGCCAATATCAAATGACAATTTGGGATTAATTATGTGTAAATAACATGAATATGTAAGAAGTCCATTTTCCCACCTCGCTCATTTAAAAAATAACCTCAACTAAAAAGGTATTTTTGACAAAAGATAGCTCTCCTCATTTTGCCCAGACCTAGAAATAGGAAAGGAACATAAAAGGAAATCTCAGAAATGCATTTGTGAGACAACACATCAAGCATCTAATTGAATAAAAAAATTATTCAAATTAGATTTACAATAGGTTGCACAATTACTAATACTGTAAAAAAAAAAAAGCAGAATAGGAAATAAGACATCCTTTAGAACTTACTGACACATTTAGATAATTTAAGTGGCTTGGCTTGAAGACAATTTTTTTTTAAATGTAGTTTAGTACAAATGAATGCAAACAAATCCTGGAGCCAAAGGACAAATCCAAAAAAATGCTTCAGGATACAAGATGAAAAAGGAGAAGTTATTATTTAAGGAAAAATAGCTACAAAGCACTCAGCTCAATGCATAGTGGCAGTGAATAGAACAAACAAGAGATTGGTTATATTGTGCTATTGAAGTACTAAAGAATAAATCAAAGTAAGTAGAATAATGACAAAACACTGGTTGGATTCATAGTACTTACTATATGACTACTACTTTGTTAGGAAGCTATGGAGAGGGCATTCCTTTTAATGTCCATGAGACACCAAACACAGCTGCCTAAAAAGCCTCTGGGTACAATCATCCTATGAAGTTCAAACATCAGACATCATCACTTGTGACAGCAACAACTCCAAAATAAAGGAAAATTGATAAGGGATGAGACATGTGCCTTTCAAATGGGATAGTCCACTCTCAGTAATAAAAGCTGGCAATCATGAACAGAAAGATTTTGAAACCTCATTGGACTCAAAGAAAAAAAAAAAGTAGAAAAGCAAATAATTATATTATTGGGCAGGGAAACAATATAAAATTTAATGCAAAAAAATCTAAGTTCATTCAGGTATCTTTCTGTAATTCTATGGTATTTAATATCTCATAGCCCTGGTATGAATAATCTTAATTGTCTGAAAACTATCTCAAGGTCTCCTTTCTCTGTACAACAAAAAAGATTCCCATCTACAACACAAGAAGAATTAACTAACAGGGTATTTATTTGGCATAATATATATTATATATATAATATACTCTCTATTTATATATATAAATATATATAAAGCAATAATAGGCAATGGTGTCATATAACAGATTTGGTTATTTTTCTTAACTTTTGGTAATAATTATATTAATTCAATGCATTGATTATTGCTAATAAATTCCTGATGATACTGAGTTTCATACGGTGGCAAAAATTGTAGATTCTGGAGCCACAATTGAAATTTCAACACTAACCATAGATGTGTGAACTTGGACAAATTGCTAAACCTTTTTGCAACACAGTAGTCTCCTCTAAAAAATGGGAGATAGTAATTATTTTGAGTTTTAAATAAAATAATTCATGTAAAGTACTTCAGTCATGTTAGACAGGAATCCTCATAAACTAGTAGTTAGAAGGTCATCTATGAATATGTATTTGCAACTAACTGAACCACTAGATGAATATCATAATTTGCAGTTTTGATTTGCGATTAGGAAAACATTTTATATTAGTAGGAATAAGAATATGTAATTCCAGAGTTACATTGTTTGAAAATATTTTACAAAAGAAAGAAAGTAATGATAGACATCTAAAAATGAATTCTTTTTCAGATGTAAAAAAAAAAAATCAGTTTTAAAGCATCATGGTCCTAAAACTCCAGGATTAATTCCAATGCCTTCTACAAATATTCAAATTGTAAATATTCTTGAATTCATAACCACAAAAATAATGCAAAAGTAGAGAAATCATTGCATATGTGAAATATGGAAGAGGAAATTTCACCAATGTTAGAATTGGGTAAAGCAGGATAGCTTTATAGGTTTATCTAAGGTAACTTTAAACAATGCTTTGAAAATACATGGCTGTTCTTAATTCAGTTGTTGTAGTATTTTATGCATAACTTACTAAATCTGTCTGCCATATAATCCACTTTTTTTTAGTACAATCCACTTTTAAAAGCAAATTTGCACTTCTCTAACACATAACTTCCTGCTATATTGCCTATTCAGTCTTGAATGCCAAATCACCAAATTCAAAATCAAGTAGTTCTCTGTCTCCATGGAACACTGGTTCCTAAGAAATTATCTTGGTGGCAATATAATTACTTCTGAAACTAATATTTATCTCATGTGCCACAAAGTCTGGTTAACATTTTTAGAAACCTGGAAGTAAAATCTTGGTTGTCATAATTCGCCTTATTATTTCCTCAGTGTCCTTCCACTCCACAAACAATAATTACTTGTCATATTAGAATCCTGCCTATTCCTCTTCAATACCAGGCAAATGCAGCAACAAGACTTGATAGTGCAGTTTTGCTCATGCTTTCTCCTACTGCATTAAGCTAATGCTTGCTCCCTACCTTTTCAGATTTTCCTCATTCATCAAGGCCCGATCCTGTTTTCAATTCTTTTACTGAAGAGGAGCAACCCGCATTCCTCTTTCTGTGTTATTGTATTTACATTTCAATTCCATATTACCTAGAATCTAATTGCTCTCAAAAAAATGTCATATACGTAGATAAGGCTTCCCTCAATCAGAACAACACTTGATTAATACTTGTTCAATTCTGTATGCCCTCAAAACATATCCAAAAAGCAGTTACTCAGTGGTAATTTGTTCACTGCTTTAAATGTAAGGTAATGGCAACTACTCTTTAACCATGACACTAACTATTGGAAAAGCTGTCCAGTTACAGGACATAACTTAAAAATATATAAATCCCATGAAACGAAACTGTCTTCAAAAATATATGAGTACATAAGTGCTATCTGTCCGCACTATCTTAATTAAAGATCAATAATGTTGATCTCATGAAGTTCTCTGTTTCTTCTTTCTTATGATGATGTCACAGTTCACAAATTTACAACTTCAGGGGATCCCTGGGTGGCGCAGCGGTTTGGCGCCTGCCTTTGGCCCAGGGCGCGATCCTGGAGACCTGGGATTGAATCCCACGTCGGGCTCCCGGTGCATGGAGCCTGCTTCTCCCTCTGCCTATGTCTCTGCCTCTCTCTCTCTCTCTCTCTCTCTCTCTCTCTCTATCATAAATAAATTTAAAAAAAAATTAAAAAAAAAAAAAAGAAAGGTAGGAAGGGAAGGTCTGGGCTGGTCTCAGGGTACAGCTTCCCAGCCAGGCCTGAATGTCTAAAGCCCCGAGTCTCTTGGTTCTGATGTACCCAAGTGTCCCACCTCCTCCTTTCTTTAAAAAAAAAAAAAAAAAAAAAAAAAAATTTACAACTTCACACTAGCTAGAGATTGACTTTCAAACTCCTTATCATGACATTCAGTATCCTTTATTATCTAGATAAGATTAAACTCTTTTTCTCTTTTTTTTTTTTCAAAACATGCTGCACAGATCTAATTGAGCCAGGTCACCTCATTCTCCCTGGGGCTCAAGACAGAACTTTGGTTCCTGCCATTCCCTCGGCCTACAGAATGCCCTTCATATAGATCTGCATCTGCTATAAGACACTGCTGGACTGTCACCTGCTTCAAGAGGATTCACCTATGCCAACATTTGGAAATAATATTCACTTCTTTGTAAAACTCACACTGTCAGCTACTTAGAGATTTACACTGTTTTACTCATCTTTTTCTCATGCTTACGAAGCCACAGACATACTGCCAGATGTATAATCAGTACTAATGTGTTTGTGTGTGTGTGTGTGTGTGTGTGTGTATTTGTTTGTTTGAAAGGATTTGTCCCGGTTTCAAGCACCCAGTGAATCTTAAATACCTTCATTTTCCTTCTTCTAACAAAATAGGCACATTTTACTTACTGAGTCAGCCTTTCCCAAGTTGTAGACCATAAAATACTAGTCACATAAGATGCCTCCTGAAATAATGGAAGTGTCTTATGGAAGAGTAATGAAACATATTAACATATTAAAGAGGTAAAAAGAAGTCCTCTAGGAAGGAAATCTGGAGGTTTAAATATTTGCTGTTTTCAGACCATGCTTCTTTGTTTGCTTTTCCCCATCTCATGAGACATAGTTTGGAAAGTTCTGGTCCAGCCTCTGCAGATGACTAGCTCCTCCAGTAACATAACTGCATACGTACACCTTCATCCTCTCCCTTTTCCCATCTGCCGTCCCCTCTAACTGGACAGCTTTTGCTCCTAATTGATCACCTACTGAACCCCTAACCAGCACTCAAGGTGGGTCTTTTTTTTTCAGTAGTTTAACAAAAGTTTATTTCTCATAAAGTCCATCATAGGACTGTGGGAGTCTCCAGGACAGCTGCTCCTCCATGTAGGGTGCTTGACATTCCAAACCACTTTTGAGTTTCTGGTCCCTTTTTCTGTATGGGCTTCCATGACCTAGGCAGGAAAAGCACTAGAGTCTTGCACCAACAAATACAGATTCAGCCTAGAAGATAGATCTTAAATATCACACTCTACTGGTTCTTTCACGTGGCTTCTATTAGAATCTAATTGTTTCTTCTTTGTATTCTCACAGCACCTGCAATAATACAGTAGGTATCATATCATTGTCATTTATTTTATGCTTGTCCCTCAGTTAACACTTGTCTCTCATTGTCCTGCACTCAACAGACAATCTAAAATGTCTGCAATACTGAAAGGATCTCAGGAATTAGGCTGATTTTCTATGGGTGTGTGCTGGGAGAGTGGGTCAGTGGTGGTTATGCTCACTTGAGGGGGAAAAGTAAAAGAATTAGCATAAGAAAAGAATCCTAAAGCTAACCTGGCTTTTGCCTCATTATAATATTTTTATTAGGTAATATTAAGTTGATAGTTGACCAGACCATTTATAAAATAAGTGCTCTTACAGACTGATCAAGTTTATACTATTGTAGGTCATCAAATAGAAGGCATGCTTTTGAAGAAGAAGTGAAAATAAAGGGCATATGCCACATCAATGTTATTAATAAAAATGTTTTTTCCTCTCTGTTTCCCCTTCTTTTCCACCTCCCAAAACATTACTACCTGAATGGAAAAAAATTCCTTTACTGGAAGCTTTGTAAATCACAGAGAGAGAAAGAGAGAGAGAGAGAGAGACAGAGAGAGAGAGACTAAGTATTGTTTCTCTCAAAAACATTTTTAAAAGACATTTATAATCTTGAACTCTATTGCTGTGTATCTCACTAAATCTTTAGTGCCATGATATTATTGCTGGTTTACGAATTCACATCAGCAATATATTTGATCAAACTGTAACTCTTCTACCACTTCTTGGCCTCTTTGCCAACGGTAAAAAATGTATTCTTCTTGATAGTAGGATCAAGGGTAAAAATGTACCCCTCCTGATAGTACACTCTCTATACCATGATGTACCATAAAATTTCCCATCCTCTACCCCTTATTTTGCTACCTCATTCATCTAAACTCCACTGCTCTTACAATTTTCTTTCCTGATTAGTACTCTAATCTTCTAATAGCTCTTCTACTATTCTCAAATGCTCTTCTGGAAACCACCTCTTCCAAGAGTCATTCTTTGGTATGTCAGCCTGAATCTTTCTCACTGCCCAACTTACTTCCAGCTGGTGTGCCCAACACAGCAGACAGTAACAAGGGTTGCACTATTAATGTGTACGTAGGATCTGTCCCAAACTCTAGAAACCTTGGATGTAGAACTCAAGAGCTGCTTATCCCTGAAGTGCCTAGGAAAATATTGCATATTATAGATAAGCAATATATTAATATTTGTATGTTAAACTTAATATCAAAAGAGTGTACTTAATTACCTAGGCTATTCTGAATTAAATGGACTTATTCACTTTTGAGCCATAATATCATATAACAATAGTTTATGATATCTTGAAGAATTTGCTTTGATTAAGGTCCAAGATGTTTCTTTTACTGGATATCTTTAAAAAATATGAAGTTCCTGGACTCAACATTGAATGGAGAGAAAACTGGTGAGAAAGAGAAAGAGGGTTTCAGTAAAAATCAGGATTTTGCTTTTATATTGCCAAACCAGCTAATATTCCAGTTCACCAGTTGATATTACCGAACTCTAAGATGTTTTTAGTTTTATCAAGGTCTTTTAGTCCCTGTAAGAATACTTAATTTCTCTTTTGTTACTTTGAAGAGTATGGGAATAAAAAATGATACAAATTGGAGGAATTGTAATAACATAATTTTTTATATCCTATAATAGTAAATGGAGATTTCTGCTGGGTTATAAACACCTGGGACCCAGAAAGAGCTGGTATTTCCTTCTCATGAAACTCTTTTCTTTATCTAAAAACTCATTTCTATTTAAGGATATCTTGCTGGACTTTTTCCATTTCTTCCATATGTTCCATGTCCTTCCCCTATAGGAGGGATCCTATTGGCATTGTAAAATATACCATTTGCTCTCAGTGAAGTCTCCAGCAGGACGAGTTTTAACCATGGGTGGATTCCCCTACCACGTTTAAATGTTCAGGATGAACTCAGGTACAATTATCAAACCTGGTCTTCTTAATATCTCTGTTCTGTGACTCATTTGCCTTTGTTGGAACATTAAAGAAGGGACTTCTATGATTAGTTCTGTGTTTTTTGAAGAGCAAAGATGTCACTGAGCCCAATCTCTGATCTGTGTTTCTCAGAGCATACCTGAGCAATTTCCAAAAGATTTATCTCTCTCAGAGGGTTTATCAAATAGGAAGGGGAAAGTGGGTGAATGTCCCTTCTTTATCTGCCCTCCCACCTTCTTTACAAAAACAAGCAGAACTGATATCAGAAAGGGACCTGTGAGCATGTGCTGAGGGCCACATAGGTGATTCCCCAGTGTCCGCAGCTGCAGCTTCCACTTGGAGCCTACTGGGACTTGATTCTAAGTGGCTGTGAAAAGCCACTGAGGGGTTTGTGTTAGCCAGAGGCCACGAAAGCTGCCATCCCCAGCTGAGTGATTCTCTGTTCGAACTGGGCATAAGCCCAATTCGAACAGAGAATCTGTTTTCTTCCCTCATTTCAAAGGGCACATTTCTGAATACTTCTTCATGTGCAGGGGTGAACTGGGAACAATAATATTCATTTATAAAAGAAATCATAGTGTTAATTATTATAACTGAGTGTTAGTAAATACTGTGATATGGAAGTGTATGGGTGTCTGAAGAGCCATGTATTTCCAGTCTCTTCTTAAGAAAATGCGCATTTATCAGAAATTATTTAACATTCTGAAGCTACATTCTTTAACTCAAAAAGTGACACCAAGCTATCTGGATATTCTCCAATTCATGCATCCTGAGATACATATATCCCTGTGATTCAACTGCTATCCTTATTTCAATACAGTCTTGAGGTAACTGGATTATTTCCCACTTCCATTTTGTTCTTCTATCTTGTTGTGCGTATGCCCTCTCTCTCATTCTCTCTAATTCATCCACCAACAAATATAGTAATACACACACACACACACACACACACACACCATAATTCTGGACAATTCCTTAAATTGTTCCAGACGTTCTTCTAGGTAATGCTTTTTTATTTTTTTCTAGATTTGTGGTTTTGGCACTCCAACACCAAGTTCACATCCTGGACCATGCCTTCTATTAGTGGATGTCTGGGCAGTCTCCCAATAAAGCTGAGCAGTTTCAGTATCATTAGTGGGATGATGGTATTTCAGTTCCTCTTCCTTTCATTCCTCTTTAGTTTACTATCGGTGCCACTGAGCTTAATGAACCAAACCGCCTGCTCATGCATTAAAAACGGAGATGTGCATTCTGTCATGGGGAAAAAAAAAAAGCTACGTTCTATTTTCTACAGCAGACACTTTTTAGCAAAGATAAAGTAGAAAAGGAAGCATGAGAATATTTGTATAAAAGGGAGATGTTAATAAATGCATTTGAAACTTGCAAATAAGGAATGTACTGATTGGTAGCTGTAGAGTACCCTCATAAATAGCAAGCACTCATAATAATATAAAATCATTAAGAGCACTCTTATTACTGGATATCGCTACACTTTAGCACTGGTAACAGTAATACTAATATGCTAATTACTAACAAACCATCAGAAGTGACCATTAAGTAACAGCTGTTATAAAATATTACCTAGATCTTGCATTCATATCATTATTTCACATCAAGTCTGGTATTTGAAGTGTACTAGACACTGGCTTAGAAATCAAAGCATACCCATATAGCTAAAATTACTAAAATCCCAAATTGTAAAATCTAAATGTCATTTTTCTACATAACAAGAATATCAAAAATTATGTTGTTGCAGACATAAAAGCCATAACACTGCTTTTAGTAAAGGACTGATTGCATACATAACGTGGATAATAACCATACATTACGTTGCAGAGATGGCGATCCAAAATTCTGGCCCCATATTTTGTGGTATTGAAGTCACTCTGACGTATCAAATCACTATGGCACGGTCTTACTGAATTCAGCTTTTGCAAACACCTCTGGCTTTCTATTAAACTAATTCATTTTACTCACCTGCATCTGAGTGAGAGGGAGGTGGTAGTTACTCAAAATTGTCATTCTCATCAACTACAGTTCACGCAACTTAGTTATGCTGCACACGCAGGAAATGGACCCTTGAATTTAAGAGAGGTGATTTTTGAAGAAAGGGAAACCTTAGAAGAGTGGATTTTTGATAGCCACTCCGGCAAAGGAAATACAAGGCAGGGTTCAGAAAGAGAGGATCGAGAATGGGAAAGATAAACTGAAACTGTCTTGCAATCTTGCTTCCTTCTTTTAGTAAACACATTTTTATCTGCATTTCCCCACCAAGAAATGCACTACACAGGTTTTATGAGTTTTCCCAACATGTAGAACCTCTTAAAAGCAGTCAGGGCTCCTCCTTATGGAAGCTGTGATTTTCCTACAATACTTTTCTATAATTGTGCCAAAGAGCTAAAAATAAAAATGACATAAGAAGTTTCGCCACAGTGAGAATCACAAGCTCAATTGTAGAACTGAGTCATCATCTTCACGTTTCAGGAAGATAGATCCAGGTTAGGAAATTCACTGTGCTGATTGCCTTCCTCCTGCCTGTGCTGGTTGAGATATAAAGCCTACGGTATGGTTATCAATAACTGCTAGGAACTCCGGCCATAATCGAGTAGATAGCTGTAAAGTACTATCATATTGAGAAAGTAAATGTGGTAAGAACCGTAACAGGCTGAGGTTTATTGAGAAAGTCCTGATTACTGTGCAGGCTGAGTACCTCTGATCTGGAGCCAAGGCCGCACAAAGCATTATAGAATTTATCGAGCCTTATTTAAACTAAACATATATCTAGCTCTCTCCCTTTTATTTCTCTTCATCATGCAGCAGAGCATAATTTTTTGGTTTATCACGAAACCTGCAGTCTGTTCCATCCTCTAAGTCCTTGGCCACACTCCTCAAGGTCACGAGGGAGCCTCAGAGAGGAAATATTTGTGTTGACTGGTTCTGTGATGCATATGCCTAAGGGTGCTGCTAAATGAGCCTTTTGTATTTTCAATGAATCGACTAAAGGGTGGAGGGAGAGGGGCTGGTGAATCCTGTTAACAAGCTGTCCTCTGGAGATCCTGGTCCCTTGTGCCCCCAGCCCTTTGTCACCTATGTGGAAACAAGAACTTTGCCCTCCAATTGCCACTGTGGGGAGAGTAGACACTCTGGTTCTGGAATTAAAATAAAGCATTCAGAAGTATAGGAGTCAACATACAGAAACTCTCTTTTCTTTGCTGCCACTAGACTACTGCATTCTGAGAAAGAGGCACAGGACAAAAAGCGAAGTTCACTCCTGCTGAGATGCTTTTCACCATTACTGTGTACATCAGTTGTTGTGGAAAGAATAGTATGGTTGCTTCAATTCTATGAAGTTGGAAGAGTGAGTGCGGCATTGCATGTGGATATATAAGTGTATTGATTTTAATCAAACATGCTCCTCTGGGTAACAACTTCTTGTTTTTCTTAACAATCCAGTAAACAGAAAGATAAGCAAGCAACCTAATTTATCTATAGCAGCTAGGGTCTCTATTTTGTATTTCTCCACAGAGACCTGCTGTCTGGTGTATATATTACGTTCTATGAATTATCATGTCACTAATGAAAGATGTCAGATGTTCCATATATGGAAGAGAAAGGGACTTATTCCCTGTGGGGTTATAATCTCATTCTTTCCCCTTTCTCTTTGGCATCGTGATTCTACTGCTTTCAATCTACACCAAGGAGGATATTTTTCCCGGCTGTATTCGATTTTTCCAGCTGTATTCCCAGCTGTATGTCAGGTGTTTTTGTTGTTGTTGTTGTTGTTTTGTTGTTGTTGTTGTTGCTTTTTTTTTTTTTAAACATACCATGGAATAATTTGCAGACAGTGAAAGTCACCCATTTAGGAGTAAAGTTCTACGAGTTCTGACACACACAATATGGGAACCTAAAATGCTCTTAATGCTCCCCTCAGCTTGACTCCATTTGAGACAGGCTTCTTCCTCACTCTAGATCACTGGGCCTCTCTCTTCTTAGAGCATTTACTTAAAAACAAAAACCAAAACTGGCAACTGTAAATACTGCCTCTGCCCTTTTGAGATGTAACTCTTCCCAGCTCACATCAGCGTCACATCTCTGGAATGTCTTTCTTGTAGTAGTTATCCCTTTGAAATGCATACATCAAAAAAAAAAAAAAATCACTTCTGCATCTGCTAGTCTCTGTGGGAGGGGAGAAGCCCAGCTTGGCTAATTGCCAATCAGAAAGTCAGCCCTAATCACATTGACCAACCTCCCTCTTAATGTCCTCCAATCTTTTCCCACTAGCTCACTCCAGCGCTTAAAAACTCTCCTACATTTATTTCAAAGGAGTTGAGTTCATTTCTCTCCTAACTACAGTCCTAAAAAAACTCTCCTTTGCTGATTTAACTCCAGCCACTGCAATTTTTTCATGTTTTACAACTGCAGTCAAATTATAGATAGAACATCTTCAACCCTCTAAGAACTTCCTCTGAGCCCCTAAAGCCCCAACTCCTGGCAACCACAGACCTAAGTTCTGTCTCTATAGTTTTACCTTTTCCAAAATGTCACAGAAATTACATCATAGAATATGTAACCTTTTATATGTTTTTTTCTCTTTCACTTAGCATGATACTCATCCACCAAGTTATTGCATGTATCCATGGTTTCTTCTTTTCATTGCTGCATAGTGTTACACTGTATACTGCCATGATTGATCTGTTTTCAATCCATTTTTTATTTTAAATTTGGCTTCCCTTATTATATCCATATTTGTCTTAATAGAGTACATGTCCTGTTTTCCAGTTATATTCTGAATCAAGATTAGATTCACCCTACAGGTCCTTCCTTTTCCTTTCAAGGTTGAATAGAAGTTTTCCATGGTTTTGGCCAAAAAACTTCTCATATAATTACTATGCCAATAAGTGAATAAACAATCCAGCCATTTCTTTAAAAACAATACCAAATCTCATACAAAAATTTGGTAACATGCATATCTACAAATTGCTTAAAGTTAAGTATCAGTATGAAATTTGTTGATATTTTATACTGTTCATTTGTTCTAAACAGATATCACGTCCTAAATATCCATTTAAGTCAAAATTGAGATAATTCAGCCAGAAAGTATATTTTAAAGCAGGTTGACCTCCTCACGAAAACATGGGAATAACTATGTAGCAAAAGAATAGGAATATTATATAGAAGGCTATAGGATCCAATTTGAAAAAAGTATAAAACTCTTCCCTAAAAGTGTATTTTTAAAGAAAATTCCTGTTCTTAGATGTGGGCTAAACTCATATTTTAAATATACAAATTTCATTATTTTAGAATTAATTGTCAAATCTATATGTGTTATGGGATTTTGTTGGTTAGTTAGTTAATTAGTTTTGGCTTCCTTTTTCATCTTTAACTGACAGTGAGTAGAATTATTTGGGAGATTCTGACTCCTGGGCATCAAGGAAGTTCTCTCTTCCATAGCTAGAGAACAGATTTCTAAAAAATATTTGAATGTCATGGCAGTTTCCTCACTTTCATTCCAATTTTAAGATGCAAACATGTGGGTGACATATTGAAAAATTAAAGTATATTAGGAAAGTATTAAATATATAATGACTTATCCCTATTCCTGAATGTGGATCTCCTGGTGGTTATGGCTCCAGAATCTCCTGGTGGTTATGGCTCCAGAATCTCTCTCACATATAACATACTGTAGATACCAAACAATCGAGGTTTCCAATAATTCCAAAATTGAAGAAATAAATGGCATTTAAAGAGAAGGTATTTACTTAATCTATTCTTTTTTAAGATTTCATCTATATTTAGTACTTGTAACACATACGCATAAATTCTAACACTTCTGTTCCCTGGAACTAACTAAAGGAAATAAATTAATCTAGGTAACCTTCCTCAATAATTAGAGTGATTCTATGACACTTTAGAAATCTTAACATTTTTAAACTCAAAAGTATATAATGTTAAAATAAAAACTAAAATCAAGTTAAAATATGGATTATGTAGTTTATATTATCTGTATCATTTTTCTACTTAATTGACTAGACAAGTGTGTCTCAAGACTTTTTTTTAAAGATTTTATTTATTTGAGGGAAGCCTGGGTGGCTCAGCGGTTTGGCGCCTGCCTTTGGCCTAAGGCGTGATCCTGGGGTCTAGGGATCGAGTCCCACATCAGGCTCCTTGCATGGAGCCTGCTTCTCCCTCTGCCTATGTCTCTGCCTCTCTCTCTGCGTCTTTCACGAATAAATAAATAAAGTCTTTAAAAAAAAAGATTGTATTTATTTGAGAGAGAGAGAGCAAGAGTGCAAGAGTTGTGAGGGCGGGAGGGGAAGGAAGCAAACTCCCTGCTGAGCAGGGAGCTTGACTGGGAGCTCTATCCCAGGCGGCTGGAATCATGACCTGAGCCAAAGGCAGACACTTAGCTTAGCCTAGTGAGCCATCCAGGTACCCCTCAAGCCCTTTAAATAGGTAAAACATTCTTATATTTATATCTACAGTTTTATATACTATAGAACAGATAAGAAGACTAGCTGTAATTCTACCTCCATTCTTTCCAGAATTTGGTGATACACAAATAACATCTTTTATGCCCTCTGAAATAATTATTATATATGTCTATAGAGTATAATAATTATAATATTTATGTTATATAAATATATAAAACCAACACAAATATCCAAAAACCCATTTCGAGTTTGAAGTTTCTTATTATCAGAATTTCTGCAGCTTACATAATAATTTAGAACATTTTTATAAACCCTATAATGTATATGCACAATTAAAATTGTTTTATAAATATGAAATATCATCTGTAAACACATTGATTCTTGGATATTTAAAAATCAGAATGAGGATATTATAATATGAATGCTTTTGTGAAAGGTATTTATTTAATTTGCCAATGTGCACTTCTAATGATGGATCTTTTGACTTTCCATTAGATTTCCGAATCCTTTCAATGGTAGTTAGGAAGAAATCTCATAGTTCATAATCATCACAGAGAAGAAGAAAATTTCATTCATTATCATTTCAATATTTTAATTTTCTAAAAAAAAATGTTAACACTTCCTCTTTTTTCTATCTTTTCCATTTCTATACCCTTCTCACATATATTTGTATTACTGTTACTCCTCCCGATGTGTCTTCAATATCTTGAGATACTTAGCATCCCAAAAAGTTATTTATGATCCAATACTCTATAGGACTTTAAATACTAGGCTTTCTGGCAAGCCTCCTTATGAGTTTCCACAGATATACTCAGAACCTTCTGAAAACTCCACACATCTATGTTAATTCTATAAACAAATGCCTGACCTGTGTTAATCATGACATGAAACTTCAGTTGATTTATAAAGTACTGTGAGAGGTATATAATTCTCTCATTCTCATAGTCTGATGCTATTTATTGTCATTTTATGTGTGGTTTCCATGCTGATATAACAGATATTGATTTGTATCTTTTTGTATTCTACCTTTTGGCTGTTTTGTTATATTTTCAGGATCCCTCAGTGAAAGGTACTGTGGTTGTCACTTGTTTGAAAGGCTCTTCTCCTCTCTCTTTGTACACTCCATTCTCTCCACAAACAGCTGCATCACACCTGTCATTCTGAAAGGCAAAGATGTCTTTGGCTGATAAGCCTGTGTCTGTGGCACACAGAGTGGCTTCAAACAACTAATTAGCAGGAGTTGGGCCACAGCAAGGTTTGGTGCTGTCCATCAGGCATGCAACCACCACTGACACCATCAGCAAATCTGTCAAATGTGGCTCTTCCCATGAATAAACCCAAGGCCACTTGTCCTATGGTGAAGAAGAAATTCGCAGAACATACATAACAAAAAGTAAAAGAGGGTGATAGGCATCCTTTAAACAGAGTTAAGTAATTTAAAAAAATCTTAGCTAGTGGAAAATCCAGCATCTGATTTATAGTTGTTGCTGGAACACAGGGAATCAAACTGAAAACTTCCCCATGAATCTCTAATGGAACAATTCCATTGATCATGTATATTTACTTAGCTTCTAGAAAACACTAATGTGCGCTCTCTTTAATAATAGGGGGCTATGAATTCTCATAAATAAAATCAGATTTGCACATTCACATATAGATGCAACATTAAATCACATCGATTACATATATTCATATATAGTATGTATTATATATAAAATCGATTTAAAATCTTAGTATTTGGCAAAACATTTATATATATTCATATTCGAGTTCACGATTGTTTAGAAGTATTTATTTATTTATTTATTTATGATTTTATTTATTTATTCATGAGAGACAGAGAGAGGCAGAAACATAGGCAGAGAGAGAAGCAGGGTCCATGCAGGCAGCCTGATGTGGAACTTCATCCCAGGACTCTAGCCCTTGGCCAAAGGCAGGTGCTCAACCACTGAGCCACCCAGGGATCCCTGTTTAGAAGTTTTTAAACCAACAATATTGAACATGAACTGAGAAACATTTTATAGTCATTGTTCCTCATACTTAAGTGTATGTAGATATCATCTCTTGATAATAGTGCCAGGAAAGAGCTCTGAATTGAGAAGAGAAATAATCAGTGGAACTTTTCTCAAACCTGTGATGACTTCCTCTAACACCCAGCTTCACACATGCAGTCTTCTTGAGCAACATTCTCATTTGCCCACAACCACAGTGATCACATCACTCCTGATCATTCATCTGGTAGATTTCTTCAAGTCTTATATTAACATTATTATATTTTTCCTCTACTAGGTTAAATTGGTTCCTTTGTATGTTCCTGAATCTTGAACCTATTTGTAGCACTGCTTGCTCTTTATGGTAACTTATTGACTATAAGAGTATATCCCCTATAAAATCTGAGACACAGAGAAGCATGTGTACCTTCTCAGCATGATGTACTCAGCATATCACATAACAGCATCTCTGATATATATTTGCTAGATGAATATTTGTGGAAGGCAGGCAGGAAGGTATTGTTAATTTAGGATTCATAGATTGGTTTCAGCATAATTATGGAAAAGGCCAACAAAGGGAAAAAGGGTAATTTGTTTCCCCTCCAAAGAACAGTCTCAATATCATGTCTATGGACAAGTAACAAAGGAGGGAATATCTAGCACCCAATCTCTGTTTATCTGGGGGATGTTTAGGGGGTTTATTTATGGTTCCATTTTAAATCTCTGTTTAGGGGATGTACTTACGGTTCCATTTAAAAAATCAAATCAAAGTACCTCAAAAGGCAGAGATTTGTACAGAGTTGGTCAAATAGGTATATTTTTAAATTTTACCACATTGCTGATACCTCCTACAATTGTTAAACAAGTTCAATAGTGTGAAATAAAATATTCATGTTTCTAGAAAATATACATAGGCATTAGACATGAATGCACGTAGTATCTATCCTATTGTACTATAAATTCTTTGAATTCTTAGTAATTTGTTTCAAATTCATATATACTTGGCTAATAAGTGGTCAAAAATGTAAAGACTTAGGGAAAATTCATCCTTATATAAGTTACATATAATAAATACATATCAAGGAGAGTTTTCAACCAGTCATTAAATACTGTTTATAATGGTAGAGAGCAATTGTCCCGGGATTTGTTAGAAACTGTCTGCAAGGACAATCTTACATAAAATGGCATGTAAGATCTTTGACTTTTCCCAGCTGGACATGTGAGAACTTAACTCTAACAAGTCTGCAACCCATGATATGTATTTTTTGTTATTTTGCTGAAGTGCAGATTTGGGTCCTTTATGATAAAGATGGAAGAAGAATAAATTCTTTTTTTTTTAGATTTTACTTATTATTCATGAGAAACACACAGAGAGAAAGGCACAGACACAGGCAGAGGGAGAAGCAGGCTCCACGCAGGGAGCCCGACATGGGACTCAATCCCGGGTCTCCAGGATCACACCCTGGGCTGAAGGCAGCGCTAAACCGCTGAGCCACTGGGGCTGCCCGAGGAATAAATTCTTATCCAGCTGAGTGAGTGAGTCAGTCTGTCATCTAGCATACTTCTTCTACTTATTATAATACATACAAAGTTTCAGAGTAAGTGACTGAGGTGTAATAGAGCTTTTATCATTTTTGTTAATTTATTTCATTTTGGAGGATAATTCTATATGTTACTGAGAATTTAAATATTTTGATATATTAGGAATTATTCCCAAAATATATATGGTATTATGTATGTGTGTGTGTATTTTAAATATTTTTACCTTTGGGTTTTTGAAAAGGCTTTTCTTATGAAGAAAGAAAATGAAAATAAACTGGCTTGTGAACTAATTTATTATTATTAGTGACAATCTATTAATTTAAATTACCTATGTTACTCCCAAATATTGTAACACATAAAGAACTATTGCTAAATGATTTGCCTATTGATTATTTTAACTTAAAGGCTGATATCAACTGTAATATCTATTCTAAGGGCTGAATATGTTTATTTATTGAAAATTAAATGTGCTTGGGTCACACAACTAAATAAAACACCAAGAACGGGAAAATATAAATATGTGGCATATTATTCACATAATTAATTCTATTTATTTAGATCCAGACTGTTAGGTAAAGTTACTATGTCATAGGTGAAAAAGAGAAGAGAGATAAGAAAAGAAAAGAAAAGAAAAGACCAAGATCAAGTAAGACAAAAGCAAAAGGGTTTTGGCTTTACATCTTTCCCTTTTTATTAGAGTCACAGATAACGTTACCATTTTGCTGTTACTCCATTTGTTATTATTAATTTAAGTAGGAGTGTTCTAAGTTGTAATTACAAGCACAGAGAACCCTTGTTCTCCTAGCCCTCAGTGTGTTTTAAGTCAGTGAACTCAAGCTCAAGGTAAACCTGTACCTTCATCTTTAATGGTGAGAAAATTAAAAGGGACAAGTATTGCCCTAAATGAGATTATAAGTGTGAAATGCAAGACACATAATAATCTTAATAGTCTAATACATTTTAGTTCTATTCTCTTCCCACATGCTCCTTTAACTCTTCATTTGACACATTTTTATTCTATTAAATATCTCCATCAAATGACACAATTGTAATGTTCACGAAATTCCAATGATAATTTAAGTTCTGTGTATAAGTGAATCCAGCAAAACCTGTGTTATAAATTTACATAAAAGGTCAGAAATATTTCCCTTATCAAAATTGTTTTCTTGGTTTTGGTTGGGAGATTTATAGTAGTAGTCCACCCTGGGATATCTTGATCAACCATCTGCACCCATGAATTTCACACTTGCGATAACTGCCACATTTCCAAAGTCTAGCGGCTGAAATTCATACTTATTTTAAAACTCTTCCACCAATCTCCCTAACTCTTAGAGCTAAGATTTCCATCTGACATTGATTTTCGGATTTCATTGCTACAAGGGAAAAGTCTTATCTCAAAAATTCATACACTGAACACTAGACCATTTTGTAAAAATACTTTAGCTCAAGCATCAAAAACAGTGACAGGGAACAGCTACTCATACTGAGATGCAGTCTTGTGTGAATTCCAATAACTATGAGACATTTTCCTACAGATTGCAGAATATAGACACTGAAAGCTCTATCTGCTTGCATCCCATACTATTTCATGGGTAAAGGGAACTGAACATAATAGACGGGAAATGACAATAAAATTTATAGATCAAAGATGCTTAGTAAAGGTAATATGCATTTATGGCATGAAAACAATGTGCACTTATTCATTTCTTTGCTTCTATTTTAACCATTAAGGCACTTTGTGTATCCAATGACAGAAGGCCTGCCAGGATGAAAAAAAAGCTTAAATGTGACAGTTCCTTTAAATTCCATACCTTATTTAAAATCCAATTTAAGAAAAATTTCAAATATGAATTATTTTCTCTAACATTTGGTTGGAAAATTTTTATGCAGTTTGGGAGTAGTCATTAGATCACCCCAAGATCAGAAAACCTAGATCTTATTCTAGTGTTATCACTAGCTAGCTCTGTGGCCTAGGGCAAGCTACTCCATCTTTCTTGTCATCAAGCTATGCTTCAGTAGTATGAATATATAATCTCTATGGTCCCTCACAGTCAAATAGCCCGTGAATTTCTTTTTTTACTTAAATACTATCTTTAAGTAGTTAATATTGTAGTTTCTGAAACTATGGTTGCTGTGGTTATATTCCAGTTCCATTCATTGCTACTTGTGTGAATTCAAGCAAATATGTAAGTTCTGTATGTCTCAGTTTCCCTATCTGTAGAACTAGAATAATAATAATGGGCCTGTTGTCAGAATTAAATGCTTCTAATATGTAAGCTTTCTTATATTTTAACATATCTCAAAGCAGAATACATGCTAAAGAAATAAAAAATAAGCTTTCCCAGAGTTTAATCAACAGCATTTTTTCTCATTAGTAGATGAAATTATAGCATGTGTCATACTAAGATGTTATACAATAATATCTTAACATTTTAAGTTAGACAAAATTTGGTAATACACATGAAATGCTTGGGATAATGTCTGATTCAAAAAAATTATGCAATAGCTAACATTTCTCTGTAAGTAAGCAAAAATTGTTATATCTAGGTTAAGCATGATGGGTAAAGTCTGATAATTTAAGAATGAGTAAAAGCTTGCTAGTCACACAGCCTTCATTCCATTTTGTATCTAAAGTCATAACATAAACTTAATAACTTCATTCATATTAATCAACATCAGCTAACAAAAAATATGACTTTCCCCTTGACAGTATAGTTTTATTTAATTATTTTTTTTATGATTAAAAGACCTAACATTTTTTTTTTGCTTTAGTAAGGTAAATAAAGAGGGAAAATATAAATTGTGAGAAAAAGTAATATATTTACCAGGTTTACCACATTATTTGATATAAAGGAAAAAAAACAGCATAGCACAGGAAGCAATTTTGTAGGTTATAATCACCTTTCATTAATTCTCAAGAATGGTTAATACTAGATTAATAACTTTTAAGGAACTGGTTATGGAAACTATCCCCGTTGTTATTGGTCTACAGATATTAAGCATTTATACAGAAACCCTGTCTCACAGAATGCTTTATAGCACTTCGATCCATTATTGTGTTGTACTGGATGAAATAAGGGTGACTCATGAGAGAAATTTCCAGTTCTATACACTTGAAATTACACAGCAATGATGAAAAATCAAAGGGTTAAATTATAGTTCTTCTCTCAACTGTCAAGTGACTGAGATTTTGCAAAACGAGAGAAAATAAAAGTGGAACATGAGGAAGAATATATGCTATAGGATTAGAAGGATGTTTGAATACTTAGATCTGCATAAAGAAAAAGAAAAAATGCAAAGGAAGCATTAGGCATAAAACGGTCTAAAATATCATGTTATCCTTTTTCCATCTCAATTAATAATTTGTTAGAAAAGAGTTTGCTTACTCAATCAAATTTCTATTAAAGTAGTTTCTCTGACCTACATTACTACTAGGAGTTTTGAAAATGATAGATTCCTATACTTGGCAAAAACAAATGCAAAAACTCTGTACTACTACCACTAATTAAAATATTTTCAATACATTTAAGGAAATGGGGGGGGGGGGCTAGCTTCAATGAGAAAATAGAGTACATAATAACACACTCATACTTACATATATACATACACATATTATATGTCTATCTACAATCTACATGTTAGGACTGTAGAAATACATGAAACACATATCTATGTATTAATAGTAGAGTTAACTATTGAAACACAATTCCTTAAGAATATTGACCTTAAAACATTGATCTTCTATTTTACAGTGTGAACACACTTGACATTACTGAACTGTAACTTTAAAATGATTAAATGGTAAATGTTATGTTATGTGTTTTATACCACAATTTTAATAAACTAAAAGAAAGTAACAGATTCTTGTATTCAGTCATGTTAGAATAATTGGTGTTGGAATAGCCCTCCCAATATAAAAAAAGGAAAAAAAAAGAATAAAATATGGATCTTCTACATTTTATAATGGATGGACTCATTTAAAAAAAAAGGAAAGTAATTTTTATTTTAAAACCAAATATACAAGGAAATAAAGGATCAAGCTGAGAAAAGACAGAAAAAAGGGACAAGATTAATGGAAATTCCAGTTAACCTGTTCATATTAAGCAACATTGTCTTTTTTATCTTCCTTAAGTATAAGGGATGAAACAAATCAGTCTTTCAACAAATAGATGTTTGTATCTTTCAGCTCAATTACTAAAAATGACTCAATTAAGAGTCTTTAACTCCAAAAGAACGTTACTCATTATTTTCTCCAAAACTAGGTAATAATCAACACCTTGCATTCAATGACAGGAACATCATATTAAGTTAGATTATTACCAAAGAGGAAAAATATTATTTGCTTTTTGTTCTAAAATTATTTCAGTTGTTTAAAGAAGTACTAGTATAAAATATAAACATAAAGGAGGATGGCAAGAAAATATTTATAATAGTTAACTCAGGCTATATAAAATCACTAGGAAAATGCAAATTGCTCAATTCTAACATGGTCTCTATAGAGATACGGCATACCTCGTAATGGCTTTCTTCATTCTCCTGAATGTGGAAACCCGCAGAGCTGGGACATTTCTGAGGAGTGACAGGAATATTGTCACTTTTGCTGTGTGAGTTACACTGAAAGAGATTACCAAATAATTGTGACAAACTACTCCACATGTAGAGTGTCTATTGAGAGACATGGTTGCTTGCTAAGAATCTAATTAAAGGAGTACCATTTGAACTAGCAAGGGTCTACACTCACTGGAACATGCATTAACATGGAGCCTTTTCCAAAAGAGATTAAAAATGTCCCCAGGATAAACAAATTGTCAAGATGCTTTAAGTAAAACTAAAGAAATCTCAAATGTAGTTCTTTTATTTCTACACTGTCTTTTTTAAAGCAATATGATTATGCTTATGATGTTAGTAGCTAAATCTTCCATGTGCTACTATTTGTGTGAGTTATTATTCAAGTGCTTGATATATATCATACACATCTCTACATAGATATTATTATTATCTCCACTTACAGTTGAGGAAAATTAGACATATAAAATACCCTTCCCAAGGTTGGGCTGCCTGCCCGGGTTTCTGGGACCACACTCCGTATATTATAAATTACGTGCACAGCTTTTATAAATGATACATTTGAAGCAAACAAAGGTGAAAAACTAAATGTTTAAAGTCTTAAAATATTACTTCACTTTTCTTCTGTGCCAAATATCAAGTATTTTTTGAAACAGGTTAACTAAAATAATTCACTTAGAAAAGGATGTGAATTGTGGTATATAAGACATTAAATTATGGCTTGATCTTTCTCCATGAAAATATTAAAATGGCTGTTTTCCATATTCTTCACAAGATTTTTTTATGTGAAAATAAGATATTATTTGCTTCCTTTTATCCTTGCTTCCTTCTTTCCTAAATCGCTTATTAGATTCAAGGCAAGGAATATTTATACATATTGCTGTCTGGCCCTATGTTAACCATAACATTGGAGTTATAAAGGCTTCTACATTAATGAAAGATGTTGTAGAGCCTCCAAAAAAAAAGTTCACCATTAGTATATAACCTTTCCTCTTTCATAAGACTATAACATATGAACAGATTTGTATGACATAAGTAGGGAAGATGATATTTTTTCAAACTGGTATGGCACATTTTCAATTAACTAATGAAATTTTCCTTTGCCCATGCCAAGGAATAATCTGTTAGAAAATGAGTATCAAAGACATTTTAAAAAGCAAATTAATTTTAGAGTTTAGTGCAAGTTCAGTGTATTTTCACCTCAAGACCCTATTTTATATTTAAATATATTTTTAAACACATTACATTCTTTTAGGCTTTTTACTTTGAAATAATTTTAAACACAGAAGAGCAGCAAAAAAGAATTCTAGGATCCTCTGTATTACTATTTCAAGTATATCAATTAGTTATCTCATTGTTAGTTTAAGGGAAATAGCAATATGACAGACTAGGAAGGCATGACACTTAAGCCCAAACTATTTTAGAAATTTGTTTCTCATGAAAAAATATTTTGTTCCTGTCCTCTGTACAAACAGTATCATTTCAGCCATGTTCAAAACTTACCTCCTCTAGGAACTTTTCATGTGTAAGTAAATAAATAGCAATAGCCATTTTAACCTCTGCTTGCAAACTAAGTACTTTCTAGGTGTACTTTGTAAAATGCTGCTCTGACAGCTTAATTCTTGGAATGTGCCTGGGTTTATCTGAACAACTTCACTGTTAATTATGAAGGACTATCTTTCGTATATCTCTCCAAATAATGGAGAGGCTTCCTTTGCTAGAAATTTCTAAATAAAAAAGCTTAGACCTTAAAAAAGTTATTTTCATCTGTGATGCTCCTAGACATTTTAATCATTCAACTCCTATCCCTTGTCTCTCTTCATACCTATTCATGTTGATCAATCTTTTTAAAACATCTCATGTCTTATGCAGTTTTTCACCCTAGAAACATTTCAAGTCCTATGGCCTGGTAGTGGCTCACAGCCTGGAAATATACTAGGATCACCTGGGGAGCTTTAAAAAAAATATCAGTAACTGAGCCCTACCTCACACCAGATGAATTAGAGCTCAGGCAAAAACATGGTTTAAATACCCAGATAATTCTAATGTGTAGCCAGTTTAGAATCACTGAGTTAACATTTCCTTGTCTGGCGCTCATGACAATAAAGCAAATTTTGGCTTCACTCCTCTTTTAATCTGATCTCATGCTCTTTAGCATTTGTTCTTCCTTTTCCTTATTAATCTGTCACATATTGGGAGGTTTTTTTTTTATTTTTTAAGGGTTGTATCATAATGCCTCTGAATGTGAAAAAAAACCTATGTTTGTATAATACTTTATACCTTTACATATAAGATTTTATGCATCATCTCCGAGAAACCTCTGCAGAGAGAAGACACATAAACCTTCCTTAACAGATGGGGAAGACAGAGGTTCAGATATATTCAGTGCCCTTTGTGCAATGATTTGCCAAGCAAAAGCATTCCTAAGTGACAAAACTCAGGCTATTTCTCCTCTGCCACATTTCCCTTAAGGATTTTGTTTATTTGCTCATTCATTCAGATATTCTGTTCTGCTTGTTTGTTCATTTGATCATCAGATATTTACTGAGTGCATGCTATGTGTCAGGATTTTATTGGTTAAGATACAGCATTTAAGATCTGTAATACTACAGCAGTGAAACTACATACATAGAAATAACCACCACGATATGTGAAAATGCCACATGAAAATGTATCCACAGGTTCCTTAGGGACAAAGAAGACAGAATGACTACACTCCTGAGTTTGATGCATGGGAAGAATCTAGAAAGATGAGCCAGTAAGGGAATCGTGGTTAGCACACATTCACAACAGAACAGATAGCATATGCAAAGGCTAGAAGACATGAATTCTTGTGACTATGTGAGCTACAAGGATTTTGCCAGTGATTTAATCGTGGACCCTGTGAGGATTAATTTGAGGATAAGGACAAGTTATTAGAACAATAAATTTAACAGCAGATCCAATGATGAGAAGTTACAAAATAGGGCTTCGCATAAGACAGGATTATCAAATAATGGGATGCGTAAGCGCTCCACTCTGGTGGTATCAAAGTGTTAAGTCACCTTCCTCTCTCTCAAATTCAGTAAAGAAATATAAGCAAACTGGGTGTGTTTGCAATATTACTGTGACCCCTGAGTCAGTCCCTTCATCCCAACAAGATCTCAAACCTAAGCCTCTCCTATGTCTAATTCTAGAACAGCCTCTGTTTGTAAAGCAGGAAATGGCATCAAAGGAAAAGTTTAATCCACTTTTCCTTCCTCACTTTTTAAATTTTTTGAGTGTTATGATGTAAATAGCTTCTGGAGATTATAAATCTATGAGCTTGGGGTAAAAATAGAAAAGAAGTTTAAAAATAACTATAAACACTATTTTGAGATCAAATATTATAAATACCCAAAATCTTAAGGAAACAAGTTCTTAAGTGCAAAACAATTTAATCACTATGAATCCTTTCTAACAAGTTTCTATTTCAGGGAGAGCTGTAGCCTGAAATGGAAAGAAGATTTATTATAAATGTCTCAAGATTTCACCCACTAAATTTTTTGTTTGCCAAATTTGATGTGAATAACTATATAATGAATTATGGTTAAGATGATTTTGCTAAATCAGATTTCGCATTACAGACAAATCACTTGAGAGGTCCAGAGCTCATAACAACAATCATATTAAATGGAAATCACTGTAAATACATTAGTTTTATACTTTAAAATCCATTTGATGTTTTCCACTACCTATGATTAATAGTCTCGATTTTAATATGTGGATAAGTCTTGCTTCTCCAAAACACCCATTATAGTTCTTGGGAAATTGTCATTTACTACCTACAGAAATAACTACTCAAGAAGAAGAAGAAGAAGAAGTCGTCAAAGGGAAGGGGGAGGGAGAGAGGGAGATGGAGGAAAGAAAAAGAGATATCACACCTACTAAACTTGCCTCATGGTCATGAATATTAGCTTTTTCATTTTTGACAAATTTCTAAAAAGGGACTTCATAGTCATGGTAGTAAGAGAAAAGTATCAACAGTAGCAAAAGCAACAAAAGTTTTATGAAAAATCACATAAACATAGCTAAGACACAGCTGTTTTCTTTGCTAAAAAGAGGGTTCTTTACATTTTCTATCAAACCCTATAGTAGCAACAATATGCCTTTTTATTCTACTCCTCCTACTACCTTCTTATAAAATCAAGGTTGTTTGCTAAAAATCAATGGCACTGTTATAAGTTCTGTGCAATCATTATAGAGGCAGTAACCTTGTATTTTTATGCTATAGGTTTCATTAAACAATTCCACTTGTTAAAAAAAAAAAACTCCCTTTGAAAATGTTATTCCTACCCATTTTAAGAAAGTATTTTTGTGAAGAATTCTTTTTACAAATTATGAAACATTCTTAAAACTTCTGATTAAAAAGAGCTCTAAGGTTAATAAGAAATTCACATGTACAGAAATGAATTTAAAGAACTGTCTGTTTTTGGTGTCTTGAACTTCTCTTCATTCATTCCTTTGGAGGACCCATATGTGTCAGGTTTTCACCGTCTCCATTCCACTGAAACTGCTCTGTCATAACTACCAATGATTTCCACATTAGTAGCTCACAGAGCAATTCGCAGTTCTCATCTCACTTGACACAAATGATGACTCCTTTATTCTGGACATATTTATGTCACTAGGCTTCTAGACACCACACACTCATGGTTTTCTTTTCACCTCTATGTTCTCTTTCTGGAATCATTTAACTATTCATGTTGTTGTTGTAAAGATAATTTTTTAATTACAAAACATAGGGAAAATGAAATCTAAGTACTTTCTCAGAAAGTATGTTTTCTGATGGTGTTTTCTACTAGCTCCTGATTCTAAAATACTTCCTCAGATAGACACATGAAATTCTTTATTTATAAGCAGACAAGGGAAGAACTCTTAGAACATACCTAAACATGCTTACCTCAAAGAGTATTTCTAGAAACTGATGAAAATTTATAGCTTAGGAGATCTATAGTATAGATTCTTACCATTTCTGAAAATGTGTTCCAATCACTTACTGTCCTGAAACCTAGTGTGTTTTAAATCAGGAAGCCTTGAGCCTGTATCAACAGCCTTCTAGTATATTCTATATACCCTTCTCCATTGGCATATTTTCTGCCACCATTAAATATAATTTGAAAACAAAACTAAAATGCCCATCAAACTGTGGGGAACACAAAGGTATTCAGCTTGAGTAATAGGCATTTTGATTTAAAATAAAAATGCAGTATAATAATTTTTTAAACCAAATGCCATATAAATACCTATCCAAATCATAAAATACACATGACCAGAATAACCATATCAATTTCAAGGTAGAGATTACTTAAGTAAAATGAGAAACAAAGGTGGACCATCAAAGAATTCAAAAGGAATGTCAACGATACCTTCAATATACAGGAAATCTGTTCATTTAAAAAAAATTGCTTGTTTTGCTCTTCCCTCTAAAAAAACAAAGAATATTTTTCTTTAAAAATCGGAGACAAATATCACTAAATATTAGCATATGTTAATTCTGGGTATGGGGGACATAAATATTTTCCTTATTTTTCTTTACTTTCTCTAAATTTTTCAAATACTTGAATATGAATAAGCACATAGGGGAAAAAAGATTAGCAAGGCCTTGTTAAAACTCAACATATTTTTGTGATGGTTGTAAAACAATTTTATAAGCCATAAAATCTTGAAATTTTGCTTCCTCAGAAATTAAGATATCATGTGGGTGTTAGGTGCCTTCTGATTTGGCTCAGGGTCAATTCTCCCCTTGTCAGTGAAAATGTTTTTCTAGGGCACCTGGGTGGCTCAGTGGGTTGAGTCCCTGACTTCAGCTCCGGTCCTGATCTCCAGATCCTGGGATTGAGCCTCCTTCAAGGGCATCAAGCTCCTCACCCAGCAGGGAGTCTGCTAGTCCTCACCTTCTGCCCCTCCCCTACATCCATTCCTGCTTTCTTTCTCTCTCTCTCTTTCTCTCAAATGAATAAATAAAATCTCTTTTAAAAAGAAAACGAAGTTTCTCTAAAACCAGGTGAGGAACATGCTAATTTTTCCTTCTATGGTACTACAGCATAAATGTCTTTCTCTACTTCCTTTAAATATGGTTTCACTTTTTTTCACTTCACGAGGGAACATGATCCTCTTTTTGACAGTTTATCACAAGTATATAATACAATGCCTTCAACATTACTAGGTATTTTAAGTGAAAATTTTAAGTGAAATAAAAGAATAAATGAATAAATGCAAGACTTTACAATGATTTGTAGTCACCTAGATTGTTTTGGCTTCTAACTCTCTAAATGATAATTCCTTTGTAGCTGTTTTCTTTTTGTTTGCTTGTTTGTTTTGTCGTTGTTGTTATTACTCCATGACAGACAAATTCATTGCAAAATTAGTATCCCCTAGAATCCCCAAATTAGCATTTTTTGCTCACAGATGCTATCACAAAAAATAAGGTACACTAGCTGCATGGATTGAGACTACTTGCAGTAGAAAAATTAAACAACGCCGTGGTTTTAAGTCTTCATGCTTTGCTTCTCCAAATGGACCTTAACAACTCATGGCAAGAAATAAGTTTCTTACAGTAATATATTACCTAAATGGATAAATTTGAAGTTACCTACTATATATATGAACAAATAATTCCAGTTCAACTCCTGGGTCCTGCAGCATTTCCCTACCCAGGAGAGTGCTAAGTTCACCTTTGGTTCTTCTAGAGCAGCAAACCACCTGGTAAGAAAGTTGATGAGGATAGGATCTACTTCATAACCCCCTGAAATGAAATAACCCTTGCCATTTTTTTTTTTTTAGTTTTCCTTCACTCTTCTTACAATCCCCATTCCAGACCTCCTTTCAGTCTAGAGACAGACATCATTTCTCCTTCTTCCTTCTTGATGTCTCAAAGGTACCTCCTTTCCTCTCCTTCTTAATAGCAGTTTTTTGTTCCTATTCCAACAAGCCTTTTCATTTTTAATCCAGGTTTGCACAGTGACTAGCCAGATAGAGGTAGTCATACTATTCAACAAACAGCAACAAATTGACTATTCCATGTGTGATATATGAGAAAACAAATTATGATTTTTTAGTCCTTTGGCACAGGCCATTAAGTAGACCAGTTTGGTTTCTTCAATTATAGTTCCTTGTGATTAAGTGAAATCAAAATTAAAAAAAAATTTATTGTGTATTTTGTTGTCACAAGTAGGTCATATTCAAACATTAGTAGAAACTTTACCTCAATTTACTACGTTATGATATACTAAATGAAATCCACTTGTTCCAAAACAGTCAAGTTACAATGAATACATTATAATCAGAAAAAAATCCGAACTAACTAAAAAAAATTGGAAAAAATATTAAAAATGTGAAATTAAAGTCTGAGGAAATTCATTAAGAGGTACAAACCCAAGCACCAGATGAGACATTTTATTTTTTTCTTTGCTTAGGAATTTATATCTTATATGCTATTCCAAAATTCCTCTCTATCATTGGCTGGCTGACATTTTTCAGATAATTCTAACAATTTAATAAAATGTATAGGTGCCAATACCATAACCAAGAGATAGTTTTTTTTCAATGTATTATTGCTTATGTGATATTTGAAAGAAATCTATTGCCATAAATAAATTTGGTTACTATAAAGTTTTAGCAATTCTGTACATTGTCCATTTCTTGAGAATGCTTTTTCAGTTGATTTTCCTCTTATGCAATGACTTGGAAGGTTTTTCTTAAGGGACTATTCACAAATGCAGAAATAAAGACAGAGATACACTCCAAAAATAATCATTAGGTTTTTGAAAAGGCTACAGTGGGCTGGATTTTGCCTTCTTTTCTCAATAAAGTATGAGAGAGAGAAGAAAAGGAAAAATAATTTTGAAGTCTTGTAGAATTTTTGACAATGCAATTAAGAGTTAAACAATAACTCCCTAAGTCAATGTAACTTACCAAGTTCCCTCTAAATATGCAAAAGCAGAGCCAACATGCTCTTTGAACTGAATATTCAGTGTGCCAAAGATTTCTCACAGTACTAGGGAGCTGGGTACCCAGGATGAATAAAATTTTGCTAAGTAAATAAATATATAAATAAGCCCATATATTTTCCCACATTTGGCTGTTAATTCTTTCATGAGCAATTACCACCAAACCTTCTAACTAAGGTTCTGAACTTTAAAATTTCTTCATTGTCCCCTCTCCTTGTATTACTACCTTTCTGTAAAGCCATTTCATAAGAACAATAATATATTGAAAGGTTTCAAATTACAAAACGATTACATGTTATATTGCTTGAGCAAAGACCTATTAATGCCAGTCGACACTGCACATTGTAACTTAATTACGCATTTAAATAAATGATGCAGGCAATGTAGGCCTTTGCAGCTCCGCATACACTTAAGAAAGATGTTAACTTCTGTCCAAATATATTTCAAGTAATACAATAAAGACCTTTTCAGTACTGGGGTTGATCAGGATTATTCATGCTCTATTTTTATTCAAGGCAATTGTTTTGGGGGTTTTGGTAGTTTATTTTAAGTTTATTCCCTTATTCAGTATAATAAAATTCCTGAAACAGGAGTTCTGAAAGAGTACCAAATACAGAGTGCTAAAACCAACATATTAGAAAACAATAATATTAGCTATCAAAATGCACAGAAAAGTTCTATGAGGCTATGATACAGCAGAGTCCAGTGATAGGGTGACAGGCTTTCCATCCCTGCAGAGGTGGCCATTTATAAACGGCATTTACATGTGTGCACACACACATACCATGGTTGTAAATACATGTTTCATGTGAGCAATTCATATATATATATGAATTTTTTTATAAAGGAATTTATTTTTTTTTAATTTTTATTTATTTATGATAGTCACACAGAGAGAGAGAGAGGCAGAGACACAGGCAGAGGGAGAAGCAGGCTCCATGCACCGGGAGCCCGACATGGGATTCGATCCCGGGTCTCCAGGATCGCGCCCTGGGCCCAAGGCAGGCGCCAAACCGCTGCGCCACCCAGGGATCCCAGAGAGAGAGGGAGAGAGAGGCAGAGACAGGCAGGGAGAGAAGCAGGCTCCATGCAGGGAGCCTGATGTGGGACTCGATCCCAGGTCTCCAGGATCAGGCCCTGAGCCAAAGCCAGGAGCTAAACCACTGACCCACCCAGGGATCCCTCATATATTTTTTCATAGAGATGATTGCATATATTTGTATATGAAAGAATATGTACATGATTAATAGTACAAGTAATACATTTTTCTAAAATATTTCACTTTTAACCACATAAAGTATGTGAAAACATATATTAATAAAAATTTTTAAAAGATTTTATTAATTCACTTGACAGAGAGAGAGCACAAGGAGGGGGAGCAGCAAACAGAGGGAAAAGGGACAAGGAGACTTCCCGCTGAGCAGGAAGCCCAGCACAGGGTCCAAACCCAAGACCCTGGATCATGACATGAGCCAAAGGCAGGTGCTTACCGACTGAGCCACCAGGACGCCCCTATTTATAAAGTTTTAAATGTGCTATAAATAAACCACAGATACGACACTAAGTTAATGTGTATAATGTCTAACACAAATGCATCCTGGAGTTTAGGGTGAAATATTTCTGAAAAAAAATTCTATCGAGAATTATATTTTGAGGGATCCCTGGTTGGCTCAATGGTTTAGCACCTGCCTTTGGCCCAGGGCGGGATCCTGGAGTCCCAGGATTGAGTCCCATGTCGGGCTTCCTGCGTGGGGCCTGCTTCTCCCTCTGCCTGTGTCTCTGCCTCTCTCTCTCAGTCTGTGTCTCTATGAATAAATAAATAAATAAAATCTTTTAAAAATTAATTAATTAATTAATTAATTAAAAAATCTTAAAAAAAAGAATTATATTTTGAGGGACGCCTGGGTGGCTCAGTGGTTGACATCTGCCTTCAGCTCAGGGTATGATCCCAGGGTTTCGGGATCAAGTCCCGCTTGGGACTCCCCAACGGGAGCCTGTTTCTCCCTCTGCCTGTTTCTCTGCCTCTGTTTGTGTGTGTGTGTGTGTGTATTTTTCATGAAGAAATAAATAAAATATTAAAAAAAAAACTATATTTTGAAATTTCTGTGGTAAAGAGAGAATTTTTAAAAAATCTGGGCTGGATATAATTTCCATTAATAGGACTATGTCCTTATATCATGAAAAAATCTTTCCAAAAATAAATATTTAATATAATATTAGCCTTCACTATCTGCATGGTAGTCTTTAACAACAACCTTCAAGTAAACCTTTAGTCAAAGAAATCCGATAATAAATCTAGAGATTCACATCTAGAGTGCTTTAAAGTGTATTCAAAATTCAAGGCTGTGCCAGTTATTTGAACATTATCTTTCTAGACAAATTCTTGAATAAGTTCAGGGTTTATTACACTTCTCTTCCTGGCAAGCTTTCTAAAACAGACCCTGAATTGGAACTATAGTATTAATAGCCTATACAAAGCAAGAGAACAAGATTTTTTTGTAGTATACTAAGAACAAACACTACCCATTAAATTCATAATTTTAAGATGTGCTTTTGTAAGTTGAATGTTTCATGTTCTTATTTTAATTCACTTATGGAAATTGTACACTATCAAAAATTGAGTGAAAATTTGCAACTCTTTAATTAATGATTTATTACAGTTAAGATATTCTAGAATATGGGGAAAGTTCCAACTGGCTCTTTGGGGGGCTTGGAATTGACCGTTAGCCCCACTACCATCTGACCATGTGCTTTTGCCTCAGTATTTTTGTCTGTAAAATGGGAAGTTTAGAGTTTAGATCTCCTCCATCTCAGCAAGAGAAGAATGCAGCAGTATTTGTGCTAGATATTACTACATATGTTAACCAAAACTTAAAAATAGTTTTTTTTCCCAAATACAAATCTCTAAATTTAGATCCTCATAAAATAGCATAAATAATTTAGTTGATAAAGGAAACTGCAGGAGAGTGGAAACTTTACCACTGATTCTGCTATAATCATTTGCTCTCATCCTGCTGATAGTTTTGGAAATGTATGTGGCTGTATTAAAACTAAGGTAAAACTATAACTCTCATGCTCTATATACATATTTTTATTCATGAAGAGAAAAAAACACTATCAAAGGCCTGATGTTTATTGACTATACTTTTATTTTCATTCTAGAGAACCAATCGGCGCACTGGACAACTTTTGAAATAGTTTAGAGTATATAGGGCCAAATTAAAGAAACTAACCACAGTACTGCTGGAGGGCAAATCTTTAGCAAGTCTGGAATCTATCAAGCTGTGAATGTATGAAAGGCTAGAGCATTTTAAAATCTATTTTCAAAATTAAAGTTCTATGTTTTTAAGGAACAAAATCAAGTCACATGAGAAACATGCTCACTTTCAAAGCCTTACAGGTTTGGGCTGAGAATCCCTGAAGAGATGTATTTTAACAAATAAGAAAATATCTGTAGATATAGTCACTACTAATAGAGTCTATCTTTTGAATTACTTTTTCTCCAAGCTCCAAACTAATATAACTTCAGCAAAACCACTTTACTGTTTATCTTTAATCCTCAGGTCATAGAACTGTAACACTTAGATGACTCTCTAAAACACTACTATTTCTTTGATTTCTCCTTATGAAGTTGTTCCCTTGAAGAAGGGAGGTATGAAAATGAACAGAAACAGATTACAGAAACAAAAAATTCTATTTTGAAAATTTATAGTAATAAATATGAAGCATAACTTGGAAAACTTTTGTTTTCTGAGGAAGAAAATGGTAAAATACATGATTCAGTATTCTCTTCAAGAAGCATGTAAAATGCTATAAATTTTATTTTAAAAATAAACACATCCATTCATTCAACAAATATTTCATAATAACCTCTATGTACCAAATAATTTTTAGTATTTGTTAAATAGATTTTGTTAAAAGAATACAATTAAATATTTCTGTCCTCAAAGAGTTGACAGTATTTTCAAGGTGGTCATTTTAATGAACTCTCTATCTTCCCAAATGCATTTATATATATATACATATATATATATATATATATATATATATATATATATATATAATCAAAATAGAAGAGAAAAGAGAATAAAATCTGAGAATAGGAATGAATTTTACATTTTTACAGGTTTTTTTTCCTTACGTTGTATTTTTTAGAAGAATACATACAGTCTTTTGTTAGACAGTAACATACTTTTGTCCTACAATGATATTATATAAATATTATATTCTAAATAAGGATTAATGTTGAAGTTTATGATAGCTCTTATGAGTTGAAGGAAGGTCAATATTTAAACAATAAAAAGAGATTAAACAATAAATAATATTTTATAAAACTTTTCATATTAATAATACCAATAACAGAGGGTCACCTGGGTGGCTCAGTTGGGTAAGTATTTGACTCTTGATTTTGGCTCAAGTCTTGGTCTCAGGGTCCTGGGATGGAGCCCCAAGGCAGGTTCTATGCTCAACAAGGAGTCTGTTTGTCCCTCTGCCCCTCCCCCTTCTCATGCTCTCTTTTTCTCTCTCTCAAATAAATAAAATCTTTAAAGAAATAATACTGATAACAGGAATACACTTCCAAACCAAGATAATGCATGATTTAAAAAATAATTTTAGGAAAAGAGAACACACACACACACACATATAGGAGATATAAATATATATCTCCTAATTATTGCCTCTTAACTTAAATTCAGCAGCACTGAAGCATGGCACTTTGTGATCTTGAATTAGCACTCTATTACAAATTCAAGCTCTTTCACAAAGATTTTTTTTTATTCAACTTCAGATGATAAGGATCTGACAAGAATGAGTAGACTTTTTCATCTTCCCTTCAGTGAAACAACAGAGAAGCTTCTGCTAGACTACCCAATATCTTTTTCTTACCATTGGATTACCAAGAGACCTAAAATAGAGAATGAGACCAACAATATTAATTTGTGTTCATTTTCTTACCTCAGTGTCGCAAGATGTTGTTTAAATTAATCTTGTAATCCATAATATGCAATTACCCAAACAGCTATGGGACACTTTAAAAAACAAAATCTAACTTTTTTCCAGCTTCTAAGAGGTAGGGGTCTGCAGGATGTGTGTGTGTATGTGTGTGTATGTGTGTGTGTGTGTGTGTGAGAGAGAGAGAGTGTGTGTGTGTCAATCTGCATGTCTGTGTGTCTGTAGAGAAGCAGAAGGAAGCAACCAGATAAGGTAGCTGGCTTCTTTTGAGACTGAACATGAAAAGAAGCAGGAAATCAGAGTAAATATGATTCATACTCCTGACACTGAGCTCAGTAGTTCTGAATCTGTCTTTGCCTTTCTTTTAGCCTTTGCTCTTTTGAAGTTCTATTAGGTCTCTTTTTTATTCCCCTCAGTGGCACTGAAACTCTTTTAAGAGTTGGAATCTGGGCTTGAAAATTGTGCTTGCAAGTAAGGATTTGTAGCAATTCCCTTCCTTTGGGTAACTTCAGTATCTGATAGGCTCACTGAATGGTAGAGATGAAAAGGATGCTAAAGATTCTTTTTGTAAACTCTATTATCAATGAGGAAATTAAGGCATAGAGACTGACTGACCCAAGGTCAAATATTCAGAGGCCAATGGGTGACATATTCTGTTTGGGATGACGTATGACATAGGGTAGAAATTATCTTAATTCCTTTTAATATAATTGAAGCAAAAAGAAATTCAGCCATATTTTCAATCCCATATTTTAAATTACAGGCTTACAGAGTTTAAAGGAACCTTTGAACCTAGTTCATTAATATTCTTACAAATTGCCCAGATCACTCTCATGAAAAGGACTAATAACAAAGACCCATCAATAGACTGAATTTAGAGTCTCTAGTTCATTCAATCCAGATGGCCATTCAATTTAATAGGGAAAAAAAAATTCTCCCTGGAAGGGACTTATAACCAAATCTCAAGAAACCATCTGCTTAACTCAATATTCAAATGTATTCATAAAACACATCTTTCTCAGTTCAACTTGAAATACCCCATGCTCAGAATTGGGGAGTTAAAAGGGCCAATCAGATATTCTGAAACATCAGCTAAAAAGGAGAGTCTCATGAATTTAAAACCAGATACTATGAAAAATATGTGTTTGAATATGGCCAGAATTGTAGGTCTAAGTATTATAACTGTATATGTAATTTATCCATATAGCTTAGACCCTTTTGTGTTAATGGCTGATTGTGAGCAAGGCTTGACTGAACTTTACCAACTTGTATTTTGTGTTTTTAAGCTAATTGACATTGTACATATCTTCTCCAAATACAGAATATTCCTTCCAATCTTATTCCCTAGTGAGCTTTCTAAAGCATGGAGAAGTATAGAAATTTGTCCACAGTCTTATTAAAATAAATAGCTAAACACAAGGAAAGTTTGCCTAAGGAAGGAAAACTCATTCACACACAAACACTCAATAAAGGACACATTCAGCAAATATTCAAGAACTTTTAAATAAGCTATAGAAAGTACACATGAAAGAAAACAAAACCTTATTTTCTGCTGCTCATTAAACTGAAACTACTTGCAAATGAAGTTTTCTTTGAAAAATAAAGTAACAACCTACTTTCTCTTACTTTAGTTGCTTACTACATATATTTAGCATCAAGTAATAAAACATACACCTCACTTGTTGAAAACTTAATTGCATCATTGGATGCCTTATGTTGACATCAAGTTGGACAGCATCTTTTGCTCAATTTATTCTTCATAAGCTAATAATACACTTTCACAAACAAAAGTATATTTTAAGATGAATTGCCATGAAACCAGGCCTTTGGAGAGGTGTTACATGTAAAAGTGGGGCATTCACCTGATATTAAGGGCCAAAAATGTTTCTTTAGCTTTTCTCATCTTCCAATAGCCTGAGTCAAATAACTCACCATATTCTAGACATATTTTATATTCTAAATCCTTTTTGAAACAGAATTACTAATGAATTATTTGATTATCATAATCAGAAACACTCATCACTACAGTCTTGGTAAAAATTCAGACATTATCTCAAGAGGCCCTGGTCCAATATATGTGTTGACATGCTATTTGTTTTTATGATAGTTATTCATTGTGATTCAGTGTAAAATAAGTTTATTGAAAAGAAATGACAAATATTTTGTGTGGAGAGTCCAATACAAAGTATGTAAGAGAGAATCTACCAGAAGATTCCTTTTAATTTCATTACAATATCAAATAAATACATAAACATTCCCTTACTAAAATGTTCCCAGAGTAATAATTTTCTTTATTTATATAAACAATTATGTAAATATAAAATGCTATGATTTCACTTTAAATTATGTATATTACAAACTACTTAAGACATCTCCCTCTGCTATACCCAAATCCCCTGAAGAGACAGCCCAACATACAGGATAAAATCACCTCCCATCACTTCTCCCCTACAACCTGGCACATTAGCTGCAAAGCGGTGTGCCTCAGACACCCAGACAAGCAAAATCTAAGATGACTATGACTTATGCTGAAATTGCTGTATGTGCTATGTTCAAAAAATGATGAGTTCTTCTTCCCCAATGCTTTTGTGGAAATGGATATTGGGATGGAGGAAAGAGTCTCAGTTGGTGACTGAAGTTGAAATTGAAGGGTTGGAGTATACAACGTCCCAGGAGCAGCCATGTATAAAGGTGATAAAATGTTACAGAGAAAGTAAACAGACGTTTCCAGAAATATTTAGACACCAAGAGTAAAAGAAGAGAGACACAGACAGACAATGAGAGAATAGAGATACACAGACAAAGTGCTTCATTGATTATTCTCTTTTCCACTTAGGTAAGAACTCAAGTGTTCTTCATTTTCTCCCTTTGGATAACAAGAGATCTTTTAATGTAGCTGGTATAAATTAATTCTCTTTCTTATAACCATAAGCATCTATATAAACTTTTATAATTATATTATACTTTATTAAGACTTTTTTTTAAAAGCTTGCTTTGTATCAGGTTCTCATTCCTTTTTTGCTGAAAAGGGTTAAGACAAGTAAAGGGAAACATTTTCAAACTCAGTTCTACGTCTTAATTTACCATTTTAAAAGTTTTATATAGTCACTACGGTAATAATTTTCACTAAGTTTCCTCTCTTAAAAAATAAGCAGAAAATATATGTATCCAAGTATCAGATGGATGCCCCACTATTCCTATATTATCATGATAAGACCACTGAGTACTCCTGACATGCCAAATGGAGGTAAGTCTAAATAATGATATCATCTTTGTCACATAATTTACTTGTAATTAATCTAACTCTCACTGGCATTTTCAATCCTCTGTTTTCCACATATTTCTCTTGTGCGCTTTGGAAAGAGTATTCTGTACCTTCTATTTTCAACTTCCTTATGCCTCAGCTTCCTTAACATTTGACAAAAGTTGGAAAGTCATCACTCTCCTTTCTTTCCCTTTTCTTCCATAATGCTGATCTCTCTGTTCCTCAATAATTCTCTTCATTTCAGTATCCTTGACTGTTCCTTTCTCACCAGAAGCATCTTCGATATTGGTGTTGTTCAAGTCTACATTCTTGGTTAGCTTATCTTTTTATTAGTTCTTATTTCTCTGGGAAACTTCATGTAATTCCACACCTTTAATTTTCTTCCACACACCTTTAAGGGACAACACCCAAATTCACTGCTTCAGAACCAACTATTTCCCTATGCCTCATTGTGCATTTTTAAATGTCTGCTAAGTTCTCCACCTAAGATTCCTTCATTCATCTTGAAACCAACTCACCCAAAGTCCAAGTTATTGGCTTATACTCTTTTTACTCTTTTCCTTTTGTATTCATAGCAAAAATAACTTTTTGAACATTCATTTCTCTGTATAATAATCATGTGGTTTTGTGCCTATTTTCCCTGCGATGTTCCAGTGCTGTGCACAGTATCTAGCAGGTAGTATATTCTTAAAACTGTTTTTGAATTCAGATATTCAGTATTTTCAATTTCAAATTCTACTTTGGAACCACAAAATACATTGGCATTCATAGAACCCCATAGATTTGCTACAGCTAATTGGAAGTATTGAATATTTGGGATTGTTTCATTCAGACAGGTTGGTTGCATGCAGGCAAAATCTTCAGTGTTCTAGTGGAAAAAGGTTTGTATTTACTTTAACACCATGAGCAAATGGTTATGTCCCTGTGGGGATAATGACCCCTTTCCTGCCTGTCAAGGAAGGTGGCTAAGAGGCTTAAATGAGATAATTAGGTGTGAAAGAATTTGAAAAGTATGAGGGGCTATACAAATCAAATTCTGTTAATTAGCATTAACATTTAAAATTATATACAACATGTTCCTATTATTCCTTATTAAGTTTTAAACCTAGCATGATGTTCATTTTTCAAAATAACAGATTAGGGCAATGTTTTTAACATTCTTTCCCTTCTTAAGTGTATTCATATAACTGATAATATGTCCCTTTCCTAGAAAAACCTGAATAATATGCTGTTTGTGACCCTTACAACACCGTTCCAAGAATAAACATCGGCATGCTATTGTTCAGAAGGACATATGCTTGATATCTAAACACTGTTTCCACTGTTTGTGTTCACTTATATACTCTTTGCCTTGAAAAATACTTGACTTAATGAACCCACATATTTTAAAATGTGTGTTTTTAACTTTTTCTCAAGGATGATAGGAATAAACAGTTATCCCCATGTATTTTCAAGCAAGATATGCAGAACAAGAATTTAGGGAAGTATCCCAAAACAGATTTGGTTTCCAGATAAAGTAAGGAAAAATTAACTGTATGCTGATTGTCACTAATCCTTAGGACTCTTATCACAACTTCCTGAAAATTCCTGAGCAGCAGCATTAATCTCCTTGAAAGGGAGACACTCAATTTACAGTGTATTTTGCATGTCCCTAAACAAGTCTTGAATGATGAATTTCACTGTCTGACTGAGGTGGTTTACCTCAGCACATAATTTCTTATATTAATAACCTTCCCCTTAGGAGCTGAATGACCTTCTATAAACACAATCCCTTCATTCAATCAAAAAATTAAAGCCTGTAACCACCTTGCAATTCATCATCTTTTTTACAGGCAATTGTTGAAGCAGAAACAAAACACATATCCCCAATCCTCAACCCATGTAATGTAAAATTATGCAGCCTTCTGCACTTATGTAACATGGATATATTGAAAATTATGTAGCATTTTGTGTTCCAAATCAATTCTATTGAGTGAATTCTTGTTTCTAGTGAGCCATAATTTTCAGAGCAAAAAATAATCCCTTTCCAAAATCAAAGGCATCCTAAAACAATAACCTCCTGAATGTTTGCATATTTTCAATCAGTATTTAAAAAATGCCTCTTCATATGAATGCCTCAACAATTATGGTGAAGCCAGATTATAGGGTTATTCTTGGAATCTGCAAGACTACCATTTACATAAAACTATCTAAGAGTGAATCTCGGAGTTCAGTAATGGAGGCTTACTCTTTGAGTAAGACTGATGAATGTTTGTACTGAATTTCATTATGCATAAAGACCATAAAGTATATACTCAACAAACTGACATAAGTTCTTAGTTCAGCTTGCAAAGATCTCTACCTGAAAAACATATTCTAGAACAGATAGTAGAGTTATGTCAGAGAATTCTCTGGTAAACCAGGAAACGTTAGCTAAAAGGTTTCGGGTGACTGGTGTATTTCCAAAGTGACGAAGTTAGGAATATTGGATAAGCATTTTAAAATTCAATATCCTTAACTACATTTAATTATTGTAACTATGGAAGCAGAAATTGTATTTATTTAAGAAATAGGATTTCTTTAAAGACTAAAACCCAGAATTAGATTCAGACTAATCCCATTTATAAGGCAGACAACGAAATCACCTCCAATAGGTTCTACTGGCCAATCCAGTTGATAAAACTAAGGTGAAGGGCCATCTTTATTGCATCTGTTCCTCTTATAGTAGTAAATAATCTTCATTTTACCAAAATCATATACAGACAAAGCCAATTTTAGTGGGGGACCTGGCAGAGCTAAAATTTGCCACATGAACACACACATATTACATGGACATATGCTTTGCATAAAGCAGAAGAAAAGCACATATTCAAACCCTAGTGGAAAAATTGAATACTAAAGCATAGCATCTCTCTTGCAGAATCTTAGACCTCAGGGAAAGACCACATGTACAGAAAGTGATTTAAAAGAAGGTGGATTGTTATTCGAATGCTTCCTAAATGAATACAGTGGAGTTGAGTCGGGTGATTAGCAAAACTTCCAGGGAAATTCTCAAAACTATCATAACAGTAATAATTCTAACAGTTATATAAACTGACAAAAGAAGAAAGAAAGAAAGAAAGAAAGAAAGAAAGAAAGAAAGAAAGAAAGAAAGAAAGACAGTACATTTGAATTGCTTCTGAATGACCAGGAGAGCAGACTCAATGAGCAGTAATAGGCATTTTCTATCTTTAATTTTCATGATTCTATTAGAGACGTGTAGGAGGAAGGTAATAGGAGAAATTAATTCCAGCAAGTCACCCAGAAGTAACTTCCTTATGTTCACATCTGCACTGAGCTTTTGGCTTGAATAACTTTGTTGGTGGACAAACATAGCCACTGCCTCATGCTTGGAAAGTTCTGAATGTAATTGTCTGTCAATGATATGATGATTTATAATGCAATCTGTTCCTATTGCTAGTGCTGCAGATAACTCTAATTTTCCACTCCTGTATTAGGTATTAGGAACTGGACAGTCCTGCTCAGTTTCACAGTTGAGTCTTTCTTTAGGTGATACAGCCAAGTAAAATACATCTCCCTTCTTTTCTCCTTGGGGAAAGGATAATGCTACCATGACTAACTATGATTGCAATGGTCATATTTTTCTAACTCACTTATTTTTTTCATCTTATTAAAAAAATCTCATTATTTTCCTAAATGTTTAGAAATAAATAGAACCAGAAGTCTATGTTTATCAGTTTTCAACTTTATCTTATCTAATATTCTCCTGGCACCACTGGAGATGAAAGAGAGGAGAATATTTATGTTCGATTCAGAAACTGAGAATATAATGTATTAATGTATCATGATTCAGATAGCTAAAAAAAATACACACAAATCTGAAAAGATTAAACCACCAGTGAATAGATGTATTATTGTATGCCCATTATCTGAAGAATCAAAAATGGTTCATCATTTATATAAATTCTCCAGATTCACAGAATTAATATTTAAGGTATGCTACACCTGCCTAATACACATAAGCAGTTGTATAATTGGCACATTTGATAACTAATTACATGTACCAAATCTTGACAACGAAGACTAAGTGAAATGAGAAAAACACAGCACATCTTTTAGTTGTGTACATAATTATATATAAACTCTGTTTCATGACAGAATTATTTCTGAAAATTTTGTATTCAAATATTTTAACTTTATAAATTGAATAAAGATTCCATTTTAATCAAGATAATCAACATATCTAGTTCTATATGATTGGGGTTATTTTGATATCTGAGTTAAAATCAAAAGCTTATAAAAAATCAAAAGCTTATAATTACAGCTAACATTACTATGTGCCATATATGGCTCCAAGTAATTCAAATGTATTCGCCTTTTCTTTAATCTTCATAATCACCAAAGAGAATGTATACAATCTATATCCTCATTTTATTAGATAAGGAAACCTAAGCACAGGGTAAGTAATTTGCTCAATGTCACAAAGCTAACTGATTAAAAAACCCACTTGTGAGTCCACTGCCATGGCAAGAGGGCCCTAATGTTGGCAACTGCACTCTTCTATTACAGCTTTATTAATGAGGGTGAAGTAGGTGCTAAGAATTAACAAAAAGTTTCTTAATCACCTCCACAATTCTTTCCATTTTTCTAGATATAGTCTATTTCATGAAACTGTTGTCTGTTTCATGCTTAAATACAGTAGTTTACGTATCAGTGGAAAAATTTTATGTTCAAAACTGGTTGAAAGATGTATGATCTTCCTGCTTCATCTAGTCCCTGCAATAAGCTTTCAACTTGAGGTCAGGTTCTAAAAGCATGCAGTGACATTGGCACAGAATTAAAGCAAGAAGTAGGAGGGCCAAGAAAAAAAATGATGTTAAGAGAAATAGAGACCACCTACTCTCAAATCCTGGAACCTGAAAGACAGCTATTCTTAAATTTTATTTTATCCTTAACATATTTGACCACTGTTAGCTTACTCTCTTATTCAATACTGTTTTTCAACTTGTATAATTTAAAAACCTTTGGAAAATTCCTTTGGGTAAGAACTCAATTAGGCCGCCAATCCATGAACAAGTAGCCACCTGCTGCTCACAGAAAGTGTATCATTTAAAAACTCATGTAATTTATAAACTACTCTTTTTAGCTCTCACCAAATCAAATTGTTAGTGTTACATTTAAAATATATTTATATCTTATCTCAGGCAGTCCTCAAATACAGACAGAGCAGGATGGATTAAAAAAAATTTGCCCTTTCAGATAGCACCACTTTGAATATAGTAAGATTCCCACTGCAATGTATTCTCCCCACCATGTTATTATTATTTTTTATTTTTTATTTATTTTTATTTTTGTACTGGAGTTCAATTTGCCAACATATAGCATAACACCCAGTGCTCATCTCACCAAGTGCCCCTCTCAGTGCTTGTCACCCAGTCACCCCAACCCCCTGCCCACCTCCCCATCCACTACACCTGTTCATTTCCCAGAGTTAGGAGTCTCTCATGTTTTGATGTTATTATTTTTAAATGTATTACACAGATAAGCCATGCTTTGTGTGAAAAGAAAAATGTAAAAAATGTAAAAATATGTGCATATAAAAAAATTAAAATATCTACAGGTTTGATACATATTAGAGAATTTCACTGCACAGAGTTAGAGTGTTTAGAATTTCAAGTTGGCTAGTGTAGTTAAATCATTATTGAAATCTGTAGGGATTGGGATTAGTAGAATGCACTATCCCACAGGGAGAATTGGCAGGCTGTGATACAGCACATAAACCTCTGATGCTTTTTAAAACTCACAAAGTAGGATGAATATATAAGTGAATGGCACAAATATAAACATAAGGTTTTGTAAGAGACATTAAAGATCTCGGCAAATGATCTGTCAAATAGAAAATAAGAAGTATACAAATCATAAAACTAAAGTGGATAAATGGCCTACAAATAAACTTTAAATCTATTCCTTGTCAATTTGATTCAACTATCAAATTATATTCTCAAATAATTTAAAATGGATTAAGAAATATGTTATGATAGATGACTATTCATTGAGAAATTTTAAAACATGATTTCTAAATATTCTTTTACAAGCCATTTTATTTGTTTATTTTTTTAAGTAGGTTCCACTTCCACCATGGAGCCCACCACAGGGCTTGAACTCGTGACCTCGGGATCAAGATCTGAACTGAGATCAAGAGTCTGGTGCTTAACTGACAGAGCCACCCAGGTGACCCTGCATAAGCTGTTTTATTTTAAAAATTGAAAATTTCTTCCAATGGTAAAAATAACTCCCTTTAATTTACATTTGTGTCTGAGTCAAATCTCTAAAAATGCACCTCATAAAATATTTTCTCTAATATATCATGATTCAATATGTTGAGAACTCTGTATGTGTTCCTTTTGGAGTCTTATGTGGAGCGGCCACAATACACATATTTGATTTAACTAAGTCACACCGAATATAAAGTTGGTTCTTCCCTGAACAACAGTCTTTAACTTCAATTCCCTGTTCATTTCTGAGTTTGACACAATTATATAGTCATCAGTTGTTGTCTGTTGATCTGTTAAACTTGTTAAGTCGATTTGTACATTTTCTCCTTATTCTTACGTCTTCAATGACTCTTTCATTAATGGCATACTTGAATGCTTTTACAATTATTTATATTCCCTTTATGTAACACTTCATAGCATACAAATGTATTATAATATAATAATACATAGTAAAATAAATAGATAATAGCATAAAAATATTTTTCCTAACAAATTTCTGTGATAATTCTTAAAATAAATCTTTGCCTCTGGATATGTTAATTTAATTATAATTAATTCTTTGCTGGGCTTCATTTATTTATTATCTACATATAATCATCTAAATAAAACTATCATGGCAACAGCAATACCTGAATTACAGAATTATATTTCCAAATACTATTTTACTTTCCAAACCTTGTATTCCTAGAGAAGCACCATTAATCAACATACTGAATTTCCTCTAAAAAAACCCAGTAGCCTTATATGGTTTTATCACTGCATATGGCTCCCGTCTTATCTTAGCAGTGGGGAAGTAGGTGCTCCCTCACTGATTTTCCCTGAATACAATTTTCCTGTTCCCTTTCTTGCCTACTCTATAGTATCTGTGGGGGTTGGGGAAAACCCAAATCACCATGTTTTTAAGTTATATCTTTCTCTTCTCAGATGAATTAAAAGACATTTGAAACATCCTTAAAATAAGTCACAGTTTCTCGAGTAACGGAAGCTGTTATGCCCTGTGTTGATAGCTCCCCCTCCATTCCCTCCCTTTATACATGCTCCTATTGGTAACTCAAACTGTGTCACCATGCTCTCAATCCAAACTCCTTATTTTCTTCTAATTAGTATAACATCACTCTAATTGTTTTTTCCACTTGTAAACTGCATGGATTAAGATTTTTATTGTTATGTTAATTAGCTTTAGGTACCAAGGATCATCTCTACAACCAAGAACCAGAATTACCGTTCTGGAATTTTGCTATAATAACACTGGCATGAGTTAGTCTTTCCTGGAGACCATCCAAGCAAATTTAATTATTGAGGCATTTAAAAGATCATGTTATAAGACTATTTCACCACCAAGGCAAAGAGTTACATAGCATAGGTACTCAGATCAGCATTATGAAGAGGTTTCAGTATAATTTTCAGTATAATTCCGTGAGCATTTATCAAGTACCTACATGTGCCACACACTACATTACTATTTTCTGTGCTAAGTGCTTGGGGATAGAGTCTTCATTTTGTGTGAACTAACAAACATTCTTTCAGGAGTGAAAGACACACAAGGAATCAGTAAAACATAGTATGAAGAGTTTCCTAGTTCACACCATCTACTAAAGTAGGTTCATAGGCTTGGACTAGGAAAATGTGTTCAAAGTAACATTACGATGGCTTTCTAATGAGAGATTTCTGGGTACCACTCTTCTCCTTTGACCCTTAGATGGTCATGTTTTCAAGGAAAAGAATAAAGTCTCCATTTGGGTACATGATCTTAACATTTTCATGACAGTTGAAATAACTAGTCTTGAAATTCACGTCTGAATGACATGATGCGAATCAAGTTTTCAGAAGAGTGTCTAGTACCTACTGTATTAATTTGCTAAGCCGACTATAACAAAGTACCACAATTCTGGAAGATAGAAGTTCAAAATTAAAGTGCCAAAAAATTGGTTTCTTTTGAGGCCTCTCTCCCTATCTTATAGATGGCCATCATATTCCTATCTTCAGATTGTCTTCTCTCTGTGTGTACCAATGTCCTAATTTCCTCTTCTTATAAGGACACCAACAATATTAGATTAAAGCACACCCTCATGGCCTCATTTTAACTTAATTATCCCTCTAAAGACCCTATTTCCGATACAATCATATTCTAAGGTATTATAGCTTAGGACTTCAACATAAGTATTCCGGAGGGGATGCAATTCAGTGCATAACACCTAGTAAATGCACATTTATTGGGCAGAAAATTAAATAAATAGCCAAATAATCTCTATCAATCAAATTATTTTATTTTCAAATCCTATTTCAATTCATATCTCTCTAACCTGCATACATACCACATGGGAGTAAGGGTGGAAAAATGTTAGAAAAGAAAAGCATATCATATTGATTCCTTTCACTTATAATCATAGGGAAAGAATACTAGTTTAGAAGTCATGAGCCATGGGCTTCTTCTCAGTTTGCCATATACATCTGCTGTGTGGCCTTGGAGGGTCAGCTATTAGGTTCTCAATTATGTCATGTTTTTTTAAGTATAAACTCGGAGAAGTATTCTGAAATTTCTCTAAGATAAAGGAGATTTTAATGACGTCTATTTCAACAAGGTGGTGGGATCATGATGATGAAGGTGGTAATAACTGGTACCATGTATCTAATACAAGTTTCAGACATTCTACTCTGGCAATTTGTATACAAAATTTCATGTTCTCACAATACACAAGGTGAACATTATTTCTCCACTTTTCTGATATGGAAATAAAGCTCAGAATACTAAAGAAATCTTCTAAAGTCTCATAACCAAGAAAGAAATGTGTTCCACAACTCATCACCTTTCCCTATCAAGCTGACGTAGGCCTACAGTTTTGAAAATGTATACAGTTTTAAAAAAATCTTGACTCCATCTTATATGCTTAAAAATATTTTTTGGACTGAGAATTACTTCCATACTGAATATATAAATTATAAGACATAATTGTGATATTTTAAATATATTTACCTTTAAGCACATTCAAAAGAAGCGATATTTTTTTTTAACCAAAGAATAGTGCTGTTTGTCATTTTCCTCTTAAATATTGTACACAAAAAATTTGAAAACTCATGCTATCAAAATATTTTGGTCAAACCTCAAAGTTGAAAATAAAAGATTAAATTAATTTGAATGATTCAATTTAATAGTAAAAATAAGATTTAATAAATCAGAACTTATAAGGCGACTAGACATGAAAAATGTCAATATAACATAAGGTATTGAGTAAACATAACTTCTGATTAAAACTTATTTATACTATTAGGTTGAATCCTTCATATTAATTTAATCTTTTATTTTTACTTTTTATGTGAAAATCAAAAATTTTAGAAACTGTATGTTTTTGATCATTTAAACCTTATTCTATACCATAACAATGTGTACACATCCATATAATAAAATATTGTGGTGTGCCTTTTGGAATATGCCAGTTAGTATACTTTCTATATTATTTAGTCTTCACAATAAGACAAATATTTAGATATACTAAGGGATATAATGGAGCACAGAATTTTCACTTAATAATATCACGGGAAAAACTTTGTAATTCCTGGTAATGAAATAAATAGAAACTTGAAAGATGTATTGTGTTCTACTATGCTCCTAAGTGATATATAATCTAGTCCTATAATAAAGTATAGTTTATACTCTCACACTATTAATTGGCAGTTACCTGGTTAAATTGAGAATTTTTTTTTTTCTGCTTTCTGATGATCTATATTAACAAGAAACAGATATTCACTCTATGAAATGTAGACACGGTCTTTTTATCTAAATTGTTTTCCTATGGTATTCTCTGGCCTTGTACAGACGTTGAAAGCACTACATCAAACCAACAGAATGTGCTCTTTTATTTTACCTAAAAGTACTGCTATTTAGCATTCTGCTCTCCTTCCAAGGATACAGTCATTCAAATCTGTAACACCATTTTGTGACCTTAAAAATCATCTTGAGTAGTTTTCACAAAATGACCAAAATTTATTTCTTCCATTGTTCCTGATATAAAATCTCTCTCAAGAAGAGTAATTTTGATTTAGTACTTTCCTACGCCCTGTCAGTGACAGCAGCAGCAAAAACTTCAACTAAAGAATATTTACTGGGGGAAAATGAGACCTGGAGAGGACAACGCTTGGTTTCTCATTTTAGGGCTCTGTTTTCATTCCTTATAACCTTTGATCTGTAAATTTAGGTTATCTGGTGTAAAAGCCATCAAAGAAGTATGAGCATGACAATCTTTTGAAGCCCTCATATGACTACACATATATCATAGGGATTATGAGCAATTGTCCTGCTGTCATTCATCTATTAATGTTCACGGTCATTAATTCCTTTGGAGGGCAGGGGAGGAGGTGGAGCCAAGTCTAGAGATATACAAATATGTGTTTTGCAGATATTAATGATAGCTCATTTGACAAATCAAGCAATGGCATGCATTTGTAAATGTTACCTGCTTTCGGGTATTTATCCAGGTTCCACATCCCTCTCTGACCTCCCCTCCCCCCCAAAAAATAATGAAAATGAAAAGGTACACCAAGAAACCAAACAAGTTTCCTTTTTATGACAATGACCTCCATATAAGAAGCACACATACAAGTGGTGAGAGGAAATGTGATTAAACTGTCTACTAGAAACCTTTTAAGGTTCTCATAAAAATTGGATGTGCAGGAAATACTTGGACAATGCATTAAGTGGCAGCACACATTGAATGTGCTCAGGGTTTTAAAATTTTCAAAAGGGAAACCTATCTTTTCTGCCCACATCAACTAATGTTTTCCAGCTCTGTTTTGTTGACTACAGCTCACTGAACTCCCATCCCATCTTACTTATTTCAAAACAAGGGATCAGCTTAGAGCTTTGTAAAAATTGCTTTTAGTCATGAATAGAATGTTCTGTATTTAAATTTTCTTTGTAAGTTTAATTCCAATAATAAATGTTACTTTGTCCTTTTCTTCTTTGTTCATTTAATACTGAAAAATGAGCTAACCCCATTGTAAAAATAGGAGATATAAAAATAGTCTCAGAATATATGGGGTCTGTATAACAAACAAAATATTAAGAACAAGAAATAATGAGCATCCAACCTCCACACATCTTACCCACTTGGTGGTTTATAAATATAGTGCTCAGGAATCTTGAGAAAAGAAAAAAAAAACTCCCATGGTCAACCAGAGGGATTCTGCTGTATCCTCGGGAAAGCATAAAAGGATGTTTGATATAGAAGACAAATGTAATATATTTAATTTTAGTTTTGAAGCTAATGATGTTTTGGAAGAATGAGTTCAAGCACACCAACACACACACACACACACACACACACACACACACACACACACAGAAATCAAAGAGAAAAATGCTTTTACTCATTGGATTTCTGATGCACTGTATTCCCAGTGCTCTCAAAAGTAAGAAGCATTGAACAGCTGACATGAATTTTCTGTTTCATATGTATATTCCTAGAAGAGAGAAATTTCCTCTGCCAAGTCCTTAACACCTGATATCATCAGCCGCTGATTCCACTCTGCGTTTAATCCACTGAGTGATTCCACTCAGAGTTTAATCTGATTAAACTCTGATTTAATGCTACTAATAATGCCAATTCTTTAAATTTTCAAATCTTACAAAGATTTCCCAGAAGTGACAGAGTTTGCTTATCGTCATCCCCCTCATCACAACTTACATAGCAAAGTTCTATGAAGTTGCTGAGAGAATCTGTATTTTCAGTGATGGACAGTATGAGTGAGAGTACATGTATACATACCCATGCATATGTGTGGGTGGATGGATGGATGTGGGTTTACAAGTCTGACTTCCTCTTTTTTTTTTTTGTATATTTTTTTATTGGAGTTTGGTTTACCAACATATAACACCCAGTGCTCATCCCATCAAGTGCCCCCCTCAGTGCCCGTCACCCAGTCACCCCATCCCCCCCACTCACCTCCCTTTCCACCACCCCTTGTTCGTTTCCCAGAGTTAGGAGTCTCTCATGTTCTGTCTCCCTCTCTGATATTTCCCACTCATTTTCTTTCCTTTCCCCTTTATTCCCTTTCACTATTTCTTATATTCCCCAAATGAATGAGACCATATGATGTTTGTCCTTCTCCGATTGACTTACTCCACTCAACCTAATACCCTCCAGTTCCACCCACGTTGAAGCAAATGTTGGAGAGGATATCGAGAAAGGGGAACCCTCTTGCATTGTTGGTGGGAATGTGAACTGGTACAGCCACTCTGGAAAACTGTGTGGAGGTGCTTCCTCTTTTTTAAATGAAATGGTTAACATTACTAGGAATGAAGTATTTGGGAAATTTGTGAGGTAGAAGTCAGTAGTCAACTGGACACAAATATTAGCATCTACTCTCATAACAGGAAGGAAATTGTCGAGTCTCTTTTGGGAGACCTCAAAGAATAATTCATGATCTCTCTTTCTTGAAAGAGTTTCAGAGCACTTTTGATTCACAGGATGTAGAAGCCTTGAGTAAAAATCTTGGCTCTGCTACTTGTGAGGTGTTTAATATTAAAGTAAATTCACTTAGCTTTCCAGCGTCTCAGTTTCTTCCTCCATATAATATCAAAGCTAGCTAAGAACATCCCTTCAACTGTCTTGTAATACAAAAATCATTTTAAAGAAATTAACTTTTGAAACCTTTCATTTTTCTTTGATTCCAAAGTGATTTCTAAAATATTTCTCCTGTAACTGTAAACTCAGATGAATACTCAAGAGACACATCAGCAAAACAAAACAACCCTCCCCACCGAAAAGAAAGAAATGACTTCCCTAGATAGAGTAGTATATTCTAATTAAATACTCGATTTACTCCCTTCAGAAGAAGAAAAGTCACATCATTCACTTTGGAAAGTTAGAAGGAAAAAAAAAAACTTCCATTTTTTTGACCAGGCTTAAATGTGTAAATACCCTTTTTTGTTTGTTTGTTTTAGAATAGACTTAAAGACTTTTAAATTATATATTAAAATTCAGAATATAGTATATTTTATAGTTGTGTGACTGAGGCAGAAATGTCCCTAAAACCATTTCTAGGATATTTAATATGAAAAGTTTAGAAAATAGCCAGTTATTTACAAGTAGTATGTTTTTTGCATTCATATAAGATGTATTATATATTGCATGATATAATACTTTGATGTAGAAAGAGTTAAAATAATGAAATTTATTGAGTTAATTGAAACATTGTTCTCTAAACTATATAAGAGGTATATTTAAATATAGCAAATTTTTCAGAAATATTGCATATTCTTTATATTTTATCACCCAGAGAACCACAATAGTATTCATTTTCACAGTATATTTTTGCCTTCCTAGGTTCTCCCTCCTCTATCCTGAGATATGCGTGATTTCTTATGTAAACAAGTCTCTCTTTGACGGAAAACAAATGCCCTCTTTCTATAAAGAACTTATTTTTCTTAATAGTCTGTGATCTAAAAGCCTTTAGTCTATGACATCAGTCTATTTTCATCATGGTTAATAAAGAGAATATGAAAGAATCAGTTTAGAGTTAAACAAGTTTCTCAGTTTCTTGTAAAACTCAACAGGAAAGATTAAGATGACTTGTCAACAGCATATATTAGCATGTGGTAGTTGGTTTTCTTTCATAATCCAAATAATCCAGCCAAATTTGGCACCCACTGAGAAAAACACTTTCAAGATTTTGTATTGCTATAATAGTTAAAGTAGACTTATTAGACCCCAGTATCTAAACTGGGGATAAGAATGCCCTCAGTGGTTCATAGATTTATACAAATGCTTTACTCAACCCAAGGTAGGAGATATTTGCAGTGTTGTTTTACTGCCAAGATAAAATGTTTAGTTCTCGTTTCGATTTCAGCAATTTGAACGTCAGGTAAACAAGGCAAAAAAAAAAAAAAGTCATCAATCAAATCTTAGAATCTTGTAAAGTGTTTTGAATTCTGTAAATATCAATTAGAAAATCTGTATTAATTTCCCTCAGCTCTAACTAAACATCTCAAAACATGACACTTGTTTTTATATGAAACATTTAGAATCCAGTAATTCTATAAAAAATACAAACGAGGGATGCCTGGGTGGCTCAGTGACATGATCCTGGAATTCCAGGATCAAGTCCCACATCAGGCTTTCTACATGGAACCTGCTTCTCCCTCTGCCTCTCTCTCTCTCTCTCTCTCTCTCTCTCTCGATCTCTCTGTGTCTGTCACAAATAAGTAAATAAAATCTTTAAAAAAATACAAATGAGGTTAGAAAATATTAGGGCAGAAGAGACTGGGTTTCAGTTGAACTAAGAAAAAAAATAAACATCCACTTGCAATGTAATGATCCCAACCAAAATTAATCAATATTAAAATGCCAAAAATTAAAAAAGAAGTCAAAAATTATATAAATACAAATCCTGGTTGATAAACAAATACACTCCAAATACCTAAAGCCAGCATGCCCACTGCCCTTGTCACTGTTTTCCAAGATTCACCTTGACATTGATTCAGCCGAATGACATGATAGTACAGCTTGCAGCTACTTCACTAAGTTGACTGTTACACAATCGTCTTCCCTAACATACACTCTCTGGGGCAAATGTAAAAGCTAGGTAAGACGTAAGAGAAAAACAGCAGATACAACAGAAAGCAGAATTGTTATGGGTTGAGGAATTTGCAGTGAATATTTTATGATAACATTTCCTTTGGATACTTATACTCAATTTTAGTATATTTGCATTTTTACATTTTACTAATTCATTCAGTTATTTTTTTTCTAATTTAGAACTTAAGGTTTATCAAGTTAAGGTGTTACTGAGTTGAATCAGTGGTGTCTCCTTCACTAGGTACAGTGCAATAAACTAGGTGTATATTGTACAAATAGAAATATAGTGACAGATGGTACAAATAAAATGAAGAAATAAGCTCTGTCAAGGTGCATAGTTACAATTAACTCCAGTGAAATAACGAAAAGTAAAATCCTTATTGTAGATAATTACTAAGTAACAGTTGTTCACCTAGAGGTGCATTGTTTTGATTACAAAGTAGACCTTAACAGAGAAACAGCAGAAAAATAAGGGTATTTAACTAGAAGTAAAACAAAAATAAATGTTACAATTTTTAAAATCCTAATGTTTTCAATGTTAGTTATGGAACATCCTTTCAAGTATCACAAAATCTTCTAGTTTGTAAAAGTAGTAAAGGATAAGCATTTCTTTGAGTTGAAAATGATACCTGGTTTTTCCTAAATGTATTATACAGGTTTTTTTTTTTTTTTGAGGTATTATCAGGCTTAATGTCATTTGGAATATTTTTGTTTAGAAAGCATGAATATCACAGTTTTGTATCAGGGATCTATACACTCTATTCTTAACAATTCTACAATTTGACAGCATAACTTATAGTACTTTTCTGAGCTTCAGTTTTGGGTCATTTTGTTATCTGATTAATAATGTGAGCCCCCAAACCAGGTGTATGTAGCGAATGTTTAAGGATTATTTTTAAAGGGTTTTCGTATTTTGAATGGCATTTTTAACCAGATTTTTGGAAAAGGAAATTAAAGACAGTTATACCATCATGTTGAGTGACAAAATTAAAATTCTGAAGAAATCTAGACAAGTAGAAATCATTGGTTGAAACTAATGTAAATTAGTGCTTGAAGAAGGAGTCTCTGCACATAGATGGTAATGGAACCCCTGAATTACACCTGGCTCTTTCACTGTCTGTCCATTAAATAAATGAGAAAGATATATCAATAATAACAGAAGGTGAGTTTGAATTACAATATTTTACCAGTTAGTAACAGTGAGCTCTCAGTCAAGTTCCTAAATCTTCATAAACTATAATGATATCTAAGGCATTTAAAAATAATTCTCTGACTTATTTTTTATCTCACTACTATATATTCTATTAAAGATTGAAAATCCTATAGATCAAATTGTATAAGCCATTTTACAAAACTGGAAAGTACACAATCTGGAAAGACAGAACAATAATTTCTGTTCAGATCATGCAATCTTTTTTTCTCAAGCAATGAGATATAAAATATAAATATTTGTGGCAATCATTATGTTTCTTAATATACTTTTTCTAGTTCTACCATCTGCCTTTATTTGTCAGAAACATGTAATAACAATTAGTACTGCTATAATCATTTTAGAATGTGGATAATGTACTAGATATTTGGCTATGCTTTTTATATACATTATCCTATTTGGTAATCATAGGTACTCTATAAGGTTCATTTTATTATTCTACTGTGTAAATAAGGAATTTCAACTTCAGTAAAATTACTTAACTTGCAGAAATTTGCATTCACATCCAGGAATGCCTGATGCTAAACAGCATGCTCTTCACTCTTATCTGAAATTGTTACATATAGAAAAGAAAATTGGTATTAACCTCCTCTTTCTGCTTAGTATGTACAGTTGATCCTTACACAAACAGCCTCCCCACACAATCAAAAATCCACATATGACTTTTGATTCCCACAAACTCAATTACTAATTAATAGCCTACTGTTGACTTCAAGCCTTGCCAGTAACATAAACAGTTGATAAACACATATTTTGTATATTTACGTATTATAAACTGTATATTTAAAGCAGAGAAAGAAAATGTTGAAAAAATTACAGTACTGTATTTATCAAAACAAATAAACAAACAAACAACCCACATATAAGTGGACCAGGTAGTTCAAACCCGTAATGTTCAAGGGGTAACTGTATTACTATATGAAATTAAATACTTACTTCTTTATTTTTGTTGCTGCCTGACTCCTCAACTTGTTCCTAAGCTACATGGGGGCAGAAAAATATATTGCTTGTTCATTACTTTATATCTATTCACATTTGGTATAAACTTCATACATAAAGGAAAGCAATATTTATTAAACAAATACATAAATAAATCATCTTTCAGATGGAGTAAAACTGTGTGGTTCATACCTCAATACTCTAAAAGTATGGCTCATTCCTATGATTCAAAATAAATTTTGTCAATCTCTCTGTAAGTAGTAGACATTTTAGTCTTCTAAACTAGAGTAGTCCAAGCTTTAATTCTGAGAGATAGTGGTTTGACAAGAAGCCCTGAAAATACTATATATATAATTAATTACCATGAAGGAAAAATAAAACAGAAAAGTATCAGTAGGGCTTATTTAAGATGATCATGGTTACAAAGTCAAGATTTAAATGAAATAATTTCCTTTACATGATAGGCTGAAATAAATAAAGCACTGGTATTTAAATATTGATTAAAAATTGATGCCACAGAATTAGACTATGGGGAAGCTTGCAAGGTGCAATAATCAATTAATTTAGTTGCAGTAATTTGGATGTAGACCTCTATGAAATTTGGAGTCATGGCTCTTTTTGAATGGAGGATCTTGACTGAGTTTAGAAACACAAAATAAACTCTAGAAAACTCTGTAAAAATTGCAGCAGCCACAAATCAAAATGCAATTTTTCCATGTGGTGGTTGTTTGTTCCAATGTTCTCTTCAACAATTCCTAACTTCGGGATCCCTGGGTGGCGCAGCGGTTTGGCGCCTGCCTCTGGCCCAGGGCGCGATCCTGGAGACCCGGGATCGAATCCCACGTCAGGCTCCTGGTGCATGGAGCCTGCTTCTCCCTCTGCCTGTGTCTCTGCCTCTCTCTCTTTCTCTCTGTATGACTATCATAAATAAATAAAAAAAAAAAAAATTAAAAAAAAAAAAAAAAACAATTCCTAACTTCATGCGGAAACTATTCTTATTGACATAATCTTTGACCTTTTTGTTCTTTTATATCTTTCTCTTTCATTTTAAACTCATCACCATAACAACCGTGGAAGAGTGGGAAAATCCAGAAAATTATTTTTGTTGGATTAATATAACCACTTATACTTTATTTTTGAATATAATGTATTGAGTCTGTTTATGTATCTGTCTACACAAATTTTGCATGTCCAATCACTTCAATTTGAATGTATGCGCAAAATATGATAAGCAAAATTCTAATAGAATTATTTTAAAATACATGTATTCATGTTATTTAATTGAGGAAATATCTATCATTTTTTCTTCATATTGAGATATAACATCAGAAAACATATAAAAGGGGCAGACTTATATATTCAACTAAAATGTAATGAGTTAGTTACTGTGAGATAATAGATTTTGCTTCCTTTGGGCACCATGGTTTTTATTCAAGCTGTTCCGTATTTAACTGAGTCACTCAAATGGCTAATGATATACTTACAGTATATAAAGTCATATTTAATATGTAAACGTGTTTAAAGTACTTAAAATATTGACTGACATGGGCATTCAATAAATACTACACTACCAATACCATTTCAGTTAATTTCTTCTTTTTGAGTTTAAAATAGAGGCAAACATTGTCATTTGTATATCATATATGGTACTTCATCCATGGAGTCATTCAGAATGATTTTAACACATTTTTTTTTCTTCTTGTTAGTAACATATGTCCCTGAATCAAATCTGGAGTTATTTAAGGTAATATTATGCTCAAAAATTTTTTTAAAAAACCCAATAGATTAGAGAAGCAGTTACCATGATGACTGCATTTCATCCAATTAACAACTCGCTGGTATTCCACTTAGTAGCAAAAGAGGAGAAAACATTCAGATATTTAAAAAGGGTCCCATCTTTTCAGAAATGTATTAAACCAATGGACTGGTTTTGCAATAAAGATCTCAAGAGATCCTTTGGAGGAAAAAAAAAAGCATGTAAAAGTTTGGTTATTTTTAATTATGCAAAACAAATACATTTAAAATACCTGAATCATAAAGAAGATTTTGAATTATCAATAAATCAGTTAGAATACCAAGAATTCTAATTTAATTAGAATTGAATTTAATTAATGTAATTGTGTAGGTTAAGGAATCTTGGTTATCAGAATCTTCATAAAATCATGCTATATTATAATAAAACAAATCAAAGACTCCAGAAGTTACTAGTTAATGAAGTTATGCTTGAAAATACAACTAAGGTCTCTTACTTTTTGTATAGATTTTGCTTACTAAAAAAGTAACACTCTAAGAAAAAGACAATAAGATAAATACATAGATAACTCAAATATAAACCAGTAGATATATAATAAGAGACTTACCAATAAAGAATGAGAATTGGAAGGAAAGAGATTAGTCCATAAAAATAAAATAAAAATAAGGTAGTGTTCATTAACAAAAATTTAATCTGCATTTCAACTAATTTTACAATTGAGATTGGCAGAAATTGGGTCTAAAAGTTAAGAAGGGACACCTGGGTGGCTCAGCAGTTGAGCATCTGCCTTTAGCCCAGGGTGTGATCCTGGGGTCTCGAGATCGAATCCCACACTAGGCTCCCTGAATGGAGCCTGCTTCTGCATGTGTCTCTGTCTCTCTCTCTCTCTGTGTGTCTCTCATGAATAAATAAATAAATAAAATCTTTTAAAAAATTAGAAAAAGAAATTTAAAGACAAAAGAAAAGAAAAGGCAGGTACAAATGGTATTATCTGCAAAGCAAAACCATGTTACAGAAATTACAAATATATTATTATGCTGGAATACAGACTATTTAGATTATAAACTTTAGAAATTCTCAATCTCTTATCACATTAGTCTTCAGTCCATTCATATAATAATATGGACGTAGGGGAAAGACATATTTAGGCATCTTTTAAGCATGCTAATGCCTTGGAACATAATTTTTCTACTCCAAGTTTTAATAAAGTTTATAAATATTGTATCTATCCCTTATTATAGATTATTTGTCATTATCTGATGTATTTTATTCTGACTTTTTGGTCAAGAACACAATCTCTATGACATTTCTCTTTTTTTTTTTAATTTTTATTTATTTATGATAGTCATACACAGAGAGAGAGAGAGGCAGAGACATAGAGGGAGAAGCAGGCTCCATGCACCAGGAGCCCGACATGGGATTCGATCCCGGGGCCTCCAGGATCGCGCCCCGGGCCAAAGGCAGGCGCCAAACTGCTGCGCCACCCAGGGATCCCTGACATTTCTCTTTTAGGAAATATATCTTTATGAGCTTGCCCTAAAAAGTGCTTTTGGGGCACCTGGGTGGTTCAGCTGGTTAAGCCATTGACTTGGTTTCCGTTAAGGTCATGATCTCAGGGGGGGTAGAATGGAGCCCCATGTCAGACTCTGCACTCAACTGGGCATCTGCTTGAGGATTCTCTCCCTCTGCCCCTCCCCCAACTAGCAGTTGTGTGTGTGTGCGCGTGTGTGTGCACTGCCTTGCTCTCTCAAATAAATAAATAAATAAATAAATAAATAAATAAATAATTTTTTTTTTTAGAAAGTGGTTTTCAAGATATTTCTGATACATGGGATTTTCTGTTTGATGGAGAAATCTTGTAAAGAAATTTTGGCATTTCAATACACAAAACAGTTATTGGAAATATGTGTGAATATGTACAATTCAGGGATTATTAGTATTATGTTACAACACATGATATATTCAATGGCATTACAACATAATGTGTTGTCCTTATCAGCAATGCATAATTCAATGAATTGGGCAAAATTACAATAAATGTGGAGCGTTAGTACATTTCTGTCAATCCCTGCACATGCATCTGCGATGTGTTGTGCTTCAAAAGAATACTGTCTCTGATTTTTTTTTTAAGATTCATTTATTCATTTGAGAGAGAGAGTGAGCAAGAGTGATCTCCCCCTCAGTGTGGAGCCTGATGTGGGGGCTGCATCCCACAACCCACAAGATTATAACCTGAACTGAAACCAAGAATCAGTTGCTTGACCAACTGAACCACCCAGGCACCCTCTATCTTTGATTTTATTCAATACACCTACACCTTTCAATCCCCTCTACCAAACAGAACACAAGGGCTAAGACAGGGTGAGCCTGCAATTCATTGCATATAGTAATATTATCTAATTCAGTTTTGGAAATTTTCATCTGACCATTCCTTCATTTTTCTGGAATAATAAAGTATTGCACCATTCTTTCTAAAACCATTCTGAGTCACCTTACTGGTCAAGCCATATTTTAAATCCAAACTACATGCTCTATCTGGGTTGTGCAATCAAATGCACATTTCAAGGCTATATGAGGAAGATGAAGAAATGGAATAAGGCCTGTGCCTATACCAACAAACCCCTCAGATCAAGAACTTGTTCTGGTGCCTTAGCTGCTGCCTTCTCTTCCTTAGCAAATAAAACATATCCTGCTCAATGAAGCTTCTTTAAAACCATTCTTATTATTTCAAAAGGAATGTTTAATCATTCAGAATTTCACTGTTTCTGAGCTGAAAGAAAGCTAGTGAAGACCTAATATGGAATCTGAATTTCTTAATTTAAATGATGGAACTGATTTTTCTGCTTTAATTCTCAAGTATCTTGAGCCAATTATCTGAATATCCCTAGAAAACTGACCACTAAGGTAATGGATTAACAATGGCTGGAGAGCAAGTCTTGAAGAACAGACTGACTTGTAACCTCACAGCATTCTCTGAATGACATTTGATATATTCCTCCAATTATTATATCAAATTTACAAGTAGAAGAAACAAAGCATAAGAGATTGTAATTAACCCTACTCGATAGTTTGAGAAGCATTATCATGACTCTCTTAAATTAAGCATTATTTAGACATTAATATCTAATTAATACCTCTAATACCTCTAATTCATATTAAAGGTAGTTATCATATCTTTTTATTGTATTTGCAAGCCTAATAAATCATGATAAGTTATTATCTTTACATGACAACTTATGTATAATTTCACAATAATTGTTTTTGCTCTTTTTCTAGTCATGAACTCCATCCTTCACCTGCCCCGACCCCATTCACCACTGTGCCTTCATGGAATAGATTACAGAGCCTATTTTTGTCATGGTCATAGATATCTATTTGAAATGGGACAACAGAAGAAGATTAACAAAGATTATTTTAATGTTCCACCTTAAATTGCTTAGATAGATAATCAATGATTGGGGAAATCATAGAGAACTGACATTTTTCCACTCCACTACTGCCAATAATTTCCCTGGTGACAATTCTCGTTCCTTGAAATTTTCAGTTTACTTAACTTGTAAATTTTGAAATTACATGAAAATTACCTCCATTAGATTCAGACACAATTACTCTAAGGTTTTGGAAACTTTTTTTGAAATTAACTATAGACTTGTCACGTTATAGCTTTCTCTGGAGACTCCTAGAGATTAATATAGATCTCTATACTCAAAGGACCTTGTACTTATCTATATCTATCGTTACACTTTGTATTCAAAGAAGTTTGACTCTTGGTGTAATTTTTCTATCAATACAAAAATATGAGAAGACCTCAAGCAATTACTATATTCAGGGAGAGGGAAGTGAGAAGACAGACTGCAAAGAACTTGCTTTGAAATGGCACCAATGTGGGCCAGAAAACCTGTTTGCGACAATGTAAAAATGTGAGTTGTACAGACGAGTGAATAAGCTTTGAGTCTTTGCCTTCCTAAATATAAACTGCAGGACCCTAGGCCTGTGTCTTGAAAACTCAGCAATTCATTCTTCTCAGTGGCATATTTCAATAATTATAATGATTCTATGTCTGTATCTTAGGGCTTTTGTGAGCATCTAATGAAACAATGACTATTAAATCACTTTGAAAACTATTAGCAATATTCAAATAGCAGTTATTATAATTAATTCAAGAACTGCTCAAAACCATGATACTTTTCAACCACCAAGCCATTGATATTTGTTACACAAGATCCCTATCAATAAATGTTCTGTAATCTTCTCATAAATCTTTCTTCCTTCAATGGAACTACCTCTTTAATTATAAAACATATGAAAAATTTAGAGACCACATTTTAGCATAAAGGCTAAACAAAGGGATTTTGATTAGAGTGATGAAATGCTGAGTACAAAACAGATACTCATTAAACATTGGTACAATTAAATCACATTGACGGCATATGAAAATACAAAAAATATTATATTATTACATTTATGGACACATATTATATTTTATTTGCTGCCTTAAAAATATTTTCCAAAAGGTCATATAAAACACCTGTGAAAAGAAACCTGACTGTGGTACTGATATTAATAGCAATAATGGTAAAAAGAGTAAAAAATAAAATCATAGCAAAGGCCATAAATATGTAATCCTAAATTATAACATCTTGTGAAAACTGGAGAATCCAGGCGTCATTGGCCATCTCAAAACTGTAAAGTCTTCATGGATTTTATGGCAAAATATCTCTTTTTCTATCTCTGTCTGACCCTACCACAAATACTATATATTTTGGAAATAATTCCTCATGGAATTTTAGTAGCCAGAAGGGGGCTAATATGTAGTAAATATGAATTTTTCAAGAATAGCTCCAAAAAATGACACTTTTCTGTAAAATGAAGCTACCATATGCCTTGTACAAAATATATGTTCAATAAATGTGCTGTGTTTTTGCTATGAATTTTTCATCCTTAATGCAAACAGTCTCTTCAACTTCAGAAGAAGAAAAAATAACTTCAAACTCACATTTTAGCATAAGGCCATAAAATGTTAATCAAGTAGTGTTGACTAGGTTGATCTTAGGGTATATAATTCAACAGTGCTCAATTGAGAGCTTGTCCTACCATGAAACATCTCTTTTATGGGGAACTGGCTGGCAGGACAGCAGGGTAGTGTACAATAGCCAGAATATTTAAGGTCAGACAATTCATCTGAAATTTCCTGATATCCCTGATATCCCTGATATCCTATAATGAGAGCTAAAGTAAATACAACTATGCTAAAGTATTTTTACGTAGCATTACCTTATTCATCTGTCAAAACAGCCCCATCAGTAACAAATTATTATCTCCATATTACAGATGAGGAAACCAAGAGTCAGAAACAGTAGCTGTTAGAATAGTACATTAGCAAAATACATTAGAATAAAAAATGAACTTTACTGTAAAAACAAACTGGTAAAATATGTTCTCTCTCCAAAAAATACTCCCTGGTATGAAAATTAGGACAAGTACACAGATTAGCGCAAAGATTAGTACAGATTAGTACAAAGCAGAATTCAACTGCCACAATAAAAATGAAGATGAAGAACTAAAAAGTTTTAAAACAACATATTGATACATTTTATCTTTTTTCTTTTTGTTAATGATAGAGATGTTGGTGAGAAAAGACTTCATGGAGACAGATTTAAATGAAAATTAAAGAATTGGAACAGAAGGATAGGATCAGCATGAGTACACATCTTTTCAGAGGTGGAAATGTATGGAATCTTTTTTTTTTAGAGAAGAATATATCATTCATTTTAGCTTGAAATTAGGTTATGTTTAGGAAAAACATTTTGGACAAGTTTTAGGGGTGAAATTATAAAGGAGCATGCATATTCAGGTAAACATGATCATATTTTTTAGGGGAAATATCTGGGTTATAGGGTTAGCATAATTAAAGGTACTCTTTGACTAGGTAAATCTGTCCTCAGGGAGTTGTCGGGATTGAACAGGAAGTATTGGATTAAGAGGAAAATCAAATAGTTACTGTGACTACCTAACCTAGAGGGAAATAGAATATAGTAGGGATTTCTTTTATGGGGAAAATTGTTGAGATAGTACAGATGTAGAAGCGACAAGAGTTATTAACAAATATGGGACAGTGAAGACTAATGGACATTTTAAAGATACTTTCATAAATTGAAGTTGTATGATTCAGAGGATAGTGGTGCTACTGATATAAATTGGCAACTCTGCAGAAATGGTTGGTTTACCATATACATTTGCCGGATATACTAATAGGTTATCTGGAGACATCAAACTGTATAAATGTTAAGATTTATTTGGAGAGAAGTAGATGCCATTCATACTGCTATGGGTCCTAGCATATCATAGAAATTTAAGGAATTGCTGGTGATTAATAACTGACCAGTAAACCAAAATAACAGGGACTTCCTGAAAAAAATATGTTGCTACATGAGATATTATAGTGATGTCTTGCCCTTTTACTTTTCAAACTTATTCATTCTGCTCTTGGGAAGGAAGTTGGAATGCTGGATTTATATTCGAGGTTCAGATGTATATGTCTCTTTCTTTTTGCTTTCTTCTTAAGTATGTACAGTGATAAAGAAAAGAAAAGGTACGGCACTAAACAGCCTATCTTTAATTATAAGCTCTAAAATACATAAGCATCCTCAGAGTGTTTGGGAAAATAAATAACATAAAGCAGGAAATAGAGATTTCTAGAGATTTTTATACAAATATTAAAAAGAGTGGCAAATGTTAATATTTTGTCAGGAAAAACTTTACTGTACTCCACAGTTAAAAACTAGGATATTAATTAATTGACCAAATGGAAGCCAAGTTTCTCAGGATGTTTCCCCAACTTTCTTCACTTCAAGAATGTGTTGAAAGCCTCCTTTAATTATTTTCCATTTTTAATGCATTATCATCATACTTAATTACTAAGGCTTTTTGAAAATTATTCAGCATTTTAGGTTTGAAACTACCCAGTGGGGTGTCTATTTTTGCATAGAAAATTACTATGTGAGAGCACCCAATTTAATCTAGCATATACATTAAATCAATGCTTAAAAGAAAAAAAAAACTTTCTCTTAATCTTTTCAGTTCTTTCAGTTAATAAAACAAGTAGGCGTACTGGTTTGGCTAAATATGCTTTAAAGAGAGATTTCTGCAGGTGAAGTGACAAAAGCTTGCTGGGTGCTTTATTATGCATTCTTTTCTTTATATCTAAGAGAACTCTAACGTTTATACAAAACGGTATTTCCCTTTTAGGTGTGCATCATAACACAGCGAAGGAAAGATGGCATTTCCAGACAAGTCTTTCATCCTGTGACAGCTGAACTATTCCCTTCCAAATATGCTAAAACAACAGATTTTCATTTTGTTCAAGGCCTTACATCATCGTTAAAAAGCCTTTTAGAATGTGTTCCAGTCATCAAAAATGCCGAACAAGGAGAGAGAATAAACACTGAAGTACCAATATCACACCATCTCTGAGACAGGATTCAAACCTTTGAAAAAGCATGTGCAATTACAGAGAACCTTCTCCGCGTAAACAGCAAAGCCAAGGTCTTACAAATAAATGGAGTAGGCAGCTTATGGGATGTGATTAGAGGGGCAAGCCAGATGCTCCTATCTAAAAATATCTCTCCCTCCTGTTACCTTTAGAATTTATTCCTCTGCATCTTGGAGGCTTTTTTGATCGGCAAGAGACCCCCATTAAAATGTAAATACTCCTGGGAGATGCAGAGCCTTAATCTTTTATCAACTATCATCTTAGTGGACTAGTAGGAATGAAACAAGAAATAAAATAGAGCTTTGGAAAAATGAGTAGAGAAACAAGATAAAGGAAAAAGGGATACAGGCAGAAGTTAGAAGACACTGAAATAGAAACTTCCATAGTTTACAATTTTGCTTGGCACCAGTTCTGAGTAAACTGGGTACCAGTATATGAAAGAAAGAAAAAAAGACACAGAAAGGCTTTTAGACTCAGATTTAAATGCTATTCAAAAAAACTTTGAAATATATATATATAATTATTGAACTATATATAATCATTAAATATATATGTATATATACATATACATATACATTAGAGTGGGAGAGGGAGAGAGAGAATCTTCAGCAGGTTCCATGCCCAGCTCAGAGCCCAATGTGGGGCTTGATCTCACAACCCTGAGATCATGACATGAGCTGAAATCAAGAATCAGATGCTTAAACGACTGAGCCAACCAGATGCCCCTGAATAATTTATATTTAACAGAAGAATCTAGTGGTTAGAAGAAATGTCTTTGGACCTTGCTTTCTAGGTCTAGGTTCTATTTACTTTCAAATGACTATGAAAACTTAATTAATCTTGGCAAACAAGTATACGATATGAAATGGAAAAAAACAATACCTACCACAGGATCTCTGTAAATATTACATTAGATGATGTATATATAGAGTGACACAAAATATTTAATGACAATCAGACTAGTCTGTAACTCAAATAGTTGTGTATGTTCCAATTTTTTTTTAAAAGATTTTATTTATTTATTCATGAGAAACAGAGAGAGAGGCAGAGACACAGGCAGAGGGCAAAACAGGCTCCATGCAGGGAGCCTGTTGTGGGACTTGATCTGGGGGACCCCAGGATCACGCCCTGAGCCAAAAGCAGGTGCTAAACCGCTGAGCCACCCAGGGATCCCCAATGTTCCAATTTAATACACAGAATTCCCTCAGAAGTTGTTATCTCTCCTGCATCTGTGACATGCTACAGCAGTGAAGTATAATCAGAAAGATTTGAATCCAGATTTTGTCACTTAATAGCTATGAGATTTTTAGCACTTTATTCAACCTTTATAAATGTTAATTTCCTCATCTATATAATCACTGTCATTATGCTATGTCATGTAGGATTTTTAAAAATAACTTTGAGATACTTGATGTATAAGTGTCTTTAGTTGGGGAACATAGTATTTTCACAATAAAGCATATTTGTGATATTTTTCACTCAGGATTATTACTTAAATGAAAATTTCAGATTCTGTTCTGGGAAAATATTGTTTTCTCCTTGTATATTAGGTTATTGTATATATTTGGTTAAAAGGCATTATTATCTTAATGTTTTATAATACTAAGTGGCCGAATTTAAAAATGTAAAACAGATGACCACAGACAATACACACAGAAAAACTTCACTAGAAAGTATCTACTCAGCTCTGCCAGGACATTGACAAGGAAAATAAACATTCAAGACAGGTGATCATGTGGACTTTTTTAAATGATTAAAACCAGGTGAAGAGCTTAAAATTGTCTACTTAACAACAAACAGCTCCTCTTCTACAAGCTATCTATCCATCTATCTGTCATATGGTATGGGACAGGTTTTCCCATTGTGTATTTATTTTTTCTCATTACTAAGGACAGCTGGTTGAATGTGAATTTTCTATCAGATACACTTAACCCTTGGCTTGTAAGCAAGAAAAATATTGAATTTTATCATTTAATTTATTTTTTCTCAGTGTTTACTGGGTTAAATGTCTTCCATTATGTCCTATTTCTTGGTTATTGGTAAAGCCCTAGAGCATAGTGCAATGAGCACTTAACTTTGCAAAGACTCTAGCCTAGCACCACATACAAATAGATTATTAATAAATGCTTCATAATGATGAAGGATTTGGGTTTAAGTGCTAATTTATTCCTTTCTCCTCTCTCTCTCTCTCTCTCTCTCTCTTTCTCTCTCTCTCTTTTATTTTTCAGTGCAGCAGATATATACACCATTTGCTTATGGTGATAGCAAATGCTATTACAAATAAAGTGAAGATATATACAGACACATCCAAGTGAAAGTCTTCCAAAGCAGCCTGGAATGAAAGGTGTCTCGGGGGATGAGGAAAATGGAATACATTTTTGCTCAGCCACAGGGAGTTTTCTTTCACATCAGAAAGAGTGAATGCTGACATAATTGGACTCATAACTTTAAATGAGAAATAAGCAGCAGTCACAAGTGAAATTGTCATCAAAGACCCTGTTTTCACATAAGCAACCTGGGTGATCATTTTAAATGCTAGGGGAGTGAACTAGAAAAAAGAAAGCAAAGATGAGTGTGTCTGAGCAAAATGGTCTTCCAGTGCCCCCACTTCCTAACAGAGTCAGTATCCATAATGCCATGGACGTCAAAACACCAATGTAGGCCTCCCAACAAAAACAGGCATGGTCTTGATGGTGGTATGTAGCTTTTCCTCACTGAATTTCCCATAGCATTTGTTTAAAAAGAGGGGGATTTGGGGGTTCCACTTCCCTGATAACAATTTAATTTCCTCATTCCCCTTTTAAATGTAGATACAGTTTCCATCTTCTAAGTGCCTGCAGGGATCTATCTGTTTAAAAGCAACGTTCAAAGGAGAAGGTGAATTTGTATGTTAATCCTCTCCCTATAAAATAAACATGGGGTGTGTTGTAATTATTTCTTTCATCTGTTACTAGAGATGATTTTAACTAAAGTAGGGGGAAGCATCTGTGCTAAGGTAAGCAAACTGGCTTTACTGGCCTGGTAATGCTGCAAGTCATTTCTCCCAATTTTCTTGTATCTCCTAAACGTACATTCCTATAGATGAACATCGCACATAGTTATGCACAGGCTAGTTTCTCCTTCATGAAATAGCAGGGTGCTGACAGCACACTCTAGGGTACAAATGCTTCTCCAGCAAACGCACAATGGATTGTGGAAGGCACCTTGGGCAGTAATTGATACAAATCCCGCTCCCCTGTATTTACTGAGTGATGTTCAACCTCCTGCATCTACAACATTGTCCTAATTATTCAAGCTGACATTTCACACTACTGTGCGGTTTTACGGCCTCATAGAAATAGTGTAAGTTCATAGTTTGTTCCAAGAACAAGAAAGGACCTAGCATATCAAAGGTGCTCTGAAAATGTGTCTCTTGTTCTTATAATCTTTTCTTTCTCATTCATCTCATCCAAAATGAAATCCTTTTCATAACAGAGTAATATCATTTTCCTAGAGGTTAAACAGTCACGTGAAGCCAAAGAAATGTAAAGCATTAAATACAAGGCCACAGATTTAAGGGATGCTAATTATATGCTGTAACCTATATTCTATCTTGGCTACTCATGCCATTCCCCAGTGCAAAAGCAGGAAACACCAAAACAGATAATCAGATTTATTATTTTTGAGAAAAGAAAAAGTTAAAACCAGAATGGGTATGCATGAACATATGCAAATAAACATGTGCTACAGGCATAAGAGCTTACAAAATTCTGCTCAGAAAAAATAATTACCAATATGTTATAATATGATTTTTAAAAATATATGCAAAAATGCTAACATTGAATCCACATGCCATAATATTGTAATTATTTATCCTATGCTCTTTCATGTCATGGGCCGGACAGGATTTGTTCATCCTTGCGTCCCCAGTGTTTATAATGCCCAGAACATAGTACATGCTCAAATATAATTGCTGAATCAGGAATTGAACATTTCACTACATCTCTTTAAGATTTTATTTATTTATTTTAGAGCGAGAGTGCGCACAAGTAGGGGGAGAAGCAGAGGGAGAGAGAATCTGAAGTAGACTCTGCACTGAGCATGGAGCCTGGCATGGGGTTCAATCTCATGACTGGTGAAATCACAACCTGAGTTGAAACCAAGATTCAGAGCTTAAGCAACTGAGCCACCCAGGTGCCCCTTCGACTGCATCTCTTAACCACAAGGTTAGCCATTGCCAAATTTAATATATATGTTGTATACATACACTCATACACTTATCCCCAAAATTTCTTGGCAAGTCTAGAGTACAAACTTACAGTTGAAAAATATTACTCAAAATATTTCTAACTGCATTAGTGCCTATGTTCTTCCTTTTTATCTGCTCTTTTCTTGTCATATGTCAGCCCTCTACCCTGTACCCACTAATAAAAATGGGGGGTACTAGTGTTATGTCCTCTTGACTCCTCATTTACCACTTCCACTCCTCTTACCAACAAACCTATTGTGTAGTACATGTTTGAAATATACATATTTCATATACATATATATATTTCTTCACAGTAATTTTACCTTGTATATCTAGTATATGTATTTTATCCTTAGGTTCAGAATTCTACTGGGGGAGCTACACTACATAGATGATAAGGGAACTGAATCATAGAAAATCAAGAAAACCACACTCTCTTTCCTGAAGAGATACTGGAAGGCATAACAGTGATCTTCACTTTACCTTTCCCTTTTGCTTCCAACTATAATATGATAGCTCTGCAGTTCAGCAAACCAATTGAAATTTCAAGGACACATGATATCATGATAATCACACTCCATATCATAGTGTCATAATGTGGTCAGGGTACAGGGTCAGGGTACAACATCAAGTGAAGAAACCTCTAGGCCAACAGTCTAGAAGAGTGGGCAGTAGCATCTGCCAAGTATCAGGAGCTGCTACAACCTTGAAATAACACAATTCTCTACTTTTAAAAAATGTTTCCAACTGCTGCTAGCTCATGCCTTATGACACTATGACACTTGTGAGTCTCCTTCTATATGGATTTATGCTATATTTATATGTATATAATTATATGTGTACACAACTATGTACGTGCATAGTCTAAATATATAATCTTACAACAACCTTGCTAGATAAAAACTATTTTCTCCACTTTATTCATAAAACTGGTATTTGGAGAGATTAAGTCCTTTGTACAAAGCCACCCTGCAAGCAATAGGAGAAAATGTGATTCATTTTAGGCCCTCAACTCTGCCCCCACTACTCTGTGATTGCTGTGTTGCCTCATACAGTTTTAACCTAAATACTTAATGGGCTAAAGCTGATGGGAAGAGCAGTTTCTAGGTTGTTGCAAGAGTGACATTAACTTATACAAGGGTGCTGGAGTGTATTCCCAAAGGGAACTTGGGCTCCTCCCCATTGCCTCCTTGTAGAAACCTCTGGTGTCTATCACTGCAGGTGTCCGCTCCCTGACCAACCTGTGCTCTAGCACAAAAGGTAACATCCCAACAGCAACCCCCCCACCATCTCTCATACAAAGGACATAATTATATCAGGTACAGCCCCCGCTAAACTCTCCCTCCTTCAGATCAAAATCTTAGATCACAACAACCTGTTACCCATCTTTCCTTGCTCAAGAGCATATCATCAACTAACAATGATCTGATTATTTCAAAGCTCTGTAAAGGTTAAAATTATATAACAAAGTAGAATTCAGAGGGAATTGAGGATTCACTATTAGAACTTTGAGAAAGAGACAGAGAGAGAAGAAGGAACGAAGGGAGATAGGGAGGGATGGTGGAGACTGGTCCTCCAGCTCTATGTTAGGATTCCCAGAGATAGTAAACTTGCTCTCCTAATGAGTTATTTCCATTTTTAGAAAATTTAAGAGTAATTATTAGAATACTATTCAAATAAATATAATCAGCTGTAATCTGCCCCTCCAACGTTGGTCCTTTGGAGCCAGAAAGATTTCAACATACCTCCTTTTTAAGATTCATCAAGTATCATACATGCTTGAATATAAGGTGATCTTTTTTTCCCCAAAACTATACCTCAGAACAAAGGAAGAAGCTGCACTATGTTGAGCATCTTTAGGATTCTTTCATGTTATGAGTCCTGTTGGAGGAAGGCACATCAACTTTGAGAATATGAATCATTTTGGTTGCTTATAGAGGTCTAGGAAACAAACTGAGGGGTGCTGGGGGGGAAGTGGGTGGGAAGAATGGACCATTGGGTGATGGGCATTAAGGAGGGGACTTGTTATAATGAGGACCGGGTGTTATATGTAACTGATGAATCACCAAGTTCTACCTCCGAAACCAATTAAAAAAAAAAAAATCAAGGAACAAAATGTAGCTGTTGTGGCAATGAGGTAAAGATACCAAAGTGTAAATGAAAACTGATTGTTCTCTTGTTATGCAAATCTAAGAACACAAGGGCTAGGCTTTGTTACTCTTGCTCACTGAGTCATCCCATTCCTATTACCTACAACAGTGCCTGAAAACAAGGATGTGCTCAGAATGCATTTGCTGACTAAAGGAATGAATGGATATATGGCTAATTATGGTTTGAAAGAAAAATTTCTTGTGAGAACATCACCCTTAGAAAGTACCATCTCTCTAATAACTTGACAACAGACGATGTAATTTAAATGTTACAAGTAAAATTTTGACTATTTCCTATATCCCTACTTGTTTATATATTCAGGTAGGTCATTGTTTGTTTGTTTTCCAGGGACAAAAGGATTATTTTTAATTGGGTTAGCATTATAAATGTTTCGATTTATGAGGAATTTGAAGCCTTGGCTTCCAAGTTGGTGTCTTTTTAGAATGAATCTTCTATTTTCACAGGGGATACTCATAAGGCATGATTTTGATTCACCCTAATAAATCACTGAGTATGTGGCACCCAGGATTTAATGTAACAGTGCTTTGTAGTTAGAGCATAGAGTGAGGTTTTTATCTCCCTTATTTTGGGAGCTGTATGCTGACTAAAGTAGCTTAAAATTGCATTTGCACTTTGGCAGTCATATCACACTATTGACTAATATTCAGACTTCCAGCAACTAAAATCCCAACATCTTTCTGACATGTGCTGATAAGCCTCATAATCCTCCAACCATACTTGTGCCACAGCTACACTGAACTCTATTTTCACCCTTACTTTTGTCCATCTTACAAGATAGCCTTCTAATAGAGTACTACACCTCCAAGTTTCGCATAATCTGCAAATGTGATGCCTATTAGCTATCTGTGACCTAACTGAGGTTTGTATAGAGAAAGTAAATGAAGATGCCTTGGTGGAATGTCATGAAGTTAAAAACAGCTCATTCCCTAAAGAAAGATCAGTCAGAGAGGTTAAATACTTCAGAAAAGTTGCTATGGAGTGAACTGTGTCTCCCCAAAACTTGTATGTTGAAGCTCAACCCCCAGTGTGATGGTATTTGGAGATGGGGCCTTTGGGAGATAATTAGGTTTAGATGAGGTCATAAGGGTGAGGCCCTCATGATAGGATTAGTGCCTTATATAAAGGAAGAGACACTGAAGAACTTCTGTCTTTTCTTCCTGCCCTGTGAGGACTTGATGACAAGGAAGCAGTCTGCAAGAAAAGAAGAGACTTCTTACCAGAACTATACTCTACTGGTACCCTGATCTTGGACTTTCATCCTTTGGAAATAAGAGAAAATTAATTTCTGTTTGGAGAACACCTAGTCTATGGTATTACTTGTGGCAAGCTGAGCTAATACAAAGTAAAATGAAAGAGAGTTGCTTGTAAGCTTGAGAGAAGTTATTACACATTTGATGATGGATTAATATAAGGTTTGTAAAAATAAGATATAGTAGCATTTATTAAATATCATCCACAGAGAGTTTCATTTCCAAAAACAAAAAGATTTATGATTAGAAGAGGAAGGATCATACATGAAGGTGTATTCCTGTTTAAGAGATCTCCCCTTGTCTGAAGGCAGAAGAAATGAAATCCATGAAAACACTACAACTGAACATAATGAAGAGGGATGGTATAGTTGTAAGAACAACTGGCTAAAATGAAAGCTAATGATGCAAAGAAAATCCTGGAGGTGGGGTATTAAAACTGGAGTATTTAGAACGATGGATTTATGAGGTAGTTTGGATAAAGACAAGAAATTCTTATGACTAATCTCACTTCCTGAAAATAAGATGAAAGGAAGTAGGAAGTGCCATCAGGGAATAGCACTGATACAGTAGGAGGGTCAATTTTCCATTTTCTTCATGGTATGCCTTAAATTGTATAAGACTGAAGAGAGAGAAAGATGATGAGGCAGTAACATGGATTTACATGACTTTAATTTTATAAATATGCACTACATAGCATTTAATATTTAAGGACCCATATTTGTTTTCTCATATATTACATTACCAAAAAAAATAAATAAACAAACAAAAATCTCTTCACTTTCCCCCTTACAAATGCAACTAGGACATGCTATTCATTGATGTATTTTTTTAAGTTTTTGTTCTTTTATTTTTTCATGAAATGAACTAGATCTTCTGAGAGCATTTCTATATTAGGCACACAGCTTTACTGCTGTTTTTAAGCTAAGTTAAACATAAATAGGAGCTCTCCCCATTTCCATTGAAGTGTCACTTAGAGGAGTACTCACGATAGCGAGTAGGTGGTTCTCTCTACAGAGATTCATCATGCTGTGTTTTATACTTAGACATTTTTCTCAGGAATGAAAACATTTAAATTTCCCATCCTATTTTCTGACTAGTTTTTCTTTGAAAACTTGCTGTTCTTTCTATCCTAAACTCAACCTCTGTCTTTTCCTCCTCTTTTAGGAGCTGAGCTAAATGATCACTTACAAATATTCTAATTTGTGGCAAGTTACTACCTACTTTAAAGTAAGAGTGTATGTGGGTTTATGTAGTTTCAAATGAGTCACCTCAAATAAAAAATTCAGGAAATATTCAAACGATATTTTTTAAAGGACACAATAAAAAATTTCTGTTTGAATGTAGTATTCTTCATATAACATGGGGCAGGCAAAAGAGGTGGCACGTAGAGTTTCTGAAAATCTTAAGTGAATACTAGAGCAGGTGCCTTGAAATACAAATGATTTTGAAATTAAAAAAAATAAAACCAAATCCTATACTACTTTCTTCTATAAGGGTATTTAATAATTGTAAACTATAAACAAAAGCATTCTCTTAATAAGAAAGAAATTCTCGGGACCCCTGGGTGGCTCAGCAATTGAGCGTCTGTCTGCCTTTGGCTCAGGGCGTGATCCTAGGGTCCTGGGATCAAGTCCCACATTGGGCTTCTTGCATGGAGCCTGTTCTTCTCCCTCTGCCTATGTTTCTACCTTTCTCTCTCTGTCTCTCATGAATAAATAAGTAAAATCTTAAAAAAAAAAAAGAAAAGGAAAGAAATTCTCATAATTTTGGCCAATTGTAAGCCATTCATACAAAAGTATTGATTACAAAATTACTCAAATAAGAAAAGATATTCTCCTGGCCTAAGATCTTTGTGTCTCAATCAAAGAAATAGAAATCAACAGACTTTCCGAAGTGCTTGAGACTTTATGTCAAGTTTTCCATAGTTTCTGAACCCATTTAACTTACTGAGGACTTTTATATTATTTCCTGAGTGTTCTAAAACATCATCTAACATACTAGAATACTTATTAGAAAATGATTTTGACACTAAAAAGTATAAAGCAAAAAGTCCCAGAAAATTATCTGAAAGTTTTGTTTGTGAATTGACTTAACAGCCAATAAAGATCAGTCCTTATGCTTCTGTAACAGAACTGAAGTCAAAACACTTCTGATGAACTAGTGTTCACTTAAAAAATATATTTAATTGCAAACAGAGCTTTTGGTCATCAGCCAAAATTAGGTGTCAGCTTTCTATGAACATCTTACAGAAGCAATTTAAAAGAAAATAATAACAAATGAATGGTTTTAATTTTTATTTTTTTATTCATTTATGATAGTCACACAGAGAGAGAGATAGAGGCAGAGACACAGGCAGAGGGAGAAGCAGGCTCCATGCACCAGGAGCCCGACATGGGACTTGATCCCAGGTCTCCAGGATCACACCCTGGGCCAAAGGCAGGGGCCAAACTGCTGCGCCACCCAGAGATCCTGGTTTTAATTTTTAAAAGTAACATATAAATATTTCTAACCAATGCCACATCCTAAGACCCCATGTGTATCAGAGTGCTTTGTTGATGATCATCAAAGTTATACGTCTAGATTTATTTTCTCTACTTACTTTCCTCCAGTAATTTTGAAATTCCTGTAAAGAATTTATAACGGAACATGAGAGATTCCTAACTCTGGGAAATAACCAAGGGGTAGTAGAAGGTGAGGTAGGCGGGGGGATGGAGTGACTGGGTGACAGGCACTTGACGGGATGAGCACTGGGTGTTATACTATATGTTGGCGAATCAAACTCTAATAAAAAAAATTTAAAAATGAAGAATTTATGATAGGAATTCAATCACTCCAAAAAATTTCAAAAGGCCACAGTGGGCTCATGGAAGAAGATGATCTCTTGTTAATTAAATTTTGCCCCAGATATAATGAAGGTCACTCTCACATTATTATTTACCTCCTTAGATTTTACATGAATTTTTACATGATTCGATTAAAAGCTCTATATTCTAGCTATAGATGTATAATTATTACTTTAACAGAATTTATAATTGGGCAGTTAAGAAAACAGAAAATAACATTCATTATAATTTTAATGCACCAGAGAATGAAAAAAAATATTTTCCAAAGAAAATAGGATCACTAATGTAACTCTTAATAATAATGCCCAATTAACTTGTAAAATTCTAAAAGTAATGCTGGTTATTTTTTCAAATTATTAAAAAACTATACATGTTTATCCATGCATGGCTTGTTTCTATGGAAGGTTAAACTATATTGACTATCAATTGGTAAAATAACCAGAACATTATGTAATTACTTATTAGGTCTGAAGACTGCAGATGTGGAAATTCATTCATACACATACACAGACATATATATCGTATGTATATATATGTATTTAACATATCTGTATATCTTCTAATTATTATTTCTTTTTTATTTTATTTAATTACTTAATTTATTTGAGAGAGGGAGAATGAGAGGGAGAAGCAGACTCCTGCTGAGCAGAGAGCCCAGAATGGGGCTTGATCCCGGGACCCTTAGATCATGACCTGGGCTAAAGGCAGACACTTAACCAGCTGAGCCACCCCAGGCACCCCACAGTTATGATATCTTCAACATTAATATGACTGTAGTACAAAAAATTTTACCGTTTCTATTTTTGTTTAAACAATGATACAAATTTAAAGTAGAACTGAAAAAGAAATATTGCGTTATATTTTAAAGTGTGGGTTCAAATATGCCCTTGGTCAACATGGATGAAGCTAGAGTATATTATGCTAAGAGAAATAAGTCAGTCAGAGAAAGACAAAAACCATATGATTTCACTCAGATATGGAATTTAAGAAACAAAACAAATGAATGTAGGAAAAAGAAAAAAAAGAGGGAAAGAGGCAACATAAAAGAGACTCAAGTATAGAGAACAAATTGAGGGTTGCTGCATCACGGGTTGGGGGGTTGGAGGGAGGAATGGGTGATGATTAGGCTAAAGGGGTGATGGGTATTGTGATGAGCACTGGGTGTTATCTGTAAGTGATGAATCACTAAACTCTACTCCTGAAACCAAACCGAACCAAAAAAGAACAAAACATATACTCCATTGGTATATGTCATTTAAAAGATATTATAAAAGCAAGCAAAGTTCATTGTTTATTTATGTAACATGGAGATTATATCCCTGAAATTAAGTCCACTAGACTTTGAGCACAGTGATGACAAGAAACAAGTTACTCTAGCCTCAACATAGTTCCCAGTAGACACATTGCCTGGTGCTAAATAGTTATTACAAAAACTAACAAAATAAATGCAATTGTTAAGAGAGTTTTCAAAGGGGGTAATGGATGCCTATGTTCTTTTTGAATTTAAAAAAATATTTAAATTATATTGACTATAATTCAAATGCTTATCCAGTGTAAGTCTGCACAGCCTAAGATATCAAGTATTTTTGTTTGTATAGAAATGAATCAATTGAAAAAAGTAGCATTAGATTGTTTATGTTGATCAAAAACTTTGATTATAAATTGTAGATGTCTTTCATTAACAAAAATTATAAGGCAAGTAATTACTTAATAATGCATTAGAAAAAAACTGATTTGGAGAAAGGGATAATGAGAAAGATCTTTCATGAATATGGTTTGGTGATGGACTTACCTAGACTTCTAATAATCTGAAGACATGTATCACTCTCCTAGATTCACATTCTCTAGAGAGGGATCATAAGTAATTGCTTTTAAATATTCAAGGAAATCTGCAAAACTGGGTATGAGTCAGAACAATTTCTCAAGTGCTACAGATACTACCAAGAAAATCTCATCAATTATAAGCAGTTTTTTTTTCTTTTATACATATCAATGAAAACGTATAACAAAAATCAAACCTTGGATTTTTGTGCTATGAAGAAGAGACTCAATTTCCAGAAAAGTAAAATGCCATATGAATTCCCATCTTACACCTTGGTTGGGTTTTTTTTATGTTTTTATTTAGATTTCACTTGGTTAGCATACAGTGTACTTCATTAGTTTCAGGTACACAGTATACTTCCATTCAACTCCTAGTGTTCATTCCAACAAGTGTACACCTTAATCCTCATCACTAATTTAACCCATCCCTCCACCCACCTCCCTTCTAGTGATTATCAGTTTGTTCTCTACAGTTGGTTTGCCTCTCTTTTTATTGTCCTTTACTCCTTTGTTTTGTTTCTTAAATTTCACATATGAGTGAAATGATATAGTATTTGCCTTTATCTAACTGACTTATTTTGCTTAGCATAATACTCTCTAGATCCATCCATGTCATTGTAAATGGCAAGATTTTATTCTTTCATTCTTTTTTATGGATTTTATTCTTTCATTCTTTTATATTTCATTACACACACACACACACACACACACACACACACACACCGCATCTTCTATCCATGTATCAGTCAATGGACACTTGGGCTTTCTCCATAATCTGGCTATTATAGGTAATGCTGCTATAAACATCAGGGTGCATGTATTCCTTCAAATTAATATTTTTGTATTCTTCAGATAAATACGTAGCTATGCAATTACAATCATAGGGTGGTTCTATTTTTAATTTTTTGAGGAACCTCCCTACTTTTTTCCAGAGTGGCTGCACCAGTTTGTATTCCCGTGAATAGTGTAAAAGGATTCCCTTTCCTCCATATCCCCACCAACACCTGTTGTTTCTGTTGTTTTGATTTTAGCCATTCTGACAGGTGTGAGGTGATATCCCATTGTAGTTTTGATTTGGATTTCCTTGATGATCAGTGATGTTGAACATCTTTTCATATGTCTGCTGGCCACCTGGTTGCCTTCTTTGGAGAAATGTCTATACATGTCTTCTGCCCATTTTTTAATTGGATTATTTGTTCTTTGGGTGTTGAGTTTATAAATTCTTTATATATTTGGATATTAACCCTTTATCGCATATGTCATTTGCAAATATCTTCTCCAATTCCATAGGTTGCCATTTAGTTTTGTTGACTGTTTCTTTTGCTGTACAAAAGCTATTTATTTTGATGAAGTCCCAAAGTTTATTTGCTTCTGTTTCATTGCCTCAGGAGACATATCTAGAAAGAAGTTGCTATGGCCAATGTCAAAGAGGTTACTGTCTATGTTCTCTCCTAGGATTTTTATGGTTTCAGGTCTCGCATTTAGGTCTTCAATCCATTTTTAATTTATTTTTATGTATGGTGTAATAAGGTGGTCCAGTTTCATTCTTTTGCACACTGCTGTCCAGTTTTCCCAACACCATTTGTTCAAGAGACATTCTTTTTCCTAATCCCATTCTTTTTCCTGCTTTGTCGAAGACTGACCATATAGCAGTGGGTTTTCACATTGTTTTTTAAATACAGTCTTTTGTTTCTAGCATTTTATGTCTAGTTTACTGTCTTTTCATAATTGAATATTTAGTAGATGGGTTTAAATCCAGGAGGGATACAAGTAAGTTTTAAAAATTCACTACTTAATCTTACCGAATCCCATGCTAAGTGAATTAAATTGATAAAACTTTGTTTTTATGACTACTATCTGAACTTTTTTGTAATTGCCTCCCTCCCTTTTTTTCTCTTAATAATGTAGAGATGATGGGATAAAAATATTCAAATAATCTTACAAACATAGTTGTTGGTTGAAGGTGACACAGAGATAGGCAGCAGCTTCATGTAAGAACTCCAAATGTTCATTATTCTTCTTTTATGGAAACAATAAAAAACACAATGTAATGAGTCAATATATAATGGATTAATAGATTCATTTTATCAAAGTAAAAACAAGAGAATCTTGTATGTTTCTGAACTTGTAATAATTTTGAATAAGGCAACATTTTTTTGGTCACAGGTATTACATGTAGAGAAAATTTGTGTGCATACTATCTATAAAGTAACACATTAAAATTGTAGTGATATAAATGTTGAAACTATTAGTAATACTAGAATAGTTTACAGATTTAATAATGAGAATAATACATTATCTCCTAGGTTGATACTTAGTGAGTTCTGCAACTGCATGAAATGAATAAATAGCATAAACTCAGTTGCTGTTTATATTCAGAAAACTAATGGTAGGTAAGATGGACGCCTATTGGCAATAGGGTAAATTCTAAACAGACATGTAGCAAAATCTAATTTTGTATCACTTTCTGTGGAGCACAATACTATCCAGTACATTTAAGAGTCAAGTCTAAATGGAATACTTCTCACCATGGTTATATATTTGGCTTCTTCTGAGACAAGATTAGGCATACCAGATAAAGATAGAAAAAAGAATCTAATTATATTAGCAAACACCAAAACTACAAAGGAAATAGACTGTGGTGATTGCATACTTTAACAGTGAGTGGCAAATGAATTATATCCATCTGAACTGGAGCAAGTGCAATTCCTACCTTTGGCCTAGGAGGTCACTGTCAAATTCTCTATGACAGCTTTTTGACTTAAAATGATTGCTTTATGGCAACATTGACCTACTGTGTGCTTTTTATGGCTCAATCTATTCGAATGGGATGAATTCCTGGGAAAAATACAAAAAAGAAAAGTTTGTTCAGCATTCTAACAGCCCTTCAATTAAGGACTTTTTCCCCTTCTAATCTCAAATCCTTTCTTGGCAAAATTTCTTTCTGGTTTCAGAATGACAGACAAAATTTATGTTCTAAACATTACCTTCAATTATCTGGAATAAATATCTATATATAAATATCCGTTTGAAGTAAAAGTTTATGTCCAAGGTTAATTAATATCATATTTTTTTTTTTGAGTGAGAGATCTGGGGCATATGTAAAATCAAGGCCATTATAGAACTATACACCGTGAATCTGCCCAAATATCATAAAATAAAAACCAAAACTACTAAGTATGTAGTTTTTCATCTATTAGAGATAATATATTTGGACAAAAATGTTAATGTTTCTTTTTAGAAATAAAAAAAATAAAGCATTTAAAATTCTTCATACATTGTAAATGCCCTTATAGTCAGAAGGGAAATAACGCACATACTATAAAATAAAGTCAGTATGATGTTATGCAAAGCATAAACTTAAAAAATGCAGCTCACCAATTACTAGATATTCTTAACATTAAATTCTCTTTTAGTCAATATGCTGAAACTGGAAACTGCTATCATGTAGAACCTCCTTTAACCATTCCAACCATTTTAGCCTCTTACTGAAATATTATAGTAGCTTATTCTTTTAAAGAGCATATTCAAAATAATCTTATGATGTCAGAAAATAAACTGACCATCTCTACATCTGCTCTCATTTTCCCTCAGACATTTCCCTTCCCCCAGTCTTTTCCCTTGATTTATCCAATTTTCATCTTTCGTCACTAGCATTTCTGTGCCACTTTTTCTCACCACTCCATATGCTTAGGAAGCCTTCCAGATTATACGCATCAAGCTATAGCAGCCTCCTCCATATATCTCCAAAAAGCAACCTGCTCAAACATTCCAATCGTGACCTTTTACAAATCTCAATTTCTCTATTTATATTAAATTGTTCTACTTCTTTTTTTCACTTAGGGCCATCACACCTTACGTCAGAAATTTATTATTAATCGATTGCAAAAGTTTTCATAATTTATTTATTGTAATGCTTATGAATGAATGATTATTTTTAATCACAGCAACTCATTATGCCCTAATAACATGGTGAAGGTGATGACACTATTTCCATATTAATAGAATAATCTCTGATTATTTTTAATGTCAGCTGTTGTTGCTCTAGTTAAAGAGAAGATAAAATATATAAAAACAGGTACATAAATTCTTACATAAAAAATTAAGATATATTTCTTCAAAACATACTAGTCAATGTCAAATTATAAATTAAGGAGAGGAAGATAGAGATCCAAGGTCAAAGAGGACTTTAGACTTTTAAGAATTAAATCAGGTCATCTAAATCCTTTTGAAAATATTCCAATGACTAATTTATGCCACGAACAAGGAAATAACTAAACTGTATGCCATATTTTAAAAATATTTATTATATATGCTCATGGTACTTCTTATTTCTTGACATTAGGGGCATTAAGCAAAAAAAGGTCTGATTCTTCTCCTATCTCTGTAAATCAACACACACAAGCCCCTGGGCCAGTCCCTTATGTCAGAGTTTTGGTTATCTGATTTAGCAAACAAGAATAGTAATGATTGCCCTGCCTACCTCACTTGCTGTTTAAGTTGTTTATCAAATGAGAGAACATAAAAACATTTTTATAAAAATAAAATTAAGTTAAAACAAAATACTACAAAATATCTATTAAAATGGCCAAAAGTTGGGACACTGACAACACCAAAATGCTAGTGAGGATATCGAGCAAGAGGAACTCTCATTCATTGCTGGTGAGAATGAAAGACGGTACAGCCATTCTGGAATACAGTTGGCAGTTTTTTTTACAAAGTCAAACATATTAATGCAACCTAGCATTTGTGCTCTTTGGTATTTGCCCAAGGGAGTTGAAAACTTATGTCCACATAAAAACTTTCACACAGATGTTTATGGTAGCTTTACTTTAAATTGCCATAACTTGGAAGCAACCAAGATGTCCTTCAGCCGGGGAATAGATAAATAAACTATGGTACTTCCAGAACCAAAAATATTATTCAGTGCTAAAAAGAAATGAGCTATCAAGCTTCCTGAAAAGACATGAAGGGAACATAAATACATATTACTAAGTGAAGAAACCCATCTAAAAAGGCTACATACTGAATGATTCCAACTACATGATATTCTGGAAAAGGCAAAACTATGGACACAGTAAAAAGAGCAGTACTTGCTAGGGGTTAGGGGTTGGGAGGGAGGAAAATATAAACCACAGAGCATTTTTAGGGCAATAAAAATATTCTGTATAATACAATAATAGTGGGTACCTGTCATTATACATTTGTCCAATCCCATAGAATATACAACACCAAAAGTGAACTCTAATGTAAAAGATGGACTTTGGGTGATCATGATGTGTCCATGTATATTCATCAATTGTAACAGATGTACTATTTTGATGAGGGATATTGATAATGGGGGAGGAAACGCATGTGTGGGGGCAGAGGATACATGGGAAATTTCTTTATCTTCCCCTCAATGTGAACCTAGAACTGCTATATATATTTTTTTAATTTATATAGTTTATGTCCTGATGTATTATATATATATTATAACTTTATAACTATATAACTATACACAAATGTATATATAGTTCAGTATGTTAATCTCTATGATGTTTATAATTATATAGTCAGTGAGGAATGTTAATAATAATGGTTTTATTAGGAAAATAGACTCACTCCTTAGGAAATACTAAGGATATCTTTCCTGTAAGTGAGAATAAAGGCAATTTCCTCTCAGAGCAGTAGAGAGATTCAAATATTTCTTAAATTCAGCTTTGCTCTAAAGTTCCATGATTCTATGATTTTTAGATGATAGTTTTTTTAAGCTGACTTCATAGTGAGGTAAGAACTATTTACAATAATTTTAGTGCCCTACACCTTTTGCTATAGGGTTGTGAGGGCATGCCAGTGTTCAAAGATACAGTGGTGCATTCAATGGAAAGTTCACAAATGAACTCTATGGTGAAGAGGTAAGAAAATGAAGATCAGAGTGTGAAAAAGAAAAGAAAATTAGAAACATATTCTGTATAGAGTTGTTAGTAACTTAGAATCAGGAAACATTAGCAAACAAAATGCAATGGCATGGAGTCATATGGATAAACTACAAGTGGCCCATAGCCTCACCTCCTAAATATATGAATAAATAAACATATGAAATGCAAGCTTCAATGCCTAACTGACAGAACAGTGTGAAAGAAAAGGAACAAAGCTGGAGGACTATCCCAATATAGCTTTCAACCTGACATTAGAAAAGTAGTTTAACGGGCAACCCTGGTGGCCCAGCGGTTTAGCCCCACCTTCAGCCCAGAGTGGGATCCTGTAGATCCAGAATCGAGTCCACGTCAGGCTGCCTGCGTGGAGCTTGTTTCTCCCTCTGCCTGTGTCTCTGCTTCTCTCTCTCTCTGTGTCTCTCATGAGTGAATAAATAAAATCTTAAAAATAAATAAATAAATGATACTGCTTGAATGTAATGCAGTTTTTTTACATATTCATATGAATATTTCATAAGGAACAGGGCTGTCTAAAATCACAGATAAGCCCAACTTATAACTATAATAATACTACTTGTTACAGAAAAGCAAAGAATACAAATACAAAGAAAATGCAACAGTTTTTCTCAGAATAAATGCTAGCTAAAGTCAAAAGTTAAATCAAACTAAATATTTTGACCTCAAGGGTTTAATTTCTTCATTTTATTTTTATCCATTAAATTTCACATTTACAGAATAATTAGAAGTCTTAAGCGGATGAGTTAGTTTCTCCTTCAATGCATCCTGGCACATATTGCTATTTTAAAACTTGTACCATTCACTAGTCTCTCTTTATCATCTCTGTAACCCTAGTACCTAGTATGCACTCAGTACTTGTTTGTGGAATGAGGGAGACTCTCATCCAGTTCTAACAGGAAATCATTCAGCATCTGCTTCAACACTTACATTGGCAAGGGATTTACCACCTCATAAGGAAAAGCATTCCATTTTTAACAGTTCAGTTAGAAAGAAGTTTCTTAATTACAGAAAATCCAAATTTACCTGCTTATATAACTTCCATTAATCCTACATTTTAGCAGATAAAGTTTAAAAGAAGAAGTTTATTTCTTTTTCTGTGTAAGAGCTTTTGAAACACTTGTGTATAACTATAATACTTAACCTACTAACTTGCCTCATAAGACATTTCCAGATACTTCTTTTTTTCCTCTTCTAATTTTACATCTATTGAAGTGCAATGTCCAGAACATTACATTATCTACCAGTTACTTTTATCAGTGCAGAGAACAGTGGGAATTACCTCCATGGCTCTGTACAGTATACTTCTATTAACGATGCCCAAGATTCCATTAGCTTTTCTTGGCATTCTCATCACAGGATGACTCATAGTCCACTTACAATCAACTGAGTTCCTAACTCTTTAAGATGAAATGTTGTCAAATCATGACTCCTTCGTCCTTGGTTCTTTAAGTTGATTTCTTGTATTTGAGGGGAGGGCTCTATTTCATGCTGATGGCTTGGGCAACATTGTTTCCATCAGTCAAGATTTTCTAAACTTTGATTGTGTCAATCATCTAAAACACTAGCTATCAATTCAGCTTTGTGCTGAGTGCAAATGTGATAAACATAATATACATGTCTACATTGAAGTAACTGATAAAAATAGACCAAGGGCAAATAAATACCTACATCACAATACCAGAAATTTCTTTCTAGGATAGTATTCACACATTACCATTTTTTAACACTTACAATATTTTAGGAACTACACATACATGATCTTTAACTCTTACAACAACCCTTTAAAATACTATCCCTGTTTTATAGAGAAAGATTGGAAAATGTGAATGATTTCACCAAGAGCTCTTAATTAGACATTACCAGCTGGAATTCCAAATGAAATCTTCTCATTCCAGATCCTGCCTGTTACCGCATTACATAATGACTCCCTTTAAGTATAGTTGGATCCTCTTAGATCTAACACCTAGAACCTATTTATCTATTCTATTCCTTGAAATATAACAAAAACTGTCAAGAGTTGTACTGACATTGCTAATTTAGTTCTGTAGCATTCCAGTAAGCTGCCAATCTATTTCTTCAAAAATAAAAATGAACTTTGTTTGCCATTCTTGCTACTGTAAATACTTCTTAGTGATTCTATTTCTTTTCCTAAGTGTTTGTAACATACATAATTTTCTGTCCTATACTTTGCTATATATGAGTTAAGTCCATTAATCTTTACTTTTTAAAGTCTTACATTGAATCCTTTTTTAATTCAGACACCCCAAAAGCAAATTATATGTGTAGACACTTTCTATTTCAACACATTTTTGCTCGTTGTTATGTCTAGAAGCATATAAAGTAATAGTAAATTGAAATCACTACAGTTTACTGCTTGTAATTATGTTCATAACATAATCCTTGTCAGGTGAAAAAACATTGTACTCTTTAACTTCAATAGTATGACTAAGAAATCGAAATCAAAATTTGACTCTTGCCCACCACTTCCTGTGTGAAATAGGATCATGCTCATCAATTAAATACCTTCTGTTTCAAACCATTTTTCAATAACAAGCATTGACTGATTCACTTTCTAACAATTATTATCAAAAATCTCAGAAATATTTGTATTTTACCTAAAACATCTAAAATGTATTTTCATCATATTCTATTTTCACACATATACACAGAATCAACTATAGAAGTTAAATCTATTCTTCAGAGTATCAGCTATTAGATTTTTCTCCTTATATAATTCTGAAATGGAGCATATACATACTCTTGAGGCATAACTAGCTACCTTTTACATTTTTGAGAGTGAAAGTTAATTGCAAAAGTGCTTCCTGGAAAAAGTCACAGGTCTTAAAATAATCATATTAATAACAATGATATTTTAGCTCCTGGTTATGTGTCCAAAATATTTGCATATATGTGTGCTATTAAGATATCATTCCAGATCCAATTCTCCTTTTACTCTTTCTGTGATTATTAATATATACTCTTTGAAAGAAGAGAAAATAGAAAAGTGAATCTGCCTTAGGTATTCTTGCAAAAAAGGCTAGATTATCTCACACCTATGAAAGTTGTTCCAGGTCGATGCTTCTTGAAACTGATTAGAATTTCCAAAAATCTAGATGCATAACAAATAGAGATAGTGTGATGATTATTACTCTCACATAATTTTCACTGTAGAAGAACCTAAAAAATAATTTGTAGAAATGTGTAGTATTAGGTGAAATTACATGCTTACTGAGAATAACAAGCAATGAGGCATGTCTTTGGAAGCCCTTATGAAAAAAGTAAGGGGTTAACAAAAGGCTTAGTAGCCTCATTTCTCACACTTGCCCACCTTACTAGTTGAGTTCTCACTCTGGGTCCCTTCTGGCTAATGAGACCTATCCTAACGTTTCCAGAGTTACACAAGACTATTCCAAGCACTGAGGTTTACATTATTCCCCACACTATCCCCTCCTCCATTATGGTTACAAGTCTCCGAAGGCATTTAAAAAGAGAGAGAGAGGAGAAGAAGTTGGCCTATATCGAATTCTTCTGTCTAGCCTGTAATGATCGGTGTCAGAATTGCCAGCTACTCAGTCTAATTGTTTGGCCGTCTTATCTATGCAGATCACTGCGCAAACGTGTCAGTCATAGATATTGATCAAAGGGGGCCAAGTTGTCCAGATCTTGGGCCATGTATGAGATCAGCTTTCTAATCAAAGCACTGCAGATCTAAAGTGTGTTTGGATGAATTCTATGTGTTTTTAGAATCTTCCTCCTTTTAAATGGTAGTACAATACTGTGGAATTGTCATCTAACACTGTAGCATGACTCACAGGCCTTCAGTGCAGAGAATTATCAGGATACTTTTATAGATTACAATAATGTATATCACAAAGGATACACGATTGTGTTATTCATATGTGTAATCATCCATGGACTGACTAGAAATAACAGTAGTCTTATTATGCAAACAGCAGTCCATAATATGCAAATGAACATAAACAAAACCAAACACAAACCTCCAGAATAATGTTTACTGATGTGTCCTTAAAAAATCCCTTTCTTAAAACCACATTTTTCCCATCTCTCAAAAACATTAAATAAGATCAAGGATGAATGCATGGAAAAGTTTATGCTTCCTCTCTTGCATTTTTGAAAAGGAACTACAATATAATCTTATTCTGATTATTTGATTTATATTCTCCCAAGGCCATTACTGCCTCCTGGCATCATTATATGCTTGTGTAAGGTTTATATGGTGTCTCTTTTAATTGCTTAAACTAATCTATTCAATGACTGCAAATCTAATGCACACTGGAACAGACAGCCCATAAATTCCATCCTTCAGATGTGTCCTTGAACATGTGTTTGTCCTGATGAAGAGCAGAAACAAAACAAGAATAATAAAATGGGAGAAAGCCCTTTCAAACAATGCATCCAAGAGATCTTAAAAGCCCAAAAGATATTTTAGTTGAAAAGAATAAAACTAAATAGCTCCTTGCTCTTTTATATTTTATAAGGAATGCATTTACATTACAGTTTAGACTTCAGGCTACCCTTAACCAATAGTGTGCTATACTAAAAGATAACATTAGGTCATAAATGTGAGCTTAATACAATTGATGTAGCAAAAATTGTGTTTTAGGCATATGTTATCTACTGAGGGCAAATGTTCTTAATACCAAGGAAGAAAACTAAGGTTATTATGACCATATATTTCCTAACCCTATGCTATTCCCCACTAATTATAAGGAACTCCACCTGACTGTATTGCTAACACACACACACACACACACACACCCCCCATAACACAAGAAATAAAACTACTTATACAATTTCTATAGAACTAGAATTTCTATAGAACTAGAATGTTCTACTTCTTAGAAATAGAACTGCTGAAAGATATCCAAACCTAGATTCTCTTCTGATCAGTCTTGTTAAACAGACTGATCATGTCTTCCTACCTACTACAGACACATAGTGGTAGAAGGAGAATGAGAGACAATTGCTATTAAACCCAGGAAAAAATAATTTGTTTTCAAAAGTATATTTTCCAGACACCATGCTTTTTCTTTTTGTAGGCCTTTCCTTGCAATTTAACCTAATGTTGAATCCTGAAAGGGATATGACGTAAGTCGTGCAAACTATATACTTGCAATCATTTCAGCTTAAGAAATGGCTTGTGCTACTCTTTTCACCAAGCATATATGCAATACCACAGTTTTTCTCAAAAATACTAGAGCATATTTTACAATAAGTTCTGGAGTCACTAATTTGTGGCCTTGTTGAATTCAATGGCTGTTTGCAAAAACACCCATCTGAAATCCTGTTTCACTGTCTCATTTATGTTTCACAAGAATGATTTGACACAGTTCTAATCTCTGTTACTCTTACATAGAAATTTCAAACCTAGTTTTGGTGAACAAAAAGTTTCAGGATCAACTTGAATCACTCACAGCTCTGATAGAAACTTAAGATTTATGACTTACGCGTGTGCTATCATCCTTCCTTAATAGTAAAATAAGAGTAGGAAATAAAGCTAAGTTAGAAGACTGGTCCCTGTCTTTTCTTCATCCATGCTTCATATATAAAAATTCATCTGCGTCATCTGGGTGGCTTAGTTGGTTAAGCATCTGTCTTCAGCTCAGGTCATGATCCCAGGGTCCTGGGATGGAGCCCTGCATTGGGCTCCCTGCTCAGTGGGGGTGCCTGCTTCTCCTTCTCCCTCTGCTCCTCCTCCCTGCTGTTGCTCACTATCTCACTAGCTCTCTCTCTCTCTCTCTCTCTCTCTCAAATAAATAAATGAAATATTTGTTAAAATTTCATCTGGTATTAGTAAATGTAAGTAGCCTCAGACAATTTCTTCTTTGACCTATGTACTATGTTCAGTCCCTCTCTAATCAAAACTCTATCTAATATTACTGGCTGTAACTATACCCTAAAACCACTACTTTCCTTCTTTTGTATTCAATCAATTGTAGTATCATTAGGAGAATTAGCCCTCTGAGTAGCTCTGTGTTTTATTTTTCATTGTGGCCTCATCAGGGTAGATTCCTGGTATCCAACTCCTCAATACTCACCTCTTTTCTTAATCCATCACTTTTGAAAAATTGCAATAGTCCTCTTAGAAATCCCAAGGTTCACCTTTATTCTTTTTTTTTACCTTCTCAAGATGTAAGCAAACTTCCAAATAATGAGACACCACACCATGGCTATTTTATTAAAAGACACACACATAAGATTGTGTTGGGTGGCATTGTAAGCTACAAAAGGAGAGATGAAACTGTATTTATGAGTCACAAGGTGTAGAAGTGAAAGAGGAATAGGACAGACTGACACTGGAAATCCTCAAAGGAAAATGAAAAAGCAACAGGATGCTGTTCTAGACCAGTGGTTTCAATCTATTTTGATCGTGTACTTCAACCAATTTGAAAAATAAGATATGAACATGGACCTACTATACGTAACTATCCAATTTCAGTTATAGCCATGTGTTTATATTGCTAGCTAATTTCTCAAGGCACGATAAAAAGCTAGGGTAAAATTCATCATTAATAATAGACAATGTAAGACATGATTTCAAATATCTTGTCCATTTTCCATTTTTATGACTTCTTATCAGATAAATCATCAGTTTCAAAATACATTGTATCTGATGTAAAGCTTATTCTAGGAATAGACAAGTGATTTTCTTGATGTTTGTTTGCAAGACAAGTGATTGTCTTGATGTTATTTGCATTATGTTCAATTATCAGTTATGTGCTTTGTCCATCTGAACACAGACAGATGCCCACTTGCTGAGGATCAGTCATAATGGAATAATATAATTGTTATTTCACCTAACAGGAGTAAACATGGAACATTATATATTACACTGACAGCAAATGTGTGACGAAGGATGCTACTCTTCATCTTTCCATGTTATGATTCTCCTACTCTTCCCTCAGAATACCTAGCAAAGGTGTATATGACCACAATGACCCTGGTGATGGAGTTGAGTCTCGATTCATATAGTAATTAATAGAGGGTTAAGCATTATTTTCTTTAAAAAAATAAATTGAACTTCTAATGTTTTTCTGTACACTACAATGCATCATCAATTATCCTCTGGGAAATGTGCTCCCCACTTTAGAAGCTACTGGTAGCTGTAAATGACTATAGAAAAGAAAATCTCATTTCTGTTTTCCCTAAGCCAACCACATTCTTTTCTTCTCTAGTTACAATCCTTTACTCAGAGTCATTTGAGGCCTACCTTGTTCAACTTTCTGCTGTAAGCTATGGGCTTGAAATGAAGGAGATTTGATTACATTTGTGTAGAAATTGTATTAGATAAAAAGCAGGGAAATTAAAGTCCAGAGTTGAGGGAAAGACAATCTTGACATCCTATTTTGAACTTCTGAAAGCACTTTTCTCACATAACAGTCATGTATTAGTAAACATTCTACAGAACTTGTTCTTGAGGTAATTTCTGGGCAAATTATTTGTGAGCTTGTGTATGTTTACCTAACCTCTTCTTAAAACACATTGTTTCTCTAATAAAGCATCTTCCTAATTTGAAACAATTGACCTTAACCATATATTTTAGAAACAAAACCCATTCATAAATGACAAATTGCCCATGTAGAAATTTCTAGGTCTTATGCCAACTGAGAGTCTAAAGCAGCTCTGAAATGAAATTTTATATTGTGAAATTTAATTATGAGCGACTGAACGTGCAGTACAGTATGAACTATTCACCTTATCTGCAACAGTGTTGTGACATAACCTGGTTTAAATACGACAGTTTTAACCACATGGTAGTTAAATGACTTTTGATATGACACTAATAAAAGCCTGTCTGATGTTAGAGATGCTGAGGCTTTTACTCCTTTGTTTATTTTGAGAATATTAATCATTGTACTAAACTAATAAAAGAAAATTGTAGGTTTAAAATTTCCATTTAAGAAGTCCGTAACTTCACCATGAACTAGCATGATAAATGCCTACAAAGTACCTCTTTATAATGAACTAGAAAAGACACAGACAGGCCATGTTACAGATAAACATACAAATTACCTCAAATTATTGAATTACAATCAGAATTAGTTCTAATACCACAAGATTTTCTCAGTTAAAAATACATGAATGAAATAAAATTATTTGGGAGAGGAACACAGAATCAGTTCTAATGTCAAATTATCTGAATGGATATTTTTAGTTGGGTCAGAGTTGATAATTGCAACATTGACCAACATGTGTTAAATACTCTCCTACATGCTTTACATTCATGGATTACTTAATCCAAAAACCATCTCATAAGGTAGATAGGTATTATTTTTTTCCATTTAATATGTAAAGTACATAAACAAAAGCAAAGATCCAAGTATCTTGCCCAAAGGCATCCAGCTAATAGGGTATGCTTTTAACCACTTTGCTGATACTAATTAACTACTATTTAGGAAGTTAAAGGCTATTTATGAGAAGTTCAAAAAACTCCAGGCAATGTTGAACATTTTGTTTAAGAGCAGTGATACAGAAAGGTAGGGAAGAGAGGACAAAGAAATTAAAGAATCACTCAATAGGCATTTCTATATTCATTAATATTCTCATTCAGCAAACCTTTATCAAGTGCACCCTATGTGCCAGGAACTAGGTAACTAGGTGCCAGGAATAAAAAAATAATGTACTTGACCTTGGGGAGATCTCAGTATAGTAGAGGAAATAGAAGTAACTGCAGTAGGAGATGGTAAGAGGCAATATATTTACATACTAAGTGCTATGATATCATCCCCCTCCAAAAGCAACTTTACAATGAGTAAAAAAGAATATATTTCTAAGTAAAACTGTGTGGAAGAGCAATCCAGTAATCAGTGTGATTTAGCTAATCACATGAAACAGTCCATAAGAGGTGAGGTTTTGCCTAATTTTTTTGAAAAGAATGAGGATCTGAGATTGGGAGAGAGAAAGGAGGCATTGAAAAAATATTTCTTTTGAAAGACAGGATATGAACAAAGTGAGACAGGAGATATTCCCTTTGCCCTTTGAGGAAAAATATGCAAAGTAACTATTGCCTACTGTCTACTTCAATCAATCTAATGAATATCCTTCAATCCTAAAATCCTCTCACTAGGAAATTGCATTTCAGTTACAAGCAATTATTTTGTATCCACTTTTTTTTTCAGTTTTCAATATTGGAGGAAGAAAAGATTAATCATCTTAAAATATTAACAGAAAAAATATACTGAAGACACAGTACTTATTTATAAAACAGTCAATCTAAGGAACACATAAACTGGAGATACATTTGAAGTTCCACTAGGTAGCTCTTATATGGGCATAATTTGAGGAAGACTCTACAGGCCCTTTGGCTAAAACTCATTGCCTCCATGGCATCTCTCAATGCCTGAAATTTTACCAGTAAAATAATTCCTCGAGTTTCAATATTTTTTGGCTTCATGAATAAACTGTAGATCCCCTTAGGCAAGAAACACACATTATTCCCATGCATACTATCTTTTCCTGGGAGTAGCAACTGAGTAAATGTAACAAAGCTGAGAACCAATATGGACAACAGGAGTCAATATTTAGGCAACAGAGGCAGTGCTAAGGTTGAGGGCATGTCCTTTAAGCTGAAGGCAGGGAAAGTGGGAAAAACGAATACAAACTGTCATTTGTCATTTATATGACCTATATCCAGTCCAGGATATTACATTTTATCTGTAATCAAATAACAGAAAAAGGATGAACACCATGTCTAGGAAAGTGAAGAGAGTTTACATCACCTTTGATTCTATCCATAGATCCATCTACACTATGATTTTTTAAATTTTATAGTTCTTGAGAATAAAGACAAAGCATAATAAGACATCTCTTTTGGAAATTTGACCTAATTTTTCATTTTCGCTTTCCATTTAAACCCTTTCCAAATTCTCAAAAGTAGACCAGGCTCCCTCCCTCCAAACCAGGGATCCAAACTCTAATCTGTTATGTTTAAATTATTTCTTGGGAGTATCTTGTTCCTCTATTCACTGGAAACCTATAATAGGTTTGGGCTATGTCATTTTGTTCTCATTTTGTTAATACATTTTTGAGTTCTTTATACTTCCCCCTAGGTAACAATTAATAAATAATATTTCACTCTTCTTGAATAGTATACCTCTCTTTCTATCTTTAGAATATATACACCTATATGTTTGACACTCAGGGGATCTTGTCTAATTTTCATAGGAAGAAGACAAATCTTGCTTGCAGGGTATTTAGAGTACAATGATGACAGCCTATATGCCAACTTCACAAACACTGTAGCCGGAATCATAGACTGTGCTCTAAGCGGCAGCATATGGCTAGAGAGTCATAGCAGCAGGAAAGTGTGGCAGTGCCCAGATCACAGCTGTAGGCACACAAAGGAAGTTTTGATGCTAGTATCCATATTCCTCCTTCTCATCAACAACAAAAAGGATGACTACTTAAGATTCTGTTGTCTTAAAGGCTTTATTAAGTTATTGCCCAAGGTAGGAAAGGGATATTATTGTCTACATATGTTTGCCAGAATCATGCAGCTTCTCTATTCTGGCTTTCCTAGCAGGTGTCTCTTTAAGTACTTATTCTAAATGGAACACAACTGGGAGACATCAGAAAGGGCACTGTTGACAACTGTCATAGCAGGCTCCAGCTTGAATGGTAACTGAGCAGAAGGTCTCTCTCCAGCGTACTTCAGATCATCCTAATAGCAGCATCATTTCCACTAGGAACCCAGCTTCTACCAGAAAGGAGTGCTGGGAAATAGTGCTTCTGGTGAAATCTGATCTCCTCAGTGGAAATAGTCCATGCCACCAATTTCCTACAGAAAATTGCTAAGGTACAAGGAAAAGAACCCTGATTTTAAAGACAAAATTGCAATATCTGAGTGAAGCACACAACCCATATAGATGTCAAAATGTTAAGTGAAAATATGCTAAGTTAATCTTTAACCATATGTGTTAAGCCCTCAAAATACTTTAAAACCTTTTCATAACATAAATGAAAAAAAAAAACAAGCTTTCCAACTTTCTCATTAAGATGATATATTAATTTACCAAAGATATGAACAACAATTTAGATATATACTTTCAGGTATTTGACATTTTTATTTCATCTTATATTATTATCTTTAATAGTTTTTATGTTATTGTTACAATTATCATTGCTGTTATTAACCATAAGAGAAAAGAGACTTATTTTCAGGTGCTGAAATTTAAGAATACATTTAAATGATAATTTTCAGCGAGAGCTCCTGAGATGTTTAGGGTAAAGTTGCTCTGTAAATATGAGGGGAAAGAAAACAACAACATAGATTTTCTTCTTACTCAAGATTTTCCATCTGCAAAATTAAAACTACTATAATTTCCACATGCTTACAAAAAAAAAGGATAATATTAGCTAGCAGGCTTTATTATAAATTTCTGAAGAGTACCTTTTATACATATGTATTTGTTCATAAAATGAAATTTATTACAGACATTAACATATTTCCTATTTTAATTCTTCCATATTATCTACAGAACATATTTATCCACTATTCCTATATAGAAGTGAATTATAGACCAGAGACCCATACATATATTGCTTTCTTCTTATTTTGAGCTATTAACTTCTATGAGAAAAAAAATATATACACAACTATTTAAATTATCAAAGCCAAATACTGTACCTGTTCAGAATTAAAGAATAAACATATTTATGTTTATGAATTACTACAGAAAACTATCCTTAAATTTATGATCAATATTCATATTTGCTTAGCAGAGAATGACTTGATTTTCTAAACTACATGTTGTTAGTGTTCAGTTGATATTAAACATCCTTATCAGAGCAGGGAGATTAAAGCCCGCACAAAAAGTAAACAACAAACTTGGAATTCTCACTAGCTCTGAATGGTTTGACTTGCAATCCATGCAGAAATGGACCCTAGCAAGCTTTCTTATAATTATGTCCTTTCTTTACTTCTGTAACAGAATGCCGAAGTGTGGATCCCAATGAAAAACCAACACCCTGTATCACATCTTATTGAGAAAATAAAAGTCATTTGGCAGAAACTTCATATTTTATCCAAAATGTCTACACAACCACATGGTCTTAAATCTATCTTTTCCATCATCTTGCTCATTAATAATGGTGGAAATCTCTTTCTTGCTATTACAAGTCAATATAACCATCTATCCTGGAGTCAACCTCCACACACCATACCTTCTCAAAGATTTCCTTCCCCTGAATCTCCAGCAGTCCTCTCTAATGGCTCACTCTAACAACATACAAATATTCTGACTCCCATTTTAAAACAAACACAATGAATTGTATTTTACTTCATATTTCCCTTAAAATATCATCTATTTTCTCTTCTCTCAATCATGTTAAAAGTTCTTAAAAATAGTTGTCTATTCTAATTAGGTTCTCTCCCTTATAACTGAAAAAAAAAAACATTCCTAAGACCACCAATAATCTTCATATCTATCAAATCAAATCATATGGATACTTTTCGGTGCTCCTTTCACACAAATGAGCACACTATACTTGAATCTCTTCCTCTCCCCTCCCTTCTTCTCTTCTCCTTCCCACCTCTTCCATCCCTCTCCTCTCCCTCTCTCTGTTTGGCTTTTCTAACTCACCACCTACTAGTTATTCTTTCCCATCCCTCTCCCTATCTTTCTGATTTTCTTTCCTATCTCATTCTCTTCTATTTAACTGCTGCCTACTGAAACTCTTAAGAGCTCAACTTGGAGTTATTTTTTTCTCCTACATGGTAGTATCTATTCCCACTTGTTTTGATTATCATTTATTTAGCAATGATGTTCACATTAATATACAAACTATATGCCTACATGCATATACATGTGTATACACACACACACACACACACATTTGCCTGTATTTATCATCCATCTTAACTTTTGATCCTTCCAACAACGTGTATTTTTTTAAGTATCTCATCCTTTAAAGATTTTGTTCATTGTATTTATTTGAGAGAGAGACTGAGCACACACATGCTGGCAATCAAGAATAGGCTGAACAAGGCGGGGAGGGGAGTAGAGGCAGAGGGACAAGCAGACTCTGCCCTGAGCATGACTCTTAAAGGGAGGCTCCAAAGCGGGGCTCTATCTCATGACCCTGAGATCTTGATCTGAGCCAAAATCAAGAGTCAGATGTTTAACTGACTGAGCCACCCAGGTACCTCTCCAACAACTTGTTTTTATCCCATTTCTCCATTTCAAGAAATGGCAATGTTGATTATTCATTTACTTCTGTTCCCAACCTGAGGAGCATTCTTAAAACCTCCATCCCCCTCAGCAGCTTCATCAAGATGTGATTTTGATCACACCACATATTCTCTCTCTCTCTCTCTCTCTCTCTCTCTCTCTCTGTTTCTTTCTCTCTCTGTCTCTATCACACACACACACACACACACACACACACACACACATACACACACACACACCCTCTCCATCTCCACCATCCAAGTTCAAGCCAAGTGCAAGTCTACTTCATACAGGATGGCCAGAATAACCTTATAAAAGTATAATGGGATCATATATTTTTCTATCTAAAAAGACTGTTAATTTAAAGATAAAGACTTATTATCTTGACCAACATTTCCTTTTGGTTTCTAACTACTTCAACCACTTCACAGTGCTCTAGAATCTTCTATCCATCCTTCAGATCTCAACTTGAATATTCTGCCTTTAAGACAATTCTCCTTATTTGATCTAAAGAAAGTCCCATTTTCCTTTCTTATACCCTCTATTTTTCCACTAGAAGCCTTCCCATAATTTGTAATAATATATTCCTTTGCATGCTTATTTATTTAAACTAATCACTAATTTTAAAGAACCAAAATTGTGTTTATGTATGCTTTCTTTACTACTTTATACCCAACCCCTTGCTTTATACTTGGCACTCAGTAGGTACGTAATTAAATATTTGCCAAATAAACAAATATTTTAGCAAAATTCTTTCAGTAGTAAAGAGTATTAGGGTGAAATTCAGTATAAATCTAAAACAAAATAAACAAAAAATGCATAAAAACACACATGCTGGTTCCAAGCTGTTTTATAAGCTATATTTGTTCCATCATAGTCAGCCTTTGTACAATGCTATTAAAGTAAGCTCCATGTGTTTTGCTATTAACAGTCTATTTTAAACATGTGCTATATGCTAGGTGTTGTATCTATTAACAGAATATATAAAGTACTGACCTTAAAGAAATTTCCAGAATAGAGAAAAATAAGGCTAAGACATAAAAAAATAAAAAGCAGTAAATTATATTCAAAAAATACACTTGAAAAAGATTTAATTTTTCTTTATTACTAATATAATTAGTTATATAAAACTTGATTCAATTTAAACGTACTTAATTCTTACATCTTATTAAAGATACTGTTAATTATACAAGTTCTACCAGGAAAAAGAAAAAAAAAAAAAAAAACCTTCCCCAGTTGATTAACTTATTAATGAAATTCTTGCTATCCTATAAATTAAAGCTCTTTACTTACTAAATGCATAAATATATATACATCCACTTTCTTGATTTGTCATAATGCTAATTGCAAACATTAATAAATGTTTAAAAATAAACTGCAATGGCAGAAGTTGAAAATTAACTGGGAAAATTACCCTAAAATGTATGACACAGGTAAGATTTATAACAAAATGAGTCCAATGGTAATTTATTTGTCAGTAACCATAAAGTAACAAATCCCTTATATCAATTCCTATAGTATACACATTTTCCTATAGAATGTGCTTCCAAAATATACCAAAAAGCCAAAATAACAGGATGGATATAAAAGTAGACATGAGTTAAATATTAGGATGTAAAAAATGTAATATAATTCAATAGTTAAAAAGGCAGGATGGGAAGTAGCCTTTTCCGCTTTGACTGAATTTGTTAAATATAGGAACACTGTCTTCCAGCCCTACCTACATCTGGGCTTTCCAGAAAGAAGAAAAGTATCATCTGCTTACCCCATCTATGCCCTCCTCAAAAAGATCTTAGATCATTTCTACCACCTGCATCAACACTGGCCTGCACTGAGCACCTCCTTCAGATGCTGTCTTGCAAAGAAATGGTGAGAACGTATGTTTCAATCAGAAAATCTAGGAAAAGAGAAAACACTGGGATTCTTCTATCTCCCAAGCAACATTTTTCTTTTATTAGCAGCAATGTGAACTCCTGGCTTTGACATACACTTAAGTTTATTGTATATTCCATTTCTACAAGAGTAAAATTTTCATTGAAACTCTAAAGTTGAAAAAGTTATCAGTTAACAAAAAATAGCTTACTGGAAAAAGAGACAAGTTCATACTTACGAGTTAAAATTTCTATAAAAGTTCTGAGAAAGGAGCAGTCCGGTGATAGAGGAGTCTCACTCAAGTAGAAGCTTGTAGCTGGGAAATAATTTTATTCTTTTCTCTCATTCCTTCTCAGCATCTCTAAATCCATTATTGTTTTCCTTGCATATGACAAATGAAATAGGATAAATACAATCCTCTTTCTTTCTTGTATTTAACAAACCAGGCAGGAGCTTGATACCCTTCTTTAGTTTTCCTAAAAGATTTACTTCCCCTTTTCACATAACTGCTTTCAAATGAGGTGCTATGAAGATCATAAGTGTGTGGTCAAATAGGTTTGAGTTTAAAGTCCTTTGGGCAAGTTAACCAGTTTTCTCATTTTGAAAATGGCAATAAATACCTACCTCAGAGGATGCTGAGAGATTTGCATGAGATCTTAGAAGCACTAAAAAATTATGAGCTCATTTTTTCAGTGTTTACTATGCAGTAGTTATTATGCTATTTTTCTCCCTTCATTTCAGCTTCTTATGTGGATAAATTGCCCAAATGCTTAAGTAGAAGAATGTACATCAAAAAAAAAAAAAAAAAAAAAGAAAGAAAGAAAAAGAAAAAGAACGTACATCTATTCACAACATCCATTACATTTCAGTTTCTTTATCAGTGTTTTCAGACATATCTTCATCCAGTGGGTACTTGCAACTTTGTACTAAGTGACCAATTACACTATATAGACACTCAAAGACTATTGTGCTTGTGTGTGTGTATAATAAATAATATATGTATAGTATATAAATAAATGTTAGTATTATTCTCAACATTTACATTTTATCTAAAAAAAAACAATCATAACTTCTGCTAGTGACAGTCAATAGAAGTGAAGACAATGATGACCCAACAAAGTCCCTCAGGGAAACCAAATGCTTTAATTATTACTAGCATTTTAATTACCTAATAGGTTATCTGGGCATATACATCCAGTATTGAAGACTTTAAATAGAGTTTTCCAAAGTAAGAACATATCTCCTTCAACTTTAGTTTAAATATTCACATAAAAAATGTCTCTTATTTAAAAAATAACTTTATAGGGACGCCTGGATGGCTCAGCAGTTGAGTGTCTGCCTTCTGCTCAGGGCATGATCCCGGAGTCCTGGGATTGAGTCTTGCATCAGGCTCCCTGCATGGAGCCTGCCTCTCCCTCTGCCTATGTCTCTGTCTCTCTCTCTCTGTCTCTCATGAATAAATAAATAAAATCTTAAAAAAAAACCACATTATATTCAGTAAGAGATTTTGGAGAAGAGAGGAATCATCATTTAACCTGTTATTATACTACACAGACATTATGTATATATATGTATATAATAATTCACACAAAAATACATGTGTGTATATTTACAAAATGGTAGGAGATATTATCTATCTAACAGCATATCTGTAATCACAACCCTGAAGTGAGACAAAAAGTACTTATGGTATATTGATTAAAGCAGGGGTTGGGCAGGCATGAACATCATGGTGTTTTCCTCCTCTTGCCTCTGATGAAAGGATTATATTTTCTGAGATGAATTAGACCACAGTCCAGTAATTTTATTAGAGTATATGTTTAGAACAATGCAGATGGAAAATATTTTATTAATTTTCTCTGAATAATTATGTCTTATTTACTAGTTTTATTTTTTTAAGATTTTATTTATTTATTTAAGAGAGAGAGTGAGCATGAGCAGCGGTGGGCAGAGGCAGAGGGAGAAGCAACAAGGGGCCCAGGACCTCAATGTCATGGTCTGAGCCAAAACCAGATGCTCAACAAAGTGAGCCACCCAGGCACCCCCTTATTTCCTAGTTTCAAGTATGATCTAGATGCCATATGTCATATATTGTTTTATGTTGTTTAAAATTGCATAGTTATATGTTTATGTTTAACTCTTTGGTATTTAAAGGAAACATAGTTTGTTTCATAATTAGGAAGTTCACAGTTTTCTCAAATTTCACTATATTGTAGGAAAGAAAACAATTATAAATTAATAAGAACAATCAGAAATGATAAGAAGTTTGCCGAGTATAGAAAATCTTCTGACTTTCATTTAAAAAAATATTTTTCCAAAAAATGAATGTTTACTGTTGAGAAATAAGAAAGTTAAATATAACTGTCATTATTTCATGATAAAATTATTATAACATAGCATTAATAGTAAATGAAGCACTTTTAAAAATGTAATGTATATGTGCATAAAGTAAATTATATATTTTAATCAAAACAACCAAAAAAATCCCCTCCATTCTCATTATAAAAGTACTTCTGCTTATTTCTCATTCCTTCCATGAGATAAATTACAGAACTTGTTTTTTTGTTTGTTTGTTTGTTTGTTTTTTTTACATTACACATTATCAGAGTTTAGGAAGGATGACTCCACTCTTGGCCTTAAGAGTGGCCTCTGACTGCTTTGCCAATCCAAATAATCAAACTGGTAGTTGGTTTGAGAACAAGTACAAAACTTGAGTTAGCCAACCCCCATATGGCATCCATAGACACAAATGACTGTTTCAAAGTGACTCAATGAATTAAATTGCTCTAATCAGAGGGAAGCCTAGAACTTGGCTTTGATGTTCCAGGTAGCATGTGCTATGTGAGGTTAAAAACTGTTATAATGTTTTATAGTATTTTACAGTATTTCTAGTATGAGAGAAACCAGCAAGAGTCTACGTCTTATGACAAAGCAAAGATGATACAGGAAAATGGCAGACTTATAGAGCAAAATTCCTTTTCAAATCATAGCTGAAGCCTGTATATCCTGGCCTTTCAGATCAAAGAGCCAACATATTTTTTGTTTGTTTGCTTGTTTGTTTAAGACAGTCTGAGTGTGTGTGTGTGTGTGTGTGTGTGTGTGTGTGTGGTGGTTTTTTTTTTTTTTTTTTTTGCCTTTTTTTTTCTGTAGGCAGACAAGATCTACCATAATATCTACCATATTACTATGACCTCTGGGTGTTTTTTCAAAATATGTAAATTAAGAAGAAGCTGCAGAACTACAGGTTAACTTCAATGGGATTTCTGCAGGAGTTAATAATGCTATTCTGTAATAAAACAGAGACATATCTAAAGTAGCACATATATATTTCTTTATACATACAAACTTATATTAAAATCATGTGTTAAGTAAATGATACCCTATTGTTTTAATGGAATGTTTTCTAATTCCTATGAATTATTCTTAGGTGTTAAAGATTCTTCTCAGAGTTCTCACTACCTTTAAGGGGGAAAAAAACTATGACATTTTAAAATGTCACTTTGTAGAATAAAATGTGCAGATGATTCACTATGATGGAATACTTTTCTTCCCTTTGCTATCCAGGAGAGTTGTGACTTAAAAAATAATAAAATAAACAAAGAAATACATGTTTATTTCCAATTTGTGAAAAAGTGAATGTGTGAGAGGTCAGGCATATGTGTGAGAAAATTTGTGAGGGAAAAAAATAAAAAGAGAAGATAGGTAATTAGTCAAATATAAATAGTTTTTGGATTATTCACTGCTTTACTTTATCCTTCTTTTGAGAAGGTAATTGGGAACTGATTGCGTTCTCAGAATTACTAGAGATGCAGCAGATGGCTTTAAAAATATTCTCAAATTAAAACATGAGTTTAGCGTGTGATCTGACAACAGAAATCATAAACTTTTACTTTATACATTCACTCTTATTTTCACTGATGTAATCAAATGTAAATAAGAATTGCATTCTATTGGAAAGCTACTTTTTGCAAAACTTCTCAATCTGAACATTTTCTAATACCAACTAAATAAATTATACAAATGCTCATAAATAACTCATTACAATCTATATGCCCTTTTTATACATTTCTACTATGCAAATAAATAAACTAAATTTTACAAAATTCAAAATTTCAAGAAGACAGATGTAAATAAATAGCAACTCTATCAAATGTTAATTTAGGATTGAGAGTAAATCTTTACTAGCGCAAGATTCCACTTACTGTAAAACTGAGAACAAGGAAATCATTCACAATTTTTAATAGCTAGAATAATATTTGCTATCATCTAAGATTGCTTTAAGAATTACTTAAATAAGACATGTAAGTGGTCATGAAAATTGTCACTTTTTTTTTTTTTTTTTTTTTTTTAGATTTTATTTATTCACGAGAGACACAGAGAGAGAGAAAGGCAGAGACAGGCAGAGGGAGAAGCAGGCTCCATGCTGGGAGCCCAACAGTGGAACTGGATCCCAGGTCTCTAAGATCACGCCCTGGGCTCAAAGCAGCGCTAAACCCCTGAGCCACTGGGGCTGCCTGTCACATGTTTTTAAGGTATCTATAATCTACATTTTCAAACCGACGTCTTTTTTCCCACCCCTTCAGTATTTCCATAAGGATTCACATGTGGTGCAGCAGGAAAACACACACTGCTCTAAGTGCTCAGGTTAAGTTACTTCTAGATGCTTTCCTAGCACCACTTGATTGACCTAGCAAAAATCACTGAAACCATTTGGCCCTGGGTTTCCTCATTTGTAAAAGGGAAGCAAGGATATATTTGGATCTGATTAAAGCCAAGATATTTTTCCAACACTCTAATTCCAAATCGGAACCACATAATAGACTCAAGAAAGTAAATGACAGAAATAAAATCCATCTACGTATAATAAATTATGAAGGGACTAATTTAACTATAATTGAAATTTATTACCAAAATAATTTCTAACAAAATTTTTATTATCTTTTTCCTTTTAACAAAACAATAATTGACATGCTATTTTATAAAATATCATACTTGTATATTTCCTCACCATTTTTAATGATAAGTAGATTTTTAGTAATTTCCTATACTGTTGCCAAAGGTTGATTTGAAAAGATCTCTCATATCAGCAGACCCTATATGTCACTCTTCCTGTTCCAGCGCTATTGGCTATCTCTCTGTTCTTCCAACCTGCCAAGAGAGTCAGCCTCAGGTTATTTGCACTTATTTCTGCCTGAAGCACCTTTCCAAATCTCTGCTTATCTAGACCATTCAGATCTCAGTTTGACTCTCATATCCTCAGAAAAGTATCTCTGATTTGTCCAGCTATTACTGCCTATTATACCATAGTGTCTACTGTTATTTCTCAGGTTTATCTTTTTCAGGGTGCTTATTACAAGGCAAAATCATTTTGCTTGTGTTTTTGCTTGTTTCTTTCTTTGCCTTGACAAAAGTATGTATTCTTTCTGTCTTCTCTACCACAGTTCCAAGATCAGTTCCTAGCAACCAAAACTACTGATGTTGACAGAATATAAGTGCATTTAAGCATTGATAATACTAAAAAAGCTAAATTATTATTAAAAAATATAAAGCTAATTCATTGGCAGTTAATAAATTATGATTATGTTACATGTATAAATTGGGCCTATGAACAAGGAGCTATGCCTAATAATAATGCATTGTATATACAGTTCAATCTGATACTATGTTTTTTTTTTTATCTTAAAGCTTATTTAAAATTTCAGGTGTTAACAAGACCAGAGTTATTTTCTTCTTTAACCATGAACTGTATCAAAGTTCACAGGCTATATACTTCTCTTTGGATTCCACCCAGGCATCAACATAGCTTATTTGCATGACTGATTATAAAATTTAGTTATTCACTGAATGATGTTCAGCTGCTGTACTGTTCAAGTCCTGTAATAATAACTGCATGGTGGCTGACTGATAATGGCTTATCATCTTTCTACTACAAAAGCATGTAAATTAGTAAAATAGATGTTTAGTTGTATGTGTGTATGTTTGTATGTTGGAGTTGGGTGTATTATACTCTTGCATTTCAATATAGTGCTGCACGCTTTTTTATACAACCTGGGAGGGGAAAATATATAGAAAAAATGATAGTCAATCCTACTCTAGGGGCACCGGTGTGGCTCAGTGGTTGGGCATCTGCCTTTGGCTCTGGTCATGATCCTGGGGTCCTGGGAACGAGTCCCACATCAGGCTTCCCCCACAGGGAGCCTGCTTCTCCCTCTGCCTATGTCTCCACCTTTCTCTGTGTGTCCCTCATGAATAAATAAACAAAATCTTTTAAAAAAATCCTCCCTAAACCCTCTATAGTTAATAGCCACTACATCCATTCCCATAGCCATGAATATTATCTAAAAGTTCATAAATTCATAGACTATTTTTCATTGGTAAGGTCTCTTCATCACATCCACAAAAACAGGAACATAAGCACTTCCTGTATTTTCCTGGACACCTTATGAATAAATGATCATAACAAAACAAATGCAACCAAATAATCTGGTTTATATTTAGGACAAAAAAATCAGGACAATCTGATACTACCTTTTAGATGTAAACTGGAAATAAAGTCCAAATACTAGATAGTCCATCTTTACAACTGGTGAGGAAAGAATGACCTTTAGTTGCTTGTTTTATTCTTGGAATTTAAGTTAATTGATATCTCATTACAATTTCTATAGTGAATTTTCATAATGATTTTTCAATACATTTTTAGGGGTACTAAGGCCATGATGGCTTGAGATACCTAAAAACATAGCAAGGTATTATCAATTGCACAGAATATTACTGCTCCATAAGAAGATTTGCTTCATTCTCAATAATGTTTCAAGTATTCCAAATTAACAAAAAAATTAACATAAAATTACATAGTAGAGTGAAATAGAGAAAAAATAAATATGTAAAACAATCAAGTCAAGCATGATTCCATTATTTTACTATCAATGCTTATATAGAGGATAGATAGACATATACATATGGTAATATCTATATGTGTATCTATATCAATACATAGATAGATATAACAAACAGGAAAATTGAATTCAAACTAAACTCTGCACAAAGCCTACCTCCAGAAATGGCATTGAAAAGGACAGAGATTTTTATTTTTAGTTTCTACACTTTAGTTTTACTTAAATTTATTACAATGAATGCATGTTGCTTCACAATAAAAAGAAAGTTACACTAAAAGGGGGACTATAATTTATATTTGCTATGATTCTATTTTATTTCTTCTAAGTATGCTTGGTAATATGTATATTTCTGAGCTTCTTGCAAACATTTGAAATCAAGTTCTTTTTAATAATTCCAAGGCTACATGTTGGTATTTTTCTGCAGCATGCATGTGAAATATCTATAGAGCCCAGCTTCCTCGCCTGTTTATAAACACTCAGAGGACCCTGGTGTGATCACTGGCATCATTACATTGCTGCTTAATAGCACATGCTGTTGATACATTAATTGCTTTATTGACTATTTTAAAAGTTTATAACCTCATCTGCATTCCAATTTGACCTTGTTTTGCACTTTTCTAGTGAATTGCCACATTCAACAACCTACATAATGTGTATTATACCAATAAATTTACAAAATGAAAAAAGAGTCATATGATATGCACCTCATTATTTTTTTAATCAACTAAATCATTGGTAGGCAGAATTTATATTGCAAAGAACTGCATAATCGCAAAACCGTGATGCTACAGCCTCATGATTAGAAAAGATGCTCCATATTTTTTAAAATGTAATTTTCTTTTAAATAATAATTACCATATGAGTGGGCCAGGCAATATACTCATGCTTTGAAGCAAGGGAAATGGCTCTAAAACTTAAAACTTTAAATAGGTATTCTAATTAAAACATCAAATAAATTAAGAATGTGCTTTATGACACCATAAATATCTATTCAAAAGTATTTTTTAACAGAACTGTTGTTTGTAAAACCTGAGTAAAGTTCTTTGCTCCCCAAGAAATGAAAGTTTATTGGAAAATGCACACAAGTTAATTGAGGCCATAGAAATTTGGTTATGATGCAAGATGAAAATAGAATTCTCTATCTTAAAGGCAACTTTTTAACATGTGGTCTGATGTTTATACAATAAAATCTCACAAAAGCACTTTTGCCAGTTTCTCCATTTCCAGTCCACCCTCAAAATGCCAAGAAAAGGTTTTTTAAAAAGAGTCCTCACACAATTTCTCCCTCACTAGACACCAAATGGCAAGTTTGTGAGTTTTGTATTCTACAAGAAGCATAAGACAAGGTAGTACATTTCATGACAGAAAGGATGACACAGACTTTGGGGATGTTTATTGAATTTTCATTGTTGGAGAGTATTGTTCTATATAGTGCTCTGAGTACTTAGAAAATGCTTTAGAAAGTAGAACACATACAATATTTCCCATATGGAATGTAAATGAAAGAACTAGTCAAGAATACAAATGAAAAAATAAGGAAAGAGTTAGTGGGCATTAGAATGTCAGAGCTAGAGGCAATTACATATATACTAAGCAATGGGGACTACTAGGAAGGTAGGTGAGTTTTGGAGAAAGGGTTTTTGAGAGGCGCAAATTAAAAGATTTCCACTCGTTTCCCAATCACATGAATAAGTACTGGTATAAATATATCATACGTTACGAATCATAAACTGATTGTGATTCCAACTGAAATAATACGGAGCAACTAGAATGTGTATTATTGAAAAGATTATATTCTAATTCATTTATGAATAATCTAATTAATTTATGAATTAGCATGTAATGTTAAGTTAGCTAGAAATATTTTCCTTATCTGACCCACTATAACCCAAATGACCTAATGAAATAAGATAGTCACATCACTATCAGGAACAGGCAAGTTCCTTAATGTAGAGATTGTAGCCAATAGATAGACTACAGTCTAGTTTCATCTTTCCAATGGTTTGCTTGCTATGATCTTACAAATACAATTATTTGAGAAACAGATAAAAATTTATTCCTCCACTAATTTTATCAAGTAATAAATGCCACTTGGTGATTGTAGAAATAGCACTTTATGAAATTACTATTTGCTCCTAAGTCTTTTTTTTTTTTTACTCAACCTCTTTACCAGAAAGACTTTCATCTCAGCTTCAGCTCTAAATCACTTTATTCATGAATAATGAACTAACAATCCTGTATACTTGTGAATTATTTTAGATATCTAAATTATTGTTAAAATTTACATTCTCACTTCATGTGACAGAGTGTCTAATTGACTGTGCACTTGATATAGCAGCCACTTCCTAAGACTCTCACAGAATATTAAAGAACAGGGTGAGCCATTAGCACAATGGGGAAATACAAAATTGAACAAGGAGAAATACGTCTTCAGATTGGCAGCATTTTTACCTGCATTGTAGAACAATTCAAAATTACCATCTTGCTAGAAGCTTAGGCTGTTTCCTTAGAAGAAACAAGGCACTCTATAATAGCACATTTCAAAGACTGATGAAAAATAATAAGTTTTCAAGCCATAGCAGTATAATAAATGTATCAGCAACTTTTTTATCTAAAAAAAGATAGCAATTCTTTTCAATGGAAGAAATTCAGTGGTTTTGTTTGTTTGTTTATATATATATTTTTTCTGTAATTGTTTGCAGTTTTCCAACTCCTTTACAAATTTAGTAACAGTCCAGTGAATGGGGCCATTAATTTAAAGACTAAATTAGATGAGATTTAAAATAATAATCAAGTATAGCCTTATATCTTGAGGAGTAAAATAGGATAAAGTTTTAAAACCCAGAATATTTTAAATAATTATAAGTAGTAAACTCCAAACAGTAGCTATGCCTAGACTGGTGAAAACTCAAGTGACAGTCCATCATCTCCCTATCTTCTTCCTTTTCTTCAGAAGAACACAGCATTTGTAACAGTTAATCAAATGTCAGGATCAAATCAATATCAAAAACAAACTCAATAGCAAACAAAATTGATAGCAACTTCTAATTTACATTCAAAGGGAATTCATATTTCTGAAGAACACAGATATCTCCACACTTGATTTCTAATAAAATACTAAGATTTATGCTACTTATATTTGATATTTTCATCAATTGGATAACTTATATAATTTCTATCTCCCAACCCCTCCTTATCCTAATTTTGATTAAAATTTTGCATATTTTTTCTTAAAAGAGACATTCTTTCACTAATTAAGAATAAGTTCATTCATATCAAACTCTAAAAATACTTGCTTTGGTCCCACTATTCCACTTTAGGGAAGCTATCCTATAGAAAAAAAACAGATATGCACACAATTTTTATAGAGAGATATTCATAGCAGCAATACAATGGCAAAAATTAGAAAGGCACTGAAGCCAAAGTTAGGGAAATTATTAAAGAAGTCACGATATACAAATCTTAAAAAGATATGAAAATGGCCAACAAGCAAATGAAAAGATGTTCAACATCATCATTCTCACAAGAGAAATGCAAATCAAAACCACAATGAGATACCACTTTAGACACACTAGAATTGGGTAACACAAAATGAAAAAGAAGTGTTGGTGGGGATGTAAAAAAATGGAAAAGTGCTGATGGGGATATAAAATGGTACAGTGACTATGGAAAACAGGTTGGTAGTTCCTCAATTAATTAAACATAGTATTACCATGTGACTAGAAATTCCACACCTAGGTATATACTCAAGAGAATTAAAAATGGATGTTCAAACAAAACTTTGTACACCAATATTTATACCAGCACTAGCACTATTCCAATAGTCAAAATGTGGACACCACTCAAATGTCTATCAACTGATGAATAAACAAAATGTGGTATAGCCACACAGAACATTACTCAACCATAAAAAGGAATGTTGTATGGCTAAAGCATTATTCACTCAGGTGAAAGAAGCCACAAAAGTCACAAAAAGGCCACATGTATGATTTCATTTATATGAAATATTCAGATTAAATAAATTCATAAAGACAGTAAAAGGATTAGTGGTTGCCAGGGGTTGGGAGAAGGAGAGAAAGGGAAGTGACTGCTTCATGGGCAAGGAGTTTCCTTTTGGAGTGATGAGGATCTGGAACTACATTTTGATGATTGCTGCACAACACCATAAATGCACTAAATGCCACTGAATTGTACAATTTAAAATAGTTAAAAAGGGTAATTTCATGTTACAAGTATTTTATCACTCCAAAAACTTACAATCATATAATAGGGGGATAAAGAAGAAGTTCACTACAGAAAACATAAAGAAAAAATTGGTCTAGCATTTCTCTCTTTATAAATTTTGGTTTTCTTGTTCCCGTTTAATGATAATTTTCCTTTCCAGAAGACCAATCTGAAAAGATCTTCAATATTAATATTCTTTTTCTTAGTATGTTTTCGATTCTACTTTGCCAAGACTAGAGTTCATAAAATATTTTCTTATTCTCTTTTCTGTGAGTCAGTATTTTTAACCTGTCTATGGTCCATAACTTATCTATATATGATAAGTTATGACTTACCTATATATGATAAGGATCAAGATGGAGCTCCAAAGCATCAGCAGGTGTAAACTTAATTTTGCAAGACCAGTTCATTCATATCTAAAAACTACTAATAGAAAAGAAGAAATGGAACACATTTTTTCCCATTGCAGTGCACAAGTATGATTCATGCTGTTTCACCAAAATTAACTGTCTCCTGTATATGTTATCCAAAGAGTACTCTCTAGGAAGAAAAAGAAATATTTTTTTTCTAAGAATCATGGGCAATATCACAATAAAATTACTTTCTCCAGATACACACTTTTTTGAAAGCATAATTTTGATTTACTTTTCTTTTTCTTTTCTTTTTTTTTTTTTCTCACTGGGCTCGGGGCCCCTTCATTTACTTTTCCTTCATAAACATAGCTGTTATTTCAGTTATCTCAAATTTAATTTATTCATTATAATTTCACTTGACTAACTGCTTTACAATTCTATTAACATTTTTACCTAAACTCAAACCTGGAAATAATTTTGAGGTTGACTTGAAAACAATCAAAAAGAACAAAAATAAAAACAAAGCCAAAATGAAGTCTTTATTTCAGAAGTAAAGTAAAGCATATTTTCATGAAAGAAATAAAGTATTTTCCTTAGGGGAAAAATAATAGTGTTTTCATGAAGGATAGTAATAAGTTTCACTAGCATAAATATAAATGGAAATGAGAGAGGCAATGTAGAAAATCATTGGGGCATACTTCTTGATTATTAGGAGAAGTCTCATACCTTAATATTTCAGAATGTAGGAAATGATAGATGATCATGTTAAAGTATATTTTTTTATTTAATATTACTTCCTTCCTATTTGATGGAACTTTTAAGTCTCCACTGATAGAATAAGATTTGTTTTTGCCTAAAGTTACAATGAAAACAATTCCACGAACTCTAGATTTTTAGAGAAATATATTGATGGTAACAGTGACTTCTAATAAATATTTTATGTCTCCTGGTCTATCAATGAGCAGATTATAACCTGAGATTCAGGAGAAGAAAGGAAACTAATCCCCACAGGAAAACAAATGCTTCAGTCATCTACTGATGCATTCACTCATTAAATATCTTCTGAACACCTACTATGTTTTGGTAGGTGGGGTACAACAGAGGAAAGACACCGTTGCTGCCTCAAGCACAGTGGAATGGGGCAACCTGAAATGCATACCACGTCATCAAAGGTGCTGCTTGTTCTCCTTGCCCATGCACCAGATTAACTACATCTAAGTAATGTTCTTTTCTTTGACCATTGTATCTCTTCTGTAATATTAATTCATTTATTCTTTCCTATCTCATCACACTTCTGTTAGAAAATTAGCTCTTTTAATTTTAGAGTCAGTATCTGTTTTCCCTTCACAGCCCCTTGTCACTCTAAGTTGAATTGAGTGGGTAGTACAAGCACATTGACTAATTAATGGCTTAATCCAGACAGAAAACCATGGACAACTTTGGACTAGACAAAACAACAAACTGAAGAGATAAAAATACAAGCTCTAAAAGACAAAAGACAGAATAGCAGAGAAAACAGGCCAAGAATTTTATCATCAAAGATCTCCTACGACCAAGAATATCATTATTTTTGCCTGTTCATTGTCTTTATGAAGATGTAAATCAGAACTATAGAGTAAAATTCTCTGATTGCTTAGTCTGGACTCAAAAAAAAAGTACAGAAATAACTACAGCTAAAAAGTAAAACAAAACGAAACAAAACAAAAGTAAAGTAGCAGCAAAGGAGAAAACATGTCTGCCATTATCAGATGAAGAAAATGTTTTACATCAAAGTTTAGATACTTAAATTTATATTTCCTATAAAATGAACTCTAGTAGAGACAACAAATAATTTTCAGTCTTCATGAAACAATTTTCTCTGAATTGCTCACACTAGTTATTATTTTGTGAGGAGTGATTCCACAAGGAATTTGTCATTAAAAATGTTCAGGTTTTAGTATGTTGTATAATATGTAGTAACCATTTGCAAAATATCATTAGAAAAAAATGAATGAACAAATATACAGTAAATGCAAAAATGATTAAACAAGGAAATGGCTTTATTCTCCTGATTTGCCAGATATTTACACATGCACTAAATACGGAAAAATAAGACAATGTCAGTAATTCTAACTTCCTATAAATAAAAACTTCAGTTCAATTTTATTTGGGGCAATATTTTAGTTAGACTAAGTCCTGACATAGCATTTCTTCAGTATAATCTGAGGGATGACTATGAAGCAAGAGTAGCCATTTCAGAAAGCAAAAGTGTTAGTATACTGTCTCTGAAAGACATTAATGAAAGGAGGGTAGCTTCTGTTTTTTATCTGGAGCTTCTCATTTACTCTGAAGGAGCAAGGAAACTGAATAATAGACTTCCTCACTAGTACAACAGTTAATAAGGAAGAGATTTTAGAGTCATAGCCATGTCATAGTACTGGCCTTCTTCTTCACACATTGGCTTGAAATACAAAAGACATACCAAATATATATATATATATATATGTATATATATATATATATATACATATAAAACATTTTCAATTGTTTAAGAACCACTGAATTCTCTAATTACCCAATTGCATGGAATCCCTTAGAAGGCTAGAGAGAAATTGGTTCTTTCATTTTGTTTTTAAAATTCTGTGACATTTGTACCACCCAAGGACTGGCTGGGAAAATATAAAGCTTATTAGTTGTTTTAACACAAAGAATTGTTAATCAAATGTTGGACAATTAAAAGTTCAAATAAAACAGGGAGAAAAGGAAGGAAGGAAGGAAGGAAGGAAGGAAGGAAGGAAGGAAGGAAGGAAGGAAGGAAATGAAAAAAGACACTGAGATAACATAGTTATGAATACCTGTGGAAAGGATCAAACACTTATACAGCTTAGGACACAAAGGGATCAGCCTGGGGTTATTAGACTCTGGATGCCTGTCAGAAGACGTCACAGAATGGGAACTTGGACTTCTGAAGAGGAGCACTGCCTGGCCCTGCCTGGTAACTTCAGGCCCTGCCCAAAGGGGGTACAATGAGACAGATTCTAGGAATGAAGAAAAAAGAAGAAAAGGAAAGGACTGCTGCCAGGTGAGGTGCCACGGCTAGAGGGCAATGAAAGGCACCACTAGCAAAGAAGGAAGCCATTCTCCCCTCTTCCTGAGTAGTGGACCTTCCTAAGGTGCTCCCTTTCAGCTGATCCTAAGGGAAAGACAGATGGCCAAGGGGAAATGCAGTTCAAAGAGCTCGTGACCTGAAATCACAAAGCTGGTGGTCTGAAGCTGGAAGCTCCAGCCTAATAACTGGCATAAAATTTAATCAAGGAAATTAAGATGTGATAACTGATAAGATTCCTTTCATTTTAAATCATAATATCATTCTATGGAAGAACTCAAGCTAAGGTAGTGACTCCAGAAATAGCACGAAGCATGTCCACAGGCTAGGTGTTTTGAGGACTTCCAAGGGCAAGCGAAAAGATGAAAATGCTCAGTCTGATTTTGTCATTTCATCTCCCTTTCTGAGTCTCCTTTGAAAATAATCATTCCCTCAATGATTCAGTGGCATTGTCTACAAAACTGTACTGACTTTATATCTTATTCTATACTGTATATAAATATAGGCTAAGACCTCGGAGGATCTGGCTATATTTGGTATGCCCCATCTATCATGGGATAGTTAATTTGTGCATTCATCTTTTAAAACTAATAATGAATTTCTAAAACCTTTTAAATGGGCTTAAGTTTTGTAATCCATTTATTGAACATGCCTGCAATGAAAAATTAATTATTAAACAAGAACCTTGGGAAGACATCAGCGGCCTTGTCACCCACGCACTAGATTGATAACATGTCAGTTTCCAGACCAGGGAGGGTGCTGACAACTCTCAAATTTAAACCTAGAAAGATAATGCTAAGCGTGTCATGGCGTAAGTCACATTTTTAATTTATTTTTTATTAAATGTTAGATAGAATAAATTCATCCATGCCTCTCAAACTCCACCTGATTAAATGAGCTGGCGCTCTTTCAAACGTAAAGCATGGTTACGGCTTCTCAAGGGCATCAGAAACGCTGAAGCATAAGACAACGGTAAATACAAAAGGCAAAAGAGGTGGACAGTGATATATTCACAAGCTCCACAGGCGAAGTGAGGTTTTGGAAAATGCTGAGGCTAACAAAACAAGGGCAGCACACTCCCCAAATGGTAAATGCACCTGCAGTCAGAGGCTCTTTTTTACTGCTGGTGCATAAACGTGTCCATCAGTAAGGTTGAAAAAAAAAAGAAAGAAAGAAAGAAAGAAAAAAAAAGAAGCTGAAAGGAACAGCTATAACCAATTTTAGATAAACTCTAAGTTTTGGGGTTGGGGTAAGAAGTCAAGAGAACTGTTCAATATTTGTGTCAGATTTACCCTTTAATGTTGCAAAGTGAAGATGGTTTTCTGTGACTATAAAGAAGAAAAGAACATCTGTTATATTGTGTGTTCTTGCAGCAAACACTGCAGCATCTAGAACTCTTCTCTTTCCAGGCAGGGCTCAATCTCATTCTATAAAATGATTAGAAAATAGCTTATATCAAACATATTCGACCAGGTAAGAGAGAAGAGATTATCCACATTACTATCTAAAATGCTCTGATATATACTAAATTCAAATTAAAAGAGCCTGAATGAACAAATCTAGAGATCTGAGACCTCTCATATGATTAGTGGACTACTATATTTGAAAAGGTAGAAGATGTTCACAGTATATTACTTCACATTTTATAATAATCATTCATTTTTTTTTTCCAGTAAACAGTTCTTTGCCATTTACTCGGCTAATGGGCTAAATGCTATGGAAGATAACAATATGTAAACAACCCTGTCTAGCCTCATAGAACTCTTTAATAAGAAGATACTGCAAGGGAAAACATGAAGTCTCATCTGAGAGGCACAAGAAAAGTATTAAATAAACTGTAGCTTCGGTCCTCAGAAGAAATTTCATTAAGAGAGTGTCTTTTGAGCTGGACATTTTATTGACTGTTACTATGTTCCAGGCAGTTAGGATACATTGCTTAAAGGTTACAGATCCCTGCCCTTGGAAAGCTAACATTCTAGTGAGTAGAGGCAAATTATTTACTATAGTCATAATAAGTTATATGACAAGTTAGAACATTAATGCTAAGAAAAAAAGAAAAGCAGAGGTTAGTTGGGGATTCGGATTGCCCACGCTGAAATGAGTGATTACAATTTTAAATAGGGTGGATGAGATAGGCTTCATTGAGAAAATGACATTTGAACAAGAACTTGAAGAATTTTAATAAGCATTGGCTTGTGGAAAAGACTATTTTAAGGAAGGAGATTGCATCAAAATCATAATTCATTTTTATGTTCATCCTAGGAGCCTAGTACTAAACTGACGCAAAACAGGCACACAAAAATATACTGAATAACTAAATGTATAAGCAAATTAATGGTATCACCTAGGCACTTGTCCAAATGTGAATAGCCCCATTTAGTTGGAAAGTGGTGTGTTTGTAGCAGAACCACCGTAGCAAAAACTAAAAAGTTAGGTCAAAGCCTTATTTCAAGTTCAAAGACACAGGGTTTTATAGGAAATTCGGCATAGCATTGAAAATTACTGAAGTTTTTAACTAGAGTCAAGGTGTTGTGGAAAAGAGGAAAAGACTGGTTAACAGAGTTTCACTGTAAAGGGATGTCTGAATTAGATTATATGTGAGGTATCAGACTGGAGATAGGAGAGGTGATTAATAGGCTCTTAAATTTTCTTTAAAAGAGATAACACAGACTTCATCTCAGATTATGATATTGGAACTTGAACGCCGGGCCTTACACAAAAGAAAAGATTCATTCATTTAGAGATTTTTTTTGAAAAGTCATCTAATTAAAACTCAAAAAGAAAAACAAAATAAAAAGCAAAGACTTCAATCAATCATTATTGACAAAGCAAGAGAAGCCATCAATACCTGAGAAAGAGCCATAGTCCTTTGCCAACTATACTAGCCTCCTTTTCATCCTTCATAACCACTTCCCTTTAGCACACCGTGCTCTACAGACAAACTGGGTCTTTCCCACCTCTCTTCCTGTGCTCAGGCTATAGCATTTATTCTGTTGTACTCAGTCTGACAAACTCCTACTTATCCTCCGAGACCCACTCCATATGTCATTTAATCTCCAAGTTAACTAATTTGGCCTGAAATGTCAAGCAAGTTTGAGATACAGGTTTCAGGCTCAGTAACAAGTAGTAGAAATGCTGATAATTGATGAGAGTAGCAAAGGAAAAAAACATTACAGAAAAAAGATGTGAAGGGAAATGAGCAAACCCACTTATATTTCTAGAGTATATGCTACCTTTGCATGTTTCTTCTGCATTATTTAATTTTTAAGCTAAATAAATTTACTGTTAAAGGAAACTGTAACTTGGGACGCCTGCATGGCTCAGCGGTTGAGCGTCTGCCTTTGGCTCGGGACGTAGTCCCGGAGTCCTGCAATTGAGTTCCACATTGGGCTCCTTGAGGGGAGCCTGCTTCTCCCTCTGCCTGTGTCTCTGCCTCTCTCTGTGCATCTCTCACGAATAAATAAAATCTTTTAAAAAAGGAAATATAACAACATCATTTCCATTCTTCAATCATATTTCTGAGAAAATAAAATTTGCAAGGAACAGAATCAAATTATTTTTGTACATAAGGAAATAATAACATCTTAATTTTTATCCATGCTTAAAAAGTAGGTTTTTAAACTTAATTCATGACCAATGCATGTTATTCATAGTATTTTTAAATAGTCTCAAGATAGAAAACAAATACCTAAATTTTCCTAACACTGAAAATATTCCTCTCTGCTGATACTTTTAAAAGGGTAAAAAATATTTAGGGGTGCCCAGGTGGCTCAATCAGTTAAGTATCTGCCTTTGGCTCAGGTTATAATCTCATGGTCCTGGGACTGAGCCTCATGTCAAGCTCTCTGCTCAGTGGGTAATGCGTTTCTCCCTCTCACTGTCCCTTTGTGATCTCTCCCTTTCTCTCAAATGAATAAATAAAATCTTTAAAAAACATTTATATACAATAATATCTTTATTGATATTACTGATATACGTTTATTGAGTATTTATATGACCCTGCCATTTTTCTAAGTACTTAACATCCTTTCTAAGTACTTTTTTTTAAATTAATTTTTATTGGTGTTCAATTTACCAACATACAGAAAAACACCCAGTGCTCATCCCGTCAAGTGTCCACGTCAGTGCCCGTCACCCATTCCCCTCCAACACCCGCCCTCCTCCCCTTCCACCACCCCTAGTTCGTTTCCCCGAGTTAGGAGTCTTTATGTTCTGTCTCCCTTCCTGATATTTCCCAACATTTCTTTTCCCTTCCTTTATATTCCCTTTCACTATTATTCATATTCCCCAAATGAATGAGAACATACACTGTTTGTCCTTCTCCGATTGACTTATTTCACTCAGCATAATACCCTCCAGTTCCATCCACGTTGAAGCAAATGGTCTAAGTACTTAACATCCTAAATGATAGATGAAGACTAGCTTGTATTATAATTATCCACATTTTACGAAGATTCACTAAGACCTAGAAAGGCAAAATATCTTCCTGAAGTCACATAGCTAATAAAGTCAACGCACACTAAGTTTGTCTTAATCAAAAGCTTATTTTCCAACTACAGAGCTAAGCTAGCTTTTGAAATCACCATACTCTAATAGAAGTGGGAGATTTGATATTTAAACTAAGATTCAAATACACAGTTACCATGCTTCTATGAACCACATCAGTTAGAATAAAAGAGCAAAATAATTTCAAAACTATGTAAAACATTGAAAAGTTGTGCCATGAAACTTTAAGAGTTATGTCCCTGAAAATTATTTCACCAGACACAAAGGAACAAGAGTAGGAGCTATGCTGTGCTGCCGGGAATCCAAGTTTTAGTTTGTTTCTTACTGCTAACAAAACAAGGGTAGAGAAATCCCAAAATGGGAAAAGCCATGGCTTGTTCCCTGCCTGGCATGGTCTGAGAATGCTCTTGGTACAGCATTCTAAGTACCTAGGAGAGAATGTCAATCCCCTTGGTTTAATTAAAACTGGAGTTGTTTGGCTGTGACTGAAAGACAGAGAGAGAGCAACATGGGATCTGAGAAGTAGGAGGAACAGACGGAGTCGTGTACTCCTAGTGGGACGGAGGGACAGGAGAGTCCCCCATGGTAATTATGAATCCCAGAAACCCTGCTTAAGAAGATAACCTTCCAGAAACAACTAGTAGCCATACCAAAAACATGAATGCACTTGCTATATTAAGCATTTTTAGCTTTTACTTCTTATTCCCCTAGCTTTAATTTCTACCAGTACAGGTGAGTATTCTGTGGAAAGCTTGTAAGAAATCAGTTATTGTCAGGAAGATTTTTCAGCTTAATTACTATGCCTCAAAGTTTCCACACAAAATAAATATAGGTTTCTCCTGTATTATGTCATTTGTAAAATAAATATTTATTATTTGAAATAATGCTATGACCTTGTTCCCAACGTCTCCACAAATGGTTACAACCAAGCTACCTTAATATAAGTAAGTCAGTTAAATTTTCCATAGAATGTCTTTAAGATTCCTTGGGGTAAATATTTGTAAAAGATTCAAAACGTTTATTTTTATGTAAAACCATCAATCTATCAATATTGAAATATGGACAACATAGCAATCATTAAGAGAAATGCTTATTATTAAAAATATAATTTACTACATCCATAAACTCACACTAAGAGATTTTACTGAGATTTTAAAGTTGCCTAGAATAATTCATAACCTCTTCAAAATCCTAATTTAACTCAATAAACAAAGATACAATAAGTTTCTCAAAATTTATATCAAAATGTGTATCATCTAGGTGTGTACTTGAAACCATACTTCATACCTAGTTAGAATGGTAATAAAATATGTTCAAGACTGATTTTTTTTTAATTCATGAAGCTAGTCCCAACAGTCACTATTCTGTTTTTGAAATGAATTTAACAACCAGGACTCTAAGAGATCCAATTTTTGCACTCCTTATTTTTCCCCCATTTAAAAAGACAACTATCAAGTATTAGAGATCAGTGATTATTCCTGTTTGGTTTCCAAATAGGATTAATGATGTGCTAAATCTAATTAGTCATATAAGTTAACTTTCACTGAAACAAAGTTAGCCTTCCTAAGAGAGAGTTTAATCTTCTATGAATATCCTTCTTTCTGTTCATTTGCCATCTGACGATACTTTTATTATCAGGTTTATTATGCTGTTTGTGTCTCTAATGGAAAATATTATGAATGGTATTAGAAAGGGACATATTGACTAGTCTGTTAATTATCAGTGTGTCTAGTGCTTTCATTTTCAGACATCTACCTCTGGGTCTTTCTGTAGTTTTATGTGGACATGGAGCCTGTTTAGGGTTGTTTTTTGTTTTGTTTTCTTTTTTGGTTGTTGTTTCAATGTTAAACATAACAGTATTGAGACAGCGGGGTTTTAATTTTTTTTAAAGATTTTATTTGAGAGAGAGAGCACAAGCAGGGGCAGTGGCAGAGGAAGAGGGAGAAGCAGGTACTGCATTGAGCAAGAAGACCGATGTGGGGCTGGATCCCACAACCCTGAGATCATGACCTGAGCTGAAGTTCGATGCTTAACAGACTGAGCTATCCAGGCGCCCTGAGACAGAGATGGTTTTAAAAGAGTCCACATCAGTTTATAAAAATTCTTGTTACATCATATTGGTCTTTATCAGATTTATTTTCTACAATCTCCCAATCAAACTGATTGACCTGGTTCATTTATGGAGCTTTTTCTCAATTATAAGTGTACACACATCACATATACAGAAGAGCATATGATTTAGAAATCCATTATATATAGCAAATATACTGGAAGTACTGTTATATTTTATTTTATTAAGATTTTACTTATTTGACAAAGAGAATGAGAGAGAGGGCACAATCAGGGGGAGCAGGACAGGGAGAAGCAGGCTTCCTGCTGAGCAGGGATCTGGATGTGGGCCTGGATCCCAAGACCCTGTGATCATGACCTGAGCCAAAGGCAGATACTTAACCAACTGTGCCACCCAGGTGCCCCAGGAAGTACCATTAGATTTTAAAAGCAGCTTTACAGGGCTGTTTGGGTGTCTCTGTTGGTTAAGGGTCCAACTTTAGATTTGGGCTCAGGTCATGATCTCAAGGTCATGAGATCCAGCCCCAAGTCACACTCCAAGCTTAAAACGGAGTCTGCTTGAGATTCTCTCTCTCTCTCTCTGCTTCTCCCCCTGCCCACCCCGGCTTACCTCCACTCACTCTCTCACGGTTTCATAAGTAAATAAATAAATAAATAAATAAATAAATAAATAAACATCTTTAAAAAAATAAAAGCAGCTTTACAAATAACTTTTTTTGCAACAAAGATACTATATATATGAATGTGCATATATATATACGTGTGTGTATATATAGTCTATATATAGTCTCTATATAGATTATATATGTATATATACATACATATATATATATATATATATATATATATATATATATATAAAATATCTGACTTCTAGAAAGTACTTATTCCAAAAACTTTCACATTTTGTCCCCTTATACTGGGCTTTGAACAACAGTTTAAATTTCAAAAACAGAGGGAAAATAGATTCAATCAATTTACCTCCTCATTCTATAGTATGTTTATTATTAACATATCATCACTATATTAAGAATCTACAATGATGGAAGTTTACTTTCACATTTTAATCTTTATTCTGTCTGAGGGTATCTTCACTAGATGTTTTTTTTTTTCTTCAGCAGAAGTAGCCCACAACAGATGCACATATTATTAGATAGATCTAATATTACTGGACTTGGAATATACTTAAAAACACCCTACCAATTAGTTAAATGAAGATTCAAAGGAAACCAATATCGTATGAAGCAAGAATTCTCATTACTTCATATACTGCCAAAGAGTCTGTCCCACTTGTAAAATCAGTCATGATATATTCTTAAGATTTTTACTCTCTAGTCTATCCATTATAACTACAAAATTAAATAACATTTTACAGAAACTATTTTAATGATTGCTACTTATTATTAGAGAATAGCATAGGAAGAAAGAGCCTTTATTTAAAAAAAAAGTCTCTTTAGAAGGCATAGTATCTGTCATGAGTTCTCTATCCCACTAGTCTCTAGGGAAGGCAGATGGATGTGCCCATTCCCACGTGCAGGGGAGATCTAAAAGACCTGACTGAGTTTCTGATAAATCTTCTCTATAGTCCCATTAGTTTTGATGAAGTTCTTTGAAAAACTGAGAAGAGAAAAATGCCTTTGAAAAATGCTCCTATTCTACAGTGTGGTGTTACCAGGATTCTGATTTATTCCATAGAAAGGATTAGGTCACAGAGGAAAAAATTAACTCTTATTTTCCTAGATATATTAATTTGTTTAGTGCAGACATATAGTTAAAAACCACATTATAGATTTAGAAACTTCTTACAGTGCTGTACATTAATCAGATTCTTTTAAAATATTCACACAAAATATCAGTTTCTTATATTAAAAAATGAATTTATACCTTATACTTCATTATGAGCATTTCATTACATAGACCATATCTTAAAACAAATATGTTTTTAAAGTTTTTGGCAGCAAGCAGTAAACTGTAGGCTTCTAAGGAGTCCAGGTTGGAATCCAGTTTTTCTTATTTGGTAAATGTGAGATTTTGGAGACGTTTCTTGAATTATTTGTGCTTTAATTTTCTGTAAAGTGGGAAGGGAAATATTAGATTCATGGGATTTGGGAAATGAGTAAATGTGCTATTTTATTTAAGGCTCTTGTTATTCCTTATAATAACATAATTAAATGCATTAGCCATTGTTGTTATTGCTGTTGTTTGTTGTTGTTGATGATGATGATGATGACGATTAGCATTAGAGCTGTCCAACCAATCTTCAAGGCAGGAATCTCTAACTGTGTATGTCAACAATCCAGCAAAAAATAAAAGGGGTACTTTGAAGTAGTCCATGTAACAAATACTTTTTTTTCCAAATTATTTGTGGCATCATTTTTCTCCTCTCTGTCTCTTTAGCAGACATTAAACAAGGCTCCTTTAGGAAAGAGGTGGATGCCGGAGGAAGAGGTAGTGCAGCAAGTGTTTCCTGTTTTAAAATGTCACACAGGAGATGAAGGAAATTTGAAAAAAAAAAAAACTAAGGCAAGCAGAATCATAGATTTCTCAGCTACATCTTTATGAAAAACATGGTAGAAAGAGGAGTTTGGGTGAGGGAGGAGTGGGGAATTTGGTTTAGTGAAGTAAGGGGACTTTCTTTTATTATTTGAATTCACTTTAAATCATTGTGGGTTTTGGGCAGCCTGGGTGGCTCAGCAGTTTAGTGTCGCCTTCAGTCCAGGGTGTGATCCTGGAGGCCCTCGGGGTTGGAGTCCCATGTCAAGCTCCCAGCATGGAGCCTGCTTCTCCCTCTCCCTGTGTCTCTGCTTCTCCTCTCTCTCTCTCTCTCTCATAAATAAATAAATAAATAAATAAATAAATAAATAAATAAATAAATAAAATATCTTTTTCTTAATTTTTAAAAAAATAAATAAAAATTGTGGGTTTTTTATTTTGGTTTGTTTAGGGTTCGGGTAAGTGTGCTTGGCTAGCAGTAAAACTAGGCAAAAACAGAGCTAGATGGGCTTTTCTGTGTAGCTATGTCTGTACTATTAATCACTTTGTCCTCAGAATTCCTTCTCCACGCCTTCTTCCACACTCCTGCTTTAAAACTTTTAAATGTGCCTTACATTTTCCTCAAACATTCCATGTGAGCTCCCCGCGGGTGGCACCCTATATCTGATGGGTCATCAGTTTTCCTGCCATCAAACACCTCTTCAGGCCTTTGTGCTTCCTGTAGTGGTGATCACATTAATTTATACCATGATAATGTCAATATGTACATTTCAAAAATGTCTTTCAGGGGCACCTAGATGGCTCAGTGGTTGAGTGTCTGCCTTTGGCTCAGGGTGTGATCCTGGAGTCCTGAGATCCAGTCCTGCATCAGGCTCCCCACAGGGAGTCTGCTACTCCCTCTGCCTATGTCTCTGCCTCTCTCTGTGTGTTTCTCAGGAATGAATAAATAAATAAAATATTTAAAAAAAAGTCTTCCAGAGATAATATACACATTCTAATTTTCAAACATTAGGAATGAATTTAGCTAGGATAGCAGGTGATGATTACATCCTGTCAGTGAAAGTGAAGAATGAATACGGTATTTCAATATCCTTTAAATAATATATTTCTACTTATTTCACAGGTATTTTCTCCTGCCCTATATTCAGAATGGCTTTATATAAGGTTTAGATGATAAATCTAAAAAAGAAGTAGCTGGCATCATTAAATAATGGGATTAAAATTGGATCTCACAGGGAAAATATAATACTTAAGTCTAAGCCCTTAGAGAATGGGATCTATTTAAAACATGAAGAATGGACTGGAAAAAATATAAAACAGGAATAGAAATGGAGTGGACATCTCTCGTAATCTAGGTCATTGGTCCTGAATCCTATCTGAAATTATCGGAACTACCTGGGGAACTTATTAAAAATACGGACTCCCACGTCTCAACCCCTAAAGATTTGGTTGATGAGATCTAGAAATAAGTATTTTTAGTTATATCCCGGGTGATTTTATACAATCCCTTCCACACGGGTCCTTGGGCCATCATTTAGAACTCAATAACCTAAAGAAGAGGGAAGATCAGTGAAGGGAAATATTTAAAAACAGATTTTTTTTTTTTGGCTTTATATGTTTCATTAAGATCATTTATTCTAAAAGTATCTCTTTGGGACCATTAATTTGAATGTAATTTTCATTTATTTAGCTCCTATTATGTGATATATATTACTATATATATTTTATTATTATATATAACAACTATGCATTATATATTTTAATAAGATATAAATAGTTATATTTACAACTTTAAAGGGAAATAATTTCACGGATTTTTCAAGTTTTTAAATCTAATTCAATTTCAAGTGGAAATGTTAAAATTTCCTAGGAAGAAATACTTTTTTTATTTTTTGGAAGAAATACTTTTTAAAGGATGTAATCCATCTAAGCCCAATTTGGTCTCCTGTATCAAGATCATATATATATATATATATATATAATACTTAAGCTCAAATACATATTATTTATAATATTTATAATTATATATTTTTCATAATTATAATATATATTCAAGCTTTAGCAATACTGCCAATGTATGAATATATTATAACGAAATATCCCAAAGAGTATGAAAATGTATTCTGAAAGTTTTTTTTTCTGGAAATTCTTCCTAAGTTTATAAAAGTAAAAAGAACTATTCTCCAAAACCTTTTATAGCAGCAATATCTATGACAAGAGTGGAAATGACTAAATATATTTTAGACTATCAATCCAATGATATTACAATGAATATTGTGCTGCCATCAAAATGATAATAGTGAAAATGTGAAAATGTTTGAAAATATTTAAGATATAATTTTGTGTAAAAAAGCGAAGATAATAAATTTGTAGATATATCTGTATCATAGTGCAAAGAACAAAAGGGAAAGAGCTACAACATAAATCATGATAAAATAGAGGGATTATGAGGTATTTGGAAATATTTATTTAAATTTCAAAGTATTACTTATACTTATCAACTTAGAAAATGTGTAAATAAAGTATTTTTTTAAATTAAAATTCTCTGTATGGTGAGAAATACTACATTAGTTTGGCTTAGAAATCTTTTCAGTATATTGTCATTTGTGGAATTGAAAGCACTATTCTCTCCTAACTTTCTTGAGTAGTTGGAGTATTGGGTAAACAGAAGGAAGAAGACATAACTTCCATTCACTCATTCAGCAAGAAGTTACTAACCCTATACGATGTTCAGGCCGTGCAGTGGAATTTAAATAAGAATCCTCATGTGTATATGCAGGTGATGTCCTGCTCATTTTGGCTGGTGCTGATCAACAATTTGTGTGGCCAAACCTCACCACCTATAAACCTTTGAGTCCTTGTGACTAAGACTAATATTTTTATTCAGGTATCTTTCATAACATGTAAGACAGCCAATTTGAGAGTGGTGAGGAGAGTCACGAGTAAAACAACTTCACACAATTAAAGACACAGAATGCAGTTTATATACCGCTTTAGAAATAACTGATATATGGAAAATGCTTTTGGTCTTGTGTGACTATACACAAAAAGAAGGCTTCTAATCAGAGCTTACTTCACTATTCATATTAGCATAAAATGCAAATACATTTATTCTGTATACAGTGCAAAAGTACAAATGAAACAGGCAGATTTTATTAAAGTTTGGATAATTCCCAATCAGCATCGGATATAATATGTACATTTTGGAATAAAAGAATGAAACAAAACCATAATAATATGGAACAAAATAATGAAAAGCTCTCAACAAATCCTTTGTTTCTGTTTACAGTCTTTCTAGCAGTTAAAATTGCTAGAGCCTATTCAAAGTTACTGGAAAGTAAAAAGCACTAAAACCAATAGTGGAATTTTTTTTTTTTTTAGGTACAGCTACCCACTGGGAAAAGAACTATATCACATTTCTTTTCTATGTAAACAATTCAAGCAAGAAGAAATCAGCTAGTGCACAATCTATAAAATTGTTAGTTTATTCTTTTGCAAGGTGAGGGGGGTATGTTATTATATACATTGTTTTGTATTATGTTGCTATCCAGGAAGTATGCTAACTCTATACTTCTAGTCCTGTAACCAACTCCAGTCCCTTTCACCCCATTGGGTACCAGATACTTTTTAGTTGGATATGTCATGGATATCCCAAAGTTCGCATGTTCAAAGCAGAATTTTTTTTTAACTTAATGGAGGTCAATTCCTCTCTCTGGTCCTCCCTACACTCATCTCAAAGATAAGGATAATAGTACTGGCCCTATTTGTATGATAGGAGTGATGAAAGAATAATTTTTTTAAAATTATTTTATTAAATAAAATAAAAGTTGGGGAAATACAGAAGATGCTATACAACTCTAGGTAGTGTAACTGTCATTTCCCTTCTTTTATTCTACATGTTACTTATAAATGATGAAAGAGAACAAGAAAAAATAAACCTGTGCTGTTGCTATTGTAGAATCTCAAACTTCCATTTTCTGATGCCTCTGAGTGGTTCTGTGGTTTGTTCATGTTCAGATTTGTATCTCTCTCCCCAGTTTATACAGATAGTCAACTATGGTTTGAGGAACAGAAGATGCTAGAAATCTGGAGATACCAAACCCCTACATCCATAAAGTCTCACATCTTTACGTCACCTGCTGCAGTCTTGAGGCCTTGAAGGTTTCCCCACTCCCCTCCCTGGGATACTGATTTGGGAGGATGTCAGCCCTGAATGAGTCCCATTGTCAACCTGAGACTTTAGGAGACACCTCCAGTACAGAAATGAAAAGAATTTACAATGTGCACTGAATATGTCTTAGTCTGGGTCTCTAACTACATTTAAAACAGAATCTTCTATCCCTTCCATCATCCATCAATCCCATCTTCTCTTTCCAGCAAACTACCTCTAAGTCCTCAACTTTCACTCTTTGGTCTCCAAAGTAACCTGGACACCCAGACTCAACCTGAATCAATCCTCCTTCATACTTGACAGGCAGCAATCAAATCTAGTCAGTTTCCCCTTCTTATATGCCTTCTTCTAAGCATTATATACTACCAACTCAACAGCACTATCACTTGCCTGTCTGCCTCTAATCTAGCCAATGCTCAGTACTAGGAATGTTCCTAAACCCTCTCTCATTCAGAGGATGCTATTCCCTAACTCATGTTCATTATAGGGAGCCCAGAGCCCATCATCTAATGCAGTGACTTTCAAACTTGAGTGTGTATCATAATCACCAGGAAGGCTTGTTAAAACAAAGTCTGCTAGCCTTAGAATTTCTGGATCAGAAGGTTGGAGATTAGGCCCTAAAATATTAGTCTTTCTGACAAGTTACTAGATGAGGCTGATACTGCTGGTCCTGGAAGTATACTTTGAGAACCACTGTTTTAATACGTTCTAAACTCCTTCTGAGGTTTCAGAGCTCTCCATAATTTGAGGCCACCCTACTCATTTCATTTCACTTAGTAAATACTTCTCTTAGATAGATGTGGATTCATAGTGAAGTTAACACATCAGTCCCTTCATTTGCACAGGTCTCCTCAAAGGCCTTATGTGTATTCTCTTCCTTAAAGAGAGCTCTAAAAATATATGCTTTAAGTCACACAGACTGGATCCTCCTCTGCTGCTAGGGATCTAGAGTTTTGCACTGATTTATGAGCATGTTAAACTTCTTTACATTTATGTACCCCATCCAATCTGTTCCCTTTGCCTTGTAAATCCTTCAGCCCTCACTCCGCACTTGATTTTCTCCCACAGCAAATTCCACCCATTTTTTTTTACTACCAAAACCATTTCTTTATTTACTAGACTGACTAGCCCTTTTTTATCAACTGTCAACTGCTTTGTGTTGCTATTAGATCTTTATGTGTTTTTCTTTAAAGAGAATACGTGTAAAAATCCTTTTGGATATTACTTGCCACGCGACATATCCATCAGTTAACAAATCAACTTTAGAGAAATGTGAAGAATAAGTTAATCATGTTAGTTAAAATAACTATAACAATAGCAGCTGGTATTTACTGAAGACTTTCTAACCGGCAAGCACCATGCTATGGCTTTACACATAGAGTTTCATTCTAACCTTACATTTTCCCTAAAATAAGCTACCATTATTGTTGCAATGATTGCTTTGCTTTAAGATAAAACTGAGGCACAGAAAGGTTAAATAACTTCCTCCAAGTCCCTTAGCTAATATAGAGTATCTATTCCAACTCCAAAACTATAGGACTCCAAAACCTTAACTTTTAATCAGCTAAACTAGAAACTGTAATCCCTTCTGTTTAGGAGCAGTGGATGTGGGGAGGTTCTTTCAATCATCTTTTCTTCTATTACCTACAAAGCCTGCAAGGCAAGATGCTAATAACAGTTGAAGCACAACAGCACCATGGATAACAGCACTCCACCAACTCCAAACAGAACACATACACTTGGAAGCCAGAAGAATAATACTGAAGAATATCAGAAATGATATAGCTTCCAGACTGATAAAATACTAGTTAATAGATTGTGATAGTTGCTATCATTTTGATGAATGTTCTATTAGATTCAGAATTCCATATTAATAGATTATCCTGATCTCTTTGCAATATTCTTTTCCTTGCTTGTGTATATATTGCTCAATTTGTAACAACTTTTAACTCATGCAGAGATTCCTTGTCCCAATGACAGAGATACTACACCTCAGGGCATATTAACATTTGCACTGAACTTTACTAATTTAAAGGAAAGTGATTCAAACTCAGATCAGTCACCTTTGGCAGTAGATAGAAAACAGCTGGTAAACTCAAGTGTGGAAGTATTTGACTTCCATTTTTCTGTTAAATACTTAGTTCTCACTCTCTGCCGGTTACCCTTCTATGGATTCAAAAAATTTCACAAACATTATAATACTAATCATAATATTCATGTGACTTAGAAAGAAGGTGACTAATACAATTCTTTATATCAACATAAAACTAAAGAAAAAGTTAAGACATATATGTAACATCTGAGCAAAAACTTCTGACTTTACTTAATATATTGTCACAGTTTCTCTTCATGTATCATTTTTAATCATTCCTTTCTGATGTTATAGCATCAACTCCATGATAAAATGATATCAAATGTGTACTTACAGAATTGATATTCATAACTTACTAGGCATATGTTATGAGCAATGTAACCATAAGGAAACAGAAAAGTCTATATTCACATCCTACATTTATAGTCTAAAGTCTAATAAAGCAGAATATTACTAAAAGATTTAATCCAGTTTATCATTAATTAAATGATTTTTATTTATTTAACATAATAGGGATACCAAAATACTAGTTTTCTAAAACAAAAGCATTTCATTCTTGTCTTGGGAGATGAAAGTTTTGCTAAAATGCTTTTCATTAGGGTATCTGTTAAATAATTACTTGAGCAGTGAGTTTACTACTGAGGAAATATTTTTGGTGTGCAAATAATTAAATGTTTTGTGTACAGCACCAACCCATCACAGTTATGCAAGAGACTGCATATGAAACATCACTAGGCCATTATAATGGGATCTGAGGCATTTTCAATCAGAGAAACCTCTAAAAAACTCATCAAATTAAATGTACATAGATAAATAATAGTATCAACAAATGATAGCCGGAGAGCTTACTGTTGTGGCTGTCTTCATGAAATTATCCTGCAAAAATCTTTTGCTTTTACTTTTACGATAGATGTTCATGTTTCAATATCCTATTCCTTAAAGAAATGTCTATGTGGCCACTAATATTAGCAACCTGCACTCCAAAGTAACAATGTGCTGATTTTCAAATTCATCTCTGTTTTACTCAGCAAAAACAGCATGGCAACTCTTCTTTATAGTTGTATCAAGAGTACACAGTTCAGCTAGCTCAACTACCAATTAAACCATGAAGCTAAGAATAAATACAGGATCTCGCTTTGGGTAGAATATTCTGTGCAGAGTAGTAAGTCCATTTCTTCCTTTTCCTTTCTCTTGTCTCTTTCCTTTCTTTCTGTTTCTCCTTCCCTTCTTCTTTCCTTCTTCTCTTCCTCTACTCTTTTTCCCTTTCTTTTTGAAATTCCAAAATCACTCTGTTACTTATATAGGTTTTATTTTTAAAAGCACTGGATGGAACTAGAGAGTATAATGTTAAGTGAAATAGAGGAAGAAAAATACTATATAATTTCACTCATAAGTGGAATTTAAGAAACAAAACAAATGAGCAAAGGAAAAAAAAAAGGAGAGAGAGTGACAAATCAAGAAACAAACTCTTAACCATAGAGAGCAAACTGATGATTACCAGAGGGGAGGTAAGTAGGGGGACGGGTAAAATGGGTGATGGAGATTAAGGAGTGCACTTGTGATGAGCACCAGGTGTTGTATGGAAGCATTGAATCGCTATATTGTATACCCGAAACTAATGTAACACTGTATGTTAACTATACTGGAATTAAAATAAAAATCTTAATTTTTAAAAAAAGCACTGGATCTCAAAACAACAAAATTTTTGAACAGTGATTCTATTAATTGTTAAACTATGAGAAATTAAATAAATTTAAACTTTGATAAAGTTATAGAGTGGGGAATCTGGGTGGCTCAGTGGTTGAGCATCTGCCTTTGGTGATCCTGGGGTCCTGGGATTGAGTCCCATTTCAGGCTCCCAGCGGGGAGCCTGCTTCTCCCTCTGCCTATGTCTCTGCCTCCCCTTCTGTGTCTCTCAGTAAATAAATAAATAAATAAATAAAATATAAATAAATAAATAAATAAATAAAGTTATAGAGTAAATTAATATATTATTTGAATACTAGTAAATGAATAGGAAAGTCATCAACAAGGAATGAGTTATGCATAGCATGTATACAGCACCTGGGCCATATTCAGAACTCAACAACTCTTCTCTAATAGTATTTTTAATAATGGTTGCATTATTGATAACTATTAGATTTAGTGGGATTTAGGCTGTAGTCACAACAGAAAAATAGTGTTTAAATAATCTGGTAACCTGTTTGTGTGTATGTGTATGCAGGAGAGAAAGACAGAAAGAATCAGAATAAACCTGGCCAGTGGGTCTTCTATAATGAGTTATAGTCTTTTTCAAGGTACAACAAGCAAATTATTACCAACGGTATTTAATTACTTTATTCTAATTTATCACTGATGCAAGAAGGAAAGAAAAAAAGCAAAACAAACCGTGGGACCTTAAGATTTCTCCTGCTGAATGAACACTGATAAGAAAATTCTGAATCATTGTTTCACCCAGTTTATACTATTCACGGACTAATGAACAGGAAGAGTACAAATGAATTTAATGGTTAGAGAATCACATTGTTTTCTACCTCATGAACAGCAGAGACAGCCTCTGATTCATCCAGCTTCTACCCCCATAATTGGGATGGTTTCTACACCTTCCTCCTCTAACTAACTCATCAAATAGTTAACACTGAAAACACTCAATTATAGACAAATATTTCCTTTTTTATGTAAAAAGATTAACCAGTCATGCTGTTGAGAAAATTCTAAAGTGTTATTATATCATGAAAAGCCCAGAAGATCAATTGTAGAGGACCTAAGTGTAAATTGGCTGGCATTAGACATCATGGCAAAAAGAACACACGTCCCAGACCTGCAGGAGATAATTAGAGCCAATTACTAGATGAAGTCACTGTATTCATTTAAGACCCAGACAATGTGTCAATGTGTGTGTGTGTGTATGTGCATGCGCACTTGTGTATACCATAAAAATCGTGGCATAACAAAATTATAGCTGTGATCACATAAGTATTATTTTTTATTAGCAATATTTCTTTGATTAGAAAAGGGATACGTGGTCACGATGAAAAATTCAGCCTATCTAGGTGAGTGTATTGGAAAAGCATAAGGCATCTATGAAACCACCACTCAGGAATAATCAGTGCAAGAATCATATTATATTTTTTCCAGAGTTTTTTTCTAAATATATGCTTGTGATACACACACACACACACACACACACACATACACACACACACACTTCTCCTTCTTAAAATATGGATGATTCTTTTGTATCTTACTTTTTTTACTTAAATTTATAACAAGGCTTTTTTCCAATAGCATTAAATATTAAGTAAAAAATTATAATTGCGTGCTATGGACACATCATATACTTTTAACCATGTATCTATTTCTGATAAACTCTATGCATAATTCTTTCTCCATATGTCTGATTTTTTCCTTGACATAAAACCCAGGAAATAGATCAAGGTTTTGATTTTCATATGCTGAGATTATGACAAAATGCTTTTTAAAAATATATCATTCAAATCCATGTGTTGACCATATAACCTATGATTTGTGCATAGACTGGGCCTCCTCACTTGTCATTCCTCAGATGATAAACTCACCTTAACTATGAAAAAAGACAAAGTAGCCAAGAAAGGAAAGGCCCTGAGGGTAGCAGACAGACACCACAAGGGAAAGGGTTGCCATCATGAGGCAAGCATTCTCTGGATCCCATGTTCTTGTTCCTGTTCTCAGGGTGTATAACCCAAAGCTCAGGCCATTGGCCCATTTTGAACTCTGTTTACTTGCTCTTCACAACTGTTTCTATACCCTTAATACTTAGGGACTTAAAAGTCAGATCAAAATATGTTCTCCTGTTCAAACTTGAAGCCAGTCAGAACTATACACTTCTTTTGCCTTTCTTAAATCTAGGCAATTTAATCATCCCCACTCAAAGATCACTTTCTATAACTTCTGACATACACATCTTGCTGGAATATTATCCAAAGACGGCTGTTCTGGGCCTGGCTAAAAAGTAAGATTGTCTTCTCTAGATGTCCTTTATGTAAACAAAGAACTGGCTCTTTGAAGAAGTAGGGCTGCCACAGGCAGCATATGCACAGGCCCCTGCTGGACTCTTTCATGTCTCTTGCCTTGCAAAATGTCCTTTCTAGGCTGACTGTGTCCTCTAGAATTTTCATTCACTTGCTGAGAGAAAATACATGTCCTCAATCTTTTTCCCCACAACATTCTATTGCTCCACTTACCTGAAGTCTATAATATCATTGCTTTTATCTCACTGCTACCAGGCACACTTAATCACATCTACCTGGCTTCCCTTTCTACTTCTTTTAACAAAGTTCTGAGTTATAACTACCCTACTCAAAATACCCATCCCTCCCTCCACTGAACACATACCACTAATCCTTCAGCAAGTGACCTATTTCTACACCACCACTAGCTGACTTGTTTACAGTCCTTGGGAATAAGTGGCTCAATTAATTTTGGACTGTGTTTTTGATCTTATTCTTCTTCCACTTCTTACAGCTTTACTCTAAGAAAGCTATATTCTCCCTCCTGGACTTTCACTGCTTCTACCTACCTTGTTTTCTTTTTCCTATGCTTGTAGATATGTTAAAATATCCTCCATAGTCAAAGATCTCTTTTGAGCCTAGTTCCTCTTCAAGAGGATGTCTTGTCTTTCCTTTCCTTAGTTACCAAACTTTTTGAATTATCTAGCTTTATCTTCTGTTTACTATAATATAAGCATCACATTCCATCCCACAGTAAATTTGTAATTGTTCTTCCAGAGATCAATTCTTGGTCTTACAAAATGAGTTTGGGGCTTAATGAAGTCTCCTTGACATCACTTGACATCAGCTTTTAGTAATATGATAATCATTTTTTGAGATTTTCTTCTAGAGCTTTCATTGCATTATTCACTTCTGTCTCTTCCCTTACAACTTTTATTCCTGCTATCTGCATGGACATGTTGTTTGGGAGTAACATCGTAAATGTTATTAGGTTTGGTCCTCCCTCTCTTGTATTCTTTCTCCCTCTATTCTCTTTGGAGAGGCACATTGACCTCTATTGCTCTGTTACCTCAACACAGGTAAATATCAAAGCTGCATATATTTGGGTGGATATTAAAATATATATATAGCCTGATTTTTAAGTCAAGATTGGAATGTAAGGTACAGGGGACTATCAAACTGAAATTTATAAAGATCACACTTTGTTATCCTTTCCTTCCATTTAGTTTTGCTACCCCTCCTTACTTCTGATATTTGGTTAATGGTATCACCATCCACGCAGTCAACTCAAGTTAGAAGTCTTCAAATCCTGTTTGATTTATCCTTCTTGGTTGTTGTTCCTCTCCACAACCCATTTTTTTTAAGATTTTATTTATTTATTCATCACACACACACACACACACACACACAAACACATACACACAGAGGCAGAGACACAGGCAGAGGGAGAAGCAGGCTCCAACGTGGGACTTGATCCTGGGTCTCCAGGTTCAGGTCCTGAGCTGAAGGCGGCACTAAACCACTGAGCCACCTCGGCTGCCCTCCACAACCCATTTTTAATCTATTTTTCTCACTACCATCACAATCACCTTTCAAATACATAGAATAGATCATATATACAGATCAGAATTAAGAGGCTTAAAAACTGACGTTTCTGTTAATAGGATTCAAAATACAGCAACAATTCAACTCCTTTACATTTGGTCCCAATATAATTTTCTAATCTCTGTTCCTGCATAATTCTTTTTATTCCCTCCAAGCAGAATGAATCTCTATTTCATCTATGCTCCCATGGCTCAGTGTTCATGGGGACAATTATAGCTCTCAACTCCTTCTGTTTTATTAAATTCTTAAGCATGTTTGTCCTTCCAGTTAGATCAAAAGTTCCTGAAAGGTAGCAACCACATTATTCATCTTTGTAATCTATACCAGCATAATTTCAGATAAATATTTTGGGCTCTATAAGTGCTTTAAAAATTAATTTCAGTAGAGGTACCTGAGTGGCTCAGTTGGCTAAATTCCTGCCTCTTGATTTTGGCTTAGGTCATGATTTCAGGGTCTTGGGATGGAGCCCCACCTAGGGTTCCACACTCAGCAGGGAGTCTGCTTGAGGATTTCTCTCCTTCTCCCTCTGCCCTTATCCCCACTAATGCATGTGCTCACTCACTCTCTAATAAGTAAATTTTCAAAAAATAAAAAAATAAAAATTCATGTGAGTAATGAAAATCACTCTGAAAACTATGAGAATGAACTGCCTTGAGATGAGGTTAATTCAATAACAAAACACACTTTATTTAGCATAGCTTAAAGTTTATTAAAATTTAGTGCATGTCTTATCGTCAGAAGGATTCCAGGAATTTTCTTGAGCATAGGCATGACTTCCTACAATACTCCTCATGATATTAACTGAAAAGTATGAATATTTCTCCATGGTATAGATAAAGAAAATAAGACTAATAGAGGTTAAGTTACTTATCATTGTCATAAAGCCAGTGGGTGATACAGTAGGGATTAAAAACACTTACTTTAAATTTCCATTCATTAACATATTCACTCCATGAAGCATTCATTCAATAGTAACTCCCCATCTCTTTATGAGGACAAATGAGATAATGTCTGTAAGACAATTTGAGCTACTCAGGAAAAGCAGGCTATATAATTTAAGAGATGAATTTGATAAATTGGATTCACAAATAAGTGGATTGGCTCAAAGCCTCTACAGAGAGGAAGTTACTGTGTCATTTTTCCAATCATCATGCCAATTTACCTCAAGCTTTACAATCATACAAGTCTTCTATAAAACTCAGTAAATGAACTTCTTGAAAATGAGTTTTGGTCTCAATTCAGTAAATTTTATTTGTACTTTTCCCATATTCTTTAGAATAGTTCACTGACCTATTACATCACCAAAGCTACTACTCATCAAAATCAGAGTACAAGCATATTTGACTTGTTTCATGGCTAATATTTTAACAATAGTCTCAAATAACAATATTGATTTTATATAAAAGCATTTTCTCTTTCATATTATTACATTTATGGGTAGGTACTACATAAGAATTCACATAAGCCTTCAAAAGTGTACTTCTTGCACTGCAGTCTTTTTCAATAATAGCACCTACTACATAGGACCCAAGGGCACCCAGTAAGTGCTCAACAATATTTTCTACAAGACATTTTTTTTTTGTCCTCTGAGAGGATATCTAGCACTCTCAGAAGGGCAATACAATCAATGCAACCTCCAATAGTTCTGAATTTAACAATGTGAATGCCATTGAAATAGCCACATAATATGAAGAAGAAGCTCCGATACACAGGCAAATATGAATCATATGCAGGCCAGACAAAGCTAGCCATGTCCTGTTTTCCACTGTTTAGAAAACAGAATGATTTCATTTAGGGCATAATCGTGATCTGTTAAACAGAAATAGAGTAGAATTCAATTTGATTTCATAAGTAAACCCTGCTCCAAGAAAAGTGCCTCTATATAAACCAAAAATGCAATTTAAACAACACAATACATTTAGATATCTGAGCATTCATTCGGTTTTACTATAAATGAAGTTTCACTTTAAGTGAATTATACTGTCACTTTTGGGAATCTAAATAAATCTTGCTCTCTAAGCAATTTACAGATACTGATATTCCCTTACAGTTTTAAAATATCCCTGTTTACAAAGATAAGGCAGATGGGTACCAGCAGATGGGCACCATGAGGGGAAAAGGAGAGATGCCCACCTGTTACTGTGTATGTGCCCATGATCCCAGGTTTACTGAAGAAATAGTTCTATTTTTATATTTTTGTTTCAGCTATGAAGGAAGAATAGGATAAATCACAGCTAAAACATTTTTACTATTTTTGCATTTTTAGAACTTAAATATATTCCAACTGTAAAATAATGACTGTTTTTAACAACGATTACAAAACAAAAATTACAAAACCTTCAGGAATTCCAGAAAATTATTTCTGTGAAAGTCTGTGAGTAATTAAAACTATAGTGCAAATGAATTTATGTAGGGAAAAATAAAGTTTTGCTGTCCACAGATAAAAATTACAAATCCAATAACCTCAGATTGATATTCCAGAAGGTACATATCAATTTAGAAGTAATGTTGTAGGTGAGGGAAGATAACTACTTTGAATACCCACAGAAAAACAACTCAGATGGACTCAAGTAGAAGTATTTGGACATAGACACACTTATACACCCTTTTTTCTCTAGTAGTAATCCAACTCTTTGTTGTTACTGTTTATTTTTTTGTTTTGTTTTACAAATTCACCTATCACTAACATGCAAGGTGTTCCTATCTGTTACCATTCTTTGGACATTGCCTTGTGATAGCCTATACGGCTCACAAGTTCACTTAGTAAATATGGACTAATTGCTAATTATGTCCAAATTATGTGTTAGGTAAATAATATCATCAGGATTCTAAATGAACTTGCAATTTAATTGGAAGAAGAGTCATAAATGGGTAAAACTAATTACAAATGAAAGATTCATTTTGCATTTCATAAGAAACATAAGTAGGTAAAATATATGACATGTCATAACAAATGGGATGGCCAAATAATGAGTTACTACATAAAATTTATTTTTCCATAAAACTCCCCCAAAAAACAATAAACTACGAGTCATCTTATCTCAGTAATTGCAAATATGGGTCCCCTAGGTTGGCCTCTTGGATTGATTGGGGTAGGTTTCAGAAATGTTGTGTTCTTGAGCCATACTCTGGTTTAGCTACAATGAGTATTCTGATTGGTTAGTTCTGCGCCTGTGGGTGCAAGAGTGGGAGAGCTGGCACTCACAGCTGTATTTGCCATCCTTCTCCTAGACATTTCCTTTTTTCTCATTCTCTGATCCATCTACTAGTCTCTCCTTAACACTTTAGTTCTCTCATACCCGTCACTTAGGCATTGCAATGCTCATATTCTAGTATCTCTGCCTCTAAACTCAATAATGAATCTTGATAATTAAATTCTCTTTCTGACATTTAAATACGACTATGTCACCCACTCCCCTAACTCAAAACCATTATAAAGTTCAAACTTAATTTATTTGGCCAAATAAGAACATTCGTGATCTCATGACTTCATAAATACCTAGTCTCATAACAACCATCATCACCTGCCTGTTTCTCACTTTTCCTTTAAGTAGTGCTAAACTAATTACAGCTTTTTGAACAGACCCATTATTCACATCGTTTTCTCACACTTTTTTTCCCTCTTCTTGAAATGCCTTCCCTCACAAAATTGACATGAGAATCTTCTCCTTCTTTTGAAAAATGTCCGTTCAGTAGTTGCCTGTGAGACCTTCTCAAGATCTTCAGGCAGTAACTCCTTTATTTTTACTATCTATGTATTCCCATTGTGATGTTTGCTTTTTATGGATCTTCCACAAGACTATAAGGGGAGGCACTATTCCCAGGACCTGAACATTACCTTGGCTATAATAAGTCTTCAGTAAATGCTTAAGGAGAAGAAGGATGACCTTAAACTAGAGTAGACAGGGAAAATGAGGAAATATCAGAGAAGAGATTTATTTTTTTAAAGATTTTATTTATTTATTCGCAAGAGACAGAGAGAGGCAGAGACATAGGTAGAGGGAGAAGCAGGCTCCTCGCAGAGGGTCTGATGCAGGACTAAATCCCCGAACCCAGGATCAGGCCCGTAGCCAAAGGCAGACTCTTGCTGAGCCACCCAGGCGTCCCCAGAGAAGAGATTTAAAAGGATTATCCGGAAGGCAGGGAGGAAGCTGAAAGTGACTCCACTCTGTTTGGGGATAGAGCAAAATTTCAGAGGCAGAAGAGGGGAATTCCAGACGCACTCCAGGGACAATGGGCAAACTGTTTTGCCCATATGACAGTCAATAGGGAGAGAAAGTGCCTGGAGAGGGATGGTAGATGGATACGGTGGCTTTTAACTAATAATTTGCTTTATTGGACATACTCTGTCAATCATTTACAAACTAAGAATTATTTAGTTATAAACAAATCTATGGTTGAAAAACTTAATGCTTTAATAAATTTTCTGCAAATAAGCCCTTAATTTCATATTATATTGTATATTTCAAAATGCACATGTATCAAGTTAAATTTTTCTTTTTAGTCTGTGTGTGTAGTATATGTTCCTTTTCCTCTAAAAGTCAAGTACTGCTTATAGGTAGCATCCATCTGTGGGGGAAAAAAACATACAGAAAAACAACAAAAAAAGCTTTTATTTGGTTGTGTGATAGTCACTTATCCCAGTTTGACAATGCTATATCATGTGTGACTAATGCCAATGCATCCAACCACCTGCCTTCTCCCCACCAGCCATTGACAAGCTGCAGTTAAATAGAAGCTGAAGTACATTGACAGACAAAATTATTTCTGGATTCACTGCTCCCGTAAAGCTTTGTTGAATCCATAGCAACCCAAACAGTACCCATATCTATCTGGATTATTAAGAAGACAAAGTGTGGGTCAGGAGGTCTGAACCCCTGAAAAAGTACCCCCACATCATAAAATGAAATGCAAACATCCTTTTATTTCCCCCAAATTGTTTGCAAAGTAAAACGAAAAATCAGGAACAGACTGTCCATCAAGAAAGCAGCTGGAAAAATCAAAACAGTAAAATACATAGTTGGCATGTTGTTCTTATATACAGCCAAATCCCCACAGAGAAAAATGCCATGTAGATTTCAGTCAATAATCAAATATCTGAGGAGGGGTCAAAGAAATCAATCCAACCTGTTATATCATATGCAGAATTATGGGAATAGAATCATCATAATAACATCACTAGCAATGTGTTTAGTTTTGACTGGATTATGTATCTGTCATCTGTTAACCTAAATCATATGAGACTATGGAAATTTTTCATTTGGTGTATGAAATGTTTTGAGCCCACAAAATCTGAATATATGAGATTTCTATCAGTAGTTAAAACACTGGTGAAAACTAGTATGAGAAAACTCTGTTGAAACAAAGTACACAATTAAATATGAATATCTTCGTTACACAAATATCTACATATTATAACTTGGCATTTCTGTCCTTATCTTCTTTGTCTATGTGAAATGAAAGAAACAGGATGCCTGGGTGGTTCAGTCAGTTAAGCGTCTACCTTCTGCTCAGGTCATGATCCCAGGGTCCTGGGTTAGGCTTAGCATCAGGCTCCCTGCTCCTGGATTAAGATTAGCATCAGGGGTCAGGGGATGCCTCCTTTTACCTCTCCCTCTCTTTCTGTGGAATGAATAAAATCTTTTTAAAAAATAAAGTAAAATAAAATATTTTTTAAAAAGTTAAAAAAAAAATAAAAGAAACATATTCCGTTTTCAAAATTCCAGTCTCCCTTACATTTCTTGTCATCCAGGGTACGACTCATTTCTATGTTACCCAATACAGACCTAGTCAAGCTTCAAACTCAAGAAGCAAATTGACAACTGCTTATGTTATACTGTTATACTGTACAACTACTAGCAAAGGAAGAATATTTTGCTATATACCTATAGGCTCTTTTTCAAAAATTAAGTGGAATTCTGCAAAAGCCATTCACAGTTGTATATCTCTCATTAGTATAGTGCCTGAATACCAGACACTCAATAAATATTTAATAAATGAATGTAACAGGAAAAACAGAATCATTAAATACTTGAATGCATACTTACACATGACAAGTAGTATAGCTTTATTTTATTCAAGCACCCACAAAAGTTTTTGATAATAGAAAAGTAAAGTATCACTGAAATAAATTACATATTTTTCCCTTTATACCTCTGGGTTTAAAAGTTTATATGTTACTATGAATATACCATGTGGCATTTTTTATACTGATTATGATGTCATTTTCAAATGTAAGCTTTTGTGGTTTGTTCTTTCTCTCTCTCTCTCTCTCTCTCTCTCTCTCTCTCTCTCTCCATATATATATATATATATATATATATATATATATAAATATATAAATATATAAATATATATATAAATATATATTTATAAATATATATATATTATATATATATTATATATATTATATATTATATATTATATATATATATTATATATATTATATATATTTATATATATATTTATAAATATATAAATATATATATAAATATATATATATATTTGCATTTTTGTTAATATTAACCAAATGAAAAGTTAGAAAAAAACTATTTTTGAATTGGGGCACCTAGGTGGCTCAGTCAGTTAAGCATCTGCCTTTAGCTCAGGTCATGATCCTGCCATCCTGGGATCGAGCCTGGCATTGAGCTCCCTATTTAGTGGGGAGTCTGCTTCTCCTATTCTCTCTACCCCCTCCCCCAACTCGAGTTCTCTTGCTCTCTTTGAAATAAATAAAATCTTTTAATTTTTAAATATTTTTTAATATTTTTGAATTACTTTGTATGCATTATGGCCTCAAAATGGAAGATTGCTTCATTTCGTAAACATGCTCCAGCTTCTGAGTGCTAACATTGACAAGGAGATGGTCTTAAATTATGGAACTGAATCAGAGCTTAGGAAGACTGAGGTATTTCACCTGAATCCCTCCTCCTCCATAGTGAGAAGTGTGTGAAATTACTTTGCTGCTTTTCTTCTTAGACAGGAATTATGCACAACTTCCATGAATACCTGTTTAATTCAATCTGCTATACTGAGCATTGTAAATAACCAAAATGTGAATTCTTTACTTTCTTTCAGGAAACAGTATCTTACACTTCCAGTGTTCAGTCACATTTAATAAAGATGAATCTTTCTAGCAGTTCAACACCCTCAGCTTTTTTAACAATGAGAAGGCAGAATTTTCTGAGATATTCTCTAAATTTTACACCATGGTGTTCCTTCCATTAGAAATAGAAGAATATTGCTTGCCGATCAGACATCAAAGGCTCCTCTCTTAGGCTTCCAGAATGGGGGTGCAATTATTGTCGAAAGGGAAGCAGACTGTTGAAACCTGGCTGTTTCAGTGCCCTGATCCTGACTATGATAGGGCCTGCAGGTACAGAGTTTTACCTATTGATATAAATTGAATCTGAAAATAGCAATTTATTCACCAAATCAAAACAATCACTGCAATGCAGTTTTCTCTTTCGGCTTGTATTTCCAACCAACTACTCTTCACCACTTTGAGACTTCTATTTTACAGTAACATTTCTGTTTCAGGAAGAGGCTTGGGGACGATCTCCTGGAAAGCCTTTCTTTCAGCCTTTTTAACTTTGAGCCTTCATTTTAGAAAACAATTTGTTTATAGTTACACTATTTAATCTAGGCAAAAATGATCAACACCTGTTTCAAATTAGTACTCGAGGGCTGCACTCTTTTTTTCTCTTCCCCACCAACTGTCATTTGCCTTCCTTTACCCATAAAAAAGCAATCACATTAGCATCCTTTGTAACACAATTTCAAAACTTCAAAGACATACCAAAAATTCTATACTAAAACTGCATCTTCTATATGCCAACATAATCAACTTCCAGGAAATAGGAAAGCAAATAAAATAAAGATATATTTGAAGTGAATCTTTTCATTTTAACAGTTACTTGAAGTGACACCTAATAGCTAAGTCAAGAATTTGAAACAAGTAAATGAAGATAGTTTGCCTAAGGGGAAGCAAATAGAGCGAAGAACTCTCAATTTGGATCAAAGACTGGACAACTAAATGGACCCTTTCAAAGTTCTGAATCAACACATATCCCTGGCATTTGGCCAGCCTGTGCAAAGCTCCTGGATGGAGAGGCTCACAATGGCGAACCACAGGTTGTTGCCATGGCTACAAACAGCCAACAAGGGGGGAAAAAAACTAGCTTAAAAATAAGGCAGTTGGGAAACACTTAAAAAGAAAAACAAGTTAGACTAGAAAGAATGCATATTCAAATGCAATTTTTAGGCAAAGACAGTCTATCAGAAAGAATATAAACAAAGAAAATACATTAAATTACATCAACAAGAAGCCAGATTGTATTTTAAGGAATGTCTCATGTTATAAGACATTGTATCTGGAGGTGAAAAAAGAAGAAAAAGCAAGAAAAAGATGAAGAGAAAGAGAATGGTAGTAATAGAAGTAGCTCTGATTGCCATAACTGTTTTCTGTGCCCAGGCACCTCAGAAAAGTGAAGCCTGCGTGCAACTGTTAGCCCATGTATTATTCTCAATTGTTTTATCGAAGGCCAATAGAAACCAATTTTTGTATTTTACCTTTAAATCAGTGTATTTTAATGTAAAGGAATGACAGGAAACCGTTGAGTTAATTAGATCAAGAGATATAGAACTTTACAATCTGGTACAAACTTAGGTGGACTTTAGCAACTTGACCAGTGATTGAGCAGTGATTAATTACTAAAAAGCAAAAATTTGTATCAGAATAAGCATAGTTTCTATATCTAGCAGTACAGCAATCTATGGGCAATGGTGTACTGAGCTGTTAAAACATGTTACCTTTTTCAGGGATTTTTTTTGAGCTGGCTATTAAACACAATCAATATTAAAATTAATGCATGTGAACTTATAATTTAATAAATAATATTGAAATAATTGTTTTACTTTCACTATTATCTATGCTCTTGAGGTTTTTCCATCTATTGTAAATGTATGGTGAAAACAGTATATAATGGTGTACTATACGCAATCCTTCTCAACTCGATATTCCGTAATATCATGTTGGTACCTTGAAATTGGTTGTGGTGGAAAGACTTACACCATAGAAATTGGCAAACATTGCATATTATGGCTTAATTTATTGCTTTGTTAATTATCTAGACTAAGGAGAGTGATGGAAAAATATTAATAATACAGAATAAACTATAGCTATTATCATTGCATACAGGAGAAAAAAGTGATGAAATATTCTTCCAGTATAGGAGAACTATTATCTGATTAAACAGATAAGTGCTTGCATTTTTGATGAATAGATGAAGTTCTGAAATACGTCTTACTTCTGCTTTACTTCTGCTTTATTTATTAACATAAATAAAAAATATCAACCAATAGGCATGTCAAAATTATACTCATTTGTCCTTTACCACCAATTAATTAAAATATTCCGTAAGAATCAGTTGGTTATATGGAATTTATGATGGGTATATGTTATTATTCACAAATTGTGAGACATACATTATTTAGATTAGCATAATGTATGATAACTGTGTGTTAGTATGAAGATACGTATGTGTACACGTGCTAGGGAAGAAGAACCTATTGCTTGCTTGTGGTGCTTTATTCTAATTTTTTCTTCTAAATGGACAGGAGAAAATGGTTTAGTATGTTTTATCTTAATTCTTCCACACAAAGCCAGACCATCTGCTATTGGTTCTTATCCGATATTAGACAAACATAATAAAAGAGCAAAACCAAGTCATTCCAAATATAATTCATGGAGTGTCCAAAAAAATTAATATGAATGTTTCCTGACTCTTCCTTAAGTATTTAAAAATCTTGATTGCTATTGAGGGAAGCCCCTTTATTTTATCTTTTACTCTCCAGACTATAGAGGCACATTGTATATAATGATGAAGTATATAATGATGATCTTGCCATTGGCATCAAAAATTAACTAAATTATTCTGTCTGAAAAGAATTGCTTAGGAGCATGAACTTAATATTGACTTACTTAATTTCCATTTGTTGAACGTCCACTATATCCTAAAGCAATTTCATTTCTGAAACGGTAGATTAAAAGTTACTAAGGAGGGGATGGTTACAAAGGCTTGAAGGATCTTTTGTGGGTGTTGGAGATGTCTGCTATTTTAATTGTGGTGATGCTTTTGCAAGTATATCCACATGTCAAAACCTATCAATTGAATTTTAACTATGTGCATTTTATTCCCTGTCAGTTTACCTCAATAAACCTATTCGAAAGTTTATAGAATGAAGAAAGAATGCTCTAACTATATATAGTATATCTCATACTACATAACCTATATCATATATAATACTATATAAAACTGTAAAATACATAGTAGAATGCTATATGCCATATTTGTAGCTTATTTTGTGCCTACTGTGTCTCTTTTACAGTATGTTCTTCTCAAAAAATAACAAACAAGTAAATTATATTTCTAAGCAAGTATAACACTATATAAAGGAAAAAACTCATTTTTAAAGTGTGAAATTTAGAGAAAAAGATAAAGATGTTTAACTATTAAAAGTTAACCCGAGGCTTATGAGACTGCAAGCTTTAAGACTTCCTCTCTTGTACTTGCATTCCAAATATGTTTTCTTCTAAATATTTTACTAACATGTGTTACTTCCCTACACTGAAAACATGTCATTTAAATATCTGCTTCAGGGCACACACAGTGACTCCTTAGAATAAATGACACCTTAATTTTAATGGATTAGTTACAAATTTAAATGAAGGCTACAGATATCTTGGCATCTTCAAAGAACTTTATTCTTTCTGAATTATATCAGAAAGATAATTCTGGCAAAATCATGTTGGCCTAAAATCAAATTAGCTTCTAAAAATAGCCCATATGAACTCTATAATTTTAAATAAATCTTAATATATTCCTATCAATGTCTTAATTTATTCAATAAATATTTTGACTTAAATACTGATTATGCAAAAATGATCAAAAAAGATTATCTGCTGTCATGGAACTCGTAATATCAAGGCAAGACAGATGGAATAATAATTTTGATAAAATACTTAAAAAGCTGTTGGAATCATTTTTTTTTTATCAGAAAGGAAGAGCACAAAGAAAGGAGGATGCTATCTTCCTCAAATTTGCCCTTAGATGAGATTTATACATGAAAAGCTATGCAGGGAAGCATGAGAAAAATATAATGGTTTCTTAAAAAGAATATAATGTAGTCTTTTGCCAGTTTTCAGTCTAATTATCTAGTTCTTAAAAATATCCTTCGTAGACTTGCATGGAAGTCTGTTCCTAGTCATGGAGAATTATCTATCTTTTTTCCAATATTTGCTGTTTTTCTATCACTTCTAAAATAGCCCTTTAGTGGTTAACCTCTTCATTCAAAAGCTAATACATCCCTATGTTCCCTAGAAAGCAGCTTCCTTTACTGGCATAATTCCCTGCATTTTTAAGAGCTTTGACTGAGTTGTTTGCCTTTTAGTTTTCAATGTGCTTTTGAATGATCAATATGCATTATGGAACTATTGCTTATTCATCATTTTTTCCAACCAGGAAAACACATCAAAATTCTGCCAAGAACATTTAAACATAAATAATAATACTAACCTCATGCAACCTCTCATTGCTCTCCATTTTTCAACTCCCAAACTCTAAGTATTTTAGTTTTTCTATTAGTTTTTCATTCTTTCCAAGTAAATATCTCATTTTGATAAACAGTATTTGGAAAAAAGTCAAAACCCTTTATCCTCCTGTCAAAACAACTATAAAAATTAGGAAAGGCTTTAGGACACCCAAAACTTTGCAATTTCTGAACCAGTTACTCTTCTTGGTCGCTTAGTGATCCCCTTATCAGAAAGAGACTATACTTTATCATGCATGAGTAAAGGAAATGTCCCAGGCATATGATGCTCTGTAACTATAGCTTTAGACTAATAGGAAAACATTCTCCATTGGTGCAAATGGGCAAAATGAAACGATAATTGTTCTAGGATTCAAAATGTTCACAAGGGTCTCTAAAGCCAGGACTTTCCTTCAACTGAGATTAAGGATACTTTGGCCACAACTCGGGTTCTTTCTGCCCAATTCATTGAAGCTTGTCTTCACTCTTCTTTTATTGTTGATTAAAGGTATTACCCTATGACTTAGAAAGCAAAATTTAAAATTTTGGACAGTAAAATAAAAACTATCAGGTATATGAAGACCTAAAAATCCTCAACTCCTAGAGTAAATTTGCTTTATTAGTATTTTAAACTAGTCATTCACAGTAACCCATTTGAAGCCCCTAGGAGCTCTGAATCAAGAAATTTAGAATAACTACCCCTATAACTGTATGCTATGGTTTCACAGTGACATTTTGTGAGTAAAATAAAGAAAAAAATTACTGCTTCAAACTAACTTTGTATTCAAAGCATAAATGAGTGAAAAAAATTAAACCATTTATGGAAATCTTTAAGAGAGCTATAATGTTGTCTCTTTTTTTCAGCCATAAATACTTTGCAAGCATGTGTTAAGAAAAGAACCAATAATGAAACCAGAGTAATCTAAAGTTGAAACCATCCATAATTTTTGTAATGAGCAAGTATATAAAAAAAAACAAGTTATTTCAGAAAATGAAAAAAATATACATATACACGCACAATGAAGTTAAGGATTATCTATATTTTCTGCAATCCATAGTAATAATTTCACACAGAACTCTTAACTCTTTTTTCCCACCCATAAATCCAATTCAAATAACACTTGCATCCCTCCAAAATATCCATCAGTTTATGTTTAAGATACAATTCTATAAAACATTAGGTTTTTCATTGTTTGGATATTTTGATAGTTTTTTCCATTATTTGTGTCTGAAACACTTGCTTTGCCAGTCCACTTTTTGAATGTAAAATGTTTTATATTGCTTCTGACCTATTATTACAGAATTAAGAGAAACCAACTTTGGAAACAATGCCTGTAAAGGAGATATAGCCCTTCTGGTCTTTCACTTAGGCTTCATATGATTTTTACAGAAACTTGCATTGGTAAATACAGGGAACAAACAATCTCAAAACAAAAGTTTAAAAAGCTTTAGTAAAAGGGCAATTCTATAGAGAATATAGGTGTACCTGCACCAATAGGAATTTTGTAATTAGCCACTGTGCTGCCATTGAAGGTTGTTAAAAAACTCAGTAGTCATGGATTGTAGGTGTGAAGGCAATCACTAAGTGACTTTTGGAATTAAAAATTCAGTTTTAATAAGCAAATATCTCCAACTTGGAAAAGTGAATAATTGCTTGTATTTATCTAAAAATCCTCCCGACTAGTAAAACAAATCTCTTGTCCTAAGATTTAAATGTAAAACCAAGAAGTTTTTACATGTCATTAGCACAAGTTGAATGAGACTTATTATAAGACTGAGACAAATGGCCAGGCTATTTTTTTAGTTTGAGTTAAAACTGTGAAATACTGGGCAGCCCTGGTGGCGCAGCAGTTTGGCTCCGCCTCCAGCCTGGGATGTAATCCTGGGGACCCGGGATTGAGTCCCACATCGGGCTCCCTGCATGGAGCCTGCTTCTCCCTCTGCCTGTGTCTCTGCCTCTCTCTCTCTGTGTCTATGAATAAATAAATAAAAATCTTAAAAAAAGAGAGAGGAAAAAAAACTGTGAAATATTAAGTATCATTACCTATATTATATCAAGGGCATCAAACTTAAGAAGATAGCTCTCAATATAAAACAGGACTGATGCTGTTCCATGGAAGTTACTGAGTAATAATTTGAAGAGCTTGCTCCTAAGCACGACAAGTGTTTTGTTCAAATTAGCTTTTATTTGTCTATCTACCAGGATGATTTTCATAGTTTGTAAAATCTGGGTCACCGAGTTCTAATACTGGTCCGTGTTTTTAGTCTGTTAAGTTTTCTTCTAAATGCTGACTCTTGACTGCTGTGATGAGTGGTAAAAAGTAAAAATTAGAAGGTCTGAGGAAATCCTTAGAATATAAGCTGGACTCACTTCCCTGATTTTCTGTCCACTTTTACTGCCATTCCTCCTGCATAGATTTACAAGCAAAGGGGCTATAATAGTTACCCTCATGCCAGTGAAAATGAGGAATTCTCTTTCTTTGTTGCAGTGCTGTTGTCAAATAGTGCATTTATATTTTTACTAAATGTTGGGGCAGGATAATAAAATATTTTCCATAGAGCTATAGGTGACTACAAGGAAAAGTCAACGCTCATATAAATGTTAGCACCAAACAAACAAGGAAAAGGTAATAGTCCAGAGGGTATGGGGAAAGGGACTAACCCACTGGTCAGGAAGTGTTTCTGAAAAGTTAGAGAGAGGGCAGACTGGGTGGCTCAGCGGTTTAGCGTTGCCTTCAGTCCAGGGCCTGATCCTGGAGACCCGGGATCAAATCCCACGTTGGGCTCCCTGCATAGAGCCTGCTTCTCCCTCTGCCTGTGTCTCTGCCTCTCTCTCTTTCTCTCTCTGTTTCTCATGAATAAGTAAATAAATTTAAAAAAATAGAAAGAGGCTGAGTTCCTGTGTTATAGGTGTGATACTGAAAGACTGAAGAGGAAAAAAAAATGGGACATGGACAGAAGAAAATTTTGTTATTCAATCTGTGAGAATATAGGTGCTGGAATTGTACATAAAGGTTTTGTTAACAAGGATATGTTGCTTTAGAGTATCCACCTGCCTGAAACAATAGCATGAGGGCCTCATAATCAGTGCTGTGGCAGGCATCGCATGGCCCTGAGGGGAAGCCAAGAGAATTTTCAAAATTATACACGTCACAAAAGCTACCCTTAAATCACTGACCCACTGGACCCCAGAACCGCCTATCTCTCCACTTTCTGTAATATAAGATTATTAAATTATTAAATGTCTTTGTTGCTTAAGGAACAGTTGGCTGAGTATTCTCATACTGGAAATCATTGAGACACTTCCATGAAGCAAGATATTCAATATCCTTTGAAAACTTAATGTCCATTTCATTTCAGTAATGATAAACAAATAAAGCATCTATTCACTGAAGACAGCAAAGATTAGGAAGAAATTCAGACTATGGAATTATTTTATAGGAAATAAACTTACAAATTTCAAAAGGATGGTGTTTTACTTCAAATTTGGGAGAGGGAGGGGCAGAAGTAGAATCTTAAGCAGGCTCCATGCCCCCAGTGTGGAGCCTGACAGGGAGCTCAGTCTCATAACCCCGAGATCATGAACTGAGCCAAAATCAAGAGTCAAGTGCTTAACCAACTGAGCTACCCAGGTGCCCATTATTTTAATTTCTGTAAATAACATGGACAGTGACATAATCCTAAACATGTTATATACTATTTGAAGTATAAACAAAAGAACATGAACGTAATAAGCTAAGGCCAATCCTTAACATTCTCAATATACTGATCCTGCCTATGACATTCATACCAAAGTCTTCGTTATGAGTGAAGCAGGATTTTACTGACAATCTTTTAGCATGTTTAGTTAAAGAGAAAGGAGCAAAAACATAAACCAATGTACACTGTAAAATACAGACCTATGGTCTAGCCATGGCACCCTGGGCAAAGGGAACTATATGACAGATCCAGCTCTGAAGGAACAAATATGGTAAAAAAAAATTGTGTTTTTTTGCAAATACACCATGGAATTATTTAGGCTTATATTTTTTTAGGTCTATATTTTTATGCCAGGATGTTCTTCCATTTCTTAAAATTTGTCTGTTCAAAATTTTAAACTATTTGAAGCATTTGACCTATTTAAACTATTTGAGGTATAATTTAATAAACATAAGTTCAGGAATATCACATTGCTATAATTTTAGTCAATTTGTTCAACTTTCCTAGTCAACTCTAGGATAATATTACATTCCCACTGAAAAGAACTGTGTGGTGACATCATGAACATAGTGGTTCTGAAACACTATGTTCTGTTGGTTCTGTGTGCCTATATATACACACATGCATATATGTGTATGTGTATATATGTTTATTATATGCTATATAATGCTTAAAGAGAAAAAGAAGACTCAATTATTATCAAGTAATTGTTCATTTCTTCTTGGTAGTATGAAATCTGAGCTGACAAACCTTCTCTGTTGTTGTATAAATAGATTTCAGACCAAGAGTACACCACAGAACACAGTGGCAGGCAGGCATATACTATCCAACCTGTGCAAGTCATGTAGAAGACACACAGCCCTTACCAAAATATCTAATTAAGCTTTATTCTTATATGAATGTGCTAAATATAACACTTATTTGCATATACATTATCTACAATAGATATAATCCCCACTTCAATTTTTCCACTGTATTTACTCAGAATTTCCATAATGGCAGAATTATGCTCATAGGATCAATACAGAGTGTTCAATTTCTTAAGCAGACACTTGCAATTATTCATCATAACCCTATCTTGTCTTGCCTTTAGAACATTTTAAAACTAACTCAGAAACTTGGCTTCAATAAAAACAAAAACTGTTTCAAATAAATAAGTATACAATTATTTATTAACTTAAACTATGTATTAAAATTAAATTATATATTAAATTTTGATTTTTTAGAGAAAAAAATGAATGTAAGTATGATAGGCACCTAACCAAGGTAGATTTCGACATAGATTAATTAATTTTGCTTGGGATGAAAATTCTTCGCACTAAACTCCACAACAATCACAAAAGGCTGAAGAGAAAATGATAAATCAGAGCAAATCTTAATAATAGATTAGAACACTATCCAGACATTGCTTACCAATGATAAGAACTCTTATCTATACACAAAATAATATAAATATTTAACAGTTTAACATATAATCCAACATTTGTCCTTGGTTGATTTTCTCATCTGCCTAAAAAGTTATCTAAATACACTGAGTTTAACCTTGAAAACTTACAGACATTAATCATTAAAACTATTACAAATCGCCACCTGCATGGCTCAGTTCATTAAGCGTCTACCTTCCATTTAGGGCATGATCTCAGGGTCCTGGAATAGAGTCCCACATCAGGCTCGCTGGTCAATGGAGAGTTTGATTCTCCCCCTCCCTCTGCCCCTCTCCACTGCTCCTGTGTACTCTCTCTCTCAAATAAATGAATAAAATCTTAAAAAAAAAAACTATTAAAAACAAAATGTTAAAATATGACAAGAAAGAACTCCTATATATTTTCAAAGCTCTGATAGATTTTCTCTTTTTAAAATGATTACTCATACCATTGATGAAAATTGGAACAGCACATGAGCATTTTAGTAGAGTTACAGTCTGTTCTAAATCTAAAAGTGAGTAACATAAAATGCCACATCTCACAATAAACAAAATGTATTCAGACACAACTGTAAGGAGGGATATGGATGGATGAGGGGGATGGGGAATGCACAGGCATTTAACAAGAATGTTGTGGATACCATGAGATTGGTTTTGTCTCCACTGTTACATATTTTATCTGCATTCATAAGCTAAAGTACATTCCCTAAATCAGGTTTCCAGCCATTGAAATCTCTCTTTCTTACATAAAGCGCTAAACCCACTAATCTCTCAGCCCTTTGATAAGTCAACACTGCAATCAATAGCATGCTGTCTTTGGGTCTCAGTGGCATCTTTTGATTAATATCAGCTTTCCAAGAGAAACATGAAAATCATATCATGTGCAACTGGATCTAACTGTCATGCAACTTCGAGAAACCGAAACATTCAAGGAAAATGTGAAAATGAACTGTAGTAGATAAATGTCAATTTCAGGGCTTTTGACATTTTGTTATATTTAAATTAAAGGCAATGTTATTTTGGTTCCTTCCTGCTCTAAACATGTTGGTTTTCCCTTTTAGGAGATTCTGATAAAATATGTGGTCATCTCTTGCCAGCATTTTCAATTCCTCTTCTGTGCAGACAGCAGGGTTTATATGATAAAATTTTAATGACCATGGACCGGCATAACAATATGAGGCACCAGCACATTTTCAATAAGGCTATGCATTTGTTAAGACTGGTATGGGTGGTATTCTCTAAGCAGAAGCCTTCGTGGCCTGAGACACAGGCTTAGTGGAGATAGAAGCTGCTCCAGAGAAAGCACCATTATCATGCAGCAGTTGTTGGCTGAGATGTGGATTTATGAATCACTGCCAAGGAAACTATATTGTGGGTTGTAAATTAAAACTGGGGTTTAGCATATACCCGACACTAGGCTAGAGGATCTAGTTTTCAGATTACCCCACAGACTTAGTTAAAAGCAGCTTTAGAGTACCCCTCAATCCCTGATTACATCCCCTTCAACTTTCCACCAAATCCTACACTTTTCCCTGAGTGCTGTTCCATAGGGAGAAAAACTCTAAATCATTTCAAGAGAAGTTGTGGATTTTTGTTTAACTTCTTTCAAATCTCAGATTAAGTAGTGTTGAAACTGGGGGAAAAAATGCTCACTTTAGCGACATTTAATCATGACAGTACGTTACTTGCTTGGCTTGCACAGAAGCAGTTTTTGGACTTAGCTTCTTCACTCTTGTATACACTCTCAGCCCTGAGTCTGGGGATACTCATGCTTTCTGCAGTTTTACTCAGCTATAAAATTCCACTATATTCTATGAACAGCTATAATATTCCACTATAATTTTTCAATGCTAAATAAATAAAAATACTTTTCAATGCTAAAACTGTTATTTTATTTTAAGATTTTATTTATTTGTTCGTGATAGACAGAGAGAGAGAGAGAGAGAGAGAGAGGCAGAGACACAGGCAGAGAGAGAAGCAGGCTCCATGCCAGGAGTCTGACATGGGACTCGATCCCGGGACTCCAGGATCACGCCCTGGACCAAAGGCAGGCGCTAAACCGCTGAGCCACCCAGGGATCCCCTAAAAGTATTATTTTAAAGGGTTATTTTCTTCTTGTTGTTCTTGTTGTTGTTAACTAAGACTATACCCATTTTTGTGACTTCTTATGATCCCAAGTATAAACATATAATTATGAGGTCTTCATTCTGGATTTACATGTGTCATCTTAAAGAAATTTTCAAATTTTCATGTTGAGTACACAATGCTATTCTTGTTACGTTCTATAAGTCTAATACTAGGAGAGCTCTTCCTGTGAAAACTATATTGTAGCTTTCAGATGACAGATTATTCTGTAAATTCCTCTCTGGTGCCAAGTTTACTGTCACAGATCACAGAAATGAGAGATGGAAACTCTCAGATGGGTTGTGGTTTAGGAATGTTCCATTTCAGAAATGAAAGTATATTACTGCTATATACTTCAGTATCTCAGCAAGATGAAAGTAATGGGAACTTCTGATAAAGAAGAACAACTTGAGAATGTGGAGTAGTTAATTTAATCCCATAAGCCTTAATTCTTGGCCAATGGAAAAATGTCACTCTGAGCAATAAGAATATTCGGATTCTAGAATAGAGGCCAATTTTTTTTGGTAATAAAAATAGTGAAAAGATCACTGCAGTAGAAATGGAAAGTCGGTGGTAATGAGAGAGCTGGGGGGAAAGATAGCAAATTTTAGATTATGTCGTGAGACGGTCCAGTGAAAAGAAATTCCTAGAAGCTTAACATGAGGATATAAATAACAGCTCATATGGAAATGATGAAAACAGCTGTTTTACACCAGAAATGGAAATCACAAAAACTTTAAAGTAAGTTGCACGAAATTCCACTTGAAATCAAGAACTCACCTAGAATCCAAGGAAATAGCTTTGATATTGCCTGCCAGCATTAAGAAATTATTTGGGGGTGTTTATATTATAAAACAAATTAAATTTTAACTTAAGAGGACTGTCTTTAAAATAAAAATACTATAACATTGATCACATTATGAAAAGTCACATACTTCAAACATTTTTCAGAGATATTTTAAGATCACCATAGACCTGAGAGAATAGGAATACAGTTATTATGTTTATGATCATTATTAATATATTTATAGTATATAATATATATTATAATGTGATTTTTCATAATTTGATCAACGTTATGTTAGGACTTTAGGAAAATGCAATATTTATAGTATTTAAAGTAATTATTTTGTAATGTAACTGCTACTAAAGAAATAACAGAGCAAGTTGCCTTAACAAATGTAAACATGCCCCAAATCTAAATTAATTAGATTTGAACCAAATGGTGTCCAATTTCCAGATGACATTCCAAATCTAACTCTTAAAGCCCCTAGTCAAATAATCTACTCTTCTTTTTTTTTTAAGATTTTATTTATTTATTCATGAGAGACACACAGAGAGAGGCAGAGACATAGGCAGAGGGAGAAGCAGGCTCCCTGAGGGGAGCCTGATGTGGGACTTGATCCCAGGACTCCGGGATCACAACCTGAGCCAAAGGCAGATGCTCAACAACTGAGCAGCCCCAATGCCCCTCTACTCTTCCAGAAAGGAAAGCACTTAAGTAATAATAATCACACTGTTATGTCTTATTTATGAAAATCAACATTAAGATTACATTGAAAACTTAGAAATATGTTTTTCAATAACCAATTGCTCATCAAATTTTTAACTCAGGATAAAAATTGTAGTACACAACAGGGGCATGGAGGAGTGCTGGAGGTAAGAAATATTGAATAAATTTTCCTGGCAAAGCTTAATATTTTGAAGAAACAATAAAAATTCATCACACAAATAAAACAGGTTACAGCTTTATTAAATAATTAACTTATAAGATAATTATTTCAGAAGGAAAATTTCTACTTCTTTAAGACTTAAAATTTTATGTAGCCTATATTGTTCTGAAATATTTCTCTCCATTATAATTGATAATTTCGAATAATGTATAAAAACATTGATAGAAAATGAGACTTTATCAGTACACCCCATATATGCATATGGAGAATTCCAAATGAACACACTAGTGTGTATTTAGGTAATAAGCACAGTAGGCATTTTGTTTGTTTGTTTTGTCTCCTCAGAATTACTTTATTATCCAAGGAATCCTCCTCCCCAACAACAAATTCAAGAATGTCAGATGCACACAACCCATATATTCCTCCCAGCTCCAAGATTGGGCAAATGATGTACCAGCCATTCACAATATATGATCTACTAATCACACTAATTAGTTAAGACTTGAGCATTTCATATGAGCCAAAGCAATGAAATCCTCTTTTGGGACTTTCTTGGAATAGTGGGCAAAAATAAAACAACTAACATGCATGCAAGTTTACCAAGTACCAGGCCTTCTTCTAGACACAACCTATAGTAACTAATGTCATCCTCTTAATGTTAATCCCACATTGACTGAGCAAGTAGGGTGTGGAGATGTCTAGGGAACACTAAGTGACAAGACCCCACCTAGAAATAAAGCACAAATGATCTAAATACAGAAAATGAAAAGAACCCATGTCTGTACTTTATTAGAGCAACAGGACACAGCTGAGCCTGAATTAAGTCTGGGCTATGTCTGATCTCCCAATGCTATCAGCCAACATGTTCCCCTAAAAATAGAGTTGGGAGGTGCCTGGGTGGCTTAGTGGATTACTCTTGGTTTCTGCTCTGGTCATGATCTCAGGGTCCTAAGATCCAGACCTTGCTTGGGGCTTATGCTCAGCACTGAGTCTGCTTGTCCATCTCCTTCCTTCTCTGGTCCTCCTCATCTCCTCCCCCAGCTCATACAAGGCATTCTCTCTCTCTCTCTCTCTCTCTCTCTCTCTCTCTCTTCCTCTCTCTCTCTCTCACACACACACACACATAAATAAATAATTGAAGGAATGAATGAATAAAATATTTTTTAAATAAAGATAAATAAAATAAAAACACAGTTGGGTACTGTACCTTAGAATAAGTCTTGATAAAAACAGGATAATGTATTACTGTTAAAATGTCATTTATATTTCATTTAATGCTCTATGTTTAATTCAATGTAAATATAAATAAAATAGATAATAAAGAGCATGAAGGCTGAGAAAGGGAACTTGATTCTAAAATGAAGAGTAGGGCAGCCCAGGTGGCTCAGTGGTTTAGCGCCGCCTTCGGCCCAGGGCATGATCCTAGAGACTAGGGAGTCCCACGTCGGGCTCCCTGCATGGAGCCTGCTTCTCCCTCTACCTTTGTTTCTGCCTCTCTCTCCTCTGTGTGTGTGTGTGTGTGTGTGTGTGTGTCTCTCATGAATAAATAAATAAAATCATAAATAAATAAATAAATAAATAAATAAATAAATAAATAAATAAAATGAAAAGAGTATTGCTTACAGGAAAGAAAGAAAATGTTTTTCTTTCCTCTCTTTGCCTTCTCACAAATTTCAGTAACTTTTCTAAAGCTGTATTACTAAAGTCCCATCTATGAAAGAGGTATCACAAAATTGTGGTAGAATGAACTGCTCACTAACAGTCATAGTTCCTTTTTGCTCCTTCATGTTTTTAGCCCTCGGGCATTAGACAAAGCCATCTGACTAGTTCTTGCCACAGAATTGCCATCAAAATGAAGTGTATCACTTCCAAGTTTGGGCAGGTGGGGGAAAAAAATCCTGCTCAATCCTTGTCTTTTTTGTTCCCAAAATGAGCTTTGGTGTCCCAGTTGCTCCTGGACTTCTTCGTCAGGAAGGACCAATGTTCCTAAGGGTGCGTCTCCAAGATGGGCAAATTTTGTCAGCCTGGGTCCCTGAGTGAGTGCATATAATGGAGGTATTTGGTCATGCATGAGGTTTGAAGCACAAGTGAGAAGTGAGGTTTTGTAGCGTTGAGCCTCTGAGATCTTGGAGTTTGGGGAGGGGGGTGTGAGGATGCTTCGTTTAGTTTTACTACAACATGACCTAGCCCATCCTGATAACTACAGTATCCTCTCCCATAATAATCTAGAGAAGATCGCTTCCTGAGATCACTCAAAGTACTACAGTCTACCCTTAAGTTGGACAGAATATACATTCATTTAATATTATTGTAATTAATAAATAATTTTGGTTAAAAATGTGATTTCCATTTTGTGATTAGTGGCTTAAATTCTCATGTAAGACAAATCCGCCTTATCTCCTGTTACTGAATACATTCCAGAGCAGAAACACAAAACTACAAAGCAATTTCAAGTATCTAAGCGAAAAACAAAATGAAATGACCAAAACAAATATAAAACTGGTCATGTGTTACTACAAAGATAGCTGAAAAAAAGAACAGTTAACTCTCTGAAATTTTCCTTTTTAACAAGCCGGGCTGACATCATGTACAGATAGTCTTTAGTCTTTACATTAGCAATTGTCTTTCTCACTATTCATTAGAAAACAAACATTCCTTGTCTACTATGTGCCAAGCACAATGACAATATCAGAAATACAATGACAAATGGTACCTAGCTCCAAGAGTTCAGGATTTGGTAAAGAAACAGAAAAGAAAATGAATAATTAGAATTTGCCTTGTTGTGCTCTAATAGAGGTATGCAGTGACACTGCAGGAGCCCTGAAGAGAAATACCTAATGCTTCCTTTTTTTTAATAATAAATTTATTTTTTATTGGTGTTCAATTTGCCAACATACAGAGTAACACCCAGCGCTCATCCCGTCAAGTGCCCTCCTAAGTGCCCTCCACCCAGTCACCCCCACCCCCCGCCCTCCTCCCCTTCCCTCACCCCTAGGTCGTTTCCCAGAGTTAGGAGTCTTTATGTTCTGTCTCCCTTTCTGATATTTCCTACCCATTTCTTCTCCTTTCCCCTCTATTCCCTTTCACTATTTTTTATATTCCCCAAATGAATGAAACCATATAATGTTTGTCCTTCTCCGATTGACTTATTTCACTCAGCATAATACCCTCCAGTTCCATCCACGTCAAAGCAAATGGTGGGTATTTGTCGTTTCTAATGGCTGAGAAATATTCCATTGTATACATAAACCACATCTTTATCCATTCATCTGTTGATGGACACCGAGGCTCCTTCCACAGTTTGGCTATTGTGGACATTGCTGCTAGAAACATCAGGATGCAGGTGTCCCGACGTTTCATTGCATCTGTATCTTTGGGGTAAATCCCCAACAGTGCAATTGCTGGGTCGTAGGGCAGGTCTATTTTTAACCCTTTGAGGAACCTCCACACAGTTTTCCAGAGTGGCTGCACCAGTTCACATTCCCACCAACAGTGTAAGAGGGTTCCCTTTTCTCCGCATCCTTTCCAACATTTGTGGTTTCCTGCCTTGTTAATTTTCCCCATTCTCACTGGTGCGAGGTGGTTCTCATTGTGGTTTTGATTTGTATTTCCCTGATGGCAAGTGATGCAGAGCATTTTCTCATGTGCATGTTGGCCATGTCTATGTCTTCCTCTGTGAGATTTCTCTTCATGTCTTTTGCCCATTTCATGATTGGATTGTTTGTTTCTTTGCTGTTGAGTTTAATAAGTTCTTTATAGATCTTGGAAACTAGCCCTTTATCTGATACGTCATTTGCAAATATCTTCTCCCATTCTGTAGGTTGTCTTTTAGTTTTGTTGACTGTATCCTTTGCTGTGCAAAAGCTTCTTATCTTGATGAAGTCCCAATAGTTCATTTTTGCTTTTGTTTCTTTTGCCGTCATGGATGTATCTTGCAAGAAGTTACTGTGGCCGAGTTCAAAAAGGGTGTTGCCTGTGTTCTCCTCTAGGATTTTGATGGAATCTTGTCTCACATTTAGATCTCTCATCCATTTTGAGTTTATCTTTGTGTATGGTGCAAGAGAGTGGTCCAGTTTCATTCTTCTGCATGTGGATGTCCAATTTTCCCAGCACCATTTACTGAAGAGACTGTCTTTTTTCCAATGGATAGTCTTTCCTCCTTTATCGAATATTAGTTGGCCATAAAGTTCAGGGTCCACTTCTGGGTTCTCTATTCTTTTCCATTGATCTATGTGTCTGTTTTTGTGCCAGTACCACACTGTCTTGATGACCACAGCTTTGTAGTACAACCTGAAATCTGGCATTGTGATGCCCCCAACTATGGTTTTCTTTTTTAAAATTCCCCTGGCTATTCGGGGTCTTTTCTGATTCCACACAAATCTTAAAATAATTTGTTCTAACTCTCTGAAGAAAGTCCATGGTATTTTGATAGGGATTGCATTAAACGTGTAAATTGCCCTGGGTAACATTGACATTTTCACAATATTAATTCTGCCAATCCATGAGCATGGAATATTTTTCCATCTCTTTGTGTCTTCCTCAATTTCTTTCAGAAGTGTTCTATAGTTTTTAGGGTATAGATCCTTTACCTCTTTGGTTAGGTTTATTCCTAGGTATCTTATGCTTTTGGGTGCAATTGTAAATGGGATTGATTCCTTAATTTCTCTTTCTTCAGTCTCATTGTTAGTGTATAGAAATGCCACTAACTTCTGGGCATTGATTTTGTATCCTGCCATGCTGCCAAACTGCTGTATGAGTTCTAGCAATCTTGGGGTGGAGTCTTTTGGGTTTTCTATGTAGAGTATCATGTCATTGGCGAAGAGGGAGAGTTTGACCTAATGCTTCCTAAGGAGTAGTAGAGTAGCAATTACATAAAAGATAATCCCTGACAATCTTTGAAGATAAAAAAGGGTTTGCCATACACAAATATTATAAATTAGAGGGAGTACATGAAAGGAGGTGAATTTGAAAAACCTTAAAGTTGTGAGAAAGAAAGTCATATTTAGGGAATTTTGGAAAATTCAGTAGAGTTGGCACATGGGATTCATACAGTAATAAGCTAAGAAGTGTACAAAAAGGAAAAGAAAAAAATAGCATGTCTTAAATATCATGAAAAAGACGGGACTTTATTCTCGAGGGATAGGAAATTGCTTACAAATTTTATGCAAGAAAATGACATGCCAAATTTGTATTTTAGAAAGCTCTTCCTGGAAGTAATTTTGGAGATTGGATCGCTGGGGAAAGAAATGGAAGGCCAAGAAAGTGATTGGCATCTATTGCAGGAATCCACATAAAGAATGATTTAAGGATTGAAGCAAGCCAGTTGAAGTAGACATTAGAGAATTGTATGAATTTAAGAGATATATTGAAGTTTGAATCAATAAGACGTAATGATCAGTTGGATGTGAGAAAAGTGAGGGGGAAGAGGAAGGAAAAATGTCAGATTTCTTTTCTGTGACAAACCGAATGGTGGTACCAAAGTCAAGGATAAAACTTATAGGAAATAGTATAATGGAAATAATGTAATATAACTGCAGGGCCTATAGGACACTGAGATAAAAAGATGTAGTCACTGGAAACATAGACTCAAGTAATAGGAAAATGTCTGGGCTGGTTTAGTAAGAAGGAAAAAAATGGCTTAGAGTACACAGAAAAGTATTGGTTCTTCTAATAAGAATCCAAAGTTAGAGAATGTGTCAACATTAGTTGATCTAGCAGTTTAATACCACCATCAATTTCCAATTCCTTTACACATTGTGGTCTGTAGTTTCAAGTTTGCTATCTCCGATGGTCATGGGATGGCCTCCCAATATAACAATCATGATCATGTATGTGTGACTTTGTTGATGTCCTGTAGGAGAGTTGTGTGAGCTTTCTATTCTCTGCTTTAAATTCATAGAAACAAAAAACAAACAAACAAAAAAAAAACAAAAACAAAATAAATGCATAGAAACTTTAAGCAAGGCACTGCAAATCTCTCTCGCATGCACACAAGCATTCTTTTTTTTCCCCTTAATTAAGTGTTCAGTGGTTTATCAGTTGTATATAACACCCAGTGTTCATCACAACACGTGCCCTTCTTAATAAGCCCATCACCATCCCTCCACCTACCTCCACTCCTTCAACCCTCATTTTGTTTCCTATAGTTAAGAGTCTCTTATGATGAGATGAGCACTAAGTGTTATACTATATGTTGGCAAATTAAAATTTTTTTTTTAAAAAGGGTCTCTCATGGTTTTTCTCCCTCTTTGATATCTTCCCATTCAATTTTCACTCCCCTACCCTATTATCCTCTGCACTGTTTCTTATATTCCACATGAGTGAAACCATGTGATAATTGTCTTTCTCTGAATGACTTATTTCACTCAGCATAAGACCTTCCAGTTCTATCCATGTTGATGTACATGGTAAGTATTCATCCTTTTTGATGGCTGAATATATATATATATACATATATATATATATATATATATATATATACACACACACACACACACACACACACAGTGGAATATTACACTGCAAATCTCTTATCAAATTAGTTTAAGCCGGTTTAAACTTATCCATCCCCAACCTAGGAAAAGAAGAACGGTATTAATAGGATTAGCTCATTTGAACAAAATCCCAGCCCTGGGGCAAGGGTTGGAACCAAGGAAGAAACCCAAACACATCAGGGCTCTACTGGGAATAAGGAGTGGAGTCACAGATATTAGGCAGGCAACCAAAAATGCCCACAAAGCTCAATCTGAAGAAATTCGCCCTATTTCTGAAATTTGTTTATCTTGAAGCTGCATTCAAAGGGAGAAAAATGGAAGAAAGCAATATCTTTTTGAAAAGAAAAGTTTAAAATACCCCGTGCATCAGAAAATAGTAAGAAATATAATCTTATAACAAAATTCCATTGCTAGAGCCACTAGAAATTAAAATTCATGTCACATTTTGTGTGGCTATCAAAATGATACCCAAAATGCCAATTCTACATGGAATTTTTAGTGCTTTTCAAAAATATTCAGTGTTATTTTCATGTATTAAAGTGTGTGTTTATGCACGATATATGCACACACACATATAAAGGGCAATAACTCACTCATTTTTTTAGCCCCAAGAGAATTATGCCCTAAGCTTGCCCCAGGCCATCCTTTTTAAAACAAATTTAATGCTTTCAATGGAGTATCATAAGTGGAATGGCAGATGTTAAAGTATATCCTGAGATCTTCCAAAGGCTGCTGACTTTACACTACAGTCTCAGAGATAGGAAAAGGCTGTGACTAAATCTTATTGAACATTAATAATTCAAGAAAATGAGCAAATTCATGGAGGTGGTGGGAGAGCCCCTTAAGGGCATGGATGTCAGTTTGTATCAGGGCTCCAGAGAAGGGGGAGGAATTATTCCCAGTGAAATGGGAGGGAGAGGATAAAGAAACAGCTTCAGGGTATGGCCACTCAAATCTTCAACAAAATTACTTAAAATGTGAAATGCTTGTTGTAAATGGATTTTTTATGGAAAAAAATGAGTATGCTGGATCTGATATCCTATCTGATACTGGACATATTAGATGAAGTAGAGATTGTCTGTGCACAGAGGGCACAAATGGAACAGACAATGGAAATGCCAGCCTTTGGGAATTCACGATTTAGAGAAAGTTTGAGATATTTATAGGATACAAGGAATTTAGGAGAAAGAGCAAGTTTACTCAGATCTCTAAGAGGCAGGGGAGCCTCAGCAAAGATCTAGGTAAAATAACATTTACAAACAGAGCCCTTTGTCTAGCATCTTTATCATTTTAGTGACTAATAACCAACTTTAGCACCTGATGTGGTTCTCAGTTGAATTTGAGTTTTTCTACAACATGATTCAGGCTTCCCTTTTCTTTTCTTTTCTTTTTTTTTTTTTTTTCAGGCTTCCCTTTTCTATTTTACTTTTTACCACCCCCTCCTTACATAAATCCTATAAATGTTTTTAATGTCCTATCATGCCTACTAAAATTTAATTGACAATGATGAGAAACTTTAGTGTTCCTTTCCAAAAGGAATAAACACGTGGCCTCACTTTGTCCATAACAGTGTGGAAAGGAACTTTTCATCAAACTCTGGTGACTGTTGTCCCTGATTACTTTTAGTATGTGTTTTGGTTTTGTTTTCATTTTATCCTTGTTTTTTTTTTTTTCTCTCTCTCTTTTTCTCTTTCCTCCTTCTGAATGGTACTGACATGTTTTAATGGACAAAAAGAAAGAGAAAAAGGAAGAGTGTTTAACTAAATGTAACTCATTCATCCACCTCAAGTGAAACTCAAACCACAAACATAGTTTATGTTAGTAGGAGATCTTCATCTCAACAGATTAGAATTCCATCCTTGGCCAGAGACCCATGCTATTATTCACACTATTATAATATGTTAAGAACAAAATCCCCCAAGAATATAATTATTATAAGATAATGTACCCTCTTAGCTATGTGGGCTTCACTAGCAGTTATAAAATGTTGCCAAGATTATACTCCAGCAATTAGCCCTCAGTGTGGGCTGCTAATGCATTTTATACTCAGCTTTAAAATATAGACCCTAAGACTATTTTAGAAAATAACTCTTGAACGATGTTTTTAGATTAACAGGGACAGACTAACAAACCTTATCCAACCAAACTTTTTTCTGTTTGATAAAACTGATAAAGCTTAGTAAATATATCAAGTAGTTGTATCACAAAAACAAATACAAAAACATAAAAAGGCATAGCTATTTTTAAAAGAGCTAAGGTCAAGTTCACAATGATCAACATAAAGATCAAATGTAAAGATCAAAGATTTTGGCAAACCCTGTGGCTTTGCTATACATTTTTATTGTATCATAGAACTGAGAATCTATGATGTTTTTGCCCATTTTATCACTCAGAACAATCTATTGAGGGAATGTTGTCTGAGTGAGTCATCTGAGCTATAAACATAAAATTAAAATAGCAATGATCTATGATAACACAGGAAATGTATACCAAAAAAAAGGCTAACCCATAACATAACAACAATACAGAAAACACTAAGAAAACCCTCCTCACCCTGATGGGAAGAAAATATGATCTTGTTTTTATCCGACAAAATAAAAACCCAAACAATTGAGAAATGAGAGACATAAAAGATCAGTTCCTCTTAACAAACCCTACTAAGCACCCAATATGTCAATAAACTATAGTCTCCATGACACAGGAAAGTTAACTCATGCAAAGATAATTTCAATATAATATAGTAAATATTCTGAAAAGACATTTCAAATAAGCCAACATAGATAAAAGACCACCATGTCTGCATAGTAAGCACATAATACATAATATATAATATATATATATATATATATATATATATATATATATATATTTAGATAATATGCATTTAACATAGAAAGTACTAATGGGGACTGCAGGTAAGGCAATGAGATAAGACTAGTGAGGTTTTCGTGGTTACATACTAGTGGCAAAACCAGCTAGAACTCAAGTTTCTTAGCACTCACTCTAATGCCTTTTCCAAAAGGCCATGGTGCTCACAGGCTCCACTGGGATGAACTCTTCAGTTGACTAGTAAGCGGCACCTGCTGAAGTACACTTGCCATTCTCTTTCCTCCTCAACACCCCACCCAAGTAAAAACAAAACACTTTCTAAATATTCAAGTTATGCATTTCTAATTATAGCTCTAACCAAAATGACATCTGCAATAGAAAAGAATGGCATTTTCCTTTTGATTTCATATATATAAATAAATCTCACAGCACTTCAAAGGTTAAGTTATGCAAAATATACAGTTACATACAAAGGACTCTCCCTCCTTCTGTTCATTGGAAATCGACATCCAAAAGGTCTTCTCATGAGTGTTCTATTTCTTTCCTACCCTTGCTGCCTATCAGTTTGGGACTACATTTCACCACGAGAAATTATTGATACAACTTCACAAGTAGATACAGGATGGAATAAATGTAATGCCATTAAATAAAATAAAACATATTAGTGAAAACTTACAATGCCATTCCAAGTAAAACAGGATCCTAACGGCATGCCGCTAAGATCTTGTGTTCTGCCTACACAGAACGTCAACTCTTCTGATGTTAAAAATATTATACGTAGTGAAACGGGAATACTAATGTTAAATTGGAAGATGGATTTAAGGACCTATATGCATTAATACTTTAAGATTATTCACTCCAAAGCACTATAGAACATATTACCACTTTCTCTATCAAAAAAAGCATAGTATACTCTATGAGCCAGATTTCTTTGAAAAATCAATTCAGAAGGATTAATTGCATGAGAAATAGCTGTTTCTGATACTATTGCACTTCTCTTCAGTAATAGAAAAATAACTTTTATACTACTTCTGTCATTACATGTGTTGCCCATCCCTAATCCTTGATAATGACCTCAAAAACCTAGGATTCCAAAGATACAGTGAAATTGATCCCTAAAAGAAATCTTGACAGGAGTTTCATTCAAAAAGGATCCAAACATTGCTCATCTTACAGCCTAACATGAGAGCTCCTCAATCATATCCTAGTGACCGAAAATGGCTTGGAAACCAGTGTTTAATAGCTTGACGGGGGTAGGGGGGTGGGGGGGTATTTTTTTCCCTTGCATAAATCCATCCCTCTCCCGAGTGGTTCACAAACACTGCATTTTTCCAGAAAGGTAAGGTACATTTTACATATGTGCCATGAGTGGCTCTGAAGACAAGCCGTTGCCCATATGCTCAGGGCCTGAAGTGACACTGTCAGGAGTGAAGGGGAATAAGGCCGTGCTTTCAAAAGCATAACATGCTGCCTGCCCCTCCTGTTTGTTTTCATGTGCTTGTGCAGTGACTCAGGGCATTTACTCCCAGACAGATGTATGTTCTCAGCTTCAGAGGAAGGAGGTCAAAAGAAAAAAATCAGACTGCATGGGAAAACAAAGATTAACAGTAACTGGGTGGGAGGGGGATAGAACAAAAGTGTGCTGAATGGAGTTTCCCTGGGCCTGCTAACTCTGAAGCTATTTGGCTTTAATTAAAAGCTCAATAAAGCTTATGCCTCTCCCCTTAGATAGTGGGCAGTTTATAGGCAGGGCCTCTGCCTTATTCACAGGTATGTCCTGATCAGTGGTTAGCATAGTTTTTATACACAGTGGGTGTTCATATCATGTCTGTAGAATTGAATCTGCTGCTGGGTTAGTTCTGTTATACTGACAGGCAAACATGGGGGCCTGTTACAGTTTGAATTAAAAACAAAACCACTGGCAAACATTATAATACTGAAATACCTGCAGAGTTTGCAGTGGTGACATGTGCTTAAAGCTTTAGGAGACCAAAAATTCTGGTCACCCTTGAAAGGTAAATTACTTTTTAGATGTGAGCGCTTGTAATCAGACATTTCTAATAGTCTAAAATTTAAAATGATCTACTTTCTTTAACTTTGAGCTCTCTTTAATTGATTTTTTTTTATTTTAACAGAAAGTAGCTTTCTTGAACACTAGACTATGTCTATTAAAACACCTGAATAAATGTAAAAATGATAATATTTGAACAATACAGAACTAATTATTCCATGGGCCTAGCTTATTTCTTTAAAAAGAATCTTGAGTATATTATTTATACTGTCCTGATGAACTATTTTACAGGCACACATTAAGGGATGATGTTGCTAACAGTAGAAATCTATAAATTGTGGAAAATCATTTACCATATCATTTTATATTTGGACATCTGTAACAATAGGAATGAAACATATTCCAAGCGTTATGAAAAAAGCAACCAGGTTCTTCTTCCCTGCAATGAACAGAGTTTTCTCAAGAGACAGATTATTATACTTCTTGCCCGCTGTTGGTGGAGAAAAAGCCCTAGAGTCATATGTATATATATTAAGAACTTATCAACACCTATTGTAGGAATCTTTGCCTGCAGATGACTATAAAGAAGCCATGTACTTTTAAACAAGGCACCAAGCACTTATTGGTAGGTAGCTGGCTGAGTAACCTCATCTTTACTTCAGGATTAACTTTCCAAACAAAGGAAGTATTTACCTTGCCAGTCTATGAAATAACTGCTAAATTGGGAAACTTGTACATTAGTAGTTTAAGAAGTGTAATGCATCTGTAAGAAAATGATACGTTCAAGAAAAACACAAAATGTATAAACATAAATACTATTTTCTATCATACTCTGAAGAACTGCATGTAGCCAAAAATTCTGCAGATAGACAGCAAGACAAGATATCCAACAGTTACTGTTTGTTCTGTTTCTTGCCTTTGGAGAACAATGAATTCAGATTGAACAATAGCAAATTCAGAGGGAATCACAGAGAATGAAAATGTTATCTAGTTGACCTTAAATGTTTGTCACAAGATTTCCCGCAGGTTCTCTGAATCCCAGGCTGATGCTATGTGGGGTGCACAGTATGGCACACAATAATGAAATACTTTGGTTTTAAAAATGAAAACATATTATTTTGCTCTTTGCAGGTGGATATCCCATCTAAATTTTGGTCAAAAGAGATACCCCATGATCTGATAGCACTTATTCTGAAGAGTTCCTTACATATGTTTAATCAATTCACTGTTCTTTGGATCTAATCTGTTTGAACTCTCCATACACCCCTGAGTAGGTAGGGGGGAAAAGCCACAACTTTACCATAATGAAAATCAATCAGTGATTCCGCCCACTGGGTTCCTACCATATGGGTACTTAAGTTTCTATTTGTAAATTTTCCACTCTTCTAAGAATGACTCTCTTTCAGTGTGATATTTACTGGGTATTTATAAGAAGCACTAATAATGATGTTCTTGGCAAGCTCATGAAAATTAAACTGAAGCAAGAATGAGAGAGCAGAATCCAGTTTACAGTGAAGTTATCACAAGTTTACTCATTGATAAGCAGTATTCAGCTACATATTGTTATCGTACGAAGCACTTCTAAAATATGTTATCATTTGGCTCCAACTTAATGGAAGCTTAGGACTGGTACTTTAATGATAGGAACAGTTACTCCGTCTAGAGTAAGATACAGAACTAATGAAACTGGCAAGTTGTCGTCGTTAAGCCCACAAATTCTCTGCTCTAAAAATCATGTCTATCTGACAAGCAGGAGGGTATGTCTCATAGCAGATCCTAGAGTAGTTACATTCTCTCAGATTTCCATATTTCATATTGCTTCTTTTTCCCTAGATACAAAACAACAAGTATTGATTCAATATCACCCTGCTGTCTATTTTAATTGAAATCTTCAGCATACACAAACATGTCAAGACTTAGTAATAAAAAATACAACTAAAAGCTCAACAAGCAATATATATAGATCCTTGGGGGATTAGAAATCTTATTCCTTCACTTGGTTTTTTGAATTGTATTAATGGCTGCAAATGAAGATGTGGTGGAAGTAGGAATCAGGCTCTACTCAGAGCACAGATAAGGTAGAGAATGTTTCAAGATTCCTTAAATAGAATCTGCTCCAAAATAATTACCTACCAGACTGACCTTGGCAATGAAAATACCTACTCTTGCAGCCTTTAGGTTAAACCATATTATCTCTGAGAGCTCTTATAAAAATGCAAACACATTAATAAAGGGAAAGGAAAAAAAAAATAAAGGGAAAGGAAACATTAGCTGGCTTGAAATTGGCACTGACTTGCTAACTATCCTCCTGTCTCCATCTTTTTGGGACATGGGTTGCATGATCTGAAGTAAGGATTAGTGGTTCTTAATTAAGGTTAAAAAGCCAGAAGCACAATGAAAAGGTGAAACAACACAAAAACCCATTACCAAATAGTGAAGGACCAGTAAGAAAAGACCTAAGGGAAACTGGTCATTTTTTACAACTTTGGCAGGCAAAAGCCATCTGCCTCTCAACTTTTCTCTCTCCTAATATATGTTAGGCTATCTTACTTAGTATTTGTTAGGTCATATCTTGGTAGGCAGGATTAATAGATAATACAACTGAACTCATTGGAAGGTTGAATAATTTATATTGGAAAATACCAGATAATAGCTGCCATTCACGCTGTGCTTTAAGTGTTCCAGTACCATGTTAGCTACCATATGATGTTATTAAAACTTAATGCAGTCACACAAGATTGAAATTATAGTCCATATTTTATAAATGGAGGAAATAAAACCCAGAGAAGTTAAATGGCATCCACATTTAATTTATAGTCACTCAGCTATAAGGGATGTGATTGGAACTAGGTTCTCGTGTTTCTGAATCCGAATTCAGTTTCCCAAATAATTATTTGGTGCTCATATAGGATGGGAGATATCAATGAGCAGCAGCAGTACAGGTGTAAACAAACAGGGTGCACACCATATACAGAAGTGGGGCCAGTAGAAGGCCAAGGGGACACCCTGAGGAATGTAACTGCAGTGAGAACAGAAGTCACCCCATTAAGGAGTGGAGGAAGGGAGAAAGGGAAGATGCTTTGGGTGGGTAGAGGAAACACACCCTCAGGGTAAGAAGGAAAGGAGCCTGAAGGGCTCTAGGAACTAAAAGAAGTGAGGCTAAATGGTCAGTATTCAGATCACCTTGAAAAACCTGTTAAAGACTTGGGAGGTTATCTGAAGGATGACTAAAAAATCCATGGGAATTTCTACTCAGCAGGATCATATTTGTAATCACGCTAGCAGCATCGCTGGAAAAAAAAAAAATCTGCCAGTATAGGTAGCTTAAGAGTGGATCCAAGAAGACCAGGTAGGAGGGAGGTGCAGACACTCAGATGAAAGGTTGGTAGAAGTGGTGGGTGAATGTGCAACAGGAGGAAGTGAGCTGTATAAGTTATATATAAATATATAAACTCATGAGATATGTATTAGGCAGAAAGAACTGAGTTTTGTGACTTATTTGCAGAGGTAGAGGGTAGAGAATGAAGGAGTATTCAAGGTTTCTGGTTTGAGGAAGTGGTATGCTGTTTACTAGGACAAGCTACAAAGGCAGAGCATAGATATTACTGTTTTGGACAAGGATGAGTTTGATGCACTGCAGATATCCATATGGTGTTGCCCATACGGACAAGACAAATAAGCAGTTCTATCAGTTTGAAAGGGAGCAGTCATCTAGAGATCAGCTCATAGTCTGAGAAAGGGTGGGAGAGGTCAAGTGCAATAGAGTGCCTTGTTTCAGTGAAGCCAGTGGGAGCAGCAGAGATCCCAAGGTGGAGGAAATACAGATCATTTGAATAAGACATACATTAGGGCACAATTTACAAATAAAATAAAATAGGAATTTCAATTTCAACTCAACTGTCCAACCCATATTATTAAAAATGGGGAAGGGGGGATTTATGTCAGAGCTTTGTCTATAACCTTACTTTTGCTCTATCCTCCAGGAACCTCAGAATGGAAGGGAGGAGCAGAAGGATATGGAAGCCACAAATAGCACAGAAGAAACACGACACATGACAAGAAACAGCAAAGTGTTTCAGAATGAAGGAACAAAGTGTGGTGCTCTGGGGTAAGAAATCTCGGTTAACAGCATAAAACATGATACAAGATATTGAAAGGGGGCAGAGACTAAAACACACATAAAAGCCATTAGGTCTTGGTCTCTCTTGCGCTCACTCTTTCCTGCCAAATATGGTCTCCAGTCCATAAGCTATCTCAAAACAGTGATTTACACACCAAAACAAACTAAATAATGAGAAACATCTTTGCGATCCACCTATATACACACACACACACAGATATATATGACTTACCTTTCAGACAAAGTTGTCATTTAAATTAGGTATGTTAATGATATAAATGACACATTGAAGTTTATTATTACAATATGTATCAAGACTCATGTTTGAAACAAGTTCTCTGATTACTGAACACTTTTAATGAGCACTTATTATATGCCAGATATTGTTCTAAACAATTTATTAAAATAAATAAATAAATAAATAAATAAATAAATAAATAAACAATTTATAGCTATTAATTAATTGAATCCTCACAAAAACCCAATGAGCTAGAGATCATTACACTCTTTTCAGTGGAGGAAAACACTCTATTCTAAGATGCTCTAAAATTATGGAATATCTGAATCATCATCAGTGGAAGATACAAACTGTTGATTCCCCCCACTCACCCACCTACCCACTTTGGAAAAAATAGCAAACCTAGTTGTAATAGATAGAGTAGGAAAATAAAGAAGAAAACAAGGGAAGGGGTAAAACATTAATGTTTTCTTTTTATTCTTTATGACCATATATTTAGAATCACTTCTAAAATCTCTTCAAAATATTAATAATAGTTCACTTTAACTGAAAGTACATAACTTAGTTCACAGAGTAATACACTGGGGGGAAAATTCTGCTATTTTAAGATTGAATCATTTCTATTTCCATATATTTTAACCTGCAAATGAAAGCATAAGTACATTCAACTGTATATATATATATATACCCACAGACAAAGCAGGCAAAGACCTTTGTTTATTTTGTCTGGGAATATGTGAGCTTTTGCATATACTGGTTCAAAGATGTTGGATTAATTACTGTTGATTTTGTTGTATATTCCAATTTTGTCTGAAAAAAAAATCATCTAAGAGCCCTAAAACTTGGGATGCCTGGGTGGCTCAGGGGTTGAGCATCTGCCTTCGGCCCAGGGTGTGATCCTGGAATCCCAGGATTGAGTCCCACATCGGGTTCCCTGCATGGAGCCTGCTTCTCTCTCTGCCTATATCTCTCTGCCTGTTTCTCTCTGTCTCTCATAAATAAATAAATAAAATATTAAAAAAAAAAGAGCCCTAAAATGACTATATTGGCAGCCCTGGAGGTTAGATAAATCAATTAGTAAAATTTCAGAGTTTTTCTATCTTTTTCTAATTCACATCTGGTTGGTATATTTAAGTTTTGGACAGTTACTATGTTAACATTCAACACTTCAGAATAAAAAATAAAACTCTGCAATGCTTTAATGTTAAGGAACTTGTTATAATCAAAACAGCTTGAAGGGTTAAAAGTGGAAATAACAGGACTAAATTCACCCTGAGAAAAATCACAATCCTTAATGTCAGGAACATTTACTTCCCAGCATCTGTCATATTATCTGGCACTGGGACATGTATTCAATGGATTTTCAAAAAAATATGTATTTTTTCTATGGATAGATGAGTAAATGTGCTTGCTTGGGCAGCAAAAGGATAAGCATATTCTACTTGTTGAGACCATCAAGGAACTATATGATGCTAAAAGTCTTTAGCTCTATATGGTGCTAAATTCTTGCTTAAAATTTTAACCATTGTGTTGATCCTACTATGAAATTCAACTTTCCTTTAGTGGAATACTTTGTTATTTCTGCTTAAAACTCATTGAACTATTTTGATCCTGTTTTTCTTTCCTTTGAGGAAAATATCGCACTTACTAAAAATTATTATTTGCTTTGGCACTTTTTATATTATTACAGTATGCTTGTTGAAACAGTAAATATAAGGGTAATAGATAGTTGCTAAAGCATTGGTCAAAATAAACTCTGAGAAGTTCCATACGGTTTACAAGTGTCAAATCATTTTTCTGAAAATTCTAATATATTTGTTGATGTTTTAAGATAAATATGTGTGTAACTCAACAGGTTGTGTCAACAGAATCAGCTGTCATCCAATTCACATTCATTGCTTTTAAAGGCTCAGTACTACCTCTAGGATTTTTGGCCATATCCAAATGGAATTACATATTCTAGACATGCGGGGGGTGAAGGGGGGGTCATATTCTAAGGAATAACGTCTACATAGAAACAGTGCCAGCAGTTATAGAACAAACAAATAGCATATTTCACGAAAGGCGATATTCAAGGATTTACTAAAGTGGAATCTATGAAACTGAGTGCTATTATTTTAAAAGGAGACCACAGATATTAGGATATTTAAAGAGGTCTTATCAATTCTCATAAAGTGGCTAATCTACTAATTGAGACCAATACTGCAATTCACTTATCAAGAGACAAGCACTTATTTGTTAAGAGAATGGATAGCATTTAAAAAAGAATACTGAAGCCCTAATTAACAAAAATGTGATTATTTCTGGATCTGATTGCTAAATCTATTCTAGTTAGATAGGTGACCAGATACAATCTATGTATTTCTATGTCTATTTTTGTATCTCTGTTTGATTTCCCAATAAGATGCACAGTCGATTATTAATTATATTCACTATTGGAGAGGATGAAGGTCCAATATCATAGATAATAAAGAAGCTTTCTTGGTTAGAAGTGTGTCTTGGGGGGATTATTTAGGGGAGACCCCCTAGCCTCAGAACTATTTGTTCTTCACGGGGCACAACAAAACATAAAACTAGAACCCCATGGTCTGGGTTCACATCATGGTTCTGTAACAGTGTGTAAACCTTGACTAATTAGCCTTCCCACCCATTCTTTTCATCCTCTGTTAAATGCAGATGAAATGGCACCTTAGGAATGGGGATATTGTGAGGATTATATGGAATATTACATGTAAAGCACTTAACATAGGGCCAGGTACTCCATGAGTATGAGTGGATGCTTTATCTTTATCATCATCAACCACACTATCACAAACAGAAGGAATGGATGCAACCTAAGCTTTTAAGCCAGCACTGATGATGTAGGCACCATTTTATATACACTGTGAAAGGAATTTAAGATACAAAGATGCATGACTCTCTAGTCTATATTACTACACTATTCAACGTATATTCTCAGATTCATGACAATATAGATATTTAATTAAAAAGATATAAATCATCACCATGAAATAGTATTCTTATCTTTTTAACATTTCCAGTTGAATACAGGCTTCTGGAAAACTAATGGTTCTCGATTCAGGCTGCAGCTACTTGATATGCTTCCGTGGGGTTAGGAAAACCTGTAACTAGACAAAGATAACTCAGGAATTCTGAATGTGTTTTCCAGGTTGAAATCTGTGATTCAATGCCCATTTTCTTTAAAAGAGGCTACATCATTGCTGAGTGAAATTAACTGAATAGTTTGAATCTGATTGACTGGAGGAACTTGGGAGAGAGATGCTAAAGTTGATTCTGTATCCACAGAGAAGCATGGGTCTAGTCTTGGTGGCCTTTGGGCCTACTAGCATAGCAACTTAAAAATAACCAAATATGTGGAAAGATAACAAGCCACTGTCTCTGCTTTCCTAAAATTCAATACCATTGATATACTGTTTGGAAATCTTTGCCCTTTGAGGTATAGCAAACAGAACACAGGTTTTAAGCATAAAACAATAACTATAATGGTATCTATCAGTCATTAAAAACCAACTAGATGTCACACACTCTTCAAAGAATATCATGTATCTTATCTCAAAGAAATATCACAGAAGCTCTATAAGGTTTTTATTCTGTTCCCTGCATATATCAGAAAATTGATGATTGGTGAGTTTAAATATCTTACACAATGCTATAAGAATATAACTTGAAATCACCAGAATTTGAAGTCAGGTATAGTTGACTCAAGATTCCAGTTATTTTAAACATGCATTAAAAAAAAAACATGCATTTATTGCAGGATGAAACCCCATTATGCTATGTTCTTCATTTATAAAACAGAAAATTCTAATGATAACATTGATTTGGATCACTAAATGGTATTACCAATTCAAGATACCTATGATATATTAGGTACCCATAAATATCTTCTTCCCATTTTTATCATAGGCTTATTTCCCACTTACTAATAGTCACCAACTGCTTCCTAAGCTTATATTTCTCTACCTTATTTGGTAATTATTAACCAATATTGCCTCCTAAACTCTCCAAATGGAAAGATAATCCCACTCCTCTAGGAACTCACTATCTATTGGTAGAAAACATTTTAAACAACATAATCTCTATAAATCAGGCATTTCAAAGTGTTGAGCTATAAGCCAAATGTTCTGCACATAGTTAAACAACAAAAACTGTCAATATTTTAACATGAATTATTTCATTTTAACATGTGCAAGTGTCTTTTGGGTTATTACAGATGGACCCCATAGACCTACTCCTCTTCTTTATATTACCTGTCTAAAAATTTGTGTTCTCAACTCTAGTAGAAACCCTCAGGCTCCATAAAGATCAGGACAAGGTCTGGCACAGTATCTACACAAGTGATAATTCATCATGTATCTGCTGAATGAATAAATAAATGACAGAAATCCAAAGGTAAGCACAGTAGTTTTTAAATTAACCACTCCTTCTTAGATTCAAACTAATTTTTTATCCATTGACAACTGATCTAGGGAAATAACTGAGAGGATATGAAATTCTCAGCATGACAACACTTGGAAATAACCAAAATGTGCATCTTACAACAAGGTAATAGATCATCAGCACAATAGCTGGCCATCAAAAGCAGAGATATACCTAATCTAAACCACTTAACCATGTATTTGCTGTGTTTGAGAGATTTTCAGGCATTCCCAGAACTTAATTAGGCTTACTCTGTGATGCCCTTTCCTAAATAATATGTTAAGAAAAACATAATAAACAAACAAGCCCAAATTAACATTATTTTTGTGGAAAGAGGGGAAAAACTAGATAAGCCCAGAAATAATACATACTTCAAATTCTGTCAATGGCAACCAATATAAAAATGGACAAATTATTGAATGTCTTAATTTTGTATCCTTTCCTCAAAAAAGAGAGATGATACTTAAGCTTTTATATTATTATCTGTGACTATATATAGTATTGCAACCCCCCTCCCCCAAAATGGCCAACCGATACATCTGGCACATAATAAGCCCACAAATAACATGCTCTCTCTCTCACTTACAATTTTTGTTGTTTATTTTTTTCCAATTCAGTCTTATTCTCTGAAACTCTGCAATTATAAATGTACAAATAAAAATTTAAAAATTGAATGTATATCTTTTTTAAATAGTAACATTCCTTAACAATAGCTGTTAAAATCATAAGGAAACATTATTTCTAAAGTCTCATATTTTACATTATATCTTCTTTTTTTTATCAAGCATCATAAAAATAATATTGAAAAGATAATAAATTGTAAATTTTTCAAATTTACAATTTTTCTCTCTCAATATGCAAATAAAGCTTATTCAAAATACACACATGTATGTGTTTGTGTCTAAAAATATATATACATGCAGCCTTATATACAAACGTATACATCATCCAAGAGAAAGTTCTAGGCATTTAAACAACAGCCATAAAACGAGTATCTTAGCTTCCCTGAAGGCTATGATTGAATGCTCCTTATCTTACTATAGCGACCCCATGTTCTTCTGTGCCAAGTGTGCAAGTCCCAGCAGTGAATTTAAACCCAATCTCATTTTAAGTTTCCATTGTACTCGGCACGATCCTCATTTTTCACTGCATTGCCCTCGTCAGGGCCACGGTCCAGTCTAGGACACTGCTACTGATAAACCAGGAGCTGTAATTGAACTTATAACTATACATACTTTTCCTCCTACCACAGAAGTATTACTGTAAATGAGAGCAAACAGACTTCCATGTGTTGAAGTGTGTGGGGAATCCTAAATAGCAATAACAGCATACTTATGATCCATGCTAAATGGCAACACTCTAAGTGGCTCACCTCTGACCTTCAAAGAGTAATAAATAATTGTATTAATAGTTTTCTATACATTAGCACACCTTTGGAAAGGGCTTTTAGCTAGAGATGAAGGCATTATATGACACAGGGAAGCCCACATCCTGAAACTAACTGGATAGAGGTAACCTGCAAATTTAAGACAGCTTTCTAATTACTGTAAACACATATATACCACTTGTTCTTAGGTGTAATTTTTTTTAAAGATTTTTATTTATTTATTTGAGAGAGAGCCCAAGAGAGAACACAAGCAGGGGGAGCAGCAGAGGGAGAAGCAGCAGCAAATTTCATGCTGAGCGGGGAGCTCCCTACTCTGGGCTTGATTGCAGCACTCTGGGATCCCCTACCGGAGCCAAAGGTAGGCTTAACAGACTGGGCCACCCAGGCATCCCAGGTATAAGTTTTTTTAAAAAGAGGTCTTTCAACATATATTGAATGAAAAATATCTTAAGGAAATTTTGGTAAATAAGCTCGACATCAGTGAGGCTATTCCAATTGCACCCAACTGCACACTGCTCTCTTCTTCCTCTTGCACAGCCACTCCCCAAGAGTCTGAGCTCTCACAGGGTCACTCAAGCACTCTGAACCAAAAGTTCCAGAACAACTGTCCTCTTCTTCCTGCTCTATCCTCCTCTGTCATTTGAAAACAGCAAGCACAACTTTACTGTTGTCCACCTGCAATTGCTACCTAGAAACTCTTCCATTCATGTGCACAGTACATATTTACTGCCTACCTTTTGACACAATTGTTCTAGGTGCTGAGGCAAACAAGCAAGACAAAGTCCAGACCTCATGATCTTACATTCCAGTGGGGAAATAGGAAAACAAAAATTTAATATAACTGTGATACACTGTCAAATATTTATAGAGTGTTATAAAGAAAACTACAGCAGGGTGTGGAATGTGACATGTTGTGGGGTGATTGTAAATAAGGTGGTTGGTCAAAGAGGGCCCCTGACATTTGAACAGAGACCTGAATGAGAGGAAGGAGTGTAGTCTTGAGGAGTCTTGGGAGGAGAATCCAGGCATCTGTGGGTCTAAATGTCCTTTCCAGGCAACAGTGAAACTACTCAACGTTTGCCTTCCCAGAGTAACACAGGAAGCTTTAACAGAAGAAACTGTTTTGAAGAGGAAATAGATTTCTAGTGTTGTGCTTATTTTCTAGTTAACATATTTTCAAATTTATAAAAATTAAATTTGAAACTATCAGCTTCTCAGAGTTTTGTGGTTTTTTGAAAGATTTTATTTATTCATTTATTCATGAGAGACAAAGAGAAAGAGGCAGAGACATAGGCAGAGGGAGAAAAGCAGGCTCCCTGCAGAGAGCCTGATGTGGGGGACTCAGTCCGGACCGGGGATCATGACCTGAGCTGAAGGCAGAAACTCAACCGCTAAGGCACCCAGACATCCCTTCTCAGAGGTTTTTACTGGTTTAAAAGCATCCATAATGCCAACATTTTGTGTTTATGTGTGTTCTCTTTTTTTCCCCTCTGGAGTGAAAGCCCACCACTTTTGCTGTATGTTCAAAAAGTGTAACAAACACTTTGCAAAGAGGAAAAATGTCACTACTGAGTGCCTGCTGTGTAATAGGGAATGTGGTTCTTTTTTTGGGGGGGGGGGGTTCTAAATTTAGAGAGATCTAGATAGAAATTCTAATTGTGCCACTCATTATCCATGTGACTCTAGCCATAGCGGGAATGTTTGTAACCCTCCCCAAATTCATATGTTGAAATCCTAATCCCCAAAGACAATGGCTTTTTGGAGAAGATTACCAGAAGGTGGAATCTTCAGGAAAGTGCTCTGATAAAAGACAGCCCACAGAGCCCCTTAGCCTCCTTTTCCCCCATTTAAGGATACCAGGAGAACTATGATCAGAAGAGGGCACTCACCAGACCATGCTGGTACCCTGATTTTGGACTTCTAGCCTCCAAAACTGTGAGCAATAAATTTCTTGTGTTTGTAAACTACCCAGGCTGTGATATTTTGCCATAGCAGCCTGAATGAACTAAGACAGGGCAGGTTGCTCACATCACTTGATCCTCACTCTTACAAATCATGAGAAGAAACCTTCCTCAGCATTTTTGCTGGAAGGATTTCAAGAGGTCAGGTGCACAAAATGCCAGAGCATTGCTTGGCACTCCAGTGGAGCAAAGGAGACCACGGGTAGTGGATATTTACCAAGCTTTATTCCATGTAACTTTTAAAACAGCCAATTTACCCAAGCCTAAAAAGTTAGGTAATTTCTCCAAGCTCCCACAGTGGAAGTGAAGAGCTAAATTTCAAATCTAGGATCTTTACAATCACAAATACCTGTTTTGATTTTTTAGTTTCCATTTGTTTGTTGTTTTCCTTTTTGTTTTTTGTCTGCTATGTCACTTCGCAAATAATAAGTACTTTAGATTCTTTTTTTCTCACCTGTCATATCTAATCACTCTCTAAGACCTGGATATTTATTTTTGTTTTGTTTTGAAATGGCTCTTTTATAAATTTCTTCATTTCCATTCTCACCACCAGCATCACAATTCTAACAATTATCACCATATAATGGAAATATGATGATATTCAAATCAGCCTTTTTGTTTCCGTTTCCTCCTCTATCTCCAAATTACTTTCTCTAAATTACTCTGAGAACAACATTCATGGACTCAAATCCAAGCAGAACATCAAAAGTAATATAGGCCAATTCTATCCACTCTTGAATCATTTCCCAGATGATGTGGATTGGATTTTTTCTTCTACAATTCCCTTCTCTGGTGTCTATTCTATAAAGGTTACCTTTAAGATCATTTGTACTAGAATGTTCATGCATAAAATCTTTGGGGAGGAAGGAAGAGCAACCTGTTTGGCAAATAAGATCTGGTTTGTACTATTTTACTATTATTATCACTCTCATCATTATCATCATTATAGAACCAAATAAAGCTACATCTTGCATAGCTGATGAGTCAAACGATTTTTTTCAATTACTGTTTGTGTACTCATGTTAAGTTAATTATGTCACGTGAAATATGAAAAAAAATATTGTCTAGTAGCAGTAAAAACAGAAACAAAAGGTAAAACCTTCCCTCCCCTTTTTTTAAAAAAAATTATTTATTTATTCATGAGAGACACAGAGAGAGAGAAGAGAAGCAGAGGTACAGGCAGAGGGAGAAGCAGGCTCCATGCAGGGAGCCTGATGTGGGACTCGATCCCAGGACTCCAGAATCACGCCCCAGGCCGAAGGCAGGAGCTAAACCGCTGAGCCACCCAGGGATCCCCCAAAACTTCCCCTTTTTAAAATTATTTTATTTACATTTAATTAATTAACATAGAATGTATTAGTTTCAGAGGTAGAGTTCAGTGATTCATCAGTCTTCTATAACACCCAGTGCTCATTACATCATGTGCCCTCCTTAATGCCCATCACCCAGTTACCCCATCCCACCCTCCCCTCCAACAATTCTCAGTTTCTTTCTCTTCAAATGGGGACTTCTCCTGGCGCCTCATTTCTCCATAGTTTCCATTCCCCTAGGTTAAGCAGTCTAGTTAAGGAGGTGTTTCCTTCAATCACAGCAGTTATCAACAAAAACCAGTTTTTCTATTCATTTGACTGCCTTCACAGAGACCTTGCTGATCAGTTATGAAGACAGTCAAATGAGAAGAAAACCTAATACCAGTTGAACTGCAAGGTCTTTGAGAGTAGGAACAATGCATTAATCATATATTTGTATATACACCTAGCATAGGTATAAAATAATTGCTATATTCGTATGCAAAGGAGATGTGGTTTGAAACTGGTAGGAAATGTATTTGAAATGACATGATGACTGATGAATAAAAGATTGGTTTAAAAATACGTGCTATTTTTTTTTTCAGTTTACTTTTTCATTGTTATTTCAGAACCTTTGGTCTTTTAGAAACTTTCTAATGAAACAATTTGAAAGGGAAATCAATTAATTTTCTCATTTCCCTTCCTGTCTCTTGCCTCTCAACAAACTCCCAAGAAGAAAAGTGCATTATAGACACGTTCTTAGTGGGCTTACAGATAAAGAAAAACAACTTGCCTACTGGCTTACATTTTCTAACATTTTCAGGTAATTATCTGAAACAGACCTTGCGACGGGAGAATTCACTTCCATGAATCTGTCTTTTGGGCAGAGTCCAAAAGCAAAGGGACTAAAATAAGGAAATCAGTTCCTGCCAACGAGTGCCTGAAAAGCTCCAGCTAAATGAACTGATGTAATCTCAGTGCAGGACTTGTAGGCAGGAACGAGGGGAATTCTCATTACTCCTGAATCTAGAGGAGGGAGGAGGAGGCTGAGTGAAGCATTCTAGCAACTGCAGCTGGTGGAAGTCAAAGATTACTGATAAAGACGGGCAGAAGGAGTGCTCCCTTGCTTCAGCGTGGGTGATGTGTCTTACACTACTTCACCAGGCCCCAAGTGACAGGAATCCAAGGTAGCACTATCAATCTTACTTGCCCCAAAGAGATAGTGAAACACGGACAAGAAGTTGGAGAGATTAGATAGATTTAAAAAAACAAAACAAAAAAACACAACACATTTAAGCTTGTGACCTGTGCCCCAAATTCCTCAACATATTGCAGAAAAAATTCCAGTGTTGATCAGAATGGGTGCAAGCATGCTACAGCCATCTGACAAAAGAAAAGCCTTCTTTGCAGTTCCCAAGAGTGGTAAGGGAGAAATTTGCAGAGGATGCAAGACTTCTTTCACAATGTTAACCATCTTAGATAATATAAAAGCAAGCACATCTCCTGCCATTTCTCTGTATGACTGCATATTGCACATTGTATACTGTTAGCTCGCATTCGCAGAGGCAGATACATGTTGAAAAGGAAGAAAAAGATAATCATCAGGAACTATGAACAATTGTGTGTTCCTTACAACATCTGGAGTGCTGGTCTTAAACTGTTCCATTTTTTTTTTCAAACTTTCAAAATTGTATACAGATAGATTTCATTCAGCAATGTAGTGAATTGCAAAATTATTCTGAAATCAGAAGTATTGGGAGTGAATTTGTGTCCTAAAACAATTTTGGAGAAACTAGCTAAATATGCGTCAGCTTAATTAAATTGATGTAAATTTGGTCTTTTCTAATGTGTTTGAGAACAATAGAATATATTCATCTCTTGTCTCTTAAAAGTGAAGAGAAGCAATCTAAAACATGTGCATTAAAGTTTCCTAATCCAGGTCAGAATCTGCTAAGTGGTAAGTAGCTTCAAAGAACCAGAATAATGTTAGTATTAAACTCTATATGGTATGTATCTAAAGGTTATGTAAATCAGGATGGGGTAGATATGTCACAGTAAATAGCCCCCAAATGGGCTCAGTAGTTTAAAGCAAATACAAAGGATTTATTCTTCACACATATTACACATCCATCACAGATCAGCTAGAGGCTCTGTTCTGTGTCTTACTCACTTTGGGGTCTTAGTTGATGGAGCAGCTACTACCTGTAACATTGCTGGTTGCCATGGTAGAGAGAAATAAAGAGTTCTGGACAATCTTACAGGAGCAATTACATGCTCCGGCCCAGCAGGAATAAACCTCACTCCTGCCCACAATTCATTGTGTGCTATTCGCAAGAGACCATCTAGCCACAAGGGAGTCAGGAAGCATAAATATCAGAAGAACCAGCAACCATTTATTAAGGACTAAGTGCTCAGTTTGGGGAGGTGCTTTAACTAATTTGCATAATTTTAATACATACAGTACCTCTTGCAGGTAGATATTATTAAGGTTCCATTTAGTTTACTAAATGAACCTGAGGCTCATAGAATTTAAGAAGCTTTCCAACGCAATAAAGCTATTACTATCAGACAATGGTCACCCTCCTTTCTCTATACTGTACTGCAGATTCTCCCATTAGGTCTCAAATACTATTTAATTCTTCAGCTTAAAAGCAATAACAAAGTGCGTGCCACATGCCTAGAGCCATTTGGATGTGACTTTGTAATTTAATAGAACAAAATGTTTGTAAAGGAATTAATGATATAGAGCTAAAAGATGATTTTAATCGTTTATTTACAGAAAAGGAAAGCACAACCTTAACTTAAAAAAAAAAAGTGGATACTCTGAATTCATTACAACTCAAAAATATGTCGCAGCTTCCCTTTATCTGCAGCAAATATGTTCCAAGGCCCTAAGTGGATGCCTGAAACTGGGGATAGTATTGAATCCTACACTTACTATGATTTTTCCTATATATACTTATGTACAATAAAGTTTAATTCATAAATCATGCACACTAGATATTAATGACAATAATAGGACAATTATATCAATATACTATAATAAAAGTTCTATGAATATGGTCTCTCTCTCTCTCAAAATATCTTATTGTACTGCACTCACCCTGCTTGTGATGATGTGAGATGATAAAATGTCCACCTGATGAGATGAAGTGAGGGGAATGATGGAGGCACTGTGATGTAGCATTAGGCTACTACTGACTTTCTGACAATAGGTCAGAAGGAGGATCCTCTACTTCTAGGTTATGGTTGACCATAGACAGTGAAACCTCGGATATGGAGGAATCACTGTAGTACAAATAAGTTGTGGAGCTTCAGGAAATGTGATGAATTGACACAATATTTATATAGCATCAAGAGCGTATAGGAAAAATGAAGAGAGACCAAGAATGTTTTAACATAAATTTAATAAAAAAAGAAATATGATATGCCACCCTCTGAATTTCCCTTTTTGTCCCTTTTCCTTTGCTTGGATAGTTCTCTTGGCCTTGGTTTTAACCTCAGAAAATAGTCCCATCTGGTCCCAACTGTTAAAGTGCTAGAGACCTCTGTTGAGCAGCATCTTCAAAATTGCCAAGTGTTCTAACTCCTTGATATTGGAAAACAGTAGACTGGAAAATTACAAGAGATTGGTTTCCATAGACTCTTGTTTACAACTGTAGCTGGTAAGTAGACAGCTCCAACTCATTCTATGGCAAGTGGTTTCTCTGAAAATCTCCAGATCAAACAAAACAAAACAAAACAACTATGCAGCAAATTTTAAATCCTATTCATTCCTTCGTAAGGAAGTGCTGCCTTTTACTGAGACAATCAGCCTGAGTACCAGTACAAGAGCCTAAAATATTTTTCTACATTTAATATAAATATTATGAGAAGTTATTTGGATGGTAATAAAATAATAAGGAATAACTATTTTTAAAAACCTAATAATCAGTTAGTGCTTTTATCGCATCAAATGCATTAAACTTCTTTGAACTGAAGCCTTTTCATCATAATGTACTAAATTAAATATCTGTTCCTTGTAGAATATGATTCTGCGAAACTAGATTAAAATCAAATCATGGACAAAATCAATTTTACTTACAATAATCCTAGCCTACTGAGATTCCAGTCTAGTAATCATAATAAACGTCTTTCCCCTCATGTTTTTTTTTTTTTTTTCCAGGTTTAGGCTTTCCCAAAAGATATAATTTGTCAACCATGCACACTTTTTAAAATGTATTTCATTAGAGTACTATAAAGAGAAACAAATGGCAAGCGTTCAACAATCCTTCAGGGTATTCCAAGGGAAAAAATATATGTGTGTGTGTATATGCCTGTGTAAAGAGATAGATGTTTGATAGATGGATATTGATATGTATATCTACAGAAATAGAATCCAAACAAACCTAAGGGATTCCTTGATTTAAGAAAGAATGATATTTAAACTGTCTTGGGGGAATTATGCTGACATTGGATCTTGGGATTACTTCTCACATAAAACTCAGAGGATTTGGTATCTTGTCAGGAAACTGGAATGAAGCATGCTTACATGATGTTAATCAAGTATTTAATCATTCTTTTGTTGCAAGTCCACTGAATAGTGATAAAGTGAAAAAAAAAAAAAAACATGCAAGTGTTCTACCCGCCACACCCTCCACATCCCAGCTTTTTTAAAGAACAGGAGTTTGGATATGTTCTTTTAAGGGGAAAAAAAAGGGGGGGGGGGTTTATTCATCTAATTTTAAGTTACTACCTGAAAACAAGTAAACTTTCACTTAAATATATAATTATTCTTTCACAGATTCTATCCAGTTCTCTAAAATTTTATTTTTATTTCAGATATTAACTGAACTTCAATTCCAACATAACAGAGTGAGATAGAATTGAGTTTGGAAGCTTCTTAGTCATGTTACAGAGATGCTAGGAATCTGTGAGAGTTAAAAATCCCAATAAATAACCCATCATGGTATGGTTTAAATGATACAACTTTAAAACAAAATTTTAGTTTTGAACGTCAAAACTGGCAAGTATTACCCACCACCACTGCTGCTTTGGAAATGAGGAACTGTGACTCAGATAATTGATATGAAAATCATAAAGCCATATGGTTGTTGGGGGCAGAGCAGGTTTCATCACACAAGCCCAATATTCTTTCATTTGATATGAAAAGAATTTTGCTCTTGTCACTCCTTTCCTGGTACTTTAATTTTATAATTAAAAAAATTAAGCGGCACCTGGCTGGCTCAGTCAGAAGAGCACACGATTCTTGATCTCAGGGTTGTGAGTTCAGGCCTCATGTTGGGGATAGAAATTACTTTAAAAAAATTAAGACTATGAAATAAAGCACATATTAATTTGAATACTTAGGCATCGAGGTAGGAAATAAAAATCAATATATGTTTTGAATTAATATTTTGATTAAGGGATCCCTGGGTGGCGCAGCGGTTTGGCGCCTGCCTTTGGCCCAGGGCGCGATCCTGGAGACCCGGGATCGAATCCCACATCGGGCTCCCGGTGCATGGAGCCTGCTTCTCCCTCTGCCTGTGTCTCTGCCTCTCTCTCTCTCTCTCTGTGACTATCATAAATAAAAATTAAAAAAAGAAATAAAATAAAATTTTGATTAAAATTTAGAGAAGACAGGGTTAGAAAAAAGAGTCAGTCTCCTATATCGCATATAAAAGTACAAAGTGACACAAACTATGGCTCTGAAAATCATGCTAAAATAAGTGTTTCCTTTCACTTTGCACCTCTCTTTAAGAAATTAAAATAATAAAATAAAAAAGATGTGTGTTCTATGATGTGAGGGTTAAGGTTTGTTCCTTACAACATTTTTGTAAATAGAAATTATATATTTGTACATCTTTAGCCTATCGACTCAGTGGTATATTTGGGAGTCATTAAAAAAGCAACCACTGTAAATTCCAGTTGGTTTGAAAACCCAAAGAAAAAGTATGCTTTACCTTAAACTACACATACAGGAGACCTCTTTCTTATTGTTTAAGTTGACTTTTAAAATGGAATAAATACTTAAGAATCTTAAGTGAAGCTTTTCATACAGAAAAATGTTTTTTATATTTTATTTTGAAATTATATGGATTTTGTCAGTGTATTTTTTGCTAAAGGAATAATGGATATGGTTATCATAAAATAAAAGCTACTTCTTAATTTTCCACATTAATATACACCTAGTAATTTTTTACCTATATGACCAATTTCAATATGCCCTAATTTGTCGCAATTTGTTTGAGGTCAGACAACATTTCCTTAATCAGATAATAAGGCTATGCACCTGTAATGTCCCTTGGTGGGGGTCCAGCACATGCTACCCCCAAAATATGTCACCTTGGCATATTGAATATTTTAAGCTGAGGCTTGAGAAAACAGCAGAAGCAGGATGTTCAATCTGACCTTACCCCAACCCTCTCCTCTGAAATCGGTCATAAAACTCTCATATGAGAAGTTTCCCCTCTATACATGGAAGAATGGAGCATTCTTATCTCTAGGAACAAAGAAATGCTGCACAGAATCAGAACAAATAAGCCTTGCTAAGTTTCCCCAAGTTTACTATACTTACCTCAAACCATCATCTCTCTCCACAACTGTCTACTTTTCATGAAATCTAGCATAAAAATACTCAGGTCTGTTTCTTTGGGTCTTCATTTTCATATGAAGGCTCCCATGTCAGATAAAACTTATATTAAATAAATACATATTCTTTCATCCTGTTAATCTGTCTTTGCCAGTTTAATTTTCAGATCTATCCAGGGACCTTAGGAGGGTGGGTGGAGGAAAACTTTTTCCTCTCCTACACCTACCACTATTATACTCAGAGTAGACACAGCATATCCATAGTAAGTAAATGAATCTAAATCTTCAATGGCATTGTTGCCTGTTAGTAGCGTCGAACTCTGCTTCTCAGTGATAAATGGCTAAGACTTGGAAATCACTTAGGGCTGTCATGCCTGCCAGGGTTATTTGCTGCCTTTCTTCTCTTTTTTCTTTTTTTAGCCAAGAATTTCAGACAAAATCTTTTCATTCATATTTCTAACCATTCTTATTTATATTGTCCCTCAATTTAATTGTGGGAGAAGATTCTGTTAAGGAGCACAGATACAAAATTGGCAAGTTCTAAGCCAGAACTGTCCTATAGAAGATGTGAGCCACATATGTAATTTTAAGTATCTAAAATAGTCATATCTTAAAAGCAAGAAGAAATAGGTGAAATTACTTTTAAAAATGCACTTTATTTTACGCAGTATATCCAAAATACCATCTCTTCAACATGATATCAATATAAAATGTTAACGAGATCTTTATAATTTCCATGTGTATGTGTGCTGTCTTTGGAATTACTGTGTATTTTCACACTTGGAGCACATCTCAATTTAAACTAGCCACATTCAAGGGCTCAATTGCCACATGGGGTTCATAAGTACCCTATTGGATAGCAGAGTCTTTACTAATGTAAAAGGTCATTTCTCCTTCCATAGTAGTTACTCCATAGCCATGTGATTTTGTTTCTTTTAGCCTTTTTCTTTGGGGGAGGGGAGGTCAAAGGAAGGGAAAGAGGAATTTAAAAAAATAAAACAAAGTCACCAGAGTTAAAAAAAAAAAAAAACAAAACAAGAATAAGACAAAAATCTGAGCGTATTAACTTCCCAGGCAAGGGAATGTCTGGCACTGAAGTATGCTGTGTAGGTAGGTCACTGATTTAGAGAAAGAAGTCCATGGTTTGAATGCTGGGCCCATATGGAAGAGGAGATGGCGTTTCATGCAACTTATGCTAATGATAACTAAGGATGAAAAGCTAGCTCCATGGACTGGATTGCATGTGTTAAGTAAGTTTTATCCAGGTTTAATGGCAATAATCTCCAGTGAGAAAAGTTTTCAGTTACTTCCAATAAAAGTTTGTCATCCTTAGGTCACTCAAAGTTCATAGTTCCTTACTACTCTCTTTTGGTAGAACTAGTTGTGGTGACACAGCATTCAGTGTCATTCATTTTGAAAGCTCTTAACTCCTAGGCAAATTCCTCCATAAGTAGCCATACTTATTTTACAACAGAATAACCCAAGAAAACAGTGTAAAACAAGCATACGAAGTACAAAACAATGCTAGTTATTTTCCAAGTTTACATAGCATCAAGCACAAACAATAGTATTGATAAAATCAATATACACTTAATAAATGTTACCTCGTTTAAATTTTCTTTAAAAACGCATTTCAGGTATTAGATAAGAGGATATTCTAGAATATGATTTTTTATGTAAAGCATATTCATTAAAAGTTTATTTTTTCAAGAAGCAGGTATCAACAAAAATTAGCTCTGCATGCACATGGTATATGCATTATACAAAAACCTGGATATACAAAGATGCCTGATATGTGATCTCTATGGAGCTATAGTAAAGAGAATATTTATTGTGGTTAGAAAATTAGGAGCTACATATTTATTACACTTAATCACAGTGCCTTTAAAGGTTGGGTATTATCATTGCCATTTTATACATGAGGAAACTGAAATACAGGAATATTAAATAGCCGAGGCGCCTGGGTGGCGCAGTTGGCTAAGTGACAGACTCTTCATTTCCATTCAGGTGATCTCAGGGTCATGAGATGGAGCTGCTTAGGGCTCCATGCTCAGTGCAGAGCCTGCTCAAAACTCTCTTTCCCTCTGCCTTCCTCCTTGTACACACATTCTCTAAAATAAGTAAATATTAAAAAAAAAAAAGAAATATAGACTGTTCCTGTTTTTAAACGTTTAAGTGGCAAAATCTGCATTAGATAGGTGTGTTTGATCCCAAACCTTGAACTCTCTCTAAACAGCATGTTGCTTACAGTTTAGAATCATCTAGCAAAAATTGAAAACAGGAAAAATAATCTTTCAAATACTTGCCAAAGTGGTACATTTAATTCATCAACAACTGTACATGTAAGAACATTAAATATAACTTTAAGTCATCTCAACATGTGAAAATATGAAGGACTAATCCTATCAGAACGTCCATCTTTCTTGTCATTTCTTTGAGTTTAAAACTTCTGTTTAGAAAGCTCTCTAAACTATATTTAGTTGCACATATTAAAAGCAAGGCAACAAGCCCCAAATGGATGGCCTACACCAAGTCCCCCAGCACCAAACCAAGACTTAATTACAGGTTCAGCTCTCCCAGAAAAGGAATCTCAGCCCTGTCAATCAGAAATCATCTGATCAACACTAGTGAGGTCATTTGCCCGACAGACCTCTGCCATCCCCCACAAGAAAGCAACTTTGCAATAACCAACCTGCCCTTTTTCCTAGTATAACTTCCTCCTTTCTGCCCCCCTCAGCCTATGCAAGTCTTATTTTGTATGACTCCCTTGAGCTCCTTTCTCTCCGCTAGACTGGATGCTGCCCGATTTGAATCAATTCTTGCTCAGATAAACTCTTAAAATTTCTAATATGCCTCAGTTTGTCTTCTAACAGCTCTGTTGTCAGAGGGGAGAACCAAAGGAGTCCCCCAGAGCCCTGGCCTCAGTGAGCACACCTACACAGGAGCTGTACCTGTTCCGCCCCATGAGCTGGTGGCTTTCTTGCTGCCTCTGGAGGTGGAGGTGGTAGGAAAGTCCTTGGATCCTAGCTCAGCAACTTTTGCCTTATGAGTTTTCAGAGTTTATTTGAGAATTTCTTTTTCTCAGTGAGTCTGACTTATTTTTTTTAAGTTTTTTTTTTTAAAGATTTTATTTATTCATTCATTCATGAGAGACACACACACACAGAGAGAGAGAGAGAGGCAGAGACACAGGTAGAGGGAGAAGCAGGCTCCATGCAGGAAGCCCGATGCGGGACTCGATCTCGGGTCTCCAGGATCCCTAGGCTGAAGACAGCATTAAACTGCTGAGCCACCCGGGCTGCCCCAGTGGGTCTGACTTAAACATAGGACAATTGCAGGATCAACCTGGCTCCGGCTGAGAAACAGGGCTGGGTCCAGCATCTGACTGGGTCCGATTCAGAAACCTGGCAGAGTCCAGGATCAGAATGGCTCCAGTGTCAAACTGGTTCTGACTAGGGCCCCTGTGAGGCCTCAGGTGAGTAGAATTTTGTTTTAACCTTACCAAAGATAATCAGGTTAACCTTTCCAAAGATAATCCTAGATTGCAGTGGCCACAGGAGAGAACTTTTAACCTTTTAGATAAATATTCACTGAGGTGCCCTAGAGATAAAGGGGTCACAGCGAAACACTCATCATTGAGGAGAGAAGGAAAATTAGTTTTTCCTCCTTGATAGTTTATAGGGACCAGGATGAAGCCCACAGGGACAGCCTGCTCACTTTGGAGCCTGCAGACAGGATCCTGGGAAAACTGGCAGAAACCAGCAAAGGGTGCGAATTCTTAACAAGGTCGGCTGTCCCAGATCTCTGCTGTGCTGCCTGGCCAAGAGAAGAAGGTAAAATTTCATGTTGCCCCTTTCCAAATTCGGATTGGCAGGCAAAAAAAACATGTGTATGAATTAGATCCTTGAACTGTGGCTTGTGAATTTGCTTTCAGGTACCCATTAGTTGTGAATTCTTTCTTTCCCAGGAGCAGCTATTGCCTTGTTGTTTTTCTCCTTTTTGTATCCTGAGAACTTGACTTGGCAATGTCATGTTGGGGACCTCCAAATTATGGCCAAACAGCATAACCATGTGTGGCTATGCCTGGCTGCACAGAATTGTGGATCTCACTCCATGTGCGGCTAGGGTCCTGCTGATCCTGCCCACTCTCGGGCTTGACCTAAGCCTCACTTTCTTTTGGTTATCTTTGGGAGTGGCTCTGAATCTTGAGAGAATAATGTCCTTTGCACCCTTTTTGGAGAAGCGTCCTGCTTCTAAGGGGTTGTTCAATATTGCCAGGAATAGAATATATACTGTTTGTCCCAGCCGATACCTGACAAGATATTTGAAGGGATTTTTTTCAGTAGCCAGAAGTTGGCCAACTGGGCAGCTGACAGTGTCTAACAGGACTTCAGCCTCTCCCACGAAGCTCAAATGAAAACGGTGCACCCAGTTTATCTTCTAATAACGCAAAACTCCCTTCCTTAAATTTTTGAACTTAACACTTTGAAGTTGAGGATGTTGCTACAGTAATGTTTTTGTAAAATGAATGCTAAATAAAACCACTTGACTCGCATGTAATGCTCACTTTTTAAAGCATATAAGAAAGTACATTGAATTTACAATTTCATAAAACTAATACTATTCATTATAATTATTGTATCAGTTATATTAGTACTTACATTCTAATGAATTTCTGGAATAACTGCCAATATCCTTTCTTTCAAAAAAGATTTTAATGAAGAGAACATAGTATGTGATAGTAATATCTTTCACCATTTCCCCAATTCTTCCAAAACCCCAAATAAACAAGTGAACTGAAGTAAGGGCAACTCTTATGTTCTGTGTTGGTGTGCAGTGCTGGAGAAAATAGCAACCTAAATGAAAAAAAAAAATTTCAAGTACTATTTAGTTTGCAATTGTTTGTAAATTATGTTCGGGGGTGCCTGAGTGACTCATTTGGCTAAGCGTCCGACTCTTGATTTCTGCTCAGGGCTGTGAGATGGAGCCCACTGGGCTACATACTCAGTGCAGAGTCTGCTTATCTCCCTCTATCTCTGCCCCTCCCCCCACTCATGTGCACTTGTGTTCTCTCTATCAAATAAATAAGCCTTTTTAAAAAATGAAATAAAGGAAAATAAAGTTGAGATTTTTGTAAGTAATGATATATGAATTACAAAAAATTCAACCAAGGTTGTAGGCCAATAAATTTACAACCTGCCAGAGAAGGATCAGTTTCAAACTTGCTTAACTTTCCCTTTCTTCCCAGTCCACACTGAGAATGAGCAGCTTGATCTCTCACTAGTGCTTTTCACACCCTATAATAGACCAGCTCCTTTCTTTCCGAATTTGCTTTTTGCAGACCACAAAACTTCTTTATGGTAAAGAAATCATTACATGTATTTACTGTGAGGAAATTTCCTCTAATTAAATTCTTGCTTTTTTTTTTACCCTTATGGAGGCTAAGAATAAACAGTACTAATGGGAACAGATTTAGGCAGATTAATTGATTAAAAAAATCTGTGGTGCTAATTGCTCTGCTTCTCTGAAAAATCCTGGGATTGTCAAAAGCAGGGTATATTCGTAGGAACATGTTAGGCATGTGAGTATCATCTATCGTTCATGTTATATCAAGTAAAAGACTAAGAACCTCTTTTGACAGAGACCATTAAGCTTTCCTCTTTCTCTTGACATTCTGTGATCCAAAATGCTTCAAGAGCTTTCTGAGTAACTGACAGATTCTTGACTTTTATCAGCCCTGCCACCTACTATATGAAGATTAAACAAGATAGAGTGCATTATAAATATAAAAATATATGTTTTAAATAAAGTGTGATTGTTTTCCATGCAGAGGTTTTTAATAGCTATGTATTAGTACTTTGTTTCATTATGGACTAAATTAAAAAGTATTCACCCCTTGAATCCATCATGTAAAAAGAAATGTTTAAAGGCACCAATCACAAGGGGTGCCTAGGTAGCTCAGTTGGTTGATTGTCTGACTCTTGATTTCAGCTTGGGTCATGATCTCAGGGTTCTGAGACTGAGCCCTGTGTCAGGCTCTACACTCAGCACAGAGACTGCTTGAGATTCTCTCTCCTCTCACTCTGGCTCTATCCTCTCTCTCTCTCTCTCTCTCTCATAAATAAATAAATAAATAAATAAATAAATAAATAAATAAATAAAATCTCTAAAATAAAATAAAGTCATCAATCACAATACTTAACCTGATGTTAAGTGTTGCTAAGCAAAAGTGCTATGAAGAAAAGAGAGGTTCATTTTACCTTCAGTTTCCAAAAAAGGTTCTTTTTTTTAAGAATTTATTTATTTATCCATGAGAGACACACACAGAGAGAGAGGCAGAGACAGGCAGAGGGAGAAGCAGGCTCCATGCAGGAAGACCGATGAGGGATTGATCCCAGGACCTGGGATCCTACCCTGAGGCAAAGGCAGATGCTCAACCACTGAGCCACCCAGATGCCCCTCCAAAACAAGTTATTTTAATTTTGCCAAAAGATATTATGGAGGTTTGTGAAATCAGTACTACTTACTGAATGTAGTAAAGAAATGGACAGCTTTTCACTGTTAACTATGAGAAGTATTCACACTTTGCAGTTTGCATGAAAGTTGTCTTTCCTATTTTTAAACTTACCCTCTTTAGGCTCACAATTGTTTCAGGAATCTACCTGCTGTGCTTGTTTTTAGTGATTGCATTGAACAGCAAAACAACTCTTTTATGTTAAGCCTGTCCTACTTCACCTAAGCACTGCAACTGCCAATGATTAAATTATGCAGAGGACATGGAAAATCATATTAAGCCTTGACGTATATTTTCTCTTTAAATTATGCATCTTAATAGCTCCCTTAAAAAAAAAACATTGTGGTCTGTAGTAGGGATTTCTAATTATTTGTTCAATTCAGCTCTTGAATGCAAAAATCTAATAATTACATATAAATTGGTCACTTTCTTCCTCCCTCTAGCATTGGCATTCAAATTTTAGTTTGCATATGGGCAATGCTAAAATGCAGATTCCTTACCCTCACTTTCCAGAAATTCTAATTCAAAAGATCTGGAGCAGTAATCTGCATTTTTATCAAGCTCCTAAACTCTAGATAGTCTGGCATATATTTGACAAAATGTCATTCCAGCAAATTGAAGCAATAATCTGAACATTCAGATTTACATATTCATTCCTGCTAATTTCCCAAGCAAAAGGCATTTTCTCTTCAGGGATTTTCCCTTTAAGGAAAATCAGCTTTCCCTGCCCAGCCCTCTATATCTGGACATAATAAAGAAAACAGGAAGAAACACATTATTAGATGACAATATAATGATCAGTTTTAATAGATTAGTAATCCTATGTCCCTATTTCATGTTAACCACTGAAGTGATTTTTTTAAACAAAATGAACAACACCCATCCTTCAATCACAAAAGATGAAATATAAAAAGCAAAACTCACCAGATACAATAAAAAGTCAATAGATATTACATATGATACAAACTGACTCTTAAGCGTGGCAATATTTTAAATATTCAAAACTTATTGCTAGCATTGGCAAAATCAATGGAGAGAGTAATATGATAGTATCTATCAAAGCTAAGACTATCATAATCTTTTATCCAGCAATGTTACTTTTAATTTTTGCCTAGAAAAATAAAACACACTTATTAAAAGTATAACAAGGAAAGATTTAAGACAATGAATAAATAAATAAGACAAACTATTCAATAGGAAGACAATGCTTAGGAAACATATAGTTCAGTGACCTGTTACCCCATAAATCTTAGTAAAGTTACCAAAATGGCAATATGGTAATATAATTGAGTTCCTAGTGGAAGCTAAAGAGTTTTGCATAAGGCTTATTTCAGACAATTGAGAGATGTCCGTTTGAGCAAACTAGGAGTGATTGCTGACCTCATGAAGATATCAATCCCAAATTGTGGGCACTGGAGGATAGGGTTCTTCTACATGCTGAAACCCAAAAGTGGGGAAGGGAATTTCTTACATAATATACTTTCAGGATTTGTTAGGTAAATACTTCAAAATTTCTACAAAGAAGCATGTGTTTGGCTATGTAACAGTAAATAATGGAAAAATCTATTAGTAATCCATCTCCCTATAATAGTGAATATTATGGAGTAAAATTCAATATAATTTATATATAGAAAGTCATCTAACATGATATTTATATCCTAAAATACCTACAGGTAGTTTCATTTATAAGGTTATCCAGAGGAAGAAAACTCAAGACAAGTACTATAGAATGGTTCTACTCAACTGTAAAAATATAAAAGTCAACCAAAATTGAGAAAAACTTGGAGGATTTATTGCACTTTAATGTGTCTTTAATGTGATTTATAATCTCTGAATAAAAAGGAATTAAGAGCATAGAATTTTAGTATTAATATGTAAAAGATTGTTTTGAACTAAAAAAAATGCTTTTATGGAAACTGTGGTTCTCAATATATATTCGTTTATTCTAACACTTGAGAATTGGAGAATCCCCTGGAACCTGATCAGACACTGTAAACCTGAGCTGGAGACAGAATTTGTTTATCCTAAGTATAGACATTTTTTAGGCGCCTTGTGTTGTTCTAATGGGAAATGGATCAGTTGTCACGCATATTTCTATTTGCAATCCCTTAGTGTATTAGTGTGATAGACAAGGAAAAAAAAAACTAAAAACAATGCAACTTTTTGTTTAAAATCAAATGCTCAGGAAAACACACACACACACACACACACACACACAAATGCTTAGAAGCAGATAGCCAAATGATGAAGGTGTCTCAGGACACCCAACAGTATAATTCACCTACATGTATCATTTTCAATATTTAGTTCTCTCTTTTGAAGTAGTTTGTTTTGCTCAAAACTTCTCAATCAGTACGTTTGTTTTTCTTTGGGGAATAAAATTATTGTTCTTCTTGTGGATACACAAAGAGGAAGGTTATTGAAGTCAGTTATGAAAGAGAGAGAGAAGAGGAAAGGGACTGGGAATGTTTTGATTTTTCAGGAAATATAAAGTAAAAACAAAAAAACAAAACACAACCCCCAACCTAACAGATGTAGCTTTTTTTTTTTTTTAAGATTTTGTCTATTTATTCATGAGAGACACAGAGAGGCAGAGACACAGGAGGAGGGAGAAGCAGGCTCTGTGGAAGGAGCCCGATGTGGGACTAGATCCCAGACCCTGGGATCATATCCTGAGCCAAAGGCAGGCACTCAACTGATGAGCCACCCAGGCATTCCCACAGATGTAGCTTTTATTAATGCTCCCTGGATAAAATACAAGAGGATTCTAGGGCATTCTCTTCTATACTCTCATTCCCTTCTATACTTTCTATACTCTTTTCCTTTTAAATTCCTAATTTCTTATATAGTATAATATTTGAGTTAATTCAATTCAATTAATTGCTTAAAGGAAAAATATGGTTTTTAAAATCTGGTTTTCATAAGGGGGATAGAGATCCTAGGAAGCTTTTTCAAACTTGCTTTGCCATCCCCAGTTCTCACTTCTCTATTATAATGGTTCATTCTTCCTGGAGGTACTAAGAAATCACTAATGTTTTCTCTTGTAGTTACAATAGGCACATTTCAGAACATTTCTCAAAATCTCCCCATCTATTTTCCCATCTAGTTGAAATTCCATCACACCTTTCTGTGCTATGACTCATCATATATATATTTCTGTGCTCTTTCTTCTATATTTCACACACAACATGATACTCTCTCTGATTTACATTTTAAAATCTATTTGACAATACCCATTGTTTTCCTTACGAGCAAATAAAACACTCCGTCTGAATACTTTAGTTAGGACTTTTCAAATGTGTTTTTTAATTCAAAAAAATAATGATTGGGACACCTGGGTGGTTCAGTGGTTGCACATTTGCCTTTGCCTCCCTCCCCCGCAGGGAGCCTGCTTCTCCCTCTGCCTATGTCTCTGCCTCTCTCTCTGTGTGTCTTTCATGAATAAATAAATAAAATCTTTAAAAGTAAAAAAATAATGAATCACGATACTGTGACCACTACTAATAACAAATAAAAATGTTAATATATCATGATATGTCAAAACTGTAAGAAAATCTTGATCTACTTTGTGGAATACTTATCTAGCCCCATTATGCAATTCTATAAATTTCAAGATCAGAAAATTTGGGAAAGAATTGACAAATATATTGACAAGGCAGTTATAGGAATATATTATAATAATTTTCACATGCAAAAAGCTTTAACCTGTATTAAAAGTTTAAAGAAAAAATAAAATAAGCAAAGATGTGGATTGCCCAAAGCACTCCACTTACAACCTCTATTTTTCCAACCATTGCAAAAAAGAAAATGAGTATAGTCATGCTAGTAAGGGGACAAAAACATGTTGCGCACATTCCATGTGCCAAGTACTTCTCAAAGTACTTTACCTACATTATTTTAGTTATAGATCTTTTATAGGTATGAAAAAAAGCAAATTTCTTACTTGGGAGAAAGTCTGTATATAGAGATTTAGCATACTGGGGAATTTGATTTGTGGAAATAGATTACGTTCAGTACATTTGTGAGAAGCTATGCCTTTTCGGTATGTGAAGAACTGGAAACATGCTTTGGTAAGTCAAATAGCTGTGTAATGAAGCAGAAGAAAGAATTTCATTCAATGAGAAGGACTAGTCAGCTAAGAGGAAGATAGAAGTTTAAAACGGCAAGCACTGCAAAGCATTGGTGCCATAACAAGCAAAACAGAGAGGCTGTGGGCATACAGACTGGTAACAGGTATGGTGTGGGCCTTTAGTCAGGGAGATTTCTCAGCTGAAGTGCTTTTCAAACCAACAACGAGGGACACCTGGGTGCCTCAGGGTTGAGCAGCTGCCTTTGGTTCAAGGTGTGATCCTGGTCCAGGCATCGAGACCCACATTGGGCTCCATGCATGGAGCCTGCTTCTCTCTCTATCTGTGTCTCTGCCTCTTTCTCTGTGTCTCTCATGAATAAATAAATAAAATGTTTAAAAATAAAAAAATAAAAATAACCCAACAGCAAAACTATGAGGAAAGGAAATAGTATTTGTGACAAATGAATCTGCATCTACACAGTCTTCTTTAGTTTCTATGAAAACTATTAATAGAACTGATCATAAAATTTCATGAAACGAAGCTCCTTTTCAAAGACTGAAGGAAGAGAAATGATAGTACGTCTTATTCAAGACTGATCACCAGCTACACTCAATGTGTGCACAATATAGAGTTTAATTATCCCATTCAAAGTAAATTAAGACATGTTTATTGCCATCACTTCATCCTCTGAGTAGCGAATGTGCAAAAAAATGACAGGGAAGCAGTGTTTAATGTCTGATCATGTCCGATTAATTTATCCAAAATCTGAAGTCTTCCCACTACATTCGTTGCTAAACATCTCCTGCCTGGTAATGAAAGAGCCTCGAATGAGGTTGTCCTGTTTCTGAAATTGCTCTCCTGTGATCTGTCCTCAAGAGAATAAGCAGAATGAAGACCAAAGTGAGATCATCTCACTGCTCTGTTCAAAAATAACAACTTTTAATTTTATGTCATGTCATAAAAGATACCTGCTCCCATACCATAATCATCATCACTCACCAGTCTCTGCCGTGGTCTCCCGCAACTTTCCGGCACTTGCTTTTCTACAATCTCCCTGGCTCCTTTGCTGTTTACTGAATGTAATAGAAATGGTCTCACCTCAGGGCCTTTGCCCTTGCTGCTTTTCTTCTCTGTCTCACTTTCCCTCAGATACCCATTTGCCTGCATCTTCAGCTATTTCTGTGTTTGTTTCCCAAATGTCATTTTGGTGAGATGTCCCTGGTCACTATTTTTAAAGAGCAACTAATCTCCTCACTTGCCTGCTACTTCTTACTCTTCTGCACTCTCTGCTTGATTTTTCTCCTGACACTTATCACCACTTGATAAAAATTGTACCTTTATTTTCAGTCTTATCCCTCTCAAGCGTAAACTCCGTTGAAAAAAGAATTTTGTCCCTTTTCTCTGCCAGCTCCTGGGGGCTAAAATAATATTTGGCACATAGCAGATGCTCAATAAATATTTTTGAATGAGTAAATGGATGATATTAACATTCTTTGAGAAATGTAGATTTAAATTCAGAGTTACTTCTCTTCCCTCACATTCTTTAATCCTACTTGTTACCTCTCCCTGAATCTTTGATTCTTTTGTCAGCATGTTTACCTGACATTGCATTTCACTCATAGCTATTAACTTTTAATATTAATATTTAGGGTATCATGTTTTTTAGTGCAGTAGGTAGAACAGACACTGATTCTGTTTGTGTAGCCAACCTGCTCCCTTTTAAATATTCATTATGTATATATTAATTTAGATATAGTTCCAAATGCTAATAATTTCTAAATGATAGTTCTATAGAAATGTCTAAAACTTCTCAATGTCTTTCCATTAGATAAAGTACACATTGCAAAGCATGACATTTCAGGCCCTTCATGAGGTAGCTCCTTACCTGAGTTATATTCTATATGTTCCAGTTAACAAAACTAACTGGCTCAGCGGCTGCCTTCAGCTCAATCAAGTATTTTGGAGGAGTGCAAAAGGCAAGGCAATTAGGATTCATTTATCATGTAGAAAAGAAAAGTTAAATTAAAAAATTATAATATTCAGGGCAGCCTGGGTGGCTCAGCGGTTTAGCGCCGCCTTCAGCCCAGGGCGTGATCCTGGAGTCCCAGGATCCAGTCCCACGTTGGGCTCCCTGCATGGAGCCTGCTTCTCCCTCTGCCTGTGTCTCTGCCTCTCTATCTGGGTCTCTTATGAATTAATAAATAAAATCTTAAAAAAAAGAAATTATAATATTTATAGCTCTATTCCTATTTTACACTTAAAAATATGAGATGAGGGGGACCTGCTGATTCAGTCAGTGTAGTATTTGACTCTTAATCTTGGGATTACGAGTTCAAGCCCCATGTTGAGTATAGGGATTACTTAAAAATAAATTTAAAAAAGAAGACTTTTAAAAATATGATTAAGTGTATGAAATATAAAATAGTTCTTAAATGTGTTAAGTGGAAAAAGAAACTCTATCTTGGTAAATTAATAAAATTTTCACTAATTTAAAACATGATTTTATCATTCCTAAATCATTATCAAAGCACTCAAAATTTTAACCAAGTACCCAATAAACTGTAATAAATATTTTTTTCCAGGCACCTAGATGGCTTAGTGGTTGAGCGTCTGCGTTCAGCTCAGGTCATGATCCTGGTGTTCTGGGATCAAGTCCCACATCAGGCTCCCTCCGGGGAGCCTGCTTCTCCCTCTGCCTATGTCTCTGCCTCTCTATGCCTGTCATGAATAAATAAGTAAAATAATAAATAAATAAATAAATAAATAAATAAATAAATATTTTGTTTCTATACATATATTTCACACAGTCTTCAGAATACAACTTTGGGATTTTACTGGAAAATGTATGAAAAGTCTATTTGAATTGAAATTTTCAAAATCACAATGCTAATGAACACATTGCTACATTAGCAACATTCTTTTGCCTAGTAGTCAATGTTCAAAGGTCCCTCTTTATGTACCACTCTGGCCATATATTAAACTATTTTTCTATGAAGTATTGTTAGTTTTCAGCCTAAAGCTGTTGTCATGTAACTGTGACCACTTTCTGCATTAAGGGGAATTGGCAAATCAAAATCAATAAAACAATTTGGGATTTCAGAAGGAATTAGAAAATAAAAACAAATTACTAATATTTAGGCAAACTGCCTTGAAATCAACTGCCCAACGTTAACAGCTTACTAGGATGGTAGTCAACAAATAGAGTCAGGGCTGAGTGGGTAACAGAAGTGTCATCAGAAGCACAACCTGTGAATTAACCCATTTCTGAGGAATATTTATGTACATTAGGTATGATTACATGTATTGGTACATAATAAACACATGAAATTATTTATGTGATTTTGTTATAAAATATAATGGAAAAAAATCATTGTTTTGCAAAAAGTACAATCACTTTTTGATTAGCAAACCATTAAAACATTGCTAACCTACCTAACTTAACGTGAGGTGTACTTACAATAAGGTAGTAGTGATGATAATAGAAATCTCTGGTTTAATTTTGAAAAAAAGAAATACCTATACCTAATTATCTTAGAGTTTAAACATTGTTCAATTTATTATATTGGTAATAACAAAACTGACTCAAAGAAATGAACAAGAATATAGAGAACATTGGTAATTTGAGAATAAAACGTATAATAAACAGTTACTTGTGGTAATAATACTTTAAGGAATGTAATGATTTTTGTTTGTGTTGTTTTGTTGTGCATTTAAGCAAGTACCATCTGTGGTTAATCACAATCTCCTAGAACAGGATGTTACTTTTACATGATTAATGTTGGTTTATGTTGAAACCCTACAAATGTAATCTGTATTCACTTCCCTGTACTCTAAATCTTCTGTTCGTAAAATGGTAAGATCCTGTCCTAACTTTAGTATTAAATTTACTATTAATATGAAATGTAACATTTCTGCTCTACTGAATAGTTTCCTGGAGACTGACTAGAACTTTTCCTAACTTTCTTTTCTTTTCTTTTTTTTCTTTTCTTTTCTTTTCTTTTCTTTTCTTTTTTTTCTTTTCTTTTCTTTTCTTCTTTCTTTCTTTCTTTTTTTCTTTCTTCATTCATTCATTTATTTTTAAAGATTTTATTTATTTATTCATGAAAGACAGAGAAAGAGAGGCAGAGACACAGGCAGAGGGAGAAGCAGGCTCCATGCAGGGATCCCAATGCAGGACTCAATCCCAGAACGCTGGGATTACACCCTGAGCCAAAGGCAGATGCTCCACCTCTGAGCTACCCAGGTGTCCCTCTTAACTTTCTTTTAATCAGTGATCCTGTTTGGCCTCTGACAAGATATAATTTAGGTCTTGCACACTCACAAATTTTGCTTAATTTTGCTTAGTATTTCTGAGTTGCGATTTAGTTTTTAAATCAAAACTTCACCAATTATTTAGTCTTTTTAATGTTCTACTATCCCTTATTCTAGATTTCAAAGCTTTTCTCAGAATTTGGAGACAAATTACCTAAAGAGCCATAGGTACAAATGATACTTTTTATCACTCTCATGTCTGTGTTGCTTCTTCAAAAAAAAAAAAAAAATCACAAACGTATGTTCTCAGAGCTATACCCATTTTCAAATTCTTAAATATACAGACCAAATAATTTTACAGTGCTATTTTTAAATAAAAATTACCAACAAACTTCCAAAACTCTATCTTTTCAAACATCGATTTCTACTTGTTCTTCTGTGAAATGAAAACCCAAGCCTAAAACATACTAGAATGTCTCTGGAGCTTTCCAGTGTACCAAGTAATTATTCAAATTAGATTATAAAGCTAAAATAAAATTAATGACAATGATCTTGAATCCTCATTAACCAGGAAAAAGGTTTTCTTTTTTTAGCTGGATAAGATTAAAGATAATAACTGTATAAAAAAGTAGTTAATCTCTATGAATTGAAAAAATATTCTGCATCTCATTCAACAGAATATACAGATTAAGAATTTATGTTTTATTAAAATGCATTTATTACCTCTGTTGAATTCCATTTTATAAAGTTTTGCATAATTAATGTGGTATTTTAATCGTGTTACAGTAACAGAAGTCAGTCTGGAAACATAACTGGGTTATGTACATTTAGTGATGTCTAGTGGGAAGCATTCCTATATCAGCCTTAAATAACTAATTAGAGACAGCAACAAAAAATGTGTCACTAGTACTATTAAGAAAAGAGGGTCTATATATTAATTTAAAAATCACTCTACCTCTGGGAAAAAGAAATTATGACTGTTTAAAATAAAGTACGCACTTTATTTTACAGAAATTATGGGAAAAAAATCAGTTCTGTGGCTCTTCATTACCAAGTATTCTTACGAGATATCATGAGTCCAATATGTTTTGTTTTGTTTTGTTTTAATCAAGAGTGTTGTTCATGTAGGATTAAGAAAAAAAGTTGACAAGGAAGTAGTCAGCAGAAAAATGGGACAAAGGACTCCTTAAATGGAACATGTCAGAGTATGCATCATGTTAGTACAAGACACTCTGAGAGCTGCATCCATGTAACACCAGAGAAGGCTGTTTTGAAAAATGCCCTTAGAAGTTTCCAAATATGAATATGATGTAACTCAATTTATTACCATGTCTTGGGAACACTCATTTTGAACAGGTTGACAATTTGGTTTGAAAGAGAATTTTAGTCTGTTTTAATTTTCTAGCCCATATAAATTCCATCTAAATGTAGGGCCTGTATTTAAAGTGTATGTCCTACTAGTTCCTGGTATATGTTGTCATTTAATCTTATAATTGGGAGCATATAAACCGACTAGAAATTATATGTCTCATTAACCATTACCCTCACTGGGAGGGGCCAAAAGTTACAAAATTTTACTCTCTGTGTTTTCCTTTTGGAGGACAAATTCATTCTATGAATGAAGACTTACACCAATAATTTAAAATAGCTTCCTGATGGAAATATTCCCAGTACAAAAATAATCAAGGTAGTAGTCTGTAAATATTGCCCTTGAGAATCCTAAGGAGCTTTTTATTCTCTACAAGGAGCAATACTATATGTCCTTAAAGAAAGATTACCATCAACAAAAATAACTAAAGGAAGCAAAAGATAAAGAAATAATACACATATACAGTGTACTGGCACTGTTCAAATATATGTAGAATATTACCATATGAAATGTGAAGTCCAAGTATTTACAAGGGAAGATTTAAAAATGAACCAATTTTGGTACATAATAAGCGTTGTTGACAAACAAGCATTGGAAACTTAAAGTTTGTCAGTACTCGTTTCACACCAAGGTTATATATAAAGTGCTTATTCTATTAAGTGGTCTCATGATCTAAAGATAAATGTTTCTCAGATACGGAGAGAAAAATGTTTTTACCGTGTTCATTTTGATACTTTGAGATTTAACTCTTAATATATTCTATTTCTGTAGCTAATAGGCAATATTCCAATAAATGATTTCACTTCTAGACTGAATGAGTTTGTCCAAAGGAACTGCCAAATGCAAACAACCAGTTGGGGTAGACACATCTCCCCATGTAAATTAGTATTTTCTTATTAGCCTAGTTAATGAGAATGAATGCTCCAGAACTGCATCACTTATACAGGCCATTTGTTAAAGTGAAGTTTCACAATCTGTAAGGTGAAAAACACGACAAAACAAAACAAAATGCTCCTTGACCCCCAAAGAACTCTACTAGCTGACCCTGTGAGACCAAACTGGTTATAAACTATAATTTTCTTTCTAATCATCTTTAGAACTATGGGAAATATTGACACTCAGGCAAATTCTATGTAGGCATAGCTATGGCTGAGAACAAACCATATATACCCTACAGACCTCAGTGTTTTTATTTTTGATAAATAACCTAAAAGAATTTATTCTGTAGGTATAAAGCATCTTAAATCATGTAATTTATTAACAAATTATCTATCCAGGCAGGGTCATTTATGCATTTCCTACATGTATGAAATTGCAGGTACCATGATTTAAACACCAGTGTCCCAATAACATGGCTCAAACTTCAGATACCAGAGTAGCTGGCAAACAGTTTGTAAAGTTACGCAGTACAAACTTTGCTGCTAGCTGTTCAGTCCACAAATCACTATGTGTTTATCAGTGACCAATTGTGGTACTTCTTTCAAAATGCACAGACAGCAAAGCATATAGTTCTATTGCCTTCTGTCTCCCAGTGATAAACCCACGTGACATTTTACAGAATGGGTAACTGGAAGAGGCTATTGGCCAACAAAGAGGCAAGTACAGCAAAGAAGCAAAAAGTGATAGCATCACAAGTAAAATTTGGATAGAATATAAGTGAGTTATAGAAGAAATAACTGAGTAGAGAGTGTTGATCCTGCTACTGTTCAGGACACTTTAGATCTAGAGGAACTTAGACAAGGCAAAATTATTGATGTAGTAGAGCAAAGTAGCTGTGACAGAAAGGATGATGATGTCCCAGAAGAAGTGACTGGCAAAAACGTCACAATAATGGTACTCTCAGAGACTCTTCAAAACATTGAAACTGCAACAGATAAAATGTTGCTAGCTGATCCAAATTTAAAAGGAGCATGACAATTCACCAAGACATAGAAAAGATGCTACTTCTGTACTCCAAGTTCTATGATTAGATAAAAAAAGGCAAGTACTATTTAAATTTTTTTTGGTAAGTTTTGTGTGTGTGTGTGTGTATGTGTGTGTGTGTGTGTGTGTGTTTGCAAAGAAACAAAATACTTTAATCCCCAAAGTTTCTGAAGCTTTAAACTACAGTGTACTAAATAAATAGTAGTTTTACCATTTGTTCATTTCCCCATACTTGTAGCCATCAGAAAGAGAGTTTCCAGCATTTGGAGAAAAAAGAGACAGAACAACTGTATTTTTCCCATCAATTATTAAGACCTGTTTGCAAAACCTCAGCTCATAGTCATTTTTAAGGCCCTTCCCTAGTGTGTAACACCAGGACTGCCTGTATTTCAAAAAAGGGGCTTTACTAGCCCCTGTGCTAAAACCCTCCACTAGGATTCTTAGTTGTAGGCCTTAAAAAAAGTATTTGATATGCTCCGTGAGAGCAAAGATTAAAGGATATAGGAATAAACCTTCTTAGTACCAATTTTACAAATATGTCGAAAACCCCATTTTATTCTAATCTACAGAGAGAAAGGTTTATACTTTCTAATCTTCCTTAAGAAATAAATTTTAATATAGTAAGTAATTCAACCATTACTAGAATATAAACGGTAAATGCAAGTTCTGAGTCTTAAAAATATTTTCAGTGCTCATCTCCTAGTCTCCGTGAACTGCAGCACACTGCGGCGCTGTAACACATTCTCCCTCCAAGCTTTGTTCTCAATTGGCAAACATTGGCTGTCCATGCTCCGTCCTCCTGTTACACACACTTTACTTATACTACACAAGCCAACACGGTTTTTCTTCTGATGTCTTTTGGATCATCATAAGCATCATAGACATTTTCATCAGTGATGCCAAGAGAACTGGGAATATGTTAGTTTACTTTTGCTTCCTCTGTTGCTTAGTTGGCTGCCTCTGCAGCAACAGAACAAAAAGAGGATCATGCATGAAATACAGCTATTATTTATGAGAGAATGGCTGGTTTTAAAACAAGATAGATGGTTAGTATTCCGTGGATATTCCCCCACCAGATTGTAACAGTTCTGAATGAGGTTAAATTGCGAGCCAAGACTGTCAAAATTTTCTCTTGATATAGCACCAAAATAGCCTGATCAGCCCAAAAGCTGCTGAGCCTCGCTATTAGGAACTGCAGCTACTCTGCAATGTGAAAGATAGGGGATTTGGTCTATTTCATCATTGTGGTTTTTTCCCCCCTCCTAGAGTTACTGACTAAAGAACAAGAATTTCTGCTTGAATGGCTTGATGTGACATTTATCTCTAGTTTTGTGGATGAGGTCATAGTGTTGTTTAATGTACTATAATAACCCGTCTCTTGGATCTCAAATCATTTTAGACTGCAGTTCAGTTTTATCCAGCTTCTAGAAATGGGTATGCTAACAAATTCAGATGATACCCAACATCAAGATCAGTCTGCAGGCCATCTGTTCATTCACCAAATTTTATCAAGCATCTACTACGTACCAGAGATTCAACTTGAATGGACAATTCAGTAGTGGCAAAACAGGGTTGTTTTTGTTTTTTTGTTTTATACCTTCTTCCTGATTTTTCCATATAAGGCTGACATAAAATAACTTAGAATTTTGGCAAAAGTCATAAGAAAACCCTAATGATTAGCTAAGTATGTCAATTAATACTGTCTATTCATTCGTTCATTTATTTATCATTCATTCATTTATTTATCTAACAGACTGGCCACTTGTTCTCCCCTAAAAAGGGAAAGGTCTTGCCATGTCCTAGGAAGTCTTGAGAAGACTTGGCAGAGGGTGTAATTGTCACTTCATCCAGCAGAAACAAAGTGTTTAATAATTTGAAATATACACAAGATTAGGGTTCAGAGTGCTTGAGTTGAGAACTGGGCATTCTGGATTCTGTGAGATTGGTTGCATTATCAAATATATGTTTAAAAAATATTACCGAGCAGCTTAAAAATACAATTCTAGCTGTATTCTAATGAAAAGAATGCTATAAGAAAGTCAATGGTTGTCATGGAAGTCTTTGACATTTGAATTAATATTTCAAGTATTTTTAATATTAATAATAGAATCATATTTAATTTTTTAAAAGATTCTATGTTTAAGTAACCTCTACACCCAACGTGGGGCTTGAATTTACAACCCCAAGGTCAAGAGTCACATGCTCTACCGACTGAGCAAGCCAGGTGCCCCAGAATCATATTTAATTTGTGGCATGGAAGAAGAAGAACAGTAGCTATAAAATTAGATAATGTAACTAAAGAGATGACATAATTTATATAAAGGAGACACATTATATCTTCTTTTGTATATTCGTTGCCTTCATTCAAAATTTTTTTAACCTGAAAAGTTGTTTTAGACTATATATGCCAAAAGAAGGAAGAGTAAAAATCATTAATACGTGTGCATTATTTTCTAATATCAAATTCCACATTCAGAGGCAGACCATTACAACAATAAGAAGGAACAGTGTGTGTGGAGGATATGTAATTCAAGATTCAAATATCACTTGTCTTCTTTCTCACTTTAATGGCATACAAGTACAGAAATATAATTGTTTGTTTATATAAATTGTATTCTTATTTGGCTTTTTCTAAGATTGCTTTCTATTTACAAAGCCCAACATGTATAACCTCAGTAGTCCTTTCCTCAATGATGAGATAGCAGGAATTTATCCGAAGAACTTTGTCTCCTATGAATGAATCCAAAGGCTTCAGTCAAGTTCCATTCAATAAATGTTTACTGAACGATTTTTTTCTGAACATACACCATATCCATGAATCAGGTCATGAATATATGAAGGATAAGCAAATTTGCATTCTGCCTTCAATCAATATAGAATTTTGTGAAAATTTTGTAATTTCCTTTTATAAAAAGCTATACTGTGACAAATAACTCCTGAAATAGAACTACTTAGTCACATGTTATAAATAAAATTGTTCTAAATACACAAGGGAAACTATAGAGAATCTCTGGTCAAATAGTGAGTCCTCTAGAATATTCTCCGTCACACTTACCTGCATTTTAACATTATTTTTTTGGTCCCTTTGCAAGTGTTCATGGAGGTCTCTGGGCAAAAGGTCCCAAGTCCATATTTGGTGTCACTTCTTTACCCAATTTGTTCTGGAGCTTTTAGTCTACCTGTAAGTACCATCAGTTACACCTGTCATGGATCAGTTTACTAGCATTCCCAATTCACAGGATTGTCCTGATTTTTCTTAATTGCTTCTTTGACCTCTCCCCTAGCTCAAACTAAGATGCTAATTAGTTTGGGAGGGTCTTAGCATGGTCATTCCAAATTAACCTTTGCCCCCTTTGCATTGACTGTAACCTTTCAAATGACTGGAATGGAAAAATTTCAGGAAACCAAAATAGGCACCTGCTAAGTATCTATTAAAATGGTGGATTCAATGATTACTAATGTTGGATAAAAATGTTTTAGGACAGTCTTTCTCACATTTTAATATTTATGTGAATTATCTGTGGGAACTTGTAAAAATATATCTGATTCCTTACTTCTGGGGTGGGACCTGAGAGTCTGCATTTCTTTTCTTTTTTTTCTTTTTTTCTCTTTTTATTTTTTATTATTTTGAGTCTGCATTTCTAACATGCTTTCAAGTAATGCTAATGTTGCTGGTCCTCATCAACACTTTGAATAGGAAGAATTTGGGTTACTATAAAATTTCATTATTGAATCTATGTTTCTTGACTATAAGCACTTGGATTAAACATCCATTAGAAGGCATAATCTTTCACTGAACTTAAAAATAACGATGCTATTTGTTTCTTATTTGGTACTTACTATGTTCTTACCCCATGGCAGGCATTTTATAGGTTAGGAATTTATAAATTCACTGGAGGGTGAATAAACAATGTTGTGCAACTAAAAGAGAAAAAAATGTATTAACTATACTACCCATTACCAGCTATAAAAGCAAAGGTTGTATAAATTTACAATGAAGTACTGAAATGCTGAAGAAGAAAAATGAAGGAAAATTGCTAAGCTTGATAGAAATATGAGAAAAAGAACACATGCTATTTCATCGAGGGTGTATTCCAATCACAAAAGGCTTGAGTCAGTCACATTTTAGATGCTCGCATTTGTTAACTCTTAGAAATAACCTGAGACGAGTACTATTGTATAGATGAAAAAATGGAAATATAGATAAGTTAAATCTCTTGGTCTAGGTCACACAGCTTGGAACTGGTAGAACCAGTATTCACATAAAGTAATTCTATAATCTTCTCTGAAATTATTTTTCTTGAACATTAGAGAGACCGTAGATCTAAAAGTGTGTTATCATTTTTAGAACTTCATTGTACTTTTCCTCAATCCTTGATGTTATATGTGGCAGTGGAAAATGACTCAGTTTCAACTTCTTTCTCCTTTGAATGCTTCCTAAAATGTTTCACTTTGTTCCTTCTCCAGTGAATTTGTAAATTCATAGCATGTTTGAACTCAAGTATTAATTTAAATAAATTCTATATCCCTTTGGTGCAATGAAATTTAAAATCACATATGTTCTTTATTTAAATGACTTAAATATTATAAAAGTACATAAAGCTGAAATTCAAAACACAATCTATGTTTTATCTACACAAGAACCCTCATGAAAAATGCAAGAGATGAAGCTAATATGGTATAGATTTTGTCAACTTAAATCTACACTGTTCAAAATTACAAAGGCTAAAGTTCATAAAACTCTAACTACAGATATTACCATGTTTTGTTGAATATGCGGATTGCCATGACTTGTAGGACTTGCTGCCAGTGTTGTTCTCTTACTGTTATATGCAGATTTTAGCTTACAGGCCCAAAAACCTGTGATGGCAGCCACAACCTTTGAATTTGTTCATGCTCACTCTAGTTTGTCATATTTTCCATCTTCCAACAGTAATCAGATTATTAGAGACAAATGTTCTACATTTCAATCATCCTAAGAAACATTTTCATAAATAGAATGATTATAGGCTTGAGTACAGACAGCAGGGTTGGAGCACTTTTTTGCTCCTGACTTCTGCTTTGCTACAGTAATTAATAGTTACGATAATAAAAAAATCAACATCTGTATGTGATCTGTAATTGACAAAACACATACAACATTTCAGATGACTATTATGTATCAACCAGAAGGTGATATGAAAACTTCTTTTTACAGATGAGAAAACTGAGGCTCACAGGGAAATATTCTGAATTCAGGGTTTGTGAATCAAAATCCCACTGCTGTTCTTTACACCACTACTGTTTATTATGCCAAGATTATTAGAAATCTTACTTATATCAGATACAAATAGGCACTCAAACATCCTTTCTTTACTTTTATAACCAATACAATTGTGCCTTCAGTATCTCCTACAAGGACACACTATATTGTTGCTGTGAGATCAGTGCCTCTGATGTCACACACAGCTGATCTTGCTCTATCCTTAAGCCTTATTTGCATAATGAAGATACTAACACTCACATAAGCATTAAACTTACCAAATATATGTAAAAATCAGTAGACTAGCTCTCTGGCATGGTTCAGATTGTGGTAGACATTTACTGTTAATACTGCCTCAGGTATGTCAGACACCTTATCGTTTTTTTTTTTTTCCCCTGATTTCATTTAGAGTATCAATTAACTAGCGACTCCTGAGAAATAAAAATGATCATGTGCTTTCATTCCCAAAATGGCTTTAAGTATTACTTATTGTTTATTGAGTTTCATGCTTTTTCAAGTTGTTCTATAATTATTTTCTGAGGCATAATGTAATCCTTTAAAGGGAATACATTTTACTTAAATCTAAAACACGGAAACAAGATTTAAGATTTTGGACATATATCAAAAACAATTTGAGAGATTCTAGCTGAAATTATCAGTTTTAATTAAACTTATTTTCATTCTGATCCTATTTTTAAGCTAACAAAAAGCCCTTTGTCCACTTACTTGGATGCTTTTTATTTTCTATTAACATTCACATAAAAGATCTATTCTGTATCTAACTTATGAAACATACATGGAAAATGATTCCAGTCTTTACTGGTAGATTTTTATTTTAGGTATTTTGCTTTTGACTCTATGGGATTAATAGTTCTCAATTTGTAGCAAAGTCAAAACTTCAATAATGTGGCTTATTATTAATTTCTTCATTAAATCTGTACCAAATTGTAAAGAAAATGACTCAATATACCTGAATATATGTATAGCTATTAGAATCCAGGCAAAAACCTAAAGGAGAAAAGCAAAAATCTCATATTTAAGGGCCCATAGAGATTTGAACTACTGCCACTGCTGTAACTCTTTGGACATAGTTTATTCCCCCAAGTGAGGAGACAGTTATAATGCCTAACGCCTCTCCAGCCTTCCTTGATGGTAGCATACCTTGTTTGCTAAAGTTGTCATCTCAACAGCACTAAACCACATGATTTCTCCCCTCTGTTATTTCATTTTACTTCCCATAAAAAGCACAATGAGAAATATCCTAGGAGCCAGAGCTTTTACTCTCCAACTGTAATGTTCAGTTTTATAACATCATTAAGTTTCTTACAGAAAAATAATAATGTGGGCAATGTGAATGAGTTTCTCACGTTGGCTTTGGCATTTCTGAGGCCCAACCAGCTATTAGATTCACTTACTGAATAGAATTTCAGTTATTTAGTGACGTAGATTACTAAGCCGCTAGGTAAAGGGGTGGGGGGATCTATAGTAACTTCAAAATTTAGTAATTATACAATTCAGTAACACACTAATAAGATCTGAGCTAGGCATGTTTTGACCCCCAAAAAGAGAAATTGTTACCATTTGTAACCCAAAGAAGTAGCTATTAGGAAAGTTTAGTTTATTAGTGAAAAATAAGATTTGAGTAATTTGTCTTTTTTAAGATTTTATTTATTTATTTATGAGAGATACAGAGAAGCAGAGATAATAGGCAGAGGAAAAAGCAGACTCCTTGAAGGGAGCCCAATGTGGGACTTGATCCCAGACCCCAGGATCATGGCCTGAGCCCAAGGCAGACATGATACTCAACTGCTGAGCCCCCCAGGTGTCCCTGATTAATGTCTTTAATGTAGCAACAGTATCAACAAAAATCTTAGGACTCTGAACCGAAACAAAAATACCTCAGAATAACACTTCCAATACAAGTATGCTAATCATTTTTTGAAAATCATATCTTGCTTCTCTTTTCTCATTAGGAGACTAGTATATCTATTTCAATATAGGAGATTTGCAAGGATTCCAGCCCTGGAAGTCAATTCTGGCCTGTAGGTGGCTACAGTTAACAGACAATGGGACTTATGAATGGGGCTGTCGGCCATTAGGTGGCATTATGAACTAGTTCCAATATTGTTAACGCAGTTTATCTTGGTTAATTTACTTCCTAGTTTTAGGGAATTTGGAAGGTGAGCTGGTAGAAAAAGTACCAGATATGGAATGAATACATTTGGTAGGAAAGAGAAAATGGAAAAATAATTTTTTAACTCTTCCACTCCAAGGACTCCTGTTGACTACATTTGTTTATAAAATTGAAAATCTTTATACTCCACTAATCTTTGGCTGTGATGTTAAGTCATAGGACATATACTCATAAATAAGCAATTAGAACTTCTGGATACTTAGGAGCAGGATATTCCTAAGTAATATCTATAGCAGTGATAGGCATGAATTCAAATCATAGACTAGTGAGAACTGATGGTGAAAAACTATTTCCATCATTCTACTCTCTTCTCCTCAGTTTTCAATTTCCCAGTCCTGTAACTTAGCAAATTTTACATACCTTTTTTGTTGGTGCCATCATTTCCACCCTAGGCTAATGGTCAAGGTTTAATATGGGGAGGAAAGAATGAAACTGAGATTTCTGAAAGGCATTCAATGTGTTTTATGCTCTAGATATTTTGTAGCATTTAAAAAATATTTTTTCAGTATTTGAATTCAATTAGTCAACATATAGTACATAATTAATTTCAGATGTAGTTTTCCATAATTTATCAGTTGTGTACAATCCCCAGTGCTCATCAAATCATGTGCTCTCCTTAATACCCATCACCCAGTTACCTCATCCCCCACCCTAATTTGTAGCATTTAACACTGATTCTTATTCTGTGTTTCTTTATAGATGATGGAAATAAGATTAAGTAAACTTGCCAAAAGTGATAAGGTGACATAAGAATACCAAGATATAACCCATGTCTTGTATTACTTCATAGCCTATGAAAAAAGACCTTAGACATTCTAGTTTGGTTTTGTGCCTGCATAAATACACTTAAAAAAAAAAACAGGCACAAATTGTCTCTCTCCTACTCTCTGTGTTTTTAAAATAATGACAAGTCAGTACTTCGATTCATGAATCTTTCTATACAATTTCAAAATCTTACCAATTTTCTGAATCTTATTTTTGGGGAAAATCTAACCATGTATCATTACTGTCTTCCAATTAAAAGTGATCCATTCTTTTCAGGTGTCTTTTTTTCCCCTAATATTTTATTTATTTATTTATTTTTAAAAGATTTTATTTATTTATTCATGAGAGATACAGAGATAGAGACAGGCAGAGAGAGAAGCAGGCTCCATGCAGGGAGCCTGATGTGGGACTGGATCCCAGGACTTCAGGATATGCTGTGGGCTGAAGGCAGGTGCTAAAACCGCTGAGCTACCCAGGGATCCCTTTATTTATTTATTTATTTATTTATTTATTTATTTATTTATTTATTTATTTATTTGAGAGGGAGAGTGTGTGTGTGTGTGTCTCTCTCTCATAGCAGGGTTACAAAGGAAGAAGCAGACTTTTGCTGAGTGGAGACAATGTGGGGCTCAATCCCAGGACCCTGAAATCATGACCTGAGCCAAAATCTGACGCTTAACCGAGTCACCCAGACACCCTTCTCTTCAGATGTTTTATCAATTTGTCTTCTCAGCCCAGAATTTGGCCAAAATCTCGGGCTAAAATCAGTAATTTTAAGAACTGAAAAGCAAACCTTAGTGGAAAATCAAGTTGTCTCCCTCAGCTGATAGGAAAACTATGAAACATTTGGGTCTCTTATGACATATATTTTTATTTAAAATCTTGAGAGGTTTTTTTTCCAAAAGACAAATATTGTTTCATTTTTACCACCTTCACTGAAGCATGAATAGCACAGAAGTAGGCATTAGTCTTTGGCTTGTATGCGATTCAATCAAGTGTTACTTGCATTCCAATTACTCAGACAGCATGGAATACAGCTGTGTCCAAGAAGTATTTCAGAGTTTCTTTAAAAAACTCTGTATACTGTGGTATAGAATTCACTTGGATTGCATGTGAATGATTATAGTTTGGACTTGTACCCAAGGTATTTCTTGGTTATTACTTCAAAGTCATGGATTATTTAAAATTATTACCAAATTCAGAAAAGGTTTTAAATGTTCTATTTTTAAAAAGGTAATATATTTAAGATCCTCAAGGTTAGTCCATAGGCATATGTGTGGTAAATCGGACTAAAGGAAAACATTTGAGAAACCACAGCTCAGGATGGCATCCTCTCTGTTAATACAGAAGAGAGGATGCATATTTGACTAGAATGAAACATTACTATATTAGCCATCAGGGCAATATATTTTACTAAACTCTACATTTGTCATTCATAGCTATGTGACTTTAGAAGCATTATTAGCTTTCTGCTCTTCAGTTCACTTTAATGGACTCCTTGTTGTGAAGATTAAATTAGATAATGTATTTAAAGTACCTATCATAGTACTTGTCACCTACTGAGTCTTTGTTACTAAAGAAATGATTAGTTCCTTTCCCTGGCTAAATGAATCTAAAACAAGGTCTCAGACAATACCCTATTTATCATGAACTGTTGGGTTTGTTATATAACAACACCTGGTCCAAATAACTGCAGTTGGAATTTTTATACTCACAAAAAAGCCACAATTAAATAGAAACTAAATACCTTTGACTAAAAGGCAAATCTTGATTCTTGTATGCCAAAGCTATAGTTGTACTCAAACTAGTACAGAAAAGAAAGCTAACTTTTGGAATTATGCACACTATCTTGGTAAAGCTAAGCAAGCACCTAACAGTCAATGTTTTCTCTTTGCTGAAACATGGTTAATATTTGACAGATAATAATTTTTTCTTAAGAAACTACAAGTTTGGGGATTCCTGGGTGGCTCAGTGGTTTAGCGCCTGCCTTCGGCCCAGGGCATGATCCTGGAGTCCTGGGATTGAGTCCCACAACGGGCTCCCTATATGGAGTCTGCTTCTCCCTCTGCCTCTCTCTCTCTCTCTCTCTCATGGATAAATAAATAAAATCTTTAAAAAAAAAGAAAGAAACTACAAATTTTACTTATTTTGGGAAAAACATGTACTTAACATCTACATAGAGGAGCCATCAATAAAGAGGCATCACACAATAAATTGTATATATGTGTATGTGTATGTGTGTTGGGGAGAATGTTTCCTATATCCTTTTTTTTTTTTTTTTTTTTTTTTAGCAATTTACAGTATTGCTGTCACTGTTTTAACTGGATTATCACATGGTACCACAACAAAGCCATAGCCCGTAAAATTCAACCAACTCATTTGAAAAACATTCTATTTCCTAGACTCAGAAGAATTTTTTTTTAAATATTCATTTTATTAAAATCTTGTCTCTCCAGAATATATTTTCATTGTACCAACTAAGAAGTATAAAAACTAAATTGTTTTTTCTTCTGTAGATAGTCTTCCCCTGGATGGATATAGTTCTCAGCAATAGCACAAGAATCTTCAGCAGCTCAAGGAACAGGATCCTAATTACATCATGTTGGCTAAAACACCACTTGTAGATGCTTTTCACATCTCTTTAACTGCTCTTATCAGAGGTTCTGTTTTACACCACTGGCTAAGGATAACCACAGTATGCAGTGCCGACAACCATATTTGACATGGTAGTTCTGTGGGTTTTGTGTTGCTGCATTATTCATCCATCTCTGTTTTCTTTCTCTTTCAATAGTAAAAGTAAAAAGTATGTAAAACTGCTGTGGGTAGTATTAAGGAGGCTCTGCACGTGTGGAAATGGGGGTTATATAGGAATTCTGTACTTTCTTCTCAATTTTGCTGTGAGCCTAAAAAACTGCCCCCCAAAAATAAAGTCTAAGTTTAAAAACTACGTAAAATTAAGCAATAATTTTCCTTACCTTGCTTTCATTTTCAAATATGTGACTGGCACAGTTTTAAAAATGTTCTAAGAAGTTTGTAATTGAAATATTTTCAAAATATAACTGCAGGTTTAACTACAAGTTATCCCATTAATTTCTCTTTTCTTTTACTAATTTTCCCTGCATTACAAAATAAACTATCTCTATTTTTAGGAACCAATCAATTTGAGAGTAAATCTATCAAATATAATGCAAAGTAAAGCAATAGGATATTTTTTAATAAAAAATACTTTCATTGCTAAGCTGTGATTAGAAAAAAAGGGGGGAGGAGGACTCAGTATAGCTCAAATAGTAATTGGGCTTTTTAGGACAGGAGTTTTGGAAAAGAGTTGTTACAGACTACCATTAAGTGAACTTTCTGCTCTCATGATCATTTGATCTATAATTACTCTTTACAATAAAGGAAAAAATATTTTTTATTTTATTTTAGCATCCTGGAACCATCACTAAGGCAAATTTGTGGGGTAAAAAGCATTTATACATTCATGATAGAAAGAAAAACCACATACTTAGAACTGATAAAAACAAGGAACACAACCAATTGAGAGCTAAACAGTTCACTGTTGTGGGAAAACATTATCAGATAAGGACTTCAGATTACTTATTATAAATGTGCTAAGTAGTTTTTAATTAGCTACTCCAGACAACATCCTTGTGAAATTAAGTGTTATCCACATTTATGAATAAAAAATATTTGTAAAAAACATTGCAGAAGGTAAAGCAGTTCAAAAACCACTCTTGCAGATTTGATTAAACACACACACACAATCATATACACACAAAACACTCACATGACAATTTCTGATCATGAAGAACATCACTGAAAAACCAAAATTACAGCAGCCCGGGTGGCTCAGAAGTTTAGCGCTGCTTCACCCCAGAGTGTGATCCTGGAGACCCAGGATCGAGTCCCATGTAGAGCTCCCTGCATGGAGCATGCTTCTCCCTCTGCCTGTGTCTCTGCCTCTCTCTCTCTCTCTCTCTGTGTCTCATGAATAAATAAATAAGATCTTTTTAAAAAACCCACCAGAATTAGTATTATTGGCAAGATGAAATATAATGTGTATAGTAGCAGCAGCAAGAACAACAAAAGACACAGGAGGAGTAAATGACTAAAATAAATTAATAAAATAAAATAAAATAAAATAAAATAAAATAAAATAAAATAAAATAAAATAAAAACCCAAACAAACAGATCTATAGAATAGTATGCAATACAGAAATATTACCTTGCAGAATGTCAAAACATTTATATCATCTCTAAGTCATTCACATCTGGTAAGGAATGGGACTGATCTCTGAAGAATTGCCCAGATCTGTAATTCTAGGCATCTAGGAATAATATAATTTTAAAGAATGTTTAAATGCTTAGGGGAAATGCTTGTTAACATTAAGTGAAATAAAAAAAAAGTAGGTATTATTTTCAAAGTCTCCTAAATGTAATGTTTTCCCTTATATCTTCTGATGATAAACAATTCATTTTACTGTGCACAATTATTTTAAAATTCTTTGTCTAAATCTCATTTCTATTTAAATTTATTTTTTTAAAGATTTTATTTATTTATCATGAGAGACAAAAAGGAAGAGGCAGGGAAAAAGGCAGAGGGAGAGGCAGGCTCCCCGCAGGGTAGGAAGCCCAATGTGGGTCCATCCTGGACCCAGGAATCATGATCTGAGCTAAAGGCAGACACGCAACCACTAAGCCACTGAGGTGTCCCTATTTAAATTTCTTTAACTTTTCTTTAAGTTTTATAGTTTTGCATAGCTACCTTATGTCAAAAGTATTAGGAAAAAATGAATTTAAAAAGAGTAATACAAACAAGAGTGGCAATTTGTATTCTCACAACCTGCTCTTACTCAATGCAGTAGTTTTATTATTGCTGGGTGACAGGAAAGGATGGTTAAAATATCCACAAACCCATATAAGTGATAAAATGGCAAAAACAAAATGGCAATGAAATAGCAACAAGAGAACTGATTCTAATTAGAAAGTTGGTGATGGTGAGTAGACTAATTGTTCCAGTTTTTTCTAGAAGTAGGGTAGATATTGAATAAATCACGAAGCATTTGCTCTCACTAAGTGTCAAGCAAACAACGATCTCAAGTTGGGCCCTCTGAATCTAAAATTTTACACTAAAATCTGTGGATTCATGTCATTCTCTCAGTCTAATCCTGCAGGTCAACTAACAACAAAAAAGTTGTCAAAGGTTAGAATCAATTTACATAAACTTAGAAATGCTGTGAATACAGTAGTTGCCATTACACAGACTTTAGAACTTTAGCTTGATGCTCTAGTTTTCCTTTTTTTGCTCATAAAAAAAGATGATCTGAGAACTCACTGAATAGGTCTGGCTTCACATACCTAAATGACCATATTCTCTACGTCCTTTTATGTATACAGCATGTCAGATAAACTGATGGGGCCCACCTGAAACCATCCATTTAAGTCAAAAGTCAATGGGCTTTTACGAATCTGTTGTTAATTTTGTAAATGTTAAAATAAATGAGGCAAATATCAATGACTTCCAATATTAGCTTTTAAATTATCTATATATTATACATAATGTATAATAATTGTTTTATAATATATATATATATTATTATATATATATATATATAATTTATTTATATATATATATATTTTTTTTTATATATATTTTTATTTATATATATATATATATATATATATTTATATATAATGTCAGATAAACTGATGGGGCCCACCTGAAACCATCCATTTAAGTCAAAAGTCAATGGGCTTTTACGAATCTGTTGTTAATTTTGTAAATGTTAAAATAAATGAGGCAAATATCAATGACTTCCAATATTAGCTTTTAAATTATCTATATATTATACATAATGTATAATAATTGTTTTATAATATATATATATATTATATATATATATATATATATAATTTATTTATATATATATATATTTTTTTTATATATATTTTTATTTATATATATATATATATATATATTTATATATAATTTATTATATATATATATATTATATATATATATAATATATATAATAATTGTTACTACAATAATAATTGTAGTAAAACATTACTATATTATATATAATAATTATCTCAATTATATCTATATATGTGTGTGCATATACATATATATATATATATATAGAGAGAGAGAGAGAGATGTATATATGTAGAGAGATCTAACTTAAGGGGATGTATTACTGTCAGTAAATTTGACATTTGATCTAGAATGTCCTAAATGAAATGATGTAAAAAGTAATTTTTTCTACATATTCAGAAAGGGAGTTTATTGTGTTGTTAAGCACAATTCATCCAACTAGACTGCACAGTGGGAAAAGCTAACTCATCTACAATGCATTAGATGAAGCAGAGGCACTCGGGTGAATGGCCCCGTGGAGAACACAACAGGACTAAGTAGAACTTGCTATGAGGGGCTGACATACAGACTGGATAACATTCATGCTCAGTAGCTGCAAAGGGACAGCGAGTGAGGTGTCTCTAAGGATAATAACTTAGAAATACCTTTCAACCCTTCATCTAACTTCTTCCTCTAGCAAAGGTTAAAAGTAAGTTTGACACCTTGTTCTATTGCCTGAACTTACCCTCAGGTAATAAAAGAGACAATGAAATATAATAATGGGTCCCTGTGCTCCATGGCACTGTATAACATCTATTACACATCTCTAGAAGTTCAAACATACTCTTCCTAGTGATTTTAAATCATTGAACTACATTTAAAAGAAAATAAAAGAAAACATTAGAGTAGATATGTCACTAAGTCCGTGGCTTTTTGCCCTTGCCTCTGAAGTGGTTGACATCTTCATTAATGCTCCCTCTTCACAGTCCCTAAAGAGCTTGACATTGCTTCAATCATTAATGCACTTTACGTCTGCTAACCTGTAACTGTTTAATTAATTAAATTATAACTTTATTGGCTTCTCTTGATCCTCGTTATGCTATCAAGAAATACTATACACTTAGTAATTATGAAAATAATAATGAGATAATTTGCTGAGTGTTCAGGATGTGCCAGGGACTCTTTTATATGTATTTTTCAGTTTAAATGAAATGCAAAAATACTTGGAGAGCACAAAATAACTTTCCCTTAAATGTATACATCAAGCAGAACTCATAGAAATATTTGTCTTGATTCATACTATCTTTATTAAAGTAAAGCCTGCTGGGACACAGGAAATCTTTGTATCTTGAATCACAAGTATGCATTTAAGGAATACTATTAATTCCATGTAAGAATTAATACTAGGAAACTACAGACATAAGTACCAAGAAGTAAGTACTGCAGTTTCTATCTTAGCTCAGCTTTATCAAAAATTCTTTCAGAAAGACCTTTAGTTGCCCCTTTCTTCCTCAGAGATATCTGTCACAGTCTCTTCTCACTCATTTCCTTATTGTCTTCTAATATTAGCAGATACTTTGAGAATTTCCTTCTTTGTCTGGTGGCTTACAAATTGCTCTAAACAATTTATTCCTTCTCAACTTATTTAGCTGATGTTGAACTTCTGTATTTTAGGCTGATTATGGGATATCTATAGAAGAAGTTTTCTAAAGAGGGAGCACAATAAAAAATACAGAGAGCTAAGAGACAAAACTTTGAAAAAGAAATGTAATCACTCAGAAAATGGGTACATTTCTCTAGAGTGCAAAGTGCTTCGTGAACAGAATCTCTGATTTACTCCTGAAGGGTGTCAGCAAGTGCCTAACCATCCCCATCAGGCTGGAAAAGCACTGCCTATCTATAGAAGGCAGAACCACTGATATCAAGTGTCTTGTCAGCTCCCCAGAGCAACACTATTCCTTACCCTTTCCCATGCCACTGCCACCCAGCAATGGAAATTTTTCACAGTAAAACAATATCAAACAGTAACTCCTACCTTTTCATTCATGCCTTCAGAAAGAAAGTGCTTTAAATGCAATCTGGTTAGAAGCAAAAACAAAAACTGTAATTGTGATGTATACTGCCACTTAATCATCACTCACTGAATCAGCTTCTGTACAGCTGGGAGAAAAGAAGTAAAGGGAGTATATTTTATGTGTGAATAGAAAACACTCTGGGATTTCATATTTCAGCTTTTCTTCTAAAGTTCAATGTAAAAGCAATTTCTTAAAAACAGGATTCCTTTAAGAATTTTTTTTTTTAAAGCAGGGGTGCCTGGGTGGCCCAGTCAATTAAGCACCTGACTTTGACACAGGTCATCATCTCAGGGTCCTGGGATCGAGCCCCCATTGGGCTACATGATCAGCAGGGTCTGCTTTTCCCTCTCTCCTCCTCTCCCCCCGCTCATTCTCTCTCTCTCTCTCTCTCTCTCTCTTTCTCTTTCTCTCAAATAAATAAATAAAATTTCAGAACAAGAATTTAAAAAGTAGGCTGTTAATGAATTAGGATATAAATTTGCCTCACCCATTTAGCATATCCTCTCAGATATATATATATATATATATATATATATATATATATATATATACTCATATATATGTATGTAACATATATATTATATATAAATATAAGTATACACACATAAGTGTATCCACAAAATTGAAAACATCGACCTATGTATAATAATGTAACTCCAAAATAAAGTAAGGAATTTTTATTTGTTTTTTATATTGATGTACACATTCCAAATAATATTTTTGTGTGTATCACTCAATGAACATTTTAACTCCAAAGAGAATAATCTATTGATTTTTAACTCTAGGTTTACGTTACACTATTTTCAGCTATGACACAAGTTTTCTTTTGAGGTAAACATCACGAGTGACAGTGAAGAAAAAAAAGTAATAAAAAGAATAAAAGCAAACAATGGATAACCTAGACTGTTAAAAGTAACACCAATGCTTGTTATGGAATGGATTGGAATGCCTCAATGTAATACCAACACCATCTTATAATTAAAAATTTCTAAGTCTCCACAATACCTCAGAACCAATACTGAGTTTATGTGAGAATGTTTCTTTCTGTAGCAGCTATAATATTTATGTCCCTTTTAATAAGAGGTCTCTATCATAAAAGAGCAGAGGTCCTTTTTCAAAAGTTATCCTCCTAAATTAAAAGATCAAACAATTGTGAGTCTTCCCAGAGCTTCAATTAAAATGCATCAGATGTGAAGGACATAAGGAACTCTGCATAGTGCTAGAGTGAAACTACTAGAATTGGGCTTTGGACTTTGGGTTCCATGATCCTTAGCTGTTTGAGTATAACAGACTTTGTACACAGGCAAAAACAAAGGCTCCTTTATGAGTTTCTTCAGATTTTGCAATCCCGAGATCATTCTGAGCCTCAGTGATCTCATCTGTAAAGTAGTCAAACCATATCTACAACTGAACATATTCTCAACATAGAATGATACACAGATATAAAACGCTGACATTCAAAAATATTGTGTTGCCAACAGTGTGCCCTAACATCTGTGTTTTCACATATAAAACAACAAAAGTCAAAGGTCTAAAAAATGAAACACTATTAAAAAAAGAAAACCTAAAACTACTTGATGACCAAATTACCATCTTTATTTATCTTTCATACCTCTCAAAGTAAACAAAAAAACACATTCAAGCTTTTCTTTACTCTCCATAAAGGGAAGTACAAAGAAATAATGATTAGACTTGAACTATCGGATGTAAAATATATTATAAACCCACTGTACTACTAAGAGAACACTTGCCAGATGAAAGTGAAAAAAATAAGAGAAATGGATTAGTATATACATTAATTTAGTTCATAATTAAATTGGCAATGAAAACCATTAGTTTATTAAATCCATAGTAACTGGGGAATTGATAAATTTGTTTCAAAGACAATGTTATATTTCTACTTTTCATCACATACCAAAACAAGGTCCCTATAGAGCAGGGCAATAACATCTTTATACTTAAATACATATGTAAAAATATAGGTAACGGTTTGCCTAAAATATCTTATAACTATATGGCAAAGGAAACAACCATAAAAAAAAAGAAAGAAAAAAAGCTCCACTAAGCACTTTAAAATGTTAATAAAAGGTAGCAGAATCTAAGTAAATTAGGGAAAATGTCACGATATATGACAAAGTGTTATACATATATTAGGATCTTTAAAATCAATAAAAATACAATAATAGTGCTGGGAAAATAATTACATCAATGAAAAAAATACTCATAATTTTAAAACATTAAATACCAGCACATATGTGAGGAGGGTTGGAGAAATGAACACCTTACCCTCACCTTTTGGAAGGCTACTCATTGTGACTGCTTTGCAGATAAAGATGTTGACAAAAACTGAAAAGCTTTCAAATCTTCCTACCTTATAATTCAGTAATCCCACTTTCAAGAATTTTTACAAGTATATTAGAAATGCTCACAAAATGTATATACTATAAAATTTTAGAAAAAGGAAACTGAAAAAAGAAACTAAAAAAAAAAGAGAAAGGAAACTACTTAAGAGAAATATTGCAAACTCTAAATTCAATATAATTTCAAACTTGCTAGCAAGGTTAGCAATTAATATTGATTTTCTTCAAGCAGCAGAACAAGAGTTTTTCTTTCTTTTCTTCCTTTTCTATATTTTCCTAATCTATAATAAATGTGTATCACACAGTCAGGAAAAGTATTTTAAATTAGGTTGAAATAGAAGGGATGCATGATGGACAAGAAACAGGATAATATAGTTTGTACTCATAGAAGATAATTTAGCTTGCACTCATAGAAAACGCTGGAGACTGGTGGATTGCACAGGGACTTGAATGCCTGACTAAGGAATTTCTGTCATTGAATAGGCAGTGGGGAGGCATTGAAGTTCTCTGAGCAGGGAATTCACACAGTCAATTTGATGGTAATGTGCAGGGCTAAGTGAAATACTTTGAATCTAGTTGCAAAGAGGCCAATTGAGATCAAATTACAGTAGTGATGGTGTGGTTAGAGTTTAGTGATCTTAAGACTATTACGTGAGACATTTCAAGATAATCAAATACACTTGAATAATACATAGTTTTTATATGAGATAGTCAAAATTAGGCTTTGCTTTCAAGCATCATGAAATGCAGAAACATCTTAAACTTTGTGTTTCCTTCTAGATTATCTCTTGAAAAGAATGGCATGACGTTCATGTGAAGAAGCAACTGACAGTTCCTAATCTAAAATCTGGGTCCCAGAGTTTAAAACCTATCATGTTGATTTTAGGCTAGGTTTTACTGTGAGGATTACAGAAATGTGTATCTTTATTACTTCTAACTAGCCTGTTTATGCATTGAACTGATGGAAACTCAAATGTTTCATAATTCTATGGCAAAAATAATAAACTCACATGGAATTTAGAGCATTGTCAGACTAGTTATATCAATGATAGGGGCTGTTTTGATATTCCCCCCACCTCCCTTTGGGGCCATCTTCCTTCCCAGTTACAACGTAGATTTTATACTGCATATGTACTTAGCATGACACTTTACAAACGATCCCTTTTGATTATATCTGCTTATGTAATGAAATTGTTTTCACCTTCATGATCTCCCCCTTTTTATAAGAGAATTTTTAATCTCACTTAAATCAGTTCAGCTTCACTGAAATAAAAACCATTACCCTTCCCCAGAATGTTCTTCTGAAACTTTTTCTTCGCAAGCTTACCTGACTCTCGAACTCAAATCCTCTCTCATCACACACTGCTACATCTGCAATCACATATCTTGCCACTAGCGCTCTTTTAAAATTGAAATCTGGCCCTTGAGTTGCTGTTCCATTCATTCAGTATTTTACGTCTCTTTTCTATTGTTGAATCACCAACTGATTTGGGAAGATCATGTGAAATTGCTTACACTTTTTGGCAAAGACTAAAAATATGGAGGATTGTACTATTTTTTAAGAAAATAGTTCCAAGAAAATAATCAGGTAAAAGGAAAGTCTTCCTTCACCTGTCAGTAATTTAGTAAATTAAAATAATACTATCGGGTAAAGGAACTCTAAATTTTGGAAATGAAACACAAGAAGCAGAACACTTTCTTTTAGACCATAAAACCCCTATTCTTTGGCTATAGGTTTTGAGAATTGCATGTTAGATTACGGGAAAAGAATGGGTCACTGACAGGAAAGTGCTGAAATAAATAATTCTAGCTGCAAATTCTCTGTGTACCCAGAGATGAAGTGAGCACACGAATTAGAACTATTATAAAATGTGCCTATTTGTAAAATAAATGTGTACTTTTAAATAAAAACTTGAAAGCCCTTATGATTTTTATGATGTTCAGAAATGTTCTAATTTTACAGAATAAAAGCAGCCTCCTCAGAAAAGGAGTGACTGGGTGCCTGGGTAGCTCAGTCTGTTTTGTGTCCAACTCTTGATTTCAGCTCAGGTCATGATCTCAGGGTCATGAGAAAGTGCCGTAGCTACAGGCTGAGTGTGAGCCTACTTGAGATTCTTTCTTTCTCCCTCTGCTCCTCCCCCCACACTCTCCACACTCTTTCTATAAGTAAGTAAGTAAGTAAGTAAGTAAAAAATGAGTGACAAGAATACTGATAAAGTATCTTTTAAAACTAAGGGGCATGGGCAGCCCAGGTGGCCCAGCAGTTTAGCGCCCCCTTCAGTCCAGGGCGTGATCCCAGAGACGGGGGATCCAGTCCCATTCAGGCTCCGGGCATAGGGCCTGCTTCTCCCCCTGCCTGTCTCTCTCTCTCTCTCTCTCTTTCTCTCTCTCTGTCTCTATGAATAAATAAAATCTTAAAAAAAAAAACTAAGGGACACAGTCCTTTTTTACTTTTTATTTTTTTGGTCTTTCTTTTCTTTTTTTTTAATGAGCAGTTTTTCATTTTCTTTTCTGTCATTAAATTTATATATAACTGAATAATATTTATTAAGCTCTAAAGCTTGAATTTTCATAATTGCCTAAATGTAAAATAAACTAATAGCCCCAAGATAAAAATATATTTAGTATATCAGATACATAACATGTAATTGTATAAAATTGACAACCTCAAATATATATTTAGTATATATAGTAGTAGTTTGTGGTATAAGGAAAGAAATTTTGATGGACTTCTGAGTCAGCTAGAACTTGCATCAATACTCACTCGACCACTAAGATAATGATGTCATTGACCAAATCACCCAATTTTTCAAATCTGTTTCTTTATGAGTAAATTGAAGATAATGCTGTTAGAATTGAGGAAGATTAAATATATAAAGTGCCTCACATGTGGAAGACAGTCAATAAAAGTACTTGTTTATGTCAGACATTATGAGGATTAAATTGGGTAATTTATGGAAACTTTTGATGCCCTACTATACATGCAATTGCTTTTTATCCATTTATTCATTCATCCAACATATACATGTAAAGTACTTACTGTGTGCTAGATATTTTAAGTGCTTTACTTTAAGAGAGTGTTTTAGGGACTCAGTTAAGGATCTGCCTCAGATCATGATCTCAGGAGCCTGGGATCCAGCCCCACAGCATGCATCAGGCTTCCTTCTCAGTGGGGAGCCTTCTCCACCCTCCAGCTTGTGCTCTTGCTCTTTCTTACTATCTCTCTGTCAAATAATTAAATAAATAAAATCTTCAAAAACAAAAAAATAAAAGAATATTTTATATAAAATATGAGATAAATGTAAGGTCACCAAGGTTATCTTAAACATTGACTATTTTCCAAAAAAAAAAAAAACAAAAAAAAAACAAAAAAACATTGATTATTTTCTAGGCTTGCTCTGTATTTAGTAACAAAGGTTTATATCATCTTTAAGTGAAAAATAGCAGGTTAATCATCGGTTGTGATTATTTCATATTTTATAATGAAAGTTAATTTGGCCATATTACAGTTCTAATTTTAATATGATAAATTAAGGGTAATGCAGTTCTGACTTAGGATACTGTGTTTCAAGATAATTAAGTGATACACACAAATTACTTACTGGTAAGCTGATAGCATAATTATGTGAAAGTGAAGATTATTCATAATAAGCAATATATAATATTTTAAATTATGATAGTGGGAATGAGGCAGATGTGCCAAAAAGGACACCTATGCCAAAGTGATAAACAACTTATTTTGTCAATTTCAAAGTAGAAAAATCTCACTTTAGTACAATGAAAAATTCCTATTTTAGAGGAAGAACTCATCGTCATTTGTACTACTTCTAGTGTATAGCATATACCACTTATTAGATAGCCTGATATAACATTTATTAGAAAAAATATACAAGGATCCAGCAGGGACTGATTAAATTCGTACATACAAACATGAAAATCACTATTTCTTTATCAAATAAATACACAATATTAATTAAACTAACTAGGCATTATATTAAACAACAGTGGAGACAAGGTGAACATTTTAATAAACTTGAATGAACACATACATTTTATACTAGTAAATGTGTATTTGGGGAAACATACACTATTTTCCAATTTGATAAATCATAAAGGATAACACTGCAGTATGGACACACAAAACTATTTATCAGGCCACCAAATTTTTTTTTTTTTGCATAATTTTAGCAGTTTGGTTCACTAGCATTGTCATATATTTTCAGTCAATTTTAGTCAAAATCGGTGTGACCTATTTGAAATAAGTGGTCCCCATTCTGTGTCCAGAAAGCATGTATGAAATTGAAAAATATGTACATTTTGTAAAATTTTCCTACAATAATACCTAATCCACTGCAAACTCACACATCTGTCATTTTAAAGAGGTAATGATGATAAATCATATTTCAAAAGAAAAAATAAATGGTGATCTCTGATTTCCTGAAAGAGGATTCTCTGATTTTGCCACTTTTTCTCTTTCCTCTCCACTTACTCACCCTCTTCCTACTTCATATCCATACCTAACATTTTACCAGCTATGATCTTGATTTATTTTGAAGCTCTATTTTGCCAATGGGATTTAGGTAATTGTGTGTTATGAAAATGATCAAATTCATTTTCCTAAGTAAGCCAATAATGTAGCCTAATCACATGGTTTGGCGTATTTCATTTTTCAAATGCATCTGTCTTTAATTGGTATGCTTATAGTCTGGACATCTTCCCTATTCATAAGTACACATAAACCTTCATTACTGATTTTTTAAAAGGTTTCTCTAAAAATTGTGCTTAATACTTTCTAACCCACAAGCAATATTTATACTACTTATTTGAATAAAAGTCTCTAGAAAATACTGATATTTAGCATCATAATGACATAAGAATTGTTTCAAAACTCATCCTCTAGGAAGGCTAACTTGATTTTCAGCTTTTCTAGAAATAGTGAAATCTTTTGTTTTAGATCAAAATAGTTCTTTGGGATAATGAAAAAAGCTGTTTCAAACTTCTTTATTCGGTTTTAGGACAGGCTATTTTGCATCTTGAAGCTTTGATTTCTTATTTATAAAATGAAAAATCAAAGCTATTGTGATGAATCCTTAGTGAAATGACAACATGTCTCTTGAAGTTCATCATATAATTACATTTAGCCATAACAAGTGACCCTTACGACGTACACAACACTTACTTTCTGTACCACATTTCCAAATTATTTTAAAGAAGTAGATGAGTCCTTGATCTCAAAGACTTGACAATTTAGTGGAGGAGGCTTTACATACATATGAAAGAATTTAATAATAAATAGACTAACAAAGCAACATCTAAGCAAGTGCACATTTTAAGAGTCCTTGCAATCTAGGTTTAAGCTCTTCGTATGGAAAACTACTATGCAAAAAATGCTCATTTACAGAAAATTAAAGTATGGAAATGATTCTTTTAATGTCACACAGACTGTTGTTGTGCAGATGATAAGCCAGGTGGCCCCTGAAATCCAAGCTGGTAGTGATGCATTTGAGCCAGGTTCACTGAGATTAATAATTTCCCAAAATACCCAATGAGCATGTCACTACCATCTCTTCACCCTTTTAGAGGAGTAAAAACTCCTGACCAAGGAATAATTAGCCATTTATAGTGAGAATTAAAAGTTAAATATAATACCTATTTATGTAGTTTATGAGGCCTTTGAAAAAGCAATTCTAAAAGAAAGGGACATTACAGACAAGTGCAACACATGAGAGCTCTTCGTGGATTCATGATATGGTGTTTAATGATTAGAATTTTTCAAGGCCTTCAATAGACTGGGCATTGTACACATAATATTTATAATCTCATGACAGTTTTGCAAGGCTGGTGTGATCCTTCCTATATTGATAAGGAAACAGAAGTTCACTGAGCCTGACTAACATATATACTCAGAAAATGGCAAAGCCTTAACCAGTATGCATCTGTTTACCTCTCTGGTTCTAGGCTTGGGCTTATTTTATATTATTCCTCAATAAAGCACACCCACCCAATGTATTTTAACCTATTACCCTACTTCACTATGTTTCCTCCATAAAGTCAATACTTTCTGTATTCCTAGCATTTAGAACACAGTGACTACTCAATGCTTATTGACTGACTGACTATCTAGATAAACAATTGAATGAATTGAATCTCATCCCCCCCTTTCATTATCTGCCTTGCCATTCTTTCAGGTGGCTTCCTAGAACATTTCTTTTTTTATTTAACCAAAGGGAGTTAAAATTCTAATTCTGCCTCTAACTATCATATTTTCAAGTCCCTTTTTATAAAGCAAACCTATAGGTAAATACATAAACCCGGGATAGCAAGTAAGAGAAGTAATGAATCTAGTAACATGTGGAATGTAGATATGGTTATTATCATCTGAGATATAATTTAACAATATTTCCATATTATTCTTTTAGGTAAAAGATCCCAGAAACTAGAGCTTTACATAAAACAAACATATTTGTCTTCAGAAGTGAGCACTAGGCCAAAAGGGCAACTCTTAGATTGTATGTATGGCCTATTGCAAGGGATAAGTCATATATACCAGCCAAAGAGTGAAACATCATGAAAATTCCAAATTCCTTGTCATACTACCAAATTAGGGTTTTTTTTTTCCTCTTAAGGAGGATGTCACATTACTGATCTTTAATTATTCATTGTATATATTTTGCCACTCATTCTTCTAAAGGCGTATTAGTTATTTTGAAGGAGGTAGGATCAGTCACTGGAAATTAGTATGTCAAATCCTATTTGTGAGTAGCATTGAAATGATCAATGGAACAGACATTATAGCTATAAGATAGCTATTAATATATAATATTTTAATATATTTACATATTATGTATATTTAATACATAACTTATAAATAATATATAAATATATATTGAATTTATAAGTATATAATTAATATATAAATATATTGTAGTTATAGACATATAATTATAATAGCTATAAAAATGTGGATTATATGTATCTTTACTTCTTTGTGCTGATTAAGACTCCCATACTGCTGCTGTCACTCATTTATAAGAAAGTTATTAATTTTATATAACTAATGGTGTTACTGTCTTAACCTGCAACTAAATTTTAGGAAATTCACACATAATTTTACATGCATGTAGTTTATCCAATCATTAGATACGCCATGCCATATTCCTCTTGCCATATAAGCAAGCATCTTAGTTTTATACATTTTTAATAGTGCAAATTTGATGTCAGGATAATGCCAGTTAGATTATTTCTGAGTCATTTTCTACATTTAGGACATAACCAACATAGAGTAAGTAGCGTTCGGCCCCAACTTCCACGCATAATCCTGCTCGGTGCACCTTCCAAGGCTGTGTACACAATTTCTTAGTATCATTCCCCTCATCATCATTTTTTAAAGATTTTTACTGATTTATTTTTGAGAAAGAATGAGAGCATGAGCAGGGGGAAGAACAGAAGGAGAAGCAGACACCCCACTGAGCAGGGAGCCCAAAGTCAGCTCCATCCAAGAAACTTGGGATCATGACCTGAGCTGAAAGCAGAAGCTTAACCAACTGAGCCACACAGATGCCTCATCCTCATCTTCTTTATCCCTAATATTAGATCTTCTTTGAACACTTACTGTATGATAGTCAGGGTGTTTGTCACATTTTATGTATTTGCCTGAATACATATAAAAGTAGTTTTATGCTACAATCATCATGATTGTCATTCAATAGGTGAGTTAACACATCTCTTCAAGAACATACAGGCAATGTGTGGAAGATCCACATTTAGACCCTACATGTTGCTGCATTCTGAGGCAGAACACACACACACACACACCAGACACATTCTGTTGTAACTCTGTGTACACTGTTCTTTTTGCCCTTAGCAACACAACTCTTGCAGGGTAGGAATTCTCATTTGCCCTGATTTGCTGTTCCTAGTAGAATATATATACTAGTTATCTACCAAAGAATTAAAAGAACAAGTGAAGCTACAAATTTTCCAACTTTAAAAAAAAAACTAAGTAATATTTTCTTTGTCATTTAACTAAATGCAAAAATGTGTAAGGATCTACATGATGATGTTGTATATCTATTTGGGCATCCTTTGCCTTGTGATGTTAGCCCAATCTTACTAGAATATTTAATTTTCCAATTAGAATCATATCACTGACCTCAATGTGATCTTATTTCCTAGTCCTAGCCCTTAGTTCCTTATTAATATTTTGCCTTGGGCAGCCTGGGTGGCTTAGCGGTTTAGCACCACCTTCAGCCCAGGGCCTGATCCTGGAGACCTGGGATCGAGTCCCAGGTCAGGCTCCCTGCATGGAGCCTGCTTCTCCCTCTGCCTGTGTTTCTGCCTCTCTCTCTCTCTCTCTCTTTCTGTCTTCCTCACTGTGAATAAATAAATAAAATCTTTTAAAAAATTTGCCTTTAGGTTGAAACTTAGCTAGAATTAATGTTGAATCCACAATGTGATACTAAATAAAAGTATAGTACCTATTAGATGTATTGAAGCAGACCAAATCAGTCTATAATCTTACTTAGATAAATATAACTTTATCCAAACAAAAACCACATAAAATATAAGTGATAATATTTCCTCTGCTTTTGTCTCTAGAAAAAGGCAAGGGAAAAAATTGTTTACATTCCTAATGCAGTTGACTTCCAATGTTCCATATCTACTTCTAAGTTTAGCATCAACACTGTCATCTATGAAGAATATATATCAACAAACTGCAAGTGATAAAACTGCTCTAGGTTCCATCATTAATAATTACTTTTGTTCCATATGGTAACAGAAAGAACACTTTACATTAGTCTATGCATTGCCAAGTCATGTTTTCTTCTGATACAGTAACTGCCAAAACTTTGCCCATCAAACACCTGGATCACACTGAGAAATGCAATCACTGAGGTAGGCAATAAAATGTTCCTGTTTTGCTGGATAGAGCTAATTAAAAGTCAAGGTGTTCAATTTGGTACATCACAGAGAGTAATGCTTTATACAGTGTAACCCAAGTTTTATTTATTTACATTTTTGAATCAAATTAGAGACATAACATAGCATAATTATAATTTACCAGCAAAATCTGAGTTCAGTCTGCTTAAAGTCAAAACAATTGATCAGTTCAATGTTAAAAAGATAAACAAAAATAATCCATGGACTATATTGTAATTCACTATTCAGTGAACTTCACGGAGGTTGTTTATCAACCTTTTTTCCATTTCTCCCCTATGTAATCTTTTACAGCTTTTTTTCTTAACTCTTAACCCCATGAAACTTTAATGCCACAGATAAAGGGTATAAATATTTCTGTAATGTATGTATATCTGTGTTTTATACACACAAAGAGTAAGGCTTTTTTTCACCACCTCCCTCCAGGAACCAATTTTAGCACCTTTGGGAGCTGTATCTCCCATTGAGAATGTACAAGTAGACAAAGCTCAAAGTTTCAAATTATTGAAAAAATTATTTAAATTCAAGGGGACATTTATTTGCCTGTTCATATAGTTTGACCTGCCCTCAGTTTTTTTTTTTTTTTTTGGTAGAAAAAATTTTAAATGAAAGAAATCAGATAAATGAAGAGAGTCAAAGAAATTTTTTTCTAACCATCTTTAAAGCGATATACAGCACAATTATTTCATGAGAGGAGATATTGCTGAAAGTAAAATTTCAACTATATTTACAAATAAAGAGTTTTGCTTTATTTCATTTTTTTAAGATTTTATTTATTTATTTATTCATGAGAGACACAGAGAGAGAGGCAGAGACACAGGCAGGGGGAGAAGCAGACTCCATGCAGGAGCCCGATGTGGGACTCGATCCCGGAACCTCATGTCCTGAGCTGAAGGCAGATGATCAACCACTGAGCCACCCAGGCATCCCCAAAAAAAAGAGTTTTAAATTAACTCAAGAACTATGCAACAGCCCCTTTCTGTGAATTCTAATTTTGTAAAATACAGTCTCTATGGGGAGGGGGAGGATGTGCAGGGAAAGGAGAACCAAAGAGAAAGTCAACAATAAATATATTCATGTACCAGAAACTTGGGTTCTAGATAGAAAAGCACGAAGATTGCCTGGATTTTTAAAAAATATTTTATCAGGTTAGACTGGTATTATATAGCATTTGTCTAACTTTTGAGTACACGTTCTATGAAAAAATTGTGAAAGACTGAAATTTGTCCTGTCACCCATCTGTGTTATATCTCTACTTCATTGTTATCTAATTATCTTTGTCAAGGGTTGTTTGTTATTGTTTTTGTTTTTGTTTTAATGGCTGTATACAGATAGAATTTAAACTGTAGAAAAATGCACGAGTTCCTTTCAGTTTGGTTTGCATGGACACACATTAATCCCCATGGCTACTAATGATAATGATAAACGCTAGTCTATAACCATGAGTCTACCTGTTGTTTTGGAGTAGGATGTATCAAGCTGCTAGCATTGTTAAATAGTAATTGGATTTATGATTTGCTTCTAGTTCTTGTGGGTGGGGATTTAAAGGTTAATGCTGGTCATATGACTAGGAAGTGCCTGTGTGAACAGCATACCTCCCACTATAAGCAGACTTTGGGGTACCTGGCACAGAGGTGCTTTTGCATATACCATGGTGATGATTTAAGTCCTGTGCAACCCACTCAGGAGTGGGAGGACAAAAAAAGCCTCTACCTACTTTCTCTGGACCCTTTTTCATGCAAATGATACTGCTGCTGCTGTTTTGTACCTTCTGCCTGTAATAAATGTGTCCCATAAGAATAAAGTGACTCTTGTGGGTATTTCAGTAGTGGAGAAAGCTAAGGGGGTGAATGTGCAATTAATAGAGATAGTAATACAAATAATTATCATCTATAAAAATATAAATTGGCTGGTGGACTGCAATTCCTTAGTCCTCTCTGGTGACTGGCTTGTTTGGCCAGTTTGCATCCATTTGTAGATTTATTCTGGCACTCCTTATCTGACTTTAATGTGTGGAATTTGGGGTACCCCTTTAAGCCATATGCAATAACTTACATGCTCTCTCATTAATGAATGGATTCTCAAAATCTTTGGCATATTTTAATTTTATGTCTGGATGAGAGTAATAGCTTTATCCTGTTTTACATTTTATCCCGTATCAACTCAAGTAAGGAGTGGCAGCACAGCACAGTTTTTAGAACCAAAGACACTAGTCAGACCACCATCTGGGTTAGAATCCAGATATTGCCAGCTTTGTGATTTGGACAAAGTTACTTAACTCCTCCTAGTATCCATTTCAGCAATAGACAAAAGTTTTGCATAATATAACTTCCTTATAAATTAAAAAAAAAATCAATATGCCTTTGTTTCCTATCAGTGACATGGGAACACTACAGCTCCTATCTCATGGGATTTGGGGATAAGTAAATGTGAAAATAAATGCAATGAACTCAGACTGCCAAATGACTGGAGCTACATATTAGAGACTGCTTGGAGTAGCAATGAGAGTAGTAGGAATATTTAAGTTTCTATCATTTCTTTGTTTCTTTTTTCTTTATTTGTGACTAACATAATGTTGGTTTTCTTCTTTCCTCCCTTATTCCAACATACTTTAAATTGGTGACCTCCTGGGATGAATGATACAATCTGTTCAACACATAAATTATTTTGTTCAGCCTCTTTCTCTTAGATTTATTCAGAAATAGTTTCATTTATTTTGGTATATGAAAATGCCCCAAACTTCGACGGAAATCCCCAAACTTAAATATTGTGATACCAATCACATACCAACCAGAGAATGCTGAAAACATAGCCACATAGAATCAGAGGAAATTAAAGAAAAAGATTATGTTATCTTCAACCTTATAAGTTACTTTTAATTGCATCTCTCCATTTAAAAAAATGCTATTTACATCAAAAACAGATCCTGACCAGGTTTGATAACTTTCAAAAATCAACTAGTGGTTTTCCCAGATTCTTACAAAGTTTATCCAGTTGGAGATGGGAGTTAGAGAAAAGATTAGGTAGGCCAATTGGAAAATGAAGTACTAATCATTCCCACTCTTAGGATCTGATTAGAGTAAATTACTGTTGAATTCAACTTGATAAAAAATATCCTCTTGGGAATGAGGCTTAGTCAAGTGACCTACAAAACAGATGGATGAGCAGTCACTGATACTTTCTCACTCTAAGTTGAACTGACCGAAAGTAGGCTAGAGATACTGATAAAAGCAAACACATTTCTCCTTTGTTTTACCTGCCTTAACTGGGAAAGAAGATACTATTAAAATCATATGTTCAAAAGGAGGAAAATGACAGGTTAACTTAAAATTCTATGCTCTCTTGAACCCAATATATATACACTTTCCCCAAGCAATAACACCTCAGAAATATACAATCAAGGTGTCAGACTCATTCTAGCCAACTTCTTGTACCAACCCATTGTTTATGTTGCATCTCAGGAAATTTCCATGAATGGGGCCAAATACCATTCACAATTATATCATATTTTATGTTATCCATTAAAAAAGAGAAGAAACTTATATAATGGAGAGGGATGAAGTTTAAGGATATGCTCTGATAACCAATCTTAAAAAAAAGAAAAAGAAAAAAAGTATCTTGACAAATTTGTAAAGAATTTATGTTACTGACACTAATTGGTGGCAAATGTGACAGGTTATAGATAAGTGAGTTGTCTTCGTTGAGGAGCAATTCTGTAGATCCACTTTTCTGTATTCCTTTCCATGCCAATCACTGAAAATGCCGGTGAACGGGCCCAGCTGAATTGAGCCATTGAAGGCAAGAGTAGGGAATTAATTGTGTTCTCTTGCTTCTTTTCCTACTGCCAAAGAAAAGCACTATTGTCCTCCTTGAAGGATTCCCTTTCAGCCTTAAGGATCACTGCCAACTTCATTGAGAAAGTCAAACTGCATATCCAAGTGGAAGTAAGGGGGGTTCGCATCCAGCTTTGTTCTTGAGAGGGGGTTGTGATGGGTTCTAAACATAAGCATCACATTTTAAGTTTATTTTTAAAGTGACTTAATGAAAAATGAGAAACACAGAGAAGTTAAAAAAGAAAACAAAATAATTTATAGCCAGAATAAAAGTTACACTGAATACGACTTATAATGTTGTCTATGTGTGCATGCTATGAAATTACACTTGTTAAATGCATCAGAGCCTTTGAACCACAGAGAGCAATCTTATCTGAAGTAATAATATAAATGTCCACTTTCACAGATGAATGGATACATTGGATTTTTTAAAAAAGCACTTTTCTTAATGTGACCTAATTAAGGGTGTAAATTAAAAAAGATTTTGAGCCATAAAAATGTCAGATCTCAAATATGACTTATTTGAGGATTTGAAGATAACCCACATAAAATAGCAAGAACTATTCAGTTACTCCCCAAGGGAAGGACTTGCTAGTATTCCTTATAATTCAGGTAAATTGACTGGATGATCAGGACTAAAATATATGATATATTAAGAAAAGTGTAACATTACTACATAAATAAAAAATGACATTAAATTTTCAACACCGGTTTATCTGAACTCAATACAATTTAGCAGCCTAATTGGCAGTTAAGGTTTCATAAGGGCAATGTTAAATAATTTTAAGGTAAGAAAAATCTACTTTCTCTTTAGGAGCAAAAGATTATATGCTACAGAAACTTTTGCTGTGGACACTCCATACAAGCATACACCTCTCCATAACTAAACAAAATGCTATATTCATTAGGTTAAATGTCTTTATAGATCTTGGCATTTGTAATAGGACTGGGTGGGAAATAGTCTGTAATTTTTTTCACTGTTCTAGTTGGATTTCATTTTCTTATACTTCCTGCAACAAAGATACATTGTTTTGTTGTTGTTGAATTCTGGGCAAATAAGCCTACAGAAAACCTCTAAACAACACTGGATATGTAGAGTAAAAACTGTGAAATGCATAAGCCAACAGTTTTATTTGGTAATAAATTCAATCATATGGCATAATTGCCATATGGCACAATGGATTTTGTTTGTTTATCTGTGCTTCATTAAAGTGAGCTCACAGCATTTCTTCTTTGTTTGAGAAAGATCTATTATAAATATGATTCCCTGTAAGCCAAGCAAGGTGAAATGTACATGTACACCTTAAATTAACTTTCCAAGTGGCCACAGCTTTCTGAAAAATATGAAGCCATAGAACATGATAGTATTCAACCGAAGATTGGCCTGAACTAAAGATCAAAATTTAATCAAGCTCCTAAATATTTATATCTCTGGCATTGCAGCACCTTCACACTACAACCTATTTATCCTAAATACCTTTTCCTAACAAGTAATTTTCTGGATGTCACCACAATTTACCAGGGTCAGCATCCAAATGTAGAACAAGTAACTTATTTAAATTAGTTTATTTGGTCAGAAAAAAAGCTAGGTGACCTGGCATGCATCATATGATTATTAATTTAGTTGTGCTTGGGATTTAAAACATCTTCTTTGCAGTAGCAGGTGGTTTATAACAGTGACTGAAAGCACAAACGGTTAAGACCATGTTTAGAATATATCAAGTAAGAAACAGAATGTCCTTTCAGCAAGGATGTAGTGGATGGAAAAATAAAAGGCTACATCTTAAATTAAAATCCATGGTGGGGCAGTCCTGCTGGCTCAGCGGTTTAGCGCCGACATCAGCCCAGGGCGTGATCCTGGAGACCTGGGATCGAGTCCCACGTCGGGCTCCCTGCATGGAGCCTGCTTCTCCCTCTGCCTGTGTCTCTGCCTCTCTCTCTCTCTCTCTGTGTCTCTATGAATAAATAAATAAAGTCTTTAACAACAACAACAACAAAAAGTGTTTACCATAGGATTTTTTTTTAAATCCATTGTGGGCTTAAAAACTTAAGAGGTTCACAAGCTTTTTTTTTTTTTTCTTCCTTTTTGGGTTTGGTTGTTGATTTTGTTGTTGCTGTTGTTGTTGTTGTTATGATCTGTATTTAATTAACTGGGTTTAGATCTTTTGGACCTTAACCTGGAATAAAATACATAATGTACCTTTACATTGTCTGTAAGCAATCAGCTATGAGAGCTTACAATTAATTGTTAGCTTACAACATTTAATACTTCCTTCCAAACACTATCATTGCATCAGTAAATAAGGAAAGATTATTCATTCCCATATCTTTCTTCTTTTTAAAAAATAAATGTTACTATTAAAGTGTCTTTCAAACAGATTTTTAGTCTATACTTCTAATGTAAGATAGGTGAATGCAGAATGCTCCACTCAGCCATAAACTAGCAGAGGAAAGAGTCACGGAACAAAATTTAGTCAAGTAGACAAAAAAAAAAAAAAAATTATGCAATCTGGAATTGTGGTGACTTACATAGGGAAATGACACAAATTCATTTGCTTCCTCAAGATGCAGGAGTAGAAGTTATCTCAGGCACTGATTGCCCAAATGATGTAATCTATCCTGAGATACAGAAACCTACACATTTTAGAAATGCTTAAGCACTAAGATAGGGTATATGGGAGTGAGCCAGGTAAATAACCTCAGGACCTCAAAGAATGATGTAAGTTAGTTTGGAAGATACTGAGCTAGGTAGTCATAAAGTTGGGTTTAAAAGGGTTTAAAACATTGAGTTTTAATATTTAATGGTCTTTGTTTTATAGCACCAGATCTTTCATTGTCTGTTTTTATTTTTTTAGAAAATTCGTAACTACATAAAGAAAATAGCAATGATTATGTATTCATCTTACTCTAACTTTATAACTTCATATGCCACTTATTTAATAATCTCATGCTGTCCCCAAGAACAGACAATATATTTCAATATATGAGGAATCTAAGAAGACTATGTTTTTTCTAAACTTATATATGTATGTAGTGTGTGAATTAAATTCAAGTCTTCTAAACCTACTACACATCATGCCTATCCATGAAGAGATAAGTGTCTTCATAAAGGCCTCAAAGAAGGCTGATGGTGCTTCTGGAAGAGACATTAATACTTATGTCATTGTTCTTGCTCTGGGTTTATATGCAATTACATGATTAAATGTGCAATATAGATTTTTCTTTGTACACAGGCCACCCTTGTGGATGCTGATGGCACCCATTATGAATGTGAATCATTATTAGCCCTCACTCATGGCTAACACCTAGAATGAAGGGTTAGAAATGAGTGTTGAATTCCTCTCTCTGCCACTCAACATCTTGGCTTTCACTACCCAAACCCTCTCCTTTGGCTTCTCCCTTTTTCTCCTTTAATCTTTGTACCACTCAATCTTAGAGATTCAGTTTAAAGTATGACTTTCTCTAATTATCTCTTACTCTTCCCTGGCACAACAAACCAAATTGCTTTTTCATTATTGCTTACGTAGTACTTTACACTTAATTCATTTACATCTTATCAGTGTTTAGTCACGGGTATGCTTGGCCTAATATGACGAATATTACGTCTAATTAACCTTGAGGTCCTCAGGGTCATATAATAAGCCCTCTTTAAAACCTTGCTAAAATAAATTGATATTTTTTCTATTTATGTAACATTACAATTCTCTAGTTATTTTCTCATGTATTAAGACACAGAAAAATATAGAGTTTGTAATAAGGAGTCAGCATATGTTTAAGTAGCTTAAAAACATCTTGTTTTAAGGAAATTATTTGGACTACTACAGAGGAAATTGGCCTAGAGGCACTATTCCATTGAGAAGGAATCCTCCATTGTCAACAAAATCTATCGACTTATTAATCTATTTAACAACTACTGACTTCCTAACATACTCTGCAAGATTCTGAAGACACCAGTTAATGGCAAAGTCTCTCAAAACAACTCAGAATTGAGCAGTGAGACAGACAAATTACACAAAGCTATCATAAAATAATCTCCATCTCTTTCAGGGTACTACTGCATATAAATATTTATTTTTTTAATGTAGGAATTGTTATAAAATATCAGAATCAATGGACATAAGATCTACAAATATATTTTGGCCTGCTGTGTAGTCGGAGACATATAGATTCTTATTCTTGCTTCTAGAAGCTCCAACTATTTGTCCCACAAGCAAACAATGAGCATGAGTTATTATTTTAAAATGTGTTGAACCTGCAGGCCCCATGAGCTATTGTATTGGGACTGGGGAAATCTGCTCTGTGTTCTGCCAAAGAATTACAACATATTGCTGCCTAGAGCAATGTTAACTTTTAATGTCTTTGTTGTGGTATCTTAAACTTTTTTTTTCATCATACAGAATAATTATTTTTCTCTGCCTTTTTCCACATTATATTGTTCTCTAATCTTTTTTAGATACTATCAGCAACCTCAAGGGAATGCCTCTTAAATGTATACCCCTTTCAGGACTTTTAGTTAGAAAAAGTCCTTGTATGATAGCAAATAGAATCCTCTTGATGCAAAATCATATAAATATTGCTCTTTGTAAGAAAAAATCTTTTGTTATATAGTGGAAAGTTGGCTGGATATGGGAATGCAAGAGACTTGCCATGACTTGGGATCCGCCATTAAATAAAGGTATGTAATCTTATAGAATTCATGTAGTTGCCCTGGGCTTCAATTTTCTCACCTGGATCTAAGTTATTTGCTTTGTTCTTTTTTTCAATGGTATAATTGATCATAATGAATATATTCTAAACATATTTAAGAACTTGAATCTATCTTACGATGACCGAGTTGAATTTATTGACAAGGTCTCTCCCAACATTCATTAATTGCTCTAGATTTCTGACTGGGTATTTATGTTTTTTTTCTTTCTTATGAATAACTGAATTATAGATGTTACAATTCCAACTGCAATAAAGGAAATTAATATCTACATAAATAAAATATGACATTTCACTGTAACTACCAAGCAGTTTTCTTACATGGTAGAGATACCTGCAAAAAGGGATCAATATCTCTGAAATGTCTTACCTCTTTAACACACTATATATACTTTCTAGATTATTGCTAACAATAACCTCATGAAGAATATTTTAGCACCATTTTATAGATGAGAAAGTTGAGGCTTATTGTGAAATTAACAATTAGGAAGCATGGCTCCTACTCAGCAGAATGTAACTTTCTTATACCAAAAATCTTCCAAGGAGATGAAGCAAATAATGTTGCTTTTAATGTAAAGATTAGTTCATCCATGAAATTAATGTCATTCTGTCCAAGAAATAATTCTGTTGCTATTTTATTAGTGGTACAAACATTGAAAAAACAATTAAGAGGGTTCATCAAATTTAGTATGCAAATTCCCTAATTTTGTTGTAGGCTTTCTCATTCATTCATTAAGGTATTAATATAATTGCTTTTAAATTAAAACATGGAAAGACAAAATCTCTTCACCTTTATGGACATGTTGCAGTAAAGGACTTCTTTCTACCCATCTTTTTATTCCTACCTGACTCACAAAAGATAAGTTCCCAAAATCAGAAAGCAAATAAATCAAAACTGTCATGGTTTGCTACTTTTAGATGAACACATGGCAGCATATTTCCTGCAAGAAATTCTGAGAGATGTAACCACCCAGAACTGTCTCCTTTCCTCTCCTAGCCTGTCCCCAGTTAGAACAAATCAAGACATGGCTCTGCTCCAACATAGCACCTCCATTCACATGTTTAAGGTGAAGAACAATGCTCTACATCCTTTATAAACATACATTTGGTTGAAGAGAAAAACTTTCATTACTTCTGTTTCTATCTTTTTTGTTTTTAGCACTAGTGATTTTCTAGTGCTACTTTGATTTTCCTTTATTGAGATGTTTCTTTCTAAGGCAGTTTTATGACACCCATCATCAGTTAGTATGATTATTAAGTTATAAAAACGTGGTTAGAAGAAAGTCTGTGCTTTCAATTAAACTTAATACCTGTCATCTCCATTCTTGATTAATCTAAAGAAAATGTAAGGTATTAGAGAACCAACTTATCATGACTATCAAGAAGAAATTAAAAGCTTCCAAGAAGTTATTAAAAAATACACAAGTTTCTGTACTTCTCCTTCATAAAACATCTAGTCACAGTAGATTATAAAATATCCATTATTTATATGCATGTTATAAACTATTGCTCAAAATTAGTTTAGGATTATTAGTTAAATAATCAGTACCTGAAGATCACTCCAAACACTATCTTAATTCTCAAAATATGCTTCATCTAAAGAGTTAAGCAAAAAAAAAAAAATCTTGTTTTTATGCCTAGCCATGACTGCATATGTCTTTACTTTTATTATAATTTATACAATTATTCTGAATCATAACTGTTTTGTTTTCAAATACTAAACAATAATGAATCCACAGTCTCAAAAGAGTAAAATGCATGCATTCCGTAACTACTAAATATTGTCAAAGCAATGGCATTTGTAGTATGCCATACTGCTATCCACTGGAGACAAAGAAGATCAAACTGAGTTTTAAGTATGCTCAGGTCTTTGTTATTCATGACAAATAAACACAGCAAATGAAAACTCTAAACTCCACTAGATAAATGACTAGTGAGGGTCTCAGATATAGTAGTCATATATATTCATTTGAAGACTTTAATATATACTTATTAAATATCCAACATGTATATAGGAATATTATAGGTATAATGAAAAATAAGGGCATATAAACAACCTGTTCTCTTCCCTCAAGCATTCTTCAATCTTGTGAAGTAGAAAAGGATGTTAAAAATTAATTCTGTAACAAGGTAGAAGGTCCTATGAGGTTTCTTAATCAGTTCTTAGCTGTAAAACAATAAACATATTGTTGGCTGCCCAGTATTAATTTATGACAAACCCAAAGCACTTTTCAAGCTACATTATTCTTTATTAAATTTAATAACCTAACATCTACTAGAGTATCACCCCTACCTTTCTTGTGGTATTATTTGTTGATGTAGATCATTGACCTCACCTGCAGTAATTCTCTCTTGTTTTGATTAATTTTTTGGAGGAGGAAGTGGAGGAGGAGGAAACAAAAGAAATCTTTTGAAATACACAGCGAATAAGAAGAAGTGGGAATAGAAGACAGATTTTGGATTCTCTTTGATTTTTCATCTTTTTCCCCCTTATGGTCATTGCTGTCTACATTAGATTTCTGCTGACCTGGCAGAGAAATACATTGTTCAGGAAGCATTATCCTTGTGGGGTTAAAACGTTTCACTGGTGTTGAGAAAGAGATTTCTGTGTACCTTCTATGTGATGCATTCCTGTCAATGGCATTAATGTATTTAGTTTCACCCCATTGGGTTTTACTAATTTAGATATTCCCAAGATCCAGATGGGTCCTGGTACACCTGCCTAAAGTAACACATTAGGAAAGTGACTTGTTTATGTCAACATAGCCAATGGCAAGCCTGGAACTAGAAATCAGGTCATGTGGAAGGAGAAGGATTCTGGGTTTAGAATCAGTGCCGAGGGCAAATTCTAGTTCTGCACCTCATGAAACTTCTGACCCTGGGCGAGTCTTTGAGCCTCAGTTTTCTTGTCTGCAAAATTGGAAATGTGCAGAAATGTGTGAAAATTTAGTGAGATAATGGAAATAAAGTGTCTGTGTCTGACACAGAGCAGACACTAATAAAATATTCACCTCTCTTCCTTCCTAGCTCCTAGATCAGTACTCTCCTTGGTATGCCACTGGACCTCATACAGAAATGGATTTGGACCTATGGTGTCATATTATACACACACCTCGGTGACTCTGCAGCCTGAACATAGTGCATGTGCAAGAGTGTTGTCGGCGAAAGAATAAGCCTTATTAGGGAACAATTAGTTCTTACCCTTTAATCTTAATCCTTACTCTGCTTACCCACACACCTTGTGCTTAAAATCAAAGCTCTTTGGCTTTACCTGGCCAGAGGTGGGAGAGAACAAAACATGAGAAGAAAAGAAGAATCTCTCCTCTCTCATGTGTTACAGAAATATTAAGCTCCAGAAAAATTACAACATAATTGTGAGCATGAGAATACAAAAAGAAAGAGAAGTAAGTAAATTCTGGAAATTTTTGAAACTATGTCCACTTATCTCTTTCATTATCAGTATTGCCACCATCCAGTCCATGATGCATTTGAAATTTATTTATTCTTAGTTCTAAACTCAATAGCATGCAGAATAAGTGATCTATAACAACCTCTCATATATTCCAATGGGCTAGTCTCTTACATTCTCACTTAGCTTTGCTTAATTTGTCTTAGGTTGACCAGACATTTTCATATTTTCTACCTTTTAGTTTGGCCATTTATAGTGTCCTTTTAAAAAGAGTCTTCTAATGCTATAAATGACAATCATTACAATGTTAAATGTATCAAACCAACATGTTGTATACCTTAAACTTACACAATGTTATATGTGAAATATACTTCAAGTAAAGAAAGTTTCTCCTTAAAGTTTATGTCTGTATCTATAATTTTATATAATAATGAGTTGAGAACAGTGGAAACATGGTTTAACAGGTTAAGTATCCTAAACTCCTATTACAGCAACATTCTTTGTATCTTAAGCTTTTCCAAGCATCTCTTTTTACAGCTTCCTTCATGTATTAATATACAAAAGGTTGAGTAATAATTAAAGAAATGTAATAATTAAACATTTACATAATAGGCATTGTATTTAAAATGAACAGCCTAATTTTTAAACTGAAATATATCTAGTCTCCATTAATTACTAACTTAGTATTATTAACATATTAGTATGCATTTACTTTTCTATTGAAATTCTTCAAAATAATGTAAATTCTCTGCTAATATTTAATATTCAATATAGCTGACATTTATTGAGCACTTACCATGTGCACTTATCACTGTTTTCAGTGTGTTACTTATACTACTTTAATATTCCTAGTGGTCTATTAATATCCTTATTTTCCAGGTCAGAAAACTGAAGTATAAAAAGATTTAAAAATTATATATGTAATACGTGTATAGTAAGTAGTGTTCAGGATTCAAATTTAGACTATGTGGTTCCTGAGCCTGGGCTTTTAGCTGATACATTGTTGTAAGTTAATTAACATACTGAAGCTATTTTACTTTTCATTTAACCATCTTAATCAACCAATAAAATTGTTCTGTAGTAAACACTAGTATACTCATAGAGTGAAATTTTGCTTCTGTTAAATAAGTACTCGTTAGATCAATGTAGCTAAGATACTAGTTTATAAATGGTTTGATTTTTTTAAAGAATTAATTTGTAGATCAGTTATATATATGGGAAAATATTATAAATAGTGGTTAAATGTCAAGGATAGTTATAAAGGTCTGTTTAAACCATTATTAATTAATTAATTAATCATTAATCATTAAATAGGAGCATTGGTGCTCCTATTTCCTGGCAGCAAGGAGAGAGGTATGACAAAGAAAAAGTATAGAGAAGTTTCTTCCCTTTCCTAAAAAGGAGTAGGGCTGACTGCAGGCAAAAATTTAAAACAGTTGAAATCTGACTTTGGTACTTCCCAAATATCCCTAGTGTCCTCAAGCTATTTTACCCCATCATATTTCATTGCCATGGCAATCGAGATTTTTATTTCATTAAACCAATTGATCTTTGCTATGTGTTAGGTGGGAGTACAGACTTTAAATGAATAATAATATATAAATGACAACTGTCCCATAATGGACCCAGCATATTCATATTATAAAAAGGTACTCCTTACCAACATTAATAGTAAATTAATTGAATTTGGTCTCTAACTGAGCGGAGACAACCCAGATGGTCCTAGAGGCTGATTTTCCCTTGCTTTTGGTAGTGTCAGAAAAAAACTTGCTCAACAGACCCAATGAGCCCAAACAGAAGAGCAGACATACATGGTATTCTCTGAAGACATCACCTTCCAAGACCACTTTTTTGACCAGAAATTCTAGAATTCTAGCTGTATACAGTTGTCCAGCCATGGTCTCTAATATGTAAAGCATTATTGGGGTGGAAAACCCCTCCTACAGCATTTTACCTGTTGTGATTGTTCTATCTATGCCAAGCCTAAGCTCTCTTCTCTGTGGGATGATGAGAATTTGGGGGGGACATTGGTAATGACTCTTCCCCTGTAATCCAATACACTGCCATGTGCTAGCATGTGTGTGTGTGTCTGAATGTGTGTGTGTTCATGTGCATGTGTGCACTTTTTGCACTACAACAGAACAAAGACTCATCTGTGGGGAAGGGCATTTTGAGCATATCCTTGCTTTAGCCCTCTAAACATAGTTCTCCTATGCATTTCAAGGTTTTTTTTGCTTTTGTTATATGTATGTATACATAATATATCAAGCCAGTCTCTCTAATTGCTCAAGTCTGGATACCAACAGCTCATGTCATCTGTTGCAAGGGAGTCAGTACTGGGGACAAGAGCACTTCTTTGTCCATAAGGATCATTTGCAAATCAGTTGTTTATATGTCTGGCATTTTGTTAATGAAGGGAATGCTTTTATTATTTTTTTCTAGATGAAGTAGATGCTTTGGGATCTTTTTAGCACCACTTGTTTTTGCCAAGTAGAAGGATATTACACAGGTATTCTCATCAAAGTAATTAGGTTGTTAGATAGGCTCTGCATGTGGCAGTTAATGTGATACATTAGTTAAATTGTAGCCCCAAAGGCTTGTAGGATCAGAATTGCAAACGCAATCTGAGTTCCCAAGTCCTATAAACCTACCCCTTTAGGATATACTTCCTCTATAGTAAGAGGGAACACTGCAATAACAGATTATCATCATAAGGGTATGAACTGATTCTCCTGGAGAAAACACTTGTGTAAAGATATTCAGTGTTTAGAGAAGCACATTTGGATATGCTGGAATTTTTTCCACAACTCCCAGACATGCCAATCAAAGATAACACAATGCAAGTATCTCTGAGTGACACTTCAAGCTGCATTCATAAGCAACCTGCCTCATTCAAAGTCAATGAAAAGACAGGACTTACAAGCCCATGCTGAAAAGTTATTGAAATGTGACTGACATCTCAAAGAAACTGTGTCAAAGGCTTGCATGACCCAGTGCTGAAACACAGTGAGGTTAATCAAAGTTATGGCAGTTGGGTACCACACAGAGGTCTTCCTTAAGTTTATTTATTTATTTAATTTAATTCAGACACTCAATGGGTTTATTATCACCCTCTGCTCTCCCTCTACCATTTAACCCCCAGTTTGTATTACTGGTTGTTAAACTTTTGCTTCATTGCTGTTTAGAAAAGGGGACATAGTGTCATTACTAGTAAGGTTTCTATGGATAAACACTGGTGTTACTTCTCTTTCCATTTCTTGAATTCCCCTAGGAAATACTGAGCCTCCACAACTATCTTCAATCTAAGGTGTCACATAGGAATGATGGTGGAACAGCTACTATACAATCCTGTTCAAAAAATTCTCATTAGCACATGAGTTTGATGATTTAATGAAACTCTGTCTACTCTCAGAAAGAGTCAAAAAGCAGACAAAAGAGGTAAATTTGATCTTGGTCTATCTATCCGTTTTGTCTCTTCCCAATGGCAGACATATTCTCCCGCCTAGTGTAACACCTGACCACCGGCTTTTTTTTTTTTTTTTTAACTCATTGCCACCTCAGGACAGAAGGCAATCCTCTGAGAACAATTATAACATAATCATGAATAATAGTTAGCAGTTCTTTTATATTTATATTTTATGCAGAATGTTTCCATGGATTTTCTTCAATATCATTGTAAAATACAGAAAGTATATCATCATCTGACAGTGAAAATAGCTAATAACCTTGTCTAAGAAAAGAAGGGGAGACAGGAAAGGTAACCTCTCTATGATGAACAGAATCTGGCGAATGCTATAATTATGTTCATGGTGATTATGCCCATGGTTTAAAAAGCGCAAGCAATTATGAGTTATGTTTGTAGATGTAGAAGGTAACAATGCATGATAGAAATTATGTGCATGAGAAATGTATGCATGTGCATGTGTGTGTGCGTGTGTGTTTCCATCCAATATTCTAGCCTCATTTCAACTGTACATTCGGGTCTGATATTTCTTGGCTTTTTTGTTTTTTACCTTTTGAATCTATTAGGAATGAGTCACTGGTTAAAAGAGTATAATCACAAACATCAACATAATTGGCTGCTAAATGTTCACATATCTGTTCTTAATTTGAATCAAATATATATATACATGTATAAATAAATGTATAATAAAGAATAAATATACATTATATATTTACATATATATGTAATATGTAATGAATATATACTATGTAAATATATGGTATATATTTATTTTTATAGCTAAGAGATCTAGAAAAGAAATTTGTTTTTCTATCCTGCCAGACAGTTCTACTACAAGATAAGTGCTAAGTTGGATAATATCGAATAAATTCTCTATTCTGGAATCAATCCACAATTCATGTGAAAGTCTGTCACAATAATATAAGAGAAAAATAAAAGAGAAAAATTACAGTAAAATGACTACAATCCTTGTTATTATTTTAAAAATTTTAAGAAGGGATGAGAGTTAAGACTTGGGAAAGATCACCTTGGAAAGAAAGTATATCAAACATGACTGGCAATGGACTTTTCTTTTATGAAGAATAATGGTTTAATGTTTAATTAATCTTATCCATTTCTGCATTTATGGGAAGGCAGAGAAGAGTCTGCTTTATAATGTGGAAAATTAAATATTAAAACCTTGGTGCCTACCAGACTTACATTTTCTTATTATGAATGGGCATTTTCACTTTCTGCACACACAAAGAAAGAAACAGGAGACAGATGTAGTCACTTAGCTCTGCAAGAAAGGATTATTTCAGAGTATCTCTGATACCATCTTGCTATTAGAAACAAAACACATCAAAGATGAATAAACATTTAAAACCAAAACAACAATAAAAAGCAGAACTATAAGATGACCATCATACACAATATAAGGCCTTAATTCTAAATGTAGTAAAGTAATTCATCTGCTTTTTTAAAATGTATGAATTATCTAAAATTCATAGATCTAATACTCTAAAATGGTTATGTTGCTTACAGGATATTACATAGGCTTTCATGTTCTATGATGTCTTTTGCAGTGAGGAAACTGAAATAATTTATTTATTAAAAATAAAATGCTACCAAGTTAAAATGTAGAAATAACAATTGAGAACAATGAAAAGAAAGAGCAGATGTTTAGATGTTTACTTCAAACTGGTGCTTACTTACATTATAGTTTGGGCTTGATGATATATTTTGTAATTAAATATGAAATTTCAACTTATGTTTTAAACTATCATTTGGATCTGTGATCTCCAATGTATTATTTATCCCAAAGCAGAGATTGTAGAAGGGGTCCAGGAAGTCTCCATATCACAGGAATCCTACCTCTTTGGAGATGGATGTTATATAAATCCATCTCCACTGATCATCAGAGATACTTTGCCTCTCTGTGACTGGTTTACTGCTCCTGGAAAATAGAATGGATTTGAAAGGAGAAGAAGGCACACCTTACAGACATTCTCCTAACCTTAAAGGTTATGATGTGTGATTTAACATGGCAAATTCTTCCAATTATGTTGTGTGCATTACTGAACTTGTTGACATCTTGGTTGCTAACCCTATGATTTGTTGCTTCTGAGGTTAAGCCAGGATAGAAAGTATTACATTCACAAAATCTCAGTGACATGATTTTTTTTTTGGAAATTGCTTATGAAAAAGCATTAATGATTATGGGGAAATGTTGCAGAAAAATTGGGGGAAGTTCAGAAAAAGTTTGGAAGATAAATAAAATACAAAGAAACTAAGGACAAACTACTTTGTCTTATTTTCACACAACTTTTGGTTTCTACTCAGGGGTCATCTTCAACAACACAGTACAGCGCTGCTTGGACCATGTGCCTCTGCAACTGGAAGCACAGGTGTCAGAAACATGGGATCACACCTACAACAGACCCTATGATGGCCTGCAGAACCGCACCCTTGTTCTGATAACAGAAGATCACTTTTCCATGAGAGCTCAGCTGCTGCCCACTCACCTAACCACAGGTTTGACTCTATGATCTCACACCAAATCAGTCAAATGCCTACCTGGAATTTCTGCTGCAATTATCAGGAAAGAGGTGTTCTCTTCTCACAGGGATTACAAATGCAAATGTCAGCTCAGTTTAATTATCTACCGAATTGCCTTCTGTACCTATAGATATGACTTAAATTTCAATGGGTAAGTTATATGAAAGTATAAGAAATCAGAGAGTTAGAAAATTAAAGTTGATTTTCTGATCAGGGGAAACGGGGAAAGAATGGATATTACTTCAGCCCCAATTTTCATTTCGTCCCTCTCAGCAACCAATGCTGTCATTTCACCATGTGACTATAACTTCTCACCTCCAGGAATATATTTGAATTACTTAAAATACACTCCTCATTCTCCTTTCCTCTCATCTTCTGATCCACAATTAAAAGTTTATGGCTTTCAAGAAATGGTCCTCATTTCTGCAGTTAGAAATTTCTGAGGGGTTCACAATTGAGTTTACCTTCTTGTACTACGTAAACTGAAACTGCAGTTCAAAGACTTTCCATTTTCACCATGTTTAAATCAATAAGTTAAATTAAGATACAGAAGTCATGTGTGTCAAATAGAAAATATCACATAGATGATAGCAATAATGGCAGATAACAGCAAAAATTTGAAATAATTTTAACAGGCTATAATAGTGGGTCAAAAATCAACAACAGAGAGGTTAGTAATGATTCGTGTCAAGGGCAGAACATAACATTAAAAAACTAAGTGATTTTAAATATATGGCTACAGATATGGTTGACAAAGTGTATGTCGAAAAGATTGAGGTCTTTAGTGTATCAAATGGGTCAGTAAAACTCAGGAATTCAATACAAAGTGTTTTTGTCAGACAGAGGGAAAACACTCCTGATCCCTTTTCCTATTTAAAACTCTGTGCATTCCTTAAAGCCGTACTCAGATGCAATTATACCCAGGAAATCTATCCTGAGTACTTTATGTGTTTTGTGAATTTCCACAATAAACAGTTTTGTATACCAGTACTCAAGATGATATATTCCTGTAAGATATTTCAGTAATGCTTCTCAAAAAATACATTCATAGATTGGGTACCAATGAGAAACAACACTTCAAAAGTACTCTGCCACAGTCAGACCATATGTAGGCAATCCTGTGCCCATATAAAATCTGCATATCAGATTTCCAAACGAGAAATGCATGATCTCAAAAAATAAAAAATAAATTGAATTTGGAATGTGACATCTTGATCTATATGCATAGAAAAGGGCCATAATAAGCTGCTCCAAAATTCTGATGGGCCTTAAGTTGGAGAAAAATTGATCTATCCATTTTTTTCCCCCAGAGAGTAGAAAGAGGACCAACAGATAAAGGTAAGAGAGAAGTGGATTTTAGCTTGACTTGTAAGTGAAGCCCCATAGTGACATAGGCTACCTGTAAAAATGATGAGTTTTAGATATTTGGATCCACTTGCATAGAAGAATTGCATGCAAAGAATTCTAAATCAGAATTCTTACATTGCTTGAGAAGTTAGATTACATGACTATAAGGTCTTCTTCAATTCCACAGTTCTATAATATCAAATCAAAATTCCATGTCATAACATTAAAGAAAAAGACAACCCCTTTTCATTAGTTTAGTGCTCTATAGAACCTGGTCTGTATCAAAGGGGGATAAAAGATCTGCCTAAGAGGAGAATTGGAACAATCCCAGGTTCCCTGGCAGGCATTTTGTGTTTCATCTAAATGAGTACATTACTTCTTGTGTTGTTCATCCACAAATGAAAGGTTATAATAAGACATCACTAAGAAAGTATCTTAATAGTGAAGGTTAGACTCTTCATGCAATAAATTAATCAAAAGCAATGCTAGAAACAGTGCCTGTTTCATGGACTAATTTAGTTTAGAAATACATGGGGTTCTCATGTGCTCTTTTAAAAAGTCCACGGTGAGAGCAGTATGAGAAAGACTTTTACCTAAAGATACTAGTGAATCTTCACAGTCAGAGATGTCTCTTAAAAGAGATTGCAGGGCAGCCCCAGTGGTGCATTGGTTTAGCGCCGCCTCCAGCCCGGGGTGTGATCCTGGAGACCGGGGATCGAGTCCCACATCGGGCTCCCTGCATGGAGCCTGCTTCTCTCTCTGCCTGTGTCTCTGCCTCTCTTTCGCTCTCTCTGAATAAATAATTAAATAAATAGATAGATAAATCTTTAAAAAAAAAGAGATTGCAATGAAAATTTATTAAAGGAGGTCAGGAAAAGTCCTCACTTGAAAGTCTGTATCAATATCATTTTGATAATTTTACAATATTTATGTCCAATAATTCTATTTTCATGTTGAGCGATTTAACTTCCATTAAAAGTGATTTTTTTTCCTCACAAAATCTCCTAAGACAGCTTCCAAGTATTTTCAAAGTAACTATGGAATCCAACGTTGACAAAAATGTTTGATTGAAGAAACAAAGCCTTAGTAGTTGTGTCCTCTTCTTTTCCCATTTTCAAATAGCAAAGATCAGGATTCAGGAGAATTTAAAATTCAAAACACTCCCTGAGGTTCTTAGATATAGGTCATTTCATTTAGATAAAAACACAAACTTGTAATAAGTGATATAAATCACCCTTTATCACAGAATTAGCTGTTTTAATAATCCAGAATAAGCCATTCTTTTTGGCACTCTAATTCACCATGGTTCATATACGTGGCTACCCCAAGGGGACCTGGAATCACTAGCCTTGCTGCTCATGCAGCAGTAAGATGACCCTGGAGAATCAGAGTCGCTGAAATCTTGGTCCCGTAGCCAATTCTCTCTTGCTGCATTTGCCTCTAACATATGTGTGCTTCTTTATTTAAAGCTTGGGGTTATTTTCCCCCTTCCTTTTTTGTTTTGTTTTTGTTTTTGTTTTTGTTTTGTTTTGTTTTTCAAAAGCACATTCTTCAGGAATACAGGCTAAATTGCAGGGTTTGCTACTACAATTCATCTGAAAATACTTCCAGACAGCAGCATATATAAACTTAGCAACATGCAAGAGAACAAACAAGCCATCTATAAATACAATCCAGGAACTTCTAAAACAATGTGAAAGTGGCATCTGGCATGGGTGAGATGACAATTTAAACTTCTCAACTCTTCACCCAAATTTATGTTTAAAACTCCTTCAAACAACTGATCATTTAGGAGGAAAAACATCACGTTGTGCTTGTTGGTTATTATGCCATAAAAATTGGAGAGAGGCTGTAGTTAGGAGGTAGCAATGCCATGTGAGGAATAAGAAATTTCCAGGCCACTATATAATATGCATAGATTTATAAAAAATCATTCCTGGGTAGGAAAGATTACTGTTAACTATTATTGCTAACAATAATGCATTTCACTGACTCTACAATGCTGTCAATTACACAAGATACTACTACAATTCCATGTGCCATTAAAAAGGTTATCAACTATTTTTAAGATCCATGATTCAAGAAGCAGCACAATTTCAGAAATATCAAAACATTTGTTGTGAATTGTTAAAATATATTAATATTTTCTAGTTTTTATTGTTTGTTGTTTATGATGCCATTAGGGTAGGGCAGAGACATGTGGGGTATCATAGGCGGCTCAAACTGGATATTTGGCTTCAGAACCCAGCTTGGGGAAAAATAATCTAATATCTAGCTGCATGCATCCAATTTATATTTTCTATGTCTCTCTCCATTTTCTTCCCGCAGACATCATTTTGATAAGGAACATTTCCCGTCTTTCCCTCTACATTTTTCAATCTGTCTCACTTATATTCACATAAAGCTTAAGGTTTTCTAAAATTATGAGGTAGAAGATCTAACCAAATACCAGTACTTCAGTAGCCAAGGCAATTTCACATTAAGAACACTGATGGGCAGTGTTTAGGAGATACGAATAATTGGTGGTTTATAAAGAAGTGTTGTGAGGAGAGGATGTACAATGAGAATAGTCAAGGGGAATTTGAAAATGCATGCAATAAACTTGTGATGAATCAATAAAAAAAAAACATTTGCAGAAAAATATAAGTGGAAGACATTGTAGCACATTGGAGTGGAGGGAGGTATGGAATGTTTTCCCGCCATATATTTTTCTCTTCTTGGACAGTGGGACAATAGGAGATCTGATAGTGTTGACTGTAGTGAAGCTATGCTCGTTATGTTATCCTCATTTACGATGACATTTTCTGTTCCTAAAATGCAGGAAAGGTCTTCTCTGCTGTGTCTGCTATGGTGATTCCTCAATTGCTATTAATTTCTCTCCACCCATACTGAATATTCTTAAACTGTAACTACAGGTGATGGATAGATCATGCATCTTTCCTTCAGTGCAGCACTTGGGCCTCTTTAAGAGTACCTGTATTCTAGATGGCATCATAGCCTAGACCTGTGGTTGGTCCTTTGAGTTTGCTCCATCATATAGTGCCTAAGCAAAGCAGATTGGGAGGTGGCACTAAGTATATACTTCGAGAATTTGATGTGCTATATTTAACTGCACCCACTAGAAATGAAGGGTAACTAAACTGTCTATGTAATGCTGTAGTTCCAGATGAATAGCACCATGTAATCCCTTGAAATGGAGACTAAAGTTGCAATCTGAATCAATCACTTGGACTTTAACATTTTACAAAGTAGATAATAATAACAGGAAAAACAGGAAAATATCTGTGGCTCCATTTTCTCTTTCCACAAATTTTACACAATGTGTTTATGAATAGAAGGCTCTGTAAAATGACTCAGGGAAATTATTTATATTTATGTGCCCTGGAATGTTACTGTGTAGCAACATGAGAGGCAATGTGAAAAGCAAGAACTTCTCATTCACTCATTTTACTCAGCAAATATTTTATCATTGCCTATGAAGAGCAGAAACTGATACACGTAAGCCAAGTCAGATTCAGGTAATAATGTAAAGATAAAGACTAGTTGATAATCTATTTAAATCAAATCTTGTCTATTGAAATCTACAACCATAAGCTCAATGAAAGCATGAGAGTTTCTGTCACTATTTCCTCAGCCTGCTTTATCAAGTGCAATTTTGTAGGTCAAAACTTTGAGGTGATCCTCTTGCCTCCATCATGAGGATGAAAATATAGCATGAATTATCTTTAGTGATAAAGAACAGTTACCAAAATAGAGATGACTCAACTTCTGCACAGTGAAGCTATGTTGTAATGGAAATTGGCTTTCAGCTGCTGTGACATGTAATTTTATAATACATTTTAGAACATTTAACCTATCCACATTTGTTCAGCTATATCTGCAATAGTGAGAGGTAGTGCTATTGTTACAGATTCTGTGAAAGCTACTTATGTGCTATTAATATATGGGAGCAAAAGGGAGTTCTTTTTTTCACTGGTGGTCTCTTCCAGCTATTTAAAGAGCTGCTCAGCCTAATAATGTCATCAACCACAGGGATTATTTGTTTTTCTTTGTCCATAATCAATACTTGGCTTTTACTAAAAAAACATAACTTTGAAAATGTCCAAAATGGAGAGAAAATTTGTTCAATTCCATCTCAAAAATTTCTTTAAAATTTGAAGCTGGAAGGAATGCCCACAAGTAATCTGATTCCAGTCTAATTATCATCAGTAGTCTTGCATAGATCATATAGTAAGGAATAAGGAAATTTTCTGTTTAAGAGAGACAGAGATAGAGAGAGCCTGGGAAGATGTCCATTTTAGCCATTTAGCAATGGACTGTTGTTGGGAATGTAAATTGGTGTGGCAACTATGGAAAACAATATGGAAGTTCCATCAAAAAATTGAAAATTAAAATACCATACAATCCAGCAATTTCACTTCTAGGTGTTTAGACAAAGAAAATAAAAACACCAATTCAAAAAGATATACACACCCTATGTTCATGGTAGCATTATTTACATTTTAACTCAATGGAAAAATACATGAATTTATCATATGAAGTAGCTTTAAAGCCCATCTTGACTATTTATTTGAGAGATTCTGAGCGAAGTACTCTGTATCATTGAGCCTTAATATCCTCCTCTATAAAAAGGTTAAGAATAACACGTTCCCTTTTCATTGAGTTGTTGTGAGGACCAAATGATCTGGGCTATTGAGACTGTTTAGTGTCTTGTCTGGCACATTACAGGTACTCAATACATAGTGTCCACTATTTATTCAAGTTACATAAATTGCAAGATATGTTTAAGATATGGTTATAATGGTTTTTGTGTGTTCAAGCTTTGTTTACATACAGTCTGTGTCTTTTATTGATCTAAAGTACTAAATTCACAGTAATCTGTTTTATATGATGGAAAAATTGTACAAATCAGATCACACAAAATTCTCTTTGGAAACAAAGTGGAATGATTATGATTTAAAGAAAAATAATATGAAACAATCTCAACGTGTGCCATTGTGTGATTCAGGATCTCCCATTTGAGAGCCCAAAGCAGTAAGATGTTACCTATATTGGGAAGGAAATGACACACACACCCCCCAATTCTCAAGGGCAAAACTCCAGTTAGCACTATCACATGTGTATCTTCTGCTGTCCCAACATCTGTCATGTCCTATTTTGCATAAGCCATGGTAGATTCTTGTCAAATCACCCAAGTAATAACATAACCAACTAAAACATTAACAGAAGACTCTCTGGCATCAACTGCCACACTATGTGCCAATCAGATTTGCTTATTAAAGTAATGTTTTTGTTCTGACGGTTCAACATTGCCATTCAAACCTATGAGCAGTCTTATTGACTCTTCCCTGCTATTAACAAGTCTTAATCACCCAGAGATTCAGCACAGTGGGATATTGCAATCAGAGCAAATTCCCCCATTTGATTCCAGCACAGAAGTTACCAATGAAACTAACAGAGTGATAATACAAAATTCTCTAACTTTATCTCCTTTTCTCCCACTTCTCTGTGAATAAAAATGAAACCATCTTACAGACTTCTTTGTAAGCAGCTATCTCTTGAATTTGCAGTGGCTATTAATATCCAGTATCACCAAGGATTTGAACATAACCAAAATATGTTTACTATTGCTTTAAAAATTAAAAGCATCCCAACAATCAGCAGTTTTGCCTTTCAAAGTATATGACTTGTACATCTGGTGACCCAATCCAGTTGAGAGAACTGTTGTAATAGGGTTCAGGTTGCACCATAGCATGACATCTGCTCTACAGTACGCAATCTGACTGTGGATATGAACCCTTAGAAATAAAGTAATTATGCTTTCATTAACCTCAAAACAATTCCCATCCACTGATATTTGGTCACAAATGAGAAACCAGCTAATAATTAAGTCATCTGGGTTATTTGCAAGTGGTCTGGTGTTTGGGGGTTACTTTTACAACAGGATTGGGTATTTCTCTTTATCTGAAATACTCTTCATAATGTCATTCCATCAATTGATTTCTCTTTTGCTACTGGAAAGTGCTATTTTCTACTCATTCCCCATTGCCTTATTTTTCAGAACAACAATATTCTTGGGGTTTAAGAAAGGGTTAAATCATAAAAGAACATGCTCGCTAGCGTCAATGGCTACTGATTTATGATGAGCACTTTTAGTCAATTATTGTCTGGAAGACTAAATGTACCTCCTGGGTCCAGAACTTAGTCATACAAAGTGTCTGGCTCACATTGCCAGAATTGACCATTAATTATAATGACCGCAGGTGGCCATCCATGTATATCTTAGCTTTTTCTGGAAAATGTGCAACATGAGAACTATTAGAGGTAAAACTCCACTGGTGAAAGAATAAGGAGAAAAATATTGCAAACTTGAAAGATGCTTTAAAGTATCTAATTCAAACTCTTTGATTTAGAAATAAGAAAACTCAGTGTAATAATACTGTCAAGCACATAACAGTACAATTGGTATGTAGTCGCTTCAAGCCAAGGGACCAGTCCTCTGTACTCAACTTAGGTGTTCTCAACTCTGAGGGCACATTACAATTACCTTCAGTGTTTTTTAAAAAACAAGAATTGTTGGTCCCCCTCCCCACAAAGATTCTGATTTAAGTGATCTAGGGTGAGGCCTATAACTGGTGTTTTTTTTTTTTTTTAAGATTTTATTTATTTATTCATGAGAGACAGAGACATAGGCAGAGGGAGAAGCAGGCTCCATGCAGGGAGCCCGACATGGGACTCGATCCCAGGTCTCCAGGATCAGGCCATGGACTGAAGGTGATGCTAAACCGCTGAGCCACCCGGGCTGCCCTATGACTAGTGTTTCTTAAAAGCCCCCAGTTAATTCCATTATGCCTTCTCTCTATTTGTACCATTAGGATAAATGTTTCTCTTCTCTTAGGATCAGAAAGAGTTTGTTCTTATTTTGAAAAATGCATGCCCCGGACACTGAGGATCATCGTAATACATTTCTCTTGTTGTCTTAGCTATTGGAATGCTTAAGCTGAAGTCTGCAGTGAACATTCCATGTCTGCATGGTTTTCCAGGACATACATTCTTTTCTGGCTCAGTTTTAGGGCACTACATTTTCTTTCTTTTGTATTTTCCCCACATTTGTTTGTAATATTTATTTTGCTGTTATGTATCTTATTGAAAGCTAACTTTGAAGAATAACTTGGGACATCACAAAAGGTAAGGAACTAGATGCCTAACAATAGAGAAAATATAAGACAAATATATGATTAAAAGCAATGGGAGGCCTAAAGAAACTTTAGAATGACTCTATCTCTATTGTTTGGAATATTCTGCAAATCATTTAATATGGACAAAAATAAAAAGAGAGACAAAAGACATATGCAATAGGAACAGCAGGTTAAGTGTTATGGGAAAAACAAGAATTGGAAAGTAGAAGGCATGGAAGTTCAGTAGTGGGAAGAAGAGAGTAAGGGAAGCAACATAGAGTGCCAGTTTTAGATTACACAGAATAACTACAATCCTGAGTCTCAACAAAGTGATTGCACCAACTCTAGAATTCCTTGGTTTCTGGCAACATCATCACATGGAATCCATTTTACATCAACAATTCTTTATTTATAGTGTGCCAGTATTTTCAATGGCTTTAAGACTTGCCTCTTACCACTTATAAACATAGGGTTTACATTTTTATGTAAAACAATTTTTTCACATAAAAGATTTTATTTATTTATTTGAGAGAGAGAGAGAGAGAGCACTAGTGAAAGGTGAGGGAGAAGCAGAGGAAGAGGAAGAAGCAAACTCCTGACAGCAGAGAGCCCAAGGCAGGCCAGATCCCAGGACCCTGAGATCATGACCTGAACCAAAGGCAGATATTTAACCAACTGAACCACCCAGGCACCCCTTTATAAAATAATTTTATGTGACTACCTAAATTCACTTTGGGTAAGAAAATATTGTGGTAGTACTGGTGACTACTCTTTTACGTTACTGTCAATAAAACAAATTCTGATATGAAAGTCTGGGAAGATACAAGTAAATATCAGAATATGTTCATTTGACTCCAGAATGTGGATAATTAATCCCATTTCATCCCCATTGTTTTGGTACTATATGTTTTAAGAAAATCAAACAATTAAGCTTTTGTATGATCTAGTAAGTTTGCAAGCATGCTTTATTTTATTGTGCTTTGCAGAAATTGGGTTCTGTCTACAAATTGAAGATTTGTGGCAACCCTATGTTGAGCAAGTCTATTGGCATCATTTTTCCAACAGCACTTTCTCACTTTGTGTCTCTCACATTTTGGTAATCTTAGCAATATTTCAAACTTTTTAAGTATTATTACATATTCATTATCTGTGATCAGTGATCTTTGATGTTAATATTATAATTGTTTTAGGGCATCATGAACTGTGCCCATACAAGACAAAAAAGTTAATCAGAAATGCTATGTGTTCTGAGTACTCCACAACCAGCTATCCTCTTTTCTCTCTCCCTCTTCTCTCCTATTCTCTGAGACACAATATTGAAATTTAGTCAGTTAATAACCCTATATTGGCCTCCAAGTGTTCAAGAGGAAGTAAGAGTCACATGTCTCCAATTTAAATCAAAAGCTGAAATTATTAAACTTAGTGAGGAAGGTATGTTGAAAGCTGAGATAGATTGAAAGCTATGCCTCTTACACCAGTTAGCCAAGCTGTTAATGCAAAGGAAAAGTTCTTGAAGGAAATGTAAAAGTGCCACTCCAGTGAACACATGAATGATAAGAAAGCAAAACACCCTCATATTGCTGACATGGAGAAAGTTTTAGTGGTCTGGGCAGAAGATCAAACCAGCTATAACATTCCTTTACGCCAAAGCCTGATCAGAGCAAAGTCCTAACTCCCTTCAATTTTGTGAAGGCTGAGAGAGGTGAGGAAGCTGCAGAAGAGAGTTTGAAGCTAGCAGAGGTTGGTTCACGAGGTTTAAGGAAAGAAGGTATCTCCATAACACAATATTGCTAGGTGAAGCAGCAAGTACTGATTCAGCAAGTTATTCAGATCTGGCTAAAATAATTAATGAAGATAGCTACATTAAACAACAGATTTTCAGTGTAGATGAAATAGCTTTCTATTGGGAAAAGATGGTATCTAGTACTTTCATTGCTAGTGAGGAGAAGTCAGTGCCTGGTTTCAAAGGTTCAAAGGACAGGCTGTTTCATCAGGGGCAAATGTACCTGGTAACTTGATGCTGAAGCCAATGCTCACTGGCCATTTCAAAAATCCTAGGGCCCTTAAGAATTATGCTAAATTTGCTCTTCTGGTGCTCTGTAAATGGAACAGAAGCCTAGATGGAAGCCTAGACGACATTCAATCTGTTTTCAGCATGGCTTACTAAATAATTTAAGTCCACTGTTGAAACCTACTCTTCAAAAACCCATATTCCTTTCAAAATATTTCTGCTCATTGATAATGCACCTGATCCCATAAGAGCTCTGATGGAGATATACAATGAGATCAATGCTTTCATGCCTGGTAACACAGTGATGCATTCTGCAGCCCATGGATCAAGTAGTAATTTCAACTTTCAAGTCTTATTACTTAAGAAATACAACTTATAAGGTTATTGCTGCCATAAATAGTGATTCCAGAGATGAATCTCAGCAAAGTAAATTGAAAACTTTTTGGACAGGATTCACCATTCCAGATGGCATTAGGAACATCTGTGATTCATGGGAAGAGGTCAACATATCAACATTAACAGGAATTTGGAAGAAGTTGACATCAACCATCACGGATGACTTTCAGAGGATTAAGACTTCAGTAGAGGAAGTTACGGCCCATGTGGTAGAAATAGCAAGAGAACTGAAGATGTCACTGAATTGCTGCAATCTCATGATAAATGATAAAATTGTAATGGATGAGCAATTGCTTTCTATGGATGAGCAAAGAAAGTGGCTTCTCAAGATGGAATCTACTTCTAGTGGACAGGCTGTGAAGATTGTTGAAAAGACAAGAAAGGGTTTAGAATATTACAAAAACTTAATTGATAAATCAGTGGCAGCATTTGGGAGGACTGACTCCAATTTTGAAAGAAGTTCTATGTAAGTTAAATGCTTTCAAATAATATTGCATGCTACAGAGAAATCATTCACGAAAGAGAGAGGTAATTAATGTGGCAAACTTTGTTGTTGTCTTACGTTAAGAAATTGCCACAGCCACCCCAACCTTCAGCAACACCACCCTAACTCAGTTAGAAGCAATCAACACTGAGGTAAGATTTGCTAAAGCACAAAAAGATTATTATTTGCTAAAAGCTCAGATGATGGCTTGCATTTTTTTAGTGATAATATATTTTTTAATTAAGGAATGTACATTTTTTTTTCAGATATAATGCTAGATTTAATAGGCTACAGGATAATGTAAGCATAACTTTTATATGCACTGGGAAACCAAAAAATGTATTTGACTCACTTTATTGCAATATTTGTTTTACTGTAATGATCTAGAACCAAACCCGCAATACCTCCAAGGTACGCCTGTGTAAGTTTTAATAAACTTTTATATAGTTCCATTTATCAACATTAATTGCCTCAGCTAAGATCTTACATTGATTCAATATGGATATAAAATTGCTCTGCATCAAAGACCTAGAAAAATGGCTCAAACTGATTCTAATAAAAAGCTGATATTTTAACAATTATGGGTTATAATTCATTTTGATTTTGTGACTTTTAAATCAGCAACAGTTTCAATGGTCCCATTCATTTCCAATGTTTGAATTTTAAATGAAAATAAAGATGGCAGCCTAGTTCAGTACTTTCTAGCTAGCAATTAAGAGTGTTTGGCACATAACACATGCTCAAGAAAATGTTACAGAATAAAAAAGGTAAGCTCTGAGAGTGCAAGGTGATACTAAGGGAAAGTAAAATTAAAATATTAAGAGAATAAATAAATACAAATAGATACTAGCATTATTTGAATTTGGTTTCTGAAATTGAAATCCTTGCAAAATTTAGAAATAACTGATAGATTTTATGAGAGTACATAAAATGAGAAAACAAGCAATCAAAAATTAGACTTAGTTTCCTTAAATATATATTAAATACATCAAAACATTATTTCATCAAATACATCATTAGACTTAACTTTCCTTAAATATATATTAAATACATCAAAACAAATTATTTCATCAAATACATCTGGACAGCAACAGGACCAGACTTTATGAATTCAATTTTACTCTTCATATTTTCAAAAATATCCTCAATTGAACTTCACAACAATTCTATGAGGTAGACATAGAGTTTAACATTAAGGAATCTAAGGTTTAGAATTAGTACACCTTGTGGTTAAAGTTTGATCTGCTCCAGGTTTGGGGTTTTGTATAGTGCCCCTTTCTGCTAGTTATTGGAAAAATGTTTCTTGTCACACTGACTTACTTCATAATGCCAATTCTTAGAAAATATAAATACATCTAATACAGATACACCCAGCACAAAATATAAATGTATCTAACATAAACAAAATATAAATGTATCTAACATAAACAAAATATAAATGTATCTAAAATAAATGTATCTAACAAACAGCATTTATGTTAGATACACTTTTACAAAATAAAAGACATCTGTAAGTATCTGAAGTGGAAGAAGTCGGAGAGCTCTCCGAGAGGTGTTCCTCCTCTCTTGGGCTTACAGGTTTAGAAAAGTCACAAAAGATCTAGGAAGGAAAGAAGCAAGGGAGGGAGGGAGGGAGACAGGGAAGGTGGGAGGGAGGTGACATTGTGTTGGCCAGATAGACTAGCAGGCCGAACTCTGGGGGAATGATGCAAAGGGAGAGATATATCATCATATACATGTAGCTTCCCCAGCGATAGAGGCTTCCAACCCAAGTCCTATTCAATTCATTTAAAGTACCACGGCTGTGACACACTCAGGCAGACTGTGAAAGGGAAACTGAAGAAGAAATGCATCCTTATACTTTGGTGTATCATAAGCATTAAGCACCTGTGTATTTTGGGAGACTGAACGGTGCCAGAGAACACACTTCCCATTTCTTCTCATGAGGAAACGGGCCCTATATCCCCCTGAAGGGCAATAGTAATTATCACAGAGGAACTCCCCTAGTCTAAGAAAGGCAAAACGGGTGGCTTTTGGGAGCTTTCTGACAGAAAAATGTATAAAGAGGAAATGCAAATAGAACTCTTTAGAGCAACAATTCTCAATCTTTGCCTTGCCACACAATTTCCAAAAGAGGTTAAATTTGCTTTAAAAATAGTGGGTTTATTTTGTTAGGAAACAAGAAGAAAATGTTTTAAAATGAAGGACCAAGAGGGTGCTACAACTTTGTAAAATTTCCAACAGTTTCTTAGAAATAATGGTCCTTGTTTTTCATCCTCATGAACAGTGTTCATGTGAGAAGGGCCTTGCTGTATATATCTTACTGTTGGTGTTGTCATTACTAAAGAAAATATAGTCCAGGTAATCTTGTCTATTCATCTTGAACCACCTCAGTTAATTAGTGAAATATTCATACCATTTATAAAATATTCATACTATGAAATATCTATAGTTCTGGGAACAAATACACATATTAAATGTGTAATACATTAGGCACTTGCTATATACCAAACTGACATTGAAGGAGTAAAAATGTCAAGGATCCTAAATCCCTGTGTGAACGACTTTTATCATTCACTGTAAAAGAATGCTAATAGAGTGTCCAGAGAATACGTTGTATATCAGATCCAATGTTCCTTGTGATTCATTCCACTTACATTTTAAAGCTGTTGATAGAAGGTGGGTATGGTATGCATCAGGGAGAAAAACATGCAAAAAGGACATGCAAATGTTCTGCAATTCACAAGATATTTTCCTTACACAAATAAATGAGATGAAGTAGGGAACACTACGTCAGCGGTCACATTCTTTCAAATTAAAACCTCTCATGTTTGCCAATTATTTAAAGCCCACCTGTCACTTTGACCCCATAATTCCAAAAATAAGTTATTCTAGACACTAAATCCCTGCTTTACAAGCATATCCATAGATTTAATGGGGAGTGGTGGTGTTCACAGATTTTCAGATTTCCGATCTTCAGTGTTTGACATAAAAACAACCAGAAAATGAAAGTTCTCTTAAATCAGACATTCATCAGTCTCCCTAAACGATTTTAAAGGAAAAATATATTATACACTATAGTACAATGTAATGATGACAGTAAAATATATATATATATATATATGCTCCAACATATATTGATGATTGCTCAAAGCATTCTTTGGAGGGCTGTCTAAATATTAGTAGCAAACACCAAAGAAATAGAATTCTTCAAGAACTCATGATTTGGTCTGAACAAGATACTTATAAATGAATTATCTCTCTATTAGGATTCTTCCAAGCGTTCTGAATTAATTATTTTTACCTTGTCAAATTTTTTTGTTCTTCCTTTTTCATACATGATAGGAATGTTGAGGGATTTTAGGCACCTCATTTAGTACCAGAGAAGCTCAACAGTCTTAATTAAGACAAAATAGGATTTCTCATTAAGAAGTAGAGACTCTTCATGCCTAATAGGAAAGTATATTTCACCCTATTAGATTATCATCAACACTACAGTTTATACTATAGGATTTATGGTATAAAGTAGTAGACACAAAGAAAAGTTTTGAAGTTTCAGTTGTATATTCAGATATGCATGTCATAACTTTTCAAATCCAGAAACAAGTAACAAGAATCTTTTATGGATAATGACTAAGAGAAGCATTAATGCAAAGTAGTCCAGTTCAAAGTCAAATTACTACACGATGGTAACTGTATTACTTTTTATAGCATATAAAATATACTAGTATAATGAATGAAAAGTCTCCCTAAAGTGTTTAGAAAGTCATTTCAATGACATTTCTCAAACTTCAGAAGAGATGATATATCTGTCAATAAAATGACACCAAAATCATATTTTACAAGGATTTTACATTAACACGTGCTTTTGAAGGATGACATTATAGGATCTTAATATCTATAATCAGAAAGTCTTTTGCTCTTAACTTGCAAGGCAATAAGTTTAAGAATTAATTTTGTCTGCTATAAAGCTGGCTTGCCTATAATCTTCAGATTTAATAGGTCTCTTTTTGCTGAATGTTTTAGGCAGGTAATTGAGGAAATAGTCCACGTTTCATTTCAGTCAACATAAAATGACATTGAAATGTCTTCAAATGTTTCCAGGAAACTCATGCTAAACAGTCTCTGTTATATTTGATATTGAATAACAGCAGAAATACGTGTATCTAATAAAGCTTTTCCTAAGATATTATGTAATGAAGCTATATGCACTCACGATAATTTACTTGACTTGTTAAGATGTCACAAAACTAAGCATATATAAAATGCATATAAATTAATATGTGGCTATATGATGATTTGCCCAATGGAGGATATCACACATGCCATATGTTCTTTCCTCCAAATGAAATTTCTAGTGTGATTTTCAAGCCAAATTCCTAAAACACAAATCAAGACAAAACAAACAAACCAGAATGATTGTCCTTGGTTTGCTCTGATGGACATCTTGATTCAGGCTTTCTGCCATTATTTATGTCAATGGAAATCTTGAAAAATCATCTGCTCAGTAAATTTTGTAAAGTGCACAAAAAATATGCAGGGAACATCGGAAACCAGCAAATGACCCTTTCCAAAATAGATCCTTCCAGGAATCTTTGAGACTGTTCACATTTAGAAGCGGCAGTGGTTACATTAAGGACTTATGAAAGGGGTCCAATTCTGAAATGCTTTCAATGCTTGTGGATAACTGGCAACTCCTTTCTTTTTTATTAAACGTACTCTGCCAGAAAAGCCTTCTTCAGTCAAAACAAACTTCCACTTAAGAGCAGGGTTTTTTCTAAACATTTTCATAAAGTAAATAGTGAAGCAGGTTTTTTTCTCCGATCTCCTTTTTCTGATAGGAAGTGAGATTCTGGTTCGGCAAGGAACAACTGTGATTTTTGGCTTTCTTGTTTAAGTTTAGTTATTCTTTCAAGGTTCTGAATTGTGTTATACAGGTGCCCAGAGGCAAGCAGAAGCATTTTTATACATACAAAGTAGATAAACAATGTAAGAAAGATGCTCTAATGGACCGTTTCCCTACTCCCCTCCTCTAGCCTACAGCATTTGATTTGTTCTGCAAGTATTACTGTTCATCTGAAAAGACTTCTTAGACCATTGTTTTTAGCCTTAGCCTTCTTGTTTGTTCAATTTCTTATTTTCAACAGCTGAAAATTGGATGCTTCAACTTTCTATCAGAACTTCATTTTTTGAATGAGAAATGATCATTTTTGGAAAGACAAAATGGCTTTTTCTTTGCAGTTATTTAAATCTACCTATGGTGTTTGTTTTTTTTTTTTTTTTCAATGGTACAGGTGGGAGTGGGACAAGAGGAAAGAGTGAGAGGAAATCTACATCACACATACAAGACCATGATGAGTATTTACTAGGAGAGCAATAACATGCTGTTTGGTCACATCTAACCACCCACTCTGCACTGTTGCTGGAGGGAGGATACGCTTGCCTTACTTTAAAGTGACCATTTTGACCCATGTTCACAGCTGTGGTAATGAACTTGAGAAGGGTACCATATTCAGTTTTGTTGTTGTTGTTGTTGTTGTTGTTGTTGTTGTTGTTGCTGCTGCTGCTGCTGTTTTTAACCGAAAGGACTAACAACTGAGATGGAGGGATTTTGAAAGAAGACAAGGACATTTGGGGGCTGATCCATGACAGTCACCTTTGCAATAGCCAAAATCATCTCCTTATATTTCAGGGATCCATTTGTAAGCAGAGGCTGCCGTTCATTTTTTTGCCCTCATTAAGAATTAGGAAAATGCCCTCACAGATGAATTGCTAAAAAATAGCTGGGGTCTGGGCCCGTTCTCTTGCATTTCTGGTCTGTAAACTCACTGTCACAGTATTCCATCCCACCCCTCCAGCCTGCTCCACCCTCCCCAGTAAATGAGTAGGCATTACATGCAGGATAAAACTATCATATCTTTAAACAAATGTCCTTTTCAAAAATAAAATATAAAGCAGACCTAGAAAGTCTGCTGCTATAATGATTTCATGTTTTGCTGATCCTGGTCTTTTCTTCTGAAAGGCTTTTTAGTGGTCCCCAGTGAAAAGTTGAGATCAGCATTTAAATGCGGGTCTATCTTTTTAACATACTTCAAGTCCTCAGAAGTCACTAAGTCTCAGTGGCTTTGAGAATTCATAAGCATATCCAGGATGTTAAGAATACCTTCCATGTCTTTTTTTTTCTGCAAAATTACATTAATTGGAATTTGTATTTTTTCTTTCCCTTTGTGATTTGAAGGAAACATTCTACAGAATAAGATTTGTTCAAGACCATTTCTGTGTGTGAAGCAGCTCTCCCCAGACAGTTAGGGACCAATTATAGGAATTTCCTCTATTCTTTGGATTTTTACAGCTGATGTACACTGCTTCCTCTCCTAGGTAACAGCAGCATGCACATGTGCAATGAGACACAGAAAAGAAAAAAAAAGAAAAGAAAAAAGTAATTATGTTGTTCCTTGTTATATGCAATAACCAGCATTTGGTTAGAATGCTTGTACGAGTTTTAATTTTAAATGAAAAGATTAAGGCAAAGGAAACCAACATTCTCTTTAAAATTACCACTTTTCTGAATCAATCAACATATTCATTTGCATTTAAAACTTGGCATTTCTTACTTCAGTCATATTTTTCTTCCAGGTCCTTTGAAGTCCTTCTCTACATTCTTTACACTTGTCATAAGGACATTTTTACTTACCATTAAAGCCTAAGAAAAATTGATCAAGGCCTGGAGGTTTCATGTTCTTCAAGTTTTGAGTTTACATGTTAAATTGCAAAAATACAGCAACTGAAAACTATCCAGCGATGAATACAATAAATAGACAAGTTCCTTTGATCTTCAAAAATATATTATATGAAGTTTTTGATTCCTAAGATGTAAAACTATCCCATGATCTAATCAGTTCTAATCAAGAACTGGGATCATCCAAAGAAGCAAACTTTCCTTGAGCAGGGCTACAACTAGGATGGCACAAATGAGGCCATGGTTTCCCCCTCCCCCAAACTGGTACTCAAACCTCAGCACCCAAGTCTCGGCCCTAGTCTACTATATGATACCAACAACCTTGTGAGAGTATTTATGGAGCAACTATGTTCCAACAATGCTGCTAGATCTGTTGAGGGAATATTAACATGAGTAATTATGTGGGAAAAGTGCAAAGATAGAGATCTGTCCTCCTTGAATTTGTGATCCTTCAAAAGCTACCTTCATACTATCAGTGTGAACACAGCAAGCATAACATAGCAAGGATATGGGCTCCTACTGCTGACTGCCTCAGCTGAATTCTGTTTCACTGCTCAGTTCAGTCATATCAAACATATCATTTTTAATATTTCTAAATCTCACTTTACTTATGAAAGGTATGTAATACTGCCTACTTTATAGGTGTGATGATAATTCAGTGAGCTATCTTATTTTAATCACAGTACCTGTGTTATTATGGTCATCATTCACATTTTCACAAGAAAGTAAAGAAATAAACCTAAACAGACATCTATTTTCATAAAAAACAAAGTAACACTAAAGGCAAAATCAAACTATGAATATTAATAGCCATGAGGCTTTGATATTTTATGATTACTTATTACCCTAAAATCACAAAGAAATCGCAATTTCTACTTTCATACAGAAAAACTACTTTAAAAGCTTTTACTTCCTGTAAAAACCTAAGATTATTAACTTTAAAACTAGGGAATGGCAGTAGTAATAAAATTGCATTGATATAGTTTTAAAAACTCTGCTTTTACCTAGACAGTTTCACACAAATTAATGTATTTAACCCTTACAAATACCCTGGATTGTATTTTTATCCACATTTTACAAATGAAGAAACTAAAACTCAAATTTACAGAACTTCTTAGCGGCAGAAATACTCTCTAATACTAAGATTCTGAAAATAAATGGTTATCAGGGGTGGCTCAGTGGTTGAGCATCTGCCTTTAGCTCAAAGCATGATCCCAGGCTCCTGGGATGGAGTCCGCATTGGGCTTCCCGCAGGGAGCCTGCTTCTCCCTCTGCCTATGTCTCTGCCTATCTCTCTGTGTCTCTCACGAATAAATAAATAAAATCTTTAAAAAAAATAAATGCTTATAAGGGATATATGTAGGCAGGAATATTTTCAGTCCATATTTTAGTGGCAAAACAAAATTCTAGTTTTAATCAAAACAAAAAGTCTGAGGCATTAACTTTCCATAACAAGTCCAAAAAATCATAACTAATAAAGATTGTTACTTTTATTAAGCCATAGTTTGACTGTCGTGGCAAGTAAAGTGAACTCATAATTAAGACATCTTGAATGAATGTTAACAAGAAATATAATCATTGGTTTCTTATTCATCTCAATGGCCCCATGTTGCTCCCCCACCCTTGGTTTTGCTAAATCAATATGTGTAATTTATTTAAGTCATGTGATTCTTAACCACAAAACACCAAAATAAGTGCCTGTAATTATATCAAAGAGTGAGAATAACGATTGGTAAATAAGTGGAGAGCCATTTACAGCTAATGCACACTTGTTTTTAACCTACCAAAAAGAAAAAAATATATATATACTGGAAAATAGAGTAAGTAGAACTTGCCTTTTGTAATCACACGCACTCAGTGCTGTTCACTCATCTAACAAGAACTTCAAGAAGGCCGTATCTTTTCACTGCACAACTATTTGCAAGCAGAGTTAGTAACTAATCCTTTTAAATCCAACCTACCTGCTACAGTAGATTAACTTTATCTCAACAATTTTGATTGTGACTCTCGCTTTCCTAAGACCTTCCAATTACTCTCCACTGTCCACTCCATAAAAAGCTTAATCTATGGAAAAACTGAATTCAACATTCACCATATATGACTTCTGCTGTACAGTACCTTGTCCTCTGCCTTTACCTATTTTAACCCCCAAAAGTCCTCCATTTTTTTCAAAGTCCGGGGAAATGCTCATCCTCTTCTTGAGGGTCTCTTTGGCCTTTCTATTTAAAATTATTCCTTCCATGTAAATAAAAAAAAAAAAAAGGGATCCTTGGGTGGCGCAGTGGTTTGGCGCCTGCCTTTGGCCCAGGGCGCGATCCTGGAGACCCGGGATCGAATCCCACATCAGGCTCCTGGTGCATGGAGCCTGCTTCTCCCTCTGCCTGTGTCTCTGCCTCTCTCTCTCTCTCTCTCTCTGTGACTATCATAAATAAAAAAAAAAAAAAATTATTCCTTCCATGAATATCTAGGGTTCCTGTTTTTTTTTTTTTTTTAAATCAACATTTGTTGATTTATACTATCTTGAAATAGGGCCATTTATTGTGTCTTCTGCTACTAGAGACCAACTTTTAGTAAGAAAGACAATCTTTTTTTTACTTTTATATTCTCCCATTGCAGCTTAATACAACACTTTGCATATAGCAAGTGATAAAAAAAAATACTTGAAGAAAAAATAACATCTCTTCCTCTTTACTGTTATTAATATTTAAGGTAGTGAAGGACCATGACTGTATTTCCTAACTGCCTTGTTATTTCTCCTTATGAGTTGCTGGATGTGGGGGTATGTGTCTGAGTAACACAAGGGGAACAGGTTAGTTTCTCCTGGTAAATCAATAGCTACAACTTCTTTCATGACTATTTTGAAAGAAATGGGCATGATTCCGACTTGGGTAGGAAATCTAAGAGGAAACACTGCATTCTAAAATCCTATAATGTTAGAACTGAAGACCTCATCTGAACCAAGGACCTCATCTCACACAGCAACTAACAATGGGGAATACTGCCCTTTTAGAAGCTGGGAAAGCTTTTTGCTCAATACTTAAATGAAGAAAAAAAATATCTTTTCAATCGATCAAAACTGAGGCAAATAATAATCAAGAGAAAAATGTCATTAAGCTCAGGGACTTTAGGCTTTTAAGGCTTTGTAAAGACCTCAGGAAGCAGCAATCAGAGTAGAGCTGAAGGGAACATCTTCACTCAATTCTGGACCACACTCACCTTTAAGTCACCATGGCTCAGGTGCACTCAGAGTTCCCGTATCATCATTGTGTCTAAACATGTAATTCTTGGGACGCCTGGGTGGCTCAGTGGTTGAGCATCTGCCGTCGGCTCAGGGCCTGATCCCAGGGTCCTGGGATTGAGTCCCACATCAGGCTCCCAGCAGGAAGCCTGCTTCTCCCTCTGCCTATGTCTCTGCCCCTCTCTCTCTCTGTGTCTCTTATGAATAAATAAATACATAATATTTTTTAAAAATGAGGTAATTCTTTTGTTGCAAGATGATACAAGTGAATTCAAAGATTCTTAATATTTTTTCACTTCTTAAAACATCTCAAATAACATAAGAGAAACTGTAATATTTCACAAATTCCCCCAAACTTCATCTTCTCATAAGTAGAGAACTTATGAGACTTTTTGTGTTGTACTTGTTTTAAGAATCATGTTTTACATTAAATAAAAGTACAAGCTGCCTTTTGGAAGTGAGAACATTCCATACCCCCACAAGAAACCTGTATGCTTCATTGTTGATAGGAAGCAGAACTCTGCCAAACAGTGAACTAATGAATTAGAATTTGGCAGCTCTCCATGCCTGATACAATTTAGCTCAAATTTATGAAATCTACTGCTTCCAGAAATCCACTTGTGCCTAAGGCCTCTCTGTACCTTTCAGAGTAAAAAAGCATGACATTGCTAGATTTCTGATTTTACCTCATTGATGAAGAAAGAATTATGAACAACATATGTTTTCTAACCTAAATCTCTGAGCATTTCTTCAGTTTTGCAACAGCAACAGTAAATCAGTTGAAATCAGCATCTCTTTGGGTAGATAAGAGAATATTTCTAAATCTCTGATTAAATCCCCTTAGACCTGACAGGCTTAAGAAAATGTCTGCTGCCTCAAAATGATTGATGCCCTTTTGGAAAGGAAGGAATATTAGCTTTGTTCAACGGCATGTTGTTTTGTCTTTATACTCTTAAAAAAAAAAAAAAAAAAAAAAAAAGAACCTTCTTTTTCCCCAGTAAGATGAAAAACATAAAGCCTATCAATACAAAAAAAAAAGAATCATCATTAATGCTACTTTTAAACCCACTTTACTTGGGGAAACCTCCTTCAAAATTATGCTCAAGAAATAAGAATGAGGAGGATGAGAGTTTTACATTTTATTTTTTATTACGTTTTTAAATTTAAATTACATTTTAAATACCTAGGAAGAATACATCTAAGATGCTAATTAGAGGAACTGAGGCTTAGATCTCAATGCAGCAGGGCCTTCTAGCAAAGAGACCATTCTGTCTTCCTGTTGAAGTGGATGAGGTTAGCTATTACCTGGGCCCCAAACTTTGTGCAACATTCCAGATACTTCCCCACCTAACCCTAATCAGTGCAACCAAGACCTGCCCTGTGCCTCTTTCTGACCTCAGGGCTTGATGGCCATGCTGCCCTCTCCCCTTTTCCTGTGTACCCAGGGGTACCTGTGTGGCCCTATGACTCAGGCCAAGCTCTTCTTTCTAACCTTCTTCTCTAACAGAGCTAGTTGTCGTTTCCACAATATATTTTTTAAAAATTTTTTACAGCACTTCTCTCAACATACTTAGCTTGTTTAAACATATTTTCTGTTTGTAAAACTATGAGCTATTTGAGCTCCTTTCACCTATTGAAGTTGTGTCATTTTCATCCTTGTGTACTTTGAAATGCCTTACACATTTAGGGTATTCCATAGATGGTGATGAAGGTCTACAACTTAAAAAAAAAAAAAAAAAACCTTTAATATCTACCCTTTTGCTTAGAAGAGGTTTCTTCTTCTATGACACTTTTATCTACAGTTACTGGAGATTTACCATTTGCTGAAAAAATACATTTACAGTATAATAGGCACTGATGAAAAATTTAGTTCACCCTGAAATAACTAAATCGCCAAAGGAAATCATTTTGTATGAATGACAAAAGCAATAGCAGTCTCATTTGGCCTTGTTGTGACCTTAGAATTAAAGACACACCATGAACACACACATATACTTTGGCGTCTTGCTCAAGGCATATATTGTTTTATACAACTAATTTCAAAAGAATTGGTGCATTGAATTGAAACAAATGTAAAGTAGAGAATAAAAATAAACAGAAACTAAAATGACAAAAAGTTCTCTTCGTATAAGATGTAAAAAGTAAGTATATAAAATAATCCACTGCCAGTTTAGAATATGTGAGAGATACTATCTTGTTTTGGACACTTCTGCTATATTAAGAAATGTTATCCTATAATGATTTCTTTATACCTAATTTTCACTGCATTCTCTTAATGTATATCTTTTGTCAAAGGGGTTTTGCTTTCTATACATATGATTTTCAATTTTGTATTTTGGCATCCCTTCCCAGCTTATCAGATATTTCACAGTTTCTCTTTAACTCGCCTTTTAAAACTCATCTCAGTTATTTTTCAGAAGCAAACTAAAACTGTCTGGACCTGAATGCAATAGGCTGGCAGGCCCAAGTAATTCCAGCATCATTTCTAAATCTTTCAAAAGTTTTTCAGAGACAGTTCAATGCTTCAGGCTTTTGTAATATTTTAAAATCTGTTATAAGGCTTTGGTTAAGTGATTATTTGATATTACCGTATCAGAGGCTAGAGTGTGACAGAAGCATGGGAAGATTCCCAAATGGGAAAGAAGGAGATGTAAAACCATAATTTATTTATGTTGAAATTGGATTATCTTAGTAGTAATTACCAAATATATGGAAAGCAAATATTCTTGTATTTTTTATAACAATGGAACATATGCTAGATGCATGATGTGTTCCATTAGGTGATTTTATTTTTAAGCCATCTTCCCTTTACTTCCCAGGGGCAGTCCCCTTTTTCCTTCTGTATTTGCTGAGAAATTACTCACTGTTGACAGAAGCTATATACCCTAAAGGAAAGATCCAGAATACTAAAAACTGTACAAAGAGAAGTAAAACATTGGACTCACTCTGAAATAACCAACAAAAGGAAACTATTTTGTGGGGATAGAAAAAAAAAAAAAAAAGAGGCAGTATCAAGCTCATCTACCTTCAGGTGTCTGAATTTTATCAATAACTAAGAATCCAACTCAAATCCTAATATGACTGGCAAACATGACTGTTTCAGAGCTCTTGAGCTTGCTCTTCTTACTCCCTGGACATCCACTTCCCTGATTTTCATGTGGCTGGCCAATTTAATCCTTCAAGCCTCAACTCCAATACCACATCATTAAGGAGATCAGACTATATCATATATGCTTCCTCTCAATCTCTACACATTTCTTTGGAATATTTAACATTATCTGATGTTATTTTTTATTTCCTTCTTTGCTTTATAAAATAGATTGCTTATCTTTTATGTTATCCCCTGTATCCTTAGAGCCTACATTCATGCCTGACATACATAGAATATTAATTGATTGAAGAAATGCACTCCTTTTTGGATATTAATAGATCTTAATTGCATCATACCTCTTTATACTTATCCTTGCCCTGAAACTGTGTGTGTAAATCACCTGAGCCATTTACCACTCTCTGAAGTTATGTAATTTAAAAATCTCCTCTATTAAATCTTTTTTTAAAGATTTCATGTATTTTTTTAAAGATTTTATTTATTTATTAGAGACAGAGAGAGAGAGAGAGAGAGAGAGAGGCAGAGACACAGGCAGAGGGAGAAGCAGGCTCCATGCAGGGAGCCCAACGTGGGACTCAATCCCCTGTCTCCAGGATCATGCCCTGGGCTGAAGGTGGCAATAAACCGCTAAGCCACCAGGGCTGCCCCTCATGTATTTATTTGAAAGAGAGAGAGAGAAAGCAGGAGAGAGAAAGCATGAATGGGAGGAGCGGCAGAGGGAGAAGAAGCAGGCTCCCGATTGACTGAGCAGGGAGCCCAACATGGGGCTTGATCCTAACGTCCTGGGATCGTGACTGAGCCAAAGACAGATGTTTAGCCAACTGAGCCACCCAGGTGCGCCTAAGCTATACATTTCTTTTTAGCTGGATTTTCTTGTATTTGTTTCTGAAATATTCATTTCCAAAGACATAGATATACTAAGTGCTCAAATAATATAATTTAAATGAATGAATGTAAATTACATTAATAGCGAGTCTAAGAATGATTATTTCTACTTCACCCAGCATCTTTAAAGAATGTTCAGTTTGCTAAAAGTCTCTGATATGGCACCTATATGATGACAGCACCTCGCCTACGTTGTACGTAAACTCTACTGACTCTCAAACCCATGTAAGATCATGTAAAAGGTGCTTATAATTCCAAATAATTTCTTTTATTGAATAGGAATTCGATAAGAAATAAAAATATGCCATGTGAGATAATGAAGTAGTACTATAATTATGAATGTGGTCTGTTTTTCAGCGATAATATTTATTAAAGGTATTTCTCTGGTGATCATAGAAGGGCCCTTAGCAGAAGACAACCTTAAGAGTAGCACATAAACAGACCAGATTTTTCCTAAAGTTTCAAACTTGAGTTTGAAACCTTAATGGGCATCATCATTTCTTCATTGCCAGCATAATTCTCTCAGTCTGGGCTCTGGCAGGGAAATCAGACAACTCTCACTGCAACCTGGGGGTTGACATTAATTAAAAACATAAAATCATAAAGCATCTGTGGTGGGTTTAGATGCCAAATGAGATGAAGTGATTTTAAAAGTAAACTTCTTACAAAGGTAACTGAATGTCAGAATCTTATGCTTTTCTCTAAAATGATGATAATTACCATGTCTTTCTGCAGTATATCATATACACACTCTTATAATTGGCATAATTGGTATCACTAGACCTTTTAATGTTCCTAAGAGACAAGTTACAAGGATAAGGGTATCAACATTTATTTTAGGCCCAAAGAAAGTAAATACGTCTGCTTCTTCATTTTGTTTCACATGGTTCAGCATTGCTCCCTTATCTGCAGTCTCACTTTGTGAGGTCTCAGTTACCTGCCATCCACTCAGTCCAGAAGCAGATGATCCTCTTTCTGATGTATCCACAGAAGGTCAGTGGCAGCCTAACACTACATCACAAAGTCTGTGTTGCTCACCTCTCTTCATCTCATCTCACATCATCACAAGTAATGTGAGTCTAGTACAATAAGATATTTTGAAAGAGAGAGAGACCACATTCACACAGCTTTTATTACAGTAGATTGTTACAATTGTTCTATTGTATTATTATTGTTTTAATCTCTTACTGTGCTTAATTTATAAATTAAACTTTATCATAGGTAGGTATGTAGAGGAAAAAATATATTTAGAGAGTTGGGTACTATCGGTGGTTTCAGGCATCCACTGGGGGTCTTGGAACATACCCTCCATGGATAAGAGGAGACTACTATATCAGCCAATAGAACACAATGTCAATTCATTTCCATATATCCTGGGCTCAACTGTTTATGTAGCAAACAGAGAACAGGAATGACAAGCACTGAATTTCTTTTTTAGTGCTATTTTTTTAATCCCAAAGGATGAAAGGTCCCAAAGCATGGATACAAAAGAATAGTCTTTGTTACAGCTTGTACTGTTTATGAGATATGGTAAATGGGACTTGCCTTCTCCGGTGTTTTTTGCTATGTCTATCTAGCCATAGGAATTATGAAATTACACAAACTACCATGTTGAAATTATACTAGTTTAGTTCCTATCAGCAAGAGAAAATAACCGTCTCCCTGTAGTCCAAAATAATATCACACTAAAAAGAGAAAAAGTAACTCCATTCATGGATAATAGGATAGATACCAACCCAGTGACACTATCTTTAATCTTAAAAAAAAAAAAAACTGTGAAAGAAACTATTATTACTCCTCTCTTGCAAATGAAGAGATTGAAGATCAGCAAAATAAGATGATTTCTTCAAGATCATACACCTGGAAATTGTTGAAAGGAAGGAAAGAAGGGATTGGAATAGGAGGATGTTAGAGAAGAAGGTTGCCGTGTAGACTGATCACCTGCCTTGACTCATCGAGACATAGGACTTTCAGGTTAAAGTCATGGACAAAGGATGGACAGTCATGTACAAAGGATGAGAGTAGGCAACCTATGTAGAGATATATAAACCATTAAAAACCATATAAACCATTCCAAAAGACAAGGTTTACCACTAAATTGTTCAAACACAAGGATAACACGACTTGAGGCCATCGTGGTCTGTCACATTTGGCACACTCTTGGCACACTGGCCCTTCATAGCACTTGCTTAAAGCAAATGGAATTTACAAAAAGAAAATCAACAGGATGAGTTCTTGAACCTCAAGAATGGAGGTCAGAGAGATAAGACTGCATCCCAGAAGGATGCAGTGAAGGTAAAAATTTTTTGAAAAATAAAATATTCTTTTAGATTTGCAATTTATTTGAACATTCCCATTTAAAACCTTTAAGATAACTGGAAAGATGACTGAAGGGACAGGTGGTGAACAACTTTTGGCCTAACAGCTGGCAATGTACCTTCTTAAGGAATTAATTCATTTAGGAATTGACTCTTGTAAGCAGGTTTATTCAGGAAAAAAATAAACCTCACACTGAAAAAAAAATAACGTATCACTTAGTGCAAAGAAAACCAATAACACTGTAATAAATAAGTAAAGTATGCAACCAAAATATTTTCATTCTGTAAGAAAGAAGCCCTTGCCTGCTTACTTTTTTCTATTATTTTTAGCATGGTTCCTAGAACTTTGAGTTTCTTTGTAATTCATTTGCACATGAATCAAATACTGATATGAATTTCCTTATTCTTTCTTCCACTGTCAAAGTACTACAGCTCAGAGACATTCTGAAGAGCTTCTTCAGATGAACATCACGGCCACCTGAGAAATCCTGACCCCTCTTAGTTTTTGTGATTCATTTCTTTTCACACTTACGGGTTTCAAACAAATAAATCGTCATCCACAACAGCAACAAAATGCAGCAGAAACAAATACTCCAAAAGTTTCATGAGTTTCCTTTCCTGCAATACAAAAAATTGTCTTCATATATCTATTTTGATTCGATTGCACGAAGTCTCAAAGTTCACGTTTAAATATCATGATTCAAGACAATCATGTGGGCTGTGGCAACCCTTACACCATCGTGCTCTTATAGGATTTAAATTAGCATTATACTTTAACCAGCTACTATACTATTATGTGCCACAAGCATCATTCAGGATTCCTCTTGAGAAAGGCCACTTCTCCTTATAGGCACCTACCAGAACAATTCATCCTACTGAGTCAGATTCTGGATTCCCTCTGAACATTCATGCAGTGCTGAGTACAATTGAACTCTCACACCCTTTGAATTAATGTGGTTAGGAGCTAGTTTGTGGAGCATTCAAGCAATTTTTCTAGCCACTTAGATATCTTAAGCATCTCTGAAATCCAAGCACCATGGGAAAATTTATTTGAAATTTCAGATAATCTATCTGGAACAACAGTAGTAAATGATGTCGGTAGAGAGACTGTTGGGAAGAGGAATTTTTTTTTGGGGGGGGGGGTGTTTTTCATCACACGTTCAGATCACAGTACAATTAATGGAATAAAGTGATTTAAGACTCTGGGTATCTAGAGGAAACCATTTCCAATCCCCTTCCTGACTGCAGAACGAGCCAGAATTGTTAGACAATTCTCTTTAATTTTGCTTCAGCTATAAATTTCTGTTCAAATACAAGGAAAGTCTCAAGGAAACAAAGCATATGCAAACAGACAAACCTCCTAGTTAATGAAATGCCTCTGTGAGGACTGCAATCAATAACAGTATAATCTATGTTCATAAATAAGAGTACAGCCTCAAAAGAGCATAGAGCAGGGATGAATTATTCAGGAGGTCTTGCTTTGTTGCCTTGCTGCCACTTCCATGCTTACAGCTGTTCAATGACAGAAACACCTGGCTTAGGACTCACTGACTCCATCCAGCCTCCTCTGAATAGCTACATCTCTTTCTTCCTTCTTGTTCCATACGATATTTATCCATAGAGCCCAAGGCTTTTGCAGCTTGTCTGAGGGTAAGCTCCAAAGAGAGCCACGGAACTCCAAGAGAAGTAAGTCACTTTCTGCAGGTCACAGTCCCACATGCAGAGCTATTATTTACGGTGGGGAACTGTTGACTGTAGAAAGTACTACTGACAGTGTAGAGAGGACTGGAACCTAATAAACACTTTAATTTCTAGGGACTGTCCGGCAGGGTTAATGTGAGTAGGGAGAGGGAATTGGTAGCTAATAGAGGAGAATAATAGAAAATGAAACTATTCCCCTTGCCAAATGTCTGTAATTTGTGCCTCTTCCATTAGTTTCACAACTAGAGAAGACGTTGTAATAATAGCAACACCACAATTCCTCCAAGGATTATAGAGAGTTTTGCCCTTCTCTGGACTTCCTAAAGTGATAACTGTGATATTCTATGTACAGTCAACAGTGTTTGGGAATTGGAGAGGGCCAAAACCTATTAGCTGGCCTAGCCCACAGTGTAAGCATTTGGTTCAAGTCAGCCTTCTTAAATGACCCTAGGAGTAGAGATTTTAACACATCTTTTGGGAAGCAATTATAAAGCCAATAATTTTTAGTGGTATTAATTTTTCATATTCAGGTGAGATTTTTCCCTGGCTCTATTCTTTCCATTTATTAATACTTACTAGCCACCCTAAATAATATACATTTGCAAACCCTAACATTTGTAAATTATATCTTTTCATAAAATAGGAAGACATGCCAGTCTCTTTCTCAAACTGAATTACAGGTTGGATTTCTCCTAAAATACAAAAAGTGCAAAATACTTGTTAACTTTGAAAGCATCTGACTGTCTGAAAGCTTCTCTCTAGAACTTTAGTTTCAAAATTTCAGTTGATTAAAGTGGACTACACAGATTCTCTCGGGAATTTCTGTGTGAAATATTTTTATTAAAGTGCACATGCCAAAGACCACAAGCAGCGCTGGCTTCCACTTGCTGGACTCCTAACTCACAGAACAAGCATCAAAAGCCTTTCCTATCTGATCACCAGAAGAAATTGTTCACAGAAGGTCAGCAGTTTTTGACCTAGTTCCTGGCCTGCAGGACTCTGCAACAGAAAATAAAATCAGCCTTACTTCAATGTCCTCTTCCCAAACTCCCAAGTGAGGGGAGAAGATAAGGTGCTTCAGAGCCTTTCACATCTTTTTTTCATGTCGGGGAGAAAGGAAAACTGATCAAGTACCCCCTAGACATTACTGTTTAAGTCATAATGTATTTGGGAAAAAAAAAAAAAAACTGTCCAGTATACAACTACCTGCACTGTTCTAACCCAAGAAAACAGCACTTTGGTGTGAGGCCACAAAAAAAAAAAAAAAGAGAAAAATCTCTCTTAAGCATGTCATTAAATTTAGTAGGGAAATGTAGAAGTTAACGAGAAAATATGAGCAAGATCCTGTGTGTGTGTATTTTCGCAGTCTTTCATTGCTATCCATGTCTTCTACTTTCAGATCATGATGCAGAGTAGCCAGGACAATTAATTAGTTACCATATATAAATAGTAACACTTTTAAGTTCCTGCATATAAAATCAGAGAAGTAACCAACTCTGAGCTTTCAAATGTTTCGTTACTGTAGCAACTCCATGCGCATGAATGAGAATCAAAAGGAATCAAATATAGAGAGGCGCACACAGATCTGAGCCCTGATAAATAAAAATGTGGAAGACCACAGCTCTCAATTAAAATTGCACTAATTGCTCATAATTTCTTTTTGGAATCAATCTATTTTCTTATTTTAAGATCATAGTATTATAAAAACCTATGTATATAATTTTATTATTTTTAAAAATCGTATCGTGGTAGGGACTCCTAATGTATCTACTCTCTTGACAGATTTTTAAGGGTACAATACAGTATGGCTATCCGTAGGCACAAAGTTACAGAAATATGCTGTACAATTGTTCATAAATTTAGCAATCCTCTGGCCCCTGGGTGGCTCAGTGGTTGAGCGTGCCTGCCTTCTGCTCAGGGCTTCATCCCGGGGTCCCAGGATCGAGTCCCACATTATGCTCCCTGCATGGAGCCTGCTTCTCCCTCTGCCTATGTCTCTGCTTCTCTCTGTGTGTCTCTCATGAATAAATAAATAAAATATATAAAAAAAAATTAGCAGTCCTCAGCAGACAGGAGTCAAACTACTCTCAAGTATAACATGTATTAAAAATATCTAAAACTCATATTTTAAAAATATGTAATATAGTGGATATGGAATAGTACTTTCAGAAGATAGATCTGATACTTTAATTTCATTTGTTAGACATAGTTATTAAAATTATCCTCTATGTGTGCTCTCACTTTTCTATCTCAGAGTTGCTTCTCTGTCACTATATTCCAACCATTTAGAATTCCAGTGCAGGTTTTCTGTAACAAGGTCAGATCAAAAACATTAAACTCTCTAACTTCAAATCATGTAACATTTCATTTTATCTTGTAGGAAGATATTCAGGCAGTAATTATAGTTTCTGGTTTTAGTTATTAATATATCAATGAAGAAAAAAAAAAGTTTATTTTTTATCCCCAAACTTTGCTGTGTTGAGCAACTGAATTTAAACAGAATATAATATTGTACAAATATATATCATCACTTATATTGAGGTGGCCAAACTGTACGGTTCTTTAGGTAATAATTGGTGGCTTACATTGTTATTTTTTTCTCATACATGGTCAGGAAAACTATCAATAAATATGTCCAGTTTTGTTATTGGTAATCTGAAACCAGGCCATTACAATAAAGTATGAAAGCCTACAGGAATTTTGAAGTAAAGATAAAAGGGGTTTCTGAAGTTTGTGAAGGGAATAAATAACATGATTTTTCTCTTACCTTACTGTAAAAAATTAATTAGCTGAAAGCTTAAAGGATTTAGTTTTTTAAAAGTTATTAATCCACTCAAGCATAATTATGTGCTTTGATATCTTCTAGTCATTGCCCAAATGCATGTGCATTTGCACGTCATGCAATTATAATACATCTCCAAGTTAATTTTTTGCTGTTCTCATTTTGTCTATAAACATTTTTAGATGTGTTATTTCTCCCCCTTATAACAACACAGATTTATAATTACGATCAGTTGAAATATCTGGAAATATGTAACATGTCTCTATAGAAAAATACTGAAGTCAACAGGAGTATTAAGAAGCACAAATATTGGGATCCCTGGGTGGCGCAGCGGTTTGGCGCCTGCCTTTGGCCCAGGGCGCGATCCGGAAGACCCGGGATCGAATCCCACGTCGGGCTCCCGGTGCATGGAGCCTGCTTCTTCCTCTGCCTGTGTCTCTGCCTCTCTCTCTCTCTCTGTGACTATCATAAATAAATAAAAATTAAAAAAAAAAAAAAAAGAAGTACAAATATTTGACTCCGGCTGTCAAATTTCCACTGCCCTCCAGGATGGGCCCTCTGCTCTGGTGGCTCTTTTTCTATTGTCATCTGGGTGGAGCTTATTTTTCATCTCCAGCGTTAGACCAGACTGCTCTTCACCTGTGTCTTCCTCTCCTCAACCTGGTCTGAGTTTATTTCTTAACTCCTAAGATCTCAGAGGATCACGCTTTATACACAGGACCTCCTTCCTCCCTCTTTTACCCAGGCAGTTTCTACTTCCTTACTCTGTTTCATGCCCCAGTGACACTAACCCTGTGAAAATTATCTTACAAATATACCGTACCTGTCAACTATACCCCTCAGTGAAAACCCCAGGCAGAGACCTTGACCATGTGATTGGCCACAGCAATACAGCATCTGAAATAGGCTCTAGCAAAGCATAAGTACTTGATATTGTGAGTTGAAAAACAATATGTGAAGGAATAAATGAAAAAAAAATTAAATGACATGTAATCCTATCACTCAGAAATAAACTCTGTTATTCTTTATTTCTTCCATTCCATATGTTTCATTAGGGAACTGTGATAATAAAGAAAGGAGTTTGAACTAGTTAAATAGTGAAACATAAATGTGGTTATATATGATAAAATAAATATGATTATTTTTACCAAGTAAAAGCATACCATACACATTGTTTTATAACCTGCAAATTTTATTAATCCATAATATATTATTAAAAAATTCAGCATGCCATTAAATTCATAGCTGAATTTTATGGCTGCTGAATATACCATTATGTATTTTACATAATGGTATTTTACAATTGTATTTTACAATAGTAATATTTAATATTTTGTGGGTGCTTATTGCATTATGTTCTGGGTTAAAAAGCTTACATTAATTACTTCATCTATGTTCTCAGTAAGTCTGATACTGTTCTGCTTTATGAATTGTCAAGACTACCTTAGAATTAAGTGGCAGAATGGAGATTGAACCCTGTTCAAAGGGAACATTTTATTCTATCTAGTCATCCATCCTTCCATCTATCCACCCCTTCCAGGAAAAAGAAAGTTATTCTTATATGGCCATCAGCCTTTTCATAAATTCAGAGAATGTCTGTTTTGGGGAATCAATCTTGGATACTTCATTTTTTTTTAATTTTTGACAGGTGGATAGGCATTAATTATTATCTTTAATATAATTTTTATTTGTTAGTAAATTTGAATAACTTTCCAAGATGTTTTGGCATTTGCATTTTTTTGTTAGTGTGATATATCTTATTTGAAGGCTTGATTTGTTCATTTACAATTACTTCTTAATAGCTTATCATGTTCTGTTAATTAGAAGCTCCATAATTCCACCCATTTTGCAGACTTTCATATATACGTATATATATGAATCACAAGTAATGACTTAACCATATTTAAGCCAATATGATTCATAAGGCTTTATGAATGTGTTTCTTCTTGAGTGGAAAATGCTGTAGGGTGGGGTCAGTTTGTCTGAATGGTTAAGACAAGGGTTTTGAAATGGGTCCCTCTGGATTTTCTTATCACTATGGCCTCTGCTGACCACTCCATATAGAATAATTTTCACATTTGCCATAATTCCCCGGCCCTTTATACTTCTCTAATTCACATTTGACCTTTATGAGCATATGACATACAATAATTTGTTTTACTCCTCTGCTAGATACAGATAAGTACCATGGATGCAGAGTCTTGGTTTGCTAGTTCTATACCCCCCACCTGTGATACATATGAATCAGGCATCCAAAAGATGACTGCCTAGGGCAAGAGTCTAAGAGAATAGACTGATTCACAGCATTCATGGCATTCTTTTGAACTGAAAGCTTACTTTATACTACATAACCTCAAACAAGTCACTTAACTGCTTTGAAAACTTAATGTCGTATAATACAGAATGTAGTTATTTAGGTGTGTACCTAAACCATGAGTGTGATGAATTTATATAAATTATTTGGTTAGTACATTGTTAAAGTTTGGTACAACATAACATATTTTTTTTGTCAAATGTGTGTGCTTATTTTATTAGAATCTTACATAAAGCATGCCCAATAAGAATTTTTAAGGATTTTGAGTTTGTTTTGTTTTGATTGTTTTGTTGTGCCTTTATTCTGTGCTATTTTATTATCATTGCAATAGGAGAAATAAGGTTTCTTGTCTGTATCAGGATAAAAAATGCATAATGTTGGAATAAGATGCTTACAATGAGTGGTCCAAGTCCATATTTATCTCTAACTGCATTTCTGCCCAGTAGACCACTGCTTTACGCTTATTTCTATTATCTGGGAAGCATTATTTCTTTGTAAACTAACTAGAAAAGGTCTTTGTGTAACATTAATAATCACATATTTTATAAAAAGATCACTGAAAAATAAAGGTTCCTAACACTATGTCATTAGTGATTAATTAATTCAAGTTTCTTGCCTTAGAACAATATCTCTCCTTGTCCTACTTTAAAGTAATAAATCCATAAGAATTCATTATGATTTTTTTAAGCCTTTGTCCTATCCAAGTATAAAATATTTAGGTTACGTTATTTGACTTTAAAAGGGACTATGTATATCATTAGAGAGCATAATGAAATGGTTAAGAGCAAAGAGAATCTGTGGCCAGACTATATAAGGTCTAATCTGCTTCTACTACTTAATAACTGCATAGCTCTCAGCAAATTACTTAAACCCTTTGGGGCTCTATTTCCCATCTTATAAAATGATAAGGATAATAACTATATTTACTTCATAGTGTGGTTATGAGAATTTAAGATGCTAATATAGAAATAGTAAGGATAGTACCTGACTCTGATAGTGTTTGTATCATACAATTCTCTAGTACGTAAAGTCAAATTTACTGTTTCATAAGGAGAAAAGCCACTCTTCATCAAGCTTTCATTTAACCATGGAAAAGCTTTTGATGTGGCCTTCTAACTCATTTGATTTAAGTCAATATCTTTTTCTTTACAAGTGTTGACATTCCCCTGTGGCAGGAAAATCAACATTTTGAGTCACTTGCTTTAAATAACGGACTCAGGCCCAGCTTTGGCATCTATCCATTTCCAATTCATTTTCAAAAGCCTTTTGTATCTTTTTGAGCCCCATTCCATCTAAATTCTGGAAACTTTCATGGCACTCGGTTAGCTCAGTTGGAAGAATATGTGACTCTTGATATTGGGGTCATGAGTTCAAGCCCCCCATTGTGTGTAGAGATTACTAAAAAAAAAATAATAAATAAAATAAAATTAAAATTAAAGTGAGAGAAAAATAAATAAATAAGTATTGGAACATTTATTTTTTCCTTTCCTTCACGGCTATTCCATAATAACAATTATTGCACTATGACCAAACTTAGATAGCTATCTGGAGTTATATTCATAATCCAATTTATTAGCAAATGTATCAAAATTAATTATAGAGGAATTTAAGTTTACATGAAATAGTCAGAAACAAAGCTTCTGACACACCCAAGGAAAAATAAAAGGAGGCAGAGCAGTCTTCGGGAACTTGAGGTCACATCCTTACTATTTCACGCAGAAACAAATTGTTTGCTTTACAGCAATAGATAACAAAAGCCCATATTAAAAATGACAAATACAATGCCGGGAGAGAAGAAAACATACTGATAAAGGCAACCATGTTGTAGACAACTTCTCTAGAAAATCACTTGTTATCCAAAGCAGGTGGCAATCCGTATTCACATTTATGACAAGTTGTGACAAAACCTTTATTCTTGCAGCCTTCTTCTGATGTAAAATATCTGATTTGAAAATGATTTCAATATATAATCTCTCAGCTAAGCCTTGGCATCATATCCCCATCTTATATTGCTATAGTTCAAGAACATTGATTCTAAAGGCTGATACAGAATGTTCATAACCATGGGGAAATAAACAGGGAAGAGGAGGAAATATGAGGACAGAAACAGATCTATACCAAGAATACTAAAAAGGTTTTCAGTGACTTTAAAAATGAATATTAGTAATACAGAAGAAAAAATTTTAAAAGACTACCGAATGTCAACCATTATTCAAAATTCATATAAAATGCTATTCTGATCTTTAAATCTTTGTTATCTCTAACTGAATGAGCTCAGCTTCCTCTGAATCTATACGATATTTTTTAAAATGACTTTTAGGGCACCTTTCATTAGTAAGTCTGGATCATTTTAGTATTTCTAAGGATGGGCACTAGCTCCAGTTTAATAAATGTTTAATAAATGTTCATTAAGGGGCACAGTCAGTTGAGCATCTGAATCTTGGTTTTGGCTCAGGTCATGATCTCAGTGTCTTGAGATGGAGCCCCACGTTGGACTCTGCACTCACCATGGAGCCTACTTAAGATCCTCTCTCCCTCTCCCTTTGCCCCTCCCATGGTGCTCTCTTTCTCTCTCTCAAATAAATAAATAAATCTTTAAAACAAATAAACAAACAAATGTTCATTGAACAAGTAGTTATTAATATATGTTTTATGCATCCTTCCCTACTCCTCATACATTCATAAGACATTACAAACTTGAGTGTAGAGATATTATTCTACTCATTTTGTTGACACTGGCAGTCAACAGAGTCATTGTAGAAAATCAATGGTTATTTATAAATGAACACCACAGTTATATTTATCACACAGATTATTGCATTTGACATAAAAACCAAGAATGCAAGTATGAGGCAAGAACTATGCAACTATTGAAAATTCACATTTTAAGGAAGTAAAAGCTGTAACATTCTAAAACCATCAGTTCAAACTAGTTATATATATTTTACAATGCTCATTGTGGTATTGATATAGGAACAAGTTAGAGGCTAGACAGGGAAAGATAAGGAAAGGCCCAGAGTCGGGCTCCCAGGAATCTATGGGCTCCTATGAACCCCAAAGACACTGAAAGGCCCCAGAGTCAGGCTCCTACCCATCCCAATAAAACAAAGATAAGACAGTAAAAACAGAGAAAAAAAGTAAACCTGGCTCCCTAACTCCCAAATGTTAGAGAGTATCCCCCTTCAATGGCTACTAAGTAATCACAGAAACTCAACAGACCACAAAGAAATATGTCATTAAGGTGTTATCAATAGTCCCTGCTCAAACCAAGACGGCACCAGAATCTCAAGGCCATGGGCTCCCTGGCTAGGTTCTTAATAGAAGGCCAGCCAGAAAGTCCTCAGTGCAACCCTGTCAGGACCCCTCTCACTTCTGAGAGCTGTCTCTGTATCTCTGCTTAATAAACTTTTATCACTTTACTCACTCTCTGTTGTCCATGAGATTCATTCTTCGACTCCGTGAGACAAGAACCAAGCTCTCCCGCATCGGTATTTGTATTTAAATTTTTGCTTCATTAAGAAAATTAAAAACTTACACAGGGATGTATTCCAATGCTTTACTATAGAAAAGTCCTTCCATTTTGTTGTTTTTGTTGTTAAGGAAAGCTCTGACAGATTTTACTCATAACATTATTGCTGTTTACACTTCTTTTGCTTCTTTAAAATAGAATCTTATAGCAGATTGTGAAGTGTTCATTTTTTAATTATTGTCACCAAAAAGCTCTAAATGGACTAAGAGATTGTTTTGTAAGTTAAACAATACTTTAAACTTAATCCTGTAGCTGTTAAAACTGTCATGTCCCTGTCAATTCACAGAATCTTAGCAACCCTGTGCTAGGGAGAAATAACAACAACAAAGTATCTATGTATTTTCCTAACAAGATATATAAAATGACATTTTTTATGATTAATAAAAACTTCTATTAACCATGTAAGGGCTCTTGAACAAGTAAATCAACCTCTTTAGCACTTATTTTCCTCTCTATATCTTTTTTGTCCAATTAGCTCATTGCTCAAAGTCTCACATGGGTCCCGGCTTCTTTTTCTGCTGTATCGCACTGTGTCGAATTATAATGCTGGCAACACACCCAATTCCCCAAATTAGAATTAGATTAGGTGCACCACTGTATGCTTATAGAGCATCCTGTTACAATCCTATTCCTCTTTCATATAATTTATTACATAATAGGAATCAGCTTATTTATAGGTTGGTCTCTCATTCTAGTTGCTACATTCTTTAAGGGCAAGAATTGTTTCATGTTATTCAGAAGTAACAGTGCTATGGAATTGTAAAAATATCAGGGTACTTTTATTTACATTCTTTTGCAAAGTTCTTTTTGGTATTCATATTTGAATTTAATGCCTCATTAAGAAAGTTTAAAACATACACAGTCATGTATCCCAGTGTCCACTAAAAAGAAATGGCAACACATATAACGCTGCTGAACATAATAACTATTTGCTTGTAGGGGAAGATCATGATTATTTGCCTAACACAGAAGACTGCATTTTAATTAAGGTTTCAAAAATCATTTGTTAAAAGTTACTTTAAAAATGGGTAAAGTCTCTGGTAAAAGGATTATTTCTATACCAGATATGGAGAGTGGCTGTCTAGAAAAGACAAGAAGTCTAAAGTGAAAAAAACCATTTGGCTTGAGATAGTTAAGGAAACTCTGTAAGAGGTCTTTCCTTTAGAATCAAACTTTTGCGATAGAACATTAGAGTGTTATAATATAATAACAATGGGGATGCATATTGGAATAAACTTACCAGATGTAAGAAATGAGAACCAGGGAGATAATTTAAAAATCATATGTAATCAGGAGTAAGGGAGAAATATGGCCACCATATACCTGGAGCTATCAAGGAGTGATGTCATAAAGTGTGACAACTTCCAACCCAAGCAACTTATCTCTCTTACACTAAATACAGCATGCCCAAATCCATTACCATGACCTGGTTCCATATTCTTAATGAGTGATTTTTGTCATTTTTAATTTTTCCAAGTAAATTTTTCTACAGGGAATGATTTTTTAAATTAACTGTATGCACTTCAGCCCAAATAATATTTTTTTTAATATTTTATTTATTTATACATGAGAGGCACAGAGAGAGAGAGGCAGAGACACAGGCAGAGGGAGAAGCAGGCTCCATGTAGGGAGCCAGTTGCGGGACTTGATCCTGGGACTCCAGGATCACGGCCTGGGCTGAAGGCAAGTGCTAAACTACTCAGCCACCCAGGGATCACCCAAATAATATTTAAAAGATAAAAATGAAGATAGGGCAACTACTTTAAGAAAAGGCCAGCATAAATACTTACAAACTGGGGTAAAATTTTAAAAAGAGGGTAACAGTTGGCTTTTTTAGCTTAGGGTATGTCCTGGGGTGCTATTCCCATTCATAACAGAAGACTTTGTGGGTACAGATTGTCACCAATCATTAAAACTCAACTTTATTCATGCAATACTGTGTCAAATTGACATACTTCTTCCCTATGCCTCAGAAGCCAAACTGAAAGCCTTGAACCAAGATACTGAGCTACTTATGATCTCATCCAAAATCTCAAGAACTAGATATAGGCAAAATTGTGATGGCAGTGATTTATCTTTGGTAATATAGTTATATCCTCATTTTATTATACATTTCAACAAAGACCTTTAATGGTATAGTGCCTAGAAACTAGGCATTGAAGAAATTATCCCTCAGGATATAAATCCTGCCTCAGTGACTTATTAGTTTTGTGATCTTAGATATATTGCCTGAAGCCACTGAACCTACGTTTCCTCTTCTATAAAGTCATGATTATACTTTCCTACAAACTGAGAAATTGTAGAGGTAAATGAGATAACCTTTATGAAGTACCTAGCGGCATGATGGATGCATCACAAGCCCTCAATAAATGAGAGCAGTGGATCTGATTCTCTAAAAAGCCCTACTTTTAGCATCTAATTCTCTGCTTACGGGTATATGGATTTCATTGGCTGCTGTACAGGAAAAAAAATGTTAATATTTTCAAAACACTAAGGGAGTACAATGTAATAAACAGAGATGTACCTTCAAAACTTAAGACTCCCACTTCCTAATTTTATTTCATTAGATGAGACCTTGGACTTCAGCTTCTTATCTGTAAAATGGGTCTAACAAGATTATTATGCAGCCAAGATCTGTGACTGTGTGTTAATCTGTCCGAAATAAATTGTACAGTAAGCACCAGCCTCTCTTCCAATTGCTATAATGGAACTATTTCAGGCAACCTTGATGTTCTTCATCTTAAGTGTATGTCAACCATGTCTGGCATGATTGCTCTCATGGCTTCCCCTAGTAGGTAGTGTAATTCTGGAGGCACACTTTGCTGCTTAGGCCAGAGCCCCAGCATTATTCTTCATACAACTCTCCAGGCAACACATACTAATTCATAACAGTTGGTAGAAAATTTGTAACATCTCTGCCCTCTCTGTAGAATGAGCAGAAAACTCAAACGACTTCAATGAACAGGTGGTTAAAGTAAATAAGTGAAGCTCAGATGGGGAGAAAGAGAAAAATGGCAATAGGGATGTGGCCTCACATGGAGGGAATAGTGGGCAGTTCAGGACCAATGAATCTGAGGGAGCCTGTGCTTTCTAAAGTGGTAGCTGGAGATAAATTCTTGAGGGGTTTTGTGGCCATTCAAGAGTAGAGCGGTGTTGCTGGTTCATGCAGCCATTCAAGGAAAGCTAACATATTGGCAGCCAATTCAAATTTAAAACACTTGCAAGACCAAATAAAATAAATCTATAGGCTGTATTTAGACCTCAAGCAGAAACTCATACCTTTGTAGCCATAGCAGCTAAAATCTAAATAGCAAAGGATTACTCAACTCTCTCAAACTCTGTTCCTTCAGCCCAGAATACTCGAAATCAGAATAATAACCAAAAAAAAAAAATCTTTAAGGAAGAATCAAAGAGGGGAAATTTTAGGCCCCTATGGTTACCTTATACAGACAGACCAAAAAAATTGGAGCAGGGGTTGGCAACACTGAAGTTATCCACATGAAGGGATTTTTCTATTCCCCTCTCCCCTGTAGTGCTCTTCTTAAATAAATAGAATTTGCAATTTGCTTTATAAAAACAATTGGGAGGAGTGAAGGTTGGAGAACTATGTCACCTGAGAAGTATGGGCACTGAATCAAACTTCCAGTGAAAAATATTAAAGCAGAAACTGTAAGGGTGAATAGCTTAGCCCCTTGAAAGATATATCCTCCAAGATCAGCAAATTATATATATTTTTTCCAACTGCAACCCTGATTCACAATCTGGGGCCTCGTGGCACATCTGTCAGTACTTAGCTCCATTTCCCCCTCCGTGGCCTCACTGCAGGAGTCTTGCAAGATGGAAAATTCACTTAGCCTACCTGCTCTAGATAAAAGTCTGGAATGGTGAACTCAAATCCCAAGAGCCTCTGGTACATACTTCAGTTCGACAGAGAAAAAATTTAACTGCACTTGAAAGAAAATGACCCTGGAAAATAGGTTAGCAAGGCAGCAGGAAGTGTGTGCCTCGATATGTTTTGAATTTCGAATTCTAAGTACTCTTTACAGGCAGAAAATGCTGTTTTATGCCTCCAGCGATAAGACAAAAATAAAACAGAACCCCACCACCCTCTTCTCAAACCATAAACTTCCTCCAAAAGAGGCTTGATCTGTAGAATTGTATGCATGAATTATTTGTGTTTTTTTCTTTTTTAAATCACTTTGTACAGAACCAAAAGCTAACATTTTTCCAACAACTCAGATGACAGGTTGTCCTTGTCAAATGAAACTATTCATTAAACAGGACAAAGGTTAATATTCCATATAATTTATAGACATTAAATTTTATAATCATTTTATTCATATTATTTTATATTTTAAAGTGGAAGAAAAAATTAAAGGCATCTTTAATATCCAATAGACCATATGGTCTACACGACAAAACATTGATTAACAAGAATACTTAAGTGTGGAAAATTAAATATCTTTCACATACACCCATGCACACACTGCAGATATATATGCAACTTGTTCTTGTGTACTTATATGTAAAATATTAATTTTGAGATGAACCATTGATTGCAGATAGTAGATAATATAAACATACATGCATACATGCATACATGGAAGATATGGAAGGAGGAAAGAAATTTATTGTTTATTATGGCAGTCCTATCTATAAAGTCCAACTATCAATGGCTCTTTTTTTATGGATCACAAACATTGTTAAAAATAAATTTATCTGTTTATTGAACTAATAGCTAAAGCTACATTCCTTCAAGTTAAGCAGAAGATAAGGTGGGCTGGATCTGTGTGGGGGAGATCCCACAGCACTAAATACAAGTCTTATGTGTCACATCCTAGATTTTTTTTTTAAGATTTTATTTATTTATTCATGAGAGACACAGAGAGAGGCAGAGACACTGGCAGAGGGAGAGGTAGGCTCCATGCAGGGAGCCCAAAGTAGGACTCGATCTTAGGTCTCCAGGATCACCCCTGGGCCAAAGGTGGCGCTAAACAGCTAAGCCACCCAGGCTGCCAGCATCCTAGATTTCTTATTTCCATCTTAAGAGGCTCTTTCATTTATTTACCTTGTGTTAATGTCAAATTTATGTGTAATAAGTTACTCTACATTTGAAGACAAATTAAGCCTCTCGTATCAGAAAAATACTCCGTACTCACTGACTTTGATTTAAGTAAAGCTAAATGCTCTTTTATAAAGAGACATTTCCATTGAGTGAAAGGTTGAGTAGAAATTTGCTTTTAGACACTTTTGCATGGTATATCCATATATGGGCAGAAGCAAACATCCTTTGTAATTTGACTCAATATATCTTTAGTGATCCTCTAAACTTGGATAGTGTATGGTGCTTATGCCTCAGACATTTATGATATTCTTCAGAGAAACTAGCTTTTTAATGATGAAAAGTACTATTACTATTATTGAAAAGTAATTTTCACAACCCCAGAAATAAAGGGGTCTTGGTTGGTTTCTGCCTGCAACAACCTGAGATTTGTTATATGTAAATCACCTTGATGTGGTAAACTATCTGATCTGAACTCTCACATATAAACCACCCTAACTCCATGAGACTACCATATTCAGGGCCTGGAGCAAATAGGCTATAAAATGGGGAAAAAATACCTATATATTATATAATATGTGTATTATATAATACATATGTATTATATATAATGTATTATGTATAATGTATTGTGTATTATATAATACATATGTATTATATATAATGTATTATGTATAATGTATTATGTATTATATATACATTATATATATATACATATATGTATGGTCTGTGGGATATTACATAGGAGCTCCAAGATAAAACACTGATTAAAATAACAAGAATATAAAAAAAAATAAAAATAAAAAAATAATAAAAAATAAAATAACAAGACTATGTATTTGTGAGAAAATTAAATATCTCTTTTACACACACACACACACACACACACACACATTGATGATTGTGGTGAAACCCAGCTTCCTGCTTCTACAATTGTCTCCCCTAAGCCCTCCCTTGCTACCACCCACACCAATGATCCTCCCATTCAAAGCTCAGGGAGTGTCCCAGATAAGTGAAAAAGATCTCATAAATATATTTTCCCTTATTATAAGAGAGAATAGAAACTTAATTGTTGCTGCAGAGGGGTTATTTGTTCACATTCGTTATGGATAGAATAAAGTACTTATTTCTCTAACTCTCAAAACTCACCTAAAAGTTATACTTCCAGTCCTACACCTTAACTAATTATAAAGCAAATTATGATAGTACTTACTTTAAAATATCAGCAAAGATTTTAGAAATGCACAAATACGTAGACATAGAAACCACGTCTAATGATCCGTACTGTTCTAACAAAATCCGGGGGAACCCTTTTTTAAATTTTTTAAACTGATCTGTTCATTCACAGCGAGAAGACATTTCCAGCTGATATGTTTGATTGAGCTAGATGATAAGTTTTATTGCTCTCGTGTAAGACAATGAAACAAATGCCTAATGGGGGAAATTGCATGGAGTCTTACTTGGAAGCAAAGTTGGCCTCTGGCTAGTGAGTGAGTCCAGCTGAGAAAACTACTTACAATCCCCTATAAGGTCTAAAATGTAAAGCAGGAAAGAAAGACAGAAGATGGATATTTCATTAAGATGGATGAACTCAAAAAGAGCGGCGATGCAGAGAAAGTGAATAAGGGAAGTGGGGAACAAGCGGCACTGCAATTATTACCAGCCTAAAGCAAATTGCTCAGGGTCCCGTAAATCTTTTCAGGTTCAGCCCCCCATGCTTAACCAGATGATCTGCCTAGATCTTTGCACATACATCTTGCCCCACTCTCTTCATTTATTCTCTCTTCAACTAAAAGGTACTTTCTGTCCAACATTAAAGTTTTTGGCTAACATCACTCTACTATCAAAGCACTATTGTTCAAAGGTCTCTTGAATGGTTTCCAGAATTAAAAACAAAAAGCAAAAGTAAAAGTCACTATTAGGACTGAAAACATATTCAGAAATGTTTCAACTGATAGTGCTACTTGCCTTCATTTATTTCTGCACTACTAAGCATTTTAGACTAAGGAAAAATGAGTATATATCTCTATAATAAAACATTAAGAAAGAATATATTATTTTTATCCTTTATTTAGCTTTGTGACTTCCACTACAAATCTGGTTTGTTCATAGGACTTCTCTTTTTTTTGTACCAACATAGGCATTCCCCTTTTTAAGAGGATGTGAGGATACTTTTTTCTACCCTCATAAGATCTTACTCCAATGATCCTATTACAGAAAAAAAAAATAAATAAATAAATAAGGAAAAACATGTTATACCAATTTGCTATTGGAAAGACAGTGCAATTATTGAGATACTAACTGTAATTTCTCATAGCTATAATGTTTCTATTTCTAAAAAATGGGAGTAAGAGTCACACATTCTTAATAGTTGGTAAAAGAATTAAAATATCTCTTGTTAATATGGAATATTGTGCCCAGTAATAATAATTCGATTAAGCATTCGATTAAGTGCCTTTATTATTGCTGTATTATTTTATCATTGCTTTTGCCTGACTGCTGTCTGAAATTTACCACTATGCCAAAATTTCTCACAGGAGGACCTATACCAAATCCAATTGATTTCCCAAGCCTTACCATATTTAGTATCATGTCATCATTTGACACTTAGACCTTCCAAATTTGTTGGCCTCTGGCCCTCCACCCTCCCACTCCATACTTCTGTTCATGTCTGAAAACACAACTCCACAATCTTGTCTCTGTGTATAACCTTTAAGTATTGATGCTTCTGTGTCAGTGTTTCCTCCCTTTGTCCTCTTCTCCCTTACAACCTCTTGTAGAGCAAGACTTCAATTACTATTTTTTACCATTTACCACTGATGGTCCCCAAATCTCAGCCTTTACACAGAAAGACATACTGCCCTCCACTGGACCTCTCAACTTGGATATGTCCCAGAAGTCTCCACCTCAACATGTCCAAAATTGAACTGATAATGTTTAACTTCCACACCTAAACTCTTCATGTTTTCCTTAGTTCACTCAATGGAAGCAATACCCACCCAATGCCAAAGCCAGGCCTGGAGTTCATCTTTGAATCCTCTTTCTCATCCAAACACAATATACACTCAGGTAGCAAATGCTGTCGACTCTGTCTCTCAAGCCTGCCATCTGCTCTTTATTTCGCTGCTACTCTCTTAGTCCACGTGACATTATTTCCTCAATTCTTACTCCTGCCAACTCATAACTTACCTCTCTGTCCGCTGAAAGAGATCTTGTTAAGATCACTAAGATGGGGGGGGAAAGGAACACAGAAGTTAAAGGCAGCACAAAAATAGGCTAAAATTCCATTTTCACCAGCATAGTTGTATGATCTTGGACAAATGACTCATTTCTGTCTTTCTCAATCTCTTCAGTTGTAAAATAGGGCCATGAATCTTACATTGGGAGGATTCAATGACATATTTGGCATGCAATAACCATTCATTCTAATATTCAGGAACTATTCCTTACCATTGTTTGGTCTATATTTGATTATGGCAACTCTTCATATTAAGACTTTTGATGAGTTTCCACTACAATTTAACGTCTACATTTTCTAACTTAGTTTATAATAGGCCTTTTCATGACTCTAGCCTTGAATACTCCATCCCTTTTAGTCCAAACTCATACTGTGTGCAGTAGCCTTTTTTTTTCTCCCAACTCCTCTAAGTGCCAGTCTCATTCACTCCAGGTCTCTGTACATGTTGTTGCATTTTCCTGAAACATCCACCCCACGGTCTTTGCCAGTTAGGTCCATCTTAAACTTGTTAATGACAGGTAATATTTGCTGCATGCTTATTTTATGCTGGACATCAAATAAAGATTTATACAAATAATTTCATTTTTAAATGCCTCAAAATAGTCCCATGACAGAGAAAGACTTTTCTGACCTCCAATACAATGACAAACAGATCCCCTGGCTATAAAACCCCTTGGAACCCTATACTACTACAAAGAGTGCACATTACAAGGGCTTGCTTAATTTTCTCCCCAGTTCTACTCTGAAGCCCATAAGGACAGAGACTAAATATGAACTTGTGCACTTATGCCCATATCCCTAGTCCATATATAGTTGTGGTACACGGTAACGCATAATAAACACTGTTGAGTCCTAAAGATGGAAGGGAAAGTATTACGACATCCCAGGGACCATACTGAGTTGGCATTCTTTAACTGCTATGAGTAAGGTAGTAAAATCACTTTGTACAGAAAACAGAGGTTCAAAGAACATCTACTTATTGCCCAACGCCCATAGCAACTATCACAGCCAGCTCTCACTCAAAACTGTCACACACAAAAGTCCATATAGATATTATATTTTCTTTATTTAAACATCTGCATGAGGGGCCCTTGTAAGGGGATCATTGAGGCTTAAGGCAGTAGCTGTGACAGACCCGTGGCGATCTATCCACAGGCTGCCCACTGAAGTCTGTTCAATGTTCATGCGCTGACAATGAAGTGGGTTGTTAAAGTAACTAAGTTATAGGTCAAATCAAAACTGTAGGGCTACATCCCAATAAACCAGGTTAAGCAAAAACAGATTTCCAGTGTTAACTGCTATTTATTTAATTTATAATAATTATAATAATTACTGGTATTAAATCTAGTTTTTATGCCTGTCATACTCTATTAGAATTAAGGATAAAAACACCAGAAGTGGTTTTGGGGTCATCATTTTATGAGGCAAATATGTCATAGATCTTCTCTAACTAAGAGCTCTTATTTCGGAGAAAAATGATAAAAAATTAAGCTAAGCTATAGCATTTCTTCCCAGTTTCTTAGATGTGCTCTCATTACTTCTCTTGGGAATCTGTTCCTATCATCTTTTTAAAACCTATTTCAAACTCAAGGTTAGGGGAATGGAAAAGAGAAATAGAATAGGAAAGTAAATATTGATTGCAATACAGACTTGAAACTATGGTTTGCTAAGAAATCCACAGTCCATATTTCCAGCATCCAAGAAAAGTCCAAACTAAAATATATCTATCAGTCCATGTGTTTATGGTCCATTAGACACCTAGGATAGAATTTTTTTCTAAATTTCCGAATGACTCATTAATATGATTTCTTTGAAATTCTTCCTACAAAACCTGATTGTTGGATGAAATAGCTAATGAATATTTAAGTATGACATACTGAGATGCTTTTTAAATCTATAATATTTCCTAGATCAGTTTCATCTCTTAATTACAGATGCTTTCTGCTTTATTATTATTATTATTTTAAAGATTTTATTTGTTTATTCATGAAAGACACAGAGAGGCAGAGACATAGGCAGAGGGAAAAGCAGGCTCTCCTGATGCAGGACTCAATTGTAAGACCCCGAGATCATGGCCTGAGCTGAAGGCAGATGCTCAACCACTGAGCCACCCAGGTGTTCCTCTGCTTTATTATTTGTAAAGGAAAATTAAAGAATGGACAGAGTCTAAAGCCTACAAACTTTAACTCACAACCACACTCTGCATGCTATGTAACTGGCACTACTTTGCAGAAACTTTTTTTTTCTTAGTTATGTCATTTAGAAGTCTTATGATTCAAACATTTTATTATCTACAGATCTGCTAGTGAAGCTCACTATTGAGCTGCATGGGCTGGCTCACTGCTATTATTATAGGATGCTTCAACTCCAAGAGTCACTTGTATTAAATCAACCCCATCACATTATTTATGTCTTCAAGTTTCCTAATTCACTTTTTGTTATTGATTTTTGGATTTTGCTTTTGACCTATAAGACTCAGAATGGCCTATGCACATTTAAAATAACTATTCAAAATTCCCTGGTTGGTCTTCAGGAGTGGGGCTGACTCCTGAGCTACTCCTAGGTCTTGTGTCATTATGATTACCCCCTAGGCTTTTCTATCTATTGCTCCTTCTACCTTCAGAATTAATAGATTGAGAAGATTAGGTCAATTGGCATTTCTAAGGCAAGTCTGAATTAATTTTCTTTGGCTTGTCTTGTTGAATTTCACACTCCCTGAACATTTCTCACTGATAAGCAGATTATGATGCTGGCTCATGTTCAAGGATAGCAACTCCAAATGTGTTTACAGAGTTGTATTGTTACCTTTTAGTACCATCAACTGCAATAAGCATTATCGTTTATAAAGTTAAAGCTCTTCATTTTAAATTTGTGTCAAGAGGCTAATATAACTGTGATTTTAATTACTAAAAATCAATTTCAAATTAATGTGAAATTTAACCATGGGAGATGTGGAGGAACCCAGAGACAATCAACTTGGCCTTTACCTTAGGTGTAGTCCTCTGTAAAAGACATTAGCATAATGCTTGTTTTCTAGATCAGTGGCTTTCAAACTGGGGTCTATGAAAAGCTTAAGTCAAAAAGGAGTTCCTGGGGATTTATTATTGAAATTTAAGTCATGGTAAATCAAACTTGCAAACAGTACAAACAATTTTTTTCAACTTCCTACTTAAAGTAGCTGCATAGAGAGAATAATCATAAAAAACCACTGGTTTCAGTGTTTAAGAAATCACTGGTGTCATTAAGCAGAGCAATTTCAGGGGAGTTGTAGAGGAAATTTGTATCGCAAGAGGTTTGAGAGAGAATAGAGAAGAAATGTAGAAAAAGGACACAGAGCATTCTCAAAACAGGTTTACAAAATGAATATGAAAACAACTTGGAGGTTAAGATAATATTTTTAACTCGTTAAGATAGGACAGGATTTGAATTTTCGTAGGTAATAGTGTAACAGAGCCAGTATAATAAGCATTCCACATGAATATCCTAAAAATGCTGAGAATAACTGTGTGCCAGCTCTATAAGTGGGTGTAGAATCAGAATAATGTGGGCTAATCTTGGAGAAGTGAAGGGACACAGTAACTGAGCTATTTCTTTTAAAGTCATCAAAGGGAAGTGACCGAAAATGCAAGACATGAAAAAATTGCCATGAAACATATTCTACAACCATTCGTCTCGAGGTCACCACCTCTTTTCCAATGGTCCATTCTGTCTTCTAATGCACTCATGCACCCTTAGCAAAAATTTACCAGTTAATCACTCTCTTTTCCAGACACACTTTCTTTACTTGGTTTCTAGGACACCACTGTCCTCAATTTGCCCCTCGCCTTTTTCTCTGTATACCTTGGTGGCTCCCCTCCTCCCACTTCTGAATGTAGGCATGTCTCAAGGTACTGTCCTTGAGTCTCTTCTTCCCCATGCCAACTAGATTTCAGGGCATTTAGCTATACAATGACAGATTCCCAATCTCTATCTCCAGATACAACCTCCTTTGCTCTCAAGACTCATTAATTAAACTATCTCCCTGGCATTGATATTTAGATGTCAAATAGGCAACTTAAACTTCTAACTAAAGCAGGACTCTTAGTTTCCATCCTAAATCTATGCCAGTGCCAGGATTCCCCATTCCCTTTTTCATTCAGGCCAAAAACCAAGGAATCAAGAAGTTAGATACAAATCATCTCCTTACTCCAACTTCTATACTTAATCTGTGAACATGTCATATCAGCTCTACCATCTATGTAGTATATATCCTAAATCTTCCCATTCTTTACATCCTTGGCTATGTACCCAGGTCCAAGCTACCATTATTTCTTTGTTTTCATTCTTTACCCACTGAAATCATTCTTGCATAGTAATTGGAATGATTTTTTTTTAAGCATAGGTCAGATCAAGCTATTCCTCTGCTGAAAATGTCCAATCACTCTTCTTCCTACAATCTCAATCTTTGCTGATTAGACCTTAGATGAACTGATCTCTGCTTACTCCTCGATTCATCAACATCCCTTAATGCATGGAGAGTAAATTTTCACCATCCAGACCATTGGTTGAAGGAGGTCAAATAAAGTGTCTATTAGTCCTTTCTGGGGAAGTTGGGAATTAGATAAAATTTATTTTGAAGCACCCTCCTACTTTAGTCAACCTTCCCTTAAGTGCTCTCCTACCTTAAGCTCCTCATGACTACTCTCAACTTCTATAAAATGCTTGGTAGGTGCCATGGCAGGAAGGATCTAAGTTCTAAAATGACTCTTCTTTCAATCTCTTGAAAAAGGAAAATAAATGAAAACAATGTCTCTATTTCCTCACTGCAGCTTTTTTGGCTAGGTGTTGAGAGGAATTAATTGGATTTAATTAATTTATCTGTAGATGTGAATTATGGCTACAGCTACTGTTACTACCACTGTAGCCAATATCAAAGGTAATAAAAATAATTACTATGTATTGAATGCCTAGTTCAAAGTACATTTGAATCTTACTACAATGTATTTCAGAAAGTATCAGGGAGGCTAAAATTTTGCCTAAAACCAGAGAGCAAGCAATTGGCAGGAATGAAATCCAGTTCCACTGAATCTAAGCCTGGGTTAAAAAAAATACAAAATTAGTGTGTCAGGTGGAATTTGGGGCAATATAGGTAAATATATTTTTGAAAAACCTTGTTGTGAACTAGATCCTTTACAAGCCCCTGCTGCTGCTGCTGCTGCTGCTGCTGCTTCTTCTTCTTCTTCTTCTTCTTCTTCTTCTTCTTCTTCTTCTTCTTCTTCTTCTTTAGAATCCAAATATCACTTCAAATATCTTAGCTGCTATTCTTATTATGTTTATCTTAAGTCCTTGGGATATTATTAAATCAGGGTGCTTCAGAGGATAAAGGCCACCACTTTTAACTACAAAATTTCCCATACATTATATATTTTAATTTTCAAAAGCCAAAAAAGAAAAAAAAAAAACATTATGCCTGATGTTTGAGGGAAAAGAGAAATTGTCTAAGCAGTTTGACTAATTTTAATGTTTATAATGAAGGTTATTATTTTATTTTCAAATAATAATTTGGGTAAACATACAAAATAACAAGACTGTTTCATTGGTTAAAAATTAAGATATAAGATATATTTGCAGTACCTTTCCATGTATATTTGCAAATTATTCTATGATGCATTGATAATTTTCCTACTTAAATGCCTGGCATTAGTGAGAAAACTAGTGCCCTGGTGCTGTAGTTGGCTTTTTCTAAAACATGTAATAATTTGCATGTGCAGCTAAATTTTCTGTTTTGTGCTCAAGTGAAAAAAAAAAAGAACAATGCCTCTTTCTTTAGTTGGTACTTCAGAACAACCCGATCAGTGGAAATGCATGATAAAGTTTCTTTCAGGTGCTTGGTGTCTGAACATTCTATTATAGGACACAGGGAACAAACTGGAAATAAAACTCACACAGCCTCTTTAGCAGTAAAAAAATATGAAGATGAGAGTTATAATGGAAAAAGAGGTCAAGGTCCTTTTCATGCAATGGCTTCTATGCTAATTCTGAACAAATTATGCCTTTTGTCCATGTGATAATCTAACTTGATCCCCACTTAGATCTCTGAATTTGTGGAGGTACAGGATTTTAAAACTAAGGCATGCACAGGGTGAGGGGTGTTCATAAATTGTAAATGACAACTCTACCCTATAAATTCATGTCTGTGTTATCAGGGAAAGTAACTTTATTACCTTGGCAAATAAAACCATGAATTGTAGAAATAGAACAGTTTTTCACTATTTTCCATTCATTTAGGGGTGACCTTTCTTGATCTGTCAAAAGGTGATTCATCTTTCAAACCTCATCCTAATACATTTCTTTCTGGTCTTCTCAGCTGACTGCAACAACTCCTTCCACAGAATGTCTATATGACATAATCAAGACTTCCCTTATGGCAGTGTCATATACTACCTTCTACAGTAATGCCTTGCCCACTAATTTTCTCGATCTCTTATATCTATCAACGTCCTTGAGGGCAGTGAGTCTATGTTATACTAATTTCTTGAACCATTAGGGAGACTGTCAACTAAAATAAAAGTGTTGTTTGTAATTTGTTTTTTTTTTTTAAAGAACACAACACAAAGTATTTCGCCCTTAAAAATGCACAATAAAAGAATAGTTCTTATGTTGTATTTTTACCATAATTACACATACATACACACATGCACATGGTAAGGAAACGCCACCAACACCACGAAGGACAATTTATGTGACATTTTCTTTAACAATATTTCTACCATATAGATTTCTACTCTCATTGTCTAATTTTGTGTATTTTATTTGTTTAGTAGGGAAGAGTGAAAACCCATCACCAACTCTATGTGAAAAATATAAAATAACAACTTAAAAATTAAGTCATCTGCTTTACATATAATTAAATAAAATACATTAATATTTAAAATAATTATAAGTGGCTACTTATAATTAAGCTTCTTAAAATACAGAACTATATAATAGAATAGATATTTTTAAGAGTTTATTTATTTATTATTTGACAGAGAGAGAGAGCACAAACAGGGAGAGCAGCAGAGAGAGAGGGAGAATCAGACTTCCTACTGAGGAGAAAGCCCAATGTGGGGCTCAGTCCCAGGACCCAGGGATCATGACCTGAACCAAAGGCAAGATGCTTAACTGACTGGGCCACCCAGGAGCCCCTAGAATAAATCTTTAAGAAGAATTTTATGACATTCTGAAAATGTCTGTGCAGTTTTATATTGTATTCTGAGAGTCCAATATATCTCAGATTTCTAGTTGAAGACATATGGCCAAAAAAGAAGTAAATGATTGGTTAAACCAAAAAGAAATGTTTATTAATTGTTATGCTTTATAAATAATGATGAAGTCTCTGATAAACAATTTAAAACAATATTCCTTTCCTAATTATTTTCAGATTTGAAAGTAGTTGAATGTGTAGATGATTTTGAGCTAAAAAAATTAGCTAAAAAGGACAAGGGTAAGTATTATTCAACTAAATTATAGAAGATGGATAAATTTAGAACAAAGAGAAGAGAATGAATACTGTTTTAAAGTTAGTATCATGGGTGTGAGTGGACAGATGTGATGTCATGAATCAGGATTATAGCTGATTTTATATACATATAAAAAAATGCAACATGGTGTAAGTGATTGCAATATATGAAATAAGTAGACATTAAAACAATGTACTTCATCAATAGGCCAAGAAATCTTTATACATGAGACTAAGAGGCTGCAATTAATAAAACAAAATTGATTGTTTGAAATATTTAATTTGGTCACATATATAATCTACTATTTTTAAGTCTTTTCAAAGACATGACACCAAGACCACAGATCTCAAATCTTCTGAAAAAAAATCATTGTATCATGGGGACACTCTATCATTGATATTCTTCAACTAGTTGTAAATATTTTTAATAAGTACTTCAAAAGCCAAAACTTGTCTGGTGTATAACAACATAATTTAGGTATTGATAGATATGAAATGATTTGCTGTTGGAATGAACTATCCTTCACATTGTCTCTTGAATCCTAAAAGCATAGACTCAAGTAAACAATCTGGATACTGACAGATAAGTATAATATTAAAATAATTTATGTTTACTTAACCTTTGAGTATGTTGAGTGACAATGAAGTTAAAAATTCAGGTCTTGGGCAGCCCAGGTGGCTCAGTGGTTTAGCACCACCTTCAGCCCAGGGCGTGATCCTGGAGATCCGGGATCAAGTCCCATGTCGGGCTCCCTGCATGGAGCCTGCTTCTCCCTCTGCCTGTGTCTCTGCCTGTGTCTCTGCCTGTGTGTGTGTGTGTGTGTGTGTGTGTCCATGAATAAATAAATGGAATCTTAAAAAAAATCAGGTCTTGACAGTTTTATGTAAGAGAAAAAGCATAATTTCATTTCAGGAATCAAAACTTTATATGGGATTAGGAAATGTCCACTGCAGTATAATGTATACATTAAAATATTGTTTCTCAAACTTCAATATACATTCCAGATCACCTGGAAATCCTGCTTCAGGAGGAATGAGGATCCTGCATTTCAAACTCCCAGGTAAGGTAGATATTTCTGGTCCATGAGTGGACTGCATTTTTAGTAGCAAGACCTTAAATAGAATTAGTTAAGTTTTAATGATCTACCAGAAAGGGAAAAGATTAGGATAAAGAGATGAAAGGGAAAGATCTGGTCAAAGACCAGCTGGATAATAACTTTAACTAATGTGTAACAATAGTTAGATATACTAATGTCTATTTCTTCCCATATGGGTTTGGTACAGTCCCAGAATGAACACACACATTAAGCTTCAGACATGTTAAATTCATGAGCTGATCTTAAGCCTGCACAATAAATGGTTTTGCAGGGGATGCCTGGGTGGCTCAGCGGTTTAGCGCCGCCTTCTGCCCAGGGCCTGATCCCAGAGTTCCAGGATACAGTCCCACATCAGGTTCCCTGCATGGAGCCTACTTCTCCCTCTGCCTGTGTCTCTGCCTCTCTCTGTGTATCTCTCATGAATAAATAAATAAAATCTTTAAAAAAAAGAAAAGAAAAATGGTTTTGCAAAGCAAAATCTGAAGTATTAAGGCCATTTTCTATAGTGTATGTTATCATTAAAGAGAGGAACCACTGATAGTCTGACCAGCAATTTGTAAGTATTTTTGTTTGTTTGTTTGTTTGTTTGTTTGAATTTAAGTGGACCCAAATGCTTTTAACATTTTTCCTCTAAACTTTTCAATACAAATGCAGCAAGCATCTGTCTTCCTCTGTACTGTGTTTTATATCTAACCTATCCTTCCCACAGGCATCAAAGCTGAACATGATGGTCATGCTGTTCCATGCAGCTCTGAAAGACAAACAAAAGAACAAACACACCCTAACAACTTAAAACCTGGAGCCAAGGGAGCTCTCCAGGTTGTACGATGCCTCTCTGATCCTCCCCATAAATATAAAAGCTGCTTTCTTCAGTAACTGAAAACAATCATAACTGTCTTTCCCCGAGTCTTGTTGAACCTCTGGGGATAGAGGAAAGGCAGCGTATAGAAATGTGCACCAAAGTGTCCACGGATGGATTTGATTTACACAGTATGGTCTGCTATAACCTGTGAAGATTAGAAAATGAGTTTTCTTAGATAAAGTTTCTGTTTCCAGCAGAAGACCTTCTAACATCTTTAAATGGTCTATCTATAAAATTCTATTTTTCTAATGGATGACTGATTTAAAAAAATGTTCCTGAACTGCATCATAGATTTTCTACAACCTCATATATACATATAATCATAATGTTATCACATGTATATGCCTATAAGTTGGAAATCACATCTATTTTATTTTATTGATATAGGGTAAAGGAAAATGCAGCTGTGTCCACAATACATCAATTTCAAAGCCCATATTCTTCAGATGAGCAAGTCAATTTCAAGAGTAAAATCGATTTGAAAAACTCTTATAAGAAATTTTTGGTATTAAAACTAACAAGCCAGCTTATATGTGATTATTTACTCATGAAGTTGAATTTTAAGCAGAATTGGAAAAAAATCTGTGCACTATATTATACCAATTTCTATGCATCTATGTGAAATTACTAATTTAGTGATAATAATTTTGGTTGGCAATAACTTACTGACTTAAGTCATTTCTTTGTTATATCACCAAACCTATATTAGTATTAGTATAAAAGAGGTTATTTACTGTTGTAAATAATCAGCCCTCCCCTTGCTATCTTCTTAATTTTGTCTAAATCTTTATTAAACCTACTAATGTGGAGCAAATGTAGTTTTTTTAAAGTTAAAGGTATGGGGATTTTTATTTTGATAGCTTTGTTATTTATAAAATAAACAATTTTATTAAAAGTATTCTTTAGGGATGCCTGGGTGGCTCAGCGGTTAAGCACATCTGCCTTTGGCTCAGGGCGTGATCGTGGGGTACTGGGATCGAGTCCCACATGGGGTTCCCTGCAAGGGAGCCTGCTTCTCCCTCTGCCTGTGTCTCTTATGAATAAATAAATACAATCTTTTTTTTAAAAAAAGTATTTTTTAATTGGCAACGAAGGTATAATTCCTCATGTGATGTCTATTAACACTAATTCTGTCTTCCTAACAAATTAATTTTCTGCTAATTTCAATAAGTTATCTATAAAGAAATATTTTTCTTTTAATAAAATACTTGGAACCACACTTGAAAAGAAGAAAAAACTAGTGATTTGCCCTGGAAATCTTTGACTTTACTGGTAAATAAGGGTCTGGGATATGGGTTTCACCTTTCACTTTTATAATATCTTTCACTGCCTAGGAAGTCTTTTATCTAAAGAAAGCAAAAAATAATAGATTTTAATTCAAAACATTAAATTTTCAGATTTGTGTTTTGACCACTCATTTCTTGTGCATCTTTTATATGTCAATCACTGTGGTGCTGAGCATAACAATTCCTGGGGTGATGGAAATGTTCTATGACTACACCCTCCAAAATAGTAACCACTAGCCACACTTGACTATTGAGTAGCAGGTATGTGACTACTGTGACTGAGAAAATATTTCTCTCATATAATTTACTTTCAAATAAAGTGTCACATGTTGCTAGAATCTAGTTTACTAGGCAGCAAAGCAAATCCAGGCAATAGGGATATAGCTTTGCCATAAAGAAGGAACCAAGAGGCCTGGGTGGCTCAGTGGTTGAGCATCTGCCTTTGACTCAGGTTGTGATCCCTGGGTCCTGGGATTGAGTCCTGCATTGGGGTCCCGCAGGGAGCCTGCTTCTCCTTCTGCCTATGTCTCTGCCTCTCTCACTGAGTCTCTCAGGAATAAAATAAATAAATAAAATCTTAATAAAAGAAAAACAAAGAAGGAACCAGCCTCATAAAGCTTATTTCTCACTAGTCACAAGAATACACAGAATTAAAAAAAAAATAAATGTGCAATGTTAGAAAGAATGATTTTAAAGACTAGATAGCATTGGAGGAGTAATGAACAGAGATGTGAATCTAGTGAAGGAGAAAGCCACCCGACAAGCTAGGGAGGGAAAGAAGTTCCAGGTGGATATAAAGGACTTAGGGGGGAAAGAGGTTAGTTACTACACTAATACTTCAAGGAAAAATAACTTCACTTGAAAAAAGAAAAGCATGATATTTTAATTTATCTCTTTAAATGCAATCGGTAGATGTAAACTAATCCAGTGAAACTAATATTTCTAAAATAAGATGAAATGAAACAAATATTCTTAAAATAAAATGATCAAAACTGATACAACTTTAGATACCACTACCAAGGCACATCAAACATTTATGCTATTCTTCACATTTACATTTATCAAGTAAAAGCTTCTTTGCCAATCTCATTTTGTAAGGCTTACGCTACTTGAAAATTTTGGAGAGGTCTTCGCTGAATATTAATAACCAAAGAATCTTGGAAATTCTACTCAAAATTTCTTTTTTTCTAAAAGATTTTATTTATTTATTCATGAGAGACACAGAGAGAGCGGCAGAGACACAGGCAGAGGGAAAAGCTGGCTCCCCGAGCAGAGCCCGATGTAGGACTGAATCCCTGGACCCGGGATCATGGTCTGAGCTGGAGGCAGACGCTTAACTGACTGAGCCACCCAGGTGACCCTCTACTTAAAATTTCTGATTGTACAGATAAAGACGCTGAGGTGTAAAGATATTATATAATTCCTGTCACTAGGCCCTTTGACCTCCATGCCTGCTGCTAATTACATGATGGTGCTAAGCCTGGAATCTTTAATACATCTACCATTAGATAAGCAAAAAATAAGACAGGCAAAGACACTACTCATGAACAAAATATCAGTGCTTGTTTAAGAATTAATGGATGAATGGTAGGAGGGCTAATTTTGACTTTTCGCAAGTTTGAAACTGCCAGATTTCTTTACTAGATTTCTTTAAAGGTCACTAAGACTTTAAAACCTTAAATTAGGTAGAAATGTTTTGTTTTCTTGTATGTCTAATGAATTCAGTATCTAGAAATTGAGGAATTAATGTATCTTTTTGAGAAAGATGAAGTTGCAAATTGAGTAATGCAGTTTCCAAGACAGAACTTTGGATTTCTACTTTGAAAATGCTGAATCCAGCATACTGGGTGGTCAGAATCAAGTAAAAAGCTGTTCATGTAAATTTAGTAATTACAGATAGGAAAAGTGTTCAAATGCATTAGCTAATCTAGATTTGTCAACAAAGTTTTTAAAATATGAATAGTTCTACTATTTATAATTCAAACATTTCTGTAATTTTAAATGGTGTATTTTGAAACATAGCAGAAAACTTAATTTTTCTCTTTTACTTGGAGCATACAGTGCATTTTTAGTGTTCTATATGCCTTAAGTTCTTGATTCTTCTCAGAAATATTTAAAAATGTCAAATGAAAGCTAATTTTTCATTTGGCCTCCTTATATATCAGTAGAAAATGGGGGTGAGGGGAAATGTCACACTGGTAATTTGTATTTTCTATCCCACTGAAAAATACTGCAAAATGATTGCACAAGAAGTTCTCACGGCTTTCGCCTCTATTCCACTCACACATGATCTCTGAAGACTGAACTCTCAAAACAATGAAATATGTTTTTTACATTTTAATAACCACTAATACTTAGTGACTTCTGAAAATACTCCTTTTTTGGGGAGAATAATTCACTCTTTAAGGTTTCAATCTTTACTGTGAGCTAAGTCCTAATTCCATAAGTAAAACAAATATTTATACCTATGTATACTTAATATGTACATTATATAACCACTATATTTCTCTGTCTAGAATGTAAATTCCTGGGAAAATGTATGTGCCTCGAAAAATAGAAATTCCTTGGAGCACCTGGGTGGCTCAGTCAGTTAAGCGTCTGCCTTCACCTCAGGACATGATCCCAAGATCCTGGGATTGAGCCCTACATGGGCTCCTTGCTCAGTGGGGCATCTGCTTCTCCCCATCCCTCTATCTGCTGCCCCCCCCCCCCACCGCTTGCTTGCTCTGTCAAATAAATAAATAAATAATCTAAAAAAATTTCCTTGAACACAGGAAGGGTATCTTGCTCATTTTATTGTCTCAGATTGGAGCATGTAACAGGCTATCAATAAATACTTGATAAGTATTTGAATGAATTTGAAGAGTTCATCTCCACAGTCTACTACTCTGTCCATGTCCTCCCCTACTCACAATCCTGAATTGCTTTCTACTGACCAAAGTATTTCCAATGTTTTTGTAAAAAATAATATATAATTTTACATGTTAGGAACACATGCCCACACTTCAGTTTGAAAACACTGGAAACAATGAAAACATCCAGAGAGTTTCTGCTGCTCACTGTAATTTAACACCCCTGCTACTTCGGGCACACCTCTAGCCAGCACAAATCACTGCTTGGCCAAACCAGCAGCACCCTCAGCTAGACTGTTAATATACTTCAGCACTCTATTATCTCTCCTCTACTGGCCCTGCCTCAGGCATCTTCCAAGATGTCTTTCTCTTATTTTCCCTGCTAATTCTCCTTCTAGAAACTATATGAAAGAAAAAAAAAATCTGAATCAAATCAGAAACAAAGAGTTCTTACTAGAATTAGACTATTTGCTTTCCATGTGACCCTAGGCAAGTCACTTCCTTGATTGCTTACTTGTAAAAATTAGGTCAAATCAAACTATGATTATAAGGATTGCTGGGAGACTTAGATTAATATAGTTCTTAGTACATATTAAGAATATAAAATATTTTCTTCTTCCACCATGCATTCCATCAATGACCTTAATTTTGTCAATGATAAGGTGTGGGGGAAAAGAAAAAGCTTGACTTTCCAAACCCATGTGGTAGGTATAACTGAGAGAATAAATATTAAAGTGACATGAAAAAGCTAAAAACCAGACATTTATGTTACTACCGACCTAGACACTGAGGCACTTCTGAAGTTTCCATCTCTACTGTGAAGGTTTCCTGACAATTCCAGTCATAAAGCACAGAACCTGTTGGCTGTAGAACATTTTGACCATGTATATATTGCCTAGTCTTATAAATATAAAATCCATAGATTGATAAGTGTAAAATATTTTTAGGATCCTTGGATTCCAAATGACAATAACATACCCAGGCTGACTTAACGAAAATGAATTCAAAGGTAGAGGGGTTGAGTTAGAAAGGTATCCGAAGTTCCTTGGGCTTCTCATAAAATGGAAGGAAAGCCGAATAACTAAGCATTAATGGCTAAACTCAGAAAAGTAGAAATCATTGTGAGGAAAGCAGGTTTCTCCAGGAGAGGCCATTGAAAATAACGCAGCTGTTCTACAAGAGGGACAGTCCTTGCCTTGCTTTTGTGTACAAAGTGGCAACTCCTTTTTTTAAACTTGCAACTTTACATCCACTCAATTTAAATACACTGATCATTGAATTATTCATTACCAGAAGCTTATATGACTTCCATGTGTTCGTAAGGAAGTTTATGTAAAATTCTAATATCTTCCATCAAATAGCCAGAAGGGAAGACTGTTTAGCAGGAACCATCTTCTCTGCTCAGTTCTGTTGTGGGCTCCTTCCTCCTATTGTTCCTTTCTCAATTTGTTAGCACCCAATTTAATTTTGTAAAAACTAGAGAGATAAACTGAAAATAGGCACATGAAACCCAATTACAGCATGAGACATTATTACTGCACTCATATATGCCTGATTAAATTCACATTTGGTTATAATCAAGCATACATCCAGTGACGAGCCAGAGTCAGACTATATCTAGAATAAATTCTTCAGCCTGGTGAAAAAAAGATATGTAATAAGTTAATCCCACACCAGAGTGGTGAGTATCATAAGATCTTCCCTTTCCTTGAAGCTTTAGTTCTTGGTCAACTGTATGTAAGGAATCGTGCTGTGTGCTGCAGGTTATTGAAAACACCTGAGCACATGCGTGTGCACACATGCACAGACACATACACACACACACACAGAAGAAGAAAAAAAAGCCTCTGTCACACTCTCAGGATTTTACCCCTTCCATTCATGCAATTCCTTTTGTGTAGTCATTTATCTATTTTTCTTCTATTTACATTTCATTATATTTGATAAAAGTGAATGCAGAAAAGCACAATATCTCAAATCTGATCTGATGTTGAGTGAAATTAAGAAATGATCCTGAATCTGTTAAAGTCCAAAACAGGAGTTTTTCCAAAAGAAATCAATCATAAAAATATGTAACCTCTCATGCAAGGCCTATATTACTGTAGATCATCTTGGATATATATTCTTAGTTCACTTCTTTATAAGTGAGAAAAGAAAAATTTAATCACAAGTAATGATGAAAGAAAAAGCCTACACTTATGAGTTTATGGAAGTTTCAAAAAAGAGCTCTTTTCAATTTTTCAATTTGATGGTCTCTTGTAATCCCCATGGCAACAACCTTCTACTAATTTTGTCCATATTTCTGCAGAAGTGAAGCTAGTTTTAACTATTTCTGTTAAATCATATTTTATTATACAAACAGGGGTAGCATTTACCTTCAGTGTCATTAATATTTAAGTTATACACACACACACAAAGGAACAAGAAACAATGTAACTTCCAAATTTTACACACTTAGATGATTTTGTTCTTTTCCCCCACAGGAGTCAAATGAATCTTTTTTAAAAAAAAAACTGATGGGACAAAATACTGTGAAAACAAAAATAGTTGTTAAGGTTAAATTGAGAGGAAAATTTTATTTTGTTTAGCGATATTATTTATCAAATGCTTTATGATGTTCTTCGTATCCTAAGCCCTTCCAAATATTAATTTATTGATTATTGCACTCATATAAACATTATAGAAATGTTAACACATTTAATATTTCTCTGTTTCACAAATATTGAGACACTCACAGAATCACTGGCTCCAAATTTTAAAAAGAGACAAAGAGAAAATTCAATAGTGAGCACAGAAGATGAAAATAAACTTTGTAACTTCACTTTCCTCTCCGTTATTTTTATGTGCTTCATTCTTCATACATATGATGAATCTTCAGTGAGCTATTTATCTGTTAGTGACCGTGTCTGGCATCTCCTCATATTACCACCTATTTAATATTTGCTGAGAATACAATCATTGGAATATTTGCTCAAAAATTACAATTGAAGAATTCAACTTGCTACCAAAACCCAGGAATGCCATCTTAAGATAAAAACACATATAGCTGGATTATTTGCTGTTTTGTAATATATATTATCATTGCTTCTCAAGTATATGGATACTCCTATTTATTATTTTGTTAGATTGATTGTCCTTTAAATTTGAAGTTTTCTGTTCTAATGATCTCTATCAATAATTTATGCAAGGACATAGTAAGTAATTTGTTTCTGCTCATGTAACTTCCTGAGGGAGGACTGATAGGTTTTATGGTTCTATAACTAAGAGTGGCACAGTTGGAACCACTCTGCAGGTTAAATACATGCACAAATATGGTAAATACCAACAGGTCTCAAAAACATAATGAAGAGACATCCACCACTCATATAAAGGAGGGAATGTCTACCACGAGCCAGTTGTAATTACAACGGTGGAATATGTACATCGGTGGAATATTTTTCAAGGAAGAATTGCCAGTTTAAGTGAGGGTGGATCTTTGGTGTCAACTGAGGAAACTCCATAACAAGAGGCTATCAGAGACACATCCAAATCACTACCAAAACTACCAAAAAATGCTTATAAAAATGCAGTAAGGTCAGCCCCACTTGGTAAATTCATAGTGTCTTGAATATTTTTAATTCCATACATTTTGAGATCCTTTAATTAATCTTTTAATAGTCTATTATTTATTTAGTGGATAACAAAAGACGCAAATATCAATTTTGGGTGCAATAATGACAATTTGTTATTGGTTTTTATCAGTTCTTTTTGAGAAATATAAGAATTGAGGCCAATTGGGGGGAATGACTCATCTTCATGAGAATACGTTACTATATTTTCACAATATTAATAACTGTAATAGTTTAAGTTGTATTTTTTTATAAGTCTCAAAAATAATCATTAAAAAACAAAATACAAGAGGAAAAAATCATACACGTATGATTTCATGTATACTAAATGTCAAAAAAAGTCAAATCTATAAAGACAGGTAGTAAAGTAGTGGTTGGTGGGGGCGGGGCAGAGATCAACAATAGGACCTCAGTGGACCGATAAAAATGTTCTAAAAGTGACTTATAATGATGGTTGCACAAGTTGCTAAATTCACTAAAAACAGTGGAATTGTAGAACATAAATGGAGAATAATATGTATAATATGCCTCAATAAAGTCATAATATATAAAGGGATCACTAACTTTTAAAGGAAAAGTTGAAGTGATTTATTACTTAATCTTGTGAGTTTGTTAGGAAGTTGAAACAAATTTTTTGGATACATAATGCCAATGAAACTCAAGGTTCCTCATCAATTAAATGAGGATAAGAGTAGCATTTACTTCATAGGGCTGTTTTGAGCATTTAAGAAGCCCCTGAATAAAATAATGTGTTGAATATATTTAATACATAATAATTACTACAGATAGCAGTTCCGGTACTACTATCAGTTTGCCAAAACTAAAGAGGAATCATAACAGGAGGGGAATAAAGAAAGAAATCCATCCTTTAAAAACGTACTGATAAAGAATCATACTCAGGACATGGAAATAAGTTTGTCTTGGTTAGAATCCTCACTTAGGACATATTACCCCCTGAGAGATGAGAAACTACATTTATGTCTTAATTCTGGCAAAGAGACACTCAAAGGAAGGAAAGAAGGAAGAAGGGGAGGGAGGGAAGGACAGAGGGACAGAGACAGACACACAGAGAGGAAGACAGAAATCCTTATGACCTTGCTACGTTTGAAATGTCTCTGATCAGGAGTTAGAGAAAACTACAGATAGTGAAAATGTACTGTGAAAAGTCTCTCTGCATATGTGACAAATACTATTAACATACTATAATAAATTCCTTAAAGTTTTGAATGTATTTTCAAAGATGAATTCTGGGCAAATACAATTTGATGTATATTTATGCAATGTTTCACATCACTGTCATTAACATATTTTTGTCTCTTTTTCAAATCAATCCCGATTCTTGGCATGAGTGTTGAATAATTAAAAAAAAACTCCTAGCTGAGCCACATAGGAGCTGTGTGGCCTTGAAAAAGGCTCAGACACTGAGCTTTAATTTTCTCAGAAATGGGGATAAAAACCAAATTCACACATTTTTAGTGGGATTCAAACACACTATTTTATGTGAAATTACTTTACAAATTTATATGGCTCTCGGCAAAAAAAAGTATCGTTTTTATTATTCTCTTTGTTAGAAGAAAGAAAATGTCAGGCAAAATCTAGGTTAGAAATGTGAAGGTGAGCAGGAAATTACACCTGTGTGATGTCACTCTGTAGGGATTGTCTGTGCACATTACAGCAACAATAGAACAATGGGCAAAATATAAAAAAGAAATCAGATTTAACAAATAGCGAAAACTTCATGTATCAAAGGGAGCTTAAACTTATAGCTGCCCCATTCCATTTGGCTAGCTGTCTAGCTGCTTATTTGCATATCTGCTAACAGCATCAATTATACATGGGATAAAAGACATCTTATTAATGTGATCAATGTATTCATTCCTATGGCAAAACATGTTTTTAATGTATTATCATATATATATATTTTTTTTGTACAAGGAAGGGAAAATATTCCTAGGCTCTATCCATTATTAGAGGAATAACTGTTCTCAAAATAGTTCATTTTCTAAAAAATACTGCTGAGAAAAGAATATTAAAATTCTTTTATTGGAAGTACTTCAAACTATTTTCAAAGAATATTTAGTAGGAGTTGCATAGGGAGTCCAATAATTTACATGTGTTTGGTTATTACCCAGGGCCATAGATCCCTGACAGATTTCATCGATGGGCTTCACAGGGTCTGTGGAAGCTCTGAATGATTTCAGTTAAAAAAAATATATGTGGGTATATGACTTTTTCTGGAAAGTGAGCCTACAGCTTTTAAATGATACTCAATGAAGTCAAAACAGAAAATTTAAGCACTGCCAGTTATAAAACAAAATATTTAAAGTAACAAACATATTTATTATATTAATAACTATGTGCTTGAGGCTACTGCACATTTCTAAAAGGACTAAAACAAGTAATTGCTAAAAGGCACAATATCACATGTATACGTTTAATCCATATATTTAAGAATAATCCGTTAACTGTACCAATAGTTCTGATTCACAAATGGATTAATTTGAACACCCTTACCCTTCTAAATAAGAAATGAAGTAATAATGCAAATAACACATGCTTGTCAAAAGTGTGCCAGTATTTGCTTTCAATATTTTAAAAATAGAATACCATTTTATTAAACACAGACTTTCACTAAAATGGCAAATAGTTGGATGATGACTTTTCTGGACCGTAAGGACAATATTTATTTTAAATATCAAGTGCGCACTCTGTCTAACAAAACAAAAAATAGTTATTTTTCCCATTGTATAAGGAATATACTTTTTCTATCTTCCAAGTATATTGAGGAAAAATAAATTAAATGAAATTAATCTTAGCATGCATCCTGTTATCTAACAAGATTAACTGAAATTTTATTTGAAAAGGGTAGAAATTATAATTGCTAATATACATTAATAAAAACAACTCCATCATCAGGAGTCTTCTGTTTGAGTTTCTACTATGAACCAGGAACTCTGCCAGATTTCTTTTGAATTGCAGCATATCATTAAATCCTACTTGGTATACAAAACTCCATTTTATCCTCATCACCCTCCCCCCAAACCTAGTCACCTTACAAATAAAGAATGTAAGTGCAGCATGCAAAACACATCGAATTATGTGTAAAGACTCACTTGGCAAAAACATGCACCATAATATAGGTGATCAGCAGATATTTATAAAGTATGGAATCATCCTTTTTCTTATGACACATTTTAAAGTCACTAAAAAGTTAAAGTAAGGATTCATTTACACTAATTAGAGAATTCTGAATTTATTTATATATTCATGAGTAAATGCTTACTTGCACATTTTCAAAAACTAAGTGGGTATTGTGCTTTACTAAAGAAAATATGTTTAAATATCAATAACAGCTATATAAAAGTAATGCCCTCAGCCTATGATACTTAGGTTAATAAAAATATTAATAAAAATTCCAAAAATTCCAACTCTAGTTAAAAATTTTAAACAGAAAGCTGATAGGTTTAATTCAAATAATATCAAAAGTAAGTACTGGCATTAAAATATGTATTAAAATCTGATTGTATAATAAATAAGTAGCCAATAGCACTTAACAAACAACAAAAATTAGGTTTTACAATATAAAAGAATTAACATTCCAATCATTCTCAATCTAAATAAAAATAATAAATAACATATATATATTCTTCCATATATATGCATAAATTATCTATATATAAATATATGAACACATACCCACACATATCTCTAAATTTAAGCATTTTATTTCTAATCACCAAATACTTAAAAGTATAGACTACATTATCTGGTATTGTTGATCAGAATACATTGGTGCCAGGAATATTCATTCCTTTTCCCCCCAACTGATTCTTGTTAAAAATCACTTGCATCAAAAAAAAAAAAAAAAAAACTTGCATCTTCTAAATTATGACCAATAATTCTTATTTAACCTTTCAAGTTAATATCAGAATGCATGATTGAGGTGAAATTAAGTGGTCAAAATGGTTTGGGATAATGTACTGTATTAATGTGTTTTAATATTACTAACAAAATATGCACTATTTATGAATTTAAGAGTGAGTAAAATCCTTGTAAGGAATGTATCTCATGAAAAAATATAAAAGAAGAAATGGATATAACTGTTGGATAGCATTAGAATAGGAAACAGCTGCAAAGAACTAATCCAAAGGGGAAAATGAAGTGATTTTGAATCACTTCACTTCTATGGAAAAAGCACCCTGTTAATCCCCGGCTGTTTAATATTTGAGATGCCAACAAGCCACCTGCCCAGCTCCTATTGGTCCTCATGTTTGACTACGTCAGTATTCAAAAGATGTTTCAGTACCTGAATGGAGAGTAAAAAGGTTTTCTGTTTTATGGGTTGCATCAGAATGTCAGTGTAAGCAAAAATATTTTCATATTTTTTATTTCATATTCATCAACTGCATTTGATGAATGGACCTGACCAACTTACTCTTTTTAAGAAAAAAAAAAAAAAAACACCTACACAAACAAAACCAGCAAATAGGGCAGATGGGTTCAATCTCTCCGGGTTAAAAAATAAATTTAAGAGCAACAGTAATTTTGTAATATGCATTCCATATTTATGATTACGTTTTCACCTCTGATATTTCAAATGAGGATCATTACAAAAAGAAATCCTTTCACATGAAAAATGTCAGGACCTTTTAAGGACATCTAGGATTTTTTTGCTTGTCTTTAACAAGTATGCATAAAATAATCAAAGTGCAACTGGGAATGTGGTTATAAAAATTCAGCTCCACTCCCCACTTCTGATCGTAGGAAATTTGAAGATGAAACAGATACTTATCCCATCCAGCAATGTAGAGGTTCATGGATTTCATGTGGAAATAGCCAGTAGGTTGTGTCCCAACAGGCTTCAAGGGTGACCTTAAGTACTGTGGCGAACTCACAACCAAACAGGGCTTTTCCTCACTTGAGAAACCTGAATTTTCTTAGCAAAAATAAGTGAGTCTGTCCCTCAGTAAACTACCTTGAACCAAATATGGGTATTTACATTTACTGTATTTAGGAGTCTAGCCTTATCTTTTTAATAGGTTGTCAAAGGTAACACGCCAAACTTGAACTCTTAAATATCTACCTAATTTCTGTAAAGAAAGCATAAACAAGTTTGATTAACAGACCCGCATATATTTTCTTCACGTTACCTCCATGTTAACTGCTTCTCTGCATTCTAGGACACTCAGTAAAATTCCTTGACTTCCCAATGCTGAAAACTGGACATAGTAAGTTACTAGAAATTTGAGGGGGAAGCCCATCTCGTGTCTTTTTGCCAAGGTTCCACAGGTGTTAGCACTCCACCACTTAGGAAAACAGCCTCCCAATTAAACAGAGGCTAGCTAGTCACCACACCACGTGTTGCAACTCATCATTTTATCAATAAGATCAAGTTCAGGGAACCCTTATTAGAAAACCAGAGAACAATTTCAAAAAATGCTCACAAACAAATTCAACACGAAATCTCCACATTGTACAAAACAATTTCTGAAACTTTATTGTGAATTTTAAGATACATTTAGTAAAGGATGTTTTCCTTAATATAATTAAAATAAATTGGAAAGAAATGCACACACTACTTTTTTAAAGCAAGGATAAGTACAGACTTTTGAAGCCACAATATATACAATTATATGAGTGCAATAAGCTTCCAAATACATTAGGTATATATCTGTTTAAATAAATAGTAAAATACTTGATTTGACATATGTGAGAGTCATACTGATTACACCAAAAATGTTTTACAAAATATAGCCAAAAATGGAATGTTATACATTTTGATATACAACTTTTTAAATACTTCATATATTTATTACTTAATTCAAATTATAGTGTACAAAAGTCCATTTTAATGAGGACAGTTTTGTGTTTTTAACACTGTTCAGTAAATATAGATATTAAGATGCATCCCTATACATGTTACTAAATCCCCATCAACTTAAATCACTAGCACAGGGAGGAAAAAAATTCTACCAATTATTAACAGTAATAATTTTTATTGATAAATTACTAATGTAACACACTGCAACAATATTTTGGTTATTTTAAATCTTCTAAAATATATCACCTAATTCTTGAGGCAAATCGTTTTCGTGTATATAAAAACTTAATTTGAAACCAAAATAGAAAGATATTGCTACATTGAACTTATCTACTCTGCAATATACTTATTTTACATAATACCTTCAGTTATCAGTTTTCAATTGGGAACGTTTTCCCTATAATTCTTTAATAATAATGCTTTGTGTAGTGCCTTAATATGAATCTCAAGAACTCATTCCACAAAGTAGCAATAGAATATACTGTATTGTGAATGGTACCTATAGAATAATGGTATTACAGGAAAATGTGACATTAAGTGTTTACATCTATAATTATTCATACATCGTAGTACAATAAGGGAAATTATTTTCAGCCACATTCCATCGTTTTTTAGCATATAGTTACATGTGACAATTTATTTGGAGTATGTAAAAATGTGGCTACTTTGCAGAAGTAAAACAATATAATTACCAGAGTGGTTTTTCTTTTTAATTGAAAACAAATGTTTTATTTTCCCAAGGGCTCTTTTAATAATAAAAGAATGGAAAAGGAATCAAACACATCCACCTATCTTAAAGTGGTGAAGTGGGAAGAAGGACCACTCAATGATCATTCTCTAGAAATTACTTAGGCAATAGTGATTGAAAAGATGCATTTTGCATTTAAATAATGAACAATGTGCTTATTTGACTATGTCTACAGAAACTGCCTGGTAATATCAGAACACAATTATAGAATGACTAGGAGCACATTATTTTCTTTTTTTTTTACATATGAACTACAAAGCAATGTAAGGAAACCTATTATATGTGAACTAAACTTGCATTTTTATATTTTTAGAATATTTGGATATCAACATATCTAAAAACAAGCAAGCAAGTTAAATTCTCCTAAACCTCCCCAGTATTTTAATGGAGCAGCACCACATGTCAAGCACCCAGTCAATCTCTATAACTCACCAAGTTGCCTTTTATTGGTCAGAATGAAAAGCATATACCTTTTCTGTGAGAAGTCGGTTGATATTTGGGGCTATATAGAGGAAACACAAAAATGCAGATTTTATCTACTTTTAGTCAGGCCATAAACTGTAAGGCATGAGCTTTGCCTTACTAAGGCCCCTTATTTTTTTCATCAGACCTACTAATATTTGTTGTATGTTAGAAAGAAATACACTGATTTATGGGGGGGGGGGGGGGGATTCCTTCTGTCCATATTTGCATTAGGGGTTGTGTGTGGGAGTGTGCTGGTATGTTTTCAGGTTAATAAAAATTAAATATAATTCAAGTAACATGTGATTGCCAAAGAGTAATCTTATTTCTTGTCCTGTAAAATCAACAGGGGTTAATTAAGTAAATTTCTATGTCTTCTCAATTCTTTGCACTTTAAGACCAGGACAGTAGCATAGTAATGATTCCTTTAACTACATTCACACTAAGTTAGACATTGCCGGTCTCTTAGCCACTCTCTTAGAATACTAGAAACTAAATAACTTCAAATACTCTTTCTTAATTTTTTTAAGTTAAATAAACATAAATAAGGGTTCATAAGCTACAAATATCCCTAGGTATCAAATTTATTGAAAGTTTATAAACAATCATCTTATTTGTCTATATCTAGAGCTCCATCATTTCGGTTGACTGTATACTTCTATCTTAATGTCACTCTGTATGTCAAAACCTCATCTATAATCATTTCAAATGCCTTATGATTATTTGGCATACTCCTGATCTTTCATCTTTATAATTACTATTATAAGGGGTAATTTTTAAAAGCTTTAAAAAACATCGTGAGTTGCTAGAATCCATTGCTTGACCCATAAAAGTGATGCCAAGTAAATTATTTTCGTGTTGCTGTAGTTCACTTATGTCAATCTGTGCACAGCTTTCACACACATTTTGTGGTTTAAAAAAATCAAATGCATGCAATCAAGGAAAAGAAATGATCTATTGAATAGATATCTCTAATTAGAAATGGGTGTCCATTTGCCTTTTCGATCACATCACTGTTAAAAACCCACAACAGAATTTTTACTCTACTATGGTAATGTTGTGCAGCTGCATTAATCCTCTCAAAAAAAGTCATACTGTCAAAAATCTAAATATTAGCACACCCATCAGAAATCTATGTAAAAATATGTTCCAGAGCTTGCCAAATTAAAACAGTAATTTTAAAACAGTAATTTTATCAATTTGCAATAAAGATGGTTAAAAAGTTCTCAGATAACTTGAGAAAGTACACAGCCTTAGTAGTAGAAGGCAGTTAATGCTTGAACAACTCGGGAGTTAGGGGCACAGTCGAAAATCTGTGTATAACTTTTGACTCCCCGCAAAATTTAATAGCCTACTGTTGACTGGAAGCCTTACCCACAACATAAACAGTTGATTAACACATATGCTATATGGTATATGTATTATATACTGTGTTCTTACAATAAAGCTAAAGAAAAGAAAATATTAAGAAAATCACGAGAAAATAAGTTGACAGTATTGTACTGATAAAAAAAAAAATTCACATTAAGTGGACCTGAGCAGTTCAATCCCATGTCATTCAAGGGTCAACCAAATATTGCCATAATTCTATTGCTATCGTAGATAAGTTTTATAGCCAAAAAGGGAGCTGAAATCAAGGAAGGCTTCAATATGCTGTAGTTGAAATATTATTAAAACTTTTGGTAAGGTATGGAAAAAATCTTTTCACTTCAGATATTTCTTACAGCCATAGGTATATGATTGAATAGATTCGTTGTGTATATTCATCATATCTAACTTTCTTATTGTGGTCAGGCAAAGCATACCTTTCCTGTGAATGTTTTTAAGAGATAAAAGTGGTTGTAATTAAATGGACAAAATCATATACTACATACAATATTGGGTCTCCTTGTTGAACCAATTCTTGATACATGCGAAAAAGTATTTATTTAATGAGAAGAAACATACCAGCTTAAGTTACATAGCTGTTTTTCACTTCCCATTTTATTCATTTTCTTGAAAGCTAATTCATTTTCCTGAATGTTCAAAGGCTGGGAATTGGTGTCCATGTGCCTTTTCTACCATATCCATGCAGAAAAACGACCACAGAACTTTCACTCCACTACTGTAATATTGTCCATTTCCATTCATCCTCTCATGCCCTTCCACGACTTCTGTGAACTGATGTATATTAATACATAACTGTGGAGGTAGAAAGCAAAGTACCCGCTGGAGAGCCTCTGCTCTCCTCAAGGCAGAAATGTCCACTACTAAGACTCTTAAATTTGGCTCCTGTAATGTCCATTTGGATGAAGCTTACCTATCACAATCATAACCAACTAGCATAATGTCACTACAAATTATCACCAACACCAAGAATGTCGATGCAAAATTAGTCTCTCACAAGGCCTTGTAAATTTCTAAATAAGAAGAACTCCAGCCATATTTTAAGTTATCTAGAAAGTGGGAGCAACACATCATGTTAAACAACCCTGTCTGTATGCCAGGGTTTTAGTTTCCAAACCCCACCTGGGAACTCCGTCATAAGACCGGAACCTATTGCAAAACCAAACAGGTTGGCAGTCTTCTACTTGAACCCAATAAAAAGAGCTTACTAAAAGTGTTTACTTTTATGTTTGGTCTCATTAAACATGAGTTACATCAAAACAGTATAATTTAAAAAAAAGATTACTTCTCTAAAAATGACTCTTTAAACAAATATACAAAAATCATTCCTCACATCAGTACCACAAATTGATTTCCATTCTTACATATTTTATTGAGTTCAAAGTAAACTTGCCTGTATGTCTTTGAAGTCCTATCTGAGAATTATATTTTTCCAATATCTTACCTTAATAATTTAAACTAATGAAATCTTGCCATACTGTAGTTCACTGACAAATTACCAGGTAAACTTAGGTTTCTTTCACAAATGGGTGATCTGAAAGTATGCCCTTACCAAATACTTGTTGCCTAATTAGAAACATGAAATCTACTTCGGTCAACATGTTCAATTCTGCTCTTTAATTACAATAATTGAAATTTTTCTGCCAATTAAAGCTTATTAGTAAAGGTCATCAAGAAAAAGCTACTGCCCCCAAATCAAACTAAGCTTTAAATAATAATTGAGTCCACACAATCAAAATGTAACTTTAGCTTTAAAACTACAGGTTTTGGAAGTGTAAGTCAATCTGCTTGTGTCATATCAAAAAATTTGTTCAAAGAGATAATTTTTTTATTGTTTAGGAATGTGACGGAATTTATGTTCTAAATAAGAATAGCATTCATGAAAGTTATTTAATGACCCCCGTGCACTAGACACAATGGACAGAAAGGTTAGCATGTTGTTGTTCCAAGATCACTCTCCTTTGCCAGATGGAATAAGGAAAGTTGTGTATGCGTAACTCCTAGCTATTCATTTTAACCTTCAAATGTACCTCAAAACTGCAACTTTCTCACCTAGAAGTTTTATTGTAATGCAACCATTATAAGAATCAACAAAAAAGAAATGTTATTTGACTATAGGGCTGAAATCATTCTCTCCAGTTCTCAGGCTTAAGGAGGAGGTTGAAAGTCCAACACATGGTTGGCAAGTGTTTACCATCTACTGTGAGAGTTTTAAGCAAGGAGGCATTAAACCAGTAATAAAATATGATATGTTTATAGAACTGTATAAAATTAATGGATAATTTTTGTGGTTGCAGGTGATAAAACTGAAAAACCTTATGAAAGGGCTAAAATTTAATAAACAATACTTATATGCATGTTTCTAAAGAGACGTGAGGTTGTGTTCTCACAGTGCACTACAAATAGGAGAAGGTCCATGCTGATGGACCTTGCCAGAAGGTCTTAGCTGGCAAGTTTGTGCAGAGGTGGATGGTGGTGGGTACTTCTGACCCATTCAGAAACAGGGGCTGGAATATAGTTTTTTAAAAAAGTCAGAAAACATCATTCTAGCCTTAGAGCAGAGGAGAGAGAGCTTTTTGTTATCACTATAGTTTTACAGTTTGACCTCCCCCTCTTCTACATCCCTTCTTATCGGATACGAGTAGTCTAAAAAAGGATAATCAAAAAACTCTTGTTCTATTTTGAGATTAGCAGAATGTTTTAAATTCACTGCTAAAATCCACTGTTGGTGAAAAGTATTCAGAATCCTACTGCCTAAAAGATATAAACGCTTTTCCTACTCTTCCACTCTTCCTCTGTACTGTCTGTGAAGGTTCACGGGAAACCAGAAAAACCCACACATGCCTCAGGTACGGCCGCATCATCATGCCATGTGCTCAGGTGGCAAAATGTATACACAAAGGGATTAAAAACAAAACACATTATACTTCGTCCTTTTTTACCTTCACACAAAGAATTTATTTTTGGCACAACTGACTCTCAGTGATGCATCACAATTTTATTTTTTTTAACTTAAAGTTCAATTGAGAGGCAGTATTGCCTAGCAACTATGAGCAAAGCTTCTGGTAGAACACTGGGAGAGTTCAAGTCCTGAACTACTCTCCACCTACAAGAACTGTGACCTTAAGCAAATCATTTAACTTATTCTCAGATATAAAAGAGGGATATTAATAATAGTACCTGACTCACAAGGTCACTGTTCTCATTTAAGGAGTTAATACACGGAAAGGGTTGAGAAGAATGCCAGGCATACAGTGAACACTCAAGTCAGTGTTGGTTATTATCATTACTGGTGTTGGAAATCTAGTTTCAACGTATTTCAGAAATAAAGAGATAATGGTGCCAAAAATGAATATTGTGATCTTCTCCTTTAGAGCTCCAAATGTCCCCCATTCCTCCTGTGAAACGGTTTGCTATTTAGCTGAAATTAGTGTGGTTTATTTTGGCCAGTTACTTTTATATATGTTTAGAGCATGTTTACATCTTTTAGTAATAAAGTAATGACTAATCATGTTAAAGTACTCAATAATTAGTTTCAACCTCAGTAACATACTATTAGGACTAATGAGTTTACTCTTCTTAACGTTAGCTTTTCCTCTGTATAGGCTACTCTAACTCTATTGTGGCTATCTAATGTTGCTTTTGTCCAGATTCCTAATGAATTTCTTTTCCAGGCAAAACATTGGAACGCACAGTCTACACAAATTCATTAATATACAAGTATCCGATTCCAAATCAGATGCCAACGGGCATCACTCTCTTTGTACTTTTACAATAGAGGACTGATTTGATTAATCATATAGCTGTGATTCACTGTATTGTCCCCAGAATGGCTCATAGTGACAATGCTCCATAAACTCACAGGATTTTAAGACTTGGCCTGTCCAGCTTCTCACCTTGCCAGTGACTGCTTACATCTCATTCCATCAATTACTACTGCTCAAAATAGCTAAGATGCCTCTTAGGGAAGAATCACAGGATATTCATTTGACACTTAATCTATGTGGCTTATTGTTTTCCTTTATATTACTTTTAGAGTCTTTATAATTTGCTGTTGCCTGGGTTAGTAAAATTAAATAGTTTGGAGATTTTATTTTGAATTACCTCCAAATGACCTTATACTCGTGGAAGAAAAAAATTTAAGTATCAGGTCCACATAGCCTTATGGCTAAGAAAGGCATCTGTTACACATTCAAGATGTGAGCATTGAATGAGGCTGCTTAATATGAAAAACAAACAAAAAAAAGTGTCTTGTGACCAACATGTGGCATTTCTGGAACTACATCTCCTCCATCTTTGTCAACTCCTAAACACATCCACCTACAGTGTAAAAATAGCCTTTTTGTAATACCTCCAGCAGAAACACTGATATAACTGTTCTTTCCTAAAGTTTTTATAAGATGACAGAGCACAGTGCAGTAAGTCAGGATAAATGGATGCAAATTTGAGGTTCAGAAATCATTGAGGTATTAGATATTAGAATGAGCATTCCTATGCTACTGTTCAGGTTTCAGAACCATCCTGAAAGGCCCCCTTTCTGTACTGTTCTGGAGAGAATGTGGTAGGCTGCTCTGTTGTGGCAAAACATAGTTCCAGTGTATGTTCCTGTAAGCAAATAGCACTTATTGTCTGACATTTAGGTGGTATATTTGGGGGCTACTTCAGTTAATTTGCAAATCAGTCTTTTTAATCCCAAACTTGATTTTCCTTCAGCAATAGATTGACAGTTCTGATTATTTACATTATTTCTTCTATTTAACCCTATTTTGTGTTCGAATAAACATGCTGCCAGTAAAATCAACAAGCATTAGGTTTAATTAACTTTTCCAGGATATATCCTGATAATAAACACCACTGTAAATCTAAATGGCCACTGTTTGACTTTTCAAAAATTATATTTACACATTACCCCAAAACTATGTATCTCTAATATTCACAAAAGTTAAAATACTAAAATTAATCTTCATGCTTTACTACAGAAAAAATTCAGAGTGGTATTATTGATCAAAGTAGGGTAACTACATACTGTTTTAATTGGATAATTTTCTAATCAAATTATAAACACCAATAATCTGTTTGAAATTTTTAGAGTTCTTCTGTTTTGTGCTTTCTGATTCAGGAGGAAAAAAAGTTAATTTTCTAGCTCAGAAGGGAAAATGAATCAGGCAGAGACCTCAAAGAAGATAAAGGCAATGCTCTGTTATCAACATTAAGGCAAGAGAATGATAACAGAGATCAAACAAACAACGGGGATATTGCAAATTGTTCATTGTCAGGAGAGACTGAACCATAGGGTTTATTTTGTAATTGTTTTTCATGAGTCAATGTCAACATTGATTTGCACCGTTTGAACATATATCAAATGATAGAAAGAAGTAGGCCAGACAGATATTGGGTGATATGAGGAAATCTGCCAAAGAGGATGTCTAAGTATTAATTAAAGTCATCGTTCAATTTTTAATAGAAATGAAAAAAAATGGCTGAATTTGATGATATAATTTTCAGATGAGAAAATGTAATTCTCAAAATGCTAAGTGAAACTTCAGCAAAGTATAAGTGTTTTTGAATAGATAGGATTGTTGCCCAAAATTAGAAAGCAAGAAGTACCAAAGTTTTAAATATAGGAAAATTCATTTATTTTAATGACCCCTACTGGTTCATTTTCTTTGGTACAGCAATGCACAGTCACAAAAATCATAGTAAGCAATAAATTAAAACTATGTAAAGACACCAAGTTAACAATTACCATAATGATGAGATTGACACATTTCTGATCGATCATATGTAGAAACTAGCTACTGCAAACAGAGTAACATTCATGTGATTTCCATACCAATCCTTATTTATATGTATCTATTTTACTAAGTTTAATGTATACTGTTTCCTGGTACTAAATTAGCTTAACTAACTGTCCATATTTTCACATTGAAAAATGAATTACATTAGTTATGTGCTTGGTCATATCAAATTTATCATTTCCCACCAAATTATTTTATTAAGTATATTTAAGTGCCATTACACATTTTATTCCTAAGGTGTACACATTCCTAAGGTTTCAATTTTGTAGCTCATTTAGGTTGGAGTAATTACTTAGAGATAGTTGCCTAAGTATCCACAGAACAGTTGGAAAGATCTTTTTGGAGGTAGGCACCATCTTGATGGTTATCACTGAAGCCTAACTGCATTTAAAATAGTACATTTTCTGGCAGTGAAAATTTATCTTAAAAAAAGGTCTGCACAAGAAAGTGCAGGTGAGGCATTAAATGCACCATTTTTCTAAAAAAAAATTCTGTTTGAATACTATGTCAGAATTTTGAAATGACCTGCTCATATAAACATCATCCATATGTAAATTAGTGTTTTAGAAATGATTAAAGTTAAAAATATTATAGTCTGTCTTGCCTGAAATATAAAGCTCACTTATGACATTTTCTTCTGTGATTAAAGGAAACCAAATCTTCAGGATATCACTGTTTCTCAATTTAAGAACAAAATATACAATGAAGGTCTCAATCTTTCAACATCATTTCATTGCATTAATTCCTTGAAATATTGTGATAACTATTCATAAGAAAATAGACTTGCCCAACTCATAACCATCTGGAGGTAAAAGCCAATTAAACCAAATATTTATTCTAGCAAGAGTTTAAAATCTATGTTTCATTTAAGCTTAAATCTTTTCAAAGGGTGAAGGCTGTTTCGCAGAATATCATGATTCAAAATGACCCTTTAAAAAGGGATCTCTAAAAAAAAGGGGGGGATCCCTGTGTAAGTGGAACTCCATTTGTAGAGGACACTGTCTTCTTCCACTTAGGTTATTATTCAACATTATCAATGTGTGCCATGTTTTTAAAGTGATTTTTAATATAGCAAATATGCTAATCTCATAGTTACAAAAATGAAGTTTTCTCACAACTATATTTTATTAACACCTTTGCCTGTAGAAGACGTGTGATTTTAAGGATGAAAAAGTGCATTTCCCTCTAAATTAACCAAAGGATAAATTTAAATGTGGCGTTCTTATAATTAGAGTAATAGATCTTAGAATTTTATTACCCTACTGAAAGATCAAGTCTCTGGCACCAGTTAAGAAAAAGACTTCAAAAAATATATTTCAGGGAAATGATGACATCAATTTAAAACAGAGAGAACTCATATTTTAAATAAGGGAATTCCAAGAAAAAAAAGTATTGTGTTTAAAACCCACTGGAATCTTTTAAAGCAAAAGCAATGTCTTATTTTCTTAAAAATCTTTCTCTCTCATATGGTTTCTGGATCACAGCAGTGACTCAATAGATGTCTGTTGAATAATAGAATTAATGAAAAATAAATATTAACATACATATATCAGTAGATCCTATTACAGGTCTTTGGCAGAAAAAATTCATAGTTATGTATTTTTTAAAAAGATTTTAAAAATTCTCAAAAAAATACACATTTAAAACTGTAGGATATAATTCTGGAACAAGTTTTAGTATCCATTAAGAAAAATATAACATGGTGTAGTAGTCTAGTGATAAAGGCTAGAAATTGTCTACTTGCAAAGCTTATGCCCAAATAGGAATTCAACCTGGAAAGATCCCTCACACAGCTACAGGAAAAAAATCAAGTGGACTCTGTTCACAGAAGGAGAGATGTGAGAACTGTAGCACAAAAAATATAATTATCTTCATAAAATAAGTGTTTGGTCATTATCTGAACTGTAATTTACATATACTTCCTGGGATGCACAATCACTTCTCTATTCTAAGAGTTAACAGAGGTTTATCATTGAAATGGACAACATAAAATGGCGGTCATCTTGACTTGTATTTATGTATATACAGTATACATTGTACTTGATGCCATGAGAAGACCAAATATTTTTTTATAAAAAACAATAAATCTAAAAAAAAAACAATAAATCTAAATCTTTAGAGTCTGATTCTTGCCACTTAAAATGCATTTAACACCTTCATTTTGTCTGATTATCTCCATGTTTGCCCTTGTGGTGGGGTTAAGTAAAATTTATTGAACATCTAGTATATGCCATGCTATAAACTTTACAACTCCTTGAAGTCTGATAACTCAAGGTAACATCCATACTATGTCCCTGCTCTGCTCACCATCCCACTGCTGTAAGATAGAACATCTTAGCATAAAACAATCAGTACTCTAAAGGAAATCCTGCCAATGTGCTATGTTTTATCTGTTTGATTCAAATTTTCCAAGCACAAGGAGTAAGTTTGCATATTGTTTTTGTTCTAAAGTCCTTTTTTTCTTACTTGGCCACTGTCTGTATACAAAATTAGAACTAAACCAAAAAGCCAATACAAAAACAATTTTATCACACTGAGAAGATAGTAAAGGTCAGTAGACGTTAAAATTTTAATTTCTACAACCAAGTCACAATGAAGCAACTAAAAATTGGCCAAATCTACTTATTTAGTTGATAAAGTTAATTGAATTAGTAACAAATCCCCACTACATTCTGCTCCAAATCCAAATCAATAACTTCATCTTGATGATTTCAGCTAGTCTAACACAAGGCAATGATTCTGACTCCAGGATATTTAAAAAAGGTATTTTTCAGATGCCATCATATCGTGTTATATTTTCATTTGTTGGATCCAATTTATGTTATTACGTCACCTACAGTTTCAAACAATATAGGCCTGCATATTTAGACATTAAAAACTTGCTTATAAGTGAATATATATTACTTTAAAATAAGAAAGGAAAAAATCTATTGATTTTTATGCTTCTGGCTTACATATGATGAATCCCAGAAATATGATCCATATACTCCAAGGCATTTTAACTAGTTTGATTACACCATGGATGTCATTACTTCAACAGAGATGCTTTCTAGTCTATGGAATAATTGGAAGCAAAAACCAGCAGGTTTCAAATGGCTCCAGCTGTGTTAAGTACTGACTGTGAAACAGATTCACTCTCTTATATGTTGTTTTGTAATAGGAGTGATGTATAAGGTGAAAATCCCCAGACGGGTGGAGCTCCAATGGGCAATCAACAGGGAAGTAAATTAATAACAAATGCTAAAAGCAGAATAATTTTAAATACAACATGCGAATGAAAATGGTGAAACACTCAAAATGAAAGACAAAGCAATTATATAAATGGGAAACAATAGGGACTAAGATTCAAAAGAAAGCAGAAGATCCTGTCGGCACTATTCTGATGCTGTTGTTACAAGATCAACTTTTCAGAAATCCTACATAACCCCCCCGCCTTCCAAAAAGTGTTTTAAACCAAAGGCAGATTAACAAAGATAACTTACTTATTAAAAAGATATAAAACTCAGATTCCAAAAAACCACCAAGAACAAAACTAGAACAGGCATTAAGTGAAATCAGCACCTCTGTCAGTGGCAAGCTGATATCCTTGGACAGAAAAAAAAGAGAAGATAGGTTTTGTTTTGTGTGAGGGTTTTTTTTTTTTTTTTTTTTTTTTCATGTCTGCCTACCGGAGGCCAAACATTTAGAGGGGTCCACGTACCCATTCACTTAATCTCAAGATAACCTTATGGCTTAGGCATGATCACATTCATTTTACAGACAAGAAAAGCTAGGACTGGTATATTTATTTTTTTTTTTTTTAATTAATTTTTATTGGTGTTCAATTTACCAACATACAGAAAAACACCCAGTGCTCATCCCGTCAAGTGTCCACCTCGGTGCCCGTCACCCATTCCCCTCCAACACCCGCCCTCCTCCCCCCTTCCACCACCCCTAGTTCGTTTCCCCGAGTTAGGAGTCTTTATGTTCTGTCTCCCTTCCTGATATTTCCCAACATTTCTTCTCCCTTCCTTTATATTCCCTTTCACTATTATTTATATTCCCCAAATGAATGAGAACATACACTGCTTGTCCTTCTCCGATTGACTTATTTCACTCAGCATAATACCCTCCAGTTCCATCCACGTTGAAGCAAATGGTGGGTATTTTAGGACTGGTATATTTAAATGAAGTGCCCAATGTCACAGTTTTTAGTAGCAGTTCATGGAGTCATTTTTCCTACTCCAAATATCAAATTACTTCTTGGGTCTCCGTTTTTTTTAGCTGGAAAAAGAATTAAATAGGCCAAATAGTCTCAAAGGCCCATTTGAGTCTTGAGAAACTATTCTGTGCGTTCTTTTAGACACCAAATTTATCTTTCTAAAATTAATATAGTAGCTAGACACTGCTCTAATCACTATTCAATTATTATTTTGCTTCTTTTTATAGAATCCATACATGATTCTAGGGTGATGTCTGGCTGACTCAAAAGATTATTAAGGGAACTTTAATGTAACAACTTTTTTTCTTACTTCTAAATCACCTGTCCCTATCAAGCAGGTAACAAAGTAAATCTATTGAACACTATGTTTAGAGGTAATTACTCAATAATCTAAGTATTTAAAGATTCAAGTCAAAATTTCTTTTTTTTATTTTTATTTTTTATGATAGTCACAGAGAGAGAGAGAGAGAGAGAGGCAGAGACACAGGCAGAGGGAGAAGCAGGCTCCATGCACCGGGAGCCCGACGTGGGATTCGATCCCGGGTCTCCAGAATCGCGCCCTGGGCCAAAGGCAGGAGCCAAACCGCTGCGCCACCCAGGGATCCCTCATGTCAAAATTTCTGATGAGAAAGGTTAGAAGAAAAGGAATCTGGGACGTCTGGGTGGCTCAGTCAGTTAAACATCCACTCTTGGTTTTGGCTCAGGTCACGATCTTGTGGTGGGTGAGATGGAGCCCAGCACTGGGCTTTCCACTCAGTACAGAGTCTGCTTCAGATTCTTTCTCCCTTTATCCCTTCCCCCACTCATGCTCTCTCTCTTAAATAAATAAAATCTTAAAAAAGGAATCTGGTTCTGTTTTTTTAGTTCATCCTTTCGTTTTCCATTATATCTCAATATCTATTTTTTTAAGAAGGTATTATGATGGGCAGACATAGTGGTGTGGAAGAAATGAAGGAGAAGATGGAAATTGGAGATATCTGATTATGTGACAGGAAAGTATTTCCATTAGAATCAGTAGTTTGGCAGTTTTCTAATTTTCTGCTTCCCTCTGATGTACATGCAGAAATCATTGAGTCAAGACACTGATAAATGATACAAAGGTGTACTATATATGTTAAAAAATCAAAATGGTAAAATGCAGAGTCCAAGACAAGCTATACAAGCTCATCCATAGGACTGGATTAAGTTAGACCTCCAGAAATATGAATAGAGGGGTGCCAGAGAGCCCAAAATTTCTTAGATTAGAGAGCATAGTGATTCCTTGGCCACAAAAAATTCTTTAAACTAATTAGAGCTTTTGTCATCAGGACACACATGGTATAGAGGAAAATATGTACGGCAGCTAAAGTCAAACATTCAGTCTCTCCACATATATTTTATTCATTTTGGCCTCTGTCACAGCAGCAATGGATACAGATGAACTTCACTTACCACATTTTAACGTAAGCTAGAGTTAGTTTACTAGGAGGTAATTTGTAAAGAATAATTTTGAGTGCACTGAGTTGCCTTATAATATGGTTTTTAAAATATATATATATAAATGGGTTGCAAACCTTTGCAACGAAAATATGTCCCTAATGAAGAAAATGTTTCAAACATATATAGCCTAAAAATAGTGTTTTACAAGTAAAAGTAGGCCACCACATATAAGGAAGAAATACCAGAGTAAAGGTAGGGTTGTAGCCTGGAAATAAAAGCCATTGGCTTTAGCCATGTGACTTGGGAAAAAAAAAAAAAAAGCCCAACATATTTTCTGAATCTCAGTTTCTACATTAGCTGAGAGAGAAGGGAACATCTTCCTTATACGGTTATGGGGATGAAATCAATGCAACTGCTATACACACAGAGAGTACAACGCCAATACCAGCTCCTCTCTCTCGGTTAGGCCAACATTTACTGAATGCCTGCTAAGTTCACTCTTAGGCATCATTGTAGATTTGGTCTTGGAAATACAAAGGTAAATAAGATACATCTCTTACTTTAAGGAACTTGCCTACAGCCACCGTAATTATTAAGCTTTAAATTATGATATAGCAGTATTTGACTTCACTGAGTTACCACTTGAGACTGAAGGATCATGAGGAACGAGGACCGTGTTTTGAACAATCCTGAATATACGCCTGGGGTTGCTACTGCATTGGCTAGAGTGGATGCACAGCCTTGCCAATAACAGATGGTCCTACAGGAATAGTTTAAACCCTGAGGAACGTTGCTTCCAGTATCATCCAGAAGTCAATAACCTTAGCGAAAGCAGAATTTAATTGTCTAAAACAGAGACTTGAGGTGTCAAAATGATTTTGCTTAATTATTACCATGTTTAAAAATCAATCAATGAATTCAACATATTTTGCCGTCACTGCTTGGCAGAAGATTTTGCTGTCAAGACCAAGAATGAGCTCATGTCAAACTAAAATATCCTAAAGACTGTGTCTGTTTTTACTACAACTTAATGTAATTTTGATACTCATTTCAATTCTGCAGCAAAAAGAGAATTTATTTTTATAAAAATTCTAACATCTTTTTTATGTTGGAAATTTGAAGATTAGGAATGCATTGGAACATTAATCCACACAGTTAAATTTAACATTACTTCTTCACCTTGAAAATGGTTATCAGTAAGAAAAACTCAATTTTAAAAATTGCAAAAGAAAAAAAGATCGAGATTTTCTATTTCTAGGAAGAAAGGACACATTGTGGGTGTTTTGATACTTTACGGATGTTCTTGAGCAAAACACACAGACATGCAGAATAGATGTGCAGAAAAAAAATCTGCATCATTTAAAAATCTCTCAAGAAACTTAAGAAAGCAGGTGTATATTAAGTAATATGAATGAATATAATCCACCTAGTGAATGACATGAAGTGGAGCAAAGAAAAGTCGCCAGTGCAGGTGTGTTCACAGCTGACAAACAGAAGGAAGGCTATTGTGATTCTAGGCTTCCAATGTGAAAATTGGTTCAATGACATGAATATATGACACAGGAGGGCATCAACTCACAACTCAGAACTCACTCCATTTTGTCTCCATTTGTCACTTGCACCTTCTACAAAAAGTTTCCTGCAGAATCCTATGTAGCTGTGTATTTGAAAGTCCTCAGCATGCAACTCCTATCACACAGAGGCACAGACTGGTTATATCCTCCGAATCCAAAAGACACCAGTATTTTTTTTTTTTCCCAAAGAAAACATCTACTACAGAACTCCTGTCAGCAGAAGACATTTTCTTCCTATAAAAGATATGGTTTCATTTTCTATATCCTTCTGTGTTTCCATTCTTCTCCATATTGAGGTTTGTTTAATGAGGAAAAAACCTCATTCACTGAATTGCGGTTGCTATTGTCTTGCACAAAAAACGTTTTTGTTTTAAAAATCAATCATCTATGATGATTCTCAGCAAGTCCACTGTACCTACTGTGGACTGCACATGGATTATATGCTCTTTCTGGTAGGCAAAAATATAGGATTTGTAAAATCATTTCAAAATATGCATGGCTATTTCCACTGATTTATATCTAACGGGGCCAAAGACATTAAGTATTAAAGAACTGCAAGGCATTCTACTGAGCACTGTCATGAAGGTAAATGTATTGAAATGCACATATGTCTGGAACGAGATGCTGTGCTACGGATACACAGTATTTACAAATGGAGCAAAGACAAATTCTAAAAATACAGCCTGAGAAATGTTTCCATATCAATTCCTAGGAGGATCAAAGCACTCACTTAGTAGCCAGCCCTCTTCATTATGGTAATGCTATAGTTTTATAGATACCTAGGGTTTTAATCTGATTTACATGTAGAGGAGAATCTATGCACACACAATTGAGGGTTTCTTCTCAGGAAGAGTTGAAAGCCAGACCACAGGCATCCAGAGTGCTGAAGGTAAGTGTGGGCAGGCCTGCACTGTCCACTTGGCATCACTAGATTCATCAGAAGGCAAATCTGTCTATTCTAAGGCATGTGTTTGGCATTTTTATTCTTTCAGACACTTCCAATGTTTCTGCATTTGGAAAAAATAGGCAAGACTAATTCCCTAGGCTATAAATCACTCTAATGCGGAGGGGAAATGTGTTAGCTAGTTGTATTACAAAGCCTTTACTTCATATTTAATAGGCACCTGCGATACCGGCATTATACAAAGCTCTCTACTTTGCAAATCTTTAAAACCCCACTTAATTTTCAGCACTGATTTCCTGCAATCTAAGAGCTTATGAAGGGTTCACTGTGTTCATACAGATCTATGCAAAATGTGCCAGAACTTCCCTGTCTGTGATGGCATTCATTTGGAGGTGAATCCCAAATTTCTATCACTGGCATGCTTATTTCCGACCAAAATAAATATTCTTAGAATGAAAGCTGAAGATTAGGAGGACAAAAAAAAAGGAGGCAGAGTAACTAGCACTGGGAGAGATATATGCAAATATCAGCTCAATGACAATTCTTCATACCATTTACAATTGAAGCTTAAAGACCCAAATACTCTGCAACCCATTAGTTTCTCAATATCCTGGAAGGGATTAGAGTATTTCTTAATCAACTGCTAACAGACTGAAAAAGGCCAGAGACTGGATATTCGCAGGCAGTGCAACACTAAAAGGCAGAGATGGTCAGATAGAAAGACAAGCGATGGGAGAATGTTAAAATACAAGATATTATACAAACATGGCAAACAGACCAAATTTCCATCTCCCTGCAGCCCATATAATTAAAAAATCTATATAAATTAATGAGTGGTGAGGTTGTGGCAGACTCCTTTTAAGAAAAGGTAAGTTAATTGCACTTGTTTTCTCAAGGAATTCCGGAATAATGAGCGTAAAACGACTAGAAAGAATTAATCAAATATGCCTCAAAGACCATGCTTATATCTTCGCCACCCCCAGCAGTACAGGTGGCTCCAAGTCCATCATTTTAAAGTGTTATGTGCTGATGGCGCTGTAATCAATCAGACTGTTAACGATCAGGGGAAATATTTTCACATGCCATTTAAATAATGGATATGTATGTAAAAACACATCCCTAATGAATGGCTTCAAGTTTTGAATGCCTTCAAGTCATATTACGGCTTGGAACAGTCTACTAGTTCTGCTACCGTTCTTGTCTATAGGATACAAACTGTCTAGAGGACAAAAATATGAGTGAGAGATTAAATATGGGTTGTTTTCCCAGCTTGTTCCTGCCATCATTCTTCACTGTTAAGGAAGGGTAGTTGTTTTACTTAGGAATTTCCATTTTAATCAATCTTGGCTTAGGGAAAAAGGAATATAAATCAAAACCAAAATGTCAATCATAGTAATATGTCTTTCTTGTTCTATGTTTCTGATGACTGACAGCCCAATAGGTTTGTATCAAACAAAGGTAAAAAGCATGTGTTCCTTTCCAAATGAAATGTTTGACAGATTGAACAGCTATCTGAAATAACTGATGAAATCTTAAATAGCAGAGTCTTTACATGAGAGATCTCCTTTCTACATTCAGATTTTCCTCTGTGATCTGATGCAGATTTGAGGGATCCTAACTATTACAAAGAATTTATCACTTTAGCATCATTAGTTATTGAGCTACTCTGCCTCCAGATACTGAAGACTTCAGAGTAAGCCCCTTGCTGATTTGCATTCTCAAATTCTCACTAACATCTGGCCTGTGATTAGAGTCATAGTTAAAAAACAAAACAAAACAAAACAAAACAAAAAAAAAAACACGCAAACTTCAGGGGCTTGGTATATAAAATCCTGGAAAAGATATTAAACATCAAATCAGCTTTCAAAAAAGCCAAACTTTAAAAATCCATGTCAACTAATTCTTAGTTTCCAACTACCTCGACTATATAAGATATTAACTGGTTCGTTAATATTAGCAGGAGAGAAAAAAATATTAGCAGGAGACTAGTTTGAATAGAGGATCTCCATCAAGAAAACACCACCCTAAATTCAGAGAAAACACCACCCTAAATTCAGAGAACGCTTACCACAGGGATTTTAAGTGAAAGTGGTAAATAATCCATCAAACTCAGTTTTGTTCTGGTCTGTAACAGTATGCAAGCTAAGAGTTCGACTCTGCCAAAGCCAAACTGAGAAAGTACTGAAAAAGAGAAGGATAGTTGACATGGCCCTCGATCCTATGAACGCTTGATCCGCTACCTCTGGACCAATATGACCACTGTAGTTTTTAGCATGTGGGGGATTTCTGCATTCCTACCCAACCAAAACACAATCAGAAATAAAATCTGAATAACAAAATAAAACTGTGGAAACAGAGCTTCTGAGAAAATAATTTACAGGTCTCATTTTCATACCTCAGTACTGTCATGTAATCTAATAGGAAAAATAATTCAGAGGCCAATTTTGGGGGGCATAGTTTACACAAATCTCATGTATGTCAACATGAAAAATGAAAGTTCAAGAGTCAAACTAATTCACAATTAGTTATAAGGAAATGTGATTTTAGGTTTGAGGTTTTTCATTAAATCCAAATTCTATTTTATTATTTCACATATATTTCAATTTGTGCTATTACGAGAAGATGCATTATAGCTTGACATATTTAGTAAGACTATGCATATACCATAAGAATATAACACATTATTACAAGTACAATACTTGCAAGGTAATTTTAATGATGCTAACGCCTGTTCTGTGACTCCATAAGGATGACTCATTTGAAATTAAAGGAACATCAGTTTAGTGTTCCTATATATAGAAATAATTGCAAAATTTAGTAGATAATATTTTAACTACAGAAATTATGTTCTCTATGTTAACACATATTCAGTAATCAGAAGACACATCTATGCTTAATACGATGGCAACTTTTATTTTTACTCTCTTTAAGGTTATTAGCAATGAATACTAAAATACACCTTGAATTTTATAACTTAGCTGTATCAATTTGAAAAAAAAAAAATCAAGTATTTGTCCCACAAACCCAAGAAGAAAGGTGGCCAGTTTGAATAGATGGTCCATCCTCATTTCAAATTCCTGAATCAGTCCAAGGGGTCTGGGTATCCTTTGCCTTATAACTGACTTCATGATCACAGGGCACTTAGCCAAAGGGAAGGAATAGAAATAAAAATCACAACTGACATCACTTTAAATATAACTTGCTTTGGGGGGGGGGGAGCAATTTTTCTCCACATGCCACCTGTGTTCAACTGTCACGATACACTGCAAAATTTAGTAAAGTAACTCCAAGTTTTTTACTAGCCTCACATTAGTTAAGATTTGCTCCCTTCACTTTCAATTGCATTTTTTCACTCTTCTAAATAGCAATTCTATGACTGTCTTGAGCCTTTTACGTGACATAGCATTTTAGTGGCTGTAGTGGGATTACTCAAAAATGAAAAGTAATCATAAATATAGCATAGTATCTCTAAATGATTGGGAATAGAAGCAACTCCCTTTACACAGTACAAGTATATGTATATACTTGAGTATAGCATGCATACACGTTTTCAATGTACAATTCCTTCAATATATACACAGATGTATATAGGAGCCGATACTCTCAATTGAGAACAGTGAAAGTCAGGATGTTTAAACTCTAAAATAAGCATTTCATTTAGAAAATTAAACATGACCGTTTACCCAGAACCAAACTCTAGTACAACTCTCACAGATTGTGTTATTACTGGAAGAAGTTGTCAAATGTAAATAGGTCACTTAAAAACAACAACAACAACAACAACAAACATTTTCATTCATACCCCCACAAAAAAACCACACTGGGGCCAAGAAAATTAATTCCCCAAATGCTGTCAACCGGATTGGGAAATAGCAATAAACAGCTTACTGTAAAGCCCCTCCAGCTACAATAAAACAGCTGTCAATAAGTGAGCCGAGAGCTGGACTGTACACAAACAGGTACTCTGGAAATGATCATCTGATAGGGAAGGGAGCTGAGGTTTCTGATTCCAATATGCTGAGGCAGTGGTTCTCAAAGTATGGTCCCTGGGCTAGTAGCATCCACATGGCCTAGGATCTTGTCAGCAGTGTAGATTTTCAGTGCCACTGGGGGTTTAACCCAATGGCGCTGACTCAGAACCTCTGGGAGAGGGGTTCAACAACCCATGTTTTAAGAAACCCTCCACGTGATTCTGAGACACTTTAAAATGTGAAAACTTAACGTCATACATTATAAAAATCATATCCATTAAGAATATATTTCCCTTTTAGTAAAATACACCAATGAGCTTTATCACTGAAAGCCTTACCAGAATTAATTATGTTGTCATCCTCTTAATCCTGTAAGAGTGAACTTTGCTTATTTGTGAATATCAAAATATGATCTTGCTTTTCTTTTTTTTTTTTTTTTTAAGGGACATTTCACTCAATCTGTGAATGCTAAGGGTACTTCCAAAAATTCATGTGAAACAACTGGTAGAAAATCCAGTGACAGATTTGCCATATTCGAGGAAAATGAAAGCTTAGTGAAACAAAGTGGATGAGGAGTGCGGTTTACAACGTTCTTTGCGGGGTCACACAAGGCAAAACAGCAGGTGAATAGAAGACAAAATAAGAACCAACGCACTGTAAGCAAACTCATGGTTCAAGAGTCAGACATCATGTTTTCATTGTACAGACAATACAAATTAATGATATTTAAATTTGGTAAAGCTTTACTCAAGAAGAGTCTTACATTTTATTCACACATCACCTAGCACCATTAAGTGAAAAAGTATTCCTCTTAACAGCACTGTGCCCACTCAACTAAAAATCTTCACAGATTATATGTTTATAAATTCCTTTGAAAGCTTTTTTGTTGTAATAAACCCTACTTTTTCAAAATTGTGTAGCTTCGGGAGCACATTTTTGTATAAAAGCCACGAGTGGAAGTGAAGGAGCTAAAAAAAGAATTTTTATTTTAGCTTAACTAGAACATCTTCAGATAACACTCATGTGGTTCAGTTAAAAAAAGAAAACTAAAAGGATAGTATATAATTTGTGTTCCTCATTCATAGAAAATATGCCTCTTTTATACTAAAATTGTACATATTGCTATCACCACCACTTCTCCTTACTTCCAAAATTCCTTTTCTCTAACATGGCACTTTTTCTTCCTCAGCATGAAAACTTCTGAAAGGTATAAGCAAAGCCATTTCAATAGCTCTTTATCATAATAGTGAATTATAGCTATGTCTGAACATCAAAGTGCCTACAATGGGAACTGCACAGTGACACATGGTCTCAAGGAATGTCTAAAACGCACTTTAGTTCCAGTTAGAGAATTAGTCAGCATCCTATTTTAAAGATTACATCATACAAATACTCTTATGACTAAGCCTCAACAAAATATCTTTTCCATAATTTGCTGAAATGCACTTAACATTTATGTCACTGTACTACATATAGTTTCAACTTTTGCGAAGTCAGAAAAAGTGGGCCTGTACGTCAATGCTAACACACACCACATTTACATGAAAAGAAAGATGATGTCGGAAGAATGTCAGTATATCCTTTCGGAAGACAGATTTCAGATTTTATGTGAAAAGTTTAAATCATGTTCGCTTTTCTTAAGATTCTATGCAAATCAAATCATAAAATATCAGTGTATTGTGAGTGACCTTCACATTAAAGGTAAATTTAAAAAGCCATTTTCTTTCTTTTCATTAACAGCAAATTCATATTTAAATCCACTTAGCTTCATAAATTACTCAACATGATTATCTATTTACCAACTTTTATAAACCTTTACTAAGCTCGGAAATTTCCTAAATTTTAAAACACCATTCTTTCTTGAAAAGCTGAGGAATTTAACATAAAAATACATCTTTCCAACTTCAACTTCTATCGAATAATCTCACATTCTCCTCTAGAGTTTCTATTCAGACTTATTTAAATTCCTTTCATTCTGTGCACTCTAGCTCTAAGTATATGTACTTTTAAAATGCTCTAGGTATCTAATCTTTTACTTTAAAAAATAGAAATTTTAGTCGAGTAATCACAGGCATTATGCTTACTGTTCTGGGAATATCTATGTGATCCACTGTCAAAATTATTTTTATAAGTATCTATTGCCACAAAACCTTAAAGTCACTCCAGAGCAATAAACATTAAGATGGTAGGTAGGAGGGAAATAGAGTTTCAATAAAACATTCTACTTCCCGCCACCCCCCACCCCCCCCAACATAAGAAAGGAAAAACTCTCGAGTTTTCAAATACTAATCAACAACTGTCAAAACTACTCTGCAAATTTATTTTGCTTGACTTGATTTTCTGAAATCTACACGTTCCTTATTTCTAACAAATTCAGATGGGCCATCACCATAGGTGGACTCAATACCAACAACAAGGATAGAACTTGGGTTACGAAATCCTAGAAAGTTGGTGTGGTGAGAGCTAATCGCAAAAGAGCAAGCAAATGAATTTAAATGCTAGTTGCTCCAGAGCAACTATCATTAAATAAAAGGTATCTTTGGTTGTAGTACCAGCTTGATCCTTCCCTCCCCCCCCCTTCCTTGCTACTGCGGGATTGGCACCTGGCCAGCACAAGCGACATGATACCCTAGTGCCATCTACAGGCTATTACTGACACTCAAATTTCATGGCAATAGACAAGCACCAGTGAAATAAATTAGACAGCGCTGCATTTAAATCTTTATTAACAAGGAATTATTAGACCTAAGAAAAACTAATTCTGGATTTGGTTGAAATATGAGTTTCTCAGCCTCTTAATCCCTCTTCATATGGCATATTTCACAGTTTAAAATGAGTTATGACAGATCACTTATGCATTACTAAGATGGGAGAATATTTACAATGGATTCATTCTTTTCTATATAAATTGGTTATATCAGGGAGAAAGCATTCCTTCTATTTTTTTTTTCTTGAAAGAGTAATTTGGCCATTATGGACAATTTGCCAACCTTTCTAGTCAATACCCGATTTGCTATATTACAATGAAATCATCTGAAATCAAAGAGAAGGCTTCCTATATGGCTTCGTTGCAATCTAGCGACAATCATGTGCTTCACAGCTGATGTACATTTAATAATCTACTATCTTGTTTAGAGACTAAAAAAAAATTAACCCCTTTAGCAACCACAGCTCCAAAATAATTACAGTCAGACCTTCAAACGTCATTTAAAACTTGGGATTTGAAGGTGACTCTTTAGATCAAAAGGTAACGTGAAAATCTTGAAGCAGTCAATTTGGAAACCCCCGGAGCAGAATTTGGCATATCAGGACAGGTTTTCTTCTTCAGCAAACATTATCTTGGGACATTTTTGGAATTACTTCCTCTTTTCATCTTTTGCCATTTGAAGGAAACTGGGAGGTTAAATAATTCTCAGAACTCAGAAATTTCAAAGCTGTTCTAAAAATTCTTGACTGAGCCCCAGAGGAACAGAAAAGGGGTCAAGTTTTTTTTTCCCTCTTTATAACTAAGCTAAAGTTAGACCAAAACAACAGACACACTGGCACGTTAATACTGGTTGACTGGGCACTTGTATGCAGTACTTATAGACCAGTAAAAGTGCTCGTTTACCTGTCTGGTGTGTAAGGGGCCCTTTGTCTTGAAGCCTCCTTGGGAACTGCACTCTGAGGCACTGAAGTGATCTGAACTAGTGGAAGAGCGTTTGGAAAGGGTGTCACAACCCCCGACAAAGGTGTTGTCCAACGGGAGTTCCTGAATCACATGATGCTTTTTCACAGAAACTGGAGTGTCTGGTTTAAGATGAAAAGCAGGCTGTGGAGAAGCAGATTTGTAGTGCTTGGCCAGGTCAGGGCTGTTAGGCTTGAAGGTTGTTGGAGGGGCCGGGCCCCAGTCAAATCTTCCTATACTTTGCTCCTCCAGCTCAGCCGGGAGGCTTATTGTCCCATTGATAGGTTCGTGAACTGCATCATCAGGTTTGGACTCTTCGATTGTAACAAAGTTCAAAAGGGAGCTCTTGGGAGACTTTCTTTTCTTCCTTTTCTTTTTCTTGTTTTGTTTGTTCTCCTGGTTTGGGGACATCCATTCAGCACCCTGCTTGCTCCTCTGAGCTGCTTTGAACCTTGACGCGTGGCGACAGCGCACCAGGACGGTCACGAAGATCACGACGATGACCACCATGGCGCCTGCGACGATGGCGATCATGATGGTGAGATAGTCCTCATTTTGATAGGGTTGGCTACTGTCCCCTATGTTCCTGTCCAGTGGGGTCTCCATAGTCCTGCGAATCAAGTCATAGATATAGGACGCATTCCCAGCAGTGTCATTAACGTAAAGAAAAACAAGCACGAGTGTGTGCAAAGACTTAGGGTATCCCAGGTCACTTATGTTGACCACCAGACGGTGCAAGCCCACGTCAGTGGGTGCCGGTTTTTCTTCCAGGGTGATGTTACCTGTTACTGGATCGATCCGAAACAAGCCTTTGTTGTTCCCACTCACAATCGTGTACTTAAGTTCGGCGTTCATCCCAGTGTCGATGTCCACCGCAAAAACTTCTGCCACCACAGAGCCGGGAATGGCTGAGAGGGGCACCAACTTAAAAGAAGTGTTGGAAGGTGGAGAAATGACAACTGGGCTATTGTCATTGACATCCATGACATTGATGGTTACTTTTGCAGTAGAAGAGCGGGGCGGTTGTCCTCCATCAGTGGCCTTGACATCAAAAGTGTAGGAACTCTGCTGCTCTCTATCAAACGAGACATTTGACTTTATGACTCCAGAATAGGGATCCAACACAAAATTATCATTGTCATTCAGAATGGAAAGAGTCACAGCTTTATTCTCTCCAGCATCTGCATCTGTCACTGTGATTACCCCCACAGTACTATACTTTGGCAGGTTCTCAGACACAAAAAATTGAAAATGATTATGAGTAAACTTGGGGCTATTGTCATTCTCATCCAGAACAGTAACTATCACAGCCGCTTGGCTTTGGAGGGGAGGGGTCCCATTGTCCCTGGCAGTTACTGTAAAAATGAATCGTTCTTGTTCTTCTCTGTCAAAGACTCTGGAGGCTGTCAAAACTCCTGTCTTTCGGTCCAGATCAAAGAAGGAGGCATTCGGTCCAAGCTGATAAACAATGTCCGCATTTTTCCCACTGTCTTCATCTGTGGCACTAATAGTTGTTAAGTATAACCCACGTCGGTTGTTTTCAGAAACTGACAGCTCAATTACAGGCTGGTTGAAAATTGGTGGGTTGTCATTTTCGTCCTCAAGCTTAACCCTTACCAGGGCAGTCTGATTTAAACTGGGCTTCCCAGAATCAGAGGCGACAATTTTAAAGCTGAATTCTTTGGTGCCCTCATAGTCCAACAAAGAGGAGGTCTCTAACAAATACTGGTTGTCGTATACTGCCTTCAAATGAAATGGGACCTCTCTTTCAATAAAACAGATCACTTTGCCATTCACATCTGTGTCCTTATCTGAAACTGTAATGAGGGCAATCTTTGTATTGACAGGATCTTTCTCAGATAAATACACCGTGCCATTGATGGGACTTATAATGTACCTGAGGTCTATGTTAGGAGGGTTATCATTTACATCAGTGACATTGATGGTAACCGTTGCCCGAGCGGGTGTGGAGCTGCCATCACTAGCCAGCACTGTCACTTTGTGAATGGCCGTCTCCTCTCGATCTAAGGACCTCTGAACTGTAATCAGCCCAGTAGTATTATTTAAAGCAAAGAGTCTTTTGGTTGCAGGGGCGACCTGGGCACCAAAAATGTATCGGATTTCAGCATTACTGCCTATATCTGCGTCAGTGGCGTGGAGCTGAATCACAGAGGTGCCTACAGGAGCATTCTCTGGGATATGCACCTCCACTTGACCCTCTTTAAACACTGGCCTGTTGTCATTTACATCACTTACTGTGACCTGCAGTATGGCCGTGCTGGATTTCTGTGGAGTGCCTCCATCCTCTACTTTGATTTTCATCACATAGGTATCTTTCTGTTCTCTGTCCAAGTTTTGCTGAACAATCAATTGTGGCCACTTCTCTCCCTCCGGAGTTTCCACGATATCCAGTCCAAAAACACTCTGCCCATTTAACAATTCATAATGCTGTACACCATTGAAGCCTGTGTCAGGATCTGTTGCTGATGGAATTGGAAAGCGGCTGTTGATCAAAGTGTTTTCTGGAATGGAAATATTGATGACAGGAGATGGAAACATGGGGGCATTATCATTGGTATCCTTGACAATTATTTTTATTTTGATCAGCCTGAAGAAATCATTGGGGAGGATCACTACCTCAAGTTCAAAGAAACACTCATTCTCCTCCGCATAAGAGGCTCCAGCACAGAGTTTTTCTCTGTCTATTCTGTTGGAGGTTGTGAAAATTTCCCCAGTGCTACTGGACACTTTCACCAGAGGGGCATCCCCAGCTTTAGAAACCAGTCTGTAGACAAGGCTGGCACTGGTCCCTGTGGCAGCATTGATGTGAGAAATGTTCAGATCCTTTGGTATGTTTCCTATGGGCACATTTTCAGGCAATTCCTCTCTAATAGTGTAAATAAGTTCTTGAGCTATTGCGGAATCCAGCCTTAAACAGGCAATCAGAGCAGCCAACAGGTAAAAATCCCTCAGGTCCATGATAATGTATTTATTTTCTTTTCCTGGATTTTAGGGTTTAAAGGTTTCCACTGAGGAATGATGCACGGACTGCAAGAGGAAGCGTGCATGGACTGGAGGATGCATTACATCTCATCGCTTATTTGGAGACAGCCACTGTCAACACAATCGTATAGACAATATTATTCTTCAGTAAACAAAAACACACAGTCATGAAATATCACAACACATTTTCCACTGCACATTAGTAAACATGGCAGTTTGCTCTGCCACTGTTTGCAAGTTAACTCTGTGGATGAAAACACTAAATACCCACTGCTTGTTGCATTTGCCCAGAGAAAATGAGATTAATCTACTTCTGAATTAAGGACAGCTGCTATTTTTACCTGTATTCACCCACACTGTTTTTCAGGACACTGTTTAATTCAAAACATGCATTCTTGTTCTCTTCTTCCCCTCCCCCTGTCTTACCCGCCTCCTGGCTCCTAATCCACCTCCCTTAGTTTTTTTAGGTACAAGTGAAAAACACTAAGTATTTAGCTATGGTTCCTGCTAATTGCTTTGTCACATGTCAAATGTGATGTTTTCTTCTCTGTTACACTGAGTCATCTCTTCCTTCTAAAAAGACTATCTTTTTTTCTCTGCCCCCAGTTCCTCAACTGCCTTCTAATCCCATCTTACTGGGAAACAAGCATCCGGACATGCTGCTGCAGCATCAGAAGCCAATAGTCACCGGCCACTACATATCCTCATTGCCTAAGAGCACAATACCAAGACTTCAAATCTCCTGCCCAGACCTTGCTCTCATTTCTCCATATTGCCAAATTCTCCCCATTTGGATTAAGAAACACACGAAACTTTTAAAAACGTATAATACAGGATTCCTTATCCTAGATGTGGAAGAGAGTGTCGAGATGTAAGTGAAACGCAGCTAACATTCCCATGTAACAGCACAATATTTTCTACTGAGCGTAAAAGACAGGGGGAAAAAAAAAATGCAGTTTCTTAACCCTGATCCCCGGTTATAACATTAGTAACATCTGCCACACGTAAACACTGCAACCCACTGAACGCAGGTAAAAAGGCTTCTGCTTAGATGCTCCCCTAACTGCAATCTAGATGGGTGCAAGCCTCCAGGCAGCCACCTACTTGAGTAGAACTGGTCAGTTCCCAGGCTCTAATCTTATCTGCATTAGGCTGCACGGTAGCTGATGCCCGCGATTAGTTCCAGCAGAGTGATGCAGGTAGGGATGCAGATACAGCCTAGTAGGTGAGCTGTGCCCCAACCGTCTCCCCAATTACGGACGCCCCTCGTCCACACCGAGGACACATCTAGACACAACATTTACAATCGTGCATGCGAAACTTTACACTTACGTTAGTTGCCTCAACCTTTCCCCTTTCCCGGTATGCTGCAGCTAGGAACGACTGGTTCCCACACGTAGAGAGCCATGCATCTGGCAGCACCAGTTTGGGGAGAAATCACAAGCAGCCAAACGTCTCCTCCTCGTACAATGTGCTGCTTCGGGCTGGCAAATTAGCAACTCCGGAGAACAAATTCACAGATTCGTCGCTAGTCATTCTCTCCGCATTTCGTCTCCATCACCCACGGGGTCCGCGCTCTCGTGGTGTTGCACACGCACAGACACGCGCACACGCACCACCCAGGGGCACTTCTTCAGCTCTGGGGGATTTTCCACAGCGTCAGGCGTGCCATTTCCCTCCGAGGTCAGGACGGCTGAAGTCTCCGAACTTCTTGCAGGAGACGCCAGAGTTGGGGTGACGCGGTCCCCTGGCTTCTCTCCGGGATGACAGTCGCCTGACAAATTCCTGGCGGGCGCTGCCCCCCGTGCTCCGGGGACCGAGGCGCTCCCGCCGCGCACGCTCGCCCCTCTCCCTTCTGCTCTGCCCCGCTCCGCTCCTCTCCGCTCCTCTCCGCTCCTCTCCTCTCCTCTCTGAACTGAATTTCTTGCTGGAACTCTCAGTAAGCCCGGAGGGAGGGCGTGACTGCCCGGGCCCGCCCCCGGGCCCTGATTGGCCCGCATCTTGCGGTGCGGGCGGCCGCAGCCCGGCGGCAGGGAGGGGGCGAGGAACAAGGCTCCGACTGTCTCCAGCCTCCCCCCTCCTCCGCGCCCCTCGGCAGCCGCGAAAACCCGGAGAGCCGATCCCGGCCCCGGGAGAGCCGGGCTCCCGGAGGCGCACTGAGCATGCCCAGCAGGGCGGCCGGGAGGGAAGCGCCGGAGCAACCCCGCGAGCGGGCTGCAGGGGGGCGGGGGGCGCTGCTGCCGTGCGCCGCGCGGGGCCGAGACCCGCGGAGCCCGGGGGGCGGGGGCGGGGCGGGCCGGGGCGGGCCGGGGCGGCGCGGGAGGCTGGCGGCGGGGCGCGGGCAAGGATCCGGGAGCCTCCCGCAGCGCGGTGGGCGGCCCGGGGGAGGGGTGGGGGCGGGGGGCGCCGACGCGGGCGCACGTTTCGCACTCGCCTTTGCTCAACCGAGGGACCAAAATGCAAAGAAGGGAGCGAGCCAACCGCAGTGCACAGCGTGCCAGCAGGCCCGCGGTTTGCACCGTCACCCCCCCCCCACCCCGGGCGGGAGAGCGTCGATCAGACCAGGTGCCCAGCACCGCACCCAGAGGCTTTGCCGCCGGGAGCCCTGGCGAGAAGGGCAGAGAGGGCGGACGGCGAAAGGTCGGCTCGCGGGGTTCGCATCTGCATCAGGAGCGGAGAGGAAAGGGGTCTGAGCTCGGCCCGGGAGCACGCGGGGGCGGACGCTGCCCGCGGGGGGTGGGGGGGGCGGAGGGAGGGCACGCGGCAGCCTCTGGGACTCCCGGGACCAGCCCGCGGGCCTCGCCCCGGGGCTCCCGCCGCCGCGACCCCGAGCCCCTGGGCCGCGCGGCTGCAGCCGAGCCCGCCCGCAGCTCACCTGGCTGCAGACTCGGCTCGCGGAGGCCGGCGCCGTCCCGCGCAGCTGCTCCCCAGGCTGGTGGGACTTCGTCCTTCCCCTTTGCACTTTTGATGCCAACTTTAGTAGGTGTAGCGCTTGGCCTTCCTGTGCGTTTCTCACCGGTTCTGTAGCCGACCTCGCACGCTTCTCCTTTTCCTAGGAGAGCCGAACCGAACGACTCCAGAAAGGATTCGCCTTATTATTCCCTAAATAGTTGCCCCCCAAAGCACTGTTTTTGGTTGAGCTTTAAAAATTAGTAAACCATGAACATTTGTGTAAGGGGCTGTATACCTACACTGCCAGATCCCTAAGCTGGAGGCATTAGTAACAGTTCACTTGGAACACACAAAAATGTATTTTTGAATGACCTCGGAAGGTTGTCTGAGAAGGTCTTAATGCATGATGGAGTAACTTGTTCTAACTTCCACGGAGGATAAAGAGCATTTATTTTAAACCTCCGTGTTCCATATTCTGTACTGGGCTGTAGATGCATTAAGACTCTTCACATAGTTAGGCACCATGATGGCATATTTAGGGAATACATTGTGGTTTTTAGTACAATGGGTGTTTTTTTTTTTTTTTTTCCCAATAGGAACAACTTATTTTTAGATATTTAAAAGTTAAAAAAAAAAACAAACCACTAAGCCTATCAAACTTAGGTATTGTATATAATTCCATTTTTTTAACCAACTCATTTGGTATTGCAATTCCCCCTCATCTATGAAAACGTAAGCTCCTTTTTATTCAAACTTCTCTGGTGAATATTCACAGTAAAAGTGCCTAAAAGCCCACTGTAAAAGACATCGATCCCTTACACGAAAAATGTAAAACCGGTTTCTTGCAAGCAATAATAGGTTGGTATTGTTTTTAAATAGCCTTCCAACTCTTATAATAGTTTGTAAGATTAGAATACACAAATTTAATTTTAAAAAGGGCTGCTTAAGTATCTAAAAGTAAAAAAAAAAAATTACCTGATACAATGGGAAATAAAGGAATTCTTTTCTCTTACCATTGATGATTATTTTGCCATTCACAAAGTCTACAGTTAACACCAGTGCATTGTTCCAGTTGTCACCTACTTTATGCTTTGGACTAGTTTAAAATAAATGAACCATCATCCTGATACATTTATAATAAACACAGCAGCACAGCCACTTTCCAGTTCATTTCGTAAGGATCATGCTATCTCACATTCTTATTCTAATCATACTGTAGCCATTTCAAAGTTCTGTTGTAATCTCCAACACATAGCTTAGCAATAATTATTTAACCTTATTATCAAGCGTAATTGTTTCTGTTTGCTAAGGGATAGCTTGACTCGTAGTCAGAACCCATTATTATCCTAGGCTCATAGATGAAATCTTAGAACACAGACGAAGGTTAGGAAAGAGAAGAAAATCATCACATGATTAAATCTATGACCATGAGACTCCAATTAATGGAACCCACAGGTCAAAGCCCCCAAAAAGAAGTACCTCTAGGTTCTTTGCAAAGGAAATTGAATACAGAAATAGAGCTGACTTCAGTGCATCCTATTTTGTGTTTATTTAGCATTTCTAAATTATTGAAATTCTTTAACCATACCGGTTTTAGCTCTTAAAGTCAGAACTGAAGCTTATTGTTTGCCCTATTATATTCCAACTTATAAACTATAGAATAAGAACTACGAGTAGATATCTCATTAATATTCCAGGGAAAAAATAACTTGAGGCTTCTGCCCAAAACACTATGTAAAACATGTGCATAATGAGAGCTGCTCACAATCCACCTCTATTTCAAAAGTTATGCCTGCAGAATTATGAATTTGGGAAATAGTAATTTTAGTTTTTGTGAGGGAGTATATTGTTTTACTACATTTTAGTCATTTTTCCCTAGTGCATTTAATAAAATATAAGATTTCCAATTATGACTTCTCATACGGATCTTTCAATATGTATTCTAGACTTCCAATTAGATCTCTTCAGCCCTTATTCATCTTTGTCAATGAATGTGTTCTACATCCAGGAATTATGATGTTCTCACCTGCGTTGTACCTGATTAGGACTTTAGGAATTATGTCATCTGGACTGTAGTAAAATTGCCTGTAGTGTTCTCTGTGTGTTATGTAAGTCATGGGACACTTGTAAAGCTAAGTCACCTTCAGCCAGCTAACTGAAAACTAAAATGCTATTAAAGATTTATACAGAAACAGATGTCAAGTTACAATTTTTTATATTTTAAACATTTAATGCTGCTCCGTTTATATATGTTAAACAACAGTTTCCAGGTAATGGCATTTAATAATCTAAATTATGACCTTGTTTAATTGGATTTTCATCTGATTTTCTAGTTATCACCCAGCATTTTAAAATCACATTTCACACGGATTGTAAAAGCTTTTTAAAGAAACGTTTTATATAAGAGTCAGACTGTAGTAATCGGAATGATCAAATGACCTCAAAGATTTCAAGACTATATTTCATCTCCGGTATCCTAGTTGTATATTGTAATCAAAGTTAAAAATTAAGTTTAAAAAATACTTCTATGCCCTATACTTCTAAAGTTGCTTCAATCCAGATATCTTACTCTGTCTAAGGGACATTAATCAATCAATCAGTCACAAGGGCTCTGACGTCACAGCAGGTATTATTGTCCCCATTTCACAAAAGAGGCTAGACTAGTAGTATACTTCCAGAGGAAAACCTGTGAATACTAAAGGTTATTCATATTATCACTGTTTAGAAAATGACAATGCAGAATTTTAACACCACAAAAAAGAAAATTAACACCTTTTAAGGCTGTGCAAACTGGCAATGTGTCTTGAGCTTCTTGAATAATTCTTCTGCTTTACTATTAGCTCTTTCCTTTGTATACTTTTTTTTTTTCCTTTTTCTTTCCTTTGAATACTTTTTTTTTTTTTCTTTTTCTTTAAGGAAAACCCAGTCCATGGTAATCAAATCACAAAGGAAAGCAGGTGACAAGAAGCTTCATTCCGTTTGAATGACTGAACTAAATTTAATCCCAATTTGCTATATTTTATGACTGACAACGATTATAGATGTCAGGTTTGTAGCTCTAACGTTATTACAATATTAACTGACATTTTCCAGTGCTGTTTTTATCACAATTACTGTATAAAGGAAATATTGAATTTTCAAATTTTGTTATTGGTTATTTAAGACTTAAGGTTATGTACAGACATAGCTTTCATAATGAAGGTTTTTCCCTGTCATAGGTGGTACACATGTAATCACTCAGGAAAACATGAAAAGGGGATTTTAAGGTAGTAATAGAAGAATATATGTTCCACTTTAATTTGATCACTTTAAAGTCATGTAAGTTCAAGTGAAATAGAACACACAAAACTTTCTGTTTCCTGTGTATGAGATTTTGGTGGGTAAAAAACTGTTAGATTAGAATATCAAGTATGAGCTATTCCATTCATACTTATATAAATGTCCGAAGACGCAAAATAACAACACACATTTGGAAGCACCCCTATTTACACTTAAAAATAGAGACAGAAAAATGTTCGAGACAAAAACATGTTTCCAGCACAACAGCATCTGCCCAAGGATAACCGGGAAAATGGTTTTCTTAGATATTAGAACTTTGTCAAGTTAAAATATAGTACATTTTTTTCTTCTTTCAGGACTTTCTCATTAACAGGTTGTTGAAAATAGAAGTTCCTATTACTTGAAACACCATTCTAGAAACTCATTCTATACTCCTCCCAACTTCTTCAAGCCTATAATTTTTTTCCTTTTTAAGGACAAATTCATATGGTATTCTAAGAGCCCGATTTGTTATATAATGTGCACATAAATAGACTTAATATAGGGCAGACTGGATAAGCCTCATTTTTCTCTTATAATCTCCTCTCAGGAACCAAATTCAACCCACAGTCCCCTCTAATTGAATTAGGATGAGTCAGGGAGACTATGCATATTCCATTGACTCCTGCCGCCCTGGCTTAACTCTGTATCATTGATAAGACCCAAGTAATGGATATAAGGATTGCTCAGCCTTTAAAGATACTGGTACGCTTTGACTGGGACTTAAGTCAATACCACTCAGTCTACAAAAATTGTGTATATACACATAATTCTTTAATTTTTTATTAAATGAAAAACTGACTCTGTAGCATATACTAATACACTCCTTTAAAAGATTCTAAAATGCGCATCATCTTTTCAATCCTATGTCTATGAATTTACTTTGCTCAAGCCATAAAAGATTGGTGAATTTTTAGAAAGGATTAACAGAGCCTCACGGAAACTTCTTGACTGTATAGAATGGAGTTGATCTGCTTTGAAGTAAGCCAGGACACATCATAAGTGACTTATTTTTAAAAATAGTATGTTACAAGACACATTACATGGAATTTTATAAGAAAGCTTAACTAGGGAAATTTTCTTTGGAAAAATATCCTTGTAAAATATAACAAAAAACAATAAATGCCTTACAATATAATTTCAAAAAGATCATAAACATATCACAAAAATATTCATGCAATGTATTGATTTTGGAGAGTAAATAGCGCCATGTTCGAGAGCAATGTCAGTGTATCTATGACCTCACTGCAAACTTATTTGTTAATTTCTGGGAATAACAACTATACCAATAAAGGTGTCTTTAACAGCTATGGTGAAGAAGTGTAATGGGATTATTTTTGAGTAATATTTGTTTCTCACCATGGAACCAGACCGACTTTTTGATATATTACAACAGTTAAGTAGATCCTAATGACCAAGGGACACTTCACGTAAATAGCACAATTAAGAAAGTATAAAATGAGAGTTACATGACATTATTAAACTCATATGGGACAAATTTAGTGTCATTAATCTATTCACTAGCTCATTCAAAAATCTATTTAAAAACCTCAACCATACTATGTAAAAAAAAATACGTACTACATTTTTTTCCTACTGTACTTTTTAAAGCCTCCTGTATGCTCAGCACAGAAATATTCAATATCTGTATCTCAAGTATAATCCAGCTGAGGCATCCTAGCCTGTGAGTCCTTTCTACTTTCCTAACTCTTCACACTATCTCTCCTTTATATTTTAGATTTAAAAAATTTTGCTTGTGACATTAATCTTAACAGTTCAAATGCTTAGTAGCAAGTTCTTGATAATATTCATAAATATGCCAGCAATCTAATTGTTTTCAATCTTCAGGTTAGTCCAGAAGGTCTACTGAGTTTATTATTTTAAGCTTAATATTATGCTAAAATCGATTTCATGATTTAAAGAAGAATTAACCTGATTCTGTGTTTCTCAAACTTTAGTATGGATACTAATTACCCATATATCTTGTTAAATTAAAATGCAGGTTCTGATACAGTAGTTTTAGGGTGGGACCTGAAGCTGTGCATTTCTACCAAATTCCCAGGGGATCGTGATGTTGGTGGAAGACCACATCTTAAGGAGCAAGGACCTAGGAGGAGTTTTAAGAAGTGTCATGACCACCGGGAAAAAAAAAAAAAGGCAAAAACATTGGAGAAAGGATTATACTAATCATTTTACCCGACAGTAATTAATTCTGTTACCCAGCATTCTTTTGATGGAAATACTGCTCAGAGACTCGAGGAATTTACACATGACACATGTTAACTTTAGGATTTTTTTCCTCAGAGAGACAGTATCTAAGCTAAGTTTTAGTTTTACTTTGGACTGGCAGTGAGAAAGAAGCCTATTTGGAGAGCCTGGTACTCTTCAGGGGCAGAACGGGAGGGCTCAGACACTTTCTGAGCAATGTGATAATACCAAGCCATTAATGCATATTGAAGGTATCAAGGAGGTGATAAATGTGTGGACACCTACAGGTCATCTCCAAAGCTCACTGACCTCCTTTTTCAGAAATGTTTTCCCCCATGTTCCATCCACATGGTCCGCAAAACAGCAATCTTCACATGGTGCGGATTCCTTCCACCCTGCCAGAAGTCGACAGATCCAACCAATCTGACAACTCTTGAGTTATGAAGATACTAAATTCAAGACTGACCAGCAAACCTCTTCACTAAAGAAGCTGAGAATAGGGATATTCCACAATGTAATCGCTCTGGACTATGTACTCAGGAGGAATTGGAAGCAGTTTTTCATGACATAGGCCAGAAAACCAAAGAAAGGTTGAGAGAGAGAGAAAAAAAAAGATGATGCACAGAAAGAATCAGAGATGAGGATCCCCTGTGGTAGAGAATTACCTGGTTCCAGTTCATTGTAGGTATCGTCATCCTTACCACTGTGTGAGAGCTACACTTTAGAGTAGCCTTTACGATAGCTATTACTTGCAACCCATAGTCCTCATGTAAGAATTCACCACAGCAACTTAGCAATTTTGCTTGACTCCATTCCTAACTTAGCCATTGAAGGACTAATGAACTGTAGTAACATGACTGGCATTTTATAATTGTAAGAGAGAATACATGAAAAGAAAACGCAAGTTATGTCTGAAGACATTTAGATTATCACAACTAGAGCACAGAAAGAGGAGTTTATGGGAAAGGAAAGAGTTTGTGGGAAGGGTTGCTGCTGTTTGCTACTGATCTCTAGTAGGTGGAGGTCAGGGATGATGTTACATATTCTATAATGTACAGACCAGTTTCCCCCGGCTTCCCTAACCACCCACAACACCACCCCCAAAGAATTAGCTGGCCCAATCTTGCAGTGGTGCCAAAGTTGAGGAAGCCTGTTTTAGAGGAAGAGCATTTGTGTTTTTCATACATTGTGATTTAATTTATATTTAAAGTTTCTAACTCACCAGAGCAAAAGTTAAAATACCACTGGAGTTCATTCAATAACCTACAGAAAAATGGGCAAAAAAAGGTTACAAATTATATCTCTGAAATACTAGTTGAAATCTGAAGAAATCTCTTCCAACTCGGTAGGGCCTGAACTTGGCCATTTCTGTCCATTCTTGTTTTCAGAAAATTTAAGATTCATGTGTATGTGAGGCATTTTTCCTAGTTTTATGTTAGTAATATATCTAGCATAAGTTGATTTTATATGCCCTTATCATGATTTCATAGTTCTAAAAAATCTACTCCATACCAAGTTCTCTGACAAAACATGATTATCCTAGACTTTGTTATATATCTGATTCATTTGGGTTTTTATCCGGGCAAAAAATTAAACTATGATTATTTCAAATGGAAGATGAAAACCTCTTTTGGTTAAAAGATTATAGTTTCCAGTAAAGTGTTTATAACTCTATTCAAATCTATGATTATATACAAGCCTGGAAAAAAAAAATCCAGTTAGTTGCTAAAATTTATTTCATCCTGGTTATCATACTCTCAATAACTTATTTTAATTTATTCAAAGGATACAGGTCACATATATGTTTATTCTGAAGTTTTTGGTTCAACTTAACAGTTCCTGGAAATTTGCAAATTAAATTGCAATAATAACATAATAAATGAGCAAACTCCTGCTGAATTAGGTTAAACATTCACTCAAAGTGAAATAAAATTCTGAAGAAATACTGAATACTAAAAGACTGAAGTTTTTACTATACACAATTTGGCTCATTTGAGAATAATTTTAAAAGTTAAAATAGTGCTAAAATATTTTCTAACTGTGGTAAACACTGCCATCTAGAGGACTTTTTTGGTAATGCATATCAAAACTAAAATGCCCAAATGTATTAAATGTATGGATTTATGCTGTAATTTTTATAAATTTCACATACCCAACAAAATTCCCATCTTGTGAAATTAACAGCAGCAACATTAAACCATTAGATAATTTCTGCTGTGATTTCAAGTATCAATACTAATTGTTAAAGAAGTTTTTTGAAATTTTTATTAACCATGTTTTTAAGTTGTTTATTCACATTTGTAACATAGTAATTTAATTTTGATATTTAATAAACTAATTATAGTCAGATTCTTGCAAAAAATACATTAGAATCAAGAGCTAGAAAACCCAGCAATACAATGATGTCAACATGTGAATGTATGTACTTTAATACAAATGTTTCCTTCAGAACAAAACAACAAAATTGCCTGTGCTATTCTTGTTAGTTTTCTTACCTCTTTTGTGTTAGTTTTAACTTTAACATTTTTCACTCCTGTTTCATTAATTCACAATGTGCTGATTTCTAGGTCTGCTATTTGAGGACTTATTAAATCAATGGTGCCTGAGACTGCAGGGTACTCAGGATCTAAAAAGGTGTAAAAAGAGAGATACCTTGCTGTGTTGCCTATTTAAATAGAAATGCTAACACCTTAACACCTGTGAAGTTTCCAACATCAAAAATCAGTGAATAGTTAAAAAATAAAAAAAAGAATTTCTATGACATTTTTTTCTGAATTACCAATAGCATCCATTTTAAAGTGAAATGGCTATCAAATATATGTATTTAAAAATTATTATAAGTGTTAGTGAAATTTTTTGTATGCTCCTTGAATTCCAGATTATTAATGAGATTTATCAGTCTACTTTGTATCACATATAACTAGCATTAGGTGTTTTTGCAATTTTTTAGATGGCTGAGATGCTATTTTAGAATCTTCATATTAGATCTGCACTTAAACTGCTAGAGATTATTCTGTTATTAGGAAGACAAAGGAGAAAAAAAAGGAAGACAAAAAAAAGGAGAGTATAAATTTCAAATCAAGTCAAATAAGACAGACACATAACATTAAAATGCAGTTCAGCAAAGTTGCTATAAAGCTGTTCAGATGTCTAGTTGGAGGAGAAATCTATGGCAAGTTATTAAAGAAGTAATTTTTCTTTTCATAATCTGATGTTTTAATTACAATGAATATCCATGGTAGAGTCCAATTTCATTCAATTATTATTTTACATTTACATGAGTAAAAATTACAGGGTTAATGATAGTGGTGGAAAGCAGACTGGTATAATCATTACCATTTTGCATCTGGTGTTCCAATTGTAAATGATCACTGATGAGAAAGGAAGGAACTGAATCATTATCAATGTACAAAGAGAATTAATTTTATATTGGAAACTGCTAATATTTTCATATTATTTGATATTATACAGTTATGTATTTTTGTTAAGATTTATTTGAGAGAGAGAGTGAGCATGAATGGGAGAGGCAGAAGGGGAGAGTATCTCAAGCCAACTCTGATGCTGAGCTTTGAGTTGAGCCCAATGTAGGGCTTGACCCTATGACCCTGAGATCACAACCTGAGCCCAAATTAAGAGTCAGACACTTAACCGACTGTGCCACCCAGACACCCCTGTGTGTTTTAACATTAAGAAATAGACATGGAGGGATGCCTGGGTGGCTCAGCGGTTGAGCGTCTGCCTTTGGCTCAGGGCCTGATCCTGGAGTCCCGGGATTGAGTCCCAATCAGGCTTCCTGCATGGAGCCTGCTTCTCCCTCTGCCTGTGTCTCTGCCTCTCTCTCTGTGTCTCTCATGAATAAATAAATAAAATCTTGAAAGGAAAGGAAAGGAAAGGAAAGGAAAGGAAAGGAAAGGAAAGGAAAGGAAAGGAAAGGAAAGAGAAAGGAAAAGAAAAGAAAAGAAAAGAAATACACATGGAAAAAAACTACATACCACAGAGAAACAGAAGATGTAAAATTTTTGGCCATCTTTTCCCACTTAATAAGAAAACTTACATGTAGGAAAATATAATTCTTTATCTAGATTCAGCAATTTTGAATATTTTATCCAGGGCAGCCTGGGTGGCTCAGCAGTTTAGCACTGCCTTTGGCCCAGGGTGTAATCCTGAAGGCCCAGGATCCAGTCTCACATCGAGTCCCACGTCGGGCTCCCTGCATGGAGCCTACTTCTCCCTCTGCCTGTGTCTCTGCCTCTCTCCCTCAGTGTCTCTCATGAATACATAAATAAAATCTTTTAAAAAATGAAATAAATAAATAAATATTTTATCCAATGCCCCTGATCTCTTCATCACATACTTGCTCAGTCATTCCAAAGATATTCCTGTCACTACAAAATCACTCAAACACAGCTAAGAACAATTTCCCTCATAATCACAATATCATGCTATAGTAGTGATAATTCCAAAACATCTAGTGTCTAGTTGAAATTCAAAACTTTCTTCTTATTCCCAGAAAGTTTATAGCCATTTACATGTCCCCCTTCTGGACCCAATCCAATCTGTTTACAATCCTTTGTGATAGCTCTTTAGTCTTAATTACTTTCTTTTCTTTTCTTTTCTTTCTTTTTTTTTTTTTTTCTTTTTGACAGTTTAGGACAGTTGTAGGATAGACTATTCCACAATCTGGATTTACTTAATTGCTTCCTCTTGGGTCATTAACCTGATTCTCTTTGACCTGAATTTTTTGTGAACTGGGAGTTAGATCTAAAGCAGCGCTGTCCAATAAAAATATAATTTGGGCCACACATATAATTTTAACTATTCTAATAGTGATTCTTAAGAAAAAAAAATGAGGTAAAATTATTTTAATAAGATATTTTGTTTAACTCATCATATCTAAAATGCATTTCACCAGTACCCAATATAAATTTTTTTAAAATATATATTAACTATTAGAGTATCATATCTATGAAATCCAGGGTATACTCTAACCTTAGAGCACAGTTCATGCTTCCAATAGCCACAGAAGTCTCGTGGCTCCCATACTGAGTAGCACAGGACTAGAACCAGAGTCTTAAAGCTGAGCATTCTGAGCAATAACATTTCAGAGGTGAGGCTGTGTTCGTCATATTCAATTATACTAGGAGACTATTTCAGACTATTTCACTAATCATGATGTCAAGTATGGGCATTTTATATAAGAAGTAACTATAATCCTTTCTATTTTAGAGGGCTTTTTTTCCTCCCTTCAATTAATAAATGATTGGTGGGATGACACACTGCCAAATAACAAAATATTCAAAGACAGCCAAACTGCCACCAGATGACGCTGGCATGAACTGATGATCTCTGACCTGAATCAGTAATTCCATGTAACCAAACAGATTTTCCAACGCTATTATCCTTTCTGCTTTTATTAGATGCCATTTTTTCAGTAAAGAGCTTTCCTTACTATTTTCTTTTACTACTATTTAAAAAGAAATCCCCAACTATATTTTTAAATTCCAATGCTACTTCACATTCTGTGAGAGATCCTTTTTCATAGCATCCAGTTCTTGGCTCCTGAATGCAGGTTTTTCCTCAAATTGCTCTGTGTAATTGATAGGGCTGAGTTTGGCTTAATTTTGAATCCACATTGTGAAGATGGATGAGGCCCAAGATAAAAGTAGTGAAGACCCAGGACTTAGACCTTAGAGACCCAACCCCTGATTAGTATAGCACCCAGAAAGAAATGAACCTGAAATAGGTTATGAACGAGAAACAGGTTAAGACTGTAATTTTGGGGTTCTCTCACAAATCACCCAGGAAAAAGTAAAGTTACCTAGGCAATCTTTCTTATTCCTAAATTTCTTGTGAGCCAGCGATTTTTCTAGGTTCAGCTCTAAATTTCCTGTGTCCTAAACCACAGGTTTCTTCACTTTGAACATATGCTTCCTTTGTTTTTTGACCTCCCATAAATTTATTGAAACTTCACTTCTGCTTACATCCTTCTGTGCTCTTCACCCTTATGGCTCTTGCCTCATCTTATTTCTTTACTGTCACTGTGAGGAGTTTTTTGAGAGAGTTAAACAAGCAATCATTCCCTTATCTCTAAAAAAAAATGATATATTTACATATTAATTATGTATTTAGATGTACTTATGGATATATGTATAAATATATATACACTATATATTAGATTTAGAAATCTATCCCAGAAATGAGTTAGTCCACATTAATGTGAATACAGTGTCAACTATGCTGGTTGCACTTAAAATAGCCTCCAGTCACTTCATAATTTCCGTCTTAGGAGGATAAATTCAACATCCATCTAATTTTGTCATTTTACACGTAGAATGCATAATCCTGAGAAAATACTTTTAAAATGTCACCTCTTGTGGCTTTGTCATGGCTCACTCTTGCTAGCTATCACTGATACCATTTCCCCAGGATGAAGAATATCCAGTTTGTTGCTTGGTAGAAAAAAATTCAGTCCACTGTCACAGTATCTGAGTATAAAGATGGTTTGCCTTGCTTTGTCATTCAGCAGATATTAAACATTAAAAGAACATCAGTGTTAATTGAACAAATGAATTCACAGCCAAGTAGTTTTCTACATATGCAAAATCATTTGAGGAAGAGTGTTAAGAAAAAATCTCTATTCTGCGATTTTAGTTGCTAGGGCTTTGGTAGAGTCTTGGAAAGGCTATATATAAACACTGTTCTTAAGGCATTACCTGGAGTAGACTGAGAGCCCACTCCACCAATACGTGGGACTTCCCACTGGAGAATTCATCAGGAGTCCTCAATGACAATGGAGGGCCTGAGCATGAACTTGCTAGAGCCCCAGCCTCTCTTGAGATTCCATCTCTGCCTGACTTGTGTTCCTCATTCTCCCATAGTTCCCCACAGGGTCTCAGCCTTTGCAGACTCCTAGCTTGCAGGCATCCTGAACTCCCTCCTCTTGATGTGCTGGGGTCTCTCTTTGCTGCTATGCCTCCTTGTTTGGAGTAAGCCGTAATTCACAGAGCAACAGAGGAGCCAAATACTGTCACTGGCAGGATTCTGAACCTCATTGTGGTACAGACCATGGTCACCAACTATGGACTTGCTAGATTATGTGTCCTCTGCGTTTTGATTTGGACTCATTCATCAATTTGTCTTGGAAGTTAACATGTGTAATGCTTGCTTTCTTCATTCCCACCCCACATCTGCATCCTGGGGAGCATTCCAACAACTAAATTAAACCTGAAGAACTAAAACGATCACCTTCTTTCCACTGTCTGCTGGCCTAGTTGCTTGCCTAAACACCCAGTGCCTCTCTCCATTCTTCCTCTGTTCCTCTTCTCTCCCTCACAAATACTGAAAAATTTTCTATTGGGGTTTTGGTGGTTTTCAAATTGATTTGAGGGCATTCCTATCTGTCTTCTAAACTTATTGCACAAATACTTTTTAGAATGTTTGCTCTTTAAGTCCATTTTTTTTTCCTGTAACTTCATTACTTAAAAAAAGAACAATCATCTGTACTTTAAACAAATATAAAAGACCACGGTGCATTATAGACCACTTACTCACAATGTGAAGAACTGGTATCTGCCTACTGTAATGTCTCCTGATTATTTTTCTGAGGTTTCAGGGTTGAACTCCAACTCAAGACATATGTGACATAGTCATAAAGCAGCCAGCAGGTCTACAAGCCACCAGCGTATCTCTTTCAACAGAATTACATACTTAATAAAACTCAGCTACCAACAGTAAAACAAATATATGCACTAATCAGGTTTCCAGCATTCTGTTAATTTTGTATGAGGTCTAAATCATGCAACATGCAAATGATTTATTTTTCTCTGAACAACTTTTTAAAGGCTTGAAAAGGAATCCAGAAAATTAAATATAACTGAAAAACTATATAATATCTTTTAAAAATATGCTTTATTACTAAGACTTTATGAGACTCATAGACATTTTGTCAAGGTTCTCATTTATTCTTAAAAGACACATACATTGAATAATTAAATGGATTTTGCTGTTTTCCAGTTTAACTATTTTTATTGTTTTTATTTCAATAGTATTTTATATTTTACACAGCAGTATGAATTATACTTGCGGTTTGTAATTCTGATCATCTGTAAACTGCACTGTCTTTACCACTTTGTATCTTAAATTTATACAATTAACCTATTTAAATTCAAACCTCTCCTACAAGGCTTTCAACAGCTGAGATACAGTGTTTTCTCCATATAACTTAAGCAAGGGTTGCAAACATTTTAACAAATTCAGGTTAGTAACAGGATTACTTAATTTAGTATGACACAAAAAGAATAGTTACCTATTCACATTAGTGATTAGATTCCATGTTTAATTTAATCTTACTTTTAATATTCTCTTTCCACCAAATGTGGCATTCAGATATAAAAACATTTCAGCTGAAATAGCTCCTTAAATTACAAAGTTATATAAACTCCTTAGGGAAAAGGAAATTTTTAAAGAACAGTGTAATATAGAGTGTGAATATCTTCTCTCACAGTGTCTTTTTTGTACTCCCCCACTTTAGCTACCAACAGATTAGTGCACAATAACTTTAGACTCTCAGGCTCTTCTCTCACCCCCACCATACTTATGCACACAAATAAGAATTCGATATTTATTTTTTGTATAGAAATACAGAGATCAATTTTATCAGTATGGGTGAGAAGGTTTTTGAAATGTAACCATTCTTAGATACTTTTTCTCCAAAACTCATTGCTATGTTGGCCATCACAATACATATATCATTGTTTCTTTTGTCTTCCTATAAATATCCAGAACTGAGATTGTTGGGGCAGAGGAGGTACATATGTTAAATATTTCCAAATTTCCCTTCAGATCAATATCAACTTAAAAATGTATCTATAGTATATATTGAATTATTTCTGACATTGATAAAAATGAACAAGATTGATCATAATCCCACAGGCAAAAACAAGTTAACTTCTCATTTATTGGATCATTAATTTGGGATTTTTAAATGATGCATGTTTTTCTTTCTTTTAGTGGTTCCTTGTTCATGTCATTTTGTTTCCTAACAAATTATATATTTCTTACTGAAATATAGAAAGTAATGCATTTTGAAAAGATTCTCAGATTATTTTTATCTGTTTGCATCTCAACATTAATTATGATTTTTAATAGAGAATTTAAGGCTAAATGTAATCAAATCTGTTATGTGTTCCTTTCCAATTCTAAGTTTTACATCATAGCTATAAGAGTCTTACCCATCCCACGATCATAAAAAATATTTACTAATTAAGTGGTTACAGACTTTTAAAACATGTTTTACTTAATTATCCTTCATCTTTATTGAAAGCTACACTAACATGGCAATAACGATAAAAGCCAAATTTCAAACTTGTACTTTAGCAAGGAATGAATGTTGATACATTTACCAGGAAAAAAAAATTTATGAGGAAAATTTGAACAAAACAGGTTTGAGTCCAACTGTAATTTGTATAACATGTTAGATATTGAGAATATAGGATAAATACGAGTGTTTCTATCCTCTCTGAGCTTAGGCTGAGGTAGAAAACGAGAAAAAGAAGAAAAAGGTCAATTAAAAATCTAATTTCTATGTCATCCAGGACATTTCCTATAAGGTGTTCATCAGCACTCACGAGAAAATAAAACAGATCTAGAAGGAAATTCGTTCCATGATCAAGTAAGTTTGGAATGTTCTACTTAAATATATTTTAGGGTTCCACATAAAATATATTACCTTATGAAATGTTATCACTTAGCAAAAGAAACAATGTGTTTCTAAACTGAACACTTTTACTTACAAAGGAGCAATTAGAAATGGCGTTTCACAAGGCACTTCAGTGGCTTAGTCCACTGAGTGTCAGACTCCTGGTTTTGGCTCAGGTCGTGATCTCATGGGTCATGTACTCATGAGTCATGATCTCATTGGTTGTGTGATTGGACTCCCTCATTGGGCTTCACACTCAGCAGGGATGTGCTGGAAGCTTCTCTCCCTCTGCTTCTCCCCTACTCACAGAAACATGCTAAGTAAATCTTTAAAAAGTTTAAAAAAAGGGTGTTTCAGAAAACAGTAGATATAACAGGTTGATATATAAAATAAACATTTGGTATTTGTGTATCTAGATACATAAATAAAATGTTTGTTTATATACCTACGTACATTAAACCTGATAATCTTCTAGTCTGGGAAATTCTGGTTTCCACCTTGCCTCTGGGAAAGGAAAAATAGAAAGACAATGCCTATCTACTGAATTTCAAAACATGCTTAATATTCATCTCAAAGGCATTAATTTGAGAGAAACAAAAACTGAGTTCCAAAAGCTTGTATTTGAGAGCTAAACCCTCCAAGTCTGTGGCATCTGAGATAGGAATTCCAGGGCAATCATTTAAAAGTCAATGCCAGCTTCAGGAGATCAAGCACACCTCTCACCAGTGCCAGGCAGCTGCATGGAAGCCCAGTGAGTAACCACTCCTTCACTATGTGAATGAACTCTACGACAAGGCCAAGGACTACTTATACTTCCCATTTCTGTCCTGCAAGGACTTTTCTTTGATATTAGCATATATTCCCCTGAAAGTTCAGTGGAGTTGACGCCTTTTGAGTCTGAATCTTTGCTCAGCTCATCTGAACTATGCCAGGTGGACAACCTTCTCTTTTTAACTATGCAAAACAGTCAAAACCACTCTCTACCTAGAGGGACATAGAGGTTGTAAAAAGTACAGGAGTCCAACATCTGCATTTGATGTGTCTCTGGCACAAATTCACTCAGTACTTTTAGTTGAATAAATTATGTTCGCTCCAAACTCAGTCTCCTAACATCCACTATTCTATACTGAATAGTGATGGGTAGTTTGCTAACTGAACAGCTGTCTTTTCTTATTTACGAATGTACATTTTAAATATTTAAAGTTCAACTCTCTATCAGAGCTATCACTCTTCCACTGTAAGTTTGCATTTTTTTTTCTCTTTATTTCCTTAACTCATCCCTAGCAAGGAACTCTCAACTAAGATAGCTCTTCTTCCAGAAAGACCCCTTTCTCTCTTGTACAACCAGCCCCTACCAGTATCTTTAGTCATGTGTTCTTCTCATTCTATTTCACTGAATGCCCCCTATTCCTATTTATCAATACAGAATATACATTTCCTTTGACCCGATAAACTAATTTACTAAATGTGAGGAGAACATTCCACATTTTTCTGGATGTTCTGTATCTCCTGGCTTAGTCGTGGGTATCCACTAGACACTTGATAATTACGTACTTGACAAATGACTGTGTAAATAACATAAACATACCCAAGTACTCCCACAGCAAACTTACATTAGAAAATGGAATTAAAGGTCAGGAACTAGTCATTTTTTATGATACTCTTTTGATCTAGTCCTTCAGTTTCATTATTTCCAACCTCTCCTCAAAAACAGCAATGATAACCACAGTCCTTTATTCCAACTGTTTCTCTCTGTGCCTCTAGGAAAGGGTAAAACAAGGTCCCAAGATGAAAGACTGTTGATAGAACTGGAGGTATTCAAAGTGGCAGGCCTGAAGTCACTTAATTGCCTTATTTCCAACCTGGAAATTAACTCTATTTTCCTATTTTCAACCTCCGTAATTTCTTCCTGGCAACTTATTGGATATATCAAGGGACACTTTCAGAAAAGCTGTGAAAACATAGTTGAAGATGTCCTGACCCCTAGAAATTTCTCAAATCAGTATTGGTTTATTTGAAAGCATGTGTGATTCAAGGTTGATAGGACTTAGATATGTTAAAAGTAGTTAAATCAGTGTCACTCTGCATTTTGAATAAGCTTTTCTTGGTTACCCTATTTTGATGTCCATTACCTAACTAAAATTTTTAAATGAACATAATGCACAGTTTTATTTTGTTTACGCTGTACCCTTTTTTATAAAAGTTATAGGGCCAGGGACAAATACAACTTTAGAGCAAATTAATGTTATCAATAGCAGACAGCATATAAAATCCACTTATTGAATGCCTACTATGTGCCAGGTACTCCACTAAGTACTTTACAAGTGTCGTCTCCTGTGTAAGCCTTTTTTACCCCCTAGGAACTTACATCTCATTTTACAGATAAACCACTTATTGAATGCCTACTATGTGCCAGGTACTCCACTAAGTACTTTACAAGTGTCGTCTCCTATGTAAGCCTTTTTTACCCCCTAGGAACTTACATCTCATTTTACAGATAAACCTCTCAAAACGCTAAGTGCCATGACAAGTTCATACCATGTGTTGGTGGCAGAAGAGGGATTCAAAATTATTTCATTCTCACTGCAAAACTCTGGCTATTTCCTTTAAGACAGACTTCCTTCCAAATCTGTACCAATCTACCAATCAACTAAATATATCATATTTGTTAATTTATAGGTCATTTCCTCTCTATATTTTAATTTCCTAGAGTAGTTATCCCATTAAAAAAAAGTCAATACCATACCTAAGATATATATACATTTATGAATTGAAAAGTTGGTCAAATAAAAACAGCTCCATAAATCAAAATTCTATGTAAAAATAGAAGCTCCTAGTTCTGAATAACAGATATTTCATTTTTGTAACCTATTTCCCATTTTTACATGTATTTTAATGACCCCTTTGTTCTTTCTCAATGTTTTCATTATATCTGCTATTCAAATATGGTATCCTGTGATGAAACAGCATAAGTAAGTAGATTGAAGTCTTTACTATATTTTGCTTAATGACAGAATTCAAATATTTAATATTTAGACAGTGACATTTCCACCTTACTTCTGTGACTCTCATCCCTACAAATTAATTTTATCAGTCTTATCTTCTGTGCTAGTCAACTTAATTTTATGAGTCGTGATTTTAGCTGTCAAAGTAAATACAATATTCCTAGAAGTTGAGAGAGAACCTCTGTATAAGAAAGTAAAAATCTTTTACTAATATTTACATTTTTAACATAACATAACATAAATATATATATATATATATATATATATATCAGTTGATGATATGTTAGCATATGAAACTTGGTAATTTCAAATATCTAAACTTCACTTGCCTTTAGGCTTTTTTCAAGTATGATACATTTCAGTTCAAATGCATATATTTTTGGAAACGATTCATCATCATCCTAGAAAATAGAGCAGATACTTTGTATATTTAAAAGAGAAAAATTCTAAACTATTCTTGCCTTGAATAACCTTTGTAAAAACAAATAAATTCAGTGCCTTTGGCAAATAGTCACAGGCAAACAGCCTTACTTTTCTTCTTTAAAATATGCAAAGTTTACCAACCTGAGAATTCTTAACTTTCCAGGACTCTATCATTATATAATGAGGGTCTCACATACATCTCTTGTAGAAGACTACAAAAGCTCAAACCACAGCCAGTTTCTATTCAATTATAGAGCCTGATCTCTAGACTCTAGAGAAAATGGTGAATTTTAGAATCTGTGTGAAACAATGGTAGAAGGCAGCAAAGAAACAGTAAGAATTGCATTTGCAATGGGTATTAACTGTTCCAAGACACTAGAAATGGAAAAATTGTAACATTTCTCTACTTTTGCCAAGCAAATCAAATCCTGGATGCCCATCAAGTTCTGGATGCCCAAATGCAAAGGTCAGCAAAAAGCTCAATGACATACACACATGCTATACACGCTGGGTTCCACCTCAATGCGGGGCTACTGTCATCCAAGAAAATTGAAGGGAAGTATGTAGGCTGGGCTAGGAAGATGCCTCTGGTCATCAGCCATTGTGCTGGATATTCCTTGGTCACCATGTAACAGATAGTGATCTTATTCACAGCTGTAGTGAACACTTAAAAGCCAGCATTTTAGGGAAAGAGAAATGAATTACTAAAGAAGCAATTACCAAGAATTTGGGGAAAAAAATGGCAGGGTAAAATTATTAAAGTATGGTACCATATAATTAAATAGTTCCTTCAAGAATACCAGTTGACTTTTATTCCTGAGAGGGGCTCCTGGGATATCTATGAATTATAGCCCAGCTAGTCTCATTTATATACTTATTTCCACTTAGGGTGTGATAAAAGCTAGGATTAGGGGACAGTTACGGAATTGCATATATTAAGAAAGAGTTACAAAACTTCTGTAAGTGAAGATCATTTTGGTTAATTGAAGAGTATTTAGATTTATTGTTAACATTGGAAAAGGAGACCAATAATCTTCAAATTTTTTTGGAAAAGTTAAATACAATGTTGAAAAATTAAAAGATTAGAGGAAAGGAGGAAATAGATTTTTTTTCAATTATTTGTTCATAAAGCCAATGACCATAGATTAAAAACAGATGCAAAGCTGTGAATGGAAGGGTTTCTAAAAATTGTCTGGGGTCATAATAACTTAATAGGATTTCTAAAGTAATTAGTCAATCTGCTAGATTTGTAGATATCACTAAGGTTGTAGAGAAAAAATTACTTCATTTTTAATTTGATTCTCTAGTAATCCGCCATATTTCAGGATTAATTACTGTGAGTTTTACCTTGAAGATATCACTACATGCTGGGAAGTTGAGAATCCTTGAGCAATGGTAAACACAAAACAGAATAATACTGTACCCTTCTGTAAAATGATACATCCAGACATGAAATACTATATGCATTTCTGGAAATCACTTCAGGCAAGAAATTAACACAGTGAGGAATGTCCATACCATGTAATAAAATTAAGGCAGTGATACACAATTGGTCAATGAATGATGCTATACATAGTCATAATTCTTGGCCACACAGACATACCTTCTGGAGTTGAATTATATCTCAAATTTACCTGTGATCCTTTCTGAACATTCAGATAGTATTCCACACTAGAAACTCCATCAATCATATTATTCTGGAGTATAGCCTAGATGTATTTTGTTAAGTCACCCCCAGAAATTATCATAGGATAAAAACTACTCATCAATTGCTTACTAGTTCTTGTTAAAGCTTAAAAAGATGGAATTGGCAATTATCATTGTATCTGGTCCTGTGGGGTAGCTTCTAAAATTTCAGTTTTCCTACCAGTGGGGAGCAAGATCATTTAACATCTTTGTCTTCGTTTCCCTCATCCTCATATGAGCATAAAACTTACTAGAGAACAATGAGAACAAGGGCCAGCCTTGTGTGTGTTTTCAACTCCTACCCAGCATTACCATACGCTAGTTTCCAACACGTTATTTCTTCAATGAATGAATCTGTTTACTAGGTACTTCTACGAGCTAAGTACCAAGTAACAATATTAGACCCTTGCATAAATTACACCTTTTTTTTTTTTAATAATCCTAGAGATATATATTCCCAGATTAGTAAAAGGACAGTAAGGACTGCCAAATTTAAGTAGTCTCAAGTCACACAACTAGCTAATATCTGCTTTGGCAGTGTCAGCCCATACCCCTTCTCTCCATACTACTGATAGTAACAAGGTTTTTTTTTTAAAAAAGCAACCTACCTTCTCACCTCTCCTCACAGAAGGTTAAGGATTCATGAATTATGGAGCAAAAAAAATAGTACTATATAAGTTGAGATTTTAAAGAATTGGAATTCTTCAACCTGGAGAAATAAGAGTCAAGAAGGAATATTATAAAATCCATAAATTCAAAAATATTATGAGAGAACGGACATGAAAGTTTTTAGCAATCTGAGAACATTTGAAGAGGCTGTCCCCAGAAACTCACAAAAGATACTTTTTAGAAGTAATAAAAGATACTTCCATTTTACAGAGTTAGTTGTAAAACTGTGAAACTTAAAACCATGAAAATGCTCCATGTTGAAGATATAAATAAATCTGAGGAGGGTAGAGAAAATTCCAAAGGTGACAAATTCATATCAGATTGAAGGGAAACTAGAACTTGAAAGCCAATACGTTCTAAGCTATGACTTTTATAATGAGTTCTCTCAATATTAAGTTCCCACTACTCTGCCTTCTATCTGCCTAAGTTTTTAAAACTGGTTTATCATAGTTGTTAGCTAGCAAAGCTAAATAAATGCTATGGTTCTATATGAATAAAAAGCTTATAATACAAATGTTGGCTAGGAAATGCCTTAAAAATAAGCACCAATAAATTCTATTAACAAAATCTATATTTTACTGGACTTAAAAAAATAAGAGTATGCATATTTTTGCACTAAGTTCCATAATAGGGTTTTGGTTAGTGTCCTTTGGCCAGTTACCAGCATAACCAAGGACAATTTTGCTGGTCTGGAGGTATTTTTGATTGATACAAATGTGGTGGAGGGTATAACTGTTACCTAGTGGGTAGAGGCCACATATCCTGATAAATATTCCACGATGCATAGATGAGCACATGCAACAAAGAGTTATCCCGCGCTGTGGTAGGCAGGATCCTAAGATGTCCCTTATGATTTATTACCCCATTGGAGGATATGTACCCTGAACTGTGAATATGAGGAGATTTCATACCTGTGATGTTATACAGCATAACTGACTTCAAGATATAGGTGAATCAAATACACTAATCATAAGAACCCTTTAAAAGCAGAGACTTTTCTCCTGATGGTCACACAGGGGAAAGCAGATATGACGGAGATTCTTCATTTTGCTGAGATTCAAGGGCCTGTGGTCAAGGATCTGCAAGCATCTTCTCAGGACTGAGAGCAGTTTCTGGCTGATATCCAGCAAGAAAACAGGGTGTTTAATCCCACAACCACAACAAACTGAATTCTTTCCATAACAGGAATGAGTTTGGAAAAGGACATGGAGCCCCCAGATGAGAACTCAGCCCAAGCCAGAGTAGAGAAGCCCTCCACACTGTACTGGGCTTTTGACCTACAGAACTGCATGTTAATAAATGGGTGTTGTTTTTAAGTTGCCTAATTTGTCATTTGTTACGTAGCAAGAGAAAATGAATGTAGGCCCAACATTTCAGTAGCACCAAGGTTGAGAAGTCATATTTTAAGCATTCTAATCTAGCACTAAAGGGGTGTTGCTAGGTTTGTTTTCACAGAAACAAACAAAAAACTAGTGTGGAAATAGGCTTCTTTAACTCAAAGTTAAAATATGTTTCTTTACTTTGGGACATCTTGGGAACTCTGACATCTTAATTATGAAGCTACAAGAGAAAAGGTAATTCTAAAGAGCATGTGAACAAAGATCTCTTCTTAGAAAATTAATATCTTCTGAGCCTAAGGTTTCTTAAGATTGAGTTTTCAAAATCTACAAATTAGTACACTTTTTAAAAATCAGCTTTACAATTTGTCTTCCTAATTCCTAGCAGAATCAAATGTCTATATCAAAGTATGTATCTTTTATAATTTAGATTGTTTCAACAATGAACTTCTTTATTTCAGAGGTCTTGGAATAATCTATAGCATATCTAGAACTTCAAATCTGCAGGGATTATATATCTCATTGAAAGGGGAGGAGCCAGAGCCAAGGAAAATGCATGTTTGACATTGTATCAGGTTCTACTTTTACTAGTTCTGCTATTGTCTTCTTTCCCCAAGGTCTTCTAGTCACTTACATGGTATTTCCATGGACCGACATGGAACTTTATTTTCTGTTTTTTAATAACTGATTAGTTTTGTCTACAATCCCAGAATATGGAGACTTAGGGCAGGGATGGCTACCTTTTTTTCCTGAGTGTGCCCTATCGCCCTACATGAGTTTCAAAAATGCCCTCATCCCTATTTGCTATTGTTGTTTGAACATTTGCTTATCTGTCCAGATCTTTGCTACACTCCATGGAGCACCATCTTTGTTTTTACTTCCAAGCTCCACATCTTCCATTTTTATTTGCAATACTGTGAGTTTCTCCTAGCCCAGGATCTATACCATGTGTCACTTCAGTTTATAACTGTTGCATTACAGATGGTAAGCAGCCACTATTGATTGGACCAAAATTATGGGAAATCCCCCTCTTTTCCCCCTATATTAACGGTCTTAGTAATGATTTATGGGAAACAACCATATCTTTACCAAAACAGCTTCTGGAATTTCTTCAAATTACCTGTTAGTTGAATAGGTATGTCTTTGTATATTTATATTCCTCATATTATTACCATTAGTTGTCTGATACAGCAAACATGCTTACTTTAAATAATGTTATTCCAAAAGTGACTATTTTCAGTTTATCACATTGTGTAGCTTTTATAAAAACCATTTTAGAGAAGGATTGTTTATATCCACTTAATATAGAGAATAGATTCAAAATCTAGCATAATAGATTCATTAGTTTATAAAGCACTTTTATTCTATGCATTGCATGTTGACGCAATCTTCATAGGATATATTAAGCCTGCTGCCTAAGTACTGAATTACACCTACTGAATTGAGGATAGATGCTTTCCATCCAGCATTAAAGGACACCCAAATCATAGACCTAACTGGCCTTTATAATCTCATCCCACATTATTACCTTACACAAGTGACATACTTCAGCCAAACTAAATTTGTTGCTATTTTACACACTTGATGTACTCTTTAAAACATTTATACTTAACTGTTTCCACTATCCAGAATGCCTCTGATTGAGGGTATATTACAAGTGACACTGTAGTAACAGCCTCAAATCTAAGTTATAAAACCTAACAAAAGTTTATTTCTTGCTGACTATGAAAATAGTTCTGTGTATGACAGGGTGGGGAAGGTAGGCAGAGGGAGTACTTTGTTCTATAATGTCTCTAAGAGATAAAGATCGATGTAGACCCTACAAGTTATTGTCTCTTTATATTTTCTCATCAATAAAAGGGAATTTCTACCTTTGAGAATAATACATAAAGCACTTTTCTGAAGTCCCAAAGAGAATGTTCATTCCCTCTTTCTCCTTTTGTCTTCTCTCCTGAACACTTGTAACATTCCACCTTTCATTTTGCTTTGTATTAGTATTACGTTTTAGCCTGCTAGATTTTAAGTTTTGGAGGGTCACACCATGTGTTTCGTTTATTCTTGTGTCTGCGTTAGCCTGTTAGCCTTAAGCACCTGGCATAGTTTCCAGAGAACATTTTTTTTTTCCCAATGAACACTTTTAAATTCTTCGAGAGGACTCATGATTCTCCAATTCAGAAAGGACTTGGTAAGAGTGCTCTGTAACTCTAGATCTATTTAATCTGAACTGGACATAGAAATAAAGCATTATGCATTTTATTTTTCAAAACTCATATGAAGCGGGAGACCTGGGTGGCTCAGTCAGTTAAGGGTCGGCCTTTGACTCAAGTCATGATCCCAGGGTCCTGGGATTGCACCCAGCATCAGGCTCTCAGCTCAGCAGGGCATCTGCTTTTCCTTCTCCCTTTCTCCTCCACTGTGCTCTCTCTTGGGTACTTTCTCTTTCAAATAAATAAATAAAATCTTAAAAAAAAAAGTCATATGAAGTATAAATGTATTACTAAGCTTAGCTTTAACTTTTCACCCCTGCAAACCTGGATTTTTTTTTTCTTTAACTGAAATTTATAAATCAACAAACTTTTTTCCAAAGCATGGTGAGTTAGGAAAAAATAGGGCTAGGCAGGACTAGGGGGCCATGAAAGCAGATTCACAAAAATCCCTAAAATGCTGAGGTATAAGGAAACCAGAGATAAAGGAACAAGCCAGACCATCCTGCCCTAGGAGTGGGTGGGGAGGGTGTCTTTTTATGACAATCATCTGTGACCAACAGAGAATAACCAGACCCCAAAAAGGAAGCCATTAAAGATGTTATCACTAGTCCTTACTCAAAGGTGATATCAGTAGATAATGTTAAAAGGATTTAGGTTCCCTGATTAGGCTCTCAATAAAAGACCAACCCTACAAGCTCTCAGCGGCAACCCTGTCAGGACCTCTCTCACTCCTGAGTGCTTTCTCTCTATCTTTACTTAATAAACTTCTATCCCTTTACTCCCTCTCCTGTGTCTACAAGATTCATTCTTTGACTCGGTGAGACAAGAACCAAGCTCTCTCGTATCAATGGGATGTGAGATGAAATAGTAGCTTAATACATATTTATGAATGAAGTCTGATCCATCTGCAGAAAATCTGTAAGAGTTCAGAGATATTATACATCTATAAGAAATAAATGAGTATTGACTCTTATAAAGAGTTTTCCTAAGAATATCTAAAGAATCTCAACTCAAAGGTTCTGAAATATTTTTAAGATTTTAAGTAACCTCCTCATCAAATGTGGGACTTGAACTCACAACTCTGAGATCAAGAGCCACATGCTCTACCGACTGAGCCAGCCAGGTGCTCCTTAAGTTGAAATTCTTAAGCCATATATATTTTGAAAAAGTTTAGTAATGTTTAAATTTTTATACTTTTTTCTTGGAATTTAATAGGTACTTATATACTGGGCTGGTAACAATGCTAGGAAGGCCTACTTCTACAAATGTTACTTTCAGTATCTGCATGGCTTTTAAGTGTCTGTCTTACACAAAGCCCCTGGGTTCCATATTCCTGACTCCACTTATAACTACATATTCAAATGTGAAAATATGAAAAGTGCTTACCCGTTCTGATAAAGTTGCCTCACCTGTAACATGTGAGAAAATGATCATATGCAATATGAATCAAAATGCAAAATGTAAATTATTGTTGCTTTACTATGGTTTCAACAGGACTGGTTTCCTTTAGCAATTGTCACGTGTAGATTTGGATTAATACTAGTAAATTTTCAAGGAAAAAAAAATATACCAATGAGATTTTGTTTCAGAAAAACAACAAAAAATTCTCAACTAAATGGCTAACTACATCCATGTACAAATGTGTTTACATACACCTCGACTACTGAAAGCGGATTGGGAGAAAAACCTTACTAAAATACATTCAGGAACACTTTAGGAAGAGCTAGGTTTTGAGAAAACATTCATATCGGAAATATGCATTTAACTTATAAATTCCTTGCTTCTTGATATTCGAGGTGTCAACCAATTTTTCACCGGATTTTCAACCCATAAAAAGGAGTTGTAAATTTAAGAAAAATGAGAGTGTGATTCCAAGACAAATAGATCACAAAAGTGTGAATAAGAAAGAAATGCGTTGTTCCAGCATAGGCAGGTATTCCTCTTAATTTATGGAACCGTTTGTCCTGCTTGTAAAATTCCATTTTTTATGGAAAGGAGAATTATTGCTGCTGTAAGATGTAACAAAATGGCTAAACGCCTGAGGAAAATATAATAAGGACATTTGGGTTAGGAATATAATAACCAAAAGCTTTCCCTGGGAAGTTAGACAAAGTGATACTAGTTTTTTTTTTTTTTTTAAATAAATTGGGAACGATTGCCAATATTAACTATAATAATCTTAATGCTACCACATATGTTAATGTAATCTCTAAAAGACAGAACAAATGGTCAATATGTACTAATAGTTAAAATCATCACTGAAACTCTACAACTTTTTTCCTAACTTGAAAAATATCCGTTTGCCTAATTTGGGCTAAAGATTATCCCCATGACTTTGGTTTGCTACATAGAATCAAACAAGATCAGAATGTTGAAGAGAAAGAGGATGTAACTAGACAGTACTGGCTGTCCCCTCAATCCACCTCCCCCCCCACCCCCCGCCTTTTTTTAAAGGAGCAGAAACCCAATTCTACTTAATAATGTTTCCAGCTAAAAACAAGATTTTCCAGGCTGCTGCCCACCTAGGTGTGGTCTAAGTGATATGCTTTTGGCCAATAAAATGTAAATGGAATAATACTGGGAAGAACCCCAAGGAGAGTGCTTTATTCTTGGATTAAATGAAACAGATTTAGCTGTCATTCCCCTTTTACTTTTAGTTTCCGCCTCTCCTTTTATCTTCTGGAATGTCTTTGTGATGCATGGGAGTGCAGAGCCCTGTTGCAATTGAGGATGAAAGTCACTTTTCAAAAACCACAGGCCCCATAGGTAGATGGTGCCTGAAGCATTGATGACAACGTAGGGCCACTGCCCTAGTTATGGGTTCCTGTTATAGGAAGAACATAAATCACTTCTGCAATGTTTCTTATATACTTTTAAACACAGAGAGCAAGGAGAAGGGGAGTGGGGGGAAGACAATAAATCCATGTCGTTTAAAAAGAGGACATAAAAGGTTTTTAATGCAGATAGTAATTGTGAACCTTATCTTCATGCTCAAGAAATGACTTCAAGAGTCATGACATAGGCGGTTCAAGCAGGAGATGAAAAAAGAACAAAAGGGCATGTTGAGTCAGGCCTCTTTAAAAAGGCCTTCTCAGAATCCTGATTCAGTAACCTGTACTTGGACCAAAAGAGTCACATGTCCACCCCTCTTCTAACAAGGAGCCCGGGACTAAATCGCTTGGCCTTGGTACAGGCCGCTCCAACAAGTCTGGCTTTCTGCTGGTAACCGAAAAAATCAAATTGGCTTCATGAATGCTTCAGTGAAGCTCCATTTTAAAGTAACCTTTTTCTCTCTTCTGCAAACCTCCCCACCTCCCTTCTTAGCTTTTTGTTTCAGGAATCTGGTACCATCCTAAACACATTATAAAGGAAGCCGGCTGCAAGTATATGATTCCACCAAAATCAGTTAGATCTTGTATTTCCCTCTTAACCCCCGCCAGCCCCTTCAAAAGCTGCTTTATCGTTGCAATATCAAGCTCATAAAGTGAGTATATTTTCTTTCTACTACTCACTTGAAAATTTGGGGGCAATTCTTGCTTTCAAGATATTTCAGTTATTTATTTTTTTTTTAAATATTTTATTTATTTGGGAGAGACACAGAGACAGAGGCAGAGACATGGGCAGAGGGAGAAGCAGGCTCCCTCAGGGGAGCCTGATGGCTTGGGATCATGACCTGAGCCAAAGGCAGACACTCAACCACTGAGCCACCCAGGTGCCGTATTTCAGTTATTTTTCAATATATGTTGGCAATGTTGCACTATGACCTTAGGCTCAGCAAGAACCAAACTGAAGTAATGGCTGGATCAGTAATTACGAATCTTGAAGTAGGGTAATGGGACTTTCTCTCTCCAGAATCCTGGCTAAGACAGGCATGTTTTTGTTCTCCTAGTCGGCTCATCCTTCCTACCACTGTTTCATTTAGGGTGAAAATTTTATGCTCTGAGTCCCTTTGGACCATTGTTTTTTGAGACATTATCAGTTCTAAGTGTCCATCTTACTTCTTTCCACCTCCATCTTTTAAAAACACTGCTTCTTGGTTACTGGGATGGTTTTAAAACAGGTCTGCAAATTCTTTGACATTTCCCCCAACTAGTAGATTGATGTGCCAAATTGTGATTGTTTAAAGAAATGTCACTAAGTTCTGGACTAGTTTTTTTGGCAGTCACAGTAACTGGCACACTTAGGGTGAGGACATCACCTTGACCATGGAAAGCTCAACTTTCTAGCTTTCAGTTTCGTGGTTTGTGAACCATGGGGATTTTACCTTTCCAGAAAAACTGTATTCAGAGGGAATATATAGCCTTAAAATTTTATTTCAGAAAAATCTTGTTTAAAAGTTTGAAAATCAGGGCAGCCCAGGTGGCTCAGCGGTTTAGTGTTGGCTTCAGCCCAGGGCATGATCCTGGAGACCTGGGATCGAGTCCCACATCGGGCTCCCTGCATGGAGCCTGCTTCTCCCTCTGCCTGTGTCTCTGCCCCTCTCTCTCTGTCTCTCATGAATAAATTTAAAAAAAAAAAAAAAATTTTGAAAATCAGCAATAGGATAAAGAACCTAAGTATCTGGGCCTAGTATATTTGTGTCCATGACAAAAATTCAGCTATAAATTCAATTTCCTTAATTATAGGCTTTTCAAGTTTTGATTTCCTGAGTCCATTTCTATAAGCTATTCAGAAAATTGTTCATTTATCTAAGACTTTGATTTACTGGTATTTAGGACATTCTCTTTTATTTAAAAAAAAATTAATGTAGGATTTTATCTCCTTTTAATTGTGCCTTCTGTGTTTTCCTTAAACTCAATATTTCTATTTTATTCAACTTTACAAATAACTTTTGACATTTTTTCTCTATTGAATCTTTAAAATTTTTTAAATCATTTTTGTTCTCTACAACTTTAATAAATTCCCTCTGACATTTAAGTCCTCCTCAAAGTTTAAGATGTTTCTCATCTCCCCCCTCACCGCAAAATAAAATATTTTAAGTGATCTACATATCATGTATTCTATTTTTAAGAAGTGATGTTATGAAAGGAATAGAAAGTTGTAGCGAAAAATTAGAGTAAGAACTAAGTTTTTAGAAGTTTAAGGTGTGCTCTTGGGAGTTAACTGCAGAAATTGAGGGGCAACAGAGGTCACTGAATGAAGAAAAGAAAGAGACTTGGTTGTCTGATGTATAACCAAATTGTTATATGAGTATTTCTCACCCTTGCGGCAAGAGTTGAGATGACTAAAGAGCCTTTAGTTCAGTGTAACTCCTGAATGATGTGAATGAGTGACTCTTCAAAATAGATTAATGAAAAGGAGGGCAAGAGGGTAGGAATTTGAAGGAGAGGATTCTCTAGGAGGGTAAAATAATAATTAAGCTTCAAAAGGCACGGTTAGAAGAATGAGGACTCTGCCTCCTCGCTTCATGGTCAGTAATATAAGAGTAAAGGACAGATTTCCATGCATGGAGGCCGCAGAAAAAGCAGAAGTTTCTAGTGGAAATCCAGGTTTAAGAAGGAAAGTAAATGTAAGGTTCTTATAGACTATAATTACAGAGAACTTTTGAAGTGCAGTGAAGTTAAGATTTTGCAACAAGAGTGGAAAGCTGAGCAGGAGAGGAATGTAATGGCTAAGTGGAAGCGTAATATAGCCTCGGGAATTGCAGCTGTGAGAGGTATGGATGGAATATTCCCAAGAACACGGACTATTCAGGGAGACCTCAGAGGGTACTGGTGAGCTGATGTGGGGGCGGCTTGGATTGGCATGTGGAACAATCTCAATAGGTGCTATATAAACCTGAGTCTAAGTGGAAGACAGCACTGAGTGCCTTGTCCTTCTTCCTATCATCAGGGCTGGTCAGTGTTTTTTCATTACTGCCTGAGCCTGGACTTGCTGAGTCCCATCTGCTGTTAAGCCCAGGTCTCACAGTTAATACAAAGTGAGAGTACCCTTGGGTACTTGGTTATTGCTGGTAAGTAAAGGCAGCATCTGGTAAGTAGGCTTCATGCATATGAATGCTTGGTCCAGATTAAAAGTTCTATTATCAGATCTTAAGATGGAGAATTCAAGCATGAATTAGGGTTTTAGTGAATAATTCTGGCAGTGAAAGAAAGCTGGTACTTCACGTATAGGGAGCTAAAAGCACCAGCTTGGTGTTAGGTTGTATTGGCGGGCATTCTGTCTCTTTGTTTTGGAAAGCAAGGAGGAGTTTTTTGGGGTAATGGGAATGAAATAATAGAGACCCTATGTGAAGCATCAGACAAGGATACTTCTTTCCGGGTAATCCTTGTTATTCTCTTCAACAGGCTTTTTAGCTATTATACTGTACATTTTCAACATTAATATTCCCATTTTCTCCCTTAAATTACCCAATAAGGATGATATAAAAGTTATTTCCAGTACATTTTCATTTAAGGATAATGATCACTAATGACTACAAAGCTGAGATTTCCTTAAGAAAGTGAATATAGCTAAAAATGAGCAAGGCTGGTGTTAGTGATAAATACTAAAGATTAGCCTTCTTATTGGGGTAGAAAAAAAGATATTTAGATGGCTAATTTGTAATGAAAATTAAAATAAAACCTATAGTTGCTAAATAGTTCTAGGCCAGCTACTGCTTACAAACAACTCTTGTTTTTCTTTTTTTCTTTTTTTTAAGATTTTATTTATTTATTTGAGAGAGAGAGAGAGAGAGAGAGAGAGAGAGAGGCAGAGACACAGGCAGAGGGAGAAGCAGGCTCCATGCAAGGAGCCCCATGTGGGACTCGATCCCAGGATCCCAGGATCACACCCTGGGCCAAAGACAGGCACCAAACCGCTGAGCCACCAGGGATCCCCAACACTTGTTTTTCTATATTAAATCTTCATCAGTCTTTTTTTCTAACTCCAACTTAAACCTTGGAGACAGCCCTAAATTTGCCTACATTGCCAGGTCGCAGGATCTCCTCTTGTGCATCACAAGTTCCTCCTGCCACGTCGCAATTAGCATATTCTCTCCAAGTCTGTAATAATAACAAAGTACATCGTGATTTTTGGCTATTCCATTTTAAATTTATTCTTGGTTTAAATACATGTCAAGTTTCATAGAACTGATTTGAAAGTTGTTTAAAAATAGTTGTTCCACATTTTTCCTTTAACATTTCTATTAAATCTGGGAACTACTGCCATTTCTCTTGTTTTCAGCTCTTTATGTTGGCCCTTAGCCCATGCAAAAGCAAATGATGAATATTGGTCGCCCCGCCCCCCACTTTTCAGATTTTTAAGCTTACTTTCTCTCGCCATACCTTTCTAAAACTTCCTCATATAGGACTACCATTTGCTCCACCTCTGTGGTCTTGACTGACAGCATTCCTCGTGGATCCTTTAGTCTTCCTGGTTCACCACAAACTAGATTAGAACCCCACACCCACGGATGAACATGTAGGAGTCAATGTGCTCTCAAGTCAGTTTTCTACTTCCTTTGCGGTGGTGGCTCTGTAAGTATAACTGGATTTTGTCCTAGAATTCTAGTTTCATTTCAAGATATAATCAGTCCTAAAGTGTGTTGCCTGGTTGAAGCTTCTCTCTACCCCTCAAACCTATAGCACTGGGGCTCTACCTGAACTGTGGAAACTGACTCGCCTACCTATCATAGAAAACATTACCTACCATTGTCTGAGGTCACATGGATCTAGCCAAATTATATGGCCTGTTTCTAGTCTGCTTTGATATACTTCTGGAATGAATCTTTACAAATATCAGTTCTCACTGTACTTTATAACTAGATAAATTTTTTAAAGGTTTTATTTATTCATCAGACACACACACACACACACACACACACACACAGAGAGAGAGAGAGAGAGAGAGGGGCAGAGACATAGGTAGAGGGAGAAGCAGACTCCTGGAGGGAGCCGGATGTGGGACTCTGTCCTGGAACTCTAGGCTCACACCCTGAGCCAAAAGTAGATACTCAATCACTGAGCTACCCAAGCATCCCAACAGATAAATTTTTTTTTTTAAGATTCCAATTATTTATTCATGAAAGACACAGAAAGAGAGAGAGGCAAAGACACAGGCAAAGGGAGAAGCAGGCTCCACACAGGGAGCCCGATGTGGAACTCGATCCTGGGACCCCAGGATCACGCCCTGGGCTGAAGATAGGCACTGAACTGCTGAGCCACCCAGGGATCCCCCCCCATTGGATAAATTTTATATAAGGTTTTGGCACTACTAAAACTGAGGCACAAACTTGAATTTCTAATGACATACCAATGATGATACCACGTATTTTCTATTGAACAATCACACTGCTTGCATCATCCCTAGCACTCTAATTCTAAAGTTCACCTAATCTTGAGCACAAAGAGGTCAAGTCTTCTCTAAGGAGAATTAAAAGTGTACCCACACACTGTAGTATATTTCATGGACTCTGGAAACTCACCTGTAGGTATGGTAGGGGGTATTGAAAATTAGTGACAGTGCAACACTACATATAGCCTGCTTTCTGATGTATAGAGTATGTTTGTGTATATATACACGTTCATACATACTAACTTTGTGAGGCTTAATAGTGATAAGTTTACTATCACTATTACTCCTTTCTAGTAGCCAAGACCTTAGGGACCAAGGATGGCATCTCAGTTATCCTTTCTCAAGTGGCACTTAACTATGCTAGTGATATAGATATCTAGCACACATGAAGGAGAATTGCATTTATGTGAAGAGAAAACAGAAATTCGTTAGTTTAGAATAAGAGGATAGAGAAAGTGGTTTGAGTAAAACTCATTTTCCTGATAGCACTTTCCACAGGAATTATTTAACATTCTCTGTCCTATTTCATAAAGTTGACTATAACCCTACTGAATAATTAATTCAGTTAGGTGCAAGGACAAGTTTGTTTGTTTGTTTGTTTTAACCTTCCTGACACCTTTCCCGGTATATCCACCACTAAAGGACAAGTACATCCCTCTTTTTTTTTTTTTTTTTTTAAACCTAGCATCTTTAGTTTTCTGGAGAAAAAGCAGTCCCAAGAAAGTCATGACAGCATTAATAAAATATTTCTTTTGATTAAACTGTTACTTCGGATATGTTTGGTTTGGTAAAGTAGCTAACACAACTCAGTTGATCCTTGAGTCTTAGAGCTAATTAAACCATACCCGTCACAAATAATGTGTATCAACTAGTAACACTGGCCAGAGGTCTAGCTTTTGGTATTAAGATATATTTTCACTAGCATTTGGTTTGTTCTTTCATGAAAGCATGGGAGTTGAATTATTTAGTGAAAATACTTATCTACAAGGGCAATTATTCAATTATTTTATGCATCATTGATGGAAGTTAATAAAATGTGCTATTTGTTTTCCTGTCTATTTTGACTACAATTTACATGTTTAGTCATGTTTATGTATTTGAATACTGTTGAATTGATCTGTAATAAAGGCTGAGACTTTATTTTTTTTTAAGATTTATTTATTTATTCATGAGAGACAGAGAGAGAGGCAGAAACAGGGAGGCTCCCTGCAGAAGCCTGATGGTGGGACTCGATCCCGGGACTCCAGGATCACACCCTGAGCCGAAGGCAGATGCTCAACCGCTGAGCCACCCAGGCATCCCAGGACTGCGACTTTAAATTGAGTGTCCTTTTTCACTTTCAATTGATTCCCATGGTAGTCTAGCCTGTTCTTATGTACCAAATATTTCTATTTCATAAAATTTAGCATATTCACCATGTTCCTTTCTCCTTCCTTTTTACCTGAACTCAATTTCTCATTCCTCTTTATTTTCTTTAATTCTTGATCCCTTATACTTATATCGCCATGTACATTTGAGGCTCAAGAATAATACATGATCTCTGCCACAAGAAGCTTGTAATCCAGTAAGAGAAAAGATACATGAATTTTAAAAGTTAATTGACAATCTTCTGACAATCTGTATAGTTCTTTTCATAACTTCCACCACAGCTAGAATACTATAAATATATATGTATATATTTTTTTTTCCTTAAAGTTATAGGGTGAGAGATTTCAAACGCCTCAAAAACTAAACAGTATCCTGAGTGAGCCCAATAGAATGAATCAAATAAAGCTGACACAGAAAAGATGGTGGAATAAATAGTGTTGTAACATTCCCACTCTCCACACCTAATAAGGCAAACAAGCAAAGGAACAAAAAGTAAAAGTAGCAAAAACAACAACAACAACAACAACAACAACAAAACACCAGCATTAATCAAACTAAGGGTAGAAACTCATGAGATGGTTGGAAACTTATTGGCCAGAGACAGAAAAACCATGAACATGTGAATGTCACTCTACCTGCCAGTCACATGCTGGTGAACAAGAAGCTGAAGGCAAGGGGAATAAAAATTACTGGCAATCTCCACTCTCCAGTGTGCCTTTCTTTTTAAAAATCTGTTCAAAGTGTTTATATTATACCAGAAAGGATACATCAATTTAATAACTTAAATTCCACTAATAAATTATTATTGACACACCATTGCAATTAAGGAGTTTTTTTCAAAGAATATCTTGTTAATCTATTTGGGGGTTAACTCTGTTCTATTGATTACCTATCACTACATGACAAATTATCACTGAATTTAGCAGCTTAAAAAAACATTTGTTAGATCATAGTTCCTTGATAGTTCCACAGGTTCAGAAATTTCCATGCATTTTAGCTGGGTCCTTGGGTTCACTGTGTCTCTTAAGTCCAAAATCAAGGTACAAGCTGAGGCTACCATCCTCTAAAGTCTGAACTCCGGAAGGAGCCCCTTCCAAGCTCTCTCATGTGACTATAGTCTTAGGTCCTTCCTGCATATTGGTAGGAGGTATCAGTCCCCCCGCCCCCATACGGACCTCCCCCCTGAGCAGTTCAAACGCTGCAGCTGGTTTGTCTCAGAGTGAGAGAGCTGAGACAGAGATTACAGAGATTAGGGAAGGGCACGCCAAGACAAAAGCCGCAACTCTTCACAAATTCATTCTGGGAGAGATAATCCATCACTTTTGCCTTCTGTTCATTTTAAGAGTTTTACTGGATCAGCCCACACTCAGAGGAAGGGATTATAGCAGCCTGTGAATACTACTAATACCAGAATTATTACAGCCACCCTAAGGTTACTTACCACATGCATATCAGATGCTTTTGATTACAGTAAAAAATACACGATTCCAAAGGTCTGACCTCCCCTTTTCTAGATTTTAAGGAAAAAAGTTGAGAAAAAAAATTAACTCCAACTGGCTTTGTCAAAAAAGAAAGGTAATTTGTTTAACAAAAAAGTCTCAGCCTCGAGGTTGTCCTGACTGTAGGTCCAGCAGGATTCTGTTGTGCCCTGACATGTAACTTCTCTCTAAATAGTTCTGTATGGATTCTATTGATCTGTCATGTCCTCTCTGCCCATCCCTCCAGCTAGGGAGAATCAACCTCCTCCCCACTTGACCAGTTCTGGGTCATCTGCCCACTGCTGGAATCTAGGGGAAATGGACAGGAGCAGAATTCTAAATCCTATGGAGAGAGTAGGGGAAGGAAAATTTGAGGGGCTGTTACCACAAAAAAAGGTACTGGCTCATAGGCAAGCAAGTCACTCGTGCCCACTGCACCCATCTGTTCTCCTTTATGTCTCTACCTGCTCTAATTCATGTAGGTTACTTTTGTCGTAGACCTAAAGATGCACATGATGGTATTTTATTTTACTGGTAGGAGTAAGAGAACTATTCTCCTGAGAAAAAGTTCATGCTAAATGCTTGTCTAAAAACACAGTAATCCATTGTTTTGCAAGTATGTTCTATAGAAGCAAAATGGTTCTTGGAGTGCCTGGGTGGGCACTGGTTAAGCGTTTGACTCTTGATTTCAGCTCAGGTCATGGTCTCAGGGTGGTGAGATCAAGCTCCACGTCGGGCTCTCTGCCCAGCATTGAGTCAGCTTGAGAGTCTTTTTCTTCCTCTTCCTCTGCCACCCTCCACCTGCCCTCGTGTGTACAGGCTCTCTCTCTAAATAAATAAAATCTTTTTTTTTCTGTTTTAAGATTTTATTTATTTATTCATGAGAGACACAGAGAGAGGCAGAGGGAGAAGAAGCAGGCTCCATGCAGGGAGCCCGGATGCAGGACTCGATCCCAGAACTCCAGGATCACGTCCTGAGCCGAAGGCAGATGCTCAACCTCTGAGCCACCTAGGCGTTCCAATAAATAAAACCTTTTTAAAAAAGTTTCCTAAGCTTTTCTCTGGCTTTATCAAGATGGAATTGACCTATAGCATGGTGTAAGTTTAAGGGCATATAACTGTTGATTTGATTTGTATATTGCAAAATGATCACCACCATAGCATTAGCTGACATCCACATCACATTACTACCATTTTTTTTTGTGAAAACATTTAAAATCTATTTTTAAGCAACCTACAAGTATATAAAATATAGTATTAACTATAATTATCATTCTGTATACTAGATTCCCAGAACTTATCTCCTACTAGAAGTTTGTATTCTTTGCTCAACCTTGTCCCCTTTACCCTACCTGATAACCACCATTCTAGTCTGTTTCTTGGAGTCTGGTTTTCTAGAAGTTCCAAAATATAAAGGTCTACTTTCCTTCCCTCTCCATCCAGTGTCCAAGCCAGACAGTGGATTATACTAACATTTCTGCTCTACCAATTCATTTATCAAGAGGGCTGTGTCAGGACTGTCTATCAGGTGGTTTAGGTTCCCTGCAAACTGCTTTCTCCAGCACTTCTGTTCATGACAGCTTGTTCACTTTGAACACCCCAGTTTCAGGTCTCTCCATTACTGCAGAAGTAGGAAGGAAAGGGAGTAATTTATTAAGTCTTAACTACCAATAGATAAATAAATGGGGAAAATATCTTCACCTCAAAATCTAGAGGGAATTACTCAGCCATCAAAAAGAATGAAAGCTTGCCATCTGCAACGTGGATGGAACTAGAGTGTTATTATCCTAAGTGGTATAAGTCAGAGAAACACAAATATCATAGGATTTCACTCATAAGTGGAATTTAAAAAACAAAACAGATTAACATAGGGGAAGGGAAGGAAAAATAAAATAAGACAAAAACAGAGAGGGAGGCAAACCAGAAGAGACTCTTAAGAGAACTGAGGGCTGCTGAAGGGGAGCTGTGGGGGGGATGGGCTAAGTGGGTGATAAGCATTAAGGAAGGCACTTGATGGGATGAGCACTGGGTGTTATACACAACTGATGAATTGCTAAATTGTATTCCTGCAACCAATACTATACTATGTTTTAACTAACTTGAATTTAAACAAGAACTTGGAAGAAAAAATAATAATAATAAAATAAAATAAAATAAAATAAAATAAAATAAAATAAAATAAAATAAAATAAAATAAAATAAAAATCTGCAAGGGAGTTTTGGAGTCCAGACAGCAAGTAGCTCAGAGACAAAGAAATGGCACATAACTCTGGTGTAGGAGCCCCTCTGCCCCATCGTGTATCAGTAGGAAACATAAGACCTGCTACTATCATTCAGTTTTTCCTCTGCTGAAAAAAGGCATAAGAAACCCAGAGAATAAGATCATGAATACTTACTGTTACAATTTCTAGATTAAAAAAAAAAAAAAAAGCATAGGAGAAGAATTCAAAGGAAAGAAACAAGAGATGCTGGAAGTCATGGGTATATTGGAGAAAAACACAAAGACAGCCTGGAAAATTTAGCCTGAGTGTAAGCCTTTTCATCTGTTTGAGATTCTTATCTTCCTGTTTGGTGACTATAGGGATCAAATGAGAAAGCCTGAATAATGCACAGCTTCCTAAGATGCTATACATATTACCGTATTTTCATTATGCCCTTCACCCTTCCATCATTTATTATTTTGGTTTGGAGAATTTCTTTTTTTGGAACAGTTCTTACCCATTAGGTTATCTATAAAATGTGTATATTCTTCACATTCTTCCCATGAATGCTTTCCTGTTTTTAATCCTAGACTCACTGAAGTAGAGTAGTTATTTAGACTATTCTAGAACCAAGAAGGTGATCTTGTAGGGGCCACAGTATTTACTCCACAAGCAAATCCTAACCCTCAAGCCACAGTCATTTCCTTGTTTGTATCTGATTGCTTTTTTTCAGTACCAAAATTTCTAATTACTAGAATCAACTTGTCATCAGAATGGTTTTCTGTCTGGGAAGACTTATTCACTCCATTTTCCATTATGTCTCCTACATCTTCCTTGAGCTTATTTTTTCATTAACAGATTACTATCTCTATATCCCATCAGTTTTATTTCCTTCCAACCAGGTTTATTACTTGCACCTCGCTGCATTCAGACAGCTATTGTAATCTTTTCAGGTTATTTCCACGTTTCCTTTGTTTTCCACAGATGTAGTTCTTATAATGTTGATATCTTCAGAAAAAAACGTCAACTTGAGTTTGATTTACCACAAGAGGCGGGAAGAAACAGAGGCAAGAATAGTTGACACATACGGTGTGTTACAGACTTATAAATAGTTGACACATACGGTGTGTTACAGACACATACAGTGTGTTACAGACTCATAGTTTAAGTTAAAATGATATAAATCAAACCTGATTTTCCTATAGAAATAATGGTAAAATATTTCTGACAGAAGCATAACCCTGAATTTTTTTAAAGAAATGCCCATATATTTTATATTCAATCCAGTATGAAATGATTTTTAAAGATCTGACAATCTTTTCAAATGTGTTAGTCAAATAAGCTTACCAATCATATATAATTTTACTTAGTATTGATTTACATTTTTGCCAAAGTTAAATCTTATCTTGGTAATTCCAGACATATTTTGGAAAAATAAAGAGGAAATAAATATTTCCTAGGTCAAAATGTTCTGAAATATTTTTTTTTCTTTTGGTAAATAATAATGGACATGTTTGAGGAGACTTAGTTTTTTGTGGAGCCCTCCATAAAGTGACCTGTGGAGAACAAAAATAATGCTTAGGCTTTAAAATGTGGTGGATCCTTTGATAAACAAATCAGGCTAGATTAGGATGAAATCATCTGCATGGCTCTATGTGCTGATGAATGGGTGATTTACATGTAACTGGCTGAGGTTCATAAATGCAAAAATCTGGAACTCTTACTCACCTCCTTCCCCTGGGGACAGACTTGCAAAGAGAATTTGAAATAGGTTTTAAATGGAAGTGAGTCCATCCTGAGTTTTGTCCTCTGATAACAGTGTTATTCTTTTAAGTCAGGACAGTATTGAACTCTGTAAATTTTCACTAAAGCCCCGGTATAAGAATCAAATAAATTAATTTCACATATTCGTTGGTACATGGTAGGCACTTACAGTAGTTATTTATTAAATAAAGAAATGAACTAATGGTTTCTGGATAGGAAAACAACCAACTGAAAGTTAAAGTAAATAACTTTGCTTTTAGAGAGCCCCAAACAAGAACCTGAAAGGTCCATTTGACTGCAGTCAACCCTTTTCTCACCTCAATTTATTCCAGCCCATTTTTGTGTATTGAGCCATCACAGCCAGAGCAGGAGCACTAATCAAATACACCCAACTACAGATTTACTCACAGTTTACACCTGTGAAGTTGAACACACCATAAATATTCTGCTAAGCTTTCTCTTAAATCTGCCTGCAAGTACCTTACAGGATTATGGTAATATAAAATTTTTCTACCTTCATCATATTTATAGTAATGAGTCGTTTAATTGACTTCCCTACAGCAGAACTCTCTTCCTCTTGAATTAAAATAAGAGTAAAGATGGGGATATTAAACTCTATTAATAGTTTAAGATGTAATAAATGGCTCAACCAGAAATAGCTGACTCAGACAGACGAAGATATTTTAATTTCTCAACAATTCATAAGCAAGGACTGACTTCCCAGGTACAGAACTGGGGAACCGTGGGTTCTGCAGGAATTACTCCAAGACCCAAATCAGAAACTCTGAGAGAGGGAACTGTGTTCTTCACCAAATCTTCCTGGTGGTTTCTGTACATTCTAAGTTTTGTCAACCATCCCTCACAGTTTCTCCTGTGAATTAAAGAACGATTTCCCTAATTATGGTTATGTACTATCTTAAGCATTTTGTCCTACAAAATTTAGCCGCATTGACAACTGACTGAAGAGTTGTAAACTAGTAGTACAAACAGCAGTTGTAGCAGTTCTACTGATAATCACATCCTCAAATATTTTCAGGAGAAAGACAACATGATTAATATTCATAAAATCATGAAAATGACTCAAATATTTGTCATTAGCAGCTGCAAATTTACTAGCTTTCACGGGTCTCTTTTAGCGAATTCCCAGTATGCATGGTGCACCATGCCAGGTGTTCCTTATATTACCATTTTATTTTATTTTTATTTTTATTTTTTTTATTATTACCATTTTAGTAAATATTAATGGTAGCGTGTGTAATAGGAGTTAGTATCTCCATTCCAAATAAGACTGAGGCTTAGAAAAACAAGGCAAGCACTCCACCGTCATACCAATCAGTTCTTTCCTTTCAGAGAGTGTGCGTTCCAATTTAGAGAAATACTATAAAACAAGGCAAAAGAAGTAAGGCAGAAAGAGAGGAGCCTACTAACCTCACCGAGGAAGCACTGATGCCTGAAGCTCCCCTAGTCCTCAGGGATTCGAGTTTTCCAGGAACTGAGCTTTCCCTTTCTGGAGCCAAGATGTCATTTCCCAGGGCCTGGGAAACCCACCCATCCACTTCCACTTCCTTTCCTTTTCTCAGTTCCTGGTTGGAAGCTAGTTGTTACAAGAGCCCCACTCCTGGAGATTCTGGTTCAGTGCATCCTTCTTGGAGGCCTGGAGGAGGTATTTAGGAAATACTGTCCAGGTGTGAGGAAACTCACCAGGAGCACCTACCCATTGGCCTAACAACTAATCGTTCACAGCTGGGCCACAAGCAGCTTGGTGTAGGCAGATTTCTTCAACATCCGGTATCTTTTTTTGGTTCATTTCTCAGGATTTTGCCCAGTCCATGCCTTCTAGTATCCAGCTTCTCTCATCTAAAATTTTGATTTTTTTTTAATTGCATATTATTTGCATTTTAAAAATTTTCTCTCATTTCTCAGTGATAATGGCATTTTAAGCCTGAATTTTCGGCAAGATTCTCCTGCCAAACAATTTTCAGATGTGAGAGCATGGGGAGAAAGTGCCTGACATACTTACACACAGCCGATACTCCATAAGTAATTGCTGAATGGATTAAATAATAAATCTCATGTTTTTCACACAAAATCCATATTCTCGTAATGGTTTTTGTTTGTTCTCTGATCTTTCCTTTTTTCCCCCCTTGGTATTCTATTTTTGTGTTAAACATGTAAATTTTTGCCCCTAATCCTCTGGATATAATAATGAGATAACATAAAATATCTTTTTTTGATTTATATGTTTTTCTGAGAATACCCTTTTGTCTTTCATGCTACCGGTGTTCATTATATATCTGTCTGGTAATTTCTGTTTGTCCATTTTATTTGATAATTAAGCCCTGGGAGGGTGCTTTGGGTTTCTTCTTCTGTAATATATACAGGATGATTTCTCACCTTCCCTGACTAGGAAGTCTGCAGGGACCCTGATGTATGGGGAAATGTTGGGATTGACTGGCAGTCTTCACCTTTCAGGTGGTAGCTTACAGAGAAGTAGCTAGCTGTCAGGCAAGGACTCTAAATCCCCAGAACAGAGAAGGTTTTAGTGTGAGGCTTTAACACTCCATTAAAAACCTTTGCTCTCAGGGTGCCTGGATGGCTCAGTCAGTTAAGCTTCCAGCTCCTGATTTTGGCTCAGGTCATGATCTCAGGGTCGTGAAATGGAGCCCTGAGCCGGACTCTGTGCTCAGCACTGAGCCTGCCTGTCCCTCTCCCTGTGCTCGCCCCACCCCCACCCAGATCATGCTCTCTTTCTCTTTCTAAAATAAATAAAATCTTAAAAAAAAAAAAAAAAGAAAAAACAACAACTTTGCTCTCACCTTTGTCACCTTATTACTATTTCAACTTCTTAGAGAAGAACCACTTGTCCTTTTGCCAGAAGTTACACTATGTGTATTGGTGAGAAGGTGACAGGTGTTGGGAACAATTGTTCCTTTTTATAGACCTTCAACTAGTCCTCGGATTTGCTTCTTACTCCAGCCCAATGCCCCTCTGGGATTTAGAAGGGTAGATTAGCTCTCATTTCTACTGTAGTCCCCTTGTAGAGTACTTCTGTAGTTTAACTTTGAATTGGCTTTTGATCCCAGATTTATTAAGAAGTGCTAAATTTCTGAGCACTAAGCTGTTTTGTTTGATTTGCATTTTGTTGCTAATTTCTAGTTTTATTATGATGGGTTCCGAGAATGTGCCATTTATGAGTTTGGACTGTGGCACTAGATTACTCTTGTTTTGTTGGCTTTTGGTTTTGGTATCAAGAACACAAGCAACATCATGAATTCTTTGGCTGCTCATCACTTGAATTCTCTTCCTATGCTTGAAGACTTCTCAGAATGAGTTTTAGGGTGCCCCAGAAACTTCGGCTAATGGAAGCTGGTGGGCAAAACTCACTTCTGCACTTTCCCTGGGGCTGCGTGCAGTACCTGCTTGCTCTTGAGGAAGGATGCTAAAGGGGTTCCTTACATCTTTGATCAAACCCCTGTCTACTGTTCAACCCCTAGTCTTTCATCTTCTGCCTGTGAGGTATGGAGAATGCCTTTCAATCTAAGCACAATTATGAGCAGGACATAGGGAAGGAGGTGATGAGGCAACTTGTCTCATTTGGAGATTTCACTACTTCGTTGAAAGTTTTTCTTCTTTGGTATTTATGGTGGTAGTCACAATATCATGCTCCCTTGGAGAATCGCTTTCCTACCTTTCCATACTGGATTCTCCATCTTGGACTATCTACTTGACTCGCCCCAAGTGACCCCTATAACTCTAAGACACAATCAGCTTTGGTCCTAATGAAGTTTTCACACTCCTTCAATTCCTACGAACCACTAAGCACACACAGCCGTGCACATACATAAGAATAGGTGCAAGAGCGCATGCTCACATGGAACACTGACTTCATAATCCAAATCGGTGATTTTTTTGAAGTGGGAAACAAGTCCACCTGTTTTGTTTGTCTCTCCTTTGATATGTTTAATCAAAGCCTCTTTGAAACTGGCTTTTTTCTTAGTCCAATCCCGTTTGATTTGTCTATTATAAAATTAATCCAAATTTTGTTCTGTTGATAGCATCGTTCTTTCTGAGCCCAGTTTTAAAATTTATTGTGTTTACTTGATAATTTCTATTATACCTAAAGGAAAGAAAGATAAATATGTGAGCACAATTTGACATCTTGAAATCAATAGTTTATTGTCTTTGTTTCTTTGTAAAAATAAAGCATTCATAATGCCTTCACTAGCATGTTTCTTTTTGGTTTTGTGTCTTATAATCTCCTTTACAATTTTAGGTCTATCTAAAGTAATTTACCTCATTGGACAAGGCATGATTTCGTATTAGCACTCTGACACAGTAGCATTAGGAAATCTGATTAAGCAAAAATACAATAAATGTAAACATCTGGCATTGAGGGATAAATTTCTTAGGCACACTTAGAATTTCTTAGTAAACTCACTATTAGATACCAATTTACCCATCCCCAAACCATTGACATGTGCATGTTCATTAGGTTAACAGAAAATTTGGTAATGTGCTATATTTCCATTCAGAACTCTAACTGTTCTAGCTTTTCCTGACCTGAATTTGACCCGATCCACAACATTCCTTGGAAACATGTTCACTGTAATGTGTAATTTTTACTGCTTTCACATGGCTAGCCCTAATATACAAGTTCTACTCTATTCAATCATAATATCAAATAAGAAGTCATTTTAACTCCAAATTTATCAAACTATTAATCTCTTCGTCTAGAGCTGTGGATCCTATTCTTTTACTTGTTGCTCAGGAGACATGTATTAGATCACAAGAGACTTCCAAGCTCTTGGAATATTAATGAAAGTCCAAACTCCTCAACATAAATAACTAACTGGCACTTAGAACAAAAACGCTCTTCTTATTCTGTTTGCACTTTTTTTTTCCTTAGTACACTTTATAAAAGATAGGATACAAATAGTCAAAGTCATGCAGAAAAAGTAGAAAAACAGAATATCTAGTTTGCTTTAATGGAGGGAGTGGGACTTACGCCCCTGTCTGAATAGAAGAGTTAGCCAACAGACAGAGGCCTTCTCCTGTTAACATTATGGATATCAGCCAAGTTTGCAAAGAGGTAGACAGTATGCCAGTCTAATTTTGACCAGAAGCCAAAGGGATGAACCTGGGGCCAAAAAGCAAAGAATTCCTCACTTCCCTAGAGATCCAAAGAGAGACACAAGACAATAACTTGAGCCAGAAGTTGGAAATAAGAAGACTAACTAGATCCACTACAACCTCTGAGGTTGAGAGGTCTACGGACTAAAAGAAAATAATGACAGGTGTACTGTGAAACCCAGATTTTGAAAACTCCACTATTGAATATTATGAAAAGTAACACACCAAACATAAAACTGTATGTAGTAAAGAAAAGGTTGGATAGCAGTGCTTTTTGTTTTATTTCGCTGAGATATTAGAGGTGATTTAGTAAGAGATTCCTGCCTTCACATGTGGTATTGGATGGTATTCTTTGGTTGTTGGGTTCAGACTGCCGATCGAAGACCAAAAATCACTCAATGTATAAGATACTGTTGTATCTCATTTCTAACTAGGAAGTAGTTTGACAACTCCAAAAGGAAGCAACTCATAAGAGATTTGTTCATTTCATTACATAGAAGTGACCTACACTTGTAGAACAAATTTTCCCTGTTACCCATTTTGCAAGAACAATGGCAATTTCTAGTTGTTCTCCCAATATTTCCCATTGATTAAAACTGTTCACTTAAGAATGGATAGCTAGTTACCTTCTCAAATACATATGTCACTAAAAGTGTCACGATAATGAAGAATTATAAATATGCATTTTAAAATTTAAAAGTGAGTTTCAAAAAGAGAAAATAATTCAGATAATACTGGGGATATTGGAAATACTCATTATTTATGGAATAGACTATGAAAAAATGAAAGATAATTTGAGACTGGAGAAATAGGACCCATAGAAAGTGTTAAAATTTTGAATATCACATTTTGGATGTTTTATTTTCTTATTTTAGAATTTCTTAAAAATCTAAATGCATACTTCTAAGAGGATAGTTTTGAAAAGAATATTTTAAAATGGTATTCGTCTTCATCTCTACTTCTTATTACTTCTCCTTCCTTTTGAATATATATAAACATCCACAAGCCAAAAAACTCTAAAATGGGCATGGATAATTACACTGGTTTCACATATTTGGTGGAAAAGAGAGAATAGGGGCCTTCTCTCATATGAGATGCAAATCAGAAAATATATGTGATTTAATGGCAGATTAGCATCATTTATTTTTATATTCACTGCATTTTGTTATTTTTAATAGAATTCCATTTGCCAGGATTTGGTTCCAAAATGTAAGTTATTTAACAGATATCATTAGGTTGCTAAGCATTAACACTTAATTATCATATTAATAAACAGTTATTACTCTCTCCTACACTGAGCCTTGCCTCTGCCACATTAGTATGCATGCACTGCTCTTAGGCAACTTAATTGTCCTTAAAGGAAATCATTACAATTTAAATGAAATTGGGAGCTACTGGTTAGGGAAGGCTGTAGGGCATGCAAAATACATACTAAACAAGGAACTGTAATTTCCCCAAATCGCATTTTTTTTCAGTAATTTCACATCACAGCACTATATCTATTTGGTTAAGGGGAAAACAGTTTATTTTTTGCCTCGCAATTTTACAAGGGCACCATTTAACCAAGGACATGCAAGACTCTGGAATGGTAGCGAAAGAACTTGAGTAAATCAAATAATTTCTTTGCGGCTGGTAAACTGTTGTCAGCATTTGCAACACAGTCAACGAAGCAATAAAGTATAGCATGGTGGGCAGCCGTCAACCACCTCGTCTGCCTCTAGGACGGAGGGCAGCAGGAGGCCAAAGACTTTATGGAGACAGCTGTTGCCTCTTCCCATATGTGATTTTGTTTGTTCACTTCACAGCAACACGCTTCACATGCTGTCACAAAAATGGGGAATAGGGTCATTCTCTTGTGTCATGTTACCCCTCTCTCCCAGTTGAGAGCTCATTTTTCACATCCTCAATCCTAAAATGACTTAGTTTGGTGATGAAAGTTAAACACTGTCATCTGCTATTGAAATGCAAAGAATTTAAGTATCCCTGAACTCTTATTTCTGATAATTAATCAGTGTTTTACACAACCTTAAATAGCTCTTCATTTTTAGTGAGTGACTCATGATGAAAACAAGGATTTAATTCCTGTGGGTATTTAGCATTTTCAGATTAATTAGTTAGCAACTGAGAGTTAACTTCATTAGTGTCCAACTTTGTGGGAATATGTAAGAGTGATAGATGGTAAAATGAACAAACACCCCACCTTTTCTGAAGTATACAAACAATAAAATAAGAACTTAAAACAGTGAAATTAAACCACAGGACTGACAGATATTAAGGAATCCAGAAGTAGGCATCTACTAAGCTCATTGAAATTCATACCTTTTACATGCCAGTTAGAAATCTCCATTTTGCAAATTAGAAAACTGATGTGGGAAAGACCCATTAGCTTCACCTGGGTCTCATAGTTACTAAACGACTGTACAAAGTTTTAGATCCTAGGTCTATCTGCTTCTGCACCACATATTCATACTTGAGAACCTCACTATGAACCCGAAAAGCACCTATATTTTTGGCACAGACCATCCTATTACTTCTTGAATGGCCTATCAATGCAGAAAAAGAAAACAGATTAATTATTGCAAAAGATTTGTAGAAATTCTCTCTTCTCATACATTACGAATTACTGTATTTTTCTGCGCTTTTTCATCAGGAGACATGCTTTCTGAGTGAAGGTCTATATCATGGCTGTTCTGCATAGTTTTATCTTCCTTTTCCGAAGGAAAAAAATAACCAAATTAGCAGGCAAAAGTGTGGCGAAATGGACATTGATAGATGCGGCCTGTAAAGTTGAGCCCCATTTTAAAAATGTTTCCTTGTTTCCTGGAGTCCTTGTGGTGGCTTATTGAATTTTCAGACTGGTGATAGAAGAATTTCCATAACCTTGTGCTCTCTGGGAATGTGAGCTTAGGTACAATGTCTACCTTCTTAGAGTTTTGGGCTTCTTGATTGCAGAATAAGAGTAATAATTTATACTATATTTATTTTACAAGTCTTAAAGGGGACAAAATAGATATTCATGATTTTTCTTTTTTTTGTTATAAAGCAATGGAAAACAGCAATTTTTAATTTAAAAAATTATTATTATTATTATTTTTTTTTTTTTTTACTGAGTTGCCACAGTAAAGGAAAAATCAAACGTGGGATTTAGACTCAGAACTAGGTTGGAAACACAAATACTATCTGATAATTGGACATTCATCTCACTTCGTTTCAGTTATGGCATCTCTGAATTAGAGATTTGTATGATACTTATAGTAAGGATAAAAGGAAAATGTTTCAAATGTCTGGTACCTTCAGAATACCTGAAGAAAACAATACTAATTACTAACAATCCACATGAATAATCTAAAAAACAAAATAAAATTCCAAAAACAATGTTCAGAATTTATGCTTCGACTTTACAATTTATGTTATGGGGACCAATTTACACACCTACCTCCATTCACTAATTCCCACTTTCCTTCTCTGTTGTTTAACCAGTGAAGGATGTGGCCACAGCAACCTCCATTGTCTCATCACTCTACCTCTAACCACTGCTGGCTGTCCCATCTCTCTCCTGGGTTAGGGACTAGTCAGTCTCCATTATTTCCACTACAGCGGGAGTTGGAGTAGCTCCAAAGTCCAAGTCCACCCACGGAGGACACCTTGTATGGCTGGACCAGGTAAGTGACAAATCTTGCATTTGCTTTCTCTCCATGCTTTTTCCATATTCATTTTTACCTCCCTCTCCTATCTGGGGTTTTACCCACCAACAAAACATTAGTACACAAGCCTTAGTTAAAGCCACAGTTTCAAAGGAACTTGGGCTGAAACAATTGAGGGGCATTCACCCTAAAATGTCTCTGCAGGAGGGGACTTTAGGCTATAGGCTTAACATTTGAATAAAATAGGACCAGGCTTTCTTGTGATAAGTGGGGCACTGATAACCCTTTGCACTCAATGACATCATAGTCATGTTTTCACATAAGGTGTAAGTATACAAGTGCAGTTGATCAGTACAAGGCCAATAATGAACATTAAATAATGTGGTATGACCTTTTTAATGGCTTGCAGACTTATAAAAAGTAAATTGTCAACTTAAGGTAGGCTGTCAAAGCCAAAGAGCTTCAGTGGTAGATTTTAAAAAGACTTCTCTTCTGCAGTCATTAGATAGACTCTGTTGAAAATCAGACCAAAGATCTGATTATGGGATTGGTAGAACTGCAAGAAAGTTTTTGGTTTTGTTTTTATTTTTTTATTTTTGTTCTTTTTAAACCTTTTTTTCTTTAAAGATTTTATTTCTTTATTCATGAGAGACATGGAGAGAGAGAGAGACAGAGACACAGGCAGAGGGAGAAGCAAGCTCCAGGCAGGGAGCCCTATGTGGGACTCGATCCTGGGACTCCAGGATCATGCCCTGAGTGGAAGGCAGATGCTCAAGCCACTGCTGAGCCACTCAAGCATCCCTGGTTTTGTTTTTAAAGCTTCAGTAGGTGTACTATATCCAAGTGAGAGTCATTATAGTAAAATAATGCCAGGAGGTAGAAATAAATCCATATAAGCCAGAGGCATGTTAGATTAGGGACATTGTTAGGGGTTCAGAGATCTGGGGAATTCAGGATATCCTGCATTAAGTAAAAGACAAGTTGTTGCTGCTCATAGAGCTATATATGTTAAGAAAGAGCCACTGCACTTGATAAATCTATTTACATTATTGATGCAACATGCACAGCCTTTGAGAATATAACTCCAAACCATTCATCAGGAGATTCTGAATGCTATCGGTATTGAATGAGGTTCAGAAATCCAGTCTTCAGTGCGGACTGTCCTGCTACGGTAGCCATGTCATCCATTGACCAACATGTGCTAGATATGGAATAATCACAAAGGGTCCCAGAGGAAAGCCATGTACACCATGGCAGAGGCTTACTCTCTTTGAAAAGCATAGTTTGTCTGCACATGCCAGAGACTTTTATCTAAGTAACCGCTTTTGTCTGTGGACATGACCAAAGAACACCAAGAGATTATGTAACTAGAACTTTCCACTATGCGGTAACTTGTTTTGAATTCAGCTAGTCCTAAGGTTAGGCAGGTGCTATAGCAATCAAATATTTAATAGAAGTGACACATTTAAGAGTAGGCTGAAGCAGATTCAGAAAGCACAAGTAAATTAAATGAACAGATGGCCCAGACTCCCTTGTCACTTACTTCTGTTTATCTGATGTTTATCCTTCTACTCACAACTATGTCCTTATGGAGGATAACTTTTGACCAATTGACAGAGTAAGAAAAGATTTAGGCCTGGCTCACTGATGAGCAACCATCAGGAAAAGCTATGGTTGGAACGATCAGGGAAAAAGCTGCTGCTATGTTCTAACCCCATTTATAGGTGAGCCTGAAAGATACCAGTAAAATTAAATCATGCCAGGAGACAAACCTGTGAGCAAAATACTCAGGCATCCATTTTGTATGGAGACATCACTTAATACATGGATATACCTAAAACGCTATGTAGTGGATAATGACTGGAAAGAAATAAGAATGGAAGCCTGGGGATAAGGATGTTTGAAGAAGAATTAAATGGATGGACTCAATGGGAGAAAGCACAAAGTATGAGGATTTGGTCTCTCATATTCATGCCCACCAGTGTGCTTTTACTGAAGAACAGGCTTTCAAAAACTAGGTAACATATGACCTATGTTGTGCATGTTAGCAGGACTCCCCAGACATTTCAATACCTGCAGAATGGCCCTATGAATGGAATAGCAATGGCGGCATAGCTGGAAGCTCTGCTGAAATAGAGGTTATGTTTACTATGGAAGTAACTTCCACCAGAGGAAACTTCACTGAAGTGAAAGATTATCACTTCACTGAAGTGCAGATTATCACTAAGCCATTTTAGGCTCCTTATTCCAGGATTAGTAGGCAAGGAAAGAATGATTGGATTGCCGGGTAGAGTTAACCCTGAGTATCAAGAGAAGCTGGGGGTACTTCTGCACAATGGGCACAGAAAGGAAGATGTATGGAATGAATGAATTTTGACTCGACATCACTTGTTGCATAGATGAAGCAAATTCAGCCAGATACAAGCAAGAATGTTATATTCAGAACCTTCAAGACATGATCTCAGTCACTTCATTACTTCATTACTTCATTACACAAGGTAAAATACTGGTCAAAGCAGAAGGGGGTGGTGAATCTAGACTTTGGAAGAGAAATATCAGTTAAATCTCAGGAGTAGCTGCAGCGATGGGGACTCAAACATGGTTTGCTGACCCTCTGAAATACTTTTAAGAATTCTGCAACAAGCAATAAGTTACTGGATGATTGGATTTGTACCTCCATTCTTGATGAAGTTGTGTGGCAATCTTACTTTCGTATTGTTAATGGAGAATGTGAGCAAATCTGAGTGGGACAGTGGAGGGACTGTATGAAACCCAATTTATGTGCTCTCCCAACACATTTGCTAAGTCCCATTTGCCTCTCAAATTTCGATGCTTACAAAATGGAGACCCTTAGCTGCCACTATTGTCCTCTAATCTCCTAACACAACTAGCTGTCTTGGGAGTCCTTGAAATGATAACCTGACCTTCAGTGCACCTGCTATGGAGACAGCAGAGCATCTGCAGTGCCAAGTCTTGTCTTAGGGAACACCTAGGTATTCTCACAGCTCACGGATTCCAGGGTCAAATAAAGAACCTCTCTCGTGGGGGGCAGTGCTGGTGGTGGGTAATCTGACTTCCCCAGTAGCTACTGTCCATTGGCATCAGTAAGAACCTAGAATGGTAGCAAAATTCATACTTCATGAGGTGAACTTCAAGCCCTGAAAGATAGGATGTGAGAAGGAGTTAGCAGATAAATACTGGCTCTTACTTTTCCCAATATTGAACACCATGGGATATTTTCATATACTGATGTGGTAGTTTCATACCCTCTTTCAGAATGTCTTACATAAACAAGCAACTGAATGCTATTAATTGAAAATCAGTGGCCAGCTTGGAAATGGATCTTTTCCCCACTCCTTCCTTCCTTAATCTTCCTGCTCCCAAATTCTATTGATTAAAGCAAATTCCAGAGCCAGCCTGGATTGAAAATGAGTGGAAATGGACTCCCTAATACGACAGGAGGAGTTTCATGAATATACAGTGATGGAAGGAATTCTTGCTAGGCAGCTTTCTAGAAAATGTGTCACAATACTTATGTCTTTCAAATTTAGCAATTCTTTGTCTTTTAGTTCTAACATCTGGACATTTAAAAAAATTAATTTCTGGAATTTATTTTAAAGTTTCCATTGATCCTTAACATTTGACATCAAAATTTAAATTTCTGAGTATTTATTTATTTGTTTTTTAAGATTTTATTTATTTATTCATGAGACACAGAGAGAGGCAGAGACATAGGCACAGAGAGAGAAGCAGGCTCCCTGCAGGGAGTGCGGTACAGGATTCGATCCCAGGACCCCAGAATCATGACTTGAGCTGCAGGCAGATACTCAACCACTGAGGAACCCAGGTGTCCCTAAATTTCTAAGGATTTGTTTTTAGTTTTGGAAAAATTCCTTTTTGGAGTATGCTGTTCTTTTTCCTCCAACTTAATATTTACTTTTTCCTTTACAGATGATGGAGTAGACATTCTCCAAAATGAGCTTTGATGATTCTTGTCTTCTGGTATCCATACCCTTGTGTAGACTCCTCCCATGATGAATAGTGATTACACAGTATGATGAGAAAGTGACTTTATGACTTTTGAGGCTACCCTATAAGAAATATAGTAGTTTCTGTGTTGCCTTCCCTTGGATCACTTGTTCTGGGGGTCACTAGCCACCCGAGTCATAAGGACATTTGAGTAGCCCCAGGAGAGAGCACATGGGGAGAAACTGAGGCTTCTTGTCAAAAATTAATACGAACCTGCTAACCTTATGAAGGAATCTTCCAGCCTCATTCAAGCTTCTGGATGACTAAAGTTTCAGACATCTTAACTGTTACACCATGAGAAATCCTGAGCCAGAACCACATTGCTAAACTGCTCCCAAACTCCTAACCCAAAGAAACTATGGAAGATAACCAATGTGTTTTTTTTTTTTCCAATAGATTCTCTGTTTTATTATAGAATTCCCTCCTATTCTTAACACTTTTTGACTTTTTAATGTTACTTCATTAGTATTTAGGGAGAAAAGGAAGAGACAGGTATGTGATCTCTCTACTGGTTGTTCTTTTTTTTTTTTTTTTTAAGATTTTATTTATTTATTTATGAGAGACACACAGAGAGAGGCAGAGAGCAGGCTCCTCGCAGGGAGACTAATGTGGGACTGGATCCCTGGACCCAGGATCATGCCCTGAGCTGAAATTAGAAGCTCAACCGCTGAGCCGCTCAGGCATCCCCCCACCTCCCTTTTTTTTCCTCTACTGGTTTGAACTAGAAATCAGCTGGAAGTTTTATTTTTTTAATTGAGATATAGTTGACATATACCATTGTATTAGTTTCAGGTGTGCAACAAAATTTGCATATGCAACATATGCATATGCATAACATATTTGCATATGTTGGGAAATGGTCATCACAAAAAACTTTAGTTAACATTGTCATCATACAAATTTTTTTTTGTTATGAGAACTATATTTACTCTCTTACCAATTTTGAAATGTGCAATACAGTATTATTAACTATAGTCACCATGATGTACATCATATCCCTATGACTTATTTATTTTATAGCTGGAAGTTTGTACATTCATACCTCCTGATTCCCTCACTCATTTATTGTTATTTTAAGCCACTAAATTTTAAGATACTCTATTAATCATCGCTAGATAACTAATATGGATTTTATTAATTTCAGATTAAAAAGTTGCTTTTCTGTGTTTTTTAATATTTTGAGTTCTGCTTTCTATTTTGTTTGATTTGTTATCTCCTATTTATGTTTTTTTTTTCCTTGACTGCCAGTTTATATTTAGGAGTAAAATATTAAAAAGGTTAACTAAAAGCTTAGTGTTCACTGAGTTCCTATAAAATTATAGACTTTATCACGTTTTTAAAAGATACTTAACCTATCAATCGTTGTCAGTTTTATTCTTTGGCTTATCATTTCCTCAGAGAGGAGTCTTTCCAGTTTCTTAGATGGGAAGCCTGATGTAGAGCTAGGGAAAGACTAGGATTTTACAATTTTAACTTTAAAATGTTTGGTTAGTATCTGCTATTTTGGTGTGGTGCTTTACTCCTGCCCTCAGCTAAGCCCTGTTTCCTCTTTTTCAGAGTAATTCCGGTTCAGTCTCTCAAAAGAATCAACTTTCTGTTTCCTGCTGGAATGGAGAAAGGGACCTAGAGATACTATCAGTTCCAGGCAGCTCTTCATCTGTCTTTCATAGACAGCCAACAAACTGGAAGACTGTCCAAAATGAATAGTAATTTTACTCCTAAAGACTGTCAGGTACTCAAGTTCCCTCTATCTTGTTGATAGAACAGAAGGGATCTATTACTGACAGGAAGAAGACCATTTGCCTTTACTACTCCTGATACTTTCAGCTTTTTCTTCTCTAAACCATTACCTTGAATTACATACATTCAATCTCCAAATAGTTGTTCACATATCTTGTCCACTCCCTCCTCCTTTTGCTTCTGTATATCCACATTATATCCCCTAAATGTTATTTTAGTGGGTTTGGAGAACAAGTAAAAACTCATGCGTTCAACCATCCATTTAAATTAGAAGATACTTGCTACAGATAACACACCTTTACAATCTATGTAGTTGTTCATAGAATACTGTATATGTAAATCTTTTCTCCTTTCATATAGCTTTGCAATGAGACACATTGTACAGTTAATTCTTATTATGCACAGTAGTTATGTTCTATAAAGTTGCCAAATACTGAATTCACAAATACTGAACCACTGCCCCAGGGGAAATAGATACATATAAATATATGTGATTCACATAGATTATAATCTTAAATCCTTTTTAAAACAACTCTCCTTACTCTTTTTTTATATTATTATTGTGTAAAAGAGAAAATGGGGTTCAGGAGTGTTAAGTGACTTGCCTAAGACCTCCCCACTAACAGGTTCCAAAATAGGATTCGGTCCTCATCCCAGAGCTGGAGCTTCTTGCAGTTGAATTCACTGCCTGCTACTATTTCCATTTCCCCGTCATCTCTGCATGACAGCTGAAACAAGAAGGTAGAGCAGCTACTCCTATCATCTTAGCTGAGAATGTAGATGCCAGGTGACTCCAGTGTTTTGCTGCTGTAAGCATGTTCTCAAAAAAAAAAAAAAAAAAAAAAACCATGAAAGCACCACAAATATTAATTTTGAGGTTACAAATAAATTTTAGGAAGTAGATGAATTCACAAATATGGAACCTGGGAATAATGAGAATTGTCTGTAAATTGTTGAACACTTCTACATAATAATCATATATGCCAAGAGCTGATTCATGTCCTACACATCAGTGGTCTAATTAAAATGTAAAATGCTATGTCTGCTACCATATATATATATATTTTTAAAGATTTTATTTATTTATTCATGAGAGACACAGAAAGAGGCAGAGACATAGGCCTAGGGAGAAGCAGGCTCCACGCAGGAAGACCAATGTGGGACTCGATCCCAGTTCATGCCTTAAGCTGAAGGCAGACGCTCAACCACTGAGCCACCCAGGGATCCCACCATTTATATTTTCAATGATAAAGGAATTTTGCTAACTCCCCAATCTGCACTACCTTCAACTATAATGTTTATTATTAATTATCTGAAATAATGTCTTCTAAAATGATTGTTTATGACTTCCTAAAGTCATTTTATTCCTCAAGGGATAACATTTTTATATATCCATAACTTTCATACATAAATCATGATAAATTTGTCAAAATACAGTAGAATATTGAGTACCTGTTCTAGAAAAAAAATGTGGTTAGTCTACCAAACTGAAAATTGCTTTGAAAATGACAATTTTCCATAAATTATAACATACTGAAAACTTGAGTTAATGAATTTCTAGTACAATATAATCTACTTTCCAATCCTATGACTTCTAAGTCATTTTGCTCTATTTGTGTAAAATGATCATACTCAGTTTTATTTTCTCCAGCTCATACAGATTCATAATCTACATCAATATTGGCATCCATCTCACTACTTATTTATGACAAGTCTTGATTGTAATATTTATATGACTGTTTTTATCACTAACTTTTATCTTTTCATAAGTTGCTTTTGGGTCCATGCTGTTTATGTGCTTTTCCATAATTCAATAAAAATACAAATTCTAAAAACATAATTTATAACTGACTACAGTAAACTGACCCCCAACCATTACCTGAGATGGAACTAGTTACTAACCTGATAATGAAAGTTAAATAAGACACACACACACACACACACAAATTTAGAGTATAATAAAAAACTTAAAAATATAAAGATTATTGTGACAACAACAATATTTCTGAGAGAATATCAATGAAGCTGCAAATTTAAATTTGTTAAATGCATGTAACCAAAATTATTTCATAGTCTTTTTGAATGAACTACTTATGGTTTCCCTGAGAGACCATCAGACACTTTGAGACATTTTTTTTAAGGTTATTATTTGATATGCAAACTTTGGAGTTTTGGTTGAAAACCCCAATTTACAAAATATGTATACAAACTACTTTCCGGGGGGGGGAGGAGATAGATTTTCTTTTAAAGGGATAACAAGCTCCAGGCACCAATTCTAACTATGAAGAGTGTTTTAAGTTTGAAAGCAATTACTCCATATTACAGATCTAAGACTTCTTTAGGTAAACAATGAAACCATTCTTACTCAAATAAGTGGCTCCCAAAACAGATTTACAAAGATCACCATAGGAACAAATTAAAAGTATAAATTCATAAAACACACTCCCAGAAATTTTAACTCATAAAATTGGGGTGGCTAAGGAATCTACATTTTACAAAACTTCTTCAACAGTTCAAATACCAGTGATATAAATTATAAGGAATGAATTGTTGAATGCTTGCTATGGTGAGAAAGTATTCAAGTCACTTTTAAAATCTGCATTCCATATGTATTCATTTTCTAGAGTGGCCATAACTAACACAAACTAGTTGGTTTGATTTTCTCAGAGTTCTGAAAACTAGAAGCTCTGGAGGCTAGAAGTCCAAAATCATTATGTCAGTTGGGTTCTGTTCTGTCTGAAATCTGTAGTGGAATTCTTCCTGGCCTCTTCCTAGCTGTTGGTTTGCTAAGAATCCTCATGTTCTGTGGCTTGCAACTACCTAATTTTCCAATCTCTGCCTCTCTCATCACTTGACATTCTCCCTGTGGGCCTCTGGGTACACAACTGTCTTGTTGTAAGAATACTAGGCATATTGGAACAGAGGCCCATCCTACACCAATGCTACTTTGTCTTAACCAAGCTAATTGCATCTGCAATGACCCTATATGTGTCCTTATTTGGACCTATATAACCAAATAAGGTCATATTCTGAGGTTTGGGGGCTAGGACTTCAATATATCTTTTATGGGGGAACACATTTCAAACCATAAACGATGCCTCTAGAGCATAAATATTCCCATCATGCCACTCCACCTCGACAAAAGGAACATACGCAATAATTTCCCTGAACTTCTAAATAGCAATATTTATTTTTTGGTTGAACAATCTTTGAAAAGAGAGTGCCTTTAAAACTGAGAGTAACTTATGGGTCATTTAGCTTATCCTTTTTATTTTGTAGATGGGGAAAATTGAAGTCAAGAGACAAAAGAGATTACATAATTTGCCCAAGGTCATATAGCTAATTAGTGGAACAGCATAGGCCAGAACACCAGCCTTTTGACCATTAAATAGGCCAGTTCCTTCTCATAATACAATTTTGTCTGTTGCTATAAATTTTATTATTTTTTTGCTTTCCTAAAGCAATGTTCTCCTAGGAATATTTGTCTTGGTTTATTCAATCGCATTATTTGCAAATGAAATGTGTTTTATTCTCAATTAATTCATATAATCCATCCTCGTGGAGGGTTAGAAAGTAAGATAATACACTATCAAAAATTATTTCTATAGCAAATGTCTAACTAAGTATCAATTTTAGTATTTTAGTATTATTATTATTGTGTTGATATTATTATTTTAATAATTGACTGACACAATAGCATCATAAACCTTAAAGTATTAGGAAAAATTTAACAAAAAAATGTGCAGAACCATCTTAATGAAAACTAAAAAAACAAAACCAACTAGTCAAAAAAAATGCTGAAAAATTAAGACTATTTAAGTAAGTGGAGATATATACAATATTCATGGATTGGAAGACACTAAATTGTTAAGATGAGAATTCAATCCAAAATGATTTTTAAATGAACATATTTTCAATCAGACCCCAACAAGTCTGGAGAAATTGACAAGTGATATTTATGAAAATGGAAAAGGCCCAGAGACATAAACAATATTTAATTTTTTAAAAAAGCTGAAAGATTCAGGCAGCCTGGGTGGCTTAGTGGTTCTGCCCCTGCCTTCCGCCCAGGGCATGATCCTGGAGTCCCGGGATTGAGTCCCACATCAGGTTCCCTGCATGGAGCCTGTTTCTCCCTCTGCCTGTGTCTCTGCCTCTCTCTCTCTCTCTCTGTCTTTCATGAAAAAATAAATAAAATCTTTTTTTTTTAATAAATAAAATCTTAAAAAAAAAGCTGAAAGATTCATGCTAGCTTATTTCAATATTTACTGTAAAAATTAATTGTTTAAAAAATTAAGTGTTATTATAGGAAAGAAAATAGATATAAGAAACAGAATAGAAAGTTGATAAATAGATTTAATTGGGGCACCTGGGTGACTCAGTGGTTGAGCATATCTGTCCTTGGCCCAGGTCATGATCCCAGGGTCCTGGGATTGAGTCCTACATTGGGCTCCCTGCAGAGAGCCTATTTCTCCCTCTGCCTATGTCTTTGCCTCTCTCTGTGTGTCTCTCATGAATAAATAAATAAAATCTTTAAAAAAAACAAAAATAGATAGATAGATGATAGATAGATAGATAGATAGATAGATAGATAGATAGATAGATAGATAGTTTTAACTGTTGTTGAACAAAGAAGCCAAGCAATTCAATGGAGAAAAGGAAAGAGTTTTTAACAGATGTTGCTGGAAGAATTTGAAAAAGCTATTAAAAGTGAATCTAGATCTCTGCTTCACACTACATATAACATCTAATTCAAACATGATTATAGACATAAACAGAAAAGCTGAAACTACAAAGCTTGTGAAGAAAACATAGGAGAATATCTCTGTTATCTGGGATTAGGCAATGGTTTCTTACAAGGACCCAAAAGGAAAGAAAAAAAACAAAACATAAAATAGTAAAATGATAAGTTGAGTTTCATAAAAATTAAATATCTCTGCTTGTTCAGACATACAATATAGAAAACAAAAAGGCAAGATATAAACTTATTAGTTACTAATATAAATTAAAGAATAAATTAAAGAATATAGAAATATAAAGTCATGAGAAAAATTTCACATCAACAAGAATGGCTAAAATTAAAGAGATTGGCATATACTACTACATGGAAAACAATGTGAAACAATTAGAAGTCTCATATTGCTGATGGGATTTTATTGAGTGTATCTCTATAGTATCTCAAATAGGTACAGAGCCTATCACAGTAGATTCATGTTGACATTATATTAGCTAGAGTGAAATGTAGAAACCTATCATTCTGCTCTTCTGCCTCACTTGTTCATAATGTGACTGAATTAAATCTTTCTTAGATATATTTAAAACCAAAACAGTGTTAAATTTTTGCTTCAACATCAAACAAAATTTGTTAACACTCAAGAGAAAAGGGCAAAAGTATTGCATTTGCCCCAATTTTGTTTTTTCTGCTATTTATTTTTTCCAGAATTCTAAGAGTTCTTGTATCATTTATTTCCTGTTAAGGGAACATCCTTTAGCCAAACTTTTAGGGTAAATCTGGTGATAAGTTCTCTTAGATTACCTACATCTGGGAATATCTTAATACCTATTTCCTTCTTAAAGAATATTTTCTGTGAATATATAACTTGGAGTTGACATTTCCTTTCTATCAGCACTTAAAAAATATAGTCCTACCTCCTCCTGACCTACAGAATTTCTGATGAAAAACGAATATCATGTAATTGTTTTACATCTCTAGGTGAGTTGTTATCTCATGTTTGCTGTTTTCAAGATTTTTCTTTATCCTTATTTTTCAAAGTTGAATTGCCATATGTCTTGGTGTAGATGTGCATGTGTGTGTGTGTTTCACTCAGTTTCTTGAATTTGTAGGTCTAGGTCTTTTGTCAAATTTGAAAGTTGTCAGCCATTATTTCTTTAAGTGTCTTTTCAGCCCTGAAAGCTTCTTTTTTAGCTTCCTTCTCCTTGCCTTTGGAATTCTGATGACATAAATATTAAATAGTTTGTTATTGTTACACAGGTCACTGATATTCTTTTCTTTTTTTCTCCTCATTTTCTCTCTCTTTTTCAGTTGGGTAATTTCTCCATGTTCAGACTCACTGATTTTTCCTCTATACTCTCCATTCTGCTGTTGAGACCATCCATTGAATTTTTTTATCTTGCATATTGTATTTATTAGCTCTATAATTCCCATTTGACTTTTCCTAGCAGTAAAAGAAGAATAGGACCTTAACAATGCCAAGTGGGGGTGGGAGTGGGGTGGGGCAGGAGGGCAGGGTTGTGAATGTTAGAATAAGAAGAGACTAAATTCTAGCTCACTACTTAGCTTTCTCTGACATCACCCTAGCAAGAAGTTAGTGCCTTATTAGTTCCTGCTAAAAGTGAAATTCTAGGCTCCTGACTAAGCCTTTGCTCTTAAGGATGGAACCACAGTTTTATTTATTTTTATTTATTTATTTATTTTTTTTTGTGGTATTGGCTGGTATAGGGCAGTCAACATTTAACAATATTGTCTTGCTATGTTGCACTTTTCTTGCTCTTTTAGCTAGAAAGAGCTGGCTTTTTTTTTTTTTAATCAGCACCCATTAGCATTCTGGGTTGTTGCTTCTTCACCTCCAAATCTTGGATATATGAGGCAAAAAGAAACCCTAGGGAACTTACTGCCTTGTTCTTCCTTGGGCCCCCGGTCTCTAGTTAGTTTGTCTTTTTCTCTCTACAGTTAAAGATTATTCTTATATTTGCTTTATTGTATTTTTAAATTTTATTTTAGAGAAAGAGAGAGCATGGGAGCAGGAGGAGGAGCAGAGAGAGAGGCAGAGACTTTCAAGCAAACTGTGCACTAAGTGTGGAGCTCAATCTCACCACCCTGAGACCATAAAGCCAAAATCAAGAGTCAAATGGTTAACCAACTTAAGCCACCCAGGTGCCCCAACCTTACGTTTGCTTTATATGCAACGTCCAGAAATTTAGATATAATTAGAGGGAGGAATAGCGAAAAGTATATCTACTATCTTCTCAGAGATGAAATCTCAATTCCCCTCTTTAGAAAATAGGACTTGCTGGGGACACCTGGGTGGCTCAGTGGTTGCGCATCTGCCTTTGGCTTAGGGCATGATTCTAGAATCCGGATTGAGTCCCACATTGGGTTCCCTGTGGGGAGCCTGCTTCTCCCTCGGCCTATGTCTCTGCCTCGTTCTCTCTCTCTATCTCTCTCTGTCTTTCATGAATAAATAAATAAATCTTTTAAAAAAATGAAAATAGGACTTGTAGAGATTGCCTTTACCTCTTGAAAGCCTGCTAGAATATGATAAGTTTTAATTATGAATTTGTGTTTTTGTGTGTATGTATGCATATATGTATTTAGTTATTTATTTTGTAGAAAGCCTTTCCAGAGTATTTGCACTACTAGCATGCAATAATATGAAATAGTAGAATAGATTTTGTATTATTTTTAGAAGTTTAGAAAACTGAAATTTCTGGCAGGCAAATCTAAAGAATATTAATGATTTAATTCATATCTTTTTTTAAAATTTATTCGTAGAAACACACACACAGAGAGAGAGAGAGACAGAGACATAGGCAGAGGGAGAAGCAGGCTCCATAGAGGGAGCCTGACATGGGACTCGATCCCAGGTCTCTAGGATCACACCCTCAGCTACAGGCTGCGCTAAACCTCTGCACCACTGGGGCTGCCCTCATATCTTATTTTCAAAAAATGTGCTTACATTGATTTATATGAGAATCATAAATCAAAGATTTAGAAATACCATCAACTAAGGAAATCTAAAGTCATTCAACCATATACCACTTTTGTATCTAGACTCGGACTACAAAGTAATACTAATTCCAATGAATGGGGATTGCTATATTTGGGGGAACTAATTTTATAATCATTTTTATACTTTTAGAGTCATTTCCCAATGGCAGGCATTGTACATCTAGTGGATTATAACAAATTAAAAAAATAAATTAACTAAATAAAATATAGAATATAATTAGGGCATTGGGATGGGTTAAAGACAGTTTTCTTATTAGTTTGTTTAAATTGTCTTTCAAAAATTAAGATTTACATACTCTGATGTAGTGACCTTTCTCAGAATTCTTTCTCTGTTATACTCACAAAGGTAAAGTCAGCTACTACTACCATGCCTCACATCCCTGTCTTTCTTGTTCAACATCAGAATTGTGGGTACTGTTTTCTCGGCATTTCTATTACACTTTTTTCCAAACTGATCTCTGCTTCCTCCTTTACAACACTGTATATTCTCCTTACTGTCAACTGTGTCTTTCTTTCCCTACTTCACATACTATATCCCATTCATCATACTCTTAGAACTCCCTAAAATCACCATCTTACAGACAACCTCAACTTCCTTGTTCCTTAATCTTTCTGTTACATGGACTGGCAAAGTTTAACCCTCAATCAATCTGACTGTCCATTGTCACTAGTTCTTCATTCAGGTTGCTGAATGCTCTTGGGGAAAATCACTCAGTTGTATGGATTGTGTCAGTTCACATTCATTGTCTGAAATTTCAGGTGGAGATCGTATGCTGTTTGAAATATGTATTATGGGGTTCCTGGGTGGCTCAGGTGGTTGAACGTCTGCCTTCAGCTCAGGTCATGATGCTGGGGTCCTGGGATCGAGCCCCTCATCGGGGTCCCTGTATGGAGGAGAGCCTGCTTATCTCTCTCCCTCTTCCCTTCCCCCTGCTTGTGGTCTTTCTCTCTCTGTCAAATAAATAAATAAAATCTTAAAACAAAAAAGAAATATGTATTATATTTGTTTGTACTCAGTTCCTAACACAATGTGTCATACATTCTAGGCCCTCAAGAAATGTTATCCGATGGATTAGATTTCTTCTGCCAAATCTTACTTATCTAAAGCTATTCTATCATAAGCTCAGTACGTTTCACATTCTTCAACTGTGAGTTTATTTTTAAAACATTTTTATTATTGCATCTAATATATTAGAGAAAATCTTAACGTAAATGACCTTTGAATAAGACCAATAATTGGTTTTGGTTGTCCTCACTTTACTGATCACTTTCACTCCCCTTGTTGCCTCTGTCAATCAAGAAATTCACAAGGCAGTTCCAGACTTGCTGGCATTTTGGTCCTCTGACTTGCAGCACATTATACCTCTAATTAAGTCTCTGTGTTATTTTAGTATTTTCCTTGTTTGGCTCAATATCTCTCTTCCTTTCAGGTTAAATGTTGTAAACAGAAAGCAAGTATAATAGCTGCCCAATCAAATTATGGAAGGAATGCTGAAAAGGTCAAAACAGCAAAACACACTATGGTAATTTATGTAATGTAGAATGCATTAAAATTTTGGACTTCATTTGCCTCAAAAAAATGTAATGGCAGGATAGATATGGCATACGCTATTCAGAATGAAGTCTTATCTTCCAACTAGCAGGAATTTACTCACCTTTGTTGTTCCCCTGCTCTGGGAACATCTTTCCCCTGGTCAGAGGGAATGTCACTTCCCTGCCTGCTGGCAACCTCTCTAGTTCTCCCCTCATCATTTGTCCTAAGAAGAGGAAAGAGCAAGCTAAATCCTCCTTGTCTTGTGAACCCTCATAGACCTCATGTTCTTTCCTCTGTGTGCGTTTCTTTCTTTTACAAGCATCGTTTATGAGGCTGACAAAGCTTTCCTTATTTAGTCTCTAGTGATATATGATGTATTGGCTTTGGCATGAACCATTTAAACAAAAACTAGTACTTACAAATAGAAGCAGAGAGGGTCAGAGTATTACCATTGCCTACTAAACTGACATGAATTTGGAATGAAGTGACAAAGGCTGTCTGGTTACTCCTACCAGGTATTAGCTTTTGAATACAGATTTAGTAAATGTGTTGTTAAGGAGCCATGGTGATATACTCTAAAATAATTAAAGCCACATATTTTCCTCATTCTCCTTATTCATTTGATACTATAGTCATAAGAACAAAGAGAGAATAACTTCGTTATTTGAGAAAAATTCCTTTATTGATGGAAAGTTTGAATCAGGTGGAAGATATGCATGGGGACATCTATTATATTTGCCTTGGTGTGGCTAGCTAAATTATAGAAAGATAAATTTATATATACATTAACCAAATGAAATACTTTGCCATTGTTGATTATTGGGTTCATCAGGAAACTGGCTCTGAGATGGAGTTTAGTGCGCAGGATGTTTGTTGAGGTGGGTCCCCGGGATCAATACCTGTGGAAACAAAGAAGGAAAAATGGTGGTCAGAAAGAGAAGCCATGCTTCGGTCCAGCTTTACCTGAGCCCATGGACAGCTTTGAAAATTGAATAGGCTTTCCAAGTTGACCTCAATTTTGGTGAGGGAGCCCGACTCTGTATCCCCACATGGACTAGTCTGCATACAGGTTGTCATGGATGGGGCTGTCCTTAGACAGAATCACTCTTTGCAACAGGGGCAACATTTGAAAAACCTAACAGCTGAAATACATCTGCTGACCGCACTCCAAAAAGTCCCCTTTATAAGTCCCTCAATGACAAGTAAACTGTCTGGAGGGTTCTCTGCAGGTAAGTGTAGCCAAGAGAACATGTTCTCTCTCATGCGCTATGGATAGTGGATGTAATCTGTGTAACATTTGATTGATTGCTCAAAAGGAAGTAGCTGCACCCAAGGAGATAGTCCAGGGGATGAGAAATGGCTTGAAAACAACTTCGTACAGACATGTAGATGGGCTCGATTCTGCAGGGGAAGAAAGGGCAACAAATGGAAAGAACCTGGGTTTCCTCAAAAAAGGACTTCACAGAGGCATGATGCTTTTCAGTCTGAACCCCTCTCAAACTGCATATCTGAGAACAATAACTCCTGTTTGAACTAATGTATTCTGTGGTTTATTTATAATCAACTTTGTCCTTCAAAGTACAGTAAGAATATCTGGAAGTGAGGTGCTACTAGACAAAAACTAAATCACATGGCAAGGCATCACTGTAAGAAGGTGAAAAGGGATGACATGAGTTTTCTGGCTGCAAAGATGACAACTTCTATTGGGACACAGCGAAATACTTGTAAAGCTATCACCTGTGATAATTTCAATGGCAGACCATATGCTTATAAATCTGTAGCTTTACTGGAATTTGTTTTAAAAACTCAGACAAATGATGTGTTTGGCTGCTCTGTTGTTTTAGCAAAATTACTGGTAAAGAGAGCTGAGATCAGACAAGAAATGATAAGTTTTGCAATTCTATATAGAAGAAAATATAGCACTGCTAAGAGGCAATCTCTGCCTACAATCAGCAATCATATTGACTGAGCAAGCGTTATTTTGGGCCCTAAAAGTATTAAAATACCAACTGCTTTTTTATCCTAAATAGCAGAAGATGAGATTGTCACTTGCAACCTATATCTCCAGACTCCAAACTAATCTCTTTAGGCAGAATAAGGAGTCTGTGATAAAGCTCAGACGGAGGTGTTGTCTTATCATCCAACTGCACCTTTCAAGGTATCTTCCATTTAGATGCCTTCACATCATTGGAGAGTGGATAAGTCAAGCCTAGAACCAGTAAAGAGAAGAATTGGTAGGCTTGAGGTATATGTTTAGAAGAAATCTTTGGCAATGGTCACTTGAAAAAAAAAAACAAAAACAAAAACAACCAAAAAAACTGACTGAAACAAAATAAGATGACAATCTCAAGTTTTTTGAGAGAATTTTATTGCTAACGAAACCAAACCAAATGTCTGGGTTACCAAAGCCAGTTATTTGCATATAGTAGACTGACAGATCATACTGCTACATTTTGGGTGAGAGGTAGTCATACAAATTTTCTATTAGTTTATAGATTATCAGGTTGCAAAGTGTCATATTTAGGCTTAATGGAGATGACTAGGCTTCACTAAGACATTTTAAACTGAGCCAGATGTGATAAATTGTGGAATGAACTGCATATGGGAATAAGGAAGGACCCATGCATTTGGGTCCACTTATTCACCACTGCTCCAAATCCATTCTTCTATTACAGTAGATTTTTGCTGAGCACATGACTGTTGAGACATTTTCCAATCTCTCTTGCAGTTAGTTATAACATTTTTTTCTTCAGTAGAATGTGAGAATGAGTGAACATCCAACTCACTAGTTAAATGAAATTTATTTGAATGGCCTTTTCTCTTTCCACAGGCCACAGTATAGAAGAGCGTTGACTTATACTCAACAATACAGAAGAGGATAACACGTTGGCAATGGCAAAGCAGAAATGTGAAATGAAACTGGAACTTGGTTTACTTCCTAGAGCAGAATCATCTGAACCTGCCACTAATCTCCAGACTATGATGAGAGAGAAAATATATATACTCTTTCCATGTATAACACTGTGTTTTTAATTTTGTTTTTTATAATAGCTGACGTTATACAGCAATTAATATGTTAGCAGTTTAATTTTTATACAAATGTAGTTATTTATCTTTTCATATATAAAGAGGCTTCATACTGGGCACCTTTTTTCATGATTTTTATTGGGACAAAATAACAACAGAGAGCTTTGTCCAGAGATTTGTTTTCTCTCAGTGAGAAAAAAAAAATCAAAATAATATGATAATTTTCAATGAAATGTATTAGGCCTAAGTAACACATACAAACACTATTAGAAGAAGAAAAGATAGCAGTTATGTAGAAGTTTTGAAATTCAGAACAACTTTCCTGCCACGGCTACATTCTGTTCTGAGTGATTTGGGATTTGGGGATATCCATAAATACAAATCAATCAATTCCTCTATCTCACTTACTGGATACATCTGTGAGTCCTTAAATATTAAGGCTGTAGCTATGGCCATGTGACTACTTCGCTATTTTTTTTTTTAAGTGGAAGAAAAAACTCTTAAATGACATTATCAACTTTAAGAAATTCAAAATATCTTCATTGAAATAGAAGAATTGAACTCCATTAAAGCAGTTCGTTAGATCTGTTCTGTTCTTTGTTGTGCTTTCGTTTTATAAACTCCACACCAGTTAATCTATTTTCTGAAGCACACTGACAGGTGATACATGCCTCAAAACATACCCCACGTGTTCTTTGGAAGTGGAATTGGTGAATAAGTAAATATATTACTCACTCTTCAGCAGCCAGTGATTAAACTTCCATACCACCATCTATTTCTCTACATGTGGTAATTTACTGAGAGGTCTGGGATGCTATTCAGGTAGTTCCTTCTTCCCCATTTTGGTCCTATATTTCCCAAGGACATTGCACCTATATGTCATACTGACCAAAATTTAGAAAGTGCAGGCAGTGAATGGATTATTATATGAGACTCGGTCAATTATTAACATAATCCAAACAGCGTTCAATTTTGCTTTACAAACTGATAGGTAAAATGACACTTCCAAAATTTTCATTATTAAAGCTGTGACTTCAAAAACGTTAAAAACTGATGGGGCACCTGGGTGGCTTAGTGGTTGAGCTTCTGCCTTTGGCTTAGGTTGTGATCCCAGGGTCCTGGGATTGAGTCCCACATCGGGCTAACCGCAGGGAGCCTGCTTCTCCCTCTGCCTGTGTCTCTGCCTCTCTCTCTGTGTCTCTCATGAATAAATAAATAAAATATTTAAAAAATTTAAAAATGAATAACAGAGGTTTTTATTTTTACCTACTTCGCACTAAACTCAGGATGCTAAGGACCATTGAGTTCTATTTGTTTCTGGGGAACAAATTTCATTTTTTAACCTATTCTCATTAACAGAATTTTGAAATTTGTTTTTAAGCTAATTACTTTTGGAAAAATACAGATCTTTAACTCTATCAAGTGTATGTTGACTCCATTCAACCCTTTTTCTCAATTCAGGATGATATTCATCAATATTACTTTTTCATAGGTGCTTTAAAATGATCATTATTAAAAGTATAAATAGAAGTCAGTTCTCATATAAGAAATGTTATCTGAAGTTGAAAATATAGAGACTAAAGTTGCATGAGTTCAATTTCCTATTGGCTTTCTTTCTCCAGCCTGTCAGAATTTAACCTACAATTTGCACAAAAGACACCAACAATAGCTGGTGAAATATTCGTGCATGCCTTACCCTGCCCCCTTAGTTATTTCAACTTGCTTTATTTGTTCACTTCAACTTACTGAAAAATATTAGAATCATTTCATATAATCGTGTGAAGTCATCAATTCAAACAGTACCACAAAAATCAGGTATTGTTAGCAAATGGCATTTTAGCAATTCCAATTTCTTAGTTCTTACCTGAAAATGTTTATTTTTTAACACACACACACATTTCTTCTGACTCCCAGAATTGAGATGATTTTTTCATTTGAAATAAATAGCTAATTTATCAAAATGTACATTTGAACAATTTGAAGATAATGAAAAAATACATTAAAAGATTTCCACATAATTCTCCCACTTGTGTGGTATCAGTATTTGATAAATGCAGATAGGCTGTATTATGCATATTTAAATATCAGCTTATGGGGGCACCTGGCTGGTTAAGTCAGTAGAACATGTGACTCCTGATCTCAGGGTTGTGAGTTCGAGCCCCACATTGGGTGTAAAGAGTATTTAAAAATCAAATCTTTAAAAAAAATAATCTCAACTTACTTCATTAAGTACTCATTTACTTTGAGAAGCTGGTGTTTTCTTAAATTTTCATCTCTTACCCTCTTTACCCACTAGCTCAACCTCTTAGAGGTTCTTTTTATCCATTGTCAGAATAGTTCTCTTATTAACTGCATTTAATGTGCTGTTAAATCTAACTTCTCATGCAGTAAGCACCTATTTATAATCTCACAAGGATCCACACTCATGCAAGTACCTCACTAGATTTTTTTTTTTTCATGAGAAGCAGGTTTCTGTTTCATGCAGGCCTTGACATGGAGACAGCAGGGCTGTATTAGAACATCTTTACTTGTCACTTACTTCATTGCATGCCAAACAGATAGAGCTTTAGGAATTTTTGAGTTGTGGCATCATTTGGTACATCAAAGTAATAAGCTTGGGTTTCATACGGCACACATCCTGTGATGTACTTCTGTTACGCAAGTCTCTCCACACAGAGTTACCTTAAAGTGGCTCATTATTTAGAGACTGTGTAAGAAAAGTATTTCCTCTGCACAAGGAAAAAAAGTCCCTTTCAGAGGAAAAATTGTATAATGCCTCCCAGGTGTGTAAGAAAGGTGAAAAAGTACAGCTCATCTGATGTACTGCTCGTGACTTTGTAGGCTTATTAGTTCCCCGAACGAAGACTCATCTGCCCTGCATTTCCGTGGTTTAATTTAATGGACAGATTCTCCAATAAAAGTAGATGGAAATAAATGCATTAGACAGCTCATGCAAGGAGCAAAAGGAAAAGGATTTAACCATCAGAGTTTTTATATCTTTGAAATGATCTGTTGTTTCAACCAATCTCGATTTCTCTAGCTTATGCTTATTATTCTTTTATCTGATTCGTATTGCCATCTGGTTCATGTGCAAGTGCAAATCATAAGCAAGAAAAAGCAGAGCTAATTTTCTGTGTCAGCTTAACAAACAAAAGCTGTGCGATATGGATTGCTATCATTAAAAGTATCTATCGTGAAATATTGATCTGAAATAGGTTACTTTTCCAATGTTTAGATATGTGATGGTAATTAGGATTACTTGAAAAGGGGCGAGTGTCAATCTAATGTGGGAGGCTGTATTGATTTTGGAAAATGACTTTGTAAAGCAACTAATATTTTCTACATATTTCTTATGAATTAATATTTAGAATTCTTTCATAGCATAGATTTTTTTAACTGAAATGTAAGAATTAATAAATGACCTAAAGTTTCTCTTGCATGTGGATGGCTTTATATTAATCCCTTTGAATGGCATAAAATGTAAATTGTAGTTTCAGTGGAAATTTTAAAACTAATAGAGAAAATATGATCAAAGGGAGGAAAAGAGGGGTATCTTTCTGATCGTCAGCTCGTTGTTGATATTTTATGTATCAGAAGTAGGTTAAAATCTCCTATTTTATCATTGTTCCTTGTTCAACAACAACAACAAAAAAATGTTTTTTTCTACCATAAATAAAATTAAGTATAATAAGATAATACTGATGTAAATCATTAAATTGTTAGGAACAATACATTCAATAATGATATATAAAACATCTGTTCAAAAAAGGCTTTAGTCTCTCACACTGTTAGAATAATTAAGTTTATTTTGCTTCTGTGCATTAAAAGTAATGGACAATTACAAAGGCACTTTATCAAATAGAATTTCTATAACTTACCATAAAGATTTATGTCCATATATAATGTTCGCATACATAAATATTTCCCTTTGGAGTCAAATAAATCTCACAGATGAAACAATCTACCCTTCCCAGTGTAGAATTATGTGAAGCCAATTCTCTAGTAGCATTATAGTTAGGTTTGCTTACAAGAAGAATGGAAAATTATCTCAAGAGACTTTTGGTTTTTTAGACTTCCTTGGGTATTAATTCCTTTTCTTGGGACACCTGGGTGGCTCAGCAGTTGAGCGTCTGCCTTTGGCTCAGGGTGTGATCCCGGGATCTGGAATCAAGTCCCACGTCAGACTTCCTCCATGGAGCCTTCTTCTCCCTTTGCCTGTGTCTCTGCCTCTCTCTCTGTGTCTCTCATGAATAAATAGATAAAATCTTAAAAAAAAAATTCCTGTTCTTAAGACCTGTATGCCTCAATTACATCCAATTAGGATCTTATGTATTTTTTTAAAGATTATTTATTTATTTATTTATTTATTTATTTATTTATTTATTTATGAGAGAGATAGAGAGAGAGAGACAGAGACATAAGCAGAGGAGGAAGCAGGCTCCCCACAGGGAACCCAATGTGGGACTCCATCCTGGGACTCCAGGATCATGCCCTGAGCCAAAGGCAGACGCTAAACCACTGAGCCACCCATGCATCCCAGAGGATCTTATGTATTAAAAACACTTCAAGTCATTCAAAATAGTATTTATTTCAGTCATTTAAGATCCAAAACATATTATGGCTTTGGACAACAACCAACACAAGAGCAATGACCCATGCTCTTATGTAATCCATTCTTCCTGAATGCAATCAGGATTTAAGACTTTCTTTTAAGGAACTGAATATGGCAGAAATGATGAGATTCCAAGATGAGGTCATAAAAAGCTTCTGGCTTTTCTATTGGTTACAGTTTCTTAGTCTCTCTTGTATCACTAACCCTGGGAGAAGGCAGCAGCCTTGTCTGGAAGCAACTCTACAGAGAGAAGCCATGTTCAGACAATAACTACAAGAGCCTTAAGAGGAGGCTGCAGCCACTCCCAACACTTTTGACTTCAACCTCGTAAGACTCAAAGGCAAAAGCTCACACTGGACCATGGCCAGAATCCTGACCAGCAAAGACAAAAACTGTGAAATAATAAAATGTTCATTGCTTAGCAGCTATACTTGGAGGAAATTGCTGTATGATGATATATAACTAATACAGATGTTCTAGTAAGTTTGTGCATTTTTCTCTTGCTTCTGTGTAGACTCAGAGCTAATTTTTCATGACTTATTTATCTGGAAATAAGCCACTTTGCATGTGGATGATATTATATATCTGAATCATGATATTTACAAAGGTAAATTCTTAAGCCGAATTAGCTACTTTCTTTTATCTGAACCCTACTGGATTTATGAAAACTAGAACAATATAACTGGGCATAATGCAATATAAATCATTTAGAAAAGCAATTACTATGAGACAACTAGAGAATATTCTTTCTGTGAAGCCACGAGGGAAGAAGAAACCTACACTAATGCCACAGACTTTGTTTCAGAATAACTCAAATAGATTCTAAAATATGTTCTTATGTGTTTTATGTATGATGTAGTGATCTCACTTATTCAGTGTTTCCTTCAGTTAGGAGTTTTTATGCTTTACTTAAAGTTCTCTATTGCTTTAGGTCTACAACTTAAGACACCTAAATTATGTAATTTAAATGCCCTTGTATATGATCATTCTTGAATGATCATTTTAAAATGAAAAATCAGCTGAGAAAAAGTTAATAATAACTCATTTTATTTGAAAATATGCGAAAATTAAAGTAAGACATACCAAAAAATCCACCTTGCTTTGCAGAGTAGATAAAATGCTCATGTGGATTAGCTAAGAGAGAAGGTCATTTGTCTATTAGTATACTAGATGTGGCAATTTTTTATTTGTAAGACAGAAATGACAACTCTTTACAAAATCTGCACTAAGATAACACACTAATGAAGGAAATGTATTGAGTTTAATGATGAAGCATGACCTTTATGAGCTTAACAGACAAAGCTGAACCCTGACATTAAGCTCCAAACCACTTGAATGTGTAAAACATGGTGTTCATATCTAATTTTGAATGAAATTTGGACTGCCCACAAATGCCTTACACTACTTCCTGAGCCTTTTCATCAACAGCTTGCTAGATTGCATCCAGTTCACCATCTGGAAGTGTCACTTGCTACAAAATAAACCTGCTCCCTGGATGACAGCAGGATACCTAAGCATCTGCTGTTTAATAAGCTACAGCAGAACATCCACCACCAGCACAGGAAGGGGCAATATTTCAAGGAAATGATGGAATCATCTAATATTAGCCCTTGAATGTGCCTTAGGGAATTATCTCATTTATCATTTTTAAGGTGTATTCCATAAGGTTCTAGAACTGTGGGATGATGAGAGGGATCCCATGTTTAAAAAAGTAATAAAAAATCCTTGAACCCCAATTAAGTTTAGAAAATTGTGTGCTAATGACGAGAAGTCAGAAATGATAATAATTGATAATGTTTTAACTTAATAGTCTTAATGAGGAAATAAGACATGCAAATAAATAGATAAAGAAATAAGGCATGACATAGAAAACAAAATAACAAAAAAGTAGACAGTCAAGTAGAGGATGAAGCAAGTGCAACAGAGTCTGGAAATCTGCCTGTGTAGAGTAACATGCACCAAGAAAGGAACATTATATTTTTTTGTTAGTTCTTTAATATCTATTTCATCTTTGATAATTCTGCTGTTTTTTGTTTTATGATAGAAGATGACTGCTACTTCTTTTCTACTTTCCTATATTCTTTTCCTCCTTAATTGGCCTCTCGGATAAAAGGTCAACTTTAGACAGATGTTGGATTGAGTCCTAGATCTAGGTCTTATGATCTGGGAAAATTCTGATCAGGCTGACATTTTTAAATTTTCAACCATAGGCCTGGCTCCCTAAGTTGTAAAATGGATCTGATTTTCCAATTCAGAGGTACTAGTCATATTTTTTGTTGCCTTTTCTTAAATTATGAGGTATTTCAAGCATACATAAAGGCACAGAAGGACACATCATGAATACTTTCATGCCTACTACATGATCTAATAGTCTACCATTTTGCCATGTTTAATTCAGATTTCTCCTTAAGAAATAAAACACTAATGATATAATTTAAGTCCCATTTGTGCTTTTTCCTGATTCCATTTTTCTTTCCTTTCCAAAGAATGCAGGGATAGAGTTTATGACCTTGTTTATGTTCAAATTAATACGAAATAACCACAGTCTTGTTGACTCCTTTCCCAAACTTCCCATCTCCTAGGATTCCATTTCCTTGGTTAGTCAGGTGCAAAAGAAATTCCTCTCTGACTCATGCAGAGCAGTTTAGTTTATACTGTTGCTTTTTCCTCACAATCTGAGCTTGAAATCTCTACTTTCCCTATATAGTTTCAGCAGTGTGATTTGTTCAGCAATGATTATTATATTTCAAGGAGGGATTCTGATGCCATGTTTTCAGCTAATACATTTGTGCAGCTCACTATAGTACTATGAGTATCTTCCTATTCCTAAAAAGTGTCAGCTCAGGATTCTCAAAGAGGAAAAGAGAGGTGCAAATTTGTGCCTATTGAAAGAAAGCAAGTGCCCACAGAGACTCAACAGAGAATGGGTTAGGGAAGCAAGAGTTCCATAAAAAATAGTCTATGGAGGGACTCAACTTTAAGCCACTGCAGACTCACAGAAAGAATTGTTTTCAGTGGACGTATATATAAGGATGATTTCTGCCTTTGCCTAAAGTTCCCGTTTGGATGGCTGGAGGCAGAAACGTTGCTAATCTCAGACTACCTAACAGTCAGCCAGGTGATTGGTCTTGAAGACGATGAAACTGCATAGAAGTACTGCACATCTCCTAGGAGATGAAACCTCCACGGCTTTATAATAAGAAAGAAATGAAGAGCATTGCAATGTACTGAGGACAACAGTTAGAGGGAAATTTTCACTAATGAGAAATTGATTTAAAAAAGCAGCAGAGAGCCAGTTAAACAGGTGGGCTGAGCACATGCTTTTATTTCCATGTTCCCTGGAAACTCTGGCAATATAACAATGAAAGATTTTTAAAAATCATAAACACATACGCCCCAAGAAAAGAGAGTTAAGAAGATAATAGGACATATTTGTCAACAGAGGTTTTGAACCTAAAATGTGGGTAAAGCTCAGCAGAAATGAAAAAACTAATACCAAAGCTTTCAGGAAGATAGTCAAGATGTGGCTTAGTTAGGGAAAATCTCTGGAATGGGAGTGGGTTATAACAAAGAGGTGCTGCTGTGGTTGAAAGTCAGACTGCTGTTTGAAAGGCTATCTTAAAAGATCTTATCCAAGATCCTCTCATCCATCCTGCAGAGTCAGACAACACGGATGAGAACTCTCTACATTTCCTCTCTGGAGATACTGAGACAGAGCAGTACACCCAGAAACAGCAGGGCTAAGTGGAAGTCTACTTACCTAACAGGGTACTTTGCTCCTCTTTCCTGACCCTGCTTCCGTACTGGAAGCAGTCATTTTGAGACTGGATAATTTCTCTGAGAAAAATGAAAACCTGGAAAGAGGAAAGATCTACACACAGTCAACTAGGCTGATGGACCCTTGCCTGATCATTAGAGGGTAATGATCATCCATTAATGAACTCCAATGCATGGGATTATTTGTGCTTCAGTCTTAAATAGGAACTGAGAGCCAAGGAATGTGAAACATTTGCGAAGAACTGTTGATTTGAGAAATGGAGACCGGCACCAATGAAATGCCCAAAATGAGAGTCATGCAGCAGGTACATAATGGAAACTACTCATTGGAGCAGGCGGATTTCCAGTGAAACTTTCTCTAAAAGAAAAAAAAAGAAGAAGAAGAAGAAACGAATAGAAATTTTGTTTGGCTGTATTAAAGGAGATATTTATTTCTATGGGAGATTTTGGGGATGAATTAAGGAAAAGTATAAAAAAAATCCTCACCATTAAAAAATAACTATACTATTAATTATGAAGGGAAAATTATACAAGAAAGGAAATATAATATTAATAACATAATACTAATAAATAGTAGTCAACAATTAAAGGATAATGCTAATGGCCATCATGGAAAATAATATAACCAAAATTTTTGTTATAGTTAGATTGAGAAGATGAGGTTTCTGGTGGCTGTTTGAATTTAAAAGAGATAAACACCCTAACATCTGTAGATAGAATTTAATAGATAATAATATATAAAAATTATCTTAAAAAATTATCTTAAAGTATTAGGTAAATAGTATCTAAGACTAAAAAATAAGAAATATGGATAAAATCATAGAACAAACAGTAAATATGAAATTTGCTACCTCTGAGGAATAGCCATGAGAGATGAGTGTGAACCACAAATTTATTTTTTACAACAGTTTTCATAGATGTCTGTTATTAAGCCTATGGATATTTACTACTTTGATAAAAAGAAAACATTTTTATAAAAAAGGAAAAAGAAAATACAAGGGCTGTGCAGAGTGCTCTTTGGTAGAAGAATCATACACCAGGAAAAGCAAGATGTTTCTGCAGCTTCGCAGTGCATAAAATCAGGATTATAAGACTACTACTGAAGATTGTAGGTATTTTTCAAGCTACTCAGGAAAATACAGATTTTTGAAATTATTATTATAGAAAGGATGGAGAGGAGGGGCCAAGAGAGATGATAAGGTTCTCATGGACAAGAAATACCAACCTAAACTGTAACACTACACATTTGATCAATGTTGTTGTGGCATAGCAGAGAACTGCTGGCATAGCTCTCCATACACTTTGCTTCAGTTGAACTTTGGGTTTAGAGATTGGGATATAGATTGTGAATGCTGATGCTTATCTGACTTGCCTCATGCCTGGGCACTTGTTTTTGGTGATAAAGGGAAATTGAGCAACAGTAAGTAGTAGGTACTCAGCTTCAAAGAAACCATATTGCCAAAGTAAAACAGCATGAGACACTAAGTAGCCAAAGTGTTACTGTTCTTTGATATGAAAAACCAAGTGAATCATTTGTTCTTAGTCACACTAGCATAGATGCTCTAACAATTCTTTTTTTAAGAGTTCATGGTAACTAATATGAAACCTCTATTGCAGATTATTTGAAACAGTCTTGCAAGGGCCCAAATAGCTGTCATTCCAAAGCGTGGCTTCTTTCTTTCACAACTCAATATTTTACATGTTTATAAAGTGCAAAGATTAAAAGTATTCCTTTTCAGATATGTAAATAGCCAGATGGAATGGATACAGTCTACGGACAATGTTTAATTTTCAAATATCGAGGGGGGGAACCACCTTAGTGTACCTTTTTCTGAAAAGGTACATATTTTAGTAAATGTGCTCAACTTTCCAAGAGTATCTTCAAATATAGTATTATTTGAAGAGTTAAGCTAAGAGCTCTCAAATTCAGTATCCTACAGGGTGCAAGAGTAGCATTCAGAATCATAAGGCCACTTATCAATTGATAACTCTAATGGAAATTCATTATTCTTTAATAAATTAAAACTTAATTCCTAAAGGTTGTCAATATGAAGAGCAATGGTTGAATGTCATACTCCTGACTCTTTTCACCCGTATTCTTTTGACAAGCTTTCACTAATTTTTCTAACAACACTAGAATGACCCCACTGAGTTATGGGTCCTAAATCCTTGAAACACTGGTGAGATCTAACTAGAGCTTTTAATCATGATTTTACTGCCATGTTTCTGTGAAGCCAATACATCATCTAGCTATACACAATCCTTTTTTGAATAATGTACTCTGTTTAAGACAGAACTTTTTAATGAATCAAAAATAAATAATGTCATCTTTTCAAATTCCTATTGTCCCTCTTAAATGTCACAATTGCAATTTGAGCTTATACCTAGTTCAGTTTCAGGGTGAAAAAGATTTTTGTGAATCACCTCAGACAATTGACAATCATCAGAGCAATGTGACCACGTTTCTACTATGTGTATATGTGTAAACCTCATTATATAAGTGTCCTTAATCCCCAATAGTATGAAACAGTAGCATGATTCTGTCTGCACTTCTTATTTGGTTAAATTCTTGTTTTGTTTTGTTTTTTAATTATAATTGATTTAAATATTGTTGAAAATTAAATAACCTTCTCTTAATTCTGCCAAATACTTTTTTTGGGATAGCTGTTGGCATCTGTGTCATAGTTCTTCATCATGTATGAATCCATTCCCTGTGAAGTCCAGATTTTGAAAAGATTTATTCTATACTGAGAAATTTGGCAATTTCTACCAACTTTGATTACATTGCCTGGTGTGTGACAGGCAATTTTCTGTGTATGATTTTTTCCCCCAATGCTGGATTATAGTGCTATCATTTTAAAGACATTTAAAGGGATGTTTAGGGATCTGAATTTAGTTTAAAATTCAAGCCTCTGTTGTGTTGTACAGGTAAATAAACAACTAAGTTGACCCCCCCCCCCCAAAAAAAAAAGGAGATAAAATCTATTGCTAGGTTTGCACCTGGGTAGATAGTTAAACTGCTGGTAAATCCCAACCTCTGAATCTGTATCTGGCATATTTCTCAATTACAAGTTACATACAAATGCCAGAAATTACAGTTTAGAATGTGAGGGTGGGGGTGGTGAAATGGTTTTAACAGCAATGCTTAGATGTAAGAAGGGGCAATTAACACAAATAGTCTTGTGCTACTAGGTATTATAACTTCACTGGCAATTCAAGAAAAACTATGTAGGAATTGTTTAAAGGGCTAGTCTATTTTGGAGTGAATACTGATCTTGAAGATCCATTTGCATATCAAGAATAAGAACCTTTTTGTGTTGTGCTGGTGTTTTTGAGGGGTGTTATGGTGATAAAATTTGAGCAGCAGGGAGGCCTCTAAAAACCCAGGATACCCCTTAGAACTTATGTTCTACCCTTTAGAACATAAATACCACACAAGTTTTTTTTTTTTTACTGTAACTAAATGCATTTATATTTTATTACCTATGTCAGATCTTAAAAAGTGAGTTCTTTTAAATTATACAGCTTTTATATTTTTGTTTCATTTCTCTTTTTTTTTTTTTGTATTTTTTTAATTGGAGTTCGATACCACACAAGTTTTAAGTTAATTCATCTTTCTCTTAAAACCCACTACTTCTCTTCATAGCTTGACTTCATTAGACTGGAATCATCTTTATCTTTCCACCTTAAAGTATACACAAACCTGTTTAGAATCTCTATTTTTTCCCAGCTTTATTGAGATATGATTGACATAAACATTGTGAGAGTTTCAGGTGCACAATGTAATGATTTGATACAGTTATATATTGTGAGCTAATTACCACAGCAATAGAGTTAGTTCATAGGTCCATCACCTCACTTAATTAACATTTTTTTTTTTTTTGGTAAGTACATTTAAGATCTACTCCTTTAGCAACTTTGAAGTATACAATGTACTATTGTTAAGTATAATCATCATGCTGAACATTAGATCCCCAGAATTTAATCATCTTTCAACTAGAAGTTGACCCACTTTGACCCACACCTCCCAATTTCCCCAATACCCCAGCTCCTGGCAACCACCATACTACTCTGTTTCTGTGAGTTCAGTTCTTTAGATCCCCCACATAAGTGAATATCGTATAGTATCTGACTTTCTCTGTCAGGCTGATTTCACCTAAGACAATACCCTTATGGTCCCTCCATGTCTTCACAAATGGCAGGATTTCCCTCTTTCCCCTTGCTAAACAATATTCCATGTTACATATACTTCATATCTTCTTATGCATTCATCCATTGACGGCCGCTCCTGTTGTTTTCATAGCTTGGCCCTTGTGAATAATGCTGCAGATGAACATGACAGTGAAGGTATCTATGAACGATCCTGGTTTCCTTTCCTTTAGATATATACCCAGAAGTGAGGCTGCTGGATCATATGGTAGATCTCGTTTTATTTTTTTCAGGGATTTTCATACTATTTTCTATAATGGCTCCCCATTCTCACCAACAGCGCACTAGGATTCCCTACTTTCCACATCCTCACCAACACTTGTTATCTTCTGTCTTTTTGGTCAGAAGTCCAAAGCTGTTTCACTGGGTAAGAATCTAGGTACCAGCAGGGCTGTGTACCCTCTAGAGGGTTTAAGGGAGAAAATGTTTCCTTGCTTTTTCCAGCTTCTAGGATAGTACTCCTTGACTCATGCCTCTTTTGCCATCTTTCAATTCAGCAGCATAACATCTTCCAGTATCTATTTTGTCTTCACATCCCATTTTCTCATTCTTCTCTCCCTCTGCCTCCTTCTTATGTAGATGCAAGTGATTACACTTAGATCTCATCCAAATAAGCCAGGATAATCTTCCCATTTCAAGATCCTGTCAAGATGTTTTTTCCAAATAAGGTAATATTTACAGGTTCTGAGGATTATGACAATATATTTGGGGACCATTATTCAGCCTACTACAGTAGGTGTCAAATGAAACTTTTACTGATTCTGATTGATTTATTTGTAGTTACTAGTATTGATTCTGTTTCCCTGGCATTGTGCAAAGCAGATGGATCAGTCTATCTATCTATCTATCATCTATCTATCTATCATCTATCTATATCTATCTATCATCTATCTATCTCATATATCTCTAATATACTTTAAAAATATATGATACAAACTTAAGATGATATAATTGATTATACAAAATTCTCTCTTATGTGTCCTATGAGAAGTTCCCCCAAGTGTCTTGATAGTGAAAGATCTGACGATGAAACTCACTCTATGTACTTTGTAATTCTTATTTTCCCAGGAAACTCTTTAAAGGCAGAAACTATGCTCATGATATTTTTCTAAACCTCCTATGTAATACCGAGCAAATATAATTATAGATTATCAATATTTTAAAATTGATTAGACCAAGTGAATTTAATTTGATGAATTCCAGTTTCAGAACTTTATAGAATAAAGTTGTTCCATGGCTTGATGGAAGAAAATTCCTTTTCCCTAGAATAGATTCATGAGGATGCCATAAATATTTTATTGTTGCTGTTTATTTGTTAATCTGCTTTTTCTCCACTGGAAGGAGGCCAGGAAGGCTGTATTTTGAAAAACATTAATAGAAGAGAGACTGAGTGTCCCAGTGAAGAGATTGCTTTAACAGGGTACGATTCCTACGCACATCATCTTGTGAGAAAAGTCATGGTCTACACTGAAGGTGATGTCTGCACCTTAGCTCATTCAGGACCACCAAGATGCACAGCTCAGAGGGTATGATTTCCAGCTGTATTCCATTTTCCATGTCAGTGGTGCTCCCCTAGAGTTGTGTGGTACATCTGTATACAATGAGTTCACAAAATAGACTCGGCTGGAAATTCATTTAATCTCTCTCTTTGTTCTGAAGAAACATTTGATACTGCCTTATATGAAGCAAAGAAGGATAATCTGTATTATGGGAAAGTATTGTAAGGAAAGCCAGGATGATCTAACAATTCTTCCTATTGAAGGGTATTAATAATGTTCCACAAATATCAAATAGCAGGCCTTAAAGGAATAAGGAAAGGAATAAACAGGAATAAACAGGAACTTTTCTGCTTGTAGAAAATTGGTCCTGATATTATTGTATGCTATTCATTATTAGGCATCCTCAGCATTTCTCTAAGACCTATATCATATGCCAGACACAATGGTGAAATCGATACATTAATATTTGTAGAAAGGTATATAAAACCTGGTTTACAGGTAAGTTATTGAAAGACCACTTCATATAGACTATGCCACTTATAATATAGTCTAATCAAGAGAACACTTTGGCATTTTAATTTTTTTCCATCTCTTGAACCTAAATAAGATTGTTATATGCACTATTCAACAAATATTTATTGAGTATTTAGCAAGTTCCCATGTCACTTTTCCCCAAATAAAACACTAGTTCCTTCTTTAATTCAAGTAATATTATGAAGTGGATTCTTTTATATTTTAATAACGTTAGTAGCTTGTGTTTGTCATTAGTGTAGTTGTCTGATGTCTTTGAATGTTAAAATGGCACTGGCTTTAGACAGTTCCTCAGGGCAGGGACTGTGTCTGCTTAAATTGCTTTGTGCAGAACACAGGTGGCTGAGTAATAAACACTTTTTGCTGATGCAATGTCTTGTGTTGAAGACAAAGCCTCTGATTACTTAGTGTTTTGAAATTAGTTTTTAAAGATGCATCAGGAATCCAATTAGTGTATAATGTGTGCCTGACACTGAAATGGCTTTGGAACAGATTAACAAGACCACACCACCCTCCTCACAAAAGTTTATATTTTAAAACCAATACTACAGGATGAAAACAAATGTGGACATTGAACAAGTAGATATTATTTTTAAAAACCTTAATAGAATGCCTAACTTTGTACAAAACAAACGTGTGTATTTGTGTGTACGTGTGTGTGCATTTTTCTTCATCTCTCCATTATGAGTGTTAGAAGTAGATCAATGACACTGTTACAAGAATGATCAGAAATGAAGTGGCATTAGTTTGGCAAAGAATTCTTGTTTGATTCCGATGTGTTCAATACAATTTTTTTTCTCTCATTTGGTGTAATGTTCTGTTTAGAAGGATAAAAGTATTCTTTTGGGGACATCTGCAACTCCAGGTCCCCTTTCTCATCTCTTGAGAGGCCTTTGGGGTCCAGACAAGATATGATGGGCACAGTTCATCCTTGACCTTTAACTGCTACGGGTACTCTGGCCTAATCTTTTCTTACTTCTGGTCTAGCCTTTTCCCGTAGCTTCCATATGGATCATAGGCTCCTGTTCTTCTTGTGGTTAATATTGTTTTTCCAATCCAGTCTCCCTCAATGGTTCCAAAGTAATCATTCTACAAATTAAGTGATCATATTGCACAACTGTCTAAAATCATTCAATGGTTTGTCTTTTTCTAACTGGCAACTCTGTAAAGGCACATACATTTCTCACATTTCCAACCCAAGTCTGAAGTATAGTAACACTCAATACTTGTTCATTCATCTCCTGACTGATTGACCTGATAACTCTCTTGGTCTTTCACTTTGACTCGGTCTTATCCCAGATTTTCATTTAACTTTTCTGCTTATTTAAATGCTTGTTCTACCCTTACCATAGTGATTCTCATTTTCATTCTTTTTTCCCTCTTGCTCAGCATCACCAAATTTACTCAAGCTCATCAATTTATAGGTTTTTGGCCATGCAACTTACCTGGTTACCCTAACCGTGTACTGGATTTGACTCAGTACATTTTTTCCCTTGCGTTCATTTTCTTGTCACTTCTATGACAAATTACACATACTTAGTGGCTTAAAGTAGTACAAATATATTGTATTGGTTCTGGAGGCTAGAAGTTCAAAATAAGCCCTACAGGGCTAACATCAAGGTATTGGCAGTGCTTATTCCTGCTGGAGCCTCCATGAGAGAACCTGTCCTTAGTTCTTCCTGATTTTAGAGGTTGCTGACATTCTTTGGCTCATGGCTGCTTCACTAATGTCTGCTTCTGTCTTCACATTGCCTTCTCTCTATAGTCAAATCTTCCTCTGCCTCCTTCTTGTGCAGACCCTTGTGATTACACAGGGCCCATTAGGATAATCAAGAATAACCTCTCTCCCCATCTCGATATCCTAAAATTAATCACATTTACCTGTCCCTTTTACTATGTAAGGTAATCTATGCACAGATTCCAGGGATTTAGACGTTGCCATCATTGGGGGAGTCATTTCAGCATTCTTTATTGCCTTTCTCAATACAGATTTGGAAGCCTCCAGAGGTGCCAAAAGTGATTCCTTTATGTCCTCCTATATGACATATTTTCATTTGGTTCCTTTGCTGATTTATTCATATTTTTAAAGATAGTATGGTCATCATACGAATTTCAAGCAACACAGAAGATCATAATATATAAAATGTTTTTCTGGCTCCTGTTTCTCAGCAATAACCAATATTAAAAGTTTGGTGAGGATTATTCCATTCCTGAGTAAATGTACACACAGAGAAAGGAAGAAAAATGAATGCACATCCTATGTTGTCTACATATTTATAACTTCAGATGACTGATAAAAGATCAGATATTATTCTACATCTTGCTTTTTTTCAACTAATAATATACATAGAATGGACTTTCATGTCAGTACATGTATATTTACTTCTTGCTTCTGTTTAGAAGGAGATTACATTGAAAGAACATGTTTATTTCAGGATAACTAACATATTTGTATTATTGGTTCTCCCTTTCCAGTAATATAGTACATTTTATTAGGCCATTTAAATTAATACTTCTTTACTATTTGTTATTTTGTTCATTTACATGTTTCTCTAATTTCTGAAATTCATTACCAAGTATTCAATAGTTTTTTTTTTTCTTTTAAATTGTGTGTGTGTGTGTGTGTGAGTGAGTGAATGAGTTCCTAACTGATTATTGCTGGCATTTGAGAAAGCTATTACTTTGGTATGTTTTCTTGTATCTGGCTATTTCACTGAATACTCATTAGTTTTATTAGTTTTTAAGTGGTCCTTTTGCATTTACCAAGAATAGAAATATATTATGTGCAACTAATGACAATTTAGTTTTTTCCTTCTTGGTTCACCAATTTAAAAGTTTGCCAGCTTTCTCTCTCTAATTACCCTCTAGATGCTCCAGCTTCAGGCACTTGTGTATGCAGGTAAAGATGGCCAAGTAGCCACAGATCAGCTTCTTATAATAATCAGCTATTTTGACATCTATTATGAGGAGAAGACAGGGAATAGTAAATACTTGAGGCCAATATGAAAATAAACCAAAAATATTGTATTTTAGTAGGAGGCTACAAGTTTCCGAGTTTTAATTTCAGGACATCATGAAGATAGTGAAAGGTTCAAAAAGAACAGAGTGGAAATCACATTGGGATTGTTTCAAACTCGGCATGTTCTTTCTATTGTGTGTCCTCACGGTATGTCACTTAAATGTTGCTCCTGTTATTTTACTTATCTTATGGCTAATAAACATGAAAGTGGAATACATGGCAGAAACTAGGTGAACGATGCTTTTGTTAATAAGGCTTATTTCTATCTAGGAATATTATATGCAAAGCAATTGTTTTCTACCGTGTAAAACAATATGTTGTTTCTAGTGCTGATGTTAAGGACTAAAAACACAGAGAAAGGTGTGCACTAAAAATGAAGCAAACCTAACGACAAGAACTGGGATGCAAAATTTTCAAGCGAATCTATTGTTTTGAACGGGAGCAAGCATATAATAAACATCACTGTCCAAGCCAAAGCACTTGGTGAAGAGGTAAACTACAAGACACTTGGAGAATGGCATATAGGTTCCAAGAGTATTCAGATTCCTTTCAAAAACAGCCATAATATTCAGCTTCGGTACATTTTTTCTATTCATCTTTAGTAGTTTTGAAGCATGCTTGTTATAAATACGTGTGCATGTATTTAGATATATTCTTGAGTTCCCTAACTGTGCTATTACCAGGACAGAGCTGCAAATTCATTGAAATATTCTGGATCACTATCATAAAAATCAGTTACAAATGTTGCTCTAATGTTGACTTACTTAATCTTCATAAATAATGTATCCATTTTACCCAGCTATTGCTAAATCATTTAAGAACAAATTGCCAGTGTGAAAAGAGTTACACCATTACTATCCTTTCAAAAAATCATCTGCATTCATTTTATCTTTAAAAATATTTTATGAAATATTTTAAACATATAAAAAAGTTTAAAGAATAATTCTGCAGACATCAGTGTAAACATACACATACATTTCTTAACATTTTGCCATAGTTGCTTGTTTTTTTTTTTTTAAGAAACGAAATACAACAGATGCAATTGAAACCGCTTTGTACTTTTTTTCAATCACCTTTTCTTCCATCTTCATCTCAAGTTAATCAAGATCATGAAGTTGCTAAACAAACTACATCCACACATTTTAAAATATTTTAATAAGTCTCTATGTATCCATATAAAATGTACTGTTTTGTACTTTAAAAAATGGGGCACCTGGGTGGCTCAGTCAGTTGAGTGCCTGACTCTTGATTCCGGCTTACATCATGATCTCAGGGGCCTGAGACTGAGTCCTGCATTTGGGCTCTGTGGCCAGTGGGGAGTCTGTGTGGGATTTTCTCCCTCTCCTTTTGCAACCCCCCTCAAATGAATAAATAAATCCTTAATATATACATACATACATATATATACAAATTAATATATATACAAATTATGCCATGCTATTGATTTAGTTTTGCAACCTATCTTTTAAAATCGATGTTATGCTTCTGATATTTGTCCAGATTAATACCAATCTAGTCACTCATTTCAACTGCCCTGTAAATCATTCTATTACATAAATAAATTTATATTCAATATTTATTTCAATATTCTGAATTCTGAATATATTCAATATTCTGTTATTAATGGGCATTTAGTTTATTTCCATGTTTCCCTGTAAGATGCAATGCACATTGTTACACGTGCAGGGGTTTCTCTAGAGTGGTGCTTCTCAAATGTTAATTTGCATGTGGATCCACCTGGGATTCCTGTTAAAATTCACATACTGATTCAGTAAATATGGGATGGAGCCTGAGATTATAAATTTCTAATAAATTCCAAAGTGATGCCTCTGCTGCTTGTTCATGGAAAACAGAACAGAACACACTGAGTAGCAAAGCACTAGGATGTATAGTTATATATATATATAGGATGTATAGTTATATATATATATATAACATATATATGTGTGTGTGTGTGTACACACATATTCTCTCTCTATATTATATATATTATATCCTATATATATCCTGTGTGTGTGTGTACATGCATGCCCGTGCACCTATGGAGTACATATTGCAAACTGGCTCATTCAACGTTACTTAAACCACTTTTACATTTGGCTACCTCAACTTTAGAGTTTGTAAAGCAAAGTATTCTGGATCCTCATCTCTTTTGCAGCTAGAGGTAGCCAATACGTTGCCAGTGCTGACTCAGTCATCTCTAACCTTTTCTTTGCCTGGGACTGTGGTGATTCTGGAGGTGCAGCAGCCACACATTAAGGAAAACAGAGTGACAAAATAGGTCTGGTTCCTTCAGGGCATGGTTAGCCATTGTTTCAGCCCTGGGGTACCTGTCTGGATAATTTTTATTTTAATGCATGAGACAAACCTCTTCCTTGATTAAACCACTGTAATCTAGTTTACAGTTACTTATATGTGAACATCATTCTAAATGATACAATGTCTCTTAAACTTTTCTGGATATTGCCAAATTACTTTCCCAAGTGCTGCTGTTATTTTACACTTCATCAGAAGTACGAGACAATTCCTAATTTTATTTTTTCCCCATATTTGACAGTTCTTGACATTATCAAGTATCTAGAATTTCTTTCCCATATAATAATTGTGAGAATGGCATCTAATTGTGTTTTAACTTTCATTTCTGTGGACACTAGTGGCATAATATTTTTTTTTGTGTTCACTCTTTGTTCAGATTTCCTTCTGTGTGAATTGTTTTTATTGTTGTCAATTTTCCTATTGGGTTATATGTCATCTTATTATTGATTTATTATTATTGGAGAAGTTCTTAATAAGTAATTCTAACTTTTGTTTTGGCCTTGTAAGTGTTTTCTTTCAGATTGTAGCTTTTCTTTTCACCTTGTTTTTGGTATCTTTATTTAGACAAAATGTAAGTTAATTATAATCAAATTTATAAATATTTCCTTGTACCTTTTTTGCTCTTTGTTTCTTCTTTAATATCCCTGAGGTCATATGTTCTTTTTAAAAAACTTATGAATGAATAAATTAATTTCTAAGTGAAATAAGTCAGAGAAAAACAAATACTACATGATACCACTTATATACAGAATGTAAAAAGGGTCACGTTCTCTTATACTTTCTTTTAAAATTTGAACATTTTGTTTTTCTCATTTAAATCGCAATCTACCTGGAATGGATTTTTGTCACACAGTAGGAGGAAAGAATCCAAGTTTATATGCATGTGAACAATGAGTTATCTTAACTCTACTAAACAGAAAGTTCATTCTTTACTGCTTTTGTAAAGTCAAATCTGTCATTTCACATGTTGCCATTCTATTTTGTTGATCTATATTAATGATACACTGCCTTAATATGTGCTAGAGTGAGTCTTCCCAAATTTGTTCTTCAAAATCTACTTCACTATTCTTGCCCTTTTGTTTCCCAAGTAGATCTCCTGCAGTAATGTTTAAAGGGGCCAATCCTACTCCCACCCATGATTCCTAGATCCAAGCATTCCAGTTTCTCAGGACCTATCATCATATGTAAGTTTGTCATTCAAAGCAAATGAGAAAATTGCAACTCAACTCAGAAGAGATGTTAATCCGAGCTATTTCTTAGTGGTGACTTTTATGTCCATTCCATGATTCTATTAGGTTATGTTTTTGTAATGTAACATACTGTAGAAGCAGTGATTTCTATGATTAAGAGCTCATTGTTCAAGCTCTTTTGCCATAAAATTGGTCCCTTGGTATGAGGCAATGCTGTATAGGATCCCATGCCAATAAGTCAGAGTTTCTCTTTGTCTCAAGATGATAATGTTCTCAGGGGCCCTGCAGCAGACAAGGAAGACAAACTTCTATCTGAGCTAGATGTCAATTCAAGTAAGAATGAATTGCTGCACATTCCAGGGAGAAAGGGTCCATTATATTCAATCTGGCACCAGAGGTCTCTTTGAGGAATGGTGCTGAGATAAAGGACTCAGACTTGTTTTCTTCTGCTGGCAGGTTTATAGGTGGTGATAGTGAACATATGTCCTTGAGCCCACATATGGTTTACAACCCTGCTACCATGTGCACTCTCTTCCTGGGCCCACTGTGCAAGCATAGGAGATTATAAGGAAAGAGGCTGGTAGACATAGACTAGAAATATTCTGTCCAGCTCATTGTCACTCTCTTTTGACTCTAATTTTCCCAAATTTGTCCTTCAAATATCTGGACCAAACTGGTAAACCATCCATGCTTGCCTAGGCATCATTGTATATTGGTACATAAGGCCATTTCCCCCCAAAATGACCAGTGCACATGGCATATCATTCTTCCCATTGGGAAGATATTTCTTCCATCTCACTGTCTTCAGGGCTAGCCCTGAAAAGGGATTGTGGTTTGAAAGTAGTCTGTTTCCCTCTAGTAACAACTTACCTGTAAAATAGAGCTAAATTAGTATCCACCTTTGTCAGTAAGACTTAGAGAACCCTCTAGATGACTATAGGTGAAAAGCTGAAGGAGAGGTAGCAGTGAAGCAGAGGTGCGTAACATGAGAGTCTGGGCTTCTTGTTTATATATCTTACTTATAATTTCTGGAACTTCAAGGACTCCCATCCCAAGTATATCATTTCTATTGTGTGATGAATTGCTGCTATATGCACCCAAAATTATGAGTCTCTGACTATAATGATACTTATTAATTGATGTCACGTGGTCAGGCACCTGACCTTGGCTGGTGCCCAATACTACAAGGATTTGCTTCTTGCTTCATGCTACAGACGACAAGACTTTGCATAACTAGAGAACTTACTAGAAATACATATTCTTGAGCTCCAAGTCAGACCTACTAACCAGAAATATGAATGCACAATAAAGTTTAAGAACTGACTTATAAGAATATCCTGGCAGACCAATGATTACTGAAACCCTAAATGTTTCACTGATGTGGCAACCTCCAAGTTTTTGAAGACTTTATCTCTCATCTCCAAAGCATCCAGAAATCTTGTTCATTATCAGGTCCAATTAGCTTTTCCAATTGGACCTCAACTTTGGTGGACCTTTGGTCCACCTTGGTGGACCTCAACTCTAAACATTCTGGAGTTTATCCTGAGTTTTTGTTTTCAAAATTCATATTTTTTTTCAAATATTTTCAATGGACTTTTTTAGAGTTGTCTGATATTGTCTCACTTCTGCAGTGTTTTTGCAGAAATGAATTTTTGAGTCTTATTCCCTCACGTCTTTAACAATATTAAATAGAAGTATGTAAAAGTTTTTACATGTTATCACATTATTCCTATTTAATTTAGTGTAAATTCATTTAGAGGAATTTTCTAGCTTTTCATTCTTCGTGTTTGTTAGAATTTTGATTTCCCAGGTTCATTTCATGTGGTATGTGGCAGTAATTAGAGCAGTAATTTTTTCTCTATAGTTCTCTCTTTCTCATAACCCATCTTGTACACTGGATTTATTTATTTATTTTAAAAGATTTTATTTATTTTATTCATGAGAGACACAGGGAGAGAGAGAGGCAGAGACGCAGGCAGAGGGAGAAGCAGGCTCCACGCAGGGAGCGGGATGTGGGGCTCCATTACAAGTCTCCAGGATCTCGCCCTGGGCTGAAGGCAGCGCTAAATCGCTGAGCCACTCGAGCTGCCCTGTATACTGGATTTAAGTGCCTCCAAAGAATCCACAAAATCCATAATGTAGAGCCCATTCTGAAAGTGTCAGCTTGGAGCTCCTATCCTACAATGACACTGAGGATATGGTAAATTCAAATGCCATGCCAGAAGTAGACTGTTTTCCCAGTCTTGGTTGGGTTTTTGTCCACTTCCCAGATTCATCATTTCTAATAAACCATAATTTTAGGCTTATTTTAGCTCCTTTCACTATCAGTGGAAATCCTCTTCAGCTGTGTTTTAAGAGGTGAGCCTATCTGTTGACCTTCACCCCATCTTATATGGTGCAGTTTCCATTTTTATTACTTTGACAGATTGAACTTCAGGCTTTTCCAGCTTACACTGATGCTCTAAACCCAGGAAGTACGTGGCTTTACCTTCTATTCATTGCTTTACATTTACATTCTATATTTGGTAGTTGGAAATGCTTATTTTGCTGAACATCTAAAATTTCTTTACATGTATTTATATATCATTGCTACACATTTCGATGTAAGAGGTATGTATCAGAGAAATCAACATTTAAAGGTGTCAGTGTAAGAGTGATCTTAACCATGTCTTATTTTTTTCCTTTTTGATGTCTAAAAATAAGCTTTAAGCAAGGCAGAAAACATGTTCAAGATGAAGAAACCACACACCAATACTAGATGATACACCTAGAATACCTAACTAAAAGATAATATTAATAATAGCTAGGCTATCCTAGATGATAGAACTCCTAGTGTCTTCCCCTTCCTTTGAAACTATAAAGCAGGGGAAATTATTTTAGCTAGATAACATCCTGCACAATGGCCAAGCAGTAGCTGGGAATTACATTAATATGTATTAGTTTTGAGTGAAATTGTGTTTTCTACAGTATTTCCTTATTATCCAGCAGATCAGGTCCAAAAATCTGTTCTTCTTCAATATTTTCCATGAACTATCTGCTCCTTCCTAACCAAACATGTATCAAATTATTCTGTGACATTTCATCAAGCAGTACTACTCCTTTCTCCTGAAGACAAAACATACTTCTTGCTACTGTAATGGCATTGCTTTTTCTGGCTTGTCTTTCCATGGCATTCTGTAACATCTTTTCTTATCTATCTGTATCGTTCACATCCTCCACAAACCAGCCAACTCCAATCTTCTGTACTAAGTATTCCAACTTTTCACGAGTCCCATGGTCGTTTGGCCTATTCTGTTTACCTTGCATTCATTTTTCTATCCTGAATTTTTATTTTTAACATTTTACCTCTGTATGTATTGGCACCCTATTTGAAATTTGAACACCTTGAGAAGAAAAAATGTGTCTTAACTTCCTTGAATATTCCACAGTGCATGGTCAAATGCAAAACACTTTGTTGATGGTCTGATTTGATGAGAGGTCTAGGGACATAACCATCATATGCACATTATTCTTTTCCCCCTTGGTAGCTTCACCATACCCTACCTTTTTGTTTGTTTGTTTGTTCATAGATATCCATGTGGTTTCTATCAGGAATAATTGGAAGGAAGGATTGAAATTGTTTCCTCTTTATTTTTTAAAGATCTATTTATTTATTTGGGGGGGGGGAGTATAAATAGGGGTGGGGGAGTAGGCAGACAGAGAAGGAGAGAATCTAAAGCTGACTCGGTGTTAAGTATGTAGCCCTACACTGGGCTCAATCTAATGACTCTGGGATCATAACCTGAGCCGAAATCAAGAGTCAGCCACTTAGCTAAGTGACCCACATAAGTGCCCCTGTTTCCTCTTTAGTTGAGGTAGTAGCCCATTTTTCCACCATACTTCATCATTTTGATATTCAGAAATAATATTTGGTTATACAACTTTTAAGTTTCAAGCATTCCACGTATCAATTATCAGTCAATAGTTAAGTATTCTCTCTGACTTCTTGCTTTGCTAGACATTTTATATCTTTACAGAAAACATAGTCATAATGTTAACATTGATGTTAAAACTATACAATTAAATTATATTTATAAGAATAATTCACCAAATTAAAATAAGATCCTATGTATCATTTCCAATATTTTCTATGCATTCTTATATTTTATGAAAAAGATACATAGGGAATATATATATCAATGGTAATTGTATAGCATATAACTTGGAAGACTCCAGAGAAAATGGAAAGAATAATATTTGGGACAAAGTTTAAAGTACCTTATACTCTTAAGTGAATCCACTGGTATATTTTCTACATGATTCGTGTCTTCTAAATGTCTAAGAATTGCGAGAAAAAAGAAATTCAGTGAATTACAGGCAATTTATATAATGGTGTTCCAGTTTTTGCAGTGTAAGCAAGCAATGGTAAAATGTGTTATCTTCCTCATTATGCCAACTTAATGTATTAGTTTGTAGCATATGGCATGTGAGCCTCATGATAGGAGAATAAGCTTAGGTTTTTATTCCGTCTACCAATAGGTGCCAGCATTCATTCAGTTCCCTCCAGGCATGGTAATTGTTCACATAACAGCAGGAAGCACATCTACACTCATGGCAATGGCTGAGAAATTGAGTTCATCTCACATTTTTCTTTCAAGCTTTTATTACACCGTGTATTTCAGAGTAGTGACTTGATTTTTATGCAATTTAATCCTCTTGCTGTGAGCATCATCTTTGAGAACTTATGATCTTTCAGTTCATTCTTCATTCAATAATGTGTTTATGTGCTCTGTATACAGCATTATTTTGATACCAACCATTCTGTCAAATGTTCCAAAATGAATCAATTCATACAAACTGGGCCAAATAAATCAGTCCTCAGAAATATGCTATCAATTCCATTACACAAGTGAAAGGTAGAAACACTGTATTTCAGTAAAAAGTAGAATTGTAGACACTAAAATATGCATTACTAACATAGCAACCCTCTTAGTTTGGTATATACTGCTTCTAACTGATTCTTTTTTGGATAGTAATTACCATAATATAATTTAAGTTCTGATAGGGATATGGAAGGTCTCCATAAGTTTGGCCTTTTCAGGTAAAACATCATAGAAGAGGTTTCAGACTACCAAAATATAGTATTATCATATTAGGATATCTAAAAGATCAGAGAGATAGAAACACATAAGTATTTTTCTATACATGAAATTTAAGGAACAACACAAACAAAGGGGAAAAGAGAGAGGAAGGCAAACCAAGAACAGACTCTAAACTACAGAGAACAAACTGATGGTTACCAGAGGGCAGATAGGTGGGGCATGGGCGAAATAGGCCACGGGGATTAAGGAGGGCACCTGTGATGAGCACCAGGTGTTGTATGGAAAGTGTTGAATCACTACATTGCTTGAAACTAATATTACACTGTATCTTAACTAACTGGAATTTAAATAAAAACTTCAAAAAAAAAAGAAAGTATTTTTTTAGAAATGAAGAGAAACTCCCAAAATCAATAATCATGTTTTAAACCTTACAAGAGTACCAATTATATTACTATAGCCATGCTATGTATCAAAACACACTCTTGGCAAAATCATTACATGACAATCAGGTTTTTGATTGCAAGCAGCAAAACCCAACTCTGACTCTCTTATGCAGGAAATAACACATTTTGGAAGAATGGTAGGTCTTGGAAACCACCAGAAGATTGGAGAATTTGATCAGAAGATAAGCCAAAACCAGGGGACATAAGGTTGTGGGAACCAGCCTCCTTTAAGAAGGACGTACTCTTCAACTAGAACTAAGATAACTGCAAATTTATGAACTTCAAGCAAACCAACCTTTTCAGTATCTGTTCATTCATTAGTCACTTAGTTACGTGCTTTCCTATGGTTTCCAACAGCTTCATTTTTACAATCACTTTTTAACATACATTAACATTGTGAGGTACATAAGGTACATATGATTTTCTATATTTTATAGACAAAGGTAATAATATCTAAAATGTTTAACTTGCTTGTGTGGTTAAAACTCAGTATTTGACCAAGATTGAGTGTTCTTTCTACTACATTTAAATAGGTATATTTCTATATTTTCCTTTCTGACTTGCTTTCCTTAAGTAATGTCGGACAAAATGCTATAATTAACTAATACAGTTCTTGTATTTCAATTTTTTATATGTTAACAAATGCTACTCGTGGAAAGAATGAAAAATACATAATGTGACTTGGGGACATATGTTTACTCAGTGTGAATTATTTCCTAAAATACCTATTGCGGTCAGGATTCAAAATTGCTAATGAAAACTGTCTTGTTTGAGGTTAAATTTAGCTGATTCCCAACAGTTGTTTTCATATTTTTACCCACTTTAGAATGAATTCTAGAGCAAAATAAATTAGCCGATTTTAGTCTTCATTTTCTAAAATAATTTCTGAAGATAATTTTGAATATTACATATACAAAGACTTGAACCGATTGCAGATTGATCATCTTTACTTTTATAAGCTTGGATTTCCAGAGTTCTCTACTTTATAATCTGTGACCCAAGCCCATGACTTATGTGGAGTTAGTTTAGAAGTAAAGAAAACTACTTAAGAGCTCTCTGGAGTAGCTGTGTGCCATGTAGGGTGTACCATTTTCATTCACAAAACTGATTATGCTTTAAGTGCTGGGTAGTGGGGCAGAGGCACAGAACTTTCCAACTGCTTCTGCTACACGAGAATTTTTTTCACTGTTTTGTTCCTAAAATCCTCTGGTTTGAACTCCTTGGAGTTCTTTTACAGCCATTTTCACACCTTTGTACTGTAACAAAATAGTTACCAGTGCTAGCCAGGACATCTGTCCTCAGCAAAGACATTATAGGTTAGCTAAACTGTCATGTAAAACATCTGCTGAAGTAGAGAAAACCAGCATGATAAGGAATATGCAACATTTAAGTATGGTTGAAATGTTCCACATTTAAAATGATTTTTATTACCCAGATATTTGAAAAAAAAGACTATCTTTTGTAATTATATGAAAGTTAGTGAAAGGATTGCTTTATGTTGGTCACTTTTAAGGATACCTCAAGGCTAACATGATTTTGTGGATATAACATCCATCTCTTGGGAAAGTATTAAACTATTTGTGTCAAGAACAGTCTTAGATTTATTTTGAAACAAAGTAATACCTTGAACATTGCTAGGATTGTAAACAATGGCCAATTAGCTTGGTTTGTTTAGTAGGTGAGAATCAGCTTTTCTTTCAACATCTATGGAGGTGCTATCAAATTATGTAATTGAAACTTGCTTAAATGAGAAAATTTGTATGATGTATTAAGAATCTTATCTGGCACCTATTAAGCTCCCATATTATTCAAAAGGAAATAAATATATCACGAGCTGCTCGTGATTTTATATCCTACATTGTTCTCAAAGCCACTTGAGAAGCAAATAGGACACATTTGTTAAATTCTCATCCCAAATTGTCCTCCCATAACAGTGGGAATAAAAGAATAAATTGTGTTTATAGTACAATACAGGTGAAGTAAGAAAATAGAGGTATAATAATTTTGGTTCTTAAGACATCAGAAAGAGTATAGACTTTTTTTTTCATCATAGACTTTTTTTTTTTCAACATAGTAAATGAGATAAATAGTAAATAATATAATGTTTTGGTGAAGTTTCAAATAATAGCTCCTTCTCCAAATTCCTCATGGTCCCTCACATTAGATATATCATTTTCCATCTTTCTGGAAAAGGCAAACTATTGTATTGCTATTCTCCAGGACAAAGTATATATAGTTGGAGCAACATTTCACAGCCTATATATATATATATATATATATATATATATATATATATATATAGATATGAAGTGGCCATCATGCATTATCTGCTTGCTGAGGGAGATGAGGCAGGCTGGTGAATATCACCCAGATAAGTCAAAGTATATTGAAAAAAATAAAAGACAGAATCTCTAGCTTCTGTTTCTGTACATGCCATACAATAGCTGGAAAGAAACAAAATTTTGAATTGCAAGCAGTTTTCCACCAAACATAAGTGCAACCCCGTCTTTATTTCAGGTTACCTAAACGCTGTCACCAGTCTTCTGCTTGAACATGTAGATCAATAGGAAAATTACTACCTCATAAGATACCCCATTCAGTTTCTTTTCTATGGAATTACTTTTAAATGAGTCTCATTGCTCTGGGTGCTAGGTCTTCTATACATTCAAAAGAGATGTGATGTATTCCTTCTAACCTCATCTACTTCATACAAAGTCTTCGCTTTTCCAGGTAAGTATGCTCTCACTTTTACAGGTTATATTCCCTATAATGCTTTCTAGACCCTCTCTAATATCTAGCAAAGTATTTGGCAAATTATCAGCATGCTGGTATATGATAAATTGAAATTAAACTAATTGCTCTCTTCAACATGTAATTGGCAATGTTCTTTGTAAAAACAGTATCCAGAATTGAACACTAGGTATGTAGAGCATAGTGGAGTATTGCTTCACTTGATCTAAAAGTAATAATTCTTTTATTTTTAAAAGATTATTTATTTATTTATTTATTTATTTATTTGAGAGAGACAGAGAGAGCGTAAGTGGGGGCGGGGGGAGGCAGAGAGAGAAGGACAAGCAGACTCTGCACTAAGCAGGGAGCCCTCCATGGGGCTCCATCCCAGGACCCTGAGATCATAACCTGAGCCTAAGGCAGACACTTAACCCACTGAGCCACCAAGATGCCCCGAAAAGCCATAATTCTTTTAATTGATTATTCATTGCATTAGAATTTGAGGCATCAAATGATATCATTCTCATATAGACAGAATTATTTCCACAGATATTTTTGTTAGATTTTGCCTTCCACATTCTCTACTTACCTTCCTGAATTTGTTTTAATTATAATTGAAATCTGCATTATTCATTTTGTCTCAATATTTATACCCATCATTTCAGTATGTCAGAGTGTACTTAAAAATTTTCAGCCTACCTATGTACTCTTAAGTTTGGCTTTATGCAAAGGACCATTATTTGAAGGAATAACAATTATAGAAAATTACCTAGCAGTTTTCATTGAAATCTCCCAGTACAGAGCCATGAACTCAGAAATTCTTGCTAGCATTCATATTGAGAATCTCAATTATTAATTCAGGTAAGTTGAAGATAAATTTCTGTGCCTCAGATACTTTTCTGTTCCTCAGCTACTATAGTACAGGATGTGCTATAAATCCTTGTACTACATTCTCATTCTGAAACATCTCACTGCTACTTAACACAGAAACATTCATGTTGCCCAATCCATCGGTGTCCGAAACTATTATCCGATGGCAACAGCTACTGAAGTGACACCTATATGTCACCACCCTCTCTCCTAATATCTGTAACTTGATTTTTCCCTTAAAATTCTCTTCTGTGTGACTGTGTGGCTGTCTAACTCCCGTATGGGTTTGTATGGCCCAGACAGCACCATACCCCACCAAACACCAGTTCTGATTTTTAAAAGTCATCATAATAAAGAAAATATTTCAAGATGCTTCTTTTTAGGGTATTTTTATGGTAAGATTTCTGTACTCAGAAGAATCTTTGAATGAGAAATTTATTTCATGCTATTTAGGACTCTAGTTTGTTTAAGTCTGGGTTAGAACTGTTTTGGTTTTGGGGTTTTGAATTGATTTGGGTCGTGCAGTACAGAATACCCAATTTCTAGGGAATCATATGCAGGAAGAGATACAATTCTGCCTTTATTCATTCTTCAGTGTTTTTCATGGCCCTGGAAATGCTGTGTCGATTTTTATATGATTATTATAGCAAACATCTGGAATACCAGATGTGAGCAGACACATTCAGGGGCATTTAATCTATACATTTAAGAATGAGTCAAGTTAATCAGAAAACTCATTTCATTTCTGAAAATGAGTTAGATAAGCCAAATCAATAGTAAAAGTCTATACAATCTGGAAGACAAAAGATTTAAAAAGAGACCATATGGCACTTAAGACAAGAAATTGTACGTGACTCTGTGTGTGTGTGTGTGTGTGTGTGTGTGTCCATACAGAAATACAAACTTTTTTGCAAGTCATATATATCCCTGAGAAAAGAAGGTTACTAAATATTCCAAAAAAATAATACTTGCTTATATTATCTTAACTCCATTAATTGTATACTAATTGCATTTAAGAACATGGATCAGATACAAATATTTTAGTAAATATGTCTGAAGAATTATACTGTATATTTAATACACTATATTTTAAGTTTCAGAGAGATTTTTACCTTCATCACTTATCTTCTGATTACTGAAACTTATATTAATAAAGTATATGAATATATATGATCAATAAATGCGTATATTATGTAAACTTTGACCGTCTTTCAGAAATTCTACTAATAGAGATTTAATTTAAGGAGGCATTTCATTTGAGCATATTTAGTGCTTAAATTATCAAACAACAATGACTGCTAAAAGTATTAAGCAACTCTGGTTTTAGAAGAAAAAAAGATTATATATGCCATCTTGAGATATTTGGAGACAGCTAAATTCACATATGAGGAAACTTGTCCATGATCAAGACTCAGGGATTTAGAATTTCATAATTCAACTCTGCTCATTATGGAAACAAAGATGAGACTTTTCTTCATGTCAACCAGTCCATTAAAAAATTACCCCATTTTTTCTTGCAATATTTTATAAGGATTTATTTTCATACTTGAGTATGTAAAAGAACCTCCTTGAGAGTTAGCCAAATACAGATTTCTGTGTCCCACAGACCTAAGAAATAAAAATTTCTAGTTCTTGAGACTCCAAAATCTGTATTTTCATAAGCACTTCAGAAAATTTTGATGTTACTATACTGTCTCTGGTGTTCATATAAATGTAGAATATGTAAATTATCATAAATGCACAAAGTCATTTGCATAATCCATATATTTTATTCATCTCATGTGGCTTATATTCTGGTGTAGATGCTTCATTTTGTTTTTTCAGTAGATATCAGTTGAGAGTCTACTATGTTTCAACCCTGTACTAAGTCTGGTAATACAAAGATGAAGACCTTTTCCTAAAGGGATTTCGAATCTAATAAAAAAGACACCTAATTTAACAAATACTGATATTGAAGCTTGATAAACAGAAAAATAAACACAGCATAGTGGTGGCAGAATGGATATTTTAAATTTGAGGCTTTAGAGAAAAAAAGCAGAAAGGAGGATGTCTCTTCCACCTCTCAGACGGGTCAGAGAGTTATTTTGTAGAAGTAATGCCTGAGCTAGAGCTTGAAAGAAATAGGAACAAATTGGGTTAGGTGTTCTATTCAGAGGGAACAGCATGAACAAATGTAGAGAGGTGTAATGTACTTCAGAAGTAGAGAGTGTAATTGGGAAATAATTGGAAAGGAAGGTGCGGGGAGGTTTGTACTGATCAATGAAGTGCCTTTAAATCATGGTGAAATATGTGGATATTAGCTTGTAGGCAATGGAACCATTGCAGGATTTTAAGAAGACTAATATGATCAGACTCGTGTTTTAGAAAAAAAATCAATTAAGTGACAGTATGATGAAAATGGAGGCAGAGACCATTTAATACTTCAGAAAACAAAAAGCAGGGGCTTGAAGGATTGCAGTAATCATGGGGGTAAAAAGAGAAATCTTTTCATGATTTTACAATTCTATAATACAATGAACTTAGTTAATGTATAAAAGCAGCCCCAATTCAATTGGAAAAAACACAGAGGTCTTCAGAATGAAAATAAGTGATCATGCACAAAATATATAGGTAATATAAGACCTGGATAGAAAACACAATAATTAAATTGACTCTACCAGAGGCCTGTAGAAATTTAAAGCTACAGTAAAGCCTAGAATCATCTTGTCCAAACCAAAAAGAGCTAGTTGTACTTGTGGATTGCAGGATGCGTGATGAGGGACCAAGGTGGGTTCACCAAAAAACTCTGAGCCTGATGCTGAAGGTTTCTGCCCTCTTGCAGGGACCCAAAGAGCCATTTGTCTACTTTATTTTTTTTTTCATTTTTTTTCATTTGTCTACTTTAAAATGGAATTGCTATAATGAAAAAGAGTGAGGAGTTTGAGTTGGTTATAGTGTTTGACCTTACAAAGAAACATAATAGTAAAGTCAACATTTTTACTTTTTATTTCCTGTATTTGTCTCTTTAAAGGGATTATGGAGATTATTTTCATACTGATAGTAGTCTTTACAGACTTCTTGCAGGGATTAAAAAATAAGTGATTGAGTTTAATTATAAGAATGTTCATGTTTTATGTAACAACAATTTTTTCATGAATCTCTGTTTTAGATTATGTTAATCATATGCAAACCCTGACATACATGTTACTGTCTATTCACATACATGAACATATATACACACATATACATGTGCATGCATGTATTTATATATGTCTGTACATAAAAAACATGCAGATATTTATGCACATATTGAATGTAAAATACATAGTTTATATTTTCTTTGTACCACAAGTACTGTCTAGTGTGCTGGACAAAAACAGCATATATATATATGTGTGTGTGTCATACATACATATCATTCAGTGAAATATATATATCTTTCAATAATAACAAAGAAAAATGTCAGTATGTTTTTTTATATTCAAATTTACCTCTTGTTGTTTTCCTAATTCTGGAAAAAAGCAAAAGAGAATAAAAACATTTTTACTACTTAATGAATAGTTAACAAAAACACATATATGTATTTAATCTGGCAGCTACAAATGTTACACACTTTACTATCATAAAAAATTATATTTTCATTACGAGGTTCTTTAAATATACTTTTGGCAAACACACGTGTATTTATTCTGTAAAATGGCTTTTATTTATTTTTTATTATTTTTTTTGTAAAGTGGCTTTTAAAGTATAATTTTGACCTAAAGTTTAGGGCATAGTCACAATTTACTGGTATAAAATAATGTTAAATGTAAAATCTATTTTCATCAAAACCAATCTAGTTTTTGACTCTATTTTAAAATCTTGAGATAAAAGAGTAAATCAGAATGAAAATTCCATGTATTTTATATTATTTATGATGATGTTGAGGATGTCATTTTCAAAAACATTAAGATTTACATATTCTCTTGGTTTTAAGAAAGTCTGTAATAATGGTGCATTGAATTTCATAATTTAGAATATTGTCAGTAACAGGAAGACTTGAGCCCCAAATTATCTAATGTAGTGGTATCCAATATTAACATACGTACAACATTAGCTTTTGGAGGTTTTTTTAAACAGTCATCGATAGAACCCACAGAAAGTCTAACACATGTATTTAGATACCACAAAATTCAGCAGTTTTATGAAATATTAATGTAGTTTTGCAAGTCATTTTAAAATTCAGTGGTTAATAATTGATTAGTCTATAAAACAGATGTATTGCACAACAGCATCAACACTATATCAAATTTACTTGAAAAATTAAATTTGACCTAACCTCCTACTCTTTTTTTTTTTAAGGGGAGAACAATTAAAGTACTTCTTTTTTTTTGTTTTGTTTTGTTTTTAAATCCATGGCATTCTGAAACCTAAGTTCTCTCCGCTCATTCTCTTGTTCCTTATTAAAACCTAATGTAGCATGGAGACATCTTAGAGAAAAATAAAGGAAAGACATGATAATGATAAACCCAAAATGATAAACCATAGTTAATGAATAAATATACAATGAGGCGAGGTAAACACTTGGGAGAGGGAATCATAGCAAACTTTCTAGCCTGCCAGTTGCTTCAAAGGTAGTTGGTCACTAGAGTCAATATCTATAAAATTACCTTCAAATCCACAAAGCCAATCTTAATTTTGTATTTTTTTCTCCCTAGAATTCAGAAAAAACTAAAGAGTGTTCATAGTATTAATTTTTAATTTCATAAGGACGGGGAGGGTAATGTATCTTGACAGAATTAAGGCTCAGAAGTCGAGGAGGATTAGTCTAAAAAAGCCCACCAGTTTTTGCCACAAAGATTAGGTAAATATGGAAGATTTGCCTAAACATTCTATGACATCAGCAGATGGAATGCACCTGCCCTTATAACCCAAACCAAAGCAAACCAAAATCTCTCTCCCTTCCTCTCTCTGTCTCTCTCTGTATCTTTCTACCTCATCTGTCTCTGGTGCTCTGTCTCTATCTCTGTCCCTGTCTCTTTTTTCTCTCTCTCTCCCATTCTTGTGCGTGTGTGTGAGGGGGTTAGATATCTTTCAATCCTTTGCCTCAACATTACATGTTGAGGCTGACTTTATTCTATTTTACTATGAAATAGTTGTTAAATAAAAAGCGTTAGATACGTGTGTAAATTATGAAGCATAATAGTAAATCTGTAAAGATCTGTGAACTCGCTCTCCATTTAAAGTAAGGGAACATTTCCAATTTTTAAAAAAAGATTTTACTAATGAGAGACACACAGAGAGAGGCAGAGACATAGGCAGAGGGAGAAGCAGGTTCCCTGCAAAGAGCTGGATGCGGAACTCAAACCCAGACCAGGGATCATGCCCTGAGCCAAAGGCAGATGCTCAACCACTGAGCCACCCAGGCGTCCCAACATTTCCAATTCTTTTGTGGGTTTTTATCAGTCTATCTTTCTGCTTTTATTTCAGAAAAAGAAACTACACATGCACACATACACACACATTTTTAAATTAGTTTGTTTTATCAAGTTCTTTATTTTTGTAATGTATTTATTATTTAGATATGTACCACATTTTTTTAAATGTTCAGTTTTTGCTTTATCATATAAAATGTTTTCATAATGTGTATATACTTTTATCTTTACAATTTTGATTCCCATTGCTATAATGCAATGTTTCCAGTTGTATAATATTAAACACAACATTTCTCTGGCATTCTTTTTCATGTTTCCTGAGACAAAAGCACAAGGCTTACTTGTTTACAAGATGTCACTGAGTTATTTTCCAGAGCGATTATAATGGTTTTGACCCATAAGCAGTAGTTGAGAGTTTCTGAGCAGAAATGTGCTAGCACTTCATATTCTTACAAATTTGAGCTCTTGCCAAGTTAATGGTTCAGAATATTATTTCATTGTAGTTTTGATTATAAATTTTGTGTTACCTAAGGTTGAGCATATTTTCACATATTTATTCACTATTTGTACTATGATATACTTGTTTTTGACTTTTGACCATTTCTCTATTAGATTGTATTTTCACATTAGTTTTTGCTACCCTTTTTTTTTTCTATCAACTCATCCTTTGTTGATTAGATGTAAAGCAAATATTTTCTCCCAACTTGTGGGTTATTGTTTTTCCTTCCTGATGGTGCCCACTCTTACTTTTAAAATAAGTCCTCAAAGGGGTTGCCTGGATGGCTCAGTTGGTAAAGCATGCAACTCTTGATCTTGGGGTCATGAGTTCAAGCCCCACATGGGACATTAGAGCTTACTTGAAAATAAATAAAATAAAATGTAAAAAATATACAATAAGTCCTGATTACATAAACTTCAAATGGCTAAATGAAAGTGTTTTTCCTTAAAATTCCTGAAAGTCTTTGACAGTTCAAAGCTGCACAAGTCAGTAGATTAGTGAACAGTAACTTGCGTGAATAAGAAAGACATTGTCTTCACTTTTTGGTGATGACTTGAGCAACATACAATATGGGGATGAACACAAAGATCTAAACTTCAGATTACAGTAGCTATTCCTGAGATGCAGCAGAAGGAGAAAAACCCTTTAGATGTATTTGAATTATTTATATAAATATTATGAATTATTACAGTCAAAGAGTATGAGGAAGAGAAAAAGACAAGACGTATTTGGAGACTAAAACTATGAATTTTTAAAACTGTTAGAACATATTTAATTATAACAAGGTAGAATTTCATGCAAAATTGTTGAATGTTTCAATTAGAATATTTATCTAACAGTTATGCTGATCCTATTATTGTCCCAGGAGTATTAGACCCAGAAAAAATGATTATAAATTATAGTTACAAAATTTCAGATAAATTCAATGGAAGGCTTTCACAACCATTGGTGACAAATATATATGAAATATTTAGGTTTCTTTGGATTATGGTAACAGCTTTGTCAATTTGAGTTTTGAAATCCCACAACTGAAATGAAGTGATATAAAGGTGTTTAGAAGAGCTCACATATCAATGTTGGAAGACAATTATCCATGACATTTCTGCACATGTATCAACTCCTGAATTTAACTGGAAGGATGTTGGTATAGCAAACAGCCTTGGAAGATAGAAATAGTGTTCCCCTTCAGGGTTGTAGACAGGTTTGTTGGAATTTTAAAAAAAGATAATGTTTCTCTCCTGGGAAAGTGTGGACCTGTTTGCTAGTGGCTTCTTTGAAAAGATTGAAGTTTCCTAAGCTCAGGGTTCTTTAACTGTGACACTAACACTGTGTGCAATATCCAGCTCAGTGCAGCTCTGCTTCAACTTTATGGAACCTGGTTGGGGATTGAGGGAGCTGGAAGACGCCTGGGGAACTGATACACTGTCTCCTGCTGGTGTGAAATAAAGTGATAGTGTCCTTTGTTTCTGACCCACGAGTCTCCTGTCTTCTGTCAGCATCTATGAAAATGTGGCAGGCTAACATATTAGTTTGCAAAAGAGTAATACCTCAGATCTTGCATGGTTCTTGGAATATAAAATGATGCTTTTTTCACTATCATTTCTTGGTAAATGCACACTTAAATGTCTATCACTGCTACTCATTCTTATGGAACCTCCTAATGGTTCCTGCAACAATAAAATGGCTTAGGAATTCTTGTGGAACTAGAGAAAAATTTATCCTGAGTGTGAATGTTTCTCAGTTATCCTATACCAGTTTCTTTCAAATTTGTTATTGTAGTAAATCTTCAAACCCAAAGAGTAGAATTTTCTAAGATGACTGGTGTGGTGAGGAGAATTGTAACATGGTTCTGACCACTTAGAACTACCTTAAGTCAGAAAAGTTATTATTTACATCTTCTTTGTACAAAGGATGTTGAATCTAGCATCAAAATTTGTAATGGACCAAGATAAATACTAAAATATATTGAGTTTAATTGTGGGAAATGTGAGACTTCTAGTTTATATACATGTGTACCCTAAACAAGAGATAAGGAGATTTCAGGGAAATCTCTCTTACTTTTGCTTTAGTAAGAAACACATAAAAAGTTCTTAAATAAATAATCCTAACTTTATAATATATAATAAAAGAGGTTTAATTATGGATATGAATTATATTTTCTATTTAGTCTTTCAATGTGACTGGATGCGTATGCAGGATGTTGTAAGAAGGATTTCCTACAGATGGCATATAATGATTCATAAGATTACTTCCAACTCTAAGACTCAATGATTTTACGACTTTTTTTAGAAATTTTAAAAAATCTACACAAGTATTTCTAATTATATGTTTTTTCTAACAATCTAATTGCAAGTTTATATTTTATGCATCACTAGAATAATTCTACTAATGGAATCCTCTTGTACTTAATGTGTCACAAGATTCTTCAGTTTCATCCCTTACATATGCTAAAAATAAAGCAAGTTTTAAGGTATTTCAGGTATTCTATACATTTGGTTTTACATAAATGCCTAAAAACTTGTGCATTCAGAAAACTTAACTCACTCGAATAAAGCCTATAAACTCAGAGATTGTATATACATTTACTTGATCTTTGTGACTTTTCATGGTAAAAACTAAGTTGATATCTCTTCAAGAAACAATGTTTTTCAGAGGCCTATGGATTCATTTGTAAGGACATTCCTTAAAGAAACATCCAACTTCATTTTTTAAAAAAGATTTATTTATTTATTTTAGAGAGAAACTGAGAGAGAGTGAAGTAGGGCCAGTGGGAGAGGGAGAGAGAAAATCTTAAGCAGACTCCATGCTGAGCCCAGAGCCCCAGGCAGGGCTCAATCTTACAACCCTGAGATCAGGACCTGAACCAAAACCAAAAGTCAGAGGCTTAACCGACAGAGCCACCCAGGCACCCCTCAACCTCATTTTTTTTAAATTAAGTTTAAAAAATTTTAATGTATAATTTCAAACTTAAAAATGCCAAGGGTAACAAATATGTACTAAAGTTTCAAAGACAACAAATATTGGTCTGAAAATATATCTCTGTGTCTTAGTAACACAGAAAACCTGGGCAATTATTTGTGGGAGAAAGTTAATAAATGCATAATGCAAAGTATAAAAGCTACGGCCTTTCCCTATCCATAAAACAACTGAAATATTTGATTCATGCTATGATTGTAGCTCAGTCAGTGGCAACAAAAGAAAATCTTTGACTTAAACTTAGTAAATTAAATTGCTTTCATCTATCATTTCTTGTGGATGTTTATTATAATGTTGGACTCAGTGCAAAACATATCTATTTTATTCTAGAAAGAGGGTTAGTGATAGAGACAGAGACAGAGGCAGAGAGAAAGAGAAAAAGACAGAAAAGGGGAGAGAAAAAAAGAGAGAAGGAAAAAAGTTAAAAAGTAGTGGCTTATAGCAATGATGAAAAACATGTTGTAGGTGGCAAAATGAGATGCATGCAAATGACAAGTAGGCTCCCTGTACCCTGAAAACATTCAATTCCAAGTGACCTGTGGCCATAAATTACCAGCACGAAGCTTCAGATCCTAGTCCTGTAATTTCATCAAGATCAACAAGATGCAATCTTGAAAACTGTTTGCATGGTGTGAGGACGAATTGATGCCCTTGTTCTTTCAGACAGCTGAGTTTGATGCACAAGAGTCTGACTACTTTTCTGTCTCTGTGTAGCCGTATATGGCCATTGTAAATAATTAAGTAGAAATTTGTTACCCTTTTGTCAAATGTATTTCTGATGTTGCTCTTCCTAGCTTCCATTAAGAAATCCCTTGATTAAATTTTAAAGTCTTAAACAATTTGAGAGTCTGAGAGCATTGGATACAAACTACAATTTGAATGTTTTGCAGGGGAAAGTCATACTCTCTTTGGGAGTAGGAAAAATCATGTCAGGTATTTAGTATGCAGCCCCATGATTCCTTTTCAAGGCACGATATTACGGATTTGATTACCAACCCTGTAGCTGGCTCTTGTAGGTCATTTATTTTCCCAACTCCTTTTTTGTAGATATTCAGAAGATATTGCTTAAAAATATTTGAAAATATTTTAAGCAAAATATGCTTGTAACTAGAAATTTTAAACTTTTAATCATTCCAACTTTTACATAATATGATCAAAAGAAAATAACCAAACAAATGCTATTTACAAAAATAAACTTAAAACTCATAATTCTTCTTTATAACCTTGTTTATAATAGTCTCAAATAATTTTTAGGAAAGGAAACAAAACAAGAAGTAAAGGAGCTAAATAGTGAAATATAATTTTCCTGATTTATGCTTTAGAAAATATGAATAACTTTAATTTTTAATCATATTCTTCTTAAAATGCATGAATTCCAAACAGATTGGTATGAATATGCGGGACTTGTGGGGGTATACCATAATTATTATATATAGTCTGTAAAAAATAAAACAACCTTTAAATCTAGAACACATATAATTTAAAAAACAAAATATGGCATTAATTTTCTATTATAATTAAAAGAGACAGAACGCATTACCTTTTGTGAGGTGTCATAATGAAATGCTTTCTGCAGATTTTTACTTTCTTTATGCAGGTGAATGTTACAAGTCTTTATTTCTCCTCTCTGTTCACCATTTTCTCTTTTGCTTCAGTAAAATGGATGAAAATGAAACGTATACGTATGGTATTTAGAACTACTCTCACCAGGGACTTTCTTTCTGTGGCGATGCTATTTCCTTAACAACTCATCTTGTTGACCACGGCACTCATTACATTTACATCTTTTAAGTGTCTCTTTCCTTTTGGGATGAGAGAATTAGAAATCTCATGATTATTTATTTAGGAATTCTCTCTGGGTTTGCGTTATGATTTGCATATTATAAACCCTGCATCTAAACAAAAAGTGCTAAAAATTAAAATTGCACCACTTTGATCATATTACCTTTCTCCCTACTGCTACTTCCAACTTTTGCCTTTCATGAATTCTATAGAGTTCAGGTTCACGTTCCGTTGTTTTTATGTTTCACCTGCTGTGAGGCCTTTCCTGAAACTTGACTATGCAAACCAAGTTCAATTATAGGAGTTGTTGATCCAAAGACAGAAGCTGGCATAGCCAGTCACCCCCACTTCTCCTCCTGTTTCTCTTTAGGGACCCAGGCTCCCCTGGTTCTGGCTGTGGCCACTGCTAGGGTCTAGCCCATGGAACTGTTCTCTCCTGGTTTGCTTCATGTTCTGAACAGAAAGAGATGGATCGATCGCCCCAGGTTTGTAACTGGAATCTTTTACTCACGTGATATTCAATGAGTCAATAATCACAACTTGTTTCCTCTTTAAAAAAAATAAAACAAAACAGAATGGTTATTTGTGCTTTGCAGATTGGTTTGGAGGATTGATACACACACACACACACACACATATATATATGTGTGTATATATATATATATACATATATATGTTTTACATAAGTTAGCAAATTTCTGATACATAGTAGTCTATCAATAAATGGTTAATGTCTTTTGTTATACTTCTTAAACTCCTAGTTCCAGACTTATGGGTGGGAGGGGTGCTACAGTTTTGGCTTGGTTATTAAACTGACTCATAAGTTTTGAAGTTTTGGCAGGGGGTTACTGCAATGGTTTAAAACATTAAAATCACTAGCCTGGGGAAGGGGAAGTTTAAAAAATATTGATGTACAGGTCTCTCCTCCAAAGACTCTTGATATAATTACGTTGTAACGTGACCTTGGCTTTGAGAATTTAAAAAAATTTTCTGAATGCTTCTACCGTGCAGCCAAGGTTGAGAATCACTGGTGTAGTGTGACATGTGTCTCTGGTATATTTTTACTTTAACAGGAGCTTTATGAGTTTCAAAGTCCTGTAGTGGTAGGGTACCTAGGTGGCTTAGTTGGTTGAGCATCCAACTCTTGATTTCAGTTCAGGTCATGATCTCAGGGTCTAGAGAGCAAGCCCTATATAGGGCTCCACATTGAGAATGAAGCTGCTTAAAATTCTCCGCTCCTCTCTTTCCCCCATGCAAGGGTGTGCTCTCCCTCTCTCATAAATAAATAAGTAAATAAATAAATAATAGATAAATAAATAAATAAATAAATAAGCAATCATTAAGTCCTGCAGTGGTTCCCAAGCCAGGAGGTATAATCCACCTGGGTATATTTGGAAATGTTTACATACAATTTTGTTTTTCATAGTGACGCAGGGAACCAGGAACATAAACAATCTCTCCACAAGGTAGAGTCATTGCCCTTTACGCACAGCCAGTAGGGGACGTCTCCCCAAGAGACACTGAGGTTGCAGAGGATATTTCTATCATTTTTTCCCTTTCTCCATTTCCTTCTTCTCTTCCTTCCTTTCCACCATCTTTTCCTTTCTTTTCAGGTTTTTTTTTTTTGTTGTTGTTGTTGTTTTATTTATCCTGTATATCATTAGAGAATATAAAATAAGTGTTTGAATTTGCCTATGCCCTGTGCAGACTGATCAAGATTATTTCTGACAAAGCTGAGCAGGAAAGGATTGCAATATTTAGAGTTTATGGTGAACCTTTTGTCCAGACTGTCCTGAAAGTACCCCTTAATGATGCTGGGTCAGTAGGTATCTGCTCTATTTACTCCTTGCCATCCTTGCCCTCGGATAATAATTTTAAAACCCACTAATGTAATTTGTACTCTTTTTCTATTGATTATACAATGTTCTGAGGCTGCCTTAGAGTACTGAAATAACAGCAATAATTAGTATTTATTGAACACCCATTGGGTAGCCTAGCACCACATAGGAGACCACTGTGTGAATTTTTTAAACAATTCTGCTACTACAGACTTCAATGGAAAATAGATAGCCAAATAGCACTTTAACATTAGGTGGAAATCCATCTTTTCAGGCATGTGGTCAAAATTTAATTCTGATTTATAATTTTTCTGTGCTGATTGGATTCACAATGATTTATTCTTACTTCTCTATCTCTTTATCACTTGGTTCTAAAAAATCCTAGGTAACTGTAATTGCCAAATGAAAAACTGTTGTGATTTCTTTTGGCATAATTATTTAACTAGGATGAAATAACACCAGTGTGAATGTACGACACTTGTGTTTTGACTGTGGTACTGTTCTAATCTGAACCTCCTCTTTGCAGAGTAACCAGGGAGGATTCATAGAGCTTGTATTATACTAAACTCTTGTTTTACAAACAGAGTAAGAGGAATCAGGCAGACATATTAAATGCTAAAAAAGCACAAGAACCACATTATTTAACTATTTTCTGCCATTGGATTTTTGGTAGCGGTATTCCTTTCTACTATTGCTGTTCTAAAATCAATTATTAAAAGACAAAATTTAGTTTGAAAAGTGTGAAAAAGGGGTAGTGAGATGATAAGTCAGTGACATAAGTAATACACACTGTGATTTTATAACTACGACTTTTTAATATTTCTGGATGTGACCAATGGTAATCCATATTTTCCTAAAAAATAAATCAGGATATGAATAATTAAGTTAATTTGGCAATGATTTGTATTAATTTGAGCATTTGAGTGTTAGAAATGAATAAATAAATAACAATGAAATCACCAGAAACTTGCAGATGAGAATTCTATAAGAATTAAAATGACTCAATGCTTTTATTTGTCCTTTAACTTCTTTTAAGTAATTAACATCACAGTGTATTGTTGCGAGTTCAAAAACCACGCATTTCTGGATTTCTGGTATCGGAGAGATCTTTGTGATCTTGTTCATTCATTTTTCCTGAATAGCATTGAGTTAATTTGCTGATTTTGCCATGAAATATCCCACAAAGTACCCTAGCACATAAAGGTATATTGCAATAATCATGGCGCATTCTCCTGTTGATTTTCCAATTGTTAATTTAAGTGCTACCTTAGATAAAATACAAAGGTCTTCGGGCAGGGGAGTAATTTAACCAATTCTATATAAAGATATTGATTAACTTTTTATGTAAGGCAGAAGGCATTATAACATGTTTGAGTATCTCTTTTAGAAATACATAGGCAATTAAATAGAAATTATTTTTATACCTCTATGGGCTTTAATAACGGTATGAATATTTAAATATGCAAACCTATTCACCTGCCCAGCATGTACACTACCCTTTCTGCCATAAGCGTCTTCCTTTTCCAAACAGTTTACATGTTTTTTTTTTTTTTTTTTCTGCTTAAGCAGTATATATTATCCATGATGCAAACAGATGAAAATCTCACTTGAGCTTCTTTGGAAGAAAAAGAAAAAATGGCATATCTAAGTGATGTGTGTGAAGATACTCTTAAATAATTACATCTTGTGGTATATTGTTTATATTTTTAGTATTTTGATAAAAATATTTCTGACTATAGATAGGATTTTTTAAAGATCTACCAACTCACTAACATTATTCAATTGAAATAAATAAATCAAATATGAAATTATATCAAACTATGGTATACTACTCCATCTACCTATTATAATATTGAAAATAAGACTAATCATAATTCAATTGATATCCCTATTATAGACACGTTTGTAGCTATAATGTCTATAAATCTCTTCAAGAAAGCATTTTATAATATAGTTTCGATCTATATGGGGAAGAGAGATATTATATTAATCTAGAAACATTTGTATTTTTTATTAATTCTAAAGATTATTTAGAGTAACAGCTTTAATTTAAGACACACTTGTGACTTGATGGAATTCAAAAAGTTGAATGACCAATATCATTCCAGAGGCAGAACCTGTCAATTTGTTACTTTACATGGCAAAAAGGAATTAAGGTTGCTAAACAGCAATATTAATCCAGTAATCCTGGTTTCCCAAGTAGGCTGGATATAATCACAAAGGTCTTAAATAAAAACCTATTTTTTGGGGTTTGCTAATACTATACATTTTTAGAAACACTACATATTTGAGAGTGCCCAAGACATAGAGATACTTAATGAGTATGTAGTATATCCTATCCTGATATAAATAAGTACTGTTATGGTACTTTTATTTAGTAAGTACTACTAACCTGCACAGCAGGTATCAAAATTTTAATGCTTTTCATGGAGGTTCATCAGGATTTAATAGTTATAAATGATAATAGCCTTAGAGGTATTCAATAATCGGCATTTCTAAAAATTAAAAATTTTAGAAAGGTTTTAAAATTGTTATTTCTGGAAGAACAACAAAAATCTTGGAGAGATAGTGAATATATAATAAACCACAGAGAAGAAAAGTGAAATAGAATAAGTTATTTATAAATTCTGTATGGTTGCCAATTGGATTATTACTGAGAAGTGTTCTCAGGGGCCTCAGATACAAGTTAGGTATTATATAGAACAACCAGAAGCAAAGAGAAAGATGTTGGTCTTGAACCAAATCTTTGGGAGCACTTAGGGTCAAAAGCTTTAAAACAATATTTTCATTTGCAACCCAAATACATGGGTTTTCATTGGGCATCATTCTTTCTCCCATTATATAATATTAACATTTGATTATGTCTAATAGAAAACATATATGACCCCAAAAGTATTGCAGATATTCAGCTAAAGTTATGGATAGAAGGAAATTTGGGTCACATTATATATAACCCAGTAAGCTCTTTAAAATCTTGCACTTTCATCAAATTCCCCACCTTAATAGCTGATAAGCATATATTTTACTATCAACATCTTCCTCTCAACATCTCCATTTACATGGATTCCATTTGCCTCTCCTAGCCTTCCTTTCTAAATTTCTGTCTAGAGTCCTATGCCAGTTAGCAAGACAAAGTTATTTGGGCATCACTAAGAAAAAGAAAACCTTGTTATTAACCAAAGCCCAACCAACAATTGCTTCTTCATAATAACCCTGAAGACTTTCACCTTACTGCAGTACAGAGTTCAGATCAAATAATACGTAAGCCACGTGGGCATGAGTAGAATAATTGTTCCCCAGGGATGTCTAAATCATAATCCCCAGAACCTGTCAATTTGTTACTTTACATGGCAAAAAGGAATTAAGGTTGCTAAACAGCAATATTAACCCAGTAATCCTGGTTTCCCAAGTAGGCTGGATATAATCACAAAGGTCTTTAAATGATGAAGAGGTAAGCAGGAGAGTCAGAAACAGAAATGTTACCATCAGAAAGACTAGACAGATGATTGTTGGCTTCGATGATGGAAGGAAGCCCTGAGTTAATACCACATTAGGAAGCGTCTAGAAGCTGAAAAAGGCAAGGAAACTGGTTCTCCCCTAAAACTTCCAGAAGAAATGCTGCCCTGCCAACATCTTTATTTTAGCTCAGTGAGAGCGATTTTGATCTCCAGAATTATAAGATAATAAATATGTGTTGTTTCAAACCAGTAAGTTTATAGTAAATTGTTACAACATCAGTAAGAAAATAATACAGTATATTTCTTAGGTAGTTGTAGAACCTTTAATTTTTAAAATGTTTCTTATGGTCTTTTCTGGGAATCAGCAGAACATGTCTCATACATGCTATGGTCAAGTCTTTGGGACTAAGTGGCATCTGCCATCTTCCCTTCTTGCCCTACAAACTACTCTTTTTCTGGTGTTAACTAATGATTTCTCCCCTGTTAAATATCTTCTTAAGTTATTAAATACCATCTTGTATGTCCTCAAAGCCATACTCACACATGGGGAGAATTTATTTGCTCTCAAGCAAAATACTTAATTAGATTTTTCCCAGATTATTTAGAGTAACAGCTTTAATTTAAGACACACTTGTGACTTGATGGAATTCAAAAAGTTGAATGACCAATATCATTCCAGAGGCAGAACTCAGAAAACCCTTTACAAAAACAACAACAACAACAAAAGTTTTCAGTATCCAGTATTTTCTTTGTTTCAGAATGAGAATATTTCCCAGCAGGTTTCCCAGGATACCTTAAAGTATCCTCCAAATTCCCAAATAAATTTTCATTCCATCAAGAAAGTCAGCTCAATTGGGATTTCTTAATGCAAACATTACCCCCACACACACCAAAAACAAACCCATACCCATTTAAAAATATGCTCTACATTTCCCCTCCTTTTTCAGTGAGGTGCCAATCAAAATTTATTAGCACAATCATCAAAAGTCAGACATAAACAATTTTGATGTTTACAAAGTTTCTTTTATATGAATGTACCACAATTTATGTTGGACATTTGGTTCATTTAACTTACATTTCATATTATTTATAATTTTTATTTTGATTATCAAACCAGAAGTGGTTGTATTTATTCCTAAATATTTATTACCATTTGGGAGTATGTGACCCTACAAGTTGATTTAAGTAAGATGATATGGATATTTTTAATGCTCTTCACAGATTTTGCCAGATGGCTTTTTTAAAAATGTTTGAATCAATTTGCTCTCAATTATTGATGTTTGGGATTTCTTATCTTACCACACACTAGCCAGTAATGAAGTAGTTTGATAAATTTGGTAGCCAAAATGCTACTTTATTCCCACTTCAATTTGAATGTATTTGGTTATTGGTAATTCAAAGCATTTTAACATACTTTTCATTTTAGTATTTAACCTTCTATAAAATTTCTCTTCATGCTTTTTGCCTATTTTCCTATAGGAATGATTCCCCCCCTCTTCACTTATATTGAATTCTTATACAGTAATAGTTATAACCACATACTATATTTATTCCTAATGTTTTTCCTGATTTTATGATTACTTTTCATGTATTTGTTCTTTTGAGGTACATGTTTCCTCTAACTTTTGTAGTTACATTTATATTTCTCTTTGAAATATACATACTTTCTTTTGTGTTTAGAAAACATCTTTCTAAGTAGAGATCATATGGATATTCAGTGTCATTTGTTCTCTGTTTTTTAATGAAGTCATCTTCTACACAGCCTTCTTGAAATCTCATTCTTGCCTTCTGTGGTATAATCAGTTTTGGATTTTATTCTTATTCTCAAGCCCTTTGCTAAGATGCTTCAAGATTTCTCCTCCTCATTCTGTTCCTAACGTTCTGCTGTTATTCCTCGGGGTTCTATCTTTGAACTATCCTTATTTCACCTCTTTCAGACAAGTGATCTCATTTACAACCATGCTTGCATTTATTACTTACATAAAGTCTTTCTCAGATACATTTTTTCTACCCAAATATCTATCCTACATTTTAAAACTGCATATTTTATTACAGAAGGCACACCTACTTTGGAAGTTTATAATCAAACTCCTTGTACCCAAGGCCCAATCCTTCCCCTTTCCTTGATCAAGAATGCTGACACTTTACTCCTTTCCTTCAATTAATATGGACAAATCCTTCTATAAATGATCTTTTTCCTACCTGCACAGCCTCACCTCTTACACCAGGTTGAAGGTATTTATACTTCCCTAAACTCACTAGATTATTACCCTGGTTGCAGTAATCTTTCTACCTGGAACCTTTTTATTCTCATGCGTTCCCCATGTCCACTCCAGGCTGGTTAAAGTGTCCTGCATCTGTGCTCCTATCAGAACATTCACAGGTTCTTTTCTTCCTTGCTTAGGATTTGTCTCATATTATTGATTTCTATCTTAGCTCATGTCTCTAACACATAGCACAAGGAATGTTTCTCAAAAAAGAGGAATTATCTCATTTTCCCTTTATTTCCCAGTGCCCAACCATGTGATAGGTACTGATTGATATAAGCAATGAATAAGTATTTGTTGAATTAAATGAAATTGAAAATGTACAGAGACCGATTAATACAATTACCATACTTTCTCTAGCAAGGCTAGAATTAAATAAAGGAGATAATGGGTTTACTCGGTCTGGCCATTAGTAAATGTGCATAAAAGATGCTCTGAGAGACATATCTGTTAGTTTGAATACGTTATGGATTTGGACTGTGTAAAACAGAAAATTACTTTAGATTTATGTTGGAAATTTGTGATAGTGGCTGGGGAGAGGGAAAGAACTAGTATCAGAATAAGAACAAAGAACAAAAAAATATTAGGAGTTAACATGGTGAGTTCTACTGAGAGAGAAAAATCTGAATTTTACATCCAATCAGAAAATGAAATCTTGGAAATTTCAAGTGATAATTGTGTTTTTGTAACTGCTTTTCTAAATAAGATAGAATTACCAAAATTAAAAGTAAATAATAAATGCTCCTTAAGCACCAGTTATTAAGATTTATATGTTTAATTAGCTGTTTTATAGCAATTGAGCTTCAAACATTTTGCTTTTGCAACAAAATTTAAATCGCAAGACATCTTTCTTTTTTTCCAGTTCCTGTATTCTCAGTAACAGATTTTCCTAGGCATTCTTGCTTGGCAGCTCCTTGGAAATGTCAGAAATGGATTTTCTGTAGTACCTGTTGACCTCTTAATGATGAAAAAATCCTAGACTAGAAGTTACTTGCGAAAGTTGAGATAGTGATCTTGATAAGTTCTTTTTTTTTTTTTTTAAGATTTTATTTATTCAGGAGAGACACACAGAGAGAGGCAGAGACACAGGCAGAGGGAGAAGCAGGCTCACTGCAAGGAGGGAGAAGCAGGCTCACTGCAAGGAGCCCAATGTGGGACTGGATCCCAGGATCCCGGGATCACGCCTGAGCCCAAGGCAGGGTCTCAATCGCTGAGCCACCCAGGTGTACCTTGATAAGTTCTTTGTAGCTCCCTCTTTGATATAGCATTTTAATTCCTTTGTGGGATCGTAGAATACTTTTACTATTGAACAAAGAGGCAGAGAGAGACTATTTGCTAGAACAGAAAAGAAGGTCTGAGGTCAAGGGCTACCTCGGGCCTAAGAGTAATATATAAAGATAGAGATAAGTATGTGTTGCTAGGTGTTGGGTTTGTCTAAGAAAGAACACTGTGAAAATGATGTCCAATCATTTTAGTCTTACCAGAGAATGAATAGGAAAGTCATCTGCTGAGATGGAATAAAATTGAAAATAGGAGAATTCTGGAAATATGAGAAGAGCCACTATAAACAAGCCCCAAAGGAGCCCCAAAATAATGAAAATGATTAGTGAGGAAAAATAAAGGACCAATTATAGTTTGATAGCAAAGACTAGAGGTGACCCATTCAGTGAAGTCTTAACAATTTCACCAACAGCAGTTCCAAAACCAGAAACAAATTAGAGGGAATGAGATTAAAAAGTCGACCAAAAGTTATAAATAGTTGGGCAAGTAGTGAAAAAAGACAGGAGAGAGGCGATTCAGGGTGAGTTGGATAATAATGAGCAACTTGGGAATACGTACATATCGAAGACGCAGGGTAGTATTTATGAATTACTACAGATCAAGAGAAATAATGGGTCAATTGTAGTTGTTGTTCTGCCGGGATTTACTCAGCAAGTCTATGTGAATCAGAATATGTATTGTTTCCTAGGTTTTTAGCTTGTCAACTATAGCTAATGCCTATTAATTCTTAACTGTATTCTTGCCCAAACAATTTATGCTTTGCAGAACTAGAAAAAGGCATTGTATGGGTAAGTATTATGAATTGGTTCTTAGATATGATTTAAGCAAGTATAAGTAGGAATAGTAAACTTGGAGTCATGTTAGGAAATAATTAAAAATGGGACTGAATTGATTCATGTAAGGTGATGGATGAGTGTCTAGAAGCCTTGGATTTAGAACTGGAACCTATAGAGAGCAAACTTTCAAATTGTTGATTTTTTTTTTCAGTTTTGCTTGATGTTAAGAAAAGAATCACAAGCACATAGGCATTGCATACAATGGGACTGGTGTCAATAGAAAGAAGCTAACTCTGCATAAAGTTGATCCAGTTGCACCAGGAATGTGTGGATCCCTCTGATTAGGTCTGTTGCATAGGTAGTCTTCCTAAAGGTGTAAATTAGAATAACATATGAACTTACCCATTATTAATAGGAAATAATGGAATAATACGCCAAACCAATAACTGACAGCATTTGGGAATGTTTACATACCTTTTGGTGTGGTCTTGTTTCCCACAGAAAATAGGCAACAAAGAAAAATTCTGTTCAGTGACCTCTTGCGTGAACTAAGCAAGAAGTAGAAATTACATTGTTTAGCAGCTGAGCATATGCATGTTCCAAGTCCTCTGTTCATAAACTCACTAACTGTATATTTGGCCACATTACAACTATGTATCTAATTTGCAACTTTTCTGCACAATATGGACTTTAAGCCTTAGAATGAAAAGCTTTTCATTTACAGTTTTTGCAATGAGAATGCAAGTCTTCAGAACATCTTTTAAGGGCTATTGTGGACTCTTTTTTAGAGTTACTATCTTTTGAAATGCTTATGGATGTATAACTATTTAATCCCATATATTTGTCCTCAAACTTCTTGTGTGAACACAGTTATACACAGCTTAATAAAATGGACTTACTTCTTGAAAAGTAGATTCAAATATACTAAATAATGTAATATTAAATAATTATGATAAATCCTGTCAGACATTTGTATAACACAGTACTCAATAACATTTGTATGCCTGACAATCAGAAGATAATGAATATGTAATCCTTGGGGCAAAATATTTAAAATAACATTGTCCCATCTTGCTAAATCACACCAATTTAAAATAAAAGAATAAGACATTTTTGTAATCTAAAGACGCACAGCAATTCTTGCATTTTGCTGGTGTTTTGTGGTGTTTCTCCCTTTCTCCTTTTCTTTTGAGTCAAGAACATTTACTTTTTAAAAAATATGACCACACTGAGTGTCTCAGGGAATAATTTAGGCAGGAGAAAGGCTTCAGTTTTATGTCTTCTTTCTTCCCCTCCCCTTCCCTTCCTCCTCCCCCACCTCCTCCTCCTTCTTTTTATTATTTCAGAAATAGTGAGCACCATGCAGATATCTAGAAGTGTTAATGATGGTAGTTTCATCTTTAAAGTGAACAATTCTTGCCATGTTATTGGAGATAGTTTAAAGTTGATTGTATTGTCCTTTTTATTCTCTCATTAAGTTTGAAGAGAAGCTCTTAGTGGAGCAGCCCTTTATGATGCTCTATGCATTTCTGGTCACCAGGGTGACATGTTATGGTCATCTCCCACTGCTATAAAAACAAGGTTACAACAAATGTAAACTGCTTATACATTGACCCTTGAACAACATGAGTTTGAACTGTGTGAGTCCACTTATATGTGGATTTTTTTTTGATAAATACAGTATAGTATTATAAATGTACTTTCTCTTATGATTTTCTTAATAACATTTTCTTTTCTCTAGTTTATTTTAAGAATACAGTGCATAATACATATAAAATGTGTTATCAACTATTTGCCTTATGATTAAGGCTTCTAGTCAACAGTAGTCTAATAGTAGTTAAGATTTCTAGGAGCCTAAAGTTATCCACAGATTTCAACTGCATAGAGAATCATTGTCCCTAACCCTCACACTGTTGAACCGTCAAGTATAATTTTCTTATTCTTATAATTTGCATTCACACTTACATGAACAGAGATACATAATTGCAGGCGTGGCTCATACTGCTTTATAGGGATATGAAGTCTTAAATCACTATGATTTTAAATGTAAACTCACTTTACAATGGAGAGAGAGTTGTCTTAAAGATTAATTTTGAGTTATTTTGGAATGTTTATGTGTATTAAAGAAACCTGAATCTGATATATAACATTTAAACAAATTTTAAAATTTCTAACATGAAACAAAGTTCTGCATCCTGCATTACACTTGCTATTTTCTTCATATTTTTGATCTCTTCCCAAAAAATGAAATGCCACTTTATATGCAATACTTTAAACTTTCTCTAGTATCATGCCAGCTCCCAGAGAACTGTTAAGTCCACCATATTTTATTTTATATTCTTCCAATAATTCAAAATTCTTAGCAAAAATGTGAAATTTTCATTTAGATTACTAATTCATTATTCATTCATTCAAAAATTGTATGCCATTCACCCAGCTAAGTACTTTTGCATTTGAAAAAAAAAATGGAACATGTGAAACAAATAGTGTAACAAGTGAATAATTTGAAGCTTCAAAAATGGATTTTGAAATTAATATTTAATAGATTACAGACTTGAAAAAGTTATTTTACCAGTTTGAGTCTCAATTATACATTCCTAAAAGTGGGGATAGCAATACTAATATGCTATGAATACAACTGCTTCATTAATCTCATTTGTTCTGAAAGTCAAATGAGATACTGCAAGTGAAATTATCTTGCATTTGATAAAGTTTCACGAATATTAATATTACAATTTTCAAGAAATTCATAATGCATTAGGTGAGGTTAGACAAGTATATACATTATCACAATAAATGTCAATTGATAGGGCATTGACTTTGTAATATTGTGATTTACAATAAAAAATATGTATTTGGTCTTCATCCCCATTTGTAGCATAGAGCTTTTAAAACCCTTGGTATTTCCTAAACTATGAAAGAGATAAAGCTGTCTGCTGTTATGTTAATGATCCAACTTTCAGACCATACCTAAGATTGCCGCTGGTTGCCAGAACCAACTATGTGATGACACAGGTGGAACCTACAGTCCTAACTCTTGATCTCAGGAGAAAGGAGAGGCACTAGAAGTTGAATCAATTTCCAGTGGCCAATGATTTCATCAATTATGCCTATGTTATTAAGCCTCCATTAAACACAAAAGTATAGGTTTTGGAGAACCTCCAGTTTGCTGAACAGGAGAGTGGCACATTCAGAGAGGGTGTGGAGCTCCGACTCCTTCCCCATACCTTGCCCTATGTAGCATTTCCTTTTGGCTGTTCCTTTTATAATAAACTGGTGATCTAGTAAGCAAAAGGTTTCACTGATTTCTGTGAGTCACTCCAGCAAATTAATCAGTTTGAGGAAACCTCCAATCTGTAGCCATTCAGAAGCACAATGTAGACTTGCAATTGGAATCTGAAGCAGAGAACAGACAGTCTTGTAGGACTGAACCTTTCACTCGGGGGATCAAATGCTATCCCTGAGTAAGTGTCAGAATGGAGTTTAACTGAAGGTCACCCAGGTGGTATCTGAAAATTGCTTTGTGGTTTGGGGAAACAGACCCCTAAATGTTGGAATTGGGTGTTCAGACCCCTTAGATATATTATCTTAAAATAATAATTTAAAAAATGTCATTATCTTAAAAACACCTAGTTATAAATAATTATCTAAGAAATCCATAATATATGCCCTGGGGAAACAAAAGTGAATAAAGTATACCCCACCCTCCAGGAGTTTACTGCCCTATAAAGATGAAGGAAAACTATATAACTTAATTTTTAAAGTAGACATACAAATGTATACATACATGTCCATGTACATATTTTTGTGTGTTTAGATAGATGATTGATAGATACATAGATACAAAGATACATAGATAGATGTGCTATAAAAGATCCAGGTATTATAAGGAATCAGACTAGAAGCAAACAAGCTCAGCTACTGTGAGAAATCAGGCCAAAAGCAGCCACACTACTCCTATGCTATTAATGAGGACATGCCCCCACATAGAGGCCTAAATATAAGCAGGTAAGACAACAGAATGAATGGAATCAGAGGCAGGGGAGGGGGGAAGCACATTTGATATCAAGGGGTAGGTGGGGAACACAAAGAAAAAAAGGACTTCTCCCACATTGGATTTTGTAAACCAAATTAAACAATTTACACTTCATTTCTGAGAACACGGACTCTTTGAACTGATTTCATTAGGAGAGGAACAAGATCAGATTTACATTTCTGAAAGGTGATTTTCGATTAAGGACTAGAGATTAGATTAAATGATCCACGACTGGAACCAGGGTAACTGTTTCCTAACCTCTAGAGGTAATCCAGGTAACACTTCATAGTAGGCAGGGAAATAATTGGCAAGATCTGAGGACAATTCAGGAGCACAAGAGGCAGGGATAGCTTGTTGGATATTTAATTTCTTGATTGAGCAAATGCATAAGTGATGTCATAACATTAAATCATGGTTATAAACTACAATGATGCAATGAAGGAAAGATACATGGTGCTAAAACAATGTAAGTAAAGGAATCTAGCTTGGTCAGAAGTTGGGTAGGAGACTTGCCCTGAAGAAGTGATGAGTCAGCAAAATTTGAATGACACATAAGGGTCAAGTAGGTCAAAGGGGAGAAAAACACACAGCTAGAAGTAGAACAGTAAATGCCAAATCTTGCAGTGACTGAAACAAAGTAGGGCACAGTAAAGGAACTGTAAGCAGACTAGTACCTAGAATCCAGAGAGCAGCCTGGGAACTTGTGTGATGTGAGACAGCAGCAAAAAGCAAAGAAAACCATACAGCAGTTTGCTGGCCAGGTTAATAATGGTGGACTATATCCTTAGAAAAATAGAGTTTGAAGTGCTGGTGTGTGTGTGTGTAAGGCATGTTTTGGTTTTATTTTGCCAATATTACCCTGGGTTCTGTGTATAAAATAGGTCTTCACAGAGGATCCAGCAAAAACATGAAGGAAGTTCTTAATATTCCAAGGAAGATAGATGACAGTTTGGGCTAAAAATTCTGGTGATGATGGAGATGGAGAAATTTGGAAAGACATATAAAACAAATGACAGAATGTCAGAATTCAACATTTGCGGGAGCTTTGCATTGGTTATAAGCACGATTACTAATTAGAAGAAAAATGTGTCACAAATATTTTTGCATTTCATCTCTTTTCTTTTGCTTGAAGAAAGCCAATGTTTATGAAATAAAAGAAATGGAAAGAAATTGAAAAGGAACAATCAGACATGGGGGAAAAAAGAAACAAGATTATTGTTGCCGGAACAAAAGGAGAGTCAAATACAGAATCATTGTAAAAGGTTCTAGGAAGGTAGGTGCTGAGGGATAGTCCATGACTTAGTAACAAATAAAAGGATCTTCGATGTCCTGGGGTTTGGAGAGAAATTGAAGAGACATTGAGTAAGGTCTCTGAATGATGTGACCTAGCAGATCCACTGGGAGACTTTAAAAAGAAAGGCTCAGAGTTGATGAGAGCTCTCTTTGATATCTTCTCTTTATTTTGTCTATGAAATGGAAGGTCTGTGTATGTTTTCAAGAGACTGCTCATGTTTGAAAAAGCAGCAGTAGATAATGGAATTGAAACTTGACTAGGGAACTAAAGGCTTAGTTAGTTCCCAAGGCTCTCAACATCTCTTGGAAACAGCCCCACTTCTGGTGATAGCGGAGTTGCAGACTCTCTAGAAAGTTTCAACTTCCACCAGGCACAAAGATAGGTTCAGATCTAAAAAAAAATTCAAAAGAAAAGAAGAGTCTTTGGATTGTGGTGGGAAAAAAAAGGTATCTTTATCGTATTTTTATCCAAATGTGACACTGAAGCATAAGAGAAGTGCATCCAGATGGGTTTCCAGTTGGATTGGGATTGGAGGAGACAGATATTTCAGGCAATGACATAAAAGACTTGGCATACATTAAGTTGATAATTATTAACTAGATACCATGTGTAAGAAAGATGCTGTAAGTATTTAAAATAAAATATGAGATATATTTGCCTCTTTGGGTGATATATGCTTTAGTTAGAAAAAAGACACAAGAATATGAAAACAATATTATGTTAGTATATGAGTACCAACAAATGACAGACAAAAGCTGAAAAATGGCACTAAAGAATTTTATGTTTTAATAGTCTCATTGAGCTAAGCAAACACACTTGGATGAAAAGCCTTTCTCTTCTTTCTTTTTTCTTTTTTCTGTCTTTCCACAGCAAATAATGTCAATTGCATTTGCTATGCTTCTTAATATGCAAAAGTGTACTTATTTTGCACTAGAGTACACTTCTAAAGTAAGATTTCAATGAATTGAAAAAAATGTCATTACCACAAAAAAAAAAAAAAAGACTAAAGATCAGAAGTAAGCTCCTTCTCAGAGTGAAAGATGGTACTACACTTTGTGATGCAAAATTTTAAGAGATACATTTAGAAACTGTTAGCTTATGGGATGCCGGAGTGGCTCAGTTGGTTAAGCATCTGACTCTTGATTTCAGCTCAGGTCATGATCTGGGGGTCCTGGGATCAAGCTCCATGTTGGGCTCTGGGCTCAGGGGAGAGTCAGCTTGAGGATTCTTCATCTCACCCTCTGCCCTTCCCCCACCCTGCTGGTTCTCTCTCTCAAATAACTAAATCTTAAAAAAAAAAGAAAGAAAGAAAGAAAGAAAAAAAGAAAGAAAGAAAGAAAGAAAGAAAGAAAGAAAGAAAGAAAGAAAGAAAGAAAGAAAGAAACTCTTAGCTTACATTATAGTTTATAAACACTTCATTTAGGAAACTATTGTGGGAGTGTAATGTTAATTTCCCTGGTGATATTTAAGTATCCCATATATACTTGTTACAGTTTTCTTCCTGTATCTCTGGTAGGGAAAATCTGTTAAGAATTGACCTTTCCCTTTTGTTATTGTATTAGTGATGACAGATTGTGTTCCAGGCATGCTGCAAGAGACTGACAGATAGAAAAACATGCATCTTTTTCTGATTGAGCCAACAGGGCAATATGAATAAGGAGATTTCTAACCTTGAAAGGTAAGTTCATTTATTTCCTTTGATGATAAATTACTATATTTTATCTCTCAGATCAAGAGCATGGATACTTTGTTTTGATTTTCTCTCTCAGTTATTGGAATGACAATGATTATATCCAGAAGTTAAATACCTCAGAAAGGAGATACTGTTTTACTACATTTCGAAAATTCCTAATTCTACTTGTGGATACTGCGTAGACTGTTAACTCAAAAATTGCTTCATCCACGGACTGGTGAGCCACACTGATATCTTAAGCAAAAAATAAATGCTAGCTTCTGAATAAACAATTTTCCATGCAGAAGATATATTATTTAGATCTAAGTAAGCTGTTGAGTTTGAACACCTGTTATCATAGTTGTGATTGGTCTCACCTAAGCCAGTGGCCTCAGGATGATACTAGATCAAGGGACAAAAACATCAAAAAAAAAAATATCCCCAGGAATTTGTGAGCTACCACCAGCTCTTCTACTCAGGAGCTATATTGCTGGAACTGGCACATGTTTTACATGTTTTTGGCTTGCTCAGTTGAATAAATCCTGGGAGGTCTCACAAGCCCATCTTTGTTCCTATTTTCACGTGGCTTCCTGGCTTGTGTATTGCCAATATATCTGCTTCTGACTGATGTCTTCAGGTGGATTAGAAGCTGACAGCATCTGACCAATGCTGCACCCAGGTGAATGATTCCACCAAAAAATACTGCAGAGTGCATTTGTCTTGTCACTTCTCAGATATTTCCCCTTTATTAAGCTCTTATTGTTGTTCTAAAGTCACAAGGTAGAACTGCCTCTTGTCTACAGAAAGCACAGTGATGCAGCTTTGATTTGCCTTGTTCTTTATAATAACCTCCCTTTCCCTCAAACCCTGGCATCTGATTGAGTGGAGTTAGGTCAAGAGATAATCTGAGAGGCTATCAAATCAAAATGCACACAGTGGTCCTTTCTCTCTCTGCATCAAAGACTGAGGTGTTCTATGTCAATGAGCTGGCTGTGAAACCACACATGCCATCTAAATTTTCCTTTCTTTCTAACTCTGGTGTGCTTTATGCCAATCAACAAGAGATGGCAAACTGGTATTCTGCTGGCCAAATCCTTTTATTGTTGGCTGGCCTGATGCAGGGCAATAATCTATGACTGAATTTGACAGTCTTATTTTTTCGGATGACTCTATTTTCAGGAAACAAGCTAAGTATTCTCTGATGGGAATACGTGGCATGGGCCTAACTGATTTCTCTGATAAACACAATTGCAGATTGAATTATTTCTGTTTCTATACATTGCCTTACTAATTTTCAAAGGGAAAATTTTAAAATGTTGGCGTTTTATAAAGCTAAAAGAATTAGCAGGGAGACACTAAGCACACTGAAGAGAAAAAATAATCCCATCTCATAATAGTAAATTTTGGCAGAGTTTATATCATATAAGATTAAATGGGGCAACCCCGGGTGGCTCAGCAGTTTAGCACCGCCTTCAGCCCAGGGCATGATCCTGGAGACCCAGGATCGAGTCCCACGGCAGGCTCCCTGCATGGCGCCTGCTTCTCTCTCTGCCTGTGTCTCTGCCTCTCTCTCTGTGTCTCTCATGAATAAATAAATAAAATCTTTTAAAAAATTAAATGTATTAAGTTTAGTATTAATTACCATTCCCCTCCCTACCTTTAGTAATGATTAAACCTCTATTCAAGAATTAGTATTTCTATCCTGAATTTGTTTGAGAATTCTAGAATCATTGTTTTAAATTCCTATGGGGTGCATAGGTGACTTAGTCGTTTAAACAAGTGACTTGATTTCAACTCAGGCCATGATCTTAGAGTTATGAGATCAAGCCCTGCATGGGCTCCACACTCAGCGAGGAATCTGCTTGAGATTCTTTCTCTCTTTCTCCCTTTGTTCCTCCCCACACTCTCACTCTCTCTCTAAAATAAATAAATAAATCTTTAAAAAATATTCTTGGACTTCTTGCTTTTAATAAGGTTAAGAGGTTTTGATATCAGAATGAAACATAAATTGATAATAACCGGTTAGCAGTGGTTATTAAATATAGTACTTCTTTCCTACAGAATTCATTAGCTGTATTTCCGTTTATTTTTTCAAAGTCTATTCGAAATTATAATTACAAAAATCTACACAACATGGGAACTGCTAGGAAACCAGTATTTAAGAAAAATGTATGATGCCATACTAATATATAAACAAACTCAGTTTTATACAACTGATATGGGAAGAGTTTTTCCAAAACTCCATGTATTTAAAAGGTTAAATAACATTTTAAGTGAATGATCCCTATCTCTGCCATTACTCAAAAAAATCCTTCTCAGGGAGCTCTTTCCTATCTCCCACTACAAAAATATCTACTGAAAGTGAACAGCTTGTCCCTAAGGCATGGAACTTAGCATAGTCAGATGAGTGAGTACATTTTATGTTCACACAGTTAGAGGTTAATAAAAATAAGATGTGATGAAATTGTGTTGGAATTCCAACCTTTTGAATTTTCATTCTAGCACTGCTTCAGTTTTATAAGGAAGATATTTGGAAGGAATTTATAGTTTAGTTCTGTAGAGACTCAGACACAATCTCCTACACATAGTCACTAATGCTGAAAAGTCACAATAGACTGATGTGGCCATAAGTTTGCATTTGTAGGCCTGATTTGGAGTCAAAACATGGTCCTTATACTGTAGGCCAGGCTATTCATATAGCTGAAAGGGGGAAAAAAATACATCCTTTTTCCCCCCACTAACCACCAACTGAAATTATGAATATACCGAAGAAAAAGAAGCCACACACACAGTAGAATCAGCTAATCTGTTGATATATACCAATGAAATTATTTTTTTTCTTGTTGCCTAGTTGTTGTGGGTATCTTGAAATATCACTTATCACCACATTGAGGTCATGATTGCTAATAGACCAGCCACTATGTTTTATTATTTAATGTGTTAAAAAATCAAACTTATTGGTATATAACAATTTTTAAAACATTTTGGTAACTGTATTTTTAAATAATTGGCTTCAGTTAGTGGGTATCTAATTACTCCTTCTTAGGTCTCAAAAACCCATACCTGAGAATCTCTGAAAATTTACATTCCTTCAAGGTAAGGGGCATTTCCCCTGTATCTTGGAACATGAGTCACATGAGAGAATAAATCCCCCAAGGGAGAAGGATTAAGAAAAATCTCTAGATATAATTTGAAAGAGGTTTCAGCTAGAGGTTGTCAAGAAAGAATTGAACAAAAGACTACAGGATCATCCCACATCACACCACAACAAGAAACATTGTTTCCCAACAGGCTACTTTGGCTTTGTCAAAGCAAACATTGAACTGATGGAAGTTAAACAAATAAGGAAGATTTTATTCGGACTATTGTAATCGGGCAGACAGAAGACTCCATGGAAACGAAGGGTGGGAAAATGTTTAAGGGAATCCTGGGCCACCTGTATTTGTTAATTGGCCTTAGCAAAACAAAAAGCAAACTTTCTCTTACCTTCATGACAACAGGTAGTTTTAGAACCTGGAGCGAGGCTGCCTCCTGAAGTTAGGTGCCTCTGCTCCTACAGAAACTGGGCGATAGGGGACCCATCTTCCTTGATGAATATATTTCAAAGGTTTGGCTCCAGGTCCTTGAGAAAAGGATTCCTGGGTTGTAAAATTTGTAAGAGGCCTTAAAACAGCTTTACATCTCAAAAAAGAAGATAAAGAATTTATAATTGCAAGTTTTCTGAGGTAAATGCTCTAAAAAAAAAAAAAAAAAAAAGGGAGCTGAGGGCCTAGAGTCAGGAATAAGCCTGTCTAAAGACTAGTCAAGCTGAGAGAAACCTGAAGGCCATATTTCCAGCTTCATTAGCTCATAAGGGTATTACTCCTTCAAAACAGAATGAGGAAATGAGAATCAAGTTTATCTTCCTACAAAATAGATGATTTCTGAGTATAAGGGCATGAGAGAGAGAGAGAGAAAGAGTGTGATTTTGGGATAATGGATACTACTTCCAAATAAATACAAATCAGAATGTTAATAAGCAACAGCAAACTGAAAAAAAGTGCCTTTGAAATGATGAGTTCTTAAGATCCAAAGAGACTCCAGGAAGTATTGTTTTATATTTACTAGATCTGATTAAACAAAGAAATAAAATATTGTGACATTGTCAATAGGTATGGTTTTTTCCAACAACCTTTTAAAAAAACCTACCATTTCTTTTTTAGTTTGTCTCCAAAAGAAATGGGATGTCATCCAATCTCAACATAGGTGCTGAGTCTACCACAAAGAAGCAAGTAAATCCAATGTCATTCTTGATTAAATAATCACCTTTCTAGTACAAAAGCAAGAAGTGCTAGTTGTGTTTTTTTTTTCTCCTTACAACAGGAACTGCAACCTAATTCTCATTCTTAATCACAGAATCAAAGGTTAGCTCTTGACCAACCTGACACTATAAATCATTCTATTTTTCTCCCTAAACTTCAGCTCTTTTAACTTCCTTGATTATTCGCATTCATGATTGAATCAGCTATTTTTGTGCTTGGGTATTTCTTGTTCTTCACATCCTATACTGTATTTTTCATGAAACAGTATTCCTCAACACAGTATCAGAATCAAACAATAAATTAACAACTGATATAAACAGTATTTTTCCTCTTTCTTTTAGGCAGCAGTAATTTGTGATTCCTATAAGAGTTATGGAGTACATAAAAGTAGTTTTTAAGTGAATACATATTTTAAGTTTGACAAGTTTGTCATAAGACAAACTTTTTGTCTTATGAAACCTATGTTTCCCCCTATTATTGTTATTATAATTACCCGAATCCAGGAAAAAGTATTAAGTATATGATGCCTGTAGACATGCAGATTTAAACTTGAACTTCTTTGAACACAAGTGGTTTTTCCTCTTTTATCCAGAAACCAAAACTAAAACCATGTGCTCCTTCCAAGCTCCTACTTCTGCATAACGACAAAAGATAGAGTCTGCCTGGAACTCGAATTCTGCATCATGATAATTAGTTTTTTCTTTAATCTGAGAACTGCTCACTCTGTTATTTCAGACAGAAGCAGGTAAGGGGAAGGGAGCATGTTCTGGTTTGTGTTTTCTTAATGTAAATTAAATTGCTGGTTTTTGGCCAAAAGGGGGCAGGCATTTCCATGATAAATGGAGAGATGTGCTTCTATCCAGGAATATTAATGGTTAAAAACAGAGACAGCTATTACCTACTGGAGGACTCTACTTGTGCAGTGAAAGCTCCTGGGTACTTCCAATAAGAAAGATATAGCAGAGCTTGCTGACAGGAACAGAGTGAGCCTTTGTTACTCCTGGACTTTTGTGTCACTCACCCTTAGATAATATCAAGCACTGTGACAGGGACAAGGTGTATGAGACTACTGTTCAGGCAAAGGGGACTTGAAGGCACCTAATTGAATTTCTCCCAGAGATAAAGAGATTTTTAAAAAGTAACAATTTGTCAGTAAAAATGATCTGCTAATTATCGTAAGAGACTACTCAGTTTTTCTAATAAGATCTTGGCTTTATATATGTCTCTTTTTTTTTTTCCTGATGTTTCACCTTCTCAACAATATCTATTGTAGCTTCTTTATGATATGCTTACCTGTGCTAGAATAAGAATGCATTCTTTTTAGTTTCTAGAACTTTATTTATAGGAAAGCTTCAACTGTGTGTTGCAGTTATTGCAACATTTAAAAAGCCACCTAATAAAATAGTAAAGGTGTTGTGTTATTGCTGTCTGCCTAATTACTGATGTATGTGTATGTATCTGTAAACACAATTGATCACTTATACTTGCTAATGTAATTTATAACAATGTTGTAAATCTAGGCTGTCTGTCAAGATATACAGTCAACACACAATTTTCAAAGCACCATGAGTAAAGGTAGCTTTTCTTTTGCTTGGAGGCACAGAAGACATGTAGTTTTTTCTTCATCATTTCCAGTCTCCTTCCAAATCTTTTCTGAAAATTAAAGCTTTTCTATTTTACATATATGCCTTTATTTCCCTGCCTCTGATTATTAATAGAATTAATTTTATGTCTGTGTTCCTAAATACAAAAATATAGGCGATAAAAAATCACAATTTCTTTGTTATTTGTTAAGGGTGGGTGGAGTTGGGGGTTTTCTTGTGTTTGAAGATCCCATCATTATAGGAAGAATAATGACTATGGCTTTGTGTGAAAACTTATGTAAAGTTATCTCATGTGAGTTTAATATCTGTGATGGTAGATACATCATTTTGTTACATTCATGTGTAAGATAAGCACTGCTAGAATTTAGGATAGCATAAATCATAAAACTATAGTAACTGACCATGGATTTGGCTTTTTAAATTCTCTTCAAATATTTTATATTTTGAACTTATAGAAAAGAGACAACCCAAATGCTTTAAAAAAAATGAAAAACTTTCATAAATACTCCTGCCACATGGTGACAAAAAAAAAATAAGCATGCATCAATACTTAAAGTTTAATTTTATTTTTCACCTCTGAATAGAATGCAGTGTTAGTGGTCAGTTATGAATCAATATTTATCAATTAATTAATTTTATGAGATTATAAAGAAAATAGCTAAACTTAATAAGTAGATACTTTAAACTCAATTTTTTTGTAGCTCCAGAAGATGACATCTACTTTGTGTAGCTCTGGCATGTATGTAAGAATCTGTCAGTCATGTTGTAAGATGTTTCATATCTAAGTGTATCTGTCAGGAAGTCCTATTCAAGATCCAATGGAGTTATTCTGGGCAAACAACTGAAGTGACTTATTTTAGAATTATCAAAAGTAACTACTAGGCTTTAAGAATGTATGGACAATTTGGAAAACGAAGTACATTTTGGAAATATAATGTCAATTATCAAACTATTTAAAAGTAGAAAAAACGTTTTGTGAAGGTATTTGAATATTTTTCTATAAGTGGTATAAATATGTTGATGTTGTCTCTTTTATTCTTAAGGAGAAACTTATTTCAATGAAAGTGCCTCAAGAAGCCCTTTGTTAAATGGCTTTCTTTCCAACGTTTAATGAAAAGATACATCCTGACCTCCTTTCAAAAAATTAAAGATTTTTTGAAAAATCATCTAATCCTTTGCTTAATATTTTACAGTGATTTTGATTGATTTTGAAATTATAAAAATGATAGTAAAATTAGAACTGTGCTCTGCTTTTATTGTCATTCTAAATTAACCCCACTTTTTATGCTTTTTTTGGGAGGGTGGATAGAAAAATTTGGAGCTTATAAACACTTTTAGAAGCAACACACTTTTATAAGTTACCTATTGTGTAACATTTGATTGAAATATTTAAAAACAAAACAAAACAAAATGCATTTAACCCATGGCCTCTAACATTGTTTTAAGAGTGTAAAATTTATTTAAAAAATTTCATTTACAAGAGATTTAATTTTCTTTATTATTTTTGATATTTTTGATATTTCTTATTATTTTTGATATATATGAAGATATCTATCTATATCTATCTATATCTATAAAGACAACATGTTTAAAGGTTATAAAAGCTGTAAATGTGAAAACCCCACATTTTTCATTTTCCTTTTATCAGTCTGCAAGAGACATGCTTATGTGAATGCTCTGCCCTCTATGAGTTTGGTACTGTTTTAATTCCATTTTATAGATGAAGGAATTGAAACTCAAAGATGTTAGATAAAATTCCCCCATAATGATTTTTTAAAAAAAATTTAAAAAGATTTTATTTATTCATGAGACACACACACACACACACACACACACACACACAAAGAGGCAGAGACACAGGCAGAGGGACAAGCAGGCTCCATGTGGGGAGTCTGATGTGGGACTCCATCTAGGGTCTCCAGGATCACGCCCTGGGCTGAAGGTGGTGCTAAACCTCTGAGCCACCTGGGCTGCCCCAATAATGATTTTCTTAATGCTATTTTTACTTGCTTTCATGAATTAATCAGAATCCTGTTTATTTTCAATCATGTTTCCATCTACTTATTTTCTCAATATTTCTATTCAATAGAGATAGATTATGGTAGACAATTCTGTCACTTACCAATGCTGTGATTTTAGTCAAGCCACTCACCTCTCAGTGAGCTACTTTTCTCACTTCTAAAGTGTGTGTTTTAATAGTAACAGTACTATCAATATTTTATCATTTAAAAAGTCAATATGTCTCAAAGTGCTTTAGAATCTGCAGTGTAAAATTTTCATTATAAGTTAATTAGTAGACATACACAGCTTTTATTAAGCATGTATTATGTGTTTAACACTGGGGTAGGACTTTATATTAACCTCACCCTGCATTCAAAGTCTTTTAGAGCCCTTAGAATAGTATCAGCCAACCTCAATTTAGATTATGATGCTCGTAAGCCATGTTTGCTATTGCTGCATAACAAATGAAGACTTATTTTAAACTTTTTTTTTAAATTTTTTTTTATTTATTTATGATAGTCATCAGAGAGAGAGAGAGAGAGAGAGAGAGAGAGAGAGGCAGAGACAGAGGGAGAAGCAGGCTCCATGCACCGGGAGCCCGACGTGGGATTCGATCCCGGGTCTCCAGGATCACGCCCTGGGCCAAAGGCAGGCGCTAAACCACTGCGCCACCCAGGGATCCCATGAAGACTTATTTTAAAACAACACCCATTTATTAAATCATACTTTCTGTAGGTCAGAAGTCTGGGCATGGCTCCACTGGGTCCTTTGCTCAGAGTTTAATTAGGCTGAATGAAGATGTCAGGCAGGCTGTGTTCTCATCCAAAAGCTTGACTAGGGAAGAACCATTTCCATGTTCATTTAGGTTGTTGGCAGAATTTTTTTTTTTTTTTTTTTTGTGGTTGTTTTCCCGAGTTCCCTGTTTACTTGCTGGTTGTCAGCTGAGGATCCCTCTCTGTAACTAGAGGTCACCTCAATACCTTAACCACGCTCTCTACTCACAACATGGCAGGTTACTTCTTCAAAGCCATAAAGAGAATACTTGAGATCAGGAGAAGTGTAGACAATATTTAAAGAGCTCTTCAAAAACAAACAAACAAACAAACAAACAAACAAAACAACAACAACAACAAAAAAGAGCTCTTTCGTTAGGACAGGCCTACATAGACCAAGTCCCTTTATTTCTATCATGAAATATCACATAAATATGGCAGTGGTAGTTCATCATTGTCATGGGTCCCACCCACACTCAAGGAGAAGGAATTATACAGGGCTAGGCAACTGGGGACAGGAATCCCAGGGCCATCTTAGAATTCTTCCTACTTATCATAACATGTGAGGATGATTTGATTTGAACAGTAGAGGATACCCTCATAAGGGTATATAAAGGTAGTCTAGGCTTGAAAGGTGGAATGAAGAAGCAAGAATGAGGGTATATAAAGGTAGTCTAGGCTTGAAAGGTGGAATGAAGAAGCAAGAGATAGGCCCCTGGTAGAAGTGGACTCTAAGCCTGCTATCACCGAAATGTTCTACTTTGATTCTGTGAAATTAGTCAGTCTTGACAAGCAGAATATGAAAGGCATTCCGAATTATCAAATTATGTTTAATGTCTCCTATATTGGTCTTAGTCTCTGATATCACAAGACAAGACAAATTGCAATCCAGAGATCTGATTAATAAATGTATCAAAGTGGTTATTAAGACATTGGAAATGAAATAGGATCTCAATATTTTGAGATATTGAGCTAGAGACACATACATAGACAACGGCACAAAACTGTCTGCATTCAGGACCCAGTCCTTGAAAGTTCATATTAACAAATGTCAAATACAATAAATCAGCTATTCTTGGTCACTTTATATTTGATTCTTCCGTCACAATAGCTTTCCTCCTTGCTTCTCCAGATTAAATTGGGAAGTGATTGTCTGCAGTCATAATGTAAAATATAGTCCATACTTTGATGGGTTCTTATTACTTATTAAATGTTTAATAGGCTGCAAGACTCACTCTAAGCTTTGTTTCATTTCCCTTGGTGAATATAGTATTACTTGTTAGGGGAAAAATACTTGCAGTTCTTGGAGAGTTTTATAAATAGTAGTGGGAAAAACTTCAAGATACTTATTATTTTCTCCTATTTGGCTTACACTGAATTGAATTTACAAGCATAATAACCTCAATGGGGAAAATTACTAAAGTTAAATAGGAAACAGAAGAGAGAAAAATCCTTATCTGCATACCAAAAACTAAAGAAATTAAAGAAATCTTTGCATGAGTGAATGTGTATGTGTGTGTGTGATCTACACAATCTTCAGTGTATTAAGAATAGAAAAAGGTCACTGGGCTCAACAAGCAGCCCCCTGCTGTTTTCCTCATCGCTGGTTTCCTGTTCACTCTCTATACACCCGTTTCTTCTCTTTGTCTAATACATATTGACTTTCTTATTTCACAGACTCTGTGATATTTTGCAGCAAGGGTGGTAACCCAGAAGATTTTCTTTCACTGCAAAACAAAGGGTCATTCCTCTGAAGATATTTCACATATCCTGGTTTTAAATGTTGTTTAGAAGAGGAAAAGATTCTACAGCTTAAGGTAGTACACTTTTATATGAAATTTTCTTTCTTTAAAAACCCTAACACAGGTATCTACAATTTGGGCATATACAGTGTATATATAGATATAGTTTATAATTCCATATAGAATATTCGCCTCATCCGAAACAGGCAAGTGTTTAGATACAATGTGTACCCCCCACCCCCCCGCACACACACACTTATATGTACATACACAAAACCCTAAACCTGTTTGGAGTGAAAGACTAGTTAAGGGTTTCATTTTCTCAGACTAAACCCCACAAACTCAGTAAAAATGGATTGGCTATTTATCAACAAGATATTGGCTCCCCCTGTTCCCAAGAAATATTGTGTGGGTTAATGTTCTTGTTTTTACTTTTCTGGAAAACAAATATTTTCTTATTCATTGTGTCCAACATCACTGATTTCTACTCTTCCCTATGTTCCTTATTTTATCAAATATAATTCATTTATATTTCCCTTTATATTGAGGACCCTGAAAAAAATGTGTAGGACATAGGGAGTATTTTCTTTTGGGTATATTATATATTCTAATCCAGAAAACTTCTACCTTGGAAGAACCTTTTTTTTTTTTTAAGATTCTATTTATTTATTCATGAGACAAAGAGAGAGAGAGAGAGACAGACAGACAGAGATATAGGTAGAGGGAGAAAGGGAGAAGCAGGTTCCTTTCAGGGAGCTCCACATGGGACTCTATCCCGGGACTCTGGGATCATACCCTGAGCTACCCAGGCATTCCACTTAGGAAAAACTTACACTTCTTTTCTCAACCAGCCATTGCTGAACTAAAAGACTAAATATCAGTGGATCATTTAATTTTCTCCATTCCTCTTCACCCAAGTCCCGTCTTCAACTTTTCCTAAAGTTCAAGCATTAAAAACTTCTTGGAGCTGATCCACCACGGAAATGAACATTCACCACTACTTAGTCCATTCCCTCTAATTTTATACTACTTAAAAATGTTGGCTGTCAATGCCATATAGCATTGAACACAATGGCATTCTTTTTTTTCTCTAGATGTCTCTTTCAAATGTATGTGTGTGTGTTAAGAGTTGCCAGATTTGGTAAACACAGCAACAAACAGAGCATCCAGTTTAATTTCAATTTCAGATAAATGATGGATATTTGGTCAGATAATTGTCATTCTTCTTGACCATTCTTCATTATTACATGCAAGCAAGTAAGTGGGGAAGAAAGGGCAGGAGTAGCATATGAGTTGGATCTTTTTATTTGCATGTTCAGAGAACAACAGTTTTTTTTGTTGTTGTTGTTTGTTTTAGTTTTTGTTTTTTTAGATATGTCCCTTTGCTAGCCAGATTTCACTTAGGTCCACCAAATGTAGCTGTGTTTCTTGACCATCCATTGCTGCCAGGAAGCTGAGAATCGAGTACTGATTTTCATTCTCTTAGGCCTTATATTAGGAGCCAACAAGGGATCCTGGAACTGGAAAAGGATGTTACGTAAGGCAGTTATACTCTCTGGGAACAAAAAACAAATTAAGGACAAAAAATTAAAACTGTTTAGACATACAAAAACTCATAAAATCTACCTTTCACAGGCTCTTCTAGAAAAAAATTACTTGATGATAGACACATACAATAAAAAATGTTTATATATACACACACATAAGTTTGGAGACATATATATGTCTATATGTCTATATATCCATATATTTTTTCTTTTTTTCTTTTCTTTCTTTTTTTTTTTTTTTTTTTTTTTTGCAATGACCGTCCCGCCGCCTCCCTTATCCACAGGCTGGGGCAGGGATCCTTCTATCAGGAGATGAGGTATAAGAGCTCTGTGGCTTTCCAGGCTTTCCTTCAATCGAGCCAGGGATGCAGGAGAATACAGGCGCCAAAAGCTCTAGACCAGAGTGGACACTACTGTACAACAAACCGGGGAGGCAGGAAGGTTGGTAAACTAGAGTCCATGTTCCAGGACTGTCTGAACTTCAAATATTCTGGTGTGTCAGGCCAAGTATCCCAATTTTTGGCAAAAATGTGGTCATTAGCCCCAAGGGGCTGAGAAAGGGCCAGTGGCTTTGGTATGAGGGACACACATCCAGACAGCATCTCTTATGCAAAATCACCAAGAAACTGCCCCAGTCAAGAGCTCTCCTGTTTCTTCAAGCTATTTGGTTCTCGAGGGGGTAGGAATTGGTAGGAATTCTCACAAGAGGGTGAGAAATAGAGAAACTCCCCATTTATTCCCTAAAGCTGTCTCCATGATGAGACTACTGCAGGGATGCAACCCCCACTCCTCTGGCCAGAAACCTTTAACACTTCACTCCAACACTAAGGCTGCAGCTGCGGGGCTAGATGGGAGGGTTAGGCACAGGTGCTAGAGCGTCTGTCATCTGCACAGAGATCCCTGCCCTTCAGATCTCCCCCCAACCTCTCTTGTCTGGCAGACTCATCCCTCGGCCTTTGAAGACTGGAGCCACTACACTGCTGGGCAGGGGTTTGATTTCCTGGATCTCTGTTGATCTCAACATGTATGTGTATGTGTTTTGTTTAGATTTCACGTAGACTTGAAGTCATACGGTATTCGTCTTCCTCTGACTTACTTCACTTGGCACAATACCCTCCAGAATGTTCTTTCTTAAGTAATTTGAGGTCATGGGAGTTGTAAAATAATTAGTTTCTGGGTGCCACCTGTTGCATTTTACTATAAAGGTACTTTTAAATAAGATTTTGCTCTCCTAAAATTAACTCAGCTTAATAGAAATCTAAGTTTTATTTTCCTAATCTAATATTTATGTCTGATTGCAAAAGTGAATTCAGTTCCCTGCCCTTAAGAAATTGAAAATTTAAACTTATAAAAGGATACATTTAAGATGCACATTCATATTATAGAAGGATTCAAGGAGTAGTAGTTCTCCTGAAACATCCTAGGTGCTTATGAACCAACTGTATACTTTGGTGTGAGTCGGGGAGCGGAATGGTTTAAAGAATTTGACATTATTACTAAAAATAAAAGTGGAAAAACGTGTCTATTACAGAAAAATTAAAATATGCAAAACTTCCCAGTAAAAATATACATATTTTAAATATAAATATTTGTATATATTTTATATATAATATGTAATATATATATATATATATATATATATATATATATATATATATATATATATATCTCCAAAGCAGGAAGCATGTAATTAAAGAAACAGTGCACTAAACTCAGGAGTAAAGTTTTTCAAGTGTTGAATTTTAAAGAGTTAGCAAGACATAAGAGCAATCTATAAAAAAAAAAAAAAATATCTCCAGAAAGGTGTTGCACTGCAATTCAAGGAAAGTTAAAATTTCATGAGGACATTTTTTTACCCTATAAACAGGATGAAAAATTAATCTATAATTCTAACAAAAGAAAAAAACTATCTTAAAAAAGTCTTCTCCATCTATGCTGAGAAGAAAAGATAGTATGATTTTTAAGCAATCAACAGACAGAAATTTTACTGATATAATTTTGTGGGTTTTTTTTTTAATGGGTTCAGTCATTGTTTTTGATTGTGAAGAGGAGAGCAGTTACCAAAACATGATATTATGACTTTATATATTGCTTTCTAGTTTGTTCAATCAACATATAGAAAAAGGCAGTAGACTGAATTATAGTTTAGGAATGTACATTATAAATACGGATAATGTAAAAGAAAAGCATAATGAACAGAAATGAAGAGGAGACAGTGGGAGGGGCACCTGGGTGCTCAGTTGGTTGTCAGGGCTCTGGGCTCTGAGCTCTGAGCTCCCGGCTGGCTCAGCACAGTAAGTGCACCCTGCTTAAGATTCTCTCCTTCTCCCTCTGCCCTTCCCCACTCCTGAATGTGCTCTCTCTCTCTCTCTCAAATAAAAAAAAAAAAAAAAGAGGAGATCAGAGGAGACATGAATTATTTGTTGAGTTTCAATAAATAGATGAGTGATTTATTGAGTTTCAATCAATATTGTTTATAATCAATAGGTTAAGAATTGGTTCTACGTATGTGTACTCAGGTAAACAGCTAAAACTAATGAACATTAACAAAGACTGGGAGTCTAATAGCAAAGATAATCTTTAAAAGATAAAAAAATTATCTAATATTTTCCTTCCTTATGTTGGATAATCAATAAATACACTCTGAAGACAATCAAATAACATTATATTTTGGTGTTTTCTTGAGAACTGCAAAATAACCTAAAAGCCTACGTAATGAAAGTTGGTGACCTTGAAGGGATTCCAAATATTTTATCACTGAGAAAGGCCTCCTTTCAATCTTGCAATTTAGGCATCCCCCTTCATTAGAGTTCTGATGGTACCAGCGAAAAGTCTCATTATTTTTTAGAACCTTAAGAAAAAAGTTATAAATTAAACTGTAACTTAGTAGTGTAATTTTATACTTTTTGAAAGAGGTCTGTCAGACTTACATAGAGATTTGTATCCCATCTCACCTTGGTGAATAGGTGAATGGGAAATAAACATGAAATAAATTGGTTAAAGTATTTTCAAAGTTTTCTACATGAAGAGTCTGAATCATGTTCCCCTCAGTTTTATTAATGTCCCTTTTGCTTTATCTAAAAATATTTGTCCCCTGGACCATCAAGATGGTTGATGGTAGATGTTTTTTTCAGACTGCTCTACATTGTTCCTAGAATTTTCTTCTATAAGCTATGGATACCAATTCTACAAGACCTGTGGCTGTTGCTTCATTTATCTTATTAGAATGTGTCTGTAGAAGGTTTTCAAAATATAAGCAGAACTCGTATTCCTTCCTCAGATGGTTCTTAAATAGTTTGAAATGAAAATGTCAACATTTCAGTTGTATCATCATGCCACAAGTAACAATGATGCGCGTGCATGCACAAGTGGTGATGAGTTTGTTGTGAACGCTGCCTGCCTGACAAAAATTATAGGATGCCATCAATCATAAGATGCATCTTGATTTCAAAGATGTTAAAATATGAAAAAAGTAAGTTATAATGGATGAAATGTAATACTTTATCTACTGTAGGACTTTCCTGCCACTGACTGACATGGCCATCAAGTACTGACTTCCCAGATATTTAATGTTGACGAGGATGCATTAGTTTCTATGCCTCATTTCAATACATGTCAACCACCTAGATTTTTCAATGAATATTTTAAATATTTCTTTACTCTGACTCTCAGAGTATATATAGCATAAATTATAACTTTCCGGGGTGCCCAGTTGGCTCAGCGGTAGAGCGTCTGTCTTTTCAGAGCATGATCCTAGAGTCCTGGGATTGAGTCCCACATTGGGCTCCCCACCAGGAGCCTGCTTCTCCCTCTGCCTGTGTCTCTGCCTCTCTCTGTGTGTCTCAGGAATAAATACATAAAAATCTTTTAAAAAATTATAACTTTCCTTCTGCCTGTTATGTTATTTATTATTAATAAGGAAGAATCTATAAAATGTGACAAGAAGAGTGTAAGAAATAATGAATGGTTTAACTGGATTAACAAGATTGGGCTGCACATATCCTAAGTACGTAGATGAAGGGGAGACACAGGTGCTGTGTTTGGCCAGGGCAACCATGTGTCATTGCACTTGGGACTGTGTGTTAGCCTAAGCACTTATAAAGCTTTGAAGGCTACTTAGAACAAAGCCCCCCCCGCCTTCTTTTTTAGTTTATAGAAAGGCAAATGATTTTGTCTTATGGTGAGTAAAGTTCTAGATCAATGCAATACAAAAGAAATCATTTTAGCTACATATGTCATTTAACATTTCTAGTATCCACACTTAAAATAAGAGGAAACAAATGAATTGAATTTTATTAATATGTTTTAATCTCAATATTAACAAAATATATTATTTTAACATGTAATCATTATAAAATATTAGTGAAGTGTTTTACCATTTTTGGTACTAAGTCTTCAAAATCCAGTGCGTGTTTTGTACTTAACAACACATCTCAATTTGAACCAGGGCTTAATAGACAAAGATGACTGGAGGCTGACATACTGGAATGCATAGTTCTAGATTATAAATGCCAGTGTAGTTCTAGACCACAGATGCCAATGTTTTTGAAGCACTTCTCTCCTTGGCTTTGATTGAGATCTACCTGCCATGGACACACTTAAGTGTACAAAGTGTTATGATTTGACGTTCACAGACTTCTCAAGCAGCAATGACCATCCAGATACTGATGTGTGCATGAAGAATGAGGCAAGAGGTCAAGGCTGAGGGCTGGTATAGGCCTCTCATTGTGAGAGACAGATGAGAAGGAACTTGTCTCTCTAGACCTATTCGCTGCTACAACGGCAGTCGAGGCCTGAGCCAGTGAGAGTTAAGTCATCTGTGAGTGAGAGCTGCCTCCACTTTAGCTTCTATTTTGAGACATGAGTTTTGAGAGGGAGGTCTCCTATTTTGCTGTTTCTTGTTAACTTCATCTTCTTGTTCTCTGTCTCACTCTGTGTCTGTCCTCTTTTCCATTTCTCTCTCCCTCTCATTTTCTATTTCTACTCCTGTTTTCCCCTTTCACATCCAAAATTTTTAAATCAAATGTGATTCATTGCCTCTACCACTTTACTCTTTCCCTTTCTTTTCCTTCTCTTTGCTCTCCCAATGTACATCTTTTCTCTGATTCTTCTGTCCTGGGACATAAAATCCATTCACTGTTGATCCATTGTGGGGCCATAATACTTTTTCCCTTTGATATTAGGACATATCCACATGCTCAAGCACGAACTGCACACTCCATTACCACAGCCTAACCCTATGCTTATGCAGAACATCAGCTACTTGCCACGCATTTGTTGTGTTTAATGCTTGCTTATAATTTATATTCCACATAATTTCTTAAATTTTATCTGACTCTCTTTCAGCAGGATGGCTTCAGCATTCTGAGCTGTATTCCTCAAGCTGTGTTGTGCTCTGGTAAATACTCACAAATCTTTATTATTGCCATATGTTTGGAAAGAAAGATTGAAGAGTTATTAGTTTCTCATTCTCTAAAACATTCTGTTTGTTTTTTAAACATAATCAGAGTTTTATAAAGTTAACATTGTTTTTAGGCATTTAAAAATAAAAATACGCTAATTTTGGCAAACCTATTTAGCCAATTAATAAATACATCATTTATAGACTTGGATGTAAAAATACTTTTAATACACCTTTGTTAGTAATTATCAGTAAAAACCTCAACACAAGACAAAAAAAACCTACCGATGATTCTAAGGTCTTGATTTGGCTTTATAGCTGGCATTATTGAACAACAGGCTTTTTAAGAAATAAAAGAGAAGTCTATAATTAGGGATTAAAAGTGAAAAATTAAAAAAAAAACTGATAAGGATTTTTCTCCCAAAAACCCTCTGGAAAAAAGCAGACACATAATTCTACATGCTAAATTTATTGATTTCTTGTATGTCCGGTATTAAGTGTGAACATCCCAAAACATTTTTAATATAGTAACCTACTAAAATATATTTCCATTTTTTTACAGATGAAGAAACTAAGGTACAAGGAAATAATTCAGCAGGAAAATAGAAGAACCAGGATTTAATTGATAGGCATATGCTTTCAGGGGTGATTTTCTAAAAAATGTTGTATCACACCACTTCTCATAAGATACATAAGTCTTAGTAGAATGAGGACAATAGAAAACTATGACATAAGAATTTCTTATTAGAATAGTAGGATTGATTACTTTGAGTCTTAGTATTCAGTTTACCTATAGTCATAAAACACTCAGTTTTTAGCCAGGCACAAGGTTACCTGGAATGAAGACTACATTTCCCAGAATCCTTGTACCTGGATTCATCCTCTTACTAATTTCTGGCCAATGTGATGTAAATGTAAGTAATTTTTTTTTTTTTTTGTCTTCAGGTTTTGCCCTTAAAAAAAGTTTGACCATGTCATACACGACCCATCTCCTTTCCCCATTGCATTAATGTAGATTGCACACACGATGTTGAGTCATCTTAGACTATAAAGTTAGGTCATTCAGAGAGGGATGTTATACAAGGAAAGAGAAAGTGCCTCCCTCAACCATAGATAAATTTATGTGTCACAGTCTCTGTATCAACCTGAGTCTATATTAAAAAAGAAACAAACTCCAGTTTTCTTAAACCATTGTTTTGTTTTGTATTAAACCATTGTTATTCTATGTCTCTGTTAGAACAGCACAACCAATATCCTACCCAATATAAGGGAGTTGCATTTATTGTGTAGCTTTTGTATTAGTTACCGCCAATTTCCCTCCTGCCTGTCCCTCTCCTTTTCTTTAGATGTTGGCTAAAATATCTGCTGGACAAAAACAAGCAGAGCAGGTATTATTATATGTTTACTTTGAATTTATTCAAGAACTTTATATCCAGCATCTGCTACTTGTTTATAAACCACACTGTACACCTATGACATGCACACACACGCACACACACACACACAGTTTCATTATTATAAGTCTTCAGAGATACAGAAACAGTTCTTTACAAAAATATGTGTCTCTGATATGAGATTTGTAGATGACAACATTTTCAGGAATATGGTAGCCTAGTGAAAACTTCTTGTTGGAAAATATGACCTAGCTTGATTTATCCCAATTGAGACAGTAACTAAAGAACATCTTAGTTTGCAGAAATCTCTGAATGAAATAATCTAGTAGGTTCTCTTAGAATTTGAAGGATATGGGGTTTTCATGCCTCTAAGTGGTATTAGAAATACCGGTTAAGTTGGTGTTCCAGCTCTAAGATTTTTCTCACTATTCCCCGAAAAATTATGGGAGTGGGAAAAGAATGGCATTATGCTTTGTTTTAACGGTTTCAAATTTTTACCTTAGACAAACTATGTACATAGAGTCAAACTGTACTTCAGTTTGAAATAACTTGACACTGCATATATTAAGCTAAATGGAAGGCAACATGAGTACACTGAAGCTGATTTAGTATGCAATATTTATCTGTGGGAAAGAGAAACACAATTCAATTCAGGCTGATTCATCCTCCAATTTCTGTGCACAGAATCCCACAGGAGGTCATCTACCATCATTTTATACCTATTTGGTATGCTCGAATATATCAAGCAGTAATAGAGTAAAACCTGCCATCATGGGTGACAGGGTAACCTGCTCTTCCCTGTGTAGCTCACGTGCAGAGCTTAAGTTTTTGGGTTTTTTTTCCCCTCATCCACTTTGTGAGCATGAAATTACTATAATTGCTTTTGAACAACTTCTATGTTTTCACTGTAACAGTCAACCTAGGAGGTCTTTCCCTGCTGTGTACTGTTTCTATCTCATGATGAATGTTATTTTAGAATTTGAAGATGATGTTACTTTTATTTATGTAACTACTCTGGTTAGCCCTCTTTTCACCATCCATTGGTAGGGCATGCCTTTCTTTTAGCTGTCTCTTCTAGATTACATTGTTTGCTCTCCAAATGCAAATGAGCAATGCTTTCTTCATACATTTTCTCAAATGTAATTTTTTACACCCAGATTTATAAGAGATTTGTATACTAGTAGGAGTAGTATCTGACTAGAGAAATTTGAGCACTGGATATATTTAATTAGATATATTTCTTTATTTATTACTCCCCCTCACTGAGTTACTACAAATTATTTCTTGTATCATACTGCTATTATTTTTTAGTGATATCTGCTATCATAAAAAATAACCTTTGAAGTTTGAGAATGCTCTTAAAAATATCATTTTTTTTGAGACAGAAGAAAGAGAGCAGTACGAGTGGGCATGGGTGGGGAAGAGGGAGAGAATCTTAAGCAGATGCCACACCAAGCGTGGAGCCCAACAGGAGGCTCAAACTCATGACTCTGAGATCATGACCTGAGCTGAAATCAAGTCAGATGCTTAGCCGACTGACTCACCCAGCATCCCCTAAAATTATCCATTTTTTAAAATATACAAACATATATAGTATATGAAGACCAGCAAAAAAATCAAAGAATTTATTTTTCTAAATGTATGCATTAGAACTTCTGCAACCAAATGATAATTCTTCAAAAAGTAATTTTGGAAGGCTGTCACTTACTTCAGTGACATTGTCAATGTTTAAAACTTTTTTTTTAAACAGTTTAATTTTTTTATATATTTTTTTTATTTATGATAGTCACAGAGAGAGAGAGAGAGAGGCAGAGACACAGGCGGAGGGAGAAGCAGGCTCCATGCACCGGGAGCCTGATGTGGGATTCGATCCAGGGTCTCCAGGATCGCGCCCTGGGCCAAAGGCAGGCGCCAAACCGCTGCGCCACCCAGGGATCCCCTGTTTAAAACTTTTATGGAACATTTCTTACCAATCTTCTAACTATTGTAGATATTCTCCAAAAAGACGGGTTTCACTAATAGACACTTGAAAAGATGTTTATCATCACTCACCATCAGGAAAATACAAATCAAAACTACAATGAGATATCATCTCACACCTGTCACAATGGCTAAAATAAAAAACACAAGAAACAGCAGATGCTGGTGAGGATGTGGAGAAAAAGGAATACTTGTGCACTGTTGGTGGAAATACAAATTGGTGCAGCCACTCTGGAAAACATTATGGAGGCTCCACAGAAAGCCTAAAAATAGAACTTCTAAAAATAGAACTACCTTACTACTGGATATTTACCCAAAGGATATAAAAACACTAATTCAAAGGGATACATGTGCCCTTATGTTTATAGCAAAATTATTTACAATAGCCAAGTTATGGAAGCAGCCCAAGTGTCCATCAATAAAGGAATGGATAAAGAAGGGGCCACATAGCATATATAGTATTATTCAGCTATTAAAAAGAAGGAAATCTTGCCATTTTGTAATGACGCGGATGGAGCTAGAGAGTACTGTGCTAAGGAAAATAAGTCAGGGAGAGTAAGACGAATGCCATATGGTTTCACTCTTATGTGGAATTTAAGAAACAAAACAAATGAACAAACCAAGAAAAATATATATAGAGAAAGATAAATCAAGAAACAGACTCTTAGTTATAGAGAACTAACTGATGGTTACCAGAAGAGAAGGGAGTTGGGATGGGTTAAATAGATGATGAATATTAAGGAGAGCCTTTGTCATGATGAGCGCTGGGTGATGTATTGAATTGCTGAATCACTCTATGTACATCTGAAACTAATATAACACTGTATGCTAACCAACTGGAATTAAAATAAGAACTTTAAAAAAAGAGAGACTATTATTATTGGATAGCCACACATTATTTTGTGACCAAAACGGGCTTCATGCCAGTTTCATTGCTTCCCATATTCTCATTCAATCTGAGGGAATTTTGACCTTTTTAAGATACTAAGTCCATACGTGCTAGAGTTTTGCCAACAGTAAGATTGTTCATATCCAATTTTAGCTCATGATTTCTTCCTACTACTAATTTTTCTTCCTCATGCTCCAGTTCCCTTCGTCTTAGAACTTTAGTCTTGAAATATGGATAATATCTTGCATTTTTCTCTCCACTCTTCTTAGATCAAGTTTTGAAATATCCAAATTCATTCTATGGGATCCAACTCTTCCCTTATCTCCACGGCAAGAGCCACCGCCAATTGCATTCAAGACTTTATTACCTCTTGCTTTGTAACTGGCATCTTTCAAACTCTAGTCTCAGCCTCCTTCCAATTATAGTTCCTTCACATTGTACCTTGAAGGTTGGGTTCGGTGCACATTGTATAGAGTGCTTCTATAGTTTGGCCTTGACTCTTCATTTGGTAGCATAACTTTAAGGCTAGTAGATAAGTAATTCTTCCTGGCCAGCGTGATTAGATGACTCTTAGAGAATTACAGATTTAAGTGACAGTGCAAATGGAGGTAACTGGCAAACTTCCTGCCTATGATTATATTTACTTAGGAAATATTATAGATTTTGTCACCTTTTAAAAAAATTTATGTTGGAACCTAATGCAACCATGTGACCTTATTCCAGGCTAGAATCTGAAAGGTCAGTTAGAACAACTGTCAGCCAAGAGTGTTGACGCTCTGGCTTATTTTCTCTGAGGCAATGTCAAACACTTGTTGCACCTATAAAATGCCTTTATTGATAAGTGGAGGATGCAAGCCAAAATGAAGAGACCTTCTAATTCTTTTAATAGGCTTTTGAAAAATATATGTTCTAAACAATAATCTAACATAGGTTTCTTGTAAAGATATGATAATGAAATCTTCAGTGCTGAAAATTCCATTACTACTTCTCAATTCATCATTAATCTTGACAATAATTACACAAGTTACTCATAAATGCTTTTACCATTTCTCTCAGTATTTTCCAGTTCTGTATCTTTTTTTCTGGGAGTGGGGATATTTGATTCTAATGCTATTATTATCAAGAACTTACACTGGGTGAAGGAAAATCCATGCTATTTCAGCTTTCTCTATTCCTTCCCAGGCACATACTTCCTCATAAAAACCGAACCAAAACAAAAACAACCCAAAACTGTGAAGGACATGAGTTCAAAGTTATGTCTGTTCAGAAAGTTCATGACCTGTGTTGTTCTGCTTTGAAGCCAGTGGTGTGGGGTGTACATAATACCCGTTGACCAAGATCCTATATTTAGTGCCTCTCAGTTGTGGAACACTTACTTGTCTTTTTGGAATTCTTATTTCCAGTTTTCAAGCATCTTCTTTTATTCTCCATAGCTGAATTAAATTAAACATGGAGTGTTGGGTGTAATTTCCCCAGAAAATATTTTGAGTATAGTTAGAGAGGTCCTTAGCTGATATAAATGGAAGAGTGAAAAGCTCTCTTCAGTTGCTGGAACTCTGTCCCAAGGAGGGAGAGTGAAAAACACTTGGGTAGATGGAATTGAAGAACATTCTGAAATACTTTTCTTTATTTTTACTTTGCTTTGTTGTTCTTATAATTATCATTGTTTTTCATTTGTTAACTTTCATTTGACTTGGAAAGACAAAAAAAGAGATTTATGCAGACAATTGTTCAGGGCCATTGCTATTACCTTATTACTTCACTTATCTGGTGGATATGTAACATTGGTGTTGGCTAGCTTTTATTGAGCACTTACTATGTACAAGGAGCTGCCTGTCTTAAGGATTTGAGATGAAGTGACTCATTTCATATTTAAGGCAATTCAGTGAGTAAAGCATATTATCCTTATTTAACAGGTAGTAAAATTGACACAGTGAGAGATTAAGAAACTTGCCATGTTCTTAACTTCCTGGCACTTAGTAAATGTTCAGAAAATATAATTTTAATAATGAATACATAAGTGGGTAAGTGAAAACTGGTCACCAAAGTTAACATAAGGAACAATCTCTAAAATTTTCCCAGTTTCTGGTGAATTTCTTAAAATTAGGAAAATTTTATACCAGATTTTTAGAATTTCTGAATGTTCTCTTCTTTGGTTAAGTTTGGTTTCTCCTCCTCTCAACTCTTCCAAATACTATTGATTTTCTTTTACCTTTGTGTTATTTTGCTCCAGGTCATGTTATGCCCTTTTGTTCAGGACTGAAATTTTCAGACTCTGCTGCTGTACTTATCCAAAGATCATCTTAACTATGAGATTTTTATCAAAAATTTAAAAAAATTGCTGAGTGGCTTTTATGTCATTTACCAAAACATTCTGTTAGTTATTATAATAGTCATTATAAGATTTCACCTTGCTTGCTATTTGTCTGATTTTATGCCTTCAGCTTCTATTTGAATGATTGAGTTCCCTGGTTACCAGCCTTGCTTATCTGCCTTGTTTCACAATGCCTAGGGGGCTATAGGGAACATAAACAAGGGCATTTTGGAGGGAATATACCATAAATTTTGGGCCAACAATGCACACAGTCATACTTCATGAGTTGTACCACTAGAAAACAGAAGGGAATCCAACAGTTAGAGTCTAATGTTGAAAGATCAACTGCATTATAAAATTCTTATTAAGTCACTCATTCAAATAGCAACTGTTGAAATAGCAGCCTTTGAAAATGCTGTGTGTTAGGCAAAGTCTAGTCATAGGGAATACAAAGAGTAAAAAGGAACATGTAGTTTTTTTTTATGTAGTTCTTTTTATCACAAGAATTACCAGATATTATATTATAAACAAATTTGTACTGAAAAAATGACATTGCTGCCTGCTTACTGAATAGATTTAGGCAATAGTCTTTGATCTCCTACTATGTGTGTTAGTAGGAGATGTGAAAATACAGGATATGTATAACAATTGATATATGAACAAAAAATATTGTGGTTCAACTTTATGAATTTGATAGATTGCTAATTTATAAAGTCGCCCTATATATTTGCTATTATTATTCTTTCAATTTTTGCACCTAATATCTAACTTCTCAGATTATTTTCCTAAATCCTGACTTAAAATCATAGAATTCTTTTGATGAGAGTCTCCTGATGGTAATTTTCATAGCTTTGGGTTGATATTCAAACTTAAGAGTTTTATCACGTCTTTTCATTCTACGCTGATAATTTTACCATTTTGTGCTTTGGAAATGTTACTTCATTATTTCTGGTGAATCTGCAGCTACACTAATTTTCATTCTTTTATAAGTTATTAGACAGTAATATTTGATAAAACTTATTATTTTAAGGCAGAACATTAAGTGAGAGATAACATAATTAACCAGTAAAATATTTTATAATTTCATGCAGTCAATAATATAGCTTTGAAGTAAGTGAAATGAAAATAGAAAAAATATAGGGAGAAATAGAAATTCATAGGGAAATATAGTGAAAAATAGAAATGTATAGATAGAAATTTTAATATGCCACTATGGGTACTATTATCATGATTGATAAATTGATAAAACAAGCAAAAATACCAGAAAGTTAGACATATTTTAAACATTAAAATTCACAAAAATTGGGGCACCTGGTGCCTCAATTAGTTAAATATTTGACTTCTGCTCAGGTAATGATCCCAGGGTCCAGGATAGACCTCAGTTAGGCTTTCTGTTCAATGGGGAGTCTGCTTCTCCTGCTCCCTCTGCCCCTCTCCTGCTCATGCTCTCACTCTTTTTCTCGTAAATAAATAAAATCTTTAAAAATAAAATAAAACTCATAAAAATTTACCAATAAAAATCTGTCTACCTCTTCATCTATATCCTCTCTGTAGAAAAATGTGAAATAACTGTTTACTTAGGCACACTTTGAATGTTTATGAAATTTGATCACTTGCCCATGCAAAATACTTGCTCCCCCAAAACTGTCTCAACACATTTCAAAGAACTAAATATTTTTGACCAAATGTAGTTGAGCTAGAAAATAATAGCCAAGAGGAAAAAAATGCTAGAAATTAAACTCACCTTTAAATACCCCAGGAATTAAAGAACTGAAAATTGAAAATAAAACTTGTTTTGAACTTAATGATAATGAAAATATTCCTCATAAAACTTGTGATTAGAAACCTAACTACTGAAATAGAGAAGAAAGATGAAAAATTAATGTTAGTATCCATTTCAAGATAATAGAGAAATATCACAACTAAAACAAAATTTAAACTGGAAGGCATAGTAAAACAAAGGCAGAAATTAATTAAAAATAAACGAGCATTTAAAAGAAAAGATTAAAAAAGGCACTGTTGGTTATGCAAAAGCTAATGAAAATTAAAAACCTATATTTAAATTCACATAAAAATACAGAGGGCAAAAATACATTTGCACATTACAGACATTTCATGTACAATTATTGAATGATATGAAAATTTTTATGCTTATAAATTTGAAGATATATATTAAGTTAATAAATTCCTAAAAGAATATAACATTAAAACTTAAAAAAAAGAAACCATAACCAGTTCGATAGTCATTAAAAAAATAGCAGTCAAACATTTCTCAAAAACAAACAAACAAAACCAAGCAGACAAATCTCAAGGCTTAATATATTTGCAGAGAAGTTCTACTGAAATGGAAAGGTTAAACATAAATGCTTTTAGAATATAATGATCTCAGGAAAGGGAAGGATTTTTAAACTAGATTTATTAGAAGGGTAAAGAATAATAAACTCACATAAATACTGTTTAGGAATTTTTTTCATCAAAAAACACCACAAAAAGAATGAAAAACAAATAAAATGGGGAAAAATGTTTTCAAAGCTTGAATTCAACAAGGACTGGTGTCCAGAATATATTTTTAAACTCCTACAAATCATTAGTGGATTAAAACAGCAAATCTTAATTTTTCACACTGCAAGTCAATTGCAGATGAGCTTTGATCCACCTCTATGGTCTTACTTAGGGACCTCTGCTATCAGAGCAAACCCATCTGGAATATTATTGGCCTCAGGACAGACGATAGTTAGAATTATGAAAATCACTTGTGGGTTTTAAAACATTGTGCAGAGAAGTAACATATAGTTTCCACCCACACTGTGTTCACTCCTAATTCAATAGGACAGAGCTATATAAACCTGCTACAGGAAGGAGCACTGAGGGAAACATACCTCAAGTAACAATAGAGATTTAAATGTTCCTACAATCTCTCATGGGGCAAGTCATACATGAGAAATATATTTAATGACACTCAGAAATTCTAATCAATTATGAAGATAATTTGTGGGGCTTGCAAAAAAAATTTTTTTTTTAAATCTGATGGTAACAAATTTTGGAACAATTAATAATGAGTGAGGTGGGACTACATAGGGAGGAGAGACAGGGTGCTATGTGATCAGGTTCACGGAAGTCCCCAAAAGGCCAAGGTGTAAGGAAATCAGAGGGAAGGAAGCCAGACCACCCTGCCCTAGGTGTGGGTGGGGAGGGTGTCTTTTTATGACAGTCATCTGCGACCAACAAAGAATAACCAAACCCCAAAGAAGAAGTAACCATTAAAGATGTTATCACCAGTCCTTACTCAAACTGAGATAGCACAAGAATCTCCAGGCCACAAGTTTCCCAGTCAGTTCCCAATAAAAGACTGTCACTACAAGCCCTCAGTGCCAGCCCTGTCGGGATTTCTGAGAGCTTTCTCTGTATTTTTGTTTGATCAACTTATATCATTTTGCTCACTCTCTTTTGTCTGCGAGATTCATTCTTCGACTCTGTGAGACAAGAACCTAGCTCTCCCATATCTATAGATGCTCAAATATTGTGGTGGGAGTATATATCTGTAGAACCACTTTGGAAAGCGAGTTGTCATTGTCTAAGCAAAGTTAAAGTTTCGTAAAATTAAAGTTGTAGCATCCCAATGACCTAGTCTTCTACTCCATAAAACAAACCCGAAGGACACTTTCACAGGTATATGAGAAGACATATATAAGAATCATAGCAGAATTGGTTTTAATATCACCAAGCTGGAAACACTTTAAATTTGCATTAACGGTTGATAGACTATTAATATATTTATCCATTTTATTTATTAAGTTGACCCAAATAATTATACCAGTTACATTTATATAATGAAGTCACACATATTAATAAAATTAGTAAATTGCAGTCCATCCAAAACTGCAAAATTTTCACCAAAAATTATTAATTCATAAAAGAATATATGATTCTATTAATATAAATCTCAAAATAAGTAATTATAAACTAGAAGGACATATACATAGTTAATGAAAGCCTACATTCAAACAAGGAAGTAATTGTTTTTTAAAACTCATAATAGGGATAAAAAGATAAAAATATTTTGTTATTTTGTGGGTTTTTTAAAATAAAAACTAGCCACCCCTTTAATTTGAGTTATTACTATCAGGAACCTGTGAGGAATAGAAATTTTCTGTGCTTGAACCTATACAGAAGAGTACAGAGTTTCCATCTAAGATTGGTCTGGGTTAATTTTGATGGCATAATAAATTGCCTTAAAAAGAATTATTTTCAAGGGCACCTGGCTGGCTGGCTTGGTCAGTAGAGTACACAACTCTTGATTTCAGGGTTGTGAGTTCAAGCCTCATGGTGTAAAGATTACTTAAAAATAAAAATAAAAATAAAAAAGTCTCTAAAAAAGGAATTATTTTCAGACCGTCCGGTGATACAGGAAGAAAAATACAGAAAATATGAAATTTCTATAGTATTTGAAAAAAATATATTCTTACTTTGGAATAAAACTTTGTCTATCCTTTAAAGAAAAATTCTCACGGTAGTAATAGTATTTTCTAAAGCAATTTCTGTTGTTTTGGCCTTTGCCAACCTGACAAGATTTCAAGCATACAAATTGCAGGCTGCTTAGTTTAGCCAAATCAACTTGAAAAGTTCTGCCCATAAAAATCTCTCACTTTTCTAGCTCTCACACAGATTTAAATGAGGAGAATCTGGTACTTAATGTTCTTCTGGTTAGGTTGCTTAGCGACCACTCCACCCTGCAGCTCACACTGTGGGTTAGGTGTAAAGTTAACTATTGCAACACTTACAGGCATACAAGCAAATATACAAATACATGTAATAAAATAACAAACTGCAAAAATCATGTGACACTTCTTTGGTCTGGCTAAACCCTTTTAAGATATCAGCTCTATCTTCTTTCTCATAAATTTGATTTCTAATGTAGCTAAGTATGCATAATTCTAGAGCCAATCACTTGTTTACTTAACTGTTTTTTTTTAAAGATGCATCTTCACTGTTTTAAAGTAGTTCAGCTTAAGAAACCTGACACATGTAAGATGATTTTTAAAAACATCGATGAACGTGTTAAATGAGTAAATATTTTAATTCAGATTTTTTTTGAAGAGAGGTGATTTGGAAATGAATAAAGGATATATGTTTCATTTATATTAAGACTACCAACTTAACAAAACATTTTCAAAGAAAATGTAAAACATTTTATAAGCTGCAATCTCCTAAAATGTATTTTCTTTTATATTGTGAATGCTTTATTTTGTCAGAACTTGAGTTCCTTGTGTATTACTAACAAGTGTTGTGATCACTAAAACCATAATAGAGATTATTTCTTGTCAAATGCTCTACTTCAATATTTAACCAAATCCCTTTGATTGGTGTTCTATTCTGGAACATTTATGCTAGCAATTTTCAACTTGTGCCTGTCACAAAAAAAAAAAAAAAATATATATATATATATATATATATATATATATCATCAAAGGCTTTTCAAAAACAAATGAAGCATATTCTTTGCTGTTTTCAACATACGTGTAAAATAATGGTCCAGGTATATACAAAAACATCTAAGCCTGGGGTAGCATCTTTTAAGCCTATAAATATTCTTCCTTGTGAAGTGTTCTTCTTTAGTTACTTATTTGTAAGGTGTATTATATGAGGAAACATGTAACCGCTATTTTTTTATCCCTTGTATAAGTAAAACCAAATCAAATTTTGGAACCAGTTGTGGCTTTAAATTTGGTGTTACTGTCTAGTTTTCATCTGCCCTAAGACATAAAAAGAATTTTGATTAAGTCTTGATGGTAATATAGTTAATGATTATTGACGTGTTTTTGAAACACATTAATGATGTGAGTAGTTGTATTACTCATGAGAATCTCTCACTTATATTTAATATTTTCCTTTGAATTGCAAAACCTTAGTTTTTTCTAAAGAAAAAATATTATGTTGGAGATGAATTATTTTCAAAGAATACGGCTGCTTTGGTTTCTTACAAATTTTCTCAGTTGAACATTACCTTTTTCACAGGAAAAGAAAATGATTTTACATAGTTTCCCAAGCTGATTATAATGGGTGCATCATCACTGAAGAATATTTAAAGCCCTAATTACTGTTGATTAGTTCTTTTGCTACCTTCTAATGAAACTGAAAGTAAACATTTTCATTTTCATTTGTGAAGTGCCAAAAATTTTACAGTTAGTAGGTAGTGAGTACCTAAATAAAGAATGAGGCTGAATAACTTGATGGGCTGATCCCAGTGTAGGAAATAGAAACTTCAAGTACTGATCTTGGGTACAAAAATAGTAATATTTTAAACATTCATGACAGTATTTTTATTCCTGAAACCCTGGAACTTCTTGTGCACTTGTGGTGTGAGGAATAAATTTTCCAAGTTGTAAATAAATAGAGTAATTTTTCATAATCATTATACATTTCTCATAGATTGAGTACTTCAATAAAGGAGACTCAAAATGGATCCCAGAATTTTCTGAGTAGAAATTCTGTACCTAGAAGTTGTCTTTAAATACTCTTATTGTTGACCTCAAGGTCCCTTGTTCTGCTGAGTGTGGGCCCGAGGCAGTTCTTCCTGTCCTGGCCTGAAAAAAAGCATTGATTCTTTCCTAACTATTCAGTACAGCATGAGCAGCAGATTCAGAGGTGCTGTGACAAGACTGGGAGTAGAGAACAAAATTTTCAGAGGCACGGGGAGGCATATAGGATTTAGAAAGCGAGTTATTGCCGGCATTAAAGAACACACACACACACACACAGATATAGAGAGGAATTTATTGAAGAGTATAAAAATGGATATAAAAAGCAGAGCTGCCAATGACAAAAAGATAAAAGAAAGAAAACGAGGTGTTCCTTGAATAAACAAGTAACATTTGGGTAAGGAGGGAGGTGGAGGGGACAAAAGTAAAATGACAGATGGAGCTGGTTTACAAAAGTGCAAGATTATACCAAAGAACTTCAGCTTAACATTCAACAGAGGGTTAGGAGGTTTTCCTGCACAGACTGGAATACCTTTTCCTGTACTAGAAAATGAAATATTAAAAGCCTTTATTATTGCACTGGAGCAGATAATTAGGCAATTAAAACTATTAAAATTTGATAGAATATCAGAACTTATGAAGCATGCTTGCCAAACTTTAACTCCTCAAACTAAGACTTGGCTTTTGAAACATTACCCTTGCTTCTGAAAATTGTTAGTGCTTTGTTGCTGACAGTCTGCTTTCCATTATTGGGAATCAGAAGTACTGAAGGCAGAAGTAAGGTACTGTGTTAGAGAAAAATAATAAATGTGTAAGAAATTCATATGTAGAAGGTAAGCAAGACTAGGAAATGGGAAAACGATTTGTGAATTAAGGGCAATCATATTAGCCAAGAACAGTTCTTTTTGAGAGAAAGGCTAATTAGTATCAGAAATCTTTTGTAGGGAGTATATATGAAACACAAGCATCCGTATAACAGATTAAACTGTTCTACATTTTTTTTTAGAAACTCAAATGTCTAAACCATCTAGAATTATTTAGCAATAATAAGATGGAAATTAAATTAGCTATTGATAGCAAGATTTCCAACAGATAAGGATTTTTGCAATCTTTAGGTAATATGTAATTTAGAATCATTAAGGATATTCTAATATTTCGCTAAAACAGAATAAAGTAGTTAGGATTTTACTGCTAGCCAGGACAATGGGGAAAAATATAATCATTGTGAACAAATTAAGTCTTTTTTGTTATCCTGCCTCAAAAATATCATTATCTATAGTTGTTGTTTGACATTGCTATAGCAACCTCAGGATCTGCTTTGTAATATAAAAATAAACTAAAAATTTAAACATATAAGAGTACTGACAGCTTAATAAATTCTTGATTGCTTTATTAAACCACTAAAAAGTTGCACGTAAAATGTGAATGGTACCTGACTTTAAATTTTAGATTAAAATTAGATCACATCAGGAAAATATTGTAGTGTTTTAAAATTTACAGCAATATATTAACATATATTTCTGAGGGGCACCTGGGTGGTTTAGTGGTTGAACGTCTGCTGTCTGCCTTTTGGCTCAGATCCTGATCCTGGTATGGGGATGAGTCCTGCATTGGGCTCCCTACAGGGAGCTTGCTTCTCCCTCTGCCTATGTCTCTGCCTCTCTCTCTGTGTCTCTCATGGATAAATAAATAAAATCTTAAAAACAAAAAGCTAAACAAAACATATATTTCTGAGTGAATAAATAGCCTAATGTGTTAAACTAATTAATGATCAAGTTCTGTAAAAATATTGTTTGCCAAATTTAGGATAACTTTGAATCTTCAGTTCATATGTACAGAGAAACAATGACTTTCAAGAACAAAACAAAGTATTTTTCTGTTCGGAGCAGTATTACTTTAGAACACAGCATGTCATTATATTTAAAGAATCGGTATTCAAGATTTACAGTCAAGACAACTGATTAATAACATGTTAGAATATTCTTCTGTTTCAGAGAAATATTTGTTTAATTTTACTAGATAACTATATCCAAAAATAAGAAAAGAAAATCCCTAAGTGAGCAGAAAGAAACTGGGTATTCAGAATGTGAATAGGAGTTAAAATCACATGGCCCACAGACTGACAAGGAGTAAATATGGCTATTAGGCAAAAGATTTAAAACCCACAGAGACCTATTGTTAAAACTGGTCTGAATAAAGCCAGAAGCCAGAATGATGCTGTACTGCCTATAAGTAGGGACTGGAACATGTCTATCTGCTATCTTGGAATCTCACCTCAAGACAGTTCTCTATCTAGGCTGAAATATAGGAGAACTGACCACTAAAGGAGTGAAAAAATAAACCTCTACTTGCTGTCAGTTTTGGAAAGAACAAAATGGAAATAAAGTTTAAAATTGATAGCAACTGAACTCTTAAAGACATTTAAACTTTTAGCAAATCAACAATTGTAAGCAGTGTTATAGTATTAACTGGGAAAAATGTACCAGTAGTATGTTTTTCTACAAAGATGCAGTGAAAGATGATAACTGCTAAAAATTAGCTCACAAACAAAAGCTATAGAATATATGGAGAGTATTACTATATGAAAAATTGCTCACAAACCCAGGAAACAGAATTTAAAGACAGAAGAATAGGACTAAAAGGCCTGAAAAGTCTATATTAGGATTTGTGATTTTCAACCCTAATCTTTGTCAGAATGTTTGACATACCATACCTAGGGGTTTTGGTTGAATCTAGGCTTTTAAGTTGATGATACTAGCAGTGATCTATAATATTCAGAGAGTTTTGAGATGAGATAGCTCCCATGAATCGTGAATAAAGCATTGTAAAAATCTGGAAATAAAAAAGAAAGTTATTTTTTTAAATAGAGTTATTTTAGTTTAGAAACAAATCAATATATAAAGAATAAACAAGCCCAGAGTTTCCCACCACTGTTGTTGTTTGAGTAAATTATAGTTTACTATAAGATATAAATGACCATAAATTTTATTTTTTTAATTTTTTTTCATAAATTTTAATTTTAAAATACTTCTACAACCACTGAAATTATGTTAGAACATGTTTGTGCTTTCCTCTATAAAATTCCTGAATCCATAATTTATATTTTTTTTCATGTGACTCTGTGCCTAGTCCTTGCCACTAGAGAGTGTTCTGTATTGGCCACGCTGCTTAGTCTTATTCTCTATCTTCCTATTAAATATATTACTTAGTTTGATAATTATTTATTTCAATTTTTATTGTCACTGGCATTTCTTCTTTTGTACTATATTTTATACAATATATTCTTCAATCTTGCACTTTTTAATGTAATCTAGAATTTTTGTTGAATTGTTCTAGTGATTATTATTCTCATCATCTGACCTTAACTATTCCGAAATAGAACATCTTTGATTACATTCATGTCATGGTTTTCTATTTTATTCTTCTCTCTTTTATCATTATTAATTTTTGAAGCTAAAAATGAGCCACGGTTGGATATTTAGTAGAATTTCAAAGTAAGCTATTTTTTTTTAGAATGAAAAGAATGTTTGGTTGTAAAACTAGCTATGTTGGTAAATAAAATGATCTTCTTAAAATTGATTTTTTCTCAATACTTTATATATAAATATACTATTACTTTTTTGTCATTTTATAAAATTGTACTTTTTGAATTAAACAAAATTTATTTCAATATTTTTAAATTTGTTTAAACCATGCTAGATATTTCAACATGTTCTTTAGAGTTTTTTAAAAACATTATCTTTAAAAAAATGGATTTCTGAGGCCAAAAATCTTCTATTTAAATATTTTATATTTAAATAATTAATTTTTACAGGTCTTTACAGTTCAAGCTTATGAGCATTTGGTTTCAATTATCAAAGTCATGAGTAAGAGCAGTAATCAAAGAAAAAGCACAAAGAAATGAGAAATAAAAAGGGAGAGAGAGGGAGAATTTGGGGGAGAGATGGAGTTTGAAGGGAAGAAAACAGAAGGTTGGAAAGAGGGAGGTAAGAAGTAACAAAAATGAAAATACACAAATGTATCAGTGTGACTCAATAATTTTTCTTTTTTTTTTTAATTTTTTAATTTTTTTTTATTTATGATAGCCACAGAGAGAGAGAGAGAGGCAGAGACACAGGCAGAGGGAGAAGCAGGCTCCATGCACCAGGAGCCCGACGTGGGATTCGATCCCGGGTCTCCAGGATCGCGCCCTGGGCCAAAGGCAGGCGCCAAACCGCTGCGCCACCCAGGGATCCCAATAATTTTTCTTTTTCAAACTAAATGTTTTTTTTCATTTTTAAACTAAATAGTTTCAATTGGAAATTGATCAAATGAAGCAATGATGCCATGTATTATGTAGTTATACCAGCAATAATGCCAAGCCTTATATAATTATGCTAGCAAATTCCTACAAAAAATTCATCATAGGGAGGAAGAAATTTGAACTTTTTTTTATTAGGACATCACAATAGTATTCATTTGAGCACTAGTTATAATATCTTGCAATTAATAACTGAAATCAAAATAGCACACACATTGCAGAACAATTCTCTTAATGAGCCTGCAAGACAATTGTCAACGCTTGGTTTTAATAAAACAAGAGAAATAGAAATGTCTGATTTCTGAAAAATGTGAATAAAATACATAATGATGACATGTTAGTTGCTTTAAACCCCAAACCCTGATTATAAAGTCAAAAATATTTTTACTACAAGTTGAATACGTAAAGATATTAGTGACCGTGCCTGGTTAATAACAACAGTTTTAAGTCTTGGAGACTGAAAGATCCTCAATTGTTATTATATTTAAAGCAAATTACTAGAACGAACAGACTTGTCTTTTACTCGAGTGTACCCTACAACTATTAGTATTTTCTAGAAGTTCCATGATGAGATGGAAGCTGGGAAACACTGAGATTGAAATCTTTGTGCAGGTACTTAGTGAATTTGAAGGCAGAGCAAAAAAATGGCCCAAAAAGCAGTATGGAGGGACAAAATGATGGCAGACAGGAACTAGGAATAAAGAGACAAGGAGATTATCATGAGATTCTATAACATACTTCTAAAAAAAAGAATAAGCAGGAAAAATAAAATGAATGGTAGAGAAGAAATATTTGAAACAATAAAATCTGAGATTATTCCAGAATGAAGAAATGTATGAACCATTAGGTTGAGAAGCCCCCTGAGTGTGGAATAGACACATGGTAGTGAAATCGCATAACATCAGGACAAAGTAAATCCCGGAGTCCATCAGAGAAAGGACAAATGCCAATTACCTACAGAATGGTATTGGGACAGCAAACTGTTCTTCAGCTATGATATCTGAGAAAAGAAAATTATATGATTACTCAGAAAGGTTATTCCCAGAGATTTGATAAAAGAGCTCTGAAAGTTGCATTTCTGCAAATAAAGAAGTGAATGATGAAGAGAAAAGAAAAAGGACAAAGAGTGAATGAGAACACATGTTGGTAAAACATAGTAATTTACTTACTAAGTGTTAACAATAAAAAATAAGAAATAAAATGCAAAGAAAATAGAATACAGTTAATAGAGTTGTATGGTTAATAATAAATTTAAATTAAATGTGCAAAAGAGACATGAGAGTCTGAGGAGGACAAGTTCATAAGAAACTGAAATATGCCATTCGACCTGCCTTGTTCTAGATAAAGAGCAAGGCACTGATTAATATTAGCATTTATTTGGGGAAAAATGTAGATTCAGATATAAATGCTAACAACTAAAGGAAAAACTAGGAAGGAAATTACAATATGCAACTCTGAAGATGGAAACTGAGGGAAGTATGAAACTAATTAATCAAACAATAGGGGGATCCCTGGGTGGCTCAGGGGTTTAACACCGGCCTTCAGCCCAGGGCATGATCCTGGAGTCCTGAGATGGAGTCCCGCATCCCTGCATGGAGCCTGCTTCTCCCTCTGCCTATGTGTCTGCTTCTCTCTCTCTCTGTCTCTCATGAATAAATAAATAAAATCTTAAAAACAAAACAAAACAAAACAAAACAAAAACAACAAAAGCCAGAAGATGGTAGGAGCAAGGCAAATCATGTCAAAAGAAAATGGTACAAAACAGTTCAAATTGTCAGTAATTGCCACCAATGTAAAAAGCCTTAACTCTATATTATATAATAAAAAAGTCTTTTATCAAGTAAAAGTTGAAATTCAGAAAGACTCCTTTTAGAAAAATCCTAAATCAGAGGGCACTGAAAAGTTGACTATAAAGGGACAAAAAAATATACACAAGTAAGTGTTATTCCATAAATCCTGGTACAGCTAAGTTAACCTCAGATAAATGAGAATGCAAGGTAAATAGTGTTAAAAGGGGTGGAGAAAGTCCTTTCTAAGTCTTTTCTCAAGAAGAGTAAATTGTCCAAAAATAAAAGCCAAAGAAAAATACCAGTTGAAAACTATTCTATAGCTCTTAGAGCCACTGTCAATAGATAGAAGCAAACAAGTGACAACTAATGTTTGTGTCACTTTCAAATTTCTCAGAGCTGTCAATAAATGTATTTAATGAACTAAATAATTACTTTCTACAGTTTGGTTTGAAATAGAGTTAATGTTACATTATTTCACATAATAAATATTTTGGTTTATTAGTGTTATTGGATTAATACTATTGGATTCTTTTCATTTTGTTTCAAAACACTATTTTAAGTATTGCTAATGCAATTCATAATCCTTGTAAGGACCTAGAAAAGATAATATTTAAAAATATACAAAATAAGTTTTAATTCCAACATATAAAAATAAACCTGGTGAATATTTTGGTTTGTATTCTTTCAAAAAATGGTGATGATGATGATGAAAACTGACTTATTGAGTTCTTACTATGTCAAAGATTGACTACTTTATACATATTATATTATTTGATATATGTAATATTATCCCTATTATATAGGCATGGAGAAGTTAATTAGTAGAACCAAGAACAGAAACAATTCAATCAGTAGAGTAGGGCTCCCAATTAGAACCTGCACTGGAATATAGAAATAACTACTGTTTTTTTGCAATTACAGCCACCTTATCAGAAGTAAATTATCATATGCACATACATATGCACATACATAATATATATGCATATACATTTATACACACACACACCTGAATATGTATAGAAACTTGTGTGTGTGTGTACGGGGCGTGATTTTGTGAAATATTAATATGTATTTCATTTTTTTTCCTAGGTCCTGGCCAGACCCGCTAAAGCCCTAGTAGTTTCCTAAGTAATAAGAACCATAAGAGCTTCTTTTGTTATAATATTTGGGTTTTGTTCTTAGCTCTCAAAACTGCTCTGGAGTGATAAAGGTAAAAGGATGATCTTTGGTCATTTATAAAAAGCCTCTTTCGTAACCACAAGCTGAGTTTATGTTAATGATAAGACTTTTGGAAAGCCTCTACGGATGCGGGGGGGGGGGGGGGGGGGGTGGGCTGATTGCCAGGGCAATTGATCATGTGATTAAAGTATTAGAAGGTTCAGTCCCATCCCAACCACAATGGAAGGGGGGAGTAGGGAGCTTGAAGTTGAATTAGTAATCATGCTGGGACGCCTGGGTGGCTCAGAGGTTAAGCATCTGCCTTTGGCTCAGGGTGTGATTTTTGGAGCCCCAGGATGGAGTCCCACGTTGGGCTCCCTGCATGGAGCCTGCTTCTCCCTCTGTCTGCCTCTCTCTCTGTCACTCATGAATAAATAATAAAATCTTAAAAACAAAGCAAAACAAAACAACAACAAAAATATGCCTACTTATTGAAGCATCCATGCAACACCCTAACCTAAGACTTTGTTTTTGTATGAAAGCAGTAATTTTAAAAACAACATGGATTCTACACTCAGCTACTTCTCTAAACTCTGATGGGATCCCAGGGACAATTGGGATGTGATAGTAGGGGAGCGAGGCCAGGCTATGAATGAAAAAGAGAAAACAAGAGAACTGTTTCACAAAAACATTGTCACTTTTTAACTTGATTGGTTTTAAATAGTGCTATTTGCTTCACTAAATACCATGTAACTAGTTGTTTTTGGACTTCTAAATAAAATAGATTTTAGCAAATGGCAAATACACACACACACACACACACACACGCACAAGTTTATAAACAGGATCAAATGCTTCATGTTGCTTGTATTTGAAATTGCCATTAAAAGATTAATCACTTTATCAGTATAAAAGGAAAGAGCACAGTCTAAATAGGTACTGGCAAATATTTTCCATTTGTATATGTCTTTAAGAAAAGAATAGGACTACATATATAGGCGAGTTCTATACCATTCCTTCCATGTTAATCATAGAATTGCAACTTTGAAAGTTGTAGCTTTAAAATACATATATAATTGAAATTTTATCAGGAAAAAACTTTCTATTAATTTGAAAGACATTGAGTAAGATGCTAGTAATATTTTGCAATTCTTAATAATATTTTGTGTTTTCTCCTGTAAAGAATTAGTATATTAAGAGAAAGTTGTAGGAAAAATTGTTTTGGATAGTTTTTTGGGGGTACCCCATAAATAAATTAGCTTATAGATTTTGTTTAGAATAGGCCAATTGAATGTATTTCTTATAGTCCATCTATCTATCATCTACTTATGAACTATAAATATACTGATGTATTTTCTAATATGCTACTAGTATAGATACATATTTTGTGAGATATGAATATTTATATATCATTGTAATAGTATAGATGACATTATCTAATGTAACATATAAAGGTATAGATAGTGTTGTATTCATAATAATATATTTATATTATGGGTTATAGGTTGAATTGTGTCCCCCTAAAATTCATATGTTGAAATTCTAAATCTTCTATGTGACCTTATAAGGAAATAGGGTGATTGCAGATGTAATTAGTGAACATGAGGTATACTGGAATAGGATAGGCCCCTAATCTAATCTGATTGGTGCCTTTATAAAAAGGGGACATTCGCACCCAAATATGCACACAAGGAAAATGCCACATGTAGATGAAAACAGAGATTGGTATGATGCTTCTACAAGCCAAGTAATGCCAAAGATTTCTAAGGAAGCACAAGAATCATGGAACAGATTTCTCTTCACAGCCCTAGGGAGAAATCAAATATCTCTGTTGTTTAAACCACACAGTTTGAGGTACTTAGTTACCATGGCCTTAGCAAACTAATATACTATGTTACATAATTTAGAAAACATATCCATCTAATATACTAGTATATATATATAGTAATACATATCTACCTATCTACCTATCTGACATAAGACATGCCACCATTCTGAAAGACACAAAAAGTTCTAAGATAAAAATGCAGTTAAATGAGACATAGTTTTATTTTATTCAGGTAACCTAAATGCAAAAACTTCAGTTGTATTTGGACTTGTTGATTGATCTGGCTAATGTTTATGCAAACATAATAGCTTGTAGACAAGTGATAAAAAGTTGGAAATGACCTCTGTGGTTATTTAATCGAGCATCTGTCTCAGTACTGGAATAAGCTCCATAATATCTTTGGCTGGCAGCCAATTACCTTCTTTCAAGGGAGCAGAAAGAGAGGTTGACTGACCACCAAACGGCACAAGGGAAGAGTTGAAAAGAGGAAGTGATAATTAGACCGAGTTGAAACATGGACAAGAATGGCAAAGTTCCCTCAGGCTAGAATACAGCATGAGGCAAAGAGATCAATGAGAGGTTAGTGGGAGAAGTTCACCTAGCCAGTTTGTGGTGTCTTAGGACTATCCAGAGGGGCCTTAACTAGTCTCTTAGGTGATAGGGAGTTTGGGGAATGGTTTACATCTAACAGTACTAAGATACAAAGTAAAAGTGCCTATTATTAACACATCTATATTTTAGGAAGTTCAACATGAGAAAGAATAGAGGTGCTTTGGAGAAAGATCAGAATACTTGATCAATGAGGGAATGTTACTTCCTTGTTTGGTCTTAAATAATTTGCAGTTCCTCATCTGATGTCATTTGATTGGACCTGACTTACACCAGATTCCATTCCAATTGTATCTCATGTCACTCACTATCACACTTCCTATGCCTTGGTCATACTGGAATTATTTAGCATTCTGTAAATACATATTTTCTTCATGGTATTGTGCCTTTAAAAATGTTCTAGGGTCTTAAGAAAAGCCTGATTCTCCTATACTAGTATTTAACAGAAGAGATTTGTCATGAATAAATTTTATTTTATTAAGAGGTTATTTATTTACTTGAGAGAGAGAGAGCACAGCAGGGGAGCAGCAGAAGGAGAGAAGGAGGCAGACCCCCTGCTGAGCAGAAAGTCCAATGAAGGGCTCCATGTGGGACTGGATATTAGGACCCAGGGTTCATGACCTGAGACAAAGACAGACGCTTAACCAAATGAGCCACTCAAACATCCTATGAATACATTTTAGATTGACCTTTTTTTCAACCTCTTTTTATGAACAAATATTCCTAAACATACCCCTCAAGAGTTATACATGCAATATGGATCTCCAGTTATTAATTGTCTTTGGAATCATGTTCCCCTTTGCTGCCATGAGAAAAAGATTCTATAGGGTTCTTTCTGGATGAGTTTTTTCAAAATACTTCTGAGTCTGATGATCCTTTTTAAGTGTGTTTCTTGGTGATTTGAAATAACAGACTACCTGAGAACCATATCTATGTCGGCTGTCCTGAAAACCAATATAGTGCTTGTGTGTCCATATACCTGTGATAAATATTGTGACCCCTTTAATTACAGGAGTTGGATTAAGTGACTATTCCTATTAATATCATATGTAAAATGTAATTAATCTATAGTAGAGTCAAAGATGCTTTTTGGAGAAACTATTGTCCCAACCTTTAATAGGTTTGTAGTTAGTAATTACTAAGCAATTTTTCTCCTTCATTTATCTTGATTAAAATTGTTCTTAAGAAATTTAGAGTAAATCATAACAACATGGTCAGGAGCAAGAAGATTGCTCTGGATTCAAACTACATGAATTATTTGTAAAATGGAAATAATAATAATAGTATCTCCACAGTCCTGTTGTTAGGACTAAATAAATGAAATGACATTTCTCAAAGATTATCCATTGCTTGATGGCCTGAAAGCAAAAGTATTAACCAATATGATCTGGTTGGGGGAGAAATCTGGGCCTTCAATTTTAGTTTATCTATGTAAGTAGAAATTAACTCTGCTAGTATGTAATTCTTTGGCTCTCTTCCCAACAGACATGTGGCAACCTTCTATTCAGTCAACTGTTCTAGTATGGATCTATAATTTTTATTAAAAAGTTAGTGGTTTTACTGTGAAAGCACATTGCTCTATGCTTGAGCTGTTACATAGAATAGTTTCCCTTAGAGGATTTGTCAGGGAAGTAATCTTGAGCCCAATATTGTCCAATAGCTATTAAATGTTAGTCGAAAAGAAAAAAATAAATTGACAGAGGCTCGCCATAAGGTTATGTACATTGCGCCCATTAGTACAGATCATTGGTTTTTAAACATTGTTGCATTGTTGTCATTTCAATAGGCAAAACCATTATTCTCCAAGGAATTCTTACACAATTCAAGAAATGAAACAGATTTTAAAGAATCTGCTCAGTTTGAAAGCTGTGAGGACCACTACAACCATGTGGGCATTCATCAATTCCTTTTTTGGCCTCTCTGCAGAACCCTCTGATTTTGAGGATCAAAAACTACTCCTTTGGATAATTTAATTTCTGCTCTTACATTATCAAGAAAGTCAGAGAGCTGTGTACTCATATTGTGTCAATTTCCCATTCTTTGAATCATTCAAATATTATTATAAAATGCCTGCTCTGAGCCAGACATTGTTCTTGGTTCTGGAGGATAGCAGTGACACAACAGCTTCTTGGGCCATGCTATATTATATTTGGGAGGAAAGGAGATAAATAACAAATAGGTAAAAAAACAGTACACTAGTCATAATCGCATATACTTTTAAGTTCTGTGAAGATGATAAAAACAAAGTATTTTAATAGAGTATGGGTTTCAGAGGGGATCACTTAGGACAGGGTCAGTGAGGAAGTTCTCTCAGGGGAGGTAAGGTTTGGGGAGAGGCCTGAATGAACTGAGTTAGTCAGTTCATTGACTGGGATGGAGGGAAAGCCTTCTGTGAAGAGGGGAATGCAAGGGCAACCACACTAAACTCTGTTGAATTGGGCTTATTTGATAATCAGAAAGAAGGGCAGCATTTAAGACAATGAGTGAGTGAAACAGAGCAGATGCCAGCTCTAGGATGGGATGTAAGACTCAGGCAAGGATGGGTTCATACAGGGCCTTGTAGAAGCCATTTAAGAGGTCAGACTTTCTTCCACATACAGTAATATGCCATCAGAGGATTTGGGGAAGAAAGGATTTGATTTACATCCTAAAAGGAGCTCTCTGATCCGCAGGAAGAGAGACATGGTCCAGGAGCAAGAGAGCAAACAAATAGACCCTTTTTAACATACTTTCACAGACTAGTGAAACTAGCAGTTTGACCTCTCTTGAGAATCGCTAAGTTCTTTTTAAAATGTCTTCAGAAAACAATTAATATATCTAGTTTAAATACTAAGAAGAGTCCAATGTTTGCCAAGCAATTAATTTGTATTTATTTGATGGATGATTATGGATCACATTACTGATAATTGTGTTGCTTCCTGGACTGCAAGTGAAAATGTAAGGAATCCCACGCAGCCCCTTATGTGCACAATCCATATCACTGATGATTCTTAATTTCAGTTCCTTTCTTTTCCTTGTCTTATCTTTCTCACTTATATTCAAACATGTTACAATGTATAATGCATAGCTATATAGTATGCAGTGTATAGCTTTGGAATCAGCCTATAATCCTTTGTTTGATTGGGTTTTTTAAATCTGAATAAGTGGGAGTAGAAAAAGTCAAGGTTGGATGATTAATAACTTAATTAATCATTAAAAATTAGATAGATGTACAAATTCCTAGGCATTATATCAATGTCCCATGTGTCACTTAAATTTCAACAAACTGTGGTGGATTTTTGTGTTGTATAGTCATATTCACTACCAAAATAAATAAGCACTGTGGCTCTAAACAGGAGACAATGAGATTGCAATATACATTATAAAATACTGTTATAGAATCAAATCCTAAATTCTTAGTTTATAAAAAGTTACTTGGGGATCCCAGGGTGGCGCAGTGTTTTGGCGCCTGCCTTTGGCCCAGGGCGCGATCCTGGAGACCTGGGATCGAATCCCACGTTGGGCTCCTGGTGCATGGAGCCTGCTTCTCCCTCTGTTTGTGTCTCTGCCTCTCTCTCTCTCTCTCTCTCTGTGTGACTATCATAAATAAATAAAATTTTAAAAAATATATAAAAAGTTACTTAACACCAGAAATTACAGCTCACTATTTTTATCACAATTATAGAAAATACTGCATTTATTTTAATAAATATTTTCATAATTTACCTATGTATGTGATTTATTTCAAATATCCTTCCCATATTATAACTACATATATTATCATCACTGATTTATGGAGCATTCAATGTGACTTTCTGAACCCACTGAAATTTTGTGACATTTGTGGGTTTCATTATATATGCATGTAGAATTATACATACCCAGATGTGCTTATCATATTCAATGTCATGATTGAATATTAGTGTTTTTATGCTAAATATATATAATGTTTTTTTGCAAATATATATAATGACTGAGATTTTTTTATTAAACTTTTAGAATGGTTAGTAGCCCATGGGAGACAATAGAAAATCTGCTTAACCAGAAATGCTAGATCAGACTTTAAAAGATAGAAAATAGTGTCAAGAAAATCTACTGTGATTGTTCATAAATCAGTGTGTGTAGAATTAAAAATGTGACAGTGTTTTAAGTTAGACTTCATGAAAAGCCTATATAGTCTTGAGAGCATGTCTTGACATTTAAAGTATATGCAGCAACTCATTGTATAAAAATGGCCTAGTTCCCAAGACAGCAGCTCAGATATGTTCTATACCTGAGAAACATCTGCAAAGCTGCTTGCGTGTTACAAAATTTTGTTTGCCAATGGAAATCAGATCAAATTATTCAAAATAGAATTTAGCCCTAAAAGGCAGAAGGAAAATTAAGATAATATGTCTTCATGATTGTGTGCTATGTTCAAAGGTCATACTTTATGTCAAAAATTTTAAAGATTTATTTAATTATTTGGGGGTGGGGGAAGTGACAGAGGGAGAGGGAGACGGAGAATCTTCAAGCAGACTCCCTGCTAAGCATGGAGCCTGATGCTCAGTTCCATCCCAGGACCCTGAGATCATGACTGAGCTGAAAACAAGAGTTGGCCACTTAACCGACTGAGGCACTCAGGTGCCCCTATATCAAAAGCTTTAAATAGAAATTTGCTTTAGCAATTAATGTTTACTTTTTGCAAGTGTTTACAGTATCTAATAGAATCTAATGATAACATGGAATCTAATGATATTTATTATCTATTTGTATCTATTAATATCAGGAGATGCTATAATTTTCATATTTATACAAGTGCATGACATCTCATAGTGTATAATTGCTGATTAATGAATTGTTATTGAATAATTAATGTGTTTAATGCTTTATAGTTTTTATATGAATTGTCACTACACTTTCATAACAATTCCATGAATCAGATATCCTTGTTATTTTACTTACAAATAAGAACATTATATATTCAACTACTAAGTTTTTATATGAATTTTCACTACATTTCATAACAATTCCATGAATCAGATATCCTTCTTATTTTACTTACAAATAAAAAAATTATATATTCAACTACTAAGTAGGAGATCGAGGACTAAACCTGACCTATCTTGGTCAGTGTATATTGAGCAAGTCATATAACATTAAAGAAAGTCCTTTCTAGGTTGAAACATTGAGGTTCTCTTTACTTTTTGTCCTTGTAGTAGATACCGTTCTGTTAAGTAAAATTAATAAGCAAATGAACTTTCTTCTAAGTACAGTCATCTTCCAGATGGCAAGTTATTTTTTTCCTCACTATATTCTCCAAGGCTTTCCTCCACTACCCTTCATCTGGATAACAATTGAATCTTTTAAAATAAAAGTAATCATGTGTTCTCAGAGCTAATAACTCTTAAGTTTCTGCTGTATTATCTATTAGCTTTGTATAATTACCTTGACACTCTCCTTTTTCTTTTGTCTCATATTGCTGCTAGATTAGTATGTATGTAGTTTTTATTTTGATGCATTAAATTTAGAGAAAGTTTATGAAACTTATAAGGATTCATGGTCTTTTATACAATTCAGAAATTACCCACTTTTTAAAAAATTATTCTCTCTTATACACACACACATTTTTCCTGACCATTTAAATAAGGTGGAGATGTTATAAATTTTTCTCTTAAATATTTCAATGTACATTTCTTCAGAAATTCTCTGACATAACCACAGTATATTATCAAAATCTGGAGAGCTATCATTATTACATTATCCCAATCCATACTCAATTTTTTTCAATTGCTCTAATAATGTTTTATAGCTACTCACTCTGTTCCAAAAAATCCATCCAAGATGATGCTTTCATTGTATTTAGTTGCCCTGTGTTTTTAGGCTCTTGAAATCTGGAACATATGCTGTTTTTTTTTTTTTTTTTATCTTTCTTGATATTGACATTTTTGGGCTATGGGCCTATGATTTTGTAAAGTTTGCTTCAGCTGGGGTAATAGATATTTTCTGATGATTAAATCCAGGCTATGAATAGAATGTTAAATTTTATATCTAGGTCAAGATAAAGAACAAGTCCCTCATTCCAAAATCTTTTCATGCTTATTCCCTGTGAATCACCTCCATTCACCCTTAAAAGGCAATAATCATTATTTTTTTTCACAATATATTTGTTTTGCCTGTTCTCAAATTTCTTATACATAATTTTCTAGCAAATTGCTAAGACTCTTTCCATTTTTTCCATGTTTCTCAGTCTGTGGTTTGCCTATTTTCATGTTTCTCAGTCTGTGGTTTGCCTATTTGTTTTTAGTGAACAGAAGTATTTAATTTCAGGGAAGTCTAATTACTTTTTTTCTTTTCCTGTTTTTTTTTTTTTCTATGTCTAGTTTAAGAATACTTTGCTTAACCCAAGGCTGCAATGTTATTAAATTAATTTTTTTGTGTGGAATGAGATAAGAGTCTGAATTTTTTCCCCATATGTACATTCAATTTTTTAGCACCATTTGTTAAAAAATATTTGCCTTTATTTACTGAATTGCTTGGATGCCATAGTAGAAAAACAATGTCAAGTCTATTTCTGGGGTCTGTGTTCTGTTTCATTTATTTATTGCCTTGTTCTTCTTTAGTTTTATTTTAGCTTCATATGAATCTTGATTACAAGTCCTCCAAATTTGCTCTTCAAGATTTGTCTATGTATACTAGGTTCTCAATATTTCCATATGAATTTTAGGAGCTGTTTGTTATTTGCTATTAAATCAGACAAAAACCTCATTGATATTAGGATTAAGACATCAATTTGGAGAAAGTGACATTTTAAACATTTTGAGCCCTTTCATCAATGAATCTGATCACTCCATCTTTTGGGGTCTCTTTAAATTCCTCTTAACCATATTTTCTAGATTTTAATACAGAAAATTTGTTCATCCACAGCTTAAGTTTTCTAATATGTTTATTTTCAGCACTATTTAAACATCATTATTATTTTTAAAGATTTTATTTATTTATTCATGAGAGAGAGAGAGAGAGAGAGAGAGAGAGAGAGGCAGAGGGAGAAGCAGGCTCCCTGCAAGAAGCTTGATGCTGGATTTGATCCCAGACCTGGGCATCATGACCCGAGCCAAAGGCAGACACTCAATCACTGAGCCACCCAGTGCTCTTTAAAATTATTTTTAAGCTATATTTTTCTATTTTGCTCTAAATTGTAGGAATTAAGTTGATTCTTATATACTGACTTTGTATCCCATGAACTTTCAGAATTTGCTTATAGTTAAGTTGTTTTGTACATCCCTTAGGATTTTATGTGTTAGGATTCTGTATAAATAATTCTGCTTGTGAATAGGGACAGTTATATTTCTTTTACTTTAATCTTTATTCTCTTTATTTTTTAAATTTATTTTCTCTCCTTTTATTGTGCTCACTTGTAAAATTTTAAACAGAAATGTTGAGAAAATATTTCTTTGCCTTGTTTATGATATTTGGGAGAAGAACACTAAATCCTTTAGGATTAACTATGTTAGGCACAGATTTTTGAAAGATGCTTTTTATTCATTTCTAATTTACTGAATTTTTTTAAAACATAAAAGTGCTTAGTTTTGTCATGTAATTTTTTAAATCTAGTGAGATGACCATATAATCGTGCTCATTTTTTCTGTTAATGTGATGATTGATTAATTTTTATGAGTTAACCATTTCTCCTTTCTCAGGTTAAACAAACTTGGACTATGTATTATATTTTATTATAGATGGATGAGTTTTATTTTCTTATATTTTTGAGGATTTTTCATCTTTATGATGGATATTTGTACTTTTTTAACAATTTTTCATTATATTTTAGTATTAAGGTTATGGTGTTAAAGTTTTAAAGCATCAGAAAATAAGCTGAGACAAATACTCACTTTCTCTATATTCTAAAAGGATTTGGGTAAATTTGATTGTATTTTTTTTATTTCTTCATATATTTCATCAGTAAATTATTGGTGCTTAAAGTTTTTGTTGTGAGAAGATTCTAATTCATTTGAAAATGAATGAAAGTAAATGTCTCTGACATCAGATTATCATTAGTTTGGTCTATCTCCTTGTTTATTTTATTTTAAGCTTATTATAATTACTTACCTTGAATGTTGTATAGATCTGAACTCACCTTGAACCTGTGAAACACTCTTTCACTTGACTCCAAATCTTCATAACAACATTTTAATTATCCTTAGCCTCTGTGTTCTGGAACTAATTCCTAATAAAGCATAACATTGTCATGTGTAAATGGGGGAAAGATTTGATGTTCTTTTGCAGTGGTTATAACGTTATTCTTTTTTATGAAATTTCATTCATTAAATTCATTAAATAAATTTATGTTTCTCTTATCTAATAGTGTTGTTAAAAGTGAGAAGATATAGCATGTTTCCGTAAGACTGACTGAAAATGAGTAGTTTTAAGAAAGAGCTAAAGCCGAAATACTCTTACTTCTGACCTCATATTACTGTATGACTTTAATAAGGCAAGAATAAGTGCACTGATTGGCTTATTTTTTGAGTCTGGTGTTTTATAATTTTCTAATAACATAGTTTCTACCAAGCTGATATAAAAATATTGAACAAGTGTGAACACACTACTAATACTTCTTATAGACTTCTCTGTTCAGATGAAGGGAACAATTTTGTTGGAAATAAGATGGATCGTTTTGAAGGTTTCTGCAATAAAATAAAAATGATACACTTGTTTCACTTGCCAATTATTAAGAAATAGTCTGCCAGCACTACAAGAATAGAAAAAAATATGTAAGAGTAGACAGTATGTGAAATGTGGCATATAACACTTTATATACTATATAGACTGGGATGTTTGCTATTAATATGGCATTTGTAAGGGTGTCAAATCAGAAATAGTTCACCTTTCAATAATTGCTATTTATTGTAACCTAGAAGTCAATATAGAGTATGCTTTCTTTGAGACTGCATGTTCAAAGAAAAATGTTAAGTTTTCATTTCAGCAAGTATCAAAATCTTTCATATTATATAAATCTTATCTTCTCCCTTGGGTTTTTCACTACTTTGGAGATAGTATGGTGCATCATTAAGTTTTGGACTTTGGCTATATCTGAAGTAGTGCTCATTAAATATGTTATTTGGAAATATTTAAACTTGATAGATTGAAATATTTTGGCAATATGAGTATCTGTTCATCTGTTAACAGACCCAAATTTCTCAAAAGATCCAACATAATCCATGTTAGAAAATATATATTTCCTTCAAATCTGAGTAACTTCTGGTTCCTCCATCAGAAAGGCCCTGTGCCATGATTGACTAAGGTCGTATAAATTATAACAAAGACGGTTTACTCACTTGTGAGAACAGAAGATCTGAGTTGAGTTTTATGCTTTGTCTGATCTCTTTCTGAAGACAAATGAGAATAGCAGCCCATTTAAAATGTCTAAAACGTGACATTACAGGCTTTACAATATTTTTTTCAAATTGATTACTGCATCTTTAATTAGAGGTATTGAAATTATTTTCTTGATCCTCTCATAAGAATGTTTTTATTTATCAATCTTTCACTTGAAATGATCTTGATATAATTTGAAATGTGATTTCCTCTTTTATTAGCATTATATCATATTTGAACCAGATTCAATGACATTCCCAGAAGCAGAATATATCAGATTCTATTGTTTTTTTTTTCTTTCCCAGATATTGAGTAGAAAGGTTACTCTACTGTTTCCAATAGTGAATCTTTCATTTAGAGGTATGGGCCAAGTAAAATTTATGAGGCTCTTGGCCTCTAGGTTAGTATTGCTATAATTGTATTTTAGCATTTGGCTTCAGTTAATTTTTCCAGGAGGATGCCACAAATTGCAAAGATACTATTCACTTAAAAATGATATCAGATTCTCAAGATGTTTGTTCACAAAACTATTCCCTCAGACCAGTTTTGATATAAATTTCAGAGTACACTCTTACCAGATAGCCAAATATGATTAGCAGTTTTTTCCTTTGTTTATAAGCAAAGAACAAAACTTTATCATTATACAGTGATATGAGACTGAGTTTTGGGCATAAATAATACAATGAGATATTTTATAGTTGATGAATTACACTATGTTACCTGCAATACTGCTGACACATTTTTGGGAAAAAATTGTATTTAATTTTAAGGGAAATGTAGAAAAATGACAGCTCTAATTTAATTTGTCTTGATACATAATCATGTAAAGGTAACTAACATATTGAACTAGCATTTTGTCACTTCTGGTGAAGTATAACCATGAAACTGTGCCATAATAATTACTTTTAATAAATTACTGACATTATTAAAGTGCATGAATGCACAACTTTCAGCTTGCCCCAGTTTGTCTACCTTTATGTTACAGACGCCATAATTTTCTCTTTTACTTTGGGATGGCTTTCTGTACAGAGGAACTCTAAATCTTTCCCATCCCATAAATACGTGAACATAAACTCATGATTTATTGCAATTTAGCTTCTGTTTCTGTGGAGGAGGTTTACTCTGCTGAGAAAACTCATTAATCTCATTCATGGTTCGTAGTATAAACATAACCTTTACAATATATAACAGAACAAATTATGTATTTGTGTGATTTACCGTTTCTGTTTTGGAAAGAGAACAAATTGTAGTGTTTTTTCCACTTTTAGTTTCAATATCCATTGATAAATTTGCACTATTAACCCAAACCAGGTATAAAATACAGTATTATTCATTTTGACATGTGTTTTTGCATTTACTCACTATAAAAAGAAATACCAAGATGTGATTTGACAAGAAACAAACTTCAGAGTAAAATTGTCTGTAGCTGTGTTTGTGTGTGATGAAATTGGCTCATAATACTGAGTGATTGTGGACACGATTTTGTATCTGTGTTGATACTTGTAAACTCAGTATTAACTTACTACAGAATTTCTTTAAAAGGAATAGACTTAAAACATACCTTTTTAATTTGTGCAGAATAAAATTTTTATTTTGTGCTCTAAACCGTTTTTGCTAAGTTATTATAGATTCCCCAGAGAACTGCCAGTTGAATTTTAAAGGTGTAACTGTGGTAATAAGAAAAAAGTTCTGCTACTACCTTATGAGCTTTGCTCTAAATCCTTTCTCATCTGTTCCTTTGTCTTTGCAGTTTCCTGGAAGTTGTATTTTTTATAATTTCTTCTCTTTCCAAACACTTGGACTAAAAAACATGATTCTTAATTTCTTACATCAAATTGGACTTTCTCAGTAAAGACATTCTAGTATCATTTATTAGTTTGTAAGGTGATAATTCCAACAATTAGTGGAAAGAAATATTGCTTTTTGGGGCTCATAATCTACAGTATAAACATTTTATTTTTATGTAGCTAAATTTTAAAGCAACAGTTTGTTAACCTATCGATTGTTAACTCATCTTCAATTAAAAGGCTATTTTAACTTGTTAAAAAGCACTTTTTTCTAATAAATTGATAATCATCCAATGAAAGTATAATGTTTTTTTAAAAAATTTACTTGGATAGAATATTCTGAGAGGTATTCATGAGGGATCTTTGCTCTGGGACTGATGGAGAAATACTGCTCACGAGTACCAGGATGGCTTTAAAATGTATTCTAGTAATCAAGAACATGTAAAAAGAGAATCTATTCATTATTCTTGCTTCTTCTTATTGGTCTGTCATACCTGAAAGCAATCCTTTAACTGTCAACCAACCTGTTGTCCCCAAGCCTGCCAGAAAGGCAGTAGAGGGCACTGTGAGAATGTGACAATACAGCAAAGATATTGACTACTTCCAGCAGGATACTGTGAAATGTAGCAGACAAAGAAGGGGAGTCGTTTTTCAACTTTAAATTACCCTTGATTTACTGATTCTTGACTGGAGAGTCATCTGTCAAAATGTGCTGTTTACCACATGAATGTTTGGTGTTCACTTGGCTCAAATCTCAGCCTCTTGAAGGCTTTTCTCTGAACCAGACTTGGACACTAGGTCAATGTGTATCAGCATATGGCTTAATCTCTATCTGAGAACTTTATCTGTAGTACTCTGATAAACTGTGATTCTTTCCATCTGTCCATTTTCTTGTTCCTTTGATCCTGTGTACATAAGCAAGGTTCTCATTCTGACTGCCAACAACAAATTACTTTTGAAAAAGAAAACTCTCAAATTCAATGTACCTCTATCATTTCCCTACTACCAAACATCCTGGCAGGTTGTACATGACATTGGCAATTTTGGAATGGGATTTGAGCTAACAAGAGCACTATGGTTGCCTCAAAGAATGGTCGGATGTCTAATTTCTTAGTTGATTTTTACTTTATGCTCTTAACCAGAGAATAAATGAAGGGGAAGGACAAAATCTCCTCTGACTATTCTACCCTGATTTTGTTATTTAATCCAGTTCTACAGGCCTTATGCTTTGTGAAAATTTGTCCCCAAACATGACAACCAGTCAACTGTCAGCTCTAGTTCTACACTCAAACTATCTCTTATTTTTGGCTTTCCAAGAGTTTTTAGTAGAAAATTCAAAATATTGCACCAATAACTGCTAGCCAGACTCTATTATTAAAGTATATAGAAGCACTTGCTCACAGTCTTCTCTTACAAGATTAATATAAACACAAAAATCACAATTTATACTTTTTAGTTCTATGATTATCTTGATTTCTCTCTGATTCATTGTAACTAGAAAAATAATTCCAAAGAACTGAGAATACAGTTCTCTCTGAACATTATGCAACATATAGTTAAATGTTCATAATAGATAAGAGAATGATAAAAAGTGGGAGCATTGCACGTAAATGCACTTACATCTACTAGCTTACGTATTTTCCAAATTAGTGCTATCAAAGCATGTTGAAAGATAGTTTAAGAATTCCATACTACATTATCCTTAATGTCTTCATATTTGTAAATAAAGCCTGAAGAGCAGTGAAACCAACTTGCAAAATCTGTTGTCAGGTATTCTAGATTATAGTAGATACACAGATACAGTTAAACTTTAATTCTTGGGACAGAAGAAATTGAGTCATTCAGAGCTAAATATATGTGACTCAAGATCATTGAGAATATACGCAGAAGATATTTTTTGATAGAACGTGGTTGTTTTCTTGTACCTTTATTTCATATAATTAATATGTAATTTCATAAGTGTATGAAATTCTTGATTTCTAAAATTAATGACCCAATGGTAAAATATCACAGGGAAAGAAAAAAAGGCAAAAGATGAATTTGTAATATACTCTTTGTTCTCAGGCTGAAAGATCAGCACATAATTTGATCTGAAACTAAGAGTGTGCTTTACAGTAAAGTAGGTAATGTACTGTGATTATATTTTATATGTGTGTTCTTTTCTTATCACTTCCCTGTTGCATTAGTTCTACTTCCTTCCCCCCACCCCAACAACCTGATAATGGCCAAATTTTCCCTTAGTGATAAGAACACCTGGTGATTGTTCCTGTCCCAAGAGTGACTTTTCAGAAATTAGTGGGATGATCAGTGTGTATGTATATACTATGATAAGCTACCATAAAAAATACCTCCCTAGTCCATGGTATCTTACTGTAAAAACAAAATATGCTGCCACTTGACAATTTCATCAGATCAGCAATTTTACTAGCATTATTTTTGCAAGCATTAAGTTTTTGGAGACAACATTAAATAAGCTTTATTTTCTGTTTAAGTAGAGAAAAATAGTCACTATGAGTTAACTGCTTATCCTGCATCAGACACTCTAATGATTGTGTGTACATGTCATCTCTAATCCTCACAACACTATGGTCAGCTAGTCTTATCTGCATTTTATAACCAGGTGAGTGAGACTCAGAGAGCTTAAAACATCACTGAATGTAGAGCCAGTGTGCAAAGCCAGGCCCTCTGAGAGCACATTCTTGCTGTCTCTAATGTGTCCAGCTGCCATTCACTACTATATTCTTCCTTCCTGAGTTCAGGTCCAAGGTTGGACTAAGTTTTTCCCTTACAGATTAGTAGTTACCTTCTTCAGCACTATGTGGAGGACCCTGTTAGGAATAAGGATTCTGTTCATACTTTTTCTGACCTTTCCTCAGTATTAGACCATTCTCTTGAATTTATAATTGTCTACGCAGAGCCCAGACTTAAGTCTGTGCTGAGATTTAGAGACCATTTATTTGAAACAGCAGTGAGGACAAGCCCAAAATTAATTCTGGAGAAGAAATAATAAGCCTGGCCATAGTACATCAACATAAGTACTATGAATTGTGGCAGTCATTTTTCTCTAGACATAGGATTTTTATTTAAGAATTTCTTATGGAAAGATTTCACACTGAATATCAGTAGCAGGAATTCTATATCGGAAAATTATTTTGATTTTTTTAGGATTTTTCAAAATATTTATATTTTGTAAACAGACATATGTTTCCATACTTTTATTAGTTCCTAGAAATTTTGTAAGCAAATTGTGCCCCCCTTCTAGTTAATATACAGGATAGCATAGCTTACAACTTAATGAATTTTTCTCATTTTTGGTATTTATCTTTTGTCTTTTTGCTCAGTGTTCACTTCACCATGATTTGCCACACATTTATTTTTAATTAACAGTATTTTAATGAAACTACACATTCGAACCTTATACAACAAGGTAAGGCAATAAAAACTCATAAGTACATAAATAAATACAGTCTTGTATCACTAATAGGATAATTTTTCTTGTGTCTTGTCAAATGTTAGAGACTCATGCATATAGTTTCCAAAGACCTAGTGTCTAATGCTCAATCTAAGCCAGCATCATTCACCTAAATCATTGCTTTTTGAATTGATCTCATAGTCCACTTTCCACAGAGCATCCAAAGTGATGTTTCAAAAGATTAACATTAATTTGTCACCACCTTCCATGTACTTAAATATTTTCCTGACCTTGCAACATAGTTAAAATAAAATCCCCAATTCCTCAACCTGCCCTAGGAGATTCTTGGTCAACTAAACTCACCCATATCTCCAACTTTATCCTAGACTATGCACAATCTACCTTGATCTGCTGCTCAGTGTTTTTGGGCACATATTTTCAGCCTGGAAGTAACTCCCACTCATTTACTTAACCCCAAACTATCCTTTGGGCAACTGTTTCAGCTACACTGGCTCCTTGCAAAAACTCTCATTCTAGATTATCTGTTCTAAATAGATCCCTGAGGCTATTTTCTTACACAATCATACTTTTATTGTAATCACAGCAGTTGGTCACAATTTATCACTATATATTTGTTTATTGGATGCCTTTTTCTAGATTATAAATTCCTCAAAGGAAGGATGAATGTCTGATATCCAGCAGCTATTAGAGCATTCACTTAGCTTGGATCATTAAAGCATAATTGTGGGTACTTACAAATACATTTTCCTAAAACATAGACTACAAATATCTTCTGGTTATTTATCACTGTGTTTCACCACCAATTTAAAACTCAATGATATTTACTCAATTATTTACTTAAAATTAAAATCAAGCATGTAGAGGTGATAGCATCATTTAGTGAATTCCATTTAAAACTGTAGGTTTCACTGTGAGATCACATTATACAGAATTGTTGAGTGATTAAAAATCTGAAATATATGTTTTGTATTTGGAGAAGCGGGTTGAGTATTTGAATGCAATGTTTCTTCAGTATTTGGTATATAAATGTATATTGCAGCTATATTTGTGACAGGATATAGATGTTATAATAGAGACAAATATGGTATGATTGAAAAATGGGTATTATGGTAATCATCAGAATGGCTACTTAGAGTCTCTGCCGTTATGAAGCCTTCAAGAATAGAGTTTGATGGGATGAGCTGTTTATGAAGAGCTTGTTTACACTTGACATATAATTCTACATATTAATTTAATGGCAACAAGCTGTGCTAATCAGGAGACTCATTTTTACTACTTCTTACTTCCATGTGTTTATATACTGTCATTAAGCCTCCTGATTTTCATTTTGCAACCTTGCTTTCTCTTGAAGAACAACTTAGATCTCCCAATCGCTCTAATTTCTACCTCTCAGTTGCACACTTGTTGCTTATGCCATAACTACTTTTTCTTTCTCACTTAATTATGCTGGCTTTTTAAGCAGAACACCTGCTGAGGGGTTAGCTACTTTTGAAAAGATCCAATTGTCTTTGGAGCAAAATGAAATATAGGCACAGAGGCCCAATTATTATTAAGTGTTAGCATAATTGTAATTATAAGTAGAGTGTTTCATTATATTACATCTGTTGAAGTTTTAAATGAATCTCTGTAATGTGCTATATTAATAAGCAGCGAGGAACTGCTGACTTGGCATCCTTTTGGATCACATTTGTGACAACAAAAGAGGTTATGAAAATGAATTCACCATAGGAGCCCTACTGAGTTAGTTACTATGATTCACAAGCTTATTATGGTAATAAAGCAACATGAGACAATAATGGTAGGAACTGGGATAGACAAGAGATGCTCAATATTGCTCCAGAAACATTATGAAGAACGAATAAGAAGTGTTGGGAATTGTACTTAATCTAGTGTAGCAGCTGTCGCACGGCTGAAGAAAATCAGAAGTCCCTCTTCACCTTGCCCTTCTGCTTGATTCTTCCACCTGCAGTTTTCCTGACTCAGAATATATGGATTGTCTCAGTTACACAGAGGAATTATTGTCATCATGGTCTAGAGGTTGCAGATTCACCTCTTCTATAGAAGGACACAGAAAAATGGCACAGATATGATCTTCAAACACAGTGGGGGTTGTAATTGTTCTCTCTCCTTTGTGATTTCCACAGAAAGTGTCAGGGTTCAAACAAGTACATGAAACAGAAGTGACAAAGGTCAACGGATGTTGAAGGAAACAAACTTTTGAGAACTGTAAATCCAGAATATTTCTCTGGCATATACAAACAAGTCAGCATGTGTTTTGTACCAAAGCATAAATAGCAAAATTCTTGCCAAATATTCAATGTTTATTTTAAAAATATTGTTTAAAAACCTTCTTCATTTCCATTAACATGGAATGACAATTCATGACAATTCATGTTGACTAGAGCTAATTCATAGGATGTTTGTAACAAAGTAATTCAATAAACCGCTTCTTTCATCCTTTTGAAGACCCAACCATAACTGTTTAATTTTATTAAAATAAATTTATTTTGTTAACTTATTAAAATAAATTTTATTATTACACAGTTAAAATTAGGTTTTTTAAAATTTTATTTTTGAACAGTTCAAATTGAGTCTTAGAAAGCTATGGCCAGACAAATTTAATTCATCTGAGCCCCGTGCAACGTTTCTTTGCAATTGCACCAAATCTATTTGTTTTTATAAATAGATGGAGTCTTTTTCTATTGCTGCATAATAAAGTACTAGAGGCTTAAGGGATGCCTGGGTGGCTCAGCAGTTCAGCATCTGCCTTTGGCCCAGGGCATGATCCCGCAATCTGGGATTGAGTCCTACCTCAGGCTTCTAGTGCGGAGTCTGCTTCTCCCTAGGCCTATGTCTCTGCCTCTCTCTCTGTGTGTGTTTCTCATGAATAAATAAATAAAATCTTTGAAAAAATAGTGGCTTAAGAGAGCACCCATTTATTCACTCTCTAGTCTGTAGGTCAGAAGTGTGGAGACAATGTGGTTGGGTTTTCTTCTTAGGGTCTCAAAATTCAAGATGTTGGCTAATCTATGTTCTTGAGGATCTGGCAAAGAATTTGTTGTCCCTGCTCATTCAAGTTGTTGGCAAAATACAGTTCCTTACAGCTGACAAACCAAGGTCCCTCTTTCCTTGATGGCTGTCAGATGAGGATCACTCTTAGCTCCTAGAGGACACCTGTATTCCTTTCCACTTGCCTCTTACCCTCTTCAAGGCCAGCAACACAGAATCTCTCCTGCATGGAATTCCTCTCACACTTCAAATATCTCTGACCACCCCATCTCCCAGTCTCTAACTTTGAGACCTAGATTTGAAGGGTCACAAAGTCCTCCAATAGAAAGCTTTCCTGTTGTAAAGTCAGCTGATCTGAATTTAATTACATCTGCCAAATAGCTTTATAGCAGCACCCAGATTAGTGCTTTTTATTGGATTATTGGAAGAACATATATGTATGCTAGAGGCCAGGTTCCTGGGGACTGTCACAAAAATCAGCCTCTCACTTGGTCCTTATTACAAACATATACTCAAAACATCAAGTAAATGCCAGAGAACTTGACTAGAATTATATTACTGGACAGTGAAATACAGCAATGTTTGTAAAGGGAGGCACCACACATTTACATTGTAACTTTTCAGAAACTATTTGATTTATCAAAAATAACAATTTATCGTTTTTATGATATGGTAAGTTCTTTACTCATGCATGCAACAAATATTTATTGCATCCCTTAAAATGCTCAATGGCTACAGATAAAAAGAATATGCCAGACCCCTTCTCTCAGGGAACTAATATATACATTGCATCCGACGCTGATAGAAACAGGAGACGTAGTTGCAAACAAGAATGATTCCTATATCTAAGCATCTTATAATTTTGTTGTGAGAAAGACATAAAAAGAATAACTACAGGAACAATTACTTAATTACAGTTGTGATAAGTATGAAAAGGCGAGAATGTATGATTCATTATACATGCATCACAGACTTCGACTTCTCTGAGAAAGTCACATTTAAGATGCCATTTGAGGACCAGGAAATTGTGATATAATGAGTAGTCAGGGGAAGAAGGAGTACAAAGTGCTGATGGAGAATTTTAGCTCTTTGGTAATGCATGAAAAATATTAGTAACATTTTTTCCCTTTGTGATAATAATAGATTAAGAAATTTTCCTGGGGGATTTTCTGGGTGGCTCAGCAGTTTAGCGCCTGCCTTCGGCCCAGGGTGTGATCCTGGAGACCCGAGATCGAGTCCTGCATCAGGCTCCCTGCAAGGACCCTGCTTCTCCCTCTGCCTATCTCTGCCCACCACCCCGTCTCTCATGAATTAAAAAAAAAACTCTGTAGAATAAAATTTGTGTTCTTTCTATAATTAAATGTGTAACTTCTTGGACTAATCTTAGAAATAATTCTTGGGACAACTGTTATACTTTTCCTTTAAGGCATATGAATAATATGCCTTCTTCCCAAGGTGGAATGCAATTAAAATTGTATTTAACACACACACACACACACACACACTCACACACACACAGATTTCAGTGTGCATCGGGCACTCTTCTAAATCACTTACAAATAATGACTCATTTAATCCTCATAATAACCCTATTAGGTTGCTACAGTAATTATCTCCATTTTACATATGAAGAAACCTGAAACACAAAAATCAAGAGTGATCACAGGGTAAAGACCCAGAGTGTGAATCTAAGTGATTTGACTCCAGGGTTCATGATAATGACTCTGATGCTAAGACACTGGCAACACTAGGAGCTGGACCTAAATATACTCTGCTGTACAAACAGTCACTCTTTCATTGTTTTTTATCTTGGCCCATTTGTGTCACTGTATTCTGTCTTTCTCTGCGTGATGATGATTACTGATCAACTTTGAAAGGAAATCACACCTAAAAAAAAAAATGTTGTTTTCTTCCTGCTTTTTATCGAACTGATATATTATTTTTAGAAAGTTCCCAGAAGTTAAAAGAGCACACATTCTTTTTGAATGCTTGTCTATATTTGTTAAATATTTTATTTCCAATACAGATAAAAATACATCTGTAGAGACATGTAAAGATATATCAAGTAGCTCGAAATTATTGCAGAAATATTGTATTGAATTTGTCTATTTTATTGTAGGTATGCAAAGATACATGAAAAGGTCTGAGCTGGTTTGTAGAATCAAACATGGCTATAAGTTTTTCTTTACTACTGTTCTCTCCCTTCTCAGTATCAGTCCTATATTCATTTCTATGAGTCATTTCTCTTAGCACAATAAAGAAATGAAAAATTTTTAAAAGATTTTATTTATTCATTTGAGAGAGAGAATGAGAGAGCACATGTGAAAGAGAGAACATGAGCAGGGGTAGGGGCAGAGGGAGAAGCAGGCTCTTCACTGATCAGGGAGCTCAAGGCACAGGGCTCGATCCCAGGACTCCTGGATCATGACCTGAGCCAAAAGCAGACTTAACTGATTGAGCCACCAGGCTCCCCTGATACTTTTTCCTAAGGTTTGTTTTCCTTTTCGGATTTAGACAAGTAAAAGCAATAAAAGGTATATGGATTAGGAAAAAGTAATTTGTTGATGAACAAAATGAAGAGATGGAGAATTTAAAGAGACCTGGAATTCATATAAAAAAACTATCAGACATTCTAAAACAGAGGTAGCATATTTTTTTTTTTGTAAAGCACCAATGAGTAAATAGTGTGATTATGTAGTTTCTGTGATAGGTACTGAAGTCCATCACTGTAGTATCAAAGCAGGAATTGACAATATATAAACAAGTGGATGTGGCAGTATCTCAATGAAACTCATTAAAGATAAATTGTAAGAAGGAGAAATACGTGGCAGAGAAATAAAGGCACAAGTTAAGTTTTTTAAAAAAGTAATTTGTTTTCTTTTGTAGAAAAAATATTCATATGCAGAAATAATCCTGGGGCATCTACTAAAATGGACTAGACAAGTGAATTTAGAAAAGTTGCATAATGCAAATTGAAAATAATACAAATTAGTTGAATTTTTTTATACTAGCAACAAACAACCGAAATTAAAAATATCATTTATAGTAGCATCAAAACATATAATGCTTTGGATGCCTTGGGATAAATTTTAAATGCAATATGCAATATTTTTACAGTGAAAAAATTTTTAAAATTTCTAAAAGAAATTAAACCCTAAAAAAAGGGAGGAAAAAATAATTTATCAGGCAGGGTCCTCCAGCAAAACAGAACCAATAGGATGTATGTAAATAAAGAGAGAAATTTACTTTGAAGAATTGGCTTAGTCATTTGTGGGGGCTGGTAAATTCAAAATTCGCAGGAAAGGCCAGTATGTTGGAAATTCTGGCAGGAATTAATGTTGCAGTATTAAGTCTGAGGGCAGTCTTGAATACTTCTTCTTTGGGGGACCTAAGTTTTTTTTTTTTTCCTTAAGGCTTTCAATTGATTGAATAAAGTACACTCATATCATGGAGAATAATATGCTTTACTGATTACAAGTTATTAACATCTTGAAAATACCTTCACAACATCCAGATTGAAGTTTAACTAAACAACTGGGTACTGTAGCTTAGCTAAGTTAACTCATATGTCACAATAAGACATATACCCTGTTCACAAATTGGGAAACTCAATATTGTAAACATGATCATCACTCCCAAATTGATCTAAAGAATCAGTACAATCCCAAGAGAAATCCCTGCGGCTCTTTTTGTAGAAATTTACAAGCTTTTTCTAAAATCATTAAGTATTTGGAAATGAAATAGTACAGCAAACAGAATTTTAAATGCAAAGGGCAGAATTGGAAAATTTAAATATCTCAGTTTAAAATCTTACCGTAAAGTCAAAATAAACAAGAAATTATGGTGTTTGCAACAAGATAGGCATAAAGATAGAGATTAGAGAAATACAGCCACACATATGATATGTTGGTTTTCTAAAAGGTGCCAAGATGATCAGATAGGGAAATAATAGTCATTTCAAGAAATAATTTTGAAACAATGTGATATGGTTTTAGTACTATGTTTCTCAATCTCTACATTATGCAACACACACCATTTAATTAAAAATGAATTATAAACCCAGATATCAAAACAACAATGATATAACTTCTAGAAGAAAACATAGAAGAAAATATTTGGGGTAGGCAAAAAATGGCTTAAAACGTACACTTAAAAGCACCGAATTTGAAGGAAATAACTGATAAGTAAACTGTCAAAATTAAAAAAAATATTTTGCTCTTCAAAATTCACCATTTCACTAACAAAATGAAAATACAAAACACAGATTGGCAGAAAATATATGCAATGATGCATCTGGAATATACAAAAAATCTTACAAACCAATAAGAAAACAAAAAAAAAATGTGCAAAGGACATTAAAGAGACAAAATGAAAGAAACTCTTTAAAAGCTTTTCGACACTATTAGGCTTCAGGGAAATGCGAACTAATACTATAGTGAGATACCACCACACAATTACTGCAGTAGTTACAATTTTTAAAAAACTGAGAATAAACGTTAGTGAGGTTGTGATATAAGTGGACTTCTGTCTCATACATGGCTGATGCATATTGTGGCACACTTTGGAAATGATTAGACAATTCCTTACAAATTGAATATAACCATCATGTGGCCCAACAATCCCACTTTGGATATTTACCCAAGTAAAGTAAAACATACCTTCTCACAAAAACTTGAGGATAATGCTTCAGAATTGGTTTATTCATAACATCTCAGAATTGGAAACGTCCAAAATGTCTATAAAAAAGTGAATTCTAGGGCACCTGGGTGGCTCAGTCAGTAAAGAGCCCAACTCTTGGTTTTGGCTCAGGTCATGATTTCAGGTCATGAGATCAGCCATGCATGGGGTTCTGCACTCAGCTCAGAATCTGTCCTCTCTCCTAATGTCCCTCCTCCCATAAATAAATAAATAAATAAATAAATAAATAAATAAATAAATAAATCTTCTTTTAAAAGTTAATTTTTTAAAAAACATTTATCTATGTACTTTAGAGAAAGAGAGACAGAGAGAGTGCGCTGGTGAGTGAGGGGAGGAGCAGAGGAAGAGAAACCATCTCAAGCAGACTCCTTGCTGAGTATGGAGCCCCACATGGGGCTCTATTCCATGACCCTAAGATCATGACCTGAACCAAAATCAAGAGTCAGGGGCTTGACTGACAGATCCACCCAGGTGCCCCAAAAAGTAAATTCTTGGGCAGCCCCGGTGGCCCAGCGATTTGGCACCACCTTTGGTGCCGCCTTCAGCCTGAGGTGTGATCCTGGAGACCCTGGATCGAGTCCCCTGTTGGTCCCTACATAGAGCCTACTTCTCCCTCTGCTTGTGTCTCTGCCTCTCTCTCTCTCTCTGTCATGAATAAATAAATAAAGTCTTAAAAAAAGGTAAATTCTTAAATTGTGCTGCTTATAAAAAGGAATACTAAGTATCTTTTTTTTTTTTTTTAATAGGGCATCTGGGTGGATTTTTTTTTTAAAAGAATGAGGTATCTGGGTGGCTCAGTTGGTTAAGCATCTGCCCTTTAGCTGAGGCCATGGTTCCAGGCTCCTGGGCTGGAGGCTTCCTTGGGCTCCCTGCTCAGCAGGGAGCCTGCTTCTCCCTCTCCCTCTGCCCCTCCACTCCACTCATGTTTCTCTCTCACTCTCTCTTTCTCTCAAATAAATCAGTAAAATCTTTAAAAAAAAAAAAAAAGAACAACTGTTATAAAAGCACTGCAGATGAATCCCAAAGACATTATGCTGAAAATAAGTAGACATAAAAATGTGTGTACTAGGGGCAGCCCCTGTGGCTCAGTAGTTTAGCGCCACCTTCAGAAGCAGGCTCCATGCAGAGAGCCCGACGTGGGACTCGATCTGGGGTCTCTAGGATCACACCCTGGGCCGAAGCCGGCACTAAACCGCTGAGCCACCCGGGCTGCCCAAAAAAGACTTTTATATATTACTCTGTAAGAATTTATGGAGCACATTTCTCCCACGTTCTGTCTGAGGAAAAGACAGTATTTATGTTTAGCACATGAAGATTGATTTTGATACAATGAATTCATTTTTTTACTCAGAAATTTCTGCTTATTTCACTGAAATCCATCCATATGCATACTGTTCTAGTTCTATATAACTCTGACAAGAACTTTCCAAATCAAGCACTAAGGTGGATCATTTCATGTGGATTAACAATTATCAATTACTGGTAATCAATTACTGCCAAGGATAGTTTGATACAGTCATACTTCTAAGAACAGTATTTAAAGGTTTTGTTCTGATGACTCATTGCTATTGTGTTTCCAGCTGTGTTGAGCCTCTTTCACTGGCCTGTTCACATTCATTTTAATTTGCTATTTTAATCAATAATATTGAAGTCACAGACAGGAAAAAGAGTTGGCTTAGTAATGACTGTCAACCCTGTTGATTTGAGCTAATTATGCCTATTTCACAGAAAAACACAGAACCAGGTTAAATGGAAGCTTAATCCCTTGCCTGTATACCAGTAAGTATTTTGACAGTGACATCTCATGATAGAAACTCTTTTCTAACTCTAACTGATTTTGATTTTGTTTTGTTCTTCTCCCTTCGTGTCCTTTTTCTTCCTTTCCTGGTTTCTGTAACTCTGGGAACTAAATTCGGATGTGTTCCCAGAAGACATACATGCTTTCCTGTTTTTATGCCTTTTCTCATGCCATTTCTCTGGATGTTTTAAGAAGTGGCCAAATGGGAAAGAGAGTTTTAAGAAGAGGAAAGGTTGAGATAACATTGAGTTTGAAGATGAAGAGGTAATGGATAACTTTTGAAAGAGCTTCCATAGAAGTCAAAATATTTTAAATGTTTCTAAAGAAGTTGAGAGTTAGTGATTAAACAAATGCAGTCAATACATACCACTTGTTTAAAAAATTCAAAAGAGAAAATGAAATAAAGGAGCAGGAAATCAAAGTATCATATAAACATACTTCAAAGCTTTAGACATGGGAGGGTAAAAGGTTAGAGGCCAGTTGAGAGGACAGGTTAAATATTTTTTATAAAGTTCAAGGATAATTGAAGAAGCAGGTCCCCAGAGGATAAAGAAGAAAATGGAATTGAAGAGACCTTACCTTAACAGACAAGTATATCAATGCTTCTGAGAACATGAAGAAGGAAAAAAGAATATTATAAAGACTGAAGTGATTTGGATGATGCAGATGTATACGGGGGAAGTCATGTCAGTTAAGAAGAAATTTTGAATTAAAAGTGAGAGAAATGCCTGTTAGGCATGGACAGGTTAAATGGTTCTAGCCTTAAAATCAAGTAGTGAATTTTAAGAAGTACTTAAAATTAAGTAAGCTTTTCAACTGCTTCCAGAGCTGCAAAACTCAGCAGGATTTGTTGGTTTTTCCAAACAACATTGTCATAATAATTAATATTACCTGTTTTCATTTTGTAGGGTTTTTTGGGCGAGTGGGGGGGATGTGCTGTTGTTATGTTAGAAGGTGACATCTCTATGTATCAGTAAGAATTAGAAATTGGTGAGGAATGAGGGATGAATCCCCATGTCCCAATCAAAAGAATGGATTTCAGAGGGCCATCACCCAACATGCTCTGGGCCTGATGACAGAGAATGAAATAGAAATAGAATAATGCAACTGTACCACAGTAAGTGCTTCTCTTAGAGATGGTATTATGTAGACCATTAAGCATTAATATAATCCTTTCCTTAGTCTAGTGATATAAAATAGGTGTCAGCAAACTTTTTATTTAAAGAGCTAAATAAGAAATATTTTAGGCTTTGTGGACCATATGGTCTCTACTGCAACTACTAAGCTGTGCTGTCGTAAAGTGAAAGCAAGCATAGACAATATGTAAGTGAATAGACATGGCTCTGTTCCAATAAAGCTTTATTTACAAAAACAGGTTGTGCATCAGATTTCACCTGTGGACTGTAGTTTGCTGACATCTAGTTTGAAAGGAAGAAAATCAATAGTTTCTTGGCAACTGTGTTCTATGGATACCTCACTCTTCATGAGATTTATTGAAGAAGGATGTGTTGGCAGGCTTCCATCAGGAATAAGGGAGGCATAAATGGATAGTGGCCACTCTTTTTTGCATGCTTATTCATGAATGTTTTGCACTACAATCTGCTTGTCATTATTGCCAATCTTTAAATCCATGCTACTTCATTACAGTAGTGCTTAATTCATTTTTTGATAAATATTTCACAAATTAATGAAGAAATAAAAATATTAGTCCCTCATATCTTTATAAATATTTTCAAAGTTATTAAAATGATAATATTAGTTTTCTTCTGATGCTTAAAATGTGATATTAACATATAACTAGTTATATTTTAATTTTAAGTAAGCTAGGAGTGATTCAGTGATACAAACCATTAGATTACAAATGGCTTATGGTGTGGGTACCATTAAGCATTAACTGGTGGTTATCACAAGTTATCTATCTTACCTACAACTTGTTTTAGAGGACCAGCAATAAGAATTTGTGAAGTTATATGTGTGCAATTCCTGTAGCACAAGCTAAAATATAGGTTTCTGCAATAAACAAGACAGGAGCAGCATTTAAAGTTGAAAAAGTGCACTCTATATTTTATAATTGGAATTTAAGGATAGATTTAGAGACTTTGTATTTCCAAAGCATAGTCTCTCACATTCAGTACAATATGAAAATTAAAATGTTATAGTAGAGCAAAAAAAAAATCCTGATTTGGTATAGGCATACATTAAATATTAATTTTATTTTTGGAATGCATAAAGATGCACTAATAATCTACTCAGGTGTTTAAAAATACCTCCAGAGATGTGTACATTACACAGTTTATCTTTGGCCAAGATGTGACATATGAAGCCAAAAATGTTACCTTTATCTCACTCCCATTAGAATATATTACTGTGTGGTGATATAATCATTTTGATCATTAAAATTTTTTTCTAGCTTGATTACTTAGCTGTGAAGAAAGGAGTAAAAATGATTTCTTAAAAGTAAACCTTATGTGTATTGGTAATCATCTATGAAGGTAGTTTTCAAATTCCTAATTTCTGGCCTCAATCTAGATTGGAAAAGTACAAATGAAAGACTATTAGCTGAAATTCAGTATTGAAAATGTCAATTGAATTTTTTTCTATGCCTGTGATAAAGCTGCCCATAATAATTAAAATTCCAAGTGTCTTTGCTTTTTATCAAATTCAAATGTACTCACTAACATGTAGTTATTATGATGATTGGAAGCTCAGATTTATGGCCATAACTGTCTTTTATTTTTTCATAGGAAATGTGGTTATTTGTTAACAAAACAATGTATTTTGTAGGTTATGACAGTCTGCTGAAACAACTCTTGTTTATAGGATTGGCATACATACTGTACTGTCTTCAGATTAGTCTTGCCATCATTTTTTTTAATGATTTTCTGATTTTCCTCTTTGTATAGATGTTAAAATAAAAAGCAATGGTAACACTGCCAGCACTAATACCATAGCAAGTTGTCCCCTCTCCATATTCTCTTCAATTTATTGGACTTTGCTGTCATATCTGACTTAGATTTCATACTATGTCAGATAAAGAGTATGGTTTCAAGAGATAAAGGAGGTTAGCAATTTTCAGACACATTTTTCTCTCCTCACCTTGCTAGAGATCTAGGCATACTATTCACCCAAAGACAGTTTATATAAAGTGCTTATGTTTATACAGTTGAAAATATTTCAGTTGTCAAATTCAATCTATTCCATAGAGGAGAATGTTTAAAAAAAGAAGAAAGAAAAATAAACTTAGGAGTCGCTGCCGTGAGATTTAAAAAATCATGAAGATTATTATTCAGGTCAAGTGTCATTTAAAATTGCTAAAGCCTTCTCACTTTGCAACAATACAACTGATTCTGTATTCTCCTCCAAAACACAGTTTACTTGGTAGGGAAGCGCATGGCTCCACTTTCTCTTTTCCTCTTGAGTCCCAGGCTATTCAAGGCCAGAGGTGCTGAGATTATCTCACGTTCCTTTTATAGGTCCTTCTGGAGTTACAAGTGCAAACGTTTCCAGAATTATTACATTTATTGTTACATTTATAGCCCACCACCAAAGAGCCATCTGTTAATTAAATCTACCTGTTTCCTGTCTCTTAAATGTGGTGCATATATTAGGCACCCATTCACCTCTCACATACACATAGTCTTTATGTTCAAAGATGCAATAAAAAGTGACTATATTAAAAAGTAATATTAAAGTATATGCCTCCCATACTGAAATAAATTAACTTCACAATGGAATATTGTGGATTTACAAATAATCAGATAGTCTTACTACAAATAAGCACTTATTACTTTATTATATCAAGTAAGGTAAGTAAACAAAAAACATTCTCGAAATTTTAAATGGGAACATCTGTGTTCTCATGCACATAACTGAAAAATTTAGCTTCCACTTTTATGTACACTATTAAATTCTTGATAGTAAGTACGGATATTGATTCAAACAGAATTCTGGTAACCAATCTCACAAACATAGATCATTGAGCACTAACCTCAGATTAATGATATAAAATATAGCTTTATTTAATAGCCGATGCAACAAATATGATAAAAATAACAAAACGATAAAACCACTTTTATCATTAGGCTTAGAGTCTCATGTATGTGTATTCTTACAAAAATAAATGCTACATGAAAATATTGAAGAATGTATTGCAATTTCATTTAAAAATGTGCAACAATTAAATTTATTTCAGGAAAAATAACAGCAAGGTATAATACAAGGAAATCATGGAATTCTTTAACAAAAGCAGAAACTACTACCCAGGAAAGAATGAGAAGTACTTTGTGGAGATGCTCAAGGTATAATTTTAGTAAAAGGCTGTATGTACAGGTTTTACCCTTTTTATTTTAGCACCCAAACCAAACACAAAACTAGGCTATCACTTGCTCTGATGGATAAACAAATAATTATCCAATATCTTCTTCAGAGTTGCTCTCTAAGGATAGAAAAAACATAGAGTACATACATACAAACAACATTATTAAAGTCTAGAAACATGCAAAATATACATCAATCAGCTGATTAGGAAACTCTGAGCACATAATGAGCAAGTGAAAAAAAGGCAAGTGCTTTGGTGAAGGATCCCACTGATGGTTGTTGGGGGTGGGCTGTATTTTGGGGTTACAGTGACAGGTCTGTTGGAGAGACTGGAATAACGGGTTAGCTTTTGTTGGCTTAGACCTGAGTCCCAGGGAGAAGGAGGTACAACCAGAACTGACGACATCTGTCCAACACAGTCCCAAAGAGGTTTTAAACTGAAACAAGGCTCTCCTTTCGAGTACATAAGGACAGTGTGTCACACAAACTAAGGAGCCTCAGGATCCAGAGAGGATGTCTTCCCCTCTTAGAAGATCATATCACCACATGACTTGAATGATTAATGTTTAGAGAAAATTTGTTACTCCAGGAAGGCATATCATCCTTTTAATAAAAGTCATATTAACATGATTTTGCATGCACAGAGCCATCTAATGTTGGTGGGTGGTTTGAGAGAGACTGAACAAAGTGCCGAAGGAGTTAATGCCTTATGTGTCTACACTAACCAACTCTCAGCTTTAGACAAATCCTTTATGTTAGCTCTTTGGGAACTTGAATTTCACATTTTTATTTTATAACAAACTATATTAACTTTATCCTTTGACTTAGGATCTCTGTATTTAAAACTACAACTATTACATTGATATGTGTATTATTGAAGATAAAAGTGGGGTATCCCTGGGTGGCTCAGCGATTTAGCACCTGCCTTTGGACCAGGGCATGATCCTGGAGTCGCAGGATCGAGTCCCACATCAGGCTCCCTGCATGGAGTCTGCTTCTCCCTCTGCCTGTGTCTCTGCCTCTTTCTGTGTGTGTGTCTCTCACGAGTAAATAAATGAAATAATAAAAAAAAGATAAAAATTTTCAAACTCAAGGGAACTTTGGTCCAACATTTTTTGAAGTAACCACTTTAATTTATAAAATGGTACATATAATTTAAACCTGACTAAGCAAACATCATGGGTTATTAAATCAGAAGGATTTTTTTCTATTTCATGTACGTATGTATATATCACTTGTCTTTACACACTACAGAAGTACCAAGATAACAAGTTTTAGCTTAATAATATTTTTTTTTCAAAAATTTAACTATAGTACCAACTCCTACTTAGGATTCTATTTACTGCTTCTCAAATATTTTCTTCCATAAACTTAGGGTTATTAGATAGTAATTGCAATGTAACCTTTGAAGAATTCTCAATAAGTTATAGTACTTTGAGATTTTTAGTAAATAATTTTCATATTCAGATCATGGTCTATTGCAAAGAGACTGTGGCATATCAGTCAATAACTGTACTTTCAAGGATTGTGTGGAAGTAGATTTTAGATTTTATTTAGTCAAAGGACTCTGATATGAATATTAATATAAGGGTTGGTTGGAATTTAAGTACTCACTGTCTATTTTTTAAAGCTGAGTTCATATGGAACACACATATTCTTAGATTTATTCAACGGTATATTTATGGCCAGACTGTCACTATTGTGTCATTTTATAGGAGTGAGCAAAAATTCAGTGAGGCAAGCACTCTCCAATTTAGAGCTACTTTACAAATGTATTAAACTGACAGGAAAAAAGTATGGCACAATCTGTCAGTTAAATCAAACAAACAAACAAAGTCAGTCAAACAAGTTTTGGCATTTTATATACAAAATAATTGTTGATGACTTCCAGACTTTATTCTTTAGCATAAAGTCTAAGTAGTAGGTAGAGATTATCAGAGAACTATTTTTCTTGATAACCCCCTCCCATCAATTTTCTAAATTCTCTTTAATTGTTCAATTATCTTGTGTGATTTTTCCCCCTTCACCATTTAAGAAGCATTATGATTCCACAATATCAGTTGGATGAACTATAATTTGTTACTGTGTAAACTGTGCTTGTGAGAGGAAGGAAATTTTATAATCATGATGATAATGACGATGAGGATGATGGTGTTGAGTAATATCTTTTTTTAATATTGTATTCCTCATGATTTTGCAGTATTTCCCTGGCAATCAAGAAATAATCTACATTGTTCCAACCATTCTCCATGGGTCATTTTGATATATTACACATTTCTATAGTAGCAATTTATATATCATTCTCCCACATTAATTGAGTGAGGAATTTGAACTTGAATAGTCTGTCCTTCCCATTTGACTGAACTTCAGATCACATATTTCCAGCAAGGAACAGTAATAGAGGATATAATTAGGAATAAACAGGGTTTGTGCAGAGAGAAAATGTCACCTACTCACATTAAACACTGTTTATATCCGTCGCTTGTTTTCTTTTTGCTTTCTATCCTCCCTTATAAATTAAATGTTAAAAGCAAAATAAACAAAAGCCAAAATCAATGAAAAGGTTGCAAAATAATTAAAGAAGAGATTAACTATGCACTTACATGGCCAACTGGAAGGGCAACTAGCCATGATCAAGAGGTTGCCTGTGACTAAATCAATATCTACTATAAAAAAAAATCTATCTTCTTATGTCAATATCAAAAAGAGAAAGGAATGGAGTGTTGTGTATATTCCTTACTATTCCATATGAGTTTAATAATTGAAACCCGAAATGAAAAAAAAGTGAAGGAAGTGCAGCCAAATTTTCACTATTAATGTGTTTTTCCCCTTACAGAGTTTGGTCTCTCAATCATACATCAAAAGATCAGACTACTTCAGCAGCGGTACCTAGATGGAATAAAATTTTCACTTTCTAAAACTTGTCTCCCAAATAAGATAAATTTGTTGAACAGACATTAGTTAATCTCCTGTTCTGTTGTTAGTAAGATGAAGGGAGGAAAAAAGCCAATTCATATAGGAACTTGATTTCTGGTCCTTGAAGAAGAGAAGTGGGTATTAATATTGTTATGCTCCTACAGAAAAAAAATCAAGAAGGCACTTAAATGTTCTGAATCCTATAAACAGATGGGAGCTACTGTAGTTGATGAAATCCATACTATCATAATGAAGTCCTGAGATGCAGGACTACTCTTCTACACTTCTCCACAGTTTAGGAAAAATGGGGAAGAATGGACACCCTTATGATGAGCCAAGATACCAAAAGAACCATTACTATTGTGTCTTAAAGGTGAAATACATACAAAGTAAGCATACTAAGAACAAAGAGCCTTTTATTCTGAATCTTGGGATGGAGAACAGGAAAGCTGGGCAATTATGGCTATTTCTGCCTTTGTATTAAATATTAAACTCCCGTTACATTAATTACAGCCGATTTTAACAGGTTTAATTAAGGTGAACCATTGTGATGGCTGGAAAAAATTTAAACTGGTCAATAATGTTTTAATTTTATCTATAACAGAAGAGAAACAGAAAAGTTAGGAATAGGTTTTGTTAGCACATGAAACTTGGTGTGCCATGCCATCCCCTCATCACTCTCCAGAAGAAAGCAGCCAACATCTTTGAATACATATTTTTATGCTTTGGTCACATGATTCATTTCTAGTTATCCCAACAGCAATTGAGGCCCTCCCAAAAGCTATCATATATATTCTGGAAATTGACAGCTATGGTATATTCAGTAGTCTGATATGAGCTGATAGGAGAACTCTACTTGCCAGTCAAGTCTATATCGAATAGATCAAAATGATTAGCTAAACCATATCCTTTTTTTTTTTTTTTTTTTACTGTAACAAATACAAAGAGTTGATAAGGAATAGAAAACAGGAAGAAAATCGAGATGAATAAATTCATTAGTATGGGGAATTTGAGAAGGAAGCAAAGATGCCTACTTCTGAAGTTATGGTAAACTGCCATAAGTTCTTAAAATCATCCTTGAGATCTAACTAATGGAGAAAATGTAGAGATGATTTTCTATTCTCCTACAATTTTTGGTTAACCTTGCAATAAACACCTATCGTATGAAACCATTTGCTAATGCTTCTTTCTACCTCCTGAAAGAACCTAATCAATCAGGAAGTAAATGTTCCCACAAATTACAAATTATTAGTTTAGGTTGTGGCCCATTTTAGTAGTCACAGATTACAATCCGATTGTTGTTTTACTTACTTCTGAATAAGAAAGAATAAATTCTAGTCTTTCTTATACAGAAAGCACAGAAATTCTGGGAACCTTGGAGAAAATGACTATGGAAGCACAGTAGATGATAGGATTAATTCTCATCATGGAGTGGGGAAGGAGTCATGGAGTGAATACTACATATTTGAACCTACTGGAATTTGAAGGGTGAGTTAAAGAACCTTATCATGTGAAGTAGGGGCTCAAGGGAATCCCAGAGACAGAGGAAAATGTGCTGAGTGTGAAGATACATGAGTGAACCATATGTTGAAACAGCTAAAAAAAAAAAACAAAAACAAAAACAAAAAACAAATAACAAAACAACCCACACAACTCTTCTAGAAAGATTAGAGAACTAAGGTTTGAGTATTATAAAGAAATGCTATTTGTTCAATAGGTAAAAATCGCTCTCAAATAGTTTTAACATTTGGAAAGTCATTATCTACTCTTGGGAATACTTCTACCCGATAACTTGGATTTCCCAAATAGAAGGTAGGTCTTCCTTAGGAATATTATGCTATTATATCATATCATATTATATCATGTCACATTATACATTATAATAATATCTTGCTTACATTGGAAATAGTACTAAATGATCTATATGACCTTCCCCAAATCTAATATTCTATTGCTTTATTCTGATTTATGACTGAGTAATCAATTAAATGTAGCATTTTACTGTAATATGGTCTTTAGAAATATACCAGACCAAAACCAAACATCAAACCCTTTTTCAGATCACACTCTGACATGTCCTGGTACTGCAAGAGGCATTATTGAATGATAATGGAATTCTATCTTGTATAAATTCTATTTAAGACTATATTTTTGTAAGAAAATTCATCCTCAGACATCCTATAAGGTCCTAACATGTGAAATACTTTAACAATTTGATATATATTCTTACTCAGTATGCTATTCCTTGTATGTGAAAAAAAAAGAGGGGGGGAAAGGTTCAAATTAGTTCAATCTTTGTAAAAAGAGGTAATGGTGAATTTGTTAGCTTATGTAATTGAGAAGTCCAAGGCAGTATCTATAGGTTTGGCAGTAAGAAGGAATGTATAAAGTTTCTTCAGCCTCAACAGTAAAAGAAGAATGAATTTGGAATGTTTGCTTCAGCAAAAGGATATCAAGTTATGAATTCAAGAAATAAAGGTGGTAAATAATCTGTTCCAAATATTGCCAATAAAGAGAAAGTTAGGAATTGTTTAGGAATAGGAAGACTGTATCTTATTTCACTTAGCTTTAATAAAAGAAACACACTATTTTGTTTAAAAAGTGATTGTATGTGGGGATTTTATTTTGAAATGTATGCATCTTGATGTTATACTAACTAATATTACTTTACCTCCTTTGTGTTATAATTATTTAAGCTGCAAAACAAGTGCTTGGTGCTCTTTAAGTCATCTTTTAAATTTCATTTTATTTTAGTTTTTTAATAGGCTGATATGGGAAGCAGCTTCACTATATAGCTATGAATTTGAATCCATGCTTTTTTTGCAAACATACTGAAGCCATTAAATGATAACTGTTACACTGAAAAAACAAATACCCTAGGAAAAGTAAAAGTTCCACTTCTATAAAGTAATATTAATTCGTTGCATACTCTTTGAAAAAATAGGTAGTCATAAGGTAAAGGTGAATGAATTTAGAAATTATGTTTTTCAGAATGTTACATGTAAAATATGTAAATATTTTTTCAAGAGGACTTGAGGAACATTATTATATGAATGAAGAAAATACACAGTTAATGCCAAGATTGAATAATTGTATTTTTAAAAATGAGCAGAGTAGGTTGTAGTGTGATGTGGGATCCCAGAGACTGAATTTAGGAGCAGTCCAACAAATTAAATTAGAGTTCCTGGGCTAGTCAGGCTGATATAAGGGAAGCTGGGCTGATTACATACAACTCAGAAGTTCAAGGAGGGACAAGTCCAAGAATAAAAGGTGATCACATTCACTGATCAGACACTAGGCTATTACTTCTCTGAGAAGAAGGAGAAGGCTAAAGTTTGAAGACAGAGGTCAATGGCAGGAAGACCCAAGATGTGTCAGATAAAGATTTGATATTTACAGCTGTGCTGGGGTGCAGAGTGCTGGAGCATTGATCTCATAGTGACTTTTATTTTCTTTTAAGTTTTTCCTTACTAGATTCCAGGAGTTGTATCAAAATCTTAGTAAAAATTATGATCTTTAGAAAAAAAAATGTATATGACAATAGGATAAATTATTTTTCTCTATAATGAATTATAAAAAGCAATTAAAATCATAATTTGACAGAGAAAACGAGAAATAGAAGGCTTTAGTTGATTGGCAGTTAATCTTAAAATTATTTCCTGAAGAAGAAAGTGTATGCAAGTTTAACTAGCATGATGGAATCTGTGTACTCATAAATCTAAGGACCACTTCCCCTACTATTGCTCTGTGTTCAGCCACTGCTACCATCCCTGAGGCTTCCTGTACAATTTCATGTGACCTTTAGTTAGATCTCATATCTGCTAGGGAACCACTTTTTAAAAATTTTCTCTGGGGTTGCATCTGAATAAAGACTTAGCTATAATTAAACAGGAGTTACAGGGGAAAGAGGATATAGGCATGCTAATGAGATTTTTAAAGAAATGCTTTGGGATTTATCAATTTAGTAGTTAAATTATTGATGAGAAAGATTTCACTAATCAAAATCAGATTTAAGTGTGTTTTCAAAGTTCAATTATGTTCAGTCAATTTGCTTTTTAATTAAAAATAAATAAATGATCTTAGACTTCTTTGGTCTATTTATACGGAAACCAATTATTAATAAAATGTAATCACTATGGCTTTCTAAAGGTGGAGATCTTTGGTATGTTGCCTTTCTTTGTATAAAAAAATAATAAACATGGCACTAAAAGAGGGCAGGCCATTTTCACTATAAAGTGAGCCTCACTAACGCATGTATAGAGATGTTATTAGCAGACATTTCAGAAAAATCTTTCAAAAAATCCTTATCATTATACAAAAATGATCAAAATAGATTATTTAATATTTAACATGTCTTTTATAATTTATCTTTTCATTTTATTATTTATATTTAATCCCACTTAGTAAGCATTTATTTTTGTATTTTAACACTTCCAATTACACTGAGTGCTCACTGGGTGATGCATTTTGTATAGTTCTATTTATTTAAAATGGTTGAAGTTTAAACTTTCTATAGTTAGTTGACTATTTTTCTGAGTGAAAATGTCCATGTATAGGGCATCCATTTACTAATAAAGAGCTTTTTTTTTTTTTTCTGGTGGCTTTATGTAATTTACTTGTGCTCTCCAGACACTTCTATTTCTTTAAACATAAAATAGAGATAATGTTATTAGGCTACATGGCTACTGAGTAATTAGAATTAAATGAAATAATGCTTTAGTTAACAGTGTTGTCCTATTTTTGTGAAACTTTCTTCTATTCAGTTTCTAATTTCAACCTGTGTTTCATTTATTTTAAATTACCAAACTTTTGGACTCCGCTTTTGTTTCCACTCCACTAAAATCGGTCTTTCTGTTAACTTACCATCCTACTTGCTCTTTCTTTTAAAAATCTCGTTTAATAATCTCAGTATTATAAAGATTACCCTGTCTTTCAATGATTGGAAACTTTTTTTTTTTTAAGATTTTAATTTTTTTATCTGACAGAAAGAGAAAGAACACAAGCAGGGGGAGTGGCAGAGGGAGAGGGAGAGAGAAAAGCAGGCCCTCTATTGAGCAGAGAGGCCAATGTGGGGCTCAATCCCAGAACCCAGGGATCATGACCTGAGCCAAAGGCAGACACTTAACCAACTCAGCCACCCAGGTGCCCCAATGATTGAGAATTTTTAAAATAGAGCATGCCTCCTTAATACACATGTGTGGTTATTTGTTTATTTATTTATTAAACAAAAAGGTGAATCACTCTAAATAATAAACTTCATTATTTTATTTTATTTTCAAGATTTATTTATTTATTGTGGAAAGAGAAAGACTACAAGCAGGGAGTGGGGGCAGAGGTAGTGGGAGAGAGAATCTCAAGGAGACTCCCCACTGATCATGGAACCAGTCATCAGGCTTGATCCCTCAATCAAGAGTTGGACACTTAACTGATTGAGCCACCTAGGCATCCCTAAGCTTCATTATTTTTCTTTAAAACTTTACTTTGTTAAATTAAAATCTGATTCTCATTCCAGTTTCTTTAAATACTTTTTTAAATATTTCTCAGTGCTAAAAAGATAAAATATAAATATTAAATGGAAAAATCATGTCAGTGATTGTTCATATTTTATCTTGAGTCACTCTCAAATTACATTTACTAAGATTTATTTTGGTTGAAATTTCACAAGAATTCATTTTTTTCTTTTAGTTTTGTTGAAAACTTCATATATTTCTTGTTATAAATCAGCTGTTCTTTCAAATTAATCACGTCTTGCATTTTTATATTTTTTACATATGGTTTTAGTAAACTACTGATAGTTTTTCAAAGATTTTTTAAACAAGTTAGGAACTTCTACTTCAAATCTTTTATCCGATTTTTAAGCGTACATATATAATTTTTTAAATGGGGTGATGCACACATGTCATTACCAACAATCAAGTAGCACAACAAAGGAAACATTTCCAAATACCTGTTTTAAATGCCACGTGGCACAAATTTCTTTCCAAGAGCATTTACCTTCTTTCTGTTTGTTAAAATGTTCCATTCTTCTTGGATATACAGATTAAATTGTGCTTTTTTCAAGAACTGATGGACAGTATATACTGTTGATAATGACTACCTTGTTAGTATCTATCACAATAGTAATGATACGCCAATACATTTGGATATCCTTTGTTTTTTTTTTTTTTTAATAAAGGAGAAACATACAATCTATCTTTAAGTTCTATAACCCATCTATTTTCCCTACTGGATAACTGTAGTTGTCTATGTGGGGAAAAAGTAGTTTCTTAGTTAATCCTTATCTTTCAACAAATTACTATAAAGATTTAACTATATTTTAAAGGTGTTGACTTTATATAATTAGCACATCAATGACATTTTGCAACTCTTGCAGTGAATTCTTTGTGAAATAACTGATCTATGAATAATACAATAAGTGAATTTCAAATATAATATCCTTACTAGATATAGTGGACATAAATCGTATTTCAAATAGTGTTCTAGATAATAGTTTTCTAAATTTTTTGAACAACTTCATTTTATATCTGATTAAGTTGTAATCATTTTCACCTGAACATTCAAATGACTGTCAATGCTGTCATTTTCTTGTTAGGAATGCTTGTATAATTGGTCTTATCAGTCTGTATTCTAGGAGGAGGGATAGGAAGCTTTTATGATGGTTTTCAATTTTGTGACTGTTAATTTGGTTAAAGTTAAATAGAATAATTTGCAAACTTCTTAAGTGGGAACACATAAACTGCTATAAATTGCCATGCATGCAATGAAAATGAATGGTGAGGTTTTAAGTGCTTGTCTGCCGTAAGACTAAACTTTTTTTCAGCATATATAACTTATTTTATAATGTGTAGCCATTTGATACCTGGAATAAAAAAAGAGACGACAGTTATGGTCCATATATCTAATATTAGCATGGCTTAATTTCTTTCCTTTGGTAAAGATGATTATAAATAACAGTTCCAACTATTTTCCCTGCTTCCCACTGAATCATATGTAACTGTTCTCTTATGCATTCCCTTCTCTCTGAAGGCCACAAAGATAGAAGAGAGATTTGGGCGAATTTTGAGATTAAGGGTCATTTTCTCAAAATACAATAAAATAGCCTTTGCTAGGGACCACTGAAGTACTTAAAAAAAAAAAAATACAAACCATAGTTTGAAAAGTATTATTGATTGCACTTTGGTTTTTTACTTGCCTATAGAAATACACACAGAGCACTTGTTGTCAACACAAAGAAAATCCCATGAGGTAGTGGTTGTGTATTTATGTAGCACACAGCATAATGTGGGTGCTTGATGAATGTTGGATAATGGTCGCAATAACTATTAATTTAATTATACATTCTCTGAAATAATACCATCTTAACCCACCTTCTTTTCAAATACTGTTGTCAATCTCTTGGGAGAGGAAAGAAAATAATCTGCAGAAATCTTTCTTTTATTTAAGTTTGAAGGGAAATGACAACTGGATGTTCAAGGTTTTTGATAATGATCTATATTTATTATAGTTGTAATACCATTTTAATAATGTTGAGGAAAGGGACACCTGGATGGTACAGTTGGTTAAGCTTCTGGTTTCTGCTCAGGTCCTGATCTCATCGTAGTGAGATCCAGCCCTTTGTCAGGCTCCTCACTTGTCAGGGAGTCTACCCAAGATTCTCTCTCCCTCTCTTTCTGCCCTTCCTGCCTGTGCTCTCTCTAAAATAAATAAATAATTAAAAAAATAATGTTGAGGAAAGAATAAAACTAAAGGTTGTCTTTTATAGTGGGCATACACTTGTAGGAATCTTTGAAGACCCCAAGATTTGTATTATGAGAAAAGGGAATCAAATTTTCTAAAAGAACACTCTAATATAAATAATACTGCATATTTATGGTTTTTAAGTTTATACGTAAAAATTGCTCTTGGTGTAAGGACAGCTTACTGATTTCATCATTTCTTTATAACTCACTGCAGTGTCCAGCTCATGGGCACCTGGACACAATAAGATAGAGTTATACTACATTCCCATGAACACACATTGTTTTAACTTGATATTACTATCTTTTATTACTTTTTGTTTGGGTATCCTGGTATGGAACTGATAAGGGGAACTAAAATTTTGTTATATTCATTGTGTATTTATGCCCTCATTATCTTAGCTTGAGTATATTATTTCCTTTGTGTATACAGTATAATCCCATTAGGAGTTCTTGTTCATCTCCATTACAACTACAGTACATGCCTACTCTCTGTAGGCATAGTTACTGTCTACAGAATCTGGATATAATTTTTATCTACTAATGGGGCCATCTTTAAAAGAAATTTTGAGTAGCCTTTGTCATATTATTTCCAATGAAGAAACAAAGGCACTTTGAAAACTTTTCTGGACAATAGAATATGGTTGACATAATGGCAAAGATTCGATTATCATCAATTATAAATGTAGGGTATATATTTATTCATCCAGCTTTTATATATATAATTAATATATTATAATTATTAGTTATATATATTATATAATTATAACATAACATGATATATATAATTATAATATAATTAGTTATATATAATATATATAATTATAATATAATAATATTATATATATATAATGATGATAATAATAATAAAGTTCAGGGTACTTTATAAGACAATACAAAAAAAGGAAAGTAGAACAATTTCTGAGACATGATAATACACAAAAATTGTTAGTTATTATTTTAATGGCCTATTTATATTCACATCTTTTAAAATTCTAAACAATGGCATTATATACAGCACGTTGGAGAGATAATTGTATCATTTTTAACTAATAAAATTGAGTTTTATTAAATTTTTTATTTGTGGGGCCACAGAGAGAGAGAGAGAGAGAATCTTAAGAACAGGGCTCCATCTCACAACCCTGAGATCATGACCTGAATTGAAATCAAGAGTCAGATGCTTAACCAACTGAGCCACCCAGTACCCCTAAAATTGAGTCTTAGGCACTAAATTACCTAAATTAGTTCTAAACATATTGCATGAGTGTCAGAGAGTATTTTCATTTTACAATAATATTCCAAAATGTGAAACTATACTTCTTTTAATTTGCTTTTTTGCAAACACAATTTCTTTCTAAATGTAAAAGAAGGATGGATATTATGACAAATTGTGGTTTAAGAAAGTGTGCTAACTACTGAATATTAATATGCTAATTTTTTTTACTATTCTTTGAGCTAGTTGTATCATTTCTTTGTTACTTTCATTTAGTGCAAATTTCTGTTGAATTTATATAATTCAATGATTACACTTTATGATACTTCTTTGAGTATTTTTGGCATAGAATTGAAAGATAATATTTTGGTTCATACATTAGACTTTTTGATTTTTATCCTCATTATCTTTACTATTATTTTTATGATGGGGAATATGGGCTGTGAACAAATGAATGTAAGAGAGAATGAATTCAATTGAACAACACTCTGAAGAATTTGGTTTGGACATTTAGAAAAGCAGTACCAGTTAATTAAAGAAGAGACATGGGTATTTAAGAAATTTAAGGGGAAATATATCATTGTAAGATAACTGCAAACATAATGATATAGAGGAGAGAAAATTGTCATGAGTCTTATTTGGAGTTCAGATGAAGGATAAGTTGATATGATTACACACCAAGAAGTGACATCTGAGGATGGTTTACAAGGTGAGATGGAAGGAAGGTTGATTACATGAGAAACAGTGAGATGATAAACTTTTTTTAAATAAAGATTGTATTTACTTATTCATGAGAGATACACAGAGAGAGGCAGAGACATAGGCAGAGAGAGAAACAGGCTCCCTGCAGGGAGCCCCATGTGGTATTCGATCCCAGGACCCAGGGATCACTACCTAAGTCAAAGGCAGATGCTCAACCAAGGCAGATGCTTGAGCCACCCAAGCATCCTGAGATTATAGACTTTTAGAACTGTACATGCAGAAATAATAAAAGGTCAAATTTGTATAGTGCTTCACATTCCCATGTACTTTAAAAATTGAATCCAGTATTTGGAGTTAGTTAGGGAAACATTAGGAATTATTCTCCCCATTTTATAACTGAGAAAAGTGAGGTTCATAGAGGGTGAGATTTTTCAAGATCACACTGCTTACATTGTCATAGCTGAAATGAAATCTAGACTTTCAGGGCTAAAGCAGTGTTCTTTTCAGCATGCCCCACCGCTTCCCTAAAAAAACAAAATCTCTTGTCTTTGTGTCCAAATTGGGGTGTCAGTGGGAGTCTGGACTCCTGGTCATTTTATAATCTCTGGGGTGTGGAATAAGGCAGGGGCTGATATGAAGAAAATCAAGGAAATTAATGGCCAATTTTCTCAGGATGGCATACTGCAAACAACTTCTTAAAGTAGATTAATGTATATAATTTATACTTATACTGAAAACTTTGAGAAAGAAGGAAAATAACAAGCTTTTATAGCCTTAGCAATTTTTATTCCTTTCTACTTCTCTTCCTCATATGTCATCTTACCTCAGAAATCAATAAAAAGGATTCTCTTTTAAATCCATTTATGTTCAGATTCAACTCTGAATTCAACAAGTGCTTCAAAAAGACAAACTAACCTAGTTTTCTAGACCCCATGAATTTGCTCTGCTGGATATAGATGCCATTTTAGATTCTTGTATGTCCCAAAGCTTATTTCAGAACATAGTTTCTCTTTTTAATACAATCTCCATCTTTCTTCTCTTATCCTTGCTGACATTTCATTTCAATCAGGGTTGAGACCTCGTCTTCAATCTTTTTGAACCAACTTTTGATGGATATAGGTGGTTTGTTAACAGCAGCAGCACCTATTAGGAACAGTGGTGTCTGTCAGTCTTTGATTTTCCCCCTACAGGTCATTGTTTATCTTATTTCTGTCTACTTTAGAGACTTCAGTGCATTTTAGAAATATATTTAAAAGCCAATTTACCGTTTTGAAAAGTGATAGTTTTCTTTCATTGTTGTTGTTTTTGTAATATTCAAGGACATAGTGTTATATTTTGATGGAAGTTGTTCTGCTTTATTATCTGCTAAAATCATCAGAGAAATGAAAAAGAATGTTCCCAGTGTGTAAGCTATACCCTGGAAGTGTGTTAATATTTTTGGAAGTTGCATTATTCTTTAAATCCAATAATGAAACTTCTGATAAGTAAATGCTTTAAAAAAGTATTTTTAAGGAAAGAATTATATTAAAAATGACACCATTCAATATGTCCTATTGTTTCTGACATTATAACTAAATAAATTAATGAATTGTAACCTTTTCTTAATTATGAAATTTATTAGCTGAGCCCTCATTTAATGACAGATGTTAATTTCTTATTTCTAGAGGATATAAGGAAATCACAAATCTCAAGAATTTAAGAACAAATTTCAGAGTCATTTGCTATGGAAATTAGAGTGCACAGACAAGATATAATGTCATAATAAAGGTTGGACTAGTTAAAGCGTGAAGAATAAATCCTAGATTGAAAGACCATAAACTATGGACACGGTCTGGGGCTTATATGTCTTTGCTTGAAAATTACAATTTAAACAGGATAAGAAGACCAAAAAGGCAAAAGCTTAGAGATTTTTTTTGTTGATGGCAGTGGAGGTGTATATTTTTGTGGGTGGTAAAATGATAAGATTGACTGGATTAGAGCAGATGGTATCTCCTGAGTCATAGTTTAAAAGATTGCTCAGAGGTTGGTGGAATCTCATTAATGTGAAAGATAAGCATTATGATTTGCTCATCAGCCAATGTGAAACCTGAGTTTTTATTATTATTTTTCATATACTCACTAAATGTCAAAATCCAGTTGAATACTGTAGCATCCAGAATAGGGAACTAAAGGAGTATGAAATGAAAGAAAGTAAAATAACTAGAAATAAAAGTTTTTTTGTTTCATAAATTTTCTTTTCTTTTATTTTTTTTAAGATTTTATTTATTTATTCATGAAAAACAAACAGAGAGAGAGACAGAGACATACGCAGAGGGAGAAGCAGGCTCCCTGCAAGGAGCCCAATGCAGGATTCTATCCCGGACCCTGGGATTATATGCTCTGAGTCAAGGGCAGACCCTCAACCGCTGAGCTACCCAGCCATCCCTAGAATTTTTATTTTAGGATTGTTTCCTACCTATCCTCTGAGTCATATAATATTTGCTGAGAAATATTTATAGTTCTGAAATAATATACCACGACAATTTCAAAATATTAACGTAAAAATAAGGAAATAATGAAATTACAGATAAAATGAAGAAAACTATATATTTTCATAAAAAGATGATTTCAAAAACCTTAAGTAAAGCCCACCTTGAGAAAAGTGATATATGTTAAGAAAAGATCTATTAGCACTGAATTATGCTGAACCAAATAAATGAAATAAAAAATATGTAAGAAATACTACTTAAAATACCAAAAAGGAACTTGGAACACATGAAGGCAAAAATATATGTAAACTTATCAAAAGATTGTGTTGTACGTGTATTAAAATAGATCAGTAAAATGAAAGAAGTGAAAACAGACTCCAGACTATGAATCTATATATCAGTTTTATAAATATAATGATAAGAATGGTATTACAGGTTAGTGGCTAAAGGTGAATTACTGAACAGTAATTCCAAATAAAATGTATCTACATGAAATATAATCAAATAATATCATTATTTCACAATAGCAAGTAGAATTAAATTTAGATGAATTAAAGAGAAACATGTAACATAGGGATTCATACAAAAACTAGAAAACCTACGTCAATCAGATAAAATAAACACTAAGGAGAAAAAAACACAAAAGAGGACATGAGGAAGTTTGACTTTATAAATCATGTAGTTCATGTACCGGCAAGTACCACAATTGAAATTATATAAATATTTTAAATGAACAGTATTTACGAGGGGTTATTATCACAACATATAACAATATATAAATACAAAAAGAAAATGATCACGGTAATACGAATTTTTAAAAATTAGAAATAGTTGCATTAAAGAAGTCAGGAATACTAGTAATATGCAAAATTTTAACACTAACATAGGAAGACTTCTGTATATTAGTAGGCATTGGAAATATAAATTAAATTAGTGGCAAATGTCAATTTTCTGTCTGTCAAGATGACAAAGAATAAAATCAGTTCTATCTTTTGTTGATATTAGCTCCTTAAAACTCACTCTTTCAGTGGTAGCAGGTGATGGTATAGATTGGTCCACAGTCCTAGTGATGAATTTGACAGCATGTAACAAAACTTCTAAAATGCTCATATGCTTTGAGCCCTAGTTCCATTTATAATTTTTATTTTTTTTAATTTTTTAAAATTTTATTATTATTTTTTAAGATTTTATTTATTAATTCATGAGAGACACATACAGAGAAAGAGGCAGAGACACAGGCAGAGGCAGAAGCAGGCTCCATGCAGGGACTCCAGGATCACGCCCTGGGCCGAAGGCAGGCACCAAACCACTGAACCACCTGGGGATCCCCTCATTTATAATTTTTAAGGAAATAATGTTAGGTTTGTAAATATTCTTTATGAATAGGATGTTCACCACAACATTATTTATTATAATGAAAAATTGGAAATAAGCCATCTGCTCAATAATAGAAGACTACTTAAACTATTATGCACTCCTAATTTTAGATATGCTTCCATTATGTAAAATGATGTAGATAATTATTTACATACTTGGAGAATGTTTACAGAACATTTGTCTTAGTCTGTTTGGACTTTTAAAATGAAATACCATAGATGGGGTGGTTGATCAATAATAGAAATGTATTTCTCACGGTTCTGGAGGCTAAAAGTCTGAGTTCAGCATTGAATGCTGAGTTACCAGCATTGTCTGGTGAGGATCCTCCTCCAAGTCATAGGCTGTTTGAGTCCTAACCATGGTAGAAGGAAGCTTTTTATAAGAGCACTAAACCCATTTATGGGAGCTCCACTCTCAGACCTAGAGGTAAGCAGAAAGAGTTAGATGTAACCAGAAAAAGAGAGAGAAGTCATTTAGACGCCCAGCTACTTTCTGTGATCCAATACCTTACCAGCTCTACTTGCCCTAGCACACTTCCTATGGAACTTCCTAGGAGATATCAGAATAAATAAATGCAAACGAATTTTAAGGGATAAAGGGAATGCAAACACTTACTGTCAATACCAGGCCAGGAACTAGCCTAACCCTAATACAGGTGATGAATCAATAGTAAAACTCCCAGTGCAGTTTCAAAAACAAGCAAGGCCCTGCATTCCTTTTTTAAGATAAGCAGCCCAAGATCTCATCCAGTTCATACGGGCTCTAGGAGCCTGCTGCTAGTCCTTTCATGTTCCACAGCTACCTCTAGTTCCTTGTGAGGTTAAAAGTCTCTACCCTAGAAGGAGCATAAGCTTCATTAACGTAACATAGGATGTCTGTACAGGCATTTTTCTAAGTTGGCCCTGGGTCAATCTTATGCCCTCCCCACCTCCTTTACTTGTATGGGATGACAAAATTCCCTGTTCTGAATATTCATCCTAATCCTAAATAAAAGAAACCCACTCCTTGCTACTTGGAAAATCATAGTTTTGGAAATTGTTCCCTGTGAGTTTATTTGCTGCAAATAGTTTCTTTTGTGTGGCAACTCCACCTGATGCAGACTCTATCTGTAACTTGCCAAGAGTGAACTCAGAGTAGTTCTGTTACATAGGCACCTTCCAAAAGCTCTACCTCCTGATAACATCTTATTGTGTATTGAGATTCAAACACATAAATTTGTGAGGCACACAAACATTCACACCATTGCAACACTGTTAAGCTAAAGATAGTTTATAAATTATAATGCACATGATTATATCCAAATGTAAGTTTTAAGGAAAAAAACTAGAAGGGATATCCCAAAATATTAACAGTTGTTACTTCTGAGAAATAATTAGAATACTCAATGTGACACCCTACTTAAAACTAGGAGATGTTAATAAGCATCATTTTAAAATTTTGGTTGAACTGTTTCATCAAATACAGCTAAATATATTTTTATATAGTTTTTCATAAATTCTAACTTTATCATTTTGAAGAATCACTCATTCTGTAATTTAGTAATTGATCCTTTCATTCAATCTTCCATATTTACTATTTCTTAAATGGCAAGCATTATCGTAGATACTGGGGATGCATAGCGAAGAGGAAAACAGGCAATGTTTTGTTCAGTGATTTTACAAATAATTAGGATACCACGGTGAGTAAGACAATGTAACTACTCTCAAGAAGATGGTCATCAAATATTTTTTTCAGGTAGCTACTCAGATATTAGTAGAGCTTTAACTTTTGCTTAGTTTTGGAAAACATTTCCAAAGTAGATTTGGCACAATTCTAGTTTAAAATATTTTAATACGTATCATGAAAAGAAAGAAAGGAAAAGAAAGGAGGAAAACACTGAAAGAAAAAGAAAAGAAATATTCGTCCTTACATAGGTTCCATAAGCGAGAAAACAATTGTTTTCTTGCAAGAAATTAGCACTTTAATATGCTAATTTATGTCATCAGAATTAAGAGGGATATATTTTGTAGAATTTCCCAACCTTCCAGAACCCTGGAACTCCATTTTGATAAAAATCTTCCATATCTAGTGTTCTGTGTCCTACACTGTAGAAAATACTTATTTAGAAATTATTTGTTTGATCGGAAAGTCTGCCATTTACTATGAAAGAGCTTTAATACCTCTAATTAAACAAATACAGGAATATCAATCAAAAAGACATTATTGCTCAAATCCTTTTCTAATATTGCTGTGGAGAAAAAAGAAACCTCTTTAAGGCAGAAACTGATGAATACCAAAAATATTTCCATTTACAAAACTGAAAATACATTATTATTTTTAAATACTTTGTTGCTTATAATTCAATTCTAAAGACAGTGAAAAAAGGTTTTTAAGGGAATTTGAATGCTGAATATGAAATGCTATTTGGCTTCTTGTATTTTTGCAATAAACTAATAAAAAATTGAAATTATAAGACAACTAATAACCTATTCATAATAGGAATCTATAGGAAGAACAATGAAGGGGAATTGACTTCCATTTATCAGTATACATATTCAGAAACGGTGGTATGGGAAGTGGAAGTAGCAGAATTAATTACTGGAGGAGAGAGAGTCCAGATACTGTTGTATGAATTAATAGAAAATTTTATGTACCAAATTGTGGTATTTTAAATCAGAGGAAAAGAATTGACTATTTTACTATTATATTGGTATGATTGACTAGCTATTGGCATTTTATACTAAAAATATCAACCTTTCTCATAAGAATACACAAATTTCAGATAATTTAAAATTTGAAAATTTAAGCTTAATACAACTAAAAATACCAAATAAAATACTTATACACTATTGGAGTGCAGAAGACATTTTTTTACCAAACTAGTTCTAGGAGAAATATACTAATATTATTTGGATTTTTTGTATGTTTCTGTAGGTTTGAAACTTTTAACATGAACAACGTTAAAAATAGTAGGCTTTAGATTTACAATAAATGCAGTCCTTAATGTGTATAAACAAAACAATAAATATAGTACTTATAACATGTGTACAAAGGTGAGTATATAGAATGCATAAACTACTTCCACAAGCTAATAAAATAATAATTACAATAAACATGGGTAAAAGATATGAGCAGGCATTTCAAAGAAGAAATAAAAATAGTCCAAATAATTATGATAATACATCTAACCTTAAAACTATATGTGAAAAGGTAAATTAATCACAACAGTAAAATATTAAAACATTTCAATATATATGGAAATGGTTAGCAAAGGACATATTCAAAGAGTGCTGGTAGATGTATAAATTATTATAGATTTCCAAAGGGCAAGTTATTAATATTTGTTAATATTTAAATTACATATTTTGATTTCTACTTCCATTTTTAATATTATATTATACAAAACCGTCAGCATATGATCAAAGGTATATGCACATATATTAATTGTATGCATAGTTGGAAATATTATCTATACTATTGGATATTTGGCAAGGAACCAAATATTCACCACTATGGAAATAAATAAATAATGAACATGTTAATGTGAAGAATTATATATGTGCACTTTTTAATTGGGAAACCACCATAATATTTTATTAAATATCAAAGCAAGTCACAAAACAAGTTTGCCATATGATTCCTTATTTATACGTAGGTTTTTAATTAATGACACAAATATAAAGTATGGAAAGATACATGCATAGCTGTACTATCTGCCTTTGCATCTGATGATAGGAGTTCATATATATATTTGTATATATACACACATATACAGTCATATATATATATATATATACACTCACATATGTATATTAGAATAGCACTTGAAAACCAGTGTGTGTGTATATATACATACATATAGGCATATGTATATATGCTTAAGCATACATATATGTATATATATACATGTTGCAGCAAGATTTCAAATGCTTTTCTGTATACTTAAGTACTACATGAAGTTTACATAGTGAGTTTTCATTATTTGGGTACTTTTTAATTAAAATTATAAAGGTAGGGGCTCCTGGGTGGCTCGCTGGTTAAGCATCTGACATCGGCTCAGGTTGTGATCTCTGGGTCCTCGGATGGAGCCCTGTGTTCAGCTCCCTGTTCAATAGGATGTCTGCTTCTCTGCCTCTCTCTCTCTCCCTGACACTCCCCTTACTTGTACTCTTTGGCTCTCAGATAAATAGATAAATAAAATCTAAAAAAAAAATTAAATTGTAAAGGCATTTTTTTGTAATTTAAAATGACCATTTGTTCATATATTCCAGACTGTTGACATTAGCATATATTTGATAACTTCAATCATATAGAACACAGACATTTTTCAACTAAATTCCCAATCTCAGCATTGTATCTTTCATATGAACTTATTTTTGTTTTACTTCCCCAAATCTCTAAATTTAATTTCAAATTGTTAATAGATGTTTCCAGGACAAACTGTAATATAGAATTAAATATTGTTTAAACACTGCCAAAGAGGAACAAAGAAACAAAATATCATTTTACTACATCACTCCAATCTATCAGGTAATTTCAGGAATTGGGTATCAAGTTCATCAAACTGGACACTCTTGTTCTGGTCAGTCACAGACTGTCCAAACACATTATTCATATAGATATAGATATAGATATAGATATAGATATAGATATAGATAGATAGATAGATATACAGATATGGAGACTATCCATATATATATATAGTTTTTTATTGTTAGGACTGTGGCAAATCAAAAAAAGAGCATAGTGCTTCATCAGGGAAGGACTTTATGTTCTTTCTCCCACTCTCAACACAAAATGATGGTTTATAAAAGGCTTACTGAGGAGAGAGGAAAGGTAGAAAGCTTCCAGAAAAAAAAAAAGTCATTTGTGTCCCAATCACATTTTGTCCTGGAGCAAAATTATGTCTTTACTTGTTTTTGGCAGATAATCAACATTATCCACTAACTTGTGTTGCTATCAGTACAGCAGGTGAGCAGATGGATAGCAGGAACAATTTGATAGATGCAGAGTTCAGGAAGAACAGGCAGCTGCTCTGAGCCATACTCACACCAGGTGAGGACTTGAGGGGAGATAACAATGACTGCACAGGGCTTGCTTTCTTGGCAAAAACTGTTATTTGGCATGGAAGAAGCAATTTCAATATGTTGGTTGATGACTCTACAATGGAGACTCACACTTATTACAGGGATGAGCTTTATCCAGTAGATTTTTCAGGAGCCTTGATATATAGATTTCTCAGTAGACACATTTGCTCAGGAAATTTTCATTTCTTATGTTTGCACTAGAACTCCTCTGTTATTTTCCTTGGAATCACTGTGACAATGTGAGGACGTAGATGATTTAAAAGGATTTTTTTTTAGTTGATAAGATTTTAGTCACCCTTAATTTTCTATCTGTGGTGCTGAGTTTCAACACCTGAGAATCAAGTTAAGTTTTATCATTGCTTTCCTGTAATCAAGTCTCAATTACGACTGCTTTTCAGTATTATTTTCTTATATACTCTAAACAACTGTAAGAAAGCTCTAAATAAAAATAAATAAATAAATAAACTGTCCCTATTTTGTGGAGCATTTAAAAACGTAAAGGTTCATGAAAAAATATATACAAAAAGCTTTTTTCATATATAAGGCTTTCCAAAGTCAGTGTCTTGGATCACAGGGGCTCAGAATCTCAAAGGACTGCCCAACAATAAAAGTAAGAAATTGTTGAATAATCATAAAATTTAAAGTGTTTAAGAAAAATAAAAATAAATATATGAAATGATATGGCAGCATTCAAATTATTGTAATTTTAAAAAAGATATTTATTTATATAGAGAGAAAGAGACAGAGGGTGCATGTGAGCACGGGGTAAGGGCAGAGGGACAGAGACAATCTCAAGCAGACTCCCTGCTGAGTATGTACCCCCCTCAAACAGGACTCTATCTCATGACCCTGAGATCATGACCTGAACCAAAATCAAAAATCCGATGCTTAACCGCTGAGCCACCTAGGCCCTCCATCAAATTACTGTAATTTAAAATATTATATTACTTCTTACGCAAGCAATTGAGAGACTGAATCCCTCCTCTGAAAAGTTAACAAAAGCAGGTGGACTGCACAGGTGGAGAGAATGTTAAAACCTGTAGAAACATATGCAAGGTGATACGTTTTCATTGTTTTTTACTCCCTCTGTTCCTTTTACAGCCTTGGCCTGAGGGTCTCATCTTGGGACTGCATGGGAGAACAATGGTGTGAGTAGCTGAAATTCTAAAAGAATCTGAACTTCTTTGCCAGAGGTACCTGTAAATATTGGCCTGCGGACCAGAGAGTATGGGGAAAATCTCAAAGAAAAGTGATCTGAAGAAGGAGATTTTCTGGTTTTGTACATGTTCCCCCCAAAACCTTAGACTCACCCCTCTGAGCTGTGTATGTGAAGGATAGACCCTAGAGTCATAGAAAAAGGTTTCAGAACTGAACTAAGATTTAAACCATGATCCAAGTCTTTGACAAATTCCTGAGTGGAGAATGTGTTGAGCAGAACCAAAGTAGCATAATAAAGCCTTGACAGCAGCCACTTCTCACAAAAGGCAAGACAGAATTTGCAATCTGAAGGTAATTGTCTGCTAAAACTGGCGAAGAAACAGAAACAAAACAAAATCAACATTTTTTACAAGATTGCAACAGGACCCAGATTCCAAGCAACTTAATATTCGAAATGTCAGAATACAGTTCAAAACTTCTTGACATACAAAGAACCAGGAAAATGTGACCAATTCTGAAATGAAAAAACAATCAACAGATGTCAATCTTCAGACGACTCAAAACCTGGAATTGCCACAAAAAGATTTAAAACAGCTATTGTAACTATGCTACATGAATTAAAGGTAAATACAAATGAAATGAATGAAAAGGTATATGTTCTCAGCAGAGATATAAAAATCATAAGGAAGAAAGTACAGAGGTTCCTTAAGAAATTAAAAATGGAATTACCATATCATTCAGCAACCTTCTGGGTATATAGCCAAAAGCATTGACATCAGAGACCTCAAATAAATGTTGCTCCCTGTATATCATAGCATCATTCATAATAATCAAGATGGGAAACAAACCAAATGTCCATCAACAAATGAGTGGATAAAGATAATACGGTATATACATACAAAGGAATGTTATTTAATCTCTTAAAAAAGTATATTTTGCAGTGTGAAACAACATGGATATATCTGGAGGAGATTATGCTACGTGAAATAGGCCAGTCACAGAAGAACAAATATAACATGATTCTACTCACGTGAGATATCTAAAATAGTCAACCCATAGAAAGAGAAAATAAAATGATAGTTGCCAGGGACTGGGAAAAGAGAAAATGGGACCTTGCTGTTCAAGAGATAAGAAGTTTCAGTTACACAAGATGAATACATTCTAGAAATCTGCTGTATAATGTCGGGCCAATAGTTAACAATACTGTATATGTATTTTATTTGTTAAAAGGTAGATTTCATGTTAAGTATTCTTGCCATAATTTTTTAAAAAAGAACCAACTGGAAGTAGTAGATGAAAATTACAATAGCCAATATACAATTTACTAGATGATGAATGGAGATAATAAGGAAAGAAGCAGTGATCTTCAGTAAGTTAACAAATTATCCACTCAAATGAAAAAACAAAAAATATTAAAAAAAAACTGTACAGAGCTTCAGGTACATATAGGATAATTTTTAAATGTTTAAAGTTTATTCATGAATTCTAGAAAAAGAGATAGTGGAGCAGAAAGATATGTTTGTAGAAATAATGATGGAAAACTTCACAAATGTGGTGAAAGACATCAGCTTAAAGACTAAAGAGTCTAATTCAGGAAGCAAATTTCAAAAAAGGATAAATTCAAAGAAAATCATTCTTAGGCACACATTATAATCAAGCCTTGAAAACCAAAAATAAAGAAAAATATTCAAAAGCAGCTAGAGAAAAATAGACTGCATAGAGGGGAATAATGATTTGAATAACTATGGATTTCTCATCAGAAATCAAGAGACCAGGAAACAGTTGAATAGATATATTTAAGTTGATGGAAGAAAATATCTGTGAAACTAGAATTCTGTATCCCTGTGTATATATGTGTATCTATCTATATCTGTATGTATAACATCTATGTTTTTATCTCTCTCTCTCTCTATATATATATATCATATACTTCTCTTTCAGTCCCTCAGGAATTAAGTGAAATAAATCCACTATTAAAAAATGAAGTAATTTGTTAGAAAACTTGCTCTAAAAGAAATGCTAAAGGAAGTTCTTCATGCAAGTTCTTCAAATAAGTCTGTAAAGCACAAGGCCAACATAAAGCAATAAATTATATTTTTGGTTACTTGGGTATGTGGAGGTTGTCTATTTGGATTTTGTGGTGTGTAATTATAATAGCAATAAAATACATTAAAAACTTAGGCATAAATCTAATAAAATATATGTAGGACTTATATGCTATAAAAACAAATCACTAATGAAAAATTAAAGAAAACTTAAGTAATTGAAATATATATCGTGTTTGTGGATCGGAAGATTATATATTGTTAGAATATTAATTTCATCACTTGGGTCTTTACATTCAATGTAAAACCAATCAAAATCTTATTAAGACTTTTTGTGGAGTTTTATAAGCTATTTTTAAGGTTTATATGAATACTCAATGGAAGTAGACTAGCCAAAACAATTAAAAAGTAAGGCAGGAAACTCATACTACCAAATTTCAGGATGTATTTTAAAGTTATGTCTATCATAACAGTGTATATCAATGAAAGAATATGAGATAAAAGCTACAGAATACAATTCTAAGACTAGACCTGAAGATATATAGCTAGCTGATTTTCAACAAAGGTGTTTATACAATTCAATGAATATAGGATTATCTTTTCAGCAAATGATGTTGTAATAATTGGATATCCGTAAACAACAACAGAAATAACAAAATCTTTCACAAAAATTAACTCAAAATGATTATAGACCTAAATCTATAAAACTACTAGAAGAAAACGTATGAGGAAATTCTTGTGACATTTGATGAAGTAAATATTTCTGAGACCTATTAGTAAAGCGCAATCTATTATAAAAATCTATAAAGTCATTATTTATGGGAAACAATAAAGATAAAAGATTCTTAGAGAAAATAACTGAGAAATTGTACTTAATAAAAATTAAGATTTTTATGAGAGAATAAAAAGGTGAAAATGTTTGGGGAAACTATTCGCAAAACACATATCGGATAAAGTACTTGTATCAAGAATATGTAAAGACTTCTTCAAATCTCAGTAGTAAGAAAATCAGCAACCCTTTAAAATTAATTGGCCAAAGATGAACAGTTACCACTACAGAAAAGATATATAGATGATAAATAAACCCCACTACTGAATTGGTAGTGGAGAAGATAAGCAGATTAAAACAAAACTGGATTAACTATCTCTGTGGAATACCTAAGGGTTCATTAGTTTGGGACATGTCAAGATATTTCCTGTGCATAATGCTTTTGGTTTACTATTAGACTTTGGTAGAGATTTAATGTTTAACATCAGGTTGGGATGCTACATTAACATACGAACTGGGCTGCCCATAATGAATGTAGTGTTATCGTACCCTTCAAGCCATGGCACTGGAAATGCTCCTAAACTCTCCATCATCAAATATAAGAGCTGTATCTAAGATTGTTATTGAAAGCACATGCGAATTTCAGGAACAACTGACTTTGACTCCCATGCCTCCTAGTTCTGCTACTTTGTTCATTCTCTATGGCTACAATTTCTCAAAGAGATCTCTATAAAACCAGTGATGGAGTGAGGAAAAACAAAACAAAAATGAGACCCAGAAAACAGATCATTCTGCACAATATACTAGCACTATCTGAAAGTGGCACAACAGCACTAAAGCATCACACATAGAAGGAAGGACCCGAAGAATAGTGGCTAAGGAATTAAGAGAAATGAGATTGAAATTGCTAAGAAGATCTGAGGAAAAAAAAAATATGTGAATAGGCCTCAGAATTGGAACAAGGTGTCAAAATATTTCTTTTCAATGTGAATATTCACCAAACAGCAACCACTATAGAGAGAGATTCTCAGTAATTTGTTAGACAAGATGACCTATTTTTTGGACGTCTGCCAGACTGCTTTCCCACACATTCCTTAAGTGTGAGCTCCTTAGCATGGGGTTTTGCCTACTAATTTTGATCTGGCTAGCCATTGAAGAAATGATACTTCTGGAGAATATGCCAGCCACCACAAGAGAGGATGTTTACTATAGCCTGAAACTTTCATGGCAGGAGCAATGATTTCTCTTTCTAAAGACATTCAGTTTGGATATGGATTTCTCATCACAATCTGGAATGCTTATCCCAATGCACCATTAATTGAACTTATAGGTAACATCCAGTATCACAGAACATACATAGCATATCCTCTGATCAGGGAATTCACCAAAAGTGAGTGAACTTTGGCAATTTATCCATCAAATTTATTATTGTTTTAATATCTATTATCTGACTACTGACCTAATATAACAATGAGATGGCTATCAGAGACTCAGTTAAGATGCAGGCTGTGTGACAGCATCTATCAAGTGGAGTATTTTCTTTTAAGTTGTAAAATGTTCTGAATTCATGATCAGCATATCATATTTCTCTCATAGCAGCATACTTAAGTCTAGGAGTCAAGGCGTGGAAATGGAAGTGACTTTGTCACTGTAAATGTAATAATTTACTGCAAAATGTTTGCTTCCCATCCCTGCAAATTCAGGCTTTTCTGGTTCCCAAAGGAGGAATGTTCTAACTAGGGAACTCAACACAAATTCCACTGAATTGGAAGATTACTTATGTCTTGGTCACTTTAAAACCAACAGGCACATATAGGATTTGATATACTGGCTGGTCTGATAGATCTTGATTATCCAAGGGAGATGGGATTGCTAATATTAAATGAGGTCAAGAATGACTATACCTGGAACCAGCGATGTTTCCTAGTACTTCCAAATCCATTGATAAAGATAGATAAGAAACTATAGCAATTGCATACAGGCAAGACTATTAATGCCAAAAAGTCTTCAGAAATGATAATATGGGTCATCTCCTCTCTCTCTGCCAGATAAATAACCATGACCATTTGAGGTGCTGAGGGCAAAGAGAATATTGAAAGGTAAGGAAAAGGAAGTTATAAATATCAACTGTGGTCACTGTGGTCACAGGACAAAAAGAAATGAAGACGGTCGCAATTATGCACTTTTCTTTGCTTTGATTTATATATTTAATATATATTATTTAATATTTATATATTTAATATTTATATATTAAATAATCATATCCCTTTATTCTGTTTCCCTGCAACTTAGCAAAAGGTGTGTTAATGGTTAACCATATTTCAGCATTTAAATTAGAAGATATCAAAATAAGGCCGTGATTTTGCTATGACAGGTATGAAAAGTCTCAAGGGGATTGATAACAATGACGCAAAGGTTTTGTATCTTCCCATTTGAATTACCTGTTGGCAACTTGCTATCACCACTACCTCCTTCTAAGGTTGCAGGGACAAGATGGTAAGTACATTTCCCAAAATCCATTTTTTCTGTAAAGTTCCAGGATAGATTTTGCCAAAAAAAGGTACTTGAGTTACATAGTGAAGGTAGAAAAGAAGTCATTTTCTTCTGAAGTCATCTAGACAGATGTGAGATTCCTTATGGCTTCCCCAAAAGCTCCTGAGAACCATCTACCTCACCATTTAGAATAAACCAGATGACGAGAAATCAAGAGATTTCTCCTTCCTCTGCCCCCCACAAGCCTCTGAGGTGAACCTACCTTAATGCTATATGCTGCATTCTTTTACTGTATTCTTTGACCTCTCTGGCAGTTTCTCTGATCTTCAGTAATGATTTAATGGCTTCCTGACTTGACTTTAGCATACCCAACTCTTCCTCTTAGCTGCTAATTTCTATACTAAACTACATTCCCATATTACATAAACTGGTCTATGGGTTTGTTGTCATTTTCTTTGTTCCTTTTTTTTTTTTTTTTTTTTTACTCCTGACCAAAAGCTGCTTCAAAATTCTGTGGTAGAGTTTGTCAGAGCATGTCAGTTAACACAGAGCCAATTATTCCTAAGGTGGTGAGCATGTGCAGATCACTACCAGTTTAATCAATACATTTGAAAGAAGTCAAGTTGATTGCTGAAAATAAAAACAAACAAAACCCTGATTTTTTTTATTCCAGTTTTTACAATATCTGTATATTTTTGGAGATTCTGCTTCCCAAAATATTACTTCGAAATATCTTGTTAAAAAACAAAATTCAGTCAGGTAAATTTGAAGATCTAACTGGATTTATTATATGACTCATGAAATGGACAGCATTTCATCCATCAAGTAGAAGAGAACTCTGAGTTCTACAAAATGGAGGGGCTTTTTAGGAAGGAATGTAGGGCAAGAAATTTATTAGCAGAAGAAGAGGATCATTCCAGGTGAGGTTACTTTCCCTTAGCAGGAAAAGTGGAGGATTTTATCTTCCTTTGGGTGGGGGATGGAGAGGGCTCAAGCGGCAGATTATCTCCTTGGTGCTCATCAGAAAATTCCTGAATGACTGGTTAAGACTTACATTTTTAAGGAAGATTGAACCTGCAATTAGATTAGGTCTTAAGCCAGTTTGATGACTTGACTAAGTGATGCCATTTTGGGCCTGTGGTTTTCTTTTTAACAATATGAGCATTTGTTGTTGGGTCAAGGCAAGTCATTTGTTTAGACAAAGTGGAATGGGGTATTGGTTTATCTGGGTGTCTTGTTTGACTAGGGAAATTGTGGTTGAAATTGATAATTATAGGGCCTACCAGCTAAGAACCTTTCCACATATCTTGTTTAGAAGAAATAATTTTAGATATAAAAATAAATGGTGACAAAGGCAAACTATAATTCTTTGCCACTTATTTGATACATTTATAAAATTAGGGTAAAAATAGCGCCTGATGTTGTGAAAATGTAAAGATAAAGTACTTAAAGATAGATTACACAGCGCCTGTTGTAAATATGTAATACATTCTAATTTACTAGGAAGCAGCAAGATTATAGGGACTGAGTTCATGCTTGCTAGCATTTTATGAGAAATTCAACATTGACATCCTTTTTTGAATTTGTTAAGCAATCCAGAAAAATATTGTATTTGTATTGACTTCGTTTATTTCACTTATTTTGGTTATCATTAGATTGTTGAAATAAGACTCCTTCTGAGCCTTCTAATGCTAGTCTTTGCCTCATAGTCCTCTCAGCCAGGGCCAAAGTTCCTGGAATGCTTCAATTGTGTATGATCATCTCCTAAAATAATTGGTGTCTATCTCAATTTGAATTAAGTGTTTGCATTGGCTGGCAGAAATTCAAAGAACTAAATGGTTTGTTTTGTGGGGAAAAAGCAGATGTGAAATAATCCTTAAAATAAGCAACATGATGCTTTGTTGTTAATGTAGTATAAAGATAATTATGAAAAATATTTTTTAAAATCTACTTGTTTCTTGGAATCTTATAAGAAAAAAATGACTTCTACTTTATTTAGAAGTAAAAATTTGCTAAATTAACTAAAATTACATTTCAGCATATGCTAATACCAACACTAACTCCACCCAAGTAGAGGAAACTCAAAAATACATTTTGATGACCATAATACAGACTACATTAAGAATTCACTGCTGAGCTCTATTTAATGTCTAGTTTGCTTATATCAGAAAGCTCACCCAGCCTTGCACAGTTTTTAAATAAAATGTATAGGATGTATTTTTTCACTAAAGTGTAAGAATTATAATGAGGTCAAATATGACTGTGCAAAAGAATGAAATATAATAGAAAATAGACAATATTGGTATTAATTAAAAGTAGTCTAAGCAATATTTTTGATCTGAAATATATAGTGTGTCTCCAAATAGTACTTTTATTTTTTCTCTTTCTTTTTCTCTTTCTTTTCTTTCTTTCTTTCTTTCTTTCTTTCTTTCTTTCTTTCTTTCTTTCCTTTCTTTCTTCTTTTCTTTCTTTTCTTTCTCTTTCTTTCTTTCTTTCTTTCTTTCATTTTCTTTCTCTTCTTTCTTTCTTTCTTTCTTTCTTTCTTTCTGTCTGTCTGTCTTTCTTTCTTTCTTTCATTTATTTACTTATTTGAGAGAGAGTGCAAGCTCCAGCAGGGGTGGAACAGAGGGGAAAGGAAAGGAACAAGCAGGTTCCATGCTGAGTACCATGTCAGGCTCCAACACAAGATCCTGAGATCATGAGCTCAGTTGAAATCAAGAGTGGAATGCTTAACCAACTGAGCCACCAAGTTGCCCCTCAAATAGTAGTTTTCAAATATTAATCATTGTCTTTTTCTTATCTTTTGTTCTCACATCCAATCAGCCATCTATTCTGTTATTTCCGTGTTTGTCTCTTTTGTACCTTAATTCTGATTTTTATCATCACACTTGAAACCCTACAGTAATATTCCAGTTGCTTTTCTTCCCTCCAATTATCACTCCATTTGAATCCATTTGACCGGCTCTAAGATTATTTTTTCTAAAATAATAATTTTATTAACATAATTATCTGGTGATGGCCTTTAAATAGTTTCATTGTTTTTGCTCTTTATTTCTCTTTAGCTTTTTTGACCTCTCTCAGACTTCACCTGTGTCCTACTCTTTGTGGATCAAGCTGCTAGTCTTTGGTGGACTTTGCAGTAAGACAGACCTGATTTGACAGCTTGGTTTACCTTTTGGAAAATAAAAAGGTTTTACTTATTTGAGAGAGAGAGAGAGCATGTGTATGCACCTGCAAGCACGAGCTGAGGGAGGGGGCAGAGGGAGAAGGAGACTCCCGGATGAGCAGGAAGCCCTAAGCCCTACTTGGGGGTGACCCGGCGCTTGATTCCAGGACCCTGGGATCATGACCTGAGCCAAAGGTAGACAATTAATAGACTGAGCTACCGAAGTGCCCTTTGGTTTACTTTTAAACTGTTATTTCGTTGAGTTCTTCAGGCTAAGTATTATATGATTTTTCTGCTAACTGGGAGAAAAATAATATGGATGCCTTAAAAGACTGCTGTGAGAATTAAAATGAAATAAGCATATGCTGGCTCAGTGCCTGGCAAGTAAATAAACATTAACTATTTAAAGTATAATTTGGTCTAAAATTTTTTTAAAAGCTTAATGTAACTCAATGTTTCAGAAGACAGCCCTTGTACTTGATTGGTCATATATAACCAACCGGAGAGTTTGCTCCAATCTTTACCTCTGGCTTTTCTGGTCAAATTACTCTCTCTTGGGCAGCCCCAGTGGCTCAGCGGTTTAGCCCCGCCTTCGGCCCAGGGCGTCATCCTGGAGACTCGAGATCGAGTCCCACATCAGGCTCCCTGCTTTTCCCTCTGCCTGTGTCTCTGCCTCTCTCTCAATATCTTTGTCTCTGAATAAATAAATAAATAAATAAAATCTTTTAAAAATCTTTAAAAAAATTTTAAAAAATAAATTACTCTCTGTTATGCTTTCTCTTCCAGGAACAACCACTAAACCTATTAGAAAATTCCAAAACTCTGTACTCTCCCACATAGGAAGCAGGTAGCTAACTCAGATCTTGCGAACCACATGGAATTTTCAGTTTGGTTTTACCACCCCTCCAAAATCTTCCCCACCCTGATTGCATCTTGTTTTCACTACTTCCCAATGTTCAGATCTTGTCATTCCAATCACGTTTACCCATGTCATCTATTATGGACTGAATATTTGTGTCTCCCTATAATTTAAAATATTGGGTGCTACAAATATAAACTGAAGGAGTAAACTTATTAAACCATTTGAGCCTGTGATTGGTTGGTGTTTTCCTGTCATTCTCAAGAGACTAAGTATGTCTGGGGGTGGGGGTGGGGGGGCAGATGTCAAAACACTTGTCCAATTTTAAAATGTCACAAACGAGCTGGTTTCAAAAAAAAAAAAAGTATGTCGAAATCTTAATCTTAATTGATTGTTTTATAAAATGTGGATAATAAGTACATTTCTGTGAAGAAAATTTCTTAAATTATTGATTTTTTCCTTGATTTTAATATTAAATGCAGAATTACCAGGCATTTCGGAGCATGACGTTTATGGACGTTTGGAGCAGACATTACTAGATTTGTATTTAGAAAATCTCTACCAATTTGTACTCAAAAAACATTGAAATTGCCACTTAAAACAATCTTTGCTAGTTTGGTATTTGTAACAATTATTTTACTAATTTTTAAATTTCAGTTTTCTATAATTACATGTGATAAATGCTAATAAACATTTATTTTTCAGTACATTTTCTAAACATACTTCAGAGCAGTCTTTCCATCTCTTTTCACAAAAAGTTTTCATTAAATTTAGTTGTAATTACATGAAACTTATGAATGGTTTAGAAATAACTGACAAATTTATTATAATATCTATTTAAATTTTTATTCAGCACTTTACATTTGTATGCCTTAAAGAGTCTATACATATATTTGTTTGCTCATAGTGTGTATATTATATTTTTTTATTCATGCATATCATTCCACCCCAGTTTTAGAAATCATTTAAGATATCTTACATTAATATTTTCAACAAAGATGAAATAAAATATTTTAAAGGAGAAATTATAGAAGTCACAAGTTTCAGTGTAAAGAACCACATGGACAATGCATCACATGTCTTTATGATACACGACATTTCTTAATATGATGTAGTTGTTAAAAAGAAAACCACAGGCCTAAAGTGACATCACTTCGGCTAAGGTCCCAAGTCAATAAACCAAGATTTAAGACCTGCAGTTTCAACTCCCCTGAAATGTAACTTTGAACCAGTCAACATTTTTCTAGAAGAAAATTTCCTGTAGGAAGGAGATCTTGCCTAAAACAATAGATTCTTTGCTAATAATTTCCTGTGTTGCATGCCCTTTTTACCTTTGAAAATCTTCTCTGTAGCTGTGTAGAGCTCCCATCTACTTGCTAGAAGGGATACTGCCCAATTCATGAATTGCATAATAACGCCAACTGGATCTTTAAAATTTACTCTTTTGGTTTTTTTTGTTGTTGTCGTTCTTGAACACAGTATAGTAGACTCAGTGAAGATTCAAGTCCTAGATTAGTCAGGAGACTTTTAAACCTACTCTTACTGTGCTCTCTTCTGTAATTTTTAGCAAAATATTTAAATTCTCTAAGATTTTTCCTCATTTATAACATGGGAATAATAAAAGCCATAAACTGTTATTAAGGCATTATAAATCTTTTATGAGGATTAAGTGAAATCAATAATGTAAAATGTTAGAGAAGGAACAATCAATAGAATTTAGCTATTAATAATTGTTATTAGTCTATTTCTCTAAATGTTTTCCTTTGCATTTCTTTTTAGAATATGAGCCTCCACCTCTCCCCTTCACATGCTGCCACTTAACCCTACTTAATAATTATAAAGCTCTTACTGCTTGGAGTGAAGTGAAGCTAACTTGCAAACAGGTTTTTATTTCCTGACTCAGTCAAGGGTCTATGCTTTAGCTATAACAAATGCAGTGAATCTTGGACATTTGCTGTAGAGGGATTATAATCTATACTTTTTACCTGAAAATGCATGGAGAAAGTTAAAAGTAACACAGTTTATAATGTCCAGAAGGTTAGACTATATCAATCTTCAGAGAAAACTTAAGTATTGCCATGATGGAGTTCAGAGATTTCTTTTTTTTGAGGGGTGGGTGTCATAATGTGAAGACAGCATGTATTTCAACAAGCAATATCCTCAACAATATCCATTCATTCTGCAGCACAGCAACAGGTCCCTTAAAACTGCTTCCTAGAAATTCCATCTCTGTAGACTGATATGAGGACAATGGAAAAATCAATAAAAGTAATTCTAAAAGAACCACATAAGACATGTGGTTCATGTAAGTTCTTAGTTCCTTGCTGATATAACTTAATTCAGAGCCGTTCTGTCTTCTTTTCCATGTAGTTTCCAACATTTTATTTTTGTTGAAGTTATATCTACGTATTATATGTGTATTTTTTAAGTGCCAGTAAAAGTAGAGTGCATAAAGGGATGTCCTTGCCCTTGAGAAACTCACAGTCTAGTAGGGAAGTCGGAACTGTGAAGAGATGATCCCAACACAATGCCTTAAAAGCTATCGGTTATTAACACCATACTTGGCTCACAAAGAGGGAGCAGCTTCTGCCCTGTGGTGCAAATGGATAAGATTTCACAGAGGAGGTGACAGCTGAGCTTCAGTCTTCAAAGATGAGTAAGAGTTTTGTGGGCAGAGGAAAAAGTAGGTCTCCTGGCAAATAGCGGCACTTTACTTACTCTTCTGGAAAAAATACACTTAGGTTTTTCTTAGAACCTATAAGAATTATATGAAGTTAGCGACATGACATAGATAGGAGCTCTAGAATTTGATGTGCACCTAGAAAATACAGAAACAAAATTAAGGTGATGTATAGCTTATTTACATACATGTAAAACATACATACATACATACATAGAAACAAGTCAATGTAAAGATTTCATTGGAATACAGTCTTTAGATGCTTAACAATAATTAATATTTAAAAAACTTTTTATTGAAATATAATATCCATATAGAAGCCTGCATATATCCTCATAGTACAACTTGATAAATTTTCATTAACTGAACACACTTGTGTAATCAGCACTCAAATCAAGAAACTGAATGTTATCAGCATTTCTGAAATACATTCAGAGTCCTTCTTATTCCATCTTAAAGTCACTATGCATTTCTTCAAGGCTACCATTATCCAGCCTTCTAGCATAGGTTGTTTTCACATTTTTTTTTTTTCATTTGACCTAAAGGAAATCAAGCAAGACATATATATTCTTGTGTGTGGCTTCTTTTGCTCGACATTTGGGTTTTGAAATGGATTTGGATTATTAAGTATAGCAATGGATGGTTTGTTCTCATCATTGTATAGTATTTTGTTCTATAATTTATTCACCATTTCCACTCTCAATAGGAATTTCTGTAGTTTTAAATTTGGGGTTATTCGGGGTAGTGCTGTCATGAACATTTAGTACTTATTTTCTGGCTACCATATGTATTTGTTTCTGATAGAAATATAGATAGGAGTGAACTGCTACATCATGCGGTATACATATAATCACATTCATTTGACCTTTTGCTGCAGGTTCAAGCTCAATTTGTGGAAAGGGAGGTAATAAGAGTTTGGACAGAAATAGCCAGGAGATCAGTATTGACTGACACTTCACTCTCCACCTCTAATTCTCTTACTAAATGAAGTAACTATTTCCGTATATTGGATTATCTTCCAAGGGACTACTTAGCCTACAGAAAATCAGTCTGACTGGATCCTATATATATATATATATACACATACACATATATAAAATATGAATCCAGATGTTAAATTATATTCCGATGTGAATTTGGAAATAAACTATGCACAAAAACAAAAGTAACATGAAATATTTTGAATTTAAACTGAGAAAATGAAGCGCTATATTGCTTTCTTGTAAAATATAATGAAGTATTCTTTTAAAAATGAGGTGATTCATTTGTATGTAGATGATAGACATATTTGTACACAGGATATATTTCTGTAACTGAGCCCTGGAAAAGATTCAGTTTGTGCTTGTTTAAAAAAAGAGAGAAGTAAATGTTTAAAATAACTTTGATAGTCATACAATGTGGCATGTTGCCACATTGGTAAATAACTAGCAAGGTGGTATAAAAGAATAGAAGGGAGGTGAGGAAAGGCTAGGGTCAAGTAAAGCAGAAGGCAAGAAGATGGAGTAGATGGAAAAGTGACACAGAGTCTTAGAAAAACAATGTGTCGTTTGAATAAATAATTATTGCTCACCCACCACATTCAAGATTGGGTATTGGTAGATTTTATTAACAAATAAAAGCAACATCTGTTCACAAAAACTGCAAAATCAGTTGGGGAAAAAGCCACTGCAGTAAATGGCTTGGACACAAAACAGCATGTGATGTGCTTTATGAGAGAGAGAGGGGCATGTGGGAGGTTCAGTTGGTTAAGCGTCTGCCTTCCACTTAGGTCATGATCCTGGAGTCCTAGGATTGAGTCCCATGGAGGGCTCCCTGCTCGGCATGGAGTCTGCTTGTCCCTCTCCCTCTCCCTCTGTGATCTGTTTCAAGTAAGTGGATAATATCTTTTAAAAAAGGGGGAGGCAAAGTACAATGAGTGCAGAAGGGTAGGAGGTAATAAGAGAATGTTGAGAGCACCTCACTAGCCAGTTTGTAAATATGTTTACAGCAGCTTTGTGGGAAAATGTGTAAAATTCTGATGGAAGCTATGTCATGAACAGCTGAGACTTAAAATCGAGTAGGAGAGGATTTTGCCATTAATTCACAAGACAAGAAATCTTGGTTTAGACTGAGGAGAACATTGTGAAATTTAAAAATATTCCAAAGTATAAATCTGGAATTCAGTCTTAAAACTTTGCCCTACCTCCTGGGTTAAGTATGCTGAAAACCTGAAGCCAGCAGAGGAGAAACTGAGGCAAGTGTCATGTTGACCATAAAATAATCAGAAAAAAATGGAATTGATTAATTATCTGTGGCTTTGTGTTGTTGTTGTTAAGTATATGAAGTCAATATTTCTAGGACAGTTGTTTTCAAGGTAAATTGATTAAAGGCTGAACAGGAAGATGATGATGATATGAAAGCAGCAGGAATTATATGTCATGGTAATGAAGTAAGAAAATGATTTTTTATGATCACCAATTATTACATTAATGAGGAAATTAATCAAATATGGGAAACATAATTGGAAAACTGATGAGTGAATATGATTGACTATATTACATGGGTAATAAGTTATGACACAGAATAGGAGGTTTTTATATGTTTAGTGTTAGAATCTTATCCTGAATATCTGCCTTTAGGAAGGGAAAATTGGAAAATGATAATTGCTGAGAACTGAATGTCGATTTTCTGAATAATTTCAAGGTTTATTACCGATGGCCTGAAATATACTGATAAATGCCATTTTCTTTTTGGCACATAAAATGTTGACTTTTTAAAAGATTTTATTTATTTATGAGAGAGAGAGAGAGAGAAAGGCAGAGAGAGAAGCAGGCTCCATGCAGGGAGCCCAAGGTGGGACTCAATCCTGGGACTCAGGGATCACACCCTGAGCCAAAAGCAGATGCTCAACTTTTGAGCCACCCAGGCATCCCAAAATGTTGACTTTTTTATTGCATTTTAATCAACTTCATCAGAATATCAGTTCTTTTAAAAGAAGAGATGGCAAATTATTATGTTTAGGATCTGGCACAATAAGATGAAAGCGTGATCATCTTGCAAGAAAGATCACTCTACTAAGATAACTTAAGTGAAAATTTGTCATAAGGCCTTGAGGGCATCTAAAAGAATCAAAGGGAAAGAACAAATATTTAGTAATATTTTGTATTTTAGTAATATACTAGAACTAGGCAAAATTTTAATGTTCTTTTTGTATGTTAACACTGTGTATCTAAATTTATACTGAATTCTTTTCTCATTCTTTGGAAAACAGCTTTCTTTATCTATTTTGTCCCCCTGGTGAAACATTCTGCTCCAAGTGTTGAAGGACCATCCAGTCTAGGAGAGTTAATGTACACTTTTTGTAGCACCAATTTGAGTTTGCCCAGGAAGGGGCAACTATATGAATAAATTTAATACAGGTGCCCAATCCTGGGCCAATCAACTGTAGCCCAGAGGGAAGGAGGGGCAGCAACAGGTGGTTCCAACTTGGTGCCTGCCCAAAGAACAAATGTTTATAAAGGAAGGAACAATACCTTATTGTGAGTGTGTTAAATGAATAAAAAGAAAGTCGCATTCAGTTTTCCTCTGGTAATTCATTTATTCTACTTGGGCAAACATTTTTAGTATCCAAGCTGTTTTATGAGCAACATAATTAATAAAAGAGCCAAAGTTATTTAGGATTAAAGGAGACCACCAGATTTTTCTTTTATCCTCAAGCTATTTGACTAGAAGAGCTAGATGCTTAGATGTTCAAATCGCACCCCTTCCACTTGCTAGTTTTACATGCTTTGGATATGTTTTTTCCCTCCATAAGACACATTTCTGCATCTGTAAAATGGGATTAATAATTGACATTAAGTATCTCTTAGTGTTATTGTATAGATGAAACAAGATATTTCCTGAAAAGTGCTTCACATGATGACTAGAATGCTTTAGTACTGTGTTATTCTTATGACTTTTATTCTTCTCATTAGACAATTGCTTTAGTTTTCTGTAGTGCTATGCCAAATTACCACAAACTTAGTGGCTTAAAAACAATGTAAATTATCTTAGAGGAGGTCAGAACTCTGAAACAGGCTTCACTGAGTACAAATGGAACTGTCAGCAGGGCTGTAGTACTGGGGCAACTGGGAGAACATTTCATTGAATTTCCAAGCTTCTAGAAGCCAGCTACCTGCATTCCTCAACTCATGACCCCTTCCTTCATCATCAAACCTAACAATGTCACATCTCCAATTTCTCTCTCACACCCATACACTCCTACCCTCCTTACATAAGGACCTTTGTGATTGAGTCCACCTAGATAACCCCAGGATAATCTCCCATCTAAAATTCTTAATCACTTTTGCTGTGTAAGTTAGCATATTCACAAGGATTAAGATGTGGATTCATTTTAGGAGGCAATATTTTGCCTACCACAACAATAATGTTCCTTTGACAGTAAGTCTCTATTTTATAAAACTTCCTCTATGAGGATGTCAGTTGGTTCTAAATCAATTTTTGGTCTACAAATTTATTTCCTAACTAAAGAGAATATAGTAATGGAAGAGAAAATACCAACAAAGTCAGATCTATGGAATAAAAAGAATAAAATTATTGATGCTGGCATTAAACTATTATGAAAATATTTCTCATGCATATATTCATGAGTATCTTTTGATATTATGTTAATACATACAAAACAAGTTATAGGCAGGTACACCATGTTGCAGAAAATATTATTCCAAACAAGGTACTTCTCACTTACAAGTTGTTCGTTATCATATACCGATGTATGGAATTATATTACCAATGACCTATATATTGCTTTAAGAAGATCAAATTAGTTGATAGTATAAAAACAACAAAAGAAACTATTCTAAGCATATTGTGAACACATATTTTTAATTTTATTTAATTCTGTTAAAATAAATTTAGGTTAAGAGAAAGACTATTTAGAAACCCTTGCTTCTTAGTTCCAGAATTGTTTAGAATATGAGAACAAATCTGCAGCCTCCAGAATGTTTTTCCTTTATATCATTTTATATCACATGTAAAACAATTTTGCTCTTGAGTGAAGAAAACAGAAACTGTCTGGCTCTTTACAACTGAGGCAATGCTTTCTGATTTACTGTTAGATGCAAAGTAAAATTCAAAAGCAAGTTTTTTATTTAAACTGACTAATAAAAAGAAAGTACATAGGTCTAAGATGAGTTGTTAGTTTGGTCTTTTTTCCACTGTTTTGTGAGCTGATTCTAAATGTTCATTCAGACTTGGATAAATCATTAATTATTACCCAGAGGATGCCTCCTATTGCAACACAAGTGTCCAGAATTTAGTCTTTCCTGGGCCTCTCAGGTGAGTCAAATTCTGACTGGCTTTAAAGTTTAAGCTTAAAGCTAGTTTGATTTGATTTAATCTTGGATTATGTGAAAGATCATTGATTTTTCTGACTGTGTGACTTTTGTTTTGTTTCCAATTTTGACAGTGCTTTGAGATGGCTTTTCCTCCAAAAGCACTCCATAAAATGAAGTTGTGGTAAAAAAGCCTTGCTTTAAGGTTACCTGGTGATATCCCCACATGACATTTGCTTTAAAAGAATTCTGTGAGAAATAAACAGCCTTGCCAAAAGGAAAATCGCTCTTGAAAAAAGAAAAAAAAAAACCCTGCTACTGAAGATAAGCAAAAAGGATAATGAATGTTATAATCTCCAAAAATTACTGCTCTATTTATCAAAGTTTATATGTCAGATGAAGGGATAGTAGATTAAAAGAACTCACTTGTTTTTATGCACAAAGATGCCAAATTAAGTCCCCATTTTCTTGTGCTAAAACTTGATTAAGCTGTTCTGGACATACTCCTTTCTGAAGGTTAGAAAGGCAAATAAATAGTAGGTGAAAGGGTTATGTTTGATGACCTGACAATTGAAATGAATGAATATACAAACACATCATTTATTAAATCAACTGATATAAAACATGAGAGCCCATTTCGATTAAGAGGCTAAAGTAAAAATAAAAAAAAAGAGGCTAAAGGAGAGTATTTAACTGAGGGTTTAATTTCTGAGTAGGCAATTTGATCATGGAGTTAACAAAATATTATAAATCACCCTTTATTCATAATTCCATTCAATTAACAATTTTTGGCAGATACAGTTCTAGGCCCCGGGAATAAATATGTAAAGGAGATTGAGGAGGTCCTCTTCCACATGAACCATAAAATTCATTGGAGAAAATGAATAATAAACAATTAATTTCAAATATAATGATTATGAAAACAGTAGAAAGAAATGCTATGGGACCACATGGCAAAACAGTCTAATCAATTGTTTCTAGCCATTCAGATTTTTTAGTGTGATCTCCCACCATCCCTGAGGGTAGTAAGTAGGATGGTAAATGCTTCCTTTCTTCTTTCCTTTTTTTTTATCCTCCATTTCTTTTATCTATCTAGTCTCCCTTACATAAATATCTATGTAAAGTATGTACTCATCTTTCTCTGTTTGGAATGGGCACATCACAGGGAACACACAGAGACAACTCTATACCTTCACAGGGTTTAAAATAAACAAGGTTATGCAAATATTGAAGAAACAAATATTTGAATGATCAATTAATTAATTGCTGACAACTTATTTGGATGAGAAATACAAATTACTATGAGAGAGAAAATTAATTAGTCTGAAGTGATACCTGAAAAATTGTTTTGAGGAGGTGACACTTAAATTGAAATTTTTTCAAGAATAGAAAAATAAAAGCTTTCCAGGCAGACAGAATAACAGCATATGTGAAGACCTCACCATAGGAAAGAGTTGGAAGAATTAAGAAGGCTGTTATGAAGAGTTCAAATCAGGAAGAGAGTAGGGAGGTGCTTCAGAGACACATGAGCCTTTAATAGATGAGGATGCTAAGTACTGAAGAGGCAATCTAATACAGCATTTCATCATATGGTAATAAATGATAAGACTAGAGAGTATAGAAGCTGGAGATGATGGGAATAAAATGATACTTCAGAAGGCTGATCTGGTGACAGGAAGTAAGAAAGTATTAAGGTTTTTTTGTGCCTATGTACATAGGTTTTTACAGGTTTCCTGATCTGCAAAACAATGTGAAAATGGCATATATGTTTATAGACTCCCATATTATTAGTGTTTTTAGTCTTCACATATTTTTATAGAATTCAGTTTGTCTAGGCAATACCTCAGTATAGCCTTGGTGGAAATATCAAGGACCAATACCTGTTGATCCCTGATTGAAAGGTACAGATATTCAATTGTGTTAGTTTATATAGGCTGATAGCTAAAATACAATCATATCACTAAAAAAAAAAAAAAAGTGTGTGTCTGTGTGTGTGATTCCCTCTAGAGCACCTCAAGAGAAGGAACTATGCCTCATTTATTTTTGTGACTTCTTAAATATAACTGATATATAGGCCAATAGAACAGAACAGAATGCCCAGAAATCAACTCAAGCACACATAGTCAACCAATGTTTGACAAGGGTCATATGGGACAATATGACAATTCATATTGACAATTCATAATGGGAAAGAGTAGTTTCTTCAATAAATGGTGTTGGAAAACTGGATGTCAACATACCAAAGAATGAAACTGGACCCTGTTCTCATGCTATCAATTCAAAACGGATTAAAGACTTAAATATAAAACCCAAAGCCACAAAAATCCTAGAAGAAAGCATAGGGAAAATTTTTATTGACACTGATCTTCGCAATGATCTATTGGATATGACACCAAAAGCACAGGCAACAAATGCAAAAACAAGTGGGATCACATCAAACTAAAAAGCTTCTTCACAGCAAAGAAAACATTCAACAAAATGAAAAGGCAACCTATCAGAGAAAAATTGCAAGCCATATATCTGATAATGGGCTAATATCCAAAATAGTCACAGAACTCCTACAAGCTAAAAACAGCAAAACCAAAGATGAAAATGGAAACAGTTTTTTTTGTTTTGACATTTTTAAATGTCAGAGAACAATAATAATTTTCATCATTGATGATTAAAATTACTTTGTGCAGTTTCAACTTGCATGACAATTTTTAGGGTCCTGGACTACTATCCAAAGCAAAAAAAAAAAAAAAAAAAGAAAGAAAAAAAAAAGCTTTTTCACAGCGGGTTTGCCGCCAAAACACAGGTGTTGTAAAAACCATCACTAAACCTAAACCAAAATGGGAAAGGAAAAGACTCACATCAGCATTGTCATCATTGGCCATGTAGACTCGAGCAAGTCTACCACTACTGGCCATCTGACCTACAAATGTGGTGGGATCGACAAAAGAACTATCAAAAAATTTGAGAAGGAGGCTGCTGAGGTGGGAAAAGGCTCCTTCAAGTATGCCTGGGTCTTGGATAAACTGAAAGCTGAACATGAATGTGGTATCACCACTGATATTTCCCTGTGGAAATTCGAGACCAGCAAGTATTATGTGACAATCATTGATGCCCCAGGACACAGAGACTTTATCAAAAACATGATTACATCTCAGGCTGTGCTGTCCTGATTGTTGCTGCTGGTGTTGGTGAATTTGAAGCAGGTATCTCCAAGAATGGGCAGACCCGTGAGCACGGCCTTCTGACTTACACGCTGGGTGTAAAACAACTAATTGTTGGTGTTAACAAAATGGATTCCACTGAGCAACCCTACAGCCAGAAGAGATAGGAGGAAATAGTTAAGGAAGTCAGCACCTACATTAAGAAATTTGGCTACAACTCCAATAACAGTAGCATTTGTGTCAATTTCTAGTTGGAATGGTGACAACATGTGGAGCCAAGTGCTAACATGCCTTGGTTCAAGGGATGGAAAGTCACCCGTAAAGATGGGAATGCCAGTGGAACACACTGCTTGAAGCTCTGGATTGCATTCTGCCACCAACTCGTCCAACTGATAAGCCCTTGTGTCTGCCCCTCCAGAATGTCTACAAAATTGGTGGTATTGGTACTGTCCCAATGGGCCGAGTGGAGACTGGTGTTCTTAAGCCTGGCATGGTGGTCACCTTTGCTCTGGTCATTGTTACAACCGAAGTGAAGTCTGTTGAAATGCACCATGAAGTTTCGAGTGAGGCTCTTCCTGGGGACAATGTGGGCTTCAATGTCAAGAATGTATCTGTCGGGGATCCCTGGGTGGCACAGCGGTTTAGTGCCTGCCTTTGGCCCAGGGCGCGATCCTGGAGACCTGGGATCGAATCCCACATTGGGCTCCCTGCATGGAGCCTGCTTCTCCCTCTGCCTATGTCTCTGCCTCTCTCTCTCTGTCTCTCTCTGTGACTATCATAAATAAATAAAATTAAAAAAAAAAAAAAGAATGTATCTGTCAAAGATGTTCATTGTGGCAATGTGATTGGTGACAGCAAAAATGACCCACCAATGGAAGCAGCTGGTTTCACGGCTCAGGCGATTATCCTGAACCATCCAGGCCAAATCAGTGCTGGATATGCACCTGTGCTGAATTGTCACACAGCTCACATTGCTTGCAAGTTTGCTGAGCTGAAGAAGAAGATATTTCATCGTTCTTGAAAAAAGCTAGAAGATGGTCCCAAGTTCTTGAAATCTGGGGATGCTGCCATTGTTGATATGGTTCCTGGCAAACCTATGTGTGTTGAGAGCTTCTCTGATTATCCTTCTCTGGGCCATTTTGCTGTTCGTGTCATCAAAGCAGTGGACAAGAAGGCAGCTGGAGCTGGCAAAGTCACCAGGTCTGCCCCGAAAGCTCAGAAAGCTAAAGCTAAATGAATATTATCCCCAATACCTGCCACCACAGTCTTAATCAGTGGCAGAAGAATGGTCTCAGAACAGTTTGTGTCAATTGGCCATTTAAGTTTAATAGTAAAAGACTGGTTAATGGTAACAATGCATCATAAAACCTTCAGAAGGAAAGGAGAATGTGTTGTGGACCATTTGTGTTTTTGTCGTGTGTGGCAGTTTTAAATTAATTGCTTTTAAAATCAGTACTTTTAATGTTTTTAATGGAAACAACTTGACAAAAATCTGTCCCAGAATTTTGAGAACCATTAAAACAAAAGTTTCATGAGAAAAAAAAAAAAGAAAAAAATGCCTATAGATATTAATCTATTATTTTGAATTTTCATTTTAGCACCCTAATCTGAGCCATCATCATCTCTCATTTGGACAAATACAGTGATTTCTCCACATTTTCTTTTCCTTTCTAGGCTCTGACCCATCCTCCACAGGGTAGCCAGATTGATATTTGACAAAAAAATAAAAAGCTCATACTATATTTATAACACTGGGACTGGGATCCCTGGGTGGCGCAGCGGTTTGGCGCCTGCCTTTGGCCCAGGGCGCGATCCTGGAGACCCGGGATCGAATCCCACGTTGGGCTCCCGGTGCATGGAGCCTGCTTCTCCCTCTGCCTGTGTCTCTGCCTCTCTCTCTCTCTCTCTCTCTCTCTGTGTGACTATCATTAAAATATATATATATATAACACTGGGACTAACACCATCCCTCTCCCCTTAAAAATTCCCTTCATTTACAAGGATAATAGGATGCTTTCCAGGCTTGACATAACACAAAATTCTTCCCTCATTCCTCATCTCCACCAACAGTGGTCAAAGGGTGCATACACACTAGGACAAGACCACTCCTCACATGTGCATCCAGAAAGAACCCCCCAGACTAAAACCATGAGTCCTCAGGATTCCTCCTCCATCGACATAAGTCAGGGTCAGGAGAGATTCCCAGACTTTTAGCATGCTCTAACACTTAATAGCCTTGCCACGTTTTTCTGCCTTGATTTTACCAGCACTTAGTTTTTAATCAGTCTAACAACCAAAACTGCTGGCTTCAGTGTTATCCCGCAGCTCCTACACACTCGAATCCCTTTCCATTGCTACTTCACTATCACTCTTGAAAACCTTCCATTATACTCTCTCGAGAAAAATCTCCTAGACCCTCAGTGGTTGTTTTGAAGTATCTTCTTGTTATGACAGAAGACACTATTTTACCTGCAGCCTTCTCAATTGATGAAGGTTTTTTTTTAAGCTTCTTACAGCCTCAATCTACTTACTCCTTCATTCCATTTCCAAAGTATTCTCCTCTCCTCTCTAAAAATTAGCTTCGAATCCATGTAATCTGAGTCTCTTAGTTGCTGCTTCTTATTCTTGTCTCCTACCAAGCCCTAAGAAGACTCTCCTAGTTTTTAACCTTTTTATCTTTGACTGATGAGCTCTTCAACATGACGCTGGTAACTTTTCTCAGTGATTTCACTAGAGCTTATCTTCCTGACACTTGGACATTCAATGTCTTGAATTTCTCTCCTATTGATATCATCCTTCACCCTACCTGGGTCACTCTCAGAAGTGTATGCTAGAATTTGTCGTTACCTACAACGTCAGACCCTTCATTCTCTTGAAATATCCTGTTCTCTGCTCACTACAGTCTTTCTAGCTCATTTCATTGAATATTTTAAGAATCCTTTAAACCCTATTGAAACTTTTCACTTTCCCTCTTGCCTTTCATGTTCATTCTTTCCTTTTATCTTTTATCTTTTATTTTAAAGATTTTATTTCTTTATTCATGAGACACACAGAGAGAGGCAGAGACATAGGCAGAGAGAGAAGCAGGCTTCCTGCAGGGATCCTGAAGTGGGACCCATTCCCAGGATCCTAGGATCATGACCTGAGCCAAAGGCAGATGCTCAACCACTGAGCCACCCAGGTGCTCCCTATCTTATGTTTCAAATACATTTTCATTAGACTCATTCTTCCTAATGATCTTGATTCTCAGTGAAAACTGCAGGTAGCTTAGCAGAGTTTCTCCTAAATTCCCATGATCTTATCTACCCACCTACCAGGATCTGCACCCATTTCATCTGCTATGTCACTTGTTACTCTTTCCACACACAATCAGGCTCTCAACATTGGTACTCAATCTCATCTCCCCCTGCTACTCTAAAACATTGCTCCAAATATTGGTGCTTCTTTTCTAACATCACATTTTTCCTGTCTATTAGATCTCTTTATACTATCACACGAACTTGTTATTAGTTCCTCCATCTTTATAAAAGGAAACAAATAAAACAAATGCAAACCAAAGTTTTCCCTTGATCTTTTCCCATCAGCTACCTTCCCATTTATTTTTTACATCTCTTTGCAGGAAAACTCCTTGCAAATATTACACTTACTCACTGTGTTATTTCAAATGCCTCCCCTTCCATTATTTAAAACACATTCCAATCAGATTTTAAGTCCAATGACTTTACTTCACTGAGATTGTTTTTGTCATGGCCACTGAGGTACTCCATGCTATGAAACCTGTGTTTCCAGTCTTCAATTTACTTGATCCTTCAATCTGCTTTTTATATCTGATTTATGATCCTACTTCCTTTTGGTTTTCTTCTTACATCACTGGTCACTCCTTTCAATTTCCTTTGTTGGTCCCCTCTCCTTTATTCTAGAGTGCCCATGATCTCCCCTTCTTCTCTGAAATCACTCCCTTAGAGATAGATATATTTCATTCCTTGTATGACTTTCAATACCATCTATATGCCATCAGCTCTCAGATTTATAACTACACAAAAGCAATCACTTGAATTTATATATCTACATGATTATTTAATATTTGCCTAAGATATTAATAGATATAATTAACATTTCCCCAGGATGTCTAATACATATCTCAAAATTAACATGTCCAAACCTGAACTCCTGTTGTGCAGGCACTGCCAAACCTCCTTTACACAGTCTAATGCAACTATGTTAATGGAAACTATTTTTTTCAGTTTTCAACCCAAGATCCTAAACTTCTTCCTTTCTCTCATACTCTACATCTAGTTGATACAAAATGCTGTTGAGTTAATTTTCAAGTTCCATTAAAAATTGGCCTGCTCCTAACCTCCTTTGCTGGAACTGGATTTCAGGTGGATGGCTACAACTTCCTAATTGTCCTCCCTTCTCCACCTGCTCCCTTGCCAAGCAGCCAATGTAACCTTTTAAAAATGTAAAGCAAATCATTCTACTTCTCTCTTCTAACCTGGCTAATAGATCTCCATGTCAATCAAAGTAAAAGGCTAAGCCTTTCTAATTGCTTACAAAGCTCTACAAGATCTGCCCTTCCTCTTCTTTTCTTCTCTCATCACATTCTGAGCTATTACCTTGTTACAGCTCCCTCCCACTCTACTCCAGAATGCAGGCTTTTTGGCTTGATCCAGAACACAACATATATCCTCTCAGCTGAAAGCTTTTGCGCTAGCCAGAATGGCCCCACCACCGTCACTCCAATATCCAGATGGCTTTCTCCCAACCCAGTTTCAAGTCTTTATTCAGATCTTGTGTTCTCAATGAGGCTTATCTTGAACATTTTTTTTTATCCTGAACATTCTATTTAAAAATTTTACTCATTTCCCTTACCAGCGTTTTTAACTCTTCATATAACTTAGTATAGCGCCTGGCTCACGGTAAATGCTCTCTCTCTCTCTCTCTGTATATATATATATAGTGCCTGGCTCACGGTAAATGCTCTCTCTCTCCCTCTCTCTCTCTCTCTCTCTCTCTCTCTCTCTCTATATATATATATATATATATATATACATATATATATATAATTGGAGTTCAATTGGCAACATATAGCATACACCCAGTGCTCATCCTGCCAAGTGCCCTCCTCAGTGCCCATCACTGAGTCACCCCAAACCCCCGCCCAATTCCCCTTCCACTACCCCTTGTTCATTTCCCAGAGTTAGGTATCTCTCATGTTTTGTCACCCTCACTGATATTTTCACTTGTTTTCTATCCTTTCCCTTTATTCCCTTTCACTAATTTTATATTCCCCAAATGAATAAGACCATATAATGTTTGTCCTTCTCCGATTGACTTATTTCACTCAGCATAATACCCTCCAGGTCTCTCCACATGGAAGCAAATGGTGGGTATTTGTCATTTCTAATGGCTGAGGAATATTCCATTGTATACATAGACCACATCTTCTTTATCCATTCATCTTTCGATGGACACCGAGGTTCCTTCCACAGTTTGGCTATTGTGGACATTGCTGCTATAAACATCGGGGTGCAGGTGTCCCGGCGTTTCACTGCATCTGTATCTTTGGGGTAAATCCCCAGCCGTGCAATTCCTGGGTCGTAGGGCAGAACTATTTTTAACTCTTTGAGGAACCTCCACACAATTTTCCAGAGTGACTGCACCAGTTCACATTCCCACCAACAGTGCAGGAGGGTTCCCCTTTCTCCACATCCTCTCCAACATTTGTTGTTTCCTGTCTTGTTAATGTTCACCATTCTCACTGGTGTGAGGTGGTATCTCATTGTGGTTTTGATTTGTATTTCCCTGATGGCAAGTGATGCAGTGCTTGTTGGCCATGTCTATGTATTTCTCTGTGAAATTTCTGTTCATGTCTTTTGTCCATTTCATGATTGGATTGTTTGTTTCTTTGCTGTTGAGTTTATAAGTTCTTTATCGATCTTGGATACTAGCCCTTTCTCTGATAGGTCATTTGCAAATAAATTCTCCCATTCTGTAGATTGTCTTTTAGTTTTGTTGACTGTTTCTTTTGCTGTGCAAAAGCTTCCTATCTTGATGAAGTCCCAATAGTTCATTTTTGCTTTTGCTTCTCTTGCCTTCATAGATGTATCTTGCAAGAAGTTGCTGTGGCCAAGTTCAAAAAGGGTGTTGCCTGTGTTCTCCTCTAGGATTTTGATGGAATCTTGTCTCACATCTAGATCTTTCATCCATTTTGAGTTTATCTTTGTGTCTGGTGTAAGAGAGTGGTCTAGTTTCATTCTTCTGCATGTGGACGTCCAATTTTCCCAGCACCATTTATTGAAGAGACTGTCTCTTTTCCAGTGGATAGTCTTTCCTGCTTTGTCGAATATTAGTTGACCATAAATTTGAGGGTCCACTTCTGGATTCTCTATTCTGTTCCATTGATCTTTGTGTCTGTTTTTGTGCCAGTACCACACTGTCTTGATGACCATAGCTTTGTAGTACAACCTGAAATCTGGCACTGTGATGCCCCCAGCCATGGTTTTCTTTTTTAATATTCCCCTGGCTATTTGGGGTCTTTTTTGATTCCATGCAAATCTTAAGATGATTTGTTCCAACTCTCTGAAGAAAGTCCATGGTATTTTGATAGGGATTACATTAAATGTGTAAATTGCCCTGGGTAACATTGACATTTTCACAACATTAATTCTGCCAATCCATGAGCATGGAATATTTTTCCATGTCTTTGTGTCCTCCTCAATTTCATTCAGAAGTGTTCTGTAGCTTTTAGGGTATAGATCCTTTACTTCTTTGGTTAGGTTTATTCCTAGGTATCTTATGCTTTTGGGTGCAATTGTAGATGGGATTGACTCTTTAATTTCTCTTTCTTCAGTCTCATTGTTAGTGTATAGAAATGCCACTGACTTCTGGGCATTGATTTTGTATCCTGCCACACTACCGAATTGCTGTATGAGTTCTAGAAATCTTGGGGTGGAGTCTTTTGGGCTTTCTATGTACAGTATCATGTCATCTGCGAAGAGAGAGAGTTTGACTTCTTCTTTGCCAATTTGAATGCCTTTTATTTCTTTTTGTTGCCTGATTGCTGAGGCTAGGACTTCTAGTACTATGTTGAATAGCAGTGGTGAGAGTGGACATCCCTGTTGTGTTCCTGATCTTAGGGGAAAAGCTCCCAGTGTTTCCCCATTGAGAATTATATTTGCTGTGGGTTTTCGTAGATGGCTTTTAAGATGTTGAGGAATATTCCCTCTATCCCTACACTCTGAGGAGTTTTGATCAGGAATGGATGCTGTATTTTGTCAAATGCTTTTTCTGCATCTATTGAGAGGATCATATGGTTCTTGTTTTTTCTCTTGCTGATATGATCAATCACATTGATTGCTTTACGAGTGTTGAACCAGCCTTGCATCCTGGGGATAAATCCCACTTGGTCATGGTGAATCATCTTCTTAACATATTGTTGGATCCTATTGGCTAGTATCTTGCTGAGAATTTTTGCATCCATGTTCATCAGGGATATTGGTCTGTAATTCTCCTTTTGGTGGGGTCTTTGTCTGGTTTTGGAATTAAGGTGATGCTGGCCTCATAGAACGAGTTTGGAAGTATTCCAGCTCGTTCCATCTTTCCAAACAGCTTTCGTAGAATAGGTATGGCTTCTTCTTTAAACGTTTCATAGAATTCTCCTGGGAAGCCATCTGACCCTGGACTTTTGTGGCTTGGGAGGTTTTTCATCAAAAACTACTTCCATCAAATTGACTGCTTCAATTTCCTCCCTGGTTAACGGCCTGTTCAGGTTTTCTATTTCTTCCTATTTCAGTTTTGGTAGTTTGTGGTATCCGGAAATGCATCTATTTCTTCTAGATTGCCTCATTTATTGGTGTAAAACTGCTCATAATAAGTTTTTAAGATTGTTTGTATTTTCTTGGTATTGGTGGTGATCTCTCTCATTTATGATTTTATTAATTTGAGTCTTTTCTCTCTTCTTTTTAATAAGGCTGGCTAGTGGTTTTGAGAACCAACTCCTGCTTTTGTTAATCTGTTCCACAGTTCTGGGCTCTATTTCATTGAGTTCTGCTCAAATCTTTATTAACTCTCTTCTGCTGGGTGTAGTTGGGTCTATTTGCTGTTTTTTCTCCAGATCCTTTAGGTGCAAGGTTAGCTTTTGTATTTGAGTTCTTTCCAGTTTTTGGATGGATGCTTGTATTGCGATGTATTTCCCCCTCAGGAGCTCAATAAATATTTTAATAAAAGAACTAAAGACCATTCAAAAGTTTCCCAAAATTTGGGGAAAATGAAATGCCTTATCATGATCTTAAAGCATCTGCCTAGATTTCTAAACTGAACTGACACTCTATCTGCCTAACTTGCTTGGTTTCAGTTACTCTATCTTCAGTTCCTTGAACACGCCAATTCTTTTTCACCTTAGAACCTTTGTACCAGCTATTCTTTTTTCCAGGTCATTATTTTCTTGAGATATTTCATAGTATACTCCCTATTTTTCTGATGTCAGCTCAAGGGTCATGTTTTTAATGGTTTCCCTTAACTGTTCCCTAATTGTTTTCCTAATGACCTTGATTCTCTGTGAAAACTGCAGGTAGCTTAGCAGTTTCCCCTAAATTCCTATGATCTTATCTACCCACCTACCATGATCCGCACCCACTTAATCTGCTATATCACTTGTTAACATCCTAATGTTAAACATCTGTGTTTTTCTACATCGTAAGGTCATATTCTTCATTTCTTTGTGGTTCATTTTTTATTATCCATTGTTTCTCCTCTCTAAAAGAATGTAAATTCAATTATATTAACACATGGTCTACTTGTTTAAAGATGAAGACCCTCACTGAGCACAGTTTCTGGCAAATCATGTGGCCCCAATAGATGTTAGCTTTTAGTTTATAAAAAGACAAACAAAACAGAACATTTTGGGAAAGCAGCCATGGTGTGACCTCCTATGGTTGCCCCTCCCAGGCTTGCCCAGCTAGAGTCTTGGGCCTGGAATACTTCTACTGAGAGATAAAAGCCCTCATTGCCTGTGAAGGGCTTATTTCCATATGTGGGAATCACTTATCTTGTTTCAGACTCAATCCATATTCTTTTGTTCTGCTTAAGTGTGTGGGACTTAGGACACATGGCCAACTCCAAAACTATCCAGACCCTGTGGAGAGAGAATAGGATCCTCCTTCTAGAGCACTAGAAGGGTGTTGTGTAGGCTAATTGCCCTACATCAGCTGTTGGGAGGATATGACTGACCATGGAATACTGTTGCTCATTACTGAAGCTAATTTTGCTCTATCTTCTCTCTATGTGAGTAAAGCACTGCTTCATCTAGTACTTGGTTGTGTTGTGTTTTCTTGGTGACTCTGATACCAAGATGCAATGGGCAAAAGTTTTAACGACTGTTCCTGATGGTTGGCATAATGATGATCTTTGCTATTCTCCATGTAAATGGAGTTCTACCCTAGCACTGGTAACCAGTATATACTATGTTTGAAGAATGGAATAAAATACAAAGTGTGACTCATAAATTAATGACACTAGTTTGCAGGTAGTAAAGGATTAGTTTAAGGGTGCAGCTACATGGTCAGAATCTTTGGATTTCAGTTCCAGTTTTGCCATGTATTTATTGTAAAGTGACCGTGCATCTGAGTTTTCTAGGACAGTCTCTGATTATGTTTGCTGAACTCATTTTTCTACTTTCAATATTTAAAAAAAAAGATTTTATTTATTTGACAGAGAGAGAGAGAGAGAGAGAGAGAGAGAGAGCACAGGCAGGAGGATCCAGAGAGGGAGAAGCAGACTCCCTGCTGAACAGGGAGCCCAATGTGGAGCTCGATCTCAGGATCCCAGGATCATGACCTGAGCTGAAGGTAGACACTTCATCCACTGAGCCATCTAGGCACCCCTGTACTTTCACTCTTAAAGGTGTCCTGGGTTGGAAAGAAAATAGTATGTCCCTCCAATCCAAAGTAAGCTTTTCTTCTTGGGACAAACTTTTCTTGTTCCAGTTCTTTCACTTGGAAGTAAGAACAAAAGTGATACATAGCTCCTATAGATGTTGAGAAGATTAAATAACCATGTATATATATGTATATATATGGAAAGCATATAGTTTTTTTTGTGTTTACTAAACACACATACAATATGAAAGTCATAGAGCTTGGACTAATCAATATATTATTCAAATATATATCACTGACATATTTTGCTGTAAAATTCCCTTCATCAGCCCATATTTATATTAAATATAAACTTTGTAGAAATATAGTAATTTAAACAACAAAACATCATCTAACAAGACAAGTGCCTAATCATTCCTTTTATAAAAGGACAAAACACATTGTACATTTACACTGGACATTCAATAGTATACTTCCCAATGACTACCTACTTCCTTGTGGGTAGAGACACCAGGAAATAAACTATTAAAGCATTCCCCATAACATTATCAATCAGAAAATGTATAGGTTTTGCTCTGAATATAGGGTATATGTCAGTAGTAAAAATTGGGTCAGATATACAAAAAGGCATTTAAATTCCCATTGTAGGAAATATATTTGTTGCATAACCTTAGTTTATTCTTTTTATTACTCAAAAATCCCTTCCTTATTAAAACTTGTTTTGTGACCTTTTTAATTCTTATAATTTAACTTTTAATTTTTATTTTCTAACAAAATCACACGATTTCTTTTACTTAATTTATTTATTTAAATCACATAATTGGAATTATCATCCTACATCAAGAATAGAGAAAAAAAAGAAAACGTTACTGTTCATTCAACAGCGAAGGTTATGAGCTAAAAATTCTGAACATCTAAAATAGAACACAATTAATTTTAATAAGCTAAAGTGCAACAGTAAGGCAAAAAGACAAGATATGTGATAAGCAGCTGTGGGACCTAAAGGTCATCACTAAACATGATTCTCATTTACCCTTTTACTTTTAGTGTCAGGATCTTGTTCTGGCAACATAAGCCCCTGAGACTTCTCAAGCCATCCCTCTATATTGAGCTACCTTGCTAATTTAAAAGCCTTAGTGATTATGCTCTGTTATGATATTAATGGAAAGGTCAATGAATTCATGAAAATATCTTTTTTTTTTTTTGCTTTTATGACATTCTGAACCTTTTCTGCTTTTACAATTTTCAACAAGAAACTGATCATCTGGGTCATTTTGCATAATAAATGAACATAAGCAGTCATCGTTTGTGATAATATCACTTTCCCTGTCACATCCTGAATGCACAGAATGAGGATCTCTGGATTGTTTGATACATTCTCTTGTTTTTAATGAAAACAAGAACTTTCATGGGAAAAGAAGAGAGAAAGTGTTTTTAATAAGACAAGCTACAATTTAGAAGCTGAAAAGGTTAAAAACTACCTTCAAAATCTCATATTAAGTCTTGACATAGTGACTGTTAATACCTTTCAGAATGCTTTTAAGCAGTGTTTTACATTGAAATTGTCTGTGTGTGGTGTCCAGAGTAAAATAGCACAAACAAAGACCAGAGAGGCTTAAGGTAATAGAGTAAAGGAATGGAAATATTGCATAAGATAAAAAGGAAAATAATATGAAATACTATTTCTGGCATAGATCCAATTTTGTAAGCCATAATCATACTTATATTTTCCCATCTACTACACTCATATATTAAAAAGAAGGATTTTAATATTTTTCTCATTGTGTGACAAGAGACATATCTTTCACATTGAGCCAGGACAAACTTTCTTTTAGAGATGGATCATATAAAACAGTGGAATCCTGCTTCCGCATTTGTGCTAATACAATAAGAAAACAACATTTTGGAGAAGGTATGGATTTGGATATCTTGTGATTTTTGGTGTGGGTGCTAATTGTTGCTTTAAATGGAGTTTGTAAGCAAAAGCAATTTTGAGGACTTGGCCTGCACTTGAATAATAGATGAGCTTTTCATTTCATTTTATGTATATACAAAGCCAAACTAAACTGTAGTCTAGCAAGTTTTATTTATTTTTATTTTTTTAAGATTTTTATTTATTTATTCATGGGAGACACAGAGAGGGGGGGGGAGAGAGAGAGAGAGAGAGAGAGAGAGGCAGAGACACAGGCAGAGGGAGAAGCAGGCTCCATGCAGGGAGTCTGACATGGGACTCGATCCTGGGTCTCCACGATCATGCCCTGGGCTGAAGGCAGTGCTAAACCACTAAGCCACCAGGGCTGCCCACTGGCAAGTTTTAATAGTATCTAAGGACAAGTTCTGGCTAAATATTTTTGATGGCCCATGTTTAGGGAGTCCAAGATTTTTAGACACATGTTACCATTTTAATCAGCAAAGGATCACTGTATAATTTACCATGTTTCATAATATGTTAATTCCACAGCCCTGGACACAGATAATCTGATTAGAGTTTATAGCCTGAATTTATACTGTTTGAGTGCTCAGAAATCACCATAGCGGTCTGGTGGTGATCAGGTGAAAAGGGCAGATCAGAATCAATTGAAAATTAAATCTGGAAGAATTTCATCAGATCAGCCCCACATATTTAATTCCAAAACTACGAATACAAGCTCAGTATGTACACCCCGCCCCCCACACCAGAATAAAGCACCATGAGTGAGACAAAAAGAGTACCTGGAGAAAATAAGGAAACACAGATCAGAAGCCTGCTTAAGATTCTAAGAAAGAAGCCACAAATAAACTTAAATGAATAAAAAAGAAAATAGAAATAAAATGCTGTACAATTTTTAAAAAATGATAGGAAACTACTTTCAACTCTTTGATAATTAAAATCTATATAAAAAGATAAATTTCTAGAACAAAATAATTGTAACTAAAACTGATCTAGATAGATATGTAAAATCTATCACTAGATTTTATGAAAGAAATTGAAAAGATAAGCTACAATGGCCAAACAATATTTGTAAGTCACATATCTAGTAAAGAATCAGTATCTACAGTATATAAAGAAATTCTATAAGTAAAACAAAATAAATGTAAAACTAAATAAAAACATAAAAACATAAATAAAAAACTGATAAAAATGATCAAAACCATGAAGACCTCAGAAAAGAGGAAACCTGAATTATTTATGGTTATAATTTCATAATTTACATATGGCACATGTATTTACATTTACACTGATGATCAAGGAAATGCAAATTGAATCCACAGTGAGAAATTATTTACATATACAAGTCTAGAAAACATAAAGGCTTATAATGTCAAGTTTTGGAGAAAAAAGAAGCAATGGAAACACCTATGAAGGGCTTCCTGCTGTACAATTTGGTATAATCATTTTAAAAATAATTGGTTTGGCATGTACTTGCACATGTAGCTTAAGAATAGGGATAAAATAATTGAAATATTCTAATATTCACAAGGAGAATGAAGAAATAAATTGCAAAACATTAACTTATCCTACAAAATATTATTCTACAAATACAGTTTAGAAGAGTGGTAAAATGAATCACTCTCAGTTATATGGAACATCAAGTCAATAGATACCATAATTATAAGGTTGAGGGATAAATAATTTTTTTGAGAAAACATAGGGCTTCATTGCATTTACATAAATGTTTTCAAGTTAACAAAATGGCACAATATATTATTTGAGGATACAAACACATACAGTAAGTCTATGAAAAATAGCAAAAGGATGTTGTATGAATGGTTTAAAAGGAAGATTTCCTGTGAGAAGGAAGAGAATAGAAGGGGCTTGAACAAGTTTAAAGAGAATAGCATTTGTCTTTTAAATGGAATCTTGGGTCAATACATGTGTGTTTCTTATATCTTTTTTTTATACAACTGTAATGTTTTTTGAAATACTATGTATCTGCTCAAAAACAATGAAAACTATGCTGAATATTCTTTCTTTTTAGCTTATAGTTAAAAAGAATAAGTTATTAGTTGTAAAGCACATGATCTTTTAATGCAAGTCCACACATAGCCTAATGTTGTTAGATACACATGGGCAATGTGTCTCAATATATGTTACCTTGTAGAATTGTAAAATTAAAAAGGAATAGTTTGTAGATTTGATTCACTTGTGATACCATGAATCCTTTTCATACCAGAATGTAATTTATTATATAATTTATGAATTAATTTTTAAGTACCTACTGACACATTCATTTTAAAGAACATGAAATGTTTTGTTCAATTTTTATAGACCTTTGAATTTTTTATTTTTAAAATGAAAACAAATTTTTAATTCCAGTGTAATTAATGTACAGTGGACATTATGACCATTGTATGACCATTAAAAATAAGTTGAAAATTATCTCATAGATTCTAAAGTAAAGATATTTAAAAGTTTTTTAGGATTAAACACACATATCCATTAAACATATGTCAAAGGAATTCATAAGAAATTATTCCCATGATCTACAATTTCAATTATTGTATATTTAAGCAAATGACAAAATTTAAATTACGTATAACTATTACAACACAAAAGTGATTTTCCACAAAGAGATATTTTTTAAATTAGATCTGATTCTCTTGCATAACTTCTAACTAAAAATGATACAGAAATGGGCAAATATAATGGGAGGCAGGGTACATGGGAAATGTTTGATTTCTTTTAGGTCAACTTGACTTTCAAAGAGAGAATATCTTTAACTTCCGATCACATCAAAGTTATGTCTTAAGAGAAAAAATTTGCAGAGCAATACCATAATTGTGGTCTAAGTCAATAAAACTCTCAAAGTTGCCAACACGATATTCAAGATCTTCCTGAATTTATGATAAATACTAAATTTTATATCTGATACCCTCCCTGTTTATTTTATTTCATCTGCCACATCTTTAAACACAAAAATCAATATGAGTTACTATCTCCTACTTATGCAAAAATTTACAACAAATAAATAGAGAATATTAGTACTGGCAGTTTACCTAATGAGATGCTGCTTCAAATGTGCAAGCTCGACAAATGACTTGTAAAGTGTCACTGGAAATTAAAAGTAACAACATTTTGTGAAAAGTTGCAGCGACCAATCTGAAAATGTCTCCACTCAATTCAAATTCCTAAACCTCTGCCTGTCTGAAAAGATAATAGAAGTACGGAGGCCAAAAATAGGCACAGATTATGCTATAACATCTGATACTTTTCAAGAGAAAATTTGGGTGAACGACAAAGTGGAATACTGTTTATAATGTGATTTTGAGGCTGTTGTGTAAATTGCTAAGATTTATTTTTATGAAAACTTCCAATTCCTTAATTTATACCTTTCTAAACCTGCTCAGATAGTGAAACAAACACAGTAGGCTTAGGTTTGGATCTACAATAAAGTATATAGGACTATTTAAAAAATAAAAGATAGCTTAGTCAATGTTACTTCCTTTGGTTTTAGCTTCAAATCATAATTATTTACATTCATCAGTTTATTCTTCTGTACTGAAAGAGAGGATTTTTCTTTAACCCCACTTGACACTTACATTTTGAAATGATTTAAGGACTCTCACAGATGAAAGATTACCTTTATAATCATAAAGAAAGACTGATTATCACTAACCTGATTAAAGAAAAAGGCTGCAAGCCTTTTGGGGAGTGAAAGGAACACCTGTACTAGTTTAATGTAAATTGTCACAGTCCTACCCTTGCCTCCATTTTTATAAGTTTATTTGCTTTGTTTTTAGAGCAAGTAAAGAAGCCAATTTTTAGGTAGATAGTTATTACAAAGGATTACAACTTACTTAGTAATCTTATCATCAGAAATCTGTGGATATTCTGCTGAGACTAAATGGAAACCGTTCCTATTCACTTAATGCAGAAACTAAATTATAAAAGGTTTCCTAAAATGAATAGCAGAGAAAATGTGAGGTCACATATCTGAGCCTAGGATATAAACACCAATAAAATCAAGTTTTTTTTTCAACTATAAAATCAATTTTAGAAATCATAAACCACAAATCAGCATTTAACCAATTATATAAATTACTTAGTGATTCAAAAATTTGGAGGCCTAGGTCAAGAGTGATTATTTACATTAAATTTGTGTGTCATACTATTTTCACCTATGTCAGCTCTCATTTCATTAGATACAAAGCACACAAGGTATCTCTTTTTTAAAACTATTATTGTTTTGTATGTCATGGGTATAGAGATTTTAATGATTACACTTTTAGAAACTTCCATTTCAGTTTTAATGCATCATTTTATATTTCTTGTTAGAATTTTATTTCCCACAGAAATTTCATGTGTTCTTTCCAACAGAACACTTCCTGCTTTTTCAATCATTCAAGCACTGTTCCAGTAGATTTTTTGACTTTGCAGACCTTTAAAGGGCTATTAAAACTGGAGCTTTGAATAAATCTATTTACTAAAGATTTTACGACTTCTTCACAAATATAATAAAGTGGTTAAAAAATCTAATTTCAGAGTATTTTTCTTGGCTTTTTTAAAGTTCTTTTTGTATGATTAGTTATTAATGTGAATATTTTCCCTATAAATTTTGCAATATTTTTTTAAAGTATGTAAACACATTCTCATAAAACTTTAGACAATATAGAAGTATATTACATGAATATTGAATGTTTTTCTTTTTTTAAATTAAAAAAGTTTTTTTAACAAAATTATTTATTCATTCATGAGAGACAGATAGAGAGAGAGGCAGAGGCATAGGCAGAGAGAGAAGTAGGCTCCATGCAGGGAGCCCGATGTGGGACTCGATCCCTGGACTCCAAGGATCACTCCCTGGACCCAAGCCAGGTTCTCACCCACTGAACCACCCAGGCATTCCTTTAAAATTTTTTTTTTAAGATTTTATTTATTTAATCATGAGAGACACACACAGAGAGAGAAAGGCAGAGACATAGGCAGAGAGAGAAGCAGGGTCCTTGCAGGGAGCCCAATGAATGTTTTTCTTATTTTTCCCTATGCCAATACTCACTATCATGCCTTTCCTCAGAGATACTAAGATATTTAAGTTTAACATGTATTTTCTGGAACTTTTCAGTACGCATATATTCTTTTCCCTAAAATTTTGGTTTAAGAAATTTAAGTAAGATCAATACACAGATTGTTTTTTCCCCTAACATCTCACCATTTCTTCTTCCTTTCAATAACATTGGTAGCCTCGTGTATCTGACTCCACAATTTTTCCATATTTAAAAAAAAAATGCTATTATAATGCATCTTGTACTTTTTTGCTTTTTAAAAATATGAGTTCACATTACAAACAATACTTTGAAGCTTAAAGTTTCTCATTTCAAATGAATATTGCCTAAACCTTCAGATAAGTCTTGAACTTCATTTAGAAACCTACACAGTATTCCACTGTGAGTATACCACTCGTTATCTACTTATTATTCTAAGACAAGTATTCAAATTATTTTAAGGTTTCTTTCCTAAGGTAAAATTGTGACTATATAGCTTTTTATATTTTTATAAAAGATCACAGACCTATTTTATTCCTTGGTGATAAAATACCAAATGAGGGATTAATTTTACTTACACTTTAGTATACTTACACTACTTTAGTTTGAATGGATTTTGCCAAATTTTCAGTTGTTTTCATAGCTTTAGCAGATTTTTATGTAAACATAGTTATATATTTATGCTAATTCTGATATAGTCTATTTTTTTTATTATTTAACTCTTGCATCCAGAAATATGGGAAGTCTCTCCATCTGTTCGGTGGTTTGTTTTTGTTCTCTCCACATGTAGAGTAAGATTTTATATTTAATTTCAATAGAATATGTACCTTTTGTTAAATTTACATTTTAGTTTCACCATCGTTAATAGACTTCATGTTTTTCTTTTCATTTATGACTGGATGCTATTATTCTAGAGAAAACTCTATTTTTCTCTATCAAGTTGCCATTCTTAACCAATATAGGACTTTGTATTATTATCCATTTGGTTAATTTTTCCTTGCCAGTCCACTAAGTGGGAAATATTTTATCATTTACATTTCTTTTATCAGCCTTAGGGACAACCATATCTTCATTTGTTTATTACAGAGCCACTGTCTGAGGAATCATCTTAAACTCCATGTATAAGTTAATATCTACTTCTTCACCACTGCTTGTTGCTAAAGATACATTTACTTCCTCATTTTATTTTTTAAAAATAAGGTACAAAATATACTTGGCTCAGGTTTGGAATAGAGTCGGACTCCATTTTTGATGTTTGACTGCTGATAGACTTTGGGCTCCACTCCCTTTTGCCCCACATCAGAGAAGGCCTGTAAGAAAGTCCCAGTACAGTTTCCTTTGGCTCAAATTCTGGCTTACCCATACCCCCTTATCTGGTCCCAATCTCTAAACACAAATGAGGCCAGAGTAACCTGACCATGCACCAGTCTTCCTGTCTTACCCCACATGGAACCTGAACTCTCCTTACCAAATCATTTTGCAGTTTACTATAGGAATAATAAACTTCACTTCTGATCCATTGGTACATGTATGTCATTTATTCCAACATCCATAATCCCCTGGGGGAGAGGGCGGGTCCCCAGCCTCCAGCAGGTAATGATGAAAGTCCAAATTAAATCATGCTTGTTTTAGGCTGATTGGGCTGTTATAACAAAACACCATAGACTGGGTGGATTATAAAAAACAGAAATTAATCTCCCACAGTTCTGGAGGCTGGAAGTCCAAGATCAGAGTGCCAATTTGGTTGGGTGAAGATCCTCTTCCAGGTTGCAGACTTCTTGTATCCTCACATGGTAGAAGGGGCATGTGAGGCTCTATTATGAAAGCATTAATCCCATTCATGAAAGCTCTTCCCCCATAACTTAATCACCTTCCAAAGGCCCTCTTAACACCACCATGTTGAACATTAGGATTTGAAGTATGGATTTTGGAGGGACACAAACATTCAGATCATGGCACTGTTCTATCTAATAGTCTTTATTACTATTCCCCAGACAAACCATTGCTTTTCTTTGGGATTCTATACACAATGTAGGATGATGGACTCAGACATAAAAACTTAGGACCTAAGAATATCCAGACATGCTAATGAATAGTAGTGTAAATTTTTTATGCTATACTTTGAAGTAGTTTTGCCATTTTTTATTCATAGTTCAGTTTTTAAAGTCCTCAAGCATTCATCAAATGACAATTTTTAGCTGTATTCTTATTATAATAATGATAGAGTATACTTTAAGATTTTACCACTAAATTTATATATTTTAGCTCATTTAGACTCCTAAGAAACGATACAGTAGGATTACTAGTAGTATGATTTTACAGATTAATAAATTAGGAACCAAACAGGCAAGTTATTAAGGACACACCTGGAATCTCAGGACACATTGTCTAAAACCCATTCTTAAAACACAGCTAGATAAAAATGTATCGGAATCCCACACTTGACATTAAAATGTACTGTCTTCTCACATACTTCAGATAGTCTTATAAATATTATCCAACAGGATGATAACTGGTGTAATATACATAGGAAAATTATAAGGTGTAAGTATCAAGAGCTAGTATGTACTTCTTGGAGATAAAACCAAAGAAAGACAAATAAAACAAGTGAAAAAGCAAAAAGGGAACATTTTATGAAAATTCAATTGTTCCTATATCCTCATAAGATTTTACTATCTTTTAAAAGTGTAGTCCAGATGCTTCATTCATTTTGAGCCATTGAAATATTAAACCACATTACAATAAATGCATCATGGCCAGATTTGAGTAATTAAAATTAGAAAAGGAATGCTTTGTCTTCTCTTTCTAGGTACCCATGATTACATTTCCTGGATTTGCAGAAGAGATATTTGTAGTTGTCAAAAATTTAACTAAAATTTGAATAATCCCCTATTTTTCAGAGGTAAAAAATTAAATAGTTCTATATTATTGGGCCCCCAGTAACTTATGTAAGACTAATTCTGCAGTTAATGCCCTTTCCTGTCTATAAATAGTGCCAATATTTGATAGTTTCATTAATCAAGGGCAAAATCTTGACCACAATTTTAGAAATGTCAAGCTGCAAGTGGCATGCAGTTTTGGTGATGAATGGAATAATTTCTCCATGAGTACAAATTGAAATGAAAGCTGATAGAATATTAAAGCATTAGGTTTTAAATATATTTGAGAGATCAGTTTATAGCTAATAAAGTTAAAATTCAAATAATTCAAGTGGTGTATGTTTAATCACACAGATGATGATTGTCATAGTAAGGATTACAACACAAGTTTCTATACCAGGTATTAAAGCAGCTCTCTAATATTGATGGAGCATAGGCTAAGTATCAGGGTTTTAAGCTCAGAAACGGCAGTATGAAGTGATGAGAGAACATATCTCCCTTTGCACTATACAATGTTTCTGGAAGATATGGATAACTGACTGTATGTAAGTCCTCAGTTAAATGGTTTATCCTATGAAGATAAAGTAACAGAATGACCAATTTGAAAAAGAAGTCAGATACTCTGTGATCCACAGACCTGGATTCTGTCTTTAGTTTTTTTTGTTTTTTTGTTTTTTTGTTTTTTTTAAATTTATTTATTCATGAGTGACAGAGAGAGAGAGGCAGAGACACAGGCAGAGGGAGAAGCAGGCCCCATGCAGGGAGCCTGACGTGGGACTCGATCCTGGGTCTCCAGGATCACACCCTGGGCTGAAGGCAGGCGCTAAACCGCTGAACCACCCGGGCTGCCCCCCTGTCTTTAGTTTTGTTAAAAGAGCTTGATCCTCTGCTGATTTTAGCTGATGATCTCATGGTACCACTTGAAAGATTATAACTATGGAGAAGCTAAGTTAGTGCAGTTAAAAAAAAAAGGCAAAATAAATAGATACATTCAACATTTTTTAATCATCTCAAATTCTGGGCATTTTTTTCTCTCTCAACTATTGCCCAACTGAACTGGACAAAGTCTCAGTAGATCAGTGTCTGAGTTATTTCCAAGGGTGGTAGGCAACCATGTCTTGCTTCTCCTACCCTGAAAAATTTTGAATTTTAGTCAACCTCATCACTGCGTATAATTGTATGTATGTAATTTTCTTTTTTAAAAGCATATGCTTTAAAATTAATTATTTATTTATTTTTAAAGTAACCTCTATGCCCAACATGGGGCTTGAACTCAGGACCCTGAGATCAAGAGTCACATGCTCTAATGATTGAGCCAGCCAGGTGCCCCTGTGTAATTTTGGCTATAAATATTAATTAATTAGAAAAATGCTTAAGAATCAGGAAAAATCAAAAGGGGTCAACAGTTTATTGTTAATTGTAGAGAGATTTGCAAAAATATGACCTCCAGAAAAATTCCCTCTATTTGCATTTGGATACATTTAATATAAACACTAAGTAGTTGACAGTGTTTAATTTATTCTGATTATAAGGCAGATTTGACTTAAATGTATCTTTATATGAGAGGGTAATGAGGCATAATGAGAAAAATACATAAGGATTCAGGACAATGAGTATTAAACTTTGCTTGTATCTAATTAAATAAATGGGGGCCAGCCATTATCACCTCTCTATTACTATGTTCTCTCTCCTGTAAAAACAGAATTATTTAGACACATAATCTTTCAAGCCCCTTCTTTCAATATTTTGTCAGAGAATAATACTTGTCCTCTTTTTTTAGGACATTCATTTATCATGTATATATAATTCTAAATCATGCAACTACAAATCTTTCTGAATTTAAATGCAGATTGATTTTGCATGGCTACCAATGAGAGAAGCAGAAGTTCTATCCTTCTCATTGTAGCAGAACAGGCAGGTAAAATTATAAATTCACAGCCATTTGTTGTTTAACTGTAAGTTGGACTTAACTTTCTTAACAACTGAGTTGCCAATAAACTAGCACAAGGGTGACTTACTGGGCTCCAGAGCTCAAAATGTTTCCATAGGCTGCCCATCTGTTACTTAATTTTAATGATGTCTATGTATTTAAATAGATAATAATAAACTCTCCTAGTGAAAGTGAAAGTAGGTCTTGTGCTTTTGGTTTTCCTAAAGTTAAGTTTAAAGGTAGTAGAGTATGAGCTGTATAAAAAACCATGTTGATACCTTTTGTCCTCATTCATGGTCATATAACAACTTCCATGCAAGTAAATCAGTAGATTAAAAACAGCAGTATAAATTTATTTTAGAATCTGAAACTCAAGTAGTGATTTCAGGACAAATAATTTTTTAAAGTTATTTTAAATTTGGGGCAGAAAATTAATGTTTCCTCTCTACAACTGAGAGGTCATGCATTTATAAAGCTATTCTACACCATATATCTGAAACACTAAAATAGTATAAACTGAAATGCCAATTATTTTCAGTGTTTAAAGAAAAGAAATAACTGTGATCCAATTTTTCTCATGAAGAACTTTATGACTAGCTTGTTAGTTTACATTTTAGATAGATTTTCCCCCAGTTTTATAGAAATAAATGACATATACCATTGTATAAGTTTAAGGTATACAGCATGATGGTTTGAGTTACAAATATTATAAAATGATTAACACAATAGGTTCAGCTAACACCCATGGATACATTTATTAAATGTCAACTGACAGCAAGGCAAATCAGTGGTTAGTTGCTTGGGATGTATAAAATAGGAAGTAATTGTAATAAGTATGGTAGCTAACTGAGCTCTCTACACAGGGCGCTTTACATAAACTGTGAAATCAAAATTGTAACTTTGCACATAGTATATAACAGATTTATGTGTAACTTCCCAAAAAGTATACATACAACATAATATGTGTACACTGCTACTATATATAGTCCACATGCATTCAGTGAGGAGAGAGAGTAGGGAAGCACCCTTTACTGGCACAGAACTCACCAACACTAAGCAAATGTTGGAAGTTAGTCAGAGAATAGAGAATATGAAGAAGCAGCAAATCCTTAGCAATTGTGCTTATGTCAGTTCATGGATTAGGATCAGCAAAATTCATTCTAACAATTTTCATATAAAAGTTAAATAGGTAACAGTGTCTTTTATATATTAAATAACTATAATGTATTTTTAAATAGGTAACAGTGTCTTTTATATATTAAATAACTATAATGTATTTTTAAAGTTATCAGTAATGAATTGGCTCAAATGGTAATCTTAATCTTTAGGAGACTGAGAGAGAGCATTAAAATTTTACCCATCTTCTCTTTTAGCCAACTTATACAACATCTCGATATGTTTGTGCTTATCTTTTCTAGAGTATAAAGACTAAAATTTGTGTGACAAGAAAATGAAATTTGAATACCCATTACATTGCTTAAAAACCATTAGCATATGTATATAGGTATAACACATACACACATATGATTTTAAACTTACCGAAGAAATTGAGTTCAACTTTAATAAATGACTTGAATAAAGTAGGTATTTGCCTAACTAAATTATAAGATTAGATTTCTGGACAATGAGATATATAGCAGAAGGAATAAGAAATTTTGACAGAAACAGAAATTTAGAGACAAAGGCCAGATTTCTCAGCATGTCATTGTCAAAATAAAGGAAACTGGATACTAAGCTTTAGATAGTGCATGCTTTGGAAAGTGATGTGGAATTTTGAGAAAGACATCATAAAGTTAACAGCACTAAAGAGATAATGTATATGAAAATACAAAGCCTATATATAGTTAGACACAACTCTAAATAACAATATTAGAGAAAGCAACCTTAGGAAGCTGAATCATACAAGGAGCAAGTAAACACTGAATGAACTAAATCACTGCCTTCATCTGTTTCAGCTCCAACATGTCAAAAGAGTTTGGAGTGTGTCACTCCTATACTTATAGCAACAATAAAAAAGCTGGACAAACCGAAGAAAACAATGACTTATTTTAGACCCGTCAGAAATCTGAGGTGTGACAGGGCAAATGTCTATTCTGAAATCTGGAGAGACAGGTGTATCCAGAGGGACACAGTCAATATATGCTTAGCTGGAGCAGAAGCCCCTAGAGATAACAACTGGTAAGAGCACATAAAAGGTAATTTTGATGAGGCTAGAGGCTGAGTTTATACTTAGACTGAGAAACTCATTGGGAGCTGCAATCTTAGTGGGGGCCCCAAACTTCCATGGGTTCCTCTTGGAATCTCATCAGATTTTAATGGAGAAAAATCAAGAAAGATCTCCTTATTGTTCTGGCAGGAGAAGGGGAAGAGTAATCATGGTGAAATAGATTTAGAGCTTTTCCTATAAAAATATATACTCTCCAGGGAAAAGATTTTGCAAGTGCCTTATTCTAGCTGGGTGAAGTTTGTTTCTTTTAATCAGATGACTCTCTCCTAGCTCTGTCATATATATGGTGGGGGGCACAGTGGGGGACTCAGCTGAGGTCATGGCTTCAAGGTAATAGGAAGGCTACAGCTAGGGAAAAGAGTGAGAGTTTGGGGCAGGATCCAGGGGCTAAAGTGCTGCAGAAAAGGTTGTAAAGATTACATCCCAGGGGAAAAAATAAGTGAGCTTAAAAAAAGACCAAGAGAAACTTCTCAATCTGAACTGCACAGAGAAAAATATATTGAAAACTGGGAGTGTGGGGCAGGATATTGCAACATACAAGAACTGTTGGACAAAACCAAAAAGTGTAACATGGTGACACAGATAATTGGGATTCCAGAAGGAGAAGAAAGAGAAAATAGAACAGGAGATAATTTAAGTAACAGTGTTTGAGTATTTTCCAAAATAAATGATATAGAACCAGAGATACAGGAAGCTCTAGGAACATAATGCAGAAAAAATATTTACATATGACCCCCCCCAAAACAAAACAACAACAAAACAAAAAAGCTATTTTATATTTAATATTTTATTTTATATTTAAATTGCATAAAAGCAAAGATGAAGAAGAAATTCTTAAGGCTCAAGAGCTGAAAATACCTATAGAGGAACAAGAATGAGATCATAGTGAACATTTTGTTAGAAACCATGTAAGCAAGAAGAGCAGAGTGGGAGAACTGGATATCCATATGCAAAAAAAAAAAAAAAAGAAAAGAAAAGAACCCAGACACAGACCTTACACCCTTCATAAAAATGATTTCAAAATGTATCAAAGACCCAAATATAAAATGCAAAACCAAAACTCTTAGAAGATAACACAAGCAAAGAGTTAGATGGCCTTGAGAATTCTGATACTTTTTTAATACAACATCAAAGGCACAATCCATGAAAGAAATAATGGATAAACTGGACCTCCCTAAAATTAAAAACTCCTGCTCTGCAAAAAGACAATGTCAAGAGAAAAAGAAGAGAAGCCACAAACTGGGAGAAAATATCCGATAAAGAAATTTTACCTAAAATATACAAGGAAATCTTAAAACTCAACAATAAGGAAACAACCGATCTCATTTAAAAATGGGCTTACACCATAGCACTCACCAAGGGAAATATATAGATGGCAAACAAATGTATGAAAAGATGCTCCACATTATGTGTCATCAGGGAAATGAAAATTCAAACAATAATGAAATACCACTACATACCTGCTAGAATGGTCAAAATAAGTTTACAAATTGATAAACTCGTGTCACTTGGGGGTACAGGTTAACAGTTCCACAACTACTACACAAGTGTACTAGACTTGAAAAAAATAACTAAAGATGGTGGTAGCAGATTCATCACTATTGGAGAGGAGATAAGCAAAGGGAGCATGCCAGAACGCTCCATGAGGTATTTGGTTTAACTTGTACTGCGTAAGAACTTATGTTTAGGTTAACATAGATACCAATTTTTATTGCTTAGAGAATATTTACAAATATGTGTGTATGCACTGGTTAGTATACACATATATTCTGTGGCTGTCAGCTAAGAGGACCTAGAGGCACAACACCTCAGAAGTAGTACCAAGCACACTTAGAACCAGATAGTCTTTTTAACACCGTTCTCCAATAACAGGAACTAGGGCTCCTTGGAGAAATGGCTGATTCTAGGTCTGGGGCAGGAAACAAGGTGAGCCTGGGCCATCTTGTTGCACCAGAAAGTAAAGAAGTGCTAAATGCATGCACACACACATGCGTGCACGCGCAGGCACACACTCAGAAACACACCTAATGAGTGGGTTTGTCAAAGGGACACAGAAATCAACTAAAAGAACTCAGAATGGACAAAGCTGGAACAATTTGAGCAATTTGATTGTAAGTCAAAGCACGAAATAAATATCCATAGGACCATACTAATTTTAATTAAATGACTGAGTAAATAAATAAACCAATGTGGAAGAACAGCAGGTACTACACCCTAAGGAGGTAGAAAGTAATACCCACCAGTGCACTGTGGCTTGTGCATAGTGACTTCCTTTCAAAGATCACAATCTGGAAAACACACAAAAAAGTAACTTTATAGTGGAGAAAACCTGACAAACACTGTCTTAACAAAGTGATTAAGGTCGACATTGACAGCGATAAGTCATGCTGATAGTATGTGCCCTTGATATGCTGTGACGAAAATGGAACTTTACAAAAATACATAATCCAATTCTAAACATGAGAAACACATCAGAACAATCCAAATTGAGGGAAATATTAGGAAATACCTGATCCATATTCCTTTAAATGCTCAAAGTTATCAAAAGCAAGGCAAATCTGAGAACTGTCAGAGCCAAGAGTAGCTTAAGGATACAGATGATGTCCTTGATCCAATCTTAGGCTCCTCTGAGCCCTGGGTGTCTGTCCATGTGGTGTCTACATTGCCAAGTTATAACAAGGATTTTGTAGGAATGCCTGGGTGGCTCAGTTGGTTAAGCACCTGACTCTTGATCTTAGTTCAGGTCTTGCAGTGGATTCAAGTCCTGTGTTGGGCTCCATTGTGGGCATGGAGCCTACTTAGAAAAAAAAATTAAAAAAAAGAATATTAAGTCAGTTAGAGGTAATCCCCCACCTTCAATATCTCATCTCCCTCAATATCTGATCTAATTCTTCATCCTCCAGGAATCATCTATTTAATCATCCTGACCTACCTACCCTTTGGAACCTGATGCCTTTTATCATCAGACTTCTCCATCCAGGCCCTGGCTGACTGCTTGGAGGACCTGAATTATCTATGTGGTTGCTGATGGGCCAAAAGATGAGGTATACTCCAAATATTACACACCAGTTCCACATGAGCCTGCCACTGCTAAAGTGGTGGGTGGATATGTGAAGTCACAGATGAAGCAAGTGGTCCCTGAGTTTTTAAGACTTTGTCAGGGCCAGTGTCACCTATGTGGGCCAAGCCCCTCCCCAGCCACATGCCTCCAAGCTTATTAGAACATGTACCCACAGAATTCTGACCCCATCCTTGACAATGATGGGGACTTTGATCTGGACGACACAATGGATGTACCACAGAGTGTGAAGGAGATCCTAGGCTGACCTATAGACAGCCAGTGGATCCCTCACACATAGTCATGGCCCCTTTGGTACTCCCAATCTCTACCTTAATCTTCTTTATCCCCACCAGAGGAGTTACTCTTGTGGATATTTTAATTCAAAAAAAAAAAAAAAGCCTATTAACCAGAATCCTCCCTTACCCCTGATGTTTCCTCTTAGAAATTTTCCATTCACTGACTTCTACCCTGCTCCTTGACTACAAATCCCCAATTGCCAGGCCATATTAAACCTAGTTCTGTATGGAGGACTCTTCTCCTATGACAATGGTTCCTGAATAAAATCTATTTTATTGTTTTAACTATTGCCAGGCTCTGGTTTTTCTTTGATAATGATCAAGTGTAATGTGGTAACATGAATAGGAACCTAGAACAGAAAAAGGACATTAGGTGAAAACTGAGGAAGTATGATAAAGTATGGGCTTTGATCAATAGCAATTTATCAGCACTGGTTCATTACTTGTGATAAATATACTACACCAATATAAGCTACTATGTTTACTAATGTATATAGGAACTCTATATTATCCATGAAATTTTTCTGCAAATCTAAAACTATTCTAAAATTAAGTTTATTGAGAAAAACCAATGAATCTACCAAAAAGTAAATAAAAAATACTGAATGAATTTTAATGTTATGTAGATTTGGCTTCTAGCTCTTAATTCAAGCCTCCGTTTCTCCAGCCATAAATGTGTGTCATAATACATACATTTGTCACAAGGATTTACTATCATAACTTTTTGAGTATCTGCATATCAGATTATCAATGAATATTAATTATCATTGCCATTTTTATTGTCTTGATTAAAAATGATTACAATTAGTGAAATCTAAACTCCTCATAATAATTGATACATGAATTGCTAATATACTTTTCTTTTATCTTCCTAACAATTAAGTTGACTGATTTGATAGTATGTTCATTTTGGTAAGTCTACCCTGAAAAAATAGGTTTGTCTGTAAATTATTTATGAAAGATACAACATAACTATAACTCTCTGTTTTACTTTTCTGAATATCCTTGAGGAGTTAGAATCATAAACTATTTTTCTTATGAAGTAAAGCTTTATGGAAAACAACTGGGAGAAAATATCCTAGAATGAGGAATAGAAAGGACTAATGCCAAGGCAGATGAGAGGCCAACAAAAAGAAAAATCACCAATTTCACATTTTTAAAATATAGTAGTACATGGAAGTTATTAGTTAGAATGAAGCAAAGCAATGGCAGCTATAATATTTTATTCCTTTAATACTTTATTGATTGTAAGCGTTCAGAAATTTGCAAGAGATTTTAGATGCATTGAACTACAATTTGAGTTGAAAATAAAAGCTTTTATAAGTGAAAAACTCTGTTTCAAAATTATGTTCAATATTTGATTAATTAGCATTCTGGTGTCTCTTAACCCCATCTTAATGTCCTTCCTGCTATATTCCCTATTTCACTGAAAGAGCCTTCCATCCACTAAAGTGCCCAAGTTGGAACACTTGTCCTCAACACTTGGCCATTCCATTTCTTTTTCCACCATATCTAATCTTACAGCAAGTGTTCTGTTTTCCCTTCTATATATCTTCTAAATCTTCACTATACCAGATGGTAGCCAATAGCTACTTATGGTTATTGAGCAACTAAAATGTGATCAAGGTAAACTGAAGAACTGAATTTTAAATGTTATGTGATTTTTCTCAATTTAAATTTCAATGTTTAAATGAAATTCATGGTTCTAGTCACTCAATTCCAACCTACACCATTGACAATTATCTGATACCAGCCTGGTGTCCTACAATTCAATGCAATTCTGATACTATCTCCCTGGAGATAACATCAGATCCCACAGGTTAAGTATCAGTTCCACAAGGCCACTCCCCACCTCACACACAGTTACACTTTGGAGGCCAGTTACAAGTCCAGGTTGTCATCTATGCTTCCGATCTACTGGGAGATGGAGATCCCCATGACCTCCTCCTGGGTTCAATTAATTTGCTAGAGCAGTCAACGGAACTAAGAAAATCATTTTCATACTAGATTGTAAGTTTAATATGAAGAGATATAACTCAGGAACAGCCAGACGAAGAGATGCATGGAGTAAGCTGTGGGGAAATGGCATGGAGCTTTCATGTTCTCCAAACCTGCCACGTTCACAAATCTCCATGTATTCAGCAACCTGGGAACCTTCAAAATCCTGTCCTTTTGAGTTCTGAAGGAAACTTCATTACACAGGCATCATTTATTAAGTCTTTGGCCATTGGCAATCAATGCAACCCGCTGCCCACTCACCTCTCTGGAAATCAGGGTGGTGGCACTGAAAATTCAACCCTCTAATCACAAGATTAGTTCTCCTGGCAACCAGCCCCATCCTTTGATTCATCCAAAGTCATCTTATTAACATAACAAGAGGCAACTTTATAGCTCTTACCCCTTGGGAAATTTCAAGAGTTTTAGGAGTTCAGGGCCAAAAATGGGAATGAAGACCAAATACATATTTCTTTTTATAAATCACAGTATTACAATATTGGAAAACTTTTAATTGCATTTTGAAGAAGTAGGTTATGTGAACAGCCTTTTCAAGTGTCTCATGAAATCTAAGTACTGATAAATATTTCTGATAAAAATTAGTGTCTGAATTGGTATGTGAGTTTGGAATACTCAGTAACAAAAATATATGTAAAATATCTCCTTAGGAATTGTTTTATATTGATTACTTGTGAAATGATTATATTTTAGGTTAAATACATTACTATTATTAAAAGTAATTTCACCTGTTTTTCCTTTTTTAATGTAGCTATAAGAAAATGTAAAATTACCTAAATAACTTGAATTGTATTTCTAGTGAATTGTGCTATTCAAAATTACTCAATTGTATCCACTACTTCTTTTAATTCCTTGATCCAAATGAGAGGGAGAGGAATACACTACCAAAGTGCTGTTTTGGCATGTGGATTGTCCTTAGTTGAAGGCAATTAAGACCTGGCAGGAAAAGCTTTTTAACCTTCCCCTTAACAGCCTAAAAGAATTTAGATAGGGGGCCTGTACCAGATAGAGAGCTGTTGTCAGAGATAAATTTCTATAAAAGAAGGATTTATCTGCATGTCATGGCAAGCATTTATTTACCAAACATTTACTCTTTTCATCTTCCTATGAATTGACTTCCTCCTCTTTGAACCCCTGGACCTTGACTCTTTCTCCTTAGCTCAGGATGGTATACATAGAAGCTTCAGTTGCTTGACGCCTTGAAGTCTCATAATATTTTTTATGGGGCTCCTATACCTATGAAATTAAATTTGTTTTCTCCTGTTAATATGTTTTATGTCAATTTAATTATTAGATGAGCCAAAGAACCTGAGAGGAAGAAGGGAAGTTTTCCCTCCCTAAATAGGACATCATTATCTTAACCTTGAATTTTTACTCTAGCCTCTTAATTTTTCTTTGTCTTTAATGTTAATCCCCCAACCCCACATCAATGTCTTCTCCCTCTCCTCTCTGCACTTCCTCCTTCATAGAGTTGAGAAAATCAAATTCTTTATCTCATAGCAGACACAAGTTTCCAATTTTGATTTATTTTATATAGTGATCTTTCTAACTAGGAGATCATATTACACTATTGATTAAAAAATTCATCTCAGAACTTCATAGCTAATGTCACTCATAATCTTTCGCGTGTTCACCACAGCTGTCTCATTTCTAACACCAGCCTCTAATCCTCATTCTATACTCCAACCAAATTGATTTTCTTGGTTTTATCAAATGTTCTATGCTTAAAAAAAAAGATTTATGTATTTATTATTTGAGATCACAGTGGGGGGGTGGGGCAGAGGGAGAGAGAGTATCACAAACTGACTCCCTGCTGAGCTCAGAGCCTGACTTGAGTTTCAATCCTATGACCCTGAGATCATGACCTGAGCCAAAATCAAGAGTTAGATGCCTAGCTAACTGAGCCACTTAGGTATCCCTGTGCTTTCTTTTGCATCTGGATATTTTTATGTGCTATTATTCCTTTTATATTGTTCATATTTTTACTACAATGCCAAAGCAATGACTGGCATAAAACACTCAAAAGAAAGTGAGTAAATGAATGAATGACTACTGTACTAGAAAGAAACTATTCTAGGAGTTCAGTTAACATATACATGTATTTCTTGGAGTAGAATATGGGTGATCTTTAAACCATTATTGTTTACAAAGATCAATAACTATATTAAATATCTTTAATATTGCAAGTTGTGATTGTAATGAGTCTCACAGATATCAAACTGCTGATCTTTTCCTTTCTAAAATGTTTACTTTTAAACTTTCAATTGTTACTTTGTAAAATATTCACAGCATAACATGGAAAATCTTCAAAATATTTTAGCAGTTTGCTTTAGAATCTAGGAGTGAAACAAAAATTAACTTCAAAGCAAATTAGCAGTTTTTCTCATCTATTCTCATCAAAGAAAGTGCAAGAGGATTTTAGGCCCTCTGAGAGTATATATTATAGTTCATTATGCAGAGAAAAAAGGTAAAAATGAATCCAGGAACAATTAATATGTAAAGTTAGTACTCCACAATACAGTATTACCACTACTATGTAGAAGTCTTTGTAAAAAGTAAAGGCATATTAAAATTAATATGTGCTATACATATATATTATTAGTAGAATTTTATTATTATATCATTGACACAATTCAAGTTTCTATGATCTGTTCCCAGGAACATGAGTAGAGATGTTCCTTCCTACTTTTCTAGGTTCCTCAGGGTCTTAAAGGTAATAAAAAAATAAGTGGTAGCATTAGAGTAAAGGGTTAATTATATTGCAAGTGAAAATACCAGGATTAAAATTCATAAATAGTAGAAGCTGCTAAGATCAAGACAGTCTCAAGAGTATCTTTCCTCAATGGGTTGGTACTCCAGTTCTTCAACAGTTTAGAATAATATGATTATAAAATAACAAAATTGAAAATAATTTTTTAGGTCATCCAGCACAATCTCTAACCTACTGCAATAGCCTCTCTACAATAATAGAAAATAATTGTGTCTGCTTTTGGATTTTCCTACTGATGTGACACTTCCTCTAGAAAAATTAAACAATTTTGTTTAGGGCCCTTCTAAAGGTCAGAAATTAGGCCCTGGTCTTGCCTTTTGAAAGTAAAAAGAATAATTTAATCTCTCTTACACATGGTAGGGTTTTTTAAAATTAAATTTTGAGAATGCTTATACTACTCCACCCACAAAATCTATTTTCAGTATAAAGTTCCCTAATTCTTTCTAGGATATTTCAAAATACATGGTTTTTCACAGCCGTCATATATGTTGGCACTCATTTTCTGCACACACTTCAGTTTATCATCATTATGAAATGTGGCATCCAAGTGTCTATATGTCCTGGATAGTAGCAGACATTTATGTCTTTTGGTGTGGGTTATACATTTGGCATAAATCTGTTAAAATAGCATTTGTTTATAATTAAGTACAACTAATATTTAACGGATACCTGTTTTGCACAAAATACTGTGCTATATTTCCAAGAGTATGTAAAAAGCCAAAAAGACTAAGATATCTACTTTAGGCTTTAGTTATTCATCACCTGATAGTAATGTACAACATGCTGAATTTTTGTACCAGAACTATAATTCAAACTTTATAGTTCAAAACCATACTTCTTATTTCATATAAAAATTCACGTCATTAGTTCAGAATATATCTAGTGTGGTGACATACAAGTAAAACTTGAATCTTCCTTATCATATTAGCAAGTATTTGCTAGCTTTATGTCATTAACATATTGCCAAGGTATACAATGCATATTGATTTTAGCTATGTGCTGGTTTGTTTGAAGCTATAATGAACATCACATTTCTTATAAAGATAAAAAAAATAAACAAAAAATTCAGTGGCATATTTTTTAAGAATAAGCTATGCTGATATTGAACTAGTACTCTTGAGATGTGGAGTGCATTCACTATCTTGATGTAATTTATATATATATACATATATAATATTTTTATCATTGACAAGATTTAAGTTTCAATGTTTTGATGTTGTGAACTGAGTTAGCATTTCTTCTCCCTTTTCTAAGTTATTCAGGATCTGAAAAGTAATAAAAGCTGGGGCACCTGAGTGCCTCAGTCAGTTGAGTGTCTGACTCTTGATTTCAGCTCAAGTCATGATCTCAGGGTCATGAGATAGCACCCAGGTTGGGCTCCATGCTCAATGGGGAGTCTGTTTGTGATCCCCTCTCTCCCTCTCATTCTGCCTCTTCCCCCTGCGCTCTCCCCCCCAAATAAATATTTTTTAAAAAAGTAATAAAAGCCAAGAATTAGCATTAAAATAAAGGGGTTAATTATTATTAATCAATGTGTATGCATTTGTGTATATGTATAGCAGTTCTCCCCAGACTATCAGTCTAATAACAACCACAACAACCACGGTGGCTTATTGGGACTGCTATTCCAAATGAAAATCTTCTCACTCCCAGTAATAACTATTTTTAAATGTTAATGATCCTTCTATTTAAGAATACAGTTTAGAATTTTGCAAGTCTTTCAACAAACTTATATTCTCTGTATGGTTCCTCAAATATGATTAAAATCTATTGTATTTACATAAATTATCAAAATTTAAAAAATGAATCCTCTGCTATGTGTAAGACATTATACCAGATAAATGCTTTCAGTATTTTCACATGCAATATATTTCATTCTGGAAACTTTAAGTAATTTAATTAGGCTGGGTGCTTGTTCATATCTCTTTATGTACTATGGATTTCAAATTGCACTTAGGATAGTTACTTTTCATGTTTTCTGATTATTCTTCATATTTTCTAATCCCAATGTACTTTAATCTCTTTGAAGGAAGGAAGTGGCATATGGTAGGTGCTCAGCAATTATTTCTTATTTAATTATTGACACTGAAATAATTTTACTTTCTCCATGTGTAGGTGCCAATGTGTTTTTTTTATCCTCTTGCTTCTCATTATTTCTCTCTAGTACTGTCTATTTTGTTCTTTCTTCTTTGCTGTATATGAATCAAGAACCGTAGAATATGAAAAGCTAATGGTAAAGGTTTAGATTAAAGCTAAATTAAATTTATTTCTATTTTAAAATTTTAAGTATGTTTTTAATGACATATTTATTTCTGTATGGATATTTATGAGCATAGAATTGTTTATCAGTTTTACTGGCCACTTTTATGTGTACTTTTCTAAGATTAAATTTGTCAAAAAAATTTTTTTTGCCTTCACATAATTTATTGGTGAACTGGTATGGGCTATTCATTTCACTTGATAAATAATTATTCTCTACTATATACTAAGGACGATTCAAGGTTCTAGAGATAAGTAATAAACAAAATTCCTGCTTCATGGGACTTACGTTCAAACTGGAGAATAAATTGACCTTTTACCCTTCAACATTATATGTATGTTAGAGGGAATAAGTAACTGCGAAAAAAAAAAAAAAAACCAGAAAAGACAGTAGGAAAATAGTTCAAAGGGTGGGGAACACAGTGGTGCTCTTTTATAAGATGGTTAGGAAAGACCTATCTAATAAGATGATGTGTAAGCAGAGACCTCATCCTCATGGATCAGCCATATGGATTAAGAATTTTCCAGAAAACAGGAAAAGCAAAGATCCTCCACTGGAAAGCATTTGGATAGCTTAGAAAAAACTGAAGAACTTAGTGAGGTATAGCAGTGACTGGAAAGTAGTAGGAGGTCAGATTCGGTCAAAAATAGGTGATCTTTTAGGTCATGTTGAGAATTTTGGGTTTTCCTCTATGTGATTTTGAAGGTCATTTGAGGATTGTGAAGAGAAGAATGGCATGGTTTGCTTATGTTTTCAAACAATCCATCTGAGTATATAATAGACAAGATGGAGTGTAAGGATGAAGTGAGTCAGGTTGTGTGCTATTCATTATCTTGCAAGGGGGATGATGATGGCTTTGAAAAATGTTGAATTGTATCTAAGACTTGTGCTCCTGAAAAGAAGCAACAGTTAAGAAATCCTTTCATTTGTTTATGTTCTGGAAAATAGAAAACTACAAAAGACCACCTTGTCCTCCTATAACTCCAATAAGACTCAACCAGGACTCCCTTGTTAATTACCTCTATAGAATGCCATTTCTTTGACATTATTCCTCACTGACTGTCCTAGTTATCGAATTAGCCTTAAATAAATCATCTCCTTAATTGTCCAATACCTTTAGTTCTTCACAGATTGGAGGGTATGTAGTGATTTGAATGGCAAAATGAATTTTCAAAGTATTGCTTGGAAAATTGGCAAATATATTTGCTGTGAAACATTCGAAAAAGAGAGAAGTCAAAAATGGCTTCAAAGGATTTGGCTTGAGTAGGGAAGAAGACAAATAAATCTAAGGAGGATCGTGAGAAGAACTGTTTGGAAGTGGTTGAATATTTCAATCTGAAGACATTAAGGGTGGAGATGGGACTGAAGGTATTAAAAATTGAAGTCACCAGCCTGTTAAAAGGTTTAGACTAATAGGTACAGATGCTGTTACCCAAAGCAGAGCTTCTCGAGTTTCAGCACATGAAAGAACCACTGGGAGATATTATTAAACACTCTACTACAGATTCTGATTCTGTAAATTTTGGGTGGACCTGAGAAGTCTGTACTTCTCACCAGTTCTTAAGTAATGTTGATGCTGGACCATATAAGGACTGTATTTGGAAAATGAGTACAGCTTGGAAAGGAAGAGATACTAAGACTTAAAGAGGTAACATGTCAATGTCTAGAGGTTGGAAGCAAAGAGACCTGAAAAAGAGCATTCAGGGATTTGAGAGAAGAACCAAAGAGTGGTGCCATGGAAGCCAAATAGGAAAGTCAAGAAGAAAGAAGGACTGGGGTGTGTCCAAGCTACTGATTGATTGAATAAAATAAGGACAGAAATTTTATTATTTGATTTGGCAAAGCAATGCTCTAGTCATACAGTTAAGCAATGTTTGATACCCTTATTAGATAATATTAGTTCTTGATCTTTTCTGATTTTATTAGGCAATGTCAAATCCTAATTTCACCTATAATTTTTTTGTTTCTTACATCACTAATTGACATATATATGACATGTATATCTCCCTCTCAACACACACACACACACACACACACACACACACACACACACACCTCTAAATGATACTCTGAATGAACAAATCCTATCTTCTAATCACAAGAGTTTAAGTAGTTTTAGTGACCTACATTATATAGTGTAGGAAAACTTTAGTCCTTCTGTGTTTCACTTTCAATCTCAGACTCCTACTATTCTTACAACACTTCTGCCACAAGATGTGTGGGTTTTTTTCCCCCACACCAAGCAATTCTGCAACACCAGCTGGGTGTCCTACAACTTCATTATGACACTATCTGCTTATAGTTAGTCAGATCCCACAGGTTAAGGGCTCAGTTCCACAAGATTGCTACTCCCCAGGAAAAGCTTCAAATGCTAATCACAAAGTTGTCACCCATGCTTTTGAGTGATTGGCTATAAATCAGAAGTTCCCATCACTTCTTCCTTGGGTTTAATTAATTTGCTAGTGATTTGCAGAGTTTAGGAAAAAAGAAAAATACTTATTGCTTATCAGTTTTATTATTAAAGGATATGGATGGAATCCAGAGGGAAGGCATGTGTAGGGCAAAGTATGTCAGAAGAGGCAAGGAGGATCCACACCCTCTGAGAGTCTTGCCACTCTCCCATGCTCTCTGAAGAATGGGATTGGAGCTGAAAATACTAAACTTCTTTTTCTTTTCTTTCTTTCTTTCTTTTTTTAATTATAAGCCTCTAATCATGGCTTAGTCTTTTTGGTAACCAGCCCCCATCCAGGAACCCATGAAGAGGTATCACATTAGAATGAAATATACTGGCATTGACCTTGAGATTTCTAGTGAGTTAGGGATTCTTTGTCAGGAACTGGGGTCAATGACCAAATATTAGGAAAAAGATGTTCCCAGTATGCTTATTCTCACCTGGTAAGGATTGTGCTGTCTTGCTACACAGTTTCTATTATGCAAAATAAACATTTATTATCTAATGACTCATTTTCCTATTTAAGAAAGCCACAAATTAAAATGCTTATTGTGTATGGAAGTCAAAATACATATGATCCTGAACTACAGGCCTTAAGCAAATGCTGATTTTTTTTTTTTTTTTTTTTTACTTATGATAGTCACAGAGAGAGAGAGGCAGAGACATAGGCAGAGGGAGAAGCAGGCTCCATGCACCGGGAGCCCAATGTGGGATTCGACCCCGGGTCTCCAGGATTGCGCCCTGGGCCAAAGGCAGGCGCTAAACCGCTGTGCCACCCAGGGATCCCAATGCTGATTTTTCTAAAGAAAGTATGTCCCATTATGATTTTGTGTGTTGTTTAATCTCATTCTCAGAGAAAATTGTTTTTAATCTACAGTAATAAATATATGTAAATAATACATATAATGAATGCCTTAATGAAACAGACAAATAATTATCTAATTTAATATATTTCTTTTATTAATTTGAAGTTGCATGAAGTAACATCTTATATATGTAAGGAAGAAAGATCATAATAATAAGACAAATGAAAGATGGAAAGTCAAAATAGTATAGATATAATTAATTCAATTAAAAATAAACAATTTTCCCTTAGCCAAAATGTGAGGAAAAATGAAATAAAGAGAATCCATGGAGACACCAGGCAATAGCATGATGTTTTTAGTTTTTCCCAATAATTTTCCTAAAACCACCCTAAATAAACATATTTGAAGTAAAAGTAAATACTTGCTCTGCATAAGCTACCTTGCTTAAATCTTATCATTGACCTTTCTTTTTTCTTTCTTTTTTTTTTTTTTATCATTGACCTTTCAATGAGAATGAAGATTTTAATCGCTAAAATGTAACAGATATGGAACCTCCACTGAATGGAATAAGATTGTAGAGAGGGCAACATTGTCCTTTTCAAGGAATGCCAGTTGAATATTCTCAAGAAAGCACTCTGGTGAAGTGAACTTTTTACTGTTATACCAAGGCAGCTATGGCATAATAGCTGGGGATCTCGAATAAGAAACAATAAGGCTTGAATAACTCAGCAATTCACTAATTGCAAAAATAATATCACAAGGTTGTATGTCACAGACACTAGTATCATACAGATCTGGGAATGATATTTGATTCTCCTACATACTAGACTGTGAAAGGGGATATACTCTTTAAATTATTGGAACTTCCATTTTTCATATATGTTTTATTCGGCTAGGGCTGTCATAACAAAATATTACAGATTTACTTGCTTAATCAACAGAAATTTGTTTTATCACAGTTATGGTGTCTGGATGTTCATGATCAAGGTTCCAGCTGATTTGGTTCCTTGCTAAGGCTCCCCTTCTGGTTTGCAGATGATGGATTGTTGCTGTGTGTTCAGGTAGCCCTTCCTCTGTGACACCAGCAAGAGAGTTCTGGTCCTTTACCAGGACAGCAATCTTATTACATTAGGGCCCTACTCTATGACTTCATTTAACTTAGTTACCTCCTTATAATTCTAACTCAAAATATAGTCACACTGAAAGTTAGGGCTTCAACACATAAGTTTTGGGAGAATACAATATATTCCTAACAATCTTCAAAGAAAAAAAAAAGAAAATGAATGCAGGTTCACCACTGCCCATTCTTTACCCACTGTTTTGCCTTGACCAAATTTTAGTCAGGTTTCTTTTTTACCTACAGACCCCTGAACTCTGCTTGGCCCCAAGCCTGATCAAAAACAAAAGTGAAACATGCCTACCTTGTCAGCTTCTCCTGGGAATCAGCTGATTGCAGGAAAACCTTTTTCCTATCAGACCCTACTGGTCATTTTTAGTTTCCCCACCAAAGATTCTGCTTATATGTGCCAGTCCCTATATGAGAAACCCTCCCCCCAAAAAAGCCAGAAAACTACACCTTGTTCTGTTTCAGTTTGAGATGGTCACAGATTTCTGAGGTTAGAGCAGTCTCCCCATTGCAATATTTAGTTTTTTTTAATTAATCTCTCTCTCTCTCTCTCTCTCTCTCTCTTTCTCTCTCAGTCCAGATTTGTCCAATTTAACAAAGATTAAAGGTCATTTCACTGACTTATTTTGAGGTTTCCAAGCCATCTGGCATAGTATCTAGTACATCGCAGGTGAATAGTTATGTGTTCCTGGGCATTTGGCTTACTTATTAAAGTCTGTGTAGTTTGACAAATAATAATTTGAAACAGATGTATAAAGTTTGCTCTATTTCTAATATTCTCTCAAATCAATAGGCAGACTTTGGAATTTTGTGTCGTAAGAGGTTACATTCCAAAGACTTGATGGAAAATTATCATACTTAAAATTTGTAGTTGCATTCCAATGTATGAAGTCAAATAACATCAAAATTTCCTAGGGCAACAAATACACATACGGAATTTTAATGTATGATTTTATTACTTTGACTTCTAAGGCCTGTCAAAAAAAATCTTTACCATATGCACAATGATGAATATGAAATGAATGAATAATACATTCCTAAAGTGTCATTACACTGATTTTTTTTGGCACGCGCAAAGCTCCTGGTTTATCTTAGGAGAACTTGCTGTAAAGTAGTAGGAGGGAAGAGGTAATGAACTCATATTTATGAAGTGCTCATTACTGATGTGCTGTCTGATGATTTAATTACAGTACATCATTTACCTTTGGGGCAGGTGCCATTATCTCCATTTATACATCTAGGAATTAAGGATCAGAGAAGTCAAGTTCTTTGCTCGGGGTCACACAGTTGTTAAAAAGACTAGTCAGGATTTAATCAGAGTTCTATTTATATACCCCATAAAGAGTTATCTTTTTACTATAATATCCTGTATACCAATGAAAGAATAATTCATATTCCAACAGGCACAAATGAAAAGGCTTGTGCTTTAGGAAATGAAGAGGTGAGACAGGGAAAAGAAACTTTTAGGAAATAGAGAGCATTTGCACTGCATTAATCATAGAAATGGAGTTTTACGTAGCTTGAAACAATTGATATTGCATTTTTATTAGTACAAATAACCATAAATGAAAGTTAAATAATTGAGAGAGCCCATTTCAAAATATTCATGATGTAGTCTCTATGATTAATCTCACACAGAGACCACTGCGTTACTTTTTAAAGTTAAAATGTGTGAATTTTAAATTCATATGTTAATATGATCAAAATTATTTTGCATAATTAGGACAAAGCTTTCATGTCTTTGTGTTGACCATGAAACCTTCAATATTTTTTCTAATTTACTTATTCATGAGAAACACACAGAGAGATTGAGAGAGAGAGAGAGAGGCAAAGGGAGAAGCAGGCTCCATGCAGGGAGCCTGATGTGGGACTTGAACCTGGGTCTCCAGGATCAGGCCCTGGGCTGAAGGCGGCGCTAAACTGCTGGGCCACCGGGGCTGCCCCGAAACCTTCAATATTAAGAAAGAAAGAAAATCACATTCAAACTTGATCTAAATTAAAGGGGCACAAAAAACTTTAGCAAGAAAGAAATCACAAATTTAATAAATAAAATAAAAAGTAACTTTTTTACATGGGGGGAATAATGCTTAGAACATTTAAATATAAGCTTGATATTTTATAGAATGATTCATTTAATGTTGTCAAATATAAATAGTTTTGTGCTTTTGTTAATTAACTGATTAATTCAATTTTGGATGTATAGTCCTTCATAATGACATACTGTCCTTGAGATGTAGGTTAAATTATACATGAATTTTAAAATTTTTACACAGCTTCCCTTACATACTAAGCAATATGATTAAATTAAAACGGAGCTTTTGTCACCTATATCTTCAGTCTGTGGACCTGTCACTAACCTTCATTATTAAAAAAAAGAAGAAGTAGTATAAGGAGGAGGAGAAGAATCAATAATTTATTTTATGCTCTTCAAAAGGAACAGATATCTATCAAAATACGATTTATTTTATTGCCCCAAATAACATTTAAAAATCTTGACTTTATTTATAAAGTAGTTTATGAAATATTTTCTGAAAGTAAGTTAAACTGGAGAGATTTACCTTTTTGTAGTATATGCCCACTCTTGCCTGAGCAGAATAAATGGTAACTTGGATAATCTTATAGTATTGCATATCATTCAAAATTCAAACATTTTCTCATTGTCTTACAAGCAATGTATTATGATGATTATGATTATAATTGCAATGATCTTGCTTCTAACTCATACTGTTATTTTATGATTTTACACCAGATTCCTCTCTTAAGCCAAGTAAATAATAAAGATGCTGTGAATGTAGAATTCCCTCCCTTATATTTCTTGCCTTTTTCTTTAACCCTTCTTCCCACATTAATTTCCTCCTTTTGCTTCCTTGTTGTCCATCTTCTAATGGGATAATATCAATAGGCTCTTTTGAGTTTGCCAGCTACTAAATCATCCTCTATAAGTAGTATCTCAAGCATCCCTTTTCCTTTTGTGTATCACATCCATGTGGATCCCTGGAGGCTCAGTTAAGACTTATTCTTATTGAAGCACAGTAAGAATATTATCTGAAAGCCAAAGTGCATCAAACTCAACTGATAATAAAGCGAAAGGATTTCAACTTTCCTTACTTGCATAGCAACTTAGTAACCTAACGTCAGTGATTACATGTCTAAATAACATTCACATACAGCAAGCTACTTGACAGCAGAAAGAAAAAATACATAAATATTTCAGTACCTGGGAGTAAACTCAACTTATAACAGTAAGTTGTGCCTGTTTAAAATCTTTCCCAAAATGTATCATTTTCAATTCTTCCCCCAAGCCTGGCTATATCTACAATGGTTTAATGAAGTAGAGTTACCCATCGAATTTCATCTATGTCAAGGGAATCTAAGCATTTCAATTATAATAGGATGTTTCTCTTCTTGATAACTGAATTTTATTCCTTGAAACAAAACATTTGCCACTACCTCTGTGTCTGCTTGCAAAGAAACACAGAGACGTATTATGAATATACATGATGCACAGTGATTTTAAAGAAAACAGGAAAGGGCTATATGCTCTTGAAAACTAGTTTTATATCGCATAAACAAACATTTTGAAACCTTCAAAAATAAGTGATAAAAACATGAAATAAACGGAGAATAAGGTACCTTATTAAGAGAAGGACATTCACAGAAGAAGTATTTTTTTTCCCACTGATAAACCTTGCCACAGGTAGCTCTAGCTATACATGGGAGGTAACACATGTAAAGTACCTAGTATAGGGCCAGTTCCTTCAGATATGCTTAATAACTGGCAGCTATTCTCTGAACTGATGATCAGTTGGTAATGCTGATTTTTTTAAAGATTTTATTTATTTATTCATGAGAGACACACTCACACACACAAAGAGAGAGAGAGAGAGAGAGAGAGAGAGAGAGGCAGAGACACAGGCAGAGGGAGAAGCAGGCTCCATGCAGGGAGCCTGATGACCCAGGATCGAGGCCCTGGGCTGAAGGCAGCGCTAAACCACTGAGCCACCTGGGTTGCCTGGTAATGCTGATTTAAAGTCAGACAGATTGGTTCCACATTTTTAAAATGTGTTTATACAGAAAAATTTCTGTCTACTATGTAATATACATAATTAGATAATGATTTGTGGCAATGGGTACTAATTAATATAAGACAATATATAAATAAAGATAAAAGAATAAAAACTTTCTCTCAAAGAAAATTTACGCAAGGATTACTTTCTTTTTTCTGTATTATATTTTCTGATTTTTATTAAAATACACAATCAATTATATTTCTTATAATATAATTAGGAAAAACAAGTAAATCTCTTTAAAACACAGTCTAAGTTCATAAATATCTGTCTCAAAATAGACATACATGCTGTTACTTGATGTACTTTTTCTACATTTCTAAAGAGTGTTGACTAATGAAAAGCAATGAAATAAGTATTCAGAGGTCAGGAACACTTTAGTTCATAGCACTGCTGCTCAAATACTTAGATTGTCTTTAATTCAAATTAATTATTAGATCATCAATGCTTTTGAGTGCTGTACACTTCAAAGGTTTTGCTGGTACCAATGTATTCAGTGAAGAAGAAAGCATATATATAAGCATATATATATATATTACATTTTCTGAATATCACTTTTAAAGTCACCTTCTTAAAATATAGCTACTATTTGAGTATTGGGGAAATTTGAATGCTGTTTCTTTAGATTTTAATAAATAAGAACTCACATGTCTAATTTACTTTGATGCACAAAATATTAAGTCAGGGCACACAGAGCTAGTTTTGTGGTCACATCAGTAAGTCATTTCACTTGTGGTGCGCTTGTGGATTTGTTACAGTTGGTAGAATGAATTAAAAAAATCAAACTTGAAACACTGTTGGGAGCACATGACATGGTTTCTTACAACAGATTTTAAAGGTGGAGAAGAATCTACTAAGGAAGAGTACCAAGATATTGGATGCTGACTAGTTAGATGCTGGACACTGTATTAATAAGGGCCAATCTTGAACATATTTTTTAACCTTTGAATAATACTCAGGGCTACCATCCTCCAGGCTGATGTGAATCCTTCACACTAACTCCTGTCTTGGTGAAGAAAGAGCAGGGACAATTACAGATCTCACTACTCTTTGGCAGTGAACACCCCTGAATTGCTGGTAGTGTTTTAATTCATGCCTCTTGTAGCTAGGATGCTAATATTCAAATTCTGACTCTACTTTTATTGGCTATTTAACATTGGGCAACTCGGCCAACCTCTGAAAACATCATTTTTCTTGCATATAACTAGGGATGATGAGAATGCTTTCCACATTGGATTGTGTGAGATAAAAAAGGGAAGAAAGATAAGTTTTAGCATAGTAGTGCTAAATGAATGTTAGTGATTATTTTAGTCTGTAGAAAAAAGCCACGTCCATGATGATGCTATTTGCAGGGGCTCATGCAATAAGATGGTTATAATATTATGCATTGTGTTCTATAGTAATATTATCATCACATCTTATTGCATGAGTCCCTGCAAATAGCATGGGCATAGACATGGCATTTTTCTACAGACAAAAAAAATCATTAACATTAATTATTTAATATAAAGTATGTAAAATGTTTTCCACTAATTGGCAGATGTGAGAAGGTATATAGAATAAAAATTCTGTGGTTTTAATTTAAAAAAGAGAGTGGAGTTTGAGCCTCTTTCAGTCTATGAGGGCCAGGGTTGGAAGATGTGCTCCATTTTCCGTAGAGGGAGCCAGTGAGCTCTCAGATCATATCTCTAGTTAAGCATCTAGGTAATAAAACCTCACTAATATGCACTGTATCATGAGGATATGGAAAATATAGCTCCACAAGTTAAATCACCGAGTACTGGGGGGAAGTCACTAAAGAGGGCAATTATAATATCTCAAGGACTTAAACTCAGTAACCCTTGAAGTTTATCAATGGCTTTCTAATCTGAACAATAAACTTCCTCTCAGTGATCAAAGAGATAAATGATTTTGAGAAAAATATGGTATTTTAAAATAATTTTATTTTAAATTAATTTGAACTGAGAAAATATGCTGCTATTAAATATATGTGGATTTGGTGGTGAGTTTGAGAAAATAATCAAGAGGTTAGAATGTTCCAATGTTCAAGAGTTTTACTTAATAAGTTTTGTATGTGTGGGTAAAAAATAGGTTATGCTTCAGATGGAACAAAGTTAAATTTCTGGGATGGTGTTAGAATCATGCTCAGACTATTGACAGGGGAAAGTTACAATGATCTATAAGGCAAATGTAAAATTACCAGGATTTTTGTGATTTCCAAGAGATAGCTATTGGAAATATTTAATTTTTAATAACAAGCATGGCACTTGATTAATGTACTATAATATAATTTAAGGATAATATTTGCTTACATGATAATATTCAATTATAATTACTTATAAGTAATTATTTTAAGATTGACAAAAGGATATATGCCTCAATTATGACTTCTTCCTGGGAGAACTAATTTACATGGGTAAACCAAACTAATAAAATAGTAAAAATGATACATTACATAATCTCTGGAATTCATGAAATCAAAAGCTCATTGAAAAAAATCACGTTTTCCTTTACAGAAAACATTGGCATCTTAATAGTTATTTCTACCCTGAGCAGTAAATAAGTTTTTTCTACAGATACAATGAAACTGATAGGAAAAGAGGATTGGTTATTCAGATATTTTCAAAACATTTTTAGCAATTGTTCTAAGTCTTCATTATAATCTTCTCTTTGCCCCCTTCCCCCAAAATGAATACAACAAAGTATTTTCTCTTTTCTTTTATTTCTTTCCTTTTTTTTTTTTTTGTAACTTGTTTTGGCCTATTACTACAATAATTTCAATATTCAGTAGCAAGTTTTAAAAAATCACAATACTGGTAAGAACATTATAAGATAAACATTAAGTAAATGCATTTATTACTTCTGTCTTCTGGTCCCTCCCTATGCTTTATCATTTGAGAATGCACTTCAAATTTCTCTCCACACAACCATTTCCACTCACTTATCATGCAATCATATATTTAGCAATATTTACTGAGCATTAAGTAGGTGTCAATCACTGTGCCAGAATAAGCATAAAACATACCCTCTTTGAGCTTGGAATCATGTCCTTATTAAATAAAAGCTGCTGGACTTAATATGCTAAGTATAAAACCAAAAGTTGTTAAGATGAATTCTCTAGCAAAAAATATAAGGAGATGACATGAAACTTATATTGTAAGGCAAATAAAGGATTTATATAGATTATACATTATTTAGTCATATTCAAATTTTTTTTATTTTAAAGATTTTGTTTATTTTGACAGAGAGGGAGCACAAGCAAGAAGAGTGGCAGGGGCAGAAGGAGGAGTAGACTCCCTGCTTGATCTCAGGACCATGGGATCATGACCTGAGTTGAAGGCAGACATTTAACCAACTGAGCAACGCAGGTACCCCCATATTTGAGAATGTTATAGCTTATTATAAGAAAAATATTTGAAGAATTTCTAGGATTCTTTAAAAGGCAATTTTGTATGGCTTATGGAACCGGCAAGCAATTTAGCAAAATAAACTTTTACTGCTATAAACACTGCTCTGGGCTAATTCTGTCCTAAATCATGGCAACATACAATTACAAGGACTTTCATGGATTAAAAAACATTTGGAGTGAATAGAATAGCACCTGGCATACATAACAGATTTGTTTCAATGCACTGAAAATTTCATTTTACTTCATTACTTAATCTTCTGCTGTGCTGGTTGGCTTTGATAAAGTGAAAATTAGCCCTTCTGACAGCTAGAGCGTCAGGAGGAATTGAGACATGTAAGAGAAACCACAACTTTTCAAAATGGACTACATTATAACTTATAAAACAGATGAACTGTTTCAAACCAAACCTGGACGTTCCTCACAGACTAAGCTTATTAAATTCATTAGATGCATGTGTTCCAAGAAAATGTTACAGTAACTCCTCATAGACTCCTGTGTTCTAAAGACAAGTCTACTGTTCTCAAAAACTCTAGTTTGTAATTTCTTACAATCGCTGACAAGATCAATTTATGACTAAATTCTGTCCCCCAAATCATATTTATTTTTTTCCAAACTTTATTAGTACATTTTCCAGAGTGTACATTTGGGATGCCCCAGAATTTCCCATACCGTGGGATTTTTCTTGGAATAGCATGTTCTAAACCTAACTATTAATCTGTACGTTCCTGTTAGTCGCTGCCTGGTGGGTATATACAGCTTATTTAACTGCAAATGTTTTGGTTTTTAGTCTTTACACATGCTAACAATGAAATCTGATATCAGAAATATACAACAGGACATTTTGTAGGCTTGCCCTCATGTAATCTAAAAATAAAGGTTTGAATTGGATTAAAGGTAGGTCCAAAATAAACAGCAGCATTTGTAGGTCTCCCTACAGCTTGAACAATAATATGTCTCACCATCAATCTGCTTCTTTTGGTGCCTGGGACTTTTGCTTTCAAATTGTGTTCTTTATTCTTTGTATCTTTCATATTAAAGAAATACTATGGCAGCTTAAAATCTTTGGAAGACTTTCTCTACGTTTTTAAATAAACTATTTGTTTTGAAAATCTTCTTCAAAGAAAAGTTGAAAGTTGTACAGAGTCCCTTATAGCTTATAGATTTTCCCCAACGTTAATGTATTATGTAATATTGGAACATCTGTCAAAACTAGAATATTATCATTAGTACATTACTATTGACTAAACTATAACTTTACCAAGGTTGCCACTAAAATCCTTTTGCTGCTCCATAATCCAATCCAGGATATCATATTACATTTAGTCATCATGTTTCTGAGCTTTATCTGTTCTGCTACAGAACAGTCTTTCTGCTCAGTGTTTGTTTCTTATGGTTTTGACAGATATGAAAAACACTGGTCAGGTATTTAGAATGTTCCCCAGTTGGGTTTGCCTGATGTTTTTCTCATGAAACCTCATGGTATCAATACGACTCATTTCTGGAGATGATAACCTGGACCACTTGAGGAAGTAGTGTTTGCCAGATGCCTTCACCTAACTATTTCACCCTTCACATACTCTAGCATTTGGAAGTAAGTCATTAGGTTCAACCCACAATCAAGAGGAGGAGAATTAAGCTCCACCTCTTAGGAAGGAGGAAGTGACTGCGTATAGTATTTAGATTTTTTCTCTAACAAAGATTTTTCTTTTTTCTCTAGTTATTTATTCAATCAGTGTCATTTTGGACTCGCGTATACTTATTTCATAATTTGAGCTATAATCCAATGTTACACCATTTAAACTGTTACTCAAATATTTTCTGCTTGTCCATTGAGAGTGTTTTCAGGTGATCCCTGTGTGTTCCCATTCCTTCCTCTTCTTCCCCTCACCTTGTACTTCCTTAACTTTCTGGCATTAACTTTCTGGCATTACATTATGTTCCAGGCTCTTGTATTTTCCCTACCCTGGCCCTAGGATCAGCTATTTCTTCAAGGATACCTGATTCCTTTTTAATTGAAAACAGTATTTAGAAAATAAAATCCAAAAATTGGCTTCCTGTATTTTGATATCTTTTGATAACTTACCGTAGTACAAATTATACTTTTCACATATCGAATTAAAATAATAAAATTACATTTCACAGCCTACCTCACTTCTAGAATACCATCATATGGAAGCTAATTATATGAGGAACATTTAGGACAAATAAAATCAATTTTGTTGTCAAGGGTGATACTGATATCTGGGGTCTGGTGATGGCAATGGCATCCACTGACTTTCCAGTTGAGTGATCGGTGTGTTTCTGGAAGTCGCTCTTGGAAGGATCTGGTTTCTCCAGCTCTTAAATGACTTTTTAAACTGCCTGTTAGTTAACCTGTAATAATCTCTTCATCCTTAAAATAGCTGCAGAGTTCCAATGTCTGAAATCAAGAATATTAACCCATGCACCGACTGTGGGAGATAAAGTGCCAAATACAGGTCATCAATTCAGGACATATACTATATCCTAGAGTGAGAGCCAGTTAATCTGAGAAGCCATGACTGTGAAGGAAAGAAAATCAAATTCAGACTAAGTATCCAGCTATAATTAAAAAGACCTCTCAATTTCATCATTTTTAATCATGGATTTGAGCCATCAATGTAAGTTCACCATGAAGCATACCACTTTGCAGGGCATACATATTAGATAGTAAGCTTGCACACATGAAACATCCATACCTTCAAACTTACACAAGCCACGTCCTTTCTGTAGCTTTTGGCTCAATTTTATAGGACCTACTTGACATTAGGAAAATGTTGATTGGTTTAATTAGCATTACGTTGTGATGAACACCTCAAGTAATATGGTTATAATTTCCAAATGGTTAGATATTTAGTTTCTGCTGAAATCCCAAAGCAATTCCAGAGATATTTTTAATGGCAGAGGATATTCTTGCTGAAATATACATAAAATTGGTCCAAAGTCTCTCTGGTTTCTCTTTTATAATTCTCTTACTTGAGACACGTCTGCTCTGTGATATGCCACTCTTTTCACTTTGTAGGATCTATCAGATCATAATGCTGGTAATGCTGAGATGGTCAAGGGTCCTAGGTTCTGTGCACATGTTGTGGCACAAAGTGAAAGAACTGATGTATCACTGACGCAGTGGAATAAAACCTGTTCTTCCATTTTGCAAAAAAGGCAAATGGGTCTGGTCTGGTAGCTCTTGTTTACAGAATAAAATTGTTATCCTCATTAACAGCTCACTCTGAATATCAGAGGCCAATAACAATTTTCCATTTTCTCCCATAACAAATTACAACAAAATTAGTAACTAAAATAAAAAAATATAATTCTGTACAACAGATATCGAAAATGAAGCTCACTGGGCTAAAATCAAGGTGTCAGCAGGACTGTTTCTTTTTGGAGGCTCCAGAGGACAATTTACTTCCTTGCCTTTTCCACATTCTAGAGGCTGCCTACATTCCTTAGCTCATGGTTTCCTTCCACATATACAGAGCCAGCAACATAGTGTCTCGCTGACCCTGTTTCCACCTTTACAGCTCTTTTCCTACCAAAGCTGGGAAAAATCTCCACTTTTAAAGATTCACATGGTTAGATTGGGCCTACTTGGATAGTCCAGGATAACCTCCTCAAGGTCTTAAATTTAATTTCATCTGTAAAATTCCGTTTTCCATGTAGCATAATATTCTGGATATTAGGGCATGAACTGCTTAGCAGAGGAATTATTTTATCTATTACACCATATTTAGTGATATTTGTAACAGCACTCATATTTGAGTCTTCTATTATTCTCTAGGAATATACAAGTTTTCTTTACTAACCAATCTGAAGAACTGAATCATACTGAAAGACTGTTATACATGTCTCTCAAGCCTTTGAAGATTAAATTGATTATTTATAGTTCCTCAAGAATGATGATGATAATAATGACAATAATGATGATTTGGCTGGGATGGGCTACTCTACTGACTTCCAGTTGTTTCTTCACACCCTAATATTATTTACAGAATAAGGAACTGATGTTGGAAAGACCCATTTTTATTATATTTTCAGGAACCAGAAAAATGATCAGAGATTAGGGTCAAGGATCAAAAGTTCTTACTCTCACAAATTCTTACTCTAATTTGAACCTCATAATAATATTTTAGATTTCTAGCAATTATAGTTTTTTGGAGTTCAGATCATTTTCTCAAAATCTTTATTTTTATGTCTCCTTAACTTACTTGTCTGTGGGAAATGTGAGCAACATAAAGGATCCAGTGTCCCCTATAAGCAAGGTAGGCAGTAGGTAAACCATAGGACTGATAAATGAAGTCAATCAAGTCAATCATATAATTTTTTGAGAGGTTGTGACTTTTTTTAGTGGTTATTATTCAAGTCAAAACAGAATTATTTGTCAATCTTCAATTGTTTTGGTTTTACAAACCAAGAAGCTTAGTTGTGTTTCATTTTAATTCCTACAGATCCATTGATTGTCAGAGTACTCTATATGCCATGCCATTCCCTAAAGCCCTGACTACTGAGTGTGGGCTGAGGGTGATTGTGATGACCACACACATTTCACTTCTGAAGAAAGTGAACTCATAAAGCTAAGAGTCCCTCTGATTACAATTAAGAATAGAAATCCCCATTGAAACATATAATCCCTGATTACATGTTCTACTATCACCATTTCTAATACAGAGAGAACAGTGACAAAGCACGTTTCAAAGATTCGTATGCTCCCCTCATCAATTTATTTCATATATATATTATCTCTCTATATTTATATATATTTCATATCTATTTCTGCATATCTATCTATCTATCTATCTATCTATCATCTATCTATCTATCTATCTATCTATCTATCATCTATCTATCTATCTATCTATCTATCTATCTATCTATCTATCATCTGTCTGGAGAAAGAGACAGAATTTTCAGAGCCTGTAAGCCTGGAAAGGATACAGATTGGGCTGGGTAAAAAGACCACAAAGGACAAAAGAAATAAAATATCCCTGAAATAAAATATCCCTATCTCTGAAGACTAGCAAGCCATCCCTCTATATTATATTATTTCTAATCTTCCAAGGCCACAGAGCATGTGCTAAACTTTGGATAAGATTCACGTTACCTATCAATTAGAGTAAAGGCCAAAGGGATTTTCTTTTTAAATTAATAAAGTACATGGATTCTATAGCATCTGTTTTGGTTCTTCACAGACCTTTTCCACCTCCCTTATTTCTTACATCGCGAACTGTGTTCAGGACTGATGTGTTCATTTCATAGCTAGTTTTTTAAGAAAGTAATGTATTTTTCTCTATTTGGATAGTTCTCTTCACTCACCAGTCTAATGGCTGACATTGGAGTCACTTTTGGCTCCCTTTTCCCAGAAGGTTTTAATGACAATGGTTCTAGCCTCACTGAGATCTCACTGAGACCTTGTGACTTTCTCATACTGAGATGAAAACACATTGATCTGAAGATGACAACACCAACACTAAAGGACAGAACTGGGTTATAAAATGTTCAGCATAAGAGCTTTATTAGAGTCACAGAGGATAGAGATTGGAGTATGAGGAAGAAAAGGTAAGATAGAGTGTCTAAAGCAATCAGTGTATCATTTTTAAAGCTTTATTTTTATTATTATTATTTTTTACCTTTTGACCTCCATCCATTTTCCCACCTCTACACCTCACCTATGGCAACCACCAATCATCTGTTCTCTCTATCGATGAGCTTGGTTGTTTTGTTTGTTTCTACATATGAGAGAGATCATATGGTATTTGTCCTACTTTGTCTGACTTATTTCATTTAGCATAATGCCTCCGAGACCCATTGATGTTGTCATAAATGGCAAGATTTTTTATGGCTGAGTAAGATTCCATGGTGTGTGTGTGTGTGTGTATGTGTGTGTGTACACAGGCATATATGCTATATATATAAAACAATTTTAAAAATACCAATATTTTCTAATATTTCTTTTTTTTTAATTAAGTGGGCTCCATTCCCAGCATGGAGACAATGCAGGGCTTGAACTCACCACCCTGAGATCGAGACCTGAGCCCAAATCGAGTCAGATGCTTAACTGACTAATATTGGAGTCCCAATATTTTCTAATATTTCCACTTCATCTGTCTTAAAAATTTCTCAAAATTTCAAAGGGTTATCTAGGAGTGTGCTTAGTATTTTTCAAGATCAGATTGTTTTGGCCCATAATGGTGATTCTATTATCATTTAAATACTAAGTTCATTCCTTTAAAAATTATTTAAATATTTTAGTTCAAACTTGAATATATCATCTTAAATTTTTTTCCTAATTTTCCTCAACTAATTTTAAAAAGCAGTTGAAAGCAAATTGTTCTCATATCCATTATATTGGCAAATTTATAAAAAGGTATTTTTTTCTTTGCTTATGCCTGTATATAATTTTTTTTTTTTTTTGCTAGTTTGTATTGTTTGAAACAACTTGTAGTCTTGCTGATTCTCTCTCTCTCTCTCTCTTTTCTTTTTTTTTGGTGTATTTTCTAACACATTGCATTATTGTAACATAATTAATGCTTTTTAATGGTGGCTCAAGTTTAGTAGCATCATATGATACCAAATGCAAAAGTCGAAATATAAACATCTAATATTGCATGCAAACTTGAGAATGTTTGGCCTGTAATCTTTATCACTGCTTTTTTCAACCTTCCCATAAAATAATATAGTAAACAGAATGATTCACAATTATTCACAATTAAGGTGCACACACCCTAATTCCTGGAACCTGTAAGTATGTTTTACTACAAGGCAAAAGCCATTTTCCAGTTATAACTAGGGATAAAGACTTAACCTAGGGAGAGTAGCCTGACCTATCCGGGTGGGCCCAATCCATCACCTGAGCCCAGAAAGCAAAGAATTTTCTCCAACTAAAGGAGAAGAGATGACACAGGGGGAGAAAAAAGAAAGAGTAATTCAAAATGTGGGAAAATCTCAATGCCCCATGGCTGGTTTGAAGATGAAAGGGGCCAAGTGGAAAGAAATCCAGGTGGTCTGAAGGTGCCCAGAAATGGATTCTCCCAAGAGCCTCCAAATATTAGTCCAGGCCACACAACTTTTTTATTTTAACCTTGTGAGCAGAGAAGTCAAACCCACCAGACTTCTAGTCTTCAGAACCGTAAGATAATAAATAGGTATCACTAAAAAAAAAAAAAAAAAAAAAAAGATCTGTATTGCCCAACTCAGCCAATGGAAAAAAACTATAGCTAGCTTTCCAAACTATCATATTATATGCAGAATCTATTAATGTGTGAGTAAGTGTGTGTGAATGAATATATATGTATAGCTATAGCAATGAAATAATTTTAAAAACTGCATCTTTGATTAAGGACCTTGAACATTGTACTTGTAAAATTTCCCATTTTTTAAAACATATAAGTTAGGTAAGTCTTATAAGCCCTTTTTGAATGTGACCTTTTATTTCCTTCCAGATATTTCACTTCATCCTGAGTGTCATACTGAATTAAATTCTGATTAAAGTTTAGTGAGAAAAGAATTGTTTATGTTTTCCAAGACAGAAGGAGCTGCAGTAGTAATTTCAGAATACATTAGTATAGAAAAGGAGTTGAGAAAGTTACTGAACTTATACATCCTCTGACATAGCAACATTCATTCAATTTTTCCATCCTTTCTAGAATAATGTTATAACATTCATCAGAGAGAAGTAAAATGTTTGTGAACTGAGGGTATATTGAAGTTTTATTTTCTGATTTTTTTTTTTTTTTTTTTTTTTTTTGCTAGTCTCGGCCCCGTGACTATAAGCAGTAAGTAATTCCTTCCGGAGAAGCACATGAAAGCCTTACATTTTACTCTTTACTTGAAGTAAACTTCTGAGAGTTGAAATAGTCATTCTATTATTTTGAGTTGTTTAGAAATATCAGAAGCAACAACCCGACCCTGAAATCTGATATTTCTCATCTTACAGATCTCTGGCAGCAGGTTCTTTGGTTTGCTAGCAACAACTTACCTTGACTCACTTGAGTGAAAAAGGAAAAAAAAAAAAAAAAAGGATTTTATTGGAAGGTTATTGGAATGACTGAAAACTTAAAAGAAGTGAACAAATATGCTTTTAGATATAGCCCCAAGACCTGAGCCACGGGAGCTCCTGGAGATTTTCTGTAGGCCTCTCTGAAAGCAAGTCAGTGCTAAACACCTTCTTTGAAACTATCAGCTTAAGAATCAATTTCCCAGGAAAAGAAATCTGATTGTTCTGTCTGGAATTTTGCCCTTGTGTCCATCATCCCAAATTAGAAGAAAAAGTGAGGAGCCTGCAGTTAATCATCAGCAGTGCAAAGAGCACAATGAATGACCTTGTCATTTTATGGAGTTTTTCAAAACAGAGACAAAATTCATTATATACATTAAATATCAAATCCAATCAGTTCCTTCTAGCCTTGTATATACTGATATTATAAGAAAACTTTTTATATCCAAATTTTTTCCACCTTTCAATTCCTAAAGCAACTAAAATTTTTCCTTTCTCATTTTTTTCTTGAATGGTTTTTCAAATTTGACCCAATCTGACATTTGAAAAGAATCAGCTTTTCATTTAATAATAATGATTTAAAACTTTGAAGGCTTTAAACATTTTCTATTTTATTGATTTCACATTTTGTAATTATTACATCCTTTGTTTTGCTTTCTTTAAGCTTATTTTTTGTGTTCAATTATTTCATACTTTACTTCTATCTTTTAATAAACTCATTTGATTCTAGCTAGAAATTTTTCTTGGACTGTTTTATGGTGTTTCTTTGGAGTTTTCTAGTTCTCTTCATTTTTTCTTGATAGGTTACAATTTCAACTATGTTATCTCTTTTTCCATGGGTTTTGGGATATTTTCAAGGAGACTGGGTTCAAAGGGAGGGTGGAAATATTATCTTTTCCTGTTGACATTTAGTTGTAATGCTATGTTGTGAGAGAAAGTGGTCTAATGTAATTTTTATATGTGGAATTTATAGAGATTTTCTTGTTGGTATAATAAATATAAAAACTATACATATTCCATGGAGATTTGTTAAGAATTTGTTTTCTTCATTACCAGAAAAAAATAGGATATTTCTAAACTTCTGGATATACTTTATACATTTTAATGGCTATGAAGTCCAGACAGTCTCTTTAAATTTTAAAAAATGTGCAATGAACAAAGATTATCACTGCTAGTGTTCTACTAGTGCTTATTTTACCAACATTGCACAGATTATAATATAGTGCTGTTTCTTTTATGTTATGGTGGACATGACAAAATTAAATTAAATTAAATTGATGCCTTATCTTCTGTAAAGTATGGCTGAATTATAAATAATATCAACTGAGTCAAGCTTATTACTTGAATTACTCAAATCTTCCACATGCCTGGTAATATCTTAGTCTCATATTTATCTGGTAATGCGTATTGAATTCAAAGGGATCTCCTCTTATCTTCTTTTTGGTTCTATAGTATGTATTTTTCGTATTATATATTTCTGAGATAGGGTTCTATGTGTTTACTTGTCTGTCTCTCCAGATGGATGTAAACAAGTTGAAAGTGACACCACTATTTTGGAGCTCTTATAGTCATAAATGACAAATAAATCACAGCCCCCTTCCTCATCATAGTTCTGAAAGCAATAAATGGTAACATGGAAATCCAGTAGATTACCTTTATAACAGATAAAGTGGTCAAGAACTTGTTTTGGAGGCACCTGCGTGGCTCAGTGGGTAAGCGTCTGCCTTTGGCTCAGGTTGTGCTCCTGGGGTCCTAGGATTGAGTCCCATATCGGGCTCCCTGTAGGGAGCCTGCTTCTCCCTCTACCTGTTTCTGCCTCTCTCTGTGTATCTCATGAATAAATAAATAAAACCTTTAGAAAAAAAAATTATCTTGGGAATACAAAACAAGTAGGCTTGCAGATATTTCCCAATCCCCCAGTCAAGTTTATAGCACAGTCCCTCAGGAAAATGAGGATCTGCAGAGCAAATGCATTTATTTAGGATTATGGAGTTACACATCTAGTGCTTAGAACAACAACAACAAAAATTTAAAGAAAAGAGAAATTTAAAGAAAAGAGAAAGACCCAAGATTTATAGCTTCTTAGTGGATTGTCTCCATCCAGCGTAGCAACATAGGCCAATGAACATCATTTACCAACCAGGTAAATCATTCTTTCACCATGAGAAAAAATAAGTAATGTGTAGGTTAAAGTGGATATCACTACATAATAATATAAGAAATGTGGAGAAGTCTTCTCTCTGACATTATGCAGTTTTTAAATATTGACATGTCACTCTGATGGATATAAGAGTCAGAAAAATTTTTTGTAAGGTACCACATAACAAAAATTTGGGGCTTTGCAGTCCACGTAGTCTCTGCTACAACTAAACAGCTTTGTCTGGGTAGCATGAAAGCATCCAAAGATAACACATAAAGATTGAGTGTGGCTGCATAAAAACAGGCAGTAGGTTAGATTTCTCCAGGGGCATTAGTTTACCAACCCATGTGCTTTGGTAATGTTAACTCAGTTTACAAAAGTCCTTCATATATCTACACATCTATTTTATCTTGATACGTGACTTTAACAGATAATTTTGAAAGCTTCCCAAGGAAATGACAGATTCACATCAATTTATAGAGCTATTGAACTGAGAGCTATTTTTCCTTTTTTGCCTTTCCACGTGACTAGATTCTAGATATTGAGAAATGTTATTATTAGAGGCTGCTAGTTGAATCAGAGCCATCAATCCTCAATTAGTATCTTTAGATTTTGGAAGTGGCTTATGAACAGCAGTAATTCATATATCAAATAGGATTTTGTTTCCTGACTCCTTTCATCTATTTCAACCCTGCTGAAATGGTTCTGGCTTGGTACTTTGGTGGATTACTTTTAAAATTCTTGTTCAATAGAAGACTTCTTCTCAGAGCATTCTTTCCATGTGGTATCTGAGTCATGCTGGCACTTCTTTAATCAGACTATTAATTCTGCTTTTGCTTTCATTGACTGCAAATGTGAAGCGACCAATGTGCTACAGGATCGATTTGTCCAAGGCAATTAACACTATTTATCTCAGTGACCTCCCAAGTGAACTGATTTTCTTTTCACAAACACTCCGACCCCTCAATAGCAAAGTATGACCTCTCAATAGCAAAATATGACCCATCATTATGTAATTGATGAAAATGACTGCAAATATGTAACCCAAGGTAATTGGGTCTATCAGATGGATATAGAACTGTTCAAATACTATTAGATTTACTTCTCTGAAATACAATTTAAATGCACGATTCTATATTTATACAATTTAAATGCATATTCTATGTAAGTCACATGTGGTATTTTCAAAATACAGATGGATCTCTATTTTCATCTGAGAAGTATTAATCACATGCACATTTGAAGCATTGTGTCTAAACTAATGGTTCACAAACAGATATCATGGTATATTAGCATCACCTGAAGACTGCATCATTTCTGCTTTGCTGAGAAGAGATCATAAAATGTGTAGTTACACTGTACTTTTGCAGATTAACTGAGACAATGTATACAAGCCCTTGCCATAATGACTGGAAAATAATGAGAGCTTAAAAATGTTGACTTCATTGTTATGATAACTCCTGGTGCTGCAATTTGCTTTTTCTTAAACTGAGAGAATAAAAATTTTTTTCAATGTTCCTTTGTTTTCAATAAAATGACTTGTCATGAAAGCACTAGTAAAATTGTAGGCATATTATGACATAATTAATAGAGTAGTGACTAAATATTCAAGCAGTAATCTAATTTTATATTTCATAAGGAATTGTGTTCAGTTTTGCTAGAGACAACTTAAACATTATAAAATAATAAAAATGCCAGGCATTTTATACATTCATCAGTAAGTGAAAAATGGCTAAATTAGCAGTTGGGAGGTAGCTAAGGAGAAAAAGAAATTTCCTGTTAGTGGGGACTTTCTGCTTAGTATAGAGAATGTTAGCAGCTGGTATAAAAAAGAAGACTTTGATGTAAACAATTGTTTTCTAGTTTGATGGTTAGACTCTGTTGTCACTGCCTAAGGGTAACTAAACTCCTTCTGCTGCCCTTCTGGCCAACTGGACATGACATGTAGGATTAATCTTCTAAAAACACAGTGGTTTCTAAACCTGGATGATAATTTGAAGTATCTAGGAAATATTGAATTATTTTATTTTAGAATATTCAACCAATTCAGATAGCCGATTTTTTCCCTCAGTGTCTACTAGAAGCAATCCTATACCAGGTACATCTTGTAAAAAATTCCATAGGCAAGAACTCTTCTGCAAGCAAAACACGTAGTGTGTCTACCAGGAGGTTTGTCCTTAGTATGTTTATAAAGAGATGAGAGCAGATCTTCTGCAATTCTGTGGCTCTCTTGTAATGAGAGCTTTTGTTATTAATATTTTCGTCTATGTTTATCAAGAATAGAAGTCTAAAATTTTCTTTTTCTCTGTTGTCTTTGCCTTGTTTTCATTTTTAGATTGTGCTGGTCTCATAAAGCAACCAGGGAATATTTCTTCATTCTTTATTTTTGAAAAGAGTTTGTGTAAGATTGACTTTAGTTCTTTTTTTTAACATCTAATATAATTATCAATAAACTGATTTAAAGAGATCTTAGTAGGGAGGTTAGCTCTTAACGTTATGGATAATCCAGGACAGATCTGTGTTCTGTTATCTTCCTGGGAAGAATGTCATGCAGACAAATTGGCTGAACTCAAATTCTAAACTCTGTTCTTCCTATGGTGTTCAGAAGCTAAAATTCTCTGCTCTGTTGTTTTAACCTTCCAGCCATTACTTTCTGCTGAGTACACTGGAACCTCCTCAAAGCATGTATATAAATCATATAAGAATGTGGACAGAGTTCGTATGCAAATTTTGTATCTCCTCCTCAGTTGTATTTTCTTTCTAGAATTTTCCCTGTCATTTTCTAGCCACCTCTGACACCTACAAACATCAACGTCTGGCTCCTCAAGTCAGTAAGATTAGTTTTCTGATTATTTTTTAATTCTCCTAGGCAGGCCCACTACAAAGTACCCTTCAGAAAAAAGTGACATAATTGCAAATTGTACCAAATTTGTTACCCTTTTTCAAGGTTAGACTGCCAGTTTCCTTCTACTTATAGTCACTCCCAAGAGTGTTCATAAGGTTGTGCTATTAAAAATAATAAAAATTGTCCAGAGATTTTAATTTTTAGCTGCAAGAGGGATAAGTCTGTTATAGGCTAATCTGTCATTGTCATACATGGAATTCTCTTCTATGAAACACTGTTTTTTTAAAGATTAATTAATACGAGAGAGAGCAAGAGCAGGGGGTGGGGGGAGAGAGAGAATCTCAAGACTTCCCATGGTGCATGGAGCCTGTCATAGGGCTCGATCTCACAGCCTTGAGATCATGACCTGAGGTGAAATCAAGAGTCAGACACTTAACCAAATGAGCCACCCAGGTGCCCCATCTCTACCATGAAACATTTTGGAAAGCATAATCTTAGACTTTACCTCAAGCCTCCTAAGGCTTAAACTGTATTGTTTAAGATTTCTGTAGTTTATTACAGCCATCGGCCAGGATTGAAATCTTTCCTATGAGCCTAGAAAATTCTAGAATATTTTAATAAATCCTTGAGGGCATCAAGAAAACCTTAATAGATAGAAAAGTTTCTATCTCTTTGTGTTTAGAATTATAAGTAGCACTTTTCTATGATTTTAAGAGCTATAATTTGAGGTAGAAAAAATAGCAAAGGCTCTTCAAACGTATCTAGGAGAGTCTTGAGGCAGTAATTGTCATTACATTAATACTTGCTATCTGTCACCAGGACTTCTGACTACAAGAAATACTCATTGGGTTATATTGTCATTATGTAAAAGGATAGTGTTAGAAAGGATATTCTCCCAACCTGTTAAAATTCAATTGCATATATGCCTCAGATCTTGGCTCAAACAAGGCATTTAGGAGACAGGAAAGGAAAATTTCCAAAACAAAGCAGAAAATGCTCAAGAGGCAATACTTTTATGATCAAAGAGCAATTCCAACCCCACTTTAGCTGATTATTTGTAACAGAACCATTTTAGGAAAGCTTAATCTGGTTTGAACTGCCAGAGCTCACACTTAAGGAAGCTAAAGATCAAAATATCATTTACCATCCATTAAAATGTCTGAAAATGAAGTTACCAAAGACATTTATTACATGATACTGAATTTTGGGCATCTTATAATATCATTATTCTTAAGTTGAATGTAATAAAATTAAAACAATTTTGTTGGAATAATTTGGGAACTATATACAAAATAATTTTCATAAGGATAATATTTTTAAATCCTGTAAGATGTCTTCTGACATCAAAGACCTCAGTAAATTGGCCTTCCTACAACCATACAATGCACTTCCTGTGGTACAAGTATACTAAGGTTATAATAAGACGTTTGTCAAGATAGTAATTGAAGAATCAGGCAAAGGCTACAATTTGACAAAACAAACAATAACAACAAAACAAAAAACATATGTCTTTGCTTAACTGAAAGCTCACTTTACTTATTTTAAAGAGTAAAGCTTTTTCTTTGTTTAATGTAAGCTCCATGCCCAATGTAGGTCTTGAACTGATGACCCTAATCTCAAGAGTTACATGCTCTACCAACTGAGCCAGCCAGTTTTTACAGTAAGAAGATTAAGCCTATTTTTACAGTAAGAAGAAAAAATATTGGTACAATAAAAAAAAAAGAAATTTATTTTATTTTTTTTAATGTGGGTTTTTTTTTAATTTTTATTTATTTATGATAGTCACACACACACACACAGAGAGAGAGAGAGAGGCAGAGACACAGGCAGAGGGAGAAGCAGGCTCCATGCACCGGGAGCCCGACGTGGGATTCGATCCCAGGTCCCCAGGATCACGCCCTGGGCCAAAGGCAGGCGCTAAACTGCTGCGCCACCCAGGGATCCCGAAATTTATTTTTAAATTTTTTTTTAAATTTTTTATTTATTTTATGATAGTCACAGAGACACAGGCGGAGGGAGAAGCAGGCTCCATGCACCGGGAGCCTGACGTGGGATTCGATCCCGGGTCTCCAGGATCGCGCCCTGGGCCAAAGGCAGGCGCCAAACCGCTGCGCCACCCAGGGATCCCTCGAAATTTATTTTTAATCAGAAAAAAACTTGGAAAAAATTTCTAATAGTTATGAATGAGGAAAATGTAAAACTTCAATATAATAAATGTCTAATATAACAAGGCATTATGAAGAGGAGCAATGATAGAAATAATTTATATTATTTCATATTTATAAAATAAAATTTCAGTTTTTGATTATTAATCATCAGTATTCTCATCTATGAACTAGAGATGATAATAATAGCACATGTGTCTTATAAACTTGGGTAAAATTACATGTGATAACGTATGTAAAGTGTTTAAATGGGTGCCTGGTACACAGAAAGATTTTAAAAAGGTCATTTCTCTTTTTTGTTTCATTGTTATTGATATTGTTTTATTTTTACAATTAAGACTAGGCTGAGAATTCTGAACCAATAAAGAAACCGTTTCTGACTCATTACATTAAAAAATCTGTTGAAGTAGACTATTTATAAACTACAATTATATTTTACAATTTATTGTGTTCCAAAAATGTACCAATAATTGTATTATAGACTTACACTGAAATTTATGTCAGGAAACTGGGGTTGTATTTGAGTTGATGTCATTGTGTCATGTAGGAAAACATATTAACCTTTGGGACCTTTGTTTTGTATCTTTTAAATTATATAATTGACAGTGACATGAAATTGAAGACGATTTCCCAATAAAAGCAAGTAGACAACCTGTAATAGGTCGATTTTATTTGCTGTGCTGAATGTGTAGCAGATTCTTGATGATTCACATGAGTGTGTAAGTGTCCTCACTCCAATTTGATGACTTATGGTAATCAGACCATATTTAGGCTTAGTAGCCTAAAGCAATGACAAACTAAAAGAAAAAAAAATGTGCATGCTTTCAGGCTAAATTTGCCCAGTGTTTTCTTTTGAAATTGAACTATATTATTTGAGACTTACTAGAATTCCTATAATGCAAAGAAAATTGCTATTAACATCTTGGGCTCTAAATTTTGATAGATCATGATTTACAACGTGATCTAGTAAGTAACCCTTTAAACCTTGACCAGATTTAAAATCTCTGTAAGCTTCATTTGAAAAAATTTGATGCTATTACTCATAAAACTAGCCTTGTAACTTTGTTGTGTGAACTGAGATTATGTAGGTTAAAAATAATCTACCTCTAGTACAAAGTAAGGGCTCAGTGAATTCTAACCTTTATTACTGTTATCATTACCACTATTATCAATATAATCATCATCATTTACTAATGATAATATTTATTTCTAGCCAGTCTCCTTAGCAAAGGAAAAAAGAGATTTCTGCAGTTAAAATACTAGATATTGCTTGGGAAAGTAAAATAATTGATGAAGTGTTAAAACATTTTATGAAATTTGTCTAAAGTTTTCATTTATCTCTTCAAATAAGTGTTATCTGTTGCTAATGGTCACTTATTTTATGAGTAAATATAAATTTCTTTCCTTGGAATCTCAGTGGTATAATTTTTGCAACTACCTGAGATACTTATTCAGGTTTGCATTTATGTATCTACATTTACATTTATAGTATCCATATCCACATTTATATTCTAGGTCTTTATCTATCACTATCCCAATCTTAAAAATAGTGTGATCATATCACCCTTATAGATTGAACCTCTCTGAGCTTAGAAGCTCACATTTTTATAAAACCACAGTTCTTAGCGCAAAGGTTTCATGGACAGTAATTATTCAGTGTTTTCTGAAGAAATAATTGTAAAAATTACAATAAAGCAACAAATTCCTGAATTGTATAGAATTAATGAAGAATTTAAAGATATATAAAGAACACTGTAACAGATTTTTAGAGAAAGAGAGCCAAAATACATATATTGACCTTAAATATCAGAAGTTTAGGATCAATGGCATTATTTATAAACTAACCAATTAAACTTTCATCTGTCTTTTGTGTAAATATACTATAAAAATACAATCCTGTACTTGCCAAATGTTAATAAATATTGTCTCATATTTATAAATTTACCAAAATTATGGTAAAATATTTCAAATTTGCTGAGTATATGTATATATTATGTATGTATATGTATATGTATGTATATATGTCAATCTTGCTGTGGGTAAAGACAAACTAGAAAAAAGCAAGCTTATAACAACTTAATGACAGTATAAACATCACAGGACACAGTATCATACTTTACTGACACTAAGTGGAACAAAAAAAAAGTTCACAAGATTTGCTAGTATTACTTTCATTGTCTGACTGCCATTTCCATTAGCTCCTTTCATGGTTCCTCAAGCTGATTAAATAAATGTATAGAAATCTCTAATAATAATAATAAAAAAGAAATCTCTAATAAGGTAATTTCCTCTTGTGGAAAATGGAAAAAACTCTTTCAGATTTTATTTTATTTTGTTTTTTTAAAACATTTTATTTATTTATTCACACAGGCAGAGGGAGAAGCAGGCTCCATGCAAGGAGCCCGATGTGGGACTCGATCCCGGCTTCCAGGATCAGGACCTGAGCCAAAGGCAGATGCCCAACCTCTGAGCCATCCAAGTATCTCAGATTTTATTTTATTTTGATTTCTAGTTTTAGTTTAGTTTTATAGAAAGAGGGCAAATGATGCAATAGATTACCAATTGAAGGTTTAGCTTACCTTTAAACCCAAATCTTAATGATGACTATATATATTTAAGACATGGTTTATCTTTGATATAGATAGAAATGGTTGTGTAATTTTTTTTTTCATTTTAACTGATAAAAGCCCTATAAAACTATTGGAGTAATTTTTTTAGGTTGGTTAACTATTTAAATCTTCCCTTTTGGGATCCCTGGGTGGCGCAGCGGTTTGGCGCCTGCCTTTGGCCCAGGGCGCGATCCTGGAGACCCGAGATCGAATCCCACATCAGGCTCCCGGTGCATGGAGCCTGCTTCTCCCTCTGCCTGTGTCTCTGCCTCTCTCTCTTTCTCTCTGTATGACTATCATAAATAAATAAAATAAAAAAAAATTAAAAAAAATAAATAAATCTTCCCTTTCTTTTTATAAATACTGAGTTTTGGCATAAGTATACAGAAGAACTACAAATAAATTGTCAAAAAGCTATTCTTTACATGTCAATAGATATTCTAATTTGTGGGGGTTCACTTTTTAACATTTCAATATTCAAATTCCTTTCCTTTCATTCACTTAGCTAATTTAAACAAGGCTGACTCTAACAAGGGGTTAATTGTGTAAATATAAGATTGTTTAGAACCAATGTACATTCTAATGTTATGGCTTAAAATCACAGGCAGTTAATTCATAGAGTCACCTGTGATTCATAATAAAATCACATCATAAAATACATTTAAAATAATCCCTGTGAAGTTATTATGTTTTTACTAATACAAGTTTGACTTCGTTATAAAAAGAATTTAACTCTAGAAAAAAGTGTTTTGATATGCTGAAAACCTTTAAGAACCAATTTTTAAATTCTTCCTTTCTCAAGCTAGATAAAACATGATGCTTTAAAATACTAAGGGAGAACTTTCACAGAGATCACCCATGTCTAGGCAAACACTCAACATGCAATTTTATGTGGAATTGGTTGCACCCCACTTCTGCCTCTGTCACCATGTTTAATGTTTACTAAAGGGATAACAGCAAGTCATAGACTAGAGATTAAATTCTAGGTCTTAGGATTCAAGTTGGGAAGTGAAATTTCAAATTACATAAATGTAAGTAGTTCTGGAGAGTTTTACAAGTATATAATTGAAAGCAACCTTTTGTATTTTATAAAACCATAGGAAGCAAAGGAGGAAAAAGATAAGCTGCTAATGAGAGGAAATAATCTTCTACAGATATGGATTCTGGGCCAAAAACTAAAATGCTATACATGAAAGTTAAAGAAGGGGCACTTAAGAGATTTTCTCTATGGGCACACTAATTAAGATGTAAATTTGTCAAGGAAGACAAAAAGATAATATCAGATAATAAAAACAATAAATTCCTCAGTAGCAAATTTAATACACAAATAACCTAAGTCAAAGAAGGGAGCCCTGATAGGTAGACAACTTAAAAGAGGGCATAGCATAGTCTGGAGAAAATTAAATCCAGAGATTTTTCTGGTTCATAACAAAATTTCTTTTTAAAGTTAAACTACAGTTGCACAATGAATAGCTTTTTGAAGAAAAATTGTAGATTTCAGTGATGATATAGATTTAAATGAGCTTATTTATCTGAACATAATAATTGTGGCAAAGTTGACGATTCTTTATCACAGGAGTGTTTGTTGACTAATTAGAAAAAATGTAGTCCATGTGAAAGGTGATATATATTAAAGAGGAGTAGACACACTTTAATTATATGTGTATGTGTGTGTTTAAGATTGCCCTGGCTCCAGTGTAGTGAACTGCACTGTCAGGAGGAAAATACAGGCAAGAGATGATGGTTGATTTGACTAGGGGGGTGACAGTGGAAAAAAGGAACTATGGTTTCAGTTGAGAAGATAAAGAAAAACAGAAAGGTTACATCAAATTATAAATATTACATTTATCATAAAATACTTGGGTAGAATAACCAATGATTAGGGAATGCATGATGATACTAAGACATTTGATAGTTTCTCTTATCTATTAAAGTGATTAACAATTAAAGTTTAATTTTTCCTCCAATTTTTATATATGCCAGTATGGTAGATCAATTGTGAGAATGGCCCCAATTCTTCAGCCACTCTCCAACCTAATCTAAGATCTACACTCTTGGCAATGTGATTTTTCAGTTCTTTATTTCAGCTGATGCCTTCTTTTACCCCTAGAATCTAGACAGCCTTGTGACTTGTTTTACATAATAGACTATTAGGAAATGATGCTGTGCCGTTCTGTGACTCACCATTCAGAGGTCTTGCATGTTTCCATTCTTTCTCTTGTTCTCCTGCTTTCATCTTGAGACCACGCCTGGTTGTCTTTCCCCAGGAGCTGACCACATGGGTGGCCTCTACTGTGCCCAACTCAGTCAGGAGAGCTGCCCAGCTGCTAACATAAAGATTCATGAGTAAAAATAATTGATTTACTGCCTTGGAAGTCTTGTGACCATTTATTATACAGCACTGTGGTGGCCCATAGACAACTGAGATAGTAACTATTCCCAATAATATTAGTGATTTATGAGCATATCATGCTTTTAACGGCAAAGATCTATATTATATGCTGTCCTTTTTATTTTCTAAAATAGATTTGAGAATGTTGGGTATAAAGCAGATGATCAAAAATATTAGTGACTAGTTATTTGATATGACAACAGAAATATCTCAAATTTTCCCCAAATTTCAGGAATCAGAGTTATCACCTTAATATTCTGGGCTTTGATGTTTCATAGTGCCTAGAAAAGGCTTCTAAAATGCTTACTGAAAGAATAAATTCATGACTGAATAAATAGACTGACACAGAGTGCCTGCATTATAGTATAATTGTGTATACTAATATATCCTGTGTATAGTATAACTGTGCATACCACTGCATCCTCTACTCTCCTTGTTTGTAATAGATATTTAGAAATTGCCTTGAAATAAATAAATCAAATAATAAATATTGGTATATTCTATGGACTGAATTAGGTCCCCAAATTCATATGCTGAAATACTAATCCACAATATTTGGAGGTCAGGCTTTTAGGAAGTGACTGAAATTAAATAAAGTCAAAAGGGTGGGGGTACTAATTTGATAGGATTGGTGGCCTATAAGAAGAGGAAGAGGGGCGTCTGGGTGGCTCGATCAGTTAAGCATCTGCCTTTGGCTCAGGTCATGATCCCAGGGTTCTGGGATCGAGAGCCCTCTGTAGGGCTCCTTGCTCAGGGGGAGTCTGCTTCTCCCTCTCCTTCTGCCCCTCTTCTCCCCACCATGTTCTCTCTCTCTCTCAAATAGATAAAATCTTTAAAAAAAAAAAAAAAAGAAGAGGAAGAGAGAGAAAGAGATCTCGTTTTCTCCACATTCAGATACTGACGAAAGGCCATGTGAGGAAACAGTAAGTTGACTGTCTAAAGCTAGAAGAGAGGCTTCACTAGAAACCGAATCTGTTGAACCTAGTGCTTAGACTCCGCAGCCTCCACAACTGTGATAAACTAAATTTCAGTTGTGTAAGCCAACCAGTCTATGGTATTTTGATATGGCTGTCCAAATAGACTAAGGCTGTGTAAAAGAACAAATGAAAAAAATGATCTTTCAAATTTGCATTCATGATAATATGGTATTGGAAGCTAAAGAACACTAATATGAATGTTCTGAATGGGAATAAAATGTGTCAAGGAAAAAATAAACTTGCTATTTTTTTAGCTGACTATGAAAAAGACTGAAATACGTAACTTTACTTACATGTTTTTGTAAGGCTTTATCCTATCTATACACTGCCTTCAGAATCATAATGGCATCACAATCACATCTTACTTCAGGCCTACTTAAGAAAGCAGAATAGAAACAGTCTGCTAAAGGGAAAAGGAACAATTTAACATATGGAAGGATAAACAGAGATTTTGGTCTCTTCATGTTGCTTCTGGATCTCCCTCTTAACTCTATTTTGAATCAAATTCATTTACTCTGGTTTTTGTCCCTATTTATACTAGCCTTTCCCTTATATGTGTCTGCTCGCTGCTCTGTGGATAAGAATTTTTATGAATATGTTTCAAGTTTGTGGACATTGAAAACAATTAGCAGGTTTTGTGGCATAAAATAATTATTCAACAGAGTCGTCTCATCTGTCTTCTCCAATATATTTAGTATATCTTTTTCAAAAACTAATATCCTGTGAAATAGTTAATACTTAATAAAAAGCAATAAACAAAGGTAACAAAGTTGGAAATGTAGAAATTGTCTTAGGTGACTTAGAGACAATAGCATTGTGGTCGGAAAGCTGTTTTGTGCAGAGGGGTAAGGCGAAATACGAAGGGAATTAGAGTCCCAGGACCAAGCATGTTAAAGATTAGGAGAGATATAGTGCAAAACATTTTCCTCCATCAAGGTCATATCCACCTACTGATAAATGACATTTAGATGTAGCAATATATTCCTGCAGAAAATTAAAAGAACTTATATTGATTGGATATAGAGAATTAGAACAAAAAGTTATGTTTTTAGTATATACTATATCTTTCTAAAATGATACCTTCGTTCAACTATATACCTATTAAAATTTTTCTTTTGTTTGATGTCATTTCCAAAAGTATGAGATTATATTTAAAACATTTTAACTTAATCGTTTCCACAAAAGAGTCACAGACATCTTTCCATACTGATATATTAGACAAACATTTAATTTGTCATCTTTTAAGAGTTTTACAGTTTTCTATAAAATGAATTCAGAGCATATGCAACCATTTTTCTATATAGACGGTTCCTGTCCAACAATGGTTCGACTTATGATTTTTTGACTTTGTTATTGTGTGAAAGTGATAGGCATTTAGTAAAAACTGTACTTCAGATTTTGAGTTTTGATCTTTTCCTAGGCTAGCAATATGTAATAAAGTAGTCTTATGATGCTGAGCAGTGGCAGTAAGCCACAGCTGCCAGTCAGCCATGTGATCAGCAGGGTAAACAACTGATATACTTAGTATCATTCTGCACCCATACAACCATCTGTTTTTCACTTTTAGTACAACATTTGATAAATTAAATGAGATATTCATATTGTATTCGATGATTTTGCCCAACTGCAGGCCAATGTAAGTGGTCTTAGCATGTTTAATGTTGGCTAAGCCAAGTTATGATGTTCAGTAGATTGGATGTATTAAATGCATTTTCAAATTATTATACTTCAACTTATGATGAGTTTATCAGAACATAACCCAAATATTAAGTTGAGGAAGATCTGTACTTGGATATCAATGCTGTTACTAGAATTTTATACTAATCACAGTCATTCCTATATCTCTTAATTATTGATGATTTCATATCTGCAGAAAATTTTCACAGAAGAAAAATGCTAGATTCAAAAGTACATACATTTTAAACTTTAATAAATACTGTCATATTACTTTCTAATTTCTATAATTTACAGTACCACCAACAATGGGTAAGGATATTTATTCTTCTATACCTTTCAGTGTGATTGTGACAAATGATATTTCATTACTGGTTTAATTTGCATTTTCCTGACTTCTGGTAATGCTAGACATCTTACCATATGTTTACTGTCCTTTGTATTTTCTATTCTGTAAGTAATTTGTTCATAACCTTTACTATTTTTCAACTGAGTTATTTTACTTATTAATTCATAGGAGCTGTTTACATTAATTTAAAATTGTTCTTTGTATTTCTCTGTCAAATACATTAGCAATATTTTTCCCAGTGCTCTGTCCTGTATATTTTAATACTATTTACGGTGTCTTTTACCAAATTAATATTTTCACTTTAGTCAGTTCTTTGATCTGTTTTATTTATATGTCCTAATTATCTGAAAAGGTAATCTAGGGTTTAATTTTTTATGATTATTTGCATTTCTATCAAAAACTAGAGAGAATAAGAAGTATTATCCCTCTGCTTCCTCAAGTTGGGATCTAAATGTTTAGATTTTCTTACTTTCTATGTTGTAAATGAGTTTTGAGTTATAGTACCAAATGATGAAATTGCCCAGTGCCCAGAAATTAACCTCATTTGGTTTTTGTTGTGGACTATCTTGGGGGAAAATGTTATGTGATAACATTCTACTAGATAAAATATAATCTTATTTAACTATGAGAGATTTTCCTGCTGGCATTGAAGAAGTAAGGTCAATGTTGATGTTGTCAGAGAGCCACATGGTTGGGACCTTAGGGGAACCTTTGGGAGGCTGAGGTGATCCTAGTTGACAGACAGCCAGGCAATAGGAACCTTGATTCTATAGCTGAAACTAACTCAATTCTGCGAACAATCTGATGAACTTGTATGAGTACCCCAAGTTCCATATAATGCAGCCCAGCCATCATCATGATTTCAGCCCAGTGAGATCCTGAACAAAGGACCTGGTTTGGCTATGCCTGGACTTTTCATCCATTGAAACTGAAATAAGAAATTTGTGTTCTTTTAAACTGCTAAATTTGTGGTAACCTGTTATATAGTAATAGAAAATAATATAGAGTTTGTCATTTTTAAGATTTTGGGAAAAGTCTTCTCTCCAATCACTGACTGAATTTCCTACCACTCTGAATAGAGATTCCAAGTAGATTAATTTTGATTTAGAGAAATAAAGAAATTCAACATTTCTTGAATCCTCATTCAGAAAATTATTTACTCCTACTAAAGATATTAAAATACTCATATTTTTCTTGTTATTTTTTTAGATTTATAACAAAATAATTGTTAAGTGCAGAATATCTGCTCTAGATTCAAAATTCTAGCTCCATAGTTATCAACAAGCATTTAGATTCTCTGTACTTTAGTTCCCTTATCTGTAAAATAAAGATGGTTGGAACATTAATTGGCTAGATTGCAACAATGCTTTATAACACTGCTTGGAAAAGGTAAAAATAATTATTAGCTATAATTGTACTATTAATTATCATTGTTATTATTTTAAGATATTTATACAGATTTTATTTTGGAATATTGTGTAAAGTAGGGATATAATTTATTTTCTTGCAAATGAGTCATCTGCTGGCCCACTTAATTAACCTGTATAATGTAGCCTATTTGCCTATATTTCTGCTGATATTATACTACCTTTTTTTATTATGGTGACTTATAATGACTTTTAATGTCAACTATGGCAAACTATTCCACTTTTTCGAGATTTTCTTGTCTACATTTAATTTCCACATGAACTTTGGAAACAAATTTTTAAAATGCCATTCTAATTAATATATCATTAATTCTTTGTATTTCCATTTGGCATTTTATTTTATTTATTTGTTTTAAATTTTATTTTATTAAGTATTTTATTTATTCACAAGAGACACACACAGAGAGAGAGAGGCACAGACACAGGCAGAGGGAGAAGCAGGCTCCATGCAGGAAGCCAGATGCAGAACTCGATCCCAGGACCCCAGGACCACGCCCTGGGCTGAAGGCAGTGCTAAACCGCTGAGGTACCTGGGCTTCCACCCCCTCATTTGGCATTTTAATAACATTATATCTTTACTTCCTAGAGAATGGTTTGTTTACCATTTGTTGAGAACTTTTTTTTGATTATTCAAATTAAAGGATGTCTCTATGGGAATCTACATCCTTCTGCATTCTCAGTGTCTATAGTTTTGATAAATTTGACTTCATCCCAGGCTCTAGGAATGCAACACATAAACTAGACCTAACCTTGCCACAGTGACTGGCTAGTATTCATTCAAAGCAGATCAGTTGGGTTTCACTGAACTTCAAAACTGAGAATGTGCAGTCCTACAGTTGATGTTAACACTGTTATTCTGTGGAATCTGATTTGACGACCAAGTTCAGAAAACCAAATGAACTTTTTTTGAATACTACAAGCTTTATTTATATAATCACATGGGATATTTCTGTGAACCTGTCTCAAAGAGGGAAGACAGTGCCTTTTCTCTCATTTCCATTACTGAAAGGTAAAAAACACAATCACAAATCAAACTTAAACACTGTTGAGTAATTTTTTGCCCTTGTTTTAATTGTTATGATCATCAGAGAAAAAAAGTATTTTCTTAAGACACACAGCTGCAAAGGGTAGGCACAGAGTTGGGTATCCCTCTCATTGGTATTGAACCAATATGGAAAATAAGCCTTGTAACTCTTTCCCTTCCTCTAAGGCAGCAGCGAATCCTACCCTTGACTCCTTTTGGCCGAAGAAGTCAAAGATTTAAAAGTCTTTGGTTCACAGATAGCTAGATCTTCAAGAACTTTCAGTTGTGCTCCACCTGGCAATTAAATTGGCAACAAATGCTGGGTGTTTCAGGCTGTGTTCCTGGGAGGCAGATGTAATTTTATTAATCCAGAGGGTCCTAGATAATGGCTGGAGGCTCTTCAATTGTTGTTTGTTTATTGTTTTTAAGTGCTACTATAATGAAGTATCCTTTAACCTGCTGTGTTCATTTTACTTCCAAAAGCCAGTATTGGTTCTTCCTCAGACCATCCCAGTGTCCACAGGGTTTTATCTCCTCCTGAAGTTATTGACTCTTTCGGGTATTAGAAGGATAGAGTACACATCTGGTTATAAAAAGAAGACAGAGCAGAATCTAAGCTAGGCACAAACAAGTTTCACTTCTGAAGGATAGAAAATAAGAAAGTTGATGAATGGAGTTGGAGGGGGGTCTTCTTCAGACATTGATGGAGAGTCACCTGGCAGAGGTTCTGTGAGCAGGTGGTGGGAAATTCTCAGGTATAGTGAGATTTGGTGCATTATTAGTGAATGATGTCTCCTATGGTTAATGGTCACACGATCCATTTTCTCAGAAAGTGTCCTAGATTTACTCACCTGGCAGCTTATCCTCTCCTTTCTTGTGCAACTTCTGTATAAATAGCAAAAGCTCCCAGTCAGGAAATACTGCTATTAATGTGGTTCATTTATTTTTCTTCTCCCCTGTACTCAGATTTCCTCTCTCATTTTCATTTCACTGCCTCAACTCACTAAATACCTGTTTTCTATTTTTTTCTGCTAAAACATATTAGTGTTTTGTTTTTCATAGACTTCAATAGATCCTTAACACAATGGTCTTAAATCATTAATGAGTGAAGAAAGTATAGCTTTCTTTTTCTTAAAGACAGAAAAAAAAGAATGTTTGCAGCCTGTTAAGAGGTAGAAAGAAAATGCCATCTTTTTAGTGTAAAAATAAAGGAGAATAAAAGTAGTGTCGTTTACTTTCCATGAAAAAAACCTTATATATTCTTAGTCAGCTGCACTAGCAATAACCAACTAGAAATGACAAAATAAACTTATCTTGATAAAATTTATGTAAGTCTCAAGATGACATTTAGTGAAAAAGGTGCAAGATCTAAATAAAGAGAAGTATATACATTTTAAATCCACTTTCCAAAGGCAAATCTTATATTCTAGAGACAACTTTTTAGAGGCTATTAGTCCTTATTATTTATTATAAACTTGGCAAAAAGGGAAAAACACAAGATATGGAACATAAACAAATGACTGGGGATGGTACAAAGCCAATTAGAATTGAGGATATATTGCTGCTTAAAATCCCCTATTATCTGTGACCTCATATATCTACTTTGTTACCATATTGACTTTTCTCTGCCTGGTGAAATCCATCCCAATGTCCTCATGTTCTGGAACTTCTTTGGAGACCTTCCTGCAGCTGAATATTTCTACTAGACATGAATATCTTTGCTGTTCAGTCTATTACTTTGGTTTCACTTCACTTCTCTAAGTGAGGGAGGTCTTTTACTTTCACTCTCTGTTTTGGGTCTGGTTTCAACATGTATGTCTGAACTTGAGTCTTAACCAGAACCATAAAAACCTCTCATCTCTTTCTTTTTTTTTTAACCAAACACTTCTACCAAAATCAAATAAGGAGAGTCTTAGTTTCATGGTTTTTCTTTCTGTACTGTGTAGATATTATATTTGTGTATGTGTGTATGTACACATGCACTTGTGCCTGTGTGTGTTCTCTTTCTAGTGTGTATTTGAGGAAAATAAAGTTGACTCTTCATATAAAATTACCAAAGAGTGATTCTGATTATTTGAAGAATGGAATGAGATCTTTTGTATATTTGTATTCCATTTATATTTATGACACCTAACAATTAAATCTGTCTGTCATCTGAGTCTCTCTAGGGCTGGTATTTTTTTACGTTTATTTCCCTATTGTAACTCATATGCCCAGAACAGTGCCTACTGAAAAGTAGTTGATCTAAGAATATATGGGAATTTATGATGAATGAAAAAATGATGCCTGAGTCTCTAGGCAGACTTCCAAATTCAAGCACTTACTGGTGAACATTACTGTTACCACTTAATGAGTGTATATCATGTTGCAGATTTCAATAATTTACATATATTTTCTGTTTTTTTTTTTAAATCCTCACAAATTCCCTGGAGGATATTTCCCAATTTTATCAATGGAAATTTTAAAGAAATCCTCTAACTTGATTGTGGCCAAATAATTAAAGAAAAAATCTGGAATCAAAATCTACTTCTGCCCAAAGAGTGTTTCCTCCACCAAAGGTCATATTGCCTATTCAAAAATAAATGCCATTTCCTAGCTAACATTTATGCACTAATTGCTTGATATAAAGTAAATTATTTAATTTTGACAATGACACATTTAAAATATTCAATCAAGTAGAAAACAAATCTTGCCTCCCTTTTGCAATCTCATAGAAGCTCAGGCAATTCGTTTTGAGTCCTTTCTGACAAGACCACTAAAAAGAAGTGTGAAAATAAAGATGTGAATACCCTACTTGTCATATTTCTTTAGAAGATAAGCTTCTACTCCACTCTAGGGTGGGTATTAGAAGACTCTAAGCTATTTTCATCTATATATCCCTTCATCTCTGCCATTGAAGGAGCAACTTAGTCAATTGATGAGCTGGGGAGAAGGAAGTTCTTATATTTCTTAATCTATTCAGGCTGTTATCATGGAATATCAAACTGAAATTTATTTCTCATAGTTATGGCAGCTGGAAAGCCCAAGATCAAGCAGCTGGGAGGTTCCTGTGTCTGTGGGAGCTTGCTTCCTAGTTGGGAGGCCGCCATATTTTCATTATAACCTTAGGTGATGGAAGGGGTCAGGGAGCTCTCTGGAGTCTTTTATAAGGGCACTGATACCATTCATGTAACGTAATCACCTCCCAAAAGCCCTCAACTCCTAATATCATCACACTGGGCATTAGGTTTCAAAATATGAAGTTTGGGGGAGCACAAATATTTGGTCTATAGCATAGAGGGTTTAAGGCATTCTGGATCCTCACTCTTTGGAATGGCTTCTTGTCCGAATATATGTGTTTTCTCTTTCATGATAGGGTTTCTGGATTATATTGATGGGGAAATCTATAATTCAGGCTATGCTTGTGGCCCAAGGAACAATCTGGACACCAATCAGCAGTAAAGTGTTAAGATCCCTCCTTGTGGGGATCCCTGGGTGGCTCAGCGGTTTAGCACCTGCCTTCGACCCAGGGTATGATCCCAGAGTCTTGGGATCAAGTCCCACATCAGGCTCCTTGCATGGAGCCTGCTTCTCCCTCTGCCTGTGTCTCTGCCTCTCTTTCTCTCTCTGTATCTCATGAATAAATAAAATCTTTAAAAAAAATCTCTCCTTGTGTCTAGAAATCAAAGACAAATTTTCCAGTTCAGCTTTTACCAAATATATAACATATTTTGATCTCCATCTGTGTGACACTTGCGATAGTTCAGAAGTTGGAGGAGAAACAGTGGGATTCTTAAACTTCCAAAAATTACCACCTTTTTTTTTTCTAGCCAGACAATTTTAAACTCAAAAGGTCTTTCACAATTCCTTGAATATTGTAAATCTCAGTTACATAAAGATGAATTAATATAATGTTTATAAAAGAACTTTATAAACAATAGTGGCTATGTAATTTTTAGTTATTTTACATTGGGTTTGAGTGAAGACAGGCACTTAGAAATAATGACATGTAGTCTTTCTTGGTCTATCCCCAAGAAAGAGAATTAGATTTGAAATAAAATAAAATAAAAATAAATGTTGAACTATATTAAAACCTGCCAAAGAAAGAACAGGCCCTATCATAGACCATGATACTTATAATAATATCATTTTTTCAATAAAGTTATGATATCAATAACCAGTTTTATTATAATTTTAAAGGACATAAGCTTTGAGCCAGAGCAATTAGCTGGCACTTAAGGTTGCACTGCTGCTTGCCTCAGAAGCAAGAATAAAACCGTGGCCTCCCTAAATGAAAGTATATATAGATGACATGTATCACAGGCTCCAACACACTGCCTAGACTTTAATAAGTGTTAGTATGTTCTCTTTCCCTCTAATAAGTGTTAGTATGTTCTCTTTCCCTCTTCAAAGAGTAGAAGCCCCATTTTCCATTTGCCTTTAGTTTTCTTTTTTTTTTAATTTTTTTAAAATTTATTTATGATAGGCACACAGTGAGAGAGAGAGAGAGGCAGAGACATAGGCAGAGGGAGAAGCAGGCTCCATGCACCGGGAGCCCGACGTGGGATTCGATCCCGGGTCTCCAGGATCGCGCCCTGGGCCAAAGGCAGGCGCCAAACCACTGCGCCACCCAGGGATCCCTGCCTTTATTTTTCTTAAAAGAGTCCGAGATCTAACACTTTCCATATGGTCAATGAAAGCATATTAGATAAGTAATTCTCAGAGAGAGAGAGAGAGAGAGAGAGAGAGAGAAAGAACGAGAGAGAGAGAGAAAAAAAACAATTTTTATTATTAAAGTTGATAATGTCTCAGATGGAAAATTCAATATACAAACATTGTATTTTTCCCAGTTGTAAAGCTGCCTCATTCTGCTAGATAGCTGTGTTCCAAAAATAAGTTGAGATTAGCCAAATTTGGAAAATAGAATTGTATTCCAAATAGAAGGGGGAAGCCTGGGTGGCTCAGCGGTTGAGTCTGTCTTTGGCTCAGTACATGATCCTGGAGCCCCAGGATTGAGTCCTCCTTTGGGCTTCCTGCATGGAGCCTGCTTCTCCCTCTGCCTGTGTCTCTGCCTTTTTCTCTGTGTGTCTCTCATGAATAAATAAATAAAATCTTAAAAAACAAAAAACAAATAGAAGAAAGTGGCTCAATATGGACTGAACAATGCTGGTAGATATTGCTATAACTGAAAACCTTTCAACATGTAAATATTAGGTCTATAATCCATCTGTTGGCAATTGAAGATGTTTACTTTTTTCCTTCAAAGGAGAATTTTGAGCAACTATTTTTACTTTCTGTAGGATTTAGATCAGTGTTTTTCTACTAGCCTTGGAGTGGGAGTGTGATTGAATGCAGGTGTGAATGTGAAAGGCTGTGTGAGTAAATGTGAGTGGAATGGGCTTGTGTGAAGACATAAGAGTACATGTAGGCATAACTGTGGGCTTACGTGTGAGTATGTGATCAGTGAAGGCTTATAGATACATAGGGGTGATGTTCAATGTATCAGTGACAAACAGAATCTCCGAGCTTCCTATACCTCTGCCAGCAAGTAAGTTCACAGATGAACATTGCTTCTGCTTATAGTTTGAGAAAGCCCCCGATGTGTTTCTGACACTGCTCTGTTCTTCCCCTGAGAAGCCCTCCTTTATATTATGATTCTGATGAGATCATACCACTGTTTTGATTTATTCTTTTTTCTACTTTTCCTTCTTATTGGCAGACACTACTGTTGACAGAATCTTTTCAGTTGTGCAAATGTTGCCTAAGAGATAAATCTGACTTACAGTTAGATGATATTATATGCATGCAAAAGATGCTGCTTTAGGCTTTTAATCCATAGCATTTAATTTTTTAAAAGATTTATCTACTTGTTTTAGAGAGACAATGGAAAGAGGTTCAAAGCGAAAGGGCGAGAAGGTCCCAAGTAGACTCTGCTTTGAGTGTGGAGCCCTATGTGGGGCTGGGTCTCATGACTCTGAGATCACACCTGAGCTGAAACTAAGAGTCTGAAGCTTAACAGACTGTGCCACCCAAGCACCCCTGTAGCACTTAATTTTGTTCAAAATGTACTCTATCTTTGATTACAGCCGCTGAGTTAGTCAGGATTCTTTTTTTCATAGCTCTTTGCTATTGCTCAGCATCAATAATATTCTTTTGTAGGTATACAGCTAGTATTCATTCTGTTAAAAAAATACTTTTTTACTTAAAATTTTTTCCTTATTTAAACTATACAAAAAATAAATAAATAAACTATACAGATAATTCTTTTTTCCCTCTTTTGCCAGTTCTTTCTATTACTGGATTTCTGTCGCCTCAGTGTCCCTAGCTCTTGGTCACACCACTTCGAAGCATGAAGAGGTACAGCAAAAGTGGTAGGCAGCAAAGCAGTTTATTGAGTAATAGTACAAGGCTCCCAGAGAGGGAGGGGACCCGAGAGGGTTGCCATTTTGGTGTTCAAATGTAGAGGTTTTTCTAAATTCTTTGGAGGAAGAATCTTGAGCATCCTAAGTGTGGGCCCCTGTGGATTGGCCACTAAGGTATGCCAATCAGGGCTTTGACATGCCCCATCTACCTATTGGGTTCCCATGTTGCTGGTCTTTTGGGCTGACATCTGCAAACTAACTGCTTCAACTTGTGACAATGACCAATGTTTTATGGTTAATTGTTTTGTTTCAGGGTGTTTTGCGAAAGTCACTCCTACAGATGCTGATAGACAGGATGCTATTGTGGTCTTGTCTAAGCTGTAAAACAGGATGCTATTGCAGTTTTGTCTTAGTTGTCCTGGCCTTTTTGCTTTTTTGTTGGGGACCCTGGTCCTGATTACCTAAGTGTCCAATTAATCTCTAACATTTCTACCATGCGAATCAATCCTGAGTTTATGACTTAATATTCAAATATTTTTTGTTTTGAGCCATATGTAATTATATGAGACACTTTGTTTTATTTTTAACATTGGGACACCTGGGTGGCTCAGCAATTTAGTGCCTGCCTTCGACCCTGGAGTTCCAGGATTGAGTCCCACATCGGGATTCCTGCATGGAGCCTGCTCCTCCCTCTACCTGTGTCTCTGCCTCTCTCTATGTCTGTCATGAATTAAAAAAAAATAATAATAATTTTAATATTGATGAAAAGCTCTTTACCATACAAAAAATAACTTTCACCTGAAGTTTTAATTATTTGAGGCAGACAAACTACTTGTGTGTTTGTGTCTACTTTTAATTGCATGTGGGTCTATTTGATCCTCTATAAATTACTTTATACCAGGAGTATATAAGTACTATCAGCACCTTATGCTTAATTTGACTAGTATAGTGTTTTTCTAGGAATTTGAATTTGAGCAATTTTAGAAAGGACATCAACTTCCAATTCTCCAGGTTTCTCATCACTCTATATTACATGAGCTTGCATGTGAATGGATGACTGGCTTGGCTTCTCTAAACATTTAAGATTGAGACTCCTAAATTAAAGGGATATTAGTGTCCTGTTAAGACAATATAAAGAAATAGGAAGAATGCATAACAAGCTGAATACCATCAACAACATGAAAAACTGAGATTCTCCTAATAATTTAAAAATAGCTGTTATTCCTGATGAGCTCATAGGTCATAAGGCAGCTGAATAATTAAGAAAAGGGAAATAAACAAGGCCCAACTTCTTTCCAGTCTAGGAAGCCTCTTATAAGAAGTGGAACTTTAAAATCTGTTACAAGGAGAAAATACTGAGAAGAAAAGGCAGGCTGCTCCAAAAAGTTACTTACATAAACTGAAAAGAAAAAGAAAAGGAGACAGGAAAAAAAAAAAAAAAAAACAGACTAAAGAAAAATAAGATGTTGGTAAGAAAATATGGAAAGGAGACACAGAGTAAAGAAGAATATAGAAGCCAAGAGATCCTGAGGAAACTTATTGAAGATAATGAAGCAATTCTGTTTTATATTTCAACTTACTACTTTGTTTATCCATTCTTATATTTCTTATATTTTTCTAGCATTTCCCCTAATAACTATGAAGTTCATTTTTATTGAAATAAAAAATCATCTCTTATTTTGTAACTGAGTCATTGCTATATGTCAGGGCAGAACCATCCAACTGGTGTCCCATATTTGACTTGGCCTAATGTGAGGGCACAACATTCAAAAAAATTTACATATCATAATATTAGACAATGCCAAACATAATTCACAATCCATGTATACTTGGGTACAGGGCACAGAAAAATATACCTATGACCTCATTTGCAATGAAATAGACCAATAAATATATAATCTCAAGGTCAAGTTGCTTGCTAACATCTTTTTCTTTTAGGCCAAATCATCTATTTAATATTTTTTGAGTTCCCAGAAGTGTAACATGTCTTTTTCCCTTATGTTATGAAAAGACCATACTTGCTATGTTGTCTCTCAAAACAGTGGTTAGAGAAAACGTTATAATGACATCAGTTATATATTATTTGGCCTTATTAGAGTAGTACATACAGTTGCTGCAATTAGAAAAATATTTGAAGTAATTTAAATCTAATTTGAAATATGCTTCAAGTGAGTTCATAGACACAAAAGAGGATCTAGTAAACAAAGCAGTTGGTGAAAGGACATGGGATATTGAAATCTTTCCTTAAATTGCACTATTTTCCTTTTTATTCTGAGTTATGATATATACAACACAGAGGTTTTTTATTTTCTTAAACTCTTTTGGGTAGTGATCTAACCTTTAATGAGCTAACCTTTTGAGTTCAAATTCAGTTCATAAAATGGCATTTTCCAAAGAGCAGGAAGGGTCATATTTAGAAAATATAAGTACATCAGCCAAAAGTCAATTTGTGTATTCGCTATTCACTTTCCTCTATGTTCTCAAATCATCCAAAAATATCTTCCTAGGTGCTGAAGCCAAACTTTTTTTTTTCCTTCATATATTAGCAAAATATCCCTGCTGGATAAGAATATTCAGTGTTTCTTTCTTCAAAATATCTTAAAACTCAGCTGGCATTTCATACTTTTTTTTATATGCTTGTAAAAAATATACAGGGGAAGTATATTCTGTGCTACAATCTGATTATTATTAATCTTTTGAAACAACTACAACAGAAAACAGAGTCAAAAATAGAGAAAATATTGAGAGGGATACATAAAAACCATTCAAATTCTAAATTAAATTAAGCTAACTTCCTAGTGAAAGTTTGAAGACATTTAATAATGCTCAATACTTTAGTGTCCTCAAAGAACTAAACCAGTCTCTGCTACTTCACCAAAAACCTATAATTTGCAGGTATCTCAACTCTGAGGGATGGCGTTTTTGAGTAGTTAGCTTTTGGGCACAGGAAGTCAACAGAAAGCTTAGCAAATGCATCTTAATTCAACTAGAATCTACTTAGTATCAACAATTTACCTGACCCCCCGCCAGGTGTCTATGGGTTGAGACTGAAAGAAAACAAAAATGAAAATAAACAACAACGACGAAAAACCCTACCAAAAACAATTTCCGAGAGTCGCAAAGCAATAAACTGCCAGAAAATAAGAGCTGTTGGTGGTCCTCACTTGGTTTGTTGCAATCAGAGGTGGGGATAGAGTTAGGAGAATCAGGAAAACAGCCAATGGCACAAATGTCTGTGTGATTATTGTTTTGTAAGTACATACATCCTAAAAAGCAAACATAATTTCGACAGCTTGCTTATATAGGGACTGCAGCTCTCCTTAATCACAGTTGTAGCATATTATGTAAATCTCTTTTATTTTAAGCTTCAATAATGAATTATTTTAGTACTCTTTTGAATAAAATCTAAAGAACCCTGCTTTCTATAATAATTGACAGTTTATCTGAGCAGCATTCCCCCAAATTTCTTTCATATTTTTACCATGATTTGTATGCTTTCTCTCCTCTTGAACTCATTTCTGTACATTTATTTGAAAAAAAACTTAAGTACTGTACTGTGCACATGGATGTGAGTAACAGGTCTTTTGGACAACCAGTCTGCCAAGGCACTGGCCAGTCAGGCCTTGCCAGCAACATTAAGGGAACTTTAATGGTTGGCCTTGCCATACACTGAGCTATGAGCTAGACACTGGGGAAAAAAGGATCATATAAAATATTCTTCTGCTTTGCAGAAGGTCCATTTTCTTGTATATATAAACAGGATATATACATATATATTTTTTCATTTTCTTAAACACTGTGTTTGTGTGTACACGCGTGGGATTGCGTATGGGTAAAAACAGGGACCTGGCATTTATTTATTTTATATTTAAAGATTTTTATTCATTTATTCATAAAAGACCCAGAGAGAGAGGGGTAGAGACATAGGCAAAGGGAGAATTAGGATCCCTTTGGAGAGCCTGATGCAGAACTCGATTCCAGGAACCTGGGATCATGACCAGAGCCAAGGCAGATGCTCAACCACTGAGCCACCCAGGTGCCCTGGGACCTGCTATTTAGTGTTATCTGTTTCCTGAGCTCTGCAGCAGATTTGAGTGCGCAGATTTTGAAGAATGGACAGAGATAGGGCTAACCACCCCAGTATAATTAAGGAACAGTGTATGGAGACTCAGAGAAGAGATCAGGCAAAGTGTATAAACAGAAGGAGAAGGAAAGAGAATAAAGGAACCCTGGTTACAGTTAACCACGGAATGGATTTTAGGAAATAATATTTATTGAGGATAGAAGTTATTACGGGTATTTAAGACCTTCTATTCCCATGTATATAATCCTCAGTGTATTCTATGTTTTTTGTTATTGCCTTTATGTATATTTCAGCCATACAAAGCATTCAGCAAGTGATGTAATAAACACACATGAAATCATGACCCAGCTTAAGAAATTTCATCTATACAGTTATAATTAAAGCATATTTTGTATCCTTCCCTTCTTAGAGGTAGCCACTATCCCAATTTTTATCATACATCTGCATGTTTATACATATGCAGCATTTTATTTGAATAAATATAATAGATGTTTTAGAGTACCTATTTTTTTTTTAATAGACTTTACCTTCTAGAGCAGTTTTAGGTTCATGGTGAAATTGAGTGGAAAGTGCAGAGATTTCTCATGTACACCCTGCCCTCACACGTGATTGCTTCCCCCATTATTGCTCTCCAGTGTGGTATTTATGTTACAATTGATGAGCCTACATTAACACACCATTATCACCCAAACTTCATAGATTCCTTTAGGGTTCATTTTGGGTGTTGCACCTTCAGTGGGTTTGGATACATGCATAATGACATGTATCCACCATTTGTAGTATTATAGACAGCAAATCTTCATGCTTTGCCTAATCCTATGTGCCTTGCTCATCCTTCCTTCTCCCCTAATTCCTGGCAACCACTGATTTTTTTACTGTCTCCATGGTTTCCCTTTTCTGGAATGTCATATCATTGAAATCATACAGTATATAGCCTTTTCAAATTGGCCTCTTTCATTTAGTAAGATGCATTTAAGTTTCCTCCATGTCTTTTATGGCTTGATGGCTCATTTCTTTTCAGCATTCAATGATATTCCATTGTCTGAATGTATCACAGTTTATTTATCCATTCACTCACCGAAGGACATCTTAGTTGCTTCCAAGTTATGCAATTATGAATAAAGCTGCTATAAATATCCAAATGCAACTTTTTGTGTAGACATTAGTTTTCAACTCCTTTGTTCAATAGCATCGAATCAAACAGAAAAAATTCTTTTTGATTCAGAATGTTAGCTACATGTCATCTATCACTTCTGGGTATTTTAGAGCAAGACCATTGTTTTTGTTTTAAGGATAGTTACTATAGTGTATTGCTGAAATGACTCCCTTTTCTCTCTTTAACCAAATACATGCATTTAAACTTTGGTAAAATAAATTTGGTGAATCAATGAACACATTTCTAGTATGGTAGCAGGCTCAGAATTCCCAGGTTCCCATTTGCCTTCTTTTCTCTTTCTTTTTTTCCTTCTTTCTTTCTTTTATTTTCTCTTTTTGCTTGAAACATTACTAATAATTTTAGGCTTTTTCTGGGTTATTATCTGCATTAATGACCTACATTAGCTTTTAAGATTATACTAACTCTCTGGAATATAAAATATTTATCATATTGCACGGCATGTTATAGGTGTCCTAAAATAATAATTATCTATTTATTTTTCCTCTGCCATGAAACAGAGCAGGTATTTCTCTATCTTATTTTGCCGCAAAATAATAATATAATTAACTATACAAGAAATAAAAGTGTCGTAAAATATTGCATGGTAAATTGTGCTGCCCTCTGGGTATTGATATTTCTTTTAAGTTTCAATTCCTTATTTGAAGGTAAATGACCAATCTACTAATTGCCACGAATTGATCATTTGCTTCTCATTGTAGTGCTGTGTGCTTTGCAGCCATATATCTTCCTTGTTGAACGTCATGACCACAATAAGATCTCTCTTCTGTATTAGGAGCAACTCTGTAAGAACCTCAAGGAATTTTCCAGGAATTAACACAGGGACTGGTACCAATGTTTTTGAATTAATTAATTAAGGTTGATATGATCAATTTTAATAATTCATTATTAACATGCTGGGCCTATAACAGGAATCTGTTATATGGTAGAGAGTCTGTCATTCAACATGTGGCATGTCTCTCTGAGCTTATTTTTCAGTAAAGGATAAACTACCTCTGGCCCTAGTATGTTCAATATAGATGACTTCTACTTTACTCAGGTGTGGTTTCTTCCTTTCCCTTTGAACACAGGACAGGAGAAGTAGCTTTAAGATACTATATTAAGTCTACTTGGGCTGCCATAACAATACCACAGACTAGGTGGCTTAAAAACAAAAAATTATTTTCTTACGGTTCTTGTGACTTTAAATCCAAGATCAAGGTGCCAGCAGGGTTGGTTTCTGGTGAAACTTTCCTTCTTGGCTTGTAGATGACTACTTTCTTACTGTGTCTTCACAAAGCCTTTCCTCGGGTGTGTTTGCATGAAAATGGAGAGAGGTATTTCTGGGGGTGGCTCTTCCTCTTCTTCTAAGGATTCCAGTCCTATCAGATTAGGGCAGTACCCTTATGATCTCATTTAAACTCAATTACCTTCTTGATGTCCTAAGCTTCAAATAGAGTCCCATGGGGGTTTAGGTCTTTGGGGGTTAAGAGGACCATTCTATAAAAGATTTCTTTCCTTAAAAACACTTAAATACAATTCTCTTTCCTGAAGCTCTATAGCATATCATGCTAATTCAACTAATGGAATCATGGATTACATGATCATAAGATAATTTCTGCAATTCAGTGTTAACATTTGTTCATTTGATCATGCTTTATTCCCTTTTTTTTTTGATCATGCTTTATTTCCATATGTTTGCTGTACCCGTCATAATAAAAAATACAAATTTTATAAAATCTTGGAGCTGTGGTTCTCAAATGGCATTATTAGAATCACTTGAGTTCATTATTCAAAGCATATATGCCAACACCCACTACCAGGGACACTAATTCAGTAGGTCTGAAGTGAGGCTTGAAGAATCTGTTTTTGTTTTTTTTTTAAGATTTTATTCATTTATTCATGAGAGACAGAGAGAGAGAGAGAGAGGCAGAGACACAAGCGGAGGGAGAAGCAGTCTCCATGCAGGGAGCCTGATGTGGGACTGGATCCTGGGGACTCCAGGATCATGCCCTGGGCCATGCCCTGGGCTCAACCACCTGAGCCACCCAGGTGTCCCATGAATCTGGTTTTAAAAGCCTCACAGATCATTCTAAATTTAGCAACTACTTAGATAGTTTGCATATTCCAATCTACTGAGTGGTCAATAGTTTATATTATAGGTGATCACTTTTTACAAGTAGATTATATGGATATTTCTTTTTCAGAAGAAGTTGCTCATGCATAATACTTTTGTTATGTACTACAGAACATGGTATATAGCAAGCTATCAAAACTTGTTGACTGAATTAACAGAGGAATTAATAAATGGATGACAGAGGACAGTGATGAAAACCAGTGAGGGACAAAGATGTACTTCTGAAATGTGGCAGTACAAAATAAGTTCTACTATTCAGCAATTTTGATAGAAATTTTGAGAGCGGCAAATAAAGATAAAAGGAAATATGTGACCAAGTCGGAAGGAATCATATTTAAGAGCCCCAGAAAACCTGAACTGAAAATTGGAATGATAACTTAATAGAACAAGAAGGTGACTCTGTCTGGTGCAGATGCTTTATTGTCCTTTAGCATGAGTCACAGACTGTTGGTTTATTTATAACTCTGCTGCCATGTTCTGCAGTAATGTAAAATCCTTATAATAAAATAGAGTAGGGGTATACATGTTATGGTTAACGCTACTTTCCTACACATTTTGTTTAATAAGACCTGGGGACTGGCAGAGGCTAGCTCCTTATGTAGCTGACTTTGACAAGGCTCAGCACAGCATTACTCTTTACTTTTCAAATGCTCTGATTCCTGACATCAGCAAGATATTGCTTTTTATTGCAGAAAAGGAAGGAACATTAGTGATTGGGCATCCTAGCTCTTTAAGAAAAAAAAAAAAGAATTCAACAACTTTTGAACCCCATAAAGACAAGGAAATAAAAGGTAGGAAATCTCTATGATACCAACAACAATATCAATACTGTGGAAAGAGGACTATTTCTCAAAAAAGGCCAACAGGTTAAAATTGATACTTAGGGAAGAATTGGTTCTATAAGGGGCACCTGGGTGTCTCAGTTGGTTAAGTGTCCGACTTTTGATTTGGGCTCAGGTCATGATCTCATGGATCTGGGATTGAGCCCAGCGGCAGGCAGGCTCTGTCCTCAGCGGGGAGTCTACTTCTTCCCTTCTCTCTCTCCCTCGGCCTTTCTGCGCTCTTTCTCTCTCTCTCTTTAAATAAATAAATCTTAAAAAAAAAGAGAATTGGTTCTGTAAAGAGGTTTTCTGCTTGACTAAACTATATTTTCACATTTAAAAGTCACAGTAGGAAAACAAGTACTAGACATTAGAAAACTTTTTTTTTTAATTTAAGGATCAATGTTTGTCTTTAATCAGGAACAAATGACCCCTTTGAATCCTAAATGGGGAAATAAATAAATCTGGCTTTCTCAGGAGATTAGTAATAGGATACAAAGACGTTAACTTCTAGCTCACAGATGCATTAAATTCAAACCAAGCCACTGGTGACTAAACATTATAATATCCAATAGCTTTTTCAATGGCCTAAGTGAAATTACTTGATAGTGCCAGTTCAATTTCCAAACATGGTTGACACATAAATACAAAACATGGCTCAATTAGTGATTCCTGTGTTTAGCTTGGGCCACACATTAAAGGAGCGTTTTTTGAATCTGTAATGCAGTTAGGGGACATTTCTTTGTGATTCAAGTAGTGATTTTAGAGCAAAGACTTAAATCAGAAAATGAAGGTTGGGAGCAAGTAAGAATTTAAATATTCTTGTTAAATCTGTATTTGTCCCAACCAGTTTTTGAACATTTCAGATGACCCCTTTAGAGATTTCTTTTTATAAGATTATATATGATTTCTGAATAAATGTTTTCTTTTTTTCTTAGGAAATTAATAATAAACTTAGAGCAGAAGCATAGCATTACAAAATAACTTTCATCAAGCATAAAAATAGGATAATGCTAAACAGGAGGAGTTAATACCATCATCCTGGGAGGTGACCCATTTATTTCAAAATATTTTAAATACATCTAGTGGGTATTAAATAATTTTCAGTGTCTACTTTCTTATTTACTTATTCTACTTATTTACTTAATAATTCAGGTCCCCTCCATATACAAAAAATAAGAGAGATGCAAAATTATTGCATAATAAAAGATCCTGAAATACCTGTAGTCTTAAAAATTACTACAGTTATATTAGAATCTATGGAATATGTTTATTTTCTAAGTGACTTTCTGTTTAACATTTTCAGTTTGTCAACTCAGAAATGCTTTTTAAACTAGCATATTCATTCAATTGGACAGAATAATTATTTAAATTTTTATCACAAAAAACAATCTTTCTCTTGATATTTATGAACCAATTCCCTCCAAATTTATTTCCTTTCTATCTGCACAGTTCAACACAGTAGGCATTAAAAATTCAGTCTCATATTCTCATTCCCCATATTGCAACTGCTCAAAGCCGCACATGGCCAGTAGCTACCTAATCGGACGGAGAAAAAATAGAGCATTTTCATCATTGCATATTTACTGGACAGCATAGCTTAGATTACACTACAATGATTCATGTGACATACATATCATATATGATATATATTATTACATTTAGGTCATGTATTTTAGCTTCCTGTTACTCATGCATAATTTGCGTTTGCCTCAATACATTAAAATTGCTTGCAGGTTAGTATGCTTATGGAATATAAACCCTTTTTCCTTCTGGCTGATGCCCTAAAATGTAAACCAGGAAGTTGTTAAATGTACATATTTTGCATGTGTTAGATTATAACAATGGAGAAAACCAAATGAAATAGATGGAGAGAGAAAGAGATGGGAAGAAATACAGGTGGGTAAAGAGAGAGAAGAGAAAGAGGGAGAGAGAATAATGAGAAATATCAAGTTCTGTCATTATTCCATTCATCTCCTTAAGCTTTCCTATCACTGTGATGACATTGAGGTAATAAATTACTCATTTTCTAAAATAGTATGCATGTATTATTGTTTACCTTATTTAAAGGTTTGATATAAAGGCCAATAGGAAAACCTATACAGGAATATAAGCATTGTTTTCAAATAGTAAAAGCAAAATAATACACTCTGGGATTTTCATATTTATTTCCATAAGCAAGCATCCATTATTTTTTCAGGGGGATTCATCAATTATGTCAGCTGCCATAATTTTTAATGCAGCTTGTTAAAGGTATTTTGAAAGCTGATGTGCAGGTTCAGTTAGGGTTTTCTTTTTCATAAAAGAGGATCCAGGGAATGAGTGACTCTAGCAGTTTCAGTACACAGCTTTGGTGATATGCAGTCAAAGACTGACTTTGCACAATTCCCGTAGCCTCCCTGAGCCCCATGTTTTCTTAGTGGTAATAATAATACCATCATTGGGTTGCTGTAAAAATTAAAATACAGTAAACTATATTTCACTTACCACCTTGCCCTTAGAATGAAGGTCAATCAAAAGTAGATACTTCTATTTCTCTGGAAACGATTTTCTTTACTGTCAAATTCTGTGTACATGTGAATTAAACAACTTTATTTAAAAAGGTAAGTTTTCTTTGGATCCAGTGCTAATTATGACATTTAAACATTTGTACAGTGTAAAATAGAATGCAAAGGGAATAAATTGTAAAATCTGCCCATGTTCATTAGTCAGAAGTTTAGCTTGTCTTCCAGTAAAGTAAGTCTAAATTGAGCTGGCTTAAAAAAAAATATTAAGGAATACTGAGTTAACTCAAATAATCAAAGGGGAAGTTAATAAGTCTAACTTTGGGATTACAAACACTTGGCAGTGCTAGGAATTCCTTCAACTTGAATCCAGGGTTTAGAACTTAGCACTCTTTTTTGCCTTGCTTTTCGGCTTTGTTTTTCCTAAAGTTGATTAGCGTTCTCCTTGTAGCTGGGGAAATGGTTGCCAGCAACCGCCACAGACACCTTTTAGAGGGGAAAGAGATAGTGACATAGGCTGCCCAAATTAGGGATATAGGCCTTTGATCCTTAGGCAAGGTTGTACATCAAGTCTTCTGATTGCAAAAAATTGGAAATTAAAGATAAGAATTCATTTGCTATCTGTCTAGACAGATCTTACTAGTCTAGTTCTCTGCATGAAGGTATAACTACTCATGGTTCAAAAAGGCATTTGCTCTTCCTCTGATAATCTGCACTGTGGCAAAAGGATAGATTTACATGTATAAATCATTTTTTATTTGAAGAAATAAAGAAATATATTAATAAAGGAAGACTTTCTTCCTAAGGTATCTAAAGATATCACTCGTGCTCATCACTCATTGAATAAGGGGAATTAATTGCTTTAAAGCACATATAGATCTTAATACAGCTTTAGTAAGCTGATGGCCAATAGGTACAACCTATATATTACACCTCTCTTTTATGAGAAATAAATGACTCATGAACTAATGTAAGAGAATTATGCATGATATTTTGCTTTATTTGGTTGCATTGTTTTTCCCCCCAAAAGGCTACAAAGTTATGTATTCATTGATGCTCAAATAGTCATGGACAATGTGGCAAGTTAGACCTAGAAAAAATGCTGGATTTGAGTAGAAAATATAAGTGTCTTGTATGTAATGTAAGGTAGAGTTGGATGATAAGAAATGTGTAGGAATAAAAATACAGAAAACATTCTTAATTCTGGTGCTCTATAAAAGGGTTTGAAAAAGGAAGAAAATGTAAGTCGGGGTAACTGAGTATAAAAGGTGGTACATGTCATTGTCATTGGTATTTTGCCATATTATTCTTGCTTCTCCTTTAAAAAAATTCCATTCCATCTACATTTTAAATAAGAAAAAAAAAATCAAAGGAGCCAAGTATTTGTCTCATCGTTTGAATGCCATATTATATAATATAATGTAATCTACATGTATTATGACAGGCATTATATATAATATATAATATGGATAATTATAATATGTATTATATACATATAGATGTATTATATATAATATATATGTAATGTATACACATATACACATTGTGTAACATAATTCATATATTATAAAAGTTATGTTTGAACTCATACTTTAATACTATTTTCTCTATTGTTTTGCAGTAAAAATACAAAGACGGTTCTGTATGTTTAAAACACTGACTCTTCTGCATATACTATGTGTTCTTGAAATATTTATTTATTTATTTAGAGAGTACATGCATGTACACGTGCGCTCACACTGGAGAGCACAGAGAGACGAACAAGTAGACTCTGTTGAGTGTGAAGCCTGCTGCAAGTCTCCATTCCAAGACCCTAAGATCATGACCTGAGCCAAAATCAAGATTCAGATGCTTAACCAAGTGAGCCACTGAGGTGCCCCTATTTCTGACTTTTTATATTGATTTTTCTGTATTTTCTTCAGATGATTCATCCACCCAACTAATTATTTCTTTAGCTGTGTCTTTTCTGCTGTTTAACTCTTATACAGAATTTTTAATTTGAGTTATCATGTATTTGAAAATCTCTACTAATTGGTTTTTAGTGAGCTTTCTTCCACAAAAAAATTTCCTTACACATACTTATAGTTTACTCTACTCAGGAAAACTTCAATTCATATTCTAATAATTTAAGGCCTAAAGTGTTCTTATTTCATATTTACATGTTTATTAATTTCCTATTTCCACCATAACAGGGTATCATAATAATTTGTGATAATTATTACAATAGCTACCATAGTGAATTGAAACAAAACAATTTTATTCTCTTACAGTTGTGGAGGTAGAAGTCTTAAATAAGTCTTAAGGGGCTAAAATCAAGATGTTGGCAGGTCTGGTCCCTTTTGGCGGCTCTCAAGGTGAATCTGTTCCTTAACTCTTCTAGCTTTTAAGGCTGCCAGCATTCCTTGATTCTTTGGCTTAGAGCTGCATCAGTTTAGTCTCTGCTTCTGTTAACACATCACTTTCTCCGTGACTGTAACTCTACTCCTTCTTATAAGGACTTTTGTGATTACAGGATGATCCAGCATAATGTCTTCATTTTTAACGTCTTTAACTTAATTACATCTGTTAAGCTCCTTTTACTATGTAAGGTAACATATTCACAGATTACATGGAGTCAGACATCAACATATTTGGAGGCCATTATTCAGCCTACCATAATATGCAATAATTCTAATACATAATCTATGTATCTAGTTTTTAAATCATTTTCCTTCATGCATATCACTTATGGAGCCTTGTTTCTTACAATATTTTATGATTTTTAATTGGTATTTGTATTTTTTTATGTCTCTATGGTACTTCTATGAGGCTTAGTTTTAAGGTTGATTCCCTACAGAAGATGTGGGTTTTTTTCCTTTCTCTGCCTGAGACTTGGAGGAAATACAAATCCAGTCTGCTTAAAATTAATTTTTCTTTCAGACTTTTTTGACCAAACAATATAAATTCATTTCCCACTCCTAGCCAGTTGCCATAAAATCTCAAGAGAAGCAATTTCTAGTTTACTTTTACCAAGAATCTGGAAGATGAGAGATAAATATTCTTTCCTTTCTGTGTTCAAAATTATTTTAGTTAACTATTTTTCCTTATAGTCTTATGGTCTTTATCCATTCCTAACTTTTTGTATGGTGGATTCCTATTTAATTCCCCACCCTGCACAGGTACAGGTTTACTGATTCTCAACACACCCTTTCAGAGTAGACAAATTCAGGATTTACAGCAGCTTCAGCAATTGCTTATTTTCCTATCTTTGTCTTCTTAATTTCTTCTGAACTCAAAGAAATTCCATTTCTCTGTAACATATAGAGCCACTCTTTTAAAAATATGATTTTTATTTTGTCTAGCAATTTTAATTATTTTGTAGTTGTTGGTCCATATTGAAATAAACACAACTATGCCTCAGGTTTTGTAAATATTAGTTCATTAAAAAGTGGGTTCCATTTCAAAATGGTAATTTGAAATACTACTTTAGACCTACTGCAAGTAAACAGATCTTACAAAATAGATTTTAGAAATTTATTTCCATGTTCTAAGTCTTATTGCAGTAATTACTGCTTATTGAGAGTTTGCCAATATGTGTTTGATAATTCCTGATAATTATGTTTTTTGAAGTAGTATATTACAAAGATACAGTTTCAAAGTTTCAAAGATACAGTTTTGTCTTTAGTCATTTGAGGTCAAAAAGAATTTGTAGTAGCTTTTGGATTACATGTTTATGATGGTAATACTCTAGTGCAACTCTCTGCATGGTGTGGATGAAGAAAAGAAGCTCCATATTCATTTCTTAAAAGCTAACCTCTGTCAGAAATTCTGTGTCAGAACATTCCACATAAGCCAACATTTACCCACATGTTTTGATTATATTTCACTTAAACCAAAATGTGCAATCCAAAAAAAAAATTTATTCTGTTTTTTAGTGAACTACAAAGGAATTATATTTTAAAAATAAGGATATATTTCCATATTAATTGGCAAAAATATAATTGTAAATTTAAGTGTAATAGTAATTTCAAATGATTTATATCCTGTATATTTGGAAATACATTTTCAGAGTAGTTTAGAAGAACTGGTTTAATGTATTTTCACTTATGCCCACTAAGGCCAGTATTTGATTTACTAATGTTTCCAAGATGGAGTCTTTACTGTAATCCATAGGTGTTGTTCTATTTTTTTTAAGATTTTATATATTTATTTATGAGAGACACACAGAGAGAGGCAGAGACATAGGCAGAAGGAGAAGCAGGCTCCCTGTAAGAAGCCGGATGTGGGACTCGATCCTGGATCCTGGGATCACGCCGTGAGCTGAAGGCACACACACAACAGTTGAGCCACCCAGGTGGCCCAGTGATGTTCTATGCTTATCACTGATATTGAAGCAAACAGAACTTTGATGTTTATACATCCATAACCAGATCAAACACCAATATGAATTAATCTCTGTGACCAAAGGACAAAGCTTCTCTTGAATATTAAATCAGAGCGTGCATTGTGAATTTCCTTATGATGCAGTGATGAGTTACTTTATCACATTTTAAATTAAAAACAGGGGATCCTTGGGTGGCTCAGCGGTTTAGCACCTGCCTTTGGCCCAGGGCATGATCCTGGAGGCCCAGGATCCAGTCCCAGATGGAGTCCCACTTCGGGCTCCCTGCATGGAGCCTGCTTCTCCCTCTGCCTGTGTCTCTGCCTCTCTCTCTCTCTGTGTCTCTCATGAATAAATAAATAAAATCTTAAAAAAAAAGAAAAAACTTGATTTTTAAAAAATTAATTAATTAATTAAAAACAGAGAGAATGACTATTTTTGTTTATTTCTCTGGGAAATATACTTCTTCCATTACTTATTTTAGTGAAAGGCATTCTTTATTTTGTTTTCACGAGAATTTTTTTATTGTCCATAAACAATATATTTGTAAAATTGACCAATGATTCCTTTTGGGATCCATAATTTATGAAGTCTATAAAGACTTGGAGTAAAAGAATGGCAGCACTTGTCTAGAAGATCTTAAAGAATAATTCCAAGAATGTGACTTAAAGTAAGATTACAGAACTAGATAATCCATGAAAAATACTACTTTAGACCTATTGCAGGTAAATAGATCCATATGATGTAGGATTTATTGTTTTCTTTGTCTGCATTTGGTTTTCTATCTATATTAGCCAGGATATATTTATAGTTACTATTTTTTCCTAGAAATGACATTATTTTTGTAAGCATAGTATGATCCAGCTGATCTAGTCTTGATTAAATCATTTATGTACATATTATTGTTAACATATTACTTTCACACAATACATACCATAGTATTCTGAGGCTCTCTATGTGTGTGTGCATGTAAGTCTGTGTTTATATTTCTCCATGTAAAGAAAAAAGTCCTTCTATTACTTAATTTCCTAAACTTCCTTGTTCACAAGCTAAATAAAATAAGTCTGTTTTACATATTATTTATCAGAACAAATCATGTTATAGTGGGGTCATGTGTGTGTACACATGTGTGTATATTTATGCATGTATGCGTGTGTGTGTGTGTAGTTTTTGCACACATATAGATAGCCACATAGGTGCATAAGGTATATGATTGTGCCACTCAAGATTACATAAAAAATTTAACTTACAACACTAAAAAAAAAAAAGCCCAAATAGAAAATAATCTCACTCTTTAATGTATTCAATGTCATAAATAAGTCTTTTGCATTTTCAATACTCAATATATTTTTGTCTAATTGACATGAGGAACTCTAATTTCTATGATATAAGTCCTAATAGTCACAAATTTACAATATAAACCAAATTCAAGGGATAAAGAAAAATTTCTATAGCTATAGACCAATGATCCAGCTCTAGAAATATCTTAAAAACTTGCAGTAAAGCTGTTTTAATGTTGTGTTTCCCAGATTCTGCTTCATTGCTCATTTGTGAAAACAAACATTTGCCATGAAGACATAACTGCCAATTTAGCCTAAATAAGACAAATGAGATAATGAGACCAATGGCAAATTCGAGTTGACAAATCCTGCAGAATGCCCAGCTTCAAGTAAAAAGCTTTCCTTTTCTGCCAAAAGGTCTATATGCTAATGCTAACTAATTTGCCAACCTTGGCCCTACATTGTTTGACAATAGCTGAGCATCCCAATTTGTTATAGTTGTGACATTAATTTGGATGTAAAATGTGGCTTGATCTAGTAATCTATGCAACCTCTTCACCCAGCAACCAATCACACAGATGTATACTTTGTACTGAAAAGGCTTAGAAATGCAGAGAGCTTTTTTTTTTTTTTTTTTTTTTTTAAGCTGGGGATGTATTAATACAGAGAGGGTATTGGTATAAAGACTATAAGTGTGACTTTCACCCTTTCACCCGCTCATATCCTGGTTAGAATAATCAAGGTGAAATGAAGTATGTTATTTACTTTAACATTATGGGATCATTCAGAATATTTGCTCCAAATCAGTTATTCAAATATCTGTAACTTAGTCACCAGTGTTAATGGATATTGAAAAATCAATTTAAAGGATTAAACAAATACACATCCTTTGAGTCTTTCCACAGAGTTTCAAAATAATCATAAACAATTTAATGGTTTAGAGCTGGAAATAAGTTAAAATTTCAGTTTGGAGACATCTGGTATTTTAAAAATAAGCTAGGTACTTAGAGTTAAGAAATGCTTGCTTCATGCCTTTAACTAGAGTAAGCAATAAGAGTACTACAATTGTATACAGGAAAGATAGACTTTTTCAAAAAGTTTATTTTCAAAGAGTATGAATTGGTGTGATTCATTCATTTAGGAAGTAGACTGGAAACTCAGGGATTTAATTCAGACTTTGTACATTGCACTAAGACATTTAGTTTCTGGCAGATGGATAAAAATGAATATAAAACATATAATTCCATTGTATACATAAACCACATCTTCTTTATCCATTCATCTTTCGATGGACACCGAGGCTCCTTCCACAGTTTGGCTATTGTGGCCATTGCTGATTTGGGGAATATAAATAATAGTGAAAGGGAATATAAAGGAAGGGAGAAGAAATGTTGGGAAATATCAGGAAGGGAGACAGAACATAAAGACTCCTAACTCAGGGAAACGAACTAGGGGTGGTGGAAGGGGGGAGGAGGGCGGGTGTTGGAGGGGAATGGGTGACGGGCACTGAGGTGGACACTTGACGGGATGAGCACTGGGTGTTTTTCTGTATGTTGGTAAATTGAACACCAATAAAAATTAATTAAAAAAAAAACACCTATATTAAAAAAAAAAACATATAATTATAAAGTTATACTAACACTTCAATTATGAAATCAATTAATCAAAAATATTTACCTAGCTTTGGAAAACTACATTAAAAAATAAATGTATCAAACAGATTTGGCAAAAAATTTGACAATTCATGAGAATACCTATAAATTTCTGTAAATAGCCATTTAAATTTCATTTAAGATACATTTATAGAAAACATGGGTGCTTAAAATATTTTAAAATTACAAAAATAGAATTTCAAGAAAATATTTTGAATTCTTATATTCTAGGTCTATTGAGGGCAAAATAACCTAAAAATATAGAGGTCTATTCTTTTTTTTTTTTTTTTTTTTTAGATTTTATTTATTTATTTATGAGAGATGTAGAGAGGGAGGCAGAGAAAGAAGCAGGTTCCCTGTGGGGAGCTTGATGTGGGACTCCATCCCAGGACCCTGGGATCATGATCTGAGCCAAAGGCACTTAACCACTGAGCCACCCAGGTGCCCCGAGTTCTATTCAGATTTTAAAAAATACATTAAAATGTTTCTCTTTATGGGTGCCTGGGTGGCTCAGTCGGTTAAGTATCTAATTTGGGCTTAAGTCATGATCTCAGAGTCTTGGGATCCAGCCCCGCAATGAGCTCCCTGCTCAGTAGGGAGTCTGTTTGTCCTTCTCCCTCTGCTCCTCTCTCTGCTTCTACACTATCTCTCTGTCAGATAAATAAATAGATAAAATCTTTAATTAGAATAAAATAAAATGTTTCCCTCTAACTCTGCTATTAACTTATAAAATTACAGAAATATAGGATTGCAAAGAACTTAAAAGCCATATGAACTCACTTCCAGACAAATGCTAATTTGATTCTTGAATGTTTTCTATTACAAATGTAGGCAGCCTCTAAGATGACCCCAGGGGATTGTCCTTCCTAATATTCATGCCCTTATTACATATAATTCTCTTTCTTTGTAGGCTGGTGATGTGCCACTTCTAACAAATAGAATATGGTAAAATTTATGGATGTCACTTCTAAAATTAGGTTACAAAAAGACTTTGACTCCTGTCTGGCTTACTCTTTTTCACTTTCTTATTCACTGGAAAGCAGGGAATACATCAAACTGCAAAATCACAGTTGCATCCAAGGTCTCATAATAGCCACGGCTCTCCAGGTTCTCCACGATACAGAGCATATTTGAATGCAAAAGAAGTGGAAGAGGGTCCAGATACAACTACTCAGAGAAGCAACCTTTTCAATTCCTCACCTAACTTTTATATTATTTTCCCATGAAATTCTTCTAGCAGTATTTACCAAGATGTATCATTTCAAGGGCAGCCACAACTCACCCATGGAATTTAACAATAAACAATTCTGATAACCAGGTATAATATGCTTGGTATATCATCATTCAGATTGCCAACACATTCCAGAGTAGAGTTGCGAGAAGGTAAATCCAGGGTCATATTATCAGCTTTTTCCTGGTATGAGTGTGAATACTCATACTATTAACCCTTTACCACTAGTCTATTACTGAATTCTGGATACAGCATATCACATATACTTTTAACACCTTTTTATATCTCTTTTGAAAGATATACTTTTGATATTGCAAACAAAAAGGCAGTTTTCTTGTCCATAGCCAATACAACATGTAAAGTTCAGTGAGTGTTAGTATGATTGACTAAATATGTTAGTCACATCTTTTAATATTTTTAAACTAATTTTATTTTTTACCCCTTTATTACTAGTTATACTTTTCAAAAAATAAATGTGAGATGTGTTTAAACATAAAACTAATTATTCTGAAAATAAGTTTATTGCCTCTTCAGTCAAGTCATTTTCCATGTGAGCTACATTAATTAAAGATTGAAAACCAATTTTCCTAAATAATATTCCATTCTGTGATTTCTCATTTGAATATATCCTTTCCTACTCAATTTCTTTCAAACAACCAACAAATCTTTTATAATACCAAATACCAGTAGATGTGTTATTACAGTAATGTTCTATACAGCAGATATATATTCACAATATATCAACAGTATTTTCTAATGAGACAAGTAATTATTAAAAAGTCATCATTCACTGAATTGTTCTGGGACCTATCAAGTCTGTGTTCCTAGCCACAGCCCAGTTACAAATAGTCAGCTTTGACAGATATATTTTAAGTACCATTGTGTACCATATCCATCTCATTCCCACTGAGATGATATACATAGACTATATTTTGCCCTGTTCCTACCAATTGTGTTACCAAGAAGCCTTTCCTATCAACCCCGACATTCTTTACAACTTGCGCCTGTAAGACTATTTCCATGAGTAAGGTCATCCAGTCTAGATTTCCATGATACCCAGTTATTCTCTCTACCATTTGACTCCATGGTCATCAACATATAAGACACCCATCCTGAACAACTGATCATGCCTTCTCCCCAAAATGTCACTCATTCCCAAAATGTCACTGAGGAAAATTGCCCCATCATTTTATGGATATTTGTGCTCCACATACCTATTGTTCATCATCTTTCCAAGTCTTGCTAAACTCGGCTAGTTTCCTTCCAAAGTAATCCCTCTAAAATTTCTATATGGGGCAGTATGTACTTTTCAACATGTGGCTTGCTTCCAAAAATGCTATTTCTGCTTAGCTCAAATACTTTGCTATAAATCAAAGGTTTTTGAATCCCTTCAAGACCATTGTGGTCAGTGTTAACTTCATGACTACACTTGTCATTGCTACAGTTAAGGGTGAGTATGGTCTAGAGAAAATGGATTAATACACCCCACCCCATATTGGAGTTATTAGGAAATCAATAATCACACATATTCTATTCAATCTATGTTTACCATAAGAACTTCCTAAAGAGAATTTGTTTGGAACTCTAGAAGAGAACATCAGTGAGTATGAACCTACATATTTCCTAGATTATTAGCCCCCTCATTATCACCAACCTCTTTTCAATTCCCATTCTTGAGTTTATTATGTTCACATTTAGTATATTCAGCACAGCAGAAAGGCTCTAGCATCCTAAACAAGCTAAAGCAATATAATACTCCTCATATCCTGGCAACTGCTTCAACAATGTGTCAGCCTGATTTGCAGTTATTTAATGCAGAGGTGATCAGATATTGTACGATCATTGATCTGTGTCATGTAAATATAATACATCCTTCAGTGTGAAAATTTGATTAGTGAACACAGTCTATAAACTTTTAACTAAAAGAATGTTTCAAATGAACAAGACTTAGTAGGGTCATCAATGAGTGATGCATCACATTGTTTTCCCTCTGGATTACACAAGAAGAATTTGTTGGCAAAGTTCCTACCTCATTTTCAGTGTAATGTTTTTTGTTTTTTTTTTTTTTTTTCAGGAGGAAACTGCTGGTGGTCTTCCCCAGGAAACAATAACTTTGGTCATTTTCTTGCCTTGAGATACTCTTAAAGGAACAGAACAATGCATTAGCAATTTCTTGGTGTTATCACTCACTTCCAAATCCCTTTACTTTAAGCTACCATTACTCTGTTTTTCATTATCCCAAGATTTGCCCAAACCTTTTCTACTTGGATTGGGTTGAGGGGTTCAGGCATGATCCACAACCATAAAATTGGCAAAAGGTGTGACTGCACAAATGCCCTTTTTTTCATCTGTTCACATTCTTAGATTTGTGAGCTATAGATATATCCCTCACATAAAACAAAGTCAGAGCTGTGTATATAAGGCCTACTCCACCCAAGAATTCTTTTGGAATAAGTGCTGCAAGATTTGAGTCTTACTCTCTTGTGCCAAAATGTCTCTTTTAATAGGAACTAACAAACTGAAGCAAGGCGTTGGTACCATGGGATCATGTTACACTATTGAAAAAAATGTGAAGTGGAAAAGACAGAGATTTGTATTATGGCATCATCTCCTATACATGGATTCTTATTTCTGCACCCCAAAACATTTCATTTTGTATTCTCCCTATTTAAGTGTTAAATCTAGTCATCCAATTGCAGACAGGCTCCTTGTTTCTTTTTCCATGTTCCATTTTTTTTTTTTTTTTTTTGGCAAATGTTTTAATTGCCCCTTTAAATTTCTTACCAAAATACTACTCTGAAGGTGAGAATGAATGAAATATCTCCAAATAATATGGAGCTTTTAGCAGATCAGTATATCATAGTCATTGTGAGGTAAGTCCTTTAAGCTGAGGAAATACATATGGTTGCTCCAAACTGAAATGATTCACACTGTTCCTATCTTTCTATAACATTCCTGACCATTGCTTCAGTAAAGATATTTACAGGAAAAAGGTGGAGAGTGTACCAATGCCTATCAGAACCCTTACAAATCCTCTAAGAGCTATAAGTAATGGTCCCAAATGATCTACCTGATAGTAATCAGCTGGACTCTATCCTATAGAATTCATTCCACGGCAAGTAAAAAAAAAAATCTTTTCTTGTTATCATTCTAAACAGTCATAAGTAATTATTGCTACCTCAACAGGGAACAAAGAAATAAATCTTCATTCATATGAACTGCATAGCTTGGTAGCCCCCGTGAAAACATTTCTCTTATACTCCGCCTGCTATTACAAATACCATTTTAAACATCCCATTCCAGTTCCTTCAGAACTTTCCTCTAAGTTTTTTAGGGATCATTCAGTGTCTACTACTTTTGCTTCATTCCTTGGGGTTCCAAGTCTTTCCAAAATAAGGGTCTCCATATGTGTGTATTTTTATTTATCTAATTGTCTATGACTTAGTGTGTGCCATTTTAAATAGGCAATAGGATTCCAAAAATTAAGAAGGGGTACAATTCAGAATTAAATATATCCACTAAATACTGGACTGTCTTATTAGTAGCCAAATTCTTCAGAAATAGTAATTCATCTATATTTTTGGAAAGATTTCTTGAGGCACCAAATGATTCCCAAAATTTTCTAGACTTAGCCAATTTCTGAAATTTTGAAATTTCTCAACCATCCTCTAAAACTTAAATGAACCTTTGTTGTCAAGCTTTTTTTTTTTTTTTTTTTGCTTCCTCTACTCATTCTGCTACTGTTATAATGCCCAAAACACACTGATTTAGTTTTCTCTTCACCAATATCAAGCCCAAATCTCTCCTCACAAAAGTATGATAGTACACAGTAGAATTTTAATGCCTATGACTATGAGGTAAAAATATATTGAATTTCCACCCACGTAAAGGCAAATGAGAGTTTTATTTTCTTCTTCTGAAAGTATGAAAATAAAGCATTTGCACAATCAATCACAGTTTACCAATCTCCATTAGTCTGCTGCATCTTTTGGATAGTTTGCATCAGATACTGCTATCAACTGCACTACATTATTCATTCTTTGTTAGTCTACCATCAGTCTTCACAACCCTTTTTCCTTTCTCATTAGTCAAACTCAAATGGCTATAGGGTACATTGATATTATTATCTCTACTTCTACCATTTTTTAAGTCAAAGTTGAAATTTTATGTTGCCCTTTGGGAATTCTATATTGCCTAATACTTATTGACAAATAACCCCAGGAAGTTTCACTTTGGATATCCAATTTATTCTGAATGGGGACAGACTTGGCTGAAATTGACCTAAAGAAGGTAATAGCAATGTTTGCCAATTATATCACATTTATTGCAAGTAGGTAAATACTTTTTAGCTTCCAGTATTTTGATCTACAATTTTATTTTATTCATAAATAATTTCATTCACTGAATGCCTTTCAAGAAAACATCCCCATAACCACCCTGTCCTACTGAAGTCCCTGTGGAGTTTCCTCCCTCTTATAGATAGGGATGCTGGTATATTAGATATATTTATCCAACAAGCCAAAGAGAAAATGCTCCACATACCCTGATATTTAACCTAAAAATTTAACATAGCCTTAGAGATCATGCTGGGGAATTCAGTTACAGGTTCCTGGACTAAATCATACTTCACAGAGGAGATTAATTTTGCAACTTGTTTCAGACCTTCTATTTAGTTCTTCTTTCATTTTTCTTACTTTAAACTTATCCAGGTAAGGATAGATTGAATATGACAAGATCCTTTAAGCGAGATGATTTGTAAAGTAGATGCTTTGCGGGTACCTGCCTTTTTTTTTTTTTTCCTATTTTAATTCTCTTTAAAAAATACATATATAGGGCAGCTCGGTGGCTCAGCGGTTTAGCGCCGCCTTCAGCCCAGGGTGTGAACCTGGAGACCTGGGATCCAGTCCCACATCAGGCTCCCTGAATGGAGCCTGCTTCTCCCTCTGCCTGTGTCTCTGCCTCTCTCTCTCTCTCTCTCTCTCTCTGTCTCTCTTTCTCTCTCTCTCTCTCTGTCTCTAATAAATAAATTTTTTAAAATACATATATATGTGTGTGTATATATATATATATATATATATATATATATATATATATAAAACAACTCTACCTGACTTTAATCTTTCTTCTTTTTTCAACCACTGCCCTTAGGCTTAGTTTCCCTTTCTCTTTTTTTGCCCTTTTAAAAATTGCTCTAACATTTTTCACATTATCAAATTCTATAGAAAATAATTGAAGATGTTAATCCTTCACTATATTATAATGCTCTTTTGTCTCCCAAATAGAAATATTGGAGTTTCTCTGAGTTTTTTTTTTTAATATTTTTTTCTGTATTTATAATAGTCACACAGAGAGATAGAGAGAGGCAGAAACACAGGCAGAGGGAGAAGCAGGCTCCATGCACCGGGAGCCCAAAGTGGGATTCGATCCCGGGTCTCCAGGATCGGCCCTGGGCCAAAGACAGGCGCCAAACCACTGTGCCACCCAGGGATCCCTCTCTGAGTTATTATACCCAACATTGTTTAGGGAAGGAGCATGTCATTAGGGGCAACTCTATTTTGATTACCATATAATCAAATCCAATGGCATTGCCACTATCAGCATTTTATTGTTCAATAGCGATATTCCATTTTAACATGGCTAATTCTCATATTTTGTGAATACTTACAATGTGGCTTTAACCACCTTGAAGAGGATAGATCTACCACATTTTGATCATTAATGGGTTGAATGACAAAACCACAACAATTTTAGATAGGTATGCATTCCAAATAGATCTTTTTATTCTGTAATGTCTAAGCATCAAATTATTAGATTTATTAGACGGGCTGGGAGGGTCACTTTCACCGTTTGACTCTTTTTGCCTATTCAATTGTAGTCAAGTTTGCATCATATAATTTCCATGGCTAAATTTTCACCATCTCAGACCTCAGATGGACTGGCTACCACCCAAGGATTAGTCTTATCAACTCCTTTCTTCCCATGTTGTCACTTCATAAATCTTTGCTATATTGAACAAGGGTTTTTGTGTCAATTCCACATCTTTCTCTAATCTGCCTGTGACACTAATATTGATTCAACATCAGATGAAACTAGGTTTAATCCATGAAAATTCACAGGAAATTTTATGTCCCCAATCCATTTACCTCCACTGAATAACACACAATAGGCAACACAGTACACTGACCTGCATTGCTCTGGGTGATTAGGCTCCATCTCAAGCAGCACTTGGAGATCTCTTCAAAGTATAGGTGCATTTTGCTATAAAAGACAAGGTTGAAGACCGTTTTGTCCACTTCAATTAATTAAATATATCCCTGATATTTCTTTCCTATTTATTATACTCTGCATGTCATGTAGCCTATGAAGGAGTGTGTCAAGGCACATGCCTCACATTGCAGCAGCTGCAGTTCACCAGCAGAAGATCACAACAAAGAATACTGACAGCAAGATACAATAGCCCAGCTTGGTAAAACATAGATAACATATAACTTCACATTTATTTCTGTAGTCAGTAGCCCTAGATCATACTTTCAGGAGTTTCTGAGTCTAGGATAATAGTTTAGAGCAGCTATTATTTTTTAATCTTCATATGTTTCTGAATACGTCATCATTATGATTATCAGCCTTTAGACATATCTTGTCAAAGATATTTTGCAGTTGTGGAGTTCAAAAATAGACTCAATATTCAAGATGCATCTGATTAGTAAAATCACAGAAGGCTTAATAAAATTTTTAGGAAAGATTTCCTGCATTACAATCCACTCCAAAATTTAGTACCTCTAAACAACCATCATTTGTTTGCTGACATTTCTATCAGTAGGCAGTTTGGTGAGCTGGGCTCAACTGGGCAGTTCTTTTGCTGGTCTTGCCTATGTTTGACTTATGCAGGTATAGTTATCTGGGGCTGGGTGGTCCCAAATGACCTCCCTTACATGTCTGAGCTTCTGCCGCTGTGGCTGGATATTCTTTGTATGATGTCTCTCTTTACATGATTTCTCATCTTCAAGGAGGTTAAACAAGTGTTTATGTGCAAAATGTGGGTTTCAAGTTCCCTAGAAGATACATCCTATTGGTAAAAGAAAGTTGCAGGACCATCCAAAATTCAAAGGGTACGCGGCTGATCTCACTTCTTGTTGTGGAACAGAAAAAAGAAGAAAAAAGAGAAGAAAGAAAGAAAGAAAGAAAGAAAGAAAGAAAGAAAGAAAGAAAGAAAGAAAGAAGAAAGAAAGAAAAGAAAGAAAAGAAAAGAAAAAAAGAAAGAAAGAAAGATAGAAAGAAGAAAAGAAAAGAAGAAAAGAAAAGAAAGAAAAGAAAAGAAAAGAAAAGAAAAGAAAGAAAAGAAAAGAAAAGAAAAGAGAGAAAAGAAAAGAAAAGAAAAGAAAAGAAAAGAAAAGAAAAGAAAGGAGAAAAGTAACATTTTAACCCACCATAATCCCCTCAATCAGCACATTATATTTCTACCAAAGCAGAATGATGTTATACAATGAAGGATAATATAGTGGTTAAAAGTGAAAAAAAAAAAAAGTGAAAATACTGGTGCCTGGTAATTAATTAAAGATAATAATATATAAGGCCATAGAGCATTGTGGCTATGATTTCAGACTTCAGAAGCAATCTACATAGGTTAGATTCTTGGTTTCTTCATTCTTGATTTCAAATCTAATATTTACGTGCTTTGGTCAGGTTATTTAAATTACCTGTGACTCGGTTCCTTTGCACAAGAGAAATGAAATTTGTTGTTCATTTATTTTAAAGATTTTATTTTAAAGATTATATTTTTTAAGTCATATCTCCACCCAATGTGGGGCTCAAAATTAAAACCCTTAGATCAAGAGTTGCTGAGCCAACTGAGCCAGCCAAGCACCCCAATACAATAATCATTAATAACACATGTGTCATAGGGTTGCTGTGAGAATCAAATGGACTAATGTATAATATATGAAGTGCTTGGTCTAGATCCTGAAGCATTTTAAGAACTGAATAAGGGATCCCTGGGTGGCGCAGCGGTTTGGCGCCTGTCTTTGGCCCAGGGCGGGATCCTGGAGACCCGGGATCGAATCCCACGTCGGGCTCCTGGTGCACGGAGCCTGCTTCTCCCTCTGCCTGTGTCTCTGTATCATAAATAAATAAAATTTTTTTAAAAAAAACTGAATAAATGTTATTTTTTGTTACCTAATTTACATTGCACATTGTTCATCATATAGTTCTTTCTTCATATATTTTATAAGATTTTTATTTATTTTTATTCATGATAGTCATAGAGAGAGAGAGAGAGAGAGGTAGGGACACAGGCAGAGGGAGAAGCAGGCTCCACGCAAGGAGTCCGACGCGGGACTCGATTCTGGGACCCCCGGATCGCGCCCCAGGCCAAAGGCAGGCGCCGAACCGCTGAGCCACCCAGGGATCCCCTATAGTTCTTTCTTTAAATATTTTATGAATGTCTATTGAGCTTGTGGTCAACTATAACTCATAGGATTTTTTCCCACTTGTACCACAGTTAATTTAAAATAGACTCTTCAAGTAATATTTGAAACTTAGAGTTAGTGTATTGCTTTGCTTTGATAAGTTATTGATTTTATACATTCATTTTAGCTTACAGATATGTTTTTGATTCTGTTTTGCTAGTAACTCTAATAACTCTTCTATATTTCATATTGTGACATTTTCAAGTGTTCGATAAAAATATGTACAGTTTTTGCCCACAGAAAGCAGAGCACTACCAAGGACTTTTTATTCTCCTTTTTTTTCTGTGTCTGTTGGGTTAAAAGTTATTTCTTTTCTCCTTTCATTTTTACCATGCCAGAAAACTATATAAATCTACTCTTACTAATTTTTCTTATATTTTAAAGATACTTTATTTTTTTATGTTTTTATGATTCATCCATGTCAAAAAGGTTAGCATGTTTTAAAATTTCTTGGAATATTCCCCACCAATTTACTAAGTTTTTGTTTTGTAAAAATTATATTTCTACTTTGTTTCAAAACAAAAAAAAATCCATTTATTTTATAAGCTTTCAATACTATACTAACTTGACTTTCTATTTATGTTTTTTGCTCACTATTATTTCTTGCTCCTCATTTTTTAGTGGGTTTGCATTTTTTTCTTGCCTTGTACATCATTCAGTAAATTTCTATTAAATGTCTAGAATTATAAACACTATTGCTGAAAATGCTTTTTTTTATTTCTCAATAATATTAGTTTAGCTGGATATAAAGGCAAATACTGGGCTTTATTTTTTTCTCCTATCATGACTTGTATCTATTGTTCTGATAGAATGCCCTACTTCAGATTAAAAACTTCTAATCTGGTAGTTTTTAGTATTTTGTCATTTTCTTTGAGATTTATAATCTATTTTTTGTAAGTTTTTATCCTTATGTTTGTTGGTCTCATTCAGCCGTGGAATATATTTTCATTTTAATGTATTTTTTTGTTGTTAATTACAGAAAATTTTGAAGCATTGTTTATTTGAATCTGGATACTCTTCCAACTGTTCTATTCTCTTCTACTGGAAATTCCATTAAATGTAATTCGTAACTACTCAATATGTCTTCTATGTTTAAATTTCATAATGTCTTGGATGGCTATCTCAATTCTAAATTTTGATTCATTAATTCTCTCTTTCCCTGTTCTCAGACTACTATTTATCCTTCCTCTTATTTTCATTTCAGTATCTATAGTTTTCCATTTCCACAAATTTTTTTCTTTTTCTTATTTTCTGGTCTTGTTTTCTTCATAATCACTCTGAGCTTAAAAAATACACTTATTTGTATATCTTCAGAGCATTTTTGGTATTTTTCAATTCAACATTGTGAAATTTATGTTTGTCATGAGTTTTTCTCCATGGCTTTGGGTTTTCTTTCTGTATGTTTTAATTTTGTTCTGCAGGCCCACATTTCATATGTTTTTCTTTCTTTATAATTGTTCTTCCTCTCAAACATTTTTATAGTTGTCTCACACCTCAGCTACTTCCTAGAGACCACACCGCAGAAGCAATATTGCTTTGTAGATACCTTCAAGGAGACTGCATAATAATCTTCAGCAGTACAGACTTGCTAGGCTTCTGGGTATAAAATTAGTTCTGTTTCTCCCTTTCTAAAGGCAAATTGTGGATTATAGACCCAAATCTGAGGACAGAGTTGGATCTTCTTTTGCTTCTTTTCTCTTGTAGGTAAATATAATACTAGTCCCAGTCCTCACCCAGAGTGCAACTACCTCTAGCCCTCAGCATTTGTGCAGCCTGTTCCAGGCCTGAAGTTCCAGGACTTCATAGTATCCAGGGATCTGCTTTCAGCTCCCACTCACTAGTTTGAGTTTTCCTCTGACCCATAAAATCAATTCTGTGGGATGGAAAACAGTATGGAAACCTTGAATATCACATGTTGAAGATGACAGAAGCTAGAGTCTCTGAGTTACTATGGAGAAGACCTACCAGGTGGACCTGTTTATCTGCTCATCCTTGTTACATGAGCAAGAGGCAGGCTGGCCTTAAGTTGATCTTTTACATATTTGAGACTTGTTACCACAGGCTAGCCACTTTGGTTAATGAATTGTCTGATTTGAGTGTTTAATGTCTTATAATAATTTATTAAGTGCTGAAATTTTCTGCTGCACTATTAGTGATAAAAAGAGGATTGTGCTTTTTAATTTTTTCTCGTCTGTTTCAAAATTCTGTTGAAGTCTCCTCTAAACCAAATTCATCACCATTAAAAAATGTAAAAAGTATTATATTTCTTGCACAATACTATTAAACAATCCCCAGAATTCATTTAGAATTAGATCAGTGTCATTGATATTTGTTAACATCATTCTCCAAATGGTAGAAGTTTGGCTTTGCACATACAACAATCTAAAAATCTTTCTCCAATGTAAAGATTTTGAAAGACTTCTTGCTATCCTTAACGTCCATTCAGAGGTTACAAATCCTTATCATTCCTCTCTAAAAATATGAATTTCTAAATTATATGACACTTCTTTATATAACAGTTTATTAAAGCCTCAGAAGATTCTTTCTAGTTCTATTCTAGGTAAATTTACATATTTGTTGTCTTTTATTGTTCATCATATGATTTACATATAGTTTTTAAAGATTTGGTCTTAATAGTAGTGTCTTTTTTTTTTTTTTTAGTAGTGTCTTTATAGTAACATGGATATGTTCCTTGAAGGATGACATTCATGTCACATTTTATATCTGTGGACATTTATAACTTATCATCAGTTATTAGTGTTTGAACATACCTTCTGTCCTTTTGAGATTAAAAAAAAAAAAACCTCCTTAGGTAAAATCAGACAAATTTTATCTGAATCTTTAGAAAGCTCTTGTGCTCAATTAATAGGGGAGTATGTTGTTTGTTGGAGGTTTCTTAATTTTACTATTATAATTTCTGTAATGATATGACTATTACTTGGTGCATTTATTTCACTTTTCTATCACTAGTCTGCTCTGTATTTTTGGTCAGAGTTAAGTCCAATGTATGATTGTTCACTATTCCTAATACTTTTTGCCTTACAAAGTACAATTTATTTACTATGGTAATATAGTAATGTTGCAAATCTTGTTTTTGTCTTCTTGAAACTGCTACAGATCATGCAGACTTTTAAAAATTCCCTTTTTTTTTCTAAAACATATTTCACATACCTATTTTTAACTGTGTTAGAATGGCACATGTTCTGTCTACCTAAACACATTGTATTGTGGTCACATGTTAATGTTCTATAATTCTTACCTATCCTTTTCCTTTTTTCCCTTGAAATAACTTTTAGAATGCACTATGTCTTTGGATTTCTCTGCTATCTATTTATGCATTTAAGTGTGTATATGTATGTATGTATGTGTGTATGTATGTATGTATCTATCTATCTATCATTTTTTACTTCTCTGCCCTTACTCCAAATAATGAATGAGTTATTCTTGGGAGAAAATTATTTTTCTGTTATCATACATCTGTTATGAATTCCGTATACTAGAATCATTTGCAACACTCACCTAGTGGATGAACCCATGAGTTTTGGTATCAGCTCTTAGCTAGGTGTGAACTTTAAGTTACTGAACTCTAATGTATGTATTTGTGTGTGTGCATAAGTATATACTTTTCATGTAATTATACATATGTGAAGTATATAGTATGTCAGATAACTTCAACAAATGTTACCAATTTTTATTTTCTATGAATTAATTGCAATATTTCTTTTGTTAAAATCCCATACAAAGAAATATTGACATCTGGAATATGAAAGATTTTACCTTTTTTTCCTGTTGTTTTCATCAAAAAATTACTATTCACAATCTTCATTTCTTTTCTAAATGTATTTATATATTTATTTATTCATTTTAAGAAAGAGAGATATTAAGAAAGAGAGAGAGAAGTGGTAGGGGGAGAATCTTAAGCAGGCGCCATGCCCAGCACAGAGCCTGATGCAGGGCTGGAGCTCACAACCCTGAGATCATGACCTTAGCTAAAATCAAGAGTCAAATGCTTAACTGACTGACACACCCAGGTGCCACTCATTTCTTTTCAATTCTTGTTTCCCCACTCATATGTTTAATTTTATCTAAGTCTATTTTCTATGTTCCCTAGATTAAAATTGTTGATCAGAGACTAAAATAGTAGACAAAAATTCCCCTTTCAGTTGTTGCTATGTGTATTTCAGTCCTTACCTAGAGTTCATATTTTCAAAGTAATACCTTTTATCTTATTTTACCTATTCTAAATGCTGTTGTGAGCATTTTAACCAATTTCCTCTATTTTGTCTTTAGTACTAAAGACTAATATCAAAGAGATTTGCACATATAAATTCATATTATTTACTTCTAAGATTTCTCTTCTTGAAATGTCAAAAAAGAAAAAAATCAAAACAATAAGAACAACTAATGATGCCTTTGAAGTTTGTTTTTCTTTTAAATCAAAGAACTTACACATTTTATCTACTTTTCCAACATTTACAAAATTCTTTACAACTCTTTAAGAAATATTTAAAATTTTGTACTGTGAGGCAAAGAGCTGAAAAACATACTCAGAAATGGTAATCAAGTCTAACCATAAATGATAGATTGCTTTATAGTATTTCATTTTGTACTCCCAATTGATATATGATAGAACACTGTAACTGCAGAGAACTCATTCATTGAAGTCAAAGCAACAAGTCTTTTTTATTTCCTTTTCAGTAAAAATGTACAATGCCAAGTTTTATAATAACTTTTCAATGTAATACCTTATGAATCTTGTGTATAAAATAATTATTTAAAATTATATAATAGTTTATGTAGTACTTTCAAATACAATATGTCATGTAATTTTTAAAAGTTCTTGTCTAGATAGGTATTTAACATTTAAAAAAACTAGAAATAAATTTAAAAACCCATCTTATATTACAAGTAAGAAAATTGAGGTACAGAGAATAAGTGATTTTTTTTTCCAATGAAGCACAGCTATTAAGTGGCAGATCCCCCGGCAATTTGGAAACTATAAAGTTAGATGATTTATCTATTGCCAATTGACTCCCATTTTTTTTTGTTTCCATACTCATTAGATATAATGTTTGCTAAAAAGTTGTCAAAATTTTGAAGTTCCTGATACATATCATTATCACTACATTTCTTTGTCTCTATACCACATTTACTTCCACTAGTTAACTGAATTTTTCAGTTACCAAAGAATCCTTGTTGTTCAGCCTTCGTGGTTGAGTATTGCTGTTCCCTCCTTAAAAACATTTGTCCCCTAGTATCTATCCATCATAAGATAAAACAGGAGATAGGCTTCCGTTTCACATAGTGAGAAATTTTTAAATGAATATGATCAATGACTTTAGAATGTTCTATGCATTATTAAAATAAAGTATATACTAAGGATTTTACTAAGAATTTATCTGTTGGTTAGGAAAAGGTTGGGCCAAAACATCTTAAAAATCTTTCATTTTAGCCTTCAGACAATTACCTTATTCAGATCTGTATCTGAATAAGTACTTGCTTTATTCATCTTATTCCCCTTCTAAATTGCATATCTTTATGGAGGGAGGGGAGAGAATTCACAGATCTTTGCATCACTCATGGCCTCTAAAGCTATTTTACTGACTTTGATGATTCCATATATTTTTGTCAAATCCCTTATCTTTATAGGAATAAAGTGAGTTAAAAGCACAATTAATAGAATGTCTAAAAAATAATCTAATGGACATAGCAAAAGAAGATAACAAGAAAGGCTAAGATAACAATAGAGAATAACATGGACAAATATGCACACATATATGTTATAAAAACCAAACAAGACAAACACTTAAAAATTTAAGTGAGCTAATTATTGGACATATATTACTCCCCAACTCATAGTGGCATACTTATGGAACATCTCATAGTAAATTAATTTTGTGGGTAGTGGTGCTTTGACATTATTGGGAAATTTATATTTGCCTATTTGTAGTGCTTCTTGACATTAAACATTTCATAGAAGTTTGGATACCAATACTGTTAGTTTTGCAGGGAATTCTGCAGATTTCTTTTTTTTTCCTCAAAAATTTACCCATGTTTTTATGAAAGCAGGGTTGTCTACTGACCTTAAAACTGCTTTTATGGTCAGCAGTGACATTTAGAGACTAAATTGTGTTGCATGACAGGAAAATAATATATATATATATACATATATATATACATATATATATATTAAAGATTTTATTTATTCATGAGAGACACAGAGAGAGGGGCAGAGACACAGGCAGAGGGAGAAGCAGGCTCCCTGCAGGGAGCCGGACATGAGACTTGACCCCGGGACTCCAGGATCACACCCTGAGCTAAAGGCAGACACTCAACCACTGAGCCACCCAGGCATCCCAGAAAATATACAATATTTAGTTTAGGGTTTCTTTCTATTATTTAACTTTAAAAACAATTACTTTCCATAATGGTTTTACACAATCTTCCCTTTCTAATGCACTGCCAGTGCATGTATGTAGCTTTTCAAAAGGTTTTCCTGAGAAGCAATGTCTTCCTTCTACAATGATTACATTCACAGGATGTTTCAAAACAGGAATTAATTGTAATTTTCCAAAGAATTTCAGAAGCTTCTGGTACCGGGCTATGATTATGTAACATAGCATTTCTTACAGTTTGCAAAACATCTTCATATATATAAGTGATCAAGTTAGAGAAACAACATTATATCAAGCACAGTTTGTCCCTACAGATTTTGTAGAGCATGTAAGAGAGATTCTGATTCAACTGTTAACTTGAGTAACTTAGAGTGGCTTTAACATTTTTCTTAGTTGGTTGACTAAAAGCTGGTCTCAATACTCACCTACGTTATGAGATTGATTGCCAGAATTTGCTTAGTGTACTGAAGAAGGAATTCAAATATCTAGGGAATAGCCGTCTTGACATAGATTTATCGTGAATGATATGTCCCATGGGAAGACCTAAAGGTCACTCACTATCTTGAAGATGTTTAAAATGTCTTGAAAAGTTCCAATATCCTCATAAGGCTCTGTGGTGTCTATCATTTGCAGGCCTGCGATATTGATGTCAATGTTTCCATTGAGCTGCATACTTTCATTTTAGTGGGTTTGATTTGAATTCTGGAGAGGCAAATAATAGTGACTGCAATGGCCACAAGGCCAGAGTGACAACTGCAATATTTTGATCTACAAGGATATGTAATGGTGATGTAATTAACCGTAGTGTCGTGGATGGGGAGCCTATTATTGTATTGCTTGCATATATAACCAGAAAAACTGTAGCTCTGGTAAGCACAACCACTTTCAAGTTACCATAAAAGGAGAGTGACTTTATAGCTTTTTATTTATTTTATTTTTAAAAAAGTTGTATTTATTTATTTGAAAGAAAGAGAGAACATGAGAGAGCAAGAGAGAGGGAGAGAGAGAGCATGAACAGAGGGGAGGAGCAGAGGGAAAGGGAGAAACAGACTCCCTGTTGAGCAGAGAGCCTGGTGCAGGGCTCAATTCCAGGACCTTGGGATCATGACCTGAGCAGAAACCAGATGTTTAACCAACTGAGGCACCAGGGCACCCCACTTCACAGCTTTTAATGATGGTCCTATTATTGGAAGGTCTTGTAATGATGCTAAAATATAATATTTGATCTTTATGGAATATGGAGATAGTATTGTAAATAGTCTAGTAAAGAAATCAGCTTTATATAGAAAAAATATAATAACTGATATGACCTTATTGACACTCTCAGGGAAGATGAGTACTTCTTCATTTGTATGTGGATACTTACATCCTGTGAGACATAAGCATGATGTTATCAATATAGTTGTTGTATGGAAGCTTATACATGGAGAGAGGGGTTTACATGGATACTGAGTGTCCATAAAGGAAGGGCGTCAAGCAGTCTTTACTGGCTCTCATCCCCACCTCTACCCATCCATTTGTTCCCCCTGTATCACAAAGTTGAATGTGTGTGAAAGAGTGTGCACCTAATACTGTAGAATTCAAAGTTGAAAATAAATCAGCATAGCTTTAATAAAATATTCAAAGCAGCATTAACATTTCTTGAAGCATCTGGAAATGTTTTAATATGAACGTATACTTAAATTTAAATGTAAAGGATTTTAGGAGGTTTATGAGGTAGTTGAGAGGAGAGAGGACAGAGAGATTTACTACAAAAAAAGAGAAAAGCACGATAGAATTTGTACTAGCAGGCATAATCTCTGTATTCACTATTCTTAGGTTTTGCACGACTGCATGACTAGAACACCTGTCAGCAGAAGTCATGTTAAAAAATGGTGTCTATAATCTTTTCTGCCTCCCTGTTCATTTACACTTGAGCATATAGTTCCTAAAATTCATTTTTAAACTAACTACGTTGCATAGACACTCCTGAAATCTTACTAGTGAAAAAAAGAATTAAAATGAATTTGATATGAAATAATATAACTTCCTAATAAGTTTTGTCTCCTTTCTGATTTCAGCTTTTAGAGTCCATAACTTCTTTTTTTTTAACTTCAAGTTTTTATTTAAATTCAAGTTAGTTAACATGTTTGGTAAAATTGGTCTCAGGTGGAGAACTTAGTGATTCATCACTTACATATAACACCCAATGGTCAACATCACAGTTGCCCTCCTTAATGCCTACTGCCCAATTAGCCCATCCACTTCCACTTCCCTCCATCAACCCCTCAATTTGTTCTCTGTTCTCAGTTTGAGCCTGTTATGCTTTGCTTCATGACTTCTATGCATCAGAAAAATCAGAGTAGTTTTTCATTTTTTTTCTTATTAATACAATATTTATTTGTCTTCCTCTTGTCAAACTCAGTCAAACTGAGGTTTAGAAAAAAGGACATACATGAAAAATGAGACATGAGAGAAAGACATCAGAAGTAGAGACAGCTCCTCACATGGTGAAGAGCCCCATGGCCTCTGAGAGGGCAAAGTTCAGAATGGCTTTGGAGAAGAACTGTTGCTTCAGAGAAGGGCTTCTGGCATAACCAATGATGAGGCTCCACAGTCCCAATTCCAGACCCAGAGCCAGCCACCCCTACCATGGCAGTCCCAACCCCAGTGACCTTGCCTATGTCAGTGTCCCTTGAAATGACAGTGGTTCAGAAGCTGAGTCTAGGAGTGAGTGAAGTCGGGGACATGAGCCACCAACCTGCGAGGCTCTCATCTGTCAGTGTCTCTGGTGATTTTAGCATCATTGCAGACAGTGATTGGCTTAACAGCTGAGAGGTGGTCCTGACCAAGAAGGGGATGGAGAAGAACTTTGCACAGGCATACATTTTCAGGGGATGAGGGGCTGTGGCAGGAGAACTGCTCCTTGTGCAGAGAAGACACCCAAAGTAATTTTTCTGATACCTTAATCCGACAACAAGGAGCAACCCCCTGCTATTACAAGGCAGGCTCTCAATAATACCTTTATAGCCTTAGAAGCTTTTAATATTACCAGGTAATTAGGCACTCAAGGAACTCTGGCTATAATGACAGGCTGAGAAATATTCAATTTTTTGAAGTTACCTAAAGATGTAGAGACCTTTGTGACTTTGTACTTGTATGGTCATGCATTCTGATTTTTTCCAGAATATGAAATGTTCCCTGTGCTATTCGTTCTAAACTTCAGTGATGATGACCACAGTGGACTGACAGTTACTTTTACTGATCATGTTTAAAGTCCTCATGAATGGAGAGAACTTTGTATAGACTATTTAAAAATTATTTAGCAAGAACCTTCTCAAATAATTTTAAATTGTACATTATTACTGTCAGGTTTTAAAACCTACAAACAAAATGCTGCATTTGATTCACTAATATAAATGTTAATGGTGGTGATAGGGTAGTGTGCAGCAGCCTGAACTTCTCTTTCATATTTCTATAAAAACAGGAGAATTGGGTACCTTTTAACAAGAGATTTGAAATTTAGTAAGTGATATTTATTACTTCTGATTTGCATTCTCACCTTCTGCACATGTGAATAAAAAGACCTATGTGTAATAGAAAAGTATCTTCAGTTCTGTTGTCAAATGCTTGTTAAATACAAAGGAGCAGAGGAACTTTTACTAAGGTCTAGCTGAGAGTCCAAATGCAATTCTATTGAAGACTGCTTTAGTCATCATTTTCTCAAGCCAGGTTCAAAAGGGCGAAGTCAGTTTTTTAAACAAAATTTTAATTATTGCATCTGCCCTTTCAAGTCAATGAAAAACAAAACCTTTCCACTCATCAGGTAATTGTGTTCAAAGTCTACAGAGGACACTGAGCTCCAATAGTTCTAGCTGATATGCAGACAAGTTGTGCTTGTGTTGAATAATGTTCTTATTTTGGATGTGTCAAGGCCAAAATAGCAAGCTTAATTTAAACATATAGCAAGGCATCAGTTTGTTTTCATTTTAGAGTTACCAAATTGAAGACCTGTTCTATAATAAAAGTGTTAAAATAAATTGACAGTCAATATTCTTAAACTTTAATTTGATTAATCCTGCTCTTAGCAATTGCACTACTGCATTATATATGATCCTTGGTTATTCAATGAAGGAATGAGTAGAGTGTTCTCATAGGTAAATTTTTAGATGCATATTGAACTTCGCAAATATCAGTACTATTTGAGATTATATGTTCAACATGCACGGTATTATTGTATTTGTCATGACTATAAGAAGGATGACATAATATTCCCATGTTTATTTTGCTGTAACTTTAAAAGGTATACATAAAAAAACTAATTGTATCATGAATGATAAGAAAGTCTTTAATTTTAAATATAATTAATTTATGTTCCTAACCATGCTGTATAGATTGGTAATTTTATTTAACATAATATTAAGAAAAACAATCTTAAAAAATAAATAAGGAATGTTTCTTAAATGATCAGAATAACTTTAATTCTTAAATATAACTAATTTATGAATCTAGTCATATGGTAGTTTGTTAATTAATATTGATTTATAATGATAGGAAGGAAATAAAAATATAAGTAATCTTAAGATACTAAAGTGACATGTTTATCACAACTATGTTCATAAAAAATAATAATATGATGCCAGTGAACTAATTGGGTGCTCTTGGGATATTATATTATTAATGATATATGTCATTTTCTATATTTGATAATACAATATTTACTCAGCTTAATAAACCACTGCCTATTCAGAAAAAACAAGTGTTGTTTCAAAAAGCCTAAGGCAATTGTATCAGTATGTATATTTTCAACTATGTATAGAGCAATGATTTTGACAGATTAGAGGAATAAATTCATATAATAGAGTGTCATGATCCAAATAAAATCTAATCACTTAAGGTAAAATTATACCCTATCTATGGAAGGAAGACTAGAATCTTAAAGCACTATTCTTATAAAAGTTAATTTACATCCAGGCTGATTTTTGTATTTATATTTTTCAGTATATTACTGAACTAATGGAAAACAAAACTGATGTGTGGGCGATTAGTTACAGTTATACTACATTTGCCTTCAAATTATGGATCTTTGAAAAAATAGACTGATGTGCAATAAACTGATTTTCATGTCTTTTTGGCATCCTTTATTTAATAATTTGTCTTTTCCATTGATATATCACTTTGTTACTTAAATTCCTTAGTTTTAAATCAATAGGCATGGTAAAAAAGAAGAAAATAAACAAGTGTTTGAATTAAGCATTAGCATTGTCTGTTTCTATTATCCCTTGCCTTTGTCATGTCACCTGAGCTTGTAGTTGAACAAAATAATACAATAATACATTCTGTACTTACTAAAATATAGACATAAGTAAAGTAGATTAGTTTAGAGATGTTTCCAGATTGGCTATTCAGATATTCAAAGGAAACAAAATCATCTTACAATAAATCTAGATAGAAAGATAGATAGATAGATAGATAGATAGATAGATAGATAGATAGATGATAGATAGATGATAGATAGATAGATGATAGATAGATAGATGATAGATATAGGTAGAGATAGATATATCTCAACTGACCACTCTCAGCAGCTCAAGTTATTTGTAATATATTCTGCTATATACACATTTATTTATTTTTTTATTGGAGTTCAATTTGCCAACATATAGCATAAAACCCAGTGCTCATCCCGCCAAGTGCCCCCCTCAGTGCCCATCACCCAGTCACCTCAACTCCCCACCCACCTCCCCTACCACTGCCCCTTGTTCATTTCCCAGAGTTAGGTGTCTCTCATGTTTTGTCACCCTCACTGATATTTTCACTTATTTTCTCTCCTTTTCCTTTGTTCCCTTTCACTAATTTTTATATTTAATAAAGGGAATATTTTAGGTTGAGAGGAGAGATAAAACTAAATCAAAACAAATACAAAGATTTAAAACTGTTAATCCATTGGTAGTCTATTCCTGAAATGTGAACAAGGTGAAGGTGAGGGCCAGGTCAAGGCCAATGCCTAGTTTCATCATGCATAGAATGAAGTTGCATTAATATTGTATTTGGGACATAGAAATGAAAGTTGACTCTTGTGCACATAGTATTTTTCCCATTAGTCAAGCCAAATACTTCTTTGCTTCTTTGTCTTTGGAAGGTTGTTCAGCTTGGTAAGACTGAATACTTAACCTATACTTTGGATAATATTTATATGAATCCATAGTCAACTCTTCTGCAAACCGCAGGCATGTCTGGCCCTTTGCTTTCAAACCTATAAGTAAGGAGGCACAGGAAAATCTCATAAAGTCTTTTGTTGGGTCAGGTGATAATAGTTCCAAATGAACACCACCTTTGAGCACCTTCATTCCACTTCATAGTGTATGTTCAATTCACAAATGCTTAGGCTTGTATGCTCTCCATGTTGTCAGTATTCTGAGAGACGAACTGATATTTTCCTTAGAAATGATCCAACTGAATGCTATTTGTTACAATGAAGGGCAACTTCCAGACTAACTAACTTTTACTGAGTGTGAGTTGGAATTTTCTTTGTAGTAGCAAAATTGAGAAGCATTTCTAGTAGGCCCAAGGGATGGTGTTTTTCTCTCTAAAATTATTTTCTTGATTTTTTGTGGGTTCCACTCTCAAAAGTTGTAAATGAAACATAAGAATTTATTTTCAAATTAAATTGGCAGAAAATGATTGCCAAAGTAGAAGAAAGGCTATTTAACACACATTCCCAGAAATCAAAGAACTAGTATTTTAATTATTAAATAATAATGTGTAGGACATCTAGGGTGAAGCTCTATGGAAAAATGTTAATAGCCCTTTAACAACTTTAAAAACAATGCCCTTGCTTATCTCATTGATATTCATGTTTATATTTGGTACTCTGTTGCAGTACCAATTCTATAATGGATTAGTATCTTATAAAACGCAAATAATTTTTTTTTAAATAAGCAAATAATGGGGCAGCCTGGGTGGCTCAGCGGTATATGGAAAAATGTTAATAGCCCTTTAACAACTTTAAAAACAATGTCCTTGCTTATCTCATTGATATTCATGTTTATATTTGGTACTCTGTTGCAGTACCAATTCTATAATGGATTAGTATCTTATAAAACGCAAATAATTTTTTTTTAAATAAGCAAATAATGGGGCAGCCTGGGTGGCTCAGCGGTTTAGCACCGCCTTCAGCCCAGGGCCTGATCCTGGAGACTGGGGATCGAGTCTCACATCAGGCTCTCTGCATGGAGCCTGTTTCTCCCTCTGCCTGTGTCTCTGCCTCTCTTTCTCTTTGTGTCACTCATGAATAAATAAATAAAATCTTTAAAAAATAGCAAATAATGTATTAAAATGCAAACTACCAATCCTAATATAATAAACACTATCTTTGAGTCAAGTTTTGTTCAAACTTGGTAAAGTTAATTTATATTAATTATAATATATATTATATTGTATATAATATATATATTTATATATATTTATATGTTATATATAATATATATTTGTATATATTTATATATTATATATAATATATATATATATTTAAATCTATATCTTTCATTATATCCTTTTCTGCTTTACATAGGGAACCCTACATGTAACTTTACTTGTTTTAAAGGAGAAAGATGTCCTTAATCAATTTCTTTAGTAACCATATTTGAACTACTTTCAAATAAACAACGAAGAATAGAGTAATTCAAGTTGTATCCTGGATTCTGCTTCTTTCAGACCCTTTCTGTAGGATCTTGGATTAGTAGTTTTGACTAGATGTGATTTATGGAGTCTGTTATGATGCAGTGCCTCCAGCACCAAGATCCATCCTATGTGAACAATACAAAATTAAACAAATGCAATTTAAAATAAAGAAAAACATGTTTGATGAGAGCATTGGGCATCTTTCTTAACTCGATGCTGTTTAATGTGACCAAAAGCAATATACTTTATTCAGATGTACTTACAAATTGTATAATTGTGTGACCTAACATCTTCTTTGTAAGGCCTTTATCCATTTTTTTCTGCTAACAACTACTTCTGTGTTGGCAAATCCCTCATATTTATAATGTATTAATGATTTTTATTTTTAAATTGAATATGTGAGAAGGAAGATAATTTTTTTAGGATTAAGGAAATATAATATGTTTGATGCTAAGTAGGTGGGAGAAAAACGGGGAAAATTATTTTTGCTTATAGGCAGATTAATTTTGTTACCTATTTTTCATGGGAGAAATCAGAACAAGTTCAGGACGAAAAATGTGAATGATTTGATCTAAACAGATTTGGGAACCTTCAGTAGCTAAATTGAGTAGCTATTTTCAGTAGCTACTATATATATAATAATATAATATAAAATATATTTTATAATATAAGATTTTATTTATTTATTCATGAGAGACATGGAGAGAGAGGCAGAGACCTAGGCAGAGGGAGAAGCAGACTCCATGTGGAAAGCCTGATGTGGGACTCGATCCCAGGACCCTAGGATCATGCCCTGAGCCAAAGGCAGATGCTCAACCACTGAGCCATCCAGGTTCCCCCAAAATTATATTCCATATATAATGGGGGATGTTATAAAAGAGACAATAAGCTCAAAATAGAGTTACTTGTGCTAAGCCCACATCACCAAACTGAGACTTAGTAGCTTACCAAATTTCAGTTTCGGCCTCTACCAAACATGCAATCTTAACTAGTCAGTCTAGAATTTCCTGGTCAGCACTGGTGAGATAATGTGCCTGATGGACGCTTGCCATCTTCCAAAGGAAGGTAACTCTGCTTGAAACAATTCCTTTCTTTTTTTTTTTTTTAAATTTATTTTTTATTTATTTATTTTTTTTAATTAATTTTTATTGGTGTTCAATTTACCAACATACAGAAAAACACCCAGTGCTCATCCCGTCAAGTGTCCACCTCAGTGCCCGTCACCCATTCCCCTCCAACACCCGCCCTCCTCCCCCCTTCCACCACCCCTAGTTCGTTTCCCCGAGTTAGGAGTCTTTATGTTCTTTCTTAGTAACTTTTTTGTCCTACCTCTTTCTACCTATAAAATCCTTTCATTTTGTGCAGCTTTTTGGAGCTTCTTTCTATATCCTAGATGGGATACTGCCTGACTCATTAGTCATTGAATAAAGCCAATCAGATCTTTAAAATTTACTCAGTTTAATTTGTTTTTTTAACAGGAATTCCCCCGCCCCCCGCCACCCCTCTCAGGATAGCATTGTACTTTAAGAAGGAATAAGGAACTAGTTTTGCAGGAAGTCCAGGAAAGCTGAAGGGAATTGAAGGAAGTAATATGACAGTTACTGAAGTTTTGGGGTGTTTCAAATGTGGGACCTAGGTGCCCAAAGACAAAACATATCAAAGAGAAACATTCCTGCTGGCCTGGTGCTGCAAATCCCTGAAGTATATTCATGTGGGAGAAGGCAGGTCCCACATTATTAATAAGCTTAAAAACAGATAGAAATTGATCTCCTTTAGGTTATCTGACTTCTTTTATATTCTGTTCTCTCCCTTGTGTTTCATTTCACTGGGTTTTAATCAGATTACTTAAAAATTTTCTGAACCCAGGTTAGGAGTTAGCATGAAAACAACAGAAGAAGAGAGAAGGCAAGTTCTCTAAGTAGGATATTTCAAATAACTCATCACAATTAAGATGATGAGGACTCCTGAAGGGCAGAGAGAAGTGGAGGAAACTCATGCATTTGACACAAGAAAAGCTGAGTAGCCAGAAGAGTTAGTCAGAGGGAAGGCACTGGGGATGAAAGGTTGGCAACATCTCCCTTAGGAATTACGCTCTGAAAATCCAAGGTTTAATACAAGCTTCTTTCATTAGTCTAAGTGTTTCTGCACAAATAACTTGTCATTATGATTCACTTTAATCTTAGAAATTGGAGGGGCAAAAGACCTGTTAGGTCATAGTGCTTGTCACTCCAGTGCAAAATAGAAACAACGGCTCTCAGGTATGGGATTGCTTAAATTAGCACAGAAATAGAAAATATAGAACTATTTTTTTTTCTATAAAAAGATTTAAGAAGTACAATGTTTTCTTTAGATTTATTCTTTCTTAATTGAGATCTTTGGGCATAGGGCTTTTCAATAAGAGCTGAAGCTGAGGGTTTTAGGACAAGATAGTTGGAATGGTAAATGGCATCATGGTGTAAGGACCCATGGATAAGAGATTGACCTATTTACTCTGTAACTTTGATGATGATGCTTAATCCTTCCCTGCCAGAGTTGCAATTAAAAATAGCAGTAGGATGCTATCTCAGATCATTGCAATAGAGAGCATTGGGCTGTAAACTACATTTTAAACTACTCTTTAAGTGTATTCTGTTCAGAGAAATCCAGATGGTGTAATTTATTTCTGTTCATATACAGTGGAATACAATTGGTGTAACTGATAAGAAAACATGACTGATTGATAGGCATATTCAGATATGCTGATTCAAAATGCTCTGATCTTATGGTAGCTTTTGTTTGTTGTTCTACATTTAGAGGGAAGAAAAGCAAAAGTGTTAAATCACAAACAACAAACCACTGCAGAAATATTATAGAAAATATATGAATTATCTGAAAATTGTTTCTATGCCTTGGACTGTAAAGCAATGTGGCATTCATAAATAGTTTTACCCTCAGTATTGTTCTGTCTTTGAAAAATTTAAGTTGTAGAATCTCTTTTCATCTCTAATTTTAGATCCCATTTCTTTCACTTACCTCTTCATTTAACTGACAGTGATAATATGCCTGTAAAATATCATTTTTTTGATCTTATGTATTTGATAGACACATTTTTGTTTCTTTCCCCTGTTTCTGTAGGCTAGTGCTCTGTCTAGATGATGTAGCCCTGCTGGTGATGTCAGTCATCAGAAACTATAGCAAATGATGGGAGATCAAAGCAGGAGATGGTTTAAGTGATCAATCAATTTAATATGTAGGTTGTTGAGGCATGGAAACATTCCAACCAACTGTAACATTCCTAGTCAGATTTAGATATATGTATTGCATGTGTATAAGCTTAACTGAGAAATATGATTTGATGATTTATATACTATTTTTTTTCTTTTTATGGCAATTTAATTCAACTACTGTCCTACTGATATTTTTTAAGCTTTTCCTTTGGGAGATGTAGTGATGTCCCCATAATTTACTTTTTATGGTCTATTGAAGAGAATAAGACAGCCCAGAGGTTTTTTTTTTTTTTTTTTTTTGTTAATCAAGAAAATGTATGATGACAATACTTCAAAAAAAAAAATAAAAGTGCATGCAAATCTCAAAAGTGTCAACACTCAATTTTCTCAGTAATTGAATAATATGAATCTAAGAAGCAAGATTTCAGAGAAGGCTATACAAGAGAACTACTCACAAGGCTTTACATTGAATACTCTTAAGATGGGCGCAAGAAGCAGGGAATTTTAAGGTTAGAAAAATTAGATCTGGGGATCCCTGGGTGGCTCAACGGTTTGGCGCCTGCCTTTGGCCCAGGGCGTGATCCTGGAGACCAAGATCGAGTCCTGCGTCGGACTCCCTGCATGGAGCCTGCTTCTCCTTCTGCCTCTCTCTCTCTCTCTTTCTCTCTCTCTCTGTTTCTCTGTGTCTCTCATTGATAAATAAATAAAATCTTTAAAAAAAAAGAAAAATTAGATCTTAATGCTAAAATCATTGAGGTAGAGCAACATAATTACAAATGGAATAAGTGTTTTTTGAGCAAAGTCTTAAGAAAAATTGTGAGTTTAAGTGATTAGAGTCGGCAAACAGCATCTTTAGCTGCATATGAAAGCAAAAGTGCAAACTGTGTTCCTTCTAGTATGGGCTGTTAGTAATTTATCACTCTTTCATCTTCACAGATAATGATCTTCATCTTAAGTATTCTAGTTGGATTTGAATAGCTACAAAATAGGCATGTACATTTGAAATTATTTTGTACTAATTGATTAAGTGCCTTTTGTTGTTGTTGTTGGGATGAAGTCCCTCTCTTAACTTATTAAGATCTCTATTTAAAAATATTTTTTAGGAACGCCTGGGTGGCTCAGTGGTGGAGAGTCTCCTTCAGCTCAGGTCGTGATACCGGGGTCCTTAGATCTAGTCCCGCACTGGACTCCCTGCATGGAGCCTGCTTCTCCCTCTACCTGTATCTCTGCCTCTCTCCCTGTGTCTCTAATGAATAAATAACACAGGCAGAGGGAGAAGCAGGCTCCATGCAGGGAGCCCGACGCGGGACTTGATCCCGGGACTCCAGGATCAGGCCCTGGGCCAAAGGCAGGCGCTAAACCACTGAGCCACCCAGGGATCCCCCAAATATAATCTTTTTAAAAATTAAAAAAAAAAATTTACATTTATTTACTATTTGCATAAGGCTCTTTGTGTGAAGCATCTTGGAGTCTCATCCAGATCCTAGCAGCCTTTACCTACCTTCTCCTCTTAAGAATTAGGTATCAGAGCTTTCATAAATGAAACTTGAATGGGAAAAAGCAGTCTCTATTTTTTTTTTGGCCTGAGACCTTCTACTTTTCTGGATGTGGCTGTGGGATCTTCTTCCTGAAACAGCTAGCTTGGGCTAATGTGTTGGTGGGAATGTTCCCCTGTATACTATGTCGATTATCCTGGAGTGAGGATTGGCAGATTTATGAAATTTGTTCCACGTGTACTATGAGACATGCTTATACTAAAAATATTTATGTGAAATTCAAACTTAAATGGGCATTTTGTATTTTATCTGACAACTGAAAGGACAAATACAAATTAAAAATAAGGGGTGTTACCCTATCTCTTGAAAATAAGAGAGGAAAAAAAAAAGAAGGGAGATATTTCCCTCTCTTCCTTTATGTTTGAGCAATTTCCTTAGATAACATGTAATTGTAAGCACTTTCCCATCTCTTTGAAATGTATATACTTTCTTTTGAAGACTAGAGAGGTCCTTTTTTAGCTGGCCTTTTGTCATTTTTTATGTTCCAGCAATGTCTTTCTCAGGAATCTGGGAGTCATCTCATTGAAACACAGACATCAAGGGAGATCCCAGTTTCTGTGGGAAGGCAGAAGCTTAATTTCAGTGCACATCTTGTTTCATATTGCAAAACTACTTCCTATCATGAAGATATGAAGGGCTTGTTTTCTCCTCTGGAGAAAGGTACCAAATTAGCACAGATGGTCCCCTCCATTGCCAGATGAGTCCAGGATGAAGTATGGTGTTGCCAAATCCTCTTACTTGAGGACTAGTTAAAAGAGATACTATGTCAATAACCTGAAACCAGGATTGACAGATTTACCAAATTTATCCCCAATGTGGCATGGGACATACTCATATTAAAATTATCTCAGAAATGCTCAATTTATTCTCAGAAATTTGTCTTTTTTATTCAGTATTATTTGTTGAGAGTAATCCTTGTTCACATGGGCAATTGTGATTTATTATTTTTCACTGTCATATAGGTTCCACTGAATGAATAAGCTTCAATTTTTCTCCAATCTTTATTAATGATAGAGAGTTAAGATGTTGGTCTAACTTACCAATTAATTTATTATATTTTGAATATTTTAATAATAAAGAAAACCCATGAAAAAATATGTGATGTTTATAAATAAGGTTATTAAAAATTTATAAAGCATTAGTTCTTCTAATACTGACTTATGATTCAATTCAATTTCAATTAAGTTCTAAAAAATAAAAATTATTCATGGTACTCGACCAAATAATTCTAAATTTTCTTTGGATGTATGAGTGGTTGAAATAATTAGGAAAATCCTGAAAAAAAAGATAAAAAACAAAAGCAGAGAACTTGACTTATTAGGTAATGCAATTTGTCATAAAGATTTTATAAAAGGCTAGAGGATTAATATGAACAATGTGATATTCAATTATTAATGTGAAAATAGAAATAAAATAATTGAACAGGCAAGGGAATCCAGAATAGACCCATGTTTATGTGGAAATATGCTACACAACCAATTTACTCTGCAGAACACTGGAGAAAGGATGACTATGGACTAATTGATATTGAGAAAAATTATTGTTGGGAAGCAATGCTTCATTAATATTTTCATATTTCAGTGTAGTCTAATATTGAATGACTAGCATTCCTTGGAATTTGGAGATAATGAACTGCTCAGGAGAGATTCAAAGATTCATCTTCCCTTAATCCATTGGTATAATTTCCAAAGGTAAAAGATCTAGAAATCTTTTTCTCCATCCAAGGATGATTTGTCTATTTTATAGAGCAAAAGTTTCTGTTTGTCCCTTCAGAGAGGCAAAGGTACAGATCTGACAGCTGCTCTATATAAGATATGAACCTCGTAATTGTAGGGTTCTTTTTCTGTGGTACAAACCCCACTGCACATATAAGTATGTCTGAACCTCATTCCACCACTCTGTGTGGAAATGCATGCTGCTAAGATGCTTTATGAGTAAATGGTGTGTTGTGTGCATGTGTGTGTGCATGGTCATGTGTTTACCTGTAGCAGGTAAAATTGCACATAGGGTAATATTTTGCACATAGGGTAATATCTCAGACCTTTTATGGTTTCAGACTTAATAGTTATCCTTTAATTGGAAAAAAAGATTTCTAGCTCATTTTGTATACAAAAATCATTTCAAGATCGATTATGACTTAAATGTGAAAGGCAAATCTCTAGTGATCTAGAATGTATATATTTTATTGTGTTGTGTCATGAAAGAATTTCCTTAAGTTCTGTTGTCATGGAAATTTGACAAAATACTAGGAAGTAATATTGTCATTGCAGCATGGTGCATGGGGGTATGTTTTGGAACGCCACATAGCTTCAATCTTTTAGAGTTTTTAGTGTATATTTGAGAGCACTGGTATATTAAACAAGAACAGTTTGGAAAAATCTGACATATATATGTCTTTAGTTTGTACTAAAGACAAATAGAATTGTAAAAATTGCTGAGACAAACTGGGACTAGAGTATACAATGGGTCAGAGTACAGAGAGAATGGTATAGGATATATAAATCAGTTGCCTGTTGAATTAATACAGGTAAAATATAATGACAGCCTCAAAGTGTTTGCAGTAGTAATAAAAAAGAGAAATAGAGACACAATTCTAAATAAAGTAATAAGTGTAAAGGCTCAGTCTCTTAACAATTATTCCAACCTGGGAAATCTCATTTGCAAATAATTTTTTTTTATTCTTGCACTTACTTTTAGATAACCAAATAGAATTATTACTTTGTCACTCAGATTATATCTAAAATAGTGATATAAATTCTGAAACTATCAAAATGAAGACTGTGAATATAAATGGAATTGTTTAGGAAGCATAATCTATCACAGAGTAAAGAGAACTGAGAAAAAAAACTGACTCTTAATCTCTTCATCATTAGAAGGCCAAAACAGTTTCTCTCTCTTTTTTGTTTTTCTTAAGATTTTATTTATTCATGAAGACACACAGATAGAGGCAGAGACACAGGCAGAGGCAGAAGCAGGCTCCATGCAGGGAGCCCAATGCGGGACTTGATCCTGGGATTCTGGAATCACGCCCTGAGCCAAAGGCCGACTCTCAACCTCTGAGCCACTCTGGCGTCCCAAGTCAGAAGTTTCTAGTTCAGGAAGTAAAACACTTAATTAAAGCATATTATTGAAATTTAAAATTTAACTAAAGAAAAAGAAAAATATGTACACTATAAAATATTGGATAGTAAAAAGTCTCAGGATTAATATAGAGCAATTTGGATCTATTTACCATTATTTATTAAGTCATCAAAAGCTGAGTGGCAAGTACTATTCTACTATTGATAATACAGCAATGAAGAACAGGAACATATATTTCTGCTTTCTTGAGACCTGAAAACAGTATGTGAAGATAGGTAATAACTTACAAACAGGAGAGTTACAGATAGTGAGGGGAAAAATAGATCTAAAGGTCTACAGTGGACATACCGATTTATAGGACATAAGCCTGTTATTTAAACTTGTGGATGAAACTGGTGAATAATTTACAAACATAATTTAAAATAGTTCACAAGGGAGGGAAGAGGGAGTTGGGGGGAACTGAAATAGGATATTATTATTTTAAATTTTAAATACATTTGTGCTTTCAGATTTTTTTTTTTACTACTTCCATGTATTTTAAGATTTTAAGAAAAATAGAAAACATGTATGCTTCGGCAAAAGATGGCAAAAGAACATTGAGAAAAACTCACATTAGTATAGTATTATGAAAATGAAGATGGAGGAATTTTTTTGTAGTAAAAAGTCATTTTCTGCTTAATTCCTCAAGAATATTAGCCTTCTTAGGAAAACTTTTCTCTCCTGTGTTTATGGCTCCATGACATTCCTGTGGTAATAATGCTAAAATGTTGTTAGGTGATTTTAAAGCTTTCTTCACCTCAGAATAACTCTTATCTGAGGTTACATTAATATTTCCTAAGTTACAATTAAACTTTCCCTGGGGCACATGACTGGCTCAGTGGTTGAGCATCTTCCTTTGACTCAGGTCATGATCTCGGGGTCCTGGGATCAAGTCCTGCAATGGGCTTCTCCTTCTGAGTATGTCTCTGGCTCTTTCTGTGTGTCTCTCATGAATAAATAAAAATCTTTAAAAAATATTAATCTTTCCCTAGGACTAGGTTCTTTTAGAGTCCCAATTCCTCTTCTTTCATGGATAAAATGATTAAAAATTTTAATTACCTTATTTCAGGATGATGGGTGATGTGGCAAAGTATATATTTACCTATTAATTAAAACAGATCTAATACTATAGATACTGAAAATCACATAAGGCCATGCTTTTTTTATTTTTATTTTATTTTTTTTAAAATTTTTATTTATTTATGATAGTCACAGAGAGAGAGAGAGAGAGAGAGAGAGGCAGAGACACAGGCAGAGGGAGAAGCAGGCTCCATGCACCGGGAGCCTGACGTGGGATTCGATCCCGGGTCTCCAGGATCGCGCCCTGGGCCAAAGGCAGGCGCCAAACCTCTGCGCCACCCAGGGATCCCAAGGCCATGCTTATTTTTATAAGGCATGTTTTAAAATGAAAATAAATATAATTTATGTAATGATAAATGTAATCTTAAAATCCTTGAATGTTGTGATATTAAGGCACTATTCAATATTTTTCACAGTCCATATGATATCCTTTATTCAATTCACATAGAAAGTCATGCAGAATTAATGTAAAACAGTACAGTATAAATGTCAAATATTCAATGCACACAAGGGGTAGAAATTAAAATATATTCAACGGTTTTATCTGGGTAAAAACATAAAAAGTATCTCCACAACATGGATATAAATAGGAATAGTTCTCATTTATTGAGAGCCTATCATGTGCTGATATAAACCATTCACATATGTGGAACTCCATTCTAAATTGCTATGAATCTGATAATATCCTTATACAAATACCCAATTTACAGATAAAGAAACTAAAGTCCAAAAGGATCATTTATTTTGAGAAGTCACAAAACTATTAAATGGAGGGAATCAACTTTTAAACAAAAAGCATCAGGCTTCAGAGGCCTCCCATAAATGGCCTTTCAGATGAAGATTGATCCTCCAGATTAGCCTCTACCTATGGACGGATACTCTAGAGCAGTGCTTCACAGATTTAAATATTCATATGACTTATCTTTGAATCTCACTACAATTCTGGCTCTTACTCCTCTAGGTGTGAGGTAGAGCCTGAGATTCTGTGCTTTTTTGTTGTTGTTGTTGTTGTTAAAGATTTTATTTATTTATTCATGAAAGACATAGAGAGAGAGATAGAGACATAGGCAGAAGGGGAGGCAAGATCCCCGTGGGGAGCCCATTGCAGGACTCGATCCCAGGATCCCGAGATCATGACATGAGCCAAAGGCAGACGCTCAACCACTGACCACCCAGGTGCCCCAGATTCTGTGCTTCTAAGAAGTTCCCAGGTGCTGGTGTTGCCCGTGCTGTTCTAGCTTGAGCCTTTCCCAGTCAAGATTTCTCAAGAGAATGAAGAATTATGGAGAATGATTTTAGCAACCATTCTTTCAATTCTCCCAGAAATGATATATAGCTAGTATCTTCTAGATGCATATAAGTTAATTATATACAATGGAATCAGGGAACCATGATTCAGAAAAGACTTGAATAATTTTGTTTCAACAGAATTCCAACAGTGCTCCTAACACACAGTGTTAGAGTGGTAATACAAGAGGGGAAAAACAAGATTAAGATAGAGGTCTAAAATTTTGATAGCATTGTGTTATTACTGTTTTGGGTGGAGGGGAAGTATTATCATTAATCACCTAAAAGTAGGTCACTGATAAGCTAAAAGTTCAGTTTTAGCTATTTCCCACCTAAAAGAACAGAAAACTATTTTATGCTCGGTTTTCAAAAATTATATATTCATATATATATAAACAAAATGATAGCTAACACATATATAGCATTTAATTATGTGCCAAGAATTATTGAAAGAACTTTAAACACATTACCCTACAGAATCCTCTCAACCATAAGTGAGAAACATCTGAAACCTGAAAATAGGCAACAATGATTAGATTATTTTTCTGTGCAGTGGTAGATTAGACTTTCTATTTATCGAACTATTTTACAATTTCTAGCACCAGAGTTTATCCTGACCATGTTGTTGTGGTAAAGAGCCAAAAGTTATGGTTTCTATTCCAATTCAACATTAACAAGTTCTGCATCTAACCCAGAAGTCTTATTCTTCTCTAAGTAATTTAACTTCTCATAGGTTCTTTAAAGGAGTCACAGTAATTTTCCCACTACTCTCTTAATTAATGAATTAAAGGAAATCTCTGATACATGTTCATTTTTATATTTGTAAAATATTTATGTTTTTTAAACTTTTTAAAAAAATGTTTTTTAAACGAAGATGCACAAGAAGTCATACCTAAAAGATTCAAGGAAACTGCAAGCTTAAATGTCCTTGTCAAGAACTATGATTTTATCCTACAGATTAACAAGTTAGCCAGCCACAGTTTCACTGATGCTGGTGGATGTTATGAAATTCCTGTATCACAGCAAAGAACTTTATTATAGCGCAATAGGTAGCATCTACTTCATGTTTGCATGGGTTCCCCTTGCACACCCCCCCCCCCCCGCCCAATCCATGAGGTGATGCAGAGACAGACCCAGGTGAATTCTACACACAGTGAGTTAGTATCACAGGCAAGGAAACACAATTTCAGATAACTCTAATCCTTTACAGTGGCTCCTGGCAAACCGGTCCAAATTTTGTCCTGAAGGAACGTATTATCTTCCTTATCAAACAGATATTTAAACTGACCTGGACTGAAAGAGACACCCTATCTTCCAAGGCCATTAGCTCTACAAACAGCTTGAACTGTTAGTCCATAATAAGTTATTGACTGTGCTGAAGAACTTTGAGAACACATGAAGAACTGTTTCCCAACAAGCACTTCAAGGGCTCTTTGGTGCAGTCATGTTTTTCTCTTTCTTTCTCTTTGTTTCCTTCCTTCCTTCCGTCTTTCCTTCCTTCTTTCCTTCCCTCCTTCCTTCCTTGCTTCCTTCCTTCCTTCCTTCCTTCCTTCCTTCCCTCCTTCTTTCCTTCCTTATTCCTCCCTCCCTTCTCCCCTTCCCCCTCCTCCCCTCCCCGCTTCTCTATCTTTCCTCCCAGAAAGAATCTTGAGAAGTGATAGAATTTGAACTTTCCCCTTTCCTCTCCTTGACTTTTGGGTTTCTTCATCTTTTTATCTATTTTAAAATTTTTATTTGTGTTTACTCTATGAAGAATTTACTTCAGGGCCATAAGCTCTTGTTTCTTGTTTCTTCTGGGATATCTTTTTCTTCTGTGCAACCTTCTCTTCAGGTTTGGGAACAATCTGCTCTTTTTCAGTAAGGATCAAAGTGTCAGGGAAAGCTCATATGTGGGTTAATCTGACCATGAGCCCTGTAAGTTCTATGCCGCATCTTGAGGGCTTTGCTCACCTGGATGTGCTTAATGACCAGAGAATCTACATCTAAATGCTTAAGTTCAGCATTACCCTGTGCATTTTTAAGCATGTGCAATAAAGTTTCAACACTTTTCTTGAGCTACTGACCCTGTCTCCAGTGCCACTGTTTGGCCTGGGCACACCCGCCAACTCCACCTTTGTAGTCACAGAATGGCACACACTGCTTCTGCAAAGTGATGTCTTTCATATACTTGGTGGCTATTTGGATATGCATATGTTTGATGACCTGGGCAGTTTCAAGTGTGTTCTTACAGTGAACACGAAGAATTGAACCTCTTAATTTGCATGATTTTGTAGGGTTTTCTGGGCCAAGAGAATAATGAACCATTTTCAGAGGTTATTTCAGGTCCCTTAGGGGAAGAGTGCTTCATCTTTTTAAATTCATACTCTGTTAATAACTTATTCCTCATTGATTATAGCAATAATTGGGTTTGGTTTTATGATGTGAACATTTGGTAATCACTGTAGAGCAACTGATGAAGAATAATTCTCTGTTGAGTGAGAGATGATAGAGAATCCAATCTGTTAGTCTTTTTGTCTATTTATGAGCTCAAATCAATTAATTTCATGTCACAAGAAAAGAAAATAGCCTTTAGCATCTGGAGTAGGCAACTATTGTATTTCTAGGTTTGCTTTTGACCTATGGAAGATATCATAGTACTGACATATAGGGACGTCTGGGTGGCTCAGTGGTTGAGCATCTGCTTTGGGTTGAGGGTGTGATTCTTGAATCCTGGGATCAAGTCCCACATCAGGCTTCCTGCATGGAGTCTGCTTCTGTTTCTGCCTGTCTCTCTCAGTGTCTTTCATGAACAAATAAATAAAAATTAAAACAAAAGAGAAAAGAAAACATGAGCAGAACAATAGCCAGCAAAGAAATTGAATCAGTAATCAAAAAAACCCAACAAACAAAAGCCCAGGACCAAATGGCTTCACAGGTGATTCTGCTATTTATTTATTTATTTATTTGTTTGTTTGTTTATTTATTTATTATTTTAGGGAGGGAGAGCGAGAAAGGCAGAGTATGGGGGGAGGGGCAGAGAGAGAGGGAGAGGGAGAATCCCAAGCAGACTTTCCCCTGAGTGGAGAGCCCAAAGTGTGGGTCAGTATCACAACCTGTGAGATCATGACCTGAGCTGAAATCAGGAGTTGGATCTTTAACTGACTGAGCCACCCAGATGCCCCTCTACCAAATATTTAAAGAAGAGTTAATACCTATTGTTCTCAAACTGTTCCAAAATATAGAAATGGAAAGAAAACTTCCAAACTCATTCTACAAGGCCAGTATTACCTTGACTCTAAAACCAGACAAAATAATAATAATAATAATAATAATAATAATAATAATAAAAATAAAAATAAAAATAAAAAAAAAATAAAACCAGACAAAGACCCAACTAAAAGGAGAATTATAGGTCAATATCCCTGATGGACATTGATGCAAAACCTCTTTTTATAATTATTTTTAAGATTTTATTTATTTATTCATGAGAGACACATAGAGATCTGCCTGACACAAGCAGAGGGAGAAGCAGCCTCCATGCAGGGAGCCCTACGTGGGACTCGATCCGGAGACTCCAGGATCATGCCCTGGGCTGAAGGCGGCGCTAAACCGCTGAGCCACCCGGGCTTCCCTTTAGCATCCATTCTTGATTAAAACCCTCAACTAAGTAGGGATACAGGGAACATACCTCAACATCATAAAGGCCATGTATGAAAGACCTACAGGCAAAATTATCCTCAATGGGGAAAAACTGAGAACTTTTTTTCTACAGTCAGGACGATGCAGATGTCTACTCTCACCATCGTTATTTAGCATAGTATTGGAAATCCTAGCTTCAGCAATCAAACAACCAAAAGAAGTAAAAGGCATCCAAATCCGCAAGGAAGAAGTCAAACTTTCACTATTCACAGATCAATGGACAGAAATCTGTAGCATTTCCATACATCACTAATGAAGCAACAGAAAGAGAAATCAAGGAATCAATCCCATTTAAAATTGCACCGAAAACCATAAGATACTTAGGAATAAACCTAACCAGAGAAGTAAACGATCTGTACTCTGAAAACTATGGAACACATATGAAAGAAACTGAAGAGGATACAAGGAGCAGTGCAATAGCATTCCATGTTTATGGATTGAAGGAACAGATATTGTTAAAATGTCTACATTACCCAAAGCAATCTATACATTTAATGCACTATCAAAATATCACCAGCATTTTTCATAGAGCTAGAACAAACCATCTTAAAATTTGTATGTAACCACAAAAGACCCCAAATAGCCAAAGCAATCTTTGTACAAGAAAAGCAAAGCTGGCAGCATCTCAATTCTAAACTTCAAGTAATATTACAAAACTGTAGTGATCAATACAGTATAATACTAGCACAAAAACAGACACATAGATCAATGGAACAGGATAGAAAACCCTGAAATGAACCTACAACTGTATGGTCAACCAATTTTTGACAAAGTGGGAGAGAATATCCAATGGAAAAGACAGTCTCTTTAACAAATGGTGTGGGAAAACTGGACAGCAACATGCAGAAGAATGAAACTGGACCACTTTCTTACACTACACACAAAAATAAATTCAAAGTGAATGAAAGACCTAAATGTGAAACAGAAAGCCTTAAAATCCTAGAGGGGAACACAGATAGTAACCTCTCTGAACTTGGCTATAGCAACTTCTAGGCATGGGAAACAAAAGTAAAATAAACTATTGGGACTTAAGGTAAAAATCTTCTTCATAGTGAAGGAAACAAGCACCAAAACTAAAAGACAGCCTACAGAATGGGAGAAGATATTTGCAAATGACATATCTGATAAAGGGTTAGTATCCAAAATCTACAAAGAATTTATCAAACTCAATACCTAAAAAACAAATAATCCAGTTAAGAAACGGGCAGAAGACACGAATAGACATTTTCCAAACAAAACATCCAGATGGCTAACAGAAACACATTAAAGATGCTCAACATCACTCCTCATCAGGGAAATACAAATCAAAACCACAATGAGGTATCACCTCACACCCGTCAGAATGGCTAAAATTAACAACACAGGAAATGATAGGTGTTGACAAGGATGTGGAGACAGGGAAACACTCTTATGCTGTTTGTGCGAATGCACAGCCATTCTGGTGCAGCCATTCTGGAAAACAGAATGGTGGTTCCTCTAAAAGTTAAAAACAGAACTGTCCTATGACTCAGCAATTGCACTATCAAGAATATAGCAGCGTTATCAAGAATAGCCAAATTAAAAAAAAAAAAAAAAAGAATAGCCAAATTACAGAAAGAGGCAAATGTCCATGGACTGATGAATGGATAAAGAAGAGTTGGGATATATACACAATGGAATAGTTCTCGGCCATAAAAAAAATGGAATCTTACCATTTGCAACAATGTGGATGGAACTAGAGTGAATTATGCTAAGTGAAATAAGTCAGAGAAAGACAAATACCATACAATTTCATTCATATGTAGAATTTAAGAAACAAAACAGATTAACATAGGAAGAAATAAAAGAAAGAAACCATAAAATGACTAACTATAGAGAACAAATTGAGGGTTGCTGGAAGGGAGGTGGGTGGGGGATGGGTTAAATGGATGATGGGTATTGAGGAGGGCACTGTTGTGTTGAGTACTGGGTGTTCTAAGTAAGTGATAAATCACAAATGCTACTCCTGAAACCGACATTATACTATATGTTAACTAACTAAAATTTAAATAAAAACTTGAGGGAGGTCTGGATGGCTCAGCGGTTGAGCATCTGCCTTCAGCTCAGGGCGTGATCCCACGGTCCTGGAATTGAGTCCCACATCGGGCTCCCTGCATGGAGCCTGCTTCTCCTTCTGCCTATGTCTCTGCTTGCTTCTCTCTGTGTCTCTCATGAATAAATAAATAAAATCTTTAAAAAATAATAAAAACTTAAAAACAAAACAAAAAATTCTGTGTGTCTGTAGGTCGGCATGTTTGTTGAGAAAAGATTCTCTTTTGTTTAGGTTTGAAATGATTTTTCACTTATATTTCCTAAATGAAAGGAACTCTGTTTTCATTGATTTATTGGTATTAGTAAGTACTTAAGTAAATAAAACATTACCAAATTCTCAGAGAATAAAGAAATCAAATCCAAATACTTTAAATGTACAGGATTAAGGAAAAACAATACTTAGAGCAACTAACTGTTGATTCAGAAACATTTTCAGAATCTATGCTCATAATTAAGACAAATCTTATATTGGTATAACAATTTTGTGTGTTTTAAAAAATATTAAATGGCTATGTGTATTTTTCCTGAGTATAATACATATGTATATCTTATCTACTTATTTATCTTTAACAAATTTGTGTTTGCTTTAAATGAAGAGTCTGTTTAGTTACATCTGAACTTCTTAAGTTTTTAATACTGGTTATCTGTTCAAGTAAGCTAACATAAATCTTAAGAACACAATAACTATAATAAGGTCTTAAATCAGTATTTTTTTCTTTGTCAGCTTAAACTATTTCCAAGATCTTCAGATAATCTAAAAAGTTCAATTACTAAATTGAATTAATCAGTAAATAATCTTGGATATCAAGACTCTCTTAGTAAAGCTGAATAATAAAACATTGATTATGAGGCATAGATTCAAATTTATATACTTTCTCTTATTTTTATATGCTATAGGTTTTTTTTAGTTATGCTAATGAACATATTCATTTTTACCACTTTAAAAGAGGTGAAAAGAGGAGGTGTATGGTCACAGAGAGTTGTGGTAAGTGTATTTTCACACTTTGCTAACCTGCTAAAATCCTTGATTATGGCACAGTTCTGAGCTTTTATCTCCTACTTGTCTGTGAGTTAGAAGTTAGCTACTTTGATTAGAAGTTATTCATGTGGGTGGTTTAAAGCATTCATGGAGCAATAATGACAAAGAAAAGCACCATACGTGCAAGATAATAGAATTTTAATTTTTCAAAAAAAAAAAAGAATTTTAATTTTTCAAGGGTAAATAATTTTGTCCTAAGGTATAGAAATAGGTAGTCTCAGAATATGTAAGAATATAATGAAAGACAAAACTTGAGGAAATATAGGAAGTTATAAAAAGTATGAGAAGAGTGTGTATTATTTTCCTTGATTTATTATACTTTAGTTTTCTAATGCCACTGTAAGAAATTATCATCACAAACTTGTGGTTTAAAATGCTCCAAATTTATTATCTTATAATATTGTAAGTCGGACTTCCATTTTGGGTCTCACTTGGCTAAAATAAAGATGTCAGCAGGGCAACATGTCTGCTGGGACTCTAGGGAAAATTTTGCTATCTTGTATTTCTCAGTTTCTAAAAGCTATGTCCATTCCTTGTTTCACGTGTTCTTTACAGCCAGCAATCACGTCATTCTGACCTCTGATTCTGGAGTCAGATCTCTACAGCTTGGAAGCTCACCTGCATCAGGGCATAAGCTAGAGTATTCATAGAGCTCATTTTATTTGTTGTTCTTTGTTCAAGGATCAGTCCTGAGCTGCCAATTGTTCAAATTCCGAAAGCTATTTTGCAAAAGTTCTTATTTTTTCATTGTTTCTCATGAGACATTAAGTCTAATCATTCTTATTCCATTTTGGTCCAGTGAAAGTCCAGGAATACTGTTGGCGTTATTTTTCATGTTCTGCTTCCTATGGGTATACAAAGAAGCTCCTTTTCTTTTTTAAAAGCTCTCTGTAGCCCACAATTTAGTAGATTGTAACTTTTTTAAATCTAAAAGAACCATTCTAAGTTAATTTCTCATTTTCACTCTCCCCTCAAAAATCGAAAACATTTTTTCCCCGAGTCTTCTTACTTAAAATGATAATCACTTATTTGCATACAACTTCATCCTCTTTCTTACCAGAGTATAATTGGACAAATGACTAGTGCAGTCAAGGTTATACTTGGAGTGTTACATATGAGAAAAATCTCATTTAATTAGATTTGACAAGCCCATATTAAGAAATAGGGATTGACTTAATATTCAGAGCCAAATTCTATAATATCCTCCCAAGAAATCTGACCTGTTACCTAGGTTATAAAGTCTTAGTCTCACAGTTTTAGAATTCGCAGGTAAATTTCATAGTAAGAAATTCAATATCTAGTAAACTAGGGATCTTAAGACATCTTAGAAATCTCAATTCAAGACAAATTTACGCAAATATATTGATATAGCAGTTGAAGTCTAATGGAGAGTGTGTATTGGGTTCGGCTTCTTAGCCTCAGGAATAAAGAGTAAATCATATAATTTTGAGAGTCAATCTACAATTCTTTATGAAACTTTATAGACATAAGTCAATTATTTGGCATATTAGTTGTCAAAACTATTCAAGACTGATCTGCAGAAAAAAACTCAGAAGTCTTAATTGAGTTAAGTAACACTTTTGCTTTACCTATGCATATAATCAGGTCCAATCTGATAAGATCAGCTTTTTGTGAACAAGAATAACTTTGGAGATTTTGACCACAACCAGAGAAACTGTCAAAACAAAATATCTGCAACTTTAATGTAGGTAAAAGAGATTACTAGGCATTTTAGTGCAGCGCTGGGTTTATTTTATTGGTGATTTTCAACCTCTAGAGGCAGTGTTAACATTTGGAATTTTGCATGGTATAGATGTAAATAATTTCTGTCCAATAGAAAAGATAACATTAAGTATTATAGCATATGGATTTGTTGGACATTAGCCAGTTTTGCATTTTACCCTGCAATTTATTAAATTTCATATCTACATTATTTGTTTCTATCTATATATTTAAATGCTCTTTAATCTGGTCAAAACACGTTACTGCTCCTATTATTAAATAGTAAGTTAAATATCAGTTTTGAGAAATGTTTAGTTCATATTCCCTTGAGGGTCATGTTTTTAATTTTTTGAGAATAACACATTAAAATATTACATTAGAAAGTTCCTATTATTACCCTGGATTTAAGATGTATACACTTATGTATTTTTAGGCTTTCTATTTTAAGGTCACATATTTATAATTAGAGTAGGGCTTGAATACAGGCATCTGGTTCTATAGGATATATTCTTATTTAGCATTGTATATAAAGTCACTAGAACAATAGATTCCATTTCATAATACCTCCTAATGAAAAAGTTGGGATGAAAACAAGCATGTTTGCAAAATTTCCCCACATTCAAATGATTAGAAAATTCTATACCCTCAACAGAATGTTTTAAGTTTAGCTTCTAATGCAATTTCAAAAGCTATTTGCAAGAGAAATTATAAAACCATGAATCTCGTTTGATGGGTAAAATTGGTACTTGACCTCAAACAATACTTTTTGTATTTATATATTTTTTACTATAAGGTCCTCTTTAAAGAAACTGTATTATTTTTAATAAACAATTTAATAAAGATTATCAATTAGAATACATGTCTTTCTAATACAACCAATAGGATTTGAGCATTTTTATTATCTTAAATCAGAACCATCTTATGTAAACAATCAATATTAATTCCATCAAACATAAAATTTTATATCAGCAGACTTTGAATGAGGAATCATAATTTAGTTACTAAATAAATAAAACATTCACATGCTTAAGATACATTATACCCTAAAATCATCACAGTGGCCTCATAAAAATATAATCATAATATATTTAAAATCAGACATTATAAATTTCTTCAAAGGAAAACCTCATTAATTAGCACATTCCATTTAATGAGATTAATATTTATGAAGCCAGTATGTGTTGTATTTTTCATTAAACACACAATATAACACTGATATTTAAGACTAAGTTCAGTAACAAAGTTACATAAAATTCAAATAAATATATTTATGCATACTCCTTTATTTAGGTCTTACGCATGGTACTACAATTATGAGCCCTTGATTTTACATTTATTTCTTAAAAAAAGCAAATTACCTTTTCTTCTAGATGAATTGGTGGAGTTTTGGAACTCTGACAGCACCCACATAACCCACATTGCTAAAATAGTGAACACATATTACATTGATTTGCTGAATGTACTTTGAAGTAACAGTAACTTCTGAATGGCCTCTGCAGTATATTTTCTTATTTGAAGTGAATGGGATATAGACTGTTCTTGTACTATATCACAAGAATTAGTTTCTTGGGATTAGCATAATGCAATTCTCTGAATCCTCCTTTCCACTTTACTGTTTCTATGTGCCTGTTTGTTTATAAGAAAGCACTATCATTCACTCCGATTCATTAAAGAAATGCCTAAGCAGCATAGTTCTGTATAATTTTGAGCATCACTTTAAAAATTGTGCATGAGAAAACTGGATCTGTGCAATTTTTTATTCAGCTTTAACACTTTATGTTGAGACATATACCAGATTTATTTCAGGGCTGATTTTGCCAAAATATGATCAAATTGCCATACAAATGTATAAAAGCAGCTATGCTTTTTATTAAATAAGTTTATTTTGATATGAATATTGTTTGTTATGGGCTAACAGGGAAGATATTTTGCTATTTCTATCATGAAAAAATTATATCCAACTTCTATCGAGCATTTAATTGCAAAATAGAGTTCAAAATGGAAATACAGTGCCAACTGGAGTGCACACTATGCCTTACCTGAATATTTTGATCAATTTGGACAATAAGGGACCGCAGTGTAATGTATTGTTTTGAGTATTCATAACATCACTTTGCATTGATCAATTATCTGGAACATCTTTAACAATCACTTTTTTATGCAGAGTTTATCTTTGATCGTGTATCTGTCATTTAATCTTTTTTTGTTGTCTAACGGGCTTTCTACACATAATCTATTCTTGCATTAAACTGTTGAAATCAGATTTTAAAACTGTCCAAATATCTGCAGAGTCTGTGTCTAAAGCTACACATATTTTCAGATGAAAGGCCTTTTAAATTCAGTTGGTAGATTGTCAGTGGACTCAAGCCAGCTACTTCAAAAAGTAGTGGATAATTTGAAAAAAAAAAAAAGGCAAAAAAACCTTTGAATTATGTTCAAGTTAGGATAAGGTTACAATGTTACTTGCTAACCTTTACTTCCAGTATCTCTGTTGATTCCTAACCAAGAGTCCTAACTAAAATTCCAGCTTTAAGCTAATCAAAGATGACTTAATTTTTGTCTCTCCTTACCTCTGCTTTCAAATATTCTGTATGGATTTATTAATTCTTTCAAGATCCTCTGCTGACCTTGAGTGACTAATTCCAGTATCAGCTCACCTATGTCACATGTTTATTACATAAATGCATGTTTGAGAATACACATACATTTGTGCTTGCTAGAGCTTTTCTTCTAGAGACATTTATCGCTTATGTTATATGAAAAAAAAATATACAACATCCTTATGTTCAACAAGCTTACCATCAAGAATGAAAAGGGTTTATGTATACATGGTATGTGATATGAATATACACACATAATTGTGAAGACCACAACTATGAATAAAGGTTATAACATGCTGATATAAACTAATCCATTAAAAAAAATCATTAACACCCATACTCTGACAGTCACTGTTTAAAGCACAGGAGCTAGAAAGATAAACAATTATGAAAATACAGAAGAAACTTTTACTTTGGATTAAAGAAATTTATAGAGATGTTACATGGTAAATGTCATTTACCATGATGGGATTGAATGATAGAATGTCATTTACCATGATGGGATTCTATCATGGTAAATGAGATTCTATCAATCCCAGAAAGTAAAGTAGGATTTTCCTGGAAAATAAAATAGTAGGATGAAGGTTTATTCAGATAGCTGGCAAGATAGAAGGCATATTGCAAAAACATTTTAAAAGAAGCACTAGGAAGCCAGAAGATTTTGAACCCTTCTTTCTGACCTTTTAATGCATGAACTACAGAATGGAGGCTGGGGTAATAGAGAAAATCACATTTAAGCAGAGAGGAGAAAGAGTGAACTTATTGATCAAGGAATAAAACTATATGGGAAAAAAATTGCAAGCTAATACACGTCTAGAAGAAGTATAATAAGATTTCTTACAGGAAAGGAAGCTAGACAATTCAGAGAGAAAATGTTCAACATTGTCAATAAAGGTAGATTAAATAATTAAATATTACTTCACCATTACATCTCCAAAATTTTATTATATATATATATATACATATATATATATATGTGGTTAAATATTTCTAACTATATTACAAAGCCCTCAAATCAATTCAGTATGGTATTTGCACAAAAACAGATGCATAAATCAATGAAACAGAAAAGAAAGCCCAGAAATAAACACATGCAAATATGCTCAATTAATTTATGACAGAAGAGCCAAGAATACACAATACAATATACAGTATAATCAGGGAAAATACAGTCTCTTTGATAAGTATTGTTGGGAAAACTAGACAGCCACATGCAAAAGAGTGAAACCATGACCACTTTCTTACAACATAATACAAAAAATAGCTCAAAATGGGTTAAAAACACAAATGTAAGACCTAAAACCATAAAACTCCTAGAAGAAAACATAGGTGTTAGCCCTCTGGCATCAATCTTGGCAGTGGATTCTTTTGGATTTGATGTCAAAAGCAAAGGTAACAAAAGGAAAAATAAACTAGTGAAACTCAACCAAACTTTAAAAGATTCTCCACAGTAAAGGAAACCATTAACAAAATGAAAAGGCAACTTGCTGAATGGGAGAAAATATATACAAATCATACATATGATAAAGGGTTTATATCCAAAACGTATAAAGAACTCATACAACCCAACAACAAAATTGCAAACAATCTGATTAATAAATAGGCAGAGGATCGATTTAAGATTTTTCCAAAGGACACACAGATGGAGTATAAGGACATGAAAAGATGTTCAACATCAGTAATCATTAGGAAAGTGCAAATCAAAAGCACAGTGAGATATGACCTCATACCTGTTAGAATGGCTTTCATCAAAGGCAAGAAATAACAAGTGTTGGCAAGAATGTGGATAAAAGGGAACCTCCAGGGATCCCTGGGTGGTGCAGCGGTTTGGCGCCTGCCTTTGGCCCAGGGCACGATCCTGGAGACCCGGGATCAAATCCCACGTCGGGCTCCCGGTGCATGGAGCCTGCTTCTCCCTCTGCCTGTGTCTCTGCCTCTCTCTCTCTCTCTCTCTCTCTCTCTCTCTCTCTCTCTGTGACTATCATAAGTAAATAAAAATTAAAATAAAATAAAATTAAATTAAATTAAAAAAAAAAAAAGGGAACCTCCATACACTGTTGGAATGTAAGTTGGTGCAACTGCTATGAAAAACAGTATGGGGGATCCCTGGGTGGCGCAGCGGTTTGGCGCCTGCCTTTGGCCCAGGGCGTGATCCCGGAGACCCGGGATCGAGTCCCACGTCGGGCTCCCGGTGCGTGGAGCCTGCTTCTCCCTCTGCCTGTGTCTCTGCCTCTCTCTCTCTGTGTGTGACTATCATAAATAAATAAAAATTAAAAAAAAATTTAAAAAAAAGAAAGAAAAACAGTATGGATATTCCTCAAAAATTTAAGATAGAACTACCATATGATCCAGTAATTCCATTTCTGAATATTTATCTAAAAGACCAAAAACACTAATTTGAAAAGATATCTGCACCTTCATGTTCACTGCAGCATTGTTTACAATAGCTGACATATGGGAACAACCTCAGTGTCCACTGATGATTGAATAGATAAAGAAATTGTGAGATATCTCTCTCTCTCTGTATGTATAATGGCATATTATTCAGCCATAAAAAGGAATGAAATATTGCCATTTGCAAAACATGAATGGACCTGGAGAGCATGACACTAAGTGAGATAAGCCTTTGAGAAACCTCCACACAGTTTTCCAGAGTGGCTGCACCAGTTCACATTCCCACCAACAGTGCAAGAGGGTTCTCCTTTCTCCACATCCTCTCCAACGTTTGTGGTTTCCAGCCTTGTTAATTTTCCCCATTCTCACTGCTGTGAGGTGGTATCTCATTGTGGTTTTGACTTGTATTTCCCTGATGGCAAGTGATGCGGAGCATTTTCTCATGTGCGTGTTGGCCATGTCTGAATTATCGTAAGTATATAAATATGTTACACATACATGCTGACAATAATAATTTATTGGTAATAAGATTATGGGTAATTTTGATTTTGTAAAACTTTTATGTGCTTCCTTAATTTTCCACATGGGATATATATTATTTCTAAAGAAAGAAATTATCATTTTTTTCCCCACGCCTGCACCCGCATGCCAGCCTCCTCTACAAACTATCATTTTTAAGATTAACATAGAAGAAAATGTCTGACAGTATTGTGGCAGTTGAATTTTTGCTTTTTATAACAAGTGAGGCAGGAAATTGGAAAGTAGACAAGGAAGAGCTGACTTCTGCAGTGGAGGAGTGTATATAACGGTGGGAGAGACAGATATGCCTACACCTCTAATTATAATGCAGGGGGAGCAAAGGAAATATGCTAGTAAATATAACAGGTTTTGAAGGCAGTAAACTGGAGAGCAAATTTACATATGGAAAACTAAATGTTTGAAATAGTTCAAACTCTTACCTCTCTAAGACTTAACCTCATCATCTGTATAGTGGAATAATAAGGTAATGAAGGAACATCTGATACAGGTTGGCCCTAGTTTTTTAGGATATGATAGGTATAAGGCAAGAATGCTAAGATAAAGTGCTTTAAGGATACAGAAGAAGAAGCAATTAATTTTTTCTGGATAGCTTAATAAAGAGATTACATTAGTCAAGTTTCATAGAACCTTGAAGGTTCAAATGGAAATCAAAGCAAAGCAACAAATAAACAATGCTGTGTAAGTGTTTGTCAGACTCAGGAATATATGGGTCCTTAGAACTGTGGATATGGCAAGAGAAGGTGGAGGCTATAGAAAAGTGGGCTGAACCTGGATATGAAGCATATGTTATGTTTGGTATTTGTTGTGTATTAAGTAACGACTTCACTGTATATGTTAAAGCAAATTCTATGCTTTTAAAAATATAACTTTAGTAGCTTGAGGGTATAAAGACTAAAGTGGTGGGAGATTGTAATCTTAAATCAGTTAGGCATACATTACAATTGTCCATGCTAAAGATAATGAAGCCTTAGGCTAAGTCGCTACAAATAAAAATTAATAAACAAAGGGAACAGTCAGTAGTTGGAAATTAAATATAAGTAAAAAATATGATCTAGGTATAGATGGAAAAAGTTTAGCCATTTGTTTTGAGATGCTTTTGAAATATCCAGATGGATAGATCTTATTTGTAGTTTGTGATAAGTGAAAACCTGACCCTGCTGGCTCTAAACTTTTAGGAGAGAACTGAGAATTGAAAAATAAACCACAACTTGTATAATACACCATGACTTTCAAAATCATAAACCAAGTCAAACCAAAACCATAATGTTCTTCACAAAATATCTAAACTCATTAAAAAAAAAAAGTTTGTTCAGAGCCATATGTATGGTCCAGGATGATCATAGACAAATTGATCTGAAATTTACTCTGCAGAAGTTCATGTGTTCTGAGAGACTGAATATAGAAATGGACATGGCCACACTTTAAATGACAGTAGAGCTCTAACTCACAACCTCTGCAGCAACCAGACCAGGAAGCCAAGTCAATGACTGACAACTTCTCTATTTTTTTGTCCATTTTTCCAACCAGAAAAAAAAAAAAAATATATATATATATATATATATATATATATATATATATATATATATATATTCCTCAAATCAATCACATAGAATGACTGACTTTTAGTTACTCTGCCTCCAGCTTCCTGATGCAAACATCCTCCAGTCAGAGGATATTTGAAGATTTCTCTTTTTTTCCACTATATAAAAATAAATACTTTCCCATTATTATGCCTGCCATTGAGTCTCTTTGAAACTCAAGTGATTGTGGCTGACTCCCTTATCTAACCAGCTCTGAATAAAAAAATAAAAAAAAAGAAACCTGTTTTTATTTGGGTTGTCTTTGCTTCATACTAGAGTTTTAAAGGTAAGATCACTGACTTCTCCAGTTACAAAATCTGAACCATCCCTTTCAAGACTCTCCTATACTGGACTCCTGTGCAAAAACAAAGTGCTGTTTTAACTTACTCCCTATTTTTTTTAACTTACTCCCTATTAAAGACAGCCAACAATTATTAAATTAAGTAATCTCCCTTATTATAGTTAGTAGGAAATTGTTGATGACTGCTGTCTTTGGCTGATGGGCATCTACAGTTGAATAACATGTATGGAACAAAGTATAGATATTGGGTGAAAAGAAAATAGAGTTGAAGTAGTCAAATGTAGAGCTCACTTTAGAAAATAAAAATAATGAACATTTCTTGAGTGTTTGTTATGTTAGATACCATAAATATTCTCCTTATATATTATTTCATTTACTCACCAAAACCAACCACTGAGTAGGTTCACTAAACCCATTTTACATATGAGAAAAATGAAAATCCAAAAAATTAAAGGACTGAAAAAGTATGCACCAACCATAATCCAAGCAGTTTCTGCACAGAGACTGACTCCAAAGAATTTAGTTGTAAGACTGAAACACTTCAGAAAGTCAAAACAGAATGAAATCTGAAAGGATCACTTTCAATTCAGCTCTAAATCATTAGTAAATTTGGAGAGAACACTTTCAGGATGGTACTGGTGGTCAAGGCCAGATTGCTGTTGTGGACCCAAGGGATACAAGAAAATAGGGGCATTGGATACTGACTTTCTCAAGAAATCTGATTGGATAGTATCTTGAGGAGAGGCATGAATATGGGTAGTCATTTCCAGATGAGAGATGATTGAGATGATCATAAATAGAAAAAAATTAGAACCAGTCAAAATGGAGTAACTGAAGATACTTTTTAATAAAAAAATGAATGTATTCAATAGAGTTATACTTTGGAAAAGCCAAGGGAGTACAAAGGAGTCAATGATTAATAAGAGAGCTTAATGTTTACTCTTGTTAAACGGGGTAAAAATTAGTCCTGTGAGACTAAATTTGATTTTGGGAAATGTCAAAGTACCAGCAGTTAAGTCCATATTTGATGATTGTGATAAATATTATCATTTGATGTTCAAATTAAGGTTTGATGATAATATTGTGTTGTGCATTATCTTAAGACATTTTGACTCTCAGAAATCAAAAGTAATTTCAGGATTTTCAGCATTAGAGAAGCACTATGTATTGTTTCTAAACAAACCAACAATTATTGATACATAAACTGTAAAATATTCCCACACATATAGTTTAAACTATGAATTTAAGGAAACACACGTGTGTTTCAGTAAAGTCAAAGCTTCAGAAACATTCATATGACAAGAGGGCAATGAAATAGCAAATATATTTATCTTGCATCTATATATACACACACATATATATATGTTTAATCAAGACATATACATGTGTACATGAATATACTCAAGACAAAAAATTCTGCATTTTATTCATCTTCGTGAAAAATTGTAAACACTGCAATAACCATACTCAAACCTTGAAAATTTAATATTTAATTTGTTTTTAGGATGTAAATTCTAATATGATCAATGCCATTGCTTCAGTTTACAAATCTATAGTGTATTAAGATTGATAGACTCTGACAAACTGAGATCCTTACCTTTTCTAGATGATCCAGGCAATCATTTTCTTTTTGATATAGACATAAAAATTTCTGCTTCAAGTTTTCTTGGTTAGTAGGGAGTTTGAGTTTTAATCTTTTTGACATTCTTTACAACACCCCTTGTCTTCATCAAAAAGAAACATTTATTGAATTTCTAGGATGTGTTAAATTTTAGTAAAGATAATAAGAATCTGAAAAGGAAAGTCACCTTTAAAACAACAACAACAGGGAAACATTTCATTTTTTATGGCCCAAACCTGGTTCTGTTTATACATTCATTGTGAGTATTTATTGTAGAACTAAAAAAACTTACTGATGAGTTGGAGTTTCTCCTCTCATCTTATTGATCATAAGAAAAACTTAAAATGACTACTAGGCTGCCAAAAAATCTTTATTGTTAATAACAATTTGTTAGTGTAATAAACTATGAATATTGCAAGCTCCAATTTCCAGAATAAGCATAAAAGACCATTAAATAAAAAAAAGTGACTAAACAGAAAGATACATTGCACTGATAATTGGAGGAAACATTGTGCTTGAGAATGTATTTACTTTAGATTGAGAATATAACCTTACAAAGTTACACTGTTTCATTTTCAAAGGACTGATTTTAATGGAGCATTGTGTATCATAAAACAACCTTGGGATGTACTCCTCTTGTCATTCTAAAGTGCCTGATGCATGCTCTAGTCAAAATAACAACTATCCACAGATATTGCCATAGACCATTTACTCTGTTAAAGAGTTTGGTCTCCTTCAAGAGTTTCACATTTCACTCTTATTAACATTTTTTTTCCTATGAATCTCGTTGTGCCTAGCTATATGCGAGAGGTGTGATTTGGGAAAAAAGGCAACCGTGAGTGGCAACAATAAAACTTGCTTTGTGTGAGCTAACCGAGCTAGACCAACAAACATCATCAAACCACTGTTCAAAGCTTTCTTAGCCAAAATCAGCAAGCATCATACTTGTTATGAGATATTTTTCCATTTGTAATTACAAAATATATTCTTCTATATGTTGATTCTCTTTCTCAAATGTTACCTTATGATTGTCAAGTAAATTTAATCTTTGTAGATGATGGTGATCTTCTGATTTAAACTTGTAGATGGTAAGGATTTTCTGATATTAGCATCATACTTGGAGGTGGAATACAAACTACACTAGGCATTACTGATAGTTCTCACATACGAGCTCCAAAATGCTTGGAGAGCTAACAAATTGTATTTAAATTTGAAGGTTGTTTGTTCTCTTTCATCATCCTTGCCACCTCTCACCTTTGGGTAGGGACATATTATCTCAATACTAAATAATTTATCCAGGGATGATTGTAGCTGAAATATAAACTTCTGAGAATACAGGGAATATTATTTCCCTTCGATACATATAATATCTCTAGAAAAGCATCAAGCTTCCTAGTAAAGAATATCCCAAAAATATGAAATCCACAAAGCAAGGGAATTTCTTATATTTCAGCATAGTTGATTTTTACTAAAATTTTCATTTATGAAGAGAAGATTTACAGCAGAAAACATAATAAAAATTTAGGAAAGTACATCAAAATGCACAGTGGTTAATAATCCTAGAAATAATCATTACAGTATTACAAATATATTTTTATGATTCAGACCAGAAAACTTAAGCAATATTCTCAGACTCACACAGCAATCTCACATGGGTGAAAGAGACAGGATTTAAGACCAGGACGAATGTAGCAAGTAACCTATTTCTCTTTGTCCTTCTTTCCCTTCTTTTCTTACCTCCTCTACCAAATGATTTTGGCCTCAGGAATGAAAATTTGAGTCAATATTATTGCATTATTTTAGTCACGTTATAGGATTTTGTGTGCCCAGTATTCTGAAACCAAACTATTTCATGAGAAAAATGTGTTTTGAGTTGTGAATAATCAATATGCAAACACTTATTGGTTACAATTCATAGGTAAGACATAGTATATGCTCTGATTAAAAGATGTATCCAATATAAAATGTTCAATATGGGAAATCAAATAACCCTGAAAATTACATCATTTGAGAGTGAGTCATCAGCAGGTATGTTTCACAGGGAGTGGATTTTAAGCCTTTGAGCTATAACTTGTTTTATGGCAAGTTGTTAATACTGTAAGCACATCAGAGACAATATGATACTATTACGAATAAAATCTTGGCAGAGCCTCAGCATTCAAATTTCCTGTTTAGAAGTCAGTAAGGAAGATATTTTTCTTCCATGTGTATTAAAGAAAAAGGAGACGTAACCACTTATACAGAAAGAAAGAATGCTGGAATGGGGGCATACAGATAATGCTTGCTGAGATAAAGCAAAACTAATCTTTCTTTTCAAACAGTATCTTTTGACTAAAACTTGCAATTTTACCTAAGATAAATTAAATTTGTCCTTATAATTATTTAGTCGGGCTATAGAATTATGTCTCAAATCCCACAAAATCCAGCACAAATTTAAGTTTAATGTAGGTATTTAATTTTTTTTGGGTATTTAATTTTTGAAACATATACATTGTCTGACTATGTTACCAAAACTAAAATTTATAAAAACATAAATTCCGGGGCATCTGGCTGGCTCAATCAGTAGAGTATGTGATTTCAGAATCATAAGTTCGAGCTCCACATTGGGTATAGAGATTACTTAAAAATAAAATCTTCAAAAAAAAAAAAAACAAATTATTTCATTGGATACATTTCTCTAAGTGTTTTGATATGTATTTCTAGAAATTTTTAGAGATAAAATTAAAAATTAAGAAATGTGATTATCAGTTGATAAAATATGAATTATAGTTTACATTTTGTAAAGCTATTGATAATCAAACAAAATTAGAAAATATTTAATATTCTTTCTTTTAAATACATGCATATGCAATATATTTTCATATATCTATGCCTCAAAATCTCAAAATATTTGTTTTGTGTTTTTAACCCTCAGAATTAGGAAGCCTCATAACAAATTTAATTGATATCAAGACAGTATAGTACTCATATATGTATTTAAATCATCCATTAAATTTTATACTGTCATTGATATCACTAATCATTGAATTCTAGAATTACATATTAGACAATAGATAGGATTTAATAACAGTAGTCAGTAATCTAATTAAAAAGAATTAGTAATTGTAATTTCACCTAATAAAAATTAAATCCACAGTTAAATAAAGAAAGAACTATTTTTGAAGGGGATAAGGAAGTCCCCCTTATTTCTATTAATCTCTTGAATAAATGTATTATCAGTATAGTTATCTTTATCTATGTGGTGCAAATATATAGGCTTTAGTAAGAAATATGGAGTTAAGGTTCAGAAAGAAACTGCAAAAATGTATTAATAAAAATATAATAATTTACTTTGTTTTCCAGATTTATCGAAATATAATTGACATATAATGTGTAAGTTTAAGGTGTACAATGTGATGATTTGAAATATGTATATATTGTGAAGTAATTACCAAAATAAGGTTTGTTGACATTTCCAGCATCTCACATACTATATTTTAATTTCATTTTTTGAAATTATACTTATGATTATGATTATACTTATGATTGTAACTATAATTACTGATAAATGTTAAAATATCTATAAATGTAGAAATATGAAAATAAAAAAATAAGTGAATGAATTTTCCCAACATCAAACATTTCTTTTCCCATAAGCAAGGAATATGATAATTGGATAAATATTCTTTTGGACATTTTTCTATCCTTAAGTTTGTGTGTGTGTATTTTTAAATTTAAAAAACATAAATAGAATTATATATGTTAAGTAACTGATCTTTTCTAAATCAAACTTTATTATGATTCTCTTTCATGTCAGTATATAGATACACATTTCATTAATTTTAACCATGGCATAGTATTCTATCCCATGATTATAACATGCTTTCTTCCTTTTTTTTTTTTTTTTTTGCATAAAAACAGTGTTGCAACCAACACCCTTAAATATATATGAAGGTTTGTATAGGATAGATCTCTAGATAAATAACTTCTTGAATCAAAGGGCACATGCATTTAAACTTTGATGGATATGGCCAGTCTGCTTATACACCATTGGATGTCTACAGGTCTACCAGCGACATTTGATAGAGCCAGTTCACATATCCAAAACAAACTTAGGTAGAATGAATGACTCATCTTATAACTTTTGCCAACAAAATAAGAGCAAAATCATTGATCCAACAACAATAATTATTATTTTAAATTGTCTTTGACATTAATGAGGTTATTTTCAATGCATTTTCGGGTTTACATGTTATGCATATTTGTTGTTCTTGGATTGTTTATTCATCTTATTTTGTTCATGTTTCTATTAAGTTGTTTCATGTATTTTATTTTAGGACTTTCAGATACTATATATTACAACCCTTATCTGAAATAGAGTTCTCATGTATGTCTGTAGGTTTTGTTTGTGTAGCTTTTTTTTAATTTTTTGGTCCAGCTTTGTCTCTTCTTATTTCTCAAAAAATCTGATTCTCCACTTCCTAATTTCTAGTAAAATTCCCTAAAATTTCTGGCAAACTGGTGGTATAGTTTCATGATTTTCCATGCCAATTATATGTTCATTCTTAAATACATACAAACATATTTGTCGCCTCAATAAGATCTCATGAAAGTAGGGAGTTACATATATGTATTCAAATACACGTTAAGACCAAGTCTGACATTAATGATTTATTTAGAGTGACATATTTTCCTGTTGAAGGACATGTGTATGGGCTCTTGAATGAGTTAGACTTTGCCTTGAACAATAGTCCTTTCATTCAGCATGCATCTAAATTAACCTGTCCAGGACCAATTTTTTGTGTGAATAAAGGATATAATAATTCTAATAATTCTACTTCACAAGATAGTAAAGACTAAGTAAAGTGTAAAAACAGCCACTTACAAAGTTCTAGAAATAGGTAATATCTTTATTCTTCAGTGGGTTTCTTGTATATATTTGGTGGTATATACATAAAGGAGATGTCTATGTCCATGTTCTTTGCTTTACTAAACCACCAGACGCAAACATTATATATGAACTTGTGCCAAGGTGTGAAGATATTTAATCATATCCAATTTTTATTATATATATTCTAGTAAATAAAATAATAATCTTTCAATAACAACTCACCTATATCTTAATTACAGCTACACTATGTATTCCTTTCTTACCAAAAATTTACATCTTAAACCACTTACTGTGAATCAAGAAGGCTATGTGCTATAAAGGGACATGCAGAAGACTGAGCATGAGAGAAATCCCATGTGAACATACCACTGGTTTCTAGGAACTTAAAAAATGAGGTCTAGATTTTGATTGCAAAAAGCTGATTGCATTGGAAAGGAGAAAGACACTGTGCATCTCTAATTACAGCTCTGTTAAAGTGTTAATTATGTGTTACTATTCATCTTGGGCTCATTTCCTATAGCTCATATTGTCTCTGTTAGTGCATAAATATATGTAAAATAATTAATAATTAGTGGCCAAATAAATTATGAATTTATATTTAACTGTATTTAATTTCATACATTTCAAATGTATGCAGAAATAAGCATGTTTATTTTATAAGCCTTATCTTGCTTTAATGAATTCTACCTAACTGTAAATATTACCATCTAGAACTTTCATTTATGTTTCCTGACTACATACAAGGATTCATATTTCTCACGTTGTATATGTGAAAGTAGCAAATGGAATCCTCCTAAACTTTCTTTTGCTCAGAGTACAGGAAATATTCACTTTGTATAATTTGTGATACACATGGATTTCTGTTTATCAAGATTTAACAACATCAGTCCCGCAACAAGTTGCAAATTTCAGGGATAGTAGTAAATTGACTATGAACAGTTGCGTTAAGCACCAAATTTGCTGCTAGCTTTTCAGTCCACAAATCGTTATGTAAATAACAGATGCACATCATGATGATCTGTCATCTGCATTACTTTTTTCAGTCTATGGATGACTGATCACTGTGTATCTGTTATTTGGTACATGCACAGACAGCAATACATACAGTTGTGTTGCCTCCTTATAACCCAGTGATAAACCAAGTTGACATTTTAGAAAAAAGAATAATCAATAGAGGAAACTGTCCAAAAAAAGATGAAAGTACAACAATGAAACAGAAAGTCAGAATTCTGAAAGTGAAATTTGAACCAAATACAAATGAAGTTGTAGAAGACATGGATGACCATACACATGTTGGCACTGCCACTATTGGAGGGATTCTAGATTTGCAACTGGAGAAATTTAGTGAAGGTGAATTTATCAACATGACTGAAAAAAGTGGTGTGGTAAAAAGAATGAAGATACACCAGAGGCACTGACACTGGCAAAATCTTTACATTAAGGAAATTCCTATGGCACCTGGGTAGCTCAGTCAATTAAGTTACTGCCTTGGGCTCAGGTCATGATCCAGGAGGGGTCCTGGGATTGAGCCCCATGTCTGGCTCCCTGCTTAGTGGGAAGTTTGCTTCTCCCTCTCCCTCTGCACCCCGCCCCCACTTGTGTACTCTCTCTCAACATAATTAAATAATGTCTTTCAAAAATAAAAATAAAGAAATAAAGAAACTCCTGGAGATATTTCACAACATTGAGAGGGCAAAGAATAAAATGTCGGAAGCTGATCTAAACTTATATTTGATGAGAAAAAAGGGATACACTGTTCAAGCTGCATATATGACTCATTTTTCTTTTTCTTTTTCTTTTTCTTTTTTTACCAAAAAGGGCACTTTATTCTCAATATTTCCCATTTTTAAGGTAAAGTGTACTACAAATATTGGCTTTTATATATGATTTTTTAAATGTCCCTATATATTTATAACTTACACTATAAGACATTTTAATGGTTTGATTAAAATTCTTGGAAGTCATACAATAATTACAATGAATGTTTACTAAGGCAAATGGTAACTAGAATTATTATGATCATTTCATAATGTGTAAAAATATTGAATCACTATGCTATACACCTGAATAGAGTATTGTATGCCAATTACATGTCAATTAAAAAAATATATTGCTTTGTATGCTTTCAGTTTGCAGGATAATTTTCAGTTCCCACCCTATAATACAAATCAGAGACTTGCTACAAATATTCACTAGTAAAATGTTATCCTTATGCTCCAAATACAATGCATCAGTAAATCTTGTTGACTCAATCTTTGAAATATATCCAGAATATATCCACCACTTTTGACCACTTTTCATATCAATAGCAATGATAATTAACCATTATGTCTTGATTTTTTTATTATAACCATCTTTTAACTAACTTCTCTGTTTTTATCTTCTCAGACTATTTACATCAAATCAACCAGAATGGTTTTGTTTAAACTGGAGCCTGACCATGTTGCTTTCCTGTTCGTAACCCTCCTATGGCTCCCATTTCACTCAGAATAATAGCCAAAGTGCTGAAAATGGCCAGCAAATCTTTACAGAGATCTGTCTTCCCAGGTCTTTAACTCACTGGCCTTGCACCACTCTCTGCCTAAATCACTGCTGCCACCATATTGTCCTCATTGTATTTCCTTGACATTTGTAGATAAGTTAGAGCCTTATGAAATTTTTACTCATTGGTGCTCTTCCTTACCTAGAAAGCAGTTCAAGTACCCATTCACAATCCCTGTTTCTCTCTCATTGTCATCAGTCTTTAACCTAAATGCCACCACCTTCATAAGGCCTCCCTGAGCACTTTTTAAATTGTCACATCTTCTTCTCAAGATATTATCTTCCCTTCTTTGTTTTTCTTTTCTCTAAAGCACTTATCATTTTCACAATATGCAAATATTCTGTAATTTACACACCAAAACCACATATTATATTGTTATGTTAATTGCATTTTGTTATATTGGTTTTTTTTTTCTTCCAAGAGAATGAAAGGGCTATCATAGCTTTTCCTCAACCTATATTTGATGAATACATGAATAAAAAAATGAAAAACTGGGTCCTCATGGGAGATTTCTCACATGACATTAAGAGGTCTGATAATTCTGATTGACTATTGTGAAGATTCTCTAAGATGTGTCTTGTAAAATAGGGCAATCCATGTGGGATTCTCCAGCTGTGGTCAGAGATATCTGCACAATATGCTTGCAAAATCATCTACCTAATTCTTGTTATTATTCATTCATGTAGTCTAAGGTTGTATCTAGGCTTTTTTTTCTTGATGCTATACATTTTTGGAACACAGTGAGGTTGCTATTGACTCCCAAAGTTATTTGTTTGTGAATATAGTATTTTAAAATTGAATATTTATTGGTGGAGGAATGAAATAAAAGGCTGAGATAATTTATCCTGTAAGGGAAAGCTGAACTAACTAGGGATGTTTAAAGCAGAAGCATACTTAGGTGACTCTTTGAGTCAGGTTCTACAGCTGTACTAGAGAATTTGCTAGGATTTTAACAATTCTCTCAATTCTCTCTAAAGTCTCTAGAAACCGAAACATGTCTGATTTCCTTTTATTTGTACACACATACACAAACAATAACATGCACACCCATGTATATGTATACATTTATACTTGTAAAAGAAGGTAACATAAGGAAATAAACACTTTTGGAATAATCAGATGATGGTTGACTCTGTTTCTGAAGGAAACTGTGCTGACACTAACTAAATCAAACATGGCAATTGTTAGTATTTCACTACATAGGCAAAAGCTAGCACAGAAGGGAGGGGTAATACTTTATCCAAAGCAATATAGTATAAGAAGTCCAGGGAGAAACAGGCCAGGAATAGTGGGAGTTCCAAGGAGAAATCATGATAGACACAAATTTAACTTGATATTTAGGAGGTATAGATATTAATGGAACTGATTATAAAAATTATATGTTAAGTTTACCCTCTCAATAAGAGACTCACCAAAATATATGTGCATTAAAGTCAAATTAGTGTTGTACTTAAAAGAAAGTGACATGATTTAGGAACTTATACCTTATTAAGAAGGATGAAGATATCTTCAACAAAATAAAATAATTAAAAAATATTTTACGAATGCAATTGTGATTTCAGGACACCTTTTGGTTGACACAGGAGAGAAAAAAAAGCGAAAGAAACATATGCTACTGAGGCTAAATAACATACATTTGAAGAAATGGCAAATTCAGATCTTTTGAGAAATAATACTTCAACTCAAATGAACAACACAGAACACAAAATCTGAACTGTGAAAAAAGAAATCCTAATCTGACCAGGTAGAGGGGACTTCCTTATTGTCTCTGCTAAGAACAACAAGGCAAGGACAACTGGAAGGTGTACTGTTTTCCTGGGGGGATATACCAAATCATGATTAAGAGTCTAAGAATATAAACATCCCGATGGCTACTGTATCTTACTGATCCAAGATGGAATGGAGAATTTACCTCATGAAATCTGTAATATATAATCCATTGTTTTTAATTTCCTGGTTACATAAGTGTGGACGCTCGAGAAGTTATGCAGCAATCTTTATCTCTATCTCTATCTATCTCTATCTCTATCTTATCTATCTCTATCATCTCTATCTCTATATCTATATCATCTCTCTATATATGTATATATATATATATCTTCCTCTGTCCTAATTGAAGTTTTTATTTAAAGACAAGTTTTTATTTAACTGAGCAAATTAAAACCTTACTGGATAGGTGCGGTTTAAAAATGATTTGATTTTTGGATCTATATTACAAAACTAGAATTAGATTCTAAGAGATATGCTGGGGAAAAGATTGCACATATGACTGGTGTCTGCCCAAATCTGTCTGAGGATAAAAACAATTGTGTCATAGTAACAGTAACGATAATTCTCTGTCTACTCTGTAACCACTAGATAACTTCTTCAGAAAACTTTCAGCTAATTATTTCTGGGAGACTCTAGAGAATATCTCATAAATACAGGTTATTTAGCTACAGTGTGATATCTATTGTTTTTTTTTTTCTGATTCTGTCTCTTTGTTTTGATATCTAATTCAAAGCTTCAGATACATATAAAGTCAGGTTTATGCCGTGTTTATGAAGTTGTCAATAGTTTTGTCACTTGCTGATACTACCAAAAGTTCACTGTGTTGACCTTCCAAGAACACTACTATTCTGTGGGCAAGCTTCTGAACTCTGTCAATTAATACCACTCATGCAGCTAATCAGTTTACATCCTTGCCTAGATCATGCTATTTTTTTCCCCACACAAGTGCAGATGTATTTTTGTCTTACTTCTGTTTATCCTTGTCTCTCAATGATATTTTAGAATGGTACAGAATTGTTGGTGAATCTATTCTTTCAAATTTATTTTACACTTCTCCCTCTTTATGACCAAATAGGAGGTAACTAGAGATGAGTCTGAGGTCAGTGTGAAGTGTTCTATCATGCACTCAAAATGGTCCTTGCTTGTCACAGTTGAGGCATTGCTATGACACCCACCTTCTGAGCTTTTCTCCTTCTTATCTTAGCATATTGTTTACTCAAGTAGAAGCTTAGTTTATTATATAAATGGTTTCCAAATAGACACACTAAACCAGTCTTGCAGACATACTCAGGCATACTGAGATCCTAGGAAAAGCTCTGGTTAACCTCACACTTGAATGCTGCATTATAAAATAATATTATCTGGCTGCATTCTTCCCAAGAAGAATTTCATCAGGCAATGTTAAATGGGCAAAAAAGACTTTATTAAAAGACTATTGCAAAAGAGGAGAGAGATTCAACTCAACTCTGCTGAAACCAAAGGTAGGGTGAGCTAGTGGAAAGCAGTGGAAGATATTAGAGGGAAGTTAATACAATTAGGGTGTCTCTGTTTTCTAATTATTCCTTATTGGTTAGGTTTCTACATTCCCACAGAGCCTGGAAAATTGGGGTGCTCTCTTTCTTGATAATTTTAATTTAAAGAGATGACTCCTAGGCCCTTGAGAAAGACATTCCTGAGCTGTAAAACTTACAAGATGCTGAGAGAAAATTTACATCTCAAAGGGACAGAAAAGGAATTTACAATTGCAAGTTTCTACAGCAAATTGTCTAAGAAAAGGATGGTTTGAGACCCCAAATCAGAAGGAAAGCTGTCTAAAGTTTAGTTATGCTGAGAGGAACATTAAAGTTGTCTCCATCATAGGTAGGATCCTGAATCTCCAAATTCCATTTGCCATAACAACCTAAGGAGAAGTCCTAAAGAAATATTAAAAGAAAAATGATGATGATGATGATGAAAGAAAAGCTGCTTTATTTCTATGTGCCTAGTACTACGCTAAGCTTTTTAGATGGATATTTTAATTATTTAAAATAAACTACTGAGATAGTGACTATCTAATTTCCATTTTCCAGTAAAGATACTGAGTTTTAAAAAGTTATCCAAGTTCACACTAACAATAGGTGGTCGGGTCAAAATTCAAACCTAGGGATTTTGGTAGGTGAGCTAAAGGAACATGTATCACCAGCTGAATGCTAACCATACATGCTTAGTCCTGGTAACCTAGATTGGGTCAAATGGGCTGCAAGGATCCAATTAGAGTCTACATATTCTAAGTCACTTGTGTCCTAACTTCATAATTTTTGTCATACCGACTTTGCATTTTGTAGTGTATTTTTATTAACTTATTTTTCTCATTGTCTTCTTTCTTCTCCCCTACCCTCTCTCTTTAACTTAATCCCATCCTAAGAAGTAATACACCCAAAAATCATCTTCAATATGATATAAAAGCATGCCACTAGATTCTAAGTTCAATAAAGGTTTTTTCCTAATTTATTTCCCGTTTATACTATTAACATCATTTGCATAAAATAAGTATATGATAAATATATATTGAATGGAAGAATGAGTCAGTGAGTAATCCACCAGTGAGAAGTGCGCAAGACTTTGGGAAGCAGTGGTCTAAGATATGTCTGTAGGAAAGAAAGTGGGTCTAATAGCTTCTTTTGTCAATATTCCCAAATTCACATTCTAATGTTAAATCTCTAGATCTCAATATTTTGATGCTGAGAAAACTTGAAAATACAAAAAAAAAAAGAATGAAAAAAATTGTAATCTGCAGAAACCAACAGCAATAATTTTATTAGGCCATAAGCCTAATGTAGGTGTGATTTAGTATCATAAACCTACTACAATCTTGGGTTGTATAATCAGTGTTTAGTATAAGTGAAATATTTGCAGATTTGAGGAATGGGAGTGAAAACCAGTGCGTAACTACCTGACTTTAAATATTTGAAGATTTGTCATGTGAAAGCAATTACATTTATGTTAAAGGACTAAAATATCAGAAGCAAGATTGATAAATTATGTAAACTAAAGAATATCTGATTTCAGTGAAAAACAAAGACTTCAAAAATAGCTTCATTGCCTAAGATAGAAATAATTGTCTTTGGAGTCAGAAACCTTTCCATTATTAAAGATATTCATGAGAGATTCTGACTAGAGCATTATAGGATAGAATGGAGAACAGAATGAAGAGTGATATAAATATATATTTTTAGATTTGTGATTTGTTCATTCTGTGATTCTGTATGGTGTCACTTTAGGATCCAAGATACTTTTGCTCTATTTTGTTCTCTCCTGGGATATATCAGTCATATCACCTTTGAAAAATTCCGTAGTACTACAACCAGGATAACATTGGGCCTAGGAATTGGGGGAAAATAAAAACTGTTGTGGGTACTAGAATCCCATATAATGGGTTAGAAGAAGAGATTAGAGCATGATTTCCATTATCAAAGCACAAAAAAAGGACTGCCCCTATAAAGGGATGAGACTTAATACAATACAGAATAACTAAAAGAGACTTTTAAATTCAACTTTTAAAAGGAAGTTTTATAAAAAAGAAGTTCTGTTTTTGTTTTGTTTTGTTTTGTTTTAATGAAATATCATGTGGAATACCAATTTACTCACCCTTGCAAGATTTTAAAGAAAGGATGAACAAGAACCTTTCAGAATTTTGTGACAGTATTCTATAATTTGGTAGAATATTGAATGGGATAACATCTAAATTTTTGCTCTAATATCAAGATTCAAATTTTGTGGTCTTTTACATTATAGAAATAGATATGTTTCAGACATTCTTTATACAGATAAGAGACTTCCCATGTGTAACGATTTTTCAAAACACCATCTGCCTTAAGATTCTATTACTGTGTATCCAATGATATATTGATGTGGAAATTAGTATGCCACCTGGCTTACATAGTTTGAATGAATTCTCCTGTATTTTGTTAGGAGGCAAACACAATGGACTAGTTGTGCTAGACAGCCACAGTCCATTATGTTAGTAACTAGGATATGGCTCTCATACCTCCTGAGAGGTATGATTCTTATTAGTTTACTGGATCAATAAAATGAAAAGACGACTTGTAAACTCAATTATTATTATGCTATTATTTTTCTCCTTTCAACTTTTTCATCATACAAGGTATTATGTGAGTCCTTTTGAGTCTGTCAATTTGATAAGTTAATGATTATAATCTAATGTCCTACTATTAAGTTTACCAATCACAGCTTATCAAAAAAATTTATTCATGTTATTAAAACAGATTTTTCAAATTGTTTTAAATAGTTTAAATATGAGTAGTATGGTAGTAAAATACTATATAATAGATTTTATCAATAAATCATATTAGAATGCTCATAGAGGATATATATATATATATACATATATATATATATATATGTATATATATATTTATCTGTCTATATGTATAAATTTTCTTCACTATTCCGGGGATTACACAGTCATATGTCTTTTCATGATGAAAAAAAGAATGTAAATAAATAAATCATAATTGTGAATGCACTTTGGTTTAAAATGCTATATTTTAAGGAAGATGTAATATTTGTTACATTTGCAACTTATGCTTGACACATTGCCACCATGGAGCAGATATGGAAATATAAGAAGAAACTCGAAAACATTTAAATATAGAGTGCTAAGAGTGACAAAATTGCCCTTTTTGAGAAGATAAACAATTTGAAAGTTCCAGTCATCATATTAGCTGTGTGGATTTTATCATTAAGAGCATTACATAAGAATGGCATAGTCATAGTAATCATAGCTAGCTTTTATTGAGCGGTTATTATATGACAGTCCCTATACCCAGCACTTTACATATAGTATCAAATTCTCAAAGCAAATTTAGAAATAAACTATTTCCTCCATCTCAAGCTCCTTCCCCTGTCCCCAGTTTATGGATGAGAAGATTGAGCTTAAATCAAGTAAACAGAGTCTTTTGCTCTTGGGCAGGCATAAAACTTGATTGTGAATAATTGTGGCACAAAGTGAAAGGGGTTTCTATATGGAAGGATGGCAATTAATGTAAAAGGAACAAGATGGAAAGAGGTAGGGCCGGATAATGAGGAGCTTATATACCATGGTAAAATTTCAGACATCATTTTGTGCATGATTAAGAGCTATTTTAGTACTGTGAAAAATGGAAATGCAAGATTAGATTTTAATGAGCAGGACAGACCAGTCCTGATATTACAAAGTGATAAGTGCTATAAAGAAAATAAAGTAGATAATAGGACAGAGAGTGACAAATGGTGATGACATTGTGGGTTAAGAAGGTTACATTTGGACTGAGACCTCAATAATGAGAGACATTTGAGCTGAGATCCGAATGTTGAGAATGAATAAGTCATCTGAAAATCTTGTGTAATAATGGTCAGGAAAAGATCAAATATCCTAAGATGGGGAATAGTTCAGCAGATCTTTTTAAGGACAGGCAGATGTCTGGTGTACATAAAACATAGTGAAACAAGGGAATGTGATAGGAGGTAATGTCTGAGATGAAGGGCCAAGTCATGCATGTTTTTGTGACAGCATAGTAAGTCTTTCGAATTTTATTCTAATAGCTTTGAGAGTGGACAACCATTGGATGATGCTTTCCCAATGGCTCCCCTAACTTGAGTTGGAATAAACTGAGTTTTAAGTACCACTGGAGCAGTTACCTGGACATCTCCTAAGGAAAAATCATGCACTCTGTGGGTCTGTAATGCAAGGAATGAGGTTGAAATCTTGGAAATAGATCTTGAGGTCAAACCAGTGAACAAATGGAATGGAATGGAATGAGGCCTAAACATGAAACTCTCAGGGATGCAATTTTAAAAGGTGTCAAGAGAAATGGAGAGTTAGTAGTCAAAAAGATGGGCAGGGAAACTGGAATGTAGAGGTGAAGGAATACAGTGGAGAAGTACATGTCAAGAACAGAACATAAAATGTATCAAAACTAAAGAAACTTCAAATCAGATAAAGTCTAAACATTTTTTGTCATTTTTGGCAATGGAGAGTTAGAGATTGGGTGAGTTTGATATCTTAAGAGGGTACTGGGCATTCATAATGCTCATGAAATACCATTATTCAGAAAAATTTTAGAATATTTTAAAGCTTATAGGAGAATGCAGAGAATTTCTGACCCTGTTTTATCTAGGGCAGAGGCCTGTAACAGGGATAGCCAGAGCTGCTCTCTAGCCCTGGAAATGTTGGAAGCCTGCTCAAGCATTATGCCACAGAGATTATGAAAGCAAAAAGGATGTCAGTTTATGTTTTCATAGTCCTTAGTCACTCTTCTACCTTTGTCCTTTTGCTTAAACTACCAATCTCAGGGTTTGCTTCTACTTATTTCCCTCTTCCTTTTGTCTTTTATTTCTGTAATTCTCTAGTCTTATATTTTGCTGTCAATATAATTACCTATTGTGGGTTGACTTGCATCCCCTCAAAATTCATACATTGAAGCCCTAACCCCAGTACCTCAGAGTGATTGTACGGATAGAGGGCCTGTAAAAAGATGATTGAGTTAACATAAGAACCATTGGGGTGAGTCCAAATCCAATCTGACTACTATTCTTACAAGAAGACGAGATGTGGACACAACAGAAGAGATACCAGTGATGCACAAGCACGAAAGACTATATGAAGAGGCAGCAAAAGAATGGCCATCTGTAAGCCAAGGAGAAAGGCCTCAGAAGAAATGAACCCTGGGGCACCTTGATTTTGAATTTCCAGACTCCACAAACAGGGAGAAAATAAATGTCTGTTGTTTAAGCCACTCAGGCGATGGTCTTTGTTACAGAAGCCCTAGCAAATAATAAAGTGCCCTTCCTTACTTGTGTGATTCTTCACTACCATCTTTGGTCTCCACCCCATACTTTTCCCCCATTTGTCTCCTTCTTTTAGGTTTTCTATTCTGCATGTTCTCTTACTTCTGATAGCCCTAAATAATGCACTGATATTTTAAACAACATAGACAGATATTAAGTCCCCATAGTGTTATATCTAGAGTAGCGAGTTAGACAGATGGATGTAAGGCTAAATTAAGGAGTCTTTATTAAAAGCCAGTGCCTGCAAGGGGGCTCATGCTCTCCAAAATCTAGCAGCCCCGAGTAAGCTCAGGGGTAGGTTAATAAAGGCATAAACCACATCCTGTTGACAGCTTCTGTTGAGTCCTATTCACTTGCTAAGCTTTGTACAGAAGCCAAAAAGCTGGGTTAAGCGAATGTCTAGGGTATACTTCCTGAAACCCTGGGTATTGGGACATTTTGCTGTTTAAACAGACATAAGGTTACAATAATAGCGGCTATATACAACATGGCGTTTCTTATGCTAAGTCCCTGGTATTTCAGTAGTAATCTTATGGTAATCACCCATAAATATTTTAGACATTGATTTAGATGAAAATAATAATGTTGTGATGATAAAATCTGCCAATTGATGTAATTAGATGCAGTGCTATAGTGAATGGTGCATAGCAGAAGGAGTGTCCAAGAAAAGATCTAAAAAAAAGGTAAATCCAATGAAGCAAAATTAAATACTGTTGAATGTAAAATCTTGAGCTTGTCTAAAATCTAAATTTATCAATATAGAGATTATACAGTCAAAAGCACAAAATGAAATGTCCCACAAAAAAACTTAGCTATTTTAATTGACTGTTACTGAAATATTTATCAGTGCAGTTAAGTTTGTAATAAATGCTAATGTAAAGTTAGAGGTAAGGGAAGCAACCGTCTCGCTTTTTTTCTGTTTATATTGTATTCATATAATTCCAGCTGCCATGGTTTAAGAGGGATATTAACTAACCTGATCAGGTCCAGAAGACAGGATATTGATATAAGGATTTTATTTAAAGATTAAAAAAAAAAAGGAGAGTCTTCATAATAGGTATCCTAAAATATTTAAGGGATGCTATGTGAAGAAGAAATTCATTTTTTTTTTTCAAAGCGATCACAAAACAAACACAGCCCATGGAGAAAAACTATAGAATGGCACATTTAAGAATTTCCAAAAGATAAATTTGCTTAAAAAATAAAATGGTCTAACAAGTTAAGAAGTTAACAGGACTCAAATTTTGGGTTAGCAAACATATGTTGCTAGTGGGAATAGAAAAGCATTTACTGGGGCTTTCAAAATTAGGCTCCATGATACTTGGGTGATTTTCTGGAGTTGCTTAATGAACCACATATCACAGCAGAGGCAAAATGAAGGGAGCTAAGTAGCTGAGATCCTTCAACTCTGTCTTATTTCAAGAATAAAAGGCTTGCTTTTAAAACACCATATACTGGGACGCCTGGGTGGCTCAGCAGTTGAGCGTCTGCCTTTGGCCCAGGGAGTGATCCCAGGGTCCTGGGTTCTAGTTCCACATTGGGCTCCCTGCTTCTCTCTCTGCCTATGTCTCTGCCTCTGTGTTTGTGTGTATGTGTGTGTCTCTTATGAATAAATAAATAAAATCTTTAAAAAAAAAAGACACCATATACTACCCTTCTCAATATGACTATTTCATATCTTCTCTTCCTCAGCCTTCATCATTGCAGCAAGTGTCAGGATTTAGGTAATAAAACAGAGGTTACCACTCTGTATAGTGCACACAGAAAGAGATACTGTAGAAGGAAATAGGTTGCAAAAATGTCGGGAGGTCTGAAATATTTAAAAAGGGAAGGTTGTGTTACCTGGAAGTCAGTAACTTTAGGGAACTACTATTTGTCTTGAAAAAGCAGACGCTAGTCTGGTGCAATTGCTACAGGAAAGCAAGCTTATGTTTTGCCCCTTCAAAAACACTGTATCCTGTTCTTCTCACCAGCCCTGGGGGCTTCCCACTGGCAAAATATCCCAAAACTCTGATAGTAAGGATCCCTGCAAAATGTAATTTCTGGGTTATAGCACTTCTGATACAGGAAATAGCATCACAGTGGGGCAAGAACCATGTGAATTGCTAGAAACTCTCAACTGATGACACAATCTCATCCATTATGAAGAAAATAGAAATAATCACACAAGCCTACCAAAAGTGCATCAATCTAAGAACATCCTTATTCACATCTTTGCCTTCTTTCCTTTTATAATGTAAGAACTACCCTAACTATACTTTTAGGCTAACTCCTCCTCTGTAGAGACAAGTCTCCCTGTAATTTTCCAGAATGTCTCACCCTCAATTGTTCCCATTATCAATATTTCAATACCTCACTGAATTATTCATATAGGAATACAACATACTTAAGAATTTTCTATATTAATAATATCCCTTGACTTGATATCCCCTCTCTACCTAATATTTTATCCTTTTGTTACCTGTATTAAGAAAAAAAGTTCTGAAAAAGTTGACCAAGAAACTATGGCCTCATTTCACATCACATCCTCCCCTCAATCTACTCTAATCTGTTTTCCATTCCCTAAACTCTATCAAGATCAAAAAATTCTATGTTTCCAAATTTAGAACTCAATTCTGTTTTTATTCTTTCTCTATCGTATGCATCAGAAACAGTATTGTTTTCTTTTCCCGTTTTTTATTCTCTTGGTTTCCTTCACACAAAATTCAACATTTCGTCTGCCATCTCTCTTGAATTCATACCAAATCTTTTGTGCTGGATCCTCTCTCTTGACTTTTAAATGTTGTATTTCCCAGTCTGGCTGTTCTTCTGTTGTCTATCTTAGCATAATTTTGAGATTAGGTCACGTAATTTCACATGTTCCAATACAACTATCACAATCTATATGCCTAATACCATTCTCTTTGGAACTACAGATAAATATCAAATCAATTATACAACTTCTCCACTAAGATATAAAATAGTTTGTCTTGACATTGTTAAGAGAATCTTTGATTTCTCTCCACAAACATATCTTCTCCAGTTTTTAATAATGTGCTTCCTTAAAGTTCTATTTCTATTTTCAAATCTACTAAATGGCTCATTCAAAACCAAAAACGTTATAATTTGTTCATTTATATTTCTCATCCCTACTTCATTCATCAGCAAATGCCATTTCTTCCATTACTTAAAAAAAATTCCAGAATCAGTTCAATTTTCTCTCTTCCATCCACCTAAATCCACACCACTTCAACACTGGCCTTAGAAATCGCAATAACTTTCTAACCTGTCTCCCTATTTCTACTCTTTGTTCGGACAATCTATTCTTCATCTGTCTCCCCACAACTCTACATAGCAGCCAGTGACTACTTCAAACTAAATCAAACCACCTCCCATACTTTAAAGAATGCAGGGGGGTTATTTTAATTGAAATAAAACTCAATCTGCTATCCTGATTTACAAAGTGTTACATGAACTGACTTTTATCTATCCGACTAAACTATTCTAAAATTTCTCTCCCACTTGTCTGATAATTCCAGGGAACAAGCCTTCTTCCTGTTTCTTAAATATGTCAAGATTGGCTTAACTTGAGGGTCTTGCCTTTATTAGTCCCTCTGCCTGGAATGTGCTCTAGTGTATTGGGGTCTCTTTTTTATGCTGAGGAAGCCTCTCTGAAGCCCATCTACAGTACCTAACTCTTCTTCTCACCAAATTTTTAACCTATGTAGATTTAATACTAATTGTATATTGTACTTGCTGAATTTTCCTTTCTACTAAAATGTAAGCTTGTTAAGTACATAGACCTCCTCCATTTTTTGACATAAATATTCAGTGTCTAGAAAATAGCCTGACACTTTGGGCTCAAAAATATTCATTAAATAACTGAGTTGCAAGTTTGTCTGAAGAATTAATTATGCATCTTAAAATTTTTATTCTGATTATAATTTTACTCTATAAATATTTTCATTGTTTTAATTTAGGTTAGGTTATCACCAAATTTTTTTGTGTATATTTCTAAATAGCATATATTTTTGGTTTTGAGGCTCATATGATTTTTGTGGCAACTTTTCTTTTTCTTTCTTTTTTTTTTTTAAGACTATTCTTTTTTTTTTGAGAGAGAGAGAGAGAGAGAAAGCATGGACAGGGGGTGGGGGTAGGGAAGTGGGGAGAAAGAGGGAGAAGCAGAACCCCTGCTAAGAAGGGAGTCCAATCGGGGCTCTCTCCTAGGACCTGATCATAACCTGAGCTAAAGACAGACCCTTAACCTACTGAGTCACCCAGGTGCCCCCATTGCAAGTTTTCAATTCTAGTCTAGCAGCACAAAAGAAGCCATAGACCATATGCAAATAGATAGGCTTTATATAAATGCATTCCAATAAAACTTTATTTACAAATATAGCTGATAGTTCAATTGGCCCATGAGCTGCAGTTTGCCAATCCACAAACGAAACTTGAGACTTGTAATTAAATGATATTCAAAATTATGTCAGATGGATTAATTTAAAGGGGAGAGCTCATGAAACTCTTTTTATCTTAAATGTATTTTCAAATATTTCTTTCCATTGTATTTATCCTTTACAGCTACTATTCCAGTTTTTATATCATCATTTCTTTCTTCCTTATGAGTATTTTCACTTTCATCCATTCCGACATTCTTATTTGTACTTTTCACCCTCCCAAGGTACATATCACTTGCTTTTTTAGAAAGAAGTTTTCTTACTTTTGTTAGAGATGCACTACTCTTCTTATGTGAAAAGGGATGTGTTTACTTTCTTGGCAAAGCTCTAACGATAGATAAATTCAGCCATTGGTTTTCAATCGATGAACCAAGCAGAACAAGGTTGGAAAAAATAATACTCTCTTCTCTGAACATTTGTGTCCATAATATAAACAGTGATTAATATTTATTGGGCCTTCATTATTTCCAGTCAATTTTACTGTTTATCTTGCTAGCTAGCCTCTTCGTCCACTCTCCTGAGAAACATTATTAAAAATTTTCAACCTTCTTTTATATCTCATCTCCCTTATTCTCACTCACTCTTCTCAGATGATTTTTATTTTCATCATAGACAAAATAAAAGTTATCAAATTGGGATTTCGTAGCTTCCTTGACACCACATTTAAAGTAATTTCCATTTATGATCATCCTTCTATTCTGATACGATAAAGTTTAGATGCCTTATCTGTTGTTTTAATTCTATTCCTTCCCACCTCCTAAACTTTGTACTATTGATTATTGTCTCTATTTCCAACATTTTCCTCTTCACTAGATCGTTTCATTTCCACATGTTTTAGTTTATCACATCAATCCATAAGTGATAAATTAGTAATATATAGATAATAAACAATACATTATAACACATGACAAATAAGTAAATAAGATATAAATTACTCATTTGTACAAATGCTTCCATGTATTGCACATGGCTCTAACTATTCCTCTATCTCATATTTAATTTATAGTTAACATTCTCAAAAGAGTTTTCCAAACTCCTAATAAAATTTTCTCTTCTTTATTTCCCCAAATATTCCAATCTTGCTTTTTTCTGTAAGTTACCAATAGCATCCAAGTTGATATACCGAACTAATGAAAGATGAAAGATTATATTTCCCTGAAATCACTCGAGTCTTCCTATTTTTATAACATTTTCCCAGGCCGCATTTACCCATATGGAAAATTCCACTCTATCCCAAATTGAAGCAGTCACTAGATATAACAACTTGTACCTTTCTCAAGGAACCTGCAGGGGTCCTTTTGTTCTTGCTCATACCAATTGCTGTCTTATTTTGCAGAAAGCTTGTATGTCAGAATGCTTAAAGACTAGCAGTCTATTTTTCCAGAATCACTCCTACTTGTCCTTAGCGTGGCTTCATCTGCAAAAGCCCTATAAATCCCTTTCCTTGTTTAATCTCTTTGAAGCAGTTTCTTTGGAGGCTGTCATCCCTGCTGTGCATCAGCTTATAAAATGAAACTTTGTTCTTTCAGATCTCCTTGTTTAATTTATCAAAAGCTTAATTATTTTATTTTTATTTTTATTGTTTAGTTTCTTCACATCATTAGACACTGCGAGATACTCTTTTCTTGAAGCATTTCCTCATGGAAGAAAAAATATCAGACTTTTCTGACTTCCATCTTGCCTCTAGTCACTCTTTTGGTTTATACTTTTAGTTTTATTCTCTTTTATCTGATTTCTATATTTTGAATCCCCCCTGGTTTGGCTTTAAAATTGCTGTCTTGTCATTTTAATCATTCTTCCTAATATACCCTATCCATTATAACTTCAAGTATAAAATACATCTCAGTGAGTCACAAAGTATATCCAGAGCACAGTCATTGACACTGGATGCCAGAATCATATACCTGTTTTTCTCTCTGCCTGCCTCTGCCAGTTTCACTTTCCATTCACCATCCTTTACTTTCACCACCACTTCTCTAGACCAGCCACCAGCACGTCTATGGAACAAAATCTTTTTCCCTGGTCTCCGTATGGCCTCTCTGGTTCTTTTTACACCAATCTTCATAGATATACTCTCTTAAAATCCCCACAAAGTTTCCATGTCTGCCTTGTTTATGCTGAATTTCCCACATTGAAAACAGGACTTGGTACATAGCAGACACTCAATGAATTATTAAAATAATTATTAAACTCAATGAATAAATGACTGAATGGATTTATGAATTCTTGACTGTAGAGAAAATTTTAATATCTGGATGCTATTGGGAGATGCAGTCATTCAACCAGTGGGTAATGTTCCCAGTGATCAAAATCTGTACTCTTTACAAGTAACATTTCTGCATTCATTTAGTAAAATCTCTAAGAGTAGAAAACTATATTTATGATTTATAAAAAAAGAAAACTTTTGTTATAGATGTCATTCATTACCTGCATGAATTCAGTATTTCAAAACCATTGAAAACTGTAATAAAACTTGTTAAAGACTTCAGATTCCATACTAAAAAGTTCCACTTAACTAGAAACAAAACACAAAAGAAGATGAATTCTCATGTGCTCACATTTAATAACAATTATTCTTATGGAAAAAAATTTAACAATTCCACCATCTTTATTCCATCCCATTTCAAGATTTATGTGCAGGATAATAGTTCATTGTATGCTCATGCCGTTAGATTCATATTTAAAATTTTTGCACACTCTTAAGTAAAAACAAAGAAAGAGATTGCATATAAAGCTGACTTAAGTGTGTTGTATTACATGCTCATTCCATCTGCTTTCCATTGAATTAAACCCACTTTTCTTTGGCCAAGAAAGGTATGGTCAGACTACGTGAGTAACAGAAGAATAGTGCCCTGAATTTAATGCTGATCAAAATACATTTGCCATTTTCAAAACTCTACATTTCTTCAGCAACTCCTGTTTAAGACCAAACTGTCTCAAAGCAGAGAAGGGGCTCAAAACTCTTTCAATTCAGATCAGGCTGAATAAAACCTTATCTTGCCACAAGGGAGCGCTTTGCTTTTTCTATGGATGACATTGTATCACTTATTCTATGCATTATCCATTAATGAATTCCCTGTGCTAGAAGTGAGATTATACATTATTTGAATACCCAGTTGTTGTCATGCATAAAACTAGGATATAGGGAGGAGGGAAAACAGTTTTTACTGTGAATGTACTGAGTCACTTAAGTGGCTGTCATATGTCCCTCAGTTCAACAAAATCTCTTCTCAATGTCCCCTGGGAAGTTCAGAACATTCCTTTGGAAATGAAAATGTTTTTCTTCCCACTCCTACTGCATTTCTTTGAAGCCCACATACAAGCCATTATTCAAAGAATGAATAATCCTGAAAATTCTCCTGGGAGTATTATGCTGATGCATACTGAATATAATGCAAGACAGAGGACAGAATGAGGTACTTTTTGTAAATAGCTTGTGTAGTTTTTTTTTTAAAGTTAAAATTAAGAAGTTTTGCTTCAAATTATGTGCATGTTTATTTCACCATTATACTGCCAATTTCTTAATGACATCCGAAGCTGCTAGAATAATCTTAAACCATCCTTTATAAGCATTATAATCTGTACCATATTTCATTTTCATATTTTCACCATCCTGTGCCATTAAGTTATTTTATAAGGCTTCCTAAAGTATTTAGAATGTACTTGAAATTTACTGGACAGGAAGGGACTGGGACTGTTCAGAAGCAAAAGGATGTTGTCAGACCAAATCTAAAATATGCCATGTTTTAAAAATTGACTTTTAACAATCCAAACCTCACATGAAAGAATAAAATGGGAAAGATCCACCGATACTCAATCATTAACATGATTAATACAGATTTTGCTGAATGTAACTGTTTTTATAGTAAAATATGACCAAAAATTCTCTAATATATTTGGAAATAAGTAAAGGTTGCATTCCACAACAGTGATAACAATGAATACTGAATTTTTTTATTAAAAAATATTGAAAATGTCAAAAAGTTCTTTCACAAATAACTCTTTCAGGTTTTTGCTTATGTCATTTAAGATTGGCCTAACACCCCATTCCCAGGCTCTTTGTATCCCCCCTCCTGCTTTATTTTTTATCACAATAATTATATTGATGTGACAAATTGCATTTTTTTCATATTTGTGATTGTTTACTGGCTGTATCTTCAGCACTTAAAGAATGTACAGGTTCTTATTTACAGAAAAATAATGAGGAGTATGTTGATGTATTGGGACTTAAATGGGGCTTCCAAAGCAGATGAGGTTTAGAAGACATAATAAATTAATTTATAGTGAGTTTTTGATCCTCATTTTTATGGCAATTGTATGATTTACTCGGTAGCCTTTTGTAGTTCCATCACAACAGTTATGGCATTGGGAGGCAGTGTGGCTAATGGAAATGTCTCGAGGATTTTACATACACATAGAATATTATTTACTTTTATTATTTTGGGCAGATTATTTTTGTAATGTCTCATCTCTAGAAAAAGGGGTTTGGACCTGGTGATTTTTTAAAAGATTTTATTTACTTATTTATTTATTTGACAGAGAGAGAGAGAAAGCACAAGCAGAGGAAGAACAGAGGGAGAGGAAGGAGCAGGCTCCCTGCCCTGATGCATGGTTAGATCCCAGGACTCTGGGATCATGACCTGAGCTGAAGACAGATGCTTAACCAACTAAGTCACCCAGGCATCCAGATTGGTGATTTTTAATGTATATCTAGTTTTCCTTGATTCTTTATTTCTTCTATTCATTTGTGTTTTTTGTTTTGTTTTTTAAGATTTTATTTATTTATTCATGAGAGACACAGACAGAGAGGCAGAGACACATACAGAGGGAGAAACAGGTTCCTTGCAAGGAACCTGATGTGGGACTCCATCCCGGGACCAGGATCATGGCCTGAACCAAAGGCAGATGCTCAACCGCTGAGCCACGCAAGTGTTCCTATTCATTTGTTTATCCATTTTCTCCTTCAGCAAATATTTAGTAAGAGCATGCAATTTGTCAAGGACCTAGGAATAGAGTTGTGAATAAGACAGACAAAATTCTGATCTGTAATCAAGTGGAAGAGTAATTAACAATACAAATAAACATATAAGATAAGGGTAAAGAAAATAAAGCAGAATAGGGAGATAGGGTGTGTGGAGATTACCCTAGTGTGGATGATATCAGAAGGTACATGTAAGGAGGTAATACTTGATCTTGATCTGCAGCTGGAATGATGAGGTAGGCAGTCATTTGAAAATTTTAGGGAAACATATTTCAGGGTGAAAAAAAAACAAATCCTAAATCCCTAGGGCAGAAATAAGCTTGGCATATTCAAAGAACAGGAAGAAATTCTATATGGTTGATGCAGAACATGGTAGTGATAATACAAAAGGTAGACAGTACTAGGCCATGTTAGACTTTGTACCCTAGAATAAAGAGTTTGAGATTTATTTTAAATGAAAAGGGAAGCCATCTGACATATTTTAACAGATGGACGATTGCTTTTGATATCTGGGGATAATGGATTGTGAGGCAAGAGTAGAGGCTGAGAGGTTAGTTAGGAGATTGTTGCAATAGAGTTTGAACTAGGGAGGTAACAGTAAAGATGGTGAGAAGTGATCCAATTTAGAATACATTCTATAGATAGAGTCTATGGAGTTATCTGTTGGATTACATGTCAAGTATAATGGAAAGAGAGGATTCAAGAACACCAGAGTGTGACTTTCAGGACAGGGGTTTTAGTTCTGAGATTAGGAAAGAAGCAAGCTGGGTAGGGCAGTTGTGAAGGCATTTGGCAGTAGATGCCAATGCCTTGTAAGAGGGTGTCTTATGGCCAGCTAAGGAAGTGTAGGTAAAGTACTAGAATAAGTCTGAATGGCAATTCCTATTACACTTTCAGCATTATGGGACATTTAAATATGCCATTTCCTACAACAGTCACTTCATTTTTTGGTCTTTCCTCTGCTTTTGTTTCCTTTCTTTTCTTTCTTTCTTTTTTTTTTTTCCTTTCCTTTCCCTTTCTTTTCTTTGTTTTGTTTTGTGATACTCATTACAAAAAAAAAAAAAAAAATTGGTGATTTTAATACTCTGAAATATTGTCCCTGCCCTGACAGTTGTTCTGATAAATATCTCTCATCTCAAGGACTGGCTAGGAGGTCCAAAGCCCGAGGCTTCTCTGGGAAACTAATTTACTCTAATTTAAGTCTGATGTTGTATAAGGAAAAAAAAAATCAAATTCGAAGATAATGGTTCTTTCTGGGAGAAACTATGTTAAGCATATGGGTTCTAGGTGGAAATCCTTTCAACAACCCAACAGCAGCCACCAAGGCAACAAGATATATCCTAGTGCTGATAAGCACACATTCTCAAGGTTACTTTGATATATGTACTTAGTTGCCAAGAATCACAGTTGACATATTCTCAAGTTTAGGCCTAATTTTTCTTCTTTTTAAAAAAGCAGTGAGTCTGAATTTTTGGGAAACCAGGAAACCCAATGACTTGGCAAGGAGAGGTTTTGCATAGGATTCAGATTTCCCACATCATTCAGAATTTACATTAGTTTAATTTCTATGCATGTGATAATTGTTGCTTGTTTTTTGGAAGGAGAAAGTCGGTGGGGGGCAGGCAGAAGCAGAAACATCTGCTTTAAAGAGGGAGAGCTTCATGTCCTATTCATACCCTCTATGGAGACAAACATTATTAGCAATGATGAAATCAAATTTTGACTTAATAACATCATTTGAAGTATGATCAACAGGCTGGCCTCTCCCCAAGTAATAGCTCACACTTACATGACACTTAATACTGTTCAGGGATTTTGATATGAGTTCTGCATATACTGATTCATTTAAGTAAGCTTCACAATAACCATACGAGGTAGGCCTTATGATTATTCTGATTTTAGAGCAGAAGAGACTGAGGCACAGAGAGGTTAAATAAGCTATGCACATAGTATTAAGTATTAGACCTGTGATTAAAACCCAGCTTGACTCTCGACCAGTATGAGATTTAAAAACAATGAAAAACAGCTGGCGCAAGTTTACAGACAACATTGTTTCAGAAATCTTATAAGCATGACATACTCCTTTTGTAGTAAAAATGTAAAATACCTTTCTAAGATATGTACACATAGGCAATAGCATGATTTTGTTTATTAAAAAAATATTTTTTTTTTCATTTTATATATTCAGATAACAATTGTCTAATGAAATCTTTGTTGCAGACTTTTGGGACTCTTCAGCAAACAGATTCCTACCCACACTGAGTTTACTTTCTAAGAGAGTGAGTTGTTGAGAGACAAAATTTGTTTATTTCTATCTCTTTCTTAAGAGATAGGGAATAATCAGCGTTGACTTTACAGCAAGTGAATGCCAGGCAGTTTCAAGCCTATAGGGGAGGAATTCGACCAAATAGATCTCAGAATACTAAGGCATAATCCATTTCATGGGCTCTAGCATATCAGCCCCATACAAATAAGCAATGATTGTTCTTTAGTGCCTGCAGAAGTGAATTGAACTTTTAACCCACTGGAAATCTGTGAGAACTGCATGGAGGAGGCCATTCTCTAATTAAACATCAATATCGTTTTATAGGAAAGGATTTTTGTTACTGTTTTTTTCACTTTCACTAACACTTTGCAGTGTCTACAGGATATTAAATCAAGTAGGAATTTCTACAGCTTTTGGTTAGTTATGCTTGAGAGGAAAAAATCATTAATGACAATAATCTTTTGAGACTTATTTGGAGTGAAGAAAGCTACATTTCAGCACTTCCCTGAATTCCTTCTATTTTGGGCTAAGCAGTACAAATGGGCTGCTGAATGGTGTTATTGCATCTTCAGCCACGGAGAAAATGGTATTCTGTGCTGCTCACTTAGATAGGATACTGGGATATCAAGTAATCAGACAACCTTTGTGTCTGGAATATCTTCGTTCAGGTTTTACACAATGAACGATTTATTGTGCAGATTAGATAGTGGGTTCACGTAATGTTTTGCTGTTGTTTTGAAGCGATAACTTTTAACGTGCTGGTTATTTGTCTTTTTTGGTTGAGGGTGCTTATTTATGAATGCTTTGCAAAGACTAGATAAAGGAGGTTGTGTGGTTTAGACAAATCAATAAAAATACACATGCATAAATAAATGAAGCACATCTGTAAAACTCTTTTACTATGACCTAGTTAACGCTTTTGTTTTTATCACCTTTAAAATGTTTTCAAAACATTTACGATCATTAGAATTTGATATCTGAAGCTTGCAGGTTTTTATGCTGCTGCTTGGTTGGGAAGGATAGTGTGAGTTCTTAGCAGCACAAAGTCAGACATCTCAGAGAGCCATTTTTAGATCTCTTTTCTTCTCTATTTTTTATTAGTAACCTTGTAGCTCAGTATGAGATCTCCTCTGTGTAAATTGACAGTGTGCCAATGCTATGGTGTGAAATTGCACTATGCAACTTTGCCCCAAGGAATCTAGCAGCCTGGAGTTGAACTTTGATAAAAATGAATGGATTATTTCTCCCCATTGGGAAAAGCTGAATGGCCTGGCATGCAAGACATTATATGGTGAGTCAGAAGTCACAGCCTTGTCACTTACTTGCTGTGTGACCTTGAGCAAATCAATTAACTTCTCTGTGCCTCAGGTTCTTCATCTGTATAATGAGGACCATGATACCTACCTCAAAAGGAAGGTGGAAGGATTAATGAGGCAGTGTCCGTAAAACACATTAAGTTCCATGGAAGAGAGGTGCTCTATAATTACAAGCCATTATTACTGAATTTAAAAGACAGTAAAAGGGAACCATTATTTTATCTTCATCTGTAGGAGTTATTTACCTGAATTAGTATTAGAGAAAATCTTAAAGCTAAATGGCTTATTTAAAATGCTTGAAATTTTGAAAGATTTCTCTCTATCATACAAAATACCAAAACTTCAATATAATAGATCTAAGAATTAAACCAATGCTGTACATTGGTAGAATACAAATTACTAAACATTGGGCTTTGGATGGTTTCGTATTTATTGCACCGTATAGATAACACTGAGCCTAATTCATCTCAGAGAGATCATTATCTATTTGATCTTTAGTGCCTTAAAACAGAGTGTTTCTAAGATCTCTCCTATTAACCTGCTCCAGTTTTTAGCAAAACAGTCTTTTAAACTTAAAGAGTTCTTGCTCAATTTAACTGCATTTTTGAAATTCTCAATGGAAAAGAGAATAGTCATTTTACATATTAAACTTTTGTATGCTTAAGAAGAATTACGAAGTTGTATTTTTGTCTCAATGCTAAATAAATACTTTTTCACCATTCTTCAAAAGTCCTTTTATTGTTTTTGTAATATTGATATCTCTTCCAACTCTGTATCTTGAATTTTTCACAATACCTCCCTGTTGCAAAGTCCAAGCTTTGAATAAATACAGCTTCAACTGGTTTTGCCACCAATAAGCTTTTGAGCTTTTTGTAAGTTCCAGTTGGTTAATTTACTTACTGGCAACTTGAAAAAGTAGAATTATATCATAAGGGTTGCTTCCAGCATTCCATCCTACACTACTATATATTTTTACTTTCCCACTAGTTTATTGAGTATCAATCAGGTACTCCAGACCTTTCATATGATTTGCCATATTTAATTATTTCAACAATCCTGAAAAATATATGACCTCTTCTTTATTGATAAGGGAATGAATTCCAACATGATTTCAACAATCCTGAAAAATATATGACCTCTTCTTTATTGATAGGGAAATGAATTCCAACATGAAGCCCCATGTTGCTTGTAGTTAAGTCTCAGGCCATTGAGGTCAGGCAGACTGGTACTGAATCCCATTAATCAATTCCCTAGGTTTCATTTTGTCCATACATTCTAATAATACCTATTTCAAAGGTTTAATGAGTACTAAACAAGATAAGATCTAAGTATTTAACATAAAAATTCCTGGTATGTTAAATACTTGATCATTGGTAGCATCTTGGTTTAATTATGATTAGGGTTATGTTTAATGTTACTGAATCATCATCCTAGGTAAGGTATCTAGAAGGTAGAACCATAGTTTTGAGGCAAGTTTGTCCAAAGCCTAACTCTAGTCACTAATCCAAAAGGTATTTAGCTAGGTTTTAAGGTGTCAGTAATGGAAATCTTGTTAGAAACAATAGGTAGTTTCTCAATTTCTTCTTGCCTTCCTTTAAGGTAACTGAAACTCTATATAAATCGGTTATTGGGTTAAGTTCCTGCTGAGAAATTTGCTTTATCCATTATCCATATACATGTATATCTACATATGTATATTTATGTATATGTATATATTTAAATTACACAAAATATTATATATTTAAAAGATTTTTTAAAAGCTTGATATTAATGGACAATCAGCTAATAAAATGTATAACAAATAAGCTACATAACCAATTAATTCATTTATCCATGGTATCACCAATACCATGCTGGGAGTATGAAGACTATAAAGTTGCCTCTTTATTCCCAGACTGTCAGGAATTTTATACCAAGGATCCTATCTTCTTCCCCTCCTCCTCCTCCTCCTCCTCCTCCTCCTCCTCCTCCTCCTCCTCCTCCTCCTCCTCTCCTTCTTCTTCTTCTTCTTCTTCTTCTTCTTCTTCTTCTTCTTCCAATCTCCAATAACTCATATGAATCCTGATCCTTAAAGAGATATCCATGAATTCTGAACAAACCTGAATTCTTGAGGAACATATAGCTAAGTAGGAGTAGAAGACATGTACCAATCTACTCTGCTACAAAAAAAAAGAAAAATGTTATGGTTTTGCCATAAAGGAGATGGAGAAATTGGTTTTTAGAGCTCAGCAGTGAATGAAATATTTCTTTCAGAATACAGAAACAAAAATTTCCTGAAGAGGAAGGAATTTAAGTGGAGTACTGAAGGATAAATAGGACTCAGAAATGGAGAAGCAGAATTTTGCTCTTTTTGTCCTCCATGCCAGGAACTATACTTTTTGGGCATTTCTATATTCTTTCACTTCAATGAAGTAAGCATGATTTTACAAAGCAGGAAAGTGGGACTCAGAGAGGATACGATATTTGACTGGTAATGATAAAACTGGATTTGTTAGGGGTTAGTTTGACTGTATACACCTGTCCTGTAGGTTCAGAGGCACAGGGATTGATATATGCGCAGTGTTCAATATAAAGGAAACTTATATTGAGAAACTTTGCATTAGGAGCTAAGCTAGGAACACAATGAGAATAAGAGGAAAGTTCACTTTGGAGAAAGTTGTTCTGAGTCTCTTTAATCTTATCCCCATTAATAAAGGACAGACTAGAACTGACTTTGCCCCGAGATAATAAAAAACCAGATTACCTTGTCTTGCATTTTATGAATCACTGTGTGGCCATGGATCTCTTGCTACCTCTCCTTGCCTTATTTTCCTTCCATAAAAAATTTGATACTCATTTTTAGTTATAAAGTCAGAGATATTGCGGCTCAATTTTTTTTTGGTTCAATTTTTTTATCACAATTAGAGATGTGTGACCCTGGGCACTTTTAAAGGCTTCCCTGAACTTCCTGAGCTTTAGTTTCTATTTCCACATAGTTGTGATAGTTTCATTTACCTTTTATTATTTTATGAAGATTAGAAATAATACATGATAAAATTTAACAAACATTCTGTCAAGCGAGGATAAATAATTATCCTTAGGATTATTTAGGGGATTAAAATAGATGAGGTAAATGAGAGTGTTTTGTAATATAAGCATTTGGATACTGAGAAAAAAGTATCACTACCACAAAAAGTATAAATAATATATATATGTTGATTACATATGTGAAAGCCACACACATTGCCTAATACACAGCAGCTGGTTAATAAATATTAAGTGGTAGGCCGTGAAGCTCTATATTAATGCTAAAAATAAGGGATTATTTTATCAGTTTTGATATCCTACTTTAAATACACATATAAAGGATGCCTGGGTGGCTCAGCGGTTGAGCGTCTGCCTTCGGCTCAGGGCGTGATCTGGGAGTCCCGGGATCGAGTCCCACATTGGGCTCCCTGAATGGAGCCTGCTTCTATCTCTACCTACATCCATCTCTGCCTCTCTGTGTGTTTCTCATAAATAAATAAAATCTTAAAAACATATATACATTTAAAATCAATTCATGATTTCTCATGGAGTTTTCAGAAAAAAGAATGAAACTCCATAATTCTATCATACAGAGATACTGTAGTATAGATGACAGACATACACACATATGTGCAAAACACATGTGCAACTGTTGTCATATTTAAGTCCATTTTTTACTTACCATTTGATAGTATTCACTTTTCTTGACATCAAATTGTTATATGTGACATATCACTTACTTTAATTAAGTAATCATTTATTCTTGAACACTTGAATTATTAAAAAAAATTTTCTATTGTGTTTGTGCATTAATCTTTGACTTTACCCCTCATTGTTCACTTTTTAGTAAAAAAATTCCCATCTCAAAAAGTGAAATTGCTCCACTAATATGTATGTATAATTTTCAAGTTTTTTCACATATCATTTCAAACTGCCTTCCAGGAATGTTGTCCTATCTTGGTTAGCATTCTTCACCTTTAAAAACATATATATTTATATTCCATTTAGTTAAGATACAGTGTAACAGTAGTTTCAGGTATACAACATCATGATTCCTTTTTTTTTTTTAAAGATTTTATTTATTCATGAGAGACTCAGAGACAGAGGCAGAGGGAGAAGAAGGCTCCATGCAGGAAGCCCAATGTGAGACTCGATCCCAGGACTCCAGGATCATTCCCTGAGCTGAAGGCAGATGTTCAACCGCCAAGCCACCCAGGCGTCCCATACAATATAGTGTTTCAATATTTCCATACAACACCTGGTGCTCTTCACAATAGGTGCCCTCCTTAATCTCCATCAGCTATCTAACTGCCCCTTCCTTCCCTGCATGCATCAGTTTGCTCTCTATAGTTCACCTTTTCTGTACTATTTGGAAAAGACTTCAGTTTTCCTCCTTTTGTTCTTTTTCATACTGGCCGCTACTCTGGAATTTCATGTAAATTATGCTGCTGAATGTCAAAGCTCTGAAGATCATTCACACAATTTTCTGTGTATTTAAGATCCTTGTCATTTATTGGAGCAGGAGAAATGGTTTTATTTTTATTTACTTATATCTTATTCTTTATTTTCATGATAATATGCATTTAAAAGTATGAAGAGAGTTTCTCTGGAACTGCAAATCCATTTTCCTAAATCCAAAAGTGGTTTAATATGCCAAATTTAGCAAAGTATACACATTGATTCATACCCACTTTTATTGAGCTTAGGTTGAAAATATTTCTGCCACTGAAATGCCTATCAACATTAGTGCCAAAAGCCTAAAATTATGATGGGAAGAGTATTTTGGAAGTTGGGACTCCTGAAGCCTTTAAATCTCTTTTAGCATTGACTTAAAATTTAGTCTTTGGGGATGTAATTATTTTGTGTGCTTGTGTCACTCTTCTAAAACCAGCTACCTTTATCTATAGCTCTCCAAAATTAACTTTGCATTAGGAGCTAAGAAAAAATACTATGAATAGCACATTTACCAGTTCATTCAAAATAAAATTATAAGTGGAATCATCAGTATATATTAAAACTTTTTAAAAAATGGATTTGTATTTATTATTTTGGTAACATACTGCTTATGACTGGTATGTGCTAAGATAATCAAGGATAGCATGAAGATATGTAATGATGCCACTGACTGAATGTTTATGTCCCCTCAAAATTCATAGATTGAGACCTAATCCCCATTGTGATGATATTTGGAATTGGTGCTCTTGGGAGGTGATTGAGTTGTGAAGGCAGAGTTCTCATGAAGGGAATTTGTGTCCTTATATAAAAGATTCCAGAGGGGTGCCTGGATAGCTCAGTTGGTTAAGCATCTGACTCTTGATTTCAGCTCAGGTCATGATCTCTGGGTCCTGGGATCAAGCCCTGCATTGGGCTCCCCACTCAGTGGGGAGTCTCCTGTCTCCCTCTGTCCCTCTCTTTGCTCATTGTCTCTTTCTCAAATAAATAAATTAAAAAAAAAAAAACCACCCCAACCTGAAAACCAAAACACAGGAACAAAAAGACTCCAGAGAGCTCCCTTACCCATTCTGCTATGTGGGGACATAGAGAAAACATAGCTTTCTGTGAACCAGGAAGTAGGCTTTCACCAGATACCAAATCTACTGATGCCTTGACCTTGGACTTAGCCTCCAGAATTGCAAAAATAAATTTCTGTTGTTTATAAGCCTTTCAGTCTTTGGTATTTTGTAATAGTAGACCAAACAAACTAAAAAAGTGATCATTTCATAAAGACTAACCTTTATAAAACTTAGCATGTTCAGGAAAGCAGTATTGGACATTTGTAGTTTATAGTAATGATGTTGAGCTAATATTTATGTTTTATTCATAAATAATCAGTGTTGAATAATTTGGGAACTTTTTTTCATTTTGGTTTCAATGAAATTTAGCCATGTCAGGCTTTCTTGTAAGCCTCTTTGGCTTCATTATTGACTTATTTTTGCATGAAAAGCCCATCTTCCTAAAATCAAATTCATAATTCCTCTGTAGAAGAGGATCGTCTCTTAAAAACAGAATAGCTTTATGAGATATATGGTAATGAAAACTTAGGACAATGTGCAGGTTCATGGAGAAGAGAGTTTATTAAATAGAACCTGAATCAAACTACTTGACTAAGAATAATGTAAAATTATACAAGTGTTTTTTTTTTTCTCTTCATTATGAAACCATTTGTGGCTCAAGCGAATTTGAGAGGGATATAGGGAAGAGCTAGGTAAAGCTCAGCAAGGGGCAGAAGATTAAAGCAAAATAAGCAAGGCAAAATTCAGCTATTTTCAATGCAAACTTGATATATGCGCAGTGTTCAATATAAAGGATACTCTAGTACTCACCACTCTCTTGTATTTAAGTAAAAGTTAGCTAAACACATGGTCAGTGTTATTTTAAAGACAGATTTATAGAGGAACCCTGTTGGGAAGGAGGTGTGAAATTGTGTAGAAGGGAAATAACATATGCAAAAGGCGAAACATACAAGTGGAAATTGAGAATTCAAGAACATCATGAATGTGGATACAGGTGTTAAGGGTAAGTGGCAGTCCTCCAAAAATTCCCATACTCATTTTGGAAGGACAGTAAATTTCCTTTGAATGCACTGGATGAGGTTATCATAATTGTACTTGATCTTAAATCTTAAATCTTAAAAGATAAGGTGACCTCAATCATGTTGAAGGAGTTAGGACTGATATTTGAATTTTGTTATAAAATAATATCTTATACTAAATCCAGCCTTACAAAAAAATCATATCTTTTTCTCACATATATGATTTTCTGCATAGAATATTAAAGGATGTTATATTTCTTTTTTTTTTTTTTTAATTTTTTATTTATTTATGATAGGCACACAGTGAGAGAGAGAGAAGCAGAGACATAGGCAGAGGGAGAAGCAGGCTCCATGCACCGGGAGCCCGACGTGGGATTCGATCCCGGGTCTCCAGGATCGCGCCCCGGGCCAAAGGCAGGCGCCAAACCGCTGCGCCACCCAGGGATCCCAGGATGTTATATTTCTTAAAATATTAGTATGTTACTTTACTGTTTTGATACTATGAGAATATAACTTGGGTTTGTTAATTTATTTCCTTGCCTAATTTCTTATTTATCAAAAATAGACAATAAGTATATGCCTTATATTAAAGTATTGACTAGGTCATTCAACAAATATTAAAGATTTACTAAGTACCAAGAACTGATCATAAAATAGTGAGAAAAATAGGCATGATCTCAGGTCTCATAAAGATCACACTCTACTGAGAGAGACATTAGCTAAATAAGAAAATTAAAATAAAAAATGTAACCCATACCAAGTGCTGCAAAAAAAAAAATTACATGTGTTATGACAGCATAAGATTCAGAAGGTCAGAGAAAGCTTCCTTAAATAAATTTTGCTTGGGCCAAAATCTTTGTTGCATAGGAGATAACTGATGAAGAAGAAAGGGGAGGGGATCCCTGGGTGGCTCAGTGGTTTAGCACCTGCCTTCGCCTCAGGGCATGATCCTGGGGACCAGAGATAGAGTCTCACATCAGGCTCCCTGCATGGAGCCTGCTTCTCCCTCTGTCTATGTCTCTGCCTCTGTGTGTGTGTGTCTCTCATGAATAAATAAGTAAAATCTTTTTAAAAAGAAGGAGAAGAAGAAGAAGAAGAAGAAGAAGAAGAAGAAGAAGAAGAAGAGGAGGAAGAAGAGGAGAAGGAGGAGGAGGAGGAAAGGGGAAAGCGGTACTAGAAGAGGGAAATAGAAACATAAAATTGGTGTTACAGAAGGGAGAAGGTAGCACTTTCCAGAACAATAAAAAGTTCTGTATTGCTACAGCAGGCGGTGGAAGGGGACATAAGATATAAGCCTGTAGTTATTAGGGAGGGTAAGGTCCCATTTCATGCTGGACTTTTCTGGCCTCTTTCAATAGTTTTGGTTTAATTTTATTATAAACTACTAAATAATTTAAATGTACCTAAAAGAAGCAGGGAAGTTGATACGATTAGATTTGCAATTCAAAGATAATCCCTATTTCTGATTTTAAATATAAATCAAAAGTATGAACAAGCAAAATCATCCAGGAGTCTATTATAGAAATCCAAATGGATGATACAGTAACTTGGCTTATGATTATTGATGCAAATGGCTACTGTGAACAGATTTGAGGTAAACAGTTAAACTTTAAAACATAAAAGTAAATTGGGTATTTGGAGGGGTGGACAAAAGAATGTACATAGTTAAGAATGACATCGTGTTTCTTTCTTGCAGTACTCTATAGGAGGTAGAGTCATTCAGTAATACAGGTATCTCTGAAGAAAGGCAGATACAGGAAGAAAAGATCATGAATTTAGTTAGAATGGGTTGAACAACTGGTGGCTTTGAGCCATTTAAAAGGAGATATTAATAGGGAGTTGGACATAATAATCTGAAATAGAAGAAAAAGTCTAGGCTAGTTGCAATGAATTCTGACATCAATTACCCAGATTTAACACACATCTCACAGGTTAAGGGCATAATTCTCCATAAGACTACCCTCACGTCAGATGTCATAGCTGTGCAAACAGGGGTCCCCAGACCACTCCCACTTCCTACCAGCTAACTTCTAATTTGAGAGATCCCATTATCTCCTTGGGTTCAACAATTCACTAAAACAACCTCCATAATTCAAGAAAATGCTATTCTTACAACTATGGTTTTATTATAACAAATTGGTTCAAGTTAGAACCAGTCAAAGGGAGATGCATAGTACAAGATCTGGAATGGTTCCAGACATGAAGCTTCTATTGTCCTCTCCTTATGGAGTCAGGACACTTTAACCTCCCAGTACGTTGATGTGTGACAGTACACAGAGTACTGCCAACCAGGGTTTACCTAACCTTCTGTATCTATTTTTTATTGATGTTTCATTATGCAGGCATGATTGATCAGATCATTAGCTACATGATTCAAACTTAAAATTGGCCTTCCTCCCTTCCTCAGAGGTCAGACAGCTATCACTTGGCTCAACATCCCAACCCTTTAGTCACATGGTTGGTCTTTCTGTCATGGCCAGCCCCATCCTGATGTATGTCATTAGCACAGACTTTCTAGGGGTCCCCCAAAGACACCCTGTTAACATATATCATTAGTTGTGGTATAAGGGACCACCATGAATAACAAAGACAGTCCTATCACTCAAGACATTCCAAGGATTGGGGCTCCTGGGTGGCTCAGTTGGTTAAGTATCTGTCTCTTGATTTTGGCTCAGCTCACGATCTCAGCATTGTGAGACTGAGACCTGCATTGGGCTCTGCACTGAGCTTGAAGCCTGCTTAAGATTCTCTCTCTCTCTCTCTTTCTCTTTCTCTGTCTCTCCCCTTCTGTCCTCCTCCTAAGAAAAGAAAAAAGAAAAGAAAAGAAAAGAAAAGAAAAGAAAAGAAAAGAAAAGAAAAGAAAAGAAAAGAAAAGAAAAGAAAATCCCCAGGATATATATGTTCTTACTCAGGAACCAGGGACAAAGGTCAGACATTTTATTACACATGAACAATTTAACTTTGTGAGGAATATACATTTAGACAGTTGTCACAGCTGAAGGTAAGGATATGCTTATCCAAGGATTTGCAGGTTGAATTTGGAAATGGTTTTAAAACACTGGAGTTTGAGAATCTCCAACACTGAATGCTTATGTTAAGGAAGGTGGGCCAATAAGGAATGGAAATAAGGAATAAAGAGGTAAGATGGTTCTAGACTTAGTCTCCAAAAGTTTGAAGAAATCAGACATGGAACCATTGCTGAGACATCTTACAAGAGAAAGCCTAAGAATTTTTATTTTTATTTTTATTTTTTATTTACTGACCTGGATGTAATGTTGACTTTTAGCAATATGGTTTGTGTAGCTGTATGGGGGCTGGAAAGTAGATGAGATGGCTGTGAGATTAAGCAAACATGGACAACTCTGAGGGACATGTCACTGTGAAGGGAAAGGATAAAGTTACACATAGGTGGAAGAATGTGAAGAGTCTGGAGCTTAGATTTTGTTGGATTTGGTTTGTTTTACTGAGGGCGAACTGAAGTGGTTTAAAAGCTCATGGAAAAGAAGTAGTAGGAGAGGTTGATTTTGAAATAAAAGCAGTAGTTGGTTCTAGAGGATTTGGAAGAGAAGGAAGTGAAGCATAAATGGAAGAAGAGCTTTATGTTAGAGGGAACAGGAAGAGAGATTGGGCTCGGTACCCTTAGTGTTGCTTATCAAGTAGTTAGGAAACTAACTCAAGAGGCGAATAACCAAATACATGCATAATTACCAATGAGAACAGTGTTACTGAGGAAACAAATAGTATAAGGAGGTAGAAAACAAACATACAAACAAGTGGGCCTACATAGTCAACTTTGAGAGATGCTGAAAGTTGATATTTAGATTGAAAGTTGAAAGGGCCAGCCTTGTGAGGAGATGGGATTTGGAGAAAGAATGAGAGTAACATATTTGAGGAACTGAAAGGAGTCTAATGTCATGAGGTTATAGTGATTGTAATGGGGGATGGAGTAGAGGTGAAATTATTTAAAAGACATGAGGAAAAGGATAGTCTGTTAAATGTAACCATATATATGATATTTCTATCATTCCTCTTTTCTTCCTGATACTCCAAATTCTTTTATCATTTCTTTTTCTGTTCAAAGAACATTCTTTAGCCTTTCCTTAAGAGTAATTCGCTAGCAATAAATTATTTTAATTTTCCTCCATATGAGAGTATCATTTGTCCTTCATTCCTAAAGGTTAGTTTCTCCATATGTAGAATTTGCAAATGGCAGTACGTTTTTTTTTAAGATTTTATTTATTTATTCATGAAAGACAGACAGAGAGGCAGAGACACAGGCATAGGGAGAAGCAGGCTCCATGCAGGGAGCCTGATGTGGGACTCGATCCTAGGGACTCGATCCTGGGGATTCGATCCTGGGGACTCGATCCTGGGGATTCAATCCTGGGGATTCGATCCTGGGGACTCCAGGATCACACCCTGGGCCGAAGGCAGGTGCTAAACTGCTGAGCCACCCAGGGATCCCCTTGGCAGTGCTTTTATATCAGCACTTAAAAGGAGTTAGGCTACCTTTCTCTGGACTCCATGTTTTCAGATGAGAAATCTGCTGACATTCAAATTGGTATTCCCATATAAGTTGTCTTTGCTGGCTTTCAAGAATGTTTTCTTTGTCTTTAGTTTTCAGAAGTTTGATTATGCTGTGTCTTAGTCAAGATTTCTTTGAGATTATTGGTTTTGAATTGGGTTTCATGCAGTTTCTTGAATCTATAGCTGAAGAGTTTTTTGGTTTTTGTCTTGTTATTTTTTGTTTGTTTGTTTTGTTTTACTAAATATGGAAAGTTATCAAGGCATTATTTCTTCCAGTGTTCCTTCAGCCTCAATACTCTTTTGTAGTCTTTTACTGGGTGCTGATGATAAACATGTTGGATCTTTTACTCTTGTCCCACATATCTCTGAGGTTTTGTTTTTTTTTTTTTTCTTTTTTCTTTTTAGACTACTTTCTGTTGTTCAGCTAGGATAAATACTATTGATCGAGTTCATTAATTCTCTTCTCTCACTTCCATTCTTCTACTTAGTCCATCAGGCATATTTTTAAAAATTGGTTACTGTACTATTCAGTTCTATAATTTGCAGCTGTTTCTTATTTAGACTTTCTATTTCTTTGCTAAGATTTCTGTATTTTCATTTGTCTCAAGAAAGTTTGTAATTGATTAATAAAGCATTTTATAATTTCAAGTATCTGATTTGTAACAATGTTTGTGTCCAGTTGATTGCCTCTTCTCAAAGTATACTTTTCTTGGATCTTGTTATAACAGGTGATTTAAATGTATCCAGCACATTTTGTCCATTTAGGGGACTCTAGGTCCTATATAAATCACTTATTTTAGAAAGCAGTCACTCCATATAGATTTACCATACATATCCTGGCCTATTTTTGTATGTTGTGGTTCTAGTGGAAGTTTAAATTTCAGAATCTTTGTGATACTATTGGTCAACTTGGTCTATCTGATGCCTGGAATAAGGTCTTATCTGGGCTGGACATCTAGGTGCTGCTTCTTAGCAGGGGAAGAGGGCCCCAGGCTCCAGAAGATAAAAAGATAAAAAGACTTCCAGAAGATCAAAAGACTTCCTTGGCCAGAGGGTTGCAGTAGGATCCCCTTCTCTACCCTGGTATCTCTGGACAGAGAAGGGGAGTACCAGACCTGCCACTTCCCCCTGTTAATTCACCTTAGTGCTTTCCCTAAGGGTAGGGAGGATCAGGCTGGTGAGGGCTTCTTTGGCCAGGTACTCATAATGGAATTCCTCCTGCTTATAAGAGACATAGAACACTTTCAGGCTGAGCTATTTGTCCTATTCCCCCCACCCCCAGGCTTCCTCCTGCCTACCCTCATGTCTCCTGCTGAGAGGTGGGGAGTGAGTCTCAGAGATTAATGAGGCTTCCCAGACCAGGGTGCTTGTTGTCTCTCTTGCTAGTGCTATCCCTCTTGGTATTATCCCACCAGAAGGGGATTTTCAGGCTTTGTGGGGGAAAGAGGTGGCCTCTCCTGGCCACTTACTGTTAGAAGGTCTCCTGGTGATCTTATAGGGTCACCTGGTGTTTTTGGCAGGGCTATCATTTGCTCTGTGGAGGAACAGACCTACCTGGGATGCCTTCTCTTGCTAGGCTGAGAGCGGGGGGGATGCTGGCCACGGAGTCCTTTTGGTGGATGGAGGCCATTACACCCCCAGCCAGTATTCTTCTTCCATTCTTAGGATCCTAAACTACTTAGCCTCCTTCTTAGCAGCTTTGAGATATTTCCTTTGATTGTCTCTGGCATTATTTCAAGGACTTATAACTGAACTTATTAGAGAGGAAGGGGGAAAATAAGACTATGCCATCTTGTCTGCAGCAAAAAATCCCAGTGAGTTAATAGTTCTTGCTTATACTGTGAGTCTGCCACTGTGCTGTTTCTCTCTCTCTCTCAAAAAAAAAAAAAAAAAAAAAAAACCCTCACATTATGCATGTCTAATTACGTGGTAGTTTCTTAATCTATAAAACTATAATGAAAAATATAAACAAATTTTTCATTGGATATAGATATGAAAATTAATGCCAATATTACCACAGTACTTTTAATATTTGAAAGAGAATTATTTAAATCATACCTCAAACTACATATATACAGAAGTCATTCAAATGTGTATGTGATCTTAGAGGTCTGATTCTGTTTCATAATGTTACTAAGTTAATTGAGTTAATTAGAGAACAACTTGAGTGTCTAACATTTGCTGGTCTTTATTCTATAGTGGATAAAACAATAAATTAAACAGATAAAACCCTTTGCCTCACTGGATATACATTCTTGAGAAAGGAATGGTTTTTAATATCTTTTCAAAATAATACAATTATTACATCTTTAGTCACATTTTAAGGTTATTTTAATTTAGAAACTCATCAAGTTTATACTTAAAAATAATCTATTCAGATTTGTAATTCTTAAAATTCACCACTTATTTAGCAATCCGTAATTTAAAATTCTGTTTTTATCTTGTTTTTATTCTTATTTTTAATCTTGAATGAACTTGTATTTGCTGGTTGGATTACTTTAACCAAGGCATTTCAAGGCAATTTCTAATCTTTAAGCTCAAAATCAAGAGCTAATCAACTGAGGTATAGTTTGTGCCACATTATTGCCTAAATAAATGCTTGAAAAAACAACCATACAGAGTTATATTTTTTAGATATTCTAAATTCTTCTGTGTTTAATTTTCAAATAAAATTGCATTTCTCACTAGTGATGTGAATCAGCCCCATAAATATCATTTATAGAGAATGGGTAAGTAATTAATTTTAGATGTGTAATAAGGGCAAATTTAATTTGACCTTAGAAAAGTAAACTTTATTAGCAAAAGCACAAATATGACACTCTAAGCCAAAAAAAAAAAAAAAGTTCAGGGAACTTGATTTTGTATTGGCACATCTACTCTCTGGGTTATACCAGGCTCTAACTCCTGCCTTCAGCACCATAATTTAACACTAGGAACTCACTCTTTCCTAATGACACAATCTTTTGAGCAATACACTAATAGATCATGGGCTGATGATGTTCATTAATGATGAATCACACTAATATATCATTTTCTCTGTCACACAGGTGTTTTATCAGATTAATTTCACCGGTGCAATGACCTGTGATGATGATGCATTGCTTAAGGATGGTGCAATTCAGAAAGAAATGGAATTTGAAATTAAACCTGTATTCAGTAACTTTGAGGCTCTATTGAAAAAATTTATAGAAACAATACATATGAATGGGATGTGCATTTAAATATTAAGCATATATCTAGTATTTAATGGACAGAGTAAAGCAGCTATTATTTCTATTTACAAATTATTTTTTAAAAAACCATTAAAATCCTAAAACCATAACATCTGACTCCTTGACAAATAGTTTTTTCTGGGTATGAAAGCGTCAGACCCCTATCAAATAGTTTTTTGTAAAAATAACCTGTATCTATACTTACGTAAAATTATTAAAGTCAATGATTTAATTTTTAGGTTTTTTCTTATGTAGGACATTTAGCAAACTATACACTTAGTGCTTTACATATTAACTAAATAAAGTATTCTACATAGTGGATTTAGGTCAATTTAAAGAGATTTTTGAAAGCTTACTATACACATCTAGGCAAAAAGAATATATTAGAATGTTATTTTCTCTTACTAAATGAATAAAATTTTTAAAACATCATTATGATAATTTTAATTAGACTTCTCATGGTGATAATGAAAAAATGCTAACTATATTCTTATTATTACATTTTCATTTTCAATTATAAAACTGAATCTCAATTAGTAGTCTACTAAATTACTTTTATATGATTATCACCTATATACTACTGAAGATAGTACTAAAGATATATTTAATCATACATTTTAGAGTATTTTTTATGAAACAACCATTTTATTTTTCTTCAGATCAAAACCCAGTATTTTAGAGTATCATGTAAATGTATCATTTACATTATAATTCTTAAATTCATTTTTAATCCTTCAGCATTTGCCATAATGTTCCAAACTGATCTAAATCCATGCCTGAATATGCATGGTTTTCCTATCAATCTAAAATAAATGCTATGTTTATCATATTGATATTTAACATAAAACACCTTGCATCCTTAAAACATTGAGTCTATTGATTTAGGACACATTTCAATGTTGATTAAAAAACAGAGATTACATTATCATTTCCTACTAGGTATTTGATCTCACCCAGAAGGAATTTAATTTGACACCAAATCCAAGATTTTATAAAGATGTTAACTCTTTAATTTTCTTTCCTTATATCTTTATTTTCAAATAAGTGCAACCATCTCCTATTTTATGATTCTATCACATTGGTTACCTGACATATGGAGGGAAAGTGGAAGCTTGACATTATCCCACTCTTGGTCAAGATGGTAATCTGAAGAAATATTCCATCTTGGAGGTATTGAATGAAGTTAGTGGCTCAATCAAAGACTGAAAATAATGCAAAGATGATGTCTTGTCATATTACTATTTAATTTTTTAAAGGTGTTTACTGAAATCTAGCTAATCTACAGTGTAATAGTAGTTTCAGGTGTACAATTTAGTGATTCCTCAGTTATATACAACACTGGTGCTCATCACAGGTGCATTCCTTAATCCCCATCACCTATTTAACCCATCCTCTTTACTCACCTCCCCTCTGGTAACCATCAGTTTGTTCTCTATAGTAAAGTCTGAGTTTTGGTTTGCATTGTCTTCCTTTTTTATCTCTTTGCTCATTTGTTTTGATTCTTAAATTCTACATATGAGTGGAATCACATGGCATTTGTCTTTCTCTTACTGATTTATTTCACTTAGCATAATACCCTCTAGCTCCAACCACGTTGTTGGAAATGGAAAGAATTCATTCTTTATTATGGCTGAGTAATATTCCAGTGTGTGTGTGTGTGTGTGTGTGTGTGTGCGCGCACGCGCACCACATCTTCTCTATCCATTCATCAGTCAATGGACACTTGGGCTATTTCCATGATTTAGCCACTATAGATAATGCTGTTATAAACATCCATGTGCATGTATCTCTTTGCATTAGTATTTTTGTATCCTTTGGGTAAAGACCTAGTAGTGCAATTGCTGGATCATAGGGTAGTTCTATTTTTTAGCTTTTTGAGGAACATCCATACTATTTTCCAGAGTGGCTGCACCAGTTTGCATTCCCACCAACAGTGCAAGAGGTTTCCCCTTTCTCCACATCCTCACCAATACCTGTTGTTTCTTGTGTTTTGATTTTTACCATTCAGACAGGTGTGAGGTGATAGCTCATTGTAGTTTTAATTTGTATTTCCCTGATGATCAGTGATGTTGAGCATCTTTTCATAAGTTCTTCATACTAACACTTATCAGATATGCCATTTGCAAATATTTTCTCCCAAATATCTTCTGTAGGTTGCCTTTTTGATTTGTTGATTGTTTCCTTCACTGTGCGGAAGCTTATTATCTTGATGAACTCCCAATAATTTATTTTTTTTTTGTTTCCTTTCCTCTGGAGACTTATCTAGAAAGAAGTTGCTATGGCCAATGTCAAACACATTGCTGTCTGTGTTCCCTAAAATTTTTATGGTTTCAGGTCTCACATTTAAATCTTTACTGAATTTTAAATTTGCTTTAGTGTATGGTGTAAGAAAGTGGTTCAGTTTCATTCTTTTGCATGTTGCTGTCAAGTTTTCCCCATACCATTTGTTGAAGAGATTGTCTTTTTCCATTGAATATTCTTCTCTGCTTTGTTGAAGATTAACAGACCATATAGTTATGGGTTCACTTCTGGGTTTTCTATTCTGTTCTACTGATCTATGTGTCTGTTTTTGTGGCAGTACCATATGTTTTTCTCACTACAGCTTAGTAATATAACTTGAAGTTCAAAACTGTGATGCCTTCAGCTTTGTTTTTCTTTTTCAAAGTTGCTTTGACTATTTGGGGTCTTTTGTGGTTCCATACACATTTTAGGATTTTTCTAGCTCTGTGAAAAATGCTGTTAGTATTTTGATAGGGATCTCATTGAATATGTAGATTTGCTTTGGAGAGTATAGACATTTTAACAATATTTGTTCTTCCAATCTACAAACATGGAATGTTTTTCCATTTCTTTGTGTCATCTTCAACTTCTTTTCACAGTGTTTTATTGTTTTCATAGTATAGGTCTTTCACATCTTTGGTTATATTTATTCCTTATTCCTTTTGGTGTAACTGTAAATGGGATTAATTCCTTAATTTCTCTGTTTTTTTTCATTATTGTTGTATAAAAATGCAGCAGGTTTTTGTACACTGATTTTGTGCTTGTGACTACTAAACTTGTGTTATCAGTTCTAACAGGGTTTTTTTGGTGGAGTCTTTCAGGTTTTCGACATAAAGCATCATGTTGTCTATGAATAATGAAAGTTTGACATTGTCCTTGTTGATTTGGATACCTTTTATTTCTTCATGTTGTCTGATTGCTGTGGCCAGGACTTCTAGTACTATGTTAAATAACAGTGGTGAGAGTGGATATCCCTGTCTTGTTCCTGACTGTAAAGGAAAAGCTCTCAGTTTTTCCCCATTGAGGATGATATTAGCTGTGGGTTTTTCATATATAGTATTTATTAGGTCGAGGTATGTTCCCTCTAAAACATGGTTTGTTGAGGTTTTTAAATCTTAAATGGATGTTACAGTTTATCAAATTCTTCTTCTGTGTCTATTGAAATGATTGCATAGTTCTTATCCTTTCTTTTATTAATGTGCTGTATCATGTTGATTGATTTGTGTATATTGAACCCCCATTGCAGCCCAGGAATAAATCCCACTTGATTATGGTGAATGATTTTTTTAATGTGTTACTGGATTGAGTTTGCTAGTATTTATTGAGAATTTTTGCATCCATATTCATCAGGCATATTGATTTGTAGTTGTCTTTTGTAGGGGAGTGCTTATCTGATTTTGGTATCAGAGTAATACTGGCCTTATAGAATTTTTTTCAAAGATTTCCTTCCTTTTCTATATTTTGGAATACCTGAGAAGAATAGGTACTAACTCTTTTTTAAATGTTTGGTAGAATTTGCCTGTGAAGCCATCTGGCTCTGGACTTTGGTATATTGGGAGTCTTTTGACTATTGATTCCATTTCTTTGCTGGTTATCAGTCTGTTCAAGTTTTTTATTTATTTCTCTTTTAGTTTTAGTAGTTTATATGTTTCTAGGAATTTATACATTTCTTCCAGGTTGTCCAGTTTGCTGGCATATCATTTTTCATAATATTCCCTTATAATTGCATTTCTGTGGTATGGTTGTTATTTCCCCTCTTTTATTCATTATTTTATTTATGTGGGTCCTTTTCTTTTTGATAAGTTTGGTTAGAAGTTTATTGATTTTATCAATCTCTTCAAAGAAACATCTCCTGATCTTATCGATCCATTCGATTGTTTTTCTGTTTTTATGACATTTATTTCTGCTCTAATCTTCATTATTTCTCATGTTCTGTTGACTTTAGGCTTCATTGCTTTCTTTTTCTAGCTCCCTTATGTGTAAGGTTAGGTTGCTTATTTGGGATTTTTCTTGCTTCTTGAGGTAGTTGCCTGTATGGCTATATACTTCCTTCTTAGGACCACTTTTGCTGCATTCTGAAGGTTCTGGACTATTGTGTTTTTATTTAATTTTGATCCCATTATGTTTGTTATTTTATTTTATTTTTTAGAGAGGGGGAGGATGAGAGGGTCAGAGAGAAAATCTTAAGCAGGTTCCATGTCCAGCACGAAGCCTGACATGGGGATGAATGTCAAAACCCTGATATCATGACCTGAGCCAAAATCAAGATTTGGACACTTAACTGAGTGAGCCACCCAAGTGCCCCCATTAAATTTGTTATTAAAAGTTTTATATAATTGAGTGCTCCTGTGTTGGTGCATAAATATTTATAATTGTTATATCTTCTTGTTGCTTTGTCCCTTTTATTATGATATACTGTCTTTCTTTGTCTCTTGTTACAATCTTTGTTTTAAAGTCTAGTTTTTCGGTATAAATACTGCTACTCTGGCTTTCTTTTGACATCCATTTGTGTAAGAAATGTTTCTGTATCCCTTCACTTTCAATCTGCAGATGTCTTCAGGTCTAAAACGAGCCTCTTATAGGGAGCATATAGATAGGTCTTTTTTTTAAAGATTTATTTATTTATTTATTTATTTATTTATTTATGCATGAGAGACAGAGAGAGAGAGACAGAAACACAGGCAGAGGGAGAAGCAGGCTTCACACAGGGAGCCCAATGTGGGACTCGATCCGGGGTCTCCAGGATCATGCCCTGGGCTGAAGGCGGCACTAAACTGCTGAGCCACCTGGGCTGCCTGGGTCTTGTTTTTTAATCCATTCTGACACTCTATATCTGTTAATTGGAGCACTTAGTCCATTTACTTTTTAATGAATTACTGATGGATATGTATTGAGTACAGTATGTCTTATTTTGTCATTGTTTCTAGAGATTTTTCTGATCTTCTCTTGTCTATGTGATTTTTGGTCTTTCCTTTGCACTCAAAGAGTCTTCAATATTTCTTGCAGGGCTGGTTTGGTGGTCATGAACTCTTTTAGTTTTTGTTTGTCTAGGAAATTACTTAACTCTCCTATTTTGAATGTTAGCCTTGCTGAATAAAGTATCCTTGGCTGCATATTTTTCCCATTCAGCACATTGATCATATCATGCCACTACCTTCTGGATTGCCAAGTTTCTTTTGAAAAATCTCTAGCCAGCCTATGGTTTTCCTTTGTCAGTTATGGACTGATTTCTCTTTCTGATTTTGACTTTTTTCTTATTACTTATATTTTGCAAATTTAATTACAATATATCTTTGTGATGGCTTGTTTTTATAGAATTTCATCAGTGTTCTCTGCCTCTTGGATCTGGATGTCTATTTCCTTCCCCATATTAGGAAATTTTTCAGCTATTATTTCTTGAAATAAATTTTCTGCCCTCTTTTATCTCTTTTCTTCTTCTGGCACTCCTATAATATGAATTTTATTACACTTGAAGGAGTTACTGAGTTCCCTAAGTCTAGTCTCATGTTGCACAATTCTTTCTCTCTTTTGTTCAGCTTCATTATTTTCCATTATTTTGTCTACTGGGTCACTAATTCATTCCTCTCCTTTCCCCAGCCTACTGTTTATTGCATCAAGCCGGTTTCCAATCTCATTTATTGCATTCATTATCTCCATCTCATTTGTCTCTATGGTAAGTGTCTCACTGATCTCCTCTATTCATTTATTTGCATGGTAAGTGTCTCATTGATGTCTTCTATTCTTTTTGAAAGCCCAGTAAGTATCCTAATGATTGTTGCTTTAATTTCTCCATCAGGCATTTTACTTATATCTGTGTCACTTAGATCTCTGGCCATGGTCTTACTTTGTCCTTTCATTTGGGATAAATTCCTCCATCTTGGTATTTTGTCTAAGTCTCCACCTCTTCCATGTGTTAGAAAAACTGTTAGAAAACTCTCCTGAGAGTAACGGCCTTACAAAGAAAATGTCATGTAAGTGCCCAGGGCCTGGTGCTTCAGGGAGATTGTGTGCACCTACAATTGTATTTTCATTGCTCTATTCCTCAGGCCAGTCATCTACAGAGGCTATGCTTGCCTTCTGTGGGCAATGTTTGGTCCCTAGCCTGAATGTGGCAAGTTTTAACTAGGTGTGGTCTGATTGGCTTGTGAAATGAGACCTGACACCACTTCCACCAGAATTGAGACCCTATAGAACTCTCTGGTCAGGAGATGTGCTGTGATCAGGGGTTTGTATTGGTCTTCTGGAAAAGGAGCCTTCTGTTCTGAGACTGTGGTAAGCTTGACTGAGAAGGGCAGTCCTGAAAGCATTTATGTTGAGGGTTAGGGGAGGGAAATGGCACTGGCCAGCTTCAATGTTTCCTGAGAGGCATCTCAGTGAATGCTGCCTCTCAAGGACACACTCCAAGAAGAGTGAATAATTTTCCCCACTGTGTGCCCCAGTCATTCTTCAGATTGTTGTTTCCATGTCTTCTGCCCCCTTGGTTGTTTGCCTGTCTTCTCCCTAGGAAGAGCATAGTGCTCTCTGGGGTCTATCCCAGGCAAGCTTACTAACTTTAAAACCCCAGGTTTTAAGTTCTGCTGGTTGTGAGCACTTAGGAAATTCAGCCCCTCTCACTTTCCAAGCCAATGGCTTTGGGGAAACACCCTTCTTGTGTGTTACCTTGTGTGCTCTTCTGTCTTTCATCCTTCTCCACAACCACAGCTCCCTCCCTTCCACATGTCTCCACATTTCCCACCTTCTTTGATATGGCTTCTCTCCTTTTAGTTGTGGAGTTTGTTCTTTCAGTCTTCAGATTGATTTCTGAGGTATTTAGGATGATTTGATAGTTTTCTAGTTGTGTTCATGGGATGAGACAATCCTAGGGTCTTTCTACTCCCCAGCCATCTTCCTCTTTTCTCTCAGGAACTGTAGGGAATCACCAGGAGTAGGAAGCTTCAGATCCTGGCTACTGCAAGTGTCCAGACTGCCTTAAGGAGTTGCATCATGGAATGCCAACTCCACCAACCCTCTCCCCATGAAGTCATGCACTCCATTTGATTTTTTTGTTTGACTTAGAAAAATCAACTGGATTGTGGTAGATGATGATAAACTACCACAAATTTTACCAAATGGCAGTCTCAATCACAAGTGCTATGTTAGAAGTAGTATATTTTCTGGAACAGAACAATATAGCCTTAACACTTGCTATATATAACTACTGACCTGGAGAATTCATTCATCTCAAACTTCAACAGTAATGAGAATCAAAAGCAATAGATATACTGCTGCCGCAATAAAGTCTCACTCAAGAGTGTCCCTAAAGGACAGTGGAAGAAGGATATCTTTCTAGATGGGACGATTGAAACAGATGCCTTTGCTTGCTCATTTTGTATGGAGAAAGAAGTAGAAAGGTTTGTGGTTTTGATTTATATAGACTCCTGAATAATGACAATTGGCTTGGTACATTGTCAGTGACATAGAAGGAATATAATTAGAAAATGGAATGAGAAGTCTGAGAAAGAGGCATGTGGATAGTAAGAGAGTGAGGACAAAGTGAGTTCATTTTTTTTCTCTTTTTCACTAGAAGTCAATGATCTCTAGAAGAGGAACTCTGAAACTAAGGGGCCGGGATTCCACACTCTGTAGAAGTCAGCCAACTTCACTTTCAGCCACCTCAATTCTGTCAGATAGGTATACATATAAATAGATTTGCCATGGTGGCAAATGGTGATGCTCATACATGAGCTCGATAGCATGGGTTCCCTTTTATCAAGGATGTTTTAGATATTGATACCACAGACTTTATTGCAGATTGCCAGTAACTGAGACTGATGCCCTGTACTTAGTGTGTACTACCTTTTAATGAGTTAAATCAGTCACTTTGCAATAGATAGATTACCTTGGGGCAATATTTTTTACTCTCAAGTGTCAATGATTTGTCCTTAATACAGAACTGGTCTTATCTACAGATGTAAGTTTGCCTTTCCTGACCTTGATGTGTCTCCCATCCAAACACTTACAAATGTCTAGTCAGTTGGCATGGTCATTCATATAATGTTGATTCAGATTAAGAGATTCCTTTTACAGCAAGGAAGATGTGACTATGAGTATATGATGGTGGTTTCTACCGGTCTTAAAGTGGATCCTGCATATCTAAATGAATTGGCCTAAGAGTGAAATAGCCTGTTAAAGGCTCACCTGAGGCACTAGTTTGGAATATCAATCTGTAGATACATGGTATGTTGTCAACTCCTGATAAATAGTGACATTTAACATTCTAACAGCTAGAGAATCTGGGAACTGGGATATGGAAGTTGTGTTGGTTCCTCTTATTATAACTTTAAAAAATTAACTTGAAAATTTTGTTTTTGCCTCCCTCATTACCTTATACTCCACTAGATTAGAGGTCCTTGCTCCCACTGGCAAAATACTTCTTCCAGAGAACAGGTAAGAGTTCCACAGAAATTGAATTTATGAGTACTACTTGGTCACTTGGGACTCCTCCTTCCAGTCAACCATTAAACAAACAAACAAACAAGCAAACAAACAGAATAGCAGTTACTATATTGAGGAGGATAATATCCAGTTTCCATAAGGAGCCATAAGCTCCATCATGGGGGAAGATAAGAATACATCTGAAAACTGAGGAATTTACTAGGATTTCTCTTGGTTTTTGCTTACCATGTAGTAATTGTAGATGGGCAAATGAAACAATCACAGAAAGACAATGGCAGGGCAAATATAGGTCATAACTTTTGGGAAGAAGATCTGAGCCTACCCACATTGGTGGTCAATCTTACCAGACAAAATAAAGCCTAAGAATGAGGGAAATTTAGTATAGGCAGTGAAAAAAAAAAGATAACAAATATTAATCATCACCTGGGGGGACATCTGCTATTGCTGGAGAAGAAACTATTTGATTTTTTTCTCTATTAATTGATTTGTATTATTTCCTTTAAGAGTTGGGTTACCACTTTGAAGAGGCTCTGTGGCTGATTAGCCTTAATATGGTTGAGTGGTACAGTTAATTAACTGCATCAGACACCTTTTGGTACAATGTAAACCCTGAGGCTTTTACTTCTTCCTAGCACTGCTGAGGCAACTATTTGAAGTAGCCTTCTGAGAAGCTTTGGAGATAAAATGCATAGTGTCTCAGCCTGAGACTTTTACTGCCTATTATTTCCAGCCCCAGAAATTCTCACCTCTTTTATCTATGTGGAATGCCTGTGGGAATCTACTTAGTACCAACACATATGCAGTCCTAAACATTAGGGGCTTCATTGTCCTTAGCCACTAGGGAAATAAAAGCAACAGGTAAATATTTCCCCTGTGTCCCCAAAGGGAATTATTTTAAGATGTATTTTAAAGATCTCAGGAAGGCCAAGCCCTAGTCACCCTTAGCAGTGGTAAACCATACTATATTTTTTGATTAGTTGTCTGTCTTTCTATCTTCCAATCTCCCAAATGCTCGTTGAACCAAAATAATAACTAAATGCTATGCTCCTACACTTCAATTTTCTTCTATCTTGCATACAAAAGAAATTACACATATTGCCTGCTTTCTAAGTGTCTGTGACTTCTACTTTGAGCCACTGTACAAATTTTAATACCTTTTATATAGCCTGTAAGAATCATACATAAGGGAATAATTGTTAACTGTCAGATCACAATGTATTTCTAATCATATTCCATCAGTGATACATGTTTTACATTGTTAAGACATCCTGTCTGAAAAACAAAACTCTGGAATGGAATGTAAAAAGCCCATTCTTTTAGATGGTTTGAATTATTCATGAATACAGCACCTTGTCGGCACTTAGGATGTAATCAAAATATAAATGATGCATGTGCATATCGTGTACAAATTCCATACTGGATATTTCTGAATTATATACAAGTATCACTATCTTTTTAAATAGGAAAGTAAATTTTCAACTATCTAAGATAGTTTCATTAATTCAAGCATTTTTATATTTAAATTCATCTATCAAAGTCTTAAATATAAACCATTCAAATGACTCCATTAAAAACTCAAGTACACTATTAAGTGCATAATGAACTACTTCACACCCTTTCAGAAGAATTTTGATATACTATTTTTGTATTTTTTGATAGGCTTTCATGAGATTTCTTGAAATTTTACTTTATATTAATAGATCACCCAAAAGAATACACTACTCTATTTCACTATGTCTAGGAAATTTAAACAAAAGAATGTGGTACTTGGATTGTGATACATGAGGACATAATTTTACATTAACTTATTGTAACTAATAAGTAGTGTTTATTATAAAAGCATACTGTGCAGTGCAACTAGTAAGTAGATTTTATGAATATATGAACCTAAACTCCATTACCCAAATCATATCAATTTTGAAACTAGATAAGCATGTAAAATATGAAATGAGATGTGTATGTATTTCAACATATGTATGTATACATATATATGTATATGCACGTATCTGTGGATAGATAGATTAGATAGATAGATAGATAGATAGATAGATAGATAATGAGCTCAATATTATATGGAATAAAGAACTACTTGACAAAATAGTTGCTTTTAAGGAGCATAAGGACAGATAAGGAGAACTGATTACCATCTGGGAAAAAAAATTGATAAAGGAAGTGATAATTGATGCTAAGATAACTAGAATAAGAGCTCATGATTTCTGTATTTAGATATTAATTCAATTACGTTTATTAGAATTTCTTTATGCAAGGTATGATGTATACATAGAGTATGTCATGAAGAAGACACATAATATCTCTGACCTTATACAGAAGCTTCAAGAATAAGACTGTTGGGATGGGTCAGATTATAAATAATTTGCTTATAAGAGACATAACATAAATGTAAGTATCCAAAAATATCAAAAATGAAAAGATGGAAAAATACATACTCTGCAAACAGCAACCAAAAGAAAGCTGAGATGGCTATATTAATAATGATAAAACTAGACTTTAAATAAGCATTATTAGAGATAGAGGGGGATGCTTCATAATGATTAAAAAGGTTTGCCCAGGAAAATAAGTTTAAATTTGCATGCAGCTAATTTCATGCTTTTAAAATATATCAGGTAAAAATAGCCATTTCTGAAAGCTTGAATAGACAATTCCGCAACCATTGTGAAACATTTTCAGTACTTCTCTAAGGACCTCATAGAGTAAGTAGACCTAAAATTATTATAGACAGAAGATTGACCAACATAATTTACAAGCTCAACCCTAATTGACACATATAGAATAACACGTCCAACAACTGGATAACACATTGTTTTCAAATGCACCTAAAAATTACCAAAATTGACGATATACTGAATCATAGACTAACATTTCAACAAATTACTAAGGGACTTAAATGATACAAAATAAGATCCCTGATCACAGTAGAACTAAAACAAATAATAATTTCAAAATATACCTAGAAATATTTGAAAACTAGGCAATACCTTTCTAGTGTGAATAGTGAAGTGCCTAGATATTTGATTAAAGGTTATTTCTGGGTGTGTTTGTTAGAGGGTGTTTCTGGGTGAGATTAGCATTTGCATTGGTATATTAAGTAAAAAAGACTGCTCTCCTCAGTATGAGTGGGCATCAGTTAATCTGTTGCAGTTCTGAACAAAGTGAAAAAGTGGAGAAAGAGAATTTGCTCTCCCTCTCTGTGTGAGCTGAGCCATCAATCTTCTTCTGTCTTGAAACTGGGACTTACACCAATGGCACTGGGATTTTCAGAACTATACCATCAACTTCCCTGGGTTTCCAGCCTGCAGATAGCATTTTACATACATAATGTAAAGATACATTGTACTATTATATTATATATAATTATTATGTAATATATTTTATATTGTTATGTTAATATTAATATATTAGATATTATCATATATATTATATGTTTTTCCCCCAAATATCTCTAATACACAGGGAACAAATGCCATTGGAAATTAAATTTAATGACAATTACAACGTAGAGTCACTTGTGCTGGGATTAACCACTTTTATTCTTTTTTACTTTCATTCCACAACCTATTGCCCAGTTATGTATAGTTCCTCCTTTAAGTCTCATCTGCTCCATTATTTCTAAGGCCACAGATCATCTCAGGTCTTAATTATCTCTACCTTAGTGAAAACTGCTGAAAAGTAATTCCCATTATGCTCATTCATCTTAGACATAGCTGCCAATATAATCTCTCTGTGGTAGTGTTTGTACATGGCTTCTCTATTTGTAAATGCAAGTAAACTTAAATTCATCTCCAATTTGTATTGTGCAAGTATCATGTGATATTTCCTTCATATACCTAGATTCATCCAATACCCACTGCGCTCCCCCTTCTAACATTCTTTCTGGGTTAATGGCTGCTCTTCTCTGTTAACATTTTGTCCATACTTTCCATTTTTATTTCACCTGTTACCTTCTCAAGAAACTTTGACTAGTTACTTCCAAACATCTCTGATCTTCCAATTCTTTAACTCCTTGAATAAGCAAGTGCATTTTAAATTTTTTGACAGTGTTTGAATGCTACCACAGAATGATTTGGTTATTCCTCTCATAATCTATTTTATTTATTTTATTTATTTATTTTTAAATTTATTTATTTATTCAGAGAGAGCGAGAGAGAGGCAGAGACACAGGCAGAGGGAGAAGCAGGCTCCATGCAGGGAGCCCGACATGGGACTCGACCCCGGGTCCCCAGGATCACACCCCGGGCTGCAGGCTGCGCTAAACCACTGCGCCACGGGGGCTGCCCCTCATAATCTATTTTACTGCAACTTTAATTTGATTAAATGATATCTTACTTATCTTTGTATAATTTTAGGATATAATATATGAGGAAGTACATGGAAATGTCTAAAGATAAAACAGTGTGCAGAAATTTATCTTGTCTTGTTTTGACATATTGAAGGCCACTTAATTTTTTTTTTTTTATTGAGGGTAAGGTTCAATGAAAGCTGGCATTTAACCCTTATAAATACATGTGTAAAGACAAAAATATTTGGAATGAATAGATCTGTATCATTTGAAATACTATAAATTGAGTTTTAATTTTGAATTACTACACATAAGACAGTTACATTATTTTACTTAAACTATTTTTTTTTTTTTTTACCATTTGGAATTCATTTTCTTAGGGCCAAATCAAACCCGAAAATGTCTTACATGAAATGTAAATCAATGAAATAAAAGCTTCTCTAGAAAAATTCTAAATGTATTTTAGGCTACTGGAGGCTCCCTTCTCCTTTGGCTCTAGTAATTCAATGAATTTGATTAACGGCCCCATATAACACTTGTAGTGTCTTGCTTTAATTTCCTGAGAACTTATATAGTGTAGGTGAATATTAGAAGTTTGAAACAGGTTAGAAATTGTATATTCTAATGATTCAAAGTCCACCTAAATGTTTTAAATGAATTATAATTTCATTATAGAACAATAAATTTCAGGTATTGAACGCTTCCTCCAATTATACTTAATCAGAGAGGCTATAAATTTTAGTCTTTAATCCTAAGGCTCTCCAAGTATCTTTTATGTAGAATATATTTATAAGAAAAAAATACCATTTACTTCTAATAAAGCATTTACACATATTCATTAGCTTCTACAAAAGGACTATTAGGAATATTTTTTATTAACTCTTGAATCATCAGTCTGAAACTATTATTTAAAAAAATAACTGAACAATAGATATATAAAATGCAGGTTCTTAAAGTTTGAAATTACAGATTAATATAGTGATGGAACTAAGGAGGTCAAAAGGATCTAAATTAATAAACTTGTTTATTTTTTATTTTTGAGAGACTAAAAACAATTCTTACTATCATTCTAGAAATAATAAAAAATATATTCCTAAGTAAAGCTTTGTTAATTTTAATAAAATGCTCTTTTGTTTTCCTCCTGAATAATTTATTTTCAATTAATTTTATTTACTCCACTTGATGAACAGGAATTCTCCATGCAAAAAAGAAATTTTATTTATAAAGTAAAATAGTCAATATTAGGTATTTGATATATTTAACTATGGTGATTCATCAAAACTGTTTCCAAAGAAAGTTTAAAAAAAAAAAAACAAATCATTAAACATCTCATTTTAAAAATGTCATCAAACCTACTTCACATTTAATTGTTCTAAGAGCTTTAATTCTGCCACAAAATGTTTTGAGGGTTATCTCCCAGAAATAAATTTCAATTAAGTTGAAAGCAAACATTTGTCTCCAAACACTATTCTATTTCTTAAGAGAATAATACATTATCATGGAAAGTAAGACAAGAGTAAAAGAAAAGAAAAAAAGTAAAGCATAAAACTAATGTCTTCCAATTTAGACAAATGAGGATTGTTTTCATGGGAAAAAATGGCAAATGGCAGCTATAATATGTAATGAATTGAGAAATGGTTTTTGTAATGAATCTGGAGAAATGGTTTTTCAAAATCTTTCTACTTTGTTTTCTCTATCAGACTTCATTATAGTTCCATATACTCAACTGAATGATAGGAAACAATGCTCCATGACCAAAAGTGACACGGTGTAAATTTGAATATAGATGGTAGAAAACATGATCTGAAATCTCCCGGATGCCCATTTCAAGTGTGTAAAAACAGTAAAAAATCAAGTTAAAAATACATGAAAAAATATGACTGTGCTAACCAAATATATAGCCAGATGTCTGCTAACAGTTAATTTATCTAAGTGTCCTTTTTGCTTATCCCTAAACCATAGAACAAGTTGCAACTGGAGTGGTATCTGTCAAAGGGACATCATGTTTCTCATGACTCTTACTGGAAACTGTTTATTGATGCAGAAAGTACCCAGAGATAAAGCATGTCACCAAGCTCCTTTTTTCCCTTTCAGATAACTGAAGATTGGAACTTATGAAATAGAGAATTTAAATGTTGTTTAAATAAACAATAAGAGGTAAAAACACATGGAAATTATTATTTGTTCATTAGTTCTTAAGGTAGTAGGAAAACTAGTACATAGATGAGCAATATTAAAAAAAAACTGCTAAAAGGAAGAGAGAATACATAATAATTCTAAATTGGATAAAATTTCCTGTAACAGTAATCATTAAAGGTTTATATAATGACTTGTAATTTGAATAAACTTAAAGTAATTGTTCTGAGTTCTATTAAGTAAAACATTAAAAATTAATAAGAAAATTAATTTAAAAGAAAATAAAGCCGACGGAAATAAAAGATGGTGGATAATGAAACTTCAAATCTTTCAGTGCAAACTGTCTAAAGATAATAAATACACTAATACTGTAAATAAATATATCTATGTAAAGACACAATTATTCTATACATAAATTGACTCACTATATGGTCAGAGACTTGGTAGAAGCAAAACTGAAAGACTGTAATGAGTACAGCTACACAAAGTTATGTGAATGGGCTTCTCAGAATAAACACAGTTTGATAACATGTATTGCTATGAATGCTACCACAGTGTACTCACTAAAAAGGTTCTCAGGAATCAGGTGGACACTGTGACCACCAGTAGACCATGCAGTCAGCCTCTTTCCTCAGCCGTACTTGTTGCTACCTCAATAGGCTGGTGACCCAAGTGGCTGATGAACCATGGGCCAAGGATGATGCATAGTTGCAACAACAGAAATTTCTCAGAGCCATGCTGTGGCCCAAACTTGAGTTCCCAACTGGTTAATAGCGGGGGACTCTCCTTTGTCTCTGGTAGATATTAGTCTGCAGGGTGTAAATTTGCCACAAATCATAAATTAAAGGCAATGGTTTTCCCTTAGTATTAGAGATACAAATTCTAGAAACATTTATCTTCTCAATAAGCCATGTTCTTTCCCATCATTCTTTGACTTACCTTATACTGCATTCATCTTCTTGGTATTCCATATAATATTGTTTCTAATTCTGCAGCAAACAAAGTAATGCAATATACACTAACACAGACTGGGTTTATCATGCTCCATATTACTCAGAAACAATTGGATTTACTGCTTGTGGGTAGCTTTTTGAAGATTCAGTTAAAGAGCCAGCTGTTGGCATATAACCTTAAAGTTTTATTATTTTTTTTAAAGATTTCATTTATTTATTCATGAGACACACACACACACACACACACTCACACACACACACACACACACAGAGACAGAGGCAGAGGAGAAGGCAGAGGGAGAAGCAGGCTCCATGGCAGAAGCCTGATTTGGGACTCGATCCTGGGATTCCAGAATCACGCCCAGGGCCAAAGGCAAGTGCTAAACCACTGAGCCACCCAGGCCTCCCTAACCTTAAAGTTTTAGATGCTTTCTTACAGAATATAGTATTGTGCTTTGAACCAGCAACCCACATATACTTCTGTTTCTTCCCATTGCCAGAGTATCTGGCTAAGGGAATCAAAAAGTTGGGAATGCACTTGGCTCAATAACAAAGTTTTATCTTTGTTACCTTCACCCAGGAATGTGCTGGTTTTCAGGACCTAAACCCAATGGAAAAATGTCTCCACTTGGCGACCTAGTTTAAAAGTTTAACCTTATGGAACTGAAAATTGAGGCAGCCACCAACCTTTTGGATAGAATTCCTTATTCTACTGGAGAAAAAATAACTTGTTGGTCATAGTAATTGAGATAATATGAATAAATATTAGAATTTCTATTACATAATGTGTCATGGAGGTTACGTGCAAGATCCAGGGAATTCCCTAGTCCTCTCTAGTACTGCTCTATTAATTGGACGGTGTTAAAGGAAGATTACAGAAACCCCACACAGGCAAGTCCACTAAGATTTCAGATACTTTGGAAAAAGAAGGAAACAAATTCCAGCTACTTAGGTCCTCCCAAGGGTAAAAGGACCCAAATAAATGGTTGCAGTACCAAATAGGCCTTGTGACCAACTAACAAAAAGAATATTGAAGGAGCTTCTCAGGTTTCCTTTGTTTCTTTCCAAATTATGTCTGTTTATATATATTGATTTATTTTTCCTCACTTAAACTTTTATGTTGATGATTATCACTATAATTTAGCTCATAGCTTATAGTACATGCAGTTCAGAATATAATTATATTTAAGGAGAAGAGAACATCATGCAAGAATGGAAACAGTGAGTAGAGTTTGGTCTCCTTATTTACAGAGAGAATGAGTAGATTTTAGTATGTATAACATTGAGGGGTTTTGCTATAATTGTGTCACAAGCAGTAAGAAAGAGTATTCTATACATCTTTGAATTTTCAATATTTTAACAATTGGCTGACAGCTTTATTTTTTTTTTGGAAGAAAATTATCTATTTCATTAAAACTGGAAAAAGCTTTACATGTGCCTAATTTTTTTTTTAAAAAGAGAAAACCAGAGAGATACATTGGAAAATATGAAAATATTTCAGATGTCAGAAAAGCAAAACAAGTGAAAATTTTGAAATTTTATACTTGATATTCTTGATTTAGTACTACAAAAATTATTTTTAGTTTCATGTTAGTAATTTGTACTATTATCTTCTTTGGTATATCCTTATAAAATATTTTTCTTAGCCTTTAAGTTTTTTTTTATAATCAATGTCCAACACTTGTTATATAAAATTATCTATTCATTTTCCCAAACACTTAGAGGAAGTTAGATATTAAGAAATATTATAAATTCTGTGTGTGTCAGACATGTCTGTCTCAGACATGTCTACAGCTTAGGTTTTAAAAAATGTGAATGAGGGATGCCTGGGTGGCTCAGCAGTTGAGTGTCTGCCTTCAGCCCAAGGCATGATCCTGGAGTCCCAGGATCAAATCCCACATCAGGCTCCCTGCATGGAGCCTGCTTCTCTTTCTGCCTGTGTCTCTGCATCTCTCTCTCTCTGGGTCTCTCATGAATAAATAAATAAAATCTTTTAAAAAAATGTGAATGATTCTGAAAAAAACGGTTGATTATGTGTTAAAACTCCTCTGGACTTGCATGTAAAACTAATTGAAAAATGAAAGTTACTAAATTTTTTTCTAGAGTTTTTTATGGGAAGTTCTATTTAAATATGTATCCACCTATTGATTGATATTCTAATATTAATTAATTCATTATTAATATTCTTATAAACCTCACCATAGTTTATGGAATTTTTCTCCTGATTATGTGTGAACTAATCAATATTTTTATGATGTACCTACAAAGGTGAACTAAATATCAATTTACTTAATATTCCCCTAAGGTTATTTTAGTAATATTTTGACAGACTTTATATTTTGAATATGGGATTTTAAATTCAAATAGAATATTTGCATATATAAATCACATTCCTTTAAGATATAAATTTTGAATATTAAAAATTATTTGAGTTACATATTATATAGACCTCAATGGAATATGAAAAAAAAACAGTAAAATAAATTTAATTTATAATTATTGTGATAGGCAAGTTCTGGGAACTTCTCCAAAAGTTGTTTAAATATTTTAATGCAAAAGAACATTCATGAAACCAAATATTGGCTTTAGAGTATCTATGAACATTTACCATAAACCATATCTAAAATTTAAATGCAGTTAACCAAGTTTTGACATTTATTTATTTATTTAGTAAGAATTTTATGTATTTTTTTGTGAGAGACACGCAGAGACATAGGCAGAGGGATAAGCAGGCTCCCTACGGGGAACCCCATGTGGGACTCAATCCCAGGACCCGGGGATCATCACCTGAGCCAAAGGCAGATGCTCAACCTCTAAGCCAACCTAGGTGTCCCTTGACTTCATTTTAATGATGTGTGCATGATCTGTTTTAGGTAATACAGTGTAGCCAGGAGTAATACTAGAGCAGGAAATTTTATGTTCAGATACAAATTAGGAATACTCAAGGTAAGGAAGTATTTAGGATTCCCTCCAGATTCCTTCTGGGTCCTCTTTCTTTTCAAACTCAATTAATATTGTTTCATAACAATACCTCAAAGCCAATAATTTAAAATGAAAAGAAGGGGAATCACATTAATTTTCTCTCCTTTTGTGAATTCCATTTTCTTTATTTCCATTTTATTTTCTCCTATTCTTCTTTGAACATGCCTTAGGCATGCTAAAGTGATCTTTAAATGTAAATTAAAAGAGAACATGCTTGTACTTACATAAAATTTTAGTGTGATAATTTAAAATGTGTAGCAATAGAAATGAAGATTTATGTATAACTATAATAGTGTTGGCCTTTTGTAAGAATGTGACATGTGTCTGTAATTCCTTTAACTTGGATTAACTAATACAAGTAATATAAGGAATATATGTATGCCAATAAAAGAGAAAACAGTTTGCTTTTGGCTTTGGAATTATCAAGGGGAATACTTGATTTCTTTTTTGTATTTATTAATGTGGAGTGACCCATGTTTTTTCTATATAAAGTACTCTGTGTTGAAATACATAACTTTCTTTTCTTATAAATATTCCTCTATACCATGATAGTACTACCTGTAGGCTTATGTATTATTGTCTAGTGCAATCTAGTCAAAAGATTTTACATCCAACTTTCGTCAATTCTGTGATTATGTGTTCAACACTGATACATGAGATCACAAAATACCTGAATCTTTTATTCATTTATGAGGAAGGAAATACTGGAAGGAAATCATATTCCCTATAGTTTAATGCTTATCATAGTCAACCAGTTTTCTTTTCTAAATATAATTGCAGCGTCCAAGGGATTTCTGATAAAGCTTATCTTAGCTCTGAAAATAAGAATACAAAATATGTATAATACAAAGCATTTTTCTTACATGATTTTTATTATAATGCACAGTTTATTTTATTTTTTAATGTACTGTTTAAAACCACCCCATACACATACTCACATAAAAAATTAATTAAAACCACCACCTAGCTACTTCATTTTTGAATCCATATATGCCAAAGTATTTTGTTAAGTCATCCTGCGAGGCTGTTATATATGTCTATTATTTTGCTTACTTATCATATCCCCTTGAGAGAAGCTTATTGCCATCATGAGAATTTAAAGAGACTCAGAAAAGTCTAGTGAATGTGTTAGTCACATAGTTAGTGAGTACTGATACAGGCTGCATGTAAACTTAGTGTTTACCATAGTTTCTTATAGGAAAGGCTTCATGGAGAGGAACTGCATACCATTTGAAGATAAGAAAGGAGGAGGGCACTACGCCTAGCTAAGTGAACATCCTCAGTAAATTCATGAATTGACATGAAATTTGAATGAGAACAGAACAATCCGGGAAAATAAAATCAATTTCCAAATTTGCATTTCTTCTAATTTCCCTACAAAAACAATATATTTTGTTTCTGTTTTGGAGGCTGGTAGCAGTAACAAGGAAAGAAGAAATTTTAACATTCAAATGAGATGGTAAGTCCAACCTAAATATCCGTGGCAAAGAGGAAACACCTACACAAATCCTTATTAAAATTTACCTACCATAGAAAGTAGACATATGTCAACTCAAAAATAAATCCAATTTGAATGTGGAATGTTCTTTCAAGTAGGATAAAATGCAATTAAATGAAAAATTTCTCCACCCTTGACCCTGTATCAAAGATCAGCCCAAATCATTTGTGAAGTATCCCAGAAGTGTAAATGAAGCCACAGTCTTACTGTTACAATCAGAGCAGAGACTATCATCTATAATTAAATTATGGATTATGATAACTTTATTACCCATCAACTTGGCATTAAACAGCATGAATCACAGCATGGGGTCTCTATTGGCTAATGCTCCTGGGATGAGGATCCAGATGAGACCATTAGAGCTGAAAATAAAAGCTAGCTTCCAGATTTTTGGCAAGGAGATAATGTCCTTCTGCACTGTTTAAAGGAAATGAGAAGGCCCAGACATAGGCAATAATTTTCCCCTGGGACATATATGTATTTAAAAACATTCCTCAACTTTCTTAGAAACTAAAAAGAAAAATAAATGATTTAGTTGCCATTGTCTTTTACAAGATATATTTAATAAAAATATGCCCTTAAAGAGGACAGACTCTGGGATGCCTGGGTGGCTCAGTGGTTGAGTGTCTGCTGTTAGCTCAAATCATGATCCCTGAGGTCCTGGGATCAAGTCCCACATGGGGCTCCCCGCAGGGAGTTTGCTTCTCACTCAGCCTGTGTCTCTGCCTCTCTCTGTGTGTCTCTCATGAATAAATAAATAAAATCTTTTTTAAAAAAGGGAATAGACACTAAATGATGAACAAGAAGAGAGCTATCCTCATATCTTACTTCCAAGACATGTGTAGCATGGTATAAATAATATAAGCAAAAAAAGAAATTATCCCTGAACAAGCCAATCGCTAGTTATTTTTTCTTATACATTGTACTATTGAGTTGTTAGTGAAACTCATTAATATATCTTAAAAAATCAAAATATCAAATGCCAATGATTTCTTGCAACTTCTGCCTAAGCATTGTTTTACTATTAATGACTTTTTAATACTTTACAGAATAATTTCTTAATGTCAAAAAAGACTTTCTGAGAAACATTTATTCTCTGTTTTATGTGTCAAATGATTATATAGCTATATGTCTTATGATTTACTTACCATTTTAATTGAAGTGAGTGATCATTGCCACTTTAGAGATAGAAAGCTGAAAGAGAAAATTTATATCATAAATACACAAAAGACATAAAACAGATGTTGCAAATGGCACTCAAAACAAAGTCTGCTAGTTAGTATGTGTATATTATTACTTCACTGATGCTGCTCATTTGTTCATGGATCATTCAGTTTTGTTTGATTTGTAACACTCATGGGTGAAATAATGATGTAAAGACTAAAAAAGTATAGATTTCATTTTTTGTTGTGATTATTGCTCTTTGTTTTTGAGAGTAAAATGTTCTGTGTGTATTTATTTTATATATCTAAATATGTGAGAGAGACAAATATTTGAGAAAAGAAAATATATCAGTTTTTACAGATTTTTAAATATTCTATTTAGGATAATCATTTTATATTAAATAATATAAATAAATGCTAAGAGAATAAACTCTTTTATCTTAATCATCAAAGTAAATTTTGTATCATGATGGCTTTTTTAGGATCAATTTAAACTGTAAAGGATCTCATAGCTGCTTATATGACACTAGGTAATCTCAAAAAGAAAGATCCAATTTTGAGAGACGTATTATCTGACAGAAATACCATGAGTGCATTAAAATTTCAGTTTCACTCAAACATATTCAAATTCTTGCTTAATTTTATACACTTATTTGAGACGTATTATCTGACAGAAATACCATGAGTGCATTAAAATTTCAGTTTCACTCAAACATATTCAAATTCCTGCTTAATTTTATACACTTATTTCTATTGCTTTTGGTCAAGTAATGAAAACTGCAAAATTACTCGTATTACTAAATAATATGATTATTACTATTACTAAATAATATGATTAGTATTACTAAATATATAATATGATTATTATTATTACTAAATCATATATGATTATTATTATGAACTGGTTAAACTGTTTATAGATGCCAAACCATACCTAGTTAGAGATCTGGTTACAAAATATATTTTGATTAGTTACTTGACTCAGTCTTTCTGTGCTATTTATACTCAACATACACTTTTTCCAATTGTCCTTCAGGAGTCAAGCATCCAGTGCTAGTTGATTTTGATGAAGGTGAGTTACTCTGCATCATCTGCAAGGAAGCTTGTGCTATTCTTAGTTGTTATAACCAGCTGCGTTACTGAAAGCAGGCTCTGTCCTTACACATTATAAATGGATAGCTTCAGATAAGAAAAAAACTATGTTGGTGAATGGTGGCCAGAATTTTGATGTTTCTGTCTAGTAAGTGATAGGGTTATCACTCACATCTCTAGGTGATTTGGGAAGGTGTCTGTCTGGGGCAATAGATAAAGACTCATTGTACTGTTGCAGAGGAAAAGAAATCCAAGAGAAGCAAGTGAATTCATTACAAAGTAACAAGTACCATGGTTTTCAAGCTATGGGGAAAAAAAAAAAAAACCTGTGTGAAAAATTAGCTGTGTTTTCTTTTTGATAAGCGTGTTCTCTATTACTGAAATGTATGTAAGAAATTAGTATAAAAAGGATATATCAAGCTTCTTGTTTATTTCTTTTAATCAAGTAACAAGGTGGCATATTTGGAATAAAGTTGTAAAGTAGCTCAATACAAATGAGAAGATTAACTGTAAATGATATAATATACACAATCTGCTTTATAATAGAATGGAGGTCACAAGTGCTAGAATCAATATTGTGTCCAGAGGATTGTTTCCTCTTTCAATTTATTTAGTTTTATTTAGTAGAATAATGTTAAAGGAACTAATTATCTAATAGCTCCTGGGGATGTTTAAATTGCATAAATAATAGAGATAAGTGTAAGTGTTGTTTCTTGACTAAATATTTTCTAAAGTATATAGAGAGGAGTTCATTAGATGAAAATAGAAAATCCAATCTATGTTGGGAACTGCAACAATAACAAAACTTCTAAGAAAGTAATGTGGTAGGAGCAATTGGGTGGCTGCAGTGGATTAAACATCTGTGTTCGGCTCAGGTAGAGATGCCAAGGTCCTAGGATCCAGCCACCTTAGGCTCCCTGCTCAGCGGGGAGCCTGCTTCTCCTTCTCCCTTTGCCACTCCCCCTGCTTATGCTCTCCTCTCTCAAATACATACATTTTTTTTTAAAGTAAGTAATGGGTAAAAATATTACCAAGTTTGTATTTGAACAACTGTGGAATTGCCTCAGGACTCTGATTAGGAGTGCATTTTAGAGATATACTTACTCTGACGATTACAGAAAGGATTATGGTGAATGAAACCATTCATCACAATGTCTGACATAGTAGGTATCCAATGAGTATTAGTTATATTCTTTTGTCTTTCTGGAGATTTTGTAATCATTTCTTCTCATGCTTGCTAACTGTAGTAGGGTAGGGAAATATTCCTAAAGTTTGCTTTGGACACAGGTTCAATTTTGACTCCAGTTGTTATTATTTCAAAAAATCATGGAAATAAGTAGCTGTAACTCTTGGCTTTCTAGAAATACAACCTCTGAAACCCTGATCAAGTTTTTTTTTTTTTTTTTTTTAATATTGTGAATTAATCTGATCTCAAAGTTAATTAGGCCCCATAAGTGTTAACAGCTGAATCTAGATATGAGCGTTATCGTGTAAATGTTTAAGCATTTGTATTGTTATTAAGAAGTTCTTTGTCCTTTAAAAATTATTTAAGGGGATTACTGGGTGGCTCAACCTTTTAGCGCCTGCCTCTGCCTGTATCTCTGCTTCTCTCTCTCTGTGTCTCTCATGAATAAATAAATAAAATCTTTAAAAAAAATAAACATTTTTAAAATAATTTTTATGTTTGTTCTAATGTGAGTGAAGTAAAAAAATCTAAACCTATAAAAGACTGCAGCTACACACATTAAAAATTAGGTGGCATATTTCCTCTTTTTGAGATACTTGCTTTATCCACTTTGTTGCTGGTAGGGTTTTTTATGGCAGGTAATATTTTGTATAACTGAATTAGCCGACCCTCCCATTCACTTATACTAGTCTAAGAAAATGTTATTTTTTCCCCAAAATCAATTTATTATTTATAATATGTAATTATTAGTGAGCTATCATTAAAGGATGGCATGCAACTGAACAATGTAGTGGAGTAATAAAATTACAGTCCTAAATGGAATAAGTGTAGTATCTTTCCAGACATTCTCTAGAAACTGTTAAATCTTGGAATAAAACTATAATTTAGGGTCTCCGGGGTGGCTCCCTCTATTAAGCATCTGCCTTCAGATCATGAGCTTAGCATATCTGGCTCTGGCTGAGCAGAAAGTCTGCCTCTCCCTCTCCTTCTAGCCCCCCAACCCCACCCCTCGTTTGTGTTCTCTCTCTTTCTCAAATAAATAAATGAAATCTTTAAACAAAAATAAAGATAAAAAAAAACTGTAATTTGTTTTACTATTTGTAGGTCACTTGTGGAATAATTGCTATTTTTTCTAACGGTTCTGAAATGCAACTTTAAGTTAGCTCTTTGGTGTTCTAAGCCATTAAATATTTAGGATATTTCTGAATTGCATAACTTGGAAAAAAGACAGAGTATATATATTCTTTAGGATAATTCCTATTTCCTCTATAACTTAGCTATTTATTTATCTCTATGAGAATTCTGAACAAGTCACACTAATTTTCTACCTATGCAAGTCTTGTTTAGACTTTAAATCAAACTATAGTTTCACTGTGTGTTTTTAATAAAGTCAATACATATTCAATTTTTATAAAACATGTAAAACATATAAAATTAGAAAAGGAAATACAGTCATTCATATCTCTACTATAAAGATATATCTATGATAACCGAAGGCCATTTAATATATATATACTTTATGTAAATGCTCATTCTGAATTTACTATTTAGAGTTAATATTACAACACAAATAGTTTCCCAAGCCAATTATTATTTTTTAACATCATTTTAAAAGGTCCTTAATGTTTAGGGTAACCGTATGTTTTGGTTTGCCTAGTTCAGTCCATTTACACCGGTTGCTGGCCTTCTTTCAAACTATTCCTTTTAAAAGTATTTCCAGCTAAGTGAAAACTTTTATACTTACTTCAGTAATATTATTCTGAGTTAATATCTGTATTTTTTGAAATCTTTCATTTTTTATTCACTTACATAGTTTTCCATGTTTGGTAATGCATAAAACAATACTTTGATAACACTTTTAAGTATACACATTATATTTCTTATGCAGAATTACTCTTTGGTAGAATCTCCAAGGTAGACTAACTGACTGAAAATAGTTTTATATTTTCAAACATTTCTTGCATATTGCTGAATACCTTAGCTATTGATTTTCTCATTATGGAGTTGAGAGTCTTTCCAACCTGTTTTCCGCTACATGTACGTTATGCTTTCCCTGCATAATCCTGTCAGTGAACACAAACTCAGCATGAATATTGAACTATGGTAAAATCTACAAAGTATGGAAACTTCTTTGTGTTCTGTAGATGACAAGAGCAATGTGGTTCTCATTTAATGAATGCTTTGCAGCTCAAACACTAATTAGAGATGTTCTTTTTCAAAAAGATGTTGACCAATTTGTACTTCAGTAATTGTGAATATAAAATGTATATACACACCTAAATTAGAATAGAATCAAATAAAAATGAATGTAAATGGATAATACTAGAATATTAGAATATGTAAAAATTAAATATTAGAATATAAATGAATATACAATTACTATATATAAGAATATATACAAAATTCATATATATATGTATATATATATATAGGCTTTCCAAAGTGGTCCAAATAAATTTTTTTTAGTGTGTTAAAACACTAGATTTACCCTCTTAACAAAGTTTTTTAAGTGTTCTTTACTGTACTGTTATCTATAAACGTGCTGTTGTACATCAGCTCTCTAGAACTTATTAATCCTGCATAACTGAAATACTGAAATGTTGATTAGCAACTCCCGATTTACCTCTCCCATATCAGCCCCTAGCAATCAATATTCTATTTTTTGCTTCTATGAGTTTGACTATTTTGTTTTATTTTAATTTTTTAAAGATTTTATTTATTCATGAGAGACACACACAGAGAGAGAGAGAGAGAGAGAGAGAGAGAGAGAGAGGCAGAGATACAGGTAGAAGGAGAAGCAGGCTCCCTGCAGGCAGCCTGACGTGGGACTCGATCCTGGATCTCCAGGATCAGACCCTGGGCTGAAGGTGGCGCTAAACCGCTGAGCCACCCGGGCTGCCCAAGTTTGACTATTTTAAATATCTCTTATAAGTGGAATCATGCAATGTTTGTTCTGTAACTGGCTAATTTTACCTAACACAATGTTTTCAAGTTTCATCCAACTTGTTGCATATTGCAAGATTTCCTTCTTTTTAGAGGCTGAATAATCTTCCATTATATGTACATACCACATTTCCTTTAACTATTCCAAAATATCAAAGAGAAGAGAACACCTTGAAGCTCATTTTATGAGGTCAGTATTGCCCTGCTACAAAAACCAGAAAAATACACCAAAGAAAACTATAGGCCAATCTTCCTGATAAATATAGATGGAAAAATCCTCAATAAAATTCTTAGCAAACCAAATTCAACAGACATTAAAATGATCATTCATACACCATGACCCAGTGGAACTAATCTTGGATGCAAGGATGGTTCAACATATGAAAATCAATCAGTATTATATACCACATTAACAGAATGAAGAATAAAAATCACATGATATCTCAATAGATACAGTAAGAGTATTTGACAAAATTCTTTTTCATGATAAAATCTTAACAAAGAAGAGAGTTACTTCAGCAAAAGAAAGGCCTCATACAAGTAACTTTTGAACAGAGATTATACGGTATCCAATGTCTGATGGCTGACAAAAATGCTAGAATTTAATTGTACAACTTTGCAAGAGCTCAGAGAAGATTCTGATAACAAACATAAATAGTCCTACCTTTCTAAGTAAATAGTGTGGACAATTGTTTTATATTTTGATCAATAATTACAAAATACTCAGAATGTTCTTGAGACTTTCTTCAGCGTCAAAAACTCTTGCTTTTCTTTGGTAAAATAACAAACTGGTTTAAAAAATGCAGAAATATTTTTTCATGCTAAATTCTATCAATATTTAAGGGCCAACAAAAGTGGTCTCTTTCTTGATTAAAATTTTAATGATATTTCAAGTAGAGGTATTACTTCATCCCCCTGAATCCTCTTATATTTTGTCTTCTATTATGATCATGCATATTTTATTTTGACATAAGAAAAATGTTAAATGACTTTTTCTTTCCACAAAATTACAATTACTTCCATATTCATTCATCTTCATTTACCTTATATCATCTAGGTCAGATCTTTATACAGTAGAAGCAAAAGCATGCCTTTTTTCCATAAGTGAATAGAACTAGTAAATAAAATCAGTATTTGCATTTGTTGAACAGTATGTGCATTTAGCAGATAATCATTGCTAAAAAGGAAAAATAGTATGTTTACTTTTTATAAGTGATTAGAGAGCCCTATTAGGTGGAAAGAGCACTAGATCATTCAAGTATCTCACTATCTGGGTTTTGTTTCTTATTGTACAATAACTATCCATATAAAATTGGATGACTTTTAAATACCTTTTGGTCTCAGTATCCTCATGTTGGAATTATCAGAAGGATACAGATATCTCTAAGGGACCTGTATGGTAAAAACAAAATACAAAACAAAAAAACAATACCCAAACAACAACAACAACAATACCCTGTAATTTTACGTCTAGATACATTTTATCGCAAATATGTCAATTCATCTGTAATTTGGATCCGAAAGTATCCAAATACTTTATGTTCCAGTGCTTAAGTCTCCCAAAGCTTTTTCAATATAATGATTTATGACATAAATTCTGTCTGCTAAATAAACAGAATTCTATGAAATGTTTCTTATTTGAATTGAGCCAAATAGTACTTTTATTTTTAATTTTATTATGAAATAAAACAATAATAATCTTTGATGGAATTATCTGTAGATCATTCACTATCTTGAGATAGCTAGGCAGGAATGAGTTATTTTATTTTGGAAAAACTGATAAGGGAGAAGAATCTGTCCTTTTTCTGAGTGTTAAATAAGTCTGCAAACCTGATAGCTCAAGGTTTATCTTTTTTATAAAAATATATGATTTCTACAAGAGTGACTAGAAGAGAAAGGCTATTCAACCATGAGTTGGTTTACTAAGTATCCTTCAATGTCAACAGTATGAAATCCATAGCAAACTCATTTTTTTAGAGAATGTTATGCTTGTTCTAGGTTTATAACTGAGTTCAGAGACCAAACCATAATATTAAGCCAAAGTTATTATATATTTTTAAAAATCTACAGACATACATTGTTTAAAAATGTTTTTATCAAACATGTTAAATACTTATGAAAAATGATATGCATTATGCGCAATTTCTAATTCAACACTAGGCTTGTGAATCCTTCTGCTGAATTAAGTCTGAAAATCATTCTACAAAAATATTGGTAGGTTCTGTATCTCTTGGTTGAACATGTTTGTAACTATATCTTATATTATAACCATCACTATAACTAGAGTTATAATGACCCATTTTTCAAATTTAAAATCCTAGTGTGTGTATCTAAATATCCATGCCTATGTATTTTGATGCCACAATATTTTCAAGCGGCTTTCAATGCTGATCCCACCTGTTTACACTGGAAAAGTTGACTTTTATGTAGTGAATAATCTCGGAAATCTACCTATATAACCTCACAACCTTATCATAGATTTTGTATTAAAACATTCCAAAGGTCTGCATGCTACTGAAGTACATTTTATAGGAGACTTTATTTCTGCCATGGTTTTCTCTTATACAGAGTACTTTAGAAACCTTGTCAAAGGTTAAGTTATGATTATGTTTTGTGACTTTATAAATTATCTGGGTGTATACTGTACTTAGGTCAAACAGGTAAAAAATATTTGCTTGCAACAAAACTTCATTTTATCTCTTGCACATGGTTAAATATGTGCACATTTAAGCACATGGTTAATTAGTGGCTTCTGGGAGGATGAAAAATGATCTCAACTTGTTATAGTATTATAGTTTACTGAATATTATGATTGTCACTTTTTTATGATTGATGATTGCCATTTTTAATGACATAGTCTACAAAGGCTAATGATACACTGGATAGAATCACAATACCAATTAAAGGGTAATGGTCATTCCAAAGGTTAATGCTTATAACTCTTAAAAGAGAATACATTGATGGAATACAATCCATTTTAAGGAAAAACTTCCCTTCTATGATGATGCGATCAATTTTACTATTAGCAGTTCAGTGGACATAATAATTTCATCCATTACCATTAACATTCTTTAAACAAGCTTTGGCATATGGAAAATATGAATCTTTTCATTTAGCATTCTTTAAAAAAGGATTTACTTTGAATATGATTATTTGAATGAGAGAAAAGGAGAGCTGTTTAAGGTTTTTGAGAAGTTAAAATGCACCCAATAAAAATGCCACAGCTGTGTGATGATATTGAAGTGGTAAGCTAATGTCATTGCCAAATGTCCTATTAACATGCATACACATATTTATACAGTAACACCAACTAGAATTTAGTTTCCTTTTGAAAAGCCCAAGAATTTATAGAGTGACACAGAACAAAACTGCTGTGTAAATAATAGGTTAGAAGAAAGAACTATCATATCTGAGCATTATGAACCTTACCTCATTCTGAAAAGGAGCTGAAGTAAAGCAAGAGAAATGGTCTACTGGCTCCTAATTCATGAAGTGACAATGATGAATGAATGGAAGTTAGCTCCAGCTGTAGCTGTATTTTAGCTCCTAGATACTTTTGCTGCTAAAGGCACCGAGAAAAAGAAAACCCACAAAATTTCTGATTAATAATAAACAAATGCATTCTTTAAAGTGGTATCTACATAGTGTCCAACAGGGAGTCCAATCAGTTTTCTGAAAGAGAACCTTTCTTTGTTAACAGCTACAAAAACGTACAAAGACATGTAACTCTTTGGGGTACACCTTAGATATCTTGGAAACATTGTATTCAGCAGTTTTAGCTTTCCCAAAGTTAAGCAAGTTCAACATCCTATGATAAAGAAAATAATATTTGGCTTAATGGCATTCTTCTCTGCACAAAATCTTGAAAGCTAGGAAAAATGCAAAATTTAGGAGACGAAAATAAATGAGTAATATTTACCTGTTGCCTAATTTTTTTCAGGACAATTTAGCCCCAATTTTATATAAAAATGTTGCCTTAACAAGTCACCAAAATCTTACCAGCAAATCCAAAGTCCTTTCTTAATCTCTCTCCTCATTCATATACTCGTGGTTGAAATTAAAACCTATTATTTCCACAGCCATAAAATCAATGTGCCCACAGCCACATTGGATGGATAGATAGATCCATCACACCTGAAAAGTAAACATATAGGAAAATCAGGAATTGTAGACCAGAAGAACACTGCTTAATTTTATTAATTTCTAATTCTGCAACTATAAAATGGGAATTAAAATACTTGCCACATAAATCTATTTGAATATTAAATAAAAATGAGATAACTGATAAACCAGAGCTACCTTAATAAGTACTCTAACTATATGTAATATTTTACCACATTAATTGCCTTAACTTTTTTCTTTCTTTGATATTAATTTTGAGTACTTAATAATTTCATATTCCAAATGGAATTACACATATTTATTTTTAATAACTCTCTCTTTGTCTCTTTCTTTGCCTCTCCCTCGTACATATACACTGACATATTTCAGAAAAATACTCTTTCCACTAACAACAAATTATTGCCTATGGAAGATGTAACATGCCTACACACCCATTACCTAGTTTAAAGAATAAAATATTTCATCAGTAAAATTGAGTCATCTATACATACCTCCTCAGTTCCATTACTCTCTTCCCTATCTTCAATCTCAGAAAAGATAACCAATCTCATTAGTTTCTAAAAGATCATTTACATTACTTTCTTTTCTATATTTATTGTATATGTTCATACTATATATCCATAATATACTTGCTTTAAATTTTAAATAAATATCACCATACATACAGTAAACATACTAGTAGACATTTTTCTGGGGCTTTCTTTTCTCACCTATATTGTGTTGGTGAAATTCATTTGTGTTGTTACATGAACATTTCTTTCTTTTTAATGGCAAAACAGTATTCTGTTTTTTAACTATACCACAATTTATCCATTATTATTTGAAGTTTATCATTTTAAATTTATTTTCTAATTATAGGTGTCTTAGTTTGTCTTTGTTGCTGTACAGAAATACCATAGACTAGATGGTTTATGGACAACAGAAATTTTTTTCCTACAGTTATGAAGAGTGGGAAGTCCAAGGTTATGATGCCAGGAGATTAAGTGTTCCACTTCCTAGATGGCACCTTTTTGCTGTGGGAACTCTTTTTTATAAGGAGCCAAAGAACTCTCTCTTATCTGGGATTTCTTTTATAGGAATACTAATTCCAATCAATTTTGTGTGTGAATTGTTGGATGTGTATGTATATGCATGAACAATATATTATTTAGAATTGATTGTTTTCTAATTTTATAGAATAGATGCTTTATTTAGTCTGGGGCTTTATTTAGTTTGGGACTTCACTCAAAATTGTACATATATTCTAATTAGGAATTGGGAAATCTATATATTCTGGACACAATTCTTTTATAAGATATGTGATTTGCAAATATATATTTTCTGAGTCTATGGCTTGCCTTTCATTTTCTTAACAGTATCTTTTGTAGTGCAAACATTTTCAGTTTTGATCAAATCTAAGATTTTCTTCTCAATAGGGTGGTCCTGGTGTCATATCTAAAATTTCATTGCCAAACCCAATGTCACATAAATTTTATCCTGTTTTCCTTTAGAAGTCTAATAGTTTTACAGTTTACATTTAGATATAATATGTACTTTAAGTTTTCTTTTTTTCTACCTGTTTCTATACAAGGCAGGTGATGGGGAATGGGATGAGATCATGGGTTTGACAAGGCTTTTGGTAATGCCTGTTATTTTCTTCTGGATGCAGTTGGTTTCAATTAAAGCAGTTTTTCTGTAAGAAAGGAGGGAAGATGGGCCAGGGCAGAATTTTAGCAGTGGCTGCTTTTGCCCTATGCTAGCTGGCACCTTAGAAGCAGCTTTCTCAGAATATTCCACAATCTGTCCCATGAACCTATAAAGTCTGTGAGAGGGTGAGGACTTCCTATGTCATGGCTCACAGGGTCCACACACTTTTACTCTAGTGGACATACTGCCATTTCTAATTGTTAAAAATTTCAAGCTGAATATTTCTTTAGTCTTATGATTTGTCTATTTTTCTTTTATTTCTGTCAATTTTTGCTTCATATGTTTTAAAGCACTTTTACTAAGTCTACATATATTGTGATTGAGTTCCTATGTGAGTTCCATTGTGTCACTCAAAATTGTGTTCAAGTTTACCTCATTTATTATTAATATAAGCTGCATTAGCTTTCTTATGTTCAGTGTTTTCATAGTATTTTTGCCTGTGTTTTTACTTTCAAACTATCCTTATCTTTATGGTAAAATGGGTACATTCTCTCTCCCTCTCTTCATTTTTCTTTTCTCTGTCTATAAATTGGAAACATAGTTTATTTATTTTCATCTTAATAATGACTAAAAAATGAAATCCATACAAATCCTTTTGCTGCTTGAATTGAATCTTATAGTTTCTAATATATAATGGAATTATAATTAGTTCTTAGTGTTTACATTACTGTTCTTTTTTTATTTATTAATTTGAGAGAGAGCATGAGCAGGGGAGAGGGACAGAGGGAGAAGAGAAGAGAAGCAGACTCCTCACTGAGCTTGCAGCCCAATGTAGGGCTTGATCTCACAACCCTGAGATCATGACCTGAGCTGAAATCAAGAGTGGGACACTTATCCAAGTGAGCCACCTAGGTGCCCCTACATTGCTATTGTAATTGCTCTTGATCTATGAGTAATTAATAAGTATTTTCCTAAAATTTAAACAGCTTGGTATTTATCTATTAAAAATTAATATATATTTATTATGTTATGATCAGAAAAATAAAATACAAATCTTTCTTTCACATGCCTAAAAAAATCCTGTTTTCTTTATCTATTACATGTGCTTTAATAAGTATACTTGCTTTCTAATATTTTACACATTTCTAGTTATTATATTAATCTTGTATTATTTAAGTCACTAGATTGAAGCAACAATGGTAACAATAAAATATAAAATTTTTATAGGTCCTACTCCATGTCAGGAAGAGCAGAGTAAGTTTTACACATACTAAGTAATTTGATTGTTAAAATGAATCTATGATGCTCCACGATTATTATTATCACTTTAAATGAAGAAATTGAAATATAAAGTAGTAATTTGTGAGGGACAGAATAACCAGTAAAAGGAGACAATTACATTGAAATATAGAATAATCTGAAAAATATTTCTAGAGAATACTTTTCACTTCTCACATTTCTAGTTGGTGATATTTTTTATTTTGATTTTTATTTCATATGCCAATCTTCCCTTAGCTTTTAAAATATATTTATTTCTCTATTTTAAATTTTTGATTTTGATAGACTCTCTAATCATGTGTATGTGTATATGCACATACACAAACACATTTCCTTTGAAATGATTGTGTTAATAATATATCTTGTTATTTAGTCTAGAGCTCGTTGCCCTCTAGAGATACCAGTTATTCTCTCAGCCAAAATATATAGGCAAAGGCCAGGACCCAGTGCTTGTGATAGCCAATTAATTCAGTGGTAGGGAGAAAATAAGCTCTAATTTAAAGACCCCCAGGCACCATAAAATCGGTCAATCATTTCCTCACACCACAAAAAATTTTATCAGGTCAAGGCTTCATCCTTTGCTAATGAGAAAAAAAGCAACAATGGTGCTGTGCTGATTGTCTTTAGATTACTTTTTTCCAGGCCAGGAGGTTTGTATAGGGTAGAAAGCAACATCCCTTTTGTCATCTGCTCAACTGCTCAAAACTATATGAAATTCTGTACTGGTTTTGTTATTGAAGTATCACAAACAGGTCTAAGGCAAATCAGGTGCAGGGCCAGATGCTGTTTCTTCCAAGTTAATGACAGAAGAACAATTATTTCTTTGTTTCCATTATTTCATTCATTCATTGCCTCCAATCCTAGGCCAAAACCACCATTCAAATATACATTGCTTTAGGGCAGCCCAGGTGGCTCAGCGGTTTAGCGCCACCTTCAACCCAGGGCAGGATCCTGGGGATCCAGGATTAAGTCCCACACAGGCTCCCTGCATGGAGCCTGCTTCTCCCTCTGCCTGTTCCTCTGCCTTTCTCTCTCTCTGTGTGTCTCTCATGAATAAATAAATTTTAAAAATCTTTAAAAAAATATACACAAGTCAAAGTAGTTTCCCTTGTGACCCAAGTGACTTCCTAGACCATAGTATCATCTTGTTTCCTTTCGTATTATCACTGGGATTTATCTTGAAGAATGGAAAGAGTAGTTTGGTTCAGAATCTTTATAGTAACACATTAAATGTCCACAAACACACACACACACACACACACGTCTGAGAAACATAAATTGAGGAAAAGCAAAGAGTACCTGTGTGAGAAACAAAGCAAAATAATATCATGCTGTTTGTAAGAAACATACTACAATGAATTAAATAAAGTAAAATGATATTCAGGTAGCAAAAACTAACTCCCCCCCCAAAAAAACTAGTATATTAATACTAGACAAAATAAATTTTTAAAAGATTTTATTTATTTATTTATTTATTTATTTATTTATTTATTTATTTAAGAGAGAGTGTGGGGTACAGAAGAAGCAAGGCTCTCCACGGAGCAGGGAGCCCAATGCTGGGCTCAATTCCAGGACTCTGGAATCATGACTTGAACTGAAGATAGACACGTAACTGACTGAGCCACCCAAGTGCTCTGGACAAAGTAAATTTTAAGATGCATTTTATGAAAGGTGAGCAATTTTATAGTGATAAAAGGTTTAATTCGCTGGAAAGATATAAAATGAATAAATTTGTATATAAATATAAATATAATGCAAAATATAAAATATAAAGCAAAACTTGAGAGAACTAAAAAGGAAAATAGGCAAACCTATAATAATGGGAAACCTTAACACTTGTCTTTGAGTAATTGATAGAAAAAAAAACGTTAGCATAAACATAGAAGATTTTGACTTCAATCTGATATTTGGCCTAATTGTCTAAGTAGCATTTTACTCAACAATGGTAGAGGATTTATTCTTTGCAAATACATGTCAAAAAAATTGCCAAAATTAACTATATGCTGGACCATAAAATAAGTCTTGACAAATTAAAAAGGATTCAATTGTTAGAGACTATATATTCTAACTATCATGCAACTGAGGTAGAAACTACTACTATTATTGTCACTACCTTCATTGTTATTACTACAAGTACTACGACTACTGTTGTTGTTGTTGTTAGTAATACAATGAAAATAAAGACATCTATTTGGAAATTTAGTAATGCACTTCAAACTCACTCAGGGTGTCAAGGAATCAATATGGAATTTAGAAGTTATTTTGAAGGGGTACTTGGGTGGCTCAGTAGGTTAAGTGACTGGCTCTTGGTTTTACCTTAGGTCATGTTCTCAGAATTCTGGGATAAAGCCTCACTCACTTAGTGCTCCACACTCACGGTGGAGTCTACTTGAGGATTCTCTCCCTCTCCCCCTGCTCCTCCTGCCACGTGCTTTCTCACTCTCATAAATAAATAAATAAATAAATAAATAAATAAATAAATAAATATATATATATTTTTTAAAAGAGATTCTGAAGTAAATTAGTATGCAAAGGTTAATGTGGGTATTAATAAAATGATGGCCTGCCATAAATCCTCCCATCCCATTTCATCATATCTGTCTCTCTGGGAATGTATCATTTGCTTCTTTTTCATGTAGATTCTATTTCTCCTTTCTCTGTTTTAAATCTGAGTTCGTCTTTTTTGGTAACTACTCTCATAGATGCCACAATGAACCAAATTTCTCAGTATTCAAATTTTTGTGTAGATTCTCCCGCATTGAATCTAGGTTGGCCATGTTATTGTTTGGGAAATAAGGCCAATGTGGGAAAAGGCCACTATAATACTAATGTACTTAGTTTATACTTTAAGAAAGCCAAGAAACATCTCTTTTAGTGATTTTGGGAATTCTGAGCTGTGTAAGAAAGCTAACTAGAAAAACCACATGGGTGGCCATGTAAAAAACAAAGCCTTACTATTATATGAAGATAGAAATGCATACCTCCTTCAGGACCCTGAGTCCAGCTTTCTTAATGCTTTTGGAAGAGATTGTCCAATGTGAGTGAACCATCTTGAAGCTTTCACCTTAATCAAGTCCCCAGATGACTGCATCCCCAGTTGATGTCTCTTTCTTTATTTACCCATCCATCCAATGAGAAAACCGCAGCTTGCCTTTTTTTGCTGTATGACTTTATGCAATCTATTTAAACTTCTCTAAGTGTCAGTTTCCCTCTTTGTAAAAGAATATATTATTTGTATCAATATTATTTTGGATAAATTGAGAATTAAATAAGAATATGTTCAATGTTTGTATTATAACATGTGCCAAAAGTGCTAAATAAAATATATTGTTAGTATAATTAAAATTAAGTATCAAAGAAAAATCTATAAAATTTTTAAAAATCACAATAACTAAAACAGAAATATTTTATTGACTTCTAAATACAGTGAAGAACTTGTAAGAAATTGTTTTATTAAGTTTCCTGTGCATGCTCAGCGGAAATTACTAACTATATTTTATATTCTATTCTACAATGTCTTTATATAGACCCACTGGAGAAAGCTTTTTCAGATCTAGATACCAAAAATCATTTTAGTTGTGAAGAAACAACTAACATACTTATAACATTTACATGTTTTACATAAATTAACACAAAATTGTTCTTTGCATTGAGTGTTAAAAATTTCAAAGCCAAATGGAAGTTTCTCTCAATCAGGTAAGTAAGTGTACAGCACTAGCATTGCACACTCCAGTCACACTCCTGGTCTTAGGCAATAAAGCTTTACAATTAAGAAGTTTGTCTCTAAAATCAGACTGAATTATATTTAGCTCCTATTAACTTAAATATCTAATAATACTTCATCCTCTTAAGTGGGGGGTAATGGTAGAATTTACAGTCCAATTTGAACACAGTGAATATGAATTTCATCCTATTGCTACTCTCTGGCTCATGGTAGGAACAAAGTAAGTCCATGTTTACTAAGGGAATATAACATAGAGCATGACATAAAAGATAAGAGCTCAAGTCAGGAAATCTGGAATTAATCAATTTGATTTTTTTTGTTGTTGTTTTTGGGGTTTTTTTTTGGAATTAATCAATTTGTAAATCTACTTTTGACTTTTTTTTTCTTTTATTTTCAGTCAATTTTTAACCAAAGGTTTCTCAAGGTTTGATATTTGTGAATCGCTGTTATAAAAAAAGGATGCATTATATTTGGATAATGAATATTATTTTGCTTTCAGAGATTGCACATAACCACATAGGGTTGCATTATACAGATATGGGAGTTCACACTAGTAAACTGGCTAATCTGAGAAAGTAACAATCCATGCAAAGTATATATCCTGAAAATGCAAATCTGGGCTCTGTCATTCTGCTCATGACCTTGGACAGCTCCTTAAACTCTCTGGGCTTGAATGTCATCAAATATAAAATAGTAATGACAAAAGCAAATGTGTTTTGCAATATGAACACTTCCCCAACAGTTGTTTATATTTTCTTCTCTACAACTTTTATGTCTTCTATATTCTATTTGGTTCTTTGGGAAAACACACAAAACATGGTTCACACACAAAAGAAAACAACAGTTAAAATGTAGACCTATTATAATAATAATCATAATTATTATGAAAAATTACATATATAAATAATCTTGCAGTGGAATTTTATATTGTCAATTTAAATTAGAAATTGTATACACATGTGTGTGTGTGTGTGTGTGTGTGTGTGTGTGTGTGTATCTTGGGAGATAGAAGCTGAAACATGTTGAAGGGTCCATGTGCAGTTTCCTCTGAGTAGGAATAAGAAACCTGTCAGGATTATTTATGTTCTCCCTCTACAAAAATAAGACACATAAGAAGGAATCCTAGATCTGTAGATCATTGAGTATAAATAAGTTTTGTATCAAAGTAGCTAACATAATTTTTAAAAAGTGAGGGGCAAAATATATAATTATTTTCTCCAAATAAGTACATAATGGAAAATTCTGTGATTTTTGATGCCTTGGGCAATAAATAATATGTGCTTTAAATATCTTATAATTATCATTGATCTTCCCTAATTCACTTTGAAAATGTTTAAGATTACCACATACTTCTTAGATAAGTCATGTGTACATTGTATAGTATGCTATCTAGTTACATGTACACTGACTTATGTATTTCCAGGAATACAGAAAAGCTATACTCATTTTTCTAATTCTATAAATCAATGATAATATGCCAACTTCTCTTTTTAGTGTGCTGTTTATTACTATGTGCATTGATCATGAAATACTAGTGAAGATCAAATAATGAAATATGACAATTTTGGTAGTTTTTAATGTGGGAACATATTTTTCATTGTTATAGATAAGTTTGAGATATACAATGGAATATTACTCAGCCATTAGAAATGACAAATACCCACCATTTGCTTTAACATGGATGGAACTGGAGGGTATTATGCTGAGTGAAGTAAGTCAATCAGAGAAGGACAAACAGTGTATGTTCTCATTCATTTGGGGAATATAAATAATAGTGAAAGGGAATATAAGGGAAGGGAGAAGAAATGTGTGGGAAATATCAGAAAGGGAGACAGAACATAAAGACTCCTAACTCTGGGAAACCAACTAGGGGTGGTGGAAGGGGAGGAGGGCAGGGGGTGGGGGTGAATGGGTGACAAGCACTGAGGGGGGCACTTGATGGGATGAGCACTGGGTGTTATTCTGTATGTTGGTAATTTGAACACCAATAAAAAATAAACTTATTAAAAAAAAGTTTGAGATATAAAGTCTTGTTTACATATTCAGAGCGAAATCTAATTCTAAGTCAGGCTTTTAAATGTTTTGTGACTTTTGTTGCTTCGTGATGGTTGTAGTAGATATTTTGCTCATCATGCAGTGTAACTGGCATTCTGCTGCAATTACTTAACCCAGCCTTGGATTGTTAGCTCTAGGGAAATGCCAGGACGAAGTAAAGCTTTTTCAAACACTGAGTAATTAACAGAAATGTTTACAAGGGGGAAAAAGTGGTTATTCAAATTTCCTTTTAAACAGTAGATTTTGAACTTGCTCTAAATTTGAATATTTCAACAGCTGCACTAAGATTTTATTGTAAAAGTATCCTATTGCCTTAAAAGCCTTGCCTGAATTTGTTCTTTAGAAAGATTACATAAATTATATCGATAAAGATACACAGAATGACATTTAAGAAAATATTGTATTTTGCATAAGAATACAAGGTAATGTGGTTCTTAACCACATATAAACCACATATAAAAACGATTGAATTAAGTGTTACTAAGTGTATATGTAAACTGCTTAAATTCATGTGTGATAGGAATTGCTGGTGACAAGGTAGACTTTTTAAAATCTGAGTTTGGGTTACTATCTAAGATAAAATGGGCTAAGCTCATCATACCTGTTCATTAGGTGGTTTCAAAGTTGACAGATTACACCAGAACCCCTCAAGCTTATACACCATTTCCATCTTCCTCAATTCACAGAAAAAAATTAATTTGACAGTTTTGATTTCTCTCTAAAGTAGGTTGACTACAATTAAATGCAATGCAAGCACACTGCTTAAAACTTAATTGATATAACCTACTAAATTAAAAGTGCTTCATTATTTAAAAATTGTTTATTTTGTATAAATAAGAATCAACAGAAGTTTGTAGTCAGAGATTCCAAAGTATTAGAAAATGAACAAGAGCTTTCTAGTTTAACTTCTCTTTGTTTAAAGAAACATTACTTGTAAAATAGTTAAATCTCTTTGAGTCTACATAGGTAAAATACAAAGGAGTATTTAAATTTTGCTTGGTAAATAAAAATATTTTATAAATGTGCATGTAAACAATGAGGAAACTTTTTTTTTTTGCTTAAATTAGATGCATATAGTAGGCATTCATTTATATCTAGTTTTTTTTGATTGGTTGGTAGATCAATTGATAGATGATAGTACACAGAGAATCAGGTGAAAATATTTACATATGGAGATAAACTGAATTGTTACTCATCTATTAGGAGCTTCTTCTCTAGTTACCATTTATACATATGACCTAAAGTTGATTGTCTAGTCTTTAGTCTTAGTTATCCATATTGATTATATTTTGTGTATTCAGTATGTTTTAGAAGGAATTTTTTTAGTTTATATTCTTAAAGGAAATTAAATATAAAATGACATATTTATGGAAATAACTTATGAAAAACACTTAGTCCAATGTACTTTCAATATGAAAAATACTAATAGAAGGAGAATGTAATCTCTCCATAAACCAAATTGCTCAGGAAAACACTAACATGAATCCCCAAAATACTCTTTTGAAAAACATCTTCTATCCTTACATTTATTTAGTTTTTAAGATTTTTTTATTTATTTGAGAGAGAGAGACAGTGAGAGAGAGAATGGGCAGAGGGGAGAGGGACCCCCTTGTGGGGATCGATACCAGGATCCTGTGATCATGACTTGAGCCAAAGGGAGGCACCTAACTGACTGAACTACCTAGTCACCCCAAATCTTTTTTTAAAAGATTTTTTTTATTATTTGAGAGAGAGAGAGACACAGTGGGGAGAGAGGCAGAGCTCAGAGTCTGACATGGGGCCAGATTTCATGACTCTGAGATCATACCTGAGCTGAAACCAAGAATCAAAGGCTTTACTGACTGTGCCACCCAGGCATTCCACTTTTACCAAATTTTTATCAATTTATCTTATTTACTTTTCTAATAATTTAAGGTAGATGATTAAAAACATTTCTTTCAAATCATTCTGGTTAAGAGGTATATCTCTTATCTGAGAAGCTGTGAAGGAACATTAGAGCCCAATTTTTTCATTTACTTATTTATTTCATTATAGAATAATCACTTGATTTGTCAGTAACTTTTCTAGATCCTCTTCCATGAACATTAGCACAGTTTAATTTGTCTAAATCTGTCGTTGCATTTGGAAGGTACTAAGGTATAATATAAAAGATTGATACAATATAATATGACAAACACAAAACAACATGGCCTGATAAAACAGAGTAATTTAAGAGAAAGGTTAAATTTTAGGTGAACAAAGAACTTGGAGATGCAAGGGACAGCAAGTGATATAAGGCCAAAAAGAATCATTTGTTGATACTTGACAAGGTGAGCACCTGAGAGTAAAAACAATCTCTAAATTAATCTAGATATTGGATTATACACTTGGAATTAAAGCATAGGGGAGAGCGCTGTGGTTGTTGCTTCCACTGCTCTATATCTGGTTCGACTCTCTAGTTTCCTTTGCCCTCTTCAGGAAGAGATTATTTGCAAGAGGAAGCTCAAAATTCTTCTAGAGGCACACTCTGCATTTAGTCAGAAACTAAGGAAAAGTCTAAAAGGCTCCTAGAACAGAATGTTAAACCATTAGGAATGACTTGTTCAATATCCAGAGCAAACTACGAAAATCTGTAGAACAAAATTCTGGTACATATAATATTATTATAAGAATATTTCACCAAGGAAAATAAAATAAACCTTTATATCAGGTTTAATTTGTCCACACTGGTTAATTTTTGGATCACTTAAACATATTCTTAGTTCAGTGTATGTGTAACAATTTGTTGGAGTTGGTTAATATAAAAAAACTGGTCCAGGGACGCCTTGGTGGCTCAGTGGTTGAGTGTCTGCCTTGGACTCAGGGAGTGATCCCAGAGTTCTGGGATCGAGTCCCACATTGGACTCCCCACAGAAGACTGCTTCTCCCTCTGCCTGTGCCTCTGCCTCTCTCTCTCTATGTCTTTCTTGAATAAATAAATAAAATCATAAAAAAAAGACTAGGCCAGGAGATGAAATTTGAGATAGTAGAAATGTTTGGTGTAATTTAAGATAAACCATTTAAAAATCATTGGGATGCAAGAATACTAGGGTGAGTCTATCAAGAGACATAATAACAGTGATTTAAGAGCATAGATTCCAGAGTTAGAGTGCTTGAATTTGGCTTTGTCACACACAAAGTAGGTAATATACTGAGCTCTGATTTGAAATGATACTGAAACCATTTGAAACAGTGTTTGCTCAACTTCAGTCTGATTTTAAAAAGTCCTGTCCATATCACCATATTTTGATTTGATAGATCAAGGTGAATCTGGTGCAATTGGCAACCATATCAAAATTTACAGAGTATTTATTTAAAACACTACTTTTTTCAGAAAATCCATTTTGAATTATTTAATAGTTTTCTAAGTCAGCTGCTGAAGGAATTACTCCTGGGAAAGGCAGATTATTGCACAAACTTGTAAATTACTAAAGATAATATATGTATAACAAAGATTCTCCTAAGACAATTTGTATTGTGCGAGCTCTATATGCAAGCAACTCAAAATCTATGATGTGAGAGTTTACCTTACCAATTTGTCAGATTGAATTATCAATCAATATTGACTAGGACCTACATTGTAGAATGCATGTTAATGCATATTATTAAGTCTAATGAGAGATAAAATAAAAAAGATGATAAGCTTATTATTGCTGAGAATTTTACAATTGTGTTATTTTTAATAATAGCTCAGAAATATGTTCCAAGATTGGGATTTTAAATGATGCATTTATTTAGTAGTCTATGCCAGCACATCACTGATTAGCTGCATACACCCCAAAAGTGGATCATGACTAGCCACTGTGATACAGAAAAAAAAAAATCTCTCCCCCCCCCCCTCTCTCTCTCTCTCACTCTCTCTCACACACACCGTTGGTAACATAAAGATATTAAACTTTACTAGCATTTAATTCATGAATTGATATTAGTGCCCTCTCATATCTTATAAGAAGGTGATATATCATTTATGATAAGCAGAGAAGGGTACTGGCCCATTGCTGTTGCCCAATAAAGCTTGGGTACTTTATGCCTTTGGGGGATCATTTTAATTTGTATGGAAACATGTATTCTGGTGTGAAAATGAAGGCTTTTTTTATTCTAATGCTCTTAGTTTGTGTATCTCAAGGTACACAAAGTGTGAAGAGCTTTTTCTCCAGTTATTTCAATTTTTGACCAAACCCCCGCCTCTCCCCCCACCAAAAAAAAAAAAAAAAAACACATTGTGGGGACATTGACAATGGTGTCTTCATTTATTCATCTGCTTTCCACATATTACAGTTTGCCTATTTCTGCTTATGAGGATTTACAGATTTAACATGTAACTAATCTAACATGCACAAATCAGCACAGGACATAGAGAATTTTGCAATTAAACAGGGTTTCAGGGCAGCCTGGTTGGCTCAGGGGTTTAGCACCACCTTCAGCCCAGGGCGTGATCCTGGGGACAGGGCATCGAGTCCCACGTCGGGCTCCCTGCAGGGAGCCTGCTTCTCCTTTTGCCTCTGTGTCTCTCATGAATAAATGAATAAAATCTTTAAAAAAAATGAACAGGGCTTCAATGTAAGCACAACAAAACAAGAAAATAATAAAGTTGAACATTCTCAATATTTGTATAATGAATCAGCAAAGTTGCAGCATAAAACTAATGGCAAATTGTAGTACATATTTTAAAATGTTTCATCATTCTCTTTAAGATTCAGATGGTGTATTTTTTTAAGATTTATTTATTTATTTATTTATTTATTTAAGAGAGAGTGTGTGTGTGAGTAAGGGGAGTGACAGAGGGAGAGATTCTTCAAGCAGACTCCCTGCTCAGAGTGGAACCCAACATAGGGACTGATCCCTCCACTCAATGAGATCATGACCTGGGCCAAAACCAAAAGTCAGAAGCTTAACTGACTGAGCTATTCAGGTACCCCAGATGCAGACGATGTTTTTAAATATGGATGTGAATATAATAGTTTTGCTTTATTTTTTTTAAGATTTTATTTATTTATATAAGAGAGACACACAGAGAGAGAGGCCGAGACACAGGCTGAGGGAGAAGCAGGCTCCATGAAGGGACCCAGATGTGGGACTTGATCTCAGGATTCCAGGATCACATCCTTAGCCGAAGGCAGATATTTAACTGCTGAGCCACCCAGGTGTCCCAGTTTTGCTTTTTTTTTAGTAAAAAACACATTTATAAGGAGAGAGATAGAACTTTGAATAGTTACTTAGAATAGTTTTCTTGGTGTTTCACTTTGTTATTTACAATGATATTTCTGTCATTTATAAAAACCCTCTCATAGTCACATACTTAAAAATCTGTAAACAAAGAATTTTTTATCTATTTAAAGTCTTTCAAAGAAAGATGTGCTCTAAATATAAAAACAACAAAAAACATTGTATTTCTTATTAGTTTATAAAGGAATTGAATGACATGAGAGGGTATGAAACTTTACAAGCAAAATTTTAACAAAAATATTTGCATAATCGTTATATTCATTTGGAACCTGATGATCATAATTTAGGAAACATAGTTAATAATGTGCTTCTACTTGGATCCATTTATTTATGAAATATACTTTTCAGATATGGTAGCCATTAAATACAATTATCAAAATAAACCTCCGAAATACAAAGTTTTATACTAAAAGTTTAAAATATTATGAAGCATATTTAATCATGTTGCCATTTAATAATAAACTCAACATGATTTGAAAGTAAATTGGAACACACATGTGTGGTGATACATAGAATGGAATAAGTCACATATGAAACTGGAGACTTAAATTCAATGAGATTTTTCTATAGGAAAACAGACTTCATTTTATTTTTATAATGGATAATATTTTTAAGGAATTATGTTACTTTTATCTCACCCATTTTAATTTATATTTTTGGTTATCTTCCAAAATGTAAAAAAATTTTAACACATTTCAAGTATAGAATAAAGCATTTTTAAAATAAGCACATACATAGACATATTCTGAGGTCATTCTCTAAGAAATTTTACTGATTAAAAATTAAAAAGATGTCTGAAGACAAAAGACTGTTGGCTTAATTTCTTTAGATTGTGACAATGATTCAATAATCAAAAATTTCTCTAAATTTCAGACTAAGCGACATGGCCATGTGAAAATGCGTGCCTTATGAGTATACAAAATTTTGTCTACTTATGCAACCATAAACCCTGGAGGTAAACATGATATAAAATAGGTTAAAAAATGAAATGTGCATCCTTCTGAACTAAATATTAGCATGTCTAGATACAAACATTAAGAACATTATTGAGAAAATATTTATATTTATTGGAATCTACTTTGAATATTAGCAGACAATGATTAAAAACACAGCAGCATTACATGTAAAAAGCACTTTTAAAACAAAGTAATTCTAATTCTTGATTATTTCCCACAGGCCTTTTAAAGCACAAAGATTTTGGCTAACCTTCTGAACCTTAAAGCCATCATAAATTAATTAACACCAATACAAATAAACAGAGCTGTGTGTAGAATGTCTCTGAGTATATACTCTCTGTGTCTTATATGTAAAATATTTTAATAAGCATGTTGCTGTGAGATCCTGAAGTATGAAAAATAATCCACGTGTCTGCAAATTCTAAAAATGATGAAGAAACTTCCATCAGACTACCCATACATAAATCATACATTATAAATCAGGCTAGAGCACATAGTTCATTATTTGTTTTTAAATGTTTTACTACAGGGGGATCCCTGGGTAGCTCAGCAGTTTAGTGCCTGCCTTCCACCAGGGTGTGATCCTGGAGTCCCGGGATCAAGTCCCACATTGGGTTCCCTGCATGGAGCCTGCTTATATCTCTGCCTCTCTCTATCTCTGGGTCTCTTGTGAATAAATAAATAAAATATTTAAATAAATAAATAAATAAATAAATAAATAAATAAATAAATGTTTTACTACAAAACAACGTATAAACATTAACTTTCAATAATATCAATATATTTAAAAATGTAGCAAATGTATGTTTATTTAATATAATATAGTACAGTATAGAATATTATAGTATTATATATGATATAAAATAATAAGTGAATAATGTGGAATCATGTAAAACAGGGATTACAAATCCAAATGTCTATATTTGGACATACATTAAACATATGGGGGTATTTTTTTTTTTAATTTCTGGAAAGAAATATGCTCTCTCCAATTCTTCACGTAACATTAACTTTGGGGTATATCACTCATTTCCTAACTTTTGGTAGATATAAATACATCAAACTTTTCTAATATACTACAAATACCAAGGAAGAGATAAAAAAAAAAAAAGACAGTAGACTGTTAAAAGCAACCTGAAGAGGTGGGGACTCTGGTAGACAAGCAGCACATATGTCCAGTACTGGTGGCCACTCAGGGACATGGAAAGAGTTTTGACAGATTTTTCTTTTCAACAGATACATGGATATATATATGAAATCTGATTACTTTTTCCAGCTCCAGTCTTTACGATGAGATAGAAGACAAATGATATATTCTGTTAACTGCATTTATTCCATGGACATTAATTTCTATTTCCAGGTAAAGCCTCTGAAATACTGACTGATGACATTATTCCCTCTGTGGAAAGATATTACAGGCTTTTACCACATTTGCAATAAACTTTGTTCTCCAAAGTAAAAGCTGAATAGCTGTTAATAAAACATAGGTATCATAAAGAGATGATCCTCTATTATTGGTCAAACAAGGTAGAATAGAGTGAAAGAGAGTCCTCCCAGAAAGACAGAACCCAGGAAAAGAAACTTGTTCCAGGTGTGGTTATAAAGTTAACATATGTGGTGGAGATACACATCAATTCTACTTATGTATGCAGCTACAGTTCCCATCTAATTTACTTCTCCTGCACTTTAACATTTTTCAAATCCATGAGAGAGTGACTCATCATTTGTGTGGAAAGGCTGTAGGATGAGGTGAAAAGAGCATCAGCTCAGAAGTTATGTATCCTTGGATTTGAATGTCACTTAGCTATATGGCCTTAAACAACTCACTAAATCTCTGTAAGTTTCTATTTCATTATCATATCTGTTTCATAAAGTTTATTGTGATGATAAATATGTGAAGCCTCTGCACCATGTAGTGTTCATAATGTCCTTGATGAATAATAGTCTTCTTCCAATGCAGATTGTTTAGATACCTGTAGAAGTTTAGATGTTGAAAGAACAGATATTTGCATATTACTAGGGTATGTATTCAAATGTAGATATTGAGGAGAATGATTCAAATTGTCTGTATGACAAAGAGAGAAATGGGAATGATTTAAGTAAATTAAAGTGAGAGATTATAAACTGGTTACCCTATTCTCATACATTGCTGATGCAAATGCAAAATGGTACAGCTGTTATGGAAGATAGTTCTGTAGTTTCTCACAAATGTAGTATAATCTAACTATGTGATCCAGAATTTGCACTCTTAGATAATTACTAACTGAATTAAATGCTTCTGTTCACACAATAACCTGCACACAAGTGTTTATACAAGCTTCAACCATAATTACCAAATGGTGGAAGCAGCCAAGATGTCTTTCATTAAGTTAATGGATAAACTATGGTACAACCACACAAGACTGTTACACAGCAATAGAAAATGAGTTTTCAAACCAGGATAACAAGGAGGGAACCTTAATGTCATTAAATGAAAGAAGTTCATTTGAGAAGTCAATGTATTGTAAGATTCTAACAATATGACATTCTAGAAGAGGTAAAACTCAAAAGACAGTAAAAATATCAGTAAATAGATTGCTCATGGAGGGAAATGTGTGGAGGATAATTGAATATGTGGATTAATAAAGAGTATGATTCCATTTATAATGTCTGATTACGAAAGCTTTTAGGCTTCACTCCTTCTTCTTCCTTGTCGCACATCTAGGAAAACTGATAAGAAAATTTGGTTACTCCTTCTTTTAGCACCAGTGAGAATTTCAAATCATAAAAGTCCCTGCATTTGGGGAATTCTCAATCCTGCCATAGCCCTCAAGCTAGTTTCCTTATGTTTTTGGAACCATTAGGAAATCACTCTGCTTTCCCTACAAAGCCTTAACTTTTTTACAGTCTCTTACAGTGTGTGTGTTATCATCATTCTCATCCCCAGAACCAAGTTTTGGGTGGAGGTTCCATTTTGTATCTGTAGGATGTTCACAACAGTTAGTGCTGTGAGCAAGTTGTCCAGACAATGACTACTACTACATACTAGTTCTGCTGACTACTGACAAGTACAGTCTTTGGGCTACTGCTTAGTAGCTACCTTGCACTTTGAGCTGCACTGCTTTGTGCTACATTTTCGGAGTTTTACCCACCTTCTGTTTTAACTAACATATTATTAGAAGTTTCAAGAACTGTCATTTAGCAGTAGGAGTGTGAATTTAGGGCTCTCTTGAAAATGAACTAGGTTCATATGTCTTACCCCAGAACTATCTCAATGTTTTAGATTGACCTGTGTGTCTTGGTCCCAGCGTAAACCATGACTGAAACTACATTCAAGTAAACAACTCTTACCCTGTGACTGTTGGTTGTGTGTGTAAACCAAGCAATTTTCACAGTGCTAGAGTAGGGCATCCCTCTCTCAGAAGCCCTGAATACCTTAGGAACCCCTTGGGAACAACTGAGCAAAGAGCAGTAAGAGTTCATACACTATATGGTTGTCATCAGCACCATTCCATGTTATAGAACTTCCTGGAGAGCTGCTGTTTTTCACTCATTAACTAGAAGGAATATTAACATACTTTATAAGTCTGCCCTTTGTGCTAGCCACGTTATGCTTCTCTCCTGACCACTTCTTATGATTTTATCTATTGGTGATGCCACTAAATCTGCTCTGCTGGGACCAACAGTCTTGGTAACAGATGGCAAAACCCCTACTCCAAAACCATGGATTGGCATTACTTATTAAAGGTAAGCTCTCTCTAACTGTACTACATATATAAGGTATATATGTGTGTATATATATATATATATATATATATCTTATATATATATAAGAAAATAGCTTCAAACCTGATGCACTCAATTCTAATAATGCTACTAAATTTCTTACCAGTGGTGGGAATAAAGAATGCATGATATTGCTAGTTACCCCTACATTAACATCAGGACAGTGGGGCATACTTTACTCATCTATCCATAGAAATACTATTGCAATCTTTGAACCTCAATGTGTAGAGCCTCAATTCTTCAGAGAAAATGTGATATAGCTCTTCACCAAACACAAAAGGCCTTTCATTGTTTCTTACGCAGGATGAATAGCAGTCGAGAAATGTCTCTATGAAAGAAAATTTTACTCCAACCTCTCAAAGTGGCCCATATGGACCAGAAAAAAATCCTAAGTCTCCAATATCAATTTATTGTTTCTCAATGACATTGGTTTTTTTTCTAGTAAAATGTGGACATTCCTTGTAAATTAAAACATTTTCTTATAACAACTCTGTCAGGGATGATAGAAATGGGCATATTTAGGGTTTTAGGGCCCAAGAGTATTTTGTCTCAGGAATTGCTAGCACTCACACATGAAGTAATACTTTACTGAGTGGATCTTATGCAAGGGTTTAGGACATATACCACTAGAATTAAGAGAAGATATAAAGCAGGAGTAGAGAACTCAAAAACACATAAGTAGTAAAGTATACACTATGCCTTGAACTTTTAATATCCTAAAATATAGGATGGTCACAAATAATCTATATACAGCAGACTTCTATTTTAATGAAGACCTACAATCAAATGACACTTCACACATTTAATGGACTGGGAGGCAGAGTATGTTAACAAGCTATGTAGCAATAGAAGCACCCTGGTTAGTGATGTGATTTTCCTAGAAAGAGGGAGTCTTAACAACCTAGTGGCTGTTTTTGATCTGTTCTGCTGAGTAAGTTCAGATCTGCTCAATCATCAAAAGGAAGAAGATATATATCATCAGTTCACCCTGCAACTTTTGAGGACTCTATATGTATAGGTATCTCCATCTATTTTAATTGACCACCAGGTTGGGTTGTAAAATGGTTTCTGTTTCAGAGAAATTTCTGTAATTTGCCTGAAAGTTGAATATAATAAGATCCCTAATGTTTGGCCAGAGGAGAAGTGGTATATCTATCAGCTTTAAGAGGTCTGTTTTGAAACAGCAATGGAAGACCATTTGTGGCAGATCATCCACATCTTTAATAGGGAAAGAAAGAGCTTTTTACTCATTCATTCCCTATAATGAATTCCCTACATTCATTTTTCTACAATGTTTCTAATAAACCAATTGAAGCCTGTTATCTATCCTTATGGAGGTTATCCCACCAGAAGGATAAGCTAAACTCTCTTTTTTTTTTTCTTTTTTTTTCTCATTTGAAGAGGCTCACAGGATCCAGAGTCACAATTTTTTAATCATAACATCTGGGAGCAGAAGAAGGGTCTGTAGAACTTCCAAGAAAGAAAGAAAAAAAGGAAAGAAAGAAAGAAGAAAGAAAGAAAGAAAGAAAGAAGAAAGAAAGAAAAAAGAAAGAAAGAAAGAAAGAAGAAAGAAAGAAAGAAAGAAAGAAAGAAAGAAGGAAAGAAAGAAAGAAAGAAAGAAAGAAAGAAAGAAAGAAAGAAAGAAAAGAAAAGAAAGAAGAAAGAAAGAAAGAAAGAAAGAAAGAAAGAAAGAAAGAAAGAAAGAACAAGCAGTCTCCAAATCACGTCTATACAGGTGTTCTTGATCTGAGTAATATGACCTACCTAATTTTTCACTGATTATGCAAATTGTCTATCTACCTTCTAAGGCCAAAGCAAAGGTGAGGTAGGAATTATGTAGAGAAGAGGAAAGAAAGGATGAGGGGGAGAGAAAAAGAAAGAGAGAGCTGCAGAGGGAAAGAAAACACACATAGCCCCTAGTGACTCAGCTACCTGAAAGCTCATCTAAGACAACGAGGATAAGATCATATACAACACAAAAATGATTGAAAACAATTGAAATTCGTGTTCTTGTGGAGGTTATTGCTAGAGAAGCTGGTATGGCTGGGACTATAGTCTGCAGAGCCATGTGACTCACACATTGAAAAATAATTTTCCTTTGGACATTCTAGTCCATTGTTGTGGTTTCATTACTATGATAAGACTTATTATTGATCCAGTGGGCTATAAAGATGATGACCACAAATTGATTTGTATTTCTCAGTACAAACATTTTTCTTTAAATGTGTGCTCATATGTACACATGTGCAACATAAAGACCTAGCATATGAGTCTGTTGCTATATCTGTTTTTATAGAAAGAAACCTTTTATGAGCATCTTAGTAATTCAGCGCCTGTTGGACCATTAACCTTATTTGGTTTTGACCTATAAGTTGTTTGTTTTGACCTATAAGTCTGTATAAATGTAGATATAGGTCAGTTTATCTATAGCTGACATTATAAAGTGATGTTCAGCCTATTTCAGAAAGAATTCAATGTTGTTTGCTTTTGGCAATTCATTGCTATTATGAGGCAGCATTTCATTGGTTTATCCATCTCAGAGGTGCGTTGTTAGATTATCTCTGTTTTTAATGAGTACCTAGCCACATTTATGAAAATGGCTAAGGTTTTAGGGGTCAGTTTTATCTCTTAATGAGAGGCATAATTTTCTTATACTGGAAACTTTAGGATTTGCCCCACATTATATGATTTTATATCAGAAAGACTCATTTCAAAGTGAGACAGGTTGGAAAACTATGACTTTAAAAAATTACTTAAATTGAAGTGTGGTTGACATATATGAGTTTTAGATATGCAACATACTGATTTGACAATTATATACAATGGGAAAGGCTCATCTCGCCTGAGTATAGTTATGCCTGAGTATAGTTAGCATCAGTCACTAAAATTATTACAATATTGTTGGCTATATTCTGTATGCTGCACTTCCAATCCCAATAACTTACTTATTTTATAACTGGAAATTTGAGCCTCTTAATCTCCTTCACCTATTTTGCCTATTCTTCCAACCCCCTCCCCTTTGGCAACTACTAGTTCTCTAAATTTACCAGTAGAAAGGCATCCCATCTACACCACACCTTCTATATTTTTAGTTTGAGGGGAACAGAAATTACTCATATAACTACATCACAACAAAAACTGCCTGGTCAGAGAACTCTCCTGATTAGAAACAAGAAGGCTTGGGAGCACAGTAAGTAATACTAACTCATTCTTCTATTGAACTAACTCAGACCTGATGAGCCAACTCTCTGCTAAGCCACCAAAAGAAGGGAGATGAAACTTCAGGACCATTTATCTAGACTTGCTGATTATATACATGCATTGCTACCCATACCTGTGGCTTTTAGGGAAATCAGTTTTACACATAGCCAAGAATATTCTGTATCCATAAAGCCTGTCAAAATTATACAATTGAAATAATACAGTCAGGAGAAGAAAAAAAATTGATCCTCTCTCAGAAGATTTATTAAAAACAATGATGCCATTCAGTGTGGTCTCCAAGTGTAATAATTCTGTCTGATGCTTGAAGAACAGTGGTTCTTGAAGCTTTCTGTGGACTGTAGAGGCTTAGAGAAGAAAGTATTATGACTATTATGTCTTACACTACTTACCCCCTAGCTGTGAGTGTGTTGTTGATACTGCAGTACTGGTATTTCACTTTGGATATTGCTAATTCTTTTCTTCCTTTCCTTTCTTTTCTTTCTCTTTCTCCATTATGTAAATGCTGTTCACTGCTAAGCCATGTAGAGTACCATGTTTACTTTTCCTTTTCTTTCTAATTTTCTGTTTTCTGTGTAGCTGAAGTATATCTCGTTTTTGTTTAGTTTTTTTTTTAAGTGTAACTTCCCAAAATTTATCTCCAACTGCCATATCCCACCCCCTATTCCCTGCATGCCATAACCTCTTCTCATTACATTTACACATCTTAGGTATTTTCAATTAAATATTCTTGGATACATCACTCTTAAAAACGTCTGACTTGCTTTAATGTGGACAATGTTCTCTGAGTCTGCTATTCTACTCTTACTCTGGGGTTTCCTTTTGTTTTCATCCTGAGTTGCTTCTTCTTTTCTTTCTTGCTTTGAATCCAATGTCTTCTTATTTCTTATTTTACTTCCTCATCTTAGGAAGCATTTCATTCAGTAGCTTCTTCTAAATGATGCACAGAAGGAAAATTAAATTTGCATGTCCAAAAATATCTCTAGTTGATCGCAGCACTTATTTGACATTTTAGTTTGGTATAGAATTATGGATTGGAAATTATTTTCCCTTATGATTTTGAAGGCATTATTTCACTTTTCTTGATTTCTAGTATTGCTGTTGATTAACTTTAAACCTATCTAGTTGTTGATTCTTAGCATATGAGCTGGTTTTTTTTTTCTTTTTCTGTAGAATCTTTTAGATATTTTCTTTATTTTCAATATTCTGAAATTTTCATTTTGTATTCCTTGACTTAGCTATATTTTCATCTCTTGTGCTCAGTTTTTTAGAGAGTTCTTCAATCTGGAAACTCAGGAGCCAAGAATATTGGCTCAGAAACTCAGAATAGCCAAGAATACTCTGTCTCCATAAAGCCTGTCAAAAAGAATAAATTTAAAACAATTTTCCATAACCAAAAATCCTGAGTTTCCAGATTGAAGAACTCTCTAAAAAACTGAGCACAAGAGATGAAAATATAGCTAAGTCAAGGAATACAAAATGAAAATTTCAGAATATTGAAAATAAAGAAAATATCTAAAAGATTCTACAGAAAAAGAAAAAAAAAACCAGCTCATATGCTAAGAATCAACAACTAGATAGGTTTAAAGTTAATCAACAGCAATACTAGAAATCAAGAAAAGTGAAATAATGCCTTCAAAATCATAAGGGAAAATAATTTCCAATCCATAATTCTATACCAAACTAAAATGTCAAATAAGTGCTGCGATCAACTAGAGATATTTTTGGACATGCAAATTTAATTTTCCTTCTGTGCATCATTTAGAAGAAGCTACTGAATGAAATGCTTCCTAAGATGAGGAAGTAAAATAAGAAATAAGAAGACATTGGATTCAAAGCAAGAAAGAAAAGAAGAAGCAACTCAGGATGAAAACAAAAGGAAACCCCAGAGTAAGAGTAGAATAGCAGACTCAGAGAACATTGTCCACATTAAAGCAAGTCAGACGTTTTTAAGAGTGATGTATCCAAGAATATTTAATTGAAAATACCTAAGATGTGTAAATGTAATGAGAAGAGGTTATGGCATGCAGGGAATAGGGGGTGGGATATGGCAGTTGGAGATAAATTTTGGGAAGTTACACTTAAAAAAAAAACTAAACAAAAACGAGATATACTTCAGCTACACAGAAAACAGAAAATTAGAAAGAAAAGGAAAAGTAAACATGGTACTCTACATGGCTTAGCAGTGAACAGCATTTACATAATGGAGAAAGAGAAAGAAAAGAAAGGAAAGGAAGAAAAGAATTAGCAATATCCAAAGTGAAATACCAGTACTGCAGTATCAACAACACACTCACAGCTAGGGGGTAAGTAGTGTAAGACATAATAGTCATAATACTTTCTTCTCTAAGCCTCTACAGTCCACAGAAAGCTTCAAGAACCACTGTTCTTCAAGCATCAGACAGAATTATTACACTTGGAGACCACACTGAATGGCATCATTGTTTTTAATAAATCTTCTGAGAGAGGATCAATTTTTTTTCTTCTCCTGACTGTATTATTTCAATTGTATAATTTTGACAGGCTTTATGGATACAGAATATTCTTGGCTATGTGTAAAACTGATTTCCCTAAAAGCCACAGGTATGGGTAGCAATGCATGTATATAATCAGCAAGTCTAGATAAATGGTCCTGAAGTTTCATCTCCCTTCTTTTGGTGGCTTAGCAGAGAGTTGGCTCACTAGGTCTGAGTTAGTTCAATAGAAGAATGAGTTAGTATTACTTACTGTGCTCCCAAGCCTTCTTGTTTCTAATCAGGAGAGTTCTCTGACCAGGCAGTTTTTGTTGTGATGTAGTTATATGAGTAATTTCTGTTCCCCTCAAACTAAAAATATAGAAGGTGTGGTGTAGATGGGATGTCTTTCTACTGGAACTTGGCTGTAACAGTCATAGATCATCTGTGCTCTGGCTAACCCACAGGATAATGAGTTTGGGGGATCAGGTGTCCTCTGCTACAAAGTTTTTCCTCAGCAAGTCCTGTATTTTATACCTGTATCACTTTGTACTAGTAGTATACATCCATGAACATTTTACATGACAGTATGGCGAGGCCTTGATAAGCTGAAGTACCATTTCAGTCAGGTAAACACTCAGTAATGCAAATGACTACTTGTCAATTTTTTCCTCAAGAAGTAAAATCCATGGTTCCCCTATTCATTCTGTTTTCTTTTATTTCACCGAAGGGATCAGCTTGTTTCAAAGGAAACAGCCCACAGGTTAAAGCCTGTGAGTGACCTGACTGAACAGTTTGTTTTATAGAATCTATCCTTTTATTCACTGACAATCCTCCCTATTTTTTGAGTTGTATAGAGTAGTAATTTTCTAAAATCTTTGTGGGACATAATCTAGGATATTATAAAAGATTGGAATCTTTATACTCATACTCATTTGGAATGAGTAAGGGCTTGGTGTACAGCTAGTATTTATAAATCTATAGCTAACATACACTGTTTTATAGCTAACATACACTGAGAACTTATTTTTTGCCATTTATTATATTAAACTCATCGCAAGGAAAAATTTGGTAAGTTACCCAACAGCTCTATGAGAATCAGTAAATAAATGATACCCCTATAGTATAAATAAATCTAGATATATTAATTTACAATTTTAATATAAAAAGTTATATTACTAATAAAAATATATAGGTATCTCACCTTTGGTGAAGATCTAAGTATAAGAAAATGTTTATACTTAAAAATAATAATCTCTTTGGACACAAAAATATAAAAATTCAGCACATGACACTGTAAAGAACGTTTATATGTTAACTGAAAAAAATCACTCTTAGGCATTTGACAATAAATTTATATGCTTGGGTTCTAATATGTTGATAAGAAAATGAGGAACACCAGAATAGAAAAATAAACGCCCCTGAGGGGGGCACTTGGCGGGATGAGCACTGGGTGTTATGCTATATGTTGGCAAATTGAACTCCAATAAAAAAAAATTTTAAAAAAAGAAAAATAAATGCCCAATTCATAACAGATATAAATCAACAAATGCACATCAGTGATAAAAACACAAAACATTTTGGAGCACTTGCTTTGCGCCTAAAAAATATGTTCAGCAAAATTTTTCTTGAGCAAAATATGCTCACTGCTTTTAATTCTCACCAAACCTCTCCATAAAGCAGACAGAGTCACACCAATTTTTCATATGAGGAAATTGAAGCAGACAAAAGTTAAATAATCTGACAAAAACTATACAACTGGTAAAGATTGTAAAAAAGAAGAAAAACCTATTTGACTTTGGCATTGGCAAATTGAATTACCATGCTTTGTTGAGAGTAAAGAGAAGTCTGTATTTTCAGATACTGTTGCTGGAAGGGTAAGTTATAAGAACATTTTTATGGGTAATATAATACCATATTAAGACATTATATTATATTAACATGTCATTATAATATTAACAATTTTATCAATACTTATATTTTTGAACCAATAATCTGACTTCTAAGATATCTTAACAAAATTAGAACTATAAAATATGTATAAAATGTAAGATTTAGCTTTATTAATAATATTTTAAAATTAAAAGTACGTTAAGATCACAATAATAAGTATTTTGATAAATGTGTTGTTGAATTAAAAGAGAGTTTCATGGGATCCCTGGGTGGCGCAGTGGTTTGGTGCTTGCCTTTGGCCCAGGGCACGATCCTGGAGACTCGGGATGGAGTCCCACGTCGGGCTCCTGGTGCATGGAGCCTGCTTCTCCCTCTGCCTGTGTCTCTGCCTCTCTCTCTCTCTCTGTGACTATCATAAATAAATAAAAAAAAATTAAAAGAGAGTTTCAATAATTTTTAATTATATGGAGAAATGTTTGTGATAAGGAGAATAATAGATGTGCATGGGTATACGTGTGCATATGCATGCATGTATGCATATGTATGTTCACATATATATGATATACAACAAATGTATATATAAGAATATATATACAGTATAAAAATGATAGATATGGATATATAGTACATTCTCAATTTTTTATCATGTAATCACACATGTATAATTTTAAAAATTATTAAAATATTTGTAAGATTCTCATCAATGTGAGTATAGATTAATAAGAAATTTTTCATGTTTTTCATTTCTTGTAATCAGAAAATATAAAATTACTATAATCATGATTTATCCTTTTTCACTGATTAAGAAAGGTAGCATGAGTTTAATAATTTATTTTGCTGAACTACAGGTATCTCTCAAAATTCATATCAATCACTACGTGGCATTAATTGTGCCAATTAATGATCTCCTAACTCTTAATACTGTAACTTTTAGTGTCCTCTCATTTTGACTCTGGGCTTATCTATGTGAATCGTTTGGCCAACTGGTTATTATTAGGAAGCATGAAATATGCAAGGGCTTGCAAAGTATGTGCACTTACCCTGTTGCTGCTCATTGAATGAGTGGGCATGCTCCTTCTTGAACCTCTGCCATAACCATGAGAATATAGCTAGAATGTTATAAGAATGTAAACACATGGAAAAGAGCCAAGTGTACCGACAGAGACCATTCTACCTGCCAGTCATAGTCAGTAGTCTACTGCCAATCAACCTTAAATGCATGAATAAGCCCAGCTAAATTCTACCCCAAGATGGCCCATATAATCACAACTCCTTACCCACCCATATTTCCCATGAGAAATAATAAACTATTTTTTTATTTTAAGTCACTTTATTTGGGTTGTTATGCATCATTATGTTAGCAATAGACAATTGATCTTGTTTGCATGGGAAGTCTATGTTGGTCAATATAGTAGAGACAGGGGAAGGATTGGGTTATTTTGTTTATAAAAAGCAGACAGAGAAACTGAAAATCTAGGATACTGGAGTTAAATAAATGGAAATATTCACTTCTAGAATATATGCAGATACATCAATGTGTATTCCAAGAATGTGTCATCTTGCTAAATGGTCAAATAGCTGTATACTGTGAATATTTTTAATTTCCAAGATGTTTTATATAGTTTATTATATATGTCTAACACTCTTAAGAGTAAATACCTTATTATTTGTGTGGTTGCTTTTTATGTTTCACAAAGAATTGTTTCTCTTAGCCCTAAATGTGATACTCTGTAGAATCAATTCCTTTTGTATTTCAGGTGGATATTTGACCCAAAGAATACTGCATCTATTTTGTACAAATTTATCTTAAGACAAAATTGTTGAGTAAGTCTAATTCCTCAAAAGATAAAATCCTGTGAAGTCATTTGAAGTCATTACTAAAATACAATATCTTGATGAAAAATCAACATAACAAGAAGATGCTGTAAAAAGTTTTAAAAATAACACATGCCTGAAAGTAAAGGCTTTTCATTTATGTCTATACATTTCCAGACTTGCATTATTTGTCTGATAACTAACGCACACAGACTTGGGTTAATAATTCACCTTGTGGTTTTTAAAACAGTGTTTTAAACTGTATTTTAAATCACTGACTTATATCCATAGTAATAGGAGAAGTATTGCTAATTCATCAAAAACATTGGTTCATACAACACTAGGAGATATTTAATTCAGCTTAACTCTTGCTGTGCCTGGAGTCACACTGTTGGTGCTAGTTTAAAGCTCGGATTACTATTCTGGTCTCTTGGCTACTCATTTGGTGCATCTTGCACTAATCTTTTCTCACTCGTATATTATTTACATTTCAGGGCTAACCTAAGGCAATTAAATAATATTTTAAGTGTATCCTCAACAAGAGGTATGGCTATATCTATATGTTAATAGACCACAAGTCAAACAAAAAAGTATTTTGTAGAGAAATATAATTGGTATGTATATTTATGCTCACTTTATTATGATTTGCTTAAGAAAAAAACTGTTTTTTGTTTTGTTTTGTTTTACTTCAAATTATCACAATGAAGAGTTTTCTCTTTATATTATCTAATGGGTAAAAAGAACATTCCTTCCAGAAAGACTACTTTCCTACTCCTCCCTTAGCCATCTGTTATTTATATAGATGTTTTTAATCTATTTGTCCCACATCATCTCCTATAGAGATAGAACGTAAAGTCCTTTCATGTCTTTGGATTGTGGATGATGATTCATGTATTAGAAGGCATGTGTTGAAGTGCTTACAAACTCTTAACTCATTTACTCCTCATAAAAACCATATGAAGTAGGTATTGATTTTATCCTAATTTCACTTATGTGAAAACTGAGGTACAAAGAAAGTAAATAACTTGACTGATGTTATACAATTAAGAAATGGGAGAGAATAAGAAAGTCAGACTGTCTGTCTCCAGGGCTAAGCTCTTAACCTTTTTCTCTGTGACCACTGAAACGTTACTCATCTTACCTATCTTTGGCTTGTTTATATTTCTATAGAGCTTCACTTTGCATTTTACTGTGAGGGCTTCAGAATTTTAAGATTGTTTTTCAAAATTATTAAGTGAAGTAAATATTTTCATTTGATGCTGAGTTTGCAATGGTAGGGAAGAGCATGTTCTTAGTTTTCCGGTATTGCTATGTTATGGAGAATTATTATAATCTGTGCCAGATTTTTTTTGTCTCTAGTTGTCAGTATATAGGCAGTTTATTAGATAGTTCTGTTAGAACATTTGTAGAGGCTCAAAGATTAATAAAGGGTAACAGCTCCTTTAGATCATTAGAAACATATTGGTATCCCTGTGCAGATGATTAGTTTCATTGGTTGCAACAGACAAAACAGCCACAAAAAACAAAAATCAACTTTCAGTTTAACTACTATAGGTAAACACTCAGATTGCCATTGTCACCACCTGAGAACAAGCCTATATGAAGGCTGCCTCTAATATTCACTAATGTTACTATACAGCAAAAGGTGAATATAAATTTACTCATCTCTCCTGAAAAGTTGTCTTTTTTAATCATTTTACATTTTTAGGAAGAGAGAGAGCAAGAGCAAGAAAGAAAGGGAAAAGAAACAGAGCTGATAAACCCTTCCATATTTATGAAGCAACTATAGTAGGTTGAAACTATATATTTTCAAAAAAATCTCACTCTAGTGTTGTAGAGTTTCTATATGAGAAATAGCACTGAGGTTATTTAGGAAAGAAGCTTCAGATGCTTAGCTAAAATAACTTGAGATTTCACTATGGATACTGCTGTAGGGAGACTAGGTTCTGTCAGAAGTTACTAGAAGTTAACTGTAGGGGAGGTGGGGAGGTGAACAGGGTAATTGGATGAAGGGCATTAAGGAGGTTACTTGATATAATGAGCATTGGGTGTTATATGCAGCTGATGAATCATTAAATTTGAGCCTGAAATTAATAATACACTACATGTCAACTAACTTGAATTTAAATAAAACAAAACAAGAAGTTAACAACTGTATTGGATGGAGGTAAATTACGCTAAGAATATTGTAAATATGTTAATTAAAACAATGTAATGTTATTTTTATTTTACATCTACATAGAATATCAACAATATATACAAATATATTTCACTGAATGTAAGGTTTGTTTGGGAAAGTTTGGGTAAATGTAAAAACTGGTATATTGAAACAATTTTGGAATTTTAAATGACTGTAAAGTCTTACTATAGAATTCTTGCAGGCCTATTAGGTTTAGCCAGTGAAAAATTTCTGTTAGAGTAGAAAGAGAGGGATAAGCAGAAAGACATAAGAATTAAAGAAAAACCATGGGGACAGCAGACTCTATGCTTTCTGATAAAGTAATTCATTATTTTTCTAATAAGGTAATCATAATATATGCCAAATATGTAATCGTATTTTGGGCACACACATATAACTTACATTAGTTGCTTTTTTATTTAAAAAATAATTTTATCTATTTTTGTGTTCAAAAAATGGGTCAGTACTCTCATACTAAATCTTGATGCTTGCTTGTTATTAGGTGAGGAAAGCATACAGTCACATTATTGACTTGGGAATCAGGGCTGTATTTAAAATAGTTTATCAGATTTAGATTACTAATTTAATTACAGTGCGCTCTGTGATGAATAATTACATTGTGTCCCATAAATTATCTCATGAATCTCTATATTGATACCTTTGACATATGTGCAGAGCTCAAGCTTCTCCAAGACACTGCTAATTTATAACTACAATATCTTTAAAAAATAAAACCAAAAAGAAGATTTTCTTCACGATCATTAGGATTTTCTGGGACTAAGAAATAAAATATTAATATAGAAAGAGAAATTCAGTGTAACATAATCAGGTATGGAATAGGATGTATTATGCAATGACTTCGCCATTGACCTACCTGAGGTAGGTGTTAATTAAGGAAGAGGCCAAAGATTCTTTTTTATTAAGAGGACACAGCAAAGAACAGTATTAAGTGGACCTTATGAATAAGATTAAAATGAAATATATTTTTATTGCAATTTACACTTTAAAATTCTATCAACTTTTATGTCAAACTAAAATTCTTGCAAAACATGATAGAAATTCCTACCTTATCAAATTCTTTTTCCACCAAATTATTTCCATAAATCCCAGGTGCTCCCAATGAAAGCAATCTCAATCTCTATGAGATTAATATTTTTCTCAATTTCTGCAAGATTAATATTTTTCTCACACTGCTTGAAGTAAGTTGAAAGGACATTAGGTTTGGGAATGAAACTGAAAACGGCTGCTTTCAGACTTGTATTATTCAATTTTTTAAAAAAGATTTTATATATTTATTCATGAGACACACAGAGAGAGAGGCAGAGACATAGGCAGAGGGAGAAGCAGGATCCCCAAGGGGAGCCCGAGGTAGGACTCCATCCTGGAACTCCAGGATCACACTGCTGAGCAGAAAGCAGAACTTAACCGCTGAGCCATCCAGGCATCCCTCAGACTTGCTTTAGTTTCCTATTGGTATATATAACAAATTAACACAAATTTAGTACTTAAAAATGACACAAAATTATTATTTTATAGTTCTGGAGGCCAAAACTCTACAATCAGACTCATGGGACTCAAGTCAAGGTGTGGCTAGGATTGATTCCTTCCAGGGTTTTTTTCTTTTTCTTTTCTTTTTTTAAGATTTTATTTATTTATTCATGAGAGACAGAGAGGGAGGCAAGACCTAGGCAGAGGGAGAAGCAAACTCCTCAAAGAGAGAAAGAGAGCCCAATGCACGACTTGATTCTGGGATCACTCCTTGAGCCAAAGACAGATGCTCAACCGCTGAACCACCCAGGTGTCCCCCTTCCAGAGTTTCTTAAGGGTGAATCCATTTTCTATTTTTAGCTTCTAGGAGATTCTTGAAAATATGTTTTCTCCTCATTTTATTTGAGCTCTCACTGGCAGGGATTTTAATATCCATATTTCTACAATCTATTTATTTACAATAATCTATTTTTCTCTTAGTAGCATACCTTCTGCTCATTATGGAATTCCAAAACCACTTCCACATTTTGAAGGTATTCCTTACAATACTGTTCCATTTCTGATTTAGGATTTAAAACAGATGAATTGGACAAGTGGATTAACAGGATGAATAGGGATAGATAAGCTATTTTTATAATTATATGAATGGAATTGATAAGGCTCTAGCCTTGATATCAATGATGAAATAGGATGTCAACGATAGATTGAATGTAAAATTAAGATAGTAATGCTGCCTAAACTTGTAAAAATATAAATAAGATTAGAAATAATTTATAAAAAGTATTAGGTACTAAGAAGTATTTAATTAATTGTAGTTAAAATAATCATTCTACATAGTCTGGAGCAAAATTTTCATTTCTACATAAATCTTAATTTTTAAAATGATAGTATAAGAATTATTACAATAATCATGTTTACATTTAATGAAATAAAAGCAATACCACTTGACTTTAGATTTGTGATTGTAGTTGAAGTCAAACTAGTTTCATTATTTTATAAAAGCTGACATTGGATACACTAAATATAAATCCTTCAAGAAAAGAATTATTACATGTAAGTTATTTAAATATCAGAAGCTGAATTACAATTTTTTTTAGAATTTTTGTATAGAAAAGCATATTTTATCTAGTCTCCTCAGATTCATAGCAGAGAAGACAGCAAAAAAATATGCAAGAGAAATTTCGATGTTTTTAAAAGTCTTGTGAATTTGAAACTCCTTAAGATATTCAATAATGATACAATTAGTAATATTTTAATGCATTTTACATTGATATGGTGCACAGTTCTGCTATTCCTCTAAAATGTAAATATTACATTATATTACATTATTATGACTATTTCACATAAACCAGTTACAAAAAGGGCTCTAAAAAATTAAAAAAAAACTTTGCCTCATAATTGACATTCCTTGAAAAGTTTTTAAATTGAAGGAATGCTTCAGATTCGAAGACTCAGTTTAAAAAGAAGAGAAAACAAACGAAATGCTTTGCCTTTGAATGTATTCAAATTTTTTAAGAAAAAAATATTTAGAATTGGTTCATTGCTTAATTTTTGTATGTATCTTTTCATTTATTTTTCACATTTAGTTTTTTTTTTTTCCCTAGGCAAAGAACTTTATTAACCTTGTTTCAAACTTTATTCCCAGGCTTCTTCAGCTTAATTGGCTGCAAAGAATGAATTGCGTATAAGCAAAAACTGAAAAGAGCTGCAGTGTCCAACGGACTCGGGCTTAAAAATATTAGAGATCTAGATTTTATCAGATCCATGAACACAATTTTAATAAGCAGTCATAATATAAAATAGCAGCTCCCAGTAACTTCTTCAAGTTTTATCTTCTTCAGAAGTTGACTCAATTCAGTTTGCTTCATTCTTGGAAGCTTCATCAAAATTCTCCACAATATCTGGAACTTCATCATCATCCTCCTCTCTGGTAGCAAGTGATGCTTTTCCATCCACAGACTGTTTGGGCAGAGCTTCAGCCAGTCCTCTTAAACGAGTCAGACTGTCTGCACCAAGCTGCTTTAAGATTCTGGGTAGCATTTCTGTCAGCTGCTTTGTCTCAGTATGACCTGTAATGGTGAAAGTGTTCGCTGCCAATGATGCCTGAACTTTAGGGTTGTTAAAGTGGATCACTGTTCCTTGGTTTGTGAACATATTCACTTCTTCAATACCAGAAATAATTGTTTACCCCTAACTTCTTTAAGGAGAACTGAAGTTTTTTTTTTTTATCATCTGCTGAGCTGTTCTATGAACCACCTTCTTCTTTTTGGGGAGCAGTTCCTTTCCCACCAATGTGCACTTATGCTTGCAGTTTGGCGAGTTTCTCCTGGTTCATGATAATTTCTTTCATCTTGTTGGAGCACAAATGGGAGCCCAAGGGACTAGGGTTGGCCCTCAGGGGGTCTCAGGGGGACCAGCTGAGATTAGGTGCACACACATGGGGACACAAGATACACACATTTAGTTTTAGATTTTATTTTTTTAGAGTAGAGGTTTTTCTGATAGATCCTGTAGGGACCAAATTATACTATAAGTGTACTACTGAGACTTAGTATTATACAACTTCACTCAAAAGTATAAGATACCTCTATGATGTAACCCATTTACTTCCCATCCATGTGCTCATTTTTAATGGAAATTAACATTGTTTGTATTTTAATATAACCCACAATATGGCTGTTGCTTGCATTTGTCCTATGCTTTCAAAGAAATTAAGATGAAAATGATAATATCTTATACTTAACCCAATATTTACTATTTATTGTGCTGTATACTTGAGGTTCAATCACCTGTAAACTCCTTTTTAATTGAAGAAATTCCTTTAACATTTCCTGTAGTGTTGGACTGTTGCTGCTGAGTCTCTCAGCCTTTATTTTTTCTCAAAATATCTGAATTTCAGTCTCATATATAAGTCAGTTTTTTGTTGTTGGATGGAGGATTGGGGTTGACTTTTTTTTTTTCAACACTTTCAAAAACTTGGTTAATTGTCATTTGACTTCCCTGTTCCTGTTAAAAATTCAGACATCTTTCTTATCACTGTTCTCATATATGTAATGCTGCATTTTTCTCTAGCTGCTTTCAAGATCTCTTTTTCACCTGTAGTTATCATGAATTAGTTTGGCCCTTAAATGCCTAAATGCATTAGTTCTTTCTTTCTTTTTTCTCTCTTTCTCTCTCTCTTCCTTCTCTCTCTTTCTTTCTTTTCATGCTGCTTGGGGTCAGCTAAGCTTTTTGTACCTTAAGTTGTTGTTTGCCACCAAAATGGAGAAATTTCCCTCGTTATTCTTTAGGTATGTTTCCACTGCATTTTTACTCTCCTCTCTTTGTGGGAGTCTAATGAACTATGATTAGATAAAGTGATATTGTCACACAGAACCATGATGCTATTTTTTTTTTGTTTTTTAAAAATCATTTTTTCTTCATTCCTCAGATCAAATAGTATCTTTAAGTCTATATTCAAATTCACTGAACCTTCTATTTTCTATGGTGCAGTCATTTATTAATTTCAGTTTTCATTTTAGCTACTGTAATTTTTATTCTCAAAATTTCCATTTGACTACAAAAAACCTGCACATAAATATTTGTACTAACTTCATTCATAATTATCATTAACAGCAAGCAACCAAGATGTCCTCCAATAGGTGAATGAATAAACTTGGTACATCCAGAGGAACAAATATTATTCAGTGAGAAAAAGAAATGAGCTTTCAATGCACAAAAACACATAAAGGATCAAAAATGAATATTGTTAAGTGAAAGAAGCCAGTCTGCAATGACTACATAATATACGGTTCTATTTATATAACATTCTAGGAAAGGAAGAACTAATTAAAAGATTGTGGTTGCCAGGAATTTGGAGGGAGAGGGACATATAAATAGGAGAAAGCAGGGAATGTTCGGTAAGTCAAACTATTCTATATGAGACTATAATAGTGAATACATGAAATTATACATTGGTCAAAGTCCATAGTACTGTATAACACAAAGAATGGACTCTAGTGTAAACTATGGACTTTGTTAATAGAAATGTATCAATATTGGCTCATCAATTTTAATAAGTGTACAATAGTAAACCAAGACATTAAAAATGGGGAAAACTGAGATGGGAGAATGGGTAGGCATATGGGAACTGTCTTTACTGTCTGCTCAAATTTTTCTGTAAACTTGAAACTGCTCTAAAAATAATCTATTAATGTGAAAATATCTTCATTTTGTCTTTTTTTTTGGTGTTTTCATTGTTCTGTTGAGACTTTAAATATGTTAATTCATTACAAACATTATTTTCTTCAAGCCTTTGAGCATATTTATAATAAGTTCTTTAAATTCGTAGATTTGGGGATCCCTGGGTGGCTCAGCAGTTTGGCGCCTGCTTTTGGCCCAGGGCGCGATCCTGGAGTCTCGGGATCTAGTCCCACATCAGGCTCCTGGCATGGAGCCTGCTTCTCCCTCCTCTTGTGTCTCTGCCTCTTTCTCTCTCTCTCTCTCTCTATGTCTATCATAAGTAAATTAAATATTTAGAAAAATAAATTCATAGTTTTAACATATAGATTATTATGCTGCCAGGTTGATTTTTTTAACTCTTTTTCATTGACTGTCAGTCCTAATTTTCATGTCTAATATTTCATTTTATACTAGCTATTGTGAATGATACATTGCAGATACTGTGGATTCTGCTATCTTCTGAAGAGTTTTTTTTTTTTTTAATTTTATTTATTTATGATAGGCACACAGTGAGAGAGAGAGAGAGGCAGAGACATAGGCAGAGGGAGAAGCAGGCTCCATGCACCGGGAGCCCGATGTGGGATTCGATCCCGGGTCTCCAGGATTGCGCCCTGGGCCAAAGGCAGGCGCCAAACCGCTGCGCCACCCAGGGGTCCCTTCTGAAGAGTTTTGACTTTTGTTTTATCCAATAGTTAACTTGACCTAACTTACACTCCTAATTCCATTTTCCCTATGATGAGAAGCAGCTGAAACTATCTACTTCTTTAAAATTTTGGCTGTTACTCTTTTGCTTGGAAGAGAGGAATCTATCCTATGCATGCCCACTTTTGCAGTTAACCAATGGCTAGGGGAATGTTTGAATGCAGATTCTGCAGTTCCTCTTCCCTACCTCAATTTCTTCCTTGATTTTTTTCTCTCACTTTCTAGATGCTGTGGAAATGCCAAATTCTATTCTCGGGATCTTCAAACAAGTCAAAAGGTATTGTTTTCTTGGTCTATCCATGTTGTGCTCCTTGATATGGAGAGTGTGCAAGCAAAAATTGTATAAGAATTTTATCCAGTGTAATTTTTTTTCACAGTAGACTTCTTTCTGATTTCCCCTGCATTTATTCACTCTTACTTCCTCAAAAGGTTGTTACTATATTCTATCCAGAATTTACAATTGTTTTCTGTAGAAGGGTAAGTACAACACAAAATACATACCTATTATTGGGAGTGAAAATTTAACATTGGTTTAATTGTAGGAATTTATTCTATAAAAACTTTTATTAGTAGTAGTATTAATATCACCTTATTAGCAATTCTTAAAATTTGGAGTCCTGTGAGAAATAAAAAAAGACAGAAAAAGTCAATATATAAATAATTTGGAAATTAAAAGTCACAATCAAGATAAAAATGTGGTATATCAAATTTGCCTCAGAGTAATACATTTGGACTAAGATACAATTAGGTTGCAGCAACTTCACTCCCTAATAAAATATTTTAAAAACTGAATTTCATCCCACCATAAAGACAGGACATACCTGCCAAAAGGTTACAACATGAGAGATGCTGGTGATGAAACAATTAGAAGAGATGGGAAAGATGAGCACAAAACTACAGCCACTATTTTTTGTTGTGAGAATTTGTTTCCTATTTTCCTTATGTAAGTTTTTGGTGTTTGGTTGGTACCTAAAGCCTCTAAATGAAAAGTTTGGGGAAAACATGACTGGCTTTAATACAGTTCTTCCATATGCTAGCTCTGTGACCTTTGAAATATTGACTCCTGTGAATCTCAATTTCTTCTGAATTCCTGTGAGGACAAAATATCATAACTTAAGTAAAACCTTATAAACATGCAATTAATCAGTGAAAAATGTTAACATTGTGAAATGTCTAGAGCAGTTTCTAACACATAGTAGAAATTTCTTTTTCTCTTCCTTTCATCTCTCCAAAATGATGAGCAATTACAAGCAATCTTATAACTTGGAACTACAAACTGCATTTTTCTCTGTTAGCAATAAAATAGAGAAAATCTTCTCATCATAGTTTTTTTCTTGCATTTCTTTAGTAACTATCTTAATTCGAAAGTTCTGTATTTTAGCTGAGACTATGAGGATTAGGAGGAAAGGGAATAATTTCATCTTATTTGCGCTGCCATCTTCTTTTTCCCTCTTATAGAGAATATAATCTCATTATGTCATTTTTATTCATATTTCATTTTAAATTTCCTTCCCACATGCCATTCTGTACCTGCTTTTTGACCTACACTTTCAGAGCACTGTCTGAGTCTCTAAAGTCATTCTTTGAAGTAGATCATTGAAGGGACGGAGTGCAATAGGGCAAGCCAGGTAAGGAAAACCAAGATCTCTGTGTTAGTCCTTATCTATTCTGAATTCATATGGTAAACTTTGACAAATAATCTAACCCTAGTTTGACATCTTTGAAAGTTCCCACGTAAGGCTCCCTGCATGGAGCCTGCTTCTCCCTCTGCCTGTCTCTCTCTCTCTCTGTCTCTAATAAATAAATAAAAATCTTAAAAAAAAATAAATGTTTAAGAAAGTTGTCATAAAAATACTTGTCTCACAAGGTTTATTGTAATGAAAAATTACAAGCCCGTGATATTATTGGATCCTTTCTTCTGTGCATGCAGCAAATTACCAAGTATTTTGAGGAAATGCCAATTTATTATTATTTTTCTAATCTTACTGTTTTAATATGCTGTGAATAATACTGAATTCTATATAGGTAACATAACATGTTACAACTTTAACATAATTTTAGTTTTTAGGTTAGTCCAATATTATAGATGTGTCAAGATAAAGGAAATGCCACAGCATTAAAGTTAGAATTGTTTTAGCTTTATACTGGACAGTTGTTATCAGAACAATTAATTATATATTTCATCTGGCAGGAATCAAATATTATGAAAGAGGAAAAAATTAAAAAACATTTTCAAATAAAAAATCTTGTTAAGATATTATTTGATTGTCAACACATACTAAAACAACTTTTTATACCATAAAAGTCAAAGGTAATATTCAAAAATATTAAAAATGACTGAATTATATTGTAATCCAATTAATTTATTTTGTTTATTATTATAATTTCCTCAAAAGATTGAGATATATATCACCCTAAAAATGTGCACATCAAATATAGGGGTTTGAACTTGGTTAAACCCAATAATTTCAGAAGACAAATACCATGCTTAATTGATTTTATTCTAATATACTTTGACTTCAGTGTGATGTTATGACCTTCAACTGTAGTCTTGTGGCTGTTCCCTATTATCAGTTGGAGGCACTAGATTAAAACATGACCTTTAACAATTACCAAAAGAGATCATCTGTGTTTTCTCTATTCAAAGAGTTATGGGTTCTTTTAACCTTTTGAAGAGAACTTTTATTCATCCAGTGTTATTTAAAAACCCAAATGACTTTTTGAGACCCTTTTAATTCTAAAGAGGGGAGATATTTAAAGAAGGACAAGGTAAGTATTAAAATTAAACATTTGGTAATCAGTGTATAGACTCTTGCCTGTGATGTATTCAAAAGCATGGGAACATTCATTGTTACTGCAAATTGATGTCAACCCTACCGAGAGAACCAAAAGCCCTGCAAATCTGTTGAGTTTCTGAATATTACTGAAACCTCTGGTGAAATGTTTGAATTAGAGTTTGCCAGACAGTGTATAAAAGCAAAATACTTGGTTTTACTTCCCATATTAATATCCAGAGACTTTTATTTAACATTTCCAACAGACTAATAAATAGAATATGAGAAAATTTGAGCTATTTAGCACTTGGATTTCATCAGAAATTAACTGGTAAGTGGAGAGAGCTACCTAACTCTAGAAAGGGGCTGGTCTATATATTTGGTTAAATTTTATCATGACTGCAGTAAAGAAGAAACTGTTAGCTATCCTAAATAACATGTAAAATAAGATAGTTAAAAAATACATTAAAACAAAATGAATAAAGTTTTAAAATATGTGGATGAGCACATAAATACCACATTCTGTAAATACAAAAATATAACAATATCAGACAGGAAATTTAAGAACACTAAATAGTACAGAAATAATATTATGTTGTGATAAGAAGTGCAGATTTTAAGAAAATTAGAATACATATATACCTATGTATGCCAAAAATATATAAACCAATTAGGGAAAAGAAAATGTTTAGAAATGCAAGATATTAGTAAATATTTCTATGAATTTGAGAGATCTAGTATGCCAAAAGAAGGGATTGCATTAAGTGTACACTACTCTGGGTAATACAGACATTTTAATAATACTTGTTCTTCCAATGCATGAGTGTGGAATGTTTTCCATTTCTTTGTGTCTTTTTCCAATTTCATTCATAAGTGTTATACAGTTTTCAGAGGACAGATCTTTCACCTCTTCGTTAGGTTTATGCCTAGTTATCTTGTGGGTTTTGGTGTAATTATAAATGAGATTGATTCCTTTTTCTACTGCCTCATTATTGGTGTACAGAAACGCAACAGATTTCTGTACATTGATTTTATATTCTGTGACTTTGCTGAATTCCTGCATCAGTCCTCACAATTTTTTGATGGAGTCTTTTATTTTCTACATAGAGTATCGTGTCATCTGCAAATAGTGAAAGTGTAATTTCTTCCTTGCCATTTGTGTGTGTTTTTTAAAGATTTTATCTATTTATTCATGAGAGACACACAGAGAAAGAGAGAGGCAGAGACATAGGCAGAGAGGGAGAAGCAGACTCCATGCAGGCAGCCTGACATGGGACTCGATCCTGGGACTCTGGGATCATGCCCTGAGCCAAAGGCAAATGCTCAACCACTGACCCACCCAGGCATTCCTCTTCCTTACCAGTTTGGATGTCTTTTACTTCTTCCTGTTCTCTGATTGCTGAGGTTAGGACTTCTGGTACTTTGTTAAAAACAGTGGTGAGAGTGGACAACCCTGGGTTGTTCCTGACCATAGAGGAAAAGTTCTATGAGGATATTACCAGTGGGTCTTTTATATATGGTTTTTATGATGAGGTATGGTCCCTGTATCCCTACTTTGTTGAGTGTTTTTATCTAGAATGGATACTGTACTTTGTCAAATGCTTTTTCTGCATCTATTAAGAGGATCATATGGTTCTCATCCTTTTAAAAAATAAATTAATAAATCTCCATGGGAACATATGTTTTATTATTATTTAAAAGTATTTGAGTTTGGAATTACAGGATCATATGTTAAGTGTTTAACTTTATAACCAACTTTTAAATTGTTTTCCAGAGTTTCTTGACATTTTATAGTCTCATTGTAATGTATGAAGTTCTCTTTGATCTGAATCCTATCAGCACTTGGTATTGTCAATGTTTTTCATTTTAGCCTTTTGTCTTCTTTGAATGGGGAATAGTATCTCATTTACAGCATTTATCAGAATAACTATTGATGATAATAAGCATCTTCTCATGTACTTACTTACCATTTGAGTATTTTCTTTTGTGAAGTGTAGGTTTTAATCTTTCACTCATTTTACTTTGTTGTCTACCTTCATAATTTTTAGTTGTTCTTTTTAATAAATTCTAGATATAAGTCCTTTGTGATAATATGCATTATGAATATTTTCTCAGTTTCTGGTTTCCTTCTCACTTTCCTTATGCTGTCCTCAGATTAATAAAACTGTTTAATTTTGATGAAAAAAATTGATTGATTGATTGATTGATACATTGATTCATTGATTGATTTGCTTATACTGAACCACCCTGTAGCCCAGGAATAAATCCCATTGATCATGATGAATAATTCTTTGAGTATACTGTTTGACTAGCTAGTATCTTGTTGAGAATTTTTGCATCCATGTTCATTAGGGATATTGGCCTATAATTGCCCTTTTTAGTGGGCTTCTTGTCTGGCTTGGGAATCAAGGTAATACTGGCCTCATAGAATGAATTTTGAAGTTTTCTTTACGTTTCTATTGTTTTGAAACAGTTTGAGAATAGGTATTAACTCTTCTTTAAAACTTTGGTAGAATTCCACTCAGAAGCCATCTAGCCCTGAAATCTTGTTTCTTCGGAGATTTTTGATTACAGATTCAATTTCTTTCCTCGTTATGGGTCTGTCCAGATTTTCAACTTTTTCCTGATTCAGTTTTGGTAGTTTACATGTTTCTAGAAATTTATCATTTCTTTCAGATTGCCCATTTTTGGCATATAATTGCACATAATATTCTCTTATAATTGTTTGTATTTCTGTAGTGTTTTGATCTCTCCTCTTTCATTCCTGATTTTATTTATTTGGGTCCTTTCCCTTTTCTTTTTGATAAGTCTGACTAGGAGTTTATCAATTTTTTTAATTCTTCCAAAGAACCAGTTCCTGATTTCATTGATCTGTTCTATTGGCTTTTTGTTTTGTTTTCCTATATTATTTATTTTCGTTCTAATCTTTATTATTATTTATTTCTGTTCTAATCTTTATTATTTCCCTTTTTCTGTTGTCTGTAGGCTTCATTTGTTGTTCTTTTTCTAGTTCCTCTAATTGTAAGGTTAAGTTATGTATTTGAGATTTTTCTTGTTTCTTTAAGTAGGTACCTGTATTGCCATATACTTTCCTTTTATGACTGCTTCTGTTGCATCTCAAAGGCTTTCGGCTGTTGTGCTTTCACCATCATTTGTTTCCAAGGATTTTTAAATTTCTTCTTTTATTTCCTGGTTGATCCATTCATTTTTTTCAGCAAGATGTCCTTTAATTTGTGGTCTTTCCAGTTTTTCTTATGGTTGATTTTAAGATTCATAGTGTTGTGGTCTGAAAATATGCAGGTATGATTTCAATCATTTTGTACTAATAGAGGCCTGATTTGTGATCTGTTCTGGAGAATGTCTCTTGTGCACTCAAGAAGAATATGTATTCTGCTGCTTTAGGATGAAATGTTCTGAATGTATCTGTTAAGTCCATCGGTCTAGTGTGTCATTCAAAGCCATTGTTTCCTTGTTGATAGTCTCCTTATATGGTCTGTCCATTGCTGTAGGTAGGGCATTAAAGCCTTGTACTATTATTGCATTATTATTAATGAGTTTCTCTATGTTTGTTATTGATTTATATATTTGTGTACTTCCATGTTGGGGGTTTAAATATTTATAATTGCTAGATATGCTTGTTGGATAGACTCCTTAATTATGATATAGTGCCCTTCTTCATCATTGTTATAATCTTTGGTCTCACTGCACTGTGGCTGGTGCTGGGTTTGTCCAAAATGGCCATCACACGACTATGCAGGGGCCTGAAGTTTACTACACTTGGTGAAGTGTAGTAAAAAGCTGGTGTTCAGGTTAATTGCACTCAGCAGGGGTCTTTGCTTTTATGCTAATGAATGGAGTATGTCAATGGTGGCAGCCAGCTCTTTTGTCCCCAGGGAAGCAGTGCCATGTCTCTCAAATGCATTCCAAGAAGGGAGAATGTCTCTCCCATTGTGACCCAGGGGGTCCTCAGAGCATATTGTCAGTCCCTTCTACCCTTCTCCTCCATGGGAGCACCTCTATGTCAGCCAGGCTCCACCCTGGCAATGGTGCAGACTTCTAAAACTTCAGACTTTGAGCTTTGTTGCTTGTAGAAACTTGCAATTATCAGCCCTCTCATTTTCGACACCAATGATCTTGGAGAAGTGTTTTTCTTGTGTAATGCCCTGTGCCCTGCTTGCAAGCATGTGCGCTCTCTCTCTCTCTCTCTCTCTCTCTCTCCTTTCTCCATGAGAATCCCTTCTTTCCACAGAACCTATGATTCTTATCTCCCCCAAATAATGTTTCTGCACCTCCTACCTTCCACAACATGGTCTTTTTCCTCTTTAGTTGTGCAGTTTGTTTTCTCCATCTTCAGACTGATTTTCTGGGTGTTCAGAATGATTTGATATTTACCTGGCTGTGTTCAAGAGACAAGGCAAGCATAAAGTCCTCCTAATACTCCTCCACTTAAGCTCCACTCTATCATGATTTTCTTAATCCCTAAATGTATTAAGTGTTTATTTATGGATTAGTAAACACTGTATGTGTTTTTCTGATAAAACTTACATATAAATGTAGTTTGAAAAAGTGTATTTATGCATTAGGACTTAAAAAAGTATTCTGACAAAAATGGGGCATGTCTTCTTCATTTTATGTCTGTATTGTGTCTTTCAGTATATTTTCAATAAGTGATGATCAATATTTAATGAAATAAATGACACTGCCTTGAAACTTTCTTTTGTTGCTCACTGCCAATTTACCTGTGGCTTCACATCTTGTCTGTTATTAAATTTCCATTTTCAAAGAATTTATTTTGTTTATCTGAATTTCCTGACAATTTCACAAAATTTTAAAGTTAATACATTTTTATACTTACAGATTTTTATCTTACAAAAGCTTACAGAATTTTATTTTCTTAAAAATGGGTTTTATTTCAAGTCTCTGTACTAGTTTTGAAAAATATGTAAACTAGATACTTTGTTCTTTTTTTAACCAAGGCTGAAGAATATCAACTGATTAAACACAATTATTTTAACCTGAAATTATTCATTATAGATAATGGTAAATTAAGAATGTGTGGTTTTAATATTTATGTTAAAGAATAAAAATAAAACTTTCTCTAATATGTGGATTAACTAATTAGTATAATTAACTAGTAAGGAAGTCATAAATTATTCTATGACATATCTCATTACAGTACTACTTTGAATACACATATAAAATAGAGAAATTGCATATGAAGCATCTACCAAAAAAAAAAGTTTTTTTTTTATAAAGTAAGGTGGCAAAGAAATCTAAACTAAAATAAGGGGATCCCTGGGTGGCGCAGCGGTTTAGCGCCTGTCTTTGGCCCAGGGCGCGATACTGGAGACCCGGGATCGAATCCCACATCGGGCTCCCAGTGCATGGAGCCTGCTTCTCCCTCTGCCTGTGTCTCTGCCTCTCTCTCTCTCTCTCTGTGACTATCATAAATAAATAAAATTTAAAAAAAAATTAAACTAAAATAAGTTATTCCTGTTGGAAAGCTGACATCTTCAATTACTGTATTACATATTGATCCATTTAAGTCACAGAAAGTAGACTCACAACCTAAATAAGCTATACATAAGGAATTACTTAATCAATTATATCAAAGGGATATGTCAAATTACCTAACAATTATTCTATTACAAATGCTTTTTGTAAAGTACTATCCTAAACAATTTGAGAGCAGGGATCATTTAAAAGTAAAGGAGAGGGACGTCTGGGTGGCTCAGTTGTTGAGCGTCTGCCTTTGGCTCAGGTCATGATTCTGGGGTCCTGGAATCAAGTCCTGCATTAGACTCCCTGCAGAGAGCTTGCTTCTCCCTATGCCTATGTCTCTGCCTTTCTCTGTGTCTCTCATGAATAAATAAAGAAAAAATCTTTTAAAGAAGTAAAGGAGAAAATAAGAAAAGATTATAAGAGGAAAGATGCATTTCCTTTGTTGGTATTTAACATAACTACTATTTCTCTTAATTATTCTTGACTTTTCACCCATTTCAACAGTTTTCCATGAGCTCCCTGAGAGCACAATTAAAAAAAATAGAACAGTTACTTTTCAGAACAAATTGTCTATTGCTGTCTTTCTAATCTTGATCCTACCCCTCATATATAAGCAGATAGTATGTGTTTATAGCAGGAATTTCTGTCAATATATTAATGAAGATTGAATTAGTTTCTTAAAGAAGGCAGTGAGGCACTTGCTTATATGCATTACTTTATAGGTAATTTCTTTGAAATTTGTATCAGTTACAAATTGTATTCATTTTAATATATGTCCATGTACTTACAATTGCAAATTTATAAATTAACAAATATTTCAATATTAAAATGAGAATATACTATTCAAATTAAAATTGTGAAGAAAACAAGTATTGCATTCAATCCATAATTATCCATATGTGAATCAAAACACTTGAGAACAAATAGTAAGAATGCATAATGTCCTAAAATTTTTTTGCATTATGCTGGAGTTTTACGATTGTTTTGGTGATCCTTTAAAATGATCTTCAATATTTAAAAATTGTCAATTATTTCTGTAGAGCCAACAACACAAATGAAATTTAATGATTGAGTTCATGTTACTACTTAAAGTGCTATATATATGTGCTTATGCTTATATTTTAGAAATACTCGTAGGAGAGGTGTTAAAAATAGAATCTAGGGATCCCTGGGTGGCGCAGCGGTTTGGCGCCTGCCTTTGGCCCAGGGCGCGATCCTGGAGACCCGGGATCGAATCCCACATCGGGCTCCCGGCGCATGGAGCCTGCTTCTCCCTCTGCCTGTGTCTCTGCCTCTCTCTCTCTCTCTGTGTGACTATCATAAATAAATAAAAATTAAAAAAAAAATAGAATCCAGATATGTGGTAGATTAGTATTGTATTATTTTAAAATTACTTTTTAAAATTTAAAATTATTACTCTAAAATATTGGGATAATTGTTATATATTTTGTAGAAATCAATGACATTTTTTTAAAATAAAACATACAGTAAATAAAAATAAATGTGCTATTTGCCACAAAGTATTTACCATAAAAATATAATATTTTAGAGAATGAATGGGAAGCAGATTGAATACTTGATTTTATGTTTAGAAATCTATATCAATGACAAATTGTGTTTTGACAGAAAAACATCAGCTATTTCTTAATAATCTCCTCACACTCAGAAGACACACCAATAATTATATTACTGAGTATAACTCCTTCATCAAAATGTTTCTAGAACTTGACTAAATGATCTACTACTAACCCATACAAAACTAACCTGAATATTCTTCATTAAATACACTATTTACCCAGATAAATTGCCATCCAACAAAACCTACAAAATGTTAGGTGTACTTGAATGATTATAAGACTGAAAAAAAAATTCTACCAAAAATAACTTAATAACTTAATAAAACTATATGTAACAGAAATTACATGATGGTCTATTAATATTGTTTTGAAAAGTGACTCAAAATAGAAAACTTTCATGAATACTATTAAAATACTATTGTTTTCACCATTTAAAATCAACTAATATAAACTTAACTTTAGTTTAAGTTCTTCTAAATATTACAAGATTTTTATAATTAGTGGAAATTCTCTGCTGAATGTTTAGCAATAAATGCAAACCAGAATATCTGTTGATAAATAACATTTATATTTTTTAAAGCTTGTTAACAAATTGTTAAAGTTTATGATGTGACTTAGAATCAGACATCTAATTCTATATGATAAAGAAAATGATTTGATTTAATTTAACATATATGTTTTAAATGAGTATTTTTCTGAATATAAAATTATGTTAAATCAAAATGGCAGCACATAAAGATTTCTATTCACTTTAATGTGTCGGATCCCCTGAAATCACACACATACATAAAATTATTCATACATGCACACATATGCATATATACACATACATTCACATATACATAGATATGTACACATATACCTATGCATATATACATATAAAGATAACATATAAAAAGTATGTATAAACATTAACTGATGTAGAAAGTAGAGTGCCACAAGTAGATGAAAAAGTTTAACTATTTCCTGCATAGTGAAAATTAAAAAATGAGAATGACATTTTTTTCAGGGATGGAGGGTAAAGAGTCCATGGTACTGCACCAAAGAATGGAAGGAAAACTTGGTTACAACTAATATGATTATTAATTAGAAAGATCTATTTGGAGAGCTGTCAGTGGGACACTTTTGCTCCTTTTTTCTTAGAAGCTAGATATTCATATTAGTCTGAGCTAGAGCCCAGCCCGAGTTGGATTTTGATCCCTTAGGGATCCTCTATACAAAAAAGATAAATTATTGTCAAGTTAAAAATGATTTACTTTTCAGTGAAGGCTTATATATTCTATATCAAAATGCCTTGCGGAGGTTAAAAATAAAAGCTTAAGGGAAAAATTCCTGGCAATTTACAACAGCAAAAAAAAAAAAAAAATGATCTAGAAAGGCTATTCCATAGTTATACAAGATAAAAAGCACTATAAAGACAAATAAAAATAAAAATTTACCTAACTTCATGACCTAAAAGTATACAAAACAAGCACTGTTAATTGATATAAGAAAACATTGACATCTACACAAGTCTAGTGGAATGATTTAACTTTTCTCTCTTACAAATGGATGGAAGAACTTGATGAAAAATTAATTAATATATGAAGCACTGAATGACAAAAAATAACGAACTTGAGTTAATGGACATGTGAAACATCATTCCTAAGACAGTATAAAACATTTTATTTATATACTCAAGAAGTATTTAGAAGTTTTGATTGGGCATTAGGCATTAAGAAAAAAAAATCACAGTTTAAAAAGTCTCAAAATATATATAAAAATCATTACTGTAGAAAGATATTCTGTCCAAACCTCCTACTGAAAATAATGGTAATAATAATAAATAATATAATTAGAACCATTAATTAATTAGAACATAAATGTAGTAGATCTAATCAAAAAGAGAATTTGTTCTTTGATAAAACTGATAAAATTAACACAAATATGGAAAGATTGATTTTAAAAAGCACAGCTGATCAATATCAGCAATAAAAAAATGAATTATACTTGCTATAAGCATTGATATAGTTAGAATCATACAAATATGCAAATACATCTGAACGATTAAAGGAAAGGAATAAATTTCTAGAAAAAATATTTCTTGATAAATTAGGTACAAAAGAAATAGCAAAAATAACATAAAATTATATCAAAATATATTAACAATTAAAATATTCTGAAAAAGATCCCCAGATCAGGATGACTTTTCAATGAATTATGTCAAATGTTTAAGACCAATAAGTAAATAATTAGCAATAATATTTTTAATAACATAAAATTATATAATAATAAACAAATATCACATTGTTCCCAAAAAATAGAAAAAGAAGGAAGTCTTCCACATAACATTATGAGTTTAAATAAATTTTTTTTTAAAATTTTAAGTGTTTAAAAAACATAACAAGGACAGTAGTAGTAAAATAATTAATAGGCCAATTTCACAAGGGAAAGAAACTAGATGCAAATACCTTAAAATATTAGCAAATTAAATCCAGCTATATGAAAACTTGAGTTTATTCTTAATTAATAGAATTGAGCTTACTATAAATTAATCTTGGGTTCCCTACAAACTTGGTTTAAAAGCAATTAAAGTAATCAACTACATTAAGAAATTAAAAGAAGAAAAAAAAAGAACCCTACAAAATTATTGCCCCAGGAAGCCAACTCTGAGATGGAGTTGTGCTGCAATTCATGCCTAATGGCAGCCTTAATCAACTCCTTTAGAATTGTTCTGGATTATATCACTGCATCAATCCATTATTTGGTATGAGCTACCCTAAGAGGAATGTGCCCTTAGGGGAGTTGTTCTCTGAAGCTGAGGTATCCATGAAGGAGCTGATAGCTGAAGATTGTCTGCTGACAGCCCTTCCAAACTTGGTTTTTCCATCAAAGCTGAGTAAACTCCACACAGAATCTTTTCCTATCACCTCTATTACCACTGTCTGCTGAAATTTAGGGCTCAAGCATTGAAGGTGCTTTCACTATTACCTGAGCCTGATAAAAAGTCCTTTCCTGCTCTGGACCTCACACAAAGCTAGCAGCAGCACCCAATATATGATATGGAGCAGTGTTCCCAAGTACGTAATATTATGCCTCCAGTACCTAAAGAGGCCTAGCCGGCATTGTGCTCCTTTTTCATAGTGACAAGTGCAAGATATGCTGTTTTTTCCTTTGGAAAAATGTCTCAACGTGCTTCTACTGACCACTGGTCTCCTAAAAATTTTACTGATTTTGTAGTCAAATCTGTAATATCTCCCACTCTCAGAGGCTTGTGTCATAAGATCTCCAACTTGGTACTCCATTCTTCCTCAGCTGGTCTAATTAGCAAGAAGTCAACAATAGAGAGGGTCCAAGTGATATTCTGAGGGATGACCAAGCAATGCAGATCTTTTTTGGACTCAATTAATACAGAGGGTGAGTTAGAACCCCTTGGTGTTAACATGCAATATATACTGTAGCCCATTCCATGTGAATATGAACTGCTTCTTAGCATTTTTTTCAGACAAGAAAGAAGCAAACAAAAACACATTCAACAAACAAAAGGACACATACTATGTACCCATGGTTATGTTAATCTTCTCTCGCAAAAACATCACATCTCTCACACTGGTTGCACCTGGGGATATTATTTGGTTATATTTGTGGTAATCTGTCATTCTTCAAGAACTCTCCGGAGAATTAAATAAAGACATGACCTAAACTACAATCACTGCATATTTTATACTCAAAAGCAGTCATATATTCTATAATATCCTCAGGAAAAGATACTAGTTTTTATGTATTTGTTTTGTTTTTAAATGTACTCTCTTCACTACTGCTGGAGGAAGAAATGACAGAATCTTCCACCTTCCCGTTGCCATAATGGCAGTTCTTACTTATCCCGTAGGCTGAAGACCCTATACCAACTACCAATTACGTCTATTCTAGTTATGAATTCATGGGCCAGGAAAATGACCACTGAGTAGATTACAGAACTACTGGGGACAGTGAAAGCTAAATCGTGGACACAATTCCATTTATTACAAGTACTCTGTATGTGCCAAATCTAATAAGGGTGCTATTATAACTACATGTCCTTCGTTATTAAAGGAATTTATCTCTGTGTCCTAGAGTCCTTAAATTGCTTGAGCATTTCCCCGTTTTCCAGCACATAGTTATGTAAGTTGCCCGTGTGCTCTGGTATTGCAGGATCCTTCCTCCTGAGATTCAAACTCTTAAATCACAGAATCCGAGTCCCAAAACAGTCTTAGTTTCAACAACTGGCAAAGAGATGCTACTTTTGTTTAGGTGATATACCTCAGCCTCCAAGTAAGTCACTTTTTCTTTTACCGAATGTTAAAAAAAAATAAGTAGTATACATGCAGAGTCCCCAGTTATTTTTCTCTGGGGTGTCATATTCTATAATCGCAGATGCTTTTTCTAACACTACTTTTAGGTTAGGCTCCAATGGTTGCTTTTTTGACCTTGCCATATAGCACAATAATTGCATCCACTTGATTTGTCAATACTTACGTACCATAAGTTCAGAGTCTTATCATGCTGATTGCTATCAGTAGGCCTACTTCCATAATGGACTCTCATATATTCAGGAGTGACCTACCTGGACAGACATCATCAAATTTTGCCGATGCTAGTGCCCTTCTCACAAACATATTCCTAAGGGACATGATAAATTGTGTACTAACTGTATCTTCAATATAATCGTCACACAAGTTTTAAGCCCTTATATAAAGTAGTCACTCTAGTAAACCCAATTTCTGGATATTTTTATCCTTCTTTAGCTGTATGAAATGTCAGTTTTGACACTTCAGTGATACTCAGAGTATGCTACCACGACTTTTTTCATGTTTCTATGAAGTTATACTAGTAGCAAGCCTATACTTTGATTTTTTTCCCAAAGGTATTAAATCCTATATTCCAGATCAGTGCCTAAACCTAAATTCTCCCCAGATTAAGGAACTTGAAAAGTCAAACACATATTCTCCTACTTGCTGGTGGTACATACTAGCTCAGTCTTGCAGATCCTTTAAGTTTCAGTCCTTTTCTCTTTCTTTTCTGATAAGGTCCAGCATATTTTCTGCAGGGTGTATTACAACTTAATACTAGGTATAGGCCTTATGGGAAGTGGGCACAGATCCTGATTAGGAAAGGGGTATACGCCCCTGCAGTAGAAGGAATTCTGCAATATTTCAGGGAAGAAAAGTGTGCTAGTGCAGAATGTGGAATAATGGCCCATTTCTGCAAGACCGGTAAATTCAGAAGGACTGGGATATATAAGATTTTCTAAGGAATCAAACCAGATATCTGTACCTTGTGTTAAGGTTCTAATTTCCTAATCAAGGCCTTGACCTTCATATAGAGACCAGCTTTGTTTGGAAGTTTAATTTCCTTTGGAATTAAGCTATTCTAACAATTAAATCTTATGCACAAGCCTCAGTTTTTTCTGCTTTCCCACTGCAGGACATAAGAGCTTTGCATGCTGCCTATGAGGCTGGCATTAGCAGTTTAAAACCAAGATTCTAACTGGCCTGTTCTCTCAATCTGATAATGATGAAAATAAAAATAACAACAACTGGCACTTACCATATGCTGGATACTATCATAAGTACTTGGAATGTGGTAAAAGTTAATTTTCAAACAAAAAAATAAGATTGTCCTGTTGCTAAGCTTCTGGCAAAGGTTCAGAGAATAATCCTGATTGTTCAGTTTATACCTTCTACCCATCCCTGGATTAACCAACTATCTCCAAAGGTTGCATGAGAATATGACTGTTCCATAATCAGACTTTTAATTAGAGTATCAAGTGAAGAGGAAAAGCAGTCCTCAAAGGAAGAGATTGATGATAGATACAGTTTTAGATGTCCAAGATTAATAAAGGACGATGCAAAGGGTAAACAACATTGCAAAAAATTATACATTTTAACTACTCATTGTAAATATTTACCAATTTGAATCTTTTAAGAATGTAACTATTCAAACCAAAAAATAGATTCTATAACTCTATAACTATAGAAAAGAAATAGGTGGTTCCCAAAGGGGAAGTGGTGAGGAGGATAGGTGAAATAGGTGAAAGGGATTTAGAATACCCTTATCTTGATGAACACTGAGTAGTATATGGAATTGTTGAATCATTTATTGTGCACCTGAAACTAATATAACACTGTATGTTAACTACACTGGAATAAAAATAAAATTAAAACAAAAAATGAAAAAGAGAAAAAAATCTATTTAGACACAATAGGGCTAAATTATACTATAACAGAAATAGTTATATACATTCTAAGAGTATCTACATTTTTAATACTGGAAACTATTATTTTTTGAAACTCTTATTTTAAAGCATCATTAGTGTTATGTAAATAACATAAATTCTTTAAAATATATTATCTAAAATATTTTAGTTGGTAGCTTTTGTTTTCAGTAAGGGAGCATCATGAATTATATATTTGCATTAATGAGTCTACAAAAATACACACATATTAAGATACAGTTTTTCACAATTCTAAATTAGTCATAAATTCAAAATTGAGTATTTAAGAGATTTTATTTTTACATATATTTACAACATATATTTACTTATAAATATAAATATATTTATTTATAAACCAAAGCATCAGAACATATAAATACTAAAGAATTCTGCATTAATTTTGGATGAGTTTGAATCTTTCTATTTCACTATTGATTAGAATATGTGAAACTGTTAAATTTTTATCTTCTTCCTTTACTATTCCCATTCATGCTTGTCATATGTAATATGGTCCTGATATTTACAATGAAACTTGGCTAGCAAATGCAGATGATTATCGGATGTGACTTCCATATTAAAAAGTAAACACGCTGCTTTTTTTAACCCTTCTATCTACAAGCGTTAAGATTCTAATACCAATATCATGTCAATTAAAAAGAAAAAGAAAACTTGTGGCTATACATAGCCAATATAATTGGAGTTTATTGCTGAGTTACTTTTTTTGAGGTATGAACTGCAAGTAACAGACACTAAATGGTAATGTATAACTCTGAATACTATTGATCAATTCGCTTGATATATGATAGACTAACACATCTTTTTCTATGTGGATACAAATATATACAAAAACATACATGTACACAAATATAGACACACAAGAATGTTGCATAAAAAGATTTTTTACTGTATTATATGTGTTCTAATTTCCTCAACTATATCAACTACTACCTTGAAAAGATTGAAGTTTAATTCATTTATTGTAAATCATGTTAGAATGCAAACAAGTCTATTATTCCTCATAAATATGGCTTATTTTTTATAACTTACTGTTTCTTCTTAGTTCCATGATAGATAACATACATAAAATAAAACAGTTATTGTATAATTATGAACAACATTTTAGACAATAAAGAGTAGAGTATACAAATAAGCAAACAAAATTCAGTTTTGCTTCTGACCTGTGGATACAATTAAAAAACCACAATCTTGAAATCTAACAGAATTAGCAAATACATCAAAATGTGTAAAACATTTGATCATATCACCTAGAGCCCAATTTTTCTAAGCACCCAGCATTGACCCCAAAGTGCTAAGGTGAGTTAGATAGAAATACCTGATGTCAGTCAAGGGGAATAGCTTGATTGCTCAGCCATCCTTTACAATCTCCCACTGAAACAGGTAGAGGTGAAATGGTGTGTATAGCAAAGTCATGAAGATTGATGGCACCCGCTGCTTCCAAATGTACCCTATCTGCATGCAAACCACTTGACACATGAACTGATGGAAAACAAAGAGTGTTTGCCCAGGAAAAGTGCTTCAGCAAGCTTAATTTCCATAGCCATTTGCACAGCAAAAGCGAGATCTAATAGGTCCCAGAGAAATCAGAAAAGCCATGATAAGAATTCAAAGCCACAAACTAAATAAAAAGAGATTATTAGCTACATTGCAGTAGGCAAACAGTAAAGTCTTAAGTGATCAATACTTGACAAGAGACATGCCACAAACTTCATGTATAGGTCAGGCTCACACACCGTTTTTTAAATAAATCGACTGACTCCTGGACAAGGCACATAAAATGTCACTTTTTATCTTTCAGTTGATATTTTCCTCCAAGAGGAAAAAACCTATCTATTCACCTCCCTGAGAGATTTGATCGAAAAGATAGTCACTCCTGATATAAGGTTTAAAGGGGAAAACTGCAACCAAGTGGAAATTTTTGTCAGTACCTTAATCTCTGATTTGTAGAAGGTTTTGCTTTGGGATATTTGGTATGTCTGAGGATTGCCACCAAAGAGCCCTTCTGTTCTTTAATGGCTGCACTAAATCTTAACAAACGTGAGCATGAAAACTATTGTGCTGCACTTGTGAGGCATATATCAAAGTTATATTTTTTAAAGCTTGGGAAGGCGGTTGAATCATGCATGCTCTTTATGGAGCTCTGATCAGGCTGATAAAGGCAGTTCAGCTTCAATAAATGCTTTTTAAGTGAATGTTTTGGAAACTGAATAGGAAATTCAAAGCTCAAACTGTTGCCAAACTGCTCCCACAGCACTTTGATCACTTTGTTTCTGACATTTTGTTGAAAATGTCTTGTTTTTATTAAAATGTTGGCATCCAGAGACCAAGAAAGTTAACTGTAGTCACTGAAAATATAATATACAGTAAATCAGGGGATGACATGACTTATTAAGTACTTTGTACACATTCCTTAAAAAGAAAACTATTTCCCTATGGGGTCACACACAGCATTGCACTTGTCTGAGAAAAAGTTCATATTGTTAAAAGAAAGACAAGTACAGAAGATAAATCAAATACTAGCATTCTGCTTCAGGCAAAAAGTAAAAGAAGTTATACAGCTTCACTATTGAAAGGAATAGGACTACTGTAATACAAAAATTAATAAAATTAAAGAAATATGCTGAATTGAGAAGCATACATTTGTATGCTGCCTTTAAATTATGATCACAGGACATATCTTTAACTCCAAGGACAAAGAAGATGGAATATTATGGCCTTCTCCAATTTACATGCCAGGAGACTGCTTCTGTCATTAGTGATGCTGATTTCTCTGATCTCAGCATCACGGTTTAAAATGTATGGCATCTGCAATTTAGGTGTTGAGTTTACCTGAAGACTAGGAGATTTGTGAAAACCAAAACCAGTGAGTTGAAAGTCACCCAAATAGAGACACACATATTACTGGAAATCAAGCAGACAATTTCTTTATACATTCAGATATATGTAAAAGGTATAGAATAGCCTTTTATGTTTCTATTGCCAGCAAAATAATAATGTTAATTTGAAGAATAAGCACTGTATAGCTTTCTTTCTTGTTCTTGTTACAAATATAACCTCTCTAACATTTACATAGATAACACTAGCTGCAATTTTTAATATCTTTCTTGAATTTTTCATCCCATTAACTTAACCAATGATATTCCCTTGGCCACTATATTACTCTGTGATAATTTTCATAGTTGTTCTCTGTTGTATCAGAGAACATGAAGAAAGATGATAGTCTGAAGAACTGAGGACAATTGGTATACAGAGATTAAACTCCAAATCAAACTAGCAAGTGCATACCAAAGATAGTATGTGTGAATGTGTGTGTGTGTGTGCGCGTGTGTGTGTGTGTGTGTACACAGTTCCTATTAAGAACTGGGTATTTAGGATAATCCATTGACATGTGTCACTGTTATATGCAACTTAAATTAATTTTCTGATTAAATAATTATAAAACCAGAAATTTGATTGAAAACTCATAGTCAGTTCTCTCTTTTACAATGAGGAGTAATTTGAAACAAACCTCACTCAGAGGATTATAGCTTAACAATAACAACAATAATCTTCTTGAGTAATTGAAGACACTGGAGAGTTAAGATATTGAAGAATTACCAAATGTGCTGGAAAGGAGAAAAACCAGGGAGATGAGCCTGGCAATAGAGACTGCTTTTCTCCTGAAGGAATTAAATCATGGAGGTGGTGGCTGGAAATCAAGAGGCAGAGAGATGCTTTTGACAGCCTTCCAGAGACAGTGGGGAGGATTTAATTCTAAGTCTTACAAAGAAGGGGATGGCCTGGGCAGCCCGGGTGGCTCAGCGGTTTAGCACTGACTTTGGCCCAGGCCGTGATCCTGGAGACCTGAGATCAAGTCCCACGTCAGACTACCTGCATGGAGCCTGCTTCTCCCTCTGCCTGTGTCTCTGCCTCTCTCTGTCTCTGTGTCTCTCATGAATAAATAAACAAAAATCTTAAAAAAAGAAGGGGATGGCCTGGTGTACCCCTTCAACAATGAGTTGAGACACAACAGGCTGAGACTAAAAAAAGAATAAATCAGAATAATACAGACACTACAATGAATTTTCAAATCATATTAATTTCTGATATTGGTTTAAAATGATACTGGGTGATTGCTCTGTTTCCTTGGAATAAAGAAACACATTTTCCCTGGAGGATGATACCATTCTAGTCTTCAAAATATTTCTAGAACAATTTTCAAACTATAACATCTGGATACAAACATAGCCTACACACATGAGAACATAAGACAATTTATAGAAAATCAGTAGAACAAAATGACTCTACATGAATTGCATGTATGGAACTAAATATCAATATAGATTATAAGAAAATATGTAGAATGAATTACTAAAGGACAGGAAATTGAAAAATAATTAAGATATGGCAAGAGATATAAAACACAGTGAAATAATCTACATTATACACAATTAGAGATCCAAAAGGAGAGATGAGGATAGAAGAGATTATGATCAAGAATGTTAAAGATGACCCACAGAGTCAAGATTTGCATACTTCAAACAGGATAAATAAGAAAGAAATCCACATGTAGACACATTATAATAAACTTTCCGATTAATCAAGATAAAAGGAAAATCTTAAAAGCAGTTTTAGAAATATATAGGTTACCTTACAAAAAGTAAAAGTCAGATTGACAATTGATGACTCAACACACACACACACACACACACTCACACACACACACATTCTCTCCCTCTCTCTAAGCCAGAATGCAAAGCTGCCAGCGTAGAATTCTAGGCTGAATGAAGCGGAAATAAAGACATCTGCAGACATGTCTAATGATTTCTATAGTCCAATAGTTTAAATATTATTCATATGCTGATTACCAAATATTTATCTCCAGCCCAAAACTATATCTAACTGTTTATGTGACATCTTGACTTGAATGATTCATAAACATCTCAAACACTACATCTCATATCAAAACTGAATTCCTGACCTTATTATCTAAACATCCCAAGTGCTTACAGTTGCATATGTCTTGACAATACTCTTTTCCTCATATCCATTAGCCAATCGCCATCCATCATCCTATTTACCAAATATACTCAGTAAACTGCTAAAACAGAAGCTAGAATGATCCTCTTTTAACTTCAGTCACATCACGTGACTTGTTTCCTAAAACCTTTCAACAGCTTTCTATTTCACTCATTAAAGATATGGTTCCTTCCAGTAGCCTCCACTTCCTTCTCTGACCTCATCTCCTAATACCCCACAGCCACTTTTCACTCTAATTCCCACTGGATTCCCCACTGTTTCTCAAACACACTAGACACTTAACAACTGTGCAGGGCCAGAGATTTTACCCTACTGTCAAGCTAACAAGTTAGCCTTCTAGAGTTCTATAGAAGCTGGCTAAAAATCCAAGAGTCTTATGTCAGAAACAAACAAAAAAAGTTTATTACAGTGATAGCAATTGCCAAAATAACACATTTTCTTAACTCATTCCCCAAGCCACAAGCCCAGCAGGCAGCATGCCAAAACCAGATGATGCCTGCACATAGAAGGCATTGTGATCTGAAAATGAAACTCCAAACTTAAAAAATCCTAATTTTTAAAAATGGCTATAAGCCAGATGCTTATTTTTTTTTCCAGAGGGAGACACTGACATTATACTGCAGAGCAAACAAACCTAGACATTTCTATCTTCCAAGGATGTCTGTCATACAAACACTATTGTAAATATAATTCAGAATAAAAATGACTTGCTTATGAGATGCACAAAAACATTGTTGAATCATGAAGAATTGTTTCCTAAAATAAGCATATTATTTTCTTTTGAAAAAGATTTTATTTACTTATGGGGAGGGAGAGCATGCACAAGTGGAGAAAGTGACAGAGGGACTAGCAGACTCCCTAGTGAGCAGGGAGCCTGACATGGGGGGAGAGAGGACTTGACACAAGGCTTGATCCCTCAGGACCCTGAGATCCTAACTCGAGCCAAAGTTAGATCCTTAATCTACTTAGCCACCCAGGAACCCCTAGGCATTTTCTCTAGGGTAATGTCATCCAAAATGGTAGGGTAGGAAATTCAAGGGGTCTGTTCTTCCACCATAGTAACCAATAAGCTAGAAAGAGATTGGAATCAAAAAATTCAGAACTCTGAATCAGACTTATTTGGTCACTTATAACAACTAGGGAAGTTAGGATGAATGGACAGAATGCTATTCCAAGGAAAGAATATGAACATGATCCTTTCATCTATGAACAAGTCACCATATCCCTCAGCCATGCAAAAGCTGGCAGATAGGAGCTGACTGGGGGGAAGGGCAGGCAGAAGGGCCCTAATTCTCCAAAAATTTGGAGTTGTGTGCTTCTTAGCATAGCAGCACTTTGAGGGACTGGCACAGATGCTTGCCTTAGTTTCAACTCTCTGACCACAGTAGTTGGTAGCTAGAGATATGGCTCAAAAATTTTTAAAGAGACAGTGCACTTTTTTTTCCCTTTTTTGGAACCAGACAATTAAGAAACTCTTAGTTAAGTCACTAGCAGACTGCAGAGGTAACAGAACAGAAGCATCAATGACTGCACACAGCAAATCATATACACTATGCAAAAATAGTTTGGAAAAGTCAAAAGTAGATAGCTCCAGTCTTTAACAAATGGAAATCAGAAATCCCTGAGGAGTTAAAAGACTTAGATTTCCAGAGTTACTATAATATCCTGAATGTCCAATTCTCAATTCCCATATATATATGATATCATATATGTATGAAACTAGAAAATGTGGCCAGCTCATGGAAAAACAGAAATGGTGGAAACCATATCTGAGGAAAGCTAAACATTTGAAATACTAGTCAAGGACATTAAAACAATTCAAATATCTTAAATATGCTCTATGAGCTCAAGGAAATCACAGACAAAAAGAATTCCAGGGAAATGATGTATACAAATGAAAATATCAATAAAGAGGTATAAGTTATAAAAAGGAACCAAACAGAAATTTTGAAACCACAAAGCACAATAACTGAAAAAAAAAAGATGTCTTGAGAGGGTTAAGTAGTGGATCTGAGCAGGTATTTAAAAAAAAAATCAGTGGATTTGAAGACAAGGTAATTGAAATGATTAAGTCTGAGGATTTGAAATAAAAAAGAATGAAGAAAAATAGGCAGAGTTTGAGATCTATATGACATAAATAAGTATAGCAATATATGTTTCATAAGAGTTCTAAAAGAAGAGAGAAAGGGACAGAATAAATATTTGAAGAAATAATGGCTGAAAAGTCCCCAAATCTGATGAAAAATGTGAATATATACACTCAAGAAACTAAAAGCAACAACAGCAAAGTCCAGTTAGTATGAATCCATTGAAGTGCACACTAAGAAAAACAGTCAAATTGTTAAAACCCAAAGGCAGAGGGAAATTTCAGAGCAGCAACAAAAGAAATAATTCATCATATAAAAAGAATAGGTAATCAAATACCTCCTGGTAAACCAGACTTTCAGACCAAGGTGCTTCATTGATGAATTCTACCAAACAATAAAGAATTAACAATTCTTCCCAAACTCTTCTAAATAATTGAAGAGGAGGGGACATTTATTAGCTCAGTCTATGTGGCCAGCATCATTTTTTGTTTGTTTGTTTGTTTTTTGTTTTTTTGCATCATTTTGATATAAAAGCCAGATAAGGACATTACAAGAAAAGAAAATTGAGGGAAATATTCCTAATGAATATAGATGCAAAAATCCTCAATAAGATGATACCAAACCATATCGAGCAGCATATTAAAATGATTATACATGGGGTACCTGGGTGGCTCAGTCAGTTAAATGTCTGATTTCAGCTCAGTTCATGATCCCAGGGTTCTGGGATCGAGCCCCACATTGGGCTTCCTGCTCACTGAGGAGCCTGCTTCTACCTGTCCTTCTGCCTGCTGCTCCCCCTGCTTGTACTCTCTCCCTGTCAAATAAAAAAAAAAAAAACTTTAAAAAATAAAAAAAGTAAAATGATTACATGATTATACACCATGATGAAGAGGTTTTTTTTTTTTTTTTCTAGACATTCAAGAGTTGTTCAACATACAAAAACCAACCAATGTAATAATACATTAATAGAATGAAGGGTTGGTATACCTTTAAAACATTTGGCAAAACACAAAACCTCTTCATGATAAAGAAATTCAACAAACTAGGACTAGTAGAGAAATTACTCAGTGTGATGAAGGCCATATATTAGAAACCCACAGCTAATATATAAATGGTGAAAGACTAATAGCATTCCTCTAAGATCAGGAACAAGGCAAGGATGCCCACTATTACCATTTTAATTTAACATAGTACTCAAAGTTCTAACTAAAGAAGTTAAACAAGAAAAATACAAAGACATCCAAACTGAAAAAAAGTAAAAATTTCTGTCATACAGAAAACATGATCTTACATGTAGAAAATCCTAAAGTGATGTGGTTTATGTATACAATGGAATATTACTCAGCAATTAGAAACGACAAATACCCACCACTTGCTTCAACGTGGATGGAACTGGAGGGTATTATGCTGAGTGAAATAAGTCAATCAGAGAAGGACAAACAGTGTATGTTCTCATTCATTTGGGGAATATAAATAATAGTGAAAGGGAATATAAAGGAAGGGAAAAGAAATGTTGGGAAATATCAGGAAGGGAGACAGAACATAAAGACTCCTAACTCGGGGAAATGAACTAGGGGTGGTGGAGGGGAGGAGGGCGGGTGTTGGAGGGGAATGGGTGACGGGCACTGAGGTGGACACTTGACGGGATGAGCACTGGGTGTTTTTCTGTATGTTGGTAAATTGAACACCAATAAAAATTAATAAAAAAAAAAGAAAAGAAAATCCTAAAGTACCCACAAAAAAAAAAAATCCTGTTAGACCCAAGAAACTAATTCAGCGAAGTGTAGAATACAAAATCGACACTCAAAAATCAGTTGTGTACACCAGCAATGAACAATTCAAAAAGAAAATTAAGAAAACAACTTCAGTTACAATAACATTTAGAAGAATAAAATATTTAGAAATAAAATTAGCCAAAGAAGTAAAAGACCTCTACACTTAAACTTATAAAATATTGTTGGAAAATTAAAGAAGGCACAAAGAAATTAGAAATAAAACCCATATTTATGGATTGAAAGACTTAATATTGTTAAGATCTCAATACTTCCCGCAGTGACCTACAAATTCAATGGAATCCCTATTAAAATCTCATTGGCAAATTTTTGCAGAAGTAGAAAAATTGATGCTAAAATTTATATGCAGCTTAGTCACAGGCTGCTATACCAGGATAACATTCCTTGATGATTTAAGCAACAAACATCTACTTCTTATGTCCTAGGAGCTGCAAGTCAGAGACCAAGGTGCTGACATGATCAAATTTTTTGTGAGGACACTCTTCCTGCCTATGTCCTGACACGGCTTTCCTTGGTCTGTGCACTTGAACAGAGCAAGCTTTCATGTCTTTTTTTTTTTTTTTTCATTTTTATAAGATCATTAATACTATCATGAGGGTCCCGTCCTTATAATCTAATATAACTGTAATTATCTGCCAAAGACCTCACCTCTAACTGCCATCATACTGTGGAGTTGGGTTTCAACATATAAATTTTAAGAAGATACAAAATTCAGTCTATAGCAGTACAAAATCACAAGGGAGCACGGAAAGCAAATGAAGCAAAGCAAAACAAACAAAACAAACAAACATAAAAAAAAATTGAAAAAGACAAAGTTGAAAGACTTATATTTCCTAATTTCCCTGATTTCAAAACTAACTACAAAGCTACAGTAATCAAAACTGGATGGTAGTAGCTTATACACCAATGGTATAGAATAGAAACTGTAGGAATAAACTCATACATATATCATCAATTGATTTTCTTTTTTTTTTTTTTTTAATAATGTTTATTTAGTTTTTATTTTTTTTATTTATGATAGTCACAGAGAGAGAGAGAGAGAGAGAGAGAGAGGCAGAGACACAGGCGGAGGAAGAAGCAGGCTCCATGCACCGGGAGCCTGATGTGGGATTCGATCCGGGGTCTCCAGGATCGCGCCCTGGGCCAAAGGCAGGCGCCAAACCGCTGCGCCACCCAGGGATCCCTGATTTTCAACAAAGATACAAGACTGAATAATTGTGGAAGGACAGACTTTTCAACAAATTAATCTGGGAAAACTGCATATCCACATGCCAAAATAAATAAATATGATAAAGTTGGACTCTTATCTTAGAAAAAAGAATGAATTTGAACCCTCACATTATATACAAAAATTAAAATGGATCAAATAACTAAATTTCATAAAACTCTTAGAAGCAGAAGATAAATTTTTCATAATCTTGGCTTTGACAGTGATCTTGAATATGACATCAAAATCAGAGACAACAAAAGATAAATTAAACTTTACCAAAATTAAAAACTGTGCATCAAGGAGATTATGAAGAGAGTAAAAAAGGTAAACCTACAAAATGGGAGTAAATATGTGCAAATCATATATCTGGTAAGGAATTCATCTGCAGCTTTATAAAAAAACTTTTCAGAATTCAACAACAACAAAAAATCTAATTCAAAAATGGGCAAAGTTCTTGCATAGATATTTCTCTAAATAACATATATAAATGACCAATAAGCACATAAAAAGATGTTAAACATTATGAGTCATTAGGGAAATGCAAATCAAAACCACAATGAGCAATTACTTCACAGCCATTAGAATGATTAAAAAAAAAAAGAAATTATGAAGTCAATTTCACTCCTAGGAATATTCCCCAAAGAACTGATAAAGGGGACTCAGATATTTGTACAATAATGTTCAAGATAGAATTATTCAAAATAACCAGAATGTGGAAACAACCCAACTATCCTATCCAACAACAGATAAACAGATAAACAATGGTATATCATTCAACCATAAAAAAAATGAAGATCTGATATATTCTGTAATAGGTGAACCTCATAAACATGCTATGTGAAAAATGACAAATATCACACATCTTTGTGTGATAATCAAGTATTTAAAATGGGTAAATTCACAAAGACAAAGAGAAATTGAGTTTAACCAGGGCTTCAGATAAGGGTAATTGTAAATATTACTTAGTAGTGATTATAGAGTTTCTGTTTTGGATGATAAAACACTTTGGAAATAGTGGTAATGGCTACACAAAATTGTGAGTTTATTTAATTCTTTGAATTTTACATTTAAAAATAATGTATATGGTAAACTTCATTTTGTGTATGTTTTACCACATTAAAAGAATAAGAACTTTGCTTTGGCTATTTCTTCTATTTGGATTATTCTTTTCCCAATATCTACCTGGCTAACTCTCCTCCATGTCTTTGTTGAAACTATTTCCCACTAAAGCCTACTCTAACCACTCTATGTTTAATTTCAAACTCAAACATAACTACTCCTTTTACTTCCTTATACTCCTTTCCCTATTCCCCCCTTTTATAGAAATTATTTTCTAATATACATTGTTATCTCATTTTTTGTTTACTATTTGTGTTAGTTAACTCCACTAGAAATTAAATTTCCACAAATTATCTTTGTTTTATTCAAATGTAAACAACAATGCCTATCACATAGATCATAATCAATAAATATTTGTTGAAAGACTGAATGATTTGTCTTACACTGAAAGCACTATTTATTTTATTTTATTTTTTTTAAAGATTTTATTTATTCATGATAGTCACACAGAGAGACAGGGAGAGAGGCAGAGACACAGGCAGAGAGAGAAGCAGGCTCCATGCAGGGAGCCTGACGTGGGAGTCGATCCCGAGTCTCCAGGATCGGGCCCCCGGCCAAAGGCAGGCGCCAAACCGCTGCGCCACCCAGGGATCCCTGAAAGCACTATTTAGAGGAAATATATGAATGATAGTTTTCATTTGGAAATCAAACATGATTGATCGAACTATGGTAATATGATAAAATGTTGGTGTTTTGTGATTATTCATAGTGAAATAAGAGTTTGTTTATACTTAGCTATTTTTAGCCATTGCTTTTGTTACAATTAAATGGCTGAATAATGTATGTAAGTCCTGAAGTTCATACTGTGGTTTCATTTCCTGGGGATACCCTTGGAAACACAGTATATGAACATATAAAACTGAGAGCATTTATTCTTCACTGTTTTTCTTGTCCTATATCATCTGTTATCCTTGCCACATAGGTTGAAAAACACAAATATTGATCAATTTATCTGTAGAGTAATCACACTTCTTCCACACAGTCATTGGCTTTTGGAAAATGTCTTATTATACATCATAGAAGAACAATATTGTGTGAAGGCTAACCTTAAGAAAAGAGACTTACTTGTTTACTGAATCAAAATTAGTCTCTGTGGGTATTGAATTGAAATCAAATTTCTGTTAAATAGAGCCCCAAGAAATCAATTGTAACCAGCAGTTAATGACCAGTTTGCTAACAGCTTGAGGCAAGGCCAAGGGCAGTTAACACTCCAACAAATTAGTTGTTAACTGTGCTAATGACTGATTTTGCAGGGATTATTGCTATTATAAACAGTCATCAATCTAGCTTTACCACTGAGTCTAGATAAGTTTACATCCAAAAAATATTTTCATGCCCTCAGTTTGATACTCTGAATTCTAGTTAATATGATAATCTCAAATCATATAATGTTAGATTTCTTGCTTTTACAGGAGTAAATGTAATAAAAACTCCTTTTCATTTTCCTTATTTGTAGTATAGATGGATGAATATATAAATTTCTGATAGTTTCTTACAATCAATAGAGAAATATGATAATAGGAATAAGTAAATGTTTTCTCATTTGAAATATATATTCATCATTAATTTATTAAAATATGTGTGTTAAGACCATTGGGCACCATAAAAATGATGCTGATTTACCATTTGTAGCAAAATTTCCAATAAAAAAAAAAGGAGAACAGGAAGAATAAATTAATAAGATTTATATAGAAACAAACTAAGTTTTGGGAAATTAAGTCCTAAAGCATTTTAAGAACAAAATATATAAGCTTTTGGAAATCAATATTAATCTTAAATTGTGAGTGTTATTTTAAAGCAAATTCCTTTTTTACTTACCAATAAAACTAAATGAGACTATCTTTATATTCTGCATTTTAAACCAAAAACAAAATATTAGACTTATCTCTCATTTTGTTTTACAGTATTTTGAAATAATTAACTTTAATCAAGCAACTTTTTTTTTAAAGTGAAACCTTTAATTTTTTTTAAGATTTTATTTATTCATGAGAGAGAGAGAGAGAGAGAGACAGACAGAGAGAGAGAGAGAGAGGCAGAGAACAGGCAGAGGGACAGGCAGGCTCAAAGCAGGGAGCCCGATGGGAGACTTGATCCCAGGACCCCAGGGTCACGCACTGGGCTGAAGGTGGCGCTAAACCGCTGAGCTACTTGGGCTGCCCAATCAATCAACTTTTAAGTCTAATTATTGCCTATATCACTGTTTTTTTAAATATATATTTTTACCATATGGTTGAATAATGTGGTTAAGCAGTCATACTTTTAATTGTTGAATTTCAAGTACAGTTACAGAAATGTCATTATTTAAATGTTTCAACATAGCTTCCTTTAAATATTTCACAAGTACAGATACATCCTCTGGGAATGATAATAATAAGATGTTTTTATTGTTATAAATATATTTTAATTAGAGGTCCATAATAATAAATAAATTATTAGTGCTTTCACTATACTCTCCATAGCCGGGTCTCTGCAGTTAAAATTGCATTTCAAGCTAAGTAATTATTGTAAAATTAAAATGCACATTCTTTGTTTTTCTTATACTACAATGAAAGAAAACTATGGTTACTTTTGTACACCCTGCATTTCAAAATATAGTTTTCTATTGAACAAAAATATATATTCTAATTTGGTTATATAAAGACAATGCCTATTAAAATAACAGAATTTTAAAAAGTTATGCTTAAGACCCACATAATTAAAGATAATTATAGAGTATATTTAAGCAATTATTTTACTCTAATTTTTATATGGGCATAAGGAATAAGGAAAATAATGTTCACCTGGAATGAATCTATTTGATTCTCTGCTTTTCAATCTCCTTGAATCTTCTCTGTAATAAAATTAAACCAAAATTTGAAAAGTCATTTGAACGGTTTTTACAAAATTTCCATTTACTTCAACACTGTTTCATGGATTATGTATTTTTTAATATTTTAAGCAATCTTTGTGAACTTTAATCAAAAATATATAATTATTGCCCTAAACTCTTAATTTAGAGTCTCAGCATATTTCTAACTACTTCAATTTAGACTTATTTTCAATTAAACATATTATCCTTGAAGAGAACAACTTTATTCATTTTATACTCTCAACAAAAAACATAATCTTCTTTACACATGATCAATTTTCTTCCCAGGTTTACTGAGATATAATTGGCCTACAATATTATGTAAGTTTAAGGTGTACCAATGGGATGACTTGATGAATGTATATGTTAGGAAAGTTTACCACAATTAAGTTAGTTATCACATTCTTCATCTCACAAAGTTACCATTTGTTGTTGTTGTCATGTTGTTATGGTGAGAACATTGAATATATCCCTTAATACCAACTTTCAAATATACAATACAGTATTGTTAACTATAGTCACCATCCTGTGCATCAGATTCCCAGTAATTTATCATTTTATAACTCAAAGTTTGTACCCTTGATCATATTATATTTATCTTTCTCTGTTGGACTTATTTCACTTAGCATAATGCTCTCAATTTCATTCATGTTGTCACAAATGGTAGGATCTCCTTCTTTTACACCTGAATATTTCATTGTATAAATATATACCAAGTCTTATTTGTCCATTTATTTGTAGATGGATACTTAGATTGTTTCCAGTTCTTAGCTATTGTGAATAGTGCCATAAGGAACATGAGAGTGCAGATATCTCTTCAAAATAGTGAGTTCAGGTGAAATAGGACTCTGGATTTACCTCATCCCATGAATACAACTAGATAACTACCAAATCATCCTATATATCCAAGAAATCAAGTTGAAGACTGGCAGAACAAACTCCACAACTAAAGGTAGAGAAGAGGCAGCACTGAAGAAGGTAAGGAGTGCAGAAATTTGGTTTGGGAAAGAAACAGATAGTGGCTACTGCAGTGGGGAGGGAGCTGCGATCATAGAGAAGGATGAGGGAGAGATAGAACAAAATAAGCACACAGGGAAAATGAAACCCCATAGCAATTGGCTTGGAACACAAAAGGGCCTAAATTTCATGAGGTCTTGCAACCTGTAGGACTTAAAGTCTAGAGTTTTAAAGACTCTAAGGGAGTCTTTAAAGGTCAGTGGGATAAATAATAAATAAGTAAGTAAGTAAGTAAATAAATAAATAAATAAATAGTCAGTGGGCTTGGCTCTAGAAGAGCTCAGAGGACACTGGAGTTGCTCTTGGAGAAAAGGTAGGGCAAATATACTGTGACCATACAGCCTGAAAACAGCAATCTGAAGATCTGGGGAAACATACTGGGGCACACAGTGGGGAGGTTAGTTGCTCATCTTGGATATGTTCCAGAGAGTCAGCATTCTCAGAAGAGATCCCTCAGGCTACAAAGGAACTGGAAGGTACCATTTCCCTCCCCTTCACCTCAGCATAAACACAAGGCTCCCTGCAGAAAACCCACACAGTGCTGACACTCACTACCTAACTTGCTTACCACAAGCCTGACACCCCACACTCTGGAATAACTGCCCTTCCCAGTCACACTTCCTTAAGACCCAGCATGGTGGGCTTAGAAGACCAGCCCAAACCCCTACCAACTCTGTATCTCCCAACCTGGGAGTTTTGCAAAGCCTTGGTTCCAGTGGTGGCTGCACAGGTCACAAACAGACCAGAGCACACCTAGTTAAAACTCACCACATTCAGGTCTGGGACAAAACACTGCCCACAATAGGCAAAGAGAGCCTCTGTAGCCAACTATCTTGAATAATAAAGAGGTAAGGGCCCAACAACAGAACATGTACACACACACACACACACACACACACACACACACACACAGATATACTCCCAGAAGTGCCAGGCCCTGAGGAACAGGGGACACTATATGGCAGTGCACCTCAGGACCTCTTCTTTATAAGGTTGTTACCCTGGAGTACAGGACACATAATGACTTTCCTAATACAGAGAAATAGGCACAGAGACTTAAATAAAATGAGAAGACAGGAATTTGTCCCAAATGAAAGAATAGAACAAAGCCATGGCCAGAGATCTAAGTGAGACAGATAAAGTAACATGCCTAATGGATAATTTAAAGCAATGATCATAAGGATACTCACTAGACTCGAGAAAAAAAATGGAGGACATCAGTGAGACCATTAATACAGAGATAAGGTATATTATAGCAGAGACAAAGGGCTCAATAAAATGAGAAACATATTTGATGTAATGAATAGCAGGACGAATCAAAGGAAAAATTAATGACCTAAAAGACAAAGTAATGGAAAGTAATTAAGCTGAACAAAAGAGAGAAAAAAGAATTATGCAAAACAAGAACAGACTTAAGGAAATCAACAACTCCATCAAATGTAATAACATTCGTATTATAGAAGTCTCAGAAGAACAAGAGAGAAAAGGGAGCAGATAATTTATTTTAAGTAATAGAGCTAAAAATTTCCCAATCTGGGGAAGGAAACAAATATCCAGATCCAGGAGGTACAGAGAACTTCCAAAAAATTGAACAAAAGCGGATCCACACCAAGACATTGTAATTAAAATGTCAAATAAATAATTAAATAAATAAGGCACAATGTATTGATGAAGAAAAATATTAAAAGACAGTTGCATACAAAGGAGCCCCATAAGGCAGCTTTTTCAGCAGAAACTATCCAAGTCAAAAAGAAGTGGCATGATATATTCAAAGTGCTGAAAGGGAAAACCTGCAGCCATGACTATTCTATCTAGCAAGGCTATCATTCAAAATAGAAGGAAAGACAAAGAATTTCCCAGAGACAACGTTTTTCCATAAAAACTAAGGAACTTCATGACCACTAAACCAGACATGAAAGAAATATTAAAGAGGACTCTGGGTGGAAAGAAAAGACCAAAAATGATAGTATCAAGGGAAGAAACACAAAAGCAGTAAAAATAAATATTTCTGTTAAAAAAATAAATCAAGGAACTCACAAAATAAAAGGATATACAACATGACAACATATACCTAAAATGTGATGACTAGAGAAGTAAAGAATGGGTTCAAACTTAACCAATAACTTAATATAGTCTGCTCTATGCAGAAGATGTTATATACAAACCTAATGGTAACTGCAAATCAAAAACCACTAATAAATATGCAAAGAATAAAAATAAAGAAATTCAAATATATCATTAAATAAAACTAGCAAACATTATAAAGAGAATGACAGGAAAGACTCAAGGAAAATATTCAGAAACAACCACAAAACAAATAATAAAATGGCAATAAATACATATCTATCAATGATTACTTTGAATGTAAATGAACTAAATGCTCCAATCAAAAGACATAGATGTCAAATGGATTACGGAACCCAAAAGGACACCAGGGTGGCCCAGTGGTTGAGCATCTGCCTTTGGCCCAAGTCATGATCCTGGAGTCCTGGGATCAAATCGCACATTGGGCTCCCCATGGGGAGCCTGCTTCTCCTTCTGCCTCTCTCTCTCTCTGTTTCTCATGAATAAATAAATAAAATCCTTTAAAAAAACCTGAAATCCATCTATATGTTGTCTACAAGAGACTCATTTTTAGACCTAAAGACACGTATACAATTGAAAGTGGCAAGATGGAAAAATATTTATCATGCAAATGCATGTCAAAAGAAGGCCAAAATAGCAATACTTACATCAGACAAAATAAGACTTTAAAACCAAAACTAAGAAAGGGCAAGAAAAAAGACACTATATAATAATAAAGGGAACAATCCAACAAGAAAATATAGCAATTATAAATATTCATGCATCCAACAAGGGAGTGCTCAAATACATAAAAAGGTTAGTAACAAACATAAAGGAACTAATCAATAATAATGCAATAGTAGGTGTCTTGAACACCCCACTTACATCAATGGACAGATAATCTAAAGAGAAAATCAACAAAGAAACAATGGCTTTTAATGACACACTGGACAGGATGCATTTAACAGATATATTCAGAATATTCCATCCTTAAACAGCAAAATACATTCTTTTTCAAGGGTACATGGAACATTCTCCAAAATAAGCAACATATTAAGCCACAAAACAAACCTCAAAAAATTAAAAAAGATTGGAAGTCATACCCTGCATCTTTTCTGACCACGACAACCATGAAACTAAAAATCAATTGCAAGAAAAAAAGTCTGGAAAGACCACAAATACATGGAGGTTAAATAACATGCCATTAACCAATATTGCATCAATCAAGAAATAAAAAAATAAATTGAAAATACATGGGAACAAATGAAAATGAAAACACAATGATATAAAACTCTTGAGATGAAGAAAAAGTGGTTCAAAGAAGGAAATTTATAGCAATACAGGTCTGCCTCAAGAAGAAAGAAAAATCTCAAATGAATAACCTAATCTAGAGATGGTTCTTTGAAAAAACTAATAAAATTGATAAACCTCTACCCAAACTTAACAAGAATAAAAAGAGAAAGGACCTAAATAAATAAAATCACAAATTAGAGAGGGGAAAAACCTACAAAAAACACAGAAATACAAGCAATTATAAGAGAATGTTATGAAACACTATATGAAAAAACAATATGCAAACAGATTAGATAACCTAGAAGAAATAAATAAATTCTTAGACACATAAACTACCAAAACTGAAACAGGAAGAAATGGAAAATTTGAACAGACCCACAATTATGGCAAAGAAATTGAATTAGTAATCAAGGAACTACCAGAAAAAAGGAAAAAAAAAGTTCAAGGCCAGATAGCTTCACAGGCAAATTCTACCAATCATTTAAGAAATACCTGTTCTCCTCAAACTATCGTAAAAAAATAGAAAGGGAAGAATAACTTCCAAATTCATTCTACAAGGCCAGCATTAGCTTGACACCACAACCAGATAAAGACACCAACAAACCAACAGACAGACAAACAAAATCAAAACAAAAGATCTACAAGTCAATACCTCTGATGATCATAAATGCAAATATAGTCAATAAAATACTAGCAAACCAAATCCAACAATACATTTAAAAAAATCAATCATCATGATGATGTGGCATTTGTTTCTGGGGTTGGGAAGTGGTTTAATATTTGCAAGTAAATCCACAAAATCTCACAGTAAGAGAAAGGATTAGAACCATATGATCATTTCAATAGACACAGAAGAAGCATTTGAAAAGTAAAGCATCCTTTTGTGATAAACCTTCAAGAAAGCAGGTTTAGGGGGAGTTTTTTAAAAATATTTTATTTATTCATGAGAGACATACACAGAGAGGCAGAGACACAGGCAGAGGAGAAGCGGGCTCCCTGCAGGGATCCTAGGACCCCAGGATCTTGACCTGAGCCACCCAGGCTCCCCTGGCTTAGGGGGAATATACCTCAACAAAACAAAGGTTGCATATGATAACCCACAACTAACATCATCCTTAATGAGGAAAAACTAAGATCCTTTTCCCCTAAGATCAAAAACAAGACAATGATATCCATTCTTACCACTTTTATTCAACATAGTAGTGGAAGTAGTGGAAGTTCTAGCCACAGAAATCAGAGAACAAAAAGAAATAAGGCATCCAAATCAGTAAGGAAGTAGTAAAACTTTCACTATTTGCAGATGACATGATACTATAGATACAGAACCCTAAAAACTCCACCAAAAAATTGCTAGAATTGATACACAAATTCAGTGAAGTCACAAAATACAAAATCAAACTGCAAATATCTGTTGCATTTTGATACCTAAAGATAAAGCAGAAGAAGGAGAAATTAAGAAAACATTCCCATTTACAATTGCACCAAAAATAATAAGATATCTAGGAATATGTCTAACCAAAGAGGTGAAAGACCTGTACTCTGCAAACTATAAAACTGATGAAAAAAATTGAAATGGCACAAAGAAATGGGAAAATCATTCCATGCTCAAGCATTGGAAGAACAAATATTGTTAAAATGTCTATCATACTACCCAAAGCAATGTACACATTTAATGTAATCCTTATTAAAATACCACCAGTGGGGTATGGCTCAGGTGGTTAAGCCCTGACTCTTAATTTTGGCTCAATTCATGATTTCAGGGTCTTGAGCTAGAGCCCCACATTGGGCTCCACACTCAGTGGGGAGTCTGCTTGAGATTCTCTCTCTTCCTCTCCCTTTGCTCTTCCCCCCTTGTTATCTCTCTCTCTCTCTAAAATAAATAAATATATTTTTAAAATTCTACAAAAAAAATACCACCAGGATTTTCCACAGATCTAGAACAAACAATCCTAACATTTGTATGGAACTACAAAAGACCCTGAATAGCCAAAACAATGTTGAAAAAGAAAAGCAAAGCTGGAGGCATCACAATTCCAGACTTCAAGTTATATTACAAAGCTATAGTAATCAAAACACTATGGTACTGGCACAAAAAATAGCCACATAGATCAGTAGAAAAGAATATAAAATCCAGAAAAAAATCCACAATTCTATGGTTGATTAATCTTTGCAGAAGTAGGAAAGAATATCCAATGGAAAAAGACATTCTCTTCAACAAACAGTGGGGAAAATTGGACAGGAACTTGCAAAAAATGAAACTAGACCATTTTCTTATGCAATACGCAAAAATAAATTCAAAATGTATTAAACACACAAATATGAGACCTGAAACCACCAAAGTCCTAGAAGACAGCATAGGCAGTAATTTCTCTGACTCTGGCCTTAACTTTTTCCAAATATGTCTTCTGAGGCAAGGGCAACAAAAGGAAAAATAAACTATTGGGACTTCATCAAAATAAAATTTTCCTTTAGAGTAAAGGAAATAATAAACAAAAGACAATCTATGGAATTGGAGAAGATATTTGCAAACGACAAATCTGATAAAGGATTACTATACAATACATATAAAGATTATCAAACCCAACACCCATAAAACAAAGAATTTCACAATAGGCAGAAGATATGAACAGACATTTCTCCAAAGAAGACACACAGATGGTCAAAAGGCACATGAAAAGCTCCTCATCATCACTTACATCACTCAAATCAAAACTACAATGAGATACTACCTCACAGTTGTCAGAATGCGTATAATCAACAACACAAGAAACAACAGATTTCGGTAAGGATGCAGAGAAAGGGGAAACCTCTTACACTGTTGGTGGGAATGCAAACTAGTGAAGCCACTGTGGAAAACAGTAACGAAGTTCCTCAAAAAGTTAAAAACAAAATTACCCTATATCCAGTAATCGTACTGCTGGGTATTTACCAAAGGATAGAAAAATATTAATTCAAAGGGACACATGCACTCTGATGTTTACAGTAGCATTATCAACAATAACCAAACTATGGAAAGAGCCCAAATGTGCAAGAGCTGATGAATGGATAAAGAAGATGTGGTTGGTATACACATATAGTGGAATATTACGCAGCCACAAAAAAAAATCTTGACACTTGCAATAACATGGATAGAGCTGCAGAGTATAATGCTAATAGCAATGCCAGTCAGGGAAAGACAAATACCATGTAATTTCACTCATGTGGAGTTTAAGAAACAAAATAAACCAGCAAAGGGGGAAAGAAAGGGAGAGGTGGGTGGGAGGATGGGTGAAATAGGGGATGGGGTTTAAGGAATACGCTTTTTTGTGATGAGCACCAGGTATTAAAATAAAAACTTAAAATAATACATTTTATACAAAGTGACGGTGAAATACTAGAATGGATAACGACAATAAAAAAGTGATTTCATTTTCTTCAGATATATAGCCTGATACAGGATTGCTGGATCATATGATTATTCTATTTTTAATTTTTTGAGGAAACTCCATTCTGTTTCATATAGTGGCTATACCAATTTCTATTCCTACCAATACTGCACAAGAGTTCCCTTTTCTCTACAACCATGCCAGTATTACTTTTTTTAATATACAGGTGGGAGATGATATCTCATTCTTTTGATTTGCATTTCCTTGATGACTGGTGATGTTGAGCATTTTTCCATGAATTTGTTGATTATTTGTATGTCTTCCTTGGAAAAATGTCTTTTTAGTTCCTCTGCCTATTTTATAATTAGATTGTTCTTTAGCCATTAAGTCATATGAGTCTCTTATATATTTTGGATATTAATCTCTTATCACATATATGGTTTGGAAATATTTTCTCCCATTCCTTGTGTCGCCTTTCCATTTTGTTGGTTGTTTCTTTTTCTTTGCAGAGATTTTTAGTTTGATATAGTCCCAATGGTGATTTTTGCTTCTGTTGCTTGTACTTTTGGTGTAAAGTCCAAAAAAATCATTGCCAAGATTACATAAAGAGGCATTTTCCAAAATTCTTCTAGGAGTTTTATGATTTAGGTCAAAACATGTAATTATTTAATCCATTTTGAGTTATTTTTTATGAATGGCATAATAACAGGTTTACAATTTCTTTTTTTTTTTTTTTTTGTATGTGAGTATCCTACTTTCACAAGATGATTTATTAAAGAAACTATCCTTTCCCTATTGAGTATTTTTGGCTCCTTTGTGAAGCATTAGTTGGCCATATATGTGTGGGTTTATTTCTGTTCCATTGGTCTATGTATTTGTTTTTATGCCAGTTTCATACTGTTTTGATTTTCTATAGATTTGTATTATTATAGTTTGAAATTGGGAAATGTGATGGCTCCGGCTTTGTTCTTTGTCAATGTTGCCTTTGCTTTTTGGTATCTTTTGTGGTTTCATATGAATTTTAGCATTGTTTTTTCTATTTCTTAAAAATTCTGTTGGTATTTTGTAGAGATTGCACTGAATCTATAGATAGCTTTGGGTAGTGTGAAAATTTTAATAAAATTAACTCAACTGATCCATGTGCATGGATGTCTTTCCATTTATCTGTTCTTTAATTTCTTTCATCAAAGTTTCGTACTTTTCAATGTAGAGATCTTTCACTTCCTTGGTTAAATTTATTCTTAAGTATTCTATTCTTTTTTAATGCTATTGCAAATATTAATGTTTCTTTATGAGTTTTTCAGATAGTTTATTGCTAGTGAATAGAAATCCAACTGATTTTTGTATGCTTATTTTGTATTCTTCACTAAAGGATTCCTTTATTAGGTCTAGCAGTTTTTTGGCGAATCTTTAGGATTTTCTATATACAAGATTATGTCATCACAAACAGAGACAATTTTCCTTCTTCCCTCTCAATCTGGATATATTTAGTTTATCTTTATTGCCTGATTGCCCTGGGTAGGACTTCTAATACTATGTTGAACAGGAGTGATGAGAATGGAAACTTTGTCTTATTACTCAAAGTGAGTAACAAGATTGAAGAAGCTTTTGATTTCTCACCATTTAGTATATCATCTATGGGCTTTTCATATGTGGCTTTTACTAAATAAGGTATATTCCTTCAATACACAATTTGTTGTGCTTTTACCGTGAAAGGATGTTGAATTTACTTATCTGCAGATGAAACATCCCAGCGATAAATTCCACTTGATATGGTGTATGATCCTTTCATTGCACTCTTGAATTCATTTTGCTAGTATTTTGTTGAAAATTTTTGCATTTACATTCATCAGGGATATTTGCCTATGGTTTGCTTTCCTTATGGCATCATATGTGGCTTTGGCATCAGAGAAATTCTGGCCTTGTAAAATGAATTTGGGGGCATTCACTCCTCTGCAATTTTTTGGAAGAGCTTGAGAAGAGTTGGCATTATTTATTTTAAAAAATTGGACAGAATATACCTACGGAGAAAAGACATTCACCTGTGAGTTGGGATATGCTTGAGTGTGCTGTGACTCTGAGTTGATTGTTTAAGGTACCAATTCTGAGGGTGTGAAGTGGCTCTGGGTCCAGGGAGTGTGGTAGCACATCAGCTCAGGTGTCACTGGGTAACGAGAGCATTGACAACTGTGACAACTTCTATAGAGGCATTGAAATCAGGTACTCATTTTTCATGTATCCATCAGTAATCTAATCTGTTGTACTCATTTATTAATAATTCTATTGCATTTACAACTGTCATTATATCAATTATATGATTGTATTTATACAAAAGAATGTTATGTTAGCAGCTATGAATATATAACATTATATAATAAAACAAGGATCCCTTCAGTGCATTGGTTGTTGATCATAATAAATGGAAACTCAAGGTCATTGTTCTACACTTTTTTGGAATATATCAATTAACTGCATTTTTATCAAAAGTTCTCAAGGGGCACCTGGGAGGCTCAGTAAGTTAAGCATCCAACTTTTGATTTCAGCTCAGTGTTGTGAGATTGAACCCTGTATTTAGCTCCATGCTCAGCTGTGACTCTGAGATTTTCTCTCTCCCTCTCCCTTTGTCCACTACTCTCTCCCTCTTAAATAAATAAATAAATAAATAAATAAATAAATAAATAAATAAAATAAATAATAAATATATCTTTAAAAACAGCTCTCAAGATTCAGTTGGGGAAAAAGATGACATACATCATTATCTTATTTATTATACATATATTAAAGTAATAATGTTACCTTTTCATTGTCATGTCATTTATACAAAAAAGGTCTTGCGTTTTGTGTGTTATATTTGTCCCATTATTAAGTACTTATTCATGATACTTTTCTTGAATTGTCACTTCAGAGACTAAAGCATAGATTTGGGCATCTAGCGTCACATCTTGAAAGCAGCACTACTAAAATATTATGGCAGATCGTCACTATAGAAAAATGGATTATCTATCCAGGTAATAGTGTCATTCATCTAGATTTGAGGTATGTTCAGGTGTTCATGAAATAAAAACTAATTTTTTCTCTCTGAGACATCAAACATCTAGATTAAAATGAGATAAAAAATGGCCACTGATTCAGATGCATTTAAAGGTAGATGTTTATAAACATTTTACAAACTGCAATATTCCCCCTTTAACCAGAATATTTACATTTCTAAATAATAACTTTATGTTTAGATTTACTCAGAGTTTATAATTCTATGAACATTTGCGAATTTTAAGGAATTCAAATATTTAAATTAAGCAGAGATAATGGACTTACCTGAGAATAATTGAAATCGTAGTGAAGCATATGCTCTTGTAAATGTTTTCAGTACTATTGTGTCATCATAATAAAAACACATACCATTTCAATCTTAGATTAGAACAAATTGCCAGAGATCTGCCAAATTTTGTGTTGATCCTCCCACATGCGTTAGCAATTACTATGTCAATAACTGATTTAGATGAGATAGAATGAAAATATGATTACATAACATTTATCTTTACAATTCATGGAGTAGCGGCTAGTCCTAACTCTATAAGAACTAATAACGTGGACTAAAGAGATTTTGCCACCTGATAATTTCTAAATTTACAGTAATTTTTGTCCTGTATTTTAACACATATCAAAATATAGTATACATTTCATATCTTTTATACAGTTTTTTCCTACTACTCAAAATGTCAATTATCTCCTCCCTTACCCAAATTTAATCCTCACAGATATTCAACCTGTAATCCCCAGAAACTGAATATTTTATCTTACATAGTTAAGGAGAATTAAGATTGTGTAGAGAATTAAAGTTGCTAATCAGCTGTGCTTTTAACCAGGAGATTACTTTGGGTTACCTATTGCTGGATCAATGTAATCAAAGGGTCCTAAAAGTGGAGGTACGAGGCAAAGAGGAAGTGAGAGGGATGTGATGTGAGAAATCAACTCACTGTTTCTGGCTTTGAAGATGAAGTCAAGTGTAAAAGAATGTGTGTGACCTCTAGAGCCTGGAAAGGGTGAGGAAACAGATTCTTTCCTACAGCCTCCAAAGGGAAAGAATACATGCAGCCTTGCTGAAACCTTAGCCCAGTAATACCCGCCTCAAACTTCTGACCTACAGAATTGTAAGATAATAAATTTGTGTTCTTTTAAGCCACAATATTTTGGGTAATGTTACAGCAGCAATAGGACAGTAATATAGTACTTTAATATGTAATTGGTAAACTGTGATATTGTTTTCTGATTGCTTTAGATATGTGAATATCTTTTCTCTATGATGTGCTAATCTCTAACAGATTTTTTTCTTCAAAGTTTTTATTTAAATTCAAGTTGGTTAACATGTAGTGTAGTATTGGTTTTAGGAGTAGAATTTAGTGATTCATCAATTACATATACCATCTAGTGCTCATCACAAGTTCCCTCCTTAATGGCCATCAACTATTTAGCCCATCCTTCCACCGACCTACCTTAATCAATCCTCAGTTTCTTCTCTATAATTAAGAGCCTTTTATGGCTTGCCTCTCCATCTGTTTTATTTTCCTTCCCTTCTCCTATGTTCATCTATTTTGTTTCTTAAATTCCACATATGAGTTAAATCACAAGGTATTTGTCTTTCTCTGACTGACTCATTTCACTTAGCATAATACACTCTATCTATATCAATCTTATTGTAAATGGCAAGATTTCATTATTTTTGATAGGTAATATTCCATCCAATATATATACCATATGTTCTTTCTACACTCATCAACCGACTTATATTTGTGCTCTTTCCATTGTTTGCCTTTTGTCAATAATGTTGCTATAAGTATTGAAGTACATGTGCCCCTTCAAATCAGTATTTTTGTATACATTTGGCAAATACCTAGTAGTGCAATTACTGGATTGTAGGGTAGTTCTATTTTAACTTTTTTGGGGGAACTTCCATACTGTTTTCCAGAATGGCTGTACCATTTTGCATTCCTACCAACACTGTAAGCAGGTTCCCCTTTCTCCACATGCTCACCAACATCTGTTGTTTCTTGTGTTGTTAATTTTAGCTATTCTTACAGGTGTAAGGTGGTATTTCATTGTGGTTTTGATTTGTATTTCCCTGATGCTATATAGTATTGAGCATTTTTTCACGTATCTTTTAGCCATTTGTATGTCTTCCTTGGAAAAATGTCTGTTCAGGTTTTCTGTCCATTTCCTTATTGGATTATTTGTTTTTGGTTTGTTAAGTTTGATAAGTTCTTCATAAATATTGGATAGTAACCCTCTATTCAATATCTCATTTGCAAGTATCTTCTCCCATTCCCTTTTGGTTTTGTTGATTGTTTCCTTCACTGTGCAGACACCTTTTATCTTGATGATGTCCCGATAGTTCATTTTTGCTTTTGTTTTCCTTGTCTCTGGTGACATATCTAGTAAGAAGTTCGGTATGGCCAAGTTCAAAGAGATTGCTGCCTGTGTACTCTAGGACTTTGATGGTTTCCTGTATCACATTTAGATCTTTCATCTACTTTGAATATTTTCGTGTATGGTATAAGAAAGTGGTCCTCGTTTCATTCTTTTGCATGTTGCTGTCCAGTTTTTCCAACACCACTTGATGAAGAGACTGTCTTCTCTCCATTGGATATTCTTTCTGCTTTGTCAAATATTAGTTGACCTTATATGGTTGTGAGCCCATCTCTGGGTTTTCTATTCTGTTCCATTCATCTGTGTGTCTGTGCCAGTACTATACTTTCTTGATGAATACAGCTTAGTAATATAGCTTAAATTTTGGAATTGTGATGCTTCCACTTTACTTTTCTTTTTCGACATTGCTTTGGCTATTCAGGGTATTTGTAGTTCCATATAAATTTTAGAATTATTTACTTTAACTCTGTGAAAAATGCTGGAATTGCATTGAATATATAGATTACTTTGGGTAGTATGGACATTTTAACAATATTTGCTCTTCAAATCCCTGAGCATGGAATGTTTTTCAATTTTGTTGTGTCTTCTTCAATTTCTTTCATATGTGTTCTAGAGTTTTCAGAGTACAAATCTTTTACTTCTGTGGTTAACTTTATTACTAGGTATCTTATGGGTTTTGATGTGATTGTAAGTGGGGCCAATTCCTTGATTTCTCTTTCATTACTAGTGTAGAAATGCAACGGATTTATGCATGTTGATTTTATATCCTGTGACTTTGTTAAATTTATGTATCAATTCTTGCAACTTTTTGGTTCAGTCTAAATTATTTTATTTATTTCAAAGAACCAGCTCCTAATTTTGTTGATCTATTATACTGGTTTTTTTTAAGATTTTATTTATTTATTCATGAGAGACATAGAAAGAGAGAGGCAGAGAGAGAGAGGCAGAGGGAGAAGCAGACCCCATGCAGGGAACCTGATGCAGGGTTCGATCCCGGTACTCCAGGATCATGCCCTTAGCCAAAGGCAGACATGCTTAACCACTGAGCCACCCAGGCATCCCTATTATACTTTTTTTAAAATTTCTATGTCATTTATTTCTTCTCTAATCTTTATTATTTCCCTTATTCTGCTGGCTTTAGGCTTAATTTGTTGTTCTTTTTCTAGTTCCTTTAGAGATAAGATTAGATTGTATATTTGAGATTTTTCTAGCTTCATTAGGCAGGAGCCTATAATGCTATATTCTTCCTTGTTAGGACCACCTTTGCTGCATCCCAAAGGTTTTAGACTGTCATATTTTCATTTTCATTTGCTTCCATCTATTTTTTAACTTCCTGCTTAACCCATCATTCTTTAGTAAAACATACTTTAACTTCCATGCATTTGTGGTCTTTCCAAAGTTTTTCTGTAGTTGACTCTAAGTTTCATTGCCTTGTGGTATAAAAATATGCATGTTATGATCTCAATCTTTTTGTAGCAGTTGAGGCCTGTTTTGTGACCAGTATGTGTTCTATTCTGGAGAATGTTCCATGTACACTCAAAAAGAATGTGTATTCTGCTGGTTTAGGATACAATGTTCTTTATACATCTGTTAAGTGGATCTAATGTAGTGTATTAGTCAAAGCCCTTGTTTCCTTGTTGATCTTCTGCTTACATAATCTGTCCTTTATTGTGAGTGGGATGTTAAAGTTCCCTACTATTACTGTATTGTTATCAATGAGCTTTTAAATGTATTTTCTATAAATTGATTTATAAATTTGGGTGCTCCCATGTTTGAGGCATAAATATTTACAATTATTGTATCTTCTTGTTGGATAGACCTGTTTATTATGATATAGTGTCCTTCTTCATATCTTTTTCACAATCTTTGGATTAAAGTCTAGCTTGTCTGATATAAGTATGGCTGTTCTGGCCTTATTTTGATGTTCATTATTGATAGATATTCTCCATCCCTTCATTTTCAATCTGAGAGTGTCTTTAGATCAAAATGAGTCTCTTTTACATAGCACGTAAATGGGTCTTGTGTTTTTATCCATTCCAATATCCTGTGTCTTTTGATTGGGGCCTTTAGTTCATTCACTTTCAGAATAATTATTGATAGATATGAATTTAGTGCCATTGTATTACCTGCAAAGTCAGTATTTCTGGAGTTTTTGTCTGTTCTTTTCTAGTCTTTGTTGCTTTTGGTTTCTCCTTCCCACTCAAAGTGTCCCCTTTAATATTCCTTGCAGAGCTGGTTTAGTGGTCAGGAACTCCTTTAGTTTTTGCTTACGTTGGAAACTCCTTATCCTTCCTTTTATTCTGAATGACAGCCTGGCTGGATAAAGTATTCTTAGGTGCATATTTTTTCCCATTTCACATGCTGAATATATCATGCCACTTTCTTCAGGCCTGCCCCTTTTTATGTGGACAGACCTGCTGCTAACCTTATGTGCCTACTCTTGTAGGTTAAGGACTTTTTGTCTCTGGCGGCTTTCAGAATTCTCTTTTTATCTTTGTATTTTGTATGTTTAATTATGGTACTTCTTGGGTTTACCAATTTTTGTCAATTTTGAGGGGAAATCTCTGTACCTCCTGGACTTGAATGCCTGTTTCCTTCTCCAGATTAGTGAGGTTCTCAACTATAGTTTGTTGAAATACATCTTCTGTTTCTTTTTCTTAGTCTTCTTCTGTGACTCCTATGATTTGGATTTCATTATGCTTTATGGAGTCACTGAATTCCCAAAGTTTACATTTATGATTCAATCATTTTCTTTCCTTCTTCTTTTCAGCTTAATTATTTTCCATAACTTTATCTTCCTTATCACAATTTATTCCTCTGCTTCTCCCCCCCTCAATGTGATTATATCCAGTTGGTTTTGCATCTCAGTTAATGCATTTTTATTTCAGTCTAACTAGTTTTTAGGTCTTTTATCCCTTCAGCCAGGGTTTCTTTGGTGTCTTCTACACTGCTTTCAAGCCCAGTTCTAGTCTTTCTTTTTTTTCTTTCTTTTTTATTTGTAACGTGAGAGAGAGAGAGAGAAAGACAAAAAGAGACTTAGCAGGAAGGAGGAGAAGAAGGAGAAAGAGAATCCCAAACAGGCTCTGTGCCCAACATGGAGTCAGATACAGGGCATGATCTCACAACCTGAGATCATGATCTGAGCCAAAATCAAGAATTGGGCACTTAACAGACAGCCACTTAGGTGCCTCAAGCCCAGTTAGTAATTTTATGATAAATTATTATTCAGATATACTGCTTATATCTGTTTTGAGTAAATCCCTGGGTGTGACTTCTTGATCTTTCTTTGGGGAAGAATATCTCCATTTTATCATTTTTCTAGGCTTCTGTCTTTCATGTGTTATGAAAGCTTCTTATACTTCCTTCTCTTGAGAATAATGCTATGTTAAGAAGGAGTCATACACAAAGATAAACTCAAAATGGATGAAAGATCTTAATGTGAGACAAGATTCCATCAAAATCCTAGAGAACACAGGCAACACCCTTTTTGAACTTGGCCACAGTAACTGCAAGATTCATCCATGAAGGCAAGAGAAACAAAAGCAAAAATGAACTATTGGGACTTCATCAAGATAAGAAGCTTTTGCACAGCAAAAGATACCGCCCAAAAAACTTAAGACAATCTACAGAATGGGAGAAGATATTTGCAAATGACGTATCAGATAAAGGGCTAGTTTCCAAGATCTATAAAGAACTTATTAAACAGCAAACAAACAAACAATCCAATCATGAAATGGGCAAAAGACATGAACAGAAATTTCACAGAGGAAGACATAGACACGGGCAACAAGCACATGAGAAAATGCTCCGCATCACTTGCCATCAGGGAAATACAAATCAAAACCACAATGAGATACCACTTCACAGCAGTGAGAATGGGGAAAATTAACAAAGCAGGAAACCACAAATGTTAGAGAGGACATGGAGAAAGGGGAACCCTCCTGCACTGTTGGTGGGAATGTGAACTGGTACAGCCACTCTGGAAAACTGTGTGGAGGATCCTCAAAGAGTTAAAAATAGACCTGCCCTACAACCCACAATTGCACTGCTGGGGATTTACCCCAAAGATACAGATGCAGTGAAATGCCGGGACACCAGCACCCCGATGTTTATAGCAGCAATGTCCACAATAGCCAAACTGTGGAAGGAGCCTCGGTGTCCATCGAAAGATGAATGGATAAAGAAGATGTGGTTTATGTATATAATGGAATATTACTCAGCCATTAGAAACGACAAATACCCACCATTTGCTTCAACGTGGATGGAACTGGAGAGTATTATGCTGACTGAAGTAAGTCAATCAGAGAAGGACAAACATTATATGGTCTCATTCATTCGGGGAATATAAAAAATAGTGAAAGAGAATAAAGGGGAAAGGAGAAAAAATGAGTGGGAAATATTAGAAAGGGAGACAGAACATGAGAAACTCCTAACTCTGGGAAATGAAGTAGGTGTGGTGGAACAGGAGGAGGGGCGGGGGGTGGGGGTGACTGGGTGACGGGCACTGAGGTGGGCACTTGACGGGATGAGCACTGGATGTTATATGTTGGCAAATTGAACACCAATAAAAAATAAATTTATAAAAAAATAAAATAAAATAAAAGTATATAGTAAAAAAAGAAGAAGAAGAAGGAGTCATACACTGCCCAGGGCCTTGTGCTTCTGTAAGTGTTTCCAGTGTATGCTGTGTGCACTCTGCTGTTGTGTTTTAGCTACTCTTTCCCATAGGTCAGTCCTCTGCTGAGTTCCTTTTTGCTTGCAGTGGCGAGTACTTGGATCTTTATTTAGCTTTGATTTGTTAAAATAAGCTGGGCGGAGGGGGGTGGGGAACAGGAAGAACCTGATTCAAAAAAAGAGAAAAGGAAAAAGAGTGAAAAAACAACAAAGAATTATAAGCTTGATTCCAAAGAAAAAGGAAAAAAAAAAAAGCTTGATCCAAAAAGAGAGGAAATTTTTGAAGAAAGAAAGAAAGAAAGAAAGAAAGAAAGAAAGAAAGAAAGAAGAAAGGAAGGAAGGAAGGAAGGAAGGAAGCAAGGAAGGAAGAAAAAAGAAGAAAGGAAAGAAGAAAGAAAGAAAGAAAGAAAGAAAGAAAGAAAGAAAGAAAGAAAGAAGAAAGAAAGAAAGAAAGAAGAAAGAAAGAAAGAAAGAAAGAAAAGAAAAGAAAAGAAAAGAAAAGAAAAAAGAAAAGAAAGAAAAGAAAAGAAAAGAAAGAAAAGAAAAGAAAGAAAAGAAAAGAAAGAAAGAAAAGAAAAGAAAAGAAAAGAAAAGAAAAGAAAAGAAAAGAAAAGAAAAGAAAAGAAAAGAAAGAAAAGAAAAAGGAAGCTTGGTCCTATATTCATCAGAACAGAAGCTGACCCTTTGGAGCACTTGATGATTGGTAGACTTGATGCATGCTGGCGGCATGTGCTGGTCTTTTGGGGGAGAGGTCTGCTACATGGGCTCACAGTCAGACCTGCCCTAATAAATACACACCTGCAGGGCATCTGGGATCCAGGAGGAGAAGGGGGACAGGGTTAGGTGTAAGGGGCTTTATCCTCCATTGAGGGTGCTATATTGCTTACTGAAGTCCACTTTGCTGGGAGTGGGGGAAAGAAATGGCATCACCATACTTTCCCATCCCTGAGAGGGAAGCTTGCACTTGCTGCTGTTAGGAAGCCTTCACAGAAAAGTGAACACCCACTCTCTCCTCTTGTATCCAAGGTTTCTGTCTGACCTCTGCCCTCAGCCTGTCTGTTCTTGAGACATTAGCTTGCCTGGTACCACAGTTCTCCTTTGTTTTATCTTTGGTGAACAATTGGAATTTAAAACTCCGAATTTAAAGAACCTGGTATGGCACAGACTCATTCCTGTCCTCCAGAGAAGAGCCTCACTGGGCTGTGTCTGTTACTGTTTCATCCCAGAAAAGCAGTCACACTACTGCTCAGGTGCTTATAGTTTATGGTGAAACAATGAGAAATAGCAACCAACTTATCTACCCTCCGCACATCCCTCTGCCCCCTGATGATGAACAGCCACTCAATAATACCTACTGGATCTTTTGTCCTTGGAGAGACAATACACCCTCTTCCAAATGTACTCCAGGAAGGGAAACATTTTCTTCCAGTGTGATCTATGGAATCTCTATACCAGGTTGTCTGCTTCTGGGCCTCCGCCCTGCTTCTCCCCAAGAGAACCACACTGCCCACTGGGCTGAACTTCAGTTAATGGCACAGACTTCCAAAACCTCAGAATTTTGCTTGCATGCTGCTCTCTCTCTCCTCTCTCCACTGACAGGGCCCCTCCCCTCTGCAGCACCATAGCTTTTCTCCTCCATCCCTCCCACCAATTCTGCACCTAGTACTTACACATTCTCTCCCTCTACCTATGCAGATTGTTTCTCTAATCCTCAGATGGATTTCTTGGTATTCAAAATAATTCAGTATTAATCTAGCTATGTTTGAGGGATAAGGCAAACTCAGAGTTACCCTACTATTCCACCATCTTAACTCACTTTCCTCTGTGATAGATTTTATCTTTACTTCATCTTCACCTTCCCATGTGTCTCGTATATAGCAGGTCCTCAGAAGATACTTTTGATTTTACACACAATGTGAACTACACTATTGTGTAGACAAATAGTTATGCATAGTTCAGAACACAAATTTATGACATACATGCCCCAAAAGTGCCTGGGTTGAAACAAACGAAAGTTTTAAGTCATGATGCTAAGGCAGTGCTTATCTTTCTCTGGGGGCTATATTTTAAAATAAATATTGATATTCATTTGTGCAATTAAATATGTACACTATAACATCATATGAAACGATTCTCTTATGGATTTTGTTGATTTGTATTCCATTTCTGCACATCTTTAGTAGAATAAGAATACAGTTATTCTTGATGACTTTTACTTCCTGCCTACATTCATAATATTGTAAAATTGTATACAACATTAGGAGAAGCATGTGTTAGTATTCCAACATACATTTTTTTTTCAGTTCATCCTCTTGAGGTTGGTTGGGTTTGTCCCTAAGTTTATGTGCGTAAACATAACTTACTTTTGGCTTAATTGATTTGCCTCTGCCCAGAAGATAGGCTTTTATGTTGGCCACATGCAAAAAAACTGTTAATGCTAATTAATATCACCAAAATCCTGTATAAATTCTTATTAATTACAATATATAGAACCAGAAAAATAAAATTACAAGAACCCTTCTGGGCTATATGGTCCCTCCTTACTTTATAATTACTTCTCCTTCAATACCTTCCTCTATATCTTTCTTTATAGCTTCTATTGCATCCTAAATATATTACCTCTTTGTGGGATACTTTTACTATTTTCTGCTGCAAAGTTTTAAGTACATTTAGTCAACAGCACAATGACAGTTATTTCATCTTTTATCTCTTTCTTATGAAATTATGTCATGATGATATTTACTCTGTCTCTTTAGAGAAGAATTCTATATTCCTTTTTAGAAGAAACTCAATGGGCTCAATTTGGATATTACCGTGTTGCATTGCCTTCTATAGTAAGGCAAATTTCTAAAAATGTATTTATATACACACTCATGTAGTCTTTCAGGAACTGCTGAGAACATGGAAGTGTTGATCAGAAACTCATCAGACCTGAGAACACAAATTGTTTTATAACATCGCCTTCCCTTTTTTATGTAAATATTAAAGGAGTCAGTTCTGTTAACTCTTTCATATAAACTTTCATAACCAAAGTTTAGTATATGTATGGAATAACATTTAAGATTTTTAATCCAAAATACCTTGTTTATATATTTAGATTAGGCATTTTACTATTTGTTCCTGTCTTAAAGACATCTACCAAATGTTACTGAGAATACAAATTTCCACTTCAATTGTTTTGATAATAATTGTCATAATAATGGCAGCTTCCGTTTTGAGTGTTTTCTATGTTCAACTTTACTTGCATTATGTCATAAGTACATGGACTGTAGTGGCTCTCAGAGACCACAGGTTCTGAGCTTGAACTGTCTGTATTTAGTGGGTTTAAATGCTCCTTCATTTACTTAATATCTACTTCAAATACCTCACTTATAACACAGAGTTAGTAGTGGTTGAATCATCATTATGTAACTTTTGCATACCTCTCATCTGCCTTCTGACCACCCAAATAACAAAATTCCTTCAGCACAATTCACAATTCTTAAAGACATGGTTGTTTAATCCCAGAGTGTACTAAAGTTTTATCTCACCACTATCAACTTCCTCAAATCCCTACTCAATCCTACTAGGTCTAATCATTGGGACTCCTCATGAATTGCCTCCTTCAAATTGGGTAGCATGCCTTCTGCCAAGATGGTATGCCAAAATGTAATTTTTTCACAACCCTTTGTTGTCGTGTAATTTCATAAGGCAGGTTGCTCTACTTGTCTTCATATGGCCCCACAGCTCAGAATTTTAAAACCAAAGGGCTGGCTTCAAAGGCATGCAACCTGTGTAATCACAACATTCTTAGTTTAATGCTCTGTCATTACTATTTTGAATTTCTTAATTCAATTTCAATTCAATGTCCTAATTTCTTAAATGTTTTGTATACAGACAATGGACCATGTGCATGAGCAGAGGAGATACATGTAACATGCATGGCTGCCATTTAATGTGTGGAAATTCAGCAAAACTGAAAGCCAGTATGAGGTCAAAAGAAATGATACTTTTCATTTATACCATAACTTGCTTCAACCAGAGGAAGCAATGGCATTCTAACAAACATAAAGCACCAAGAAATCCTATCATAACCTTTGTTACTTCCCTGTATTAGCCAAGTACTTATCCAGAATTAAAGACATAAAGGAAAGAGAAAGAGAGGGTAAGCCATAATTACTTTGTTTTTTTTTTTCCCCAATCCTTCCTTAATCTTTAGTGAGCTTGAAGTAGAGAGCTGATATACTCTATGATCTATGCATAGATCATGAAGCAAAATGAGAACAGTTCAGTTAATTTACTGCAGCATTTTCACTGTTCTGGTAATAATAAAATACATATGTATGTATGAGTTATCATACATAGATGATATATTTTTGGTGATTTTGCATATAAATTAAGTGCTTTTCTATTTGCCTTTTAAAATCACATTTCACAATATAAAAATGAATAGATAATTATTTTTTTTTCCTTAGAACAATATTAAGTCACAAATTAAAGACATTCTGACAAATCAAGGAAAAAACACAGAAAAAAGGAAAAATTATATTTTAATATCCTTAGAAACAGTTTTTTTTTCCATGCTTGAACAAGGTAACTCCATTTTCAATTTGTTTTGTGCTCTTCAAATTATGTAGTTGACCCTGAATGGCAATGTACTCTCACAAATGGAGTATGATTTTAGAAATATTTAGCCTTAGGTTTGATTTATAGCTTGTGCCTATGGTTGTGGGTACATGGATAAGTTACTGAATCTGAATTTCTGGGTTTCATTTTATTATTCTTAAAGTAGAGACAAGAGCATTTTCTTCTAAGAGTTTTTGTAATGATACAGTAAGATGAGTATATCCCCTAATACAGGGCAGAACAGGTCCTCATTAACTTATATGTTCCATTTCCTCTATTTTGTCTTGCCTTCACTTAAAAACTGACTGAACAGGGATCCCTGGGTGGTGCAGCGGTTTGGCGCCTGCCTTTGGCCCAGGGCGCGATCCTGGAGACCCGGGATCGAGTCCCACGTCGGGCTCCCGGTGCATGGAGCCAGCTTCTCCCTCTGCCTGTGACTCTGCCTCTGTCTCTATCTCTCTCTCTCTGTGACTATCATAAATAAATAAAAAATTAAAAAAAAAACTGACTGAACATAATCAAGTTTTATTCTAATTATATAGTAGACACCTTACCACAAGCAATGATGTGGGAATAATACTTGGGAATAGTCTCATCAACCCAACTTATTTACTCTTTACTCTTAAAAGCAAGAGAGTTCAACTCCTTCTATCATAAAACAAAAACAAGAATAAAAGAGCCAGGTTTTTATTGGGTCTCAAGACTCTTGCTGTATTTGAAAATTTCCATCAGTCCTTTGTAATAAACAAAAATTGTGACGTTTCTCTGCTCTATGCTCCTGGCATTTGATATGGGTAGATGCTAGGGTAAAACTTTTAAGGGCAATGCTTCAGTCTGAAACTTTAATACCAACTGCACTTAGCCTTGAATAATATGAGGGTTAGAAGCACAAATCCCCAATGCAATGAAAAATCCATGTGTAACTTTTGACCCATCAAATCCTAACCAGGACACTATATAATCATACATGGAATAGTCCAACAAGAAGATATAACAATTCCAAATATTTGACCAAATTCAGAGTGCCCAAATACGTAAAACAGCTAATAAAAAAACATAAAAAGAAGCAATTGATAGTAATACAATAATAGCAAGGAACTTTAACACCTAATTTACATTAATGGATAGATGACACAATCAGAAATTCAGCAGTGAAGCAATGGTTTTTAATGACACATTGGACCAGAAAGATCTAACAGATATACTTAGAACATTCCATCCTAAACAGCGAAATACACACTTTTCAAATGCTCATGGAACATTCTCCAGAATAGAGCACGTTAGGCCCCAAAACAAGCATCAACAAATTAAAAATGACTGAAGTCATACCATGCATCTTTTCCAACTGCAACATTATGAATCAGAAATCAACCACAAGAAAATGTCTGGAAAGACCACAAATACATGGAGGTTACATAACAGGCACTAAACAGTGAATGGATCAATCAAGAAATCAAAGATGAAGTAAAAACATTTATGGAGGCAAATGAAAACGAAAACAGAAAGTTCTAAAAATCTTTGGAATGTAGCAAAAGTGAATCTAAGATATAAGTTTGTCGCAAAACTGGTCTATCTCAAAAAGCAAGAAAAGTCTGAAATAACCTATCTAACCTTACATCTAAAGTAGCTAGAATAGGAAGAACAAACAAAACTCAAAACCAGTAGAAAGAAGGTAATAATAAAGATTAGAGCAGAAATAAATGAGAGAGAAAGGAAAAAATAATAAAACAGGTCAATGAAACCAGAAGCTGGTTCTTCAAAAAGATCAACAAAATTGATAAAACTTTAGGCAGACTCATCAAAAGTGGGGGAGGGGGGGTGTTCAGATAAACGAAATCAGAAATAAGAGAATATTATGAAAAATTATATGCCAACAAATTGGACAACCTAGAAGAAATGGATAACTTCCTAATAATACATAACCTCCTAAAACTGAATCAGGAATAAATAGAAAATTTGAACAGACCAATTATCAGCAATGAAATGGAATCAGCAATCAAAAAACTCCCAATAAGCAAAAGCCCAGAGTAGAAGGCTTCATAGTGAATTCCACCAAAAATTTAAAGAAGAGTTAATACCTATTTTTCTCAAAACTTAAAAAAAAAAAAACAGTAGAGGAAGGAAAGTATCTAAATTCATTCTTGAGGCCAGCATTATCTTGATAACAAAAACAGATAAAGGCACCACAAAAAAGAGAGAGAGAGAGAGAGAGAGAACTACAGGCCAATATCTCTAATCAATAGAAATATAAAAATCTTCAACAAAATATTAGCAAACCAAATCCAAAAATACATTAAAAGAATCATTCACCACAATCAAGAATGGTTCAATATTCACAAATCAATGTGATATAGCACACCAACAAGAGAAAGTATAAAAATCCTATGGTCATCTCAATAAGTGCAGCTAAGGAACTTAACCAAGTACAACATCCACTCATGATTAAAATCCCTTAACAAAGTGTGTTTAGTGGAGATATATCTCAACATAATAAAGGCCATATATGAGAAATACAGCTAACATAACATTAAATGATGAAAAACCATTTTCCTCTATGATCAAGAGCTAAACAAGGACATCTTTCACCACTTTTATTCAACATAGTACTGGAAGTGCCAGCTACAGCATTCAGACAAGACAAAGAAATAAAGGCATCCAAGCTGGTGAGGAAGAAGTAAAATATATTCACTATTTGCAGATGACATAATGCTATCTATACAAAACCCTGAAGACGGGATCCCTGGGTGGCGCAGCGTTTGGCGCCTGCCTTTGGCCCAGGGCGCGATCCTGGAGACCCGGGATCGAATCCCATGTCGGGCTCCCGGTGCATGAAGCCTGCTTCTCCCTCTGCCTGTCCCTCTGCCTGTGTCTCTGCCTCTCTCTCTCTCTCTCTCTCTCTCTCTCTCTCTCTGAGACTATCATAAATAAAAATTAAAAAAAAACCCTGAAGACTCTGACAAAAATTACTAGAACTAAGAAATGAATTCGGTAGGGTCACAGGATACAAAATCAATATGCAGAAATATCCTGCATTTCTATACACTAATATTAAAATAGCAAATAGAAAAATTAAGAAAACAGTCCAATTTACAATTACACCAAAAAAGAATGCAATATCTAGGAATGATCTTAACCAAAGAGGTGAAAAATCTGTACTATAATGATCTGGAAACTACAAAATATTGATTAAATTAAAGATGACATAAACAAATGGAAAGATATTCTATGCTTATGGATTAGAAGAAGAAATATTGTTAAAATGTCCATACTACCCAAAGCAATCTACAAATTTAATACAATCCCTATCAAACACCAATAGTATTTTTTCACAGTACTAGAACAAATAATGTTAAAATTTGTACGGAACCACAAGCAACCATAAATTCCCAAAGCACTCTTGAAAAAGGAGAACAAAACTGGAGGTATCACAATCCCAGAATTCAAGTTATATTATAAAGCTGTAGTAATCAAAATATTATGGTATTGGCACAACAACAGACACATATATCAATAGAACAGAATAGAGAGCCCAGAAGTAAACTCATGATTAAAAGGTGATGAATCACTGACAAAACAGGAAAGAGTATGCAATGGGAAAAATACAGTCTCTTCAACAAATGGTGTTACAAAACTGGACAGCTACATAAAAAAGAATGAAACTGGGTCACTTTCTTACACCATACACAAAAATAAACTCAAAATGTGTTAACGACCTAAATGTGAGACCTAAAACCATAAAAATCTAGAAGATAGCACAGGCAATAATTTCTCTGACATTAGGTGTAGCAATATTTTTCTAGATATTTCTCTTGGGGCAAGGGGAAAAAAGGTGAAAATAATCCATCAAGACTACATCAAAATAAAACTTTTCTGTGCAGTAAAGGAAACAACAAAAGTAAAGGATTAGCTAGTGAATGGGTGAAGATATTTGCAAATGACATATCCAATAAAGGTTAATATCCAAAATATATAAAGCACTTATACAACTCTACACCAAAAAACCAAAATAAAAAATGAGTAGAAGACATGAACAAACATTTCTCCAAAGCAGACGCCCAGATGGCCAATAGACATATGAAGAGATGCTCAACATCACTAATCCTCAGATAAGGACAAATCAAAACCATGATATCATCTCACACCTATCAAAATGACCAAAATAAAAAACAAAAACAAAAACAAAAAACAATAAATGTTGGAAAGGATGTGGATAAAAAGAAATCCTGCACTCTGTTGATGGGAATGCAAACTGGTCCAGGCACTGAAGAAAAGAATATGGAGGTCCCTCAAAAAATTAAAAATAAAATAAAATCACCACATGATCCAATAATTCCACTACTAAGTATTTACTGAAATAATATGAAAACACTAATTCAAAAAGATATATGTGCCCCAATGTTTACTATAGCATTGTTTACAATAGCCAAAATATGGAAGCAACCCAAGTATATCAATAAGTAAATAAAGATGTGATATCTGTCTATGGATAGATAGATTTAGATTTCATATTCCATCAAATATTTGATTGTGTGTCTGTGTGTGTGTGTATATATATATATATATATATATATATATATATATATATAGTGTGTGTGTGGAATATGTATATATTCCATTGTGTGCAATATATATATGTGTGTGTGTATATATATATATATATATACATGTGTATATATACATATATATATTGTGTATATATATACACACAATATATATATGTGTGTGTGTATATATATATATATATATATATATATATATAGTGTGTGTGTGGAATATGTATATATTCCATTGTGTGCAATATATATAGTTTCTGCCATAAAAGAAATGAAATCTTTGACATTCACAATAATATGGATGGATCTAGTGGGCATAGTAGCAAGTGAAATAAGTCAGTCAGAGGAAGAAAAATACTATCTGACTTCACTCATATATGTAATTTAAGAAGCAAAAGAAAGGAACAAAAAAAAAGTGACAAGCAAACAAAAAACAGACTTTTAAGCATATATAGAAACTAATGACCAGAGGCAGGTGGGGTGATGTTTGAAATAGTTGACAGAGACTAAAAGTACACTTATGATGATGAGCCCTGAGGAGTGAATAGAATTGCTGAATCATTATATTGTACACCTGAAACTAATATAGCATCATATGTAATTACAGTGGAATTAAAATTCTTAAAATAAAATAACACTATTTAAAGATACATTATGCAAAAATCGATAGAATTCCAGGAAGAAATAATCAATTTAGCAGTAATAGTGGAGATTTCAAAGTCCTACTTTTATGTTTTCCATATTCCACTAACATATATAAAATACTCTACCCAACAGGGGAATATACATTCTTATCAAGAGTTCACTGAATATTTTCTGGAGTAAACTATGCCTTCATAACACTGGCCTGATAAATATAAAAGGATTACAATCACACAAAGTATATTCTGAAACCAGATATACTGGAAATCGATAGAAAAAAGTTTAGGATTCATGATGAATGAAATTATGTCGAAATATACCAAAACTTAGTTGCAGCTAAAGCATCAGTAGCAAAATAACTTTATGTCTGTGAATTCCTAAACTTAAAAAAAAGAAATATTTCACATGCATATTCTCATATTCCACTTTAAGATCCTGGACAAGTAGAGTACAATAAACCCAAAGCAGCGAGTGGAATGAGATATTAAAGATGATAGTGGAAATAAACTGAAAAGAGAAAAATCAATAAAGCCAAAGACGTTTCACTGTAAAGATCAGGGAAACTGATAAAACTTCAGATTGATCAAGAAAACTGAAGAAAATTCAAAATTATCAAAAGCAATAATGAAGGACAGGAATATCTCTACTGATCTTAGAAAAAGGCTTATAAGGCAAAACTATGAATAATGCAAGGCTAACAAATTAGATAAATGAAATGAACACAGTTAAAGAAAGACAGAAACCCTTGGAAAGAACTCAGAAAGAAATATGAGATACGAAGGACCTAAAAGATATAAAAAGGTTGAATTAGTCATTTAAAACCTACCCAGAAAGAACCCAGAACAACGTTGTTTCATTGGTACATTTTATCAAACCTTTAAACAGTAAATACCAATTGTTCACAAAATTTTCCAAAAAAGCGGAAGAAGGGCAGCCCGGGTGGCTCAGCGGTTGAGCACTGCCTTCAGCCCAGGGCCTGATCCTGGAGACCTGGATTCGAGTCCAACGTCAGGCTCCCTGCGTGGAGCCTGCTTCTCCCTCTACCCCTCTCCCTCTCCCTCTCTCTCTCTCTGTCTCTCTCTCTCTGTCTCTCGGTGTCTCTCATGAATAAATAAATAAAATTTAAAAAAAAACAAACGAAAGAAAACAATTCTCAATTCTTTTAAGAGGCCAGTATTACCCTGATATCTGAATAATAAAAAGGCTTTCTAAGAAAACTATCAATATCACTATCAATCATAAATACAGATGCAAAATTCTTTTAAAAAAAGATCGTAAATTGAATCCAGCAACATATATATAAGATTATACATCATGACCAGGTGGGTTTTATCCTGGGGGTGTAAGGTTAGCTTAACATCCAAAGTCAGTTAGTATAATGTATCATATCAATGGGATAAAGGGGAAAAGAAACCCTACATGCTCATGTAAACAGATGCAGAAAATTCATTTGACAATTTCAACATATATTTATGATAAAAGCACTCAATAAATTATGGAATAGAAGGGAGCTTCCTTAATATAATAAAGTAAATCCACAAAGAAAACCCCCACAAAAAAAAAATAAAAAAACAGCAAATATACCTAATGGTGAAAGACTGAATGCTTTTTCATAACACTGGGAACAAGGTCTGTTCTTGCCACTTCTATTCAACACTGAATGAGAGGTCCTAGTCTGGGACATAGGCAAGAAAATTAAATAAAATACATCCAGAGTAGAAATGACACAAAACTATCTTTATATGCAGATGATTTTATATATATTTCTAATATTTATAAATGTATAAACTATATATTTATTTACTATATAAACTATATATTTATAAACTAATACATAAATACATATTTATAAACCATATATATTTTAACTGTATAATTTAAAATTTATAAATATATATATGTATATATATATTACTGAGAGATCCATAAAAATATCAAGAACTAATAACCTAGTTCAACATGGTTACATGCTACAAGATCAATATGCAAACATTAATTGTATTTCTATAAAATAGCAATGAACAATCCCAGAACTAAATTAAGGAAAAAATCCCACTGGCAATAAAAAAGAGTTAACTATCTAGGAATAAATTTAAGCAAGGAAATTTATAATACTACAAAACATTTTGAAAGAAATTAAAGATCTACATAATGGAAAGTCTTTTTATACATATGAATCGGAAGAATTAATATTGTTAATATTGAATCTATAGATTCAAGGAAATTTCTATAAAGATATAAGCTGACATCTTTCTACAAAATGATAGACATATCCTCAAATTCACAGATACTCATAGAACCCAGAATAATTTAAAAAATGTTGAAAAGAACAAAGTTGGAGAATGCACTTATTTGATTTCTAAACTTACTCATCAAGTTAGTATGGTATTGATTAAGAATAGACAGATCATCGAAAGATGAATGGATAAAGAAGATGTGGTCTATGTATACAATAGAATATTACTCAGCCATTAGAAACGACAAATACCCACCATTTGCTTCAATGTGGATGGAACTGGAGGGTATTATGCTGAGTGAAATAAGTCAGTCGGAGAAGGACAAACAGTGTATGTTCTCACTCATTTGGGAAATATAAAAAATAGTGAAAGGGAATATAAAGGAAGGGAAAAGAAATGTTGGGAAATATCAGGAAGGGAGACAGAACATAAAGACTCCTAACTCTGGGAAACGAACTAGGGGTGGTGGAAGGGGAGGAGGGCGGGGGGGTGGAGGGGAATGGGTGACGGGCACTGAGGCGGACACTTGACGGGATGAGCACTGGGTGTTTCTCTGTATGTTGGTAAATTGAACACCAATAAAAATTAATTTAAAGAAAAAAAGAATAGACAGATCAATGGAATAGACTAGAATTTCCAGATGTAAATTCTCATATCTACAGTTAACTTATTTTCTTGACAAAGATGACAACACATTCCCATGGGGAAAGAATAGTTAATTCTAACTATTTTAAGAATAGTTAAAATTTTTGAGGAGATCCTATCCTGTATGCTCCTTTTGGCAACTGCAGGGCTGCTCATTTTCACAGCTGCCATAATTATAAGGCTGTTGCTATTCCAGGCTATTGTGGATTTGGGTAGAAGCAGATGTGAATAGAGCAAGTAAAAAAGCCACAAATTCAGTTGTTCTTACAAGGTTCAGCACTTCTTCTTGGATAAGTACTTCTTAGATTATCACAAGCTCTTGGTTAGTTTCCTAGACTTCTTAAAAACACGATTTTGAATATTTTTCCAGAATTTTTATTGCTTTTATGGATGGATATCCTTACTCTGTTATAACAAAAATCTTTATAAGTCAATTCCTAAAAAGTATATAAATAGCATGCAATTAAAATACAGGAGTTCTATTTTACAAAGTGCTGTAGTGACAGCCTTGATGTGTTAGTGATGACTGTTATAACTCAAATGGATTCAGGTTCGACGTCAAGGAATATGATGATCTTGATAACATTAGTCTAAAGATTAAATAAAGATTATATAAAAAATGGTTAGTACCCAAAAGTATATGTTTAAAGATTCTCCAGAAAAGAGAAGAAGCTGCTATAAAGTGAAAATCAGACTTGAGCCAGTTGAGTAGCTGTGAAAATTTTGGCAAAGTCATATTAACAATCTAGTACTTTTTCAAATGTGTTTGGGAAATCTCAGGTTTGTCTCCTTCAGGTGGGGGAATGGAGAATAAAACAGTAGTTTTTACATTTATTATTTCATCCAATAAACATTAAACACATAATGTATGTTAGGCATTATGTTAAGAGCTATATATTCAACAAATATCAGATCTTTTTGTTTTGAAGTCTTAATATCCATTGGATATTATTAGTATCAATTGTGTATTGAATATTTGGATGACCTATAATTAAGTCTGAAATCTACTAAAATTTTCTCCCCAAAACTCACTTCTTCTCCTGCAATCTCTATATCTTCTTTAGCTACCATCTATTCTGTTGTTACATTCACAAACCTCACATACTCTCTGGACTCACCTAATTAATCATGAAATATATTTAAATACTTCATTCCAATATGTCCCATTATTGTTCATGTCTTCATCTTTAGCTCATCTTCTTTAGCTCAGTCACTAAACTCTCTGAATTGGATTCCTTATCTGATGCATTAAATATAGTCTTGCCTATGTCAATTCAAACATACTATCACAGTCAAAGTGGTATAATAGAACACCAGTATAATTATGTCAAACTTTTTACTCTGTTCTGTTCAAGGTTTCTCAAAAGCCGCATTATTGACTTTTAGGACTAGATCATCATTTTTTGTGTGTCCTATCCGTTGTAAGATGTTAGCTGCATTCCTGGTTTCTATCTGCTTAATATCAGTAGCACAGTCATCCCAACTGTCTTGAAAAAAAAGACCTCTGGATATTGCCCTGCTATAGGCAAAATTGCCCCTCATTAAAAATCACTCCTCCAGAAAATCAGGAAAAATTATTTCATATCCTTGAATATGGTATATATGAGTCTTCTTAATCAGGTGGCATTTGCCAATTAGAGAATTTACTACCTTTCCCTCCTCGTTTACTGCATGATTGCTTGTTTGATTTAATGTCCTTAAGGAAAGGGACAATTGGATGACTCACTTATCATAATGTTCCAAATATATAACTTGTGTAGAAATAATCCCAAATCAATCTAGAACTGATTCTCTAGCAAAACAAATAATCTCAGTCTCCATCCATTGGGATGAAACTCTGAATGATTCCCTCCTTCCCATTAAGGAGATCCTCATGCACTGAAAAGCTATGATTTATAGATGTAAAGATTTTCAACAAGAATGCGAGGCTGATGTCAAACACTTTTCTTAAAGGAGAGGGCAGGTTTACACAGACAATAGATAATACTGAATTAAAATTTTATATCATCGGGTGCCTGGATGGCTCAGTCAGTTGAGCCTCTGACTCTTGATTTCAGCTCAGGTCATTAGCTCAGGGTCATGGAATTGAGCTGTTTTAGGTCTCCACACTTAGTGGGGAGTCTGCTTGAGATTCTCTCTCCCTCTCTCTCTGCCCCCTCCACCCCCTCTCGAATAAAATAAATACATCTTATAAAAGTTTTATATCATAAAAGAACAAATTAGTACCTAAAAATATCGGGTAAATTGCTCTATGTCCTGAAATTTTTATTGGACTGTTTGAGGCCCTGTTTATTCGAACAGTAACCTATTACTGTTCAATTAAAACCATTACTATTTCAACTAAATCAAAAAATGTTTTGAGACAATACAGAAATAGTAATTGGGAACTTCTCAATAAAGGAAAATATCTCTGCATGGCTTAAGAGGTCCCCCAAATTATACTGCATTATAGTGCAACCTGGTAAACCATGGTTTATTCATTAGGAAAGATAAAATAATTTTAAAGTATACTCTGTTTAAAGCAGATAATATTATTTAGAACATTTTGTGTAAAATAGTGAGACACCTGGGTGTCTCAGCGGTTAAGCGCCTGCCTTCGGCTCAGGGCATGGTCCTGGAATCCCAGAACTGAGTCCCACATCAGGCTTCCTGCATGGAGCCTGCTTCTCCCCCTGCCTGTGTCTCTCTCTTTCTCTCTGTGTGTCTCTCATGAATAAATAAATAAAATCTTAAAAAATAAAAAGAAGAACATTTTGTGTAAAATACTCAATAAATACAAAATGATTTGGCCCTTTTCAGAAAATTAGAAATCAACTTTTATGGAAATAGCATCTATAGAGATAATAAGTTTTTCTTTGAGCAGAGGATAAAAAACAAAATTTCATTTACTCCATTGTTAAAATGAACAAGTATGATAGAGAGTCAACTTTTGGAAATATAAATTATTTAAGTTATGAATTGTGAAAGGAAATAAAGCTTCATATCATAATATAGTAACTTGGAGTAAGTTTATATTGTACATATATACATCTTAAGCCATTAAGTATATGTTAAAAATTATAATCTATCTATCATGTAAAATAAGATCTAGTTTTACACAAGTAAATTTATAATACCAGTAGTTATATGAATGCTTGATTTTAAAAGACAGTACTGACAAAATAGCAAAGTCCTTGCTGAGGCTAATTTATGGATACAAGGTAGGAGGTGTTAAAACTATAAAGCATTTGGAGACTCCTGATGCCATGGCAACTCATTTTTTAAAAAATTCACAATAGACCTAATAAAATACTATCCTCACAGGAATTTAGTTGTCTGAAAATTAGGGATCTTTAATTTTAACACTTCTTAACATTCCAATAGGACCCTGCTAATTTTTGCTAATCTCTTTATGAATAATTTCTTAAAACCATAAAGTGATAAATGGTAGTAATTACAATAAAATATCAGTGCTATTTTTTTCAGTTATACCAAGCAATGTTATTTTAATATTTTAAAAATTACATGTGTTAATATTGTGTGTTTTTAGTGTTACATAGTAATAGCAGGAACTTATTTTTTGAAAGAATAAAAGATTACATAAATTATTTAATTAACAAACACCACTTAATTAAAAATGTATTTAGGGCAGGCACTGTGCTACGTACCTTACAGTGGACATTTGTTGACAAATCTTCTTTGGTACCTGGTAAGTGCTTTATATTAATTATTGTACCCAGTCCTCAGAACAACAGTCTAAGGTGAGTTTAATCGTCCTCCTTTTTTTTTTTCTGAATAAAAAATTGAAATGAGAACCTCAAAAAGACTAAATGATTCCTTATAATTACACAACCTATAAGAAATAAATTAGGATGCAAATTCTATTTTTCCTTCTTCATGACTACTGTATCCGTCTTTTCTACTATAATACATTGTTTCTGAGTGAATAAATGAATCAATCAATATTCTTGACCTATTAAGGAATACACTTTTAGAATGTCCTTATGTATGAATTAACTTCCTAATTTAGTATGGTAGATAGAATAATGTCCCTCCCCTCCAAATATGTCTGTGTTTTAATTTTCAGAATCTGTGAATATAATATGTTATATAGATAGGAGAATGGATGCAGATGGAAGTAAGATTACTAATCACCTGAGTTTAAAATAGGGATAATCTTGAATTATCCAGAGAAGACTAATGTAAACAGGTTTCCTTAAAAGTGGAAGAGCTGATTAGAATGTGAGAAGTAATGCAATGTGATAAGAAATCACTCACTGTTGCTGGCTTTGAAGATTGAGGCAAGAGGTGACAAATCAAGGAATGGGTGTGACCTCTAAAAGCTCAAAAAGATCAGGAAGTGGATTCTACTCTAGAACCTTCAGAAAGAATACAGTCCTCCTGACACCTTAATTTAACCCAATGAGACCCATGTTCCCTACGGATCTCCCAAGACAATGAGTTTTTTGCTGTTTTAAACATTCAAATAATTTGTAACAGCAGTAACAGGAGCTGAATATAGTTAAGCTTTGTAGATATTAGTTGTTTTGCTTTGATAATGTACATCTTTATTTCTAAAATAAATAAAAACATGTTCTCTCTTTTGTTTAGCTTATTGTCTTTTAAAAAAGCTGGCATATAGTCTAACTTGGTGATTATAAAGCCTGAAAAACAGATAAGAGTTCTGACTCTTTAAGGGGGTCTGGCAGTCCCAGTGATGCTTTTATACCTCAGTTGAACTGATTCTAAGGAAAAAAAAAAAAAAAGATTTTCCCAATGAAAGTATTTATCATTGAATGAGAAGTCCTGACGTTTCAGACTTGTCTAAGTATGGTACTAAAAAAGATAAAAGCTTAACTTTTATAAGAATAGAGAATAAACATATGCCAAATCTGTTTTACAATTCAGTAATAAGGATCAAAAGCATTTTAAGGGAGTAGAAAATATATGCTTTTAGAAACAAATATTAGAATCAGATTACTAAGTTATACACAAAATTATTGGTAATATCCTACAGAGCAATAAACCTGAAACCTTGGGAGGAGGAGTTAGGTAAGATTGCAGAGCAATTGGGGGACCTTATGCTTACCTCATCTTTTGCAACTAGATAAGTATCAAATCATTCTGAACATCCAAGAAATTGATCTGAATGATGAGAGAATTAACTGCAGAGCTAGAGGGAGAAAAGAAGCCACATCATAGAAGGTAGGAGGTACAGAGACATGATTCCAGGGAGTAAAGAATTGTAGGTGCTGTGGAGGGGAAGTAGCTTTGACCTTGGAGAGAGGAGACAGAGAGGAACACAGAGAGAAACATAAAGCTGTGTGTAGGAGATTGCACAAGAGAAACACTTCCCCAAAACCACAGAGTGGAAAAACTAGAGTGGCTAATTATCTCAAGTTTTACAAGCAGTGGAACTCAAAGTTTGAAGTTTCAAAAGTCCACACCTCTGCTAGGTGGCACCTGGGAGGTATAGCAGTGCTCCTGTGGGGAGGAGGGCAGAGGCTTAGGAGCAAATAAAATGGTATGAGGATCCCCTGGGTGGCCCTGGAGGAAACAATTTCCCTTCTTGGAGTGTATTTGAGGTGGCATGGCCTCTCTGGGGCAAAAGAACTTATGGGTGCCAACATGCTATCCTGTTTATTAGTAAAGGAACAGATATACCTGCTGAGGGTGGAAAACCTTAGTGCCCACTTTTTGCTGTGCCTTACCATAAACTCTGAACCACTGTGTGGTATGTATAACTGTTTTTCTGAGACAAACTGGCACCAGCCACAGCACAGCAAGACCCAGGCTCAGAGGATCAGCATGGTCTATACTGTGTTAGGTCCCTAAAATTTGAGTTTTAAAACCCAGCCATGTGCCTGAGAAAAAAAATATATGAGTACTGTGCTGCTGGTAGGCAGATAGCTTAAATGCAGACAGGGTGAGGGCAAGGATCTTATGGAAACCAGGGACATATGAGGGGAGAGATTGTTTGCTCTTCTCTGAGGGCTTCCTGAAGAGTAGTGGGCACAGATTCCCCATTCTGGAGATAAGAGTGTGGAGTGACATCATTTTCCTCCTGCACATATGACTGACCAACTTCAGTGAGCAACACAGAGACCTTAAGTGAAGGCTGGAGCCACTTACATGAAGCCCTACCTGCCTGCAGGTGCATCTTTACTTGGGCAAGTCCACCTTAGAATCAGTGCAGCAGGCCTCTTTCCAATAAAACAAGCACAAACGATTCCCATGCACCAGGTTTAATGATCATACAATGCAAAAAAAAAAAAAAAAAAAAAAGAAAGAAAAAGAAAAAAGAAAAGAAAGAAAGAAAGAAAAAAATGGTCATACAATGCTGCAAACCTTCATCTCAAGGTGAAACAAAACAGAGCTTCTTTAATACGCAGACCAAAACACACATAGTTAAAACTTGCTGCAGAGTGGACAAGTTCCAATCACTTTCCACTCCATGGAAAGAGAAGTCTAGACGACTGGCCTGAGGGAAGGACCAGCCAAGATGCAACATCAGAGTACACACTCTGAAACACTTCCTGAAGCACCAAACCCAAGACTGTTTAGGACCTTTTCTTAATATAGCCATTACTCTGGGGGGCAGGGTTTTAACAGGCTTTCCTAACACACACACACACACACACATACACACACACACACACACACACAGAGTGACCTAGACAAAGTGACAAGATGGAGGAATTAACTCCAAAAGAAAGTACAGGAAGAGATCATTGTTAGAGATTTCATCAACACAGATGTAAGATGCCTGAACCAGAATTTAAAACAACAATCACAGGGATACTAGCTAGGCTTGACAAAAGCACAGAAGATACTAGAGAATCCCTTATTGCAGAGATAAGAGAACTAAAAACTATTCAGGCAGGAAAAAAAAAAGGCATAAAACCAAGAATGCAAAACTGACTGGATACAATGACAACAAGGATGGATGAAACAGAGGAATGAATAAGTGAGATGGAAGACAAAATTATAGAAATAGTGAAGTTGAAAAGAAGAGGGAAAGAAGAGTACTGGATCTCGAAGGTAAACTTAGGGAACCTACTGACTAAATAAAGCATAATAGCATTTGTATCATAGGAGTACCAAAAGAAAAAGAGGGAAAAGGGGGCAGAAGGTTTATTTGAGCAAATTTTATAGCTGAAAACTCCCCTAATCTGAGGAAAGAAACAGTTATCCAAATCCAAGAGGCATAGAGAATTCCCACTAAATTCAACAAAAGCTGGTCATCACCAATATATATTGTAGTAAAATTTGCAAAATACAGTGATAAGGCAAGAATCCTGAAAGCAACAAGAGAAAAGAAATTCCTAACCTATAAGGGAAGACAAATCAGGTTAGCAGCAGATCTATCCACAAAAACCTGGCAGGCCAGAAGAGAGTGGCATGATATATTCAACAAGCTGAAGGGGAAAAATATGCATCCGAGAATACTTTATCCAGCAACTGTCATTCATAATAGAATGAAAGATAACAAATTTCCTAGACAAACAAAAACTAAAAGAGGTCATGACCACTAAACTAGCCCCATAAGAAATATTAAAGAAGCACCTTTGAGTGGGAAAGAAAGACCAAAAGCAACAAGACTAGAAAGGAACAGAGAAAATCTCCAGAAACACTGACTTTGCAGGTAACGCAATGACACTAAATTCATATCTATCAATAATCGCTACAAATCTAAATGGACTAAGGCTCCAATTAAGACACAGATATCAGAATGGATAAAAAAACAAAACCCATATATATGCTGCTTGTAAGAGACTCATTTTAGATCCAAAGACATTTCCAGATTGAAAGTGAGGGGATGGAGAAAAATCTATCTATATCAGACAAGCTAGACTTTAAACCAAAGATTGTGAAAAGAGTTGAAGAATGGCACTATATCATAATAAAGGTCTATCCAACAAGAAGATCTAATAATTGTAAACATTTATGCCCCCAACATGGGAGCACCCAAATTTATAAATCAATTAATAGCAAATACATAAAGAAACTCATTGATAGTAATGCAAAAATAGTAGGAGGCATTAACATCCCACTAACCAAAAAAGACAGATGTCTAAGCAGAAGATCAAGGAAATAAGGGCTTTGATTGACAAACTACATTAGATCCATTTAACAGATGTATGCAGAACATTACATCCTAAAATCAGCAGAGTACACATTCTTTTTGAGTGTATATGGAACATTCTCCAGAATAGATCATATACTGGTCACAAATCAAGCCTCAACTGATACAAAAAGATTGAGATCATAACATGCATATTATTTTCAGACAACAAGGCTATGAAACTTGAAGTCAACCACAGAAAAACTGTGAAAAGACCACAGATACATGGAGGTTACAGAACATTTTACTAAAGAATGAATGGGTTAAGAGGAAATTAAACAAATAAAAAAATTAAATCAAAGGAAAATGAAAATATGACAGTCAAAACCTTTGAGATGCAGCAAAGACAGTTATAAGAGGGAAATATAAAGCAATACAGGCCCTCAAGAAGTTAAGAAAAATCTCCAACAATACACAACCTAACCTTACATCTAAAGGAGCTAGAAAAGGAACAAGTAAAGCCTAAATCTAGTAGAAAAGAAATGATAAAGATTAGAGCAGAAAAAAATGTTATCAAAACAAAACAAAAGAGTAGAACAGATCACTGAAACTGAGTTTTTTTAAACAATTAATAAAATGATAAATCCCTAACCAGACTCTTTAAAGAAAGTGAAAGGACCCAAATATGTAAAATTACCAATGAAAGAAGAGATCACAACCAACACCACAGAAATATAAACAATTATGAGAATATTATGATCAATTATACACCAACAAATTGGGCCATCTGAAAGAAATGAATAAATTCCTAGAAACATATAAACTACCAAACTACTGAAACAGAAAGAAATAGAAAATTTGAACAGACTCATAACCAGCAAAGAAATTGAATCAGTAATCAATAACCTTCTCCCAAACAGAAGTCCAGGGCCAGAGGGCTTCCCAGGGGGAATGCTACCAAAATTTAAAGAAGGACTAATGCCTATTTTTCTCAAACTCTTCCAAAAAATAGAAATGGAAGGAAAACATTCAAACTCATTCTATGAGGTCAGCATTACCTTGATCCCAAAACCAGAGAAAGATCTGACTTTAAAAAGAGTTATAGGCCAATATCCCTGATGAACATGGATGCAAAAATTCTCAACAAGATACTAGTTAATTGAGTCCAACAGTACATTAAAAGAATTATTTACTACTATCAAGTGTGATTTATTCTTGGGATGCAGCAGTGGTTCTATAACCACAAATCAATCACATGATACACCACATTAATAAAAGGAAGGATAAGAATCATAAGATCCCTTCAACAGATAAAGAAAAAGCATCCACTCTTGACAAAGTACAGCATCCATTCTTGACAGAAGTTCTCAACAAAGTAGGGATAGAGAAAACATAACTCAACATCATGAAGGCCATATAGGAAAAACCCACAGCTAATATCATCCTCAATAGGGAAAAACTGAGAGCTTTTCCTCTAAAGTCAGGAACAAGATAAGGATATGCACGCTCATCATTGTTATTTAACATAGCATTGGAAGTTTTAGCTTAGCAATCAGATCACAAAAAGAATAAAAAGCATCCAAATCGGCAAGGATGAAGAAAACTTTGACTCTTTGTAGACAACATGATATTCTATGTAGAAAACCCATAAAAATCAGTAGAACTAATACATGAATTCAGCAAAGTCACAGGATAAAATCAATGTACAGAAATCCATTGCTTTTCTATACACCAATAATGAAGCAGCAGCAAATCAAGGAATGGATCTCATTCACAATTGCACCAAAATCCATAAAATACCTAGGGATAAACCTAACCAAAGAGATAGATGATCTGTCCTCTGAAAACTATTGAACACTTATGAAAGAAATGGAAGACGACACAAAGAAATGGAGAAAAATTGTATACTCATGGATTTTAAGAACAAACATTGTTAAAATGTCTATACTACCCAAAGCAATCTATACATTTAATGCAATCTCCATCAAAATATCACCAGCATTTTTCACAGAGCTAGCACAAATGATCCTAAAATCTGTACAAAACCACAAAAGAATCCAACGAGCCAAGCAGTCTTGTAAAAAGAAAAGCTAAGCTGGAGGCATCACGATTCCAGATTTCAAGCTATATTACAAAGCTGTAGTAATCAAGACAGTGTGGTACTAGCACAAAAACAGACACATAGATCAATGGAACAGTATAGAAAGCCCAGAAGTGGACCCACAGCTGTATGGTCAACCAATCTTCCACAAAGCAGGAAAGAACATCCAATGGAAAAAAAGAGTCTTTTCAACAAATGGTACTGGTAAAACTAGGCAGAAACATGCAAAAGAAACTAAATGGACCACTGTCTTACACTACACAAAAATAAATTCAAAATGGATGAAAGACCTAAATGTGAGACAGGAAGCCATCAAAATTCTGGAGAACACAGGCATCCATAGCAACTTCTTACTACACATGTCTCAAGAGACAAGGGAAACACAGCAAAAATGAACTATTGGGACTTCATCAAGATAAAAAGCTTCTGCACAGTGAGGGAAACAATCAACAAAACTAAAAGGCAACATATGGACAGGGGAGCTATCAACGTTAAAAAAAACATAAAAAAAAACCATAAAAAAAACTTGTAGTGCATGTTTTACAGGGTCTGACATTTAATAAGAACTTTACTGTTAGCTATTATTAATTATATATCTTTTAAAGGGTGCATGAAGTTAAGATATCCTGAAACATGGAAAATAACCATTTGAGATTAGATGTTTTGTGGTGTTTTGTCTAAATGACACCTTCAGTTTTAAAAAAGGCGAATTACTGAAGAAAAAGTTTCACAAGCTTTGTTAAGATGGTGTCAGAAAGGGTACATGTACCTATGCATCTATATTGGGGGAAAAGTAACAGGGACTGATGAGAGTAGGAAAAAAATTGGTGAGCAAGTGACTCAACAATAAAAATTGAAATAAAAACTCATGTAATAGCTAAGCTTAAGCAAAATTATCTGTGCATTTTTTTCAGAAGTAGTAAGAAGAGAGTAAGAGAATGATGGGATATTGTGTCAAACACTACTAAAAGATAAAAAAAAAAAAAAAATGGGCCCAGGGATCTACTGCAAAGAAGAAAACAGAAAGCAAGAAATCAGATTGAACCTCTGCAGACTTTAAACTCAGGTTTTAAATATACCACAGACGCTGTACCCCAGCATCCTGACATCATGTTCTTAGGGACTTCTGAAATATTTAATCTCCTTAATCTTCCACTTTGTATGGACATCCCCATCCATTTCCTCGACTAAACAGGTACTCAAATTTCTCCAAGGATTCTGTGTTAACTCTTCATAGGACATAACATTTCTCTACTAAAAAACAACAGGTGGTTGACTGCTACAAATTCCTGGATATTAATAATTATCATCAATGACTTCTCATATCCTTTCAAAAGTACTTATTTATGCCACTCTCTCGATTGATTTCTTTCACCAGCTGCCAGGGCACTGCAAAATCTTGCATGAAGGCTTTTTGTTATCATTTCACTTTCTAACCTTGCTCATAGACTTCAGTTTTCTCACTGTTCACCTGTACCAAAAATGGTTTTGTAATTCCTTGAACTCTTATTTAAGTAATTTTTACATTCTCCACATTTTACTTACATGCCTACACAAGGACCGTCTAGTTTACCTCTTCAATAAAAATATGGCTGTTCTAAAATGCAGTGCACATCTGATGTCTGCAGAGTTCAAAGCAAAAGCATGCAGACTTGAAATTTTGTTGTAACTCTATAGGTTTTCTATGAGAACAACACAGCATGCCTTTGTTTTACATCATTAATGCACTCATAAAGGCTTTCCTCATCCTCTCTCTATCCGGCATCAAGGACATATAAGCTCTTGTTTAAAAGGAGTATATAAAGAATCTGTTTAAAGTAAAAATTCTTATCTATTAGTAACAAGTTACAAATTATTTAAAAACTACATAGAAAAAATAAGTGCTTTCTCATAGTCAGTCATCCCTTTCTTGGGAATGTGACATTTTTATTTTCTTTCCTGCCTTACTGATTTTCTCCATGTAGGACCATCATTACTTGAGATTTCAATTACTACAACAATTTTTAATGAGTCTGACTTTAATTCCTCTATTTTCTAATATGTTTTGAATACCAAAACTTTTGTGACTTCTTACAGTAACTATGATACTATAATTTTCTTGCTAAAATGTTTATAAAAAAATCTTATGTTTATATCATTTATTCAATCAATAACTATTTGATGCTCATTACAGTCTATTTCCTACTCTTCATCACATGAAAACAATAATATATAAGGCATAAAATTAAAAACTTAAAATTTTAGTTTTAAAAAGTAGAGAGTAATATGTAGAGTGATAGTGTAAATGAAGGCATTTCTATAAAGGTGGTCAAGAAAAGGGCTTTTAAGCTGTTATCATTCTAGTTAATTTATCTAAAAGAGACAGCCAGGAAGCAGAATATTCTCGACAAAGTGTAAAAAACAGTGTAGAGACTCCAGGGCAAAAACAAACTTTGGGGCTGTGGAAAGTAAAGATGATCTGTTCTGTCACAAAGAGTGAGGAGGAGACTGGAAGGAGATGAGGTGAGAAAGGAATACAGGACCAGATGGTGTTGGGAGGCCATAAAAAAAGCTTTGTATTTCATTCTTTTTTAAAGATTTATTTATTTATTCATGAGAGATACAGAGAAAGAGAGGCAGAGACATAGGCAGAGGGAGAAGTAGGCTCTCTACAGGGAGCCCGATCTGGACTCGATCCTAGATCCCAGGATCAGGCCCTGAGCCAAAAGCAGACACTCAACCGCTGAGCCACCCAAGCATCCCTTTTATTTCATTCTAAGTACAAGGTGATACTTTTGGAGGTAGGATTCTTCTGATTCCAAGTTAATGAAGGGCAATTTAAACAACTGCTAGGGAAAGACCCCAGGAAATTTAATGAGAGAATATTGGGGTATCTCATAAATGCAACTCTAGCAATAGAGCTGGTCTCAGGAACAGTGTCAGCGATTGGAGATCTGCTATCAAGAGATGATGTAATCTCTCTCCATTTTGCTTCTTTCAATGTGTCTGCTTCATCATTCTTTCTTTGGAATATGTTTTTTGCTCCTTGTGGAATATGGCCATCAAAAACTCACAAGTGGGGGTGGCCCAGGTGGCCCAGCGGTTTAGCACTGCCTTCAGCCCAGGGCCTGATCCTGGAGACCCCGGATGGAGTCCTACATCGGGCTCCCTGCATGGAGCCTGCTTCTCCCTCTGCCTGTGTCTCTGCCTGCCTCTCTCTCTCTCTCTCTCTCTCCTGAATTAAAAAACAAAACAAAACAAAACTCACAAGTGCCATAATGACAATACTGGATTTTCCTCTACTTTCTGCCTTTTCCTCTCTTTCTCTCCATCTCTTTTTCTGTTAGTTCTAAAATTTGTAAAAATAAGTACTACTGTGTTGCACATCCAGCAACTCCTGAAAATGAGGTAGATAAAAAGGCAAATACTTGCATATTTTTATTAAAGCAAGTATTTTACTCTAGCATTTAAAGTATTCCATAATATTTTCCCAAACCATTCCTATGTGAACCTTCCAAGAAATTTTTAATGGGTTATTCAGAGGTTCTTTTTTTTTTTTTTTCTCTTTTTTTACTCAGAGGTTCTTGAAGGGAAACTGTATTCTACATCTCCACCAAGACCAATTCCATTAGGTCTTGTATTCCTGTTTACTTTAAGGATTACTTAAAGTATAAGTCTCCTTGATAATCAATTGTTATCCACATATTATTCAGTATTGCCATTAACCTCAAAATGCTTGCCAATATACTTGCTCTATACAAACTTCCAGTTCTTTCCTCAGAATTCTCCCTTAGTGAATAGAAAATTCCAAGATCTCCTCATGCAATTCTCATACCTTCTCCTAACACCTTTGTTTAACTGTATGTGGTTACTCTTTGATGATTTTTTCAGTGACACACAAAATTAGAAGACATTTACTTCTCTGACATCATATACTTTTGGGAGGAGAGGAAATGAGAGCTGCCATCTTTCTAAGATATATTTATGGTTTGTAGTCTTCCTATATACTTCTATCACCATTCTTGGTGAATTCAACATCCAGGTTAATGAGCCCCTCGAAACATATTTGCATCCATCTTCCTGTTCAACCACTATGTCTAAGTGACTATTACTATTAGCCATTAAATTAGATTTTCTACTGCCTTATTTTCCCTTCTTCAGTTCATCTATTCATCACAGATCATCTTGAGTATTCCTTTTATATCCCAAACAGATCATACAAATACATCTCAAATTTTTTACAGGAGTCTTTATATTATGTAGAACAATATTTAATTTTGTGCCGTATTTTAGCCAGGCCTAACAAGATCTGGCAATTCCAAACTCTCAAACTCACCTGGTGTCTTTTAGAGGTCTCTCCATTCTCTTGATTTTTCTTGTCTTAAAAGCCCTCTGGCATTCCTTGGATCGTGCCATGTTTTCTTCTTGCTTTAAGGTCTTTACAATAATTTTTCATTCTCATGCTGTCTTTGAAATACAGAATATAGTTCCCAATTTTTCCAATATATAGATAGTGATATAGTTATACTGCTCATCCTTCAACTTAAATATGAGCCTTTAGAAAAACTTCACTCATCACCCCGGTAAGTCCTTCTACTCAATGTTTTTATCGCACTCTGTTAATTTATTGTTTTATTCTGTTGTAAACTGCCATAAGACAAAGAGGCACTATATTACTGTTTTTTCATAGATATCTGATCCTTTAATAGTTGGAGGGGATTTAAAAAATATATAATATATACATAAGATATATCAATGTATATGATAAATTATATTATATATTTATATATATGTAAGATATATATAAATATAAATATATATAAAATCTCCTAACTTCATGTGCTACAATGAAAATAAGCCACCCAAGTGTCCCTCTACCTGATATTCTATCATATGGCTATAATTAGCAAAACCCAAACAAATAAACTCCAAAATAATTTAGCATTCACTTACAAGACTCTGTAATTTAAAATTGCTCATTGCATAGAAGGTGCACCAGAATCATATTAAACAGTATACTATTTGTGATGACCAATTAACCATACAATAAAGGTAATTATCAATAATATTCTATTCAGTGGCAAATGCATTATTATTCCAGGTTTAAATGTTAAGCTTCAGCTGAAAGAATATAAATAACTAGATTCATCAAATCCTAATATTACTCTTCAGGTAAGGATAGATGTTTCTATTCAATACGTCCAACTAAAAGGCTTATTTTAAACACCACTCACTTCATTGACAATAATTAATTTCTAACATTGATTATGTTCATCAATAAAATACATTGTGTTGATAATAAATATAGCTGGTGATGTTGGTTCTTGTCTCACGGAGTTGAAAAATGAATCTCGCAGAGAGTGAGCAAAGTGATAGAAGTTTATTAGGCAGAGATACAGAGAAAGCTCTCAGAAGTGAGAGGGGTCCTGACAGGGTTGCCACTGAGGATTTTTATGGTCTTTTACAGGAAGCTTACCAGGGTACTTGGTAAATTTCTAATCAATATCAGGGTAGATATTTAGGAGAAACATGGTTGGCTTATAACTGTCATAATAACAAACAAGATGTTTTTATAAATACCATGAGCCTAAACAAGGGGTTCCCTTCTTTCTGGTTAATATCTCCTCCATAATATTTCTCTACATCTAAGATTTCTGTGATTACTTAGTAGCCATTAAAGGGGGATATTCCCTAACATTTTGGAGCTAGGTAACCAGGTATATTTTGTGTTTTTTACTGTCTTATCTCTGTGTTCTTGGGATGGGTAGGAGCCTGACTCTGCGACCTTTCCCTTATGTTTCCTTGCCTAGCCCCATCTGTTCCTAACTCGTTCCTACATCACTGGGACACCTGGGTGGCTCAGTGGTTGAGTATCTGCCTTCTGCTCGGGTCGAGACCTGCATTGAGCTCCCCGTGGGGAGCCTGCTTCTCCCTCTGCTTATGTCTCTGCCTCCCTCTGTGTGTTTCTCATGAATAAATAAATAAAATCTTTTTAAAAAGAGAAATAAATGTAGCTGAATGAAAATATTGTTGTGGTTTCTTCTGGAGTGTTTTGAAGACACTAATAAACAAGGCAGAATGTAATTCTGATCAGGATATTGAACAATTTGGTGTATATCAGACAAAAGTGTGTGTATGTGTGCATATTGCACATATATATACACAAACAGAAACCATTAATATCAGTATGACACAACATACCCTTATATTACCCTTATACCCTGGTACAGATTTTTTTTTTTTAGATTTTATTTACTTGAGAGAAAACAAGTGAGAGAGAGCACAAGCTAGGTGGGAGTGGGGCAGAGGGAGAAGGAGAAGCAGGCTCCCCACTGAGCAAAGAACCCGACTCCAGGCTCAATCCCAGGATCCTAGGATCATGATCAGAGCTGAAGGCAGACACTTAAGTGACTGAACCACCCAGGTGCCTCTCTACCTGGTATAGAATTGAATAATATTTGGGAAATGAATGCAGACTTAAGTTATTTCTATCTCTTTCATTATACTACCTTCCAGGTTTTCTTGTATAATCCAAATTTTATCGTACAAGTTTCAAAGTCTACTTGATTCAAAAGTCTTTCTGGCTTCTACATTCAGAATTTCTTTTATTGAAAAAAATTCTTGTATTGTTCTACTACATATTGTGGCATTAATTTACCACAGGATACATTTTTGTGTTACTATGCTTGCAAGCATGGCATTTATTTAAACAATTATTTATATTAGGGGATTGTTGAGACCAACATTGTTTTTTACACTTCTTGACCTTTATAGCCACAGCGCAGCTTCCATCTCCACTCAATCCTTCAAGATTTTTTGCAATCCCGAGGATCCAAATATTATTTTTTAGAATTTAATTACTGATATTTCATCTTCATTTCCTGCTTGTGATTTGCTCCATCACAATTCCTAATAAAAGAACAGTTGAATATATGTATCTTAATTAAATATATCTCTAAATAAATTTCATCTAGTTAACTCAGTTACAGTATCCAGATAATTATCAAGTACTTATGCTCCCAGATATTATTATAGGTGCTCTTGACTTGACATTTATGCTAGGAATGGTTATGAGTGTCAGAAAAATTATTCAAAGTTCATAAATAGACAAAAGAGAATGCTGGATGTATTGTCAGCAGAGTGTTGGGGTTGAAGTGTTAATTGTCTATTACACAACTGTATACAGAAAGAAGTTAACTTGCATATTGTTGTCCAGTAGAGATGGAAGTATTTACTATCCATTGGGACCAATAACAATAAAGATAGTAATTTTTGGCTCTGTCGGACATTAACCAGTTTTGTAAATAATCCAAAAATATCTTTCTAATATTTCTTTGTTAAACTGACTAAGTTTTTAAATATTCTTTGGACTGGTTTTCACATCTTATAAGTTCCTTCATTAATTGAGTTAAATAAAATCACTGACATGTCTTTATACACTTGAATTAAAGTCACAATATTACCTTTTTGAAAATTATACTATGAAATTAGGACACTTTTAATGGATACTGGTGTTTTATCAAAGTATATAATCATTTTATAAGCAAGATAAAATACAGACTGCGCAGTAACCTAATTTAACAATGGTGTTAAAGATACCTTCCTCATGCAAGTTGTAAGAATAAGAGAAAGAAAATACTGCTATTTAAAAGGCTCTAGCTGTATGAGACAGAATTCTAAGAAGATTGTGCAATTCATCGTAGGGAGTAAAGAGCTCATTGTTTGGGAAAGCTTTGTTAAAATCTTTTGATTAAACAGAGACAGACAAAATGCAGTTCTTCTAGAAGTGTTTCAGGTGCTTCTCTAGTTTTCCAAACTTTTTTTTTAATTTTTAAAAGATTTTCTTTGTTTTGAGAGAGAGAACATGAGCTGGGGGAAGGGCAGAGGCTGAGGGAGAGAGAAAATCTCCTACAGACTCTGCTCTGAGTGTGGAGCCTGACTTGGATCTGGAATTCACTACCCTGAGATCATGACCTCAGTCAAAAACAAGAGTCAGACACTTAACTAACTGAGCCAAGCCAGGCACTCCTCCAAATTTTATATGCAGAAATTCAGCTTGGTATTGTTTGTAAAATGCAGATTCTTGGGTTATGTATTGGAAAAACCCATAGCGCTCTTCCTGTATGTCTCCTTTGCTTTCACATAGAACATTTCACTTTGGTCACTTCTGGTGTTTGTGATTTTTTTCTCTTCCACAACAGGCAATTCTCTGCAATATTACCTGGATGCCCTACAATTTAACCCAACTCTAACACTATCTTCCTGGAGATAAGGGCTCAGTCCCACAAAACTACTCCCTACTTCAGATGCCATCATAACTAGTAGGTCCTGAGGTTACTCAGAACTTCTGTCTGACTTTGCTATTAATTGAAGGTTCCCATGACCTCCTCCCTTTTTAACTTTCTCAGAGTGAATTACAGAACTGAGGTAAACACTTATGTTTACCAATTTATTAAAGGATATAATAAAAGATACTAATGAACAGCTAGATGAAGAAATACATAGGGTGAGGACGGAAAGATTCCCAAACATAGGAGCTTCTGTTGGCATAGCATTTACGTGCATCACCCCTCCAGGACAGGTATGTGTTCACACATCTGGAAGCTCACTGAACCCCATACTACTAGAATTTTATGGCTGTCTCCTTATGTAGGCAAGATCATTTTTTTTCAGGTGGTAACCAAATGGTCATACATTTCCTTTCTTTTTTTTTAATTTAAGTAGACACACAATATTATTAGTTTCAGGTGCACAGCATAGCAATTTGATAATTCTATGCATTACTCAATGCTCACCATGATAAATGTAGTCACCATTTGTTATCATAAAACATTGTTATGATATTATTGATTATATTCCCTATACTGTTATTCATCTTGATGACTTTTTATAAGTGGAAATTGGTACTTTTTAGTCCCCTTCACCTATTTCACTCATTTCTCCACAACCCTCCCCTCTGGTAACCACTAGTTTGTTTTGTCTGTTTCTGTTCCCGTTTTTGTTGTTGTTACTTATTTTTTAAAAGATTCTACATGTAAGTAAAATCAGATTGTATTTGTCTGACTTGTTTCACTTAGTATGTTGCAGAAATATATAAATATAAATATATATATAATATATTTATTGATTCATCCTGTGGTTCTAAAAATAGCTGCACCCCTCTATAACTATGGCTTCTAGAAACGGTTTCTGGCTGTTACTAATCCCTGAGTAACTTGAAACCTCCTATGAAATCACTTAATTCCATCCATAACACTATAAATAGTTACTTCAATTAAGGCTTTTAAAAATACAAGATGAATATGCTATCTTTTGAGGCAACAATGACTGATATAAAGAATTCAGTTTCAGGTGACCCTTTCATTTCCTAGGATATGCACTGAGATACCTCTGTATACTTCAGCCAATTTAAAGAGTTCTCTTTTCTCATATCCTTATGCTAGAATGCATAGCCAAGTCATTTTAATTATGGCAGCTCTACAATAATGAAATTACTTTAGAGATTACTGGTTCTAAGAATATTGTTGATTTATTATCTTTCATAAGATGATAATCGTATATATTTTACACTACACACACACACACACACACACAGAATTTTGCATGAAAGTCTGAAGACGTCAGGTATCTCAGATTAAACAGAAGAACTCTTGCCTAGGATATAGTAATTCAGTCCAGCAGGAAAAAAAAATAATAATCCAGTCATGAAATGGGCAAAAGACATGAACAGAAACCTCACAGAGGAAGACATAGACATGGCCAACAAGCACATGAGAAAATGCTCCACATCACTTGCCATCAGGGAAATACAAATCAAAACCACAATGAGATACTACCTCACAGCAGTGAGAATGGGGAAAATTAACAAGGCAGGAAACCATAAATGTTGGAGAAGATGCGGAGAAAGGGAAACCCTCCTGCACTGTTGGTGGGAATGTGAACTGGTGCAGCCACTCTGGAAAACTGTGTGGAGGATCCTCAAAGAGTTAAAAATAGATCTGCCCTACGACCCAGCAATTGCACTGCTAGGGGTTTACCCCAAAGATACAGATGCAGTGAAATGGCAGGACACCTGCACCCCAATATTTATAGCAGCAATGTCCACAATAGCCAAACTGTGGAAGGAGCCTCGGAGTCCCATCGAAAGATGAATGGATAAAAGAAGATGTGGTTTATGTATACAATGGAATATTACTCATCCATTAGAAACGACAAATACCCACCATTTGCTTCGACGTGGATAGGACTGGAGCGTATCATGCTGAGTGAAATAAGTCAATCGGAGAAGGACAAACATTATATGGTCTCATCCATTTGGGAAATATAAAAAATAGTGAAAGGGAATAAAGGGGAATGGAGAAAAAAATGAGTAAGAAATATGAGAAAGGGAGACAGAACATGACAGACTCCTAACTCTGGGAAACGAACTAGGGGTGGTGAAAGGGGAGGTGGGTGGGGGGTGGGGGTGACTGGGTGACGGGCACTGAGGTGGGCACTTGCAGGATGAGCACTGGGTGTTATTCTATATGTTGGCAAATTGAACACCAATAAAAGATAAATTTATAAAAAGAAAAAAAGAAAAAAGTGTATACAGAATAATGAAACTTTAAATCCATTTGTGTGTGTATGTAAACTTTAATAATATCAGTTTCATTAAAAACATTTAGATAAATATGTTAAGACAAAGATTTTTTATCCACACATATAATAAGCATCTAAGAAATGTCTAGATAAATTGAAAGAGAGGTCATGGTACATTTCTTATCAAATCAGAGACTTCTTTTCTAATAAGAATTTTATGTATCAATTCCTCAAATTTGCAATTCTAATTACATTAATATAATATTATTATATTTCTTAAGTTCCTCTTTTAAGATAATACAGTGGTGTAGGAGTTTATTTTCTATTTTTAAATTTTTAATTCCAGTATAGTTAACATACAGTGTGATATTTATTTCAGGTGTACAATATAGTGATTCAACACTTCCGTATTTTACTCAATGTTCATCAAGATAAGTATACTCTTAATCCCCTCCATCTATTTAACCCATTCCCCCACTTATCTCTCCTTTGGTAACCATTCATTTGTTCTCTATAGTTAAAAGAGTCTAGTTTTTGGTTTTTCTTTTTTTTTTCCTTTTTCTGTTTTTGTTTCTTAAATTCCACACATGAGTGAAATCATATGATACTCTAGATCCAACTATGTTGTTGCAAATGGCAAAGGTTTCATTCTTTTTTATGGCTAATATTCCAAATATTCCAGTGTGTGTGTGTGTGTGTGTGTATGTATGTATCATCTCTTCTTTTATCCATTCATCTATCAATGGACACATAGGTTGCTTACATAAGGGGTGTATGTATCCCTTTGAATTAGTGTTTTTGTCTTCTTTGGGTAAATATCCAGTAGTGTCATTACTGGATCATAGGGTAATTCCAATTTTATTTTTTTGAGGAACCTCCATATTTTCTCCTATTGTGGTTGTACTACTTTGTATTCCCACTAACAGCACATGAGGGTTTCCATTCTCATTGCAGGAGCATACAGTATAGATATTTTCTCTTTCCTCCTGAACTACCAAATCTGTATTTTATCATATTGATATAATAGAAATCAAGAGAACAATATTTTTCTTAAGGATTTATTTGAGAGAGAGAAAAGAGAGAGAGAGAGTAGGGGGGTGAGGGACAGAGGGAGAGGGAGGGAGAGAATCTCAAGCAACTTCTCCACTGAGCACGCCCAAATGTGGGGCTTGATCTCACAACCCTGAGATCATGAGCTGAGCTGAAATCAAGAGTTGGCTACTTAACTGACAGAACCACTCAGGTGCCTCTCTTTTTAATGTTTTTTTTTATAAAGATTTTATTTATTTATTCATGAGAGACACAAAGAGAGAGAGAGAGAGGCAGAGACACAGGCAGAGGGAGAAGCAGGCTCCATGCAGAGGGCCCCAGGTGGGACTCCATCCCAGGTCTCCAGGATTATGCCCTGGGCTGAAGGCAGCACTAATCTGCTGAGCCACGTGGACTATCCTCTTTTTTATGTTTTTAAACAAAACATAATAGTACCTATTAGTTCCCATGTATTCTTTGCTTTTAGGGGAATGTCTTTGGTGTAATCTTGGCTGGAATATCAACTGTACTCACACACACACACACACACACACACACACACACACACACACACACACATACACACACACACACAAAACAAAACAAAACAAAAAGCCAAAAAAAACAAAACTACAACATGGCATCCACAATCCTCTTGTCCCTGCAACTTCAGATAAATTCATTAGCAATAATTTGAATTAGTAAATCTCTTTTAATATCCTAACTCTGTTAATATAAATATAAAAGTCATTTAGAAAATATTACTAAAGTGTGAGGTGAGACTGATATAATCTTGCATATTATAAAATAGTCTCAACTGGGAAAGGATGAGATTGGGGATCTAGGTAGCAAATTAGATTGATGTGCTGTCCTCGACATAATGGCATTTTCATTTCTGAGCCCTACCAAGACCAAAACAAAACCATTTTTTATGGTTGCTCAAAATCCCAGGAGAAATGAGTTCAGGTGGTCTCGACTTAGTTTCTCATGTACAAAGGGACACATCAAAACACTGTCATACACTGATAGTAATTTATCACTTTCACTTTTAAGAAGCTATGGGATTACAAGCATGAAGCAAATAACAGCAAAAAGAAGTATTTCTAGAAGCATTTTTTTTCCTTTTGCCTCAGCTTGGAGTTTCTATTTTATTAGAAGAACGGTCTTATAAAACAAAAATTACATTTGTCATGATGTAGTCATTGAAATTTTCTTTAAATATTCAATTATTAACACTTATAATATGAAAATTATGTCACTTGTAACCATTGCTCATAATAAATAGAGCAGCCACATAAAGTTATCATTCATCTTTAAAGTCATTATAAATCAGATATCAAACAAAACTTAAAAAAAATTTTTTATGCATTTTTATCACTCAGATAAAATACAGTAGGCCTCTTAAGTATACAAAATTTATAGGTTTAAATGTTCTGAGGAATTCAAAAGTCTGTTATGTTTCAAAGAAAACAAGTGGTTGAAAATAATTATAGTTAATATAAATAATTAAGTAAAACCTTATAGAGTTTGATGCCTTCAGAAGTGCAATAATGTGACATTACAATGTGGATACATTATTTTAGATGTTTGCTGTGGATATTCAACTCTTCATTCACCCTAAATATTTCCTTGACATATTGGTCTCACGGAAATCTGAAATGTCAACAGTGTGACAGTCAAGAGAAGCATATCAGTATTTGAATCATTACAGAGATGTGGGTCACAAGAAGAGGACACAGTATAATTTATTAAAATATTATTAGGGGCCTTTCTCAGATATTGACTAAGAATATTAAATCAGATAAGAAGTTAGATGAATTTTTGATAATATAAAATCTAAAAGTTCGTATGTATATGATAGTGCATTTCAATTTTGAATACAAGAAATAGAGAACTATATTTAGGTGTCCTTTAAAACAAATTAAAAGAAAGATGGAGAATGTCAGAGCTTATTAAGAAGCAATAGCTATTCTATCCCATTGAAAATGTCATAAAAAAGATAATACAAAAATTAACTCTTGTTAGCTGATATTGAAATAGATTTTCAGTAGAAATTCACTATGATTATCAGGCTGATGAGAGTAAATTTTTTTGATCACATAAACAAGTTTTCTTATTATGAAAGATGTATGTTAGAGGTAAACTTACAAACATTTATCATATTTTACTCTTATAAAGTTTCAAAAGAGCATGAGGTTGAATGGCTGAACTCATGTAAAATAAAATGTAGCATTAATACATCAAAATACATCATTTAATAAATGTACATTACAGAGAATGTAGTAATGTTTCATACATTATGGAATTTTTTAAATTCTTTAATTAAATTTTATCAACTTTGCTAAGCAGTTTTATTATTCTTTACAAATAAATAACTCTCACACTTTCTAATTGAGAAATGAGCATCATTATATTCACAAGAGAATGAGAAAGAAAAGAACCTTATGAAGAAAAAAGAATAGGTGATAAGCAGATCTAATGTTTCATTTAAAAATTAGATTTAAAAAAATTTTCATTTCAATCAGTATCCATAAAAATCAGGAAAACTCAAATAAGAGGCAATAAAATGACTTTTTAATTATTTTAATATTCTCCAAATGAGGTAAAAGAATCCCTTTTTCCATTACAGTGTTATAGAACTAAGATAATAAACTTCCATTAATAAATCAGTAATTGTGAAAAGAATCTCTTCATGAATCCTAGAAAACTACACATTGTTATCGCTCACTGGAAAAGCTAATTTTTAAAATTCAGTAGAGTCCTCTTCATTTTTAAGATTTTTAAAGACTAACACAAAAATGTAAACAAACACATTATTAAATTTAATATTTTTATTTAAATTATTTCTCAAAAACTCTTAAGGTATTTCATTGTCTTCACAACTGTCTTTATTTTTTTTCACATCTGTTTTTAGATATAATTAACCTCATCATGACTCAAATATCCTATGATTACTTTCAAAGCTCAATATCTTACTGTATCATTTTTAGTCCTATTCTTTTAGTCTTAGTATTAAATTCAAGTTTATTTGTCCTGTTGCCTCAATTAAACTCAAGAATGAAATTTAATTGTAAGAATAATTTTCATATAAAAGATAACAAAGGGTATTTACCACAAATCTACATTATTTCACTATTGAGATCAGGAAGTAACATGATTCACATAGCCTCCATCCATCAACACTATAATAATAACAATTTGCAGGGATCCTTGGGTGGCTCAGTGGTTTAGCGCCTGCCTTCAGCCCGGGGTGTGATTCTGGAAACCCGGGATCAAGTCCCATGTTAGGGTCCCTGCATGTAGCCTGCTTCTCCCTCTGCCTGTGTCTCTGCCTCTCTCTCTCTTTCTCTCTCTCTCTCTCTCTCTCTCTCTATATATATATATATATATATATATATATGTGTGTGTGTGTGTGTGTGTGTCTCATGAATAAATAAGTAAAATCTTAAAAAAAAAATAACTATTTGCTCCAGGAAAATCCAGGAAAGTCCAGGACAACAGACTGCCATAGTCACTATCTTTGCTCTTTGCTTCAGGAAATGCTTATAATTTATCTGGGTTAAGAGTTTGCTCATTAGGGCAAGTTGTTTTATCAAAACAATTTCTCACCTGTATGAAAAGCTCAATTATCAGAACACAGTTTTCTTTACCATATTTAAGACCTGCATCTTTCCATGTAAACCAGTATTCACCTACTGTGTTACAAACTTCACCAGTCACCTGCCTTGGATGATCTATGTTAAATCCATTGAACTCCTACCTCAAAACATCATTAATATTTTCCCTAACTTCCCAATTTTGAATCATTACTAAGATTCTGCCAAGGTATATTTCTCCCTTGAGCATAAGTTTATACTTTTAGACCATTTGATGAGTAGGCTTTCTTTTCTTTTCTTTCTTTTTCTTTCTTTCTTTTTTTTTAATTTTTATTTATTTATGATAGTCACACACACAGAGAGAGAGAGAGAGGCAGAGACACAGGCAGAGGGAGAAGCAGGCTCCATGCACCGGGAGCCCGACGTGGGATTCGATCCCGGGCCTCCAGGATCGCGCCCTGGGCCAAAGGCAGGCGCCAAACTGCTGCGCCACCCAGGGATCCCTTTCTTTCTTTCTTTCTTTCTTTCTTTCTCTTTCTTTCTTTCTTTCTTTCTTTCTTTCTTTCTTTCTTTCTTTCTTTCTTTCTTTCTTTTTCTTTCTTTCTTTCTTTCTTTCTTTCTTTCTTTCTTTCTTTCTTTCTTCTTTCTTTTCTTTCTTTTGCTAATTTAACTACTCAGCAGTAGACAGCTTGAAAGTCTTGCTAAAACTGGCTATTAAGATTTGATGCTTTTATGGAAAACTGCCCTTAAGGCCCCATGAGTCTCCTGCTTGGAGTGTCTTTCTGATAATGAGGGTGAAATAGGGTCCCACTTTGAGTCTGAGCCCCTATTTCTTTAAGATCCCAAATTCTGCGATAATTTTGTCTCTTAGAAATAAAAGAAACATTTTTTAAAGTAATCTTCTTATTTCATCAGTTTTAAAAACCTTTTCCTTGGACTCAGGTCAGTAAAAATCTGTCCTTTTACCACAGCATCATTTATCTCTTGGATTGTCCTTTTCATTTTCTGTTGTGAGTTTATAAGAGAAAGTTCATAGACAAGAAGATAAAAATAGACACAATAAATCTGTCTCTTGACTCAGTACTAAGGGCCAACAAGTCCCAAAAGCCTTGTCAGACTGGCATCTTTATAGGACACGCTTTGCCTTTGGCCAACAATCTTTCTAAATTTCAAATTTTCAAAATTACAGTGGCCACTGGGGAGATTTTTGATGTGAATGCAATGATTCATTAGAGAAGTGTCTCAGCACACAAAAAAATGGACAAAATTTAAAATATCAAAAGGTTTGCCTTATAAAAATTTTTTGAGGAAACCTCCAAAAGAAATCAAAATTACTTTATAAATATATTTCTTAAAGAATAATTTGACAAAGGAGATTTTTTTAAAGTATGAAATTTAATAGTCTTACTCTTTTAGATCCTGTGATAGTTAATTTAATATGTCAACTTGGCTGGGCTATGGAGCCCAGATATGTGGTCAAATATTGTTCTGGATGTTTCTGTTAGGGTGTATTTGGATGATATTACCATTTTAAATTGGTGGATTTTAAGTAAAACAGATTGTTTTGCATAGTATGAATGGGCCTTATTCTATCAGTTGAAGGCCTGAACAAAACAAAAAGATGGACTCCTCTGAGCAAGAGCAAATTCTGCAGCAAATGGCTTTTCTACAGAGCTGTGACACTGGCTCTTCCCTGGGTTTTCAGCCTGCTAGCCACTCTGCAGATTTTGGACTTGTCAGCCTCTGTAATCACATGAACTAACTCCTTTAAAAAAAATCCATCTTTCTCTCCCTCTTCACACACACACACACACACACACACACACACACGCCCCTGTTGGTTCTGGTTCTCTGGAGAACTTTGTCTGATGCAGATCCCCACAATTCTGCAGTTGTTCTATGCTAGCCAAGAAACTGAAAGACAAAAAAATAATGTGGGTAAATGATGCAGGTACTCTGAAAAAGAACTAAGCACTTAATCTTTTTAAGTTTTCTCTTAAACTCCTCAGAAGAACTTTGTCTAAATATTAAAGAACAATCAGAGTAAAGTTTTTATTGATATCATGTGTTATAATATATTAACCTTAAATTTTGCTACTATCACAAAATCTCACCCTAGGAAAGAATGACTACTCTGAAAGTAGACATTGTTATAACAAACTTCAGATGTTACCCATTCATTAGCCAATAAAATCTTACCAGTGTGCTTCTCACCAAAGAATATTTTTTCTCTTGTGAAACCATACTTGATGACTTAATAGGCATGAGTTTATGTTGTGAATGGAACTATCTATTTAAATGGGGACCTCTTTCTTGAGATAAACCAAGGACTCTGTTATTCACAATCAAGTCATAGGTAACTTGAATATTGACCTACTAGCTTGCTTGTTCTAAATGAAGCTCCAATTGAAGATATCCAGAAGTTCATGGGCTTTGTATGGTGCAAATATTCTTCTGATATTAACTGGAGACCCGGGATCGAATCCCACATCGGGGTCCCGGTGCATGGAGCCTGCTTCTCCCTCTGCCTGTGACTCTGCCTCTCTCTCTCTCTCTCTCTGACTATCATAAATAAATAAAACAAAAAAAAAAATAAAAAAAAAATGAGAAGGCAAAGAAGGATCCAACCAATCATTGAAAGCCTAGTAGAAAAAAGACTTACCATATTTGTACCAATCATTGTAATACTTTCATTCTCTAAGTCACAAAACACCCAGAAAAAGATACTGATTTGTTCAGTCCTTCAGGGCCATAAAAAGAAAATAGTAATCTCTTGTTTTCCATGATACCGAATCCAAGTAATATTTCATCTACAGTGCCACCTAAGCCTACACATTTTACAATTGTATACCTGAACTTTGCTTTTCTTTTTTTTAGTGGCCTCCTCATTAAGTTAATTAAGTAGCTGGCCTTTTCCTGGGAAGGTCTAAAATATACCTGCAGTATTATGTCTTAGCAGTTTACTAAGACACCATTTTTCACAACTAAAACCTTAATCATCTTAAATATTCCTAAGATTCTTTTATCCCGTACATGGATCACCTCTTACTATGTTTTATTGATAATGTAATGCCTAAAATTCATTCCATATCTTTCATAAGCTCAAAAAGAACATAATGCTTTTAAGGAAAATTACACTTTGTCAAAACAAAGGACACAACTTATCCCAGGATATATTCCAAGAATCAAATCTTTCAGTTATGACAGACTTGACACCATTAAAATTTTTTCATTCTGGTCAAGAGATAATTAGAAGATTCATTGGTCTCATTCATCAGTGCAAGCAAAGGGTTCATTACTTTTCTCAGACCACTATGTATATCTATAATTTAATCAGGTTTTCAATGATTAAACCCCTAAGCAGAAGTAAACATTTTATGATTTAAAATGAGGCCTTCAATAATTTCCCATCCATTCATGAATAAGTGATCTAAACAAGTCTTATATTCTGACTCAACTTCATGGGAATCATCAGACACCAAACATTAACATTTATTTTTATTCTGGGCAAAAGCCTGCACTGTGTGTCACATCAATAAAAGCTTTAGTTCAAATGATGGAAGCTTCTAGGCATTGGGACTTAGATTTTCCTTTAAACTTGATGGTTCCTCACACTGAGCAATCTTTGTTGTTATTTTAAAAATTCAGTATTTATAAACAAGTGGGTTTACTTGCTTGTTAATGAGTCTTATCTTAGGATCAGACAGGAAGTTTTCAGGATTTATCGAAACAGAATCCAACTTATCCATAGAATATGACCCTTTTTACTAGAGACCAAATCCGCCCAGATGGCAGAACACATTGCATACCCTAGATCTTGGCAAACGGGTAGAGATAAGAGAGCTAACATTTATTGTAGTAGCAGACATGTTTTGCATATAGTATGTGATTTTTTGTTATGCTTTGGAAACAGCAAGCATTCTCAATATCACAGGAATTCCAATTCAGAATATCCAATAGATTAAAGAACTCTTTCTGCCCTGATACTTTTGAAGTATAGTCATTATAAATTAGAAGTCTGCACACAAAAGGATAACTTGAAGGCAAAGGGAAATATTTTAGGTAATCATTATGAAAAATAGGAGCTTTAATTAAGATCTTGGCCCCTTAACACTACAAGCCAATTCTTTAAAGAAGTTTAAAGAAGCTATTGTGGAATACCAGGGATTGATACCAAAAAAAAAAAAAAAAGAAAGAAATACTAGGAGAAATCTGGCTTTATATTAAATGAAAATAATCTATGGCACTTTCAGATCAGTCACTTGCTGTCCCCCAAAACTTGCAATAGTACAGTAAACTAATATTGGACCAGGGGTGTTTACTAAAATTACTGAGGAATATTTGCTTTGGGTCCTATCTGTCATCACCATTATCCTGGTAAACACATAAAGATGGGGTATGGACAAGAAGCCCAGGCTCAGGGTAACTTCGGACACATTCAGAAGAGTTTCATAAAGTATTCCCTGCAAAAAATTTTAAATATGTCTGTTCACTGTTTGCTTACTGCCACAATCTGACTTGATAGAGGGTTACTGATTAAATTTTAGCAAAAATATTTGCTTCATTCCCAATCTAGGGAAAAAGAGCATCAATTTAGAGTGAATAATATTAAAAAAAATTACAAAACCTTGCTACTTAGAAATATTACTGTTCAAATTATAGTCATCTTCAGAAAAGTTAGGAAGAAGAAATGCAATTCTGAAACTAACCTTTGCAAAGCACTTAATGATCTGATATTGTGGGAGAGAAATCAAAGAGCCTGAAACTCCAATGGGAGGGACATTGCCAGTAACTGAGCAAAACTCAAACAGGTTGGTTTTTATAATCATAACTATTTATTTAGGAGACACAAGCCATCCTCCTACTAGTAAAAGGATGTTTTGGCTGGAGACTTTAAATTGTGAATTCTTGGAAATTTTCCAGAAGCAGACACCTTCATGTTCATGTAAGTCATGATGTAAAGCTGAACTTTTTGCCTGAGACCCAGAGAACAAGATACAGATGACTGAAATAACAGACTATCATGCTTTTATGAATGTTAATATTCTTTATTTTTATAACTATTTTATTTTATTTTTACTGGTTTAAGATTTTGGCTACAATAGATCATACTAGCTCTTAACTAGTATAGATATAGATATAGATAGATATAGATATAGATATAGATAGATAAATATAGATATATAGATATAGATATAGATCATCTAGCTCCATTATAATGAAACAAATAACTTCAAGTTTAATATTATCAACCAGTAAACACAATTTTAGAAGCAAATATCACAAAAAGATAGCTAAACACATAAAACTCCATTTAACATCTCACATAGGACTTTTTGTAGGAGCTCTGTTTTGTAAGCAAAGTTTCATAAATGTAGAGCTTGGGAAGACACTATCATGACTGATACTCTTACTTTTATAGACTTTAAAAGGAAGGTTCACCTTTAGGTAAATTTTCTGACTCTGATCTTTAACAGATTATCTCTTATTATCTGGCACCTGACTGCTTTGTTGAATGACACTGAAAATGTAAAATACTAGTCAGCTACCTATGGTGGTATTTTTGCTACACAACCAGAGAGTTAGGTAGCCCTCAACCGGTGATATTTGATTTGTAGGATCAAAGTCTATAGGTTTCTGTAGGCAAAATGGCGCAAGGACTTATCCTGATGGACTATTGCCAGTCTTTCTGATAGTCTTATTTTCAAAGAGACCCAGGGTCCATTTTGATACTGATTTCTCCTACCAAAAAATATAAATAAATAAATAAATAAATAAATAAATAAATAAATAAAAGGAGGGAGAGAAATTATTTGATAACATAATTCAAGAAGAAAAATCACTCTTGGCCTGTGACTCCAAAACTAACAAAAAAGGAATTCCGGATTGTCTTCAACTCTTTGCTTTGCACTTTGAAAGAAGCCCAGAAAATGGGGACAAATTCTTTATTGTGTGATTCAAATCATAACTAAGAAGTCAAAAAAGATCATAGAGGCTGGATAATTACCTGCCTTAAGGTGAGAAACTTTCAGCTATAAGAAGAATAATGTCTGAGGATCTAGTATATAATATGGTGTCTATACTTAATTATATTGAATCATACAATTGAAATTTTCTCAGAGAGTAGGGCTTAAGTGTTCTCACAAGCACACAAAAAAGTAGATATATGATAGCTGTATTGATTAATTTGATGGGGAAATCTTTTTATAATGTTTATGCACATCAAAACATGTATCCTTTAAATATATATGACAATTTTATTTTATTTTTTTTATATGACAATTTTATATGTTAATTATACCTCTAAAGCTTTAAAAAGGGAAATTTAATTTAATTCTAGATTGGAATTAGAGCTGATATAAAGACCTTATATTGCCCTAGCAACTGAAACAAGGTGGAAAGTGATACCATTAATAAAGGTAAAGCTTATACAAAGAACATGTAAATGTTGTGGGGAAATTCTTTCACTTTTGAGATTCTCTGCTTGGAAATATCTATACTGTGTGCAGTTGGTTTGTCCACTGGATTGGATGGGAAATAGCAAGTTGAGAGTGATCAGTAAAAAAGATGATTATAATGGTAAATAAAATGAAAAGAGAAGAGAGAAAACACTATTCCTCTGGGAACAACAGATTGGTGACTAGGTAGTAGAGGAGAATATTAAAAAAAAATACTATGCAGGAAAGACTAGTGCAATGAAGTTATAGTCGACTTTGAATGCCGATCAGACTAGTGCCACAGAAACACAGAATCTGAGAAAAAAAACTGGTGAGACTTTAATTTGAGCATATAATTGAGTTTAGGGAAAACTAAGCATGCACATGTCCAAGGCAGAAGAAAGAGTGAGAGAAACAAAGACAGGAATTTAGGATGGGAAGCATGCTAGGTATGGGGAAGCAATAATGCAAGGCTACTCTAGAGCAGTAGTCTATGGAAAACAAAGGAGAGATTTGAGTCAGGTTGTTCAATATAGGAACAAGGTTAAATTCTGATGTACTTACTTTACCTATACAGCCTGTATTCTGCTCCACATTTTCTTAATTCCATTTTCCTGTTTCTCCACTACATTTAGTTGATTTAAATTCTTCTTCACATGTTAAGCTTTCATTTAGAGATGAAATAGGTCATTGCCTATGATCTGTTATACTGTAAGCAATAAAACCTCATATAAACATTAACAAATATAAAATACTAATCTTTAATAAAATTATTCATTTACAGATGAAATATATAATAAGAAAATGAATTTAAATACATTCCTGTATTTGTTTAAAGATTTATCTATTTCTTTTAGAGAGAGAGCAGGGGAAAGGGCAGAAGGAGAGAATCTCCAAGCATAAGTCCCCACTGAGCTGGGAGCCTGATGCAGGCTCTATCCCCTGACCCATGAGATCATAACTTGAGCTGAAACCAAGAGTCAGTCGCTTAACTGACTGAGCCACTCAGATAGTCCTTCTATACTTTTCTTTTTGACTTTTGGTGTTGATGCTGTCTTCTTAACCTTTGAGTGGAGAGGGGCCTGATGAATAGAGAGAAGTTAAAAGGATTGCCAGACCAGAAAGTCAAACATAAAAAAAAAAAAAAAGAGTGAATATTCAGTTTCTGACTTTGCAAATAATAGACAGGAAACTTCAAAGTCAGACTTCATTGGGAAATAAAGGATTTTCAATTTCTATATCTACCCTCACCAAATGGCATAATAGTTTTACTATTTACCCAGGAAAGGAATAAAGAAGACATGATTACAAAGGAATTAAAATGACAAATCCATTTCTTACTATTTTAGCATCCTGCAGAAAGGGAGAACGGCAAATGTATGAAACCCCTGATGATATAGCAACTAATGGTAATACTGGCTATAAGCTTTTAGGAAAAATTACCAAAAAAAAAAAAAAAAAGGTCATTTACAATAGTGTGCAAGAAAAATGTAGTGATTTTATCAGGAGAAATCAATTTAGGTGACCTTCGTTCTTCATGGCCAGCATGTGGTATGCCTGGATCCTAAATCTCCTAATATGCCCTAAGGGAACATGAAGTAGAGAAGGATTTGTGGTCATGGTGAAGAGACTACTATATGTGTGAACATGAAAAACAGAGGCAGGTGCCTGGGACCATAGATGCTAGCTTTGAATAAAATAATACATATTTTTTCAAGCCAAGAACCACATGTACCATTTTGAAGCAGAAAGAGAATCACATGGATTTGTACCCCTCATTTCTTTTGCTCTGCACTGAGACATGTTAGATACATATCTTTAAAACAGCCAGCAGGTCACCATTTGGCTAGGAGGCACACCAGGTAGGACCAGAGTTCTGAAAATATAAGAATTCTGCATGATTCATTCAAACATTGGGGTAAATTCTATAAAGATGCTAAAGGAAGTATTAGCCTAAACTAAAATTATTGGTTAGGTCCAAGTATTATTTTGTCTTTTTTTTACTACCTTATTTAGTGAAATTCATTAAGGAAAAACAGATTAACAAATAGGAAATCAAATTTTAAGAAAATAATTCTTTGTAATCTGACTGAATTATAAATCCTGCTATATATTTTTCTTCTTTTGCTTTCATTATAATCCATGCACTTGGTGGAAGGCAGTAGAGATCCCAGTACTTCACTGTTAGAATTAATCACTCTACCAAGGTAGTAAATTGGAAGTAGTAACTGAGCAAAAGAATGTCTTATTTTTACCCAGTTTCAAGTAGCATTCGATATTGTAATTGTGACCAAATTCATGTTTTTGGCATATTAATATCTCTCTGAAAAGCAGATATAGTGATGGTTCCATCCTTATAAAATTATCTATTCAAGACTGTGCTTTGAAGTTCACAATCTGGGAAAGGCTAAGGGATAGAAAAAAATGTGAATTTGAATGGCTGTTTTCTTTCTGCTTCAAAAAGAGTAATCTATATGGAACAGTTTTAGCTAAGCCAGGTTCTAATCAATTTCCATTATTGGTAAAGAAGAAACTGTTCATATTTTATTTAACATATCATGAAACATTTGGGTATAAAGTTAATCTGCTTTCTTTGCAAATCTTCAACATCACCAATATCATTCTATTTTATCACTGTCATGTGAGGGAACAATATGATGGGAAGTTACATTTGGCTCTAGAAATTTTTATTAATTTTTAAAATAATAATATATTTTTGCTTGTTCTAAAAGGTTATTGTTTTTCAAAAGAATAAGGTCTTGTTAGACATTTTAGAGGCATCTTCTGCATGAAAGTAATAAAATGAGATGCATCCAATGTTTACCATTATTTAGATAATGCTTTGGGATACATTTAAAAATTATGGGGTGCCTGGGTGGGTCAGTCAGCTAAATGTCTGACTTTGGTTCAGGTTATGATCCCAGGGTCCTGAGATTGAGCCCTGTGTCAGGCTTTCCACTCAGCAGGGAGTCTGCTTGTCCCTCTCCCTCTGCCCCTCTCCCTGCTGTATTTCTTTGTCTCTCTCAAACAAATAAAATCTTTAAGAACATTTTAAAAATCATTCATAGAATGCTATGTGAGTCTAATGGATAATACTTAAACTGTCTCTATAAATTTAGTGTTATTTTGTGGCTATTTTTTCCAAGTTGCTCCAAGCTGAAGTTTTGTACAGCTATGTAGAGGAGAAAATATAGAATAGTCTTTCTTAAAGTATCATTAGGGATGACTAAAAAGAAGGTTTTTATAATTCTATAATTTTTGTATTATAGTACAGCTTCCTTAGAGGAAGCCATGCTCCTTTACATGAGACAAAAATTGAACGTTACCAAGACATCTTCCTCTGAAGCCATATCCCTTTATTTGTATGCTTATCTTAAAATGCCAATTGCCAGAAACTCCAATGATAGATTAAAGTGAAATATGGATGCTTTATTAGCCAAGGAAAAAGAAATTGTTGTGTTTGAAGGCAAAGATATAAGGAAAATAATTAAAAAAAGATGTAAGGAAAATAGTTGAATGGAACATTTGGCAATGATAATGAAGAAAATCTGGGAATAATGTTATGACTGATATAAATATCATCAATTCCCCATTATATTGTTGACTTTTTGTGAGCATTGGGTAGTGGAGGGCAGAGTCTCAACGGGTAGTGGAGAACAGAGTCTCAAGACTCTGCAAGACTTGGTCTTCAACTTTGGTCATGTCACAATACCGAATTTGTTTCTAGTGTTAACTAAGCTATTAAGACTCTATCTTTTACAAAATCCTTCAGCTCTGAGATGATAAGATACAAATGTATTTTCGTTTTGTTATTTCATTATGTAACTCTTGCCTCACTTTCAAAAATGTTCAAGTGATAGTAAAAGAAAAATTTTAAATGAACCTTAAGATAGCAACATGAAATTTCAAAACTAGGACATATGATTCTGATACTTTTTATTATATTTTTCTTTGAAATGTCTTCCTTGTATGAACTAGAATTGCTGTTAGAGGCATTCTTTTAATGCCTATTTCATTTATTTTTGCAGAAATAAATGTGACTGTGTGTGTGTTTGTGTGAGTGTGTTCTACCTTGGTCCAGAAAGTATTTCAGGCAATTTGGTAAGATATAAAGCATTTCAAGAGGAAGACACTAGCTGTGAATAAAGTAGTTCAGGTGTTATTTCAACTCAAATATCCTATTTTTATTTTTTCCTGTTAGATAAAAGTTAATGTAATTGTCAGTCATATTTGGATAAAATATTGATTGAACCAGAGTATACTTCTTTTCTGCAGTGACTAGATTTAGAGATTTGCAAATAATCAAGAGATTATTAGATCCATTTTATTTCAGATAAGCACAAAAAAGTTCAGCCATTTATAAGAATGCACTGTCAAATTTCCAAATCTTAACATTTATCTGGCTTTAACTTTATTTTAAAAATATTTCTCTTGAAATAACAATTTGTAATGTGCCAAACTGTATAAAATGTGCTAAGTTGTGAGAGATAGACTATTGGTAGAAATAAATAATGAAATTCATGTCCACCAGGAGCATATGACGTCAATCTGTATGTTTCAGGGTCATATACTCTCTATATACATGTATGTTGTAAGAATTAACAAGGATTCTCTCTCTCTTTCATGACAAAGATATATATTTATTTATATATGCACATATTATATACATTATATACATATACATGCATATATATATATATGTACGTGTATAACATATTCATTTATAATATTCAAATTATGGTCTTTGGTGACCTTAAAAGTTTCAAGTGAAAGCTAGTCAAGACCTATTCAGTCTAGAAGATCTAAACATCTTTTGAATTTACTTTTAAAATATTAAGCTAAAAGCAAAAAAGAGGAAAGATAAAGGAAGAAAAGATTTAAGTTCACCTTAAATAATATTTTCCCTTTGCTAATTGCAAATTCTAAGGTATAAAATCAGAACCTATGGCTTGTAATAATGAAAGTAAGAACTGACTTTAATTGAGTTCCTACTAGTTACTAATAAGGTTGTGTTAAATTAGGAATGTGAAATGACTCACAATCCTTTAGAGTACCAACCAAAATAAGCAAAATAGCAAACAGAGATTTAAAGATCAACTTTTTTTTTTTTGATAGGAATAGATTAGAGAACAGACTAGAGTACAATGACACAACCAAGATCCCTAACAGTCCTCTGAAATCTTGACTCTTAGATGGAATACCTGATGGAATGCTTGTGACTACAACCTCCTGAACGGTCTCTTACACATATTTCTCACATGGGGATGGTTAGAGAATTGCCTCTAGAGCTTCCCGTAGAATGTTTAGTGTCTGACCACATATCCGTAAAAATGAAACAAGGTCTGAGAATATCATTCCACTCTTTATCATTCCACTTTTGAAGGCAGACACAACACAGAGAACACAATTACTTGAGGCATCTGTGCTTTGTTATTTTTCTCCAGTTTCCCAAACAGGTAAGTCATTCTTAATTCCATGTGAATAAGAATTTGGAAATTTGAAAAAAAAAGAATTTGGAAATTTGGAATTCTATTTGAAAATTTTGAAAAAAATTACAGAGAGCTGTTGGCTCTTCACAAAAATTCCACTTTAATAGAGTTAAGCACGTACCAGGTAAGAGGTAAGAGGTGATTTACCTTAATACTTTTTTTTTGGTGACAAGATCTGAATCTTGGAGGTTTCTACTGAAGTGTTCAAATACCAAATATTGAGTATTAAAGTGGTATGTGTACCAATACAACTTTATTAACACAAACAGGTAGTGGGTTGCATTTGGCTGGTGAACATTACTTTTCTGATTCCTGATCTAGAAAAAAGGAAAATAGCTGGCTAGATGTTTTAGAAATGGAGTTAAGGAAAGTGTCACTGTTTGGGAGTTATCTTTCTTTCCTATAGTTTTTTGGATCAAGATTGAGCCTAAGAAAATATGGAGAGATACCACATGAGGGGAAAGCCAACTTGATTCATTTTACATCCTACCAAAGGAACCACTTAAGGGATATGGAATCCAAAAAGACAAAGAATTAGTATGGACTTGATCTCAGTAAAAACCAGTAGCTGAGATGGTAATAGCCAGTTAGAGGGAAATGCATCATCAGCATTTATAGAAAAAGCAAAATTTATTAAAATATCATAAGAGCATGAGTCTTTTAAACACTTGTCATCTTGAGACAGTACCACCAGAGTAAAATTTTTTTTGTCACCCTTACTTCTCCCTCTGGCTCTGGCGGAGTCAGAATAACTATTAGCAACATGGAGGTGGAGGAAAAATACTAGTCTGTGAATGAGAGAAAAATCATGTAGCGCATTTGAATATTCCACTATACAGTGATAGAGTTACAGTCAGTTCCAATTACTTGGGAAATGTTTCTGAATAAACAATAGAACTTTCAAATAAAACTCATTATTGATAGTTTTAATTCTATGGAACTTACTAATAAAATAAGTCCTCAGGCATTTACTCACAGCTTTTTCTTTTTTTTTCTTTTTAAAGATTTATTTATTTATTCATGAAAGACAGACAGAGAGAGAGAGAGAGAGAGTGAGAGAGAGAGAGAGACAAAAACATAGGAGAGGGAGAAGCAGGCTCCTCGGAGGGAGTCCAATGCAGGACTCAATCCCGGATCCTGGGATCACACCCTGAGCCAAAGGCAGATGCTCAACTGCTGAGCCACCCAGGTGTCCCAACTCACAGCTTTTTCACTTTGTATTTTGTCATGCCAACAACTTTTACTATAAGGATTTCTTGCCTAGTATAGATTAAAAGCAGGCAATTTAAGGAGGAAGGGAGTAGGAAGTGGGACTGCTAAGAATGAATAATAAATATTCACAGTTTAGCACTTTGGAAGAAGGAAACCCTCAAGCAAGTTAAGTGCCCCCCCTCACCTCAGTGCCCATCACTCAGTCACCCCAACCCCCCCGCCCACTTCCCCTACCACTACCCTTGTTCATTTCCCAGAGTTAGGTGCCAGAAGACAACCTATTAAGATCCATTTCAATATTGATTTATCCTGTCAAATATTTTTTCACTTGTTGATATGGTATTTTAGGTGAAGCACATAACAAAACCTATTTTTCAAGTGTTCTGTAATGAAAGACTAATTTATATTTAATTGAAATATTGACTTACAGTAAAAAACTCAAGTCTTAAATGTCCCTGATATATATATATCCTTTTGCTTAGGATCATAACCATAACTTGTTTTTTTTTTTCCTGCCTTCCTTCCTTCCCTCCTTCCTTCCTTCTTTCTTTCCCTCCTCCCTCTATCCCTTCCCCTGTCCCTCCCCTCTCTTTTTCTTTTATTCTCAGACTGAAAAAAAAAGTATGTTAGAAGTCAACTGACTACTTGCAAAAAGAACAGTTTTTATGAGAGCTAGGATTACTTAGAAGTTCCCTTTACATCTTGGGATTACATCAAGGTAAGTAACTGGGACTAATAGAAGATTTTGTCATCCCTTTGTTGTCAATTGGCCACATAGAAGACAGACAATATGACCCTAGATGGTTACCTCAAATGCCTGTCTCAAAAATGTCCAATAATCTTATTTGTATCAATAATTATGTGGCTCTTGGACACACTACTATATAATATTCTCCCAAATTAGTTCTTTATCAAATAATTATTTTTATCTTAAAATTGGGCAAGGACGTATGGAAAATTTGCCAAGAAGGCCAAAGCAATCTCCAATAACTGTGGTGGCAATCATACCTTTCTCCCTCCCCCCTAGTAGGTTTCCTCCTGTTTCATACTCTGAGGTCTTGTCTAAACTGCAATCTTATCTATCTGTCAACTAGGAAAACTTGGGTTTTACTAGGAATCTTGAAGTTTGTCCTATATAGCTATAGCTAGATAAATACTAAAATTTGATTAAATCTACATAAAGAAATTTGGGAATCATTCAAAGACAAAAAAATGCAGCTATTTCTTAGTAATTCAATTTAATGGAAAAGGCACTGTTTATAATATTGCCTCATTCAGAATGAATAGTCTGATCCTAGAACAGCTTCAACTTTAGACTCCTAATGCCTAAGTAGCAAGGCCACATTATGTCTGTTATTTTAACTGTGCCTATTCTAAAAAAGCAACTTCTGAAGTCCACAAAAGCAGTGACATTAAGGTAAAGGTAGATCAAATCCTCTCCAATTCTTCCTTTTTTTTTTTTCACTATGCCACATTTCCCCCCACACTTCCATCTGGATTGGTGACCAATTTTGTAAGCCAAACTTTTATGGAGACCTTAATATATAAACTTATGAAAACAATAATTTAAAACATTCATTTTGTACATTCAAATTTATATCATTTCTCTAATAAAGTCAATGAGAGAAAAGCTACAACTGTACATACATATACATCAGCATATATATGCTACATTGTTTGTAGACTATATTGTTTGTGTTGTAAAAGACTACCTTGTTTATATTTGGTAGATGTAACACTGACCATTACACACTGAAAAGAATAAGCAATAAGCTCATGCCTCAGCTTTATTTACTATTTAATTGGGTACACTAGGTGAATACTTCAATAAAGGACTTGCTGGTTAATTTTAAAGGTGTTAAAATGCTCACACGAGAATTAAAAACATTAAAAGATTAGGGCAGAGCTTCAACTTCACTAATCAGTACACATTATAAGACCTTCAAATATATTCACAGAGATAGCAGTGGTAACTATTGAGGAATGCACAAAAGCAAATTAACCTTGCAGTTTAAGTTACACATTAGTGGTCTCTGCTGTGTTAAATTTGACCGCACACTTGAGTATTTTTTTCACCACCACACTACCAAATATTAGCATTATAAGCAATGTTTTAGAATCTTGAATCATTTCAGTGGTATCCAAATCTCCAGGAAAAAAGGTTTGGAAAGTACTGCATTACAGTGTGTTGCTGGTGGGCTTAAAGAAAGCCCTGTGCAAATTGCCCCCAAATTATTTCAGTGAGAGGCAAGAGAAAAAAGGCCAGCTTGGGACAGAGACATATGATGGAAGAGCCAAATATGGATAACTATGTTTATCTTATATGAATATTCATTGGGCATTTCTCTGACATTTTCTAAGATTTTCAGTGTTTATATAATAGAATCTTGATCTGAAAGTGTTGGAGAAACAAATTAGAGATAAAACTAGGTGCCCAGGGAACTTGGAATAACCTTGTAATACTAGGTCAAAGAGGTTTCTTAGACATTTGCCCTTTGAAAAATCCTTCCTTCTTCTGAACATAAGGGGTTAATAGACCTTTACTCTAAAAGCATGGTTTAATAAGGCTCAGATTGTTTTATTCACATGCAATAATTTTTATAATTATAATAAGGGAACAACAAACCTGTGAGCTTCTTCATACTTTTGATGTTGCAATATATCTTGATAATTTTGCATTTTTCTATTTTGTAGTATTTCTGTTAGCAGGTGGAGAAAGTCATCTCCTTAGTATCCCAAAAGAGAAAAACAAAAGAATAATTCAGTGTTTTCACTGTCATTCAGGTAAAGCACAAAAGAAAGCTGGTCACTTAGGGGTAGAAAACAAACAACAAACCAGCAGTGAGTGTCATTTCGACTAAGCTTGATTGCAGATGAAATTGTACTTCTTTCCTCTTCTAAAATAGGGAAGAGTTTCTAATTTTGTTTCCATCAGTTAAAAATGAGAAATCTCAAACCAAACAGTAATGGTTAATTATTTATTATTATTTTAAGTAGAATGCTAAGGTATCTTAAAGAAAAAAAAATTGCCAACCTCTTAGAACACAGACTTGTTCACCACTGTTTTATAAAATAACCAGAGTTAATTTGGGGTTGGGAAATAAGGGTTTTTTTCTGAGCTTTGGCTAAAAATTCTTCTAAGGTACTCTGTTATTGTGATATCAGGAAATTATCCTGATATATATAAATCCCCATAGCTAGCAATTGGCATTATAATGATTATATTATTGAATTGAGACTTTTGGGAGCAAATCCTTCAGAATCAGATTGTCTGAGTTTTCTGACAAAATTAAAATCCTATGTTCATATATGAGTTCCAACAAGGCTCCAGGTAGAATTCACACTGGAGTAATGTTGTTGATGTTATCAAAAGCCAATTTGCCTCTTTGTCAAGGTTGCATACTAGGGTAGCCAAGGGTGTGCCTAGATACAATGGACATGGAGAGAATCCACTTTTACATAGGTATGGGCCCAATGTCCTCCTATAGCAATCACCATACAACCTGGGGCAGCACACTTTGGAATACTGTGGCAGAGTGAGGGTAAAACAAGTTGTTTTTTAGGTCTTTTCTTTCCCTTCCCATCACACTCCTATGCCTAAAGAGCAATCATATATCCTTTCAGCAGTAAATTCATATTTGGTTTAAGGCACTGATTTCCTGATAAAAGCAGCCACTGCTGCAAATACCACTAGAGGTCTTATTCAGGAAGTTGTTTAGAGATGTAGCAAGTCTGTTCTCTAATAACTTATTAGTTATATATATATAACTAATTTGCATATATATGCAAATTAACCTTGATATATATATATATATATATATATATATATATCTCACTCCAAGTAACAGGTGTACTAGGGTCAGAGTGTGTTCTAAATATCAATGAATAAACTGTAATTTCATCTTGGATCATTTAAACGTTCAATACTAATGGCATTTGTAAGATTTATTCAGTCACAAATTTCCATGGTGTACCAGTACAAAGGAGAAGAAGGAAAGAAAAAAAAAAAAAGGTGATCTGGTTCTCAAATGTGTTTGGCTCTGATGAAGAAACCTGATGATTACAAATTAATCTTGAATTTTAGTTTGAGTCAATAAAGGAAAAAAATAGGGAGCAGAGTTGGCTTTTATGTTAGATTAGTATAAAGATACAGAAATCGTTGAAAAAAGAAACCTAATTGGGTAAAAAGAAAACAGATTTTCACAATTCTATTTCTGAGATATTTAATGACTTTAAGTAAAATAAACCAAAATATCAGTGGTAATATGATTTATATTTTTCAAAAGTGTTCTGGATTCCAATCAAATCAGTGTTTGAAATACATCTGTGACATAAATAGAATAGTGACCTGAAGGCATATCAATATTACTTGGCCAGTTCTATTTTCATTGCATGACATCAGCTGTCAAAAGAAAACTAAAGAAAAAGTAGAACACATATACTTGAATTCAAGTGTTTGCAATCTAATTATATATATACAACAAAACTTTAAATATGTCACTGTATAACTTGAGTATTTTCTAAGGTGGCTAAAGAAAGAAAGAGTTCAAAGACATTGGTGTTAATCTTAGCTTCACTGAAGGTTAGGTAATATGCTTGTGTCACAGTCTCCATCTTAAAAATGGTAATAATCATATCCACCTGCTGTAGTTCCATGTGAAAAATGCCTGGGAAAATATAAGACAAAATAAAACTTAGTGAAATAGTCTATTATGGCAATAGGCTGTTTTCAGTGATGACAGTAATGGGATGGTAGATAAATATTACATAACATATAAAGAGAATTGTATTAAAATAAAAATGAATCATTAAAATAAAAATGAATTAAGACTGATCAGTTTAACCAAGAGTAATTATAGCCCAAAGTAATTGCCTTGATGGACTTGTTGATTAGAAACACAGTTCTGGGAAGAATAGTGTCTTTTCAAGAACACTAAATCTATATGAAATAAAGACTGTTGGTAGATAACTTTGATTTTTTTAACATAAATAATTTAATGACTATTATTTTAGGGAATAATTAATGTTGGCAAGCTTTATTGCTAGATTAATTGGAAAATGTACTTTTTATTACCATTTTTAGAACAATTTTTATCATTTAGAAAATAAAACTTTTATGAAAGTTTCAACACCCAAGAATGAAGTTTTACCAAGATTATTGTATTTTTAATTCTTAATTTTTAGAATTTCTTTCAGTCTAATGCTTTACATGTAAAAGTGCAATGTGCTTCATATTTAGAAGTTTAGTTTAAAAAGAAATAGAAAATAGCTTATTAGATGAATTCCTCAATATACCAGTTTTTGCAATACTCATTTTTAGTTATTCTATCACTTTCTACCTTGCCTTTGAGAACACAAAAGAGATAAATGTGATTGCACTGCATAGAGACACTGCGTGACTATCTCAGATATAGTGGTATAATCCCCCCTTTGGCTATTTTTATGTATTCTGGTATTACAAAATGTGAAAATCTTTGGATATTCAGTCACCTAGTTTTCTTATATTAGTCATTATTATATTTTTTATTTTATTTCTTCCTAAAATTGAGACATAATGGACATATATTAGTTTCAAGTATACAAACATAATGATATTTTATATATTGCAAAATAGTCACTACAATAAGTCACCATATATAGTAACAAAATTTTGTGTGAGTCTGTATGTATGATGAGAACTTTTAAGATTTATTCTCTTACTATTATTCAAACATACAATAATATAGTATCATTAACTATAGCCACCATGTGGCACATTAATTATGTATTAATTCTAGTATAATAGCAATAAGAGTAATAACGCGTAAGGTCCAAACAGTGAAAAGATGCTCAACATCACTCATCATCAGGGAAATATAAATCAAAACCATGATGAGATACCACCTCATACCTGTCAGAATGGCTAAAATTAACAACACAGAAAACAACAGATATTGGTGAAGTTGTAGAGAAATGGGAACCCTCTTGCATTGCTGGGAGGAATGCAAACTGGTGCTCTTGCTCTGTAAAACAGGAAGGAAGTTTCCTCAGAAAGTTAAAAACAGAACTACCTATGCCCTGGCAATTGCACTACTAGGTATTTACCCAAAGGATACAAAAATGCTGATTTGAAGGGACACATACACTCTCAGGTTTACTATCAACAATAGCCAAACTATGGAAAGAGCTCAAGAGTCCATTAACTGATGAATGGATAAAGAAAGTGTTTATATATATATATATATATATATATATATATATACACACACACACACACAAGAATATTACTCAGCCATCAAAAAGAATGAAATCTTGTCATTTGTAACAACATGGATGGAACTGGAGTGTATTATGCTAAGTGAAATAAATCAGTCAGAGAAAGACAAATACCATATGATTTCACTCGTATGTGAAAAATAGGAACAAAATAGATAAACATATGGAGAGAGAAAAGAGGGAGAGGAAAGCAAAACATAAGAGGCTCTTAGTGATAGAGAACAAACAGAGTTGATAGAGGGGAGGTGGGAGGGCTAAATGGGTGATGGGTACTAGGGAGAGCACTTGTTATGATGAGCACTGGTGTCATATGTAAGTGATAAATCATTGACTTCAATCTCTGAAACCAATATTACAATATATGTTAACTAATCAGAATTTAAGAAAAAAATGGGAAGAAAAAAAACCCCTACAACTTCCTTTACAGCTACAGTTTTAGGAGACATATTAAAATAAGATGCCTAGAATTTGCCACAGAAATTCTGATATAATTAGTCTCAATGTGGTCTGGGCACTGGAATTTTAAAATAAAGGATGCAGTCAGTGTTGTCAGCCACTAATCTAATGGGTTAGATGCACCAAGAGTAAGTAGCTTTCCCATAGCCCAGAAACCACAGCAAGAGTTAAAACTAGAAGGGGGCTAGTGAATGGGAACTGGGGCCATGAAGGCAATGGATCCACTACTGAAAGCACCACCAGAGGCAAGGATACAAAGAGGAATACTTTGCCTTCTTCCTTTCTTTCCATCCTCAAATATTCTTTTTTTTTTTTAATTTTTATTTATTTATGATAGTCACAGAGAGAGAGAGAGAGGCAGAGACACAGGCAGAGGGAGAAGCAGGCTCCATGCACCGGGAGCCCGATGTGGGATTCGATCCCGGGTCTCCAGGATCGCGCCCTGGGCCAAAGGCAGGCGCCAAACCACTGCGCCACCCAGGGATCCCCGATCCTCAAATATTCTACCAGTGGAACCTAATGACTTAAACAATCTGGAAACCAGAAAGCAAGGGAGCATGGGAAATGTAGTTTCCTATAGCAATGAGGAAAGGAAGTAAAAACATTTGAGATTTAAAAAAAAAATTGATCACTCGTCAGTATTTTCTAAATAATCATTTAGAAAATCCTAAAATTGAATATATTATTTGAAATTGGCTTCTGATTTATTCTGCTTTTGATATCAATTATTTTAGTACTCTGGTTATATTCAATGGTTAAAAATCATACCATTTCAATTTTGTATTTATATATGCATACAGATTTATAATGTAAAAATAACGTCTAAATGTAATCAATTCACACATTTCCCTTTTCTTTCTTTTCTTTTCCTGTACATTTTATTCCTGAAGAAACATTTATCATGTTTTTATATTTAATCAACTAAAAACGATTTAAATAATATGAGTATTTATCACGTCACATAACAGGGAGACCAAAAAACGGGGCAGATTCTAGGGTTAACTTAATTGTTTCATTGATATTTTCTTCCCATCCTCCTCCTCTGCTCTTATTTTACCAGTGATGTCATTTTCTCCTCTAATTGTTAAAACATCAGCATGGCTGCAGCAGTTTCTGGTGTCACATCAACAAACAATTCCTGAAAAAAGGTGAGCACTTTCTCCTATGAACCTCTTCTTAACAGAGAAGAAAATAATTTCAAAAAGTGCCATCTTAAATTTCCCTTTATTATCTGAGATTGGGTCATGTGCCTCGACTTTAGCCATAATGGTTGGTGAGAAAATTAGTATACAGCAGTTTCAGCTACTAAATTGAAAAATGAAATGTTGAGCGGACAACAAAGAGTATGGACTACCCTATCTTTAGTTTCCACCACATCTCCATTCAGACCTCTCCAAGGCCAACTCCAACATAATCCATGTTAGCAATCTAGATAATCTCCCTTCAATAAATGTGTTTCTCTATTAGTCATATGCTCCTATACTGATACACACACACACACACACACACACTTATACACATAAGTTGATGGTCTCATTTAACACAATTTAGTGGAAATTCTCCCAGGGTGACTGGTAGAACTCTAATCCATTCCCTTTAATAATGTGATTTAAAGTTATTAGATAATAAATTGTTATTCAACATAATATTTGATCTGATTGACTTGACATAATACTATTCAATTATTACCTTTTCCTAACTTCTATTTTTTTCCAATATAAACTGCTGTAATAAATATGTGTAGGAAACAACATAATATATATATATATATATATATATATATATATATATATATATATATATATATATGGTTTATTCCTAAGCACAGATTTATCAAAAGAGATTGCTTGGTCAAAGAGTATGTTTGCATGGTTGACAGATGGTAGCTACACTGACGATGAGTATAGCATAATGTATAAACTTATCAGATCAGTAGGTTTACACCTGAAACTAAAGTAACATTGCATCAGTTATACTCCAATGAAAAAGAAAATTAAATAATTAGGAAAAAAAGGCATATGATTTGATTATTTATAGATATTGTTACATGTCTTTATTTTTTTATATTTCTGTCACTGATAAAAGTTCCTGGCAGAATTAGAATCTAATGTTTTTCTAAATTTTTGTAAATTTTGTTTAATTAGTGTGCTAAATATTGGTAAAGTTGAGCATCTTTTTTTGCATTCACTGACAATATCTATAAATGTTAAACACACATGTGTTTAGCATTATAAATATTTTCCTAAATTCTATGGTATCTCTGATGACTTTTTTTTTTTTAAGATTTATTTATGATAGACAGAGAGAGAGGCAGAGACACAGGAGGAAGGAGAAGCAGGCTCCATGCCGGGAGCTTGACGTGGGACTCGATCCCGGGACTCCAGGATCGCGCCCTGGGCCAAAGGCAGGCGCCAAACTGCTGAGCCATCCAGGGATCCCTCTGGTGATTTTCTTTAAGGTATATTTTACTATGCAAACATGCAATTATACATTTTAATATAAATATGTTTGTCTCTCATAATATCTGGGATCCTAATCTTAGTTGAGAAGATTTCCTCTCCTATATTTTAAGAGCAATCTCCTCAATTTCCTGGTAAAATGTTCTTGTTTTTGTTTTTGTAATTTTTGTTTTTTTAACATTTTAGTTTTACTCATTAGTACTATATCTTATGTTATGTACATATGTCTTTCAGATAGACAATCAAATGTATCAACACAATTATTCAATGATTCATATTTTCCTTACTGAAGTGGACATTCACATATTTTATTAAATAAACATTTAGATTGTAGAATTTATTCCCAAATTTACTATTCAGATTCCCCAATCTCTTTGGCAATTTCCAGACTGTGGCCATAACTTTATTTTCAGCTACTATATATCACTTTTAAATTTAAAAATAAAAATCGGGGCAGCCCAGATGGCTCAGCGGTTTAGCGCCACCTTTAGTCCAGGTCCTGATCCTGGAGACCAGCAATCGAGTCCCATGAGGGGCTCCCTGCATAGAGCCGGCTTCTCCCTCTGCCTGTGTCTCAGCCTCTCATGAATAAATAAATACAATCTGAAAAAAAAAAACCAGTTATAGGTCTCACCCTAGATCAGCTAAATCAGAATCTTTGGCGGGAGGGGGACCAACAATTCAAAATAAGATTGCAGTCCAGATACAGTTTTCACCAGTAACATGTTCTAATTACCTAAAGTTGAAACCTTTAAAATACTATCACTTTCCTACTTTTCTCTTTCAATCTGTCTTTTCAACTGAGAACTGAGACTTTTGAAAAAATTGTCATTTTATTCACCATTCCTATTCATAAATACTCTGTTATTCTGTATTTAATTTAAAGAGATAATGCTAATATGTTACCACATGTTTTTTGTTCTTAGGCTTTTTTTTTTTTTTTTGCATTTAACTTCCTTGAAATTGGAATGAATCTTACAATTGATGATATATGTCATGGTTTAAATGGAAAGAGTTATTCTTTCTTAGGATTAATTACACAAAATAATAATGTGTCTTACGCTAAGTACTTTTTAGCTTTGATTTAAAAAATTATAGTATTAGAATTTCGCATGTACTATTTGGCTTCCATGTCAAGATATCTCATTTGGTACTCATGTTCCATTTATTCAATTACTCTATTATTTGAAGTCAAATGTATTTGTGTGTGTGTGTGTGTGTGTGTGTGTGAAATATGACAGATATAGAAATATGACCATCTGTCTTGCCAGCGCCATCCATCAGACCTGAGTGAGCCCCAGTGAGTCAATGAAGGAAAGCTACAAATGTCCTAAGTGACTCCAGTCTTTCACAATTAGAATAAATACAAACCCAGTAAAATAAAACTAGGGATACACACTCAAAAAAACCCACTTGAAATAGAGTAATGATAACAGTAATACCACCTGGGAAGGTATAGAACTCTGATGGTCAGGCCTTCCAGCACCTGCTGCCTTCCATCTTTTTTTTTTTTTTTTTTTTTTTAAGATTTAGTTTATTTATCCACAAGAGACACACGGTGGGGCCGGTTTGCAGAGACACAGGCAGAGGGAGAAGCAGGTTCCATGCAGGGAGCCTGACGTGGGTCTCGATTCTGGGTCTCCAGGATCACCACCTGGGTTGAAGGCGGCGCTAAACCGTTGAGCCACCCGGACTGCTCTGCTTTCCATCTTTTAATTCTTGGATCAGCACACTGACTAGACCATTACACTGGCATAAAATAATCAGAACCCAAATTCTCCAATACGTAAGGCTGCCTAAAGACTAAAATCACCAGAACCCAAGTTCTCTGATACGTGAGGCTGCCTAAGGACCCTTGAAGTCCTTTGAATCAGGAATGAAAAATGGATTGAAGGGAGAAGTGGAGGTAGAGAAAAACATGACCAGGTTACCATGTTCCCAGAATTCTGTCTTAGCCTGATCTTTTGAACCAACACCTATTAAGTACTTAAATTTTTTCTGGCATAGGTAAATTCCTTAATAAAATTAGTTTTCTAGTGGGAAACTAGACAGACTCTGGAGTGAGTCTTCTATGTTCATTTCCTGCCTCTCCAAATAACGGTTGTTTGACACTGGGACAGTTCTGCTTATTATTTCAATATCTGCAAATTGGAGAAAATAATAGTACCTATCTATAGTGTTGTTATGAAAATTAGACATACAAATTTATACACACACAAATCAGTTTCTGGAAAATATTCAGCACTGTGAAAATATTACTGTTATTACCAAGTTATTCTCAATACATACATAGTAATTATCAGCAGTACCATTTCGTTGTTGTTATTGTTGTTACTGTGGTTCCAATAAGAAAACTGAGTATCAGGGAGATGATGTAAATAGTCCAAGTTTAAATAATTATATCAGGGCAGCCTGGGTGGCCTAGCAGTTTAGCACCTGCCTTCCGCCCAGGGTGTGATCCTGGGGACCCGGAATCGAGTCCCACGTCGGGCTCCCTGCATGGAGCCTGCTTCTCCCTCTGCCTATGTCTTTGCCTCTCTCTCCATCTATGTCTTTCATGAATAAATAAACAAAATCTTTAAAAATAAATAAATAATTATATAAGGTAAAGCCTAAGTTTGAAACCAGAATATTGGAATCTACAACCTTTGTTCATGAATTTAAGCTATAAAACAATCCCCTGTCATTTGCTATACACTAAAATAATTCACTTAAACATTTGGTCAAATTACATTTTGGTATAGGAGTGAACACATTTCACAGGAAGAAATGTGTGGAAAATATATTTAATGTATTTGTTGTTACTTTAAATATTTAAGAAACAGACAGAACAAAATAATCTGAGAGACCTTCGTAACACAAATTAAAGTTTTAGTTCCTCTTCTACCTTCACATGTGAGACTCCAAACATTTGCTTCATCAGTATTGACTAACCTTCAGCTGAATTTGTGACTCACTTTCCATAGTATTTCTTGCAAAATCAATTGGAACCTTTTTTGGCTTTCCCCTTGACTATGATGCCAAATTAATAAAACTTGTTTTTTTCAAAGAAATTGAACTAAGGCCATTGCACCAAAATTCCTTGAAATTGCTTTACTTAACTTGAGAAAGTATAAAATTGGTTGTTTTCCATATCTTCTCTGATCTTACAGCTTGAATTGTTCTCAATGCCTTTATCCAGCTCTAATCCACATATTGTTCTTGATGAAGAAAAGTACAAATTTACCATGACTACACCTTACATATTTAGTCTTTTAGGGAAAATTCCCTATATAAAAATAATCAGCCACTGGTCCTACTTACTGATATGTAAGTAGATATGTAAAAAGTATTCTGAACATATTAAAGAGGATGCATATTAAAATATTCATGTCTTTGGAAAATGATTTAGCTATACTACATTTATAAATGTTTGCCAACTAAAACAAAACATTGGTAGGGCTAGGTGGGAAAATAATGGAAGAAAAGCACTAAAGCACTCTTGTAGCATGAAAAAAGTATATGAAAAAACTTACTATAGTGCAGCTTGGGTGGCTTAGTGGTTTAGCACCGCCTTTAGCCCATGGCCTGATCCTGGAGACCCAGGTTCGAGTCCCACATCAGGCTCCCTGCATGGAGCCTGCTTCTCCCTCTGCCTGCATCTTTGCCTCTCTCTCTCTCTCTCTCTCTGTGTGTGTCTCATGAATAAATAAAATCTTAAAAAAAAAAAAAGAAAAAGCTTACTATGTAACTACTGGGTCTAATTTTCCCACCCATATATTTGTTAAACCATATGATGAATTTATTTATGGAGCATTTATTACTAAGCACTCCAAAGTTTATTAATAACTATAAATATTTTTTTAGATTACATAATAGATTTTCCATAGTAAATGAAAATAACTTTATATAAAATGAATATGGCCAAAAATTTGTTTAAAATGAGAATGAACTTTAACAATTTTGATCAATTAAAAACTTAGGCTCATTATTTTAAAATCCAGAGGTTATTTTTCAACTAAAGTTTTTGCTTTTTGTTTTTATTCTACCATTGAAGCTTAACTGAAAACATGTTCCTAGATCTACTCATCAGATACACATTCAGAGGTCACAGCAATGAATTTATAAAGTAAGAATGTAAAAGAAGTAGAATTCTAAGTAGAATTTAGTAGTAAATTTGAGGGCAAAAAGAATAGAAAATGAGAATGTAATAGAAATCATGTTTCTCTGCTACCAATAAGGAAGTGTTAAAAAAAATCCTGATAGTATAAAATCCAAAAAGTGTCAATTTTTTTTTTCTAGGAAACTTTTCTTTTTAGATTTAACCATCAATCTGTCATTAAAGCTAGGCTTATATCATTTTTATTTATTCTATTGTCTTGTCATATGACTATTAAATGTCTTTTAAAAACAAGTAATTATTCTAGAAATATAATCACTTTTATTTGCTAATGATTTTAATAGAAAAAGAACATATAGCCTGAGCATCACATTAAAAATTATAATTTTCATTCCTTTTAGTTCAGGTTTCTGGAAGTCTTTTCTAAGGCTGGGCATATATGAGAATGTTGATTTTACTTGAGTACTAAAATTGATATAGTATTGGAGCTCCCAGGTGTCTCAGTCTGTCAAGCCTCAGACTTTGGCTCAGATCATGATCTCAGGGTACTGGAATCCAGCCCTGAATTGGGCTCCACACTCAACATGGAGTCTGTTTCTTCCTCTCCCTGTCCCCCTTCCTCACTTGTGCACTCATGCTTTATCTCTCTCAAATAAATAAAATCTTTATAAATAAATAAATAAATAAATAAATAAATAAATAAATAAATAAATTTGCTATAGTATCAACAAAATAAAAGTCATATTTTATTCTTTCGTGAAAAGATTGCCTCCATTTTAAGTCTAAATATGTGCTAGTCTCAATCAGAGAGAAAATCAGCAAATATACATTAATATACTTTCAGGACAAATTAGATTAAGTATACTACAATGAGTGTTTCCATAATGCTGATCAGCTTGTATATAAAGGGTGAACAAGGAACAAAGTTAAGGTAATGCAAATATCATATTGGATCACATACTGCTCATCCCCATTCATTAGTATTTGGTACCACCATGTAGCAATGAAGAATTGAAGAAGACCATACCATATACACATAGGACATTCACGTCATGCTCTTCCTAGAAGTTGTTTGGCCTCCTTGGACTTCAGAATGTTTATTCTGAAGATTTTGCTCCTCTTTGAATATTTTGCCTTGGTTTCCACAACTCAGCAGCCTACATTCTTCATGAAAGCCTCTTATCTTTTTAAACATGTAAATTTTATGTTTACTGAATATTTTTGTGTCCACTAGAAAGTTAACATGTTTTAACTATGCTAGTATTTGTTTTAGGATAATTATTGTTTTTCTTAATGTTATGGTTATATAATCACATAGTTTTTGAGTGAAGTGCTCCAAACCCATTTTAGGCATTAGCCCTGATATTTTTAGACTGTAAATTTGCAGAACACAAATTTTTCAGTAATTTTGTTGTACATTGAGTTGTAGCAGAAATGCCTGTATCAGACATTATAGGATATATAAGGAGGAGTAATTGTGACTCTACTTTCAACATTAAGTGCTTCTTTGTAACTTTTTTAGTGAAGCCACTATATTGTATAGTATATATAGTATTGTATAGTATATATTTATATACACATTGTATTGTATAGTATATATAGCCTACAAAATATATACATACAATATGTATGTATTGTATAGATAATCCTATAGTACACTTTTCATGTAATTTATCACATAAGATTATGGAGGAATTAAATTTACATGCTTATTTATAAAATGTTAACATAATAATTTTAGTTAGTCAAGAGCTTTTAGGGTTTTATTTGTTCATTCACCCAAAAAATATTTATTGAGTCCTATTTCAGTATATTACTTCATATGATTGCCTTTCCAGAGGAGCATAGTCAGCTCCTGTTTGTTGATTATGGAGTCTGTTTCCTGTAATGTGACTATCAGAAGACCTGGTCTCTCTCTTTTACACATTAACATGTAATCTTAGGATCTAATTCCAACCACAGTACTTCATATCCAAGTTCTAATAATATTTAAGACAAACACATGTTTGGCTAATTAGGTCTTACAGAATATTCTGACAAGGTCAGAACTTCTATGAACAATTCTAATTTTGTCTTATCTCCAGGATAGTCCTGTAGAAGAATATGCTATTTAAAAAAATCTTAGGGGAGGAGTTAAGAAGGCAGAGAAGTAGGGAGACCCTGGGCTTTCCTTGTTCCTGAACACAGCTGTATTCTGTGTTAATTTGGAACACCCACGAAATCATTCTGTGGATTGGGAGAAGAATCTCCATGGTTGGAAGAAGACAGTGTGGCAGGTATGAGGCACATGGAAGTGAATTGGCAGGGCAGAAAAAACTGTGGGGCCACAGAGGGAAGAGAGACATTTTTTCATGGAAAAAAAGGGGGAGAAAGAGATAGTTGTTGAAAGAGTGTGGCATCAGGTTCGCACAAGAAAAAATAACATCTCTGGATCATCGACTGGGGAGCTAGGAGTACTGAGTGTTGAAGCTTTTTTGCAAAGAGCATGTGCAGTGCAAAACAGGTTTTGGAAGTATATAACTTTGCCAAATTGGCACTGTGGCATGTGATCCTGGGGAGGAGGTTGCTGACAGAGGATCACACAACATGGTATAGGGATCTTCTGGATAGCATTGGGAGAGAACATTCCTCTTTGGAAGATGGTATATATTGCCTCTATAAGGACACATACCCTTTAGGCACCAGCAAACATCCTTTCATTGGCAGGGTACTGAGGCATGGGCAGAGGGTGGATAACCTGATTGCTGCTTTTTGCTGTGCTACCCCATAGATTCTGCACACCATGCAGACTGTACACCATGAGACTATTTATCTAGGACAAAGGACACCAGACACAGCTGGTGGGGAAGCTCTACTTCAGAGGAGGGAGTGGATTCACATGGTTTGGGGTCTTTTAAAATTTGGAGTTTTGAATCCCAGGGCACACCAAAATTAAAATGCAGGGTATGTGTCATACAGAGAAGGCTGATGGTCCCTGCTATTCTGTGAGAGCTTCCTAAACAGCAGGGGTGTGAGATTCCCCTGTCAGGATGAGAATAGGCTGGTGTAGTTTTCTTCCTTGCCACCAGCTTGATGGGACTTCAAAGGCCAACTTAAGGGCCCCCAGTGGAAGAAGGATCCCCTTATGCCAAACTCTGCCTCCCTATTCCTGGCAAGTGCATATTTACTAGAGTAGGCCTGACTCTGAATTACCACAGTGGGTCTCTCCTCCAGAAGAAGAGCAGAGGCAGTACCCCATGTGCATTAAGTCTACGGATCACAGAGTGCTTCAAAGTGTCACTTGCAGTTCTGGGCTACATAGGAGCATGCTTTATTTTTTTCTCCCTCCCTTTTCTTTAGAATCAGGCTTATAGTTTTTGTTTGTTTTTCATTTCCTTTATCTTTCTTTTGGATCAGGTTTTTCTTTTCTTTGTTTTTCCTTCGGAATCAGGCTTATAGTTTTTGATTCCCTACTTGTTGTTTTTTTTTTCTCATTCCTTTTCCTTATTTTAATGAATAAATCAAAGCATACCTAGTTAAACGTCCAAACACTACCTCTTGCAAGAACGAAGGAACTCTGCAGAAGACTGAATAGTAGGAAAGAGCAGCCCAAATGCAACAGTACAGTGCACACAGCATACACCAGAAACACTTCCTAAAGTGCCAACCCCTAGACATTTGTATGACTACTTTTTAATACAGCATTATTCTCAGGTGCAGGAAACATAATAAGCTTTGAAAACACACAAAAGACAGAAACTTAGCCAAATGACAAGATGGAGAAATTCTCCTCAAAAGAATGGTCAAGAAGAAATCACAGCCAGGGATTTATTCAAACAGATATAAGCAATATTCTGAACAAAATTTAGAACAGCAGTCATAAGTTGAAGATGAGAAAGCATATAAGATGCTGGAGAAACCCTTATGGCAGAGAAAAAAACACCTAAAAAGTAGTTAGGCTGAAATAAAAAATGCTATAACTGAGATGCAAAACCAATTGGATGTAATCACAATGAGAAGGAAGAAAAAGAGGAAAAAAATGGTGATATAGAAGACTAAACTATGGAAAATAATAAAGCTAAAAAGAAGAGGGAAAGAAAACTATTAGATCAGGAAGGTAGACTTAGGGAACTAAGTGATTTCAGAAAGTGAAATAATATCCATATCATAGGTGTCCCAGAAGAAGAAGAGAGGGAAAGAGGGGCATAAGGTTTATTTGAACAAAGTATAGCTGAGAATTTCCCTAATCTGGAGAAGGTAACAGCCATTCAAGTCTAAGAGGCACAGAGAACTCTTCTCAAAATCAACAAAAATAGGTCAACAGCATGCCATATCATAGTGAAAATTGCAAAATACAAAGATAAAGAGAATTCTGAAAGCAGCTAGGGACAAAAGGTCCTTAACATATAAAGGTCATAAAGAGTTCCCAAGACAAGCAAAAACTAGACAGATTGTGATGACTAAACCAGTTTTTCGAGAGATATTAAAGGGGACCCTCTGAGCAGGAATGAGAAACCAAAAACCTTCTTCACAGCAAAGGAACAGTCAATAAAACCAAAGACAACCAACAGAATGGGAGAAAATATTTGCAAATATAAATTTGCAAATATAAAATCTTAGTATCTGAAATCTATAAAGAACTTATCAAACTCAAAAGCTCCCAAACAAATGATCTATTTAAGAAACGGGCATGAACAAATATTTCCAAAGAAGATATCCAGCTGGCTCACAGATGCAAAGATATTCAGCACCACTCAGCATCATACAAATCAAAACTACAATGAGATATCACCTCATACCAGTCAGAATGGCTAAAATTAATAAGACAGGAAACAACAGTTGTTGGTGAGGATGCAGAAAAAGGGGAACTCTCTTAAACTGTTGATGCGAATGCAAGTTGGTGCAGCCACTCTGGGAAACAGTGGCTGGGAACAATGAAGGTTCCCAAAAAAGTTGAAAATTGAGCTACTCTGTGAATCAGCATTTGCACTTCTATTTACCCCCAAAATACAAATGTAGTGATTTGAAGAGACATCTGTATCCCAATGTTTATAGCAGTAATCTTCACAATAGCCAAACTATGGAAAGAGCCCAGATATCCATCAATAGATGAATGAGTAAAGATGTGATATATAAAATGGAATATTACTCAGTCATCAAAAAATGAAATCTTCCCATTTGCAACAATGTGGATGAAACCAGAGTATTATCTTAAGTCAAATAAGTCAATCAGAGAAAGACAAATACCATATGATCTCACTCGTATATAGAATTTAAGAAACAAAACAGGATCATGAGGAAGAGAGAGAAAAATAAAACAAGATTAAATTAGAAAGGGAGACAAACCATAAGAGACTCCTAATCAAAAGAAACAAACTGAGGGTTTCTGGAGGGAGTGGGAAGGGAGTGGGAAGGTGGGGTAACTGAATGATGGACCGTAAAGAGGGCATGTGATGTAATGAGCACTTGGTATTATAGAAGACTGATGAATCACTGATCTCTACCTCCGAAACCAGTAATACACTATATATTAATTATATGAATTTAAATTAAAAAAAAAAAAACAACAACAACCAACCAAACAAAAAAGATTGTATGAGAAAACTCACCATTCTTCCTGTACTCAGGAAATGATATAACCAGATTTGGTCGTTAGGAATGTTGCCAAGCTATGATCCTGAAAGTAGTTGCCTCAACTTGCAACTATTGAGAAGACTGCATTGTTTTCCTCCTATTATTACTTTTGTGTGGTTACTATGCAAGCAGATTTTCTGACTTGAAATTATACCAGCATTCCTGGAATAAGGTGTATTTGTCTGTGATGTATTGTTTTTAGAATATTACTTTGATATTTAATATAGTCTTTTTTGAGAATTATGGTAAAATAATGGAAAACATAAAACTGTTCTTGGATTTATAATGGGTATTGGCCAATAATATCATTTTTCATGTCAAAAACGATTAGGACATAAATAAATAAAATTACTATTAAAGAAGAGTCAATACCTATTGTTCTCAAACTGTTCCAAGAAATAGAAGTGGAAGGAAAACTTCCAAACTCATTCTATGAGGACAGAATTACTTTGATTCCAAAACCAAAGATCCCACTAAAAAGGAGAAGTATAGACCAATATCCCTGATGAACATGGATGCAAAAATTCTCAAAAAGAAACTAGCTAATTGAATCCAACAGTACATTAAAAGAATTATTCACCACAATCAAGTAGAATTTATTCCTGTGCTGCATGGGTGGTTCAATAACTGCAAATCAATCAATGTGATATTCCACATTAATAAACAAAAGGCTAAGAACCATATGATCCTCTCAATAGATGGAGACAAAGCATGTGACAAAATACAGCATCATTTCTTGATAAAAACTCAAAGAAAGTAGAGACATCAGGAATATACTTCAATATCATAAAAGCCATATATGAAAAACCCACAGTGAATATCATACTAAATAAGGAAAAACTAAAAGCTTTTCCTCTAAGATCAGGAACATGAGAAGGATGTTTACTCTTACCTCTGTTGTTCAATATAGTCGAAGTCCTAGCTTCAGGATTTAAACCACAAAAAGAGATAAAAGGCATCCAAATCAGTAACGAAGAAGTCAAACTTTTACTCTTCAGAGACAACATGATACTCTATATAGAAAACCCAAAAGACTCCACTAAAAAATTGTCAGAATTGATACACAAATTCAACAGTTACAGTATATAAATTCAGCATACATGTATCTGTTGCACTTCCATACACCAATAATGAAGCAGCAGAAAGAGAAATCAAAGAATCAGTTCCGTTTGTAATTGCACCAAAAACATAAAATACTTAGAAATAAACTTAACCAAAGAGGTAAGAAACCTGTACTCTGAAAATTCTAGAACACTTGTGAAAGAAATTGAGTAACACACAAAGAAAAGAAAAAACATTCCATGTTCATTGATTAGAAAAACATCTACTGTTAAAATGTCTACCCTATCCAAAGCAATCGACATATTCAATGCAACACTTATCGAATTACCACAGCATCTTTCACACATCTAGAACAAAAGATTTTACAATTTGTATGGAACCACAAAAGACCCCAACTATTCAAAGCAATCCAGAAAAAGAAAACCAAAACTGGAGGCATCATAATTCTGGACTCAACTATATAACAAAGCTGTAGTGATCAATACAGTGTGGTACTAGCACAAATACAGACACACAGATCAATGGAACAGAATAGAGAATACAGAAATGGACTCACAACTATATGGTCAACTAATCTTCAACAAAATAGGAAAGAATAACCAATGGAAAAAAAGACAGTCTCTTCAACAAATGGTGTTGGAAAAACTGGACAGCAATATGTGGAAGAATGCAAATGGACCACTTTCTTACACCATTACAAAAATAAATTAAAAGTGGGTGAAATACCTAAATGTGATATAGGAAACCATCAAAATCCTAGAGGAGAACACAGGCAGCAATCTCTTTGACTTCGTCTGTAGTATTTTCTTACTAGATATGTCTCTGGAGGCAAGGGAAACAAAAGCAAAACTGTAGTACTGGAACTTCAACATGATTAAAAGCTTCTGCACAATGAAACTAAAAGACTACCTTTCAAATCGGAGAAGATATTTGCAAATGACATTGGATAAAGCACTATTATGCAAAATTATAAAAACTTACTAAATTGAACACCCCAAAAATAAGAAATCCAGTTAAGAAGCAGGCAGAAGACATGAACATACATTTCTCCAAATAGGACATACAAATGGCTAGCAGACACATGAAAAAATGCTCAACATCACTCATCATCAGGGAAATACAAATCGACACCACAATGAGACACCATTCACACCAGTATCAGTGGCTAGAATTAACAACTCAGGAAACACTTGATGTTGCCGAGGATGGGGAGAAAGCAGAACTCTCTTACACTGTTGGTGGGAATGCAAAGTAATTCCACCACTCTGGAAACAGGAAGGGAGTTCCCCCAAAAATTAAAATTAGAACTACCCCATGATCCAGTAATTGCACTACTCAGTATTAAGCCAAAGGATACAAAAATACTGATTCAAAAGGGCATATGCACCCCAATGTTTATAACAGCAGAGTCAATATTGAGCCTAAGTGGCCATTGACTGATGAATGGACAAAGAACAGGTGGGTATATATACACAAGGGAATATTACTCAATCATCAAAAAGCATGAAATCTTGCTATTTGCAATGACATAGATGGAGATAGATTTTACTATGCTAAGAGAAAAAACTCAATCAGAGAAAGACATGATTTAACTCACATGTGGATTTTAAGAAACAAAACATGAACTTAGGAAAGGGCAAAAATAAAATAAGATAAAAACAGAGAGGGAGATAAACCTTAAGAGACTCTTAACTATAGGAAACAAACTAAGGGTTGCTGGAAGGAGGTGTGTGGGGGGATGGGGTAAATGGGTTATGGGCAATAAGGAGGGTGTTTTTGGTAATGAGCTTTGCATGTTACATGCAAGTTATGAATTACTAATTGTACCCCCGAAAGTAATACTACACACACTGTTAAATAACTTGAATTTAAATAAAATCTTGAAAGAAAAAGAAATAAACAGGACTACACCAAACTGAAAACCTTCTGCACAGGAAGAGAAGAAATAAAATAAATAAAATAAAAAGGCAACCTATGAAATAGAACAAAATACTTGCAAACTACACATTGGATAAGTGGTTAATATCCAAAATATGTTAAGAAATACACAACTCTATAACAAAAATAAAAATAATCAAATTTTAAAATAGGAAAAGTCCCTCAATAGACATTTTTTTTTTCTAAAAGATATTCAAGTAGCCAATAGTTACATGACAAGATGCTTGACATCAACAATCATTAGGGAATTATAAATCAAAACCACAGTGAGATATTAACTCACACCTGTTAACATAGCTATCATTAAAAAGACAAGAGATGGAGGGCCTGGGTGACTCAGTTGGTTAAGTGTCTGCCTTTGGCTCAGGTCATGATCCCAGGGTCCTGGGATTGAGTCCTTGGGCTCCCTGCTCAGCAGGGAGTCTGCTTCTCTCTTTCCCTCTGACCCTACCACTCTGCTCATTGCTTAACCCGCGCCCTCAAATAAATAAAACCCTTTAAAAAAAAAAAAAAAGGAAGACGAGATAACAAATGCTGGCAAGGATATGGAGAAGAGTGTTTGTGTACTGTTGGTGAGAATGTAGTGCCACAGTGACTGTGAAAAACATTATGGACCCTCCCCAAAAAATTAAAGATAGAGCTACCATATGATCTAGCAATTCCACGTCAGGACATATATCCAAATGTAAAGAAATCATTATCCTGAGTAGAAGTAAAAAATCTTACAAAAGATCAGACTTGATAATACTTTGTAAGCCTCTGGTAAGTGCTCCATGATTGGAAGAGAATATTTGTATGTCCTTCATATGCCATGACTAATCAGATACAAATAGGAATAAAGCTTTTCTAATAAAAGTATTTTAATATATGATAGTTGCCTTCAACAAAAAGTTGCCTTCTGTATACTTGGTATTTTTAAGCCAGCAAAATTATCCTACGAGCATAGGGAAGCATACTTATTGGTAGACTGAGCAAATGATTCTTTAACATAAACAGTTTTTCATAATTAACATGCATTAATTTTGTATATCATATCTATAGTTAATAGGTATTTCTCTTATTGAATTGAATTGGGCTTCACAGGTCAATTACTTTTACTTTATTTCAATGCATAGTTACAAAAAAATGACTGTATCTGTTATGCTCAAATGGCTGAACTTCACATTTGAATCCTCTAGACTGTTGTGGGGAAACAGTTTTTAAATTGAGCTTTTTAAGATTGTCTAACATATTTTAAAATATTGCATTTTTGTAGAGCATCAGAGGAAAGGAAGTAGAACAAATTATCCAGTTACCTAAGATTTCAAGTTCATTTTAGGTTCAATCACTGAAGTCAATTGCATTTGGAATTTTTAGATGTAATTCTTTCTGCAAATTTTAGATCCCAGGTGGTATCAAATACAGTATTATAGATCCAAAGCTTTTTGTTATAGAAGACTTGCAGCATTAATAGGTTGACACTGTTTGGATAACCTCAATCATTCATAAGCCTTTTAAAAAAAAAATATATATATATATATATTATCATTCAGAGTCTAATAAACTAGCATAATTCAATTTTCATATTACTTGGCTCTTTGAATCTCTTATCAGAATTCTGACATCCATTAGCCATTGTCTGAATTAGGTGACTGCTCTGGTAAAAAAATAAGCCATAACAAATTATCTTCTTACAAATATAATATACACAACAGCTGGAGCAGCTTTTCTTGCTCTTATTCTCATTCTGACTGACAAAAGCTACTAGCTGTAGTTTCCCATTTTCTCAATAAGGTGTTTGGCAGGTTTAGAAATTTTTGTACTTTATTAAAAGTTTTCTATGATGCAAAGAAATAGAAACCAACAGGTTCTTTTGATTTAAGTTTCTTTCATTTTTTCCCCGTTTTGGCCCATGATAATCAATTATTTATTTTAATGTCCATGTATGATGTTTCTGTGCTTTTGCTTATGCTTCATTTATTTTACTTTTAGAAAATGTCAATAACAAAATTGCTTAGTGCCAAAAATAACTTTTATGACTTTAAATGACTTCATATAACACAATATAAAGTTTTTAAAAATTCTTAAAACATTAAGACTTGAATAAAGCTGAGTTAAACAATATTTGAGTGAAGCAACAGGAAAATCTAAGATGAAAATTATTTATCTCTTATTTTAGGATGTAGAGAGTATTTTTAAAACCTCTAGAAGATTAATATATATATTATATATATTATATATATATTTTTATATTATATCTATTTTATATATATATATTTGGTTACATCACTATACACATAATAACTGTTCTCTATCAGCACCCTCAAAAAGGGAGCATGATTTCAACACTGTTTATATATTGAATATACCTTCATATGTTTTCTTTCTAAGCAATGCTGTCAAGCAGAAACAAACACATATGACCTATTTAAAAATTATCAGGTGTTCACTGTTTGTAGAAATACCAAATTATACAGTAAGTGCAAGTATCATTGCTCCTTCTCCTCCATCTCTCTCTCCCTCCTGTCTTTCTCTCCCTTCCAATGATGCTCATGATACAATGATCCATGCCTGGAGGGAGTGTCTCACTGACTTAACTAAGAAACGTTAGATATAATCAAGCCACAGAAGACTTAAGACTGTCATCCCAGCTTTTCTCTGTAATTGATCCCTCTATACACAATTCAGCCTCAGGAAGAAGCATGACATAAGCAGAGGCAAAAGAAATCTGTAAGGATTATCAACTGTGGGAATTAGTGTGCTTTTTTTTTCTCAAAATTTTCGCCAATTATTAGGGGTGAGAAAGGAGTAAAAATAGATATTTTATTCTTAAATGTATAATGACTAGGAAGGAAACAAAGATGGAAAATAGTCACACCGAATAACACAACAGAAACTGAAAAAACTGAATATCAACTTATTACCTTTTACATTTCTCTATCAATGATTACTTCTTTCCTTTTTGAAATATTTTGTTTTTCATATGATGATTTACCAAGGTAATTTAAACATTATTCCCTCTGAATTGTTTTATTACAATTACTCTTTATTTATACTATTTTATTATGTATAAAATGTTTCTATTAAAATTTTACGTTATTTTTTTTGTTAAAAAAGTATTTTTAATGATTTTGAGGAAAGCACAGAACATACTGTGAAAATAAAATGCAACTTACAAATTTTATTCACATTATAATACTAATATTTTTAAATATGATTTTGATTCTATAAAACATACAGAACTATGTTCAGTAGGTAGTTTTGGGAAGCAAATCCCAAGTAACCTTTTTTTTTTTTAAATTAATTTTTATTGGTGTTCAATTTACCAACATACAGAAAAACACCCAGTGCTCATCCCATCAAGTGTCCACCTCAGTGCCCGTCACCCATTCCCCTCCAACACCCGCCCTCCTCCCCTTCCACCACCCCTAGTTCGTTTCCCCGAGTTAGGAGTCTTTATGTTCTGTCTCCCTTCCTGATATTTCCCAACATTTCTTTTCCCTTCCTTTATATTCCCTTTCACTATTATTTATATTCCCCAAATGAATGAGAACATACACTGTTTGTCCTTCTCCGATTGACTTATTTCACTCAGCATAATACCCTCCAGTTCCATCCACGTTGAAGCAAATGGTGGGTATTTGTCGTTTCTAATTGCTGAGTAATATTCCATTGTATACATAAACCACATCTTCTTTATCCATTCATCTTTCGATGGACACCGAGGCTCCTTCCACAGTTTGGCTATTGTGGCCATTGCTGATAGAAACATCGGGGTGCAGGTGTCCCGACGTTTCATTGCATCTGAAACTTTGGGGTAAATCCCCAACAGTGCAATTGCTGGGTCGTAGGGCAGGTCTATTTTTAACTCTTTGAGGAACCTCCACACAGTTTTCCAGAGTGGCTGCACCAGTTCACATTCCCACCAACAGTGTAAGAGGGTTCCCCTTTCTCCGCATCCTCTCCAACATTTGTTGTTTCCTGCCTTGTTAATTTTCCCCATTCTCACTGGTGTGAGGTGGTATCTCATTGTGGTTTTGATTTGTATTTCCCTGATGGCAAGTGATGCAGAGCATTTTCTCATGTGCATGTTGGCCATGTCCATGTCTTCCTCTGTGAGATTTCTCTTCATGTCTTTTGCCCATTTCATGATTGGATTGTTTGTTTCTTTGGTGTTGAGTTTAATAAGTTCTTTATAGATTTTGGAAACTAGCCCTTTATCTGATATGTTGTTTGCAAATATCTTCTCCCATTGTGTAGGTTGTCTTTTAGTTTTGTTGACTGTATCCTTTGCTGTGCAATTTTACGTTATTTTTAAGCCTTCACATTTTAGAATAATTTAATTACATGTAAATGTTATACGTGATTGTGTATAGCATTGTAAGAAATATAGTATAGCAGATGACTATAGTAACAGAATTGAATCTTGTGATTTTTCTGTTCAGTCATTTTGACTAGAGAATGACAGAGATTCACCTGTTTTTCCAATCTAATTTATTCTAGAGCACGGAAGCTGAAAACATATTTCTGAATCTCAAACTTCTTTTAGTTCTTGATTGCATTAATTCTTATATTTACTTGAGTGCTAAGCACTGTGTGAGGTTTTAGGAACACATTAGTAGGGCAGCCCAGGTAGCTCAGTGGTTTAGTGCTGCCTTCAGCCCAGGGCCTAATCCTGGAAACCTGGGATCAAGTCCCACGTCGGGCTCCCTGCATGGAGCCTGCTTCTGCCTCTGCCTGTGTCTCTGCCTCTCTCTCTTTCTCTGTTTCTCTCATGAAATAATAAATAAAATCTTAAAAAAAAAAGGAACACATTAGTGAAAAAATGATGTGACCCTCTTCCTTCAAGTTGCTTTAAATATAGTTGTACATTCCATTTCATCTGCTACAAAGTCAAGCTTAGCTCTATGGTCACTGACATAATTGAGTCTATGCTTGGTCCCTCGCAAGAAATGTCCAAGTAATGTCCAAGTAACTCCCAGAGAGAAGGAAAAGAAATTAACTTAGCTCTTTTTTCAATTTCATCACCATCTGTTTGTTTTCTCTTCCTTTCACATTTTTGCAGAATGTAGTAACACACACACACACACACACACACACACTATTCATGCTATTGCATACTACAAGTAATTTAACAGCTCTTCAAAATAAGGATTTTATTTCCTTTGTAAGAGACCTAATGATTTCTTTCACCCATAATTTATGGTGACTATTAATAATATTTATTTTATACATATGTATACAGACATTACAGTATTCCAATATCCAGTAAGGCCTACAAACTACTACTATAACTTATACAATATTTATACAAAAACAAGTTCCTTTGTAATTCACATATTCTTCCTATATTTTTTCAGTTGCACTGGGCTTTTTTAACTTTTTGTACCCTGTAATGTGCAGGGTACTCTGCACATTGTTAATTTTTTTCTCTTAAATCATAGTTACACATGAGAATCTGGAGCAGATTGCCTCTATAAATTATTAGCTATCTGCCTTTTTCAAAATTACTTCACTTTGATTATTCAATTTCTTCATCTATATCAGGGATAATGAAAACACTTATCTTACAGAGTTGTTATGGGAATTAAATCAATTAAACATGTAAAACAGTTATAAGTTTTCCTGGTAAATAGTAAATATTAAGCAAGTGCTAGCAACTTACTATTTTTAAGACCATAACATGTGGCTGCATTATAGTAGGTGTTAGAAATGTTGAAAATAAAATGCTACCCTTCTCTTCACTGTAACTATTGAACTTCCAAGATCCAGAGCAAAGTGTACTTCCTGTTCTATGAAGTTGTTGCTAGCACATCAGAAAAGCTAACTGCCATTGCTCTTTCACTATTTGCATAGAACATTTTTGTCTTACCTTTGTTGAAATAAGTATCACAACCCAATATTTCAGACTGTGGGATGGAGACTCAGAAAATATGGCTGAAAATACTGGGTTTGTTAAAGTCAAAACTTCAATTTCCTCACATGTTAAATGAAGATAATAACAGTAATTTTTTCATAAAGTTTATTTAAATAAATGGATAAAAGCATGCTTTAAAGTACCAAATGTGTCATGAACATGTATAAACACCAATTATGTCATTATAATGACTGATCTGTCATTTCAAGTCTTTGTCATCCAATGGAATTGTGGTAAATAAAATTGCTGTGAGGAATTAAGTTTCTTAGGAAATTTGAGAAATGTTGGGGGGTACTTGACCTATCACAGTTTTAGCCAGTTTTACCAAGAGTCAATTTTTCTGAAAGATTCCAGGTGGTATACAAATTATACAAGTTGAAATGGATTGCACTGTGTCTTGGCATCCTGTGGTATGTCATAAAACAAATCAAGTTACAAATAGTGAACAATAAGAGTGTTTTTAGCTGTATGGGAAATGTGGGTAAAACCTACCTCCTAAACACCTCAAAGATCTATCTTTTCTTCCTTCCTACCATCCTTCCTTCTTTCCCTCTTTTTACTTTCCTTCCTTCCTTCTTTCCCTCCTTTCTTCTCTCCTTTTCTTCCCTTCTTTCTCCTTTCTTCTTGATTTTATTTGTTTCAACATGAACACCTAGAAGACTATGCAGTACATTATATCTTCAAAATAAAGTACTTTGTAGGAGGTAATTTTTAATAACAAGCTATTTTACTTCAAAATACAGAAAATATCAGACCCTATACTCTAATAAGGTTAAATAAAAATTTAAGTTTTTTTTTAACCAACTAAATGAGCATGACTTCTCAAATGATTACTGAGTAATAAAGATGGAATATATCTACTATCGATTTTATTACATAAAATGGAATGTGCATTTTCACTTTAATGGTTTAGGATTTTTAAAAATTTAAGGGTAATGGCAAGATGGTCATTAAGTTTTTTCACTGCTACTATATGTCTGTTCATCCCATTCCCAGACTAAAAAAAATAAAGTAATGCCAGTCAGAATGCACAAAATATTGTTTAATTTGCCTTATTTGTCTATGTGTGTTGTAGAGCTTTTTGAAAACAATAAATTACTCTCTTTGTACATCTCTCAGCATTTGAAAACTGAAACATACATGGTTTAAGCTCAATCTTTACAATTTCTAACTTATATTACCCTGTGTCTCGATCCTGGATTAATTTTATATGAAAAATTATTCAGTTTTGTCATTTTTAAGTTCCATCGTTCTTTTCAGTACTCAGTATATTTCCAGTTTGATTTTTTTTATTTACCATTAATTATCTGTTCTCAAATGTTTGTATGATAAAGCCTCTTGGTGTCCTAGGAGAGAGTAAATTATAAAGTTAGATTGTGAGATGTCTGAGTCTTTGGTCAATGTTGGTTGGATAAGAGCTTCTCATATTCCTTAAGAGAGGAAACTGATATCACACTGCACATCAGTAACATTTTTTTTTCCTCTAAGAGACTGGCAAACAGCCAGTGAAACACTCAGTGGAGTTTTCTATTGATTGTCCTGTGGCTTGCAGGAGAGTATATATTTCTGTGTCTGAGGCAGTAGGATTCTATTGTTGGAGAAGGGTAAATCTGTAGACCAATAAATATAAAGATGAGAATTTTTTTTCAGAATTGAAGTGATGTAATCATGGTTTTTATATCTTAGGCAAGAAGAAAGAATTTGGTACAAGTTGGGGCTGATGTTTATTACATGGATATCACATGGTTCTATATCCTTTATTAAAGAAGATGCTTTTTAAGGGCAGCCCATTACAATTATTTGACTAATGTTCTGTACTTTAGGTCATATATTATATAATATCAGCTACTTGGGGAGGGTGGACTTATCTGGCCTGAAGCTTCAATGTTTCTAATTATTTGAAGCTTCCTCAAGCCTCTTTGCTTTTGAGCATACTTCCTCCACTCCCTCCGTTGTTCTACCTGTGGTTTTAACAAGTCAAAACTTATTCTTTATTACTGACTTCAAACTATATTTTTGCAATTTAACTTATAAGGTGGAAAAGTGACAAAATATATTAGTATGCTCAAGAATAAATAATGTTCAATAATTTTTAAACATTTTTTTTTAATCTTTATTTATTTATGATAGTCACAGAGAGAGAGAGAGAGGCAGAGACACAGGCAGAGGGAGAAGCAGGCTCCATGCACCGGGAGCCCGACGTGGGATTCGATCCGGGGTCTCCAGGATCGCGCCCTGGGCCAAAGGCAGGCGCCAAACAGCTGCGCCACCCAGGGATCCCTGTTCAATAATTAAATAAGTAGAAATTCCAGAAAAAAATTTATATAAGAATGTGAAAGTGTTTTATATGAAGTTATGAACAATTAGATAAAAAGAAAGTAATTCTCTGGTTCTTTTTTTTTAAGATTTTATTTATTCATGAGAGACACACAGAGAGAGAGAAAGGCAGAGACATAGGCAGAGGGAGAAGCAGGCTCCATGCAGGGAGCCTGAGGTTGGACTGGATCCCAGGTCTCCAAAATCACGCCCTGGACTGAAGGCGGTGTTACACCACTGAGCCACGGGGGCTGCCCAATTCTCTGGTTCTTTATGGAAGATTAATCACAGAAGCATAATTTTTTGTGTGTATAGTTGTGAGAAAAGTCAATAAGCATTAGGGTTATCTCTAAAGAAGAAACATGTAGGTAAGAATCGGGATAACTTAAGAAGTTACTCCTACTCTTCAGAAAATAACACATTAACAATATGAGAATTTGAATGTTCAAGTGCACAGAATTTTGTAGGTGGTAGTCTGGTGACAGAATTTAAACCTTCACTATCCCAGATGAAAATGGGTCAATATGTGGTAGGACTAAAAGAGGAAATAAAAAAGGGAGGATCTATTTTGTACACATTTGTAAGTTCAGGCAAATGTTTTTAATGCATTTGTAATTCACAGATCTCCAGTGACATCAGCCAGTATGGTTGAAAAATCAAATCATACGTAAAATATTCATAACTGTCCTCATAATTAGTCAACATTGTTGCATGGGGAAACATGGAATGGGAAAAATTAGAAATCCCCCTCCTCGAGTCCTATATAAGTCTACTTGTTGTTGGGAGCCACAAGGCTGTCAGAAACTTGTACAGAACAGGGCTGAGTCAAAGACAGGATAGAATGGAAGGGGCATCACATGCTTCCCATCTCCTTTAAAACATATTCCTTATTCTGTGGCAGCACTTATGTGGTCAGAGCAAATCTATCACTTGATTAATCAATAAAAAAAGTTCTCTGGATTTCTTATAAACACTACAGTAAGCAAGAGAAAGTGAAAAATATTTTAAAGCAAGAAGTCCTCCATTAAACAGTAATGAAAAAAAATTATCATATGAGAATTGAATTTATTACACTCAAATACTGATTGTAGTTTTCTCCTAAAAGCAAAACAAAACAAAACAAAACAAAAAAGAAAACACTCCCTCAAAACCTAGAAACAAAAGACCCCAAATTATTATTTTCATATTAAAAAAAAAGCAGGAGTCTCTAGAATCTTCATTTATGTGACTGTAAATACTTGGAAAATGGGTATGATAACACATCAGCAGGACCACAGCTTTAGGTTAATGTCAATTCAGAAAGGTATTTTTTCCCCTGTAGTGTGGGAATAAATAAAAAGCATTACACTATACAGATATGTAAGAAGACCAAGAGCTTTACTGAAATTAAATCTTGGAAGTCCATTAAAATTGAAGTCCATTGATAAAATTAAGCTCAAAGAAGTTATAAATGTGTTTGTTCAAAAGAAAAAACAACAACCAGGTATCTCAGATATGTGCCTTTTTTGGTTTGCTTTCCAAAGAAAAGACTTTTTAACCCCTATCAACTTCTAGCTTCATCCTCCAAGGTAAAGTTTTATTCTGAAGCAAGTTAGGACTAAAATATAATATTTTCTTAAGGGCATATTACCGTAACGACTCTTAGTGACTTTAAAGTGTCTTAATGACTTCTGAAAAACATTTAAGAAAATGAACCATCATGGATAGATTATAAATTTTTAATGTTCGTACTTTCAATTATATTAAAAAGATGCACTATATTATTAGGCTGGCACTTTGTCACATTTATTCAACAGATAGTGTGAATATATAGTTATAATAACCAAAACTGAGTATAAAAATCATTCAGAGATATATGAAGAAGTGGTCTGTAACTGCAAGGCTCTGTTAGCGGAGACCAGCATGATGGTGGTAAGTAGTGATTATAGCTCATATTCCACTGCTGTCTCTACTGCAACCTTCTCTCAGCAATTAAGTGCTCCTTTTCTGTCTAGACACATTAAAAAGGACTTTAAGTTGCTCCAAGGTCATTTTCAGACTTCTGCACAAATTCAATTGAACTAATTTTGAGCAGGACAATACAAATTTTGGACTTTATTATTTTCGTGAAAATTAAATTTTATACCTCTAGTAGATATGTCAAAACAAATCAAGCCTCCTTTTACTGTGTGTACACTGTTATTTTTACTTTTCCTCCTTGCCTACTTCTTCATTATCATAGCATATTAGTTACAACTGGTTACGATATCTTATTTAGATAAAAGGGAAAGGTTGAAAATAATGGAATTCCTTTTTGTAAACTTACGCATTATTTAATAAATACAAATTATATCTGAGTTTTTACACCTCGCACTTATAAGGCATTAGCTTTAAAGCCCTAAGAAAACTTTAGAGTACTTTTATTTAGCATACTTCTGATTGAACATTTTAATAGATTAAGAACTTTTGTCTAAAGAAACAAATATTTTTGAAACACATTTCAACTCCTATTTAATTAGATTAGACACCTTAGTAAGCTATTTTAAAATCTATTGGGAAATTCTACATCAGAAACTCAAAATAGTGCATATACAAAGGATACTCGATATGAGTATTTTTGGATATCAGGGTGATCTGGCTTAAACATCTGTTACTCCACTGATTGCCAGGTTGCTTTGGCCAAACTGGCTGGCTAGGCAGGCGTCCCCTTCTTCCCTCACCGCTCCCTGCATATCCCTCCTATAGCTATGTGCTAGGTTGAAGAGGACTACCTTTCCAAATAGAGGGGGACTGTTCTGTCAAGGGTGTAGGAGTAGCTATCTTCTGCTAGAACTTCCAAACAAGATCTCAGTATGAGAATTTTACTTTATTCTAATATCTTAAGAATTACATGATATTAAAGTAGTACAAAATAATATTAAAGCCTAAGATTTGAATAAAATTACAAAGGCTAGAGAAAAATATTTCTAGGCTGCAAAAGGAAATGATAACTGCCATGTGGTTTATCAAGGCTAATAATTAAAACTGAGTGACATTTGGTATTCTAACACATGCCTCTCAAAATAAACTGATTATAATGCATATTTTACTTAATTAAATAATTAGTGCAGTGAAGAAAAAAAAACTACAGTATGCAGGTGATTTCTTGCTTACATAGCTTTTAGCTTCTTCCAAAAATGAAATTATATGTGATCATGTTATTGTCTTGGACAAGTTCTGCTTTTATAATAACAATGTTAACACCAAAGTGGGAATTCCTTTTTATTGGAAATCCCAATCAGTTATCTTTAAGTTTAAACAAAAGATTTTCCTAACTTATTTTGAAAGGATTTTATGCTAAAAATAACTTATGTGAGCTATATTATTATTAGACATAAAACATCCACTGCCTTGCTAATAGCTGAAACTAATGTTTTCATAGAGAAGCATGGAATATTGAGCTGAGAGATTAGAGACCTACATTCCACTGCCATTCCTATCACTTGTTAATTATGTCATATTGGATAAACTGCTTCACCTCTCACTGGCTTTCAGTTTTCTTATAAATAAAGGAAATCACACTAAGTCATCTCCAATATACTTCCAATTCCTTCATTTAAGGTTGGAATTATGTAACCCTGATAAGTTTTCAAACATGCAAGCAAGTATTTAACTCCATTTAGTCATTGATGACTTGCATAACCTATTTGTTATGTTAGATCTGATAGCAATTATGTGCATCCCGTTTTATGTGAAATGTGCGAATTGGGATTTGAATAAAGGCTGATTTAAAAAAATCAGTAAACTCATCACAGGCTTTTAAAAATTAGTCTTATTTTATGATTATAAAAGGCAATATATTATCACTTAAAAGATTTTTTTAAAAATTAGAAACTATACAAAGAAAATTAAGATAATTTCTAATTCAATGACCTAAAATAATCATTGATGACATTTGCATATTTTTCTTCTTTTTCTATCACACTTTTATTCAACAAATAATTATTGGCTACTCTGTTGATGTTTTTGTCTTTTTCTTTATTCGTTTAAAGTCCTATTGCTTTTCCTATTTGTGTCTGTGTACATGTGTACCACAAGATTTCATTCTTTTATGACTGAATAGTATTCATTCAACTTTGTGTGCGTGTACCACAATTTCTTTTTTCATAACCTGGCTATCATAAATAATGCTGCAGTGATTATCGGGGTGCATATCTTTTTGAATTAGGGCTTTTGTTTTCTTTAGATGAATATCCAGAAGTGAAACTACTGGATCATATGGTACTTCTATTTTCAGTATTTTGAGGAACCTCCATATTGTTTTCCATAGCAGCTCTACCAATTTACATTCCTACGAACGCTGCACAAGGATTCCAGTTTCTCCTTACTAACGCTTATTTCATAACAGTCTTTTTGATAATGGCTATTCTAACAAGTGTGGTCTCATATATTATTTATATAGTATATTATTTATATAGTAATAAAAGCCAAGTTGTTGGCTTTTTTTTTTTTTCTTTTTTTTTTTGCTATTGAGTTGCAGGAGTTTATGCAGAAAATTTTAGTTTAATGTAGTGTGACTTGCTATCCTACTTTTGTTGCTTTTACTTTTGGTGTTAGATTAAAAAAATCATCATGAAAACCTATGTTAAGGAGATTATTACCTATTGTTCTTCTAGGAGTTTTATGTTTTCAGGTCTTACACTCAAGTCTTTCATCCATTTTGAGTTAATTTTTGTGTATGGTATAAAATAGTGGTACAGTTTTATTCTTTTGCATGTGGCTGTCTGATTTCTCACATCATTTATTGAGAATACTGTTTTTTCCCCACTGTGTATTCTTGGCTACTTTGTCATAAATTAATTGACCATATACGAATGGGTTTATTTCTGAGCTCTCTATTCTGTTCTATTCATCTACCTGTCTGTTTTTATGCCAATATTGTGGCATAAATTTTTTTAATTACTATACTTTTTAAAAAGATTTATTTAGTTGGGAAAGAGAGAATGTACATGAATAGGAGAAGGGGCAGGGGGAGAGAGAGAATCTCAAGTAGACTCCCTGCTGACCACAGAGACTGACATAGGGCTTGGTCTCATGGCCCTGAGATCATGATCCGAGCCAAAAGTGTTGGATGCTTAACCAACTGATCCACCCAGATGCTTCCTAATTACAACAGATTTAATTTTAATTACCGAAGCTTTATAATACTTTTATGTTTTAATTTTAATTACTATAGCTTTATAATATAGTTTGAAACAAGGGAGAAAGGCCTCTAAGCTTTATTCTTCTTTCTCAAGATGGCTCTGGCAATAAATTAAATTTTTGATACTTTATAGAATGCTATCATATATGTCAGTTATTCCATGGGCCATGTCTTTATCTTAATAAATATAGGTATAGGTAAAATAAATTATCCTAATTTATATTAAAGAGAACTAAAATAAGATGTATTCATTATAATCAGTATACATCAATTTTAAAAGGATTTGGAAATTAATAATAGTTATCATCTTGTTATGAATATTATATATATTTTGAAACTGGCCATGATTCCCTAAGGGATCTTGTATCAAATAAGTAAAGAACAATACCACTTTAAAAGTTACTTAATCTTTCTGAAGGTAGAAATAATCTATAGTTCAAAAAACAAAAATGATCTGTCTTTTTAAAGAGCATGGCCCATGTGATCCAAAAAAGTCCCACCTTTTTTTAAACGGCTGGACTTCCCTGAAATATACTATGATAGTCCAAGAATAGAGAAAGTGAAGTTTCTTTTAAAGATTCTTAAGCATAGTCCTCAAGAGGTTGAATTTTAAAGTAAGTTGTATTCTTTCTCTACTCTCAGCATGACCTCAGAGACAGTTAAACTGCTTTAAACTTTTAACTTTGTTAAAGAGACTTAGAAGTTTAAAATAGTCCAACAGGAAGCCTGGAAGTGGGTGGGTAAATGGAGTATTTTCAGGGTTGGGCTAACTTTGAAGCAATACATGAATGGTATTAAAACCCAGTATCAAAGACTCCGTCTGTAGATCAGTAAAAATTAAGACAAACTTCAAAGCTTTTGATTATTAAGACAAATAGTGCAATTCATTACAATCTTTTATTACCACCAAACCAAATAATCAGCTTCAATCATCTTGCTAGTGTTACTTGAATATATACAGTGTAATTTTCACAAAGATAGATAAGATTGGTTACTTAACATACAGTTTGTCTTTCTCTTAAATGATGTTGGGATATGGCTATAAAGTTTAGAATGTCCTTAGGGTGTTATGCTTTTATAATCAATTTACTATCTTAAAATATTTCTAGATAAGGTAATACTGATTCTAAGGGAACCAGAATTTTTCTTTTACTGTTAGGTGTATTTTAAGGGCGTCTGTGAAGTGGCACCAACAGTGTTTGTTTGTTTGTTTTATCTACTCGTCATTTGTATTGGAGTGTTGTTTTTTTTTTAATTTTTATTTATTTATGATAGTCACAGAGAGAGAGAGAGAGAGAGAGAGAGAGAGGCAGAGACACAGGCGAAGGGAGAAGCAGGCTCCATGCACTGGGAGCCTGATGTGGGATTCGATCCCAGGTCTCCAGGATCGTGCCCTGGGCCAAAGGCAGGCGCCAAACCGCTGCGCCACCCAGGGATCCCTGGAGTGTTTTTTTTTTTTTTTTTTTTTTTTTATGAAGACTTTATTTATTTAAAGGACAGAGAGAGAGAGAGAGAGGAGAAGGGGCAGAGCGAGAGAGGCTCCCATGCAGACTCTGTCCCCAGCGTGGAGACTGACACCTGGACCAGGACCAGGTGAGATCAAGACCAGAGCTTAAATCAAGAGTTGGAAGCTTAACTGTCCTGCACTGAAGTGTTTCTTGTGGAGTTTAGAACTGTGAAAACAGAGATTAGAAATGCAATAATAGGGATCCCTGGATGGCTCAGTGGTTTAGCGCCGCCTTCAGCCCAGGGCGGGATCCTGGAGACGCGGGATCCTGGAGACGCGGGATCCAGTCCCACATCGGGCTCCCTGCATGGAGCCTGCTTCTCCCTCTGCTTGTGTCTCTGCCTCTCTCTCTCTCTCTCTCTCTCTCTCTCTCTCTCTCTCTGTGTGTGTGTGTCTCATGAATAAATAAATAAAATCTTAAAAAAAAAAGAAATATAATAATAGCAGGATTTTAAGTTAAAAACATGAAAAATAACATGCATCCTGTTAGAAAAGTAGGACATTGTTAATTAATTGAATCTCTTCATTTGGTACCTATTTTAAAAATTAATGCCTTAGAGCATAGTTTATCTGGATTTTTCAATCTGCAATACAACAAAGCTAAAGTGCAACTGATATTTATCTTATGTGATTTCAACACATTTTCCTCCTATTTTTCTTGTGGTTAAGTAAAATTAAACTTCCAGGTAAGTTTACATAGAAACTATTAAGATTTTTCTTAATCATCCGAGATAACTGATATGTAGACTTTAAATGGTGAATCCAGGCATTCTTCTTAAATTCAATCTCATTGATTTCCAATGAACTTCCTCAGCATATTAAGATTATTTTGAATTCTAGATAGTTATATCACAACCATGTATATCTATTAATTACACAAATATGTTTTCATATTCACCCAAATCACTAAAGAATATACTAAACAAGTTACACAGTTCATAATACAATTTCACAGACACACCTTCATCATCTCCCTTCTTTACTCTTTGCTTCTTTTCAATGAACTATTAATTGTAAAAGATTTATGAGGAATTAATTACAGTCTATTTTCACTATTTACCATAATCATGTATTATGAAGTCAGTCACAGGGACACTGAATTAGCAAATGAGAGTTCACTGTCCTTAGGGAAAATATAAGATTAGTTTTCCTCTGAGCTTCTGGTCATAATATTTCCAATGACCAATAAATATATGACCTCATTTTATGTGTGTTTCTGTTTAACACCTTCTTTAGTACACTGTTTAGCAGTTTGACATCTTGTTTAGTAGTGTTGTTCACTCAGTAACAATGAATTCACTGCCAACAGCACTATAATTCATGCCTGAAGGAAGATTACCTAACACAGGCATTTTCTCCATAAGCCTCCATAACAGACTAATTGCATTTAGGAACCCTAGACAGCACTCACTTGGAGGCAGTTTCAAACAGGGAAAAAAAAAAAATCATGAAGAAAAGATCACAAAAATGCAAAAAACATGGCACTATAGACTCTGAAAATGACACTTATTTATAATAGGAGAATTAAACAAGCAGACAGAGAACAACCATGTTAATCTCATGATGAGGGGTGCCTTGAGTGACTCATATTTTTTGCTGTTCTGTGTATGCACATGTTCATGAATTAACTGTATTGATTTTGGAGCTACAAATAACTTTTAGCAAGTAGATGAATTTACAAATATAAAATCTGCAAACAATGAGGAGCAATGGGACATGTTAGGTATCATTCTTATGGGTTTCAACATGAGGTCAAATAAAACCTGGTCCATTCCTTCAGAGATCTTTAATCTTTGAGGATACTGGAAATCTCAGTCATCACAAATATTTGTAACCTATTTCCTTCTCTCTTTACTCAATCATCACAAATATTTGTAACTTATTTCTTTCACTCTTTACTCAAATATTTATTAAGAAGGGAGAATGTTGGGACACCTGGATGGCTCAGTGGGTGAGTATTTGCCTTTGGCTCAGGTGGTGATCCCAGGGTCCTAGGATTGAGTCCTACATCAGGCTCCCCGCAGGGAGCCTACACTTCCTCTGCCTATGTCTCTGCCTCTCTCTCTCTGTGTCTCTTGTGAATAAATAGATAAAAACTAAAAAAAAAAGAAGAGTATGTCAATCACTTTGCTATTTGTTGAGTATATAGCAAGATTCAAAGAATAAGTGCAGTCTGGTCCCTAAGGAGATCCTAATAAAGGATATGGGCTAGTGAAAATATTAGTAGTATGATGCTCTGAGCTGGAAAGCTCAAGTTGCAATTGGGACGCATGGCGGAGGCACTGTGTGTTACTTATTTACAGGTTAGTAATAATGTTTTGGTAGACATGACCTTAAAGCTGAAACTCGAAGAAATGTGATTTTTAAAAAATTTTAAAAAAAATCACTAGTAGAAACTGAATAGGCATAATAAAGTAAATAAAAATATACACCCAAAGTCTTGGAGTTGATAGAAATTTAAAGTAGTTTGGTATACCAACTGGCAGTGAGAAATGAGGGAAGTTAATGTAAAGGAATTATTCTTACATGGAAAAGAAATGGTAAAGAAGAAGTGGTGAAATATATTTATCTAGAAATGTAAGCAGATACCAGATGATGAAAGGCATTAATATCAGTTAATTTAAGAAATTTTCTATTCTTCCTGAGGGCAATGAAAACAATAAATTTAAAAGTAGCATAATAGGAATCAATTTTTATCATGATAGTCTGGCTCCAGATATGAGATTCATCGGGGATGTGGGGAGTGAGGCAGAGTTCTGATAAGCAAGGAGATCTGTAACAGACATTTCAATAATTCTAGTGGGAGATGAGGTGATATGACCTGAAATAGGATAGAAACAATGAAGATTGAGACCAATGGATTAAGTTAAAAGATATTTAGGAGTGCTCAGTCGGTTAAATGTCTGCCTTTGGCTCAGGTCATGATCCCAGGGTCTTGAGATGGATCAAGCCCCAAACAGGGCTCCCTGCTCCATAGGGAGCCTGCTTCTCTCGCTCCCTCTACTTGTTACTCCCCCGCTTATGCTCTCTCTCCCTCTCTCATGAATAAATAAAATATTTTTAAAAAGATATTTAGAAGTTGGAATCAACTGGAGTTGGTGATTACTTGGTTGGGGGTAGTGGTTGTTGGAAGAGGCATTCTACATTGGACCAAGGACTAGGTTTGCAGAAAGCAATCTTTATGGATGAGAGAGCATCTTCCCACAGAAAAAAAGGAGGATTGCTTATTATCACTATTAAACTCAGTTTTCTTCTCTTTTCACACAATCCACTGAGTATGCATGTATCAATCTAGAGTGATTTATATTGCCCATAGAATTTGGAGGGTTTTGGAGAACTGGTGTTAACACTAGAAGTTCTAGCTACTTCTTTTGTCTTGAGTAATAAAGTCCTTTGTCTCTAACCCCATAACCACACATCTTCTGCCAATATCCATTAAACAGTAAGAGACTGATATGTTAGCTTGCAAATAAGGTAAATTCCAACACCATTCAGAGTTCCTGACAGTGGTCAAATAATTCCATGGTTTCTGACTTGTATAACTCAAAATCATTGGGATAGAAGATATAAAATATGAATTTCAGAGAAAAGGAGAGAAGATCTGTTTTAGAAATGCTGAACTGAAATTATCTAAAGCACACACAAGAAGAGAAATCCAGTAAATAATGGGATATGTTGATTTGGAGACAAGAAGGTAAATAAATACTAAGAATTTTCAGATTATAATTTAATTAATAAAAGAATATGAGAAGTACCAGACTGAATGTCTAGACTGAGTAAAAACAGTTTATACAAGATGATGCAGAATCATACATACATTTAAGGGATGGTTTGGAATTTGGAGCTACTAGAAGACAGGCCATGAAATGGTTTAAAAAGAAAGTAGTCTAATGAGTTTAAAGCTGAGATATCAAATGAGCTTTGTATTTGACAACAAGGCTTTTTTTTTTTTTAGTTCCAAGTTTTTATTTAAATTCCCATTAGTTAACATACATTATATAATACCAATTTCAAATGTCAAATTTAGTGATTCATCACTTACATACAACATCCAGTGCTCACAAATGGCCTCCTTAATACACATTGCTCATTTAACCAGCCCCCTGCCCACTCCCCTCCAGGAAGCCTCAGTTTGCTCTTTGTAGTTCAGAGTCTGCTTTATGGTTTGCCTCTCTCTTTCTTCCCCCCTCATGTCACCTGTTTTTCTCCTTAAATTCCACATATGAATGAAATCATATGGTATTTGTCTTTCTCTGACTGATTTCATTAGCATAATACACTGTAGCTCCATCCACATTGTTGCAAATGGCAAGATTTTATTCTTTTTGATGGCTAATATTCCAGTGTATATATATGCCACCTGTTCTTTATTTATTAGTCAATGGGCATTTGCGCTCTTTCCATAATTTGGCTATTGCTGATTATGCTGTTAGAAACATCAGGTTGCATGTATCCCTTTGAATTAGTTTTTTTACACCCTCTGTGTAAATACCTAGTAGTGCAATTGCTGGGTTGTATGGTAGTTCTATTTTTAACTTTTTGAGGACCCTCCATACTGTTTCCCAGAGTGGCTGCACCAGTTTGCATTCCCACCAAAAGTGTAAGAGGGTTCCCTTTTTCCCACATCCTTAACAACATCTACAACAAGAAGGCACTGGTAACTTGATAATGTAAATAGTTTTTATAGATTTGATGGAAGTAAAAACTAAAATATAATAGTTTATGTAAAGAATAAATTATAGGAACAAGATATTAAAAAGAAAAAGAGATGATGGTGGAAAAGAATATAGGAGGAAAAGGAATATATTTCTTAAAATGGGAAATATTTTAGTGTATTTGAGTTTTTTTGGTTTTTTTGAGGGGGAGGGGTTTAGGAGGTGGAAGATAGCAAAATTTATTTAAAAAATGCTTCTAAAAAATGGCAGGAGAACTATTAGCTTTTAAATAATCTTTACTATCATATACCAATGAAGTGGGAAAAGGTAAATAAAGAAAAGTGTGTGCTGCAGCGAAAAAAGGAAGGAGGCACTCTGTTGCCTTCTATTTTCTCAGTGCTGTGAAGACTTCTTCAGAGAGAGAAAAAACGAGCAGTCAGAAGTGTGAGACTATGGATAAAATTTAAAGGAGCTGCTATTTAGAACTGCCTGAACATGGAAGAGTTGAGTACTTTGAGAGGATAGCTGATGTTGAAGACCATGAATTAATACAGGAAGCTGTCTTTGAGATTTTGTGTTGATATTTCTAGGGTAGTCCTCAGCACTGTAGTAGGGAGATTCTAAAGTGTATATTAGAGATGATGGACCGTTCAACTGATGGGGTGGAAGGGCTTTTCATTAACTGGTGAGATAGAAAAACAATAAAACTGCATACTCGAATATAATGGCAAAAAAAGGATGCCAGTAAAAAAGGAAGAGGAGAAAGCCAAAAAGAAAAAAAAAAAGAAGAAGAATAGGCTTGGATATTTTAAGGAGGGAGAGAAAATTACTAGGGGGAGTAATTTAAGGAGGAATTTAGATGATAAATTTTCTCATGGATTGAGATATTTAATCATGGAGTCCATAGGAAGTAGTTCTTTCTTTTTCATATGAAGTATGAAACTATTAAACAAAATTTACTGAGCTCCTCTTATATTCTGAGAACCGTCCTTGTGTGTTAAAGATATTCTAGTGTAAGGAAAAGCTAAAACTCCTACTGTCCTGGACCGTATATTACAAAGAGGAAAAAAACACAATTTCATTTAGTGAATATGCCTCCACGTATTTTTCATTGTGTGACTCTAATTTATATTGGCTTTTTTAAAGATTTTATTTATTTATTTAGAAGAGACACACAGAGAGAGGCAGAGATATTGGCAGAGGGAGAAGCAAGCTCCCCAAGGAGAGCCTGATGCGGGACTCCATCCTAGGAACCCGGGATCATGACCTGAGCCAAAGGCAGACACTCAACCACTAAGCCACTCAGAAGCCTGGTTTTCTTTTCTTTAAAGTATTATATTACATGCTTTCTTTTCTCCATTCTGCTTTACCCCTTTAACAGTCTCTTGTGCATATCTAGATCTAATTTATCATTTTAAAGCCATAAGGTTATGGTGTGACAAAAACATAAATCTCTTCTTGTCTTTGTCCATATTTTCTATTTGACTGTCATTTTTCTTAGTGATTCATTAAAAAATATATATATAATACTTATATGATGCAATTATATATAATTCAGAGTACATTTTGATCTAATGATTTTTCTATAATATATTGGCATTTCAAAACATGTTACTTATATTTTAACTTCCTGTAATGTGTTTCCTTTCTCTGAAGAAACACCATCTTTTTTTTTTTAAAGGTTTTATTTATTTATTCATGAAAGACACACAGAGAAAGAGAGAGGCAGAGATACAGGCAGAGGGAGAAGCAGGCTCCATGCAAGGAGCCCGATATGGGACTTGATCCCAGGATCACACCCTGAACCGGAGGCAGGCGCTAAACCACTGAGCCACCCAGGGATTCCCCTGAAGAAGCACCATCTTATAAGAGTAACTTTTATAAAAAAACATTTAGTGTACATGTTTAAAATATTAAGTGTCCCCTATCTTCATAGTTATTCAGATACAATTTTGATAGGATGATTTATTTGGTGAATCAAATCTAAAAGTGTTTCATAAAAGGTATCATCTGAAATCCTACCATACAAATGATAACCACAAAAATAACTTAGGTTATGCATTTTAATTAAAGAATATACCTACAGGGATGCCTTGGTGGCCCAGTGGTTGAGTGTCTGCCTTTACACTTAAATACGGAGAAACTGTCATTTGTGTTATCAGAACTCATCATTACTTCTCCAGTAGATCTGCTGATTTGTTGTGTGATGACCAAAATTCATAAAGGCAATGATCTTCTCTATCTTGTTCACTAACATATCCTCAGTGCCCACACCAGTAGCTTGCTTACAGTAGACAAAACAGTAAGAATTTGGATGAGTAAATTTAACTTGTATTTTTTGCTTTTAATATTTTCTTAATACAAACATGTATGTACATACAATACCATATGAAAGTTGACATATAGTCTGGTTTAGAATGTCACATATAGTCCAGCTACTAATGGCAAAGTTCTCACAACACATAAAACATATATTATTATGAACTTTTTAAAAAGCTGCTAATAGAATATTTGCAGTTCTTTTGCTCTTTTGGCTACTAAGATGTTTACTGGAGGCTTCCTCCTTTATATATATATATATATAATTTTTATACAGCTAAACTTTGTCTTTTTAGAAAATGAAAGAAAGCACAATACTCTTTGTTAAAAATCTCTCCTTTGGAAAGTGCAACAAGGGTTCCGTGTCTAAGAAAAGATTTAAGGTATCCCACACCTCAAGAGATTTAACCACCAGCTCATCTGGTATATTTTATATCCACATTTTATTGTTGTGTAACTTATGGCAAGACCTTAGAGAAGCAATCGTGTCCTTGAATATACTATGTTTTTCTTACTACACAGAGAACACATAATAATCATACCATAGTAATTTTAATAAAATAAATAAGAATTCATATTTCTACCCTATTCATCTTTACTAGGGAAATTTTGTGATGGAAAATTTTTATTAGCAAAGTTTCTCCCTTTCAAAATCTCAAAGCAATTATAGAGAGCTTTCTATCTACATTCTTTTTTCCACATAATTTAATAGTAATCTAAATAATTATCAGGTCAATGTAAAGAGGGATAATGACACAAAATACAATTAATATTTTTAAAAATGTATTACCTTGCCCATTCATTTAAATTCTATCACCTAAAGTTTTCAAACAAGAAAATAAATTTTTCCTATCACTTTTTGTTAATCAATATACTTGTGCTGGCAAAAGAGTAAGAATTTAAATAATTATCTGTATAAATCAGGTAAAAATCGTTCTTAGAAGCAAACAATGATTTTCTATCAAGGTTAATGTTCATGTTTCTATTGGTAGCAATGATCTGTCAAGCACAAAGTAAAATGGAAGGTAAGCGGTATCTAGAAGATTACATGATATCCAAGAATACTGTATTATTAATCACCCAATTAAATAGAAAACATACATGGCTAAGATAATTATGCAGATAATTCTAGAGTAAATTGCCTCTAATCTTGAGGAAAAAAATATGCTTCCAAGATGAAAAATTTCTAAGTAAATTATCATATTGATAAAACTCATTGGTCTTGGTCAATTTTCTGTATTAGTTTTCCAAGGTAGTCAGCACTTTGGAATTTTCTGTCCTTTATTTTACTTCATTTGAACTGCTAATTGAAAAGTTAATGGACAATGAAATTGCCAAAGGGTAGATGCTATATAGAATTAAAAAAGGCAAATATATAGATTTTTTTCCTTTATGAAAAGGATAGCCTACAGTCAATCAAAGCAAATGAATGGATCATCCTACAGTGGCAATTCTAGTTTATTAGGAAAAAAACCTTTCCAGGTAAGGTCATGTGGTCATTTTTTTTTTTTTTTTTAGGAATTTTTACATCTATTTATTTTTAAAATTTTTAATTCAGTGAGAGAATGTTTAGATATTGTTGAAGTACAATCTGAAGATTATGAAAAGCTGTATTAAATTAGGAAATGGCCAAAGACAGAAAATACTGAAGTAGAGAAAAACACTGATCTTAGCAATGGCAGACCAATAGGTAATACTCCATTAATCATAGGCCAATGATTATTAATTATTGACATGATTTCTCAATAAACTGCTTTAACAGAGAGATTGTGAAATGTTATTTGGAATGTGAATAGTTTACTGATTAGAAGGAATATGACAGTGTCTGACATATAGAAAGTACACAGTAAATAATTTTTATTTGCTCTAAACTTAAATAAGGAAATTTATTCTGGCTAACTTTGCATTTTATGGATAATTCAGAGCTAAAACCTACTGTTTTTAATAGATATGGCATATGCTTTAAGCATAGATACTTCTGGTATGTGTTTATGGCACGGTTTTATTAAATAGTTTCTTGGGTACAACATAGGGACATACTTATCAAGCCTGAAGATACAAAAAACAATTGGACATAAAAATTAGGCTATCCCAAAGGCTTGAATGTTTGAGTACAAATAAAGACTGAAAATGAGATGTAGCAAAAAATATAGACTACATTTTTTTTTAAGATTTTATTCATCCTTTCATGAGAGACAGAGAGAGAGAGAGACATACGCAGAGGGAGAAGAAGGCTCCTCACAGGGACCCTGATGCGGGAGTTGATCCCAGAACCCTGGGATCAGGCCCTGAGCCAAAGACAGATGCTCAACCGCTGAGCCAGCCAGGAATCCCATAGACTAGTTTTGATTTCTACCTGTAAATTACCTAGTAGCACACAGGAAAATTTGCTCATGAACAAGGAGTAAGTAATACAGTACAAATGTCATTAAAAGTGAAACAAAGAAAAGTCTTTAAGTGTATTCTAGTGTTTAGAGACTTTAGAGATTACAAGGTAAAGGTCCAGCTATGTTTTGTGTTTGTTAGAAAACATATGAAATGCTCTGTCCAGTTTGGGCCATCCCATTTTATGGCACCCTTGACATTCAAAATGCATCTAAAGGAGGGTAAATAAATCATATGATGACTAGAAATTGTCACATGGGGAATCAGGGAAGTGGAACATTTATCTCACAGAATATTTACAGAAGAGATATTTCAAACAATACAATATGTGTTATACGGAAGTAGATATATAATTACTCTAGGGTTTATTAGAGGGGCAAAGCAGAGATTAAGTGATAAAAGTTATAAACATTGTACTCATACAGGGAATATAAGAAATAGTGAAAGAGATTATAAGAGAAAGGAGGGAAAATGAGTGGGGAAAATTTAGAGGGTGACAAAACATGAGAGACTCCTCACTCTGGGAAATGAACAAAGGGTAGTGGAAGGGGAGGCAGACGGGGGGATAGGGTAACTGGGTGACAGGCACTGAGGGGGGCACTTGATGGGATGAGTACTGGTATTATACTATATGTTGGCAAATCGAACTTCAATAAAAAATGAAGAAAAGTTATAGAGAGGAAAATTTTATTCACTCATTATGGGAATGGATTTTCTAAAACTTAGTATTATACAACAGTGAAATTGCCAGTTTTTTTTTGCACTGGCATTTTCCTTTAAGTGAATATTTCCAGGAAAAACTGGGACATTAAAGGGGATTCTCAGTTTGAGTAGGAAATGAAGTTGACAACTAAATCTCAAGTCTTAACTCTATTAAATCTTTGAGCGAAATTTTGTTAATAGATTCCTTGTGCACAAGTCTTTACTAAATACTGTATTAGTGTGCAAACATTAAATATATCATTATCTTAAGTATCTGTATATATAATGTCTATCCATATGAATATGTAATTTTAGAGATGCAATTCATTTCATATTTATAATTTATTTGGATGACTCAACTCTAAACCAATATACTTAGATATTTATAATCTGTAGTTATTTGTGACATTCTTTATATTTAAACTAAGATTTCACTGTATTTGCATATCTCAAGTTGAGTCATGTGAATCAAAAAACAATGTGTATGGGCAATCCTTCATAATTTCTTTTGAGACATCTGGATGCTTGAAGTAAACCAGAAATGCAACTTCCTATTTCTTTCATTGTAAAGATTTACTAACTTCTCCCTGAACTTTACAAACCATTCATTAGTAGGCTAGAATGCTCTATATATGCAGATGGTAAACTTTTGTTTTTTACTTGAACTTGATTCAAAATGAAATATGATACTTAAATCATGTTGTAGGATAGATTAAAAAAAAGCATACTAAGCTGTACTTTCATTTATTTATTTTCTTTTATTTATAATTTATTGTCAATTTTTTCAGCCAAGCGCTACAGTGAGAGACATTTTTCACGGTACATAAAATACAACTTTTAAAATTCAAGCTGCTTGAAATCAAGTTACCAAAAATTACTAAATTTTACTTTGGCTAAAAAGAAAAAAAAATCACTTAAATTTGTATGTTAGGGGCAGTCCGAGTGGCTCAGCGGTTTGGTGCCGCCTTCAGCCCAGGGTCTGATCCTGCAGACCCGGGATGGAGTCTCACATCGGGCTCCCTGCATGGAGCCTGCTTCTCCTCTGCCTGTGTCTCTGCGTCTCTCTCTTTATGTCTCTAATGAATAAATAAATAAAATCTTTTTAAAAAATTTGTATGTTAGTTTCTTCATCTTCAATACGTATAACATCTACAACACAAGGTTTCAAGTTAACTAAAGAAAAAACTGAAATAAAGTGCTTAGCACAATGATTGTCAGGGAACAGATCTTCAATAGATATTTTATAAATGTCTTTTCTCTTTTTACTATGATTTTAATTATCTTATTCATGAATAAAGAATGATTACCTGATTTTTAAAAACTATTTTGTCTTATTTTGCGATATACTAAAGATAGACACAGTGGACTAAAGTTATTACCTATATCTAATCAAATTTCCATTTGAGAAAAATTGAAAACACTAAATTTTAAAATATTTTAAAAGCTTAGGATCTGCTAGTGTGAATTAAAGGAAAACTTCTGGTTATTATAACACTTGGATTTGGGTTACTCAAGTAATCTGAACAAATGTAATTTTTATTGTTGTACATCCTTCATTGGATAAGATACCACTCTGTGAATCAATAGTATGACTTATAGTTTTGTTTTTGTCTTTAACATATTTCATAGATTCATGTAAGAAATGTGGATCAATCTCTTTCTTCTGATACACTTTCCACTTATATTCACCTGTTTGACAACTGACAAAGTTTGACAGTGGCCTTTGCCCTTTGATAAAGCTAATTGGATAAAGAAGATAACCTTACAAAATGTAATTGGGTAGAAATTCATTGGTTCTACAATTTAAGTTCTATCATTCATGCACCATCTATCTCTCTTTAGAAAGGAAATTAGAAAATCTAGATATAAACAGACATCTGCTTAGAGTAAAATGATATCTGTCAAAAACCTTTTCTTGCTTTGAGATAGCCTTTTGACTTTTCTTTGACTTAGCATGTATTCTATTTAGTTTATATTTGTTTTCAGATCAATTATATACTTTGTTGGTATGAGGCCGATATCTATAAACATATAATAATATAACAATCATAGCACATATCAAAGTAATGGAAATATTTTATATTGAAAAGAAAGTAAGTTTTCATTGAAAATGTTACTAGACAGAGTAGGAATATTATGCCGATTAGGACTGCTTAATATTTTAGGTCATCATGCAGTAAATCTAGAATAGATACATTATGTATTTTTAACACAAAATTACTAGAATTTGCAAATATGCAAAGGTATATTTCAGTTTATCTGATCATTTTGAAATATGTTCCTATGCTGAAGAATTGTTTTCAACTATGATCGTATTTATATGACTTGAGTAAGCTGAAAAGCTCTCGGTGATTTTTTTCATTGTTTATATCACTGTTAAGCATTTAATTAGATTTCTCTGTATTTTGTCCTATCTAGGTATATCCTGTGTAAAAATAATAAAAACTAGGTTATTACTAAGGGCTTTTGGTTGCAAGTGAAAGTTCTAGATATCTAGATATCTGAAGCAGAGATGGAATTATTTGTAAAGAGACTGGATAGCTCTGGAATTGATGGGCCAAAAGATGTAGGTATAGAAATAAATAGTAGGGTTGTCTGGGTAGCTCAGTTGGTTAAGTGGCTGGCTCTTGGTTTGAACTCAGATCATGATCGTGGGGTGGTGATATTGAGTGCTGTGGGGCTCCTGCTCAGCAGGGAGTCTGCTTCAGGATTTTCTCCCTCCCTCTGCCCCTCTGCCTGTCTGCTCTCTCTTAAGTAAATAAATCTTTTAAAAAAAGAAAGAAAGAAAAGAAATAGTAGGGAGAGGGTAAAAAAAAGGGGAGATAGTTACTTCTTGCAATTTTTTTTTGGATCAGATGTTGCTAGGTGCTCTATAGCCAGCGTACGCTGACATCACTGCTGGCCATGCTGCTTTGGCACAATGTCAAGTGACATCTTTTTGTCTTTCCCTACAGATTCAAATTCCAAAGCATTTGATTGGTCAAGTTTAGGTCATGTTCAAGGTTCAAGTCATTTTCAAGGGGAAGGAAGGTGTACCAGGTCTGTAAAGCATTGTAGAGTGGGATGTGAGGGTATATACAAAAGGACATTCTCCCAGATTAGGATGCCTGTTCATGCCCAGAGGTGTTTTATAAAGATAGATATCTATAAGTCCAAGCATTTTTATCTTCCCTCATTTAATTGTGTCTTTTAGTCTAGGAGCACATGCTTATTATGCTATAGAGAACTAGGAAACAAAATTACAAAGAAAAAGACCAAATTCATAATTTACTAACTAAACACAGCAATTAATATTATATTTTTGTTCTGGTCCTTTTCTTATTTGCAGGGACATGTTTGCATGTACATGCATACACCCATATGTACATACCTACAAGTCACATTTATTTTAAAAAATTAGTTGCCACATAAATTAAATCCTGTATCCTGTTTATGTAACTCAAGATTTTATCAAGACCAGTAAAAATTATTTTAAAACATAATTTCTATAGTGTATAACATTCAATTCCACAAATATATCACATTTACTTAAATATTATTTTAATATATAAGCTGCTCTTTTTGTTGTTATATAAATAATGATAAAATAGACAACTTTTCTCAAAAATTTTATGTGCATTTTTTTTTCTTAAGGCAGATTTCCTCTAAGGCAAGGAAATTACCTTAAGGATAGATCTTTTAAAATTCCTTTAATATACTGATGTTTTTTCTAAAAATATTAATTATCAGTAGTGTAGGATAATGTTATTTTTAAACTCCTATTTAATGATAACACTATTGAGACTATTTCCCTATAGAAAAAAAAATAATGTAGTGTTTCGCTTTGCATTTGTTTGACCATTTATGTAGTTAATGTGTTTACTTCATAAATATGTATTACATGTGTTGAGACTGTGCTAAGTATTGTGAATACATTGGTAAAAAGAGATTAAACTGATTCCTTCTCTTTTAAAGCTTATGGTATAGAGGAAGAAACTCTCATGAAGTAATTTAAAGCTAGTCTTTAAGAGCTATGAAGTGTAGATGATACTGTGGGATGATATTATATGAGCAGCAGAACCAAAGCTTAGAGAGTCACTAATGCTTCCCAGAAGAAAGGACTTCTAACCTCAGAATTCAACTATACCAAAAAAAGAGAAAATGGAAAAATGTATTCCAGAGAGTGGGAAATGGCATTACAAATTATAAAATTTGTAAATTACAAAAGTTTGGCAATATGAAAATAAGATATAAGGAAGCTAAAGTTATTTAAAATGATTACAATGTAGAATGTAAAGGGTGGTGGCCCAGTTTGAGTCTGAAGGAATAAGTAAGAGCAAAATAATATAAAGATTCAAAATATAAATAATAGGTTAACCTAAGGATCTAAAACTTTATTCACTGAATTTATTTTTTTAAAGCAGAGAATGCCATTATAAGATCTGTAGATTAGAAAAAGCATTCTTGCCACGTATCTCTAGATAGCGTTCTATGGAGATGGAAGTCAGAGACTGTGGCAATAATCTTGATGAGAGATAATGATAAAAGCAACAATAACCACCACCATAGCTACGACAACAATACCTGGAGCAGGGAAATGGAAAGAAAGAAATATTTCCAAAGATACTTTTGATAGATTTTGTATTGGGAAGTGAGAGAGAGAAAGAGAGAAGGAAGAGGGATCAAATATTATAAATAATTCAGTTCAAAACAAATAGTTTTGAATCATCTTATCTTCAGGATACCAAAGAGGATATGTAAAGTAGGCAGCTAGCATTTTTCACTCTGCTACAAATTAAACCATGTCCACACAAAATTCATATGTTGAAGTTCTAACCCCAACATGACTGTATTTAGAGACAGGTTTTAGGAAGTACTTAATGTTAAAAGAGGTCACAAAAGTAGAGTCTTAATCTGTTTGGATTAATGTGTTTAACAAGAAGAGGAAGAGATCTCCCTCCTTCTCTGTCTCTGCCTCTCCATATGCATTCACCAAGGAAAGGCCAGGAGAGTACCCAGAAAGTAGCTATTTGCAAGCCAGAATCTTCATCAGAACTTGATCATGCAGGCACTCTGGATTTGGACTTCCAGCATTCAGAATGGTGAGATAATAAATTCCTGTGTCTAAGCCACCATATTGTGCTATGGCATCCTGAGATATAGTATGTTCTATATCTCAGAGGAGAAAACTACCTGAACAAACAGAAGAGAGGCATTGCAACAGAAATACCATCATGTACCCAGATATTGTGAATAGACTTAGTCCTTGCTTTTTAAATTTTTCCTATTATGTCGGGTCATGTCTTTTTTTTCTGGTTAAGTTTTAAAGATTCTCATATCTGTGTATACCAGATTTTTGTATGTCAATAATATCAATTCTATTTTTATTGTTTTCATTTTGTTTTGCTAACTGTGGTTGATTTTCCATGATTGTCAAATTGACATTTATAGAGGAGAATCAGTCAACCATATAGTATTTCCAGTTTCCAAATTGTGGAAGAATTGTTTGCATTTTCTAATATCTCTATTTTGTAGTTAAAATGATTCTGTTTTGTGTAAACTTACTTATATATGTAAAAGCTTTATGAGAGATGAATGTTGGGCTATTTCTCATTGCACTAACAAAAAATTCTTCTCAGCAGTGAATTAGATGAGGTATGCTGCCTAGCAACACTCTTCCATATATACTCTGTGTTGCTTAGCAGCAAACTTTCAATAACGTGCTACCTTGAATTGGTATAATTTCTATTTTTCCTGAGTAAAGAAATATACTGCTGCTTGGATCCAGTTTCCTCAATAGCTACATTATAGAATCTGGACAGGGCAGCAAACTAATATTCCCAGTTCATTTTGGACCCTATTTTCAGAAGGCTATCTCCTCAAACAAATTTTCTTGACCTCCTGGAGGCCTGAGGGTGAGTTTGTGAATAAAAAGACTAATCTTCCTCAAAGTAACTCATATTTTATTGACCTTATCATGCATCAGAATTATTGGAGCTAGCATATGTCTGAAATCCAGATCCGAAGAGAATTCTTTTATCCTAAGTTTTACTATTCTTATGTCTCCTCTTCTACATCATATAATTTTTTTAAAAAAACAATTTGTTGCAGTGATGAACTATCCAATAATAACATATTATTTGGCAACACCAGAGGTGTAAGCCATCAACTGATTTCAGTTCAGTGGTGTTTGCCTTTCTGAGTTTTTTTTCTACTGTAAATCTGAATATATTTATAGTAGTTTCTTGGCCTCATTTGCATTGGAAATGTTACCAAAGAGATCAAGTGGTTTAACATCTTGATGGTGATATTATCTCCTAAAAATGCAGTATTGGGGGGCAGCCCAGGTGGCTCAGCGGTTTAGCGCCACCTTCAGTCCAGGGCCTGATCCTGTAGCTCGAGTCCCACGTGGAGCTCCCCACAGGGAGCCTGCTTCTCCCTCTGCCTGTGTCTCTGTCTGTCTGTCTCTCTCTCTCTCGTGAATAAATAAATGAAATCTTTTTAAAAATGCAGCATTCGGATTTTACTATGTCTATTTAAATAAGAACCTAGTATAAAAGAATGCATAGAATATTAAAGGGAAGTAAATGTTCTCTAAATAAGAATAGGAGCTTAAATTAGGTGACTTGGAGAAGAAATATGTGGGAAATATCAGGAAGGGAGACAGAACATAAAGACTCCTAAATCTGGGAAACGAACTAGGGGTGATGGAAGGGGAGGAGGGCGGGGGTGGGGGTGAATGGGTGACGGGCACTGAGGGGGGCACTTGACGGGATGAGCACTGGGTGTTATTCTGTATGTTGGTAAATTGAACACCAATAAAAATAAATTTATTATTTAAAAAAATTAGGTGACTTGTAGATTGGATGCTTGACTCCATTGATTCCTCTTATTTTTCTTTAAAGCTTATCTAAAATAAGAATATTTAAAACTAGCAAAATAGACAGAATTCATAGTTTACTTAATATCTAAGAAAATCTTTTCAAAAAAAGTAATTCTCACTTATATGAGGTACCAAAAACAATCACATTCATAGAAATACAAAGTAGAATGATGGTTGTCAGTGGGTGGGGGAGTGGGGAATGGTGAGTTGCTGTTTAATGAGTATGGAGTTTCAGTTTGGGAAGATGAAAAAAGTTCTGAAGATGGCTTGTGATAATGGTTACATAACAATGTGTATATACTTCATGGTTAAAATGGTCAATTTTATTTTATGTATATTTTAGCATAATACAAAACTAAAAATAAATCACATATAAAAATCATACCTATATAGTGAATCAAATGAACATATATTATTTGTTCTAAAAAAAAGAACAGGAAATATTTAGAATCAATAATGATTTACAACTATATTATTAAGATAATAATCTTATAGATTATAAGTATTATTATATTCATTTTTCGGATAAAGCAACAGAGATACACACAGATACTATTACTTGTTCCAAATCACAAGGTGAGGAAGTGACAAACCAGAGACTAAGGTATTTATATTCTTAGCCACTGTGCTACACTGCTCATGAAGATCATTTCAATCAAGGGTTTACTGTGTAATACTATGTAATACTATGCATCACTATATTTACATGTATTATCTTCTCAGCAGAAGACTTGTTACTGTCTAACAATAACAACTGTTATATAGATATATTAACCCATTAATCCTCAAATCAGTCTAGTGAGGATTTTCAATTTTGTGAAATGTAAAGGCACAAAATAGAAATGGCTCAACATGTTTTTCAAAAATAATCATGTTTGAGATGACATGATCATGTAGCTATGGCTGAGAGTTTGGGGAATTTCTAGATTAATAATTATCAGTCAAATTTTGACTCTAATGAACCTTTATGAAAGCTTTCCATAGTCACCTATTCTACTGCTCTTCCCTCTAACCTTCTACTTCTAAGACATTAACTTATTTGCTTACAAAAATGTGTAGTAATATACATGAACTTATTAATTTTTATATAATGCCTGTTTTCCCCACTATAATGTAAACTTGACATACAAGCAAGATTTGTTTCTTTTCCTATCCACTGTATCCTGATCTAAAGGAGTTCCTATCTGAGGAGCTCATGGAGTCTGTGAATGAATAAATAAATGAATAAATGAATATTATCACTATCATCACTTATTTTTCTTATATTTATTACTTCTTGAACTTATGTAAGTGGGGGGCATTGTAAGCACTGACTACACAACTGCATTCTACTTAAATTTCATTGTTCAAATATGATTATCTGAACTAATACAAAGTTTTTAGATATTAAAATTTGAAAAAAATAACCCCTTTTTTCTAATCTCTTATATGGAAAAATTACTTAAGTAGAAGACAGAAAAATGTGAAATCATGATTTTCATTTGAGCAAATATCACCTTAATAAATCCTAAAATAGTCACATATCCTTACAAATTCAGGATTTGATGGAGTCAGCTTTGTTTTTTATTTAATTAAGTATAGTTATTGCAAAAGTGTGTTAAATAAAAAGCAAAAAGGGAATTATGGACCTTTGATATATCATAGTGATTTTAACCATGAAATTAATTATTTGTGATGCTTTCTTAACAGATAAATTTGGTAAGTCTCCATTTGCTTGTGAATTTTTGAAATAGGGTAAATTAATATATTACTCATCATTCTCTATGTAATCACAGAAACTACAATCAAATGTGGCATTCTTAAATCCAATTGTCAAGCCTTATCCATGAGTAGGCCTTATGAAGAGTCAGAGTAGGCAGCTGAATATGTCATATGATCTGAAAGTACTGAGAAATTATTTTTACTTAAAATATCTTCCTCATTACCTATCTATGTGCATGAAATTTCATCTTTAGAAATCTCTTGGGTTTTAACTTTAGTTTTCACTTAATACTTAGAAGTGTGACTCTTCTTTTACAAATGTTTTTTGAGAGCTCATATGGAGATTCAGGGAAGACATTCCCTCTTATACCTATCTAAAGAACTGTTTTCCTATTTCAGGAAAGTTGTTTCTGTCATGAAATTCAGATATAACTTATAAAGAAGTGAAAAAGGCCACACTTATAGCTGACCAGATCAGTCAAATCAACTTGGGGAGTCGCTCACTCTGCACTCATATGCCCTTATCGCGGATTAGCTGACCAAAGTTAGAGGCCAGGAAAAAGATTGTAAGCAGGAGGAGAATCCACACAATCAAATCTTATTATATTTAAGAGAATATTCAGTTTATTCCATCATCATACTAAGGAACTGAAGATTGAAAGGATTATATTTGCTCAGAGAAAAACAGATACATCTGGATGAGAAATAACACCCACATTTCCTGACAATAATCTCTTTTTTCACTATGTACAATTACCTCCCATCCAAATCAGAAAAGAAAAAATATAGTTAGGGTTTAATTATTCTTTTCTGTGTGTATGTGCTCTTATTTTGTTGTTGTTGTGTTTAATAAACTCATTTTGAATGGGGGCCCCTGGGTGGCTCAGTCTGACTCCTGGTTTTTGGCTTCGGTCACAATCTCAGGGTCCCAGGATGGAGTTGGACTCTGTGCTCAGTGGGGAGCCTGCCTGAAGATTCTCTCCCTGCCCCTCTCTCTCCTTGTTGTTCCTCTCTGCGAGCACTCTTTCTCACTAAAATAAATGAATAAAATCTTAAAAAAACAACTTACGTTGGGGGTTCCAGGGTGGCCTACTCAGTTACCTGCCTACTTTCAGCTCAGGTCATGATCCTGGGGTCCTGGGATCCAGTTCCACAGCATGCTTCCTGCTCAGCAGGGAGTCTGCTTCTCCCTCTCCCTCTGTTGCTCCCTTTGCCTTGTTCTCTTGCTCTCTCTGTCAAATAAGTAAATAAAATCTTTAAAAAAAAAAAAGCTCATTTTGAATGGATTACCCACTGGAATAAAGCTTCTTATTCCATTACTTAAACATTGTCTTACTTCCCAGTTTTAATTTGAGTAATAAATATAAAATATTCAATTACTAATATTTCCCATATTCCTTTTCTCTCTTATTTTACACTTAGCAATTAATTCTTCAACATACCATATGCTTTGTTTATGTATTATATTTATTGCCCATTCCCTGCACCCTCCACCAGAATTAAGCTTTATGAGATTTTTACTTATTTTATTCATTGCTGTATTTCCAGTGCCCCCAACAGTTTGGCACATAATTCAGTATTCAATAGCATTTTCTGAGTGAACAAATCCCTGACATTTGGGACACGAGAAGTAAAATCTTCATTAAACCAAAATATTGGGACACCTGGGGCTTAGCAGTTTAGCACCTGCCTTCGGCCCAGGGCGTGATCCTGGGGTCCCAAAATCAAGTCTCACATCAGGTTCCCTGCATGGAGCCTGCTTCTTCCTCTGCCTATGTTTCTGCCTCTCTCTCTCTCTCTCTCTCTGTGACTCTCATGAATAAATAAATAAAGTAAAAAAAAAAAAAAAAAGACAAAAAAATTAAACCAAAATGTTACCAGTAGCACTCCCACCACTAATACATTTCTAATAGCAGACATAATAAATATACAGGACAAATGTATATGTTTTAAACAGGCAGTGACAAATTAATCAAGAAAACCCCACAGAATGCAGTAATATTTTGGAATAGAGAATCTCATCTTTTAGTGGACTGTTACTTAATAATCCAGATGTCCTTCTTAAGTGAATTCTATTTTATGGCTTCTAAAGTTCATTGCAAGTGACTGTAAGGTTTATAGGATTTATTTATCCATTTCCTCTTATTTTCCTTTTCAAAATTTGCTGTTAAATAAAAGATAAAAATAAAAGATTTTGACTTCAGTCAATCTTCATGTATTATTCAATGATCTTCTGTATATATGTAGTACTTAGATGCTCTTTAATTAGCTACCTTTGGCAAAAAAAAAATGTTTGGTTTAGAATGTTAGAAAATAATAGAATCCAGGGAGCAAATAATAAAAGGTACATGTAGTATTAAACTTTCTGATGAAAGGTGAAAACTGCTTGATATTATTTCAGCTTTAATAGTATGTGTTATTTAATTATAAGTTTAAATTTGTAACTTGGTTGTGACAGCTAAAAACCTTTGCTCTCCATAACTCTTTTAAAAATGAGAATAATTTGACTGATAAAGTGTGTGATCACAGAGATCACAATCAATATTTTATCCTATTTATAATGAAAAAGTTCACTGTGTAATCTAAAGGTGTATAACTATGGTGTTCCTTCCTAAACTTACCAGAGAACTCTCTAAGCAAAACTGTATCAGTGTCTGTTTGGATTTTGGTTAACTGCTTAACATTTTTTTTTTAATTAACTTTTATTGGTGTTCAATTTACCAACATACAGAAAAACACCCAGTGCTCATCCCGTCAAGTGTCCACCTCAGTGCCCATCACCCATTCCCCTCCAACACCCGCCCTCCTCCCCTTCCACCACCCCTAGTTCATTTCCCCGAGTTAGGAGTCTTTATGTTCTGTCTCCCTTCCTGATACTTCCCAACATTTCTTTTCCCTTCCTTTATATTCCCTCTCACTATTATTCATATTCCCCAAATGAATGAGAACATACACTGTTTGTCCTTCTCCGATTGACTTATTTCACTCAGCATAATACCCTCCAGTTCCATCCACGTGACTGCTTAACATTTTACCTTGTCTTCAATCAGCACAAAATTTGTCTGGGGCACCAGGGTGGCTCAGTGGTTGAGTATCCACCTTCCACTCAGGTAATGATCCCAAGTCTGGGATCAAGACCTGCATTGGGCTCCCTGTAGGGAGCCTGCTTCTACCTCTGCCTATATCTCTCTGTGTCTTTCATGAATAAATAAATAAAATATTTTTTTTAAAAAAAGCTTGTCTAATTCATTGACTCTGTACGTAAGTTTTCATGGTATATGAAGAATGTGTTTTAAAATATAATTTTATTGAACATGTGTTAAAATAATCTTGTAAGTTAAAAAAGAAAAGTTGAGGCAGTTTAGTCTAACAGATAAATTAGACATTAATCATGAGCTAGACATTTAAGACTAAAATCACGGTCACAAGATTGTCTAATTCCCACAATCTGATGGTGCATAATCATGATAGCATGACAAAAACATTTTTTTAAAGATCCTGATTATGAGGGAAGCAGCTATTGGCAGACTCTAACCTTAGCAATTCTATATAACAACAACAGAACAAACTTCAAAAAACAGTTGCAGCAGACAGAAATGTTAAGATCATTATCTAGAAGCTTGAGGCCCTTAATTGTAGGAGTAAATAGCTTCTCTAATAAAAGTCTATATTACTACACTATTAATTTTATAGTAAGCATTTATCTCTAATTTTTAAAATTTTGTTCATATTTTTCCTTTGGGTTAGCATAGAAGGTTATAATTTAGAAAGTTTTCTATTGGGAAATTCAGAAGAGAAAGCAAAGTATTTTGGCTTTACTTAATAAATGATGATGATTAAAATAAGGTATATAATGAAAAATTATTTTCCTTTCTCTTTCTTCTCTTCCAGCTTCTCTCCTTCCCCCTTTTCCCTTCAAACATTCAAACAATATTTATTGCGCACAAATTATATACTAAAATTCTGCTTGGTACTAATGCTATAAATACAAATGAGACAAAATCTCTGACCCCAAAAAGCTTATAGTGGAGAATATGGAAATTTGCAAATAAAAAGATGTCATTCCTCCTTGCTTAAATCAAATAGACATTTATGAGATTCTTGCCATAAAGAAGTTGCTGAGAGACATGTCCTTATTCCTTTTTTTCCATACCGCATTTGCTGTAATATTTGGCATGTTAAAGTTGCTCAAAATATTTTTTAAACTATTATTTTGTTTATTATATGTAAACTGTGTAGGACTCTTCCATGCTAATACTTCCTGGTTCATATTAATGTGGTAAGGACTTTTTCTGTAAGTCTGTCAATGATTAGAAGAAGATATATAACCACTGTTTAATGATATTTAAAAATCTATATGATTAGTACATTACAGAGAAATCAAACATCACTTCTGTCTCTCTTTATATGTCTATTTATCTCTCTCTCTTGACAAATACACATATTCAGTAGGGGCACAAATATAATTCGTACATGAATAGAAGGCAAATGAAGAAAAAATCTTTATTATATTTATCTGAAATCAGGGTATCATTTATGGATGATATTCTATCATTTATAGGCAATAAAGAGGCGATTTATTGTACGAGTTTTTAAATATGTGCTGAAAGAATGGTTTCTAAACCCAGCACAAAATTCCTGATTGACAGTGTGATGCTCTTTACTCTTCTTCACTAGACCATAATCTCTATGAAGGGAAAAACTGATCCATTGAGTTCACTGATGTATTTCCAGCACATAGCATGACGCCTAGTATATAGTAGCTACTCAATAGATGTCTTTTATAAATGAATAGTTTCCAAAGTTTTAAAATTCTTTTAAGTCCTTATAAAAAAACAAATATTACCACATTCTAAGCCAGTTTTAGATGTTGCCCCAAGTAGCTTTTCTATAAATTCCAAAGTAGATTAAGACTCTTGGTAAATGCTCCAGTAATAACTCACAGGTGAGGAGGTAAAATATGACATTTGCCACATTATAACATTTGGTAGGTATTAAGTAACTTTATTATTTTACTTTCTATCTTTTTGTCTAGACTATAAGGTCCATAGGGACAGAACACATCTACTTAGTTCATCATTTGGACCCTGCTAAGTATAATATTCCCAGAAACAATATTAACAACTCAGAAAATATTAATTAAATTATTTAAGGAATTATTGTGCTTCAGCTTATTATAAAGTAATAAAAATGCTAATCAATTTTATCATGTTTTTTTGTAATATAGCTATACTATATGTTAAAAGGGTAAAATTATAGGTTTTATATGATGTTTCCCTTCCTTTTCCAAATCTAAAATTTGAAAAGATCACCAATCTGCAATTAAGTTAGCCCAATTAATTTTAATTTTACAACTATTAGATTATCAGCTCTTTAGATATTTCCTTAAATTCATATTTCAAAGTTACTAATTATTTGTTATTAAAATAAAATGCACAAATTTTACTTCATTTAAGCAAGAAGTTATATCAAGATAAAGAACTGTTAGTTTTCAGTAAAGCTTTAAGTTCATCGTCCTTTTTGACTAGAGTTATATTGCCTTTCAACAGCTAAAAATATGAAGAGCAAAGTAACCTTTGAGAAAAGAAAAGAGAAATGTCATCTTTATTGCCAATAGGGCACAAAAACATGACAGATTTTTTTATTGGTAATATTCAGGAAACTGATGACAAAGGTGTCTTGTCAGTGAATGATAATTGTTGAATTTCCATGAGTGTGTTGGAATTTCACTGTTCATATGCAAAGCTGTGAGGCAGAAAAATTTCCCTCTTAGCTACTCATAAAATTCTTCTCTTCTAACATATCCCTTCACATGGTCTCCATGAATGCCCTGTGCACTCATGGTTCCCCTTCGTTTTACAAAGCTCCTCACTTCAGCATTCCACCTCATTGCTATCTCCTCTGAATTATCATATAGGTTATGTATTTCAAATCCCACATACAATGCTCCATAGTCTAGTTTATTTTCTCAGCTATTGTCATTAAACAAAGTAGTCTGATAAGTCACACATAGCTGATAGTATATTTTATTATTTTTGCATTTGCATATTCAGTTTTTATTTTTTCATCTTACATAATTACTATTTTACTGTTGTTCTGGTGAACAATCTCTGGTGAGAACATTAAAGCTCTACCCTCATAGCAACTTTCAGTGATACAATTCAGTATTATAGTCATATGCTGTACATTAGATCCCTGGAGCTTATTTATCTTATAGCAGAAAATTTGTACCCTTGGACCACATCTTCCCTTTTCCTACATCGCCAAGTCCTTGGGTCTCTGTTTCTATGTTTGAGGTTTTTAGATTTCCCATAAAAGTGAGATCATCCATTGGTGGACACTTAGGTTGTTTCCATGTCTTGACTATTGTGAAATATTGCAATGAAAATGGGAGTGCAGGTACCTCTTTGAAACAATAATTTCATCTCCTTCAGATATATACTACTCAGATGTGGGATTGCTGGATCATATGGCAGATTGATTGACTCATGATTTATAAGTAATCTCTACCCCCAATGCAAGGCTTGACCTCACAACCCCAAGATCAAAAGTCACATGCTCTACTGACTGAGTCAGATGAATGCCCCAGTGGTTCTTTTTGTAATGTTTTGAGGAGACTCTGTACTCTTTTCCATAGTAGTTGTACTAATTTATATTTTCAACAACCGTGTACCAGGGTTTACTTTCCTCGATACCTTCACCAGCATTTGTTCTCTTTTTTTCTTTTATTACAGCAATTTTAACTGGTGTGAGTGATATCCCATTGTAGTTTGATTTGCATTTCCCTGATGATGTTGAGCAGCTTTTCATGTACTTCTTGACCATTTTTATGTCTTCTTTGGAAAAATGTTTATTCAAGTCCTTTGCTTATTTTTGGCAAAATTTTTTAGTGTCTATCCTTTTCTTTTTTAATTTATTTTAATTTAAAATTAATTTAACATATAGTATATTCATCTTAAAATTAGATGTGTGAGGGCAACCCTTTCAGGTCCCTTCCCTCTTTGGGATCTTTGTACTATTACTCAATAAATTTTGCTATACCTCAATAAACCTTGCTATGGTGCCCAGTGAAAAATAAATTTAAAAAACTAGATATGTGAAAATGACACTATCTTAACTCAGATTAGTATAGTAATAATCAAGCAATATAAGGACTTTTTGTAGGTAGACTTAGGCATATTAGCCAGAACAGAATTCTCACTGACTCAAAATTCTGGATCTTAGTTTTCTATACCATTCTTGTACTTTTTTTTTGATTTGTTGTAAAAATATCAGTAGCCCCACTTATTAAAATACTTTTTATAAAAGAATATAAGCTTCAATTTTTAAACAGTAGCCTTCTGCAATAGTCTTTGGAATAAAAAAAAAAAAAGGAATGATGCTTGGGTTTAAGATGATTAACCTAATATATTTATCATTGATAATTATAATGATAGTGCCAAGATTGTCAGAACATTGCTGTGATGATATGAAGCTGCCATTGTGCTACACATGAAGTGTTTTAGAAGTATCATGTATTATTTCTTAGTACATATGAATCATCACAGCATTAACACTGGAACACAGTTTAAGCCTCCAGGCAAGGGAGTTAAATAGTGTCAGTATTTGAAAGAAAACTGTAAAACTCCCCCTGCTGGCAGAAAGTACTGAGAAGATTTTTATAGTAAACAAATCTTTTTTTGCAGGCAACAGAGAGGGGGAAAAATGATAAGAATCAATCAGCTGCCCAAGGAAATATAATAATCAGAAACCAATCAGCAAGTTAACTGCTCTGGGGCGGTGAGTAGCTTTCTAATGGCTGGTAGGTAATGATACATAGTCAGAAAAACAGGCTTATAGGTAAGTAACCTTCATTTTTCCAAAGGCAATGCACACCATTTATTATACTGTCATGATTCCATAGCTGGAGGCTTAGAGAGCTCTTAACTTGTAAATAGATTTTGGATAATGGTTAACTCCAAATGACTTCATTCTTGAGGCAGATTATAGATAGCAATTTTTTAGGAAGATCTGATGGCAAGACTAGCTAGTTGCCTTGCAATTTTCCACTATCCTAACATTTTGACCCTTAGAAAAATGTTGAAGTAGTGCTATTTGACCCTTTTTGTTATTGTTGACAGATTTCTGTGGTTAGAGTACCAGCATCTTCTCAAAAATCTAAGGTTTCCATGATCCAACTAAATGATTTTCAACGTAAACTTTCAGAGACAGCTTAGAACTGAGTATACATGACTAGTAAGGCATCAACTGGAACTGCTCTCTTCGGTGGTGATATTTTAACAGAAATTAAAATCTTAATACAAAGACACTCTGATTAGAATGCTAACCACTGGCACATATTTAAATAGATGTGATTATTTGGGGGAATATTTCTCAAGCAGAATTATTTTTGTTTCATTTTCCTGTTGATAGGTTTACATCAGTATTTCTGCAAGATACAATTTGTACATACAGGGACCTGTTTTCAAAAAAGTTTGGAGAGCACTGCTTAGTGTGTATCTCTTAATGTTCCCAATTGAATCAGTATATTGAGTTATTTGGAATTAATTTTTTGTTTGTTTGGCACAGCTTTTCCAAATATATATGACCATGGAAAAAATTTTTTAAAGATTTTATTTATTTATTCATGAGACACAGAGAGAAAGAGAGGGAGGCAAAAACGTGGGCAGCAGGAGAAGCAGGCTCCATACAGGAGCCCGATGTAGGACCCAATCCCAGAACCATGGGATCACACCCTGAGCCAAAGGCAGACGCTCGACTGCTGAGCCACCCAGGCACCCTAGAAATTTTTTTTATTGTAAATTCTTATGATGTCCAGGGAAATGCTACTTCAGAAATACTGACCTAGAAAAGGACATTGACTGTCTTTGATTAGTTATTTTTCTAAGGAAAATTTAGGAAATTTTCCTAAGGAAAATTTAAAAGGCTATATATAAAGTGAGTAAACATTAGGTGTAAAATTATGTCACGGTGCCATATGTGAGGTTATTTTAGTTGTTCAGGATGGCTATTTCCATGTTTATATCACCCTCCCAAATATTTTACAGTACATACAGCTTATGGAAAGCAGTATGTTCTGATCGTAAGGCAATCTTTCTTCACTTGAAATAGAGATTCAAGTCACAGGAGAGCAGGAAGGGCATAATAGATTGATAGTGTACTCAAATGCTCACAGGTTAAAAAAGAGCATTGCAATTTCAGGGAAGTAAGGATAGTTCAGGACAAACATAGTCTCCCACGTCTGCTGGTATAATGTCTAGTATAAAAGGGAAATGAAGACACAAAGAACAACGGTCAGAACATAAAATGCTTTGCATACAAAGCCAAAGTCTTAGAACATGGCCTATAATCTGTGAAGAGGAGGCTTTTATGTAAGGGGAATAACTGAAGAAAAATAAAAGTGTTCATGGCCTGCATTTTTCTCCTGCAAATTAAAAGAAATTTGTTCAATTCCATGAATAATATATATTCTTATAACTTGGATGGCTATTTTATTGAATAGAAAAATGTTACTGAGAAATTGGCATTGCTCTTTGATAATGAAAATTAATATTAATGTCTAGAAATATTTTAGAAGGAACAACACAAAAACGGCTTTATTATTCATCCCTCTCACTTGTGATTTGCTTTAGAATATATCTGGCAGGTTTACCTGCATGATTCCACTATATGTTCACTTTACAGCAAAACAACTGAAGTTCAGAGACTTCAAGCTACTTTCTCAATTTCACACTTAGAAGAGCTGGAGATTCAAATTGATTCCTTTCAATAATACAGTGTTAACTGAACACCTATTTAGTGCCAGGTACTGTGTGGGCCATTGGGAATAGAGCAATGAACAAAATAGTCCTCCCTCAGCCTTTTCAAAACCAACCCTTTTTATTTTGTAGATGAGGCTGTCTGTCTACTTAGGTTAGCCCATCTGAAGCATCATTACCACCAGAGATCTCCTGGAATGCCCAGATGCTTAGGCATCCTTACTATCATTGAATTGCTCCCCAAATCCTAGACCCAAGGGCCAGGAATGATGAAGCACTGCATCATTCACAGGCTGAGTATCTCTACAGGGTTCCTTTTGTGAAACCCTTCACTCTCAAGTTTGTGGTTAAATATTGGTTGTACCTATTCACTCTATCACCCAGTGCTTTGCCTTTGCAAAAAATGAACACTGTACTAGAAATTAAACTGCAAAGCTAAAAGGTTTATATGCTGGTGGTAGGCATGGAGTTGCTCATGCCTGTGCTGCCTGAGAGGTGCAGAAAAATGTGCACCAGGAGGGCACTGTGACTTAGAAGGATAATTAAGGCTTTTTTGGTATAAATAAGTGCTTTTATTTATTTATTTTTAAGATTTTATTTATGAGAGACACAGAGAGAGAGAGAGAGAGGCAGAGACACAAGCAGAGGGAGAAGCAGGCTCCAGGCAGGGAGCCCAATGTGGGACTTAATCCCGGGTCTCCAGGTTCACGCCCCTAGCTGAAGGTGGCGCCAAACCACTGAGCCACCCAGGGATCCCCAAGCCCTTCTATTTAGTGGAGAAAAAAATCTATAGGAATAAGAATATACACCAATTGGGAGATAAGTTGGAAGGCTGTTGCAGAGAGTAAAATAAGAAATTATAGGGGCACCAGGGTGGCTCAGTGGTTGAGCATCTGCCTTTGGTTCAGGTTGTGATCCTGAGGCCTGGGGATGGAGTCCTGCATCAGGCTCCTCATGGGGAGCCTGCTTCTCCCTCTGCCTATGTCTCTGCTTCTCTATCTCTCATGAATAAATTTTTAAAGAGTCTTAAAAAAAAACTTATAGAAGTCCAGCCAAAGTAGAGGAAATAAGGTAGAGAGGGTTGATTAGGAAAATATTTAAATAAGTCAATTGGAGAAGGACAAACATTATATGGTCTCATTCATTTGGGGAATATAAATAATAGTGAAAGGGAATAGAAGGGAAGGAAGAAGAAATGGGTAGGAAATATCAGAAAGGAAGACAGAACATGAAGACTCCTAACTCTGGGAAACGAACTAGGAGTGGTGGAAGGGGAGGAGGGCGGGGGGTGGGGGTGAATGGGTGATGGACACTGAGGGGGGTACTTGACAGGATGAGCACTGGGTGTTATTCTATATGTTGGCAAATTGAACACCAATAAAAAATAAATTTATTATTTAAAATAAATAAAAAGGAAAATATTTAGACTATAACATATAAAGAAATTAATGGCTGACTAGGTGGAAATGAAAACAGAAGAATTTAGCATAACTTCTACATTTCTGAGTTGTACACTGTAACATCTCTTCAAGGTAGGAAGAATGGAAAATGTGACCCTATTTAAAACGTTGGAAATGGGACTACTGGGTGGCTCAGCAGTTGAGCGTCTGCCTCTGGCAGCTCAGGGCATTATCCTGGGGTCTGGGAATCGAGTCCCAAATCAGAATCGCTGTGAGGAGCCTGCTTTCCCTCTAAACTATGTATCTGCCTCTTCTCTCTGTGTGTGTCTCTCATGAATAAATAAAATCTTAAAAAATATATAAAATAAAAAGGTTGGGACTATGTGCATCTATCACTATAAAGGTTGCTATTTCCCTTCTAATTTTACTTTCTCATACTTAGAGTCCTAGAAAATTCCATCATTTTTGTGATTTATACTAGTACTTATATACTTACCATGACTCTACCATATCATATGTATGACTAGCTCTCTATACTATATACTAGCTCTCTCTCCTAAGCTTCAGATTCATACCCACTTCCTTACTAGACATCTCTGGGTGAATTTCCCACTGGTCAATTAATTCAGTATGTCCTGATTGTACTTACAATATTTGTATACAAAATTGTTCTCCCTCCTACACAATATATATAAACTGTATAATCTGGGTTGGCTCCCTTTAGTTCTATAAACCCATTTTCTTATCTATAAAGAGGAATAATGTCTACACTAGATTATTTCTATAAAGACTAATGAGACAGAAGTATTAGCATTATGTTCTTATCCTAGTAAAAGCTCAACAATTAAAAATTGTTGATGACTGGTTCATTCATTTATTCATTAATTCTGAAACAAATATTATTGAGTAATTATTTTGTGAAGGCACTATTATAGGTACTGAAGATGGACTAATAAACTAAATAAGGCCTCAACTCTCCTATAGTTTCATTCTAATTGGGGAAAGCCAATGATAAGAAATAAATATATGATGGAGTTAATGGTATAAATGCTACAAAAATAAATAAAGCAAACTCTGTCAACCCAGATAAGTAGGGGTGATCTTTCTGGTAAAGAAATCATTGAAGTTCATTCTGAAGAGGTAACATTTGAGCAAAGACATGGTAAAGTTAAGAAAGAAAGGGATGAAGAGCTTTCAAGGCAGCGACTAGAAACTGAAAAGGTAGAAGCATTCTTGGTATATTTAAGGATTAGCAAGAGGTCAGTTTGGCTGTTGGTAAGTGAGTAAGAGGTGAAATCCACAGGAAATAAGGTCAGAAAGATAGCTATACATTCTGGTGTATATTTATTGCATACTAGGGATGGTCGTTTATTCTAGAAACACCAGAAGGAGGTATAAAACGAAGCTTCTTTTAAAAAAAAACTGTTATAAAAATAATAAATAACTATAGTAACATAACTGTGTATAGAAATAATGAGAAATTATTCAAAATAAGTCAAAGTGATATTGTGATCAGACAAATTTAAATTTAAAATTATATCGTTTGACAGTTGTTTAGGGCAATAGTTAGCTATATCAGATTTTATTTTATTTTTCTTTGTATAGTCTGGCCCTTCTTGTACATATTTTCCTTGAATATAGCTTACTTATTCTGACATTTTTTTAATTTCCAAAATTATTCTTAACAAGTGGTAAAAATTATGTATTTTAATCTACTTTAAGTTTTCCCTTTAAAATGCATTCGGCTCATTGCAAATATTAAAGATGCAACCATGATCTATTTTGAATATCTTCTAGGAACTTTCATTAGCATGTTATATTAAAAGTTTACATATATGCTTGAATTCAAGATTCTGCTCTTCCCGTAAGACATTTTTTCATAAGAAAATACATACTCAATCCAATATAAAAATATTCCATTATTTCAAATTGTGTTTTGGAATAGTGATATGCAAAATATGTTAATATTTACACAAACTACTTGCTGAAGACTATAAATATAGAAATATCATGTTTCTTTTAATTGGCTACAACATAGCTACACCTCAAGAATTTTTAAAGAATTGCTACTTTCATTTTTAATTTTTTTTTTAATTTTGAAGATGTATTTATTTGAGAGAGAGAGAGAGCACATGTGAGCACGTGTGTGGTCAGGGCCAGAGAGAGGAGAGAAAACTCATGCAGACTCCCTGCTGAGCAAAGAGTCTGACATAAGACTTAATTTCACGATCCTGAGATCATGACCAGAGTCAAAATCAAGAGTCAGACACTTAACTGACTAAAATACCCAGGCTCCCCAAGAATTCCTACTCTTATAAGAAAAATTATGTCTGTATTTCTTTGTATATGGTGTTATATACACATTCTGAAAGCTTGGTTTCATTAGTACTCAAAAAATTTATAGGGATTGATCCCATAAAAACATCTAAACACTTTACTGTGGAAGGAGATAGAAAAATTTCCAGTAACAATTTCTTTAGGGGTTGGTTTAATAATATGCTGGGCAAGAAAGAGTCTTGACTCTCTGAAGAGGTTCAGGGAGTCTCCTCACCTATGAAGTAGGACCATATCATAGAACAAGGCAGAAATACCTCCCAATTATGATAGACTTGTAAAGGCATTTATTGATTGCTTATAGAAAGAAACTGGAAATCTATCATGCTTATTATCATCACAGTATGGTGCTATTCTAGCGGGCAACAGATGAGGCTCACTACTTAAAAAGGTCTGAAATGTTAAGACTGAATTGGCCTGGGGTCATGGATATGCACATGTACAACACTGAACAGAGATCTCCTTTATCATTACTTATACTCACTTAGCACTCCATAACCTAAAGGAGAAAAACCCAAAGTACGCATTTCAAGATGTTATTTGGTTCAGTAACTGTTGGTCTAGTCAGCATTTTTCTGTTTTTATTCTTTTCTGTTTTTCTTCTATGTTTTGACTACAGTAAATTGGTTGCAATTACTACATCACTGGTATGCTGTAGACACCTAAATGCCTTTGCACATAGTGTTTCCTTTGCCTTTCAATCACAGTGTTAATAAATATCTATTAACAATGTGTATCTAATAGGTATTTATTATACATTAATTATGTGCTGAGAAATAGGATATATAATGGTGAACTGAAATAAAAAACAAGATTTGTTCATTCAATATGTATTTTTAACATATACTTTGTGCTAGGCATTGTGATAGGAAGTAAAGATACCATGATGAGCCAAACATAAATTACCACTATCACAGTATTGAAGGAAACCAGAATATGTCAGCCCTATATATGTCTCTTTGACATAAAAATTATTTTGAGTTGAAGGTAATTAAGAAAGAGCAAATTCAGAGCTTTCTCTGCCATCTATGTCCTTTTCTGCTTCAACTCCAAAATAAATTCTTATTTTCTAGAGATAAACTCTTATGAACCAAGAGATGACACCAGAGGAATCTCAAACAAAACTTACTCCATTAGTTTCCTCTTATATATTTTTCTTACCACAGTTTGCCACTCTTGGAAGCCCAAAACTGCTTTCCTTTGTTTTGTCTTTTCTCTACGAATTTAGTTTTCTTTGTTGAAGATGCTAGGTAAGCAAGAGTTCCAAGCCACCACTTTGAGTTACTTTCACTTAAGTTTCTCCCATATGATGTGTGATGCATGTTAATAAACTATTTGCTTTTCTCTTGTTACTCTTTTTATTAGAGAACCACAGCTGAAAACCAATGATGGTTTAGAAATAAAATTTTGTCTTATCCAAATATTCACATTCAGGTGGAAGTTTCAGAAGGTAAACAAGTAAGTGATGTAAAGATTAAGTCCTGTTAGGAGTATCAAAGCAAAAATTGCACTGGGAAGAGTTAAATAAGCAAGGAAGATTTTTTTTTTCAAGGGTATTACAACCCTGAAAAATTCTCTCACCCTTTGTTTCAGGAAATTTAGTCCAGATTAGTTTTAAAGGATGAAATGAACCAGTGGAAGTACTGGAAGATGTTTGAAAGGAGGCCAATCAGAGGTATGTGTGGGATGCATTGAGTTATTACCTGAGTTTGCAGATATTTTTCTTTGTGATTAGGCCATCTGTGTTTGCTAACTGGCAGCCATGGAAATCAGGCTCCTAGCCACCTCACAGAAACTGAGTACTATCTTTCTTGATGGTTACATTTGAAAGGGATGTCTCCTATGTCTGTGAGAAAGATTCCTGGGTTGTAAACTGGCAAGAGACTTTTTTAAAAGGACTAACATGAATCTCAAAGGGGCACAGAAAGAATTCACAATTATAAGTTTTCTAAATAAATACTTTAAGAGAGATCAGGGGCCTAGAATGAGTAAGAACCCTGTCTAATATTTTTACCTTGACCTAACATTCAGTCAAGGTAAAGTTACTGTGAAGGTCATCTTGGCCAAGAGAAAGCAAGCAGGAGAAAGTAATGGAGAACAGCTAGTTAAGAAAAGATTTTAAAGAGATGAATGAGGAGGAGATACTGAGCAGTGGAAAAGAGGTGTGTATTCTAAAAGTATTCCAAAGAGGGGCCAGTTCCCATTCTCGACACTGTCCTAAAACAGCTGGAAAAATTAAGTAGTTTTTCTAGTTTTCTCTTTTATATCCTGGGACTAGAGGACAGCCCTGATCATAAGTACTTGGTTTTTACTCTAGCTTTTCAGCTCTGTAAGATGGCTCCATATTGAAATGTATCAAAACATGATGCTAAATTTCACCACTGCTATTCAACATAGTCCTGGAAGTCCTATTCCCAGAAATCAGACCACAAAAAGAAATTAAAGGCATCCAGATCAGCAAGGAAGAAGTCAAACTTTCACTATTTGTAGACAACATGATCCTCTATATAGAAAACCCAAAAGATTCCACTAAAAAGTTGCTTAGAACTGATATAGGAATTCAGTAAAGTTGCAAGATACAAAATCAATGCACAGAAATCTGTTGCATTTCTATACACCAGTAATGAAGCAGTAAAAAGAAAAATCAAGGAATTGATCCCATTTACAATTGCACCAAAAAAAACGTTAAGATACCTAGGAATAAACCTAACCAAAGAGGTAAAAGATCTGTACTTTAAAAGCTATAAAACACTGATGAAAGAAACTAAAGATGACATTAAAAAATGGAGAAACAGGGATCCCTGGGTGGCGCAGCGGTTTGGCGCCTGCCTTTGGCCCAGGGCGCGATCCTGGAGACCCGGGATCGAATCCCACATCAGGCTCCCGGTGCATGGAGCCTGCTTCTCCCTCCGCCTGTGTCTCTGCCTCTCTCTCCTCTCTCTGTGTGTGACTATCATAAATAAATAAAAAATTAAAAAAAAAAAAACCTTAAGTTTTTAAAAAAAAAAAAAAATGGAGAAACATTCTATGCTCATGGATTGGAAGAACAAATATTGTTAAAATGTCTATATCACCTAAAGCAACATACACATTCAATGCAATGTCTTTCAAAATACCACCAGAATTTTTTACAAAGCTAGAACAAACAATCCTAAAATTTATATGGAACCACAAAATACCACAAACAGCCAAAGCAATCCTGAAAAAGAAAACCAAAGCTGGAAGCATCAAAACTCAGGATTTCAGCTGTATAATATATTACAAAGCTGTAGTAATCAAAACATTATGGTACTGGCACAAAAATAGACACATGAATAGAACAGAATAGAAAATGTGGAAATGGACCCACAACTATAGGGTCAATTAACCTTTGACAAAGCAGGAAAGAATATGCAATGTAAAAAAGACAGTCTTTTCAACAAATGGTGTTGAGAAAACTGGACAGCAACATGCAGAAGAATGCAACTGGACCACTTTTACACCTAAATCTGAGACTGGAAATGATTAAAATCCTAGGAGAACATAGGCAGCAATCTCTTTGACATCTAGGAACTTCTTACTAGAATGTCTCCTGAGGTAAGGGAGACAAAAGTGAAAATAAACTATTGGGACTTCAACAAAATAAAAAGCTTCTGTACAGCAAGGGAAAAAAAATCAACAAAACTAAAAGGAAACATATGAAATGGGAGAAGATATTTGCAAATTACATATCTGATAAAGGGCTAGTATCCAAAATCTATAAAAAAAAAACTTATCAAACTCAACACCCCAAAAACTAATAATCCAGTTAAAAAATAGACAGAAGATAAACAGATATTTCCCCAAAGAATACATCTAGATATCCCACAGACACATGAACAGCTCAACATCATTCATCATCAGGGCAATAAAAATTGAAACTAGGATGAGATACCACCTCACACTTGTCAGAATGGCTAGCATTAATAGCACAAGAAACAAGAGGTGTTGAAAGGACACAGAGAAAGGGGAACCCTGTTACATTGATGGTGGGAATGCAAACTAGTGCAGCCACTCTGGAAAATAGAATGGAAGTTCCTCAAAAAGTTAAAAATAAAACTACCATAAGATCCAGAAATTGCACTACTAGGTCTTTACCCAAAGCATACAAAAATACTAATTTGAAGGGATACATACACCCCAATGTTCATTTTTATAGCAGCATTATCAACAATAGTTGAATTATGGAAAGAGCCCAAATGTTCATCAACTGATAAAAAAGAGGTGGAGATATATATATTCATATATCTCCATCTGTTTTATATATATATATATAATGAATATTATATATATAATGAATATTACTCAGCCATCAAAAAGAATGAAATCTTGCCATTTGCAATGAAGCAGATGGAGCTAGAAAGTATTATGCCCAGTGAAATAAGTCATTTAGAGAAAGAAAAATATCATATTATTTCACTCATACATGGAATTTAAGAAACAAAACAATCAAACGTGGGTGGGGGCAGGGAGAAAGGCAAACCAAGACACAGACTTACCTATAGAGAACAAACTGATGATTACTGGAGGGGAGGTGGGCAGGCGGTGGGTTAAATAGGTGATAGGGATTAAGGAGTGCACTTGTGATGAGCACTGGGTGTTGTATATAAGTGTTGAATCACTAAATTCTACACCTGAAACTAATATTACACTTATGTTAACTAACAGAGATTTAACTAAAAACTTAAAGAAAAAAAAAAAAAGCAACAATCCAACCCAACCCAAACCCAATAAAAAAACATGAGGCTATTGGAGAGAAAAGGGAAAAGCACTACATACATTTCTTAAAGGAAAGAAATGTTCTCCTATGTGTTTCACCCACTGTGTTGTCTTACACAAGGACAGGATGTTAACTATTATGTCTTTAATCATTGTTACTATTAAGAGTGGTTTAATCTACAATGTCTTTACCTTACATTCAGTACAATTATTTCTGTAAAAATATTAGAATGCAATTCTATACTGCCATTTTTATTGCTTTTACACATTTTCAGTGATTGACAATTATATTTATAATAAACATTGGCCTCTTTAGCCATCTCCTTAGAGTAGACTAAAAACTCCAAATCAGAACATGGGTCTCCCTGTCTGAATTGAAAATGTAAACTGAATTATAGAACAAGTTCGACAATAGAATATCATCACTGTTACAGTGATCTATTGCAAACAACTTCTAACAATATACAACCAAATAGAGGTTCACTAGGTCCTTTTTAAACAAATAAATAAGATTCATTACCAGTTAATTTGTACATTAATAAGAATGAGATACCTGAGTATTCTCTCAGGTATATGTTAAATATTTCTCATGCAATTTTATTTCCTTAGTATTAAAATGGTTTATTTTTTAGTATAAAACTATGGAGGGAAAAGTGAATTACAAAATTCAAATGCAATGAGTTTTATTATTACTTCCTCTCCTCATAAACACCACACAGTAAATTTTCAAAAAATGGCTTCTAGAACAGCTAGATTTATAAAGCTGAATGCCTTATAAATAGCCTGGATAAAGAATGGAAAAATTTTATAAGAAGTAACCATACAAATTGGTTTATATGATAATATTCTAGAATTATTACTCAATTTTAATAATAATAATTTAATGGAAAAATTTATAGTTGCCCCCTTAGTCATATTTACTACAACAAATACATACTTTTATCTTTCAACAAAGTAAAATTTTTAAATTTAAGTTAAATCCTGATTATTCCACTGAAAGTGGATAGTATGAACGGTAACTGACTGAGAAGTCCTTAATTGTTCAAAAGTATTTGTTTTTTCAAAGAAATTAGAGTAATGAAAATGTTATGGTAAAACATAAATAAATAAAGCCTTCTGCAGATGTGAGTTAACTGTTCTTTAAAATATTGATACTAGTATGTGAACAGAAAAAATTCTGATATTACAAACTTCCTTGTTTAAAAAATCTTTAATTACACTATAATTTAAACATACAGAAATAATTTCCTAAGAAATGGAACTTGTTCGTCACTAAAAAATGAAGAGCTATAAAACTGATTAATATTAGCCAACATTATTAAAATATTTAGAATGATTTTTACATTTTAGTAATTTGTTAATGTTGACATTTTTAAGTAAGTAAATGCATTAACAATTTATTAGAAATAATTGTGTTTATTTATATATAATGTGTTCTCAAATTATTACGCAGCAGTAGTATTCTTATGTAAATTTTGGTTGATATGGTCACTAAGCACAAAGTTTTCTCTCTTAAGATTTGCCTATTTCCACCTTGTCAAGGATAAAAATCCCCAATTGCTACACATTATCACCAGCATAGGGTACAAAATAAAGGCACTTTGTAGCAAGGAGGAAGCGGTCAATATCTCATTAGTCCTGCTGAACAAGATTTACACTGCAACACATCCTCAAGCTTCAGTCTATAAATTATGTAGAACTGTTACCCCCAATTCGGTGACATATTTGTAGCTTCTATTTAAAAGGTAGGCAGAACAATTCTTTCATGTATGGAATTTAACTAGAGTTCTGGGTTCTAAAAAAGGAAGTTTTAATAGGAACATTTTACAGGTATGTTAATGGATGAAAGTAATTTTTATAAAGTCCTATGGACTTTTCTATGGTGGATATATAATATCTTTGTAAGTCTTCTTAAGACACAAACTGAATAATGAGATAAGCATTTATTTTATTAAAAAATAATTGATAACTATTTTTTATTCTATGGTGGATATATAATATCTTTGTAAGTCTTCTTAAGACACAAACTGAATAATGAGATAAGCATTTATTTTATTAAAAAATAATTGATAACTATTTTTTATTACTTCAGATTGTACCCAGACCTTAAGTGTTCATATGTTTTCAGTAGCTGGATTTTCCCCAATTCAACAAGACTTAAAAATAGTAACATGACATAAAGCCCATTTTATTAAAATAACAGATACTTTAAAAATCAGTAAAGTAATCGTTTCCTAGAGAAAGTACAGGAATTTATTATGTATCTTTTATCATTTAGATAGGAATGATTTCATAGAGATCATCTGGATTAAGAAGCTAGTAGGACCTGACTTTGACTCTTGGTACTTGTATCTATTAAGGGAAGTGAAAATGGGTACATTATTTAAGCTTTCTGATGTTTAGTTCACTCATCTAAAATTTGGGGTAACAGTAATTTTTATTTACCATAAACTTATGTGAAACTTAACATATATGCATTAGGAACCCTCAAAATGCACCTCTAAATGTATAGGCTACTGCTGTTTGATTTTTATTCTTGGTCCTAACACATGCCTTCATCATTACTTATTTGTAATGACTTGATAATGTCCAATGTGCATCATTAATTTAATCTTTTTAGTCTCATATTAATCACACCACCATCCTATTCTTTCTCTTAATTTCTTTGATCAAGTGTTTGAGGGCTTTTACTATTTTTCCATTTTTTAAATAAATCTACTTTTTCTTCCCTCTTACTATTTCCCTTCCCCCAAACATATATTCCTGTCAAACTATGTGACTTCATATTTCTTAGATATTTCTGCCTCTGTGCCTTTATGTATGTCATTATTTCCTCATTCTGAATTCCTTTCAGTCACTGCTGTTCTGGCCTATAAAAATTTCTCATCATCTAAGAATCTGTCAAATCCTGCATATAATTGTTACTGACCCTCATCTTTTCTCTTTCTTATATTGTATTATGTGTATAGTATTTACATAGCCCACAATAACAAATTGGTTTATGCTGCAATTATGTAAACTTCACATCTACTTTAAAAAAATCTTTTATTTATTCATTCATGAGAAACACACACACAGAGAGAGAGAGAGAGAGAGAGCCAGGGACAGGCAGAGGGAGAAGCAGGCTCCATGCAGGAAGCCTGATTCAGGACTTGATCCCAGGACTATGGGATCACGCCCTGCGCCAAAGGCAGACACTCAACTGCTGAGCCACTCAGTCATCCCTTACATCTACTTCATTAAATTATAAATGATATGGCCCCCAAACTGGTTTATATATCCTTGTCACCCTAACTTCTAGTGTGTGTGTATCTATATCTGTCTAACCTCCTATATATATATATATATATATACATATATATATATATACACATACATACACACACATATATACATATATATGCATACATATACACACATACATGTATACTAGTGTGTGTGTGTGTATATATATATATGTATTTGTATATATATACTTTTCTTGTAGAGTATTGAGCTTACCTGAAGCATGTTTTGCTTACAGAAATGAATCAGTTCTCAGATGAAAATCAGATATTTTGATCTGCTCTTCCCCCTCATTAAACATAATTATTAAGTATAGAATGTATATCACAGTATATAATAGCATTGTAGTCACAGTTTTCTGTAACATGACTTCCGACAATTTAGAAAGCAATTCGTGAATGCAACAGCAATAATTTTGAAACAAGATATTTTAATTATTTTTTTGTATTTACAAAAGTTTAAGATGTAACTTTATTGAGATATAATTTATTTATTGAGCTATAACTTTACATATACTTTAATACTGAAACACTTTTCTGAAGATATTCTATAAAATGAAGGTACAGAATGCTTTTGTAAGGCTTTATTATGAAATGATTATAAACTAACCTTGAAGTTAATAAAAAGTTTGTTTAAGAGTAGTTAAAAAACAAAACAAAAACTTACTAATATTCAATAAGCCAATGTCACTAAAAAGTTTCAAAATTATATATTGTCTAACCCTTAATTTGGATAAAAAACAGAAAGGAACATGAAAATATATTCAGACTGATGCCTTTTGTGAAAAGATTCTGACAGCAACATCCTGTACCAGGTGGAGTTTATGCAGGTTCCTCCTGGGCCAGAAGCCAGTAGAGGACTGCAATAATCCAATCCTGCAATAACAAAGGCATGAATGACCATTTCAAGGTCTAAGTCAAATAGACATGATTACTAACCTCATAGGGGATCCTTTATGTGAGAGAAAGACAGAATATCTTCCTTAGAAGACAAAATAGTTTATTTAAAACAAAATAAATCCAGGAAATATAAGAAGCAATAATATTTTATAATTATCATTTTTACCAATAATTGCAGTAATTAGCTCAATAAAAGAAAAATTTAAAAAATGATATTATAAAAGATATTAAGACCAAAAAAGGAGCTTATTGTAGCTTTGATGATTTCCGTACATATTCTTCCACAGTGTATAGTGAATATATATCATATACTGTAAGCAACCTGGCTGGCTAAATTATGGAAATCAGGCAAATACAAACTACTACCTGCAGGAGCAGGGCAGAGAGAGAGGGAGAAACAGACTCCTTGCTGAGCAGGGACCCTGGGATCATGACCTGAGCTGAAGGTAAATGCTTAACCAACTGAGCCACCCAGGCACCCCATGACCATTATTTTCATTATCTGATTGGAAACTAACTCTACTAGAAATACTTAAAATGTATAAAATAAGCAATAATATTAAAGTGATTAATTAACAGTTAATAATGAAATACTTGTAATAAAATGAAAAATTGCATTTTAAAAAGCCAATCTTATAACAGATGTGTAAAGAAGAGAATAAAAGACAGATCCGGGGATCCCTGGGTGGCGCAGTGGTTTAGCGCCTGCCTTTGGCCCAGGGCGCGATCCTGGAGACCCGGGATCGAATCCCACATCAGGCTCCCGGTGCATGGAGCCTGCTTCTCCCTCTGCCTGTGTCTCTGCCTCTCTCTCTCTCTCTCTGTGTGACTATCATAAAAAAATAAAAATAAAAAAAAGACAGATCCATTTTGCAAATAAGAGAATAAAACAAGGATTGCACATATATATGGATATGAATAAATGATATGATTAATCAGGGTTTATACATATAGGTGTTTTGTGGTGTTAGCACTGTTGGTACTTAAATACAATTTGTATTTACAACATGTTTAAACTTTGAATTTCTGTCCAGTTGAGGCTTTAAATTATTTTCACTTCTTGGTTCATTCAAATCCGTTTATTTGATCTCATTCTCACTCTATCTTCACATACAGACACATACAGGGCATATAAATATATAACCAGTTTATCATAACTGAAAACTATTAATTTTGTTATTTAACATGTTAAGTTTATCTATAATTCTGTAAATTCACACTAAATAATACTGAGCTGATAGATCTTTCAATGAGTGGCTAGCATTCCAAACCTTATGTTAGTCTGTAGCCTGATGATGCTACGCTGGGGCCACGCTGAAGGAATGGAAATGTTTATACCCAGAGCTTCAGTGAATCCTGATAATACACATCTGTTGATATTTCACAGAGTCCTAAAGGATGTAGGTGGATTATATTTTGAAAGCAAGATTAGGAGACTGCCAAGAAACAACCAAAAAACTTTTGGCAAATCTTTAATGTTGACAAAAGGAGAGAATCTTGTCTTATCTATTGATATTATCAAAAGAAGCAAGATTTTCTGACCCTAGAGACAGTCTCTGGTATAGACATATCAGGGTCCTCTCCCCTAGCTTTCGTCATTAATTTTTGAACCTTGATAAAGACGTTCAGATTTACTATCAAAAAAAATTTAAAAGAGCACAATTTTTTAGTTTAGGGAGCGTTGTGTTTGAAATACTAAAAAGTAGCACAACACACACACAATAAATTGTCAACAATGATCTACTAACTGCCTTCAGCAGCTAAGCAGCAGACCTTGCTTTTGTAGGAACTTTTACTGGGAACTACTACAAACTTCAGGGCTGTCATCAGGTCCACATACCTAACCTTCAGGCCAGAGTAGAATAATGCTTTCCTTTTCTATCTTTCAAGTATCATGTAAGTACATTGTTTGAATAAAATGCAAACCACAATTTTGCTGACACCACTGTCTGGAAACATGACTCTAGTTTGCCAGCATGTATGATAACAAACAAACAAACAAACATCAGGAAGACGTAGATGATCACTGAATCAAAATGCAGTACACAGAATTATTTGGTCATCAGCAATTAGAAAAAAAATATGGCTACGGAAATTGTGACAAAATATAGATACTGGATGTGAGGAGCAGAGAAAGATCCAGGACTTTTCTTTGGCAGGGCATATTGGTCAGTGTTTGGAGAGGAAGGGCCTGAGAATATGAATAGCATCAAAAGTAGACTTATAAGTGTTACTAGAAACACTTATAACTACTTAAATATTTTCCTAGGACTAACCTTTACTCTTTTGTCACTGAATCAACCATGAAAGAGAGTAAGCGCATTCATATGTAACAAGAGTGTCTACATATCTAGAGAATAGTGGCCAGATATATTTACTGAGGTTGAAAAGTAATTAATAATGATTGGGTCATTTTACCATCATAATTTATCAAAAATGTAAAGAAAGTATTGAAATATAGAACCAAAATTATCTTTAAAGATCAACTATTCTAACCACCTCACTTTAAAAATAAGAGCAAAAAAACACAGGCTCAGAGAAGTGTCTTGTGACCACACATCTAGTAATTAGAACGATGTGTAACAACTTTGCTCCCTTATTCCTAATATTCTGCTTTCTTTACGATCCATCTTTAGGGCATGTGGTAGACAACCATGTTTCTATCCATTCAGTATGCATTTTCCTGCTTCTAGTAGTATCCCTGCCTTGGGTTTGAGAATATCTATTTTCTCATTGCATATATTCCGTGTTGAAACATTAATCAAGCCATCAGATAACCATCCTCTCCACCAAATTATGTATACTTCAGAAAGCCAAGCTAACTAGATGCTCTATCCCTTAAATTTAATCAGTAGTAAAGTACACAGGTCTGGAAAAATAATTAGGAATCCATTTCTACAGTGGTATCCTAAAGAGACTATGAATTAAATTCTGCTACCTAACTCATTTCCTATTTAAAAATGGCTATTTTTTCCTTTAAATTCTGTGACATAATTCACATAATTAAAAAAAATTCCTTTTTGCTTACAGTAGGCTGTATAGTCATTGTTATTTGCAATCAGTTCTAATCATACCGAAATTGTTACCTGGGAATGAATTCTAAGAACAGATTGTCAAGGATATGTCAGTGATCTAGCCAAGTGGAGTAAAAGAGTGGGATTCCAGTTCATGTTTTAGAATGGGCTTAAGAATGTGTGAAATGCAATTGGAGTAAGGGTACTTGGAATATTCATGAGACTTGGAAACTTCTAAATTCCCGCTTCCTTCTATATACTCCACAGTTCATGAAGTGTTCCTTACTTGCTAGATAAAACTAAGAAGGCCTTTTAGGGCCCAACACTGTTTATTAACTATGAAATTACCACATGCTTCTGATCTCAGTATGTGTGTAACATACCAATGAGACAGAATTATGCAATCACCAAATGAAAATTGAGCAATTTTAATAGGCAGCTGGAACTACATCGTAATCATAGTTACAGTAATGGTCCATATAGCAGACACCTCTAGATATGTATAAATAATTTGTATAAATCCTCTTTCCTCATTGTAAGTCAAAAGTAACACAGATGTTTTGTGAAAATAGCTCTGATTTGAGACCCTCTATGAGATCATTCCAATTACAAATTTTAGGCTTACTTCATGGACCAAACATACCTATGACAAAAGTCCTTTGTATAAAATTACAAGTGTAATATTTCTAAATATTTTCTTAAATTTGTCAAAAGTGCCCTATGGTCATTAACCTAGGTAACTGTACTTTTTATTTTTTACAGTTTCAGGCATACAACATATATAATGATTTAACAAATCTATACATTACTTAGTGCTCATCAAAATAATTGTACTCTTAATCCTCTTTATTTTACCCATTCCTACTGACACATCTCCTGTGGTAACCACCAATTTGTTGTCTGTATTTATGCTTTTTGTTTGTCTCTTTTTTCCCACTTGTTTATTTTGGTTTCCACATGAGTGAAATTATATGGTATTGGTCTTTTTCTGCCTTACTTCACTTAGCATATACCCTGTAGATTCATCCATGTTCCAAATGGCAAGATTGTATTCTTTTTTATGGCTGAGTAATATTCCATTATATATACATACTACATCATCTTTATCCATTCATCTATGGATGGACACTTGAGTTGCTTCCATATCTTGGCTACTGCAAATAGCACTTCAATAAACATAGGGGTGCATATATCTTTGTAAGTAAGTGTTTTTATTTTCTTTGGCTAAATACTCAGTAGTGGAATTACTATATCATATGGTAATCTTAGTTTTTTGAGGAACTCCCATACTGTTTTCCACAGTGGCTGCACTAATTTGCATTCCCAGTAACAGTGCAGGGGGTTTCTTTTTCTCCACATCCTTAACAACACCTGTCTTTTTTATTCTGGTCATTCTGGCAGGTATAAGTTGGTATCTCATTGTGGTTTTGATTTGCATTCTCCTGATGATTAGACGTTAAGCATCTTTTCATGTGTCTGTTGGCTATTTGTATTTTTCTTTGGAAAAATGCATACTCAGGTATTCTGCCCATTTTTAATCAGATTATTTGTGTTTTCCTGGATTGAGTTGTCAAAATTAATTGTATATATTAGATATTAAATTCATAAGAGATATATCATTTGCAAGTATCTTCTCCTATTCACTAAGTTGTCTTTTTGTTTTGTTGATGGTTTGCTGTGCAAAAGCTTTTATTTAGATTTAGTCCTACCAGTTTTTTACTTTAGTTTCCTTGCCTGAGGAGATACATCTTAGAAACTTGTTTCTATGGCTGTCAAAGAAATTACTAAAAGAAGAAGCAAAGAAGAAGAAAGAAGAAGAAGAAGAAGAAAGAAGAAGAAAGAAGAAGAAAGAAAAAGAAGAAAGAAGAAAGAAGAAAGAAGAAAGAAGAAGAAGAAGAAAGAAGGAAGAAGGAAGAAGGAAGAAGGAAGAAGGAAGAAGGAAGAAGGAAGAAGGAAGAAGGAAGAAGAAGAAGAAGAAGAAGAAGAAGAAGAAGAAATTACTGCCTATTGTTTTCCTTTAGGAGTTTTATGTTCTACATTTAGGTCTTTAATCTATTTTGAGTTTATTTTTGTTTACAATGTAGAAAAATGGTCCAATGTTATTCTTTTGCATGTTGCTGTGCAGTTTTCCAACTACCTTTTGTTGAAGACATTGTCTTTTCCCCGTTGTATATTCTTGCCTCCTTTGTCATAGAGTAATTGATCACACAACCATGGATTTATTTCTGGGCTTTCTATTCTGTTGCATTAACCTATGTGTCTATTTTTATGCCAGTATCATATTGTTTTACTTATTACAGTTTTGTAGCTTATTTTTAAAATGAATTTTGAGGGCAGTCCGGGAGGCTCAGTGGTTTAGCGCCACCTTCAGCCCAGGGCCTGATCCTGGAGACCAGGGATCGAGTCCCATGTCGGGCTCCCTGCATGGAGCCTGCTTCTCTCTCTGCCTGTGTCTGCCTCTCTCTGTGTCTCTCATGAATAAATAAATAAAATTTTTAAAAAAATAAAAAATAAATAAAATGAATTTTGATACCTCTAGCTTTGTTCTTTTTTTTTTCAAAATTGTTTTGGGCATCCTGGGGTCTTTTGTGATGAGGCAACTGCACTTTTGAGCAAAGCAAAATACTTAAATCTTCTTAGGGAATATTGGATATTAGTTCTGACCTCACTTGAATCTTTAAGAAAGATGGATACTACTGTATTCTTTGATGCAGAATGAGTATTATAGGGATTAGATGACAGACATAGCTTGATATCACAAGACATCCTTTATCTATACATTGTTATTTCTTCCATTCTTGGGTACACAGTAGAAAAAGATACACTCAGACCTTAGAATAATTCTAGCATTAAATTGGAGTATCTGTTGTGGGAGTTAAATAGAAGACATTGACTCTCTCACTCTCCCTCATGTATATTCCTGCATAACTACTTGAAACATTCAGAAAGTAAAGATTTTAAAAGCTGAGTAAGTCAGTGACTCCAACTACAGCTGTTGTTTTAGATATAGACTTCTTATAAATTAATATGGCCTCTGTCTCCTGGTATATGGTTATCAGTTTGGCAGGTGCTTTTATCTGCATGGGAGAAACATACACATATATTAGTAGGGTTTGATTAAATAAGCTGAACCACTTATATAGAAAGAATGGATTTATTATAGATATTAAACTTTATGTATTTGTAAGAGTAGTGGAGAAGTCTCTAAAAGACTTGCCTCTGCATACCATATTGCATTTTAAGTCACCATAGTTAAGCAGGTTGGTAGTCATGATGTTAATGGCAGGGACCATGGAAAACTGGAACCCACAAAGAAAAATAGGAACACAAAAAATATGGAAGCTTCAAGGGCAAAATAGGATGTCAAAGGAAAAACTAGAACTCATAGATGTCTGGTGAAGTTATGGAGTTGGCTCATATTATCTCATGAAAGGCAAGTGTGAAATTTTAAGAATTTGTTGAAATAGTTAACATCACACTGATAGGTTGAAATAAACCATGATGAGAATATTTACACCATGATAATTGGCAAATTCTTCCAATTAGTGATTTTATTTTCTGGAAAACAAACTTGTAAATATTTACCAGTGGTACGCTGCATTTACCTCTGATCACCTCCAATGTCAATGATGCCTCTGACCCATAAAGCACCCTGCATTGCAGAGCAGCACAACTTCCTAGCCCGGAACTCAGAAAAGCTGAAAGAGATAATCCATGTAAGCTACAGTTACAGCCTGGGTGATGCCACTGTCAAGGAAATAAGCCAGCAAACATATGTGATCTGAGAAAAGGTGAATACCCTGACCTTCAGAGCATAAAAATGGCTGCTGTTTCACTTCTTCCCCAAATCTAGTTCAATCTTTTCCATATTGTAAACCCTATTTAAGATGTATTCCATGAAAGGAATTATAGAAAATATAGCTCCAAATTAGCTAAGTTGACAAAGCACAAAACCTCCACATAGTCAGATACAATAATATATTGTCACTTGTCTGGAACAGCTATAGCTCTTTTCCATTGTCAACTCTGAATCTGCACAATTTTTCAGAATGTGCTAATTATCTATGATTCTAATGATACTGTGTTGATAGAATCTGAAAAGTGTTTGGTATTTAGATTCATGACCAAGGGTCTCAAAAATAATGTGGTCTGAGTTTTATTCCCATTTCATTTCCCTTTGATAGTACAATAAGCTACACATTTGTAGTTTCACTGTGAGTGAAGGACACTTCAACTTTCCAAAAAACCATACTTTCAGCTAGGCAATGGAACTTGCTTTAGCCAATAAGATGAAAGCATCAGTATAAAATAAGTGTGGATATTTGGATTGAGAATTTTTGTGCTTCTGCTATTGAAATGTTGAAGAAATACCCAAGTCAGACACTACCCTATCTCTGAAGCCTGGAATCAAAGCTGGGTGAGCCCAGCTGAGGCCAGCTGAGTTCGTAAAAATTTCAGCAAAGCTGTAGATATATATTTTGAAGGAGAACCACACTAGATGACCTCGAGAGCTATGGGAAAGAGTATAAAAGAGGGTAAAAGCTTATTATTGGCAGCCAGTGAATTTTCAATAGTTTGTTAAAAGCAATATTTTTATCAGAGTTAACTAACACACCATACCTTGAAGATTGCAGAACCTCTGTGACTCTAAGTCCTTAAATGACTGTGTGGATTAGACAGTCATTACTGACATAAACTGCTCACTGATTCTTATGTGTATGATGTATAATGTGTGTAGAATTCTAATATGATCACTCAATGACCATTACCCAACGTTGGAAGATTCTATAAATATGATGATGTATCACTTTTATGTTTTGTTATATTCCATGGCAAATGAGAATTTGCAGATGTAGTTTTCAAAAGCAGTTGACTTTCAGTTTGGGAGATTATTTTAGGAGGGCTGTACCTAAGAGGCTCTTTCTGATGAAAAAGATTCAAAGACAAAGATTTGAAGCCTATCAGGGATTATATGTGAGCAATATTCTCTATTGCTGGCTGTTCTAAGAAATATGGGTGGCATTTAGAAGCTAAGAGTGACCTCTGGATGACAACCAGCCAGGAAGTAAGAATTCCAGTTCTTTAGTCACAGGAACTGAATTTGGCCAACAGCATAAATGACTTTGAAACAGTACTACATGCTCCAGATAACAACACAAATGGCCAAAAGTTTGATGTCAGCATGGCTACACCCTAAGGAAAGAACCCAGACATGCAGAATCTGGACTTCTGACTTACAGGATGATGAGCATGTGTTGTTTTTAATTCATTTTCCTTTATTGCACAGAAGAACCAAATGTAATTTTTAAAAATCAATAGACTTTATATTTTAGAGCACTTTTAGGGTGACAAAAGCATTTTGTATAAAGTACAGAGCATTCCCTCTCTGAACTCCTGCGGTTTCCTATTAACATGTTGTATTAGCATGATATATTTGTTACAACTGATGAACCAATACTGATACCCTATTATTAATCAAAGCCCATAGTTCTATTTATATTTTTGGCTATACTTTCTCCAATACCAAAATGTCTTAATCACTGCAGCTTTTATGAAGACTTGAAGTCAGGTAGTGTCATCCTCTGACTTTCCTTTCTTCTGTTTTAAGTGGCCGAGTTTGTGATAATTCCCTACTCGTCAATAGAACAGCTATATAAAGTTAGAAAGGAGTAAACACTGTTATCTTTACAACTGCATATCTGTGTTACTGCAGTAAAATCCATCCTGGACACTTAATATTATCTAGAGAAGTTTGGTATTTCTAAAATCATTTTTTTTTTCATAAATGCCTTATAGGAATCTTTGGTTGAGGTTCTAGCTTTAAGTGTTCCCTGTGGAAAGACTGATTACTGATTTGAATAGTGAAAATATTATAGAAGTATTCATTTTCAAATATTCATGAGTCAGTTATATAAATTGTTTTTCTAGCTATTTGTCCATTTACTTTTAATATTAAAATACTTCAGCATAAAATTTTTCATAATATCCCACAATTGATTTTTCGTGTCCTCACCATCTGTGGTGATATCCATTTCTCATTGCTAATATTGTTAATTTGTACATTCACTCTCATTTTTAAGGTCATGAAATTTTTTAGTATTATTGTTTTTTACAAAGACTTTATTGAGCAAAGTACTGAGTTAATTGAAATTTGGTCTATGTTCTTTTTGGTCTTTCTATATTGGATCAATTTTTGTAAATGTTTTATGCATGCATAAAACGAATAGCTATTCTATCAGTACTGGATGCATTTTTCTATATATGTGTGTTAGGTCAATTCATAACTTGTGTTGTACAATTCTTTATATCCTAATTATTTTTTTCTTCTGTCAATTACCAGAAGAGATTAATTAAAATCTCCCAATATGATTGGGGATTTGTCTATTCCTTTTTCTAGTTCTTTCTTTCCTCTACTTTGTGCTCCTCCCTCTCTGTCTTTTTCTCATTCTCTATTTCATATAATTTCTTTTTGTATTACAATTATTGTATATTTACACATACTATTTTTTGTTTCAAAATTCTGTATCTCTATAATTTCTGCCATGTTGTATCTAAAAAATGCATTTTTTTTTATTGGTTAAGTAATTTTCCTGTTAACTTTATGCAATTAGATAAAATATTGTCTTACCAAGGGAGTAACATCTATATTTTTACTTTTCGTTTGTTCTGCCTATGTATCTTTCCTTTACATTCAATTTTTTTCTTTTAGAATTGTTTAATCATTTCATTTCTTACCATATTCCACATAGAAAAGACAATTCATTTTATTTTTACTCATTTAATGATAACTCAAGAAGTTACAACATGCATAGTTAGCTTATCAAAGTATAAACTTAATAAACACTTTTTAGTTTCTTTCAGATCGATCAGATTAGCTATATCTACTTCTATTCTACATTTTATTGTTGCTACCTATACTGTCTCATCCTTTTTAATGCCACTAGACATTATAATTTCTTCTTTACAGAGTCAATATTAATTTACAATTATCTACATATTTATCATATTGCATTAATTCCTTCTTCTCATGTTTTCATCTAGAATTATTTTTGCTAACATATATTTTGCATTAATTTACTTTAGTAAGTGTTTACTATTTTCAAACCCTACTCTTGTTTATCCAAATTCATTGTATTTAGGTGTGAAAGATATTTTTGATGGTTATCGACCTCTAAATATCAGTTGTTTCTTTTTAGCATTATTGAAGGTATGTCACTATTTATTGACTTCAAATATGACTTATATTTACTCCATGTCCTTCAACATTTTCTCCATCTTTTTTATTTATCTTTCTTGTTATTCTCTCTTGGATAATACTCCTGATCTGTTTTCCAATTCACTAATCGTTTCCTTAATTGTGTCAAATGGGCTGTTAAAACTGTCTTTTTTTTTTTATTAAGATTTTATTTATTTATTCATGGGAGACACAGGGAGAGAGAGGCAGAGTCACAGGAAGAGGGAGAAGCAGGATCCATGCAAGGAGCCAGACATGGGACTGGATCCCGAGTCTCCAGGATCGGGCCCTGGGCTGAAGGCGGCGCTAAACTGCTGAGCCACCAGTCTGCCCTGTTAAAACTGTCTTATGAGTGTTTAATTTGATTCTTTTAAATTTTCATTGCTATATTTCCTAAATGTCACTGGACTCTATACATATCTTTAATTTTGATTTTAGTTTATCACATTTAGTAAATGTAGTTTTTCATGTTTGTGTCCAATAATTCCGATCTCCTAATACACTCTATTAGTGCACCAGTATAATACACTACATATCTCTGCTCTCTCTTCGCTCTACTAGTTCTCTCCCATTGTTCTATTTTCTTCCCCTTACCCCGTGTTTGCTGTTTTACATATTTTTGTGATTATGTTTGAGATACCTTCGAGGAGTGGGATAAGGATACTGTCTTCAAGAGACTATTTGGATATACTTCTGGTAGACTTAAATCAATACATATTTAGTCTATAATTTATAGCTTGAAGTTTATGGGACATGAGTGGTGCATACTTGAGCTGCAAATCAATGCGAATGCCAAAAGTATTTGATGCTTCTCAGAAACAATTTTCCTTCTTCCTTTCCTATACAGTAACAAAGAATCTAAGTATGAGAAGTTTCCAGCTGTAAAAGAGCTAAGCCATATGGGATATTCTCACTATAGATATCTTTGCCTTTGCTTAAATAGGTATTGCACAATTTTCTAGAAACAGTCCCTAGCACGAGGCTTCCAATATGTTAGAATGGACAGTTATTTACCTTTCATATTATAAGCAATTATTTTACAATTTTACTTTCTTTCTCTCATTCTAATTCCTTTCCCATTATTATAATATGAATATTCATTGTAGATCTCTATGATATATAGCATTGCTTTTGAAAAATAATTCACATCACAATAGAGAGCTATTATCCATGAAATACACCTTTTCTAACATTTACCTTATTAGTAGAAGCAATTTGTTTTTACTTTAGAATGTTGGTATGGTATTTGAAAATCAAATAATAGCATGATATATTTGTGTGACAACACATTATAGTCCTAATACTTTCCAGAAGAATGTAAATATGCTAAAAATTAGTAACATATATGATCTTGTTCCTCCCATGTCAAGGAACATGTACACACGTTGCTGGGGGCAAATATATAAAGTTAGGAGAAGAGTCTATGATTATTATTCTTAAATACATTCTCTAAGTATTTGCCTTCTTATCAGGATATCATGGACTATGCTGGTATTGATGTTCTAATATTAAAACAAGGAATACATTTTACCAGAGATTGCTTTTAAGATAGCAGTTTGGCCATCCTCAAGTCTTCATGACACAAGGGTTAAGACAAAAACAACAACCACACAACAGAAATGCTGTGATGATTGGAATAACTGGCTCAAACTTGCACATGAAAGTAAGGATACTACCATATAGTGAATACCACCTACAGGAGTACTGATGAATTCTGAAGAGGCCCACCAGTTACCTTCTTATATTTTAATGTAGTTAGAATGACTTTAGTTATTTCAGGATGGCAGAATTAATCCTGAGACCTCCAAGAGGCTTTTTAAAATTTATGTGCCGGGTGTCTTCATGCCCATGAGTTATGGGGTTAGCTCAGCGGGGTCTGATGTTCATATAGACTCTCACATAGATGTAAACATAGACTCTCTAACATGACAGCTTCTGCTTCATTGGGATGATGCTTACCTCAGTTTTATAGCAAATTAAATGGAAACTATACAATGTTTTATGACCTAGCCTTAAAAGTCACATAGCATCACCTCTACATGTTAAGAATTTCTTTATCTCAATCAGGTAAGAATGTATAAGAGACTCAGATTTTATTCTTCACATACAATCTCTATCAATCTGAAAACCAACAAATGAAACAATTTAGCTTCCTCCTTGTAATCAATATATAATGAAAGAAAGACATTGTTTAATTACAACAGCCAACCCTACTGAAAATGGAAAGAGGGAAGGCACATAGAAGTCACCAGTCCTAGCAAATCTGCTATCAAATCAAGCAGATATGTCCGTTTCTTGCCTAGGCTCCAGTACTGCTTCTTGGGAATGAATATCTGTGTTTTTTGGTTCTATCTTCTGCTTTCTTGGTTCTACCTTCTTAGTCATTCTTCCTTTTCCGTAAAAAACAGGCCAACGTCAGTAGCTGAATAATTCTCTCAGCTTCCTTTTTGCCTATTTAAGTTTGAGAATCGAATGGAATATTTTCACATTGTAATCGTGCCTATCATCCAAGTTGTCATAATTTCTAAAAATTTAGTTTCTTATGAAACTGTTTGTAATTCAATCTATTTAACAAAAGCCATAACCACAAATCTCAAAATTAACTCTTCTTTACCTTAACTCAGAGTTTGCCAAGAGATTACAACTCTAAGATTTTTAAAAATTCTACTCTTTAAGAGACAGTAACTATGAAACATCTTTAAGAACATTCTTTTTTCTACTTGAAACATTCTAGGAGACACCAGCTTAAATCTTTTTCACTATAATGGTGTTTTGAAAATTCTAGCATATTCTACCTTGAATAGCTAAAGTTTTCTTGAGAAAGACAAACAAAGCTAGAGGAACATGATTTCTGATTTCAACTATATTACGAATCTATAGTTATCAAAATAGTAATGTACTGGCATAAAGACAGACACATAGATCACTGGAACAGAATAGAGAGTACAGGAATAAACTCACACATATATGGGTCAATTAATTTATGACAAAGGAGCCTAGAATATATAATAGGGAAAGGGCAGTCTTACCAATAAATGGTATTGGGAAAACTGGATAACCACATACAAAAAAAAAAAATGAAACTAGACCACCATCTTATACCAGATACAAAAATTAACTCAAAATGGATTAAAGATTTGAATCTAAGACCTTAAATTATAAAACTCCTAAAAGGAAACATAGGCAGTAAGCTCCTTGATGTTGGTCTTGGAAATGTTTTTGTTTTTTTTTTTGTTTTGTTTTGTTTTGTTTTGTTTTTGTTTTGTTTTTTTTTTGTTTTTGTTTTTGTTTTTGTTTTTGTTTTGCATTTGGCACCAAAAGCAAAGGCCACAAAAGCAAAATAAAAGAGTGAGACTATATCAAAGTAACAAGCTTCTACACAATAAAGGAAATCAACAACAAAATAAAAGGAAATCTACTAACTGGAAGAAAGAAAATATTTGCAAAACATGTATCTGATAAGGGGCTAATATCCAAATATATAAAGAACTCATAAAACTCAATAGCAAAACAAACAATCTGACTAACAAATGCGCAGAGGATCTGAACATTTTTCCAAAGAAGATCTATAGATGGTCAATAGGTACATGGCAGATGCTCATCATCCTTAATCATCAGGGAAATGCAAATTAAAACCACAATGACATATAACCTCATACCTGTTAGAATGGCTATTAACAACATCAACAACAAAAAAAAAGAAAAACTAGTGTTGGTGGGATGTGAAGTAAAGGGAGAATCCTTGTGTACTATTGGTGGGAATGTAAATTGGTACAGCCATTATGGGAAACACTATGGAGGGTCCTCAAAAATTAAAAATAGAAGTAACACATGATCCAGCAATTCCTCTTCAGGGTACTATCCAAGGGAAGTGAGGACACTAGCTCCAAAAGATACATATGCTCTCATGTTAGTCAAGGCACAGAAGTAATATAAGCGTCCACTGATGAATAAATAGATAAAAAGGTTATGGTATATATATATATAGAATAGAGTATTATTCAGACACAAAAAGAAGGAAATCTTGCCACTTGCCACAACAGGGGTGTACCTGGAGGCTATTATGCGAAGGGAAGTAAGTTAGACAAAGAAAGAAGAATATCACATCACTTATATGTAGAATCTAAGAAGAGGTGGGAGGTGGATGGTGGGCAAAATGGATAAAGGTGGTCAAAAGACACAAATTTCCAAATATAAAATAAATAAGTCTTAGGAATGTAATATACAGTGTGGTGAATACAGATAATAATACTGCATTGGATGTTTGAAAGAGAGCAGATTTTAAAGTTCTCATTGTAAGAAAAAAACTATTTGTGTAGTGATGGATGTTAACTAGACTTATGATGGTGATCATCTTGCAATATATACAAATATAAATATTGAATAATATTGTTGTATACCTGAAACTAATACAATGTTATATGTCAATTATGTCTGAATTAAAAACAAATCCCCAAAATCTCTACCATATTATGCCTGTCACATGGTTACAAGCCAAAGTCATATATTTTAGATTTTTAATTATGGAACATCTTATATCCAAGTAACAAATTTAGTTCCAAGTTACTATTTCTGTATAACAAACAACTCCAACCTTAGTGGTGTAAAACAGAAAACATTTTATTATCATTTTGGATTCTGTGAGTTGAGGACATAGGACACAGAGAAAATGTCTTGGCTCTGCTTCATGTCTTAAAACTAAGCTAAGAAGGCCTATGTGGAATGGCTGGTGATAACTTGGTTTGTATGGGAATGGGTGAATTGGTCCTCAAATATCCATTTCCAAGATAGTTCTTTATTGTTATGTTTGGAACTTTTACAGTTTTGGACAGAAAGCTGAAATTAGCTGGGATTACTGACAGAGTTTGCATATAATATTTTCAGAATGGCAGCAGTAGAATAGTTGAACATCTTTCCTAATGGCTCAAAGTCTGGCAAACAATGTAGAACCTGCATGATCTTTTAGACTTCAAAGTCACTTCTGCAGCTTGCTGTGAGTCAAAGCAGTAGCAAACTCATGTTTAAGAGTGTTTAAAAAAAATAGTGGTCGAGTTTTAAAAGTACCATGTTGGAAGTTTTATTTTTACATATGAAGTATAGTGGTTCTGTTTCTCTAGAGAACTCTATTACAAATTTTGGTATTGAGAGTGGTTCTACAGGCACTGAATTTTTAGGATGAGTTTCCTGAATTGGTTTTAAGGTTTCTGAAATTGGCTAATGTGATTAGATTTAAAGACAACAGTGATTATTTTTAGTAGTAAAGAGAGCACTAGCAATCCACTCTATGAACTAGTCACAGAGATATGCAATACTCCCAAACCACCACTTAAAAGAAGCAAGGATGAACTCAGGAATATGAATTCCTGGCTCAAGTAGCATAAAAAATGACCTGAAGGCTTCTATTTATGCCCTGAGGGAATCCCTCATCTCCTAAAACTGCAAGACTGAGATTTCTGACAATTAAATAGAAAATCTCATCCTGGGATTGGGTGAATTATAATGCAAGTTGAAATCTCAGCTTGGCAGGGGTGTTTATTTTTTTGGGGGGGGGTTACTTTTAAAGTGAGGACACTGATTGGGAAATAAATGGTATCTTGTACAAGAAGATGGTGACATATAGGAGGACATGGATGAAGCTGTACACATTAAGTCCCTAATTCTGATGAGATTTCTTTGTCAATGGAAGAGGCCTCTAGATTTCTAGCGGTATTAGCCTTTCCAACTCCATGCACATCATCTGAGGAAACTCCCATAGCCTCCCCTGAGGCAGTAGCCATGCAAGACAAAGCTGATTCCTCCAAGGTTCCCCCTCCAGCATTATTCTTTCCTCTTAGACCTATAAGGAGATGCAAATCCCACCAGGCCCCTAAAGGTGAGGTACAAAGTATGATCCATGTGCAGATATATCACACTACAAAAGAATTATCTGAATTTCTAATTTATACAGAGAAATCTAAGAAACAAGTGTGGGAATGGATATTAAGTGTACCAGACAACAGTGAAAGCCAGATAAAATTAAAACATACCAAATTTATGAATATGGACTCACTAAATAGAGATCCTGTATTTAATGCTGCAGCTCTAGGAGTCAGAAACCATTGTCATAGTTCGGTTAGTTGGTTGGTTGTTTGCCTGAAACATAGGCTGAAGTGTGGCCTACAGTGAGAAAACTGGAAATGCCGAACCTGCCTTCATTTAATGTAAAGAAGGGATTCAAAGCCTTACTGAGATTGGGATGTTAGAATGGATTTTTCACTTAAAACCTTCTCACTCACATTGGGAGGGCCCAGAAAATAGAGTTTCCATCAATACTATGAGAAATAAATTTGTGATGGAAGCCCCAGCATTTTTGATGGTCTTTGTGATTGCTTTTTTCTATAAGACAGACCTTCCAGTAAGAACCATAGCCACTCAACTGAGAAATTTAAGTGCAATGGGAATAATTCTATCCCTGGGTGGTGGGGGCTAATGGCAGCATTCAACCACCAAAGGAAAGTTGAGACTGGTTACCTTAAAAAACAGGAGAGTCAAAATAGCAGTCAGAAAAGTCTCACTTATGTAGACCTATGGCATTCCCTAATTGATCTTGGTGGTCCTGGAAGTGAAATAAGTATGAAACCAATTAAGTTCTTAATTTGTATAAACAAAAAATTTCTAGGTCAAGTGAACAAAAGTCTAGCTTTAATCAAAAAAGAAAGTCATGATCCCTTGATCAATTCCCAGACTTGACCCAGTTTACAGAACCAGAACCCCTTAAGTGAAAGAGAAGATGGGTCCCCTTGAGGAATGACCCCAATACACTGCCAAAAAATAAGATGACCCATTTTGTGAATACTAGTTAACCTTTTTCTCCAGTCATCCCAGTCATTATATGGCATGCTCATAAAAAACATCCATGGCAGCAGGGATGAAGGTTATGTATGGGCTCAGCAAAATGTTCTTTCCCTCACCAAGGCCAATCTGCCTATAGCTACCCCTGAGTTCCAACTGGCCAACAGCATAGACTAACAATCAGTCCCTGATATGGCATTATTCCCCAGAATGATGCTACCTGGTGGCAAGTTGATTACTTTGGACCACTTCCATCATAGAAAGGACAGACTTTTTTCTTACTGAAATATATTTTCTGGATATAGATTTGTTTTCCTTATACACAGTGCTGCTGCCAAAACTAACATCCTGTCCATGTACTTACAGAATGTTTTATCCACTGTCAAGTTATTCCACATAGTATGGTTTCTTTTTTCTTCTTTTTCATAGTATGGTTTCTGATCACAGAATTCACTTCAAAGGAAAAAAAAAAAAAAAAAAAAGCAAACAAAACTTGCCGCAGCAGGGGGTGCATGCTCATGGAATCCACTGTTCTTGCCATTACTGTTCATGATCCTCAAGCTGCTGGTTTTATAGAATGACCTGAAGATTCACTTATAGCACCAACTGGGTGGCATTATCTCACAGGGTTGGAGCAAGGTTCTCCGTAGGCTATACATGCTTCAAATAAGCATCTAATACACTGTGCTGTTTGTCTCATAGCCAGAATTCATGGGTCCAGGAATAAAAGGATGGGTATGGGACTTGCTCCATTTATTATTACTATTTTTGTGTCCTGTTCCCATGAACTTATCCTCTTCTGGCCCTGAGATCTTAGTTCCAAATAAAGGAAGGCTTCCACCAGGAGACCTAACAATGATTATACTGAACTGGAATTTAAGACTGCTGCCCAGGCACTTAAGACTTCTCATGTTTCTTGACTAAGTAAAGAAGGTAGCTACTGTGCTAGTCAAGATGATTGATCTTGTCTATCAAAGAAGAAATGGACCTGCTACCACACAATGGAGGTACGGAAAAGTATGTCTGGAAGGCAGGAGATCCCTTAGGGTGTTTCTCAGTGTTACTTTGCCCTGTGATTATGGTCAATAGAAAATTACAACAACCCAAACTAGGCAAGACTACTAAGGGCTCAGCTATTTGTAAAATGAAGTGTTAGGTCAATAGCCCCAGGTGAAGAATTAGCTTAGCCCCAGGTAAAGAATAGCCCCAGGTAAAGAATTAGCTGTGGCCAGCTAATGTGTTTGCTGAAGGCAAAAAACAACCGACCAGGAAGAAACAAAAACAAACAAAACCAAACCAGAATGTGTAATGAAAAAAGGTAGTTATAATTACCAATTAAAACCACCTGACCAGTTATAGCAATGAGGACTGTAACTGCAATGATCATTCCTCATTATTATATAAGTTTGTGTGTGAACCTGACTGAATGGCAAAATCCCCAAGTATCTGATTACTGATTAAAGATTACTTCTAGGTGTGTCTGTGAGGATATTTCTGGACACATTTGAATCAGTAGCCTGAGTAAAGAGGATGGCCCTCCCTAACTGTGGGTGGGCAATATCCAATCCAGTGAGGACATGAATAGAACAAAAAGGTGGAGAAAGAAAGGATTCACTTTCTATACCTGCCTGAATACTTGAGCTGGAACATTGATATGATCCCTTCAGTGCCCCTGTTTTTCAGATCTGCAGGCTCAGATGAGAATCAACACCACCAATTTTCTGGTTCTTAGGATTTTGCACTACACCTCCAGTTTTCCTGGGACTCTAGATTGTACATGGTAGATTACAGAAACTATCCATAATCACATGAGCCAATACCTTATAATAAATCAGTCTCTCTCCTCATCTACTATTCCAACTGGTTCTGTCCTTTTTTTTTATGATAATCTTGATTAATCCTCTAAGGAATATTAAGCGTAAGGACTGTAGACTAAGTTGGTTTCCTCAGGATAACTACAAACATGTGGCAGAGCCAGGGTATGATGCTACATATTCTATCTTTTTGTTTCTCTGTTATTTTCAGAATAGGAGCAATGAAAAATGATGGGTTATGGCTCAAATCAGTTTATTTCATGTTATGAAATGAATTTCATGTTAACGTGACTGAATTCACTATGAGAGGGAGAAAAAATGGTGAGAAAGCCTGAGGTAAACTTCTATCCATTATGTTCTGAGTATTTTCTTTGGATATAGCTAAAGCTTTTTAAAAAGTTCTGTCTTTCTCTTGGCATACTGGATTATATTTTGCTTGGTAAGTCTTTCTACGCATGTATTCCACTCTACAAATAAATTTTATAATTCTCAAGGACAAAGTAACTGTTTTTTGTTTATATTGCATTCTAACATTGTCCACCTGGGTTCATAAATGCTATTAATTCCATTAAGAAATTGTATAAAATGTAAATAAAATTATTTCAAAACAATTTACCTACTATTTATGTCTATTGCTATGTGCATGCATTTGTTTAAATACAAAAACCTTCAAACCACATTACTGAAAGACTTTGCATTTACATTAAATGTCCAAAATTACATATTTAACTGAACCTTGGATAGAAAGTCAGCAAATGTAGTTTCTCAGTTATCACCAATACTAAATAGACATTCCATAATAATTGGGACAAAACAGAATGTCCATTTAATATTTTAAAGATATTTGTTCTCCTTAAAATAATTATATATGTCTTACATTTGTATTAATTAGCATTGTCTTTTCTTTAAGATTTTATTTACTTATTTGACAGAGAGAGAGAGAGAGAGAGCACAAGCAGGGAGAATGGCAGGCAGTGGGAGAGAGAGAAGCAGCCTCCCTGTCAAGCAAGGAGCCCAATGTGGGATTCAATCTCAAGATTCTGGGATCATGACCTGAGCAGAAGGCAGATGCTTAACCAACTGAGCCACCCAGGTACCCTAGAACTATCTAGAAACATAATATAATCCTCCATACTGCTTATCTTTTTATTTAAAGTTATCTGAGTCACAAACTATAAATATATACAATTTTATGATTTATAAAACATTCCTTTCCATTTATTTATTGAGTAAAATCAGTGAATTGGGTGAAGTTTCATTAAAGACTGTGGAAAAACAATGCTCATTTCAGCAGTATACAGTTTGCCTCAGTTAACACAACACATAGAATGTGATATGTAACAGATGGTGGTATAAAAGCAAAGTAGTGTTTCCCTTTTGGTACTTTTATATTTATATGCCTGTTTATTGGGGAGGAGAAAACAGCTAATCTGCTAATTTTTTTAAGGAGAAATGGAGTTTTAAGAGAAAATTTCTAAAGACAGGATTGCTATTTTGCATGTTATATTGAAGCTACTACAAAACTATAGAAATAAAAATAAAATTTCTTAAATTCACAGTCTGTAGAATGAAAGAAATGGCAGGGATATTTGTAAAATTTTGACTGTGTTTGCAAAACCATGCTTAAAAACTACACTTCTTCACTCTTTCCACTAAAGCTTGGTATATAATGAATTAACTGATCTGCCTTTATTTTTAACACTGAACAGTATTATGTCAAATTAACTCTTTGTGTATATATGTAAAAGAGGCTCCTTAACCCTAAAACAAATGAACTCAAATACACAAAAATACCACTGATTATCTTGTGTACCAATCTAATACACTTATATTTAAATTTTTTTCTTATGTGATTTCACAATAGTTTAATTTTATTTTTTTTTTTTAGGTAAAGAAATTGAAGTTTAAAAAGTAATTTATCTAAATTTACAGAGCAGGTATGTGGTAGTCCTAGGGTTATGCTTTGCCATATAATTTTCAAAATTATGCCATAAAGTCTAAGTTGCAGAAGTCAACTTTGCATCTACATTTTGGGATCTTATTATTTTTTGTGAGAATTCAGAATGAATTAACTACCCAAGAATGAATAGATGTAGATTCATTATGACATTAATAAAATTTGGACTCCAGGATCTCTTTATACTCCCTTACATAAAACCTTCTAAACTTTTCTAGATGACCCACCAGATTTTAATTCTATTATCCTTCAGAACTCCTGCTTGTAGGTTCTTCATGTTATCATATGGAGATATAAGAATCTACAGTGCTTTACACTGTTCTTGTGCTTTAAAGAATATGTGGCCATCTTGAGGAAATAAAAAAAAAAAAAAGAGACCAATGTGGTAATAACTATGGATTTTCTCCCTCAGAATATTACACTTTGAATTCCTTTTCAAGTGGTTCTAAGACTTTAGCTTTATAGATCTCTTCCAAATTCTGACCTTGAGCGTAAGAGACTTGAGAGTCAGGATGATATGTTAATCATCATTTTTACTCTGAGTACAGAGAACAGCATTCACCAATAAATATCCTGATAAGTTGAATTATCCCTCTTATTATGGATGTATTTTTTTCAGCCAATAATAAAAAGGTTAGAAGGTTCTACAGCTTTATACGTGAATGAGAACTACCCAGGGGAAAAAAAAAAAAAAAGTAGTTATTTCCAGCACTAATCACCTGAGAATGAAAGCTGTGCATCTTCTCCAATATTGGATAGGGGATCAATATGGGTGGGCTTTAGACAAGAAAGGAAGAAATACTCTGCTAATCTTGATCATAAAATGAGTTTCAAATTGAATATATTCTACTTTATAGAAGCTAACTAGGAATAAGAAACCTGAGACCTGAAGAGTAGGTTACAACCTGGAGGTGTCATTAATAAATTAAATTACATGGTGTCATGCTATTTTCTGTATAAATTTCTACTGATCTGTATGTGTGTGTGTATATATATATATATAAACTTAAAAATATACTTTCTAGGTTTTATTGTACTATACAATAGTATACATTCCCCATTTCTTTGCTTACTAATGCAAAACTTTTACTACCAACAAACATGCACAAACCTATAACATGCACATACACACTTTTTTTTCATTTTTTCACTAGGCTTTTTATCTATTGGGATCTTTATGCCTTCTAATTTGAGATTTTAGCATTATTAGAGTTACAGTACAATAGCAATAAAAATCTGATTAAGTTTGTAAATTCAAAGAGCAAAAAAATTGTAATGGAAAAAATCTCAAATATATTACTTTTTAAAATCCCTGGTTCATCAACTTTTTAAAAAGATAATTCAGAGAAGGACCCAGTCAACCATGCAAAAATTTATGAGTGCAGGGCAGGGAGAGTCAGAAGAATTAAAGCCCTAGTAGGAAATCGAATACCATATATACAAAAGGGTTCTTATATTTTAAGGATCTAAAACATGTTGAATTACTTTGGTGAGGTTGACAGGAACAACAGTGTCTGAAACCAGAATTATATCACTAAATATATTAAAATATAAGGCATTATGTGACAAAGCAATGATAATTCTTATAGTACTATTTAAAAATTATTGTATTGAATACATGTAGCAGATGGCATCTTATCATGATAACAATAAGATAATATTACAGAATACAAAGTCTTCTGTGACCTGAAGCTGACCAGCCATATCCTTAGACTCAACACCTGAGCAAAACAAACCACATGCTTTCCCATCCCTCTGACTTTGTATAAGATGTTCTCTCTATAGCAAATCATTCCCTGATCTCAGTCTGTTTTGCTCACTCATCATCCACATTATGAAACTTCAGCATCAATATCATTAGGGAAGTCTTTTGTAACACTCATGTGAACTAAATACTTCTCAACTTCCTCTACTAGATTATGAGCTCCATGTCATCACAGGTTATTTCTTTTTTCTTCTAACCTGGAACATGGTAAAAAGAGAAATATCTCTCCTTACCTACTGATATGAACATTTTTCCTTCTGTGTTTAGGACCCACCTCTTTCCAAAATGAATATTCATCCCTACAGGGAGACAACATCACTTCTTGTGACTTTGCAGGCAGAGCATAAGGTATACATAATAAATGATTAGTTATTATATAAATAAATTACAGCTTCTTCCATATTTGATAAAAGATAAAATGAAGTTATATTAACTTGTTAAGAATTCTGAAGAATAATTTAAAATATTTTATGTCAGAAAATGTGAATTAACCAAATAAATTAAATATAAGTTATTCATGTTTTAGAGATATAGAGTATTTGTTGAGTCCATTTGTTCTGGTTTCCTTCTCTCAGTAGCTATTTTACCAAATACATTAAATTTTAGAATTTTATTCAAGAATTGTGTTGTTTCTTTGCCTTTTTAAAACTATTGGTGGGTAAGCACATTGCTACATCAATTTATGAAAACCATTAAATTACATGGTTTGGGTAGAGTTATTTAGAAGAATTAACATAGTAAAATTAAGCAGTGAGGAGAAGTGGCAGGTAAATCAAGGTCTAAAACCATACTCTTGTTCAAATCTCATTTCTTATATTTATTAACCTGTGACTTGGGACAACATCATATTGAATTTTCCCATCTATAAAGAGGGTATAATAGTAGTCCCTTCTACTTAGGGTTGTTGGAGAGACTGAATGAAATAGAATTATAAAAAAAAAAAATCCACAGAGCTTGGAACATAGTAGATGTTCAATAAATATTAGCTATTATTCATTATTCATTTTAATAATAAAGAGGTAGCTAGCATAATCAATAATCCAGGAAACAAACAAAACAACAAACCCTAATATCCAGGCTCTCTACTTGAGGATCTCAGGAAATACAGTTATTAGGATTACAGATTGTAAGATGAAAAAAATTATAAGATGAAAGTCTATGTGAAAATTGGAGACTGAGATAGAAGGGTCCCACTAACGACCTTGGTGAGAAAAAACAATCAGCAGAATCACTGATCCATAAAGCATTGCTGCAAGGTAGCCTAAAGGAGATCTTTGAAAAGAGAAAATCAGCACAGAATAAAGAAGCACAGAATTACAGAAGCAATCGAGAGAAAACCATTTTGAGAAGTTTTGAATTGGTTTTTATTTTTACTTTCAAAGACATCTTGATGAAAGTTCTTTAAATGTATTCTGCAATTATTCTTTTAAAGTCTAAAGGAAAGAAAACAAATGGAATAGGCGCTGACTGCAAAAGGAATTCTACCTATAAGATAGCTCCAACTGAACCATAAAGAAAAGTATATACTATTTTATATTCACAAATTCTATATCAAAGAGTATATAAATAGCAATATGCTTTGTTATTGTATCAATGAAATATTAACAGTAACAAGGTGATTTTTTTAGGGAAGGTTAATTGTTAATTTTTTTATAGTTTAAAAATGTACTAACTTTTCACTGGTATCTGTTGCTTAAGGAATTTATTCAAAACCACATAAATTTAAAAACAGTGGTAAAATGATAGACTAATGAACACAGGGAGTTGCATACTGTATAAAAGGAAAATATTGAAACAATGTTGTACCTGTAATACAACTGTCATTCCATTATAAATAACCCAAGTTTTCCATAAGTCTGCAGCAGTGTTGAAACTTCTGTCTGGGAATGATTTTCATTGTTAATGGCATGAATAAAAGTTTCAGCTAAAGGAGGTCCAAACCATTCTTCACTCAGATGTCTAAATATTTTAATACAGTAGAGGAGTAAGACGACCCAGAATCTTGCAGTTTCAGTGAATCAGTAAAGACCCAGCTGAATTGTTTGTTCAATATTGTTCAATATTGTAATAACCTCATTCTTAAATAATATCACTCAGTATGCCTTGGGTTTCAGGCAGTAGTGGTATCTCTCTATCCTATAATAGATATGAAATAAGTATTTTATAATATATAGATGTTAGGAGTCATTTAATAAAAATTTAATATAGAAAAGTACTTTTGAACAAAAAAAAAATAAGTAACAAGTAGACAAATCAAGGTACAAAGTACAAACTAGTTTCAATTTCAAACCAAAAACAGAGAGATGAATTTTTAAAAACCTTTTATTTTTAACAGATTTTAAAATTATAGAAAGATGAAAAAAATAGCATGGGGAATTTTTTTATATCCCTCATTCTGCTACTCAGAGGCAAAGTTTGAAGAGAAACAGATTTATAACAATCTCTGATTCTCCCCTAAGATACTTACCACCTATCATAGGAGAAATGGTAATTCATGTTTCTGTTGAGAAATAGGACATACACTAACTAAACCAAATGACTAAGGTAAACATCTAATGAAAATGTAGCATCAATGCCTCAAAAGAAAATCTTGGTTTTAATAAGAGGGAAAAGTATTATCACATGTTCCATAGCATTCTTGGATATTAAGTAAGTCACAATTGGTTTAGTAATAAATTTGGCCTCAGAAAACCCTAGAGAAAATCTTAAATACTATTTAAGAGATATGATTTTACTTAGAAATGTTTTTATATAATATTAATAAAGTTTTAACAATTACAACATTTTATATTAAATTAAAGGACTTTTGTCTTTTGAAAAGCTAGAAGATCTGGTTATCCTAGGTCTACATTCCTATATGGTGATTGCCTCTTAGAGAGAAACTTCAGTGAATCCTAGTCCTCACTATTTCTATTGCCTTAATTCAGAGCCACTTCATATTTTGCTTTACCGGATTTGTCATGTAGACATTTGACTCCATGCTTCCCAACATATAGTATTATGCCCCTTTGAACCCCACCCCACTCTGCCTCCATTGTGTGTGTATGCACATGTGCATGTGCATGTGTGTAGAGATTAGATGTATACGTGTGTGTGTGTGTGTGTGTGTGTGTGTGTGTCATATACTTTAGCTTGGAGAAGGACAGGAGAAGAAATACAACAGACAACACTTAACTTCAAAAGAAATATAATTAGAATGGGATGGTGGTAAGATTAACTTTTTATATTTCTCCATATTCATAAAGTTTTATTTATATTTTTCATTGTGTGAATTATTAAAATGAGTATATATAACTTTTGAATTCAAAAGAATATCTGAAAAATACTATTAAACACTGAATTAAAAAAAAGCACAGAATGATAGAAAGACAGAAAGGAAAAGATACAAATTATACTGGGATCAAGAAGCATGACCATACAGAATCTACCAGGATCTAAAGAATTCCATATAAACAGGTCTAGTTATGTCAAATCCCTGCTACCTAGTCAACATTAAAAAATTATATGGAAAAAGGGAAAATTCTGGAGGTTGAAGAATCTAAATCCTTTCCCTTGGGAAATTTATAATCCATTGGGAGGATATGAACAACAAATTAACCAAGAAACAAAACAAAAATAAGCAAGCAAATAGATAAGAGCATAGCTTAATAAGTAAAAGAATAAGCACAATTTTCTAAATATGTGTAATATACATGTCTAGTACTTAAAAGTTTTCATTTTTTTGAAGTCTACTTTCCAAGTCTGTAAGTCTGTCAAGTCTCATGCTCACAATACATTTAATAAATAAGGAGATAGCAATCATCATTCTTGTATTTCAAATGAAAAATTTAAAAAAGAAAGAAAGAAAAAAAGATGGTCAGAAAGGAATTTAATTCTTCATGTTTAAACTAAGCTGGAAGTAGAAGTAAAATGATCTGATTTCTCCTTAGACTGCTGACTGTCCCTTTCACTACAATGTTCTAACTCAGAAAGTATTTAAAAAGCTCAGATAATGGCGTATACACTTTCATCTTCATAAGATGGAGATGGAGTCTTACAAAATTGATATGTGAACATCATTGTGAGTGGAGGCCTATTAAGTTATCTTCAGAACATTTTCGCCTAATAGCTGTCTGGCATTGGTCAGCTTCATTAGACTCTTCTGAGGTCTGAAAATCTCAGATTTTCAGTTGATGTAATACAGATTTTTAGCCCCAGTCCCATATCTGATTAGTAGGTCTGGGTTTGGAATAAAAGTATGTGCATATTTAAACCAACTTTCCAAGACTAAAAAACTTCTGATGTTTATACAAATGGAAAAACCTCCAGCTTGCTAAAATAAAAAGGAGAGAGAAGAGAGTTTATGTATGTTGAAAATATGAGGGGAAAAAAAAGGATTCTGAATAGATTTTGTTGTAAGAGAAGAACAATGTGCAAACTTGACTTGAGTGGAACAAGTAGGAGTTTAATCTGGACAAGGTTAAATGAGTGGATTTTAAAGTTGCTGTCAACTGGGCTCCATCTGGTCATGATTTTGCCATTCTGATAGTAGCTTCTCTTTCAACTCAAGGTCAGCATCAATGTAGTCTTAAAACATCAACGAGAGTAAATTTGATTCTGCAGGAGCCTGGGGCTATTGCTTGTATTTTCTCTGGTTCTATGTCTGTATCTGTTCCCAAATGCCCATTCAAATAATCATTCACATCATATATTAATAACAGAACTTACAAGGTTAGACTCAAGTTTCCAATGAAAGTGCCCTGAGAAAAAGGAATCTTAAATTTATTCTGTAAACTTTGGAATATATCAGAGCTCCTTAATCAGGGCTTAATATTTATGTTGCATTGTTTAGGTCAAATATTTTTGCAAAGTGGAAGGTCAGTTGAAGGAGGGGAGTGATAAAAAGCTGGATTAACAGGAAAGAAATTATTTAATAATCTCCATAAAATATGTCATAGATGTGAACTAATTAAATGGGAATAGAATAAAAAAGGTTTTGTGAGGGTACTTAGGAAGGAAGACTTAAAAATACTTGATGATGGAATAAATATGGAGGTAATTAGATAAATGTCAAGACTGTCATTGAGTTTAGTTTCCTAACAAAATCAGGATGCCTTTTGTTTTAAAGGAGGTCAAGAGAACAAACTGATTTTTAAAAATATTGATGAATTTATTTTTCAACATGTAGAATTTAAGAAGAAAGGAATGCTAGATTAGATGGAGATTAAAATGATGTATAAACTTGGATGTTCAAAATTTACTATAAATTGAAGAAGCAATTATATATAAACTCAGACATAGGAAGGACAAAAGTGGTTCTTAATATTTTATATCAAACTGTGTGGTGGTTTAAAAACACTGCCCCTCAAATTTTTAAGATCCTCCCATTGAAAGGTGGAGTATATGACTGTCTCCTCGAATGTAGGCTGTTTTGTGAATGCTTTGACTAACCAAGTGCAACAGAATAGACATAATATGACTACCAAGTCCACCTGGTTCTCTCAAGATACTCTCTCTCCATAAATCCCCCCCTCATATTGTCCCTCTAAAACATAGCCACCATCATGTGAGAAGTATAAGCCAATAAACAAGCTATATGTGGGCTCTCTCATTCTCAGCCCCAGTGCAGCCCATTCTATAGCCATTTGCCTGGGTTCTGAACATATGAGAGACAAAGACATCTGGAGAAGGATCCTCCAGTCACTGGAGTCTTTACAGCTGCAGTTCCCTTTCTGATTTCTTGGTATACAGGAACTGTGAACTTAATAATTAAAAACAAAACAAAACAAAACAAAAACATAACAAAACAAAAACTGTGTTGCTTTAAGCATTTGGGTTAGGATGCTTCATTACGCAGAAATAGTAGCCAGAGTATTCTCTGTTTGTAACCCTCAGTCAGTTGTATCTTCTCAACTGAGATCTAGGCATTATGTCAATGGACACAGCCTTAACTGCTATGCCATGTCTCAGGACTCCTGGTCCTCAGAATCCATAAACATTAGAAAACATTTTTATACCACCAAATTGGGGTAGTTTGTTATCCAGTAATAATAACTAAAACATAATCTTTTGAAAATGTGATGAAATTCATGGATGTCTTCCTCTACATTGCACTATACTCAAAATATTGTTTATAACCATTAGGAGTTCTCAAACCCTTTTATTTATTTATTTAATTTTTTTTTAAGATTTTATTTATTTATTCATGAGACACACACCAAGACAGAGGCAGAGACACAGGCAAAGGGAAGAGCAGGCTCCATGCAGGGAGCCCGACGTAGGACTCGATCCTGGGTCTCCAGGATCAGGCCCCGGGCTGAAGGCAGGCACTAAACCCTGAGCCACCCAGGGATCCCCCCAAACCCCTTTATTTTTATCACACTAATAAAAATAACATTGAACCGATTTATGGGAAAACAACTTTAAGAACAATTTATCTGAAGAAATTGACCGGTATCTCATAACAAACTACATTATCTTAATTTAACATATATATACGAATGCCTAAAATTCTAAAAGATAGAGTATTAGTAGTTAGTAATATTATTTCCATATTATATCTAAAAAAAACTTGAAGCTCAAGGAGAGCAAGTAATTTTTCCAATTTTATGTGATTATTTAGTTAGAGAGAAAGTGCATAAACTCACACAACCTAGCTTGTGACTGTTTTTAACCTTCATACTATGATGCCTCTCAACTAATCCTGGAAAAGACAAGTCCCTCAAGTAAGATGAAACACCTAGCTACAGATTGTGTTTAAACTAAATTTAAGTTTGTTAACTCTGATTCCACAAGTCCTTATTTAGTCTGCTTCAACAAATGATTAATTAATAATTCTACTTTTCTTTGTGAATTGAACAGTAATTAACTTAATTAAGGTATGTTTTTCTAAAAATGTAAGACTGAAAATTCAACACAAGAAGTATGTACATTGAGCATAGCAGGATACCAATCAGGGGTCATTAAATAAAAGTAAGTTAATTAAAGACATTAAACTAGGCATGGTGATCTGACCTAAAAATACACAGCTTTTTCCTGCTCTATTAAATTTGAATTGTGCCCTTGTAGATCTCTCTTCCTTTCGGGAAAAAGCTAAAATATACTTGGAAGTAGAAAATTGGAACATCAAAGGACATTTATTATCTCACAGTGATGTCTTATTATTGAACTTGCCTCAAAGTGTTTTATTATGGATGTTTTAACAAGAGAGAAATGTTTATCGGGAAGGATGAGTAATTTTTTTTCAAGGTTGATATTCCTTTAACTGGGAGCTGGAGCGATACTTGTGAACTGAGGAACGACAGAAAAGAAAGAGCCATGTCAGCTAAATCAACTGATTCACATTCTGTTAATAGAGGGACAGCTGTTCATCTTAATCACTCTCATGCCCTCCTTTTCAGTGCTGCGTTTTACATTGTCATTCCCACAGTTCCCTTGGGCATGTGCTATCTCTTCTGCATCAGCATGCTATATCTGAGTTAACAGTGCTTACTATATAAGGCAATGAATATGACATTTGGTGTTTCCCGGTGCTTTTTCAAGTATCTTTAATATCACGTTGATTCTATTATTTGTGGTCTTGTTCATTTTAATCATGTAGATACAGATAACCTTTGAAAGGTGACATAATTCTTCTTTACATAATGCCCTTTGTTGTCTTTCCTCTACTCGGTCTGTTCTGTGATATAGTCTTTAATGTAATCAATCCTTTGTTTCTACAGTTAAACTTTGAAGTTTTTTTCTAACATTCTCCTGATTAATGGCTTCCTTCCTGTTATCTTATTCAATAAATTGACTAAATATTATTTATTTCTTGCTTTCTTAAAGAACTGATAAACTGATTTGTTTCCTAATTATTCCAGAAATGTATTTCCTTTTTGGTCAAACTACAAATAAAGTGATATACAAGAAAACTGGTATCATAGGCAGCTTTTCCAAATCTGTTTTCTTGTAAGCTTCTAAGTCTCTTTCTATTTCCATATTTCATTGTACTCTCATCTTTATATTAAACTGGTTTTATTATTGGTTTTTATTTCACTATAAAGTGTACAATAAGAATTCTCCATGATCAAGTCTTTATTTATTTTGAAGATTTTTGTTTATTTGAGAGGAAGAGAATTCACAAAGGAGTGTGGAAAGGGGCACAGGGGAAAGGAGAGGATCTCAAGTAGTCTCCATGCTCAGAGTTGCTGGACATGGAGTTTGATCTCACAACCCCGAGATCACGACCTGAGCTGAAATAAAGAATTGGACACTTAACCAACTGAGCCACCCAGGCACCCCTTTCTAGTTTTGATTCTTAAAACTTGGGTAGCATGCATGTCTCTCTAAAACTTGTTTTTTAAGGTTTTATTTATTTGAGAGAGATAAAAGTGCATGCATTCACATAAGCAGTAGGGGAGGGGCTTCCAGAGGGGCTGAGTATCAGGGGCTGCTCCCTGCTGAGGAAGAAGTCTGATGCAGGGCTTGATCCCAGAACCCTGGGATCATGACCTGAGCTGAAGGCAGATGCTTAACGGACTGAGCCACCCAGGTGCCCCACACCATTGTTTTTTTGTTTTCTTGGTTTTTTTTTTTTTTTTTTTTTTTTTTTTTTAATTCCAGTGTAGCTATCATACAGTGTCATATTAGTTTCAGGTATACAATATAGTGATTCAAGAATTCTATACTTTACTCAGTGTTCGTCATAAGTATACTCTTAATGTTATTCACCGATTTTACTCATCCCTCTACCCACCTCCCCTCTGGCAACCATCAGTTTGTCTTTATAGTTAAGAGTCAGTTTTTTGGTTTGTCTCTACTTTTCTTTGTTTTTTTTTTTTTCTTAAATTCCACATGAGTGAAATCATATGGTATTGGTCCTTCTCTGACTGATTCATTTCACTTAGCATTATACTCTCTAGATCCATCCATATTGTTGCAAATGGCAAGAGGTCATCATTCTTTTTTATGCCTGAATAGTATTCCACTGTGTGTGTATGCCTATGAATGTATGTATATTTGCATGTACATTTGTGATATAGTCTTCAATATAATCAATCCTTTATTTCTACAGTTAAACTTTGTAGTTTTTACTTTGGAGTAATGTATATATACATTATATACATACGGTGTGTATATTACTGTATTACACACTATATATACATACTACACACACACACCCCACCTCTTTTTTATCCATTCATCTATTTATGGACACTTGGGCTGCTTCCATAATTTAACTATTATAAATAATACTGCAATAAGCATAGGGATGCATAGATCTCTTCAAATTAGTATTTTTATATTCTTTGGGTAAATTCCACAAAAGTGGAAATACTGCATCATATAGTAGCTCTATTTTCAATTTTTTGATAAATCTCCATACTATTTTCCATAGTGGCTGTGCCCAGTTTGCATCCCCACTGATAGTTCATGAGGGTTCCTTTTTCTCTACATCCTTGCCAACATTTGTTTCTTGTGTTTGTGATTTTAGCCATTCTGACAGGTGTGAGATGACATCTTATTGTGGTTTTGATTTGGATCCCCCTGATAAGTTATGATGAACATCTTTTCATGTGTTTGTTGGCCATCTGTATGTCTTCTTTGGAGAAATGTCTCTTCATGTCTTCTACCCTTTCCCCCACCCCCCATTTTTTTAATGAAAACTTTATTTGGGTTTTAGATTTTTATTTTTTCAAGTTTTATTTAAATTCCAGTTAGTTAACATACATAATATTAGCTTTAGGGTGTAGAATTTAGTGACTCATCACTTACATACAACACCTAGCGCTCATCTCAACATGTGCCCTCCTTAATATCCATCACCCATTTAACACATCTCTCCACCTAGATCCCCTCCAGCAACTCTCAGTTTGTTCTTTATAGCTAAGAGTCTGTTTTCTGGGTTGCCTTGTCTTCCCATTTTTAATTGGTTTATTAGTTCTTTGGTGTTGAGTTGTATAAGTTCTTTATGTATTTTGGACACTAACCATTTATCAGATATATCATTTTCGCATTCAGTAGGTTGTCTTTTAATTTTGTTGACTGTTTCCTTTGCTGTGCAGAATCCTTTTATTGATGTAATTTCAATAGTTTATTTTTGCTTTTTTTCCCCTCTAGAAAAATGTTGCTACAGTCAAAGTCAGAGAAATTGCTGTGTTCTCTTCTTGGATTTTTATGGTTTTGGGGCTCATATGTAGGTCCTCAATTTATTTTGAGTTTATTTCTGTGTATATTGTAAGAAAGTGGTCCACTTTTCATTCTTTTGCATGGAGATGTCCAGTTTTCCCAACACCATTTGTTGAAAAGATTATATTTTTCCTGTTGCATATTCTCACCTCCTTTGTTGATGATTAGTTGACCATATAAATGTGAGTTTATTTCTGGGCTCTCTATTCTGTTCCATTGATCTATGTGTCTATTTTTGTGCCACTATCATACTGTTTTGATTACTATAGCTTTCAAATCTATCTTGAAATCTGGGATTGTGATACCTCTTGTTTTATTTTTCTTTTGCAAAATTGTTTTGGCTATTTGGGGTCTTTAGTGGTTCTATGCATATTTAGGGTTATTTGTTCTAGTTCTGTGGAAAAAACTGTTGGTATTTTGATGAGGTCTCTAACACTATTTAAATAAAGCCTGCCATTTTCATTTGAATGTTTGAGTTATCTTCCTGATTCTGATGATTATATATATTATATATGTATATACATAAAATTAAAATATTTATAATAGTGTATCAATTATATTCATATTACATATTATAACATACATACATATTAAACTATTTTCTTTAAATAACTGCATTAATTCCTACTATGCTAGGATACACTCAACGTATATATCTCTTTTTGGTTCTTGGAGTAATTAGCTCTTAATTCTGACATATGAATGAATGAATTTCTTATGATCAAGGGTACATTATATATAGGAGTAATCAGCTTTATATCAAGATCTTTTCATCTTATTGACTTTTCATTATAAAGTTCTTGTTCATTTATCCAGTCCCAGCTCCAATCACAATCCTTTATTCTTTATGCTAAAGTAACAATGAACTATTTGTAATTTCTGAAATGATACAATTATACCATAAAACTGAAATTATTGACATTAAAAGCAGGGACTGTGTTTTTTCCATTGTTGTGTCCCCAACAAATAGTAGCATGGGGGTATAAATATTTGTGGAAGAAATTAATAAACAGATTGTCATTCATAGTATTTACTACATAAATATTAATTGAAAAATTAATACATGTCTTGCCTTTTAAACATTTTTTGTATCTAAAATATTTTCATATGATCTTTGTTTTCTGCATGCTCTCTCCTAACTATGAGCTATTTACTTACTGATTTGAATTTTATTAAGTTCCATGGTCTTGGAGCATTCAGCTCAGCAAGATGTTTTGAATTATGTGAATAACAAAGTCAGACATATGAGATGGGTTTGTTAAATCTTACTCTTCTAAAATTTCTAGGGTTCCTACGATATTTTTTAATATTAACTGTAATAACATTATTTCAATGTATTAGTACATTTAATACATTAATTAGTTGATTATAAAATTCTGACAAAATGTTGATTTTTTTATTTTTAATGATAAACTCCTAAGTGACCAACAGTGGCTTCACAATCCTTGTTGATAAAACAAGCATTGGCAATTGTAACTTAGCAGTTTTAATGAAGAAATTGTAGCACTGAGTCTATTACAAGGTTCTTGATAAAAGTGTTGCTCTTTGTGATAGGAATAATTATCACTGTAGAATAGGCATAGTATGTATACCCCACAATAGTCAAACCATAAATAAAATGCAAATTACAAAAAATTGTTGAAACATGATTGAATGTACACAAATCGACTTAATCTAGTCCCAAGAACTCTTATATTTTAATACCATTTATAATTTAATCAACATATTGGGCTCAAATGCTTTTTATATCTCAAGTCAGTGTAGTGAGACACAGCATTGATGCTCATTGGGACAAATAACTTCACTAATAAAAAGAGCAACACTTGAATTTGTCAAGTCTTGCCCTCTAACACTTTTCTGTCTTCCTTCAGTTCCTTGATTAAATGGCATCCTGTTCTTTCCTAAAACCTAAAACTTGTTGCCAAGTTTTATTGAGGAGAATTAAATGGAACTTACATAATGATACATTTGGGTACCAGTTATGAAAAAATACATCGATAAGTGTAATCCCCATGTTCACTTTTCTAATTTTCCCTACTCTATCTTTTTATTAAATATCATCTCTTAATTAGCCTATAATTTATTACTATTTTGTAACATATGGTAATGAAAGTATGTGTGTGCATGACAAGCAGTCTTTTTGGTTTTACCCAACTAGTATGATAAGTTAAGCAGATTTTAGTTTATTATTTATTTTAGAATATTTATTAAGTAATCACCTTACACATTTTTATAGTAATATCAGAAATGCATAGTCCTTATCTTAAGAAATGATGTGAGGAAAACTATATTTTATTACGCTTCATCTGGCAAACTTGAACAGAAAGGATTTGTTGGTAGAAAGACTAAATGCAGAAATTTAGAAGGAAAATGTAGGAACGTGTAATTCTGCAGACAGTATTTGAATCTCAGGCTCCATTATTTTGTCCTTAATCACCAGATTTTGCTTTCATTCAGTCCAAAGAAATCATTTCATTATCTTTCGCAAATACCATTTCCTAAGCAAGGAATCCCACAGCAGACATTACTTCTTATTTCAGAGAATATGAGGCCATTTCTTGAAACTTCTCTCAATTTTTTTTCTTTTTCACCTTTAAACTTTCCTTGACAGAAGAGTATCACCTTCTATGCACTTGCTTATACCTTCTTGTATCTTTTTGGCAAGTTGATCTTTTAGTTCCTTTATTTTATTTTCAACCTCCTCCCATCAAATGAGTCCTATTTCCTCCTATAAGCATATATTTTATACGTTGAAAGGAAACAAACAACAAAAAGTGCTCACATTTCCAACTTCAATCCACATTTCATGTTCTTTTCCTTTAAACGTCAAATTTTCCCCAAATCCCTCATTAGCGCTCTCTCTATTCTTTCCTTGGTTTCTTCCTAAATTCTTCCCTTCCATTATCATTTATTAAGTAAAACATATGTAATAAATACTTAAAATGCACAGACTTTCTGTTAGATGCTGACACCATATAATCAAAGGAAAGACCATCCTGTATATCAGAATTACAGAAATCTGACCAATAACAAACTATGATAACACACTGTGTTAAGTCCAGTGTGAAAAGATAGAGAAATAAATGAAAACAAAGGACTGATATTTCATAAATTAAATATTCTTCAAAAATCAACTAGAAAAAAACAACATATACTGAGGAGTTATCCACTTATTCATTTCCTTCACTCAATAAACACAGAACTATATGCTGAACATTGTATTAAGAAGTGAGTTTAGATAGTAGAATGAAATGATGATATAGCACTTGGATAAGTAAATATTTAGTGAAAGTGATGCAGTAACTATGGAGGCAAAGAAGAGGTGACTGTTACAGCCTGGAGGTAGCACAGGAAGAGGGAAAAGGTTATTTGTGACTTGAACATACAAATCCTGACAGTTAACCAGGTGAGTCTATGGAGAGGTAGAGGAAAGTGTAATAGCCACAGTGGGTGCCTTCTGTACAGGCTTCTCAAATTTTTCATGGAAATGCGTTTAACTACAAAGAATAATGGCTCATACGCTCAGGGGCTCAAAGCGGTTTGTACCAGAAAACTAAATGTCTCCATTTCACTTTAAAAATATATTCAAACTATACATATTCATAAAAAAGAACTTAGCTTTCTTGTTTTCTAAATTTGATAGTGAGGTAGCAGAGGATATTCAGATTGAAAATGACATGATCATAGTTGATATTCATATGCATCATTTTGTCAGCCTTGTTAAGGATAAGTAAGTCAGATGGGATACACACCGATATTGAGAAGTTATTTAAACAACACAGGTGAAAATAGTAAGAATATAAATGAAGGTTGTGGCAGTAGTACTGAAGAGAAAGACAGAGATTTGAAGATTAAGGAACTACAATGCACTGTATTTGAGGACTATCTGGGCAAAGATTTTAGGACAGAAGGAGGAATCCCTAAAAACTTGTAGGTTTTTGACCTGCACTTCTGAGTGAAAGAAGTTACTCTTTATTGAACTGAGTAACATAAGAGAAGTTTTGGAGAAGGATGAAAATCACAGTAGAAATACCTCAGAAAAATCCCATCATCTCTGAATGGTTTTTTATTACTGTATGACAAACAACCACAACCTTAGCAACTTAAAACAACCATATACTTGTTAACTCACAGTCAGAGATCAGAAGTCCAGACATGGTATGACTAGATTCTCAAGAAGCTGAAACCAAAGTGTTGGCTAGGGCTATAGCTTCTCCCTCGGCCTTGGGCTCTTCTAACATTACTAGCTGTGGTTAAATTGAAAAATGGCTCCCAACAGTTAGCCACATCCTAATAACTGAAATCTGGGGATGTTATCTTATCTGGTAAAGTCTTTGCAGGTATGATTAAGTTAAGTATCTTCAGGTTATTCAGGTGGTCCCTATTGAAATCAAGAGAGAGGCAGGGGGAGCTAAGAACCATACAGAGAGGAAAAGGCCATGTAAGATGGAGCAGAAAGAGAATTTAAGATTCTGGCCTTGGAGACTGGAGTGATGTAGTCACAAGCCAAAGAATGCTGGCTGTCACCAGAAGCTAGAAGAGGTAAAGAGCAAATTGTCCTCTATAGATGCTGGAAAAAGTTAAGCTCTGACATAAACTTGATTTTGGCCTAGTGATACTGATTTTAAACTAATGGCTTCTAGAACTCTGAGATAATAAATTTCTGTTGTTTTAAGCACCAAGTTTGTAATTATTTGATTAGCAGTCGCAGGTTGTTGGCATAATTCATATTATTGTAGTTGTAGGACTGAGATCAACATTTTCCTGATAGCTCTTGGTGTGGACCACTCAGCTTCTAAAGGCTAGTCACAGTCCCTTTTCCATGTGGTCCCCATAGCAGTTTACAACATGGAAGTTTGTTTTCTTTCCAACCATATGGAGTGCCTTTTTGACTTTCTGTTATATAACCAGTTGGAGAAAACTCTCTGAATTTAAGGACTCATGCGATTAGGTTAGGCCCACCAGGATTATCTCCTTAACTAAAGGTCAACTGATTTGGAATCTTGTTATTTTGCAAAATCCCTTCACAAGAATTTTATTTTTTAAGATTTTATTTTTATTCATGAGAGACATAGGCAGAGGGAGAAGCAGGCTCCACACAGGTCGCCGGTCGAGGGACTTGATTCGGGGTCTCCAGGATCACGCCCTGGGCTGAAGGCAGGGCTAAACTGCTGAGCCACCGGGGCTGCCCTCACAAGAATTTCTAATGTTTGACTGAATAAGAAAAATGTTGGTACACAACTCAAGTTGCCACCTTAGAATTCTGCCTACTATTCTCTTCTTATTATCTATACATTGTTTCCTAAATTAATATAAGAATCAATGGCATCCTTATTAAAACTAATGATTTCCAGATCTTAACTCAGTCTTATAGAAACAAATACCCAGAACTAGAACCTGGGAACCTGTTTTTCTTAGGGTTTCCCTGTGAGATTTTTAATATCAGTTTACTGAACACTACAAATGTGTCTTTGTAAGAATACAAGAATCAATCTAACCTTATAAAACTGGCCAGAGCAACACCCTCAGAGGCTGTTGGAGCCTCCAAAGGAAAGGCAGGATTTTGATTCAACAATCGGAAAAGAGTCACCTGCAGGCCTTAAAAAAACAAAACAAAACCCTGAATAGTTACATGAACAAGAAATTGAAATAAACCATTTTGGTGTTTGAGTCATTATACTTTTGAGTCTTTTTCTTATAGTAGTTTAGACTATCCTAATGAATATGGTGAGAATTTGTTGTGTATGCTTTTCTGAAAACAAAACTAAGTTCAAGGTTAGATTTTTTTTAGAGAAAACATTAAATATTAACCTAAAATCATACTGATGGAATAAATATTACATTATTCACAATATTGATAATACCTATCAAGATATAGAATTAGCTAATTCTAGGTAAATGCTAAATATTAAGACTTTTTTAAGGAAGATGTAGTATCACAATAGTTATAACAAAACTGCATGATCAAATTATTGTATCATGATTGTATGTATAGGATTTCCCTATAAAATTAATATATAAAGTTCTGTTCATAGCACCCAATCTATTGAGTTTTAGGGGAAAATGACATTAGTAAAACATAATAATAGCTTACATGACATTTATTTTATATTTTTTCATTTACTCAAAATATATTATTGAACATATACTATAAGCAAATAAATGATCGCTTATCACACAGTCTATTAGGAAAACTAAAAAATTAACTAGGCAATTCTAATACAGAGTTTAGTGCTACATAGTGCAAATTACAAGTTACCAAGACCTCAGCAGTAAAATAAATTTGGAACCTGGTGGGAGAAGTTTAGTTATGTTCTGTCCAAGAAATGAGGGTAGAGAATATTTGGACATTCGAGTAATAACGTGTGTATATAATATATATGTACACATACATGCAATAATAATAAAAAGCATTTTGGCATCAGTTTTCACTAGATCCTCAAGACAACTGAAACTAAAATCCAAAATGAATGTAAAACGATCACAAAGAATATCTCAGGTTTGGTTCCCTGGCAGTACACACACTGACAAAGTTTAGTGTATGGGATTTTTATTAGGGATACTCTAATAGAAAAGAAAAGGAAATGAAGCAGGATTGGAGAGAAGTCATCTTGCAATGCAGGTCCTGCAAAACCTGTCAACCCCATCAGGAGCTCTGTAACAATACAGAATTTCAGAGCTGTCCTACAGTGGCTCAAAATGGCCGCATCTAAAAAAAATCTATTTTATTATGTGAAAATGATCGGAAGAATATAGGATCCATTCTAGTTTTACTCTAGAAAGGGAAGAATTTGTCTTGTAGAATAAGATAAATGGACAATGATAGAAAAATATTTGGTTGTTTTCTGATTATTTTCCATATATTCTATTTGTTCAACAAAATAATGACTCACATTTAGCTTGATATTTTTATGCCTGCTTACATCATTTTGCTTAAAGTATGTGCAAAAAATAGTATTTTCCAAATAAGAACTAAAGTTAAATTTATCATAAGAAGTTATTATGATTCATTTCTCCTTTATGTATCCTGAACATCTCTTCTATACTTTAAAAAAGTATATTAAAATATGTTTTAAAATATTCTGTAATAATGTAATATTTACTATAAAATCCTTTTAAAAATCCTTTCAAAGTTTTTGTAATATTTACACTTTAAAACTTCTAGAAATACCAAAATTAACAAGATTCAAAACAAATTAAGCAATTTCAAGCGGAAGAAATTGTACTGTGTGCTGAGTTCTGATATTTATCTTCTTATCACTTGAAACCATTTGCCATTTTCCTCAGAGAATAGAACAGGTAGCCTTGTCTTTGATGATGATATAGCTTTGTTTGGACTAAATAAGGAGAGACCTTAATAAACAATAGGTCTCAATAAATAGTAATTACCTGAAAGAATGGCTCTGTAATAGTTTTCTTTCTTCTTTCACACACAATTTTGCCTATCAGAACATGTACTGGTCACTTAATCCTTACTTGACTGAACTGGCTTACTCTACAATCTTAAATTGTACAATCAATAAAAACAACTTGGTTGTAGTTTTAACTTGAAGTGTTTTCAATGACATATTACAAAAAAGTGTAATCAGAAATTTAAAAAGGAAACGGCTGTATATTGTTTTTTTTTCACCCACTTCACAGCTAGTGAATGATATTATTGCTGAGAATATTCACCTTGTATAAAAGTAGAAATCAATCACTTCAGTAATCATATCCTCAGGGAATAATAACACAATAGAGCTGGAATGATTTTAGCAATTATCTAATCCAGTGGTTTTATAACTGGATCTATGAGAATTAGGTTCTCTCAGAGATGCCACAAGGACTGATCTGGGAAAAGGAGACTGATTTTTGGATTTCACTCTATCATCTCAGCTAAAATACAACTTTTTATCTGTTCAATAAATGGGAGAAGAAATCAATTTGATTTACTAAATATTCAGAATCACATAGTTCAAAACACATATTATGCATATGAGAAAGTCAAAACTAAGGAGAGGCAGGCTCTTTAAACATGGGTAAAAATTAAATTCTTCTCTACAATAGTGTAGAGAAGAATTCTCTTCTCTAGTGTAGTCTTTTTACCAATCAATATTCTTTGAGACAATTGTAATAGCTTCCTAACTTGCCTTATTGCTTATATCTTTCCTTTTCTAGTTCATTTATACTACCTCTTCTACTAAAATGCGTTTGGCTCCTACTACCCACAAGATACAATTTAAACTCCATAGTACAGCTGAGCAATTATTTTATGAACTAGAACCTACTAATCCTTCAAATCTCAACTTTAACCATTCAATTTTATACATTTCATGCTACACTCCCATTGCTCCTTGTTAATACAATGCTTTTCCACATAATACCTGGACAAATTATTTTCACTTACTGGAATAATACTGAGGTATCTCTGCCTGTTTAGAAACAATACAAAGAAAGCAAAACACCTTTCAGAATCAAGTGTAAACTCCTCTACAAAACTATTTCATGCAGGTTTACCTATTTTTACTTCAATGCCTTCACAGATGTTTTCCACATATCCATCATGATGTGGATTATACTATTTAACCAAGGTGTGTGTGTGTGTGTGTGTGTGTGTGTGTGTGTGTATATGCATTAACTCATATTTGTGAAAGAGGTATAAGCTTCCAAGAATAGGAGAATCTTTATCTGATCATTTGCCTGCCGTTTGCCTATTTTTCTGGATACTATTCTTTGCCATTCCAGTGGATGGAAAAAGAGGCATTTTTCTTCTTAGGAAGAATAGAAACCACTAAATGTGGTTTGTAGAGGCAAGCCCATTTTTCCTGGTTATGATATCTTATATCTGTAGACTAATGAGGTATTTCCCTGGCCTGGCTTGGCACTCACCTCCTATGCTTTAATTCCTAATGTCCTCTTGGTGTCTATGACAAATTGCAACTATTGCAGAACTACCATTACCCCATTCCAATCTCTATTATTTATAGCTCTGTTTTTGAACACTCCATGTTCTTAAGCAACCATGTCAGATGCATCTTTGTTACTGACACTATCTCTGGTGTTCACTAGTGGCAAATTTCCCAACTCACAATTAAGCAATGAGGGATACTGCTGCAGAGATAGTGAGCTTTTTGATTTGAGGGTAAAAGAAGACTTGACAGCAACAAAATGGGAACTAAAGGGTCAGGTCTATCTGATGAACCAAAACCCTAACAAAATGAATCAAGGGGACTTAGCTAACTGTGGACTTGTTCAGGGCTTGGAAACCTTTTGAATAGAGAGGGAGTGGCTAGCAGAATGTTTATAAGATCCTTAAACTAGAAGAACAGCCTCAACCCCCATCATCACAGACTTATATTGATTTGATCTTGTAATATATAACTTATATTTAATCTAATTGTTTTAGTCAGGAAAGGAAACATGATAGTGTTATGCTGATTTTTCAGAAACCAATAAGGTACATTGTGCACATGTCTGGCAGGAAAGATAAGTATCCTGGAAAACGAAGGTGTGATTCCTCCACCCTGGCAAAATTGAGCTAGCTATTACTAGAATATGCATCCTTTAGAGATTTCCTATTTAGCTTCCTTCATAAGCTGTGAATACCAGTGAGAATTTAACATCTTGGTCTTCACAAAGGGTACATTTTGTTGTTGTTGTTCCAAACTCTCACATGAAGTATTCTGGCTTATAACCTTTATAAATTAAGGCAAATTAATAAACTTATTTGTATTTAAAAGATCAAGATCACTAAAACTCCTTCCAGATATAAGATTCTATGATAAAACTGATCAATCACTGAAGTTTAATTAATAAGTATTAAACTTAAAATGTATTAGTACTGCACAAATAATAATTCAATAGAGTAAAGTTTTAAAGGAAATTTGTTTTATTTTTCCCTTTCATTTCAAAAAAGAATCATCTCATTGGTGGACTTAAATACTGTGACTCTTATGTTGAAGCAAAATTTCATGAGCAGAACTTTATAAATTATAATAATAAAAAAATTCAGTGTCTCCTGATTAATTGTATAAAGATGTCCTAATTATTTTATTTTAAAGATAATATCATTTTAATGTGCACCTCACATTGTCTATTTGAACAAGAGATAACCGTTTCAGCCAACAGTGACTAATTTTCACAAGCTAGTGTAACTATATCAACTATGTCATGAATAAAAATAACAATTCTTAGCTACATAATTTTCTCTAGCACAATGTCTTAAACTATCAGTTTAATCTTTCTGTATCCCCTGTAATTTGAAACATGAAATGTGATATTTTATGAACAGATACTATTGTTTGTTGCGCTTTGTCTCCCAATATAAAAGACATAAAATTGAAGACATAAATTAAAATATATATGTATGAACTAATATTGAGAAGCATGATCATTTTAAGTAATTCTAAAATGATTTAAATAAAATAATCTTCCTACTATTTAAGAACTATCATCTTGTTATGGAACACAAGTTTCTTTCAAAAGAACTCAATACTTTACAACTTTTCAACAACCTGGTTGTGTGGTTTATGGATTATTTCTGCAAATATATGTAGATATACTCCAAATTAATTACTTGCATATCCTTCTCACAAATCAGTAGGTAATATATACCTATTAGATATATAAAGGGATTAAAATCATAAGTGATAAAAAAATCAGAACTGAGACACTGGATAAGTTTTCAGACATGAAGATAAAATATAACTTTTACCAAAGGCCCAATGAGTAGATTCAAACAGGTGTATGGTTGCATGTCAGTGACGTCCAACAGAAAAGCAAAATGTCACTGGAAGTACTTTCAGGCAATTATATAAATATAAGCAGATATGATTCTGTTCATAGATACTGAGAGTGCAAAATATAACTTTGGTCACAAGGAATACCAGGGTTTACAGTACAGCCCCAGAATCGGAGAAACGGGAATATTAAACAAGTTACAAGTTAAGAAACTTGGATATGGAATAAAAAAGGCAATGATGCAACTATTAGAACTAAATTATAAGGCAAGGACTCAGCTATAGAAAAACCTCCTCATCCTTCAGTTAATAAACTCACTCAACCAATTTAAGTATTATTAATTGAGAAACTGCTAGTAATGATTTTAGGTACTAAGTATACAAAAATAAACAAGACATACTTCTCTAAAGAAACAATCATTTGGAGACAGACAAAAATGTAGTGGAGTGTGATATGTGTAATATAACTGAAGTTTTCTCAAAGTATAAGAGAATGTCGTGTTAACAAGAGACAGAAAGTTTCAGAAATGTTTTAAATCTTTAGTCTTACATGATTTTTAAGGCTCCTCTTAAAATGATCATATCTGAATAATTTTGGAAGAACGCTTAAAGAGTGAAAACAACAATATGTTTAAAGACATAAAAGCATGAAAATTCTTGATATATTCTGGGAATGGCATAACTTGGTATGACTAAAGAAAACTATTTGAGGGATAAAGTGGCAGGGGCTGAGCCTGGGGAGATAGGGCCATGACCAGATTGAGAAGCACCTGTTAACAGAAATAAAGCTACAGTCTCCATCTGTGACCTAAAAGATCCTGAAAGTTTCCACAATAGTGCTAACAAGGGACTAATGTTATATTTTAGAAAATCAATTTAAAAGGCATGAAAGATTAGTCTGGTAGAAAGAATGGAGATAGCAAGACCATTAAGAAAATACTGAAAAATTCAAGGACAGAGATCATGAGAAACTGAATAAATGTGTTGGCTGATTTGATCAAGAATAATGAGTGTATTAGAAATGTCTTTGAATATTGATTATAAGACTTCATTGAAAAAAAAAAAAAAGACTTCATTGACTATCGTGGATGAAAAAAAAAAGAATTAGTGACCACACTTAGATTTCTGAGTTTTAGGATTTGTGGGTAGTACCATCATTCATTGTCTTAGCACTTTGCAGTGAGGTGGAAAAAGAGATTTCAGAGAGAAGTAATGACTCACTTAAGAATTTCTATTATTGTTATAGCTGCACCTGTGGAATGCACTGGATATATCAGCCTAAAGTCTGTTTGATATCACTGTGATATATATGTCCATGAAGAATGTAAGCCTGGAAATGAAGAGTTAAGATGTGTAAGGCTAGAGCAAGCAATAAAATTCAAGGTCATGTAGTTTCAATTCTTTGCAATCAGAACTGAGAATGTGTATGTAGACTGAAAAACACAACTACTTGTCTGTCAATGTTCTTTTTTTTTTTCTGTTAATGTTTTGATCTTTATCATAAACCTTGTAGTAGGGTCTGATTTTTTACTTTTAAGAGAGTTAAAATATAATGGTTAGCCTATTATTCATCTTGTTTGCTTCTCAATGATTTTTATTTTTAGTTCTACCGAGAACTGATTTACTGTGAAAGGCCAGTAGTAAGCAGAATTCACATGCTTATTTGCTCTCCTGGAGGTGAAGCCCAGATTATGAAGGACAGATTTCTGGAAATGGCTTTTTAAGAAAGTCATAGGCAATCTTTACAGAAAATTAGCTAATAGCCATGACTTTAGTGTCTAATACACAAACTTTTTGCCATCCTCCATTTTGGCCTCGGTTTTACTAATAACATACATATGTTTAATCATATAAAATAATTAGAATATTTAAGATCATGGGATGACAATGCTTTCCAGGCATATGATCAATTTACCTGAGACTGAAAATCAAAACTGATTATATTTTTATTCTGTAAATTTATCAAACCACAGATAATAACAGCCAATAGTTCTGGGTCATAAACATAAATGATAATAGGAAGAGCAGCTACCAGTCCCTAAATGTGGAGATTCTTGCCTAAATACACTACCACTATTATATAATGAATACAAACTCAGATTTTTATAAATGGTAATTTTGGATGAACTGGAAATTGGCAGAAAAGAAAACAAATTTGATTGGAAAAACTATGAGTTGTAATAGTAGAAAAACGTTTAACTAAGAAATACTTGTCAAAAAAAAAAAAAACCCATCTAAGAAAGTCAAAATGAAACAACTAAGAGTCTATTCAAGTATGGAATTTAAGGAAAACTTTTGAGAGGGCTCTCTTTTAACAAGAATAGCAATTCTCTTTTATGAAAAGTACATGGGAGAGAATGTTCAGTTCATGTTATCCCAGACCTCCCAGAAAGAGCAGTTTCAGTGAAAACATGAGTTCCTTCTCTGAGAAGCCAGGGATAGCAAAATAAAACAAAATAAATTAAGTAAACACTCAAAATACTGTATCTTGTTAGTGGTAAAGTATGATATAGAGAATCTTTGTTATTTTTAAAGCAGTAGCAGGGGAAATCTAATTCAATAAGTCAAGCTTCTTATTTGCACTGAGTATCCTTCATCAGAAGTTTGTCTGAGGATATTTGAAATTGTCCAAAAGAAATGCCTGCACACCAAATGAGTCAAGTGTCTGTAACAGTACTTTGACTTCTAGTAACTAGCTTCTAGTAATTTTGTTTCTGCTTATTTGTACCTTTTGCAATATCAAAAGTTCCTCAAATTGAACTTGATTTGTCTATTTAATTCTTGTTCTCAGATTAAGTCTTTACCTTTGGTCATTCCTGATTTGAAGCACTTTAATTTTTTAAATTCATCCTTCCTCTAGAGACCTTGATTGATGTCTGAATAATTTCAGCTTCTATGTTCCCATCACCTACCCTCATTCTGCATATGATCTAAGCCTGGGAAATCTCCAGTTTTACTCAATTTTACCACAAACAGAAAGTCCCCTTATATGGTATGTGTTATAGCAACTGGTGGCATTTCACCTGGTCACACGTAGGGTGCTTATCTTGAAATTGCCAAGTCACATTATTATTGGCTGCTTTTGTACTGTCTCCTAACTGCTCTGAAGCCAAGGATGAAAAATGTAAAAGTTCTTAGGAAAGTCTAGGTAAACTCTTGGAATTTCTGTTCTACATGATGTGGTAAAAAGTATTAGAGACAAGGCAATACTTCGTATATTCCCCTGAGACTGACTGGACGACATTTTTCAGTAAGCCAGCTGACAAACCAAAGAAGTGGGTTAGGCCATATAAAGGATGAAAGAACTGAAATTCCCTCAGATCAGTATGAAGCAGCCATGATTGAAAATACAACAAGGTTTTAGAAACTCCTACATCATATGAAACATATAATTGCAAGTACCACAATTATAACATGGGGCTAAGAATCAATCTAGTAAGAGGTAGCACCTTCTTCATACCAGTTCATAATATGACTAAAATCAACAGCTATCACCTACTCTTAGTGAGAATTTTTCTTAGTGAAGAAAAATTTTGATAATTCTCTTGAAATGCTCTGCTCTTCATATAACAAACAATCACCCTAACCTTATAATTAACACATCTTGGTGGAGGTAATGTTAATATCCTAGATATAAGTCTGAGTCATTATCTTGAATAGCAATATTGTCCAATGAGACTAATTTCAGAGATTGTGCTGATATAGCTATACTTATTTGATTAGCATGTGAGAAGCCTAGCTTCTAGTATTAAGTCCAATACCATTTAGCTGAAGACCAAACTTTATTTTTACTGTAGCCATGCTGATTATTCTATTTGAGTATTACTTCAAGCTTTGTTTCTCTGAAACACAGAATTAGTATGATTAACCAGTGGTATAGGCCTTTTCTAAATAAATGCCTACATCACTACTTGTTCTGCCTACTATAATGTCCCGAGTTCTGTCCATCTCTTGAGAGTTTTCTGGCAAGTTTTCGTTAAGAATCAGAAACTCCCTTATATATGGCAACTGTAACAAAAACAAAGGATCTATGAATCTCTTGTGATTTCTAAGGCATCAGTGTGTTCTGAGTCAAAAACTGCCTCCACAATCACTGATCTGACATTCTGCACACACAGATATAAGGGAACCTAGATTATGCAATTCAAAGTACCACAGCTTTGTGAGGTTTTAGAGGTATAGGTGAATTAATGAATCTCCCAAATATAAATCCTGTTAAATTAGAATGACTGGGAATGCATTTCTGAAAAACAATTAAATCAAATAATTATACTACTTAGAAGTTATAATATACAAATGACCCAGAAATGAATGACGAACAATCACAAACTATTATCGGATATTTTTAATGAAATAACTTTCCATGTAGTGAGAGAAATGTAAATTTATTCATCAATACTTCAGATTGAAGGCCTCTGGTCACACAACATATTACCTCTATCTACTTGCATATTCTTCCTTGAATAAACCACAGGTTCTGGAGTAGTGACTGCGCTCCTATGTTATATGTTCTTCCTCCACAGATGACATAACCTCCCTAATTCCCCATTTTTCTGGGAAATTTAGAATGTAGAGATGTACATTTTCTTTATAAATAAAGGAATATAATTCTAAAAATATTTTTCAAAGAGTATATATTCATATTACCAAGAAAATTATGACTACGTATCAAAACACATCCAGAATCTGATGTCTTACTACTTGCCCTGCCAAAGTCCTGGTCCAAGCCACTGTCATCTTTAACCTGAATTATTTAATAGTTTTATAACTGTTCTAGGTTCTTGTCTGCACTCTTAGTCTCTAGGGTATTCTCAAAAAGCAGCTAGAGAAATTCTTTTAAAACCTATGTCAGATTGTATTGGTTCTATGTTCAAATAGCTTCTATAGTTTCCCATCACGAGCAAAGCTTTCACCACAGCCTACAAGAACGGTATACTCTTTACATTTGCCATTTTTCCAAGTTTACTTCCTTCTAGCACATACTCAACAGCCTCAACCCTACCTTATTCATTCTGCTCCAGTTGTACAAACGTTTCTGCTCTTTGACCTCTGAACACATTCATCCCTCAGAGCCTTTGTACTTGTCATTCCTTCTGCCTAGAATTCTCTTCCCCCAAATTTCTAATCCACCAGCCTCTTTCTCATCCTCTGTGTCTCTGCTCACATACTCTCTTAAAGACAAATGCTTCCTTGACTACTCTAAATAAAACGGTACATGCCCCCAACCCACTGCAAAGCATATTTATACTCATACATGACTGTATTTTTCTCCATAATACTAATGTGACTAAGTCTGGCTTCCTTACCACATTTTAGGCAAGAATTCTGTCTATATTATTCATGTATAATACTGTAGCACCTGGAATGACGCCTAGTATATGACAGGCACTAAATCAATCAATGAATCAATTTGTTCAATGAATGACTGGGATCATTGCTTAGTGATGGAATTACATAACTATTGGATTTAATAACTACTTTTAAAGTAAAATAAGCAAGTTAGGGCAATTTCTTCATTTCTACCAACTTTGAAATCAACTTAATCCCTGGATATAGGAATTATCTGAAGAGAAAACTAAATATATATTTATGTGAATAAATATTTTTTCAAAAATTTATCTCTACCCACAAATTACAACAAATTATTACTCTATACCCATAGCTTTTGTCTCCATAATATTAAGCAAACTATTATGTGATACCAGAGAATGTTGCAGCAGATGACCACTTCCCCTGTGACTATTTTCAGTATGGTACAGATGTGCTTCTGAGAAGTGCATTATAAATGGATCCTGATTAAGATGCAAAGGAACAATCAAGTGTATCTATTCATTCCCTGAAAAGTCATGTGATTTATAAGGTTAACTCAAAGCCTGTACCATCTGTGACAAAGAAGCAGTGTAGAGGACATTGTGTCTTCTGCTGCTTCTACTGGCCTCTAGATGGCTCTACAGTGCTGAATCTATTTTTTATTCCTACTCCTCTAGCCACAGAGGAAATTGTGACAGGTTTTATTTAGAATATCTTTAGATCTCATTTCCTCCAAGATGGCATAGCTTTGTATGAAGAAAGTCAACTTTTGATAGTCTTTCTTTAAGAATCAAATTATGTCAAATTCTCACCATTAACTGCATTCTCAAGGCCTTCAAAAATGTCTGTACACCTATGCAGTAATAGTGAAAATGTATTGTGTCTACTATACAGTTCTGGCAGATTTACTTTCAATTTTAACATGAACCTGGTGTATCAAGGGATGTCTTCTGAGTCATCTCACCATATTTGGATGCAACAACAATTGGTATTCGTAGCTAATTTCATGGGGAAGCAGAATAAAATCAGAGTGAGCTTGAACAAGAACTCTTCTTTATTTGCACTTCCCAAAAATTATAGTGTCATTCTCACTACACTAATATAGAATACTACCACAAAACTGGTTGGAAAAAAAAAAAAAGTTTGGTCTGTGACAAAAACCTTTTAAATAGCTTTTAGTTCATTTTCTCATCCCTGTTGTCATTAGAAACAGGTATTCAATTCATATTAATATATATAAGTTAGCTTCTACTTAAAAAAAATTAGGACTATATTTCTCAAAAATATGATTCTGGTGAGGCATAGAACTCATGATTTAGTGGATTTTTCCTGAAAGTTGTCCAGGATGAGAAGTAATATTTTGTATTTTCTTCATAAAATAATATGGCTACTCTCTTATAGATTTCAGAGAGTTGTGGGGATAAATAGAATATTGATTCAATAAAACCAAATAAAAGCCTAAAAATTAACTAAACCTTATTTTTTCACTGGAAATTGTGATCTGAAACCAAAACCAAACCAAACCAAAACAACAGACTTGCAGTGAGAAATTTTCTTGAGATCCTGATTCTTTTCTCTTACAGAAATCGTACTGTCAGGTTTTCCTGTTGTCCTTTTTTTTTTTTTTTTTAAGATTTTATTTATTTATTCATGAGATACACAGAAAGAGAGAGGCAGAAACACAGGCAGAGGGAGAAGCAGGCTCCATGCAGGGAGCCCGACGTGGGACTCGATCCCAGTACTCCAGGATCATGCCCCAAGTCAAGACAGACGCGCCCAACCACTGAGCCATACAGGGGTCTCTTCCCTGTCGTCCTTGACTCAACTCTCAAATTTTTCCTTTGTCATTATCCTACTTGCGCTTATCTGAAATAATGCTGGAAAACATGCTTTCCTTGACTAATCTGACTTTGAAGCTGATCTCTGTCTCGTGTTTAGTGGCCTGAAAGTTCATTTATAGCTCAAAGATTTAAAAGTATTTTTTAGTCTCTGCTCATTGTTTCTTTGGTAATATAATTCTTTAATGGGCTTTTGATTTATTCACTTCTAGTCAGTTCTTTGCACAAGTAATTGTTCTCAATGTTTTTCTTCTTGATATGATTCTCAAATCCGTTTGATTGCTTCCTTTCATATCTTTATATTTCTCACCAATTCTGACATGGCTACCCTGAATCCGTGAGTCTTACATCGGAAGATTATACCTTACTATATCTTCTTTGACTTCTGTCACTTCTTCTAACTGGAAAATTTTATTGGACCCTTATTATTGAAAGTATTTTTAAAAGTCTACCAAAAAGAAAAAAAAAAAAAAAAAGTCTACCAAAAAGAAAAAAAAATAAAAGTCTACCAAAAAGCAGTCAAGTTTTCCAAATCTGCAAAGTTCTGAATTTATGTAATGTTAGTTTTGTTTTTGCATTTGTTTACAGACTAGTTCATTTCTATCTCATAAACCTTGCAAAGTATAGCTGGTAATAAGTAAAACACTACTAACATGTCTTTGAAACATTTCCTCTAAAGCTAAAGTAACCATGTGTTTGCCTCACAAGTGATTGCAGTTTTCGCTTTGTGCAGTTTGCCAGTACACAGCATATTCCATGGTCTTTCCAGTGCCTGATATTGATTTAATGGCTCCTTATGATCTCATTCCTAATTAAATAACAAATATTTTTAGGGTTTTTATAGAAGTATACCTTTCAATACCAATTTATGTTTTAAGGTAAGTAATGCTACCAGTCACAAATGAAATAAGCCCTAATTCTATTCTTAGTTTTTTTATTTCCCCCAAAAGGTTGTCACTAATATAAAGTTTAAGGTAGGCTATTCTTTTTTTTTTTGTTTTTCTTCCATTATGTCTTCTGGAATAAGTTGCTTCCAAGATCTCTCTAGCAGGTGAAGTACAGACAGATGACTTCATGGAATGATTTTTAAGAGCCATGCCTGCGAGTGACATTAATTACTCCTATCCAAATCAAATAGGCCAAAATCTAGTCTTATAGAATCAGCACCAAAGCAAGGAGCTTGGGAAATGCAGTTGAATACATGGATTGTTGGTGAGGGCTACAAATGTTTGCACAGTGGCTAATTTATGAAAGAGAAAAAGCAGTTGTAGCTAAAGATGCAAGGTAAATTTATTTTTGGAAACTGATTGTAAGTTGCCTTTGATATGCAAGGGGAGGTTAAAATAAAGATGAACATAAGTTTGAACTAAAAAACAAACAAGCAAACAAGCTTTTTTAGAACACTTAAGTCCAAGGAGCCTTCACAGGCTCTTAATAAACTCATAACCTCACAGTGACAAATGCATATGAAATATTTAAGGGATTCTTAAGACCTCAGAATGATAAGGAAAACCATCTTTAAAGTACAACAAGCTAAATAACTCATATACCAAACCTTGGAAGAAAAAACTATTTAGAAAATATTAAGTGTTAAAGTTGGCAAGACTTTATGAGCTACAACTATTATAACTAAAAATGCATTTATTATATTTAAGAAAGTATATTTCTTTGTTTAGAAATCATCTGGAGAACAATTTTCAACAATAGTAATTTTGAGAAAGTGCTGTTTCACTATATTACAGATGGAAAAGTCAGTATACGTAGAAAAATTTAATAAAAAATTTAAATCTCATTTTAGAAGACCATCATCTTTAGAGGAAAACAAAATAAAATCCTACAAAAAGAAAAAAATATACTTATTGCTAATGACAGATGAAAGTCTCCTTCTTCATATGCTATTACATAATATCTTGAATGTACTATATATGTATAAATATATAGATTTTTATGTTAGAAATGTTTAAAAAGTTAGGTTGTAGAAGTGTTATACATTTCAAAAAAGATTTTTTACAATTATTCTGTTGTTCTATGAAAGAGAACTGATCTTATAAGAATATACAATATTTAAGAGAGGAGAAGGAAATTATATTCAATCTAGTTTAGGGATATTTGTAAATGTTATTCATATATCCAAGATCAACTTTAGAAAGGGACCAAGAGAACTGAACTTCACTGTGAAACAGATTGCTGAGCAGTAACTTGCAGATCAGGTGTCATCTATCATCCTCTTGAAGGATATTTTGACATGAAGTTTAATTTGAGACATCAGTTACCATCTTTAAAAAATCCCACAGTGCTTGTTTTCTACCACTGCTTTTTATCAATTGTCAGAAATGAAACTAACCCAAAGTGCTTCTATGACCTGCAATTTAAAAAATAATGCTCATCTACCAAACTCAAATATACATATGGATCTCTAACTTGGATAAGAAAGAATTTTTGTTATTAAATTAAAAGGTAAGCCAACATTTCTTTCTTAGTTAAACTGTAAGTATAAATACAATAGCCTCTAGCTATTTTAGACAACATGAGGAATATGACAGATATTTTCTAGAGCATGACTAGAAAAGGAAAATGAAAAAAGCTTATATGCAAGACCAGGAATGATATTTAAAAGAATTGAGGACAGGCCATAATTTTGCCTTTGAAAATTAAAAAAAAAAAAAGTTTAATTCTAATAAAAGTGGCATTGTGGTATATTACATAATAAATTAGAATTTATAGATTGAATGAAGATAAAATGGATATATCAAAAATACACATATATTAAAAAATCATATTTCAAAAGTCATATTTGGAATTTTAATTAGGAGTAAGAGAACTCTAAGTTTGTCAAAAAACACAAAATATTTTACTGAGGAGGTTTGTATAAGTTAATTTTATATAGGAGAAAACCTATCTAAATTCATTTTGAAAATGTAGACATGCTTTATGTTTTTCTAAGTGAGGCTAATATTAGGATATTTCAGGAAAGTTTTTATTCTGAACACATACACAAGAGATAATGATCTTATGTTAATTTCTGGGAATTTTCCAATAGTTTAGAATCACTGTATTCCTGAAACAATAAGTTTCACAATATCCAACCACACAGTTACTTGATTTATGTTAATATAAAAGATTAATGGCCACTATGCCAAGATAATCAAAATTGTTCTCATATTTCCATAGTGATGCCCCATTTCTTGAGCATATCAATATAACCCATTCAAGTGGAAAATAAGCCATCAGTAGCAGTAATTTGTATTCAGAATTTCTTTAAAATTCCAACAGTGAGACAGATTTCCAAGAAACAAATTAGAGAACACATGAAACAATAAACATACCATTTCTTCATCACCACAAGCATTATTAAATGCCTATTTACACATATGGGAATAGGATTCTGGATTTCTATTGATATATTATAGGAACACTACAGAAAACAAAAAAAATCACTGGATTATGACATATGAGACCTAGTATCGGTCCATGCTTCTACTATCCAGCACTATAGCTTACGGTTTATGATAAATCACTTAATCCCTTGAGATAGACTATAAATGGATGGGCTCATTTAAATTTTTTTTCTTTATTATTTTATAGACTCCTGATTCTCTTACCAAATAATTTATAATATACACATACTACTAAAATTATTATTAAAAATTAATTTGAAGTACCTACATCTAGCTCAATAGATTTAAACACATTATGTGTAATACCAAAAGAATGACATTTAAAAAATATTTATAGCTTTCTGGGAGGTGGCGGCGGCGAAAAAAAAAAATTATAGCTTTCCTTCTTAATATTACAGCTTTATTTACGTTGTGTTGCTATAGAGGCATTAAAAAGACAACACAGAGTAGAGGTTAACAACATGAAATCAGGAGCGGGGGCAACTAGGTTTGAATCCCAACTCTGATACTTATTTGCTCTACTATCTTGAGAAAGTTATTTATCCTGTATTCTTAGAGCTTTTTCACCTGTGAAATAGAAATAATAAGAGTATTTAACTCTGTGTTGATATAAACAGTAAGTAATACAGCCTACTGGAGTTTGTGCCAAGTGTTGGTTCTATTGCTACATGTATTTTCCTCCACATTATTAAGGCTTACCTTAAAAAAAAAAAAAAAGATGGTTTTTGTCTTAAATAAGTATCCATCTAAGGCAATTTTCAACGTATTTTCATAGAAGTAGACCAATACAAACTTAGTGTTTTTCTCTGTTTCAGAAAGCCTAGGTTATGGAATCATGTAAGTGGATTTTAGAATGTTTCTCTAATTAATGTAAGTTCCATTTATTTTCACTTTTTTTTTTTTGCTCTCTATGATATCTAGAGAATGCTGTGTAAATAGTATTCACACTGTGAATACTTATTACTATGTATTGTATTGCATTGCTTTTAATTGGATTAAAATTTCTACATAAAGTAGCTAAGGATTAGATTTATGCATTTGCCCAAGGTATACAGGAGTTCTGAAGCTGTCTCTCAGTTAGTAAATTAGATAATATGGAATAAAACTGTCTAATACTTAACCTCATTCACAGACCAGAAACTAAAAAGGCAGAAGCCTATTTCAGTGGAGTTGACAAAGAATGTTAGTGGAAATGGCTGCCTTTCTTTCCCTTGTAGTCTCTGGATGAGATTGTCTTAATTATTTGAATACACTTGGCTGGCAATAGATGGGGTGGTAATGACTTATTCTGGACCATGGTTTAACTGTATTATGGCTGCTGTGCTTTAGCTATTTGTTCAAAAGGAACACTGAGTAAATGAATTGGATCTTAAAGTATTATATAAAAAAGTCTTATCTGTGTCACAGAAGTCTGTTTTTCTCTGTCCTTTTCAAGAATGTCAACCATAGTGAGCCCCTATTACCTATTAAAAGTTTCTGTTTTTTTTTAAACTGTATACTTTTTTTTAAAGATTTTATTTATTTATTCATGAGAGACACAGAGAGAGAGAGAGAGGCAGAGACACAGGCAGAAGGAGAAGCACGCCCCATGCAGGGAGCCTGACGTGGGACTTGATCCCAGGTCCCCCGATCACACCCGGGGCCGAAGGCCGAGCTAAACCACTGGGCCACTGGGGCTGCCCAAAAGTTTCTCTGTTTTTTATAAATGTCCTAAAATAAACAGAAGATAAAAATAGGGACTATTGTTTTATACATCTTGAAACGATTATTTAACTAGTGGAAGAAGAATAAGTAAAAATAAAAATGTCAAATATTGAGTTGCCCCATTAGATCCCCCTTTCTGTACCTGAAGATAGGACATAGCTTCATTAATTTTCATTTGGAAATGTGGACTCTAAAATATTGAAGCTTGATATATAAAGAGTATGTCAAAACTGATTCTGCATGTTACTCATGTTGTAATGTCAATCTGAATATATTTAGCTATGTTCAAGACATAGACTAGTCTGAGTATGGACACACTCTCTCTTTAGATTTTCACTAAACACTTTTATTTTAAGGGTAATCATTTCCTTGATCATCCATTTCCTGGGAGAGTTCTCCAAATGAGAACATGTGAGATTATTTTAGGTTGACAGCTCTCCAGTGGCAGCTTACTTAAACCAGTAATAAGCTCATTAAATCTAAAGATTTCATAGAAACTGTGATAAGAGACACAATCAACTTAAGGGCTTTTCAGGGAAAAAAAATCATAAAAGTATACTTTAAAACAACTGAATAAGAGCTATTTGATTGCCACCTTTCCAAGTACCACCAAGTCATTCTCAGATTGATGGATAATGAATACCAGAAATTCACCAGCCTCACTGTTCATTTTAGCAATGTACACCTTGCCTGGAATGCTCTTCATTCCTTTCATCTATCAAAATTCTGTGCTGTCCACTTATCAAGGCTGAGCTCAATATTACTTTTCCATAAAAATCTCTTTGAATATGACAGCCTTCAATAATTTTCTCCTTCTCGGAATTTCTGGTGATTTTAGTCTGCATGATCTTGTCAGCTTTTAGTCACAGGGTTTTGTTTTGAAGTTCTGTTTTCAGTGCTACAATCCTGTTTCACGTAATTATTTACTAACTACTTCTATTTAGCACTATATGCCAAATTATAGGAGCTTCTCAAATCTGAAAACATTTATCTTTTGTAGGTTGAATTTCCTGGAAAACAAACTCAGAGGCAGAGATTATTATGGAGGACATTTATTAGGAAGATATTTATCTTAGGATAAACATCTGTGGAAAATGGGGAGGGGAGGTGGGGGAAAAAGAAAAGTAGTGTTATGATTTAGTTTCACAATGGTCTTAGAAGACTCCAAAGGGAGCTCTGAAATGCAGATGGCTCTTCACAGGTATCCTACATTGGAACAAAGAAGGTAAATCTTCAGATTCTCTCACTAAACAGTCATTAGAGATAGCACATCCAAGGAAGGTGGGTGAGGTAACTCGTTCTACTTAAAGGCTATTTATTTATTTATTTATTTAAGATATTATTTATTTATTTGATAGAGAGTGAGAAAGAGAAAGACCACCAGGAGGGGCAGAGAGAGAGAGGGAGAAGCAGACTCCCCACTGAGCAGGGCGTGGGGACTGGATCCCACTGGATCATGACCTGACCTGAAGGCACCTGTTTAACTAACTGAGCCACTGAGGCAACCCTAAAGCAATTTATAAAAAGGCCTAAAAACTGAAAGTTGCCTGTTGACAGCCTCAGCAACTAGAAAATTAAATCTTTCACTTTTGAATAGAAATGTAGGTGGCATGTAACAGTATCCTTTACATAACCTTAAATATGAAAACTGGGAAAACAAAAAAGAAAAAACCTGAAAAGCAACTCAAGTGGATGCATCAATTAACAAAGATGCAGTATTGGGGTTATAGAAAACTACACCAAAGCAAATAAAGGCTGCAAAATAGATATATATTTGCTCCTCTCTGTAAATGTGGCAGGATTGTTTTGTCATCAGAATTCTCCATGGGATTGTATGAGTTCTTTATCCAGAGTATATTGCAGCCCAGTTTCATCTGCCCAGATCTGCTGCCTTTTTGCTATTATACACTTATTCCCCAAAGGCATGCTCCCTAATAAAATTTCTACTAGAGAGTTTGCATTTCAAAATTCAATGGCATATAGATGGCTTCCTGGGATCAGAAAAATAGAAATATGGCTTGGTTGCTTCTTTTGAACTTTCTGAAGCACTTAGGTATCTGAAGAACCACTCTAAAATAGTGAAGACATTTTAGTCTAAAATTACTACATTCAAGATATAAAATGAAATAATCCATATTACACCATGTATCGCAAATCATATTTAATAGAAAGGTAGACTTTGAACTATGAATTCTTCCCTTAATGCACTGTCAACTCCTAATGATAGGACAATGGAAGGCTACAACCATATGGTACCTGTTTCTAGAGCACAGGCTAGCTGATCAGTATCACTCTAATGAAATGTCAAGACTCAGTGATAGGCTGCATGTAAGAGCCTCACTGGTGATCTGAGATAACAATGCATCATGAGAAGGGGAGTATTGGAAATTGTAGGTATAAGGAGTAGAAGTAGATTATGAGACATCTGAAGAACTTAGAAGGGGAGATGAATTCTCTTCACTTAAAAGAGAATTTAGCAGTGGAAAGGTCATATTAAAGGTTTAAGGGACATTGCTTCAATGGAAGGGAAAGAATTTGATAAAGGGACTAGGAACATAAAGGATATGAGAAATCAGTTTTGAGACATCATGGATATTAAATGAATAGTAAAAACATTAACATAGATAATAGGATGATATTCTCAATTTGGTTTTAAAATTGTATGTATGTGTTGTGTGTGTGTGTATGTGCTATGTATTATGAGAAAGTAAAAATTTGGTAAAAAGTAACAATACTATATAATTTACTAAACATTGGTTATTCAACAAAATAAGCACTAATTCAACAAATATTTGCCTACTATGAATTAGCATTCTTAAGGATGAAGATATGGAATGAGCAAAATATGCATTCCTTGCCTTTATGACGTTTACATTGCAGTGGGTAATCAAATTTTGCAGATCTCTTATTCAATAATTTTCTAAAGTGTCTTCACATAGCACAAAAGCTATTAAAAACTGAATGCTAAACTCTGTAACTAGCATTCTAGATGAAAATCAACGTGTACCTCTTAGATGAACTCTCATAAGATTTGGAATAAAATGAATCAAATTATCTTCTGCACTTTTTCAGCTTCTTTTCTTCTGTAAGTAAACTGATGGGGAAGTTTTTCTACAGAGTTCCAGTTCAAAATTGGATGCTGAGAGGCAATTATAATAGCAACAGAACCAAAGATTTTTGATTCTAGCTTTGAAATTGTAGCTAAAGATCTATGACCTCTTGACCTCGTGACTTGCATCACAGTCTCATAGGTAATAAATTCTTAGGACAGTGTATTATTCTTATTTTCCAGGACTCATCCTAGAGACTCAGTTTTGGCTGCTCTTACAGATATAACGATTTTATTATTATCCAATTAGCTACAAAATCTCTTCTTACTCAAAATACCTAGAGTGATTTCTGTTTCCCTCAGTGAATGTCTACTGATCATGAGTAGATTATTCTATCACCTAAGATGTTTATAGTATAGGGAAATAGATTAGAACATACCTCTCCGAGGCTAGATATGCTCTACTTTGCTAATTTAATTAGACTGAATCAATCTACCTGACAATAAAATAATACAAATAATAGTCTGACTTGCTCTGTTAGATGACTGCAAATAAACATCTTTTTTTTTTTTGTTAAAACTAGACTCAATTGATTTCAGTAATAACAAAACAATACTCAACATTTCCTCTACTCGTTATCAATGGATTTTGTTTTCCAATGCAACAAAGTAATACAACTGTCCCTCAATTCCTAAGAGGAATTCTTTCTCACTCACTAATTGACCTTGGCTAACACATCATCCTAGAGAGTATTTTACATGTGAATATACTAGAGTCCTCTTCTTCTACTCTTTCTTTTTTTAATCTTATTTAAGTTCAATTATTTAACAAAGAGCCTATCATTAGTTTCAGATATAGAGTTCAGTTAATCATCAGTTGCATATAACACCCACTACTCATTATATAATGTGCCTTCCTTAATGCTATCACCCAGTTTCCTGATCCTCCACCCACTTTCCTTCCAGCAACCCTTATTTTCTTTCCTATAGAGTCTCATATTCATGTTTCAATGATGTCTCTATTTCTAACATTATTAATCCTACCTTCATTTATTTCTGGTTCAAATGAATTTCATTTCTCTTTTCACAGTTAAATATTCATTGTATTTAAATAGAATTTATCAGACTTCCTGCAATTTTGTAACTGAATGAGTTCTGTTTGGCCATAAAATTTTTCAAATTTCTGCAAGGTCCAGGCTTTATTATTGAATGTCAGACATGACATTTGCTTATATACTAACATAAGAGACCTACATGTGACTTTATCTCTCTCGGAGTCATTTGTTTATATTCCAGGATAAAGACTCTCTCCATCCCTCCCTAGATGTGTGTTTAACTTAGAGAATAAAGTCTTTTTGTTTCTCTCTGGTAAAAGAATGGTAGTTTGGACAGGTGCTCTATTTAACCTCTATGTCTTTTAACTTCAGCTTTTGTGGTGCAAGCATTACTATCAATCCAAGGACATCCGCCTACATCATGTTACCCACTGGAGAATTGCAGCAAGAGGAACCAGTAATGATAAGATGATCTATGAGTAAATAAAATAAGTCTCTTATGATCGAGAGATCATAAGAGTAAATGTAGACATGGAAAATCTTAATGAAGAACGCTTAAATTATGATGATTATTTTCTCCTATCAACTTGTTAAGAAGTCAATAGACTTATAGAGACTTATATGCTTTTTTACTACTCTTATACTTGGTGACACTTTTTAAAAGACTCTAACTTCATATAAAACTAAGATATATTTTCATTATGAGAGAAATATAATATACCAAGACTGGATCTTTAAAAACTCCTAACCCTTCATTTTTGTTCAAAGTTTTAACTCTGCCTAGCATGTGTTCTGTGCTATGTGTTATGTTGAACATAAAAACAAATAACATCTCCTTCTTGAACAATTTCTTATAAGACTCTACAATGATGAATCTTTCTGGCTACTTTAATATTTATATATACTTTTATTCAATCTTCTACTTCTCTTGTATTATCTTCTTCAAGGTATAATTTGTTTTTCAACAATATTCCCTTTCATTCACCTTTCTTTATCATGTTAATGATGATTATATTTATATATATATTTATGGATAAATAATATTTTGTCATTTAAAATTCAACTACCATTTATATATGAATGAATGAATGATCCCATTCCTCCTAAACATCCTCTAAGCCACACATGTCTTAAAACTTTTCATACAGTTCAAAGCATGTTTTGTTTAAGTCTATGCTATAGATCATCCTTGCTACAAATATAAGCCTCCGTTAAATACTGAATTATAAAGGCTTCCCCCTCCCTTAGATGATAGAATATAGGAAAATGGAGAAGTCTCTGGTAAACAATAGCAGAATGAGGATGATTTCTGGTCAAGATAGCTTTTCACATGTTGGCACATCTCTGCTATGCACACCTCATGATTTTTATAGTTCCTCATTCTGTAGCAAAGGACTAGTTGTCTTTGTGGCAAGGTATAATTGGAAGCAAAATGGTGGACTGATTTTCAACATTAGTCCATCAAATAGCCCTGTGGATCATCCTCTTTGGTTATATACACAATGCCCATATGGGGGATCATACAGCCTGTGAATCCTAAATAAGCTAGTACAATCTGAAGGCCCAGGTATTTAAGAAGGCACACAGGGTTTTACAGAATGGATGTGTGCTTTTTTTAGTAGTACAAGCTTCTCAATAGCATAACTGGTTTTGAGTTTATCTGCTTCTTGCCTATTAATTATGGGGAATAACATTGACTAGACATTGGTTTTAAGCATCTAAACTCTGCCTATCTTACTCAACTTAATGGAGTCTATTTAGAGTATAAATGGAACTATCGGCTCCCTGGATGCCTATATTATTATTACTGAATCTGCCAGCCATCTCTTAATCTTTTGTATGGTACTACTTAATTTTAATATCCTGTTAATGCTGCTGCTACAAAGATATTTCTTAAACCTAATTAATTGAGAGAATCATAAGCTGTTGGATTTTCAAACATTTTAAGACTGTAAATTATAGTGTTCTCAATTATCTTAGTTTTCAGACCTCAGGCAGACATTGTCATTTTAAGAAGAAATGTATTCCCTTTCATGGTTGCTTGCTTTGCACACTAGTTATTTCTCACATAAACTTGTTTCTTTTGGGGAGCTTTGCTAAAACTACAGAGAAGCAAACAGCAAATACTAATATTCTGAATATTTTATTTTATTATTCCCCATGTTAAAAAACTTGGTGGCTTCAAATTTGCTTCTGATAATATGAGTCAAATTTACCAAATCTTTTATCTTAGATTAGATCAACAAGAATCATCAGTTTTCTACCTCCAATAGTTTAACTACCAAGACAACACCATTAAAAAAAATCTGTATGTGTATCTGTGCATATCTGTTTTAGGTTTTGTCACACACAGCTCTTCATTTCCAGATTATTTGGGTTATTATACTTGGCGGCATGGAACCAATTCCCTGGGTACAGAATCTTAAGCAAGACAAAGGCTGACATAAAATTCCAACTGTGGTCATTTCAGGTTTGGTAGGGCAATATTCAGTCATTAAGGATCCATAATGCTTTATAGCTTTTTACTAATTCATCTATCAGGATATGGCAATCTCCACACATCAGGATGGAGTTGTAGCAATCACATCCACATTCAAAGCAGCATAATGAAAGAAAGGGCAGGGGAGTAGAGTCTTCAGTTACTATTAAAAGAAATATGCCAGAAAAGGCTACTTCTGTTCATATCCCATGGCCAGACTTCAGGCACATAGCCACACTTAGCCATAGGAGAGATTAGGAAATTCTGTCTTAATCCTGAGTGGTCATTTACCCAGGTAAAAGTATATTGCTGAGAAAGGGGAGAGAATGCATATTAGGGGACCATTAATAGTCCCAGCTAAACACAGATAAAAGATAATTCCAATCTCATATAAATGAACACACTCATTTTTTTCTTTTGGACTAATATAAATGTTTATAACTAAAACCCAATATGGACACTTTTAAGAAAATGAAACACAAACCAATCTAATCAAATAATCAAATACAATGCAAAAAATGATAAATAAAATACTAATACACACACATAATGTATTTTAGTAATTCATATTGAAGATGGTTCAACAATTTAAAAAAGGAAATTCCTTAAAAGAGAAATTTAATAGAGGAAAGGAGAAAAATGTGTGATTATCTTAATAGATGAGAAAAACATTAAATACAATTTAAAGGATATTTAATTAATCAACCTCTAAATAGTATAGGTCAACTTTATATCAAGAAGTCACAATTTTAGGTACTATACATGGTAAAATAAAAGAAAATCTTCCTTCTGCCTTGGAGCTTAAATTCTAGGGGGAAAAAAAATCTCTCAGGATACAAAGGATAAAAGAGAATTGCTTCACCTGCCAGATTAACAAAAACATCAAAAACAGTAAGAGGTTAATCTCCAAACTGTAAGGAACTCCTACAACCCAGTAGCATAAAAAATTTAATAAGCTGATTTAAAAAAATAAGCTAAGGATTTAAATAGACATTTTTCCAAAGAAGACATATAAATGGCCAAAAGATATATTAAAAAGTACTCAATATCACTAATCCTTAGGGAAATGAAAATCAAAACCACAATGAGGTATCACCTTAAATTTGTCAAGATGCCTAAAAACAACAACAAAAAACCCTAAGTGTTAGCTAGAATGTGGAGAAACTGGAAACCTCAAATGCTACTGGTGGGAATGTAAAATGGTGCAGCCACTATGAAAATTAGTATGGGGATTCCTTTAAAGATTAAAAATGGAACTATCATATGTTCCAGCAATCCCACTTCTGATTATTTACCCAAAAGAATTGAAATCTAGATCTCCAAGATATATTTGTGTACCTATGTTCACTGAATATAGTGAACTATATTCACAATAGCCAAGATGCGGAAACAACCTGACTGCTCATCAACAGATGAATGGATTAAAAAAAAATGTGCTATGTATACATACATACAATAGAATACTTTTCAGCCCTAAAAAATAAATTCTGTAATATATGATATCATTGAGAACATTAAAATAAGCCAGTCTACATAACAACAAACATTGCATGATTTCATTGATATAAGCTTATTAAAATAGTCAAATCCATAAGATTAAAGAGTGGGATGGTGGTTTCCAGGGAATGAGATCAAGAGGAAATGGAGGATTAACAATGGACATAAAATTTCAGTTTAAGCAAGATAAATAAACCCTAGAGATCTGCTGAACAACATTGTACCTATTGTCGACTACAGTGTACACTTAAACTATTAATGGGATAGGTCTTATGTAAAGTGTTCTTACCAGAATAAAATAAGTTTTTTAAAAATAGATTAGTTATAATACTTAATAATGACACTTTATAAGCTTTCACATCAGAATAGTGAAAAGTTATGCATGATTTCTATCACTGATATTTTGCACATTATTAAAGGAGTCCTGATGAGTAAAATGAGAAAAGAAGATGACTTTGAGGGAGAACTTTTAGGAAGGTAAAGATTAAAGATTCTTTTCCTTTTATGAAATTGAGACAGAAGAATGGTGTGGGACGACTAAAACAACATGACTGTCCCAAATATTTCCCAATGCAATCTACTACAAAGTATGAACCAATGAATGTACCAAAGAGAGTCCTTTCAAATTCGTGGAGAAAGACTGGAGTATTTAAAATATGATAGTGGTACAATCAAGTATTTTTATGGAAAAAAATAGATATATGTCCTATACAAATGGAAACTAACAGCCTTAAATATAAAGATCAATTATTTGAAACTGGTAAGAAATATAAAAGACTACTTTATGTCCCAAATAAAAGTATAGAGGAAAACACAACTTATTGAGATAAGAATGGATTAAACATAATACTTTTAACATTTTTTTACAAAAATGTCACCATAAGGAAAGTAAAATTATAGACCTTGAAACAGAACAATTTTGCCATGTATTAATACAATCAAAAAATAAAAGAAAAAAAAGATATTAATGAATAAAGGAAATGAATAAAAGATTCACCTAAGAGAAAGTTTTTTTTTTTTTTTAAGATTTTATTTATTTATTCATGAGAGACACAGAGAGAGAGAGAGAGAGAGAGAGACAGAGACACAGGCAGAGGGATAAGCAGGCTCCACGCAGGGAGCCCGACGTGGGACTCAATCCCAGGTCTCCAGGGTCAGGCCCTGGGCTGAAGGCGGTGCTATACTGCTGAGCCACCCGGGCTGCCCTAAGAGAAACTTTTATATGAAAAGATGCTTACCTTCATTCAAGAATAGGTTAAAGGCGAATAAAAACCTTGAGAAATCATTTTACATACTTCAAGTATTTAGCTCTCTTTAAAATGTGCAATAAATCTAAGTATTTGAGATATGCCAAGTGGAATTCAGAATTTGTACACATTATTTGGAGAGGAAACTGGAGGTTTATAACACTGAAAGAAGATGAACCACTATATCTACTTAAATAAAGACCCTAGAGAATCTCTCATTCACCTGCCCAAACCAATGTATGCAAATGTGATCACTGGAGCATTGTTTATTGAAACAAAAGTTGCAAATAATTTAGTACAATAGGAGAATGAACTAAAAAGTATATATTTTGTAGTAAATCTATACAGAATTTAAGTAATATACAAAGTATATCAATAGATAAATTCCAAAAACATGGTGTTGAATGCAAAAGTACAATTGGGAATGATAAGTATTCTGCAAAATACAATTTTTTTTAAAGAATTATCTATGTGACACAGAGTGCAAGCATGAGGAAGAACAGAGGGAGAGAGAGAGAATCTCCAGCAGACTCCCCATTGAGCACAGACATGGACACGCGGCTCTATCCAGAGATCATGATCTAGGCTGAAATCAAGAGTCAGATGCTTAACCCAATGAGCCACTCAGGCACCCCAGTTCAATTTCTTGAAAAAAAAAAATCTGATATAGAAGCAGTATGAAGACACGCGAGGAAATGTTAATTATTAAATTTACTCTAGAGATTAGATGAAGAAAGAAAAAGAAGAAGGGTAATGTTTGACTGCTTCTATTATATTGTAGTATAAAAAAAATACCGATACCATGGCTATTTTTCCTCTTTTGAAGATTACTTTAATGAAGATGATTTCAGCAGAAAACAATAATTACAGTTTTAAGATAGCCAATTAGTTACTATGCATTTGCTGTGATGTAAAGTTCTCTAAAAGCAATAAACACTTGCTTCCAGTTAATTTTAAAGACTTTGGTTCATTGTTACAATTTAATTTCTAAAGTAATTTCCAATCTAATTAAAACCTTTAGTACCTGCACTGAAGGATCCTATCAAAAGCAACTTAATTTTTTATGAATTTGGAAAATAAATCTAGCCTTTTAAAGATCTGAAGTAATAAAATGTGATAACTGGAAGCACTGGATTACATTGATACGAATAGTTTTCTCATTAGCTACTTCCTCATTTTACCCTTTCCTCTCAAGTAAAATTAATTATCAAGAATCTATTAAACATTATGTGAATTTGTAAGAATAAATATTTGGAAACAAGCCCTCATGATCTTTCCTTATTTTCCAAGTAATTGTTAACCCTTTTTCAAAGGAGATACTTATGACTAGCTGCAAATTCCCATATTAAAAAGATATTAAAAGATTTGTATCTAATAGGCATTCATCAAATTGTTATGAGCAAAAAAGTGATGTACACATTGTGCTGGAACTTGAGACTAATAACAGGTGAAAGTTGTAACCCCTGCCTTCAGATGATCCAATAAAATTAATTTATGTGACTGATGTTGATAATAATATTAACAAAGGTTAGGAGGAATTGCCAAAGAAACACTTAAAAACTTCCACTCCCTGCTGTCACCTCTCCTCCCACCTCACAGGCATATTCAGAGGATTGCAATTTTAACCCTGTGAAGTTATACTCTGGAGGTGACAGTGAACAAGAAATGAACCAGCTTTTCAGGAACTAAGGCTAAGTTTTGAATCTTTTTAATTTGTGGTTTAATTTGTACATTAGATTGATTCAGTATTGCTAGAATTCTAAGATGCCTATCAGAGAGCAAAGATACATCTGCTTTGGAGAGAGATAGTATGGTCTTAAGTCCTCAAGTATACCTAGATTCATTGATTTTAACATGACTGTTTACTATCTTCAAGGATATAAATGACTAGTTTGAGATTTTCTTCAGTAAACTGGAATCTATGCTACACAACCAAATGCACATTCTAGAACTGAGAAATACTTTGAAATAAAAATCTCAATAGATGTGTGTTTAATGGCAGACACAAGGTGGGAGAACTAGTAAGAACTAGTAAACGGAAAATTAGGTCAATAAGTGCACTGAATTATAGAGAAAAAAAAAGATGAAAAATAAGTAAAGAGAATGAGATGCTGGTTTTAAGTGGGAAAAGTTTTAATGTGTATAGCTGAAATTTTAGAAGAATTTTTTTTGTTTCTAGCATTGCTTATAACTTAATTAATGTCTGTTTTAAATAAACTATGTTTAATTACTAAAAACAACTCTTTTAACTGATATTTTCTTTACCTTGAGTTGCTTTATATTCTTAATGTTCCCCTCAAACCTCATTTTCTTTGTAAAGAACAAAGGAAAGATCAGTCTCATCTGCTGAATGTGCTGGGTGAAGCCATGATTATTTACTATTCTTTGGCATAGCTCAGTGGTAGGCACTGACATGCTAATTGTGTCCATTTTACGAGAATCTCCCTTAAAGCCTTCTCTAAAAAGGCAGGGATATTTCTGTGTTTATGCACATTCAAATCTTGAGTCCTCAACAAGTATTAGCTGTTTTGTATCATTTTCATTCTCTCTTATCTCAAATATGATTGAATATATTTCTTCAGTCATTCAGTTTAAATTTTGATTCCTGTGGCTCTCGGGTTTAAACTTGTAGATAGAGTGGGAAAGCCTATAGGGTTTTTGTTATTTTTATTAGTTGATTGGTTGCTTTTTTTTTCTTGTTTTTGTTCTCAGTCTTTCTCTTTGATTATAACTTTTTGTATCCATAGCAAATCTTCTGGGGTTCTAACTAAATATGGCTACTGAGAGTCTTCCTTCATTTTGTCCTATAGCATTCTTCTCTATCTGATCTAGTCTCATGGACAGAAACTCTACAATGTCAATGGAATCAAGGAACAAAACAAGTTATAGTTCTCTAAAATCAAAACTTCACTCACTTAAAAACCACTTCTCGAGTTTCCAGATGTTATAAATCAAACTCTTGAAATTTATATAAAAATGCAAAAAAGAGGGCAGCCCCAGTGGCTCAGCAGTTTAGTGCCGCTTTCAGCCCGGGGCGTGATCCTGGAGACCTGGAATGGAGTCCCACATCGGGCTCCCTGCATGGAGCCTGCTTTTCCTTCTGCCTGTGTCTCTGCCTCTCTCTCTCTCTCTCTCTCTCTCTGTCTCTCATGAATAAACAAATAAAGTCTTTTAAATAATGCAAAAAAGACAAATTGCTTCCAAGCCAATTACTATCAAGTACAGCAAATAAATAAGTAAATAAATTATTATAGTATAATAAAGGGTTTTCTTTGGATTAGATGTTGGACAGGACACTATAGAAACATATATGAAAGTCACCTTTCATCTTTAATCCTAAAAACACAAGAGAACTATTGTGTATGTTGGTGTTTCATGTGCTTCCAGGAAATATTATAACAAATGAAAGCTTTTCAACAAAACACCTCCCTCCCATCCTCTACCCTTTTCCCTTCTAGAACACCTAAAGGGCTAAAATTATCTTTCACGCTTGCTACATCTAAGATGATTTAATCACTATAATCCTAGAAATAGAAATCTTTGTTATGAGCTTTGATGTCCAACTCCTAGACAGAGTCTACAGTCACTATCTTTTATATAGGCATCTTGTCCTGGTAGTGGCATTTAATTTGGAACATTTTCATTACAGGAGCAAATTGGCAGACAACAAAGAAAAATGACAATTTCTATGAAATAAAATGTACGGATTGTGGGGAGGTGAAGGAGGAGTATGTACTGCAGATGGGGGTAATGGGACTTATTACATGAAGTTCCTGCTCCTAATCAGCTCTATAATGGATCTGAGGCAGTGAAGGTTTCCAGGGGCCAGTAGCCTGCTCCTAATGAATCTTTGACTGGATGAAAACCTGACCTTCATTTTAATAAAGTGTATAAATACCAACTTTATCCCTTTCTTGGGAATTTCACCAAGTTCTTTTAACTAGAGAAAGCTTCAAATATTAAATGAAGTTGCCTGGGGAAAGATTAGAGATTATTATTAACATTTGGTCTTAACGAGGTAGCTATTGTGTCACCATTCAAGGGTGAAGCATGCTTTTTTGTTATTGCTGACTGATGGGCTTAGGATTTTGAAATCATTCTGTAGCTTTATAATTCATAGTCTGACAATCCAACCAATCTTTAAATATTTACACACACATATTCATACATAGTTGTAAGAGCTTATCAGCATGAACTACGCATTTGAATATTTAGTAAAGGGACAGTTTAATCATATTATTTTTCAAGATAAATAGGTAGCCTATAAATGACTCCAGCATGCCAAGAGTTGTAAAAAGCCTCATATTTTACCTTACTTGCAAACTAATTTGTTAGTCTACCACATTTTCATGGATGCCGCCTGAAGACATGAAACTCCTGGTCTGAGGCCAAGGACTTTATTATTCATGGCATAGAAAGCAACATAAGCATGGACATATTCACATCAGTTGACTTTGCCCCCAACTCCTGGTTGGTCAGTGAGGATGGGCACAGTTGGATGCCAGTAAATAAAATGGACTGTGTTACAGGAAAGGAACACTGAACTTAGGGATCCCTGGGTGGCTCAGCGGTTTGGCCCCTGCCTTGGCCCAGGGCATGATCCTGGAGTTCTGGGATTGAGTCCCGCGTCAGGCTTCCTACATGGAGCCTGCTTCTCCCTCTGCCTGTGTCTCTGCCTCTCTCTCTCTCTCTCTCTCTCTCATGAATAAATAAATGGAATCTTAAAAAGAAAAGAAAAAAAAAAGGAATACTGAACTTAGGAAAACTGGCTCTCCTAATGGATATTAAGTATGCTTACCCTCTTCTCCAAAGGAGGATGTCATCTTCATCATACTGGAAGGGAAGAACACTTGTCTTTTCCTGTGAAAGAGGACACTGTATCTTCCAAGGTCGTGCACTGTGCAAACATCTTTAAGAAGATGAACTGGAGGGTAGCCGGGTGGCTCAGCGGTTTAGCACTGCCTTCCACCCATGGCCTGATCCTGGAGACCCGGGATCGAGTCCCACGTTGGGCTCCCTGCATGGAGCCTGCTTCTCCCTCTGCCTGTGTCTCTGTCTGTCTGTCTGTATGTCTCTCTGTCTGTCATGAATAAACACAATCTTAAAAAGAAAATTTAAAAAAAGATGAACTGGAAAAAAATGAGATGGATTGAAAACAAATTTTTTAAAGAAGGCAAATTAATGTCTTGCTTACAAGAAATAACTAAACATGAAACATGAGTGACATACTGTCTCATGCCACTTGGTCAATGATTCTGATTAATCTATCCTACGGAGACTGTGACCATATCTGTTTCAATTGTGTCATACAACATTTAATTAAGGCTACCGTCAACAGGTCTCCAAGTTGCAGGATGAAGCCAATTTAAGTACAAAACTTAACCATCCCCGTAATGTCTTCAACAAAATAAACTGAACAAATCTCATAAAGCACCAAGTCTACCTTAAAAAGCTATGTGACTTTCTCATTAAATTTCTGTACCTACTTTCCCACCTTTCCCAAAGTACTAATCCACATTGAGAAGGTTGTTTTGGCAACTGCATGAACCCTGTCATGGCTTAAACCTAAAAAGTTAAGTTTTTGGGCAGCCCGGGTGGCCCAGCGATTTAGCGCTGCCTTCGGCCCAGGGTGTGATCCTGGAGACCCTGGGTCAAGTCCCACGTCGGGCTCCCTGCATTGAGCCTGCTTCTCTCTCTGCCTGTGTCTCTGTCTCGAATGAATGAATGAATAAAAAAAATGTTAAAAAAAAAGTTTAAGTTTAGGGCAATTCCTTCATTCATAATAATCCTGTATAAGAAGTTAAAGCTAAAAAAAAAAAAAAAAAAAGAGGTTGAAGCTGACTTTAACACTTCTGGTGCTCAAGCACTTCTGTTGAAAATTTCATCTAAACGGAAAAATTCCATCAAACTTTTAAAATTGGATGCCTTTTATTATAGGAATAACTCCCTGTAAGATGCACGTGAATAATAGATTTGTTTTTCTTTCCAGGAAGATTGTCTAAGTAGCCAAAGAGGGCCTCATTTTGGAAAGATCTTTCTGGTTACCTGAGGGTTTGATGATCCACTTGACGGGGTTTACCTAAATATTTCTCTGCAAACTCAAGTTAAGAAGCAAGTCATCACGTTTCCATCAAGGAGAAAAATGAACACTTGGTCTCGTATACAAAAAGGATAGTCCCGGCCTTGCACCCGGTCACCTTGAAACGAAAGCTGTGTTTTCAATAGTTAGGGTCTCTCCAGTGGGACCTCTATCAGTTGAGGTCACGAGTTGACAGGCCTCCGGTGTGACTTCCAGAAGGAGAGTTCATTTCAAATGTCTGAGTTGAGCCATCGATTTTGAAGCGCGGGCCCTGACGGCAGAGGCTGCGGCTTGCGCACTCGGCCTCGGAGAAGGCTCAGAGAAAGGCAGGATCAGGCTCCCGGAGCTGCAGCGACAGCCACGCCTCCCAGCGGAGGCCTGATCTCGCGGGATCTCCAGCGATCTATGGGCACCGCAAGTGGTCCTGGGAAGAGAAACGTGCTCCCTCACGCGGGGTGGAGGCTGCGCCCAACGACTCTTCTTTGATTGCGGTTCTCGGAGAGGCGTTTGGCTCGCACCTTCCCGGGTCAGAGTGGTCAGGCTGCTGCGCCTCGCCCTGAGGGCTCACCTAGGTGTGGGCAGCCCGCCAGTGGCCCCAAAACTGCGCACACTGGGGCAGGGGGGCGGGGGAGCCTCATAGCTCCGCAAGAGAGCAAAGAAGACCCGCACAGGCTGCCAACCGACAGCCTCCGGGTCCCGCCCGGCCTCCTGCCGAGTGGAATCCATCCACCTCGCGGGCCTATCCTGTCCCGACTGTGCGAATCCGTGCGGGTGTGGACATGCTTTGTGTGGTAAGTACAGGGGCGGGGAACCCTCCCTTGCTGTTTCTGATACGTTTCAGTCAGGTTAAGGTGAAGCACCTTAGACACCGCAGACACCTCGCTGAGGGCAAGTCCTGATCAGCGAGACCGGTCAGGGAGACTTGCTCCAAAGGGCTTTCCTTCTTTAAGGACGATTTTGTGGTGAACTATATTTTTATTGTATTTATTCATTTATTCATTTATTTATTTTTATTATTTTTATTTTATTTTTATTTTTTTGTGGTGTACTTTAGATAGATCATTAGTGTTCTTTCCATCCTTTTGTGGTGAACTTTATTTTTTTTATTTATTAATTTAGATTAATTAATTAATTTATTTATTTATTTTTATTATTTTAATTTTACTTATTTTAATTTTTTTTTTGTGGTGCACTTTAAAGAGATAGATCATTAGTGTTCTTTCCATCCCTCAGACTTCTCTGGGTCTGAAACACCCCGCTGAAGTGAGTCTTCTCCCCTTTTGCCATAAAAAAGGAGTGTGTCTCATTTCGGTAAGTATGACCTCACCCCATTTTTCTTTTTCTGTTTTTTTTTTTTTTTTTTTTTTTTTTTACCCATTCTTAAGTGATGCCCTACTCACATGAAGATGTTTCATCTGCTATAGTCAATCAAGGACAGGGAAAGTTTAAAAATTTTTTTTTTACAGAGTTCTAATATGATCTTACTCTGGCCCATTATAGACGGATTTGGCAAACCCTGTACTTAACTATTAATTATCATCCATGTGATCCAGGACTCTTTCAGTCGAAGAAAATGATCTAGATGGCCGAATCAAGAATTAAATTTGAATGCTTTGGGCCTTCTTTAGGCCGGGCTGACGCCTAACAGGGTGTTGTAGCTAAGGGGGGGAAGCATCATGTCCCGGAATGATCAGGGGAAACACTAATTTTCAAAATAAATTTATATAGGGGATCCCTGGGTGGTGCAGCGGTTTGGCGCCTGCCTTTAGCCCAGGGCGCGATCCTGGAGACCCGGGATCGAATCCCACGTATCCCCACGTCGGGCTCCCGGTGCATGGAGCCTGCTTCTCCCTCTGCCTGTGTCTCTGCCTCTTTCTCTCTCACTCTGTGCCTATCATAAATAAATAAAATAAAAAAGAATTTTAAAAAAATTTATATAATTTTCCACTCCTTTTGTTCCCATCATTAACCAGGAATCAATGGAAGTGGGCATTCCTATCCTAGGGATAGATGCGTACAGGGACAAAACTTCCTTACTATAAACATGAGGAAAATTTTGTCCTGGGAGAAAATAATAAGATTGTGAAATTAAAACAATCATTTTGCTATTTGCTTGCTTTAATCAGATAACCCAGTAGGTCTAAAATAAACCTGACTTTTTACCTTTTTGTTTTGTGTTTGCTTCAATGAGAAAGAAATTTTCAAACATTGGTTTTAAAAATCAAACATATACCATGGAAAATTATAACATCTACCCTAAATAGAGAGGCTATTTGAGAACATCGAACTTGATTCTAGCTCTGTCTTAGAAAATTCTATTTGCTTCACTGTTTGCAGAATATAGGGAGTGGAAAAGCTGGTCATTAACAGATCTTAATATTTTAATAACAGATAAATAGGTCCTGGAGAGTTTTAACTGAGCCTGCATTTACTTCCCTGTAACAAAAGTAAGTAATTAAGTAATTTATAAGTAAAATAATTATAATTGAATGATTTTATCTACTTAAATTATTTGGCTAGAAATCTTGAAATATCTTTATTCTTTTGTACCCTCCATATTTCCTAGTTCCCATCCTTAATGGTGACACAGTGTTATGGTATCTTTTCTTCCAACTATGGAGATGTAAATGACATGTAACATTCTGTAAGTTGAAGGTATACAATGTGGTGATTTGATATACAGAAATATTCTAAATATTCTAAAGTAATTACAATAATAAAGTTATGTATTATCTCACATAATTACTTTTTTGGTGGGGGGGGTATGAGAACATTTAAGATGTACTTTCCTAACAATTTTCAGGTATGTAATACAATATTATTTATTTAGTCACCATTAGCTGTACATTAGCTACTCAGAACTAATTCATCTTGCAACTGGAAGTTTGTACCCATTGACCAACACCTCTCCATTTCTTTGATCCCAGGACCCTGGTAATCATCATTCTGCTGTTACTCTGAGTTCATCTTTTAGATTTCACATATAAGTGAGATTGTACAATATTTGTCTTTGTCTGATTTATGTCACTTAGCATAATGCCCTTATGGTCCATCTGTGTTCCATGTATGGCAGAATTTTCTACTTTTCTTGTTAAGATTTTATTTATTTAGCTAGTTGAGACAAAGATAGCTCCCATGGGTGGGGAAAGGAGCAGAGGGAGAGAGTGAGATAAGCAGACACCACGCTGAGTGCAGAGCCTGACATGGAGCTCAATCCCACAATCCTGAGATCACAACCTGAGCAGAAATCAAGAGATGGATGCTTAACTGAGCCACCCAGGCACCCTAGAATTTTCTACTTTTTAATGGCTGAATAATATGCCATTTTTTATATATATTGCACTTTTTTCTCCATTGATTCGTTGTTGGACATTTAGTTTATTTCCATGTCTTAGCTGTTGTGAACAATGCTGCAGTAAACATGGGGGTGCAGATATTTCAAGAGTGATTTTGTTGCCTTCAGCTATATACCCAGAAGTGGAATTGCTGAATTATATGGTAGCTCTATATTTTTAAAATGTACTTCCATACTGGTTTTCATAGTGAACAGATTTATATTCCCACTAACAGTGCACAAGGGTCCCTTTTCTCCATATCCTTGCCAACTTTTATTGTCTTGTCTTCTTGATAAGAGCTATTCTGACAAGTATGAAGTGATTCGTTATTTTTTTATTTGCATTTCCTTGATGATCATTGATGTTGAGCATCTTTTTATGTACCTGATGATCATTTGTATATATGCTTTGCAGATTTTTTGCTTATTTTTTTAATCCAGTTATTTGTGGGGTTTTGCTATTGAATTGTAGGAGTTCCTTAAAGATTTTGGATATTAACTCCTTATCAAATACATGGTTTGCAAAGATCTTTTCTCACTACATAGGCTGCCTTTTAATTTTGTTGATTTTTTCTTTTGCCTCACAGAATCTTTTCATTTTGATGTGATCCCACTTCTTTATTTTTTATTTTGTTGCTTGTGCTGTTGGTGTCACATTGAAAATAATCATGGCCAAGTTCAATGTCAAATACTTTTTCCCTATATTTTCTTCTAAGAGTTTTACAGTTTCAACTCTTACACTTAAGTCTTTAATCTATTTTGAGTTCATTTTTGAAGGGGTATAAGTTAGGAGTCCAGTTTCATTCTTTTCATATAGTTATTCAGCTTTCCCAATACCATTTATTGAAGAAACTATCCTTTATGCATTGAGTATACTTGATTCCCTTGTTAAATGTTAGTTCGTATTTTTGATGAATTAGTTTATAATATAAGCCTATCCTTCAAATGAAGTGGTTAGAAAACAAATGGGAAAGATATAGAAAGGGAAAATATGACAAAGAAAATACGAAAAGTGAATTTTCTTTATTTCCTATGAGTGCAAAGCATCTCTCTTCTCAATTGTACCCCTATTTTTCTAGAAACTCAGACATGGTACTGATACAAGTCCCTCAGTGTTTCACTTACCTCCAGTGGTTTTCCTTAGTTCTACTCAAGTCTTTATACATGATCCCTTTATTAAAGTATCTTTAATTACCTAGTGAATTATCATCTGTTTTCTCCCAGGCCTCTGATTGATGTAGGTAGATTGCCATAATTATCACCATTTAACAGTAGAGGATCCAAGCATATAGAACTATATGACTAGCCTAATATTCCATGGTTAATGAGTTATGAAATGAGGGTTAGAACTAAGATCTCATTCTAATGGCCTTCCTTTTAACCATGGTGGCTTTTATCTTCAATTCTCTTGGCCTCAGTTTGCTTATCTAAACTTTTGAATGGGAAGTTATTGGAGTAAATACTACAAATGATGCTTTCTCTTCTAAAATTCAGTGATTTAATAATACTAATCAGTGTAATATTTTGCACTATGGAGCTATAAGAGGATCCTGACATTCTTTATATCCTAGCAGTATCTAAGTACATCATTGAACATTAGACTTTTACCATAATTATTGTTTTTGAATTCCCTCATGGCTAAAAAACATATTCCTATAAGGTTGACTTCACTGTTTAATTTGAAGGCAACATTTATGACTGCAACCCATTCCAAATTTCTTTAGTGAATTTTAATTTCTACCTCCTTATTCTGGCCCTCCTTCGTATTCCATGGCAATTTATTAAAACAGTTCAGGTTAATGTTAAGCCAGTTATATCTTAAAGAAAATTTGTTAAATCTAAAATTCAGTAGCAGGGGCACCTGGGTGGCTTGGGCGGTTAAGTGTCTGCCTTCATCTCAGGTCATGATCCCAGGGTCCTGGGATGGAGTCTGATGTCAGGCTCCCTGCTCAGCGAGGGGCCTGCTTCTTTCTCTCCACATCGCTTGTACTCTCTCCTGCTATCATTCTCTGTCAAGTAAGTAAATAAAATCTTTAAAAAATAATAAAATTCATTAGCAGATACTTTGTGAATTCAGTGGTGCTATTCTTTCTGAATGTTTTATAGATACAAAACAGTTATCACTTGTTTGTTATATATAATTTCTAGTTTTTCTTTCACTTTAGTTTCAATCATGATTCAATCATGATATTTTGAAACCCAACTTTTGGTTAAGGAAATGCCAGAACATCTATTGGCAAAACAAGAAAATGGAAGTGATTTCTGGGGTAAGATTGGTTTCAGAATTGTACTTTGGACTTGACTTATATGTGAAGAAATGGAACTTTTTCATCTCTGAAAATGCTGAAGTATAGAACAAATATTCCCTCCCTGCAACTTAAAAAACATCTTTCATTAAAAACAAATACTAAAAATAGAAGCTTTGATAAAAATAAATTGAAATAGAAATTATTAAAACAAGTGTGTCAACTTTCTAATTGGAGGTTTGGCCAACATTAATTGTAAACTTTTTAATATAAAATTTAAGGTTTTAAAAAATTATTATTTGGGCTCAATATACCATGACAATTGAAATTTCTAATACTCATGTATCTTATATTCAGAGAACTCAAATTCAAATTCCTTTAAGGTCAGCAAATAATGTAATAAATGAACTATCCAATGTTTGTTTCATAATGGGGATTCAAGAGCATATTAAAGATAAATAGAAATACTTTTCACCTCCCTATATATCATCTATTTTAATTTTTTTTAAGATTTTATTTGTTCATGAGAGACAGAGAGAGAGAGAGAGAGAGACAAAACACAGGCAGAGGTAGAAGCAGGCTCTGTGCAGGAAGTCTGATGTCTGATGTGGGACTCGATCCCGGGACTCCAGGATCACACCCTGGGCCGAAGGCAGGTGCTAAACCGCTGAGCCACCCAGGGATCCCATATTTTTCCATATTAATGTTTTCATATGTTGACACACAATATACCTCAAATTCCTTTTCAGTGTTTGAAAAAGGAAAACAAAAAGAGATCATGAAAGGTTGATGATAAATGATGACTCCAAGCTTCATTGTCTGGGTGACAAATGAAATATTAGAGACTTTAGTAAAAATAAGAATAATGCTTCACATAAAAAATACATGTGCTCCCGGAATCCAGACAATTATTGTTATGAGGTAATAGAGGTCTAATGTTATATGATCTTCCAAAATTTTTGGAATCTACAGTGATACTTAGGATAAAGTAATAAAACAGACAAAACCCCATGCCCTCATAGGGCTCACAGTCTACTGGGGAAAGTACCAACAATGTACATAGTAAATGAATGAGTTATATAATACTTTAAAATATGGCAACTGCTATAGAGAAGGAATAAGGCACAGTAAAGGAGATTGGAAATAATAGGTAGAATTGCAATTTTAAGTAGTCAGTGTAATTATAATTTGAAGGAATTGAAGAAACAGTGCCTGTATTTGGGGTCAAGAACTGTAGGCAGAAGAAGATACTAGTGTAATAGATGATACGTTGAAGGCAGGGCAAAGGAAGCTGGAGTAACTATAGCAAAGTAAAAGAAATGGGCAGTGAGGTTAGAAAGGTTAGGGTATGGTGTGGGTAGTTCTTGTAAATTCCTATGCAGAATTGTAAGGAATGTGATTTGTTTCTGAATGAAATAGAGATCCATTGAATAGTGTAATTTTTTTTTTCTCATGTGGAATCTCAGGCTTTTAAAGGTTGAGGACAATTTTTTTCTCTTAACACCGTGAAGGTCAATCTGAACATGGTTGTGTGCAACGAAATTCACGTGGCTAGCAGCCAGTTTGTGACTTCTGCTACGAAAATGTTTACTGAGGGCAGCCCTGGTGGCTCAGCGGTTTAGCGCTGCCTTCAGCCCAGGGCCTGATCCTGGAGACCCAGGATCGAGTCCCATGTCAGGCTCCCTGCATGGAGCTTGCTTCTCCCTCTGCCTGTGTCTCTGCCTCTCTCTCTCTCTCTCTTTCTCTCTCTCTCTCACTTTCGCTCTCTCTATGTCTCTCATGCATAAATAAATAAAATCATAAAAAAAAGGAAAATGTTTACTGCATCATCCTTTTATAATTATATTTCACATTTAAAATATTCTTTGTCTTACATTTAAAATATTTTCTCCCAACGTTTTAAACTGAATTGTTATATAACCTATTTCTATTTATCAGTTAATTCAGAGGATTCCCCAGTCTTACCTACTATGACATCAGATTTTTCCTCCTTGCCATTTTGTGTCCTGGGGCCAAAGTTTGCTTTTCTGTGTGACTTTGACTCCTAATTAGATTCCTAACAACTATCTTTTCACCCTGCTTGCTTGCACTTGATGTTGTGTGGAACATGTTCATTGATATCTGTTACCCCTGCTAGCATGAGCATCTTTTCTTGACACCTATTGGCCTTCTGATTTCTTCCATTATAAATATTGATTCTTCAATCAGTCTTTCACTCTCACGTGAAAGGTTTGCCACTCTCATGTGAAAGGAAGGAAATTAATCCAGTTTCATTGCAAATCTCCACTGACCACATATGGACTTATTAAAATATTTTTAAACATAGGGTAAATATCGGTAACTTTGGAATTGTTCATTGTTATTAGGAATGTTATATTCTTTTACAGTTTACAGAATTTTCCCTGTAGAAAATGGAATAGTTATACATATAGAGGGCATACTTTTATACGGAATGGGATCGTAGAATTTAAATGAAAGAGACATTTAAGCACTCCTAAATTTTCAAGTTAAATGGTCAAAATAGTCATCACATATATAGCCATCCTCAGGGCAATCAACTTGCCCCAGACCATCAAAGCCAGAGCTAGTCTTCAAATTTAGCAAATAATTCGGGCAGCCCAGGTGGCTCAGTGGTTTAATGCTGCCTTCAGCCCAGGGCCTTCTCCTGGAGACCTGGGATTGAGTCCCACGTCAGGCTCCCTGCATGGGAACTCCTTCTGCCTCTGCCTGTGTCTCTGCCTCTCTCTCTCTCTCTCTCTCTGTGTCTCTCATGAATGAATAAATAAAATATTTTTAAAAAGAACAAATTTAGTGAATAATTCATTTTGCTGCTAATAAGACAATACCTCATTCTCAATTAACATGTATAAATTATTACTTTCATACTTAATTTGAAAAGGAATTAGATTGGGGCACCTACGTGAGTCAGTTGATAAAGCATCCGACTCTTGGTTTCAGGTTCAGGTTGTGATCTCAGGGTTATGAGATCAATCCCCAGGCGGGGCTTCATGGTCAGCCCCGAGACTGCTTAAGACTCCCTCCCTCTCCCTCTCCCTCTATCCCTCCCTTCTGGGTTCATGTACATGTGCTCTCTCTCTCCCCTTCTCTCTCTAAAACAAATCTTTTTTAGAAAAGGAAAGGAATTAGATTAAGTGAAACTTTTGAATTTTTACTAAACAAGACATTTAAAAAAAATTTTTTTAAGATTTTATTTATTTATGAGAGACACAGAGAGAGAGATTGGCACAGACACAGGCACAGGCAAGAGAGAAAGCAGGCTCCATGCAGGGAGCCTGACATGGGACTCAATCCTGAGTCTCTAGGATCACACCCTAGGTAGAAGGCACCGCTAAACCACTGAGCCACCTGGGCTGCCCATAAGACATTTTGAAATAGGTAGTATTTTGGGATGTGAGGGTGATCTGGCTACCACATTTGTCACTCCGTTGATCCCCAGGGTTAATTTGGTTGATCTGGCTGGCTAGGCGGCGTCCCCTTCCTCCTCTGCCACTCTGTATGCATCTGCCTGCCAAGTTGCACATTCAAAGAGGATGACCTTCCCTGATAGAGGAGGACTGTTCTTCCATAAAGGGTATACAAGTAGCTGTGCACCCGTGCTAGAACTAGAATCTTCAGACAAGCTTTCAAAATCCATTTGTAGGAGAATGTAGGGTAGTCGAGATTCCAAGACTCCATGACACATCCAAATAAGGTGCTGCATGAAGCAGTCTGCCTTTCTTTTAAAAATAAGAATAAAAAGTAGCTTTTTGAAGATAAAACAATAGTAGATGAGAACTAATCATTTAGATAAGAACTATACTCTATAAAGGAAATCCTGAATCAATATAAAGCAGTAGGGTTTTTTTTTTTTTTCCCATATGAAGGCAAAACTGCCTAGTAGATGAATGGCATATAATTATGTAAAGGATGAATTAAAGAAAGAATATAATGAACAGTTTCTTAGTAGAGCTGCAGTTTTAGTAAAATAAAAAATTTCTCTGTAGGATCTTTAAATTAGTTACAGGAAGACTTATTTGAAACATGTCTTCCTGAACATAATTCTTTATGATGTAAGAACAATAGATATTCTGGAATCATTCACTTTGAAATCAAGAGATTTTTATGGAAATCCAGAAATAATTTTTTTAAAATAATAAAGAGGTATTATAGCAAAATGTATTTACCAGATTGCATATGAGGATACAGAAATTTTATAAAATACTCAGTCTGAAATGCTTTCAACATTACTTTTGAATGATTTCTATTATATTGCTTAAAATGTTAGCGGTTACTTTTTATTATTGCTGCTTATTTTTATGCACATAGACTAAGGTTTACACTTAAAAGAGAAGATACTTACCTCAACACTTGATGTCACATTAAGTGAAACCATGCAATTTGAGTTTATGCTAACATGGAAAATCTAATGAATATAAAAGCTAATCCCAGTAGCAAGAGATCAGATTATTGTTATCAAGAAATAATGCTAGGTGACTTTTCAACATGCGAGGTTGTTTTCCAGGAAGAACAATCTGATTGAATTCTTACAGTTGTTCAAATCACAAGGACTGCTTTTTCTTAAGTTATTTATTAGTGTCTCAATCTCATCTTGGCATGACATTATCCCCTTCTGTAGCTTTGGTCTCAAAGAGAAAAAAGATACCTTGGAGAAAATAGAATGTTTGAAAGCTTGTTGATACATCCCATGTGTATCTTTCCTGTTCTTTTTTTCCCCTGATCCTGTCCTTATTTATCATTCATTTATGTATAATTATATTAATTACAAGTCAGTAATTTAATATCTATTAAAAATAGTAAATTCAGTTTCTGTTTGAAATTTTAAAAAAGATATTTTCTTTTGCAAAGTATGAGAGACTTATTCCTTGTGAAATTGCTATTCTTTTTAATATATGGTATACTTCTGCCATAAATACAAAAAACCTTGATGTGAAGTGGTTTAGGAAATTATGTTTATGAACAATTAGGACTTTTTGAGTAAGTTTTACTGAAACTTCAGACCTATGCTAAAAAATAAGGCTTTGAAGTTAATTTTATAACTCATTAGCTAGTAAGAAAGATAGAGATATTTACTTCTTCAAAAATATGAGTCTATATTTCAAAGGGGGATATGACCTGGGAACAGTAGCCATTCCCTGGCTTATGAAGTTAGAAACGCTGGTATTATAACTTCCCTGGAAAAGTAGATTTGTATTCCAAATAGGATCCAGAATCCCTCCCCCGTACAGTCTACCCACCCACACACACACAAAAGACTCTCTGAAGGGGATAGGGGAACTTTCTTATGTCAATGTCCAAATATACCTTTTCGTTGTTCTCTTTCCTTTCTAAAATTAATATTTTTTTCTTGTCCCTCACTTACAATATAGACCCTGTATGTGTACGGTGACATCTGGTTTTCATTTTAATACATAAGTGGTAAAAATTGGGGCATAGAAGAATCAGTTATTATTTGCTGTGTGTAAATAATAATCTTATTAAAAAGCTAACGCCTACGGGCACCTGGGTGGCTTAGTCAGTTAGGTATCTGATTCTTGATCTCAGCTCAGGTCTTGATCTCACAGTCGTGAATTCAGGCCGTGCTTTGGACTCCACACTGGGTGTGGAGCCTACTTAAAAAAATAATAATACATTTTTTTAAAAAAGCTAATACCATTTGTGGCAAATGCCCTCTACATTAAAATTAGAAGTCATGGTCTTGAAACAACATTATTACTTCCCAGTTACATTATCTTGCACAGTTGCTTTAAAGAAAAAAAACAAAAATACACTTTCTTGGGCTTTACTTGCTTAAGGGTAAAAAAGAGTATTTATTAAAAATTATCATTCCTGTGGCACCTGGGTGGCTCAATGGTTGAGCATCTGCCTTTATCTCAGGTCATGATCCTGGAGTCCTGGTCTCGAGTCCCCCCACAGGGAGCCTACTTTTCTCCCTCTGCCTATGTCTCTGCCTCTTTCTCTGTATCTCTCATGAATAAATAAAATTGTAAAGTAAATAAATAAAAATTATTCCTTAACTATATTGAGAACGGGAAATGCAATGATAATAATCATGACAATGATGATGATATTGATGATGATAAACAGTATGTTGAAATTATTTGGTAAATTATTTTAATTTATCCAAAAGACTTAATAGGCTCAGGTAAAATATTTGGTATTGGCTCCTTCTTTGTCTTTCCCTTCCTTCAAAATTCAAGTTCTTGAAATTAGTACACATGTTCAACTGCTAAAATACTGTCAATCAAAGACCTATACATAATAAACCATCTATAAATGGTTTAGGATGTTGTCTATTTGATGAATAATTGAGACAGGAAGAAAAAAATAACTATTTCAAATAATATTCAAAGATAAATCATTGAGCAGAGAATTATGTCAGTCCCAGATGGCTGGGGTTTAAGAAAACCTCATTTTGGACATATGGAACAAATTGCTGCTATTCTAGCCACTTCTAAAGGAACTTTATTAGAAATATTTGGTTTGGCATTATGATGATTTTGATAGTGAATATACTTCATGTTGACTAATAAACATAAGAAAATGAATTTAATTGAAACTGAGACGTGTGTAATCATGGAATATGTAAAGAAGTAAAGCAACACATCTAATAATTTGAGAAAATAAAGTTTCCTCCATCATTAAATGTTTCATAAACAGGTGTTTACTTTTTTCTTTTGTTGTGTTTTATATTTTTATTTGTATATTATTATTTTCATTATTTATTATTATGTATTTATATTATTTCCTTATTTTACTTTTATTGTTATTCTCATCTTTATGGGAATATAGTATCCTGGGAAGCAGTTCATGCAAAATGAAAGAGAATTCATGTTATTTAATATTAAATACAGATAGTAAATTGCAGGTGTGCAAGAACAAGTTATACTAATATCTTTAAACATATCCACCTCCTGGGGTGCCTAGGTGCTCTCTCAGTTAAATATCTGACTCCTGGTTTCAGCTCAGATCATGATCCTGAAATTGAACCCCACTTTGGGCTCTATGCTAGTGCAGAGTCAGCTTGAGATTCTTTTTCCCTCTCTTCTCCTCCTGTACTCTTCCCTCATCCCATGCTCTCTTTCTAAATTAAATGAATAAAATCTTAAAAAAAACAAAAAAAAACAAAACCTATCTACCTCCCCATCCACACAGACTGACAATCAGAAACATATAATGACTAATGCTTTAAAAATCACTCTTAGACCCTTCCTTTGGTGGGCAGGGGATGGGCTAAATAATGGGTGTTAAGGAGGCCACTTGTTATGATGAGCACTGGGTGTTTTATGTAAGTGATGAACCACTAAATTTTTCTCCTGAAACTACTATTACGCTATATGTTAGCTAACTAGAATTTAAGTAAAAACCTGAAATGCTGAAAAAAATTTAAAAAAGGGGACACCTGGGTGGCTCAGTGGTTGAGCATCGCCCGCAGTCCTGGGATGGAGTCCCTCATCCGGCTCCCTGCAGAGATCTTGCTTCTCTGCCTATGTCTCTGCCTCTCTCTCGGTGTCTCTCATGAATAAAACCTTTTAAAAAAATAATTACCATGTTAATAAATTAGTATTAAATTACAAAAAAAAATTGACATGAATGATTCTGTTGGCTCTAATGGAGGTGGTTGACTAATCTTATCAAATGGATGTTTGGTCACACCCTCATGTTTTACAATGTGGATAGACTAAGAATTTTCCAAATCTTTACATTCTGCTTCCTTTTGGTTAACAAGTCATTTTTTTCCCCTCAAATTTTACTGCAAGCAATCAGGAGGAAACAGGCTACTCCTTCAACTTTGCTTAGAAATTACTTCAGCTAAATATCTATTTTCATTGGTCTCAAGTTCTGCCTTCCACAAAACACTAAAACATGAGAATTCATCCAACTTCTTTGTCACTTTATAAGAAGGATGACCTTTCCTCCATTGTCCAATAACATATGCTTCATATTCATCTTTGACTTAATCAGAATGACCTGTACCATCCATACTCCTCTACCAACATTATATTCAGGATTACTTAGATATTCTCTAAAACAAAACTTTCTTTGTAGCTGCTTTTTTTTTCTAAGCTCTCACCAGAATCACTCTTACAGGTTTTTTCTTTTTAATATTTTATTTTTAAATAATCTCTACACCCCATGTGGAGCTTGAACACACAACCTTGAAATCGAGAGTCACACATTCCACCAACTGAGCCAGCTAGGTGCCCCTTAGCAGAATCACTCTTTTTTTTTTTTTTTTTTTTTTTTTCTTTGGAAGGCAGAATCACTCTTAATGCTGTTCTTGGCAATGTAGGGTTTATCTAGCATGGGCCTTCAGATTGTTCTAGGCTCTACCCATTGCCCAGTTCCAAAGCTGCTTCAACATTTTTAGGTATTTGAGTAGCACCCCTCTTCTGGTACCAATTTCTGCCTTACCTGTTTAAGCTGTTATAACAAACCGCCATAAACTGGCTTATAAGAAACAAACATTCATTTTTCACACTTCTGGAGGTTTGGAAGTTTAAGATCAAGGCACTAACAGATTTGGTATTTGGTGGTCTTGCTTCCTGATTCTTCACATAGTGGAAGGGATAAGTGAGCTTTCTGGAGCCTCAATTTTAAGGATGCTAATCTCATTCCCGAGGAGTCTGCCCTCATTACCTAATCATTTCCAAAGACTTCATCTTCAAATACCATCACTGTAGGGAAGGTTTCAGCATACGAATTTTGAGGGGGATATAGCATTGAGTCTATAACAATTACCATTATTATCCCCAAAATTTTGAATATATGTGCTCTTATAATTTAGAGCTAAGGAAACTAAGCTGTTAAGGCGTTCACCTAGAACCAGTTAGTAAATGATATGGATAAAATTTCAATTCAGGTATGTCTAACTATAAACCTACAATATTTTCCTAATTCTGTGCTGCTTTTTCATACTCCAAACCAGGGCACAAGTGGGTGGTGATTTTTAAATTTTCTTTTTCTACATTTAACAAACTATAGTTCTCTGTATCTCTCTAAAAAATAAACTAATAACCTGTGCATTGTTTATAAAAGTCTTACACAAATGAATTGCATGATGAATTCTAAAACTAGAGCTGAGATACTTTATTTTCCTAGATAAATGGAAATAAAGGCAATTGCTTTGCAATATGATAAATGGAAATCATTTTTTACATCAAATTGTTTATCTTGTTTGAAAATGTGTCCCTTATCCTCAAATATTCACTCAAATCCATGAAATCTTTCATTAATAAAAAATATGTCTCAGAATGGGAAGATAATTGCACTTTTTTTTTAAGATTTTATTTATTTATTCATGAGAGATACACAGAGAGAGAGGCAGAGACACAGGCAGAGGGAGAAGCAGGGTTCATGCAGGGAGCCTGACGTGGGACTCCATCCTGGGTCTCCAGGATCAGGCCCTGTGCCGAAGGTGGCGCTAAACTGCTGAGCCATGTGGGCTGCCCAGTTGCACAGTATTTTGTATTTTGTATTTAAGCACTCTGCACTATAGGAAATGTTTCATGTATTTAGCTTAGTATGTATAAGAACTACCAAGAAGTAGCTATATCAGACTCATCAAAATATACAAGAAAATATCCTAAAAAAAGCAGTATTCCCACTCAAATAAGGGCTCCAAACCTGGGAGACTCAGGGGTCCTTCAGGTTTGAAAACAGTAGTATCATGTTTACAGGGCTTTGTATCCTGGCTCCTTCTCCTTACAGCAGCATTTATTTAAAGATTTAAGATCTAGAACTGCACCTTGTAGCCAGGTTACAAAAGTCATTCCGCCATGTTAGCAGCACCATGTCTGCTTATATCCCACTGCTACCAGTAGGATCTTTCAGTAAAAGGAAACCCTGCACAGATGCTGATAATTCACCATACATTGTCCTGGCTGCTGCTATCACCTTTAAGACATGGATAAACTCTTTTACTGAACAATTGGGGAAAGGGAAAAAATAAACAGGAAGCAGGGTAAAGAGGATGGGGGTAAATGAGCAAGATAGAGAAAAGTGTCTTTGGCTTCATAGCTGTGTTTTTGTGAAGTGAATTTCATCCCAAACACTTAGCAGCTTATCAGAGTTGGTCAGTATTTTTGGTGGAAAGTATAAATTCAGTTATTGAATTAATTAAGGATAATTGAGAAGTTTGGTTATGCAGAGGAAAAAAAATCAGAGACTTAGGGTCTGTTATTTGAGAGAAGAACTCCAGAATTATGAATCTTGGAGCTTATATAGAGCAATTTATGTAGATACACCTCCTCTCCTCAAGAGAAAAGGAGAGGGCGACGTGGGAGAAGGAGCATAGAGGGAAAGGGAGGTAGAGATTGAGAAAGATTGTACCTTCAAGGGAACATAGGCATTTATTTTTATAGAACATACAGAATCCCTATAGAGTATATAGAGTTTATGGAATATCTCCAGGATGAAGAGGGGAATGTCCTTTGTCCAATCAGTTTGAAAGTAAATAAATGGCTCCAGGGTGATAAACCTGCAAATCTCTCTAGGTTCATTTGCTATTTCTAATTTACAAGGCTTGTTTGCTTTCAGTCATCCTTTAAAGCCAGTAATTTTTGCTCTGAAAGCTCTGACCATTGAGAGAATCAGAAATATTTATGTTGTAATATCCCAACAGGTGTATGTGTAGATTTGTTTTTGGATTTTCTTTGTACACACTGTTTTATTTCTTCTGTTTCAATTATGTGATTTTAAAAGAATGTTCTTCCCTTGTTATACTGTGTTGGACCAGTACAGTGTTTAATAGAAGAGACATTTTTTTTCTCATTCATCATCTTAGGAAAAGTGTTCAGTATTTCACCATTAAGTATGATGTTTATTTGAGGTTTCTGTAATTCTTTTTCATATGATTTTGTGAGTTATCTTGTTTCTCATTTTTAAAAAATTGCTGTGTATTGCAAATAGGTGTTAAATTTTGTTTTTTTTTTTTCATGTTTAACCTCTTCTCATTTTTTCCTATAAATATGAAGAATAATTTTGTTTACTAACATTTGAATATTAAACTACTCTTATTCTTGCATTTATAGAACAAATCCCTCTGGTCAAAGGATTTTATTATTTTATATATCACCAGAATTAACGAGCTTATATTTTGTTTAGGATATTTATATGCAATTGATGAAAGAGTCTGTAATTTTCTGTTCCTGTGACATTCTTATCAATTTCTTATCAAAGCGATGATGGATCCAGAAAAGTGTTTGTAGAGTGTTTCTTCTGTTACTGGCTTCTGGATAAATTTGTGTAAGATTGATGTTGTTCTTTCTTAGATGCTTAGAAGATTTTATTAGTGAAGCCATGTAGACATGGTTTCTGCTCTTATTTTGATAATTTTCTTCTTTTGTTTTTCTGGGTTTCAAGCTGTCCTCTGTTGCTAGCTTCTTAAGATATAAATTAAATCATTGCTTTTCATTCTCTCCTACCCCAGAATGTGTGTTTAAGGCTGTACATTTCCCCATCACTTAGCTGCATTTGTTCAAGTGTTCACATTTTGTGTTTTTATTAATGTTCAAAATATTTCCTTTATTTTAAGGTTTTATTTATTTTTTCATGAGAGAGAGAGAGGCAGAGATATAGGCAGAGGGAGAAGTAGGCTCCTCACAGGGAGCCTGATGCAGGACTTGATCTCAGAACCCTGGGATCACGCTCTGAGCCACAGACAGATGCTCAATCTCTGATCCACCCAGGCATCCCTCCTCAGAATATTTTCTAATTGTTTTTCACTATGGGTTAATTCCCCAGGGGTTGAAATTTTTTTAGTGTTTTTTTTTTTGTCATTTTTACAAGTTTAATTATACTGTATATAGAAAATAAGGCATGAAATTTTTGAGGCTTTATATCATTATTGATTATTTGTATGTTCATGTATCAGACCACAGATTTATTTAGAGTATGTGTGTGCTTGTTTTTGCTTTATTATATTCATTTGTGGACAATAAGGGATGATGATTTATTATCAGAAGATATTGGCAGGAATTACCAATAGTCTTTCTGATTATTACAGGTCTGAAAAAAAGTGAGAACTGAGAATCAAGAAGAAAAAATAATTAGAAAAGTATCACTATTTGAAATAATACCAAAATGGTCATTTATGAAAAGTGACTAAGCATCATGTAACATAATAATAATGTATATCATTTAATAGGTCTTAGATTATCATTATCATAAACTTGATGAGAACAGCAAATTATGTGCTCAGTTGTGTCTCACAAATCTTGGAATTCCATTCATGATTTAAGTGTGATTATTATTTGTATAATAGGATCAATTCAATATAATACTTAATTACCTCACAATATAAAATACATTTTAAAATTTAAAAAATAATACAATATGTGAATTACATATAAGAAATATGAACTTTAAAAATTAATTTTAAATTTAAGAAAGTTCCAAGAGGTAAACTTACCTCATTGGTGGTGCTTCTGTTGATAGTGTAGGAGAGTACAAATATCTCTGAAGTTCACTATTACCAGGCCACTAATATTTTTGCAAATTAATATCTAAAAGCTGCATAGTACTTTTTAATTTATAAAATGCTTTCATTCATAATCCTAGATTTTGCTTAAGACTCATAATGCTCAATGTCTGCTGAGCTAGTTTGGAAGAGCTGATGATATAGTATTTTACCCACTAAAGGGTGCTAAAGTAAGAATATAGCTCCTATATTCCAAATAAATAGATGCTTTGATTTGCTAGTTCTCTTGACTGCTGAACTGATAGTCTATTGACTGACATTTAAGTTCATATTCATTTATTTCATGAATATTTATTAAGTGCCTAGTATATGAATAACCAATTTTGGATATTAGTTGGATTGATCATTATTTATAGTATATAATTTTATGAAAACTTAGTTTATTTGCGTTTTAGTAACTGGCAATTATTTCCATTTTACTAATTCCCATCATTGTTTTTTTTTTCATGTTAGTTTTAACCCAAACTCATTGGATGCTGTTAACCCATTTTCAGTGCAAAAATGATTAATGAATTACTCATGTAGTTTTTCTCTTAATGTAGGGTATGTAAAATAAAATGTAATCCTTGTCTCCTTGGATGCCTATGCATCTCCTTTGTCTAAAGTCTAGGTCTTTTAATGAGAGGAGTGGTTTTCTATTTATGTTCCATACTGTGAAATGATTTGGAATAATTTTTTGCTTGGGAAATCTTTAATTCAAGAGGAGCACATGACAGGAGGGTTAAATATAAGAAAGGGAAAGAGGAGGACTGTCTTCTTTAGAACTGTTCTGGCCTTTGAGTAAAATTTAAGTAATAAAAAAGGTTATTGCTGCCTTTAAGATCTGTGCATTTTACAAAAGCAAGTTTGTGGGATGAAAAGTTTATAGGAAGAAAAGGGCTAACTTTCCCTGAATAACATCTTATATTGAGTATTTATGATATTAGGATTATGTTGTAACATTCCTAAAATCAAGACTGGTAATTCCAACCTGGCTGTACATTAAAATCACTAAGAAACTTTATTAAAAATATTAATGTCTGAGCCCCACCATACGCCAGTTGAAACCAATTTCCTGTTAGTTTGTGGTTTTAGATGTTTCCCCATGACTGAAACTGCAACACTACATAGTGTGAACCAAGATTTAAATACTCTCCCATCTAACAGAAATAAAGCCTAACAATCCTGTGCATATGCAACTCCACCACTAGTGGAAACAATGTGTAGAGTAAATGGACTACTTTGGACTCTGTGTATATGTAATATACATGTTGAACAGTTTTGTACATTGACAGATAAACCTTTATTGCCTTTTAACATCAAAACACATTAATACTTTAAAGAAGGTTATTACTGTTATAACACAAATGTCAATGCACTTCTGATACTTATTAGACACAAAACAATGAAGCCATTTCTGTGTATTTTAGAAAATTCAATTTTTGTGAATTATGCTTAGATAATTTTAAAAGACAAAGATACTTCTCACCTGGAAAGAGATTCATTTATTCTGTTTAACTGAATGTCAGAGCAAAACATCTGATGGTTTTGAATGGACCTAAATTGTTCTTTAAATTAAATATGTACATGGAACAGTTTTTCTAATATGCAAAATGTAAGAAATTTCCTTTATTCCTCATTTGCAGTGCTCCTTTAAATACTTAAAAAGTCAAAATGTGAGGAAACCAATTTAATGAAACAAGCCAGCAAGATATTCAGAAATTTGCTGTGTTCTCTGCAACCAAGTGTGTGAGACAATTGAATTTTCTTATATAAATGATAAACCGAAAGAGAAATCAAGGCTTTTTTTTTCCCCTTACTATGAGCTATAATTTAAAACAGTATGGGCCTTTTGATAGAACTTCTTAATCTAAAACTACCCAAAAAGAATGAGATAAAGATTTCTGTCAACCCATTGATGCTGTGTGACTTTGCCCCGTAGTCTTTGAGAGATTTTGTAAAGAACTATAGCTTTTTTTGCTTAGCAACAGGATTTTCTAAACCTGCATCATTTCCTATTTAGACTTTGAAAGATATTGTTTCAGTGTATTGTGGGATCAGACAATTTTAGGAGATCAGATAGTTTAGAGTCTAAAGTAGGACAGTAAATCACCTATTTTAGTTCTTAAAAAATATTTAGTAACAATATAAAAATTAAGTGTCTTTATGAAACAAAGCTACAAAACTGTCACCATTCTCATTTATATCCTGACGGACTATTAAGAAAAGCTCATTTTATTATGAATATTTCCATCAAAAATATTTCTCTGAAATTCTTTCTGAAAGTTCAGACTCATTGAACTATGAAACTGAAGAATAAATTTGAATGATGTTTAATTCATGAGTTCACTTGTATTACATTTATTATTGCTTTTCCTTTAATTTTCATTTTTGTTAAAGTGTATTTTTATACTTTTCAGGTATATTTTATAAAAGCATTATATGCAGAAGTGACACAGTAAGATGAATTATTTTTTGAAGATTTGTAACCAGTTCTCATTTTTAATAAATTAAATCAGAGTCACCTTTGCCTCTGTCTTCTCCATCTAATATTTTCTACCAAATCAAAAATAACTTTTTTTCCTTGATTTCTATTTACTGAGAGTTTCTGTGTATTGGGTGTACTGACAGGGACAAGTGTGTGGTGGTTCTTTACGGAAGGGGCTAAATCATAATCTAGTGGAAAAGGCAACCATCTCAGGTCAGGGCCTGGCTACCAAGCTGCACTGGTGCTGAATGTGAAACTTCTTATAGAACGGAATCAAAGGAGAAAGGATCTCTATAGCATAAGAGGAAGCATCAGATATTTCAGTATTACCTTCACAACAGATTGTTTTGTTTTGTTTTTTAATTTCCATTTCTTTGAATTGTAGAATTCTGGCCCCAACCTCAGTGTTTCTGCCTGACCCAGTCAATACATAGGATGTCCTAGATTATGGCTAAGGTAAAGAATAATTAGAAAGCGTCTGCATTTCGATTTTGGATTTCAAAAGAATTTTCATAGTTGGGACTTCCAGTCAGGCAAAGTGAGGAGCTCAACAAAACCTCTCCCCTAAAACCAACTCTAAAATTGGAGAAAATGGTCAATTGCAACAATTCCAGGGCTCTGGAAATTGATCAAAAATTTATAGGAATTGAGACATATTATTCTTGAAAATCTACGAAACTAATTGAACAGTGAGAACCTGTACTAGGTATTCTTGCCTAAATTCTCCCCCACCCCAGCCAGAAAAACTGTCAACCTTCCTGCTGGTACTTTGCTTGATTTGGTTTGGAGATGAAAAAACACCAGTCTAGTTGGTAACAATAGCAATCTCAGTACCTGATGAACATGGATGATAAGTGACTCCACTAGCTTTTAGGTTGTAATTCTGATAGGGAAATTTAAAAAGTGAGATCTCAGAAATGAAAAATCTATACAGTGATATGAGAAGCTCTTCATACATCCCTGGCTTTCTGAGAAGGTGAATAAATATGTAGTAGAGATGTAAGAGAACCAGAAATTAAAAACTAGGAAAGACTTTAAAACTGCCTGAACTTTGAGTGTGCACTGCAATCCATACCTAGATCCACTGGAGTGACAAAAATATTTTAATTTGGTATAATGGTATTTATTGTACAAATCTAAAAATTTACTAATTGTCACTGATTGCATACTTACAGTAGATAATTTTATGCTTTGTTAATAATACTTTAATAGAACTATAAGACGTGGGAAAGGATATTCAAAACATTTTGTTTTGCAGTTAATTTTTAGGGACAATAACTTAGCGTAAAAATATTCTGGGCATCACAGATTTGCCTTTTGAGTTATCCATAAGCCAGGGCAGGGAAAGAGAGTCAGCGATTTGAGTGAGCTTAGCCTTACTGGAAATCCTTGAGACCAGGCTCTATATTCTAGTAATTTCCAGGATAACTGGTAGATGATGGATAGGTATAATGAAGAAAATAGGAGGGAAAAATATCTTTAAAAACTTTTTCTGTTTTTTTCCCCATGGCTCAGAAGATTCATTAAAACAAACAAGTAAATCCTCTGTTTCCTGGAACAATCTGGTGATAAGGCAGTCATATGAAAATGAATATGTGATATCATTTGCAAGAGAGGCCTGCAGCATATTTTGGAAGTCCTCACAAACTTTAGGACTACATGAGCTGCACACTAGCAATTGCCATTAAGGCCATGGATGTCAGGATGGCTGGATGCCAGGATGGCTAAATGTCACAAAAGAAACCAGCAGAAATGAATTTTGTTTTTGTTTTTGTTTTTGTTTTAATTAATTAATTTATTTATTTATTTATTTTTCAGAAAGGAATTGTAACAGCAAATGCTATCAAACATGCCAGCATGAACAGTGGATTATAAAGAACTGTGGATTTTCTCCCTAGCACCTTGGCTATGTGTAATCCTCTCCAGAACTTAACAGCAACTCTTAAAGCTAGGAGAAACCCTGGATTAAGTTCATCAATGGACATTTATTCTAAATTGAATAATGTTAACTTCCTGCAATAGTTGAAATAGACACTGAGGTGAAAAATAAATTCAGAAATATGAAAATAAAAAGTTAAATATCTTCTACACCTACTTTTAAGGCTAGAGATCCATACCTTGTATATATTAAAATAAACATAGGATGTCTTTCAAGGACACAAGTATAGCAAGACAAGACAATGAGTTAAATATATTTTTATGACTTTGTCACCTCCAATTAGATAAAAAATTACTAAATTCACCAACATACTCATTTTCAGGAAATACTTATTAAAAGTCTTACCTTTCACAAAAGTGTATCATGTTCAAATGTATAAAATTAAACTTTATTTTTATTTATTTTTATTTTTTATTCAGGAGTTTGAAAGACACCAAAGTGAGAGTTAGACACACCAGTTTCCAGTTCATGTTTTACTACTAATTAAGCCTGAAAAAAAAATAGCTTAATATCTCTGGGCCACTGCTTTCTTATTTTTGTAAATGAGACATGAAGTAAGATAGTATATAAGCCTTTTTCAATAATGGGATTTTATGACCATAATATAGGCTATATGCTACTTCAAATACATTGTGCAGCAAGATTGAAAATTTAATTAATTAGTCAATTAAATCAGTCAATTTTGTCAAAGAGATAACTGAAGTGACACTGACAAATACATAACTTAAATAGAATGAATTGTTATTTATATTAAATTAATTATATGAATTTAAATTTATTAAAGATATTAAGAGACAAGGACATTTTGTGACATGATTCATAATAATTGAATAGGGAATGAGATTTTGAAGGCAAGATAAACCAACTATTTTTCTGAATGAAAATTCATGGCCAAAATTTCCATTAGTTCAGCTCTTATATATATATATTTTAAAGATTTTATTTATTTACTAATGACAGACACAGAGAGAGAGGCAGAGACACAGGCAGAGGGAGAAGCAGGCTCCATGCAGGGAGCCCGATGTGGGACTCGATCCCAGAACTCCAGGATCACACCCTGAGCCAAAGGCAGATGCTCAACCACCGAGCCACCCAGGAGTCCTGAGTTTAGTTCTTTTAAAAAAATATATACACTCTCCGTGAACAATAAAGATAATACACGTTTAGATTGATATCACCTGAGTAAGTAATTTTTGAAAATACACAAACTCTTTTCCAAGTAGGTCCAAATAGATATGTTCACCAATTGCCAGTGAAACAAGGGGAATTACAGACAAAGGTTACAAATGTGGGCAAAAGCTATCGAGGCCACAACTATCTTTACTATGTTCCAAAGAATGAAATACTAATGAAGTAAATCTATTGAGGAGACAATTGGATTAGTAGGAGAAAGCTTCTGGAAACCCAGTGATTAAGTCAGGTAAAATAATAAAGTGCTACCCTAGTACTTACTGAAACATGAAAATGCAATTATGCAGAAAAAAAACATTTAAAAGTCGTGCTACTAAGAATATGGTACTAATCTTTCTTAATACCTCTTTCTTTCAAGTACTACTTTCCCAATATTTTTGTCATTTTAAATTCTCTTCAAAATATCCTTCATGTTCACTATCATGTAGCATTTAGTGAGTCTGTTTTTCTGTCTAGTGTCAAACAAATAATATTCCTTTCACTAATTTAAATCTCATACATGTTTTTTCCTACTTATTATCTTGGCTAATAATTCCTAAATAATTCCTAATTATTATCTTCCTAATAATGATCTAGACTTTTACCATTATTTCCCATACATGTATAGGTTTGGGAACACAGATAATAGAAATGGCTTTTCTTTATTTTAAATTCAGTATTTTTGTAGAATTTTGGAGAGTCATAAATAAGGCACTTTGAAGATTCTGTTTCATGTCTTACACCTAATTCATCTCTAATATCCATCACCAATTATCAAGTCTAACATAAAATACATATTAGTATTTAATGCTGTACAGGATAAAAGTAAGCAAGTGAACATTCTCATGGATGGAATTGAGAAACCAAAGGAATTGGCCTAAATAGAAGTATAGATGGTGACTATCTAAGGGCACCTCAAATGGTAATATCTAAGGCAATGCAGGGTCCACTAATTTAGGAGGCTAGCACAATGCATAAATCCACCTGGAAGGAAACATGCTCATAAAGGAGAATCAATTTCCACAGTGAGATATATCATGTTTATAGCTATATAGCTGGTAGTTATCTTATTATTTTTGAAGTCATCAGCTCAATAATTTATTATTTACATTTGGTTACAATGTTGAATAATTTTCTTGTAACAAATTAACAAGTACTATTTTATATGTTTTGTCTATCCATCTAAATTCTTGATAGATGGTTTTCATTAACTTTGCCCTTGAATCTTGCCTACTTGATTGATCAGTTCCTTTTAAATCTCTTTCCCTCATTCAGGAAAGAATATTTATCTGGTTTAATAAATAGTTTTAAATATGGCTTTTCAAAAAAATATTTAAGAAGTGTTTAAGATAGATAATTGAGTTTAATTAGAAATAATAGGTTATTCTTTGTTAAACTACAGTATTATATATTCTCACTAAAACTTTCAGAAAACTTTATCCTATAAATATACTAAAATTCTTTCTTATATATGACAAATAATGGGCTCCTTATTTTAGAAGACTCTTTCAATGCCCAGCTTATTTCAGTGAAATTTTTTGGGTGTGCTTATTTCATTTAGTTTTAATTAACATTGAAATATAGGAAAAAAGAATATTCCTCTCCTAGTTTACGTTTTTATTAAAAAAAAAATACACAGCAGTATAACAGAATGATTGGGGCACAATCTGAGAAGTTGAATTGCACAATTTGAATCTGACTCAATCAGTTCCTAGTGTTGTGACATTACTGATGTAACATTTCTGTGCTGGAGTTTTCACCTCCTTAAAATGGATCTAAGAGAAATTACCTCATACTGTTATTGAGCTAAAATGGTGTATAAAATACCTGCATATAGTGAATGCTGTAAGACATTTGCTATTCTTGTTTTCCCTACTTCAAATCTGTACTATTAAAAATATGTTTTCAGAAAAAAATAAAATGAAGAAAAGTTTGAGAATTAAAAAACACAAAAGTAAAAGAAAAATGAAATAGGCAAATGTGAAGTTATTTTCAAGCTGAAGAAGCCTATGAATGTTAGAAAAATAGAAAAATAGAAAAAAATCCATGAAACACATGGGAGGCTGCTCTTAAAGATAGAGAAGGATAACAAGGATGAAAAGAAAATGAGAAAGGAGGGAAAGGCAATGGATAAATTACCTGAAAGAAATGAAATAGAGAACCGGGCTATATAAGCTAGAGAGGTATAAAATGATTCAAAGTAGAAAAATGATAGATCAATAATTTTGAGAAATAGTCATATAGTGAGAGGAAGATAAGTAAAAAGGAAGGAAGTTTCACCCTTTTTTTCTAATCAAATTGTACTGGAAAAGAAAGAAAAAGCAGCCTTGTAAGAAAGTCTTTGATAACGTAGACAGTGCATATGTTACCTTGTCTTTTATTAATGACTGAGTAGTGGTCCATGTTTGAATTCATAGAATTTTAAAGACTGTGTCATTAAGCTGAGTTATTATTATTGTGTTGTGTGCCCTGCCTATTTTTTTTCTATTACTAAAACAAACAAACAAAAGTGTTCTTTGGGTCATTATTGTAAGAGTTTAGGCATAGGCATATATTGTTGATGTTGTTGTTATTGTTGTGTTGGTTTGTTTTTACTAGATTCCTACAAGAATGATCGTTCATCTAAAGGTTTTGAACATACTTCACTATTTTCAACTTAGTAATAGCTAATAGTAATAGCTGTCTGAGAAGCTGACAGTAATAACTGTCTGTTTCCCAGAAATTCTGTCACAACATGACATAATCTGTCCTATAAAATGTTGCTAATCTGATAGGCAATATATAACTCAATATTATTGTCCTGTGTACCTCTCTAGTTCTCACTATATATTGGTCATCTACATCTTTTTTTTTTTCCTTTGGGATTTGATTATTAAGCATTTTGTTCAGTTTTTTTTTTTTTTATGGTTTAGTTAAGGGATTCTGTCTGTATTAAGGACAGTAATCATGGATAATAATTTGTTGTCAATGTGCCTTTTATGGGTCAGTAGTTTTATGTTTCCTGAAGTTAATTTTTTTAGTTGATGACATTACTGTTTCAAGAGCTTATACTGATAATTTCTTCTCCTTATGCTCACCCTCCCTCCTTCCTTTCTCCCCGCTTCCCTCCCTTCCTTTCTGTCATTCCATTCCTTCCTTCCTTCTTTCCTTCCTTCCTTCCTTCCTTCCTTCCAGATATAATTGACATTGTGTAAGTTTAAGGTATACAGTGTGTTGAGTTGCTACATTCATATATTGTAATATAATTAACCCTTATGGTAGAATTAGATAATATTTCTATCAAGTCAGTAATTGTCATTTCTTTCTTCTGGAAGATGGCAGGATCCTGATCTCACCTCATTTCAGGGATACAACTAGATAACACCTACATCAGTGTAAACCCAGTGTAACCCCAAAACAATCTAAGACTGGCAGAATAGGTTCTCCAAAGCTAAATGTAGATAAGCCACGTGAAACATGGTAGGAAGGATAGACAAAAGATCAGGAACCAAGCTGACTCATGAGACTGAGGAATGAAAGCCACTGTAAGCATGGAGAACAGAAAGGAGCAGACTCCACCGGGCACTTCAGGCATGGGGGATCCACATTGGGAAGATGAATCCTTTTAACCTTTGACTTTGAAAACCAGATGGGTAACTTCTTGAGTTTTTTTTTTTTTTTTAAGATTTTATTTATTCATGAGAGACACCCAGAAAGAGTCAGAGACACAGGCAGAGGGATAAGTATGCTTCCTGCTGGGAGTGTGATATGAGACTCCAACCCAGCACCCTGGGATCATCCCCGGAGCTGGAGGCAGATGCTCAACCACTGAGCCACCCAGGCATCTCAATTTCTTGAGTTCTTTCAATCAATGGAGCTTAACACATGAAACTAAAAATCAGTGGGTCAGCGATAGGAGAGCCTAAGGGCAGAGGAAAGCCTGATCCCTACCCTTAAAGGGACAGCACAACAAATAGCTCCATAGAGATATAGCATAGAAGAGTAGTTTTAAAAATGCCTGGGATATATGGGAGAGAGATTCGTTTACTAATCTCAAAGCCTGTGCTGTAGGGACAGGGATCTTTGGAAAATCTTTCCAAGAACAAAAGAAATGGCAGGTGCCATTTCCTTCCCCTGTCCCTCAGCCTAGATTCACAGACATCTGTGGGAAGAAGTCCAGCACAAACATTCTACACCTAGCTTGCTAACAGTGAGTGCTGCTTCCACGCTCTTTTGTGGATTAGCCCCCTCCATCTCAACCTCAGTAGCTATCCAAATCAGTGCATGTTATCCTCCCACAGCAGACCGGAGCTAACCTTGCTAACACCGCATGCCTCATACCCATGATTTTCTGAAGTCTTCTATGGACTTTCTTGTTCCTACCCAGACTCTGCAGGAGTACATCCAAAGGAGTACATTACCATAAGTATGGCTTTGTGGAAGCAACTGTGGCAGGGGCCATGACTCCTTTCCCAAGGAGAGGGGAAGATAACTACATAAACTGGTTAGATTGGAGCCCCAACAATGGGCTGAGACAGATATGTAATCCTACTATAGGCTTTTTCTACTAAGAAAAGCCTCCCAGAGAATGACACAGAGAGAGTGTACTGCTTGGTTTGACCAACCTAAATCCCAAGGTGTCCCCAGGCTAGCCCATTAACAACACAGGGACCAGACCATGCCCAAAACAGGCAAAGAGAGTTGTTACGGACAACTGGATTAAAGACAAACATAGATCAGCCACAGTACCAGGGTGCACACAACACACATAGGGGACACCCCTAAAGTGCCAGGTTCTGGTGAACAAGGGATATATTGAATGACAGGGCACCACAGGACCTCTTCACAAAGCATTAATTAATAGAGCAGAAGACAGCTGACTTTCATAATGGAAACATGCAGAGAGTTAAACAAAATGAGGAGACAGAAGAATATGGCCCAAATGAAAGAACAGGATAAAATCACAGCAGGAGAACTAAATGAAATGGAAATAAGTAATATGCCTGATTGAGAAATTAAGATAATCATCATAAAGATACTGTCCTTGGGAAAGAGTAGAAGAACTGTGTTACCTTCAACAAAGAGAAAACATAAGAAAGAACCAATCATAGATTAGGAACTCAATAACTAAAAGAAAAAATACAGTAGAGGGAATAAATAGTAACTTGAGAAGCAGAATAATGGGTCAGAAACCTAGAGAACAGAGTAATGGAAAACAAGCTGAACAAGAAAAAAAATGAATGAGAATGGGAACTCAGTGACACCATTAATCATAACATTCACCTTATAGGAATCCCAGAATAAAGACAAAGAGAAAAGGAGGCATAAAATTTATTTGAATAAATAATAGCTGAAAACTCCTCAAATCAGGGGAAATAAATAGATCGAAATCAGGAGTCACATAGAGTCCCCAACAAAATCATTCCAGAGAGGTCCACACCAAGACACATAGTAATTAAAATGGCAAAAAGTACTGATAAAAAGAATTTTAAGAGCAGCAAGAGAAAAGAAAACTTTCACACAAGGGAAACCCCATGAATATATCAATTGATTTTTCAGCAGGAACTTTTCAGGCCAGAAGGGAATGGTATGATGTATTTAGAATACTGGGGTGGGGGGCAGGGATTTGAACTTGCAACCAAGAATAATCTACCCAGCAAGGCTACTTACTATTCAGAATAGGAGTGTAAAAGAGTTTCCCAGACAAACATGAGTTAAAGGATTTCATGATCACTATTCCAGCCCTCAAGAAATCTTAAAGGGGACTTTTTGAGATGGTAGGTAAGTAAGGGAATTAGAAAACACAAAAGCAGTAAAATTAAGTATATCCATAAAAGTCACTCAAAGGCTTCACAAAATAAAGGGATATAATGCATGACAGTATATCCCTAAAACGTAGGAGAGGGAGGGGTAAAAATTTAGTGCTTTTAGAATGGCTTCAAACTTAGGTGACCATCAACTGAATATAGACTGATATACGTACAAGATGTTGTACAGAAACCTAATTGTAACCAGAAATTTTAAAAAAAAAAAAGCTGCTAATAGATATTCCAAAATTGAAGAAAAGAATTGAAGTATATCAGTAAAGGAAGCCAGCAAACCATGAGATGAGAGCAAGAAAAAAGGAACAGAGAAGAACTACAAAAACAATCACGAAACAAGGAAAAAAAATGGCAAAAAGAACATACCTATGGATAATTATATTACTTTGAATGTAAATGGACTAAAAGCATTCCAATCAAAACCTAGAATGACTTAATGGATAATAATGTAAGATCCAGCTATATGCTGTCTATAAGAGACTCATTTCAGACCTAAAAACACATGCATATTGAAAGTGAAGGAATGGAAGCATTTGTTACACAACTGAAAATGAAAAAAGATAACTGGGATAGCAGTACATTTATTGAACTATTTATATATATATATATATAATTTATATATATATATATATAATTATTTTTTAAATTCATGAGAGACACAGGGAGAGAGACAGGCAGAGACACAGGCAGAGGGAGAAGTAGGCTCCATGCAGAGAGCCCAATGTGGGACTCAATCCTGGGTCCCCAGGACCAGGCCCTGGTCTGAAGGCGGTGCTAAACCGCTGAGCCACCCGGGCTGCCCTGAACAAAATATATTTTAAAACAAAGACTGTAACAAGAGACAAAGCAGACATTACATAATCATACAAGAATAACCCACCAAGAAGATTTAACAATTGTAAGTATTTATAAATCCAACTTGAAAGCACCCAAATACATAAAGCAGCTAATAATAAGCATAAAGATAATACAGGCCTACATAAAGAAGAAAGAAGAAAGAAAAATCCCAAATAAATGATCTATCCTTTCAACTAAAGGAGTTAGAAGAAGAACAAACACAACCCCAAAACAGTAATAGAAAGAAAATAATAAAAATTAAAGGTGAAATAAATGAGAGAAAATGAAAACAAAACAACAACAAAATATGCAGTAGAACAAATCAGTGAAACAGATTTTTTTTAAAGATCAACAGAACTCTTAATCTTTAGCAGACTCATGAAAAAAAAGGAGGGTTCAAATAAATAAAATCAGAAATGAAAGAGGAGAAATAACAGATCCCTCAAAAATACAACTGACTGATAATATTATGAAAAATTGTATACCAACAAATTGGACAACCTAGAAGAAATTGATAAATTTTGAGAAACATAATCTCCTAAAACTGAATCAAGGAAAAATAGAAAATTTGAACAAACTACTAGTAATGAAATTTAATCAATAATCAAAAAATTCCAAAAAACGTAGAGATCAGATAGCTTCACAAGTGGATTTTAATTGACATTTAAAGAAGGTCAATTACATATTCTTCTCAAACTATTCCAAAAAATAAAAAAGGAAATATTATAAATTTATTCTAGGAGGCAAGCATTACCATGATACCAAAACCATATAAAGATAAACCAAAAAAAAAAAAAAAAAAAAAAAAAAGATGATAGGCCAATATCTGTGATGAACATAGATTAAAAAATTCTTAAAAGAAAAATTAGCAAACGGAATCCCAACAATACATTAAAAAAAAGAAATCACTCACCACAAGTGAGATTTATCCAGAAACCCAGGAGTGGTTTAATATTCACAAATTAATCAACATGACACATCACATCAGTAAAAAAAAAGATAACCATATGATCATTAGATGTAGAAAAAGCATTTGACAAAGTACAAAATCTGTTCATTATAAAATTCCTCAACAAAAGTGGGTTTAGAGGGAACATGCATCAATGTAATAAAGGGTATATATGGTAACCCCACAGGTAACATCATACACAGTGGTGAAAAACAAAAGTTTTCCCCTAAGATCAGGAGCAAGATAAGGACATCCTCTTTCACCACTTTTATTAAATGTGCTGGAATTCCTAGCCACAGGAATCAGACAAGAAAAAGAAATAAAAGGCATGTAACTGGGTATAGAAGTAAAATTTTCACTATTTGCCAAAGACATAATATTATATATATACAGTAAAAAGTCTACTAGAAACTACTATAACTGATAATTGAGTTCATTAGAGTCATATGATATAAAACTAATTATACAGAAGTCACCACAAGTTTGTTGTTTTTTTTTACATATTAGTAATGAAGCAGCAGAAAGAGAAGAAAACATATTTACCGTTGCACCAAAAGCAAGAAAATACCTAGACATAAAGTTAAGGAGGTGAAAGACCTATACTCTGAAAACTATAAAACCCTGATGAAAGAAATTGAAGATCACATAAATGGAAATATACCCCATGCTTAGAGATTAGAAGAACAAATATTGCTAAAAGTTCCATAGTACCCAAAGCAATCTACAGATTTAATGCAATCTCTGTCAAAATACCAACAATAGGGACGCCTGGGTGGCTCAGTGGTTGGGCACCTGCCTTTGGTTCAGGTCTGATCCCAGGATGTGGGATCAAGTCCCACATTAGACTCCCTCCGAGGAGCCTGCTTCTCCCTCTGCCTGTGTCTCTGCCTCTCTCTCTCTCAGTCTGTGTCTATCATGAATAAATAAACAAATCTTTAAAAAAAATACCAACAGCATTTTTCATAGAACAAATAATCCTAAAATTTGTGTGGAGCCACAACAGACCCCAAATAGCCAAAGCAATCTTGAAAAAGAACAAAACTAGAGGTATCACAATCCCATATTTCAAGATATGCTAAAAAGCTGTTGTAATAAAAACAATATGGTACTGGCATATTCATAGATCAGTGGAAAAAAATAGACACCCCAGAAATAAATCCATGATATATGGTCAATCTATGATGGAGGAGAAAAAAATAGGCAATTGGAAAAAGACAATCTCTTCAACAAATATTGGGAAAACTGGACAACTACATCCAAAAAAATGAAAATGGGCCATTTTCTTATACCATATATAAAAATAAACTCAAAATGAATTAAGAACCTAAATGTGAGACTGGAAACTATAAAAATCTCAGAGCACAGGCAGTTATTTTTGTGACATCAGCTATTGCAACATTTCTCTAGATGTGTCTCCTGAGGCAAGGGAAACAAAAGTAAAAATAAGCTATTGGGACTATGTAAAAATAAAACACTTTTAAATAGCAAGGAAAACAGTCAACAAAACAAAAAGACACTTACTGGGCAAAGATAATTTGCAAATGACATATCCAATAATAGATTTACATCCAAAATATATAAAGAACTTATACTACTCAACACCATAAACCCCCAAATTATCCAACCAAAAATGAGCAGAAGATATGAATATACATTTCTCCAAGAAGATATACATATGGTCAACAGAGACATGAAAAGATATTCAACATCATTAATCATCAGGGAAATGCAAATCAATACCACAGTGAGATATCACCTCAGAGTTGTCAGAATGGCTAAAATAGAAAACACAAGAAAGAAATATTGGCAAGGATAGGGAGAAAAAGGAACTCTTGTGCACTCTTGGTGGGAGTGGAAACTGATATGGCCACTGTAGAAAACAGTATGGAGATTTCTGAAAAAAATTAAAACATAGAATTACCATGTGACCCAGTAATTCCACTAATGGGTGTTGACCCAAATACAACAAAATCACTAATTCAAGAATATGTACACATTTCTATGTTTATTGTAGCATTATTTACAATAGCTGAAATATGGAAGCAACCCAAGTGTCCATAGATAAATGAATGGATTAAGAAGAGATAGTATATAGATATGTGTGTATTTCACATAACAGAATATTACTCAGCCATAAAAATTATGAAATATTTGCCATTTGTACCAAGGATGGATCTGAGGGTATTATGCTAAGTGAAATATGCCCATCAGAGAAAGACAAATACTATATGATTTTACTCATATGTGGAATTTATGAAAGAAAACAAAGGGAGTAAGAGAGAGAGAAACAAACAAAACTTCCTAATTATGAAGAACAAACTGATGGTTACCAAACTGGAGATAGGTTGGAGGATGGGTAAAATAGATGAAGTTGGTGATTAAGAGTACACTTATGTGATGAACACTGAGTAATGGATAGAAATATCGAATCACTGTATTATACACTTGAAACTGCATGTTAATCTGGAATTTTAAAAAAAATAAGTAAAAAAAATAATTCTTTTTTTTTTTTTTTTTTTTTTTTTTTTTTTTTTGTGGTAGGAACAAGTAAGATGTAGCCTTAGAAAGTTTTAAGTTTGTTACATGGTATTGTTGTCTAAATCACTACACTATGCATTATATCTCCGGAACTTATTTGTCTGCTAGTTTCAAGTTTGTAACCTTTAACAGTGTCTCTTCAATTACCCTAGTCTCAGTCCATGGTAACCATTATTCTACTCTATTTTTATGAGTTCAGCTTTTTTAGTTTCCAGGTATAAGTGATATTATACAGTATTTGTAAAGTTAATATAATGTTATTATCTCATTTTACATTTATCATAAAATAAAAACATTGTATTTTATTTTAAAAGTTTCTGACCATAACCTTACATTGGTTACTTGTGAAATTGACAACCAATGTTATATAATATAAATTTATCTTACTATCTATGGATATATAATGTAACTTCAGGATGCAATTTTTCCCCAGTCTTCACTTGATTTTTATCTTCTTTTTAGCCTATAAAAAAATTGAGTAAGGCATTAGGAAAAAATAAGTTCTATTGGAATTTTTACTGAAAATGTGTTGAATTAGTGAATAATTTCAGGAAAATTAAAATTAAATTACAATATCTGTCAGTGAATTTGTTTTGGACAATTTTTGCTATGTTTATTTCTATGTTTAATGAGTTCTCTAAAAGGTTAGTGCATTTTCTGTGTTTTTTTGTTTGTTTGCTTATTACAGAAAAGTGTATTGGATTTTGTCAAATACTTATTATTATCAATACTGACCAGTCCTTAAATAATTTTAGTAGTTAGTTCTCTCGTTTCATTCAGAATTTTTACCTATTTGTCCATACTTATAAAAAACTCTGTGAAACAATGTGGTTTAGAACAGGATCTCTGAGTCAGACTGCCTGGGTTTGAACTCTGCTATTCAGTCCACTTACTGACTTGTGATTTTGAGCTGATATTCATTTCATTTCCCTCTTTCACCATTTTCTCACCTGATAGTAATGACATTAACAATCTCAAAGAGTCCTCTGAGTATTGCATAAATTAATTAAAGTAAAATATTTACCAAAGGCTTCAAGTATAGTACAGATGCAGTAGGTGCTAGAAATGATTAACAGTTTAGTAACTTCCATTTTCTTCTTTTTTTAATCTTTCTTTTAAAAAGTTTTTCCTATTGGTTAGTTACTGGAAAATTTCAGTTTATTCTCATAGTGTTCCTGGTGTCTTTTAGTGTTAGCTCTTTGACCAATTATTGATTCCTTTTCTGGTTATTTGTCTATTTGTGTGTTCTAATATTCTTGAGAAAAATTATGATAATTTATATTTCCTATGAAATACATATTTTATCCAGATATTTAAATATCCTGTCATAAAGTAATGTAACACACCCTTGAATATCCAAAGTTGTTTTCCATCATAAAGGTGGCAGTTTTCGAACCCTCTTATGGACATAGCCACAGTCTGATATAATATTTATGAGGAGCACAGTAAGAAGTTACTTGTGGAATTGTGCAATTTTCAATAAGAAGACAGAATAAACTACCCTAGGTAGAAGGGCTTATTTAAGATCCCTCAGAATGTCAGTGCTGTACATGCTGATCACAGGTAGTAAGGCAATGCCTAAAATGTATCAATGTGACATTAATGGTAGATTTGAAGATGGGAGTTGGGAGCCAACCCTGAAAGAAGAAAAAGTATTTAAGAAACCAGACTAGAATCAGGTACCATAGAGAAGATTACTAGAACTACTTAGGAAAAATTCATCATCTATTAGCAATTTTATTGGTATATTTACCAGTCCTACTGTTGTACTGGGTGAGAATATTACTACATATACCAGGAAATGCAAGATTTGTCTTACTTATGGCATTATACAGAATCCTTTCTTATGAATGCCAAAGTAGGAAAATACACACACACGCTACATATACCCTGGCTCACTGTGGTTTTCACTAGATGTCTTCTGATTCACTATCCAAATTACCATTGCTTTATGCAGGCCTGCAGCCTTCTAGAATATATTAGTGATACAAAGCAAATCTCATTGAAACTAAGGACCCCATTTCTGAGTTCATGACTCTCCTGAATCAACAATGACATTAAAATGGGTTTGTTAAAAGATAAAAGGGAAAAAAAAAAAAAAAGATGAACATAATAATGAGATGAGAAATTGAGAATATAAAAAGCCAACTTCTGGAGTTGAAATTCTTATATACAATATGGAAATCTGAGTAGGATTAATAGCAGATGAAGTAGATATGTGGACAACATAATTAAAATTATTGAAACTGAAGCACAAATGAAAAGTGCATAGACTTATTGGCCTCTTGAACTATTTCAAATTGTGTAATATTTTAGTATGTAATTGGACAACCCAAAGGACAGAAAGATCAGGGAAGGAAAAAACATATTTGAAAAAAGTACATAGTCAAAAACTTTCAGATTTGAAGTAAACTAAATACCTACAGATTTAGAAAACTCAAAGAATTTCAGACAAGATTTAAGAAAGACAGGCATAAAGAGAAACAGAAAGAAACAAAGAGGAGAAAAAAAAATACTAAGAACAATTATACCAAGATATATCATGATTAAATTTCTGAAAATCTAAAAGAGAAAATATGAAAAGATCTTGAGTTTGGGGGAAAGCATTATATACAAGGGGGAAAGTCATGGGAAAAATGACAATGAAATGATACCTGTACATTTTTTATTAAAGTAAAATACTAGCTTTCAAGCTAGAATCTTATAACCAGAAAAAAAAATATTCAAAAATAAGAGAAGATGAAGGTAACTGAAGACAAAAATAGAAGAAAAAATAGTAAGGATATTATTCGGAGATCCATCCTGAAAGAAATGTTAAAGAAAAATCTTTAATATAGACAAAAAGAAATACCAGATGGAAATAGAAAATACAATTAATTGAAGAGCATTGGAATTATAATTATTGTTACAGGGTTTCTTTTCCTTTGGTGCCAGTGGTTCTCGGTCATGCTGCTTCAAAGAATGAAGAGGTAGACCAGATAAAGTGGTAGGCAGCCCAGCAAGATGTTTGTTTGTTTGTTTCTTGCAGTTTTATACCTTTATTTGACAATCAGTGATTAGTTCTCATCCACATTAACTGTCTGTAGATTTTTGAAAGTGAGTGACAGGTAGGTAGGTAACCAGTGTGTAGAGCTCATTTTGGTGAATCTTCATCCTCCTTGTGTTTTCTGGACAACCGCACACAGCTACAGGTATGGAACATTCCTTATTCCTTTGGTCCAGACAGCTTTGTTGAGCTTGGTGTCAGTGCTCACATCCAGAGTTCCCATCTTCCTGGCAAATATCCGGATCTCCTTGAGTGCCCAAGGGGCATGCTTCTTGAAACCCACTCCATGGGTGAGCTTATGAAAAGTTGGTGGTGTATTCTCTGGTCACTACCTCTTTAATGGGAGAATGGTCCTTCTTCTTGCTACCCTTCTTTGTGAGAGCCATTCTTCTGGGCCCTGGTTGGAAAGCCCAGCAAGGTTTATTGAGCGATAGTACAAAACTCCCGAAAAGGAATGCTACCAGAGTTTCTAAGTCTAGGAGTTTTTATGGGCTTGTTGGTGGGCTGTTTTTATCTATTAACCCTCCATGCATCTGTCACCCAATCAGGTTTTTGTCACATGGGAAAGGGTGGAGGACTTCTTCTAGGGTGGTGTAAAATCCTTTTAAGAATGGTTTTCTCTTTCGGTGGGAGTCCCTTGTCCCTGACTGCCTTTCTTCCAAGTGTCCCTCATTAATATGTGACACATCTGAAAATATACTTTTCTTTGTAATTACTTATTGAAATGACTGTTAAGGTAAAATAATTAAGATGTAGTGTGTGGTTTATAATTCATGCAGAAGTGAAAAGTATGACAACAATAGTGTAACTGATGTGGGAAACAAAGGTTAAAGAAAAATTATTCAATTTCCTTACTACTTACAGCCCATTAACAAGTCCTTGAAAAAGGCTGAGTGATATTCCCTAGGGACTCAGCTGCCTGCACATTGACACTTTGCTAAGGGCAGAAGTCAATCTTAGCCTGACCCCCAGAAACCTGTAGGTCTACTTTAACGTACAAAAATTCCTTTAGAAACTTGCATTATTTCTACCTCGCCTTCCCAAGGTACATGTTGGCAATCACCCCTCAAGTATACATCTGAAGGACCTCATTGAGGAAGGGACAGATGGGGCTAGATAGGTAGGGGGCTAAGTAATCAGGCTCTCAGAAAACCCAGAAATCCTGAGGCATAACAAAGCTAGAGTTATGGGAATAAACCAGACCACCCTGCCCTGGGTGTCAGAGTGGGGTCTTTTAATGGCAGCCATTTTATGACTAGACCCCTAAAAAGAAGTCATTAAAGACATTATTACCAGTCCTAACTCAAATCAAGATATCACAAGGATAAGGCCACAAGCTCTCTGGTCAGTTCTAAATAAAAGACTGCAGTGGAGGCCATGTTGGCAACCTTGTCAGGACTCTTCTCACTCCTCAGAGCTTTTCTGGTATCCTTACTTAATAAAATTCTGTTGGTTTACTCTCTTTTGTCTGTGATACTCATTCTTCAACTAAGCGAGATAAGACCCTTGCTCTACTGCTTCCTAACCATTAAATTTGAGAGTACTGGAGTGCAGTGCTTCAGTACTACCTTATGTAGTAAGGTATTATTTGAAGGAAGATTGTGATAAATTAACAAAGCAAGTTGCAAAACCCAGAAAAATAAAATATTTAAAGTAGCTATTGATAAAATCAATGAAGAAGATGGTCTGTAAGTCAGTGTTTACAAAAATACTCTTAAAATATAAAGATACAGATTTTTAAAAATAGATGATGGCATCTTATTCTAATACTACTCTAACAAAGTGGTATTGTGGGAGAGCAAGATCTTAGCAGACAGGGACACGCATAAATGGCAACAGCTTTATGCCTCTTTTTAATATGGATAAACTGGGAACTTCCAACATCAATTCTATTTCCATTTCAATTAAATGCATTTTCTCTTCCCTGTGGTTTTCTTAATAACAATCCCTTTTTTTTAGCTTACTTTATTTTAAGAACACAGTACATAATACATATGTTACAGGATCTTTTGTCCTCTGGTGCCTGCAGGTCTTGGTCACACGACTTAAAAGAATGAAGATGTATAGACGAGACAGAGTGATGGGCAGCAAAGAAAGGTTTATTGAGCAATAGTACAGTTTATTGAATGAGAGAGTACAAAGCTCCCAAAGAGGGAGGGAACTTGAGAGGGTTGCCACTGGAATTTCTAAGTCTAGTGGTTTTTATGGGCTTGTTGGTGGGCTGTTTTAATCTGATCAACCCTCCATGTGTCTGTTTTCCAATTAGATTTTTTTTCATCTGTATGTGGGAAAGGGAAGAGGGCTTATTCCAGGGTGGATGTCAAATCCATTTAAGGGTGGTTTCTTCTTAGGGTGGGAGTCCCTTGTCGCTGCCTGCCTTTCTTCCAGCTATCTGCCAACCCATATAACATACAAAATACATATTATTCAACTATTTATTATTGGTAAGTTTTCCAATCAACAATAAGCTATTTGAGGGTTGTTGGGATGCATGGCTTGCTCAGTGGTTGAGCGTCTGCCTTTAGCTCAGGGCATGATCCCAGAGTCCTGGGATCGAGCCCTACATCAGGCTCTTCATAGGGAGCCTGCATCTCCCTCTGCCTATATCTCTGCCTCTCTCCCTGTGTCTCTCATGACTAAATAAAGTCTTTAAAAAATTGGGGGAGGTGTCAAAAATTACACATGGATTTTTGACTACACAGGAGGTCAGTGCCCCCAACCACTACCACTACCACCATCCCCCACCGTCATTCAAGGGATGACTATATAGTCAGCAGGCAGGAGAAACCATACTACACCTTCAACATTTGCTTTGAAATTGCTGCAGCTGATTCCATAGTTCACAAGTTATGCACAAAATATTAGAACACAAACACCACACAAACAAGTTCTTTGACACTTTCTTGTTTTAGAGAGAGTGCCCATGAGTGGGGTGAGGCAGAAGGAAAAGGAGAGAATCTCAAGCAGTTTCCATACTCAGCATGGAACCTGTGTGGGGCTCAACCTCAGAGGACCCTGAGATCATGACCTGAGCAAAATCGAGAGTCAGACACTTGACCGACTGAGCCACCCAGGTGCCCCAAGTCCTTTGACATTTTATATCAAGGTTCACTTCTCCATTGTCCAATAACCTTTCCCTTATTTCTGCCTGAGACTTCCATCAGAATGGCTTTTACCATCCATATTCCTACCAGTATAATATTCAGGATTACTTAGACATTTGTTGAGAAGATTGAGGCTTTCTCTATAGTCTTCCTCTTTGCTTTCTTGGATCTCCCCAGAATCACCTTTAATGGTTTTTCTAGTATATACTTTGACGCCCTTCCGGCTTCTATCTGTCACCCAGTTCTGAAGCTGCTTTCACATTTTTAGAAATTTGGATTTTTAGGGGGATCCCTGGGTGGCTCAGCAGTTTGGCACCTGCCTTCAGCCCAGGGTGTGATCCTGAAGACCTGGGATCAAGTCCCATGTCGGGCTCCCTGTGTGGAGCCTGCTTCTCCCTCTGCCTCTCTCTCTCTCTCTGTCTCTGTGTGTGTGTGTCTCTCTGTCTCTCATGAATTAATAAATCTTTAAAAAAAATTCTGGATTTTAGGAGCAACACCCCTCTTCTTGGTATCAGTTTTCTATCTTAGTCTATTCAGGCCACAAGGACAAAAACCCTATAGCCTGTGTGGCTTATAAACAGCAAGAATTTATTTCTTGTCATTGTGGAGGCTGCAAAGTCCAAGATCCAAGCACTGAAAAACTTGATGTTTGGTGAGTACCCAGTGCCTGGCTCATAGACAGTTGCTTCCTTACTGTGTCCTCACATGGTGTAAAGAATGAGAGAGCTCTCAGGTTTCCTTTATAAGGACACAAATCCCATTAACAACGGTTATACCCTTCATGATCTAATTACCTCCAAATATTCCTGTCTCATAATACTTCACACTGGAAGTTGTCCAGTGACTTTTTCTAACTTTTTTTTTTTGGGGGGGGGGGTGGCAGGGAGCAGAAACTATATTCCTGGTAATGTATGGTCACTGACATCTGTGTTCCTTGGAGTATGTTAAGCTTTGGTTCTCTAAAATTTCAATTTATTTATTGATATTTTCTATTTATGAAACACTTTTAAATCTTATGCTACTTCTTTAAGTTTGCTTTCCTTCTCCTGGAATGACTATTCCACCATTTGTGCAGGGCTAGGTGTAAACTCCAGAAAGAGAAAAAATCAAGAAAAGTGAACAGAGTTTAAGTGATCTATAAGACATCAAAAGTGGACTAGCATGTGCATTATTGGAGTTCCACAAGAAAAAAAGAAAAAGGCAGAAAGAATAGTTGAGGAAGTAATGGCTGAGAGTTTACCAAATTTAATGAAAGACTTAAGTATCATAAACATCCAACAAAGTCAAAGAACTCCAAATAGAATAAATACAAAGACATACAAAGGAGGCACAATATGATCAGACTTTGAAAGACAAATGACAGAATCTTGAATGCAAGAAGATAGCAATGACTAGTGGTATACAAGTACTCAGTATGATTAACAGCTGATTTCTTATAAGCTTCTAGAAATAATTATTATGAGAAAGAAAAGATGCAGTTTATTAATGTTAGAAATGATAGAAGAGACATTACTATGGATTTTATATTAAAGGATGATTAGGGATTATTAAGAATAATTTTATGCCAATTCAACAATTTTGGAAATAAACTCCCATCTTTGAAAAACTGGAATTACAAAAACAGACACCAAAATTAACAAATCTGAACAACAGCCTTATATCTACGAGAAAAAAATTAATTCATAATTAAGTGCACTCTGCCACAAATTCCAAGCTTTGTTGGCATTACTAGTGATTTCTACTGGACATTTAAGGAAAAAATAATACAAATCTTATATAATTATTTTTAAGAAAATAGTGGAAGAGTGGACACTACCTGACTCACATTTTGAGGGTAGAATTACCCTGGTAATAAATTTAGACAAAGACATTGCAAGACAATAAAACTGTAGACTAATATCCTTGATGAATATCCAAAAATCCTTTATGTATAATTAGCAAATTAGATTTGATACATAAAATAAATACTACTTTCCATCAAGTCTGGTTGACCTCTGAGTGCAAGGTTAATTTAATATTAGAAAATCAATATATATATATATTTCACCTCATTGATAGACTAAAGAAGAAAAAAGTAATGATCTCAAAATAGAGTAAAATCATTTGATAAAGCTCAAAACACATTGTAATCCTCATTAAACTACAAATAGCATCTTAACCATAAAAAATAAAATCTACAAAAAGAGCATACGGTAAATACTAAACTTGATGGCAAAAGTCTCAATCTAATTTCAAGAAAAAGGTAAAAATATCTGCTCTTATCATTTCTTTTGACATTTGTTCTGAGCAATTTAATTAGCCAATAAAGAGATGCAGAAATCATTGACATAAGAAACTAAGAGGAGGGCAGCCTGGGTGGCTCAGCAGTTTGAGCACCTGCCTTTGGCCCAGGGTGTGATCCTGGAGTCCTGGGATCAAGTCCCGCATCAGGCTCCTTGCATGGAGCCTGCTTCTCCCTCTGCCTGTGTCTCTGCCTCTCTCTCTCCCTCTCTATCATGAATAAATAAATAAAATCTTAAAAAAAAAAATTAAGAGGAGTCTTTTTTCATAGACAACATGACCATGTATAAAATAATTCTGTAGAATCTATGGGAAAACTGAATAGAATAACAAGGTTGCAAGATACAAGATTGATATAGCAAAATCAATTTTATAATTAAATAAGTTCTGAACATTTGGAAAAGACAAATATTCAAACAAAAGTTTACAATGCCAAAAAAGAAAATGCCATAATTGTATTGAATTATGTATAAGATGTATACACTGAAAAATACAAATCTTAGAAGACCTAAATAAATGAAAAGATACAGTAATGTTATTGGAAGACTCGATATTCTTAAGAAGTTAATTCCCCCAAATAAAACCGTATAGTTCTTGGACAGTCACATTCACAACTGCAATAGATTTCCTTTTCAAAATTGACAAGCAAATTCTAAAATATGTGGACATGAATGAGGACTTGGGAGAGCAAAAAACATTCAAGTTGAATGATTTGAACGGCCTTATTTTAAGATTTCTCTTGTTATTGCATCGTCAAGACAGTGTGTGGTAATGGTATAAGGATGGAGATGGGTAAATACAATGATTGAAGATTTTATTTTCAGAATGCATGTGGATTTGACTTCTATTTCCCTCCTTGTTTTCTTCATAATTGTTAGTATGATGTTTACTCCAGTCATTAAATATCTTAATAATAGTGAGGTGTCTCTGAAAAGATGTAGAATATTCAAGTTCTTTTCTGACAACCCATTTCAAAGCTGTTTTTGGTTTTTTCTTTAAGAAATAGAATCAGGGGGGAGGGGCAAGATGGCGGAAGAGCAGGGTCCCCAAGTCACCTGTCCTCAACAAATTACCTAGAAAACCATCCAATCATCCTGAAAACCTACGAATTCGGCCTGAGATTTAAAGAGAGACCAGCTGGAACGCTGCAGTGAGAAGAGTTCGCGCTTCTATCAAGGTAGGAAGACGGGGAAAAAGAAATAAAGACACAAAAGGCCTCCGAGGGGGAGGGGCCCCGCGAGGAGCCGGGCTGAGGCCGGGGCGAGTGTCCCCAGGACAGGAGAGCCCCGTCCCGGAGGAGCAGGAGCTGCACCGACCTTCCCCGCGGAAAGGCCTCCCGGGGAATTGGAGCAGGATCCCCAGAAAGGCGGGGATGCCCTCGGGCTCCCTGGGACAGTAACAGAGGAACTGCGCCCCGGAGAGTGCGCCGAGCTCCCTAAGGGCTGCAGCGCTCGGCGGGACCCGGAGCAGCTCGGAGGGGCTCGGGCGGCGGCTCCGCGGAGGGGGCTGCGCGGCTCCGGGAACAGCTCGGCGGCGGCGGCTCGGGCGGAGGAAGAAGCTCCGCGGAGGGGGCGGCGCGGCTCCGGGAACAGCTCGGAGGGGCTCGGGCGGCAGCTCCGCGGAGGAGGCTGCACCGCCGGGAGCGCGAATCCAACAGCCCAGGCGCCGGAGCACAGGGCGCCGGGACACAGCCCAGGATCCGGCCTCCCCCGGGACAGGCAGAGGCCGGGAGGGCCCAGGACAGCGAGGACCCTCCTGCCCCGAGCTGAGCAGATCAGCGGCCCCGCCCGGGAGCCCCCAGGCCCTGCAGCCGGAGAGACCTGGAGCTACTGCGGGGGCTGACTCCAGGGCTGCAGAGCTGCCCCCGCCACTGTGGCTTCCTCCCGGGGCCTCACGGGGTGAACACCCCCCACTGAGCCCTGCACCAGGCAGGGGTAGAGCAGCTCCCCCAAGTGCTAACACCTGAAAATCAGCACAGCAGGCCCCTCCCCCAGAAGACCAGCAACACCGACCAGTTCCAGAGGAAGTCAAGGGACTTAAAAGTATACACAATCGGAAGATACTCCCCCGTGTTTATTTGTTTTTTGGTTTTTGTTTTGTTTTGTGCTTTTTTTTTCTTTCTTTCTTCTTGATTTCTGATTGCTTCCCCCACCCCACCCCCCTTTTTTTCTCCTTTCTTTTTCTTTCTCTTTTTCCCCCTTTTTTTCCCCTTCTTTCTCTTTTTTCTTTTTCTCTTTTCTTTCCTTCTCTCTCTTTTTCTCCTTTTCCCAATACAACTTGTTTTTGGCCACTCTGCACTGACAAAAATGACTAGAAGGAAAACCTCACCTCAAAAAAAAAGAATCAGAAACAGCCCTCTCTCCCACAGAGTTACAAAATCTGGATTACAATTCAATGTCAGAAAGCCAATTCAGAAGCACTATTTTACAGCTACTGGTGGCTCTAGAAAAAACCATAAAGGACTGAAGAGACTTCATGACTGCAGAATTTAGATCCAATCAGGCAGAAATTAAAAATCAATGGAATGAGATGCAATCCAAGCTAGAAGTCCTAACAATGAGGCTTAACGAGGTGGAAGAACGAGTGAGTGACATAGAAGACAAGTTGATGGCAAAGAGGGAAATTGGGGAAAAAAGAGACAGGCAATTAAAAGACCATGAGGACAGATTAAGGGAAATAAATGACAGCCTGAGGAAGAAAAACCTACGTTTAATTGGGGTTCCTGAGGGCGCGGAAAGGGACAGAGGGCCAGAATATGTATTTGAACAAACCCTAGCTGAAAACTTTCCGAATCTGGGAAGGGAAACAGGCATTCAGATCCAGGAAATAGAGAGATCCCCCCTAAAATCAATAAAAACCGTACAACACCTCCACATTTAATAGTGAAGCTTGCAAATTCCAAAGATAAGGAGAAGATCCTTAAGGCAGCAAGAGAAAAAAAGTCCCTGACTTTTATGGAATATTAGGGTAATAGCAGACCTCTTCACAGAGACCTGGCAGGCCAGAAAGGGCTGGCAGGATATATTCAGGGTCCTAAATGAGAAGAACATGCAACCAAGAATACTTTATCCAGCAAAGCTCTCATTCAAAATGGAAGGAGAGATAAAGAGCTTCCAAGACAGGCAGGAACTGAAAGAATATGTAACCTCCAAACCAGCTCTGCAAGAAATTTTAAGGGGAACTCTTAAAATTCCCCTTTAAGAAGAAGTTCAGTGGAACAATCCACAAAAACAAGGACTGAATAGATATGATGACACTAAACTCATATCTATCAATAGTAACTCTGAACGTGAACGGGCTTAATGACCCCATCAAAAGGCGCAGGGTTTCAGACTGGATAAAAAAGCAGGACCCATCTATTTGCTGTCTACAAGAGACTCATTTTAGACAGAAGGACACCTACAACCTGAAAATAAAAGGTTGGAGAACCATTTACCATTCAAATGGTCCTCAAAAGAAAGCAGGGGTAGCCACCCTTATATCAGATAAATTAAAATTTACCCCGAAGACTATAGTGAGAGATGAAGAGGGACACTATCTCATACTCAAAGGATCTATCCAACAAGAGGACTTAACAATCCTCAATATATATGCCCTGAATGTGGGAGCTGCCAAATATTTAAACCAATTAATAACCAAACTGAAGAAATACTTTGATAATAATACACTTATACTTGGTGACTTCAATCTAGCTCTTTCTATACTAGATAGGTCTTCTAAGCACAACATATCCAAAGAAACGAGAGCTTCTTTGGATTCTTTGAAATCCACTGGACCAGATGGATTTCACAGATATCTACAGAACTTTACATCCAAACTCAACTGAATACACATTCTTCTCAAGTGCACATGGAACTTTCTCCAGAATAGACCACATACTGGGTCACAAATCGGGTCTGAACCGATACCAAAAGATCGGGATAGTCCCCTGTATATTCTCAGACCATAATGCCTTGAAATTAGAACTTAATCACAACAAGAAGTTTGGAAGGACCACAAACACATGGAGGTTAAGGACCATCCTGCTAAAAGATGAAAAGGTCAACTAGGAAATTAAGGAAGAATTAAAAAGATTCATGGAAACTAATGAGAATAAAGATACAACCGTTCAAAACCTTTGGGATGCAGCAAAAGCAGTCCTGAGGGGGAAATACATTGCAATACAAGCATCCATTCAAAAACTGGAAAGAATTCAAATTCAAAAGCTCACCTTACACATAAAGGAACTAGAGAAAAAGCAACAAATAGACCCCACCCCCAGCAGAAGAGACAGTTAATTAAAATTCGAGCAGAACTAAATGAAATTGAGACCAAAAGAACTGTGGAACAGATCAACAGAACCAGGAGTTGGTTCTTTGAAAGAATTAATAAGATAGATAAACCATTAGCCACCTTATTAAAAAGAAGAGAGAGGTGATCCCTGGGTGGCGCAGCAGTTTGGCGCCTGCCTTTGGCCCAGGGCATGGTCCTGGAGACCCGGGATCGAATCCCACATCGGGCTCCCAGTGCATGGAGCCTGCTTCTCCCTCTGCCTGTGTCTCTACCTCTCTCTCTCTCTCTCTCTCTCTCTCTCTGTGACTATCATAAATAAATAAAAATTTAAAAAAAAAAGAAGAGAGAGAAGACTCAAATTAATAAAATCATGAATGAGAAAGGAGAGATCACTACCAACACCAAGGAAATACAAACGATTTTAAAAACATATTATGAACAGCTGTACGCCAATAAATTAGGAAATCTAGAAGAAATGGACGCATTCCTGGAAAGCCACAAACTACCAAAACTGGAGCAGGAAGAAATAGAAAACCTGAACAGGCCAATAACCAGGGAGGAAATTGAAGCAGTCATCAAAAACCTCCCAAGACACAAGAGTCCAGGGCCAGATGGCTTCCCAGGGGAATTCTATCAAACGTTTAAAGAAGAAATCATACCTATTCTACTAAAGCTGTTTGGAAAGATAGAAAGAGATGGAGTACTTCCAAATTCGTTCTATGAGGCCAGCATCACCTTAATTCCGAAACCAGACAAAGATCCCACCAAAAAGGAGAATTACAGACCGATATCCCTGATGAACATGGATGCAAAAATTCTCAACAAGATACTAGCCAATAGGATCCAACAACACATTAAGAAAAGTGTTCACCATGACCAAGTAGGATTTATCCCCGGGACACAAGGCTGGTTCAACACTCGTAAAACCATCAATGTGATTGATCATATCAGCAAGAGAAAAACCAAGAACCATATGATACTCTCATTAGATGCTGAGAAAGCATTTGACAAAATACAGCATCCATTCCTGATCAAAACCCTTCAGAGTGTTGGGATAGAGGGAACTTTCCTCAACATCTTAAAAGCCATTTACGAAAAGCCCACAGCAAATATCATTCTCAATGGGGAAGCACTGGGAGCCTTTCCCCTAAGATCAGGAACAAGACAGGGATGTCCACTCTCACCACTGCTGTTCAACATAGTTCTGGAAGTCCTCGCCTCAGCAATCAGACAACAAAAAGACATTAAAGGCATTCAAATTGGCAAAGAAGAAGTCAAACTCTCCCTCTTCGCCGATGACATGATACTCTACATAGAAAACCCAAAAGCCTCCACCCCAAGATTGCTAGAACTCATACAGCAATTTGGTAGCGTGGCAGGATACAAAATCAATGCCCAGAAATCAATGGCATTTCTATACACTAACAATGAGACTGAAGAAAGAGAAATTAAGGAGTCAATCCCATTTACAATTGCACCCAGAAGCATAAGATACCTAGGAATAAACCTAACCAAAGAGGTAAAAGATCTATACCCTAAAAACTATAGAACACTTCTGAAAGAAATTGAGGAAGACACAAAGAGATGGAAAAATATTCCATGCTCATGGATTGGCAGAATTAATATTGTAAAAATGTCAATGTTATCCAGGGCAATTTACACGTTTAACGCAATCCCTATCAAAATACCATGGACTTTCTTCAGAGAGTTAGAACAAATTATTTTAAGATTTGTGTGGAATCAGAAAAGACCCCGAATAGCCAGGGGAATTTTAAAAAAGAAAACCATAGCTGGGGGCATCACAATGCCAGATTTCAGGTTGTACTACAAAGCTGTGGTCATCAAGACAGTGTGGTACTGGCGAAAAAACAAACACATAGATCAATGGAACAGAATAGAGAACCCAGAATTGGACCCTGAAATGTATGGTCATCTAATATTCGATAAAGGAGGAAAGACTATCCATTGGAAGAAAGACAGTCTCTTCAGTTAATGTTGCTGGGAAAATTGGACATCCACATGCAGAAGAATGAAACTGGACCACTCTCTTTCACCATACACAAAGATAAACTCAAAATGGATGAGAGATCTAAATGTGAGACAAGAGTCCATCAAAATCATAGAAGAGAACACAGGCAACACCCTTTTTGAACTCGGCCACAGTAACTTCTTGCAAGATGCATCCACAAAGGCAAAAGAAACAAAAGCAAAAATGAACTATTGGGACTTCATCAAGATAAGAAGCTTTTGCACAGCAAAGGATACAGTCAACAAAACTAAAAGACAACCTACAGAATGGGAGAAGATATTTGCAAATGACGTATCAGATAAAGGGCTAGTTTCCAAAATCTATAAAGAACTTATTAAACTCAACACCAAAGAAACAAACAATCCAATCATGAAATGGGCAAAAGACATGAAGAGAAATCTCACAGAGGAAGACATGGACATGGCCAACATGCACATGAGAAAATGCTCTGCATCACTTGCCATCAGGGAAATACAAATCAAAACCACAATGAGATACCACCTCACACCAGTGAGAATGGGGAAAATTAACAAGGCAGGAAACCACAAATGTTGGAGAGGATGCGGAGAAAAGGGAACGCTCTTACACTGTTGGTGGGAATGTGAACTGGTGCAGCCACTCTGGAAAACTGTGTGGAGGTTCCTCAAAGAGTTAAAAAATAGACCTGCCCTATGACCCAGCAATTGCACTGTTGGGGATTTACCCCAAAGATTCAGATGCAATGAAACGTCGGGACACCTGCACCCCGATGTTTCTATCAGCAATGGCCACAATAGCCAAACTGTGGAAGGAGCCTCGGTGTCCATCGAAAGATGAATGGATAAAGAAGATGTGGTTTATGTATACAATGGAATATTACTCAGCAATTAGAAATGACAAATACCCACCAGTTGCTTCAACGTGGATGGAACTGGAGGGTATTATGCTGAGTGAAATAAGTCAATCGGAGAAGGACAAACAGTGTATGTTCTCATTCATTTGGGGAATATAAATAATAGTGAAAGGGAATATAAAGGAAGGGAAAAGAAATGTTGGGAAATATCAGGAAGGGAGACAGAACATAAAGACTCCTAACCCTGGGAAACGAACTAGGGGTGGTGGAATGGGAGGAGGGCGGGTGTTGGAGGGGAATGGGTGACGGGCACTGAGGTGGACACTTGACGGGATGAGCACTGGGTGTTTTTCTGTATGTTGGTAAATTGAACACCAATAAAAATTAATTAAAAAAAAATAGAATCAAAAATACCTTTACGGTGGGTAGCTAGGTAGTCAGTCAATTGATCGATCAATTTATGAAGGGGTCATAGCTTATTATTGTCAATATTTTAGCATAAAAATGCACTTTGCCAAGAATGCAAATACCTGTTCCAGGAAAAAAAAAAAAAAACACATTAAAAAAAAACTAGCGAATACAAAATTTTAACAGCTCATTAAATGAATTTCACCAGAGGTTATGACTGCTGGTTTTATAGTCACTACTTTAAAAATATAGTTTCTTTTCACAATGTGTGATGTTCCTTCTGTTATAGGTTATCATGTATACTTGGCAAAATGTTATCACAAACATAGACTTAACATATTACTTTAAATTTCTCAGATGTCCAAGACTAAAGGTCAGGAAAAATATGGGGTAAAGAAACAGAATGAAGAACACATGGAAAGTGTGATGTAGGAGGCTTAAAGATGTATGATTAATGTCTAAGCATAAATAAGATATTCTGTAGCCTTATTTTCATAATGTAGCATTTCTGATGTAAATAGTTTATCATAATAAATGTCAGATAACATCGGGTCTGTGTGGGATGGAGTTACACTTAGGTCTAAAATGAGGTATGTCTCTTATAATGAGGGACAGTGAGAAATACCGTATGTTCCTTGCTTTCAAATTAGTAGTTCCATCTGTTTAACTAGTGGTAATTTCATCCCAAGATGCCTGGTGATTTGCGAAGATTCTGGAATGTGATAAACACCTTCCTTCTAGTATATGATAACTCCCAGGCCACTGAATCCAGAAAGTAGTTAATGCAAAATGATGATAAGAGCACTAGTAGAATATACCAGAAATTACAAAATTTGAGTCCAAATTCCTAGTTACTAACTCACACATCAGTAATTATGCCAAATATTGCTGTGGTCAAAACTGCTTAAGTTTGATGCTTAGAGTAAAATGAAAATATGTGGCTCTTCCTTGAAAGTTATTAAGAATTTTAAGACAGTGACACTAGTGTTCAAGCAAGAGTGGGTCCCTTTTACACTGAGGATTTGTATAAACTGTACATATTGTATGTCCACAAAGCCAGCCTGACTGTAGTTCTATACTTCAAATATTCCATTAAATTTAAGCTATGACATCAAAACTAAGATATGCCACTAAATTTAAAACAGCTTATTATAGGTTAAAAATCCACCTCAATGTTAAGGGCACTTGAGTGGCTCAGGGAGTTAAGTGTCTGCCTTTGATTCAGGTCTTAATCCCGGGGTCCTGTCTGGCTCCCTGCTCAGTGCTTCTCTCCCTCTCCCTCTGCCTTTTCCCCTAGTCCCACCTCATGTCCTCTCTTTCATAAATAAATAAAATCTTAAAAACACACTTCAATATTAATTTAAAAATTTAAGTAAAAGAAGAACCATATTTATACAAATGTTAGGTTGAATTGTGCAAAGTATATCTTTAATTGAATGTGGTGTTTAACATAATTTAACCTCTGAAATGCACACATTAATCTATATGAAGTAATAATTTCCCTCTTCCCACCTTTTGCTTGCTTCTACTTCTTTATATTTTTTTGTTTTGTAAACTTGGTAAAGTTCACATGTTTGTTTGAAGAGTTGCATATCCTTAGATATACCTAAGTGGCAAAGAGCTTATTGGTAGGAAGTTTCAAAATCCTGCAGGAATAGCCACTAGGTTACCTGAGGACTTTGTGCCTTTTGGCAATGCTCTGATTTTCTATGAATTCTATATCTAGTGTATTCTACAAAATAGGGGGTACACTCTAGAGTTATATTGCTTAGGTCCAAATCCCAACGCAATCAATATCTGTATCTCCGGAGTTGCTTAATTTTTTTTTTCTAGTTTTTCATCTGTAAATCTAACACTTGCTGAAATAAGTACAAATAATACTAGTTATACTTACCTCATAGAATTAATGAGAACTAATTGAAATAATCTGTGGGACTCTTTCAACATAGTTTTAATATAATATTTATTGAATAAAGTTTAGCTAGTATTGTGATATGCATTATTTTGTATTCTTTGTGTTACCCATGAGTCACAAGGAATTAATCCCTTCTACTGTACAGGGAATAATTACAAGTACTGATAGCAAAAGACATGAAATAGTGAAGAATTGAAAGCAATCACCAGTTTTTTGTTTTGTTTTGTTTTGTTTTGTTTTGTTTTTTTTAAGTAATAGTGCAGATCTGAGGAACTCTGAGAGAGTAAATAGAACTACAGTCTATCTTGAAAGGTTTTTAGAGATTATCTAACTGGGTGTACTTGAGAATGTTACCCAACTAAAATATATATTGAAAAACTAAAATTTAGAGTCCATCGTGATCATTAATTACAAGTACAAAAAAAATTACAAGTACAACTTAGAGAGTTCTAAAATAAACAGGTAATGCTTAGGAGTGACAAGAGCAACCTATATGTAATTCCATATGTTTTTTTTTTCAGGATGGGCTGTTTTACCCATCTTCAACCTTGTACCATTGCCCCCACCCCACAACTCTTTTTGCAAGATTAAGACTATTTGCACTGCTCACTTGCCCAACCTTTTCTACTTTTGTTTCTATGAAGTTACATCTTGAAATAATAGGCAATATTGTTCCAAAGGAGGCTTCCCTTCTTGGATAATGAGGTTAGGGGAAATTCATTAGCCTTACTGGTGAATCCCACCTGTAACCTGTAATGTCAGGTTGTTTGTTTGTTTGTTTTTTTAAAGATTTATTTATTTTAGCAGGGGAGTGAGGAGGGGATGATGAAGAGGGAAAGAGAGGGAATCCCAAGCTGACTCCCCACTGAGCATGGACCCTGGAGCTAGTTTCATCTTAGGACCATGAGGTCATGACCTGAGCCGAAATCAAAGAGTCCGATGCTTAAGGGACTGAGTCACCCAGGTGACCCAGCTGCAATACCAGTTTTTAGCTACTTTTTAAGCTTCATATGTACCTCAAAGACTTGTACACATGAGTCAGTTTGAATGGAGTTTATCAAAGTCTCATAGTATATTTGAACATGATGAGCAAAGCTCTCATTTTAAGTATATGTTACTGAGTGACAAAATCCATGATAACTTCATGGCTTAAAATAATAGGAATTATTATTTCTCTTTGACCTTTAGATTGACAGGGCCCAGGAAATAGTGTTAGCTTAGTATCTCACATGCAGTTGCAGGCAGATAGCACCTGGAGCTGCCGGCATCTGAAACCTCTATGCATTGGATATCCAATATAAAATTTTTCAATGACATTATGGTGCCTTAGTACTCCTTCACCTCTCAACATAGTGGCTTTATTGCTGACACCTTGATGGTCTCAGTATAGTTGCATTTCTTACATGATGGCTGACTTCGAAGGGAAAGTATTATTATAAGGCAGCCAGAAGGAAGATACCAGTCCTCTCGATGACTAGGCCTAGAATCAGCTACGGTCATTTCTACAATATTTGATTTTTCTGTATCAGTCACAGGACAGGCCACATCCAGAGGGTAGAGGTATTGATGGATTTTAGTGGAGGAAAGGCATGTGTCTATTGAGAGAGTGGGAATGAATTGTAGCATATGGGACACAAGCTACTGCAACTTTTATTGGCATAGACCATAACCTTTTCTTCCTACCTCTGTACTTTCCTTCTTTTCACAAACGTATATTGAGTATCTACTCTATGCCCCCAAATGCATTAGGCACTAAACTCATTTATCCCCTTTCATTTATAATTAGAATTGTGCTACAATATACACACACACCAAGATGTTTTTTTAATGACATCAACTATTTCCAATTTACATTAGAAAGTACTGTTTATCTGAACAAAAAAGAAAAAAAATACAATACATTGGCAATAAGTGATTTATTAAATGGAAAATCTCATTTTATTTACTTAGCTATATACATGTATTATTTTTCTCTTCTTGTAATGCTTGTTTTCTGAATTCTATGTAAGCATTATTAGCAAAAAGACTTAAAATAACTTCTTTAAAATTTTTTTCTTACCTAGCACAATGTTCAATACATTTCTATCAAATTGGTAACAAAAAAAGATGTGTTGTTAAATCCTAATAATAGGCATCTTGGTTTACTTGCTTACTTTCCCAGAAGCAATTATTATTAATTTTCGATTGAGAGAATATGCTTTTGAATTTGAAAATCCAAAGAAATTCTACTTTAGAGGTAAATAGGAAATTCGTGGGTAATTTCTATCAACATATCACTGCTAACAAATAACATGTACATGTACTGGCACCATGAGAATTTTGTGAGAATTAATCACATCATGATTCTAAGTCACCTTGAAATATATAGAGGTATGTTAAAAGGAAAAGAAGGCTAATAACATGTTATGTCTATACTAAAATGTTTGCTCCTATGATAATGAATGCCAGTATTTTCTGACAGCTCTTCCGGAAATTCTTGTTTTGTTCCATCATTTTTGTTCCTTTGATATTCAGCTATATATAACTCACACTATTTTCTAACCCATCAGCAAAAATATTCAAATACAAACAGTAGAAATGTTAATGCAAGCAGTGAAGGTTTGTTTTCTTCTCAAAATTCTGTGATTTAATATACAGTTTACAATATGTGGTTATAATTCTTTCTCTCATACAAGCTTTCAAAAATAAAAAGGTATATTTTCCTTTGATCTGAAAAAGGAAAAGTAGGAAAGAATTTATCTTCTTCAACAGACTGTTTTTTTTTTCCTTAGAGAAATTAACATAGCTATGGATTTGCTTCAGTTGAATAACCTGCTTTTAATGCACAAAATCAGACATGGAAGGTATTAGGCACTTATATTTAGTGAGGGGAAGGGTTTAAGATATCTCAGATTTTCCTGAAAGGAAATACTGAGGCATATTTGTTATTGCTGTAGATGGATGTGTATACTAAATTTTTAGCTACATTTACTTCCACAGCTTAATATCATATATTTATAGTATTTAGTTACAGGTTTGATAGTAAAATAATAAAAATATAAAATAAAAAATTTTAAAAACCTGATTTAAAGATGGCAAACAGACTGGGAAAATTCATATTAAAATTACTTTTCTGGCTGTTACATAAGGTTGTGTTGGAAATTGCCTTTTGTTCTCTCTGTAAATAATTTCTAATTCTTTAACCAGAATATGTTGTTTGTTAAATTCATTCTTACCTTCATAGGATTTAGTTGAGGATTTAAGATTCACAGCTGGAAGAATATAATCATGCTATTTTGGACACAAGAATTCTATGGTTATAACTCCACAGGGTTTACTAATAGAGTGAAATTCACCATATAAGCTCTGATTATATATCTGGTTGATTATTAGTAATATCTTTGAAGATAAGACTCTAAAGTTTTATAAACGTAAGTATTATAGTATCTTCATTGAGGGTTACAGATAAACAGAATTTGGAGAAATCTGAAAAGAAATCTGAAAAGACGGTCCCAAAGTGGAGGCCATACTAGCTTGCCACTTGTTTGAACTTATTATCTATTACTTTGTCTTGTGACCAACTGTACACCTAATATTGAGGTGTATGTACTCTAGTATTTACCCCATATTGGATCATAGGGTAAGAAGCATGTGGGTAAATTTGATACATCCTCCTAAAGTATCAATAATAATAACAGACTGAAGAGGGTATACATCTACAGTAAAGTTAGGGTTGGCAGATTTAGTAAATAAAATATAGGACTCGGTTAAATTTAAATTTCAGGTAAATAATAATTTTTTTTAGATATAAGTATGTTCTTTGCAATATTTGGGGCATACTTATAGTAAAAAATTGTCATTTATCTGAAATTCAACTTTAACTGAACAATTCCTAAAGTATTAACAGAAACAAAATACATTAAGATGTAAACATTTTATATATTTTAAAAATAGAACAAGACAATTTGATAGTATTTTCTTTTAGAGTAACATTATATTCTCAGAACTACCACTATTTCCTCCACCTAGGCTAATTATTTAATTTTACTTTTTTTATGGTAGTAAGAACACTAAACATGAGATCTACCCTTTTAACAAAATTTAAGTGCACAGTACATTATATTATGTATATTATGTTGTGTAGTAGATCTCTAGAACTTGTTCATTTGTGTAACTGAAACTTCATATTCATTAAACAGCAAACCCTACTTTCTCTCCTCTTAGCCTCAGTAATTTTACTTTCTGCTTTATGAAATTGACTATTTCAGCCACCTCATATGATTGGAGTCATATAATATTTGTCTTTTTGTGATTGGCTTATTTTTTTCATCAGGATATCTAGGTTCATATTGTCAAAAATGACAGAGTATTCTTTTATTCAAGCTGAATAATATTCCACTGTATATAAATGTATATAACACATTTTATTTATCTCTTCATCCATTGATGGACATTTAAGTTATTTCCATGTCTTAGCTGTTGTGAATAATACTCCAGTGAACATGGAAGTGCAGATACCTCTTTGCAATTCTGATTTCAATTCTTTGGTATATGTATCCAGAAATGGGATTAATGTATCATATGGTAATTCTATTTTTTATTTTTAAAATATCCTCTGTACTGTTTTCCATAGCGGCTATACCATTTTACCTTTCCACCAACACTATAAAAGAATTCCAATTTCTCCATATTCTTACCAACACTTTTATGGATATATAACATTTTTATAATAGCCATCCTAACAGGTGTGAAATGATGTTTCATTGTGGCTTTGATTTACATTCCTTGATGTAATATACATATACAAAACCTTTTGATTTTCTTTGGAGAAAAGTCTATTCAAGTCCTTGGCTTATTTTTAATTAGATGATGATTTTACTATTGAATTGTATGAATTATATTTTGAGTATTAATCTCTTTTCAAATATATGTTTTGCAAATAATTTTTCCCATTTTCTAGATTGCCTTTTCACTCTGTTGGTTGTTTCTTTTGCTGTGCAGAAGCTCTTTAGTTGCAATCCCATCTGTCTAATTTTCTCTTGTTGCTTATATGTTGATGTTCTATCCAAGAAATCACTGCCATGACAATGTCATGAAGATTTTCTACTACCATTTTCTTCTAGGTGTTTTACAGTTCTGTTCTGGATCTCACTTTAACTTAACCCATATGAATTTATTTTTGTGAATGGTGTAGGATAGGAGTTCAGTTTCAGTCTTTTGCGTGTTGCTACCCACTTTTCCCAGCACCATTTATTGAAGAGATTATCTTTCCCCATTGTGTATTCTTGGCACCAGTGTTAAAGATCAGGTAATCATTATATGGGTGGGTTTATTTCTGGGCTCCATTCTGTTCCATTGGTCTATATATCTGTTTTTCTTTTTTAAATGCCAGTGCCATTCTGTTTTAATTACTATAGCTTTGTAAAATTAGGAAATGTGATATCTCAAGCTCTGTTCTTTCTCAAGATTGCTGCAAAAGCTTCCCACCTCTTTTCCTTTGTTCCTAGCTGACCAGCATCAAGACAGTGCTGATTCTTTCAGTCCTCTATCTTAGATAAGATAGAAGCCATTCCCTTAGAAAGCCCATGGAAGGGCAGGGGACTGTGACCATTTACCCTCTATCCACGTGAGGAGGAAATTACAGCTCAGGGTGCTTTCTGTCCATACTGAGCTTTGTCACCTAGAGGGAGGGGCTCATGTGGGTAAAGTGAAATTGTTCTTGTCTGTTTCAGGGCAGCTTTTCTTGGTTTTATGCCCATTTAGTTACTGAAACTTCTTAACTGGACTCTGAACCTCTCATAAAGATATTTTAGTCCTTATATCATTGTTAAGTAGTGTTTCTGTGTAAGAATAAGGGATGAAACTTCCTATTCTATTATCTTGCTGATGTCACTTCTCCCAGAACTGCTACCATTGACTGTTCATTCTTCTTGAGGAGTCATTTTGGTGAATATTTTTGAGAAGCATTTCCATAAATACAAAATCATTAATTCACGGGTTTAAAAACATGACTGCTAATTTTTTGACACTTCTCTATGGAAATGGAGGATTAATATCTTTTTTCCTTGAAATTGGGCAAATCTATCAGTGTTTGGAGTAATTAAATATACTGGAAATAAAACTAAGGCCGAAGTGATCATTTAGCTTCTCCCTTGGGTTCAAAAGAACATTTTCTGTTTAGCTCTGGGATGCCATGTCAGAAGCCTCACCATCCTGAGGTTAGAATATTGTGAGAAGCTCAGGTTTCTTCGGAGGCCTTACATAGACATTTTGATAAACAATTCAAATACACCTAACTTTGTAGTTATCCCAGTCTAGGTGCCAGTCTTGTGAGTGAAGAACCTCACAGATGATTCCAATCCCCCATCATTCAAGCAAACCCCAGCAGTTTAAGTCTTTCCAGCAAAGTTCCCAAACATTGTGAAGCAGACACAAGGCTTTCTTGCCATGTCCTATCTGAGTTTCTTACCAAATTTTGTAGCAGATTATAACAGCAACTGATAACTGGAAAGGTATATAACTGAAAAGTTTAAAGTGTTAACTGTTGCTAAGATAATAACATACTATTTTAAAAATATTTTTATATTTTCAGAGGGGATCCCTGGGTGGCTCAGTGGTTTGGTGCCTGCCTTCGGCCCAGGGCGTGATCCTGGAGTCCCCAGGATCGAGTCCCATGTTGGGCTCCCTGCATGGAGCCTGCTTCTCCCTCTGCCTGTCCTCTGCCTCTCTCTCTATGTCTCTCATGAATAAATAAATAAAAATTTAAAAATAAAAATATATTTTCAGAACTGAGAGCAGAAAGATGGCTTAGAGTAATTTAGTTTGAGCTATTTAAAATTTAATACGCCTGTCAGTCACCTGACGATCTTGTAAAAATACAACTTTTGATTTAGTAATTCAGTGGTGAGAAAGAAATAATACCTTTCTAACAATTTTCTACGTAATGCTGATGCTGCTGGTCCAAGGCCCAGCTTCTGAATTGCTACTCTACTTTCCTCATTTTTAATTTGAGAAAATTTGAGATTTAAAGTGATTAAATAGCTGCTTAAAATTGGCAACAAATGGTGGTAAGCCAGGTTGTATTCCTTAGCAAAGCCTGTGGTTGTGGATTATCAAGAGAGAATTATAAATGGAGAAGAGCATTCTTTGGGATAACTCATATCTCATATCAGTCACTATGTTAAGTACTTTTATATGTTATCTCCCTTATATCAACTATATCAGTCACTATGTTAAGTACTTTTATGTAGGTTATATCACTTTTTTTTTCCTCTATAGTACTTTAAAACAGATAATTTTATGCTCAAATTAGAGAAGAGAAAGTTAAACTCTAGAGAGTTCAAATGATCTATTGGAGCAGGTTGATGAAGCAAGGCTTGAATCCAGAGCTTTGGGCATTAAGGCTTTGATTGTAACTATGGCATAAAGTTTTCATGGGCACTGGAGAATGGGTGGCCATGCTAAAAATGAAATGAAAAAAGGAAAAGAAGCATCTCATAGACAACAGTGGGATGAAGGAAAATAAAATTTCATGTTTTATAACTCTACCAGAAACTACATCTATTCATACTACTTAGAATTGATCAAAGCACTATCAAAGCATAGTTTTTTTTTTTGCTTTCATCTAGCTATAAATGCTAATATTTATTTATCTAACCATTTATTCATTCAATTAATATTTATTGAATAAGAATACCTTTCACATTCAGTTCCATGTAGATGGATATAAACATGAACAAGAAATCAACGTTTCCTTCATGATAGTCTTAAAATTTTATTTAAAATTTTTATTTATTTATGATAGTCACACACACACACACAGAGAGAGAGAGAGAGAGAGAGAGAGAGAGAGAGAGAGAGGCAGAGACATAGGCAGAGGGAGAAGCAGGCTCCATGCACCGGGAGCCCGACGTGGGATTCCATCCCGGGTCTCCAGGATCGCGCCCTGGGCTAAAGGCAGGCGCCAAACTGCTGTGCCATCCAGGGATCCCATGATAGTCTTAAAATTAATTGCAATTGTGTGTGATGAATATTAGGATAGGCAGTGTATGGCAATTACCTAGAATATACGGATATGTGCTAACTGATCTCACATGGTTGATAGAATACAAGAAGTAGTACAGATAAAAGTGTTTGCTATATAGAAAACCTCAATACATGTTATTTTTCAATTATACCTCCTTCTACTGCTGCCTCCAACCAGTCAAATTGCACTTACCTGATTTAGAATAAACTCTAATGTCTTCTCTCAGTGAATTATTGAAAGTAATATGACATGAAAATGTGGTTAAAATAGTATAATTAGACTCTTTTAAAAAGAAAATACTTAACTTTTAAAATTTCAGTATTTAAAACCACCATTGAGAAAGCTAAGTAGTCTCATTATTTTTACTGTAGGGAGAATAGGGACAAATATTCATGTACTTTTTTTTACCTGCTAAAGTATAATATTCTGCTAATATTTTATCTGCTAATGTATAATATTCAAAAACTTAAAAACACGATTCTCATATAAATATATAATGAGTATGTGTCAAAGAGTTTATTCAACTAATTAGTGAGGAAACCAGTCAGATATTAAAATTGGTTTAGAGAGCATTTGAAATGCTTATTTTTTATTAGACAATTAATAAAAAATGTTAGTATAAAATTGCTAGATTAGATACAAAACTAGTTAATTGTTCTACATTGGAGAGAATTTTCTTTTTAAAACCAGATCATTAGATTTATTTCCTCTCTGAATGATAATCTCATAAAAATCTGAGTAATAAGAATTTCACCAGATCTGGATACTTAAATGAATTATCTTTTTTTTTAAATGAATTATCTTAATATTATTTTCCATTATGTTTATAAACATTTCTAAAAGCTATTTTTGATTGCAAAAAGGGGCAGGTTTCATTCTGTATGGCCTGATTATCTACACAGATGCAGCAAGATATAGACCTCCTTGAGTTTGTATTATAAATCTAGACCCATATAAATCAATTGAGGAACCACTGAGCCAGAGAATTAACCACTGTCTAGAAAATATAATATAGTATTATTTATTTGTGTATTGGTTTCATTTTGAGATGCCTCGAATTTGCTAAAGTTTCTGGTCTGCAAGAAGGGTCTTCCTAACATCCAAGAGGTCAAGTCTTACTTAGCAAGCCAGATATCCTGAAAGTTTAGCAGACATTGGCCTTATGTGGAAAACCAATTCTTGAACATGATTAAACCAGAAACAGAAACAAAAATACAAAATCATTAGAGAAGAAAAAAATAAAAGAGGAACGGACTCAGTTAAAGTTCTACTGCCACTTGGGATTCATCCTTGGATAAGAAAATATGTGTCAGGACTTAAGCAGACCATGAGGCATACTTTTTAAGCAACACTGTTTAAATGATTGTCAGATTACTCCCCTTGGGTGTGTTAACAAGACAAACTCTAAAACTATTGAGGTGTAATCTCCCAAAAGTTAAGAACATAACTCCTAAAAATATGTGATGTGTATGTATTAAAATTTTATTCAAGTCATTTTTTTTTTAAATTTTTTATTTATTTATGATAGTCACAGAGAGAGAGAGAGAGGCAGAGACACAGGCGGAGGGAGAAGCAGGCTCCATGCACCGGGAGCCTGATGTGGGATTTGATCCCGGGTCTCCAGGATCACGCCCTGGGCCAAAGGCAGGCGCCAAACCGCTGCGCCACCCAGGGATCCCTTATTCAAGTCATTAATAGGAGATGCATTAAGATTTTCAAAGACCATAAAAGATATGAGGTATTTACATCTAGTTTAATAAAGGAATTTTTGGATAAATTTCTGGGTTAAGTACAAAACTGGCTAATCTCCAACTGGATATTTAGTCTAACCACTGGTGTTACCATTTTTACTACGTTATATGCATCTTGACTGGAAAAAATATGTGTTTATTATGTAATTTCACAGTCTCTATAATTATTAATAAATAGCCTTAACAGATCTCTTTTTTTTTTTTCTGAAAATCCAGTGAAGTTGAATTTTACTTCTTTTTCCTGAAGACTCCTAAAATTCAATACGTCCATATTTTTGGAAAAGCATACAGTGGATAATCACTCCTAAAACTTTCTAAGACAGATTTCCTCCCAGCTTACCATCGCAGTATATTTATCTTTATCTCATTCCACTTTTTGCTTGATTTTGGTCACAACTGAAATCCATTGTCAATGAAGAACCCCTTTTTTGAGACTGTCTTGAAAATTGGTGGGGCAAAAATCAGATTTCACCAGAAGACTTAAAGTTTTCTTAAATTATTTGTTTAAGAACAAACCATATAATAACATTTGCATTCATTTTTAAAAGATGTATCAAGTATCTATTTTCCTTTTAAAAAAGAAGGGTATTGGGGTTCCTGGATGGCTCAGTCAGTTAAGCATCTGACTCTTGATTTTGGCTCATGTCATCATTTCAGGGTTGTGAGATCTAGCCCTGAGTCGGGCTCAGCACTGGGCATGGAGCCTGCTTAAGATTTTCTGTCTCCGTCTCTCTGTGCCGCTCTGTCCCTCCCTGTCTAAAAACAAATACATGAATAAATACATAAAAATAAGGATATATTTTTAGGTACATAATTATTTCTATACTAAGCCTATTAAGAAGCTCCTGAGGAACTTCTGAGAGTTTTTGTGACTTTGTGACTTTGTGGATGTTTATGAGTCTGAATGCCTATAAACTACATAAAACATTCTGAAATTTTTAAACAGCATCTCTGAAATATCCCATACTGGGCATTTCATCTATGGCTTTCTGGGATATTATAGTGGTCATTTAACCCTCAGCATACCAGGAAAAATATAAGTGAATGAATATTGTCACACATTCTTTTGAGAAAATGGAATGGTCCTTGGCCATGATGAAGTTCTTCCCATTGAATGTCTAACTGGAAGTAAATAGCACATTTTCTTTTTGTCCTTAGTTATTCACTGTAAGGTTTACAGATTTTCTTTTTGTCCTTAGATTATATGATTTTGATTTATAGCATTATATGATCAATTTCACTATTATGATTAATGTCAACAGCTGTTTTGAATAATTTTGCATTCATTTTGATTCATATAAGAATTATAAAATGTCTTCTTTTAGTTTTTTTCTCTTTGCTATTAAAAGGATAAATTAAGGTAGTCTCTTTTTGGGGCACCTGGGTGGCTCAGTTGGTTAAGCGTCTGTCTTCAGCTCAGATCATGATGTCAGGGTCCTGGGGTTGAGTCTTTCATCGGGCTGCCTGCTCACGGGGGAGCCTGCTTCTCCCTCTCCTGCTCCCCCTGCTTGCACTCTCGGGGCTCATTCTCCATTAAAAAAAAAGATATTTTTTTTCTAGGGGTGGGTAGGGGCAGAGGGAGAGGTAGATAAGCAGACTAGACTCGCTGCTGAGTGGGGAGACCAACACAGGGCACAGTCTCAGAATCCTGAGATCATGACCTGAGCCAAAATCAAGAGTCAGATGCTTAACTGACTGAGCTATTCAGGCATCCCTACAGGATAAATTGAAACATTCTAAATTCTCAACTTACACAGTGAAATCTAAAGGCAGAATACATTATTGGAAAGCGATGTAATAATTTTGGCAATACACTAAGAAAGCTGAAAGATGGTCAGTTTCTTATTGTACCGTCTTTCTAGGTGATCCCATCATTCTCTTTCATTTTCTTTTTGTTTTAGACTTATTTTAGCATAGTTGGGAATAATAAATGAGCAATGATTAAGTAATTCTTAAGAAAATTAAATAACAATATTTCAGTGTCTGAGAAATACAGTTAGTTGGCCCTTGGACAGCAGGGAGTTTGGTAGTGCTGACCCCCTGTGCAACCAAAAATGTTTGTGTAACTTTTGACTCTCAAAACCTTGGCTTCTAAACCAAACCAAACAAAATCAAACAAAATAAACAAAACACTTGGCTGCTAATAGTCTACGGTTAACTAGAAGCCTTACTGATAACATAATTAATTAACATGTTTTGTATGTTTATTATATACTATATTCTTTTTTATATACTATATTCTTAAAGCAAGCTAAAAAGAAAATATTAAAATCATGAGGAAGAAAAAAATGCATTTATAGTACTATACTAAATTTATTTAAAAAATAATCTGTGTATAAATGGACCTGCCCAGTGCAAAGCCATGGGTAAACTATATAAGGTCACTAAGATCCAATGTATACGTGTTAGATTTATAAAAAGATGCAGTGAGTGTATATTTTAATTGTGAGATAGGATGAGTTTTATTCAATTAAAAAAATAATAAATTTCTCTTGTTGTTTAGAGGACAGCTAAAAAAATAAAATAAAATGTCACAAAAGATCAGCTCTTATGAAGAGTTAGAACTTTTCAAACAAGAAACTCAAAAACTAAAATTGGTCCAGTGGACCCTGATGGCCTACCAAATGGAGTGAAACTACCATTGCATAGGTAATAGGGTATCAGTCAGAATTAGTTGCATAGTTATGTTAGAAGACAAGAAGCTGACAATCCATATGGTTATAAATCAATGGGAAACAATTTCTTCTACTGGTCACATATAAATAAAATCCCAGTTGTTGTGAATATGATCACACAAAAAAGCAAAAATATTCTTATACTCCCCTAAACGATGTCTAACCAACATTCTTCATGATAAAACTGAAAGTATCAATGAGATGAGTTTAAGTTGCTAATTTCATGATAAGATAATCATTAGGTTGAACAAATACAATTTTACTTGTGTAACTTTTGAAGCACTGTAGGTAACATTTTTTACTTCTCATTAATCAAAAATAATACAAAAATATGATTAACCATTTTCTGGTATTCTTTGTATCATCAGACTTCCTAAAAATATATTCATTGACATAATCTGATAGGGTATAGTCTATAAGGATGAATTAACAAAGTAATCATGTAAAAATAGTTTTTAAAATAAATCTTAATATTTTCTTCAAAAATAGACTTTTTGTATGCATGTAATGTTATGGAATGGCAATCCATTCAAGTATTGTTTATCATATTATGCATCGTACTTATTATATTAAATCGTAATCATTTGCTTTTCCTCCATATCCAGTCACGTCTTTTTTGATGATGATGATGATGATGATAGAGAGGGAGGGACAGAGGGAGAGAAAGAATCTTAACCAGAATCCTCACCCAGCCTGGAGCCCAAGGTAGGGCTCAATCTCAGGACTGTGAGACCATGACCTGAGTCAAAATCAAGAGTTGGATGCTTAACTGACTGAGCCACCTAGACACCCCAAAATATCCAATCACACTTTGAGCTTTATAAAATCAACTAGTATATCTTGGTCTTAAAGCCTGGCACTGAGAGTCATAGTATAGGAGAGACTTAAATACATTTATAATGTTGCAAATAGGATTTCTGAAATTTTAGTTAATTAATTTATTCATTCCAAAAATATTTGTCAAGTCCCTGCTGTGGTTTGGGCACTCTTCCAGACCTAAACTCTAAGAAGTCAATAAATTTTTCTTAGATGAATGGGCATGTAAAATAAAATTTACCTATTGTTTTAATAGGTTAGCTTCTTAGAATGTCAACTTCTCTTTACCTAGGAAAGAATGATAACCCTTGTTTAGATGTGATTACATTCTAGATAAGTAGATGTTAGATAAATATCTCAGTTTGAAGGCCATTTTACTTTATAACCCAAAAATTAGAGGAGAATGTTCTATTTTATTAGTCAGGAAATATATTTTTCCTATGTTTTGGTAAGCTATTTACTTGCTACAGTTACTTTAAATAGTTTTTCTACAAGATCTGTTTATTCAGGCCTTTAGGCATAAATAATGCCATAGAAAATTAATAGGTTTTGGCTACATCAACATATACTTTATGTATATTATCATACCTTTTATTATTTTTTATTGAATTTTATTAAGAGCTTATTTGTTCTTTCTACACAGGGATTTACACTTTCACTGTGTAATCTAATGTCTATGGAATCATCTTAAAGATTCAAATTCTACCAAAGATATATGACTGGAGTCCCCGGAGGTCATTCTGTGCTTAGGCCAATAAAAATAATTATTTTAGGTGTGCTGACATATCTCTTTCATGATACCTTAAAATGGATATTCTTTAAGATGCTATTTCAATTCAGTAGTATCTTAATGGTATTTCACTTTTCCACTTAAAAGTTGTCTTCTAGGAATATTTACTATATGATTAGGACTAAAATTACAGAATTGTAAGAAGGAAATATTTACTAAAGAGGGCTATATGACTGTGTCTCAAAGAGATATTAGGATTCTAGATGTGTATGTGCATAAAAAGGATAATCTTCCAAAATACTGTTCTTAAAAAATATTTTGCCACGCATATTTGAAGAATTCACATTTTTTATATTTCTCAAGTAATACGAGGACTGCATGTGCTTATTTTTTTTATAATTTTAATATTAATGGTAGAGGAGGGAGGGACATATAAATCCTTAACTGAAATCTAAAGCCTCATCTCTGATTTAAAACACATTACTGTTTACAGACAGTATTTCAGAATGTCAACATGAATGGAAGTGTCAAATTGATGCTTAATACTAATTTGTTTATTTATGCTTGACTGCACTTAGATGGTAAAAAAGGTAGGTATCAAAAATAAAGATTATTTTGAGACACTGAAGTAGGTTTCCCTTTGGTTTCAATGCCATAAATCCCATTAGTGTTAATTGGATATTTACATGTGCATTGAGAGAATAATATACCTCATTATTCTTGAGTAGCAGCTACTGACTTTTAAAGGCCATTTAGAATGTGTGACAGGAAACAAATAAAAGCATTCCACTTTCTGAAAGTTATTGTTGTATAGCAGAACATGAAACAAAAGGCTTCACAAACATTGCACTGCAATAGTTTTAATTTTATAATTTCAACAACAAAACTTTTAAAATTCTCTTTTGTAACTTAGCTGGCTAGTGAATATGTAAAGTACGTCAGCTGGCTTTGTGGTATGTGACCTTGGCTCTGAAGAGCATATGCTATTTACTTTGTTGTTGTTTTAGGTATTTGAAGCATTAGAAATCTGAAAGAAAATGATGCCTCTAGTGTTCAAATAAGATTTCATGTTGTTTGAAAGGAAAGGTTAGCATTCCCCCTACAAGTATAGAAGACACCCTTAGACCTGACAGTATGCATAGTTAAGGAATTGCCACCTACTTCATGGTATCTAACTATCATTTTTATAGGTGATGGGGTTAAGGAGTACATGTGTGATGCGCACAGAGTGTATAGAAGTGTTGAGTCACTATATTGTACACCTGAAACTAATATATTACACTGTATGTTAACTAACTGGAATTTAACTTAAAAACGTAAAAAAAAAAAAATTAAGAATTCTTGAAAGATTACCTTGACGGGATGAGCACTGGGTGTTATTCTGTATGTTGGCAAATTGAACACCAATAAAAAATAAATTTATTATTAAAAAATAAAAAAATAAAAACTATTTTAAATAGATAATAAAATAAAAAAAAGATTACCTTTACATATAAATAAAAAATATGTATTGGCCACTTATATGACAGTCACTATTTTAAGCAGATTTCAAGTGTGAACTTATTAATTAACACTAATCCTGTGAGATCAGAATTATTATCTCTTATTTTATAGGTGACATAATAGAGTTATCAAAAGGTGAATTAACTTACCTAAAAGTTATACACATAGTAAGTGGTAGAGTTGGAATTTGAACCCAGGTCACATGGCTCAACAAATGGAGCTCGATGCAGTTATAATGATTCAAATGAGTTGGCTTTGTCCTAAAATATGAACACACTAGTCAGCAAATTAAAACCTTCTAGCTAATCCAACTAATTTTTTAAAAGTCATTTAGATAAATTATCATTATGCATAGTTCATAGGATTATTTCATCAATCACCTTACAGTTTTGCAAAATATTTTTTCCAACCTCACACTATAATCTCTCTGAAAAGATTTTCCATTGACATTTTCAGAGCTCTTATAAGAGCTAACATATACAGAATGCTTTTCTAAGACAGATGCTATTCTAAGCATTTATTTTTATATATTAAATCCAACGACAACCTTTAAAATAGATATAGTTACTCTCCTCCTTTTATAGATGATGAAACTGAGGCAGAGAAGGGCAAGTAATGTTCAAATGTGAAAAGAATTTGAACACAAGCAGCCTAATTCCAGAAAGAAAACATTATTATGATTGAAGAAAACTGGATGTTGGATTCACTGAGCCTGGATTCACATCCAACATCATAGTGCCGTTGAGAGAGAGAGAGAGGGAGAGCACTGTCTATAGATAAACCAAAAAGAGTCAAGCCAACAAAAAGTTGGTCTGCTTTTAATTATCATCATGCACAGACTATTAAAAAAAAATGTTAGGGATAAAATACTCCTCTCCACTGAGGTGGGATGTCCCCACCACCTCTACGTTTCATTCATAACTGTTAACAGGACCAACCGTTACTAGATATTTGAGCCTGAATTAATAACATGAAAATAGGGCTAGAAATAGGTGGTGCACAGGATTGTTGTAAATGAGAAAACACAAATTTTCGCAACTTAAGTTTTACAACTTAAATAAGTTGTAATATAGTCACTCCAAAATAATAGGAGTCATTTAATTTGAGGCAAAAATTCTATAACATTTGGCTTCTGAAAAAGTTCCAGTACTTGGCCAGCTGTATCTCCTTTACATTAACTCACTGCGTACACTCAGGGAGCCAAAACAAAAGTTCATACAAAGTCTGTTGAAAAGGTGGGTGGTGCAGACTCTCATTTTACATCTGTCATACATAGGCTTTAGAACTTGACCTATAATTTTCAAACCCCAAAATACTGATTGTAGAATTTTGTGCGTTTTTTTTTTAATGTTTTGTGCCTCAATTAATTTAAAAATAGAATGAGAAGAAAATATTGAGACCTTAATACCACGTAATAGATATAGCACACCCCTCAAGCTCATTATCTATTTGTTTATTAAGCAAATAGTATCGGAGGCCATGTGTCATGCATGCATGCACTAGGTTTTGGGATTATTTATTTGCTTTCTTTTTTTTTTTTAAGATTTTATTTATTTATTAGAGACAGAGAGAGAGAGAGGCAGAGACACAGGCAGAGGGAGAAGCAGGCTTCATGCAGGGAGCCCGACACAGGACTCGATCCCGGGGCTCCAGGATCACGCCCTGGGCTGAAGGCGGCGCTAAACTGCTAAGCCGCTAAGCCACCAGGGCTGCCCTATTTGCTTTCTATGACTGTTGTAACAAATTATAACATATTTAGTGGCTAAAAACAGCAAAATTATTATCTATACTTTTGTAGTTTAGAAGTCTAACATGTTACCACTGTTTTAAAGCCAAGTTGTTGGTCAAGCTGCATTCCTTTTCTGAGGCTCTAAAAGGAAAACCCATTTTCTTGTGATTTCCACCTTCTAAAAGGCTGATTGCTACCTTGCATCTTCAAACTAGCAATGTTTGGTTTAGTCTTTCTACCATTGAATCTTTTTTTTTTTTTTTTTTAAGATTTTATTTATCAATTCATGAGAAACAGCAGAGGGAGAGGCAGAGACACAGGCAGAGAGAGAAGCAGGCTCCATGCAGGGAGCCTGACGTGGGACTCATCCTGGTACTCCAAGATCAGCCCTGGGCTGCAGGCGCGCTAAACTGCTGAGCCACCCAGGTGTCCCCCATTGAATCATTTTGACACTGATTCTCCCATCCCCTTCTTTCACTTTTTAGGACTTTTGTGATTACATGACTTCCACTCCTTGTTAATCTAGAACAATTTCCCTATTTTAAGGTGAGCTGATTGCAAGCATAATTCTCTTTGCAATTTTAATTCCCCTTTACCATGTAACATACTAGCAGGTTCCAGGGATTAACACATGGACATCTTTTGAAACATTACTCTGCCTACTGCATCATCTCCGTTCACACATTACTTAAAGCTTGTAGAAGAGAGATGTTGATTACCTGAGTAAGCAAATAAATACATATTTCAGAAACTATGATGCAAGCTATGTATATTTTATGGTGTTATGAGTGTTTAAATCATTGAGAGCTGATGTAGATCGGGGAATTTTTCCTTAGTTGGTTATGTTTGTCTTGACATTTAGAGGAAAAGTGTAGTTCAATTAGTGAAGGAATCAAGGGAGAATTTTCTGAAAGAACCACATGCAAGGGTTTAGAAGTAGGGGGAAGTAAGAGACTTGGAGGAATAAAATAAAAGCCAGTGTGCCTGGAGCAAAATAAGTCTTATAATTCAACTTTAACCAATGATCTGTAAAATTCTACTGACTGAAATTTTAAGAATAAAACAAGGAAGAAAATTTGGGTTCTTCATTTTCTTCTAACCCCAGGAATGACTCCTGCCCTTCTTAAATTATGTCTTTGGCTCTAGGTATTATAAAAGAATTTACTCAAATGTGTACAGTGTGCACTGTTGTTTTGTTTTCAGTTCTCTGAGATATTTAAAATATTTTAGAGCATATGCTGTAAGTAAAATCCTCAGTGGTTCTGTAGAATTTAAGAGTGTTTCAAGTCATTTGTCTCTTACTATGCTTATAATTGCTTAGTGATTTTATCATTTGAGTGTATATATTAATATAATAATTCTACCCATATCAGTGTTAAAGATTTGGTCTTTTTTTAAAAAATCAAAAGAAATAAGAGGAAACACTACATATTAAGAGTATTTCATTATCTAAGCTCTTTCCAAAGAGGGTGAGATTTGGGGGTAAGATTACTATTTTGATAGTTTCGATTCATTCCTTCTTTTATCCACTCAAATTATCTCCCAATCACTGACTTTATCTAAGCACTGTGATAAGTATAGTGTTCTAGTAGTGGATATAATGCATAGTTCCCTTTACAATGTACAGAAATCTGTTCTATTGTCTGTTACTTCAGTGAATAGATTAAATAATTGTATCAGTCTGGTCTGATGAAAAATATTATGGAACATAAATGACAGTATCAGTACAGCCAGATGTGCATGGAATATAAAAAACAACAATAGATACATGTTATCAGTTTATTCTGGAAGGCAGCTGGAAAGGGACCCAAATCCCTAAAATTAAGTTCCTAGCCCCTAGCATGTGGTAGCACTTCTTACAGGTTCTATATTACCATGTAATTTATTACATTAAAAAATTTGCCTATCACCTGTGTTTCATTTAGAATAACAGCTTTTTAGAGGCAAGTACCATAAATTATTTGTCCTTTTCTCTAAGAAATATTGCGGCATATGGAATATAGTACATATTGAGTATCTTTAAATTAAACTGAAATCAAATATCATTTAGAGGAATTAAATCATATTGATGGGCAATTGATTTATGAAAACCTGTGCCATTTCCTTGCTACTTCAACATATAAACCTTAAGAAATAATACATTCATAATTTTAGCCTAGTATGTAATGGTTTAAGATATTTAAAATTATGCTTCAGTAACCCAAGTGCAAGTAGAGTAAATATGATCCCATGCTATTTCAGCAATAAAAATAGATCTGCTCAGATAAGTTCAGAATAGAGCTTTTTTAAAAAATCATAAATCTCATAGCTCAAAGACACAGCTCTCTTATGTTGTGTTAATTTCTATGAACCATGTCATTCATGAATCTATAGCTGAATGAGCTATCTTGTTTCACCATGTGATTCTCATGAATTAGGTTCTTACTGATGATATGGGTTGAAATATTTTTTTATAAAAATTATAACAAAATTTCTAATTTTCAAATGATTTTAAACAGTACAATTTAACATTCTTTTCAGAGATAAGGCTGCTTTGGGATGCCTGGGTGGCTAAGTGTTGAGCCTTAGGCTCAGGGCATGAACCTGAGGTCCTCGGATTGAGTCCTCCAGCATTGGGCTCCCTGGAGAGAGCCTGTTTCTTCCTCTGCTTATGTCTCTGCCTCTCTGTGTGTCTCTCATGAGTAAATAAATACAATCTTAAAAAAAGAAAAAAAAATGGTAAGGCTGCTTTATTCCGGTAAACCTGAAAAATAAAATTGATTACAATGAAGAGAATATAAAGGCTTCTACAAGGCGGTGTATGTTTGATAAAATATATTAGGTGTATTAACTTTCCAATAAATGAGAATAAGATGAATATTTTATTTTTGTGCTAAAGTTTGGCTTATAAGAGGAAAGAAAAATAAAATTATACTTACAGGTAATTTAGTAATCATATATATTCACGGTGTTAGTTGCAAATGTCACTGCCATAACACAATTAAAGGAACTTAGAGGTCTGATACACCTATTTCTGAATTTCACTCATTGGTTGAGTAACTCTACTAAATTAACACAAGTTCTTTGATTCTCAGATTCTGTATCAGAAAGGTGGGATAATAGTACAACAGAACTGTTGTGGAAATCAAATGAGATTATATATGTGAAGTGATCAATAGAGAATTCTTACTATTTGGTAGTTGATATGCTTATAATTAAGTAGTTATTATCTGACCATACATTCTTGCTAATATATTTCTATTACTGTATTATCTCCTTAATAGTAGATGTTAAGAAAGCCAAACTAATGAAGAGGGATAGAAAAAGTAATGTAGGGTAGATTTCTAACCTTGATATTTTTAAAGCTTTGGCTGTGACATGATATTGACCTCAAGTCATGTGTTCAGAGCTTTTCTGGGTTTGATGTTTCCTGACCTTCTCTGACATTCTTCTGACCCTCCCAGCAGTTTTTCTCCAGCACTCTTCAACATTTCCTCAGCTTCCTGGCTGTGCTTCAACACTCTTGGAAATTTTCCCAGATGATTCATGAAAAAGCATGTAGAGTAAGAACCTCAGGGTCACAGATTTAGAGGAGGGGATTCTGAAGGGCAAAATAAGACTATCCAATACAAAATTTGTTCATGATAACAGAGAAGTTTTAACTAAAAGAAAATATTACTGTATGGAATAGAATAAATATGAGGATTTTATAGAGTCAAATAAATCATCTAAAGATAAGAAAATTGAAAAAAAATAAAGATAAGAAAACTGAAACCTGAGTAGGAGTGATTTTTGCAGTGGAGTTTCTATTTTAACTGATTTTTTTCAGGTTGCATAGTTCATATAAGATCTCTCTCATACACCTGTATGAAGAAAAGTTGATATGTCCAAAACAAACAGAATCTTTGTACTTTCCATTAGAATTCGATAAAATAGCTATAACATGAATAAGGCCCAAAGATCACAGTTTTAAATTCAAGCTTTACTATAGGAATTTATTTATCATAGTAAATGTTAATAGAGATAATTTTCAAAATAAGTATCTTAAAACAAAACTTTTCGTGGGAAGCAATGTGGCTTGTAAGATAAAAGAGCTTTAAAATGGACTGAAATGGTAACTCACTGTGATTAGGCAATAAGTACATTAACACTTGTGTGTCTCAGCTACTACTAATGGCCCTCTTTTTGGTGGTACCGTTTATGTCGGACAGTATGTTTTTCCCTTCATGATTTGGAAAGCTATCATGATTCTTGTTTGTCAGTATGTGCCAGATATACTAAAAAAAATTCAGAAGTAGAAATTCAGAAGTAGAAAATAATGATACATTTTAAAACTCAATAAAGTTTAGTCAAACTAACATACTTGGGGAACCTCAGCTCCTGTTTTCTTTCCCTTAACTTAAAACCTATCCACTGACTGTGGATATCCTCTTGCTTCAAGTTGCAAGGCCCCTGGAATCTGAAGGCTATTATGCCAGCATTTATTTACCCAAAGGCATGGGCAACACTGCAGAAACTGACAAGATCAGTTCGTAAGGTCTAGTTTTATTGAGAGTTCACATAGTTACGGACCTCTGATGTATTGGCACCAGAGCGCCTGCCCCGTGTTCCCAAGTCCTATTTCTAATGAGGCAGAATGACACTCCTACCTTATTAGTCCAGAAACATTCTTTTTCTCTTTTTCCTCCCTCTCCATTACTTAATTCTCTGGACTTTGCTTTTGTGAAAATTTGGAAGAGTCCATGATTCCTTATTATCAAGCGACTCTGATTTTCCAGCCTTCAAAACAAACAACCACATTACTAAAAGATTTGCAAATGACTTAGCTATTGAAAAGCAGTTAGCTATAATAGAAAGTGGAAGCATGCATATATCTCAGAGGCCTTTTAAGGTTAAGCATTTGATCTCTGAGGAATTGTTTTTTCTTTCTTTGTCCTTGCAAGATATCATCCTGACCCTAAATTCACCCATTTAACAAATACTGTATTTACTGAGCTGCTTTTATAAGCAAGATACTATGTTAAGTGAAGGATATACCATGGTGATCAAAAAACTTGGTTGTTATTTTCATGAAAATCACTGAGTAGTGGGAAGGATAGACAGCAAAGAAATATACATATAATGATCATTTATAAGATAAAAGAACAAAAAGATATAATGATTCCACATCAGAACAAGCACTAATACTCTGTCTTCTGAAAGCTAGAAACCTGGGCTGCTAGGAACTCATATATAAAAACCCTGAATCAAATGAACAATTACAATGGATAAGGCAAGAAGGAACACAGTGATGAGTTAGACTTCATTCCTCATGTCAGGAACTGATAGTTTCTGACTAAGAGGATAAAAAGCTAGCTTTATGGAGAAGATATATTTAGAATGAAACTTTAGGATAAGGGTGATAAAGAAATACGGTAAAGAGCATTGGCTACCAGGCAGAGAGAGTAAACTCCACATCTAACTCTTATTTTATGCCCCTTTGATTCCAGAACTAATCTGGTTTGTTTATATTTTCCATTATCCCTGGTGCTTTATGGTGACTACTCCCTCCCCACCTAAAATGTGCCTGGGTAGGAGATAAAAAGAGCAATACCCATTCTTCTATCATTATTTAGTTGAGAGAGATGTTTTTTTAACCCCCAAAGAAATCCTTGACAATTTAAGAAAATATTAAAAATAACCTAAAACTTGGAAGCTAATGAAGTTGGAAAAAATAATGATACATATTAAAACTCAATAAAGTTTTGTCAAACTAATATACTTGGGGAACCCCAGCTCCTGTTTACTTTCCTTTAACTTAAAACCTATCTGAGGGACTTTTATTCAGACTTTAACCATCCCCCCCCGCCTTTTTGGGGGGGGGAGGGGGAGCAGCTCACTCTTTATTAATGGAAGGCCCTGGGTCACTTGGAGCTGGTGTACTTGGTGACGGCCTTGGTGCCCTCAGATACAGCATGCTTGGCCAGCTCTCCGGGCAGCAGCAGACGCACCGCTGTCTGGACCTCCTGGGTTGTCAGTGTGGTCCGACCCGAGTACTGGGCCAGCCGGGCAGCCTCACCAGCCAGCCGTTCAAACACATCGTTCACAAATGAGTTCATGATGCTCATGGCCTTGGAAGAGATGCCGATGTCCGGGTGCACCTGGACGTTTAACAACGTGGATGGCCATCTCTATGAACTTGATGGACGAATGCCTTTTCCAGTAAACCATGGCACCAGTTCAGAGGACTCCTTGCTGCAGGATGCCGCCAAGGTCTGCAGAGAATTCACTGAGCGTGAGCAAGGGGAGGTCCGCTTTTCTGCTGTGGCACTCTGCAAGGCAGCCTAATGCCCTGGGGGAGGGACATAGCTTTTGTCCCCCCTCTTCCCTTCTATGTGAAACCTACCCCCTCCTCTCCACTAATGCAGTCTAAAATGCTTCAGTACTTGTGGAACACTTGTGGAACACAGCTGTTCTCCTTTGGTTCTGCAGATATGCTCTTATCCTCAGCCACACCCAAGCACTAGCAGAGCTCAGTTGTCCATCGAGCAAAGTTTGGTATAAACTTCAGATGGAGAAGCATTTTCCTCCCAACGTATGTATTGTACCTCAATAGCTAATGCTTTAAATGGCTCCTCTGGTTTGCATCTGTAAGTTAAGGCCTTGGATGTGGTTTGTTTGTCCTTAAAAGAAATAAAACTTTTCTGCTGATTAAGGGCTGGGCCTAAAAAAAAAAAAAAAAAAAAAAAAAATCTGGGCATTCTTCCTTTTAGTTCTAATTTTTCAAATGATAGTTGGTACACAGGTGTTAATTTGTTATTGTTATTATTAAATATGTATGCATATTGTATATACTTTAGCCATATTTATCTGATAAATATATGTATGCATTCTGTAAGATTTGCATGTCTGATGAAATAATACTTTTCTTATTAAAATGAAAATAAAGTTTGAGAAAGAAAAGGAGATTGGTAGTTAAATGACTTATTCAAGAAGACTTGATTTCTGTATTCTTATAGCGTAAGTGTTCTTAGCAGAATTCTATTATATCTCAGGAATAGTCTTATCACAATTGGAAAGTTAGCCACTAAAACTTAATTGTCACTATCAAGCTGGAAAGACTATTTCAACAAGTTGTCAAAAATTAAAATTTATAGCATTTAGATGCTCTCTATTTTCATTACCAAAATATCCCTGCAGAAGACATTGTATTAATAATAAATACTGGTATATATAAATGTTCATTGGTGTGTATGCATGTGTGCCTACCTTGTCCCTTATATTAAAAGGTATCTTGTCTTAAAACAAAAATGCACATGCAATACTACTATAACTAATAAATCATGTATGAAAAATGTGAAAGATGGCATTATATATCAGTCAGTGCTTCTTTGTATAATTAGATATATTTTCTTCAGTTTCTGAAGACCATCTATGACATTTTTGTTTTAAAAGTTCATTCATAATGTAAATGAATAATGCATTTTCCCATGATGGACACCCTGAACACTAATGTCATGTCACTGATGATGGGGCTGTCACAAATGCGAGAAGAGAAATGATAACTAGAAGAGTTATTTTTTAATCCACCAAATGTTGAGATAAAAAAATCTCTATGCATTAACATTGGACAAACACTCTGCCCACTTCTATAATTTATAGGGATCAACTTTCTAGAAAGCTGTGGATGCCTCCCATCTGTTGATTTACTCTCTAGGAAGGAGGAAATTTCAGTTTTGCTATTACTTTTTTGTTTAGAATAGAAGGAGGAATTTATCCTAAGAGATTAGGAGCAAGTAAAGCTCTATAACGTGTAACCCACTGGGGAATTTCTTAATACAAAGTGCCATTTTAGAATTAAATAACTGTTTTAATAAGAAAGTTTTTTGGTGTGTGTATGTGTGTGGGGGGGTATTTTTTACAGAAAGAGAAGAGGGAGGGGAAATCGAAGAGAAAAAGAATCTTAAGTAAGTCAGGCTCAGCATGGAGCCCAAGGCAGGACTCTATCCCATGATCTTGTGATCATGACCTGAGCCAAAGGCAGATGCTCAACCTCTGAGCCACCCAGGCATCCCAAGAGTTGGATTCTTAACCAACTGAGCCACCCATGCACCCATGAAGACACATTTTTAAATCTAAGTTTAAAATAAATAAATAAATAAATTCAAGTTTATTTGACAATTCTGGGCAAAGTCAAATATTTTAAAATATGTATTTGGAAGACATAAGGATATACTGAATAATGCATTTTATTTAATAACTCCTTATTTATATCCTCCCATTCGATTCTGACAATCTTGCTATACCATGTGTGCATTTGTAGTATTGTTAACCTGGTTATAGTAAAATAAATCATAGGATAATGAGAAATAAATCACAAGTTTTCTAACTTTAATTTGGTTTTATTATCATGATAGTTAAAACCTTTTCTCTGAAATATTTAAATAATGGAAATACAAAGTATGTATTATTTTAAAATGGTTCAGCAGTATCTTAAATTATCTAGTTATAATTATCATACTTTCCCTGTATTTTAAGTTTCTCATGTGGCAATCTTTATACTATAGAGATCACCTTATATAGCACAAAATGTATACCTAACATACATATATATGTTAAATAAATGCATAAGTATTAATGGAATTTGTTTTAGTTTGTTTTACTACTATTTTATCAGTTATTTTTTTCCCATCAAAAAACAGAGAAACAGAGCTCCCTGTAGCCTTTCTGGCCTCAAGAGTATATAAACATATCTCTTTAATCCAGGTCATCAAACTTCCTTTCATCTGGCTAAATTCTAGGGAATAGTTTTAATCCATCACAAAGTAATCAAAGTAAACTTCCAGGGATGGGTAGAACAAAGTGTGGAGTCCTATATTTGAATATATTACAGTATGATACATGAAATTTTAATGGCTGAGTTTCTGATTGGTATAGGAGTGTCTTAAATGTAATAAAATGCTGCTATGTACACTCACTGCCATAAAAATATATAGCACAAGCCCTCTTGAATAAATCACTTGTGAATGCATTTTTTGCCCCAAAATATTCATTGTTCTAAATTTAATACCACACACACACTACAACCAATTTGTATGATGAGTTCTTTAGAAAAGGTAGATATTGAAGACATTGTAAATCCTTTTCAGTTGTGAGACCATGGAGAAATGAATTCCTACTCATTTTACCACCCAACCATGTATTCCTTATCTGTGTTTTTCCCATTCTTGCTACTAATCTTTCCCAAGGCCCATATACAAATAGGTACACACTTACAGGAGAAGGAACCAAAAGAATGTGTATATACATCCTTTGGAACTGAAAGCACATCTGGAACAATGCTCCTCAGCTTTTAAAAGCTCTTTATGTGTATTCTTGATGAAGTATGGAATGAGATAATAAAAATAGTGATAATTTAATTTTTTTTCATAGTTTTTGAAGAACATTTGTGGCTTATCATAATTTGATCATAGGCATGAGTATGAGCCCATTAAAAATACAGATACTCTGTCGGAAAGCTTATGAGTTGGAATTACAACTTTCTACTTACTGATCTTGAGCAGGTTGTTTCTTAATTGTAGTGTTTTAACTAATAAAAATGAGATGTGAGAAAGAGATAATATATTCATTATAGATGTATCCATTATCTATTGATACAATAATACTGGGTAACAAACTACCCAAAAACTCAGTAACTTAACACAATAATCTTTTGTTATTACTTCGGAGTCTGTTTGCTCATCTGGATGGTGCTGCTGATCTGGACTGAGATTGGCTCATAGTGTCTGCATTCACTAGTATATCTGTAGCCAAGAGTGTAGGTCATTTGGACACTGGCTGGTCTAGGACACCCTCACGTGGAATTCTTTATCTCTGCATCACATGATCTTCCAACCTGGATTAACCTTTCTTCTTCTTTCCTTTTATAATCCTCTGAGTGAATAAAAGTACTCAAAGGCCTGGGCTTGAATCTAGCATACTATTATATCTGTGATTTCTGTTGGCAAGAACAAATCACCAGGTTCATCGGGATTCAAGGAGTAGGGCACAGATGTTATCCTGTAAAGAATGAGCAGAGAATCCCATTGGGAGAGAGAAGTGGAGAATTAGGGTCATTTTTGCAATAAATCTACTGTTATATGGTTTTTGTGCATTTTAAGTAAGATAATGTATAATATACATAGTTTGTTGTAATGCTGCAGTCTCCCAATCACTATCCTTTACTTTATAGGAGAGGAGATCGATATAGAGAATATAATGGGCTTATTGAAGGTGGCCTAATAATAAAAATCCAGTTTGACTCCAGAACCTAGACCTCCTGCTTTCTAGGTACCTGCAGAGCAGTTCGTTCTTATAGAGTGCTGTAAATGATATTTTGAAATAAAGCAGGTGGAACTTGATTGTTCTATAGTTTTGCCTATAGTATTCCTTACAGTTAACACTATGTATTGGTGATAATTTTGTTGATTCTAATCTTGTGTAATTTAAGGAGCAAATTTTTATTTTATTACTAACTTTTAGTGCCACCCAATCTGTTGTTATTAGCAAGGTGATCTTTAACTTGAAAGAGAGTCCAGGGAATACTCTTTCAATTTTTGTATGCTTCTGGCTGGAAAATAAAAAAACACATCAAACATATTTAAGAAGGTGTCCATTTAAATCCTGATAGAAATATAAGTGATAATTCATTTTTATTTAGGTTTATACTACTTTAAATTCTTAGATTTCACTTTTATCTGCTGTATAATTTTAAAGGCGTCAGAAAGAAACATCTCAAATGATTAACGGTATTGGCAAATCTCTAATTGTCATTTGGAGGAACCACTGGTCAATACTATGCTAGATTCTGCTTTTAATCTTGATAAATCTTCCACTTGCACCAGATAAAAATGAAGCAACCCATGCCAGGGCTAGTATCAATTATATAATAGCCAAGGAAAACAATGCTATTCCTCAATCACTTTATTGTATAAAATATAATTTTATTTGTACCATAATGTTATGCACAATTACAATTATTTCATAATTGTTAGTTCATAATTTTAGTTCTAATGATAGAATACATGTTATTTAAGTGTATCTTGTATAAAGTTTTCAACGTATTTGTAATTCATTTTGGCATATTTTATTTATTGTATTCTAAAGTTACTTTGTACTTTACATATCGTCTTACTTTCAGTTTTTGTAAGAAAAAGTCCCTAGGTTTCATTTTGTACTGAAAAAGTAGGGGCACCTGGGTGACCCAGTCAGTTAAGTGTCTGCCCTCAGCTCAGGTCATAATCCTGGGGTCCTGGATTGAGCCCCATGTGGGGCTCCCTGCTCAGTGAGGAGTCTGCTTGTACTTCTCCCTCTGTATCACCTCACCCTGCTTGTTCTCTCTTTCTCCCTCTCCTCTCTCTCCACGCTCAACATGGAGTCTGCTTAAGACTCTCTCCTTCCCCTTTTACCTCTCCTCCCTCCCCCAAAATAAATCTTAATGAAGAAGAAAGAAAGAAAATTGAATTTCAAATAGATCTAGATATGAAGGCATTTGAATTTTGGTGGGGTTAATCCCTCAGCACCTCTTCATCTTTCTGCTCTAATTGTCTGTTTCTACTCTGACAATCCTAGCACATGTTTTACTGTATTATTTTAATAAGACTACTAACCTTAATAAGAACATAAGAGGAAACAATGAAACATTCTGTATTTCAGGTTAATTTCATAAGGTAAAAAGAGATGACACCTCAATTGCTTTTCCCACTCATTTAATCAGTATCTCAAGGGAAGGGGCTTCTGGATCTCTGTAGGGTCTGTTTTTTAACAAGTGTCCTAAAGAATTCTTAAGACCAGGAAATATTTATACTGGATAATTGATATAGTGAACTAGATGTCACTGGATGTGAATCAGGACCTAAACTTAGTTAATTGTGAATTGTCTGTCAATAAATTGACTAATCATATCAGATCTCATATTCTTGTCCTATAAAATAATCAAAAAAACAAAATATCATCCAGGCTTATTACCTTTCACTCAACTAATTTTGGGATCAAAGGAAGTACATTTGGAAACTTCTAAAAAACATTTATATAAACATAAAATATCAGATTTTCTATGCTTATGATTGCTGTTGATATCTACTCTTTGGAGTATAGCCATTTATTTTTCTCAACCCTCATTAGAATTGGTTGATAGCTATATCTTTCTACTGTTCTGTTTTGTTTTGAAATTCAAGTGTGTGATTTAATCATCATAAGAATTAATTTTGCGCAAGTTGGACACAGAAAATGTAAAATGTTAACCAGTATCAGGAATTGTATGCTTTCTGAATAAATGTATTTCAAGCTCTTCTTTAAGTTAGAAGCTTTGACCTAAATATAATGAGGATAAAGGTGATTTTCTACATTTATATGTCATGTAGCACTGTCAAAATAAAATATTTATTTTTCTTGATATAACGTAACTTTCAGCATCATTTTTCTTCCTGCTGAAATATTACCAATTTAATAAAACATGAGCTCTAGAGACGGTTTTTGCTTTCATTTCTCTGTATGGATTTCAGAACTCTCTGTTCAGTCTCCTAAAGCATACCCCACACTGATTTCTAGTTAGTGTATTTATGCATTCTGGCACTTTGAATTCTCAAACAAACCAAATTCCTGAATAAGTTAGAATATCAGGAAGATCAGTACTTGAATTTGAGTTCACTAGGTAAACTTTCATCTTCATCAGGAAAACAGTATGAGGGCAGTTATAAATAAGGTCCTTTCCTAATGAATAATAGAAAAAAATAAAGAAACTCTATAACAGAATTAAGTTTGGCGTGAAAAAGTGAGAAAAAAAATTGAATGTTGTATTCACATTTTAATCAAATTAAGTACATCTAAACTATTCATACTGTAATCTCAAAGATGAGTAAATAAATAATGGTTTATGCTACTTGTCAAATAACTAATCCATTCTGGAACAGACGGATGTTTTTATTTCTCCAAAATTTAATCTTAATTTTGGTAATAGAAGTCTGTATATCAGAACTTCTCTATACTTCTTTAATATGCCCTCTCTACCCTCCCTTAGTAAAAGGAGTAGATACCATGTCTCTGCATGTGTGCGCTCCTCTTGGAGGAGGTGAAGTACAAGGAATATTGAGGAGGACCCCTACCCTTTCCTTGGATCTCTGGGAAGCAATAAGTGTACTGACAGAGGACAAAGTAATCATTGTCTTTATCTGTAGTTAATCATGGCAGCAAGGAAAAAGGAGGACAAAGCATAAATGTGCAAAGTAGACATTTCTAAAGGAGAGAAGGAAACAATCAGGAGGAAAGTCATATATCCTAGGTGTAACCATGCTTGAACGAGGGGTGGGCTCTGGGCACTTGTGAGGGGATAATGTTCAAAAGAGGGGATAATGTTCTAAATTTCCTATGATCTCTGAAACTGTCCTCATGGGGGATCTCTTTGTGGGGAAAAAATGTTGAATGATTATGGTAATATTTGAAATTACAAGGTAAATCAATTCCTTAAACTGAAATTAGGGCCTTTGCTGGTACTAGACTTGAGGGTCTGGTGTGAAAGTGTGAATGTATCTGTGATTGCTGTTTGTTTTTCAGAAGGATCACTAAGTTGAATCTTTGCTAAACTAGTTTTATGTGTAGAGTCTCTGATATATCCATGAAAATGGAGTTTGTACAAAAGTAAAAATTCAGTATTTCATGTTGAAATTGCTAAGGAAGTGAGCCCACCCAATACTAGTCATCATTAGCTGCAGAGTTGTTCTGTTTTCCATGGCAGCATGATGTTATGATGTTGTGTATGTGTGGGGTGTGTGTGGGGTGGGGATGGGGGTGGGGGGCGTGCTTAGGGAAGTGGAAAGATCTGTAAAACAATTTCAGGATGGCTTCTTAATAGCCCGTTGTTTTCCTGTAAGAACAGAATAGAGATCCCTCTTTCATAACCTTGTATATATATGTATATACATATACATATATATATATATTTTTTGCTTGATTTTGAGAGAATTTGTGTGTATAAAGATAGAAGAACCACATGAAAAAAAGCTCATCCATCAACAGTTTTTGCAGCTTTATAAACAATGAAAACTTAATGCGAGTACTCCGTTGTTGTCACTTACATTTCCTCAATCTTTGGACATTAAATTATTTGATGTGTTTTTAAAGTAATTATAAGCACAAAAGTGTCTACGGTTGATTATGACAAATGCCTGTCAAGCTGTGAACTATCTAGAGAAGTGTTCAAATCTATTAAGAACTCTAATGATCTTTTCTATAATTTATTTTACTCTAGGCAGAGGCTGATGCAGCAGAATTAAATTTAAGATTACTCAGTGACATAGATTATCCCAGGAGCTAACACTAACAAAAGTCAAAGAAAAAGAAAAAAAGAATTGTTTAAAAAGGATACCACATTTATATTTAAATAAACAAAACTAGAAAAAAACTTTTTAAAAAATATATATTAATTCCTTTCAATTCTTTCAAAGAATCAGAGTGATTAATCACTGTTAGGCACTATGTTGAGTACTGGAGACTCAGTGAAGAATCAGCCACTTACTCTGCCCTCAGGAGCTTTAAAATTTGGTTATTCTGAAGACTGAGAAGTATAGAATCAAATATAATATAAAAGTGTGATTAGGGTAAGAAGACATGGGAAGGGCAACTAAACAAATCTTAATTGATAGAGTTCCCAGAGAAAGGATTATTTAAATACATGGATGGTATAGAGTTGGTCTGTACAGGACAGTGAGGAGAGCAGAAGAAAAAGCTATTTCCAGTTGAAACTGTAACATATACAAATGACAGCAGAATCAGAGTCTTATGAAATCAATAAACTGAAAATCATTCTTTAAGGTACAACATAAGAGTGTAAAGTAAATGTGTCAAAAATTGGGATGTGAGAGTGTAACAGGATCTTAGGAGATGGAATTAAGTTTAGGAGCTTTGGGAGCCAGTGAACATTTTTAATTAGAAGAGTGATGTGATCAGATATGTATTTATTTATTTGAGAGAGAAAGAGAGAGACTACAAGTGGGGAGAGGGTTAAAGGGAGAAGCAGACTCCCTGCTGAGCAGAGAACCCAATGTGGGGTTCTGTACCTAGACTCTGGGATCATGACTTGAGCTGAAGGCGGACGTTTAACCAACCGAGCCACCCAGATTCCCCAATTAGTTGAGTATTTAAATTACAAAAAAGAAAAAAGTCTCTTGCTATTATGAGGAACACTGAAATGAAGGAAGCCTGGATAAAGGAAGACCAGATTTAGCAGAGAGATAATTGAGACAAATTCAAGGATAGCACTTGGCAGTTCCCACTTGGACAACTGAGTGTTTAATGGTTCAAATCACCAAAATCAGAGACCTCGGGAGAGAAAATTTCTTTGTGTGAGGAGAGGGAGTTTAGTTTCAAACATTATGAATTTGATAATTCCTATACGATAGGCTTATGGGAAAGATTTGGAAGACATTAGTGTGGAAAAAGAGTTAGGTCAACCCAGAGATTAAGAGGAGTGACCACTTGTCAGCCATACTCTATTACAGTTGATATAAGGTGTGGAAAAGCAAAGCGTCAACACTTAACCAATTTCCCTCCAGATTACTGGCAGAAACAAACAGGGAGCAACTAGGGATTCTCTAAAACTTCTTTTTTGCTGTTTCTAAATCTTCTGATTGAAATTACTCAGGTTACTTATTGCTTTTTATTTATTTCATACTTAGAATGCTAGTTTAATTGTGTCTGACCTAAGTGATCTAGGGAGTTTTCTGTTTTATATTTATTATGTATAGCAGCCTATATAAGTGTCTTACCCACATGGTATCAGTTCCCCATTCTTTTTATTACCTTGTGTTTGTGGATCATGTGGCTTCAGAATGCCTTTGCTTTCAACAACCAGCACCTGCAACTCCTGACGCTTGCTTCCTCACAAGCCCAGAATGCCAGAAGAACCTAGAATTTTGCATCCTTCTTGGGTGGCCTCCAGCCAAGGACTGGCAGATGTGGGACCAAGAAAGCTCCAGATTTCTTGGCATAGGTTAGGACAATTCTGAGGCATCGCTTACACCATCTTGAGGATTGGCTAATCTCACACCCTTGGTTGGCTTGCTCCCCACTGTTCTGCTCTTTCAACTTTTTGCTGTTTCCTGAAAGGATTTCTATAATAAATCACTTCCTTACAAATCCCCATCTTAGGCTTGACTTCTGGGAATTTATCCTAAGACATATTATTTTCACGTTTGCATTATCAGTCCCCATGTTCTTCTCCATGCTGGTTCACAAAGACCTATGAAATATCTGTGATTCCTTCTCAACATATAAATCTGAAACAAGATACTTGATGGTTTCAAAGATAGTCTTGTTTCTTATTTTTGGGTTATATTATAGCATAAGCATTTTAAGTTTTGAATGCATAATAGAGGTAAATGTTCTATATGTGTCTGTGTGTGTGTATGTTTATGTGTGTGTGGAAGAGGAGGAGGAGCAGGAGGAAGAATGAATCTACTTTTATCTGAAATCAACCTAAAAGTAGCTTAAAACAAAAAAGGTAATTTTCACATGCAACTCCTATCTCCAAAAAGTGAGACTGACCTCAAGCATTGCAAAATTGGGGATTCAGTGGTATCATGAGAAAGTAATTTTCCTTTTGCATGTTTTGCTTGTTTGCTTCAATTATGTTCATTCTGACAAGTTCTTTCTATGAGGAGACACAATGGCTGCTGGAAGCCTTAAGCCTGCAGTGTCCTCATAAATCTGGTTTGTACAGCTGCTATCAAAAAAATACTATTCTTTATATTCTCTTTGCTGATGACCTAATTTTTTAAATCTTTGTCTCCAGAAGCTTTTAGAATTTTTTCTCTTATTCCTGCAGTTCTGCAATTTCACAATGATTTGTCTTGTTATGGGATCTTTTCTTAATTTATTGTGCTGGACTCTGCGGGCTCTTTTAGTCTGGAAACCTCTATTATTCAGGACTAGGGATCATTTTCATATTATTATATGGACAGTAACTTTACTTCCATTTTCCTTTCCCTTTTCCTGAAATCCGAATTGTTTTAATCAAGCATAGTGGTAGAATTTTCTTATCATTTACATTTTTAATCTAATTTTTTTTGCTGTTCTGTTTTCTGGCTATTTCAAGTTTTTTTTTTTTAAGATTTATTTATTTATTTATGATAGAGAGAGAGAGAGAGAGGCAGAGACACAGACAGAGGGAGAAGCAGGCTCCATGCCTGGAGCCCGATGTGGGACTTGATCCTGGGACTCCAGGATCTATTTCAAGTTTATATCTCACATTTACTATTTACTTACTTGCCTCACTATTTTTAAATTCTAATGACTTTTTTCTTATTATCGAAAATCTTATTTTCTAGAAAAGTGTTCTTTTTTCTCTTGGATGCACTATCTTTCTAGAATAATTTCTAAACATCCTACTGACTCCTGTATTTTTCTCATTTATTCCAAATTTCATTGTTCCTTTTTGTCTGGTTTTAAATCTCTGGGAACTTTCCTTAAATTTCTAGTGATTCTTGGGTGTCTTGTCATAGTGAGAGTCAAAGAAACTAATAGAAAAGTTCAGTGTATGTGGACAAAATTGTTATTGATGGATGAGCTTTACTCTATGTTGATCAGATATAAGCCTAGCTGTTTCACTGGGAAGTCATGAAGGGTCAGTATCTGTGGGTCTTTGTTCCTCCATTTAGTCTGTTTTCTTTTGTGGAATTCCATAATCATTTGCCTGGATAAAACCCTGTTTATCTCTGTTTTGGAAGACAATGTGAAAAATGGGAAAATGAGGCTTCCTCACAAAGGTATTTACTTAATATAACCTAATACTTGTATTTGGTGTCCGTGAAATCAAAACCTCTTTTGGTCATCTCTTTCAGAAACCCAACCTTCAACACATTTGCTTTTTAACAAGTTACCCCAAAGCTTAGTGACTTAAAACATTAATAAGCATTTATTATCTCCCAGAGTTTTGGTAAGTCCATGATTCAGGAATAGCTTCTCTGGACAGTTGTGGGTCATCGTCTCTCAGTGAACTTATAATCAGATGTCTGCCAGGTTTTAGTCATGTGAAGATTTCATTGGAGCTGGAGAATCTGCTTCCCAAGGTTGTTAACATAGCAGACATTGGCTTTTGGTAGAAATCCTCCATTCCTCTCCAAGAAGGGCCTTCCCACAGGGATTACCTGAATAAACTCAGCATGGTGGTTAAATTCCCAGAGCAAGTGATCCAACAGGCAAGTGAAAGCTGAAATGCCTTTTATGAAATGCCTCAGAATTTACACACTGCCACTTACATAATTTTCTATGTGTCACATATGTCAGCTCTGATTCAGTGTGGGAAGGGACTTTACAAGGTATGACCATGGATGGTGAAAGCCATCTAGAAGGATGTCTACTATAAAGGTTTTATATTACTAGTTTTTTTGTCTTATTTCCTTATTACTAAACATTGGCAGAAATAGGGGCCACATAGATGATTTTTTTATAATTTTATTTATATATAAAATAAAAATATATAAATATACACACATAAACATAGCAAAGACATATTATTGATTTTTGTCTTTAAATATGAAAAGATCAGTATGATAAGAGTGCATTTCTCTGCATCCTCTCTAATCTGCCTACCTTAATGTATCGTCTTTAGTCATATGCTGGCATCTTTCACAAGTACTAAATGTCTGAACCACATTTATTAGTTTTATCCACCAAAAAAGATTGGACCTAGTAAATAAAAAAGACAATTTCAGACAATTGCCTGCCTTTCAGCTTTTATCTCAAGATATATAACAGATATTCGTCTAACTTTGCTTCTTCTGGAGAGCATTATTTCAGATTGAAAAATTTGGGGTCTTTTTGAAAAGTGGTCTTCAGTCTTCTTAAGAAATGTTAGGAGAAACATTAAAGCATCTATGTGCTTAAGTCATTTATTTTTCTTTCTCTTCTTTCTTTCTTTCTTTTTTTTTTTTTTTTTGACCATTTGCATGGTAAAGGGTTCTCCACCCCCTCAATTTTCTGTCTGAAGGTGTCCTTAGGTCTAAAATGAGTCTCTCATAGACAGCAGATAGATGGGTCTTGCTTTTTTTATCCAGTCTGATACCCTGTATCTTTTGACTGGATCATTTAGCATTCAGAGTAACTATTGAAAGATATATGAATTTAGTGTCATAGTATTACCTGTACAGTCTCTGTTTCTGCAGATTGTTTCTTGGGGCTCCTTCTTCTCTTACAGGGTCCCCCTTAATATTTCTTGCAGAGCTGGTTTGGTGGTCACATATTCCTTCAGTTTCTGTCTATCCTGGAAGCTCTTTATCTCTCTTTTTATTCTGAATGACAGCCTTGCTGGATAAAGTATTGTTGGCTACGTGGTTTTCTCATTTAGTAACCTGAATATATGATGCCAGCCCTTTCTGGCCTGCTATGTCTCTGTGAATAGGTCTGCTGTTAATCTGATATTTCTCCGTATAAAAATTAGGAATCTCTTGTCTTGAGCTACTTTTAGGATTCTCTATCTCTGATATTTGCAAGCTTCACTATTATATGTTGGGTTTTTTTTATTTTTATTGATTTTTGGGGGTCCTCCTCTCTATCTCTTGGATCTAAATGCCCATTTCCTTCCCCAGATTAGGGAAGTTTTCAGCTATAATGTGTTCAAACATACTTTCTCGTCCTCTCTCTCTTTCCATATCCTCTGGAAACCCAATAAGATGAGTATTATTATTTCTAAAACTATCACTTAATTCCCAGAGTCTCTTCTCATGGGCTTCTAGTTGTTTTTCTTTTTCCTCAGCCTCTTTTCTTTCCATCAACTTGTCTTCTATGTCACTCATTCTCTCTTCTTCCTCATTAACCGTAGCTGCTAGAGCATCCAGTTTAGACTGTATCTCAGTTAAATTATTTTTAAAATTGTAATCCTGAATTGTATATCTGACGTCTTACTTTAAATCCATATCCATTACTCTGTGGCAAAGAGTATTACTTGTTCTTTCTTTTGTGGTGAATTCTTCCATCTAGTCATTTTGTCCAGTGTAGAATGGCTGTATGAGTGAGCAGAGTCAAAAATATTAACCACAACCTAAGTAAAATACACTCTAGACAGTTTTGGAGAGGTCAGGGACCAGAAAATAAAAGAAAAAAAAAAAAAACCACAAACGTGAAAAACAAATTAAAAAAATAGTAAAAAATTTAAAAAGGAGCTGGGGAGAAAAGGTTGGGGAATAAAGAATATGGTCTCTAGAGTGGAGCAAGATGATCCTCTTGGTTCTGAGTGTATTTTGGTCTGTATGTTAGAAGGTACTAAATTCCAAATTTATATAAAAAGCTAAAGCTTACATAGAGAAACAGTGACAACAAAAACAAGAAGACAAAAGAGGGGGGCAGAATGGGAAGGAAGAGAGAATATAATCTCAGAGTGGACCAATACGGTGGTCCATATGTTTGAAGGTACTAAATTCCAAAATTACAAAACAAAACAAAGCAAGAAAAGCACACGCACACACACACAAAAAAAACCCAAACTTATATATCTACAAAAATTAAATTGAAGACGTTGAAAGGGAGCCAGAAATGAAAGATATATCTATGACATGTAATTGTAAAACTATGAAAATAAAAAAGGAAAAACTTAAAATCAAAGCATTGATAAATTATTGTCGTTAATGTGAAAAAAGAAAGAATATTGGAAATTTTTAACCTGAAAGATAAATGAATCATAAGGAAAAAACCTTGAGTTCATTTCATTCATTTTTCCTCATTCCGGAGCTTTTCAGCGCTGCTTGGTCAGTAAACTTGCTGTTCCCCTTGTTCTTCCAGCTGTTCTTCTAGGGGAGGGGTCTGCTGGGCCCATTCTCAGGTGTCTGTGCCTTGTTTGAGAGGCTCTACCCCCTGCCAGGTGGCCGGGCTCAGTGTAAGCTGTTTGTCCTGTGAGGCCTTTGTTCCCTGGAGGCTAGGCCTCTCCAGGTTGAAAGGAGGAAAAAAAATGGCACAGCCAGATCTCCAGCACTGGGAGCCAAGAGCTCCCAGCATGTACCGACCTGAAGCCTTAGTGCGCACTGCCTGAGATCCTCCTGGGGGCAGGCCTGAAGGGAGCCTGCTGCTGGGCGAGCTTTCATCATTCTGTGCGCTCACCAGCTCTGCCTGTCCCGGAGAGAACAGAGGATAGCCTGCTTCTGCCCACTGCCTGGCCCTGGGGCAGAGGGTTCACCCTCTCAAGCGTGCATCTGCTCCGCCTCTTCCAGATGCCTGCGGAGGGTTACTGGGTTCCAGTCCTTTTCCAGGACCTAGAATGGCATCAGTCCCCCTATCTGACCACAGTTTGCGGTTTATGGCACAAGTTGAGCTTTCTCCTGGGAGCCCCTCTTCTTTCTGTGTCTCCAGGAATATTGAGACTTCACTGTCCCTCCTGAAATTCCGCTGTATTTCACCACTGAGCACTTTTCAAGCAGGGAAGACTCTCAGGAGCTGATTTCTAAAGGTCCTGATTGTGCTTTATGTCGCTTTCTGGCAGCCAGCTTACAAAAGCTACCTCTCCACACCTTTTTTTCTTCTGATACGTCCCTTCCGTGTCTCTTCTGCGCACTCCTACCTTGTAAGAAGCGATCGCTTTTTTCTCTGCAGTGTTCCAGCTGTTCTTTCATAGCATCTCAGGTTGAATTCATAGGTGTTCAGGATGGTTTGAAAGTTATCTAGCTAAATTTGGGGGACCAGAGGAAATGAGGCCCCCTACTCTTCTGCCATCTTGCCTCTGTCTCCTTTTTTTTTTTTTTTTAATAAAGATTTTATTTATGAGAGAGACAGACAGACAGACAGACAGAGGGAGAAGCAGGCTCCATGCAGGGAGTCCGACGGGGGACTCAATTCCGGGTCTCCAGGATCAGGCCCTGGGCCGAAGGCAGCACTAAACCGTTGAGCCACCTGGGTTGCCCTCTTTTTTTTTTTTTTTTTTTTTTTTCATTCCTAAGTAATTGGCATACTTTATTCAAACTTTATTTCATTAGTTTTTCCATCATATTATTTTTCTGTTTTGTCCCAGGATCATGTTCTGGATACCTCATGACATTCTATCATTGTATCTCGTTAGCCTATTGTGTACCATCATAGATTCTCAGACTGCCCTTATTTTTGATGACCTTGAGAGTTTGAAAATAGTTATGTATTTTGCAGAATGAATGTCTCGATTTTGATGCATCTGTGTTTTTCTTTTTTCTTTTTTTTTTTCTTACATACATATAGTTATTCTGGAGTTACAAGTTTTGAAGAGCAAGGTTAGGGAAGTAAAGTGCCATTCTTATCACAACATGTCGAAGGTACATACTTTCAACATGACTTATCACTGTTCCTATTAACTTTGATCACCTGGCCAAGTTTATGTTTGCCTGTTTTCTTCATCATAAAGTTCATATATTACCCCCTTTCCATATTCTGCTATTTGGAAACAAGTCATTAAGTGCAACCCATACTCAAGGAGTGGGGAGTAAGATGCACTTCCTTGTGATACTAGAAAGTACATGAATTATTTGTAATTCTTCTTTCTCTTTCTCTCTATATGCATTTAAAATTTATATCTATCTATATATGTATGTCTCTATCAGTAAGGACTTTTAAGTACTACTACATTGTTTACATTGTTGTTCAAATGGTTTCAGGGTTTGGCATTAGAAGTTCTTTTCATTTGATGCCCTTATATTTTTGAGATGTCCTATCCTCCCTCCCTTCCTTCCAAGTTTCCCTCCCTCCCTCCCTCTCCACCTTCTCTCCTTCCCTCTCTCCCTTCTTTCTTTTCTCTTCCTTATCTCTGTTGTTTCAAATACCTCATGTTGATTTTGTGGCCCAGCCCTAAAATCAGCCATTCTCCAAGAAGCCCTGGTTCCTTGTATTGGTGAATTTTATTAGAAACCAAGATCTTAGTACTATGGGTATTCATTGATATTGGAGTATCATTGCTTCTGGACCCTTTCAGCAGACAGAACTGGAATATATATGTGTGTATACTAATCCATGAAGACACACATATCTGTAATTATTATATCAGTTCATCTGTAATTAAGCTAAACATGAGTTTTTTTTTTTAAACTCCTTACCACCCAAGTCATTCTAGCCTTTTCCAAGGCATTCATTTCATTGTAGAGAATCTAAATATCAAATCTGAGTTTAAGACTTCCATTTGATTAAGTAACAGAAGTCAATCCATCAGTTTTGCCTGAAGAAGTCCAAAATCTACTCTCAGGGAAAGAAACATTTTGTATATTGTTTGATTGCTTTTTTTGTTTTCATTTCAGTTTTCTCTCATACATGGTTTTCTCTTAGTTTAGCTATTTATTTAGAAACATTTTTTTGGGGGGGACACTTGGGTGGCTCAGCAGTTGAGTGTCTGCCTTTGGGTCAGGCATGATCCTGGAGTCCAGGATTGAGTCCCACGTTGAGCTTCTTGTGGGAAGCTTACTTCTCCCTCTGCTTATGTCTCTGCGTTTCTCTCTCTCTCTCCCTCTCTCTGTCTCTCATGAATAAATAAATAAAATCATTAAAACAAAAAACCTTTTTTTAAAAATGATCACAGTTGATGATTTAGTTTAACTGAATTTCAGTATTCTCAGTCTTAAGATGGAGTCATTAAAATTAACATGCCCAGTCATATTCTATGTGTTTTAATATCAGTGACACTAAACTGATTAATATTAATACCATTTTATAAGTTGATATCCCAGGTATCAAGTATGTTAAAGCTGTTTAACATTAGTGTCTCTTGTAGAATTTACCTTTCTTAGCAGTGAACCTTCTAAAGTTCAAATATCTAAACACAAAATTTTATAGGTACTTTTTATATTCACCAGTTATGTGTGTTTAAGTGCAACAATAATCTAAGCATAGCGTCTATTTCATAGTAAGTAAAAGAAACGCTGCTTTAATTAGTGGAGTCTCACTGAAAAATGGCAGTGGATCTCACTGGAAAAATAAATAAGTAAAGGAATACTGCTACCATCCTTACAACCACAGCCCAGTGATTTTTACCTGAAATTTAATAACAAACTTCAAATACTTGCATTAAGACTTAAAATTATACTGAAATGTAAATATGCACAAGGTTTACCTTTTGAATTTTAGTTCATGTATGCTCAAAATTGTACAGTTGTTGAATCTTATTTATGATATTTTCCCTATAGAGTATTCTAATACAACATTAATAACAATAACCAAACAGCCTTGTCTACTAAAGGAGAAACCAACTCCCAGATAGATTAAAATTAGGGTAGGAAGGAGCTCAGCTTAAAATTTCAGACTAACGTACCGTGTCTGTCACACAACTTAACTACTATGTAAAAATGGAAAAAAAAATTCCTGATCCTTATTTTCTCATTTGTAATTTAGTAAGAATTGCATGTATTTTAAGGATTATTATTCAGAATTAAATGAGAAAATATGTGTAAACTACCCTGGTCAGTGAGAAGCATGCAGTTCTATAGAGATTGGTTGTCTTTCCTTTCCCCAGTAGCAGTGAATGAGGAATAGATACAGAATAAAAGTTAATCTGTTGTCTCTGATTTCTATGGTATAAGAGCTTTAGATAATATACAAAATGTGTAAAGCACCAATTCAAATAGCCCCATGACTTAAGTCCATTGTACTATGAACCCTTCAAGTGGTCTGTTTAACTTATATGTGAATTTGAAAATACGGAGTAGATAAGGAAATAAATTCTGTCACATTATTTTTCCACACTGCTGCTTAGGTTTTGATTTACTTGTGGAGTGGTCTAGAATAAGAAAGTATTGGGCTCAGCTTCATGGTCCTGGTGGTTTCAAGGAAAGGTGTTATAGTTATAGGGCCTTTAACATAACAGTCCTGGAAGACCACATGCATCATGCTTCATTTTCAAACTTCCCCATTAGGTTGCCTGGTTCTGAAGAAGACAGGACTATAAGAAAAGGGAAACTGTATGTATATGTTATATGTATATATATTATCTATAATATATAATCTATTATAAAGGGAAAACAAATACAGAGAGAGAGAGAGGACAGAAAGAATTACTAGAACTCCATCATTATCCTTTGAGCATAAAGATACCGTTCTATAAGTATCTCTAAAAATACTATCAGGAACATATCATGCTCAAAATTAGAAAATTATCTATAAAAGAATTTCTTGATTTTCATCCTGATTCTCTTTGGTATGTGGCCAATATTCCAGCTTTTAATTTTCAGAAATTCAAATTTTCGTAAAAATTTTAAAAGTGGAGCTTAACCAAATTCTCTCAAATTTTCACGTTTATATTATTATAGTCATAGAGATATACATTTTAATATGTTCATACAAAGATTTTATCTGTAGTTATCTTAAGATTAAAATGAGATTTTTCACTTGTATCTTTAAATGAGGATGTGCCTTAGTTATCTTCAAATATTTGTTTTAGAAATTACATAGTTGTATGTGTGTTCAAAAATAGCAACACATGCATGCAAATTCATTTGTTTCACTCATTTTTGTAAGACACATCATGATGTTATGTTCCAAATGTTTGCAGGTGCAAATATTTAAAAGATCACAATTACAAGAATTTGATCATAGTCAGTTACAGCTGCAAATGATTATGTAGTTAGCCCTTCATTTATAGCAGTTCCTAAAGTTCTAAGAGCATATGAACAGAGGAATTCTGTGATAATGATAAAACAAACAAAAACATTTAGATAATGCTTACATTATAAATAACATCTTTATATGAGTAATCTTATTTGATTATAAGAAATTACATGCATTTGGAAATGCTGTATTATCTTTTTCTCTGTCTCTACTGTTTGTACAACTGTTGTCTATGTGTCCATTCTTAGTCATATTGTTGACCAAGAAACCATTGATGTGGTGTACTATTTCCCTTTGGGATACTCACTGGTTCATAGGAGTTTCCTCTGATAAGCAGAAATAAAACTTCTCACATTGTTTCAATAACATCTGACCCTTTAGATGTACTGGTATGCTTCCCATTACTGTGTAGAGGAATGTCCTCTCTCCATTTGTGGGCAAATATATGACTACTAAATAATAATTACCATATCATCTTTTTTCCTCAAGGACAAACCTCAGCAGCTGTTGTATAGCATTTCAGTACCATTTCAGTATGTAATCATATCATTATAGTTTTATACACACACCCCTAAACACACACACAGACATCTCTTACATTATTTTCTGGTTCAGAAGAGAAGTATTATTCTCTCTCAGAGACTTGCTTCAACTCCGTCCTTGACTTTAGCATTAGAAATTTAAATAGCATTTCTCTTTTTAGTAAACTTCCAGAAGCTTGTTTTAGTCTTATATGTATGTCTAACAAACGATCCCAAAGCTTAAAACAAAATCCTTTTAGTTGCTTATAATTTTGTCGGTCAGCACTTTCAGCTGGATTTATTTGGACATTATTGTACTAGTAACTCCTGGGATAACTTATGTGGATTTGATGTCTAACTTGACTAGGGATGAGTGACTTAAAATGACCTCACATGTCTAGATCGGTTCTGGCTATTGACTAGGCACTGCAACCCAGCGGACTTGCACTGGTTTCTTCACATGTTGGTGAAAGAGTTCCAGCCAGCAACATAGGAGGAATAACCTCTGATTAAAACCTGTATAAGTAGGTTTTAAGCCTCTTTTTGTATTATGTTTGCTAACATCTTACTGATCCAAGCAAGTATCAAGGCCAAGTTCAGTGTGGGAGGGAAATATACAAAGACATGGATAGAAAAAGACATTATTAGGAGACATTGGTATATCAATCTCCTGTATGCTTTTATATATTTACCTGGTTACTTAAGGTGAAAACTTCAGGGAACAAAAGCAGCAGGCTATTTTTATTAAGTTGCCATGTGACATTCATCAATTTGGAAAATTTAACAAGGTCAAAAATTATCTCTTTGGGTGTTTTTGTGACAAAATGTATTGTGAAAACACTGAGACACTGAGTTAGATTGAATTTTTCCTGGGTTGATACATACTTACTAAAGTTACAGAATTGATGAATAAAACCAGAATGTCAGTTTGGAGTTTTACAGAGAGAACCATGGCAGTAGTTTGAACTAGCATGATATTAGGTTAAGATCATCCATTTCATAAAAGGCCTGGTATTCCTTATGAGATCTGACAATAGTTTATTATAGTTTATTAACTAAGTTTCTTTAAACCTTTGGATACAGTTTTGCTGGGTATAGCTTTGTCTTTGTGAGTTTTATCTAAATGTTTTTATCTTACACTCTGCTACTAAGAATCATTTTTAAGTACTCACATCAGTATTGCACATTAATTCAGATACTATACTAATATATTTTAAATGTTATAAAATATACAAATGTATTCTAAAACATAGATTAAAATTAAAATTATACAATAATAAATACATATTAGCAGAATTCTAATATTGTCTTCCTGTACTACACTGTACTGCATGTTCATTTGTCACATATAAAGACCACTTGCCTGGGTATCTGATTTTTCCTCATTTCTAAGTTCAATCAATAACTCTCCCAATTTACAGTTGTTGTTTTTTTTTAATGTGTGTCTTAATTAATATAAATGTACTTTTTGTGCTAGGTTAAATACAGAGAGTTTGTGAGACTATTATATTTCTTTCATGTAACTTTGCATAACTATGCTTGAATCTTGTTATTCATTATGTTTTGATCTCAAAAAATTAATTCTAGTACTATATTTCTCTCATTGTCAAGCAATTGTGACAAAAATACTATATAAGTGTATTTATCACTATTGTAACATTCCCTAAATATTTTTGTAAGTTAAATTACCAGTTTAAGCATGTGTTAAAATGCTCATTTTAAAATTGTAAATACCCTGAAAGGTTGAATTCCTTTATGACAAAAGAAGTTCTTTAGCAGCTACACAAAAACTATCAGTGATGTAGAATATAGCTTTCCAACATTGATTAATCCATAGGATTCCAAAGTATAAAAAGGAAGCACTTTGTAGATTAAATTGTCTTTCAACATGTATAACAAGGTGTTGATAGAATAAGTGGTTTTTTTTTGCTAGTCTAATTTTTAACATGTGGTATTTGCTGAAGTGCAAATGTTTGCAACTCAGAACCCTGTGAAATATGTAAAACAATTCCAATCTTTTCCCAATTTGCAGAAGGAAAAAAATGGGCTACTCTGCTCCTCAAAGTGGCAGTATTTTTTATATGATTAGTTGTTTCAATTTATTTCTACACAGAAGGAAACAGCATTATGAGCAGATGTTTTATTAGAGCCGTATGTTTCAAGACAATATATTTTATACTATATTCAATATTCATTTCTATATTCTGGCTTCATTTTAAAGTAAAGAAAAACAGTGCTGAACAACTGTATCAAATTTTTTAGATTGCCTTATTAGGGATTACTGCATGATGAATAGATTATTTGAGTATGAACTAATTAACCTTTATCCTAATAATTATGAAATTGGAATATAACTTTAATAGCACAGAAAACAAACAATTTTCCAACTTTGATGGGAGGGATATATATCCATATATATATATTTTTATATATCCCTATATATATTTATGTATACATAATGTATTATATTTGTAAATTGGGAATTACTTTACATATAGTTAAATGGAAGTAGGTAGCAATGACAGAAAATTCAGGATCTTTTGTTAATGTGAATTTGAAAATGAATGGAAGCACAAATTAAAATCATTATGTCAAGCTATAAATTTTCTCTAAGATCAGTTATTTTTCAGGAGGAAGGTAGACAGATTATATGATTCTCTTAGAATTCAAAATTTTATATTTCACAAAGACTCTTTAAATGCCAGTAACTTGTTGAGCAGTTTTATGGCCTAATAATTGAACTTCCACAGTGTAACTAAAGATTAGTACAATATCTAGAAGTTTTATTTAAATGATAAAAAAGAAACAGTATAACTAAGATATAATAGTTATCAATGAGTTTTTAATATATATTTTTAAAATATTTTATTTATTTATTTATTTATTTATGAGAGACAGACCTAGGCAGAGGGAGAAGCAGGCTCCTCACAGGGAGCCCAATGAGGGACTCGATCCCTGGACCTGGGATCATGCCCTGAGCCCAAGGCTCGACTGCTGAGCCACCCAGGCATTCGAGTTTTTAATATAAAGTAACATACATTTTTAGAATTGGTATAGAGATATGCAGTTGTTGCTGTTTGAGGGAAAATGTTTTTCTTTTGAAATGAAGTAGATTTACTAAGAAGTTAATATAGCTTAATCTTAAGGGTAAAATTAGAAAAACACTGTCAATCACAGTCATTGTGTGTCACCTTCTGTGACAGCCAAGTGAATGTTGCTCTCAGATCTTTAACTGTGAGGAACATATCTAACCAGACATTTATCTTACTGATTTCTAAAATACATAATCTAATATGCTGAGGCCACATTTCTCACAGTGGCCCCTAACCATTGGGATAGCACGGATACCATGACAGACCTTACTGGAACAGTGGGACTCCTCCAGTGGGTAAATTTGCCTCAAGGATTCCCATTTGGCCTTATCAAAATTGTTAAGAACCATACTCCAGTCTAAGAATCTTTCGCCCTACATTTCTTTCATTCTTTTCTTCAAAGGGTCAGAACTACATCATGGTCTGTCAACTCTCCCACTCTCCGTAGGCTCTCTCTCCATTTCTCCTACAGGTATTTCATTAATAAATTGGTTGGGTACATAATCCCATATAAGTCTCTGCTCCTTGAAGGACCTTAAATAATACACATTATTACCAGTTAGCCAATAGCACAAAGTGCAGGTTTTTCTCATTGTGTTTTAGTATTTTATTTCTTATTTTTTCAGTATAGTTGACATACAATATTACATTAGTTTTAAGTGTACAACTTAGTGATTTAACAAGTCTATACATTATGCTGTGTTCACCGCGTGGATACCTACCATCTGTCCCATTACATTGCTTTATAGTATCATTGACTATATTCCTTATACTCAGCTTCTCAGCTTTTTATTCTGGTAATTTACTCATTCCATACATAACTAGAGGCTGTATCTCTCACTCCCCTTCATTCATTTTTCCCAAGCCCCCGATTCCTCTCCCCTCCAGCAACTATGAGTCTTTTCTCAGTATAGTTCTGATTCTGCTTTTTTGTTTGTTTAATCTTTCTTTCTTCTTTCTCTTTCTTTCTTTTTCTTTCTTTCTTTCTTTGTTTTTTCTTTCTTTCTTCTTTCTTCTTTCTTTTTCTTTCTTCTTTCTTTCTTCTTTCTTCTTTCTTTTTCTTTCTTCTTTCTTTCTTTCTTCTTTCTTTCTTCTTTCTTTCTTTCTTTCTTTCTTTCTTTCTATCTTTCTTTCTTCTTTCTCTCTTTCTCTTTCTTTCTCTTTAGATTTCACTTATGAATGGAATCATATGGTTATTTATCTTTCTTAGTCTGACTTATTTCACTTAGTGTGAGACCCTCTAGGCTCATCCATGCTGTCTCAAGTGGCAGTTTCATACTTTATATGTTTGTGTAATATTCCATTGTGTGTGTATACACACACACACACATATATATGTGTAAATATATATTTTTTAAAAAATATTTTCATCTGTTGATGGACACTTGGGTTGCTCCATGTCTTGGCTCTTGTAAATAATGCTGCCATAAATGTAGGAGCACGTATGATATGGTATTGGATCATATGATATGGTATTTCTAACTTTTTGAGGAACCTCTATATTGTTTTCTGCAGTGGCTGTACCAATTTACATTCCTACCAGTAGTACAGGAGTATTACTTTCTCTCCACATCCTCCAGTACACTTATTGTTACGAAGTGAAGATTTTGATTCTTTAGTTTCACTAGGCAGCATTCTGTCCCAGTTCAAAGGTTTCATGTGTATTTATTAATCACCAAAATCATTGTTCCTTCTCCATTAATACTTTTATCTAAAGAGCCATGTCAGAGACATAGGAAGAGCCATGTCAGAGACATAGGAAGACCTGGAATCTGATTTCTAGAAAAATAAGTGAGGTACTCTAAAGTTGTTTACATATCTTATTTTTAAAAAAATATCATTGTTCTTGGAAACAATTTGCTCAAAGACTTAAGTTTGTGGGTGGAAAAATATATCAGGTTTTATTTTAAAACTCATTGTTAGGCTATCATTTACTAATTTACTTTAGACTAAGCATTGACTATTTTACCTGGTGATATGCTATGTTTATATTATATATATATATATATATATTTTAAATATTTTATTTATTTATTTATGAGAGAGAGAGAGAGAGAAAGAGAGGCAGAGACACAGGCAGAGGGAGAAGCAGTAGGCTCCATGCAGGGAACCCGACGTGGGACTCGATCCTGGGCCTCCAGGATCATGTCCTGGGCTGAAGGTGGTGCTAAACCGCTGAGCAACCTGGACTGCCCTGTTTATATTATATTTAAGCACATTAAATCAGCAAGCATTTATTTTACATGTAATATTTAAAAGGCACTATGTAAGTCATCAAAATAAAATGATGACTGGATGAAAAATGAACTAGAAACGTTTCCAGTATTCACAGAACTCACAAAGTAGTGAGTTGCACAAGTTTTATGTAATTAATGACAGAAAGTTGGTTAGGAAAAGTATGGAGCACCTGGGTGGTGGCAGTTGGTTAAGGATCTGACTCTTGTTTTCAGTTCAGATCCTGATCTCAGGGTTGTAGGATCAAGACCTTGTTGGGCTCCATGCTCAGTGTGGAATCTGCTTAAGATTCTCTCTTCTTCTCCCTCTTCCTCCCCCCACCCCCCACACTCACTCTCTCACTTGCTCTCTCAAAATAAATAAATAAATCTTAAAAGAAAAGTTTAAAGTAACTATGCATATGAATAAAATATTGTTCCTAAGAAGCTGTATGTCAGAAGATTACATTTCTAATTTTTTTGTAGAAACTTTCTTTTAATGGCATGATAATTCTAAAAGTTAGAGCGAGTTAGGTTGGAGGAAAGACTTTGGAAAGCATACCTGTTCAATATCATGATATATTTATTTCCTCAATTAAAGGCCTTAATTAAGGAAGCTATGACAAATAGGTGAATGGTCAGAGAATTAATCCTGAAGTGAATATTTATGACCAAAAAGTCTCCCAAGCAAATTGTCTGCTGATGTGCTAATGTTCATCCTTTCTCAAGAGGACAGGGTAATTTTAAAAATATTGTTGTACTCTTTTATCCTAATTCTTCCCTCAGAACATAAAAAGGTAGGCTATTTTTAGGGAGTTAAGAGTGAGGAGATCATTGTATACAGTATTTATGTGTACTACCAGCAACTTTCCTTCTCACAAATCCTTTTGTAAATAAAAGGAATATGAAAAAAATATCAGTAGACAATGACCAAATACCTGTATATAATCTCACATCCCTCCCTTCAGAAACCCTATTTCACTCCACTCCTATATAACCTACAAAAGACATTTACCTTAACTGTGTCTCCTTGTGTCAAAGGAAAGATTTGGACCCAGTATATCTGTTGCTTTTAATTTTCTTACATGAAAAGTTTTATGATATTAAATGAATCTCCAACTAATAATGTGTAAACAGGCTGATATTTGTTCTTCTTAGGATGATAGGAACAATGTTCAAAATATTATTTTACTTCTTCCTAGCTCAAATTTGACCATTTTGTGTATGTGAATTTTTTTAAAATTTGACTATAGGTAACAGAGGAAATTTGAAAATGTACACTTCTTTCATCTTTTTTTTTTTTAAATTTTTTTACTTCTTTCATCTTTTATCAAATGTATGCTCTTAAGGTCTTGAACCAATACCCATATATATAGAAATCCGTTTAAACAGCAGTGTCTCTGAATTTGTGACGTGTTGGGCCATTCAATCAGTTCCTCTCATTTATCTGGAGCTTTTTTCTCTTGATATAGTGATGTATTCTGTCTTCCATAAGCTTACACTTTGCATTTTCCATTTTTGTATACTACAGAATTAAAATTAATCACATGAGAGATAGGAAGTGAGTCAGAAAGTCCCTTTTCCTTATTCTTTTTAGTATGAGCCTCCAAAATGTCCAATCCCTAAAATCCACCACAGAAGCTTTCTCTTATTCTCTAACAAGATTTCAAATAGTGAATTCTAAAGGCATTACTGCAGACACATAAAGTAGTTTTAAAGAAAATCTACTGGGGAAATAAAATACTATGTTCTTAAGGAGAAAAATGCTTCTATAAAATGGGACCACTGCACATGTTTTTTGGTAATGTCTGAGCTAATGAGTATGTTGCACATCTTCCCTTTCCCTCACCCTGGATATATATTGTTACTAGAGAACCCAGCACCACTAAGGAAGGTATGTGGAATTCACTTTGATAAACACAAACCTGACAGAATTATCCACTGCTGTCTTCCCTTTGCATAGCCTGGAGAGAAGGCAAGGCATTCATTCCTTTGCACAACCAATTTAACTACAATTTTTGAATAATTTCAGGGTATATAATAAGCTTCTTAATAATCACTATCAAATTTTTCAAAAATGTAACACAATACCCATCTCTGTTTGCTAGTCATGTTAAACTTCTGTTTAAACTTATGTGGATGGTGTATGCATTTCTATTTGCATCGTTTCATTCTCCCAGTATATCAGTGATCCATTTACATTTCATATTGTTGTGTTCTCTTTTTCTTCTCTATTTTTTCTGTTTCATCTTTTCTTACTGTTCTTTCCTTCCCTAAAATTTCTACAGTCCATCCTCTTACTTTTTTGTCATTTATCTTGTTTCTTCCTCCCTTTCTTTATTGCTATATTTTCAGTGATTCTGGTTTTTTCTATAATTCTTCATTCTTCACATCTTTCATTTCTTTTCTCCCCTGACTTATCCATTTTTTCTCTATCCCCATCTTACATATTTCTAGTGGCAACATGATTTCTCTTTTATCAAAGTGTAAGTACCACATTAAAACTCTATTACTGGTAATAGAGTTAATGTGAAAATACAGATTACCTATAATTTATGACAAAGTAATTTTATGTCTTAGTCACTATAATGAGTTGCCAATTTAATTTAAGCATATTAGATATTCACCAAATGGATACCGAGCTCTTTTTATGCATTTAGCGCAGAACTGATCATTACTGAATACCTAAAAAGTCATCCTGCAAGACTTTTAGCATAATAAAGTTATTTTGGGTTCTAAACCACACGAAAAAAGCATGATTGATCACAACAAACTCTTTATACTAGACAAGGTACTCTTTTCCTTTATTTTTTTAATTCACAGAAATGATTTATTTACCTATTTCAACTATTTTGATAGTGTTAAGATTCTTATAAAGAGATGGCAATAAAGGAAGTTTAATAGGCAGTTCCTGAATTACCTGTGTAACACTCACATATGCCCTTGGGGTATTCAGTCATTTGTTCAACACTTAGCACTTGCTAAATGACAAAACTCTATAAGGCACCAGGGATGCAGTGATTAATAAGACATCACAATTTTCTGGAAGAGCTTATAATCTAGCTGAGGAAGATGGACAAGTGAACAGATGATCATAACACAGCATGATGCAATAATGAGAAGACACAGAATGATCTGAGCTTCTCCTAACCCAGAATGTTAAGAGTTCAAGGAGAACTTCCAGAAGAAGTGATGTTTTTATTGATTTTTGAAGGGTGAAATGTTGTTAATGAAGTGAGACAAAATGAGATAGAGATGTAAGTGTTTTAGTGAGAAACACTCCTGAGAGAATAGCAGTTCTAAAGCTTAGAGGAAAAATAAATTCCAGAAAATGCTTACAATAAAGATAGTTTAGGGGTGCTTGGGTGGCTCAGTTAGTTAAGAATCTGACTCTTGATATTGGGTTAGGTCATGATCTCAGGGGCTCTGCACTGAGCATGAAACCTGCTTAAGATTGTCTCTCTCACTCTGCCTCTCTTCTCTCTGCTCATGGGCAAGTACATGTTGCGCTCTCTTGCTCTCTCAAAAAAAAAAAAAAGTTCAGTAATTCTGAGACATGAGTTATGGAGTATGTGAGTAGAGTAGGGAGAAAAATAGTGGTAAAACAGGCATGAAAATAATGGAAATAACCAGGAACCAGATAATGAAGGACCTTGTTTGGCATTATAAGGAGCTTTGGGGTTAACCCTGAAAATAATCAAAGCCATTGTGCAGTCCTAGGCAAAGTAATGTTCTGGTCAAATTTGGTGTTTTAAAACAACAAAATGTGGAAAATAGATTGGAGAGGCAACATCTGAAGCACCTTGTTTGGCATTATAAGGAGCTTTGGGGTTAACCCTGAAAATAATCAAAGCCATTGTGCAGTCCTAGGCAAAGTAATGTTCTGGTCAAATTTGGTGTTTTAAAACAACAAAATGTGGAAAATAGATTGGAGAGGCAACATCTGAAGCACAGACACCTTTTATGGGATTGTTGTAAGCTGTTGAATGGTGTTGTTGATAGGTTCAGGTTTTGAATGGTTCATGTGATGTAGGACCCAATCAATAATAATTATTCCTTAAGGTAGTGGCAGTGGGTGGATTTAAGACAGGTTTATGAAGGAGGTCGCAGAGAGAGGATTTGGCTTCTTCTTGGATGTGGAGATTAGAAAAAGTAAGAGTCAAGGATAAAAATGGGTCTCTGCTTTAGGTAACTGGGTGTGTCACAGTGCCCATCATGAGATGGGTACAGATTGCATTAGTAGGTGGAGTTGGTGATGTGTGAGGAGTTCTTTTACGTTCTGTTGATTTTATGCAACTCTTGACTCTTAAAGTGGAGACATTTAGCAGACCATGAGATAGATGTGACAGATATTTTACTGTTTTTTATGTTTTCACTTCCTACTTTCTTCTTAAGACCTCAGTCCCTTCCCAGGACAGTTTACTTTAGGAGAGATTTCTAGAGCAAAGCTAGCTATGTGAGGGGATTTATGCAGAGTATAAGGCTGGGTCTGCTGGAAACAGCTAGATGGAGAGAGGGACTTTCAAGATAGAAAAAGACTCACTAGTCTACCGATCCCAGATCTTGGAGCAAATCTGTCTTCTGGTGTTACTCTGGGAGCTGGAGGGACAACTGATAGAAATATTATATGTATTGCTCAAACTGAGCAAAATTTGTTTTGTTCAAGAGAGGCAGGCAAACCATTTAATCTCCTCTTTTAAAGAACCATTTAAGTTTGGAAAATACAGATATCAATGACTAAAGCCTAGCAGTCTTCTGTTTCTGAATAAATAGTTCATATTCTTGTGAGTTCCCAAAAAGGTGTTCTCCATCCTCCAAACTCTACGTGATCATAAAACTGATAACAAATATTCTAAGATTCAGATGGGACAGACCTCAAGTTTGACTTAAATTGTTTTAAAAATTGAAGTACTATACTGGGGTGTCTGGGTGGATCAGTCAGTTAAGCATCTGCCTTCAGCTCAGGTCATGACCTCAGGGTCCTGGGATCGAGCCCTTAGTGTCAGGCTCCCTGCTCCACAGGAAGTCTGCTTCTCCCTCTCCCTCTGCCCTTCCCTTGCTTGTGCTCTCTTTCTCATTCTCTCTCATAAATAAATAAATAAATAAATAAATAAATAAATAAATAATCATTTTAAAGAATGAAATACTATGATCTCTGTCACATTCCCAAACATAGAGTAAGATATACACCCAATACATATAGATATGAATGTCAGGAAAAGACTTTTATTAAAAAAAAAAAAAAACAGATACAGTTAGAATAAAAAGTGATAGAATTAAGATATGAGTGACTGAATTTTAAGATTTCAGATGAACACCAGATTTTTGCTTTGTTTTTTGATTATTTTGTTTATTTTTTGCATAATAAAATGGCCTAAATTCAATGGCCACATGAACTACTCATATCTTCCACATATGGACACGTAGTTTTCACTCCTCTCACCTTCTGTCCATGTTCTTTGTGGATTTCCCCCATCTGTGTAACTCAGAGGTGTGGTCTTGAGATGTATTAGTTTCCCAGGGCTGCTGTAACAAAGCATAGTAAATTGAGTAGCTTGAACAACAGAAATTAATTGTCTTCCAGTTCTGGAGACTAGAATCCTGTGGTGTCAGGTTTGATTTCATCTGAAGGCTGGGAGGGAGAATCTGTTATATACATACCTGTCTTCTAGTTTCTGGTGGTTTATTACAAACTTTGGTGTTTCTTGGCCATAAATGCATCTCCCCAATTTCTGCTTTCATGTTCACATGGCATCCTGACAATGTCCATGTTTGTTCCTTCCCAGATTTCTATCCTAATGACTTTTTTATAGGTTTATTACCTCTATATAGACTCTATTTTAAAATAAGGTCACATTCTGAGTTACTGGAGTTTAGGACTTTAACACATCTTTTTTGGGGGAGGGGCACATAATTCAATCTGTTAACACAAAGGTTATCATCAGAAAATGAGAGGAAAACCCCTCATGTGTTGAGTTCCTCTTTTTCCAAATATATTTTCTTTTGACCCCCCCACCCCAAAAAGAGGAAAGAAGAAAAAAGTCTTTGCCATCTGTGCCTTGTGATAAATTGCTATTTTGTATTCCATAGAAGTGTCAAGATAGAAAATGGGGAACAATAATAAAAAGAAATTCATCATCAGTACTCTAATTTAACACCACATTTGCTAATCTGTTCCACCTTCCAAAAGGCACTCTCTCTCCCTGACTCATAGAATTAGGTGGTCTAGATGGTTTTAATTTCATCTCTGCTTTCTACTAGCTGTGTAACTTTAGTGAACTTGTTTAATATTTGTGCCTGTTTCCTCATCTGTAAATTGACAATAATACTAATGTCAACTACATGGGGTAATTATGAGAAATAAATGAATCCATATGTGAAAAAGCACTAAGGATCATAATATTATATAATAATACAACAAAATTATATGTTACATAATGATATAGAATAATATCTAATAATAACACAGAAGACTACCACCTGAATATTGCTCTAAAGAACGCTAAAGCCATTACTAGAAACTTCTACTAATGAAAGTTCTATGTGACTGGAGGACATATTTCACAAACCTGTGTTGGGTGATAAGACTTTTCAAAGAAAGAATGCTTAAGTAACAAAATATGAACTACCTCCTAGAGAAGATGAATTAGGTTAAAAGAAGGGAATTAATTTGCTGATATCCAAATTTCAGAACAAAGCTGAATCATACTGACCAATTCAAAAGAGGCCAAAGCCACCATCAGCAACCCTTCCTCTCTGCCTTTTCTCACAAGTGCTCAATCTTTTCCCTAACTAAATTTGTGGCAAATCATTAAAGAATATTTCTTTGAGGGATTGCTAACCTATTAACTTGCCTACAATCCACATTTCTGAGCTGCTAGAATATCCTCTTAACTCTGCACTCCAAATGTCAAAAGTGATTCCTATTCCTGGTATTTGGTATTTCTTACTATGCGTGTTTAAGATCCACTGTAGTGTAGACCTGGTATAACCTTTTTCCTATGACTCAAATAGCTTAAAAAATAAGTTGCGAAATATAATTCTGAAACATACCTCATTTGTAAATTAGGGATTTACTTTATAATGTTATGCAATCAATCCGTGTCACAAAAGATGAACAGTACACTTTATCAAATTGATGAGGCATCTTAAAGGATTGAAATAAGTTCCTTACAACATCATGCATTTTTTGTCTATTCTCTCATTCCTTTTCTTCTTTCCTTCTTCCTCCCTTCCTTACTGCCTCTCTTCTTCCCTCTTTTGCCACTCTTTTCTTCTTTTCTTTGCTCCCTTTCTCCCTGTCATCTTGTTTGTTTAATCTATTTCCATTTAAATCTACACTGCTATCTTTAAAACAACTGACTTTGAAAACCACCTCTGGGGAAAAAAAAAAAAAAAAAGTGTTCTTCTTAGGAACCTGTCAGGTCTTAGTTCTCTATGTGCCACTTACTAGATGCATGACCTTGGCAACTTACATAATCTCTCAGGCTTCCATTTCTTCATCTGTAAAATGAGGTGGGTTGAACTGGGTGATCTGTAATGTCCTTTTTTTCTGCTTTAAAAAGTCTGAGTCTAAATATGGTAATGTGGATCTTTGAAGTAGTGCCAATTAATCATATTAATATTCTTTAAACCTTGGAAGATACTTGGAAAACTAGGGCCTTAAATATAGATTATGTAAATTAAAATATACTTTAGTAATTTTTATGAAAGTTTATTTTTAAAAATACAAATATACTGATTATTAAAAACCAGAAAATGTTTTTAAAATTTTGAGAAAAATAGTTATTTCTGTAAAAAAGTCATCCTACCCTATGAGCTTCACTGGAGTGGAGTGTTTCTCCCAAGGAAATTCCATCATTGTATTTGATTTTCATTCAATTTTCAGACCTTGATAACTGGAGCCAGAATGTAAATTATTAATACTAAAATTAATAGAGATCTGTTGCAGAAGGAGTACCAGAATAAAATGATTTATATTGAATTGTGCTGATGCTAGTATACTTAGATCTTTCTTCTCTTTCAATTATAGTTGGTTTTTAAAAGATTTTTCTGTACACAAGTTTAAATCTTACCGTATGTGACACATAATGCCAAGAGACATTAAACAGTGGCATACCTCTCACATAAATAGATGGGTTGAGGTGAGGGAGGACATTTAAATATATATAACTATTACCCTCAATAAGTATGTATTACATCCTATTAGCCTTAGTGAGGTATTATAATCTAACAGTTCTGCACCATGTTCACATTAATATGCAAATGGAATTAGAATACAAAATTAAATGAAAATGAAATTTGGAAGCTAATTGACATTTTTGTCACAAAAGCTCAGAGAAACACTATTTATGGTTTAATGGTAAAAGGCTAATGTGTCATCCTACGGAGGGGGCCACATCAATCTCAGCTACAGTTATTTCCCGAAGTACAGTGCAAAGCACTGTTTGTGTATGCAAGTTGCCAGCCTCCCTCACGTAGGTGGTCCCATCACTGTAAACCTGCGCTAAATTGCTACCATCCATTATACACAGTGGCTGCCTGGATGGCTGCCTGGCATTGACTTACACAGGCCATCTATTCCTGTCAGAAATATGATATGTCACTGACAAAAGCTTAATTACACCATTAATTAATAGGACAATTTTCAAAATGCCTTGAAATGCAGCTTGACACTCATTAGTGCCATTTATGAATAATTTCTCCCAGGGCATAGTACTCTGAAGAGCACTTTAAAACAAAATACAGTTTTAAAATGAAGGTATCTATAAAACAAAATAAATATGTAGTTTTAAATTGCTTCCCCCCCCTTCCTCAGGTATGACCTATTTGTTCAACAGTAGGAAAATATATTTTTTTAATATTGAAATTATTATTACAGTTTTGCCACAAAATGCCTCATTGCATTTATTTTTGTGCTCACTTTAGAAACCCAGGCACTTGTTTTTACTCTTAGAATATTAATTACTTTATAAAAGCATACCATGTTTAAACTTTAAATAGTAACAATGCATTATTCTCAAAATAGGTTTCTCAATATTTATCCGAATAAAATGTATCTTTTTCCTTCCTTCATTTTTCTGCATCTAAGCAATATTATATGTGACAAGAAGAAGAATCAAAAATGTGAATTCAGTGGGTCACAATTTTACAGTTTATTCTTACTTATCCACCCTATTGATTCTTTGACTCACTAATTTATTTTGTCATATTTCTTTTAGGTCAGCAGCCTACCAACTCTGGGTACTTTGCTGCAATCCATGATAAAAACTGTAAGAAGTCATTAAATATTACACCATTTAATATATACCTTCCCCCCCAAAAAAAAATTCTCTTTTGACAGTAAAGACAGCATAACTATATTGTTTAAAGCCACAGCACACTGTGCATAATTAACGCCCTCTTTGTTACTATTTGTTATTTGGCTTTGGCATTTCTATGATTACTGCACTATATTATGGCAAACTGGATGGGATTGCAAGGTTAAAGCCAAATTAGTTTCTCCTGAAGGATGAAGGGAAGAATTACACATCTTAGATAAGGAACTACAATTGGAAAACAGAGATGGGTGACAGAATGAGAATAAGACCTTTGTCTAGATGTAGATGTCAATGTGTCTAGATGTGACTGGTTTATTGGATGTTACTTTTATCTCAAGGTGGGACAAGATAACAAGTCAGGATCACAATCTAGCACCTATAACATTGTATCAGGCCTTGAAGAGTGATTCTTGGCAGTGTTGAAGGAGGGGTTATCAAATTATCTGGAAAGGTTTTTCAAATAACCTCAGCCAGTTCCCTTTGGAGATTATTTTGTTCCTCTAAATTCCACATCCTTGCTATCTTACAAACCCACGTGCACATTCCACAACTTCCTGAATACCTTAGTTCATCTCATTAAAATCTCTCAGTTGGATTATTGCAACAGACTCTTTTCTGATTTTCTGGATTCCAGTTATGTTTCTATTCAATCTATTTCTATATTGTAGTAACAACTAATTTTCTCATATAAGTGGGAAACTAATTCTTGGCAATAGTAATCTTGGAAGAAGATGAAGAAGTGCATGGTCAAATGAATTTGGAAAACACTGCATAATAAATCTCCCTCTGTGACATTGGTAGTGAATGTCAACACATTAATAGCACCATGGAGTTATGAATTAAAGAATTCTGTTTAATTATATTTAACCCAGTGGCTCATTTATGTATTTGATGACAGAAGGTTTACTTTATCCTCTAAGAAATAAATTTGGTCATGACATTGTGATGCTCAACCCAAAGGTTACACATTGATTACAGAATAAATTCCCAACTTTTTGTCATTTTATTCAAAACTTTTTAATATTTAACTTCTTATTACCTGCCCATTCTCATTTCACACTTTCTTTTTCTTCACATATTTTGATCAATCTATATTGAACAAATACTAATACATTGATCTTCCCATCTCACTTCTAAGCTTATGTATTCTATCTGTATGAAATGATTTTCCCACCCATTTTCTGACTACCTTCAGGTCTCAGGAAGCCTGCACTGATTACAAAGACCTGGGGTACAATCCCCTTGTATTTGCCTCCATAATACTTCTCGCTTAAAATTTTATTTTTTACAAATATAGTAAATGTCTACCTTTGAGGGCAGGGCATATAGTTTGCTCCACATCATGTCCTTAGAATCCAACATGATGATGGCTCTGTTAGATTCTGGATGAATTCATTTTAAATAAATATGTAATAATTTGGTTTGCAAGATTGAGATAATAAAATATGAGTATTTCAATGAAAAGGAAAAACTAAAATACATATATATATTTTTTCCCTAATTTAGAAGACCTTGGGTTTTGTGTTGGTTAACTATTAAATAACATAAGCAGCTGGGCTATCTTGGGCAATTTACTTAATCTCTCTCTAGTTGTAGAAAGAACCAAAGACATGGAGAGAGAAACAGAGTAATGAAAAACCAAGAAAGAATACTTTGAGTTTATAGATAGACCAGATCAGATTTCTTCAGTTCCATGTTTTTTGTCTTTTTTTTTTCTATCTCCAGATTTAATACAGGTCTTGTTTTTTCAAGTTAGTGTCTCTTATTTTTTCCTTTTTTTTTTTTTTGCAACCTTACACACAGTACCAAAAGAAGGCAAAATTAGGATGTATTAATGGGTGAAAAGGATTTAAATTCTTTGTTGTATGATTCACTGCTCCCTTCATCAGTAGGTTGTCCCCAGTGAAAAGAAAAGATGATAAGTGGCTAAAAGTTATCTCCTTATAAATAAGACTCCTTCATAAGTAGACAAATGAAGACACTTGCTTGGAGAAAGAATTAATCTATGAAATATCCTTGGAAAGATGTTCCTGTACAGGCCAGTTATAATAAATAGAACCCAGAATCTATGTAACTGGTTTTCTGGAGAATGTCACATTAGCTATTCAATATTCTAGGATATAGATAATACTAGAAATGCGCTCAAATATGTGAGGGCCTTCACAAACATCATTTAGAGATTTTATTTCTTCTAAGCCAGAGAAGCAGTTCTAATGAAGGAAGAAATAAACTGAAGACCTGTCCTTAGTGTTCCTGTCTCATCTCTGCTTCATATGAGTTTCTTTCTTTATCATCTTTGTTGTTCAAAGTGTTTCATAAAGATTAATACTAAGGTTTCTGATTCATCTAAGGCTGATTTGAGTTGTTAATTCTGAGTTTGCTCAATTAAATTGTTTTGGTTTCTTTAAGCTTCCCAATTATTTTCTCTTTTCCACTCAGAGATGCTGTTCCTTTCCTCTTAACTCTCATCCCTTAAGCACTGATTTAACAGAGCTATTAACATTTTTTATGGCTATTAAAGTAGAGGAACTAGGGAATATAGTGAAATAGGAAGACCCTAAGCTCACCCTGTCCCACATTTACAATTAGGTATCACTCACATCTGAATAAATAAGCCATAGAGCGATCAGAACACTGGCAGAACAAAATCCACAACTAAATGTAGACAAGAAGCTGCATTTGACATGTTAGGAAGGGCAGAAACCATGGTCAAGAGCTACCATAGGAGGGAGGAAGCTGTGATGTGTGGAGGGGAAAGCACTAAGGAGCCTACATGGGAAGACAAATCTCCATAACCTCTGGCATTGAAAACCAGAGAGGCCAAATTCTCTGAGTTTGTATAACCAGTGGCACTTGGAGTCTATAACTTTAAAAGTCAACTGACTCAGCAGTAGGCAAGCCTGGAGGTTGAGTGATATCTAGGTCCCCATTCTTAAAGAGACAACAGCCCACAGAGGCAAAATTGAAGCAACAGTTTGCACAATACCTGGGGAAACTGGGAGGAAGATTTGTTTAAATGGATTTCAGAGCATGTTGGGAGACTAGTATGCACTGTTTTCCTTCTCCACTCTCCAGCATAAACAAGAGCCATCTACAGGAGTTAGGGCTGCACAGAATCTTGCTACCTAACATGCTAGCAGTGTGCCTTATCCTTGTGTTCTCCTGAGGCCTTATCCACTTCAAGCCTGCTGAAGAAACAGACACAAAGAGGTAGAAAAGATGAAGAGACAGAGGAATATGTCCTAAATGAAGGATCATTACAAAATTAACTACAGGAGATCTAAATGAAACAAAAATAAGTGTTATGCTTGATGGAGAATTTGAAGTAATGGTCATAAAGGTACTCACTGGACTTCAGAAAAGGGTAGTAAGACATCAGTGTGTCCTTTGCCAGAAAGATAAAAAATAACATATCAGAAACAGACAACTCAGTAAATGAAATTAAAAATAATATAGATGGTATAAATAGCAGGCTACAGGAAGCAGAGAAACTTATAAAGATACATACAAGAATGAAGTAATGGAAAGCAATCAAGCTGAACAGGTGAGAGACAACACTGAGTATTCAGAGTAGACTTAAAAGAACTCAACACCATCAAGCATATTAACATTTGCATTTTTGGGACCTCAGAAAAAGAAGAGAGAAAGGGGGCAGAGAATGTATTTGAAGAGATAATAGCTGGAAAATTTCCAAATCTGTGGAGGGAAGTAGATTCAGATTCAGGAGGCACAAAGATCTCCCAAAAATTCAAGCCAAGGAGATCCATACCAAGAAACACAGTAATCAAAATAGAAAAAAAAAAAGTGATAAAGAATTTTAAAGGTTCCAAGAGAAGAGAACACAGATACATACATACAAAGGAAACTTCTTAAGGCTATCAACTGAGTTTTCAGCAGAATTTTATAGGCCAGGAATAGCATGAATACTATGATATACTTAAAATACTGACAGAGAAAAATCTGCAGTCAAGAATTCTCTATCCAGCAAGGCTTTCATTCAGAATAAAAGAGAGAGTTTCCCATACAAACAAAAAGTAAGAGAATTAGTGACCTGCTAAACCAGCCCTAAAAGAGATGTTAAAAGAGAAAAATGTTAAAGGGGACTCTGTGAGTGGAAAACAAAAACCATAAGAGTAAGAAAATTAGGAAGCAAACAGAAGAGAACAAAAAAAAAAAAAAAAAAACCAACAACAACAAAACAAGTATATCTATAAAAATCAGCCTAGAGAACTATAATGAAAGAATAAAAATATGACTCAAATAGCCAAAATGTGGAGGGGAAAGGAGTAAAGAATGAATTCAAAATTAAATGACCACCAGTTAATAGAGACTGCTATATGCAAAAGATACTTTATATAAACCAAATGGTAACTATAAATAAAAAAATAGTAGATATGGAAAATATAAAGTATTCCAAGTACTTCCCTAAAGAAACCTAACTAATTATAAGAGAAGAGAGAAACCACAAAAATAACTCTAAAACAAGTAACAAGATGGCAATAAATACACACATCCCAATAATTAATTTAAATGTAGATAGATTAAATGCCCCAATCAAAAGACATAAGGGGGTAGAATGAATAAAAAAAACAAGACCAATCTATATGCTGCCTACAAGAGATTCATTTCAGACGTAAAGAAACATGCAGGCTGAGAGTGACAGTATGGAGAAACACTTATCATGCAAGTAGAAGTGAAAAAAAAAAAAAAAAGCCAGAGTAGCAATACTTACATTGCTTATATTATATACAGCAATACTTATATTGGACAGAGTAAGCCTTAAACTAAAGACCATAACGAAGGAACAAGAAGGACACTATATAATCATATATAATATAATATGATAAGATATAACAATTGTAAATATTCATGCATTGAGCATGGGAGCACCCAAATACATAAAATATTTAATAACAAACATAAAGTAGTAATACAGTAATAGTAGAGGACTTTAATAATAAAATAAATAGAGCATTTGATTTAAAAAGTAGCTATTAAAGCTACTGGGCTTAAGGGGAACAATACTGATAGTAGAATTCAGGCCTTCTTCTAGTCACTAGAATAAGTTGTTGTTTCATTATTTTATAAAATATACAAAAATTGTTGTTGATTTCTCTGCAGTTCTTGGGGGATGCGTGGCATTATAAACCTCAATATCTCAGCCAAATTTTGGAGAGAGCCACCTGTCACTGCAAGTGACAATCAGACTGTCATGTTTATATTAGTTTAATAGTCTCTATGTTAGCAAGTTTACTAAGTATTTACCCTTTTAAATTAAAGAAGGAAGAGGCCTAGTTAGTCTCTATCTTTTACTCTAGAGAATAGTGCTAGTCATCAGAAGTTTGGCATCAGCTACTTTAAAATATTATTTTAGTGTATTTTAAATCACATTTCATAAAAAGGCCTTCCTGTTTACAAATTACATCTCTTTGGAACTTCCCAAAGGGAAGTAATTCTTTATCATCAATCCCTGAAATTCCCTTAATTTTAATCTTCAATCGCTGAAATAAATAGTTAAATTAAATAAATAGATCATTAAAAGAAGAGGAACAGGGGGATCCCTGGGTGGTTCAGCGGTTTGGCGCCTGCCTTTGGCCCGGGGAGCGATCCTGGAGTCCCAGGATCGATCCTGCGTTGGGCTCCCAGCGTGGAGCCTGCTTCTCCCTCTGCCTGTGTCTCTGCCTCTTTTTTTCTCTCTCTAGGTCTATCATGAATAAATGAATAAATAAATGTTTAAAAAAGAAGAGGAACAGAAATAATTTCATTGTAGGAAAGGATACTGATAAGAAAAATAATAAACAAGATACCTCAAAAATATCTAAAAATTTCAAGAGACAATGCTACAATAAATGGTTGCTGGACATTTTTATGTCTTTAGCACTGGCTATTAAAGAGGATAAAAAATTAAGCAAGACTTAATCGAACGTATATAAGCACCACACATTGAGATTAATTTCTTATAAACATTATCTAATTCATTTTTGAATTGATTTTGAGGTGATTTTATTTTTTTAATTTTTAAGAAGATTTTATTTTTTATTTGACAGAGTGAGAGAGCACAAGCAGGGGGAGTGGCAGGCAGAAAGAGAGGGAGAAGCAGGCTCCCCACTGAGCAAGGAGCTCAATGTAGGGCTCCATCCCAGGACCCTGGGATCATGACCTGAGACAAAGGCAGACACCTGACTGAGCCACCAGGTGCCCCGAGGTGGTTATTTTTAACCTTATATTACAGATAAAGAAATTAAACCCAGAGAATTTTTCTTCCTTCAACAACACTTTATAGCTAGCAAAGAATAGAGTTGGGATTCATATCTACATCTTTCTAAATCCAAAGCCCATGCAGAAATGTAACCATTAATTTCTCCAACTACCTAATAGTATGCATTAAAAATAACACTTTATCACCCATAATTGTATTTTAAATGTTCTAATGACTTGTGTGAGTACAGGATAATAGAAAATGCTTTAGTTAAGACTCAGGTTTGGATTTTATTGTACCAAGTCACATGTTTCTTTAACCATTCTATGTTCTTCTCAACTCAGAATCAAATAATCACAGATTTGGCAGGGGCTTAAAGGGTCAGCTGATAGACACTCTTCTCTGGGCAGTGTCTGATATAAAGCATCATCCAAGACCACTGCCTTCTGACCCATTGTTCTTCTAGGTACTGTGCATCTCCATTTTGCAAACCAATGATCTTTTCTGATGCTTGCTGTGTGCTGCAAAACAAGATAAAAGAAACAAACACTTAACATTTTACAAATAAACTCATGCATTTTATTCTTTCTAAGTGAATAAACTCAGTCTATTTAACTAAAAGCAGTTTTGTGATTTACTGGAATTCATTATCTAACCACACTGTACACTGTCTACTTTTATCCATAGGCAACTTTACTCCCCTTTTTTTTGCATTCCATTTCATTTTCTTTATCATATATTATGCGTTAGCAAGTCATTGCAGCCTGTTTGTCAGCTTTAAGGGAGGACAAAGGATTTGGATTACTATTATAATTTGGGGAATACAATTTATGCAACTTTGTCAAGGTGGTATAAATAAGAGGAGTCACACCAGTCCTTAAGTTAGACTCTCTCTCTGTCTCACTTGTTTTGTCTATCTCTCTGTTTTATTTAGTGCCTTAGCTGGGGGCTTAGTAGAGAAGGGAATTTAGAAAATAAGCTGCAAATAGCACACTTTATATCACTGGCAGATTCTTCAGAGACTGTCTTATTAAAAATATATGCAGGATCCCTGGGTGGCGCAGCGGTTTGGCACCTGCCTTTGGCCCAGGGCGCGATCCTGGAGACCAGGGATCGAATCCCACATCGGGCTCCCAGTGCATGGAGCCTGCTTCTCCCTCTGCCTGTGTCTCTGCCTCTCTCTCTCTCTCTCTGTGACTATCATGAATAAATAAAAATAAAAAAAAAGGAATATTATTTTAAAAAAATATATGCATATTTTAATATCTGAGGTTAAGACTAAATTTACCACATAATATTCATATTTCTGTTATACATTGTGAAGTTGTAGATTATTGATCAATATTGTTCGACTGCATTTTAATCTTCAGCAGCAATTTGTCTGTACTAAATTGTTCCCATTTCATTTCAATTAATTATGTACAATGAGGACCATGCATTTTGACCTTAGTCTTCAGTGAGGGATGCATGATGATTAATAATGTATATAATATCTTTGCTAGGCAATTACAGCTCTTGGTCTTAATTATTAAAAAGAAAACAAGAATGTATAATGCAAATATGATATTCCTTAAAGCTTATTAGATATCTGGTAAGATATAATTGATTGTATATCTAAAATCCAAGTCGCACTAGATAGTTCCATTAGATAGATACTAGATATCTATTTTAGTGGTGTGTCTACATGGCATTATGTTACCTTTCATAAAAAATTTCACTGTACTAAAAGTAAATGCTACCAGTTCTTTTTTGTTATTTTTGAGCTGTTGTTTTGATTAATTTATTGTTTAATTGTAATGCATTCAAGTTAATAAATTTCATAATTGGGAAGAATACAGGAATTGAAACCAACTTTTAGCTAGTTAACTTCGGACTCAATCAGTATTCTTGGGATTCCATTTTACTTTGTTGAGATTTAGAATCAGAGTAACAGACCTACTCTGCTAGATGTTGTAGGGAATGGTTACATAACATCTGGGTTAGTTGTATGTTTATTAGAGATGGTAAAAGAAGAGCTTATGAAGTTTGAAAAGTAGGAGGGAATTACATACTGAGGAATAACAGTTAAAATCTAGCTCAATAAATGTGTTTAGCTTTGTGGATAGAGACTTAGACCTTGTGATGTCAGAATTTGCTAGAAACCTAATTTCCTTTTTTTAAAAATTTTTATTTATTTATGATAGTCACAGAGAGAGAGAGAGGGAGAGAGAGAGAGGGGCAGAGACATAGGCAGAGAGAGAAGCAGGCTCCATGCATCGGGAGCCCGACGTGGGATTCAATCCCGGGTCTCCAGGATCGCACCCTGGGCCAAAGGCAGGCGCCAAACCGCTGCGCCACCCAGGGATCCCAGAAACCTAATTTCCTATCATGGTTAAGTTGTAAACTGAGATAAAGTAATGAAAAGCTAAAATAAAAAAAACTAGACTCTGCAGAACCTCTTTTATTCTGACTTATTCATAACTTCCTTACAACATATTTCATGGGAGAAGCTAGGATGGCCAGATGGGAAATGTTTAATAAAAGCACAAATAGTCACTCTAGTTACGAGGTGAATCTAGGTACAGCAAATGGTGCTATCAGGTCCTGCTCCATGAGGTCTAATTATTGTTTATCCTAAGTATAGATAGATAGATAGATAGATAGATAGATAGATAGATATAGATATAGATATAGATATAGATATAGATATATAGATATATAGATATATATAGATATATATAGAAACAGCAGGACTGTTTCTGCTTAGCTGTGAAAGGAGATAAGATTCTTTTTGTCTTGGCAATCTTTTAAGGTATTGCTTGTGATGTACACCACACTCTGGTTTAACACTTTTCAATAATAAAACTGTTTTTTTTTTCTCTACTACCTTTGCAGAGATGTTTTCGAAAGTGGGAAAAGTTTTCTTTTTAGTTATATTTCCCCCCAAAAAGCAATGCTTGTGTGTGTGTGTGTGTGCACATATACTCATTTTGGAAAATATCAAGGAAAAAAACGAGAATAGTTCTATATTATTCTATATAGTAGTCAATCAAAATGTCTAATCTATCCTTTTAACTAATATATACATATAGAACCCACTGCCTATGGATAATTGGTTAATAGTTTGATATCAAACTTTTATTTTTGGACATGTATAAAATAAAGATTCCCCTTATTTTAACACATTGGTGCCACATTTTCCAAATGTTGCCCAAAGTCACAGTTATTATAATCTACATTATAAATAGTACCATTATTTACCAACTATCTATTGTTGAAATTTGGCTCAAGACGGAACTACTTCTGCCCAGGTTGCAAGATCATTAAACAGAAACTTAGATAACTTTTGTGTCCCTGTAAATGCTGTGCTTGACCAGAAACACAGGCTATTCAGTCAACCAGTCCCCAAACACCAAGCTGACTCTTAGCTCTGAATTTAACTCTTGTTTCTCCTCACCACAAAGAAGGTTGACTGTATGTTCCTAGCCAATCAGATGTTTTCTACTTGTTTCTTCTTTTTTCATTATCCTATAATAGCTTCTTGGTTTTTGCCCCATTTTTGCAATTCTCGAAATGGAGACTGTCCACTTCAGGAAGTGTTAAATATAGTTTGTATCACCTAACTTGGTATTCTTTAATAATTTTTAACACTATGTAAAAAGAAATGTGTGTCTAATATTGGTATATAGATGAGAACTATGCTAATACAGAAATTTAAGAAATTATATAGTGGTTATTCTTTCTATAGAGAAGTAAAAAATATAGGCTGGCTGTAGGTGGAATTTTAAAATCTCAATAAAAGTTGCTAATTGCAAAAGCTAAGATGGGACATAAGAAGTAAGGCTGTTTCTAAGGTTACCGTATGTTACTATCCTGAATTAAATACACTTTGGAGTACTTTGGAAAATATTGTATTAGAAAATACAGTTTGGAAAAATTCTGGTTTTATGTAATGGTGTAAGACTATAGGCCATGTTGTCTAACCAAAAAGACTTAAAAATTTGGAGGGGATAGTTCAAGAAATAGTAATGTACTAAAATCTCTTTAAACATCATATATATAACTATATAACTATATATATACATATATATGCATATATATAACTATATACTATATAGTTTTAAAAGACTGGAAAATTCCAGTTACAAATTGCATATTTACCATACCTTTATCTCTTCCTCAGAATCCTATTAAAAATAAGGATGGGACAGATGAAACACATCTTTTGTTTTTATAAACCTTTTAAATTCAATTTATTGCATGTTTTGCAATGACTTGAAACATCATTTACCAATACCTATTTATTTCAATTCAGTTAACATTTGCTCAAACTATCAGGTATTTTTTCATGGCCTTCTTTTTAACCTACAAGAAAAAATTTATTGTGGACTATTTAATTATCTTTTATCTTGGATTCCTTTTTTAAAAAAATGGATCTTATTGTTTGATCAGTGGTATTATGTTACTTTTGAGAAATGATACATGACTGAAATGGAATGATTAAAATGTAACAAAAAAATGTCAGTTTACAACATCTTCAGACCTAGAATTAACTTTTTTGTCCTTCCTGAGTCTTAGTTTTATTTCCCTCATACTAAGAATCAAATGTTCCTATAAAAGAAAAAAGATGATTTGGGGTAGAATATCTACCACTTGGCTTAATCTTGCTGATACTTTTCTGCAGCCATTTTTCAGTTTTCAAAGGATAGATATATTTTATTTCCAAATTATAGTATGAAGAGAACTATTTTGTCTCTATAAAATCTGGCATATATGGCCCAAATAACGTTTTAATGGGCTTATCATTTGGTTTAATGAACAGAGTTATACACCGAGGAGTACTTCTGTCATAGTGTGCCATATTATCAATTTCATTATAAACATATTAACTAAGAAACTGATATCAGCAGTAGCTTGGTTATTCTATTATAAAATTAATATTATGATCCAAAAGGCTTAGGTCATATGCAAACCTAAGTGTGCCTAAATATTATCTTTAATAAATTTTATTTCATTTTTATGTCATTCATCAAAAATTTTATTTTTTTCACTTTCTTTGATGATTAAAGTAGTTAAAAACTGCAACACGTTTTTTTGAAGTTTTCATTAAGTTCTTGGTACAAAAGCAGATTTAAAAAGAATATACTTTGAAAACATAATTAATATTGGTTAAATTTGCACACATAAATTCTAAAACACAGTCTTGTGATTTCCTCAGGAGTCAATGTCAGTAGGGCCATTTGGATTTGACTAAAAACATTTAAGATATACTGCCAGTAGATTTGAGATATGAGGTAGATAAAGAAAGTAGAGTGGTAACTGTTTTAGAGAATTTCAAAACAAAAATTCTGGGTCAGGAAACAAGAAGTTTTGAAGTCTGTTGGATAGTGCCCAAATAAGTGTATTGGAGAATCTCTTATTAGTTCTTTGCCTTTCTCTAATATTTAATTTGAAATTTTAAAATATGCAATAAGCCAGTGATTCAAATGACCACATGTAAGGGATATGACACTGACACTTCAAAAATATCTATTTGCCAGCTGATCTGATATTTAAAAACTATAGCACATGCCATGATGAAATATATATTCTGGAGAGTAGTCCCTCTGAAGAAGAATAACATGTTGGTACTAGAAAGAACAATACAAATTATGTTGTCTCACTGTAAATGATTTGTACCTTACATAACCCAATAGAGCATTCTTTTCTTTTCAAGATTTTATTTATTTATTTAGAGAGAAAAACAGCACACAAGAAGGCAGAGGAGGAGAGAGAGAGAGCGAGAGAAAGAGAATCCTCAGACTCCCTGCTGAGCATGGAGCCTGATGTAGGACTCAATCCCAGAACCCTAAGATCATAACCTGAGAAAAAATCAAGAGTTGGCCTCTTAACCAGCTGAGCCACCCAGGAGCCTTTGGAGCAGTCATTCAAATATTTATTGATATCTAATAAATAATCAGCACCTTGTTAAGCTATGTCAAATCATGATAATTAAAAGTTCTAATAGTAAAATAGATGAATTAAAATGGAAATATTTTTAGAATATAATATGTGGTGCATTATTAAACTTTAATGAGTATTTTTAGGAAGTGAATTAAAAACAAGGTAAATTTTTCATTTTTAATTTATGTTTCTATGGTATTTTAATGCAATGAACATGTATAACTTTTATAATTAGAGAAAAGAGATTTGAGGGACTATTTGAAAGTTATATTATTCTATATAGTACTTCATATATTAAAAGGCATAAATAGGGATCCCTGGGTGGCGCAGTGGTTTGGCGCCTGCCTTTGGCCCAGGGCGCGATCCTGGAGACTCGGGATCGAATCCCACGTCGGGTTCCCGGTGCATGGAGCCTGCTTCTCCCTCTGCCTGTGTCTCTGCCTCTCTCTCTATCTCTCTGTGACTATCATAAATAAATAAAAATTAAAAAAAAAATAAAAAAATAAAAAATAAAATAAAAGGCATAAATATATAATTTTGAAGAAATTTAGAAGTAAGCAAGACTCCAAAGACTTTATGGGGAGATTTTGCATGAAATTTTGCTTTAGATTTAAGCAATCTGGATATTCTATCTCATAATAAGAGAAGATGAAGTTTTATCCTGGAGACTTACTCAATTTAAAAGTCATTCGAAGGATTCAGTGTCATTATAGGAATATCCACTTAGCCAGGTTGTACCAATGAAAATGAAATTCATGCCCCAGAGGCAAAAGCATTGAGGAAAAAAAGAAATATATTTTTTTTAAGTAAAAAAAAGGAGACCATCTCCAGAGAGCAAGATACATTATGTTCTTGACCTAAGAAAGCTATAGGATAAAGGCTCTTTGCTGAAGGACAAATGTAGAAAGAGTACATGGCAAAAATATTATTTTTCTATGGGAAAATAAACTATCCAGAGACCTAACAAAACTCAGCTGACCACAGGGGGCCATTCAGTCTGAGACAGATTCCTATAGCTAGAGAAGCAGAACTAAAGTCAGTCAAAGGCCAGAGATCCAATCAGAGAAATGTCATTTTGAAAAATAGTGAGAAAAAATACCATGTGAGCTTGGAGTTTCAGAAACTCCTTGGCATTTGCCTGGATAAAAAAGTTAATGGCTTTAGCAGAGCTTATATTTTTTGACAGATAGTTTCAGGTAGGAACTGGCAGATAATAATGAAATAGGGAAGAATGTGAAGGGGCATTCTTTGATGATGAGAAGAGAAGGGATCCAGAACAAATGTGGAGAACATTTTCTTCATTTTATCAAAAGATGAGATTGAACACTCAGGGGAGGATAAAAGCACTAACAGTGGAGAAGTAATTGTAGGGGAAGAAAGGTACTCAGTACCAAGTACAGGTTCTAAGTTAACACTGAGGACAGTGGAAAACTAGGATGAATAGAGAAAATTAGTAACATCACCAGACAGTACTGAAAACCACAAATTTATTTTCCAAGTTAAACATGTCAACATAGAGCAAGAAATTACATTTATGATAGGAGAGTGTAGGAGGGAAAGGAAAGCACAGATTTGAGTATTTACAATAATTAACCTAAAATATAAAATAGATGAAGAGGAGAATGAGGAAAGTTTGCAGCTGGAAAATTGGGAAAAGGTTTTTCTAGTGCAGCTGATAGGTTGGCTGTCTTGATTAGGTTGAAATATGGGGTGAAGTGGGGGCGGATCGTAAAACACCTAACAAGCTCTGTAACTCAATATAGTTTCCCAGTACTATTAAGTGTATTTTCAGTTTGTGATGGAAAATGTGGAACCTCACAGAGTACATGCTTGATTGAACAAGTAGTTAAACCAAAATGAAGTGTTTTATTAGTATTTATTTAGTATTAGTATTAGTCCTGAAACTAAATCTGTCTAAATAAATCCCATGCAGAGGTACCATAATTTTTATTAATGTAATAATAAAAACCATGAGGATTTTTTTATTGTTTTTCGTTCTTGGTTTTGTTTTTGTTTTTTTTTAAATACAGAATTAGATTTGCTATCAACTTTATAAATTTTCGGCCACATAGATTTCTTAATGTGAAACATAGACTATAAGCTATTCAGTTACTTGTTAATGATGTCAAATTTGATTTCTCTGCCATTCAAGTACTCTCAAAAGTTTGCTGATGCCACTGATATCTAAGAGCATGGGAAATAGGTTTGCTCCTCTTGCCTTAAAATTTTCCAAGATGCATTCTTGTATTAAGCTAGCTCACTGGAAATTATATACCTGAACCACATTACTCTGTCCCACCCCCACTACAAAATGCCTCTATGGAACAATATTAATTATATTTAGTCTTCATCCAGAGATACTATTAAAGCAGAAAAAAAGAGAAATGTCTTTTATTATCAATAATTTGATTGATTTGAAGGCTCACTGCACCAATATGTTAATGTGTCTATGGCAGATCAATCTAGGAAGCCTACAAGTGGAAGGTTATATTTCTCTTGATGGCTTACTTTACTTTGGGCTGCTAGACAGTGAAGTTTGCTCATGCTGCAGGTTACTTCTGTGCCCTGTTTGCTCAGTTCCTGACCTTTGCCCTTGTCTTCTCTTTCTTGTTTACTTTTATTCTTTTTTTTCTATATTTAATGTAAGCCTTCTTAAATTGATTTTGTTAATGACAATCTACCTATAAACAGCACAGTAAACCAGCAGATCATTCCTTGAACCAAATTAGCATAGTCAAAATCATTCCATTGGTTTGTTTTGTTTTGTTTCATTTTGTAAGTTTTTATTTAAATTTCAGTTAGTTAATATACAGTGTACATTGGTTATAGGTATACAATATAGTGATTCAACACTTCCATATAATATCCAGTGCTTATTACAAGTGCACTCCTTAATCCCCATCACCTATTTAACCCATCCCTGCCTACCTCCATTTTGGTAATCATCAGTTTGTTCTCTATAGTTAAGAGTCCATTTCCTGCTTTGCTTCTCTCTCTCCCTTCCCTCCCCCCCCCCCCCCTTGGCTTTTTTGTTTTGTTTCTTAACTTTCACAAATGAGTGAAATCATATGGTACTTGTCTTTCTCTGACAGGTTTATTTCACTTAGTATAATACTTTCTAATTCCATCCATGTCATGCCAAATGGCAAGATTTCATTCTTTTTTTATGGCTGAGTTATACACACACACACGCGCGCGCGCACACACACGAGTAATATTTAGAGTTTTCTATTTCTATTTTCTATTTCTATTTATATATATTTGAATACCTTCTTTATACATTCATCACTTAATGCACACATGGCCTGTTTCCATAATTTTGCTATTGTAGATAATGCTGCTATAAACATTGAGGTGCATGTACCTTTTTGAAATAGAATTTTTGTATCCTCTGTGTAATACCTAAAGTGTAATTGCCAGATCATAGGATATTTCTCTTTTTAACTTTTGGAGGAACCTCCATACTATTTTCCAGAGCAGCTACACCAGTTTACATTTCCCTTTCTCCACATTCTCTCCAATACCTGTTGCTTCTTGTGTTGCTTATTTTAGCCATTCTGACAGATGTGAGGTGATAGATATCTCATTGTAGTTTTGATTTGCATTCCCTGAGAATGAATATTGTTGAGCATCTTTCCATGTGTTTTTTGGCTATCTGGATATCTTCTTTGGAAAAAATGTCTGTTCATGCCTTCTGCACATTTTTAAACTGGATTATTTTTTTTGGATGTTGAGTTTTATGATTTATTTATATATTTTGGATACAGATCCTTTATCAAATATGTCATTTGCGTCTATCCTCTCCCATTCCACAGGTTGCCTTTTATTGACCATTTCCTTTACTGTGCAGAAGCTCTTTCTTTTAATAAAGTCCCAATATTTCATTGTTGCTTTTGTTTCTCTTGCCTCAGTAAACATATCTAGTAAGAAGCTGCTACTGGTGATGTCAAAGAGGTTACTGCCTATGTTCTCTTCTAGGATTTTAATGGTTTCCTGTCTCACGTTTAGGTCGTTAATCCATTTTGAATATAATTTTGTGTATGGTGTAAGAAAGTGGTCCAGTTTCATTCCTTTCCATGTTGCAGTCCAGTTTTTCCAACACCATTTGTTCAAGAGACTTTTTACGCCATTGGATATTCTTTCCTACTTTGTCAGTGATAAATTGGCCATTTAGTTGTGGGTCATTTTTGGGTTTCTATAATATTCTGTTGGCATATGTATCTATTTTTGTGCCAGTACCATACCATTTTGATTATTAAAGCTTTCTAATATAACTTGAAGTCTGGAATTGTGATGCCTCCAGCTTTGCTTTGATTTTTCAAGGTTACTTTTGGCTATCTGGAGTCTTTAGAGGTTCCATATAAGTTTTAGGATTGTTTGCTCTAGTTTTGTGAAAAATTCTGTTGGCATTGTAGTAAGGATTGCATTAACTCTGGAATACATTAAATCTTGCTTTAGTTAGTATAGTATAAATATTTTAACAATATTTATTCTTCCAATCCATGAGCATGGGATGTATTTTCCTTTTTTGTGTGTCATCTTTGCCAGTATTTTATAGTTTTCAGAGTACAGGTCTTGCACCTCCTTCATTAGTTTATTCCTAGGTATCTTATTCTCTTTGATGCAAGTGTAAATATATTGATTCCCTAATTTCTCTTTCTTCTGCTTCTTATTGATATATAGGAAGGCAACATATTCCATATGTTAATTTTATATCCTGTAACTTTATTGAATTCATTTATCAGTTCTAGTAGTTTTTTGGTGGAGTCTTTAGAGTTTTCTATTTATAGTAACATGTCATCTACAAATAGTAGAAGTTTGACTTCTTTGTTCCGTATTTGGATGCCTTTTATTTCTTTGTATTGTCTAATTGCCATGGCTAGGACTTGTAGTACTATGTTAAACAATAGTAGTGATTTATTATATTGAGGTATGTTTATTATGTTTATTATATTGAGGTATGTTCCCTCTAATTATACTTTGTTGAGGGTTTTCATCATGAACAGATGTTATACTTTGTCAAATGTTTTTTTTTTCTGCATCTATTGAAAGGATCATATGGCTCTTACACTTTCTTTAATTAATGTGGTTTATCATGTTGATTGATTTGCAAATATTGAACCACCCTTGCAACCAAGAAATAAATCCCACTTGATTGTGGTGAATTATTATTTTTTTAATATGTTGTTGGATTTGATTTGCTGGTATTTTATGAGAATTTTTGCATCTATGTTCATCAGGGATATTGGCCTCTAGTCTATTTTTTAGTAGTGTTTATTTGCTTTTGGGATCAGGGTAAGCTAGTCTCATAGGATGATTTGGAAGTTTTCACTCCTCTTCTATTTTTTTTGAATAGTTTGAGAAGAATAAGTATCAACTCTTCTGGAAATGTGTGCTAGGATTCCATTGGTAAGTCATCTGGCCCTGGACTTTTGTTTATTGGGAGATTTTTTATTAACTGATCAATTTCTTTACTGATTACTGGTCTGTTCAAGTTTTCTATTTCTTCCTATTTAAGTTTTGGTAGTTTGTATATTTCTAGGAATTTATCCATTTCTTCCAGATTGCCCAATTTGTTGGTATATAAATTTTCATTAATATTCTCTTATAATTGTTTGTATTTCTGTGGTGTTCCTTGTGATCTTTCCTCTTCAATTTGTGGATTTATTTATTTGGGTCCTTTCTCTTTTCTTTTTAATAAGCCTGGTTGGGAGTTTATCAATTTTATTATTTCTTTTAAGGGACTAACTCCTAGTTTCATTGATCTGCTCTACTCTTTTGTTTGTTTCTGTATCATTTATTTCTGCTCCACTATTTATTATTTCCCTTCTTTTGCTGGCATTAGGCTTAATCTGTTGTTCTTTTTCCAGCTCCTTTAGATATATGATTGGTTTGTGTATTTTAATTTTTTCTTGTTTCTTGAAGTATGCCTGTATTGCTGTATACTTCTGTCTTTTGACCACTTTTAGTGCATCTTTAAGGCTTTGGATTGTCATATGTTCATTTTCATTTCTTTCCATGCATTTTTTCAATCTCTTCTTTAATTTTCTGGTTGACTTGTTCATTCTTTAGTAAGGTGTTTTGTAGCCTCCATGTATTTGTGGTCCTTCCAATTTTTTTTCTTATGATTGACTTCAAGTTTCATAGCATTATTATTGGGAAATATGGATGGTATGATCTCATTCTTTTTGTACTTGTTGAGGCCTGATTAGTGATCTAGTACATGATGTTTCCTGAAGAATGTCCCATGTGAACTCAAAAAGAATATATATTCTGCTGCTATAGGATGAAATGTTCTGAGTATATCTGCTAAGTCCATCTAGTCCAGAGTGTCATTCAAAGCCATTCTTTCCTTGTTGATTTTCTGTTCAGATGATGTATCCATTGCTATAAGTGGGGTGTTAAACTCCCCTTTTATTGTATTATTATGAGTTACATCCCTATATTTTTTATGAGTTGTTTATATATTTGGGTGTTCCCATCTTGACTGCATAAGTATTTACTGTTATTATATCTTCTTGTTGGATTGTCCACTGTATGATCATATAGTGTCCTTCTTCAACTTCATTACAGTCCTTGTTTTAAAGTCTAGTTTGTCCAATGTAAGTATTGGTACTTTGGCTTTATTTTGACATCCATTTTGCATGATAAATGTTTCTCCATCCCCTCACTTTCAATATGCAGATTCTTTAGGTCTAAAATGAATCTCTTGCAGGTAGCATATAGATGAGTCTTGTTTTTTTTATCCAGTCTGACACCCTGTTGATTGGAGTGTTTAGTCTACTTAAATTCAAAGTAATTATTGATAGGTATGTATTCATTGCCATTTAAGTACTTGTTCTGTCATTGTTTCTGGAGATTTTCTCTTCCTTGTCTTTGTCACTTTTGGACTCTCCTTTGAACTCAAAGAGTCCCCTTTAATATTTTTACATGGATGATTTCATGGTCATGGAGTCCTTTAATTCTTACTTGGTAGGTAAACTCTTTCTCTCTCCTTCTATTCTGAATGATAGCCTTAATGAATAGAGTATTCTTAGCTGTAGGTTTTTCCCATTCAGCACTCTGAATATTACATGCCACTGCCTTCTGGCTTGCCAACTTTCTGTTGAGCAATCTCCAACTAACCTTATGGATTTTATCTTGTAGGTTAAGGACTTCTTTTGTCTTATTGCTTTAAGATTTTCTCCTTTTCACTATATTTTGCTAACTTAATTACAATATATCTTGCTATTGGCCTGCTTTTGTTGATTTTGGTGGGAGTTCTCCCTGCATTCTGGATCTAGATGTCTGTTTCCTTCCTCAGATTAGGAACGTTTTCTTGTTATTTCTTCAAATATATTTTTTGTCCCCTTTTCTTTCTCTTCTTTTTCTGGATCTCCTATAATACAAATGTTCTGTTTTGACGGAGTCACTGAGTTCCATTATGCATGTTGCATAATTCTTTCTTTTGTTCAACTTCATTACTTTCCATTACTCTATCTACTACATCATCCATTCCTTTACTTCTTCCAGTGTGCTGTTAATTGCATCAAGTCTGTTTCCAGTCTCATTTATCATACTCTTTATCTCCTATTGAGTCTGGTTTTTTTAACTCCTTTATCTCTGTGACATGGTTATCATTTATGTCTCCTATTCTTTTCTCACACCAGTGAGTAAACATGTGATTGTTGCCTAACTTCTCCATCATGCATGTTACTTATATCTGTTTCATTAGATCTCTATTCATGGCCTTATCTTGTTCTTTCATTTGGGATAAATTCCTCCATCTTCGTTTTTTATAAGTCTCTGCCTTCTTTTGCGTTTTAGAAAAGTCAGTTATTTCTCCTGATTCTGACAGTAATGGCCTTATGAAGAAGAGATTATGTAATGCCCAGGGCTTTGTGCTTTAGGGAATTTTCCAGTGGGTGCTGCATTCAATCTGCTGTTGAGTTTTCATACTCTGTCCTTCAGGCTATTCATCTGCAGAGGTTCGCCTTGCCTTTTGTGGCCAGTGTTTGACTCCTGAGATGAATGTGGTAAGTTTTAACTTGTGTACTCTGGTCTACTTGTGAAATGAGACCTGACACCACCTACACCAGAACTCAGGCCCCGTGGAACTCTGTGATTGTGAGACATGATGTGGTGGGGGGGGTTATGTTGGTTTTCTGAGGTAGGAATCCACTGTGTTATGATTTAGGCAAGCATAACGGAGAAGGGCAGTCCCACCAGAGTATAGGGTGCTGAGGCTTAATGTATGCAAGTTAGGGCCCCACTGGTGGCACTGTGCTGCTTCCTACAGGTGGCTTTGTGTTTATTATGCGTAGGTCAGAATTTGCAATTTTAATTCATAACTCATCTACATAAGATATCAGGATTTTATTCCAGTTTTATTTCAGGTTTGATGAACATTTAGTTTATTTTTCATGGTTCATATTTTTTCATTTACTAATATTTTGCCTGCTATTTCCTTGCTTGATATTTTCTTTTTGTACAAAATTCATGTTCCCTCAGAATATTCAAATCTTTGTCTCATTTTCTTTCACTTTATATTTTTGTTCTTAAGAAATTTTATGACTGTTCTTGATGTTATTCTTTCTTTTCTCTACCAGCTTCTTTAGGATGTTTTACTAATCACTAACTTTTAAAGTTTTCCCTGATATCTTGCAATGAAATTTTTTTGTAATTTTATAGATTTTTAATTTTATATATTTAATTTTATATATGCTCATTGGGGTTTATTAATTTGGCGAATTTTCTCTTTCACTTCTGAGACATTTTTTCCTGGGTATTGTTTTCTCTTCAATTTCTCTCTTTTTTAAAAAAATTATTTATATTTGGATATTGTGCCCTTTGTATTGATTAATACTTTTTATCTAGTCTAATTTGCTATTTGTGTCTTTTTAAAATTCTGTTATTGGGCAGATATAGTCCGTTATGCATTCTAATTTCTATTGTGGTTTTTAAATATCTGCTGTCATGTTTCCAAGATCCTTTTTCTCACAATGTTTCTTTTTACTATGTTTTTAAAATAACAATGTATTATTTAATTTACAAATGAAATATTCATAGTTTTGAATATTTTTTATGTATTTAAAAATATACACCTTGCATTTTGCCTTTATCTAAGAGTTCCTTATTTTTGTTTCTGTGTTTGTTTTATGTGTTTTGGCAACTGTCTTCCATGTTTTAAATTTTTCTTCAATATTGGGTAATTCTTAGCTCCTTGTTCATATGTGAGAGTGAAACACTAACATATTGTTTGAGGCTATGTGTATGTGGTGTAGAGGGACTTGTTTCATGTGTGTGCCTGTGTAAAGGCTGATTGAATAGTGACCTTACCATTTCAAGGATAACCCTCGTATTTAGTATCATGAGAATTCTTTCTCTCCAGCAAGATAATTTTCCCCTGAGAGGTTATCTGCATTCTCTTACAGAGATTGTAAATCAGGGTACCAAGATTTGGTGTCAAGCAAGGGAAGCAGAACCAGCTACATAATTTCAGAAACCCTTTATTAAAAAAATTATTAAGAATTTGAATAAAGCAGAAGTAAAACATTAAAACAAGAGTGAGATCATTCTGAATGTGGGCCCTGTGTGTGACTATTCAAGCACCTCACCAATAACACCAGCTCTAAGGGGAACAAGCTATGAGGGCAGATTATGAGGGCACTGTTCAGTTTGTATACTTTCACATAATCTTGTGGCGACTTGAGGTTCAGCACACCAGAAGTTCTCTGTTTATCTCTCCATAGATAACTCTTCTGTTTCCTACTGACAAGTGCCAAGGACAGTATTCTGACTATAGAAGAAAGTTAGTGGGGAAGTGATTCTGAAACCTAGGGTTTCTTATAAAGGTTTTCAATAAACTATTCTGACTTCAGTCCTAGGTAGATGTTTTTTGTTTTTGCCTTTTTAAGATTAATTCATTTATTTTAGAGAGAGTGCTGCATGTGTGAGTGGGTCGGGGAGGGGCAGCAGGAGAGAATCTTCAAGCCATTCCCCCACTGAGCACAGAGCCCCACCCAGGGTTCAATCTCAAGATCCATGAGATCATCACCTGAGCCAAAACCAAGAGTCAGACACCGAACTGTGACTGAGTCACCCAGGTGCCCCAGTAGATGTTTTTAACTTTCTTTTTAATTAAAACCAAAATAGAAAATTCTTCTTTAAAAATGTGTAAAGTTTCTTGCTATAAAACAATTTAACTTTTTCTGTTCTTTGATCTTTTTCTTTTTTTAAAAAAAAGATTTTATTTATTTATTCACGAGAGACACAGAAAGAGAGAGGCAGAGAGAGAAGCAGGCTCCATGCAAGGAGCCTGATGTGGGACTCGATCCTGGGTCTCCAGGATCACACCCTGGGCTGAAGGTGGCACTAAACCGCTAAGCCAACGGGGCTGCCCTCTTTGATCTTTTTAAACTGAAATAGACTTTAGAAATAATCTAAATAATTTCCATCATTTTATTAAACTAATTAACTAAAACTCATCTGTGTGACATGTACATCATCACATAGGTACATCAGAGCAAAACAATGTCACAAACTTTTAAAATTTTATATGGAGATTTTTTGTTTTGTTTTTTTAAAGATTTTATTTATTTATTTATTTTTATTTTATTTATTTATTCATGAGAGACAGAGAAGGCAGAGACATAGGCAGAGGGAGAAGCAGGCTCCTCAGAGGGAGCCCAATGTAGGTCTTGATCCCAGAACATAGGATCACACCTTGAGCTGAAGGCAGACACTCAACTGCTGAGCCACCCAGGCATCCCTTTAAGTTTTTTGTTTTGTTTTGTTTTTTGTTTTTTTTTCTTTTTAAGATTTTATTTATTAATGTGAGAGATACAGCATAAGCAGGAGGAAGAGGAGAAGAAGCAGAGGGAGAGGGACAAGCAGACTCCCCACTGAGCATGAAGCCATATGCAGGGCTTGATCCCAGGACCCTGAGATCATGACCCAAGTTGAAGTCAAACACTAACCAAATGAGCCACCCAGGTACCCCAAGAGTTTTGTATTTAATACTTAGTGGCTATCATTTAAGCATTGACAATTTATTTTCCTTAAAAATTTTAGACATCAAAGTATATTTGTCTATGTGGAAAAAAATGTATACAGAGGAAAAAGTAATGCCTTTCAGACACTGTAAGAATTCACAAATAGTTTTTGATTATTAATAGCAAGTCAGGATCCTGGATTTGGCATTACATTTTGATGTGACAAAATGAGCATCCTCATTATTAAATGCTCATTATGAAATTATTAAATGCTTAATTTTAAGTATAGAAAGATTTATTCTGTTAGGGAAATAAAGAATAAAACTAAATTATTATAAAAATGTTTTTATATTTACTGTGTATTTTTATCTGTTTATGAGTATTCCTGGATTACTCTCTCTAGATTGCAGTTACAAAAAATAAACAAAACAAAAGCCTCATTGTAACCTAATGTGCATTTTTCCTATATCTTTTCCAATTAGTGATAACTTTTCTTATCTTGTCTCTTAGAACAGAACTACAATAATAATAAATACTAGTAATATTATCTGAAGTAAATACTTTCAATTGAGTTTTATAAATATTTTCCTAAGCCCAGGTAAATATGAGTGAGCATAAACAGAAGAATATTATCATCTATTTTATTTGTAGAATATAAATATTTGATTCTTTTAGTGAGTCTTAAATACTGAAAACTTACACTTTGGAACCATTGCTGAGGAAAAGCAATGCCTACGTCTTAATTCTTATCCTTTCAGCATTCAACTAAGATTTATATGTATATAAATTTCCATTTAAGTCAGTCTTATTCTTGAGTCCATTTTATTGTGTTTTAGTAATAAATGGAGTTACTTGTTTTGAAATATGAAGACCAAAGTAGAACTTCTTGTAATTTTCTTTCCAGTACTTTAGGAAGCTTTTTCCATGTACAGAATGAAATCCAGTGCTTTTTAAAGTCAAACTTTACATTTCTATGTTATTTCAGAAAAAGCTCATCTGGTGTTTGTCCAGGGAGATGAGCTCACACAACACAGTATTAAAAAGGAACCATGGAAAAAAAAAAAAAAAAAAAAAAAGAACCATTAAACACTGGTAGACAAAAAAGACAACTTTTTGTTGTTGGTTTATCTCTTATGCATATACATGTCAAAACAAAGTTTTCTTTCCCAAATTTAAACTCAAAGAATTTTATCATACATTTGACAATGATGTTTTTCTCATATCATCAAAAATTTTTTTCTTAATTTTCTTTAGCACTATATTTAGTTTTCAAGTTAAAATATCCACCATCGTCATGTGCTTACTTAGTTGTAAGAATATCTCCTTATTCCTCTCTCACTAGTACACATGGCATTTATGTTGTAGTAGCAAAATATAGATATGGCATTTTAATTACAAACATGACTCCTTTTCAGATTTACAAAATTCTTAGTGATACATTTATAGTACTTGTAAAAATATGCTGAATGTTACAAATACTATTATTAAATTGTACTAATCTTAGAAATTTAGCTGCATAGATAACCATGAAATGAAGGATAAAAAAGAAAAAGTGGCTAACATGTATTAAATTCTCGTTTGGTAATGTTCCCTTTACATAGATTGTCATATTTAATCTTTATAAAATCGCTTTGAGAAAAGTATTATTTTATGTTTTTAAATTTTATTTGAAAGAGAGAGGGAGAGAGAGCAAGAGAGCACAAGTTGGGAGGAGAAGGAGAAGCAGGATCCCTGTGAGCAGGGAGCCCAACACAGGGCTCAATCCCAGGGCCCTGGGATCATGATCAAGCTGAAGGCAGACACTTAACCAACAGAGCCCACCCAGAAAGTGTTATTTTTAATGAGAGAAACAAAGAAGTTAAATAACATGCACTAACAAACAAACGTGACAAAAGTCAGATCTAGAATACAAATCCAAGATATTCTAACTTTCGAGCCTCACATGACTTCGAGTAAGAATTTTAAATGATGATGAAGAAGAATAGAGAATGAGGTTGGAAGTTAAAGATAAATCAGTTAGGAAAGATGAAAAGAGTAGACTTAAAAGAATAGATGGCAAAATTAAATGTGTTAAAATCTTGCTATATGGTGAAAGAAAGTTTTAAGAAAAAAAATATGTTCTTGGAAACTATGAGGAAAATAAATATGTTTTAGTTAAAGTCAAAGAAGGTCATTATGGATTAGGTAGGACGGGAAAGCAGTTTGTAAAACTACCAAATTTCTCAGTGGACTTTTGCTACCATGCTTGGCACTAACACAAGTCCTCTAATGAGTTTGAAAGAGCATTTGTGTCTGGAGAATACTAAATATGTTGGACTAAACAGGGAAACCAGAGAGGATGGACTCAGTTATCAAACAGCATGACAGACTAACCTGATTTAGATACTTAACTTGCTAACTCCAGTATAACTGGATCATCCCAACTTTAAAGAGTTTCTATAAATTCACTAGTTAACAAAAGTCAAATGAATAGTATCTGTAGTTTTGTTATTCAGGTTCCAACAGGAAAGAGTTCACATACCCATGTAAGGATGCTTTCAATCATTTTTTTTTTTTTCAAGTAAAGGAACAGATTTAAAGATGTATGCAGTGTAGATGGTAACCATAGGGTAACCATCCATAACTAGTCTAGGACTAGTGGTACCAAACATTTTATCAAGCCTAAGCCTGAAAAGTCAAGGTCAGGGGAACCAAATGAAGAAAACTCTGTCTTAAGAAAAGTGATTTCCACTTAAGAGACGCAAACAATAAAGGGGTCCCTGGGAGAGAGTATATTTTGAGGAATTAATACTCTGGCCTAACTTTTGTCTCTTCAGTTGTCTTCAGTGACTTCTCATTGGCTGAATGCAATTCACAACCTAAAGAAAGGGATAAATAAATAAATAAATAAATAAATAAATAAATAATCTCCACATAAGGAGGGAGCCTGCTGGAAATGCATAAGGTTCAGGGAGGAAAAGGGAAGGTATCTGTCTACCACAGTAACTGTCAGTCGTAGCTACATCTCCTATAATTGCCTCTAGGTTCTCTGAGTTTATATCTGTATATTTTCTGCATAACCCTTTATCTTCTTCTCTCTCCAAAACTTCTTATGCATTATGTCCAATCCTCATTCTCAGCTGCTTATCTTAATTTCTAGGAGCAATCAGAAGACAACTTCCACCAGCTCCCAGTAGCAGTTATACAGGCACATCTCATTTTATTGTCCTTTATTTTGTTATGCTTTGCAGATATTGCACTTTTTACAAATTAAAGGCTTTTGGCAACCCTTTGTTGAGAAAGTCTACCAAAACACCATTTTTCAAAAGCATTTGCTCACTTCATGTTTCTGTCACATTTTGATAATTCTTGCAATATTTCAAACTTTTTCATTTTTATTGTACTTATTATGGTGACCTATAATCAGTGATCTTTGATGTTACTTTTATAATTGTTAGAGAACATCATGAAATGTGCCTATGTAAGACAGCAAACTTAATTGATAAATGTATATATTCTGACTGGTCCACTGACTTGCCCTTCCCCATTTTCTCCTTCTCCTTGAGCCTCCATGTTCCTGAACACAATATTTAAATTATGCTAATTAGTAACCCTAAACAACCTCTAAGTGTTCAAGTGAAAGGAAGAATCACATGCCTCTCACCTTAAATCAAAATCTAGAAATGTTTAAATTTAGTCAAAAGCTGAGAGGGGCCAAAAGCTAAGCCTCTTATTGCAAGTAGTTAACCAAGTTGTGAATGCAAAGGAAAAGTTCTTGAAGGAAATTAAAAGTGCTACTCCAGTGAACACACAAATAATAAGAAAATACAACAGCCTTATTGCTGACACACAGAAAGTTTTAGTGGTCTGAATAGAAGATCAAAGCAGACATAACATTCTCTTAAGCCAAAGCCTAATCCAGACCAAGGCCCTAACTCTCTTTAATTCTATGAAGACTCAGAGAGCTGAGGAAGTTGCAGAAGAATACTTTGAAACTACCAGAGATTAGATTAGTTCATGAGTTTTAAGGAAAGAAGCTGTCTCCATAACAAAAAGTGCAAGGTGAAGCAGCAAGCCCTGATGTAGAACTTGTAACAAGTTACCCAAAAGATCTACTAGGGTCATTAATGAAGGTGGCTATACTAGACAACAGATTTCCAATGATAAGAAACAACCTTCTACGAGAAGATGCCATCTATGACTTTTATAGCTAGGGAGAAGTCAATGCCTGGCTTCAAAGCTTTAAAAGACAGGCTAAGTCTCTTGGTAGTGACTTTAAGTTGAAGCCTATGCTAGTTTATCATTCAAAAAAGTCTGAGGGGTCTTAAGAATTATGCCGAATCTACTCTGCCTATTCTCTATAAATGGAATAACAAAGCCTATAAGACATCACATCTGTTTATAACATGGTTTACTGAATATTTTAAGCTCACTTTGAGACCTAGTACTAAGAAAAAGATTGCTTTCAAAACATTACTATTAATTGAAAATGCATGTGGTCACCTAAGAACTCTGATAGAGATGCACAAGGAAATTAATATTGTTTTCATGCCTGCTAACACAATATCCATTCTTCAGCCTTTGGATCACAGAGTGATTTTTACTTTCAACTCTTATTACTTAAGAAATACATTCATAAATCTCTAGCTACCCTAACTGCCATAGTGATTCCACTAATGGATCTGGCCAAAGTAAATTGAATACCTTCTAGAAAGGATTCACCATTCTAGGTGCTCTTTAGAACATCTGTGATTCATGGGAAGAGGTCAGAATATCAACATTAGCTGAAGTTGGAAAGAAGTTGATTCTGACCCTCATGGATGACTTTGAAGAGTTGAAGATGTTAGTGGAAGAAGTCATTGCAGATGTGGTAGAAATAATAATAGAATTAACATTAGAAGTGGGGGGGGGCACTGGGTGGCTCAGTTGGTTAAGTGTCTGCCTTTGGCAAAGGTCATAATCCTGGAGTACCAGGATTGAGCCCCATGTGGGACTCCTGCTCAGTGGAGAGTCTGCTTCCCCCTGTCCCTCATGCTGCTCGTACTTGCTCTTTCTCTTGTGCTCTGTTTCTCTCTTGAATAAATAAATAAAATCTTAAAAAAAAAAATTGAGCCACTTGGGTGGCTCAGTGGTTGAGTGTCTGCCCTTGGCTCAGGTCACGATCCTGGGGTCCTGGGACAGAGTCCTGCATCAGGCTCCCCATAGAGAGCCTGCTTTTCCCTCTGCCTATGTCTCTGCCTCTGTCTCTCTATGTCTCTAAAGAATAAATAAGTAAAATCTTAAAAAAAATAAAAAATAAAATAGTAGAGCCTGAGATGTGTCTGAATTGCTGCAATCCCTTAATAAAACTTTAGCAGCTGAAGATTTTCTTCCCTTTTTTTAAGAAAGGAATAATATATAATATAATATATAATATTAATATATATACACACATACATACACATATATAAAACACATCTTCTCTATCCATTCATCTGTTGATGGACATTTGGGCTCTCTCCGTATTTTGGCTATTGTGGACATTGGCACCATAAACACTGGGGTGCATATTCCCCTTGACATGGAATCTACTCATGATGAAGATGCTGTGAAGATTGTTGTAATGACAAAAAAGGATTTAAAATGTTACATAAACTTGGTTGATAAAGCAGTGGCAGCATTTGAAATGATTGACCTTACTTTTGAAAGAAATTCTGTGGGGAAAATGCTATCAATCAACTTCGAATGCTATAGAAAAATAATTCATGAAATAATGAATTGATGCAGCAAACTTCATTGCTGTTGTATTTTTAAAAATTGCCACAGCCACCCTTAACAACCATCACCCTGATGAGTTAATAGCCATCAATACTGAGGCAAAACTCTCCCAGCAAATGGAGTGCAATTATCTGAAAGCTCAGATGATGGTTATCATACTTTAGCAATCAAGTATTTTTTAATTAAGGTATGGTATATGTTTTTTTCAGATATAAAGCTATAGTATACTTAATAGAATACAGTACAGTGTAAACATAACTTTGATATACCCTGGGAAACAAAAAACTTCATAGGACTCACTTTATTGCCATAATCTGGAAGTGAACCTGTAGTATCTCAGAGACATTCCTTTATCTGACTACCTATGTATGTATATATGTACTCTGCCTTCCTTAGTATTACTATGGATGATCTATTGTTAGAGGACCTGAGGATCAAATCATTCACTTATACATTAAGTTTCATGTACTTGTATCTCCTCAAGTGTATCACTAAAAAATACACTATTTTCTCTGTATCATAAATTTTTCTTTCCATATTGAATTATTTCTATCAACATAGCAAAGATACAATTCATTTTTTATTAAGACAAATCCTCTGCTAATTGTTGGGAAACAGTTCCTTATGAGTCTGTCAGTTTGTACCCATCTTACAAACTGAAGCACAAACTTACTTTCATAATAATGTTTGTGTGGGAAGCAGATTTGCGCAATGAAGATCATGTCTCCTACTGGACCAAAGGGAACTTTGCAATAACCTTTTATAGAAGACTCAGGTTCCTTAAACTCAGGCTTATTCTGTAACTCAAGCCCCTGCATGTAGGAATCCGGGCTCAGAGGACAGACATAAAAATGATGAAATTACAGCTACTGCTATTGCTGTGAATAATAAACTATCTTTCATCTCTGACCCAGTAGTGTTGGGTCTTCTACTAGCATCCACGAAATTGTAGCATGCTAACTTGTAAGATTGAAGTAAAGTAAAATGCAGACCCTTTACTTTTATTACCATCAATCTCATTTATCTGATACACTATCCTTTGAGACAAAACTCATTGAAAACGTTGTCTATATTTGTTATCTCAAATTCGACTCCTCCAATTCTGATTGTATTACTGCACAGAAACTGCTTCTATCAAAATTTGACCTAAAAAACCTTTAATCCAATGATCATTTCTTAGGTCTCCTCTTTCATTATTTATAACCAATATTTGACACTTCTGATCACACTTTTCCTCCAGTCTCAAGGTCTTTTTTCACTTTGCATCCAGATCAGTACCAGTGTGTTTTTGGTCCTTTCATACCAGGTTCTAATTTTCAGTATCCTTTGCAGATTTTTCTTTATTTTTTAATCTCTTAAGATTCTGTTCCTTATGATGCAAGGGCTCAATCTTGAAACACTTCTCTTTGCTTTCTACATGCAATTTCTGGAATATCTATCTCTTTTAGCATCATGACTTTAATTATCTGTCCACACTGACAACCAGCATATTTATATCTACATCCCAGAACTCTTGAGCTACACATTTACTTCCAACTGCTTGACACATTCACTTGGAAGTAAAATTGGCATATCAAACTTAACATGTTTAAAACTGTACTACATGTTTCCCCCATAAGCCTGTTCCTTTCACAACCTTTAATTCCATATAATGTCAGCCACATCCTTTAAATTGTTTAAGCCAAGAACCTTGAAATTTTCCTTAACTTCTTTTTTTCTCATGTCATGAATATAATCTTTCCACAATTTCCTTTGTCTCTTCCTTATATTTAGTTATGTTTAGACCATACACTTTCTTATTACCTCTATTGCTACACCTGGTCTAAACTACTATAATCTCTTGTCTAGAATACTGCAATAGTCTCTTAACAGATCACAATATTTCTGTTCCTCCTCATAAAGCTTATTTTCACCAGAGTAGCTAGAATAACCCTGTTATCCTATAAAATGAAATCTTCGCTTCTGTGCTTATACCTCTATTTGGCTTCCCACCTCACACAAAGTATAAAGCGTAATCCTTACAGTGACCAAGAGGTCTCTTTTATCTCATATTATCTCTTTTATTCTCTGACTCACTCTGCCCAATCCATGTTGGCTTCTTCAGTGATCGTTAGATATTCCAGTACATTTATTTTCAAAATATTTAGACTTATTCCAGATATACATAAAGCTTACTCCTTCATATCTCTTCAGATCTTGGCTCAAATGTTATCTTTTCCTTTAAACTTCTAATGTTCTGACCCCTGGGACATCCTATAAATCTTTTTCCCTTCCTTATCTCTGATATCATTTCACATAACTTCCATTTTAACTTAAATATTAACAGCTAGAATGTAGGTTCTATGGAGAAATTATTGTGTTTTTTAAAAAATTATTCTATAATCATGACATTTACTCTAGTCCCTGGCACATAACTGCTACTCAGTAAATATTTGTCAAATGAATGATTTACTTTATATATATGTATTTGGACATATCTCAGAAAGCCTTCCATATATTAATCAAATTATTTTAGGGAATATTCTGAAAATGAATAAAACATATTTCTTTCCTTTCAAGTGAAAATCTTTGATCAGTGCTGTTTTCTAGACAGTATTCAGTGAAATATTTAGTTACTATCCATAAGTAGTTTATCATATTTCATCAACTTTTAGTTGTTCATTAGTCTATGTTTTATGTAGTTAAATGACTCTTAAGCTATATTCCTGCCCTCAAGGCTGAAGGTCAGTGCTTGTAAGTGGCAAGTTACCACTTTTATTTTATGCTAACATATTTTTTCTTGGTATTAAGGATCAGATGCTCTCTTTTGGAGTATTCAGAATTTATTTTTTTTTTTTATCTTCAGTATCCAGGTCTAATTTGTTATGCCTTTAAATGCTGTTTTATGTGTGTGTATTGTGCATGTGTGTGAAATCTGAATTTGTCCAAACAATTATGCAAGTGTTTGTTGAGAGGAAAAAGAAATGTAGAAGGGAGTGAGTGCCTTTAAGGATAGAAAGAGGGGGAGAAGTTTAATCAGATGGAGATTAAGTCTAAAGGTTGTTGTTATGGGTTCAGGTGTATTTGCCAGGAAAACATGTTAAAGTAAGAACTTCTAGTATCTGTGAATGTGACCTTATTTCAAAGTAGAGCCTTTAAAGATGTATTTAAGTTAAGACAAGTCTGGGCAACCAGGTGGCTCAGTGGTTTAGCGCCACCTTACGCCCAGGGCATGATCCTGGAGACCCAGGATCGAGTCCCACGTCAGGCTCCCTGCATGGAGCCTGCTTCTCCCTCTGTGCCTGTGTCTCTGCCTCTCTCTCTCTGTCTCTCTCTCTCTCTCTATGTCTCTCATGAATAAATTAAAAAAAATATTCTTAAAAAATAAAATAAGTTAAGACAAGGCAGTAGAGTGGGTTCTAATCCAGTACCAATCCAATGTAACACCCATAACTGGTGTCTTTATAAGAAGAGAAGACACATATAGGGAGAACATCATGTGAAGATGGACACAGAGGTTGGAATGATGTATGAACAAGCCAAGGAACACCAGGTATTTCCAGCCATCACCAGAAGTTAAGAGAGGCATAGAACAAATTCTGAGCCTATAGAAGGAACCAACCCTGCCAACACCTTGAGAGAATAAACTTCTGTTTTTTAAAGCTACCTAGTTTAAAAGTATTGTGGTATTTTGTTACGGCAACCCTAGAAAACTAATACAATTGGAATGCCTAGAAAACAATGGAGAAACTCACTATGTACCATTGAATAGGTGTTATACCATGATAGCAAAGGGAATGGATACCTACCTAGTCAAGAAGCTATATCTTGGGCACTGTTGTCCAGATCTCACCAGCAGCTCCCTGGCTACCTACTGTGACATGTGAATGGCATACTACTTTATTATACCTGCTTGTATCCCAAAAGCTAAGACAATGAGTTTTTTGTGTGTAACACTAGTGGACAAATGAATCATTGTTTTTAAATATGGCCCTGGGGCCTTGAAAACCTCTAGGGAGAAGGAGATTTTGAAAAGCCATTAGTAATGATGTAGAATAATTTCTTCACAACCTTAAAGTGGGAAAGCTTGAATTTGTGTTTTATTTAAGTTGTGAGCATTTAAAAATATGCTATAGAGTTTATATTTGAGATTGTCAACAAGATACAGATAGGCCACATATATAAAATCCATATTATTGGAACAGAATATAACTGTTACATTTTCCTTTTAGTTATCTGGATATTATTAGCAAAATTGTTTTATCTGTATTACTTGGATTTTTGCTTAAATAATCCCTCTTGAAAGTTAGTGCCTTGGATTTATAAATCCATGTATTTAAGACCTCATTGAGTTACTATCATATAACTTAACATTCAGAATTTTTTTATATTTCATTACTTCTGTAAAAATATGAATAACACTATGTAATTATTAGAAATGATGAGGCTGATAATATAAATTATTTTAATTAAAAAGTATCATTATAGTTTAAGCATGAGGAAGAGTCCTCAACCCGGGTAATCTGCAAGAGTTGATTATCTCTTTCGAGAAATTCTGGAAAAGGGTTTAAATCTTTAAGAGTTTAAATTATTTAGCAGAGCATCTCATATCATCAATTGCAACCTAAAAAAAAAAAGCCCTCCAAATGAAATAATGATCAGAATTCTTTATATATATGAAATTATATCATCGTTTTTTGTTCTTAAAGGTTTCCACTCTTTTTTTTTAAATATTTATTTATTTTAGGGGGTGAGGGGCAGAGGAAGAGGAACAGTCTTAAGCAGACTCCATGCTGAGTGCAGAGCCCAATACAGGGCTCAATCCCACAACCCTTAAATCACCACCTGAGCCAAAACCAAGAGTCAGATGCTTAACCGACTAAGCCACCCAGGTCCCCAGGTTTCCACTATGTCTTATCCAAACAATTTGAGAGGAATATTTTTGTTGAAAGCAATCTATTTAATTTGTGCAGAATGACTATCAGGCCAATTAAACTTGACTATAAATAATGAAATCTATTAACTTCTTCTGAAGAATTTTTTTAAAAATAGTAATTAGGTCAGCCTTCCCACAAGGACAATGAAGAAGCAAAAGGCTAAGTGTTGACAGTATTCTGGGCCCTACCTAGGAGAATATGTTCTGTTTAGAGACAAATGCTTAGGTCTACTGTTATATTGGAGTTGTTGTGAATTTTCTACTGTCTTTGACTGAGGACCTTAACCTGAAATAGGGACTCATGTGCAAGTGACATATTATGAAAATCTGACAAGAGTGGAGGGGAAGTTTGTCAAGGATGAGGAAGAAGCCAGTATAGAGTGAAAGGTCAGGATAAGTCTGATTTCAGTGTCATTTTAGCAAAAGAATTTTGCTAAATTTATACCTGTGACAATATTTAATATTTTGATAACTGGAAATATTTGTTAACACTAAATATACAGTAAGCAGTTACTTTCTTTCAAGATATTTTTGAAGAATTGCAGTTGTATCTCTGAAAGATTCATCAGTTACTTTCTCTTTTCAGCGATTATTACAGAAGTCTACAGACAGCTACACCCATACCAGCAAGTTAAACACTTCATCTTCTACGATATATTATTTGAAGTACTACATTTTTCAATTTATTTCAGGATAAACTGATAAAATTTCTATATTGGCCTTAAAGTCAGCAATTCCACTAAGTTGAATAATTTTATCTTCACTCTGCAGTTGCTTAGATACCTCTGGGTATTTCCTGGTTTTATCTTTTTTGCCAGAAGTATTTATGCATTAAACTTGGACCAGAGATACTTTAACCAACTTGATCTTTATTATACAGGTGTACGGGTTACTACTTAGACAGAGATTAACAAGCCAGTGAAAGTGCTCTCTGGGGATAGTGAGTCCACTATGTTGAGAGGGTCAAATGCATTATCCATTTCAAATTCTAGAGGCTAGAAAACAACTTTAACATATTCTATGTCCCACTGCAACTACTGTTATAATGTGTATCTCTGGGCATGCTGTGCTTTCTATCATTATTTAATTCCAAGCAATAATAACATTTATAAAACTAAGCCTTTAGCAGAATTCAATAATATTTAAATGTTCTATTGTCTGGCTTAGAAAAAAGTCCTTGGACTCTCTCTCTATATATATGTATGAAAAAAGCATCAGGCAGTTATTTCAATGTGTTGAAAGTTCAATATTTTGCAGAAAAAAATCAAGGTGCTAAAATTATTAAAAGGGAGTTATTAGACAACTGCTTTTCAAGATAAATTAGTAGAATTTTATCAGAAAAGCAGTTGTATTTACTATATAAATATAAGGGTAATGAAATAAATATTAGGATTTGGCATGCATTTTCTATAGAAAAAATAGTCATAATATTTCTCTATTATATTTTCTAGTAGAATTGTAGAAGTTATATAGTATCTTCTTAGTCTAGGTGCATATGCTATAATGACCATGATAAAAATTGAAAATATAGATAAAGCAGATGATCTGAATATTTTAAAAGTTGTGGTATTATAGAACATTATTTAAAATATTGAGTTCCTTTCTAATCAAACTTAGTCTTTCAAAGTATAACATTTGGCTACATTTTTAAAGAAAACAATTTAGAGGTAATTTTTGGTTCTAAAATATGTTTTTCTAACCCCAAAGAAATAAAATTTATCATTGCCGTGATTTCTTTTTACCATATCTGATTTATTGAATCAAAAATACAATGAAACTTGAAATTGTTTCCTGTCAAAACCATGGAATACAAAAAAATTTCATCACGTATTATTGCTCTTTAAAAATACCTAAGATGATTTAAAATAGTAATTTATACTTAGCGGGTTTTTTACTATGAGATTGCCCTCTATATGCAACAAAAACAAAATGTTGTGTATCTTGTGTTCCCAACTTCTTTCTCTTCCTTTTCTTATTCAAAGCATTCTCTTTCCTTGAGATGTTTCTTATTTTCTGTGCCCTTATTACTGAAAAGATAGTATTTTTAACCTATTTTTTTGCTTTTTCATTAGAATTTCTTAAACTTGTTTATATTCAACTTTTATCATCCTATCATTTTCAGGATTAGTTTTAATTCTGCACTTTCACATCAGTAAAAGTAAATTTAGTACAATAAGTGAATTTATCCTTCCTAATAAATAATGAAATTATTAAAACTTATTTAGTTAGCTTTGTGGAAACAGCCTATAAAAAGTGTGAAATTTGCTTTACTCTTTTTCATTAAAAAATCCATTAATTCATTTTATGTCCTACATGAAATTAAAGTGATACTTTTTAAAATTATTATTTTCCAAATGTAACACTTATTTTTGTACAATTCTTTTTTTAAAATATTTTTATTTATTTACGAGAGACAGAGAGAGAGAGAGAGAGAGAGACAGAGACATAAGCAGACGGAGAAGCAGGCTCCATGCAGGGAGCCCAGTGTGGGATTCGATCCCAGGTCTCCGGGATCAGGCCCTGGGCTGAAGGCAGCGCTAAACCGCCTAGCCACCTGGTCTGTTCTGTATAATTTATTCTTTAAATGATCTAAACAAAACAAGACATGAATACATGAATATGGAAATTATAATTACCAAAGCTAATTTCCTTAAGAAAGGTCCTTCTACCTTTCAGTTATAGATTTTTGACACTGTCCATCACCTCTGGCTTCAGCCAGTTCTTATTATTATATACCTTATCTCAGCTGTCACTCTGGAATTATTCTTTCCTCTATAGGTACCATATGAAAACCCTGAATCTTTGGGGCACCTAAGTGGTACAGTCAGTTAAGCAACCGGCTCTTGGTTTCAGCTCAAGTCATGTTCTCAGGGTCATGGGATCAAGCCCCACATTGAGCTCTGCAGTCAACAAGGAGTCTGCTTAAGACCCCTGTCATCTCTCCCTCTGCCTCTCCTCCCCAAATAAATAAATAAATCTTAAAAAAAAAAACCTCAAATCTTCCAGTTTTATACAATCACTTCATATAAACTTGTGTAGTTATTTTGGCTTAGTACTTGACTTTGTACTGCTCTTTCTCCTAAAATTTGTATGAAACCACAAAAGACCTTGAATAGCCAAAGCAACCTTGAAAAGGCAAAGCAAAGCTGGAGACATCACAATTCTGGATTTCAAGTTATATTAAAACAGTGATCAAAAAAGTAGAAAAACAGACACACAGATCAATAGAACAGAATAGAAAGCCCAGGGTGCCTGAGTGCCTCAGTGGGGTAAGTGTCTACCTTCAGCTCAGGTCATAACCCCAGGGTCCTGGGATCAAGTCTCACATCAGACTTCCTCCTCAGTGGGGAGTCTTACTCTCCCTCTTCCTCTGCTCCTCTCTCTGCTTCTACTCTCTCATGCACTCATGCTCTCTCTCTCTCTCTTTCTCAAATAGATAAATAAAATCTTAAAAAAAAAAGAATAGAAGGTCCAGAAATAAACCCACTCACTATATGATCAATTAATCTTTGACAAGGCAGGAAGGAATATACAATGGGAAAAAAGATGTGTTTCCAACAAATGGTGTTGGGAAAACTGCAGCAACATGCAAAAGAATGAAACTGAACCACTTTCTTACACCATGCACAAAAATAAATTCAAAATGGATTAAAGACCTAAATGTGAGGCAGAAAACCATGAAAATCCTAGAGAAGAACACAGGCAGAAATCTCTTTGACACTGGCAGTAGCAACTTTCTTACTAGATGTGTCTACTGAGGCAAGAGAAACTAAAGGAACAATTAACTATTGGAACTTTATCAAAATAAAAACTTCTGCACAGTGAAGGAAACAATCAACAAAACTAAAAGGCAACCTTCAGAATGATAGATACATGCAAATGAGAAGATACATGCAAATGACGTATCTGACAAAGCATTTGTACCCAAAATATATGAAGAAATTCTGTACTATACTTGAACACCCAAAAAACAAATAATCCAGGTAAAAGAGAGGAAGACATGAATACATATTTCTCCAAAGACATCCAGATGGCCAACAGAGACATGAAAACATGCTCAACAGCACGCATCCATCATCAGAAATACAATTATAAACTACAAGGAGGTATCACCTCATACTTTTCAGAATGGCTAAAAGCAACACAAGAAACTACAGGTGTTGGCAAGGATGTGGAGAAAGAGGAATGCACTGTTGGTGAGAATGCAAACTGGTGCAGCCACTCTGGAAAACAGTATGGAAGTTCCTCAAAAAGTTAAAAAGAGAACTACACTATGATACAGTACTTGCATTACTAGATATTTATCCAAAGAATAGAAAAATATTAATTCGTATGTTTTAGTATTCATGCACCCTGATATTGATAGCAGCATTTTCAACAATAGCTAAATTATGGAACGAGCCCAAATGTCCATTGACTAAAGAATGGAGAAAGAAAATGTGACATGCACATACATGCACATGCACGTGCATGCGTGCACACACACACACACAGTGTAATATTACGCAGCCATCAGAAAGATGTGAGAGAGAGATATGTATATACACATTGGAATATTACTCAGCCATCACAAAGAATGAAATCTTGCCATTTGCAAAGACCTGGATGGACCTAAAGTGTTTTATTATAAGCAAAATAAGTCAGAGAAAGACAAATACTAAATGATTTCACTCATATGTGAAATTTAAGAAACAAAACAAATAATCATAGGGGGAAAAAAAGAGAGGCAAACAAGAAATAGACTTAACTGTAGAGAACAAATTGTTGGTTACCGGAATTGGAGGTGGATGGGGAATGGGTTAAATAGGTGATGGTGATTAAGGAATGCACTTGTGATGAGCACTGGGTGTTCTTTGGAAGTGTTGAAATGAATACATACATACATACATACATATATACATACATAGGAAGTGTTGAATCACTAAATTATACACTTGGAACTAATATTACACTGTATTGAACTCACTAGAATTTATATAATAACTTAAAAATAATAAGATAAAATGTACAGATATCTTGGTCATTTAGTCTGGACTTTGGAAAGAACTGAGTGTGGCACTGCTCTTCTTTCTAAGTAGTATCTTTGATCTGATTTTATCTACTGAACAACTAAACATGTAAACCTCATCTCTGGTTCTAATCTGTGGTTTTCCCACCATATTAGGACTAACAGCATTGTTATGAATTTTAGTACTGGGAAGAATTTCTGCTCTTTAGTCAGTTTTACTTTTTCCTTGATTATCAGTTTCCAGTACTTTTCTGGGTCTGTACTGAACTGTGATTAACTTTATTTGCAGAATCAGTTTTCTGTGAACTTTCACAATTCCAGGTTTTCATTTTACATTTGTAATATGTAATGATTCAGACAGTAGTTAATTATTCATAAGCTATTGGATTCTACTTCTAATGGTGCCAGAGTAACATGTGCTATCCGTATTTAAATAAGCAAACAAAGAGAAAAAATCAAATCTTTAAAATATGCAGCACAAGAGGGATTCTTATGGGTAAGCCTGTTTATTGCCTAGAGAGAGTATCTAGATGATAGTGCATGAATAGGAACTCAGACAGAGCCCAGAATGTTTCTTAGTTGAGGACAGACAGTTAAGAAGTCACAGAGGCCAATTTGGTTAAAATGTGAACTTATAGGAGAAAGAAAGCATCTCTGTAAGGAGATAGTTGCACACAAAGAGAGGTCCAAAGATCTGTACAGGATTCTCTTGATATTTAAGCTAATTCCTAATCAGAACATGCAGGAGGAAAGTACTTGACACAAAGGAAGAAATCACTGGAAATGAACTAGCAGAACAATTATTTGGGGACATTGAAGGCTAGAAATATTTCATGTTCCCACCAGGTACAGTAGAAAATCCTCCTAATAAATGGACATCAAGTGGAGTACTCAGAGGATATTGCTTTAGAAATAAGTAGTAATTATCCCACAATAAAAATTTAACTGGTCTCACCTAACAAAATTTAAATTCAAGCCTTGAAAGCATAAAACTGATTCTGTGTTAACTTTATATCTTGAAAGCTCAGGTATATTTAAGAGGAGACAAGAGTTCAGCAACCAGTAAGGTAAAATTTGCCATATCTACCAAACAAAAAAACATTATCACACCCAAAAGTGATGAAAATAAGACAATGGTAAGAAAAATAAGTCTGTAGAAACAGACTCAGGAATGATACAGAGAATAAGTAGACCAAAACAATAAAGAAGTTACTGTAACTATATTTTGTGTTTTCATAAAGGTAAAAAAGTCCATGGGCATGCTAAAGATAGAAAAAAAAAGGGTAAATAAAAGACATACTCAAACTTCCCAATAGAGTGAGTACAGTTTCTGACAGGAGATACCTATCTGCTAGGATTTACAGTGGATTAGCTACTACAAAAGCAAAGATTAATAGACATGAAGATACAGCAATAGAAACTGTTCAAATAGAAAAAAAAGAAAAGACTGAAGATCAGGACAAAAATCAATGAACTTTGGTCCAGTTTTAAATGGTTTACTGTCTGTATAATTGCCATAACTTAAATACAGAGATCAGTTTGCTTTGAAATGTGGTACAAACAAAATCTTCAGACCTTAGAAATGTAATAAATGCAAATTAAAGTAAACATGAAGGAAATCTACACTAAATTCCATCATAATTAAAATTAAAGACAAGTATTAAAACAATGAAAAAGACAAATATTAAAACAGCCTGAGAAAGAGAGCTATGTTATATACAGAGGAAAAAATAAATTAATTACAGCAGATTTGTATTAAAATATCACAAGCAGGACATCTGAAACAACACAATTAAATAAAGAAATGAGAGGGGGATGTTGGAGGAGAGTTAATCTAGAATTCTATATCCAGTGAAAATATCTTTCCAAAGTGAAGGGTAGGTAAAAGTTAAAAGTATGAATACATATGTTTTTAGTTTTATTTTTTGTATCATTATAAATGATAAATGACTATTTAAAAATAAATTAATAATATATTATGGGACTTATCACATAGTTATAAATAAAACAAAGGCACAGAGATTAGGAGACAGAAGATGGAAATATGTGATTATAGCGTAAAGTCACATTATTGCAGAATGTGCTACGTGTTAAGTGGTATGAGATTACTTCTGTTAAGTTAAAATTATATTATGTAAACTAAATCACTGAAAAAGAAAAGATAATTGACTTACATATAAATTCTCCAATATGAAAAAGAGGAATGAGATCAAATAACAGATAAAATAAATATAAAACAAAGACATGATAATTTAAACCCAGCCTTGTCAATAAAAAAAATTCTAAATTTTTCAATTAAAGGCAGATGTCACACTTTGAATATAAAATCACAAATAGATTAAAAGTGATAGAATGGCAAGAGATAGCAATTTGATTCTAACCAAATAACACTTGAGAAACCAACTGAATATCTGATAATAAAGGTTTTAGGAAGAATGGTGCTAAGAATAAAGATCATTTCATTATAATGATGGAGTTAATTAATCTCAAAGTAAGAAAAGGAAGAATGATAAACAGAAAACAATGAAATTGAAAACAAAGTTAATAGCAAGAGTCAATGAAAGCAGAAGTCGGTTCTTCGAGAAGATTAATAAAATACGAAGAAAGAAAACAAAGATTAATAAAATACTTAAACTGCTAGTCAGACAAATCAGGAAAATAAAAGAGACAGATAACAAATTACCAATATCAGAAATGAAAGGATATATTATTATACATACTATAGATATTAAAATTATAATAGAATATTATAAAAATAAAGTTTTGTGAATTCAATAAATTTCTTGAAACACACAAACTATTTAAGCTTACTCAAGAAGAAGTAGATAACCTAAGCATTTATATCCATTAAGTAAAATGGATTTGTAATTACAAGGAATCTCCCAATAACGAAAACCCCAGTCCAAGTTGCTATCCATCACTGGTGAATTCTTCCAAATATCTAAGGAAGATTAATGCTAATTTTACAAAAATGTGTATAAAAAATTGTAGAGGGAGCAGTTTTCATCTCATTCCATAAGGCCAGCAGTATCCTGATACCAAAACCTGAAAAGATAGGGTGAATGGACTTAAAGTGACCCTACAATCCCTATTCCCTAGGTATTCGCATCCTTTAACAATCAACTCCCTTTCTTTATGTGTGAGAAGGACCAGTGACTTACTTCTAAACAATAGAATAAGGCAAAATAAATGGAAAATCACTCCTATGATTTCATTGTGTTACTTATGGCTGTCTTGCTAGAAGACTCTGTGGTTTTGATTTCTACCAATTATGCAATTCCAAAGTCATATTATTTGGGGGCATTTGTTAAATAGCATCTTACTTCTAGATACACATTTCTATCTTAGCCAGTTAGAGCTGCTATGACCAAAGTATCATTGATTAGGTGGCTTGTAAACAGAAATTTTAACAGATCTGGAGGCTAGAAGTCTGAAATCAGAGTGCCGCCATGGTCAATTCTGGTGAAAGCTCTGTTCCAGGTTGCAGACTGCTAAATTCTTATTGTATCCTCACATTACAGAAGGAGATCTAGAGAGCTCTCTTTAGTCTCTTTTTTATACGGACACTAATACCATTTGTGAGGGTTCCACTGGCATGAGCTCCGGGGTTTAGTGCCACCTTCAGCCCAGGGCCTGATCCTGGAGACCCAGGATCGAGTCCCATGTCAGGCTCCCTGCATGGAGCCTGTTTCTCCCTCTGCCTCTGTCTCTGCCTCTCTCTGTCTGTCTGTCTGTCTCTCTCTCTCTCTGTCTCTCATGAATAAATAAATTTTAAAAATATTTTTAAAAAATTATGTCTCAGAGGCCCCACCATATAACACCATCATATTGGGGTTCATGATTTCAACAGATTAATTTTGGGGGAACATAAACATTTAATTTGTTGCAGGTATACTGATTATTTTGAGGTGAAGTCACTTGGAAAATAGCATACACCATAAGATCTCTATGCTCTTCCCTTTCTAACTAAAAGCAGTTTGTAAAATTTCCAATGGAAAAGATACCTCTTTGTACCAGGAAGAGAACATCATCCCCAGAGACAGAGTCAATGCTAAAATGGACCTGTACAAACAAATGTAATAGCATAACTCTTATTTTCTGTTAGTTTCCCCTACATATTTCCTAGTTACTGTTCCATAATTTATTGCCCCTCACCTAAGTGCTCTTATCTTCTCAAAACCCAACAATTTATTATTCTTTGTTTTAAAAAGGTGTATAAGCTTTTGAACCTGATGGCTTCTTTGAATATTTATTTTCATTTTGAAGATTCCTTTGTACATGTAAAAATCATAAAATCTCTATGCTTTTCTCTTGTTAATACAATACAGTCATTCATGGAATACCTATGTTCCAAAATTAGCCTTATATTTAAAGCTCCTAATTTAAAAAAGAAGGAGTAAATTTACTATTTACCTATTTTACTTTCTTTTTATAAGCAACAAATGAATGTAGAAATATCTGTGTACCTGACAGGGATACAAAGAAAGAAGGCGTGCTGTATAATTTTTTATAGTAATTTGAAGAAAAGCATACCATAGTGTTAGAAAAGAGGTAATGAAAATGTGAAAAACAAAGTAAGCAACTGGTTATTACAGCTGGAAAAAAAATCACAGCATCCCCCCTTCTAAAAGAAAATGATAAAAATGGCAGCTATCTGAAGCTGCTTCTGAATATCTTGTTCATACTCTTGAAGATTAAGCCTTTAGGTCGCCCCATGGTAACCACTAACTGTGCCTAATATCTGCTCCTCTATGGTCAGAGCCCACCTTGCAGGAAATGGATTCCTGTCCTGAAGACAGTCTCCATAGAAAATTAAACATACTAGCAGAAATCCTCCTTCTACCCTGTAGCAATAGGAAAGAGGATCCTAGTCTCTCAAGATGGGAATGGGAATGTACTTTCCCCTAGATATGTCATTTCATACAGAGACAACTGTACCATTGGACATTTGTAGCCATTGCATGCACTATTACTGATGGAACTTGCTTTTGGCATGATGATTTCATTGTCATATGTTATATAATGTTTTGGGGAAAATATATTTAAGATATAACATCCTTAGATATGTAAAAAACATCACAGCTAGGTTTGCCTTTGGAGACTGCCACTCTTTATTCCAAAATGTGAACTTGTAATAAGCTTTTGGAGAAGGTTATTACCTTTTTCATACCTCTCTTTTCCATTGGTAAAGTTATGTTGATATAATTTGTTTTTCTGCTTTGCTTTCATCCTGGTTGGCAGCTGCCCAAAGGTTTCCAGTAAATTTGTTTTAGTGAATTACTTTTTCTCCTCTTGCATTTCTCTTTTCTTACTGCCTCTCTGCTGCTGGCTAGATGCCCACTGTACCCTAGTAAGCTTCACTGTAAGAACAGGTGAAAAAAAAAATCTGTTCATGGAGTTTTAGACAAGGGTTTTATTCAGTTCACACAGTTGACTGGTTCTTGTATCTCCTCTCTTTGGCTAGAATGAATCCATCTTCTTTTCAAATGCTGAGTTTAGCAATTTTAGAAGTTTATTTTTTTTAAAGGACACTGAAATACTGAAAGTCTTTTATTATATTTTCTTTAGATTATCTCCATTGCCTTAACCATCTTTACTTAATCTTCTGAATACTGAAGACAAAATAGCTTCCTACGTAAAGTATTTATCTGTGAATTAAGCATATATGGAGACACCTAACATAATGAAATTACTGAAGCAGACAATTTGAGGCAGAGATTTGTTTAAGAATTGAAATTGTTAGGTCTTCAGAAACAGTTGACTCTCATGGATTAATAGGCAATTCTAAATTAAGAATGATGGTAGGTGATTTGATATTTATGTTGTGTATATGAAGCATGCATGCATCGAAACATATTCTTTTCATTTTGTTACAGTCAGGGGGGTACACGATTTTGCTGTGTCTTGTGCAGTAGTTTTGCTTTTCAGTAACCCAGGATGTTTCAGCCCATACATTTACATCATTTAATGTTTTTGACATGAAGAGACATAAAAATAGTTGAACCCTATTGTGGTTCATTGTTTTTAATGTTTTATTATTTTTTTATTTTTTTAAAGGTTTTATTCATGAGAGACTCAGAGAGAGGCAGAGACATAGGCAGAGGGTGGGTTCCCTGCAGGGAGCTCAATACAGGACTCAGTTCCAGGACCCCAGGATCACGCCCTGAGCTGCAGGCAGACACTCATCCACTGAGCCACCCAGGCATCCCATTGGTTCATTTTTTTTTTTTAATGGAGATAAATAAAATGAAAATACTTTCACCCAGTTTGATTATTGAGAGTAACTCCACAAGCCTGTACATTTTGTAAATCCTTTAGGAAATAGTAACAGCATTAAGCTAAATTATATGAAACTATATCTGGTCATATTTTACTAGAGACAAAGAATTGTCAGAGAAATGGCCATTGTTTTTGGCACCCTCTGTTGTAAATATCTCTTAAGTGTTGAAATTGTACTACACACAATTATAAAATAGAACAAGGCATTGAAAAGCTTGAAATAAGACTGAGAAAAAGTGCAACTTCTTTCAGCTTTAGCCTACCATATTAAAACTATATTTTCTGTGTCAGAGGAGATGGTTTTCATAATAAGAGGGGATTCGGGGGTCCTAGGACAAAGTGGAAAAGTATCAAGCCTAAGTCAACGGTTAACCCTCTGACCTTGAGGAAATCATTAGATGCGGCTGTGCTTCAAAAAATACCAAAAATGCCTTTGCTAGTATTTTGATATATTTGTTGAAATGGTCTTAAAATATATAATCTATATTTGTTTCTATAATACTCATTTTTAAAAAACTAATGGTTATTTTAAATTTTCAATGTGACACATTGCAGAAAAATTACTAGGTAGTTTGAGGAAGAAGAGGCATTAGGCATTCTGCTATTTGAAGCTTCAGTCATATTTTATATATAGCAAATCTTCAACAAATGTCAGAAGCTATACACTGCCTGATAGTATACTATTTGACTGGGCATGAGACTAGGAAAAGTGATCCTATCTTAGTAGAAGAGAATTACAGCTGTTTTTTTCCCCCACTAATAATTTTATAACTTCATAGTATAGATGATGCCTTAGATAACTAGCAAAGATAATTACTATAGCTTATATAAGAAAAGTATAATATTATACTAACATATGATTCTCAATTCTTTCTTTAATCTAGTGATATTTTTTTTAATTTATTTATGATAGTCGCACAGAGAGAGAAAGAGAGAGGCAGAGACACAGGCAGAGGGAGAAGCAGGCTCCATGCACCGGAAGCCCAATGTGGGATTCGATCCCGGGTCTCCAGGATCGCGCCCTGGGCCAAAGGCAGGCGCCAAACCGCTGCGCCATCCAGGGAGCCCTAATCTAGTGATAAAAGGAAAAAACAATGCTGAAATTAGGTCCATGTCATTCTTAATTCTTTTATGTAATTTTACATATGATCTGTACTCAGTAAGCACCAATATGTGCTTTTTTATGTTTTATTATTATGGAAAATATTACAGCATTTTATTTTATTTTATTTTATTTTATTATTTTATTTTAATTTATTTTATTTACTTGTGTGTGTGTGTGTGTGTGTGTGTGTGTGTGTGTATTTTTTATTGGAGTTCATTTTGCCAACATATAGTATAACACCCAGTGCTCATCCTGTCAAGTTCCCCCTCTCAGTGCCAGTCACCCAGTCACCACCCCATCCCCCCGCCCACCTTCCCTTCCACTACCCCTTGTTCATCACTCATATGGGGAATATAAAAAATAATAAAAGTGATTATAGGGGAAAAGAGAAAAAATGAGTGGGGAAAGTCAGAGAGGGTGACAAAACATGAGAGATTCCTAACTCTGGGATACAGCTTTTATTTTCAAGATAACAAAATTGGGGCAGCCCGGGTGGCTCAGCGGTTTGGTGCCGCCTTCAGCCCAGGGCCTGGTCCTGGAGATCTGGGATCCAGTCCCACGTTGGGGTCCCTGTGTCTCTGTCTGTGTGTGTCTCTCTCTCTGTGTGTCTCTCATGAATAAATACATAAATAAATCTCTAAAGTAAATAAAGATAACAAAGTTGATAGGCACTGTAGTAAACAGTACAATATCTGACAAATTTGAAAATAATATAAAAGAAAATAATACAAAAAAACCATGAATTTCTCCTTGTTACTACTAAAATCCAGTGCAACAATTTCTTGTTTGAATGTTTTTATTTTGACTTATTTTTCTTAAAGCCAGTGGGTTTTTAAACTTTCAGTAGCAACACATTAATCAAAGTATTTCTTAAGATAAAATAGAATAATACTTTTGAGAGTGCCTATGTTTTTAAGAACATTTTGATTTATTTCCATAAGGCTTTGTGTTGGGGAAGTGTATTGTGTGTGGGAGGAGAGTATTGTGGTGTGCTTACTATTAAAGGAAATTTTTACTGTGGGTCATGATCATAAAGTTAGAAAACTACTATTGCTAGAAAAGTTTGCCTGTGTGAGGAGCAAGAGGGAGAAATGGTGGATGTCATCTTCAGGGAAACAAAAAGTGTTTCCTTTAGGAAATAGTAACTGTTGTAATATCTCTTAAGTGTTGAAATTGTACTACACACAATTATAAAATAGAACAAGGCATTGAAAAGCTTGAAATAAGACTGAGAAAAAGTGCAACTTCTTTCAGCTTTAGCCTACCATATTAAAACTATATTTTCTATATTTATATATAGTCTATATTCTGCACACTGTAATGTCTTCCATTCTAGAGAAATATTATAACAGAAGTCAGCTAGTTATCTGAGATGATATTAATGAAATTATGAGAGCTGTCAGACCTTAATACATACCCAATTTGGCATAAATATAATTATTACTAACTATATATAAAATTGATACATAGTAAATATCAGTCATGAATAACTTGCTATGTTCTGTGACCTGTGTTAAATTATTTACATTTTTATATATACTTCTAGCAAAGATCCTATGCTAGAATTATAGATTTACTCAATTTACAGAAAGAAAATTGTGGGAAGACTACTCTGATTAGATCAGCTGAGGAAACTGAAGTCAGAGACATTAGATACATTGACCAAATTACACAGCCAGAAAGTGGAGAAGCTTTGATTAAAATTCATAATCATCTGATTCCTCTATATTGATTTCAGAAAGCACCAAGGGTTTTCTTCTAGAAAATACTTTTAATTGGGAAAGGCTCCCTAATTATTCATAGATAATCATATAACTAAACTTCCTTACCCTTATATCTTCTGGTTTGTCTCTGGGATCATTGCTAGTAACATTAAATAGAAGATTTTCTGTTAATTCTAGCTTTCTTTCTCTGATTCTGTGATGTAAGTTTCAAGGCTTTGGGTACAATTTCCAAAATCTACTATAAATAAGTGACAACTCTCATTTCTACACCAGTGTTAACCATATTTACACATATGACTTGGTGAAGGTAAGACCTGGTTAAAAATTAAACACTTCTTTTTTTAAAATATAAATTGGAATTCCTACATTTCAAAATTATGAATACTAAGGAAGTGTTCATGCTCCTGTGCATATCATACACTGTTTTGGATTTGAGGTCAGTTTAGATCTTAGATAGTAAACTTAAAGAAGGGTCTTTGCTTTTTTTAAAAAAAATCAATCATATATTGATTTTACCTAATGACTATTTTCAAATTTATCCAGAAACTAAAATTTGTGATCTTTACCTACAATGATGAGTTCATTAATACAGTCAGTTGCATTTTTAATGTCTTTATACAGTGAGTTCCCAATCATGACTCCTGGTCCTCAGTCTCACAGTGAACACATTTCACCATGAAGTCATGGATATTTATTTATTTATTTATTTACTTACTTACTTTCTTACTTATTTAGTATTTAAGCTAAATATTTGTGTAAGTGAGCCTTGCCCTGCGGTAGCCGGATTTTGTATCTGTTACCATTTTTGGCTCAAGTATACATGTCTTTAAGTATAGGTATAGATGAGACATATGCAGCATTAGCAGTGGTGACCTCCAAAAGAAAAAAAACTCTGCCATATATAATAAACACAACCATTCTCACTCTGTTCATGGAAGCAAAGCCTTTTATTTTATAGCCTTTATTTTATTCCTTTGACACTGAATTAGAATTTACTCACTTTAAACCTTTCAATCACTTACAGATTTGTAATTCCTTATATTAAATTTCAAAGTCTAAACATCTCAGAATTTTTTTTTAATTTGTAGCATGTACATTGGTGTAAAACACAAAGTAACTGATCTGAGTGTATTCACAGTCTTTATATACCTATTCGTTGTGAATACTCATACATTTTAGCACAGAAAAGTCAATATGTTTAAGTGCAGACTGTTGCCCCAGACCTAATACACGTCGGGACCCTAGTGGTGCACATATAGTATGTTACTATCTATTCATATTATTTTTATTTTTTCTAAGATCTGAAAACTTCAGAATTCCAAGTGTAATCTGGGTCAGACAGTACAAAAAATTGGAGGCCAGTATCCATTTCTAAATATATTTTACATGAAATATAAAATATGTTTGGTGTTTTCATGCTAATGAGAATAATTTTGAAAGAATGGCCTAGAGCAGCAATTAGAATTGTTCCTTTATGAAGAGAATTTCACTGCTTTCTAAATATCTGTGGGAATGTAAGGATAATATAATCAGTCTGATAATTCGATTTTAATAGTAGCCTAAAATATAACATGTATGGCACATTAGTTCAAATGTCATTTTTTTGGGAAGGGCTTTCCTATCTGCTTGCTCTGCTGAGGGCAGAATTCATGCCATCTTATCTTGGCTTTCGTGCTATATGGATCTCTCTTACATGTGTAGCGTACACCACATTACCTATAAAATGTGTGCTTTTAGGACTATGTTCTTCCTCTCTAGTCAATGGGTATCTCCATGTCCCAAATGAAACTGATTCCACATTTGAATCCTCAGCATAAAGCCTGCAGTTCTTAATAAGGACTCCATCATTTAAATACAGAAATATTAAGCTGATTTTTCAAAAGAAAATATCTTCACAAAATATAAATTAAAACTGCAACTCTTCACTTTTGGAGTCCCTCTCCCACTTATTTTATTGAGATACATCACTGTATAAATTTAAGACATAGTATAATGATTTGCTTCATATATTATGACTGAAATTTTGTACCTTTTGATCTCATTTTTTGACAATTCTTGTATGTATGTGTGTTTCCTTGGTGTGTAGTTTCCCAAAATAATTTTAGTATTCCTACATATTTTCTCTAGAATTCTCTAGAATTCCGTATGATTTGTATAGGATATTATCAATATAGAACACACTAAGTAAAGTAAATATAATAGTAATGGCCTTTACCAGTTTGAATATGAAGACATAGTGCTGAGAGTTGAAATGTTTCATCTGTTTGCTCTTTGCTAAGCAGAGGATAGGACCAATGGTGTGTACCAGCCAAAGCTATCACCTATAGTCTTCCCTGGGTTACTAGACTTTGCTAAATGCTTCAGAACTTAAAGACTAGCAAGACCCACGATGGTCCTCTGAGAAATGCCATTAGAAAGTTAAGGCACTGAATATGAATTGACCTCTTCCCTCCCCTTGTGGAAGCTAGTATCTATGAGTGTCTTCCTGATTAGGTGTGGTATTGCACTGGGAGCAGGGTCTCAGATGAGTCTCTCATATTTCCCTACTGGCTTTGGTGAGTCTGATCTCATATTATCCCAGGGTGCAGGAATGTTCCAATTAATTTCTGATTTTTTATGAAGGGCATGTGTCTGTAAATTACTGTTGTATCAGTATGTTTGTGTGGAGGAGGGCCTAGAGCTACTTACTCTACCTTCTTGTTGGCACCACTTCATGGTTTCATTTCTGTTTTTTGTTTGTTTGTTTTTATATTAGGAAAATAAGGGAAAATGTGACTAGCAGACTTACCACCATGCAGTTGGCTGGTAGAAGTGATGCTAAGACAATCATCTCCTAATGTCCACCTCAGTTTTCTAACAATAAAAAGTTTGTAAGTCTTGAACACTATTGACCACCCATCAAATATCTCACTGTGTAATGCTCATTCAAGGTTCTATTTTGCTTAAAAAGGGGAAAATTGTGTACATTTAATTTTGGAGCTTTTTACAAGTTTTTATTGATCTTGTAGCAAACTAGAGTATAATTTTGGGGAAAATACATTGGGGAAGAAAAGGAAAACAGTGAAGTATTTTAGTTGGCAGTGTAGCTCTTGTCACATTATTTTCAATCAGATAGATGTAGAGTGAACTGATAATGAAAACACAACTGTGTCATGCAACTAATGTCAACTCATTCAGTACTTGGAGTAAATAATCATAGGTTTTTTTTTTTCAATAATCATAGTTTTGAATAATCTTTTTGCTAATAACTCTTTAGTGAAATTAACATTAAATTTATGGATGTTATTTAGAGGAGTTTTCTATTGAAATAATGTAGAATCTGACTTACTGTTCTAACTTAGGTCTGTATATTCCAACTATAAATCTGGAGATTGTTGTATATTAAATTTATTTGGTGATAAAATGTTTCCCTATAATTGTAATATAAGTACACTAATAATTAAGTAGTTTTAAAAGTTCTTACAATTGTGTAAATGTGACCATTAAATAATATATAGAATAAATTATAAAAGCTATCTTCTTTTCTATAATAGCCATAAATAAAATAGCATCATTTAAATTATCAGTTGAGGATTTTATTTCATTTATCTCTGATTCTAATCCAGAAAAATATGACCTTTAAAGGTAGATTGAGATTTGCATTCTGATCCTTTTTAAACCAATTCAGAGTAAGCATAAAGTAAAGAAAATCACCAAATGGTTTCACTGTTAGAATGGTTTGAGACAAAATGGTTTCATTTTTTTGTTTGTGAAATATGATACCCATTGATCCTTTTTGTGTTTAATTACTGAAAGAGATTAAGAGATGTTCAGTATTACTGACATTCCCAATTTAATACTTGAATTCACAATACTGTTATGCAGTATCTATGGTATAACAGACAGCTAACTTTTTTGAATACTAGTTACAGATCATGAAAGTATTTTGATCTTAATTAATTGTCCTGTCTTAAAATGGCAATTTTAAATATTTATTTTAACTTTCTTTTAATATTTTGAATAAGATCTCACAGAATTTTGTCATTGGCAATATATGGATATATCATTCTCATTTCCTTACATTAGAAAAAAGCATATCACTGTCAATAGAACATACTCCCCTTTAGGATTAAAAAAAAAAAAAAGACTATTAAAATTAACATTGGTACTTTACTTACAACTTTGTGACCCCCCACAAAAAAGGCAGGAAGTATGTTCTTTACAATGTGTTGCTGATTTCTTAGTGGCTAGCAACCAAAACACAAAAACCATAAAAGATGGTTAAAAAGAGAACAGAGTTGTCTTCCTTTTAACTTGTACTGATTTTCCAGTTGCAAAATAAGTTTGTAGGAGCAGTAATTGCATGACCTAATGATACAGCTTGCATAAAACTGTATTTTGTGGAAAAACATCAACCAGAGCATTATTAAGCATAAGGCTTTTGTACAGAATATTGCAACATAAAATGAGTTTAAAGGAATGTTCTAATTTGGGAAAACACACACACACAGTATTTACAGAGCTTTAGACAGAGGTGTCAGTCTAAGTTCATCTAGTTTCATGGATAGTTGGTCAAAAAGGATTTTCCAAAGAGGAAGGAAATATTTTGCAGTTTAACATCTGTTGATTGGGTAATTTGTGTTTAACAAGATGAGGGGAGTGGGGCAGTGGTCAGAGTTAATTAGGGTCAAGGACAAGAGAAGTCTGTGAAAAATAGGTGTAGGGACTAAGGTCATGCAGGAGCCATAGTGACTATAGTGGCATGTTACCCTATAGTCCTTCCTCTTACTTAGTGAGGAAACTTAGTCTCCTTTCATTTTGTAAGCTCATGTGAAAAATATTCAGTCTTTTGGGTCAGTCTTTTATACTTACTCTAAGGCATAAAGGTACACACTTCCACCATAAGACAAAATAATTACTTAATCTATATGTGTCCCCTATATTGAACAATACACCTCCCTCCTTGTTCAATCACTTTTTTTTATCTTCTTGCTAATTTAAAACCTTAGCATCAGAGCTCTAGAAAACACTGTGACATTGTTGCATTTATTCTTGGCGAGACATAAGGCCCTTCTGACCTTTTTTTTTTTTTTTAAGATTTTTATTTATTCAAGAGAGAGCGAGAGAGAGTACATGAGCAAGGAGGGACAGAAAAGGAGGTACAAAGAATGAAGCAGACTTTGCACAGAGCACATAGCGCAATGTGGGGCTCAATCCCATGTCAATGAGATCATGACCTGAGCCAAAACCAAGATTCAGACATTTAACTGACTGAACCACCCAGACTCCCCATTCTGACGTTTTTTATCTTCTAGTTTAATCTTTATTAAAACTGGAGAGGAAGAATGATTTTCCCTCTTCTCCATTCTTCTTGTTCTTTTCTATATCTCTCCTATCTCAACCGCAATTCTGCTGCATAGGGCTCGCCGAAGTGATGGTTCTGTGGCTTCACTTGTGAAAAAGGGGTAGGAAATACCAATTCAAATTCTCCATACATTAAAAGAGCATTATAGTCCAGTGTTAAAGATTTTCTCAGTAAAAACATAGTGATTCAAAAGTGTGTTAATAATCTCTGAACTAAACTGTGCTTACCATTGTTAATTTTTTTTCAATCCTTACACCCCAACTCACACATCACTTATTCAAAGAATAATATCTGGATCCATTTCCTACCTCTCACAAAGATCAGATTTTATCTCCAATTATTAGCTTTCATAGTATTATATGCATCTCTTTTTTATGCATCTCTTTCAAATCATATACTTATCATTATTCTGATTAATTTATTTTCTTAAAGTAGTTTTCCTTTATATATCATGCAATTAATAATCATAAGAGTCATCTTTGCTATATTATTAGGCAGGTCATGGTTTCTGGCACATAGCCTATAAAAATAAATATTTGGTATGAATAATTTTTTACTTTATTTTCTTTTTCATTTTTTCCAGATGACAGAAAATTTATACTGCCCATGTTTATTGATAATAAGTTTTCAAATATTTTGATGTTTCTACATATGTAGTATATAAAAGGATAACAAAGTTATAACAGGATTTCACTTTTTTTGTGTATTTTACTATATTTTATTGCATACTTTTTTACTCATTGAATTTTTCTCTTAAGTATACTTAGTCATTAAAAGTTAATATTACTTTGTTCTCACCTTTAGAAACTTATCCTAATTAGCCTTAAGACAGGAAAAAAATAAGTTTAGCTCAAGTTTAGTATTATATTTATAATTTTGTTATATTTTCTTTGACTTTATGTTAGGGGCACTTTGTTACTTTCTATTTTTGATACTGAATTGTACAAATTCTTTCTCACTTTAAGTTATAGTATTTTAAAGTCTTTTTAATTAGGGTTGGGTGCAATTTAAATGGACTCTCCTTTTATAGTTAAAACATTCCTGAACTTGTGCAATGCTTAGCTGAATGTTTTTACCCTTTGTTGTATGGTTGACAGTGTTGCTAACCTAGAAAAATATCAATTCTAATTTACAAAGTTTTAGAAAGGTTTTCAATTCAAAAGTTAAAATGTAGTCTAAACCTAAATGAAACTTTGGAGTTACTTCTGTTCTCTACAATAAAATAAATCACTATGAATTTATTAATATTAGAAATATCATTGTCAATTTGCATTTTAAGAAATAAACAGAAAGACTTATTTGTATTTATACATCTATTGTATCTATATTTCATGACATCAAATCATTTATATATTTCAGGTATGTATAATATATGTAAAATTAGCTATAGGGTATTGTTCAGGTAAGAATAAAGACATGAACCCTCTCAATCATCACACTTGGCCAGATCATTGATCATTGATCATGTATATAAATGTATATAAATGTTATAAAACCTATATGAGCTTCGATTAATATTTAGAATAGAAGAAAGGAGAAAATTTTATATCAGTCTGGTACTATTGGGGAAATTTTCACTGAAGTGATATTTGCTTTAAAGACTATCTGATAGTGTTGTAAAAGTGAAATAAGATTACACATGCATAAGTTAGAGTAATCTACATATCATACAATAAATTCTCAATAAATATTGGCTGTCCTTTACTTTTACCTAAACATAAAAATACCGTAGTGGGGAAAGACATTTGCAAGGTAAGGATCTCAAAGGGCTTGTGAGGGTAATTCTCTTATTCAGTGTATACTTTAGTCCCTCCAAATTGAAGGAAATAAGTGTTCTCACAGGCTTCACTCATCCACTTACTATGTTTCTTGCGTCATGGAGCCTTGACATTTGTCTGTTGCCAACAGTGTTTGTGTATTCATTCTTTTCTGAACTACACTGAAAGTCTTTAAATGCCAGTAATTTAATTGTCTGTTTATTTCACTACTGAAGGCCCTGTACATAAAGTGTCTGGTACATGTTTGACACATTGTAATTACTCATCTCCTTTAACCTTTGAAATCTCCCAGTAGGAGGCACCCAGGTGGCTCAGTAGGTTAAGCTTCAGAATCTTGGTTTCTGCTCAGGTCTTGATATCAGGGCCCTGCATTAGGCTCCACACTCAGTACAGTGTCTGCCTGAGATTGTCTCCCTCTCCTTCTTCTCCCCCTACTTGGGCATGGTCTCTTCCTCACTTTCCCTCTCTCTTTCTAAAATAAATAAAATCTCAAAAAAGAAAGAAAAAAAAAGGGAAAAAAAGAAAAGAAAAGAAAGAAAAGAAAAGAAAGGAAAAGAAAAAAGAAAAGAAAAGAAGAGAAAAGAAAGAAGGAAAATCCCTTTAGGTAGGCACTATTGTTAACCTCATTTAATAGAAGAAGTAACTAAGGCAGCAAGAGGTTAAGTGACTTACACAAGGACACATAGATAGTAATCAATAAAGTCACCAGAAGTCTTTTCAAGATGAATTGCATCAGGCTCACACTGAGGAATACTTGTAACATTAAAGTTTTGTTCATGTAAGAAGAAAACCAGATTTTTATGGGTGTGTGTGTGGGGGGGTGAGGATAAAAGAAAAAGCCTTTAGGGTCTTTCTGAGAAGGACAATAGTATGATATAAATGTTTAGAAAAGTACATAGGTTGATTTCTATTTCTTGAAATACAGTGGACTAACATTGCTCCTGAAAACAACTGAAACTCTTGGGTTTAAAAATAAATAAGTAAATAAATAAATAAATCATCTTAAATATAATCACAAGTTGGCAGGAAGGAAAAGACAACTGAAGTGCATATAGGGATCTGACAGGGATTTTTCAAACAATGATCATAAAAATGTCTCAATAAGAAATCACAAATACTCTTGAAAGAGATAAAAATAGATTTTTTAAAAAAGATTTTATTTATTTATTCATGAGGGACACAGAGAGAGAGGCAGAGATATAGGCAGAGGGAGAAGCAGACTCCATGCTGGGAGCCTGATGTGGGATTCAATCCCAGGACTCGATCCTGAGACTCCAGGATCACTCCCCAGGCTGAAGGCGGCGCTAAACCACTGAGCCACCCAAGCTGCCCAAAAGTAGATTATTTCAACAAAGAAACAAAAAGTTATTAATTCTAGTCATTCTGAAGTGAATCTGCTTTAGAAAATTATCTTAAAATGAATAAATCTGGGATCCCTAGGTGGCTCATTGGTTTAGCGCCTGCCTTTGTCCCAGGGCAAGATCCTGGAGTCCTGGGATCGAGTCCTGCATTGGGCTCCTGGCATAGAGCCTGCTTCTCCCTCTGCCGGAGTCTCTCTCTCTCTCTCTCTCTCTCTCTCTCTCTATGTTTATCATGAATGAATAAATAAAATCTTTAAAAAATTTTTTTAAAAAGTTAAATCTCTCTATGTTTATCATGAATGAATAAATAAAATCTTTAAAAAAATTTTTTAAAAAGTTAAAAAAATAAATAAAAGGAATAAATCTGATTTTGGGAAATATTTGTACATTACACTATTTTACAATCTTATTTCAAATATCCTATAAAGTGGAAGCGATCTAGATACCCAATACCTTGTATTATTTTTGTTAGTTATGTATACCCATATGATAAAATACTGTGTAAGCTTGTAGAAGAATCTCAGATCCAATTGAGTATTGTCATGTTTCCTTGGATAACTTATTTGACATTCCTGAAATCTAAGAATAAAACATTATACTTACCACACAGAGAGCTTATAAGGATTAATAAGTTATTGCACATTACAGATTTCACATAAAGGCTAGCACATGGAAAGCAAACAATAAATATTTGATATTACTACTCTTCTCTCTCCATTAAAGAGTTGCTTTAGAATACTTATTTTTAATCAAGAATTCATATGAGAATCAACTATTAAACTTCCTTTGATAAGACATTTTTGGAACCCAACCTTGGGGCCTCTGATTCAGCAGATATTATATGGAGGCCAAGGCACATTGTGTTGTCTAAACTACAGGAAGAACTAATACCTATTCTTTTATAAAATTTGTTTTCTTACATGCTTAGAATATATTGTAAAGTAAGTAAAGCAATTAGAATTTTTATTATCTGATTGCATTTTAGTTGTGTAGATTTCTTGATAAACATTGAAAATTGAAACTCATGCCAATGACACAAAAGGGATTTATAATATAATAAACCCCTAAAATCAGAAAAAAAAATCATTACTTATGGCTTTTATAGATTCAGGCAATATTTTGTTATAAGTGAATCCCAAATAGGTAAAAAAAGAGTTGCTCAGTAATTCAAAGCAAAACAAAACAAAATACAAAACAAGCAACACTTGCAAATAGTCTGAGAATTATTATTCTGTAACAACTTATATAGATTCAAATAATCTCTAATAGTTACCAAAGGGAATTTGAAAGATCATTATGACAGAAATTCGTAGCGCTAGCAAAAAGCCAGACAATCTCAGTTCTGCAATAATACCGTGATAATATTATGCTCATTCTGAAATCCCTGCTGTTTTGAAATTTAAATCTGGTTTGTTTTGGATATTTCTTTTATCTCATATATGAGCAGGTCTTTTTCTAAGGAGACAATTGATCCCAGTGTACAAGTTTATCAATTAGAAAAACCTAAACTTGGAAGCTGTTCAATTTAATTCATCTGAATTGATCAGCCAAACCTTATGATGACTTTTGTGAAATTAACAAAGTAGTGGTGGTATCAGAACAGCCCCAAGAGAAGTGAAACTTTCTACCAGTCGGTATAAGTAGTTTCCCTTCTCTCAAACAATATTTTGGACTGATTTTTCTCCTTAAGTTTTGAACTACTTTTTAGTTTTGCACTTATTAAGGAGGTCATTTACTTAAGTAATATACATTTAATGCCTATTAGGTGTGAAGAGTCAACAGCATAAAAAGAAGAAAGGGACATAGATCCTTGCTTCAGATCAGTAACATTCTTCCAGGGGAAAATAAAACATATGAAAATGTTTGTTTTCAAACAAACAATAAAGAACAATAATGTAGGCTCCAGTCCTCACCCCAAAATACATATCTTGTCATTTTCTGCTGAAAAGAATGACAGATACATATTAAAAACAAAATATACTGAGACACCCAAATGGGAGACTGTATTCTCAAAGACAGGGGCCAGGAAAAATTTAACTACTTCTTGAGGGAAATCATCAGTCCAGAAAGGTGAATCCAGTGACTGGTCGCCTAAGGATGATACTTGGGGAGGAAGTATCTATTGGGGATTTTATGAGTTTCTTTTTTATTTGTTTTACTTTATTTTTGTTTTCTTTTAATAGATGAGTTAAACCGTCTTAGTCATACTACAAACTTTTAGTAAAATTCATATGGTTCCCAAATTACTTGTGAGGAATAATTGTTTTTGTCCTCAGTAGAGCTTACATTTATTACAGATTCAAAGATATTGAAAGGAAATACAAGACTAAGTTAAATCAAAGATTTCCAGGCTAGATCTTGCTTTATTCTCAGGTTTATTGTTCACAGTCATAGGCAGCTCTCTCTCTCAACCAAAACATCGCCCTGTGCCCTTACTAAAGGGCCCAAAGCAAAGACCTTTGCCCTAAAGAGAATAGACTCTTTTTTCTTACCTCTACTCCTAGATTCAATATATGCAGTCTTAATATTTACTCACATATTAAATTATTCTGGGGATTTATAGAAAGAGAAATTAAATTTTGGATACTTCGTCTCACTCAGTGGATAGAAATTTAGACATACCACTATGGCAAACAGAAACATACTAAACATTGCTCTGTTTTGGATTTTTTTTTTTAAGATTTATTTATTGGAGAGAGAGAGTGACTGGGGAGAGAGACAGACTCTCAGGCAGACACCCCACTGAGTGTGGAACCCAAGCTTGATGCCGTACACTGAGATCATGACTTGAACTGAAATGACAAGTGTAGGGCTTAACTGACTGAGCCACCCAGGTGCTCCTGTTTTCTGTTTTTTAGTTTTGTTTTGTTTTTCTTTTTCTTTTTCTTTTTTGCTTTTCATTGTTGTTTTTTTAAATATGACCTATTTAATCGTATCCATGATCACCTTGTTTTGTCTTAAATAATCCTGAAAACTGTAATTGAATGAAGGATTTTTTAATGAATAGTTTATCCATAAAGCAATAAGGACCATAGATAGACCCTCAAATCCAAAAAGGTAGATTATTTTTGAATCTGACATTCTTTAGGGTGATTAGAAGAAAACTATAATGTATTTATTAAATCTGAAATTTTAGGTAGGAATGGAAAGACATATGTGGACAGATACTGTTTTATTATTTCAACCTTAAGTATATATCTTTAAAATAAAGTGTATGACAGGGAAAATAAATAACTGTTTTTAAGGAAAATAATTGCATGAAGTTTTACCAGAAAATGTTTTACTGATCTCTCTCCATGCTGTAGACACAAGTTCCAGAAGAGTTCAGTGAGGTATTGGTAAGTAATTATCCAGGATTTTGAAGTCTATGCTTCATCCTTTTGGATTTGTGTATGAGTTTGGAGTTTTAACTTGGGACCTGATCTTACACTCTTACTATAGATTTTTCCAACATTAAAGGAAAATGTTGAAAAGAACCTACTTAAGCTTAAATCCAAAACATGGAAATGGCCAGAGTAGACATATTTGTACTGGAATAGGTCAGACTATAGACTGTATAAATATCTGACCTAAATAGTTAAGCATTCCTCTTAGAGTAAGAACACAATGCTCAGTTATTTGATTGATTATGAGAAAAGCATGAATCTCAAAGAAATAAAATTATGCATTTTGTAGCTAGAATGTGGGAGCTAACAGCAATCACAGCTCAGCATCTCCTTTACCAGTAGACAATTGTGATCAAACTGAGGCTGCTATTCATATAGGAAATGATATGGTGGGAGATGAGGATCTTTAGTGTGGAGGAGAGCAGGAGAAAAAAAATGTGTCAAAGATGTTGACATCTTTGTTATGACATCAAATGACATCAAATGACATCAAATGACAGCTGTTACATTTGCAGAGTTTGTGGTATGAATTGTAAAAAAATATTAAAGAAACAGGATCTGTTGTGGAGAAACTTAGAGTTTACTTTCTAACATATTTAAAGTCCAAAGGAAGATGTGAAATTATGAATAGGATGTATGAGTCTGAAAGCCAAAGGAGAATTTTTCTTAGAGATGTAAATTTCTGATTTTTGTTTTGTGGATGACTACTGTTTGAAACTGTTAATTTTATAATATGGTTCTTCTGCAGAGGACATGCATTTGCCAGGAGGAAAACGGAGAAGTCCTTGAAACTTGAGAAATTTCCATTATTTCACAAATGGGAAAAAAATGAATTTAAACATGTGAATGAAACTATAGAAAGGTGTGTATTGTGTCATAAAAAACACAACAGGAGAAGTACTTGGAAGTTATCAAAATGGTTGATCTTGATAGGAGGTAAAATTAGCAGAAACTTTCAAATTTCATTAGTTTAGGGACTTAGGTCCCTTTTATTATCTTGGTGGGAATGGAGGTTGCTACTGTTATAGGAGCAAAAGATAGATGATATAGCAGGTTAAAGAGAGGGTTGAAATGAGAAAATGCAGATACATCACTGACCATTTTAGATATATAGTTATGAAAGGGATGAGACGAATGTATATCCAGTGGTGGATGTAGGATCAGGTTAAGATTTGTGGTTTTGTGTTTATTTTTATTTATGTGTAATTTTCTTTTTATGAACATACTTGAACATATTACTAATCTAATAGGAACAAATCCAGTTATTAGGGTTCATTAAAAAAGAAGGGAAAAGTCTAGAGTATGACAATCTAAAGAAGGCAGAGAAAATGAAATTCAAATCGTGGGCAGAGGGATTAGATTTATATTGGAGGAGCACATTTCCTGTTCTAACAGAAAGGAAGGCAATTAGAATGGTTCAGTGGAAATCTGATTCAGCACCACCAAGGTTTCTGAGCCAATTAGAAATGAGAGAGGAAGGATGGCCATAAACCAAAAAAAAAAAGAAAAACAAAACAAAACAAAAAAAATCAGCTTGGTATCTGTCAATATAAGGGCCTTTTTAAAGAGTATTGCGTCTTTCTCCTCTTTTTCTTCCTTCTTTTTTTCTTCTTGTATGTTAATTTCAAATATAGCACTTGAAAAATGACTTATCTTGAAATTATCTTTTAAAGATATGCCCCATCTTTCTTTTTTTTTTTTTTTTTTTTTAAATTTTTTTTTTATTTATTTATTATAGTCATACAGAGAGAGAGAGAGAGGCAGAGACACAGGCAGAGGGAGAAGCAGGCTCCATGCACCGGGAGCCCGACGTGGGATTCGATCCCGGGTCTCCAGGATCGCGCCCTGGGCCAAAGGCAGGCGCCAAACCGCTGTGCCACCCAGGGATCCCCATGCCCCATCTTTCTATCTACACTTGCAAACTAAACACAAAGTCATGGATCACATAGCAATCCATGACCTCCATTGATACAAATGATCCACAATTCTTTATGCAGGTATCATGAACTTCAGTACCTTTCTATTCAGTTCAGAAACTCTGGAGACATCTTACAAAAACATAAATCTCACTACTTTCTTAATAGCTCCAAAACTGATTAATTGAATGAAGATTAATAATACACTAAAGAGCATGCAACAGTTAGTGTGATGTTTCAGGAATGACCTTGAATTCTAGAGCCAGACTGTCTGGGTTATAATCCTAAATCATTTCGTAAAACTGTCTAACATTGGCAGTGTTTGCCGTCTTCATGCCTCAGTTTGGCCTGATCAAAACAGCCTTAACATTACCCTCAGCTTAACCAAACTTTAGACAGGTTTGTTGCTAATAAAAGGGCCCTGATCTCTCTTTTCATTAAAGCATTTACTTTAGAAAACTTGTAATTGTGAACTTCTACTCTGTCCCTTTCAGATGTAGATCTCCTAACTTCTTGCCAGTTTTACAACCTAGAAAGACCTTTTTGATGGTCCTGGGGCCATCTCTTTGAAATGCAATCAACAATGAAAATAATACCTCTCGGGATCCCTGGGTGGTGCAGCAGTTTGGCGCCTGCCTTTGACCCAGGGCCTGATCCTGAAGACCCGGGATGGAATCCCACGTCGGGCTCCTGATGCATGGAGCCTGCTTCTCCCTCTGCCTGTGTCTCTGCCTCTCTCTCTCTCTCTCTGTGTGACTATCATAAATAAATAAAAATTTATTAAAAAAAAGAAAATAATACCTCTCACCAGTCCCTATGGAACTGTGAGAGCCAAACTTCAGTAAGTGTCAATTATCAAACAGATAACTTAACAACAGGGATCAACCTCCTTATTGACTTTCTTCAGTACTTTCCACTCATCCCCATCCTTAAAAATGCTTCTGCCTTTAGTTTCATCTAAATTGAGCTCAGTCTTTCGCCCCTATTGCAGGAGTCTTGAATAAAGTTTTCTTTGTTAAACTTGCCCTGAACAATTTTTATTTGATATATTTTAGAGAGTTATTATGAAAACTCTATGTTAATATATGTAAAGTATTTAAAACACCAGCTGGCATGTGGTGCCATGTAAGATTTACTTATACTTGTGCTTATTCAAAGTGTAATGCTAACCTTAATCATTAGCTAACTTCTCCATCATTCTTTCTTTAAAAGTACCCGACACTATTTGAATTCAATTTCTTATTGTTCCTTAAATAGGACCAGCTCATTTGCACATTTTGGGGGCACATATGTTTTGTTTGTGTAACAGTTGCCTGGCATTCCTCCGTTCTCACTGCAAGGTTCAAATCTGTTAGCACCAACTTTAGGAAACCTTACTTGCCTTCTCAAGGCAGAGTTACTTATATGCTTCTTCTTTGCTCAGTCAAGTCTATTTCCCTCACTAGGCTAGAATTCTCTTGTAGATAGGTAAAATATTGTGTCGCCAGAATATTTGACACAATTAAGGATTTGTTGTGTTAATGAGCACTAGTTACTTGCAAATTGTTATGTTATTAAATGCAGAGTAATGGTTTGTTTCAGTGAGCATTTGATTAGCAACCAGTGAGCAATTTCTTTCTTGCTTTCATTCACCATAAGCATCTGCTTTTTTTATCCCTATTTCATTCATTCAAGCAGTTCAGTTGAACTGCTCTTTTTTATTGCTGTTTCCAATCTAAAATTTTAGTAATGACAGCTTTAGCAATATTATGACATTAGGATATAAGAATCCTAATGCTGCACAGACATTTTACTTTTGTGGCTAATATTTTTGAAAGATAGGGAAAAAAGAATCACAAAAGCGCATTGCCACAGGCAATTTCTTTGTGCATGAATTCTTTGGTCATTGAAATGTACAAATGTTGCTGCTGTTGGTTTTAATGTGATGCATTTGGCATAAAGAAAGGGATGTGGATAAAGAGTAGAGTTCAGAACCTATCTGTGAAACCACCAAAGAGAGTTCTTCTCAAATCCCTTGACTGCATTATCTTGTAAATTTACTCGGATTTGTTAGATTTTAGGTGGAAAGATCTTCCTTCCTTCAGTGACCAAAACACCAAAACAAAACAAAGCCCTATAATATAGGCGGTTCCTATTTCTCAGGGGGTAGGGAGCAATTGCCAGGTAGGAAATAGTTTTATGGCAATGATCTCAAGAGTAGGTAGAGTTATAGATTCAGATTCTCATGCCAGTTTACCACATATTAGCTGTAAAAACCAGGAAGATCATGTTTTAGAGTTTTAATTTTTAGCATCTGTAAAAATGAATTATAAAATATAATACATTTAGTGTCATCCAAGTAGGAAACAAAATCATGTGTTTGGAATAATATTTGACATATTATAGACATATATAATCTCTCTAGTACTTAGGTTAAAAAATAAATTCTATATTTGCCTCTTTCTATTTTCAATTCTCCTCTCAACTTCTTGTAACATGTTTCTTCCTTTTTAAACTAATTTTTAAAGAACACTAGTATTCTATTAATTAGTAACATCAGGAATTTTCTTGGTTTTTATATTACTTTTTATTAATAATGTCATCATTATCATATATGAAGTTTCCATGTACAGTTGGATCTTTATGTTCTGCTCTTTAGTCTTGTGCAATTAGCAAACTTTTATTTACATTGGAAAATAACTTTTGATCTATCATATAACAAATCCTCACAATGTAAATAAAATGTCTTACTGCCTTTTGGCCATCTCTATTTCTGGATAAATTTTAGTATTAGTTGCCAGATTTCAATGAAATTAAAAAAAAAAAAAGCCACTTGGAATTTTTGTTGGAATTGCATTTTCTAGCTAGAATAATTTGAGAAAATTGGCATCTCTGTGCTATTAAGTGTTCTTAAGCAATAATATTTTCTATATCCTTTTATTTCATTTGATTTTTATTTTTTTAAAGATTTTGTTTATTTTACAAAGAGAGAAAGAGAAGGCATGAGTATGGGAGGAGGGTTAAAAGGGGAGGGGACAAGCAGATTTGCACTAATCAGGGAGCCAAGGTGGAGCTAGCTGTCTCATGACCCTGAGAGCATAACCTTAGCTAAAACCAAGAGTTGGGCCGCTTAACCAACTGTGCCATCCAGGTACTCCTCATTAGATTTTTAAAGGCCTCTTAGTAAACGTTAACAGTTTAATTCACAATGCTCTAAACACTTACCTTCTGTGTATTCTTCAAAATTTTATAATTTTGTTGATTCTGTAAGTAGAATATTTCTTAAAATTATATTTGCTGTTTCTTGTGGGAATATATAGAAATGAACATGATTTTTATAGATTGATTTCATGATTCAACATTATAAAACTTGCTTATTAATACTTAAGATATTTGTAAGTTTGTTTGATGGTAGAAAATATTATCTGTGGCCAACTTATTTGAATGAGGACAAGTTTTGTTCTTTTCAGCCATTATATATATGATTATAAACATATATATATTTTTAAATTTTATTCATTTTATTCCTAATTTTAAAAAAGAATGGAATGAGATGTCTAAGTATAAAACACTATATTAATCTTGATCAACTTGAAATGTATATGATTCCCTAAGCAAAAATAGTAATAATTTAAAAATATCTATATCTGTATCATTGTCTTGTAGGGTTTTTGTTCTTGTATGTAGTTGTCATATATATAACATATATAACAAATAAAAGGAATGGTAATTGGGGGCATATATGAACCTGAATAATTACTAGGTATTCAAATACCTAGTTTATGAGAAAAGACATAAAGTCAAACCAAATTAATAATGAAAGTGATATACATTGTATATTGTAACTGTTAGAGAAACCACTGAAATAATGCAAAGAAGTATATAGCAAATAGAAAAAATGAATTCTAAAGGCAAAATTCAAATAATAGAAAAGAATAAACAGGCAAAGAAACAAAATAAAATGAAGAAACAGAAAACAAAAAAAGTGGTAGATAAATTTAATCATCACTTAGTTTATTAAATGAAATGAATTCAAAAGGTGCCTGGGTGGCTCAGTTGGTTAATTATCTGCCTTTGATCTGGGTCATGATCTCAGGGTCCTGGGATTGAGGCCCGCACTAGGCTCCCTGATCAGCAGGCATATTACTAAGTGAAAGAATCCAATCTGAAAAGGCTATATACTGTTTGAATGCAACCAAATGACATTCTGGAAAAGGAGAAACTATGGAGATATTAAAAAGTTCAATGGTTGCCAGAGGGTAGTGAGAGATGAATAGGTACACCAGAGTTCAGGGTAGTAAAACCATTCTGTACATTATAAGTATGGATACAAGTCATTATGTATTTGCCAAAGCTCATAGAATGTGCACACCAAGAGTGAACTCTAATGTGAACTATGAACTTAGGGTGATGATATGTCAATGTAGTTTCATTAATCACAACAAATATGCAACTCTGTTGCAGGATATTGTTAGTGGGGAAGCTGTGTATTTTAGTGGTGTGGGGGGAGTGATAGAATTCTATGGAATCATTTAGGATTATAATTGAATATAGATCTTCTTGAGGAACAAAGTCACTCAATAAGGATACCTTAAACAAAATTAAAAAGTTTAGATCTCGGTCATGAGGTCACCTGGAATCATGTAGTCAGGGGCTGATATGACATCTCTACTCTCCAAAGTAGGCAGGAACTCTGGCTCATTCTCCCTCACTATTCCTTAGGCATGGCTTTGGTTTTTTCGGCTGAGATGACATCTATTTTCCAAGTAGTGGGACAGAGGAGTAAAGAAGCAACAATGAGTCCTCAGGGATATCCCTTCTAGAAATGTCTCTCTAAACTACCTTATCACATTTACTTGAGTTGCATAACCACATCTAACTGGCAGCGAGGTTAGGGGAAAAAAAAAAAACTAATATTTATTCCAGTAGGCCATGTACCCAGCAAAATAGTCTATCAAAATAGATGAAAATGTACATATATTGATGTATAACTCAATTTTTTCAGTCTTTATTATATATCCAAATTGTCTACACTTTCTAAATGCCAGTATAAAGATGAGGTTACTTTTACTTATGTGATTTATACTCTGGTTAAAGGAAATATAGACCAAGTGTTTGTAATGAATGTAATTACTCCTAGCATTGAGACTGTATCATCTAACTATCATCTATCTATCATCTATCTATCTATCTATCTATCTATCTATCTATCTATCTATCATCATTTATGTATCCATAATACATGGATTATGTACTTTTCCAACTAAACATACTCACAGATTGGCATTTGTTATCACTAAATTATTTTTAAATGGATAGGAGGAAGTTGATCATATAGGAAAGTCTTAGCATATTTTGATTTTCTAAGTGATCTGTGATCAAATATGTTTGAGAATAACACCTACTGAAGAAAAACAAAACAAAACAAAGAATACTGTGATTATGAGCAAAGGTCTAGAATCAAATTCAGCTTGTTTCATATCCCAGGTTAAATACTATTTAGATACCTCAGAAAATATTTAATCCAAGTGTCTCTGACCTTAAATATTATATCTCTAGAAATAAGTTAATCTAAATTAGATATGCTATCAGGATTAAATTATATGATATATGGTTATCAGCTAGGATGATTATTCCCAAATAAGACAAAAGTATAAGCTAAAAATACTTTATTATATATTCGTTAATTCACAGAAACTTCAGGAGGACAAGAATTAAGATCACAGTCTGCAGATTGTTAGAACAAGTAAAATTTAAAAGAAGGCTTAATTCTCTTTATTGAATATAATGGAAGAGACTTCTGCCCCTCCCTTTTTCTTAAGCATTTACCTTAGAAACTGTAATTATTAAGTACTTTCTTCTCTCTTTGAAATATATATATAAACTCTTTTGAAATCAGATAGACCTTTTGTGAGCTTTACTATTATAAATGCCTTCTTGTGCAATCTGGGACTATCTAATTGAAATGTAAACATTAAGGAAGATAACACCCCTATATCCCAGTCTCTGTGAGAGGGTAGGAGCCTAATTTCAGTGGGCATCCTTGCCCTGTGTTGCAAAACCACCTCCTTTGGTAAAGTATGAGAAGTTTGTTTTTCCTCCGGATAAAGCAATTAGCTAGCACAATGGTGACCTCAATACCAGGAGTATCCAAAATGAACTGTGTGTGACAAATGGTACTGTTAAGTCCTCTCTCTTGAGGACTAGTCATTGTTAATCTCAAGAACAAGTATGTAACGAGTTGTTTCTGTTTGGCTATATAAAAGGTGAGATTTCTTTTTGTCTTTGCACTCTCTTGGCAGATTGCCTGTGATGTACATCACATTCTGGTTTAATGCTTATTTGATTATAAAACAGTTTTCTTTTGCTACTACTTTTGTAGAGAGGTTTCTTGGCTTGGAAGATTTTGTTTTTAATTATATTTCTCTCACACTCACAAGACATAATTTCACCAAATACACATGAAAAGCTCCAAGATACTGGCTAGCAGTGTGAAGGAGCAAGGATTTTCAGTTTGCACCACTAACAAGCATAGGCTCATTCTGCTACAACCTCTTATACTACTGCCTGTGAGAAAAAGATGCCTCTCCCCATTCTTCACCACACTTCCCAGAGGGAAATTCTCAAACACCTTTCCTGTGACAATTCTACACATACACCTTGAACAAGTGCATCTGACTGGCAAATGGTCAGGTTTCTGAATGTGAAGCCTTAAAGAAAGCTGGATGCATGTGTTTTCACATCCTAACTTGAAGAAGCAGAACAAAATGTGACAAAGGTGATGATTTCCGAAAAACATAAATAGTAACTACGAATGTTCACTACTTGGTTCCAAAATAAGACACCTGAGTTTTGTGTGTGCACTTAAATTTCCAAGCAAGTAAACAAATTTAAATAAAGAAATAAATTTCCAAGAAATAATACCAACAGAATAATTACAACAACAGCATAAAATGATCCAGACTAAAAATGCAATTAACATACCTACAAAAAAAAATACCTACAAATTAAATTGAAAATTTGATGTCCCTTTTGGACTCCTTTTTCTATTCTTACTGTCAGGGAAATGGCAACAAGTAAAACAACCGTTAGGGTCATATGCTAGAGTGGAATGTCCCTCTTGGACTACTTACCCTGGACTGTTATGGGCAAGAAAAATCAGCTTTTACTTTTTGAAAAGCCATTGTAGATCAGGTTCTGTGTATTCCCACAGCATAGCCCATACCCTAATGGTAGTTTGGTGTTGCTATAACCAAAATCCTAACATGTGTAGTATTTAATTAGTATTTAAACAATTTGTGGTAAAGAAGCAGATATTATAGTCTGAAAACATAGTAAGTAAAAGTGGAAACTTTGGAATTTACAATTAAGCCCAGAAAGTGTCTTTGAGTATTAATACTTTCACATGAGTGGTTGAAAGCAATTAAAGCCAGAGCTTAATGGATTTTGAGGAAATTGCATTGCCAAAGAAACCACAAGCATGGGCAGCAAAAGCCTGGTATTGTTTAATTCTTAAAGTAAGCTACAATACCCTTAATCTACAGCAGCAGGAGTAGGATGAAAAGCCTGTGAATCCCCAGAAAAGCCTACTTCCTAACATCCTCTTTAGATATGATCATGAAGGATAATAGATTAGGAAGACTCAAAAGTAGAGCAAATCCAAGGACCATAAATGATAAGGTACACATAAGAGTTATTATAAAGCAGCCCCATGAACAGCCCTAAATGGGCCACCAAGGAATAACTCAACTGCCAATTTCACCCTTAGCCCTAGTCACAGAAGGGCATTGCCTTGGGGCCATGGGGTTCAGAAGCACCATATATCTCAAAATACACACACTGGAAAAGTACCAAAGAATGCATGAGTACCCATATAACTCAAGGTGCTGCACTTAAATAAACCGTACCTGCACCAAGATATTTTGAATTTGTACTGTCACTAGAGGACACTGATTCTGAGAGCAGGGAGAAAGTGAAGAGTGAAAGCACATAAGTTAAAGGAAACCAAATTAAGGTTATTTTTATATCCTTTCAGACACTAAGAATTCAAGATTCTTTATAACATGTAATTTCTAGGAAATGTCTGGTTTTCAGTTTCTTGCTTCTTTGTGTATTCTACTTCATGTTCCTGGAATTGCTTACAAAATAGGCAGTATTTCCAATGGATTTACAGGTTAGCTACAGTGTATTTTACAATATTAAACAATTCATATTATTTCAATGTATATGTATATAAATTGAATTGAATGTGTATAAACACACATATATAAACATACCTATTAAGTGTGATACTATTTTGTTTTTATTTTGAAACTTCATGGACAATGAAAATACAGAGCACGTAGCTTTGTTTTGGTCAGAGGAGACATGGTCTCAAATGTGCAGATAGCAGTAATATTGGTTTGGCCTAAGTCAAAGAATAAATATTATCTTTTCTGGATCTCTCCCAAATTGAACATCTTGCTCATGCTGTATCACATTTGACATCAAAGTCATTCAAGAACAAATTTTGGGAATGCCAACTAAATGCAATTGAGATAATTAGATTTAATTTAGACTATTTTAAAATTTACATAAGATTTAAGAGGATACTAAAATAACAAAACACTTTTATATAAGAGGAAATTGTGGCCACTGGCAGATATAAAAATTAATTTTGAATTCAGTTATTCAACATGAACTGTTGATTATTATAACTATTATTAGCAAAACCTTATAAAATAGATCTAGGCTTGCCTACATTAAAATACACTAACAATTTAGAAAAAATGGCTGTGTATATTCAAATATACTGAATGCTAAATATGCATTGAAAGTGGCATCTCAATAAAATATAGGGAACTTAGAACAAGGAAATGATGAGTGTAAGTGGAATTCATACAAATAAACTACAAATTAAGTTCTATGAAGATTATTTGTAGGGCCACTATTGTTTACAGCATAGTCTTAGTTGAAGAGAGTAATAAACAGATTAAGCGGTACATTCTCATTTTTAAAATAATAGGCTAGCAGTGAACATTTTGAAAGAAAAGGAATATAAAAATATTTTTTGGCTCTGGATGCTTATTTAAGAATTATAAAAATGATCATGGTATAACTAATAGTAATTTACAGAATATTTCTGTAAGTTTTTTTTTACAATAATGAGAAAAACATGTAAATATATGTTAAATTCATGGTCAATTTCAAAATAAAAACTTGCTCTACTAGTTTAATTATTAATTTCATTGGCTGCCAACTCAGCACAGGACTTTATTTCCCAATAACATTTAATAAAAAAACCCTACAAACTATTATGATTTAAGAATAGTTTTTTAGGGCAGCCCAGGTGGCTCAGCAGTTTAGCGCCACCTTAGGCCCAGGGCCTGGTCCTGGAGACCTGAGCTCGAGTCCCACATCAGGTTCCCTGCATGGAGCCTGCTTCTCCCTCTGCCTGTGTCTCTGCCTCTCTCTCGCTCGAATAAATAAAATCTTAAAAAAAAAAAAGTTTTTTAACAAAACATAGTGTCAAGAGAATATAATTTATTTTATTTGATTATTCATCTAAACATCGATGGCTAATTAGCAGAACACTCAAACATGCAGTAATACATTTTGTGGTTTTTGAAATATTTAGCTAACAAAATTTTATTTTATTTTTTATTTTTTTAAAGATTTTATTTATTAATGAGACGTACACACACACACACAGAGGCAGAGACACAGGCAGAGGGAGAAGCAGGTTCCATGCAGGGAGCCTGATGTGGGACTTGATCCTGGGTCTGTCTCCAGGATCAGGCCCTGGGCTGAAGGTGGTGCTAAACCACTGAGCTACTCGGGCTGCCCTTTGTTTTCCTTTTTGAAAAGATTGTATTTATTTATTAATGAGAGAGAGAGAAAGAGAGAGAGAGGCAGAGACACAGGCAGAGGGAGAGAAGGAGGTTCCATGCAGGAAGAGCTAACAAAATTTTGCAAAGGCAGAGCATCTGGATGGCTCAGTGGGTTAAGAGTCTGGTTCTTGATCTCAGCTCAGATCTTGACTTCAGGATAGTGAATTGAAGCCTTATGTCGGACTCCATGGGGCTATAGATTTACATTTTTAAAAATTTAATTGTTAAGAAGGTACAGTTTTTCAAGTTGGAACCACAGAACATATTTTACTTAATAACACTGCATATAATTTCTAAATAATTAAATATATTGTAGGTGGTCAACCTTTTGCACACTTGTCCCAGATCCCAAAAGTTTTGAGGGTACACTTATGTCATTTCAAGTAGTATTCAAAAATCCTGACCTTACAACTGCTGTGACTGTTGTGTGTCTAAATGTTGTGTGTCTAAATGTTGTGTGACTGTTGTGTGTCTAAATGCTTTGTGTGTGTGTATCTCCATTATGGAAGGAATGAGCATGTTCAAAGTGAAGGAGACATGGAATTTGGTGGAAACTGTTAACAGCTTTCCATTATCCATAGTTCAGTTCTTCCTATTAATATAAAATACCTCATCTTTTCTCTGATAATGAGTGCTTAGCCTGAGTCTCATTCCCTTGGGCCACTGGCTAACTATGAGCCAGAGGTAAGCAAATTAATACAATAATCTTACAGACTATTGTCCTAGACTTTACTCCTCTTTTCCTAATTGTAGATAAATATTTGCTAAGATATGGTGATGTCTAGGAAACTATAGAATCCTTGCTATGAGGATGACAAAGCTGTCCTATCAGCTATGGACTACTTCCCTCTAAGTTAAGGGTGAAGAAACTATAGTCTATAGACTGTTTTTGTAAATGAGATGTTATAAGACACAGCCATGCTCATTCATTTATTTGTCTACTGCTACTTTTAAGCTATGACAGCAGAATTGAGTAGCAATAATAGACCATATGGCCTTTATAGAAAAGCTTTTCTGGTTTCTTCACTACATTATTCAATAAAAAAATATACATTGCATACAAATCATTATATCTCTGGTATCTTTGCCTGACAGATTAGCATTTATCTAAGCTAATACAATCCACTGCAACTGAAAAAAAAATTTTAACAGAATATCAAGGAATAGTTTTCTCCAAAAACACAGAAATGAAAGATAACTGAATTCAAGTTTTAAACTAGTCCATGAAGGCAATAAGTGTGGATACCATGAAGAGCGCTGTGCAGTAGGTGTCAGATTTTGCCAAAAAAAAGAAAAAAAAAAAAAAGAAAAGAAATTTAACAGCTGTTCCAGTGCTGGATACTAGCACAGTGAAAAAAATGTACTCTTGGAATTCAAGTTTACTCAGTCCAATAGAAATGAACATCTATGGAATTCAAGTTCTAAAATACTCCAAAATGTGGAAGCGAAGTCATTCATAATCTGCATAATCAATTCAATTATTTAATAAACAAATAAATACCAGTAGTAACAATGTATGATTAGTAGTATATTATGCTACCATTTGTTGTATAATACAAACCTTACAAAGAAAAAGGAACTTGCTGTAGAGTACTTAAGGGAATTTCTATTTTATAGTTATTGTGAGTTGTATGACAGAAGGGATATCTCTCACTAATAGTTTTTGTTATGCTCAAAATTATAATTCCTATTATGTGACTTAAATGATTTAAAAGCCTTACTAGGCGCTTATTCTTCAGTTTCCAATCTAACTAGAACTATTTCTGTAAAATAAATATAGTTGCTAATTGAATAAATGCTGGCATCCACTGATGTAAGAAAGATTTAAATTCTAGAAACAATTGTTTGTTAAAAAAAAATGTGATCTCTAAATGTTTATGCCTCTTTCAATGCCTGTGTATTTCAGAAGGAAATTAGCTTGAAGTTTTTAAGGTTTGTTTGTTTTCTTTATCAAAATTAGACTAGCAGAACGCTGGTTGTAGCTGTGGCAAAGGCTGCAGAACACATAGTGGAGGCTGAAATAGGTGGTGGGGAGAGATTTAGGTGACACAGAGGATAGGGCAGAAGTCTGAGATCTAGGTACCAGTAGGATGTTAGGTAGGGCCCTCCTCTGGGTCACAAAGTTTTCAAGGTGTCCTCATATGACTAAGAGTCAAGAGAGGTCTATGGGGTCTCTTTAATTATCACACTTATCCCATTCATGAGGGCTCCACCCTCATGACCTAATCACTTCTCAGAGTTTCTACCTACCTCCTAATACCATCAAAAAGGATATCAGTATTTCAACTATGAATTTTGGGGAAATACAAATGTTCAGATCATAGCAGGGTGCAAATTTGAAGACATGTTCCAGATGCAGTGTATTACCCATGAATCCTGCAGATACAAGTCAGGAGACACACATGGACAGCAGTGTTTCTCAGCAGCCATAATAGCAGCAGGTGGATGCACTTACTGGCACTGATGACTTATTACATAAAGCCTGAGCTGCTTGCTTCATTGCAAACAGTTGACATCATTCCAAAGAGCAAGAACTCCCTCAGAATACATTCTGCAACAAGTAGGTAATTGGACTCCTCAGGCATTTGTTATATGTACTTTAAAGAATTATGTATTTAAAAATACCCAAAGAGACTGGCTTAGATACAATTAAATAGGCAGTCATTGGAGTTCCTGCTCTCTAGGAAACGAAATCCATTGCAGAGTGATGCAGGCATCAGCCAGTCAAAAGCTACTGTATGTTCTAGTAGAAATGTTGTATCTTTTCACTCTTATAAATAGCTTTTGAATTTAGATTTAATAGGTACTTCAAAGAATAAAAATGCTTGCTATATTGCCTGACAAATATAGCACAGTTTATATTATGTGCTCATTTGAATCTCACCAATAAAAATCTACTGCAGATTGTCCCTGGCCCGTACAGCTGCTGCCGTCCTCACGCATTCATTTCTACCTTCAGCCTCCTGCCCGCTGTATTTCGTCAAATTGGAAATTGTCACTCCAATTTGCCTGGCTCTAAAGGACAAGGGGACACAAAACCTGCCTGTTGACAATTGTCTTCAAAATGGTATCATCTAAAAAGACCAGCAAAACATAACTCAAGGACTTCCCTGAAACTTTATCCTTAGGTTAACTAACTGCTAAAGTGTCCAAAGCCTTCATAAGAAAATCATTTAATATCTCACAAAAATTCCAAAAAGATATTAAAAAAACAAAGGACCAAGTAATAGGCTTTTGAGATCATAGACTTCTAAAAAGGAGAGCAGATTGCCAAGCTAAATAACTACAGTCTGAATTTCAATTAAGGAGTTAAAGAGGATTGTGCTGCTTCTCAGGAGCCTTCATCAAAAGTTGAACTCCCAGATTATTTGATAAAATGTATTACTTTTGATCAACATTAGAATTGCAACAATGACTTCAGTGCTGAGTTGGATGAGCATAGGACCTTGCATGAGAGGACAGGGACTGTAGCTAGATTTATTAAACTGGATGCACAAGGAAAACACCTTTCTCCAGTTCAAAAGAGTATCAGGTTGTTCATGAAGAGGTCTTACAAACACAGCAAAGAACAAACAGGCTGGTCATAGTTATGATAACAAAAACAGGGTATCTCATATTAAAAGTTAAAAGACAAATAGATTAATTTCACCAAATGGCAAGCAAGGTCATAACAATAGAACTCTTCTTATATCAGAAGATGTGAATAATTATAAGTTTATTTACTTAATATTAAAAAGAAGCAAAAAATTAGACAAATTCATGTGTTTCAAGAAACTATTTTATAAATGTGTTCCCAGATGTATCTTTTTATGTTTCAATACATTTTAAAAAAACAAAATATCAACTGATACTACTGTTGTAGCTGAATAATTGAGACAGAACATCACAGAAGTCATCTATATAAAATAAACACAATAAACTATACTGAAATAAAAACTTTAGAGATTAGTCAAGAAGGATTCTAAGAAAATAGTTCAATTGAAAATATCATGTCACATCCCCAAAACATGAACTTTTTAGTAGCAACATAGTGTAGTCAGTTTATGTCAAGTAGAAATACATCAGTTTCTATTATATTTTACATATAAACATAACATTTTTCATATTTTCACTTTTAAACTGAATCACAAAAAGATTGACAATATCCTGGCAGGTTAAAAAAGTGATAATTTTAATTAGCTGTTACTGCTAGCATGACAATGTTCTACAAACCTTATTTCTACTATCAGAACCTTCACAAGTGTAATTTTTTCCCCATCTTTCTGGAGGATCCTTGCCTGTCTAATCCAAATTATTTTATCATTAATATATATTTCTTCATGAGATTGAGTTTCTCTGGCTTGTGTGTGCCTCCATTTTATAAGCTCTTCAGTGTGGGCTCTATTCTGTTCACCCGAAACACCTAGAACTGTATTTAATTTCAATTTCTGCAGGAAACATTATTCTCATTGAGGGTGTATGCCTCTCTCTCTCTCTCTCTCTCTCTCTCTCTATATATATATATATATATATATATATATAGTCAAAGTCTAGAAATATGTGGTAAATCACAGGAATGTTGCCCGTATGGAGAGCATGAATGAAAGTCCTAATACTTTCCAGTTTACAATATTGAAAATTTCAATGGTATATAATTATAAATATATTAATATATGTAGTATATGAAATGGTGTATAATTGTATATGCTTTATATTTATACCACTTTTTAAAGATCTACATTGCTTTGACAAGATGTATTCCTACTCCCTGCTTTGAAATTTTATGAGAATCATTGAACCATTCTTTTAATAAAAAAGCTTTGGAATTGGGTATGTTTCCTTAGGAAATGATCTTTCCTACAATTAAGGTACTTCAACCAATTTTTGAGAGCAGCTCAGAAGTCTTTTTCCCAACTACAAAAAGGAAAAAAAAATATTAAGGAAATAAATTCATGCAGTAGGTTATTTTTGCACAATGCTGCATATTAACATAGGGCTGTTTGTATAGTTAAGAAAACCAAAGTATTATTAAATGACACAGTACTTGATGAAAATAGTTCAAAATATAGATATTTTTAAAATGGAAAGCTAGTATAAATAGATTAGAACAAGATGTCTTAACTACATCATATAGTTGCATTATATGCATAGCAAAATAGACTTGGGTGAAAATGAACTTCAGATTTTTCTGACTTTATGAGAGAAGAAACTGGAAAAAAGGTGTCATATATAATTTGTGGTTTTCAACTCCCTAAAAGTTGGAACAGATTTTACCTTTGACGTGGTCTTTATCTTTGTTCTAGGGGGGCGGGAAGAGCCGGTTGGCTTTTATTAATGTAAAAATAAAACTAACAAAAATCAGTATTAATGAAAAATTTGCCTGAAGAAGTTATTTTTCTGTGTAAAATTATAAAAGATTATAAAAATTATAGGTAGAGTTTCATCTTAAGTTGTATTTATAAACATTTATTTTAAAATATGAATTAAATAAATACTCTTCCTGTATGTATTTTTTTCTGTAATTCAGATGAATTTTCACAAAGCAAAGCACAGACCCCTGAATGATTAAAGTGAGATCTGAAAGCTCTTTCTTTTACTTTTTACTGAAGAAGAAATGGAAAATGAACTAAAGTAAGCTGGATGCAGTTGAAAGGAGACATGATTTACATCTCCCATGACGGATGCTATTTTAAATGAAGTAATCCAGACCTTGGTGCACACTGAATGTGCTTTACAATGTCCCTGAGATGAGTGTAAAACCACACTCTTCAGCAAAGAGGCAAAGATCTCTCCATACTGGGCACAGGATAGAAAATGAAAGATATTTTCATCTCCCCCCAAATCAGCAAAGGATAACCTCATATGGCTCCTGAGGGTGATCAACAGCACTGGCAGAAACAGGGTGTCAGGATGAGTCTCAGAGCATAGGAATTCTGTTACTGTTCTGAGCAAACATAAGCTAAAACTCAATTATTTTCTTAAAAACCTTAGAAACAAAGAATGATAATAATTAAGTGACATGTCCCTGAAATTTAAAATTTAAAAGCTATATTGCATTATGACCTCATTTACTCACAAGGCTAGTGACCAAGATATTTATGGTTGTGTTTCACACAGTGCTTTATCTTGGCATTATCCGTTTTCATTATAAAGACTGACTTTGTTTTTTCTACTTATGTTCCAGAAACATTTTAGAAATTGAGGTTATTATTAGTGACTGAAATAAAAATAACTATGAGTTTCATGATGGCATAGAAAAATTACATAAGAATTAGGATTGCTGGTATTGGAGGCAAGTCGGCGTAAGAGTAGGGTCCCCAAGTCACCCGTCCCCACCAAATTACCTAGATAACCTTCAAATCATCCTGAAAATCTACGAATTCGGCCTGAGATTTAAAGAGAGAACAGCTTGAATGCTACAGTGAGAAGAGTTCACGCTTCTATCAAGGTAGGAAGATGGGGGGGGGGGGGGAATAAACAAAAGGCCTCCGAGGGGGAGGGGCCCCGCGAGGAGCCGGGCTGAGGCCGGGGCGAGTGTCCCCAGGACAGGAGAGCCCCGTCCCGGAGGAGCAGGAGCTGCACCAACCTTCCTGGGCAGAAAGGGGCTCGCAGGGAGTTAGAGCAGGACCCAGGAGGGCGGGGATGCCCTTGGGCTCCCTGGGACACTAACAGGCACCTACGCCTGGGGAGAGCCCCACACCCCACGACCGAGCTCCCTACGGGCTGCAGCACACACGGGGGACCCGGAGCAGCTCGGAGGGGCTCAGGCGGCGGCTCCGCGGGGAGGCGGCTGCCGGGACCGAATACAACAGCGCAGGCCCCGGAGCACAGGGCGCTGGGAGACAGCCCAGGATCCGGCCTACCCCCGGGACAGGCAGAGGCCGGGAGGGCCCAGGACAGCGAGGACGCTCCTGCGCCCAGCTGAGCAGATCAGCGGCCCCGCCCCGAGCCTCCAGGCCCCTGCAGGCTGAGAGCCCCGGAGTTACTGCAGGGGCTGACTCCAGGGCTCCAGAGCTGGCCGCTGCCACTGGGGTTGTTCCTCCTGGGGCCTCACGGAAACCCCCCCTGAGATTCACCGTGGCTTCACCTGATAAGCAGCTTAAACATCACTCAATGAGCCCTGCACCAGGCAGGGGCCTGAGCAGCTCCCCCAAGTGCTGACACCTGAAAATCACAACAGGTCCCTCCCCCAGAAGACCAGCTAGATGGACAGGGGAAAAACATATTATTGACAGAGCAACACTGGAAAGTTCCAGGGGAAGTCAAGGGACGTACAGTATACAGAATCAGAGGATACTCCACCCCCCCCCCTTTTTTTTCTTTTTTTGCTTTTTGGTTTCCTTTTGCTTCCACACGCCTTTTTTCCTTTCTTTTTTCTTTTTTTTTTCTTTTTTCTTTTTCTCTTTTTTTTCTTTCTTTCTCTCCTCTTTTTTTCTCCTTTTCCCAATACAACTTGTTTTTGGCCACTCTGCACTGAGCAAAATGACTAGAAGGAAACCTCACCTCAAAAGAAAGAATCAGAAACAGTCCTCTCTCCCACAGTTACAAAATTTGGATTACAATTCAATGTCAGAAAGCCAATTCAGAAGCACTATTATAAAGCTACTGGTGGCTCTAGAAAAAAGCATAAAGGACTCAAGAGACTTTATGACTGCACAATTTAGAGGTAATCAGGCAGAAATTAAAAATAAATTGAATGAGATGCAATCCAAACCAGAAGTCCTAACAACGAGGGTTAACGAGGTGGAAGAACGAGTGAGTGACATAGAAGACAAGTTGATGGCAAGAGGGAAACTGAGGAAAAAAGAGACAATTAAAAGACCATGAAGATAGATTAAGGGAAATAAATGACAGCCTGAGTAAAAAAAAAACCTACATTTAATTGGGATTCCCGAGGGCACCGAAAGGGACAGAGGTCCAGAATATGTATTTGAACAAATCATAGCTGAAAACTTTCCTAATCTGGGAAGGGAAACAGGCATTCAGATCCAGGAAACAGATCCCACCCTAAAATCAATAAAAACCATTCAACACCTCCACATTTAATAGTTAAGCTCGCAAATTCCAAAGATAAAGAGAAGACCCTTAAAGCAGCAAGAGACAAGAAATCCCTGACTTTTATGGGGAGAAGTATTAGGGTAACAGCCGACCTCTCCACAGAGACCTGGCAGGCCAGAAAGGGCTGGCAGGATATATGCAGGGTCCTAAATGAGAAAAACATGCAACCAAGAATACTTTATCCAGGAAGGCTCTCATTCAGAATAGAAGGAGAGATAAAGAGCTTCCAAGACAGGCAGGAACTGAAAGAATATGTGACCTCCAAACCAGCTCTGCAAGAAATTTTAAGGGGACTCTTAAAATTCCCCTTTAAGAAGAAGTCCAATGGAACAATCCACAAAAACAGGGACTGAATAAGTATCATGATGACACTAAACTCATATGGTTCAATAGTAAGTCTGAACGTGAATGGGCTTAATGACCCCACCAAAAGGCGCAGGGTGTCAGACTGGATAAAAAAGCAGGACCCATCTATTTGCTGTCTACAGGAGACTCATTTCAGACATAAGGACACCTACAGCCTGAAAATAAAAGGTTGGAGAACCATTTACCATTCAAATGGTCCTCAAAAGAAAGCAGGGGTAGCCATTCTTATATCACGTAAACTAAAATTTACCCCGAAGACTGTAGTGAGAGATGAAGAGGGACACTATATCATACTTAAAGGATCTTTCCAACAAGAAGACTTAACAATCATCAATATATATGCCCCGAATATGGGACATATTCGGGGCATATATGGGAATATGGGGAGCTGCCATATTTTGGCAGCTCGTGGGAGCTGCCAAATATATCAATTAATAACCAAAATTAAGAGATAGATAATGTTACACTTAACTTGGTGACTTCAATCTAGCGCTTTCTACACTCGATAGGTATTCTAAGCACAACATCTCCAAAGAAACAAGAGCTTTAAGTGAAACACTGGACCAGATGGATTTCTACAGAACTTTACATCCAAACTCAATTGAATACACATTCTTCTCAAGTGCACATGGAACTTTCTCCAGAATAGACCACATACTGGGTCACAAATCAGGTCTTAACCAATACCAAAAGATTGGGATCATCCCTTGCGTATTCTCAGACCATAATGCCTTAAAATTAGAACTAAATCACAAGAAGAAGTTTGGAAGGACTTCAAACACGTGGAGGTTAAGGAGCATCTTGCTAGAAGATGAAAGGGGCAACCAGGAAATTAAGGAAGAATTAAAAAGATTCTTGGAAACTAATGAGAATGAAGATACAACTGTTCAAAATCTTTGGGATACAGCAAAAGCAGTCCTGAGGGAGAAATACATCGCAATACAAGCATCCCTCCAAAAACTGAAAGAACTCAAATACAAAAGCTAACCTTACACCTAAAGGAGCTGGAGAAAAACAGCAAATAGATCCTGCACCCAGCAGAAGAAGAGAAGTAATAAAGATTCGAGCAGAACACAATGAAATCGAGACCAGAAGAAATGTGGAACAGATCAACAAACCAGTAGGTAGTTCTTTGAAAGAATTAATAAGATAGATAAACCATTAACCAGCCTTATTAAAAAGAAGAGAGAGAAGACTCAAATTAATAAAATCATGAATGAGAAAGGAGAGATCACTACCAACACCAAGGAAATACAAACGATTTTAAAAACATATTATGAACAGCTATACACCAATAAATTAGGCAATCTAGAAGAAATGGATGCATTTCTGGAAAGCCACAAATTACCAAAACTGGAACACGAAGAAATAGAAGCCTAAACAGGCCAATAACCAGGGAGGAAATTGAAGTAGTCATCAAAAACCTCCCAAGACACAAAAGTCCAGGGCCAGATGGCTTCCCAGGGGAATTCTATCAAACGTTTAAAGAAGAAACCATACCTATTCTACTAAAGCTGTTTGGAAATATAGAAAGAGATGGAGTACTTCCAAATTCATTCTATGAGGCCAGCATCACCTTAATTCCAAAACCAGACAAAGACCCCACCAAAAAGGAGAATTATAGACCAATATCCCTGAAGAACATGGATGCAAAAATTCTCAACAAGATACTAGCCAATAGGATACAACAGCACTTTAAGAAAATTATTCACCATGACCAAGTAGGATTTATTCCTGGGACACAAGGCTGGTTCAACACTCTTAAAACAATCAATGTGATTCATCATATCAGCAAGGGAAAAACCAAGAACCATATGATCCTCTCAATAGATGCAGAGAAAGCATTTGACAAAATACAGCATCCATTCCTGATTAAAACTCTTCTGAGTGTAGGGATAGAGGGAACATTCTTCAACATCTTAAAAGCCATCTACGAAAAGCCCACAGCAATTATCATTCTCAGTGGGGAGCACTGGGAGCCTTTCCCCTAAGATCAGGAACAAGGCAGGGATGTCCCCTCTCACCACTGCTATTCAACATAGTACTGGAAGTCCTCGCCTCAGCAATCAGACAACATAAGACATTAAAGGCATTCAAATTAGCAAAGAAGAAGTCAAACTCTCCCTCTTCGCCGATGACATGATACTCTACATAGAAAACCCAAAAGCCTCCACCCCAAGATTGCTAGAACTCATACAGCAATTTGGTAGCGTGGCAGGATACAAAATCAATGCCCAGAAACCAATGGCATTTCTATACACTAACAATGAGACTGAAGAAAGAGAAATTAAGGAGTCAATCCCATTTACAATTGCACCCAAAAGCATAAGATACCTAGGAATAAACCTAACCAAAGAGGTAAAAGATCTATACCCTAAAAACTATAGAACACTTCTGAAAGAAATTGAGGAAGACACAAAGAGATGGAAAAATATTCCATGCTCATGGATTGGCAGAATTAATGTTGTGAAAATGTCAATGTTACCCAGGGCAATTTACACGTTTAATGCAATCCCTATCAAAATACCATGGACTTTCTTCAGAGAGTTAGAACAAATTATTTAAAATTTGTGTGGAATCAGAAAAGACCCCAAATAGCCAGGGGAATTTTAAAAAAGAAAACCATAGCTGGGGGCATCACAATGCCAGATTTCAGGTTGTACTACAAAGCTGTGGTCATCAGAACAGTGTGGTACTGGCACAAAAACAGACACCATAGATCAATGGAACAGAATAGAGAATACAGAAGTGGACCCTCAACTTTATGGTCAACTAATATTCAATAAAGGAGGAAAGACTATCCATTGGAAGAAAGACAGTCTCTTCAGTAAATGTTGCTGGGAAAATTGGACATCCACATGCAGAAGAATGAAACTAGACCACTCTCTTTCACCATACACAAAGATAAACTCAAAATGGATGAGAGATCTAAATGTGAGACAAGATTCCATCAAAATCCTAGAGGAGGGATCTCTGGGTGGCGCAGTGGTTCGGCGTGTGCCTTTGGCCCAGGGCGCGATCCTGGAGACTCGGGATCGAATCCCACATCGGGCTCCCGGTGCATGGAGCCTGCTTCTCCCTCTGCCTGTGTCTCTGCCTCTCTCTCTCTCTCTCTGTGACTATCAAAAATAAATAATAATAAAAAAAAAATCCTAGAGGAGAACACAGGCAACACCCTTTTTGAACTCGGCCACAGTAACTTCTTTCAAGATACATCCATGAAGGCAAAAGAAACAAAAGCAAAAGAACTATTGGGACTTCATCAAGATAAGAAGCTTTTGCACAGCAAAGGATACAGTCAACAAAACTAAAAGACAACCTACAGAATGGGAGAAGATATTTGCAAATGACGTATCAGATAAAGGGCTAGTTTCCAAGATCTACAAAGAACTTAGTAAACCAACAGCAAAGAAACAAACAATCCAATCATGAAATGGGCAAAAGACATGAACAGAAATCTCAGAGAGGAAGACATAGACATGGCCAACAAGCACAAGAGAAAATGCTCTGCATCACTTGCCATCAGGGAAATACAAATCAAAACCACAATGAGATACCACCTCACACCAGTGAGAATGGGGAAAATTAACAAGGCAGGAAACAACAAATGTTGGAGAGGATGCGGAGAAAAGGGAACCCTCTTACACTGTTGGTGGGAATGTGAACTGGTGCAGCCACTCTGGAAAACCGTGTGGAGGTTCCTCAAAGAGTTAAAAATAGATCTGCCCTACGACCCAGCAATTGCACTGCTGGGAATTTACCCCAAAGATACAGATGCAGTGAAACGCCGGGACACCTGCACCCCGGTGTTTCTAGCAGCAATATCCACAATAGCCAAACAGTGGAAGGAGCCTCGGTGTCCATCAAAAGATGAATGGAGGGATCCCTGGGTGGCGCAGCGGTTTGGCGCCTGCCTTTGGCCCAGGGCACGATCCTGGAGACCCGGGATCGAATCCCACGTCGGGCTCCCGGTGCATGGAGCCTGCTTCTCCCTCCGCCTGTGTCTCTGCCTCTCTCTCTCTCTCTCTGTGACTATCATAAATAAATAAAAAATTTAAAAAAAAAAAAGATGAATGGATAAAGAAGATGCGGTCTATGTATACAATGGAATATTACTCAGCCATTAGAAATGACAAATACCCACCATTTGCTTCGACATGGATGGAACTGGAGAGAATTATGCTGAGTGAAATAAGACAATCGGAGTAGGACAAACAGTGTATGGTCTCATTCATTTGGGGAATATAAATAATAGTGAAAGGGAATAGAAGGGAAGAAAGAAGACATGGGTAGGAAATATCAGAAAGGGAGACAGAACATGAAGACTCCTAACTCTGGGAAATGAACTAGGGGTGATGGAAGGGGAGGAGGGCGGGGGGTGGGGGTGAATTTGTGGCGGTGGCGGGCACTGAGGGGGGGCACTTGACGGGATGAGCACTGGGTCTTTGTTATTCTGTCTGTTGGCAAATTGAACACCAATAAAAAATAAATTTATTATTAAAACAAAAAGAATCAGGATTGCCAGATTACCAGATGCCCGGTAAGAATATTTTTTTGGCTATTAATATGTCTTCCAAAATATTACATTGGGTATACAGTACATCAATGAAAAAGTATTTGGTCTTTATCAGAAACTAAAATTTAATTGGGAATCTTGTATTTTTATTCTAAATCTGACAACCCTAACAAGAACGCCTCAGAAATACAGTCCAGGTAATGTAGGACATTATCCCCAAAATGTTTTCGCAATATGCCCTACAAAATGTGAGATAGGTCCAGCATATGTTGGCAAATGGGAAAGGGTGCTTGTGTGTAGAGCTAGTGAGTGAGCTGAGGACTCCCAACTATTTCAGGCTCCAAGCACACCAGTCAGAGTACACAGGTGAGTGAGTCTCCTCTCACGGATATGGAATACATTGCTGAAGGAAAAATATTTGACTTCTTTTACATACAAATATGATTTCTGTTCTATTTGCAGATGTCAGTTGCGTCCTATGTATTTTCAAGTATTCTTTCTCATCATCTTATAAGAAATGTAGACAGGCATTTTAATAAAGAAAGTTGAATTTTTGTAATCAGATAGACTGAAATTTGAATTTTAGTTTTTCCAGGGATTCTAGCTGGCTCAGTCAGTGAAGTTTAGTTCTTCCATCCACCAGTTCTGTGACATGGGAAAGATACATATAACCATTTAGGCTGTTTCCTTATCTGTAAAATGTACATGAAATTGCCTAAAATAAGATTAGTGTCAAAATATATGTAAAATCATAGAAAAAATATATATGTAAAATCACTAGTATAATAAATGATAAGTCACTCACAATTTAAAGGTATTTTTACTAAATAGCATGAAATGGCTTTCTGTATAGCTTCCTTTAAAGATTTTATGCCAACAAAGAATGATTCTATTGCTGATGTTGGGCTGTGACAATAAATTAGAACTTTCAGTTTAGATAAATGTAGTTTTATAAATTTCCTAAAGAATATGGGTTCTCTACAGTCTTGACTGAATTAAATAATTTTTTTTTCAAATCTACCTTTTTGGGCAATATTATACCACCAATCTTCCTTGTAGTCACCATTACTTAGGCACCTTATGATAATGATATTTGCTTTCAGTAAGAGCTGGTTTAAGAAGCAGCTTGTTCAATGAAAATATTCAAAAATGACTTTGCAGATCTCATATGTTACTTAAACACCATTATTTTTATTTGAACCCTTGAGGGAGATTAAATCTCTATATGTATCTATCCTCTATCTATCCACCTACTTATTTGGCCTATATTAAGAACATCTCAACTTCATCAGCTTCACTTGAGATATTTTCTGTTCTTGATTTTATTCAGTCTAAATGGGACTGTAAATGAAGTAACCTTATCATATGCAAAGTAAAGGATAGACACTTAAAAGCTATAAGAATTGAACATTCTTTGCTGTGATTTCAAATCCTGAGCAAGATATATTTGGAAATTTATGTCAGAAAACCCAAATTAAAAAAAAAAGGCTAAACACATGAAGATTTGTATTTCAAATTAAAGAAGTTTGGAGATAAAATACTGTGAGCCCAGTATAATGGTTCCATAAAATCTGGGAACCAGATTCCCTTCTCTTCCTGTTCTGCTCTTTGCAGCATGTGTCATCTATTCTCAAGGATGATTCAGGATAGGGAGTAGATATTGACTGCTCCATGCATTTCACTTGCATTCCATCTAGTGGGACAGAAAAAGGAGAAGACAAAAGTGCATAGTAGGCAGCTGAAACAAAATTCTTTAAGGAGTTTTTTTTTCAATTTCCTTATAGTTTTTCCACTGATTTCTTTCTTTTTTTAAAGATATATTCATTTGAGAGAGAGCATGAATGGGAAGGACAGAGGAAAAGGGAGAGAGAATCTCAAGTAGACTCCAAGCTGAGTGTAGAGCCCCACACAGGGCTCTATCTCACAATCCTGAAATCATGACCTGAGTGGAAACCAAGAGTCAGACACTTAACCCACTACCACCCAGGCACCCCTACACTGATTTCAAATTAGCAAAAACATTCTTATATGGTTACAATGAATGCAACAGACTGGAGAATGTTGAATTTATTCCAGGTATAAAGGTTTTCAGCCAAAAATTAGAGTCCATTACTAAGAATGAGAGAAAAGCTCTGGGATATGAAACTAGGAGTCTAGTGACATAAGAAACCCAACAATATTTGAGGGTAATACTTTGAGTAGGAACACCTTGTTTACTTGTCAAATATTTCTTGCTATCTTTAACCAGAGATTACTTGGCTTTGTGCTTTTCTAAGTCTGGTTCTTCATGTTGTCTGATGATTCTATGAACTATTCAATATCTTGCTAATAAATTTCTTTCCTACTTAAAACAAGGTTATACAGTATGTCTAATTCATGACAACTAGGGGACATTTGGGGCAAATTTGAAGAAATTCTATTGTGATCATGTATATATTTTGTGCATGGACAAGTACAGCTTTGCAATATTGCCAAACATTGTATGGTAACCAGACCATATGGCAAAAAAACAAATTTGATTGTTTAACAAAGTTTGGTAATTATTGCTTAAAAGATAATATGGAAGAATTAATATTAGATGCGTATTAGCAGAATTTAATTCTGTTGGCATTTGCTTAAATTTATGGGCCTCCATTTCATCACAAATAAACAAACAAAAAATGATGGAAGGAGTGCTAGGAGAAAATATAATAAAACCTGCACTTCTTTCTAAGGATCTTATCAACCTATCAAATAAAAAAATGCATCAAGGTGAACATGTTTTAGAAACTATAGATCTATTTTTCTGGATTAGAATGGTGTGATTGCATATGGAAGCCTGGACACAGGCAATGTTAGGATAATATAAATACATATCTTCCAGGTGAGTTCATCCATGGCTTTCTACACCCCAAGAGCATATAGTGTTTGGAAAATAATATTTCCAATTTTTATTTGAAGTTTTTATTTTTTATTTATTTTTTAAAGATTTTATTTATTTATTTATTTATTTATTTATTTATTTATTTATTTGAGACAGAGAGAGGGAGGCAGAGATACAGGCAGAGATACAGGCAGAGGGAGAAGCAGGCTTCTCACAGGGAGCCTGATGTGGGACTTGATCCCCAGACCTGGGATCATGCCCTGAGCCAAAGGCAGACACTCAACCGCTGAGCCACCCAGGTGTCCCTTGAAATTTTTTAAAAATAGATGTTAGTTTCAAAATTTTAAGAAATCAATAATAGTTTTATGGTTCAATGTACTAAAATTAAAGAGTATTTTATATGTAATCATAGTCAAAGATTTAAATTGTCACCATAAAAAAATAAATTATCACTATAATAATTTCTGCATATTCATAGATTGTTTCATTGGCATCTTTCACACTTACTAATGCTACATTGGCATTGATACTTGTGAATATTGGGAATTTGTTATATCTGACTAATATTCTCTGGTTTCTTTAGTGGACGATACTTATATTAAAATATTGTAGATGAAATGATGCTGGGCCAAACGTGCACATGCTGCTTCTAATCATAAATATGATGACACATAGCAAATACATCTTTTAGAAAGAAAACTTCACCTGCTAGTGTAGAACATGATTATTTTGCTGCTTATATAATTGTACACTTTTTATATGATACAAATTTCTAATTCCTTCACCCTTAGTAGCAAAGAAAAATAATCTGAGCATAAATGTCTCTCATAAATTACAGGGTTATTTAGTGGATGCTGAAAGAACTGCTTACCAATATAGATTTTCATAGAAATATCATGAAATTCTGGATCAAAGTGATTTATTTGGCTTAATTTTTCTGAGTAAAATGCTCATGTAAAAAGGAAAATGTTGGGAGGGTTTCAACTAGACACCACTGTTACTGAGGAACACAGTAGGATAGATAAGTTTTAAATGTGCTTGATAAACACATTTGAAAGTTTTTCCTGGAAAATTTATACTTCTAGTATCAAGAAAATCTAGGGATACAGTTTGAGACTTCAGAATTTTCATTCATTGATAAATTGTCATTAAACTAATGAAAAGCTGCTTTTAAATAAGTAAGGGCACATAAAAAAAAATAGCACATTATTGTGTTTTGTTAACAAAACAGCTCCTCCCCCCCCAGATCAAAACCACCACCACTAAAAAATAGAAAAAAGGAAAAAAAAGAGAAAAACATCTGAAAACAAGTGTCTGATTTTCATTCTAGTCTCCTCTGATAAATGGCAGAGCAGCTGTGGAGTACTAACTCTCACCAATCCTTTATAAATCAAGGTCAAGTCTAAGTCATTTCAGTCATTAAATAGAGATGGTTCTCTTAGTGAGACCTCAGAAATTGACCTTTTTTTTCAATTTCATTATCTAAAAACACGGATCGGATATTACAAAATGTTTCATTACCCACCATAAATGAATACAATATCTTAAGTATTACTGAGAATTATTATAAACAATACATTACATACAATATATATACACTATATAAAGTATATAGAGTAAGCCTTTTCATTCCCACACACCATATTCACCAGCATTTCTACCACACAGATCCTGAAATTTTTGTTTCATGTGTTAAGCATTGAATAAGTGATAGGATTAAAAAATAAAGACTGGGCAGCCCCGGTGGCCCAGCGGTTTAGTGCCGCCTTCAGCTCGGGGGTATGATCCTGGAGACTCGGGATCAACTCCCATGTCGGGTTCCCTGCATGGAGCCTACTTCTCCCTCTGCTTGTGTGTCTGCCTCTCTCTCTCTATGTCTGTCATGAATAAATAAATAATATCTTTTAAAAAAATCTTTATAAAAATATAAAGACCGTGATTTATATGTTAGTCTTTGGTATTTGGAGGTTCTTCTGGTTTTTCTAGGGGAAAGGGTCTTAGAGAAGTATCATATTGCCATAGGTGGAGTTTTAATAGTCAATAGAAATAATGTGAATATACTAAAAGATGGAAAAAGAATGCACTAGAGAAAACACAGAGAAGAAATGGGCTCAATCAGAGACTTGACTTAGAGTCAAGATACAAATTATTTGTTATGATTCTTTAAACTTAGTGAAAAATCAGATAAAGCTGAGCTAAGTTTTTAGGGGTTATAGGGTGAGAAAGGTTGTACATTGTACTTCCTGGAGTATGTAGGCCCAAATGAAGTGACGTAAATTTCTGAAGCAGCCGAAGAGAATGAGGGGAAAATCAATTATGGAAAAGCACTTCATATTGATGTTTAGGGTGCCTATGAGTATGTTTATCTTAGTTCAATTAATCCATTTCACTATATTGAAATCTTTCCAAAGTCTCCAAACTTCCCTTATCTAGAGCTATTTTATTTTTACCTATGGTATTCATCACCTTATATGAGATATAACTTACTTTTAATATATATTATTTATTATCTATCTACTATGGCTAAAACATAAGCTCCAAGATTTAAGAATTTTGTTCTTTTGTTTACTAATATATCTGAAATTCTGAAAAGAGTGCTTGCCACAGAAAGCATCATATTTAATAGATAAATTAATGGATTCCAAAATCTGGGTTTAAATGTTTTTTAGATATATTAAACTGAAAAAAAATTATGTTTCTTAAATTAGATACAGTAATTAAAAGTGCTCTGTGAGCATAACTTTATTCAAAAATATTTTTAAGCACACTGTTAAGCACTTTTAATTATTTTTCAAACATAATATTTTTCCTTTTACATTATACTAGTTCTTTTACAATGTTAATGAATTCTATTATTCAGCATACATTGTAATTCTAGCCCTCAACTAAAGGAAATAATTAGCCTCTGCTGGTTAGTCAGTCATTCAGCTAGAGCTTAGGCACTCACATCCTTATTGAACAAATGAATTGCTAAGCACTGTGGAAAGTGATGTATTAAATAAAACACACTGAGCTTAATGAGCCTAGAATAAAATGAGGTGGGTAACACAATTACTAAAGTTCATCATTGGTCAGAAAATGTAGAGTCTGTACCGTATTTTGCCATTACAACCTAAGGGTTTATTTTCCAGAAAGGGGCCTCATTAAGTATTCTTAATATGTTTAAGAAGAGTCATTAGCCTTAAAAACAAATACAGTTGATAAGATTGTCAAACATAGAAAATAACTTTAAGAGAGGCGTGAGGTTGAGAGCAGACATACCAATTACTTGCCCAATGAACTACATAATCCCTTGGTATTCTTTCCTTTTTAAATATTTAGAGGGTGTCTAGATCTCCAGTACTAGAGAGAAAAGAGAAAAGATTATGATCATGTAGGGTGAAATTCTGAACAGAAAAAAATTATCTAAGATTTTTACAAGACCAGAAAATAAAAATCGACCTAGAATTTTATTAATATCCTCTCCATTAGATACTATCAGTCTGGAGTTCCTGGTGCAGTGTGGCTGCCTATAGATATTCCCTGAATGAATGGGTTCATGAATAAGTAGATGCATACAAAAACACTTACTTCCCTTTTTTTGGCAAATTAAATCCATCAGAATTGAATATTTTATATGTTATTTTTAACAAAATTCTTGAATGTATAATTCATTCTCAGTAGATACACATTTAAATTTATAATATTCAAAACAATGTTTTGATAAATTATTTTCTTATTCTCATTTGTGATTCATATACTATTTTATGTATTTCAAATTTAGATAGAATCAGTTTATGCTAACATTGCACTAACAAAATTGTTATAAGATAGGTTGGTAGCAAGTAAAAAAACCTAAAATGTAACACTGTATATCAAGTTACCTGTGTATCTGTAAGGAAATATAAATTCCAAGTTGGTCCACTTAATGAACGTAGAGAAAACGCACATTTATTTTTTTATTATCCAACTAAATGCAAGTACCATATTTGTACTTCATGTCTTTTTATAGGATCCATATATCCCCAAACCACTGAAATGTTTTCTTAAATTTGATCAAAAGTACTTTCATGTAAATATAAACAGAAGTGAGTCCTTTAAAGTTAGATAATTCCGAAGGAAACGTTTCCTGTGAGAAAAATTTGATCACCAGTTAATTCTTACGAAACAATTTAATTGAAAATTATTTCTAATTCGCCCTGGAGAAAAGTGGATATATTTTGAAAGTCCACACAACAGATAAAGGTCCCAAAATGTATTAGTTATGGATTATTGTACATTCTGTATTATATATTCATATAAAAATAAAGATTAATTACATATGTAATAAAAACCTTCATTATAAAAAGGAGTAATTCTATGATGTAATACTCCTTTAAATTACAAATTTCTATATTTTTAAAACACAATGTAATTAAACTATAGTATGAAACAGTATAAGCAACTTAAGTCCTCTCTTAGGCATAGGCAATATGATTTAGTTAAGGAGAGAATGAATTTTATCTGATTATTCCCAGTCTTATGAAAAATTGTTATTTTAAAACTTGGTAAAATATATAAATAAATGTTCAGATGACTATGATTTTTGGTAATTCACATTGGTTTCATTCAGATGAAAGGCAGCTAATCAATGAGTTATATTTAGTGAAGGAGAAAAAGTGTGGATCATTTCAAACATAAATCTTTTTTTAAGTACATTCGATTTTAAAGATTATGCAGTTTATATGTATTTTTTTATATTGCTAAATTAAACAAGGATGCCATTAGACTGAGGTAGCTCATGTGCCCTATCTGCCTATGTAAGCAAACCAAAATTTAAGCCTATAAATGCCTTAGGCGTGTATATATACATACCTAAAAACAACCAATTGTAAATAGCCAATTAAACTTTAAACTGTAACCAATCAAATACTTTTCTTTATTTGTTTTGGCACTTTCTATATATGTCTTTCCTCAAACTCTTGTGGATTGAATACTTCTAACCACTTCTGGTTTGGTATTGCTTTATTGGCATAAGTGCTTAAGTAAACTCTTAATTTTTTTACTATGCCTTGTTTTATCTTTTAGCAACATATTGTATGTAAAAATACACAAAAATTCACATGAGTTAATATGCATGGATCAAAGGGAAAAAAACAAGATATATAGTGAATTATGTGAGCAGAATGGCAGATGAAACCCCAGCCTTAGTTTCCCATAGAAACATCGATTTAACAATACATAGACCAAACTACCTTATGAGAAGTCTAAAATCTAGTTAAGAAGTTTCAGTCTTCAGACAAGCACAAGCCTGAAAATAGCTGCATTGAAGTGAGTGAAGAGAACAATTTTACTTTAGCATGCCAACCCCTATACCAAGCTAGCACAATTTAAGACCAAGAAAACCACCTTGGCCTGCCACTTTATACAGAGGGACCGAGAGTGGAACATTCACCCAATATCCTGGCTGTCTGATGAGCTGCCAGGATGGGATGGGATAGTTTTTGTCTCTCCTCACACAAAGTGCTGAAGGAACTGGCATTGTTCTATGACTTTGACATCAAATAACAAAGGAAAAGGGTGGGCATATTGCTGTGGTCCAGCAAGAATCTGATTGGGACCAGGAAAAGGTGCATCACTAGCGTTTCTCTTATGTAAGGGATGGAGAAGAGTGAACTATACCTTTAAAGCCCTGACCTTTCAGTGAACTGCTGAAGGGGTCAGTTTTTGTTTCTCCTCGCTCAGAATGCTGATGGAACTGGCACTGTTTGGTGGGGGTAGCTAAGAACAAAGGAAGAGGAATGGGTGGCTTGGCTGTTTGAAAGCTCCCAGAATCTCTAGTCAGAATCTCTTCACTGATTTGTAAAGGCCTTCCCTGTTGAAACCAGTCCAGAAAGACTGAGAGATGGCTCTTTCTTCAAATGCCTAGACACCTATACAAAGCTATAAGGGACTGGAAAATATAGAAGAAATGGTCAAATATGTAGAAACACATAACTTACCAAGACTGGATCATGAAGAAATAGAAAATCTGAACAGACCAATAATAGATAAGAAAATTGAACCAGTAATCAAAACCCTCTCAACAAAGAAAAGAACAGGAACAGATGACTACTGGCAAATTCTACCAAGCATTTGAAGAATTAACATCCTTCTCAAACTACTTCAAAAAATTTGAAGAGGAGAAAACACTTCCAAACTTTCAAAGCTGTGAAACCAGCATTCCCCTGAAACCAAAGCCAGATTACAAGAAAAGATACTACAAGATACCACAATAATAAAAAAAAAAAACTAAATTCAATATTTCTGATGAACGTAGAACCATATTTAACAGTACACTAAAAGTATCATAAACTATGACCAGAGATTTATCTCTAGCATGTGAGATTCAACATGTGCAAATCAGTTAATGTGGTATATCTCATTAATAGACTGAGGGGTAGAAATTAACATGATCATCTCAACAGGTTCCGAAAAAAACATAGTTCAGCATTCTTTCATGCCAAAAATGCTCAACAAACGGGGCATAGAGGGAATATACTTCAATATAATAAAGGCTGTATGTGACAAACACACAACTCACATCATACCCAATGGTGGAAAACCTGAAAACTTTTCCTCCAAGATCAGAAATAAGTCAGGGGTGCCAATCTTGCAACTTTTATTAAACAAGGTACTGGAAATCCTAGCCAGAGAAATTAGACTCTGGAAAAAGAAAAAGGAATAAAAGTCATTCAAATTAGAAAGAAGTAAAATTATCTTTACAGATGATTCGATACTATTATATAACTATTAAAGTAATTCACCAAAGTTGCAGAATAAAAAAAAAAACATAAAAAGTTGCATTTCTGTAGACCAGCTATCCAAAAATGAAATTACAGAAATAATCATATTTATAATAGCATCAAAAGGAATAAAATACTTAGGAATAAACCTAACCAAGGAAGTGAAAGATCTGTACACTGAAAACTACAAAATGTTGGTGAAAGAAATTAAAGAAAATGAAATGACCTCTGTGTTACTAGATTAGAAGAATTAATAATATTGTTAAAATGTCTATAATTACCCAAAAAGGTCTACAGATTCAGTGTAATTCCTATCAAAACCTAATGGCATATTTTTGAAGAAATAGAAATGTAATCCTAAAATTAGCATGGAACCATAAAAGACTCCAAATATTGTAAACAATCTTGAGATATAAAAACAATCGGATGGCATCACATGTCCTGATTTCCGAATATATTACCAAATTATAGTAAGAAATTAAAATAGGATGTTACTGTCATAAAAGACAAGGAATAAATGTAACAAAATAGAGAACCCAGAAATAAATATATATGTATAAAATTAACCAGTCAACAAGATGTCACAAATACATTAGGAAAGGGTCATATTTTTTTTTTAAGATATATTTATTTATTTGATGGAACAGTGGCAGAGGGAGAAAGAGAAACAGAGAATCTCGAGTAGACCCCCTGCTAAGCACAGAGCCCAACAAGGGCTCTAACTCTTTGGATCCTGAGATCATGACATGAGCTGAAATTAAGAGTCAGATCCTTAACCAACAGAGCCACCCAGGCACTCTGAAAGGGTTAGTCTTTTTAACAAATGGAAAATTGGATATCCAAATGCAGAATGAAATTACACCACACACAAAAATCAATTCAAAATGAATTAAAAATTTACACATAAGACCTGAACCTGTTAAGCTTCTAGAATAAAACATAAAGGAAAACTTCAGGACATTGTCATGGAAATGATTTCTTCATATGATAGCGAAAATACCACAAAAGTAAAAATAGAAAAGTGGAACTACATCAAACTAAAAAGCTTCTCCACAACAAAGGAAGCAACAAAATGAAAGGGCAGTGTACAGAATGGGGTAAAATATTTGCAAATCATATCTCTGATAAGGTGTTAACACGCAAACCTTTCTGATAAGGTGTTAACATGCAAAATAAATAAGGATGTTATTACAGAATGGGGTAAAATATTTGCAAATCATATCTCTGATAAGGTGTTAACATGCAAACCTTTCTGATAAGGTGTTAACATGCAAAATAAATAAGGAACTCATACAACGCAAGAGCAAAAAAGACCACCTGATTAAAAATGGGCGAAAGATTTGAATAAAAATTTCTCCAAATAAGATACACAAATAACAAAATGCAATACGGAAAGGTCTTAATATCACTAATCATCGGGGAAATGCAAATGAAAACCATATAACTTCACACCTGTTAGGATGACTGTTATACAAATAAACAAAAGGTAACAAGTGTTAATGCAGATGTAGAGAAATTAGAATACTTGTACACGTTTGGTGAGAATGTAAAATTGTACAGCCACTATAGAAAACAGTATGAACTGTCTTCAAAAAATTAAGCGTAGGATGATCCAGCAATCCTTCTTCTGGGCATATATACAAAAGAATTGAAATCAGGATTTTGACGAAGTATCTACACTCCCGTGTTCATAGTAGCATTATTCACTATAACCAAGATGTGGAAACAATTACTGTTCATCATCAACAGAAGAATGAATAAAGAAATTTGATACATACATATAATGGAATATTATTCAGCTTTAAAAAAAATAGAAGGAAACCCTCCCATTTGCAACAGCATGGATGAACACGAGGACATTGTGCTAAGTGAGATAAGCCACTCACAGAAGGACAAACACTGCATTCTGCTTATGTGATATATTTAAAATAGTCAAAATCATAGAAACAGTAAAATGTGATTTCCAGGGGCTGGAGGGAGGGGAAAATGAGAGGTACTGTTCAACAGGTACAAAATTTTGGTTGTGAAAGATGAATATATTTAGAAATCTGCTGTACAACATTGAGCCTATAGTTAATAATACTGTACACTTAAAATTTTATAAGAGAACAGATATCATGTTAAGTATTTTTATCATATTAAAAAAGTCTTACCAGTACTGAGGTTGAGAAACTTGATCAAAAATATTTCATGCAGTGCAGCCAATTTTCATAACATAATTTGAAATCATATTTGAAATCATTCTTTCTTTACATTCTTGCATTAGCATCAACCTATGGGGAGTCTGGTCAGTGATTTTTGGTTTACTTTGTCTTCTTATTTTCCTGACAGTTATGACATATAGTCGTTCTGAGTATTAGCTTGTGAAAGAAATTTGAAAATTAAATTAAGATCTCACTTTTTGCAATGGGTATTTACTCTTTGTGGGTAGGTAATGTCTAGCTATGCTGTCTACTGCCACTTATTTTTTTCCTTTTCTGTGTGATTATAGTGTGTTTAAGTACAATTTTAATTTTTTATAAAATAGATGGTTTATTAAAACTATAAGGAACATAATTTTTAAAATGTATAGAAGTATTTCTACACCATTAATCAGATGATTTCAGTATGGCCATCCAAAAACTAATTTACAGTGTGATGTTTCTATGTCTGTCTAATAAAAAACATGATGAAGTATATTTAACATTCACTGCATGAATGCTGGGATGTCTCTTGAGAAGATTTTGAAGCCAGATTGTCTTAGTCAGAGAACACTTAGTGTCATCTAAACAGAAAGGCAATTTGGGGATTATAATCGTGCCCATCAGTCAAATTGGATTTTTAGCTTGATCTCCATTTGATTCATGCAAGACTTCTAAAAGGATAAAGCTGGAAGAGCTGGAAAAAGAAAAAAAAACCCACTGATGTGTCATTTCACTAAATCTCTGTAAAATATTAGGTAGAATGGAATAATATATTGAGCACCTGTCACAATATACAATATAAAAGGAAAACATTTTTTTTAATTTTTTTTCAATCTACTTTAGATGATAGGACTCCAATCAAACATACCTTCAAACATCAGACATATTTTACTTCAGTAAACTGCAAATTAAAAGAAAAAAAGTTTATTATGCATTTGTATGGGTCTTCGAATTTATCACATCCTGATAAATATTTTCTCCCTTGGTTATAAGTCTCTCAACTAAGATTGTGCTCTGTTTTAGTCCCACACTTACGATTAATAAGGTATATTTTCTGATATTTTTCTGGCTCTTGTTAATTCAAGTTGCAGATGAAAGAGCAATTTTAAGGATAATGCTTAAGAGAATCCAACTTACAATGCATGTTATTTCTCAATGCCATTTTTATCACTTTAATGCTACACCAAGTTTTTTTTATATAATTCATAATCAGAATATATCCAATAGATATAATTGAAAGAAAGACCAACATTAGTCTGAAAATAGTAACATGGAAATTGAACCCAGAAAGACCCAATAATTTTGGTACTCAAATTGGTAAAAACAAAACAAAACAAACAAAAATACAAATTGGAAAAAAGTTATAAGAATATGCAATGTGATGAACAAAATAAATATTTATATATTGTGTCAAGAATAAGTTCTACTTGGCTCTCATCATCAAATACCTTTGCTAGAAATCTAGGAATCCAGTATCATGAAACATTTAAAAAATAACATGTTTGGAAACAAAATTTTGAAAATGCAAATAACTTATTGCCTTTGCTAATTATTTTATTGAAGTATGGTTGACATACAATATTATATTAGTTTCAGGTGTACAACGTAGCGATTCATTGTTTCTGTACATTACTCAGTGCTCACCATGACAAATATATTAACCATATGTCATAATTAAATATTATTATATTATTGACTAGAGGGAATAATGCTAAGTGAAATAAATCAGAGAAAGACAAATACCATGCGATTTAACTTACTAATAGAATCTAAAAAAAAAAAAAACAAAACAGACAGAATCATAAATAAAGATAATAAACTAATGGTTGCCTGAAGGGAAGGAATTGGGGGAATGGACAGAAGAGATGAAGGGGATTAAGAGGCACAAACTTCCAGTTATAAAATAAATAAATCATGGGATGGGAAGTACAGCTTTTACAAATGTTTGCTAAGTCTTTTCTCTCATTAGATTTACATGCCCAAGAAAATCATTATTAACTAATTATATTTTTCTGAATCAGAATTTAGAGGTTATTACAGTGATATTTATTCCATAATTAGTAGAGATATTGAGTAATAAAAGATATATTATGACATGTTAAAATGTACACTTCAAAGAAAAATATGCAAATATTTTAGTTTCCTTTATAAGAGAAGTAATTATTGATGTTATATTTTTGAATATGGACAAAATGTGTTTTATCTTAATTTTTCTGGAAAATAATAATCAATGTGTTTGTATCACCTGACAAACTTACCCAAATTATTTTTAGTATACAGAGGAAGAAATAAGAGTAAGTAAAATGACACTAGATACCCAGAAGAAAAATAAGGGATGCCACCAAGTAAAATGTAGATTGTATAAGACACTTTGAAGAATTATCATCATTATTATTATCACTATTCCTACAGATACAAAACATTCAGAAATGTTAAGGGCCATACCAAAGATTTTTACATATAAGAGAGAGATTGAACCCAACCTTTTTGGTCGCTTTCCAATAACCATTGCATGATTCTGCCTCTTGTTTCTTTGCTTAGTACACTTTTTATAAGGCATGATACATGTGTCTGAACCTCATGTCTTGGAAGATACAGAACAGAAAATGCAATTATATGATAGAATTTTTCCTTGTAGGGATTTACTTTCTGGGGGTAAATGGTAGTTTCACTTTTTCAGATGCTAAGTAGAAGTTTTATATATAGTTTACTATAATATGACATAATGACACAGTACAATTATGGCATGATATAAATGTTAATAGTTTAGCCATTAATATTTTATTGAATGATAAAAAACTGTGAAATAGGAGAAATGCAAGTTATTCATAACTTATAAAGATTATATTTCCCTTGTGCCCTCTTTATCAGTTAAAACTGTTGTAGCTTACAACTTTTCCTCTTTGCTGTGGGCTATTTGTAGGCACTTCTTTTGCAGTGATTAAAGTGCTAGTTTTAGTGAATCCATTAAGGAGAAAGTGACTAATTATGAGCATTAACAGTAAAGATTATAGGAAGGACAATGTGTTTCATTGTGAATGCAGAAAACCTCTGTGTTAAAGCTGTAATCTGAAATAAATGAATGAATGTAACATGTAATAGATAACCAAAAATATTCATAGAGAAGAAACACAGGCTATTATCTATGAAAACAATAAAGAAATTAGATAGGAAAGACTGCAAAAACAGTTTTCATTATCCTCTTCTCTCTTGGATGGCTGCTAGAGAACAGATACGAGCTAGAATAGCCTGCCTCTCACATCTCATCCCCTGACATTCCCTTACATACGGTGCCATCTCCCAATAGAGTCATTTGTTTGCTGCCTGTTCATGATGCCCTCCCTCTTCCTCCTCTATCTGCCGAAAGAAGTTTTATTAATTCTTTAGTATAGAATTCAAAAGGCTTATTTTAATAAGCATCCCTAACACTCTAATTCATTAATTCTACTGAAATACATGCATCTTAATATTTTATATCCTCTATTATAACTATTAAACTATCTTTGTCATAAAATTTTGCTTGAGATCAGAAACACTGTATTGTAAAACCAATATATCCTCAGAATCTAGCTCAATACTAGGTATTTAGTAAAGATTAATTTTTTAAAAGATAATTGCCATATTTTATGGCATTTGGTATTAGGATGATGTTCAGATTTGTATAGGAATACAATTAGATATTGGAGAAAGTTTAAAAATAAAACCGTTAGTATTAATGATAAAGAATAGCTAAAGATGTGCAATGCTGTAAACATATAACAAAATACTGCCTAGAAATGTATACAGTATAAGTACAGCTAGAGAAATAGAGAAAAAAAAATCACTTGACCAAACACTGAGAGAGCTGGGTAAGACAGTTATTTGAAAGAAATAAACATTTCAAATCATTAAAAAAATAAAGAATACAATAAGAATTTCTTACAAAGAAGTGGGTTAACTCTTGCATCCAAGGAGGACTTATATAAGAATGTCTCTACCAACTGTATTGAAAATACAATTCCTAGATCAAGCATGGAGAACACTAGAGGTTACTTAAATAAAACAATGAGAGAATTAACTGGAAGTGGGGATGCTAATTAGGGGTTAAATTCTTTATGTGTTTTGAAGGTAGAGCCAACTGCATATGCTGGCAAATGCAGTGTAAGGTGTGAGAGAGAAAAAAACAAAACTCTTACAACTTCAAGGTTTTGGCTTGATAACTGTAAGCATGGATTTACCATGAAGTTAGATGTATAAGAATGTTAAATGAATAATTTTGAAGAAGGTAGAAGACTGATGATGTTACACAATAGGTAGAAATAATAGTGGGCATCTGTCAGAATCTTCTATTTAATTTTCTTGGAGAAGGAGGAAACAAAATTACCCCTTGTGAGGAGAGTAGAAGAGGAAGTGATGGAGGTTTAGAGAGAGAGGAGAGAAGAGTGTGAAATAGTTTTCAAGTAGAGGAGAATGGAATACAGACATGAACTATGGACTCGGTGTCCACAATCACGCAGTTAAAGAGAGAACAGATAGATAGGTTCTTTTTTTTCTATTCACATGTAACTAATAAGAGAGTACTCTAAGATTGGATACAACCAAAATTGTGATTTTGCACAGCAGATATGACAAGGGATGTGATGTTGTTTAGAAGGGGATTATTTTAAACGATGACCAGAATATATCAATGATCAGAAAAAAAGAAGTTTTCAAAGAGGGGAGAGACAGTGAAAAATGTAGTTATCAATGCATGGAAGTCCTGTATAGCAAAAATTTTGTTGGTGCTTAAGCACTAGAGATTATAATCTGAAAGAATAAGAAATATGATCAGAGAAGATATAACAATTTAATATGCAGCAATTTTAATTTTGTCAACCTATGCTAATTCTTAAAAATAATTATCTTTTACAAGAGCTTTTCAGCAATACATTAATAATTAAGTGACAGATTTTCGTGTTTTTTATAATTGTATTTGTGAATATATCTAGTTCGCCCACATATTTGATGAAAATGAGGCATGAAGAAAGAATTGTGCATGTTGATTTCCACATTTCTGAGACTTCATATTAGATTCATGCAACATTTAGGTGATGAATCAGCTCTCTCTCTCTTTTAAAAGGGATAATTTGTTGAGGCAGTAAAATAAAATATTTAAAATTAAAAAATCAATAGACTTGTGTAGACATAATAAAAGGAAAATTTTTATTCATTTAGAATAAAGAAGACAAACTATATTATATGGAGGACAGCACTTCTTTTAAGTTAAAGGTCACAATTTACTCAAGAGACAGGGGAATTTCATCTTCCTCAAAATTCGTTTTTTAAGCTTAGAGACCATGAAGAGCTATGATTCATGTTGCTACAGTAGAGTGGCTTGTGATGTATCTGAATTTCAACAATATGTTTTAGAACTAATCCAGAAAAGTAAGTTACAATCCTTGAAGTCAGATTGAAAACAGCTGTCATTTGGAAAAAAAAAAAATCAAAGCTGTGAGGAGGAAAAATCTCTGCTACATCATAAGTAACTACTACATTTGCAGCCTGATTACCTTTTACTGAATCCAGTATATGCTGCTCCACAGACTATAAATACAGAACCTGTTTTTTTAAAAAAATTAGTCTTATATCTAAGTCATGGATTCTCAGGTTAATAGTAATCAGCTTAGTTTCGGTAACAAAAAGATTTCTTCTATTTTCTGAACCTGAAAAACAAATAAAGTGGAAAAATGAAATAGTTTTAGTGTAAACTTTTAAAACTTCTAAACCATCCAAGGAGGGGAAGCCAAAAACAAACAAACAAAAAAGATCTGTAAAACACAGTGTAAATTTTATAATATTTCCTTACTGTAACTTTTAAAATGTTTTTTATAAATAACAAAACACTGATTCATGTTGGCCTAAACTAAGGAAATAATATCCATTGCATTACTGAAAGTCCAGATGGTGGGCTCAAATAATGGCTGATTCATTAACTACCCGATGACTTTAGTATTGCACTTCTTTTTGTATATTCATTCACTATCCTTAACCTTGCTTTTATCCTCAGATTTATGGAAAGATGTCTGCAGCATTTCAAGGCAAAATATCTAGACATTACAATATTCAGAGAAAAGAGAAATGGCCTCTCCCCATTGTGCCCTCTTAGAAGTGCTGAAGCTTTTTTCCAGAGTCTTCCCAGAAGCCCCATGTATCTGCACATTTCTGAGCCAGTTGTAGGCAAGAATATTTAGAGTGTTCTTAGACCAGTGGTTCTCACCTGGCGGTGATTTTGCCCTTGAGGGGACTTTGGACAATATCTAGAGACATTTTTTGGTTATCGCAATTAGGGCAGCATTACTGGCATCCAGTGAATAGAAGCCAGGAATACTGCTAAACAATCTATATTATGTACCCGACAGCCCCTCACAGCAAAGAATTGTCCAGATCACATTGTCAGGAATACTAAGATCGAAAAACCCTGCCTTAGAGTAATCAGGCCTACCCATGGACATCAGCTCTCAGCAAGACACTTGGATGAGTGAGGGAAGAATTTATACACAAAGAAAATTATAGTTCTCTTAAAAACAAATCTGCACAATGAGGCCAGATAGACACAATGCCACTAACTTCACCTAGTAGTAACAGCACAATTACACGGTCATATATTTACTTTTCAATAGAGACAGGGATTTCTACCGTCAGAAGTCTGATTTAAAATGTCATGATGTCTGACCTCATGATATTTTAGTTATGACTAGCTGATTGCTTGATGAATGTGCCATAAAAATGATATCCAAATGCATTTAAAAGATCATGAAAAATATAGCATTTTTCTTCATAGCTCTAATAAAGTACTGGCAACTGGGAATATATTAATAATATTTTTTCATTTTATAGCTGAGCAATACTTTAAAATAGAAAACTGTGTGTATTCATGTGTATGTATGTATGTATGCATGTATAAACTTAAAAGAAATTTATTTTTCTCTTCAAAGAGGAGCCTGGGGTGTGAACTTCTTGAGGAGATGGGCAATTCTTATTTTTTTTTAAAGATTTATTTATTCATAGAGATGCAGAGAGAGAGAGAGAGAGAGAGAGGCAGAGACACAGGCAGAGGGAGAAGCAGGCTCCATGCAGGTAGCCCGATGTGGGACTCGATCTGGGACTCCAGGATCACGCCCTGGGCCGAAGGCAGGCGCCAAACTGCTGAGCCACCCAGGGATCCCCCAATTCTTATTTTTAAACCACCTACCATTCTTCACAGATTTTCTTCATAAGTTATTAAATAATTGTTTTTTGATAAATAAAATTTGAAATATTTTATATTCACTTCATTTTAAATAACAGAATGGTAATACATCTAAGATTTAGAAAAACATTTCATTAATAGAATATGCAATGATGTATATCAAGCAAAGTCAAATTACATTTTCTAGAATTGAGACTATTTTTGTTCTAGCTTTATCCTAGCTTTTACCAGAGATTAAATAATATTATAGGCATACCTTGGAGATGTTAATTTAGGTTTTGACCACCACAATAAAGCAAATATCTCAATAAACCAAATGAATTTTTTTGGTTTCCCCATGCATATAAAAGTTCTATAACTTATATACACGGAATATGTAACTACAGAATATAAAGTACTGTAGTTTTTTTTTTTTCTGAAAGATATTTTATTTGGGAGAGAGAGTGTGACTCTCTCTCTCTGTCTATCATGAATAAATAAATAAATAATCTTAAAAGAGAGAGAGAGAGACAGTGAGAGAGAGGGATCATGAGTGGGAGGAGGGGCAGAGGGAGAAGCTGACTTCCTGCTGAGCAGGGAGCCACTTGAGGGACTGAGCCACCCAGGCACCCCATACATTATTAAGTATGGTTAGCATTACATTTAAAAAGCAACGTACATACCTTAATTAATATGTGTTGCTAAAAAATTCTAAGCATCATCAGAGCTTTTGGTGAATCATAATCTTTTTCCTGGTGGAGAGTTTTGCCTGCATGTGATGGCTGCTGACTGATCAAGGTGGTGTTTGCTGAGGGTTGAAGTGGCCGTGGCAGTTTCTTACATTAAGACAGCAAATGACGTTTGTCTCATCCTTTTTGACTCTTCCTTTCATGAACAATATCTCTGTAGCATACAAAACTGATAGCATTTTACCCACATTAGAACTTTTTTCAAAACTTAAGTTAGCCTTTTCAAAACCTGCCACTGCTTTATCAAGCAAGTTCTTGTAACATTCTAAATCCTTTGTTGTCATTACAACACTATTCACAGTATCTTCACCAGGAGTAGATTCCATCTCAAGAAATCATCTTCTCTGCTCATGTATAAGAAGAAAATCTTCAGCTGTTAAAATTTTGTCATGCAATTGCAGTGATTCAGTCACATCTTCAGGCTTCACTTCTAATTCTAGTTCCTTGCTATTTCTACTACGTCTGATATTCCTTCACTAAAGTCTTCAACACTTCACAGTTATCCATAAGAGTTGAAATAAACTTCTTCAAACTCCTATTAATACTGATATTTTAACTTCTTCCCATGAATCACAGACGTTCTAAATGGCATCCAGAATGATGAATCCTTTTCAGAATCTTTTCAATTTACTTTGCTTAGATCCAGCAGTGGAATCCCTATCTATGCCAATTATAACCTAATGAAATATATTTCTTAAATAATAAGATTTGAAAGTAGAAGTTATTCCTTCATCCATGGGCTACACAATAGATGTTAACTTAGCAAGCATGCAAACAACATTAATCTCCTTGTACATCTCCATCAGAGCCCTGGGTAACCAGGTGCGTTGTCAATGAGCAATAATATTTTGAGAAGAATCTTTCTTTTTTCCCCCTGAGGACTACTTCTCAACAGTAGTTAAAATTATTTATTAAACCATGTTGTAAACAGAAGTGCTGTCACCCAAGCTTTGTTGTTCAATTTATGGAACAGAAGAAGAATCAATTTAGCATAATTCTTTTTTTTTAAGGTTTTATTTATTCATGAGACACACACAGAGAGAGAGAGAGAGAGAGAGAGAGAGAGAGAGAGAGAGGCAGAGACATAGGCAGAGGGAGAAGCAGACTCCCTGTGGGGAACCTGATGCGGGACTCCATCCCAGCACCCTTGTATCACGACCTGAGCCGAAGGCAGATGCTCAAACACTGAGCCACCCAGGTGTCCCTAGATTTAACATAATTCTTAAAGGGCCTCAATTTTAGAATGGTGAATGAGCATTGGCTTCAACCTAAGTCATCAGATGCATTAGACTTTAACAAGAGAGCAGCCTGTCCTTTGAAGTTTTCAAGGCAGGCATTGACCTTTCCCCTCATAGAAAGGCCTAGATGGCATCTTTTTCCAACAGAAGGCTGTTTCTTCTACATTGGACATCTGTTCTTTAGTGTAGCCACCTTCATTAATTAACTTTTCTAGATCTTTTGGATAACTTGTTGTTGCTCCTAAATGAGCACTTGCTGCTTCAAATGGCCTTTCTATGTTGTGAGGGTGGCTTCTTTCTTTAAATCTCCTGAATAAAAATCAATCAATCAATCAATCTCCTGAATAAAACTCCACTAACTTCAAGTTTCCTTTTGCAGCTTCCTCACCTCTCTCAGTCTTCATAGAATTGAAGAGAGTTAGGACCTTGCTCTGGATTAGGCTTTTGATTAAGGGAATGTTGTGGCTGGTTTGATCTTCTGTCTAAACCATTGAAACTTTCTCCATATCAGCAATAAGGTCATTTTGACTTCTTATCATTTCTGTGTTCACTGAAGTATCACTTTCAATTTCCTTCAAGAACTTTTCCTTTGCATTCATAACATTGCTGTTTGGTGCAGGAGACCCAGATTTTAGCCTATCTCCATTTTTGACATGCCTTTCTCACTAAGCTTAATCATTTCTAGCTTTTGATTTAAAGTGAGAAATGCGCAACTCTTTATTTGAATACCTAGAAGCCATTGTAGATATTAATCAGCCTACTTGGAAAATTGTTGTTATCTCAGGGAATAGGGGAAGAGAAGGCAAGAGACAAGGAAATGGCCAGTCAGAGGAGCAGTCAGAACACAGACAATATTTATCAATTCAATTTGTCATCTTATGTGGGCTTGGTTTATGCAGCCCAAAACAATTATGATTGTAATATCAAAGATTTACTGATCACAGATTACTATAACAAATATAATATTGTTGAAAAATTTTGAAATATTGTGAGAATTACCAGAATGTGAGACAGAGACATGAAATAAGCAAATGCTGTTGGGAAAATGGCCCCAGTAAACTCCCTTGACATAGCACTGCCACAAGCCTTCAAGAAACACAGTATCTGTGAAGTGCAATAAATTGAAGTGAATTAAAACAATGTAGACTTGTGTAGAACTCCGAAGTCAGAGGAAAACCTTAAATAAAACTCAAGAGAAAACTGTGGCTCAGAGAGATTAATTTTTTTCCAGAGCCCGCCATTAGACTAATCGAGACAAAAATTATAATCTTAGAGATGATATGTCATATCCTGCTGCTCAAATATTCTAGTTATCTCTTTGGAATACAAGGTAAGATGTAGGAAAATAAGAGCTGAAGAGAGAAATTTGCAGAACATTATACATTTGAGATTTCTTGATGATGGATATGTGCAAAGGAATGCTCTTAGTTTTTAATGATGCCAGTGATAGTAGGTTTTGCAGAACTAACAAAACAACGATGATAAATTATATGGAACATTTCCTAGAGTCCACTAGCAAATTTAGCAATCATACCTCCCCAGATTGCTGTTAAAATATGAAATTATTATTTTTACATGACAAGTAAATAACCCGTTTCCTTTAATTAGACTAGATTAAGAGAAGTGAAACGCTTTTGAAAATAGCAGTGGAATGGAATGGTGTCTTTCATCAAGAGCAGAATCATGTTAATGTCTTATGCTGTCTAGTTACCATGACAAATAGGTTGTGGTACATGCACACTTTAATTATTAACACTGAAATCTGCTGAAATTGAAGTATTGCTCTTAGTAAGAGCTATTACTGCTGAAATGACCCATTTAATAGTGACCCACGGTACCAAAGTATGGATTTAAATTGGTAATTAATAACAGTCCATTTCTGAAAATGTTAACACAGGAGTTGAATAAAAATGCTAAGTAGGTTTCAAATATCACAGACAGTGTATTGACATATTAATATATATTACTTATGTTAAATGCTTTGTAAATTTAGATATGGAACAAGATGGTAACAGTAAAAGCATTTCTTTCTTGCCTAGTGTCCAAGGAGTCAGTTAGTAAACTTAGTAGATTAGTTCACTATTTTTAGTTTTTAGTTCCAAAATTCTTTATACCAGAATTTGTTTTATCACATTCTATGGAATGTGAAATGATAAATTAAATAAATGGAAGTTAAAAAAAATAAATGCAACTGCATGACACTGAGGAAGAATTTTGGAGTAATGAATGGTAGCTATGTTGTTCATTTTATAAGTCACTATAATAATTAGCTGCCCCACATCTACTCTTTTCATTCTATGACTTATCAAAAGGAGAATATAATGCTCCATAAGGTGCCAATCAATTATATTGTGAAATAACATTTTAAATGATATATTGGTAGAAATAAAAAAAATGAAACAAATTTTTAAAATTAAACATACTGAGAGCAGCATGATCATTTCCAGTCACAAATATGTGATTGGAATGCATTAATTGGTATTTGGTGCCATCTACTTAAATTGGCTTATCTTAAGCTTGATCAAAATGGAGTTATGTTTTCTGAATATATTGATTGACAGCGTCCTAAATATGTTAGAAAGGTTAAAAGAAAATATGTGATTTATAATTTTTATTTTTATTTGTTAAAGAGATGATTCTTTTTATTTTTGTGATTTATAATTTTTAAAAGGTAACTTAAAAACTGCAACTTCCACCTGAGAATAAATGTCTACTATATTATTTTATCGATGATAAATATAAAAACATTTAATGATACCATTCATCTTCACTTGTCTTTAAATTTAAATAAAATTGCAGAAAAAAATTAACAAAACTTAGATAAAATTTCAATATACTTGGCTCAATGATATTTTTAGTATCTAAGTTAACATATAGAAGTATATGGTAGAAAACATTTCAAAAATACTTTGAAAGTTAAGTATACATACACACACACTCACACACACGTATGCACATTAAAAATATATATTTTTAAAACCAGAACATTTACTTAGCAACTAATCATCCATTCCTTAAGATGAATTGGATACTGCAACAGCTAACCTCTCAGATTTAGGTGGTGTTTCCTCAGGGAACTTACTCCAGAATCTGCAGTATACAATTTTTAGGTGTCTCACATGACCTATACTCATGGCATTTCTTCACTTAGCTTTGGCACTCAATTTAAACTTTTCCTCTGCACTTAGTAGGTTAGATACATTTGGCACAAGTCCATTTCTCAAAGTGATAGAATTACAGTGGCAGCACATTATGCATGTCTTATTGAAATGCTAACCAAACACTAATGTTTCCTTTTTCATCTCACTTCTGTGGCCTGGACCAAAGAGCTAGGTTTTTGTTTTTTCTTTAAAGGAGCTAAAAATGTCCTTATTATAAACATGATCACCTAGCTGGTTATATTATGATTAGATTTCTGTAACTCTTGTCTTCAAAAATAAATAATAGAAAAAATATAAATAAATAAATAAATAACAGTAGTGCTACAAATTTCAAATAATACGTTGACGATTTTTCTTGTTGAAAACTATGTGCTTAACGATCTATAAGATGAAGTCTAATAGTTAGAATATTCCAGATTGACTTACTCTGAATTGAAGTTGTTCTTTATAGATTGGGTAGAAAACATTTACCTTGCTAAAAATTACACACACACACACACACACACACACACACCAATATAGTTCAGTGACATTGTGATTTAGTCAAATGCTATAGTAGTATGTGTTTGATACCACCTTAAATAGTAGTATAGTAAATTCTGTTAAAGGAAGCTGGTGAAAGAAGAATAATGAATGGAAAATACACCTTTTTAAATTAATCAACTGGCTGCCTTTTCTAATTTTTAGGGGATTTGGATTAATTCTTCTCTGGATAATTGGCTCATTTTATAGAAACATGGTATGGTTACCAAATTTGTGTATGAAAACTGTAGTGTTCTTTCCTTTATCAAAAGAGTTAGACCATGGCTGTACACGTAGAGATAGGAGTTGTTTCATTATAAAGTAAGAATAACAGAATTTTTAAGGTCAAAACTGTGATGGAATCAAAATAAAGCAAGAAGTAGAATTTTATTTGCTAGAGTTGTACTTATAGGTCCATTTCTTTTCCTTAACTGGATTACATTTTGCTGCTTTAAAAGTTGGTTGGTTGGTTGATCAGTTGGTGACTGAAGTGATGAAAATATTTATGGTGTAATTATTCTGTATTAATAGACATCATTATCTAAAGCATCATCTTTGTTTGAACTTCAGCATCTCCAAGTCTTGAAAGATCTATTATTTTTATTATTGGTCAAATTCAACAGACTTGACTTGACTATTTCTGTTACTTTGAATTCTTTGCATAGGCTTAAGATGGGTGAGTTATTTTTGCTTTTATTTTACCAACAACAGTAATAATAGTAACATAGTTACCAACTCTATATCTTGTTTTTTTAGCTTATATAAAACATTTGGTTGATGATTTGTTAAAAAGGTGGAGGAGGGAGATAAGCAGTTATTCTTTGAGTAATCCTCCACACATTGGACAGAATATCTTGCATATTGTTGCTCATAGCCATGTTCTATACCATTTCAGTTTCTTTTGAATAGTAAGTAAATTTTAGCATTTAGTAGTGGCATAGGCTAGGCAAAATTATAAGGCAAAGACAAACAAAAAAATCTGTCTATTGCTAAATCCAGTAACACTACAGTTGCAAATAGGCAATAAGTTTAATAAGATTTTCCTTATTCTATATTTAAGAGCCAGAATATGGTTATATAACATCTTAAAGGGTGAAAAATTTTAAATAAATGAAATGTACTGTCTCCAACATCCAGAAGGCATCAGCTTTTAAAACCATAAAAAAATAATTTTGTATACAGTGTTACCTTTCCAACAAACCGCCCTCAATATTTATTCTGGAGATTTATTTTAAAAGGATGAAAGATGACAATGACACTGAAATAGGAAGCAGATCAGTAAATTGTCAAATTTAAGAGTAACATCAATTAAGATCAGACAATTTAATTGGCCTAAAACACAGATTTGGTGGCTCACTACTGTAATACTATCAGAATTTGGCCAAGCTGTTCATCTGATGTTAGAAGAAAAATTCATCCTTCACCATTGCTTCTCAGAAACATAGAAACACAAATTATAATGAGAAAACTGCAGCTGCCTTTTTATCGGTGTCCATTTTTTAAAGGAAACACCATTTATTCTGATAAATAAGATCAAAGAACTGAATAAGTGGATAGACATTTTATTTTCATATATAGAATACTCAAGATTGTCAAGACGTCAATTCTTCACAACTTGGTATATAGATTTAATGCATTTCCAATCAAACTTCCAGAAAATTACTTCGTGGATATGGATAAACTAACTATAAAGTTTGTACAGATGGGCAGAAAACACAGAATAGCCAACATGAAGTTGAAGAACAAAGATTTGGAGGCCTAATGCTACCCGATACTGTGGAATTGGCAAAAGAATAGGCAAATAGGTCAGAAAAAGAGAATAGCAACGCCAGAAATAGAACTCTATAAATAGGGTCAACTGATCTTTGTGAAAGGAGCAAAGGCAATACAATGGAGTAAAGATAGTCTCTTAGACAAATGGTGATGGAATAATTGGACATCCACATGCCAAAAAATGAATCTAAACACAGGTCTTACACCTTACAAAAAATTAACCGACAATGGATCCTAGACTAAAATGTAAAATGCAAAACTATATAAATCATATATATTTATTTATATTTATATATGGATAAATAAATAAATAAAGTAAACAATAACATGAAAGAAAACTTAGATAAGTACACCAAAGATACAACCACAGAGGAAAAAGATTGATAAACTGGACTTCATTCAAATTGAAAACTTCTGCTCTGTGAATGACAGTATCAGGAGAATTAGCAGACAAGCCACAGCCTGGGAGAAAACATTTGCAAAGATATATCTGATAAAGGTTATTTATCCGGAATACACAAAGAAGTACTAAAATTCAAGAAGAAGGAAACCAACCACCCTCAAATGGTCCCCAGAAAAATTGAGTATCAGATATTCTCAGTAGTAACCAACTCAAATAAGCCAACTTGGACTGACTCCTTTTCTATAGAAATCAACCCAATCCCTCCACTTCAGTTTTCTGGAATATCTTCCTAAAACAAGTTATTTTATATGACTGCTTGTATCAGAGTGCCTTTATTAAAGGAAAGCAAGTTAAGATATCACTTGAGTTGTCACTTAATGTTTCTAATTTTTTTTTTTTTTAATTCTCTCTCAGTAGATACTGGTATGGAAGAGCCAATGGTTTAAGTTCATTCAAGTCCAGATTGGAGTCCAAGGGTAGGTTGAGTCTAGTAATAGTCTCAGAGATAGTCAGAGAGAGTAGTACATTCACCCCTACTTAGCCTTCCCTGTTGTATTAAAGACTTCAACAGAATGGAGAGGTCCAACCACATGAAGAGAGGAAATCTGCTTTACTTAGTCTTTTGATTCAAAAGTTAATTTCATCCACATATATACTTATAGACACAATTAAGGTAGTGTTCAACCAAATATCTGTGTTCCTCCTGCCCCAATCAAATTTTCACATAAATTTAATCATTAGAGGGAGTGAGGATAATGTTTTATAAGTTCATTGATTTAATCTTTCAGTTGCCACCGTTACCAGTTCAAATGAAAAAAATTAGGCAAAATATTCAAATGAATGTGCAGTAAGTCAATAGGGCAGTCGGGAGGATATGTTGTCTGACAGCTAAATAAAGAAGTTCCAAGGCAGAGGATGCAATTATGTGTATTAAGTGCTACTGATACTTTGAGTTGAAGAGTAAATATTGGCCATTCTGTTTATCAATATCAATGTCATGATTTGACACAATCTGTTTCGACGTAAAAGATATGGTTTTAAGAGGGTTTTTGTATTTTTTTAAGGTGATATAAATAGCAGCATGATTCAAAGAAACTGCTTCTATAAGTGAACTAAAAAGGAAGTCATCAACTGTGAAGAGAGTGCAGGAGTTGTTAAAAATTTGAAAAGGAAGCAAGCAGAAAGTATAGTGCAACAGGATAGGAATGAAAGAAAGTGACTCAGACTGAGTAAATATATATGATTGCCTAGAAGCATTAAGTCTCACTGGAGGATAGTGATCATGAAATTAAAGCAAGGCAAGTCAACAAGGTCACATTTTCCAGCTTCATTTAAATGTATATATGCAGGCATGGAGTAGGCTGAGAGCTGGCTTTAACTAGGATGGCAGTTTACAAATATGAAGGAAGGGGAAAGCAATGAGGGGATATGTACAGGAGTGTGTAAGGCAATTGAGAGAATATGCACAGGGATATTAATGAAGGATAAGAGAATCCAAACTGAGTAAGAAGAAATGTGAGAAAATACTGATAAGTAGCAAATTATAATGTATGAGATTGTATGAACAAATAATTGCATATGTATACATATTATTTGCATGTTTATTAGAAAATGTTTCTTTTTAACTTTTAAAACAATATGAGTAAAATATTTTATTTTTAATTAATATTACATTACTTTCTATTTCTTATTACTTCCTCGATTTAATTTTTCTGAAACAGGTTAATGGGCATTAGATTCTCAAAGGAAAGAAGAGAGAAGACTAGAGAAAAGAGAACAGAATAGTTTTCCATCTATATTCTACAACTGCAGGTATGAAGATCAATGAAGTTCTAGAATGTGACATTATGGTGTTGTGGTTATTTTACTACCATCAGTCTAGGATGTCTTGGAAGAATAAAATAGCTTTGCATTGGATTTTGACAGTCTTGAGAGATTATAATAAGCTTGCAGTAAATCTTTTGGTATTTGCAAGCCTTGCTTAATTATACTAAAGTTTCTTCAAGCAAGAGATCTGAATTTTCTTCTTAACATTCTCCAACTGGTAGTTTTGTCAGTTTGCTTCAGCGCACATTAATTATTTGACTGATAGGAGTATGTCACTTTGTAGCCAACTGTCACTACTCCTGATCAATAAAGCCCCCTCTAGGTCTCCAGTAAGACTTTAAACCTGGAAGAGTATTTAAAGTCAATAATTATTTATATTTACAAAGCATTTAAGCCAGTGACTTAAACAAATAAAGCTTTTCTACAATAAAGAACCATGTCTAAATGCTAAGAATAATCAGTATGTTAACTTCCATAAAGCAAATAGACAAAAGTATTAGGTTTGAAGCTGCATTTTTCCTAGATTCTTAACACAAAGCACTTACATTAGAGTATCATTAAAATACTGCTATGGATGAGAAGGTATCAAAGCTATCATCACTGCCACTGTGGTTGAAATTAGAAAAATAAGCCAGTTCTGCACCTGTATTCACCGATGCCCTTGTGTGACACAACATGAAACAGGAGACTGAGCTGTGTTTCTAAATATAGCCACTCATGCATTCCCACAATGTTTAGCAATTTACAGTACCCTAAGACCTCACAAATTCGAGAAATTGTTTTCAATTTTTCCATTTAAATTATAATTTAAATTTTTCAAGAGTGTCTTAGTTTATTCAGGCTGCTCTAACAGAATACCATAAACTGGTGGCTTATAAACAACAGAAATTTATTTCTCACAGTTCTGGAGGCTAGGAAGTCCAAGATCAAGGTATCAGCAGATTAGATGTCTGCTTCACAGATGGCTGCCCTTTCACCATGTCCTCACATGGCAAAGGGGCAAGGGAGTTCTCTGTAGTTTCTTTTATAAGGGCACTAATCCCATTAATGAGAGCTCCACCTTTATGACTAAATCATTTCCTCAAATCCCCAACTCTTAATATCATCACACTGGAGGTTAGGATTTAACATATGATTTTTAGGAGTCCACAAACATTTAGCCTATAGCAAAGAGTCTTATGTTTACATGGGAATTTATAATACAGTCCTCAAATCAATATATGCCACATATTGATAACTTTAAATGCCAATTATTTTTCATACAAGAAAATAAATGCTCCAGGAATGAATTTGTCAGATTGGCCTACTGAAGCATTTATTTATTAGGGGGTGAGGAACTCACTTTTTTCGGAGCAAGTTGTCCCCAAATCTTGATTGTATATTTGGTTTAGCTAGTGCTCAAAACATTACTTCAAAATTAAGTTTAAGCTTTGTCCATGATATGAGATGCTCTATTCATTCAGGATGCTTTATTTATGTTAACAACTAGAAAATCTTCCAATTATTCACTTATTTGAACTGGAATTTTAATTTTTTCCTTAAAACTAAGCAGATTTAGAAAATCTAAGTACAAAATATTGTTGCAGAGGAATTAGACCCCAGCCTTTGTTTTTAATAGGGTTTCAAGATTAATACAAGAATCTAGGAAAACAATAGTACGATCAAATATTACAGTAGTTCTTAAACTAATTAAGGACAGATAATAAGTAAAGAAAAATATAAGAATCTAAAATATCTAGTTAAGTCTGTGTAACACATTTTCTGTGTAAGCAAAGAAGTAAAATATTGACAGTAAAACAGGGTTCTTACAAACGGTATAATTATGGAAATGATATTAAAATACAAGGCAGGATTTAAATTAGAGGAATTAGAATAAAACACTTGACATATCTATTTAAATACTTTTATTTATCACTTTCCTTTTCCTTTTCAAGAATCTTCAAATAGGTAGCATGCAAGTAAAAATCAATTGAGTAGATTTGCCACATTCTCATTGAAAGGGATTCATTGTTAATATCAGACACATCCTGAATGTTACGTAGAGTTTGCTGTATATATTCATGCTTAAATTAATTCTTTTTTGAAATATATGAACTTTTGTACCATAGCAAAGGTTACAATTCCCACGTAGTTCTTTGATTTTTTTTTAGCATGTTAAATTATACTTACCTTGAAGTACCATGAAAGACAAGAATCTAAACCAGATGGATTCACACATAATTGCAGTAAATCATCATTGATTCTGAAAAGCATTGCTTAAATATGCTGCATATTTAACTTTACTCAGTGAAAGAAATGAAACAAAGACAGATACTCTGTATAAGACACTTTGCTAGGTTCACTCTCTCTCTCTCCACAAACACATACACACCACACTATGTATATAAAGTATATATACACATATATATTATCTATATGTTACTGAATGTGTATATTCACATTTAATCCCCACATTATAAGAGATTTTTATATATTAGTTATTTATAATTACTTATAAATAATTAACAATAATGTAATTATATATTTGTGTATGTGTATATATATAAGGAGGAGACAAATCTATGTGTGATTAATACCAGTGCCTCCATACATAACAATAAAAATAAATTTAATAAATAGGTTTTAGCATTGTCAAAGATGTGCTGAAATTTAAAAAAATATGACATCAGCATCATCATTAGTGATATAAATAACATTTATTACATACTTTAAATGTTCACATATCCTAATTTTCTCAAGATGGTCCAGTTTACACCTGTTTTTCAAGAATAATTATTAAGAGCACCATACTCAATATTAAATTATGCTGCTTTGGTTGATAAATCATGTGGCCACACTACTGATTATGAAATAAGAATTTTATTATATTTTGAATACATTTAACCTTCACTTCCTAAAACAATAAATACCTTTCCACAAGAAGAAACTAGAGTAGTTTATTAACAAATATGAGTTTATCCAATCAGCAAACTATAGAAACAGGAAATAAACCCAGGTAACTGGGCTCTTCTACCAATGCACACAAGATAATTTAGCTCTTTCAACAGAGTGAATTTGAATGTTTTAATTCAAGATAATTAATTGTGTGTAATTTGTAGTGGGTCACAAGTTCCTTTCCATGCTGGGAAAAATATAAAATCTATGGTAAAACTATAGAGAATGTACTGGGGCAAAGTGAAACTTAAAGTACTCAGTTGTGTTTTATCAAGGGAAGGAAGTGAAAGACACTGAGAGAAGAGAACCCCACATGGAAGTAGAGAAATGAACATATATGCCAAGGTTTAAAAGTAAGTTTGTGATCAGGAGATAAATATTTTGAATATCACCTTAACTTGTATCTTAAGTGAGAGTGCAAGGACTTTGCCTTTTACATTTGAGAGACTTGAAGAACTTAAATGACGATGTGAATAAATTGGCTGCCTCAAAACAAAACAAAACAAAACAAACAGAAAAACAACAACAACAACAAAAACCAAATTAACTTTTAATGTAGAATTAGCAGATCTTTGCATTATGCCCCACCACCACCTTTTTTTTTTTCTTTTCTTTTTTGAGCATGGAAAAACTTTATGCACCCTTATCATTCCAACAACTTTAATCTGGAATACTCACAATTTCAGTATTTTTTTTCAATTTCAGTATTATAAGAATAATGCCTGTTTTATTTTAAATCTTATTATCTTAAATACTTTTGAAGTGCATAAATATTAGTATGTTATATTCTATTATATTTTATGTTTTTAAAAGGTATTTATTTATTTAAATACTTTATTTATTTATTTATGAGAGACACAGAACGAGAGAGAGAGAGAGAGTCAGAGACACAGGCAGAGAGAGAAGCAGGCTCCCTGCAAGGAGCCCAATGCAGGACTCGATCCCAGGGCTCCAGGATCACATCCTGGGCCAAAGGCAGGTGCCAAACCGTGGAGCCACCCTGGGATCCCTGTGTTTTTAAATAGTATTTAAAACAAGTGTACACATTATAAAAATGGGTATTATGCATTTGGACAAAGGAGGTAAAAATATTGAAAAAAGAGGAAGAAAAGTTATCCTCATTTACTGATATGATAATTTATCTAGGAAACCTAAGACAATCCATTTAAATGCTGTTAGAAATAAATAAACATATTCTGTTAACAGCTGTCTTGTGAACGTCAGTGTTAGGTGTTGAAAATTAGGCATGGTTCCTCTCCTCAAAAATTTTATTTCTTAGCAGAATTAATAATATATTATATCCTTCCTGATTTATCCTCAATTTTAATTCTGTACCTTTAACAACAAAGATTTTATATAAGTATCAGAGCATCAGTGTATTGCAAGAAGAACATACGTATATGTGTGTTTGTATGAATGTTTACAAACACATGCATATGTGTGTGCACATGCATGTATATATACAAATATGTGTGTGTATATATATATGGGCATATATGTATATATCATGATTTGTGTACACATATGCATACACACACAAACACTTGTTTGTACTGGTAAAACTGTGGAACGATAAGCTTTACCATTTTTTGAAAACTTGCTACTTTTTAAAAAAGATTTTATATTTATTTATTCATGAGAAACAGAGAGAGAGAGAGAGAGAGAGGCAGAGACATAGGCAGAGGGAGAAGCAGCTCCCTGTCGGGAGCCTGATGTGGGACTTGATCCCAGGACCCTGGCATCACCACTTGAGCCCAAGGTAGATGCTCAACCACTGAGCCATCCTGGTGCTCCAATCTTGCTACTTTATTGAAGTATTCTTCTTTATATATTCATACACCTTAGCACATTTAATTGCCTGTAATATGTATCCTCACATTTCTTACATAAAGGATACAGACTGATATATGTATCCATCAAGTTGTACTTTTGAAATTGATTTTTGAAATAGAAAATATCTGCTTCTCCCTCTGCCTTTGTCTCTGCCTCTGTGTGTGTGTGTGTGTCTCATGAATAAATAAATGAATCATTAAAAAAAAGGGACGCCTGGGTAGGTCAGCTTTTGGGCATGTGCCTTTGGCTCAGGTCATGATCCTGGAATCGGGGATCAAGTCCCGCATCATGCTCCCTGTAAGGAGCCTGCTTCTCCCTCTGCCTGTGTCTCTGCCTCTGTCTCTCATAAATAAATGAATGAATCTTAAAAAAAATAGAAAATTTCCTCCAAGTTTAGTCAAGATGCACCATTCTTTTGAGTTACACACATACACACACACATCATTTGTAGCTATTATATATACAATGTAATCTTTTCATTCTTTAAAAAGAAAATTGCTATTATCTGTGTTAACATGCAATGATTACTATTAATTCCCTCTACCTTTTTCATTATAATTGTTATTCTTCATTATTTCACCCCATTAGTCCTTCTTGGATGTCAATATATTCAATATAATTGTGAACTTTTCAAGCCTGACCTTCTTGATTTATATCTGGAAGATATGAAGAGATCTTACCACCTGCATCCTTCTAAAATGTAAAATAATTGAATTGAAAGTACAGTGATGGAAAAACAGTTAACCTTCTGTTTGGAAAGGGCTGCTGCATTTATGTCAGAAGAGCTCTTTAATGTGTTCCTGTAAATTTACTAAGGACACATCTAAACACCTGATTTCAGAGGTTATCACAAAACAGAAATCAAAAATACTTTAAGAATTGGCCTAATCCTAGTTGCTTCAGTTGTTTCCAAGACCTAATAAGCCAACGATTAATAAATTGGATCCATTACTTCTATTAAAACCCTATCAGAAATCAGTATCTGTTTTTAGTTTGTTTCATTCAGATTATTTCTCAATATCAAGGCAATCTAAATAGGAACATAGTATTTTATTAACTGAAATATTTAAAATAAGTTTTCTTTTAGAACATATCATTTAATAAAATACATTTTTGAAAACCTAAGTGAAAATTCAAATTTATAATGAAATGACATAATTGTATTTGATAAATATTTTTAGTCATTCCATATGACTAAATATTGTAATTTATCAATTACAATAAAATAAAATATGTAAAATATTTAATTTTAGCAAGTAATCCAGTTAATACATTTTAAATTTTGTTTATTTAATATATTCTATATTGACATTCTAAAAATGATTTAATTGAGGATATCCTCTTTATGTACAATACATAGTAAACATTATTTTTTGCTTCATCTTTCTCTTGAGTACTTCTCTTCTCCTGCCTTCTCTTTTCACTGCTTCTCATTTCATCCATCTCATCTTTTTTGTTCAAGTTTTTAATTATTTTCCAAGTTTTTATTTAATTTTTTTCAAGACTTTAATCATCTCATCTTCTGCCAATTCCTTTCTTTGTCTAAACTTTACATGCTCAGCCTTCTCTTGAAAAATCCAGCATCATTGGTTGTCAAAATTGGAAAGAATTTTAGATATTATCCAGTATAAATTTTCATTTAAAGTATGGACAATTCCTCTGATAAGATCTTCTGACCAATGGAATGTGAGCTGAAATAAAGTACAGCTTCTCTCAGTAATCCCCATTCTCTTTTCCAAGATGACTTTGGTAGGCACATGCTGAAAATGATGGTATTACACAATGAAAGAATCCAGTTGACAAGAGGGATCAGAGCCCCTGCTAACAATTTGTGAAACTGAGACATGAGAGCCAGTAAGATTAGACTAAACCTCTGCTATTGAGAATTTATGTGTTATAGTTTGTTTACCCTAAACCACTTTAGAAAAATGATTTCTTACAGCCTTCTTAAGAGGTGATATTTTCCTTTGGATGGCTTTCATAAAATTGGGTGTAGACATGGAGTCAGTTTCTTCCCTACTGTTTGTAGAACCTCCTCCGCCCCACACACAATTAAAAGCTAGAAGTTTGTATTTAATGTCCTTTACCCAACAAATATTTATATATTTATAATTTTCACAGTCCCTCATTGATTGCACATGTCTTTATTAGCTAGGTCACTCCTATATACATACATATATAAGTATACATACTCCTATATACATACATCTTAGGACTTTTCCCACTTTCACTCATTCTAATGCTAATGTCATAATTTTATGAAATTTCAGTAGTCATATAATTGGTTTAAACCTGATTATGCATTTTCTTTCAATTACTTTTTCCAGTAATTAAATAATTCTTTTTGCCACTTTATCTCAACCACTTAACTATGGTTTCTTAACCTCATTCATAATGTTCCCCATGTGTCCCAGAAAGACAACATCTATAAAATGCTCTACAGCTGTATCCCACTTTACATACTTTATGACACTTAGTGAACCTACTACAACCCAATTAGCCTCTTTGTTGTTTTTCAAACAGCCCTAAGAAGCCATGGTTATAGAGCTTTAATAGTTACATGAGTAAATATTTCACTTTCTTCAGATTACTGCTCAAATGCCACCTCTTCATGGAGTTCTACTTTGACAACTGTAATTAAAATTGTAACCACTATGTCTGTTTTTGTGCCAGTGCCGTACTGTTTTAATCACTGTAGCTTTGTAGTATATCTTGAAATCTGGAATTGCGATATCTCTAGCTTTGTTCTTCTTTTTCAAGATTTCTTTCATCATTAAGGATATTTTGTGGTTCCATACACTTTTTAGTATTATTTGTTCTTTTTATGAAAAGTGCTGTTGGCATTTTGATAAGGATTACGTTGAATCTGCACATTGCTATAGGTAGTATGGACATTTTAATAGTATAGATCCAAATGGAACAGAATAGAAGGCCCAGAAATAAAACCACAAGTATATGACCAGATTATCTATGACAAAGGAGGCATGAATATACAATATGGAAAAGACGGTCTCTTTATTAAATGATGCTGAGAAAACTGGACATCTACATGCAAAAGAATAAACCTGGAGCACTTTCTTACACCATACACAAAGTAAACCACAAGTAGATTAAAGATCTAAATGTGAGACCTGACACCATAAAACTCCTAGAAGAGAAGATAAGGCAGTAATTGCTTTGGCTTTGGCTGTAACAACATTTTTTTTTTTTTCAGATATGTCTCTTGAGGCAGAGGAAACAAAAGCAAAAATAAACTGTTGGGACTACGTCAAAATAATAAGCTTCCGCATAGCAGGGGAAATAGTCAACAAAACAAAAAGGCAGCCTACTGTATGGGAGAAGATATTTGCAAATAATATGTCTGATAAGTGGTTAATATCCAAAATATATAAATCACATGTACAACTCAACATCTAAAAAAAAATAATTTAATTAAAAATTGTCAGAGGATGTGAAAATTATACCCTCAACAATGAGAAATGCTCCAAATATTGCTTGTCCTTCATATATTTTTAGATCTTTTCTGTAGCATGCACCACCAGCTATTATACTATATAATTTATATATATTATACTATATAGTTTTGACATCATTAGTATGTCATTTTTTGTTTATTTTTTATCTTCTCCAGTAAATTATAAAATCCTTTAGGACAGGGTACTGACTCCTTTTATTTCCTGATATATCTCAAGTGCTTTCAATAGTGTCTTCCTATATATAATAGACACTCAATAAATATTTTCTAAGTGAATGTTGAATTAATGTGTATATATAGTTATGTATATTATCCCAGTAATTTTATAGTATTTTAAAATAACACAGGAATAAATCTGCAACTGGAACATCATAGTAATTCCAGGTTCTTAATTAACTGGTTCTTTGATACTGGCCTACTTAACCTCTTAGTTGTCTCACAATTTTAATATAATTACATTTTATCACTCTACTTCTCAGGATTACAGTCGAAATCAAATGAGCTAGTGCATATGAAGGTGGGTCATAAACTCTATATCAACAAATATTTTAGTTAGATATTTTTAAAAGATATACTGAGGCATATTATAATTTCTAAGAGCTTATTTGAGCAAAAATTGATTTGAACTAGACACCTTCCAGTCTCGAAAATAGAAAGGAGTTCCAAGGAGCTGTAGAAAATGAAATACTTCTATAGAAGAAGTGGGAGAAGGGAGTGAGAACAAAGAAGTTATAGTAGGCAAAAATGCAAGTTAATTATTGTCAGATTACTTTCCTATAGGGGATGGATGGTAGGGGCGTAAAAGGCAGATTACCTACCTTGTGCTTTTCAGGTGATTCTTGATTGACTGGTTTAAGATTCCATTTCTCAGAGAGCTGAAAGTGTAAGACAGCTTGCTGACAGGGCACTTAACATAATTTTTTTTCATTTTCTTTATATAAATTTATTTTTTATTGGTGTTCAACTTGCCAACATACAGAATAACCCCCAGTGCTCATCCCGTCAAGTGCCCCCCTCAGTGCCCATCACCCATTCACCCCCACCCCCTGCCCTCCTCCCCTTCCACCACCCCTAGTTCGTTTCCCAGAGTTAGGAGTCTTTATGTTCTGTCTCCCTTTCTGATATTTCCTACCCATTTCTTCTCCCTTCCCCTCTATTCCCTTTCACTATTATTTATATCCCCCAAATGAATGAGACCATATAATGTTTGTCCTTCTCCGATTGTCTTATTTCACTCAGCATAATTCCCTCCAGTTCCATCCACATCAAAGCACATGGTGGGTATTTGTCATTTCTAATGGCTGAGTAATATTCCATTGTATACATAAACCACATCTTCTTTATCCATTCATCTTTCGACGGACACCGAGGCTCCTTCCACAGTTTGGCTATTGTGGCCATTGCTGCTAGAAACATCGGGGTGCAGGTGTCCCGGCGTTTCATTGCATCTACATCTTTGGGGTAAATCCCCAACAGTGCAATTGCTGGGTCGTAGGGCAGGTCTATTTTTAACTCTTTGAGGAACCTCCACACAGTTTTCCAGAGTGGCTGCACCAGTTCACATTGCCACCAACAGTGTAAGAGGGTTCCCTTTTCTCCACATCCTCTCCAACATTTGTGGTTTCCTCCCTTGTTAATCTTCCCCATTCTCACTGGTGTGAGGTGGTATCTCATTGTGGTTTTGATTTGTATTTCCCTGAGGGCAAGTGATGCAGAGCATTTTCTCATGTGCGTGTTGGCCATGTCTATGTCTTCCTCTCTGAGATGTCTGTTCATGTCTTTTGCCCATTTCATGATTGGATTGTTTGTTTCTTTGCTGTTGATTTAATAAGTTCTTTGTAGATCTTGGAAACTAGCCCTTTATCTGATACGTCATTTGCAAATATCTTCTCCCATTCTGTAGGTTGTCTTTTAGTTTTGTTGACTGTATCCTTTGCTGTGCAAAAGCTTCTTACTTGATGAAGTCCCAATAGTTCATTTTTGCTTTTGTTTCTTTTGCCTTCGTGGATGTATCTTGAAAGAAGTTACTGTGGCCGAGTTCAAAAAGGGTGTTGCCTGTGTTCTTCTCTAGGATTTTGATAGAATCTTGTCTCACATTTAGATCTTTCATCCATTTTGAGTTATCTTTGTATATGGTGCAAGAGAGTGGTCTAGTTTGTTTCATTCTTCTGCATGTGGATGTCCAATTTTCCCAGCACCATTTATTGAAGAGACTGTCTCTTTTCCAGTGCATAGTCTTTCCTTCTTTGTCGAATATTAGTTGACCATAACGTTGAGGGTCCACTTCTGGGTTCTCTATTCTGTCCCATTGATCTATGTGTCTGTTTTTGTGCCAGTACCACACTGTCTTGATGACCACAGCTTTGTAGTACAACCTAAAATCTGGCATTGTGATGCCCCCAGATATGGGTTTCTTTTTTAAAATTCCCCTGGCTATTTGGGGTCTTTTCTGATTCCACACAAATCTTAAAATAATTTGTTCCAACTCTCTGAAGAAAGCCCACGGTACTTTGATAGGGATTGCATTAAACATGTAAATTGCCCTGGGTAGCATTGACATTTTCACAATATTAATTCTGCCATTCCATGAGCATGGAATATTTTTCCATCTCATTGTGTCTTCCTCAATTTCTTTCAGAAGTGTTCTATAGTTTTTAGGGTATAGATCCTTTACCTCTTTGGTTAGGTTTATTCCTACATATCTTATGCTTTTGGGTGCAAGTGTAAATGGGATTGACTCCTTAATTTCTCTTTCTTCAGACTCATTGTTAGTTTATAGGAATTCCACTGACTTCTGGGCATTGATTTTGTATCCTGCCACACTGCCGAATTGCTGTATGAGTTCTAGCAATCTTGGGGTGGAGTCTTTTGGGTTTTCTATGTTGAGTATCATGTCATTGGTGAAGAGGGAGAGTTTGACTTCTTTGCCAATTTGAATGCCTTTTATGTCTTTTTGTTGTCTGATTGTTGAGGCTAGGACTTTTAGTACTATGTTGAATGGCAGTGGTGAGAGGAGACATCCCTGTCTTGTTCCTGATCTTAGGGGAAAGGCTCCCAGTGCGTCCCCATTGAGAATGATATTTGCTGTGGGCTTTTTGTAGGTGGCTTTTGAGATGTTGAGGAATGTTCCCTCTATCCCTACACTCTGAAGAGTTTTGATTTGTCAAATGCTTTCTCTGCATCAATTGAGAGGATCATGTGGTTCTTGTTTTTTTCTCTTGCTGATATGATGAATCACATTGATTGTTTTACGAGTGTTGAACCAGCCTTGCATCCCGGGGATAAATCTTACTTGGTCATGGTGAATAATCTTCTAATGTATTGTTGTATCCTATTGGCTAGTATATTGTTGAGAATTTTTGCATCCATGTTCATCAGGAATATTGGTCTATAATTCTCCTTTTTGGTGGGGTCTTTGTCTGGTTTTGGAATTAAGGTGATGCTGGCCTCATAGAATGAATTTGGAAATACTCCATCTCTTTCTATCTTTCCAAACAGCTTTAGTAGAATAGGTATGGTTTCTTCTTTAAATGTTTGATAGAATTCCCCAGGGAAGCCATCTGGCCCTGGACTTTTGTGTCTTGGGAGGTTTTTGATGACTGCTTCAATTTCCTCCCTGGTTATTGGCCTGTTCAGGCTTTCTATTTCTTCCAGTTCGTTTTGGTAGTTGTGGCTTTGCAGAAATGCATCCATTTCTTCTAGATTGCCTAATTTATTGGCGTATAGCTGTTCATAATATGTTTTTAAAATCGTTTGTATTTCCTTGGTGTTGGTAGTAATCTCTCCTTTCTCATTCATGATTTTATTAATTTGAGTCTTCTCTGTCTTCTTTTTAATAAGGCTGGCTAATGGTTTATCTATCTTATTAATTCTTTCAATGAACCAACTCCTGGTTTTGTTGATTTGTTCCACATTCTTCTGGTCTCGATTTCATTCAGTTCTGCTCGAATCTTTATTACTTCTCTTCTTCTGCTGGGTGCAGGATCTATTTGCTGTTTTTTCTCTAGCTCCTTTAGGTGTAAGGTTAGCTTTTGTATTTGAGTTCTTTCAGTTTTTGGAAGGATGCTTGTATTGCGATGTATTTCTCCCTCAGGACTGCTTTTGCTGTATCCCAAAGATTTTGAATGGCTGATCTTCATTCTCATTAGTTTCCAAGAATCTTTTTAATTCTTTCTTAATTTCCTGGTTGACCCTTTCATCTTTTAGCAAGATGACCCTTAACCTCCACGTGTTTGTGGTCCTTCCAAACTTCTTGTTGTGATTTAGTTCTAATTTCAAGGCATTATGGTCTGAGAATATGCAGGGGATGATCCCAATCTTTTGGTATTGGTTCAGACCCGATTTGTGACCCAGTATGTGGTCTAATCTGGAGAAAGTTCCATGTGCACTTGAGAAGAATGTGTTTTCAGTTGAGTTTGGATGTAAAGTTCTGTAGATATCTGTGAAATCCATCTGGTCCAGTGTATCATTTAAAGCTCTCGTTTCTTTGGAGATGTTGTGCTTAGAAGACCTATCAAGTGTAGAAAGCACTAGATTGAAGTCACCAAGTATAAGTGTACTATTATCTAAGTATGCCTTAATTTGGTTATTAATTGATTGATATATTTGGCGGCTCCCACATTCGGGGCATATATATTGATGATTGTTAAGTCCTCTTGTTGGATAGATCCTTTAAGTATGATATAGTGTCCCTCTTCATCTCTCACTACAGTCTTCGGGGTAAATTTTAGTTTACGTGATATAAGAATGGCTACCCCTGCTTTCTTTTGAGGACCATTTGAATGGTAAATGGTTCTCCAACCTTTTATTTTCAGGCTGTAGGTGTCCTTATGTCTGAAATGAGTCTCTTGTAGACAGCAAATAGATGGGTACTGCTTTTTTATCCAGTCTGACACCCTGCGCCTTTTGGTGGGGTCATTAAGCCCATTCACGTTCAGAGTTACTATTGAAAGATATGAGTTTAGTGTCATCATGATACTTATTCAGTCCCTGTTTTTGTGGATTGTTCCATTGGACTTCTTCTTAAAGAGGAATTTTAAGAGTCCCCCTTAAAATTTCTTGCAGAGCTGATTTGGTGGTCACATATTCTTTCAGTTCCTGTCTATTTTAGAAGCTCTTTATTTCTCCTTCCTTTCTGAATGAGAACCTTGCTGGATAAAGTATTCTTGGTTGCATGTTCTTCTCATTTAGGACCCTGAATATATCCTGCCAGCCCTTTCTGGCCTGCCAGGTCTCTGTGGAGAGGTCTGTGTTAATCTAATATTTCTCCTCATAAAAGAGATTTCTTGTCTCTTGCTGCTTTAAGGATCTTCTCTTTATCTTTGGAATTTGCGAGCTTCACTATTAAATGTCGAGGTGTTGAGAGGTTTTTATTGATTTTAGTGGGGGGATCTCTCTATATCCTGCATCTGAATGCCTATTTTCCTTCCCAGGTTAGGAAAGTTTTCAGCTATGATTTGTTCAAATACATATTCTGGACCTCTGTCACTTTCAGTGCCCTTGGGAACCCCAATTAAACGTAGATTTTTCTTCCTCAGACTGTCATTTATTTCCCTTAATCTATCCTCATGATCTTTTGTCATTTTTCCTCAGTTTCCCTCTTTCCCATCAACTTGTCTTCTATGTCACTCACTCGTTCTTCCACCTCGTTAAGCCTCATCGTTAGGACCTCTAGTTTGGATTGCATCTCATTTAATTGGTTTTTAATTTCTGCCTGATTAGATCTAAATTCTGCAGTCATAAAGTCTCTTGAGTCCTTTATGCTTTTTTCTAGAGCCACCAGTTGCTTTATAATAGTGCTTCTGAATTGACTTTCTGACATTGAATTGTAATCCAAATTTTGTAACTGTGGGAGAGAGGACTGTTTCTGATTTTTTCTTTTGAGGTGAGGTTTTCTTTCTAGTCATTTTGCTCAATGCAGAGTGGCCAAAAACAAGTTGTATTGGGAAAAGGAGAAAAAGAGAGAAGAGAAAGAAAAAAAGAAAAAGAAAAAAGAAAAAAAAAGAAGAAAAGAAAAAAGAAAAAAAGGGGGGGGGAGAAAACAAAAATCAAAAAACAAAAAACAAGGGGGAGTATCCTCTGATTCTGTATGCTGTAAATCCCTCGACTTCCCCTGGAACTTTCCAGTGTTGCTTGGTCAATAATTTGTTTTTCCCCTGTCCGTCTAGCTGGTCTTCTGGGGGAGGGGCCTGCTGTGCTGATTTTCAGGCGTTAGCACTTGGGGGAGCTGCTCAGCCCCCTGCCTGGTACAGGGCTCAGTGAAAGATGTTTAACCTGTTTATCCGGTGAGGTCACTGTGAGGCTCAGTGGGGGTTGTTTATACTGAGAGGCCCAGGAGGAACAACCACACTGGCAGCGGCCTGCTCTCCAGCCCTGGAGTCAGCTCCCGCAGTAACTACAGAGCTCGCGGTCTGCAGGGGCCTCGATTCTCCGGGGGCGGGCCGCTGATACGCTCAGCTCGGGGCAGGAGCGTCCTTGCTGTCCTGGGCCCTCCTGGCCTCTGCCTGTCCCGGGGGGAGGCCGGATCCTGGGCCGTGTCCCGGCGCCCTGTGCTTCGGGGCCTGCGCTGTTGGTTTCGGCTCCCGCCCCGCAGCCCCCTCCGCGGAGCCGCCGCACGAGCCCCTCGGAGTTGCTCCGGGTCCAGCCGTGCACGCTGTAGCCCTTAGGGAGCTCCGCCGCAGGGTGTGGGGCTCTCCCTAGGGCGCAGGTGCCTGTTAGTGTCCCAGGGAGCCTGAGGGCATCCCCGCCCTCCTGGGGTCCTGCTCTAACTCCTGCCAGCGCCTTTCCGCGGGGAAGGTCGGTGCAGCTCCTGCTCCTCCGGGACGGGGCTCTCTTGTCCTGGGGACACTCGCCCCGGCCTCAGCCCGGCTCCTCGCGGGGCTCCTCCCCCTTGGATGCCTTTTTTTTCTTTATTTCTTTTTCCCCCAGTCTTCCTACCTTGATGGAAGCTTGAACTCTTCCCTTCTTTCCCAGCACTTAGCATAATTGAGCCCATATTGGGCCTGTTGTCTTATTTTAACAAGATAATTCCCTTTACATTTTCATCATATTACATCTGTAAGATACAGAAAATAGAAGGACGGAAAACATTAAGGTAAGGGTATCCAGGTGGCTCAGTTGGTTAAGCATCTGCCTTTGGCTCAGGTCATGATCCCAGAGTCCTGGGACTCCCTGCTCAGTGGGGAGCCTGCTTCTCCTTGTGCCTGCTGTTCCCCCTGCTCGCTGTCAATTAAATAAATAAAATCTTTAAAATATTGTTAAGGTAATGTATAGTTCTTTTTGGTTAACATAAAACCAAAATGTGCTTATATTTGAGTTGTCTTGGTAAAACTAAAAATCAGAATTTTTAGTCATTTCTCTCTTAGAATTAGACGAGTTATAGGGAAAATTATATTTTAAACATGAAGTTCTATTAGCTAACCATTCCATATGTAACCTTGGTTTCTCCATTTACAAATAAAATCCAATAATAAAGATACGAGATTTAGTTGGCAATCCATACATAAAAATCATTCTAATTAGTGTAAGTTTACATATATGTCAAGGTATGCATGAACATATATTTATACGTAAATATTAACATAAGTATATCCACACATTAACATAATGTATGTGTATATATGTCATTATTTTGCTGAAAATGACAAATTTAGTAAAAACCTGACTAGTTCTTGAAGTTCCTGGGGTAGGCACTGAGATGATCATTTGGAGAAAGTTCTAAAATGGCAGGGATATTGGATAGTGGAATGCTACTGGCACTAGATTTAAGCAGTGAATATTTATCTTAAAAAAAAAAGAAAAAAAGAGCACACTCCCAGAATAAAGTTCATAAGAATTCAATATCATTGAATGGGAAATCAATGTCTGATAATCATAAAAGAATTGATATGTGGGAATTGACTCAATGCTAAACATGACTTGAATGTAAATTTCAATAACAGAACTGGCTAATAATAGGTGAATATGGAGTTGGACAATAAAAATAGTTTTCAAAACAAAAATACAAGGAGATAAGTTGGGTCAGCATTAGTGATATGTCACAGAATACTAGGGGCAGCATGAGTCTATTCATAGTTTCATGTTATTGTTAGCCTGTCAGCGTTGGGGTCGATGCAAGCTTAATTTTAATGTCATGTTCCATTAAGATGGTTCCAAATATGCCCTCTGAATGAGACTGAAATATAAAGAAATCTATTAGGGAATACATAGGATTCATGGCTACAAGAGTAGTAGGAATATATTTTATTTAATTTATTTTAACAATGGGAGAAGATATTCACAATGCAAGAGGTAGCAATGCAAAAGGTAACATGACCTATCCAAAAACAAACCACTAAACAGAAGCAAAAACCATTTTTTTGCCTTATGTCAGTGTTTTTTCTATTGCCCTGTGTTCCCATCATATATGAGACACTGTCCTAAATCCTGTACATTTAGAAAGATGAACAAAGGAATTCTGAATCTGAGAACATTCAGAATTGTGTTTTGTTTATTTTTGTTGGTGATATACAATAATGATAAAAGTGATAAATTGCTTTTCATTTTATTCATTCAGTCACTCATCAATATTTGAACAACTAGGAGGTTTAATAATCATCTGACAAAATATGACTATGTATATAACCATATAATTTTCAGTTATTCAGGAATATGTTATTATATACTCCATTTGATGAACAGAAGTTTCTCTGTTCTCTGTTTCTCTGTTCATCATACCCATTTAGCTCCATTTGGCTATTAAGGCTATTAGGCAACTTAGAAATTCCTGCTTGCTTGAAACTTTGCAATAAGATTCATTTACAGTCCTGATGAGACTTTAAATCTGACTATGCAAATGAAGCATATGTAAAATGTCTATATGGCCCTGTGATAGAATTTTCTATTTAAAATCAAAATGAGGAATGCAGACAATAATGTTATAAAAGTTTAGAGGAAGGAACAATTAAAGGGAGCAGGTAATCAAAGAGGAGTTTGTGGGGTGGGGTAGTGGGAGTTATTCACGATATTAAAGGGCTGATTTGATTTCTTAAAGTGATGCCTTTATTGAAGCAAATGACACACTTATTAATGACATAGGCTTCCATTATCTGATTAAATGCTTGACTTTACTGACCTGCTACTTTACCTTTGAGACTTCATTTCTCACCTGGCTAGCACAATTCTCCATGTGAAAAGGAAGGTCAATGCTAATCAGAACACTTTCCACAAGGTTATATAAAATGCTAGTTAATTTTTAAAATTTTGCTTTTTTAGATAGAAACCTGTTTTTCTCTTGCTTTTACTTCTTTTCCTGAAGAAATTAGTGGTAGGTATTTGTTTTTTTAAAGCTGGATGCAGCAAGTAAAATGCATGAGTGCTTATTTTATTTTAGGTTTGAATTAGATGAGAAAAAAAGATAGGGCATTCAGAATGCCCTTCCTCACCTTGCAATGAATCTGACTCATAGGCAATTTATAGCAACACATACAGTTTTAAAAGTTGCTGCAGTAATAGTCAGCAGTCAAACTATTATAATTTAAACAGACTAAAATGCCCCCAGAGAACAAATTTTACAAGAATGCTAAAATTTATAGAAAAACAATGTAAGTTGGGTCTTTCATTCATTGTATTTTCATTCCTGAGAAAGTCCTGGCTATAATGCTTGGTAAGTTGGCATCCTGCTTGATGCTGTTGCCGTGCAAGTCAAACTTTCAGTTTTAATAACCAAAGACAAGGTCAAAATTTTACTGCTCTTCTGTTCACCTCACTATGATATAATACAGCTTTAAGAATCTTTCCAAATGTTTCCGTATTTCATATCATTGATGAAATATAAAAGTGTAATTTATTATTATAGAAATTTTCTGAAATTTCTGCTACAAATTTCTGGCGTAATATTAGGTAAAAGGTGTAACATTAGGTAAAAATTAAGTTGTGACTTACTACTGAAAAGTATGATCAAAGATGTAGTAAACAATGAAAAATTACAAAATGATATAAGAAGAGCCACTAGGGATGCCTGGGTGGCTCAATGGGTTAAGCTTCTGCCTTGGGCTCAGTTCATGATTCCGGGCTCCTAAGATCAAGTCCCACATAGGGCTCCCTGCTCAGTGTGGAGTCTGCTTCTCCCTCTCCCTCTCCCTGCTCATGTTCTCTCTCACTTGCTCATTCTGCCTTTAAAATAAATAAATAAAATCTTCTTTAAAAAGTTGTTATTTAGATGTTCAATGTGTATTCCATCATATATTACACTAACAAAATGCATTCATATGTATGTTTTAATACAATAGAAATTTATTAAATATGTATTTTATTTTTTAAATGATTTTGTTTGTTACTTAAAATCCTTTGGTAATCCTATATATTTTACAAGAGGGTGAACAAAATTGTTCAGTATAAAATTAAGTTCATGTAAGCAATAGGCTATATATATGTATATTTTACATATATTTTAAAGATTGTATTTATTTATTCATGAGAGATACAGAGAAAGAGGCAGAGACACAGACAGAGTGAGAAGCAGGTTCCATGCAGGGAGCCCGATGTGGGACTTGATCCCAGGACTCCAGGATCACACCCTAGGCTGAAGGCAAGCACTAAACCGCTGAGCCACCGAGGCATCCCTAGGTTTATTTATATATCAGATTTTTAAGGTCAGCTATACACATTAGTTTTCAATGAATGATTTTTTTTTTTCTTCCAGGGTCTCAAGTAGTTGATAGGTAGCTGGGTAGATTTAGATGAAAGTATGATGAAAAAGATCTCAAAAAATTGAAATTATTATATTCTGAGAAACACCCTTATTTTTAGTAATAATTGAGTGTTTAGAATTTTCACAAACATTTTACATAAGCAGCTGAAAGAGAAATTGTAGGCACCAAGGCATAACTAATTGGATTTGATGATGAGCCATTTTATTTCTATCTACATGTGTTATCTGTTATAAAAACCGATTATCAAATAGTGTATAAAAACATCAATATTTTCACATATTTTACTAAGAAAACACAATGGCACAACTAGTAGGCTGATTGTTATTTTGGCAAGTTGTACAATTTAATGTTTTCACTTATTAATCTACTTGAGTGTAATTTTTCAGGAAATTGAAGGAGAAACCATTTAAAGTTAACAAAATTATGGTGAAAACAAGGGAAATAATATATTACTGAGAAATTTGCAAAAGTACTGTAATCATATAGATGATGACAAATCTTATTGGTTGAAGCAAGCAAATGAACCTAAGAGCACTGTTAGATATTACATAATATTAATGATGTGAAATATTTAAGGTTATTTCCTATCATATATTCATACTAATAAATATATTTATTTATAGTTGTTCAGAGCTCTTTTTTATAATGTAATGATAAGGCTTTTGGCTTACATATGGTCTGTATAATAGAGAGATATTCTAAATAATTTCTTTTTTATTTTTTATAGTTGAAAATTCATGTTGCAGATATATGTATATATATATTTTTTTAATTAAAAATACTATGAATCACAAGGCATACTTGAAAAGGTACATTTTAAATCAAAATTATGCTTGGAATAAAAGGCCACTGCTACTAAATTAAAAAATAAAATGTGTCTGAAGGTCAATCCAGACATTATTTATTCAAACCACACTGTTGGTTTTCAATTGTGTTTCTTCATTTTAATTCAGTGTTGGAGGAAATAGTGAACATTGAGAATAATATTAATTTATATCCACTTTTAAAATGCTCTAAGAAGAAATGTACATAAACTATAAAATAGATATTCCTCATTCGATTTGCTGTTTATCTCTGTTTTCCGTAATTTTTGTTTTAATAATATGTAGGAGCCAAGGACAGGTCATCTCAAGATGGACTACTTTGGCATGAAGATTATTTTGAGCTGAAGGCAGTTGAAGCCTTGCAGGCTCAAAAGAAATTTAGCCCCTCCCAAAACTACATAGAAGAACCTAAATTGGGGGTCTTTTTCTGAATAAGTATTATTATCCGAAATAAATTTTATCTGAGTCACCCATCTGTATGGCAAGGCAAACATCTAATTACCAACATCTGCTGTTCTTATTGTCCTATAAGTTGCATTTTTTCCTTCTGAAGTCCCAGACTCCTACCAGCCCTTTCTCCTTAGTTCAGAATGACATATATACGTCATTTTGCCTCACTTTGGAATTTCCATGTGTGTGTGGATTCCTTCTATACATGACATTAAATTTTATTTTCTCCTATTAATCTGTCTCATGTCAGTTTGATTCTTAGTCCAGCTAGAAGGATATAGGAAATCTGAGAAAAATAAATAATGTGATGGAATTAAAACTAAATTAGGTGCTGGATATTAGGGAATGTAAAGACTTCTTAATCTGTACTCCGTTGAATTTCCATTATGAAGTTTGTTATATGCAAGATTGAAGAACTATACTGTATGCACATAATTTTGAGTGAGTAAATTTGTAGCACTGCTTCAGATGACAGTATGCTTCATATGCTCCATATGTACACACTAGACATTTAGATAAGGGGGACTGAACATTTAGTAGTTTATTTTCTCTAGGACTTCTCCAGAATTTCCAACAACAAAGTTTTCCGGGATGGGGGACGGGCAGGCAAGGAGGACAATCAGAACAAGTCAGATGGCACTGTGTTCAGAGGAAAGCAGAAAGAAAATAAAAGTAGAACTAAGTCAGTTAGAAAAGGAAGAAATGTTGTTAATCATAGTCACCCTGCTATATAATAGATCCTTGGAATTTATTTATCTTATAACTGGAGATTTGTGCCCTTTGACCAGGATGCTTTAATGTTCTCACTGTAACAATAATGTCAAAATGGTAATTATGTAAGGTAAAATATATCTTAACTAACATTGTTGTAGTAAAGATTTTGCAATATATAAGTGTATCAAATCATGTTGTTCACCTTAAACTTACACAATGTTATACATCAGTTACATCTTAATAAAGCTTGAAAATTCAACCAACCAAAAACCTTTACATTATTATTTTTAGCATAGGATTATATTTTATATATTATTTTACCACTTTAGTTACAATTTCAAATGAAAGGAATTTCTTTAGATCAATAAACATTTTATAGATAAAGGAAAAAAATAATTATTGCTTTGTGGGTTGGAAGGGGCACTAGATACCAAGAATAAACATTGCAGCCCACTTTTTGGATGCATGTCAGCACTGTTACAATGAAATATTACAGAGAAACACAACATCTTATAAATATTTGTGACCCATCCCTCCCCCCAACTTCTAAAGAGGAAGAATGGTTTACTGAGAAACCACTTAGTCTTTACTAAGCAGACTAATGATTGAACAAACAATACATCAATACATGACAAAGTGTAAGAGATAAAAAGGGATGAAAAAGCAGAAACTTTCCCATAAGTGGAATATATAGAGGAGAAAAGAGGAAAAGAAGAGTAAATAAATTATTAGAAAAAGTACAGCACTGAAGAGAGATATGTTTCTTTTTTTTTTTAATATAATGCCTTATTCGTCTCATGACAGAATTCTACATTAAACTACTTTTCAAAGATTAAATGTCGAATTTACGCTTCTTTTAAATGTTGCACAATACTGGAACTGGCCTTAAGATGGCTCCTTGTACACTTGTGTTACACACGTGTAAAATTAAATATGTATGAACAGTTGACAGGCCGAAGAACAGAATGAGTTTAAAGAGTAACTAAGAGGCAGCCAGGCACAGAGAGCTGAATCATTTTACTAGATGGGAAGTTACCCTAATTGATAGTTATCCTGGCTGTCTGGAGTAGCCAGGTGCTACTCCACCTGAAGCCAGGTGCTTCAGCACCTGGGTGCTGAAGCTATGCAGCTCTCTTATCTCTTTTAATGCCCAAACTTCTACAGTTCTTCTTGGGCTCTTAAAACCACAATGTAGGGGATCCCTGGGTGGATCAGTGGTTTGGCACCTGTCTTCGGCCCAGGGCATGATCCTGGAGTCCCAGGATCGAGTCTCACATCAGGCTCCCTGCGTGGAGCCTGCTTCTCCCTCTGCCTCTCTCAATCTCTCTCTCTCTCTCTCTGTCTCTCATGAATAAATAAATAAAATCTAAAAACAACAACAACAACAACAAAAATCCACAATGTATTACTATTTGACTTTTCTGTATCTTAATATGTGTCCTCATAATGTATCTCATAGTGTTATTCTCTATTTTAGGAAAACAAAAAAGAAAAAGAAGAAAGAAAGAAAGAAAGAAAGAAAGAAAGAAAGAAAGAAAGAAAGAAAGAAAGAAAGAAAGAGAGAGAGAGAGAAAGAAAGAAAGAAAGAAAGAAAGAAAGAAAGAAAGAAAAGAAAAGAAAGAGAAAGAAAGAAGGAAAGAAGGAAAGAAGGAAAGAAAGAAGAAAGAGAAAGAAGAAAGAAAGAAAGAAAGAAAGAAAGAAAGAAAGAAAGAAAGAAAGCCTAATAAAATAGTTATATAGTTATGCTACTTCATAATGAAGTAAAATTTGGATTTTTTTCAGTCATTCAAAGATATGGTACTTTTGGAATATAATGTTGTAAATACACAGGATTTTCCAAAAGTCTAGAATATTTTACAGAAGGTTTGGTCAAAATTAACTTTGTGGCTGTTAATTTTTCTTATAGACTCTGTTCATTGTACTGAATATTAATGTTTCTATGTCAAATACCATTTTGGTCTCACCAAATAAGATCATGAGTTAACAATATACTGCGGGTGTCTATACTCAGTTTCAAAGAAAGAAAATTCTGAATGATCAGATCAAATCCTTTGCTTTTTTTTTCTGGTAATATAATGAAATATAATATAATCATTTGAGATTCCTGAGTGATCTGAACTTTAGTTTCAGAAATAATTAAATAACTGTTTTACTTTAAAAGATAAGAAAGCTGGAGCACCTGAGTGGCTCAATTGCTAAGTTAAGTGTCTGACTCTTGGTTTCATCTAAGGTCATGAGTCATGATACTGAGCCCCACATGGGGCTTCCTGCTTAGGAGGGAGTCTACTTGAGATACTCTCTTTCTGCCCACCTTTACTATCTCTGTTTCTCTAAAATAAATAATCTTAAAAAATGGTAAGAAAGCTAATAATTAATTTTAAGTCAGTTATTCATAGTGTTGATGTTTTATTTACAAGTACTTGAAATGTAATGGAAATATATGTAATAAAACTATAATATTTTAAATAAGAATCTATTTTTGATATTCGTATTTAAAAATACTGATATGAATGAAAGAAAGTATTGAGATAGCTCATATATCTCCACTCAACTAACAAGCAATGCCCTATTAATAAATACCTAGACTTCTCTGAGCTGAACTAAAATGAAGTGATTGCCTAACATACCTATTAAAGCCAAATCAGTCAAATTCAAAAAGTATTTCAGAAAATTCATGATATATACTTTTTTCTCATATGCTTATAGGTAGAGCTCACCTATTTTTTTCCTATACCTTCACCCACTATACTTTTTTTTTAATTTTTCCCACCACTGTATTTGTTTTATGGCTCAGTGGTTTGTGTTTTTTTTTTTTTTTTCCAACTCAGTAAGTATACTTTCATGGTAGAAATTTTAACCTTTTTCTATCCCCAATACCTTCATAGTTTCCATTGTCTTTGGATCTAATGAAATTGCAGATATTCTTTTTTTTTAAAAAAAAGATTTTATTTATTTATTCATGAGACAGAGAGAGGGAGAGGCAGAGACACAGGCAGAGGGAGAAGCAGGCTGCATGCAGGGAGCCTGATGTGGGACTCGATCCCGAGACTCCAGGATCACGCCCTGGGCCAAAGGCAAGCGCTAAACTGCTAAGCCATCCAGGGATCCCCCAAATGCAGATCTTCTTAAGAGAGACTGATTGCTCTTATTGCAACCCTCTAGAATGAAAACAGTTACTATGCTCCATATGCCATCCAGTTGGCTGAGATGGTTGTGTTCTACATAGCCACTGGAATGTATCCAAACTAATACCTTACAGAGATGAAACAAGGGTGAGAGAAGATGAGATGATAAGCCAATTGGACAGTTGGACAGAGACAGTTGAATTGGTATAACTATGAAAGGGAGGGGGTGTTTGAAATAATTTTGTATAATTTTGAAGTAATTACAGTAATCTAGAAAGAAATCACAATGCACTGGTGATGAGACAGAGATTGATGAATTAAAAAATTGAGGAACAATGGGACACCTAGATTGTTCAGCTGGTTAGTGTCCAACTGTGGATTTCAGCTCAGGTTATGATCTCAGGGTTATGAGATCAAGCCCTGAGTTGTGCTCCATGCTGAGTATGGAGCCTGCTTAAGATTTTCTCTCTCCTCTTCCCTCAGCCCTCTCCCCCACTACTCATGTGTGCTCTCTCTCTCTCTTTCTCTTTCTAAGAAAAGAAAAGATCAAAGAAACTAAGGAACAAGAGATACAAAACCTCTGATGCTGTTGATGTCAATAAAACCTTTCTGTGCTGGGGAAAAACAAAACACTCTTGGGTAGAGCAATATATAGAGAATGTCATTTAGTGATGTTTCCCTTCATCAAGACATCAGTTTTACTTCAGTTCTTCAATTCAATTCAGTTCTACTGAATGTCTTGCTGCATGGAAGCTAAAATGGGGAAGGAAAAAATGGAAGGAAAAAATGTCTTGCTGCATGGAAGCTAAAATGGGGAAGACAAAATAAAAGTATATTTATTTCTAATAAATTCATGGGTTAATGCACTTTAATCAATGAAAATGTTTCTAATTTGTTTTAGGATATCTTCTAATTGAATACTATTACACATGGAACACATGAGACATTAAGTCAAATTTTGAACTGTTTTGCCCTAAATTAATGGAAATAACACTAGCCATTGAGTTTCCCCCCATTAACTTAAGTTCTTTCTTATGTGTGAGTTGATACAAGTTTAAGTGGGGGTTTACATGCATCTTACTAAATCCCTATTTGGATTTAATATGGGCAGCTTAATACCTTTGTAAAATTAATGATTTATTTTCAATTCTAATAGCTGTCAATTTATGAATCAATATTTTTGAAAAGATACTTTTAGAATCACTTCCTTTAGAGTTGCCAAGATTATATTTATCTGTTTCTCATACAATACCAGTATTGGAATCTGACACACAGAAAAAAAGCACACTACACTACAAAAAAAGCAAACATATTAAAGAGGAATTAGCTTTAAGAAGCTCTGACAGATGCAAAGAGCTTCACACACATTGCTCTGTGATGTTTAACATATGTTGTCAATTAAAAATTACTTAAGAAATATTTAGCAAGATGGATCTATCACATTTGAAGTTTGTGGAAATAGTTTTTGCATATTGTTTTATTCTACTTTTACAAATTTAACTTAAAAAAGCAAAGTTTATTTGCTCAAGTCATGCCTTAATTATTTCTTTGGAAGATGTATTTTTTGATATTTGTTTTTCATAGGTGGTAAATACATTTCCATTACCATTTCATGACTGACTGTACATAAAATATTTCACATGATGAACTAAGAGGTGTTTATTTCCCATTAAAATTTATTAATACTCATAATTAACTTTATTTATAACCTAATTATTTCCTGAGAGTGGAGACTTCATGCTATTTGAAAAGTATTGTTGAGATACACACACACACACACACACACACACACACACATATATCTATGATATATATTTACGTATTGCTAGAATAGATGTTGAATAAATACTGACAGAATGAATCAACACCAGTTTTGATATATAATCCTGGAGAAACATGTCAACTATAACCAACAGAGTTTATAAAAAAAAGTTGAAGACAGTTCATCCCATGCATAATCATTGTCAGATTTTGGCAAAATCATTTGCTAGGTGATAATTTAGTGATAGGTACAGCAGCATCTTCAGCAGTGCTTAGTGTGGTAGGATTGTGTGTTCTAGTATAATCCTATGTTGAAAATGGTCCTCATAACCATGGTAATTAATTAGACCTTCAATAATATTATTAGTGCAGTTCATTTTGGAATCACATAGATTTAGTCATGAGCTAACATGTAAAAAGACAGACAAACACAGTAATTATGAGACCAAATGAAACAGTTATAATCTCCACATGCCTCCAACTTTTTCAATGAGTGTTTGTAAATAGGTGTTTGTAAACCCACATGGAATACTGAGTCATTAAACTGTTTGGTACACATGGATTAGTGATGAATAGATTTATTTCCACATCCTTTTTTTTTTTTTTCATTTATCCAGTGGATGTGTTGGGTATCCTAGGTGTGCAAGAAATTCTCCTGAGTACTGCGGATAGACTGGAAACTGTCTCTTCTCATATGTCTATCTATCCATCCTTTGGCCGCTTTATCATTTCTGTCCTATATTAAGTTATGCCTGCATATCTAACAACATGACATAACTAGTGAAGTTTCCCCAGGAAGAGTTTCAGTCCATTATGAAGCACTCAATTTCTCTGTTTGTAAAGGGCTAGTATTGACATTTTAATTTTACTATGAGAAAGTCACATAGGGTATTGATTAGTGTCAGTGAACAGATACTCAAAACAAATACAGATCATTGGTGCTCAGTCTTGAAATCAACTACTTTTTAGAACTATTCATATTGTAGATAAGAAAGCAAAGAAAAAACAAAAAGAAAGGGGTAAGGAGGAAGGGAGAGAGAGAAGGTAGGAAGAAAGAAGGAAGGGAAGAAGGGAGGGAGCAGAGAAAGGAGGGAGGAAGGAAGGAAAGAAGGAAGGAAGGAGAAGCAGTAGTCATTTTGATATGTCTGTAGAACAATAAATTATTTTGACTCTTGTCACTTCTCCTATATTTTTAAATACCACATTTGAAAACCTTGGTAAGTAGGTTTTATATTTATTGTAAATACCCTCTTTTTCCAACAAGTTATAATTAATATGGTTTTGAGTTTCCAGGTAAAACTTTTCTTGGTTAATTACTAATATTTTAATTATTTTAACATAGTTTCTAATACAACATGTGCCCAGGCTCCCTCTGAATCTCCTTTATTCCTTAATTTGTGAATTGACAATTTTCAAGGGGACAATTTAACTCAAAAATGATAATTTAAAAATGTCAATAAAAAAAGTCAATAGATTTATGTATTCATAACTTCCTTTATGCATTGTTTCCGTATCTTTACCACATAATTCCACTTTGAAATATGAACACAGTATTGTTTTGGAAAAAAAGATCCTATGCTTATTTAGAGATTAGAAGCTTCCCTTCACCTTTTATTGAAATTGCTTGTTTTCTAATCAGATGCAATCTTAAGTATCAAGTATATTCTTATTTTAGTGAAATTGATGAAAATAAATCTGTGAACACTTTTTTGGTATTCTTCATCCTCCTTTATTTTTAGATTGTGATACAAATGTCTTTATATTAAAACTAAAGTGAAGTTACCATAGAGGTATATGTAAGTCATCAAATAGCAAAAGACCAAGCATTAGTATGTAATCTCTCTTAGATATGAGAAAATAAATGTAATGATTGGTAACATCTATCATTTAGTGCGTGTGTGTGTGTCCATGTCCATCTCTTGATACATGTGAAAAAACTTTGTCAGGTGTTTCCTCCACTAGTTTTATTTTGAGCTCAGTTCTCTATCAAGTCCAGTAGCAAAAAAATCTTCAGGAACAAAACTGCAGTGCAATACTTTGAACTTTCATTATTTTTATTGAAAAAAATCTGAATTTCATTTTTTTTCACTTGCCAGTCTAGATATCTAACAAAAAGTGAGAGTTTATAGCAGCAGAGAAGTGGCTGAGTAGGCAATGACAGCTGAGGTTAAAATAAATAGATTTCCCATACAAGATCTGGAGCTGTCAACACTGTCAGTCTATACTCATGATAAGCACACCACTTTAAACCTTTGGCAAGACTTTTTCAGCCTTCTCCAACTTTGTTTAATCTCACAGTGCTTCATATAGCTCAGTCTGTCTGCAGCAATGTGCAACAAGTACAATGACTGTTTCTACTCTAAAAATGTGGAGACATTGCTTTCCTACTATCATAGAAATTCAAATAATCCTATATACCCCAAGGGACCTCATGGAGACTCCCTCAGAGTATAATACTATCCCCTTTGATGTTAATAACTATAATGTTTAAAATATAGAAATAATTTGTGCAATGGATGCTCTTCAGCTGCCAGTACATGGATGAGTTTTTGTGTAACATTTTATTTGTTTTAATTATGCTCATGACCGTAAACTCAATTTTGAGGATACAGTCTTTTCAACTTACTCTCTCTAGTACTTAGAACCTAAGAATATAATACATATTTGTGTGAGTTTTCTCAGAAACAGACCTAGAGACAAGTATTCGAGTACAAGGATCTATTTGGAATGTATACCAGTCACTGGCAAAGAGTGAGGAAGTAAGTCGATCTAAAGGAAGGCAACAAATAAAATGTAAGTTTGAAAGCCAGCTTTGGAAAGTCGGAACTATTTCTGCACGGAAAACATAGAAAATGTTTTTTAGAGTTACTGCATTTATAAAGGAACTAACTGGGGGATTTGTATATTGTCTCCAGTAAGATAATGGTTGAGGCTGCTCTCTGCTCTGCAAATGCCCTTCAGAGAAACATTTCAGTCAAAAAGATGCAGATTCTAGGTGTAGGGAGTCCTTAGTGAACACTGAAAATGTAAGGCTTGAGTATGGCTAGGGTTTTGGCTGTATTTGGTATTCTTGATCTTCACAGTCTTAAAACTCCCATTCAATCATCTTTAGTTTTTAAATCCGTAAATAATCCAGTGCAGTCACTACCAAGTCTACATTGCTGTACCAAGTCTCCATCATTTATTAGTGGGATGAAATAACTTGTTTGGAATGGGTTCAAAAGCAAATTGGAGGGAAGTAAAAACAAGGTAATCAGTGGTTCCACTCTTTCTTTTAGTGAAGAAAAGCAAAGATTTAGAATAGTGACTTCAAGAATTGGAATAAAGACTAATATATTTTATATGAATGAGGAAAATTACCCCATGTTGATATGACAATGAGAATTATCTAATAGAATGAAAAAATAATGACGCCAAAGAAAGAGGGAAGAATTTAGTGAAGGAATCATTATAATACTGGTGGAAAGTTTTGCTTTTGTTAGTTTTGACCATTAGTACAGAATAACAGAAAAGAAGGCAGGATGTATAATCACAGATACAGGTAAATGAGTGGTGGTAGGTGTATGTCAGAGTTCTCCAGAGAAGACTTTAATGTTTGAATGTAATGGTGAGTGACCTTATTAGTGTTGGATTCATCTTCTTAAGAATCTTAAGGCTTCCTGGACCTGGATGTTTGTTTCCTTCCCCACATTAGGGACATTTTCAGCCAATGTTTCTTAAATTACCTTTTCTGCCCCTTTCTCTCTCTCTTCTTCTGGGACCCCAATAATGCACATATTATTCTGCTTAATGTTGTTGTATAAAGGTCGCTTTAGCTACCTTCACTTCTTTTAATTCTTTTTCTTTTTGCTCTTCTGTTTGGCTGAGTTCCATTGCCCTGTTTTTGAAATCACTGATCCTTTCTTCTGCTTCATCTGGACTGTTGTTGAATCCCTGTTCAATTACTGTATTCTTCAGCATTATGACATCTTTTTTGGTACTTTATTGTTTTCTATTTCTTTGTTGAAATTCTCACTATGTTCATCTATTCTTTTTCTCAAGTTCAGTAATCATCTTTATGATCATTATTTTGAACTCTTCATCGGGTGAATTACTTATCTCTATTTCATTGATTTTTTCCTGAGATTTTAACTTGTTCTTCATTTGGAACACTTTCCTCTGTTTCATCATTTTGTTTGAATCTCTGTGTTGTTTCTTGTACTAGGCAAAACAGCTACTTTTCCCAGTCTTGAAGTAGTAGCTGTGTGTAGGAGATAAAAATTATCTTTTTTCCTTGCCCTACTCTTGGTTGTCACTAGAACTTTTGTGATTGTCTAAGCAGCCTAATTTATTCTTGATAGTTCCAGTTGTTGAGGGTATGCTCAGACCTGTCAGTGTTCCAAAGGGAGGGATCTCAGTCAGCACCTAGTTTCAGACTGACTGAAGGCCAGATGCTTAGGCAACAGCTTTTAAAGTATGGGAATATATAGAGCCTGTGGTTCACAATTATAAACCTAGAGAGCCTCTCAACCAGGTGATCTGAGCAACAAACATAAAAATTGGAACTTTAAAAAAAATAAAATAAAATAAAAAAAAATAAAAATAAAAATTGGGACTTTAGATGACTTGTATAAGCTACTTTCTGGGAGGTACCAGAGAGCTGTAGTGAGGCTGAGAGCACAAAGATGGTGTCCCTGGCCCACAGTTCCCTGAGAGTACCTCCATATCCTTTATAGAGGTGTGGCAAACTTGAAGTCTAGAACTCCAGGACAAGTAAATAGGACTATTTCACAGAAAGAAGGTGTGTGTTTCAGTCAGCTGTCTGTCCTTGGGGTGGTAGCCTGCCAAAAAACGCTCTCTCCAATTATTACAGTTCTGTGGCACCCAGGAATGCAGACCTCCCTGGCACCTGAGCCAGGTGATCCACAAGGATCCCCTGTGAACTGTGTGTGTTTGCTGGCTTTAGTGAGGAAGCAAGGGAGCACAGAATCAGAACACACTCAGTAGTTTTCTCAGGGTTTTAAGAGGGCACAAGACCAGTACTTCTGAGATGGAGAAAGAACACATAAATGGTACCTGCCATTGCCTCTGTCTCTGGAAAGTCTCAATAGGCCCCTGTCTCTCCAGCAGATGCTTTAAGCTTATAAAGTTAATCTTCACATGTAGTCTCGGAACTTTTCAAAGTGCTGCTTTGTGCTAATTGTTGGAATAAGTCAGTTTGCACATGAGCCGTTATAAAGCAGTATCTCAGTTCCCTGGGTTTCCTGGACATGAACCTCACACATTTTCAAATGTAGATATTTTAGGGGTTCATCTCCCTGTTACAGGTCCCAGGGGTTGGGGTGCTGATGTGGGGCACAAACCTCTCCTCATGGAGAAACTCTGGATTTGTGAGATTCCATCCAGTTGTAGTTTGCTGTGCCAAGGGTGGGATTTTTCGTGAGACTGTATCTTTGCCTCTCTTACCCATTTCTGTGTAGCCCCTTTACCATTTGTTATGAAGGAGCTGTTCAACCAGCTTCCCAGTCTCTTTTTAGAGAGAATTTTTATATGTACATTTAGATTTGATGTGTCTGTGGGTGGAGGGAGTTCAGTATCTCCAAACACCACCATCTTGAAACGCCTCCAAAAAGGTTGTATTTTTTAATGTTAATACCATGCCTTAGTTCTTTAATAATACTTGATAACCAGTCCCATTCTAGTTTCTCTGATTGTTTAAAAGATTCTCCCTGCACTCTTGTTTTGTTCTAATCAGAATTTGAATGATATCCTTGCATTCCACTTGGTAATTATGTTAAGTCACTTTTATTTAAAAGAATAAACTTTCTAGGTCTTTTAAGTGGACAGAACTAAGAAATGCTACTTATTTGTTTAAGTGAATTCTTCCTTACTATTACACAACTTTCACTGAACTATTTTTTAATACCTATATCTATTTTAACTTACATTATACATTTTTGTTCCTTAAAAATGTTGATGCAGTTGCTTATTTGCTTTATCTTAAAAAATACCTACAATAATTTTGAAATAATACCAATAGTACAACTAAAACAGATGATTGAATGAAGTTGGTTTCTTTCTCTGTTTTTAAAGATTTTATTTATTTAGAGGAGAGAAAGAGAGAGAGAGAGAGCAGACAAACAGGTGGGGAGTGAGCAGAGGGAGGCCCTGATGAGCTTGGAGTCCATGGTCCCCATCCCAGGACCCTGAGCCCATGACCTGAGCCCAAGGCAGATGCTTAACTGACTGAGCCACCCAGGCACCCCTAAAATTTAAGATTTCTTTGTTATTCTTTTTGTCCTTAGAATTAATCTCATTAGATACATTTAGTCAAATACTTGGTCTTAATGTCACTTGGAAATACTTTTTTTCTGCATGGTCATGCCACAAATTGATACTAAAATAGGATAGTTTGTTTCAGATTGATTTCACTTAGGGGGAACTGAATATTCTTTTCAAAGATCCAATTTTATCTTTCAATTATGGATAGCACCTACATAATACTAACATTAAAAAGTACCTAAGAGAAATCTCATTTCCATCTCTAGCCTCTCTAATATGTACTCTCCCTCTTCCTGGAAGTGGCAGCTTTATTTGCATTTGCTTTTCCTCTTCAGCTGTTTCTTTATTTTATTCAATAGAAGTATATACAATAATCCCATCCTATATATAAATTTTGTATTCATGTATATGCTTGATCCTATATATAAATTATATATATAATGTACATTTTTAAATTATACATATTATTACATTTTCAAAAAATGTAAGGGCATACTCTATGTGTATGTGTGTGCACGTATTTCCTTCCTCCTTTTGTAAACAAAGAAACATATTCTCTTTTTTATCAACAATATGTTCTAGATATAATTCCTTATGACTATTTGATAATATAATCATTTTTTTGCAAATATGTATACATATCATTCTATAGTTAAAGGAGTATATTAAACTAATTATATATGGATGAACATGTTGGTGTTTTCTGGTTTGGTATATTTTAAAAATTGATTTGCCTTGTCCATAAATTGTATTTTGTCTGTATATTTAGGATAATAAATAAGATTATTGGTTTAAAAGGTAAATGACTATAAAATTATGGTAAATATTGCCAAAATCCTCTCCAGTTTGTTGTACAATTTTGCTCGCCCACAAGCAAAGTATGTTGTTTATAGACTTGTTAACAGAGTCTGTTATCCAGTTTTTAAAATTTGTTGTCATTCTGGTGTATAAAAAGTGCCTTTTAAATTTTTAAAATGTATTTTAATGACTACTACATTTTGTTATCTGGAATTTATCTATTTCCATCCTTTGTCAGTTTTTCTGTTACATTGCTAATTTTATTCTTCACTTTTAGTTGACCCATTAGATTGTGATGTAAGTTGATACCAGTTTTTGATTTGTTTTTCACTTAGCTTATTGCATTTTTCTTTAATTTTTTTCCCTGTAGTGAAATTTATTAAGCTATTTTTATATCTGGGTTTTGTGTAAGAGTTTAAGAACTTTTCTTCAGTCTCCAACCACAAATGCGCTTAAACGTTATCACTATTACTTATTTTTGCAATTTTCGTCTTTCAATTGGAATTTTTAATTATTTAGAGTGTGCAGAATAGATCCAATTTTGTCATCTAAACAGTATATATGGATATCAAATTCTCTCAATAGCAATTTTTAAAAGGCAAATTTTTCATACTTACTTAATATGCCAACCTTGAGTATACTACCTTTCCATAGTTGTTCCATATTCTGGAGTTTCTTTTTTATATTGATCTTTCCACCTATTTCTATACCACAACATTGTTCTGATTATAAAGGTTTTATAAAATGTTTTAATAACTGACTGGTACTGCTAACTAATTCCATCAGGATTTTATTTTTCAGAACTATCCAAACTATTCTTATTTTATGTTCCTAGAAACTTTATATTTGTATTATCTAGATCTAAAGATTAAAAAGTCACTTTTATTAGCATCATGTTACATTTACTAAATTAGAAAAAAAACTAAGTATAGTTAATGTGTTCAAGATTATCAAAAATATAGCTTTTATTTCCATTTGTTTGTCTTTTTTTTGCAAATTTCAAGAGGGTTTATAATTTTTTTATGTCGATTTTGCACAAATTATAACAGATTTATCACCAGATATTTTATTTTACTTTATGCTATATATGTTAGGTTTTATCTTATATATCTTGTTTTAGATGTTATTATATATATTTAGATAACATTTATATATTTATATATACATCTATATAATTTTATAATTTTTATTATGTATTATATATGTAACTAAATATACAACTGTATTTGTTTTATATGTTACTTATTAATGAATTACTTGATCTTGTGAAATTAGTTTTCAGTTGCCTCTTTCAGGATGTACAGATATACAGACATATATTAAAAGGGAGATAGATTTGTCACTATTTTTTTTTCTAATTTTACACCTATAGTTTATTAGTCTAATTATTTTGACAAGTGCCACCAATACTTGCTGATTAATGAAAGTATTGGAATTCCAGATTTGTTCCTGATTTTATCAAGTTAAATATAGTGCTGAATTTTGGGGTGTCAATATCTTTCTGTTTATCATTTTCACTTCTGTCATCTATTATCTTTCTAATCATCATGATAAGGAAGTACATACCTAATTTCTAGATGCTTTATCACAAATCCTTGTTCTCACTGTAAATTTCCTTTTTGGTATCAAAGGAAATAATCCAGTTTTTTTTTCTTTATTTCTATGTGTATGATGAATTTTACTTTTGTATTTTTGATATCTTATTTAAATTCAATTTGCCAACATGTAGTATAACACCCAGTGCTCATCTCATCAAGTGCCCTCCTTAGTGCCCATCATCCTGTGTATGATGAAATTTATTAATAGTTTCTATCTATTGAAATTTCCTTGCAATCCTTTAATAAATTTCGTATAAAAGACATTCTTCTAGAATTGTACTCATCTTACTATACTCTTCAGTTCTCTTGATTTTCTGTCCTAAGAATTCAGACTATTTTGTGCACTGCAAATAACCACCATTCAGAATATTGTAAGATACATAATAGGTACTCCTTAAGTACTCATTGAATGGATGACTATCTGAAAGCATTCGTTTTGTCTTAGTTTCATGAGTAATACTTGTCAGCTTTTCAATGCCACCTTTAGTTCACAGGATGTTGATATTATTATTGAAAGCTCATTTAGCTTAAAATAACCCAATAAGTTAAAATAAAACAAACCATTTAGTTTTAAAATTAATGAACTCAGGCAATTCATTTATTTGAATAATGGTTGAACTAATAAAATTTTTTTCAAAGCCTTTTCTTGATACCAATCTCTTCAAATTATTCTACCTATTTCCCACCTACAACTAATGCTCTAGTTTGGAACCCGGATATGATTTACTTTTTCCCTCTTTACATATCCAACACATCCTTCTGTTATTCTCTCTGTTCTCACAGATGCTTATGGATTTTAAACTTTGTTCTTCATAAGCTTGCTTATTATTTGTGTAAGAATAAATGGTGTATTTTTATCAAATGCCTTATTGGCATTTGGCAAGAAGCTTATATTTTTTTGTTTCTTTTGATACGTTAATGTTATTGATTTAATTTCAAACTTTTCAAATATTGAATGCATTTCATTTAAGCTTGGTGGAGTTCTGGATCAGGCTATAAAACCTGGCTTATGGTGAATTTCTTCATGTCTCAGTGAATTACACTTGTTAGCATTTTGTTCAGATTTACTATCAATGTTTATAAATAATATTGATCGCTCATTTTTATTTCCATTTTTTATAGTATTTTAATATGTAAATTATATTTATGCTTTTATTTTCAAATTACTTTTATGAAATTATAATATATTTGATTTTAGATAATTTAGAAATTTCTAATAAACATTGATAAATATTGTTTTTGTTTGCTTTTTAAATTTAAATCCACTTAATTAACATATAGTATATTAGTAGTTTCAGAGGTATAGGTCAGTGACTCATCAGTTGTAAAAACCACCCAGTGTTCATTACATCACATGCCCATCACCCTATTACCCCCTCCCTTCATCCTCACCCCCTATAGCAACCCTCAGTTTGTTTCCTATGGTTAAGAGTCTCTTATGATTTGTCTCCCTCTCTAATTATGTCTTTTTTTAAATTTTTTTTATTTTTAAAGTTTTTTTTTTAATTTTTATTTATTTATGATAGTCACACACACACACAGAGAGAGAGAGAGAAAGAGAGAGAGGCAGAGACATAGGCAGAGGGAGAAGCAGGCTCCATGCACCAGGAGCCTGACGTGGGATTCCATTCCGGGTCTACAGGATCGCGCCCTGGGCCAAAGGCAGGCGCTAAACCCCTAAGCCACCCAGGGATCCCTCTAATTATGTCTTGTTTCATTTTTCCCTCCCTTCCTCTACGCTCCTCTGTTTTGTTCCTTAAATTCCACACATGAGTGAAATCATTTGAGAATTGTCTTTCTCTGATTGATTTATTTTGCTTAGCATAATATCCTCTAATTCCATCCACGTCATTGCAAATGGCAAGTTTTCATTTATCTGATGGTTGAGTAATATGTATACGTATATATGTGTATATACATATATATACATTCCACATATTATTTTTTGAATATATATATATATATATATATATATATATATATATATATATATTTAGGTTTCACCATGTGTACACATACAATTATACTTCAAGGAAAGCAGTAGAATGATAGACATTGTGGAAAGGTTTTGGATAGAAATTGACCAAGTACGTTGCTACTTTAGTTACAAAGGAAAAAATCTCAAGAGGTGGCTATTTGGTCTACAATATGAATGATTAAAGTTGGAATGGTTGAAAAACAGAAATTTACCCAATGTAACTGGAGCTCTGAAAGAGGAAGAACATAGGAATCCTATATTCAGGTCAGTCCATGGAGGACCTAAATGTGACAATAGAGTTTAGCAATCCATTTTTCCACCCTAAACCTAATACTAATCTCTTACCGTATCTGAAATCTCAACTGTAATTTAGAGCCCATTTACTTTGGTCTAATAAACATAAAAATTCCTTATTTAATATAGTCAACATGAACATACCAGTTGGACACTTAAATATATTATGTGGCATTCTGTTGTTTTCAGGTAAAAACTAAATAAAACAATTGCTACATTTTGAAATTCCCACAAGGAGATTATTATCTTGCTTTCCAGCTTCATCTTTGTATTTTAACCATGTCTTATTTGCTGGTGCTTCATTGCCATACCTCGACACACTTTGTACTTTCTTTGATCAAATTTGTTGATAAGCAAAGTCGATACCTATATGAGTTTTTTTTCCAAATGTTTAGTTTTTTAGAGGGCTTTAAAACATTGATGGTAATCTTTGACAAGGGTGTCAAGATAAACAAAAAGAAAAGGATACTCTGTTCAGCAAATAGTGTTGGGAAAACTGGATATCAACATGTGAAAGAATGAAAGTAGACTGTTATCTTACACCATGCACATAAATCAACATAGGATGGATTAAAATGGATTAAAGATTTAAACATAAGACCTAAAACTGTAAAACTCCTAAAGAAAAGCATAGAGGAAGAGCTTCTTGGCATTAGCCTCAGCAATGATTTATTTACTATGACACCAAAAGCACAGGCCATAAAAGCAAAGATAGATAATAGCAACTATATTAAACCAAAATGCTTCTGCAGAGGAAAGGGAAAATCAACAGTATGAAAATGAAGCCTATAGAATGGGAGAAAATATTTGTAAACCATATATCTGATTAGGAGTTAATATCCAAAAGATATAATAAAACTTCTGTAACTCAATAGTAAAAAACTAAATGATCCAATTAGAAAAAGGATGAAGGACTTGAATAGGCATTTCTCCAGATATATAAATGCCCAGAAGTATATGAAAAGATGTCCAACATCAGTAATCATTTAGAAAATGTAAATCAAAACCATAGTGACATACTACTTCCCATTTGTTAGGATGGCATGTTACAAAAAGAAGAAGGTGAAGAATTTTGATTCTTGTGCACTGTTGGTAGGAATGTAGAAGAAGTATCTGCTATGGAAAAGTATGGAGGGTCCTCAGAAAATTAAAAGTCAAATGACCATATTACTGGGAAATCCTACTTTGGGGTATATACGAAATAGTTGAAATCAGGATCTTGAAGAGATATTTGCACTCTCATGTGTATACCAGCATTATTCACAGTACCCCAAAACATGCAAATAATTAAATGTCCATCAGCAGATGAATGGATAAAGAAAATTTATTATATACATACAATGGAATATTATTCAGCCTTAAAAAAAGAAGGAAATTCTGTCATAATCAACAGCATGGATGAACCTAGGGGTCCTTATGCTACGTGAATTAATTTGTCATAGAATGACAGTACTGCATGATTTCACTTATGTGAGATAACTAAAAAAAAATTGAAATCATAGAAATTGTCAGTAGAATGTTGGTTGCCAGGAGCTGGAAGGAATATGAAACAGGGAATTGTTCAATAATTATAATGTTTTAGTTGTACATGATGAATAAGTTCTAGAGATCTCCCATAGAAAAGTGTGCATATAATTAACATAAATATAATTTAGTACCATACACTTAAACATTTGTTAAGAGGAGAGTTCTGTAAGAATTCTTCCCATAAATAAAAAAGAAAAAACGAGAGGACCCAGAGGAAATTTTTGAAGGTGACTGATATATTTATTACCTTGGTTGTGATGATTTCACCAGTATATGCATATCTTCAAACTCATACATTAAATATGTCTAGTTTTTATATATTATACCTCAAGAAGGCTGTTTAAAACAGAAATAAGATTGGCCAAATGGGTAAAAATAAGTAATTTATGGACATCTGTATTAATTAATAGTATTAATTCTGTGGTAAACTTTAGTTCTGGAAACCTCCCAATACGAGGAACAGTGATTTTCCAAATGAATTTATTGAGTACAAAACCATGTACTGAAGATTCAACTCTCTGTCTATATTCTGTATCTATCGTATCTGTCATCTATCTATCATCTATTTATCTATCTATCTATCTATCTATCTATCTATCTATCTACCTGTCTCTTTTTATCTACTCATGTAAATAAAAGGATCTCTGCATTTTGACAAATTTACCACCAGGTTTGGGGAACTAAACATGCTTCAGAAAGATCGAACCATGTTGCAGTGTACAGCTTCATCCCTCTTTCTCACTCTGTGTCTTTTGCAGACCATAATCTGTTCATTTATTTATTTCTTTTTTTAAAGATTTTATTTATTTATTCATGAGAGACACACAGAGAGAGAGAGTGGCAGAAAAACAGGCAGAGAGAAGCAGGCTCCATGCAGGGAGCCCGAGGCGGGACTCGATCTTCAGGATCATTTCCTGGGCTGAAGGCGACACTAAACCACTGAGCCACCTGGGCTGCCCCAGTCAGTTCATTTACAAGATATATTATTTACTTGACATGCCATCCCTGCTGACAGGTTTAAGCTCTTTCTTCTACCTTTTTTCCTTTCATGTATCATAGTGGCAAACTCCTGATCAGTCATCAGAAATGAGTTCAAATGTAGCATTCAGAGGGAATCTTTCCCATGTTACACCTACATATTGTCTCTCCTTCCTTTGCCTACCTATTGTTTACAAAAATATTGTACATCTTTATCCTTTTAACTCTCTTTTATGTTTGTGAGCCCATTAAGGACTGAAATACAATAACTTCATCTTTATTTTCCTTGTTATAAATGACAACAGAAATATGTATACATACATATTGTTATAAATGACAACAGAAATATGTATACATACACGTACATACACAAATGAGGTAAATTATACTTCAGAATGAAGGTAAGAACTGTACATTACATTTTCTTTATATAGCATATTACTCTGCCCATAATGCCTTTTCCTCTGTAATTTTCCTGTTCCTATAGTTCTCAGACATGAGTGTATATTTGAATCATCTGCAAAGCTTTTAAAAAGATATTTAAAATAGATATTTCTGGCCTTTACTATGAAGAGTTAAATTGTGAGTTTGAACCAGGCACCCTAGATTATTGTGAAGCAGGCAGTCCACAGATAACATTTTGAGAATCATGTATAGGCTACACTAAACATTTTAATGTATGTGGGACTCCATTGAAGCATAAGATAAAATAGGCCATGTATGTTAAGCCAAAATAGTGTCAGATTAATTTAGACTACATTTTTAATGAAGCTTTTGTGGAAATGCTCTTGCACCACTAGGTGTCATTGTTAATGTCTCATTCATTTTGTGATAAATTGTATGTGAAATTTTCCTTCTCTTTGTATCTAGACTTCACATTCATGAACGGGGAGAATTAATTCTATAATTCTGGACAAAACAGAACAGAATATTTTCACATGCATAAATACTTTCTTGTATTCTTTTATTTTTCCAATAAACCTCAAATTCCTTTGTTCCTGGTTATGTCAATAAAAGGCGAGTGAGCTTTGATACCTCTGAAACCAAATATGCCAAGGTAGGGAACTGTGTGTGACTAGAGCTGATGCCTTCTACTCTGTGACATATCAAGTGAAAACCTTTCTGCCTGTCTATCGATCTACACATTTAGACAGCTTTGACAAGCATGCTATTTTAGCAAGAAACAATACAAAGAGCAGAAAAAAACAATCTTCATTGTATTTAAGCCTCAGGCTTCTCTGGGCTTCAAGCCTGAGGGAATTGCATTCTTTTTCATAGGATGCAATTGTTGTCTGAGCTGAAATTTCCAATTGACTGAGAATTATTTTCAATTACATTGAGTTAGACATGACCTCAAGGTAGAATTTTATATTAAGTGGATAACTGATGGTTGTTATTACAGGAAAAAGACACACAAGCAGTAGGAATAGCAAATAAAATGAGTTGAATAAAGAACTGAACTGTTATTGAATGTTCAGAGTAAGAGGGTATTCATAGGCCCACTGTCCTTTGGAGCACTTTGGTCCCCTTTGCAGTAAGCAATATTGAACTTTCAAAAGGTTCTGAGAGTTTCATTTGGAAAAAAAAAAATGTGTGTTTAGGGATTTATATATAAGTGACTTGAGTCTCAGTTTTGATTGGCATTCTTTTCAATTTTTGTTATAGCACTACTTTCAAAACTTTTAAAGCATGAATTATTTAAAGACTGCTTTCAAAACTGATTGCTAAACTAAAAGTTTATATACTCTGCCGAATAATAAAGCTATTCTTTTCCTAAAGTTTTTATTCATTCTTGAATTCATTTATTTTTCAAACATGTATTATTCCATAGACAGTTTTATTATATCAGAAATATGTGAGATATTATAATTATTCAGTTTTTTACTACTAATATGTCACATATAATATTAATTTCTCTGTAAATTCTTTGAAGAATCACTACAATGTCTCATGTCAAAAGAAAGAAATTTTAGAAAAATATTTTAATCAATAATAAAATGTCTAACTAGGTAAAAGATAGTGAGTCTTATGCAGATGTACAAATCTAATTAAATCAAATGTTTAGACAATTGAATTTTGATAATTAAGATTTAATTGGTGAATAACTGTTTTTTATATCTATTACCCTTTCCAGTTATTCAAGGAAATGTCTTACTATTTATATCAAAAAATACTGCTTTCAAAAAAGCTAATAATTCCAACTTTTTTTCAGTTATCAATCCATTAAAAGTAGTATAATTTTTTTCTAAATGAATAAAGTTGCTATACAGATAAATATTCAGAAATATTTTTTGCTATGAAGTTTTAACATAACACTTTTTTTTCCATTTTATGTGTAGAATCTAAATTAATATCTATTTTCTGAAAAAATCCTTTTGAATTTATTCAATTAAGCTTATACTTCAAGAGATATATGGATAATGCATTTTAACATGTATTGTTTGTTCATACTCTTTTAAGGATATAATTCAGCAATTTACTTAATTTAGGTATGCTACAATTATTAAATTTGTAGAGCAGAATAATACATTTCATCATCATGAATTAATCATTCTTAAAAGTTCATATCTATCACATTTTTTTAAGTTAGGCTAATTTAAAAATTTCTAAATTGATTTTTCCCAAGCATGATTGAAAAAAATTCTGTATATTAAATAAGAAGTACTATGTTACATTTTTATGTTTTCTCATGATTCACTACTTCCATTGCTTATACAGGGTTGGACAACTGAAAGGAATCACAAGGAATCACAGGTTTATGCTCATATAAAGCTTTAATAAATGTAAATGATAAGCTGCAAGAGGAGAAAGTATAAACAGTCGTGAAGATTTCTGAATATTTGTAGACAGAGGAGCCAGTATCTTTCTTTTTTTTTTTTTAAGATTTATTTATTTATTTCAGAGAGAAAGAAAGAGAGCAAGCAGGGGGAGGGGCAAAGGGAGAGGAAGAGAGAGAATGTTGGAGCAGACTCTTCTCTGAGCATGAAGCCTGAGGCAGGGCTTTATCCCAGGATCCTGGGATCATGACCTGAGCAGAAATCAAGAGCTGGCTGTTTAACGGACCGAGCAACCCGGGTGCCCAGCTAGTATCTTCTTAGTCACATGGTATACACTCCATCTTTGGTTTATGAATCATCAAGATATCTGCAGCATATCTCCATTTCAGGGAGCTCAGGCATGAGTTTACTAAGGCATATTTTATACTTCATTGGTCAAGATGCTATAAAGCCCAGCTCTGTAAGTGGTTTGTAGTGTGAAAGCCATTCATCGAAACTCCAGGGGAGTTTCAAACTTTTAATAGTGCATTACAAATCACGAGTTAGCATGCCTCATCCTTATTTTGGCCAGGGGTCAGTACCAGCCCTCCAGGTATACCCAGAGATTAGCATAGAGCTATATTAGTCCCAGTTGTAAAATAATTCTATTCTTACACGGTGCTTAAACAGTGCAAGCCATTTAAGACCTCTGTGGCTCAATGTACTCAGTATTTATATTTTAATATCTTAATAATAAGATATTAATAATATTAATATATTAATGATAAATAAGTCAAGTTTGCCAACCTATAGTTAAGATAGTAAGTTTCTTTTGGCAGCTAGCAATTTCTGCTTATGTTTTTTCACATTGTCAGCAACCTTAAATGACCTTCTCTTTCAGTTAGATAAAATCAGAAGTGTCCTTCCTTGCCCTCTAAGCTGAGCTTTTTGAAATCTATCTATGCAGAGTCAGAAAAAGTATAAAAAAACTTATTTAAAGACAACCATTTCAGCTTTATTACTATCCATTTTCTTGTGTTGTAGACACAAATAGACTCTTTCCTTTTTCTCCTTCCATCTCATATGCCATATCCATTTCTTATCTTTAAATGCCTAGAGGCTGAGTAATGTAGGTGTTGCATATATTTTTAAATAATATGAAATGGAGACTTGGGCAAAAAATAAGTTGATCTTCTCAAATATGTTGCTTTCTTTTTTATCTTTCTTGACAGCATACAAAGTTATCTTGCTTTTACTGTAGCCAGTAATTACAATATATATATTTTTTGTGTATAAACTAAATATTTTTCCTCAACTCTCCAAACATATAAATTAGATTACAGCTTAGCACTTGCTACCATTTAAGCTTAAGTCACTATTGACTTTACACAAAGAAAAACTGTGATACAGAGTATATGTAAAAGGAGTAGGATAGAGAATCTATTTATGAGTTCTTGTGATAATTCTGTTTGATTGAAATATCCTAAAATAAACATTAAAACATTTGTAAATGAAAATATATATTGTCATAATAATTGGTTGGCTTTGATTTATATTCATGTAGAGTGAATCAAGATAAATTAGATAAGAACAAAGTGATTATAACAAAAATAGTTGATAAAAAGATTTGATTACAAAGATTTTGTATATTAAAGGAATACAAATACATTCACAGTCTTTTACTCTGTTTTGTTCAATCTTATCTTAAAATTCCATTGTCTTTCTTTGTTTAATCATAGTTCTGTCATCCAGAAAGTATGAGTGGCAACGCAATAGCATATATACACACATAGTCTGAGGTATTTGTGTATTTGTAGATTAAAAAAATACAGCATTTTTGTTTCTGTCAAAACTTCTTTGTTAACCATAACAATAATGAAATGATAATTAAATATGTTTTTTAAAGTATCACCAAAGAATATCAAGGAAATTAATGCAGCTAAAATATAAACAGTTAAAATGTATAAACTTAGTGACTGCAAAATAGAGAATTTTTAATAAGTACTAAGATCATGGTCATTATTATCCTCATAATAATAAATGCTAGTGTGTTGACTTTTTAAGGAAGACAGTTATATTTATTGTAATGTTAGGTATAAAAAAATTCACACTAATGTATATAAACTGGAACACTCTGTGTCTTGAGGAAAATAAAATGGGAAGTTAGGATACGGTTCCCTAAACCAGTAGAGGAAAGATATAATTCCCAAGGCCCAAAGTTGGCTTTCAGGAACTAAGTATTGCTAGAGTAACCTGAAGTATGTTGGTTAAAAGAAAAGTAGAATAAGATGAAATGGGAAGCCACAGGCCAAATTATCTAAAATCTTCCAGGCTATAATAGGGGGGCTTGGAATGTTTTCCAAGCATGCATAAAGAGAGCTTGTGTTAAGAGAATAACAAGTTCTAGATTATATGTATTTAGGAGACACTTTTGAACTGCTGGCCAGAGAATGGTTAATTGAAGAGTAAGCATAGATTTAAGGAAAACAGAAAGGAGATTAGCACAATAGTCCAAACAAGATATAATATGACTTAATGTTTGTTCTTTGCATTGAAGTTGCACATAAGTTAATGAATTTAATATGTATTTATGATATAGAAATGAATGAAGTTCCCTAATTTGCAGTAGAAAATGTGAAGAAGAAGATAATGAAAGAAACACAGGAGAATATAAAGGAGTAAACCTATAGAGTTGTAGTTGAAGAGGAAAACATTCTACATACTTCGCATAATTATATTTATCCATTATAAGAGTTAAAACCATAACAAACAATTTTAATTTACTGGAGATCACTATAACATACATGGGGATTCCTTTAAAATATAAGTTTTCGGAATAACCCTTTTGAAGTTTACCACCTTTCAACCCTACAGTCTGCTTCCCTCTCCTGCTGATTTTCAGGGTGTTTCATCTTCATTACCTGAATGGTAAAAAACTCATCCTCTTCTTCTGATCACAAAACAATTTTTGGAGTAGGTCTTAGATTGGCCCTAATTTGATATATTAAAAAATCAGTGTATTGTCCCCAGGATCTGGTTTATTAATTCTGTTCCCATTCCATTTTACTACAGGCTATAAGAATTACAAAGTCTTGTAACTAAATTTTGAGGGCTTTTATTTTCTCTTGCTTTACAAGAGAGTCAAGGAAATTGAGTTAATATAGCATGAGTGGGAGTTTGTTAACAACATGGGGATATATGCAAGGATTGAATAAATAGAGGACTGAAAAGGCCCATTATATTATCAGTGTAAAAGTCAATAGTGACCTTAAGAAGAACAGATTAATGGAGAGATCAGAGAGAAAAAGTTAATAGAATGTGTGATGAAAAGGTAGGCATGGCACATATAAGCAAACTTTTTGGATTCTGTCTAGAAAGAGGCTCTAAGAAATAATGCACTGGATAATTTTGATGAGGAAACAAAAGAGTATTATTTAGAAGTATTTTAAGGTACTGTGTTATAAACAAGCCAACAATTAAATGATTTAATCAGATAAGTCAGGTATACCAGAGGCTCTTAATTCTTTCCAGGCAGGAAATCATTTCTGGATGTCTTTTGTCAAGATTAAGGCCTAGTTGAGAGTAGGCATACAGATATTTTTGAATAACTGAATGAATACATTAATTACAGAGTGTACCTAAGCCAAATTTCTTACCTTGAAATATGGCCTTATTTGTCTTATTAACTTTAGAAAATGGTCACCTCCATTTATTAAAGTTCATATCAGAAAATCAGTATCTTATCACCTATTTACTTTGCTGACCTTAGCAATGTTTTAACCACTCATGCATTATACATTTTATTTTTCGGTGTAATTGGAAGATAATTTGGATGTTTGTAGTATTATTTAAGGAGATATTGGATTCATTTAGATAACAATTGTATTTTCCTAAAACACATACTCTCAGGAATTCTCAAATATCAAAATCCAAATGCTAAAATGCTGGGTGACAGCTTAGATTGCTGGAGTCTCCTCTCACATTGAGAGAACCTATTATTGCTATTACTTAATTCTTTTCAATGGTAAGTGAATTGTGTCTGGGCCTTAGTACTTCTGATAAAGAAAAATACAGAGCAAGTAAAATTTAGTTTAAGCTTCTGGAAAAGGAATTGAGTCATAATGAGAATTGAAGATAAAATTTTTCAAAGAATTTTAACTAAGAAGAGTTGCCCTTTTACAGATTAATAAATAATGGAACGAGTGCAAAATCATTAAAATTATAACAAAATAATCTTGGGATCTAGTTTCAGTTTATTAAATATAAGATGAATTATATGATTGTAAACTATTTTTACAAAAAAAAACAGAAGGAAAAAAGATGCAATTAAATTAATAGGAATATCAGCATATTGATTTGTCTGTGGAACACAATTGTCTTTAGATATTTTTAATTCCAGTATAATTAACATACAGGGTTATATTAGTTTCAGGTGTACAATATGGTGATTCAGCAATTCTATGCATTACTCAGTGCTCATCATGATAAATGTACTCTTAATCCCTTCAGCTTTTTTCACCCATCCCTCCACCCACCTCTCCTCTGATAACACTAGTTTATTCTCTATATTTATGTCTGTTTTTTGTTTCCATTTTTTGTTGCTCATTTGTTTTGTTTATTAAGTTGCACATACGAGTGAAATCATGTGGTATTGATTTTTCTTTGACTTATTTCACATAGCTTTACCCTATAGATCTATCCATTTTATTGCAATGGTGAGATTTAATTCTTTTTGATTGCTGAGTTCATTATATATCTATACCACATGTTCTTTATCCATTCATCAGTCAGTGGACACTAGGGTTGCTTCCATATTTTGGCTATTATGAGTAATGCTGTAATAAACATAAGGGCGCATATATATTTTCCAATAAATGTTTTCATATTCTTTGTGTGGATAACACAGTAGTAGAATTACTGGATCATATGATAATTCTATTTTTAATTTTTTGAGGAACTCCCATACTATTTTCCACAGTGACTGCACCACTTTGCATTTCCAACAACACTTCAAAAGGGTTCCTTTTCCTCCACATTCTCGCTAGCACTTTTTCCTTGTGCTTTTGATTTTGTCCATTCTGACAGGTGTGTGGTGATCTCATTGTGGTTTTGATTTGCATTTATTTGATGATGAAGGATGTTGAGCATGTTTTCAGGTGTCTATTCGCTGTCTGGATATCTTCTTTGGAGAAATATCTGTGTCTTCTGATCATTTTTTAATTCAATTATTTGTTTATTGGTGTTGTTTAGGTTCATTATATATTTTGGATACTAACCCTTTATTGGATATGGCATTTGCAAATAACTTCTCCCATTCAGTAAATTGTCTTTTAGTGTGTTGATTATTTTTTTGTTAAGCAAAAGCTTTTTATTTTTATTTAGTCCCAAAACTTTACATTTGCTTTCATTTCCCTTGCCTTGGGAGACATATCTAGAAAATGTTGTTATAACTGATGTCAGAGAAATTACTGTCTGTGCTCTCTTCTATGATTTTTATGGTTTCATGTGTCATATTTAGGTATTTAATTCATTTTGAGTTTATTTTTCTGCATGGTGTAAGAAAGTGGTCCAGTTTCATTCAATTACATGTAGCTATTCAGTTTTCCCAAAACCATTTGTTGAAGAGACTGTGTTTTTACCTTTGTATATTCTTGCCTCCTTTGTCAAAGATTGATTGAGCATGTAATCATGGCATTATTTCCAGGCTCTCTATTCTGTTATGTTGATCTGTGTGTCTATTTTTGTGTCAGTACTGTACTGCTTTGATTACCACAGCTTTGTAGTATATCTTGAAATCTGGGATTGTGATACCTACAGTTTTATACTTTTTCCAGGTTACTTTGACTATTTACAATCTTTTATGGTTCCATACAAATTTTAGAATTATTTGTTCTAATTCTGTGAAAAATGTAGCAGGTATTTTGATTAGGGATTGCTTTAAATCTGTAGATTGCTTTGGGTAGTATGGACATCCTAATAATATTTGTTCTCCCAGCCTATATGTGTGGAAATCTTTCCATTTGTTTGGGTCATATTCAATTTCTTTCATCAGTGTTTTATCATTTGCAGAGTATAGGTCTTTCACTTCTTTTGTTTATTCCTAAGTATCTTATTACTTTTGGTGCAGTTGTAAATGAGATTGTTAATTTCTCTTTCTGCTACCTCATAACCTATGTTTAGAATTGCAACAATTTTTTATATGTTGATTATGTATCCTATCACTTTACTGAATCCATTTTTCAGTTCTAGAATTTTTTTTGATGGGCTCTTTAGGATTTCAATACATAGTATTCTGTCTCTGCAAATAATGAAAGTTGTACTCTTTCTTATCAATTTAGATGTTTTTATTTCTTTTTCTTGTCTGAATGCTATGGCTCAGACTTCTAGCACTTTGTTAAATAAAAGTGTGTGAGTGAAAATCCTTGTGTTGTTTCTGAAAAGATCTCAGTTCTTCACCATTGAGTTATGATGTTAGTTGTGAGTTTTTCATATATGACTTTTATTATGTTGACGTATGTTCCCTTGAAATCTACTTTGTTTAAGGTTTTTATCATAAATGTTGTGCTTTGTCAAATGCTTCTTCTTAATCTATCAAAATGACCATATGGCTTTTATCTTTTCTCTTGTTGATATGAAGTATCATGTTGATTGATTTGTGAATATTGAAACACCCTATATCCTACTTGATCATGCTGAACGATTTTTTTAATGTGTTGGTGGATTCAATTTGATTATGTTTTATTGAGGATATTAGCATCTAAGTTTATCAGAGATATCAACCTGTAGTTCTCTTTGTAGTGTCTTTATCCGGTTTCAGTATCAGGGTAATACTGGCTTTATAGAATGAGGAAGTTGGAAGTTTTCTTTTCTCTTCTATTTTTTTGAATATTTTAAGAAAAATAGGTATTGATTCTTTTTAAAATATTGGTAGAATTCACCTATGAAACTGATCATGGCCTTTTGTTTATTGGGAATATTTTTTATTATTATTACTGATTCAATTTCATTGCTGGTAATTGTTCTGTTCAAATTTTCTATTTCTTTCTGATTTAGTTTTGGGAGGTTATGTTTCTAGGAATTTACATATTTCTTCCAGGTTGTCCAGTTTCTTTGCATATAATTTTTCATAAGTTATCTTACAGTTGTTTGTATTTCTGTAGTGTCCTTTTAATTTCACCTCTTTCATTTCTGATTTTTCTGATTTTGTTTATTTGAGTTAATTCTCTTTTCTCTCACTCTTTTGTTGTTCTTATTGCTGTTTTTGTTGTTTTGAGTCAGCTAAAACCTGTCATTTTTGTTGATCTTTACAAAGAACCAGCTCCTGGTTTCATTGATCTTTTCTAGTTTTTTTTTTTTTTTAAGTTTCTATTTTGCTTACTTCTCTAATCTTTATTATTTCCTTCCTTTTCCTGGTGTGGGGTTTTTGTTTGTTCTTTTTCTAGCTCCTTTAGATGTAAGGTTAGGTTGTTTGAGATTTTTCTTGGTTCTTCTGATAAGTCTATATTGCTATAAACTTCCCTCTTAGAACAGCGTTTCCTGCATCCAAATTGTGGAACAGTAATTTTTAGATAATTAGTTTGTAGAGAAAATACCAGTGTTGGCATAAAAATAACAAATGAGAAATAAAAAGGAGACCATGTGCAATTGTTTTACTTAAATATTGTCTGTGAATGTCAAGGATTGGAGAAATAGAACTAACATTTTAATCCATAAGTAGTGATGGATTTTTTTCAAACTTGATTTCTTAGCGAGTGTCTGGCTTCTTGTTAAATATGTCCAGACCTATTTGGGTGAGTGACTGTCTTCTCCACTGTCCTTCTTCCTTGAGTTTTCTCCATTTTCTGGAGCTGATTCTTGAGGTTTTCTCTTTATTTTGAGAGTTTCCTTGGCTCCTTCCAATTCGATTTTTTAATGAATCCAGAATCATTATTAGTAATTGCCAGAAAGCTGCATATATAAAATTCCCCTAGCTTTTTCAGAACTTCTCATTTTGCAGCCCAGATATTCTGAATAATTTGTATATTCATTGTTTGCAAACCAGTTCCTTTGTACATTTTACTCTTTCCATCTAGATTGTTATCTTTCTTTCCCTCCTTTTTTGCTACTTCAACTTTTCACTTAAGTATTTATTCTTCCTTAAAAGAAGCTGTTTCTGATACCCTAGGCAAAATGATGTTTTCACTTTTAAAGTATTTGCTGTTTTTGTCTCTGTGTTCCCATCAAATGGATAAGTATAAATAAATACTGTCAGCATTAATGTTATAAATTCAAAGTAGCCAAGAGTGTCTGGCATAGTATGCACTCAGTAAATGATATCATCATCATTATTATTAAACATATATGCAAGTTTAAAAACCAGTGCCTCACATTTAAAAGATTTTTTGCTCTGCATAAGCATTTTCCTACAAAAACTCAATGGCACCTATATATTTTTCCTGCTTTCTCTAATTATTTTTATTCTATCTCCTTCCTACTGCCAATCACCATATAAAAGATCTTTCAGCAGTATATGCAAAGACTTTCTAATCCATTTAACATCTCCAGAAGTATATTATAGATTGACACATTTAAGGCAATAGAATAGAAAAATTCTGGGCCATGACGTTACAGTAGTCTCCAGTGGTTTCCATGTTGTGGAATGACTGTGAGGTTTAAATTAGTGGGAGACTTTACCCAAGAGGTAAAACCCTTATCAACAATTCAGGGACTCTAATGTGATTGTCAGGAGAAGATAATGAGCAATGGAAAAACACCCCTGGCAAAATAAATTAAAACCTCCACAGACTGATCCTAGCTTGTGATTTTGCCTAAGGCCAATTTTGTTTTAACACTACTCTAGGTATATTAGGAAATAGGTCTCTGTTTTATCCCTTGCTATGGGAGCCATTGGTAATGCTAAGGCAAATATTAAGTAACAGTTCAGTTAACCTATGAATGTTTTCCTGGGGTGATTTCTATTATTTTTCTAAGCAGGGTAAGACAGTAAGGTGAAAAGACAAACCTGAAAGCAGAACAACTTCTATTTTTGTTTTCATTTTGACTTCTATTTTATCTCTAGGTTTTTGTCACTGGGAATTTAAGTTCATCTTCAATTCTGAAACGTAAATTAGGAAGGTTATATTAGATGTTCTCTCAGTTCACATCTCCCTTCCCCAATTTTGTTTGACATTCTATATTCACTTACAATTTTAAAAGAAAATTATGTCATTAAATAACAAAGTTCATGACAAACGTCAGACATCCTTAGAGGAAACATTATATTGAAATGTGTACATTTAATAGCATATGTGCTTTTTACAAATATGTAAATTCAAATTTTTCAAATGTTCTTCTCAATCAGAAACATCTCATTTCTGCCTTTTCTCAATCTTAAACCTAAATCAGAACTGTAATCTTGTATCCTCTAACCCTGTAAGGTAAAATACTGTTAAAGTTAATTTGGTTACATCATCACATAGAATGTTACAATTATACTGATCTAGTCATCCCTTGTAAGTGGGTTTAGAAATATTCCTTCTATTTCTGGGCATTTAGAAGATCTAATGAAAATAGGAATATACCTGGTCAGAACAGAACACATAATGTTACATATGATCTCAATGTATAAGGTGGAAAGTCTTTGAAGGATCCATGGCCATGGATGTTTTGATTAAAATGTATCCTTTGTTATCCCTACACATCCCTTGGTAGACTCAACCTCAAAAGTCTGTTGTTAATGGACTTCTTTCACTTTGCTTATTCATTTCTAACTTTAAATGAAACAAAATTAAACACCAATTTGCTAGGGAAATAGAGGTTAATAATTATCCTACTCTATATGTAGGATAAATGAATGCTATTTGAAGACTAATTGAAAGTTGACTCAATTATATGTCAGCAAGAAATCATAAAGTTAGTGATTTACAATAATGAAGTTATTTATGAAGTACATATATCTTTAAGATATTTACGGGCCTGTTTCCTCTCGCTCTACTTCTTCAAGCTGAAGCAGCCAACATAAAGTTTATCAGATGATTAAACCTCTTTTTTTCTTTCTGTAAATGTTATTACACCTACAACACAAATCGCAAAGTATAAATATACAAAAAAATTTTACTATTTTCTTTTATAAACCTGTTCATCATCATAGATTATAACTTGAAATCATTGTAAAGTCTTATATAAAATATTTTAAAAGCTTTAAATTAACATAAATCTAATAACTTTTATATTTGCAATAAAACTGGCATGATTTAATGCATAGAGGAAGGTACTGTATTAAGTGGTATTTCATGTTGCTTTGAAAGAGTTCAGTCTCCAAACTTTTCATGAAACATTCCATAATTGATAGATACTTTAATGTATTAAAATTTCTCAGTAACTTTTAATAGAATACAGACTTTTAGCATGTGTTTGTAAACATACACTAAATATGTATACCACAATAAAATTTGGATGCAAAAGTAAAAAATATTCTTTCAATACTACCTAAAAGGCATGAAACTTATTTTCATGATATGCAGATTTATGGTTCAAAAATAGGAAGAATTTGTATATTCCACTTTTGAGATTGCATGAGATTATAACTATAAGCATTACAAATAAGTGTTTGGAACATCAATTTTATAGCACTGTAATATTTTCTTTCCATTTAAAATGTAAAACAAAGCCACAAAATATTAAGAGTAAAAATCTGACAAGCCACAGGTTTACATTTTAAAAAAGAACTACTTGAGACACTTTAGTGTTTTAGTTTTCCTGATTACACATTCCACACAGAATATATAGTATGAAATATTTAAATGAAAGGATCACTTTCATACAAATATCATAAATACACTACATTTCAAATGTATTGCATGGAGCCCAATGCAGGACCTGAACTCAACAACACTGAGGTCAAGAGTTGAATGCTCAACTGACTGAGCCACCTAGTTGCCCCTCAAGTGTATTAATATTTAAAAATTATTTTTGTAAATAATTATTAATCAATTTATGTTATTAATAAATAATGAATAATTCATAAGTAATTCATTATAGTTATAACACCCAAAATTTGGGGAACACATAGCAACTATATTAATATGCTAATCAATTGATATTTAAATCTTTGAATAATGCAAAATTTCTCATATTTATAGACATGTTGGGGAAAATAATTTTCCAGTCCGGTAAAGTACATATATATTAGGGCTAATGAGGACTTCTGGTTACTCTTGGCACAGTGAACTGAATTCGAAGGAATGGCTCTCTTATTAAAAGACATAAAATGCTGGATATTTTCTAATACTACATTTTAAGCAACGTAAAAGTAGAAAAAACAAACAAGAACACTCCATCAGATGAGCACAAACTAAACCTGAGTAGCTCAAAAGTTATTAAAAGTCAGTAAGACATTGATTGTGGAGTTGATCTTTATTTACAATGGATGGCAGGAGATAATTTCTAGACTCTTGCCAAAAAAGAAAGCTGAAACTGAACTTGCATCTGCACTAATTGTATAAAGTAGATTTGCAAATCTCCGCCAGATCTCTGACATGGTTTATAAATTCTCCATCCACCACCCTTAGGAAGCTGCAAATAATCTTCTTTTTGATTGAAAACTCAGAGGCAGGTTAGAAATACTCTTTAAAAAGTAAAAACAGAACAGACTTCAGTAGATATGTGTGTTGGACCCCAAAATCTCACTAAATGCTTGGCTTGGTAATTTCAACCTAAGGCATTACTCTTAAACTTACATCAAGACTAGGTATATCATAGGTGTCTACATCAAAGAAGATAGATGGGTTTTTCATCAACCCAATTAAAGTTGAGTTGACCAAATAAAAAAAAAAAAGATTATAAACGAAGCAACAAAAACTTCAAGAGATGAGGTCAGCTGACATAGAGTTTAGATAACTTTCTTACCAAGCACAAGAAACAATGTAAAAAATTGAAATAAGTAAGAATTATTTCCAAAATAAGGCTGTCTAAAATGTAAATAAAACTAAGGAACTAGTAGAAACCTTAGGATAAGTACATGCCAGTATGAGAAAAGACTAGGCATATTGGAATTTTAAAAATTATGTAAATGGAAACTTGCCATAGACATGTTAGCACTTAGACTAACTGAAAAGAGAATTTGTTTTAGAAGATAGATCAAAGAAAAATACACATATATGAGGCAGAAATGTTACAGGTGTAAATTATGAAAGAGATGTAGTGCAGAAGAAAATTAAAAAAAAATAGGGTCAAACGTCCAGTAGAAATGTTTTAAAAATAAATTGAAAATGGGGAAAAATAATATTTAAAATCTAATAATAAATAAGTTCCTATGATAGAAAGTTATGACTCATTCTGAAGGATTGTAATTAATAATAATAACAATAATAATAATAATAATGAGCATGCATAATAATAGTTAAGATGCATAATAGTAAAGGGGCACTTGGGTTGCTCAGTAAGTTAAGGGTCTGGCTCTTGGTTTTAGCTTGGGTCATGATCTTAGGGTTGTGAGATCAAGCCCCACACCAGGCTTGGCATTCAGCGCAGAGTCTGCTCAAGAGTCTCTCTACCTCTGCCCCTCTCTCCCACTCTCACTTTCTCTCTCTAAAATAAAATAAATGAAATCTTTTAAAAAATATGCATAGTGGTAAAAATGCAGATCATGCACAAAAAGTAATCTTAACAGCTGTCAGAAAAACCAAACAAAATGAAATGGATTACTCACGAAAGAATGACTTTCATCAGCAACCTTATTACCTTAAGTCTACAGGAGAATTTCTCATAATTACTATTATCCAAATAGCATTAATACGTCAGGGTAAAATAATATTTCCTGATATGAAAACTCAGATTACCAATCCGGCCAATCCACAATGTTAGTGAAAATAAATTATATGACAGTTCATGTATAAATATTGAGTATAAACTATATACTAATGATTAATCATTGGGGTTTAAAATTCCAGTAGAGAGTAAAGTTAAAGAATTTTACAGATTTTTAAATATTTGAGTTAAAGAATAAAATGATTGAATTTTTATACTTGTTTAGAATGGATGTGAAATATTTATGATATTTACTAAAAGAATTAAAGAATGTCAATTTCAAAACAGTTGAGGAAAAACATCAAGAAGAGAAAAAAGAATTAAAAACTTTAAATATAGAAAAATAAAAGAATGAAAAAAGAAGTATGACCAATAAAATATTTAAAACATACAAATGCATCAGTAATCAAAATATGGAGGTTAATATTAAAAGAGAGCAAAGATTCCATCTTAAATTTAAATTAAAAACATATGTTAAGGGTGCCTGGGTGGCTCAGTGGTTGAGTATCTACCTTTGGCTCAGGTCATGATCCCAGGGTCCAGGATCAAGTCCCACATCCGGCTCCTTGCAGGGATCCTGCTTCTTCCTCTGCCTGTCTCTCTCTCTCTCTCTCTCACACACACATGAATAAATAAAATCTTAAAAAAAAAAAAAACTTTAAGAAAAATAAAAACACTTTAAAGAAATGTTTGGTATTTTTAAATACCTCTCTGAATATGTGAGAAAATAAACATAAGTTAAAACCCATGGAAAATTATGCTTTCAAGAGGAAAAATAATTTTCTGTGTTTAAAAAGTAGTATAAACAAGAATTGTTGAACTTGGGATCAGTTTTCGTCCAGGGACTCCATGAATCCCTTGAAATATATTTAGGAATATATTTTTTTGTTTGTTTTTGTTTTTGTTTCATATATATATATTTATTTATTTATTTATTGAAGTTTCATTTGCTAACATATAGTATAAACACTCAGTACTCATTCCATCAAGTGCCCTCCTCAGTGCCAGTCACCCAGTTACCCCATTCCCCTTGCCCGCCTCATCTTCCACTACCCTTTGTTTATTTCTCAGGGTTAGGAGTCCCTTATGTTTTGTCACCCTCTCTAATTTTTCCCACTCATTTTCCCCTCCTTTGCCCTATAATCCCTTTCACTATTAATTATATTCCCCGTATGAGTGAAGCCATATAATGATTGTCCTTCTCTGATTGACTTACTTCACTCAGCATGTTACTCAACCATTAGAAGGGATGAATACCCACCATTTGCTTTGATATAGATGGAACTGGAGGGTATTTGTTTATTTTTGACTGTGAGTCCACAGCTTTTGTCAGGTTGTTTTGAGAATTGTGGACTTCAATGGAATAACAAATAGAATGATTGTATAAGTGCAATATTTGGGGGGGGGGGGGCAGTGGTTATTTTGAAACATAACATTTAAGTAAAAGGAGATGAGGCTAAGTCATTTCCAAAATAGAGTTCTTTATACCAGTACTTCTCAAACGTTAAAGACTTGGAATATTCACGTTTATTTTATTTTAGTTTTTTTTTTTAAAGATTTTATTTATTTATTTGACAGAGAGTGTACAAGCAGGGGGAGAGGCAGGCAGAGGGAGAAACAGACTCCCCATGGAGCAGGGAGCCTGATGTGGGCCTCCGTCCCAGGATCCTGAGATTAGGACCTGAGCTGAAGGCAATTAACTGACTGAGCTACCCAGGCACCCCGAATATTCATATTCAATTTATTTCTCAGTTATAATTATTTAGGTTGTTTGCAGACCAAACTTTAAGCACACTGTTTTAGAGCCTTAGAGGCTAAATTGGTTATTATTTGATATAATTAATTTGCCAGGAGATGCCTTGCAATATGTTAGGGTGGCCAGTGACAAGAGTGGCAAAGAATTACACAAAGAGTAGAGGAATAAACAGGACAGAATTTATTCATCCTTCAAGGATATCAAGAGAGATGTCAACTCCCAGTTTCTATCAGGCTGGGCCTGTTAAGAGATTTTGAGGGATGTAAGAGGGTTGCTTGCAGTTGAGCCCATGGTTGGGGAGTGGGGAGTGAGTCAGTTCTTGGCCAGGTAGAGCAAGAGGTGGCAGGTTTTTCCAGTGGCTCTGTTCAGGGCTTGTCAGGGATGTGGGTTGTGGTCAGGCTTTAGAAGAATGTGTTTGTTTCGTAGTTGGGATTTACTTTCCAGGAATGGAAAGCACTGTGACCTAGAAAAACAAGGAGTTAGGGCCAAGTGAAAACAGCTGTGAGTTTTGTCTGTAAGTGTGGCTGGGGGAGGATATTGAATAGATTCCTTTCACAATAGTTTCATACAAATTCAATGACTGCTAAAAAAATATGAATAAAACAATTGTCAGAGTGAGGGAATTCTGATTTTAGTTTTCACCCTTCTTCAGCTATTAGATAAGCTACAAAAGGAGCAAAAAAGAAGAGATATCTACAAGCTTATCATATTCATTTACTTTGTTGTATATGGATCTAGTTAATAAACCTTTATTATAGAGACACTTCTAACTACCCGGCACTCTGAGGTGCCATGAATAGATATAAGTAAATAAAATCATAAAACGTCCCTGTTTCTATTTGAATATATTGAGAAAGATAGATACTACAGTTTTTTTAGGGATTTTATTTATTTATTCATGAGAGACACAGAGAGATAGAGAGAGAGAGAAGCAGAGACATAGACAGAGGGAGAAGCAGGCTCCATGCAGGGAGCCCGATGTGGAACTAGATTCCAGGACCCCAGGATCATGCCCTGAGCCAAAGGCAGACACTCAACCACTGAGCCACCCAGGTGTCCCTAGATACTATATTTGTAAGTAAAAGTCTATTAACTGTATTCGTTTAATCATTTAAAGCAGAGTTTATTATATGATTAAGATATTATTATTATTATTATTATTACTTGAATTTTTAAGTTTCAAATTTATTTTTCCTGGGTGAATGTCTCAATTTATAAATATAATTTTTCCTCTCCTCACAATTCTGGAAGTTAATTATGGCTAAATCTTAGGTTATTGGGGGGTTTTGTTTGTTTATGTTTTTCTCACACCAGGATGCTGAACTGAATATAAGGATTCACTTGGGAGAAAATGGGATGAGGAGTTTACTTTGATTCAGAAAATAACATTAATAGATGTCACTGACATTTGTTAATTACTTAGCGAATGTCAGGCACAGAGCTGAATGCCACACATGTATCATGAGAGAGATACAGGTTAGTAACCACCCAGTATCTCATAGAAAGAAAGGAGACAACTGGGATCTGAACTTTAGAAACTGACTCCAGGGCCTCTGTTCTTCAGAATTCTACAAGACTGAGAGGCGAATTAACTAGTGAACAACTGCCTTATAAATAGCAAGCTACTGCTGTAGTTTTTAATTTACAATTTATTGATGATTGAGTAGATATTCAGTAAAATTAAAATTAAAAGTCAGCTAATAGGAACACAAAACTAAAAATATACACAATAGAAGCCTAATGTATTTTATATTTACCAGAAAACCTTTTTGTCTATCAAAAGGCTATAAAAATAAATAATAATTTATCTACAGTTTTCAAATGATGTGAAATTTTAAAACATCTCGTCAAGGACTTATAACTAACAATTTGCATGTTGACACCAGTGCAGAGATCTACCATTGAGTAGCACTCCATTAAATCCATTCCCATGTAGTGGGTAATTATCCCCAATGGGAAACGCTGAGTGGTGAGAATCCAAAAAACAGATGTAAAATTGTGTGAAACTTAAGATAAAAAGATATTTTACTAAGTATAAAGAATTGGGGGCAGCCCTGTGGCTCAGCAGTTTAGTGCTGCCTTCAGCCTGGGGTGTGGTCCTGGAGACCTGGGATTGAGTCCTACATCAGGCTCCCTGCATGGAGCCTGCTTCTCCCTCTGCCTGTATTTCTGCCTCTCTCTCTGTGTGTCTCTCATGAATAAATAAGTAAAATCTCTCTCTCTCTCTCTCTCTCTCCCTCTCTCTCTTTCTCTCTCTCACACACACACATACACTGTGTCTCTCATAAATAAATAAATAAAATATTTTTTAAAAAGGTATAAAGAATTGGCATTTTTTGCAATGATTTCTATTTGATCTCACTTAGCCCTAAATAATGATAATTTGGAAAAGGACAACACTGAGCTTAGGAAGAACAAAAGAAAGGGTTATTTTTAGTGTTTATTTGCTTTTTGTTTTGTTTTCTTGCCAGCTCCTAAATACACACTTGAGACAAATTTATAAGGGCTAAGAATCATATTCTTTTTCTAACGGTGTGGTGGGAGAGCAAATCCAAATAAATATTCCAAGTATAAAATGTCAAGTTCAGTGAAGTTACACTGTGAATTTTTTAGTGTATCACCCTTTCTTTCTAGAGAAAAGTTTGATTTCAACAAGTGTAGGCCGTCTCTTGCAATGCATTTATAATACATCATGTTTTTGTAGTCCAAGTTGTGTAGAATATCATGCTCAATGGTATTCTGGATGCTCTTCATCACCAACAGTGGGACCTGCAGTTACATGAAAACCTAATTTTTGCTCTCTATTATCAAACATCATTTATCAAAGAGTTTATTTCATGCCTATCTCACTTTTAAAATTTTTAAATTTTATTTTAATCTGGGGAAAGTATGCCCTAATATGTTTATTTTGTTATATGTTTAAATTTTAAAATATGAATAGCTACATATGAGTGCAATAAGATAATCTTATAGGAAGCAAGCATTTTTCTATATTTTTTTATTTTTTTTTTATTTATTTATGATAGCCATACAGAGAGAGAGAGGCAGAGACACAGACAGAGGGAGAAGCAGGCTCCATGCACCGGGAGCCTGATGTGTGATTCGATCCCGGGTCTCTAGGATCGCGCCCTGGGCCAAAGGCAGGCGCCAAACCGCTGCGCCACCCAGGGATCCTGCTTTTTTTCTATATTGACATTTCATTTGTAGCTTAGTAGAAGAGAAGACCTAAGAGTTGTCCTTGAAAAAATAATGCAGATTTTATCAATCTACAATTTGTACACAGAAACTTAACTGAAGATAACATAGTTTCTTTCAAAACTGATGAGACAATAGGTAATTCTGATTATAAGAAGTTAATTCATATAAGGTAAACTTTAGAAGGGAACTTTTTAAATGGAACACAAGAAATAAGTATATTTTACTAATACAATTAAAATATGGAGTAAAACTTTTAAAGTTTTTTCAGTTATGTTATCAATATTTTTATGCAATGAATTTTATATTTTATCTAACTATAATTTAATCCCAAATGATAAAGAACAAACATTTAGGATACATCAAACTCCTTTGAGGAAATGAATGATAGAAGTAGTGACATGAAACTATCAGGTAATGTAAAATATTGTTATAATTTTTAAAAATAGATTTTACTCTTAAAAGCAATTTTAAGTTTACAGAAAGATTGAATAAAACGTAGTTTCCTATTTCCTAGTCCCTTCACCACCCACAGTTTTTTCTGTTATTAACATATTGCATTTGTGTAGAGCATTTGTTATAATCAGTGTAACAATATAGATATGTCATTACTAAATGCCCTAGTTTACATGAAGGTCCATTTCCCACATTGTATAAGTCTGTAGGACATCTTATATACATCATTATGATATCATATACATTAGATTCATTGCCCTAAAAATCCCATGTGCTCAATCTATTTCTCCCTGATCTCACATATCTTCCCACAGCCCTGGAAACTACTGCTCTGACTCTATAACTACTTATCTATTAGAGTGTTGCCTTTTACACAGTGTTATATAGTAAGAATTGACCAACACTCCCTTAATGTTCCCCTCAGCTTAAGTACATTTTGGACAGATTTCTTTCTGACTGTAAACCTCTATCCTTCCTTTTCTTAGAGCATTAACATTATTAGAATACTCTTAATTATTTCTCTGCTGCTTTGAAATGTGTGTATATTTTCTCCCAGCCTCTCACCAGTTTTGTAACCCCAGGAAATGTCTTTATTAACAATCTGGGAACCATGTCTTTGAAATGTAAGCATGGAAGGAGATAGCAGCGCTATCTTCCTGTGTCAAGGTAGGGACCTAACTTCCACGGCCACCAATTGGCAAACACAGATGGCCTAATTATAGAGAAACACTTTTGACCAGGAATAACATTTTCTCAAGAGTAACTAGTGTTTTGCACACATCTTATTGATCTGCCTCCTCTCTGACTTCCTCCAGAATGTTCCCACTAAACAGCCCTGTGCTTAAAAACCCTTCTGACTTATTTCAGTTAGAGTTGAGTTCAAGACTATTCTCTCTTCTACCACAGCAGTCTTGAATAAAATCTTTCCTGCCTGTTTAACTTTAAGCAGTACAAATTTTATATTGACAAAAACATAGTTTTACAGCTGTTAAGACTTTTTTTCCTTCACCTAGCAATATGTGTTTAAGTTTCCTCCATGTCTCTTTGTGACTTGATGAGCTCCTTTTATTATAATATTCCTTTGTATGTACATATCATGATTTGTTCACTCACCTATTGAAAGACATCTTAGTTGTCTCCCAATTTTTAGCAAGTAAGAATAAAGCTTCTATAAACATTCATATGCAGGCTGGGGTTAGCTATTTACCTTCCCCAGATTGACTAGGCTCTGGTAAAGCCCACATTAATTGAATTAAACTTAGGACACCTGGTGGCTCATCTGTCTTTGGCACAGGGGGTGATCCTGGGGTTCCAGGATCAATTCCTGCATTGGGCTCCCTGTGAGGAGCCTGTTTCTTCCTCTGCCTATGTCTCCGCCTCTCTCTCTGCCTCTTATGAATAAGTAAGTAAAATCTTTAAAAAATTGGATTAAACTCTGGCAAAACAGTTTTTCTTGAAGGAAGATCTTTGTTAGGAGAACAAGCACTCTAGACTTTTTTTTTTTTTTTTCCCAAAATGGTTACTTCTCCACTGTGCCTCCTGGTAGTATGAGGGGATTTTTCTCTGCTTTTTACCTGAGGATTTGGTGGGGCTTCTAGTAGTAAAACTCACAAAAGTGTGGAGACACCTCCTAAAGTAGGACCCCCAGGAAGTTCAGTCTTTTAGGCCAGGCAATAGTTTCTAACATTTGCTCAATTACCTTATTTAAGTGTTCCTGCTAGTTTCCAGATAGCTTCTGGCCCTGGTGAACTGTGATTCTTTGTATTTATATTTATAATTTATATTTAAAATTTTTCAGGGTAGCAGCTTGTACGGTGGCTTCAATTCTCTGATGAATCTAAAGAGAGTTGATTTTCAATTTGTTCAGCCTTTTACTTGTTAGGAGGAAGGAAGTGATTACTTCCAAGTAACATGGAAGTTACTTGTCTCACCAGAAACTGGAGGTCCTAATATTTTTTTTAAACAAAATACTGTAGATATTACTGAAACTTATCCTCTATCCCTGGTATATATTAACAGATAAATAAGTTTGTACTATAAAATGCTTTTCTGAATGAATAATCAAGTTTTTCTTAAGAATTCATGACTCAAATAAAAGGAATATTTCTTTCTTTTTTCTAAAGATTTTATTTATTTATTCATGAGAGACAGACAGAGAGAGAAAGAGAGAGGCAGGCAGAGCCACAGGCAGAGGGAGAAGCAGGCTCCATGCAGGGAGCCTGACATGGGACTCCATCCCGGGTCTCCAGGATCAGGCCCTGGACTGAAGGCGGCGCTAAACCCTGAGCCACCCGGGCTGCCCACAAGGAACATTTCTAAACTGAAAATATGCTTTCATAGAACAGGACATGTTATTTATTAATTTACCAAGGAATGAGTTATGAACTTTTGGTCTCTGAGCATGGATTTTTTTTTTTTTTTTTGCCTATAATTTAGGGAAATAATTTATTTTTTTAATTTTTTAAAGATTTTATTTATTTATTCATGACAGACACAGAAAGGTATAAGGTATAGCAAATGGTAAGGATCCACAAATCTACAAGTAGTATTCCCATATGCTATCATTTAAGAGGACAGACTATCTATGAATTTGTTCTATTTTACTACTAAATACTATTTTAAGAATAACTGCAAAGAGTTAAAATTATTTCTTTTATTTTCTTGATTTTCAGGCCCATTTTTATTTTTTTTCATTCTCTTTCGAGGTAGTTCAGTCAGCACTTTTACTATTTACAGACCAAGCTAAATATAGAGGGATAAAAAGGTTAACACAGAAAAGCAAAACATTTGGAAGAAAAATAGATGAGACATTTAAATTCATAGCTAAGGAAACTACATGAAGCCCTTGAGTTATATGAATAGGAAAGAGAAAGGAAAAAAAAAAATAACACCATGAATCACATAAGTACAATATTTTTAAACCCAAATGTTTTCTCTAGGGAATAATATGAAGAAAATATATTTATGGTTTTAATAGCTTTTAATCTCACCTATAACATGATTCATAAAGATTTAAATCATAGTTTTTTGTAGAGTCTACTTGCCTAAGGGGATTAATGGTAGAGAATAGTATGTAGTGACACCCTTTTATAGGAATAGACCTACTCTCAAAATGCATTTTGTCTCAGTCAGTTTCTTTTTCTTTGATTATTTATTTTAAGTTTGATCTATTTGAGAAGGGGGTACTGTTATTTAGACTATTTTGGAATTTGCTAATAAGCTTAGTGATAAGAGAACCTTAAATCAAATACTATTTGTGTAGAAGAACAGCTTTGAAAGTTGTCTTGAACATCAAATATTCCCAACTGCATTTTACATTTAAGTTTCACATACAAATCCTGAAATACAAAATTCAAATTCACATTTGCAATACAAATATTAGAAAAACATTTTTTCAGATTATGCATTCAACAAGTCTTTTTGCTCTATAATCTGTGTACTTTAGGCAGTAAATAAATAACATAGAATAAATCAGAAATTTTTATTTTCTCTGGCAGATATTATTCAGGGAGTTAGAAAAATTCAGCACCTCAAAGAACTAACCATTTTTCTCCTTGAGTCAGACTGTTTTCCCTTGATCTAAATGTCACATATGTTGAGAAGAGAATCATTAACTGCCAATTCCCTAAAAACAAAACAGAAACGATTTAGGGAAATGAGTAGTAAAGGTGCATTATAAATGGTGACTTACTGTTAAAAGTTTTGTAGGATAGGATATTTCAAGTCCAGCTAAAAATAAGCCTTTACTAAAACTTCATTTTATAGCAAACAAGATGGCTAACTTGGCCTACACACCCATGATATCAGAATCATGACTAGACATCATTAGTTAAGTACATCTATCTTCAGATTTATGTATCTTTCCTTAACAATGCTTGAAGGGATTTGTTAACTTGTTGCTTTGTTAATTTGTTAAATTGTTGCAATATGGCTTTGAGGCCACATGGCAAAATCAAATAAAACAAGCAAAGAAACATACCAACACATGATACATTGTTAACCAGAGTTTTGGAATAGATTACATATAATGTGCTTAATAGTAAATCTAAATGGCAGTATTTATATAGAGAGAATAGAATAGTTACTTACATACACAAAAACTCATTAAAAAAAAAAAGCATGGTTCTCCACCATCTTCTTTACTTGCAGCCTCTTTTAAATATTAATTAGCTTTTGTTACAGCTTTTGCTGTAGTAAACAAAAACAAAAAGACAAAAATCCCAGTGGTTTAAAATAATAAACTTTTATTCCTTGAATTTGTTATATGAGTTTGGCCATGGTTCTACCGGACTTGACTAGGGAATTCTTGGCCACACTAATGAGACCTGATTCATTTCCACAAGTCTTTTCAACCTATTATTATAGCAGAAAACCAACACTCAAGGATGGATTCAGGTAGCAGTGCATAATCAAAGCATTAATGACATATAAAATTATAGCCTAGACATGTCATACATCACATCCATGTGCATGCCATTGGCCAAAACCAATTATGTAACTAGCTCAGAATTAATGGATTGGGAAATACATTCTTCCTGCAGAAAGACATAGTAGTGGTGAGTAGGGCTATATAAGTATAAACAAAGTGTGAGCAAGAATTAGTGCAATCATAGTTTTATGTAAGGCAGGTCTTATTTGGATATTATATTGGTATATGCAATCTTTTTCTCCTATGAGTTATTCTATTTTATATAAAAATGGGTTGTTGTCTACTAATATTGGCTATTGTGGTTTTTTATCCAAACAGCAGAGTTCTTAGTCCCTCCTTTTTTCTTTGATTGTGCATATAAAATTCTTTCTATTCCTGTCTCTACTGTGTTTAGATATACACATGAGCATGTGTCCATACACAGATGCACACATTCATTTAGCACATACAATTCTGGAACATAAGGTAATTGATCTTTTAAAAAATTATCAATAAAAATATTACTGCCTTTGCACCAGAGAATGATTTTTCTAATTCTCTAATCAGTGTTTCTATGCTGATACTTTTTTTCTCTCCGAAGCATCCACAGTACTTACAAAGGTAATGTAGTCTATCCTTTTTTTGGGAGGCGGCAGATAAAACATTATGAGAATATGAAAAGAAAATATCTCTCCAGTGTACAAGTCTCCTTGATTTATCACACTATCTGTAGCATAATGTTAAATATTTCTTTTGCTTCTAATTTCCTGTTTAAATATATTTTTTTTAATTTTTATTTATTTATGTATTATAGTCACAGAGAGAGAGAGAGGCAGAGACACAGGCAGAGGGAGAAGCAGGCTCCATGCACTGGGAGCCCGATGTGGGATTCGATCCCGGGTCTCCAGGATCGCGCCCTGGGCCAAAGGCAGGCGCTAAACCGCTGCGCCACCCAGGGATCCCTAATTTCCTGTTTAACTATTTTATAACCATTCTGATTTGTATCCAAAAAAGTGACCAGTTGTTTCTAGGTACAGCATTATCAGAACCAGAGTGTTATGTGGCTAAGGTAAGATCCAGGAAAGATTAGTGGGCTGAAAATAAGCATCCATTGGAGAGATCCATGACACTTGGATAGGATGAATTGTTAAAAGATAGAACATTGTGCAGTCAGGTAGAATGGGGGCTTAACCTAGTGTAACATGCACGTTCAGGTTAATGTGACCTCATTAAGTCACATTAACTGTGTATCCTAAGTATGTCACAGGCTGCTGAGTTTCATTATACCAGGTATTCAAGGTAAATGCCAATGTGCTGGTGTTAAAAACCTTATAAATTTACTATTTTTGCCCAGGGATTGCTTTTTGAGAGAAGACATAAAGCTATTCCATGCACATAACTTTTTATATTTGACCTTTTATGGATCTTTAGCTTATTTGCTTTTTTCACTTTGTAGAAGTGTCTAGTATATCTAACTATCCATTCATGTAGTATAAATACGTATCCACATATATGTGTATATGTATACCATTCTTGGTTTTCATTAACAACATGATACTATATCATGATCTTAGTTATCATCATGTTGTGAATTGATATAAAAACTTACTCCTGCTATGGTCTGAATGTTTCCTCCCCCCCCCCCCCCATCAATATATTGAGTCCTAACACTCAATGTGATGGTATTAGGAGGTCATGTCTATGAGGTGCTTAGGTCAGGAGAATGGAACCTTCAAGAATGGGTTTTGTGCTTTTATAAAAAGACCCCACAGAGCTCCCTTCCAACATGTAAGAACACAGCAAGAAGGCACTAGCTATGAATCAGGAAGAGGGCCCTCACACAACAGTGCTGACACCTGATCTTGGATTTTTCACCTTCTAGAACTTTCTGAAATAAATCTCTGTTGTTTATAAGCTACCAGTCTCTGGTATCTTCTTATAGCAGCCCTAATGGATTAAGACAACCAGCTAAATGACCTTAGGGATAGTGAAATAATTGATGAAATGTAGAAAGTTATTCGGAGGTGAACTGCATTCAATTTCACTAGATAAATAGAAACTATTTATCTTAATACATAGATAATGTGCTTGTGGAGTCTTGCACGTTCCATGATAGTGAGCAACAGGATATTGCTTGGCCATTTGCTAATGATTATTTATCTATTAAAAGAAGTAATTATTAAACCAGTATTAGATGAGCATGACACAAATACAAGGTTTGAGTCTCTTCATTACCATGAGATAATTTGTTTAAATATCCAAAAACAAGAGACAGACAGAGGGAGAGAATAAAGTGCTTCTAACTCAGTACATCTTTATTATTTTTTTTAATTAGAGCCTCATAGTGGTAAAATTGAAAACAAATAAATGTCACATATTTAAAGTGTGCAATTTGATATTGACATATGTATATATTTGTGAAACTGTCACCACAACCAAGGGGGAAAAAAACATATAATCATCATTCCCACAGGTTTTCTTATCCATCTTTGTAATCTTTCTCTCCCATCTCTCTGAAACCTTGTCCCTGTCCACAAGCAACCACTGATCTGAACATAGATGGTTTTAATTTTCTAGGAATTTATATAAATGGAATAATTTATTCTCTGGCTTCTTCCACTCCGCATTTTTATTTAGAAATTCATGCATCTACTTGGTATGTCTATATTAATTTATTTTTATAGCTGAGTTATTTTTCTTTTTATGGTTTATATAAACATTCCCTTGGAATAGATTTCAGTAATTGACTATCACAAAGAAAGTTGCTATAAATCACCACGTATAAGTCTTTGGACAAATGTTTTTATGTCTGTTGGGTAAACAAGTATTATAGGGGTTAGATGATACAGTAAGTATATATTTTACTTTTTAAGAAGCTGTCAACTACTTTCCAAAAAAATTACACCATTTTGCATTCCTGCCAATAGTGTTGTCCACATCCTTGACAACACTTGCTATGGGCAGTCTTTTAATTTTAGTTATTCTAACAGATGTTTAGAGATCTCTTATCTTGGTTTCAATTTATACCTCCCAAATATTTAGTGATGTTGAGAATCTTTTCATGATTATTTGCCATCTATATATCTTCTTTGGTGAATTCTTTCTTCAATTATTATGCCATTTAAGAAAAAACAGGATTTTTTATTGCATTTTGAGTGATCTTTATGGATGCATTCCTTTAATTTCTCTAAGTCTGTGAATTGGTTCTTCCTTTCTTTAATAGTGTTATAAAAAGAGAAGAAATTCTTCATTTTGATGAAGTTTAATTTATCAGTTTTTTTCTTTATTGGGTTATGCTTTAGATGTGCTTACTTATTTTTATAACTGAGAAATCTTTGTCAAAGTTAAGGTCATTAAGATTTTCTTACCTATCTTCCAGCAATGTACAGTTTCAGCTATTATATTTAGGTATATAATACATACCAACGTAATTCTTGTATGTTGTAGAATGCAAGGAAAAAATGCTACTATTATTATCTTTTGTATTGCTGTCCAGTTGTTTCAGCACCAGTGAATTATCTTGGCATTTTTTTTTCAAAATATATTGAACATGTATGTGTGGTGGGTGTATATCAGGATTTATCATTCTCTTCCATTCTTGATAATAGTAATTTCTGTCTTTTTTTTTTTCCCCTAATTCTGGCTGGATTTTTCTTCATTACATCAATTTTCTCAAATAGTCAAACTTTTATTAATTTTCTATATTCTGTTCCCCTGTTTTCTATTTCATTGCTTTATGTTCTTATTTTTTATTACTACATATTTACTACTTAGTTTTGGGTTATTATTACTTTTTGATTTTCTTAATGGACAATTGAATGTTATTGTTTTAAGAACTTTCTAATATTTAATATAATTGTTTAGTTCTGTAAGCATACCAACAGACACTGCTGTAGCTGCATTCTCAAATTATAATATATTCTATTTAATTTTAATTTTAATTCAATTAAATAATTGCTCAAAATAATTTATTTTTCTCCTTTTTTATTTTTGCATAAATTAATTAGGCTTATTCTATTTCTTTTCCATACAATAAGGATTTTCCAGACTTCTGTTACTTATTTCTAATATATTTCCATAGTGATCACAGAACATAGTGTGACTTGAATATTTGTTAAAAAATTATCAAAGTTTGTTGTATTGCCCATATCATGTTATCTTGGTAAATGTTCTGTGTGTACCTGAAAAAAATGTACACTCTGCTATTTTGTGTGGAATCTCCTTAAATGTTAAATTAATTAGATCAACTTGATGGAAAGTCATCTTCTACATTCTTTTATAATTTCCCTTTCATCATTACATTGACTATGGAGAAGAGATTTGGAATTTGGCTATAAATGTGGGATTACCTGTTTTTCTTTGCAGTTCTATCTTTTTTTTTTTTTTTTTTTTTTTTTTTTACCTCACATGCTATTTCCTTATCTTAAGGAATAAATAATTGTATCTTTATAAAATTACTTTTTAATTCTTTGTAATAATCTTTACTATGGAATCTATTATGTCTGATGTACATATAGTTCCTTTAGATTTCTTTTGATTGATATTAGTATGTTATATCTTTTCCCAGCTTTTCTTTGAAAATATATATATTTTTATATTTAAAGAGAATTTCTTTAGGTAATATGTAATGAATTTTTTTCCTAGTGTGATTATTCTTGCTTTTTAAATGAGGTATTTACATTGAACATTATATATATATGTATGTGAAACTTGATTATAGTATTTTCTTCATGTTTCTTATATATAGGTTTCATTAACCTTCTTATATCAATCAGCTTATAGTTTTCATCAAATTTGAAATGTTAATAGGTATTATTTCTTTACACATATTTTTCCTCTCCTCTCCTTCGGAGACTCCAATTACATTATATATTAGACGGCTTGAAATTTTCCTACAGGTGATGGATCTTTATTCTTTATTTCTTAGGCTCATTTTAGTGTTTGGTTTGTTTCTTTTGGGAAATTTCTTAGTGTGGTATTTTCAAATTCACTAATATTTTATTCTTCATTTATATTCTGATCTTAATCCTATCTAGTTTATCATTTCTCATTGTCCAGTGTATCTTTTCTCTCTGCCTTACATTACATTATGTTATTTTTTGTGTCCTGATGGTGTGTAACACATCTATTGAAAATAGAGGGCAGCCCCGGTGGCGCAGCAGTTTAGCGCCGCCTGCAGCCTGGGGTGTGATCCTGGGGACCCTGAATCGAGTCCCACGTCAGGCTTCCTTCATAGAGCCTGCTTCTCCCTCTGCCTGTGTCTTCTGCCTCTCTCTCTCTCTCTGTGTGTGTCTCTATGAATAAGAAAACAAAGTCTAAAAAAAAAAAAAAAGGAAAAGAAAATAGAAAAAGCTCACATATAGAAGATACCACAAATAAGTAACAGTATCATCAGTATTATTACTAAATGCCATAGTTTCTAAATATTTGAAGATGATTACTTCACAAGAGAAGAAACTATTCAAAAACAGATTCTTGTTGTTTGACAAGGGAGACTTTCTTTTGTATTCTTCTTATGAGAAAATGATGCAAAGAAGAAGAAAAAAAAATCTCTACTTATGTTCTGAATTGTAAAGATTTCAAGAATGAACTCATGTCTACCTAAAAATTTTTGCATTCTATCTGATTATTCTTAATATTATAAATTGAGATATTTCAGACTAAGTTTTTTTCTTGGTATTTGTACCTTTCACTCACTGCCTTATAAAACATTAACTCTTAATTATCTTAAGACCTGAGAAAATTAAAGACTTCTCATTTATCATAGCCATTAAATAATTTAAATAAGAAGGGATCCCTGGGTGGCTCAGTGGCTTAGCGCCTGCCTTCAGCCCAGGGTGTGATCCTGGAATCCCTGGATGGAGACCCACATCAGGCTTTCTGTATGGAGCCTGTTTCTCCCTCTGCCTGTGTCTCAGACTCTCTCTCTCTCTCTCTCAAATAAATAAATAAATAAATTAATTAATTAATTTAAATAATAATTTTTAAAAATAAAATTGATAGCAGTTGGGATTTTTGCTCCACAATATTTGAGTAAGAAGTAAAGAATCACTTGGGAAATAACACTCACCATATGCTTTGAGAAGCTCTCCAATTCAGAATATTTACAAATATAGAACAAACAGATTTTCTGGAAAATCTTTCTTTTCCAAAATAATAATGAACATGCAGGGAATCTTACACATATCAGAAATGTGCAAATATTACATTTTTAAAAGAGGTGTATTGGTAACAAATGTGACTTTTGATTTACACTGCTAACTCTGGTAATTCAGAGCTTGTGCTGTTAGAATCCACATTTGGCACAGAGATGACAAAGCCTAGTGTATGTGAAAAATGGTAGGTTGAATCAGAGACAAATAAAATAGGAACCTCTAAAAGATGAAGACAACAAATCTTGAAGTTATAGTTGGTAAGGGTACTTGCTTGTCTTGATCTTAGAAAGGAGTGGAGACTATGGGGGAAAAAAAAGATCTCTGAGCATTCCTACCTCTAAAATTATCCTTCTGTGAGACAAAAATACCAGGCTTCAAATTACCCACATATGTATAATTATAAGAATGCCAAGTCTGATGTTTTATTTCAATAAGTGTGTGTTGTTAGTGCCCATAGTGTCATTCATGTTGAGAGATTTTGAAATGCTTCTAGAGGAATGAACCTTATATATAAAAAACGAATTATTTCTACTACTCAAGATAAACAATTTTGAGTTCACAATACAAGAAAAAAAAGGGGACAATCCAACCAAACACAAAAATACAATCCATAAATACAAAATTGAGGAGTAGAAAGAGAAAATGCTGAAATCAGTAGAAAGAGAAAATGCTAAAATAATCTGGTTCAGAGTATAGCTATTCATGTTTAATGTAATTAGAGACATATAGAATGATGTCAAAGTACTTTAAAAGGTCAAGATTTTTTTCAGAAAAGATATATGGAGTTTTTTAAACAATGGGATTGAAAAATAGATAATTGGCATTAGAAATTTAATTAATGGCTTTAATTAAGATCAAATAGAAATCAAGATAGAAGTGGAAGATTATCCTGAAAAGAAGTAGTCAAGATGAAGGACATAAATGTAAAAGAAAGGAAATTGTGAAGGAGAATTTATCAGGCACAGGTCTGGAAAAGAAACTGACCTAAGCAGTTTTGGAGAATAGTGCTTTGACTGGCAATTGTAATGTGAAAGCCAAAAAGAATTGTTAGTATGTTTTACATATGAACATGGGTTAGCCTTTCTGAAACTACTTGAGTTGTATATAGGGTTGAACAAACAAGTAAATGAATTGCAGATGATAGTCAAGTTTTTCAGTCTCAGAGAAAGAAATTAGAAATAGAAATAGAAGGGAAAAGGCTAAAATGAAGCTTGTGGTGAATTACAGTTGGAGATACACATGTACACATAGCAATATATATGTATCCACATAAATATAACTCTTTCTCTAACCATAGCTAGCTAGCTGTCTACCTATCATCTATCATTCTATCTAGACTATCTATGAGTTCATATCAGCAACTCTAATTTCAATATAACATTGAAGGAATTTATTGTTTGTATTATTCTGTTTGTTTTTCCTATTTTCCTTTTTTTCATATTTATAAAGCCTTTCTCTGACAGTGAGAAAACTGATTCCCATTATCTCCAATATATTTATTTGTTAAATTACTTTATACATACTATCCATGCTAGTCTTATTCTTGATTTCTGGCTCCACCATTGATTTCTTGATGCCTCTTCTATGGCCCTACTATTGGTTTGACTTCTGGTCATACTGCCATGTACAAGGGTGGAGAGCAAAAGGACATTAAGGAAAGAAATGGATGGGGAAGCAGGAAAGCATCTCTGCTATATCTATCTATTATCTATCTATCTATCTATATCTATATCTATATCTATCTATATAGCATTTCCTGCTATATATCTGTATCTATATAGATACAGATATATAGCAATATCTATCTATATCAGTTGCTATACTGGTAATTTTTTTTTTATTTATTTTTCTAAGTCATACAATCTGTTCTGGCCCTGTATTAATATGTCTGGCAGAAACTTAAGCTTCATTAAAATTGGAAGATTTTTCTTGTTTTCCATAAAAAGTGAAATGTCCCAAGGAATCTTACGTAGTTTGAAAAATGCAGACAATATTCTGTCTCTTTAGTCTATACTGGTTTTGATGAAATGGCCTCTACATAAACATATTTAGTCTTTTGAAGGCAGAGGGCTTTACTTTTCTTCTTTCGAATTGGAAACACAGGAGTCATGCCAGTACTGAGACCCTATGTTCAAGTGTTTTCAAGTATTTCAGGTCCATGGATGAACTGTGCTGTCAATTCATTTAAGATTCTACTGAAGGGAGCCTATAAATTCCTATTTTCTTCCTCATTACTAGAAGCTTTCAAAAACCTTTCTCATTATCATATATCTTTTGCTCCTTTGAGGACTTTCTTAATATCAACTGATCATAACTTTTCCACTATAAATCAACAAATTCCAAAATAAAGTTTAGATGGGAATTTTTTTCTAGGATCCTTGAAACCTTTAATTCAAGCTCTTAGTAAGAGTAACGCAACATTAACCATTCATGGAAGTGAAGTTTTAGAAAGAATTGACAATTTGCTTGAGATCAGAAATCATTGTGTTCTAAAACACATTTATATATTTACAGAATAATGTAAATTAATATCTAAATAAATTTTCTAGAATTATTTTACATTTATCTCTTACTTTTTTTTTTAGGGAAGTGAATATTAGCAACAGTCCAGATATTATAGGTAGTTCTTTATGTTTGGGGCAGAAGAATCACTAAGTGGTAAATGCTGTTTGCTATATAAGGCAGACAAGTTTGCCATAATAACAAGGTATAAGGACCAGGTATTTGTTTAAAAATACCTGAAATTACTGAAAATATGCCAAAGATGTAATAGCAGATAGGAGCAGTGAATGGTGTTTAAAAAGTAGAAAGCTGTCATTAATAAAATCTTAGTAATTCCACCTGAGATTCACTCATTTTACATTTAACTCTAGACTTTAATTTCTATTTGAAAAATAATTTCTTTCTGAAATAATTTTTAAAATACTGCAAAATTTACAAGACCACTGTCTTAGAAGCATTCCAAAATGATGGGAAATTCTATTTGTGTGCTATGCAGGTGATGAAGACCCCTTAATAATAAAATATAATAATTTACATGAGTTCTCTGTATTAGTAAAATAATTAGCTTTTGTGTATTTTTGCATATACTTAACTATTTTTAAATTATTAATATCTATTTTGAAATGAATAACAGGATTTGATATCTTATGGACTCAATTATTTTAGCACATTTAAAAATATAACCTTGTTTTTTGTGTGACCATTGAGACAGATTTTGAGGAAAAATGATGAACCAGATGCGTTTATAGTTAGCTATTCACCCCTAAAAGTGCACTTTTAAAGTCTCCTATGTAAAAGCAAGTAATAAGATGGTATGTGCTTGGAAGTAAAATGGATTTTTAAATATAGTGTTTTTTAGGACTGAAATTTGATTGCAGATGCACCAAACTGATCATATATACAGTGAAATCATATATAAAGTTTCCTATTTTCAATTAATCCCCAGGATTTCTGATAATACCCATATATATAATTCTACTTAATTAAATATTATGTATGGAAAAATTTAAAAATTAAAAATATTGTGTATGGAATGGTGACTTCATTTTATTTTTACTTTGATTAATATTTCAAGGTTTAAAAGGGGTTCCTGGACTTCAAGTTATAATAAAATGCCTAAATTGTCTGAAATAAATTAACATATTTAAGGCGTTTCATAAGCCACTGCAACTTATATATACTAAATATATTTTTTTAGCAAATAAAAAAATGTTTTTAGATCACTGAAATATTATCTCTTAGCTACTGTGTTGTACACAATAAGGTGTTTCAAACTCATTTTATTCTTTTCCTGACACTGAACTTGAATCAGTCATTTCTCTAAAAGCTCTGGGTTTTATTTTTTAAACAGGATGGTATTTGATAACTAAGTTCTAGGCTGTAGGTGTGATAATCCAATTTGCAGGCCCTCTAATACTGGACAGGAGCTATACACATATTGTTATATAAATTCATACTGTTACTTCCAATTCTAAACCAAAATTAATCAGGTTTCATTTAGTTTTCACTTTCCACAGGTTTACTTCCCTTGTCTGACCGTGAGAAACTTGGTTCCAATTATCCTTAATGTATTTAGGACTGTCATGACAAAATACCACAGGCTGGGTGGCTTAAACAACAGAAATTTTTTTTCCCCACAGCTATGAGGGCTGAAAATCTGAGATCAAGATGTTGTCTGGGCTGTTTTCTTCTAAGGGCCATGGAGAAGGATCTGCTTCAGACCTTTCTCCTTGGCTTATGGATGGCTGTCTTCTCCCCGAGTCTTCACCTTGTCTCCTCTCTTTGTATGTGTGCATCCAAATTTCTTCTTCTTATGACATTAGTCATATTAGATTAGGGCCCACCCAAATGACTTCATTTTAAGTGAATCACCTCTCTAAAGACCCTATTGCTACATTTTGAGGTCCTAGAATTTTCTGACGTTAACATATTAATTAGGGGGGCATATAGTTCAGCCCATAACATCCCCTAAGTGTAGCCAATTTCTCATTGTCATCCTTACCCCCTTTTCTATCTGGCAACCCTCTTAACCTCCCTTGAACTGACAGCTCCTGCTGGAATGCTATCCCACCTCATGGATGCCTTCACTTTGAGTATGCCCTGACCTCTTTACAGACCAGCCTTTAACATGTAGACTTGCAAATTGTCTGAGCTCTGACACTCTGTGCTAGGCTGCATCTTGTTTTGGATCCCTACTTTATCCCACTTCAGGCCTAGCCTCCAGTATATTAACTTTTAGATCCTTTCAGATTTGACACCTATGCAAGATAATTCTTTAAATATTGCCAAAGAAATCCAAAAGTTGACTAGCAATACCTTTTGACTATTGAACTGCTAAAGTCATCCAAATATCCCTGATTTCTCACCATAAACAAGAAGTGAGTATCCAAAGTATAGTCTCCAAAAAGACAATTCTCTCCATCTCAAGTCAGATGTGTTAATGGGAAAAAATGAATATTATAGCCCCTCCCAGATTTTCAAGCCAGAGGTTGCCAAATGAAGTAGCTGATCAAGGAGAAATTATCTACTGTCAAGTCAGGTTTTCCTTGCTATTTCTGTCCCTTAGAAAATCATTTGACCTTGGGTCATATTTTTACTACACGCCCCTACACTAAAAAATCTTTTTTTTTTTTTAAGATTTTTTTTATTTGTGATAGACATATATATATATATATATATATATATATATATATAGAGAGAGAGAGAGAGAGAGAGAGAGAGAGGCAGAGACACAGGAGGAAGGAGAAGCAGGCTCCAAGCCGGGAGCCTGATGCGGGACTCAATCCCGGGACTCCAGGATCACACCCTAGGCCAAAGGCAGGCCTAAACTGCTGAGCCACCCAAGGATCCCCACCTACACTAAAAAATCTTGAATGAATAATTCCACTTTTTGGTTTCTATCCTTCCCTTTTCCAAATAATATATTTTATTGTAATTGTCAGGTTATCTGTTGAATGAGATAAGGTTTCTTAGTTCTGAGAATGCTTCCACAGAGAGGCCATCTGACTATAAATAAGAGGGTATAGAAACCAAAGAATTTGAATGGCCAGTGAAAAATATTCTGCCGTCAAGTAAGTAAACCATGAAGCCTCCATGACCTATTGACTCATGATTATATATTTGTTTCTTTATTTTACCTTGATGTTTATATTATTAACTGATTCCAGATATCTTGGCAATATTGTAATCTTTAATAAAATGTAGCCATAAGTGAACAGAACTCACAGAAATAATATAGCTTGTCAGCTGCTTTTAGTACCTTCCTCTTTTAAAAATTTTTAACATTATTTTATGAAATGTAACACATAATAATATGCAAAATCCTTAATAATATAATTTACCAGTTTTTCCTATCTTTTGACACACTGTGGTGTAACTTTGCATTTTTGGGGTATTATATGGAGAAGCATGCTGGTGTATACTCTGGTGTCTGAATATATTCAGCCTAACAAATATTTATGATACCTGTGCATGTGATTGCATTCATTTGTAGTTCACTCATTTTTATTATAGAATTGCATCAGAATTTTTTATGTGTGGTGGATATTTGAGTTGGGTGCAATTAGGCTTTAACAGATAATGTTACTTTGTTCATATCTTCTGGTATAAACAGACCATGTTCTACTGGGAATGTACTGCAGAAGAAGTAACTGGATGAGAACATGTGCATATTTTCAACTTTTCTTTTCAATGAGACGTATTAAAACTTTTTGTTTGTTTGTTTTTCTAGGTAAAGAATCTCTGGCAAAAATCCTGAAAAGCACAGTATAATAGTGAAGAACTCATTAAGATCACTCCTTTGGACTCTTAGTATATCGGATTGTGGGTATGTTTACATAGGCATACTGCAGGTGATATGGGCAAGAAATAAGTTCTGAAGCATGATGATGTGAATATATATTGTAGTAGTGGATATATATTGTAGTAGTAGTAGTAGTGGCACTTGGCTATTTAAGCCATCTATAGTTTTATAATTTTCACTTCAGTAAACTTAAGCTGCTACTGTCCACAAGACACAAAAAATGAAAAATATTTGTCAATTTTTAAATTTAAAGAGCTAGGTTTTTGATCCCTTGATTCATTTTCATGTCCTTTTATAGGTGACACTGAACCTAAGAGGTAAATTATGAATCTTGCAGGATAACATAGGGTTTAAATCACTTCAATTTCTGTGTCCTTTTAAATGAATTTGTATGACTTTTAGAATATATTTCATGTTGTATTGAAATGGCAACTGGCATGCGTATCTAAAATGAAAAAGTGCAATCTAGGAAACCAAATTAAATGATAAAAATTAATATACTTCAATACCATTGGCCAACATTTTTCAAGGTCTAAGATCAGAACAAAATACTAAAAATTCCCCTTTTGCCTCATAAATCTTTGGAAAATACTGATTTTATGTAAATAGTGACAGAAAATTAAATAAATTAACTTATGACTATGATTTATTTAACTCATTTCACTAGTGATTTGTATGGACAGGATATTCTCATTGATGCAAGGTACTATGTTAAAATACATACCATAAAATTAAAATTCATTAGCGGAGACTGCACCAAGATTATTTAGTCTTTAAAAGGAAACTTATCACTTGCATGGAATCAATATTTAACTTGAGATATGTTGTCATTGAATTGCCCTGTGCTAATTTTTCAAAAATTGATTTAGGTCTTTATTTTGTATCCTCATGTAAAAGAGAAACTATAAATAAAATGAATCAGGTGCTATTATATTGCACATATGTTTTAAACACTTAGGAACTTTTGAAACCTATATACTCCTATACCTCCAGTAGTCAAAAGGCCAGATGGAATATTTGAAAGAAAGATGACATATCTATGCATTCTAAGACCACTTAGCATTTTTGAAAATGTAACTATATTTGGAGTAATGATAAACAATAAAGTAAAGGGGAAAGAATTTGATATAGAGTCAGTATTCAGTACATTTTATTGAATGAATAATCTAGAATTAAGAAGACCTTTGTTCTAACTACTCTTATCTCACTTGTCTTGAGGCCATGGATACTATGTTTTAATATTTCGGTGCCATAATGTCCAAATTTCCAGAATAAGATTTTTGATCTTTTTGTTTATGAAAAAATCTACCAATAGATCCTGACAGATTTTGGACATTATTTTTAGTCTCAAGATTGCCATTGCTTCAGTTTTTCTACACATTCATTTAAAAATATTAATTATACATTTATTATATGCAAACTCAGTGAAATTTTCAAAATATGCAACGTTTGAAAAAGACAATTTCTTGCCTCTAGCAGCACATGATCTGTCAAAGGAGATCAACAAAAGTTCAAGAAATTTACATACAATTATATTATACAGGCATATTGAGCAAATATAGATTATGAAATCCATGAACATCAAATATCTGTGTTAAATATCTTAGTATCTTCCTTGATAATAAAACTAGTGCATGCATATACATTGACCAAAATGGAATATCATGTTGCACAGAGCTTGACACAGAGTAAGAAGGTGGTGATTTTTTTTTGAAAGAATAAAGTTTAGTTAACATTTATTTTATTATTACCATGTTTACATCTATTTTAAGAGATTTTATACATATTAATTGATTTTATTCCTCCAACATTCTTATGAAACTCTTTACACTTTGCAGTTGATGAAGCTGATTCATATGGATAATAAGCTTTGCATTTAGTAAGTGGAAAATGAATAAAAATGAATTGAATTAGTTATATAATGTGATATTTAAAAAGCACTCAAAACTTGGTATGTTCAAACAACCATCACTGGGGAAGATCCTGAGCTAACCTCCTCCAACAGGTACAACTAGATAAACCCCCATCAGTGTAAGTAACCCAGGAAATGACTTGAATAATGGCAAAACAGACTCTCCACAGCTAAATTTAGAGTAGAGGCCACACCACAGAAGGTAGGAAGGGTAGAGATGTGGTCTGGAGCTAAAGAGACCCACAAGACTGTCTGCAAGATGGAGAGAAGTCTCGAGTGCAGAAACAGACACTCACACCAGCACCACAGACCTGGGGAGCCTGCAGAGGGAAGACAAATCCCTGTAACATTTGGCCCTTGAAGTCCAAAGGGGCCTAATTTTGTGAGTTCTTACAATGATTGGGGCTTAATATGTGGAACTTTAAAAACCAATAGGCTTGCCTCTGGGAGAGCCAGAAGAGCAATAGGAAGCTGAGTCCTCACCTTCCAAACAAGAGCTAAAGAAATTCATGATGACTAAACTGACCCTACAAGGAATGTTAAAGGAGACTGAGTAGAAAGGAAAGACTCCGAATAGGTGTAAGAATAGTAAAAAACACGAAAGTGGGAAAATTAAGTAACCTATAAAATCATTCAAGGGATTCACAAAATAAAAAGGATGTAAAGTATTACACCATATACCTAAAATGTAAGTGGGGAAGAGAAGAATGGTTTCAGATTGAAGTGACCATCAACAATGTATACTGCTACAAAAAAAAAAAAAAAAAAAAAAAAAAGCCAGGGTAGCAATATGTATAAAAAGCAAATAGACTTTAAAACAAAGACTAACAGGAGACAAAGACATTATATTATCATAAAGGGAACAACTCAACAAGAAGATATTATAATTGTAAATATTTTTGCACCCAACTATATAAAAAGTAGCTAATAACAAACTTAAAGGAACTAATCCATAGTAATAAAATAATAGCAGGTGACTTCAGCCCCAAGTTACAACAGTGGATAGATCATCCAAACATAAAATCAATAAAGAACAAGTGACTTTGAATAACACATTGGACCAAATGGATCTAACAGATATATTCAGAACATTCCATCTTAAAATAACATGTTACAGACTCTTTTTAAGGCACATGGAACATTTTCCAGAATAGATAACATATTAATCCATAAAACAAGCCTCAACAAATTCAAAAATTAAAGTCATATTGCATATGTTTTTTTTTTAAAGATGTTATTTATTTATTCATAGAGACACAGAGAGAGAGAGAGAGGCAGAGACACAGGCAGAGGGAGAAGCAGGCTCCATGCAGGGAGCCCGACGTGGGACTCAATCCCAGGGCTCCAGGATCATGCCCTGAGCCAGAGTCAGGCGCTAACCACTTAGCAACCCAGGGATCCCCCTGTATATCTTTTCTGACAAACACTATGAAACTAGAAATCCACCATAGGAAAAAATCTGTAAAAAATACAAATACATGGTTTTTTAACATACAAGATTAAACAACTTGCTACTAAACAAAATCATCTATCAAGAAATCAAAGAAGAAATTTTAAAAATACATGGAGACAAATGAAAGTGAATACAAAATGGCCCAAAATCTTTAGGATGCAACAAAAGCTTTTCCAAGAGGAAAGTTTATAGCAATACAGACCTAACTCAAGAAACAAGAAAAATCTCAAATAAACAACTTAACCTTATACCTAAAAGAGCTAGAAAAGGAAGAACAAGCATAACCCAAACCATGAGAAGAAAGGAAGTAAAAAAGATTAAAGCAGTAGTTAATAAAATAGATGAAACAACAACAACAGAAAAAAAGCTAAACCAAAAACAGTAGAACAGAAAAATGAAACTAGGAGCTCGTTCTTTGAAAAGATCAACAAAATTGATAAAACAAAATTGATAAATTGATAAAACATTAGCAACAGTGAGAGAGAGAGAGAGATGGAGGGCTCAAGCAAATCAGAAAGAAAAGGGGACAAATAAATGACACCACAGAAATAGAAAGGACTGTAAGAGAACATCATGAAAAATTATGCCAACAAACTGGACAACCTAGAAGAAATAAATAAATTCCTAGAAACATATAACCTCCGAAAACTGAAATAGGAAAAATAGAAAATTTGAACATGCCAAATTACTAGCAATAAAATTGAATCAGTAGTCAAAAAACTCCCAACAAACAAAAATCTAGGACCAGACAGCTTCACAGGTGAATTTTACCAAACATTTAAAAAAGAGTTAATACCTGTTCTCAAACTATTCCAAAATATAGAAAAGGAAGGAAAGTTTCCAAATTCATTCTGAGGCCAGAATTACCCTGATACCAGATAAAGACACTACAAAGAGAGAGAGAGAGAGAGAGAGAGAGAGAGAGAACTATAGGTCAGCATCTCTGATGAATGAACATAGATGCAAGTATCTTCGTCAAAATATTAGCAAACAAAATCCAACAATACATTAAAAAATCATTCAGCACAATCAAGTAGGATTTTTTCATGAGATGCAAGGGTGGTTCAAATATTGAATTTGCAAATCAATACACATGATACATCACATAAGAAAAGATAAAAGCAGTATGATCATTTCAATTCATGTAGAAAAAGCATTTGACAAAGTACACATCCATTTATTATAAAAGGTAGGTTTCGAGGGCATGTACCTCCACATTATAAAGGCCATATATGAAAAACCCACAGCTAATGTCATATTCAGTGGTGAAAAACTGAGACAGCTGTTCTCCTAAAATAAGGAACAAGACAAACTTTCATTCTTTTTTCATTCTAGCATCCATTAAATATATACAATTTTTTTAATACATTCATCTATCAGTTGACACTGGGTCTGCCTCCATAGTTTGACTTTTGAAAATAATGCAATAAACATAGGGGTACATGTATCCCTATGAACACATGAATTACTGTTTTTGTAGTCTTTGGGTAAATACCCCATAGTGGAATTACTCAGTCATAGGGTAATTCTATTTTTAATTTTTTGAGGAACTTTCATAACATTTTCCACAGTGGCTTCACCAGTTTGCATTCCCACGAATAATGCAAGAGGACTTGGTTTTCTCCATATCTTTGCCAACACTTGTTTTTTTTGGGGGTTTTTAGCCATTCTGACAAGTGTAACATGATACCTCACTATGGCTTTCATTTGCCTTTCCCCAGTTAGTGATGTTGAGCATTTTTTCATGTGTCTGTTGGCCATATGGATGTTTTCTTTGGAGAAATATTTGTTTATGACTTCTGCCCATTTTTAATTGTACTACTTGTGTTTTATTGTTGAGTTGTGTAAGTTCTTTATATTTTTATTTTTATTTATTTTTTTATATTTTTAATATATATATTTTTATATATTTTTAATAACGCTTTATCAGCTATGTCATTTGCAAACATCTTCTTCCATTTAGTAGGTTGTCTTCTAGTTCTGTTGATGGTTACCTTGCTGTGCATAAGCTTTTCATTTTGATGGAGTCCCAATAGTTTATTTTTTTGTTTTTGTTTTTCTTTTTCTTCAGGAGACATATCTAGGGCAATTTTTTTCCTTCCGTTAATAAACCCCATATTAGTTAGTGTATTCAAAGTTATGATAACATGCAAGTGCTGCAAAAGAAAAGATCTTTGTTTTGAACATTGATGGATTCTTGATGGCACGAAGTAGTAGTTAAAAAGCACGTGTGGAATAATGGAATCCAATTTATTTTTCTGCTGTGAAAAAAGTGAACATCAAAAATAGTGTGAATCTTGATACTCTTAGAAAGGAAGAAACCAGGAGACAAAGACCATTGCAGATTTTGCCACAAAAATGAATTTCAAGAAGCAGAACAAGGAGTACCTGGAAAATATGGAGGAAATAATAAAGGGGCATTCTTCATCAGAGATGTATTTATTGAGTAAAAGTATTCAGTGAAAGCCATGTTATTCCGGAAACTGTTTCAGATGTAGAGGATAAATTCATATTTGACTGGGATTTCGAGGGTCAATTGTGTAAAGCAAGTTCAGAATGTATGTGTGGTAGGTATGGGGGAATATATGTTACCAATAGAATATCCTAGAGGGGAAAACAGTGTATAAAATTCTTGAGCCAAGAGAGGACTTCCTATTTTACTAAATACATACTGATAATGGGAGGATTTTCTTTAATTTTATTGCTATAGTTTAAAGTTTATATTTTCCCTTCACAAGGAACATGAGGTTAAGCTTTATTTTAGATGCTTTTTTTCATTACAACATATCATCTATATATTTCCGACTTTCTAATTCTTTAACACTAACTTACGAAACATGTACTTTGTAATTGTCTTTAATCAGAGTCTCATTTTCACATAATGATGGGAAAGGTCCTAAGTAGTATTTATCTTCATTAATTCTAACATATTTAAATAATAAGTATGTAGCATATTATACATATTTATATTCTATAATAAACATATAATTATATATAACTTATAATGATGAGTGGTATAGATTTTGCAGTAACACTGAGTTTAAATCCCAGTTCTGCCACTTGGTAACTGTCTACTCTGGCAAGTTCCTAAACTTGAATATACTTTTTATATTATAATGTTTAATTGTAATATAATAATAAGAGTAATATCTAGCTATAGGATAATTATGGAGTTTTAGTGAGTTAATGAATGTAAGCAGTGACTTGCACTTAATAAATACTAAAAGTTTATAGCTATTGTTTTCTTAAGGACGATTGTCATGATAAATTTCCTTGTCATTTTGAAAATAAAGCAAAATTATTGAGTATTCTGAAATCAATAAACTGAACTCTTAAATATCCAGTTTTTGAAGCAGTATGTTACTTGTACAATTTAACAATGGCACTGATACAAAAAGTTATCAAAATTTTATTGAAAACAATAATGGCAACTTCAATATTGAAATTGAAGTCTAGGGTGAGCAGATTTTTATCTTCATCACTTATATTTATTATTCATTAGTTAAAATGCTATTTACTATGTAACATACCTTGTGACTTTAGATTCTGAAATAAAAATGAAAGAAAAACAATCAAATGTTTTTCATAATGATGATTATCCTTGAATTAAAAGAACTTTAAGAAACCAGGAAAATTTTAAAATATTTGCCATATAAATGCAATTAGTAGTTTATCTGAGGCAAAGATTTAAGTAATTTTTCAAGATTCCATGGTTACCACCATATGTCAATATGAATTTATATAATGGATTAGGTTTCTCTTTATTTTCTGTTGATCGCTATTCAGGATTATTCAGAAATAATCAATGGTATGTTTAAGAATAGAAAGAATATTATAACTGGTCCTCAAATTTCAGAAGTTTGACATTAATATAACTTTAAATTCTGAAATTGCATAAAATCTTAAATCTAAGATTCACCTGTTAAATTCCTTTTACCCATTATTGTTCAATGAATGCTTTCTGTTTCTTGGAGAAATATTGACTGCTGACTATTAGCTTACTTTTCTTAGCTTTTACATTTTTTTCTGTACAACAATATTATTCAGTTGTTTTTAATTTAACTGTATACCTTTTTAAATTTTATATTTCATGACTTCTAAATCCAAGATTGAATTATGCAATTGCTTCTAGTGATAGGAAATACAGATTTCACAAATCCACGTGGAATCAAAATCTTTAGATGTACTGGATTCCAAATAATGAAGTCAATCAGATGCTTAGGTGTACTAAAATAAGTCGACAGTGTGTTCAATTTTAAAGAAAAATAAAGAACAATATACTTAGAAAACATTTTGTTGAAGATCTTTTTTGAAAAGTGAAGTGATATGTTAAATTCCCTGTGAAATCGAACTCCTGCTTTACCAATGTCATATTTTGGTTCAATTTTCACACATTCATGTTTATACACATTTGTGGAGTGAATTACATACAAAAATAGGAAAGTACACTTCAACATATCTGAGAGATGTTTTAAAGGTCAAGAAAATTAAATGAAAAATATTTTATATCTACTAGAAATAAAGAAAAAAATTGAAAGAAATAAAAGGGCCAAATACCTGTCCTTTTTCATATTTCTTTTTGCCTTCATATAGTTAAAAAAAAGTGAGGATTTATATAATATAACTGAGCCCTGTGATTCTGGGTAACTAAGCAGATACTGAATGTTGAAAAATGTGGTTTTAAGTTATCTTGGCCTGAAGAAATAAATTGCTTCAGGAATTCTCTTTAATTTTTGAAACACAAATGCTTGCTTAGTCTGTGATCTCCTTTTCTAAACATCTTTGTTTTCTCCTGCCTTTCTTTTTCTTGCCAGCATCATAGATTTGGCATCATTCTAATGTGCTTTCATTATTAAGATAACTTTGCAAACACCCCTTCTTTTACACTACTTCATAACTTCTCTTTAGCTATAACCCCAGTCCATTCATCTGATTTTTTAATGGACCACTTAATATTGCTTAATGCTTACAGATTTCCAAAGCATTTGCAGTTATAAAGAAATTGAGGTGCACATTTTTCTATAAAGTAAGAACATCAATAATATAATGATAGTATGTATCATAATAGATTTCTAGGAATGCAATTAATAAAAGGGATATTTTATATACTGCTGATATCCTGATGAAAAGCATATTACCAGTTATTTTCCTCTATTTTATCCATACAATAATCAATAAATATTATTGCTTTTAATGTTTCAAGCAATACACAGTTATACAAAGTAAAACTAAATATGATCTTACTTTCACTTTCAACAGTATTTTCTGATCTTTTAAATGTACATGTATCTTTGATCTTGTTCATTTTGTTTTGCATAAATAAGATATATCTATAAATTTGTATATTTTATTTATATATCCATTTATATATATCTATTAATATATCCAAAATAACATGTTTCCTACAATAAATATTTCATTTTTCTCCTTTATTACCTGATTATACTTTTTTTGTGTGTAAAATCTGTGATTTTCTATGCATTGCATGTGTTCTTTTTTCTATCTACTTTTCTGTGTACTTTGACTTTAATTAAGCATCTTATTTGATTCCACTTTATCTCCTCCTTGACACTTACACTTCTTTTTAAAAAATTAGTGTTTGTTTTAGGATTTACTTTATAAATTTGGAAATAAAGCCACCTTCAGATAACACCATACTGTTTCATTTGTAGGTCGAGTCCTTTATAAGAGCTACCCTGTCATGTCTATTGTGTGTTTTATAAGACTTAAAGATTAATTTTATGGTGAAATACAATATAGTGACACTTGAATAGATGAGAGACTGAATTCTCTGTTGTATGTAGCTCCCAACCACACGAAGCTGCCTCTCAGGATCACACAACAGTTTGTAAATAAGGACAGCATAACTAGCAGCTTGAGCTGTAGGGGACAGTAGGTAAGTAGATAGATAGATAGATAGATAGATAGATAGATAGATAGATAGATAGATAGAAAAATAGATAGATGATAGATAGATAGATAGATAGATAGATAGATAGATAGATAAAGTTGGGTAGGGGCAGCTACATTTCACCAAGCTTTCTGAGTATTGGCCAATTTTCCATTTCATGATCTCCAAGGTAGAAGGGCTGTCCTTAGTTCTTTAGTACTCAGTCTCAAAATATGGGGTCCTATTTAGTAGGACAGTTGATGAATGTTCATAGTGACCAAAAGAGTAGATGCCTGATAAGGGAAGTGTTTGGAATGCAGACTTAGCCAACTGTCTGTGAAGGAGAATTAAAAGTTTTTAACCATACTTCAAAACTGGGTTTTGACAGTATTGTTGTAATATTATATGACAATTGACATCTTGATGTCTTGACATAATATTTCATTTTGAGCTTGATTTATTTGGGGCATTTGATTGGCTTGAATAGTAGACATATAGAGAGTAGGGCATGGGTTGCCCTAAACAGCATAGAAACATTTTATGACAGCAAAAAGGAACTAAAAGGAAACATGAAGAGTCTTTGAAGGCCAGTGAGTAGCCAGACTCCTCCATTGTTACTCAGGAGGAAAAAAATCAGTCATCACTTGGGCCTTTAGTAATATTTTGGTTGAAATAGGGAATGTACTAAAGGCATGGATTATTTATTATTATTTTAGGATGATAATTTAAAGAGTATTTATTTTATTTATAGTGCATATTTGTCTGCTTATTTGTTTTTATTCATCATGTCTTTATATTTTATTTGAATTATTTGGTTAATATATGTTTAATTACTACTAAATTATTGCTTAAATATACCATACTATATTTGATTTCTATTCAGACTACTTTTTCTATATTTTTTGTCTTCCTTTTCCCCTAATTTTGGATTAGATATATTCTCCTTATTTTTTTAATTTACCCTAAATATTACCATAAGCATTATTGACTAAAGTTTAATATAAATTATTACCTATACTGCTTCATGAATAATGAGAGGACTTTAAAACAGATTAAATCCATTTATTTCCCGTCTACATATTTATTCCTCAGATATAACTCCTATCATGTGCTTTAACTCTGTATATATTTAAAACCCTTCAAAAATAATTTTCTATTTATATGTAGGCATTTCCATTGCTTGGTACAGTCCCTTGCTTCAAAATGTGATACCTTTCACTTTATCTGGAAATCTCCTTTTTCCAATTCTTACTTTGTGTCTGCCTGCAAAAAATGTACTCAGTTAATTTTAAGTCTAAAAATTCTGCATCTTTGCTTTTGTTTCAGAAAATAACTTCACTGGGTGTAAAGTATAGATGACTTTTTATTTCATTATTTGTGGAGGTATCATTCCATTGCTTGGTGCCTTTCATAATTGTTACCATTCCTTTCTTAAGGTAACTTTTTTCCTCACTGCTTTTAATATTTATTGAGGGTTGTAACAATTTTCCATATAATTTGATATCTTTCTCTATTACTGGAAAAAAATTTTCCATTATATCTCCAAGTAGCACTTTCACCATATTTTATCTGATCATTCCTCCCCAGGTTCCAATTTTATGTGTGTTAGACCTTTCAACACATCCTAAATGAAGGATTTTTTGAGTTTTTTTCTTTTTTTTTTTAAGATTTTATTTATTTATTCATGTGAGACACAGAGAGATAGAGGCAGAGACACAGGCAGAGGGAGAAGTGGGCTCCATGCCGGGAGCCTGACCTGGGACTCAATCCCGGGACTCCAGGATCGCGCCCTGGGCCAAAGGCAGGCGCTAAACCACTGCGCCACCCAGGGATCCGCCCCCCCCTTTTTTTAAATTTTAAAATCCTTTCTAATATCTCAGATATCTGCATTCCCAGTGGATCTTATTATATTTTTTCTTTTTGATTTTTACATTTTATGCATTTGGTTTTGTTGCCTGATAGATTTTTTTTAAGTTTAATTTTTTTTTAAGATTTTATTTATTTATTCTTGAGAGACAGAGAGAAAGAGAGAGAGGCAGAGACACAGGCAGAGGGAGAAGCAGGCTCCATGCAGGGAACCTGACGTGGGACTAGATCTCGGGACTCCAGGATCATGCCCTGGGCCGAAGGCAGGTGCTAAACCGCTGAGCCACCCGGGTTGCCCTGTTGCCTGATAGATTGAATACTGAATGCTGTGTATTTAAAATTGTAAAGATATTAAAAAACTTACTAGGATAATAGTTTCCTCGCTAATCCAATCAGATTGTTTTCCTTTGACACTGGGTATTAATTTTTGGAGTAGTTTTCTAATTCTAGATTCCCTTTACTTATGTTTTCTTCCAGTGATTGTAATAGAAAGACTGAATTTTTATAATTCTTCTATATCTTCATCAACAGGTCCTTCTGATTTTTATATCCCTATCCTTGTGAGATTGCAAAGAGCTTATCGTGGCTACCCAGCTTCTTGACTACTAATCAATTAGGAATTTTTAGTCCAATCAGATAATCTGATATATGAAGATGGATTTCCTTCTTTGTAAGACTCAGTCTATTTTCAGTTAGAATTCATTCCTGGAGAGTAGCCTTTCAAGGATTCAAATTGAAACTATTGAGTATTTAAAAGGATCCTTCCATGTTTGTGAGTTTTGAACTCTTATTTTTTGTCTTTCTAATCCTGTATGAAAGTGTGATAAGGGATCCCTGGGTGGCGCAGTGGTTTGGCGCTTGCCTTTGGCCCAGGGCGCGATCCTGGAGACCCGGGATCGAATCCCACATCGGGCTCCCGGTGCATGGAGCCTGCTTCTCCCTCTGCCTATGTCTCTGCCTCTCTCTCTCTCTCTCTCTGTGACTATCATAAATAAATAAAAATTAAAAAAAAAAATTTAAAAAAAAAAAAAAAAAAGAAAGTGTGATAATTTTTACTGAATTTTGTTCATTATAGAATTAAAAATTTTAGGCATAACTCCAGAGAAGTTCAAAGACCTTCATCTCTGAAAAATGTTTAAAACTATACTTTTAAAGGTATGTCATTCTTTTTTTGGACAACCCACTGAAAGGTGAAATAGTTGCTTTTAAACTACCCATTTTTTATACTGCAAACAAACTTCTCCCTGTCTGCTTACATTTGAATTAATATGATGTTGTTCTTTGCCTGTCTGCATACCTAGACTTAGGATTTCAAAAACAATATAATTTTTCACCCTTTTCACACTCACATATTTTCTATTTTTCCTTTTCTCCTTCCTTTTTTTTTATAACCTGCAATATTTCTCAAAATCATCTGTTCCTATTTATTCTGTGACTACATATATTTAAGGCCACATTTCACTTGCCATGATATTTAAATAAGATCCTTAACCTGGTTTCCTAGGGACATACTTTTTCCCTTTCCAGCCCACTTTATAATACTTGTATTCTTCCAGGAATACTCCTCTAATGAGGCACTCCAATGATAAAAATTGTCAAAAGTTCTGTTTTTTTAATAATAACTTCCATATTTCTTAGACAATCATTCAGTCCATACATAATTTCAGTTTTGCATTGTATTTCTCGCAGTTGTTCAGAATATTTACCTTTTAAAAATGTAAAACAAATAATTACTTTCGATTGATATGTGAAATTCAGATAATTTAGTATTTTATTGGGCTATTTTGTAAAAATATCTTCATTTCTAACTGTGATTGCTCTTCAAGAACCTTAAAATACCAACTCTCCTTTTTTCTTTCAAAGCAATATAATGCATCTATAGCATTTTTCTTCATATATTTTCTGGAATGCCTTTCTCTCTTATTATATAGTTGTTTATTTATGTATTTTGTGTCCTTAGCTAATATATATGTTCTTCAGATAGCAACTTTGATATTTGACCAATGTTTGTTTGCTCACATCAGTCAACATAGTGTCTTAAATTTTGCTGGCCAACAAAAGCAATAGTTAATGAATTATTGAATTACAACAAATTTGGCAGCTTAAAATTATACCATTTATTATTTAATCATTCTATAGGTCAGAAATCCTAGCAAGGTCCACTGAGTTTCTGTTTAGGTTTTACAAGGCTGAAGTCAAGGTGTTGGCTGTGTGGGAATCATATAAAGAATATCTGGGGAACAATATATTTCCAAGGTCATTTAGATGGTTATCAGAATTCACTTCTATGATGCTGCAGAACAGAGGTTTCTGTTTTCTTGTTTGCTATCCATGGGCTACTCTGAGCTTCTAGAAGATATCTAAATTCTTTGTCATATATGCTGCCAATCCCCATGCCCCCATCTTCAAGTCAGCCACAGTATGTCAAATTCTCCTCATGCTTTGATTCCCTCACTTCCCTTTTCCACTAATCAGGGATACTATTCTAAGGAGTTCACCTTATCTGCTCAGGTCCACTGAGATAACCTTGTTATCTTACTTTCAGTTACTTTGAGACCTTAATTACATCTGCAAAATCCCTTTGCCATGGTACCTAGATTAATATTTGAATGAAGAATGAGAGACTAGACATCTTGGCAAGGATATCCTTAGAATTATGCCTAACTCAATAAATAAAAAGGATCCTCACTATTACGAATCACAGTCAAAATTTTCAATCCTTGACTATAGAGAATCTTCTGCACTGAAAAGTTTTATAACAATTTTAGGTACCATGATTTCAGTTCTTTTTTTAGAATTTTCCTAATATATATTCCATATTCAAAGAATTTGCTTTATTAGAGTTTTATCTTATACTATGAATTCTAGTATTTTTTATTCAGCAAGAATTTTCAAAGCCTTTTATTTGACTTATGAAATATTAATTGAAATTAATTGAAAGGGATAAATTTTTATCTTCTTGGAAAATACATTTGTGGGAAATAACAGAATTCTTGATGGCAGGTGTAGTTGTGTTTGGTCTCTTTTTTTTTCCTTTTTTTTTTTTTTTGTTTATTTGTTTGGATGTGTTTGGTTTCTTTAATGAGGTGTTATAAGTGATACATGATAATCAGTAAAATAATCATAGAATTTTACAAAGTGCTGCCACATATAAGATTCTTTTTTTTTTTAATTTTTTTTTCAATTTTTATTTATTTATGATAGTCACACACACAGAGAGAGAGAGGCAGAGACACAGGCAGAGGGAGAAGCAGGCTCCATGCACTGGGAGCCCGACGTGGGATTCGATCCTGGGTCTCCAGGATCGCGCCCTGGGCCAAAGGCAGGCGCTAAACCGCTGCGCCACCCAGGGATCCCCACATATAAGATTCTTTGAACAAAGCTTAAGAAAAAGTTTATTTTCATTGTACTGGATATAAATAGAATTTAAATTAATTGTCCACAGCCAAATCATAGTAAGTGTCATACTTAGGACTTGGAAACAGGGTCCTATTTTACATTCAGTGTTCTTTCTGCTGAATAACAACTATGAGGTATCACTTCTTATACTTACAAACTTTCGTGACACAAATATTTTATTTCTTTGTAAGCCATGTCCCCAAGGCATGTGCTTTGGCTTAAATTCTCAATGGAACAGCAGCTATTTTAGTATACTTTTCTTCAATTTATTCCAGTGAAAGTTACCTTAATGTTATGAGATATATTCTGGCCATATGTTATACGTTAAAATTTATATTTTTAAAACTAAAGGGTAACTTCCAATGAAATAACAATAGGTTATGTTGGATAGATGAAAGAATAATTGTGTTTTAATTAGGTTACTGAGATAATTAAAAGATAACCATGATTTTCAGCCACTAAATATATATATGGAAATACAAAAGACACTCAAGAAATATATAATTCATGTTCTTCAGTCTGGCTGAATTGTGTCTGCAAAATTTTAGTGTTTAAATGATTTATAATTTGTTCACCATTGGCACTGTTGACTCTATAACAACTAGAAATCTCATAGCAAGAAACCTAATGCTAATTTCTTACTTTCTCCAAAAATAACACTAATTATTTTATATTTCCTTTAGTAATGTTGCACACAATGGAGTAAAAGTTCCTAATATATTTGAAAGTAATTTCAGTCTTGCAGCAGTATCTGAGTTTATCTCATAGTCATTGTTTTCTGTTTTCCTAGGCAACCATAACACTAACTTGGTGCATCCACAGAATATATCTCCCCCGGGACATTAGTGATTATAGATTTTTTTCTTTTCTTTTTTCTTTAGTAAAGTACAGACACTTTTGCACAATAACTAAATGAATACAAAGGACTTTTTGAAAAATAGTGCAGCCTCTCTCCTGAGGTTTCACTCTAGGCTCTGACATCAAACATCTCCCTTCTGCTATACACTGCTACTTCTTTACTCCATGAACCATAGAGAATTAAAGAAAGAGGAAAATAGTATAAAAACACATTAAAGCCTTGGTTTTATAATTTCAATACATTGATACAATATTTATTATTTGTAAACAATAAATGTTTAAAACCAGAATCATGATGGGCATAATGCATTCTTCCAGTTAACTTTAAGTCCTTAAAGTGATATCTAAACTACTAATTTTATAATTAAATGTGTAAAATTGGTCAATCGTACAAAAATTCTTTCTTTCTCTCAACTGCAGGTGGAAAACATTAACTTTCTCATATTTGTTAGTTCATAACACATAGCACAATATCATCATTAGTCCTTGCAAATTTCTTCTTTCATTTTATTTTTTATTTATATATGCCATTTCATCCATATCTCATTCATATTCTCCACCCCAATTACAAGCTTTGATTAAATGTATTTTTTCAACATGTGTTTTTTTATTTATTTGTGTAAATGTTTAAAGTACATAAATTATATTAGGAAATGTGTGTGTGTGTGTGTGTGTGTGTGTGTGTGTGTGTGTATACAGTGTGCTGGTAAATGTTTAACTGCTCTCTGGGGATAAAAAAGAAAGACTCAATTTTCAGTGTTTACTGGGGTTTCTGTGGAATAGATACAGCTACTGAAGCTGTTTCAATCTACCAATATGATGTCTCTGAAGGCAGATTTGGTAAGTAATGTGCAATATAAGCTTTGTAGAGTATTTTCACCATACAGATATAATACATATGAATATATTTATGTAATTTATATATATGTAATTTATATAAATGTATAAGTATATAATGTGAATATAAATATCTCAAGAACAGAAATAATAGTAAGTTGTAGTAAAATACTTAGGTATTGATGAAATTTGAATATTCGTTAGCTTTGTTTTATTCTAGTTTAATTATAATTTTATGTTGCTTAATTTTTAATAAGTGTGGCAAAATTTCTAAGTTAGAGTATGGTTTAAATATTTCTTACCAAAATTCTGGAGATGGATTTTTCTTTCTAATGTGCTCTTTTAAGCTGACAAATATCTTGCTTAGCTATCTTTATCATAATAATGAGATTCTAAATAAGTTTCAAATTAAGGAAAGTCAATTTCATAATATACATTAAAATCTCTAAAATGGGGGATCCCTGGGTGGCTCAGCAGCTTAGCCGCCTTCAGCCCCGGGTGTGACCCTGGAGACCTTGGATAGAGTCCCAGGTCGGGCTCCCTGCACAGAGCTTGCTTCTCCCTCTGCCTGTGTGTGTGTCTCTCTCTCTGTCATGAGTAAATGAATAAAATAATAATAAATTTTACCTCAAAAGTAAATACAACTTTGAATATTTGAAGTATTGAGTAGACCTAACAACCAATATTTCATTGATTTAAAATTTCTTGTGTTTATTCAATAATTATTGTAATAATATGTTTTGTATTATTTCTTAAAGTTATTACAGTAGAGTGAAAATCCTAGATTTTCCTTTTTTTTTAAAGGTTTTATTTATTTATTCATGAGAGAGACACAGAGAGAGAGGCAGAGACACAGGCAGAGAGAGAAGCAGGCCCCATGCAGGGACCCCCCCCATCCAGGGACTCCAGGATCACACACTGAACAGAAGGCAAGAGACTTAACCGCTGAGCCACCCAGGGGTCCCACCAGATTTTCTTTTTTATACTATAATCTGTTATATCAAAAACTCTTTAAGTAAAAAAAATAAGTAAATAAAATAAAATAAAACAACAACAACAACAAAAAAAACCAACTCTTTAAGTAAATTGATGTGTATCCAGAACTGAATTTTTTTTTTCATCATACAGAAATATGGCTTGTTTACTGTAAAGGAATCTAACCTTTGTTTAATTAATTTTACTCAGTGATTTACTCACATAAGTGACTAAGTTTTGTTTTGTTTTGTTTTGTTTTGTTTTTTGCTCTTGTTGAATATGTGTAAATCCCAAGTCTAATGATTAACAAGTAGGAGATATGTAATTAGATGCAAGTTATGAAAAGAGAATTATTTGGGATCATAAACACCTGGAGTTTGAACCAGTTGTTTGCCATTACCATACATTACTAACAGGAGGCTCTGTAGAAGAGACAAATTCACAGTTTGTCATTAAGGAAGATTTGGTACTAAGCTCCACGCGCAACATCTTGGTTTTTAAGCAGAGCTGGGAGGATAAACTGAGGACCGCAATCATAGGCCTATCCTCACTGGTTCTCATCATAATATTGCCATATGCCACATAATTTATAATTGTATAAACACAATTCATGTTTTATCCCAATGTAAGAGGAGAAAAGGACATAATTTTACTCCAAAAAGAATAGTCAGGCTTCTGTGCCTCTATCCTTCCCAAGGTGTGACTTAATCTCAGTTGCAGCTAGAGAAAGTGGATTTAAAAGGATATAAAGGAGTTAAAAAGAGATAAAAGAGTTTAAAAAAAAAAAGGAAATCCTTTTCATGACACTGAAACTACCATTCACCAAAAAGAATAAAACCAAAAGAAGTTAAATTGTGGATCAATACACATAGGTAAAACCTTAAAAAAACCTCAACTTATTTCCTTTATTTAGCACATGAAAAGGCTGGAGATTAAAAAATAGAGTAGGAACTAAGAATCTAAAATGATCTGTTTCAATTTTAACCCAGCTGAGATGCAACATGATAATGTGACTAAAAGAATGAATTCTGGAACTGGAATACAGGTTGGATTTCTGGCTCTTTCACTGTGCCTGCTGAACTGCTGTGGAGGTTACTTAATATCTTTTGGTGTCTATTTTTTCATCTTCAAAATCATTGTATACCTCATGTGCTTGTTATAATGATTAAATGAATTAATATTTACAGAGCATTTAGAATACATCCTAGACATCATAACCATAGAAATGCTTGCTAAATAAATTTATATGTATATTGATATGTGCATTTATTGAATGTATGCAGTCTGTCAAATATGTGAATCACAATGCATTAATCATTCTTCCTTTTGCTATGTAAGTGTGTTTTGAATGATAGACCTACTATAAACACTAATCAAAATCAGATTAAAATAGTTCACTGCTATCTGAGTGACATTGAGTCTTGTATTTTTAGATAAAACTAAAAAGAAATATAGCACAGAAGAGTATTTGTAGTCATCCTTAGAATAACAAAAATAAAATTGTTTTAACTACTGAGTACATTGAATGAATACACAGAATCAAGCCTAACCCAATAATTATTTTAAGACTTTTAAAATCTAAATCAATATTTGTAGAACTACCAATAAAGAATTGAATGGGGGCAAATTTTGTTTAGAAAAATAATATCTTATGATAGCTTTCTAGTAAAAGTTTACAAAGGTCTATGGTTCTTACTTAGACACAATGCAAAGAATCATTAATGGCATAAATAGAAACAAATATATTTTATCATACCGAAATTATATTTGTTCACAATACAAATTTTAAGAACTAAATTCAAATAAAGTTTATTCCTGCTTATCATGATCAATAAATAAGCAAAGAATCATATAACTCAAAACATGTTGCAAAATTAAGTAAATTTCAAGAATAACGTAGGTCCATCTGTTTAAGTGAAGTAGTTCCATATTCATAAAACAGTTCATGTCCTATGAATTACTAAATGTTAGGCATATTTTACTTTTATTTTTTTATTTATTTATTTTTTCATATTTTACTTTTAAATGAACTACCTATATTAGTGGCAAAGGAGATCTGACCTAGGTAGTTTATTTTCTACCAAATTCTCAAAAGTGATCAAAATTTAATATCAGCAGTATAAATCATGATAAGAATCCATTCACAAAACAGAGGATTCAATTGCACTTTGCAATTGTATAGTGCAAGTTAAGTCTGGGCTGATTTAAGTACTAATGAAACCATAACTAACTAGATGTCAGAACCATAACCAATACCAAATACATTTAAGGATGTGTAAGCCAATTCATGTTCACTTAGAGACAGAGAGATAGAAGATAATGCTGGTCCAAGGAGAAGGATGTCCTGTGTGATAGAATAGGTGCACCTAAAGATGAATGGATAAAGAAGATGTGGTTTATGTATACAATGGAATATTACTCAGCAATTAGAAACGACAAATACCCACCATTTGCTTCAACGTGGATGGAACTGGAGGGTATTATGCTGAGTGAAATAAGTCAATCGGAGAAGGACAAGCAGTGTATGTTCTCATTCATTTGGGGAATATAAATAATAGTGAAAGGGAATATAAAGGAAGGGAGAAGAAATGTTGGGAAATATCAGGAAGGGAGACAGAACATAAAGACTCCTAACTCGGGGAAACGAACTAGGGGTGGTGGAAGGGGGAAGGAGGGCGGGTGTTGGAGGGGAATGGGTGACGGGCACTGAGGTGGACACTTGACGGGATGAGCACTGGGTGTTTTTCTGTATGTTGGTAAATTGAACACCAATAAAAATTAATTAAAAAAAATAAATAAATAAAAGTTCAAAGCCTGGAAAAGCCCATGGTATTCTCATGTGTGTACATACAGATTTTAATGGTTTTAAAGTGCAATATGGCAAGTTTAGATTATTTTTTAACCATTTCCCTCTTTAGAAACAATTTTCTGTTCAGTAAATTATATCTGTAGAGAAAATTGTAACTGAAAGACTATCCTTCAAATTTTACTCTATGTAAGCATTAAAGGTTTGTTACGAGTTATAAATTTCTAGACAAATTACCTAAGTTCTTTGTGACAATTCTCTTGTCTATAAATTGAGAAGAAGAGGAATATATAAATAACAATGTTTATGAGAAATAAATACATTGATATATGTAAGGTTCACAGATGATAAGAGCTTTATAATGATTCAGTATTATTTTTATTATATATTATGTATTTGCCACTATTTAATACACCCATAAGGATTGTCTTCTGTAAGCTATGAGTTGTGCTATGGTCCTAGAGAATTATGAGATTTACTGGTTGCCTACTGAGCTTTCAAGTCTACCTTTCCACTGAACCCTGTGATTTTGGTATGGTTACCTCATCCCAAGAATAGAAATGGAACTTGACTGGCTTTTAGAATCTCAGTTCCATGATCACAACATCTTTGTCCACTTATCTATAGTCTATTTCTGGTCAATAGGGTTCTCTGGTCAGATACGGGTTCTCTGTTGGCTTCAGAGAATGAAGCTCACTCTTTTTCTCCAGTTGTTATAAATGGTCAAGCCCGTGGACTAATTTGCAATCAGTAATGTAATACTAAAGGAGTGAGTCTTCAAATGATAATGATGCTTTCACTGTGGAAATCGAAGGAGATTTTTTTTTAAAGATTTTATTTATTTATTCATGAGAGATAGAGAGAGAGAGAGGCAGAGACACAGGCAGAGGGAGAAGCAGACTCCATGCAGGGAGCCTAACGTGGAACTCGATCCGGGGTCTCCAGGATCACACCCTGGGCTGAAGGTGTCGCTAAACCGCTGAGCCACCTGGGCTGCCCCTCAATTTTCTCTGAAAACTCTCTCACTGGGCTTTAATTTTTTTCCTTTCTTTTTTTTTTCTTAGCAAATTACAATCATATAATATAGTACTATCAATTTTAGTCACCACGGTATACATAGTTCCTCAGACCTTATTCATCTTATAACTGAAAGTTGTACCCTTTCATCAATTTCTCCCATCCCTCCATCCCTGAAAAACCATCATTCTATTCTGTTGCTATTAGTTTAACTTTTTTTCCCCTTTATTCCACGTGTAAATGATACCATGCAATATTTGTCTTTGGTTTATTTCACTTAGCATAATTCCTTATAGTATCTAGGAATGGGAAGATTTCCTTGTTTTGTTTTTTAAAGTGGAATAATATTCCATTGCATATATATATACCACACCTTCTTTATCCATTCATCCTTCCACGTACATTTAGGCTGTTTTCATACCTTGGCTATTGTGAATAATACTGCAGTGACCATGAAAGTAACTCTATCTCTTCAAGATAGTGATTTATATCCTTTTGGTATATATCCAGAAGTGGGAATGCTGAATCATATAGTAGTGTATTTCTAATTTTTGAGGAGGAATCTTCATAACTGTGTTCCATAGTGGCTGTACCAGTTTATATTCCCACTTGGGTCCCATTTCTTCACATCCCTGCCAGCATTTATCTTTTTTTTTCCTTTTTGATAATAGATATATTATCATAATCCCCATTGTGATAATATTTGGAGGGGAGGCCTTTGGAAGACGATTAGATCATGAAAATGGAATAAGTTTAGTACCTTATAAAATAGATCTTCAAGTGCTATCCTTCCACCATGTAAGCACACAGTAAAAGGAAAGTTGTTTATGAGCTAGGAAGCAAGCCTCCCCCCCACCCCCCACCAGACACTGAATCTGACAGTGCTTCTGATGGGGAAACAAGCCTAGCTGAGAACAAAACACAGCTGATATCCCACAGACACCCCCTTACCCCACCCCTGCCCAGAGTGAGATATGTGTGATATTCTTCAGGAGGCTCCCAATCGTCTTAATGTTGGTGCCTTGCGAGAGGGAAAAACAATCTTTAACTTGACAATGGCAAGGCCTTCTTAGCATACGAAAATCCTTTTGAAATATCCCTTTTGTTTACTTCCCCCAACTGCTGGATATATAATTAGCCACCCCTCATAACCCCTGTGCAGCAGCTCTTCCTGCCTGTGGATCCTGTCCTCGAGCTTTAATAAAAGCACCATTTTGCACCAAAGACGTCTCAAGAATTCTTTTTTGATCGTCAGCTCCAGTTCTTGCCTATATTCTAAAACTTTATCACTTCATATTGGAATTCCCAGCCTCCAGAATTGCATTTATTATTAAGTCACCCAGTGCCAGGTGTCTTTGTTATAGCAGCTCGAATGAACTAAGACAGCTAGGAAGCCAAATATGTGAACAATTAAGTGGTATAGCAAGAGATTAAATACCATTTTTGATGGAAGAGACAATAACATAGGAGTAAGGTGATGTAAAAACAGTATGAATGTTGTGCCATGAATAGTGGTGATTTGTAATACCCAGCTCCAAACAAGGAATACTAGAAAATCATTTCTGAGAAAAGACAATGAATTTATTTTATGCTGTGATCAGAGATGCTGTATGGCACTCAAATGCCCCAAACCAGGTCGTATGATTGTTGAACCAATGAAATAAAGAAGGTTTGAAATGTAGATTTGTGGTTATTAGCATATAGAAAATAGATTCATGGAATGGCTCACCCTGGCAAGAAGGTTAGATGCAGAATGAAAAGAAATAAGGGAAAAGACCCTGGGAAAATCAAAATTTAACATTTTAGTACAGCTTACGGCACTTATAAAAAATATTGAGAAGAAATAGCCAGAGAAATAGGAGAATAGTGTCAGAGAAGCCAATAGAAGACAAAACCCTGATGTGAGGAGGCAATAGCAACACAATAGAATGATGGTTTTTCAGGGATGAAGGGATGGGGGGGAATAGACTGATGAAAGGGTACAAATTTCAGTTATAAGATGAATAAGGTCTGAGGAAATATGTATACCGTGGTGACTATAATTGATAGTATATTATATGATTGTAATTTGCTAAAAAAAAAAGGAAAAAATTAAAAGCCAAGTGAGAGAGTTTTCAGAGAAAATTGAGAAGAGGAAGCAACTGGAACCATGATGATGTTGGCTTTTATACTTATTTACCAGTACTTTGCTGTCCAATTCCCATAATGGATTCCTTTGGATGTTTGTTCTTTGTGCCTAAGACTCTAGAAAAAATATACCTAGAAAATGCAGAGCTGAACTATCCACCAGATAACATTTTGAACTTTACAATTGTACCTCAATTATTCATTTTAATTGAATAATTTTTTTGAAAAGTTTCTTTTTTCTTACTTAAAAGTTCAAAGAATGGTACCAATATTAGCAAGTGAAGTTGTTGGGCTTTTTTAAAATTCTGAGTTTCAATAAGAAAAATCCGTTTATTATATTTAGTAACACAAGTATCATTGATGACTTTGGCAACTGAAGTTCAGTAGATTAATAGGTTTGAAATAATAAAACAATGAGTAAAGAAATAGTGCATGTTGAATACAGTGACAGAGGTGTAAAAAAATTTGCTATTTTTTTTAAAGATTTTATTGATTTATTCATGAGAGACAGAGAGATAGAGGCAGACACAGGCTTAGGGAGAAGCAGACTCTATACAGGGAGCCCGATGCGGGGCTCAATCCCAAGACTCCAGGATCATACCCTGGGCCAAAGGCAGGTGCTAAACCGCTGAGCCACCCAGGGACCCCAAATTTGCTCTCTATAAACTGTAGTTTGTGAACATGAAAGCACAGTAGTGAAACCAAGTATTAGGACAATTAGAAGTGAAAAGATGCTTTGTTTTGTCTTGTTTGCATTTTCCATTACTGAATATGTTTAAGCAAATATCTATAAAAGTGTTTCAAAGCGAATGTTCTTGAATATACTGAAGAAATTGGGGATGATACCTTTCAGTAGGTGCTTGGAAAATAAATCAGAGAGGAAAGGAAAGGGAGGTCCACCCAGTGTTTTCTAATTTAGCAGCAAAAAAATGTTAATAAATTTGATGTTATGACTGAGTAGATTAAAGGTTATATTAAAAATACATATTTTTAGTCAATTTATATCTATAGAAATAATTTTTATTATCTTAATGTAAATTCAATTTGCATTAATACTTTAATTAATATAAAGTTATTTGTTTTGTTATTAGAATTATTATATGTATATGACGTATGTGATAGAGGTATTCTATAATTAAAAGCACATTTGAATAAACAGGGCATTCCATCTCCTGACACGACTGCAAATCTGATATGACAAAACCAGCTTAGTTCTCTTTTCTTCTTCTTCTTCCCTTTTTTCTTCCCTTCAATGAATCAAACTATTAAACTACAGCAGTTGGCTCATAGAAGCTCAGGTCAGAGGAAAGTAGATTGCTGATGTTTCACAAGTTTTATTCAGTCTTTGAGAAATAAGGAAATGATCTCAAATAAAACTTTCACAACCCTATTGTACTTTCTTTATCTTCTAAGTAGAGCCCCTTGTCAGCCTTTGATCCTACTGCACTAAAGTTTCCAGTAATTCCTCTGTCCCAGAGTGATACGTTCTATAGCATTTCTGTAATTGCAAACCAGCTGGTAGAACTTCAAGAGACCAACAAAAAATATCTTAAAAGGCTATTTTAAAAACTATTAGTTGCTAAATTACACTCGTTTTTCTCACCATTTGAAGTATTCTACACATAAAATATGCCTGGGATTACCTAATTAGAATAGAGAAGAAAAATTATTTTACAATTTACCTTTAAGGAAAACCATATTTTATAATAAACTTGCAGCTGTATTTTTCTTTCCAGTGCCTTTTCCTAACAAAATGTATGCCATATTCAATAATCCTTTCAACTGTAGGTCTATTGGGCACTGCTAATAATAACCAGACCTTTGCTATTTGTAGAGAAAGTAGCCCAGTGAAAATGGGGTCAGGACAATTTCTTTTTCAGTGAATGCACAACTTGCTATAGGAAAGAAGGAAAGTGTGTAAGATTGTCTTCCGAGTCTATAGAACTGTAATTTCTAACCGCTTTAATTCCGCTTGATTATCGTTATAAAAATAAATAAACCACATAATTTGTAATTTCCTGATTCCATTATGCTCATGTTTCAAAGGGAATTATTCAGGTAGAAAGGCTTGTTTAAAATACACTTGTGGTAGTCTCTTTATCATCATCCTGTATATGATCTTTTTTTTTTTACACTTTTACCTAGATCGTACTTTTTTTTTTTTTTTTCCTGTTTGGAAGGTCAATGGCAGTTAGGGATACAGAATGACTTTGATCTGAGGGAGTGTAGGGGACAATGTGATATAATTTGATACTCTGTGGATACTATTCTATAAGTTTTTCTGATGGTATGTTCATTTTTCAAATTCTTTTTTGACATTTTAAAGACCTCACAATGCAAGTGTACTGCACAATGGTCCTGAAATCCAAATTATTGGATCGGAACTGAAGGTGTACTATTTAAGTCTACTTCAACCTCCCAAAAAAGGGAGAAAATAGTGTCTTTTCCACTCTTACTGATTTTTACTCAAGGTTTTATTGAACATTGTAGTAGCAGGAACTCAGCAAAGTGTTCTTTAAATTTCTATGCAAACTAATTTAGAGACTATGATACATACTTAAAATATATGTATTTATAAGGTTATTCCTGAGAATTGTTTTAGGGTCTGTCTTTTAAAGAGGTCTCTAATTTAGATTTGCTATGATTTTTTATTTACAATATCTTATTAGATTTAACTAACAAACTAAAAGGCTGTATTTTCTTTAAAGGCAGGAGATTATTGAGGCACCTGGGTGGCTCAGTGGTTGAGCATCTGCCTTTGGCTCAGTGAGTAATCCTGAGGTCTTGGAATCAAGTCCTACATCAGGCTCCTAGTAGCGAGCCTGCTTCTCCCTCTGCCTATGTTTCTGCCTGTCTCTCTGTGTCTCTCATGAATAAATAAAATCTAAAATAAAATAAAATAAAATAAAATAAAATAAAATTAAATTAAATTAAAATAAAATAAAATAAAATTAAATTAAATTAAAATAAAATAAAATAAAATAAAATAAAAAAGGCAAGAGGATATTTAAGAAAATGGATACTATTTTTTCTTTTTTTTCTAATGTGCGTATTTAATCCTGAATGCAGCAAGGGATCATTGCATAAATACCTTAAGATGAAGGCATATATTTGTTATGAAAGTTATGCAGCATTTCCAAAAGTATAGGGCTTTTTTATCTATCATAATGAATTTTTATTTACTTTAAGTAGCTCTGTGAAATATGTGTCCGTTTGAAGCATTATTCTTCCCATATGTATTTTATACAAATAAAATTTTTGTTAAATAATTTAATTTTTTAAAAATAATTTTCTTAAAAGTTCAGGTAACACTTGCTTTGTTAAATAGACAGTTGAGCAAATTAATGAGAAATCTGAGCAATGTGAGTAATCATTCTCAAATGTACTTTCTCTTAAAGGCAGATTTTTTTTTCCCTTGCGTTCTCCAGATGATTCCTCAAATTCTTCCTCAGATATTCTTTAAGAGTATTAAATTTTTAGCTTTGGATCTGAGTGATTGGGCCATAAAAAGGCTGGAAAAACTAATATTTACTTGGATGAAAATAAAAATTAATTATCAGCACACATTTTGATATTTACATTAGCATCTTTCATAAGCCTATTGGTGAAACATTAATGAATAGTAGTCAAGAATATAAATATAGAAGTTAAATAGCTCCAGATTTCAATTAAAGATCACAAAGAAAAATAGCTCATTACAGTGTCTCTTACATAGAGAGAAAAATCGTTTTGTGATTATTTTCCTCTGATAAATAAAAAGGTGAATAGGTTATATTCCTCATTATTAAGCTTAGGAAATTAAACCTACATATGTGAACCAAGGTCACTATTTGAGCTTTGTTTATCTTTTACAGGTAACCAAGAATTTCTAATGCTATTTAGACAGCTAAAGTTACAAATGTGTTTTTGTTCTCAGTTTAGCATTTTGTAAAAATGAATGAAGACAAATTTGTGACATCCATCCCATCCATCCATTTTTCTTTTCTCTCTTTTTTTAAATTTTATTTTTCTATCTCTCTATATTTTTCCTTTCTTTTCCTGATAATTATAAGAATGACCATAAAAGTGAAAGGATTATGTCTTTATACAACATATCCTTGAGAAAAAAAGCCTTGAAGAGTCATTAACCTCTAGTCTGAAAAATGACAAAATTAAAAACAAAACAAAACAAAAGGATGGATTCAGAAAAAGGTAGCAGTGCTCTACTTGTGATAGGAAGTTTTACTTCGCTAGCACATTTCAAAGAAATCTTGAGCACATTTTTTAGAAGATACATGATTATATGTCTTAGTTTTGATTTTTCAAAAAAGAACCTGCTATGAATTTTGACAGTGAAGAGGAATTGTGTGTGCATATGTGTGTAATGCATTTTACCATAAAAAAAAATGATTGAATGATGGAGGATTAGAGAGCTAATTTGAAATGTAAATGGGCATTCTTAGAATTTGGGCAAGATGCTAAATCTGTTTATCAGAAATCTGGGTAGTTATAATGATGTCAACAAGAATTACTTGGAGCCACTGCTATAAAAAGCTTACCATTCATTGTATCACTGACATTTTTTCCTAATATATCAAATTTCCTCACATAAATTTGACTTTAGATCAGGTGGATTTATGGAAGTATCTATTGAGTTTCAGGTTAGAGACATTAGCTTTTTTTAAGTGTTCAAAATATGAGTTTACCTGTTTTTGCTTTTGTTTTTTAGCATATGTACTTACATAGACCTTTTTTCATACTTCAGATATTTTAGTCACCACCCATGATTACATTTGTTTCTTCTTTTCCTCCTCTCCTTGACCTTCCTCTTTTTCCTCAGTCTCCTTGTTCCATTCACATGTTGCCCCCTTCTCCCTATCTCTGAGCAATGAGCCTGTAAGAATGAGGGACTGAGCAAAGATACAGAGTTAGTGTACAGTTCTGGGTAAGCTGGAAATATAACCACTAACAGAATATGGGGATTTTTTACATTTAAATTAAATTAATTAACATAGAATGTATTATTAGTTTCAGAGGTAGAGTTCAGTGATTCATCAGTTGTATATAACATCATGTGCCCCCTTTAATGGTCAGTAACAGGATATGTTAGGAGTTAAAAACTTCAGTTTACTTTAATGCATTCTGTCTCTATATCAAGAGCAATGAGATGCCTCAATGGTCTTAAGCTGGGATAGCAAAGTACTTTGACTTGCATTTCAAGAGACCTTTCAGCCACAGAAAGAGAATGAGCACAGAAAGAAAGGTATAGTAGGCTACTGTAGATTAGTCAGGAGGTTATTTTCATAGGAAACTGATAGGTTGTTCAGAGGTGAAATATAAGTGGTATAAGTGAAGAAAAGTAAAGGAATGAAAAATATCGTGAAAAATTACCACTATTTGCTGATAACTGGAAACAGTGCAGACATAGGAGTTTCACTTAAGAATGTTAACATTTGGGCAGCCTTGGTGGCTCAGCGGTTTAGTGCCGCCTTCAGCCCAGGGCGTGATCCTGGAGACCCAGGATCGAGTCCCACATTAGGCTCCCTGCGTGGAGCCTGCTTCTCCCTCTGCCTGTGTCTGCCCCTCTCTCTATCTCTGTCTTTCATGAATAAATAATTTAAAAAAATGTTACTATCTGGTTTGTGTGAACTCAAATCTATGAAAAGAAATTTAATACCACTTCTGGAACACTCATAATGGGAGGGACTTCAGTATTTTAAATTTGGACATCTCTACATTATTAAAATTGAATTTTGTATTTTTAGAGAGCTTTACTCATTACAAAATCTTATGTGAGCTATTACAATATAACATTGCTGAAACATTATTTGGCAGGTAAAATTAGCACCAACAATTAATGATGAATTAGATATGTGTTCAAATAAGAAATGTTCTAAGGATGATTGCTTGATTTATAATCTCAACAGTAAAGTTGAAGAGCAAATTTAGAGATAGTATATATTTAAGATATATTAAGATGCTATTGAAGCATGTAAGATAACCTTCTTTAAAAAGAAAAAGATAACCTTCTTATTATGGGAGCATATGTATTCTCCTTCATCTTGTTTGCATATGAAAGAATTTCAAAAACATGTTACTTCAGAATTCCATTCATCTCTTCATTCACTTCTCTTTCTCTTTCGGAGAGGGGATTTGATTTAGTTGTGATACCTAAAACTGATTTAGGTATGGGAGAAAAATAAAATGCATGGTGTTTCCAAACATTGCATATCTTGTTTTGCATGTAACTACCTGTAGGACAGGTGAATCCTGATCCATTTTCTCAGCATGCTGTCAAGGGCCAGTCCTTCTGTGGTGTAGTATATGATCTTCCTTATATAGTTGTTTAAAGTGTTTAATGTTTCAATGTGTTTTGTACACTAATCAAGAATGAGTAAGACTACTTGCCCATGTACTCAATACTTGATTTTCCTGTTTTACTTTGAAATATTTCAAATGTGCAGAAAAGTTGAAAAAAGAAAGTGTATTAAGAATGCTCATATACCTATTATTTAAATTCACCAAATGCAAATGTGGTTTAATTATAGAAACCAAAAAAATTTAACTGGCTATGTTAGTCAAATTTTGAAGGGAAAAAAAAGAGAAAAAAATATACATGTTTAGAAAAAAATATGTGATAAAATTTAACAACCTCTCAGCAAATTAAAGAATAAAAAGAAATTTTTTTCATGTTGAAACATTATTTTCAAAATACTTTCAGGATACATCTCCTTAAAGGAGAAATATTTAATATTTTCCCATGAAATTTAAGACAAAACTAATGTATTCACTATCATATTCCTATTTGGCAGAAGAAAGAATTATAGATATAAAGATATAAAGTATGATCAAAACTGTCATTACTAGCTGATGTCATAATGTATACATAGAAAAACCAAAACAATTTCCAAACATAATTAAAATTAATGAGTGACTTTATAAAGCCTGCTGAATAGTCAGTAAACAGTTATCAATTCTATTTTTATATACATGCATCCAGCATTTGGGATTTTACATTGAAATATAATGCCATTTACAATCTGACAAAGATTAAATATCTAGGAATAAACCTAATGAAGAATATGGAAAATGACCACACTGAAAACTGCAAAATATTGCCAAGGAAAATGACAGGAAGGCTTAAAGAATGGAGAGTAATACTATATTTATACTTTGGAAGGCTCAAATTTTTAAGATACCAGTTTTCTTAAAATTAGTTTATATATTAATGTAATCCCAATAAAATTGTATGTATATGTATAAACTGACACTTGAAAATTTATATAGGAAGAGAAAGATCTAGAATGCCATGCTACCTTGAAAAATAAGCTGGAATGACTTACACTATGAGAAATCAAGACTTTTTATAAGAAAAAATTAGACATTGTTTTGTTGGTAAAAAGTTGCAAAAAAATGAAGCAATAGAGAGTACAAGAATAGACATATATATGGTCACTTAATATTTGACAAAGATAACCACTGCAAATCACTCAAAAATGGCTTCCCCTTTCAATAAACATTGTTTGAACAATTACATACTTTTATGGAAATGTAAAATAATTTGACTTAGACTTCACATCCTAGACAGATGTGAATTCAAGGTGAATTGTAGATTTGAAGTTAAATATAAACAAACATCCAGAAAAAGATTGGGTAACTTTGAGTAAGAAAAGACTTCTGAAATAGACCATTAAAGTATTGATCATAAAATAATTATTTGAGGACACCTGGGTGGGTCAGTCAGTTAAAAATCTGCTTTTGGCTCAGGTCATGATCCCAGCGTCCTGGGATCCAGCCCACATTAAGCTGCCTACTCAGTGGGGTGTCTGCTTATCCATCTATCCCTCCTTGTTCTCTCTCTCTCTCTCTCAAATAAATACATAAATTTAAAACATTTTTTGAACTTTATTAAAATTAAAAGCTTTTGTACATGAAAGGACAGCATTAAGAGAGTGAAAAACCAAGCCACAGATTATAAAAAGATATTCACAAAATGTATAACTGACAAAGGATATATTGTCATATCCAGCATATAAAAGTATATCCTACAAAAAAATAAGAAAAAGACAATCTGAGTTTTACAAATGATCAAAAACTCCAAGGCACTTTATAGAGAATATACCTATCGCCAACAAGCATAAGTAGAGGTGCTTAATCCCATTACTCCTCTAGGATATGCACTTGAAACAAGGAGATAGTACTTCACACACATCTAAAGGTTAAATTTAAAAAGTCTGCCAAAAAAAACCTAAAAAAATAAATAAAAATAAAAAATAAAAAGTCTGCCAATATAAAGTGTTGTAAGGATGAAAAGCAACTGGAACCATCAGTCAATGCTAAAGGATTGTAAATTGGCAGGCACTTTGGAAAACTGTCATTATCTTTGGAGGTAAAACATAGGCCTAGCTTATGACTCCAAAATTTTGCTTACAGGTGCCTACCCAAGAGAAATGAGCATATGTGGCCAGAAAAAAAAAAGATATGCATAACAGTGGAAATAAGAATTTTATTTGTAATTGCTCAAAACCATTACAGCACAATTATCAACAAGACAATGAATAAACATTTTACTTGTTAAATAAAATACTACATAGAGAAATGAAAGCAAAGTACTGATAAATACAATATATGAAAAAAATCTCATAGACCTAATTTCGAGAAATGAAGCTAACTCCTCAAGAGTACAAACACTTATGATTCCATTTATATGAAATTTTAGAACAGGTAAAACAAATCAAAAGTGATAGAATAGTGGTTACATTGAGGAGGGCAAATATTGACTGGGACAGGACACAAGTTAACCTTGCATTTATCTAAAAATTTAATAGATAGAACTATTTATGCTGTGATAAGATTATTTCACTATCATTCGGTTCACTTTATGTGCTTTAAAATATGTATCTTACCATATCAATAAGCAAGTAAAAACAAAAGAGATATTGAAAGGAAATATAAGTATTTAAGTGACACAGTGCCAGCAAAATAAAATAAATAAAATAAAATAAAGTTTGACATTTCTTATGTGATTTTCCTTTGCTTTATGCACCAAACATTATGGAATATATGGTATCTTGACTTTTGCTCTTTACTTCAACTTCTGGTGGATAGTTCTTTCTCCTACCCCTCCCTACATATAAAGACAGAAGTGTTTTTGCCAGGAGAGGCCGTTAGTAAACTCAAAAGATAATAAGACAACTGCTGTACCTCAATATTAAGCTGATTATATACATTTTGGCCTGGCGTTTCAAGGAAGGCTACACTGAAGAATCAGTTTTGAATAAGAGTAAGTGAACAAAAGAAGGCTTGATAGTTTACCCTGTTTTCAGCAGGATCTACAGGCCCATAGAGACTTTGCAGTGTAAAGTGAGCTAAGCTCCATGCAAACAGTAGAGCCCTAATTGTGAGGTTTTAATTTCAATTCTTGTTGACAAGCATAGATAGACAAGACAAAACTTTTCATATCAATTTGAATTATTGCAAAGTTAAGAAGAATCTGGAAGGATTAAGTTCTCTAGAAGTATATTAACTCTCATTTGACTTTGGATATATTAATTTTATAAACTCCAAAAGGTATAAAGGTTTAAATGCCTGTGCTAAAAATACTCTCTCTCCAGGAATAAAGGATGCTCAGGACATCAAGAAGGACTGGTTGTGGTTAGTCATATGATTGGATGGCACAGGCCTAAGAGCTAGGTCCAAATGGTAAACAAAACAAAGTAAAACAACAGTAACAACAATAACAACAAAGACACAGCTAGAAAATGTTAAAGGGGAACATTTTTTTTTATTTCCCTTGCTCCTAAGTAAGAGAATCCCAAGTAAACAGTATTCCAGGCACTATAAAGCTCCTAACTTACATTCCACAGGAGAGTATAATTTGTGATACAGATTTCAGATATATTTGTTAAAGAAATAGATTAATTCATTGCAAAACTCAATATTATTTGCCTATATATCCAGTCTATTTCTTACAACCTATTTTGATCAGCAATAAATATGACATTTAGATATTCATTTACCTGAATTTTTAATTTTTTTTAGTTAATTGGTTCACAACTTAATGGCTATAAGAGGTTTATCCTTTACTTATCACCTGAAAACCATAGCAGGATATAACTTGAAAAGTGGATATGAGACCCTGGAATGGAAAGGAGAAGCCTAGAATGAAGATGTGCATTTCTTCAGTAATCACAGAATCATTGTTAACAGACTGAATGCCCAAAGGAAATGTCCAGAAAGTGGAAAGAGAAGCCTTGGATGATTCCAACTTTTACATGCCCTTAGAAGATGAATTCAATGAAGGGGAAATGGAAGCAGTGCTTAAAAAGCAGGCATAAAAACAATACTATTTTGTCCCTGACTTGAGAGAATGTGATGGTGTCAAGGAGGGAAATAATACTGTTTTGTTCATTCTACTGAGAGATCAAGTAAAATAGCTGAAAAATGTCTGCAGCGTATAGGAATGTGAACTTTATTGGCACATATGTGAATGTTCATTGGGACAAATGTTGTTGCTAGACACTGGGTAGGTTTGTTTGAGAAGTTAGTGCAGATAAGAAGATGGAGACAGTCAATGTAGAAAATTCTCTTAAAAATTATTGCTGTAGGGGCACCTGGGTGGCTCAGTCAGTTACGTGTCTGGCTCTTGGTTTCTGCTCGGGTCATGATCTTGGGGTTGTGACATCAAAGCCTGCCATAAGGCTCCATGCTGTGCATGGAACCTGTTCAAGATTCTCTCTCCCTCTCCTTCTGCAGCCCTCCACTCATGTGCTCTCATTCTCTCTCTCTCTAAAAAAAAAAAAAAAAAAAAAAAAAAAAAAAAAAAAGAAAAGAAAAAAAAAGGTCACTATAAAGGAAAGAGATAGACATTAAATGCAGTGGAATGTGGTAACAATTGATTACATTTTTTCTTTAATGGGAAAACATAAATATGTTTAATAATCAATGAAAAGGATATGATAGGAAAGAAATATTTGAATATGCCAGATAACAAAAAGGATAATTTAAGCAATAAGCATGAGTTTGCCCTTAAAATTCTCAGTATTTATAAGCTTATAAATACCATAGAAAAATTAGGTATCATTTACTAAATATATGAAAACTTTTATTCTTCTTAAAATGCAAGATTGCTTTTTCATTAAAAGAGCAAATATTTAAAAATATTTTAGAAACTCTTGAGATATACATGGATTTTTCCTTTGAGCCTAATAAAATTCTGTAATGTTATTTATAGCATGGACTTTAGACTCAGGCAGACTTGTATTTGATTCCTTATTGTATTTAGTGGTTGCATGACCTTGAGGTCTTTAATAGTCTGTATCTGATATCATCAGATGAACACTTCACTATGAAGGTATTTACTTTTGCTTACTCATGCTGTTTTTCCAATTTTATGTTATTTTATCTTATCTATTTGATTTAAAGAAAATTATAAATAATATTTTACCTATTATACCCTACCAGAAAGGATTGCCTTGTATTTATTTGTTTGACAAATATAATAACACATTTTCATAGATTATGTCTGCACCACTAATTATGATTTCTTGATATAATTTTATGCTTATAAAAACTTTCTAATCCCAGCAAATCTTTTATATATTTTTGAAGCGATTGAATAAAATTCAACAGTGATATTCTGGCATAGTCAAACCCAGTTTAAGCAAAAAAAAAAAAAAAAAAAAAAAAAAAAAATTTACCATCATCTTGAAGTCCCTGTGTACTCTTTAAGATACTATTACTATCTTTCTACCCTCAAAGGTATTTTCTACCCAGAATTTTGTTTGTGAAATTCCGATGCTACTCTTGACAGTGTTATAATTAAGTTTGTATCCGTTAATATATGTTATTTAACATGGTTTTGCATTTTAAAAATGATACACTACTATACATATTTTAAATAACTTTTGTTTTTTACATATGGTATTACTAAGATTCAGTTATGTAACTGCAGGAAACAATGATTAATTTTTTACTGGTATAAAGTACTACGTTGTGATTGTATGATTGTTATGCTATAATTTATCAATCCACTGATTATCAGTGAACATTGGTAGAGATTTGAGTTGTGCCTCTTTTTTTCTCTCACAAGTAATGCATGTTGTATATGTTTGCTTTTGCATGTTTAGAAGTGAACATATAGAAGATATGCTGTAAGATATATACCTAAGAGTAAATTCCTGGGTTAGAATTTTCAACTTTATTAGATAAATCATTTTTTTCCAAGTTTCTACTCATTTATATTTTCACCCACAGGGCTTAAAGAAATAGAAATATAATGACAATTCTTTTAATTCTTTTAAGACAATTCTTTTATTTCTGTGGGGAAGAAAATAGCATAGATGCATGGTAGCAGCCAGGTGAAAAAATGAAATTGAGGAAAATTTTAATTATTTTTAAAAATGTGCTTATAATAGAAGAAATAAGATCAAGTATATGAGGCAATGCAGCCGCCACCACTAGATATTTAAACATGATGACAAAGTAATAAATGTAGAAGAATCACTAGTTTATGGTCTTTCACAGATGAAAGGGTTATGGTTTAGTGAATACCTATTGGGAGTAGCTCTAAATAAAAGTATGGATAATTCAGCCAGGGTAATAGGCTGGAAAACAGTGTGTGAGTACAGATTCTGGTTAGGTAGGTCAATATTGTGGAAGGGGTCTGTAGAATATAATTGGCTCCTCAGCCCCAGTAAGGTAGTAAGCAAGGTCATTGGCTGACACTATATGGACATCTTTTCCTTAACTTAGAATGAAAGTATTATTGATTAACCTCCTTAACTTTAGCTGTGATCAACTTTATCCCCAAATATCAGCTCCCTCTTCAGGTTTTTTTTTTTTTTTAATTTTTTTTTAAATTTATTTATGATAGTCACAGAGAGAGACAGAGAGAGAGGCAGAGACACAGGCGGAGGAAGAAGCAGGCTCCATGCACCGGGAGCCTGATGTGGGATTCGATCCGGGGTCTCCAGGATCGCGCCCTGGGCCAAAGGCAGGCGCCAAACCGCTGCGCCACCCAGGGATCCCCCTCTTCAGGTTTTTAGACATAACTACAAATGTGAGTTTGGTTCTTTTCATCCACTACTAAAAGACAGAAAGAAAGACAGAAAGAAACAGAGGAGAGAGAGAGAGAGAGAGAGAGAGAGAGAGAGAAAATAAGAGAGAAAAATAGAGAAAAAGAAAGCAAGCAAGCAGGAATATAAGTATGTGTATCTCTGTATAATATTTTTACATACTATTCTAAAATATCTATAATTAACATTTTGTGAAGAACATTTCTCCTCTTACTAATGTTATTCAATACCGTGTGTGTGTGTGTGTGTGTGTGTGTGTGTGTGTGTGTATGTGTGAACATACCTAATGATTGAGAGCACTTAAGACTCAGACTGCCTGGGTATGGATTTCAGTTGCAACTCTGACTAGCTCTGTGACCCTGGACACATTTTATAAACTTTTTTTGCTGAAATTTTCTCATCTTTAAGTAAGGATAAAACTATGCCTTTCTAAGAAGTTAATATTTATAAAACACTTAGAAGAGTCCCTAATGAATATTAGGCACCATTTAGGTAATTGTTAAATAAATATATAAATGGATGTATATTGCTTTAATAGTTCTTGGTTACTGATTTTAACTGCTGTATACTATTCCATTATGTGTTTATATTTAACCTTTTACTGGCTATTCTAGTCACATTTAACTATGTTTCTCTACAAACAAAAGTTTATAAAAAATTCCTTTTTTTTTTTTTTGTCCTTTTGTATACATGTGCTAGTTTTTCTTTAGGATCAATCCAAGAAATTGGAATGCTGAAGCAACTATATTGAATGAATATTTCCAGTTTTAATAAAGATTTGAACTCAGTAAATTTGTTCTCATATATGTATTTTCTTATAATATGTACCCCTTTTGTAACATACTCACCAACATTTGATATTGTCACTTAAGCTTTTGCTAGGCTGTGTCAACTTAATGTAAATTTGTTCTTGTTATAACATGTATCCTGATTAATGCTGTGATAGAGAATATATTCATATAATAAACAACTCTATAGTCTGTACAATATACAAGTCATTGTTCTAGGCACTGTGCATACAGCCATCATAGGACTTCCTCTGTCATATTTAGGTCTCTCTTTTTATCCCTTTTGATCATAGTAAGGCATTGAAACTGCTGATTATTTTAAGAGTGTGTTTTTTTTTCTTTTCACAAAAGGGATTTTTATTGTAGTCATACATGGTTTCTCAGTGCCACAGAAAATTGCAATGTAGGAACAATTTTTGGATGGTTCCTTACAGAAACATGATGAGTTCTCAAAAATGAGGTGTTCAGGAATGTGGTTAATGAAAAGTAAAAGTGATCAAGAGAAGAGAGGATGTGTAGCATGTGTATCAAATGATTACTTTTTAAACTTCTCTGAGCTCTGATAACTCTTTTCTCAAGTAAGATCCCAAGAAAATTCATCAGAAACTAAAGTGATTGTGCTGCCAAGTACAAGGAATACAAGGTTTATCTGATAAGGAAACCATGAGAAAAGTGGATTGGGATGGGCACAGACTTATTCTGTGCCCTAATAAAAAGGTTTTTATATATTTATTATCCATTTCCTCTTCCATGAATTATCTAATCACATACTTTACCATTTCTACTATTGAATTATTCTATTTTTATTGATCTGTAGGAATTTCTAATCTGGAAACTGTATGTCAATGGTTTTTGCTCATATTGGTGAAAATATCGTGCTGATTTTGTTGTTTTATTCATTTTCACTTGTATTTTAGGTTTACTTGTAGTATTATTTAAAGTTTTTTTATTTTGAGATAATTGTAAATTCACATGAAGCTGTAGAACACATAGTAGATATTTCGTGTAACTTTCACCCAGTTTCTTCCAACAGTAACATCTTGCATGATTATAGTTCTGGAAATTAATATCAATTGTCTACCAATCTTATTCACATATCACAGGTTTTATATCAACTCAACTGTTTGTGTGTGTTTGTATGTGTGGATATGATTCTATGTAGTTTTATTATATGTGTACATTCATGAATCTATCACTGTAGTAAACATACGCAACAGCTCCATCACAAGGATCCCATATGATACCCTTTTTAGTCATATCCACTTCCCTACCTCTTCTCTTCCTCAGTCCCTGTGAAAAACTAGTCTGGTCTGTATAGTTTCATTTCAAAAAGTTGTAGAAAGAAACTGTTAACTTCTGAGGTTGACTTTTTTTTTAAACCAATATTTTATTTTATTGATTTTCCTGTATTATTTTTATGGTTAATTATTCCATTGATTTTTTAAGTCTTATCCTTTTTATTTTTTTCATTCTACTTGTTTTGCTTTTTGTTCTTCCTCTCATCGTTTGCTGAAGTTGGAAGTCTATTGGTTTGAGAACTTTCCACTTTTTTAAAAAAATATTGTATTTATTTATTCATGAAAGACACAGAGAAAGAGGCAGAGAGACAGGCAAAGAGAGAAGCAGGCTCCCTGCAGAGGGCCCAAAGCCGAATTCAATCTCAGGACCAAGGATCATGCCCTGAGCCGAAGGCAGATGCTGAACTGCTGAGCCCCTCAGGTGTCCCAACTTTCTGCTTTTTTAATGTAAGACTTTAATGTTGTAAATATTCCTCTTAGCATCGGTTTAAATCACATCACATATATTTTTGACATGTTACATTTTCATTTTTTAATTCTATGAATGTTTTATTTCCTTTCAAACTTCATCTTTGATTGATATACTATTTAGTAGTATTGTTTTTAATTGCCAAATATTAGATTTAATGATGTCTTCCTTTTATTGATTTCTAGTTTGATTCCATTAAGAATAAAAATATACTATTCTATTTTTTTTAATTTGTTGAGGTTTATATTATTTCTAAGGATATGGGGTATTTTAATGTTCTTTTTAAAATATATTCTACTCATGGGTAGAGTATTTACATATGTCAATTAAATCATATTATTAATGATATTGCTCATATTTTCTACATTTTGGCTGATTTCCTATTTCATTCCAGTTGCTGAGAGTGCCTCCACTATAATTGTGGATTTGTGTATTGCTTCTTTCAACTCTGTCAGTTTTGTTTCATATATCTTGAGGTTCTGTTGTTTACAGTTTTCCCACTTCATATTATTATGTGTTTCTGGTACACTGATCCTTTTATTATTATGTAATATCCCTTTTTGCTTTTAGTAATTTTCTTTGCTCCAAAGTCTTCTTTATCTGATCTTAATGTAATCACTCACATTTTCCTTTTGCAATTATTGTTTTCATGGTATATCATTTTTATCCTTTTATGTTAAATCTACATATGTTGCTGAAGTTGAATTGATCTTATAGGCAACAGGATGATGTGCTTGTGGCTGCTTTTGTCAACTTGACTTTTTGGTTGATACTTCTTGGTGGTTCCCCTGGGCTTGTGAGAACACCTAATTCAACCTGATGGAGGATTTAGTGTAACTAGGCCAACTTCTGTTGCAAGATTGCAACTCAAGGGATGCTGGGCCTTCAGCTTTTGAATGACAGGTTATAAGAGGCCCTGCCTAAATATTGTTCCTCTAGTCATAGGGTTTCTAACCAATCTTTTTTTCTCCTCCTACTTTTCAGAATACTCCTTTGACTGCCTCTTGCATTGTTTTCATGGTTTACAGAGGTACTTGGTTGTGGAAGGATGATTGATGGCAGAGATATATAAGTCTATTCCAACTTGTCCAGATTGGCTCTTTAATTAGAATTATTATTATCTAAAGTGTTAGAGTTTATTTATTTATTTATTTTTAGATATTTTATTTATTTATTCATGAGAGACACAGAGAGAGAGGCAGAGACATAGGCAGAGGGAGAAGCAGGCTCCCTTTGGGAGCCTGATGTGGGATTCAATCCCAGGACCCTGGGATCACAACCTGAGCCAAAGGCAGATGGTCAACCACTGAGCCACCCAGTTGCCCTAAAGTGTTAGAGTTTAAATGATCGAGTACCTACTATATATCTGGATGTGTGGTCACTACTCCACATGTCCTTGTACTTTACTTTTTATATATTTTATATCACAGCAATATTTTGTGTAATTTTGAAAACATATGACACATTTTGACATTTGTTATTGTAAAACAGAGGGATAATTCCCTTTGCATTTTATATCTCTTGCTATAATAGTTACTGGAAGATATTCCTAGTGCAGGCTTCACATGCTTTAATAGGCAAAGTAACCAATGTGCTATGTGTTGCTCATTAAAAAAATTTAGAGCCTAATCTTCACTTGTTTTGTGTATCTTGTCTTCCAATTAAATTATTCCCTGAAATATTGCATTTAAATTGCTTTATATCTACACTCAGTAACATTATTGATAAAATATAGTTTTGGCGTACCCTCTGAACTTTCTGGATATTTAACATTCTGGGTCATGAGATTGTCCTCTATGTAACTTATGAATCAATTTGATGATCTGTTTATGCCTGGATTTATTACCTAACAGATGTCTGTGTAGTTAGAGACCCATATGAATATTGTATCCTGTGGCTTAAAATGCCTTTCAGGTGATCAATTATAATGGAGATTAAAAGACTGTGAATTTAGAAGATAATTTAACAAAACCACTAATAATGGCAAAATAATTGGATTTTTCACATTATGTTGAGGATTCCAAAAAAAAGTTTATGTAGCTGACTCTGTTGTCACTATTCCACATGCATTTTTATTATTACTAATAATTTAATATAACAACACCAAACACCTTAAACTATTCAGTAACCACATTTTTAAAACATCAAATTTATGCTGATTTGATGTTTTTATTTTTCGATATCATCATGAAATTGTATGAAGGAGGAATACAGATTTTCCAAAAGTTACTTAGAATTAATGAGTAAAACAACTTGAAAACCACTGTTAGGTACATTGTATCCTAAAAATGATTAGCTGAGGAGAGAGTACTGTGGTTTTGTACATTGATGAAAATATCTAAAGATAATATGAGATAAAATGGGAAAAATAATATGTTGAAATAATGTATGGAAGGAGATTTATATAAGGAGGAACAAAGCATAAAATTGTGGAGTTTAAGTTAAACATGTTTAAGGAAACATTTAGTAGAATATGTTTGCTTAGATTGTGTTTAATTTATTGTTCTTGAGGGGCAATGTGAGGATTATATCTAAAGAATTATATGCTATGGAGACTATGGGGAAAGTGGAATGCTAGATTACTAATAAATTAATATAAATTAATACATTTAAATTTTAAATGTTATATCAAATAATTAATTTTATATAATTAATTTATAAAATCTCCTAAACTTTATAACTAGAGATGATTTATATAGGCTATCAAGAAAGATATGAAAACATGATAATTTTCTTAAAGTATTAATCTGAGACATTAGCAAGATGGCAAGTGGGAAGTCTCAGACCCTCCTTTCTCCCTTGAAAACAATACATAGACTAATATTTCCTGTGGAAAAATATTCAGAAAGTAATTAAGAGGCTTCCAGACTTCAGATAAGAGCAGAACCAGCTTCATGGAGCTGGTAAGAGAAATCATGGCACCTGCTCACCATAGTCCCTTCTCACAACATAGTGCCATGGAATCAGGAAGAAACGTCTACCTCTCAATCAAACTCTGGGCCGGGAAAGAGAATACTGGACCATACGATATTCCGACATTTCGGGGAGCTGCCTGAGGGACTGGTTTCTGTTTTACCTTTTTCAGAATTTGGATGGACTTAACATCCTCTAAAGCCTGGGAATCATTGAGAAGAAAAAAAAAAAGGGCTGGACAGCATATTGTTGTTCAACAGACCTGCAGTGAAGCAGACAAGCTGATAAAGCTTGAGGGCCTCTCCTCCCAGAGGAAAAGAGAAGAATGAAACATATGTCCAGTGTTCTAGCTTTTCAGGAAACTGCCTAAGAGACAAGTTCTTGACTTGCCTGATTTGGCATTTATGGGACTCAGCGTTATCTAGATGCTGGGGGCTACTGAGAACAAAAAAAAATCTGGATAGTGTGCTCTGCTGCCTCAGAGCATCCTTAGTACATTAGATAAACATTAGAGGGAGCAAGAGGTTACAAGCTCCTGAAAGAAAGGAAAAAATGAAAAAGAAAGAAAGATAATCAGCCAAGCCCTCTAATCAAGAATCTACATGTATAACATGTATAACTACAGAGAAGACGCATCCACAGTTTGAGAGGCCCCCAGAATCTCTAGTTAAGCTGACTGGTGAAGGTCTTTCCCTGAACCAAAGCAGTGGCTACTTTCTCAAATATATAGAAACCAACACAAAATTAAAAGGCATGTGGAGGAAAATGAGGGAAAATGAGGTACCTATATACCTGATATAGGTATCTTATTATACCTATATCAAAGGTATAATAAGATAAATTTCCAGAAATCAATCTTAAAGACATCGATATTTGTTAAATGAAAAAGATTTCAAAATAACCATTATAAAGATACTCAACAAGCCTGTGAAAACAATGAAAATAAAATGAGAACTTCAACAAAGAGATAGAAAATACATGAACCAGTAAATTTCTGGAACTAGTAAGGGGATTGAATCAGTAGTTCAAAATCCTCCAACAAAGAAAAGCCCAAGGCAGATGACTACTAGTTAATTCTGCCAAACATTTACAGAGGAATTAGCACTGGTTCTTCTCAAATCCTTCCAAAAAATGAAGGAAGGGGAACATTTCTGTTTTCATTTTATAAAGCCAGAAATACCCTGAATAAGAAGACATTACAAAAAAAGAAAACTACAGGCCAGTATCCTTGCTAAACATACATGCAAAATCATTCGCAAAATACCAGTGAACTGAATTCAATAGCACATTAAAAGGATCATATACCTCGACCAAGTGGGATTTATAACTAGGATACAGGGATGATTCAACATATCAAGGTCAGTTAATATGATAAAATACATCAGTGTAACAAAGATAAAAATCACATGATCTCACAGATGCAAATAAAGCATTTGACAAAATTCAAGATTCTTTCACAATAAAAACACTCAACAAACTAGAATAAAAGGAAATGATCTTAATATAATAAAGGCCTTATATGACAAGCCCACAAAACTGAGAGCTTTTTCTCAAACAACAGGACTAAGGTATGAATGCCCACTTCCACCACTTTTATTAAGCATAGCAGTGGAAGAGGTCAACTAGGAAGATGGTGGAATAGGAGGACCCTAAATTCACCACAGATATAACTAGATAATACCTATGTCAGCATAAATAACCCAGGAAATAACCTGAAGACTGGCATACCATAACATAACATTTTGGCATAACTCCAAAATGAAAGGCAAAGAAGAGGCCACATTGAAGAAGGTAGGAAGGATGAATACACTGTCTTGGGAAGAAAACAGACAGTGGCTATCCACAGTGTGGAAGGAACTAGTGGTGTGGAGAAGAGCAGAAAACAGACTTTCACACCAGAGGGTCCATGAATGGGGAAGACAAATCTCTGTAATATTTGCCTTGGAAAGTGAGAGGGGCTGAATCTCAGAAATTCTTAAAACCAGCAAGATTGAAAGCCTGGAATTTTAGAAATCAGTGAGTTGGTCTCTGGGAAAGCCCTGAGGGCATTAAGAAGTATAGTTCCTGCTCTTAAAGAGACAGATAACAAGTAGCCCATGCAGGTACAGAGCACAGAACCAGTAGTTTGTAAAACACTGGGGGCAGATGGGAAGGAGACTGACTTGCTCACCTCAGAGCATGGCCTAAAAAGACAGGGATCATTGGGATACTCCTCCAGGAACAAATGAACTAACAGGTGCCATTTCCTTCCCCCACCCTCCAGACATTTGAAACTAAAATAGGGTTCATACTCCTTACCTAACTTGCTTGCACCAAGCCCAATCCCTCCACATTTTTGTAGATCTACCTTTCCCAGTCACAGGTACCTTAGTCCCAGTACTGTAGGCCCTTTCCCCAGAAGACCAGCACAAACCCTGCCAACACCATATCTCCTGACCCATGTATTTTATGGGACCTCAGTTCTGGAAGTGGTGGATGTAGGTCTCCCTTTGCAAACATACCACTGCACATTTTGCTATTCTCAAAAGACAAAGGAACTCGGGAGACAACTGGACTGAAGGAAAAAAAAGGCCAAGACTCAAAGGCACACACCACACATAGGAGACGCTCCCAGAAGTACCGGGTCTTGGGGAACAGAGGACACTGAACTGGAGGGCACAACAGGACCTCTTCTTCATAAGACTGTTATTATTAAGAGCAAGAAAAGTAGCTGACTTTCATAACATAGAGAAACAGACAAAGTTAGACAAAATAAGGAGACAGAGAAACATCTCTCCAATGAAAAAACAGGCCCAAACCATAGCAAGAGTCCAAAGTCAAACAGATGTAAGTAATATGCCTGGCAGAGAATTTAAAGTAAATGATAAAAAAGATACCGTACTAAAGAAAAGAGTGGAGGTCATCAGTGGAACTTTTAACATGGAGATTTAAAGATCCTATCAGAGATTAATACACAATAAATGAAATTAAAAATACACTTGATGGAATAAATAGCAGACTAGATGAAGCAGAAGAGCAAATTAACAACCTGAAAGGATAAGGACCAAAGAAGAGGAAAGAAAAGTATTCAAATTGAGAATAGTCTTAGGGAACTGAATGACTCCATCATAGGTAATAATATTTGCATTATAGGGATCTCAGAAGAAAAGAAAGATAAGGGCCAGAAAATTTATTTGAAGAAATAATAGCTGAAAACTTCCCTAATTTGAGAAAGGAAACAGAGATCCAGATCCAGGAGACACAGAGATGCCCCCAAAAAATTTAATTCAAAGAAGGTTCACATTGAGACACATAGTAATTAAAATGGCAAAAAACAGCAATAAAGAAAAAAAATTAAAAGCAGCAAAAGAAAGTTAGATACAAGGGAAGCCCCATAAGGATATCAGCAGATTTTTCAATAGAAATTTTGCAGATGGGCAGCCTGGGTACCTCATTGATTTAGCACTGCCTTTGGCCCAGGGTGTGATCCTGGAGACCCAGGATCGAGTCCTGCATCGGGCTCCCTGCATGGAGCCTGCTTCTCCCTCTGCCTGTGTCTCTGCCTCTCTCTCTCTCTCTCTCTCTCTCTCTGTGTGTCCCTCATGAATAAATAAATAAAATCATAAAAAATAAATAAATAAATAAATAAATAAATAAATAAATAAATAAAAACTTTGCAGGCCAGAAGAAAGTGGGATGATTCAAAGTGCTAAAAGTGAAAAATTCAAAGTGCTAAAAGTGAAAAATCTGCAGTCAATAATACTCCATCCAGCAAGGGTAACTCAAAATAGGAGTTCAAACTAAAGGAGTTCATGACCACTAAACCAGCCCTACAAGAAATATTAAAGGGGACTCCTTGAGTGGAAAGGAACACCATAAGTGAGACTATGGAAAGTAAAAACCACAAAAGCAGTAAAAATAAATATTTCTGCAAAAATCAAGGAATTCATATAATAAAAGGATGTAAAATATGACACCTCCCTAAAATGTGGGAGGGGGAGGAGTAAAAAGTGGGTCTAAACTTAAGTGACCATCAACTTAATATGGACTGCTATATGCAAAAGACATTATGTACAAATCTAATGGTAACCATAAATCAAAAACCAATAATAGTTACGCAAAGAATAAAAAAGGAATCCAAGTATATCACTGAAGAAAGTCATCAAACCATTAAAAAGAGCAAGAGAAGATCAGAGACAATCTTATAGAAGAAACCACAAAACAAGTAGCAAAATGGCAGTTAATACATATCTATCATAATTCCTTTGAATGTAAATGTACTATATACTCCCATCAAAAGACATAGAGTGACAGTGAATTAAAACAAAAACAAAAACAAAAACAAAAAACAAGACCCATTTACATGCTGCAAGAGACTCATTTCAGTCCAAAAGTCACATGCAGATTGAAAGTGAGGAGATGGAGGGACACATGGGTGGCTCAGTGATTGTGCATCTGCCTTTAACTCAGGGCATGATTCCAGAGTCCCGGGATTGAATCCCACATCGGGCTCACTGCATTGAGCCCGCTTCTCCTTCCACCTGTGTCTCTGCCTCTCTGTGTCTCTCCTGAAAAATGAATAAAATCTTAAAAAAAAAGTGAGGGAATAGAGAAATATTTATCATGCAAATGGATGCCAGAAGAAAGCTGGGGTAGCAATAGTTATATTGGCAAAATAGACTTTTAAAACAAGTCTGTAACAAAAGACAGAAGGACACTATATAATAATAAAGGGGACAGTCCAATAAGAGGTTATAACAACTGTAAATATGTAAGCACCCAATGTGGGAACAGCACATATATAAAAAGTTAATAACAACGAAGAAATCAGTGATAGTAATATGATAATAGGAGGTGACTTTAACACCCCACTTACATTGAGTAGATCACCCAAATAGAAAAACAGTGGCTTTGAATGACACATTGGATCACATGGATTTAGCAGATATATTCAGAATACTCCATCCTAAAACAGCAGAACACACATTCTTTTCAGCTCCACACAGAACAATTTCAAGAATAGATCACATTTTAGGCCACAAAACATGGCTCCAAAAATTCAAGACTGATGTTATAGCATCCATCTTTTCTGACCACAATGAACTATGAACAAACCACAATAAAACATCTGGAAAGAACACCAATACACCAATAACGTGCTATTTAACAATTTGAATGGGTCAATCAGCCAGGAAATCGAAGAAGAATTAAAAAGTTACATGGAAATAAATGAAAATGAAAACACGGTGGTCCCAAATCTTTGAGATGCGGCAAAAGTAGGATGTTTATAGCAACACAGACATACCTTAAGAAGCAAGAAAAAATCTCAAACAACTTAACCTTGCACCTAAAGGAGCTATAAAAAGAATGACAAACAAAAATCAATCCCAGAAAAAAAGAAAGAAGTAATAAAGATTAGAGCAGAAATAAATGATATAAAAAGTAAAAAAAATAAAATAAAATAAAATTAAAATTAAAATTAAAAATTAAAAAAAAAAAACAAATCAGTGACACCAGATGACATTAACTAATATATAGAAAACCAAGGAATCCACAAAAGGAACCGTTTGAACTAATAAACCTATTCAGTAAAGTCAAAGTATACAAAATCACAATATAGAAATAATTTGCTTCTATACTAATAATAAATTATCTAACAGAATAAATTAAGAAAAGAATCCCATTTCTTGCCTTGTAGTCTGGAGCCCATGCAGGCCTTCACACCCTACAAAATCCACATCAGGCTTCAGGCATGGTGACCAGCCTGTGTATGAATGAACTGTTGCCCTACATGAATGAGAATTTCATCTTCAGAGCCTCTGCCACCACGGAAGACATGGTGATGAGTGTCAAAATTATCCAAAATTGCCTCATGGAATCTCAGCTGGATACCATTTTGTAGAATCTGAAGATTTGGCCGTAGCCAAGAGGTGTTTGCATAAAATTAATGAGAAACCCCTTCCAGGACCCACACCTTTACTTAGCTTATAGCTGCACCAAGCTGGTGCATCTGGGCTTGTAGAACAATGGAGCTCAGTGCCCTTAGTGGTCATCTGTGCAACCCCTCATTTTATACAGGAGAAAAAAGTATGGCTGAGAAAAAAGAAGATGTTTTGGCCAAGACAGAATATATTAAACTGAACTATGCCACTTACATGAAGCAACCAGATAGCAGCCCTGAGTATTCCCTCTTTGTGGGGTATCTGACCCTAAATGTGGAAGATGGCATGCTGTATGAATTCTTCATTAAAGTCTATCCCTAATACTGGGAGGCAAGGTGATTTTGAACCAAACAGGTGTGTTTAAGGACTATGGTTTTATGAAAATCACAGATGAACTGGAATAGAAGTGAGCCTTGACTGACTGCCAGTGCTCCACTGGGGCCTACAGCAGTGCAGCTGAGCATGGCAATCCTCCAAGTGAGCCATAGTGATGTCAGTGGATTGTAGTCAGATGCACAGTTACAGCTATGACCACTATTACCAGCAGTACCAGAACGATTATGCCCAGTGGTGTTATGACCAGAACACAGGCAGCTATAGGTACAGCTGTACCCAGTATAGTTATACCGAAGCACTATAGACATATGAAGAATTTGGAGATGACATATTAGAGGACCCCATGCCACAGATGAATGTGATTGATGGACTGTCACTGGCAGTCCCTGGACTCAGTGTCTTTGGACATCCCTACCAGAATAGCCAGGACAAAGAATAAGCCAGAAAGGACTGTATGAGGGAGATAAAAGACTCCTTTTTAACAATAATGATGACAAAAATATATTGGAAGAACTTTTAAGTTTTTGAAAATGTTTTGTAAGATTTTAGTAGCTGACAATTCTAAGATTATGACTATTCCTGCAACACTCTTCCTTCATTTGACAGACACTTGAGTTTGAAAACCAAGGAACCAACTCTTAATGGTTGAACAGGTTTCCAAAAAAAAAAAAAAAAAAAAGAATGAAGGAAAGAAAGAAAAAAAATGAAAAAAATGAAAGCAATCCTGTTTGTGATAGCATCAAAAAATAAATAAATAAAATGCTTAGAAATAAACAACCATGGATGCAAAAGGCATGTACACTGAAAACTGCAAAACATTGCTGAAAAGAATTTTTAAAAGATACAGGTAAATGGAAAGGTATCTTGTGTTCATGAGTTGGAAGACTTGCTGTTGTTAAAATGTCCACAGTACCCAAAACAATGTACAGATTCAATGCAGCCTTTATCATGATTACTATGGCATTTTTCACAAAATGAAAAGAATAATCCTAAAATTCATATGGAACTAAAAAGGACCTCAAAGAACCAAAACAAAGAAGAACAAACCTAGAGGACACACACTTCCTGTTTTTAAAACATATGACAAAGCTACAGTAATTAAAACATATACCGGACAAAAACAGACATGTAGACCAGTAGAATGAAATAGAGCACTCAGAAATAAATCCACACGTATGTGCTCTTCTACTGATTTTTTTGGCAAGATTGCCACAATTGGGAGCACACAGTGGGGAAAAGATAGCCTCTTCATTAATGATTCTGGGAAAACTGGATATACACAGGGCAAAGAATGAAATTGGACCTTCATCCTACTATACACAGTTGTCAAGTCAAAATAAATACTTTAAGAACTTTAAGAAGAAAAGCTTTATGACATTGGTCTTGGCACTGATTTCTTGGGCATGACATCAGAAGCACAGGCAACAAAAGCATAAATAGACAAGTCAATGTATCAAACTTCTGTGGAATCAAACAATGTGCCAGACTTCTGCATGGCAAAGGAAAAATCAACAGAATGAAAAAGTAGAATAGAAAAATCAACAGGATGAAACGGGAGAAAATATTTTCAAGCCATATCTGTGATAAGAGAGAAGTTAATACTCAGTATATATAGAACTCATGTAATTCAATAGCAAAGTAAATGAATGACCCAATTAAAAACAGTCAAATGCCTTCAATAAAGACAGTTCTCCAGAAAAAAACACAAATGGCTAACAAGTATATGAAAAGATGGTCAACTTCACTAGTCATCAGAGAAATGCAAATCAAAAATCATTTAGATAGCACCTTTACCTGTTGAGATTGCCATTATTAAACAAACAAAAGACAAGTGTTGGCACCCATGTGGAAAAATTAGAACCCTTGTACATTGTTAATGGGAATGCAAACTGGTAAAGCCATTGTGGAAAATAGTCTGGGGAATCCTCAAAATATTAGTAATAGAACTACTATGTGATCTAGCAATCCTACTTCTGGGTATTTATCCAAAGGAACTGAAGTCATGATCTTGAAGAGGTGTTTGCTCTCCCATGTTCATTGCATCATTATCCACAATAGCCAAGAAATAGAAACAACCCAGATTTCTATTGACAGATGATTAGAAAAAGAAAATGTGGAATACATATAATGGAATATGATCCAGCTATAACAAAATCCTGTTATGTGCTATAACATGGATGAATTTTGAGGACATTTTCCTAAGTGAATAAGCCAGTTACAGAAGGGTAAATATGCATAATTCCACTTATATCAGTTATCTAAGATAGTCAAAATCATTGAAGCAGAAAGTAGAATGTTGGTTACCAGTAGCTGGGGGGAGGATAAATGGGAGTTGCTTCTCAGTGAGTATGAAATTTCAGTCATAAAAGAATAAAAGTTCTAGAACTTACTGCATAATATTATGCTTATCATTAGCAATACTGTACACTTAAATTTTTATTAAGAGGGTAGATTTCTTGTTATGTGTTGCTTATCACAATAGTTGTCTGAAATGTAGTGGTAGCTAGATGGAAGAAGGGAGTTGAAGGGCCATACTAACATGGGGTAGTTAGGGTTATAGTAGGAAATGGAAAAAGACCTGATTTAGGATACTAATAGATTTCACCTCTTTTCCTAGTCAATTATTCATGTATATGAATATGAATTCTGGTAGGTTTTTTTCCATGTGTTTATATCCCTTATATTCCTCAGTGCAGTTTTGGATAGAAAGCAACATCTTGAAATGAAACAATGTTTTATATACAATGGTTTAAATACATAGTATTTCCCAAATAAACAAGTTTTGAAAATACATTTACAGTTTATATGCCAAAGTGTGGATTTTTCAGTATCCAAAATGGCAGGCATCAGTTGATACTCAAATATATTTGGATTCAATTTCCCTTGATCACTACTATTCAAAGTTGTTTTTCTATGGCATGCATACTCATGGCATGTATCTTGTAAAAGTAAATTTAATTTAATTTTATTCACATTAATTTAATTCAGTTTAACTCACAGGCATTATTAAGGTTTCAGTTACTTTAAGGCTATAATTTTGGCTTAGTCTGCAATCTATAGAATATGCAAGCCTGAATGTATAGTGTGCTACCAAGGTTATAAAAAAAATCAAATAAACATTCTGAGAAACCTCAGAGATTTGCCCTTTCAGACTGAAGGTTAGATTTGGAAATGTACTATTAATGAAAAAGGAAAAAGGAAACAATTATACATAATTGTCTAATGGATTAAAATGATTTTTAAAATGATTGAAACATAATCTAATAAGATTTAGTCACAAAAACTTTGTCCTTTAAGATTTATAAATACTATATTATTCTGTAGAATTTATAAAAGTAATTGATTAAAAGCTCTTAAATTATATGTTCTTATCCCATAGCAATTTATATGTCTCTTTCTCTTTAAAATTCATGGAAGAGCAAATGGTATATGATTATTTGGGGTTTATTTTAAGACATAAAAATTCTTTCTTATTTAAAAGGGTATTCAAATAACAAAATAAAGTCATACTGCTTACAAGAAAGTCATAGTGCTTACATAAATATATATCAACCTATTTATTAATATGCTTATATAATGATAAATTATGCAAAATTTTATTTATGAAAATCTCTATTTCTTAAGAAAAGACAGAGGCTGAGTATAGAAAATATGCTTCATAACTGTTGATTTCCATATCTGTGATTTAAGCACTCTCTTATGTGATATATTTCACGGTATTAAATATTTAAAAAGAAAAAGAATAAATAATACAAGAACACAGAAACATTGTAGAAGTCTCTTCTGCTCTCCATCTATTGTTAGAAATATGACATTCAGCCAAAGGCATTGCACTTAGAATGAATTCAGTCTTAACAGTGGACTTGAAGTATTCAATATTCCTTTGTCATATGCAGATTTTATTTGTATATCTTGACATTATAAAGCTTATCTTTTAAAGTAACCTTTGTTCTTCACTTTTTTTCTGATATTCTTTGCACCTCTAATAGAAGCTAAAATTCTTCTTGCCATGTTTAAATTAGGAAATTTGTAATATCCAAAAGTAAAGTTTGTCATGTCTTCAAGAAATATTAAAGTTTTTTGATAATAAAGATGAAGGCATCCAAAACCAAGCATTAAAGTAACAAATATCTTTGCCTGATCTTTGATATGTATAAGGAGATGATGGATCAGTGGGAATTTTAGCCTAGATTATAATGTATATAATCTTTAAATGAATTTGGGATGTTACATTAATCCCTTCTGTTTTAGCCCTATCTTCAAGTTACTGCTAACCAGTTAGGTTAGCAAGTGATACACAGATCTCAATTTCTTGGAGGAGGTGAATAAGTATTGTAAATATAAGATAACATACTAATAAACATTCATATTATATTACATAAGTATTATGGATATGAATCTATATTGTCAAAAAATATATAGATATGTCAAATGTGTACAATTCCAAGTCAAACTTTAGCCTATGTTTGCTTTTATTAGGGACTGATTTTCTAATTTTCTCTTTGAGATGTGAAACATAAATAGGTTTATTCACACAGTAAGTAGAGTTGTTTGACAGTAGATAATCACTTCTGGAAAATCAGATAATGCTGTGTATCACTTATTTATTAAATACTACATATATTAGTTTCAAAATGATGTCCTTAAAGGAATTTGGGGGCAAAGTGATAAGGCTTAAAATAATATTTAAGGGAAAAAATAGAAATTGTTTAAAAAATAATAATACAATAATTCTGTATTTTTAGAAAAGCTCTACACATTTTCTAGCATATCTAATTCCAATAATTTTGGAAAATATATTTTCTTTAATGACATATAAAGTATTATCAATAGTGGCAGCTATACCATAGGAAATTTGGTGCAATAGGTAGTATGAATTTAGTAATATCATATGGAAATAGGCTTGGGTTAATTTAGGTGGTGTGGAATCTTTAGTGTCTTCAAAATGCTGACAAAAGCAAACAGCTTGTCTTTGACCTTCTTTACTCATGCAACACAATTAATTGCATTTCTGCATGATGGACTGTTACATTCTCTTTATTTATCTAAACATGAATTTGCCTTATAGTTCATTTGACTTTGAAAATTTTTTTGACACTTGTGTACTGAAAATGTAGTGTCACACTGGTACTCCATTATCAGTTTCAGGGACATAATTAGAACCACAATGGACGAGATTGAAAGCTCTGAATACTTTATAGAATGCGATCATTTGCATCAACATATTTGAGACCGTCTTGCTTTTTGCTCTTTACATTATCACATTATTATAGTATATGCACGTTTGTGTGTGTGTGAGAGAGAGAGACAGAAAGAAACATAGATTGAGAGACAGAAAGAGATATCTGGAGAGAGGGAGCCAGAGAGAGACTTTATGGGGGAAAAAAGAAAGAATTAGACTTTCAAGTTAGATTTAAATTTTTAGTGAGTGCTTGCTTGAAAAGTGTCATAACATTTTCCAATTTCTATTGCTTTGTTTATACGGATGTGATACCTGATAGAAAATAGACCATATATTTGAAGTTAAAACTCATAAATCACTGAAGAGGGATTATTAGTGTTCTAAGAGCAAGAAATGATAAGAAACGGATCTTTTCTATGCTTTAGAAAAAAATTGATAGAATTCAATGAAGAAAATGTCCTCTAACCTGGTCAAGCAAAACAGTTTTCCCAGTAACTCACTGTAGGACATAACCAATAAAGAAGAATGCTTAAAATAACTACTTAGCCTCAGAAAATATTCTGAAGAAAAAAAATGGGTGATAAAGTCTTTAAGGTTTCCACACTAGAGTAAAGATTTCAGGCTTTCACAGCTTCAGCATTCTCTGGATTTAATTTTCTTCAAATGTTACTCTGCCAGAATCTTCAAATATCCATCAATCTTTAAAAAGAGAAAGGAAGCAATGTAACATGTATTTATAGAATATATATTCTACACATATTTCTCCAAAGTTTGTGTTTATATTGTTTCACCAAAGAATCATTTCAAACTGACTTGGTAGAAAAAGGAAATGTGAAGCTAGTTCTTATACTGAAAGGGATTTCATATCGTAGTTCAACAGCATGAAATAAAGTTTCCAGCTATGTATGTGTGTGTGTGTGTGTGTATGAAAAATATTACTGAAATTAGTTCTGTAATTTAGGTTCTTTAATATGCTTGGGACTTAATTGTCCAAGAACCCTCTGTTGCTTTTAGTAAAAGAAAAAGTGCATTTGTAGCAATATTCATCATGTGCCAGCAATTTACATTTACAATAATAATAATGGCACCTTCAAATATCATTGAATGTGTAATATGCTGTGCATTGTGGGTTAAGCACTTTACGTGCATGCCTAATGTCATTTAATCCTCCGAACTATTACATGTGAGGAAGCTGAAGTGTTGGAGTTAAGTAATTTAACGGAAGCCTTACAGTTAGCAAATGGCTTATTTGAAACCTGAAGCAGGCTTCTCTCAACTTGCAGCTCATGCCCTTAACCATTGTTATTTAGCAATGACTGAATTCTAAATATCCATGAACACAGATATAAAATCATTTATTCGGAAAGTTCAAATTTTAAAAAAGACATTGCTGTAATTAATATTGTGTTTGGAATAGATGGCTTTGATAAAAATTATATATCCCTTTTTAATCATAAATGCAATGCTGGAAGCTATGTAACTATAACTTTTTTATTTTTTATTTTTTAAATTTATTTTATTTTTTTAACTATAACTTTTTAAAAGGGGGTAATGTTAAGTATATGTTGAATCCTTCAGTAAGCCTTTGCTTTGTAAATTATCAGATTGCTCACGTTATTTTCAAATATTATATAGCAACTTTGTTTAAAAGCAGGATAAAAGATATATGACACTTGATCTCCTACTGTAAATATGTGAATGTAGAGAAAAAAATGAATTTCATGGAGTACAAAGTAAAAAATCGTTGGAATTTCAAAAATAATAACTGCTAACCTCATTGTAATTTGCTTTATGCAAAAGAAGCGTATCATTCATATCATTGCAAAATATTTTAAATAGTAATAAAGTCTTAAGACTAAGAATTCCCTAGAGAATAAGCTGAATATTTTTTTCCTGACAATAGCTCAGAAGATAGAAAGGTTGCATTATCTTTACTTAATTATCTACATGCAACTAACTTTTTAGGAATGCCTCTTTCTATTCTCTTTACTTGATACAAGAATAGTCATTCATGGAAGAGAGTAATTCAGACCAAGGGAATAGCTGAAGGTCCATCCAAAAACACTGGCAACAGAGAATACTTGCAAGGCCTTTCTTTACTAAGTGAGAGTTTTAAGTAACTTCTACCTCCTGAACATTCCGCAAGGCAGGAGCAGTAAGAACAGAATTTTTGTTGAAAGTCTCATGTGATTAGATACACAATAAAATAATGTTCTTTGGAGAGACTGTCTGTTGAGATACAAATTATTCTCCAGTTATTTGATTGTTGTAATTGCATTTTCTTCTTTTCTCTCCATTTCTTTCTCTCCTTATGGTTTCTTTCTCTTTCACTTTTGTCTTTGCCTCTTATTCTGTTAATATCACCTTAATAAATTCAAGTTTTTAATTTTATATATTAGATGAATATTTATGTAACAAGAGATTAGTCAATAGTTTAAAGGAGGAAAAGATGTTCAACATCACTGATGATCAGGGAAGTGCAAATCAAAACTGCAATGTGATATCACCCCACACCTGCCAGAATGGCTAAGAGCAACAAAACAAGAAATAACAGGTATTGGTGAGGATGCATAGAAAGGGGAATCCTCTTGCACTGTTGGTGGAATGCAAACTTGTGCAGCCACTCTGGAAAACAGTATGAAGTTTTCTCAAATGTTAAAAATAGAACTACCAGCAATTGCACTACTAGGTATTTACCCAAAGTATACAAAAATACTAATTCAAAGGGATATGTACACCCTGATGGTTATAGCAACAGTATCCACAATAGCCAAAATATGGAAACAGACCACGTATCCTTGACTGATAAATGATTAAGGAAAACACACCCACACACCCACAAAAGGAATATTAGCCACAAAAAGAATGGAATCTTTCCATTTGCAATGACATGAGTGGAGCTGGAGAGCATTACGCTAAATGAAACAAATCAGAGAAAGACAAATACCATATGATTTCAATCATATGTGGAATTTAAGAGACAAAACAGTTGAGCAAAGGGGAAAATAAAGAGACAAACCAAGAAATAGACTCTTAACTATAGAGAATAAACTGACAAGTTAGTGGATAGAAGGTGGGTGGGGGATAAGTGAAATAAATGATGCAGATCAAGGAGGGCCCTTGTTGTGATGAGCACAGGTAATATAAGGAAGTGTCCAATCACTATATTGTACACCCGAAACTAATATTACACCGTATGTTAACTAACTGAAATTTAAATAAAAACTTTTTAAAAACAATGTAAAGGAAAGTTGTATTGGATGCCCAAGATAATGTCAAGATTGCCTCCATCTAAAGAGCAGTTTATCATAGCTGTTTTTTTTTTTTTTTTTAACATAGTGGATATCACTAAATTCCTTTCCTTCCTTTTATCCTCCTGCAATCAGACACTGATGACATTACCTTTCAAAAAATAGCAACATATATAGCTCTAGGCAGATTTAAGTGTTATAAAAATCATAGTATGAAATGATTTAATAAATTACTGATGCATAATTAATATATAGTTGTGTTAAATTCTATAGATAACATATTATAATGTTTCTATGTTATTTTACGACCTTTAAACTTAAGAAATTATAAGATACATTTATGAAGATGGGTGTAGACTTCGACCCATTACTCATTTTCCAAAAACAAGGCCTTTATTTGTTCATTTTTCCCTATGATAATATCATTTGATTTCACTTATATCGAACATTTCTTCTCACTGCCTCTCTTTTTTTAGTAAATATAAGATGTAATCTACATTTCTCATGTTGAGGATTAGATTTTTTAAAATCATAATTCCAAAAGAAAATGTTCAAATGCTAGCAAGAGTTTAAGAGAATAAAGTTACATAGTCTAAAATTAATTAATTTGTATTTATAATGCTGGAAAAACAGATATATAATTATAAATGTTATTGCTTTTAAAGTAACTTGTATTTCGGAGATAGGAAGAAAGCTCATTTTTTTAAATATCTCACATTGATGACATTTCTAGAAAAAAGAAGTTAGTATTCTTCTATAAATCAGGGGACATATACATAGAAATCTTTTACTACTTGCTAACAAAGGTTATGCCACCCCAACATATGTACTTTGGCATAAGGATTATTTTTGAGTTAAAGGTACTGGAAAAACAGTGTAGGTGACAAAAACATTTGACCTTCTTTTTTTTTTAAGATTTTATTTATTTATTCATGAGTGACCCACACACACACACACACACACAGAGGCAGAGACATAGGCAGAGGGAGAAGCAGGCTTCCTGTGGGGAACCCCACGCAGCACTTGATACCGGGACCCAGGACCACGACCCAAGCCAAAGGCAGGTGCTCAACTGAGCTGCTCAGGTTACCCAGACCTTCCTTATTTTTCTTAAAAGCAGGAGATGAAATGCCTATGTAAAAGTGCAATACCTGTACCAAAAGAAAGTAACATTCTTATCATCTAGTGTAGGAAGTTGAAACAAAGAGAATTATGTATAAATAATTCTATAAAAATAGAACTTGTTAAAATAATTATCTTCCTCCAGCCTCCTCACATAGAGGGTTACTTTTTGATAATTTCTCTTTGTTCAACCTATAAAAGCATATAGGTTCCACCATTACTTTGGATCTTCAAACCTTATGAGAAATCTGTCATGAGAAAGTTATATAAATTTGTATGCTTTTCTCTTCCTGTTAACCTGTTTTATGTCAATTTAATTCTCAAGCCCAGCTGGAAAACTGAGATTAAAGGTGAAACTTTGCCTCCTCTACACTAATAAACTACTATTTGTTAATTATATATTAGTTTGTCTTATATCAATATTTTCTAGTTTCTTAAAAAATCTTCCAGGATTGGGGAAAATGATATTTAGCTGAAGTTCACATTAAGGTAACATATTGGAAAAAATAGTATTTTATATCACTATGTTTATAGAATATCTATGAAAAAGTAATTTAAAAAATCCTCAAAGTGTGCATGCACGTATTGTTAAAATATTTACGGCTTGTAAATCTTTATAAAATATTACTCTCACCCTGCTGAAGTTGAAATAGCCATAAAAATGGAATAGGAACAAGGAATGGTGTGCGATGTGATCAAAGATTAAAGACATAGCTGGTATAAGACCTTTCTATCATACCTGGCAAAAATTCTAATGACATTTATTCAAAATATTTCATAATTTTATATTTTCATGATGGATATGTCAATATTTATACTGATACATCACTGGATAAAGGAATAACAATTGTTTTCTTAATAAAAATAAAATTAGACAAAAAATATAAGGGTTTTTGGATGTTATGCCTGCTATAATTTGTTGCATATAATGGACAATCAGCCAGTTTTGTTCTTTTTTTTTGTGAAGTGATACAAATATTCTTTGTTCTTGAATAAGCAATTTTGATTGTTATATTTACATTATAATGAAAATTAAACTAAAATAAAGGGAATGACAAAATTCTTTCTCATGTAAACATCATTAGAGAAATATTTTGTCATTCCATAGTGCAGAGATAACAACTCATAATTTGTTTGGTCAACTATAAGTTGCCAGAAAACATTTGCAGTTAAATATGTATGGCATTATCTGTCTAGTGCAATATCACTAGATCACCCAGATTCGCCAGTTTTCATTTTGTCATTTATTTTATCATTTTTCTTATCTATCTATTGTTATCTATTGTTTTATCTATCTATCTCTATGGTTTTCCTGAGCCATTGGTTTTCATTTCACCAAATTTTTTTTATTATCATCCTTTTTTCTGTTCTAGATCCTACCCAAGGCTCCATGTTGCCTTGGGGCATTTATCTTTGTCACCACTGATCTATGAGAGATTGCCAGTCTTTTTTCCTGTTTCTTATGACCTTGATAATTTGGAGAGTTGATCATGTATTTTGTAGAATGTCCCTCAGTATAGGCTTGTCTGTTGTTTTTTTATACTTAGAGGTTATGGATTTTTAAAAATAATACCACAGAGGGACAGTGTCATCACACTGTGTCAGTGTTTACATGACATAAGATGATTGGTAATATTGATCTTGGTCACTTGATGAAGGTAGTATTTCCTAGATTTCTCCTCTAAAGAGTTACTATTTTTCCATTTATTTATTCTTTGGAATCCAGTCACTAGGTCAAGTCTACATTCAAAGAAAAAGAAGTAACTACATACATTATTTGTAATTCTTTTTTGTTTGTTTGTTTTTTGTTTTTGTTTTTTTCATTATTTGTAATTCTTCTGTGAGGTTTGTTCCACCTGTCTCAATTTTTATGTAATCTTGTATTCTTATCAATATGGACTTTTGGCTATTTATTTAATTTTCCATTATACTCCAAAACTATGTCATTTATAGTTATCTGAAATTCTTTCATGTTTAACCATTGTATGCTCTTAGAGTGTGTCACCTGGGTCCCTTTGACATGACCCACATTTTTGCTTTTTGAAATTTTTATTTTCCCCCAGTTTCATTGAGGTACAATTGACAAATGAAGCTTGTATAAATTGAAGGTATATGTGATAAAATGATAACACTTTCTTATTTCTGACATGAAAAAAAAGCTCCAAGATCATCTTATGTTTTCCTTACCTCACCACAGGATCAGTCATTTATGCAGGGGTCAACAATATCTTTTTAGCTTATTAATTTTGAGCACATTTTCTAGGAAAAACTAATGAGAAATATGACAAGATCCATGGAAGCTGAAAATTTCATAATGACATTTATTTAATATTTAGTGACTTTCAATTATTCCCAAATTAGAGCATTTCCTAAGTTTTTTAAATTAGTCATATCTTGTTCATTATTTAGAGTTCCAGAGGGGGAAAAAAAAAGAAAAAAAAAAAAGAATTCCAGAGAGATCCCCGCCTCTAGGAAAATATTATCTTCCCAAAGATTCCCAAAAGCAGGAGTCCAGATTCTCATGATCTTGGAGTAAGCAGGATTTTCTGCTGCCCTAGAGACACTTGCTAGCAGAATCCCATAGCTCTGTGCACTACTGGTGAGACAATCAGCCTTTTTCTCCCTGCAATACTCAAATTCTTTGCACTAATATCTGCTGGAAATCTCTCATGTGAAGTTCTCTACTATCATATACCAAGTCAATCATGATCATTGGCACCTTTCCTGATCTCTCTGACAGGATATATTTTATATATCTCCACTAATTAAATTATGTCATTTTAAATTTTATGTTTATTTGACTTACTATTTTATGACTCCCTGTCAGTATTCTCAAGCTGTATGTGAAAGGGTTCATGACTTGTTTGCTCACAGTAAGATCCCCAGATTACAGCATAGTCCCAGACAGGTATGAAAGTCTTCCCATATGTTTGTTGAATAAACAAACTTCACATGAGAGATTTCCAGAACGTAAAATAACAAAGGTTTAGGGAGGGGCATGGGAAGAGGTACGTTAATTTTTACACTGAGAAGGAAGTCAGAGTACCTGGAGAGTATGGACATATGTTGCTACATAAGTAAAGGAGAAGGAGGTTAAGTTGTGCAAGATCTGGTCTCCATATTAAGAATAATTAGCTTTTCTTGATTCATTTTGATCTGAGATTGCACAATCCATTTTTAAAAGATTAATTGCATATATAGGTGACTATATTTAGAGAGAATACCGAAAAGATGGAATAAAACCACTTAATAGGCAAGTGCAGTGGTCTGAGGGATGATGGTAATTTAGATAATTAATGTCAAGGAAAGGAATAAATTAATGGCTTCAAAAGAAGTTATATAGAAGGAGGTCTGAATTTGGTGACAGTTTCATCATGGGAAGCTATGATAACAATGATGATTCTTACGTTATTGCTTTTGATACTAGGAAGGATACTGATACCATTAAAAACAAAACAAAACAAAACAGAAAACAAGCTACTTCATCACTTCTCTGCATACTTGTGGCTGATAACCCAGCTAAAATCATTGCTTCTTAGCTTCTTAGAGTTTTCATTCCCTGTTATCCTAGAAGAAGACAACATTTTTAAAAAAAGGATTTATTTATTTTTAGAGAGAGTGCATGTGGGGTTAGTGAGGGGCAGAGGGAGAGGGAGAAAATCTTAAGCAAACTCTGCACTGAGTGTGGAGTCTAACATGGGGCTTGATTTCACAACCCTGAAATCACGACCTGAGCCAAAACCAAGAGCCGGAGCCTTAACTGACTGAGCCACCCAGGTGCTCTGAAAACAACCTTTCAGAGCTTAGTAGACTATGATGTTATATTTAAACAGTTCAATGAAAGGTAAATTTGGGACCTAAAGATGAAGCAATCAGCTATGACTTGTATATACAAGTGGGAAAAGGAAAAGGCATTTGGTAAATGATGACTTATTTCTATGACAGGAAATGTTGATATCAGGTTTAGTCTTTATCTTGGGCCAGAAAACATCCACCCCGGCCCCCCGCCTCCAGGGTTGTGTATTTAATACAAATGTATAGACATGCAGAGACTTTAAGAAGTTGGACTATACATAATGCAAGGTCTTGTGCAAGGATTTAAATTGTCATGTGTGGGATGCCTGGGTGGTTCAGTGTTTGAGTGTCTGCCTTTGACTCAGGGAATGATCCTGTGGTCTGGGATTGAATCCCACATCAGGCTCTTGCGGAGAGCTTGCTTCTCCCTCTGCCTGTGTCTCTGCCTTTTTCTCTCTCTGTTTCTCATGAATAAATAAATAAAATCTTTTTTTAAAATAAATAAATAAATAAATAAACAAATAAATAATAAATAGATAGATTGTCATGTGTATTATAATTTCTTGCCATTTTCAGTAAACGCTTAATAAGTATCAAGTAATGAGAGACATTAGGGGAAGGATTGTGCCCTTACAGTGAAACCCAGAGTGATTTTAGGAAGGTCAGTCCACCAGAGATAAGTCTGCCCAAGAAACAGTGATTTTTGTCACAAGTAAGCAGATGACTGATTCATTGAAATCGTGAGTTCAATTTCATTATTAATTATTGGTCATGAGAAATCAGATTGTTTGAAGCACTTTGCTTTTCTTCAATATAGAAAATAACTTAGTTATGCATGGTATCTAAGGGAATTTATGCTCTTTTTTTTATTAGTCATATCTTGTTCATTATTTAGAAGTCCAGAGGGATCCTTGCTTCTTGGAAAATAACTTCCCAAAGACTGCCATAAGCAGGTGTCCAGAGTCCATGTGCTCAGAGTCAGAAGGATCCTGTGCTGCCCTAGAGACACTTGCTAGCAGAATCCCCTAGCTCTGTATCCTTCTGGTGAGACACTTTATTTTTTTTCTTCCTGCAACACTCAGATTCTTTTTTTTAACACTCAAATTATTTATACTAATATCTGCTGTAGTTAAAGGGAAAAATGTAATCATACACTGTATTGTGAGTTTGTCAGTTTATTATAAACATCCCTAGAAAACTTTAATCAATATATGCCCTTCACCAAACATGGTAATTTCCATGAGTTTGTGTTCTCATTTCCCAAATAATATTATTAGGAAGATTAGAATTATCAGCAAAAATGGTCTATTCCTCTGCTGTTTTTATCATAGAAAGTTATTAAAATGTTCCTATAGTCTTGACATGACTGTAATATTTCAGTGTGTGTCTATGTGTTGCATATATGTGTTGAATCTGTGTGTCTGTTGAATAAATCCTATTTAGTTTTAGATTAACTGACTTGAATCTCAGTTCTACCACATAACAACCATATGACCTAAATCTGCTATGCCTCAATTCTCTCATCTGCAGAGTGGATACAAAAATGTTCCCGTCCCAATGATTATTGGTAGATATTAAGGTTTTAAGTTATGTAGGGCTGTGCCAAATGAAAGGGGGAAGTTTATATACTTAAGTTAATACAACTATTCAAATATATGAGAAGGATAAAAAAAACTCACAAGGGATACTACAACCCTAGGACCAGTGACAGCAGAGAAGCCACTCCAAATATGAAAGGACTGGGGGAAGATACAGTTACTACAGTAATTTCTATAGGGAGAGTTGTATAGACAAGCAGCCTTGAGAAGATGTGCGAATTCGAGGACCCAACAAGTCCAAAATGATCATACTGAAACAGCTACTGAAATAAATATTCTCCCCTCAATCTCTTCACTTCTTTTTATTTTTTTAATTTAAAAAAATTTAAATTTATTTTATTTTTAAAAAATATTTTATTTATTTATTCGTGAGAGATGCAGAGAGAGAGAGAAGCAGAGACACAGCCAGAAGGAGAAGCAGGGTCTATGCAGGGAGCCTGACATGGTACTCGATCCCGGGTCTCCAGGATCACGCTCTGCGCCGAAGGCAGGTGCTAAACCACTGAGCTACCCAGGGATCCCCTTCACTCCTTTTTATATTGTACCATACTTTCCCATTGGCTAAACCTACTAGAATCCAAATATAAGTAAGCCCATGGGTACAGTCCGAGAAGTTCGGGTTACTAAGGTATAGAAGATATTGGAGAATTGATCTGAATTTTTTCAGTGATAACTAACATAAAAACACTGAGAGTCATGTCCAGTATATAGTAATTGATGTAAATGTTAGCCATTGTTTGAAACTACCTAAACTAAAATTATAGACTTTTAAAACTGCTCTGTCATTCTTCCCTCTACCTCTATTTAAATGTACAGAAACATTCAGAGTACACATGATTAACTGTGTTATAGCATTTCACAAACAGCTTTGATAACAGTATGGATTCCAAATGAAAAAATTTTCCCCTAGATGCTGCTAATTTAAAGATAATTAGCAATAAAAATGATGTAAGATTTCATTTGTGAGAAAGTCTAAACATTTTAAATTCAAAGAAAATGAGAATTTATTGAATTTCCATTTTTCCCTTCAGAAGTTATTAGTCAAAAAATTTAGTATTATTGCATGTATAGAGAAATAACAAAATAAAATCAAACTGTCTATTCATTTAATATTTTTTTCACTAATTAGCTATGACGGTGCTTTTAGTTGAGAAGCTTTGGGTAGCTATGAATCCTGTATATCAGACAATGGAAAAGGAATAGATGTTCAATTTGGGAAATGGATATACTTCTAGGAATTTTTCAAAATGAAAATTGTACTTATATTGTTTTATTCAGAATGACAACTATGTTTTTGTAACTGGCTAAGATAATAATTTAGATTCTAAATGACATATCTTAATATCAGATAAGCAATTTAATATAATTAGTATAAATTACTTCTAATTTTCAACATTGATAGATCGAAAATATAATAGGACAGGGAGTTATATTAGGTTCTCAAGCCAAACACCAAGCACTAACATACAAATTGCCATAAAAGAAATTTTACTTTATAAGTTTTTGAGGAAAAGTTAACTTTTTTCTCTGTTGTTATTTTATTTGGGTGCATGTGAATGCATCCTCTAATTTTACGTGGATTTTATGTTGTCCACTTGCAAATATTTAAGAGACATCAGATCACAGGTGGTATTTACATCAAAAAAAGTGTACAGAGAAAAAATATGAACTTAAAGTATTGAACCCTGAGAAACACTAACCTTTACAGACTAGGTAATGAAGAAGGCACAACCGAAGTAACCTGAGAAGGCTGGACTACTTTATGTATGGAAAGCGAACAACAAACCACACATAAGAGAATACTGCCAGAGTTGCCAAGAAGTGAAGGTGATTCATAAGAGATAGTGCAATGAACCATATTGAATAAAAATGACAGTATGTGTAAAAGATTACAGGGAGGGCCCATTGATTTTAAAACTTGGAGATTATTGGTGACATTGATTAAAAGCGGTTTAGTGGATTAGTGGGTGCAAAGCCAGGTTGTATTATTTTGTAAGATGATTTGGGTTTAGAAAAAAGAAACAGTACAGCAAATTATTACAGAATGAACTATGAAAAAAAAAAACATTGTAGCTATGCAGAGATGTAGAGCTAAGGTTTAAGAGAATTTGATTTGTTCTACCTTTATCATTATACCAGTGGGGATGATACAATAGAAAAGGAAAATGTATTATACAGAGTATAGAAAAACTAACAGTGGAAAGTCCTTCAGAGACTGAGAGGGCTAGTTCCTGAGCATAACTATTGGGTATGTCCTTTCCTTTGTCAGGGAAAGAGATGACTTCCTCCCTTCAAATAGGCAGACAAGATAGAAGTATAGTCAGTGGGCGCTTAAGCTTGTTAGAAGCAAAATGAAAATGACCTGTTAATACTGTTTAATAAATTTGTAAATTTTTAAAAAGATTTTATTTATTTATTCATGAGAGATACAGAGAGAGAGAGAGAGGCAGAGACATAGGCAGAGGGAGAAGCAGGCTCCATGCAGGGAGCCCTATGTGGGACCAATCCGGGGACTCCAGGATCATGCCCTGGGCTGAAGGCAGGCGCTGAACTGCTGAGCCGCCTAGGGAATCCCCTAAATTTTTAAGTGTTAAAAAAAAATCTCTAAAATTTTAGAGGTTCAAGGAAAGTAGGTATAAAATTCTCTTGCTTGAATGTGACAGAGGCTAGATTTAATTGAATACATCTGAGAGTCAATTTAAGTTTCAAGATTACGTATTTATACAAAAACCAGTCTGCTTACTGTAGAGTTTTTTGATGACTTAACAAGAATTAACTCATTGGCTGAAAGACCCAAGAAGATGACATTAGGGTAATTCAATATTAAGATTTTCAAGTAAAAACTCTATGGGTGCCAGACTGAACTAGGAAAGTGCTTACAGATAGATATTATGGATAAATGGAAAGATAGATATGGTTGAAAGTAGACTCATGATCATTTGAGCAAGTGGAAAAATATTAGTAAAAAAATAAATTTAAAAATTTTTAAAAAGAAAAATATTAGCAGACTGCAAACATTGGTTATTCTTATTTTAATATTTTAGAGGTGTTCAAATTATTGGTGAAAACATGAGACATGTTGGCTCATGGATGCAGAATACTTTGTGTAGACAAGATCTTAATTGCCCTCTGATTCTACAAAAGAGGTTCAAGGAGGGATGCCTGGTGGCTCAGCGATTCTGTGTCTGTCTTTGGCTTGGTGTGATCCCAGTCCAAGGACCAAGTCCCACTTCAGGCTCCCTGCTAGGAGCCTGTTTCTCCCTTTGCCTATGTCTCTGCCTTTCTCTGTGTACCTCTCATGAAAGATAAATAAAATCTTTTTTTAAAAAAGAGAGAGATTCAAGGATCAGACGGCAATTAAGATCCTGTTTACACAAAGTATTCTATTGTAATTTCAGTGAGGAGATCTGGATTCAGTGATTTGGAGAGGAGAGTGTTATAAGAATCAACTATCTTTTTCTTTGGTTTTATTTTTTATTATTACTTTTCATGAAGTTTTTTTTTTCCAAGTTTTTATTTAAATTCCAGTTAGTTAAAATATAGTGCAACATTAGTTTCAGGGGTACAATTTATTGATTCACCACAATAACTGGCCTTCTTAATCCCCATCACCCATTAAACCTGTCCACCTCACCTACTCTCAGCTATTTGTAATCCATATCCTAGGAAGACATGGTTGCTCTTCTAGTCTTTTTTTTTTTTTTTTTTTTTTTGCTCTTCTAGTCTATTTCTTCTTTGAAAGAATGACTCATTATTTCAAATTATTTACTCTTCCCTCTCCCAAGTGATTTTGCAGTGTCTAGAGTTAGAGATAGCTTTGTACTCAGTCATATGATTCATTTTTTTTAAAGATTTTATTTATTTATTCATGAGAGACACACAGAGAGAGGCAGAGACACATGGAGGGAGGAGCAGGCTCCCTGCAGGGAGCCCGATGCGGGACTCTATCCCAGGACACCGGGATCACGCCCTGCGCCAAAGGCAGACGCTCAACCGCTGAGCCACCCAGGTGCCCCATATGATTTATTTTGGCTAGTGGAGTACTATTAGATCAAAAACAAGCATACTTTAAATTTGCACTCACATTTTGGTTTGCTCTCTTTTATACTCCTGTGATTTAACCATGTGGACCTTGAACAGATGCTTTAATTTCTTTGCCTTAGAAAAGTACTCAGTCATGAAATAGAGCTAATAATATCGACTCCACAAGATGCTTGTGAATTTTTAAAAAATATATCTGAAAGAAAATAAGCAGTGAATAAAAGAGTGGTCATAATATTTATTATTCTCGGTAATTGAAAAGAATAATCAACCAACCAGAAGACTCCATTCTTCATTGTTTATAGAACTGATATATTTATTTTTTTAAGATTTTATTTATTTACTTATGAGAGAGAGAGAGCAGGGGGAGGGAAATAAGGAAAGAGAGAGAGAGAGAGAGAGAGAGAGAGAGAATCTCAGACTCCACACTGAGCACAGTGTCCGACACAGGGCTTGATCTCATGATCCTGAGAATATGACCTGACCCAAAACCAAGAGTCAGATGCCTGACTGAGGCACCCAGGCACCCACAGAAGTGATATATTTAGATACAACATTCAATTTAAATGATGTTTTGCTTTTCTAATATTGGCTTAATAGGAGAAATCTGTCTAAATTTAGGATAAAACAAATTATTTGACATATCAGTCTATCCCACTGGTTAATTAAGTCATATAAGTCAAAATCTTTATTTCTGACTGATCCTTTTCCATGAAGTCTCTCACTGATTGATATGCACCCACATAACTAAGTCAGAAATCTGGGACTTATCTTTTTTTCTTTTTTTTATCTTATACCAACTGCCAGTCACCAAAACCTACATATGTATACTTTGCAAAGGAGTGTATCACCTGACTTTTCTCTACTCCCCTCCCATTCTTTTTGAACACACTCATTTTTCTCATCAGAATTTTAGCAGTGGCATCTTAACAGTTTCCTATGTGACCACTCTTCTTTTGTTCCAAATTATTCTTTAATTTTAGCACTTGTAGTCCAATCGTATCATGATAATTAGCATACAGTAATATGTAGCTAATCCATTAAAACAATTATTTAATCATAAAATGGACAGAATAGAAAACCAAAAATAGGGATGCCTGGGTGGCTTGGCAGTTGAGCGTCTGCCTTTGGCTCAGGCATGATCTTAGAGTTCTGGGATTGAATCCCGTATTGGGTTCGCTGCATGGGTCCTGCTTCTCTCTCTCCCCGTGTCTCTGCCCCTCTCTCTGTGTCTCTCAGGAATAAATAAAATCTTTTTTAAAAAATAAAAGAAACCCACAAATAAACTCATGCATATATGGTCAATTAATTTTTTACAAAGAAGCCAGGAATATATAATGGATATAAGGATAATAGCCTCTTCAATAAATGTGTTGGGAAAACTAGATTAACTATATGCAAAAGAATGAAACTGTATCCTTATCTTACACCATACATAAAAAAATCAACTCAAAATTGATTAAGGTCTTGAACATTAATACCCCAAACCATTAAAGTTATAGAAGACAACATGAAGAGTAAGCTTCTTAACATTGGTGTTGGTTGGGGATCCCTGGATGGCTCAGTGGTTTAGTGCCTGCCTTCTGCCCAGGGCGTGATCCTGGAACCCCGGGACCGAGTCCCACATCAGGCTCCCTGCATGGAGCCTGCTTCTCCCTCTGCCTGTGTCTGCCTCTCTCCCTCTCTCTCTCCCTGTGCCTCTCATGAATAAATAAAATAAAATCTAAAAAAAAGAAAAAAACAAAAAAACATTGGTGTTGGTGATGTCAGAAAATAACTAAGGGGTTAATATCTAAAATACACAAGGAAAAAAATTTAAAAAATAAAATAAAATAAAATATACAAGGAAGTCATAAATTCAACATGAAAAAATATTCCAATTAAAAACTTGGCACAGGAGAGAACACCTGGGTGGCTCAGTGGTTGAGCATTGGCTCAGGGCATGATCCTGGGATTCTGGTATCAAGTCCTGTGTAGGGCTCCCCATGGGAGCCTGCTTCTCTGTCTGCCTGTGTCTCTACCTCTCTCTCTGTGTCTCTCATGAATAAATAAATAAAATCTTTAAAATAAATAAATAAATAAATATATAGGTAAATAAATAAATATTTTTTTAATGGGTAGAGGAAATGAATAGATGTTTTTTTTTTCCCCAAAGAGATATATAGATGGTTAACAGGTATATAAAAAGGTGCTCAGCATCACTAATGATCAAGGAAATGCAAATCAAAACTACAATGAAATATCACCTTACACCTGTTAGGATGGCTATTATCAGAAAGATAGGAGATAACAAATGCTTGTGAGGATGTGTAGAAAAGACCATTCTATATAGGTGGAAATTGGTACAACCACAATAGAAAACAATATGCAGGTACCTCAAAAAAGTGGAAAACTAGAACTACCATATGATCCAGTAATCACATTTCGTGAGTCGTATCTGAAGAAGATGAAATTAATATCTTGAATAGCTAACTGCAATGTCATATTTATTGCATCATTATTCACAATAGCTAAGGCATGGGAACAACCTAGGTGTCCACTGATGGATAAACAGGTAAAGATAGATGATAGATAGGTAGATGATAGATAGATAAAACAGAATGTTACTCAGCTTTAAAAATGAGAGAAATCATGTCATTGTGATAATGTAGATGAATCTCAAGAGCATTATGCTAAGTGAAATAAACCAGAAAGAAAAAAGAAAAAAAAAAACATGCTCACAGGAAAAGAGAGTAGAATGGTGATTGAGAGGGCCTGGGAAATGGGAGGGGGGAATTAAGTATGATACTACCTGACTCAATGTAGGAGAGGTATAGTGGAGGATCTTTCCACACCAGGCCAAGTAAGCCTTTAGGATTCTGACCACATTCCTAAAATAGAAAGGTTATAGACACAGGAACATGTTGACTACTTCTTACAGCAGTTAAGATGTAATACTAAAAATAATAATAATAATTTGTTGAACTTGGTCCCTTGGTATAAAAAAAGGATATAACTTTGTTAGGAGAGGATTTTTCTAAATATAACCTATGATCCAAACTAATGAGATTCAGGAAACCAAGGGCTATGTCACTTTGCAAAAGGAAGATTTCTGTCCCTTCCTGAAGGGATTATACAAACTAGTAATGGACATAGTTTACGATAAACAGAAAAATGGAGCCCATCCAGGTCCCCATTGTGTGCTTTAGTTTGGCATCCTGATCCTGATGTTATTCTTCATAAAGAAAAATCATATAGGATATAACCTGAGGCCAAAATTAGATATCTATAAAAATGTAAGACAGAAGGACGTAGAATGAGGGCTAGTAAACTATAGTGAAATTCTCACAGCTGAGGATAATGAAAATGATTTCCAAGGACCAGCCCATTATTCAAAGAAACAGAAAAAGTCTCTAATATATAAGATTATGAAATAGGTACTAGTGAAGAGAGCCCTCATGTCTGAAATGAAAGAATAGCTAAATGTATTAAGACAACTGTATTGCTGGAAATATCTCAATGAGCTAGTGACTTTTGTACTGATAAAGTAATTTCTGAGATGTTGCAAAGCAGACTGACTTTTACAAAGTTCTCCCATAGTTTCCAGTCTCAGGTATCACCATGGAGAGCAAGGAGGAAAACTGTTGCAAGCATAATTAGGGCAGTCCAAGGATTGGACTACTCCATTACCAGTGAAGCACCTGTGTTCTTGTCCTATAGTCTGCATTACCATAGGTTGGCTCAGTGTCTGTTATTTGATGCTTATCAATTTTTAAAAAGTATGAGCCTTTTCAGTATTATGTGATTTTCCTTCATTATTGTATATTTGGTTTGTTTAGCCTGAAAGATACACATCATGAGAAAGTACATCAGAAATTGAGAAAAATGGTATCAGCTGGAGATTTTGGAACCTATGAGGAATGGCTTCTGACATTACTTTGATTTGTTTAGCTGAATATGAAATTATCTGTCTCCTATTGGGTAATCTGTTGATACATTTGCAAACGTGTATTTGATTAATTTAGAACACTAAGAGAGGGAAAATTTTGAGTTGTAGATATGAAAACAAGCTCATATATGAGACATATGCATATACTTGTGCCCATGACTGGCAATCAATGTATGTGTGGACAGTGGAAAGGTGAGGGCTGGTATTCACATAAATTAGCATGCTTAACATTGTCACAGTGATTTTTCCCCAGGGAAATAGCATGTGCTATTCTATACTTCTGTGTATCTGTATCTGTCTATCTAGATAGCTAGCTAGCTATCATCTATCATCTATCTATCTATCTATCTATCTATCTATCTATCTATCATCTATCTATCTATCATCTATCCATTCAACATATCCCCACCTCTGGTAATATAGTAAGATGCTCAATACTTTCTTTCTTTTTTTTTTTTTACATTGTCTATGTTATTTTTGTTTTTTTATTTTATTTAAATTCAGTTAACTAACATATACTGTATTATTGGTTTCAGAGGTAGAGGTCCGTGATTCATTAGTTTTATATAATACCCAGTGCTCATCACATCATGTAGCCTCCTTAATGTCCATCACCCAGCTACCCTGTCATCCCACTCACCTTCTCTCCAAGACCCTCATTTTCCTATGATTAAGAGTCTCTTGTGGTTTGTATCCCTCTTTGATTTTGTCTTATTTTATTTTTTCCTCTCTCAATACTTTCTTAATCACTGATTAAATAGATCCTGCTTCTTTTGACTCATACCTTTGCAACATTGATTTCTCATTTGCAGAATTTATTACTATTCCTCAAATCTTAGTGCAATGTTTTAATACTCAAGAAAGATCTCTCTAACTTTCAGAAATGAACCTAGTTACTCAATTTCTTCACACCCTCTATACATCCTTATTTAAAAAAAAATGGTTGATTTATGTCTAAACCATTGTCTCTTAGGTTCCTGTTTAGCATAAGCTTCTAAAAGACAAACTATGTTCTCGCCTTCCTATTTAGTCAGTACAAAGTCTTGATAAAAGGCACTAAAAATTATCTGTTATAATCATTGTATGAATGTTTACATTTCCCATACATGAAGCATTAGTGTCCTCCAAAGAGGATGAAGATAAAAAGATATTGGTCAAAATTAATTATATTGTGTTTTTTAACAGAAGTCATACATAATGCATTGATATTAGTACTGAATTCAGAAATGAAGTTATTTTTCATGTATATATAAAAGACAGAGAGAGAAATAGAGATAATGGGAGTGATAATGTAAGAAAAACAGATACAAAGATATTTATGTATCTGTTCTCATTCAGCATATTGACTTACTCCAAAAATGTACCTCACCTAAATATAGGTCTTATTATTTCAAGAATGCAGTATTCTGGGGGAAAACAAATAGTAAAGTATAGAAAGTGTTTTTACTAAACTATTAATTACTTTTGTTCTTTGAAACATCAAAAAATTAAAAAAAATATAACTACTTTCCAAGTAAAGATTAAATAAATATAACAAAATATTACTCAAATGTATTTATCACTGTGGTACTACTCCAGATTAGAGATTTAAGGAGGAAAAACAAGTCTTGACTAGTGCCTTTGAGGCTTATTTACAACAAATCATTCTTTCTGGAATGAATTGATTCTAATTAGTTGTGACATAGGTCAACAATTCCAGTGCTTTTATTAATATTTCTTCATATAAATGTGGTCTCTTTATTCTTAGAAGGAAGGCATTAGCTATAAAGTATATTCATGAATTTGATGTATATTTATTAGAAAAAAAATATCGTCCTTAGGCACATCCAGTAGACATTTGCTGTAGTATCTGTTGCCACATTATATATAGGGATTATTAATGTTAAAGTCCTCTATTCCGATAGGGCAGTTGTAGCACATTAAATCTGATATACAGGCTGATAAAATAAAGAACCAAATATATTAAATTGGGATCCTTTGGTGGCTCAGCGGTTTGGCGCCTGCCTTCGGCTGAGGGTGTGATCCTGGAGTCCTGGGATCGAGTCCCACTTCGGGCTCCCTGCATGGAGCCTGCTTCTCCCTCTGCTTGTGTCTCGCCTCTCTCTCTCTCTCTCTCTGTGTGTCTCTCATTAATAAAAATAAATAAAATCTTAAAGAAAACCAAATATATTATCATTGATGGAACAAGCCAGTATATGCATAAATAAAAAATATTGCTTTTAAAGGCCTTATTACAAATTGATTCTATGTTCTGAAAAACACAATTACAAAGATAAAACAGTCTTATTATCACACTAATCACCTAAATAAATGTTAAATTTGAGATAAGTCCTATAAAACATGTACCTCAAAATTTCAGACCTTAAATTTTAGTATTATAAACTAACCACATAGAAATGCAGTATAAAATGTATAAAATGTTTAGTATAAAATGTTTCTTAGGAAGATTCGATTTTTAAAAATACTCTATTCATATAAAAGAGAGTTGCTATAGCTTAGTACCATAATTACATAAAAAATACTTATTGAAATACTACTATATGAAATGTACTGTCCTAAATGTTGTAGATATTTTATCATTATTCTCTTGTTTTCAATTTAGTAGTCTATCTATTAATATTCATTGCTCAGCATGTGCAAATCAGAATGTTTTACATGAATATTTATAAACAATGTTTAATGAGGATCTTTAAATACACATTAGTCACAATGAATCACTTACATATAAAGCTAATGCCAGTCAGTGTACTGCCTCATTTTAAGAATATGTTGTAGCTTATTCAAATTTATTGACCTTCTGGGTTTTTTTTTAATCAAAAGTGCAAGTGTTATCAGTAACTAATGTATGATATTATAGAAACATGAAGTCACTAAGTGAACTGCTTTAATTTATAATGTATATTTATATCTTAGCAAAACTTAGTGCACATACTGAAATAATTTGTATAGTATTTTCTTTGTCTCATATTAATCTGATAAAACTTCCTAAAAAATTTGTAATACTGCATCTATTTCTATATTTAAGTCATTCAATGTCTGATGACTTTCAATAACTGTGACCTGAATTATTCTGCTGTATATACATATTTAGAAAACAATCTGGATGATTAAGTAATCATTTAAGCACATTTTTAAATGTGCTTAATTTTTTAAAGAATACTTCTTGGTGTTGATAAGATGTTAATAGAAGCCATTGTGCAGAAAACTGATTGTAAAGACAATAATGATGATATATGCTTTAACTATGATCAATACATATTTAGATGTTACCTCTAGGTTGAAAGATAATGTTATAAGACTGACTTCATATGTGATGTCAAATTTGCCAGTCAGCAAAGAATCATGATATTTCTTGAATTTGATAACAAATAAATTATTTCCTTTCTGATGGACCATATATATCACGAAGTTTATCAACAAACATAAGGTAATTAAAGTAACAGATAATAACTAAAAGGATAATAGCATAAGAAAATTTTCAGTTTCTAAATACTGTTTATTCCTTTTCTTAATTTACAGTTTTAAAAGAATTTTCAGCTGAATATAACAATTACAAGAGAATGATCTTTGTATAATGTAGTACATGGACAGTATTGGCAATTAATTAGATATAATTGAAATAACTTATCTTCATTATGTAAGTTTTTTATGTAGGCATTTTTATTTTAAAAAATGTTAAATATTTGGAATTTGAAATTTTATTCTTGATTTTCCTTGTAGTCAAACTTCCAATGGGAATCATCTTGCGGTAACAAAATAAAGTCTCTAGGGCCCATTTCAAGACTTATTTATAGTCATAAATAGTTAAAATGCTTACTTTATTAGTTTTGTGAAGAACAGATCATTAAATGACTGATTCATTGGATTTTAAGATTCTCATTTGCTTTTTACAATACCAGAATTATTAGCTGTATGAAATCTATTTTAGATACTAGTGAAGATACATAATCCCCATGATTTCATTATTTTATAAATAAACAAAAATAGTGAGACTATCAAACTAAATTAGTAATGAATTAAATCTGTTAAAATATGGATAGGTGGTCATTTTATGTTTTTGTGTCTGTTCCTTTTTCCCTTATAAGAATACTTCTCATTGGATTTAGGGAAGACCCAAAAGATAATATCATCTCATCTTGAGATCCTTAGTTAAATTTTCAAATACCCTTATTCCTTTATTTTTTTTTCACTTTTTTTAAAGAGTTCATCTATTTATTCATAACAGTCACAGAGAGAAGGTAGATACATAGGCAGAAGGAGAAGCAGGCTCCTCGCAGAGAGCCTGATGTTGGGCTTGATCTCAACTACTGAGCCACCCAGGCATCCCTCAAATATCCTTATTCCAAATAAAATCACATCCTAAGGTTCTAGATGAACATACATTTTGAGAGTTACAGATCAATCCACAACATCATGTAATCAGAAACCCAGATAAAAGAATATTGGAGGGAAAAGAAACAAATATTAACTAGAAAATAATGCCCCTCAAAGTTTCAAAATTGGTAACTTTGAGCCCATATGAAACCCCACATAAAATAAGCACAAAGATAATTGTACACAGCACATTTTAACCAATTACAGAATTTTTTACATGTGATATTAAAAGAATAAAACTTGTGATAAAATTAGAAAAGATAGAAGAAGTAAGTTTCCCTTAATTCTCTTTTTATGTTACACACATTCCATAGTTGTTGCCTCTCCTATGAGACACATGTACTTTTTAAAAATGAGTAGGCAGATCAGTAATAAAAATAAGGAGCCTATGGGGGATCCCTGGGTGGCTCAGTGGTTTGGCGCCTGCCTTTGGCCCAGGGTGCGATCCTGGAGACCCGGGATCGAGTCCCACGTCAGGCTCCTGGCATGGAGCCTGCTTCTCCCTCCTCCTGTGTCTTTGTGCCTCTCTATCTCTCTCTGTCTCTGTGATATGTCTATCATAAATAAATAAATAAATCTTAAAAAAAAATAAGGAGCCTATGGAAAATATTCTGAAGATGGAATATATGGAAAATTTGGAGTTGGAGAATGGGTTTTACAATTTTGGAGTGAGCTGACTTCTTGGAAGTTTGCCTTCCTTTCTACTACATGACATAGATTTACTACAACAGATTGTGTTAGTTTGGGAGAGGCTATGTTTGATTCCAGAAGGATGGGTCTAAATATAAGCATGAACATTAAAGCTTCTAGACAATTTATAGTATATATTCATTACCTTCTAGACAATAGTATATAGAATATATCTATTACCTTAGAAATAGGGAATATTTTTTTCTAAGGGATTAAAAAAAGTACTATGTGCTGATTAAAAAGTGAAAAATCATATTTTGTTTATAGAGTCTCCTGAGTATTTTTCGTTAATGGACTTTAAATGATTCCAATAAGAAAACTTAAAGGAAAGTCCCAGGATGGTAAAAGATAATTGCAATATCTGTTTTTATTAAACTCTTATTTCCAAAGAATATAAAGAACTTTACAAATCCATAAAAACAAAAGAGAAAATCTAGTTTTTAAAAATGGGCAAAAACTTGAACAGGCAATTTTTAAAAAGTGATGTCTAAATGACCAATATAGCAATGAAATGTTCAACCTTATTTCACAAGCAGAAATTAAAACCACAATAACATCTTCATAGATATACTAGCATTTAGCAAAAAGTTACAAAGGGGAACTCGGGGTAGAGATAGAGATGAAAGGTTAGAGTTATTAATATTAATACATTTAAAATTATTGACTGTAGGTAATTTTATAAATTGTCAAAAGTGGATCCAAGAAGATAAAGAAAACCTTAATAAAAATATGTATGTGATAGAGGAGAGAAAAAAGCTCACAGAATTAACCTCTCAGACCTTGCATGGGGCCCCAAAGCATCATTAATATATAATTAATTCTTTAATAATTATATTAGAGAACAGTGGAAAAAGTGATTTTGCCAAATTATCTTGTACAACTATAATAAAGTTGATGCCAAAACCTAAAAAAAGAACCAAATGACTCATTTTATATAATTTATATATTTTCATACTAGAACATGAAATTTAGGGTTTATATATATTGAATTTCTTAGTATTCTAGAATTGCTCCACCTTAAGAAGCCTACTGTCAAAATTTATCACACTATGAGATCAATTGAGAAAAATACAGATTAATTCTAATAAGAATATATTAATGCTTCTAAAATTAACTTCTTGTGAAAAAGTAGTAATATAAAATAAAATACTGCCTATTTAAGAAGATAAATAGAAACTATCGGAAATTAAGCCTCAGTGAAAATCACAGTGAAACAGTAGATTTTTCCATTATATTTTCTTATAAGATACAATAAAAAAAATTAGGGATTTTAATTGGTGCAGTAAGACAAAAGTTATAAAGAAAACAATGTTTATATAATCATTTCACTTTTAATAAGAAAATAAAATTGAAACCAGTAATATTTAGGAAGAAATTAATATAGAAGAATGCAGTACACATGTAAACATACAAAATATGTACTTTCTTATAAACAATGAAATGTTATAGAGTGTGAAACACTAAAAGTTTTAATTTCATGAGAGCAAAAGATACAAATCATATGGTGTATCTTTAAAAAAAGAGATTTCTTTTTTTTTAATAAAGAGAATAACCTTGTCCATTTATGGGAAGCCTAACTAGATCTGGGTTCACAAAAAGATTGTTCTCCCTCTCTTCATAATACATAAATTTATGTATTATGATATTACACAAAATAATGGCATTTTTGAAATTGCTAATTTTATTAATTTTATATAGTATAATGTATAAAAAATGCCAATTATAATATTGAATAAAGGACAAATACAAATTTTATAAGCAGGTATTCATGTTTAGGTAGGAAACATAATTCACACAGAGCAACCTTAAAGGAAATTAAACAAAACATATTTAAATGTTTGATAAATGATAATTAAATTTAAATGTTAATTTTTTTAGAAAGTATGATTTTTTATTAATTAGTGAAAAGTTCACAATTTTTTGTAGTTATTGCTGGAATGAGAGATTTCATTATAAATCTTTTTCTTTTTTTCTACAGATAGAAATCATGAGAAACTTTCTCATATAAAAGGATAAAGAGGTAGATAAAGCAGGTAAATTGGTTAGTAGATAACTTTGAATGAATGAAACTTTTTTATCAATTCTCTAGGCTTTATTAATCAAATTTACATATTTTAAAATTAACTGATTATTATTTTGTGCATTACTTCAAATATATTTGTTTAGATGGTTTTTAGATATTATTTTCATTTTTGGTTTTCTACTTTTACAAAATTTGTAGTTTTACTTTATTAAGCCATTTTTATATATGCTATTGCCAAAGTAGTTCTGCTTAAGTGATTAAAAGTCTATCATTTCAAAATTACAATCTCAGTACTTGCCAGATGGTCTCATCTTTTCACTTCAAATAAAATATGGCATGATTCTTATGAGCTTTCAACTGAAACATGTACAAAATGAGCCACTGTCAACAGTATCAAAAGATAATACTCTTCATATCTTTCAATATATTCACAAAGCCATAATCACTTGATAAATGGTATTTGTCACTTTAAACTCTTTTAATAAATTGTATAGATGTCCAGTCTTGATGAGGGTGATAGTTTTACAAAACAGAGAAGGAAACATATGATACTTCTATAAACATCGAGAAATCATTATTTATAGTAAACTTAAAATATGTTATTTTTACCACTTATGTTTAATTTGGTTACCTAAAAATAAAAATACCAAACTCTGAAAATGTCAGATGGTGTTCACAAACTTCAAAATCCTTGTATTTCATTGCTGTCATCTCTTTTTTTTTTTTTCCTTTGTGTCTATAGATTAGAATTGGTTCTTAGGCTAAAAAAAAATTCATGCCATTTATATTCTGTCAGCAAGTAAATTATTCTGAATTTTTTTTCAATGCATTATTTTTTCTTTTTGTGACATGAACATAAATATTCACTTCTTAGTTCTATGTTAAAAATAATAAAATATAATTTTTATCTGCATATGAGATTATCCACTAACATTTCTACAGTACAGGCTATCTGAATATTCTACTAGTCACAAAATAAATACATAGTATTTATGACAGACTGATTTATTTAATCCCTCTTAGATAATCCTATGTCTGTGTGCACCAGTATGGTGCCTAACCTAGCATTGACCTTCACCCTTATAGCTATGAAGGGTCTTATAGTAAACATCTGGCCAATCTAGTTCTAGTATATTGGGTGGGGTTTCTGGTAAAGCACTTAGAACAAAGGATTGATTTTGTTGCTGGGTGGCCTTATGCTTTTTGTTTATTTTTACTGCTTCTTGCTTGGAATTTTGATATGCTGGCTGGATCTCTAATTTTTTTTTAATAATCATAAGTATGAAGATTACCAAGAAGTATAGTGGAAAATTAAAAATCTCAAGAATGTGATCATATCTCCTGATAGCATAGGCATGCTGAAGTTTAGAACTTAGTTTCCAATCTAGAAAAACAAGCATCTACCTTGACTATAGCCACCATTTTGATAATAGTACTATTAATGGTGCTACAGTAGCAATAAAAATATCATGTACTAAGCATTTATTATACAAAAACATTCTTCTTAGTATCCTCCAAACATAAACACTTTAATCCAGTGGTCTCAACTCTGCTTGCACAGTGTTAGAATTTCCCAGGGAGAATACCAATTTCTATCCTTCCTCTTAGATAATCAGAAGAGAATTTCTGGGTAGTAGCATCTTTGAAAAATAATGCCTAGTGATGCTAATATACTCAATCATGATTAATATCCCCTTGAAAAGTTACTATTATTTTCAGTTTATCTTTCAAGATACTAAGGCCTAAGGAGAATCCTCAAAAGCATAACCGGTTTGTTCAAGATGATAGATTTATAAACAAGAACACACTCTCTCTCACTTCTCTTTACAAGGCAGTTAGACTCCTAACCACTAGGTTGTATTACTTTGTGTAGCAAAGACTATTTATTAAACTCTTTTGATGTCTGGGTCCATCATCCGGTGTGCTCATCTGTGTTGTGATTTAGATATAAGTACCAAATTGAGTTCCTCATTCTGTTACTTTTCCTTAAGTATCTATACTGGAGATATCTTTATCTCCTGCCTTTGCTATATCCACATCCCCACAATTGTTATCCCAGACAGAACTACCATCCTTCCATATGATGTGGGTATTAGCAGTATTGAGAATGAGACCATTACTTAGTATCTAAAATAAAACTGCATTATAGTCCTCATTTATGTAAGGGAGATCTAGCCTGGGAATGTATGGTTTCATTAAGCAGAACAAACTTCTAGTCTTCCAACTGAATTTTTAGAAAACATTCCTTTTGAGGTTCTTTTAATTATAGAGTCAGGGAGACAGGCATGAGTTGATATCAGCTTTATAAATTAATTAACTGGCATGCATCTTCTGAAAAATTGGCCAGTTTTCAAAAATGGTGGTCGGGAGCGGGAAGGCCTACCACTGATTGGTTAGTTTTCAGCTCTACATTTACTAAGGGTTGTTGTCTATGTTTACTAAGGGTTGTTGTCTGTTTACTAAGGGTTTTTAATTAGGTCTGCTGTTGATTTGTTATCAATATGATAAAATACTTAGTCTTTTCGTAAGAGTCAGGTACCTTTCAATTCTCAGTAAAATTTACCTAGGATATCTTCTTCAATTTACTTTTAAAGGGATATAATTATCTTCCACAGAGGCAATTAGTCAGGTCACATCAACATCTCATTTTGGAAAATTCATGTTTCTTTTATGTAAATGATGCTGTTTTCCAGTTTCTTAAAACTTCACAAAAAACTTTTAAATATTTAGTAACCTTACCTTGAGCCTAAGGTTTAAAATCAGACACCCTCATTCAACTGTTACCTCTACCACTTACTAGATTGGAATCAGATGAGAATCTGATCTATTAATCTCTGAGTATATAATAATCTATAAATGGTGATAATAATACCAAGTTTGTTGCGATTATTAAATCAAATGACATAGCATTGGTAAACTAATTTAGAAATATAATATTTTTCTTTTCTGCTAAATATTGAAAATGCTATGTATATTTTTTGTCAAAAAGGCTATATTTTAATTTATAATTTTATATGTACCTGAAAGTCAGAAACAATTTCAAGTTTGTTTTAATAATTTCTTATGTATCAGTTATATATTAGTATTTTGTGCTAAAGAGGCATTAGGATTTTTAATAGTTATTTTAAAATAATTAGATCTTATGTTTAAATATGTATTAAGAAGATTGTGTACTAGAAGTTCATTGAATAAAACCACTCAGTAATCAAATGTTTATTGAACATTATAGCTGAAATTACCCATAAAACCATATCTACATTAAAGCTCTTATAATTATAAACATAAGTGGAAATTATCTTCATTAGAATATAAATCTGAAAAATATAAATGGTAGTAGCAATAATAATAAGTAACAATATCTGTGGACAGTTTTTGAGAATTTACCATCCCAGTCACTGTTCTTAATTTGCATTATCCTATCTTTTTCTCACTTTAAAGATACTATATACTCTTGCCCCAATTTACATGTAATGAAAATGAGTTACAGAGGTTATAAAACTTGTGCAGAATCTCACGGTTATTAAGGGATGAAGTGAACGTTAAAAATAGACTTAAATTGTTTGGCTCTAAATAATATGTTCTTATCCACTCCTGAGATTTTTATTTTTTTTCTCTTTTGATTTGTTTTTAGCTTGGTTTTTCTCATTAAAATTTAGGGAATTTATTTATTTATTTATTTATTTATTTATTTATTTATTTATTTATTACCTTGGAGAGACACTGGTCTTTCATGTCTACATGACAACAAACTAATAATGTCAAGTTATTACCTCAATTTGAGTCACATTATCTCATGTAGATGGAGTTAAGAATCTTTATTCACCCTCTTATAAAAGAACAAAATTCAAAATGGGAAAGGGCTATTTCTCTTAAATCAGAGAACATCTTGCCCCAAACACCAACCTAAAAGACACACTCTTACCCTGGAACCATCACCATTTTTAATTTTGTAACATCAACATACTCTCTGAAGACCTTGGGGGAAACCTTGGCATCTCTAGGCTAGAGATAAAATTGTTATTATATTATCTTCCCCAAATTATTAAGGCAGTGCTTTATTTTGCCTGTTCTGTAAAGAATAATGTGGCATCAGCATTATTCTGCTTAGTGGCTGTTATGTTGGAGAGGAGTACAAATTAGTATTTATGAACTTTTGTGTTGAAGGTCTGTGTGTGTGTGTGTGTGTGTGTGTGTGTGTGTGTGTGTGTGTGTTTGATGACAGCGTGTGAACATGATTGCATTATTTGAAGAGCTGCATTGCAAGGTGATTATTTCAGCTGTTGGTATATCTAAGTTACATTACATTATTGACATTCAACAGTGAACTGATCTATGGCATTTTATAGGATATAGGAAAGATTTTAGAACTATTATTCATATGTATATTTCTAAATGTAATTGTTTGAAAATTAGTTTTGTTGCATGATTCTCATCAAACAACTTGAAATTCTGTTTATGTCTTTGATGAGCATTAAGGTAGTTTTTATAATTTATAGTCACCCAATACTTTGGAAAGCTGAGACCAATTTTTAATCCATACAGTATTTATTCACCATAAATCATAGTTTCATTTTTGAAATGAAAACCAACCATTTGTGCTTTTACAAATGGTTGGTTAATATAAATTTCTGTAAGGTGTTTGTATAGTAATTTTACTAGGAGTCCTATGCTTTATTCTTTCTATATTGATGAAACATTATAAATAAACATTTAAAAACTGAAACATAATTAGTGATATTACAAAATATTTAGGTTTTGAATGACTCTGCTTTTCATGGTTTATTTGATAATATGGTTTGAACATTTATTTATTTTAACAATTAGGCACTCGTACATTTTAAATTTTTGTAACTTTTAGTTTGTGATTTTGTGATTGTGTATAATTCCATTTAAAAGATTTCAGTTAGGGATCCCTGGGTGGCACAGCGGTTTGGTACCGCCTCTGGCCCAGGGCCTGATCCTGGGGTCCTGGGGTCGGGTCCCCCGTCGGGCTTCCTGCGTAGAGCCTGCTTCTCCCTCTGCCTTTCTCTCTCTGTGTCTCATGAATGAATAAATAAAATCTTAAAATTAATTAAATAATTAATTAATTAAAAAACATTTCAATTAACTCAAGCTGTTTACATCAGAGACTATTTTTTTTTAAATCTATGATGCTAGAATAATTTTGAGACATCAAACTAATATTTTAAATAAAATTGAAAGGATTAATTTTCACTTTAGGGGATATTTACTATTTACAAAATGTTAATGAAAACACTACAGTATATTAAGATGAATTCTTAAATTCTAGGGTAATAAAGGTTAGTAGAAGATGGAAATGTTCCAATGAAGGAGAAAATACAATAACCATATGGAGAGAGTTAGTGATCAAAGTATATGTGTTGGCTTGATACTCATTCGTTTGTTCTTTTACATATTCATGAGGTATTTATAAAATATAGGGTGACATATTAATGCATATAAATAAATAATCTGACCTAATATATGGAATCATTTAATATTTGAATAACAAATATTTAAGCTGATGTATGAGTAATGAGTTTTAGATTAGTAAAGAATGAAGAATAACTTTCAAAGCATACTTAGGTGCAAGTAACATTCTTCTAATTAGAATTTGTATCTCAATTATTTTCTTTCCTATTTACCTAATATATTTAGTGTTCTTTATCTTCAAACAATTAAAATCTCTCCTCGAGAAATATATTTGTTATATCTGCAGACTCATTTCCTTGCTCTTAACAGCAGCAATATTCATATCTAAATGTCATCATTTACTCAGGACTTCCATGCATACACTATCTCATCCCATTTTACTCTTTAGTGCAGTGCATAAGTGTGTAAAATTTTATTTATATTTTATCTGGTTTTTTTTTAGTGAGATTTAGGTTTCATGAGAATATGGACTTTGTTTCTGTCTCTCTCTCTTCAACTATATTGACACTAGAAGAGTGCATATTAAATGGCAGTCATTATGTCAGTATTGGTCAGAAAAAAATAGAGGGAATACATGTACAACAATACAAATATGAGGAAGCATAGTTTCCTAACAAGGCAGAAAGGAGTTGCTGTTTTTTTGTTGGAGTTGCTTCTCGATATAAAGGCTACTTCTGTCAGAGAGAGGCAAAATGACACAATGCGTATTAGGACTAGTAAGTTTGGGGGTTTTATTGCTGGAGGTTGCTATCTTCTATTTTCATGGTTTATAAGAGGTAAGGACATTTGCTACGTGTGACGTGTTTATCACATGACATAATACTGAGTAATGTTCAAAAAGTGATGAGTTGTGAGATTAAATAACTCTCAGATGAATAATTCACTAATCATTTGATCTCACAGAATATGACTTTTGTTGATAAACTCTAAACAAGCCATTATTCTTTTCTTTCAGGAAATATTTTCTCCAACATGCTTTCTAATTTTTTTAAGTCATGTGGCTTCACTTTATTTCATTTTTTTCTGGTAACAAGTTTTTATTTAACTTCCAATTATTTAACAGATAGTGTAATGTTAGTTTCAGGAGTAGAATTTGGTAATTCATCACTTACCATATAACACCCAATGCTCATCACAAGTGCCCTCCTTTATACCTATCACCCACTTAGCCCATCCCCTGCCCACAACCCCTCCAACAACCTTCAATTTGTTCTCTATTGTTAAGAGTCTGTTTCATTATTTGCCTATATCTTTTTGTTCTCCCCTATGTTCATCACTTTATCTCATTTTAGATCTTTCTTTTCCCGTAGCCACCCCCATGTGTCATTTATGATTACAGCTATACATTTATATCTCTTGAAGACCACATCTGGTTCTTGAGCATAAAAAATACTGGTGAAACTGGTAGATAATTTCTTGTACACATTTCAAAGTCTTAGTAACACGGAGAGGCTAGTGTATGCATAAAGCAATTGATAACATTCAGTTATATGAGAAATACTTGCTCTAGTGTTACTGTATTACAAGCACTGAATTAAACCATGGGCATCCAAATCTGAATAAGGCAAGATCCTTTGTTCTCAAGAAGGTAATTGTCTAGTGGGGTAGACAAACGTCATGATACACCTTAATAAATGCTAATACATGTATAACACAAAGGATATAACAGAGAAGTAAACACTGTTGCAAATGTGACTGTTTAATGTCAATGAATGAGTAGGATTTCCCCAGCAGAAAATATTGGCAAGGGCTATCTGGTGCAAGAAGGTATCAACACTTCCAGAAGCACAAACGATGAATGTTAATGTCTTATGAAAACAATTAAAAACTTCGTCAGTATTTGTGTCTCACTGGATATGTAAAACTAAAGAAGTAGCTTGCAGATTGAGTGAGTAGATGTTAATAATAATAACCCAGGGGTATCCCTGGGTGGCTCAGCGGTTTAGCACCTGCCTTCCGCCCAGGTAGTGATCCTGGAGTCCCGGGATGGAGTCCCATATCAGGCTCTCTGGATGGAGCCTGCTTCTCCCTCTGCCTGTGTCTCTGCCTCTCTCTCTCTGTGTCTCTCATGAATAAATAAATAAAATCTTAAAAAAATAATAACCCAAATAGGAAATACTAAAAAAGATCAAACATATATGTGTCAAAATTATGTATAAATAATATGTTGAATTTGATGTATTGAATGTATTCACTTATTTTTCAACAACAATAACAAAAATATGTACTCTAGAGTTGATCGGGTCTAAGGCAAACTTGGTCCCACTGAAGTACAGAACATTTGTTCATTTTACCCTTCCTCTGTTACCATTGAAGATAGACAATGAAGTAGTTTGTCTTGTTTTAATTGGATTTTGAGAAAGAGAGAAATCTCTTTTACTGAGAAAAGATAGGGAAAACTTGGAAATTCTATGGATCCTTCCAATCTCTTCTAATCTTAAGAAGGTCCTTAATATATGAATAATCCAGAAAAAGCTCTTGCTTTATTGCATTTATGTCAGAATAATGTTATTTTATAGATAATACTGAAAAATTTTTTAATAAATATCAAAACAGTTATTGCTTATATTAGTTGAAAATAAGGGCAAATGTGTACTGCTACATATGTATCCTTTAATAAATACTTAAAATAAAAAATAATCACATGCCTAATGTTTGTATATATTGTATAAATGAACACCATATTCATTCTGTTATAATATTGTAAGTCAAATCACAAACACAGATAATATGGAAGCACACTATCATGCAGTAACTGCATATTAGGAACAAAAAAGAAAACAAAGAAATAGGCAAACTCACTAATAGGAATTCCAAACAAGCATTTTAAGATGTTGAAGAATACTAAAACTTTCAATAGATATTTTCTCAGATTCATATAAGGAGAAAGTAAAATCAAGCACTGAAATTCCAAGTTCTAAAAAATGACTTTGCATAATTGAAATTCTAAGGATTTAAAAAGGCTCTTCAGCTTAAAATTGGAGATATTACTGAAACATCTGTAGATTTATAATAACGGGGGGTTGGGGGAAAAAGCAGTGAGTACAAGATGGCTATGTTATTAAATTCAGCAGAGATTTACCAAGAGGTTGTAAAATGCAAGGCAGTATAAAGACCCAGTTATAAAGCTTCTGCTTTTAGCAAAATTCTAGATGAAATCCAGGTAGAGAAACAAATCATGTAACCATAGCGGGGGACCAGATTGCTCATTGCCTATGAGAAAAAAAAATCCCCAAACATTTAGTTTACAGTGGTACCAGACTTGTGGGGGACACGTGAAGACTAGCCTCTTCTCTTTCAAGGAGGGCCTCTGCCTGGCTTAGGGTGGTCTCTAGCCCTTAGTGTCTTCAGGGTCTACCTCAACTGCACAGTGCCTCCTTGTCCCTTCTAGGCTTAGCTCACAATTAATAGCAAAGAAAAGCTTGAAAATTTCAGAGAGATGGGGGATATTCTGACAGGAAATTCAAGAGTTCCCATCATGTGGGTGGAGGCTGGGTCAGATCTGAATTGCAGTGCATCTTCCTCTGCTCAATGCTACTTGTATCATTTCATGGGTGTTTATCACTAATGTATACTTTCACTTCATTTACCCTTTCAGCCTCTGCTTAAAGAACCTATAAGTAACAGTTTGCATTAAGTCAGGTGCTTGACAGATTCTCAAACAGATCTAGCATGTGGCTGCTTCATGGCCTTTGCACATGCTCTGAACAGGACCTTCACTGTTAACTGTACCTAAAATGCAATGCAACTCCAGACCTCTCAACCTCTCTGTTTTGTTCTGTTTTTTTCCTTAGTGCTTTTCCCCCCCATTTAGTCCACTATATTTTTAATAATTTGTCTTGTAAACCATCACTGTTCCCTCAATAGAATGCTGGTCTTATGAGGACATGGATTTCTATTTATTTTTTGAATTGACATATTCTCTAAGCCATAAGTGGAGCTTAGAACATGATTGGAACTTATTATTTGTTGCATGAATAAATATGAAAACCAGAAAGTACCCAAAGTCCATAGAATATTACCCGTATAATTCCATTATAAGTGAGAAAAAGAACACAGAAAAACTAGAAACCCAAGCAGTATATATTTGACTTTAATATATGTAAACACTGTAAAAAATGAGATAATTATTGACATGAGATGCCAGATACTATTTTCCTTGATATGAAAGAGACACTTTATTTGAAAGGAGAATATGAGGGCCTCAGTTGTTCCAGTACCAGCACTGTTCTATTTTAAAAGCTTGTTTATGGAAAATTATTACTTGTTTTATGATGATTATTACCTTGGGGTTATGATTACCATGGGGTTATACAGTTACCAGAAAGATGAGCTGCTTCAGGTCTACCCAAGGTAGCAAAGGCAAATATAAATAGATTATTAAAGCCTTTTTGATAATAGTGCAATGCTCTGTAAAAGAGATTAGCTCAGATAATATTTAAATCTCTGTATTTCAATAGATATGACATGTATTTAAATTTATAATGTAGCTTTTATCATTTTTGTGATTTTTCTCTTATTTGGAAATTTAGATTATTTAAAATTGTATCCATCAAATGCTACCAAGTGCTAAAACTTTGAAATGTGAATAAATCTAGTAAGGACAATTGAATTTCTCTAAGTATAAGGAGATGTTGATTTACCTAATGAGAAATCATAATTTACACTGGAATGCATTGAAATACAAGAATCATTATTTTCTTTTGATATAGAATTTTATCCAAGAGTAATTTTCATCACTTTTTCCATTGAATTAAATATGTTGTAATACTTACTTTTATGTATGGGACAACTATATAATCATTGGCTAGAACTTTGATAAAGAGCTTCTAGGATAAACGATTCTATCTGTGGATTTACAGGACACATATGCTTTGAGCAATGCTATCTTTGCACTGCAGACACTAGCTAGTTCAATCTCAGTGGCAAAGTGTGTGAGAGGATAGACTGGATAAAAAGGTAATATCCTCCCTAACTTAATCAGTCTTCCATGGTGAGCGGCTAAGCTTGTAACTGCTATTCAGAAAGATGTTCATTAAGGTTTCTGAAGCGTCCTTCACCTTGCAGGAGACAGGCCAGTTTATCGGATTGCTTAAATTAACAAGCAAGATGTTCTTTGCAATACCTTTTCCTGAAGTTTGGTATACTTACTCTCTGCCAGCCAAGAGCTGTAGTCTGATAGGGAAATATGTTTTTTATATGTGAAACTCAGGGTCAGTTTTATGTTTTAATTTGTAGAACTACATTGGAAATATTATGGAATGCTCAGGACATTTTAGGGGTTAAGTTTTTAAAATGTGGCTCTAAAACCAGGGACAAGTGGGAAAGGATTTAGGTATTTGTTAAACCTGATTTATTTTTAAAGGAAATATCAAGAAGGACATATCAATCAGCATTATTCTAAAATATATAGGACAGCACTGTTTGGGATATGAAATGTCATCCTTTGGGGAAGCAAATGTTATGAATGTATTTCTAAATTTAAAGGTGTTTACAAAGAGGAAATGAGGGAGTAACTAAAAGATTGGTTTTCAAAATATAACACTAAGCAGCTTTTGCTACACTATTTGAAATAAGATACCGTATTATTGTAATTGCCCTTACAGAGCCAAGTCAAGAATCTCTGCTAAGCTCTCTCTCCAAGGACTGTGCTAACACTGTGGTGCTCTTCTACCATTCATTGAACATTTTACGCTGAACATGGCTCTGGCACTGTGGGAGAATAAAAAAGAAGAAGAATTCATGCATTCTGTTCCAATGAATCGAAGGAGTTAAGAAAATTACCTATCTCCAGTCTCCTTGAAAATCGACCTTACTGCCTTCCTCACCAGTAAAATTAGAGTAACAACAGCTAAAAGCTCTGCTGATACACAATTTCAGATTGATTTCACTTACTTTCCCTCCTTTTCATCTTTCGGTTTTCAAAGTAAAGCAAATTAAATATATTTGACTCTGATAACAAAACAATATATTTAATAGAAAGAGTAGAATATGCGGATTTAGTTGACAGTACAATTTTATTTATTTGTTTATCTATTTGTTTATTTATTTATTTTTATTTCAAGTTTTTTTTTTATTTCAAGTTTTTATTTAAAATCCAGTTAGTTAACATATACAGTAGTATTAGTTTCAGGAGTAGAATTTAATAATCCATCATGTACATATAACACCTAGGACTCATCACAAGTGCCCTCCTTAATACCCATTACCCACTTAACAAATCCTCCCAACCATCTCCCCCCCATCCTAAGTTTGTTCTCTATAGTTAAGAGTCTCTTTTATGGTTTCCCTCTTTTTCTTCCTCATTGTTCATTTGTTTCTTAAGTTCCATATATGAGTGAAGTCATATGGTATGTTTCTCTGGCTAACTTCATTTAGCATAATACTCTCTAGCTCCATCTACATCATTGCAAATAGCACAATTTCATTCTTGTTGATGGCTGGGTAATATTCCATTATATATATATATGCCACCTCCTCTTTATTCATTCACCACTCAATGGACTTCTGGACTCTTTCCATAATTTGTCTATGGTTGATAATGCTGCTATAAACATAAACGTTGGGGTGCATGTGCCCCTTTGAATCAGTAAATACCTAGCAGTACAATTACTGGGTTGTAGGGTAGTTTTTGACTTTGTGAGGAACTTCCATACTTTTTCCAGAGTGGCTACACCAGTTTACATTCACACCAACAGTGCAAGAGGATTCCCCTTTCTCTGCATCATTGTCAACACTTGTTGTTTCCTGTGTTGTTAATTTTAGCCATTCTGACACATATAAGGTGATATCTCCTTGTAGTTTTGACTTGTATTTCCCTGATGTTTAATAATGTAGGGCATCCTTTCATGTGTCTGCTAGCCATCTGAATGTCTTCTTTGGAAAAGGGTCTAGTCATGTCTTCTGTTCTTTCTTAACTGGGTTATCTGTTTGGGGGGCATTGAATTTGATAAGTTCTTTATAGATTTTGTATAATAAGCGTTTATCACATATGTCATTTGCAAATATATTCTCCCATTCCAGAGGTTGTCTTTGAGTTTTGTTGATTGTTTCCTTCACTGAGCAGAAGCTCTTTATCTTGATGAAGTCCCAGTAGTTCATTTTCACTTTGGTTTTCCTTGTCTCTGGCAATGTGTCTAGTAAGAAGTTACTTTGGCCCAGTTCCTAGAAATTGCTGCCAGTGTTCTCCTCTAGGATTTTGATGGTTTCCTGTCTCACATTAAGATTCTTTTATCCATTTTGAATTTACTGTTTTGTATGGCTTAAGAAAGTGGTCTAATTTCTTTCATTTACATGTTGCTGTCCAGTTTTTCCAACACCATTTGTTGAAGAGACTAAACTGTCTTTTTTTTTCCCAAAGGATATTCTTTCCTGCTTTGTTGAAAAATATTTGACCATATAGTTGTGGGTCTATTTCTAGGTTTTCTATTCTGTTCCATTGATCTACATGTCTATTTTTCTGCCAGTACCATACTGTCTTAATCACTACAGCTTTATACTATAACTTAGTCCAGAAATGTGATGCCTCCAGCTTTGCTTTTCTTTCTCAAGATTGCTTTGGATATTTAGAGTTTTTTGTTGTTCCATACAAACCTTTGGATTGTTTGTCTTAGCTCTATAAAAAATGCTGATGGTATTTTGAAAAGAGATTGCATTAAATGTATAGACATGTTTTGAGTAGTATAGACATGTTTTGAGTAGTATAGATATGTTGGACATAACAAACAATATTTGTTTTTCCATTCCATGAGCATGAAATGTTTTTCCATCTCTTTGTGTCATCTTCAATTTCTTTCATAAGTGTTCTATAGTTTTCAGAGTACAAATCTTAACACCTTTTTGGTTAGGTTTATTCCTAGGTATTTTATGATTTTTGATGTAATTGTAAATGGAATCTATTCCTTGATTTCTCTTTTTGGTGCTTTATTATTGCTGTATAGACATGCAACAGATTTCTACATGTTGATTTCATATCCTTTACTGAATTCATGTATGAATTTTAGTAGTTTTTTTGGTGGAGTCTTTTGGGTTTTCTACATGGAGTATCATGTTGTCTGTGAAAAATGAAAGTTTGACTTCTTCCTTGCAGAATTGGATGCCTTTTATTTCTTTTTGTCTGATTGCTGAAGCAAGGACTTCCAGTTCTGTGTTAAATAGCAGTGATGAGAGTGGACATCCCTGTATTGTTCCTGACAGTAGAGGAACAGCTCTTAGTTTATGTCCATTGAGGATGATATTATGTGCGTGTCTTTCATACATGGCCTTCATGATACAGAAATATGTTCCTCTATCCCTACTTTATTCAGAGTTTTTATCAAGACTGGATGCTGTACTTTGTCAAATGGTTTTTCTGAATCTACTGAGAGGGTCATATGGTTCTTATCCTTTCTTGTATTAATGTGATGTAACTCATTGACTGATTTGCAAATACTAAACCATCCCTGAAGAACAAGAATAAATCCCACTTGATCATGGTGAATGATTCTTTTAATGTATTGTTGTATTTGATTTGCTAGTAATTTGTAGAAATCTCTGCATGTGTGTTCATCAGAGGTATTGGTCTGTAGTTCTCTTTTAGTGATGTCTTTGTCTGATTTTGGAATCAAGGTAATGCTGGCCTTATAGAATGAGTTTTCCCTCCATTTCTATTTTTTGGAACAACTTGAGAAAAATAGATATGAACTCTTTAAATATCTGGTAGAATTTCCCTGGGGACCATCTATCCCTGGAATTTTACATGTTGGGGGATTTTTTATTACTGATCAATGTCTTTGCTGGTTATGAATCAAATTTTTCTATTTCTTTGTGTTTCGGTTTTGGTAGTTTTTATGTTCCTAGGAATTTATCTGTTTCTTCCAGGTTGCCCAATTTGATGGTATATAATTTTTCATAATACTATCTTACAATTATTTTTATTTCTGTGGTGTTGGTTATGATCTCTCATTTGTGATTTTATTTGGATCCTTTCTCTTTTTAATAACTGGCTAGGAGTTTATCAATTTTATAATTTCTCTCAAAGAATCAGTTCCTGGTTTCATAGTTTCTACTAGGTATTTTTTTTTGTTTGCTTGTTTTTGTATCATTTATTTGTACTCTAATCTTTATTAATCCCTTCTTCTGCTAGCTTTAGGCTTTGTTTGTTATTCATTTTTTAGGTCCTTTAGGTATAAGGCGAGGTTGTGCATTTGAGATTTTTCTTCACTCTTGAGGTAGATATCTATATTGCTATATACTTCCCTCTTTTGACAGCTTTTGCTTCATCCCAATAGTTTGGGACCTTCATGTGCTGATTTTCAATTCTTTCCACGTATTTTTAAAAATTTCTTCTTATTTCCTGACTGACCCATTCATTCTTTAGTAGGATGATCTTTAGCCTCCATGTATTTGTGGTCTTTCATAATTTTTTCTTGTGGTTGACTTCAAATTTCACAACCTTGTGGTCTGAAAATATGCATGGTATGATCTCAATCTTTTTTACTTGTTGAGGCCTGATTTGTGACCTACTATGTGATGTTTTCTGCAGAATGTTGTGTGAACTAGAAAGGAATGTATATTCTCCTGCTTTAGGATGAAATATTCTGAATATATTTGTTAGGTCCATCTGGTCCAGTGTGTCATTCAAAGCCATTGTTTCTTGTTGATTTTCTGTTTAGATGATCTGTCCATGGCTGTAAATGGGATATTAAAGTCCCCTACTATTATCATATTATTATCAATGAGTTGCTATATGTTTCATATTAATTAAATTAATTATTAATTTTGGTGCCCCTCAATATTTGTGGAGGCATAAATATTTACAATTGTAAGATCATCTTGGAGACAGACCCCTTTATTATGATGTTGTGCCCTTCATCTCTTGTTAAAGTCTTTGGTTTAAAATCTAGTTTGTCTGATATAAGTATAGCTATTCTGGATTTTTTTTTTTTTTTACTTCTATTAACTGATAAATTGTTCCCCATCCCCTCACTTTCAGTTTATAGGTGTCTTTACATCTATGAGTTTCTTTGAGACAGCATATAGATGTGTGTTGGTTTTTTTGTTGTTGTTGTTGTTGTTTGTTTGTTTGTTTGTTTTTCCCATTCTGATATCCTGTGTCTTTTGATTGGAGCATTTGGTCAATTTATGTCCAGAGTGATTATTGATAGATAAGAATTTAGTACCATTGCATTACTTGTTGTTTATGGAGATTTTCCCTGTTCTCTACTAGTCTTTGTTGCTTTTAGTCTTTCTCTTCCACTAAGAATCTCCTTTAATAGTTTTTGCGGGGCTGGTTTAGTGGTCATGACCTCCTTTAGTTTTTGTTTGTCTCAGAAACTCTTTATCTCTCTTTCTATTCTGAATGACAGCCTTGCTGGACAGTGCATTCTTGGCTGCATTTTTTTTTTTTTTCTAATTCAGCATGTTGAATACATCTAGCTTCTTTCTTCTGGCTTGTCCAGTTTCTGTGGAGATATCTGCTGTTAACCTCATTTTTCCTCCCTTGTAACTTAGGGACTTCTTTTGTCTTACTCCTTTAAGATTCTTTCTTTATCTCTCTATATTTTGCAAATTTAACTATGATATGTCTTAATGTTGGCTTGTTTTGTGAATTTTGATGGAAGTTATCTGTACTTCCTGGATTTGGATGTCTGTTTGTTTCCCCAGATTAGGGAAGTTTCTAGCTCTAATTTACTTAAGTAAACCTTGTGCTCCTTTTTGTCTCTCTTCTGGGACTCCTATGATATGAATGCCATTACACTTTATATAAATTCACTGAATTCCCTCGACCCACATTCATGATCCAGTATTTTTCTTTTCTTCTTCTTTTCAGGTTTATTGTTTTCCATCATTCTATCTTCTGTATCACTTATTCATTCTTCTACGTCTTCCATCCTTGTTTCATTATATTCAATTGGTGTCACATCTCAGTTATAGCATTTTCATTTAGATCTTTGATCTCAGTGGTAAGAAACTCTCTGGTGACTTCTATATTCTTCTCAAGCCCTGCTAGTATCCTTTTGATTGTTGCTTTAAATTCTGGATCAGGCATATTACTTAGATCTGTTTTGATTCAATCCTTTGCCATGACCTTTTATTGTTCTTTATTTTGGAATGAATTCCTAATTCTTGGCATTTTGTCTAGGTCTCTGTCTTCTTCTCTGTTTAAGAAACTCTGTTATATTTCCTGCATCTGAGAGTAATGGCTTTATGAACAAGAGGTCATATCTGTCCGGGACCTGGCACTTCAGGAACTCTCTCATGTATTCTATGTGCATGCTATTGCTGTATTTTGGCTGGTCTTTCCCTCAGGTCATGCCTCTGTGGAGTTTCTCCTTGCCTGCAGTGGGGATCGTTTGAATCTTGGCCAAAGTGTGGCAAGTTTTAACTTGCTGTGCTCTGGTCTTTTTGTTAAAAGAGACATGATATTAGTTCCACTAGAGTTAAAGCTTTGCAGAGCTCTACAGTCAGTAGACATGGTACCTGCAGGGAATTTGTGCTGGTCTTCTAGGTGAGGGGCCCTCTGCTCTGGTTCTCAGGTATACTTGCCCAAGAAAAGCAGCACCTGCAGATCACAGGGGAGCAGGACTTGGTGGAAGAGGCTTAGGCTGCCACTGTTGGTGGTGTGCTGCTTATTGAAGTTAGTTTATGCCAAATGGTGGGGGGGGGGTAGAGAAATGGCACTAGCCACTCCTTCATTCCTGGAGAGGGGTGTTTGCACCCACTGCTCCCTTGGGTTCACTCCCCGAAGAGTGAACAATCTCTTCTCATGTGTTCCAGGTGTCCCTCAGTTCCCTGCCTTTACCCTGTGTCTGGCCCATCTACTCCCCAGCAGTGCAGTGCACCTGGGTTCTATCCCAGGCAGGCTTACCAAGTTTTAAACCTCTAAGCTTTAAGGACCTAAAGTGGCACACACTCATACTGGTTCTCTGAGGGAGGGTCTTATCATGCTGAGACTAATGCAGTTTTGTTCCAGAAGGGCAAGCATACCAAAGGGCTAGCTGTGGAGTTTGGAATAAAGTGTAGCAAAAAGCTGGTGTCCAAGTTATCCACCCTCAGCTGGGGTTTCCACACCTCTGCTGAGGGGTGGGATGGGGTAATGGTGCCCACCAGCAATTTTGTCCCTGAGGTGGAGTGCCACCTCTCTGTAGCATTCCAGCTGTTCTCTCTTTAAATCTCAGGTCAAATTGGTAGGTGTTCAGGATGATTTGAAAGTTATCTAGGTTGTTGGTGAGACCCGGGATCGAGTCCCACGTCAGGCTCCCTGCATGGAGCCTGCTTCTCCCTCTGCCTGTATCTCTGTGTATCTCTCTCTCTCTCTGTCTATCATGAATAAATAAATAAAGCCTTTTAAAAAATGCACTGGATAGAGGGGAAGGGAGAAGAAATGGGTAGGAAGTATCAGAAAGGGAGACAGAACATGGAAGACTCCTAACTCTTGGAAACGAACTAGGGATAGTGGAAGGGGAGGAGGGCGGGGTGTGGGGGTGACTGGGTGGCGGGCACTGAGGGGAGCACTTGACAGGATGAGCACTAGGTGTTATTCTGTATGTTGACAAATTGAACACCAATAAAAAATAAATTTATTATTAAAAAAAAATGCACCGGATTCTTCCCAGATGGAAAGGCCCTTGCAGGGAACTTGGGCAGGATCCCAGAAGGGGCAGTAGAGCCCCAGGTTCCCGAGGTCACTAACAGAGGCAGTGCGCCCCAGGGCAGACCGCACCACACCCCACGGACCCAGCTCAGTAAAGGGCTGGAGTGCACCCCTGTGGGGCCAGGGAGCAGCTCGGACAGTGGCTCCGGGGTAGGGGGCTGCGCAGCCCTGGGGTGGGATCCCAGCACCACAGGCCCCGGATCGCAGGGCCAGGGGGACACAACCAGAATCCTGTGCAGGGAGGGCACAGGACAGTGAGGACGCTCCTGCAGCTTGGCATCCCTGAGCTGGGCAGATCAGCATCCCCTAACACTGGAGCATCCAGGCTGGAAGCTGCGGGAGTTACTGTGGGAGCTGACTCCAGGGCTAGAGAGCTGGCCGCCACCAGTGTGGTTGTTCCTCCTGGTGTCACCTTGTGCCTGGGACAGGCTGCCAGAGAATAGAGGCCTCACAGGATAAACAGCTCCCACTGAGCCATGCACCTGGCAGGGGGAGGGGGCAGCTCCCCCAGGTGCACACACCTAAGAATCAGCACAGCAGGCCCCTCCCCCAGAAGACCAGCTGGAAGGACAGGGGAAGAGCAGGTTCTTGGCTGAACCAGTGCTGGGAAGCTCCAGGGGAAGCGGAGAGGTTCACAGTATATAGAACCAGAGGATACTCTTTCTTTCTTTCTTTCTTTCTTTCTTTCTTTCTTTCTTTCTTTCTTTCTTCTTTCTTTCTTTCTTTTTCTTTCTTCTTTCTTTTCTTTCTTTCTTTTTCTTTCTTTCTCTTTCTCTTTCTTTTTCTTTCTTTCTTTTTCTTCTTTCTTTCTTCTTTCTCTTTTTCCTCCTTTTTCCAAGTACAACTTGTTTTTAGCCACTCTGCACTGAGCAAAATGACTAGAAAAAAGAACTCACCACAAAAGAAAGAATCAGAAACAGTACTCTCTGCCACAAAGTTACAGAATTTGGATTATAGTTCGATGTCAGAAAGCTAATTCAGAAGCACAATTATAAAGCTACTGCTGGCTCTGGAAAAAAGCACAAAGGATTAAAAATACTTCATGCCTGCAGAATTTAGATCTAATCAGGCAAAAATTAAAAATCACTTAAATGAGATGTTATCCAAACTGGAGGGCCTAATGACAAGGGTTAATGGGGTAGAAGAAAGAGTGAGTGACATAGAAGCCAAGTTGATGGCAAGGAAGGAAGCTGAGGAAAAAATAGAAAAACGACCATGAGGAAAGGTTAAGGGAAATAAATGACAGCCTCAGAAGGAAAAATCTACTTTTAATTGGGGTTGCAGAGGGCACCGAGAGGGACAGAGGACTAGAAAGCATATTTGAACAAATCATAGTGAGTACTTCCCTAATTTGTGGAGGGAAACAGACATTCAGATCCAGTAGATAGAGAAATCCGCCCCTAAAATCAATAAAAACCATTCAACACCTCGACATTTAATAGTGAAACCTGCAAATTCCAAAGACAAAGAGAAAATCCTCAAAGCAGCAAGAGACAAGAGATCCCTAACTTATATGGGGAGAAGTATTAGATTAACAGCAGACCTCTCCACAGAGACCTGGCAAACCAGAAAGGGCTGGCAGGATATAGTCAGGGTCCTAAATGAGAAGAACATGCAGCCAAGAATACTTTATCCAGCAAAGCTCTCATTTAGAGAAGAAGGCGAGATAAAGACCTTCCAAGATAGGCAGAAACTGAAAGAGTATGTGCCCACCAAACCAGCTCTGCAAAAAATATTAAGGAGGACTCTGTAAAAGAAAGAAGATGCCAAAGAAATAATCCACAAAACAGGGACTGAATAGGTATTATGATGACACTAAATTCATATCTTTCAGTAGTGACTCTGAACGTGAATGGGCTAAATGATCGCATCTAAAGATGAAGGGTTTCAGTCTGGATACAAAAGCAAGACCCATCTATTTGCTGCTGTCTACAAGAGGCTCACTTTAGACCTAAGGACACCTACAGCCTGAAAATGAAAAGTTGGAAACCATTTACCATTCTAATGGTCCTCAAAAGAAAGGTGGAGTAGCAATTCTCAGATCAGATAAAGTTTATCCCAAAGACTATAGTAAGAGATGAAGAGGGCCACTATATCATACTTAAAGGATCTATCCAACAAGAGGACCTAACAATCATGAATATTTATGCCCCTAATGTGGGAGCTGCCAAGTACATCAATCAATTAATAACCAAAGTAAAGACATACTTAGATAATAATATGCTAATACTGGGAGACTTCAACACGACACTTTCTGCAAATGACAGATTTTCTAAGCACAATATCTCCAAAGAAACAACAGCTTTAACTGATACACTGAACCAGATGGATTTCACAGATATTTACAGAACTTTACATCCAAATACAATTGAATACACATTCTTCTCAAGTGCACATGGAACTTTCTCCAGAATACACCACATACTGGGTCACAAATCAGGTCTTAACCAATACCAAAAGAGTGGGATTGTCCCCTGCATATTTTCAGACTGTGATTCTTTGAAACTTGAACTCAGTCTCAAGAAGAAATTTGGAAGAAACTCAAACGTGTGGAGATTAAAGACCGTCCTGCTAAAAGATGAAAGGGTCAACCAGGAAATTAGAGAAGAATTAAAAAGATTCATGGAAAAAATGAGAATGAAGATACAACCGTTCAAAATCTTTGGGATACAGCAAAAGCATTCCTAAGAGGGAAATACATTGCAATACAAGCATCCCTCAAAAAATTAGAAAAAAACTCAAATACACAAGCTAACCTTGCACCTAAAGGAACTGGAGAAAGAAGAACAAGTAAAACCTACACCCAGCAGAAGAAAGAGTTAATAAAGATTCACACAGAACTTCATGAAATAGAGACCAGAAGAACTGTAGATCAGATCAACAAAACCAGCAGTTGGTTCTTTGAAAGAATTCTTGGTCTGTTCTTCAAAGAATGTTGAAGGAAATCCTCAACATTTCCAGGCACCTGGTTAAAGCAAGACCTGTGGGTACAATTTTCTTTTATTTTTTTAAAAGAGTTGCATATTAATTGAAAGAATTAATAAGATAGAAAAAAACCATTAGCCAGCCTTATTAAAAACAAAAGAGAAAAGACTCTAATTAATAAAACCATGAATGAAAAAGGGAGATCACAGCCAATACCAAGGAAATAGAAATTATTTTAAAAAATATTATGAGCAGTTATACACCAATAAATTAGGCAATCTAAAAGGAATGGACGCATTTCTGGAAAACCACAAACTACCAAAACTGGAACAAAAAGAAATAGAAAATCTGAATAGGCCAATAACCAGGGATGAAATTGAAGCAGTCATCAAAAACCTCCCAAGACACAAAAGTCCAGGGCCAGTTGGCTTCCCAGGGGAATTCTATGAAACATTTAAAGAAACAATACCTATTCTAAAGCTGTTCTGAAAGACAGAAAGGGATGGAATACTTCCAAACTCGTTTTATGAAGCCAACAACACCTTAATTCCAAAACCAAAGACCCCACCAAAAGGAGAATTATAGACCAATATTTCTGATGAACATAGATGCAAAAATTCTCAACAAGAAAGTAGCCAATAGGCTCCAACACTGCATTAAAAAAGATTATTCACCATGGCCAAGTGGGATTTATCTCCCAGATGCAAGGCTGGTTCAATACACATAAAGCAATCAATATGATTGATCATATCAATGAGAAAAAACAAGAACCATGTGATCCTCTCAACAGATGCAGAGAAAACATTTGACAAAATACACAGCATCCATTCCTGATCAAAACTCTTCAGAGTGTAGGGATAAAGGGAACATTCCTCAGCATCTTAAAAGCCATCTACGAAAAGCCCACAGCAAATATCATTCTCAATGGGGAGACACTGAGAGCCTTTCCCTACGATCAGGAACACGACAGGGATGTCCCCTGTCACCACTGCTATTCAACATAGTACTAGAAGTCCTAGCCTCAGCAATCAGGCAACGAAAAGAAATAAAAAGCATTCAAATTGGCAAAGAAGAAGTCAAACTCTCCCTCTTCATAGATGAAATGATACCGTGCATAGAAAACCCCAATGAATCCACCCCAAGATTGCTAGAACTCATACAGCAATTCAGCAGTGTGGCAGCATACAAAATCAATGCCCAGAAATCAGTGGCATTTCTATACACTAACAATGAAACTGAAGAAAGAGAAATTAAGGAGTCAATCCCATATACAATTGCACCCAAAAGCATAAGATACCTAGGAATAAACCTAACCAAAGAGGTAAAGATCTATATCCTAAAAACTATAGAACACTTCTGAAAGAAATTGAGGAAGACACAAAGAGATGGAAAAATATTCCATGCTCATGGATTGGCAGAATTAATATTGTGAAAATGTCAATGCTACCCAGGGCAATATACACATTTAATGCAATCCCTATCAAAATACCATGGACTTTCTTCAGAGAGTTGGAACAAATCATCTTAAGATTTGTGTGGAATCAGAAAAGACCCCGAATAGCCAGGGGAATTTTAAAAAAGAAAACCATATCTGGGGGCATCAAAATGCCAGATTTCAAATTGTACTACAAATCTGTGATCATCAAGATAGTGTGGTACTGACACAAAACAGACACATAGATCAATGGAACAGAATAGAGAATCCAGAAATGGGCCCTCAACTCTATGGTCAACTTACATTCGACAAAGCAAGAAAGACTATCCACTGGAAAAGAGACAGTCTCTTCAATAAAAGGTGCTGGGAAAATTGGACGTCCACATGCAGAAGAATGAAACTAGACCATTTTCTTACACCAGACACAAAGATAAACTCAAAATGGATGAAAGATCTAAATGTGAGACAAGAATCCATCGAAATCCTAGAGGAGAACACAGGCAACACCCTTTATGCACTTGGCCACAGCAACTTCTTGCAAGATACATCTATGAAGGCAAGGGAAACAAAAGTAAAAATGAATTGGAACTTTACCAGGATATAAAGCTTCTGCACAGCAAAAGAAACAGTCAACAGAACTAAAAGACAACCTACAGAATGGGAGAAGATACTTGAAAATGACATATCAGATAAAGGGCTAGTATACAAGATCTATAAAGAACTTATTATTATTATTTTTTTTAAATCTTTATTTTTTTTAATTTTTATTTATTTATGATAGGAACACAGTGAGAGAGAGAGGCAGAGACACAGGCAGAGGGAGAAGCAGGCTCCATGCACCGGGAGCCCGACGTGGGATTCGATCCCGGATCTCCAGGATCGCGCCCTGGGCCAAAGGCAGGCGCCAAACCGCTGCGCCACCCAGGGATCCCTATAAAGAACTTATTAAACTCAACAACAAGAAACAAACAATCCAATCATGAAATGGGAAAAAGACATGAACAGAAATCTCACAGAGGAAGACATGGACATGGCCAACAAGCACATGAGAAAATGCTCTGCATCACTTACCATCAGGGAAATACAAATTGAAACCACAATGAGATACCAACTCACACCAGTGAGAATGGGGAAAATTAACAAGGCAGGAAACAGCAAATGTTGGAGAGGATGTGGAGAAAAGGGAACCCTTTTGCACTGTTGGTGGGAATGTGAACTGGTGCAGCCACTCTGGAAAACTGTGTGGAGGTTCCTCAAAGAGTTAAAAATAGACCTGCCCTACAACCCAGCAATTGCACTGTTGGGGATTTACCCCAAAGATACAGATGCAGTGAAACAGCAGGACACCTGCACCCCAATGTTTATAGCAGCAATATCCACAATAGCCAAACTGTGGAAGGAACCTCCGTGTCCATCAAAAAATGAATGGATAAAGATGATGTGGTTCATGTATACAATGGAATATTACTCAGCCATTAGAAATGACAAATACCCACCATTTGCTTCAACGTGGATTATGCTGAGTGAAGTAAGTCAATCGGAGGACAAACATTATATGGTCTCATTCATTTGGGAAATATAAAAAATAGCGAAAGGGAATAAAGGGGAAAGGAAAGAAAATGAGTGGGAAATATCAGTGAGGGTGATGGAACATGAGAGACCCCTAACTCTGAGAAACAAACAAGGGATAGTGGAAAGGGAGGTGGGTGGGTGTATGGCGTGACTGGGTGATGGGCACTGAAGGGGGGCACTTGATGGGATGAGCACTGAGTGTTATGCTATATGTTGGCAAATCGAACTCCAAAATAAATAAATAAAATAAATAAATAAATAAATATATAAAATAAATAAAAATAAAATTTTCATGTTTTGTGCAAATTCTTATGGAATAAAAATTTTCAAATGTAAAAAATAGAAAATAAATTTTCAGTAAGATTAAATCTCAAAAATAATCCATTTTATGGATTAATTTAAAGTAATAGTGTAAAAAAATAAAGTAATAGTGTAGATTATTTTTAGTTATCAATATATTCCAGTATTTTTCCAGGAATTATTCAAGAAGTACACATTCTCAATGTAAATTATGTGCATTTTTTCCATTAAATAAAAATGGTGTCTCTTGACAAATTTTGATAATATATCTCTAGAAAGATATTCAGTTTTTTTAAAATCCTGAAAGGACAAACTCAAAGAGCAAACACAATATAAACCTAAAACAGATGATAAGGTAAAACTTGTATTTTTCATATTGAAACATTCTTTCATCTTAAGACATTAGGAACAAAACTTTTTTATTATTTATATTTAATAAGTTTTATTAGATCATCTTTATATGGAGAATATCACATATGCATTTAAGTTAAAAATAAATTTTATATGCAGAAGATTACCATAAATACAAGAGAAGTTCCACCAAGAGCATGGTTAAAACCACATAAAAATCAAGGAATATCTAAAATCATCTTATCAAATTGATAAAAATTCACTTAACGTATGCATAAAAATTATTCATCGAACTATAAAAAATGCAGGTGAGTAAAATATAGTTATAAATTGGAGCAAACTCAAGTGTAAATTTGACGCAGATAATGAGTATGGAACAATGATAAACAGTTTATTCAAAATAGATCTGGAATCATGAGCTACTAAAATTTTATTGCTATGTTATTAGAATCACTATATGAAACTGATTATATACTTAAAAATAGCTTATTCACTACCATAATTCATAAATATTTTAAGTTGTGATATTAACAGCTAGAGGAATTTTTTTAGATATCTATCTTTTGTAGCATTAGACATTTCTCACTGACATTCTGCTATAGAGTGATGTGTGGAAAAAATGAACACGTATCATCAAATAAGATAAATGAAATAAGAAAATGATTATATATTCCAGAATTGTTTGATTTGAGAAATCACAATATACATTTTGCATTTTTAATTAAAATGGTAAATGCAAATGTTGCAGAATATTATATTCTCTATATGTTAGCATTTGGTTATTTGAAATCTAGTTCCATGTTCAATGATAATTTGGGGCTTGAAGTATAAGATTTTGATATTTCACATTTTGGAATAAATGCACATGATGGAAGCAAGTTGATGTTATTTGGTTTAGTTATTATAATTTAGGTTCCCGAGACTAGAAGATAGTATATGAAAAAAATGAGAATATAAGATTTTATTAATAGGATTCATATCCCTAATACCCATGCCGGAAATACTTTATATCACATAAATATTTATCAATTCAAGTGTAAATGTATATATATTTATATATATGAATGTTATATGTTAGTTTCAAAATTTATCCAAAAATAATTTAATCTAAATTCAAAAAATTTAACAACTTTAAAAATGACAAATCAATTAAACAGTAAATTGGTATTTTTTATAGATATGTATTGAATTAGCTTGAAAATGCATCTCCATGAAAATTTTCTTGATATTTCTTTCTGTCCACCAAATAGAACCACTGTTTTTTTCTTTGTTACCAACCATAATTCTCTTATAAATTTTATAATTCTTTATACACATAATTTCTTAATCATGAACATTTCTATTATTTTGTAAATCCAGAGAATACAACATTGTTAACTAAAATAACAATATAAAATTTTGTTTGAATGTAACTTTTGGATAATTAGAACTCTGTATGAATATCAAAGCAAGTTGTAACAGTTGAAAATCAAATGGTAGAGATTGGCACATTTTATCCCAAATCTAATTGAATAAGTTCAAGTTTGCAAAAAAAAATAATAATGTTCAAAAGCTATGGAAGTTAAAAATAGAAGAGTGTCAATTTGACTCCTCACTAACCGGAGAATACAAAGGATTTTATGAAATCGGAGATTATCTCTTTCAAATCAATATGCTTTTATTTTAAACCTTTTTTTGGTAATAACTTTAGGTTTAATGAAAAGTTATCAACAGTTGCAATAAATTACTGCATATCCTTTACCAGCCTTCCTGCATGTTACATAACTGTGTTACAATAACCAATCTAATAAGTTAACATTGTTACACCACCACTAACTAAACTACAGACTTTATTTGGATTTCACCAGAATTTCCTCCAGTCTATATTTTCTAAGCCAGTATCCAATCCAAAATATTATACTAAGTTGTCATGTCACCTTAGTACCCTCCAGTCTATGACAGTTTCTTTGTCTTTCATTGTTTTTCAGGACCTTCACACTTTAGTATAGTGTAGGTTGAGTATTCTGTAGAATTCCCTCTTTTTGGGTTTGCCTGATGATTTCTCATGATTAGACAGGGGTTATGGACTTTTTAATTTCACACAGGTGAAATGCCCTTCTCATTACACAAATGAGGACATGATATCAACATGAATTTTACTAGTGATGCTAATATTGATCATGATTAATATGTCTATCAGAGTACTCTTTTTCCCTCTCCATACAATATTCATATCTATAATTTTTTCCCACTATATTCATTAGAAGTGTCTAGGTGAGTCTTCAGAGGAGGCAAATTAAGCTCCAACACTGAGAAAAAGGAATATCAAAGAATATAGGTGAAAACGAATATTAAAATATAAAACATGTGAAAACAAACACTGGATTAAATATTATTTTGGACACATCATAGAGACTGTGTAAATATCCTGTCTTCTTAAAGTTTCATCCATTATTTATGTTTTTTTTTTTTTGTCTGGCTATAGTATACTTTATACTCTTTAAGCCACCTGCCTTCTTTAGGGTTCTGGGATAGAAAGTAAAGATGGTAACGTCTCAAGAGTGGTGAATGATGGAGTTGAGGCAAGGCGTCTATCTTTCTTTTGTTCTATCACTGGAGTTTGTTGATCAAATGGCTCTCTCCTCTAGAGGCCATCTGGACTGTAAGGTCCATCACCTTGTTGCTGTATCCAAATACCCATTTTTTTTCTTTTTAAATTTTAATTCTAGTGTAGTTAATATACAGTGATATGTTAGTTTCAGGTGTGCAATACAGTGATTCAACAATTCTCTATATTATTCAGGGTTCATCATGATAAGTGCCCTCATAATCCCCTTCACCTATTTCACCCATTCCCTCACCTACCCCCTTCCAGTCACCATCAGTATATATTCTATATTTAAGAGTTGATTTTTTGGTTTGTCTCTTTTTTCATTTGTTATTTGTTTTGTTTCTTAAAATCCGCATATGAACAAAACCATATTGTATTTGTCTGATAAATATGACTGACATATTTCACTTTATTTATTTATTTATTTATTTATTTATTTATTTCACTTTAGCATTGTACCCTCTAGATCCAGATGTTGTTACAAGTAGCTAGATTTTACACTTTTTATGGTTAATATTCCATTGCATATATATACCATATCTTCTCATTAATTTTAACATTTGTTGGTAAATCTTACCTGCAGTATTTACTGTTGAGGTGTTCTAATGCTGATTTTCTAATTCTCTGGTTTGTCCAATACTACTATGTTTTTGTGTTTTGCTTGGACCTAATGAATTTTTTCTGGTTGGTGTGACATTGAGAGGTTCAACTCCTGGTTATAAACCTGTGTGCAATTCTTCAGGCCTGACCACAGGCACTGACTAAAGCTTTAGTCACCTGGAGGCCTCATGGAAGAATCTGTCCTCTCTAGAATAGACTCAGGGTATAGCTAATGCATGGTTGTCTCTGAATGAAATGGCCACCAAAGACTCAGGCCCTTCTGGACCTCATCAGATGCTTAGCCTATTTTCATTCCTGGGCCCATAGCATGTTCATTCCTATGTCTCTTTATCAGATGTCTTGAACAGAAGTTTTCAGGTGCATTTGCTGAGGCCCCCTTTTGAGGACAGGGTGGGCTTGAGAAAGTCTTAATGACACTTTTCCCTTCCCTGACTCATTATTCAGTGTTTTTCCATTCCCAGCCTTTCTCTTTAGACTGCCTCCTGACTCTGGGGTCCACAAAACTGTCAGAGCCTTTTGCTTGTGGCTCCTTCAAGAGTGAGATGGCCACCACATTTGTATTGACCCACCTGGTTCTCAACCTGTGGAATTTGCAGGACACAGTATCAGAGAAAAGAGATTCTGGAAGGGTGATAAGGGAAATCTGTTTCTAAATTCCTTATGTTTTTGTAACTGAGAGTTGGGCTTTGTATGTTTAAGTCAAGGCTCAGACTGGCAGAAAGAAGACACCGTGAGACTGATAGCTAACAGGGATGCCAAGAGTCATGTCGTGTTGGGGGCATTCGAATTCCCCAAATGAAGAGTGAAGAGACCTTGTTTAGTATCTCAGGTAGTCAGGTGAGACAAGCTAAAAGCCAAATAAGTAAAGGCCACGTCCTAGATTACAAGCCACAGCCTATTACTAGAACCTAAAACAAGACTGAAATACACCAGTAGAACAAAACATAAAACCATACCTGAAAAGATCAAGAGGATCCATGAGTAGTAGGACTGCATGCCATAACAATATTCAACACCTATAAAAAAGATAATATAATTAACAACAACATTTAACATATAATTGACAAAATACTAGACACATAAAGAAGTAGAAAAATGTGACTGTTACACCACTACTATATCATTGAAACAGATTCTAAGATGACCCTGAAGTAACAGAAATTTTAAATCAACCATTATGTAGTTTGTGACAAATTAAAGATATATGATCAGATCCCTAGCACAAATAATAAAATTACTTAAGGGTACCTGTGTGGTTCAGTGTTTGAGCATCTGCCTTTGGCTCAGACATGATCCTGGGGTCTTGAGATTGAGTCCCATATCAGGTTCTCCATAGGGAACCTGCTTTTCTTTCTGCCTATTGCTCTGTCTCTTTCTCTGTGTTTCTCATGAATAAATAAATAAACTCTTTAAAAAATAATAAAGTTATTTAAAAACATATATACAAATATAAATTTTAAAAAGCATAATATAAAAAAGCATAATATGAAGCAACTATTTGGTCAAATAAATACACGCACACGTATACACATAAGTAAGAAAGAAATCTTGGTAAACTACTTGATATTAATACAAAATGAAGGTGTCAACCATTTCATAGATATGAAAATTATCATGACCGAATAATTCTTTTAGGTAATTAAAAAATTTAAATAATTATTTTAATTCTACTTAAATTTTTTAATACTCAGGCAGAATTTTAATGTGTATATTTTTATTTTATAAATACTTAAAAAGAATATTACAATTTGGTAGTGATTTTGTTTTATTCTGCTAAATTTCCAAATATGTCTACAATAGACAAAGTGTAAAGCTTCTAATGATAGAATTTGTAACTTTTTAGTATTATAATATTGTTTCATCTACTTTTACTGCCTATATATGAAGAAGAATGATGAAAGTAACTGCAAGATTTGTATTTTTTAATTTAAATATATTATAATTGCAGGTTTCAGTTATATTTCGATATATATATGTATACATATATAAGTATATATGTGTATATATGTGTATGTATATATGTATATATGTATATGCATATATGTGTATATATGTATATATATCATATAGCAAAATGACATTGCTAGATCATACTACTACTATTAATTTTACCATAAAATATCTTTTTAATGAAACAATATTATTATTGGCAAACACCTTAAAGTTTTAAATTTTAAACTGTTTTAAATTTTTAAATTTTCAACTATTGCCATATGTGGCAAATATTTTAAATACCTGTATCATATAAATATTGCACTCTAACACTATTTCTGCCCTTTTCCTTCAAAAGCAGATTAGATTGTTCATAACTAAAACAAATGTGACTTCATTTTCAAGTTAAAAACTTGCATTTCATAAAAACATAAGCATGTATAATATTAATAAAAGGACATTCATTCAATTAAAAAAATAAATTTTTGATTTCTATTGCTAAAATGACATATAGTAAACTCAATTATAGGCAACAGCCACAATATGCAGGTATTGCACCAATATGGCACTAAATATGATCAATCCCCCCCCCCCAAAAAAAAACAAAAACAAAACAAAACAAAAACACAAGGAAAAATAATTAATATAATCAGTTTAGTATATTGTTTTCTTCCAATTAGGAATCACTCTGAATTGCCGAATATCTTATTTGTTTCTAGAGCATTTAATATCAAACATTTTTGGAAGGAGTGGATGACCAGTCCATCTTTGCTAACTTTGACCTCTTTTGGTTAACCTTCATGGTCTTTCTATAAACTCTGTCTTCTGCTGGCCAAATCCGTGTTCTATTTGACATCTGACTTTGGCACTTGATGAGACCCAGGACTTGCTGCCTTCTTTTCCTATAACATAAGTTCATTACACTGAATATCACAAAAATGAAGTAAAAAAACCAAGAGGATACTATTAAAGAAGTATTTCTGTGGAAGACAAGTAGATATTCCACCAATTAACCCAAAGACAGAAATTTTATTTCTTGCGACCCAGATAGAATTTTTATTATTTGGTTTTGTAAGCCATCTTTCAGGGAATGTACTTTGCTATTGTTTTAATCACATTAACCATGTGATCATCATTCTAGGCAAATGCTGAATGATGGTCATTCCATTAACTATACAGTTTCAACTGGTGAAGTATATTGTAATTGTGTTTGGCAGCAGAGGTAGAGTATCATTGTAACCATTCTACTCAGATAAGATTATTATAGCAGGCTGTACAGTTCTGACATATGGTGTCCTCCATGCAAGATACAAGAGGATAGATGTACTAATAGGAAAAAAAATAGAAAAAAGATCAGAATTTATAATTATTAGTTATTAACTTGAAAAAAAATTCTAACATTCCTAAACAAAATCAGCTAAAACACCAGACTGATTTTTGACAAGGAACTCAACCTACTTTCTTAAAACAAGATCCTTTACTGTTTTTTTAGAATAAATATTAAAATCAATCACCACTAAAAATTTCAGCCTTTCAAATTGACAGTTTTATTTCTACTTGTCTATTTATTTATTTTGTAAAGATTTTATTTATTTATTCATGAGAGACACACAGAGATAGAGGGGCAGAGACACAGGCAGTGTGGGAGAAGCAGGCTCCATGCAGGCAGCCGGACGTGGGACTCGATCCTCAGTCTCCAGGATCACACCCTGGGCTGAAGGCAACGCTAAACCACTGAGCCACCAGGGCTGCCCACAACTTGTCTATTTAAAACACAGAGGTGAGAGACTACTAATTCCATTTTAACAGGGAAATTTAATTACAAGACACTATTTCTAAGAATTTAGACTGAATTTCTTATTATAGAACATAAAATACAAAGTAATTCTACAGTGTAATTTGAGTAGAATAATTTATTATTATAATCGTCCCTTGTAGCAAAATAAATTTCATAAATTATGCTTCAAATATGTTTTTAATTTTTTTCTCCATATTTATTATTATTTACTTATCCCAGCTTTTTGTTTGTTTGTTTGTTGTTTGTTTTGAGGGATTAGTAAGTTTGTATATTGAAGTCTGATGTAGCTTCAAGTCTAGTGGTAGAATTTTAAATTATTAAATTGATAATGCTAAGAAATTGATAATGCTAACTAAACACAATAAGTTAATATAGATGTGTATGTACATACACATATTTCTATACTTACAGATAGATTGGTGCATAATATTTAATATAATCTATGTATTTATCTATCAAATCGCTGTGGGATAGACTAAATTTTCAGGCAAATAAAACCTAGAATAAGTCAGAAAATCACGAGAGTAGACAGTATATCTCCTAGTTAGAAAAGAAAAATTATGCATTCAGAAGAAAGACATAACCATTTCTTCATGTGATTTTTCTTAATTTATCCTTTAGTTTTTTTTTTAGCACTTAAAACAAAATCCTTAACTTTAAACATTGTCCCCATTAAATGTTAAGTTTGTCTGGTTTTGCTTTATTTTACCTTCATATGCTGCAATGACATGCTACCAGCTACATAGAATTTTAATATGGTATAGAAAGATTAATATTGCATTTTATCTGACACTTGTTATTGCTGTTGAGATATTTTGGATATTCTCAAAGTTATTTATTTTATGATACAGAAGGTATGGAGAAAAAGTTTTAAGGGAAATCAATCATAAATATTCAGAGATTTGGCTTATTATTTTTTAAGTAAAAACTACAATTAATCTTTTCCCACTTTGGTTGAGCTTATCCTGTTTTACAGGGATTTCAGCAGAGTCTATATAAGTTTTAAACATTATAGGTGTTGTTTAATGAATATTATTTATAGTTTTGGGTTAGTCATTTGTACATGCACTTTATGTATTTAATATTACCGAAATCAAAACTACATAAACATGAGTTATCTTTATAAAATGCTGTATGTGCTTCATTCCTTATGGCAACTTAGTGCAGTGATGCTTTATACCACACCAAGCTGCAAATGTTTGTTAACTCTCAATTATTTTATTGAAGTAAGCAGATTTCTGACAACCATCTGTTTAGAGTGTACTTATTTCTGTTAATAAATCCATTTGAAAGTGAAATAGTCATTAAAGTGAGGAAGTAAGCACAGCATCTCTGGGAAGTTGGAGCTATATATATTTTGTGACACATCCTGTGCAATGTTAGTTATAGAGTTACAAAATGGGTGTAAAATTTCTGCTAAAATGAAAAAAGAGATTCATTTATATTGTGCTTATACAAATATTATCTTTTTTTAAATTTTTATTTATTTATGATAGTCACAGAGAGATAGAGAGAGGGGCAGAGACACAGGCAGAGGGAGAAGCAGGCTCCATGCACCGGGAGCCCGACGTGGGATTCGATCCCGGGTCTCCAGGATCGCGCCCTGGGCCAAGGGCAGGCGCCAAACCACTGCGCCACCCAGGGATCCCTACAAATATTATCTTTAAAGCAAATCAGTTAAGAATATATTTTAATTTTAAAAATTTACATAACTTAATAGCAGAAAAGTATAATGGAGCATTAACAGCATTTTTGACAATTATTCTGAATATTTCATATTTGGACATTTTTTAAACTCTGTGTTTTCTTTCTCTAGTATCCCCAAATGGTATGTAATTTAGTGTCTATTTGAACGTGGCTAATTGTTTTTGAGATACTATGTACTAACTTTGCTCAAGTGAACCATGAATGTTATAATTACATAAACGTTTGAATACATTCACTCCGGAACATATGACATAGAGTTGCTTAGTGAGAATCAACATGATCACAAATCAATGTCTGCAATTCTAGGTGCCAGCCTATTCAATTTCTTTTGATGTTTAAAATTATTACTTATTTTGTTTTCAATGAAATCTTTATGTAACTCTCATATTTCCTAGTTTGAATTCAAATACATCTTTCATTGTACCTGGATTTCCTTCCTTGGTGTAGACTGCCTAGGATTGTAAAGCGATTTTCAGAGTTTGCAAAATGAATTTTTTTATGTATCCTATATTCTTTTTTTTTTTACGATTTTATTTATTTATTAATAGAGACACACAGAGAGAGAGAGAGAGAGAGAGAAGAGGCAGAGACCCAGGCCAAGGGAGAAGCAGGCTCCATGCAGGGAGCCCGACGTGGGACTGGATCCCTGGTCCCCAGGATCACACCCCGGGCTGCAGGTGGCGCCAAACCACTGTGTCACCAGGGCATCCCCGGGGCACCCCCCCCCCCCCCCCGCACCCCCAGTATTCTATTTATATTCTATGTTCAAAGCTAGATCAAACCAAACATACCCTATAATTTTTTTTAAAAAATTTAAGAAAGTATTTATTTATTTATTTATTTATTTATTTATTTATTTATTTATTTGTATTTATTTATTTAAGTGGGGGAAGGACAGAGAGGGAAGGAGAGGAAGGATTATCCTACAATACATTTGTTGCTGGTGATCATAAAAATCATCGCCGCTGGCACAAAGATGGATAAATGACTTGCACAGTCCTAGAATCCATGAAATCTAAAAGCAGTTAATCATGGAATGGGTAAGAAACTGGTCCAAATAAGTTCCTAGGGTACTGGAATAAAAGAGCCCTGACTTACCTTGATCGTCCAAGTTAGTTTTAGTCATGCATAAATGAGGCTTCTATTAGTTAACTAGTTGAAAATGAAATTGTTCATGTCATATGTCTAATAACGTGCTATTAGTTGATTATAAATTTCCGTGGGTGCAATGCTGATCCTGTAATACCTGGCTGAGTACAACAAATCCTGCTTAACCCACAGTGAAGAAGCTGAAATTTTACCTGTAGTATATTGGGCCTCAGATTATTTTTCACTGATGTTGAAGTATATAGGAGTTTATAGAAATATTACCAGGATATAGGAAAAGGTTGGATACTTCTTGTTCTTGCAAAGGATAGGTATATTTAATTACATGCTAGGGTATTTAAACCCCAGAAAGTATGAGCATGGAATTTATTGCCCATTTTTTAGTCCAGAGTAATTCAAATTGATCATTGTTACTTAATATGACTTACTGACTTGCATAATCATTTTTAATTTTTTTTTACCCTAAGATAAAATCACCTTGACCAACTGATGTGGATAAAACTATGTAAGATAATATTGCAACATGGGAAAAACACAGACACTTGAGGGAATTTGATCCTCTAAGATTTTCAAAGACATTCTGATTTTTATTTCCTGCATGATAGAAGAAATAATTTCTTCTCATTAAATACCTAGGTTAGCTATAAAAATGGGGTTTTGGAGGGAATTAAATTTACCTTACAACTTAAACTATATCCATTATATTGATTCAAGACAAAATCTAAGATAAGAGCTGAAACATGTGGCTTTTGGTAAGGTACAAAGGCATTTTGCTAAATAAAATGTGAATTTACAAAGCAGAGGTTAGAGTCCTGGACCATGATTTGAAAAGTGTTTAAATCTGTCTAGGATTCAGAGGATTGGCAGCCTCTGAAGATTTTAAGAGAATTGCATTACAAATGATACTCTAGCCTAATAAACAGTAGCCCAGAGTTCTGTTTTGGGTAAAATGGATTTAGCACACTCCAACTGCCTTTCTTGCTTAATAACAATGGTACAAATGGGATAGAATACATGCAGCAACTGTTGAGGACTGTGCAAAGTAATTAGCAGTGTGTGAAGGAGCAATAAACATCAAGGTCCAAAGTATCACCAAATTGGCCATGAATTTACCATTTATTTCCCTCCAGGAAAGAAGGCAAGGCTATACTCAATATGACTGTAATATAATATATGATCCAACATGAGGTCAATGGCACAGAAAATTCTAGTCTTTAGTTCTGGCTTGAGGAGACAAACAGAGAAATACTCATTCATGGTAGAGAAATACAGTTATTTTTCTTTCATCTCTTTTCTCCATTCTCTCATATTCCATTTCCATAATAATTAACCACAGTGGCAGCAACTAATATAAGAGGCTAACAGGAGCTTCAACTCTGAGAGAAAGAAACTCTCAGAGGTGAGATCCCATGATAGGGGAGCTAACCCTTATTGCTATCTATTTTTCCCTTTTCCTTCACCCTTCCAGTGGTAGGGCATGGATATATTACCAAACATAAATGACATAGAAGAGCAAAGTACATATAAACTCATGTATCTAGCTAGATGAATAAAAAAGAGAGCTGCAGGAATAGAAAAGTCTGGGAGAAATAATGGAGGTGAAGGAACTCATGAAAGTAAACTCTTAAAGTTGTTTTGAACTCCAGAATTTAACCTGACCTACTGGTGCATATACTTGATCTTAACTAGCATACCAAAGACTTTGAGAACTGTATTAATAGGCCACTAATCAATAGACCATTAATCAAGTCATTAGGCGACCCACAAACAGGACAGATACAAGAGCATTACAGCTTAATAAAGAAGATTATATATATATATATATATATACACACACACACACATATGTACATATATACAGACATACATATATGTACATATATATTATATAGTGGAATATTAGCCATCAAAAGAATGAAATCTTGCCATTTCAATGATGTGAATGGAACTAGAGAGTATTATTCTACGTGTAATAAGTCAGTCAGAGAAAGACAAATACCATATAATTTCACTCATACGTGGAACTTAAGAAACAAGATAGATTTACATAGGGAAAGGGAAGGAAAAATAAAATAAAAATGAAGAGGGAGGGCAGCCCGGGTGGCTCAGTGGTTTAGCGCCACCTTCAGCCCAGGGCCTGATCCTAGACACCCAGGATCGAGTCCCACATTAGGCTCCCTGCATGGAGCCTGCTTCTCCCTCTACTTCTCTCTCTCTCTCTCCTCTCATGAATAAATAAATAAAATCTTTAAAAAAAAAGAATGAAGAGGGAGGCAAACCATAGGTACTCTTAACTATATTTAACGATAAATGAAAGAACTAAGTAAAATTTATTTTCCTTTTCAAAAAGTTTTTTAAAGTATATTTTTCTCCTAGTCTAGGTGTTTTATAATTTCAAATTATTTCATTATAATCAAGCTTTGTTGTCATCTGTGTTTATATGTATTCAACTTTTAATATTTTGATAAAACCATTACAGCATAATGCAATGTCTTTATTGTATTTCACATTTCATGTCATTAAAATATGTTGAAAGCTTACTAGTCTATCAAATTATGTTTTTAACTTGTTTAACAAAAAGTAAATAGAATTTTTAAATGTTTTATATAATATTCTAACTGTAAATTTTCCTCCATTATAGTCAGAGAATTTTCAAAATCATTCATAATCTGATTCTTCTAACGCTTAATGCTAAATTTAACTTGTGGCAAATTTAACACTTTCTGTTCAGACAGATGATTTAATATATAGTATCCCCGTACTTTTAAAAGGGTAGTAAAAATCTTAAATGTGTCTTTTCTCATTCATTTCCCCTTACAGGCTTTATAAAATGGCTATATAGTTAGACAATAACAAGGCAGTCAAATAAGTCATTGTGTTTAATTATTCAATAGATATTTATGGAACACTATTATGTGTCAGCAATGTGATAGGCATTAAGAAAAAGTCAAAGAAGAATAAGTCATGCTCTTTGCCCTTGGCATGTATTCAATCTCTCTGGCAAGAAAAGTGCATGATGAGGAAGTGTAATCCATTGTAATGAGTACAAAAAGAAGGACAAAGGAAAAATTGTTTTAACGTCAAGCCAACATCTCTAGATAAATAGGGATAAAAGCTTTGATTACGTGTTATTCATGCATTTCCATGAAGAATATCAGTCAGAAAGAAAGAAAAAAAAAACAATTACCGTCATAGGCAAAAAGTAGAGAAACATATAAGGGTATATGTGGTGAGAACTTTTAAGATCATTCTTAGAAACTTTCACTGTTCAGCACAGTATTGTTAAATATAATCACTATACTGTACATTACATCTCCAGAAGTATTCATCTTATAATTGGAAGTTTTTTTACCCTTTGACTATCTTTACTCATTTCTCTAAACCCCTCAGTTTTATAATTTTATGTGAACAGAGACGATTGCAAGGAGATATTCCGAATGTGAGTTAAACATGACACCAAATGAAGGAACAGAATCCTAGAATCCTTCACACAGAATCCTGTGTGAAGCTTGATTGGAATCAAAGGGAGATATAGGAAGACTACAACTTTATTATGAAGTTACAAAAAAGGAGATTTGTTACTTCCATGATTGATTTATCTAGGATCTAAATTGACCACTGAAGTTTTCCTGAGTCAAAATGGCAGTTTCCATGACTTTCAAAGCCTTTAAGGTGATTGCTCTACCTGTATACTCAGTGTAAATGTTCAGAGACTATTATAATGGTGGCAGGAGACCTGAGGCTACATACAGGTACAGAACATCAGGTTCCATACACGCTACATATCTGATATTTTTTGTGACCTGCTTTTGAGATTCTATGAAACCTATATAATTTCAATAATTGCTTGTGGCTTATTTTTTAATCATCATCTGTATGTATGATAAATATTAAGAATGTAGGGCAAGTGAGAAGATTCTGTTTATGTCTTAACCTAAGTTATCATAGAATGGTGGTCATCAGTATTGAAGCCTACAATAAGTTAAAACATTTGAAGCACCTTAAAATCTTTAGTCCATTTAACCTATAAATGTCTTTATAGGATAAATGCTAAGTTTACAGAGATTCCTGCAGGCACAGTCTTCTGAAAACGAAGCAACTGACATTCTCCATTACCTTGATGCTGAGGCCTTACTGTCTCCATATCCACCTTTGTGAAAATTTTATCACACCTAAATATGGCTTAATCATTTCCATAAATGTACCATTGAGGAAATGCAAAGACTCTGTTAACCTATGAATAATTGAATTTTTATTTACTTAGGAACATTTTTTAAACCAAAGAAGTACTTGAAAAGAGCACATGGTTCAATTATTTATCAACAGAGATAGCATTCTTTTTATGACAATACCATTTTCACTAACATCTCAATTTTAAAATTCAGTATCCATGGTTATCATTCACTACAATATAGCGTGTGTCTTTTTTTTTACCACACATCAATTTCTGTGTGTAGTAGTTCTCTCCAAAATTAGATTCCCCAAATCATAATATTGCTTCAATATTCTTAATATCCTTGAGATATATTTCAAATATAAATGTGTTAACACTTTAGATTAAAAGTAAAACTATGGAAGTTTTATAAATTCATTAAGAGTATGAAAATTTTATGCAAATTAAAACAAAAAGTATGAACCACATGGGGGATGGGGAGATGACATTTATGGAAGCCTTTGATTAGTTATGCTTTTCTTTTTTATTTTCTCCCCAGGGTTGCCACTTAAGCTCAAATGAACTATATTGATTATAAAGAAAGCTATGTTTTGTACTTGACTGTTGTTACACACTTTATGAGTGGAAAAGTCCCAGGATATGATATTTATTCTTGCTGAGTTGCAGAATATAACAGCATGATGCAAAATATATCTCAGTAAATTATGAAATATGCATATTTAGCTTTTTTGGAAGTTTTCCATATGAAAGTTTTACTTGAGTCGGAGAGGAAGTATTTTCAGTGCTCAGGAGGTTGTGATCACAGCTGCTTTGCAGTAGAGTAATAGCCAAATTAGCCATTTTTTCTCTGCTATAAAGCAGCAGCATCCTCAGTTTATGATCAACCAATTGATCAGACAATGGAGGTTCTAGTATGGACACAGTAGTCGGTGTTTGCTGTTCACAAATCATTCTTAGAAGATGAGATGTGATAAACAAAATGTAATGTTTTCATTTTTTACTGCCCATTGTAATATAAAAAAACATTTCATCTTAGTTTTAAACTGGTACTTTTGTTTTTGTTTTTGTTTTGTTTTAGCTTTGGTTTTGCTGATTCCTTGGCAGTTATTCCAGGATACTTAAAAAAAATCTGCTGATGTTCTACATTAAACGCTAGTAGAAAAATGTAACTAGGATAATCTGCTGAATTAACATACTGGTTCTCTATTTCCTCTACTGCCGTTCTATATTTTTGGTGCTTTTGCATGAAAAGAGGGTAGTATTCTGCTAAGGAACCAGTCTTCTGTTTCTATTTATTTTCTCACATTTGATAGTTTTGCTAAAAATGCTACAATTTCATTACAAAAAGAGGGTATTTGAAACCAGTTCTTCAAATACCAGTCCTATATCATCACCTCCATATTCACGTTTTAAGAATATTGCCCCAATCAGATCATGTCTGCTGCTAAAATACTGGAAACACCCCTGTTGCAGGAGCTGTACCAGATGCCTTATGTGCATTCTCTCCAGTCCTCACTGTAGCCTTCAGAAGTCTCATTTCTAGTGATAAACAGATGCTTCTGTAGAGTCTATGCTTTTTTTTAAGATTTTATTTGTTTATTCATGAGAGACACAGAGAGAGAGAGGCAGAGACAGAAGTAGGCTCCATGCAGGGAGCCCCATGTGGTACTGGATCTTGGGATTCCAGGATCATGCCCTGGGCCGAAGGGAAGCGCTTAACTGATGAGCCACCCAGGAGTCCCAAGAGTCTATACTTAATCAAGAACTAACCACCTACTGTTTGATGTTTTGTTATTATTTTAGAATTGGAGTTTTTAAAAAATTTCAAGTACTGCCACTTAACTCCAAAAAATTGGTTTGTTTTGATTCTCTCTTATGTGGCCCAAATTGCCACTATATTATTGCTTATATATGAGATTTTCCTAAGATATTCTTTTTAAAAAAGATTTATTTATTTATTCATGAGAGAGAGAAAGAGAGGCAGAGACACAGGCAGAGAGAGAAGCAGACTCTTCGCAGGGAGCCTGATGTGGGACTCGATCCCCGGACCCGGGGTCACACCCTGAGCCGAAGGCAGACAGGTGCTCAACCGCTGAGCCACCCAGGCATCCCTAAGATATTCTTATTACAACATTTACCTTCCTGTAGTTTACTTATTTTTTCATTAAGTAATTAATGGGAAAATAATTTCTCTAATTATTAATTTCTTTAATTAATCCACTTGATGGTTTTATCTTTATTTTATGAACTTTCAATACATTGAATCATTTATATTACACTTATATAAACTGAATAACATTGTATGATTTACTTTATAGCTGATTGTACATTATTATGGACTATTTGGGGATGGCAGACTTTATAACATATATTCTCAATTTTAATGGGTATATCGAGCTATAATTGATAAATAACTGCACATAATTAATGTGAACAATTTTGATAAATATGTGAATATTCAAATACCCATGATACATCATCATAATCAAGATAATAAACATATCCAACACCTCTGCGAGTTTACCTATGCATCTGTTTTTTGTTGTTGTTGTTGTTGTTTGGAATATACTAATAAAAAACACTTAACTGGATTTTCCCTCTTAACAGTTTTGAGGAGGGAAATGCCATATTGCTAACTATAGGCACTATGTTGTACAGCAGATCTCTAGAACTTATTCATCTAACATAACTGAAACTTATAACCACTAAATAACAACTATTTCCCCCACCATTCAGTTCCTTGAAACCATTGTTGTATTTCTGTTTCTATGAGTTTGATTATTTTAGATACTTCATATAACTGAAATCATGAAATATTTATACTGTGACTGGTTTATTTCACTTAGCAGAATATCCTCCAGGTTCATCCATGTCATCAGAAGTGGCAGGGTTTCTTTCTTCTTTTTTTCTTAAGGTTGAGTAATATTTTCTTATATGTATATACCACATTTTCTTTATCCATTCATCTATTGATGGACCCTTGAGTGGTTTCCATATTTTGGCTATTATGAATAGTGGTGCAATGATCAGGATTTTGAAAAAACATATATTTTTTATTTATATCTCCAAGATTATCTATAGTACTGCTTAAGAAGTTCTCTACAAATGCTTGACTAGTAAGTGAATGAGAGAGGGAGAGAGAGGTTAAGATAGGTATTCTCGTAAGACAAATCTGTTTTCTCTAACTTTTGATTCTTTTACCAAAAGAACCAGTTTTCTTTTCTAAAGAAAGAAATAAGAGTATTATGTGATCAAGTTGTGATGATAAATGATTTTAAAAATGCACATTATTTCCCATTCCTTAAAACCATACCGGTTATATTGGATAGAACAATATTTTTGATGCCACCATTCAATCTGTCTTCCTTGAAAGTGCAGGATTTACCACTGAGAATCATTTCTTGTCATATTGTGAGGTCAGTGTGGGATAGTAAAATTCCATTTAACACACAGGGGAACATATTATCCTCCTTTTACAGGGTAAAACTGGAATATCTGAGGGGAACCCTCTTATACTGTTGGTAGTAATGCAAACTGGTGCAGCCACTCTGGAAAACAAGATGGTGGATCCTCAAACAGTTAAAAATAGAAGTACCCTATGACCCAGCAATTGCACTACTAGGTATTTATCCAAAGGATACAAAAATACTGATTCAAAGGGATACATGCACCTTGATGTTTATAGCAGTATTATCAACAAGAGCCAAATTTTAGAAAGACCCAAAATATCCATCTACTGATAATTGGATAAAGAAGATGTGTGTGTGTGTGTGTGTGTGTGTGTGTGTGTGTGTGTGTGAGAGAGAGAGAGAGAGAGAGAGAGAGATAAATGCAATATTTCTCTGCCATCAAAAGAATGAAATCTTGCCATTTGTAATGACGCGGATAGAGCTAGAGTGTATTATGCTAAGTGAAATAAGTCAGTCAGAGAAAAACACCATATGACTTCACTCATATGTAGAATTTAAGAGGCAAAGCAGATGCCCATGGATATGGAGGAAGAGAGGGAGGCCAGCATAAGAGATTCTTAACTATGAAGAACAAACTGAGGGTTGCTGGAGGGGAAGAGGGTGATGATGGGCTAAATGGGTGATGACAGTTAAAGAGGGCACTTGTGTTGAGCACTGGGTGTTCTATGTAAGTGATGAATCACTAAATTCTACTCCTGAAACCAATATTACACTATGTGTTAACTACCTAGAATTTAATTTTAGCTACCTAGAATTTAATTTTATAAAACTTAAATTTAAAAAGTAGGTAGTTCTGTATTTGCAGTTTATCTCCATTATTGTCTTTCTATCTCTGTATTAAATTTTTAAATCACTCCTTGACACTGTTCAATTTTATGATTAAGAAGTAGGATGTATTTTATTTATTTTTATTTATTTATTTATTTATTTATTTATTTATTTATTTATTTATAATAGTCACATAGAGAGAGAGAGAGAGAGGCAGAGACACAGGCAGAGGGAGAAGCAGGCTCCATGCACCGGGAGCCTGATGTGGGATTCGATCCTGGGTCTCCAGGATCGTGCCCCGGGCCAAAGGCAGGCGCCAAACCGCTGTGCCACCCAGGGATCCCTAGGATGTATTTTAAATTATACACTTTAGATCTCAAAGAATTTAAAGTATTATTTAGAAATGTGGCATTCATAAAGAATCAATATGAAGAATTAATGTGGTTTTGGAGAAGTTGATAATTTGGACAGAGGAATATTTATTTATTCTGGTCTCTTATATGGCAACACAGTATGTTTTTCCCCACTCGGTACTATACCATTTTTCACACATTAAATGTATGATTTAACATGCAAAGTAAAGTGTATTTGAATAAATTATTTTCTTTTGATAGAAGAATTCAGGTTAGTGCATAAATATTTGTTGCTTAAGTATGTTCTTGATGTTAAGTTCAAAATAGTACAGCCTATGGTTCTCTACATGAACAAGAATTAAAGTGAAGATTATTTTGAATTATATCTACACCTTACTTTTATAATTAAATCTTATGGTTACATGTTGAAGTATTATCTGAAAATAAATACTATTAATGAAACAAACCAACAAAAACAGTGTCTCTTCTTACAAGGTCTATTTTAAAATCACCCAGGGCCTTAATGACTTTTCTAATATCCCTATTTTGATTCACTAATAATTAGACTGTGAAGGAAGTGCTGTCGACTTTTCCACTAGACCTAAACATACTAGTTTTGCTTGACCAACATGCGGATATTTGAGGAGTGACACTGGTGAATTCACAAGACACTTGCAATAAGACTATTCTTAGAGTGACAACCATATGCTTTCTCAGGATGTCTCATGGTGAAGTGCATACCTATTATAATTTCAGCTGAATACTTTGAAGCAGTAATAAAGTCACTTATTCAGGCTCCTTGAGGGAAGCAATGAGGATTAACAGGGCTATTCAGGATTACTTTTCACACTTTAGTCTCTTCTAACACCCAAACACTAGGGCTTCTTATGAGAAATATGTATTATGTAGACTTTGAGGGAATCTAGCATTGTTTAATAAAAACAGAAAATACATTTTCTTAACAAAGTAATTTTAAATAAGAAAAATAAGAAGATTCTTGAAGTTCTCATTGGCAGTCTCTCCTAAAGAGGTAGACATGTTACAGATTCTGTTTTGTGTTAGATGGGTCAATCTAGAGAAATTCTTAGAAATTGATGCAAAGTTGTCTCCATTCATTTAAGTACATTGTTTTGGTTGCATAAAAAAACTTGAACTGGGAATAGGGATGAAGCTAACTGGATCTTCAGTTACCCTAATAACTAGCAGCATTTCTTGGTTTTATGGAATCTAGCACTCACACAATTTAGTAGGCTTTCATAATCAAATAATACAAAATTATAACTGAGAAATTCCTGGGAATTCTCCCAAGGTCATAGTAGGAGTCTGTGCAAGTGATCAATTTTGAAAATTAGACTTCATTACTTATAGCCTTAGAGTGCTTCTATTGCACAGACATGAAAGAAGACAAAGACATGCCTTCCATTCAAACAAACAAACAAACAAACAAAAAGTCCAACAGGTCACAGGGAACTGTCTGCTATCCAGGTCAGATCTGCATACATAGAAGAAATGTTACAAGCCCTTATTGGCAGTTCTTCACCATTTACTTTATACGTAGTTTAATTACTCCTTTAAAGACTATTTAATTCAATGTTCATCAGAAGCAGTACCACTATTGCCATCGTCTATGCATGCACCCACCCCAGATTCATAACTTCAGTAACACTGAAAAGCTGATGTTTTAGATTGAACACATCAAATTATGCTGGGAATGATGACAGCTGCCGCCAGGTTGATATTAGTTCATAAGTCAGTTCTGGCAGTGGGATGATAATGAAGTTTTTCAACACTATATTCACTTAATGAAGACAAATCTTGCAGAGTGATGGTATTCTCTGCCACCACTGGGACAATCACAGGAGGTTATTGCAGTGGCCTGCTTGAATCTGTATGTCAAGGTCACAAGTGTCCTCCATCTTACTAGTTAAGATCTGTCATCTGCTTCCCAGAGGAGCCAGATGATCATTTTCCTAGAAGAATGAGCTTTAACCTAGAAAATTGAAAAGGGATTTACCATTTTCTTACTAAAGGTGACCCCTAAAAAAAGAAAAGGTATCTACTACACAGGCTTAAAAACCATTGTGAGTGAGGTATAAGGAAGAATTGTAGAATCACTAGTAATAATAACAAAGTCAAGGTTATCCTTTCAGTATACACGGATATCAGATATTGTGAAATTAAAAAGGAAAATCCAAAGTTGTGTCCATCCAATCAATCTTGCTAGTATCACATTTCAGCCAGGATCAGGGTGGAAAAGAAAGAAAAGGGAGAATATTGTTGGTGTTTAGATACTCTAAGTTTTTATTTTTATTTTTATTTTTATTTTTTATTTTCCATTCTCAAATTCTTGCATACCTATGAGCTTCACCAACTAGTAAGGCTCTTGCGGAGTATGTCTGCATTCATTTTGTAAGGGTTTTGTTGGAAAGTCTGGCTCCTTGGATTAGCCACTAATGTATTTAATGATACTTGCCATATGTGGATGTAATCGTCATGGTGTATCTAGAAAATCCTATGTTGGGATTGACAGTAGCTGGGAAGAGTCCAATTCTAGATTACATCAAATCTGTGTATACCACATGCAGCTCATGTAATAAAAGTTGTCTTTTAGTGCCTCAATATCTGTGCAATTCACCCAGCTAAGATAACAGCACTTTCATATTCTGAAACCATTCTATAGAACCCATAATACCAGTGGTAGAGAGTTGAAAATATATCTATAAATTGTAAGATTTATATTACAGATTTATATGGTACTATGCCTAACTCACCTTGAGCTATATAATCATATATATGACAAAAGGCAAAGTTCTACAATTGTCATTAGATCCTGCTCATATGTCCAGTAATTTTTTTCTGGATATCCAAGAATTTTGTTACTTTTGTAACCATACTGGTTTTATGCATTGACATTTGCATCATCAATGACACGATGAGTGTGCAATCTTGAATGTATTCCAGATGCTATTTTCTATGCTGTAGTCCAGTATATATATACATATATACACTCTCTATATATGTGATATCAGTTCTAGTTTGTAATTTGATTACTGTACTTTCTTTCCTAAGGCATGGGCCATATGATAGTCCTTTTAACAATCCTATTTTGGATCACTTCAAGACTGATCACACTAGGCTATGGGCAATAGCTCATAATTAATATATAAATTAATTAATCTGGATGGCATGCTATAGCCAGAACTCAGCCTATTACATAGAAATAATCAATACAAAACACAAACAATGCTGTACTATTATTTTGATGGAGTGTTAAAGCACTGTGTTTAATTTCTATTGAGCAAGAAAAAAGGTACATTATTTTTCTTTTTTCAGATAGCAACTCTTGTAAGTAAGAACCTCTTTCCATTAGAATGCCTTTAAGTTTAAATGAAGAATTTAGCAGGGCCATAATATGGGTGAATCTATACATTGTATGGAGGCTAAAGTATCAGGAGGCAGACTTGTCTCATTGGTTGCAATGTTGTTGTTTTTTTAAATTTTTTAATAGGCTTTTCCAGGGTTTATCCAACCTAAGTGATTTTGCTTTGAAGAATACTCCTATCAGTGTTGAAATACAAGGCAAGAAAAACATTTTGTTTTGTTTTGTTTTGCTTTGCTTTATTCCTGAGGAGACTGTTGGTTTCCATTAAGCACAAGGAACATATTAAAGCCTCCTTTCAGATGAAAGGAACAGATTAAAGCCTCCTTTCAGAGAAATGGATCCAGGAAACCCAGGAATGTCTGGGATTTTCCCTTTCTGATTCACATATATTAGAGCATATTTGGTCAGTGATGCCTCTGGGTACTAAGGGAAGAAGAAAACTTCCTTGGCATTATTAAATTGGAAAGTGCTTATCCTAAATACAGACATGTTGCATAACAAATATTAGGATCAAGTTTACAAAAGGCAAAAGGGTACCAACCACATTGGAACGATTTGTCAGTACTTTTATTTCAATATTTCTAAAAATCATGTCATCTTTTGCCCTCTTCTGAGACCCAGGGCTTAGTGTCTTACAGGGAAGATGATGAGATGACAAAGAATAGCTTTAGTACTCAAATGAAATACTTCCCAGGACATGTCTCAATCTTTTAATGTTTCACGACAGATCAAACTGTCCTTTTAATTACATTATTTTAGAAATATTTTTGTGTGTGTGTGTTCAGAATTGCTTTGTTCCTTTTGGATTCCACATGGTCCCACAACCTCATCCTTATATCTTCTATAGTTGAGAATTTGGTAGCTCATCAGTTTCCTCCCTGTCAACCACTTAACCCCATAATCATATTATTTTATGCAAATTAGGGATTCTGTCCTAATATTTGTGTTCCTTCTTTAATTCTTTATCCCATGTTATCCATTTTTTCTTTACATCTTGGACAGAAAACTAAATTGCTTTCTAACATACTTCCTTCCACCTCCACTGATGACCTGGATTCTAAACCAGCCTGGAAGGTTTAAACCATTCCTCACACTATGCTCATTTTATGTATAAATTCAAATTATTCTCAGCATTCCAGAACTAAGTGCTATTATTACCTTGTACTCAGGGTTCTCCTATAAGCAAATCAGAAGGTCACACTGTTTCAGAGTATTAACACCTTTACAAGGGATCCTCCAGTTTGTGGTTAGGGTCTCAGAAGAATTTCTCCAATGGAAATAGGTCACTTTTTCATGCTTACTTCACTTTTATTTTTATAAAAATTCTTTCACTTGCATGTACAACAAGGAATAGTTGAATATTAGATTCTAGTTTCACAAAAAGCTATGTTTAGAAAAAAAAACATATTACTTAAGTGATTAAGTAAGATTAATATACTTACAGTTAGATGACATAGCTCAACAGATTGATAAAAACATAATGTTGTATTTTAACAGAAAATGAATAACATTTTAAGGAAAGTATTCCCAATATTTCAATGAAAGATCTTAAAAATACAACATTTTATAATATGTATGTATGTATCTTAAACATTCACTTCTTTGAAAACTGCTGAGATTGAAATAGGGAAGGCATAAATTAACAAATAAACAAAACCACACACTTCAGAAATAAAAACTCATGTATTTGTTGATTATAAGAAATATTCTTATAATTCTATTTTTCTACGAATCTTTTACTCTTGTAATTAAAATTTTTCAAACTTTGCATTGTTCATCAAAAATGACAAGTTTTTATATTAGTAAGGTGCTTATTTCATTTAATGACTAAAAATAGCTTGTGAAAAATTTTAAACACTTTATTTTTATTTATTTATTTTTCTTTTTTTAATAAATTAATTTTTATTTGTGTGCAATTTACCAACATACAGAATAACACCCAGTGCTCATCCCGTCAAGTGTCCCCCTCAGTGCCCGTCACCCATTCCCCCCCACCCCCGGCCCTCCTCCCCTTCCACCACCCCTAGTTCGTTTCCCAGAGTTAGGAGTCTTTATGTTCTGTCTCCCTTCCTGATATTTCCCAACATTTCTTCTCCCTTCCTTTATATTCCCTTTCACTATTATTCATATTCCCCAAATGAATGAGAACATACACTGTTTGTCCTTCTCCGATTGACTTATTTCACTCAGCATAATACCCTCCAGTTCCAACCACGTTGAAGCAAATGGTGGGTATTTGTCGTTTCTAATTGCTGAGTAATATTCCATTGTATACATAAACCACATCTTCTTTATCCATTCATCTTTCGACGGACACCGAGGCTCCTTCCATAGTTTGGCTATTGTGGCCATTGCTGATAGAAACATCGGGGTGCAGGTGTCCCGACGTTTCATTGCATCTGAATCTTTGGGGTAAATCCCCAACGGTGCAATTGCTGGGTCGTAGGGCAGGTCTATTTTTAACTCTTTGAGGAACCTCCACACAGTTTTCCAGAGTGGCTGCACCAGTTCACATTCCCACCAACAGTGTAAGAGGGTTCCCTTTTCTCCGCATCCTCTCCAACATTTGTTGTTTCCTGCCTTGTTAATTTTCCCCATTCTCACTGGTGTGAGGTGGTATCTCATTGTGGTTTTGATTTGTATTTCCCTGATGGCAAGTGATGCAGAGCATTTTCTCATGTGCATGTTGGCCATGTCCATGTCTTCCTCTGTGAGATTTCTCTTCATGTCTTTTGCCCATTTCATGATTGGATTGTTTGTTTCTTTGGTGTTGAGTTTATAGATTTTGGAAACTAGCCCTTTATCTGATATGTCATTTTAAAATATTTTCTCCCATTCTGTAGGTTGTCTTTTAGTTTTTTTGACTGTATCCTTTGCTGTGCAAAAGCTTCTTATCTTGATGAAGTCCCAATAGTTCATTTTTGCTTTTGTTTCTTTTGCCTTTGTGGATGTATCTTGCAAGAAGTTACTGTGGCCAAGTTCAAAAAGGGTGTTGCCTGTGTTCTTCTCTAGGATTTTGATGGAATCTTGTCTCACATTTAGATCTCTCATCCATTTTGAGTTTATCTTTGTGTATGGTGAAAGAGAGTGGTCCAGTTTCATTCTTCTGCATGTGGATGTCCAATTTTCCCAGCACCATTTATTGAAGAGACTGTCTTTCTTCCAATGGACAGTCTTTCCTCATTTATTGAATGACCATAAAGTTCAGGGTCCACTTCTGGGTTCTCTATTCTGTTCCATTGATCTATGTGTCTGTTTTTGTGCCAGTACCACAGTGTCTTGATGACCACAGCTTTGTAGTACAACCTGAAATCTGGCATTGTGATGCCCCCAGCTATGGTTTTCTTTTTTAAAATTCCCTGGCTATTCGGGGTCTTTTCTGATTCCATACAAATCTTAAAATAATTTGTTCTAGCTCTCTGAAGAAAGTCCATGGTATTTTGATAGGGATTGCATTAAACGTGTAAATTGCCCTGGGTAACATTGACATTTTCACAATGTTAATTCTGCCAATCCATGAGCATGGAATATTTTTCCAGGCTCCCAGTGCTTCTCCATTGAGAATGATATTTGCTGTGGGGTTTTCGTATATGGCTTTTAAGATATCGAGGAAAGTTCCCTCTATCCCAACACTCTGAAGTGTTTTGATCAGGAATGGATGCTGAATTTTGTCAAATGCTTTCTCTGCATCTAATGAGAGGATCATATGGTTCTTGGTTTTTCTCTTGCTGATATGATGAATCACATTGATTGTTTTACGAGTGTTGAACCAGCCTTGTGTCCCGGGGATAAATCCTACTTGGTCATGGTGAATAATTTTCTTAATGTGTTGTTGGATCCTATTGGCTAGTATCTTGTTGAGAATTTTTGCATCATCAAAAACCTCCCAATACACAAAAGTCCAGGGTCAGATGGCTTCCTAGAGGAATTCTATCAAACGTTTAAAGAAGAAATCACACCTATTCTACTAAAGCTGTTTGGAAAGATAGAAAGAGATGGAATACTTCCAAATTCGTTCTATGAGGCCAGCATCACCTTAATTCCGAAACCAGACAAAGACCCCACCAAAAAGGAGAATTACAGACCAATATCCCTGATGAACATGGATGCAAAAATTCTCAACAAACTTTATTTTTTAGAATAATTTATATTTACAAAACAAACACAAATAGAGAGTTTTCATATGCCTCACAGCCAGGTTTCCTAATCATTAACAAATTCTATTAGTATTATACATTGTTACAATAAGTGAATTAATATCAATGCATTATTATTAACTAGAATTCCATCCAGGATACCATATTATTGTTTGTTGTTATGAAATTTTTAGATTCTCCTACATTATGACAATTTCTCAGACACTCTTGTGACTCAGAGTTTTTAAGAGTACTGGTCAAGTACTTTGCTGAATGCCTCTCAATTGGGACCTGTAGGATAATTTTCTCACAATTTTACTTCTTTCTTATGGAATTATGGATTTAGGAGAGAAATACCACAGAAGTAAAGTACCATTTTCATCATATCGTATGAAGGGTACATACTTGCACCTATCACTATTGATGATATGCATACCCACATTTAGATAGTGTCAAATTTCTGCATTGTAAAATTATTATTTTTTCACTCTTCAAGACTGTACTTTTTGGAAGGAAGTCATTATATACATCCCACACCTAAGGAAAACCTTATCACAATCTACAACTAACATCAGACTTAATAGTGAGAACACTCTTCCACTAAACTGGGAATAAGGCAGTTTTATTCTTTCTCAGCGCACTTTTTCCACATTATACTAAATAGTCCTCACTGGTGAAATTAAGAAAAGAAAGAGAAGGAAATATGCAGATTAGGCCTAAAGAAATAAGACTGTTCTTATGAATGACCTGATTGTTCATGCTGAAAATTCCAAAAAAGCAAGGAAAAGCATCCCTAGAACTAAGAAGTGATCATAGCAAGACTGCATGCACTCTACATTCTTTTGTTAGATCCACGTTTTCATTTGTATTATTGTCCTGCTAAAAGAACATTTTTATAGTGCCGTTCTGCTGCAGATGAATTAGCTCTGTTATGTATACAATACATTTATTTCACCTTCGTTTTTTTTAATTTTGGTTTATTTTAAAATCAAGAGTTTTATATGTATATTCTTAGGTTATGCTGTTTATAGTGTATTCTATTTCTTAGAAACCTATGTTTATATTTTTCATTGAATTTGGAGAATTTTCAGTCATTATAACTTCACATATTTTTTGTGACTTCTTCCTGATTCCAATCCTGTTCTCATCTCCTTCTGGGAATCCAGCTGCATGAATATAAAAGCACTTTACATTTTTCCACAGGAAAGTTTCCTCACATAAAGGGAAAAGATATTTGAGGGATGTAGGGTAATAGAGATACGAAGAGAAAGTTAATTGAAAACTAACTCAATGACTGGTAGTATTAAGGTTTTCTCTGATTATGATATTTTTAAAGAGGTTTTATTTCTTTAAAGATAAATATAAAATATGTATAGATGTAATAAGTAGATGTTGATTTTACTTCAAAACATTCTTCAGTGCAGGCATTGGTTGGGAATATAAAGGAAGTAATATTCACTATGGTTTTGGCTATGGTTTGACAGCTATTAAAGCTGTTGTGTGAATTTATTATTCTACTCTGTATATTTGTGCATGTTTGATGTTTTCCTTAATGAAATAAAAAGAATAAAGCCATGAAAAATTAACATGCTATTGTATTAGCCATGAATGTATAATGCTTGAATAATAACTACAAAAATAAAGTCAAAAATAAAATCAGAATGTAAGAGTTGGAGATATGTGACATAATGGGAGGAGGAGACAAAACTTGAGGGAGTTTGCAAAAATTCTGTTACTTAACTAGCTGAAAACACCTGATTTTTATATTTTCTGTCTTTATGACACTTTTTTTAAACTACTTTTTCTCAACTCTTCTATTGAAACTTTTGTCATAATTTTACTTTATTAACCCTAAACACACTAATTCTCATTAATCTTCTGCATACCAGTTAGTCTGGATGTGTGGGTAATTATTCTAAAAATTGTAGATTTTAGACAGTCAAATAAGCCTAAAATTTTATACATTGCTTCTTCCATATCTTCTTTCCCACACCTATATTCCAATTAACTATATTATCTATATACACCTATATTATCTAATTTACTATATTAACTCCTAGTAATGACAAGCTTTGTGGCATTAGCACTATTTTAGTTTTCTTAACATTTGCATTTTAATATGGGTAAAATTTAGTTAATTTGTGATATAGCAAGAAAATATTACCTTACTGTCTTCTGTGTGGTTTGCTCAACATTGTAGTATAATTTATTGCACACATTATTGATTTTCATCTGAATTGAAATAACTTCGACTATTCTAAATTAAAATCTGATATACACTAAGACCTAGAACTGGGAATTTTTATTCTGTCTACTGGTTTATTTGTCTATAGTATATAAAGCAATATTACTTTTTTAAAACAATGAGGCATATTATATGATTTCTGCAATACTGTAAAATAACCTATTTCTCACTATTCTTTTGAGTATTTTCAAAATACTTTTGGGTGTTTATCCTCCTGCATAAACCATCAGAAAATTTTATACAATTACAATTCTCTTTATAAATAAGTGGAATAGACAGGAGAAAAATACAAGATTCTAGAGAAATGTGAAGTACCTCAAATATAATTCAGACTGCAATCTGTTTTTTTAGTTTGTTTTTGCAAAACCAATACCTAAAAGACAGTAAAGGAAATCATAAGACTTTTTGTGGGAAATAGACTGCTTCTCAAGTCTAAAATCCTACAAACAAATTTGGAGGATGGGAATAGTAGAAACATTCTTTCCCCCTAAATTGCCTGTCCTATATAAAGTCAGATTTGAGAGGATGTTTAAGGTGTGGGATATAGTGTCTTGGTCAGAGCACCAATGCAACAGAGTGGGGGAAAATGTGGATATCTTGTTTGTGAAGATGATAGAGAAATCTGTGTCTAACCGTGAATAACCAGAAAAGAAAGGTAATCATAAATTACATAAGAAATTATATTAGAGCTTTCCAAAATAACAAAGGGAAAAGAACTGAATAGCTATTTCAACAAGTGAAAATGATGAAGAATGGAAACAATGACTAAAATGGTTTAAAAATATAACATTAGAAAAAAAGTGTAATTTTTAAATTACCAATCATCATATCAGTCATGTGTTGAAATTGTTCTTAAAATATAGAGGCTGCAAAATTGTCCAAAAATAAAAAAAATTATATGTATTTAACAAAATATACACATAAAATAGTCACTTAAAATATGTTTTAGGAGCACCTGGGTAGCTCAGTCGGTTAAAGATTTGCCTTCAACTCAAGCGTGATCCCAGGGTCCTAGGATGGAGCCTCCAGAGTCCCATGTCAGGCTCCCTGATCAGTGAGGAATCTGTTTGTCCCTCTTCCTCTGGCCCTCCTTCCTGCTCATGCTCTTGCTTTCTTTCTCTTTCTCTCAAAAGAATAAATAATATGTTTTTAAAAAGTGTTTTAAATAATAATTTGTGAAAATTGATGCCAGATAAAATGAAAAAAGGGATAGTGACAGTGATAATATTAGAATATGGATTATGACTTAACCCTGACATTGAATTGAAAAGTATGTTGTTTAAGGCAGTTTCGATTTATAATAATGTTTTTATTTTTTTAATAATCTGTTTTTATGCCAAAAATTTGATGTCAACTTTTTTAAAAAGCAGAAAAAATGAAACATTTATGATTGCAAGTTAATTGAATTTCTAAGAATATGAAATGTTTAATAGAAAACTTTTAAAATTAAAGAGATGAATAATAGTCATTAATCTCTTAAGAATTACATGTTCAAATATATGTATGCATGTGTATTTATATATATGTGTTCATATTAGTATATGAAGTTAAAAATGGACTAAGTACTCAGTCACAAATACTATAATCTTTATCATAGGTAATTCATGATTTCCTAGGGAAAAAAAATGAGTTACATAACTTGAGTGATATCAAGTGGAAACTAGAAGATCCTAATTAAAACAGACTGAGAGCTGATTATAAATGTACATGTAAAAATTTACCAGGACCAGATGGCTCACAGGTGACAGCCATGTAACTTTGAAAGTACTTATAAAACCAAAGCCTTTTAAATTATTCCAAGACTAATAGATGAAATTAGTGAGACTTCTTAAAAACAGTACAACATACTAAAACCTTATGTGTAATAAAAATCATACTAAGAATCAAATTCTGCTATGAATATTGAAGCAAAGTTCTTTTTTTTAATAATTTCTTTTTTATTTATTATTATTTTTATTTATGATAGTCACAGAGAGAGAGAGAGAGGCAGAGACACAGGCAGAGGGAGAAGCAGGCTCCATGCACCGGGAGCCCGATGTGGGATTCGATCCCGGGTCTCCAGGATCGCGCCCTGGGCCAAAGGCAGGCGCCAAACCGCTGCGCCACCCAGGGATCCCAGAAGCAAAGTTCTAAATAAAATAAAATCTTTGTTAAAAATTCAGTGATAAAAATATAGTCTAAGCAAGAATTTTTAGTATTGATGTTTAACCATTAAAAATGTTCAAAACAACCTAACATATTAAAATTTAAGAGAATGGATCATATGCATCTATTGATAGATGCAGAAAAGGCATGTAATAAGACCTACCATTGAAGGTTAAATAAAACTCTAAGTAAAGTTAGTGTATTATAGAGGATAATAGCATCTAAGAGAATCTACTAATGGGGAAAAAAAGCAATTATCTAATTTATCAAATTATAAAAGTGATATCATCTGGAAACAAAAATGATATGGATAGGAGTTATGGCAAGAAATCTAGAAATCTGAAGATAAAAAAATGAAAATAACCAAAATACTTTAGCGTGTAGTATACGATCCCCTTAGGCATTTGTGTGGCATGTGTATGTGTCTATACATATGTTATAAATATGTAACTAAAATCTTTCTGGATTTTTAAGAGTCTGTTTTTAGAGGGACAGCATTTGGTCTTCATGTTATATGTAACCTGAAAGACAACCAGGTAAGGCCATTATTCAACAGTACTTTCAGAGTGATCTTGTGAATGACTTACTGTTCTGGATATAGGGATTACAATGATGATATCATGGAGCTCTTGTGTAGGAAAGAATTCAAGCATGTGAGAATAGATTAAGTGCTACCACACAAGAATACCAATGACACAGGGTGTAGGGCCCTTTCACACCCATATTTACTCATTGAAGGTAAAAGAATATTGAGCAAATAGGGTCAGATTTACAGAATGTAATTAGTAGGTGCATTTCCAAACCTGGAATTTACTGTTTCTAGACCTCCCTATTTTGCACAAGTGGTAGGTTTGGCTTTTCAGGAAGTGCTAAAGGGGTATGTGCCATTTCGTCTGATTTTACCCCAATTTTGTTGAGGGTTTTTTTCTATCAGACACAATGCTGAAAGTTACTGGTTAGAATGGAAGATTAATTACTTTTAATTTTTTTCCCTCTTAGTAATATAGTTTTCTACCAGAAAACAAACAAATAAGTAAGCAAAACATTGATGACACAAGCATTACTAATGATAAGAATAAAGACAATGGATATAGTATGGTGATAGATTTTTCTACCATGGGGAAATTTAAGTTGAGAAATAAAAGGTATTATGTAGCCAAGGTAGTTGAGCATGCTTAAAAGGATACAACAAGGAAGAGAGAGCACATGCTCTTGGGCAGGAAAGAGTTGTTCTTGATAAACTGAGAGACCAAGACATATTGACTATAGTAATTAAGAGAAAGGGGAAAAGATGAGGTAGGGGAGATAGGAAGGATCTGAACTTATGGATGGTCTAACAGGCCTTTCACAAAAGGGCTTAAGGATTCAAGTTTTCAAATTTAACACAATAAAAAATTAGAATTAGATTTATTAATTATATTTATAGGTATTTATTTTATTTCTGATGGACTTTTGACCATGTTAGACTTTTCAATTGTATGAGATCACTTCATTTAAGTTAATAGAACAAACTGACCTAAAATTAAAATGTGTGGGCTTTTTTTTTTTTGAGATGCCTTTGAGTTATTCAGTAAGAAATTGGTTATACTAGGTCAAGGTCATGAATATAACCTTATATAAAAGTTTAAACATTAATTTTTACTATAAAATTTGATTTTTTTCCACCACTGGCTTTTAGCAATCCAGATACAGTAGAGTTAAGATAGAGAGTTGGGATGTGATTTATTCACGTGGTTGATATAGAAAAATATTGTGGGGAATATGCTAAAATTGGCAAAATATTAGATGAAGTAATGGACCACATAAACATATAACATAAACTAGAGTGAGAAGTCAGTGAGGAAAAAAGTACAAGTTGCTGTGAGATGATGTATAGATATAGTGAATACAAATAAGGGGAAAGGGATTCCTGGGTGACTCAGTGGTTGAGCATCTGCCTTTGGCTCAGGTGGTGATTCTGGGGTCCTGGGATCAAGTCCTGCATTGGGTTCACCATGGAAAGTCTGCTTCTCTCTCTGCCTGTGCCTCTGCCTCTCTCTGTGTGTCTCTCATGAATAAATAAATAAAAATCTTTGAAAATAAGGGGAAAGATGGAACATGGGAGTATGTGCTGCAAACATGGGATATTCAATTTATAGTCAGCTTTTGAGCAGTCCAAATGGTGAGAAAATCTATATAGGCCATGAGAGTGCATTGATAAAAAAAAAATAAAGATGGATATTCCCCCAGATGGGAGTATAGAGAATATTAAGATTGCAGTGTCTCTAACAATATCCTGAGGATTTGTGATAAGAAGAAAAACACTCATCCTAGTTATAGATAGCATAGAATAATAGTCTAAACCACAGAATCTACATCCAGACAGCCTGGATTTAAATCTTGACTTCAGAACATACTAGATGGGTACCCTTGGGAAAGTTACTTAACCGATTATGTGCCTTAATTTTTCTATTTGTAAAATAGAGATAACAATAGTATGTATTGCATACAGTTGCTCTGAGAATTATGGGCTAATGTAAGGCACCTACAAGAGTTCCCAGAGTACAAGAAACACTGTAGAGTGTTAGATAGATATTAAAAAAAAAAAAAGCTTCAGTAAAAGAGTTTGGGAAGAGTGATTGGTCTGGCTGCACCACAGTGAATATGAGACCAGGTGTGCAATCTCTGAGTAGAGTAGGAAATATAAAGACATATAGCACTGCAAGAAGCACCTGGATTTCTATTAAGAAGAATGGGAGAGAGCTAAAGAGAAAGGGCATGAAGAAGACCGAAAAGAAAATACAGTGTTATAAAGCCAAGGGAGAAGAGCTTTTCAAGGAGGTGGGCTTTGCCTTTCATTTCAGCTTTGCTGTGGGAAATCACAGAAGCAGCTGTTCCAAAACTTATTTGTCCCCTTTGTTGTTAGAAGCTGCTCTAAGATTTGATGCTGAGTGCTAAGGTTTTCAAGCTGATGCTTCAGTGAGGTATTTACTCCATTAGCTGCATTGTTAAATCTAAAACAAAGTTGTGTTTGAGAATATGCTACTCTGAAATACAAGCTGTTATAATGTAAGTGAGCATGTGTGTGTTTTATCAGCTACACTAGCTTCTCTGCTGACCCTCATCAAATAATACTGGACTTTCTTTTGTTACCTAGGCAATAGATGAAACTAGAAGTAACATCCAGATGGAACTCTAGTATTTTTAAAAATGTAGTGACTTTGTTCGAAGGCAAAAAATAAAACAGAAAACCAATTTTTGGCAATAGACTAGTGTGAGAATGAGGGAGACATGGAATTAAAAAAATAGATTTAGAGCTGTATCTTATGATATGAAATGATATCTAGGGGGTCTGTGCACTAGCAAGGTATAACAGAAGAGAAAACCATGGATAATTGAGGTATAGGTTTGGGAAATTTTTAGAAATTAACGCATTGACAATACTAAGCTGAGTCACAAGAACCATTCCTATTTATTAGGAGAGGCCTATTAGTCTGTTAATGGCACTGTGCAGTAATGAGATCATTACTGTTGCACACAGAAGGCAATTTCAAGATGAATGGAACATTCTACTTTATCTAGTTCTACTTAAAATGTTGACTAAGATGAGATGGAAGAGTATCTATTGAAGTTTATAATACAGTAGAAACATCCTTGATATTAAATATTGATCTTCCTCAGTTTTTCAAAATGTGTTCATCTATAATTTTGAGACCATTGCTCATTTTAAGTCCTAGTATTTTCAAATGTGAAGGAACTACCTAAGGGTGAGGATCACTGGATATTGGGGATGAGTCCAGAGCTATCATTTATTCCTACCTGCTTAGATTCATTCAAGAATGAATATTAGTTCAGTCTAATTGACTAAACATATAGTTATTAGGGTTTTAGAGGCAGAAAGCATATAGGGAGAAGCTGAATTATTTTTTCTTCTAACTTGATTTAGTCATATCTTTCAAGTTTTACAGCAACTATTTCCTTTTCTCTTGGATGATAAACTTTGATTTTTTCTGTTCCATTTAAAATACAAATTAAACAAACAGTTTGTGCCATTCCACCATAGGAATAGACTGAGAATGATGTGCCTGAAATATGCAGGTTCATCTTCCCTGATATCTCTCCTTTTCTGTTGTCCTGTCTCCAAAAGTATTCTTCCTACAGCATCAAAAATGCCCTTAAAATGGCATTGACTTCTGAAAATACGTATTAATTTTCTTGCACTTAGGAAAATAAATCTATACTCATTCTTAATTATCAATATATGCATCAGGTTTTGGGGGTAAGCAAAATAAGTGAAGATGGTCAAAAGGTACAAACTTCAGTTATATATAAGTCTGAGAATGTAATATACATACAGCATGGTGACTACAGTTAATAATACTGTATTGTATATTTGAAAGTTTCCAAAAGAATAGATCACTCCAGGAAAAAGAAATATAATTATGAATATTGGCTAGACATTACGGTGATCATTTCACCATGTGTATATATATGAAATAATTATGTTCTATATCTGAAAATTTAGTATATTATATTTCAATTGTATCTCAGTAAAACCCCCAAAGCCACTGCTCTGCAATTTTATAAGACTACTGCGTTCATACTTAGAAAAATCTGTAATGATCAGGGCAGAAGTTCAAGGTGTACTTATCATACAGAATTTACTATAAAACTACATTTTCTATGATCCTAAATAGATAAAAATATGTATATAAATATCAAGTGCTGGGGGATGATTGTGCTTTCTCTATGACTAAATGGACTAAGAATAATTTACATAGATGTCAGATTGTGTATTGACAAACCAAGAAAGCACAGGTTGGAGCGTCTGATTAAATTGGAATTTCTAATACATTTTGAGGCTGTGCCAAAGAGTTCTTGGGAGCAGTTTTATAGCATTTGTACAGTGCATTACACTGGTTGTTGTTTGTTTCTGATGCTAGTGCAAAAACTACAGTAAGATGTATGTACATATCAGACGCTTGTACAGATGTTAATTTTAATAATCAAATAGATATGCTCCCTATCTCATGTAATTTTTTTTTAATTTTTATTTAAGAGAGAGAGAGAGGCAGAGACATAGGCAGAGGGAGAAGCAGGCTCCATGCACCGTGAGCCCGACGTGGGATTCAATCCCGGGTCTCCAGGATCGCGCCCTGGGCCAAAGGCAGGCGCCAAACCGCAGTGCCACCCAGGGATCCCTGTAATTTTCAATAAAGAATGAAATACATGTATCAAAAATACTGTTTTCTCTTATTTAGCAATATTTATTGTAAAATTCACAATTGATTTAATGACAGAGAAAATAAAATACTATCTTAATTGCATTTCACTTATTTTGTTGTTTTTAATCAAAATTATCATATCCTCAAAATTGTCCTCAAAATTATGTATCATTCTTTTTTAAGTATCACAATTATATTTGATTTGAAGAGTTCTTAGCCTTCTTTATTCCTTCATTTCCAAAGTCAAATAGGATCCATATGGAAAAAATTTTATGCCTTTTATAATTCAATTCATAATTTTAATCACCTTAGAGTCTTTAGATTGACAATATTGAAGTCTGTCATTCTTCTTAAATTATTATGTATTTAAAATATTGTTATTGCTCTTCCCTAAATAATGAATTTATATTTAAACAAAGGCATTTAACAAACAGAATTTCTGACATATTGAAGATCCCTTTTTACCCAAAATATATTTCCCAATGTGTAAAGGATGCACATACAATGTTGAAATATTTTTCACTTTATGCTATTCTCAATTAATTTTTCTTACATTGACAATCAGCCTCCTATTGTATGTGCCAATTATTCTAAGAGAACATTGAGAAGATAATTTTTTTTAAATTACTGAGCAAGGGCAGCCCTGGTGGTGCAGCGGTTTAGCGCCACCCGCGGTGCAGCGGTTTAGCGCCACCCGCAGCGCAGCCCGGGATGTGATCCTGGAGACCCGGGATCAAGTCCCATGTCGGGTTCCCTGCATGGAGCCTGCTTCTCCCTCTGCCTGTGTCTCTGCCTCTCTCTCTCTGAATAAAATCTTAAAAAAAAAATAATAATAAACTGCTGAGCTGAATTTAGGACCCAAAATTATTATTATTATTATTATTGTAAGGGTTTATTTATTTATTTATTTATTTATTTATTTATTTATTTATTCAGAGAGAGCGAAAGAGAGACAGAGACACAGGCAGAGGGAGAAGCAGGCTCCATGCAGGGAACCCGAGGCGGGACTCGATCCCGGGTCTCCAGGATCACACCCCGGGCTGCAGGCGGCACTAAACCGCTGCACCACCGGGGCTGCCCTAGGACCCAAAATTAAATTGAAATTCCATTTTATGCTATATCAGAAAACCAAAATATAAGAAGATGAGATTTCCATGTATCAGTCGACTGAGTGTTCTTTGTGTAGTCAACTCTGTCTTAACATACTCCTCCTCTGGGAAATAGTTGTTTTTCACATTTATCATTAAGTGCATTACATTCCAAAACTTCCTTTTCTATTTTCTTTAAAGAACATTTCAAAATTGTTTAATAAGTAAACTATGCAATATATAAAATGGAAAGATATTATGTTTATAATAATATATCTTAAAATATTGGGAAAAACATTGAAACTATTTGTCATAAGAGATTTTCAATAACTACTAATGCCTTATTAATTACCATGAGCATATTAATCAGGATGGCCCATGCATGTGATTTAAATCTATATCTACACTTTATTGTGCATTTATACTGACACAATTTAAATTACTGATAAAATCTTTCCATGCCATCCAATCATCTATCTATCTATCTATCTATCTATCTATCATCTATCATTATCTATCTATAGTGGAATTACATGTATTATATATGAACCTCACTTCATAAACACTTTATAAAAACAATAGTAACAGTTTTTGTAAATGATGTTAAGATACAAGATAAATAATTTCTATATAAGTTATTATGTTTTGTGAGAAGTATTTGGTATGAAATATAATGCTTCAGAGGAAGGGATATTACTGTAGCATGCTTTGAGAAGTTTTGATGTATCAGAAATTAAATTAGATAATCTGTATCTACTAGATTTATCATACAGATCTGACTGAGGAACCATAACAGTCACGCATTTAATATGTTTCTTAAATATGTAAATTATCTTAGATGATAATTCAATTTATATTTTTGTAGCTAGATTGTTCATAATGGCTCAATATAAGGTTAAAAAATTATCCTTTAGCTTTGTGTGGTAGAGTTGAGGTCCAAATAAATTTAGCATGTCTTTCTACATAATATTAATGTATTAAGATACATTAAATCCATTCACATTAAGGGGGGGTAAATTTCAAACGTTTGGTAAATAATATTTTGTTTCATCTTTATAAAAAATACATATTGTCCGGGAATATATTATATAAGTTAACAATACTGACAAATATATCAATAATCCAAATTTTTTATATTTTGCTATATTAATCATACACATAGAAGGGTTGTGCAGGGCCAAACTTGCAGACATATCATTAAAACTATACTGACTTGAAAATAGATAACAGAGATGTGCTTGAACTTAAGCAGATCAATTTCTAGCAGTGTGCCTTTGAGGAAGGAACTTAACCACTTTAATCCTTAATTCACCTTCTGTAAAATGGGCCTTTGATCACCCTTTATTTTTATTTTTTAAAGATTTTTTTTATTTATTCATGAGACAGAGAGAGGGGCAGAGACACAGGTAGAGGGAGAAGCAGGATCCACGCAGGGAGCCCGAAGCAGATCCTGGGACTCCAGGATAACGCCCTGGGCCGAAGGCAGGAGCTAAACCGCTGAACCGCTGAGCCACCGGGGCTGCCCAACCCTTTCTTTTTAGAATGAAGAACATGTATATGGAACTTGGAACTTACATAAAATTAAACTGGACTACTTTCTTACACCATACACAAAAATGAATTCAAGTGGATTAAAGACCTAAATATGAGACCTGAAACCCTAAAAATTGTAGAGAACACAGGCCATAATCTCTTTGACATGGGCCATAGCAACTTCTTTCTAGACATGTCTCCTGAGGCAAGGGAAATAAAAGCAAAAAAAATAATTGGGACTCCATCAAAATAAAAAGCTTCTGCACAACTATGGAGACAATAAACAAAAGTAAACAGCAGCCTATAGAATGAGAGAAGACATTTGCAAATAAATATCTGATAACTGGTTAGTATTCAAAATCTATATAAGAATTTATCAAACTCAACACCCAAATTACAAATAATCCAGTTAAGAAATGGGCAGAAGGAATGAATAGACATTTTTCCAAAGAAAACATCCAGATGTCTAAAAGACACATGAAACGAAGTTCATCATTCATCATAAGGGAAATACAAATCAAAACTACAGGGAAATATCACCTCACACCTGTCAGAATGGCTAAAATTAACAACACAGGAAACAACAACTGTTGGCAAGAATTCAGAGAAAGAGGAACCCTTTTGCACTCCTGGTGGGAATACAAACTGGTACAGCCACTTTGGAAAATGTATGGAGGTTCCTCAAAAAGTTAAAAGCAGGGGCACTTGGATGGCTCAATTGGTTAAGCATCTGCCTTCAGCTCAGGTCATGATCTCAAGACTCTGGGATCAAGCACTGCATTTGACTCCCTGCTTAGCAGAGAGCCTGCTTCTCCCTCTCCCTCTGCTGCTCCTCTGCCTGTGCTCCACCCCCCACCCCATCAAATAAATATATAAAATCTTTTTTAAAAAGTTAAAAAAGAACTACTCTATGACCCAGCAATTGCATTACTAGGTAGTTACCCAAAAATACACCAAAATGGTAATTCAAAGGCATACTCCAGTGTTTATGGTGGCATTATAAACAATAGCCAAATTATGGAAGGAGCCCAAATGTCCATCAATGATGAACAGATAAAGAAGAGGTGATATATACATACATACAATACACATACACCTACATGGACATGTACACATGCATACAATGGAATGTAAGATTTAATAAGAAAAGAATGAAAACTTGCCATTTGCAATAATGTGGTTGTCACTAGAGAGTATTATGCTACGTGAAATAAGTCAGAGAAAGAAAATACTATATTATTTCATTCATCTGTGGAATTTAAGAAACATACTAACAAAGGGGGAAAAAGGAGAGAGAGCAAGCAAAGGAATAGATTCTTAACTATAGAGAACAAACTGATGGATAACAGAGGGGAGGTAGGTGTGGGGATGGGTTAAATAGGTGCTGGGGGTTAAGGAGTATGCTTTTCTTGATGAGCAGAGGGTGTTGATTCAAATCCACACCTGAAACTAATATTACAGTTTATACTAACTAACTGGAATTAAAATAATAACCAGCACCCCCCCCAAAATGCAAACATTTTTCTAGTAGTACTTGAAGATAATTAACTAGTCAAGCTAAATATGTTTCAAAGTATATTATTTCTTTTCCTAACATCATTAGAAATATTTATTTTACTAAAATAATTATTTGTACACTTCCTAATATATACAATCTGTAATCATAATTTTCATATTCATATACATATATTTCAAGATGTAAAACTTCAGGATGGGAGTATATTTCTGTTTTAGTCTCTCAGGGGCTGAGTCATTTGTGTGTCCTTAAATGAATACAAGCTATTTTCTATTTTCTTCAATTATTGCTTGCTACTACTTAACCAATTAGAAAACAGTGAATCCAGGTGGTAATCAACCCAGTAGGAAATTACTTTCACAGTATAATTTCACTAGATGTTATGTGGTAATTACCACTGTAACATCAGCACTAATGGCAGGGATAATTTACTTTTCCTATTGGCCCTAAGTCAGGATGACCCCTTATAATACTTTCTTGTGTATGGAGGAGGCTATTTTCATGATTTGACATTTATGCCAAATATAAGAAGTAAGCAGTTTAAAGTAGAAGGCAATTTAATTTCTACAAAATCACTGAGACTGGAATTACACTGACTTAGAGTCATTGATTGATAAACATAGCTTGGAAAGTACATGTTTTTTGAACAGGGATTTAACCTTCAATTTACAAAGCATGGAATTATAAATATACATTTTAATCTCAGATAGAAGGGACTAGAGTTACAGATAGACTATAGGTCTGTTATCATTTTAAATTCTAGCGACCATTTACAGCTTATAAGAAAGAAGCAATGTATTAACATTTCTTACTAAATCTGTTATATGACTCCAAGCCAATTTTTGAAGGAAATGTTTTTTAAAGATTTATTTATTTATCTATTTGAGAGAGAGAGAGAGAGAGAGCACTTAGAGGGGAGGGACAGAGTGAGAGAGAAACTCTTCTGATCCATCTGGATACTTTCCACCATTTGTGTTATATATCTATACCTTTGGAGCTGATTGGATGATCTACTCTATTTTTGCTATCTTTTTTTAGCCTGTGTCTTAATGTCCTTCCTCAGAGTTGCTAAGATCACTTTTCCATGTTTCACTAGTTGTTTCACCCACCTTCATCTCCTCTTAGCTTATATTTGTTCCATGTTGTTTTAAGTCTTGTCTGATTATGTGTTCACTGTTTTTCCCAGTACTAATTAATATTGTCTGTACAATCATATATCCAAGCCAGGCTTTTCAAATGTTGACAATATTGACATTTTGGGTTTAATAATTCTTTTTGGGGGTGCATGAAGGTGGGAACTACTGTCCCGTGCATTATATTTAGCAGCATCCTCTGTCTCTACCCACTAGAAGACATTAGTATTTCCAAACCACTGTGACAAACAAAAATGTCTCCAGATGTTACTAAACGTCACAGAGGTGGGAGGCATCACCTCTAGTAGAGAACCTTAATTTATATGGTGATGTTCCTATCTTGAAGTTCTTCTAGATTCTCAATATTCACTCTATATAATATTTTTTAACTACTAGAATGCTTTAAAAAATAAGTCTGAAAATTCTGGTGTTACTTTATATATGTTTAAATTGTAGTATCCACCTAAAATATCTTAGTTAAAAGTTAAGTTAAAATAAATAACTCTATTTATGTAATAGGCAGTTGTCATGTGCCAAATACTTGAGGCATTTGTGTAAGATTTACTATGTCTCATCCATCATACTAGTCCAGATGCCACAGAGAAAAATAACACATATTAAACTAGAAGCATCTAATGAAATGGAGCAACTGAGTGGTACTGATTACAATTTCATGCAAAAAATAATAATAAAGGTGATTAAGGGTATTTCTGTGATTTAGAAGATAAAAATGAGTTTCTTTTTTCCATTTTTGTCATTTCAGCAGATTAGGTTCACGAAATGACCACTCTGATCATCACAGATAAAATGTATGATATAGTATTTTAAAATATCCTTTAAAATTCAGTGGTGATTTTGCAGAAAAGTAAAGAAGTCACAGATATCAAAAGGAAATTGAAACCATGAGTCATCGGTAGTAGGAGAGCACCAGCACCAGGTTCTGCCCTGAGGATTTTTGTTCAGTGGTTTGAGAACTGGAGCTCCTTCTGACAATTGCACTAGCATCTAGCTTATGTGATAAAGCTATGGCCTAATCATAGGGATGGGATAGGAGATTAACAAATAAAGCTGTGAATCTAATGCCTACAAACAATCTAATGAGGATAAGAAATAAACTGATACATGCTGGTTTCAACTTTAGAACCCTTGTGAAAGGAAACAGGATATATTAATCACAGAAGTTAACAATCCACCACAACAAAATTCAGAAGACTAATGTCTCCTCTCATTCCATTTATTGCCTGTTTCAGTTACTCAAGATCTAAACAAAAAGTTTTTGTATCAGGCCAGCAATAACAGCAACCTTGCTAACACTTCTTGACACAGCAGAAAAGGCAATGCTTTGACACTTAGTAATGGGACCACAGTTGGATCTAATTTGGCTCCATGGTTAAAAGGACCCACCCTAAGATACCTTTAAGAATACAAACTCAAATTTAATGATATCAGTGTTTTATTTTCCTTTAGTATTAGTGAGTTAAAGTCTGTGCATGGGTCTGTTGGCTTAGGAGGAAGTAAACCTTCATGGGAAAAATATGACCTGTTGAGTTGTGGACTTTTATATTTCCCAACCCTTAAATCCTTTAAAATCTTCCCAGTGACGCTCCTAGCTTACTTCCTTGTCACATGTATTGTGAAGCCTGTGTTACTTAAATGACTCAGCTAAATCTTGAAGGTTGGTGGGTTGGCTATTTATTTATTTGTTTATTTATTTATTAACACTGTCTTTTTGGTACACTCACTGGGTCTTGTAGAACTGAGGAGATTCACATTTAATTCTGATTATGAAAATACTTTTGTCTTTTTTGGGCTTGGCACTTTAGACAGGGTCTGAATATGAGCAGAGAATGTTTTCTTTTTTTTAAGCTGAAATTATAACTACTGGAAATGTATACCCATACTTTTTGAATATAAAGGGAGAACAATAACCAGACACCCAGGGGAGGAGACCACCTTAGATCTAGGGAAGTATGGGAGAGAGAGAGGTTTAACAATCTTTGTTGACCAGGGGTTACAAACCTCTAGCTATAAATGAGTACGTTTGGAGATCTAATGTATAAGTTGGTGACTATAATTAACAATACCATATAATATACCTGAAAGTTATTAAGAGAGTAGATCTTAAATGTTATCATCATATACGCAAAAAAAGGAAATTTTAGGAGGAGGTGGAAGTGTTAACTTCATTGTAGTAACCAGTTTTCAAAATATACATGTGTGAAATCATCATGTTTGCATTTGTTATATCAATAACATTTTTATAAAGCTGAGAAAAGCAAAACAAAAAAATTGCCTTTTAGAATTGACTTTGGAGTATTCCTCCAAAAGGGAAACAACCCAGTGTGGCTATCCTAATCTTCCCTATATGTTGTTTGTAGATCACTACCAAGTCTGGCATTTTGATCATGAGACAGCAAGAAGTGACTGCACCTCCTTCCTCCTGATGCTGCTGTTCCCACCAGTATCAGACTTTATTCTTGAGAGCAAATGAATGCATCCAGGCTGGTAGTGTTGACAGGACAGATTGGACTGAGTGTCCTCCAATAGCCCTTCCCCAAACAAGAAAAGAATCAAATCCTTTGAATCACATCAAGAAATAATGAGTTTAATGGTAACTACCATCACTTATAACAATATCTTTATGGGGATTAAAAGAATTTGTGAAATTTGTAAAAATGTTTCTTTATTAGAATTATTTCCTAAAATATGATTTTATACCATGTAATAAGTTTTAAAGCGCCAAAAACTCTTAAGTTTTTTTTTAATATCATTTTTCTGGTGTGAAGTGTAGAGAAAGCCACATTTAAACATAAGAGATGATATATTCTTGCATCTTCCTACCCCTTTTCCTTTTGAGCTATCTGTTGGTTATAAAATTATACAATATTATCACAATATCAGTGTCTAAAAGTGTACGGTATCTTTATTCTCCTTGGTAGCCATTATTTTAACAGTTGATAAATTATACTTATAAATTTTAAAAAAATATTTATTTATTTATTCCTGAGAGACACAGAGAGGGGGACAGAGACATAGGCAGAGGGAGAAGCAGGCTCCTCGCAGGGAGCCTGATGTGGGACTCAATCCTGGATTCCGGGATCATGTCCTGAGCCGAAGGCAGACACTCAATCACTGAGCCACCCAGGCATGCCTATAATTATAAATTTAAGTGGGTTAAGCATTTGACACCTGTTTTCTATTTATTTTTTTATTGATTCACAAATTTGTTGACTATATTTTATCACCAAGTTATCTTTTTAAGGAATGTCTTAGAGTTTATATATTTCTAGGTATTATTGACCATAGGATTACTCTGTCATTAATCAGGAATTAATGGCTTTTCAAAAACATGTGAGGATGGTCTTCTTTTGCTGGTGGGACTGCTCCTTAAATCATGAACACATTTATGGATACAGCAAATGAGATGGAGATGCCAAAAAACCATTGGCAGAAAATTAAGAAGAAAATAGTAGGCTTAAGGTATAGGTAAGAATTTAGAGTGAATTGGTCCTGTAAGACCAGAAAACCAACCACCTGCCTATGTTCCCCAATAGAACCCTATGGACACTTCCTTAATTAATCAATAATGAATGTCATGATAAAGAAAAATTAATATGCTTAGGAGGCTCAACAGTTATTGTTCTGTGTGCTATGCAAGCATTAATAACCTCAAAGAAATATACAAATCTCTTTTCTATTTTTTCATTACGTAGTAAACATTTCATTAAGCAAATTTTGTACTAAGCACAAAATTTTGTGGTAAGTGATGCAAAAAAAGTGTAAAACACCTTGTGTACTATAAAGAAATTCATTGTCTTTCTTAAAAGAGACATACCTGTCTATTTTCTCATAACAATGCTTCAATAAGTACAAATAGTGAACTCATAAATATATTATTTATAGTCAAACTTTAATAAAATAATTATAACTATGTGCATAAAACCTGACGAACCTTCAAATAACCTATACTTTTATGGTTTTTTTTCTTTTTTTAAAACTTTTATGTTGTTATTCAAATTGTCATTATTATGAAGGCATCAGAGTGTAGGGGGAAATTATAGACTTTTTTAGCCCCTAATTGATTGATTATTGATTGAAAGCCTGAAGTTTTCTGATTTTAGAACCCACAATCTCAAGCTTTAATATTCCTTAACTTATTCTGTGGAAGTGATGCTACAAGTAAGTGAAAGGGCAGCAGATACATTATACCTGCTTTCCTGCATATATACATGGAATAAGAGTGGATGCTGTAAAAACTAATAGCTTAATACATAATTATTTAGTTAGAAATCATGTTGACCTGTATTTCATAAAAAGGATTATAAAAATTTTCCCTTTTAGTTTGGGTAATTGAGTATATTTTGCTCTTATTGGTAACCTTAGCAATACTTCAATTTTCAGGATGCCATTCTTTTTTTTCCAACACCAAAAAGTGGTATTACACCTACTTACATGCTACTGTGATTCTTGGAAAGAATGTTTTTATTGGTGTTCTCTAAGTAAAGAAAAGTGGTGTGACTTTTCATACTATGCAAATCTTTTAGGATGTTGAAATTTAGCATTCTTATATATAATTAAATTTAACAGATTCATACAATGACTTCAGTATGTAATTGAAGGTGTGAATTCATAGTTTGACATTTATATGATCAGTTGTTTTCATTTTTTACTCAACATATTTATTTATTTTTTATATTTCCACACTGGCTAAATGTATTCTTAAGCAGAGATAGAAGGGAAAAATGGAGTTTGAGTAAGAAAGAGTTTGAATCTTAACACTCATCTATATACTAGTTACATAGCCCTGAATAGGTTGTCAACATTCTCTAACATTCAATTGTAATAGTTGAAATATGGAAATGATAATAGTACATAACTCAGTAGTCGTTGTGATAATTATATAAAATGTGTGTCAATGTTATAGCATTAATGGCAGAAATGGTTGCAATGTGTATGGCATTTGTCAAGAATATAAAAGAAAAACATATGTTCCATTTGGAGGTGATAATACAGAATGCAGAGAAAATTTTTAAAAATCTCCAAATGTGAGTGAAATTTTTGCAAAGTATTTGTATTAATAAAGTTTTTTAAATGTTAGAAATAACTTTGTATTACATAAAAATCACACAACGTTTCCAAGCAACTTCACCTTGTGGAATACATATTATGTCAATAGTAATATGTATAATTGAACATGCAGTTGTGTTTTATTTTTATCAGCTTTACACCTGTTATCTTCTACTGCCTCCATTTCTTTTATATTTAGTATGTATCTTGTCCTTTTATTTATTTCTCCACTGGGTTCTATTTGTTTTACCATCCTTCTTTCACATGGCATTATGATATCTTTTACAAATGATTTTGAAACCACCTTTTACTTTCCAGAACCCATTTTATTCTGTGAACCTAACTTAAAAATATTTTCTGGTGTAGTTGCTATGGAGAACATTGAGGCAGTTCTTAAAAAAATAAAAATAGAGTTAGCATATGATTCAGCAATTCCACTTGTGGGTACTCCCAAAAGAACCGAAAGCTGAGGCTTAAACAGGTTTTTGCACATTCATATTCATAGCAGCATTGTTCAAAATAGCTCAAAGCTGGAACCAATGAAATGTTCATTGATGGATAAATGGATAAACAAAATGTTATATACATACAATGGGATATTACTTTAAAAATATTAGTTTGAAAGAGAAAGGAAATTCTGACACATGCTACAACATGGATGAACCATGAGAACATTAAGGTAAGGGACATAAGGTATTCACAAAGGACACATAGTCCATTGAGAGTCCAATGAGAACATTAAGGTAAGGGACATAAGCTATTCACCAAGGACAAATAGTATATGATTCCACTTATATGAGGTTCCTTGACTAGTTAAATTTAAGGAGACAGAGGGCAGATTGGTGGTTTCCCAGGACTGTGAGAGGAGGATAATGAATTATTGTTTAATGGGTACAGAGCTTCATTTGTGCAAGATGAAATAAATTCTGGAGATGGATAGTGGTGATGTTGGCACAACAATATGTATGCACTTTATGGCATTGAATTGCACACTTAAAATGGTTAAAATGACCTATTTTATTATGTATTTTACCACAATTACAAAGAGAATAGTATGTTTTAAAATTTTTAAAAAGATTTTATTTATTTATTCATGAGAGACACAGGGGTGGGGGCAGAGACACAGGCCGAGGGAGAAGCAGGCTCCATGAAGGGAACCCAATGTGAGACTCGATCCCAGGACTCTGGGATCATGCCCTGAGCCAAAGGCAGACCCTCAACCGCTGAGTGATCCAGGTGTCCCAATATTTTTTAAAATTAAAAATATATATATTATTTGACCATTATTTTCATTGGTGCAGTTGCTACTTTACTGGTTAAGGAAACTGATAATGACATAGACTCTATTTTGCATACTAATTTAGTATAAGGGTAGCAAAACCACAAAATAAAGCTAGACTTTTTATTTTTAACATTAAATTATACAGTGAGCATATAATTTCAAAATCTAAAATAAAATAGCATCTTCTTTCAAAAATAGTATTTTGTTTCAAGAATAGGGCAAGAAATATATAAATTGTAGATTCGAGATTCTATAAGGTGATGAAAAGTTTATAGAATTGTCTGGAAAATATATAAATACATTAGAGAATGTATACATGATTAGTGTCTAGGAATCAGGAAGCTCACTTTACTTCTTCATTGTGTAGTGCATGACAATGAAGTATGATTAGAATTAATCTTCCAAAACCATGGATGACTGCCAGTAATTTTCCATGTACATTGGGCATTTAGCTGTTTTGTATAAAGTTAATGAAAATAACATCAAAGAACAAATGATTTAACTAGAATGTCAACAACTGAGGGAGGCTTGAAGAGTATAAAGTGAATAAACTATGTAGATTATAATTCTGCCCAAGAGGGATAAAATAAATATTAAATTGCTATCTAGCTAGTTGCCAAATAGATTTCTTCCCTGCTATGATTTTATGAGTTGTATATTTTGTAAAGGAAATATTTACTTTTATTTATAGATTTTTATTAAAAACATATTTACATTGAATTGTCTTATTTACTTTTATTTATAGATTTTTATTAGAAACATATTTAGACATTGAATTGTCTTATTTTAAAGTACAATAAAAGAGAAAATTTCTTACTATTTTGGGTTCCAGGACCCAATTCCAATTGTATGTGTGTAAGGGGGAATTTACCTACACCAACAAGCAATGCTGGCACACCAGCTGGGTGGTCTACAATTCAGATCAATTCTGATACTATCCACTCAGAGTTTTAATCAGATTTCACAGGTTAAAGTCTCAGTCTCATAAGGTTCCCCACTATCCCACTTTAAAGCTAGTCATGAGCCCAAGATATTATCTATGCTTCTGACCAACTGGCTACAAATTCAAAGTTAGGACAATCCACTCTAATTCAAGATGTCAATTGAAAGTCCAGGCTATCACTTGTACTTCTAACCTACTGCCTATAAATTTAAGGTTCCCACTATTCTCCTTTAGTGGCTCACATAACTCAGAGAAACATTTTACTTTTTAGATTATTGATTTATCATAAAATGATAAATGGAATAGCCACATGGAAGACATGCAAGGTACATGGGAATGGGCACAGAGCTTCCACACTTTCTCCAGGCATGCCACTTTCCCCAAATCTCCACGTGCTCACCAAATAGAAGTCTCTTTGAACCTTGTCTTTCTGGGGTTTTATGGAGGTTTTATTACAAAGGAATTATTGATTAAGTCATTGGCCATTGATGATTGAACTCAATCTCAAGCCCTTATCCCCTCTCTGGAGGCTGAGGAAAAGAACTGCATATTCTAACCCATAATCATATGATTGGCTCCACTGGCAACCAGCTAGTTACCATCCTTAGGCTTCTCTAGGGTTACCTCATTAGAATAATAAAAGAAGGGCACGTGGGGGGCTCAATCAGTTAAGCCTCCAACTCTTGGTTTCAGTTCAGGTCATAATCTCAAGGTTGTGAGATCAATCCCCACATCAGGCTCCATGCTCAGTGCAGATTCTGCTTGAGATCCTCTCTCTCCCTCTCTCTCTGCCCCTCCTAAACCCCCTAAAATAAATAAATAAATATTTTTTAAAAAGAATATTAAAAGATACTTTTATAACTCTCCACACTTAGGAAATTCCAAGGGTTTTTAGAGCTGTGAGCCAGGAATTACATAGGAAGACCAAATGGATATTATCTGAATGACCAAATATGTTTTTCTTATCAGTCATGATGTCAAACTTACAATATTGTTTTTTTTTTTTTTTTTTGTTAATTAATTTTTATTGGTGTTCAATTTACCAATATACAGAATAACACCCAGTGCTCATCCCGTCAAGTGTCCACCTCAGTGCCCGTCACCCATTCCCCTCCAACACCCGCCCTCCTCCCCCTCCACCACCCCTAGTTCGTTTCCCCGAGTTAGGAGTCTTTATGTTCTGTCTCCCTTCCTGATATTTCCCAACATTTCTTCTCCCTTCCTTTATATTCCCTTTCACTATTATTCATATTCCCCAAATGAATGAGAACATACACTGTTTGTCCTTCTCCGACTGACTTATTTCACTCAGCATAATACCCTCCAGTTCCATCCACGTTGAAGCAAATGGTGGGTATTTGTCGTTTCTAATTGCTGAGTAATATTCCATTGTATACATAAACCACAGCTTCTTTATCCATTCATCTTTTGATGGACACCGAGGCTCCTTCCACAGTTTGGCTATTGTGGCCATTGCTGATAGAAACATCGGGGTGCAGGTGTCCCGACGTTTCATTGCATCTGAATCTTTGGGGTAAATCCCCAACAGTGCAATTGCTGGGTCGTAGGGCAGGTCTATTTTTAACTCTTTGAGGAACCTCCACACAGTTTTCCAGAGTGGCTGTACCAGTTCACATTCCCACCAACAGTGTAAGAGGGTTCCCTTTTCTCCGCATCCTCTCCAACATTTGTTGTTTCCTGCCTTGGTAATTTTCCCCATTCTCACTGGTGGGAGGTGGTATCTCATTGTGGTTTTGATTTGTATTTCCCTGATGGCGAGTGATGCAGAGCATTTTCTCATGTGCTTGTTGGCCATGTCCATGTCTTCCTCTGTGAGATTTCTCTTCATGTCTTTTGCCCATTTCATGATTGGATTGTTTGTTTCTTTGGTGTTGAGTTTAATAAGTTCTTTATAGATTTTGGAAACTAGCCCTTTATCTGATACGTCATTTGCAAATATCTTCTCCCATTCTGCAGGTTGTCTTTTAGTTTTGTTGACTGTATCCTTTGCTGTGCAAAAGCTTCTTATCTTGATGAAGTCCCAATAGTTCATTTTTGCTTTTGTTTCTTTTGCCTTTGTGGATGTATCTTGCAAGAAGTTACTGTGGCCGAGTTCAAAAAGGGTGTTGCCTGTGTTCTCCTCTAGGATTTTGATGGACTCTTGTCTCACATTTAGATCTCTCATCCATTTTGAGTTTATCTTTGTGTATGGTGAAAGAGAGTGGTCCAGTTTCATTCTTCTGCATGTGGATGTCCAATTTTCCCAGCACCATTTATTGAAGAGACTGTCTTTCTTCCAATGGATAGTCTTTCCTCCTTTATCGAATATTAGATGACCGTACATTTCAGGGTCCACTTCTGGGTTCTCTATTCTGTTCCATTGATCTATGTGTCTGTTTTTGTGCCAGTACCACACTGTCTTGATGACCACAGCTTTGTAGTACAACCTGAAATCTGGCATTGTGATGCCCCCAGCTATGGTTTTCTTTTTTAAAATTCCCCTGGCTATATGGGGTCTTTTCTGATTCCACACAAATCTTAAAATAATTTGTTCTAACTCTCTGAAGAAAGTCCATGGTATTTTGATAGGGATTGCATTAAACGTATAAATTGCCCTGGGTAACATTGACATTTTTACAATATTAATTCTGCCAATCCATGAGCATGGAATATTTTTCCATCTCTTTGTGTCTTCCTCAATTTCTTTCAGAAGTGTTCTATAGTTTTTAGGGTATAGATCTTTTACCTCTTTGGTTAGGTTTATTCCTAGGTATCTTATGCTTTTGGGTGCAATTGTAAATGGGATTGACTCCTTAATTTCTCTTTCTTCAGTCTCATTGTTAGTGTATAGAAATGCCATTGATTTCTGGGCATTGATTTTGTATCCTGCCACGCTACCAAATTGCTGTATGAGTTCTAGCAATCTTGGGGTGGAGGCTTTTGGGTTTTCTATGTAGACTATCATGTCATCGGCGAAGAGGGAGAGTTTGACTTCTTCTTTGCCAATTTGAATGCCTTTAATGTCTTTTTGTTGTCTGATTGCTGAGGCGAGGACTTCCAGAACTATGTTGAACAGCAGTGGTGACAGTGGACATCCCTGTCTTGTTCCTGATCTTAGGGGAAAGGCTCCCAGTGCTTCCCCATTGAGAATGATATTTGCTGTGGGCTTTTCGTAGATGGCTTTTAAGATGTCGAGGAAAGTTCCCTCTATCCCAACACTCTGAAGGGTTTTGATCAGGAATGGATGCTGTATTTTGTCAAATGCTTTCTCTGCATCTAATGAGAGGATCATATGGTTCTTGGTTTTTCTCTTGCTGATATGATGAATCACATTGATGGTTTTACGAGTGTTGAACCAGCCTTGTGTCCCAGGGATAAATCCTACTTGGTCATGGTGAATAATTTTCTTAATGTGTTGTTGGATCCTATTGGCTAGTATCTTGTTGAGAATTTTTGCATCCATGTTCATCAGGGATATTGGTCTGTAATTCTCCTTTTTGGTAGGGTCTTTGTCTGGTTTCGGAATTAAGGTGATGCTGGCCTCGTAGAACGAATTTGGAAGTACTCCATCTCTTTCTATCTTTCCAAACAGCTTTAGTAGAATAGGTATGATTTCTTCTTTAAACGTTTGATAGAATTCCCCTGGGAAGCCATCTGGCCCTGGACTCTTGTGTCTTGGGAGGTTTTTGATGACTGCTTCAATTTCCTCCCTGGTTATTGGCCTGTTCAGGTTTTCTATTTCTTCGTGCTCCAGTTTTGGTAGTTTGTGGCTTTCCAGGAATGCGTCCATTTCTTCTAGATTTCCTAATTTATTGGCGTACAGCTGTTCATAATATGTTTTTAAAATCGTTTGTATTTCCTTGGTGTTGGTAGTGATCTCTCCTTTCTCATTCATGATTTTATTAATTTGAGTCTTCTCTCTCTTCTTTTTAATAAGGTTGGCTAATGGTTTATCTATCTTATTAATTCTTTCAAAGAACCAACTCCTGGTTCTGTTGATCTGTTCCACAGTTCTTTTGGTCTCGATATCATTGAGTTCTGCTCGAATTTTAATTAACTGTCTTCTTCTGCTGGGGGTGGGGTCTATTTGTTGCTTTTTCTCTAGTTCCTTTATGTGTAAGGTGAGCTTTTGAATTTGGGATCTTTCCAGTTTTTGAATGGATGCTTGTATTGCGATGTATTTCCCCCTCAGGACTGCTTTTGCTGCATCCCAAAGATTTTGAACGGTTGTATCTTCATTCTCATTAGTTTCCATGAATCTTTTTAATTCTTCCTTAATTTCCTGGTTGACCTTTTCATCTTTTAGCAGGATGGTCCTCAACCTCCACGTGTTTGTGGTCCTTCCATACTTCTTGTCGTGATTAAGTTCTAATTTCAAGGCATTATGGTCTGAGAATATACAGGGGACTATCCCGATCTTTTGGTATCGGTTCAGACCCGATTTGTGACCCAGTATGTGGTCTATTCTGGAGAAAGTTCCATGTGCACTTGAGAAGAATGTGTATTCAGTTGAGTTTGGATGTAAAGTTCTGTAGATATCTGTGAAATCCATCTGGTCCAGTGTATCATTTAAAGCTCTCGTTTCTTTGGAGATGTTGTGCTTAGAAGACCTATCCAGGGTAGAAAGAGCTAGATTGAAGTCACCAAGTATAAGTGTATTATTATCAAGGTATTTCTTCAGTTTGGTTATTAATTGGTTTAAATATTTGGCAGCTCCCACATTCGGGGCATATATATTGAGGATTGTTAAGTCCTCTTGTTGGATAGATCCTTTGAGTATGAGATAGTGTCCCTCTTCATCTCTCACTATAGTCTTTGGGGTAAATTTTAATTTATCTGATATAAGGATGGCAACCCCTGCTTTCTTTTGAGGACCATTTGAATGGTAAATGGTTCTCCAACCTCTTATTTTCAGGTTGTAGGTGTCCTTCTGTCTAAAATGAGTCTCTTGTAGACAGCAAATAGATGGGTCCTGCTTTTTTATCCAGTCTGAAACCCTGCGCCTTTTGATGGGGTCATTAAGCCCGTTCACGTTCAGAGTTACTACTGATAGATATGAGTTTAGCGTCATCATATCTATTCAGTCCTTGTTTTTGTGGATTGTTCCACTGACCTTCTTCTTAAAGGGGAATTTTAAGAGTCCCCCTTAAAATTTCTTGCAGAGCTGGTTTGGAGGTTACATATTCTTTCAGTTGCTGTCTGTCTTGGAAGCTCTTTATCTCTCCTTCCATTTTGAATGAAAGCCTTGCTGGATAAAGTATTCTTGGTTGCATGTTCTTTTCATTTAGGACCCTGAATATATCCTGCCAGCCCTTTCTGGCCTGCCAGGTCTCTGTGGAGAGGTCTGCTGTTACCCTAATATTCCTCCCCATAAAAGTCAGGGACTTTTTTTCTCTTGCTGCTTTAAGGATTTTCTCCTTATCTTTGGAATTTGCAAGCTTCACTATTAAATGTCGAGGTGTTGAACGGTTTTTGTTGATTTTAGGGGGGGATCTCTCTATTTCCTGGATCTGAATGCCTGTTTCCCTTCCCAGATTCGGAAAGTTTTCAGCTATGATTTGTTCAAATACATATTCTGGCCCTCTGTCCCTTTCGGCGCCCTCAGGAACCCCAATTAAACGTAGGTTTTTCTTCCTCAGGCTGTCATTTATTTCCCTTAATCTATCCTCATGGTCTTTTAATTGCTTGTCTCTTTTTTCCTCAGTTTCCCTCTTTGCCATCAACTTGTCTTCTATGTCACTCACTCGTTCTTCCACCTCGTTAACCCTCGTCGTTAGGACTTCTAGCTTGGATTGCATCTCATTTAATTGATTTTTAATTTCTGTCTGATTGGATCTAAATTCTGCAGTCATGAAGTCTCTTGAGTCCTTTATGGTTTTTTCTAGAGCCACCAGTAGCTGTAAAATAGTGCTTCTGAATTGGCTTTCTGACATTGAATTGTAATCCATATTTTGTAACTCTGTGGGAGAGTGGGCTGTTTCTGATTCTTTTTTTTGAGGTGAGGTTTTCCTTCTAGTCATTTTGCTCAGTGCAGAGTGGCCAAAAACAAGTTGTATTGGGAAAAGGAGAAAAAGAGAGAGAAGGAAAGAAAAGAGAAAAAGAAAAAAGAGAAAGAAGAAAAAAAGGGGGGAAAAGAGAAGAAAAAGAAAGAAAAAGAAAGAAAGGAGATAAAAGAAAAAAAAGGGGGGGTGGGGCGGGGTAAGCAATCAGAAATCAAGAAGAAAGAAAGAAAAAAAAAAGCACAAAACAAAACAAACAAATTAAAAAAACCACAAAAAAAAAAAAAAAACACAAAAACAAAAACAAAAAAAAAAAAACCAAAAGCAAAAACCACGGGGAGTATCTTCCGATTCTGTGTACTTTAAGTCCCTTGACTTCCCTTGGAACTGGTCCGTCTCGCTGGTCTTCTGGGGGAGGGGCCTGCTGTGCTGATTCTCAGGTGTTAGCACTTGGGGGAGCTGCTCTGCCCCTGCCTGGTGCAGGGCTCAGTGGGGGCTGTTCACCCCGTGAGGCCCCGGGAGGAAGCCACAGTGGCGGGGGCAGCTCTGGGACCCTGGGGTCAGCTGCCGCAGTAGCTCCGGGGCTCTCCGTCTGCAGGGCCTGGGGGCTCCCGGGCGGGGCCGCTGATCTGCTCAGTTCCAGGCAGGAGCGTCCTCGCTGTCCTGGGCCCTCCCGGCCTCTGCCTGTCCCGGGGGGAGGCCGGATCCTGGGCTGTGTCCCGGCGCCCTGTGCTCCGGGGCCTGCGCTGTCGGATTCGCGCTCCTGCCCCGCAGCCCCCTCCGCGGAGCCGCCTCCCGAGCCCCTCCGAGCTGTTCCCGGAGCCGCACCGCCCCCTCCGCGGAGCTTCTTCCTCCGCCCGAGCCGCCGCCGCCGAGCTGTTCCCGGAGCCGCGCAGCCCCCTCCGCGGAGCCGCCGCCCGAGCCCCTCCGAGCTGTTCCCGGAGCCCCGCAGCCCCCTCCGCGGAGCCGCCGCCCGAGCCCCTCCGAGCTGCTCCGGGTCCCGCCGAGCGCTGCAGCCCTTAGGGAGCTCGGCGCACTCTCCCCGGGGCGCGGTTCCTCTGTTACTGTCCCCGGGAGCCCGAGGGCATCCCCGCCTTTCTGGGGATCCTGCTCCAATTCCCCGGGAGGCCTTTCCCCCGGGAAGGTCGGTGCAGCTCCTGCTCCTCCGGGACGGGGCTCTCCTGTCCTGGGGACTCTCGCCCCGGCCTCAGCCCGGTTCCTCGCGGGGCCCCTCCCCCTTGGAGGCCTTTTGTGTCTTTATTTCTTTTTCCCCGTCTTCCTACCTTGATAGAAGCGCGAACTCTTCTCACTGCAGCGTTCCAGCTGGTCTCTCTTTGAATCTCAGGCCGAATTCGTAGATTTTCAGGATGATTGGATGGTTTTCTAGGTAATTTGTTGAGGACAAGTGACCTGGAGACCCTACTCCTCCGCCATCTTGCCCCCCAATATTGTTGTTTTACAGTATGCAAAACTATAATTAATTGAGGACTACTCATCTAAGATTGATTTTCTTTGGGTGAAAATATAGTATCAGTGAACATTTATTTTTTCATTTATTCTAAAAATCTTATTTCAGAGAACTGAGGATTAAAATGGAGCTTATAAATTGTCCCATTCCTTTTACTTATAATTTTATTTTAAATAAATATAATACTTTGAAATGAGAACCTCATTAAACAAATGTCTACCTTATCTTAATGAAGTGACAGTTTTGTATAAATTTAATATTTCTGAAAGGTTTCAGCTAAAAGACACTAGTATAGAAGAAGTCTTCTATTTTTCTAAAGAATAGTCACTCTACAGTAATAAACTTTACCACATTTCCCACCAATGCCCTTTGTGTGAACTCATTTTTAGAAGATGATAGACCTTCACCTTTCCTGTGGGATTGCTAATGCTATCAAGAAGAACAAAGAATTTTTACCCTCTAGATCTCCTGGGGCTACTGCTCTCTCCTTGTTTCATCAGAGGTGAGGACTTGTCAGTAGGCACATTTAATCATAGGCCATATCAGAATATCTTCTGAGTCCAAAGTGAACCTAAAATCTCACTCTAAGCTCTAAAATAGGTTACTGGACTTTACTGGTTGCTGAAGAATTGTGACATTCCTTCTTATTGTGGGAGTATTGAGCCATAATACGATACAGTTTTAAAATATAAGAGTATAAAAGAAAGACTACTTTTAAAAAATTGAATATAAAAATAAATCAATTACCTCACAGTTAAGGCCATCTTATATTAATCATATAATATTTACATGCACTGTATCGTTTAATTATCATAATAGCCGATGAGGAAGATAAAAAAAAATTGAGACTTCACCAAGCTTAAAAATTGTTTCCAACTTTTCAAAGAGAGTGAATAATCCAGAATTTAAGGCCAAGTCAGTTAAACTGGTCAATCATTAACTTTCTACTCTGCAGCATTGCCTTCTAATTCATAGATTTGGTAATGAATTTGAAAGTAATTCAGAAAGAAAATTAAATACAATTAATTAAACACATCACTTTAAAAATTTAATTTTGATATGTTCAAGAGTAGTCATAAATAAGAAGTCTAATTGTTTCACCATGATTTTTTGTTACCTTGGATTTACCTTAATAAAAAGAGTGTGCCCTGAGGTTAATTTTGGTCCAAAATACTCTCAGATTATACCTAGTTGTACAATTTTTAAAGTCATTTAAAAGGATTCAAAGAAAGAAACTAGAATAGAATTCCACAAATACACACAAGAAATCAAGAATGGTCGTGATGCCTGGGTGGCTCAATGGTTGAGCATCTGCCTTAGGCTCAGGGCATGATCCCGGGTCCTGGGATCAAGTCCCACATTTGGCTCCCACGGGGAGCCTACTTCTCCCTCTGCCTCTCTCTCTGTGTCTCTCATGAATGAATAAATAAAAATCTTTTAAAAAATCAAGAATGGCTAATAATAAAACAAAAATTTTAAGACAAAAAAATATAAGAAACAAAAAATGAGATTTTAAACTAAGAAAATAATAAATTGATTTGAAATAAATTAGCTAAGAATGGATAAATATTTCTCTCCTTTGTGCCTAGCATTTTGTATAGAGGAATTATGTGTTCATTGTGAAATTCATGCCCTTATTTTTCCCTCTTGTTATAAATATTTTAAATAAAAACTGAACAAAAACTTTGTAAATTCTGCACATCTTGATATTAACACATTTTGATCTCTTGATTTATTTTTATTTCTTCTATCCTGATTATGTGACAAATTGTTTATCTAGTTGTTGTTGCTTATAAATTATTATTCAAATATCTTCTATAAGGTTGTTTATAAACTCTGTAGATTTTCTTTTCCCCCAGTTCATTGTGCGTATGTATGTGTATGTGTAATTTTTATAAACATCTTTCTCCTGGTTTGTTTAATTTTATTTTTTCATTTTCTATTCTATTTAAATCCCTAATTTGTTACAATGGTTTAAATGCTTAACTAATTTAAGTCCTAATTCAAGACTATCCAGAGCTAAGTAAAAGCCAGTCCATGATGATATGTGGTCTCATAATCTTTTTCCATTTACTTTTGCCCACATTCTTCAAGACTCCTTTGCATGTCTACATAATTTTGACCGTATACTTTGATTTTCTTATCTTCCCTTTTTGTTGTTATTTTCAGTATTCCCTTACTTTTCCTATACATTTCTTTCCTTTATGGTACTTTGCAACTTATGCTGTGATTTTTTTTTCTTATACTATATATTGTGAGTAACATCTAAACTCAAAAAATGCAATAGCCACTTATTAGGTCCTTTGATTTTACAGGAAACTTTGGCCACATTTTTACCAAACATATGGCCATTTTTAAAAATGGTAGTAGTTATTTAAGTCAATTTGCTTCTAGTTAATTTTCTTCTTTATTTTACATTTTTTTTAGCTCTCATATCTTTTTAGTGCCAATAATTATTTATATTCCAAAGAGAAGACAAGTGAATGCTTTAAAATATGCAGATGACTTCCAGGAATGAAAGTATGTTTGTGAGTCTCTCTGTCTTTTTGTCTCCATATTTCTTTCTTTCTTTCTTTCTTTCTTTCTTTCTTTCTTTCTTTCTTTCTTTCTTTCTTTTCTTTCTTCTCTCTATGTATCTATATCCATATCTATATCAAACCTACATCTGTATCTAACTATATGCAGGTATGTGTGTGTGTGTGTGTGTGTGTGTGTGTATTTAGCCTTTAGTTTCCAGTAATAACAAATGTCAGCAGGAGTTTGCAACTCACAGTTAACCCTCTGCCCTGTCAAATGGAAAATCCTCCAGTTTTCTCTTCTATCAGCTGTTCCTTGGTATTCCATGGGTCAGATTCATTCATTATGATCTGTTTCTGTTGAAGTAATAGATATTTCATTTTTGTAAAGATGTCTACCTATTTTGGAAAATTCCCTACCCACTCAACATCATCTCATATTCTGTAATACATTTTTATTTCATTGAACTTGTCATATCTCTTCTTACTCTTATGTTCAGCACAAGAGCCCACCCTACTTTCCATTAAGATGGAATTGTGGTTTCATGTTCACCACAGTTTCTCTAGATTCAAAAAAGAAGAGATAATAGAGTCTTAATGCCATTATTTTAAACAGAATTTTTTTTGGGTGCTGTACACAACAGAACAGCTCTCTCAGTGTTGAGGGTTTTTTGAAATAAAAAAAAAGAAAAAGAAAGGAAGAAAAGAAAAATAAGAAGACTTTTTAATAGAACTTAATTATACCTTGGAATCTCAATTCGACACTGTTTCTTTCCATATTTATTTATCTTATTTATTTTTTAAAGATTTCTTTATTTATTTATTCATGATAGACAGAGACAGAGAGAGAGAGAGAGGCAGAGACACAGGAGGAGGGAGAAGCAGGCTCCATGCAGGGAGCCCGATGTGGGACTCGATCCCCGGTCTCCAGGTTCGCGCCCTGGGGCCAAAGGCAGGCGCTAAACCGCTGAGCCACCCAGGGATCCCCTTTTTCCATATTTAAATATTCAAAATATATTGAACACCTTCATATAAGAAGTACTCTGCGATATTACTACTATTAACTGTAGTAAGATACAGTTCAATTCTTAAGTTGCTCACAATTTACTTAGATCATATATATATCTGATCACAATACATGTCAGAACATGATATCTAAAATCATAACTGATTAAAATATAATGTGATTTGATAAAATAAAAAGATGACTGTTGAAAAGATCATATTTCTTTTCTGAGTTATGGAATTATGACAGCATACCATAAATATTCTTTTCAAGTTATCCTCATTAGGTCTTAAAATCTTTCACTTTGGATTTACAATGGTCTGGAAAAACTGCTGTTGTATCACTCTAAATACTGTAAGTTATTCATTAATCAGCATTTTTTATGTTAAACTGAAGTTGTGATGTTGTCTGAAATATGGCAATAATTAATCCCTTACAAGTCACAGGTCTTTCCCTCTAACCCTTTTAGTGTCATTTTGTTTGTGTCTCAGTCCCTCATAAATAAACCAGTATGTCATATCTATGCTTTATGCAGGTAAAGGACCATGATCAACATTTGTTGACATTTTTGGCTTGTCATATAATCACTAAATTATATTAATTTTAATGACTGAAAATTTAACACTCCATTTTGTGTTAATTATTTTTAAAGTATCTCTCAATCTGCTCTCCTTTACGATCTTCATGAGCAAATGTCTAGATGTGACTTTTGTTTATAGACTTACTCTTTCATATATTACTTCCAAAATATATTAAACAGTTTTCCCTGAGGACATATTATATTATATACAAAAATGTTGATGTTTTCTCTATTCAGCTAGTAAACATTTCTTTTTCTCACATAGCTTCATATTTCTAGTTACAGTTCCATTTTTTTCCCCAGGCAGCATAGAAGATATAGTTTATGCTTTCTCAATTGCCCATCACCCACATCAAGAAATCACATACTTAATTTCCAAGATATTTTATACCACATATTTTATGTTAAGTAATGCAAATGTGTTGTAAGCACATTATTCTAGAAAACAAAGATGATAAATTTAAGAAATTGTAATGCCAAAATTGAGGTAACTATGGAGAAAATAAATTTTATTTTAATAAATGTGGTTGCTGAAACCAGAAAGATAACTGAGATTAAATGAGCAAAGATGTGGAGATAGAAGGAAGCATTCTAGGCATATAACACATGGGGAGGTTGAGAACTGAATGAGAACATAAATTCAAAGATCAAAAAGAAACTTAAAGAGTGAAACATAAGTCAAAGAAGATGATTCTAACAAAATGAGCTTAGATAAGATAACAATGGCTATATCATGTGACACATATATTCATGATTTTGGACTCTACCTGAAGGATTTTAAGTGGGGGAGGGTAACATCTCAATATTGCTTTTAGTTACTGCAGAGATTATAAATTAATAATTTGCTTGGCCATAGTGTGGGCAAACAGAAGGATACTAGGAAATAAAAATTGTTTTTTCTCTCTTTTTTTAGGAAGAAAATTTCTAAAAGCTGATAGATGAGTATAAATTTAGAACGTTGGAAATTTTGAGATAAATTCCCTAGTTTCTGGCGTTGTCAACTTGAAGAAATTGCTACTTTTTGCTCCACTGAGGAAAACCGAAAAAAAAATTTTCATTTTACAAAAAAGATCTTGGATTTCTTTTTTAGAACATTGGTATTTTGAGGAACAAATAAAATGCTCAAGCAGAGATTTATTAAATGAAAATATTTATTGATTAGCCATTGAAGGTTGGAGTTGGAGATACATAAAATATACAAAATAGTTCTCATGGAGGTTATATTAAAGTGAAGGGAACAAAAAATAAAAGATGAAGAGTAGTAGGATATAAGTACTATAAAGAAAAATTAGATAAGAGACTCAAGGGAATAAAGGCTGAAGTAATAGCTGTTTTGGAAAAGGCATGCCAGAGAAGGCCTCTGAGCAGACAGCTCAGTACAAGCTGTGAGTGAGTGGAGGGGAGATGAGCATTCCAGGGATCAAAGCAAATGCCTTGACATGATGAGTTTGTGGATGGAAATAGCTGACTTCAGAATAAAGTTGATTTGAGAATTATTGGTTTATCTCTGACAAGCTGGGTCTTGGAATTAAATGATATGTTTCAAGTATTAAGCCTGGAAACTGAATTCTGACACATTTTCCTTTTTAATATCATAAATAGTGTCAAAAAATGTTAAAGTTCTTCAAGATAAATATTATAGTCACTGCTTCATTTGAGGTCCTGCAAAAAGGCAACTATGAGATACTCTGGAAAAAAAGAACAGATTTTTAAAAAATTATGGACTAGGTTATTAAAGCATACTCTTTATAAGCTGGGCCATGTATGTTTGGTGTTAACTGATTTTTTTTTTTTTTTTGCCATGATAGGACATAGTGCCCTGAGATGATCATGTGTTGGTTTACGACATAGGTTCAGTCGAGATTCTAAACAGTTTTCAGACATTAAGGTGGTGCTCCTATCCTCTGGCAAGTTGGTGGAGGCCATGTCTACATGTCCAAATGGTTCAGTTAATTTTAGATTTAAATTTCAAGAGCACATTCACTAGATACTGTCATTAAAAGTCTTATAGCCTCTATCTAGACATTAACTATTGAGGAAGGGGCTCCCTATACTGTCAGTTCAACATTTTCTGACGCCTGGTTTTCATATGGTTAGATTCTATTCCTGATCTTCATCACAGTGTGGATGTTTTATTGGTGCTGTAATTACTGTGTCCTTTATAATCAGTGCTTGTGTTTAGTTTCTAGCAATATCTGCTCTGAAACCCTAAGAAATCTAGGTCTCCTTCAAAACTGCCATAAAACATATTTCTTTGATTTTCTAGTTCTCTTATTAAAGAACCTGTAAAAGTGGTTCATGATTCTACTACCATGTCAAAATCCAGGTGCAGGATTCTACTGTAGGGGCATGATACAGACAGAATAATTGACCCCTATGCTCATGCTCACTTCCCTTTCAAAATCTTTCTCTTATCCTAAACAGTTTGGGGGGGTGTGCTTTCATTTTGATCCTGGTCGATTTTCTCAGGAAAAATTCTGAATATAACATTTATTTCTACTATTTATTTATTTATTTATTTATTTATTTATTTATTTATTTAGAGGAAGGACAGAGGGAGAAGGAGAGAGAGAAAATCTTAAGCAGACTTCATGCCTACTATGGAGCCTAAAGTGGGGCTTGATCTCACAACCCTGAGAATATGACCTGAGCAAAATCAAGAGTCAGACACTTAACCAACTGAGCCATTCAGGCACCCCTATCCCCTACATTTAAAACATTTCTTCTTAAACATTGGTCGTTGAAATTTAATTTTATATTAACACAAAGAAGAATATTGTGAAATAATAAAATGATATTTTCTTTATCTCTTTTTTATCTTATTTCTCCCACTCTTTCTTCTGAACAAAGTTATTATAGATGTGAGACAGGAGATTGCAGTTTTTCCTGGGGTAGTGTTGTCAGAAAAGACCAGCAAACAAATATAGGGCATATTTTAGCTTCAAAAGTCACCATCCAAAACATAGATGGTTAAATATGCTTACAAAAAAGACACAATACAGTATTGTGTTTAGCATGGTTACAAAATAATATTCTCAAATTTTGGAAAACTAAATTAGTTTTCAGAGAAACTAACAGTAAGATATCAACTTGTAGGCATTAGTTCCTATTAATATTTAGCCTGAGTATGAGAGTCAGAGGCCCCTAAGGGGCCCTCCTACAGCCTATTACCTTAAGGGAATCAAAATATGCACCCTGATTCTAGGTAAGTCCCAAGTAATCAGCAGAAATTTAGCAAATTCTCCCTGGTTATCATGGTATTGCAACCTAGACCAATTGGGTTAAGTGTATTTTGAGGTGAGTTGTGAGGAAATTCTTATTCTCAAATTATACTTAAGTTCTGTCAAGCTCCAGGGTGGTATAGTAGTACATCCAGAAGTTTCTGTGGGCCCAACTGTAGTTAAAAATAATATAAAAGAAAATTAGAGAAGATGTGTTATTAAGCATGCTGGAGTTCCTAAAGATGGCAGTAGAGTGTGTGCCAAGGATAAAGGAAAGACTTGTTTTCGGAGGATCCACAACACTACAAAGCTAGGGGAGTGCTGAGTACCTTCCTATGGATAGTCCAATTGCCATTTTATTTAGAATCATACTTACCTATGCTGAAGTGCAGACAGGATGGATTCCATCTGAAGTTAGGGTATAGAATAGCACTGGGACGAAATAGGACTGAAACAGAATCTTCCCGCTTAAGTCACTATTACAATGGAATCTACACAATACATCATTGTCTTTGGATACAGAAATGCACTCTTTATCTCAATCACTTCTGAGACATTCCTAACATAGACTATATGTTGTATTCGGTCACAAAATCTAGAATAATTTTTAAAAATTAGAAATTAATGATTAGAAATTAATGAGACTTAATACATTTGTAAAATATTAAACAGTTAAGGAACACTTACAACAAAATACAAAAATGCAATATCTAAAAAGGTATAAAAATAATTTTATAGGTAGAGATATATACACATATAGCTTATCATGTATATGTATATATACTTTCATATATGTATATCTACCTATCTAGTCACAATATCCAAAATGAATCATCACATAATATGTAGTCATAATTTTTATTAAAGATTATTTGGAAATATTTTTAACATCATGTATTGAAATCCGTACTTTAGAAAATTTACTAGGAAATGACAAGAATTTTCTTTAATAATAAACATCAATAATGTTGATGGTACTGATGATGCCTATCAATTAATCAACAGAAAAGACTGAGAAACATACTAGCAAAATTATTCTTTAGGAAAAGAAAATACCTTGGATATTATTGATTACCTATAAAACATCCAGTCTTTACGAAAATAGCAGATGCTTCAGCTATCTTTCTATTCTTTAAGGAGCTCTGTACTTCAAAAAAATTGACTTCACAACCAATTTTGGAGGAGGGGGAATTAACAGGAAGTATTTCCAATTCTTTTGTTACTTATTTGCTACAGAATGGATATGTACCAATTTTGGCCAACAAAATGCTAAGAAAAGCCATAAGAAAGCATGCATTTTTTTTTTCCAGAATGCCACTGATTCTGTCATTGTCTGCTTACAATGACAATTGTCCTTGTCATTTTTCAGTTATGTAGGCAATAAAGGGACTGCTAATAATGGGAGGATGGAAAGAACTTGATTTCTTGATGGAATCTTTGAGCAAGTGAATCAATCAGCTTGAATGTCACTAATTATCTAAAATTCTTAAGGGATACAGTACATTTTTCTTAGAATCTAAAAAATTTTGAATCATATATTTTCAGCCCAAAATATGCTAATTATCATTAAAGAAAAGTTAATAAAACGAAGGTAAAATTAGAGAACAGAAAAGTGCTGAATGTGCACAACAGCCAGAGATGTGTAATAAACAATACAAATAAACAACTGATTAAAATAACATGAAAAGGAGAAAGATATTATTTAAATGCCTAAAATTGAGATGAAGGGAAGAAACAAAATTTGATACACTAAGAATAAAATAAAGTTACTCTTGAGTGGATAAATAGGATAAATAATTAAACCCACAAAAGACGTCATGCCTTATGTTAAAGAACTACTCATCACAAAAGAACATGGTACATTTTTTTCAGCATAGTTGCCTTGAAAGTATCAATACAAAATGATGTTTTTTTGAATTGTAGCAAGACATAAAAAATAAGTATTGTTTTCTGATTTTTTATTCAGAATACCATAGTGAACTTACTATTGTTTGAATCTTAAAAAATATCTGAGTTCATAAGAAAAAGTACCTTACAAAAGTGGCAAAAGAGAGCAAGAAGAAATAAATTCACTATTTTCCAAGATTGGTATGATATGAAAGAATCAGCTACGTTCAATATAAGAAATATTGGAAAAACACTAGTTACAAGTACTCAAGTAAACAAAATTGCATCTTTATTGACACAAGGATTGTTATGTCTTGGTTTTATTTTGATATTTTGAAATAAGATACACTGATCTGCAGAATGATGAGATTTAATTTAGAAAATTAAAATTAAAAATTATTGGAGCTTTTAGGCAAAAAAAAAAAAAATGTCTAACATCCATGACATGGGTCTTACCTATGACAAAATGAGCTCCACAATCAAAAAAAGGCAGTCAATGACTGAAGGTCATGTTGATCTCTATCTGTGACATTTGCTTTATCTGCTCTATGTTCGTTTTTACTTAAAAAAAAAAAAAAAACTTTTAACTTACTAAAAGAGGACTTCTCATGCTTAGAACCACAATTCCACCAAATCTGAGGATGATGCAAATTGTGCCCTGAATGGTGCAGGCAGCATGACAATTATGAATTAAGCTGCCATACACATCATGTGCAGGTTTTTGTGTGGACGGAAGATTTCAACTCCTTGGGCAATACCAAAGAGTGTGGTTGCTGGCTAAAATTGAAAGAGTATGTTTAGTTCTATAAGAAAATGTTAAACTCTCTTGCAAAGTGATTGGAACATTCTATATTCTCACCAGCAATGAATGAGAGTTCTTGTGCTCTACATTCTCACCAGCATTTGGTGTTGTCAGTGTTCTGAATTTTGGCTATTCGAATAGGTGCATAGTATATGTCATTATTTTAATTTGCACTTCCCTAATTATGTATGATCTTCATGTGCTTATTTACCATCTGTTTATTTATTTTTTTTTTTTTGAGATGTCTGTTAAGGTCTTTTTTCCATTTTTTAAATGGGTTGTTTATTTTCTTCTTGGTGAGTTTTAAGAGTTCTTTGTACATTTTGGATAACGGTCCTTTATCAGATGTGTCTTTTGCAAACATTTTCCTCCCATTTTTGTAGTTTGACTTTTCATTCTGTTAATGGTGTGTTTTACAAAGCAGAAGGGTTTTTGTTTTGTTTTAATCAAATCCAGCTTTTCACCAACGATCATTTCGTTGGTGTTGTATCACCATACCCAGAATCATCTAAGTTTTCTTCTATGTTATCTTCTAAGATTTTTGTAGATTTACATTTTATACTTAGGTCTATTTTCCATTTTGACTTAATTTTTACATGTAAATATCTACTTTATCCAGCATCATTTGTTGAAATATCTGCCTTTTCTGCATTGTATAGCCTTGATCCTTTATCAAACATCAGTTGACTATGTAGGTCTTTTTCCATATTTCTTATTCTCGTCCATTGTGTATACTTTCACAACTATTTCTGCACACATTCCATGCTATCTCTGCAGCTTTATACTTAGTCTTGAAGTTGGGTAATATCAGTCCCCCAACTTTGTTCTTTAATTGATTTTGCCTTTGCCTTTAATTGATTTCGGAGTCTTTTGCCCCTTCACAAAAATGTTATAATTCATTTGCTCATATCCACAAAATGACTTGCTGGAATTTTGATGAGATGAATCTATGTAATAATTTGGAAGGAAATGGCATCTTGACAGTAGGGAGCCTTGTTATCTATTTATTTTTTTTAAGATTTTATTTATTTGAGAGAGCACTAGAGAGAGAGAGAGAGAGAGAGCATGAGCAAGGGGAGGGGCAGAAAGAGAGGGAGAAGCAGAGTCCCCACTGAGCAGGAAGCCCAATGCAGGACTTCATTCCAGGACCCAGGGATCATGACCTGAACCCAAGGGAGATGCTTAACCTACTGAGATACCCAGGTGCCCAAGTCTTGTTATCCATGAACATGGACTATAACTCCATCTATTTTCCTCTTTGATTTCATTCATCAGTTTTATAGTCTTTTTATAATATATCTTTTACATATTTTGTTAGATTTATACCTAATTATTTTAATTGTTGAGTGCTAATGTTAATGGTATTTTTAAAAAATTCAAATTCCATTTGTTTATTCTAGTATATAGGAAGGGTGACTTCTGCTTATTTTGTGTATTAACCTTGTATCTTTGTATACTTCAACTTTGTAATAATTGCTTATTAGTTACAGGAATTATGTTTTTAATTTAAATTCAATTTGCCAACATATAGTATAACACCCAGTGCTCATCCCATCAAATGCCCTCCTCAGTGCCTGTCACCTAGCTACCCCATTCCCCCACCCATCTCCCCTTCCATAGCCCTTTGTTTGTTTCTCCAAGTTAGGAGTCTCTAATGGTTTGTCTACCTCTCTAATTTTTCTCACACAATTCCCCTCCTTTCCCTTATAATACCATTCACTATTTCTTATATTTCACATATGAGTGAAACCATATGATAATTGTCCTTCTCTGACTGACTTATTTCATTCAGCATAATATTCTCCAGTTCCATCCATGTCAAAGCAAATGTGGGTATTCATCCTTTTTGATGGCTGAGTAATATCCCACCATATCTTTTTTATCCATTCATCTGTTGAAGGACTTCGTGACTCCTTCCACAGTTTAGCTATTGTGGACATTGCTTCTATGAACATTGGGGTACAGGTGTAGGAATTGTTGATTCTTTTGGTTATTCTACAGAGAAAATCATTTCATCCATAAACAAAGACAATTTTGTTTCTTCCATCACTATTATCATATTTTTAAATTTTATTTTCTTGTCCTATTGCATTAGCCAGTACTTCTAGCATAATGTTGAAAAGGAGTGGTGAGAGGCAACAATCTAAAAATCTATAATCGCTCTTCAAAAAGTAAAATAATCCACATTTCATTTTTTTTCTATATTGACTATTTAAACCAGATTATCATTAAAACTTTATTAATTTTTAGATGTGCACTAATATTAAGACAGTTGAAGTAAACTAAGACACAATTTCATCTATATAGTAATTACTTAATAAAAGTGTACAGGCCTTATGAGGAAATCAAACTAAAAGATACATAGATATTCAGAAATTAGTATATTTACTACTTAATGATCTCTTTCTATTAAAAAATATTGTCTGTGAACTAGCATCTCAAATGTGACTTTTACTTGTCATTCTTTTGCTATTTGAAAGAATGTTTTGGTATTTCAATATACTTTTATGTTTTCTTATTTATTTAGCATAAGTTTGTATTATAAAGACTTAAAACTTGGATATTAATTAATTTTATCCATGATGATACACAAAGGAGAATTAAGAGATTTAAAAATTCTTTAATATACATACATTTGGGTACATACAAAATTGTTGTCCTTTATTTTAAAAAGTGAGAAAACTTTTAGAAATTGACATTTTAACTAAAAGAGGAAAAATATTGTTAAAGACCATAGAACCTGAGGCTCTTACTCTGTATCTCAGGACATATATTATTTTTAAAGAATGAATCAATAATATCCACTGACAAACAAGAAAAGAGTTTCAGTTGAATGTATCCTAGAAAGAAAAATAAAACTATATATCTGGCTGATTATAATGGCTGCAGGGCATAATTTCAAGTGTTACAAAATCAAGTTCTATAAAATTAAGTAAATAAAAGTTCAAAGAGTTACCTTCAAATCCCTATATTTGAAGCTATGGAAACCGGGTAAAATTTCACAAGAGCAGATTGTGTAAAAATATTTATTTATTTATTTATTTATTTATTTATTTATTTATTTATTAGAGTTGTTTTCAGAATTTCAATCTTTTATTAGGGAGGTTAAGCACTTTTTGCTACTTTACATCAATGTAGGTACCCTGCTATATAAATCAATAATCACTAAACCTGAAAGAAAGCAGCATTCCATTTAGGTTTTTAAAAGATTTTAAAAAGTCAATGTATGAATCTGAGAACATCATTCTTTAAAAGTAACAACAAAGTTATTAATACGGATTCCAAATATACTATTAATAAATTGTAGCTTGTCAATGTGATATTTAATGCATGCAATTATGTATTTCATAATAAAGGAATGAAAAATTTGCTAGAAAGGAATTAATATAAGGACTAATGTGAGTTCTTAATATAGATTTGACCTTGTGATCTATGAGACAGAAGCCCTTGATTTTGAGAAATTTATATTTTCTTTAGTTTTATTATTATTAGATTTTTCTTCTTTTTCATAATTAGAGTTTTCTAAACATCATAGCACATATGAGACATCGGGTATATATTTGTTAAGCAAATTATTGAATCAACAAATATTTTAGTTATTTAGTAGTTTATAACAGAACAGTTCAGAAATGCCATTATCAATTCATGATAGAATTTTCACCATTTAGAAAAAGATATTCAACCGAGTTTATACATACAAAAAGGATTTGCAATATTTTTTTCTAAAGTTATATTATATACATTGCTTATTTTTTTAAGATTTTATTTATTCATGAGAGAGACAGAGAGAAAGAGAGGCAGAGACACAGGCAGAGGGAGAAGCAGGCTCCATGCAAGGAGCCTGATGTGCAACTCCATCCTGGGTCTTCAGGATCACGCCCTGGGCCAAAGGCAGGCGCCAAACCTCTGAGCCATCCTGGCATCCCTACATTATTTATGTTAAGATTATTTTTTTCTCTTATGGGATAATGTGTAATGAAACTTATTTTTCCTACCTTTTGTTTTATTTCACTATACTAGAGTATTATTTCCATACAGCATATATTTGGGAAATATTCTTATAAGTTAATGAAAATTTCTTAATTGTGCTGAGCAGTACAAGGAGATGACAACAAAGACATGGCTACTGGATGATCTTGCAAACCTTTGGTGACAAAAATTAGAGCAGTTTCAGTGGAATTCTAGGGATGGATACTTACAGTGGCTCTAAAAGTGGAGATGGACATGAGAGAACAGAAATAATAAATAACAGCTTCGACAAATTTTTCTCTAAACTGATAGCATCAAAGAATAATGTATCATTCATATATGTAAATCCAGGAATATTCTGTGTATTTTCTACATATTATGGCTTTTAAAAAATATATTTGAAAATTACTGATTTATTAACATGTTGTGTTTTACATATCTAATTATTTTTAATTTATTTTGACTGTGTAATTATAGTTATAATTATAATGTGGAATATTTATTTCTCTTTTTTGGTAATGGAGTTGGGGAATTTTATCAATGGATTGTTTACTTAATTTTCCATTTATTTCTTAAGATGCTTATTCTTGGAAAGGCATATTTTTTTTTTTTTTTTTGGAAAGGCATATTGTACATGTCTAGATATTCAAATTTATTCACTTATCATTATATTCATCTTCTTATACCTATTATCCTACATTTTTATTATATTACAGCTTTTTCTATTATTAAGTGTGTTATCTATAAATAGTATTTATATATAAGCTCTATATATATGTGTGCCTTTTTAATATCCTGTGTACTTATTCTCTCTTATTAACTTTCCTAAGTTTGTCTCCACATTTTGGCTTCATTGTTCTGCACATTTTTTAGTATCATGCATTTAGATTAAAAAGGAAAAACTAAAATTAAGGCTATCCATTCTTTCATAGTACATCTGGTAGTATATTCCAACAATTCTTTTATGCAACATGACAGATAGTTCTACCCATGATAATAAGACTTATGTAGAATTTTTATCTAGTGTTTTGTTTATTTTAAAATCATTAATGATTTGTTATTAGTTCTTTTGCATTAAAATCAGGAAATGTATATTGTGAAATATCCATTCAGTATATTGAAATTTGCATCATAGAAGTATACAATTTTTTTACATGTTCTATACACATGGCAGAAGATAGATAGAGCTAGAGATATCTTATATTTTACAATGTTCAATATAAAATAAATATTTTAAACCTTGATTTTATAATCCTGAACTTCAGAGACTTTTTATTTTACCAACAATGTGATACTATAAAGCAATCAGATAATACACTATTATCTAGAGTCCATAGAAAGATAACTAACTGCTAAATTTATGATACTTTCAATAATATTCATACTTTATGAAGACTAGTAGTGCACTCTTATACTAACTACAAAGCCAGGGAATATGCTGAATTTAAATTGAAGTAGTTAATTTTTTTTGTCTGAATATTTACTATTTAGGTATCATGTGATATTACATTTGTGTTTTCAAGGTCGCAAGAACATGAACTTTAAGTACACACAGGAAAATGAGCAAGGTAGTAAAAATTGTTTTTTTGCTTTTTATTGACAGTGGTGAAGGACATCCAAGTGATAATTATTAAATATTTTTCCAATTACTAAAAACCATTCCTCAACACCTTTTATCCTGTCAGAAAAATTTAGTAATCAACAATGTGCCTTGACAAGAAAATTAACTAGAAACGAACACATCAAGTTAATATTTACGTGCATTCACAACACATAATTCTATTAACATTTTTCCAGGATATTTTAAGTAATATTGATTTTTCCCTTGTTAAATCATATTATTAATGTTCATCAAAATAAAGAGACCGTATTGTAGCTGATAAGAACAGTAGTTGAATAAATATAAGATGACAAACTTATTTCATTTATCAGAGAGGTCTTAGAATTTACATTTGACTGTGTTAAAAGACAACTGATGAGTCAAGTATGATAAGAACTGAGACTTGGCTATTGGTTTAACAGTAGTGATGTCACTGATGACCTAACTAAGCAGTCTCAGTGCAGTGATGAAGGGGCCAGCCTCATTTGAATTGATTGAAAATAGAATAATAAGAGAAAAATAGAGGATATCTATTTTGGTAGCATCTATAAGAAGGTTTGTTTTTGGATAGAGATCAATGCAGCACAAAGAATGGCAAGGATTGGTCATGGGGTGGTTTGTTGTTGTTTTTTTAATTTTAAGACATATATACGATGGAATAATATTCAACCTTAAAAAAAAAGGAAAGAAATGTCGCTGTTCATGACAACATGGAGGAAATTGAGGGACATTATGGTAAGTGAAATAAGCCAAACACAGAAAGAAAAACACTGCATTATGTCATTATACATGGAATCTGAAAAAGTCAAACTGATATAACCAGAGTGGAGTGGTGGTTGCCAGATGATGTAGGGTAGGGGAAAGGGGGAGATGTTGGTGAAAAGGTAATAAAATATTCAGTTTTAAGATGAATTAAGTTCTGGGGTCTAATGTACAATGTAGTGATTATAGTTAATAATACTGTATTGTATACTGGAAATTTGCTAAGATAGTAGATCTTAAGTGATCTTACCATACACACAAAAAGTAACTATGTGAAGTAATGTGTTAATTAAACTGGATTGTGGTAATAATTTCACAATATATGTATATGCATATAAATCATATTCCATACCTTAACAAATCCTGTTGTACAGACTAAATATATACAATTTTTGTTAATCATTCCTCAAGAAAACTAGGAAAGAAATTTAAAAATAAACAACTTTTTATTAAATAATAGTGAGAAGTGCCAGTACAGTGAATAACACAAAATTGTGGGAGACAAATTGGAGAATTGTCAACGTGAATTCTTGGAGTTTCATAAAGGAGATGCAATTTTAAGTACACATAATGGTAAGATATTTCCAGAAATACAGTTAATTTGGAGAAATACAGCAGCAGGAGAGAAGTCACTGTGGGTTCACATGCAGATAGGTGTAATGAACGAGGCTTGCAAATGTCTCCTGAGTGTTTCGTTCCTATGTAAAATAGGTGGCAAGGTCATCAGTAGAAAAAACCCAGCAGAGATCTAAGAAAAGAAGATGATCCCTTAAAAATATCTAGAGACTGGGATAATAAAGAGAAGTAAGATAGTAAAGGGTCTGGGGAAATTCTAGTAAAACATCAGGACCCAACTTAATTAAGTTAGTTACTGTGAATTTAAAATTTGTCCATCAAGGGCACCTGAGTGGCTCAATCAGTTAAGTGACTGACTCTTGATTTGGGCTCAGGTCTTCATCTCAGTGTCTTGGAATCAAACACCACAATGAATCCACATGCAACTGCTCAGGGCTCAGCAAGAAGTCTGCTTCTCTCCCTCTGTCCCTCCCCCTGTTCGAATGAGCTCTCTCTCTCTCTCTCTCTCTCTCTCTTTTTCAAATAAATAAATAATTCTTTTAAAAAAATGCGTTCATAACTGTGGCTTTGAATTATACTCCAGCCATATTCACCTATAGGGTTAAGGCATGGAATAGTCTAATATCTATTTTGATAAATCAAAATAGTAAAATGAAATAAAGGGGACATGACGCTTAAAATTGTATGGAAGTTTCTTATAGGGTTTTAGATTTTAGTGGTTGATATATCAGGATAAGTGAGTTTGAGCCATAGGATATAGTGTTCAGTAGTTGGAGTAACCAGAATGAAAATTATGAGAGATTGCTAACATCTAAGATGTAAACACAGACACCAATACCTGAGATAGTGTAAAAGACAATTACATAGGAGAAATACAAGTTCAAGGAACTGAGATGCCAACTGATATTATTACTACACAGAGAATTATAATAGGAATAGTATTGAAGAGAATGGGAGTGGATCCAAGTTCAAATATTTTACTGTAATATCTATAAAGGAATAAACTAGTATTTTTTCCTATATTACTTTTTTGGAATTAGTATACTACATTTTTGAAATACTGTATTAAATGTATTATGCTATGACTATTTTAGTGTGGTATTTACTGTTGGACTGAGTTGTCTTGTGATAATAAAGTGAGATAAAAGAAGGGGAAATGGTGATTTCTCCCTTATTCTTGGACCAGTTGCATCTCTTTTTCTGTGTCCTAAGTTCTGTGACTTCTCTTAAGGTTTTTGCCACTTTTCAGGTACTGACATCCTAGGAATATAGATTCTTAACTGGAGCTGTCATAGAAAAACTAGCAAATAAACACCAATCAAACCACAAAAAGAAACTCCTCCCTCATTCTTGCTGACAAGAGTCAATTTTTGCATTGCTCAAAACAGAGATGGTTTCTCCTGGATATTTTGCTGTCTAGCCATGCTTGCTGACTAATTCCAGGACTCACCCATCATTGGGTCAAATGTGGAGGAAAACAGCAACAAAAACAAAAAAAAACAAAAACCCACTGCTTTACAGGACTCTTTTCAAGTCTCAACTTCATTTGCAATCTGCCTGAATTTATATACTTTTCACAGTTCTCATATAGTTGTTTGTTGTAGTCTCTCCCATGCTTTCAGTTATAATCTGTGGGGAAATGAGACTCTGGTAGGCTTACCTCATCTACATCAGCACTCCAATTCTGGCATTGCATTATTTATTTATTTTTTAATTAATTTTTATTGGTGTTCAATTTACCAACATACAGAAAAACACCCAGTGCTCATCCCGTCAAGTGTCCACCTCAGTGCCCGGATAAAGAAGATGTGGCATTGCATTATTTAATTGATAAAAGTAAACTTGTATCAGGATGCCTGGGTGGGTCAGTGGTTGAGCTTCTGGCTTTGGGTCAGGACCTGATCCTGAGGTCTTGGGATGGAGTCCCAAATTGTGATCCCTGCTTCTCCCTCTGCCTCTGTCTCTTTCTTTCTGTGTCTCTCATGAATAAATAAAAATCTTTAAAAAAATAAACTTGTATCATTCAAAGGAGAAAAAAATCCCAACCACTACTGGAAGGCCAATCTAGGTTTTTAGGAAACGAGTTTGCTGATAAATGAACCTACCTATGGTTAAAGAACTGGACTATGTTTCTAGTATACTTTCAGATTATATTATGAAGACTTAATTTCAATAAATTATCATAAGCACAAAGAAACAATAGTATAATAAATATAATATTCTGACATTTAGACAAAGTTCTATTTGCATTTGTTTTAGTATAACTGTATGAGATTGAATTATGCTTTTTCCCAAAAATATTTCATTAGATAGTAAATCCATGTTTTCCTTTGCTCATTATATTTCAAAATACTAATAACTATAATAAAATAAAATGGAAATATCCCATAATCGTTCTGATAGAAGAAAATATATAACACAAGAAAAGTATTTTACACTGTTGTGTGTAAAATTCAACAGCTTCAGAATGAAAGGGAAAATCATACCTTTTGTGAAGTGAAATCTGTTTTTTAGGGGCGTACCAGTATTTATTTGTTTCAATACCTGATAATGTTGTAATATATTTTCTACTTAAAATATGGTAGCTATCCAATTTTAGTAAAAACAGTCAACACTGCATACTAATCAGTTTCTAAACCAGGAAACCAAACCAGGAAAATGTGTGTTCAGTATGTGTGTATGTGTGTAAAAAGGGAATAATTTTATTTTGCAACAAAAATGTCTGAGTGCCCCAGGCCAAAGATAAACAATACAGTGGCAAGAGTTCTGTATCATTCAATGTCATATTTGCCTTGGCTGCAGCACCTCATTAAAAGTCATATAAATTATTGTCCAGTTTTACTTCAATGGTTGGAAATAAATTACTTGCACATCTCTTGTGGATTAAGTTATCTCTATGTATACATATAAATCATGGCGAAAGAAACCAAATTACTCCCTAAATGCTCATAGATCCATAGTCTTCATTCATAATAACGTGCATTTCATCTATAGACATTTAATAGTGTAGTATAGTGTAGTACAGTTAATATGCTTCAAAAATGACCCTATAACACTCAGAATTATTAACTACAACAAATCTGAACAGCTATTCAAGATTGCCAGTTTCTTGGCAGTATAGTATATCATTTTAATACAAGATATACCTGATAAGTTTCAGCAGCTCTCTGCTTTTAAAGGCAATTTCCTCTGTCCCCTTTCTTCAGGGCAGTAAAAGAAAGAGTCAGAATGTTAGGACAACTTAGTTACTCTGGTACTATAGTGTTTAAACTTGTCTTGGTTCATTGTTTGTACTTAAAGTTTCTCTTTTAGTAAAGTTTGAACTTCAAAACCCATAGAGTTAGTTTTGAAAAGGTATTAGAGCATAGATCTTTATTTGAAAGCTACCTCAAGCCATGATTTTATAATTGTGTTTCTTGCAGAACTGCTATCATTAAATTTAACATTGCAGGAGGAAAATCTTAAAAACAGACAAAAAACACTTTTGAATATGGTGCATTCATTTTAAGTTACATCAGAGGTCGGGAAATTAAATGCCCTTAAATATATTTTCATATTTCAAAATACCAAAAATAAAAAGAAGGGAACTATGGAAGCTTGTATTTAGTGCTTATAGAATTGCTTATGTAGCAACAAAAGCTAAAATAAAAAAAATCATAATAAATTTGATTTAATAGCCTCTAGGCTTCTATAGATAGCAGAGGATTTGTTGAAGGGAAGTCCTCCATTGTAACCCAAACATATCCTAAAATAATTAGATGGTTTTGAAAGTCATATGTAATTGGAAGAATTCATTATATGATGAGGAAAAGGATTGAGATGTCAGTTTAGACTCATCAATACCATAGATCTCACACAGATAAAATTTATTAATTCCCATTAGTACACATTGTTAAATGTTTTATGTTGTTATAAATGCTTTATATTATTGGAATGTTATAAACAATATATTATTTATAAATTCATCCCTATCCACTATTTTTTTAAATATTTATTTATTTATTTATTTATTTATTTATTTATTTATTTATGATAGACAGAGAGAGAGAGAGAGAGAGAGAGAGAGGCAGAGACACAGGCAGAGGGAGAAGCAGGCTCCATGCAGGGAGCCCAACGCGGGACTCGATCCCGAGACTCCAGGATCACGCCCTGGGCCAAAGGCAGGCGCCGAACCGCTGAGCCACCCAGGGATCCCCCTATCTATTATTTTTAAACATATTTTAACTATAAAAATTATGCAAATTTCTACAGTGTGATAACTAGTTTACTGGTCATCATTTGATATATCTCGTATATATGCATATATATGTGCATATATTATAACATTATTTTTTTATTATATACACCCTATTTCACAGGTTCAGAAATGTATATTTTTATACTTTAATAATTATGAAAATTGTCCAGATTTAAATATTGAATCAATTCCAGTCACTACAAAAAAAGAATTAGTTGTGAGGAGGATGTAATCTTGTTGGGCTGGCAGGAGCAGTCTGCCCTCAAGTGTAAGTAATAATTATATATGTTGTATAGAGAGACTTTAAAATAATAATGATAAAAAGTAATAATGATAAAGACTAGGAGTGAGTCTTTTTGTTATCACCTTGTACTAGAAATTCTAAACAACTTAGTGAAATATTCCTCTATAACAAGACAGACCACTCCTGCCAAAAAAGTAAAAACATCTCCTTAAAGTTCCTTTGTGTTATTTACATAAATTTTATTTTATTCATTTGAGAATGATTGACATATTGTTGTGATAGTTTTAGGTGTACTACATAGTGATTTGACAAATGTGTATATTATGCCATGCTTACCACAAGTGTAGCTCCCATTTGATCCCCTGCAACACTATTACAGTATCATAGACTGTTCTGTATCCTGTGATTTTGTTCCTATGACTTATTCATACCATAACTGGAAACTTGTATCTCCCACTCCCCTTCACCCATTTTGCCCATCCCCCATCCCCTCAAATGAATTTTAAAGTAACATTTTTTTAAAGATTTTATGTATTTATTTGAGAGAGAGAGAGAGAGAGAGAGCACAAAGTGGGTTAGGGGCAGAAGGAGAAGCAGACTATTCACTGAGCAGGGAGCCCACCATGGGGCTCTATCCCATGACCCTGGGACCATGATCTGAGCCAGAAGCAGATGCTTAAGCAACTGAGCCACCCAGGCACACCAAACTGGAAGTGCAGATGAAATGCTGATATCCAAAGATGATTCTAACAACCATCAAGATTGTGAAGAGATCACTTTCCTAAGGCTCCATTTCCGAATGCCCTCACACTGAGGATTAAGTTTCAACATATCAATTTTGGGGGACACAAACATTTAGATCATATATGTGAAGAAATAGTATTTTCAATATGAAAATATGATTAAATCATTTAGATGTTTTAGATGCCTTAAATTTTAGATGCTAATAAATCTATTGCTATTTATAATTTATAAACTTGTTTTTTTGTATTCAGTAAACTTAAAGTCTAGATCAGCTCAAACATATTTTGGCTTTCCTTCATATTCATCTTATGGGGAATTTCTAACAATATTTTAAAAATGAATACAACCTGAAAATATAAAATTTATATTTTTAAAAATCTGAGATTAGCATATTTTATATTTTTTATGTTAACTCATTTTCTATTCTAAAGTTTTTCCCTGAGAAATTTGGACTTATTCACATAGTTTCCTTTTAAATCAATGATATCCTTGCTAGGTTAGAAGGTTCCATGAAAAATAGCTGTCATTATGTGGTCTATAAAATATACATCTCACAGATGCTTGCATATTCTTTCCAAAGATGAGAGAAAATGTATCTACTAATAGGCAGGCATGCTGATTTTTCTTTGGTTCTGAAGAGTAATTGGAATGTCTTCTCAGAATACAAAAACGTGAGGGAAGTGGAGCCACTTACACAAGTTACTAATATAATTCCTACCAACTGGAGCAGTAAGAATTAGGGAATAGTGAAGGAGATTGAGACTTGATAGACAGGCAAAGGGCTAAGTCATTCAAACATCATAGAATGTGTTGGGTTTTGGGTTTCAATGAAAGAACAAAGGGAATTAATTAACTCAGTTAAAACTACGAAGTGACATGATCATAGTTCTGTAAAAGCACTATGTTCCATGTAAAATTAAATGGACTGGTGCATTAAGAGACACGGGTACATCTGTTAGGAAGATTTTGTAATGTGGAGGATGGAGATAGAATGAAGTAGAGTGGTACTGGCAGGGATTCTCAATTTTAGGACTGTACAAATCAAGGTAAAATTCCTTTTGAATTTACGTTTTAAATGCACAAATATTACTGGCCAATAGCTATGATTTTGGTAACAAGAGGATGTTAAAATATATTATTTAGAAGTGCATTACAAATCATGACATAGAGGATTGCTTTGCCATGATCACTTTGAGTTTTTAAAGAGAATAAAAAAATACATATTTTAAGATTCACGGTATTATAGTATTTTATTGTTCGTTTCCTCTTATGGAATATAGACAAATAAATCTCATGTTAGAAAGCCCCTGAAGCTATAACACAGTCATATAGATTAAAGAATCAGGTCAAATTTGTGATAATACACTTCTCCTTACAAGAAAAAATTTCTTACTTTTTGATCCCAGCTTTATTAAGGTATAATTGACAAATAAAATTGTACACATTTAAAGTGTACAACCTGATGATTTAATATACATTATTAAATGATCATCATAATTAATATATCCATAAGAAAAAAAAAGTTGTGGTAATCTTTATCTCCAGAATTTATAATGGTAGCTAGAAACAAATATAGTAAAGAAAATTGACAAATCATTTTCCAAGGTAAAAGTGTATTACTGATGAGAGCATCATATCTGCCAATGATAGGTAAAAGGTACATAATAATTCATAATTGTATGTTATTTGTCAAGGAATGTCAATTCTTTTGAACATTTAATTTATGTTAGTTTTATTTTAAATATGATATAAACTACAAATGTTCAGTAGTCAAGTACAGTATTTCAGATGCTATTTTATTTTTGAGATTCCAAAATGGATCTTCATGCAAAAAACAATGTAAAAATTATCATTAAACAATGTTTCTTCTCCTTCACCTTTTCATGCTGAGAGCATAGAGAAGTTGGAAACAGATCAAAGACCAAGTGACTGTGTTCACAGATTGATTTTTCGTATCTCTAAGGTGTAGCACCTTTCTTAAACATGTGAGTTTCTTTTTTCTCTGTACCAAAAATTTGGTTTATTTTTTATCATAAAACACAAAAGAACATATATTCCTAATATGTTCAACCTCTCCAACCCATTCTGAAAAGTTCTCCCACATAGAATCAGCAGCAGCATTCTTTACTTCTAATCCTATTAATGAAATTTTTAGAGTGATTGTTTAACTTTATTCTATTTTCTTCACCTTTGGAGAAAATAACCGAATTAATTTGATAAAATGAAGTATTATTGATATTAAAAGAGCATTTATTAAAGTTGTGGGATTTGAACAATTTCATATCATTGTCTATCAGCAGAGCATTCATGCTTCTTGAAAATGAAAAAAATGTATATATTTTTAAAAGCACCATCAGCATAGCTGTAGGCTTACAGCGTATTTCATTATAATATTATTAATAAAAATAAAACATATTCATAAAGCATAGTTTATCTAGAATAAATATCAGAGTATATCCATAGGCTTTCTTTTGTTTGTATACCACAATTTACAATTCTGTTGCTTTGTTGGGCATATGTTCTTTTTCATAAAATAGAAGTATGTACTGCAGACTTATGGCAGAAGACTCCTATTTATATTAATATTTATTTTCCACATATAGATGTGATAATTTATGGCAATTTTACATTAATGTCTTCTCTCCCATTAAAAATACAGGATTTAATGTCATTTGAATCTGATGATTTAGTATTACAAACTGCTGCCATGTGATAAATTTACTTTACAACTTTTTCCTTAAATTCACCAATACCTCATCTATTAGACAACTTCACTTCGTTTTAAAAAAATATATTAGTTTTACTTTCTTCTCTATTTTCATTTTTTTCTTTAAAAATGGTTTTCTATATTTTAATGTAAGACATCAGTATTTCTTAAAGCACATAGGGGATATCCTTTTGATGTGAGGTACTAATACAACTTTAAATAATATATTGGAACCTACTTTTTTTACTCAACATGTCACTTTCCTCCTTTGAGATATATAAAGTGACATCACTTATTTCACTATCGTTAGTTAATGTGATTGAATGCATGGTGAAACGAGCAGATCTTATATCACAAAATCTATGACACATTCTCCTCTTCAACTTTCTGCCTTACACTCCTGCTACCCCTTACCATGTTGTTTTTTGTTTTGTTTTGCTTTGTGTTTACTAGTAACACTTTGTTCCAAATTATAATTTTCTTATTTGCTGTAACTATAGCTTATTTTCTGCCTGTTACTAACAGGATTATAAACTTCATGAAAACAGTAACTTGATTGCTTTATTCATTTGCCTGACATGTATTTGTGCTCAATATTTACTGAATTAATGAAAGCATTAGTGCTCCTCAAATTTTAACAAGTACACTCCTGATGATCCACCATATAATGTGCCTGTCATGCCCATTCACATCTGAACTAAAACATGGACAATGTTTAGACTCAAGATATGGCTTTTTATATATATTATTTAATTATAGATTAACCACCACATGCATTAATTCAATCAACTACATATAAAATTGAACTACTAATTCTTTTCAAGCATTTAGAAAGATGGCTGACATAGAAACATATAATAAGATGGAATAATGTCCTTGTATTTATGGAATTTATATCAAGTATGTGAACACATTAATGAAGCTAATTACAATTAAAATGAGCTACAAAGACTTTAGATAGAGTAGTATGATGAAGAAAGGGAGGGAGCCCACTAAGAGGGAAGGTGGAAACTGAAAGCATCTCTATAGACAGGACATGTAATCAGAGAACTGAAGAGATATAGTGAAACAATACACAGTTATACATACTTATAGAGCTAAATGTATAAGATGAGCACTGTTGAGATACTAACACAAAGTAATGGAGGCTGACCTGACCAAGAACAACTATCCAATCCATAATTTTTCAGAGCATGTTGCACATCCACATTCAGGAAAGTTCAAATAAGATAAATAAGAAAAACATAGAGTTGATGCTATTTCTATTAATTTAAATATTGCAAACTTTATGATATTCTACAATACTAAAGCATGTTGAAAATCAGGATGATGTGAGTCTTATCCAAAATATTTTTTAGTCTGTTGCTATCCTTAGCTTAATGCGGTGAATGCTACTTTTAAAAGAGATTTATTTTTAAAAAGAGACCTCTATTCAGAGGCCTGCATGGAAAATGTTCTCTTTAATACTCAATTGTTATTTTTTTCTATGGTTATTTTTGTATCTGGCATTATTAACCATCTTCACGGTATAAAAACAGTAGTTAAAGACTGTCATTTTACAGTAAAATATGAGTTCACAAGGCCTGTGTTATTTAATAATTATTATTATGGTCAACGGAAAATAATCACACTATTAAAAACTAGCAGATATAAAATAAATTTATGATAAATACTTCTTAAATTATTAACAGATATTATATATTAATCCATTTATTATGGAATTGCTTATCTGATACTTAATCAGATAAACAGAGGTTTATGCCTTTGATGTCCAACAAGTTAATAAAGTTTCATAAATAATTAAGTCTCCCCATTAAATATATACTCTATTTTTTTAATGAAAATTTGCAAAGATATATAGCCAAAGTGACACTCTTCTACTGATTTAGGTTGATATCAGAATAGATTATAGAAGACATGAGTCCATTTTTAGGAGAAATCAGTGGATGCAATTGAACTTTGTTGTGTGTCATTTTTGGTTTGGTTATCTTGAAGTACAAAAACTGTGAAGAAAATATTGGAATTAAAAAAAAAACTATTGAAACCTTTGCTGCCTGTAACAGATGCTCTCAGGAATTGTATGAAAACAAGAAAAATATGTTTTATAAATATCAAATATCAAGATTGGCTTGTACTCTTAATATTAAATGTATTAGCAATAAAAAAGCCCTTTTATATAAAATATATTCTATTGTTGAGAACAGAAATAAGAGACTGTCTCATGTCTAGACCAATTATTATTATAAATTTCTATAAATTTTGAATATTGACTGTATGAAAGATTATTTGGGGATTTTGATTATTAAAATATTTCTGATTGGGGATCCCTCGGTGGTACAGCGGTTTGGCGCCTGCTTTTGGCCCAGGGTGCGATCCTGGAGACCCGGGATCGAATCCCACGTCGGGCTCCCGGTGCATGGAGCCTGCTTCTCCTCCCTCTGCCTGTGTCTCTGCCTCTCTCTCTCTCTCTCTCTGTGACTATCATAAATAAATTAAAATAAAAAAATTCTTTAAAAAATTATTTCTGATTATCTATAATGATTTAATGTGATAGCAAATTAATACATATGTATACATATTTCCTTTTTAAAGTAGAAAATCAGTTGAAGATATTTTTATTAGTTAAAATGCATAAATACATGTATGTTCACATATCTGTCCTTATTCATACAGTTACATATCTTCATTTCAGTCCAATTACCTTAATAAACAAATAAATATACCTGTATATCCATAATTTCATAGGCATGAATAAAAATGTCCATTTATGTACAAATAAGCAAAAACAATGCATATATTCCCTATAAAACACATACAACACACTCTTCCATATATAAAGTTGCATATATATGTATATATATATGTATACACATGAGTGTGTAGATATACACATACACATATAGTTCTTTATGTATATATGTGTATATATACTACTATTATTACTAGAGGGAAAATATAGCATAAATGATAAAAAAAGCAAAGTGTGGTGTTTTATTTATATTTCTGTTATTTTCTGTGTGTTACTTGGCAAGATATGACATCTATGTATGCCTCAGTTTCCTCATCTAAAAAGATGCTGATGGTAATAATGACTAACCTCAGAGTTTGTCCTGAGAAGTAATTGAGTTAATCTCCATATGTACTTAGTGCATTGTTTGTGAATCAAAAACTTATAGTACATATTATTTTTGTCTTTTTTGATATATTAATAATAATCAGTAATATTAACATTTATTTACATACATACATTCTGGATTATTTTAACTAGGTTGTATTTATTGGGACATCCAGATGGCCAACAGACACAGGAAAGGATGCTCAACATCACTTATCATTGAGTAAATACAGATCAATACTCAATGAGATATCACCTTACATCTGTCGGAATGGCTAAAATTAACACAGAAAACAACAGATGTTGGCGGGGATTAGGAGAAAGGAGAACCTTCTTACACTGTTGGTAGGAATGTAAAATGGTGCAGCCACTCTGGAAAACAGTATGGGGGGGTTCCTCAAAAACTTAAAAGAAAACTGCCCTATGATCCAACAATTGCACTATTAGGTGTTTACCCAAAAAGTACTAATTGGAAGGGATATGTGCACCCCAATGTTTATAGCAACATTATCTGTGGTAGCCAAACTGTGGAAAGAGCCGAAAAGTCCATCGACTGATGAGTGGGAAAAGGAGAGGTGGAATATAATGAAAAATTACTCAGCCATCAAAAAGAATAAAATCTTACCATTTGCAACAAAAAAGATTGTATTATGCTGAGTGAAATATGTCAGTCAGAGAAAGACAAACACCATACGATTTCATTCATATGTGGAATTTAAGAAACAAAATGGATAAAGGAGGAAAGACAGAGGCAAACCAAGAACCAGACTCTCACTATCGAGAATAAACTGATGGTTACCAGAGTGGAGGTGGGTAGGGGGAAGGGTGAAATAGGTGATTGGGATTAAACAGTGCATTTGTGAGGAGTACCAGGTGTTGTATGTAAGTGTTGAATCACTAAATTGTACACCTGGAATTAATATTACTCTGTAAGTTAACTAACAGGAATTAAAAAATTTTTTGAAAAGAATATTCTTTTGTGTGACCATTATATGAAATGATAAAGCTATGTATTTCTAGTTAGTTTTCATTTTAAAAATAAATAATTTAATATGTAGATAGTATTAGAAATGTCCTTCTTTTTTTAAATAGTACATTTACAAAATGTCCTGATAACCAGCTATTTATATTAGTGTTCTATTAATGCAGCTATTATTGTTTAATATTTTATGTATGAAATATTTTACTTAAATTTGTGGAACTGTATTTGTCTTTATTTCTTTGTCTCTGTTTTATTTCGGCTTCTTTGTTTTAAAACCAATGTGACTAGCATAAATACCTGAATCCTTTATAGCATATTTGATTACTGATCAGATTTATATATATAATACTATTTACCTGTTATTTATCATAATAATAGATGACATCTCAGAGGGAAAGAAAAAAAATGACAACTAAGAATTAGACTTAACACACATTTAATTGAAGTGTTGAGATCTTTGTGATTTTCCTCCATAACTTCAGTGTATAAACTACAGCAAGTTTTCTCACATAGTGCAATGTGGCGGTAGAATTATAGAACTTTTCAAGTTGTAGACTCAATTTGAAATATCAGAACCAGTGTCCCTGTGGGCCTAATTTTCTTTTCTACGTTTCCCTTTTCCTACCTGCATACCTCCCCTCGACTATGACATTTACAAGACACTTGTGAAAAATAGCCAAAGAACACCACAAATATATCATACATAAGGAGCTACATATAAAGAGTTTGTGTTTGTTTTCAGGGTGTCATAAAGCTCAATAAATGTGGTCACATTGAAGAGAATATACCTAAGCCACTAGTTTATCTTCCTGCCTTGCAACAGGACTAGCATTTTAAAGGCCATTGTTTTCTTTAATGTAGATGAGTACTAATTGTTGGAGATAAAGTCAAGAAATTGACCCTTGAAAATTATTAGTGAGAAAATTTCACATTCTTCCTTATTCCTACTTTGATCTCTTTTCGCATGTTCAGTTTTTGAAGAAATTGACAAGAACCATTAATTTCAACATTACTGCAGGGCTTATAATTTAACATGCTTATTGATTAGTCATGAATGTTGGCTACAAGACTAACATGTATGTTATTGTTCATAATGTGGAATTTTAATAGAGAACAAAGTAGTGGCTATTACTTTGAAAAGAACATAGTATTCTCCTCTTAATGTATTAGTGTGCTCGATCTTCCAGAACAAAGTACCAAATACTGGGTGGCTTACCCACAGAAATTTATTTTCTCACAATTCCAGAAGACAGAGTTCAAGGTCAAGGTGTTGGCAGGTTTGGTTTCTTCTGAGGCCTCTCTGGTTGGCTTGCAGGTGGTCATTTTTCCCCATGTTTTTGTGTGATACTCCTCTGTGTATACCTGTGACTTAATCTCCTCTGTTTATAGAACATAGTCATATTGAATTAGGGCCCATCCTAATGACTTCATTTTAAACAAATTAGCTGCTTAAAGATCCTGTCTCTTAATTCTGTCACATTCTGAGGTAATGGGGCTTAAAACTTTAACATGTGAATTTTGGTAATGGAGTGGCACAATTTAGCCCATAGTTTGAGCTTCTCATCCTGTATATATGGACAATATTAAATTATCCACTGAGCTAAGATATTTCAACTTTGAGCAAAAAAATAAAAATAAAATCTCTTCACAGCGAGCAATTTGTGAGTATAGGGAAAGGAAGAATGAGTTCAAGAAGTCGGAAAGGAAGACTTATTTTTGAATTTCAGGGAAGAAGGCAGAGAGTAAAAGTTCATTGGTGCTCCTTCTATTTACAAAATATATATACATTTTCACTACTGCTAAAAAGATTGTAGAGCCAATTTAAATTAGTGTAGATTTTCTAGTAAATTAAAACTGATGTTCAATTATTATGATAGGGTAAATATAGCAATAATTGATAAAGTTAAAAATCATATCCCATAAGTTATAGTTCAAGATTTTCAAAAGATTGAACAGGATTTCTCTCAGGGTAAATACGGAATCAGGATTCAGAGGTTCTTTACAGAGGTTAAAAATACCACAGGGCACAGTGGCTCTGGCAATCGTGTTGAATGAAGAACACAAGGCTAGCTAGTTTATGTAATTGTTAGTTTATAAACTCCTCTCTGTTAAATCAAGAATAAGCTATCCTGGCATATTTATCTTTAAATCTCCTGTTGGAGAAGTGAAAGAAATATGAACATCTATAAGGAAATTTAAATATAAATAAAACAATTTTTTGAAAAGCAAATACACACAAGATTAATGAAACAATGAATGCTTTTTGATCCACCTATTTGTAATCAGTTAAAAATAACTAAGGGATAAAAGTAATAGAATGTAAATATTTGAAATTAAAATGGTAATTACTGCTAATGTCAGTGTAATCAATACATATATATATATATACACACACACATATCTATGATAATTCAATGAATATCTAGCTATGTTATACTGTCACACTCTATTACTATTCTCTTCTAGTGTTTTTCTAGATAGTAGCAAGAAGTAGGACTCCACAATTAGATTGGCCATGGTTGAGCCTCCAGACTCTAGATAACCACTTAGGAGCTGTAAGACCTTGGACATGTTTCTCAACCTGCTTGTACCTTATATGGAAATGGAAGACATAAAGATGCATATTTTCAATTTCCTAGTGTTTTAGGAAGAGTGGCTCAGTGTTCTCAACCCATACTATCCAACAAGGCAGACTCCTTTATTTCTAAGCTTAGCAATTTCATCCAGGAATATTTTTCTGACCAGAAATTTCCACTTACCCACCCCTATCTGTGCGGATAACCATTGCATTTATTTTATAAGGCACTTAACAGATTGCATTGTAATTATGTGTTAACACGTTCATTTTTCCTATTCCCACAAACTCAAAGGTTGTGGTTGGTAGTAGGCATTGTGCCTGTATAGATTGGCTTTGTATATCTAGTCATTTACACTCTGTCTACCATACCACATGGTGGGTTCTCAATAAATATGTGTTGAATAAACTCTTGAGTGTTTAAGGTGCATTATTAAATAATAACCTGGTAGCTTAAAGGAAGCAATTTATTTTCCAGAGTCTAGCGGTGTATTGCATAATGTATCTAAGGAGCAAGTTTCATTATTGTCTTTCCCTCAAGCTGGAGATATTCTTAATAAGCTATTTTATTACTCTACTGAATAGAAAACTTCATGATCAAGGAGAGTAAATATCATTACAGAATCTGGTTCACTGACTATGACTCAAAGATAATTAAATACTTGAAAAATCTTACCAATTTAATATACTGCAAAGAAATACAACTGTAATTATTTCCTGGAATTGTAATTGTCATTTATATTTCTACATCAATGGTCTGATTTATTTTTTAAAAACCAGAAGAAACAAAAACCTAATAGATGAGGATTATTTAAAATAGAATTATCAAATGATATTAATCTTAATAATTATTTCAAATATTAACAAAATGATATTTTTTCACTTAATTAAAGTTTAAAGAACCCAGAATCATGAAACAAGAACCTGGGATTTGATCCCTTGTTAGCCACCAAGTGACTGGTATAGATGTTTGCCATGACACAACCACTCTGGACAACTGCTCCAAGCTTCTCAGATTCTTAGCACTGTTATGAGTCATAGTAGTTTTTCAGTATTTCCACAGCGGAAACCATTTTTAAAAGATAATTTTAGAGAACTTTGATTTATAAAGTAAATACAAGTGCTATTGTTCTTATTAAATAAGGTGGTAGGGCCTTGAGTTTATCAAGTACTCATGTCCTCCAAAATGACATGTATGGTACCCCCAGGAAACTTCAAATGTCTTCAGGGTATGCAGTTTGAAAACTAGTGTGATACCTTTCAGCATAAAATTCTATTATTTCCTTCACTCTGTATATGGGGCTATTTCTAATACCTTATAATAATGTAGACCAGATTCTGCTAAAAATGCACTAAAAGTTTATGTTTTCTAATAAAGATACCATGTTGTAGTGTATGCATCATTATGAAAATATTTCATGGATAAATAAATTTATGTTTAATATATCATTGTGGAAACTTCTATAAACCTTTTTTGAGTAAGTAGTATGAGCCTATATATATAGATAGAACATTTTAGAATTTGATGTGAAAAGTTGATAGATATTTTTGAGCCTTATCTAACAGAGTGTTATTTAGAGCTTCATATGTTAGAATTTTAACAAAAAAGTCTAAACCTGATAGCCATATATAATTATGTTCACATTTTGAAGAAAAGTTGTGAGATCAAGAATTATATGTCTTCTAGAATTCTTGGACCCAATCTAACACGGGAGGTAGCTTCTTCTCCTGCCAAACACCTTGGTGGTCTGAGAACTGCACGTAATTTTAGCATTCTACACACCAGCAGATTCCACAGGTTAAGGTTTCAATCCTAAAAGACTGCCCCAGCCCCCTCCCCCACTTCAGATGCCAGTCACAGGCCTCAGGCTTTTTATTTCTTTTCTTTTCTTTCTTTCTTTCTTTCTTTCTTTCTTTCTTTCTTTCTTTCTTTCTTTCTTTCTTTCTTTCTTTTTCTTTCTTTCTTTCTTTCTTCTTTCTTTCTTTCTTTCTTTCTTCTTTCTTTCTTTCTTTCTTTCTTTCTTTCTTCTTTCTTTCTTTCTTTCTTTCTTTCTTTCTTTCTTTCTTCCTTCTTTCTTTCTTCTTTCTTTCTTTCTTTCTTTCTTTCTTCTTTCCTCTCTCTCTCTCTTTCTTTCAAAAATTGTTGAACATGGAAAGAAAAAGAAGGTTTGTAACATACTCAAGGTAAAAGCAGTTACAGCTAGCAGAACTTGTCTTGGAGCAGGATAGGCATCTATTGCACTTAGAAAAGACTTTAAAACAACAATTATCAGGCAGCTCCGGTGGCTCAGTGGTTTAGCGCCGCCTTCAGCCCAGGGTGTGATCCTGGAGACCTGGATCAAGTCCCATGTTGGGCTCCCTGCATGGAGCCTGCTTCTCCCTCTGCTTGTGTCTCTGCCTCTCTCTTTCTCTCTGTGTCTGTTATGAATGAATAAATAAAATCTTAAAAAAATATATTATCAAAATATACAAGGAAATAAAGGATATAATGGTTAAAATTAAAGAAAACATAATGACAATGAGAAATGAAATGAAAAATCTCAAGGAAACAAATTACTGAGCCAATGAAAATTATTTACTTTTAAAGGACCATAAGTGAAAAATTTTAAAAAGCATATTTAAAGGTGGCAGAAGAAATAATCAGTGAGCCTAACTGACAAACCAGTATAAGTTGTCCTATCTGAACAGCAGAAAGATACAACAATGAATGAAAAGAGGTTAGAGAATTGAAAGTATCAAATACATCAACATACGAGTAACAGGATACTCAGAATGAGAAAACTAAAAAGATAGGAAAAATAAAAATATTTGAATAAATAATGTCTCAAAACTACTCAAATCTGATGAAAAACATTAACCTGCAGATCTAAGAAGCTTAAAACTTGGAGTGTAATAGAAAGTAATTCACATCTAGATAGTGCATAACCAAACTGTTGAAAACCCAAACCAAAAATAACATCTTGAAAAAGTCAAGATGAAAGTGAAACATTCATTACAGAAACATAGTACATGTTTAATAGTTTTTTTTCTTAGTTAAAAAGTGAAGACCAGAGCCACAGCATGACATATTCAAACTGTGAGTGGAATAAATACCCTATCTGCAAGGGAGAGGGAACTGAACTAAATAAAAACAAAACAGACACAAGATCCAACTCTTTGAGTTCTACAAGAGACACAATGTAGACTCAAAGACATAAAGAAATTGGAGGTTTCAGTATAGGAAAATATGTAGTATGTAATAAACAATAGAAGAGCTGGAGTGGCTGTCCTACCATCAGACAAAATACATTTCAGGAGAAAAGCTATCAGAGACAAAAAATAACACTTTATAATGATAAAATGACAAATTCATCAGAAAGTTACAGCAATTCCGAACATGTTGTCAACTAACAAGAGAACTGCAAAATACAGGAGGCAAACACTGGAAAATTGAAGGGAGAAAGAGGCTATTTAGCAGTAATAGTTGGTGAAGTCAATATTACATTCTCAATTATGGATTAAACAAGTGTTCAGAAGTCAGCAAGAGTATGGGAGACTCGAGCAGCACAATTAGCCAACTCAATCTAATTGATATGAAGAGAATGCTGCACGCATCAACAGCTCAGTGAACATTTTTCTGAAGGACTCAGGCAATAATCTTCATGATAACTAATAATACTGGGTCATAAAATAAGTCTCAATAAATTTTAAAAGATTGAAATAACTCAGTATGTTTTCTGACCCTTATCACATTAGAAATCAGCATCTGAAGGGCTATATTTGTAGGCATATCTACAAATATTTATAAATTTAAAAAACATAAATAACCGAGGAATCAAAGAAGTCACAAAGGGAATTAGAAAGTATTTTGAAGTGAATGAAATTAAAAGCACAACACATCAAAATTTATGGGATGTAGCTAAAGCAATATTTAGAGGGACACTTATAACTGTAAAGGCCTATGCTAGAAAAGAAATAAAAATCATTAGCCCAAGTATCCAATTTTAGAAACTACAAAAAGAGCGATCTGACTACAAAATAAGCACAATCAAGAAAATAATAAAAATTAGAGCAGAAAGCAATGAAACAGCAGAAAATAAAAAGAGAAAACAGTGAATACAAATCTGATCATTGGAAAGATTTTTAAAAATCTGGCAAATTAGCTGGACTGATGATGTAGAAAAAGAGAAAAGACAGAAATGACCAAAATGAAGAATATAGGTAGGGATGTAACTAATAATCTGACAAGAATAAAAAAGGATTATAAAGGAACACTGTTATTAACTTTGTGTCAACAAATTCTACAACTTACATGAAGTCAACAAATCTCTACAAAAGAAAAAATTACTGAAACTGGCAAAAAATAGAAAATCTGAATAGACCTATACCAAGAGTTTGCATCATTAAAAACAAACAAACAAAAAAAATTGTACAAAGGAAAAAGCCAGGTTTCACTGGAGAATTCTATCAAATATTTTTTAAAAGGAATAATACAAATCCTTCTTATACTATTTTAGTAAACAGATGAGGAAAGAATGTATTGCATCTTGTTCTAAGGAACCAATATTACCTTGATAGCAGGTAAAGAAATAGGAAAGATTAAGCTAAAGATCGATTTCTCTCATAAATATAGATGAAAAGTATATAAGAAAATATCAAACTTTATCTAGCAATATATAAAATATATAAAAAGAATTATACACACTTTTTAGATATGTGACCATGTATACAAATGATCAAATGATGTAATCCCAGGAATGAAATGAAGATACCTTTAATGTTCAAAAAAGTCAATTAATATAATACATTATATTAATAATACAAATGACAAAACACATGGCCATTTCAACAGGTGTACAAAAATCATATCACAAAATGCAAAATCCACTCATAGTAAAAACTTGCAACAAAAAATAGAAGGGAACTTTCTTTTTTTTTTTTTTTTGATAAAAAGTGGAATGGGAAAACCTATAATTAAGATTACTATAGATGGTGAAAGAATGATTTACTCCTCTGAAATTGGGAATGAGGCAAGGATTTCACCCCTGTCACTTTTGATCAACTTTGCATTGAAGATTCTACTCAGTGAAGTAAAGAAAAAAAAAAAGAAGTCAAGAAACAAAAATCATTCAGAAAGAAAGAAATAAAGCTGGTTTTATTCACAAAAAACATGACTCTAGATATCTAAAATTATAAAGTTGCCCCACTACCAGAACTGATAAATTCTTTGTATCAGCAAGGTCTCAGGATACAAAATTGACATACAAAAATTAATCATATTTCTATATACTAGTAAAAAATGAAATGAAAAATGTAAAAGTAATGCCATTACAACAATATCAAATATAATAAAATATTTAACAGTAAATTTAATCAAATAGGGCAAGATTTGCACTCTGAAAACTGAATTTATTAGAAAAGGTTTTAATAAATAGCCACTCTGTGTCACTGGTTTGCAAAACCTGATGTTGCACGTGCTTATGCAATAGTGAAGTTTGTAAATGTTATCAGTATTTACCATGGTGTTCTAAAGCTTGATTTTTCTATTAACATGATGTAATCATTTAAATATTAAAAATTAAGATCTGCATAATAGTGCATGTATGAAAAAATGTCAACTTTGTTTACTAGACTTTTACATTTATTTTTTTTTTCATTTTTTTTCTTTTTTTTTTTTCATTTATTTTATTAATTGAGTGCACTTCTGATTTTGTCTGCTTTTTTTCTATGTGTAATCTATATGTGCATATATGTAGGTATATAATATTTCTATTGATATATATTGCATATATGAAGAAATATATAAATGTTGTCGATGACTTAACTATAGGTTAATGATGTAAACTCTTGTTGTCAATTCTCTGCCACATTTTCCCCCAGAATGATTACTGCCTTTTGAAATATTTTTTACCTGAATATATTCTCAATATTCTTATGTATTCTATCTTATCAGTGTTTTGTCTTTGAAAATTCTGTTTTGTATATCATGTACTGAAAGGCCTTCCTAGCCCAAGATTGAAAGTGTATACATCATATTTCTTTTCCTCTGGCATCAATATGCTTGTATTTTGCACATTTAATATTTACTGTTCTTAGAAACTGCAGATATATTAAGATGTTCAAGATTTATTGCTTTCCTGTTGGTTTTTTCCCTATTTTTAATTCCTAGTGTAATTTACTGATTGGCTTTTAGCCAATTCACCTCTCTGTGTCTTCTAATAAAATACTTTAAAATAGTCAAATTATTACATTTATTTATGTGGGCAAATATAATACATCCTATAGTGTACATTTAAAATGTTGAGACACATTGAATTCAAATACATAGACTTATTCCCTCCTTAAATGCTTCTTCCATTTGTTTCTTTTTCAAAATGATGTTCTGCATACAAGCGGTTACTTAATCTTCAAGGTTTTTATTAGAAATTAAACATGGATATGTAGATATTCAGATTGATATATTTTCATATAACAAATCATCTTTCTTATTTTTATCATCAACTCACACATAATTATAATCCACCACTAGAAAAATTATCATAAATTTACTAATCCAAACATAATTAAAGTCATTATGAGTGTTAGCAGTACCCTATACATGTAATAAGGAACAATTCTGGTTTTCTTTTGGTGACTAATGCTAATACTTCATTTATTTTTAATTTGTACAGCATTTCCCATTTGGCTTTGACATTTTTAGTTACTAATTAAGAATTAATGTAAGGTGTGGGGGGAATTAATAAATGCTTTCATGATGCTGATGAATACATATTTGTGAGGGAATTAGTTAATATATTCTAACCACTGCATGGATACATCCGATCTGCACAATCCACAGATTGCCCTCATATAGGTACAATTCTAATATGTTTCCATTGTTTCTTTAAAACACAGTGCATTTATTAACAAATTTACTTTGATTTCAAATTAAACACAATAGGTAGCATACTTCAGATATTAAATAAATACGACCATTGGAGTTCAAGTATTTATTCTGATGGCAATATTTTTATTATTTTGTTCAAGATTTATTATATATTTTTCCAAATAGCATTTTATGACTAATATACTAAGCATAGACATTAACTTACAGTCTATTTAAATGTGTGACTTACATGTAACTATATTTCTTCAACATTATTGTAATTTTCTTCTATTTTTATATAAATTGCTTCTTAAAGCAGAACATCATATTACTTTGTTTTACAATTGAGATAAAAAAATTGTTCATATTTAATAAAATCTTTTAACACGTATAAGTAGTTTTATTGTATAAATAAGTATTAATCTAATAAATAAACATTTGGAAAAATCAAGTTTCATATTTGTACTGTATACATTTATAAATTCTCAGATTAAAATATAATATTGTTACATTAATCTTTTTTAAGGTTTTATTTAATTATTCATGAGAGACACAGAAGAGAGAGGCAGAGACGTAGGCAGAGGGAGAAGCAGGCTCCATGCAGGAAACCCGATGTGAGACTCGATCCTGGGACTCCAGGATTATACCGGGAGATGAAGGCAGAGGCTTAACTGCTGAGCCACCCAGGCACCCTGTTACATTAATATTATAAAGTTTTAAATCATGAAAGACAATCTATATAGATTAAAGGATAAATTTATAACATATTGTATCATTGCCCTATTTCTTTTCCAATTAAAAAATAAAACATGACAGCTTGTCTCTATATAAGATTTGGATTTGTCATGATAGCATTAATATGTCTGACAAACAAAAACTAACCCCTAATTGTTAGGAAACAGGACAAGCATACTTAATTTAATTATTTTATTTGTAATATTATTTTAACAACTTTTGTTCACATAAAAATGGATCACTGTCATATAATTCAAAGATGTTAATATACTGATCTGTTTTACATCAGTTTACATATATAAAAATAGATATGTACGAATAGGCTTATATATAAGTGTGTTGTTTGCAAATGTGTAGTAAACTAGCTATAGCTGTATCTATGAAGCAAATCAGAAGACTTATAAAAACAATACATAAATATTGGAAAACCTTTTTTTTTCTGCTCAAAAGCTTGAAAACCCTTGAAGAAAGGACAAAAGTCATTGGCAATTGTGCCCCAAACAGAACGATAATTAAAGCAAATTCACTGGAATGATATACTTTCTCACTTCCATTTAGAGTATTGCAGACTATTTGAAGTAGTTATCACATCCCATTTTATAGAATCTTGCATATGAAGGATGTTGTGTTGAAAGATAAATTGAGGCACATTGCAGTTGTCAAGGATTTATTTGAGCAAACATGGATTTTGAATGGGTGGCACCAAATAAAAAGTGGTTGGGACCACTCCACTGAAGGAGCTGGGGAAACTTTTTTATACAGAAGCGGAAGCAAAGCATGGAATTTGATTGACTGTAGTTAAAAGACTACCATATTTGGGAAAGCCTAATTGGCTGTTTGTGATTGGTTGTTCTTAGGTTTGGATTTCAAAACCTTAAGGTATTTTTTTCACATTTATTCTGGTTAAGGTTTTAGTTTGCTTACTTAGGCTTTTGAAGGCATTAGAGACACTTCAGTCTAATGGTCTGCTCATTTAGTTGTCTAGGTGGGAGTCTCCTCATAGACTCCCATCTGCCTATGCACAGCAAAACCAATCACTGAGACATCAGCTATGTAGTGAGGAGAGGAGAGAGTAAGTTTCAAATACACCTCCCCAACGGAGAGAACAAATTTTTATAATCATCAGGATTGAGATGATATACATATTGATGAAAACGGTGGGGAAACTTATGATTAGTCATAAGGAAAGATGGAGCATGTGCATTGAGCAAACATATGTAATATATATCCGGTGTTCACTTTGGGGTAGAGATTTAACATCAGAACAAGGCAAAATTCAGCCCCTAACCTCAGGGAAGTTCTTTTAGGACAAAATAAGGGGTTATTAGCATGCCCCTAAGGCTGGTATAAACTAAATAAGGTCTTGAGCTTGTTATCTTAGGTAAGGAATGGACCTTGCTTGTTCATAGGCTGGAACTGTATCAGTTGACCTTGAGTCCAGGCTTTTGCAGAGACAGCTAATGTACTTGTTAGTGGGGTCTGAAAAGAGATAATAGCTGATTAAGGGGGATTCATTTTCTGAAAAACAGCTTTAAATTTTATGTTAGTCTCAACCTCATTAACCCTATGGGGCACAGTTTCTCCATGATACACTCCAAATAAGATTATTGAGGTTGTGCAGTAAACACCATGATATATGTGACTTTGCTTTTTGGAATTTGTTTTTACATCTGACTTAAAATTACTTTAAAAGCCAATCTTTGAAAAACATAGAAGAAAAAATAATTGTACAGTGAGTTCACACTGGGAATCCCACCACAAATCTCATTGACCAAGAAAAATGTATGAGAGAACATATAGACCTAGAAAGAAATTAGAACAGGCTCAGAAGTATAGGATAATCTTACTTCATGATATTAATCTGTTGCTTTTACATTATTATTAAGAGTATTTGTCACTCTCAAATGTGTGTTGGTTTGAAAGATAAGTTCTAATTGTTATCATCAATTTCTTAATAAGAAAAAATAGAAGCCTCAGAAGCCACTCTCTATACTATTATAGTGGTTTTCAGATATCTCAGAGATTGGATTCCATTTTGTATATTGATGTACAAAGGCTTTCTCAATACAAGGTTATAAAAACTTTCTCCTTATCGAAGGGTTTGTACTAAAGGAGGCTACAAAGAAGATTATAGAAGGAGAGGCAAGAGTTAAATAAAAATAATCAATATAAATTACCTCCAGTTAAGGATGAGCTCAGGAGGAAGAAAAAAAAAAGCAATCATTTTATGTAACCTTTAAATTAACCTGGATAACTAGCCAGACTGAGGAGCGGTACATAAATAGTTGCAGAGATTTTCAAATAATGCTTAAGACATGACCTGAAATTACTCTGTATTAACAAGAAATACATTTAATATTGTTAAGGAAAACGCAAAAATCTGGAGCATGCAGTTTTCTTCAGGGACTAAGAAGCAAACATTATCTTATTAGAAATATATCAAGCAAAGGATAAAGTTGGTAGTTAGGATTAAAATTGAGAGAGGGTAATAGAAGAGATTTGCACTGATCTATAACCTTCTGGGGAAAAAGAGTTAATAATAATAGGTGCAAACATTTCCCTGAAGCAGAAGGAACTTCCAGTAACACAGAGAAAAGGATACATAAAATGGATGTGGCTATATAAATTGTATAATTGCAATATAGCAAACATTAGGAGATTGCATAAGTAATATTCTTCATTTTGTTTATAAAATGAGAAGCTAGGTTCTCTTTATGAAAGGGATATAAATTTAACAGGATAGTGGCAAAAATAGGAATAATTATTCAAGGGTATAAAAGGGAATTGGCAATTAAGAATGAGTAAAACAATTAATGGGAGGATTGAAAGAACATCTTATGTTGGTTTTAGGCAATTATAGTAAATGTAAGCATGCATTGAGACTGGCTACTTAAAGTTGATTATTTTCTTAAAGAGAGACTTTTTTCTTTGATCAGTCAATAGAAACTCATGTCTATGATGTGATATGTGAAAATTTGTGTCTCCATGCTAAGTTGACAATAGCACCAAAGTCATAAAAAGATTAATAATACATTTTTAAGTAATTTTTCTTTTTGTTGTTCTGGAATAGTCCTACATAGTACTTTATAGATCATTAACACATGTATTAAACTTGTTTAAATTTTAAAAATTAAAAAATTTAAAACAATTTCTAAAATTATTTACTCTTAGAATTAATATATCAGGTCCACCTTAAACTATATCTTTCTTTAAATACAGCTTCTTGAGATGAAAAGAATTTTCTTTTCCTGTTGTCATTTGGTATCAGGAAGGAAATTGTGTTAATTTAAGAGCAAATCCTTTGTTCTGTCCATTTCAAGCTTCACATCCAAAATCTCAACCTCTGGATTACAACAATTTTTCTCTCCCTGAGAATGTGTTTCTTATAATACAGAAAAAGAAATGAAAGAAATTCAAAATCTCCAGCTGTTTAAAACTGAAATAAAACATACACACATGCACACATAATTTGCTTCAGCTCAAAATGTATGTGTTGTCCTTGAGTGAAGATTAGGGCAATTAATTTTGGTTGTTTCCCTTACCTAAAAAATCAATCAGGCAGTGATGATATCATCAGACCCATCAAAGGTTTTAAAGAAACAGTAAACAAGATTTAATTATTGCACTTACCACATAGTGGGCGCACTCTAGGAAACTAAACTGTAAGGCAGATTAATTTTCTTTTATTTTTCTTTCCCTGTAGTGATTGCTATAGCAACTAAACTGAATTGCATGTGAGGCCAACATCTACAAACTTTTAACGCAAACAGCTGCTACACTGTACTCCCAATCTTTAGCATGAAAGAAAGAACAGCCATCCAAAGTGTTGTTGAATGATTAATTCTACAAAAGGTCCTATTTAATGTGTATTGAACAGATCTCTCATTGTTTTGAAAAAAATCTTAGAAATATCATCTTTGTTTATACGCATCATGCAAATCATTGCTAGGGACAGTCTTTCTTCTTCATAAAAGAGTACAATAAAACCTTCTTACATAGTTAATTAGATTTAGTAGATAGGATTATTTGTCTAAACAATGATCCTTTTATAAAAGGCCTACTCTAGCAAAATTAGAGTAAGTGAAATTACACTTTTTATTATATGGTGTCTTTCCTTTTTATTGTTTTCTATGTATACATTGAGGCAAAAATGTCTGAGATGAAATTCATTTTATTTGAAGTAGAACTGTGTATGAGAGACCGTAATAATGGTACAATGGAAATATGTTTGTGGAGATGAAGAAATTAATATAACTGCCATTTTTACCAATATAATATGTTTATTTTTTGTACTCTTAACCATAATAGTTTTTAACATATAGCAAATATATGATTTTTATATAGATGCAATTTTTAAGAGAAAATACAACTTTTATAAATAATAAGCAATCATCTGTGGGTCAAAACTCATGGGCTTTTGTTTTTAAAGATTTTATTTATTTATTTATTTATTTATTTATTTATTTATTTATTTGACAGAGAGTGCGCAAGCAAGAGAAGTGACAAGCAGAGGGAAAGGGAGAAGCAGGGTCCCTTCCAATTAATGAGCCTGAAGGGGAACTCCATCCAAGGACCCTGGGATCGGGATCTGAACCCAAGGCAGATGCTTAACCAACTAAGCCACCCAGATGTCCCAAAACTCATGGGCTTTTGAAACCAAATATATTTGAATGGTCACTATCCTAATGAAGTCTTTATTATGTTTTTTAGAAAAATAGATGGCTAAATATTAAAGCATTTTAAGTATAATTAAGGATTTTTCATGTAGTATTTCATTAGCTAATTTATCAAATATTTACATAATTGCTTGTAATTTGTTATAGGCAGCTTGATCTACCCAGGCTGGCTTTTTGACATTTATGTATTAACTTATCTCCTACAGCCCTAGATTTTCTTTCTTTGAAGTAATACCCACATTGTCTAGCAGTCACATAGTTTAAATGAAATTCACCCCACTTCAGGTCTAAGAGAGGCCTCCATTAGCCTGTGGTTATATATTAATCCATATCCCTTGTCACCCAGTTAACTCAAGGTTCTCTCTTAAACATATGATTGGATTAGGGAAGGAAACCTGTTTGAATTTGGTCCCATCATAGTAAATCCCAGGTATAATACTATTATTATTATTATTATTCCTATTATTATTTGGAGAGAATTCTTTTCTCTTCCCATACTTCTCTCTCCCTCCCGCCTCTTCTCTTTCCCTTTCTATCTTCACCTTTCTCTTGGATAAGCAAGGAGGTAATGCCACTGCATTGGTTAGTGTCTTGTGAAAAATAAGGGCCAGTTATTTGCTAAAGCTAACACTGGCAAAGTGCAAGAAGAAAGCCTGGGAGGCGAAAGCATTGAACCACTCAGCACAATCCAGGAGCCTGGAAAGTTGTTGCCTTTCCAGGTGAAGGTCTTAATTCTAAATGTTTTAGTAACATGTGCCATTAAATGCTCTACTTATTTAATGTACTTTGAGTTAGGTTTTATGTTAACTTAAAACATAAAATCCTCACTAATATACTTCCCTTCTTGACTGAGGCATGATGAAATTAATTCTCCAGTTTGAACTTCAAAAATTTTTGACCGTTTTTATGCTGTATGTCATTATGACATGCTATATACAAAATAAAAAGTACATGGATATATAGAATTAAACACAAGAATATTTTACCCTAATTACTCACTTTTATGAGTTTTTTATATCATAAAATTTAGATTATTTATTTAAAGAAAGCTACAGGCTCAGAAGTAAATACTTCTCATTGAAAACTGGCATGGGGGATGCCTGAGTGGCTCAGCAGTTGAGTTCCTGCCTTAGGCTCAGGGCATGATCTTAGTCCTGGGATTGAGTCCCACATTGGGCTTCCTGTGGGGAGCCTGCTTCTCCGTCTGGTGTCTCTGCCTCTCTCTGTGTCTCTTATGAATAAATAAGTAAAATTGTTTTTTAAAAAAGAAAGAAAACTGGCATGGACACTCAGCAGTTCCAATGGTCTTAGTAGGTTTAAACATTATTGCCAATGGTCTTAGTAGGTTTAAACATATGTATTAATATACTTATAATATCAACTAATATTTAACAAAATTGCATTAAATAACAAAATATACTATTGTCTTTCCCAAAGAAACACAATATTAATAATTTGTTATAAAAGTAATCAAATGTTTAAAACGCATCTATTAATTAACTTCAATATTAAATACCTATTAAATGCAGATGATTTCAGGAACTTTGGCTAGAGTTATGGTAAAACAAGAATTTGTGATGCTAGTCTTATTGGAACTTACTGGACACTAATACTTCAGATATTTTAAAAATCTACAACATTGCCTGTAATTATATAATGACATCATGCTCTGAAGAAAGTAACTGGTAAGCATGAAAGAACATAATTACTTCCCTGGGAGGTAGGAGTCAAGGCTCCTTCCAGAAGATACTATTTTGGTAGACATATTTGTGATGAATAACAGTTACATAGTTGAGGTTAGACGGTGATACAGGTCCTACAGGCAAAAGAACCAACATGATGAGGGCTTTGACATTGACAAAAAGAGAGCAAGAGCTCTTCTTAATTAGGAAAATGAAAGCAGGAAGTTCCAGAGCCTAGTAAGCAGTGACCAAGAGAGTTGTATCATGAGACCTGAGAAAATGACAAGAGCAAGATCAATAAGAGCTCATAGCTCCCTTCATTTGTGTGTATATTTAATTATAAATTCAAGTGCAAATTTGTTGAAAGACTATATAGTGTCCTTTAGTATCCTATTAAAATATTCATTAGCCTATTGGTTAAAAAATAGATTTAAAGAGAATGAGAGATGAAACAAAAAAGATACAAAAGCCTGTTAGAAGTGTCTAGGTAAAAGCTGCAGGTCATTAGGACTAAAATAAATACTGGTGATGGAAGAGAATTAAATATGTGTGTGTGTGTGTGTGTGTGTGTGTGCATCCAGGCACACCCATTCACACATTCCTGTGCCAATAATAAAGGTGGAGTCAGGGAGATCTGGTGTTTGATTTAAGGTGAGATGAGAGAGCTAGCTGCCAAAATGGATTTACTGTTTCTATAATGTTACTTTGGGTAGTGATATTGCTCTTTTCAGAATTGAAGAATGGAGGAAATTTATAAATGTGAAGTATAGTTTGAGAATTCAGAATTTATGTTTTATTTGAATAGATGTTGGAGCACCTCAGTCCCATAAGCCCTAGAGAGGTCAAACAGATAATTGGCTACTCATGAGTGAAATTCAGGAAAGTGAAATTCAGCTGAAATATTAACTTGGAAATTGACAGTTTTTAGATCACTCATAATAAAATGGTAACATCACATCATGTGTAGTTAATGTCACGTTACTTTTTAAGTTAACATGCAGTAAAATGGACTTTAATTTGGTAGTTTTATGAATTTTAGACATGTGTGTATATTCACATAAACACCACGATAATCAAGATACAAAATAGTCCCACACCTTCAAAGGCTTCCTCCTGTTATCCCTCTGTAATCATTCATTTGCTCCACTGTTACTCTCTGGCAGGCATTGATCTATTATCTGCCATTAGGTTTTGTCTTTTGTGACAAACTTATGTAGCTGGAATCACACAGTAAGTGACTTTTGAGACTGAGTTCTTTCACTTAGTCTTTAATATTCATACAAGTTGTGCACATCAGTAAAACCTACTGTTGGGAGCCAATTGACTCGGTGCATCTAAACGTTAGTATTCACTTTGACTACCCAGTATTATTCCATTGTATGGATGTACTGCATTTTGTTTTTCCATTCCATTCACAATCTGAAGTACATTTGGGTTGTTTCCAGTTTTCTTTTCTTATAAATAGAACTTCTATCAACATTTGCTTCTTTGTTTTTATATGAGTATAACTTTTCACTATTCTAGGCTAAATCTTGATAGATAGGATTGCAGGTTCATACGGAATGTATATGGTAATTTTGTGAAAGAAATTGCCAAGCTATTTCCAGATTGGTTGTATAATTTTTCATTTCAGTGGACTATGTGTATGATTTCTGTATGCTCTACATCTCCACTAGGACTTGATATTGTCATAGTTCTTATTCTTTTTAAGATTTTATTTATTTATTTATTTATTTATTTATTTATTTATTTAGAGAGAAAGGGTGCACCTGAGCAGGGGCAGAGAGAGAGAGAGAGAATTGCAGACAGACTCCATGCTCAGTGTGAGCCCAAAAACAGGACTCGATCCCATGAGCCTGAGATCATTACCTAAGCCAAAATCAAGAGTCAGACATTTAACTATCTAAGCCACCCAGGCACCTCATCTATTTAGATTATTTTTAGTATCTTCATTGTCATTGACTCGTGCCTTGTCATCTCAAAACATATATTGCTTTGCTGGCATTTTTAACTTCGTTCAGCCGTCTTCCTCAATGACTATTGGAGCATTTTATAAATAGCTATTTTTAAAGTATTTTTCAAAGAATTTCCTCAATGATATTACTTGCCATTGGTATCTCTTGATTGTGTCTTTCCTGATATTTATAGAGATTTTCCTGGTTTTTCTCTTGGTGATAAGTTTTGGTTATACCATGGAATTTTGTGATATGACACACTGAGTCTTATCTAATTTCTGTGGAATTTTTTTGTTTCTAAGCTGGCAATCGACATGGCTGAATTTGGCTGACACATTCTTTTTAGGCTCCGGTGGATTTTGGTGTTAATGTTAGTATAATTTTCAGAGTTTTCAGTGCTATTCTGACCTGCTCCATATGTGTACCAGCCAGTAGCCACTTTTGGGAACTTAGCAGCAATTTATCTCTGTTTATGATTTAAAATATTTTCATGCTATTTTAGAATTAGATTCATAGATACTTCATTAGGGATGAACCAAGAGTTTAAACTCCCTTCCTGTCATCTTCTGGGTGCTAGCTAGATCCCCTGTTAGTGCTTTGTCTAAAAACGTTGGACACCATTTACCCCCTCCCCCCACCAGTGTGCAATTCTTTGGTTGTACCTCCATTCTGGCCCAGGTGCAGAAAGACAGAGGTAGAGAAACATTAATGGGGCTTGTCCTAGTGTCTAGTTATATCATTTTTTTTTAATTGAAGAGTATTTTCCCCTCGTACAGAGTTTTAGGTGCTACAAGTCCTGGCTATCACTACTGTCCTTGCCAGAAGAATCCTTTCCTACACACTAAGCCTGAACTGGAGGCTTTTCCTGGCATTCTCTGTGACTGTGCTGATGTCCAAGTCTAGTTTTTGAATTGCCTTGAGACCAGGTTGAGAAAAACGGGAAAATAATAATTCAATGACATTGAAATTCTCATCTTCTCAATATGCCTGCTACTGTTTATTTTTCAGAGTTCTCACCTAGTTCCCCCATATGCTCTGTTTAGATTGTATAACTAAATTCATTTGGAGAGAAAGAGTGTATTGTGCTTGCTTGACTTTCCAGGCTCTGGAACGAGGAACCTGCCTAATTATTTTATTTTTACAACATGGCTAAGCACACTTGTCTGATATGGGACTTTCTGTGGCAGGGATTAAAACAAATCAGCCTTAATTACAAATATGCAAACCCATAGACTTACCCTACCTAATACAAAGCCTTAAAGACAATTGAGTACTTGCTTTGAGAGAATATGAGCTTAATGGAGGTCTGAACAATGCAGCATCCTCATTCACTCAGGTATGTCCTAGCATCATCAATTTGGAATTATTTGGAAAATGAGTTTTTAATAGCAGCTATTTCTAACCCTAAATATATGTACCATTTAAGGATTCAGATTGAACATCACTCCCCAAACAAATCTGAACCTTATCAGCATGCAATTCATGGAAAACAGAGCAGCCAGGACTGAGAATTCAGGCTCATAGAATACCCCTGTACTGCTCAGTCTATGAAATGCATAGCAGTCATAGCAAGACTAAAGAGTTTAGGAACCATTCTAAACTGTTTTAACAGCTAGAATTCTCCAAAGGGGGAATTTAAAACTTAAAATTTAATAGTATTAAAATACTATACTAATAATATATTTAAAAAAGAAATGATGAGGGCTGTTTGTCATAATATAACCACATCCCTAAGGCAGTAAGAGATACTAAACTTAACCAAGTATCTGTAATTCCCAAGAGTAGTTATTATCTTATGACAACTATGCACTAGATTCACTTTGCTTCTATAATAAATGTCTGTATTGTGATAGAAAATGTAGCATAATTTTCTAGAAGATAAAATAGGTTTGACAGCAGTCTCAGTTTGTTTCACATGAAGCAATCCAACATGTAAAATATTTTCTAACCAAGTAAGGTACCTATTTTAACTTCTCTCATTTAGAAGTCAGCGTCACTTTGAAGACATAGAGACCTGCCAGTGAGCTTAATCCATGGGTTTCTCTGAACTATCAACCCATAGTTGACAAGACATTCACATTAATGTTGTATGATATGTATCATTTCACAAAATTTTAGAGTACAATGTGAAGCTAGAATAAGAAGAGCATCAATTAGCATTTGTCTTTGGAAAATAAAATAGGTCTTTCATTCTAAAGGTCATACAATTTTGCTTTTATAGTAATATTCTACAAAGTTTTTCATTATTTTTGGATTATGTGAGGATTTCTATTTCTAATTTTTTTATTAAGTTTGAGGGAATGTGCATTTGGTTTAGGAAAACAGACTGCTTCAGGTATTTTAAAACTGCCAGGGATGTAATATGGGGAATTAGAGTCTTAAAATAATATCAGAAATGTTGAGGTGAGAAGGTCAAAGAGTCCATAAATCCCGTGTAAGAAATCAGGAAATGCAGATATCACTAGGAGCCTCTGCAGATAAGATGAGCTGCCTGCAGCATCCAGCTGGGGGATTTGAAGAGGATGCTCCCAACCTACCAGCAAAACCTTACATCTATCATCTGCCAAAGCCAATGCTTAGTTACCACTGCTGCAGGGGCAAACCTGGCTTCTCTTTCACTTTCCAAATCTGCACAAATGTCTTTTAATGGAAAAATTTAAAGTGGAAACTTTCAGGCCAGCAAGCTCTCCATCAAGTGTAGCATGGACAAAAGCTTATTAAGGCAGGAATTGTGATTACTATCAACAGGCAATGACTTGCTACTTAGCATTCTTGAATATCTTCCTTCTCATAATTAAAATAAAAATGCTATAGTATCACACTTTTGCTTATCGTGCTAGTTTCTTAGGATTCCTATAACAAAGCTCTGTGTAGCTTATTCAACAGAAATCCATTGTCTCACTGTTCTGGAGGCCAGAAGTCCAAAATCAAGGTTCATCAGGGTTGGTTCACTCCTTCTGAGAGTAATGAGGGAGAATCTGTTCCATGCCTCACTCCTATGGTCACTATATGAAAAAAAAATTCACTAAATCAACAGATGGCATAGCTATGAGGGCATTTTGGCAAAGAATACACATTTATGTTGAATCGAAGTACCTTTTCACGAGAGCCATCTACTGCTTCCCTGGGAGATGATGTCATTTTTAATTCTCAGCTGATATCTGCTTTTGGATAGTGGCGTCAGTTCAACCTTGGAGAGAAAAACTTCATCTAGTTGAATCTTGGCAAGTACCTCCATACTTTCCACCATACTTTGTTCATGAGCTTATTGAGCATAAGCTACGATTGGTGAGACAGAGGCTGACTGACTGACTGTCATTAAATAAGTCATCTTTCCCACCTAAGTATTAAGGACCTCATCAGTATTGAGTGAACCTCAAATGGAATGCAAGTCTCTTTATATGCTATACCCTTTCTAACAGATCCTTCACATGTATTTTCATAAGTATAGGACTTATGCAATCCTCTGATTTTTTCCCTTATCTTTCAACCAAGTTATTAGCCCCTCTATATGAAGCAGTATACATCCATATATTTGACCATTTCCTCTTTAGGCAAAATGTACACCAGATATATGTTTCGGGTCTTTTTTTTAAAAAATTATTTATTCATGAGAGACACAGACAGAGACAGAGACAGAGACAGAGACATAGGCAGAGGGAGAATCAAGCTCCTTGCAGGGAGCCCAATGCAGTACCCAATCCCCGGATGGGGATCATGCCTTGAGTCAAAGGCAGATGCTCAACTGCTGAGCCACCCAGGTATCCCTATATTTCAGATCTTATATTTTGGGAGGATTTTCTTTTTCATTGTATTTTACATACACTCTACACTGAGGACATTTTAAAGTAGTGTAGCAATTCACTTGTAGATGACGCTAACATTTCAACTGGATTCCAGATATTTTCCTCAACACATGAAAATAAGAGTGTTTCTCAAGATTTCAGATAAATGTATGAATGTCTTCTATCACAGGTATATGCTTACATATTTCTCTTTTCTTTTCCTGAGTTTTCTGATTCATAGAAATTGTTATGGAATAGATGCAGAGATGTATTAAAAACTGCTGTAATTTTGGCAGTCTTTTGCATCATGAGGTGTTCTTTTTTGTCTCGTAATGATTTTTAAATTTTTTTAAAGATATTATTTATTTATTCATGAGAGACACAGAGAGAGAGAGGCAGAGACACAGGCAGAGGAAGAAGCAGGCTCCATGCAGGGAACCCGATGGGGGACTCAATCCCGGGTCCCCAGGATCACACCCTGGGTCGAAGGCAGGTGCTAAACTGCTATGCCACCCGGGCTGCCCTCATGTAATGATTTTTAGTCCAAAATCTACCTTATGTGATATTAAAACCATGATCCAAACTTTTAATATCTATTTACCTTTATATGTTTTGTATATATATTTTAATCTTTATCAATAAATCCATTTTATGTGGTTCTCTTCTCAAAAACATCAAAATACATTTTTGCTATATTATTGATATATTTCTTAAATAGATGTATTTACTTTCATTTATTTTTATCTGTATGTTTGAGCTTAGCGGTAAATATTTTTATCTGTTGCTTTTAGATTTATAGTTTTATTCTGTTGATGTTTTATATTTTTTTAGTTTTACTGATATATTCTGTTGGGGTTTGTCATGGGAATGCAAAGTTTATATAACATTTGAAAATAAGTAAGTGAAAATAAGTAATTTTCCATATTATGGAGGTCCGTTTCCATATGGAGGTCCGTTTCCATATTATCAGACTAAAAAAAGAAACACAAAATAAAGAAAAACATGATATTTTAAAATATGAGCCATTATAGTTTTGGGTACAATGTAACATCCATTCATGATAATAACTGATACCAAACCTGGTACATGAATACATGAACAGCACCCCTCAAAAAACTTAGATATAACATCATATTTAATGATGAAGACTAAATGTTTCCACTCTAAACTGAACACTAGTCTAAAATGTCCATTGTAATCATTTCAATGTTGTACTAAAGAGTCTAGCAAGAATAGAGCAAAATACAAGGATAAACTTCTGGTTTCCAATTCAGCATATAAAAAGCTTGGAAGTTGCCAGTTTATCCTAACAAGAAAAAGCTGAACAAACGAAAAAAATCAACAACTCTTCTAAAATCTGTAAGAAAAGTGAGGTCACAGGGTAAACCAAAGATTGGAGTCATGGCTTAGTTGGGTAGACTCGTGAATGATCCATCCTTGAATCACCTGCAAAGGTAGGAAAAACTGAGCTATAATTGAGGAATTGTTGGAGGCTCAGTGTGGACATCTCTGAGAGTTAAAAACTCCAGGAGGACGCCAATTCATCAATATGATGAATTCATCAATATGATGAATACCAATTCATCAATAATTTTGTGAAATTTATCTCAAGGAGTTCTAATAGATTCTCTTAGTAAATATCAGAAAAAAAATTCCTTCTTGGTTTCATAGGGAGAATGTTAAGGGAACCATTTTAAATATTCCAGGATACTCTATTCTTTTTTTTTTTTTTTTTTGAGACTTTATTTATTCATGAGAGACACACAGAGAGAGGCAGAGACATAGGCAGAGGGAGAAGCAGGCTCCCTCTAGGGAGCCAGATGTGGGACTCAATTATAGGACCCCGGGATCACACCCTGAGCCAAAGGTAGCTGCTCAACCACTGAGCCACCCAGGTGCTCCAGGGGTACTTTATTCTTGCCCTTAGGAGAAACTAGGTAACTAGATCTTGCTACTGTGTTATCAGAGTGTAACTTACCAGAGGAAGAGAAATACCCAACTCTGACTTACTCTAGCCACTTTTTCCCATCTGAAGGGGAAGGAAAAGATATATATATATATATATATATATATATATATATATATATACACCCACACATACATAAGCAAGTATACAATGGGCATCAGTTATACAAGGGACAAGAGGGAGGAGTTAGGATTATTTTGTTATTATAAAGTACTCATACTACCCATGAAGTAATAGAGTGTCGTTTGAAACTGGGCTTGAATTTGTTTCCAATAGTCTTGCCTTATAGGGCAACCACTAAGGAAGGTTGGGGGTGGGGTATAACTTATATGCTAAGAAAGAAGAGAAAAGGAGGTCCTATAAAATTCTTGGTTAAATCACAAAGGCATATTAAGAGTGGAAGACAGAAATATGAACAAAAAACAAGGGTAAAAGAAATGAGTAACAAATATGGTTGATACAGTCTAATTATATCTTATAATCACTTTGAATGTCAATGGTCTAAATGTACCAATTAAAAGAGATTGTCAGAGTGGATCGAAAAACAAGACCCAATTATATTTTGTCTGCAAGAAACCCACTTAAGATATGAAGACAAATATAGATTAAAAGTAAATGGATGGAGAAAAATATACCATGCTAGCACTAATCAAGGAAACCAGGAGTAGCTGTATTATTTTCACACAGAACAGAGGAACATCATCAGGGATGAAGATGGGCACTGTATCATAATATAGGGGTGAATTCTCCAAGAAAGTATAACAATCCTTATTGTACATGCGCCCAAATACAGTGCCACACTATGTGAGGCAAAAACCAATAAAACAACAAAGAGGTATAGATAAATCTGTTATCACAGCTGGAGACTTCAACTCAGAAATGGACAGATACAGCAGTCAGAAAAGCAGTAAGAATATAGTTAAATTCCTCAACACCAGCAATCAAATAAACATAAAAGACATCTTTATATTACTACATTCACCAACAGTAGAATGCACATCATTCTCACATAGAACATTCACCAAAAAAGACCATATTCTGAGCCATAAAACACAACTTAAAAAATTAAAAGAATAGAAATCATACAATTCCTGACCTCAGACCAAAATGGAATTAATCTAGAAATCAAAAACAGAAAGAGAGCTGACAAAAGACCTGGAATAGCCCACATAGTATTGGTGGAGAAGAGTGAAACTGGAGAACTGGCACTACCTGACTGACTCCAAGACTTACTATATAGCAACAATAATCAAGATAAGGTGGTATTGAGGAAAGAACAAACAAATATATCAATGGAACAGAATAGAGATCACAGAAAGAAACGTCTAAAATTATAATCAACTAAGTTTGGCAAAGGAGCAAAGGTTAATGGGACAAAGACTGTCTTTTCAACAAATGATGCCAGGGCAATTGTACAGCCACTTGCAAAAAAGAAAAAATAATCTAGACACAGATTTTACACCTTCACAAAAAATAACCCTAAATAGATCACAGACCTAAATGTGAAAGGTGAAATTATAAAATCCTAGAAGATTATATAGGAGAAAATCCAGATGACTTTAAGCATGGCAGTGACTTTTGGATTGCACACCAAAGGCATGGTGCATGAAAGAAATAATTCTATAGCTGTTTGTTTTTTATTCTGTTGATTTTTCCTTTTCTATACAGAAGCTTTTTAGTTTGATATAGTGTATGTAGTGGTATCTCTCTATATATACACACATACATACAGTGCACTCTTACCCTTAAACAGGAAGGAATGTTACACCATTTGTAACAATATGGATGACCACAAAGGACATTAAGTAAGTGAAATAAGCTAGACACGGAAGGACAAATATCTTATGATACCAGTTACATGAGAATTGAGGTAGTCAAACTCATAGCAACAGAGAGTAGAGTAATAGTTGTAAGGGGTTGAGAGGAGGGGAGAGTGACAAGGTATCAGTCAAAGGTAGAAGCTTCAGTTTTGCAAGATGAGTAAGTCCTAGAGATCTACTATACAACCTGATGCCTATGGTTAACAATATTGTATTGCATACTTTAAAAAGTGCTGGGAGAGTTGATCTTATGTTAAGTGTTCCTATCACAAAATAATAATAATAATAATAATTAATAATAATAATAATAATAAAATAGCTATAAGAGGTCAGGAGAATTGTTTGGAGGTAATGGCTATGTATATGACATAGATTGTAGTAATGATTTCATATACGTATATTTACTTTCCAATTAATTAAGTATTCCAACTCTACACCAAGTAATTACAGCTTATTATATGTTAATCTCAATCAAGGGGTTTACAAAGGAAAAAAGGAAATAAATATATGGGTATGTACATATACTTTCACAAAATATTCAAAATATATACATAAATAAAAAATAAACTTATTGGCAAAAATATTTTAGATCAATAATGAATTATTACAAAAAGATAAAAGGAAAATTTCATCAAAAGATACAGATATCCTCAAACTCAATACAATCAATAATATTTTCTCATAATGTATAGACTAAAAATGTCAGAATTTGAACAATAAATTGATAAATCTGTACTATGACCATAACAAGAAAATGTATCACACAATTTTAGAAATTCAAATAGCAAACAGATAAAAAGGATAGCCCTTAGATGATTTGAACAATATAATTAAAAATTCATTCCCATGAATTTTTAGAACCCCCGCACTGGGTAATAAAAATCAGAGACAAATTTCCTTTATAATTTTTATTGAATTGTACACAGTATTTGGAAAATAATAGTATCATATTTTTAGTACATACATAAATAAAATTTATTAAGGCATAAATTAAGTAATTGCTCATGACAAGGTTGTTTACTGTTGTTCTGGAACCCAGGAAATAACTCTATAGTGAAAGAAACTGCACACAGGAGGGATTATTATTTTGTTGTTATTTTTTGTCTCATGTACACCATTTACAAAAATTTCATGAATTTTTAGAACTCAGATGGATATGTTATTAAGTTTTTCTGCGGGCAGCCTGGGTGGCTCAGCAGTTTAGTGTCGTCTTGGCCTAGAGCGTGATCCTGGATACCCGAGATCGAGTTCCACATCAGGCTCCCTGCATGGAGCCTGCTTCTCCCCCTGCCTTTTTCTCTGCCTCTCTCTCATTCTGTGTCTCTCATGAATAAGTAAATAAAAATTTAAGAAAAGAAAAAGTTTTTCTGCTTCACATGTGTATATCATTCTGATCTTAAACTGAACCTAGAATTGATAAATTACTTGAAATAAGACTCAAAGTTAAATTTGTTCAAATATATCCCTTTTATTAGACTATAATCCTTTAATTTATTTGCTGAAACATATAAAGAAATATAAATATAATTAAGCTTATCCAACCAGGCTAGCTTACCATTGTCAAACACATTCCACTTTGTTTGCACTTCCATTTATTAACTGTAAAATCTTTAGAAAATGTGGACTAATAATTTATATTATGTGTCATATCTTAATTTCCTTTTTTGGGGGGCTGCATTAATTTTCCCAAATTGATTGACATTTATTCTTAGAAGACAAATGTGTTTGCTAAAATCAAATATATTATGAAAGTGAGTTTTAAAAAAATCTCAAAGTCAACTACTAAATAAAGTATTAATTAATTCTTCATTCTCTAAAGTCACAAAAGAGTTAATTTGGTTTGTCCAAGTCCTTTGATATCTTTGAGGAGTATTTTATTGGCTGAAAAGACTTTCCTAAGTGTATCACAACTGTTTTATTTGGACATTTTCTCTAAAATTCAATTCTAAATCAATTTCCTTCCTTTTCTTTCAGCAGCTTGAAAAAAGGTGATCTCAAGTGAATGCAAGCAGATGTTCCCATTTTAAAAACTGTCAAAAATTTGACATCTCTAATTCTAAAATGTATTCATATTGTTTACAAAATATATTTTAATTAAGAAAAATATAAAGTCAAATAAGTTCTTCTATCAAATCCTAGTGGTGGCTTTATCATTTGTTTAATTTCTTATTTTTTGAGAAGCTATGTGGGCTGATATATATACATAAATATATGGCTTAACTCAGATTAATTACTCATTTATTAATAGTTCATCATGCCTTTTGTTTTGGCACTGTGGCTTTATCATGTATAATTTTTTCTTTATGACTATTTGCTCTAGAATCAAACATTCTCCTTATAAAATTATTTGCCTTTTGTTTCACTGGATTTTTCTTTATGACTATTTGGTCTAGAGTCAAACATTCTCCTTATAAAAATATTTGCCTTTTGTTTCACTGGAGTATATAAAATGTGCACTCTCTGTGAACTTAGTTACACTTTGTATCTGCAATTTAATATTACCAACAAAAGTTATTAGAAGTCATATTTTAATGTAAAATAAAATAGATAAAAATGTCTTAATATGAAAAGTCAAGACATTTGAAACATGGCTTAGAAACTCAGCAATTATCTATTATTAGTTAAGTATTTGAACCCAGATATACCATTTAGTATTTTGGGACCAAAATATATCATCTTCAAAATTAGGGGATTGAACCTTATTTCCCATAAAACAGTAAATTAATATTATTCTATGATGTATGAAATTATGAAAATTTCTTTTCACTGCACTCCTTTCATCTTAAAAATAAACATTACAATTTTATTGATTGTTAATATCTTCTTTTGTGCAAGTTGATTATCCTGTGAGATAAGTAAAACTGTCTCTTTCAAGTATTACTATTAATGTCTTAAAATAGAAGCAACTTAATTCAGTCATTATTAGTATAAAATATAGTATAAAATACTATTATGAGACTTTTGATAGATTTCTCATTTATATTCTCTAATTATCTTCATTCTTCAGTTTCCATATTATGAAGACTGAATACTTGTACAACTGAATTAATGTACATCATGTTTTAGACTATCTTCTTTCAAATACACTGACTCATTAAAAATTAATGTGAAGGAATGTTTTCTTGAATAACAAGCAAATTATTTATTATAATATGTACATATTTGTCAGTCACTTTTGTGATTTTCTTTTTCTTTTATATATATATATGAAAAATTAAAATTCCTAGATAATTAAAGATATATGATTTTTAATCATGTGGTTCTATAAAATAAATGATCAAAAAAGAGCCTAGCAACAAGTTGGGTTACATTTTATGTATATATTTAGATAATGATGTAGATAGATTAACAAGTTAGAGATAACACACTCACATATACATTGTAGATACAGGCATAGATGGTGTGTACTTATAGTGATTAGGTATTAAACAATGGAGAATTCCATTGGTAGAGATAAAAAGCACATCCTTTTTCTTATTACTGTAGAAAAACTTAAATTAAAAAAAAAGAGCATGGGAAGCAGTGCAGCTTACTCAGGTGAAACCATCTCATCTTGAGGGAGGTCTTTGTCTCGATGGTCCAGGCAGACACCTTGAAATGAAATCATCATCCACATACCTGGTTGATTGTTGTTGATACCTATAGTTGTTGTCACGCTGGGATGCTAGATGAGGAAACTGACATTTACCACAGAGCATCAAAAAGGACTACTATGAGAATCCATGAATAATAACTCTCTAGAGGTTCTCAAACATTATTCAGAAATAATTTGAAGAGATTGAAGTGCAAGCATTGCCCCCAGAGGTGAATTTAATAAATATTTTAGTGCTATTTTGACATCATTATTACATAAAGATGAGTATGGTCTAGCGAAACACATTGTAATAAGATACAAGTTAATAGATTTTTAAATGGCTAATATCTGTATAATAATGTAATTTTAAATTATGCTTCCAATTATGATCTAATTTCAATAGTAAATTATGGTGATTTGTAAATATTTGTATTTTTATAAGTATTAATTAAGAGTAATAAATTAAGGTGGCATAAACAGATTTTATTTTATACCAGCTGCTGAGAATACCAAGGGAAGAGAACTATGGGAACAAATCAAATTTCCCAAAAGTATACAAATAATGAATCTTTTTGTTAAGAATGTCAAGTTTAATTTAACATTGCTGTTTCAGTGTACTACTCTTCAACGTGTATTTACTTGGGGCCTAGTGCCAGCTACCTGGATCAACTCCAGAGCCTACTGAGCTAAAATCTGGCTTGCCTAAGGAATGATTCCAATGTATTCAAATTTGATACACAACATAAACATCCTTCTGAATAGTTAAGTTGTTGAGAGCTATTTGAATGATGAACTTTGGTTCAATTTCTAAGAAGTATTCATGTGATTTGGAGTCTATTATACTATTTCAAGTTTCTCTTTCCTCTTCACTGAACCTCCTTCCTCTTTATTAAATATATTTTCATTCAGTCTCTAGAAATGACAAACAATGTTTGAAACATCTGGAGCTGTACTACCTGATAAAGTACCTAGAATCATCACAAATTGATTTATTTTCCTTTGTATATATTTGGTACTGCTACAATTAAAGGGAAAAAGTTTGTTGCATTTAATAGAAGAAAATATGAACATAAGCCAATTAGTAAACTGATGGAACTCCTCAGAATAGCTGGGGGGGGGGGGATTATAGATCTTATATGCTATTGTAGTGTAAGTACAAATAAATAATAAGGGATCAATAATCCAAAATTACAGACACTGAAATTTGTAACATCAAAATATTCATAATGTTCAGCACAATTCTAAAACTTTTCTAATCTTAAAATTGCTAGAGACTGTTTTGGAAAAAGGAAATGGGACTTGCTACAGGATATATATTTAAAATTATGCATTCATCTATGTATGATGTGATAATAACCCTCTCACAAAACAAACAAGCCTTCTCTTAAAGTCTGAAATCTAGATTCATTCTGTTCCAGTCCAACTAGAGAATATAAATTGGAAGAAATATTTAGCATTTTTAAAATGTACTTTCACCCCTTGTTGGACTATGTCTCAATTCTGGCCCAATGTAGTCACAGAGATCTTGAGATTCACAAAGTTGACTCCAGGTTACTCCAAAGCCTTCACACAATATGAGAAATGCCAGTACACTGTTTCTGGGAAAGACTTTGAAATCAAGTGTAATATTTGAGCAGCAAGATGTTATTCACCCAGCTTCCTTTCAGAATGTCAAAGAAGCAGAAATTTAGAGAGCGGATTCTTCGGCTTTAAGCATATGCCATAACCATTGTACTTCCCAGTCAAAATGTTAGGATTCTTAAACTTTAACAATCCTACATTGAGCTTTACAAATTAGGACATATATTATAAATAATGATCTTTGTAGTGTGATATTATGGATAGAGGAAAACCACTCAATGTCAAATATCTCCTTGATTTTATTGAAATTGTATCAAAAATGAGGTCATTTTATTAAAAATTCATACAAATGATTTCTTAGTTCAGCTTTAATAATGCCAAATAGGCTAGAAACTACAATAGCACTGGATGCTAAGGGTCAGAAAAGATGTGCATAAAAATAGAATAAACAATAAAACCATTAAAGGTAAACTATTGAAAACATTTTTACTTCTTTCACAGTTTGCACTAGACTGACCTACATTCAAATAATAGATATTATCGACAAATTTGTATATAAAAAAGTATATATTCAGGCTGATATATACTTCACAGCATATCCTTACAAAAATATCAAATCAACTATTTTAAGCCACAGTATTATGAGAAAATAATAGTTCTGTATTTTGCCTGGCAAAATTATGTTACGATAAACACTTATGCGTTTGATGCCCTGGATTCTGAAATAACTTTATTTCCTGCTGTGAAACTGAGAAAATGTGGTTGATAATATCAGGTTTAAGGCTCACATTTTATATTGATTTGTCAGAATGAGAAGCAGTAACTACAGGCCTGGGAAACCATGCTGCTCTGCCCTTCTGGCTTCAAATAAGCCCTAAGATGAGGAGTAAATAGTAATATGAAAAAGCAAAAGACTCAAGGATTATTATATGAGACATTTACTAGATCTTCTTTAGTCTAGACACATGACTGTCTTTGGAATATTTAAGAATAAAGAGTATGTAAATGAATTTGAATTTACTGAATATATTTTTCAGTATTAGATATTCTGATACTGGTAATGAAAGTCTACAACAAATAAAACCTTTCTCCCTGCTATGCCTCATGCCTTGAGAAATGTAATTTCCTGAATAAGTAATCTTAATCCAATGAAGATTTAATTTGGTCTTTTTACTTTACAAATGTAATTCACTTATTCAATAAAAGTTTGCTTGGTTTAAACAGCAAGGGATATATCAAATACATATTAAAATGTCCTAAATAAGTCTATTTTCTTTATGCTGCATTATGAAACATTTTCCAAGTCATAAAGCTAATCTGTATACCCCCATAACTGCATAAAATGTACAGATAATGGATTCTTCGATGGTTATTCCATTACTCTAATGACCTCAATAAATCAATAGCATGCCTCCAAATATTCCCCTCCCTCCAAGAAATACTACACTTCACATCATAAAAATAATTTTTCCTAATTTGTATAAAACTATTATATTTCATCTATTCTTACAAATAAAGTTTGGAGAGTTCATGACAATTATCGGGGAAGATATTTAAATAACAACAACAAATCATGGGTGAGAAAGACAAAATTACTGAATAGAGGTGCCTGATGTGATTGATTGGTACTTCAAAACCAGTGTTCTCTGATCTTTAGTGCAAGAACAGGAAAAGGTAACTAAAAAAATGGAAATTTCAAAATTCACTACACTTTGACAGAACCAGCTGCTGAGTATAACATGGTCAGGCAGAGAGACTATATCTAATTCATCTTTGAATTGAAATATTTTCAGTGGTTAGGACAGAATCCTATCCTTGTCAAAAATCTGTATTTAAAAAGATATATTCTAAGACTTTCATAAGTGAATACGGGGAATGTTGTAAATTGTTACCATGTTTACAATATCTCTCAACAGGTAATTAACAACAATTTGGACTTTTTGAAGAATTTTTTTCATTTTTAAAACAAAACAGTACTAATTATTTTTGATATATAGGAAATACTGTTAATCTTTAACCTTAGAATATAAGTACAAAATGAAAACAATCAGCCAAACTTGCTCTAAATAGCTTCAATGACACCATACATAAATTGCTACAAATTTGCTTTTGAGTCAGTAACGTACTTGAACATCTGCATTTAATTCTCTACTTGAGGATGTTGAGTACCCACCATTCACTTCGATGTGACTGGACCTGGAGGGTATTGTGAAGTAAGTCAATTGAAGAAGGACAATCATTATATGGTTTCACTCATACGGGGAATATAAGAAATACTGAAAGGGATTATAGGGGAAAGGAGGGAAAATGAGTGGGAAAAATTAGACAGGGTGACAAAACATGAGAGACTCCTAATTTTGGGAAACGAACAAAGGGTTGTGGAAGGGGAGGTGGGCAGGGGGATGGGGTAACTGGGTGACGGGCACTGAGGGGGGCACTTGGTGGGATGAGCACTAGGTGTTTATACTATATGTTGGCAAATTGAACTTCAATAAAAATATATATATAAAACGTCAATAAATATATATAAATATAAAGGACATATATATATGTATATACACATATATAAATGCTATATAGTTAACTGTGAGGAAAAAAAACAGTAAATCTTAGCTTAGACTCCAGACCAAAGTTAATGTGGTAAAGAGTTCTCATTCAGAGTAAAAGATCTACATACTTGACTCCCAACTTCCACCTCATTCACACACAAAGGGCAAATCACAATTAAAATTTTAGGTATCATCTGCTCAACAAGTCTATTATTAATCAGAGTCACATAGCCAGGCTAAGTTGATGTCTGCCTCTATGAACTCAGAAAAATGTGTATGCCACAAATGCCCATGGATAAACTAGAGTGGTCACTGGAGACGTGCCTAAATAAGAGTAGACAATGAATTCCTTCAGGTCCTGGATTGTCTTTGCTCTCTACAGTCTGATAACTTAGCCCATTGGTTTTCACTAAATGTTTATTAAACAAATGTGTTGTCTCTTCATGTGCTATTTCAGACAAGTTTGCTGTTTTCCTTTTTTTTTTTTTTTTTTTTTTTTGAATCAGAGTTAGTTCTTCGAATTGAGACCCAGGCAGAGGAGAAGCAGACTCCATGCAAGGAGCTCGGTGTGGAACTCGATCCTGGGACTCCAGGATCCTGGGCCAAAGGTAGGTGCTAAACTGCTGAGTCACCCAAGGACCCGCATGAATTGAATAATTGTTAATTCCTATTTTAAAATATATTCTTTTTGTACATTTAAAGCTAATTTTAAATTGATGATGTTTTAAATTTAAAGATTTCTGAAGGCATATAAAAAAGTAAAGGTTTTCATTAGATTCATGTTTTACTACTGAGAACTAGTTTTGTGAGAGATCCTCTAAAGGAAAAATGTTTCAAAAGGATATGTTTTATAGCATGTTTTCTTTTTGAAAAACTACCAAAAAATACATATGACCCCAAATATTCTGATAATATCTATAGTTAAGAGATTTTATTACCCTGCTCAGTCATGAATTTCCCAAGCTAATATGGACTTTGAATCTTTTTATAATTCCCATTAACAACTTTGCATCTTCACATTTTGGAAAATATATTCTGAAAAAAAATGCTTCATTATTATCAAAACAAAATTTTAATATCTATTAAGATTAGCGATAATGTTATAGAAACAGTTGAGGAGTAACAGTATCTTAAAAAGAGTTATTCCATAGTGAGAGAGAGGAACAAATGAAAGCAAAATAAGTCATCCAACAGATAGTTAAGTAAAGTCAACAGAAATGTACAACATTTTCCAGATTCAAAGAAACCATCACTGAGTGATATAAAAATTTTTGAAATAGATATACAAGAAATTACACATCCACTGGGCGTCAGAAGAATGAAAGAAAAGAAATTTATGCAAGCTTCTGGTAAGAAGTATATAACCATAACAAATATTTTCACATAAAGAATAAAATAACAGAAGCTCATGGATCGTCGTGCCAGTGACAGTGGAAGCTATGAGACAGTGGAACATTCCCCACAAGGAAATGTTTTTCCCACATAAAATTTTACACCCAGCCTTACTATCAGTTTAATGTGGGAGATGTATTTTTATAAAGCCTTAAACTTTACTGTACCACCCTGTCTTAGTTTGCTCAGTTTGCCAAAACGGAATACCCTAAGACTGGTTGGTTTAAACAATGGAAATTTATTTCTTGCAGTTCTGGAAGATCGCAGAGGTCTTAGAAGTTCAAGATCAAAGTATGAGCAGAGTCAGGGTCTGGCGAGAGTTCTCTGGATTGCAGGTGGCTACCACCTTGCTGCATTCTCACATGGCCTTTCAGCTGGTTTCTTTTATAAGGCCTCTAATACCATAATGAGGGTCTCACCTTCGTGACCTAATCTAATTTTAAGTCTCTTAAAGGTCCCATCTCTGAATATCTTCATATTGGTGATTAGGGCATCAACATATGAATTGGAGGGGGACCCAAGCATTGAGTATATAAGCACACACCTCCTTCATTTTCATTGGGTTATTAGAAAATGCACTGAAACAAAATGAGGATCATCAAGCATGAACCCTATCTGTTCCACAAATCTGTAAACCTTAGTTGCCAGTAGATAATTGATTCTGTTTGGTATCCTACTGTGTTTTACCTTAATTTATTCCTGAAAGGCACTTCAAAATGCCTGCTATTGGAGAATAATTGACTTTATGTTCTTTAGGAAGTGTCAGTTTCTATGTTATAACATGTGTTCATTAATTAATTTTTTCCTGTGTAAACATTCAATTTTCTTGGCTGCTATATGTCGTGAGTGGTATATACCTACAATGTTTGAAGTTTAAAAATTCATCAGGAAAAATAAAGGTGATATGATTTTTATTTCCTTTTCTATTTTCCAATATGCTCCATTAAAGAGAAAGTGCAATTGTTTTAATAAATGGAACAATATACCTTACATTTTTTTATTAAATGGATGTCAGACTGTGGCAGAGAAGATAATTCTCTTAAGGTGGGTATATAAAAAGAGAATTGTGAGTCCTTCCAACTCTCTTATTTAAACATTCTCATTTTCTTTTATCTTTATCCTGTGCTTCCATCTGTTTTTGTTGATAACATGCTATGTGGATATGTCAATGCACATGCGATAGGCAAAGAGGAGTAACCTGTGGAAAGAAACAATACAAAAATGGAATGGGGGGCTGCCCAGGTGGCTCAGCGGTTTAGCGCCGCCTGCAGCCCAGGGCGTGATCTTGGAGACCTGGGATCGAGTCCCCATTGGGCTCCCTGCATGGAGCCTGCTTCTTTCTCTGCCTGTGTCTCTGTCTCTGTCTCTGTCTCCGTCTCTCTCTCTCTCTGTCTCTCATGAATAAATAAATAAAATCTTTAAAAAAATTGAGTGAGAAGGGTGTTAGAAGCAGACAAAGAAATATCTTTGGTGTACAGATGAAAGGCTGAAGAAAATTTTTGGGTCTGATCATAGAATTCCAGATAGAAAATTCATTATAATTAATTTAATATCTCCTTAGATAAGTCCTAAATACAGCGGGAAGTTGGGGAATGTCTATGGAACACATAGTATCGCCCTTTCTATTCTGCTCTCTGCTTACAGAATATTGTAACAACAAGTTAAATAGATGTTTGCGTTTAAATCAGTATGGTTGCTTACCCTGAATAAGGCAATTTGTAAGCATGCAAGACCATTACATGGGTTTAAAACCCAGCTGTATCACCCATTAGCTGTGTTACATTAATCAGGTTATTTAAACTCCATAGGCCATGGTTTCCTCACCTGTTTAAAGTGATAATAGTAGCAGTTACTTAATAGGAAGATATACAGAGCAATTTAGCACAGTGCCTAAAACATAGTAATCAAAGTTGATTTATTCAAAGTTGGTTTATTATAATGACCATAATAGTATTTATATAAATAAAATGTGGTACAATAAATTGCCAATACTTACAAAATAAATAAGATTAGAATGTGTAAATCAGGGATGCCTGGGTAGCTCAGTGGTTGTGCTTCTGCCTTTGGCTCAGGGAGTGATCCCAGAGTCCCGGGATTGAATCCCATATCCTGCTCCCAAGGAGCTTGCTTCTCCTTCTGCCTATGTCTCTGTCTCTTTCTCTGTGTGTCTCTCATGAATAAATAAAATCTTTAAAAATATGTAAATCATTATATAATGTTGTTTTTTCCAACAATGGATTTACATGAAAATAACAGTCATATTTAGGTTTCTTTTTTTTAAATTATTATTTATGATAGTCACACAGAAAAAGAGAGAGAGGCAGAGACATAGGCAGAGGGAGAAGCAGCCTCCATGCACCGGGAGCCCAACGTGGGATTCAATCCTGGGTCTCCAGGATCGCACCCTGGGCCAAAGGCAGGCGCTAAACCGCTGCACCACCCAGGGATCCCTAGGTTTCTTATTTTTTAAGCAAACAAGGAAGTAGCTTTATTTTCCTTTCTTCTTAATGGGATGATGTACCATACATTTTTCTTATGTTGTCTTGTGTCATCATGTTATTTTTATTACCTATATAAAATACAAAGACTTTCATTGGGTGTTCTGAAAGGATATTAGGTTTAAGCTGAAGATATTCTAAAGCCTGTTAGGCAACATTCCAACTGACATTTAAAACACACTTTTGCAGGTAAAACTAGATGGACAACTGATTCTTTTGCATGTTTTCAAGTGGTAAAAGTACTTTGGGGATATAAAAACTCTTTCCAGGCTCTGAAATTCTACTAAAAAGAACTACGCAAACACGAATACAAATGGAGATATGCTCTTGAACCTGCCATGCTGCTAGAATACTGGAATATGGGCAAAATTCTCTAATCAAACTTGTTTTATCTTTAACCATAATAAAGATTAGTATCTTGAGTTACCTTGATCTTCTTTCATGTCACTAAAAACTTGAAAAGATTTGTAGATAGGGATATTATTGAAATTGAGCCTTAATTGGAGCTTAATCTCCATAATTATGCATAATTGCCTGTGTTTATTACTCCTACAATAAGGACACATTTTTCTTTAGCTCCCAGGAAGCATGTGTTAAAGCATCACAAACAGCATTAGATAATATGATTGTATACACTTCACTGACTTTATTTGGTTATACAATATTATTATTCAAAGAGAGACACAAAGAACTTACAGCACAACGGCCTCTGACTTTGCTAAGTAACTTCACTGAAATCAAAGATAAAACTTCAAAAATATTATCCTTTAAATATATTCATAGATGGGCAGAATTAATTTAGATTAAAACTCGGTAATATAGTGAATACTTCTAGAAGTCTGAGTCCTGAAATGTTCAGTAATACAGGTGTTTCAGAAATAAGGGATCAAGTGTTCATTACATTTTTACTAAATCAAATAAACTTATTTAAGATATTAACTTCTGGGAAATATCTGGAGTACAAGCAGAATGAATGATTAATTTCAAAAATGCTCAAAATTTATGACTGACAGTGATGTCTCTCATTATTGAGGTAATAATTTAAAATAATCAATAGGTGCTTATATACCTTTTTTTTCTCTTTATGATAGACCATTCTTTCAATTACGATTCCAGATCTTGTTATCAGTAGCTATGATGTACTACTACATGCTGGTCGTAGTACATATCCTAGCAATTGTTAGAACTAAGGGTAAATCTAAGCAGTTTGGGTAAAAATTTAAATGAAAGAATATGAAGAACAATTTTCAAATGGCCCATGGATAGGCAACTTAAAGATCATTAAAGCTTCAATTAGTAAAGAAATCACTGTATGTCTTCTTGGGTATTTTATCAAATAGCTAGGACAAAGCAGATTTACTTTCTATCCCAATTCTCAAAATAATTAGCATACCTAAATCTGAAATAGAATTTTCTTAAGTATTATTCCTTACAAATCTCAAATGAATGTGTGAACACTTTTTTGAATGCTAAATATTACTTATTTGGCTTCTTCTTTTACTAGGTACATTTTATTAAGAGAAATCCTAGTTTTGTAAATATGTACTTTGGCTAGTGCTGATATATTTAGTAACTTTTTTTTGTATATATGCAACAGAACCCCTGTTTTTGAAAACTGTAGTCTGTGAAATTACCTATCTAGGCCCAGCCTCAATGAATAAAATTTCCGCAGGATCTTTTTAAAACATAACAAAATACTGATGCCATACCTTTTCTTATAAGATTCTAATTTCTGATGTGGGAATTCTTTTCAGATCATTGCAATACGGTCTGATAGTTATGAATTACACCAGTAGACTGTGAGCTTATTGTGAGCAGGAATTTTTTACTTATCCAAGTGGGCACCAAAATATAGATCAGACCCTGTAACAATGAATTTATTTTACTGTATAAATAGATTTTTTAAGTTCTGAGAAAAAATCTGTTGGCAGAGACCTTTTAGAAGATGCTGACCAATCTGAGGTTCACATTTGTCACTCATTGGACTTCAGTTGTGAGAAACTGAATGTGCAGCTATTTTCACCAGATACATAGAGAGAAGTCACTTTTGTTACTGATGATGTTAGAAACAGCTAGAATTTGAAGTATGTGGAATATTTTTATTTTTTTCATAGATATTATGGATTATTCACTCTTATCAGCTCCCGAATTTTGGAAAGAATCATAAGTGGTCTTTGAAATACAAGTAGTTAAAATGCATTGTATACTACATAATAAACTCATCACTGCTCAAATTGTGTACTTAGTACTTGGATGAACCCTAAGGAGTGGGCAGTTTTGCTAAAAATAGAAACTGTGGTCTAGATCCATGTTATAATTGCTTTGACCTTACATAATGACAAGCAATAGAATTAAAATTCAAAATGGGATTAGTTAGAACTCTTACCAGTGATAATTGCCTAGTGTGCTTGCTGATAAATTTATAAAACTCCTCTAATAAAAAAGTTAGTCATGTTCTCCTGTAAGTCTCTGTAAACTGTGATATATTTAGAAACATAGCGGAAGTTTTGTTTAGAGTAAAGGTGTTGCCAGTTTAGAACCCCTGAAAGTCTGACTTTCTCGGGATCCTGGGACCCACTTCTTTGAAATGTAATCATTAAGGAAGATGCCTTCATCTTCCATTTTTGTAGGAGCACAGAAGCCTAATTTTGGCAAGTGCCTTGCTCCAATTTTAAAAATAACTTCTGTCACAGAGATATGACAAAGCTTACTTTTTCTTTGTGCAAAGCCAATTAGCAAACAGAAATGTCCGACAGCCTCCCTGCATCAGCTCTTAAAAACTTTTCAGTCCTTCATTTCAAAGCAAAAGCCTTGAATAAAGTGGGGTTTTTTTGTGTCTATTTAAATTTGCCCAGTGCATTTTTCCTTTAACATTATTTTCACATTTTCATTTTTGTTAACTTAAATATATACATATACATATATATACATACACACATACATATGCTCACATACTGTTCTCCTTGAATAAGAAAAGTAGAAACAAAAAAACTTATTCAGGAGTGTATGTATTACTTTTTATGGCCTTGTTTTCCAGTAAAATCATATAAGACATTATCTGGATTATGACTCACGATAACAATAACCATAATAAAAATAGTATTTTAACAATCGAGTTTTAATCTATGAAATCAGACTATATTTTCATTCTGCTAAACTAGGAATTAGGAACCTAGAATTACATTTTAGCTTTGACATTACTTTTTAAGTATCAATACATCCCATTACCTTAATAAATCTGGGTATTTGGGGAAATTTTGCATTTATTTTAGAAATAGAGTCTCAGCCATTAGAAACGACAAATACCCACCATTTGCTTCAACATGGATGGAACTGGAGGGTATTATGCTGAGTGAAGTAAGTCAATTGGAGAAGGACGAACATTATATGTTCTCATTCATTTGGGGAATATAAATAATAGTGAAAGGGAATATAAGGGAAGGTAGAAGAAATGTGTGGGAAATATCGGAAAGGGAGACAGAACATGAAGAGTCCTAACTCTGGGAAACGAACTAGGGGTGGTGGAAGGGGAGGAGGGCAGGGGTGGGGGTGAATGGGTGACGGGCACTGAGGGGGGCACTTGACGGGATGAGCACTGGGTGTTATTCTGTATGTTGGTAAATTGAACACCAATAAAAAATAAATTTATTTTTAAAAAAGAAATAGAGTCTAGAAATTATTTCATTTAGAAAATGTGTGTTTAGAAAATTATATTGCTTAAAGAAAAGTATTAGGTGCAAAAAATACAGATTAAAAAACAATATATTAAATACATGGATCCCACATTCAGTCATTTCTGCTTTTGCCCATTAGATTTTCCTCCCTAATAGAATTAAGGCTGGAAACTTACTTTTATTAACAATAGCATCATGTCGCTCTCTCCCTTAGATTCCTGAAGTATAGATACTTCAAAATGCATATGAAAAACCGAAAAAACATTTTCCTTTATTTTCATCATACTTGCACAATGTCCTCATATTTTTATACAAGTTGGCTAAAGTGTTATAAATAAATAGGTTGTTCTTTTCTTGCCATAAGCATAAAATTTTAAATGTACTACAGCTTTTATCCTTATCCATGTCTCAGGTCTTTCCTCTGTCTGGTATATGTTGTCAAATAACAAGTGATTGGTAGGAAGAGGACTGCTATCAGTTCCTACCTGCTGCTCCTCTGATTGAATTACAGAAGGGAAAGTACAAATTCTTCTCTCTTTGATATCAGTATTGGTTTTGTTGCACATCATTGGTTCTCAACAAGTGTGGTCAACACTGTATGACACTCCGAATGTCTAGGCTTCAGTAATATGCCTATATCTAGATCTAGGTGCAGATAACTAGATGTTTACACACCAACTTTGATTTAAAGGACAGTTGACAAGAGAAAATTTAGGCATATTTACCCAGAACACTCTCAATTTTCTTAATAATTCATTAAATAAAGAGCAGCTCATCCACATTATACAAAGGCTAAATGAGTCAGATAGTTGAGTAAAAAAGTAAGTTGTAGATGGCAGTTGCATTATACTATCACACAGTTGAAAAAATACAAAGTGTAGAGTGTGTGTGTACTGCAATGAGGATAGTGTTTACATCTATGAAGGTGGAATGAATTCTTGGTGGTAGTCAGTGGAGACATTAGTATACTTTTATTTTAAGGACCAGTTTATTGAAATTAATTTAACATCTTAATATATTCATTAAAACAGCAACTAAAAGTGTAAATTTATTTTTAAATGAACCAGACTATATACTATGAAATCAATGACATTTTTACTAAAATATACAAAAGAAACTATGAATCAATAAATATATGACATAGTTGTGTTTTGAATGAGTCACTATAGTAGAATTGACATTTCTTTCTAAATTAGCATATAAACTCCATCATTTTCTGTTGAAATTCGACTATTTTTGTAAGTTATTTTTAAATTGCATCTAGAAGATAACCATTAATAAACCATTCTAATTTTATTAATGAAAAGAGAGAGAGAGAGAGAGAGAGAGAGAGAGAGAGGGAAAGAAAGAGATATTGAGAATAATGAATGACTTGAACAGCTAGGCATCAAGATTAAAGAAATTAAAACTGTACATAAATGACATCAATAAACATATCAATGAAATAAATAATGCAGAAATAGGCCAATTTATAGATGGAATTTTAGTTTTGATAAAAGGGAACTTTTAGATCTTTAGTAGAAGGAAGGATAATTCAAACAGTGTTTGAATTGAAAGGGAATTGAAAGTCTTTTAAAATGTAAGCATAACTTCAGAGTTCTTAAACTGCACACAGATATCCAAATAATAAAAATATGAATATGGGAAGATGAGGACACTGAGGAATAGATCCTGTGATAAAAGGTAGTAAGTAGAGAAAATCTGACACCAAAGTCTGACATCAGACTCTACATAAAACAATTGTACTTGAAAATGCATTAAAGAAATTGTTAATTTTTATAAGTTGACTGTGGGGAAATACAAATCCATAAGATAATACTGAAATGTTTGAATGTGTTAAAATTTAGCAAATTTATATGGAAAAATAAATACCATAAAGGAAATGATAAGATAATGTTAGGACGGAAGAAAGTATCTACAACATAGAGAAATGGTTAATATCTACTATGTGTTTTAAAAAATATTTTAAAGTAAAATAAAATACACATGAAAAATTGAAATATTTCCCCTGAAAGATTCCATATTAGAGCATTCATTAACTGTTCAGAATATACCTTTTGAGGAACTACTATGTGGATGCAATGATGGGCAAGCAAATGCACAGGTTTATCATGAGAGATAATATAGTCTACTAATCTGTTACCAAAAAGCACAGTAGTGAAAACATTTGGCTTAAGTACAAATGGGTAGCTCTTAGGGATTAATTGTACATTTTCTTTCTTTCTTTCTTTCTTTCTTTCTTTCTTTCTTTCTTTCTTTCTTTCTTTTTTTTTTTTTGGAAAAGACTTTTTTTTTTTTTTTTTTTTGAGAGAGAAAGCATGAGTTGGGGATAGAAGCAGGAGAGGAACAAGCAGACTCTGTTTTGAGCACAGAACCAGATATGAGGCTGGATCTTACAAGCCTGAGATCATGATCTGAGCCAAAACTAAGAGTTGGATGCTTAACCAACTGAGCTACCCAGGTTCCCGGTTACTGTACATTTTCTAAGTGACCTCTTAAAAATGATGTACACCATAAATAAATGTTTTTAATAAGAACATAACATATAGTTTTGTTTAAAAGAAAACAACTGGGTATATTTTAAAGAGTTTATTGGCTTTATTCAATAGTTCATGAACCAGTCTAGCAGATAGAAAGGAGCTCTGAGGAGCTGCACAAAATGAAACACTTTTATAGGTAGAAGGAAATTTTAGTATGCAAAGTAGTTATTTTCCTTTAGGGGATGTTAAGGTCTATCCAGTAGATTACCTAATTGATGATGATCAGGGAATTCCTGATTGACTAGTGTAAAATTCCATTTTGGGAAGGGCCAAAACTGTAATTAAATATCAATTTGGTATCATGGCGTTTAGCATAAGTGACTCCATTTTGTATCTGTTGTTTTTAACAGGTTACCTATTTTAAATTATTACAATTTTTCTCATTTAATTCATGCATCATTTACATTCAGAATCATTATGCTTCCTTATTGCTTCAATAGGACCAAGAATAATGATAGCATACAAAATATATACAATTTTTTTCTTCCACCAGACTCTTCTCTTATACTTCATGTTATTCTAGGTACAGACATTCTCCCAACTAAGAAGAAAGAGGACAATTAGAAAACAAAAACAAAACCTTTTGAAGAAAATCTAATACCCCCTACCAAGCTAAAGAATTGTTCAGTTATCTTTAAATTTAATGGGGTGCTGAATTGTAGTGGAAAGAAAATGGATCTCAATGTTATTAGACATGCTTCAGAATGTTTGCCCTTGACATTATTACATAGAATAACAATGCAGAAATCCAAGTACATTTATGATCAGCAAATAAAAATTGTTGCCAGAGATTGAAATGCCCTGAGGAGGACTGTTTGACCTTCTCTTAGAACTGAAGCATATCAGTAAACAGCAATGATAAATTAAGATAAACAATATTGTGAATGAATGTAAGGAATGTGAATTTAAATGTATCTCTTTCCAATGAGTCTGTGCAATTAAATATCAACATATAATACAATTAAATACTATTATTGCTAAAAATAGCTATTATTTCAGTAGGCTTGCAAAATTACTTGGCCACTTATGTCTTAGTGACATAGTTTGACAGCAGGCTTTTTCTATTTTATAATAACATGATGTCTCCTAACATGTTAATCCAGCATAGATACAATGATCTGGATATTATTCTCACTGAGGAGCATTATTTTCATATGTTTTTGGAATCAGTATTCTAAAGTGTTCATAGTTATTGCAACTATCTAGGCAATATAACAAAAGGACTCTATGAAATTGAATCACTAAACATTTTGTTTTAACAACACAGGATTGTCTTCCGTGTAATTTACTTTGCTGACAGGGAACATTTCTCCAAATTAAGGGAACGCTCTTTATACCTGCTTTACATTTGGCATTAAGTTAATATAACCAGATTATTACATTTTTATAAAGTTTACTCTATAAGATGCTAAGGAAGGTAAGTGAAGAATAATAGTTTCTTGAAAAAAGTTGGTTAAGTGCATTATTACTTGGATTGATCCTGGAAGAGAAAACAAAGGTGGGGGGACCATTAGTAGAAAAACTGCTGAGATCTGAATTAAGCCTGGAATTTAGTTGAAAATAGCCTTGTACCAGTATTGATTTCTTAATGTTTTAAGTGTACAATGGTATGCAAGATGTTAAGAATTAAGGGCAACTGGGTGTAAGATGTACAGAAACTCTCTGTACCATCTTTGCAACCTCGCTGTAAAGCTAAAATTATTCAAAAATTTTGAAAAATATATTTTGAAAAGTTGAGAAAAGGAACTTTATTTTAAAATTAAGGGTTAAAAAATAAAAAAAATAAAATTAAGGGTTAGATGACACTCAACATATGGATAATATATGTAATATGTTTTCTTTTTTTATTTTTTAGTCTTGCCATCTGTTGTTTTCACTATAGTAAATGTACTCTTTAATTGCCATTCCCTCTATTCCCTAACCAGTGACCTCCTGTCTGGTAACCACCAGTTTGTTCTCCAGAGTTAAGAGAGTGTTTCTTGATTTGTCTCTTTATCTTATTTTTTTCCCCTTTGCTCATTTGTTTATTTCTTAAACTCCACATATGAATGAGATCATAGGGTATTTGTCTTTCTCTGATTGACTTATTCTGCTTAGCATTATGCTCTTTAGCTCTATCCATGTTGTCACAATGACAAGGTATATATATATATATATATATATATATATATATATTAATATATATTAATATATATGTAAGATTTTTATTATATATGTTATATATACATAAATCACATCTTCTTTATCCATTTATCTATCAATGGGCTGCTTTCATTGTTTGGCTATTGCAAATTATGCTGCAATTAACATAGGAGTTAATGTATTTCTTTGAATTTTTTTTTTTGAGGTAAATACACAGTAGTGAAATTACTAGATCATAGGGTGGTTGTATTTTTAACTTCATGAGGAACTCCCATACTGTTTTCCACAGTGGTTGCACCAGTTTGCATGCCTACCAACAGGGCAGGAGGGTTACCTTTTCTCCACATCCTTGTCAACACTTGCTGTTTCTTGTTTTTTATTTTAGCCATATTTAATATATTTTCAAAAATAAATTATTGGAAAGTACATTGTAGATATTTAGTCAAATGAGATCATGAATAAAGGGATGTCAATCCAATCTGCTTCTCTTTGGTGTACAGATGAGAGATATTATGGGTAACAAGGATAAGACACAAGCCTCCAAAAAGTAAATGTATTTTTTGACAAAGATATTCATTACAAGTTGGAAGCCCTCTGTTTTTGTCTAAAGTTTCTATGGGTAAAAAAATTAATTGTGATAATACACAAATTTGTCATATATTAGTATTGACATAAATAAGCCACCTGGATAGAGTAAGGGAAATTGAATCATAGAGAAAAGAAAATGTAAACATATGGTATACATACCAAGAATTAGAAATTAAAAGTTTTATGGCTTACATTCTTGTCATCTTACTGTAGGAAATATCTTCATATAAAATTTGAGAAGCTATTTTGCCCTGGCATTCTTGCATATATTTTTCTTTCTCCCATAGAATTTTTTTTTTAACTTTTCCACTCTTACTTGACTTGAATGGTAGTTTTAAGAACAATGCACTGGCTAAGAATATTCAATAATCTAGAGCTTCCTTAGGAAGCAAAAAACATAATGAAGCATAAAAACAGAGACTCAGGAAAGGCCACCAAGCTATGATATTCCCATGATGCAAAAACATGCAAAGAAGGTGGATGAAGGATCTAGAAAGGGAGATTTCTTATCGCTTTCTTCAACTGATTTAACTGTATACCCCACGAATTGTATCAAATATCACTCTGGTGGCAGTGGATACTTAACTTTTATGGATAACTTGATTTTCAATAATTTCATCTTATGTATCTAAGCTTCTTCTGTTTTGAAAAGCAAAATAAAGGCAAGGGTAACGGCATTAGTTATTGTGGAGTTAAGGGAGAAGTTAAGTTATCCATAGAAGGGAATTCAAATTAGCTAAACAAGTGAGAAACTAATACTACATAATATTTATTATTATACTAATCACTGACCAAAATTATAATTACACTTCCTATAATGAATCCAGCACTAGTTTATCTTCCATTTTGGAGAGACAGACATTTTAAACAAGTTGCTGATATATTGATTATGAAATGATGTGATTAATATTTTGACCGAGAAAACTATATAAAAGGATAAATTTCTAACCTACCACACATGAAAATAGGTAATAAAAGTGCCCCCCAAGATTAAAGATGGAAGGAGATAATAAAGAATACAAATTAATAGCCTGAGAAGATAATTGGGGTAATAATTAATTCAGATTATCAACATTTAAAAGAAAAATTGGTTCTATAAATGGTATGACCCAAGAGGTACCACAGAGAGAACTCATTAAAAGGGAATAAAGAGGGGCGCCTTGGTAGCTCAGTTCATTGGGCATCCAACTCTTGATTTGGGCTAAGATCACAGTCTTGTTGTCCTGAGATCAAGCTCCATGTCAGGTTCCTTGCTGAGTGTAGAGCCTGCTTCAGATTCTCTCTCTCTCCATCTGCCCCTCATCTTGCTTAATCTCTTTCTCTCCCCCTCCCTCCCTCTCTCAAATAGATAAATATTTTTTAAAAAAAGAAGAAAGAGTTAAGTACACATATTTTATCCGATAATAATATGACCAATGCTTCTAGGCTAGAGTAACTGATACAGTATGGGGATTCCCTATTAGAAGAACCAGCACAGTCATTATTTCATGTGACTTCAGAGAATAGGAACTACAACGAAAAGCAAGTGAACACTGTGGACATAATAAACACTTATTTTTAAGCTGTGCAGTAAAAGCAGGTAAGGAAGAAAGGTATCTTTCCTCTCAGAAATGCTCTGGGAGTGAGGACAGTGCCTTAGGAAACATTATACATTTTATGGGAATAGAGTAAATCATCCTACAACTGAAGCAGAAAAAAGCATTGAAGGGCATCATGCTTTGATGGTTTTATGGAAACATCTCAGTAGCTAATGAGTGGCTAGCATATTTTGACAAGATTGGATATTTCAGCACAGAATTTTTGGATAAGATGAGTCATTTCAACTGCACTAGGAAAAAAGATAAAATTGAGAATCTCCTTAAATGAGCTAAGAACATAAGTTCACAAGCACACAAGAGCAATTCCTGAGAACAGCAAAAATTGTTTAGAATTTTTTTTTTATTTTTTAAGGATTTTATTTATTTATCCATGAGAGACACAGAGAGAGGGAGAGAGAGGCAGAGACATAGGCAGAGGGAGAAGCAGGCTTCTCAAGGGGAGTCTGATGTGGGACTCAATCCCAGGACTGCGGGACCATGCCCTGAGCTGAAGACAGATGCTCAACTGCTGAGCCACCCAGGCGTCCCTGTTTAGAAAATTTTAAGATGGAGGTCATGCAGTATGAGAAGCAGTGAAGTTATCATGATACTTATTTTTCTACCAGTTTTGTGATTCAACCTATATTTGTGGGCTCCTATATTCTGGAATACTGGGTATTATTTGTAATGGTGCTAGAAATGTTTTATAAGAGATCCTACTGTATTTTACAAAGGTTAATTCCTGGAGTCTTGGAAAGCATAATATGCTAAAAAAATATGTATCAGTATTCTTAAGGAAGTCACCTGAAGATTTTTTCACCTGAAGATTTTTTTTAAGTGGAAGTCCATGGCCCAATAATTACAATTTCTTTCATGAAAGAAAATTTATTGAATCATTAAAATTCCTATCTATTTTTTTCATTTTAGAAATGAAATCTATAGGTTTCATTTTATAAATTACATATATTTCATTTTATAAATTTCATTTATAAATTCATTTCATTTCATAGATTGAAATGATTAGATTTAATTTTATAAATTACATATATTTCAGAAGAAGTCATACAAAAATAAATGAGATAAACCAAAATCATCATTAAAGGAGTGAGAAATTTGACAACTGATTTAAACTTTTTTCTTTTTTTTTAAAGATTTTATTTATTTATTCATGAGAGAGAGAGAGACAGAGACACTGGCAGAGGGAGAAGCAGGCTCCACGCAGGGAGACCGATGCAGGACTTGATCCCCAGACTCCAGGATCACACCCTGGGCTGAAGGCAGGCACCAAACCTCTGAGCCACCCAGGGATCCCCCTGGTTTAAATTTTCAATGAACAGTTGAACACATGCAGGTAGGAATAGCAAACAAGGTCATATTATGCATGCTATTTGAAAATATATTTAATTAACTTTTAATTAAATGCAAGGAAAAAAAGAAAAATTAGAATACTGAATCAGAAGTTATTTTTAATACAAAATACATTCATTAATAAATAATCTCTAAAATTATCAAGAAAGATCATGAAAATATGATCATGAGTTGTGATGATATTTTGAAACTAATATCCAAATATATGAACTGATTGCTTTTCTTAAAGTGAGTTTATTAATGCAGATACTATTATATATGGCACAGTTCCCCAAAATAATGAATGACAATATCACCATACTTAGGATTTTCACATTCAATGTAAAACATTAAAATCTATAGGTGGTGAGAGAATAGTGACTGTCATGGGTTACATTGTGTCCCTTTACAATTCCTATTTTGAAGTCTTCTCAGTGTCTCAAAATGTAAACTATATTTGGAGACACAGCCTTTAAATGATGATTAATATTAAATGAGGTAATTAAGGTGGTCCCTATTTCTGTAAAATGGATGTCCTTATGAGAGAGATTAGGATGCAGATACAGATGAGAAGACTGTGAGAGGGGAAGGAAGAAGACAGTTTTCTACAAGTCTTGGAGAAAGGCCTCACAAGAAACCAAACTTGATGGCACTATTGTCTTGAACCTTTAGGCCCCAGAACTGTAAAGAAATAAATATATGATGCTTAAGCTAGCAAGTCTGTGGTACTTTGTTGTAGTAGCCCTAATAAATTGATGTAGTAATATTACATCTTGTTAGTGGTGGTATGCAGAAACTCAAATTATCACAACAGTGATGGAATTTCACATCCTTTGTGTATTATAATTGACAGAAATAGTGTATCATGTGCCTCAGACTGATTAAAAATACATTTTGTGAAAGTGCTCCAACAGTTTAGACTTAAATCCATTTTTAACAGTAAATGGATCAGTTTCATCCTTACATTATCAAATTCCATTCCTCTTGTCTTTTTGAAATTTCTAGAAGAGATTGCTATTGTAAACCTGTATCCATTCATTCTTTCCATCTTTCAGCCTATTATTACTTTCACTCTCAATTTTTCTAGTGTCTCCCATATTTTTCAAAAATACTTGAGACAAACCAAAACTATTATGTTCTCTCTGGGAGACTTAGAAGAACAATCTTTCTTGCACACTGCTTAAAATGCCTCCAGAGTACCCAAAAGTAACTTATCTGATTAATAAAATTAAATCTTATAGCTACTGTTTCCATTTGGAAAATTCCAAACATAAACATAACTTTGGTAAATATGTGTATTATGTGTATTATGTTTGTGTTATATTTTTCATGAAGTAAGCATGGTAAGAGTTACTTAATTTCAAGTTGCTAAATATTCACACAAGAAATGTCTTAGCAAGCCATAGAATGAATTATAACTAAACTGAAAATAATATTAATTCATTGGTTATTAATTGTCATATACACAAGTGAGTTTACTTCTTATGATAACACTAGTAAAATCTGAAAGATAATGATATTGCTGGGATGATGAATATAAAAGGAGGAGTGAACAAAACTATATCAAGTACATTACTAAGCATTATTTCATTTAAATTCCCTAGCAACCCTTAAAGTTAAGCATTGCTATTGCTTTTGGTATGTAAAGAAAATTAGTCTCCTAAGTGAGGGACTACTTTTTCAAGATTAAATAGTACCTGGTGATGCTGAGTCTCAAACTCAAATTTGTCTAACTGAAAGTCTTTATTCTTTCTATTACATTAAATATCCATTCAAAGATATTTTCTGCGTGACTATTGTGTGTCTGTTATTTTTCTAGGTGTTGGATTATTCAAGATTGAATAAAGGAGACAAAAATTGCCATCTTTCTGTTATTTATATACTATTGGAGGATATATATAATTAAAAAATGTTAAAGGAAATGTGTAGTAAAGTAGATAGCGATACATAATACAAAAATTAAAGCAGGAAAGTAAAATAGGAAACAACGTTAGTGAAGGGTTCAATTTTTACTATGGTGAATGGAAGAAAGACTCACCAACAAGGAGATTTAGAACAAAGACTTGAAAGTGTTCATGTGAAACTCAGAGTGTAATGCTTACAACTAGAGAAAATGTTAAATGTAAAGACAAGTGTGCCTGGAGTGTGAGGAAAACCAAGGTGCTCACTCTTGACAGTGATTAGAAGAATGGTAGGATGTGTGTTCAGAAAGGTAGATGCTATAGAACTAACTTGCAAGGGGTGTCTGGGTGGCTCAGTTGTTTGAGCCTCTGACTTGGTTTCGGGCGGGGGACATGGTCTCATGGATCCTGAGATTGAGCCCTGAGACGGGCTTCGCCCTGGGCAGGAAGATTACTTGAGATTCTCTCTCTCTCTGTCTCTGCTTCTGCACCATCCCTTGCTCATGTGCACTCTCGCTGAAATAAAAATAAATAAGTCAACCTTTCAAAAGGAAAAGTGCCTTGCTAAAAACTTAGGTAAATGCAATTATTTATGGAATTTCCCAAATAACGCAAAAGTACAAAAGTAGAAAGTGCATAATGTACCTATAATCCAATCTTTCACCCATAAAGTTAAGTATTTAGTATGCGTGTTGGTAGGTATGTTTGTTTCTATAGGTTTATTTAGTTCTTTATTGCTTTGCTCAAGTAATTTAAAGCAAATCCAAATTTCATTCATCCATAAATACTTCAGTATGTCATGTTACAAAATTTCAAAAACTACTTTTTTTACATGACTGTAATGTCATGAAAACTGTTAATAAATATAACAGTAATTCCATAACATCATCTCTGTTCATAAAAAAAATTTCCCTCGTTGTCTTGAAACTGTCATTTTACAGTGTGCTTCTTTCTATCAGACTCAAAAAAAGGGCATAGTTTTGTCATGCATTTTTGGCCTACTTTATAATCATCCCCACCACCATACGCACACAAACACTTTTTCTTCAGTCAACATTTGTCATTGTTGAAAAAATACGGATATGTCTACATCAAATCAGAAGGACAAATGAACAAATATCCCATTATGAAAGTGAATCTGCTGATAAAGACATAGTCATTCTGAAATGTGAGGGTTCATGTATCCTTAGGCATATTGAATACAATTCAATCAGCCTGTTTTTGAAAGATTGGAGTTAATACTTCATTGAAATATACTTAACTCATCCTCTTATAGAATCCTTACTTCTTTACTCAGCTTTTTAATTTCTAACAATACTATGATTTTATAAAATTCATGTTTCATCTCAACTTTTTATTAACACATTACATACTTATAGCCATATGTACAATCTTAAGTATGCAGCTCAGTTGGTTTTCACAAAGTGAGCAGACCTGTCTGAATAGCATCCAGATCTAGAAACACAAAAATAACAGAACCCCTAAAGCCCTTTAATGCTCATAATAGCAACTATTATCCTAACTTCTAAAAGAATAATTTTGTTAATCTATTAGTTTTGACCTTTATATTATATTAAAATAGTTTATATTAATGTGATTATTCAGAATACACTCATTTATGTCTAATTTTTTCACTGAATGTAATGTTTGTGAAATTAAGTATGCATATACTTGCTTGTAGTTTTAATCCTTTATATAGTATGATATTCTGTAAATATGCCAATTTGTTGGTTCCTTGTAGTGCTGATGGATTATAGTTTTGAAACAGGTATAATAAGTAAAAATAATTTATCATATAAAATAATATGTAAAATAAATATTATATGTAATAATGATAAAATAAGTAGTTATAAAATGTAGGTTAATTGATTAAAATCTCTTAAAGTTTGGGTGAAAAGGAAAACCAATATAAAACCTTAGTATCCATTTGCTGAGCATTTATGTTTTGCCACTGAGCACCTTTATACATTGTCTTATATAATTCAGTCCTTGAGATAATGGTGAAAGCAGCTTTCATCATAATATCCATTTTTGGAGTCATGAACTATGGCTTGGGAATTTTAATAATTTTTCATGGAAAATAAATGGTAGAGATAGTATTCAAGCTAGATCCCTTATATTGCAGACTGCACCCTTATCAACAAATTGATATTACTTGATGGCTCAGACACCCTTTGCTTTTTTGCAGCACTTTGAGTACCCTATGACATTTTGCAAGTCCTATTGCTTTATTCATTCTTTCTTCACTGAAAATTAGACCCTGTGCTTATTCCCTCAGGTAATTATGATGCAGAAACCATAGTCTCTGAATTATAGGAGCTCCTAATAAATTAAAGAGGACATATTAACATCCATTTAATTGTATGTACATAGTATTTAAGTATAGACACTAGCATACCCAAATCAATTTTTATCAAATCCTATACTGATGGACTAATTCTTGCCTGATCTTTCCTGGGTCAACCACCTCAGCATTCACTTTTGTAACATCACTTTGAGTCTTTCCTATATCTTCCTCTACATCTCTTGAGAAACGTTAGCTAAATCTATATTTTAAGTTACTCATTGTTGAGAGTTTAGCAAAACTACTCCATAATATTGCTGCCTTGGCATCCATTTTGTGTGGCTAAACAGCCTGCAGGGGACTTGAACTGACATTAGTGCCTCCTGCCAGCAGTACATGCCCTAGGTAAGAGTCACAAGTAAATACAAGTTCCTAACAAGACTCCAACAGCCCTGGTGATGAGCATTCTCCTCCGCCTCCCAGGGCCTTCCCTCTGTGTGCCTTTTAGGTTAAGAGTCCTGGAGAGCTTACCAAAACTCTACTATCTTTGGTTTGAATTGACCAATCCAACCTTAGCCCAGGAAACCCAAAGCACTCTGCCAGCACCGGGCTTTGACATTTCTGCATGGCTGCTAGAGGGTTGTCTTGCACCACTTCCAGGACCTGTGAGTAACAAACCTCTATTTCACTCTGCCTTTTGTTGAACAGTGGCTCACCATTGGACATCTCAGGGCTCTACTTAACAGGTGTTAATTTAACAAAATCACAACACTTGTGAACATTGTTCATTCTTCCATCCCCACTTATGCTGCCAAATTTAATACCTTATATTCTCCTATCTAATATTTTCACATTTTCACTGGCAATAGAAATCTATGACCAAACATAGAGACAGAATTAAAAGTAGGGGTTGCACAAAGAATAGATACTGTGCTAAATCACTAACTTCAGACATTGTGTTTGTTAACTTATCCTAACTAATAGGAGGTCTTATCTCTGGGATCCTTTCCTCCCTTTCCTCTCCCCTCTCCCAACAGAACAAAGAACAATATAAATTCCATCACACTAAACTCCTTGGTACTCCTTACACAGGCATCTTAGTATGCTGCTTTATATTGTTAAACTATTCATAATCTTCTCTTATTCCATAAAGGCAATGACTTTCTGGGGAAAAAAGATAAATCAATTTTAATAAGGATTATCATGTGGAATTTAAAAAATACTGGCCCTTTGTTCCTAACTTCCATTTTATAGGGAACAGGGGCAGATATATATTCTATTGCCTATGGGTTTTGTTTCTCTGGAGAAGTCGGCTCATACAGTATGAATATAAAATGGCATAACAGAGGTCAATTAAGAGGTTACTAGACTGTCCTTAAAAGTAGACCAGTAAAAAAAATGAAAGAAAGAAAAAAGAGTATCTGTTATTCTTAATTTATAATAAAGCCTAGGAATGGAATTTAACTATATTGTTAATAATATGATGATGCTATTTTTTTCAAATATGTTATTTTACAATGATGTATTTGCACTTATGAATGTTTAAAAAAACACATTAACAGCATCAGAAATAAAATATTTGGAAAAGAAAACCACAGCTGATAGTTTTATTATTAAGTGGTAATTTGTATGTTGTTTTTATTTATAATTTTAACAATATTTAATATCTTTGCTAAATTGTGATTTTTAATAATACTGGAAGTAAAAAGTATTTGGAATTAATACATTTTAGAATTACTTTTATATTAAAGTATCAGTACTTGTCCTAAATGCTTTACATAGATAACTAGTTTACTATTCACATCAATCCCATGACATAGGGTATGTCATTTTCTCATCTTCATGATACAGGAGAGCTTGGTTTTTGTCTCATGGAATTGAAGAATGAATCTTGCAGACAACAGAGAGTGAGTAAAGCGATAGAAGTTTATTAAGCAGAGATACACAGACAGCTCTCAGAAGTGAGAGGGGTCCTGACAGGGTTGCACTGAGGACTTTTTGGCTGGCCTTTTATTAAGAACATAGCCAGGGAGCCCATAGCCTTGAGATTCTTGTACTGTCTTGGTTTGAGCAGAGACTATTGATAACACCTTAATGACATATGTCTTTGTGGTCTGTTGAGTTTCTGTGATTACTTAGTAGCCATTGAAGGGGGATACTCTCTAATCTTTTGGAGTTAGGAAGCCAAGTTTATTATTTTTCCCTGTTTTTACTGTCTTACATCTGTTTTCTTGGGATGCATTGTAGCCTGACTCTGGGCCTTTCCCCTGTCTTTCCCTGCCTAGCCCCATCTGCCCCTAACTCGTTCCTACATCATTAAGGTGTAAAAACTGTGACACAGAATGCTTATGAACCTTGGCATAATGTTTGCAAATGACCAAGCCAAGGTTTGAGCCAGCCATCATCACTCAGACTCTTATACATACTTAGTTTCTATTTCATCAAAGGACTTTGCAAGTTTCTGTGCATGTTGGAAACATATTTGAGCTGTTTCCCTTCAGTAGATCCTATTCATGGGTTGCTATTTCAGGATTAGAACAACTTCATTTTTTTTTCACATTTAACTATTTTTTAAGTCATATTGCTTGCTATGTGATATTGAATGCATTTTGTTTTAAAAATCCAAGATGTGACTGCACAATCACTGTATTAAATGACAAAGTTACATTTGAAAAGAAGAGAAAGATACTGTTGCAATTTTTAGAAATGTGCTCTGGATTGAAAAATCCTATGGATCCTAATTTCCCCCTGCAGAAGTTTTACCCACAAGAGATTAAATCTAAAGTTTAACTATAGATCTTTTTCAAAAAAAATAAAAAATAAAAAAATAAAAAATAACTATATATCTTTTTCATTGATCACTATGTTATACAAGTAAATGTAAAATATTTTATCAATATCTGTAGAAGGATTAGTCAATTTCTATACAATAAAAGGGAGCAGTCATCTACAAATGAATCACATCCATCACAACCATCTGGCTAAGAAAAAAAAATAGAGAAGCTGAAAACAAATGGAAAATGTTTACTTTTTTCCTCCTTACATTATACCAGTCAGTGTGTGCTTGTTATCTGGTGTCTAACATATAAGAACTTAAAGCTCTGTTGGGGGATTCTCCATTTCAGGGGCTAATTGTGATTTTATGTTTATCATAATTGAGCTCTTGATGGGCAATCACCCCATGAGTTTATATTCACCAACAACAGGTTCTGTACATTTGTGCTAATTTCCTAAGGCTGCCTTAAAAAAGACCACAGACTGGGTGGCTTAAAACAGCAGAAATATATTGTCTCACAATTCTGGAGTCCAGAAGTGTGAAATCAAGATGTTGGCAGCGTTGGTCCCTTAGGTTTTCAGAGGGAGAATGTGTTTTATTACCTCTTTCCTAGCCTCTGATAATTACTAGCAATCCTTGGTGTTCTTTGGCTTGTGTACAGATAACTCCAACCTTCCTTTGCTGTCACATGGTATTCTCCTTCTTTATAGATGTCTCTTCTATTCTTATAAGGATACCAGTATATTAGATTAGGTTCCACCCTAATGCAGGATAACCTCATCTTAACATGATTACATTTGCAAAATAACCTATTTTCAAATAAGATCACATTCATTTGTACTGAAGTGTATAACTTCAACATACTTGTGTGGGGAGAAAACAATTCAATCCATATTCATATGCCCTCTGGCTGTCCAAAATCCATGCCTTTCCCACATGCAAAATACATTTACTGCATCCCAGTTTCCCTAAAAGTCTTAATCACTATAAGTAGTTATATCATCCACTCTACATCTAAAATCTCATATAAATATAATCAACTCAAAAAATCCCAAATGTCATCTTCAAAGTCATCAAAATCAAGTGTGGGTGAGACTCTGAATATGTTCCATCTGGGACAAATTTTTTCTGGATATACAGACCTGTAAGACTAGAAAACAAGTTATCTGCTTCCAAAATACCATGGTGGAGCAGGCACCAATTAGGCATTCCCAATTCAGAATGGAGGAATTCAAAGGGAAGAGAGAAGATACAGGTCCAAAGCAAGTTGAAATCCAGCAAGGGAAATTCCACTAGATGTTAAGGTGAGGTTTTTTTTACTCTGAAAATAAGCTCTATGGTTCAGTTTTCTGTCCTCTGGGCTGAGTTGGCAGCAGACCCATTTTCTCAGGCCTTGGTGGTGAGCTTGCCTTCTAGGCAACCTCACTGACAGCAGTAGCAACCCTGAGTCCTCTGAACCACCCTCAAAGTCATTCTCTCCTTTTCTTGAAGTACAGCACATGTTCACAAGCTGAGGAGTTCTATTAGACCATTTTCAACTTGTAGAATCCCAGAAGTCTAACAGCTTTCCTTCATTTTTGTCCTATTTCTTCCTCCTTCAGTCCACTCTAGCAATATTTCTGCCAAGGTCATTGATTGGGTCCTTGAATTACAGTCTTAGTCTCTCCATCATAAGTTTACCCAGCAACACACTGATGTTCTCTCCACAGCAAGTTTTGGTTCTTTCTTTACTTTTTCTTTCTTTTTTTTCCCCCTCAATTCAGATAGGATAAGAATTTTCCAAATCATCAAGGCCTGATTCCTTTTTGTTTAATAATTTATTCCTCAACTTACCTATTTTCTCTCACATGTTACTATAATCAAGCAGTAAGGGAAAACCAGGCCACGTCTTTAACTCCCTGCTTAGAAATATCCGCAGCTAACAATCTATGTACATTGCTTACAAATTTTGCTTTTCATCCAACAGTACAACACAATTCAGCAAAGCCTCGGGCTACTTTATAACAAAGATCATCCTCTTCCAGTTTCCAGTAACATGTTCTTATTTTCATTTGAGACCTCACCAAAAGCACCTGTGACACTCTTATTTCTATCAAGATTCTATTTATGATAATATATGTACTTCCTAAGAAGATGAAAACTTTGCCATTTCTTCACTTAGTTCTGATCTCTCACCAGAACTGCATTTAACATCTATCTACAAGTCATCACTTCAGAGCAATTTAGAATTATTCTATCATGTTCCTCAAAATTATTACAGACTCTACCCATACTGAATTCCAAAGCCACTTCCACAGTATTTTTTTTTAGATTCTATTTATTTACTCATGATAGACACAGAGGGAGAGAGAGAGAGAGAGAGAGAGAGAGAGAGAGAGAAGCAGGCTCCATGCAGGGAGTCCGATGCACGATTCGATCCCAGGACTCCAGGATCATGCCCTGGGCCAAAAGCAGGTGCTAAACCATTGAGCCTCCCAGGGATCCCCACTTCCACAGTTTTTGATATTTGTTACAGCAAAACCCCATTTCTATTAATACCAAAATCTGTATTTGTTTCCTAAGACTACTCTAACAAACTACCATAAACTGGGCATCTAAAAACTACAGATATTTATTTATTCATAATTCTGGAGCCAGAATCTGAAACCAAGGTATAAAGTAGAGTTTATTTTTTTCCTGGAGGCTCAGAAGGTGAATCAGTCTAATGCCTTTCTGATAGTTGAAGGCAGTTCTTGCCATTTGGTTTATGGCAGCATAACTCTAATCTCTTATCTCTGTCATCATATGACATTCTCTCTTCTTAACTGTGTCTCTTCTCCTCTTCTTCTCAACTGGATTAGGGACCGTACTAGCCCACCATGGTCTTGTTATAACCTAGCTATACCTGCAAAGAACCTATTTCCAAATAAGATCATATTTACAGGTACTAAGGGTTAGAACTTAAAATATGTTTTTGGGGACACACAATTCAACCCTAACAGGTTCTTACATTTTAAGGAAAGTCCACATGTTTTCATTGTTTGCTTTTAAGAGAAAAGGATTTGGAGTAAATATCAAAATGTAGGTATTTCTATGGCTTAATCCACCAGTATTAAGGTCTCACCTAAGCTTCTTTCAATCAACTCTTCTAACACAACTCAGAGATTTATGTCCCATTTGTATTTCTCTTTCCAGATAAATCCCTGTCACAGGTCCAAATTCTACATAAAGAAATAGTGGGATAGTGGAAAATCAAACTCTTACTGTTCAGCTATATATTGTAGACTTTAGGTTTAAAGTATGTTCAATACCAAATAATGAAAATTTGTGACTCGTGCAATTTGCATTTTACCAGCAGATGCAACAAAAATTCTGGCAATTGATCCAGACCTTTACCTGGCTGATTTACTTATTAAATTAATTTTTTTGAGCTTTGAAACATCGTGTAAATACAACTTACGATATCATGAAAAAATATAAAAAGAAAATATGACACAACTATTCGTGTCACAAAACACTTTCAGTGTTTTAAGATGAACATTAGGAAAGAAAGTATTTTACAGAATGCAAAATGGCTTACTCAAATGATCTGTCTCCAAACAGAATCACTGTTTTCTATTTTTGAAGTAAGAAAGTTTATATTTCCTATCTACCAGGTCCTTTTTATGTGTTTTTGTACACATCTGTATATAGTATATATAAGATTCTAACATATATTTTATGGATTACTGATCAATAACTCTTTTAAAAAATATTTTATTTATTTATTTATGAGAGACACGGAGAGAGACAGAGATATAGGCAGAGGGAAAAGCATACTCCTTGCGGGGACTTGATCCCAGGACCCCAGGATCATGAGCTGAGCCAAAGGCAGATGCTCAACAACTGCCACCCAGGGGCCCTCAATCACTTTTTTTTTAAATCTAAGTATAATCTCATAAATTTTAATCAAATTAAAAATTCTATGCAATATTATATGGTAAAATCTTTATATATTTAATATGTAAAATAACATAATCCATATTTGAAGTTTGGTGAGAGTTAGTAAAAGATACCCAAATTGTGTATAAAGACTTATTTCTGTTGTTTTTTTTTAAACTCTCAATGAACTATATCTTACTATGAATTCTTTTGATCTCTGACTCAAAATAAGTTTAGCTTTTTCAATTCAGAGTCCAATAATAATATTTCAAGACATAGTTATTAGAAACAAGAGTTTTAATTTACATCGTAAAGTATTTTGTGACTAGATAGATAGATAGAATGGAATATATATATCATTCTTGGAAAATATGGAATCCAAATTTGGAAAGCAAACAAGGATTGAATGGTCATAGATTTCTAAAACTATCATAGTTTGTTGTTTAGTGCTTATAAGGTATCAGAAATTGAGATAAATAATTTATATGTATTAACATATTTAATCCATAAAGCAACACTATATGGTCGGTACTGTTAATCTCTGACTTTAGAAATTAAAAATAATAAATAAAAAGAGAGAAAGCACAGAGCATTATGTAATTTACCCAAGGTCACAAGTTAGCAAATGCCAGAACTGAGATTTTTAAAAAGGAGGTCAGGCTTGAAAGTAAATATCCTCAGCCACCAAACAATCAAATTATGCTTCTTTCTGCTAAATTACAATACAATTAAAGTTAGCATTTATTTTTATCTCTAACTTTTGGCTAGTTGTCTCTCTCTAATTCTGTTCCTCTTCATTTTCCACCAAAAGACCTTTGGAATAAGCAAGCTAGAATGTATGCTATTTGAGAACAGATAGTGTTTTAATTGTCGAATCCCTAGTACTGAAAGCAATGCCTAGTTCACTTTAGGCTCTCTATAAATATTTGAAGAAATAAATAAATGGATGGGTGATTTTGCTCTTCCCAATATTATTTTGCTATACTCATAGAAGCAAGACAAAATGAAATGGAAAAAAATAGAACATATTTGGCAACATGAGTTTTGGTCAATTATCTAATAAGTTGTCAGTGGAAGTGTTAGCATCTATAGCAAGAGTCAGCAAACTATGGCCCACTAACCAAGTCCTGCTCACTGCTGTTTTGTTTTGTTTTGTTTTGTTTTGTTTTTAATTAAGTTGCTTTGGAACAGAGCAACACTCATGCTTTTATATATAATCTGTGGCTTTTTTTTTTTTGCTTCAAGGCAGGGTTGAGTGCTTATGACAGATGACTATCCTGCAAAGTCCTAAGTATTTACTATCTGGCCTTTTACACAGGGAGTTTGCTGACCCCAGATTTAAAATACAGATGAAACTCTGAGGCACAACTCAGAATTTAGTTGAAACAATTTTATTCTTTTCTTGTTATCCTTGGTCTTGTGAAATAAATAGAGAAAAGTGACCACCTTGATGCAGAAAAGCCAGAACCATATCTTTGTAATGTCATTTAATGTAACTTCCTTGACTGCTTCCAAGAAAAAAAAAAAGAGAGAGAGATTGAGAGAAATTCAAAATACAATGAGGGATGCCTGGGTGGCTTAGTGGTTGAGCATCTGCCTTTGGCTCAGGGCATGATCCTGGGATCCCAGTCAATTCCCACAGCGGGCTTCCTGTAGGGAGCCTGCCTCTCCCTTTGCCTGTGTCTCTGCCTTTCTCTCTCTCTCTCTCTCTCTGCCTCTCATGAATGAATAAATAAATTTAAAAAATACAATAAAAATGGGTATCAAAGTGTATTGAATTATGATGTCAGCAGTAAAATAGGGCTTAAAATGAATAATGACAAATAAATACGGGAATGGCATATCATGGAGGTTGAGGTTAGCATTTTACTTTTTGTAGTAAGGAATGAAAAAAAAAAAAAAAAGAAAAGAAAACCTTCATGTGCCTGGGTGGCTCAGTTGGTAAGTGTCTGACTTCAGCTCCGGTCATGATCTCAGGGTCCTGGAGTCAGTCTCTGTGCTCAGTGCGAAGTCAGCTTCTCCCTCTCCCCTCTGCCTCTCCTCCTGTCCGTGCTCTCCCTCTTAATGAGGCAGCAAAATGAGAAGGTCTTCCTATTGCCATCTGGTTATACTAAAAAAACCACAAAATAGTAATAATAACTTAAGGTAAATCACATAGCAATCATCAAGAAGGTTAGGAGAAATTCTGAGAATCTACACTGATACCAAAGGCCTAAAAGCAGTTCTTTCCAGGAGATTGTTGTAACCATCCTCTAAGATATTGCACAGTGAGGCCTGTATCTTGATTTTCACAAGCTTGGGTTGTCCAGCGCCCTTCACATTGTACCAGGGTGTGTCTGAGGGTCAGTGGAATACCAGAGAAATGATGGTATGTCACACAGAAAGAAACTGAGGTACCTCCCTCAGTTTGAATTCCCCGAAGTCTATGCAGTAAAGCGGGGGTCAGGCTGAGAATCTTTTCTCCACCAGAAACTGAGCTCTAAATCACTATGATATCAACTTAAAACAAAACCATTAATAGTTTTTACAATGTTGAATACAGTAGAAAGACTGACTTCAATAATTATTGAAACTTAACATTACAATTGTTAAAATCGATTGCTTTGGTCACTGCAACTCCACAGATGTTTAATTTCACAACACATCTATCTGTGAAACTACAGCAAAGTGAATTCTAAAATGAATAAATCAGTTTTCTTGTTTTCTTTTAATATAGTCCATTAACTATAAATTGTTAAATTACCTTTTTGCTAAACGTGAGGGCATAATTATAAAAAAACAGTAGTTTATATAGTAGTTTATATATGTATTTATGGGCAATTCAGAATAAATGTAGGGAAATGAAGTCCTGACAGATTGGTAATACTCTGAGACTAGTTCACACAATTTACCATTTTGCTCATAATCATGCTGCCCATCATAATTGGGCTTCAAGTTTGACTTGCTACAGTCACGGTTATATTAAAGATGTTGCCTTATTCCTTTGAAAAAGTAGAGACAAATTTATTAACTGGAAAATGTCAACAATGAAAAAGGTTGGTATATGAACTTTGAAAGAATGGGAATGTAAAATCATTCTCAAGAAATCCCATCTAAGGAATGAAAGTTATAACACAAATATGGGAACAGGGTGCTAATCTTCAGCAAATAATTTACATAAGCTCTGATAATATTTGCAAGTTGCTGAAATATTTAAAATGTGTAGCAAATCAGTTAAAAAAATAGGAATCTAATTTTGCATGAAGCAGGATCACAGAATAAGTGAATGGAAATGTCTTGATGGCTTGGGTTTATAAGAATGCATGCATTAAAGTAAAATATTCATACAGATTTATGATGAAACAAATGACTGTTACTACAGAACTAAATCTAGCTCAGAGTAAAGACATTTCTTTATTATAATGTCATACTTTGGCCCAAAGGTCATGTCATAAATTAAAGCTGAAATTAGTCCAGCAGGGTCCCATTATTTTTTCTCAGCATGAAACTTTAATAATATGACTTAAACTGACCTTATTTTACTATTGTTTCAAGACATCTTGTTAATATTCCTCTATTGCATTATCACCTTCTCTTCAACATATACTTTTTTTCCTCCAAAAAATATATTTTCGCTCCAGCTGCACCTTACTCAGCTTGCCATCTGTTGAACATTTGGATTCAGCTGTAAATGCTGGCATATCTGCTCTGCAGGGATATTTTGCCAAATGACCATTCTTTCTCCATACAGTCATTCCTAACACCACTGTCTGTGCATGTGTTCTAACTCTTGGGAAAACAAATCTCCTATATTCAGGAAACAATGATTTCCACAAGTACCTTACAACAGTTAATATTCAATCTTGCCATGCACAAAGTATGTGTTGATACTAATACAATTGTAGTTTGTGTTTATTGTAACTGAAATCAGAAATACAATATTAACAAAATTCCTGAAAGCATCAGTTTATCCACAAGACATTCATTTTAGTGATTTTTAAAACTAAATCGAACAAATGCAGTTGTATGATCATTCTGTATCTACCCAATATACCTGTTTAATCATGTGAATCTACGATTGCTAACAATAATTTTTTTTTTGCGTGAAATGGAAAGGTTTCGTGTATGTGCCACGCTTTCCTAAACATCTGCATATAATCCATTTGCTAAATTCTATCTAATAACCTCTAATTGTATAGTAGAATTTAAGAGGTTTATTTTTTAGATTTGAATAGCCCAGAAACACAGATGCTCCTTCTGATTTTTGTTCTTTGCCCCACCTGGGCTGTGCTAATAATTACCTCTGTGATATTCATGGAGGCAAAGCACTAGATCAGCGGTGAGTTTCATCAACTTTAGAAGTCAAAGGAATTCTTACAAAAATGAATCTTTATATAAAATTTGTGATAGTTGGTTTGTTTTATTTTTCAGTTAAAACAGATGGTTTATAAGATAACAACCTATTTGTCCCATAGAGATTATAAAATATTAAGCATTCTTTATTCTTTTTTTTTTATTTTTCATTTTCCTAATTATTTGCCATCATCTCAGGAAGAACTTGACTACAGCGCAATGGGTACTGAGACATTCAGAATTAGAAACGTAGAAACGTACCCTGTAAAGTCCATTTTCACTCTTTTTCCAGAAAAATAAAATTCCTTATGATACTTGTAACATTTATTGCTCTTTTGGAATCCAGTGGAAATTAATAGTTGTGTTAAACAGGAAATCAGCTGGGCAAAATGAGTCCTTACCTGCTAAAAGCATCAATTAAAAAGTCAGGGAAGTGATGGACTTAGCTATTAAATGCTGACAAGCACATCATTTAAAAGCTGAAAGTTCAAAGAGGATTTCTAAAATCTGTGAAATTGAGACCATTCTGTCCAATGAAAATTGGAATGAATTGCCAGGGAGAAATATTTTAAAGATGAAACTGAACACCTGTGAATTTGGGACCAGTTGGTAAACATATTAGAGGACATTGAATTCACATCTATAAAATTGATAAGAGTTTGAGAAATTAAATGTGCTTTGCCCAGGTTCAGAAATTCTGCCAACTATATATTGTTCCATACATTTTTACATATCAAAGATTGACTTATGGACAAGAAGATAGACATATTTATCCCATTTTTCTTTACATGGGAAATTAAAATACAAACACAAACCCATGGAAGTAAAATTTATGAGCAGATGGTCTATCCGGCAAGATTTTTTTCCTTCTCCTTTCACCATGCTGTATAATAGCCCATCTATGTGGACTTTTATTTAAACATTGTAGAGAACATAAATATTTTATTTTCTAGCTAAAAGAATTTGTCAATGCAAAAGCACAACACTTACAAAATCATAAAATACTCATTTTTGGTTTATTTTATTAAGCTTAATAGATCAAGAATAATCAAAATATCTTTGAGTTTATATTTGGCTGCACCTTTTTAGATGAACAAAATGAAAGTACAGTACATACTTGTTGAGAAGAAAAAGACACTTAAGTTTCATTTATGATTTAAATAGTAGGAAAATAAGCATTCATTTTTTATAAATTAGTTTATGATTGCTGATAAAGAGATTTTGTGATTATATTGTTTCAAATATTAACCACATGACTATTATTGACTGAAACTACATGGCCTTAGAAGATCAGACTATTTTATTTATACACTTTTCAAAAACTATATTGTGTTAACTACAATCTGGAAACCAATAATATCAAATATATTTTAGAAAAATATTTAAAGTTTTTTAATAATTAAGATAAATTGTTAAGTAATTGGGAGTTTACTCTTTTACAGGACTTCATCTTTGCATAAATCTCAGTGACTATTTGTACAAGGATAGCAAAGAGTGTAACTTCTCATTATTTAAAAGAGAAAAAATGAATTAATCATGCCTTAACATTTAAAATAGGAATATAAAAACAGAATACCTTTACTAAAAAGCAACCCATGAATTTTTATGCTATCTATATATTTTAGAGAGTAAAATATGTATGCAGATTTGAAAGCAAATAATTGCACAGTATGTTAGCAATTGATCCTAGCTGAGCACACATTTCAACTTATTTACATATATCTGTTCATATGTATATGAAAACTGATATTAACATCCCTATTCTTATGAAATTTGCTTTGAAATATATGTGTAATTTATATATGTGCATATATGTATATATAGTTGATGTGTGTATATATACACATATATACATACACATATATACATGCATATATGCCAATGTGAGGGAAAATTATTTTAAATTACATATAATCAGCTGCAAGCTAGTAAATAATATTAATAACAAACAGCTCGAAGGGAAGGAACCAAAACAATTTGTACCATTTGCCAGTCATCAAGCCAATCACCATTGCTGATACTAAGCTACCAGTGTGATGTTAGCTGACTTACAAGATTTGTGAACTTTTAACAGCCAGTTTTTGCAAGGCAGTAAGAGCTAGTTCCAGGACACCGCCCTAGGTAGTATACAGTAAGAATGCATGGGGGAATTTTTTTTAAAATATTTTTTTTAATTTATTTTTTCAGAGAGAGAGAGAGAGAGACAGAGACACAGGCAGAGGCAGAAGCAGGCTCCATGCAGGGAGCCTGACGTGGGACTCGATCCGAGGTCTCCAGGATCACACTCTGGGCTGCTGGCGGTGCTAAACCACTAAGACACCAGGGCTGCCCGCATGAGGGAATTTAGCTATTGCTCTTCAACTTTATTTAAAACATTTATAATTAATATTGGCACATACAAATAATAACACAAAGCAAAACACATACTTTTATTCAGCACAAAAATGTGAATAGTTCTCACAACAAAATGGAAGTCTTGTTCTGACTCCATGTTGCTTTGTTACTTTTGATGTATATGTCCTTTTAAAATTGTAATTTTCCATATTTTTCATGTGTTTTGTTTTCATTTCCACTTTCTCCTATATTTTCTTCTGTTCATTTATTTATTTATATTTTTTAAAGATTTATTTATTTATTTTAGAGAGAAAGAGAGCACAAGTGGAGGAGGGTGACAAGAAGACTCCCCTCAGGGGGACCTGGATGCAAGGCTCAATCTTAGGACCCTGAGATCTGCCCTGAGCCAAAATCAAGAGCTGGGAGCTCAACTGACTGAGCCACCCAGGTGCCCCCGTCTCCACATTTTAAAAATAAAACAACTTTGAAGAAAAACAATATGAGGACTCAATTCTGCTGAAAATACAAAAACACAAAAAACCGCCAAACCCCAAAACAACAAAACTTCATCTTAGCAGTTTCTCTTAGTGGCCTCATGAAAACCATTTTCTAAAATTAGTTTTACATGATATAAAAGCAGTATTTTCTTATTTTTCAAAATTTCCGTATTGTCAGAACATTAATCAAATAGATTTTATCACATATTTTTTCTTACACCTGACCCATTCTACAGTATGTTATAAAATTTCACATAAATATCTTATATCTCTCATTTTGAAATTTCCCATTCATTTTCTAATTACTATGCTTCAAAATGACTGTGATTTCTGGGCCCTATGTTAAAAAATAAAAGTGAAAATTATGTCCTTAAACAATCATGTGATATTTCATGTTCATTAATATCTACCACCTTACATATAGGTAGCAAAGGACAGAAGATAAATAATGGGTTAGTTAAATAATTTATTGCATTTTTTTCATTCCTGCAGTTCTTCAATGTATTTGATTCCCACAAAGAAGTGAAATTCTTCCTTCCATATCTTAAGGTAGTCACTATGGCTCTGGATTATTCACAAAGTGGATTTTGTCTCAGAATTCTGCTTATACTGGGCAGCCCCGGTGGCTTAGCACCTGCAGCCTGAGGTGTGATCCTGGAGACCAGGGATCGAGTCCCACGTCCGGCTCCCTGCATGGAACCTGCTTCTCCCTCTGTCTGTGTCTCTGCCTCTCTCTCCTTCTGTGTCTCTCATGAATACATAAATAAAATCTTTAAAAAAAGAATTCTGCTTATACAGATAGTGCTTGACTTACAATGGTTTGACTTAAGAGTTTTTGACTTTATGAGGGTGCAAAAGCAATACACACATTCAGTAGAAACAGAACTCTGAAATTTGAATTGTGATCTTTTCCTAAATGTTTTGCAGTAGGATACTCTCTGGTGATGCCGTGCAGCCATGGGACAGCCACTGCTCCAGTCAGCCACGGTCACAAGGGTAAACTGTTCTGCAGCCATACAACTATCCACTTCCAGAGTAGTATTCAGTAAATTACATGAGATAGTCAACAATTTATTATAAAATAGGGTTTGTGTTAAATGATTTTGTCCAACTAACTGCAGGCTAGAGTAAGTATTCTCAACATTTTTAAGGTGGGCTAGGCTAAACTATGATATTCAGTAAGACAGGTATATTAAATGTATTTGACTTACGATATTTTCAATTTGCAAAGAAATTTATTGGGATGTGACCTCATCATAAGTTTAGGAAGATCTGTACATCTTAATGGAAATAACTTAAATATAGTTACACACAATACAACACCGTGTAGCAGTATTCACATGGTGTCAACTTTATACATAAAAAGTTAAAAAAGAAATAGACTCTTAACTATAGAGAACAAGCTGATGGTTACAAAAATGAGTATTCACATGGTGTCAACTTTATACATAAAAAGTTAAAAAAGAAATAGACTCTTAACTATAGAGAACAAGCTGATGGTTACCAGAGGGGAGGCGAGTTGCGGGATGGGTTAGATAGATGATGAGGGTTAGGGAGTACACTTATGATGAGTACCAGGTGTTGAATAGAAGTGTTGAATCATGATATTGTACCCCTGAAGGTAATATTACACATAAGTTAACTAACTGGAATTTATTTATTTTTTAAGATTGATTGATTGATTGATTGATTGATTTATGATAGACATAGAGAGAGAGAGAGAGGCAGAGACACAGGAGGAGGGAGAAGCAGGTCCATGCCAGGAGCCTGATGTGGGACTCGATCCCGGGACTCCAGGATCACTCCCTGGGCCAAAGGCAGGCGCCAAACCGCTGAGCCACCCAGGGATCCCCACTAAGTGGAATTTAAATAACTCAAAAAAATAATTTAAAAAACATTTATAATTTTAAAATAACTAATATGTAAATGAGGAAACTCAATTCAGAAGAATTAAGTAACTTTTCCAAAGTTATACTAACAGAAGTGACTTGTATTCTAGTAATCTGCTTGAGTTAGAATTGTCAATATCCTACCATACAAGAGGAATTTTGCATAGTTATAATAGTATAAAGATAAGAGCATGCTGTTTGCTTTCTGGATCTAAGATTTAGGTAAAGGAGACTTGTAATTGTAATACGTTTAAATTGGATAAGTACTGTCATTGGGAATTGTGCAAGATATTTTTTGAACACATGAGAGAAATTAAATCTTCATAAAAATAAGGTTTAGAATGGAAAAAGCCTTAGTGAAGCCTTAGTGAAGCCATAAAAGTAAGGTTTAGAATGGAAAAAGCCTTTTAGAATGGAAAGCCTAGAATATGATATTTTATCTATGTATTTAATATTTTAATAATGTCTACAAAAGTCACATTTTAAAGGCAAAATAAATAGAATTAAATGAAATGAGAATACAACATATTAAATTTGTGAGGCCATGCTAAACCAGTGCTGAGATAAAAATCAGTGTTATACCAACACTGTTTACCTTAGAAAACAGGAAAATTTTTAGATCAATAATTTGAGCTCCCTCTCAATAAATTAGAGAAACAACAGCAAAATAAATCCAAAGCCAGCAGAAAGAAGCAAATAATAGACAAGAGAGAAAAAAAACACATTTAAATTGAAAATAAGAATACGGAAGAATTAATGAAACATAGCTGTTTCCTTAAAAACAAAAACAACAAAAAGTTAAAAAACATCTAGCAATACTGACAATATATAAATAAATGTGTTTATGGATATTTGTGTACACATGTGTACATATATATATATGTGTGTATAGATATGAAATGTCCATGTTGAATGCCACTGGCATCTTTTTGATTGCCACTGTTCTTATGAAAATACTCAGCAGGGACATTTCACAAAGAACATACAATTACTATTTAATATTTCACTAAATCTTCTTGACATCCTTAAGAAATCCAACATTTCATGATTATAGATATCAAACCAGGAATAAGGTGTTCATATAATACAAATGTGTGATACACATTTACTGATTATAAACTATCTCCATCTAATTAATCAAAATTCCCATTTTATGATTCATTTACTTATTTCTGAAATGCAATACTCTAAATCTTACTCTAATGTGAAAGTACAACAAATACTATTTCATTTTTCTCTTATTATTGTATATTTGGTAATAATTGGACCTATTATTTTAAATTCAGTGTTCACCAGATACCTCCATATGAAATTGCCAGAAACTCTAATGGATCCAGAATATACTTTAGGGATCTGTGTTATTTAATTTTTTTTAATTTATAATTGTGATGTCTTACAAGTACATGCATCTTATAAGGCACAATGTTATATTTTATGAATTACTATTAGTTTTACTAAAATTTATATTTCAGGGTCTAAGTCTTCCAGAAAACAATGTCATTCTAATGCAACAAAAAGGTTCCCAGAGTGGAGGAATCGTTCTGATAAGAAATAATCAGCCCTAATAGAGATACATTGCCTCAGTTTTAATTTTAAATGGCATATTTTGGATAGCCATAGAAAATTATATTGAGTTCTAAGATTAAATAGTGAAGATATTTTACCATTAACCATTTTCCTAAAGACATATAGGGTTCTCAGCAAGTACCAGATGAACCACTTTTTTGGTTTTCCCACAATGACAATTTTTTTTCTTCTTTCAAATTCGTGCACATTTGCCAAAAATTTTCAAACTGTGCACTTAAAAATCTCATCATTTTTTGTAAGTAAATCAAACTTTGGTCAGATTTGTTATTAAATGTAAAACAAATCCAAAGGCAAATTGAAGATTTCATTTAGACCAAATGGATATGAAATTTGTAATTTTACATGTGTGTTTGTGTGTGTGTGTTGAACTAAAACTAGCTAAAAGACCAGTTTGTCAAATCAAACCCACAGGAATCCCTCTTACCCAAATTAAATTTTACTAATAACTTCAAAGTTTCAAACAGTAAGTAGACACAGGTGAAGCAGAGGTGGGTGGCACATCTTAGAAGGCCCTTTCCTTTCTACAACTGGACACACACTCCCTGGTAAAGAGCGGTAAGTGAATGAGGTCCTAAATGAAGTATAGTATCACCTTACACAGCAAGAAGCATTCATTTTATGAAACATCTCCATCTTTTTACCACATAAAGTTGACTACTCTACTTAACCTAACATTTGGTGTGGAGCTAGGCATCATAAATCCATAGATTGCAGGAATATTTACACAAAATAATCATAAACTAGTAACATACTATTAAGAGTATTTTGAAGGTCAATATTCTCCCTTAGCAAATACTGTTTACCTTGAGGTCTGGTTAGCTTGCTTACGATGATATTAGATTGGAACATTTGTTTTTTCTGTCCCCTGTCAGTGCCTGATTATGTAACTACAGATAAATGGATCACAGACCAGCTACTTTATCCCCTTCCTCCTCACTTTTTATACGAAAAGAAGCCATTTAATAATGTGCACTCCATTGTATTCCATTTTTAATTTAGGTTGGAATCAACTTACAAAGCAATGCTTATTTATCTTTACTCAATTTTAATGCTGGACAAATCCTCCACAATAGCTAGAAAGAGATCCCTGAATAAATGCTGACAAGCAGCCTATACTGTCTTCAGATAAGCTTGCAATGAAATTCTAAAATTGTTGAGATTGCACATATAGCATTTCCTTGGGCCTTAAAGTGACACTCAATAATATCTATTCTTATTTCCAAATAGGCATTAAAAAGAATACATTTTAATACACCAAAAATATGTATATATAATTCTGAAAAATGATTAAATTTAATCACGTGTTATTTTACTATGTTTTATTTAAATATTAGCTTCACAGTTCTATTATGCTTTATATATAGCACTTTATGTTTGGAAACCTTTACTTTCAATTATTTTGATAACATTTTCAATTGGACATCTGATTAAAATCATAACCATGAAAATGCAATACTATAAAACCCTTTTGATTGCAGCAATGATATTGATAAAATATCTCACAAAGTAAAGAATGCTGGAAGTTAAACTTCCTAATTATATTTTAGGCTGTTTATTCAACCATGGATTTATTGACCTATATCTACCACTCTTAATCCCAGCTATTCTTTATTCAGTTCTCCAAACATTCTATTTCAGAAAGTTTGAAATGGCATTCCTTTGTATTTACCCTTCAGGTCACAACTTTAGTGACACTTCAAGCATAATTGCCCAGGAACCTCAACTAGGTGAGAATTTCCACTTTGGCACTTTGCTAGTACCCGTACTTCTTCATTAGCACTTGTGGTGTTTTAGTAATGTATTTGTGTAATAACACAATATCTATCACAGCCCCTAGAGTACAAGCTCCATGAAGGCTGTGGATGTATTCATTACTTCACATTTTTATTCTTAGTGTCTAACACAGACCTAGTTCACTGAAGGTATTCAGGATGCCCTTGCTTATAGAGATAGAGATAAAAGAAAGAGAAAGAGAGAGAGAGAGAGAGGGAGGGAAGGAGGGAAAGGGAAGAAGGAAGGGAGGGAACAGGAGAGAGGAAGGAAGCAAGAAAGAAAAGAAGGAGGAAAGGAGGGAAGGGAGGAAGGAAGGAACTTAAATGTGTCCACTTTATTAAGTATCAAAGGACATGAGGGCGTAATTGCTCTCTGTGAGCTTGGGCATTCACTAAAACTTAACTCCTAATATGGAGGAGAAAAAATGCATTTCTCCAAAATTTTTCACTTTACACATTCTTACATAGGATTAACTAAGGATTATCCAGATTTACTGTTATGGGTTGAATTGTGTCCTCCTAAAGTTTACATATGGAAGTCCTAACCTCCAGTACCTTAAAATATAATCATATTTGGAGATAAAATCTCTCTTTCTTTTTAGTATTTTTAATGACTGAGACAAAAAAGATCTAACTTTTTTGTTCCTTAGCTTCTAGAAGAATCATTTTTTCTTATCTTTCTTTTCTTATTTTTCTTACCTCTCCTCCAACTTGACCCTGGCATCTCCTTGGGCCTCATATTTAAGAGCTGTGTCTCTGAAGACATTCTTGTTGACAACACTTTTTTGCAAAGGGATATCCATGGTACCTTTGTGGTAATGAGATGATTATAGTTATAAACTTTCACAAAAGACTTGATTTTTGACCTCTTGGCAATTTTCTTCTCACCCGTGGTAGCTGTCACTTTGTGGGGATGGTGGTCAGTTCCAGCCACTGGAATTGTAGTGATGGCCTGAGGTGCCATGGTCAATGTTTTTCATGATGACAGCTTTGCATCCAGAGCAGTGTCGGGCCAGGACCAGCACCAACTTCCCAGGTTTCATAAACAGCCACTTGAGCCTGCAGCAAAAAAAAAAGAAACAGCACTTCCACTCAAGATAAAGTCTTTAAATGGGTGATTAAGTTAAAATTAGGTCTTTAAGGTAGCCTATAATCCGATATGACTAATGCCCTTATAGGAAGAGGAAATATGGAAAGTGCCAGAAACATGTGTGCACAGAGGATAGACCATGTAAGGACACAGTGAGTGTGTGGTGGCCAACTGCAACACAGAGAGGCCTCAGAAGAAACTAAACCTACCAAGATATTGAATTGTGAGAAATGAATTCCTGTGGTTTAAGTCATCCAGTCTGTGGTACTTTGTTATGGCAGCCCTAAAAAACTAATTCATTCACCCAATCTACTTTAGTCGTCAACATGATATGATGTACTGATTGTAATTTTTACATGGGCCACAGAAACAAACAAAAATAATGCTTAAATTCATATTTAAATGGAATTTCAGATATAGTTACTGGGAAAAAATTTGTATCGTTAAAATTTTCCTATTTGTGTATGTGTGTGTGTGTTTTTTAAAGATTTTATTAATTTATTCATGAGAGATGGGGGGCAGGGACATAGGCAGAGGGAGAAGCAGGCTCCATGCAAGGAGCCCGATGTGGGACTCAATCCCAGGACTCCAGGATCACACCCTACGTGGAAGGCAGGCACCAAACTGCTGAGCCATGCAGGGATCCCCTATGTGTGTGTTTTAGATTAAGTATGTTTGTATATGTTTGGGTGTTGAGGAAGGAGAAAAATGACTTTGGATAAGGAGCATTTTAATGCCAAATAAAATAGAAGTGTGTATTTGCACCTAAAATGCTATATCTTAAACATTAATAATTCCTCTAATTCTCAGTGTGAAACATACATTAAGTGCCAAAAATCAATATTCTAATAGGCATAAACAAAAAAAAGGAAATAAATAATTAATAGTTTGTATGTCTTCCACCTCTAATTCAAAAATCGGTCAGATTGTTTATTATTTCATTAAATTTTCACTTCAGTGAGACATCAAAGCCTTGCACTCTGTTTTGAAGTATATATTTGTTTACAACTAAAAAATGAGAATACAGCTTGACATCTTAGATTTTCTTGCAAAACCAGTAAATGAAAGGTCATGCCACTAGTATGATCCTACCTAATGGCTTAAAATAATGTGGAAATCATAAGATTATGATTTTAAATAACAATTCATTTCTAAATATCTCTTTTCAGAAAATGAATTTAAAAGAGATAATATTAATTCTTTAATTTTGACTTGCAACAACTATGATAATTTTTAAGATAGCACTATATATCTCTATCATGCAAAGTTGTCAGAGGAATATAGCAAACAAAATTAAATAGCAGTTCAGAGAACTTACTAGACTTTTCTGGGACACAGAAATGTGAAAGAAATCAGATATGCCATAGGGATACATCACACTTTAAAATAAATTCTATTTAAGGAAGCCAACCTATATAGCAGTTTTCTGTTCTTTTTTTTTCTTTTCTTTACTTTTTTAAAAAAGTAATTTCTCACAAAGCCCTAGCATCTCAACATACTCTCAGACAAGATTTATTAGCACAGGATTTTAGTTGTCTAAACTTCAAAATTCTATTTTGTAGGATACTAGAGGCTATTCATTAGCATACTGTGAAGCATGTCATAAATAATTTAAACTATAGTTGTCAAGATAAATGAAAAAAATCAATTTATGCTGCACTACCCTTAATTTTTTATTGTGCATGGATTTGCTTGCTTACTAATCTACAAAATCTAGTAAATCACAGTCCCTGTCATTTCAGTGAATTAATCTGCATCATTTTAACTTGACTGATTATGTCAAAGGAACCATCAAGAATCTTAAGCTATTACTTAGATATTGTTTCTAAAATAATATAAATACCTTTTGAAATGATGTTCAAGAACTTCCAGGAAGTAATAAAGGAAAAACATTCAAACAGATTAGTAAAAGTGATTTTACACCATTCAGGAAATTTTAGAACAATACATTTAGGACAAGAAATGGAAAAGAGAATATCAAATTGACTCAAAATGTATTAACAGGAAAAAAAAAGTAAGCCATCTATTTTTACTGTTAAGGATTAGCAAGTAGCAGAGATAATCTAGACTCCAAAAATACAAATTAGATTTAAAAAATATTCTAGCTTAGTGTTTAAAGTGGAAAACCAATAAAAATGTCTGGAATTCATTTTTAGTTACATAACTTAACAAGTAGCCTTGAGTTAATGATTTTTAACTTGCTGTTTACAGAAAAGTTATTCCTTATCTTTTCTTTCTTGCCATGATCTTTTGTCACACTGAATTCTTTGATGTTCAATTTAAACTTGGCATCCATTTTAGGATCAGTCTCAGTCAATTTGAATCTTCTCAGACTGAGAGACTTGGTTTTAAAGATCTTCTGCTATGAAATTTTTCCCTAGCAGTGGTAAATAAGACATTTTCATGACTGCCTTTGGGCAAGAACTCTATGCTTGAATACATTCTATTCTATTCCATATGAAAGATAACATAATCTCATGAATAAGACTTTGGACTCTACAATGTTCTGTATGAATTTAATACCCTTATTCGACGTAACAGTAGTCCACTCCTTTTTTTTCCTTTATACACATTCACAAAACAAAATTTTAAGGCTGTGACATTTACCTCAGAGCTAGATATGGTTTGAGCCATTGCCTAAGGACGGTTTTTGCTGTGTAACTATCCTATGGAAGCATATTCTCAAATTTCACAGAAAGCCAATTTATATTGGCTAAAGATGCATTTTGTTGAATAAGTATAACACAACAAATACAATATATAATTAGTACAATACAATTTCATGCAAGTTTGGTTGAATGTATGCTTTCAAGCTGTTATTCATTGGGCTAGAGAATTAAGTATAACAGAAAGCTTATACAATCTTTGAAAAACTAGGTGGGCAATTTCTGGTTCTGCATGTAAGGAGAGCAGAAGTCACTAGTTCATCCTGACGAAAAGTAAAAATCCAAACAGACCGAAAAAACAAAAACTTTTCTTTGTTTTCTCAGAGAGATGAGGAATCAAAGCAAACCCTACCCCCAAGCTTAGGAGGAAAGACAAACACAGGGAGTCTGCTTACTTCAGCAGAGACCCATGAGTAGAATCTCCATGGGAAGTAGTGCTGGGGTAGGAAAACCTGAATTGAGGTGACTGACAAATTGCTGGAGGTTCAGTGTGAACAACTCTGAGAGTTAAAAATCCACGGAGCCACAGTCATAGGAGAATCCCCCACACTTTGATGAGTTTTGCATTCAGAAGCCCCCAGATTTTCACAGTAAATAGAGGAGAAAGATTTCTTCATGCTTCAGGCAGTGGAAAGGGCAAGGAACTACCTCTAAATGCCCCAGAGTACACTGTTCTTCTTAACAAGGATTGCCTTCAGGATAAACTAGCCAATAAGAGCTAAACTACCTATGATAACAGAGCCTAAGTAACCGGGGAAGGAAAATACTCAACTGCATTCCACTCTAGCCATCCTGTCCCATCTAAGTGCAGAGAGATTAAAACAAACAAACAAACAAACAAACTCAGAAACATTTGTGAAGTTTACAGAGATTTACTGAAAAGACTGAGACCTAATCATAGGTTTACAAAGCACCTCCCCTCCTCCCATCTCACCACTGCTTTACTACAGATGGATTTACAGCAGTTCCTTATGATTGGCTCATCATGTCTACCTATCAAGAACAAATTAAAATGCATACCAAAAGGCAAAAAACACAAATGAAGAAATAGAGCAAGCATCGGAGCCAGATATGGCCTGGATATGGAATTATCAAACCAGGAATTTAAAACTATGAATAATACGTTAAAGGCTCTAATGGAAAAAACAGCATGAAACAACAAGATGGGCAATATAAGCAAAGAGATACAAGTTCTAAAAGAATTTTTTAAATGCTAGAGATTAATAAAAAACACACTGTAACCAAAATGAATAATATCTTTGGTGGCCCTGCTAGTAGACTAATACAACTGAGAAAAGAACTTCTGAGCCTGAGGTTATATTGATAGAAACCTCCAAAACTGAAAAGCAGGGAGAACAAACGCTGAAAGAAACAGAACAGGATATCCATGAGCTGTGGGACAATGCTGAAAGGGAAAACATACATGAAATGGGAATACCAAAAAGAGAATAAAGAGAGAAATGAAAGAAATATTTGAAATAATAATGACTGAAAATTTCCCCAAATTAATGTCAGACCAACTACAGATGCAGGAAACTCAGAGAATACCAAGCAGGATAAATTTAAAAAAAACAACACAACAACAGCAACAACAACAGCAGCAGCAAAATCTTGTACTTAGGCATATCATTTCAAACTACAGAAAAGCAAAAATAAAGAAAAAGATGCTAGAAGAAGCCAGAATAAACAACAACACTTTACCTACAGAGGAAAAAAGATAAGCATTACATCTGGCCTCTCCTCAAAAAACATGCAAGCATGCAAGCAAGAAGAGAGTGGAGTGAAACAAACTGCTGATAGGAAAAAAAAAAAACACCAATCTAGAATTTTTGCTTCATGTGAAACTATCCTTCAAAGATGAAAGAGAAATATTTTCTCAGAAAACAAATATTGAGGGAATTTGTTGCTGGTAGACCTGCCTTGAGAGAAATATTAAAGGAAGGTCTTTAGAGAGAAGGAAAATTATATGTGAGAAACTAAGATCTACTTAAATAAAGGAAAAGCATCAAAGAAGGAATAAGTGAAGATAAAAACTTAATTTTTCTTACTCTTACTTCATCTATCAGATAAGAGTTTGTTCAGAGTAATGATTGCAATACTATTTTCTCTTGGGTATACTTCTAGGTAAGTAAAATGAATGACAGTTATGATACAAATGATGGAGTTGGCAGGTAGCTAGATATGAGCAGGGAACAGGTGTTTCTGACTGTTGGGAAGGGTGGGAACCAAGTGTCAACCAACCAGGAGAGATGCCTGGGAACACACATGCACTCTCCCGTATGACCACTGCTGCCCATAGTAATCTATAGTTTCATTCTAATACATTTACACTGTGATTTGAACCCCCTTGTGATTGGTGGTTGCCATGACAGTTCCAACAAAGACCATATATGGTCAACACCTTGTCTTCCTGACAGGTAGGAGGAGTTCCTTAGATAACTGGCTGCAATTCTAGTCAGGAACTGCCCTACCTATGACCATAACCTATTCAAACATAAAAAGAAAAGAAGACCCCAACCCCAATTACAGCTGCCACCTGGGCCTGCCCCCTCTTCCATCTTGAGAGTATACCTCCACTTATTAAACTTTCTAATATGCTCTTGCTTACTTGGGAGCTTGGCTCTGAATTCTTTCTAAGCCAAACTCAAGAACTGAGGTCAATGCAGGGACCAGGATGGACCTGCTGCTAACACAAAGGATGGAAGGGAGGGATTAGGATTACTTTGTCATTATAAACTACTCACACAACTTGCATAGTGGCATAGTGCAATTTGAAAGAAAATTTGGATTAGTTGTAAATATATATTGCAAACTCTAGGTAAATGTTTTCTTCACATGAATCCTATCGTTGTTTCATCCGGTTTACTGACTTTTTGCTTAATTATCTTTATTCCATGATTAAACCAATTCAGTGTATCATAAATGTCAAATGATTTTATTTTTTCAGTTCAATTATTTCCTGTTGGTTCTTTTTTTATATTTTCTACTTTTTCTAATGAGACTTCTGTTTTTTTCATTAATTAGGAACAATTTTGCCTCTGTGTCATTCAGCATGGTTATAATAATTTAGAATTCTTAAGTGCTAGGTCAACAAAAGGATCATCTCAGAGTCAGCCTCATTGACCCCCTTTTTTCCTTTGGAATATAGAAAAGCTTGCTTCTTTCAGAGCCAAGTAATTTTCCTTGTATCTTGGGCATTATCAGTATTATAAGATATGCTAGAATCTATCATATTCTTTTGAAGAAAGTTGATTTTATTTTTTTACTATTTTTTAAAGATTTATGATTCATTTGAGAGAGAAAGAGAGAGAGTTCAGAAAAAAGAGCATGGAACCTGACACAGGCCTCCATCCCATGACCCTGAGATAACAATCTGAGCCAAAATCAAGAGATGGAAGCTTAACAGAATGAACTACTCAGGTGCCCCAAGTTAACTTATTTTTTAAAGAGATAATTGACTTCTTTAAACACAAACAACAAAATCTGTCTCGAGCTTCAGTTCAAGTCCAGTGAGTCTGTCTGAATGGTTAAGGTATACATCATTTATTTTTGCAGAATAATACATGAAAATTTGGGATCTCCCTCTCTGGCTCTAAGCTTTCTAGGGTTCTTTCCTCACTCTACAAAACCTCTGGGTAACCCAGAATCTCTTCTTTGGTTGTTGAAAGCAAAACAAAAGCAGATTCTCTCTAGATTTCTAACTACCACATGCCATACTGCTAGGACTCGGCCTTCTGGTGAAAAAGCTGTGAAAAGTAGAAACTCAAGTTTAGTTATTACATTATCCCAACCTGATTATTATTCAAAACTCTCTACTATTGTTTACTCTCCAGTACTTGGCATTTGTTATTTTTTTTTTAATTAATTTTTATTGGTGTTCAATTTACCAACATACAGAAAAACACCCAGTGCTCATCCCGTCAAGTGTCCACCTCAGTGCCCGTCACCCATTCCCCTCCAACACCCGCCCTCCTCCCCCCTTCCACCACACCTAGTTCGTTTCCCCGAGTTAGGAGTCTTTATGTTCTGTCTCCCTTCCTGATATTTCCCAACATTTCTTTTCCCTTCCTTTATATTCCCTTTCACTATTATTTATATTCCCCAAATGAATGAGAACATACACTGCTTGTCCTTCTCCGATTGACTTATTTCACTCAGCATAATACCCTCCAGTTCCATCCACGTTGAAGCAAATGGTGGGTATTTGTCGTTTCTAATCGCTGAGTAATATTCCATTGTATACATAAACCACATCTTCTTTATCCATTCATCTTTTGATGGACACCGAGGCTCCTTCCACAGTTTGGCTATTGTGGCCATTGCTGATAGAAACATCGGGGTGCAGGTGTCCCGACGTTTCGTTGCATCTGAATCTTTGGGGTAAATCCCCAACAGTGCAATTGCTGGGTCGTAAGGCAGGTCTATTTTTAACTCTTTGAGGAACCTCCACACAGTTTTCCAGAGTGGCTGCACCAGTTCACATTCCCACCAACAGTGTAAGAGGGTTCCCTTTTCTCCGCATCCTCTCCAACATTTGTGGTTTCCTGCCTTGTTAATTTGCCCCATTCTCACTGGTGTGAGGTGGTATCTCATTGTGGTTTTGATTTGTATTTCCCTGATGGCAAGTGATGCAGAGCATTTTCTCATGTGCATGTTGGCCATGTCCATGTCTTCCTCTGTGAGATTTCTCTTCATGTCTTTTGCCCATTTCATGATTGGATTGTTTGTTTCTTTGGTGTTGAGTTTAATAAGTTCTTTATAGATTTTGGAAACTAGCCCTTTATCTGATATGTCGTTTGCAAATATCCTCTCCCATTCTGTAGGTTGTCTTTTAGTTTTTTTGACTGTATCCTTTGCTGTGCAAAAGCTTCTTATCTTGATGAAGTCCCAATAGTTCATTTTTGCTTTTGTTTCTTTTGCCTTTGTGGATGTATCTTGCAAGAAGTTACTGTGGCCGAGTTCAAAAAGGGTGTTGCCTGTGTTCTCCTCTAGGATTTTGATGGACTCTTGTCTCACATTTAGATCTCTCATCCATTTTGAGTTTATCTTTGTGTATGGTGAAAGAGAGTGGTCCAGTTTCATTCTTCTGCATGTAGATGTCCAATTTTCCCAACACCATTTATTGAAGAGACTGTCTTTCTTCCAATGGATAGTCTTTCCTCCTTTATCGAATATTAGATGACCATACATTTCAGGGTCCACTTCTGGGTTCTCTATTCTGTTCCATTGATCTATGTGTCTATTTTTGTGCCAGTACCACACTGTCTTGATGACCACAGCTTTGTAGTACAACCTGAAATCTGGCATTGTGATGCCCCCAGCTATGGTTTTCTTTTTTAAAATTCCCCTGGCTATTCGGGGTCTTTTCTGATTCCACACAAATCTTAAAATAATTTGTTCTAACTCTCTGAAGAAAGTCCATGGTATTTTGATAGGGATTGCATTAAACGTGTAAATTGCCCTGGGTAACATTGACATTTTCACAATATTAATTCTGCCAATCCATGAGCATGGAATATTTTTCCATCTCTTTGTGTCTTCCTCAATTTCTTTCAGAAGTGTTCTATAGTTTTTAGGGTATAGATCCTTCACCTCCTTGGTAAGGTTTATTCCTAGGTATCTTATGCTTTTGGGTGCAATTGTAAATGGGATTGACTCCTTAATTTCTCTTTCTTCAGTCTCATTGTTAGTGTATAGAAATGCCATTGATTTCTGGGCATTGATTTTGTATCCTGCCACGCTACCAAATTGCTGTATGAGTTCTAGCAATCTTGGGGTGGAGGCTTTTGGGTTTTCTATGTAGACTATCATGTCATCGGCGAAGAGGGAGAGTTTGACTTCTTCTTTGCCAATTTGAATGCCTTTAATGTCTTTTTGTTGTCTGATTGCTGAGGCGAGGACTTCCAGAACTATGTTGAACAGCAGTGGTGAGAGTGGACATCCCTGTCTTGTTCCTGATCTTAGGGGAAAGGCTCCCAGTGCTTCCCCATTGAGAATGATATTTGCTGTGGGCTTTTCGTAAATGGCTTTTAAGATGTCAAGGAAAGTTCCCTCTATCCCAACACTCTGAAGTGTTTTGATCAGGAATGGATGCTGTATTTTGTCAAATGCTTTCTCTGCATCCAATGAGAGGATCATATGGTTCTTGGTTTTTCTCTTGCTGATATGATGAATCACATTGATGGTTTTACGAGTGTTGAACCAGCCTTGTGTCCCAGGGATAAATCCTACTTGGTCATGGTGAATAATTTTCTTAATGTGTTGTTGGATCCTATTGGCTAGTATCTTGTTGAGAATTTTTGCATCCATGTTCATCAGGGATATTGGTCTGTAATTCTCCTTTTTGGTGGGGTCTTTGTCTGGTTTCGGAATTAAGGTGATGCTGGCCTCATAGAACGAATTTGGCAGTACTCCATCTCTTTCTATCTTTCCAAACAGCTTTAGTAGAATAGGTATGATTTCTTCTTTAAACGTTTGATAGAATTCCCCTGGGAAGCCATCTGGCCCTGGAGTCTTGTGTCTCGGGAGGTTTTTGATGACTGCTTCAATTTCCTCCCTGGTTATTGGCCTGTTCAGGTTTTCTATTTCTTCCTGCTCCAGTTTTGGTAGTTTGTGGCTTTCCAGGAATGCATCCATTTCTTCTAGATTTCCTAATTTATTGGCATACAGCTGTTCATAATATGTTTTTAGAATCGTTTGTATTTCCTTGGTGTTGGTAGTGATCTCTCCTTTCTCATTCATGATTTTATTAATTTGAGTCTTCTCTCTCTTCTTTTTAATAAGGTTCGCTAATGGTTTATCTATCTTATTAATTCTTTCAAAGAACCAACTCCTGGTTCTGTTGATCTGTTCCACAGTTCTTTTGGTCTCGATATCATTTAGTTCTGCTCGAATTTTAATTAACTGTCTTCTTCTGCTGGGGGTGGGATCCATTTGTTGCTTTTTCTCTAGTTCCTTTATGTGTAAGGTGAGCTTTTGAATTTGAGTTCTTTCCAGTTTTTGAATGGATGCTTGTATTGCGATGTATTTCCCCCTCAGGACTGCTTTTGCTGCGTCCCAAAGATTTTGAACGGTTGTATCTTCATTCTCATTAGTTTCCATGAATCTTCTCAATTCTTCCTTAATTTCCTGGTTGACCTTTTCATCTTTTAGCAGGATGGTCCTTAACCTCCATGTGTTTGTGGTCCTTCCAAACTTCTTGTTGTGATTAAGTTCTAATTTCAAGGCATTATGGTCTGAGAATATACAGGGGACTATCCCGATCTTTTGGTATCGGTTCAGACCCGATTTGTGACCCAGTATGTGGTCTATTCTGGAGAAAGTTCCATGTGCACTTGAGAAGAATGTGTATTCAGTTGAGTTTGGATGTAAAGTTCTGTAGATATCTGTGAAATCCATCTGGTCCAGTGTATCATTTAAAGCTCTCGTTTCTTTGGATATGTTGTGCTTAGAAGACCTATCTAGTATAGAAAGAGCTAGATTGAAATCACCAAGTATAAGTGTATTATTATCAAAGTATTTCTTCAGTTTGGTTATTAATTGGTTTAAATATTTGGCAGCTCCCACATTTGGGGCATATATATTGAGAATTGTTAAGTCTTCTTGTTGGATAGATCCTTTGAGTATGAGATAGTGTCCCTCTTCATCTCTCACTATAGTCTTCAGGGTAAATTTTAATTTATCTGATATAAGGATGGCTACCCCTGCTTTCTTTTGAGGACCATTTGAATGGTAAATGGTTCTCCAACCTCTTATTTTCAGGTTGTAGGTGTCCTTCTGTCTAAAATGAGTCTCTTGTAGACAGCAAATAGATGGGTCCTGCTTTTTAATCCAGTCTGAAACCCTGCGCCTTTTGATGGGGTCATTAAGCCCGTTCACGTTCAGAGTTACTATTGATAGATATGAGTTTAGTGTCATCATATCTATTCAGTCCTTGTTTTTGTGGATTGTTCCACTGAACTTCTTCTTAAAGGGGAGTTTTAAGAGTCCCCCTTAAAATTTCTTGCAGAGCTGGTTTGGAGGTTACATATTCTTTCAGTTCCTGCCTGTCTTGGAAGCTCTTTATCTCTCCTTCTGTTTTGAATGAAAGCCTTGCTGGATAGAGTATTCTTGGTTGCATGTTCTTCTCATTTAGGACCCTGAATATATCCTGCCAGCCCTTTCTGGCCTGCCAGGTCTCTGTGGAGAGGTCTGCTGTTACCCTAATATTCCTCCCCATAAAAGTCAGGGACTTTTTTTCTCTTGCTGCTTTAAGGATCTTCTCCTTATCTTTGGAATTTGCAAGCTTCACTATTAAACGTCGAGGTGTTGATCGGGTTTTGTTGATTTTAGGGGGGGATCTCTCTATTTCCTGGATCTGAATGCCTCTTTCCCTTCCCAGATTCGGAAAGTTTTCAGCTAGGATTTGTTCAAATACATATTCTGGCCCTCTGTCCCTTTCGGCGCCCTCGGGAACCCCAATTAAACGTAGGTTTTTCTTCCTCAGGCTGTCATTTATTTCCCTTAATCGATCCTCATGGTCTTTTAATTGCCTGTCTCTTTTTTCCTCAGTTTCCCTCTTTGCCATCAGCTTGTCTTCTATGTCACTCACTCGTTCTTCCACCTCGTCAAGCCTCGTCGTTAGGACTTCTAGCTTGGATTGTATCTCATTTAATTGATTTTTAATTTCTGCCTGATTGGATCTCAATTCTGCAGTCATGAAGTCTCTTGAGTCCTTTATGGTTTTTTCTAGAGCCACCAGTAGCTGTATAATAGTGCTTCTGAATTGGCTTTCTGACATTGAATTGTAATCCATATTTTGTAACTCTGTGGGAGAGAGGGCTGTTTCTGATTCTTTTTTTTGAGGTGAGGTTTTCCTTCTAGTCATTTTGCTCAGTGCAGAGTGTCCAAAACCAAGTTGTATTGGGAAAAGGAGAAAAAGAGAGAGAAGGAAAGAAAAGAGAAAAAGAAAAAAGAGAAAGAAGAAAAAAAAGGGGGGGAAAGAGAAGAAAAAGAAAGAAAGGAGAAAAAAGAAAAAAAGGGGGGGGTGGGGGACGCAATCAGAAATCAAGAAGAAAGAGAGAAAAGAAAAAAAAAAAGCACAAAACAAAACAAAACAAAAAAAACAAAACAAAAAAAACACGGGGGAGTATCTTCCGATTCTGTGTTCTTTAAGTCCCTTGACTTCCCTTGGAACTTGTCCCTCTAGCTGGTCTTCTGGGGGAGGGGCCTGCTGTGCTGATTCTCAGGTGTTAGCACTTGGGGGAGCTGCTCTGCCCCTGCCTGGTGCAGGGCTCAGTGGGGGTTGTTCACCCCGTGAGGCCCCGGGAGGAAGCCACAGTGGCGGGGGCAGCTCTGGGACCCTGAATTCAGCCCCCGCAGTAGCTCCGGGGCTCTCCGTCTGCAGGGCCTGGAGGCTCCCGGGCGGGGCCGCTGATCTGCTCAGTTCCAGGCAGGAGCGTCCTTGCTGTCCTGGGCCCTCCCGGCCTCTGCCTGTCCCGGGGGAGGCCGGATCCTGGGCTGTGTCCCGGCGCCCTGTGCTCCGGGGCCTGCGCTGTTGGATTCGCGCTCCCGGCGGTGCAGCCTCCTCCGCGGAGCCGCCGCCCGAGCCCCTCCGAGCTGTTCCCGGAGTCGCGCCGCCCCCTCCGGGCTGAGGTTCTTCCTCCGCCCGAGCCGCCGTTGCCGAGCTGTTCCCGGAGCCGCGCCGCCCCCTCCGCGGAGCTTCTTCCTCCGCCCGAGCCGCCGCCGCTGAGCTGTTCCCGGAGCCGCGCCGCCCCCTCCGCGGAGCTTCTTCCTCCGCCCGAGCCGCCGCTGCTGAGCTGTTCCCGGAGCCGCGCAGCCCCCTCCGCGGAGCCGCCGCCCGAGCCCCTCCGAGCTGCTCCGGGTCCCGCCGAGCGCTGCAGCCCTTAGGGAGCTCGGCGCACTCTCCGGGGCGCAGTTCCTCTGTTACTGTCCCAGGGAGCCCGAGGGCATCCCCGCCTTTCTGGGGATCCTGCTCCAATTCCCCGGGAGGCCTTTCCCCCGGGAAGGTCGGTGCAGCTCCTGCTCCTCCGGGACGGGGCTCTCCTGTCCTGGGGACTCTCGCCCCGGCCTCAGCCCGGCTCCTCGCGGGGCCCCTCCCCCTTGGAGGTCTTTTGTGTCTTTATTTCTTTTTCCCCGTCTCCCTACCTTGATAGAAGCGCGAACTCTTCTCACTGTAGCGTTCCAGCTGGTCTCTCTTTAAATCTCAGGCTGAATTCGTAGATTTTCAGGATGATTTGAATGTTTTCTAGGTAATTTGTTGAGGACAAGTGACTTGGAGACCCTACTCCTCCGCCATCTTGCCCCTCCTCCCTCTGGCATTTGTTTATTGTACTTATTTGACAGTTTATAATTACTGAGGGATAGTCATTATGATTGAAGTTTTCTTAATGGGAAGCACTATTATCTTTCACTTTTCTGCTTAAAATCTATTCTATCAATTATTATAATTAAGCATAATCCCATTTGATTTTTTATTCCCAATAGATCTACTTCTGAATCTCTGGTCTGACACATCTTTAACTATCTCTTTCTCTACACTACCAGGCTGGCCTTTATACTTTTAGACATTTTTATATAATTCCTGAAAACATTTAGTATTATTTAAAACTTTCAATAGCTTGTTAGTAAATGTATATTAAAAACACCCTTTTTATTACTGACTTAATAATCTGCCCTTGGATACAAACATAGTGATTTGAATATATATATATACCAAAAAGAATGAATTCTTGCTATCTGCAATGATGTGAATGGAACTAGAGGGTATTATGCTAAGCAAAATAAATCAAAGAAAGAAAAATACCATATGATTTCACTTACATGTAGAATTCAAGAAACAAAACCGATGAACATAGGAGAAGGGAAAGAAAAATAAAAGAAGATGAAAACAGAGAGGAAGGCAAACTATAAGGGACTCTTAACCATAGGAAATAAACTGAGGATTGCTGGAGGGGAGGATGAGGTAATTGGGTATTGGACATTAAGGCAGGCACTTGAGGTAATGAGCACTGGGTATTGTATGCAACTGATGAATCACTAAATTCTACCTCTGAAACTAATAATACAGTATACGTTAAATGAATTGAATTTAAATTAAAAAATTAAAAATATACTCTTTGCGCACCTACTCTATAATTTCATCTTAGATAAACTTTCCTGTGACTCAATTCAGTTACAGAAAGCTATATGATGTTTCCACTTCTTAGAAAACTTTGAATTCCATAAATAACTGATACTGTGTTTTTTATCTGCCAGCTGTATGTTGAAGTTAAGTTGGCTTGTACAGAATTAATAAATGAGATCAGCCTTGAATATATAAAATTGAATTAATATCTCCACTCTAAATCAAATAAGCATAAAATTTTTGGTAAATGTGAATTACCAAATGATCTCCTAAATATAATTTTCCTTAATTAAATCCATAAGATAATAGTATTTTGAAAGATTTTTTTTTAATTTTATTTATTTATTCATGAGAGACAGAGAGAGAGAGACAGACAGAGGCAGAGAGACACAGGCAGAGGGAGAAGCAAGCTCCATGCAGGGAGTCCAACGTGGGATTCGAACGTGGGATTCGATCCCGGGACTCCAGGATCACGCCCCGGGCTGAAGGCGGCGCTAAAGCGCTGAGCCACCTGGGCTGGCCCTGAAATAATATTTTTGTAAATGTGTTCTTTAAGCCAAGCTTAGCATTGAACTCTCAATTCTAGGGTGAAGAAAAGAAAAACTTCATGAATTAGCAAACTATTTCATTAATAAAAAAAGAAAAATTTGCACAGAGATTGTACATCATCCTACATGACAGAATGCCCACAATTTGCAAAACTGACAGAAGTCTAAAAGAGAGCAACGTAATCTACATTTAAAATATGGTGATTTCTCCAGAACTATTTATTCCATCTATCCTTCCACTAATATTTTAGTTTTAATAGCTAAAATCTCCATTGTTTTCTGAATCATGATGCCTAAATGTCCAAACCTTCAGATTTATCTACCTGAATTATCTTCTACATCTACTGTGTCTAGTGAATGCATATATACTTTTCAATATTCATCTCAACACTTTCTACTAAAAATGTCTCTGTTTAACTGTCAGGCCAGTCAGCATCCTAAAATACCAAAAGAAAATAAAAGAGGAAAAGAAAAGAAGAAAAGAAAAAGAAAGAAAGAAAAGAAAGAAAGAAAGAAAGAAAGAAAGAAAGAAAGAAAGAAAGAAAAGAAAAGAAAAGAAAGAGAGAGAAAGAAAGAAGAAAGAAAGAAAGAAAGAAAGAAAGAAAGAAAGAAAGAAAGAAAAAGAAAGAAAAGAAAGAAAGAAAGAAAGAAAAAGAAAAAGAAGAAAGAAAGAAAAAGAAAAAGCTAGACCAGAGATTGGCCACCAAAGCTGTAATGAAACAAAACAAAATATATAAATAAAGTTTGTTGTTACGGTTTTTACATTTAAAATATTTCATTTTGTGGTCTATTTGCTATCTCTAGGCTATGCTTGATTATTTCTATATAGAGAGTCAGACTTTATTTTCAAGGATCTTATCAGTATATGTTTAGTTCAGCTCACATTTTCTTTTCAAAATATTTGGATTATTATAAAAGATTGTGAAATGTAAATTTGCAAATAAGATTTCAACAAAGCAGGGCAGCGGGGGTGACTCAGCGGTTTAGCGCCGCCTGCAGCCCAGCACGTGATCCCAGAGTCCCAGACTCGAGTCCCACGTGGGCTCCCTGCATGGAGCCTGCTTCACCTTCTGCCTGTGTCTCTGCCTCTCTGTGTCTCTCATGAATAAATAAATAAAATCTTAAAAAAAAAAAAAGATTTCAAGAAAGTCAACATATATGAGCACAAATCCAGACTCACTGCTTAGCAGTGAAGTGAAAATGAAAGAGAAAAAAAGATACTCAAGTTTTCACCTTAAAAACTGGAAATAATTTAAGATTAATTAGTAGAAAATGAAACATTTCCATGCCATTCAGTAATTCTATACCATAAAAATATAGTAAACTGTAAATGTGATAAAACAATTAAGCAAGATATGTGATATCAAAGTTTATGATATCTCTTTGCTTTATATGCGATACATATGTGATATGTGATGCATACATACATATATATGATGAATGTGTATATATAATATAAAAGTTTTTGAGAATGCATTCCATAGTAATATAACCAGATGGCCAAAATAGTTTTTTATATAAAAGAAAAATTACAATATAAAAAAGTATAATTTGATTAATTATGGTAAAATTATATGATAGATTACACTAAGCTTTCAAAAATGATAGTTTTGAAACATACGGAGGAAAGTGCATTTAGAGGGGGAAGTTGTTGAGAAAGCATGTAGTAACTTTAATGATTTTAAACATTAACGCTAATAGTTTAGCAACATTCTTTGAAGCATCAAAAATGGCAGAGAAAAATCAGGACAAAAAACAAAAAACAAAAAAACCTCTAATTGCTGTTTGGGAAAAAACTTGAGTTAGTTGTTTAGTCTCTACTTTTTTTTTTTTTTTAAACACCTGAAATTTCCTCCATTGGCCTGAAAGCAGTAAAATGTGTCCACTAATCTTTCCTTGGGCTAATCACAGAATGGTCTGACAGGACAACACAGGAGCTAGAAATAAGGACCGAAGGGAAAAGGGAAGAACAGTTCTATGTTGTGCTGTACATAAAAGTGAAAAACTGAATATTCTGTCATCCTGTTTCATGTATAGTTGCGTTCTTAGATTTTTAAGTTTTTATACATATTTCATTGAACAGACATTTCATTAAATGTTTATTTTACTGTAAAAAAGAATATATAACATCACAGAATTATGCTCATAATATATGATTAAGTAATAAAACTCAGGGTACCTGGATGGCTCAGTGAGTTAGTATCTGCCTTTGGCTCAGGTCATGATCCCAGGGTCCTAGGGTTGAGCCCACGTCCAACTCCCTGCTCAGTGAGAAGTCAGTTTCTTCCTCTGCTTCTGCGCCTCCTCTCACTAGTGCTCTCTATCTTGCTCACTCTCTCTCAAGTAAATAAATAAAATCTTTTTAAACAGTAATAAAACTGGTTGCAAATGCAGCAAAATAGTAGCAGTTATGCATGTATAGTATTTAAATGTCATTTTCTAATTTTTACACAATAAACATGCATTATTTATTATCAAAGAAAAATTAACTTTCTAAATGATACATTGGGCAGCTGGAATTATCACATAGGCAATTTAACCTCAACTGATACATAAGTAATTAGAAAGTATACCCTAGAAATAAAAAGTGAAATATTGTAAAAATATATAAAGGTATTTCCCTAGGATAGTTTACATTCTGCATATTTGTTTTTGTATTAGGAATGTACTTAGGAAAAAATGTTAATGCAGATTATTGGATCTGTAATTCCATATTAACTCATAGATATTACTACCATTATAATCAGAAACCCCACTGTGAATTAGTCCTAGGAAACAAAATATATACCAGTCACTTTGTTTAATACCAAGGCAGTCATCTCACAGATGCATGTGGAAAACATTCAGATTTTATCTGAGCATCTACTCTGTATTACTTAGTTTTATACACTTATGTGGTCATTGAGTATGCAGTGGTAGAAAGGAGATCTGTAGTTCCTTCTCTCAAGAAGTCTAATTTGTAGAGAGAGATTCAGACAATAAGCAAATAAATATTCTTAATATATTCCATATTGCAAAAAGTGCCATAAAATAAAAAATCAGAATAAGGAGATACAAAATGACATACATAGGCAGGGTGGGGCTCACACTTACACAGGTGGAGTTGAGAGGAACATGACGTTAGAGTAATCAAGGATGGTTCCTCTGAAGATTTGATAATTGTTGAAAATAAGACGGAAATACTTGTCTTAATTTTCAATGGCCAGTGAAACAATGGTAATTTTGGCTAATTAAAGACAAAATAAGCACAAGAACACCTATTTATGCAGGGGAAGGAGTGGAGTCCCACCACAGACTTTAGTACAAAACATGTTTTAAATTAGGAGTATATAGTTGTTGAGGTAGCTGGTGAAAGTTTCTTGAAAGTTACTCTCTGAGGGGAAACTTCTTGGATACTTTCCTTCATATGCTTTGGCTTTACACTCAAAGCTATTCTTTCTTTTTCACTCTATGTTATTCTTCATAGCCTGTCCTGAAAAGAATGAGATGCTCATGAGTGTTCAGGTTTTATTAATTCTCTACATTTTGGACAGATTACTAGGATTTTTATTTCTTTGGCTATATAATTGCTTGGAAAAATGTGGTAGGCTCCTAATATTCTTGATTATTGTCAGTTCTGTGAACCAACCAACTAAACACAAAGGTTTTATCTGAGCCTAAGTTTCATTCTTTCTGTACTCCTTTGTTTCTTGGGCCCCAGGCTATTTTCCTCAATTTAATGACATTTTTTGAAACCATCTGGAAGACCACATTCTTAATCTGAAGTTTGACACAAGGCTGTTTTTATTTTATCCAAATGAGATACTTTACAAAGTTTTCATTTTCCAAGTCTTTTTTATTTCAGTGTTGTTGCTGTAGCAGTTATTATTTTAATTTACTCTTTGGAGTCTAGAACCAGACAGATTCTTAACCTGAAATGGGCTTAATCTTTAAATTCTATTCCTCTGCACTTAAAAAACAGTATTCTTTCTTGAGCTATTTAACACTTTGCCTAAAGTAACCAATAATAGACAAACACATTAGCACACTACTCCTTCCAACCATTTCTCTTAGAAACACAGCCTCAGTATATTTCATCTGCTTTGAAAATCATCACGGGACAGTTTTACTAATGTTTGCTTGCATAAGAAGGGTCTCCACTCTTTCATCCAGAAAGATCTATTTTGTGGCCCTCTCCCTCCAGAACACTAAACCAGTGTCACTAATCTACCAAGGAGTCTCCTCAATGTTTGTTATCAACTTCTCTATTAATAAGGCTACACCAGTCCTTTCATATATACATTTTAAAATCTCAGTGGCTTAACCCCTGAGTTAAAAGTCATATAGTATTAGTGCCACTATAAGAGTCATGAAAGAGTTTGCTTCCTTTTTCTGCTCTCTAACCTGTGAAGATATAACTAGTCTACAACCTGGAAAAGAATCCTTATTGCAACTCCACCATTCTGGCACCCTGATTTTAAACTTCCAGGATCTAGAACTATAAAAGAACTCTATTTCTGTTGCTTATGAGCCACTCAGTGTATGGCATTCTGTTTCAGTGGCCTGAATGAAGATAGCTAGCCAGACATTGACTTAAAAAAGAATTAAAACATCACTGGAAATGATAAACTAGAAGTAGAAAATTGTTTACAAGAACATTTATTGGAATTTGATGAGTGATTTTTTTGTATGGATATGTGAAAAAAAATGTGTTTCTCCAAACATTCCAAACTGGTGTCTAAGAATGATGTTTTGCTTAACTCTAGAACTTTTTTTAGAATTTTATTTGTTTGTTTGTTTGCTTATTTATTTGTTTGAGAGAGAAAGAGAGAGAGAGAGAACATGAACAAGAGGTAGAGCAGAAGGAGAAGCAGACTTCCTCACTGAGCAGGGAGCCCAAAGTGGGCCTTGACCCCAGGACCTGAGATTAAGACCTGAGTTGAAGGTAGATGCTTAGCCAACTGAGCCACCAGGTGCCTCTAGAGCTTTTCTTTTTGTGAATGAGTTATGCTAAATTACTTGCCCTCATTTTCCAACTCCTTTTACATACAGAACTCAGTGTATTTATCTAAACATGAAAGGTTTACAGGTGTTTTTTTTTAAATATTATTTCAGATTCTCCCTAAGATGTGTAAATCTGGAAAGAGCATGCAGCAGACACAGCAGAGTTGTACTCCTGCACAGGCTCTTCTGCTTGACTATCCATCATGGATTCATTGGAATGTTTGGAGACAGGTGTATAGAGAAATATCTCATCTCTTGGTGACTTGTACTGCAATGGAACACACACAGCAGCCCAATTTAGCACAAAATGTGGGTGAATTTCAAGGAAAGATGAGATGTTAGCATTGACCTACAGTGGCAGAGAAGAGGGGGAAGAGATGTGGAAACCATGCAAGTAGACAATAAGTTGTAAGAATTCATCTAAATTTTATAACAAATGAACATCGGTGTACAAAGATCTGTTCAAGTTGTTACTTTTACTTCTTCTGGATATACAGAGGAGTGGAATTGCTGTAGATTTGCATGTTTAACCTTTTGAGAAAACTGTACCACTTAACATTACATAACTAATATATAAGTGTTGCAATTTTTCCATACCCTTGACAACACTTGTCATTTTCCAGTTTTTCCTTTTTAATTATAGCTATCCTAGTATGTGTAAAGTGATTATTTCCTGGTCTTGGTATGCATTTCTCTAATGGCTAATGATATTGATCTTTTCACGTGCTTGTTGGCTATTCCTAAACCTTCTTTAGAGAAATGTCTTTTTGTATAGTGCACATATACAAACATTGACAATTCTTTTTATTATTAAATTCTTAGAGACAGTTTTCTTTTTTTTAAGATTTTGTTTATTTATTCATGAGAGACACACAGAGGGAGAGAGAGAGAGAGAGATAGAGAAAGAGAGAGAGAGAGAGAGAGAGAGAGAGAGAAGAGACACAGGCAGAGAGAGAAGCAGGCTCCATGCAGGGAGCCTGATATGGGACTCAATCCAGGGTCCCCAGGATCACACACCGGGCCAACGACGGGGCTAAACCACTGGTCCACTGGGGCTTCCCAACAATCAGTTTTCAAGGAGGCTTTTAAAATGTCTTGCCAAACCTTTGTAACCATGAATGTAACTGGCTGATGAGAGCAGTTTTGACATGAAGTTTGATTGATATTTTTGTTCAAATTAATGATTAAGAGAAAGCAATGATTACTTATATTGGAAATTCAAAAGTTTGTCAATGATGTGTGTCCCTTATTTGATGACAGTTTTATAAGAGTAGAACATTACTCCAAATTTTCGTTCTAATCATTAACAAAATAGCTACAGACATGGCATATAGAACATTTTCAATCACTTTCCTGCATCTAACAAATCTACAAAACAATAAATTGAATCCTGATTTGTAGCTCTAGTACATGTTCATGGTGCAAACACTCTCGCATGAGCCTTTTTCAAGTTACTAACTTAATACCACCTGGAGTTAAGGAAAAAAAGCAAGGTAGCAGATACTTAGTGTTGTCACTACACAGCTAGAATAGATATAACTACAAGACACTGTATTAGAAGAATTAGAAAGTAATGAGTTTCAAGCTTTTTTACTGTAATTTTATCAGCATAAAATTTGTTTCTAACATAATTTAATCAGTTTAACCTAGATTTAATCATGGCTGTGTTTAAGAACTAGATCAAGACAGCTGGTATGATCTGGCTCCTTCACAGAATTATTTGTATACTAATACCTAATATCACCGCCTGATCTCTCTTTATTACCCAACAAGTGATTATGTGACACAGAGTGAAAATACATCTGGTTTCACAAATCCTCCTCTATTTGCATGCTTGTCTATTTTTTTTTTCAAACATAAGATGTCCCTAAAGTGATATAAGCATGTGCAGTCTTTCTTCCTTCCACTGTTCTTGGTCAATAAAAAAGTATGTTGAGAATTTTAGTAATTCTTCCGGAACCATTTCTTCTGAAGACAAAATATCAATTTATTTAACATATTGTTGTGGATTTATTATAATAGTTAACTATGTGTGTTAAGAAAGGAAACATAATCTCTTAGAAAAGAAACATATAAATGTACCAGGACCCCACAAAAGGCTTGGCAATATTACTCAGTGAATATTCTTAAAAGAATGAATTAAGTGTTTTAACACATGGTCCTGGATATTTGTTCTGAATTTCCAGTATAAGAAAGAAAACGCCTAATTTCAACTGTCAGTAAGAACTTTAGATTTGAAATAAAGAGAATAAATGGCACCAAAAACAAAACAAAACAACAAAAAAAAATGAGGCATCTGGTAAATTAAATTTAAAAAATCTTTATATAGTGTATGGCATTCTCAATCAAATTTCATTCTAATTCACTCCTTTTCACAGTTAAAAAAATCTTTAGATACTTTCTGTATCACCTTTTTTGGTTATGTTGTTTTATTCCCAGGAAATTTGTGTGTATAAAAAACATAGATTTATTTTTCTCATAAGAATCACCATAATAACAGAGATGGTACACTATATTTTATAATAATGTGTCATCCCAATGCTGCAGGGAGTCCTTGAACACATGCTGCCCATATGCCCAATGAATTTACCCTGTGCAAATTCTCCTAAATGACTAACTGACTAAATAAATTCTCTCAAGACATATCCCATCATAATGCTTGATCAGCTATGGTTCATTTATTGTTATATAATTGCAAAGGATGTTTATCCTTTCTTGCCCTTTCATGCTACACAAGCTGTTGTAATGTTCTGGGTCACAGATAGGATGAAATTGTGACTAAGCTCTTTTGTGAATATCCTATAATTTGTTTTTTTGCAAAACCCAAACAGATACATGATGTCTCGTATTTTGTAAATCTTTACGCTGAAATATAAGTACAGTACAATAAAATAATAAAAAGTGATTTAAATTTGTCAGAGTGCTATAAGTGATCTTATGTTTTCCATATTACTAAAAATTGCAGTGAGTTAAAGAGATGAAAGTACTTTAGAAACTTCTGACATACCTTTGTCTCAGAACTGGATAAATTGAAGATTTAAAGAATATGAACAGCTTGTATGAAGTTACATAGATTATAAATGTATTACAACTGAATGCCAGGTCCTCAAGTGTAAAGTCTTGAGATGCTTCATCTGACCAAAAAAAAAAAGTCTTTTTTATAAAATTCAGAGTGAAAAATCAGAGTGAAAAATGTATTTCTGCTTGCTTAAAAATTTAGAGACAAAGGCTTTGTAAATCATGATTCTTAAAGCTTCCAATTGTTTTTCATATTTATTGATACAGTTATGTTTAATCCAAAGCTAATTCAGTTTTTATTTTGGAGGACTGCTATCAGCCATGTAGATAGAACAAGTATCTTGGAAGCAAGCAAGTTTTAGTTCCTATTCAGATTCAGGACAGCTAACTTTCCTACCATAATTAGTGCCTTCTTAGAGGGTGGGAGGAGATGTGAACTTGAGTTGTTAGAGTTTAGGACAGTCTTTGGTAATATTCATCAATAGACAGGGCCAATGTCTAAGTATAGGCACAACAAAGAAGAGTGCAAATAAGATGCTTTTCTTTTTTGCTAATCAACGTTGAATTTATGCCGTGTAAAATCTTACTTTTTAAAATTCGCAGCAAATTTTATAACTTTGAGTTTACATATTTGAAAGTAAAAGCCCGTCTTTTATCACTGCATTCCATATTTTCTTCTCATTCTTCATACAATGGAAAGATATTATCTCCAGGGACTTGAAGTGGGAAAGGCATCTGACTTACATTTTTACTCTCTCTCTTACTTACTCCTGCCCTTTGATGTGGAGATAAGTGGTATATTTTGATTCAGAAATGCCTCCTTTTTTTCTTTTTCAAGCTCTTAGTATTCTCCTGAGAAGCTTGGGGGGGGGGGGAGGGGAAGAGTAAAAAACAGGGCAAACATTGATTTAATAAACTTTTCATGGCTGTAGACATTCTTGGTTGGTTATTCCTGATACCCTGGCTTAGCTTGGCCATCTGTTCACTCTGTATCAGACATCTGTAGATATTGGTTCTCAGGTGGGGTTCATGTTTTTGTTATTAAGGAACCCTGTAGTGCTTTCAAGTAGCATAATTATCTAATGTTGCGATCTGTCACCCCTAACCTTTCCCTCTACCTCAGAGACTGCCACAAGAAATTTTTTTTTAGAATCTCTGGTAGTATCTCCCCCTCCCTGTGGGTCCCACTCTTGAATTACCAACACTGCTGGAGATCAAGCCCTTTGCAAAGGGGGAGACAAATCTCTGGCATGCCAGTTGGTAAGATTGCAAGACACTTTACTGTCAAGATCCCCACCACCACCACCATCCACCTCAACTCTCCAATTTTGTTCCCTGTTATTCATGTAGACCTAAGCCACATGATCAGGCTCATTAAGTCTGCTACTTAACAAAAATTTGATAGGTGAATGAGATATCATTCTCCTCTTTTCATATATTGTAAGTGATTATCCTGAAGGCCTTACCAAAGTGGAGGGGAATTCTTCACCACAAACATTTTAATGAATCTCTGCTTTCCTTTTTACCTGCTGTTTTGTGTATAAATCATTTCCAATTACCTCCCTATGAATCGATACATATACATTATATATTTACACATTTTGCCATTTACACTGCTAGCATATTTTTTACTTTTTATTTTATGGTATATAACAAATAGAAATATTAGATATATATCATTAAAATTATTGTTTTCTTTTTTTTTAATATAGAAGCCATTGTACTCTCACTATCAGGATAAGAAACATTTATGTTTATTTTAGTAGAAATTTATTTATTGTTTCATATTTTTGAAACATGAATATCAATAACTAATTTGTATTCGTTATCAATGCTAAAATTATGATTCTACATCTTTTAACTCCTGTTGGATCCTCATATCTACTTGTAATTATTATCACAAATATTTATTTAAACCACGTTTTCATTACATAAAATTTGAATAAGTAATTTTAATAATTAAGATCACATTTGGTACTGTCAACACAAACACAAGAATAACATTTCTGAATAATTTGTCATACTATTTTTATGCTAATATTGATATGTTAGATGTCCAAAAATGTCACCTTTAAAATCATTTTTTAAAAGATTTATTTGTTTTAGAAAGAGAGAGAGAGCATGCATACAATTTGGGGTAAGGGCAGAGGGAGAGAACTTCAAGCAGATTCTCTGTTGAGAGTGGACCCCAGCTTGTGGCTTTATCCCATAACATGGGATCATGACCTGAGCTGAAACCAAGAGTCAGAAGCTCAACTGAGCCACCCAGGAACCCCCAAAATCATTTTTAAATGTATTTGTTATATTATTTTGTATTGAAAGGTAGTACTTTCATTTGATGCAGCTTCTAGAAGACATACTTTTCAACACTGTGCACTCAATTTTTCTGTTTATTGATTTTTTAAAGTACGTAACTTATTTATACTTCAAATGCCTTTCAGTGAAAAATTTTTTTGATTATATGAAGTATTCACTATGCTCAAAAATTAGAGTTGTTTAAAAAGGTATGTTACCAAATTATCCTTATCAAAGCATCCACACATCTGGCATCACCTTTATTTTTTGTTTGTTTCTTCATAGTAATATATATGAATGTATTATCACTTTCTAAACTTCCTAATTTAGTTCCTTCATCTTAAACTTTTCACTTAACAGATATAATACTGAAATCTTCCCATACAGATAGAAAGACACTATTTGTAAAACTTTCTCAATATTTTCTATACCTGAATATACATTTTGCGGGTATACATTTTTTAATAATTCACTCATAGATGAACTTTTATATTGTTTCCAACATTTTACTATCATAAACAATACTCCAAATTAAAAACTTTCTACATCCTTTAATTCAAAAGTGTTCTATTTATACAGAATTTAGTTCTAGAAGTGATATTGCTGGGTCAAAGGTTAAACTACAAAGTTATTCCTCAAAATATTTTTTTTCATTTTACAATCCCATCACCAATATATGCTAGCACTTATTTCACTACAAAGTGTTGTTACTATTTGAATGTTCACTATTTTGAAAAGTTAGGAATGATGCTAGTGCCATCTGCAAATAGTGATATTAATTCCAAATTTTTTAGCTATGATTCCCTCCAGTAGAATATTGATTGTTACCTTTTCTTACTATGGTAAGACTACTTCCTTTATGTCTCTATTAGGTAGATAATGATATTGGATCAGTATAGATTTCTATACTTTATTCTGTTAAAAGGTAATTATTAATTTTCATTTTTTGAGTCATTTTATCAAAATTGTGAACTGAAATTTTGAAATTCTCATATCAAACGATTTGTTCATATAATTCTTTTATATATATTTATCAGAAGACTTATTTATTAAACTCAACACCCAAGAAACAAAAAATCCAATTACGAAATGGACAGAAGACATGAACACAAATTTCACCAAACAAGACATACACATGGCCAACAAACACAAGAAAAAATGCTCCGCATCACTTGCCATCAGGGAAATACAAATCAAAACCGCAATGAGAACCACCCCACAGCAGTGAGAATGATGAAAATTAACAAGACAGGAAACAGAAAATGTTGGAGAGGATATGGAGAAGGGGGAACCCTCTTACACTGTTGGTGGGAATGCAAACTGCTGCAGCCACTTTGGAAAACAGTGTTGAGGTTCCTCAAAGAGTTCAAATTAGAGCTGCCCTACGACCCAGCAATTACACTACTGGATATTTACCCTAAAGATACAGATGTTGTGAAAGGACACCTGCACCCCAACATTTATAGCAGCAATGTCCACAATAGCCAAACTGTGGAAGGAGTCACTATATCCTCCAACAGATGAATGGACAAAGAATATGTGTAATATATATATATACAATGGAATATTAGCCATCAGAAAAGACAAATACCCACCATTTGCTTCTACATGACTAGAACTGGAGGGTATTATACTGAGTAAAGTAAGTCAATCAGAGAAGGACAATCATCATATGGTTTCACTCATATGGAGAATATAAGAAATGGTGAAAGGGATTATAAGGGAAAGGAGGGGAACTGAGTGGGAAAAATTAGAGAGGGAGACAAGCCATGACAGACTCCTAACTCTGGGAAATGAACAAAGGGTTGCAGAAGGAGAGGTGGGGGAGGGTTGGGGTAACTGGGTGATAGGCACTGAGGAGGGCACTTGATGGGATGAGCACTGGGTGTTATATTTGTTGGCAAATTGAACTTCAATAAAAACAAATAAAAACCAACAAAAAGAAGATTCATTTAAATTAATAGATGTCATAATAGTGAACCAGAATTATATTCTTAGGGTTCTAGGGTTGAGTAACTCTACTTATGATATGCTATTAATGTAATGCTGGATGATGAAATTTTTAAAACAATTTTAAAATCAATACTGATTGAGATTATTATTTTCTTTTTTTATTCTATGTATCTCAACAGTGGGTATTAATATAACCTTACTTCATAAAAATTTGGGAATTTTTCTTCTATATATAAATATATCGAACATTTTAATAGTTTGAAGTTATCTGTCCTTTGAAATGTAAATTCTATCCTTCACTGACTCATATCTGTGAAGAAGAATTCTTTTTCAGTTCTCTTCATTCCCACCCCCTGCCCCAGTTTGTCAGTTTGTTTGGATTCTCTCTTTCTGGATCCATTTAGATAAATTAAATATTTCTATTAGATTTTAATTTCATGTGTAATTTATTTGCATAAATAAGACTGAGAAAAGTAGTGTAAAAAGGTGCAAAACTGTTCAGAGTTTCCTCAAAAAGTTATTTTGCAAACTGTGTGTATTAGCTAGTTCTTTGTAGCTAATCATCATATCAATTACATCTATTTGTGATTTCTCCTTTTTTCCTTATTCGGTTAGATAAAACTTTATAAACTTTATTGAACATTATAAGAAACTATCTTATATATTGATTTATTTGGGTTAGTTAAAATGCTTCATTTTTTCTACTACATTAATGTCTTGATTTTACTTTTTAAAATTTATCTTATTTATCTATTTTATTACATTGACTTCTATTATTCCCATGTGCTTAATATTTTCATTTTTTATTGATATTGAAAATTCAAATTATGATTTATTTTTATTTTTATTCAACTTCAGCTCATCATATTGGTATTTTCATTAATATTGTTTAAATTGTTTTTTCTTCTTTTAAAGGAAGGATTAGTTTTTTACAATATACAATTTACAAATTTACAATTTACAAATTTACAATTTAGTTATTTACAATAACTTCCTGGTTTGTTTATCCATTTATTTATTCAAGGACATCTTATCTCCAAGTTTTTACAATTATGAATAAAACGTTCATGTTACTATATTGAACTTTACAAACTGGACATTATCTTTTATTTTCACCAAAAATATATCATTCATTTTGACTTTTAAAATATGTCTCAGAATATCTCATAACTTTAAAGATATTTTCTAGTTGTTCCATTGATTTTGCCTCAATAATAACTATTAAACTTGCAAATCCTGGTCATCTTAACACAACTGTTGGGAGATTGTGGTCATCAGTTATCATGGCTGTGTTGCTTTGCTGACAAAGTCCCAAAATAAAAGAGCTCATTAAGTAGTTCAGTATCAGTAGTGGACTCCCTCATCACAATGAAGAACTAATGGTAGAAATGCAATAATCCATTCAACACAGGTGGGTAGATCTTTCCAGGTTTTCACCCTAGGATCTGACGGAGATGGACAGTCAGCACCGTATACAAGACTTCACGGAAGCCACCGAGAAACCCAAATAACTGCAGAGCCTTCTTGGAGTCCAAGAACCTTAGAGATGTATGAGATCTGCAAGCTTCTGGATGAGATCACATTATCCCATCTTCCCACAATGCTTGATCACTGCTTCTAATGCAGACACATATGCACACAGAGTTCACTTACAATTTAATTCAACTAGCAAGAAACAGAGAGAAAAAATAAACTTAAATATACCTTCAGGCAAACACATGTTTGTAAGGAATTTAGTTTGTTTTGATGTGTAATGAAAGGTTAATAGATTTATATTTCTTGAAACTGTTTGCTTGTTTTTACGAAATAATTCATTGCTTAGTGTTTATGCTCTGCTACTGTTTAAAGTATCATGTTTTATTATGAACTGGTTTTACTCTTTTTTAAAAAAAACATGATTTATTTGAGAGAGAGAGAGAGAGCAGGGGGAGGGGCAAAGGAAGAGGAGAGAATCCTAAAGCAGATTCCATAATGAGTGTGGAGCCCCATGCAGGGCTCAATAGCAGGACCATGAGACCAGGATCTGAGCCAAAATCAAGAGTCAGCCACTTAATCGACTGAGCTACTGAAGAGCCCCAGAAACTGGTTATATTCTACCTTTAAATGTTTTCTATTTTCTGGCATTATTTTTAATGCTATTTTTATCTTCAAATATTTACTTTAATAATATTCAATCAATATCCATTTAGTTATTTAAATTATTTTATGTGAGGAACTGTTATAAGTTATTGTTGGCATAGATTCCATATCATTACAATTCTCAGTGAATTTCTTTTTCTAGATAATATTTAGGATATTTCTACTATGTTTTTAAAAATCACATTATAATTATGATTTAAAAATGTGATATCTATATGTAGTTATTTTAGGAAAATTTTTAACAATCACAGTGTTTTAAATCATTTTTCCTTATATTTTTGTTATCAAGAATGCTCCAATTTTAAGATGTTCTCTTCAGGAACTCCAGTTATTGAGACTGTGTCATATTTCTCTACTCTCTAAATGAACCCATATGCTTTCTTTTCTTTTTATCTTTTTTGTCTTTTATCCTTGCATCCTAGGAGTGTAATTTCAAATTGCAATTTTTCATTGCAGTAATATTGCTATTTAATATATGTAGTTTAAATTTTCATTCCTACTATTTAATTTAGAATTTTGAATGATTATTTCTAGCATTCTTTTTCCTTTTTCATTATTTTTTTCCTTTTTCATTTACATGTTATATTCTTAAATTTTATGGATCCTGTAATATTAATTTCATTTAGATGTCCTACATCTTGTTCCAATTTATTTTTCTGTATTATAAATCCTTCCTATTCTTCTCATTGGAATTGTCAACATTGTCTCCATATATAAAAATTACAACAAAATAACATTTTCATTATGGACAAATAATGTGCTTTAAGGTTTGATTTTATTGCAGTCAGTAGCCAAAATGATTTTGAGCCACATTTTAGCCAAAAATAAAATAATTCCACAAATGGGTTTTAAGATTTATTTATTAATCTCCTCCTACTTCTAAGAACTTGATAATACACACCCACATTCCAAAGTCTTAAAAATCTACAAAGGGGTGTAGTGGTTGGATTCATCTGTTTAAATTTCTTCCTTATTAATTGTATCTTCACACAAATAGAAAAAGGACGTATGTTCATCCATCTAAATTCAGTATCTGCCCATCAATAATACCATGTTAGACTTAAATCTACAAATACAAGCAAAACATTTTGGGGACACTAAAATGCAGTTTTATAGTTAATTGGGGTTTGTTGGAGAGAGTAGTTAAATAATTGTGGAGGAAGACAATCAATCATGTTTATTAAATCATTCCTATATCGATAAAATCCTATTCCATTCTGTGTTGGATCAGTCACCCATTAGGAGTATCTCCATCTGTGGTGGTTTTTTTTTTTTTTTTTTTTTTTCATTAATTCCCTTAGGTAATGATTGCAAAGAAGCATGGCCAGGTATCTTATTTCCCTTTCCTGGCACTTCTAAAACTGAAAAGTGAATCTAGCACCAGTTATAATACCCTTTAAATATTAGGAAATAATATATTTTAAATGTAAATATTTTAAAATAAGAAATAAATAAATGGATAGACATGTAAATTCCAAAGTCCCAGGGATTCCTTTTGTGAAAAATATAAACAAGCCTCAAACTTATGTTCTTTTCTTAAGTGGGCATGTGCAAATACAGTGTGTGCTCTTTCCTCTCTTGATTTTGTTTTTTCCAGAATTTTACGGTTTTGCAGAATTTTTTAAATGGCCAGAATTATAGTGTTTTTACAATTGCAGTCTTTTTTCCTTTTTTGTTCTTTTTTCTTCTTTGTTTTAAACTTTTTTTTTTTTTTTTTTTTGAGAGAGAGAGAGAGAGAGAGCGCACCCAAGCAGGGCAGGGGAGGGAGGTGAAGAGGGAAAAATCTTAAGCAGGCTCCATCCCAATACCCTGAGATCATGTCCTAAGCTGAAATTGAGTTAGAAGCTTAACTGACTGAGCCACCCAAGTCCCCCTCTTCTTTGTTAATACTGCCATGAATCTCAAAATTATTAGATTTTAAGTCTTTAATTTCATATCTTCTTAAAATCCAATGGTCTCTTGTCTCACAAATGCCGGCTAACAATCTGCTTGAGCCACATATTTCTTCATCTCTCAATGAGATCATACCATTTTTCCCATTTTCCTGACAGTGGCCATGTTGCCTCTATTTTCTCCATGCACTTTTATTACTTAGATTCAGTTCCTATTTGCTCTGGTTCTGGTACAGAGATCTCTTACCAATGAATTATTCTCTAATGCCTCATATATTAAAACAGTTTCAATAAGGGACAAGAATGTGTTGCAGGTAGGCATGTGATATGTGTGGACCCCTCCTCCCTACTACAACCACTTTACCTGCTTTAAAACAGTGAACAGATGCTGAATCTACATGCTAGAATGTTTTGTCATTGATTTTACTGGTAACTTTTAACTCAATTTCCATGAGGTTCCATCCATGTTCCTTTACCATTAGTTATTCTTTTAGTAGGCTTCTGTTTTTGTTTTTTTTGGGGTTTTGTTTTTTTTTTTTTTTTGTATCATTTTGTTTGTTTGTTTTTCAGGCCCTCTACTGGGTATTACGTATAGAATAAATAACAGAAGTCAGTGCTTCAAAGTTTACATTCAACTTATAAATCAAAAGTATGGACAATATAAGTGTCTATGGACAATATAAGACTAATTTCCAATTGGTCTCTGAAAGCATAGAGAATGAAGTATAGGGAAACCTTAATTTCTTTACTTCAGGGCTAGGGACTGGTGTCAAGCTAATCATCATTATCATGTTTATTTGCATCTGTCCTCATCCTCTTTCTCTCTCATTTCAAAGGCATTCTACTCCTGTCTAAAACAAATTCTTCCACTCGGAGTTCAGGATTAAAATATTTTATGAGCCTTTTCTCTGTGATTGCTGACTACCCCATCTTAATGTTTCCCTCTCAACATTCTTCCCTTATCAAATATCAAAACCCATCAAAACACAATTGTCTAAGCTCCTTACTCTGACTCACTGTCTTTCCTACTTCAGGCAAACATTAAACATAATAGTATGTAACCACTCCCCCTTCCCAGTTTTAGTATGTAATATTTTATTTATTCCTGTAAACATTACAATCTGATTTTTATAACCAAGAGCACATAGGATGAAATGCTTATTGCCAACTGACGTATTCCTTGTTACTACAATCCTTTTTCATCATTTGCTACCACAGACCATCCATTACCTCCTGACTGAAATGTTGTGTTCACTTGAAGTTTGTGAATTTTCACTTTACTGATTTGTTTACTAAATTTCCAGATATTTTCTTTCATTGCCAATTGTGGCCCTCTCTTTATCTGCTTCTATTTAAATGTTTTTCTCTGCTCTTGCATTTTATCATTTTATAATCTCTTCCTTGATGATCTTAAATATTCCAATGACTTCAAAGAGAATTTCTGTAGGGATTTATCTCTGTATACCAGAAATCTCTTCTGAGTGCTAGACTCTTAAATAATACAATGATACTCCACATATATAATAATACAAAATCAAATTTATAGTTGTTTTCTATAAGTCCATTAATCTTATTTCTATAAATGACACAATACCAATTAGTGATCTCCTGTAGCCAGCTACCTATAACCAATGGTGTGCATTTATTCCCAATTCCGCATTTAGTGATATTGTGTTCAATGGCTTGGAATCAGCCATGGTTTGTATATTTATATCATGGAAATTATCAAAGGTCCTGAATCAGCCTTCCTTCCTTTTTGGAGAGATGATTGTTAAATATTTATCAGCACACTGCTGGTTCCTACTGTCCAAAACAGGAATGTGAGGCACTGTTGACATTTACTAACTTTTTTTGTCCCCATGATCTATTAACCACAAGCTCCAATCAGTTACACTTTAGGAAGATTTCATTAATTTATTCATTTTTTTTCAAAGCTCACAGACACAATTTAAGATAATCTTCATCTGTAAACTCAAGTTAGTGTCAAATTATCTGGGTGAAAACCAAATCTCTCCTTTGACCACCACCACTATATTCAAATCTATACCAATAATTTTTGTAAAATTCAATAACAACAGAATGATTTAGAAGGTGACATAAAAATGACATACAATATAAGTAAAATGAATGATTTAATTCCTCATACATAAAATTATATTTCAGTAAATATAATTAGAACAAATTTAATATGGGCAAAATTACAAAAATTACATTAGTTCCTGATCACTGAAATTGTGTGCATAGATAAAATGCTATATGTCTGTTATACTCACATTGTTTTCTGTTATTGAAGTGAGCAAAATATTATGAATGGTTTCTTATATTAATCCTCTAAATGCCCCCTTATAAAACTGCTTTGTATATAAATGTTTAAATGTTTCTAATGTGACAATGAGCTAACTTCATGTTTATTAACTTACCTAACATATGTTGGATTCATGTTAGTACCAAATACAAGGGCTACAATACAACTAATTTGTTTCTGTTTTTTGTTTTAATAATAATCACAATAAAACAGAGTTTCAGAGAAGTATAAGATATAACACATGAACTAAATATTTAAATCAGTTTTAGCAATCTCAAACTTCTTTTCTCAAAACAATACAGGTACTCTAATATTCTCAAATGTGAAAATATGTAGCATTAGTCTATCTGCAGCCAGTTCCTTTAATGTATCCTATATAATTACTGCTAAGTTTAAAATAATAATAAATAATTTAAAATAATAATGTTACAAAAATCTATATGCAGAGTATTCTATTTATTTATTTATCTTCTTTTATTGAAGAATAACACAAAATATTTTATTAATGTTGTAAAGTGGTTGTAACTGATTACAGAAATGCAGTATAAAGATCATCACAAACTCATTGATAATTACTGGTGACTTATTGAACATGTCAGAAGATTTGTATATATTGCGTATATATATATCCCTTTAAATTGATCTGACACTGGGAAACATGTAGCACTTCTTCCTTGTAGGTGGGATTACAGTCATTAAAATATTGAAAATATTGGATATATAAACAAGTATGACCGTCCATTTTTTAAGTTGAGACCAAATTGATATCTTGCAGAAATACAGAGTTCATTCACATTCTCAAGGGACATTTTCCTTTCAATAATAATATCTCCTATGTGGTAGTTGTTTATATAAGCTTCTATAATGATACTAACATTTAAATGCAGTCATTAGATTTTGTGAATTTCATATCTTTATATTATTAAATAAATCATTCAATTATAAACTTTTTATATCAGAATATCTTGAATGGGTCAAGTGAAACTTCCTATGTTTGGGGAACAACCAGAACATATTTCCATATGAAACTTAAACTTCAATCCACAAATTTGATATTGAAATGCTTCATGCTATATTCACATCAGAACAAGTTGAATTTGAGTCTTGAAATTGAAGGCATGCATTTCTTCAAATTATACATATACAATAATTTACCATGTTAATATAAGCAAATTCATTAAATTGCAAATAATACTTTGCCAACTTCTTTTTTTTCTGAATTACTCTTAGACATTATAGCCAATTTTTTAAACAAATATCTTTGATGTAGTCTTCCTGTGATATTTCAACAATTGGATATGTTTTTATATATTTCTCTAAGCATCTATGAGTCTATCTATCTAATCATCTGTCTATTTAATGCTACTTTATAAGCCCACAAAGCACTCATGTTCACTTACGAAATCTTGAACATCTGCTTCTGTCAGTGTTTTAGTCCAACACTCTATCTCATAGAACTCTTGGATTTGAATTTTTTCTGAGTTTTGTTAAATAAATGATGCTTACATTTTAATGGTCTTATTGTTTCATTAGTCTTTACATATTTGTAAATGTTGAACTGTGCTTTTAGGACTCCACTATCAATCATTGCTACCAAATCAAACTCAATATATACACAATTATTCTGGGTGAAACTAGAAAGGATCTTAGAAGTCATCATTTCTTCCAAATCAATGTTATCGTCATCCTTTACTTGATTACCACTGTGGAATTGTGAAATGCTGATTTATTTTCTTAAAAAAAAAAAATACAGTGAAGCTGGTCTTATTACCAGAAGATTAGAGGAAAACATAATATAATTTATATCCTTAAGTTAGCAAACAAGATAAATTAAATATAAAAGTAGACTTAAAAAAAGTAGACTTAAATAAAAATAAATAGTTGTGAAAGTTAACAATTCGTATAAATAAATACATTCTCAGATTTTTATTCACCTTAGGTTTAAATATGACAAACCCAAATATTCTAAAAAACAAATCTAAAATCCCACACATTTTTGTGAGGTTTTATTATAAATGCCTAATATGCACCTTGTTCCAATAATTATGAATATTCCTTTTTTAAAAAATTACAAATGGTTATATTAGCATATGTATTAATCACTTTTTCTTACCCTATTCCATTCTCTTATCATGTTATATAAGTATTGTCTTTACTGGTTAACATTAACTCAAGATTTAAGTTTAAGAATATCAAAGGGGAAATATGAAAGTCAAAAAGGAAGAATCTTAAAAATAAAGAGGTGGTAAAATATTGTAGTTAAAGTGGGAAAAGAGAAAAAATGGAAATTTACAGTCTGATATAAAAACGAGTTGTAGTGGAAAAAGTAATAAAAAAAGAAAAAACAAGGAGGTGTATCCTCTGATTCTATATACTGTAAATCCCTCAACTTCCCCTGGAGCTTTCCAGCGCTGCTCAGTCAAGAACTTGCTCTTCCCCTGTCCTTCCAGCTGGTCTTCTGGGGGAGGGGCCTGCTGTGCTGATTCTCAGGTGTGTGCACCTGGGGGAGCTCCTCCGCCCCCTGCCCAGTGCATGGCTCAGTGGGAGCTGTTTATCCTGTGAGGCCTCTGTTCCCTGGTGGCCCCGCTCCGACCCAGACACAGGGTGACACCAGGAGGAACAACACCACCAGAGGCGCCAGGTCCCCAGCCTTGGAGTCGGCTCCCACAGTAACTACCGCAGCTCCCAGTCTGCACCGGCCTGGATGCTCCCTGGGGCAGGGGGTGGCTGACCTGCACAGCTCGGGGACGCTCCGGGGGGTGGAGCGTCCTGGCTGTCCTGTGTCCTCCCAGCCTCCGCCTGTCCTGGGGGAGCACAGGATCCTGCCATGAAATGGGCAAAAGACATGAACAGAAATTTCACCCAAGAAGACGTAGACATGGCCAACAAGCACATGAGAAAATGCTCCACATCACTCGCCATCAGGGAAATACAAATCAAAACCACAATGAGATACCACCTCACACCAGTGAGAATGGTGAAATTTAACAAGACAGGAAACAACAAATGTTGGAGAGGATGTGGAGAAAGGGGAACCCTCTTGCACTGTTGGTGGGAATGTGAACTGGTGCAGCCACTCTGGAAAACTGTGTGGAGGTTCCTCAAAGAGTTAAAAATAGACCTGCCCTATGACCCAGCAATTACACTGCTGGGGATTTACCCCAAAGATACAGATGCAATGAAACGCTGGGACACCTGCACCCCAATGTTCATAGCAGCAATGTCCACAATAGCCAAAGTGTGGAAGGAGCCTCGGTGTCCATCGAAAGATGAATGGATAAAGAAGATGTGATCTATGTACAATGGAATATTACTCAGCCATTAGAAATGAGAAATACAAAAAAAAAAAAAAAAGAAATGACAAATACCTACCATTTGCTTCAATGTGGATGGAACTGGAGGGTGTTATGCTGAGTGAAATGAGTCAATAGGAGAAGGACAAACATTATATGGTCTCATTCATTTGGGGAATATAAAAAATAGTGAAAGGGAATAAAGGGGAAAGGAGAGAAAATGAGTGGGAAATATCAGAGAGGGAGAACATGAGAGACTCCTAACTCTGGGAAATGAACAAGGGGTAGTGGAAGGGGAGGTGAGGGGGGATGGGGTGACTGGGTGATGGGCACTGAGGGGGGGACTTGACGGGATGAGCACTGGGTGTTATACTATATGTTGGCAAATTGAACTCAAATAATATGCAAAAAGGAAAAAAAGAATATCAAAAGGGTATATGACTTAGGTAGAGAAAAATAGAAGACCCAAAGATAATTATAGATCTCTGGGGGGACATTAAAAAAAAAAGATTTTATTTATTTATTCATGAGAGACACACAGAGAGAGAGTCAGAGACACAGGCAGAGGGAGAAGCAGGCTCCATGCAGGGAGCCCGTTGTGGGACTCGATCCTGTGTTTCCAGGATCCCGTGATTCCAGGATCATGCCCTGGGCCGAAGGCAGGCGCTAACCCACTGAGCCAACCAGGGATCCCTGGGAGGAGCTTCTGAAGCATCTTTCATGTCATGCATTGTTTTGATTATGTGAAGAAAATTTGCATTATATTGGATATAATCATGATTTTATTTGTGCTTTTACTTAAAAGTTAAACACGGTTAGAAATGGTATATATGGAGGCCCAATTGACAAAATTTGGGCTGTGGTAAGTTTGTAGTGTGTCAGCATAGCTAAGCTGGAACTATATTTTTCCAGTATTCCCTCTGCCCTCTACTTCTAATTATACCCAATTACAAGAGATGTTTTTTGTTTTTGTTTTTTTGTTGTTGTTTTTATGTTTTCTGTTTTTTTTGGAAGTGGAATAACAGTCATATTCTTTTTTACATCTCCAGCTTGGACCAAGGCACAAAATGGCTCTTTTAGGTGACATAGCTTGCCAATTATCTGCTGAATGGCTGAATGTCTCCCCCTCCCTTTTTTTTTTTTTTTTTTTTGTTTTTTTTTTTTTACCTTTCTAGGAGAGGAAGATCTGCTGCAAGTCCAGCTCCTGACAGACCTTCTCCTTTAGATTCTTTGATGCCTCAGCCACATGAGTTATCAAGTCTATGGTGAAATGTCCAACTTCTCCCACAGATCATCCCATAAATGAAGTGGAAGATTTCAGAGTGAAAGAAAACTCTGATTCCTGTCTGTCTTCATGGATCCCACACATATTCACTGCCATTTCTTTTCCCACATTGCTTCCATCTTATTTCCCAACTGCCTAACTTCCTGATGGTTTTGTTTCTATTTAACTTCTAACTAATATAACTAATACACAAAAAATACATGTCCATAAAACACACTATTTGATGTCACAAATATTTCAATTAAAATGACAATAATCATTTGAGTTGTCTATTTAGTAATATGGCTTAAAATTCTTCACATCTCAATATCCTTTTTTGGAAAATGAGTCTAATAATATCTAGCTTAAAGAGTTGTTTTGGCAAATATGAGCTAACAAATGCAAAAAAAAAGCTTCTGTTATTATGTCAACTGCTCTCAGGGAGCACTCAATGAAAAATATAATATATGGAAAAAATGAAAAAGTTGATTTGATTTAAAGCAAAAGTTAAAAAAAACTATTAGTATTTTTCATGAAGTTTTCTATATATATATATATCGTTCAGACATTTATTCTTCCAAGAACATCTGAATAAAAAATTATACTGTCTAACCTTAAATGAAAATCAATTTCTGAATATCATTTCAAAAGTTTATTTGTTATTAGAAGACCATGAGAAATATGAGGCATATTTCAAAATCAAGAAAATGTTTATGCTTATAAATGTAGGAAATTATCTCTTTTAAATCCACTAGATACATTAAAATATAAATATATTTTCATTTGGAGAATGAGTAGTATTAGGAAGTCCTAGAAATTTCAAATGAAGCCATAAAGCTCTAATAAGGGATTAAACCAATAGAAACATGAAAGTATTTTATTTATTTATAAAGATTTTATTTATTTATTCATGAGAAACACAGAGAGAGAGGCAGAGACACAGACAGAGGGAGAAGTGGGGTCCTCACAGGGAGCCCAATGTGCACTTGATACCCAGACCTGGATCACACCCTGAGCCAAAGGCAGACGCTCAACGCTCAGCCATGCTGGTGTCCCTGGAATGTATTTTAAATTTTGACTATAGTCTGAAATAATGAGAAAAGCTAACCCAAGGTGTGATAAATGTGATAAATGTATATGTGATATATGTATATCTATATAGTGGATCTTCCACTTATTGCATTTTCAATTTATAGAACATCTTTACTTTAGTATTTTCTCAATATTAGTAATATTGTGAAATAGATGCTACCATTCTTATTTTGAACTTTTTAAAGACCCTACCATTTATTAATGTCAAACCTAAGGATTGTCCAAATTCATTATTATATAATTATATTTCAATATCTCTGAGGTTACTATGAATTGCATTACTTTGGAAATTATAGAATGCTAGACAATAATTTATTTTCAAGATTTACATGTGAAATGAGTAATGGAACCCTTTTTTATATCCCATTTCACAAGGAGAGTGGTCTCTAAAATATATTCATGGCAATTCCTACACAAAGAAGGGAAAATAAAATGAATAGACACTTTTTTTTTTTAATTAATTTTTATTGGTGTTCAATTTACCAACATACAGAAAAACACCCAGTGCTCATCCCGTCAAGTGTCCACCTCAGTGCCCGTCACTTTATGAAGGATACCTAAGAGCTATGCTCTGTAAAGTTGGCATCCCTGATTGTCTAACCAACTGTTAAATCTTTTACAGATTGAGTTTGTGTTAATGTTACATAAAGATGTCTCACTAGGGATCCCTGGGTGGCTCAGCGGTTTGGTGCCTGCCCTTGGCCCAGGGCGCGATCCTGGAGACCCGGGATCGAATCCCACATCGGGCTCCCGGTGCATGGAGCCTGCTTCTCCCTCTGCCTGTGTCTCTGCCTCTCTCTCTCTCTCTCTCCCTCTCTCTCTGTGACTATCATAAATTTAAAAAAAAAAAAAAGATGTCTCACTAATATGTTTATGCACTCTCCCCAAGGTTACAACATTTCAAAACACAAGTGTAACAAGTATTATGTATGTATGTGGAAAATCACTCTGTTTGCCTTGCATCTCTTTGTTCTAGAAATCAGCATTGTCCTTCTTAAGGCACCTAACTTTGCAGAAACTCTCACTGCTAACCTAATGTTCACCATTTCACTTTTATTGAACAACAAGAAAAAAATACTTATGAAAAAGTTCCAATCAAATTAATATGCTAGGAAAGATTACATTGAGCCTAGAATTGAGATTTACTACAGTAATAAAATACCAGAGTTCACAGAAACTAAAATATAAAAAAAAAAGTGTTAAAAATAGTGTGATAGAAATGATGAGAGGGAGAGGGAAATTCAGTTAAGTGAGAAGAAGGTGGACTGGGTGACCTAAAGAAGATGTCAGATAGTATAATAATTTAGTGTGGATGCATGGTTTGAGAACTTCTCTGTGGAGGGTTTTCTTTTAATAAACAGTTTATAGGAGGTAGTTTCCCTGTGATTTATTTATTTTGAAAGTGAACGTCTCTTTCTATTTTGTTTTAAAGATAGACATCTTAGCAACTGTTATCAAATTTTATATGCTTCTCTCTATATATAAAAGTATGAAGAAATTCTTCCAATTACCCTATCGTGTACACTAAAATAAGGCTGAGGCAGAACTTTTTATCATAATTTTCTGAGATAATTAGACAATCAGACATCAACAGAAATCATATACATTTTTATCATCTTCATACTGGGTTTTATAAAAGATCATTGCACTCTCATCTATAGTATAATTTGACAACATTAGAAATTGCTGTCTCATATGTCTTATATAATGCTATAAGAAAATATAAAATTTTGGCAAACCATAAAAGTACTGAAATTAAACTCAAAATATACAGAGTTTTTTAAATGTAACATTTCAGTTAAAGAATAATTAAACTCAGATATCTGTTATCTCCCTGATAAAGTTGGTGAATGAACACAGGAAACTTATTTAAATATAAGCAAACATATAGAAAATGGTGAAGATATTGGTCAGTAAAAAGCCTAAAGCTATATATCTATTTTTGTTGTTGCTGATATTGATCAACCTATTTCTTTTTCTTTCTGGGGAGGAGGTAGAAATACTCTATTTGAAAGAGCAATTGTAGAAAAGCAAAGCTAAGTTGTGTGTCTGTGTGTAAATGTGTGAACATGTGCACACGTGTGTGTATTAATAATGCTTCACTATGTAGCAGACATTTTAAAGGAACTCTCTATCCACTTTCACTTTTAAGTCTCAGGATCACCCAGTCAAAGCTCATTCAAATGTCACACACCAGAAACTGAGAATCAGAGAAGTTTCTTCACCTTTTCAAGGTCACACAGCTAACAAGGAAGAGGAAGAGTGGAAATTGGAAACCAAATTTTTATGACACCAAAGCTACTCATAGTTTTTCCCACTAAACTATGTTCCATGCTCTGTATTATTTATGACAATTGGGTGGGGGTGGTGGATAATTGGAATAGCCACACTTGAAAACAATTATGAAAGCAAAATTTACTTCTCAAGTATTACTGCTTCTCACCATTTCTAGTTTTATTTAAAGATGTTTTCTACATTGCATAAATGTAGTGTTCAATGGAAACCAAAAGCATTAAGCTATTAAATACCTAAAACACACTTAAATGCAATAAAAAATACTGAGGTGGGAGTTCACTTAACGTAAGTGCTTGTTCCTTAGCTGGTAGCTTGCATGAGTTTAATCAAAATCACTTATAATGAGAAAAAATGCAATCAGCATTTAATGTTCTCTTCTCCATAGCTTAAATAGTAGTCTTTTCCCCCCATTATCTGGCTTCCAAAATATGAACAAATTAGTAACTAATCAATATTATAAATCTTTCAAACGACCCTTATGTCTGTTGAAGACATTAGTCTATTTTTCCCCTTTCCTTTACTGCCAAACATTAATCATGAAGGGAATTCAATTAAAACCAAAAAGAGTTACTACTGTACACATGTTACAATGCCTAAGCTGAAACAATTGACTATACCAATTGTTGGTGAGGAAATTATTTGGCTGGAACTATCATACTTCACTGGTGAAAAGATAAAAGTGTTAAAAATATTTGGAAAACAGTTTGGTCTTATCTTACAAATCTAAACATGCGCTTACCTTAAAACCCAGCAATTCTACTCCTGGATATTTACCTAAAAGAAATGCAAAAATTCATACATACATACATACATACCTTCCACAAAAACACGTATTGATATGTTTAACATATATCATTCATAACAGTCTAAATGTGGAAGCAACCCAAATACCCATCAACTGGTGAATGGGTAAATTATAGTGTATCAGTACCTTTGCATACTATTGAAAAATAAATAGGAAAGAACTACATGCTTAAACATGCAACATGACTGAATTTCAAACATATTAAGCTTAAGTGTATTCAAGCCAGATGCAAAAGACTACAGCGGAATGACTGCATTTATATTGCATTCACTAAACTGAAAATACATAAATAAAGATATAAGAAGAGAGACACAGCCACGGTGTTCAAGCAACTGGCAGAAAGGAGGAGATTGATTTAAAAACTCATGAGGTTTTTTGGAGGTGATGAAACCATTCTATATCTTGGCGCTCATTGCATGGTTATATGCATATGTCAAACCCATTAATTATTACATTTACAGTTGATGAATTTTAGTGTGTGTGTGTGTGTGTGTGTGTGTGATACCACAATAAATTTGAATTCTACATGGCTTTCCCTCTAGCAAATGAGCATGTTTTGGAAATAATGTTAATCAAATTTTTTTACTGTTGAGTTTGGGCAATTAGCCTCAGAGTACTTCTGTGTCCTCATTTTAAAAATGGTTATACTAATAACTTCTTCTGACTTAGAAAATAATTAAGTTGATAGACCTTGGTGAATGCAAACATGCCTTAGAAACTACTAGCTTAGTGGATCATAACTGTTTTCATTCCTCAGAATCAAATGTACTGCTGAATCCTTGATAGCAAATCTTTCAGACTCTGCAAAGCACTGCCTATGAACTACGTCTCGTGTGAAGAGGGCATCTTTCTCCTGTGAGGCTCAGGGGTAAAGCCGTTGCAATCGACTACTCTCAGGCCTGAAAAATCACACAAATCCTTCACTGGGTGCAATCTCTGATGTCTCAAGTAAGTCCAGAGGGTCCTCAATGGTCTCAATAACATATGTGGAGCTCTGATGCTGGCTGGCTGGTCTCTCTTCAAGTGGGTTCTCACTGCAGCCTGTCTACTACTGGCATTTGAAAGGGTATATTGTTTGAAATTTATTAGAATTAGAGATAAGGTGGCTGTGGTCATTGCTATGATATTAATTATGTCTCACAAAGATTATTAAAACTTCCTCCTAGGTGGCCTTTCTTTTTTCACTATTGCCATATCACAGTCAAACCTAATCCACCAGCCAGATCGTCTTAAAAATTACAACTCTGTTCACGTAGTCCCTTTCCTTAAATTTTAGAGCAATTTTCCATTTCATTTAGAAGAGTAAGTGAACTCATTACTCATTACTACTTTCTATAAAGTCATAAAAGAACAAGACCCTGCTTACCTATTTGCTTCCTCTCCTCCTCTCCTTTATTATTATGCAGGTAACATTGGCCCTTGTTCTTATTTTTCAAAAATGACAATGATTTTCAGTGTAATTTCCTCAGAGGGCATTAGATGACTATTGTTACCTCACTGCCCCCTGTAACTTGAATTACTCTGAAACACAGTATTCTGTTGTATTTTTTTATGAAGTTTCTCAAAATGGGTAAATTATAGTGTATCAGTACCTTTGCATACTTGTTAATTATACATGTTTTATCATTCCCAAATTGTAAGCTTTCTCTGATAGAAGGACACTTGGCTACAATTCACTTAAAGCTAGATGGCAAGCTATATTGCTGCCATCATGGCAAGTCTGATATTTTTTCAGTTACAAAGTTACTATATATATATATATATATATATATATATATATATACATATATATATATAGTAGGAGGTTAAAGTTTTGTTTGGTTCTTATTATTTAAACATATTAGAAAATATGTTTTCTATTCACAGTCAATGCAATTGCTCATCATAAAATCTTAGATGATAATCAAATTTTGCAAAGACTTTATATATAATTAGAACTTAAATGATTTTTATGAACTGTTATTTAATACTTCCTTAATGTGTTATTTTGTTTATATTTTTATGAGTGATAAAATTACATGTATTTTTAAATTTCTTTTTGAGTATTTTATTAGTTCTTACCTTTCAAATGTCAGTGAACTGTTTTCCATTTACAAGTCTTAAAGTGCAATGAGGACAAATTCTTATAATATAATGTTGATAATTCTGAATAATAGTTAAACCATAGCCCATATTCCAAGAAAATAATAATACCGATTAATAGTTCATGAGTGTGAAAGCAACATAAGCTGAAATATGCTTCCCAAATAAAATGAGATGGAGGCTACACCACAATTAGGTACCAGGATATAATAATGAGAATAGTTTCAGATAACACTACCACTGAACTAGTTACAGGCAAAAAACAAAAACAAAAAACAAAACACAAAAAAAAAACAAAAAACAGAAAAACAAAGCAAAACACCTCAGTCTCAAAACCTTTTTTAGGACCAAATCTCCATCCAGTCTAAAAGGTTGATAATGTTAGGCTAGCAGAATCCAAAGCAAACAAGCAAGATGCTACAGGCGGATAAGAACTTGAGGTAAATATAAAATGAGAAAGAAAATAAAAGCCTATCTCACACCTGGGACTAGGAATAAGGAGACTAAGGATAGCGAGCTAAAAGCTTTTTATCAACACAGCCAACCCTGGAAAAATCAATGGACCACAGGGAACTATACATATGTTTTCTTTTGTGCCTATCCCTCTGATTCCCATACAAGTTACTAAAGGGGACTTGTAATTCAAGTGCGGAATTTGGGCTTTAAATATACAGTATTTTAAAATATATCAGTTAGCTATTCTGCACTAACAAAATACCACACACCATAAAACCCATACAAATATACATGTATATACACTGTACTCATGAAATAAGATGATGTAGAAAAAATCATGACAATGACTTTTTTCGAGCTGGGCAATTTAACATAATGACTTTTTAATTATCTAGGAGAGTAAAGAGGATAAGAAGACTTCGTATAAGGCAGTATTTTACTATTGCAAATGGTTCTGGAGGTTACCATCTTAATTCCTGGAGCTCTTACTATAGCAATTCAAGTGGTTCCATCAAGTAATTTTGTAGCACAGCATCCTCAACATCTCTATTCCTTTAATATGATAATAATATAAACAGACAAATTCAAAATAAAATTTAAAAACTCCATGTTTGTGGTAAACTACTAGATGAAATGTAACTGTACACAGACAAAAGACAAATTGTTTCTCATGGTTATGAGCCCTTTAGAAGACATCTTTCAAAAATAAATGTGAGCATCCCTTAATGATATATTTTTGTGTTTGCTCCTTAAAACATACTCAAAAGAAAAAGGTATATGCATTTTCAGGAATTCTAAGACCTGACACTTATTATTCACAAATCTAAAATTAAGAAGTCTCCATATTGTAATGATTAAGACTCCTACAAATATTGTGGGGCTCCTACTTGTAAGTACACAGGATTGGGATCCCTGGGTGGTGCAGCGGTTTGGCGCCTGCCTTTGGCCCAGGGCACGATCCTGGAGACCCGGGATCGAGTCCCACATCGGGCTCCCAGTGCATGGAGCCTGCTTCTCCCTCTGCCTGTGTCTCTGCCTCTCTCTCTCTCTCTCTGTGACTATCATAAATAAATAAAAAAAAATTACACAGGATTGAACCTCCCCACACACTTTAAAGTTAGATGTGGCCATATTACTGGCCCATTGGAGGCTGAGTGGAAGTAACCCACAGCACCATTTAGAACCCTTTGAGGTCCACAGCAAAATTCCCTATATCTGCCCTCTTCCATGATATGGTTTGTGGAAGGACCTGTCAAGGTAAACATTCTGTCCGAATCCAAAACTGAGGAAAATAAGCAGACCCTCAGGTCTGAGGTGGTTATGTAGCATGGGAAAACAAAACATGTTGGAAAATAAAGCATACCAACATAAGGTTGGTAGCAGAGTAGGTTATAACTTCAACATAACTAGTTTATCCTGACTCATATACCAAATGAGATCAAATCCTCATGCTGATCCCGTAATTTTGCTGAGAGACACTGCTCTTCAATTACTAACAACAACAACAACAACAATAAAAGATGTGTTAAAATCAGCCAGGAGGCTCTTTGTACAAAATTAAGTTTAAAAAAAATTCTTTGAGGACTGAAGCATAAAAGATGAGAGCAGTGAGAAATAGAATTTTGCTATATCCAAGAAGACAAGACTTGGTGATTTTTTCCTATGTGATCACTGAGAACAGAATATGATTACTTAGATTCTAGCATGGGTAACAAAAAAGAAATTAGTGCCATATTTGATAGGTGAGATTTAGAAGGATGGATTTGATGCATGGGCACACATATACACACACACAGACACATTTGTATTTATATATATTATTTGTGGCATGTAGTTGCATATATATATGCATATATATATTTAAGTGGGCACTTATGGAAATAATCATCTTGTTCTTGGTATAGTCACAGAATGAATCCTACTGTATACTTTTCTTTGTTTTTCCCCCTCTTAATATTAAGTGGAATAAAATTGCATATATTCTTTTGTGCTTGTTTCTTTAGCACAGCATTTTTTGTTAGCTTCACCTACATTTTTGTGTGTAACTGGAGTTTGGTTATAGCAGTAGTTTTTACATAATATATGTTATATAGTACTCAATTGTATTCATAATATGGCAAAATTTTATGCATATTATTGTTGACATTTTCATTGTTTGAAGGGGACTATTATTAAAAATACTATTATGAACAATGCTGTACATTTCTCACACTGCACAGGTGGAAACATTTTTGAATTACATATGCATGAAATCTGAATTTTTGGAGCACTGTTTATGCCTATGTTTAATTAGTTAATGCAAATGGTCTTCAAGAGTGTAATATACACTGCCACCAGCAATGCTTATGAGTCCACATTCTCAGGGGCGACTGGCTGGCTCAGTCAGTGGATGATGCCACATTTGGATCTCAGGGTTGTAAGTTCAAATTCCACATTGGGTGTAGAGACTACTTAAAAAAAAAATCTTAAAAAAAGAGTCCACATTCCTTCATTTTATCAAGATGGTCTCTCAATCTCCATCTCTCTCTCTCTCTCTCTCTCTCTCTCTCTCTCTCTCATCTCATCTCATCTGGAGTAAGAGGCAAGAAGTGATATATTGTTGTAATTTGAATTCATTTTCTGAAAAAAAATTCATTTTTGGCTTTTAAGCGATGTGAAAATATTTTATATGCCCATTGGCCCTTTGGCTACTTTATTCTATTAGGTCTGTTGTAATCTCTTTTGTGATGTCTGTTTTTTGTTTTTTGTTTTTCTACAGGTCTGTAGGAGTTCTGAACATATATTCTGGAGTAGACTATTTGACTACATATGTTGCAAACATATTCTTCTGTATGGTACTTATTTTAAAAGAAAATTTGTATTAATATTAACACTACTTTTCTTTAAGTTTTCTTATATCCTATAAAGAAATTTTCCCTAGTCCAGACATTTATATATTATTTTAAATTTTAGTCTATTTATTGTTTTACATTTCTTATATAATCTTTGTAAATAATGTCAAATTAGGAGTCATCTTTCATTTTCTTCCATAAGGACCCACAATAATGTCTAACTGATTGAAAAACTACCCTTTTTCTTTTTTAAGAATCTATTTATTTATGAGAGACAGAGGGAGAAAGGCAGAGACACAGGCAGAGGGAGAAGCAGGCTCCCTGCGGGGAGCCTGATGTGGGACTCGATCCCAAGACCCCAGGATCAGGCCCTGAGCCAAAGGCAGACAGACACTCAACCCTGAACCACCCAGGCATCCCTGAAAAACTATCCTTAATCAATTTCTCCACAGCACCTACCAACTTTGTCCAAAACAAATGACCAACTATGCATTTATCTGATTCTGGTTTTTCTATTTTATTCCATTCCAACCACACTCTTTTAGTCATTTCAAACATAAAATAACTCTTGATATATGATAGTCCTTTGATTCTCTTCATAAGATTACTTTGAGTACTTTTGGCCTTTTTTTTGAAATAATAGTTTCCAAGCTTATAAATCCATTTTTCCAAAAAAAAAAAAAAAAAAAAAAAAAGAAAGAAAGAAAGAAAAAAAGAAAAGAAAAGAAAGAGAATAAAGATAAGAAACTCGGGGATCCCTGGATGGCTCAGCGGTTTAGCACCTGCTTTGGGCCCAGGGCATGATCCTGGATCCCCAGAATCGAGTCTTGCATCAAGCTCCCTGCATGGAGCCTGCTTCTCCCTCTGCCTGTATCTCTGCTTCTCTCTCTCTCTCTCTCTCTCTCTCTCTCTCTGTCTCTCTCATGAATAAATAAATAAAATCTTTAAAAAAAGATAAGAAACTCAGACATCTTAATAGGGTACATAGAATTCTAAATCACTTTTGCAGTGAGTTGCATATTTATAATAACGAATTTTCCAATTAAATAACATGAAGTATCTCTTTTTATTTAGATCTTCTTAATTTTATCTCAATAATGCTTCATAGATTTCTATGAATATAAATGATATATTTTAAATAGATGTATTCTTCAATGTATTCTATTAAATTTGTTATTGAAGTTATGATTTTTAATTTTGTTTTCTATCAATTTGTCTGTCATACATAAAAATACAATAGATTGTTTTAAATATTTCATTTATTTGTTTACTTGAAAGCAAAAGGGTGAGGGGGTGGAGGAAGGGAAGAGGCAGAAGGGGCGGGGGAGAGAATCTGAAGCAGACTCTGCACTGAGCACAGAGCCCCACACTAAGCTTGATCTCACCAACTTGAGATCATGACCTGAGCCAAAACTAGGTGTTGGACACTTAATTGACTGAGCCACCCAGGTGCTCTATCGAAATTTAATAGATTGTTTTAATATACACCTTACATTTAGCAGATTTGCTACCTTCATTGGTCAATAACATTATTAGTGTAAGCTATTTTAAATTTTATACATTCATAAGGAAAGTTCTACTTCTTCCTTTCAATCTTTATACATCAGAGTTTGTAACCATTTCAGCTTCCATTACAATGTTGAATACTAATGGTGATAATGAGTAACCTTGCCTGTTTTCATTGTCAGGGTGAAGCTATCAATATTTCACTATTATTTGTAACACTTTTTTTGACATATATTCTTTATCGTATGAAGATAGTTCCCTTCTATTTTTATTATGCTGTTCTTGTTTTTAAGGATGGTTGATCTGCATCTACTGAGATAATTGTAAGAAACTTCTCCGTATTAATTAATGAATTATATTGATTGATTTTCAAATTTAAACAAACTTTGCATTTTAAATTATTTGTGATTATTTGGGAGTATTGGCCTGTAAATTTAATTTCTTGTAATGTCCTTGTTGAGTTTTTGTGTGTTGGTGTGTTTTTTAAAGACTTTATTTTCTTGGAGCAGTTTTATGCTCACAGCAAAATTGAGAGGAAGGTACAGAGATTTGTATATATATTTGCCTCTACACATGCTTCACCTCCCTCTTATCCATAGTGGCATGTTTGTTAAAACAGATCAATCTTCATTGACACATCAAAATCATAGTTTAAATTAAGCAGGACTCTTGGTATTGTGCATTCTGTGGATTTGGACAAAAGTATAATGGCATGTACCCATCATTGTAGTATCATGCAGAGTAGTGTATTGCCTTGAAAATCTTTTGTGCTCCACGTATTAATCTCCCCTCCTCTCCTCCCAAAACCCCTGATCCTTTTACTGTCATTATAGTTTTGCCTTTCCCAAAATGTTATATATTATAAATCATACAGATTTTTGGATTGGCTTCTTTCACTTAATAATGTGTGTTTTAAGTTTCCCCCATATCTTTTCATAGCTTGACAGCTCATTTCTTTTACAAGCTGAATGATATTCCGTTGTCTGGATGTTACCACAGTTTACTTACCCATTTACCCACTGAGGGACATCTTGGTTGCTTCCAAGTTTTGGCAATTATGAGTAAAGCTGCTATAAATATCTATGTGCAGACTTTTATATCAGTATAATTTTTCAGCTCTTAGGCAAATACAAAGGAACCCAATGGCTGGGTCAAATAGTAACTATTTTTAGTTTTGTAAGGAGCCACAAATGTCTTCCAAAGTAGCTGAACCATTCTGTATTCCCATCAGCAATGAATGAAAGGTTATGTTGCTTTGCTCCACATGCTTACCAGTATTATACGTTACATTACAAAAATTGACAATAGTTTTGTTTATAAAGCAGATATGGAAAAAATTCAAAAACACTGACATTATACAGAATATTGTCTTTTGACATGTATTTTGAAATGAATAACAATAACGAATACCTCCTTCATTGATAGAAATAGTTTTGGGGGCAGCCCGGGTGGCTCAGCAGTTTAGCATCACCTTTAGCCCAAGGCCTGATCCTGGAAACCCAGGCTCGAGTCCCACATCGGGCTCCCTGCAGGAGCCTGCTTGTACCTCTGCCTGTGCCTCTGCCTCTCTCTCTGTGTCTCTCATGAAAAAATAAATAAAATCTCTCTCTCTTTAAAGAAAAAAAAAAAAAGGAAAAAGAAATAAATAGTTTTGATCCTTTAATTGTCCTAGACTAGTATGGGTCACACAAAATGGTTATTAACATTTTCATTGTTGACATTTTAGCATTTAGGAAAGTGACTTCACAGTAATATTAGTGAACATGATTTGTACTACACAAACAGAAGATTGGGAAGCTAGGATTTCATTCTGAACCATCTGATTCCACACTACTTTTGCAGCCTGAGTATTCCTAATATGGTCTTTACCTTGTCTCTAGATCTGCCTCAGGAGAGATTGAAATGACATCATGTGGTTAATCTGCACTTTGCTTTCGGGTTCCAGTATAGCTGCATCCTCACGAGTAGACTTAGCACATCTATTCTCAGGTAGAATTACTTAAAGGAAAATAGAAGATAATTTATTCTGCTTATATTCAGGATTCTCTTGGACTCCGTATAATTCTTTTCAGGTTCTGGTCTTCATCTGTCTGCACTTATGAACATGACCTTGCTATAGAAAAATCAACTTCCTAAATCTGTCAGGTTCTAGGTTATTTGCTTATGGTCAAATTTAACATCTAACTGCAGGGAAACTGGGCTTGTCCTGGCAATGCCATATTGTTCTCTTTTCTCTTTTACTCAGATAAGTTCTCTTTGTACCACACTTGTCACATGTGCAGACCTCCTTATACTCAAGGTTCAAAGTAATCAATGCACTTCAATGTTGAAGATTTCTTGGTTAGTTCCTAAATGCCAAATCCTTTGACTCCAATATTAAACAATGTTATAAGTTGATGTGTCTCACAAATGCTTATTTAGCAAGTGTTGTCATCCTCTAAACCCAGATACCTTTCTAATCTTCTCACTATCTCTAATTAAAATGAGTGAACTAGTACCTATTATCCGAAGCTCCCCCTTCATGGTACTGAGTCTTAAAAAAATCGAAGCTTTTAATAGCAAAGAATCTGGCTAACACAAGATAAAAATACATTTAATATAAGACTACTGGATAGATCACAAACTTAGCCAAAAATATATTTATACAGGGTTCCCAGTTAACTTGGAAATTCTGTTCAGTAACAGTGGCAACAACACATAGCAAAGGTAGTATCTGTTCCATGTAATATTTGGGATATAGTTATTCAAAATAGTATTTATCGTTTATCTGAAATTCAAATTTAACCATGCATCCTGTATATTATCTGGTAATCACATTTAGATAAAGCAACACAAACACATGGACACCCCACTGTCAACACTACCCCAAAAAACCCTCATTTTCTCATTGCTTGGAATTGCTGCTATTAGGTAAGTTTGCTGCCACCGCTGGCCACCATTTCAGAGGCTTTAGAAAATGGCTCCGTAGCTAAATTCTAAACTGACCTTTTGTTTTTGGGTTATTTCCAAGAGACTTAAACTCATAGTTAGGATCTTCATTTGTCTCTGACCTTAACACCAACATGAGCATAAAGGATTTTTATGTTCACTCAATTGTTTAGTGGAAAAATAGGCCCTATCTCCTACCAAGACTTGCAAAACTAGACAGAAGCTGGGGTGGAGCAAGGGTTCCCCTCCAAAATAATACATTTGTGTCATACTAAACAGCCTAAAATGTTTTGTTTGTCTTATTGTAGTTACCAAATGGAGGTTACATTAGTACAAATAATTAACCAGATTAAAAAACAAACAAACAAACAAACAAACAAACTTATCAACAGCAATTTATTTGACAAGTTGAGAACCTCCAGGCCATCCCCCCACCCACCCCCCACCCCCCCCGGCCCCAGTCTTGGTCAGGAAAGAATTCTAGACAACAGGCTCAGACAGTTGAATTTAATGAGGATGTTAAGTAAATTGGGGGCAGAGTATGATAATCAGAAGACTGGCATGGGACTCCAGGGTGACCGGTCATCGTTGCCATATAAGGGTGGGAAGGAGAGCAACCCTTCCTCTCCAAGACAAGGCCCAGGATATTTGGCAAAAAGACATGACAAGTAGAACCCCACTGTCAAAGAACATGCTCGGGAAGGCCATGGAAGTCTATGCAATGTGGAGATGGGATCAGGCCCCTTGAGCCACGGAGCAAAGCGTTGGGGAAGCAAGTTGAGAGCTAAGGCTGTTGGGGCAGAAGCCTGTGGTTCATCTGGGAGATACTGATGTTTATGCTTCTCTGCATGTTCTCGAGGAGGGAGCTTAGGATGTCTGCTACTTCCTGGGGCATTTTTGGTCATCCCCACAGCCTCCACTTCCACTGGATGCCAGTGTGATCTTCTTGGCTAGGATCAAGGGACCACTGACCCCCTGTACCAGCTGGGGAAGCTCCTCTAGCAGCAACTAGGGACCAGCTGAGCAGCCTTCTAGTGCAGTGAAATGCTTTTGCCTTCTTGGCTATCTGTTCAGCTTCCACCCAGGTCCCGTCCTCCTCCTCCTCCTCCTCCTCCCAGGCTCCACATCCAGCACAAAGCCCCCACATGGGCTCAACACAAAGCTCAATCTCACAACCCTGAGATCGTGACCTAAGCAGAAAACAAGAGCAGGATGCTTAACAGACTGAGCCACCCAGGTACCTGGGGTCTTCTACCTCTATAGCAAAGGCTTTGGACTTCTCACATATCTGGGCACTCATTTGCCTCTGGCATAATCAGCTGGGACTCCTCTGCTTTGGCTGGGCCTCCTGCTTGTCATGCTAGGCTTCTGGTGGCTTCCTCTAGGTCTTTCCCGGGGTTATTTTCTGCTCCTGCACTGCCACCTGGTGGGCCTGTTCCACTGTCCATTCCAGTACCTGCTACTCTGATTTCCTTAGCCTTGGCCACCTGAAGCTAATAGCTGGTCTTCTCCTGCTAGGCTGGTCTTGACCTTGATGTCAAATGCAGGCAGACTTCTTCAGCTAGTAGTTTCTGCACCTTGGCCCATCTCCTCGTCACTCAGGTACCAAGCCTTTTCGTGCTTGTGGCCTCCTGGATCCCAGTATCTTACTTGCCCTCTGATTCCCCAATCCAGTATGTTTTGGATTTGAGCTGTTAGAGCCTTTCCCAAGGAGTGTAAATAGTGTTGATCACCGTCAATATCCTTCAGGGTATAACTAACCATGCTAGTAGGCCTTAAAGAATTCACAAGAAGAGATTGTTGTTATTGTGATAATAATAAAAAAGTCTCTTCTCATTGTTTTGTTCCAGGCAGTAAATACCCTCTTTCACCTTATTTTTTTCAGTTTTTCTATTACTTGCCACCAGAAGCAATTTAATAAATTAATCCAATTATTATGAATAATAAATAAATCTATAAATAAATAAATAAATCTGATTATTTATTAATCTAATAAATTAAACTAATCTCAAATTTTTGTGTTTATGCCTTTCTTTTTAATTTAGTCAGGGAGGTTTTCTTATGACAGTTCAGCATATTACTGTTTAATCTAGTGAAATGAATACTCTTTATACCTCAGTTGGGGTGCTAAACTATGTTATATTTTGGACATTCCATGTGTTAGATAAATCACTACATTTGATTTTCTTTGTTTCAGTTTAGTGTCTGAGAAAAAATTTCCACAATAGCACAATAAGCCTTCCACGATAATAATGATCTGCTTTTCATTCTTTCTCCATACCTTTATATAAAATAACCACTTTCAGAATGAAGAAACTCATACCCTTGCTCTCTCTATACTCATCTTGTATAGAGAAAGCTCTCATTTCTGACAATGTATAACAATAGTGGATTTGAAGGAGCCAGGACAGATTATTAATTGATGATGATTATGATGAACTTTTGTATGTAATTAGCATAGCTTCAAAAAATCTGGGAGCAATTACTCCAATCTAAAAAATATAAGTCAAAAAGCAGATGAAGGTAGTCAATGAGAGAGGAAGACTATTTTTTAATTTTATTGATTTCATATGCAGAGGCTATGGTATACACCTAGAAATAGTACTTGAGAGATAATTAATATAAAAATTGTTTTATTGTTCATAACTAGTTATGATCTTTGGGGTCAAGAAATTTTTCTTTGGAATAATAAGTGGGAAGACATTAAATGGCTACTTTTATTCAAAATTTCTATTCACTAACTATATTATAAGTACATCATTTTTATATATTTATTGCAGTATCTGCTAAAGTGGCCTGTGTTACCAAAGCAAAGAAACAAAAATTCCATGATTAGGTACTAAAATTCTAGAATGAGATACTAAGGAGAAATAATATGTGCTGGGAGTTTCCTGCACATACATTTACTAATACAACAGACAGACATCTATAGTGATTAAAATTATCAAAGATGTTAAGGACATTTCTTTAAACCAGGAAAATCGAAGTGTATTATCATATTATGATTTCTCAGTCCATACAATCTGAATGCCTATTGATCAAATAACTTGATCATTTAATAATCGTTGTTTTACCTTTTAATTGACACATAAAATATCCACACGTGCTATTTAATACTAGAGGTGACACTAATTTGAATATCCACAAAGAGAGCCAGAAACAGAATTCAGGCAAACAAAATATATCTCCCTGTGATAATAATTATGCTGCCATAATTTCTAATAGCCCAAGGCCACTTTTGGATAACATACAGAAATAATCCATTCTAACAATTTCAAAATTAGCCTACAAATCAACTTTTAACAAAAGACCTGCCATCATAATGGATCAGATAATAGCCCACACTGGGACTTTTGTATGCCCCATTTTCAGTCAGAACATATGACTAAACTTTTCCTGTTGCAAGGAAGATGCTGTGAATTTATTCAAGGGCCACAATATCACAACACAGTCCTGTGGTTCAATTCTAACTCAATATGGTTTACTTAAAAAAAAAAAAAAAACCTGGACATTTGGTCTTGGGGTTGATTAGACTGGTCAAGGTGGGAAGGCATTTTAATTACTCAATATTTGATTCAGCTTCCTTTTCTTGGTGGTCAGAAATTAGTAACAATAATATTAACAATATTAAGAGTAATTAAGAGTAACAATATTAAGAGTAATAAAAATGCTGTATTGGCCACATTAGAAAAAATAATTTAAAATATTTTTCAATATAGTACTTATGATTTACACAATAAGAGGCTAAAGATAAGACGTATTAGAGACAATGAATACTATGGTATAAGAAAAAAAATTAAGATGTGACTTTTTATTAGGAATCAAATCCAAGAATTAAGAAGAAAAGAAGCTCATTTTTATTTAATAAGACTTTTAGGTAAAATATGACTATGAATAATGCTTCTAAATTGAAATATTGTATATAGTACATATTATTATTAGGGGATAGTTGTTTTACAATCAAATGAGATAAAACTTTTTTCTTTTGCTATTCTTTAAATAGCAACAACTCATTGTTCTAATATAAACACTTTGCTTTGACATATTTCATCAGAAAAAAAAACACCTAAAGACAAAAAAAAAAAAACAACAAAAAAAAAACACACACTCATGAGGACTATATCTCTTTTCACAAGCACTGAGTAATTTATAGAATTGTTGACTCATTATGCTATAACAGCTTTCTCAGGTGTTATTTTAGTTAGAGGATAAGCAGCACCTGAATAGAGCTGTGTCTTCTCAGGACCCATTTGAAGCCACCTGGGGCTCCTACCAACTATATCCTGAAAATTTTCCTCCAAGATTCTTTTCCAAAGTCATCTGTAGATCATTTCTTGATGATGATGATGATGATGATGATGATGATGATGATGATGATTATCACGGAGGCTCCACACACAGCATGGACGCCTGAATTCATAACCCTGAACTCGAGACCTGAGCTGACATCGAGTCGGACACTTAACCACCGGAGCCACCTAGGCACCCCATTTCTTTGTTATTTTTGTATTTTACTGCATTAGGAGCTGTAGTTTGTGATTAAGGAATGTGTTGTTCTGCTGGTATTATATAGCCCAAGTACCTCTAAGCCTTATCCTTCCATAAATCCAAATAACAACCTCCAAGGATCAGAAGCAGATTACTTTTGAATTCTAAACCACATCTGAATCAGCAACTGTTTTTTTTTCTTTTTTTTTTTTTTCTGGAGTTGGAGGAAGCTACATAGCCAAATGTAATTCTCCCTTCATATTCTCCACAGAAATGTCTACAGTTGTGTTCTCATTGGAGACCTGCTTTAATTTATCCATTTGAGGAGGGTCCATTTGCTTGGCAATAAGAAAAGATCTTCAGTCATGTCATCTTCTTTTAGATATCCAAGTATCACCACCTGGGGACAAGGTTCTACGTGTCCCTGTACAACCACATATGCTTTCTCCAATACTGCCTATTTTCAAGTCTCACTTTTTAACTTCTACAGGCAAAATGGTAATAGATTTCCAAGTAAAATGTGGAAATGAGATTTGGGAGATTCCATTGGTAAACTAGCTTCCTTTTTTGGAAAACTTATAGGTTTTAGTCCATTCAGCAAACAAGATGTGACTTTTTTCTATGATTCTATTGATTCTAAGAGGGAAGGCTACAAACAGCTCACAGATAAGATAATAGCCACCTAATCATCATTGATGACATGTTCCTGCTTTAGCATCAGATTTCCCAAATGGCACTGCTGGTACTGCAACTCTTCCAAACAACTCTTTTTGTTCTGAACCCCAGACAAATTCAGATTCATTTCTGGTAACTTTTTGTATAAATGTTAACATTTATACACATATGTATATGTGTCCATGAAAATCTAACAAGTTTCATATAGTGTTATAGTACTTTATTGTTAGAAGAATGCGGTAGTACGTCTGCATATCATATTATTTGTGGAATGTCTTTTCTGGGCCATGCTCAAGCTATTCTAATAATTTGAAAGAATCATTTGGGCCCTATACTTTAGGTGGCTTAATTTACTGTTACTTATGTATCCCATTATATATTGTACATATGCTATAACAATCAGTCATATATGCTATTCCATTTCCAAAATATCTTAGCTACCTTTTCTGCAAAAGACAATGCTGTGATATAATCAATATAATGAATCAAGTCTATACTTCCCATATCATAAGGATGTAACAGTACACTGGAAAATTCAGATGCCCTAAGGAAAGAATAGTGAATGAACTCAACCAAAAGGCAGTGGGGTGGGGAGGGGGGCAAGGGAGGAAAGGAAAGGAAAAGAAAGAAAAAAGAAGGATATGTGCTTAGCTTTCTTCAAAATTGAGATAGAACATAAAAGGAAACCTTAGCCAACTCTATGACAGCCTAACAGTCAATTTTATACTTTAGCCTGTCATCATACCTGGCAGCAGATGCTATTAGAGAAAGTATGTAATTCATGCCATCAGAGTGAGCATTTACTTTTCAGGAACCATTTAGTTTTTCTTAGAGGCCAGGGGAGACTCTTGCAAGTGGACATATTTTGGGTCTAGTATGCCTACTTCTGCCATCCTTTGTCTGAATACAACCTTTCTGCTTTCAAAAGTTTCAAAGTTCCTATTTAGCATAACAATAAGACAGAGTCCAGACTTGCCCAACATCCAACTATAAGCCACCAATAATAGTTGCTCCCATTTATAGACTCATTCATTCCATTTAGGCATCCTGTACCCTTCAATCATACAGGTTAAGCTATAGTTTCACCATAACACTGCTACCCTTGTGAGATTTTACCTTCCAGGATTCATTTTAGTATATTTTTCCACTATGGTATGCATCAAAATCTATTCCTTCCAAAATTTGTGTTTTCTACTCCGGGCTATTTAACTTTAACTATAGCAATCAGCTGTGGATCCCCACCTGGAAATTTGGTAAAATGATATTGTTCTTCAAATCATTCATCTTTTACCACCAGCATGTTGAAGGATTGAGTTTATTCAGTAGCCTGTTCTAATATCTTGGTGTTTTGTTTGTTTTAATCTCCTTTAACATTAATGTAATTAAATGTATCCAAAAAGATGAAGGGAACATACTTGACAGGTTCTTTTAGCTGCTGTGGTGCCTGGCCAGGGGTTGGTTTTCAACTATTCAGATGGCAACAATATGTCACTAGCTTTTTGTAGGAACCATGTCAGTCCTCTCTTTTTTAATCACCCCATAATTGATTTAATCTTCCTTTGCCATTCAGTTTACTTCTTTCTTATTGCCATTATTATCATTATTTTTATGTCAACCATCCTCCTTCTTTTGAATGATTCAAACTTTGTTAATACCATTAAAGACTTTATTTGCCTAGTAGCAGTTTAGCCAGGTTCCAGTATGGTCTCTTGCACTCTTAAAAAGAGAACTGAATAAGGTTCATGCAAAGGGGGAAGGCAACCTGTATCATTGCTTCTATTATTGCTTACATAATGGGCATATTGGGCGGCCCCTGTGGCTCAGCGGTTTAGCACCACCTTCAGTCCAGGGCCTGATCCTGGAGACCCGGGATTGAGTCCTGTGTCCGGCTCCCTGCATGGAGCCTGCTTCTCCCTCTGCCTGTGTCTCTGCCTCTCATTGTGTGTGTCTCTCACGAATAAATAAATAAAATCTAAAAAAAAAAAAAAAAAGATAATGGGCATATCATTTGACTTTCCTCTTTACTCATCACTGTATATTCCTTCTTATATTGCTGGTACCTATAAGTGTTTTTATAGTTGTAACAAATTGCCACAAATTTAGTGGCTTAAAACAATTTAATTTTATTATCTTATATTCTTGGAAGCCAGAATGCCACAAATGGATCTTATGGGGCTAAAACTAAGGTGTCAGTAGAGCTATATTCATTCAAGGGATTCTAGGAAAGAATCCATTTACTGCCTTTTCACAGTTTCTGGAGGCTGCCTGCATTCCTTGGCTCCTGGCCACTTCATTCCAACCAACTTCTGCTTCTACCATATTTCTTTCTCTGACCCTGGACCTCCTACTTTCCTCTTGTAAGCACTCTTGTGATTACATTCTGTCCACTCAGATAATTCAGGAAAATCTCAAGGTCCTTAACTTAATCATGTCTGCAATTCTTTTGCCATTCAAAGTAACACATGCACAGATTTTCAGGATTAACACATAGCATGTTGGAGGGAGGCATTATCCTTCTTGCCACGGTTTCAAATATATTTCAACTACTTCTTTATTTGATTTTGTTTACTTTGCCTTTCCATATCAAGTTTATTTACCAAAAAGTCAAGAGAGGATATTCTCTTTTTCTGAGAGTAAGGGAACCAAAACCAGCATGGCTAAAGTCTATTACAACTAGTCTCTATTTCCAAAGACCCAGATATTCTGCCCTTAAGATCTGTGTAATTATAAAAGATGAACATAATTGTTTGAGGAAGAGGCAAGCTCAAAACAGCTATGGTTTCCCTTTAGTGATTACCCTAGCTGGTCACATTATTCCCTTAAGGCTATGTGACCAGCTAGCTAAAAAATTCTCAAGAAATACATAATAATGTCCATTTTCCAGTGCAGCTGCATCTCATACTATCCAGTTATTCATTACTTGATAAACAATGTTGACAATGAGATACAGATGCTCAGTACATAGCCCTGGGCTGGATTCTCAGTTCTCATTGATCCAATTTAATCAAATTCCTAATAGTTCCTTGAGTTAATGTTGCAAGGTGAATTTAATCAAGAGTCAAATATTAAGGTATCCCTGAGGTTAGAGGAAAGACTACCAGACTATGCATCCATCCTTTCTAGTATCTTCCATTGGATTTTAGAAATGCATATCCATTACCATTTCAAATATTGGCTTTCTGTTTCCTCTCTCATATTCTTGAATTCCAATTACCTATTCTTAGGGTTTCATTGATTTCCACAATTCTTTAGTCTCCTCTTCCCTTTTCCATCGCATATCCTCTACTTTTGCTGTTACTGGCATTGCTTTCATGGAGAGGTGGGGCCTATATTCCCTCCCGTTGAAACTGAGGTTGGCCATACGGACTGCTTAGACCCTTAGAGGACAGCAAAAAGGATACTATATGACTTTTGAGGATAAGTCATAAAAAGGATTAGCTTTCTACCTTCCTTACTCTAAAGGTAGTTGCCCTTGAAACCCAAACACCTGTCTATGAGGAAGTCAACATGGAAAGTCCACATGGATTCGCCCAGATAGTAAGTAAATAAGGTCCTTCTCACTGTGAGTCAGCATCTCCCTTCAGACATGTGTGTTAATTAGCGAGCCTTCAAATGCCTGTACGCTTGGAGTCTTCCAGTGATATCCAAGGATGTAATAAATAGATTGTTTTTTGTGCTCAGGTATTTTTCTCACAGTTTTGAGGGAAGCTTGGAAGTAATTTGCTACATTGCCATAGTAACTATGAAGGAGGATGATAAGGGAATGAAGTACTCGCTGCCTGGACTGGACAAATGTGTGCTTCATTTAAATATGAAGAATAGTAAATGGAAAATTCTTTGGAAAGGTTTCATATGTGTTGGTAAGAATGGGGGCATATGTTGAGGAAATCAGGAGATCATAAAATTCTCTGTCTCTCCTACATCACAAAAATTGGCCATTCCCTTGCCAGATAACATTGAACCAGGTGTCAGACTGCACTTAACTATCCTGGCAGAGGGAGGCTTTTGCTCAGGACAGTATTTTAATTCCTCAGAATAACACAACAATAGGTTAAAGAATTACTTCCCTTTAGAGCCCAAACTAGACCTAATGATATATGCACCCAAATTCCCAGTAGTAAAGACAATCCTATTAGTATTTTATTTTTCCAAAAGAAATCCTTCTCGAGACCAAACCAAAAAGGAAATTCTGGTGGGTCTATTCCTGAAACTTACTCTGTGGGTAGCCAGTATGGATGGCTCAAAGACTCCCATTCAGAATATCAAGTCTACATAATAATAGGTAATAAATGGAGAAAGAGGAGAAATTGTCACAGGCAGTAATGAAGCCCATAAATGGAAAATGATGCTGAGAAAGGGTACCATCACTCTCTTCAAAGAACTCCTATCAGAATAAAAGGATATTTACACTTGTTTCTCTCAGTTGTGGTAGCAATCCATGGCCAATTCCCAAAGACATCCCTGATTTGTTATCCTCTGAGAAGAATTGAATAAATTCAAGCTATGAAATTTCCCTGACAAGTATACTTTGATGAAGTGAAGGAAAGACATCAATCTGTGTCCTGTGATATTTCACTTGCATACAGCAGTGTGGAAATTTTCATCTGGGTTATATATTTTTTTATTATTTTTATAATATTGGTTCCTATTCAGCCTGGAGATAAATCTTCCCTCTGAGCTTGACTAGATTTACTCTGACTGGCATACGACATCTGATGCATGTGTTGCTGTGAATCAGAATGACATTCTGTTCAGGCAATTTCCTAGGTATGAAGGACAACACATTTCCTGGGGGACACAATTCTAATAGGCAAATACATTATACCTAAATTGCTTCAATACCACGGTATTCAATAGACATAGCACTTGTACTAACTTAATCGACACTGGCCCCAAATCACAGGGCCTTGGGGATCTTGGGAACTAGACTGACTGTGTGGATCCAAAGGGAAATTTATTATCTGGAGGTTTGGGCACAATGATGATGACAAGATAAGTCCTAGATGGAGGCCCTACTGTCATTCATTTCTAGGAAATTGGACATGTTTGGTAGTCAACCTAAAAGGCTGACAAAGCTAAATACAACTATTTCAAAACTAGCACTTCATTAATCTCACGAAAATCCTGAAGAGGGTATTTACCTTTATTAAAGAAAATATTTTAATATGTTAATTACAATGTGCCGTGATGTATTTAAAGGACATGGCTAGGAATGCTGAAATCTCAGGATAGTGAGGTCATCCTCACTTTGGTGGAATCCTGTGGTGAGCTCATATAATGCAAAATCACCACTACCAATTGTGTTATTTACAGCTGCACCCTCTTTATCACTGTGCCCCAAATTTAAAAGAAACTTATATTTCCTGATACTATTGGTTAAAACACTCAGATTAATGATCAACATTGTGTTGAGTCCATGTAAGGCAGATGAGTGGCCTTCCTCAGTGATATCTGGAAATGTTGTCAAAGAAAACATATTGGGATGCTTGGGTGGTTCAGTCGGTTAAACGTCTGCCTTCAGCTCAAGCTCAGGACATGATCTTGGTGTCCTGGGATCCAACCCTGCATGTATCTGGCTCCCTGCTCCACAGGGAGTCTGCCTCTCCCTCTGTCTCCACACCCCACTCTCTCTCTCTCTTTCTCTCTCTCTCTCTCTCTCTCTCTCTCTCAAATAAATAAGTCTTAAAAAAGAAAAAGTAAGAAAGCATGTTTTTTGCAGGTTGTTTATAGTTATACCCTCAGATAAGATGGAACTCAGAGTTTACATGGTAGTAGGCTCTAAGACCTCTCAGAAGATGTAGAATATATGGGAAAGAGCATTTTTGTTTGTTTGTTTGTTTGTTTGTTTTCTAAGAAGAAATAAAATACATTATTATTAACTAATGCGTGGTGCAATAATCATTATACTTACACTTCAATAACTCTGTAGGGTTAAAAAAGTATTTTTGGTTAAAACGTATAATTAAATAAAAAATGAAGTCTGTGGAAAATGATCTCCAAGAAAAACACACATTTTGAATAGCTGACTTAAAATCCAAGCTGATACACATGGAGACTAATAACAGAAAAAGGAAGAAATAAATTTAGCTTTGGTAAAGCTACACCTATATATAGTTAAATGCTTTTATCAACACTTGTAGAAACCTGCAAGTAATAGTAGGTAAAATTATATGAAAAATAGTCTAGGTACGGCTGGGTGGCTTAGTGGTTGAGTGTCTGCTTTCAGTTCTGGAATCGAGTCCTTCATCAGGCTCCCCACAAGGAGCCTGCTTCTCCCTCTATGTCTCTGACTCTCTCTCTCTCTCTCTCTGTCTCTCATGAATAAATAAATAAAATATTTTTTAAAAAGAAAAATAGTGTAGTTGCTAAAGGACTATCAGAAAGCTTATTAGGGCTATGGCCATGTTTAATGTGTTTGATAAGAGAATGTTAACTCTGCAATCTTCTCTTCTTAAGAGGTTTATTTATTTAAAAAAAATAAAGATTTTATTCACTTATTCATGAGTGACACGGAGAGAGGGAGAGAGAGAAAGAGAGAGAGAGGGAGGCAGAGACACAGGCAGAGGGAGAAGCAGGCTTCATGCAGGGAGCCCGACGGGGTACTCGATCCCAGGTCTCCAGGATCATGCCCCCAGCCAAAGGCAGGCACCAAACCACTGAGCCACCCAGGAATCCCCCTGTTTGTCTCATTTCTGGATAAGCTGTAGCAAGGATATTAAGGTAATCCTTGATGAGTGGTTTAGGAGTAAAATGGGAGTAAAATGGAAGGAACATATTAGAAGAAGTTTCTAAGATTTTTATTATGGTCTCGGGATGCATGAATCTTTTGCTCATGTTTGAATACTTTGTATGACCTTTACTCATGGAACTGCTCAGTGCTTCCCTGTATCTACTTTATACAAGATGGAAGAGAATCTGAGTAAAGACCATATGCCAGACCAAGCACCTGTAATTCCTTGTTGAGATATTTCATTTAGTATTGAGTAACTGAGAATGATAAACTGCAGCTTGCCTGGGGAATGAGAGTGAGTCACATTTCCCTGAGTGGGTTATGTGCTTAAGCCAAAGAAATCTCATGATGCGTGGGTTTCTGGAGCTGAGATTATCGACAGACACTCCGCCTCTAGTCTTGTGAACATCCACAGCCAATACGGAATGACTAGAGCATCAGATGCATGGGAGTCAGGAGATCATTGCTCTGCTGCTATTACTGAACAATCTTTGCTTTTTTTCTCTCCTGTATCTTTTCTTGAGGCTCAGTAAATGTGGTGTCAGATGAAGCTATTGTTTTTATGAACCATATAGTAAAGCTGATTCTAATACTACTGCTGCTAATAGGGCAGAATGGGCAGCGTGGTCATCAATCCATGGACTGAAGATTATCTAGAAGTCATAAACCAAATAATTACAAACATATCAAGATATATCATAGTAAGACAACCAGATATCAAAAACATCATCTTTAAACCACCCAGAAAAAAAATATACATTATTGTCAAAGGACCTGTGACATGACTGACAACTGAGTTTTCAAGAATATTTATTTCAAGTGAACATAGACCATTTACCAAAAGTGATAATATTTGCTGGGGCATAAAGCAAGTTTCAACAAATTGCACAAAGTTAAAATTATTCACAGTGTGCTATCTGACCAAATTGACCATAAACAAGTCTAAACAAGTTTCAAAGCTTTGAAATCCTCCAGGATATTATCTTTTGACATATAATATTGAAAGAAAAGTAAGAGCTAATACTTTAGTCACTTAGTTAAACTGATATTGGGAAATATTTTGTCATGACGGAAATATTCTTAAGCTAGATTTTGATGATGAGTGCATACTGTGTAAATTAACTGAATTCTTTGAAATGTACATTATAGTGGGTGAACTGTATGGCATGTGTGTATGAGCTTACCATTTTTACTTTTTTATATTTATAAAAAAGTAAAATAGATATAAAGACATTTTTAGGGTTAATAAAACCCTGAATTCTTCCAAACATGGTTTTACCCTGAGCTCATTACATGCTGAAACAAATTTTCCCACTATGTGTTTTTTTTCAAATATATAAGAATCTAGTATGGACAGAATATTGATAAATAAAGTGTGTTACAAATACTGGTGACTCATAAACAAGTAAAATTTTTTTCAGGGTTGCTAATATGCTTGATACCTTTATACCTATTAATGTAATGGAAGATATTAATCACTTAAATTTAAAAAATCACCATCATTTTAATAGATATCAAATTCATTTGATTAAATTTAAAGATAATTTTTGTCTGTTTAGCTTTTTTATCACAGATTTTGTCAAACAACAACTGAATAAATGAGAAAAATCAGTAAGATTGCTTTTAGGTATTAGCTTTTATTCAGAATGATGTAATTTGAGAATGATTCTAAAGGAGAATTCTACTTTGGGGAAGAAAATTATAGTCGTAGCAAGAGGGGTCAGCCAAATTTCAACTAGTTTTGAGACTAGGCCATCAAACAAGAGTATTAGAAAATAAAGGAGTTATTCTTGTAGTTTTGCACTCTTTGGTTATTTGGATGGTAATATGTGTTTGACAAAAAAGATAGGGAGGAACAACAGGCATGTGTGACTTTTTTTTTTTTTCAATTCTCTTGGGACCCTTGGCAGAGAGAAAAATATAGTAAATCCTAGCTACACATCAACCACTTTAGCAAGTATCAACAATTTGATGGGCATTTTTGTCATTTTTATTCATCCACACATTCACTCTTAAATATTTAGTTAGATAGCATATTGTTCATCTGTTTACCTATTTCATTTAGTTAATTTATTTGGTTAGTTTATTTTTATTGGGGTTATTTATTTATTTATGTATTTAAAAGATTTTATTTATTCATTCATGAGGGACACAGAGAGAGAGGCAGAGACACAGACAGAGGGAGAAGGAGGCTCCTCGCAGGAAGCTCAATGCAGACCTCCATCCCAGGACCTGGGATCACGACCTGGGCCTAAGGCAGATGCTCAACCCCTGAGCCACCCAAGTATCCTTATTGGGATATTTTAAAGAATATATCAGCATGTAATATTCAGTTGTCTAAGACAAAGTCTCTGAAAAACAAGAACTTTTAATGTACACGCTGTGGTACTCTCATTCACACAAGTACTAAAATAATTTGTTAATTTTATCTATATTCAGTTCATAATCACAGTTTCCATTGTATTAAAAATGCATGTCTATTTGAATTAGGATACAAGAAATGGTCTACATATTAAAATTAGATGAAATATATCTTACATCATCTTCATTTTTAAATAATCTCTCTTATTTTCTGAAGCTATTAATTTGTTGAAGAATCAGGTCATTGAAACCATAAAAGCCCCTCACTTTCTTAATAGTAGGCTAATTAAAAAGTAAAACATTTTACTAAAAGATATAAACATCCATTATGCAACATATCTTTAGCAGTATCTCACAGACCTTTAAACTACTAAAATTATAACAAAGGAGTCAATTGAATTTTAAAACAGAATGTTTTGTAAAATAGCAATTATATACTAATGGCCTGTGGGGCATAACAAAGGGCAGAAAGAAACTCTCATGTAAAACTAAGCTACTGATAGTCAACTAAGTATTTGGCAATTATTGTCATTACCCAACCAAATAAGAAATAATTGTCAACACTGCCAAAGTTAAAGTCTATACAAATTACTAAGGAAAACATACTGCTGCAAAACACAGAGAAAGGAGATTCCTAGTTACTTTTATTATACAAATTCTCTTTAATATTCAATATAGAAATCAGACTAACAAAAGGAGGGAAATTAGAAGATTGCACATAACATTGGAGACAGTATTTAGATCTGTAGAATTTTAATTATGATGATATAAAATTTAGCTTCAAGCTAAATATTTATATCATTTAGAAGTTCTCCAAGTGTTCTGGAAAAACTGAACTTTTCTTAGTATGAAAAAGTAGGAGTATTATAATAGATATAATACCTAGTATTAAAACAGGGTAAACTACTGTTTTATAAAATTTAGGTGAGATGATGTCATTTGTTATCCAGTGATTGTGGAAGGAGCAATTCCCTTAGATTTATTTTTTAATTCTTTATTCATGAGAGAGTTAGGGACATAGGCAGAGGAGAAGCAGGCTCCTCACAAGGAGAATCCCAGAATCCTGGGATCACACTCTAAGCCAAAGGCAGATGCTCAATCACTGAACTACCCAGTCATCCCCTGCCACCCCCCCCCCCCCTTTTTTTTCTTTTGGAGTTTCCTTAGATTTAAGAAATATTTATAAATTATATTCTTAATTCCTTTTCACAGTTTTTAAAGTTGAGGTACTTCACACTCATAAACTAACTATTTTAACACAAACAATTCAGTGGCATTTAATACATTCAAAAAGGTATGGAACCGTCATCTCTATCTAGTTCCAAAACATTTTGATTACCCTAAAAAGAAACCCTACACCCAGTAAGCACTTGTTTCCCATCCCCCTTTCCCCAGGAAATACCATTTGAACATGACAAATAGTATGAATTCTTAGAGAAATCATTTCTTTACATAGGAAACATTTGAAAGTATATTATGCATTTCAAATAGTTATATGCTAAAAAGGAAAATAAGAGTTTTGCAAATTATGTAAAAGCTATCATGTGGTAGTACATATTGTGATATTTACCTCAAAACTGTAAAAGTTTTGCTTCGATTTCATAGCTATGCACCATTAGGTGATAAACGGTCTGTGTAACATTCATATTAACATATTTGTTCTTAAAATATTAGTGGGAAATATATATATATATATATATATATATATATATATATATAATGATGCATTAATATGCTATAATCTCCCAATAGTTTTTGCTAGTATTCTCTTATTTGATGTCTACAATAATCATTTTCAGTAGTTGTGACACTTACCTTTTATTTTTGATACAAAAAGTTTATTCCAGAACATATCCAAGGGCACACATTGAGAGGGTGGTGAAACCAAACTAAACTCCAGATACCCTGCCTTAAATTTAGTGATACTTGCACTACAGTACATTACATGTTTGCATGTGCATGTACTTTATGTACCTGGGTGTGTTTTCAAGCCACGTAAACTTCAAAGTTAAGCTTCATATGCATGTTGATGCGACAAGCAAATAACTACAACCAATGAACCAGCACATGGATGCTCCTTACCACTTGTTGGATACTTGGAAAAGGATGAAAATCTGAATCACAACTTTGTGTCACAGTATTATATTCAAGAGTTTCCTTGAAAATTCATATGGAATTCCTGACAAAGTTGGAAAAGTTAACCCTTAGTAGCTGTGGCATTTAGAATTCAATTCCTGAACATATAATCCAGCAGAAAACAGATCCTTAGAGATATGACCACAGGGCGGCCAAAGTCCAAAGCAAGAGCAATAGCATATGTAGGTGGGCACTGGAGTGGAATGACCTGGAGAACTGAAAACAACTTTAGGAATCAATAGTCATCTATACTTGCTGTGACCAATTTCTCTTATTAATTCTATCTGTAAACCCTCTCTCATTTGGGTTTCACATAAACACCACTGAAATTGCAATGTCAGTTTAAAATTATTACTCTCACTAATGAAGAAACGTAAAACTATTTTGGACGATTCAGGTATTTTTTTAATGTCTCACAATTTCATAGTCATATCTTATAGCATGATGTCAAATAAAGAGTAATAACATACTACTCTATCAGAATCAAGGTAATAATAATCACAAATATAAAAGTTTGGAAGTTAGCACAAATAGATTGTATCATTGTCTTCCCTCCAGGTATTTCCTCACACAAAGCCTTAAGAATATATAAAGCCCAAGACTACAATCTTTTAGAGAATTATCATCATTTGCACTATTCTTATGAAGTAGTTTCTAATAATCGGCTTATATAATCAGATTTTTATGAATTTATTTTAAACGTTAGTTTTTGTGGGTGAAACCATCTGGAGGAGTAGATTATCTAGATGATCATCTTTTTGGTAGGGTTATCTTTCATTTAGTTAAATACCAAATATCTGTATGTTCCAGGAACTCTTCTAAGCACTATGCAAACAGTGGCGTATGAAATAGTTATGATTTCTTCTGACAATCTCAAGTTCACAAGTACTAGAGGAAATAAATTAATGAAGAATAAATATGCAGCTATTCACTAAGATACACAGATAGTCATATTAAAGAAATATGGAATGATCAAATTATGATTGACTATTCAAGAAGGCCTTTCTATGGAACTCATATATAATAAGCTAAGACCTAGAGGATGAGCCTAATTAGTAAAACAAGATTTGAAGTATGTGTACTGCAGGCACAGAATACTGAATGTTTGAAAATACCTTGACAGAGAGGGACCTGGATGGCTCAGTAGGTTCAGCATTGGACTCTTGATTTTGGCTCAGGTCATGGTCTTATGGTCATGAGATAGAAATGATCTTGGTGTTTTAGAAAAAATAAGAATAGGCTGGTATGGCTAAATTGAACAATATATATGAACAAATGCATGTAGAAGTAGAGTTTGAGAAGGTGAGTAGCTTCTAGATCATGCAACATATTGTAAGGAGGGAGACCCTAAAATTTATCACTCAGACTCAGCAATCTTAAGAATATAATGAATCACCCTAAATAAATATGCCAGGATCATAAATGTAGACTGAAATTGACCAAGTCAAATCAGAAGCCCCTATATAGATCATTATTTAAATTTCACTGATTTTAAAGCAGAAAATTTCCTTTTAGACTTTAAGGTATTGGGTTAACTGTACAAAGTAACATGAATAAAAATGGGACAGTAGACCAAAAGCCAAAGAATACGGGGCAGTAACATTAAGTGGTAGCAGGAAAAATGTTAAAAACAAAAAGACAATGACACTCATGTCATAGAGGTAGTGCATGCCAGTGGCACAGGAACAGAAATCATCAAGCTCAAATAAGAAGCATAAAAATCATGCTTATTTAAATTCCTGTATTCCGTGAACTTCCATTCTCATTATGCTATGTCCCCACCCCCACAAGGTGTTTAATTTTCATTTTCCCTTCAGATTTTAAACAATTAAATCCATGCACTTGATTAAGGATGAGGAAATTTAAACATATTTGAAGATCTTTGAGTCTATGAATACAAAGATCACCAAAGAAGGTAATGAGACTAGTGCTGAATGTCATGTAAATTTTTAAATCTAGATATATAATCAATATTAACAAACATTTTCTAGCATTCCTAGAAATTTCCACAAGTTTTATGTTCTTATGGAGTATGTGCATTATAACATGGCAAATATGCAGAATGTATTGATGAAATCATTAAAACAATAATCCCCCCCAAAAAAACTGCCAAGGTTTATATTAAATTTTTGTATTGCTTTTAAGCAAGTATGAAGTATCTGGCTTTCACATATAAATACCAATATGAGTCTATCAGACAGAGTTTGGTTGAGGAAACAAATAACTCTACATAGTTTAAACCAAGAGGGACATTGGTACAGATAATCCAATGGCTTCATACCTTTGGAAGGGCCAAGGAGCAGGGTCCTGCTAAGCTCCCAGGAGTAATATAAGAGCCATGCAGAACTGAACCAAGCAGGGAAGCAATGAGCTCTGAAGGCACAAATGAAATTATTCATTCAAGAATAGTCATCTCCTCACTCTCATCCCAGGTTGTGATGTAGTCTCAGAAAGCTGGACTAATGACAAAACTTGCTGTTAACCAGGTTGCACAGCTGGTGGGCTGGAGAATGAACAGGGGAATGCATGTTCTAGAAAGATCTGGGCCTGGCTTTCTTGGTGGCAAGATGTTGATGTGCTTATTAAATTTATTTACTTACCTATTCAGATAAGTTACAGTTGATCATGGACATATCATCCTTCTTATATATGGCTGGATTTTATTTAATCAACATTTATTATGACTTTTTGGGTCTATGTTCATGAGGGACGTGTGCGCATGTGTGTGTGTGTGTGTGTGTGTGTGTGTGTGTGTGTGTGTAATGTGGTGCCAGATTTTAATATTTGGCTAGCTCTGCCTTCCTGTTATAAGTTAAGAACACCTTCCTTGGCTGTTTTCTGAAAGTATGTGTGCATGTTACAGTGGTGTTATTTATTATTTAAGAGATTGATAGATTTTTTTCCCAGGGAAATCATGCATCTCAATATTTATTTGTGGAAAAGGTTTATAATACAAAACTTTTTTTTTTTTAAATTTTAAAGAATGGTGTTTAGATTTTCATTCTCTTCCACTTTCAGTTTTGGTAAGGCAAATTATTTTGTAATTGTTTCTATTTTTTTAAAGATTTTATTTATTAATTCATGAGAGACACAGAGAGAGAGGCAGAGACATAGGCAGAGGGAGAAGCAGGCTCCATGCAGGGAGCCTGATGTGAGACTTGATCCCAGAACTCCAGGATCACGGCCTGAGTCAAAGGTAGATGCTCAACTGCTGAGCCACCCAGGCATCCCTGTGATTGTTTCTATTTAATCTAAGTTATCTTTTTTTTTTTTTCACATAAAGTTCATGTTGTTAGGAACTCTAGTATTAATTTCTCTTTTTCCTATGTTTTTTGAATTCGTATTACTCAGGGTTAGTTTATCAATTTTATTAATATTTTTGAAGAACAAACTTTTGGCTTTGTTAACTTTTTGAAATAGTTATCCTTTTTCTATATGATTGCTTTTTTGTCTCTTATCATTTCCTTCTTTTAAATTTCTGGGGCTTTAATATGCTTTTTTTCTCCTAGTTTATAATTTTAAGGCTTAGACAAATGATGTTATACTATTCCTATTTCTAAGATAGGCATTTAAAGCTACAAATTTCCATCTAAGCACTGCATTATCTTCATCCCACACATGTTGATATGTTGTAGTTTTATTAATATTCAGTTTGAAATATCTTATAACTTTTTCTTTTAAGTCCTTTCCTGACTTACAGGCTATTTAGAAGCATTATGCTTAATTTTCAAATATTTGGTAATTTTCTAGGTGTATGCTTTTTCTTCCTTGACAGTTTAATGTAACTATAATAAGAGAATGTATTTAGTATCCTTTTAACCTTTTGAAATTTACCATGGGTGTTTTATGGCCCAGAATTTCTGTTCTAATTTGGTAAATGTTCCTTGGGCACTTGAAATAATTGAAATTAATAATGTGTATTCTTGAGTTGCTGGGTGTGTTCAGTAGATATCAATTATTGGATTTGATTATTATCCAAATATTTAATATCTTTAATGATTTCCTGTTTATGGTTTTCTCAGTTACAGAGGAAGGAGAATTCAAACACTGGCAGGGTTTATAGAGACTTCTGTACTATTCTTTCAATGTTTCTGTATATTTAAAATATGTTGTAATTAAATATTTGAGCAAAATGGAAGACTTTACCTCTTAAGCATGCTTAATTTTGTTATTGTATAAGGTTACTGAGCACCACATATTTTTCTAAGCGCAAAACTATTTTTAAAATAAGCAAATAAAAACCAGGAGTATATAGTAGATAAAGATAAAGCTGCAAAATCAAAGCAATATGGTGGTAGTGTCTGGGAGATCTTGAAATAATTAGTGGAAGACTTCCACAGATGATTTAGGGATGATTTCTGAGACAATTTTGCAGAGCCTCTGTAATAGCACTGCTTAGTGTAAATTCTGCAATGATAGAAATGTTCTATGTGCTACCAAATATGGTAGCCATCAGTTAGCCACATGTAGCTATGTAATTTGGGTAGAACAACTCAGGAACTGAATTTTTAATTTAATTTGATTTTATTAGTTGACATTTAAACTTAGCCACATGTGGTGAATGGCTACCATATTTGACAGTAGAACTCTACCGCTTTATTAGCATTCTATTTTAAAACCACAGCACAAAATAATACAGGCAATTTGGATAGTAATTATAGTTTATATGTAATATATTAAAATGCAGAGATTAAAATAAAGGTGAGGGGCACCTGGGTGGCTCAGTCGGTTGAGTATCTAATTCTTGATTTTGCCCAAGGTCATGATCTCAGGGTCATGGGATGGAGACCAGTTCAGGCTTTATGTTCAGTGCAGAGTCTGCTTGGGATTCTTTCTCTCTCTCGCCCTCAGCTCCTCCTCCAGCTTGCACACATTTGCACTCTCTCTCTAAGATACACACAAATAAAGAAAATCTTTTTAAAAAAGAGCAAATTCCTTAAAAAATGCTAAAATCATGTCAACATTGACCTATTTCCCTTAACCTTCTGAATGAGTATATAATTATTTGGTATATAATTATTTGTGTCAAATAATTATACTTAATTATATTTTCTTATACTTAATAAGATAATTATACTTAAAACATTTTATTTTTAATAAAATAATATTAATTATTTTTTTATACTTATAATTATACTTAAACATTTTTGAGACCAAAATTCAGGGGATCCCTGGGTATCTCAGTGGTTAGTGCCTGTCTTTGGCCCGGGCATGATCCTGGAGTCTCAGGATCGAGTCCCATGTCGGGCTCCCTGCATAGAACCTGCTTCTCCTTCTGCCTGTGTCTCTACCTCTCTCTCTGTGTCTCTCATGAATAAATAAATAAATCTTTTGTTTTAAATACTGAAACTCAGTAGAATATAATAGTATTTTAAAATAGTGAATCAGTATATTTCTTCTGGAGATTTTTTTCATATTTAACTTTGTTTTGTAGGTCTCAACACATTAATACTTTGAAGCAGTATTTTGTCTTTGAAGGGAGAGTATTCATTTTATCTTTTTAAGATTTTATTTATTTATTTAAGAGGAGAGAGAAGGAGAGAGAGTGTGTGGGAGTCAGGAGGGGCTGAGGGAAAGGGAGAAGCAGGCTTCCCCACTGAGTGCAGAGACTGATATGGGGCTTCACCCCAGGACTCCAGGCTCATGATCTGAGCCAAAAGCAGACACTTAACTGACCAAGCCTCCAGGCACTCTTGAAGGGAGATTACTTAATAATGTGGACAGAATCTTTGTCAATTATTATTTATTAATAACCCCAAGAATGGGGTTCTAGAAACTAATGAAGTCTAAACTCCAGGGCCCTTTATTGCATGAGCCACTTCTAGGTTCTGTACAGAATTTTATATTTTAACTTATATATTCCTTTTCTTAAAGAGTATATACAGATATTGTAATAATTAGGTCCAGAAAACCCTAATATAGAAACTGAGGAATAATTATTTAATAGCTCACTGTTTTTTAAGAATTGAGAACAGATTTCTGAAATATCTACTATTAGTTCTCATCATCAGGTTCAAAGATATGCAATCAGTGTGTTTATTTTAAAGCAACAATCACATTACTTTTGTTTAATTACTAATCTTGATCACTAGAGATAAATGTCTAAATATAGAGGTGCGTTTGTTGTCTCCTTCCATAAATCTCCCCTTTTCTTCATTCTGGTTTTTTTTTTTCCATTTTGCTGAAAATTTCAGGCTAGCACAAAAACACTCTGACACTTTCAGAACACTGTCAAGGTGAAAATGATTTTGTAGTTTCTTAGAAGATAATCAATAGCTTATGGAGAATTCTACATTTGTAGTTCTATAGGAAAAAATCGATTTTATATGTAGACTACTCAACATTGTAAATAAAGGTGTAACCTTCCACAAACGAAATATCATCATTACTAAATTTGGATTTAAAAATTAAAATATGTTAGATGTTCCACTGATCTTCAGGTAATATTTTTAATGCTGAAAATTCTACAGCTATACTTTTTTTGCATGTCTGTTTTTGTGTTTTCATTTTCAGATTTACAAACATATGTGTACATGGGCATTTACCTTATAAAGAGAATTAAATCCATAGTCTCTTGATATAGTGAATAATTTTTTTAAAAAGTATACTTTGGGTGA